>NC_060920.1:0-4985000 GCF_021234035.1 Daphnia pulicaria | reverse complement strand
GTTTTTTGCCCAAAAATAGAGGCAATTTTTTTGTCCAAAAATAGAGGCAATTTTTGTGTCTGTTTTTTGCCCAAAAATAGAGGCCATTTTTGTGTCTGTTTTTTGCCCAAAAATAGAGGCAATTTTTGTGTCCAAAAATAGAGGCAATTTTTGTGTCTGTTTTTTGCCCAAAATTAGAGGCCATTTTTGTGTCTGTTTTTTGCCCAAAAATAGAGGCCATTTTTGTGTCTGTTTTTTGCCCAAAAAGAGAGGCAATTTTTGTGTCCAAAAATAGAGGCAATTTTTGTGTCTGTTTTTTGCCCAAAATTAGAGGCCATTTTTGTGTCTGTTTTTTGCCCAAAAATAGAGGCCATTTTTGTGTCTGTTTTTTGCCCAAAAAGAGAGGCAATTTTTGTGTCCAAAAATAGAGGCAATTTTTGTGTCTGTTTTTTGCCCAAAATTAGAGGCCATTTTTGTGTCTGTTTTTTGCCCAAAAATAGAGGCCATTTTTGTGTCTGTTTTTTGCCCAAAAAGAGAGGCAATTTTTGTGTCTGTTTTTTGCCCACAAATAGAGGCCATTTTTGTGTCTGTTTTTTGCCAAAAATAGGTGCCATTTTTGTGTCTGTTTTTTGCCCAAAAATAGAGGCCATTTTTGTGTCTGTTTTTTGCCCAAAAATAGAGGCAATTTTTGTGTCCAAAAATAGAGGCAATTTTTGTGTCTGTTTTTTGCCCAAAAATAGAGGCAATTTTTGTGTCTGTTTTTTGCCCAAAAATAGAGGCAATTTTTGTGTCTGTGTTTTGCCCAAAAATAGAGGCCATTTTTGTGTCTGTGTTTTTTCCCAAAAATTGAGGCAATTTTTGTGTCTGTTTTTTGCCCAAAAATAGAGGCAATTTTTGTGTCCAAAAATAGAGGCAATTTTTGTGTCTGTTTTTTGCCCAAAATTAGAGGCCATTTTTGTGTCTGTTTTTTGCCCAAAAATAGAGGCCATTTTTGTGTCTGTTTTTTGCCCAAAAAGAGAGGCAATTTTTGTGTCCAAAAATAGAGGCAATTTTTGTGTCTGTTTTTTGCCCAAAATTAGAGGCCATTTTTGTGTCTGTTTTTTGCCCAAAAATAGAGGCCATTTTTGTGTCTGTTTTTTGCCCAAAAAGAGAGGCAATTTTTGTGTCCGTTTTTTGCCCACAAATAGAGGCCATTTTTGTGTCTGTTTTTTGCCAAAAATAGGTGCCATTTTTGTGTCTGTTTTTTGCCCAAAAATAGAGGCCATTTTTGTGTCTGTTTTTTGCCCAAAAATAGAGGCCATTTTTGTGTCTGTTTTTTGCCCAAAAAGAGAGGCAATTTTTGTGTCCAAAAATAGAGGCAATTTTTGTGTCTGTTTTTTGCCCAAAATTAGAGGCCATTTTTGTATCTAATTTTTGCCCAAAAATAGAGGCAATTTTTGTGTCCAAAAATAGAGGCAATTTTTGTGTCTGTTTTTTGCCCAAAATTAGAGGCCATTTTTGTGTCTGTTTTTTGCCCAAAAATAGAGGCCATTTTTGTGTCTGTTTTTTGCCCAAAAAGAGAGGCCATTTTTGTGTCTGTTTTTGGCCCAAAAATAGAGGCAATTTTTGTGTCCAAAAATAGAGGCCATTTTTGTGTCTGGTTTTTGCCCAAAAATAGAGGCAAATTTTTTGTCTGTTTTTTGCCCAAAAATAGAGGCAATTTTTGTGTCTGTTTTTTGCCCAAAAATAGAGGCAATTTTTGTGTCCAAAAATAGAGGCAATTTTTGTGTCTGTTTTTTGCCCAAAAATAAAGGCTATTTTTGTGTCTGTTTTTTGCCCAAAAATAGAGGCCATTTTTGTGTCTGTTTTTTGCCCAAAATTAGAGGCCATTTTTGTGTCTGTTTTTTGCCCAAAAATAGAGGCCATTATTGTGTCTGTTTTTTTCCCAAAAATAGAGGCCATTTTTGTGTCTGTTTTTTGCCCAAAAATAGAGGCATTTTTGTGTCTATTTTTTGCCTAAAAATAGAGGCAAATTTTGTGTCTGTTTTTTGCCCAAAAATAGAGGCAATTTTTGTGTCTGTTTTTTGCCCAAAAATAGAGGCAATTTTTTTGTCCAAAAATAGAGGCAATTTTTGTGTCTGTTTTTTGCCCAAAAATAGAGGCCATTTTTGTGTCTGTTTTTTGCCCAAAAAGAGAGGCAATTTTTGTGTCCAAAAATAGAGGCAATTTTTGTGTCTGTTTTTTGCCCAAAATTAGAGGCCATTTTTGTGTCTGTTTTTTGCCCAAAAATAGAGGCCATTTTTGTGTCTGTTTTTTGCCCAAAAAGAGAGGCAATTTTTGTGTCCAAAAATAGAGGCAATTTTTGTGTCTGTTTTTTGCCCAAAATTAGAGGCCATTTTTGTGTCTGTTTTTTGCCCAAAAATAGAGGCCATTTTTGTGTCTGTTTTTTGCCCAAAAAGAGAGGCAATTTTTGTGTCCAAAAATAGAGGCAATTTTTGTGTCTGTTTTTTGCCCAAAATTAGAGGCCATTTTTGTGTCTGTTTTTTGCCCAAAAATAGAGGCCATTTTTGTGTCTGTTTTTTGCCCAAAAAGAGAGGCAATTTTTGTGTCTGTTTTTTGCCCACAAATAGAGGCCATTTTTGTGTCTGTTTTTTGCCAAAAATAGGTGCCATTTTTGTGTCTGTTTTTTGCCCAAAAATAGAGGCCATTTTTGTGTCTGTTTTTTGCCCAAAAATAGAGGCAATTTTTGTGTCCAAAAATAGAGGCAATTTTTGTGTCTGTTTTTTGCCCAAAAATAGAGGCAATTTTTGTGTCTGTTTTTTGCCCAAAAATAGAGGCAATTTTTGTGTCTGTGTTTTGCCCAAAAATAGAGGCCATTTTTGTGTCTGTGTTTTTTCCCAAAAATTGAGGCAATTTTTGTGTCTGTTTTTTGCCCAAAAATAGAGGCAATTTTTGTGTCCAAAAATAGAGGCAATTTTTGTGTCTGTTTTTTGCCCAAAATTAGAGGCCATTTTTGTGTCTGTTTTTTGCCCAAAAATAGAGGCCATTTTTGTGTCTGTTTTTTGCCCAAAAAGAGAGGCAATTTTTGTGTCCAAAAATAGAGGCAATTTTTGTGTCTGTTTTTTGCCCAAAATTAGAGGCCATTTTTGTGTCTGTTTTTTGCCCAAAAATAGAGGCCATTTTTGTGTCTGTTTTTTGCCCAAAAAGAGAGGCAATTTTTGTGTCCGTTTTTTGCCCACAAATAGAGGCCATTTTTGTGTCTGTTTTTTGCCAAAAATAGGTGCCATTTTTGTGTCTGTTTTTTGCCCAAAAATAGAGGCCATTTTTGTGTCTGTTTTTGGCCCAAAAATAGAGGCCATTTTTGTGTCTGTTTTTTGCCCAAAAAGAGAGGCAATTTTTGTGTCCAAAAATAGAGGCAATTTTTGTGTCTGTTTTTTGCCCAAAATTAGAGGCCATTTTTGTGTCTGTTTTTTGCCCAAAAATAGAGGCCATTTTTGTGTCTGTTTTTTGCCCAAAAAGAGAGGCAATTTTTTTGCCCAAAAATAGAGGCAATTTTTGTGTCTGTTTTTTGCCCAAAATTAGAGGCCATTTTTGTGTCTGTTTTTTGCCCAAAAATAGAGGCCATTTTTGTGTCTGTTTTTTGCCCAAAAAGAGAGGCAATTTTTGTGTCTGTTTTTTGCCCACAAATAGAGGCCATTTTTGTGTCTGTTTTTTGCCAAAAATAGGTGCCATTTTTGTGTCTGTTTTTTGCCCAAAAATAGAGGCCATTTTTGTGTCTGTTTTTGGCCCAAAAATAGAGGCAATTTTTGTGTCCAAAAATAGAGGCCATTTTTGTGTCTGTTTTTTGCCCAAAAATAGAGGCAATTTTTGTGTCTGTTTTTTGCCCAAAAATAGAGGCAATTTTTGTGTCTGTGTTTTGCCCAAAAATAGAGGCCATTTTTGTGTCCAAAAATAGAGGCAATTTTTGTGTCTGTTTTTTGCCCAAAAATAAAGGCCATTTTTGTGTCTGTTTTTTGCCCAAAAATAGAGGCCATTTTTGTGTCTGTTTTTTGCCCAAAATTAGAGGCCATTTTTGTGTCTGTTTTTTGCAAAAAATAGAGGCCATTTTTGTGTCTGTTTTTTGCCCAAAAATAGAGGCAATTTTTGTGTCCAAAAATAGAGGCAATTTTTGTGTCTGTTTTTTGCCCAAAAATAGAGGCAATTTTTGTAACCAAAAAGAGAGGCAATTTTTGTGTCTGTTTTTTGCCCAAAAATAGAGGCCATTTTTGTGTCTGTTTTTTTCCCAAAAATAGAGGCAATTTTTGTGTCTGTTTTTTGCCCAAAAATAGAGGCATTTTTGTGTCTGTTTTTTGCCCAAAAATAAAGGCAATTTTTGTGTCTGTTTTTTGCCCAAAAATAGAGGCAATTTTTGTGTCTGTTTTTTGCCCAAAAATAGAGGCCATTTTTGTGTCTGTTTCTTGCCCAAAAAGAGAGGCAATTTTTGTGTCTGTTTTTTGCCCACAAATAGAGGCCATTTTTGTATCTAATTTTTGCCCAAAAATAGAGGCAATTTTTGTGTCCAAAAATAGAGGCAATTTTTGTGTCTGTTTTTTGCCCAAAATTAGAGGCCATTTTTGTGTCTGTTTTTTGCCCAAAAATAGAGGCCATTTTTGTGTCTGTTTTTTGCCCAAAAAGAGAGGCAATTTTTGTGTCTGTTTTTTGCCCAAAAATAGAGGCAATTTTTGTGTCCAAAAATAGAGGCAATTTTTGTGTCTGTTTTTTGCCCAAAATTAGAGGCCATTTTTGTGTCTGTTTTTTGCCCAAAAATAGAGGCCATTTTTGTGTCTGTTTTTTGCCCAAAAAGAGAGGCAATTTTTGTGTCCGTTTTTTGCCCACAAATAGAGGCCATTTTTGTGTCTGTTTTTTGCCAAAAATAGGTGCCATTTTTGTGTCTGTTTTTTGCCCAAAAATAGAGGCCATTTTTGTGTCTGTTTTTGGCCCAAAAATAGAGGCCATTTTTGTGTCTGTTTTTTGCCCAAAAAGAGAGGCAATTTTTGTGTCCAAAAATAGAGGCAATTTTTGTGTCTGTTTTTTGCCCAAAATTAGAGGCCATTTTTGTGTCTGTTTTTTGCCCAAAAATAGAGGCCATTTTTGTGTCTGTTTTTTGCCCAAAAAGAGAGGCAATTTTTTTGCCCAAAAATAGAGGCAATTTTTGTGTCTGTTTTTTGCCCAAAATTAGAGGCCATTTTTGTGTCTGTTTTTTGCCCAAAAATAGAGGCCATTTTTGTGTCTGTTTTTTGCCCAAAAAGAGAGGCAATTTTTGTGTCCAAAAATAGAGGCAATTTTTGTGTCTGTTTTTTGCCCAAAATTAGAGGCCATTTTTGTGTCTGTTTTTTGCCCAAAAATAGAGGCCATTTTTGTGTCTGTTTTTTGCCCAAAATTAGAGGCCATTTTTGTGTCTGTTTTTTGCAAAAAATAGAGGCCATTTTTGTGTCTGTTTTTTGCCCAAAAATAGAGGCAATTTTTGTGTCCAAAAATAGAGGCAATTTTTGTGTCTGTTTTTTGCCCAAAAATAGAGGCAATTTTTGTAACCAAAAAGAGAGGCAATTTTTGTGTCTGTTTTTTGCCCAAAAATAGAGGCCATTTTTGTGTCTGTTTTTTTCCCAAAAATAGAGGCAATTTTTGTGTCTGTTTTTTGCCCAAAAATAGAGGCATTTTTGTGTCTGTTTTTTGCCCAAAAATAAAGGCAAATTTTGTGTCTGTTTTTTGCCTAAAAATAGAGGCAATTTTTGTGTCTGTTTTTTGCCCAAAAATAGAGGCCATTTTTGTGTCTGTTTCTTGCCCAAAAAGAGAGGCAATTTTTGTGTCTGTTTTTTGCCCACAAATAGAGGCCATTTTTGTATCTAATTTTTGCCCAAAAATAGAGGCAATTTTTGTGTCTGTGTTTTGCCCAAAAATAGAGGCAATTTTTGTAACCAAAAAGAGAGGCAATTTTTGTGTCTGTTTTTTGCCCAAAAATAGAGGCCATTTTTGTGTCTGTTTTTTTCCCAAAAATAGAGGCAATTTTTGTGTCTGTTTTTTGCCCAAAAATAGAGGCATTTTTGTGTCTGTTTTTTGCCCAAAAATAAAGGCAAATTTTGTGTCTGTTTTTTGCCCAAAAATAGAGGCAATTTTTGTGTCTGTTTTTTGCCCAAAATAGAGGCCATTTTTGTGTCTGTTTTTTGCCCAAAAATAGAGGCCATTTTTGTGTCTGTTTTTTGCCCAAAAAGAGAGGCAATTTTTGTGTCTGTTTTTTACCCAAAAATCGAGGCAATTTTTGTGTCCAAAAATAGAGGCAATTTTTTTGTCTGTTTTTTGCCCAAAAATAGAGGCCATTTTTGTGTCTGTTTTTTGCCCAAAAATAGAGGCCATTTTTTGTCTGTTTTTTGCCCAAAATTAGAGGCCATTTTGGTGTCTGTTTTTTGCCCAAAAATAGAGATAGTAGCCAGATAGTGATAGTGGATAGTGTGATAGTGGCCAGAGCACGCCAGTGCACGCCAGAGCACGCCAGTGCTTAATACAGGATGTGTTTAATTACAGGATGTGTAAATCAATGTCCAATACACCATTTCAAGTCTATTGAATCAAAAAATTTATAGAGCATATCATGAACAAAAAGTTTTAGAAAAACGCACATCACAGCACTTGAATTTTTAAAAATTATTCAAGTTATTTGAGTTCTATTGTCGGGTAGTGGATTTCTATTGTCAAGAACTTGAGTTCTGCATAGCAGATCACGCCAGAGCACGACAGAGCACGTTAGAGCACGCCAATTCACACCAGAGCACGCCAGTGCACGCCAGAGCACGTCAATGCACGCCAGTGCAAACCAGAGCACGCCAGAGCACGCCAGTGCACGCCAGAGCACGCCAATTCACACCAGAGCACGCCAGAGCACGCCAATTCACACCAAAGCACGCAAGTGTACGCCAGAGCACGCCAGTGCACGCCAGAGCAAGCTAATTCACACCAGAGCACGCCAGTGCACGCCAGAGCACGCCAGTGCACGCCAGAGCACGCCAGTGCACGCCAGAGCACGCCAGAGCACGCCAGTGCACACCAGAGCACGCCAGAGTACGCCAGAGCAAGCCAGAGCACGTAAATGCACGCCAGAGCACGCCAGTTCACGCCAGAGCACGCCAGTGCACGCCAGAGCACGCCAATTCACACCAGAGCACGCCAGTGCACGCCAAAGCACGCCAGTGCACGCTAGAGCACGCCAGTGCACGCCAGAGCACGTCAATGCACGCCAGAGCAAGCCAGAGCACGCCAGTGCACGCCAGAGAACGGTAGAGCACAGCAGAGAACAACTCAGCACTTGAAGTTGCTAAAATATTTTTTTCACTTTAAAACCATTTTTTAATTACAGGATGTGTAAATTAATGTCCAATACACCATTTCAAGTCTATTGAATCAATAAATTGATAGAGCAAATCAGGAACAAAAAGTTTTAGAAAAACGCACATCACAGCACTGGAATTTTATAAAATTTTTCAAGTTATTTGATTTCTTTTGTCGGGTAGTGGATTTCTATTGTCAAGCACTTGAGTTCTGCATAGCAGAGCACGACAGAGCACGAAAGAGCACGCCAGAGCACGCCAGAGCACGCTAGTGCACGCCAGAGCACGCCAATTCACACCAGAGCACGCCAGTGCACGCCAGAGCACGCCAGTGCACACCAGAGCACGCCAGTGCACGCCAGAGCACGCCAATTCACACCAGAGCACGCCAGTGCACGCCAGAGAACGCCAGAGCACACCAGAGCACGTCAGTGCATGCCAGAGCACGTCAATGCACGCCAGAGCACGCCAGTGCACGCCAGAGCATGCCAATTCACACCAGAGCACGCCAGTGCACGCCAGTGCACGCCAATTCATACCAGAGCACGCCAGTGCAAGCCAGAGCACGCCAATTCACACCAGAACACGCCAGTGCACGCCAGAGCACGCCAATTCACACCAGAGCACGCCAGAGCAAGCCAATTTAACCAGAGCAAGCCAGAGCACGCCAGAGCACGCCAGTGCACGCCAGAGCACGCCAGTGCACGCCAGAGCACGCCAGTGCACGCCAGAGCACGCCAGTGCAAGCCAGAACACGCCAGTGCACACCAGTGCACGCCAGAGCACGTCAATGCACGCCAGAGCACGTCAATGCACGCCAGAGCACGTCAATGCACACCAGAGCAAGCCAGTGCACGAAAGAGAACGCCAATTCACACAAGAGCACCCCAGTGCACGCCAGATTACGTCAATGCACGCCAGAGCACGCCAGTGCACGCCAGTGCACGCCAGAGCACGCCAGAGCACGTCAATGCACGCCAGAGCACGTCAATGCACGCCAGAGCAAGCCAGTGCACGCCAGAGAACGCCAATTCACACCAGAGCACCCCAGTGCACGCCAGATTACGTCAATGCACGCCAGTGCACGCCAGTGCACGCCAGAGCACGTCAATGCACGCCAGAGCACGCCAGTGCACGCCAGAGCACGCCAATTCACACCAGAGCACGCCAGAGTACGCCAGTGCATGCCAGAGCACGCCAGTGCACGCCAGAGCACGTTAATGCACGACAGAGCACGCCAGAGAACGCCAGTGCACGCCAGAGCACGCCAGTGCACGCCAGAGCACGCCAATTCACACCAGAGCACGCCAGTGCACGCAAGAGCACGCCAGTGCACGCCAGAGCACGCCAGTGCACGCCAGAGCACGCCAATTCACACCAGAGCACGCCAATTCACACTAGAGCACGCCAGTGCACGCCAGAGCACGCCAATGCACGCCAGAGCACGCCAGAGAACGTCAATGCACGCCAGAGCAAGCCAGAGCACTCCAGAGCACGCCAGAGCACGCCAGTGCACGCCAGAGCACGGTAGAGCACAGCAGAGAACAGCGCAGCACTTGAAGTTGATCTACTATTTTTTTCACTTGTTAAAACTATTTTTTAATTACAGGATGTGTAAATCAATGTCTAATACACCATTTCAAGTCTATTGAATCAATAAATTTATAGAGCAAATCATGAACAAAAAGTTTTAGAAAAACGCACATCACAGCATTTGAATTTTTAAAAATTATTCAAGTTATTTGAGTTTTATTGTCGGGTAGTGGATTTCTATTGTCAAGAACTTGAGTTCTGCATAGCAGAGCGCGCCAGAGCACGACAGAGCACGCCAGAGCACGCCAATTCACACCAGAGCACGCCAGTGCACGCCAGAGCACGCCAATTCACACCAGATTACGCCAGTGCACGCCAGTGCACCCCAGTGCACGCCAGAGCACGCCAGTGCACGCCAGAGCACGTCAATGCACGTTAGAGCACGCCAATGCACGCCAGAGCACGCCAGTGCACGCCAGAGCACGCCAATTCACACCAGAGCACGCCAGTTTACGCCAGAACACGCCAGTGCTAGCCAGAGCACGCCAGAGCACGCCAGTGCACGCCAAAGCACGCCAGTGCACGCCAGAGCACGCCAGTGCACGGCAGAGCACGGCAGTGCACGCCAGAGCACGGCAGTGCACGCCAGAGCACGCCAGTGCACGCCAGAGCACGCCAGTGCACGCCAGAGCACGCCAGTGCACGCCAGAGCACGTCAATACACGCAAGGGCAAGCCAGAGCACGTCAATGCACTCCAGAGCACGCCAGTGCACGCCAGAGCACGCCAGTGCACGCCAGAGCACGCCAGTGCACGCCAGAGCACGCCAGTGCACGCCAGAGCACGCCAGTGCACGCCAGAGCACGCCAGTGCATGCCAGAGCACGCCAGTGCACGCCAGAGAACGTCAATGCACGCCAGAGCAAGCCAGAGCACGCCAGAGCACGCCAGAGCACGCCAGTGGACGCCAGAGAACGGTAGAGCACAGCAGAGAACAGCTTAGCACTTGAAGTTGCTCTTATATTTTTTTTCACTTGTTAAAACCATTTTTTAATTACAGGATGTGTAAATCAATGCCAATACACCATTTCAAGTCTATTGAATCAATAAATTTATAGAGCAAATCATGAACAAAAAGTTTTAGAAAAACGCACATCACAGCACTGGAATTTTATAAAATTTTTCAAGTTATTTGATTTCTTTTGTCGGGTAGTGGATTTCTATTGTCAAGCACTTGAGTTCTGCATAGCAGAGCACGACAGAGCACGACAGAGCACGCCAGAGCACGCCAGTGCAAGCCAGAGCACGCCAATTCACACCAGAGCACGCCAATGCACGCCAGAGCACGCCAGTGCACGCCAGAGCACGCCAATTCACACCAGAGCACGCCAGTGTACGCCAGAGAACGCCAGAGCACACCAGAGCACGCCAGTGCATGCCAGAGCACGTCAATGCACGCCAAAGCACGCCAGCGCACGCCAGTGCACGCCAGTGCACGCCAATTCATACCAGAGCACGCCAGTGCAAGCCAGAGCACGCCAATTCACACCAGAGCACGCCAGTGCACGCCAGTGCACGCCAGTGCACGCCAGTGCACGCCAATTCACACCAGAGCACGCCAGTGCACGCCAGAGTACGCCAATTTAACCAGAGCACGCCAATGCACGCCAGAGCACGCCAGAGCACGCCAGTGCACGCCAGAGCACGCCAGAGCATGCCAGAGCACGTCAATGCACGCCAGAGCACGTCAATGCACGCCAGAGCAAGCCAGTGCACGCCAGAGAACGCCAATTCACACCAGAGCACCCCAGTGCACGCCAGATTACGTCAATGCATGCCAGAGCACGCCAGTGCACTTCAGAGCACGTCAATGCACGCCAGAGCACGCCAGAGCACGCCAGAGCACGCCAATTCACACCAGAGCACGCCACAGCACGCCAGTGCATGCCAGAGCACGCCAGTGCACGCCAGAGCACGTAAATGCACGACAGAGCACGCCAAGGAACGCCACTGCACGCCAGAGCACGCCAGTGCACGCCAGAGCACTACAATTCACACCAGAGCACGCCAGTCCACGCCAGAGCACGCCAGTGCACGCCAGAGCACGCCAATTCACACCAGAGCACGCCAGTGCACGCCAGAGCACTCTAATGCACGCCAGAGCACGCCAGAGAACGTCAATGCACGCCAGAGCAAGCCAGAGCACGCCAGAGCACGCCAGAGCACGCCAGTGCACGCAAGAGCACGGTAGAGCACAGCAGAGAACAGCTCAGCACTTGAAGTTGCTCTAATATTTTTTTCACTTGTTAAAACTATTTTTTAATTACAGGATGTGTAAATCAATGTCTAATACACCATTTCAAGTCTATTGAATCAATAAATTTATAGAGCAAATCATGAACAAAAAGTTTTAGAAAAACGCACATCACAGCATTTGAATTTTTAAAAATTATTCAAGTTATTTGAGTTCTATTGTCGGGTAGTGGATTTCTATTGTCAAGAACTTGAGTTCTGCATAGCAGAGCACGACAGAGCACGACAGAGCACGCCAGAGCACGCCAGAGCACGCTAGTGCACGCCAGAGCACGCCAATTCACACCAGAGCACGCCAGTGCACGCCAGAGCACGCCAGTGCACGCCAGAGCACGCCAATTCACACCAGAGCACGCCAGTGCACGCCAGAGAACGCCAGAGCACACCAGAGCACGTCAGTGCATGCCAGAGCACGTCAATGCACGCCAGAGCACGCCAGTGCACGCCAGAGCATGCCAATTCACACCAGAGCACGCCAGTGCACGCCAGTGCACGCCAATTCATACCAGAGCACGCCAGTGCAAGCCAGAGCACGCCAATTCACACCAGAACACGCCAGTGCACGCCAGAGCACGCCAATTCACACCAGAGCACGCCAGAGCAAGCCAATTTAACCAGAGCACGCCAGAGCACGCCAGAGCACGCCAGTGCACGCCAGAGCACGCCAGTGCACGCCAGAGCACGCCAGTGCACGCCAGAGCACGCCAGTGCACGCCAGAGCACGCCAGTGCACACCAGTGCACGCCAGAGCACGTCAATGCACGCCAGAGCACGTCAATGCACGCCAGAGCACGTCAATGCACGCCAGAGCAAGCCAGTGCACGAAAGAGAACGCCAATTCACACAAGAGCACCCCAGTGCACGCCAGATTACGTCAATGCACGCCAGAGCACGCCAGTGCACGCCAGTGCACGCCAGAGCACGCCAGAGCACGTCAATGCACGCCAGAGCACGTCAATGCACGCCAGAGCAAGCCAGTGCACGCCAGAGAACGCCAATTCACACCAGAGCACCCCAGTGCACGCCAGATTACGTCAATGCACGCCAGAGCACGCCAGTGCACGCCAGAGCACGTCAATGCACGCCAGAGCACGCCAGTGCACGCCAGAGCACGCCAATTCACACCAGAGCACGCCAGAGTACGCCAGTGCATGCCAGAGCACGCCAGTGCACGCCAGAGCACGTTAATGCACGACAGAGCACGCCAGAGAACGCCAGTGCACGCCAGAGCACGCCAGTGCAAGCCAGAGCACGCCAATTCACACCAGAGCACGCCAGTGCACGCCAGAGCACGCCAGTGCACGCCAGAGCACGCCAATTCACACCAGAGCACGCCAATTCACACTAGAGCACGCCAGTGCACGCCAGAGCACGCCAATGCACGCCAGAGCACGCCAGAGAACGTCAATGCACGCCAGAGCAAGCCAGAGCACTCCAGAGCACGCCAGAGCACGCCAGTGCACGCCAGAGCACGGTAGAGCACAGCAGAGAACAGCGCAGCACTTGAAGTTGATCTACTATTTTTTTCACTTGTTAAAACTATTTTTTAATTACAGGATGTGTAAATCAATGTCTAATACACCATTTCAAGTCTATTGAATCAATAAATTTATAGAGCAAATCATGAACAAAAAGTTTTAGAAAAACGCACATCACAGCATTTGAATTTTTAAAAATTATTCAAGTTATTTGAGTTCTATTGTCGGGTAGTGGATTCCTATTGTCAAGAACTTGAGTTCTGCATAGCAGAGCGCGCCAGAGCACGACAGAGCACGCCAGAGCACGCCAATTCACACCAGAGCACGCCAGTGCACGCCAGAGCACGCCAATTCACACCAGATTACGCCAGTGCACGCCAGTGCACCCCAGTGCACGCCAGAGCACGCCAATGCACGCCAGAGCACGCCAGTGCACGCCAGAGCACGCCAGTGCACGCCAGAGCACGCCAATTCACACCAGAGCACGCCAGTTTACGCCAGAACACGCCAGTGCTAGCCAGAGCACGCCAGAGCACGCCAGTGCACGCCAAAGCACGCCAGTGCACGCCAGAGCACGCCAGTGCACGCCAGAGCACGCCAGTGCACGCCAGAGCACGGCAGTGCACGCCAGAGCACGCCAGTGCACGCCAGAGCACGCCAGTGCACGCCAGAGCACGCCAGTGCACGCCAGAGCACGTCAATACACGCAAGGGCAAGCCAGAGCACGTCAATGCACTCCAGAGCACGCCAGTGCACGCCAGAGCACGCCAGTGCACGCCAGAGCACGCCAGTGCACGCCAGAGCACGCCAGTGCACGCCAGAGCACGCCAGTGCACGCCAGAGAACGTCAATGCACGCCAGAGCAAGCAAGAGCACGCCAGAGCACGCCAGAGCACGCCAGTGGACGCCAGAGCACGGTAGAGCACAGCAGAGAACAGCTTAGCACTTGAAGTTGCTCTTATATTTTTTTTCACTTGTTAAAACCATTTTTTAATTACAGGATGTGTAAATCAATGCCAATACACCATTTCAAGTCTATTGAATCAATAAATTTATAGAGCAAATCATGAACAAAAAGTTTTAGAAAAACGCACATCACAGCACTGGAATTTTATAAAATTTTTCAAGTTATTTGAGTTTTATTGTCGGGTAGTGGATTTCTATTGTCAAGAACTTGAGTTCTGCATAGCAGAGCGCGCCAGAGCACGACCGAGCACGCCAGAGCACGCCAATTCACACCAGAGCACGCCAGTGCACGCCAGAGCACGCCAATTCACACCAGATTACGCCAGTGCACGCCAGTGCACCCCAGTGCACGCCAGAGCACGCCAGTGCACGCCAGAGCACGTCAATGCACGTTAGAGCACGCCAATGCACGCCAGAGCACGCCAGTGCACGCCAGAGCACGCCAGTGCACGCCAGAGCACGCCAATTCACACCAGAGCACGCCAGTTTACGCCAGAACACGCCAGTGCTAGCCAGAGCACGCCAGAGCACGCCAGTGCACGCCAAAGCACGCCAGTGCACGCCAGAGCACGCCAGTGCACGCCAGAGCACGCCAGTGCACGGCAGAGCACGGCAGTGCACGCCAGAGCACGCCAGTGCACGCCAGAGCACGCCAGTGCACGCCAGAGCACGCCAGTGCACGCCAGAGCACGTCAATACACGCAAGGGCAAGCCAGAGCACGTCAATGCACTCCAGAGCACGCCAGTGCACGCCAGAGCACGCCAGTGCACGCCAGAGCACGCCAGTGCACGCCAGAGCACGCCAGTGCACGCCAGAGCACGCCAGTGCACGCCAGAGCACGCCAGTGCACGCCAGAGCACGCCAGTGCATGCCAGAGCACGCCAGTGCACGCCAGAGAACGTCAATGCACGCCAGAGCAAGCCAGAGCACGCCAGAGCACGCCAGAGCACGCCAGTGGACGCCAGAGCACGGTAGAGCACAGCAGAGAACAGCTTAGCACTTGAAGTTGCTCTTATATTTTTTTTCACTTGTTAAAACCATTTTTTAATTACAGGATGTGTAAATCAATGCCAATACACCATTTCAAGTCTATTGAATCAATAAATTTATCGAGCAAATCATGAACAAAAAGTTTTAGAAAAACGCACATCACAGCACTGGAATTTTATAAAATTTTTCAAGTTATTTGATTTCTTTTGTCGGGTAGTGGATTTCTATTGTCAAGCACTTGAGTTCTGCATAGCAGAGCACGACAGAGCACGACAGAGCACGCCAGAGCACGCCAGTGCAAGCCAGAGCACGCCAATTCACACCAGAGCACGCCAGTGCACGCCAGAGCACGCCAGTGCACGCCAGAGCACGCCAGTGCACGCCAGAGCACGCCAATTCACACCAGAGCACGCCAGTGCACGCCAGAGAACGCCAGAGCACACCAGAGCACGCCAGTGCATGCCAGAGCACGTCAATGCACGCCAAAGCACGCCAGCGTACGCCAGTGCACGCCAGTGCACGCCAATTCATACCAGAGCACGCCAGTGCAAGCCAGAGCACGCCAGAGCACGCCAGTGCACGCCAGAGCACGCCAGTGCACGCCAGAGCACGCCAGAGCACGCCAGAGCACGTCAATGCACGCCAGAGCACGTCAATGCACGCCAGAGCAAGCCAGTGCACGCCAGAGAACGCCAATTCACACCAGAGCACCCCAGTGCACGCCAGATTACGTCCATGCATGCCAGAGCACGCCAGTGCACTTCAGAGCACGTCAATGCACGCCAGAGCACGCCAGTGCACGCCAGAGCTCGCCAATTCACACCAGAGCACGCCAGAGCACGCCAGTGCATGCCAGAGCACGCCAGTGCACGCCAGAGCACGTTAATGCACGACAGAGCACGCCAAGGAACGCCAGTGCACGCCAGAGCACGCCAGTGCACGCCAGAGCACTACAATTCACACCAGAGCACGCCAGTGCACGCCAGAGCACGCCAGTGCACGCCAGAGCACGCCAATTCACACCAGAGCACGCCAATTCACACCAGAGCACGCCAGTGCACGCCAGAGCACTTTAATGCACGCCAGAGCACGCCAGAGAACGTCAATGCACGCGAGAGCAAGCCAGAGCACGCCAGAGCACGCCAGAGCACGCCAGTGCACGCAAGAGCACGGTAGAGCACAGCAGAGAACAGCTCAGCACTTGAAGTTGCTCTAATATTTTTTTCACTTGTTAAAACTATTTTTTAATTACAGGATGTGTAAATCAATGTCTAATACACCATTTCAAGTCTATTGAATCAATAAATTTATAGAGCAAATCATGAACAAAAAGTTTTAGAAAAACGCACATCACAGCATTTGAATTTTTAAAAATTATTCAAGTTATTTGAGTTCTATTGTCGGGTAGTGGATTCCTATTGTCAAGAACTTGAGTTCTGCATAGCAGAGCGCGCCAGAGCACGACAGAGCACGCCAGAGCACGCCAATTCACACCAGAGCACGCCAGTGCACGCCAGAGCACGCCAATGCACGTTAGAGCACGCCAATGCACGCCAGAGCACGCCAGTGCACGCCAGAGCACGCCAATTCACACCAGAGCACGCCAGTTTACGCCAGAACACGCCAGTGCTAGCCAGAGCACGCCAGAGCACGCCAGTGCACGCCAGAGCACGCCAGTGCACGCCAGAGCACGCTAGTGCACGCCAGAGCACGCCAGTGCACGCCAGAGCACGCCAGTGCACGCCAGAACACGTCAATACACGCAAGGGAAACCAGAGAACGTCAATGCACTCCAGAGCATGCCAGAGCACGCCAGTGCACGCCAGAGCACGCCAGTGCACGCCAGAATACGCCATTGCACGCCAGAGCACAACAGTGCACGCCAGATTACGTCAATGCAAGCACGCCAGTGCACGCCAGAGCACGCCAGTGCACGCCAGAGCACGCCAGTGCACGCCAGAGCACGACAGAGCACGACAGTGCACACCAGAGCACGTAAATGCACGCCAGAGCAAGCCAGAGCACGTCAATGCACGCCAGAGCACGCCAGAGCACGTCAATGCACGCCAGAGCACGCCAGAGCACGTCAATGCACGCCAGAGCACGCCAATCCACACCAGAGCACGCCAGTGCACGCCAGAGCACGCCAATTCACACCAGAGTACGCCAGTGCACGCCAGAGCACGCCAGTGCACGCCAGAGCACGCCAGTGCACGCCAGAGCACGCCAGTGCACGCCAATGCACGCCAGAGCACGCCAAAGCACGCCAGTGCACGCCAGAGCACGGTAGAGCACAGCAGAGAACAGCTCAGCTTTTGAAGTTGCTATAATATTTTTTTTCACTTGTTCAAACCATTTTTTCATTACAGGATGTGTAAATCAATGTCCAATACACCATTTCAAGTCTATTGAATCAATAAATTTATAGAGCAAATCATGAACAAAAATTTTTAGAAAAACGCACATCAGAGCACTTGAATTTTTAAAAATTATTCAAGTTATTTGAGTTCTATTGTCGGGTAGTGGATTTCTATTGTCAAGAACTTGAGTTCTGCATAGCAGATCACGCCAGAGAACGACAGAGCACGCCAGAGCACGCCAATTCACACCAGAGCACGCCAGTGCACGCCAGTGCACCCCAGTGCACGCCAGAGCACGTCAATGCACGCCAGTGCAAACCAGAGCACGCCAGAGCACGTTAGTGCACGCCAGAGCACGCCAATTCACACCAGAGCACGCCAGAGCACGCCAGTGCACGCCAGTGCACGCCAGTGCACGCCAGAGAACGCCAGTGCACGCCAGAGCACGCCAGTGCACGCCAGAGCACGCCAGTGCACGCCAGAGCACGCCAGAGCACGCCAGTGCACACCAGAGCACGCCAGAGTACGCCAAAGCAAGCCAGAGCACGTAAATGCAAGCCAGAGCACGCCAGTTCGCGCCAGAGCACGCCAGTGCACGCCAGAGTACGCCAATTCACACCAGAGCACACCAGTGCACGCCAAAGCACGCCAGTGCACGCTAGAGCACGCCAGTGCACGCCAGAGCACGTCAATGCACGCCAGAGCAAGCCAGAGCACGCCAGTGCACGCCAGAGCAAGGTAGAGCACAGCAGAGAACAACTCAGCACTTGAAGTTGCTAAAATATTTTTTTCACTTTAAAACCATTTTTTAATTACAGTATGTGTAAATCAATGTCCAATACACCATTTCAAGTTCATTGAATCAATAAATTTATAGAGCAAATCATGAACAAAAAGTTTTAGAAAAACGCACATCACAGCACTGGAATTTTATAAAATTTTTCAAGTTATTTGATTTCTTTTGTCGGGTAGTGGATTTCTATTGTCAAGCACTTGAGTTCTGCATAGCAGAGCACGACAGAGCACGACAGAGCACGCCAGAGCACGCCAGTGCAAGCCAGAGCACGCCAATTCACACCAGAGCACGCCAGTGCACGCCAGAGCACGCCAGTGCACGCCAGAGCACGCCAATTCACACCAGAGCACGCCAGTGCACGCCAGAGAACACCAGAGCACACCAGAGCACGCCAGTGCATGCCAGAGCACGTCAATGCACGCTAAAGCACGCCAGTGCACGCCAGTGCACGCCAGAGCATGCCAATTCACACCAGAGCACGCCAGTGCACGCCAGTGCACGCCAATTCATACCAGAGCTTGCCAGTGCAAGCCAGAGCACGCCAATTCACACCAGAGCACGCCAGTGCACGCCAGAGCACGCCAATTCACACCAGAGCACGCCAGTGCACGCCAGAGCACGCCAATTTATCCAGAGCACGCCAGTGCACGCAAGAGCACGCCAATTCACACCAGAGCACGCCAGTGCACGCCAGCGAACGCCAGTGCACGCCAGTGCACACCAGAGCACGCCAGTGCAGGCCAGATCAGCCCAGTGCACGCCAGAGCACGCCAATTCACACCAGAGCACGCCAGTGCACGCCAGAGCACGTCATTGCATGCCAGAGCATTCCAGTGCACGCCAGTGCACGCCAGTGCACGCCAGAGCACGCCAATTTACACCAGAGCACACCAATGCACGCCAGTGCAATCCAGAGCACGCCAGAGCACGCCAGAGCACGCCAATTCACACCAGAACACGCCAGTGCACGCAAGAGCACACCAATTCACGCCAGAGCACGCCAGTGCACGCCAGAGCACGCCAATTCATACCTGAGCACGCCAGTGCACGCCAGAGCACGCCAATTCACACCAGAGCACGCCAGTGCACGCCAGAGCACGCCAATTTATCCAGAGCACGCCAGTGCACGCAAGAGCACGCCAATTCACACCAGAGCACGCCAGTGCACGCCAGCGAACGCCAGTGCACGCCAGTGCACACCAGAGCACGCCAGTGCAGGCCAGATCAGCCCAGTGCACGCCAGAGCACGCCAATTCACACCAGAGCACGCCAGTGCACGCCAGAGCACGTCATTGCATGCCAGAGCATTCCAGTGCACGCCAGTGCACGCCAGTGCACGTCAGAGCACGTCAATGCACACCAGAGAACGCCAATTCAAACCAGAGCACGCCAGTGAAAGCCAGAGCACGCCAGCGCACGCCAGATCACGCCAGTACACGCCAGAGCACGTCAATGCACGCCAGAGCATGCCAATTTACGCCAGTGCAGGCCAGAGCACGTCAATGTACGCCAGAGCAAGCCAGAGCACGTCAATGCACGCCAGATCACGCCAGTGCAAGCCAGAGCACGCCAATTCACACCAGAGCACGCCAGTGCACGCCAGAGCACGCCAGTGCATGCCAGAGCACGTCAAAGCACGCCAGAGCAAGCCAGAGCACGCCAGAGCACGCCAGAGCACGCCAGTGCACGCCAGAGCAAGCCAGAGCACGCCAATTAACACCAAAGCACGCAAGAGCACGCCAGTGCACGCCAGAGCACGTCAATGCACGCCATAGCACGCCAGTGCACGCCAGTGCACTCCAGAGCACGTCAATGCACACCAGAGCACGCCAGTGCACGCCAGAGCACGCCAATTCACACCAGAGCACGCCAATGCACGCCAGAGCACGCCAGTGCATGCCAAAGCACGTCAAAGCACGCCAGAGCAAGCCAGAGCACGCCAGAGCAAGCCAGAGCACGCCAGAGCACGGTAGAGCACAGCAGAGAACAGCTCAGCACTTGAAGTTGCTATAATATTTTTTTCACTTGTTAAAACCATTTTTTAATTACAGGTTGTGTATATCAATGTCCAATACACCATTTCAAGTCTATTGAATCAATAAATTTATAGAGCAAATCATGAACAAAAAGTTTTAGAAAAACGCACATCACAGCGCTTGAATTTTTAAAAATTATTCAAATTATTTTAGTTCTATTGTCGGGTAGTGGATTTCTATTGTCAAGCACTTGATTTCTGCATAGCAGAGCACGCCAGAGCACGACAGAGCACGCCAGTGCACACCAGAGCACGCCAGTGCACGCCAGTGCACGCCAATGCACGCTAGAGCACGCCAGTGCACGCAAGAGAACGCCAATTCACACCAGAGCACGCCAGTGCACGCCAGTGCACTCCAGAGTACGTCAATGCACGCAAGAGCACGCCAGTGCACGCCAGAGCACGCCAAATCACACCAGAGCACGCCAGTGCACGCCAGAGCACGTCAATGCACGCCAGAGCACGCCAGTGCACGCCAGAGCACGCCAGTGCACGCCAGAGCACGGTAGAGCACAGCAGAGAATAGCTCAGCACTTGAAGTTGATCTAATATTTTTTTCACTTGTTAAAACTATTTTTTAATTACAGGATGTGTAAATCAATGTCTAATACACCATTTCAAGTCTATTGAATCAATAAATTTATAGAGAAAATCATGAACAAAAAGTTTTAGAAAAACGCACATCACAGCATTTGAATTTTTGAAAATTATTCAAGTTATTTGAGTTCTTTTGTCGGGTAGTGGATTTCTATTGTCAAGAACTTGAGTTCTGCATAGCAGAGCGCGCCGGAGCACGACAGAGCACGCCAGAGCACGCCAATTCACACCAGAGCACGCCAGTGCACGCCAGAGCACGCCAATTGACACCAGAGCACGCCAGTGCACGCCAGTGCACGCCAGTGCACGTCAATGCACGTTAGAGCATGCCAATGCACGCAAGAGCACGCCAGTGCACGCCAGAGCACGCCAATTCACACCAGAGCACGCCAGTTTACGCCAGAGCACGCCAGTGCTAGCCAGAGCACGCCAGTGCTAGCCAGAGCACACCAGAGCACGCCAGTGCACGCCAGAGCACGCCAGTGCACGCCCGAGCACGCCAGTGCACGCCAGAGCACGCCAGTGCACGCCAGAGCACGTCAATACACGCCAGAGCACGCCAGTGCATGCCAGAGCACGTCAAAGCACGCCAGAGCAAGCCAGAGCACGCCAGAGCACGCCAGAGCACGCCAGTGCACGCCAGAGCAAGCCAGAGCACTCCAATTCACACAAAAGCACGCCAGAGCACTCCAGTGCACGCCAGAGCACGTCAATGCACGCCATAGCACGCCAGTGCACGCCAGTGCACTCCAGAGCACGTCAATGCACACCAGAGCACGCCAGTGCACGCCAGAGCACGCCAATTCATACCAGAGCACGTTAGTGCACGCCAGTGCACGTCAATGCACGCCAGAGCAAGCCAATGCAAGCCAGAGCACGCCAATTCACACCAGAGAACGCCAGTGCACGCCAGAGCACGTCAATGCACGCCAGAGCACGCCAGTGCACGCCAGAGCACGCCAGTGCACGCCAGAGCACGTCAATGCACGCCAGAGCACGCCAGTACACGCCAGAGCACGCCAATTCACACCAGAGCACGCCAGTGCACGCCAGAGCACGCCAGTGCATGCCAAAGCACGTCAAAGCACGCCAGAGCAAGCCAGAGCACGCCAGAGCAAGCCAGAGCACGCCAGAGCACGCCAGAGCACGGTAGAGCACAGCAGAGAACAGCTCAGCACTTGAAGTTGCTATAATATTTTTTTCTCTTGTTAAAACCATTTTTTAATTACAGGTTGTGTATATCAATGTCTAATACACCATTTCAATTCTATTGAATCAATAAATTTATAGAGCAAATCATGAACAAAAAGTTTTAGAAAAAAGCACATCACAGCATTTGAATTTTTAAAAATTATTCAAGTTATTTGAGTTCTATTGTCGGGTAGTGGATTTCTATTGTCAAGAACTTGAGTTCTGCATAGCAGTGCGCGTCAGAGCACGACAGAGCACGCCAGAGCACGCCAATTCACACCAGAGCACGCCAGTGCACGCCAGAGCACGCCAATTCACACCAGAGCACGCCAGTGCACGCCAGTGCACCCCAGTGCACGCCAGAGCACGTCAATGCACGTTAGAGCACGCCAATGCACGCCAGAGCACGCCAGTGCACGCCAGAGCACGCCAGTGCACGCCAGAGCACGCCAGTGCATTCCAGAGCACGCCAGTGCACGCCAGAGCACGCCAGTGCACGCCAGATTACGCCAGTGCACGCCAGAGCACGTCAATACACGCAAGGGCAAGCCAGAGCACGCCAATTCACACCAGAGCACGCCAGTGCACGCCAGAGCACGCCAGTGCACGCCAGAGAACGCCAGTGCACGCCAAAGCACGCCAGTGCACGCCAGAGCACGCCAGTGCACGCCAGTGCACGCCAGAGCACGCCAGAACACGTCAGTGCACGCCAAAGCACGCCAGTGCACGCCAGAGAACGCCAATGCACGCTAGAGCACGCCAGTGCACTCCAGAGAACGTCAATGCACGCCAGAGCAAGCCAGAGCACGCCAGAGCACACCAGAGCACGCCAGTGCACGCCAGAGCACGGTAGAGCACAGCAGAGAACAGCTCAGCACTTGAAGTTGCTCTAATATTTTGTTCACTTGTTAAAACCATTTTTTAATTACAGGATGTGTAAATCAATGTCCAATACACCATTTCAAGTCTATTGAATCAATAAATTTAAAGAGCAAATCATGAACAAAAAGTTTTAGAAAAACGCACATAACAGCACTTGAATTTTTAAAAATTATTCAAGTTATTTGAGTTCTATTGTCGGGTAGTGGATTTCTATTGTCAAGAACTTGAGTTCTGCATAGCAGATAGCAGTGCACGCCAGTGCACGCCAGAGCACGCAAATTCATACCAGTGCACGCCAATTCACACCAGAGCATGCCAGTGCACGCCAGAGCACGCCAGTGCACGCCAGAACACGTCAATGCACGCCAGAGCACGCCAGAGCACGCCAGAGCACGCCAATTCACACCAGAGCACGCCAGTGCACGCCAATTCATACCAGAGCACGCCAGTGCAAGCCAGAGCACGCCAATTCACACCAGAGCACGCCAGTGCACGCCAGAGCACGCCAATTCTCACCAGAGCACGCCAATTTAACCAGAGCACGCCAGTGCACGCCAGAGCACGCCAATTCACACCAGAGCACGCCAGTGAACGATAGAGCACGCCAGTGCACGCCAGAGTACGCCAGTGCACGCCAAAGCACGACAGTGCACACCAAAGCACGCCAGTGCACTCCAGAGCACGCCAGTAAACGCCAGAGCACGCCAGTGCACGCTAGAGCACGCCAGTGCACGCCAGAGAACGTCAATGCACGCCAGAGCAAGCCAGAGCACGCCAGAGCACACCAGAGCACGCCAGTGCACGCCAGAGCACGGTAGAGCACAGCAGAGAACTGCTCAGCACTTGAATTTGCTCTAATATTTTGTTCACTTGTTAAAACCATGTTTTTATTACAGGATGTGTAAATCAATGTCCAATACACCATTTCACGAGCACGCCAGAGCACGCCGGAGCACGGTAGAGCACAGCAGAGAACAGCTCAGCACTTGTAGTTGCTATAATATTTTGTTCACTTTAAAACCATATTTTAATTACAGGATGTGTAAATCAATGTCAAATACAACATTTCAAGTCTATTGAATTAATAAATTTATAGAGCAAATCATGAAAAAAAAGTTTTAGAAAAACGGGTAGTGGATTTCTATTGTCAAGCACTTGAGTTCTGCATAGCAGAGCACGACAGAGCACGACAGAGCACGCCAGAGCACGCCAGTGCACGCCAGAGCACGCCAGTGCACGCCAGTGCACGCCAGTAAACGCTAGAGCACGCCAATTCACACCAGAGCACGCCAGTGCACGCCAGAGCACGCCAGTGCACGCCAGAGCACGCCAGTGCACGCCAGAGCACGCCAGTGCACGCCAGAGCACGCCAGTGCACGCCAGAGCACGCCAGTGCACGCCAGAGCACGTCAATGCACGCCAGAGCACGCAAGTGCACGCCAGAGCACGCAAGTGCACGCCAGAGCACGCCAGTGCACGCAAGAGCACGTCAATGCACGCTAGAGCAAGCCAGTGCACGCCAGAGCACGCCAATTCACACCAGAGCACGCCAGTGCACGCCAGAGCACGTCAATGCACGCCAGAGCAAGACAGTGCACGCCAGAGCACGCCAGTGCACGCCAGAGCACTCCAATGCACGCCAGAGCACGCCAATGCACGCCAGAGCACGTCAATGCACGCCAGAGCAAGCCAATGCACGCCAGAGCACGCCAGTGCACGCCAGAGCACGCCAATTCTCACCAGAGCATGCAAGTGCACGCCAGAGCACGTCAATGCACGCCAGAGCACGCCAGTGCACGCCAGAGCACGTCAATGCACGCCAGAGCACGCCAGTGCACTACAGAGCACGCAAATTCACACCAGAGCACGCCAGTGCACGCCAGAGCACGCCAGTGCATGCCAAAGCACGTCAAAGCACGCCAGAGCAAGCCAGAGCACGCCAGAGCAAGCCAGAGCACGCCAGAGCACGGTTTGCACAGCAGAGAACTGCTCAGCACTTGAAGTTGCTATAATATTTTTTTCACTTGTTAAAACCATTTTTTAATTACAGGTTGTGTATATCAATGTCCAATACACCATTTCAATTCTATTGAATCAATAAATTTATAGAGCAAATCATGAACAAAAAGTTTTAGAAAAACGCACATCACAGCACTTGAATTTTTAAAAATTATTCAAGTTATTTGAGTTCTATTGTCGGATAGTGGATTTCTATTGTCAAGCACTTGAGTTCTGCATAGCAGAGCACGCAAGAGCACGACAGAGAACGCCAGAGCACGCCAGTGCACGCAAGAGCACGCCAATTCACACCAGAGCACGCCAGTGCACGAAAATTCATACCAGTGCACGCCAATGCACGCCAATTTACACCAGAGCACGCCACTGCACGCCAGTGCACGCCAGAGCACGCCAGAGTACTCCAGTGCACGCCAGAGCATTCCAGTGCACGCCAGAGCACTCCAGTGCACGCCAGAGCACTCCAGTGCACGCCAGAGCACGCCAAATCACACCAGAGCAAGCCAGTGCACGCCAGAGCACGCCAGTGCACGCCAGAACCCGCCAGAGCACGCCAGAGCACGCCAGTGCACGCCAGAGCACGCCAATTCACACCAGAGCACGCCAGTGCACGCAAGAGCACGCCAGAGCACGCCAATTCACACCAGAATACGCCAGAGTACGCCAGTGCACGCCAGAGCACGGTAGAGCACAGCAGAGAACAGCTCAGCACTTGAAGTTGCTCTAATATTTTTTTCACTTGTTAAAACCATTTTTTAATTACAAGATGTGTAAATCAATGACCAATACACCATTTCAAGTCTATTGAATCAATAAATTTATAGAGCAAATCATGAACAAAAAGTTTTAGAAAAATACACATCACAGCACTTGAATTTTTAGAAATTATTCAAGTTATTTGAGTGCTTTTGTCGGGTAGTGGATTTCTATTGTCAAGCACTTGAGTTCTGCATAGCAGAGCACGCCAGAGCACGCCAGTGCACGCCAGAGCACGCCAGTAAACGCCAGAGCACGCCAGTGCACGCCAGAGCACGCCAGAGCACGCAAATTCATACCAGTGCACGCCAAAGCACGCCAATTCACACCAGAGCACGCCAGTGCAAGCCAGAGCACGCCAGCGCACGCCAGCGCACGCCAGTACACGCCAGAGCACGTCAATGCACGCCAGAGCATGCCAATGCACGCCAGTGCAGGCCAGAGCACGTCAATGCACGCCAAAGCAAGCCAGAGCACGTCAATGCTCGCCAGAGCACGCCAGTGCACGCCAGAAAACGCCAATTCACACCAGAGCACGCCAGTGCACGCCAGAGCACGTTAGTGCATGCCAGAGCACGTCAAAGCACGCCAGAGCAAGCCAGAGCATGCCAGAGCACGCCAGAGCACGCCAGTGCACGCCAAAGCAAGCCAGAGCACGCCAGTGCACGCTAGAGCACGCCAATTCACACCAGAGCACGCCAGTGCACGCCAGAGCACGCCAGTGCACGCCAGAGCACGCCAGTGAACGCCAGAGCACGCCAGTGCACGCAAGAGCACGTCAATGCACGCCAGAGCAAGCCAGTACACGCCAGAGCACGCCAGTGCACGCCAGAGCACGCCAGTGCACGCCAGATCACGCCAGTGCACGCCAGAGAACGCCAATTCACACCAAAGCACGCCAGTGTACTCCAGAGCACGCCAGTGCACGCCAGAGCAAGCTAATTCACACCAGAGCACGCCAGTGCAAGCCAGAGCACGCCAGTGCACGCCAGAGCACGCCAGTGCACGCCAGAGCACGCCAGTGCACGCCAGAGCACGCCAGTGCACGCCAGTGCACGCCAGAGCACGTCAATGCAAGCCAGATTACGCCAATTCACACCAGAGCACGCCATTGCACGCCAGAGCACGCCAGTGCACGCCAGAGCACGCCAGTGCACGCCAGAGCACGTCAATGTACGCCAGAGCACGCCAGAGCACGGTAGAGCACATCAGAGAATAGCTCAGTACTTGAAGTTGCTATAATATTTTTTTCACTTTAAAACCATATTTTAATTACAGGATGTGTAAATCAATGTCCAATACAACATTTCAAGTCTATTGAATCAATAAATTTATAGAGCAAATAATGAAAAAAAAGTTATAGAAAAACGCACATAACAGCACTTGAATTTTTAAAAATTATTCAAGTTATTTGAGTGCTTTTGTCGGGTAGTGGATTTCTATTGTCAAGCACTTGAGTTCTGCATAGCAGAGCACGCCAGAGCACGCCAGTGCACGCCAGAGCACGCCAGTAAACGCCAGAGCACGCCAGTGCACGCCAGAGCACGCCAGAGCACGCAAATTCATACCAGTGCACGCCAAAGCACGCCAATTCACACCAGAGCACGCCAGTGCAAGCCAGAGCACGCCAGCGCACGCCAGCGCACGCCAGTACACGCCAGAGCACGTCAATGCACGCCAGAGCATGCCAATGCACGCCAGTGCAGGCCAGAGCACGTCAATGCACGCCAAAGCAAGCCAGAGCACGTCAATGCTCGCCAGAGCACGCCAGTGCACGCCAGAAAACGCCAATTCACACCAGAGCACGCCAGTGCACGCCAGAGCACGTTAGTGCATGCCAGAGCACGTCAAAGCACGCCAGAGCAAGCCAGAGCATGCCAGAGCACGCCAGAGCACGCCAGTGCACGCCAAAGCAAGCCAGAGCACGCCAGTGCACGCTAGAGCACGCCAATTCACACCAGAGCACGCCAGTGCACGCCAGAGCACGCCAGTGAACGCCAGAGCACGCCAGTGCACGCAAGAGCACGTCAATGCACGCCAGAGCAAGCCAGTACACGCCAGAGCACGCCAGTGCACGCCAGAGCACGCCAGTGCACGCCAGATCACGCCAGTGCACGCCAGAGAACGCCAATTCACACCAAAGCACGCCAGTGTACTCCAGAGCACGCCAGTGCACGCCAGAGCAAGCTAATTCACACCAGAGCACGCCAGTGCAAGCCAGAGCACGCCAGTGCACGCCAGAGCACGCCAGTGCACGCCAGAGCACGCCAGTGCACGCCAGAGCACGCCAGTGCACGCCAGTGCACGCCAGAGCACGTCAATGCAAGCCAGATTACGCCAATTCACACCAGAGCACGCCATTGCACGCCAGAGCACGCCAGTGCACGCCAGAGCACGCCAGTGCACGCCAGAGCACGTCAATGTACGCCAGAGCACGCCAGAGCACGGTAGAGCACATCAGAGAATAGCTCAGTACTTGAAGTTGCTATAATATTTTTTTCACTTTAAAACCATATTTTAATTACAGGATGTGTAAATCAATGTCCAATACACCATTTCAAGTCTATTGAATCAATAAATTTATAGAGCAAATCATGAACAAAAAGTTTTAAAAAAACGCACATCACAGCACTTGATTTTTAAAAAATCATTCAAGTTATTTGAGTTCTATTGTCGGGTAGTGGATTTCTATTGTCAAGCACTTGAGTTCTGCATAGCAGAGCACGCAAGAGCACGACAGAGAACGCCAGAGCACGCCAGTGCACGCCAGAGCACGCCAATTCACACCAGAGCACGCCAGTGCACGCCAGTGCACGCAAATTCATACCAGTGCACGCCAGAGCACGCCAATTTACACCAGAGCACGCCAGTGCACGCCAGAGCACGCCAGAGCACTCCAGTGCACGCCAGAGCACTCCAGTGCACGCAAGAGCACTCCAGTGCACGCCAGAGCACTCCAGTGCACGCCAGAGCACTCCAGTGCACGCCAGAGCACTCCAGTGCACGCCAGAGCACGCCAAATCACACCAGAGCAAGCCAGTGCACGCCAGAGCACGCCAGTGCACGCCAGAGCACGCCAGTGCACGCCAGAGCAAGCCAAAGAACGTCAATGCACGATAGAAGCAAGCCAGTGCACGCCAGAGCACGCCAGAGCAAGCCAGTGCACGCCAGAGCACGCCAATTCACAACAGAGCGCGCCAGTGCACGCCAGAGCACGTCAATGCACGCCAGAGCAAGCCAGTGCACGCCAGAGCACGTCAATGCACGCCAGAGCACGCCAGTGCACGCCAGAGCACGTCAATGCACGCCAGAGCACGTCAATGCATGCCAGAAAACGCCAATTCACACCAGAGCACGCCAGTGCACGCCAGAGCACGCCAGTGCACGCCAGAGCAAGCCAGAGCACGCCAGTGCACGCCAGAGCACGCCAATTCACAACAGAGCGCGCCAGTGCACGCCAGAGCACGTCAATGCACGCCAGAGCAAGCCAGTGCACGCCAGAGCACGTCAATGCACGCCAGAGCACGCCAGTGCATGCCAGAGCACGTCAAAGCAAGCCAGAGCACGCCAGAGCACGCCAGAGCACGCCAGAGCACGCCAGTGCACGCCAGAGCAAGCCAGAGCACGCCAGTGCACGCTAGAGCACGCCAATTCACACCAGAGCACGCCAGTGCACGCCAGAGCAAGCCAGTGCACGCCAGAGCACGCCAGTGCACGCCAGAGCAAGCCAATGTTCGCCAGAGAACGTCACTGCACGCCAGAGCAAGAAAGTGCACGCCAAAGCACGCCAGTGCACGCCAGAGCCCGCCAGTGCACGCCAGAGCACGCCAATTCACACCAGAGCACGCCAGTGCACGCAAGAGCACGCCAGAGCACGCCAATTCACACCAGAGCACCCCAGAGCACGCCAGTGCACGCCAGAGCACGGTAGAGCACAGCAGAGAACAGCTCAGCACTTGAAGTTGCTCTAATATTTTTTTCACTTGTTTAAACCATTTTTTTATTACAGGATGTGTAAATCGATGTCCAATACACCATTTCAAGTCTATTGAATCAATAAATTTATAGAGCAAATCATGAACAAAAAGTTTTAGAAAAACGCACATAACAGCACTTGAATTTTTAAAAAATTATTCAAGTTATTTGAGTTCTATTGTCGGGTAGTGGATTTCTATTGTCAAGCACTTGAGTTCTGCATAGCAGAGCACGCCAGAGCACGACAGAGAACGCCAGAGCACGCCAATTCACACCAGAGCACGCCAGTGCACGCCAGAGCACGCCAGTGCACGCCAGTGCACGCCAGAGCACGCAAATTCATACCAGTGCACGCCAGAGCACGCCAATTCACAACAGAGCATGCCAGTGCACGCCAGAGCACGCCAGTGCAAGCCAGAACACGTCAATGCACGCCAGAGCACGCCAGTGCACGCCAGAGTACGTCAATGCACGCCAGTGCACGCCAATTAAAACCAGAGCACGCCAGTGCAATCCAGAGCACGCCAGCGCACGACAGAGCACGCCAGTACACGCCAGAGCACGTCAATGCACGCCAGAGCATGCCAATGCACACAAGTGCAGGCCAGAGCACGTCAATGCACGCCAGAGCAAGCCAGAGCACGTCAATGCACGCAGGAGCACGCCAGTGCACGCCAGAGCACGCCAATTCACACCAGAGCACGCCAGTGCACGCCGGAGCACGCCAGTGCATGCCAGAGCACGTCAAAGCACGCAAGAGCAAGCCAGAGCACGCCAGAGCACGCCAGTGCCCGCCAGAGCAAGTCAGAGCACGCCAGTGCATTCTAGAGCACGCCAATTCACACCAGAGCACGCCAGTGCACGCCAGAGCACGCAAGTGCACGCCAGAGCACGTCAATGCACGCCAAAGCGAGCCAGTGCACGCCAGAGCACGCCAGTGCACGCCAGAGCACGCCAATTCACACCAGAGCACGCCAGTGCACGCCAGAGCACGTCAATACACGCCAGAGCACGCCAGTGCACGCCAGAGCACGTCAATGCACGCCAGAGCAAGCCAGAGCACGTCAATGCACGCCAGAGCACGCCAGTGCACGCCAGAGCATGCCAATATACACCAGAGCACGCCAGAGCACGCCAGAGCACGCCAGTGCATGCCAGAGCACGTCAAAGAACGCCAGAGCAAGCCAGAGCACGCCAGAGCACGCCAGAGCACGCCAGTGAACGCCAGAGCAAGCCAGAGCACGCCAGTGCACGCTAGAGCACGCCAATTCACACCAGAGCACGCCAGTGCACGCCAGAGCACGCCAGTGCACGCCAGTGCACGCCAGTGCACGCCAGTGCACGCCAATGCATGCTAGAGCACGCCAGAGAACGCCAATTCACACCAGAGCACGCCAGTGCACGCCAGTGCACTCCAGAGCACGTCAATTCACGCCAGAGCACGCCAGTGGACGCCAGAGCACGCCAATTCACACCAGAGCACGCCATTGCATGCCAGAGCACGTCAATGCACGCCAGAGCAAGCCAGTGCACGCCAGAGCACGCCAAAGCACGCCAGAGCACTCCAGTGCACGCCAGACCACGCCAATGCTCGCCAGAGCTCGTCAATGCATGCTAAAGCAAGCCAGTGCACGCCAGAGCACGCCAGTGCACGCCAGAGCACGCCAGTGCATGCCAGAGCACGCCAGTGCACGCCAGAGCAAGCCAGTGCACGCCAGAGCACGCCAGTGCACGCCAGAGCACGCCAATTCAGACCTGAGCACTTCAGTGCACGCAAGAGAACTTCAGAGATCGCCAATTCACACCAGAGCACGCCAGAGCACGACAATTCACAACAGAGCATGCCAGTGCACGCCAGAGCACGCCAGTGCAAGCCAGAACACGTCAATGCACGCCAGAGCACGCCAGTGCACGCCAGAGTACGTCAATGCACGCCAGTGCACGCCAATTAAAACCAGAGCACGTCAAAGCACGCAAGAGCAAGCCAGAGCACGACAGAGCACGCCAGTACACGCCAGAGCACGTCAATGCACGCCAGAGCATGCCAATGCACACAAGTGCAGGCCAGAGCACGTCAATGCACGCCAGAGCAAGCCAGAGCACGTCAATGCACGCAGGAGCACGCCAGTGCACGCCAGAGCACGCCAATTCACACCAGAGCACACCAGTGCACTCCAGTGCACGCCAGAGCACGCCAAATCACACCAGAGCAAGCCAGTGCACGCCAGAGCACGCCAGTGCACGCCAGAGCACGCCAGTGCACGCCAGAGCAAGCCAAAGAACGTCAATGCACGATAGAAGCAAGCCAGTGCACGCCAGAGCACGCCAGAGCAAGCCAGTGCACGCCAGTGCACGCCAGAGCACGCCAATTCACACCAGAGCGCGCCAGTGCACGCCAGAGCACGTCAATGCACGCCAGAGCAAGCCAGTGCACGCCAGAGCACGTCAATGCACGCCAGAGCACGCCAGTGCACGCCAGAAAACGTCAATGCACGCCAGAGCACGTCAATGCACGCCAGAAAACGCCAATTCACACCAGAGCACGCCAGTGCACGCCAGAGCACGTTAGTGCATGCCAGAGCACGTCAAAGCAAGCCAGAGCACGCCAGAGCACGCCAGAGCACGCCAGAGCACGCCAGTGCACGCCAGAGCAAGCCAGAGCACGCCAGTGCACGCCAGAGCACGCCAGAGCACGCCAGTGCACGCCAGAGCAAGCCAATGTTCGCCAGAGCACGTCACTGCACGCCAGAGCAAGAAAGTGCACGCCAAAGCACGCCAGTGCACGCCAGAGCCCGCCAGTGCACGCCAGAGCACGCCAATTCACACCACAGCACGCCAGTGCACGCAAGAGCACGCCAGAGCACGCCAATTCACACCAGAGCACGCCAGAGCACGCCAGTGCACGCCAGAGCACGGTAGAGCACAGCAGAGAACAGCTCAGCACTTGAAGTTGCTCTAATATTTTTTTCACTTGTTTAAACCATTTTTTTATTACAGGATGTGTAAATCAATGTCCAATACACCATTTCAAGTCTATTGAATCAATAAATTTATAGAGCAAATGATGAACAAAAAGTTTTAGAAAAACGCACATAACAGCACTTGAATTTTTAAAAAATTATTCAAGTTATTTGAGTTCTATTGTCGGGTAGTGGATTTCTATTGTCAAGCACTTGAGTTCTGCATAGCAGAGCACGCCAGAGCACGACAGAGAACGCCAGAGCACGCCAATTCACACCAGAGCACGCCAGTGCACGCCAGAGCACGCCAGAGCACGCCAGTGCACGCCAGAGCACGCAAATTCATACCAGTGCACGCCAGAGCACGCCAATTCACAACAGAGCATGCCAGTGCACGCCAGAGCACGCCAGTGCAAGCCAGAACACGTCAATGCACGCCAGAGCACGCCAGTGCACGCCAGAGTACGTCAATGCACGCCAGTGCACGCCAATTAAAACCAGAGCACGCCAGTGCAATCCAGAGCACGCCAGCGCACGCCAGAGCACGCCAGTACACGCCAGAGCACGTCAATGCACGCCAGAGCATGCCAATGCACACAAGTGCAGGCCAGAGCACGTCAATGCACGCCAGAGCAAGCCAGAGCACGTCAATGCACGCAGGAGCACGCCAGTGCACGCCAGAGCACGCCAATTCACACCAGAGCACGCCAGTGCACGCCGGAGCACGCCAGTGCATGCCAGAGCACGTCAAAGCACGCAAGAGCAAGCCAGAGCACGCCAGAGCACGCCAGAGCACGCCAGAGCACGCCAGTGCCCGCCAGAGCAAGTCAGAGCACGCCAGTGCATTCTAGAGCACGCCAATTCACACCAGAGCACGCCAGTGCACGCCAGAGCACGCAAGTGCACGCCAGAGCACGTCAATGCACGCCAAAGCGAGCCAGTGCACGCCAGAGCACGCCAGTGCACGCCAGAGCACGCCAATTCACACCAGAGCACGCCAGTGCACGCCAGAGCACGTCAATACACGCCAGAGCACGCCAGTGCACGCCAGAGCACGTCAATGCACGCCAGAGCAAGCCAGAGCACGTCAATGCACGCCAGAGCACGCCAGTGCACGCCAGAGCATGCCAATATACACCAGAGCACGCCAGTGCACGCCAGAGCACGCCAGTGCATGCCAGAGCACGTCAAAGAACGCCAGAGCAAGCCAGAGCACGCCAGAGCACGCCAGAGCACGCCAGTGCACGCCAGAGCAAGCCAGAGCACGCCAGTGCACGCTAGAGCACGCCAATTCACACCAGAGCACGCCAGTGCACGCCAGAGCACGCCAGTGCACTCCAGAGCACGCCAGTGCACGCCAGAGCACGCCAGTGCACGCCAGTGCACGCCAGTGCACGCCAGTGCACGCCAATGCATGCTAGAGCACGCCAGAGAACGCCAATTCACACCAGAGCACGCCAGTGCACGCTAGTGCACTCCAGAGCACGTCAATTCACGCCAGAGCACGCCAGTGGACGCCAGAGCACGCCAATTCACACCAGAGCACGCCATTGCATGCCAGAGCACGTCAATGCACGCCAGAGCAAGCCAGTGCACGCCAGAGCACGCCAAAGCACGCTAGAGCACTCCAGTGCACGCCAGAGCACGCCAATGCTCGCCAGAGCTCGTCAATGCACGCTAAAGCAAGCCAGTGCACGCCAGAGCACGCCAGTGCACGCCAGAGCACGCCAGTGCATGCCAGAGCACGCCAGTGCACGCCAGAGCAAGCCAGTGCACGCCAGAGCACGCCAGTGCACGCCAGAGCACGCCAATTCACACCTGAGCACTCCAGTGCACGCAAGAGAACTTCAGAGATCGCCAATTCACACCAGAGCACGCCAGAGCACGACAATTCACAACAGAGCATGCCAGTGCACGCCAGAGCACGCCAGTGCAAGCCAGAACACGTCAATGCACGCCAGAGCACGCCAGTGCACGCCAGAGTACGTCAATGCACGCCAGTGCACGCCAATTAAAACCAGAGCACGCCAGTGCAATCCAGAGCACGCCAGCGCACGACAGAGCACGCCAGTACACGCCAGAGCACGTCAATGCACGCCAGAGCATGCCAATGCACACAAGTGCAGGCCAGAGCACGTCAATGCACGCCAGAGCAAGCCAGAGCACGGCAATGCACGCAGGAGCACGCCAGTGCACGCAAGAGCACGCCAATTCACACCAGAGCACGCCAGTGCACTCCAGTGCACGACAGAGCACGCCAAATCACACCAGAGCAAGCCAGTGCACGCCAGAGCACGCCAGTGCACGCCAGAGCACGCCAGTGCACGCCAGAGCACGCCAGTGCACGCCAGAGCAAGCCAAAGAACGTCAATGCACGATAGAAGCAAGCCAGTGCACGCCAGAGCACGCCAGAGCAAGCCAGTGCACGCCAGAGCACGCCAATTCACACCAGAGCGCGCCAGTACACGCCAGAGCACGTCAATGCACGCCAGAGCAAGCCAGTGCACGCCAGAGCACGTCAATGCACGCCAGAGCACGCCAGTGCACGCCAGAGCACGTCAATGCACGCCAGAGCACGTCAATGCACGCCAGAAAACGCCAATTCACACCAGAGCACGCCAGTGCACGCCAGAGCACGTAAGTGCATGCCAGAGCACGTCAAAGCAAGCCAGAGCACGCCAGAGCACGCCAGAGCACGCCAGAGCACGCCAGTGCACGCCAGAGCAAGCCAGAGCACGCCAGTGCACGCTAGAGCACGCCAATTCACACCAGAGCACGCCAGTGCACGCCAGAGCAAGCCAGTGCACGCCAGAGCACGCCAGTGCACGCCAGAGCAAGCCAATGTTCGCCAGAGCACGTCACTGCACGCCAGAGCAAGAAAGTGCACGCCAAAGCACGCCAGTGCACGCCAGAGCCCGCCAGTGCACGCCAGAGCACGCCAATTCACACCAGAGCACGCCAGTGCACGCCAGAGCACGCCAGTGCATGCCAGAGCACGTCAAAGCACGCAAGAGCAAGCCAGAGCACGCCAGAGCACGCCAGAGCACGCCAGAGCACGTCAGTGCCCGCTAGAGCAAGTCAGAGCACGCCAGTGCATTCTAGAGCACGCCAATTCACACCAGAGCACGCCAGTGCACGCCAGAGCACGCAAGTGCACACCAGAGCACGTCAATGCACGCCAAAGCGAGCCAGTGCACGCCAGAGCACGCCAGTGCACGCCAGAGCACGCCAATTCACACCAGAGCACGCCAGTGCACGCCAGAGCACGTCAATACACGCCAGAGCACGCCAGTGCACGCCAGAGCACGTCAATGCACGCCAGAGCAAGCCAGAGCACGTCAATGCACGCCAGAGCACGCCAGTGCACGCCAGAGCATGCCAATATACACCAGAGCACGCCAGTGCACGCCAGAGCACGCCAGTGCATGCCAGAGCACGTCAAAGCACGCCAGAGCAAGCCAGAGCACGCCAGAGCACGCCAGAGCACGCCAGTGCACGCCAGAGCAAGCCAGAGCACGCCAGTGCACGCTAGAGCACGCCAATTCACACCAGAGCACGCCAGTGCACACCAGAGCACGCCAGTGCACTCCAGAGCACGCCAGTGCACGCCAGTGCACGCCAGTGCACGCCAGTGCACGCCAATGCATGCTAGAGCACGCCAGAGAACGCCAATTCACACCTGAGCACGCCAGTGCACGCTAGTGCACTCCAGAGCACATCAATGCACGCCAGAGCACGCCAGTGGACGCCAGAGCACGCCAATTCACACCAGAGCACGTCAGTGCACGCAAGAGAACTTCAGAGCACGCCAATTCACACCAGAGCACTTCAGAGCACGCCAGTGCACGCCAGAGCACGGTAGAGCACAGCAGAGAACAGCTCAGCACTTGAAGTTGCTCTAATATTTTTTTCACTTGTTAAAACCATTTTTTAATTACAGGATGTGTAAATCAATGTCCAATACACCATTTCAAGTCTATTGAATCAATAAATTTATAGAGCAAATCATGAACAAAAAGTTTTAGAAAAACGTACATAACAGCACTTGAATTTTTTAAAAATTATTCAAGTTATTTGAGTTCTATTGTCGGGTAGTGGAATTCTATTGTCAAGCACTTGAGTTCTGCATGGCAGAGCACGCCAGAGCACGCCAATTCACACCAGAGCACGCCAGTGCACGCCAGAGCACGCCAGTGCACGCCAGTGCACGCCAGAGCACGCAAATTCATACCAGTGCACGCCAGAGCACGCCAATTCACACCAGAGCATGCCAGTGCACGCCACAGCACGCCAGTGCAAGCCAGAACACGTCAATGCACGCCAGAGCACGCCAGAGCACGCCAGAGCACGCCAGAGCACGCCAGAGCACGCCAGAGCACGCCAGTGCCCGCCAGAGCAAGTCAGAGCACGCCGGTGCACTCTAGAGCACGCCAATTCACACCAGAGCACGCTAGTGCACGCCAGAGCACGCCAGAGCACGCCAGACCACGTCAATGCACGCCAAAGCGAGCCAGTGCACGCCAGAGCACGCCAGTGCACGCCAGAGCACGCCAATTCACACCAGAGCACGCCAGTGCACGCCAGAGCACGTCAATGCACGCCAGAGAACGCCAATTCAAACCAGAGCACGCCAGTGCAAGCCAGAGCACGCCAGCGCACGCCAGAGCACGCCAGTACAAGCCAGAGCACGTCAATGCACGCCAGAGTATGCCAATGCACGCCAGTGCAGGCCAGAGCACGTCAATACACGCCAGAGCAAGCCAGAGCACGTCAATGCACGCCAGATCACGCCAGAGCACGCCAATTCACACCAGAGCACGCCAGTGCACGCCAGAGCACGCCAGTGCATGCCAGAGCACGTCAAAGCACGCCAGAGCAAGCCAGAGCACGCCAGAGCACGCTAGAGCACGCCAGTGCACGCCAGAGCAAGCCAGAGCACGCCATTGCACGCTAGAGCACGCCAATTCACACCAGAGCACGCCAGTGCACGCCAGAGCACGCAAGTGCACGCCAGAGCAGGCCAGTGCACGCCAGAGCACGCCAGTGCACGCCAGAGCACGCCAGTCAACGCCAGAGCACGCCAGTGCACGCCAGTGCACGCCAGAGCAGGCCAGTGCACGCCAGACACGCCAGTGCACGCTAGTGCACGCCAATTCACACCAGAGCACGCCAGTGCACGCTAGTGCACTCCAGAGCACGTCAATGCACGCCAGAGCACGCCAGTGCACGCCAGAGCACGCCAATTCACACCAGAGCACGCCATTGCATGCCAGAGTACGTTAATGCACGCCAGAGCAAGCCAGTGCACGCCAGAGCACGCCAGTGCACGCCAGAGCACTCCAGTGCACGCCAGAGCACGCTAATGCACGCCAGAGCACGTCAATGCACGCCAAAGCAAGCCAGTGCACGCCAGAGCACGCCAGTGCACGCTAGAGCACGCCAGTGCACGCCAGAGCACGCCAGTGCACGCCAGAGCACGCCAGTGCACGGCAGAGCACGCCAGTGCACGCCAGAGAACGCCAGTGCACGCCAGATTACGCCAGAGCACGTCAATGCACGCCAGAGCACGCCAATTCACACCAGAGCACGCCAATGCACGCCAGAGCACGCCAGTGCACGCCAGTGCACGCCAGTGCACGCCAGTGCACTCCAGAGCAAGCCAGTGCACGCCAGAGCACGCCAGTGCACGCCAGAGCACGTCAATGCACGCCAGAGCACGTCAATGCACGCCAGAGCATGCAAGTGCACGCCAGAGCACGCCAGTGCAAGCCAGAACACGTCAATGCACGCCAGAGCACGCCAGTGCATGCCAGAGTACGTCAATGCACGCCAGAGCACGCCAATTAAAACCAGAGCACGCCAGTGCAATCCAGAGCACGCCAGCGCACGCCAGAGCACGCTAGTACACGCCAGAGCACGTAAATGCACGCCAGAGCATGCCAATGCACACAAGTGCAGGCCAGAGCACGTCAATGCACGCCAGAGCAAGCCAGAGCACGTCAATGCACGCAGGAGCACGCCAGTGCACGCCAGAGCACGTCAATGCACGCCAGAGAACGCCAATTCAAACCAGAGCACGCCAGTGCAAGCCAGAGCACGCCAGCGCACGCCAGAGCACGCCAGTACAAGCCAGAGCACGTCAATGCACGCCAGAGTATGCCAATGCACGCCAGTGCAGGCCAGAGCACGTCAATGCACGCCAGAGCAAGCCAGAGCACGTCAATGCACGCCAGATCACGCCAGAGCACGCCAATTCACACCAGAGCACGCCAGTGCACGCCAGAGCACGCCAGTGCATGCCAGAGCACGTCAAAGCACGCCAGAGCAAGCCAGAGCACGCCAGAGCACGCTAGAGCACGCCAGTGCACGCCAGAGCAAGCCAGAGCACGCCATTGCACGCTAGAGCACGCCAATTCACACCAGAGCACGCCAGTGCACGCCAGAGCACGCCAGTGCACGCCAGAGCAGGCCAGTGCACGCCAGAGCACGCCAGTGCACGCCAGAGCACGCCAGTCAACGCCAGAGCACGCCAGTGCACGCCAGTGCACGCCAGAGCAGGCCAGTGCACGCCAGACACGCCAGTGCACGCCAGACACGCCAGTGCACGCTAGTGCACGCCAATTCACACCAGAGCACGCCAGTGCACGCTAGTGCACTCCAGAGCACGTCAATGCACGCCAGAGCACGCCAGTGCACGCCAGAGCACGCCAATTCACACCAGAGCACGCCATTGCATGCCAGAGTACGTTAATGCACGCCAGAGCAAGCCAGTGCACGCCAGAGCACGCCAGTGCACGCCAGAGCACTCCAGTGCACGCCAGAGCACGCTAATGCACGCCAGAGCACGTCAATGCACGCCAAAGCAAGCCAGTGCACGCCAGAGCACGCCAGTGCACGCTAGAGCACGCCAGTGCACGCCAGAGCACGCCAGTGCACGCCAGAGCACGCCAGTGCACGCCAGAGCACGCCAGTGCACGCCAGAGCACGCCAGTGCACGCCAGAGAACGCCAGTGCACGCCAGATTACGCCAGAGCACGTCAATGCACGCCAGAGCACGCCAATTCACACCAGAGCACGCCAATGCACGCCAGAGCACGCCAGTGCACGCCAGTGCACGCCAGTGCACGCCAGTGCACTCCAGAGCAAGCCAGTGCACGCCAGAGCACGCCAGTGCACGCCAGAGCACGCCAGTGCACGCCAGAGCACGTCAATGCACGCCAGAGCACGTCAATGCACGCCAGAGCATGCAAGTGCACGCCAGAGCACGCCAGTGCAAGCCAGAACACGTCAATGCACGCCAGAGCACGCCAGTGCACGCCAGAGTACGTCAATGCACGCCAGAGCACGCCAATTAAAACCAGAGCACGCCAGTGCAATCCAGAGCACGCCAGCGCACGCCAGAGCACGCTAGTACACGCCAGAGCACGTAAATGCACGCCAGAGCATGCCAATGCACACAAGTGCAGGCCAGAGCACGTCAATGCACGCCAGAGCAAGCCAGAGCACGTCAATGCACGCAGGAGCACGCCAGTGCACGCCAGAGCACGCCAATTCACGCCAGAGCACGCCAGTGCACGACAGAGCACGCCAGTGCATGCCAGAGCACGCCAGTGCACGCCAGAGCACGCAAGAGCAAGCCAGAGCACGCCAGAGCACGACAGAGCACGCCAGAGCACGCCAGTGCCCGCCAGAGCAAGTCAGAGCACGCCAATTCACACCAGAGCACGCCAGTGCACGCCAGAGCACGCCAGTGCACGCCAGAGCACGTCAATGCACGCCAAAGCGAGCCAGTGCACGCCAGAGCACGCCAGTGCACGCCAGAGCACGCCAGTGCACGCCAGAGCACGCCAATTCACACCAGAGCACGCCAGTGCACGCCAGAGCACGTCAATGCACGCCAGAGCACGCCAGTGCACGCCAGAGCACGTCAATGCACGCCAGAGAACGCCAATTCAAACCAGAGCACGCCAGTGCAAGCCAGAGCACGCCAGCGAACGCCAGAGCACGCCAGTACACGCCAGAGCACGTCAATGCACGCCAGATTATGCCAATGCACGCCAGTGCAGGCCAGAGCACGTCAATGCACGCCAGAGCAAGCCAGAGCACGTCAATGCACGCCAGATCACGCCAGTGCACGCCAGAGCACGCCAATTCACACCAGAGCACGCCAGTGCACGCCAGAGCACGCCAGTGCACGCCAGAGCAAGCCAGAGCACGCCAGTGCACGCTAGAGCACGCCAATTCACACCAGAGCACGCCAGTGAACGCCAGAGCACGCCAGTGCACGCCAGAGCACGCCAGTGCACGCCAGAGCACGCCAGTGCACGCCAGAGCACGCCAGTGCACGCCAGAGCACGCCAGTGCACGCCAGAGCACGCCAGTGCACGCCAGAGCACGCCAGTGCACGCCAGAGCACGCCAGTGCACGCCAGAGCACGCCAGTGAACGCCAGAGCTTGCTAGTGCACGCCAGTGCACGCCAGAGCAGGCCAGTGCACGCCAGACACGCCAGTGCAAGCCAGAGCACGCCAATACATGCTAGAGCACGCCAGTGCACGCCAGAGAACGCCAATTCACACCAGAGCACGCCAGTGCACGCTAGTGCACTCCAGAGCACGTCAATGCACGCCAGAGCACGCCAGTGCACGCAAAAGCACGCCAATTCACACCAGAGCACGCCATTGCATGCCAGAGCACGTCAATGTACGCTAGAGCAAGCCAGTGCACGCCAGAGCACGCCAGTGCACGCCAGAGCACTCCAGTGCACGCCAGAGCACGCCAATGCACGCCAGAGCACGTCAATGCACGCCAAAGCAAGCCAGTGCACGCCAGAGCACGCCAGTGCACGCCAGTGCACGCCAGAGAACGCCAGTGCACGCCAGAGCACGCCAGAGCACGTCAATGCACGCCAGAGCACGCCGATTCACACCAGAGCACGCCAATGCACGCCAGAGCACACCAGTGCACGCCAAAGCACGCCAGTGCACGCCAGAGCACGCCAGTGCAAGCCAGAGCACGTCAATGCACGCCAGAGCAAGCCAGAGCACGCCAGAGCACGCCAGAGCACGACAGAGTACGCCAGAGCACGCCAGTGCACGCCAGAGCACGCCAATTCACACCAGAGCACGCCAGTGCACGCCAGAGCACGCCAGTGCTCGCCAGAACACGCCAATTCACACCAGAGCACGCCAATTCACACCAGAGCACGCCAGTGCACGCCAGTGCACCCCAGTGCACGCCAATGCACGTCAATGCACGCCAGAGCACGCCAGTGCACGCCAGAGCAAGCCAATTCACACCAGAGCACGCCAGTGCACGCCAGAGCACGCTAGTGCACACCAGAGCACGCCAGTGCACGCCAGAGCACGTCAATGCACGCCAGAGCACGCCAATTAACACCAGGGCACGCCAGTGCACGCCAGAGCACGCCAGTTCACGCCAGAGCAAGCCAGAGCACGCCAGAGCACGCCAGAGCACAGTAGAGCACAGCAGAGAACAGCTCAGCACTTGAAGTTGCTATAATATTTTTTTCACTTGTTAAAACCATTTTTTAATTACAGGTTGTGTATATCAATGTCCAATACACCATTTCAATTCTATTGAATCAATTAATTTATAGAGCAAATCATGAACAAAAAGTTTTAGAAAAACGCACATCACAGCAATTGAATTTTTAAAAAATTATTCAAGTTATTTGAGTTCTATTGTCGGGTAGTGGATTTCTATTGTCAAGCACTTGAGTTCTGCATAGCAGAGCACGCCAGAGCACAACAGAGAACGCTAGAGCACGCCAGTGCACGCCAGAGCACGCCAGTAAACGCCAGAGCACGCCAGTGCACGCCAGAGCAAGCCAATTCAATCCAGAGCACGCCAGTGAACGCCAGAGCACGCCAGTGCACGCCAGTGCACGCCAGAGCACGCCAGTGCACGCCAGAGCACGCCAGTGCACGCCAGAGCACGTCAATGCACGCCAGAGCACGTCAATGCACGCCAGAGCAAGCCAGAGCACGCCAGAGCACGCCAGTGCACGTTAGAGTACGCTAGAGCACAGCAGAGATCAGCTCAGCACTTGAAAATGCTATAATATTTTTTTCACTTTAAAACCATATTTTAATTACAGGATATGTAAATCAATGTCCAATACACCATTTCAAGTCTATTGAATCAATAAATTTATAGAGTAAATCATGTACAAAAAGTTTTAGAAAAACGCACATCACAGCACTTGAATTTTTAAAAATTATTCAAGTTATTTAAGTTCTATTGTCGGTTAGTGGATTTCTATTGTCAAGCACTTGAGTTCTGCATAGCAGAACACGCCAGAGCACGACAGAGTACGCCAGAGCACGCCAGTGCACGCCAGAGCACGCCAATTCACACCAGAGCACGCCAGTGCAAAACAGAGCACGCCAGAACACGCCAATTCACACCAGAGCACGCCAATTCACACCAGAGCACGCCAGTGCACGCCAGAGCACGCCAGTGCACGCAAGAGCACACCAGTCCACGCCAGTGCACGTCAGTGCACGCTAGAGCACGCCAGTGCACGCCAGAGCAAGCCAATTCAAACCAGAGCACGCCAGTGCACGCCAGAGCACGCCAGTGCATGCCAGAGCACGCTAGTGCACACCAGAGCACGCCAGTGCACGCCAGAGCACGCCAGTGCACGCCAGTGCACGCCAGGTCACGCCAGTGCACGCAAGAACACGCCAGTGCACGCCAGAGCACGCCAGTGCACGCCAGAGCACGCCAGTGTACGCCAGAGCACGTCAATGCACGACAGAGCACGCCAATTAACACCAGGGCACGCCAGTGCACGCCAGAGCACGTCAATGCACGCCAGAGCAAGCCAGAGCACGCCAGAGCACGCCAGAGCACGGTAGAGCACAGCAGAGAACAGCTCAGCACTTGAAGTTGCTATAATATTTTTTTCACTTGTTAAAACCATTTTTTAACTACAGGTTGTGTATATCAATGTCCAATACACCATTTCAATTCTATTGAATCAATAAATTCATAGAGCAAATCATGAACAAAAAGTTTTAGAAAAACGCACATCACATCGCTTGAATTTTTAAAAATTATTCAAGTTATTTGAATTCTAATGTCGGGTAGTGGATTTATATTGTCAAGCACTTGAGTTCTGTATAGCAGAGCACGCCAGAGCACGACAGAGCACGCCAGAGCACGCCAGTGCACGCCAGAGCACGCCAGTGCACGCCAGAGCACGTCAATGCACGCCAGTGCTCGCCAGAGCACGCCAATTCACACCAGAGCACGCCAGAGCACGCCAGAGCACGCCAGTGCACGCCAGAGCACGTCAATGCACGCTAGAGCACGCCAGTGCACGCCAGAGAACGCCAATTCACACCAGAGCACGCCAGTGCACGCCAGAGCACGCCAGTAATTACAGGATGTGTAAATCAATGTCCAATAAACCATTTCAAGTCTATTGAATCAATAGATTTATAGAGCAAATCATGAACAAGAAGTTTTAGAAAAACGCATATCACAGCACTTGAATTTTAAAAAATTATTCAAGTTATTTAAGTTCTATTGTCGGTTAGTGGATTTCTATTGTCAAGCACTTGAGTTCTGCATAGCAGAGCAAGCCAGAGCACGACAGAGTACGCCAGAGCACGCCAGTGCACGCCAGAGCACGCCAATTCACACCAGAGCACGCCAGTGCACAACAGAGCACGCCAGAACACGCCAATTCACACCAGAGCACGCCAATTCACACCAGAGCACGCAAGTGCACCCCAGTGCACCCCAGTGCACGCCAGAGCACGCCAGTGCACGCCAGAGCACACCAGTCCACGCCAGAGCACGCCAGTGCACGCCGCAGCAAGCCAATTCACACCAGAGCACGCCAGTGCACGCCAGAGCACGCTAGTGCACACCAGAGCACGCCAGTGCACGCCAGAGCACGCCAGTGCACGCCAGTGCACGCAAGTGCACGCAAGAGTACGCCAGTGCACGCCAGTGCACGCCAGTGCACACCAGAGCACGCCAGAGCACGCCAGAGCACGTCAATGCACGCCAGAGCACGCCAATTAACACCAGGGCACGCCAGTGCACGCTAGAGCACGTCAATGCACGCCAGAGCAAGCCAGAGCACGCCAGAGCACGCCAGAGCACGGTAGAGCACAGCAGAGAACAGCTCAGCACTTGAAGTTGCTATAATATTTTTTTCACTTGTTAAAACCATTTTTTAATTACAGGTTGTGTATATCAATGTCCAATACACCATTTCAATTCTATTGAATCAATAAATTTATAGAGCAAATCATGAACAAAAAGTTTTAGAAAAACGCACATCACAGCACTTGAATTTTTAAAAATTATTCAAGTTATTTAAGTTCTATTGTCGGGTAGTGGATTTCTATTGTCAAGCACTTGAGTTCTGCATAGCAGAGCACGCCAGAGCACGACAGAGTACGCCAGAGCACGCCAGTGCACGCCAGAGCACGCCAATTCACACCAGAGCACGCCAGTGCACAACAGAGCACGCCAGAACACGCCAATTCACACCAGAGCACGCCAATTCACACCAGAGCACGCAAGTGCACCCCAGTGCACCCCAGTGCACGCCAGAGCACGCCAGTGCACGCCAGAGCACACCAGTCCACGCCAGAGCACGCCAGTGCACGCCGCAGCAAGCCAATTCACACCAGAGCACGCCAGAGCACGCCAGAGCACGCTAGTGCACACCAGAGCACGCCAGTGCACGCCAGAGCACGCCAGTGCACGCCAGTGCACGCAAGTGCACGCAAGAGTACGCCAGTGCACGCCAGTGCACGCCAGTGCACACCAGAGCACGCCAGAGCACGCCAGAGCACGTCAATGCACGCCAGAGCACGCCAATTAACACCAGGGCACGCCAGTGCACGCTAGAGCACGTCAATGCACGCCAGAGCAAGCCAGAGCACGCCAGAGCACGCCAGAGCACGGTAGAGCACAGCAGAGAACAGCTCAGCACTTGAAGTTGCTATAATATTTTTTTCACTTGTTAAAACCATTTTTTAATTACAGGTTGTGTATATCAATGTCCAATACACCATTTCAATTCTATTGAATCAATAAATTTATAGAAAAAATCATGAACAAAAAGTTTTAGAAAAACGCACATCACAGCACTTGAATTTTTAAAAATTATTCAAGTTATTTAAGTTCTATTGTCGGGTAGTGGATTTCTATTGTCAAGCACTTGAGTTCTGCATAGCAGAGCACGCAAGAGCACGACAGAGTACGCCAGAGCACGCCAGTGCACGCCAGAGCACACCAATTCACACCAGAGCACGCCAGTGCACGCCAGAGCACGCCAGTGCACGCCAGAACACGCCAATTCACACCAGAGCACGCCAATTCACACCAGAGCACGCCAGTGCACGCCAGTGCTCCCCAGTGCACGCCAGAGCACGCCAGTGCACGCCAGAGCACACCAGTCCACGCCAGTGCACGTCAATGCACGCCAGAGCACGCCAGTGCACGCCAGAGCAAGCCAATTCACACCAGAGCACGCCAGTGCACGCCAGAGCACGCTAGTGCACACCAGAGCACGCCAGTGCACGCCAGAGCACGCCAGTGCACGCCAGTGCACGCCAGAGCACGCCAGTGCACGCCAGAGCACGCCAGTGCACGCCAGAGCACGCCAGAGCACGCCAATTAACACCAGAGCACGCTAGTGCACGCCAGAGCACGTCAATGCACGCCAGAGCAAGCCAGAGCACGCCAGAGCACGCCAGAGCACGCCAGTGCACGCTAGAGCACGCCAGTGCACGCCAGAGAACGCCAATTTACACCAAAGCACGCCAGAGCACGTCAATACCCACCAGAGCACGCCAGTGCTCGCCAGAGCACGCCAGTGCTCGCCAGAGCACGCCAGTGCACGCCAGAGCACGTCAATGCACGCCAAAGCACGCCAATTAACACCAGAGCACGCCAGTGCACGCCAGAGCACGTCAATGCACGCCAGAGCAAGCCAGAGCACGCCAGAGCACGGTAGAGCACAGCAGAGAACAGCTCAGCACTTGAAGTTGCTCTAATATTTTTTTCACTTGTTAAAACCATTTTTTAATTACAGGTTGTGTATATCAATGTCTAATACACCATTTCAATTCTATTGAATCAATAAATTTATAGAGCAAATCATGAACAAAAAGTTTTAGAAAAACGCACATCACATCGCTTGAATTTTTAAAAATTATTCAAGTTATTTGAATTCTATTGTCGGGTAGTGGATTTCTATTGTCAAGCACTTGAGTTCTGCATAGCAGAGCACGCCAGAGCACGACAGAGCACGCCAGAGCACGCCAGTGCACGCCAGAGCACGCCAGTACACGCCAGAGCACGCCAGTGCACGTCAGAGCACGTCAATGCACGCCAGTGCTCGCCAGAGCACGCCAATTCACACCAGAGCACGCCAGAGCACGCCAGAGCACGCCAGTGCACGCCAGAGCACGCCAGTGCACGCCAGTGCACTCCAGAGCACGTCAATGCACGCTAGAGCACGCCAGTGCACGCCAGAGAACGCCAATTCACACCAGAGCACGCCAGTGCACGCCAGTGCACTCCAGAGCACGTCAATACCCGCCAGAGCACGCCAGTGCACGCCAGACTACGCCAATTCACACCAGAGCACGCCAGTGCACGCCAGAGCACGCCAGTAATTACAGGATGTGTAAATCAATGTCCAATAAACCATTTCAAGTCTATTGAATCAATAAATTTATAGAGCAAATCATGAACAAAAAGTTTTAGAAAAACGCACATCACAGCACTTGAATTTTAAAAAAATATTTAAGTTATTTCAGTTCTATTGTCGGGTAGTGGATTTCTATTGTCAAGCACTTGAGTTCTGCATAGCAGAGCACGCAAGAGCACGACAGAGAACGCCAGAGCACGCCAATTCACACCAGAGCACGCCAGTGCACGCCAGTACACGCAAATTCATACCAGTGCACGCCAGAGCACGCCAATTTACACCAGAGCACGCCAGAGCACGCCAGAGAACTCCAGTGCACCCCAGAGCACTCCAGTTTACGCCAGAGCACTCCAGTTCACGCCAGAGCACTCCAGTGCACGCCAGAGCACGCCAAATCACACCAGAGCAAGCCAGTGCACGCCAGAGCACGCCAGTGCACGCCAGAGCACTCCAGTGCACGCCAGAGCACGCCAGTGCACGCCAGAGCACGCCAGTGCACGCCAGAGCACGCCAGTGCACGCCAGAGCACGCCAGTGCACGCCAAAGCAAGCCAGAGAACGTCAATGCACGATAGAAGCAAGCCAGTGCACGCCAGAGCACGCCAGAGCAAGCCAGTGCACGCCAGAGCACGCCAGTGCACGCCAGAGCACGCCAATTCACACCAGAGCACGCCAGTGCACGCCAGAGCACGCCAATTCACACCAGAGCACGCCAGTACACGCCAGAGCACGTCAATGCATGCCAAAGCAAGCCAGTGCACGCCAGAGCACGCCAATTCACACCAGAGCACGCCAGTGCACGCCAAAGCACGTTAATGCACGCCAGAGCACGCCAGTGCACGCCAGAGCACGTCAATGCACGCCAGAGAACGCCAATTCAAACCAGAGCACGCCAGTGCAAGCCAGAGCACGCCAGCGCACGCCAGAGAACGCCAGTACACGCCAGAGCACGTCAATGCACGCCAGAGTATGCCAATGCACGCCAGTGCAGGCCAGAGCACGTCAATGCACGCCAGAGCAAGCCAGAGCACGTCAATGCACGCCAGATCACGCCAGTGCACGTCAGAGCACGCCAATTCACACCAGAGCACGCCAGTGCACGCCAGAGCACGCCAGTGCATGCCAGAGCACGTCAAAGCACGCCAGAGCAAGCCAGAGCACGCCAGAGCACGCCAGAGCACGCCAGTGCACGCCAGAACAAGCCAGAGCACGCCAGTGCACGCCAGAGCACGCCAGTGCACGCCAGAGCACGCCAATTCACACCAGAGCACGCCAGTGCATGCCAGTGCAAGCCAGAGAACGCCAGCGCACACCAGAGCACGCCAGTTCACGCCAGAGCACGGTAGAGCACAGCAGAGGACAGCTCAGCACTTGAAGTTGCTCTAATATTTTTTTCACTTGTTAAAACCATTTTTTAATTACAGGATGTGTAAATCAATGCCCAATACACCATTTCAAGTCTATTGAATCTTTAAATTTATAGAGCAAATCATGAACAAAATGTTTTAGAAAAACGCACATCACAGCACTTGAATTTTAAAAAAATTATTCAAGTTATTTGAGTTCTATTGTCGGGTAGTGGATTTCTATTGTCAAGCACTTGAGTTCTGCATAGCAGAGCACGCCAGAGCACGACAGAGAACGCCAGAGCACGCCAGTGCACGCCAATTCACACCAGAGCACGCCAGTGCACGCCAGAGCACGCCAGTGCACGCCAGTGCTTGATTTATTTGAGCAGGCGGGTTACGTAATTAATCACCCAAACGATTAAGAATTGCAAAAAAAGAATCAGTATCTTCCGCTGAAGATCGACGATTATTTACGGAAATCTCGGAATTATTTTGAATAAAAATGTTATTATTTTCTACAAATTGGGAAGGATTCAAAATGCCGTCGGCAAGCTGAATCAGATTCTCGTCGGTAATATCAATAACAGTATCGGGCAAAGCGACCAGGTTATTAATTACACAATTATTTTCCACGTCTAATTGATTGGGCGGTGTCAATACAGTCGACGGAATTAACACAGGATCAGAAATAATACGTTCGTCGTTTTTAAGAAAAGAGGAACGGTCAAAAATAGACTTATTAATTGGAGAAAGATTTACTTCAGCAATCGATTTTTTTGGCGAGGGAGTAAAGAAACTTTTGATTTTGGAACCAATCGATGTTTCAGTACGATTGCGTAAAACACGTTTACTGAATAAAACCTCAGGGTTTGGGATACGGTTAAGTGGAACGTAATCTTTGTTTGAACGAGTAGGCCTATCAACAGGAAGATTGCTGATTGACCGGTGCGTACGAGTTGAAGATGTACGGGGGGTGGAAGAAAATTGAATAGGAAGAGGGTTTACAGCGGGTACATGAGGAACAGTAGTATCAGGTAAAATATTATCAAATGCGTTCACGTTTTTATGCAAAATACTCTTAGTCTTAGGTCTAGCACCAGTATGCGATAACATTGTAAGTGAGTTCGAAAATCGCTGCCACCAGATGTAAAGGTTGACCCAACACAATCATTGTGTCACCAATACGAAGATACTTAATAACTAAAGAGGCGAATTTACTCACAATGTTATGGCACAAATGATGAAGACAAACATGAACGATTTTGGTTTAACCCGTGTATTTTTACTAGTAAGACAGAACAAATAGGCCTAATTTAATTTAGACAAGAATAAACGATAGCGACAATTTACTTGAGTACAAATGGTAGGCGGCGGTCGAGCGTCAGGCTAGGTGATGAACTAGTAAAGGGTCGATACTAGTTTAAAGAAGATTTGACAACACTTAAATGGAATTGAATTTAATACAAAACAGTACGAAAAGAGGAGCGAACGCCTCGGTAAGTTACGGGTAAAATGAGAGAGAGAAGTGCGGAACAGAACAGCTCTTACATCGGGTTTTTATACTCATGCCGGCTGCGTTTTTTAGCACGCAAGGCATAGGGAAAAACAGGTTCAGACAAGTTAAAAAGTTATATAATCTTGCCTGACCTTGTCAAAAAGAGGCAAAAACCAAGTTCAGACGAGACCGACAAAGGTTATATAACGACTATTTCTAGAGTTCCGAGAAGGGTAAAACGAGCCACAAAATATAATAAAAGATAAAGATAAAGGGATAAGAGAAAAACATGAAGTAAAATGTAATGGAGTAAAAGATAAAAGGTAAGGGAATAAGAGAAAATGTAATTAAAGTTAAACGCGCTCTTGTCGCCCGGTTGAGTCTTGCTTTTGCGCTTCTTGATAAATCGCTTCTGGCGGAATAAGCGCGGTTGGCGCTGACATCTAGTAGTCAGAGTTGGCGATTGTTTTGCAGCAGAAAAAGGGAACAGATACGGGAGTGAGCCGAGCGTTCTGTTACACTCAGCACTTGAAGTTGCTCTAATATTTTTTTCACTTGTTAAAACTATTTTTTAATTACAGGATGTGTAAATCAATGTCCAATACACCATTTCAAGTCTATTTAATCAATAAATTTATAGAGCAAATCATGAACAAAAAGTTTTAGAAAAACGCACATCACAGCACTTGAATTTTTAAAAAATTATTCAAGTTATTTGAGTTCTATTGTCGGGTAGTGGATTTCTATTGTCAAACACTTGAGTTCTGCATAGCAGAGCACGTCCAGAGCACGACAGAGAACGCCAGAGCACGCCAGCGCACGCCAGCGCACGCCAGTACACGCAAGAGCACGTCAATGCACGCCAGAGCACGCCAGTGCACGCCAGAGCACTCCAGTGCACGCCAGAGCACTCCAGTACACGCCAGAGCACTCCAGTGCACGCCAGAGCACGGCAATTCACACAAGAGAACGCCAGTGCACGCCAGAGTACGCCAGAGTACGCCAGTGCACGCCAGAACACGCAAATTGATACCAGTGCACGCCAGAGCACGCCAATTCACACCAGAGCACGCCAGTGCATGCCAGAGCACGCCAGTGCACGCCAGAGCACGTCAATGCACGCCAGTGCACGCCAGAGCTAGCCAGAGCACTTCAATGCACGCCAGAGCAAGCCAGTGCACGCCAGAGCACGCCAGAGCAAGCCAGTGCACGCCAGAGCACGCTAATTCACACCAGAGCGCGCCAGTGCACGCCAGAGCACGTCAATGCACGCCAGAGCAAGCCAGTGCACGCCAGAGCACGCCAGTGCACGCCAGAGCACGCCAGTGCACGCCAGAGCACGCCAGTGCACGCCAGAGCGCGCCAGTGCACGCTAGAGCAAGCCAGTGCACGCCAGAGCACGTCAATGCACGCCAGAGTAAGCCAGAGCACGTCAATGCTTGTCAGAGAAATTCAGTGCACGCCAGAGCACGCCAGAGCTAGCCAGTGCACGCCAGAGCACGCCAATTCACACCAGAGCACGCCAGTGCACGCCAGAGCACGTCAATGCACGCCAGAGCAAGCCAGTGCACGCCATAGCACGTCAATGCACGCCAGAGCAGGCCAGTGCACGCCAGAGCACGCAAGTTCACGCCAGAGCACGCCAGTGCACGCCAGAGTACGCCAGTGCACGCCAGAGCACGCCAATTCACATCAGAGCACGCCAGTGCACGCCAGAACACGTCAATGCACGCCAGTGCTCGCCAGAGCACCCCAGAGCACGCCAGTGCACGCCAGAGCACGTCAATGCACGCCAGAGCAAACAAGAGAACGTAAATGCACGCCAGAGCACGCCAGTGCACGCCAGAGTACGCCAGTGCACGCCAGAGCACGTCAATGCACGCCAGAGCAAGCCAGTGCACGCCATAGCACGTAAATGCACGCCAGAGCAGGCCAGTGCACGCCAGAGCACGCCAGTGCACGCCAGAGCACGCCAGTGCACGCCAGAGCACGCCAATTCACGCCAGAGCACGCCAGTGCACGCCAGAGCACGCCAGTGCACGCTGAGCACGCCAATTCACATCAGAGCACGCCAGTGCACGCCAGAGCACGCCAGTGCACGCCAGAGCACGCCAGTGCACGCCAGAGCACGTCAATGCACGCCAGTGCTCGCCAGAGCACCCCAGAGCACGCCAGTGCACGCCAGAGCACGTCAATGCACGCCAGAACAAGCCAGAGCACGCCAGTGCACGCCAGAGCACGCCAGTGCACGCCAGAGCACGCCAATTCACACCAGAGCACGCCAGTGCATGCCAGTGCAAGCCAGAGAACGCCAGCGCACACCAGAGCACGCCAGTTCACGCCAGAGCACGGTAGAGCACAGCAGAGGACAGCTCAGCACTTGAAGTTGCTCTAATATTTTTTTCACTTGTTAAAACCATTTTTTAATTACAGGATGTGTAAATCAATGCCCAATACACCATTTCAAGTCTATTGAATCTTTAAATTTATAGAGCAAATCATGAACAAAATGTTTTAGAAAAACGCACATCACAGCACTTGAATTTTAAAAAAATTATTCAAGTTATTTGAGTTCTATTGTCGGGTAGTGGATTTCTATTGTCAAGCACTTGAGTTCTGCATAGCAGAGCACGCCAGAGCACGACAGAGAACGCCAGAGCACGCCAGTGCACGCCAATTCACACCAGAGCACGCCAGTGCACGCCAGAGCACGCCAGTGCACGCCAGTGCTTGATTTATTTGAGCAGGCGGGTTACGTAATTAATCACCCAAACGATTAAGAATTGCAAAAAAAGAATCAGTGTCTTCCGCTGAAGATCGACGATTATTTACGGAAATCTCGGAATTATTTTGAATAAAAATGTTATTATTTTCTACAAATTGGGAAGGATTCAAAATGCCGTCGGCAAGCTGAATCAGATTCTCGTCGGTAATATCAATAACAGTATCGGGCGAAGCGACCAGGTTATTAATTACACAATTATTTTCCACGTCTAATTGATTGGGCGGTGTCAATACAGTCGACGGAATTAACACAGGATCAGAAATAATACGTTCGTCGTTTTTAAGAAAAGAGGAACGGTCAAAAATAGACTTATTAATTGGAGAAAGATTTACTTCAGCAATCGATTTTTTTGGCGAGGGAGTAAAGAAACTTTTGATTTTGGAACCAATCGATGTTTCAGTACGATTGCGTAAAACACGTTTACTGAATAAAACCTCAGGGTTTGGGATACGGTTAAGTGGAACGTAATCTTTGTTTGAACGAGTAGGCCTATCAACAGGAAGATTGCTGATTGACCGGTGCGTACGAGTTGAAGATGTACGGGGGGTGGAAGAAAATTGAATAGGAAGAGGGTTTACAGCGGGTACATGAGGAACAGTAGTATCAGGTAAAATATTATCAAATGCGTTCACGTTTTTATGCAAAATACTCTTAGTCTTAGGTCTAGCACCAGTATGCGATAACATTGTAAGTGAGTTCGAAAATCGCTGCCACCAGATGTAAAGGTTGACCCAACACAATCATTGTGTCACCAATACGAAGATACTTAATAACTAAAGAGGCGAATTTACTCACAATGTTATGGCACAAATGATGAAGACAAACATGAACGATTTTGGTTTAACCCGTGTATTTTTACTAGTAAGACAGAACAAATAGGCCTAATTTAATTTAGACAAGAATAAACGATAGCGACAATTTACTTGAGTACAAATGGTAGGCGGCGGTCGAGCGTCAGGCTAGGTGATGAACTAGTAAAGGGTCGATACTAGTTTAAAGAAGATTTGACAACACTTAAATGGAATTGAATTTAATACAAAACAGTACGAAAAGAGGAGCGAACGCCTCGGTAAGTTACGGGTAAAATGAGAGAGAGAAGTGCGGAACAGAACAGCTCTTACATCGGGTTTTTATACTCATGCCGGCTGCGTTTTTTAGCACGCAAGGCATAGGGAAAAACAGGTTCAGACAAGTTAAAAAGTTATATAATCTTGCCTGACCTTGTCAAAAAGAGGCAAAAACCAAGTTCAGACGAGACCGACAAAGGTTATATAACGACTATTTCTAGAGTTCCGAGAAGGGTAAAACGAGCCACAAAATATAATAAAAGATAAAGATAAAGGGATAAGAGAAAAACATGAAGTAAAATGTAATGGAGTAAAAGATAAAAGGTAAGGGAATAAGAGAAAATGTAATTAAAGTTAAACGCGCTCTTGTCGCCCGGTTGAGTCTTGCTTTTGCGCTTCTTGATAAATCGCTTCTGGCGGAATAAGCGCGGTTGGCGCTGACATCTAGTAGTCAGAGTTGGCGATTGTTTTGCAGCAGAAAAAGGGAACAGATACGGGAGTGAGCCGAGCGTTCTGTTACACTCAGCACTTGAAGTTGCTCTAATATTTTTTTCACTTGTTAAAACTATTTTTTAATTACAGGATGTGTAAATCAATGTCCAATACACCATTTCAAGTCTATTTAATCAATAAATTTATAGAGCAAATCATGAACAAAAAGTTTTAGAAAAACGCACATCACAGCACTTGAATTTTTAAAAAATTATTCAAGTTATTTGAGTTCTATTGTCGGGTAGTGGATTTCTATTGTCAAGCACTTGAGTTCTGCATAGCAGAGCACGTCCAGAGCACGACAGAGAACGCCAGAGCACGCCAGCGCACGCCAGCGCACGCCAGTACACGCAAGAGCACGTCAATGCACGCCAGAGCACGCCAGTGCACGCCAGAGCACTCCAGTGCACGCCAGAGCACTCCAGTACACGCCAGAGCACTCCAGTGCACGCCAGAGCACGGCAATTCACACAAGAGAACGCCAGTGCACGCCAGAGTACGCCAGAGTACGCCAGTGCACGCCAGAGCACGCAAATTGATACCAGTGCACGCCAGAGCACGCCAATTCACACCAGAGCACGCCAGTGCATGCCAGAGCACGCCAGTGCACGCCAGAGCACGTCAATGCACGCCAGTGCACGCCAGAGCTAGCCAGAGCACTTCAATGCACGCCAGAGCAAGCCAGTGCACGCCAGAGCACGCCAGAGCAAGCCAGTGCACGCCAGAGCACGCTAATTCACACCAGAGCGCGCCAGTGCACGCCAGAGCACGTCAATGCACGCCAGAGCAAGCCAGTGCACGCCAGAGCACGCCAGTGCACGCCAGAGCACGCCAGTGCACGCCAGAGCACGCCAGTGCACGCCAGAGCGCGCCAGTGCACGCTAGAGCAAGCCAGTGCACGCCAGAGCACGTCAATGCACGCCAGAGTAAGCCAGAGCACGTCAATGCTTGTCAGAGAAATTCAGTGCACGCCAGAGCACGCCAGAGCTAGCCAGTGCACGCCAGAGCACGCCAGAGCTAGCCAGTGCACGCCAGAGCACGCCAATTCACACCAGAGCACGCCAGTGCACGCCAGAGCACGTCAATGCACGCCAGAGCAAGCCAGTGCACGCCATAGCACGTCAATGCACGCCAGAGCAGGCCAGTGCACGCCAGAGCACGCAAGTTCACGCCAGAGCACGCCAGTGCACGCCAGAGTACGCCAGTGCACGCCAGAGCACGCCAATTCACATCAGAGCACGCCAGTGCACGCCAGAACACGTCAATGCACGCCAGTGCTCGCCAGAGCACCCCAGAGCACGCCAGTGCACGCCAGAGCACGTCAATGCACGCCAGAGCAAACAAGAGAACGTAAATGCACGCCAGAGCACGCCAGTGCACGCCAGAGTACGCCAGTGCACGCCAGAGCACGTCAATGCACGCCAGAGCAAGCCAGTGCACGCCATAGCACGTAAATGCACGCCAGAGCAGGCCAGTGCACGCCAGAGCACGCCAGTTCACGCCAGAGCACGCCAGTGCACGCCAGAGCACGCCAGTGCACGCCAGAGCACGCCAATTCACGCCAGAGCACGCCAGTGCACGCCAGAGCACGCCAGTGCACGCTGAGCACGCCAATTCACATCAGAGCACGCCAGTGCACGCCAGAGCACGACAGTGCACGCCAGAGCACGCCAGTGCACGCCAGAGCACGTCAATGCACGCCAGTGCTCGCCAGAGCACCCCAGAGCACGCCAGTGCACGCCAGAGCACGTCAATGCACGACAGAGCAAACAAGAGAACGTAAATGCACGCCAGAGCACGCCAGTGCACGCCAGAGTACGCCAGTGCACGCCAGAGCACGTCAATGCACACCAGAGCATGCAAATGCACGCCAGTGCAGGCCAGTGCACGTCAATGCACGCCAGAGCAAGCCAGAGCACGTCAATGCACGCCAGAGCACGCCAGTGCACGCCAGAGCACGCCAATTCACACCAGAGCACGCCAGTGCACGCCAGAGCACGTCAATGCACGCCAGAGCACGCCAGTACACGCTAGAGCACGCCAGTGCACGCCAGAGCGCGGCAGTGCACGCTAGAGCACGCCAGTGCCTGCCAGAGCACGTCAATGCACGCCAGAGCAAGCCAGAGCACGTCAATGCTTGTCAGAGAAATTCAGTGCACGCCAGAGCACGCCAGAGCTAGCCAGTGCACGCCAAAGCACGCCAATTCACACCAGAGCACGCCAGTGCACGCCAGAGCACGTCAATGCACGCCAGAGCAAGCCAGTGCACGCCATAGCACGTCAATGCACGCCAGAGCAGGCCAGTGCACGCCAGAGCACGCCAGTTCACGCCAGAGCACGCAAGTGCACGCCAGAGCACGCCAGTGCACGCCAGAGCACGCCATTTCACATCAGAGCACGCCAGTGCACGCCAGAGCACGCCAGTGCATGCCAGAGCACGCCAGTGCACGCCAGAGCACGTCAATGCACGCCAGTGCTCGCCAGAGCACCCCAGAGCACGCCAGTGCACGCTAGAGCACGCAAATTCACACCAGAGCACGCCAGTGCACGCCAGAGCACGCCAGTGCACGCCAGAGCACACCAGTGCACGCCAGAGCACGTCAATGCATGCCAAAGCAAGCCAGTGCACGCCAGAGCACGCCAGTGCACGCCAGAGCACGCCAATTCACACCAGAGCACGCCAGTGCACGCCAAAGCACGTCAATGCACGCCATAGCACGCCAGTGCACGCCAGAGCACGTCAATGCACGCCAGAGAACGCCAATTCAAACCAGAGCACGCCAGTGCAAGCCAGAGCACGCCAGCGCACGCCAGAGAACGCCAGTACACGCCAGAGCACGTCAATGCACGCCAGAGTATGCCAATGCACGCCAGTGCAGGCCAGAGCACGTCAATGCACGCCAGAGCAAGCCAGAGCACGTCAATGCACGCCAGATCACGCCAGTGCACGCCAGAGCACGCCAATTCACACCAGAGCACGCCAGTGCACGCCAGAGCACGCCAGTGCATGCCAGAGCACGTCAAAGCACGCCAGAGCAAGCCAGAGCACGCCAGAGCACGCCAGAGCACGCCAGTGCACGCCAGAACAAGCCAGAGCACGCCAGTGCACGCCAGAGAACGCCAGTGCACGCCAGAGCACGCCAGTGCACGCCAGAGCACGCCAATTCACACCAGAGCACGCCAGTGCATGCCAGTGCAAGCCAGAGAACGCCAGCGCACACCAGAGCACGCCAGTTCACGCCAGAGCACGGTAGAGCACAGCAGAGGACAGCTCAGCACTTGAAGTTGCTCTAATATTTTTTTCACTTGTTAAAACCATTTTTTAATTACAGGATGTGTAAATCAATGCCCAATACACCATTTCAAGTCTATTGAATCTTTAAATTTATAGAGCAAATCATGAACAAAAAGTTTTAGAAAAACGCACATCACAGCACTTGAATTTTAAAAAAATTATTCAAGTTATTTGAGTTCTATTGTCGGGTAGTGGATTTCTATTGTCAAGCACTTGAGTTCTACATAGCAGAGCACGCCAGAGCACGACAGAGAACGCCAGAGCACGCCAGTGCACGCCAATTCACACCAGAGCACGCCAGTGCACGCCAGAGCACGCCAGTGCACGCCAGTGCTTGATTTATTTGAGCAGGCGGGTTACGTAATTAATCACCCAAACGATTAAGAATTGCAAAAAAAGAATCAGTATCTTCCGCTGAAGATCGACGATTATTTACGGAAATCTCGGAATTATTTTGAATAAAAATGTTATTATTTTCTACAAATTGGGAAGGATTCAAAATGCCGTCGGCAAGCTGAATCAGATTCTCGTCGGTAATATCAATAACAGTATCGGGCGAAGCGACCAGGTTATTAATTACACAATTATTTTCCACGTCTAATTGATTGGGCGGTGTCAATACAGTCGACGGAATTAACACAGGATCAGAAATAATACGTTCGTCGTTTTTAAGAAAAGAGGAACGGTCAAAAATAGACTTATTAATTGGAGAAAGATTTACTTCAGCAATCGATTTTTTTGGCGAGGGAGTAAAGAAACTTTTGATTTTGGAACCAATCGATGTTTCAGTACGATTGCGTAAAACACGTTTACTGAATAAAACCTCAGGGTTTGGGATACGGTTAAGTGGAACGTAATCTTTGTTTGAACGAGTAGGCCTATCAACAGGAAGATTGCTGATTGACCGGTGCGTACGAGTTGAAGATGTACGGGGGGTGGAAGAAAATTGAATAGGAAGAGGGTTTACAGCGGGTACATGAGGAACAGTAGTATCAGGTAAAATATTATCAAATGCGTTCACGTTTTTATGCAAAATACTCTTAGTCTTAGGTCTAGCACCAGTATGCGATAACATTGTAAGTGAGTTCGAAAATCGCTGCCACCAGATGTAAAGGTTGACCCAACACAATCATTGTGTCACCAATACGAAGATACTTAATAACTAAAGAGGCGAATTTACTCACAATGTTATGGCACAAATGATGAAGACAAACATGAACGATTTTGGTTTAACCCGTGTATTTTTACTAGTAAGACAGAACAAATAGGCCTAATTTAATTTAGACAAGAATAAACGATAGCGACAATTTACTTGAGTACAAATGGTAGGCGGCGGTCGAGCGTCAGGCTAGGTGATGAACTAGTAAAGGGTCGATACTAGTTTAAAGAAGATTTGACAACACTTAAATGGAATTGAATTTAATACAAAACAGTACGAAAAGAGGAGCGAACGCCTCGGTAAGTTACGGGTAAAATGAGAGAGAGAAGTGCGGAACAGAACAGCTCTTACATCGGGTTTTTATACTCATGCCGGCTGCGTTTTTTAGCACGCAAGGCATAGGGAAAAACAGGTTCAGACAAGTTAAAAAGTTATATAATCTTGCCTGACCTTGTCAAAAAGAGGCAAAAACCAAGTTCAGACGAGACCGACAAAGGTTATATAACGACTATTTCTAGAGTTCCGAGAAGGGTAAAACGAGCCACAAAATATAATAAAAGATAAAGATAAAGGGATAAGAGAAAAACATGAAGTAAAATGTAATGGAGTAAAAGATAAAAGGTAAGGGAATAAGAGAAAATGTAATTAAAGTTAAACGCGCTCTTGTCGCCCGGTTGAGTCTTGCTTTTGCGCTTCTTGATAAATCGCTTCTGGCGGAATAAGCGCGGTTGGCGCTGACATCTAGTAGTCAGAGTTGGCGATTGTTTTGCAGCAGAAAAAGGGAACAGATACGGGAGTGAGCCGAGCGTTCTGTTACACTCAGCACTTGAAGTTGCTCTAATATTTTTTTCACTTGTTAAAACTATTTTTTAATTACAGGATGTGTAAATCAATGTCCAATACACCATTTCAAGTCTATTTAATCAATAAATTTATAGAGCAAATCATGAACAAAAAGTTTTAGAAAAACGCACATCACAGCACTTGAATTTTTAAAAAATTATTCAAGTTATTTGAGTTCTATTGTCGGGTAGTGGATTTCTATTGTCAAACACTTGAGTTCTGCATAGCAGAGCACGTCCAGAGCACGACAGAGAACGCCAGAGCACGCCAGCGCACGCCAGCGCACGCCAGTACACGCAAGAGCACGTCAATGCACGCCAGAGCACGCCAGTGCACGCCAGAGCACTCCAGTGCACGCCAGAGCACTCCAGTACACGCCAGAGCACTCCAGTGCACGCCAGAGCACGGCAATTCACACAAGAGAACGCCAGTGCACGCCAGAGTACGCCAGAGTACGCCAGTGCACGCCAGAACACGCAAATTGATACCAGTGCACGCCAGAGCACGCCAATTCACACCAGAGCACGCCAGTGCATGCCAGAGCACGCCAGTGCACGCCAGAGCACGTCAATGCACGCCAGTGCACGCCAGAGCTAGCCAGAGCACTTCAATGCACGCCAGAGCAAGCCAGTGCACGCCAGAGCACGCCAGAGCAAGCCAGTGCACGCCAGAGCACGCTAATTCACACCAGAGCGCGCCAGTGCACGCCAGAGCACGTCAATGCACGCCAGAGCAAGCCAGTGCACGCCAGAGCACGCCAGTGCACGCCAGAGCACGCCAGTGCACGCCAGAGCACGCCAGTGCACGCCAGAGCGCGCCAGTGCACGCTAGAGCAAGCCAGTGCACGCCAGAGCACGTCAATGCACGCCAGAGTAAGCCAGAGCACGTCAATGCTTGTCAGAGAAATTCAGTGCACGCCAGAGCACGCCAGAGCTAGCCAGTGCACGCCAGAGCACGCCAGAGCTAGCCAGTGCACGCCAGAGCACGCCAATTCACACCAGAGCACGCCAGTGCACGCCAGAGCACGTCAATGCACGCCAGAGCAAGCCAGTGCACGCCATAGCACGTCAATGCACGCCAGAGCAGGCCAGTGCACGCCAGAGCACGCAAGTTCACGCCAGAGCACGCCAGTGCACGCCAGAGTACGCCAGTGCACGCCAGAGCACGCCAATTCACATCAGAGCACGCCAGTGCACGCCAGAACACGTCAATGCACGCCAGTGCTCGCCAGAGCACCCCAGAGCACGCCAGTGCACGCCAGAGCACGTCAATGCACGCCAGAGCAAACAAGAGAACGTAAATGCACGCCAGAGCACGCCAGTGCACGCCAGAGTACGCCAGTGCACGCCAGAGCACGTCAATGCACGCCAGAGCAAGCCAGTGCACGCCATAGCACGTAAATGCACGCCAGAGCAGGCCAGTGCACGCCAGAGCACGCCAGTGCACGCCAGAGCACGCCAGTGCACGCCAGAGCACGCCAATTCACGCCAGAGCACGCCAGTGCACGCCAGAGCACGCCAGTGCACGCTGAGCACGCCAATTCACATCAGAGCACGCCAGTGCACGCCAGAGCACGCCAGTGCACGCCAGAGCACGCCAGTGCACGCCAGAGCACGTCAATGCACGCCAGTGCTCGCCAGAGCACCCCAGAGCACGCCAGTGCACGCCAGAGCACGTCAATGCACGCCAGAACAAGCCAGAGCACGCCAGTGCACGCCAGAGCACGCCAGTGCACGCCAGAGCACGCCAATTCACACCAGAGCACGCCAGTGCATGCCAGTGCAAGCCAGAGAACGCCAGCGCACACCAGAGCACGCCAGTTCACGCCAGAGCACGGTAGAGCACAGCAGAGGACAGCTCAGCACTTGAAGTTGCTCTAATATTTTTTTCACTTGTTAAAACCATTTTTTAATTACAGGATGTGTAAATCAATGCCCAATACACCATTTCAAGTCTATTGAATCTTTAAATTTATAGAGCAAATCATGAACAAAATGTTTTAGAAAAACGCACATCACAGCACTTGAATTTTAAAAAAATTATTCAAGTTATTTGAGTTCTATTGTCGGGTAGTGGATTTCTATTGTCAAGCACTTGAGTTCTGCATAGCAGAGCACGCCAGAGCACGACAGAGAACGCCAGAGCACGCCAGTGCACGCCAATTCACACCAGAGCACGCCAGTGCACGCCAGAGCACGCCAGTGCACGCCAGTGCTTGATTTATTTGAGCAGGCGGGTTACGTAATTAATCACCCAAACGATTAAGAATTGCAAAAAAAGAATCAGTGTCTTCCGCTGAAGATCGACGATTATTTACGGAAATCTCGGAATTATTTTGAATAAAAATGTTATTATTTTCTACAAATTGGGAAGGATTCAAAATGCCGTCGGCAAGCTGAATCAGATTCTCGTCGGTAATATCAATAACAGTATCGGGCGAAGCGACCAGGTTATTAATTACACAATTATTTTCCACGTCTAATTGATTGGGCGGTGTCAATACAGTCGACGGAATTAACACAGGATCAGAAATAATACGTTCGTCGTTTTTAAGAAAAGAGGAACGGTCAAAAATAGACTTATTAATTGGAGAAAGATTTACTTCAGCAATCGATTTTTTTGGCGAGGGAGTAAAGAAACTTTTGATTTTGGAACCAATCGATGTTTCAGTACGATTGCGTAAAACACGTTTACTGAATAAAACCTCAGGATTTGGGATACGGTTAAGTGGAACGTAATCTTTGTTTGAACGAGTAGGCCTATCAACAGGAAGATTGCTGATTGACCGGTGCGTACGAGTTGAAGATGTACGGGGGGTGGAAGAAAATTGAATAGGAAGAGGGTTTACAGCGGGTACATGAGGAACAGTAGTATCAGGTAAAATATTATCAAATGCGTTCACGTTTTTATGCAAAATACTCTTAGTCTTAGGTCTAGCACCAGTATGCGATAACATTGTAAGTGAGTTCGAAAATCGCTGCCACCAGATGTAAAGGTTGACCCAACACAATCATTGTGTCACCAATACGAAGATACTTAATAACTAAAGAGGCGAATTTACTCACAATGTTATGGCACAAATGATGAAGACAAACATGAACGATTTTGGTTTAACCCGTGTATTTTTACTAGTAAGACAGAACAAATAGGCCTAATTTAATTTAGACAAGAATAAACGATAGCGACAATTTACTTGAGTACAAATGGTAGGCGGCGGTCGAGCGTCAGGCTAGGTGATGAACTAGTAAAGGGTCGATACTAGTTTAAAGAAGATTTGACAACACTTAAATGGAATTGAATTTAATACAAAACAGTACGAAAAGAGGAGCGAACGCCTCGGTAAGTTACGGGTAAAATGAGAGAGAGAAGTGCGGAACAGAACAGCTCTTACATCGGGTTTTTATACTCATGCCGGCTGCGTTTTTTAGCACGCAAGGCATAGGGAAAAACAGGTTCAGACAAGTTAAAAAGTTATATAATCTTGCCTGACCTTGTCAAAAAGAGGCAAAAACCAAGTTCAGACGAGACCGACAAAGGTTATATAACGACTATTTCTAGAGTTCCGAGAAGGGTAAAACGAGCCACAAAATATAATAAAAGATAAAGATAAAGGGATAAGAGAAAAACATGAAGTAAAATGTAATGGAGTAAAAGATAAAAGGTAAGGGAATAAGAGAAAATGTAATTAAAGTTAAACGCGCTCTTGTCGCCCGGTTGAGTCTTGCTTTTGCGCTTCTTGATAAATCGCTTCTGGCGGAATAAGCGCGGTTGGCGCTGACATCTAGTAGTCAGAGTTGGCGATTGTTTTGCAGCAGAAAAAGGGAACAGATACGGGAGTGAGCCGAGCGTTCTGTTACACTCAGCACTTGAAGTTGCTCTAATATTTTTTTCACTTGTTAAAACTATTTTTTAATTACAGGATGTGTAAATCAATGTCCAATACACCATTTCAAGTCTATTTAATCAATAAATTTATAGAGCAAATCATGAACAAAAAGTTTTAGAAAAACGCACATCACAGCACTTGAATTTTTAAAAAATTATTCAAGTTATTTGAGTTCTATTGTCGGGTAGTGGATTTCTATTGTCAAGCACTTGAGTTCTGCATAGCAGAGCACGTCCAGAGCACGACAGAGAACGCCAGAGCACGCCAGCGCACGCCAGCGCACGCCAGTACACGCAAGAGCACGTCAATGCACGCCAGAGCACGCCAGTGCACGCCAGAGCACTCCAGTGCACGCCAGAGCACTCCAGTACACGCCAGAGCACTCCAGTGCACGCCAGAGCACGGCAATTCACACAAGAGAACGCCAGTGCACGCCAGAGTACGCCAGAGTACGCCAGTGCACGCCAGAGCACGCAAATTGATACCAGTGCACGCCAGAGCACGCCAATTCACACCAGAGCACGCCAGTGCATGCCAGAGCACGCCAGTGCACGCCAGAGCACGTCAATGCACGCCAGTGCACGCCAGAGCTAGCCAGAGCACTTCAATGCACGCCAGAGCAAGCCAGTGCACGCCAGAGCACGCCAGAGCAAGCCAGTGCACGCCAGAGCACGCTAATTCACACCAGAGCGCGCCAGTGCACGCCAGAGCACGTCAATGCACGCCAGAGCAAGCCAGTGCACGCCAGAGCACGCCAGTGCACGCCAGAGCACGCCAGTGCACGCCAGAGCACGCCAGTGCACGCCAGAGCGCGCCAGTGCACGCTAGAGCAAGCCAGTGCACGCCAGAGCACGTCAATGCACGCCAGAGTAAGCCAGAGCACGTCAATGCTTGTCAGAGAAATTCAGTGCACGCCAGAGCACGCCAGAGCTAGCCAGTGCACGCCAGAGCACGCCAGAGCTAGCCAGTGCACGCCAGAGCACGCCAATTCACACCAGAGCACGCCAGTGCACGCCAGAGCACGTCAATGCACGCCAGAGCAAGCCAGTGCACGCCATAGCACGTCAATGCACGCCAGAGCAGGCCAGTGCACGCCAGAGCACGCAAGTTCACGCCAGAGCACGCCAGTGCACGCCAGAGTACGCCAGTGCACGCCAGAGCACGCCAATTCACATCAGAGCACGCCAGTGCACGCCAGAACACGTCAATGCACGCCAGTGCTCGCCAGAGCACCCCAGAGCACGCCAGTGCATGCCAGAGCACGTCAATGCACGCCAGAGCAAACAAGAGAACGTAAATGCACGCCAGAGCACGCCAGTGCACGCCAGAGTACGCCAGTGCACGCCAGAGCACGTCAATGCACGCCAGAGCAAGCCAGTGCACGCCATAGCACGTAAATGCACGCCAGAGCAGGCCAGTGCACGCCAGAGCACGCCAGTTCACGCCAGAGCACGCCAGTGCACGCCAGAGCACGCCAGTGCACGCCAGAGCACGCCAATTCACGCCAGAGCACGCCAGTGCACGCCAGAGCACGCCAGTGCACGCTGAGCACGCCAATTCACATCAGAGCACGCCAGTGCACGCCAGAGCACGACAGTGCACGCCAGAGCACGCCAGTGCACGCCAGAGCACGTCAATGCACGCCAGTGCTCGCCAGAGCACCCCAGAGCACGCCAGTGCACGCCAGAGCACGTCAATGCACGACAGAGCAAACAAGAGAACGTAAATGCACGCCAGAGCACGCCAGTGCACGCCAGAGTACGCCAGTGCACGCCAGAGCACGTCAATGCACACCAGAGCATGCAAATGCACGCCAGTGCAGGCCAGTGCACGTCAATGCACGCCAGAGCAGGCCAGTGCACGCCAGAGCACGCCAGTTCACGCCAGAGCACGCCAGTGCACGCCAGAGCACGCCAGTGCACGCCAGAGCACGCCAATTCACGCCAGAGCACGCCAGTGCACGCCAGAGCACGCCAGTGCACGCTGAGCACGCCAATTCACATCAGAGCACGCCAGTGCACGCCAGAGCACGACAGTGCACGCCAGAGCACGCCAGTGCACGCCAGAGCACGTCAATGCACGCCAGTGCTCGCCAGAGCACCCCAGAGCACGCCAGTGCACGCCAGAGCACGTCAATGCACGACAGAGCAAACAAGAGAACGTAAATGCACGCCAGAGCACGTCAATGCACGCCAGAGCACGCCAGTGCACGCCAGAGCACGCCAATTCACACCAGAGCACGCCAGTGCACGCCAGAGCACGTCAATGCACGCCAGAGCACGCCAGTACACGCCAGAGCACGCCAGTGCACGCCAGAGCGCGGCAGTGCACGCTAGAGCACGCCAGTGCCTGCCAGAGCACGTCAATGCACGCCAGAGCAAGCCAGAGCACGTCAATGCTTGTCAGAGAAATTCAGTGCACGCCAGAGCACGCCAGAGCTAGCCAGTGCACGCCAGAGCACGCCAATTCACACCAGAGCACGCCAGTGCACGCCAGAGCACGTCAATGCACGCCAGAGCAAGCCAGTGCACGCCATAGCACGTCAATGCACGCCAGAGCAGGCCAGTGCACGCCAGAGCACGCCAGTTCACGCCAGAGCACGCAAGTGCACGCCAGAGCACGCCAGTGCACGCCAGAGCACGCCATTTCACATCAGAGCACGCCAGTGCACGCCAGAGCACGCCAGTGCATGCCAGAGCACGCCAGTGCACGCCAGAGCACGTCAATGCACGCCAGTGCTCGCCAGAGCACCCCAGAGCACGCCAGTGCACGCTAGAGCACGCAAATTCACACCAGAGCACGCCAGTGCACGCCAGAGCACGCCAGTGCACGCCAGAGCACACCAGTGCACGCCAGAGCACGTCAATGCATGCCAAAGCAAGCCAGTGCACGCCAGAGCACGCCAGTGCACGCCAGAGCACGCCAATTCACACCAGAGCACGCCAGTGCACGCCAAAGCACGTCAATGCACGCCATAGCACGCCAGTGCACGCCAGAGCACGTCAATGCACGCCAGAGAACGCCAATTCAAACCAGAGCACGCCAGTGCAAGCCAGAGCACGCCAGCGCACGCCAGAGAACGCCAGTACACGCCAGAGCACGTCAATGCACGCCAGAGTATGCCAATGCACGCCAGTGCAGGCCAGAGCACGTCAATGCACGCCAGAGCAAGCCAGAGCACGTCAATGCACGCCAGATCACGCCAGTGCACGCCAGAGCACGCCAATTCACACCAGAGCACGCCAGTGCACGCCAGAGCACGCCAGTGCATGCCAGAGCACGTCAAAGCACGCCAGAGCAAGCCAGAGCACGCCAGAGCACGCCAGAGCACGCCAGTGCACGCCAGAACAAGCCAGAGCACGCCAGTGCACGCCAGAGAACGCCAGTGCACGCCAGAGCACGCCAGTGCACGCCAGAGCACGCCAATTCACACCAGAGCACGCCAGTGCATGCCAGTGCAAGCCAGAGAACGCCAGCGCACACCAGAGCACGCCAGTTCACGCCAGAGCACGGTAGAGCACAGCAGAGGACAGCTCAGCACTTGAAGTTGCTCTAATATTTTTTTCACTTGTTAAAACCATTTTTTAATTACAGGATGTGTAAATCAATGCCCAATACACCATTTCAAGTCTATTGAATCTTTAAATTTATAGAGCAAATCATGAACAAAAAGTTTTAGAAAAACGCACATCACAGCACTTGAATTTTAAAAAAATTATTCAAGTTATTTGAGTTCTATTGTCGGGTAGTGGATTTCTATTGTCAAGCACTTGAGTTCTACATAGCAGAGCACGCCAGAGCACGACAGAGAACGCCAGAGCACGCCAGTGCACGCCAATTCACACCAGAGCACGCCAGTGCACGCCAGAGCACGCCAGTGCACGCCAGTGCTTGATTTATTTGAGCAGGCGGGTTACGTAATTAATCACCCAAACGATTAAGAATTGCAAAAAAAGAATCAGTATCTTCCGCTGAAGATCGACGATTATTTACGGAAATCTCGGAATTATTTTGAATAAAAATGTTATTATTTTCTACAAATTGGGAAGGATTCAAAATGCCGTCGGCAAGCTGAATCAGATTCTCGTCGGTAATATCAATAACAGTATCGGGCGAAGCGACCAGGTTATTAATTACACAATTATTTTCCACGTCTAATTGATTGGGCGGTGTCAATACAGTCGACGGAATTAACACAGGATCAGAAATAATACGTTCGTCGTTTTTAAGAAAAGAGGAACGGTCAAAAATAGACTTATTAATTGGAGAAAGATTTACTTCAGCAATCGATTTTTTTGGCGAGGGAGTAAAGAAACTTTTGATTTTGGAACCAATCGATGTTTCAGTACGATTGCGTAAAACACGTTTACTGAATAAAACCTCAGGGTTTGGGATACGGTTAAGTGGAACGTAATCTTTGTTTGAACGAGTAGGCCTATCAACAGGAAGATTGCTGATTGACCGGTGCGTACGAGTTGAAGATGTACGGGGGGTGGAAGAAAATTGAATAGGAAGAGGGTTTACAGCGGGTACATGAGGAACAGTAGTATCAGGTAAAATATTATCAAATGCGTTCACGTTTTTATGCAAAATACTCTTAGTCTTAGGTCTAGCACCAGTATGCGATAACATTGTAAGTGAGTTCGAAAATCGCTGCCACCAGATGTAAAGGTTGACCCAACACAATCATTGTGTCACCAATACGAAGATACTTAATAACTAAAGAGGCGAATTTACTCACAATGTTATGGCACAAATGATGAAGACAAACATGAACGATTTTGGTTTAACCCGTGTATTTTTACTAGTAAGACAGAACAAATAGGCCTAATTTAATTTAGACAAGAATAAACGATAGCGACAATTTACTTGAGTACAAATGGTAGGCGGCGGTCGAGCGTCAGGCTAGGTGATGAACTAGTAAAGGGTCGATACTAGTTTAAAGAAGATTTGACAACACTTAAATGGAATTGAATTTAATACAAAACAGTACGAAAAGAGGAGCGAACGCCTCGGTAAGTTACGGGTAAAATGAGAGAGAGAAGTGCGGAACAGAACAGCTCTTACATCGGGTTTTTATACTCATGCCGGCTGCGTTTTTTAGCACGCAAGGCATAGGGAAAAACAGGTTCAGACAAGTTAAAAAGTTATATAATCTTGCCTGACCTTGTCAAAAAGAGGCAAAAACCAAGTTCAGACGAGACCGACAAAGGTTATATAACGACTATTTCTAGAGTTCCGAGAAGGGTAAAACGAGCCACAAAATATAATAAAAGATAAAGATAAAGGGATAAGAGAAAAACATGAAGTAAAATGTAATGGAGTAAAAGATAAAAGGTAAGGGAATAAGAGAAAATGTAATTAAAGTTAAACGCGCTCTTGTCGCCCGGTTGAGTCTTGCTTTTGCGCTTCTTGATAAATCGCTTCTGGCGGAATAAGCGCGGTTGGCGCTGACATCTAGTAGTCAGAGTTGGCGATTGTTTTGCAGCAGAAAAAGGGAACAGATACGGGAGTGAGCCGAGCGTTCTGTTACACTCAGCACTTGAAGTTGCTCTAATATTTTTTTCACTTGTTAAAACTATTTTTTAATTACAGGATGTGTAAATCAATGTCCAATACACCATTTCAAGTCTATTTAATCAATAAATTTATAGAGCAAATCATGAACAAAAAGTTTTAGAAAAACGCACATCACAGCACTTGAATTTTTAAAAAATTATTCAAGTTATTTGAGTTCTATTGTCGGGTAGTGGATTTCTATTGTCAAGCACTTGAGTTCTGCATAGCAGAGCACGTCCAGAGCACGACAGAGAACGCCAGAGCACGCCAGCGCACGCCAGCGCACGCCAGTACACGCAAGAGCACGTCAATGCACGCCAGAGCACGCCAGTGCACGCCAGAGCACTCCAGTGCACGCCAGAGCACTCCAGTACACGCCAGAGCACTCCAGTGCACGCCAGAGCACGGCAATTCACACAAGAGAACGCCAGTGCACGCCAGAGTGCGCCAGAGTACGCCAGTGCACGCCAGAGCACGCAAATTGATACCAGTGCACGCCAGAGCACGCCAATTCACACCAGAGCACGCCAGTGCATGCCAGAGCACGCCAGTGCACGCCAGAGCACGTCAATGCACGCCAGTGCACGCCAGAGCTAGCCAGAGCACTTCAATGCACGCCAGAGCAAGCCAGTGCACGCCAGAGCACGCCAGAGCAAGCCAGTGCACGCCAGAGCACGCCAGTGCACGCCAGAGCACGCCAATTCACGCCAGAGCACGCCAGTGCACGCCAGAGCACGCCAGTGCACGCTGAGCACGCCAATTCACATCAGAGCACGCCAGTGCACGCCAGAGCACGACAGTGCACGCCAGAGCACGCCAGTGCACGCCAGAGCACGTCAATGCACGCCAGTGCTCGCCAGAGCACCCCAGAGCACGCCAGTGCACGCCAGAGCACGTCAATGCACGCCAGAGCAAACAAGAGAACGTAAATGCACGCCAGAGCACGCCAGTGCACGCCAGAGTACGCCAGTGCACGCCAGAGCACGTCAATGCACACCAGAGCATGCAAATGCACGCCAGTGCAGGCCAGTGCACGTCAATGCACGCCAGAGCAAGCCAGAGCACGTCAATGCACGCCAGAGCACGCCAGTGCACGCCAGAGCACGCCAATTCACACCAGAGCACGCCAGTGCACGCCAGAGCACGTCAATGCACGCCAGAGCACGCCAGTACACGCCAGAGCACGCCAGTGCACGCCAGAGCGCGGCAGTGCACGCTAGAGCACGCCAGTGCCTGCCAGAGCACGTCAATGCACGCCAGAGCAAGCCAGAGCACGTCAATGCTTGTCAGAGAAATTCAGTGCACGCCAGAGCACGCCAGAGCTATCCAGTGCACGCCAGAGCACGCCAATTCACACCAGAGCACGCCAGTGCACGCCAGAGCACGTCAATGCACGCCAGAGCAAGCCAGTGCACGCCATAGCACGTCAATGCACGCCAGAGCAGGCCAGTGCACGCCAGAGCACGCCAGTTCACGCCAGAGCACGCCAGTGCACGCCAGAGCACGCCAGTGCACGCCAGAGCACGCCAATTCACATCAGAGCACGCCAGTGCACGCCAGAGCACGCCAGTGCACGCCAGAGCACGCCAGTGCACGCCAGAGCACGTCAATGCACGCCAGTGCTCGCCAGAGCACCCCAGAGCACGCCAGTGCACGCTAGAGCACGCAAATTCACACCAGAGCACGCCAGTGCACGCCAGAGCACGCCAGTGCACGCCAGAGCACACCAGTGCACGCCAGAGCACGTCAATGCATGCCAAAGCAAGCCAGTGCACGCCAGAGCACGCCAGTGCACGCCAGAGCACGCCAATTCACACCAGAGCACGCCAGTGCACGCCAAAGCACGTCAATGCACGCCATAGCACGCCAGTGCACGCCAGAGCACGTCAATGCACGCCAGAGAACGCCAATTCAAACCAGAGCACGCCAGTGCAAGCCAGAGCACGCCAGCGCACGCCAGAGAACGCCAGTACACGCCAGAGCACGTCAATGCACGCCAGAGTATGCCAATGCACGCCAGTGCAGGCCAGAGCACGTCAATGCACGCCAGAGCAAGCCAGAGCACGTCAATGCACGCCAGATCACGCCAGTGCACGCCAGAGCACGCCAATTCACACCAGAGCACGCCAGTGCACGCCAGAGCACGCCAGTGCATGCCAGAGCACGTCAAAGCACGCCAGAGCAAGCCAGAGCACGCCAGAGCATGCCAGAGCACGCCAGTGCACGCCAGAACAAGCCAGAGCACGCCAGTGCACGCCAGAGAACGCCAGTGCACGCCAGAGCACGCCAGTGCACGCCAGAGCACGCCAATTCACACCAGAGCACGCCAGTGCATGCCAGTGCAAGCCAGAGAACGCCAGCGCACACCAGAGCACGCCAGTTCACGCCAGAGCACGGTAGAGCACAGCAGAGGACAGCTCAGCACTTGAAGTTGCTCTAATATTTTTTTCACTTGTTAAAACCATTTTTTAATTACAGGATGTGTAAATCAATGCCCAATACACCATTTCAAGTCTATTGAATCTTTAAATTTATAGAGCAAATCATGAACAAAAAGTTTTAGAAAAACGCACATCACAGCACTTGAATTTTAAAAAAATTATTCAAGTTATTTGAGTTCTATTGTCGGGTAGTGGATTTCTATTGTCAAGCACTTGAGTTCTGCATAGCAGAGCACGCCAGAGCACGACAGAGAACGCCAGAGCACGCCAGTGCACGCCAGAGCACGCCAATTCACACCAGAGCACGCCAGTGCACGCCAGTGCACGCCAGAGCACGCCAGTGCACGCCAGTGCTTGATTTATTTGAGCAGGCGGGTTACGTAATTAATCACCCAAACGATTAAGAATTGCAAAAAAAGAATCAGTATCTTCCGCTGAAGATCGACGATTTTTACGGAAATCTCGGAATTATTTTGAATAAAAATGTTATTATTTTCTACAAATTGGGAAGGATTCAAAATGCCGTCGGCAAGCTGAATCAGATTCTCGTCGGTAATATCAATAACAGTATCGGGCGAAGCGACCAGGTTATTAATTACACAATTATTTTCCACGTCTAATTGATTGGGCGGTGTCAATACAGTCGACGGAATTAACACAGGATCAGAAATAATACGTTCGTCGTTTTTAAGAAAAGAGGAACGGTCAAAAATAGACTTATTAATTGGAGAAAGATTTACTTCAGCAATCGATTTTTTTGGCGAGGGAGTAAAGAAACTTTTGATTTTGGAACCAATCGATGTTTCAGTACGATTGCGTAAAACACGTTTACTGAATAAAACCTCAGGGTTTGGGATACGGTTAAGTGGAACGTAATCTTTGTTTGAACGAGTAGGCCTATCAACAGGAAGATTGCTGATTGACCGGTGCGTACGAGTTGAAGATGTACGGGGGGTGGAAGAAAATTGAATAGGAAGAGGGTTTACAGCGGGTACATGAGGAACAGTAGTATCAGGTAAAATATTATCAAATGCGTTCACGTTTTTATGCAAAATACTCTTAGTCTTAGGTCTAGCACCAGTATACGATAACATTGTAAGTGAGTTCGAAAATCGCTGCCACCAGATGTAAAGGTTGACCCAACACAATCATTGTGTCACCAATACGAAGATACTTAATAACTAAAGAGGCGAATTTACTCACAATGTTATGGCACAAATGATGAAGACAAACATGAACGATTTTGGTTTAACCCGTGTATTTTTACTAGTAAGACAGAACAAATAGGCCTAATTTAATTTAGACAAGAATAAACGATAGCGACAATTTACTTGAGTACAAATGGTAGGCGGCGGTCGAGCGTCAGGCTAGGTGATGAACTAGTAAAGGGTCGATACTAGTTTAAAGAAGATTTGACAATACTTAAATGGAATTGAATTTAATACAAAACAGTACGAAAAGAGGAGCGAACGCCTCGGTAAGTTACGGGTAAAATGAGAGAGAGAAGTGCGGAACAGAACAGCTCTTACATCGGGTTTTTATACTCATGCCGGCTGCGTTTTTTAGCACGCAAGGCATAGGGAAAAACAGGTTCAGACAAGTTAAAAAGTTATATAATCTTGCCTGACCTTGTCAAAAAGAGGCAAAAACCAAGTTCAGACGAGACCGACAAAGGTTATATAACGACTATTTCTAGAGTTCCGAGAAGGGTAAAACGAGCCACAAAATATAATAAAAGATAAAGATAAAGGGATAAGAGAAAAACATGAAGTAAAATGTAATGGAGTAAAAGATAAAAGGTAAGGGAATAAGAGAAAATGTAATTAAAGTTAAACGCGCTCTTGTCGCCCGGTTGAGTCTTGCTTTTGCGCTTCTTGATAAATCGCTTCTGGCGGAATAAGCGCGGTTGGCGCTGACATCTAGTAGTCAGAGTTGGCGATTGTTTTGCAGCAGAAAAAGGGAACAGATACGGGAGTGAGCCGAGCGTTCTGTTACACTCAGCACTTGAAGTTGCTCTAATATTTTTTTCACTTGTTAAAACTATTTTTTAATTACAGGATGTGTAAATCAATGTCCAATACACCATTTCAAGTCTATTTAATCAATAAATTTATAGAGCAAATCATGAACAAAAAGTTTTAGAAAAACGCACATCACAGCACTTGAATTTTAAAAAAATTATTCAAGTTATTTGAGTTCTATTGTCGGGTAGTGGATTTCTATTGTCAAGCACTTGAGTTCTGCATAGCAGAGCACGTCCAGAGCACGACAGAGAACGCCAGAGCACGCCAGCGCACGCCAGCGCACGCCAGTACACGCAAGAGCACGTCAATGCACGCCAGAGCACGCCAGTGCACGCCAGAGCACTCCAGTGCACGCCAGAGCACTCCAATGCACGCCAGAGCACTCCAGTGCACGCCAGAGCACGGAAATTCACACAAGAGAACGCCAGTGCAAGCCAGAGTATGCCAGAGTACGCCAGTGCACGCCAGAGCACGCCAATTGATACCAGTGCACGCCAGAGCACGCCAATTCACACCAGAGCACGCCAGTGCATGCCAGAGCACGCCAGTGCACGCCAGAGCACGTCAATGCACGCCAGTGCACGCCAGAGCTAGCCAGAGCACTTCAATGCACGCCAGAGCAAGCCAGTGCACGCCAGAGCACGCCAGAGCAAGCCAGTGCACGCCAGAGCACGCTAATTCACACCAGAGCGCGCCAGTGCACGCCAGAGCACGTCAATGCACACCAGAGCATGCAAATGCACGCCAGTGCAGGCCAGTGCACGTCAATGCACGCCAGTGCACGCCAAAGCACGTCAATGCACGCCAGAGCACGCCAGTACACGCCAGAGCACGCCAGTGCACGCCAGAGCGCGCCAGTGCACGCTAGAGCACGCCAGTGCCTGCCAGAGCACGTCAATGCACGCCAGAGCAAGCCAGAGCACGTCAATGCTTGTCAGAGAAATTCAGTGCACGCCAGAGCAAGCCAGAGCTAGCCAGTGCACGCCAGAGCGCGCCAATTCACACCAGAGCACGCCAGTGCACGCCAGAGCACGTCAATGCACGCAAGAGCAAGCCAGTGCACGCCATAGCACGTCAATGCACGCCAGAGCAGGCCAGTGCACGCCAGAGCACGCCAGTTCACGCCAGAGCACGCCAGTGCACGCCAGAGCACGCCAGTGCACGCCAGAGCACGCAAATTCACATCAGAGCACGCCAGTGCACGCCAGAGCACGTCAATGCACGCCAGTGCTCGCCAGAGCACCCCAGAGCACGCCAGTGCACGCCAGAGCACGTCAATGCACGCCAGAGCAAACAAGAGAACGTAAATTCACGCCAGAGCACGCCAGTGCACGCCAGAGTACGCCAGTGCACGCAAGAGCACGCCAATTCACACCAGAGCACGCCAGTGCACGCCAAAGCACGCCAGTGCACGCCTGAGCACGCCAGTGCACGCCAGAGCACGTCAATGCACGCCAGAGCAAGCCAGAGCACGCCAGTGCACGCCAGAGCACGGTAGAACACAGCAGAGAACAATTCAGCACTTGAAGTTGCTTAAATATTTTTTTCACTTTAAAACCATTTTTTAATTACAGGATGTGTAAATCAATGTCAAATACACCATTTCAAGTCTATTGAATCAATAAATTTATAGAGCAAATCATGAACAAAAAGTTTTAGAAAAACGCACATCACAGCACTTGAATTTTTAAAAATTATTCAAGTTATTTGAGTTCTATTGTCGGTTAGTTGATTTCTATTTTCAAGCACTTGAGTTCTGCATAGCAGAAAACGCCAGAGCACGCAGGAGAACGCCAGAGCACGCCAGTGCACGCCAGTGCACGCCAGAGCATGCCAGTGCACGCCAGAGCACGCCAGTACACGCCAGAGCACGCCAATTCACACCAGAGAACGCCAGTGCACGCCAGAGTACGCCAGAGTACGCCAGAGCACGCAAATTCATACCAGTGCACGCCAGAGCACGCCAATTCACACCAGAGCACGCCAGTGCATGCCAGAGCACGCCAGTGCCCGCCAGAGCACGTCAATGCATGCCAGAGCACGCCAGCGCACGCCAGAGCACGCCAGTGCACGCCAGAGCACGCAAATTCATACCAGAGCACGCCAGTGCACGCCAGCGAACGTCAATGCACGCCAGAGCACCCCAGAGCACGCCAGTGCACGCCAGAGCACGCCAGTGCACGCCAGAGCACGCCAGTGCACGCCAGAGCACGCCAGTGCACGCCAGAGCACGCCAGTGCACGCCAGAGCACGCCAATGCACGCCAGAGCACGCCGGTGCACGCCAGAGCACGCCAGAGCACGCCAGTGCACGCCAGTGCACGCCAGACCACGCCAGTGCACGCCAGAGCACGCCAGTGCACGCCAGAGCACGCCAGTGCACGCCAGAGCACGCCAATTCACACCAGAGCACGCCAGAGCACGTGAATGCACGCCAGAGCATGCCAGTGCACGCCAGAGCACGTCAATGCACCCCAGAGCACGCCAATGCACGCCAGAGCACGCCAGTGCACGCCAGAGCACGTCAATGAACGCCAGAGCAAGCCAGAGCACGTCAATGCACGCCAGAGAAAGCCAGTGCACGCCAGAGCACGCCAGAGCACGCCAGTGCACGCCAGCGAACGTCAATGCACGCCAATTCACACCAGAGCACGCCAGTGCACGCCAGAGCACGTCAATGCACGCCAAAGCAAGCCAGTGCATGCCAGAGCACGCCAGTGCACGCCAGAGCACGCCAGTGCACGCCAGAGAACGCCAGTGCACGCCAGAGCACGTAAATGAACGCCAGAGCAAGCACGAGCACGTCAATGCACGCCAGAGAAAGCCAGTGCACGCCAGAGCACGCCAGAGCTAGCCAGTGCACGCCAGAGCACGCCAATTCACACCAGAGCACGCCAGTGCACGCCAGAGCACGTCAATGCACGCCAGAGCAAGCCAGTGCACGCCAGAGCACGACAATGCACGCCAGAGCACGCCAGTGCACGCAGGAGCACACCAGTGCACGCCAGAGCACGCCAGAGCACGCCAGAGCACGCCAGTGCACGCCAGAGCACGCCAGTGCACGCCAGAGCACGTCAATACACATTAGAGCAAGTCAGAGCACGTCAATGCACGCAAGAGCACGCCAGTGCACGCAAGAGCACGCCAGTGCACGCAAGAGCACGCCAGTGCACGTAAGAGCACGGCAATTCACACATGAGTACGCCAGTGCACGCCAGAGCACGCCAGTGCACGCCAGAGAACGCCAGTGCACGCCAGAGAACGCCAGTGCACGCCAGAGCACGCCAGTGCACGCCAGAGAACGTCAATGCACGCCAGAGCACGCCAGAGCACGCAAATTCACACCAGAGCACGCCAGTGCACGCCAGAGAACGTCAATGCACGCCAGAGCACGCCAATGCACGCCAGAGCACGCCAGTGCACGCCAGAGCACGCCAATTCACACCAGAGCAAGCCAGAGCACGTGAATGCACGCCAGAGCATGCCAGTGCACGCCAGAGCACGTCAATGCACCCCAGAGCACGCCAATGCACGCCAGAGCACGCCAGTGGACGCCAGAGCACGTCAATGAACGCCAGAGCAAGCCAGAGCACGTCAATGCACGCCAGAGAAAGCCAGTGCACGCCAGAGCACGCCAGAGCTAGCCAGTGCACGCAAGTGCACGCCAGTGCATGCCAGTGCATGCCAGTGCACGCCAGTGCACGCCAGTGCATGCCAGTGCATGCCAGTGCACGCCAGTGCACGTCAATGCATGCCAGAGCACGCCAGTGCACGCCAGAGCACGCCAATTCATACTAGAGCACGCCAATGCACGCCAGAGCACGCCAGTGCACGCCAGTGCACGCCAGTGCACGCCAGTGCACGCCAGAGCACGCCAGTGCACGCCAGAGCACGCCAGTGCACGCCAGAGCACGCCAATTCACACCAGAGCACGCGAGTGCACGCCAGATTACGTCAATGCACGCCAGAGCACGCCAGTGCACGCCAGAGCACGCCAATTCACACCATAGCACGCCAGTGCACGCCAAAGCACGCCAGTGCATGCCAAAGCACGTCAAAGCACGCCAGAGCAAGCCAGAGCACGCTAGAGCAAGCCAAAGCACGCCAGAGCACGCCAGAGCAAGGTAGAGCACAGCAGAGAACAGCTCAGCACTTGAAGTTGCTTTAATATTTTTTTCACTTATTAAAACCATTTTTTAATTACAGGTTGTGTATATCAATGTCCAATACACCATTTCAATTCTATTGAATCAATAAATTTATAGAGCAAATCATGAACAAAAAGTTTTAGAAAAACGCACATCACAGCGCTTGAATTTTTAAAAAATATTCAATTTATTTGAGATCTATTGTCGGGTAGTGGATTTCTATTGTCAAGTACTTGAGTTCTGCATAGTAGAGCACGCCAGACCACGACAGAGCACGCCAGAGCACGCCAGTGCACACCAGAGCACGCAAGTGCACGCCAGAGCACGCTAGTGCACGCCAGAGCACGCCATTGCACGCCAGAGCAAGCCAGTGCACGCCAGAGCACGCCAGTGCACGCCAGAGCATGTGAATGCACGCCAGTGCTCGCCAGATTCGCCAATTCACACCAGAGCACGCCAGAGCACGCCAGAGCACGCCAGTGCACGCCAGAGCACGTCAATGCACGCTAGAGCACGCCAGTGCACGCCAGAGCACAGCAGAGAACAACTCAGCACTTGAAGTTGCTAAAATATTTTTTTCACTTTAAAACCATTTTTTAATTAGAGGATGTGTAAATAAATGTCCAATACACCATTTCAAGTCTATTGAATCAATAAATTTATAGAGCAAATCATGAACAAAAAGTTTAAGAAAAACGCACATCACAGCACTTGAATTTTAAAAAATTATTCAAGTTATTTGAGTTCTATTGTCGGGTAGTGGATTTCTATTGTCAAGCGCTTGAATTCTGCATAGCAGAGAACGCCAGAGAACGCCAGAGAACGCCAGAGCACGCCAGTGCACGCCGGAGCACGCTAATTCACACCAGAGAACGCCAGTGCACGCCAGAGTACGCCAGTGCACGCCAGAGCACTCAAATTCATATCAGTGCACGCCAGTGCACGCCAGCGAACGTCAATGCACGCCAATTCACACCAGAGCACGCCAGTGCACGCCAGAGCACGTCAATGCACGCAAAAGCAAGCCAGTGCATGCCAGAGCACGCCAGTGCACGCCAGAGCACGCCAGTGCACGCCAGAGCACGTCAATGCACGCCAGAGCAAGCCAGTGCACGCCAGAGCACGTCAATGCACGCCAGAGCACGCCAGTGCACGCCAGAGCACGCCAGTGCACGCCAGAGCACGCCAGTGCACGCCAGAGCACGTCAATACACATTAGAGCAAGTCAGAGCACGTCAATGCACGCAAGAGCACGCCAGTGCACGCAAGAGCACGGCAATTCACACAAGAGTACGCCAGTGCACGCCAGAGCACGCCAGTGCACGCCAGAGCACGCCAGTGCACGCCAGAGCACGCCAGTGCACGCCAGAGAACGTCAATGCACGCCAGAGCACGCCAGAGCACGCAAATTCACACCAGAGCACGCCAGTTCACGACAGAGAACGTCAATGCACGCCAGAGCACGCCAATGCACGCCAGATCACGCCAGTGCACGCCAGAGCACGCCAATTCACACCAGAGCACGCCAGAGCACGTGAATGCACGCCAGAGCATGCCAGAGCACGCCAGAGCACGCCAGTGCACGCCAGAGCACGCCAGTGCACGCCAGAGCACGCCAATTCATACTAGAGCACGCCAATGCACGCCAGAGCACGCCAGTGCACGCCAGAGCAAGCGAGTGCACGCCAGAGCACGCCAGTGCACGCCAGAGCACGCCAGTGCACGCCAGAGCACGCCAATTCACACCAGAGCACGCGAGTGCACGCCAGATTACGTCAATGCACGTCAGAGCACGCCAGTGCACGCCAGAGCACGTCAATGCACGCCAGAGCACGCCAGTGCACGCCAGAGCACGCCAATTCACACCATAGCACGCCAGTGCACGCCAAAGCACGCCAGTGCATGCCAAAGCACGTCAAAGCACGCCAGAGCAAGCCAGAGCACGCTAGAGCAAGCCAAAGCACGCCAGAGCACGCCAGAGCAAGGTAGAGCACAGCAGAGAACAGCTCAGCACTTGAAGTTGCTTTAATATTTTTTTCACTTATTAAAACCATTTTTTAATTACAGGTTGTGTATATCAATGTCCAATACACCATTTCAATTCTATTGAATCAATAAATTTATAGAGCAAGTCATGAACAAAAAGTTTTAGAAAAACGCACATCACAGCGCTTGAATTTTTAAAAATTATTCAATTTATTTGAGATCTATTGTCGGGTAGTGGATTTCTATTGTCAAGCACTTGAGTTCTGCATAGCAGAGCACGCCAGACCACGACAGAGCACGCCAGAGCACGCCATTGCACACCAGAGCACGCAAGTGCACGCCAGAGCACGCCAGTGCACGCCAGAGCACGCCAGTGCAAGCCAGAGCACGCCAGTGCACGCCAAAGCACGCCAGTGCACGCCAGAGCACGCCAGTGCACGCCAGAGCACGCCAGTGCACGCCAGAGCACGTCAATGCACGCCAGTGCTCGCCAGAGCACGCCAATTCACACCAGAGCACGCCAGAGTACGCCGGAGCACGCCAGTGCACGCCAGGGCACGTCAATGCACGCTAGAGCACGCCAGTGCACGCCAGAGAACGCCAATTCACACCAGAGCACGCCAGTGCATGCCAGATTACGCCAGTGCACGCCAGAGCACGCCAATTCACACCAGAGCACGCCAGTGCACGCCAGAGAACGCAAGAGCACGCCAGAGAACGCTAATTCACACCAGAGCACGCCAGTGCATGCCAGTGCACACCAGTGCACGCCAGAGCACGTCAATGCATGCCAGAGCACGCCAGTGCACGCCAGAGCACGCCAATGCATACTAGAGCACGCCAGTGCACGCCAGAGCACGTCAATAAACGCCAGAGCAAGCACGAGCACGTCAATGCACGCCAGAGAAAGCCAGTGCACGCCAGAGCACGCCAGAGCTAGCCAGTGCACGCCAGAGCACGCCAATTCACACCAGAGCACGCCAGTGCACGCCAGAGCACGTCAATGCACGCCAGAGCAAGCCAGTGCACGCCAGAGCACGTCAATGCACGCCAGAGCACGCCAGTGCACGCAGGAGCACACCAGTGCACGATAGAGCACGCCAGTGCACGCCAGAGCACGTCAATACACATTAGAGCAAGTCAGACCACGTCAATGCACGCAAGAGCACGCCAGTGCACGCAAGAGCACGGCAATTCACACAAGAGCACGCCAGTGCACGCCAGTGCACGCCAGAGCACGCCAGTGCACGCCAGAGCACGCCAGTGCACGCCAGAGCACGCCAGTGCACGCCAGAGCACGCAAGTGCACGCAAGAGCACGCCAGTGCACGCCAGAGCACGCCATTGCACACCAGAGCACGCAAGTGCACGCCAGAGCACGCCAGTGCACGCCAGAGCACGCCAGTGCACGCCAGAGCACGCCAGTGCACGCCAGAGCACGCCAGTGCACGCCAGAGCACGCCAGTGCACGCCAGAGCACGCCAGTGCACGCCAGAGCACGCCAGTGCACGCCAGAGCACGCCAGTGCACGCCAGAGCACGCCAGTGCACGCCAGAGCACGCCAGTGCACGCCAGAGCACGTCAATGCACGCCAGTGCTCGCCAGAGCACGCCAATTCACACCAGAGCACGCCAGAGTACGCCGGAGCACGCCAGTGCACGCCAGGGCACGTCAATGCACGCTAGAGCACGCCAGTGCACGCCAGAGAACGCCAATTCACACCAGAGCACGCCAGTGCATGCCAGATTACGCCAGTGCACGCCAGAGCACGCCAATTCACACCAGAGCACGCCAGTGCACGCCAGAGAACGCAAGAGCACGCCAGAGAACGCTAATTCACACCAGAGCACGCCAGTGCATGCCAGTGCACACCAGTGCACGCCAGAGCACGTCAATGCATGCCAGAGCACGCCAGTGCACGCCAGAGCACGCCAATGCATACTAGAGCACGCCAGTGCACGCCAGAGCACGTCAATAAACGCCAGAGCAAGCACGAGCACGTCAATGCACGCCAGAGAAAGCCAGTGCACGCCAGAGCACGCCAGAGCTAGCCAGTGCACGCCAGAGCACGCCAATTCACACCAGAGCACGCCAGTGCACGCCAGAGCACGTCAATGCACGCCAGAGCAAGCCAGTGCACGCCAGAGCACGTCAATGCACGCCAGAGCACGCCAGTGCACGCAGGAGCACACCAGTGCACGATAGAGCACGCCAGTGCACGCCAGAGCACGTCAATACACATTAGAGCAAGTCAGACCACGTCAATGCACGCAAGAGCACGCCAGTGCACGCAAGAGCACGGCAATTCACACAAGAGCACGCCAGTGCACGCCAGTGCACGCCAGAGCACGCCAGTGCACGCCAGAGCACGCCAGTGCACGCCAGAGCACGCCAGTGCACGCCAGAGCACGCAAGTGCACGCAAGAGCACGCCAGTGCACGCCATGAGCACGTCAATGAACGCCAGAGCAAGCCAGAGCACGTCAATGCACGCCAGAGAAAGCCAGTGCACGCCAGAGCACGCCAGAGCTAGCCAGTGCACGCCAGTGCACGCCAGTGCATGCCAGTGCACGCCAGTGCACGCCAGATCATGCCAGAGCACGCCAGAGCACGCCAATTCATACTAGAGCACGCCAATTCACACAAGAGCACGCCAGTGCACGCCAGAGCACGCCAGTGCACGCCAGAGCACGTCAATGCACGCCAGAGCACGCCAGTGCACGCGAGAGCACGCAAATTCACACCAGAGCACGCCAGTGCACGCCAGATTACGTCAATGCTAGCCAGAGCACGCCAGTGCATGCCAGAGCACGCTAGAGCAAGCCAAAGCACGCCAGAGCACGCCAGAGCACGCCAGTGCACGCGAGAGCACGCAAATTCACACCAGAGCACGCCAGTGCACGCCAGATTACGTCAATGCACGCCAGAGCACGCCAGTGCACGCCAGAGCACGCTAGAGTAAGCCAAAGCACACCAGAGCACGCCAGAGCACGCCAGTGCACGCCAGAGCACGCCAGTGCACGCCAGTGCATGCCAAAGCACGTCAAAGCACGCCAGAGCAAGCCAGAGCACGCCAGAGCAAGCCAAAGCACGCCAGAGCACGCCAGAGCACGGTAGAGCACAGCAGAGAACAGCTCAGCACTTGAAGTTGCTATAATATTTTTTTCACTTAATAAAACCATTTTTTAATTACAGGTTGTGTATATCAATGTCCAATACACCATTTCAATTCTATTGAATCAATAAATTTATAGAGCAAATCATGAACAAAATGTTTTAGAAAAACGCACATCACAGCGCTTGAATTTTTAAAAATTATTCAAGTTATTTGAGATCAACTGTCGGGTAGTGAATTTCTATTGTCAAGCACTTGAGTTCTGCATAGCAGAGCACGCCAGACCACGACAGAGCACGCCAGAGCATGCCAGTTCTCCCCAGAGCACGCCAGTGCATGCCAGAGCACGCCAGTGCACGCCAGAGCACGCCAGTGCACGCCAGAGCACGCCAGTGCACGCCAGAGCACGTCAATGAACGCCAGAGCAAGCAAGATCACGTCAATGCACGCCAGAGAAAGCCAGTGCACGCCAGAGCACGCCAGAGCTAGCCAGTGCACGCCAGAGCACGCCAATTCACACCAGAGCACGCCAGTGCACGCCAGAGCACGTCAATGCACGCCAGAGCAAGCCAGTGCACGCCAGAGCACGCTAATGCACGCCAGAGCACGCCAGTGCACGCAGGAGCACACCAGTGCACGCCAGAGCACGCCAGTGCACGCCAGAGCACGCCAGTGCACGCCAGAGCACGCCAGTGCACGCCAGAGCACGTCATTACACATTAGAGCAAGTCAGACCACGTCAATGCACGCAAGAGCACGCCAGTGCACGACAGAGCACGCCAGCGCACGCAAGAGCACGGCAATTCACACAAGAGCACGCCAGTGCACGCCAGAGCACGCCAGTGCACGCCAGAGCACGCCAGTGCACGCCAGAGCACGCCAGTGCACGCCAGAGCACGCCAGTGCACGCCAGAGCACGCCAGTGCACGCCAGAGCACGCCAGTGCACGCCAGAGCACGCCAGTGCACGCCAGAGCACGCCAGTGCACGCCAGAGCACGCAAGTGCACGCAAGAGCACGCCAGTGCACGCCAGAGCACGCCAGTGCACACCAAAGAACGTCAATGCACGCCAGAGCACGCCAGAGCACGCAAATTCACACCAGAGCACGCCAGTGCACGCCAGAGAACGTCAATGCACGCCAGAGCACGCCAATGCACGCCAGAGCACGCCAGTGCACGCCAGAGCACGCCAATTCACACCAGAGCACGCCAGAGCACGTGAATGCACGCCAGAGCATGCCAGTGCACGCCAGAGCACGTCAATGCACCCCAGAGCACGCCAATGCACGCCAGAGCACGCCAGTGCACGCCAGAGCACGCCAGTGCACGCCAGAGCACGTCAATGAACGCCAGAGCAAGCCAGAGCACGTCAATGCACGCCAGAGAAAGCCAGTGCACGCCAGAGCTAGCCAGTGCACGCCAGTGCACGCCAGTGCATGCCAGTGCACGCCAGTGCACGCCAGAGCATGCCAGAGCACGCCAGAGCACGCCAATTCATACTAGAGCACGCCAATTCACACAAGAGCACGCCAGTGCACGCCAGAGCACGCGAGTGCACGCCAGAGCACGCCAGTGCACGCCAGAGCACGCGAGTGCACGCCAGAGCACGCCAGTGCACGCCAGAGCACGTCAATGCACGCCAGAGCACGCGAGAGCACGCAAATTCACACCAGAGCACGCCAGTGCACGCCAGATTACGTCAATGCACGCCAGAGCACGCCAGTGCACGCCAGAGCACGTCAATGCACGCCAGAGCACGCCAGTGCACGCCAGAGCACGCCAATTCACACCAGAGCACGCTAGTGCACGCCAAAGCACGCCAGTGCATGCCAAAGCACGTCAAAGCACGCCAGAGCAAGCCAGAGCACGCTAGAGCAAGCCAAAGCACGCCAGAGCACGCCAGAGCAAGGTAGAGCACAGCAGAGAACAGCTCAGCACTTGAAGTTGCTTTAATATTTTTTTCACTTATTAAAACAATTTTTTAATTACAGGTTGTGTATATCAATGTCCAATACACCATTTCAATTCTATTGAATCAATAAATTTATAGAGCAAATCATGAACAAAAAGTTTTAGAAAAACACACATCACAGCGCTTGAATTTTTAAAAATTATTCAATTTATTTGAGATCTATTGTCGGGCAGTGGATTTCTATTGTCAAGCACTTGAGTTCTGCATAGCAGAGCACGCCAGACCACGACAGAGCACGCCAGATTACGCCAGTGCACCCCAGAGCACGCCAGTGCACGCCAGAGCACGCCAGTGCACGCCAGAGCACGCCAGTGCACGCCAGAGCACGCCAGTGCACGCCAGAGCACGTCAATGCACGCCAGTGCTCGCCAGAGCACGCCAATTCACACCAGAGGACGCCAGAGCACGCCAGAGCACGCCAGTGCACGCCAGAGCACGTCAATGCACGCTAGAGCACGCCAGTGCACGCCAGAGAACGCCAATTCACACCAGAGCATGCCAGTGCACGCCAGATTACGCTAGTGCACGCCAGAGCACGCCAATTCACACCAGAGCACGCCAGTGCACGCCAGAGAACGCCAGAGCACGCCAGAGAACGCCAATTCACACCAGAGCACGCCAGTGCATGCCAGTGCATGCCACTGCACACCAGTGCACGCCAGAGCACGTCAATGCATGCCAGAGCACGCCAGTGCACGCCAGAGCACGCCAATTCACACCAGAGCACGCCAGTGCACGCCAGAGAACGCCAGAGCACGCCAGAGAACGCTAATTCACACCAGAGCACGCCAGTGCATGCCAGTGCACACCAGTGCACGCCAGAGCACGTCAATGCATGCCAGAGCACGCCAGTGCACGCCAGAGCACGCCAATTCATACTAGAGCACGCCAGTGCACGCCAGAGCAAGCACGAGCACGCCAGAGCACGCCAGAGCACGCCAGTGCACGCGAGAGCACGCAAATTCACACCAGAGCACGCCAGTGCACGCCAGATTACGTCAATGCACGCCAGAGCACGCCAGTGCACGCCAGAGCACGCTAGAGCAAGCCAAAGCACGCCAGAGCACGCCAGAGCACGCCAGTGCACGCGAGAGCACGCAAATTCACACCAGAGCACGCCAGTGCACGCCAGATTACGTCAATGCACACCAGAGCACGCAAGTGCACGCCAGAGCACGCCAATGCACGCCAGAGCACGCCAGTGCACGCCAGAGCACGCCAGTGCACGCCAGAGCACGCCAGTGCACGCCAGAGCACGCCAGTGCACGCCAAAGCACGCCAGTGCACGCCAGAGCACGCCAGTGCACGCCAGAGCACGCCAGTGCACGCCAGAGCACGTCAATGCACGCCAGTGCTCGCCAGAGCACGCCAATTCACACCAGAGCACGCCAGAGTACGCCGGAGCACGCCAGTGCACGCCAGGGCACGTCAATGCACGCTAGAGCACGCCAGTGCACGCCAGAGAACGCCAATTCACACCAGAGCACGCCAGTGCATGCCAGATTACGCCAGTGCACGCCAGAGCACGCCAATTCACACCAGAGCACGCCAGTGCACGCCAGAGAACGCCAGTGCACACCAGTGCACGCCAGAGCACGTCAATGCATGCCAGAGCACGCCAGTGCACGCCAGAGCACGCCAATGCATACTAGAGCACGCCAGTGCACGCCAGAGCACGTCAATAAACGCCAGAGCAAGCACGAGCACGTCAATGCACGCCAGAGAAACCCAGTGCACGCCAGAGCACGCCAGAGCTAGCCAGTGCACGCCAGAGCACGCCAATTCACACCAGAGCACGCCAGTGCACGCCAGAGCACGTCAATGCACGCCAGAGCAAGCCAGTGCACGCCAGAGCACGTCAATGCACGCCAGAGCACGCCAGTGCACGCAGGAGCACACCAGTGCACGATAGAGCACGCCAGTGCACGCCAGAGCACGCCAGTGCACGCCAGAGCACGCCAGTGCACGCCAGAGCACGCCAGTGCACGCCAGAGCACGCCAGTGCACGCCAGAGCACGTCAATACACATTAGAGCAAGTCAGACCACGTCAATGCACGCAAGAGCACGCCAGTGCACGCAAGAGCATGGCAATTCACACAAGAGCACGCCAGTGCACGCCAGTGCACGCCAGAGCACGCCAGTGCACGCCAGAGCACGCCAGTGCACGCCAGAGCACGCAACAGCACGCAAGAGCACGCCAGTGCACGCCATGAGCACGTCAATGAACGCCAGAGCAAGCCAGAGCACGTCAATGCACGCCAGAGAAAGCCAGTGCACGCCAGAGCACGCCAGAGCTAGCCAGTGCACGCCAGTGCACGCCAGTGCATGCCAGTGCACGCCAGTGCACGCCAGATCATGCCAGAGCACGCCAGAGCACGCCAATTCATACTAGAGCACGCCAATTCACACAAGAGCACGCCAGTGCACGCCAGAGCACGCCAGTGCACGCCAGAGCACGCCAGTGCACGCCAGAGCACGTCAATGCACGCCAGAGCACGCCAGTGCACGCGAGAGCACGCAAATTCACACCAGAGCACGTCAATGCACGCCAGAGCAAGCCAGAGCACGTCAATGCTTGTCAGAGAAATTCAGTGCACGCCAGAGCAAGCCAGAGCTAGCCAGTGCACGCCAGAGCACGCCAATTCACACCAGAGCACGCCAGTGCACGCCAGAGCACGTCAATGCACGCAAGAGCAAGCCAGTGCACGCCATAGCACGTCAATGCACGCCAGAGCAGGCCAGTGCACGCCAGAGCACGCCAGTTCACGCCAGAGCACGCCAGTGCACGCCAGAGCACGCCAGTGCACGCCAGAGCACGCAAATTCACATCAGAGCACGCCAGTGCACGCCAGAGCACGTCAATGCACGCCAGTGCTCGCCAGAGCACCCAAGAGCACGCCAGTGCACGCCAGAGCACGTCAATGCACGCCAGAGCAAACAAGAGAACGTAAATTCACGCCAGAGCACGCCAGTGCACGCCAGAGTACGCCAGTGCACGCCAGAGCACGCCAATTCACACCAGAGCACGCCAGTGCACGCCAAAGCACGCCAGTGCACGCCTGAGCACGCTAGTGCACGCCAGAGCACGTCAATGCACGCCAGAGCAAGCCAGAGCACGCCAGTGCACGCCAGAGCACGGTAGAGCACAGCAGAGAACAACTCAGCACTTGAAGTTGCTTAAATATTTTTTTCACTTTAAAACCATTTTTTAATTACAGGATGTGTAAATCAATGTCAAATACACCATTTCAAGTCTATTGAATCAATAAATTTATAGAGCAAATCATGAACAAAAAGTTTTAGAAAAACGCACATCACAGCACTTGAATTTTTAAAAATTATTCAAGTTATTTGAGTTCTATTGTCGGTTAGTTGATTTCTATTTTCAAGCACTTGAGTTCTGCATAGCAGAGAACGCCAGAGCACGCAGGAGAACGCCAGAGCACGCCAGTGCACGCCAGTGCACGCCAGAGCATGCCAGTGCACGCCAGAGCACGCCAGTACACGCCAGAGCACGCCAATTCACACCAGAGCACGCCAATGCACGCCAGAGCACGCCAGTGCACGCCAGAGCACGCCAGTGCACGCTAGAGCACGTCAATGAACGCCAGAGCAAGCCAGAGCACGTCAATGCACGCCAGAGAAAGCCAGTGCACGCCAGAGCACGCCAGAGCACGCCAGTGCACGCCAGCGAACGTCAATGCACGCCAATTCACACCAGAGCACGCCAGTGCACGCCAGAGCACGTCAATGCACGCCAAAGCAAGCCAGTGCATGCCAGAGCACGCCAGTGCACGCCAGAGCACGCCAGTGCACGCCAGAGCACGTAAATGAACGCCAGAGCAAGCACGAGCACGTCAATGCACGCCAGAGAAAGCCAGTGCACGCCAGAGCACGCCAGAGCTAGCCAGTGCACGCCAGAGCACGCCAATTCACACCAGAGCACGCCAGTGCACGCCAGAGCACGTCAATGCACGCCAGAGCAAGCCAGTGCACGCCAGAGCACGACAATGCACGCCAGAGCACGCCAGTGCACGCAGGAGCACACCAGTGCACGCCAGAGCACGCCAGAGCACGCCAGAGCACGCCAGTGCACGCCAGAGCACGCCAGTGCACGCCAGAGCACGTCAATACACATTAGAGCAAGTCAGAGCACGTCAATGCACGCAAGAGCACGCCAGTGCACGCAAGAGCACGCCAGTGCACGCAAGAGCACGCCAGTGCACGTAAGAGCACGGCAATTCACACATGAGTACGCCAGTGCACGCCAGAGCACGCCAGTGCACGCCAGAGAACGCCAGTGCACGCCAGAGCACGCCAGTGCACGCCAGAGAACGTCAATGCACGCCAGAGCACGCCAGAGCACGCAAATTCACACCAGAGCACGCCAGTGCACGCCAGAGAACGTCAATGCACGCCAGAGCACGCCAATGCACGCCAGAGCACGCCAGTGCACGCCAGAGCACGCCAATTCACACCAGAGCAAGCCAGAGCACGTGAATGCACGCCAGAGCATGCCAGTGCACGCCAGAGCACGTCAATGCACCCCAGAGCACGCCAATGCACGCCAGAGCACGCCAGTGGACGCCAGAGCACGTCAATGAACGCCAGAGCAAGCCAGAGCACGTCAATGCACGCCAGAGAAAGCCAGTGCACGCCAGAGCACGCCAGAGCTAGCCAGTGCACGCAAGTGCATGCCAGTGCATGCCAGTGCATGCCAGTGCACGCCAGTGCACGCCAGAGCACGCAAATTCACACCAGAGCACGTCAATGCATGCCAGAGCACGCCAGTGCACGCCAGAGCACGCCAATTCATACTAGAGCACGCCAATGCACGCCAGAGCACGCCAGTGCACGCCAGAGCACGCCAGTGCACGCCAGAGCACGCCAGTGCACGCCAGAGCACGCCAATTCACACCAGAGCACGCGAGTGCACGCCAGATTACGTCAATGCACGCCAGAGCACGCCAGTGCACGCCAGAGCACGTCAATGCACGCCAGAGCACGCCAGTGCACGCCAGAGCACGCCAATTCACACCAGAGCACGCCAGTGCACGCCAAAGCACGCCAGTGCATGCCAAAGCACGTCAAAGCACGCCAGAGCAAGCCAGAGCACGCTAGAGCAAGCCAAAGCACGCCAGAGCACGCCAGAGCAAGGTAGAGCACAGCAGAGAACAGCTCAGCACTTGAAGTTGCTTTAATATTTTTTTCACTTATTAAAACCATTTTTTAATTACAGGTTGTGTATATCAATGTCCAATACACCATTTCAATTCTATTGAATCAATAAATTTATAGAGCAAATCATGAACAAAAAGTTTTAGAAAAACGCACATCACAGCGCTTGAATTTTTAAAAAATATTCAATTTATTTGAGATCTATTGTCGGGTAGTGGATTTCTATTGTCAAGTACTTGAGTTCTGCATAGTAGAGCACGCCAGACCACGACAGAGCACGCCAGAGCACGCCAGTGCACACCAGAGCACGCCAGTGCACGCCAGAGCACGCCATTGCACGCCAGAGCAAGCCAGTGCACGCCAGAGCACGCCAGTGCACGCCAGAGCATGTGAATGCACGCCAGTGCTCGCCAGATTCGCCAATTCACACCAGAGCACGCCAGAGCACGCCAGAGCACGCCAGAGCACGCCAGTGCACGCCAGAGCACGTCAATGCACGCTAGAGCACGCCAGTGCACGCCAGAGCACAGCAGAGAACAACTCAGCACTTGAAGTTGCTAAAATATTTTTTTCACTTTAAAACCATTTTTTAATTACAGGATGTGTAAATAAATGTCCAATACACCATTTCAAGTCTATTGAATCAATAAATTTATAGAGCAAATCATGAACAAAAAGTTTAAGAAAAACGCACATCACAGCACTTGAATTTTAAAAAATTATTCAAGTTATTTGAGTTCTATTGTCGGGTAGTGGATTTCTATTGTCAAGCGCTTGAATTCTGCATAGCAGAGAACGCCAGAGAACGCCAGAGAACGCCAGAGCACGCCAGTGCACGCCGGAGCACGCTAATTCACACCAGAGAACGCCAGTGCACGCCAGAGTACGCCAGTGCACGCCAGAGCACTCAAATTCATATCAGTGCACGCCAGTGCACGCCAGCGAACGTCAATGCACGCCAATTCACACCAGAGCACGCCAGTGCACGCCAGAGCACGTCAATGCACGCAAAAGCAAGCCAGTGCATGCCAGAGCACGCCAGTGCACGCCAGAGCACGCCAATGCATACTAGAGCACGCCAGTGCACGCCAGAGCACGTCAATAAACGCCAGAGCAAGCACGAGCACGTCAATGCACGCCAGAGAAACCCAGTGCACGCCAGAGCACGCCAGAGCTAGCCAGTGCACGCCAGAGCACGCCAATTCACACCAGAGCACGCCAGTGCACGCCAGAGCACGTCAATGCACGCCAGAGCAAGCCAGTGCACGCCAGAGCACGTCAATGCACGCCAGAGCACGCCAGTGCACGCAGGAGCACACCAGTGCACGATAGAGCACGCCAGTGCACGCCAGAGCACGCCAGTGCACGCCAGAGCACGCCAGTGCACGCCAGAGCACGCCAGTGCACGCCAGAGCACGTCAATACACATTAGAGCAAGTCAGACCACGTCAATGCACGCAAGAGCACGCCAGTGCACGCAAGAGCACGGCAATTCACACAAGAGCACGCCAGTGCACGCCAGTGCACGCCAGTGCACGCCAGAGCACGCCAGTGCACGCCAGAGCACGCCAGTGCACGCCAGAGCACGCCAGTGCACGCCAGAGCACGCAACAGCACGCAAGAGAACGCCAGTGCACGCCATGAGCACGTCAATGAACGCCAGAGCAAGCCAGAGCACGTCAATGCACGCCAGAGAAAGCCAGTGCACGCCACAGCACGCCAGAGCTAGCCAGTGCACGCCAGTGCACGCCAGTGCATGCCAGTGCACGCCAGTGCACGCCAGATCATGCCAGAGCACGCCAGAGCACGCCAATTCATACTAGAGCACGCCAATTCACACAAGAGCACGCCAGTGCACGCCAGAGCACGCGAGTGCACGCCAGAGCACGCCAGTGCACGCCAGAGCACGTCAATGCACGCCAGAGCACGCCAGTGCACGCGAGAGCACGCAAATTCACACCAGAGCACGTCAATGCACGCCAGAGCAAGCCAGAGCACGTCAATGCTTGTCAGAGAAATTCAGTGCACGCCAGAGCAAGCCAGAGCTAGCCAGTGCACGCCAGAGCACGCCAATTCACACCAGAGCACGCCAGTGCACGCCAGAGCACGTCAATGCACGCAAGAGCAAGCCAGTGCACGCCATAGCACGTCAATGCACGCCAGAGCAGGCCAGTGCACGCCAGAGCACGCCAGTGCACGCCAGAGCACGCCAGTGCACGCCAGAGCACGCAAATTCACATCAGAGCACGCCAGTGCACGCCAGAGCACGTCAATGCACGCCAGTGCTCGCCAGAGCACCCAAGAGCACGCCAGTGCACGCCAGAGCACGTCAATGCACGCCAGAGCAAACAAGAGAACGTAAATTCACGCCAGAGCACGCCAGTGCACGCCAGAGTACGCCAGTGCACGCCAGAGCACGCCAATTCACACCAGAGCACGCCAGTGCACGCCAAAGCACGCCAGTGCACGCCTGAGCACGCCAGTGCACGCCAGAGCACGTCAATGCACGCCAGAGCAAGCCAGAGCACGCCAGTGCACGCCAGAGCACGGTAGAGCACAGCAGAGAACAACTCAGCACTTGAAGTTGCTTAAATATTTTTTTCACTTTAAAACCATTTTTTAATTACAGGATGTGTAAATCAATGTCAAATACACCATTTCAAGTCTATTGAATCAATAAATTTATAGAGCAAATCATGAACAAAAAGTTTTAGAAAAACGCACATTACAGCACTTGAATTTTTTAAAATTATTCAAGTTATTTGAGTTCTATTGTCGGTTAGTTGATTTCTATTTTCAAGCACTTGAGTTCTGCATAGCAGAGAACGCCAGAGCACGCAGGAGAACGCCAGAGCACGCCAGTGCACGCCAGAGCATGCCAGTGCACGCCAGAGCACGCCAGTACACGCCAGAGCACGCCAATTCACACCAGAGCACGCCAATGCACGCCAGAGCACGCCAGTGCACGCCAGAGCACGCCAGTGCACGCTAGAGCACGTCAATGAACGCCAGAGCAAGCCAGAGCACGTCAATGCACGCCAGAGAAAGCCAGTGCACGCCAGAGCACGCCAGAGCACGCCAGTGCACGCCAGCGAACGTCAATGCACGCCAATTCACACCAGAGCACGCCAGTGCACGCCAGAGCACGTCAATGCACGCCAAAGCAAGCCAGTGCATGCCAGAGCACGCCAGTGCACGCCAGAGCACGCCAGTGCACTCCAGAGCACGTAAATGAACGCCAGAGCAAGCACGAGCACGTCAATGCACGCCAGAGAAAGCCAGTGCACGCCAGAGCACGCCAGAGCTAGCCAGTGCACGCCAGAGCACGCCAATTCACACCAGAGCACGCCAGTGCACGCCAGAGCACGTCAATGCACGCCAGAGCAAGCCAGTGCACGCCAGAGCACGACAATGCACGCCAGAGCACGCCAGTGCACGCAGGAGCACACCAGTGCACGCCAGAGCACGCCAGAGCACGCCAGAGCACGCCAGTGCACGCCAGAGCACGCCAGTGCACGCCAGAGCACGTCAATACACATTAGAGCAAGTCAGAGCACGTCAATGCACGCAAGAGCACGCCAGTGCACGCAAGAGCACGCCAGTGCACGCAAGAGCACGCCAGTGCACGCAAGAGCACGCCAGTGCACGCAAGAGCACGCCAGTGCACGTAAGAGCACGGCAATTCACACATGAGTACGCCAGTGCACGCCAGAGCACGCCAGTGCACGCCAGAGAACGCCAGTGCACGCCAGAGCACGCCAGTGCACGCCAGAGAACGTCAATGCACGCCAGAGCACGCCAGAGCACGCAAATTCACACCAGAGCACGCCAGTGCACGCCAGAGAACGTCAATGCACGCCAGAGCACGCCAATGCACGCCAGAGCACGCCAGTGCACGCCAGAGCACGCCAATTCACACCAGAGCAAGCCAGAGCACGTGAATGCACGCCAGAGCATGCCAGTGCACGCCAGAGCACGTCAATGCACCCCAGAGCACGCCAATGCACGCCAGAGCACGCCAGTGGACGCCAGAGCACGTCAATGAACGCCAGAGCAAGCCAGAGCACGTCAATGCACGCCAGAGAAAGCCAGTGCACGCCAGAGCACGCCAGAGCTAGCCAGTGCACGCAAGTGCATGCCAGTGCATGCCAGTGCATGCCAGTGCACGCCAGTGCACGCCAGAGCACGCAAATTCACACCAGAGCACGTCAATGCATGCCAGAGCACGCCAGTGCACGCCAGAGCACGCCAATTCATACTAGAGCACGCCAATGCACGCCAGAGCACGCCAGTGCACGCCAGTGCACGCCAGTGCACGCCAGTGCACGCCAGAGCACGCCAGTGCACGCCAGAGCACGCCAATTCACACCAGAGCACGCGAGTGCACGCCAGATTACGTCAATGCACGCCAGAGCACGCCAGTGCACGCCAGAGCACGTCAATGCACGCCAGAGCACGCCAGTGCACGCCAGAGCACGCCAATTCACACCAGCACGCCAGTGCATGCCAAAGCACGTCAAAGCACGCCAGAGCAAGCCAGAGCACGCTAGAGCAAGCCAAAGCACGCCAGAGCACGCCAGAGCAAGGTAGAGCACAGCAGAGAACAGCTCAGCACTTGAAGTTGCTTTAATATTTTTTTCACTTATTAAAACCATTTTTTAATTACAGGTTGTGTATATCAATGTCCAATACACCATTTCAATTCTATTGAATCAATAAATTTATAGAGCAAATCATGAACAAAAAGTTTTAGAAAAACGCACATCACAGCGCTTGAATTTTTAAAAAATATTCAATTTATTTGAGATCTATTGTCGGGTAGTGGATTTCTATTGTCAAGTACTTGAGTTCTGCATAGTAGAGCACGCCAGACCACGACAGAGCACGCCAGAGCACGCCAGTGCACACCAGAGCACGCAAGTGCACGCCAGAGCACGCCAGTGCACGCCAGAGCACGCCATTGCACGCCAGAGCAAGCCAGTGCACGCCAGAGCACGCCAGTGCACGCCAGAGCATGTGAATGCACGCCAGTGCTCGCCAGATTCGCCAATTCACACCAGAGCACGCCAGAGCACGCCAGAGCACGCCAGTGCACGCCAGAGCACGTCAATGCACGCTAGAGCACGCCAGTGCACGCCAGAGCACAGCAGAGAACAACTCAGCACTTGAAGTTGCTAAAATATTTTTTTCACTTTAAAACCATTTTTTAATTACAGGATGTGTAAATAAATGTCCAATACACCATTTCAAGTCTATTGAATCAATAAATTTATAGAGCAAATCATGAAAAAAAGTTTAAGAAAAACGCACATCACAGCACTTGAATTTTAAAAAACTATTCAAGTTATTTGAGTTCTATTGTCGGGTAGTGGATTTCTATTGTCAAGCGCTTGAATTCTGCATAGCAGAGAACGCCAGAGAACGCCAGAGAACGCCAGAGCACGCCAGTGCACGCCGGAGCACGCTAATTCACACCAGAGAACGCCAGTGCACGCCAGAGTACGCCAGTGCACGCCAGAGCACTCAAATTCATATCAGTGCACGCCAGTGCACGCCAGCGAACGTCAATGCACGCCAATTCACACCAGAGCACGCCAGTGCACGCCAGAGCACGTCAATGCACGCAAAAGCAAGCCAGTGCATGCCAGAGCACGCCAGTGCACGCCAGAGCACGCCAGTGCACGCCAGAGCACGTCAATGCACGCCAGAGCAAGCCAGTGCACGCCAGAGCACGTCAATGCACGCCAGAGCACGCCAGTGCACGCCAGAGCACGCCAGTGCACGCCAGAGCACGCCAGTGCACGCCAGAGCACGTCAATACACATTAGAGCAAGTCAGAGCACGTCAATGCACGCAAGAGCACGCCAGTGCACGCAAGAGCACGGCAATTCACACAAGAGTACGAAAGTGCACGCCAGAGCACGCCAGTGCACGGCAGAGCACGCCAGTGCACGCCAGAGCACGCCAGTGCACGCCAGAGAACGTCAATGCACGCCAGAGCACGCCAGAGCACGCAAATTCACACCAGAGCACGCCAGTTCACGCCAGAGAACGTCAATGCACGCCAGAGCACGCCAATGCACGCCAGATCACGCCAGTGCACGCCAGAGCACGCCAATTCACACCAGAGCACGCCAGAGCACGTGAATGCACGCCAGAGCATGCCAGAGCACGCCAGAGAACGCCAGTGCACGCCAGAGCACGCCAGTGCACGCCAGAGCACGCCAATTCATACTAGAGCACGCCAATGCACGCCAGAGCACGCCAGTGCACGCCAGAGCAAGCGAGTGCACGCCAGAGCACGCCAGTGCACGCCAGAGCACGCCAATTCACACCAGAGCACGCGAGTGCACGCCAGATTACGTCAATGCACGTCAGAGCACGCCAGTGCACGCCAGAGCACGGCAATGCACGCCAGAGCACGCCAGTGCATTCCAGAGCACGCCAATTCACACCATAGCACGCCAGAGCACGTGAATGCACGCCAGAGCATGCCAGAGCACGCCAGAGAACGCCAGTGCACGCCAGAGCACGCCAGTGCACGCCAGAGCACGCCAATTCATACTAGAGCACGCCAATGCACGCCAGAGCACGCCAGTGCACGCCAGAGCAAGCGAGTGCACGCCAGAGCACGCCAGTGCACGCCAGAGCACGCCAGTGCACGCCAGAGCACGCCAGTGCACGCCAGAGCACGTCAATGCACGCCAGTGCTCGCCAGAGCACGCCAATTCACACCAGAGGACGCCAGAGCACGCCAGAGCACGCCAGTGCACGCCAGAGCACGTCAATGCACGCTAGAGCACGCCAGTGCACGCCAGAGAACGCCAATTCACACCAGAGCATGCCAGTGCACGCCAGATTACGCTAGTGCACGCCAGAGCACGCCAATTCACACCAGAGCACGCCAGTGCACGCCAGAGAACGCCAGAGCACGCCAGAGAACGCCAATTCACACCAGAGCACGCCAGTGCATGCCAGTGCATGCCACTGCACACCAGTGCACGCCAGAGCACGTCAATGCATGCCAGAGCACGCCAGTGCACGCCAGAGCACGCCAATTCACACCAGAGCACGCCAGTGCACGCCAGAGAACGCCAGAGCACGCCAGAGAACGCTAATTCACACCAGAGCACGCCAGTGCATGCCAGTGCACACCAGTGCACGCCAGAGCACGTCAATGCATGCCAGAGCACGCCAGTGCACGCCAGAGCACGCCAATTCATACTAGAGCACGCCAGTGCACGCCAGAGCAAGCACGAGCACGCCAGAGCACGCCAGAGCACGCCAGTGCACGCGAGAGCACGCAAATTCACACCAGAGCACGCCAGTGCACGCCAGATTACGTCAATGCACGCCAGAGCACGCCAGTGCACGCCAGAGCACGCTGGAGCAAGCCAAAGCACGCCAGAGCACGCCAGAGCACGCCAGTGCACGCGAGAGCACGCAAATTCACACCAGAGCACGCCAGTGCACGCCAGATTACGTCAATGCACACCAGAGCACGCAAGTGCACGCCAGAGCACGCCAGTGCACGCCAGAGCACGCCAGTGCACGCCAGAGCACGCCAGTGCACGCCAAAGCACGCCAGTGCACGCCAGAGCACGCCAGTGCACGCCAGAGCACGCCAGTGCACGCCAGAGCACGCCAGTGCACGCCAGAGCACGCCAGTGCACGCCAGTGCTCGCCAGAGCACGCCAATTCACACCAGAGCACGCCAGAGTACGCCGGAGCACGCCAGTGCACGCCAGGGCACGTCAATGCACGCTAGAGCACGCCAGTGCACGCCAGAGAACGCCAATTCACACCAGAGCACGCCAGTGCATGCCAGATTACGCCAGTGCACGCCAGAGCACGCCAATTCACACCAGAGCACGCCAGTGCACGCCAGAGAACGCCAGAGCACGCCAGAGAACGCTAATTCACACCAGAGCACGCCAGTGCATGCCAGTGCACACCAGTGCACGCCAGAGCACGTCAATGCATGCCAGAGCACGCCAGTGCACGCCAGAGCACGCCAATGCATACTAGAGCACGCCAGTGCACGCCAGAGCACGTCAATAAACGCCAGAGCAAGCACGAGCACGTCAATGCACGCCAGAGAAAGCCAGTGCACGCCAGAGCACGCCAGAGCTAGCCAGTGCACGCCAGAGCACGCCAATTCACACCAGAGCACGCCAGTGCACGCCAGAGCACGTCAATGCACGCCAGAGCACGCAAGTGCACGCCAGAGCACGCCAGTGCACGCCAGAGCACGCCAGTGCACGCCAGAGCACGCCAGTGCACGCCAGAGCACGCCAGTGCACGCCAAAGCACGCCAGTGCACGCCAGAGCACGCCAGTGCACGCCAGAGCACGCCAGTGCACGCCAGTGCACGCCAGAGCACGTCAATACACATTAGAGCAAGTCAGACCACGTCAATGCACGCAAGAGCACGCCAGTGCACGCAAGAGCACGGCAATTCACACAAGAGCAAGCCAGTGCACGCCAGTGCACGCCAGTGCACGCCAGAGCACGCCAGTGCACGCCAGAGCACGCCAGTGCACGCCAGAGCACGCCAGTGCACGCCAGAGCACGCAAGTGCTCGCAAGAGCACGCCAGTGCATGCCATGAGCACGTCAATGAACGCCAGAGCAAGCCAGAGCACGTCAATGCACGCCAGAGAAAGCCAGTGCACGCCAGAGCACGCCAGAGCTAGCCAGTGCACGCCAGTGCACGCCAGTGCATGCCAGTGCACGCCAGTGCACGCCAGATCATGCCAGAGCACGCCAGAGCACGCCAATTCATACTAGAGCACGCCAATTCACACAAGAGCACGCCAGTGCACGCCAGAGCACGCGAGTGCACGCCAGAGCACGCCAGTGCACGCCAGAGCACGTCAATGCACGCCAGAGCACGCCAGTGCACGCGAGAGCACGCAAATTCACACCAGAGCACGCCAGTGCACGCCAGATTACGTCAATGCTAGCCAGAGCACGCCAGTGCATGCCAGAGCACGCTAGAGCAAGCCAAAGCACGCCAGAGCACGCCAGAGCACGCCAGTGCACGCGAGAGCACGCAAATTCACACCAGAGCACGCCAGTGCACGCCAGATTACGTCAATGCACGCCAGAGCACGCCAGTGCACGCCAGAGCACGCTAGAGCAAGCCAAAGCACACCAGAGCACGCCAGAGCACGCCAGTGCACGCCAGTGCATGCCAAAGCACGTCAAAGCACGCCAGAGCAAGCCAGAGCACGCCAGAGCAAGCCAAAGCACGCCAGAGCACGCCAGAGCACGGTAGAGCACAGCAGAGAACAGCTCAGCACTTGAAGTTGCTATAATATTTTTTTCACTTAATAAAACCATTTTTTAATTACAGGTTGTGTATATCAATGTCCAATACACCATTTCAATTCTATTGAATCAATAAATTTATAGAGCAAATCATGAACAAAATGTTTTAGAAAAACGCACATCACAGCGCTTGAATTTTTAAAAATTATTCAAGTTATTTGAGATCAACTGTCGGGTAGTGAATTTCTATTGTCAAGCACTTGAGTTCTGCATAGCAGAGCACGCCAGACCACGACAGAGCACGCCAGAGCATGCCAGTGCTCCCCAGAGCACGCCAGTGCATGCCAGAGCACGCCAGTGCACGCCAGAGCACGCCAGTGCACGCCAGAGCACGCCAGTGCACGCCAGAGCACGTCAATGAACGCCAGAGCAAGCACGATCACGTCAATGCACGCCAGAGAAAGCCAGTGCACGCCAGAGCACGCCAGAGCTAGCCAGTGCACGCCAGAGCACGCCAATTCACACCAGAGCACGCCAGTGCACGCCAGAGCACGTCAATGCACGCCAGAGCAAGCCAGTGCACGCCAGAGCACGCCAGTGCACGCCAGAGCACGCCAGTGCACGCCAGAGCACGCCAGTGCACGCCAGAGCACGCAAGTGCACACCAAAGAACGTCAATGCACGCCAGAGCACGCCAGAGCACGCAAATTCACACCAGAGCACGCCAGTGCACGCCAGAGAACGTCAATGCACGCCAGAGCACGCCAATGCACGCCAGAGCACGCCAGTGCACGCCAGAGCACGCCAATTCACACCAGAGCACGCCAGAGCACGTGAATGCACGCCAGAGCATGCCAGTGCACGCCAGAGCACGTCAATGCACCCCAGAGCACGCCAATGCACGCCAGAGCACGCCAGTGCACGCCAGAGCACGCCAGTGCACGCCAGAGCACGTCAATGAACGCCAGAGCAAGCCAGAGCACGTCAATGCACGCCAGAGAAAGCCAGTGCACGCCAGAGCTAGCCAGTGCACGCCAGTGCACGCCAGTGCATGCCAGTGCACGCCAGTGCACGCCAGAGCATGCCAGAGCACGCCAGAGCACGCCAATTCATACTAGAGCACGCCAATTCACACAAGAGCACGCCAGTGCACGCCAGAGCACGCGAGTGCACGCCAGAGCACGCGAGTGCACGCCAGAGCACGTCAATGCACGCCAGAGCACGCGAGAGCACGCAAATTCACACCAGAGCACGCCAGTGCACGCCAGATTACGTCAATGCACGCCAGAGCACGCCAGTGCACGCCAGAGCACGTCAATGCACGCCAGAGCACGCCAGTTCACGCCAGAGCACGCCAATTCACACCAGAGCACGCTAGTGCACGCCAAAGCACGCCAGTGCATGCCAAAGCACGTCAAAGCACGCCAGAGCAAGCCAGAGCACGCTAGAGCAAGCCAAAGCACGCCAGAGCACGCCAGAGCAAGGTAGAGCACAGCAGAGAACAGCTCAGCACTTGAAGTTGCTTTAATATTTTTTTCACTTATTAAAACAATTTTTTAATTACAGGTTGTGTATATCAATGTCCAATACACCATTTCAATTCTATTGAATCAATAAATTTATAGAGCAAATCATGAACAAAAAGTTTTAGAAAAACACACATCACAGCGCTTGAATTTTTAAAAATTATTCAATTTATTTGAGATCTATTGTCGGGCAGTGGATTTCTATTGTCAAGCACTTGAGTTCTGCATAGCAGAGCACGCCAGACCACGACAGAGCACGCCAGATTACGCCAGTGCACACCAGAGCACGCCAGTGCACGCCAGAGCACGCCAGTGCACGCCAGAGCACGCCAGTGCACGCCAGAGCACGCCAGTGCACGCCAGAGCACGCCAGTGCACGCCAGAGCACGTCAATGCACGCCAGTGCTCGCCAGAGCACGCCAATTCACACCAGAGGACGCCAGAGCACGCCAGAGCACGCCAGTGCACGCCAGAGCACGTCAATGCACGCTAGAGCACGCCAGTGCACGCCAGAGAACGCCAATTCACACCAGAGCATGCCAGTGCACGCCAGATTACGCTAGTGCACGCCAGAGCACGCCAATTCACACCAGAGCACGCCAGTGCACGCCAGAGAACGCCAGAGCACGCCAGAGAACGCCAATTCACACCAGAGCACGCCAGTGCATGCCAGTGCATGCCACTGCACACCAGTGCACGCCAGAGCACGTCAATGCATGCCAGAGCACGCCAGTGCACGCCAGAGCACGCCAATTCACACCAGAGCACGCCAGTGCACGCCAGAGAACGCCAGAGCACGCCAGAGAACGCTAATTCACACCAGAGCACGCCAGTGCATGCCAGTGCACACCAGTGCACGCCAGAGCACGTCAATGCATGCCAGAGCACGCCAGTGCACGCCAGAGCACGCCAATTCATACTAGAGCACGCCAGTGCACGCCAGAGCAAGCACGAGCACGCCAGAGCACGCCAGAGCACGCCAGTGCACGCGAGAGCACGCAAATTCACACCAGAGCACGCCAGTGCACGCCAGATTACGTCAATGCACGCCAGAGCACGCCAGTGCACGCCAGAGCACGCTAGAGCAAGCCAAAGCACGCCAGAGCACGCCAGAGCACGCCAGTGCACGCGAGAGCACGCAAATTCACACCAGAGCACGCCAGTGCACGCCAGATTACGTCAATGCACGCCAGAGGACGCCAGTGCACGCCAGAGCACGCTAGAGCAAGCCAAAGCACGCCAGAGCACGCCAGAGCAAGGTAGAGCACAGCAGAGAACAGCTCAGCACTTGAAGTTGCTTTAATATTTTTTTCACTTATTAAAACAATTTTTTAATTACAGGTTGTGTATATCAATGTCCAATACACCATTTCAATTCTATTGAATCAATAAATTTATAGAGCAAATCATGAACAAAAAGTTTTAGAAAAACACACATCACAGCGCTTGAATTTTTAAAAATTATTCAATTTATTTGAGATCTATTGTCGGGCAGTGGATTTCTATTGTCAAGCACTTGAGTTCTGCATAGCAGAGCACGCCAGACCACGACAGAGCACGCCAGATTACGCCAGTGCACACCAGAGCACGCCAGTGCACGCCAGAGCACGCCAGTGCACGCCAGAGCACGCCAGTGCACGCCAGAGCACGCCAGTGCACGCCAGAGCACGCCAGTGCACGCCAGAGCACGTCAATGCACGCCAGTGCTCGCCAGAGCACGCCAATTCACACCAGAGGACGCCAGAGCACGCCAGAGCACGCCAGTGCACGCCAGAGCACGTCAATGCACGCTAGAGCACGCCAGTGCACGCCAGAGAACGCCAATTCACACCAGAGCATGCCAGTGCACGCCAGATTACGCTAGTGCACGCCAGAGCACGCCAATTCACACCAGAGCACGCCAGTGCACGCCAGAGAACGCCAGAGCACGCCAGAGAACGCCAATTCACACCAGAGCACGCCAGTGCATGCCACTGCATGCCACTGCACACCAGTGCACGCCAGAGCACGTCAATGCATGCCAGAGCACGCCAGTGCACGCCAGAGCAAGCCAATTCACACCAGAGCACGCCAGTGCACGCCAGAGAACGCCAGAGCACGCCAGAGAACGCTAATTCACACCAGAGCACGCCAGTGCATGCCAGTGCACACCAGTGCACGCCAGAGCACGTCAATGCATGCCAGAGCACGCCAGTGCACGCCAGTGCACGCCAGAGCACGCCAATTCATACTAGAGCACGCCAGTGCACGCCAGAGCAAGCACGAGCACGCCAGAGCACGCCAGAGCACGCCAGTGCACGCGAGAGCACGCAAATTCACACCAGAGCACGCCAGTGCACGCCAGATTACGTCAATGCACGCCAGAGCACGCCAGTGCACGCCAGAGCACGCTAGAGCAAGCCAAAGCACGCCAGAGCACGCCAGAGCACGCCAGTGCACGCGAGAGCACGCAAATTCACACCAGAGCACGCCAGTGCACGCCAGATTACGTCAATGCACGCCAGAGCACGCCAGTGCACGCCAGAGCACGCTAGAGCAAGCCAAAGCACGCCAGAGCACGCCAGAGCACGCCAGTGCACGCCAGAGCACGCCAGTGCACGCCAGTGCATGCCAAAGCACGTCAAAGCACGCCAGAGCAAGTCAGAGCACGCCAGAGCAAGCCAAAGCACGCCAGAGCACGCCAGTGCACGCCAGAGCACGTCAATGCACGCCAGAGCACGCCAGTGCACGCCAGAGCACGCCAATTCACACCAGAGCACGCCAGTGCACGCCAAAGCACGCCAGTGCATGCCAAAGCACGTCAAAGCACGCCAGAGCAAGCCAGAGCACGCCAGAGCAAGCCAAAGCACGCCAGAGCACGCCAGAGCAAGGTAGAGCACAGCAGAGAACAGCTCAGCACTTGAAGTTGCTTTAATATTTTTTTCACTTATTAAAACCATTTTTTAATTACAGGTTGTGTATATCAATGTCCAATACACCATTTCAATTCTATTGAATCAATAAATTTATAGAGCAAATCATGAACAAAAAGTTTTAGAAAAACACACATCACAGCGCTTGAATTTTTAAAAATTATTCAATTTATTTGAGATCTATTGTCGGGCAGTGGATTTCTATTGTCAAGCACTTGAGTTCTGCATAGCAGAGCAGCCAGACCACGACAGAGCACGCCAGATTACGCCAGTGCACACCAGAGCACGCCAGTGCACGCCAGAGCACGCCAGTGCACGCCAGAGCACGCCAGTGCACGCCAGAGCACGCCAGTGCACGCCAGTGCACGCCAGAGCACGTCAATGCACGCCAGTGCTCGCCAGAGCACGCCAATTCACACCAGAGCACGCCAGAGTACGCCAGTGCACGCCAGAGCACGTCAATGCACGCTAGAGCACGCCAGTGCACGCCAGAGAACGCCAATTCACACCAGAGCATGCCAGTGCACGCCAGATTACGCTAGTGCACGCCAGAGCACGCCAATTCACACCAGAGCACACCAGTGCACGCCAGAGAACGCCAGAGCACGCCAGAGAACGCCAATTCACACCAGAGCACGCCAGTGCATGCCAGTGCATGCCAGTGCACACCAGTGCACGCCAGAGCACGTCAATGCATGCCAGAACACGCCAGTGCACGCCAGAGCACGCCAATTCATACTAGAGCACGGCAGTGCACGCCAGAGCACGCCAATTCACACAAGAGCACGCCAGTGCACGCCAGAGCACGCCAATTCACACCAGAGCACGCCAGTGCACGTAAGATTACGTCAATGCACGCCAGAGCACGCCAGTGCACGCCAGAGCACGTCAATGCACGCCAGAGCCCGCCAGTGCACGCCAGAGCACGCCAATTCACACCAGAGCACGCCAGTGCACGCCAGAGCACGCCAGTGCATGCCAAAGCACGTCAAAGCACGCCAGTGCATGCCAAAGCACGTCAAAGCACGCCAGAGCAAGCCAGAGCACAGTAGAGCAAGGCAAAGCACGCCAGAGCACGCCAGAGCACGGTAGAGCACAGCAGAGAACAGCTCAGCACTTGAAGTTGCTATAATATTTTTTTCACTTATTAAAACCATTTTTTAATTACAGGTTGTGTATATCAATGTCCAATACACCATTTCAATTCTATTGAATCAATAAATTTATAGAGCAAATCATGAACAAAATGTTTTAGAAAAACGCACATCACAGCGCTTGAATTTTTAAAAATTATTCAAGTTATTTGAGATCTACTGTCGGGTAGTGGATTTCTATTGTCAAGCACTTGAGTTCTGCATAGCAGAGCACGCCAGACCACGACAGAGCACGCCAGAGCACGCCAGTGCTCCCCAGAACACGCCAGTGCAAGCCAGAGCACGCCAGTGCACGCCAGAGCACGCCAGTGCACGCCAGAGCACGTCAATGCACGCCAGTGCTCGCCAGAGCACGCCAATTCACACCAGAGCACGCCAGAGCACGCCAGTGCACGCCAGATTACGCCAGAGCACGCCAGAGCACGCCAATTCACACCAGAGCACGCCAGTGCACGCCAGTGCATGCCAGTGCACGCCAGTGCATGCCAGTGCACGCCAGTGCACGCCAGAGCACGTCAATGCATGCCAGAGCACGCCATTGCACGCCAGAGCACGCCAATTCATACTAGAGCACGCCAATTCACACAAGAGCACGCCAGTACCCGCCAGAGCACGCCAAAACACGCCAGATTACGCCAGTGCACGCCAGAGCACGCCAGTTCACGCCAGAGCACGTCAATGCACGCCAGTGCTCGCCAGAGCACTCCAATTCACACCAGAGCACGCCAGAGCACGCCAGTGCACGCCAGAGCACGTCAATGCACGCTAGAACACGCCAGTACACGCCAGAGAACGCCAATTCATACCAGAGCACGCCAGTGCACGCCAGAGCACGCCAGTGCACGCCAGAGCACGCCAGTGCACGCCAGAGCACGCCAATGCACGCCAGAGCACTCCAGTGCACGCCAGAGCACGCCAGTGCACGCCAGAGCACTCCAGTGCACGCCAGAGCACGCCAGTGCACGCCAAAGCACGCCAATTCACACCAGAGCACGCCAATTCACACCAGAGCACGCTAGTGCACGCCAGAGCACGCCAGTGCACGCCAGTGCACACCAGAGCACGCCAGTGCACGCCAGAGCAGCCCAGTGCACGCCAGAGAACGCCAATTCACACTAGAGCACGCCAGTGCACGCCAGAGCACGTCAATGCACGCCAGAGCATTCCAGTGCACGCCAGAGCACGCCAGTGCACACCAGAGCACGCCAATTTACACCAGAGCACACCAGTGCACGCCAGTGCAATCCAGAGCACTCCAGTGCACGCCAGAGCACGCCAATTCACACCAGAACACGCCAGTGCACGCCAAAGCACGCCAATTCACAGCAGAGCACGCCAGTGCACGCCAGAGCACGTCAAAGCACGCCAGAGCAAGCCAGTGCACGCCAGTGCACGCCAGGACACGTTAGAGCACGCCAGTGCATGCCAGAGCACGTCAATGCACGCCAAAGCACGCCAGTGCACGCTTGGGCACGAAAGAGCACGCCAGAGCACGCCAATTCACACCAGAGCACGCCAGTGCACGCCAGAGCGCGCCAATTCACACCAGAGCACGCCAGTGCACGCCAGAGCACGCCAATTCACACCAGAGCACGTCAATGCACGCCAGAGCAAGCCAGAGCACGCCGGAGCACGCTAGAGCACGGTAGAGCAAGCCAGAGCACGCCAGAGCACGCCAGTGCACGCCAGAGCACGTCAACGCACGCCAGAGCACTTCAGTGCACGCCAGAGCACGCCAATTCATACCAGAGCACGCCAGTGCACGCCAGAGCACGTCAATGAACGCCAGTGCTCGTCAGAGCACAACAATACACACCAGAGCACGCCAGAGCACGCCAGAGCACGCCAGTGCACGCCAGATTACGCCAGAGCACGCCAATTCACACCAGAGCACGCCAGTGCATTCCAGTGCACGCCAGAGCACGCCAGTGCACACCAGAGCACGCCAATTTACACCAGAGCACACCAGTGCACGCCAGTGCAATCCAGAGCACTCCAGTGCACGCCAGAGCACGCCAATTCACACCAGAACACGCCAGTGCACGCCAAAGCACGCCAATTCACAGCAGAGCACGCCAGTGCACGCCAGAGCACGTCAAAGCACGCCAGAGCAAGCCAGTGCACGCCAGTGCACGCCAGAGCACGCCAGAGCACGCCAGGACACGTTAGAGCACGCCAGTGCATGCCAGAGCACGTCAATGCACGCCAAAGCACGCCAGTGCACGCTTGGGCACGAAAGAGCACGCCAGAGCACGCCAATTCACACCAGAGCACGCCAGTGCACGCCAGAGCGCGCCAATTCACACCAGAGCACGCCAGTGCACGCCAGAGCACGCCAATTCACACCAGAGCACGTCAATGCACGCCAGAGCAAGCCAGAGCACGCCGGAGCACGCCAGAGCACGGTAGAGCAAGCCAGAGCACGCCAGAGCACGCCAGTGCACGCCAGAGCACGTCAACGCACGCCAGAGCACTTCAGTGCACGCCAGAGCACGCCAATTCATACCAGAGCACGCCAGTGCACGCCAGAGCACGTCAATGAACGCCAGTGCTCGTCAGAGCACAACAATACACACCAGAGCACGCCAGAGCACGCCAGAGCACGCCAGTGCACGCCAGATTACGCCAGAGCACGCCAATTCACACCAGAGCACGCCAGTGCATGCCAGAGCACGCCAGTGCACGCCATATTACGCCAGAGCACGCCAGAGCACGCCAGAGCACGCCAATTCAAACCAGAGCACGCCAGTGCACGCCAGTGCATGCCAGTGCACGCCAGTGCACGCCAGTGCATGCCAGTGCACGCCAGTGCACGCCAGAGCACGTCAATGCACGCTAGAACACGCCAGTACACGCCAGAGAACGCCAATTCATACCAGAGCACGCCAGTGCACGCAAGAGCACGCCAGTGCACGCCAGAGCACGCCAGTGCACGCTAGAGCACGCCAATGCACGCCAGAGCACTCCAGTGCACGCCAGAGCACGCCAGTGCACGCCAGAGCACTCCAGTGCACGCCAGAGCACGCCAGTGCACGCCAAAGCACGCCAATTCACACCAGAGCACGCCAATTCACACCAGAGCACGCTAGTGAACGCCAGAGCACGCCAGTGCACGCCAGTGCACACCAGAGCACGCCAGTGCACGCCAGAGCAGCCCAGTGCACGCCAGAGAACGCCAATTCACACTAGAGCACGCCAGTGCACGCCAGAGCACGTCAATGCACGCCAGAGCATTCCAGTGCACGCCAGAGCACGCCAGTGCACACCAGAGCACGCCAATTTACACCAGAGCACACCAGTGCACGCCAGTGCAATCCAGAGCACTCCAGTGCACGCCAGAGCACGCCAATTCACACCAGAACACGCCAGTGCACGCCAAAGCACGCCAATTCACAGCAGAGCACGCCAGTGCACGCCAGAGCACGTCAAAGCACGCCAGAGCAAGCCAGTGCACGCCAGTGCACGCCAGAGCACGCCAGAGCACGCCAGGACACGCCAGAGCACGCCAGTGCATGCCAGAGCACGTCAATGCACGCCAAAGCACGCCAGTGCACGCTTGGGCACGAAAGAGCACGCCAGAGCACGCCAATTCACACCAGAGCACGCCAGTGCACGCCAGAGCGCGCCAATTCACACCAGAGCACGCCAGTGCACGCCAGAGCACGCCAATTCACACCAGAGCACGTCAATGCACGCCAGAGCAAGCCAGAGCACGCCGGAGCACGCCAGAGCACGGTAGAGCAAGCCAGAGCACGCCAGAGCACGCCAGAGCACGCCAGAGCACGTCAACGCACGCCAGAGCACGCCAATTCATACCAGAGCACGCCAGTGCACGCCAGAGCACGTCAATGAACGCCAGTGCTCGTCAGAGCACAACAATACACACCAGAGCACGCCAGAGCACGCCAGAGCACGCCAGTGCACGCCAGATTACGCCAGAGCACGCCAATTCACACCAGAGCACGCCAGTGCATGCCAGAGCACGCCAGTGCACCTCAGATTACGCCAGAGCACGCCAGAGCACGCCAATTCAAACCAGAGCACGCCAGTGCACGCCAGTGCATGCCAGTGCACGCCAGTGCACGCCAGAGCACGTCAATGCATGCCAGAGCACGCCATTGCACGCCAGAGCACGCCAATTCATACTAGAGCACGCCAATTCACACAAGAGCACGCCAGTGCACGCCAGAGCACGCCAGTGCACGCCAGATTACGCCAGTGCACGCCAGAGCACGCCAGAGCACGCCAGTGCACGCCAGAGCACGTCAATGCACGCCAGTGCTCGCCAGAGCACTCCAATTCACACCAGAGCACGCCACAGCACGCCAGTGCACGCCAGAGCACGTCAATGCACGCCAGAGCACGCCAATGCACGCCAGAGCACTCCAGTGCACGCCAGAGCACGCCAGTGCACGCCAGAGCACGCCAGTGCACGCCAGAGCACTCCTGTGCACGCCAGAGCACGCCAATGCACGCCAGAGCACGTCAATGCACGCCAAAGTAAGCCAGTGCACGCCAGAGCACGCCAGTGCATTCCAGAGCACGTCAACGCACGCCAGAGCACTTCAGTGCACGCCAGAGCACGCCAATTCATACCAGAGCACGACAGAGCACGCCAGTGCACGCCAGTGCACACCAGAGCACGCCAGTGCACGCCAGAGCAGCCCAGTGCACTTTAGAGCACGCCAATTCACACCAGAGCACGCCAGTGCACGCTAGAGCACGTCAATTAACGCCAGAGCATTCCAGTGCACGCCAGAGCACGCCAGTGCACACCAGAGCACGCCAATTTACACCAGAGCACACCAGTGCACGCCAGTGCAATCCAGAGCACGCCAGAGCACGCCAGAGCACGCCAATTCACACCAGAACACGCCAGTGCACGCCAGAGCACTCCAATTCACACCAGAGCACGCCATTGCACGCCAGAGCACGTCAAAGCACGCCAGAGCAAGCCAGTGCACTCCAGTGCACGCCAGAGCACGCCAGGACACGCCAGAGCACGCCAGTGCACGCCAGAGCACGTCAACGCACGCCAAAGCAAGCCAGTGCACGCTTGGGCACGAAAGAGCACGCCAGAGCACGCCAGAGCACGCCAATTCACACCAGAGTACGCAAGTGCACGCCAGAGAACGCCAATTCACACCAGAGCACGTCAATGCACGCCAGAGCAAGCCAGAGCACGCCAGAGCACGCCAGAGCAAGGTAGAGCAAGCCAGAGCACGCCAGAGCAAGCCAGAGCACGCCAATGCACGCCAGAGCACGTCAATGCACGCCAGAGCACGCCAGTGCACGCCAGAGCACGCCAATGCACGCCAGAGCACGCCAATTCTCACCAGAGCACGTCAATGCACGCCAGAGCACGTCAATGCAAGCCAGAGCAAGCCAGTGCACGCCAGAGCACGCCAGTGCACGCCAGAGCACGTCAATGCACGCCAGTGCTCGCCAGAGCACGCCAATTCACACCAGAGCACGCCAGAGCACGCCAGAGCACGCCAGTGCACGCCAGATTACGCCAGAGCACGCAGAGCACGCCAATTCACACCAGAGCACGCCAGTGCATGCCAGAGCATGTCAACGCACGCCAGAACACTTCAGTGCACGCCAGAGTACTCCAATTCATACCAGAGCACGCCAGTGCATGCCAGAGCACGCCAGTGCACGCCAGTGCACACCAGAGCACGCCAGTGCACGCCAGATCAGCCCAGTGCACGCCAGAGCACGCCAATTCACACCAGAGCACGCCAGTGCACGCCAGAGCACGTCAATGCACGCCAGAGCATTCCAGTGCACGCCAGAGAACGCCAGTGCACACCAGAGCACGCCAATTTACACCAGAGCACACCAGTGCATGCCAGTGCAATCCAGAGCACGACAGAGCACGCCAGAGCACGCCAATTCACACCAGAACACGCCAGTGCACGCCAGAGCACGCCAATTCACACCAGAGCACGCCAGTGCACGCCAGAGCACGTCAAAGCACGCCAGAGCAAGCCAGTGCACTCCAGTGCACGCCAGAGCACGCCAGGACACGCCAGAGCACGCCAGAGCACGTCAATGCACGCCAAAGCACGCCAGTGCACGCTTGGGCACGAAAGAGCCCGCCAGAGCACGCCAGAGCACGCCAATTCACACCAGAGCACGCAAGTGCACGCCAGTGCACGCCAGAGCACGTCAATGCACGCCAGAGCAAGCCAGTGCACTCCAGAGCACGCCAATTCACACCAGAGCACGCCAGTGCACGCCAAAGCACGCCAGTGCACGCCTGAGCACGCCAGTGCACGCCAGAGCACGTCAATGCACGCCAGAGCAAGCCAGAACACGCCAGTGCACGCCAGAGCACGGTAGAGCACAGCAGAGAACAACTCAGCACTTGAAGTTGCTTAAATATTTTTTTCACTTTAAAACAATTTTTTAATTACAGGATGTGTAAATCAATGTCCAATACACCATTTCATGTCTATTGAATCAATAAATTTATAGAGCAAATCATGAACAAAAAGTTTTAGAAAAACGCATATCACAGCACTTGAATTTTTAAAAAATTATTCAAGTTATTTGAGTTCTATTGTCGGGTAGTGGATTTCTATTGTCAAGCACTTGAGTTCTGCATAGCAGAGCACGCCAGAGCACGAAAGAGCACACCAGAGCACGCCAGAGCACGCCAGTGCACGCCAGAGCACGCCAATTCACACCAGAGCACGCCAGTGCACGCCAGAGCACGCCAGTGCACGCCAGAGCACGTCAATGCACCCCAGTGCACGCCAGAGCACCCCAGAGCACGCCAGTGCACGCCAGAGCACGCCAGTGCACGCCAGTGCACGCCAGTGCACGCCAGAGCACGCCAATTCACACCAGAGCACGCCAGTTTAGGCCAGAGCACGCCAGAGTACGCCAGTGTACGCCAGAGCACGCCAGAGCACGCCAGAGCACGCCAGTGCACGCCAGTGCACGCCAGTGCACGCCAGAGCACGTCAATGCACGCAAGAGCAAACAAGAGAACATAAATGCACGCCAAAGCACGCCAGTGCACGCCTGAGCACGCCAGTGCACGCCAGAGCACGCCAGTGCACGCCAGAGCACGCCAGTGCACGCCAGAGCACACCAGTGCACGCCAGAGCACGCAAATTCATACCAGAGCACGCCAATGCACGCCAGCGAACGTCAATGCACGCCAGAGCACCCCAGAGCACGCCAGAGCACGCCAGAGCACGCCAGTGCACTCCAGAGCACGCCAATTCACACCAGAGCACGCCAGTGCACGCCAGAGAACGTAAATGCACGCCAGAGCACGCCAGTGCACACCAAAGCACTCCAGTGCACGCCAGAGCACTCCAGTGCACGCCAGAGCACGCCAGTGCACGCCAGCGAACGTCAATGCACGCCAATTCACACCAGAGCACGGCAATTCACACAAGAGTACGCCAGTGCACGCCAGAGCACGCCAGTGCACGCCAGAGCACGCCAGTGCACGCCAGAGCACGCCAGTGCACGCCAGAGAACGTCAATGCACGCCAGAGCACGCCAGAGCACGCAAATTCACACCAGAGCACGCCAGTTCACGCCAGAGAACGTCAATGCACGCCAGAGCACGCCAATGCACGCCAGATCACGCCAGTGCACGCCAGAGCACGCCAATTCACACCAGAGCACGCCAGAGCACGTGAATGCACGCCAGAGCATGCCAGAGCACGCCAGAGCACGCCAGTGCACGCCAGAGCACGCCAGTGCACGCCAGAGCACGCCAATTCATACTAGAGCACGCCAATGCACGCCAGAGCACGCCAGTGCACGCCAGAGCAAGCGAGTGCACGCCAGAGCACGCCAGTGCACGCCAGAGCACGCCAATTCACACCAGAGCACGCGAGTGCACGCCAGATTACGTCAATGCACGTCAGAGCACGCCAGTGCACGCCAGAGCACGTCAATGCACGCCAGAGCACGCCAGTGCACGCCAGAGCACGCCAATTCACACCATAGCACGCCAGTGCACGCCAAAGCACGCCAGTGCATGCCAAAGCACGTCAAAGCACGCCAGAGCAAGCCAGAGCACGCTAGAGCAAGCCAAAGCACGCCAGAGCACGCCAGAGCAAGGTAGAGCACAGCAGAGAACAGCTCAGCACTTGAAGTTGCTTTAATATTTTTTTCACTTATTAAAACCATTTTTTAATTACAGGTTGTGTATATCAATGTCCAATACACCATTTCAATTCTATTGAATCAATAAATTTATAGAGCAAGTCATGAACAAAAAGTTTTAGAAAAACACACATCACAGCGCTTGAATTTTTAAAAATTATTCAATTTATTTGAGATCTATTGTCGGGCAGTGGATTTCTATTGTCAAGCACATGAGTTCTGCATAGCAGAGCACGCCAGACCACGACAGAGCACGCCAGATTACGCCAGTGCACACCAGAGCACGCCAGTGCACGCCAGAGCACGCCAGTGCACGCCAGAGCACGCCAGTGCACGCCAGAGCACGTCAGTGCACGCCAGAGCACGTCAATGCACGCCAGTGCTCGCCAGAGCACGCCAATTCACACCAGAGGACGCCAGAGCACGCCAGAGCACGCCAGTGCACGCCAGAGCACGTCAATGCACGCTAGAGCACGCCAGTGCACGCCAGAGAACGCCAATTCACACCAGAGCATGCCAGTGCACGCCAGATTACGCTAGTGCACGCCAGAGCACGCCAATTCACACCAGAGCACGCCAGTGCACGCCAGAGAACGCCAGAGCACGCCAGAGAACGCCAATTCACACCAGAGCACGCCAGTGCATGCCAGTGCATGCCACTGCACACCAGTGCACGCCAGAGCACGTCAATGCATGCCAGAGCACGCCAGTGCACGCCAGAGCACGCCAATTCACACCAGAGCACGCCAGTGCACGCCAGAGAACGCCAGAGCACGCCAGAGAACGCTAATTCACACCAGAGCACGCCAGTGCATGCCAGTGCACACCAGTGCACGCCAGAGCACGTCAATGCATGCCAGAGCACGCCAGTGCACGCCAGAGCACGCCAATTCATACTAGAGCACGCCAGTGCACGCCAGAGCAAGCACGAGCACGCCAGAGCACGCCAGAGCACGCCAGTGCACGCGAGAGCACGCAAATTCACACCAGAGCACGCCAGTGCACGCGAGAGCACGTCAATGCACACCAGAGCACGCAAGTGCACGCCAGAGCACGCCAGTGCACGCCAGAGCACGCCAGTGCACGCCAGAGCACGCCAGTGCACGCCAAAGCACGCCAGTGCACGCCAGAGCACGCCAGTGCACGCCAGAGCACGCCAGTGCACGCCAGAGCACGCCAGTGCACGCCAGAGCACGCCAGTGCACGCCAGTGCTCGCCAGAGCACGCCAATTCACACCAGAGCACGCCAGAGTACGCCGGAGCACGCCAGTGCACGCCAGGGCACGTCAATGCACGCTAGAGCACGCCAGTGCACGCCAGAGAACGCCAATTCACACCAGAGCACGCCAGTGCATGCCAGATTACGCCAGTGCACGCCAGAGCACGCCAATTCACACCAGAGCACGCCAGTGCACGCCAGAGAACGCCAGAGCACGCCAGAGAACGCTAATTCACACCAGAGCACGCCAGTGCATGCCAGTGCACACCAGTGCACGCCAGAGCACGTCAATGCATGCCAGAGCACGCCAGTGCACGCCAGAGCACGCCAATGCATACTAGAGGACGCCAGTGCACGCCAGAGCACGTCAATAAACGCCAGAGCAAGCACGAGCACGTCAATGCACGCCAGAGAAAGCCAGTGCACGCCAGAGCACGCCAGAGCTAGCCAGTGCACGCCAGAGCACGCCAATTCACACCAGAGCACGCCAGTGCACGCCAGAGCACGTCAATGCACGCCAGAGCAAGCCAGTGCACGCCAGAGCACGTCAATGCACGCCAGAGCACGCCAGTGCACGCAGGAGCACACCAGTGCACGATAGAGCACGCCAGTGCACGCCAGAGCACGCCAGTGCACGCCAGAGCACGCCAGTGCACGCCAGAGCACGCCAGTGCACGCCAGAGCACGCCAGTGCACGCCAGAGCACGTCAATACACATTAGAGCAAGTCAGACCACGTCAATGCACGCAAGAGCACGCCAGTGCACGCAAGAGCACGGCAATTCACACAAGAGCAAGCCAGTGCACGCCAGTGCACGCCAGTGCACGCCAGAGCACGCCAGTGCACGCCAGAGCACGCCAGTGCACGCCAGAGCACGCCAGTGCACGCCAGAGCACGCAAGTGCTCGCAAGAGCACGCCAGTGCACGCCATGAGCACGTCAATGAACGCCAGAGCAAGCCAGAGCACGTCAATGCACGCCAGAGAAAGCCAGTGCACGCCAGAGCACGCCAGAGCTAGCCAGTGCACGCCAGTGCACGCCAGTGCATGCCAGTGCACGCCAGTGCACGCCAGATCATGCCAGAGCACGCCAGAGCACGCCAATTCATACTAGAGCACGCCAATTCACACAAGAGCACGCCAGTGCACGCCAGAGCACGCGAGTGCACGCCAGAGCACGCCAGTGCACGCCAGAGCACGTCAATGCACGCCAGAGCACGCCAGTGCACGCGAGAGCACGCAAATTCACACCAGAGCACGCCAGTGCACGCCAGATTACGTCAATGCTAGCCAGAGCACGCCAGTGCATGCCAGAGCACGCTAGAGCAAGCCAAAGCACGCCAGAGCACGCCAGAGCACGCCAGTGCACGCGAGAGCACGCAAATTCACACCAGAGAACGCCAGTGCACGCCAGATTACGTCAATGCACGCCAGAGCACGCCAGTGCACGCCAGAGCACGCTAGAGCAAGCCAAAGCACACCAGAGCACGCCAGAGCACGCCAGTGCACGCCAGAGCACGCCAGTGCACGCCAGTGCATGCCAAAGCACGTCAAAGCACGCCAGAGCAAGCCAGAGCACGCCAGAGCAAGCCAAAGCACGCCAGAGCACGCCAGAGCACGGTAGAGCACAGCAGAGAACAGCTCAGCACTTGAAGTTGCTATAATATTTTTTTCACTTAATAAAACCATTTTTTAATTACAGGTTGTGTATATCAATGTCCAATACACCATTTCAATTCTATTGAATCAATAAATTTATAGAGCAAATCATGAACAAAATGTTTTAGAAAAACGCACATCACAGCGCTTGAATTTTTAAAAATTATTCAAGTTATTTGAGATCAACTGTCGGGTAGTGAATTTCTATTGTCAAGCACTTGAGTTCTGCATAGCAGAGCACGCCAGACCACGACAGAGCACGCCAGAGCATGCCAGTGCTTCCCAGAGCACGCCAGTGCATGCCAGAGCACGCCAGTGCACGCCAGAGCACGCCAGTGCACGCCAGAGCACGCCAGTGCACGCCAGAGCACGTCAATGAACGCCAGAGCAAGCACGATCACGTCAATGCACGCCAGAGAAAGCCAGTGCACGCCAGAGCACGCCAGAGCTAGCCAGTGCACGCCAGAGCACGCCAATTCACACCAGAGCACGCCAGTGCACGCCAGAGCACGTCAATGCACGCCAGAGCAAGCCAGTGCACGCCAGAGCACGCCAGTGCACGCCAGAGCACGCCAGTGCACGCCAGAGCACGCCAGTGCACGCCAGAGCACGCAAGTGCACACCAAAGAACGTCAATGCACGCCAGAGCACGCCAGAGCACGCAAATTCACACCAGAGCACGCCAGTGCACGCCAGAGAACGTCAATGCACGCCAGAGCACGCCAATGCACGCCAGAGCACGCCAGTGCACGCCAGAGCACGCCAATTCACACCAGAGCACGCCAGAGCACGTGAATGCACGCCAGAGCATGCCAGTGCACGCCAGAGCACGTCAATGCACCCCAGAGCACGCCAATGCACGCCAGAGCACGCCAGTGCACGCCAGAGCACGCCAGTGCACGCCAGAGCACGTCAATGAACGCCAGAGCAAGCCAGAGCACGTCAATGCACGCCAGAGAAAGCCAGTGCACGCCAGAGCTAGCCAGTGCACGCCAGTGCACGCCAGTGCATGCCAGTGCACGCCAGTGCACGCCAGAGCATGCCAGAGCACGCCAGAGCACGCCAATTCATACTAGAGCACGCCAATTCACACAAGAGCACGCCAGTGCACGCCAGAGCACGCGAGTGCACGCCAGAGCACGCGAGTGCACGCCAGAGCACGTCAATGCACGCCAGAGCACGCGAGAGCACGCAAATTCACACCAGAGCACGCCAGTGCACGCCAGATTACGTCAATGCACGCCAGAGCACGCCAGTGCACGCCAGAGCACGTCAATGCACGCCAGAGCACGCCAGTTCACGCCAGAGCACGCCAATTCACACCAGAGCACGCTAGTGCACGCCAAAGCACGCCAGTGCATGCCAAAGCACGTCAAAGCACGCCAGAGCAAGCCAGAGCACGCTAGAGCAAGCCAAAGCACGCCAGAGCACGCCAGAGCAAGGTAGAGCACAGCAGAGAACAGCTCAGCACTTGAAGTTGCTTTAATATTTTTTTCACTTATTAAAACAATTTTTTAATTACAGGTTGTGTATATCAATGTCCAATACACCATTTCAATTCTATTGAATCAATAAATTTATAGAGCAAATCATGAACAAAAAGTTTTAGAAAAACACACATCACAGCGCTTGAATTTTTAAAAATTATTCAATTTATTTGAGATCTATTGTCGGGCAGTGGATTTCTATTGTCAAGCACTTGAGTTCTGCATAGCAGAGCACGCCAGACCACGACAGAGCACGCCAGATTACGCCAGTGCACACCAGAGCACGCCAGTGCACGCCAGAGCACGCCAGTGCACGCCAGAGCACGCCAGTGCACGCCAGAGCACGCCAGTGCACGCCAGAGCACGTCAATGCACGCCAGTGCTCGCCAGAGCACGCCAATTCACACCAGAGGACGCCAGAGCACGCCAGAGCACGCCAGTGCACGCCAGAGCACGTCAATGCACGCTAGAGCACGCCAGTGCACGCCAGAGAACGCCAATTCACACCAGAGCATGCCAGTGCACGCCAGATTACGCTAGTGCACGCCAGAGCACGCCAATTCACACCAGAGCACGCCAGTGCACGCCAGAGAACGCCAGAGCACGCCAGAGAACGCCAATTCACACCAGAGCACGCCAGTGCATGCCAGTGCATGCCACTGCACACCAGTGCACGCCAGAGCACGTCAATGCATGCCAGAGCACGCCAGTGCACGCCAGAGCACGCCAATTCACACCAGAGCACGCCAGTGCACGCCAGAGAACGCCAGAGCACGCCAGAGAACGCTAATTCACACCAGAGCACGCCAGTGCATGCCAGTGCACACCAGTGCACGCCAGAGCACGTCAATGCATGCCAGAGCACGCCAGTGCACGCCAGAGCACGCCAATTCATACTAGAGCACGCCAGTGCACGCCAGAGCAAGCACGAGCACGCCAGAGCACGCCAGAGCACGCCAGTGCACGCGAGAGCACGCAAATTCACACCAGAGCACGCCAGTGCACGCCAGATTACGTCAATGCACGCCAGAGCACGCCAGTGCACGCCAGAGCACGCTAGAGCAAGCCAAAGCACGCCAGAGCACGCCAGAGCACGCCAGTGCACGCGAGAGCACGCAAATTCACACCAGAGCACGCCAGTGCACGCCAGATTACGTCAATGCACGCCAGAGCACGCCAGTGCACGCCAGAGCACGCTAGAGCAAGCCAAAGCACGCCAGAGCACGCCAGAGCACGCCAGTGCACGCCAGAGCACGCCAGTGCACGCCAGTGCATGCCAAAGCACGTCAAAGCACGCCAGAGCAAGTCAGAGCACGCCAGAGCAAGCCAAAGCACGCCAGAGCACGCCAGAGCACGGTAGAGCACAGCAGAGAACAGCTCAGCACTTGAAGTTGCTATAATATTTTTTTCACTTAATAAAACCATTTTTGAATTACAGGTTGTGTATATCAATGTCCAATACACCATTTCAATTCTATTGAATCAATAAATTATAGAGCAAATCATGAACAAAATGTTTTAGAAAAACGCACATCACAGCGCTTGAATTTTTAAAAATTATTCAAGTTATTTGAAATCAACTGTCGGGTAGTGAATTTCTATTGTTAAGCACTTGAGTTCTGCATAGCAGAGCACGCCAGACCACGACAGAGCACGCCAGAGCACGCCAGTGCATGCCAGAGCACGCCAGTGCACGCCAGAGCACGCCAGTGCACGCCAGAGCACGCCAGTGCACGCCAGAGCACGTCAATGAACGCCAGAGCAAGCACGAGCACGTCAATGCACGCCAGAGAAAGCCAGTGCACGCCAGAGCACGCCAGAGCTAGCCAGTGCACGCCAGAGCACGCCAATTCACACCAGAGCACGCCAGTGCACGCCAGAGCACGTCAATGCACGCCAGAGCAAGCCAGTGCACGCCAGAGCACGTCAATGCACGCCAGAGCACGCCAGTGCACGCAGGAGCACACCAGTGCACAATAGAGCACGCCAGTGCACGCCAGAGCAGGCCAGTGCACGCCAGAGCACGCCAGTGCACGCCAGAGCACGCCAGTGCACGCCAGAGCACGCCAGTGCACGCCAGAGCACGCCAGTGCACGCCAGAGCACGCCAGTGCACGCCAGAAAACGCCAGTGCACGCCAGAGTACGTCAATACACATTAGAGCAAGTCAGACCACGTCAATGCACGCAAGAGCACGCCAGTGCACGACAGAGCACGCCAGTGCACGCAAGAGCACGGCAATTCACACAAGAGCACGCCAGTGCACGCCAGTGCACGCCAGAGCACGCCAGTGCACGCCAGAGCACGTCAATGAACGCCAGAGCAAGCCAGAGCACGTCAATGCACGCCAGAGAAAGCCAGTGCATGCCAGAGCACGCCAGAGCTAGCCAGTGCACGCCAGTGCACGCCAGTGCATGCCAGTGCACGCCAGTGCACGCCAGATCATGCCAGAGCACGCCAGAGCACGCCAATTCATACTAGAGCACGCCAATTCACACAAGAGCACGCCAGTGCACGCCAGAGCACGCGAGTGCACGCCAGAGAACGCCAGTGCACGCCAGAGCACGTCAATGCACGCCAGAGCACGCCAGTGCACGCGAGAGCACGCAAATTCACACCAGAGCACGCCAGTGCACGCCAGATTACGTCAATGCACGCCAGAGCACGCCAGTGCACGCCAGAGCACGTCAATGCACGCCAGAGCACGCCAGTGCACGCCAGAGCACGCCAATTCACACCAGAGCACGCCAGTGCACGCCAAAGCACGCCAGTGCATGCCAAAGCACGTCAAAGCACGCCAGAGCAAGCCAGAGCACGCCAGAGCAAGCCAAAGCACGCCAGAGCACGCCAGAGCAAGGTAAAGCACAGCAGAGAACAGCTCAGCACTTGAAGTTGCTTTAATATTTTTTTCACTTATTAAAACCATTTTTTAATTACAGGTTGTGTATATCAATGTCCAATACACCATTTCAATTCTATTGAATCAATAAATTTATAGAGCAAATCATGAACAAAAAGTTTTAGAAAAACACACATCACAGCGCTTGAATTTTTAAAAATTATTCAATTTATTTGAGATCTATTGTCGGGCAGTGGATTTCTATTGTCAAGCACTTGAGTTCTGCATAGCAGAGCAGCCAGACCACGACAGAGCACGCCAGATTACGCCAGTGCACACCAGAGCACGCCAGTGCACGCCAGAGCACGCCAGTGCACGCCAGAGCACGCCAGTGCACGCCAGAGCACGCCAGTGCACGCCAGAGCACGTCAATGCACGCCAGTGCTCGCCAGAGCACGCCAATTCACACCAGAGCACGCCAGAGTACGCCAGTGCACGCCAGAGCACGTCAATGCACGCTAGAGCACGCCAGTGCACGCCAGAGAACGCCAATTCACACCAGAGCATGCCAGTGCACGCCAGATTACGCTAGTGCACGCCAGAGCACGCCAATTCACACCAGAGCACACCAGTGCACGCCAGAGAACGCCAGAGCACGCCAGAGAACGCCAATTCACACCAGAGCACGCCAGTGCATGCCAGTGCATGCCAGTGCACACCAGTGCACGCCAGAGCACGTCAATGCATGCCAGAGCACGCCAGTGCACGCCAGAGCACGCCAATTCATACTAGAGCACGGCAGTGCACGCCAGAGCACGCCAATTCACACAAGAGCACGCCAGTGCACGCCAGAGCACGCCAATTCACACCAGAGCACGCCAGTGCACGTAAGATTACGTCAATGCACGCCAGAGCACGCCAGTGCACGCCAGAGCACGTCAATGCACGCCAGAGCCCGCCAGTGCACGCCAGAGCACGCCAATTCACACCAGAGCACGCCAGTGCACGCCAGAGCACGCCAGTGCATGCCAAAGCACGTCAAAGCACGCCAGAGCAAGCCAGAGCATGCTAGAGCAAGGCAAAGCACGCCAGAGCACGCCAGAGCACGCCAGTGCACGCCAGAGCACGCCAGTGCATGCCAAAGCACGTCAAAGCACGCCAGAGCAAGCCAGAGCACAGTAGAGCAAGGCAAAGCACGCCAGAGCACGCCAGAGCACGGTAGAGCACAGCAGAGAACAGCTCAGCACTTGAAGTTGCTATAATATTTTTTTCACTTATTAAAACCATTTTTTAATTACAGGTTGTGTATATCAATGTCCAATACACCATTTCAATTCTATTGAATCAATAAATTTATAGAGCAAATCATGAACAAAATGTTTTAGAAAAACGCACATCACAGCGCTTGAATTTTTAAAAATTATTCAAGTTATTTGAGATCTACTGTCGGGTAGTGGATTTCTATTGTCAAGCACTTGAGTTCTGCATAGCAGAGCACGCCAGACCACGACAGAGCACGCCAGAGCACGCCAGTGCTCCCCAGAACACGCCAGTGCAAGCCAGAGCACGCCAGTGCACGCCAGAGCACGCCAGTGCACGCCAGAGCACGTCAATGCACGCCAGTGCTCGCCAGAGCACGCCAATTCACACCAGAGCACGCCAGAGCACGCCAGTGCACGCCAGATTACGCCAGAGCACGCCAGAGCACGCCAATTCACACCAGAGCACGCCAGTGCACGCCAGTGCATGCCAGTGCACGCCAGTGCATGCCAGTGCACGCCAGTGCACGCCAGAGCACGTCAATGCATGCCAGAGCACGCCATTGCACGCCAGAGCACGCCAATTCATACTAGAGCACGCCAATTCACACAAGAGCACGCCAGTACCCGCCAGAGCACGCCAAAACACGCCAGATTACGCCAGTGCACGCCAGAGCACGCCAGTTCACGCCAGAGCACGTCAATGCACGCCAGTGCTCGCCAGAGCACTCCAATTCACACCAGAGCACGCCAGAGCACGCCAGTGCACGCCAGAGCACGTCAATGCACGCTAGAACACGCCAGTACACGCCAGAGAACGCCAATTCATACCGGAGCACGCCAGTGCACGCCAGAGCACGCCAGTGCACGCCAGAGCACGCCAATGCACGCCAGAGCACTCCAGTGCACGCCAGAGCACGCCAGTGCACGCCAGAGCACTCCAGTGCACGCCAGAGCACGCCAGTGCACGCCAAAGCACGCCAATTCACACCAGAGCACGCCAATTCACACCAGAGCACGCTAGTGCACGCCAGAGCACGCCAGTGCACGCCAGTGCACACCAGAGCACGCCAGTGCACGCCAGAGCAGCCCAGTGCACGCCAGAGAACGCCAATTCACACTAGAGCACGCCAGTGCACGCCAGAGCACGTCAATGCACGCCAGAGCATTCCAGTGCACGCCAGAGCACGCCAGTGCACACCAGAGCACGCCAATTTACACCAGAGCACACCAGTGCACGCCAGTGCAATCCAGAGCACTCCAGTGCACGCCAGAGCACGCCAATTCACACCAGAACACGCCAGTGCACGCCAAAGCACGCCAATTCACAGCAGAGCACGCCAGTGCACGCCAGAGCACGTCAAAGCACGCCAGAGCAAGCCAGTGCACGCCAGTGCACGCCAGGACACGTTAGAGCACGCCAGTGCATGCCAGAGCACGTCAATGCACGCCAAAGCACGCCAGTGCACGCTTGGGCACGAAAGAGCACGCCAGAGCACGCCAATTCACACCAGAGCACGCCAGTGCACGCCAGAGCGCGCCAATTCACACCAGAGCACGCCAGTGCACGCCAGAGCACGCCAATTCACACCAGAGCACGTCAATGCACGCCAGAGCAAGCCAGAGCACGCCGGAGCACGCCAGAGCACGGTAGAGCAAGCCAGAGCACGCCAGAGCACGCCAGTGCACGCCAGAGCACGTCAACGCACGCCAGAGCACTTCAGTGCACGCCAGAGCACGCCAATTCATACCAGAGCACGCCAGTGCACGCCAGAGCACGTCAATGAACGCCAGTGCTCGTCAGAGCACAACAATACACACCAGAGCACGCCAGAGCACGCCAGAGCACGCCAGTGCACGCCAGAGCACGCCAGTGCACGCCAGAACACGCCAGTGCACGCCAGAGCACGCCAGTGCACACCAGAGCACGCCAATTTACACCAGAGCACACCAGTGCACGCCAGTGCAATCCAGAGCACTCCAGTGCACGCCAGAGCACGCCAATTCACACCAGAACACGCCAGTGCACGCCAAAGCACGCCAATTCACAGCAGAGCACGCCAGTGCACGCCAGAGCACGTCAAAGCACGCCAGAGCAAGCCAGTGCACGCCAGTGCACGCCAGAGCACGCCAGAGCACGCCAGGACACGCCAGAGCACGCCAGTGCATGCCAGAGCACGTCAATGCACGCCAAAGCACGCCAGTGCACGCTTGGGCACGAAAGAGCACGCCAGAGCACGCCAATTCACACCAGAGCACGCCAGTGCACGCCAGAGCGCGCCAATTCACACCAGAGCACGCCAGTGCACGCCAGAGCACGCCAATTCACACCAGAGCACGTCAATGCACGCCAGAGCAAGCCAGAGCACGCCGGAGCACGCCAGAGCACGGTAGAGCAAGCCAGAGCACGCCAGAGCACGCCAGAGCACGCCAGAGCACGTCAACGCACGCCAGAGCACGCCAATTCATACCAGAGCACGCCAGTGCACGCCAGAGCACGTCAATGAACGCCAGTGCTCGTCAGAGCACAACAATACACACCAGAGCACGCCAGAGCACGCCAGAGCACGCCAGTGCACGCCAGATTACGCCAGAGCACGCCAATTCACACCAGAGCACGCCAGTGCATGCCAGAGCACGCCAGTGCACCTCAGATTACGCCAGAGCACGCCAGAGCACGCCAGAGCACGCCAATTCAAACCAGAGCACGCCAGTGCACGCCAGTGCATGCCAGTGCACGCCAGTGCACGCCAGAGCACGTCAATGCATGCCAGAGCACGCCATTGCACGCCAGAGCACGCCAATTCATACTAGAGCACGCCAATTCACACAAGAGCACGCCAGTGCACGCCAGAGCACGCCAGTGCACGCCAGATTACGCCAGTGCACGCCAGAGCACGCCAGAGCACGCCAGTGCACGCCAGAGCACGTCAATGCACGCCAGTGCTCGCCAGAGCACTCCAATTCATACCAGAGCACGCCACAGCACGCCAGTGCACGCCAGAGCACGTCAATGCACGCCAGAGCACGCCAATGCACGCCAGAGCACTCCAGTGCACGCCAGAGCACGCCAGTGCACGCCAGAGCACTCCTGTGCACGCCAGAGCACGCCAATGCACGCCAGAGCACGTCAATGCACGCCAAAGTAAGCCAGTGCACGCCAGAGCACGCCAGTGCATTCCAGAGCACGTCAACGCACGCCAGAGCACTTCAGTGCACGCCAGAGCACGCCAATTCATACCAGAGCACGCCAGTGCACGACAGAGCACGCCAGTGCACGCCAGTGCACACCAGAGCACGCCAGTGCACGCCAGAGCAGCCCAGTGCACTTTAGAGCACGCCAATTCACACCAGAGCACGCCAGTGCACGCTAGAGCACGTCAATTAACGCCAGAGCATTCCAGTGCACGCCAGAGCACGCCAGTGCACACCAGAGCACGCCAATTTACACCAGAGCACACCAGTGCACGCCAGTGCAATCCAGAGCACGCCAGAGCACGCCAGAGCACGCCAATTCACACCAGAACACGCCAGTGCACGCCAGAGCACTCCAATTCACACCAGAGCACGCCATTGCACGCCAGAGCACGTCAAAGCACGCCAGAGCAAGCCAGTGCACTCCAGTGCACGCCAGAGCGAGCCAGGACACGCCAGAGCACGCCAGTGCACGCCAGAGCACGTCAACGCACGCCAAAGCAAGCCAGTGCACGCTTGGGCACGAAAGAGCACGCCAGAGCACGCCAGAGCACGCCAATTCACACCAGAGTACGCAAGTGCACGCCAGAGAACGCCAATTCACACCAGAGCACGTCAATGCACGCCAGAGCAAGCCAGAGCACGCCAGAGCACGCCAGAGCAAGGTAGAGCAAGCCAGAGCACGCCAGAGCAAGCCAGAGCACGCCAATGCACGCCAGAGCACGTCAATGCACGCCAGAGCACGCCAGTGCACGCCAGAGCACGCCAATGCACGCCAGAGCACGCCAATTCTCACCAGAGCACGTCAATGCACGCCAGAGCACGTCAATGCAAGCCAGAGCAAGCCAGTGCACGCCAGAGCACGCCAGTGCACGCCAGAGCACGTCAATGCACGCCAGTGCTCGCCAGAGCACGCCAATTCACACCAGAGCACGCCAGAGCACGCCAGAGCACGCCAGTGCACGCCAGATTACGCCAGAGCACGCAGAGCACGCCAATTCACACCAGAGCACGCCAGTGCATGCCAGAGCATGTCAACGCACGCCAGAACACTTCAGTGCACGCCAGAGTACTCCAATTCATACCAGAGCACGCCAGTGCATGCCAGAGCACGCCAGTGCACGCCAGTGCACACCAGAGCACGCCAGTGCACGCCAGATCAGCCCAGTGCACGCCAGAGCACGCCAATTCACACCAGAGCACGCCAGTGCACGCCAGAGCACGTCAATGCACGCCAGAGCATTCCAGTGCACGCCAGAGAACGCCAGTGCACACCAGAGCACGCCAATTTACACCAGAGCACACCAGTGCATGCCAGTGCAATCCAGAGCACGACAGAGCACGCCAGAGCACGCCAATTCACACCAGAACACGCCAGTGCACGCCAGAGCACGCCAATTCACACCAGAGCACGCCAGTGCACGCCAGAGCACGTCAAAGCACGCCAGAGCAAGCCAGTGCACTCCAGTGCACGCCAGAGCACGCCAGGACACGCCAGAGCACGCCAGAGCACGTCAATGCACGCCAAAGCACGCCAGTGCACGCTTGGGCACGAAAGAGCCCGCCAGAGCACGCCAGAGCACGCCAATTCACACCAGAGCACGCAAGTGCACGCCAGTGCACGCCAGAGCACGTCAATGCACGCCAGAGCAAGCCAGTGCACTCCAGAGCACGCCAATTCACACCAGAGCACGCCAGTGCACGCCAAAGCACGCCAGTGCACGCCTGAGCACGCCAGTGCACGCCAGAGCACGTCAATGCACGCCAGAGCAAGCCAGAACACGCCAGTGCACGCCAGAGCACGGTAGAGCACAGCAGAGAACAACTCAGCACTTGAAGTTGCTTAAATATTTTTTTCACTTTAAAACAATTTTTTAATTACAGGATGTGTAAATCAATGTCCAATACACCATTTCATGTCTATTGAATCAATAAATTTATAGAGCAAATCATGAACAAAAAGTTTTAGAAAAACGCATATCACAGCACTTGAATTTTTAAAAAATTATTCAAGTTATTTGAGTTCTATTGTCGGGTAGTGGATTTCTATAGTCAAAGTGCACGCCAGAGCACGCCAGAGCTAGCCAGTGCACGCCAGAGCACGCCAATTCACACCAGAGCACGCCAGTGCACGCCAGAGCACGTCAATGCACGCCAGAGCAAGCCATTGCACGCCAGAGCACGTCAATGCACGCCAGAGCACGCCAGTGCACGCAGGAGCACACCAGTGCACAATAGAGCACGCCAGTGCACGCCAGAGCAGGCCAGTGCACGCCAGAGCACGCCAGTGCACGCCAGAGCACGCCAGTGCACGCCAGAGCACGCCAGTGCACGCCAGAAAACGCCAGTGCACGCCAGAGTACGTCAATACACATTAGAGCAAGTCAGACCACGTCAATGCACGCAAGAGCACGCCAGTGCACGACAGAGCACGCCAGTGCACGCAAGAGCACGGCAATTCACACAAGAGCACGCCAGTGCACGCCAGTGCACGCCAGTGCACGCCAGAGCACGCCAGTGCACGCCAGAGCACGTCAATGAACGCCAGAGCAAGCCAGAGCACGTCAATGCACGCCAGAGAAAGCCAGTGCATGCCAGAGCACGCCAGAGCTAGCCAGTGCACGCCAGTGCACGCCAGTGCATGCCAGTGCACGCCAGTGCACGCCAGATCATGCCAGAGCACGCCAGAGCACGCCAATTCATACTAGAGCACGCCAATTCACACAAGAGCACGCCAGTGCACGCCAGAGCACGCGAGTGCACGCCAGAGAACGCCAGTGCACGCCAGAGCACGTCAATGCACGCCAGAGCACGCCAGTGCACGCGAGAGCACGCAAATTCACACCAGAGCACGCCAGTGCACGCCAGATTACGTCAATGCACGCCAGAGCACGCCAGTGCACGCCAGAGCACGTCAATGCACGCCAGAGCACGCCAGTGCACGCCAGAGCACGCCAATTCACACCAGAGCACGCCAGTGCACGCCAAAGCACGCCAGTGCATGCCAAAGCACGTCAAAGCACGCCAGAGCAAGCCAGAGCACGCCAGAGCAAGCCAAAGCACGCCAGAGCACGCCAGAGCAAGGTAAAGCACAGCAGAGAACAGCTCAGCACTTGAAGTTGCTTTAATATTTTTTTCACTTATTAAAACCATTTTTTAATTACAGGTTGTGTATATCAATGTCCAATACACCATTTCAATTCTATTGAATCAATAAATTTATAGAGCAAATCATGAACAAAAAGTTTTAGAAAAACACACATCACAGCGCTTGAATTTTTAAAAATTATTCAATTTATTTGAGATCTATTGTCGGGCAGTGGATTTCTATTGTCAAGCACTTGAGTTCTGCATAGCAGAGCAGCCAGACCACGACAGAGCACGCCAGATTACGCCAGTGCACACCAGAGCACGCCAGTGCACGCCAGAGCACGCCAGTGCACGCCAGAGCACGCCAGTGCACGCCAGAGCACGCCAGTGCACGCCAGAGCACGTCAATGCACGCCAGTGCTCGCCAGAGCACGCCAATTCACACCAGAGCACGCCAGAGTACGCCAGTGCACGCCAGAGCACGTCAATGCACGCTAGAGCACGCCAGTGCACGCCAGAGAACGCCAATTCACACCAGAGCATGCCAGTGCACGCCAGATTACGCTAGTGCACGCCAGAGCACGCCAATTCACACCAGAGCACACCAGTGCACGCCAGAGAACGCCAGAGCACGCCAGAGAACGCCAATTCACACCAGAGCACGCCAGTGCATGCCAGTGCATGCCAGTGCACACCAGTGCACGCCAGAGCACGTCAATGCATGCCAGAGCACGCCAGTGCACGCCAGAGCACGCCAATTCATACTAGAGCACGGCAGTGCACGCCAGAGCACGCCAATTCACACAAGAGCACGCCAGTGCACGCCAGAGCACGCCAATTCACACCAGAGCACGCCAGTGCACGTAAGATTACGTCAATGCACGCCAGAGCACGCCAGTGCACGCCAGAGCACGTCAATGCACGCCAGAGCCCGCCAGTGCACGCCAGAGCACGCCAATTCACACCAGAGCACGCCAGTGCACGCCAGAGCACGCCAGTGCATGCCAAAGCACGTCAAAGCACGCCAGAGCAAGCCAGAGCACAGTAGAGCAAGGCAAAGCACGCCAGAGCACGCCAGAGCACGGTAGAGCACAGCAGAGAACAGCTCAGCACTTGAAGTTGCTATAATATTTTTTTCACTTATTAAAACCATTTTTTAATTACAGGTTGTGTATATCAATGTCCAATACACCATTTCAATTCTATTGAATCAATAAATTTATAGAGCAAATCATGAACAAAATGTTTTAGAAAAACGCACATCACAGCGCTTGAATTTTTAAAAATTATTCAAGTTATTTGAGATCTACTGTCGGGTAGTGGATTTCTATTGTCAAGCACTTGAGTTCTGCATAGCAGAGCACGCCAGACCACGACAGAGCACGCCAGAGCACGCCAGTGCTCCCCAGAACACGCCAGTGCAAGCCAGAGCACGCCAGTGCACGCCAGAGCACGCCAGTGCACGCCAGAGCACGTCAATGCACGCCAGTGCTCGCCAGAGCACGCCAATTCACACCAGAGCACGCCAGAGCACGCCAGTGCACGCCAGATTACGCCAGAGCACGCCAGAGCACGCCAATTCACACCAGAGCACGCCAGTGCACGCCAGTGCATGCCAGTGCACGCCAGTGCATGCCAGTGCACGCCAGTGCACGCCAGAGCACGTCAATGCATGCCAGAGCACGCCATTGCACGCCAGAGCACGCCAATTCATACTAGAGCACGCCAATTCACACAAGAGCACGCCAGTACCCGCCAGAGCACGCCAAAACACGCCAGATTACGCCAGTGCACGCCAGAGCACGCCAGTTCACGCCAGAGCACGTCAATGCACGCCAGTGCTCGCCAGAGCACTCCAATTCACACCAGAGCACGCCAGAGCACGCCAGTGCACGCCAGAGCACGTCAATGCACGCTAGAACACGCCAGTACACGCCAGAGAACGCCAATTCATACCGGAGCACGCCAGTGCACGCCAGAGCACGCCAGTGCACGCCAGAGCACGCCAATGCACGCCAGAGCACTCCAGTGCACGCCAGAGCACGCCAGTGCACGCCAGAGCACTCCAGTGCACGCCAGAGCACGCCAGTGCACGCCAAAGCACGCCAATTCACACCAGAGCACGCCAATTCACACCAGAGCACGCTAGTGTACGCCAGAGCACGCCAGTGCACGCCAGTGCACACCAGAGCACGCCAGTGCACGCCAGAGCAGCCCAGTGCACGCCAGAGAACGCCAATTCACACTAGAGCACGCCAGTGCACGCCAGAGCACGTCAATGCACGCCAGAGCATTCCAGTGCACGCCAGAGCACGCCAGTGCACACCAGAGCACGCCAATTTACACCAGAGCACACCAGTGCACGCCAGTGCAATCCAGAGCACTCCAGTGCACGCCAGAGCACGCCAATTCACACCAGAACACGCCAGTGCACGCCAAAGCACGCCAATTCACAGCAGAGCACGCCAGTGCACGCCAGAGCACGTCAAAGCACGCCAGAGCAAGCCAGTGCACGCCAGTGCACGCCAGGACACGTTAGAGCACGCCAGTGCATGCCAGAGCACGTCAATGCACGCCAAAGCACGCCAGTGCACGCTTGGGCACGAAAGAGCACGCCAGAGCACGCCAATTCACACCAGAGCACGCCAGTGCACGCCAGAGCGCGCCAATTCACACCAGAGCACGCCAGTGCACGCCAGAGCACGCCAATTCACACCAGAGCACGTCAATGCACGCCAGAGCAAGCCAGAGCACGCCGGAGCACGCCAGAGCACGGTAGAGCAAGCCAGAGCACGCCAGAGCACGCCAGTGCACGCCAGAGCACGTCAACGCACGCCAGAGCACTTCAGTGCACGCCAGAGCACGCCAATTCATACCAGAGCACGCCAGTGCACGCCAGAGCACGTCAATGAACGCCAGTGCTCGTCAGAGCACAACAATACACACCAGAGCACGCCAGAGCACGCCAGAGCACGCCAGTGCACGCCAGATTACGCCAGAGCACGCCAATTCACACCAGAGCACGCCAGTGCATGCCAGAGCACGCCAGTGCACGCCATATTACGCCAGAGCACGCCAGAGCACGCCAGAGCACGCCAATTCAAACCAGAGCACGCCAGTGCACGCCAGTGCATGCCAGTGCACGCCAGTGCACGCCAGTGCATGCCAGTGCACGCCAGTGCACGCCAGAGCACGTCAATGCACGCTAGAACACGCCAGTACACGCCAGAGAACGCCAATTCATACCAGAGCACGCCAGTGCACGCCAGAGCACGCCAGTGCACGCCAGAACACGCCAGAGCACGCCAGAGCACGCCAGTGCACGCCAGAGCACGCCAATGCACGCCAGAGCACTCCAGTGCACGCCAGAGCACGCCAGTGCACGCCAGAGCACTCCAGTGCACGCCAGAGCACGCCAGTGCACGCCAAAGCACGCCAATTCACACCAGAGCACGCCAATTCACACCAGAGCACGCTAGTGCACGCCAGAGCACGCCAGTGCACGCCAGTGCACACCAGAGCACGCCAGTGCACGCCAGAGCAGCCCAGTGCACGCCAGAGAACGCCAATTCACACTAGAGCACGCCAGTGCACGCCAGAGCACGTCAATGCACGCCAGAGCATTCCAGTGCACGCCAGAGCACGCCAGTGCACACCAGAGCACGCCAATTTACACCAGAGCACACCAGTGCACGCCAGTGCAATCCAGAGCACTCCAGTGCACGCCAGAGCACGCCAATTCACACCAGAACACGCCAGTGCACGCCAAAGCACGCCAATTCACAGCAGAGCACGCCAGTGCACGCCAGAGCACGTCAAAGCACGCCAGAGCAAGCCAGTGCACGCCAGTGCACGCCAGAGCACGCCAGAGCACGCCAGGACACGTTAGAGCACGCCAGTGCATGCCAGAGCACGTCAATGCACGCCAAAGCACGCCAGTGCACGCTTGGGCACGAAAGAGCACGCCAGAGCACGCCAATTCACACCAGAGCACGCCAGTGCACGCCAGAGCGCGCCAATTCACACCAGAGCACGCCAGTGCACGCCAGAGCACGCCAATTCACACCAGAGCACGTCAATGCACGCCAGAGCAAGCCAGAGCACGCCGGAGCACGCCAGAGCACGGTAGAGCAAGCCAGAGCACGCCAGAGCACGCCAGTGCACGCCAGTGCACGTCAACGCACGCCAGAGCACTTCAGTGCACGCCAGAGCACGCCAATTCATACCAGAGCACGCCAGTGCACGCCAGAGCACGTCAATGAACGCCAGTGCTCGTCAGAGCACAACAATACACACCAGAGCACGCCAGAGCACGCCAGAGCACGCCAGTGCACGCCAGATTACGCCAGAGCACGCCAATTCACACCAGAGCACGCCAGTGCATGCCAGAGCACGCCAGTGCACGCCATATTACGCCAGAGCACGCCAGAGCACGCCAGAGCACGCCAATTCAAACCAGAGCACGCCAGTGCACGCCAGTGCATGCCAGTGCACGCCAGTGCACGCCAGTGCATGCCAGTGCACGCCAGTGCACGCCAGAGCACGTCAATGCACGCTAGAACACGCCAGTACACGCCAGAGAACGCCAATTCATACCAGAGCACGCCAGTGCACGCCAGAGCACGCCAGTGCACGCCAGAGCACGCCAGTGCACGCCAGAGCACGCCAATGCACGCCAGAGCACTCCAGTGCACTCCAGAGCACGCCAGTGCACGCCAGAGCACTCCAGTGCACGCCAGAGCACGCCAGTGCACGCCAAAGCACGCCAATTCACACCAGAGCACGCCAATTCACACCAGAGCACGCTAGTGAACGCCAGAGCACGCCAGTGCACGCCAGTGCACACCAGAGCACGCCAGTGCACGCCAGAGCAGCCCAGTGCACGCCAGAGAACGCCAATTCACACTAGAGCACGCCAGTGCACGCCAGAGCACGTCAATGCACGCCAGAGCATTCCAGTGCACGCCAGAGCACGCCAGTGCACACCAGAGCACGCCAATTTACACCAGAGCACACCAGTGCACGCCAGTGCAATCCAGAGCACTCCAGTGCACGCCAGAGCACGCCAATTCACACCAGAACACGCCAGTGCACGCCAAAGCACGCCAATTCACAGCAGAGCACGCCAGTGCACGCCAGAGCACGTCAAAGCACGCCAGAGCAAGCCAGTGCACGCCAGTGCACGCCAGAGCACGCCAGAGCACGCCAGGACACGCCAGAGCACGCCAGTGCATGCCAGAGCACGTCAATGCACGCCAAAGCACGCCAGTGCACGCTTGGGCACGAAAGAGCACGCCAGAGCACGCCAATTCACACCAGAGCACGCCAGTGCACGCCAGAGCGCGCCAATTCACACCAGAGCACGCCAGTGCACGCCAGAGCACGCCAATTCACACCAGAGCACGTCAATGCACGCCAGAGCAAGCCAGAGCACGCCGGAGCACGCCAGAGCACGGTAGAGCAAGCCAGAGCACGCCAGAGCACGCCAGAGCACGCCAGAGCACGTCAACGCACGCCAGAGCACGCCAATTCATACCAGAGCACGCCAGTGCACGCCAGAGCACGTCAATGAACGCCAGTGCTCGTCAGAGCACAACAATACACACCAGAGCACGCCAGAGCACGCCAGAGCACGCCAGTGCACGCCAGATTACGCCAGAGCACGCCAATTCACACCAGAGCACGCCAGTGCATGCCAGAGCACGCCAGTGCACCTCAGATTACGCCAGAGCACGCCAGAGCACGCCAGAGCACGCCAATTCAAACCAGAGCACGCCAGTGCACGCCAGTGCATGCCAGTGCACGCCAGTGCACGCCAGAGCACGTCAATGCATGCCAGAGCACGCCATTGCACGCCAGAGCACGCCAATTCATACTAGAGCACGCCAATTCACACAAGAGCACGCCAGTGCACGCCAGAGCACGCCAGTGCACGCCAGATTACGCCAGTGCACGCCAGAGCACGCCAGAGCACGCCAGTGCACGCCAGAGCACGTCAATGCACGCCAGTGCTCGCCAGAGCACTCCAATTCACACCAGAGCACGCCACAGCACGCCAGTGCACGCCAGAGCACGTCAATGCACGCCAGAGCACGCCAATGCACGCCAGAGCACTCCAGTGCACGCCAGAGCACGCCAGTGCACGCCAGAGCACTCCTGTGCACGCCAGAGCACGCCAATGCACGCCAGAGCACGTCAATGCACGCCAAAGTAAGCCAGTGCACGCCAGAGCACGCCAGTGCATTCCAGAGCACGTCAACGCACGCCAGAGCACTTCAGTGCACGCCAGAGCACGCCAATTCATACCAGAGCACGCCAGTGCACGACAGAGCACGCCAGTGCACGCCAGTGCACACCAGAGCACGCCAGTGCACGCCAGAGCAGCCCAGTGCACTTTAGAGCACGCCAATTCACACCAGAGCACGCCAGTGCACGCTAGAGCACGTCAATTAACGCCAGAGCATTCCAGTGCACGCCAGAGCACGCCAGTGCACACCAGAGCACGCCAATTTACACCAGAGCACACCAGTGCACGCCAGTGCAATCCAGAGCACGCCAGAGCACGCCAGAGCACGCCAATTCACACCAGAACACGCCAGTGCACGCCAGAGCACTCCAATTCACACCAGAGCACGCCATTGCACGCCAGAGCACGTCAAAGCACGCCAGAGCAAGCCAGTGCACTCCAGTGCACGCCAGAGCACGCCAGGACACGCCAGAGCACGCCAGTGCACGCCAGAGCACGTCAACGCACGCCAAAGCAAGCCAGTGCACGCTTGGGCACGAAAGAGCACGCCAGAGCACGCCAGAGCACGCCAATTCACACCAGAGTACGCAAGTGCACGCCAGAGAACGCCAATTCACACCAGAGCACGTCAATGCACGCCAGAGCAAGCCAGAGCACGCCAGAGCACGCCAGAGCAAGGTAGAGCAAGCCAGAGCACGCCAGAGCAAGCCAGAGCACGCCAATGCACGCCAGAGCACGTCAATGCACGCCAGAGCACGCCAGTGCACGCCAGAGCACGCCAATGCACGCCAGAGCACGCCAATTCTCACCAGAGCACGTCAATGCACGCCAGAGCACGTCAATGCAAGCCAGAGCAAGCCAGTGCACGCCAGAGCACGCCAGTGCACGCCAGAGCACGTCAATGCACGCCAGTGCTCGCCAGAGCACGCCAATTCACACCAGAGCACGCCAGAGCACGCCAGAGCACGCCAGTGCACGCCAGATTACGCCAGAGCACGCAGAGCACGCCAATTCACACCAGAGCATGCCAGTGCATGCCAGAGCATGTCAACGCACGCCAGAACACTTCAGTGCACGCCAGAGTACTCCAATTCATACCAGAGCACGCCAGTGCATGCCAGAGCACGCCAGTGCATGCCAGTGCACACCAGAGCACGCCAGTGCACGCCAGATCAGCCCAGTGCACGCCAGAGCACGCCAATTCACACCAGAGCACGCCAGTGCACGCCAGAGCACGTCAATGCACGCCAGAGCATTCCAGTGCACGCCAGAGAACGCCAGTGCACACCAGAGCACGCCAATTTACACCAGAGCACACCAGTGCATGCCAGTGCAATCCAGAGCACGACAGAGCACGCCAGAGCACGCCAATTCACACCAGAACACGCCAGTGCACGCCAGAGCACGCCAATTCACACCAGAGCACGCCAGTGCACGCCAGAGCACGTCAAAGCACGCCAGAGCAAGCCAGTGCACTCCAGTGCACGCCAGAGCACGCCAGGACACGCCAGAGCACGCCAGAGCACGTCAATGCACGCCAAAGCACGCCAGTGCACGCTTGGGCACGAAAGAGCCCGCCAGAGCACGCCAGAGCACGCCAATTCACACCAGAGCACGCAAGTGCACGCCAGTGCACGCCAGAGCACGTCAATGCACGCCAGAGCAAGCCAGTGCACTCCAGAGCACGCCAATTCACACCAGAGCACGCCAGTGCACGCCAAAGCACGCCAGTGCACGCCTGAGCACGCCAGTGCACGCCAGAGCACGTCAATGCACGCCAGAGCAAGCCAGAACACGCCAGTGCACGCCAGAGCACGGTAGAGCACAGCAGAGAACAACTCAGCACTTGAAGTTGCTTAAATATTTTTTTCACTTTAAAACAATTTTTTAATTACAGGATGTGTAAATCAATGTCCAATACACCATTTCATGTCTATTGAATCAATAAATTTATAGAGCAAATCATGAACAAAAAGTTTTAGAAAAACGCATATCACAGCACTTGAATTTTTAAAAAATTATTCAAGTTATTTGAGTTCTATTGTCGGGTAGTGGATTTCTATTGTCAAGCACTTGAGTTCTGCATAGCAGAGCACGCCAGAGCACGAAAGAGCACACCAGAGCACGCCAGAGCACGCCAGTGCACGCCAGAGCACGCCAATTCACACCAGAGCACGCCAGTGCACGCCAGAGCACGCCAGTGCACGCCAGAGCACGCCAGTGCACGCCAGAGCACGTCAATGCACCCCAGTGCACGCCAGAGCACCCCAGAGCACGCCAGAGCACGCCAGAGCACGCCAGTGCACGCCAGTGCACGCCAGTGCACGCCAGTGCACGCCAGTGCACGCCAGAGCACGCCAATTCACACCAGAGCACGCCAGTTTAGGCCAGAGCACGCCAGAGTACGCCAGTGTACGCCAGAGCACGCCAGAGCACGCCAGTGCACGCCAGAGCACGCCAGTGCACGCCAGTGCACGCCAGAGCACGTCAATGCACGCAAGAGCAAACAAGAGAACATAAATGCACGCCAAAGCACGCCAGTGCACGCCTGAGCACGCCAGTGCACGCCAGAGCACGCCAGTGCACGCCAGAGCACGCCAGTGCACGCCAGAGCACACCAGTGCATGCCAGAGCACGCAAATTCATACCAGAGCACGCCAATGCACGCCAGCGAACGTCAATGCACGCCAGAGCACCCCAGAGCACGCCAGAGCACGCCAGAGCACGCCAGTGCACTCCAGAGCACGCCAATTCACACCAGAGCACGCCAGTGCACGCCAGAGAACGTAAATGCACGCCAGAGCACGCCAGTGCACACCAAAGCACTCCAGTGCACGCCAGAGCACTCCAGTGCACGCCAGAGCACGCCAGTGCACGCCAGCGAACGTCAATGCACGCCAATTCACACCAGAGCACGCCAGTGCACGCCAGAGCACGTCAATGCACGCCAGAGCAAGCCAGTGCATGCCAGAGCACGCCAGTGCACGCCAGAGCACGCCAGTGCACGCCAGAGCACGCCAGTGCACGCCAGAGCACGTCAATGAACGCCAGAGCAAGCACGAGCACGTCAATGCACGCCAGAGAAAGCCAGTGCACGCCAGAGCACGCCAGAGCTAGCCAGTGCACGCCAGAGCACGCCAATTCACACCAGAGCACGCCAGAGCACGCCAATTCACACTAGAGCACGCTAGTGCACGCCAGAGCACGTCAATGCACGCCAGAGCAAGCCAGTGCACGCCAGAGCACGTCAATGCACGCCAGAGAACGCCAGTGCACGCAGGAGCACACCAGTGCACGCCAGAGCAAGCCAGTGCACGCCAGAGCACGCCAGTGCACGCCAGAGCACGTCAATACACATTAGAGCAAGTCAGAGCACGTCAATGCACGCAAGAGCACGCCAGTGCACGCCAGAGCACGCCAGTGCACGCAAGAGCACGCCAGTGCACGGCAAAGCACGCCAGTGCACGCCTGAGCACGCCAGTGCACGCCAGAGCACGTCAATGCACGCCAGTGCTCGCCAGAGCACGCCAATTCACACCAGAGCACGCCAGCGCACGCCAGTGCACGCCAGATTACGCCAGAGCACGCCAGAGCACGCCAATTCACACCAGAGCACGCCAGTGCATGCCAGAGCACGCCAGTGCACGCCAGATTACGCCAGAGCACGCCAGAGCACGCCAATTCACACCAGAGCACGCCAGTGCACGCCAGTGCATGCCAGTGCACGCCAGTGCACGCCAGAGAACGTCAATGCATGCCAGAGCACGCCATTGCACGCCAGAGCACGCCAATTCATACTAGAGCACGCCAATTCACACAAGAGCACGCCAGTGCACGCCAGAGCACGCCAGTGCACGCCAGATTACGCCAGTGCACGCCAGAGCACGCCAGTGCACGCCAGAGCACGTCAATGCACGCCAGTGCTCGCCAGAGCACTCCAATTCACACCAGAGCAAGCCAGAGCACGCCAGTGCACGCCAGAGCACGTCAATGCACGCTAGAGCACGCCAGTACACGCCAGAGAACGCCAATTCATACCAGAGCACGACAATGCACGCCAGAGCTCTCCAGTGCACGCTAGAGCACGCCAGTGCACGCCAGAGCACTCCAGTGCACGCTAGAGCACGCCAGTGCACGCCAGAGCACTCCTGTGCACGCCAGAGCACGCCAGTGCACGCCAAAGCACGCCAATTCACACCAGAGCACGCCAATTCACACCAGAGCACGCTAGTGCACGCCAGAGCACGCCAGTGCACGCCAGAGCACGTCAACGCACGCCAGAGCACTTCAGTGCACGCCAGAGCACGCCAATTCATACCAGAGCACGCCAGAGCACGCCAGAGCACGCCAGTGCACGCCAGTGCACGCCAATTCACGCCAGAGCATTCCAGAGCACGCCAGAGCACGCCAGAGCACGCCAGTGCACGCCAGAGCAGCCCAGTGCACGCCAGAGCACGCCAATTCACACCAGAGCACGCCAGTGCACGCCAGAGCACGTCAATGCACGCCAGAGCATTCCAGTGCACGCCAGAGCACGCCAGTGCACACCAGAGCACGCCAATTAACACCAGAGCACACCAGTGCACGCCAGTGCAATCCAGAGTACGCCAGAGCACGCCAATTCAAACCAGAACACGCCAGTGCACGCCAAAGCACGCCAATTCACACCAGAGCACGCCAGTGCACGCCAGAGCACGTCAAAGCACGCCAGAGCAAGCCAGTGCACGCCAGAGCACGCCAGTGCACGCAAGAGCACGTTAATGCACGCCAGTGCACGCCAATTCACACCAGAGCACGCCAGAGCACGCCAGAGCACGCCAGATTACGCCAGAGCACGCCAGAGCACGCCAATTCACACCAGACCACGCCAGTGCATGCCAGAGCACGCCAGTGCACGCCAGATTACGCCAGAGCACGCCAATTCACACCAGAGCACGCCAGTGCACGCCAGTGCATGCCAGTGCACGCCAGTGCACGCCAGAGCACGTCAATGCATGCCAGAGCACGCCATTGCACGCCAGAGCACGCCAATTCATACTAGAGCACGCCAATTCACACAAGAGCATGCCAGTGCACGCCAGAACACGCCAGTGCACGCCAGTGCACGCCAGAGACCGCAAGTGCACGCCAGAGCACGCCAGTGCACGCCAGAGCGAACCAGTGCACGCCAGAGCACGTCAATGCACGCCAGTGCTCGCCAGAGCACTCCAATTCACACCAGAGCACGCCACAGCACGCCAGTGCACGCCAGAGCACGTCAATGCACGCTAGAGCACGCCAGTGCACGCCAGAGAACGCCAATTCATACCAGAGCACGCCAGAGCACGCCAATTCACGCCAGAGCACGCCAGAGCAGGCCAGTGCACGCCAGAGCACGCCAATTTACACCAGAGCACGCCAGTTTACGCCAGAGCACGCCAGAGCACGCCAGTGCACGCCAGAGCACGCCAGTGCACGCCAGTGCACGCCAGAGCACGCCAGTGCACGCCAGTGCACGCCAGTGCACGCCAGAGCACGTCAATGCACGCCAGAGCAAACCAGAGCACGTAAATGCACGCCAGAGCACGCCAGTGCTCGCCAGAGCACGCCAGTGCACGCCAGAGCACGCCAATTCACACCAGAGCACGTCAGAGCACGCCAAAGCACGCCAGTGCACGCCTGAGCACGCCAGTGCACGCCAGAGCACGTCAATGCACGCCAGAGCAAGCCAGAGCACGCCAGTTCACGCCAGAGCACGGTAGAGCACAGCAGAGAACAACTCAGCACTTGAAGTTGCTAAAATATTTTTTTCACTTTAAAACCATTTTTTAATTACAGGATGTGTAAATAAATGTCCAATACACCATTTCAAGTCTATTGAATCAATAAATTTTTAGAGCAAATCATGAACAAAAAGTTTAGGAAAAACGCACATCACAGCACTTGAATTTTAAAAAATTATTCAAGTTATTTGAGTTCTATTGTCGGGTAGTGGATTTCTATTGTCAAGCGCTTGAATTCTACATAGCAGAGAACGCCAGAGAACGCCAGAGAACGCCAGAGCACGCCAGTGCACGCCAGAGTATGCCAATGCACGCCAGAGCACGCCAGTGCACGCCAGAGCACGCCAGTGCACGCCAGAGCACGCCAATTCACACCAGAGATCGCCAGTGCACGCCAGAGTACGCCAGTGCACGCCAGAGCACGCAAATTCATACCAGTGCACGCCAGAGCACGCCAATTCACACCAGAGCACGCCAGTGCATGCCAGAGCACGCCAGTGCACGCCAGAGCACGCCAGTGCACGCCAGAGCACGCAAATTCATACCAGAGCACGCCAGTGCACGCCAGCGAACGTCAATGCACGCCAGAGCACCCCAGAGCACGCCAGAGCACGCCAGAGCACGCCAGTGCACTCCAGAGCACGCCAATTCACACCAGAGCACGCCAGTGCACGCCAGCGAACGTCAATGCACGCCATAGCACGCCAGTGCACACCAAAGTACTCCAGTGCACGCCAGAGCACGCCAGTGCACGCCAGAGCACGCCAAGTCACACCAGAGCACGCCAGTGCACGCAAGATTACGTCAATGCACGCCAGAGCACGCCAGTGCACGCCAGAGCACGTCAATGCATGCCAGAGCACGCCATTGCACGCCAGGGCACGCCAATTCATACTAGAGCACGCCAATTCACACAAGAGCACGCCAGTGCACGCCAGAGCACGTCAGTGCACGCCAGATTACGCCAGTGCACGCCAGAGCACGTCAATGCACGCCAGAGCACGCCAATGCACGCCAGAGCACTCCAGTGCACGCCAGAGCACGCCAGTGCACGCCAGAGCACTCCAGTGCACGCCAGAGCACGCCAATGCACGCCAGAGCACGTCAATGCACGCCAAAGCAAGCCAGTGCACGCCAGAGCACGCCAGTGCATTCCAGAGCATGTCAACGCACGCCAGAACACTTCAGTGCACGCCAGAGCACTCCAATTCATACCAGAGCACTCCAGTGCATGCCAGAGCACGCCAGTGCACGCCAGTGCACACCAGAGCACGCCAGTGCACGCCAGATCAGCCCAGTGCACGCCAGAGCACGCCAATTCACACCAGAGCACGCCAGTGCACGCCAGAGCACGTCAATGCACGCCAGAGCATTCCGGTGCACGCCAGAGAACGCCAGTGCACACAAGAGCACGCCAATTTACACCAGAGCACACCAGTGCATGCCAGTGCAATCCAGAGCACGACAGAGCACGCCAGAGCACGCCAATTCACACCAGAACACGCCAGTGCACGCCAGAGCACGCCAATTCACACCAGAGCACGCCAGTGCACGCCAGAACACGTCAAAGCACGCCAGAGCAAGCCAGTGCACTCCAGTGCACGCCAGAGCACGCCAGGACACGCCAGAGCACGCCAGTGCACGCCAGAGCACGTCAATGCACGCCAAAGCACGCCAGTGCACGCTTGGGCACGAAAGAGCCCGCCAGAGCACGCCAGAGCACACTAATTCACACCAGAGCACGCAAGTGCACGCCAGAGCACGTTAATTCACACCAGAGCACGTCAATGCACGCCTGAGCAAGCCAGAGCACGCCAGAGCACGTCAATGCACGCCAGAGCAAGCCAGTGCACGCCACAGCACTCAAGTGCACGCCAGAGCACGCCAATGCACGCCAGAGCACGTCAATGCACGCCAAAGCAAGCCAGTGCACTCCAGAGCACGCCAGTGCACGCCAGTGCACGCCAGTGCACGCCAGTGCACGCCAATTCATACCAGAGCACGCCAGTGCACGACAGAGCACGTCAATGCACGCCAGAGCACGCCAGTGCACGCCAGAGCACGTCAATGCACGCCAGAGAAAGCCAATTCAAACCAGAGCACGCAAGTGCTAGCCAGAGCACGCAAGCGCAAGCCAGAGCACGCCAGCGCACGCCAGAGCTTGCCAGTACACGCCAGAGCACTTCAATGCAGGCAAGAGCATGCCAATGCATACCAGTGCAGGCCAGAGCACGTCAATGCACGCCAGAGCAAGCCAGAGCACGTCAATGCACGCATGAGCACGCCAATTCATACCAGAGTACGCCAGTGCACGCCAGAGCACGCCAATTCACACCAGAGCACGCCAGTGCACGCCAAAGCACGCCAGTGCACGCCTGAGCACGCCAGTGCACGCCAGAGTACGTCAATGCACGCCAGAGCAAGCCAGAGCACGCCAGTGCACGCCAGAGCACGGTAGAGCACAGCAGAGAACAACTCAGCACTTGAAGTTGCTTAAATATTTTTTTCACTTTAAAACCATTTTTTAATTACAGGATGTGTAAATCAATGTCAAATACACCATTTCAAGTCTATTGAATCAATAAATTTATAGAGCAAATCATGAACAAAAAGTTTTAGAAAAACGCATATCACAGCACTTGAATTTTAAAAAAATTATTCAAGTTATTTGAGTTCTATTGTCGGGTAGTGGATTTCTATTGTCAAGCACTTGAGTTCTGCATAGCAGAGCACGCCAGAGCACGAAAGAGCACACCAGAGCACGCCAGAGCACGCCAGTGCACGCCAGAGCACGCCAATTCACACCAGAGCACGCCAGTGCACGCCAGAGCACGTCAATGCACCCCAGTGCACGCAAGAGCACCCCAGAGCACGCCAGTGCACGCCAGAGCACGCCAGTGCACGCCAGTGCACGCCAGTGCACGCCAGAGCACGCCAATTCACACCAGAGCACGCCAGTTTAGGCCAGAGCACGCCAGAGTACGCCAGTGTACGCCAGAGCACGCCATTGCACGCCAGAGCACGCCAATTCACACCAGAACACGCCAGTGCACGCCAGAGCACGCCAATTCACACCAGAGCACGCCAGTGCACGCCAGAGCACGTCAAAGCACGCCAGAGCAAGCAAGTGCACTCCAGTGCACGCCAGAGCACGCCAGGACACGCCAGAGCACGCCAGTGCACGCCAGAGCACGTCAATGCACGCCAAAGCACGCCAGTGCACGCTTGGGCACGAAAGAGCCCGCCAGAGCACGCCAGAGCACGCCAATTCACACCAGAGCACGCAAGTGCACGCCAGAGCACGTTAATTCACACCAGAGCACGTCAATGCACGCCTGAGCAAGCCAGAGCACGCCAGAGCACGTCAATGCACGCCAGAGCAAGCCAGTGCACGCCACAGCACTCAAGTGCACGCCAGAGCACGCCAATGCACGCCAGAGCACGTCAATGCACGCCAAAGCAAGCCAGTGCACTCCAGAGCACGCCAGTGCACGCCAGTGCACGCCAATTCATACCAGAGCACGCCAGTGCACGACAGAGCACGTCAATGCAAGCCAGAGCACGCCAGTGCACGCCAGAGCATGCCAGTGCACGCCAGAGCACGCCAGTGCACGCCAGAGCACGCCAGTGCACGCCAGAGCACGCCAGTGCACTCCAGAGCACGCCAATTCACACCAGAGCACGCCAGAGCACGCCAGTGCATGCCAGAGCACGCCAGTGCACGCCAGAGCACGCCAGTGCACGCCAGTGCACGCCAGAGCACGTCAATGCACGCAAGAGCAAACAAGAGAACATAAATGCACGCCAGAGCACGCCAGTGCACGCCAGAGTACGCCAGTGCACGCCAGAGCACGCCAATTCACACCAGAGCACGCCAGTGCACGCCAAAGCACGCCAGTGCACGCCTGAGCACGCCAGTGCACGCCAGAGCACGTCAATGCACGCCAGAGCAAGCCAGAGCACTTCAGTGCACGCCAGAGCACGGTAGAGCACAGCAGAGAACAACTCAGCACTTGAAGTTGCTTAAATATTTTTTTTCACTTTAAAACCATTTTTTAATTACAGGATGTGTAAATCAATGTCAAATACACCATTTCAAGTCTATTGAATCAATAAATTTATAGAGCAAATCATGAACAAAAAGTTTAGGAAAAACGCACATCACAGCACTTGAATTTTAAAAAATTATTCAAGTTATTTGAGTTCCATTGTCGGGTAGTAGATTTCTATTGTCAAGCGCTTGAATTCTGCATAGCAGTGAACGACAGAGAACGCCAGAGAACGCCAGAGCACGCCAGTGCACGCCAGAGCATGCCAGTGCACGCCAGAGCACGCCAATTCACACCAGAGAACGCCAGTGCACGCCAGAGCACGCAAATTCATACCAGTGCACGCCAGAGCACGCCAATTCACACCAGAGCACGCCAGTGCATGCCAGAGCACGCCAGTGCACGCCAGAGCACGCCAGTGCACGCCAGAGCACGCCAGTGCACGCCAGAGCACACCAGTGCACGCCAGAGCACGCAAATTCATACCAGAGCACGCCAGTGCACGCCAGCGAACGTCTATGCACGCCAGAGCACCCCAGAGCACGCCAGAGCACGCCAGAGCACGCCAGTGCACTCCAGAGCACGCCAATTCACACCAGAGCACGCCAGTGCACGCCAGAGAACGTAAATGAACGCCAGAGCACGCCAGTGCACACCAAAGCACTCCAGTGCACGCCAGAGCACTCCAGTGCACGCCAGAGCACGCCAGTGCACGCCAGAGCACGTCAATGCACGCCAGAGCAAGCCAGTGCATGCCAGAGCACGCCAGTGCACGCCAGAGCACGCCAGTGCACGCCAGAGCACGTCAATGAACGCCAGAGCAAGCACGAGCACGTCAATGCACGCCAGAGAAAGCCAGTGCACGCCAGAGCACGCCAGAGCTAGCCAGTGCACGCCAGAGCACGCCAATTCACACCAGAGCACGCCAGTGCACGCCAGGGCACGTCAATGCACGCCAGAGCAAGCCAGTGCACGCCAGAGCACGTCAGTGCACGCCAGAGAACGCCAGTGCACGCAGGAGCACACCAGTGCACGCCAGAGCAAGCCAGTGCACGCCAGAGCACGCCAGTGCACGCCAGAGCACGTCAATACACATTAGAGCAAGTCAGAGCACGTCAATGCACGCAAGAGCACGCCAGTGCACGCCAGATCACGCCAGTGCACGCAAGAGCACGCCAGTGCACGCCAAAGCACGCCAGTGCACGCCTGAGCACGCCAGTGCACGCCAGAGCACGTCAATGCACGCCAGAGCAAGCCAGAGCACGCCAGTGCACGCCAGAGCACGGTAGAGCACAGCAGAGAACAACTCAGCACTTGAAGTTGCTTAAATATTTTTTTCACTTTAAAACCATTTTTTAATTACAGGATGTGTAAATCAATGTCAAATACACCATTTCAAGTCTATTGAATCAATAAATTTATAGAGCAAATCATGAACAAAAAGTTTTAGAAAAACGCACATCACAGCACTTGAATTTTTAAAAATTATTCAAGTTATTTGAGTTCTATTGTCGGTTAGTGGATTTCTATTTTCAAGCACTTGAGTTCTGCATAGCAGAGAACGCCAGAGCACGCAGGAGAACGCCAGAGCACGCCAGAGCACGCCAGTGCACGCCAGTGCATGCCAGTGCATGCCAGTGCACGCCAGAGCACGCCAGTACACGCCAGAGCACGCCAATTCACACCAGAGAACGCCAGTGCACGCCAGAGTACGCCAGAGTACGCCAGAGTACGCCAGTGCACGCCAGAGCACGCAAATTCATACCAGTGCACGCCAGAGCACGCCAATTCACACCAGACCACGCCAGTGCATGCCAGAGCACGCCAGAGCACGTCAATGCACGCCAGAGCACGCCAGTGCACGCCAGAGCACGCAAATTCATACCAGAGCACGCCAGTGCACGCCAGCGAACGTCAATGCACGCCAAAACCCCAGAGCACGCCAGTGCACGCCAGAGCACGCCAGTGCACTCCAGAGCACGCCAATTCACAACAGAGTACGCCTGTGCACGCCAGAGCACGTCAATGCACGCCAGAGAAAGCCAGTGCACGCCAGAGCCCGCCAGAGCACGCCAGAGCACGCCAGTGCACGCCAGAGCACGTCAATGAACGCCAGAGCAAGCCAGAGCACGTCAATGCACGCCAGAGAAAGCCAGTGCACGCCAGAGCACGCCAGAGTTAGCCAGTGCACGCCAGAGCACGCCAATTCACACCAGAGCACGCCAGTGCACGCCAGAGCACGTCAATGCACGCAAGAGCACGCCAATTCACACCAGAGCACGCCAATTCACACCAGAGCACGCCAGTGCACACCAGAGCACGGCAGAGCACGTCAATACACGCCAGAGCACGCCAGTGCACGCCAGAGCACGCCAGTGCACGCCAGAGCACGCCAGTGCACGCCAGAGCACGCCAGTGCACGCAAGAGCACGCCAGAAAACGTCAATGCACGCCATAGCAAGCCAGAGCACGCCAGAGCACGCCAGAGCAAGCCAGTGCACGCCAGAGCACACCAATTCACGCCAGAGCACGCCAGTGCACGCCAATTCACACCAGAGCACGCCAGTGCACGCCAATTCACGCCAGAGCACGCCAGAGCAGGCCAGTGCACGCCAGAGCACGCCAATTTACACCAGAGCACGCCAGTTTACGCCAGAGCACGCCAGAGCACGCCAGTGCACGCCAGAGCACGCCAGTGCACGCCAGTGCACGCCAGAGCACGCCAGTGCACGCCAGTGCACGCCAGTGCACGCCAGAGCACGTCAATGCACGCCAGAGCAAACCAGAGCACGTAAATGCACGCCAGAGCACGCCAGTGCACGCCAGAGCACGCCAATTCACACCAGAGCACGTCAGAGCACGCCAAAGCACGCCAGTGCACGCCTGAGCACGCCAGTGCACGCCAGAGCACGTCAATGCACGCCAGAGCAAGCCAGAGCACGCCAGTTCACGCCAGAGCACGGTAGAGCACAGCAGAGAACAACTCAGCACTTGAAGTTGCTAAAATATTTTTTTCACTTTAAAACCATTTTTTAATTACAGGATGTGTAAATAAATGTCCAATACACCATTTCAAGTCTATTGAATCAATAAATTTTTACAGCAAATCATGAACAAAAAGTTTAGGAAAAACGCACATCACAGCACTTGAATTTTTAAAAATTATTCAAGTTATTTGAGTTCTATTGTCGGGTAGTGGATTTCTATTGTCAAGCGCTTGAATTCTACATAGCAGAGAACGCCAGAGAACGCCAGAGAACGCCAGAGCACACCAGTGCACGCCAGAGTATGCCAGTGCACGCCAGAGCAGCCCAGTGCACGCCAGAGCACGCCAATTCACACCAGAGCACGCCAGTGCACGCCAGAGCACGTCAATGCACGCCAGAGCATTCCAGTGCACGCCAGAGCACGCCAGTGCACACCAGAGCACGCCAATTAACACCAGAGCACACCAGTGCACGCCAGTGCAATCCAGAGTACGCCAGAGCACGCCAATTCAAACCATAACACGCCAGTGCACGCCAAAGCACGCCAATTCACACCAGAGCACGCCAGTGCACGCCAGAGCACGTCAAAGCACGCCAGAGCAAGCCAGTGCACGCCAGTGCACGCCAGAGAACGCCAGGACACGCCAGAGCACGCCAGTGCACGCCAGAGCACGTTAATGCACGCCAGTGCACGCCAATTCACACCAGAGCACGCCAGTGCACGCCAGTGCATGCCAGTGCACGCCAGTGCACGCCAGAGAACGTCAATGCATGCCAGAGCACGCCATTGCACGCCAGAGCAAGCCAATTCATACTAGAGCACGCCAATTCACACAAGAGCACGCCAGTGCACGCCAGAGCACGCCAGTGCACGCCAGATTACGCCAGTGCACGCCAGAGCACGCCAGTGCACGCCAGAGCACGTCAATGCACGCCAGTGCTCGCCAGAGCACTCCAATTCACACCAGAGCAAGCCAGAGCACGCCAGTGCACTTCAGAGCACGCCAGTGCACGCCAGAGCACGTCAATGCACGCTAGAGCACGCCAGTACACGCCAGAGAACGCCAATTCATACCAGAGCACGGCAATGCACGCCAGAGCACTCCAGTGCACGCTAGAGCAAGCCAAAGCACGCCAAAGCACGCCAGAGCACGCCAGAGCACGCCAGTGCACGCCAAAGCACGCCAATTCACACCAGAGCACGCCAATTCACACCAGAGCACGCTAGTGCACGCCAGAGCACGCCAGTGCACGCCAGAGCACGTCAACGCACGCCAGAGCACTTCAGTGCACGCCAGAGCACGCCAATTCATACCAGAGCACGCCAGAGCACGCCAGAGCACGCCAGTGCACGCCAGTGCACGCCATTTCACACCAGAGCACGCCAGTGCACGCCAGAGCACGACAATGCACGCCAGAGCACTCCAGTGCACGCTAGAGCACGCCAGTGCACGCCAAAGCACTCCTGTGCACGCCAGTGCACGCCAGTGCACACCAGAGCACGCCAGTGCACGCCAGAGCAGCCCAGTGCACGCCAGAGCACGCCAATTCACACCAGAGCACGCCAGTGCACGCCAGAGCACGTCAATGCACGCCAGAGCATTCCAGTGCACGCCAGAGCACGCCAGTGCACACCAGAGCACGCCAATTAACACCAGAGCACACCAGTGCACGCCAGTGCAATCCAGAGTACGCCAGAGCACGCCAATTCAAACCATAACACGCCAGTGCACGCCAAAGCACGCCAATTCACACCAGAGCACGCCAGTGCACGCCAGAGCACGTCAAAGCACGCCAGAGCAAGCCAGTGCACGCCAGTGCACGCCAGAGAACGCCAGGACACGCCAGAGCACGCCAGTGCACGCCAGAGCACGTTAATGCACGCCAGTGCACGCCAATTCACACCAGAGCACGCCAGAGCACGCCAGAGCACGCCAGATTACGCCAGAGCACGCCAGAGCACGCCAATTCACACCAGACCACGCCAGTGCATGCCAGAGCACGCCAGTGCACGCCAGATTACGCCAGAGCACGCCAATGCACACCAGAGCACGCCAGTGCACGCCAGTGCATGCCAGTGCACGCCAGTGCACGCCAGAGCACGTCAATGCATGCCAGAGCACGCCATTGCACGCCAGAGCACGCCAATTCATACTAGAGCACGCCAATTCACACAAGAGCATGCCAGTGCACGCCAGAACACGCCAGTGCACGCCAGTGCACGCCAGAGACCGCCAGTGCACGCCAGAGCACGCCAGTGCACGCCAGAGCGAACCAGTGCACGCAAGAGCACGTCAATGCACGCCAGTGTTCGCCAGAGCACTCCAATTCACACCAGAGCACGCCACAGCACGCCAGTGCTCGCCAGAGCACGTTAATGCACGCTAGAGCACGCCAGTGCACGCCAGAGAACGCCAATTCATACCAGAGCACGCCAGAGCACGCCAGTGCACGCCAGAGCACGCCAATGCACGCCAGAGCACTCCAGTGCACGCCAGAGCACTCCAGTGCACGCCAGAGCACGCCAATGCACGTCAGAGCACGTCAATGCACGCCAAAGCAAGCCAGTGAACGCCAGAGCACGCCAGTGCACGCCAGAGCACGCCAGTGCACGCAACGTCAACGCACGCCAGAGCACGCCAATTCATACCAGAGCACGCAAGTGCACGCCAGAGCACGCCAGTGCACGCAAGTGCACACCAGAGCACGCCAGTGCACGCCAGAGCAGCCCAGTGCACGCCAGAGCACGCCAATTCACACCAGAGCACGCCAGTGCACGCCAGAGCATTCCAGTGCACGCCAGAGCACGCCAGTGCACACCAGAGCACGCTAATTTACACCAGAGCACACCAGTGCACGCCATTGCAATCCAGAGCACGCCAGAGCGCGCCAGAGCACGCCAGAGCACGCCAATTCACACCAAAGCACGCCAGTGCACGCTAGAGCACGCCAGTACACGCCAGAGAACGCCAATTCATACCAGAGCACGCCAGTGCACGCCAGAGCACGCCAGTGCATGCCAGAGCACGCCAGTGCACGCCAGAGCACGCCAATGCACGCCAGAGCACTCCAGTGCACGCCAGAGCACGCCAGTGCACGCCAGAGCACTCCTGTGCACGCCAGAGCACGCCAGTGCACGCCAAAGCACGCCAATTCACACCAGAGCACGCCAATTCACACCAGAGCACGCTAGTGCACGCCAGAGCACGCCAGTGCACGCCAGAGCACGTCAACGCACGCCAGAGCACTTCAGTGCGCGCCAGAGCACGCCAATTCATACCAGAGCACGCCAGAGCACGCCAGAGCACGCCAGTGCACGCCAGTGCACACCAGAGCACGCCAGTGCACGCCAGAGCACGCCAATTCACACCAGAGCACGCCAGTGCACGCCAGAGCACGTCAATGCACGCCAGAGCATTCCAGTGCACGCCAGAGCACGCCAGTGCACACCAGAGCACGCCAATTAACACCAGAGCACACCAGTGCACGCCAGTGCAATCCAGAGTACGCCAGAGCACGCCAATTCAAACCAGAACACGCCAGTAAACGCCAAAGCACGCCAATTCACACCAGAGCACGCCAGTGCACGCCAGAGCACGTCAAAGCACGCCAGAGCAAGCCAGTGCACGCCAGTGCACGCCAGAGCACGCCAGGACACGCCAGAGCACGCCAGTGCACGCCAGAGCACGTCAATGCACGCCAGTGCACGCCAATTCACACCAGAGCACGCCAGAGCACGCCAGAGCACGCCAGTTCACGCCAGATTACGCCAGAGCACGCCAGAGCACGCCAGAGCACGCCAATTCACACCAGACCACGCCAGTGCATGCCAGTGCACGCCAGAGCACGTCAATGCATGCCAGAGCACGCCATTGCACGCCAGAGCACGCCTATTCATACTAGAGCACGTCAATTCACACAAGAGCATGCCAGTGCACGCCAGAACACGCCAGTGCACGCCAGTGCACGCCAGAGACCGCCAGTGCACGCCAGAGCACGCCAGTGCACGCCAGAGCGAACCAGTGCACGCCAGAGCACGTCAATGCACGCCAGTGCTCGCCAGAGCACTCCAATTCACACCAGAGCACGCCACAGCACGCCAGTGCACGCCAGAGCACTTCAATAAACGCTAGAGCACGCCAGTGCACGCCAGAGAACGCCAATTCATACCAGAGCACGCCAGAGCACGCCAGTGCACGCCAGAGCACGCCAATGCACGCCAGAGCACTCCAGTGCACGCCAGAGCACTCCAGTGCACGCCAGAGTACGCCAATGCACGTCAGAGCACGTCAATGCACGCCAAAGCAAGCCAGTGCACGCCAGAGCACGCCAGTGCACGCAACGTCAACGCACGCCAGAGCACGCCAATTCATACCAGAGCACGCAAGTGCACGCCAGAGCACGCCAGTGCACGCAAGTGCACACCAGAGCACGCCAGTGCACGCCAGAGCAGCCCAGTGCACGCCAGAGCACGCCAATTCACACCAGAGCACGCCAGTGCACGCCAGAGCATTCCAGTGCACGCCAGAGCACGCCAGTGCACACCAGAGCACGCTAATTTACACCAGAGCACACCAGTACACGCCAGTGCAATCCAGAGCACGCCAGAGCACGCCAGAGCACGCAAGAGCACGCCAATTCACACCAGAACACGCCAGTGCACGCCAGAGCACGCCAATTCACACCAGAGCAAGCCAGTGCACTCCAGTGCACGCCAGAGCACGCCAGGACACGCCAGAGCACGCCAGTGCACGCCAGAGCACGTCAATGCACGCCAAAGCACGCTTGGGCACGAAAGAGCACGCCAGAGCACGCCAGAGCACGCCAATTCACACCAGAGCAAGCCAGTGCACGCCAGAGCACGCCAATTCACACCAGAGCACGTCAATGCACGCCAGAGCAAGCCAGAGCACGCCAGTGCACGCCAGAGCACGGTAGAGCAAGCCAGAGCACGCCAGAGCAAGCCAGAGCACGCCATTGCACGCCAGAGCACGTCAATTCACGCCAGAGCACGCCAGTGCACGCCAGAGCACGCCAATGCACGCCAGAAAACGCCAATTCTCACCAGAGCACGTCAATGCACGCAAGAGCACGTCAATGCACGCCAGAGCAAGCCAGTGCACGCCACAGCACTCAAGTGCACGCCAGAGCACGCCAATGCACGCCAGAGCACGTCAATGCACTACAGAGCACGTCAATGCACGCCAGAGCACGCCAGTGCACGCCAGAGCACGTCAATGGACGCCAGAGAAAGCCAATTCAAACCAGAGCACGCAAGTGCAAGCCAGAGCACGCAAGTGCAAGCCAGAGCACGCCATTCCACGCCAGAGCACGCCAGTACACGCCAGAGCACGTCAATGCACGCAAGAGCATGCCAATGCACGCCAGTGCAAGCCAGAGCACGCCAGCGCACGCCAGAGCAAGCCAGAGCACGTCAATGCACGCCAGATCACGCCAGTGCAAGCCAAAGCACGCCAATTCACACCAGAGCACGCAAGTGCACGCCAAAGCACGCCAGTGCATGCCAGAGCACGTCAAAGTACGCCAGTGCACGCCAGAGCACGCCAATGCACGCCAAAGCAAGCCAGTGCACGCCAGAGCACGCCAGTGCACGCCGGAGCACGCCAATTCACACCAGAGCACGCCAGTTTACGCCAGAGCACGCCAGTGCACGCCAGAGCACGCCAGAGCACGCCAATTCACACCAGAGCACAGCAGAGAACAGCTCAGCACTTGAAGTTGCTCTAATATTTTTTTCACTTGTTAAAACCATGTTTTAATTACAGGATGTGTAAATCAATGTCCAATACACCATTTCAAGTCTATTGAATCAATAAATTTATAGAGCAAATCATGAACAAAAAGTTTTAGAAAAACGCACATCACAGCACTTGAATTTTAAAAAAATTATTCAAGTTATTTGAGTTCTATTGTCGGGTAGTGGATTTCTATTGTCAAGCACTTGAGTTCTGCATAGCAGAGCACGCCAGAGCACGCCAGAGCACGCCAATTCACACCAGAGCACGCCAGTACACGCCAGAGAACGCCAATTCATACCAGAGCACGCCAGTGCACGCCAGAGCACGCCAGTGCACGCCAGAGCACGCCAGTGCACGCCAGAGCACGCCAGAGCACGCCAGTGCACGCCAGAGCACGCCAGTGCACGCCAGAGCACGCCAGTGCACGCCAGAGCACGCCAATGCACGCCAGAGCACTCCAGTGCACGCCAGAGCACGCCAATGCACGCCAGAGCACTCCTGTGCACGCCAGAGCACGCCAGTGCACGCCAAAGCACGCCAATTCACACCAGAGCACGCCAATTCACACCAGAGCACGCTAGTGCACGCCAGAACACGCCAGTGCACGCCAGAGCACTTCAGTGCACGCCAGAGCACGCCAATTCATACCAGAGCACGCCAGAGCACGCCAGAGCACGCCAGTGCACACCAGTGCACACCAGAGCACGCCAGTGCACGCCAGAGCAGCCCAGTGCACGCCAGAGCACGCCAATTCACACCAGAGCACGCCAGTGCACGCCAGAGCACGTCAATGCACGCCAGAGCATTCCAGTGCACGCCAGAGCACGCCAGTGCACGCCAGTGCACGCCAATTCACACCAGAGCACGCCAGTGCACGCCAGAGCACGTCAATGCACGCCAAAGCACGCCAGTGCACGCTTGGGCACGAAAGAGCACGCCAGAGCACGCCAGAGCACGCCAATTCACACCAGAGCACGCCAGTGCACGCCAGTGCACGCCAGAGCACGCCAATTCACACCAGAGCACGTTAAGTCACGCAAGAGCAAGCCAGAGCACGCCAGAGCACGCAAGAGCACGGTAGAGCAAGCAAGAGCACGCCAGAGCACGCCAGTGCACGCCAGAGCACGTCAACGCACGCCAGAGCACTTCAGTGCACGCCAGTGCACGCCAGAGCACGTCAATGCACGCAAGTGCTCGCCAGAGCACGCCAATTCACACCAGAGCACGCCAGAGCACGCCAGAGCACGCCAGTGCACGCCAGATTATGCCAGAGCACGCCAGAGCACGCCAATTCACACCAGAGCACGCCAGTGCATGCCAGAGCACGCCAGTGCACGCAAGATAACGCCAGAGCACGCCAGAGCACGCCAATTCACACCAGAGCACGCCAGTGCACGCCAGTGCATGCCAGTGCACGCCAGTGCACGCCAGAGCACGTCAATGCATGCCAGAGCACGCCATTGCACGCCAGAGCACGCCAATTCATACTAGAACACGCCAATTCACACAAGAGCACGCCAGTGCACGCCAGATTACGCCAGATTACGCCAGAGCACGCCAGTGCACGCCAGAGCACGCCACTGCACGCCAGAGCACTCCAGTGCACGCCAGAGCACGCCAGTGCACGCCAGAGCACTCCTGTGCACGCCAGAGCACGCCATTGCACGCCAAAGCACGCCAATTCACACCAGAGCACGCCAATTCACACCAGAGCACGCTAAAGCACGCCAGAGCACGCCAGTGCACGCCAGAGCACGTCAACGCACGCCAGAGCACTTCAGTGCACGCCAGAGCACGCCAATTCATACCAGAGCACGCCAGAGCACGCCAGAGCACGCCAGTGCACGCCAGTGCACGCCAGAGCACGCCAGTGCACGCCAGAGCAGCCCAGTGCACGCCAGAGCACGCCAATTCACACCAGAGCACGCCAGTGCACGCCAGAGCACGTCAATGCACGCCAGAGCATTCCAGTGCACGCCAGTGCACGCCAGTGCACGCCAGAGCACGCCAATTCACACCAGAGCACGCCAGTACACGCCAGAGCACGTCAATGCACGCCAAAGCACGCCAGTGCACGCTTGGGCACGAAAGAGCACGCCAGAGCACGCCAGAGCACGCCAATTCACACCAGAGCACGCCAGTGCACGCCAGAGCACGCCAGTGCACGCCAGAGCACACCAATTTACACAAGAGCACGCCAGAGCACGCCAGAGCACGCCAGTGCACGCCAGATTACGCCAGAGCACGCCAGAGCACGCCAATTCACACCAGAGCACGCCAGTGCATGCCAGAGCACGCCAGTGCATGCCAGTGCACGCCAGAGCACGTCAATGCATGCCAGTGCACGCCAGAGCACGCCAATTCATACTAGAACACGCCAATTCACACAAAAGCACGCCAGTCTACGCCAGAGCACGCCAGTGCACGCCAGATTACGCCAGATTACGCCAGAGCACGCCAGTGCACGCCAGAGCACGCCAGTGCACGCCAGTGCACGCCAGAGCACGCCAGTGCACGCCAGTGCACGCCAGAGCACGCCAGTGCACGCCAGTGCACGCCAGAGCACGCCAGTGCACGCCAGAGCATGTCAGTGCACGCCAGTGCTCGCCAGAGCACTCCAATTCACACCAGAGCACGCCACAGCACGCCAGTGCACGCCAGAGCACGTCAATGCACGCAAGTGCTCGCCAGAGCACGCCAATTCACACCAGAGCACGCCAGAGCACGCCAGAGCACGCCAGTGCACGCCAGATTACGCCAGAGCACGCCAGAGCACGCCAATTCACACCAGAGCACGCCAGTGCATGCCAGAGCACGCCAGTGCACGCAAGATAACGCCAGAGCACGCCAGAGCACGCCAATTCACACCAGAGCACGCCAGTGCACGCCAGAGCACGCCAGAGCACGCCAGTGCACGCCAGATTACGCCAGAGCACGCCAGAGCACGCCAATTCACACCAGAGCACGCCAGTGCATGCCAGAGCACGCCAGTGCACGCAAGATAACGCCAGAGCACGCCAGAGCACGCCAATTCACACCAGAGCACGCCAGTGCACGCCAGAGCACGCCATTGCACGCCAAAGCACGCCAATTCACACCAGAGCACGCCAATTCACACCAGAGCACGCTAGTGCACGCCAGAGCACGCCAGTGCACGCCAGAGCACGTCAACGCACGCCAGAGCACTTCAGTGCACGCCAGAGCAAGCCAATTCATACCATAGCACGCCAGAGCACGCCAGAGCACGCCAGTGCACGCCAGTGCACACCAGAGCACGCCAGTGCACGCCAGAGCAGCCCAGTGCACGCCAGAGCACGCCAATTCACACCAGAGCACGCCAATTCACACCAGAGCACGCCAGTACACGCCAGAGCACGGCAATGCACGCCAAAGCACGCCAGTGCACGCTTGGGCACGAAAGAGCACGCCAGAGCACGCCAGAGCACGCCAATTCACACCAGAGCACGCCAGTGCACGCCAGTGCACGCCAGAGCACGCCAATTTACACAAGAGCACGCCAGAGCACGCCAGAGCACGCCAGTGCACGCCAGATTACGCCAGAGCACGCCAGAGCACGCCAATTCACACCAGAGCACGCCAGTGCATGCCAGAGCACGCCAGTGCATGCCAGTGCACGCCAGAGCACGTCAATGCATGCCAGAGCACGCCAGAGCACGCCAATTCATACTAGAACACGCCAATTCACACAAGAGCACGCCAGTCTACGCCAGAGCACGCCAGTGCACGCCAGATTACGCCAGATTACGCCAGAGCACGCCAGTGCACGCCAGTGCACGCCAGAGCACGCCAGTGCACGCCAGAGCACGCAAGAGCACGCCAGTGCACGCCAGAGCATGTCAGTGCACGCCAGTGCTCGCCAGAGCACTCCAATTCACACCAGAGCACGCCACAGCACGCCAGTGCACGCCAGAGCACGTCAATGCACGCTAGAGCACGCCAGTGCACGCCAGAGAACGCCAATTTATACCAGAGCACGCCAGTGCACGCCAGAGCACGCCAGTGCACGCCAGAGCACGCCAATGCACGCCAGAGCGCTCCAGTGCACGCCAGAGCACTCCAGTGCACGCCAGAGCACGCCAATGCACGCCAGAGCACGTCAATGCACGCCAAAGCAAGCCAATTCATACCAGAGCACGCAAGTGCACGCCAGAGCACGCCAGTGCACGCCAGTGCACACCAGAGCACGCCAGTGCACGCCAGAGCAGCCCAGTGCACGCCAGAGCACGCCAATTCACACCAGAGAACGCCAGTGCACGCCAGAGCACGTCAATGCACGCCAGAGCATTCCAGTGCACGCAAGAGCACGCCAGTGCACACCAGAGCACGCCAATTTACACCAGAGCACACCAGTGCACGCCAGTGCAATCCAGAGCACGCCAGTGCACGCCAGAGCACGCCAGAGCACGCCAATTCACACCAGAACACGCCAGTGCACGCCAGAGCACACCAATTCACACCAGAGCACGCCAGTGCACGCCAGAGCACGTCAAAGCACGCCAGAGCAAGCCAGTGCACTCCAGTGCACGCCAGAGCACGCCAGGACACGCCAGAGCACGCCAGTGCACGCTAGAGCACGTCAATGCACGCCAAAGCACGCCAGTGCACGCTTGGGCACGAAAGAGCACGCCAGAGCACGCCAGAGCACGCCAATTCACACAAGAGCACGCCAATTCACACCAGAGCACGTCAATGCACGCCAGAGCAAGCCAGAGCACGCCAGAGCACGCCAGAGCACGGTAGAGCAAGCCAGAGCACGCCAGAGCAAGCCAGAGCACGCCAATGCACGCCAGAGCACGTCAATGCACGCCAGAGCACGCCAGTGCACGCCACAGCACGCCAATGCACGCCAGAGCACGCCAATTCTCACCAGAGCACGTCAATGCACGCCAGAGCACGTCAATGCACGCCAGAGCAAGCCAGTGCACGCCAGAGCACGCCAGTGCACGCAAGAGCACGCCAATTCATACCAGAGCACGCCAGTGCACTACAGAGCACGTAAATGCACGCCAGAGCACGCCAGTGCACGCCAGAGCACGTCAATGCACGCCAGAGAAAGCCAATTCAAACCAGAGCACGCAAGTGCAAGCCAGAGCACGCAAGTGCAAGCCAGAGCACGCCAGCGCACGCCAGAGCACGCCAGTACACGCCAGAGCACGTCAATGCACGCAAGAGCATGCCAATGCACGCCAGTGCAGGCCAGAGCACGTCAATGCACGCCAGAGCAAGCCAGAGCACGTCAATGCACGCCAGATCACGCCAGTGCAAGCCAAAGCACGCCAATTCACACCAGAGCACGCCAGTGCACGCCAAAGCACGCCAGTGCATGCCAGAGCACGTCAAAGTACGCCAGTGCACGCCAGAGCACGCCAATGCACGCCAGAGCACGTCAATACACGTCAAAGCAAGTCAGTGCACGCCAGAGCACACCAGTGCACGCCAGAGCACGCCAATTCATACCAGAGCACGCCAGTGCACACCAGAGCAAGCCAATTCACACCAGAGCACGCCAGTTTACGCCAGAGCACGCCAGTGCACGCCAGAGCACGCCAGAGCACGCCAATTCACACCAGAGCACGCCAGAGCACGGTAGAGCACAGCAGAGAACAGCTCAGCACTTGAAGTTGCTCTAATATTTTTTTCACTCGTTAAAACCATTTTTTAATTACAGGATGTGTAAATCAATGTCCAATACACCATTTCAAGTCTATTGAATCAATAAATTTATACAGCAAATCATGAACAAAAAGTTTTAGAAAAACGCACATCACAGCGCTTGAATTTTTAAAAATTATTCAAGTTATTTGAGTTCTATTGTCGGGTAGTGGATTTCTTTTGTCAAGAACTTGAGTTCTGCATAGCAGAGCACGCCAGAGCACGACAGAGCACGCCAGAGCATGCCAGTGCACGCCAGAGCACGCCAGTGCACGCCAGTGCACTCTAGAGCAAGTCAATGCACGCCAGAGCACGCCAGAGCACGCCAGTGCACGCCAGAGCACGCCAATTCACAACAGAGCACGCCAGTGCACGCCAGAGCACGTCAATGCACGCCAGAGCAAGCCAGTGCACGCCAGAGCACGCCAGTGCACGCCAGAGCACTCCACTGCACGCCAGAGCACGCAAGAGCACGCCAATGCACGCCAGAGCACGCCAGTGCACGCCAGATCACGTCAATTCACACCAGAGCACGCCAGTGCATGCCAGAGCAAGCCAGTGCACGCCAGTGCACGCCACAGCACGCCAATGCACGCCAGAGCACGCCAATTCTCACCAGAGCACGTCAATGCACGCCAGAGCACGTCAATGCACGCCAGAGCAAGCCAGTGCACGCCAGAGCACGCCAGTGCACGCAAGAGCACGCCAATTCATACCAGAGCACGCCAGTGCACTACAGAGCACGTAAATGCACGCCAGAGCACGCCAGTGCACGCCAGAGCACGTCAATGCACGCCAGAGAAAGCCAATTCAAACCAGAGCACGCAAGTGCAAGCCAGAGCACGCAAGTGCAAGCCAGAGCACGCCAGCGCACGCCAGAGCACGCCAGTACACGCCAGAGCACGTCAATGCACGCAAGAGCATGCCAATGCACGCCAGTGCAGGCCAGAGCACGTCAATGCACGCCAGAGCAAGCCAGAGCACGTCAATGCACGCCAGATCACGCCAGTGCAAGCCAAAGCACGCCAATTCACACCAGAGCACGCCAGTGCACGCCAAAGCACGCCAGTGCATGCCAGAGCACGTCAAAGTACGCCAGTGCACGCCAGAGCACGCCAATGCACGCCAGAGCACGTCAATACACGTCAAAGCAAGTCAGTGCACGCCAGAGCACACCAGTGCACGCCAGAGCACGCCAATTCATACCAGAGCACGCCAGTGCACACCAGAGCAAGCCAATTCACACCAGAGCACGCCAGTTTACGCCAGAGCACGCCAGTGCACGCCAGAGCACGCCAGAGCACGCCAATTCACACCAGAGCACGCCAGAGCACGGTAGAGCACAGCAGAGAACAGCTCAGCACTTGAAGTTGCTCTAATATTTTTTTCACTCGTTAAAACCATTTTTTAATTACAGGATGTGTAAATCAATGTCCAATACACCATTTCAAGTCTATTGAATCAATAAATTTATACAGCAAATCATGAACAAAAAGTTTTAGAAAAACGCACATCACAGCACTTGAATTTTAAAAAAATTATTCAAGTTATTTGAGTTCTATTGTCGGGTAGTTGATTTCTAATGTCAAGCACTTGAGTTCTGCATAGCAGAGCACGCCAGAGCACGACAGAGCACACCAGAGCACGCCAGAAAACGCCAGAGCACGCCAGAGCACGCCAATTCACACCAGAGCACGCCAGTGCACGCCAGAGCACGCCAGTGCACGCCAGAGCACGTCAATGCACGCCAGTGCACGCCAGAGCACGCCAGAGCACCCCAGAGCACGCCAGTGAACGCCAGAGCACGCCAGTGCACGCCAGGGCACGCCAGTGCACGCCAGAGCACGCCAATTCACACCAGAGCACGCCAGTTAACGCCAGAGCACGCCAGAGTACGCCAGTGTACGCCAGAGCACGCCATTGCATGCCAGAGCACGCCAATTCACACCAGAGCACGCCAGTGCACGCCAAAGCACGCCAGTGCACGCAAGAGCACGCCAGTGCAAGCCGGAGCATGTGAATGCACGCCAGAGCAAACCAGAGCACGCCAGTGCACGCCAGAGCACGGTAGAGCACAGCAGAGAACAGCTCAGCACTTGAAGTTGCTATAATATTTTTTTCACTTGTTAAAACCATTTTTTAATTACAGGTTGTGTATATCAATGTCCTGTTGAAACAGATTAATGAAAGACATAATATGACACAGGGAATATGTTTAGTAACTAATCTTTATAATAAGTAGTGCGTAATAAGTAGTGTTAAGACAAGACAAAGATATATAATTCGGGAGACAATAGTTACCGCACGAGAGATAGTTATCAAGTGAAGTCAGTAAAAGATTCAAGAACTGACTAGCAGACGATATCAAACTTCCCAATTGGCTTTGGCAACCGCCACCATTGAGTTGCGGAAACCTATAGCTTCAACACCTGGTCTAACTTAATGGTGGCGGAAAAGGGGGAATTCCTGACAAGGAAATCTATAATTTATTAGACAGGTATGTGTTGCGCTCATTGATCCAGTTAGTCTTGCTCTTGGCAATATTTCCCGGTATTAATTTATTTAGTTGGCTAATGAATACATACATTCGCTTGTTTATAGAAATTTGACCGCAGAGACCTGGTCTGTTAAAATAGTCGGTTTAGCCTAAATCAGTTTTGTTGAGAAAGAAAGAAAAATCGTCACAAAGACCTGGTCTGCTTAGGTAGCTTGCAGAAATTAAATATCAAAAAAGAGAAAGAAAATACTTTTTGAATTTGTTTACTAACACATGCATTTATAGTTGATAAGGCATGCTCACTCAGAGATTCATTTGATTCTAACAATAGGACACTCAGTTAGACAAAATCAGTAAAACGTGTCTGCCTGTGCCATCTAGCGGTAAAATAAAGAAACTCTTGCTCAGACGAGATTGCTGCTGTCATCTGATTTACAGATTTGTGTTTGTTTGTGGCTTGAATGACAGTTACTGATTGATACAAGAAATTTAACTTTTAATCAATGGGGCATTCGAATTAACTAAGAAGTATGGACGATACTGTCTATTAGACAGAATTCAGTTGCAGAGGCGAGTCAAACCATTGCTTAGTGTATTTAATTTCCTATGCACATTATAAACAAATCAAGATAATTTATGATTGTTTCCATTTAGGTTTAGTACATTCAGTTTATTTGAGTTCATCATATAAGATGATGATGAGCCTGGTGTAATTCTTGTGTGTGTGATGCAAACGCTAAGTATAGATCACAGGAATGCCATTTCTTGTCTGACATATTACGATTCCAGGTAAGGGTTAGTTTCCAACTAGAATGGTTAATAGAATAGTATGTATATATTTTTGTTTAAACACATTTGTTTTAAATTCTCAGGTGGACTATTTCTCATACAGCTCCTACTGTGGGTGTCAGTCAGAAAAATCTAGTCGAACTCACCACTTCTGAATTTGTCGTATTGCTTGTGCCTAACAACAAGCATACCTGTATGTGTGTGTGTATTTTTATCCTATACATTTATTACCATTTATTAATTCTTATTTGTTTATAGAATTTATCTTTCTCACATATCACTATCACTAGTGAATTACACATATTGGATGGCTATGTGGTTAGCATATCTGATTGCCATAGTAAATGTCCTAGGATCGATACCCTATTGCAAAAGTCAATCATTGTGTAGGTTCCATTCTTCACTGTAAATTGTAATTTAAGTTAACATATTATTTGTTTATAATTCTTCAGAACCAATAGGAATATTATAATTCAGTCGTCCGTAGTGGATCCCACCAGGCACTTTACGTAGAATACCATTTAATCTGGAATGATATTGTCAAAACATGTGGAAAAACGCTTCCCACCTTGACGAGCTTGCTGTATCGATGTCATCACATTGTTTTGGAATCCAATTTTCCCTTAACGTCAGATGGATTTCAAACTCAATCAATTTAATGGATTGATACGGAAGACCTCAAGACAGGATTGAAAGAATTAAACATTCAAGTGTGCATGTCAAATACTCTGTATTACAGCTGTGATTCAATTATTCAATACATGACCAAAAATTTATTTTTAACAACCCGTTAAAGGAAAATTGTTCACTCCATGGCTGATTGGATTCCAATGAGTTCACGGAATTTTTCAAACGCAGGTCTTGGTAATGGCTTGGTGAACATGTCAGCAGGTTGATCCTTACCGGGTAGGTGAGTTACTGCAATGTTGCCCAGGTCTTGTTGGTCGCGTACATAAAAGTACTTGACGTCTATGTGTTTTGTTCTTTGATGATGTTCTCCGTCGTGGATGAGAGAAATAGCGCATTTACTATCACAACGAATCAATACCTGTCCAACATCAATTCCGAGTTCCAGTAGGAGGCTTTTGATCCAGATGGACTCTCTGGCGCCTTCAGAAGCGGCGTAGAATTCTGCGTCCGTCGTTGAGAGAGCCGTTGCTCTCTGTCTTCGACTGCCCCATGATACTGGGCCACCGTTGTAGAGAAACACAACTCCCGTAGTGGATTTTCGGGATTTAAGATCAGCGGCGAAGTCAGCATCCGTGAACCCAAGTAATGCAGCGTTTGGGTTTCCACCGTAGCAGATTCCATGATGAATTGTTTTAGCAAGATAGGCCAGGATTTGCTTGACTCCTTTCCAATGTTCTCTACCTGGATCCTGCACATAAGCTGAAGCCTGGTTGACAGCTAGAGCAATATCTGCTCGTGTCATTCCCATAAGATACATCAGCGATCCGATGCACTCTCGGTATGGTATTCTGCTCATTTCGTGACGTTCTTCATCTGAAGTTGGGGACATTGAAGGTACTAGTCGATGATTCGGGTTAGCTGGTATACTAACTGGGTTGCATTCGTGCATGTTATATCTTTTCAAGATATTGCGAACGAAATCCGGTTGGCTGATGAACAACTTTCTATTTGGTCTGTCTCTTGTAATGTCCAGTCCGACGAAACGGTTTGCATTTAAAGATCTCACCTTAAAATGAGTTCTAAGAAATTCTACAATGTCAGTTAGGACTCCAGGCATGTTGCTACAAACAAGTCCGTCGTCGACGTATATTACGAGAATGGTGTACTCTCCTCCTGGAGAGGTGCGGTAATACACACATGGATCGTAGAGACATCGCTTGAAGTTTAGCTGCAGGATTGCATCATCAAACTTGCTGTACCAACACCGCGATGCTTGTTTGAGCCCATATAATGGTTTTAAAAGGCGACAGACCCAGTTTTCTTTACCTGGAATGACGTAGCCTTCGGGTTGATGCAAGTAGAGTTCTTCTTCCAACTCTCCATAAAGGAAAGCGGTTTTAATGTCGAGCTGAATCATTTCAAGGTCCTTCAATGCGACGATAGCAAGAACTAGTCGGATGGAGTAGTGCTTAACCACTGGTGCATATGTGTCCAAATAGTCGACGCCGAATAGCTGCGCGTAGCCACAAGCAACAAGTCGCGCCTTGTATCTGGGTTCAACATCTTTGTACCCTGGCTTGTAATCAAGCACCCACTTTGCCTTAATGGCTTTTCTTTCGGCAGGCAGTTGCACAATCCTCCAAGTGTTGTTTTCCATCAATGACTGGAATTCATCTTCCATTGCTGCTTTCCAGAGAGAAGCTTCCGGGCATGTAGTAGCATCTTTATAGCTGATTGGAATGTATGGTTCAATGGTAAGCACACTGAGTGGAGTGAAAGGTTTCGAGGGATCATGGTCCAACATCATTGCGCTCAACGCCATATCCAAGTTAGCATCCTCATCATCATCTGATGACGGCAATCCTTTATAAAGTTTCATCTTCTTAGTGTACTTCGGATTTCGGGTTGACCTGCGGAGGCAGGAAGCATTTTCAGGCGGTATAATTTGCTGAGGTAATTCATCTTCGATTCCGGTAGCTTCAGCTGGCTGTTCACCAATAAGCAGTGCGTCCTGCGCAAAAACATCTTCAGCTAGGTTATTGTGTGCAGCCATTTGGAAATCGTTGTTGTTATCATCTGCTTCATCCGGAGCGAATTCATCGATGACTGGCGCTTGGATATGGATAGCAAACGGAATGTTTTCGTCCGGCAAGGCTTCACCGATATCCATAGGCTCATCCATGTTGTTTTGATTCTGGATGAAAGATGAGAATTTCAGTTGTATTTTATGTTATACTAGTAAAGTCAGGTTAGTTGCTTACCTGTTCAGTTTCATGGTATTTGAATGGGTCAAGAGGAGAATCTATGAGGGAAGCCATTGCAGATGGATTGTCCATTTCTTTACTGTACATGACGGTCTCATCAATTCGAACATTCCTGCTAATGATAACTTTGCGTTCGGAGGGAATGTAGACTCGGTATCCCTTTTGATTCTCATCAAAGCCAACAAGCATTCCTTCAACGGACTTTTTCTCTATTTTCGATCTCTCTTGATCGGTGATGAAGACAAATGTTCTTGAGCCAAAGACTTTGATGTTTGATACATCGGGTTTAATCTTGTAGAAAAGTTCAAATGGTGTTGCGATCGAGTCCTTAGAAGGGACCCTATTTAGAATGTAGACCGCGTAAGCTACAGCTTCACTCCATAACCATAGAGGAGCGTTACTTGAGTGGATCATGCTCCGGGCTGATTCCATGACTGTCCGATTCGCCCGTTCTGCAACTCCGTTTTGGGCTGGTGTGTGGGGACAACTTGATTCGTGGCGAATTCCTCTCTCTTCTAGGTAGCGCTTAAATTCAGTGCTATTGTATTCACCACCACCGTCAGTCCTAAGTGTTGAAATGTCTTTTCCGGTCTGGTTTTTTACGAGAGCTGCGAACAGTCGAAAATAAGCAAAAACTTCAGACTTCTTTTTCATGAAGTAAATGGTGACAAACCCACTGAAATCGTCTTTGTAGATGACGAAGTAGCGTGCACCTCCCATAGAGGTGTATGACATTGGGCCACACACATCGGAGTGAATTATTTCCCCAATTAAAAACGTTTCCCGTCTTCCATCAGGAAAAACAAGTCGATGCATCTTGCCTTTGGCACATCCACTGCATTGGTGAGCGTTGCCTTCTGTTTCAATGTCACGTGGGTTAAGTCCATCAACTATGTTCTTCTTGAACATCCGCCGGATTGTCCTCATGTTGACGTGCCCTAAGCGTCGATGTGCGATGGGGGTACAATCAAGTAGTTCTGCTGCCTTTGCCAAGTCTTCGACGATAACTTTGGGACTGACGTGGAGGTGGTAGAGAGTACGCCCAGCTCTTTCGCCAATAAGCACTAGCGAATTTTCCTTGTGGATGCTCACTTGATTATCGATAAATGAAACAGTCATCCCTGCTTCAGTTGCAGCGACTATTGAAAACAAATTTGTGCCTAATTCTGGCACAAAAGCAACGTTTGGAACGATCACGTTATTTTCAATCCCTTCAATCTGCGCCCATTAGAAATAGGAGAAATTAATTAATGCCACTTTATGCAGATGGTTTAGTTTAAATCACCTGTGTGATGAACTGGACATCACCTTGCCCATGCACGGCTAAATTGGTACCTCCTATTCCAGAGACTGTCCAGTCACCTGGGACGACTGGCTTGTAGTTACGTAATAGAAGTTTGTTGTAGGTCATATGTTGTGTTGCTCCAGAATCGGCAAACCAGTCGAGCGGACTTCTAGCCGTATAATAGGCTAATGCAGGAAATGCATTGTCTTCGTCATGGTCAATTCCATTTTCCTCTTTCGCTCTGCCCATTTTCCTACAGTCCTTTGTTTTATGGGTATCCACTTCACACCAAAGGCAATCAAAGTCTCGAAACGAATCTGGATTCTGCTTGAGCATTAAAAAAATAAAACAATTTGTAATTTGAATTGTGTGTTGAACGATGTATTTCTCAGTTCATACAGTCATTTGCATATTAAAGAGATTGTTTTATTTGTGTTGACTTGCCTGCTTGGCTCTGCTCATCTTGTTGCAATCCTTAGTTTTGTGGGTGTACAATTCACAGAATAAACAGTCAAACTCTCGATCGGCTTTTTCAGCTGGAGTAGACGAGGAGTCGGGATTTGGAGTTTTGTAGGAAAACCCCTGTGGATTGAAGTTTACCCTACGACCATTGCGGTGTTTCTCGACTCGACCTCTCTTCACATTGTGGAAATTTCCTCTTCCTTCGTATTTGTTATGAGAATTCGTATGTCTTGAGTTGCTCGCTTGCCCTGTAGTATTTTGTGTTGCATTGTCATTTTGTCCTTTGAAAAACAAATATAAACATAAAAATAAGTCTCAGGATTATGAATAACGATGATTGTTGAAATATTCATACCCGCTGCAAGAAATGCGATCTCAGTTTGGACTGGCTTTGAATAACAGGCAATAATCTTTTCTTCGGCCTTTAGTTTCCCGGTTAGGTTGATAACCGTTCTTTCCGCAACTGGAATAGTATTCCAGTTTGATCTTGCTCTGGCATAGGACTCTGGTAAGGATGAGAGTATTATATTGATGATGTGGAGCTCTTGCATTGGTTTGCCAATCTCTCTTAGTTTGTTTGTGAAAGCAAGAACGCCATTTATGTGGCTCATGATGTCCTTCCCTGAAAGGCAGATAACAAAAGGATTTTGTTATTAGTTTGTTTAAACAGTTGTTTGTTATGCAATGATAAAGATCAGTTCTGGTACCTGAATCGTATTTGAAATTGTAAAGACTCGTCAAGCAATTGTTCTCCAGGTCAGCAGCATTCGATGCATACTGAGTTTCGATCTTTAACCACATTTCTCTGGCAGTTAAAAGTCCATACAGGTTTTTCTTTTGATTCTGTTCGTTTGTTGCAAGAATGTAGTTTCTGCAGGTGACGTCCCTCAACAGCCAGGCGTCAATTGCAGCTTGGTTCGTCACGATATTGTTGTTTCTCACCTGAAAGAGAAAAATAAACTGAATATGCTGAATCAAATAAATGAGTACTTTGAGCTTAAATGTTTGAGTGTGTGGACACCAGGCAAACACGTTTCAGGCTTTGTCTCTATGATTTCAAGCTTGAGTGCATAGAAAGCACTAGGCAAATCATGTAGAAGAGTCAATCGGTTCAAAGAATAAACGTTTGAGTGTGTGAACACCAGGCAAACGTGTATCAGGTTTTGTTTTAAATGATGTCATGTTTGAGTGTAAAGACACCAGGCAAATCATGTACAAGAGAAAACCACGTTTGGCACAAAGACTATGCGTTTGAGTGTTGGAACACCAAGCAAACAAGTACAAGCAAGAAATATTTTCTTGCGATACGAAATGCGAAACAATGATAAAATGTCTAGAAATATACGAAAATTACTTCTGTTGGAAGAGTTTCAACTCTTCCTTCTGGTGCATCAACCATGGTCTTCATCCCGAGTTGTTCCATCATGGACAGAAATTCACATCGATAATCGCTGTAATTCTCTCCATTAAACTTGACGATGTGGCCGACGTCCTTAAATGCGTTGTGGGTAGGAATTGCCATTGCTAGTTGAATAAAGATTACCAGAATTTATATTACTAGTTACTCGCGTGTTCTGGGCCCATAACCTGTTGAAACAGATTAATGAAAGACATAATATGACACAGGGAATATGTTTAGTAACTAATCTTTATAATAAGTAGTGCGTAATAAGTAGTGTTAAGACAAGACAAAGATATATAATTCGGGAGACAATAGTTACCGCACGAGAGATAGTTATCAAGTGAAGTCAGTAAAAGATTCAAGAACTGACTAGCAGACGATATCAAACTTCCCAATTGGCTTTGGCAACCGCCACCATTGAGTTGCGGAAACCTATAGCTTCAACATGTCCAATACACCATTTCAATTCTATTGAATCAATAAATTTATAGAGCAAATCATGACCAAAAAGTTTTAGAAAAACGCACATTACAGCGCTTGAATTTTTAAAAATTATTCAAGTTATTTGAGTTCTATTATTGGCTAGTGGATTTCTATTGTCAAGCACTTGAGTTCTGCATAGCAGAGCACGCCAGAGCACGACAGAGCACGCCAGAGCACGCCAGTACACACCAGAGCACGCCAGTGCACGCCAGAGCACGCCAGTGCACGCCAGAGCACGCCAGTGCACGCCAGAGCACGTCAATGCACGCCAGAGCAAGCCAGTGCACGCCAGAGCACGCCAGTGCACGCCAGAGCACGCCAATTCACACCAGAGCACGCCAGAGCACGCCAGAGCACGCCAGTGCACGCCAGAGCACGCCAATTCATACCAGAGCACGCCAGTGCACGCCAGTGTACGTCAATGCACGCCAGAGCAAGCCAGTGCACGCCAAAGCACGCCAGTGCACGCCAGAGCACGCCAGTGCACGCCAGAGCACTCCAGTGCACGCCAAAGCACGCCAATGCATGCCAGAGCACGCCAGAGCACGCCAAAGCACGCCAGAGCACGCCAATTCACACCACAGCACGCCAGTGCACGCCAGAGCACGCAAGCGCACGCCAGAGCACGTTAATGAACGCCAGAGCAAGCCAGTGCACGCCAGAGCACGCCAATTCACACCAGAGCACGCCAGTATACGCCAGAGCACGCCAGTGCACTCCAGAGCGCGCCAGTTCAAGCCAGAGCACGCCAGTGCTTGCCAGAGCACGCCAGTGCTTACCAGAGCACGCCAGAGCACGCAAGAGAACGCCACTGCACGCCAGAGCACGTCAATGCACGCCAGATTACGCCAGTGCACGCCAGAGCAGGCCAATTCACACCAGAGCAAGCCATTGCACGCCAGAGCACGCCAGAGAACGACAAATTCACACCAGAGCACGTCAATGCACGCCAAAGAAGGCCAGTGCACGCTTGGGCACGCCAGTGCACGCCAGTGCAAACCAGAGCACGCCAGAGCACGCCAATTCACACCAGAGCACGCCAGGGCACGCCAGAGCAAGCCAATTCACACCAGAGCACGCCAGTGCTCGCCAGAGCACGCCAGAGAACGCCAGAGCACGCCAGTGCACACCAGACCACGCCAGTGCACGCCGGAAATCGTCAATGTACGCCAGAGCACGACAGTGCACGCCAGAGAACGCAAGTGCACGCCAGAGCACGCCAATTCACACCAGAGCACGCCAGTGCACGCCAGAGCACGCCAGTGCACGCCAGAGCACGCCAGTGCACGCCAGAGCACGCCAGTGCACGCCAGAGCACGCCAGTGCACGCCAGAGCACGCCAGTGCACGCCAGAGCACGCCAGTGCACGCCAGAGCACGCCAGTGCACGCCAGTGCACGCCAGAGCACGCCAGTGCACGCCAGAGCACGCCAGAGCACGCCAGAGCACGCCAGAGCACGCCAGTGCACGCCAGAGCACGCCAGAGCACGCCAATTCACACCAGAGCACGCCAGTGCACGCCAGTGCACGCCAGAGCACGACAAATTCACACCAGAGCACGTCAATGCACGCCAAAGCACGCCAGTGCACGCTTGGGCACGCCAGTGCACGCCAGAGCACGTCAATGCACGCCAGAGCATGCCAATGCACGCCAGAGCAAGCCAGAGCACGTCAATGCACGCCAGTCCGCGCCAGAGCACGCCAATTCACACTAGAGCACGCCAGTGCACGCCAGAGCACGCCAAACCATGCCAGAGCATAGAACAGCTCAGCACTTGAAGTTGCTATAATATTTTTTTCACTTGTTAAAACCATTTTTTATTTACAGGATGTGTAAATCAATGTCCAATATACCATTTCAAGTCTATTGAATCAATACATTTATAGAGCAAATCATGAACAAAAAGTTTTAGAAAAACGCACATCACAGCACTTGAATTTTAAAAAATTATTCAAGTAATTTGAGTTCTATTGTCGGTTAGTGGATTTCTATTGTCAAGCACTTGAGTTCTGCATAGCAGAGCACGCCAGAGCACGACAGAGCACTCCAGAGCACGCCAGTGCACGCCAGAGCACGCCAGTGCACTCCAGAGCACGCCAGTGCACGCCAGAGCACGCAAATTCATACCAGTGCACGCCAGAGCACGCCAATTCACACAAGAGCACGCTAGTGCACGCCAGAGCACGTCAATGCACGCCAGAGCAAGCCAGAGCACGCCAGAGCAAGCCAGAGCACCCCAGAGCACGCCAGAGCATGGTAGAGCACAGCAGAGAACAGCTCAGCGCTTGAAGTTGCTATAATATTTTTTTCACTTGTTAAAACCATTTTTTAATTACAGGTTGTGTATATCAATGTCCAATACACCATTTCAAGTCTATTGAATCAATAAATTTATAGAGAAAATCATGAACAAAAAGTTTTAGAAAAACGCACATCACAGCGCTTGAATTTTTAAAAATTATTCAAGTTATTTGAGTTCTATTGTCGGGTAGTGGATTTCTTTTGTCAAGAACTTGAGTTCTGCATAGCAGAGCACGCCAGAGCACGACAGAGCACGCCAGAGCATGCCAGTGCACGCCAGAGCACCCCAGAGCACGCCAGAGCATGGTAGAGCACAGCAGAGAACAGCTCAGCACTTGAAGTTGCTATAATATTTTTTTCACTTGTTAAAACCATTTTTTAATTACAGGTTGTGTATGTCAATGTCCAATACACCATTTCAAGTCTATTGAATCAATAAATTTATAGAGAAAATCATGAACAAAAAGTTTTAGAAAAACGCACATCACAGCGCTTGAATTTTTAAAAATTATTCAAGTTATTTGAGTTCTATTGTCGGGTAGTGGATTTCTTTTGTCAAGAACTTGAGTTCTGCATAGCAGAGCACGCCAGAGCACGACAGAGCACGCCAGAGCATGCCAGTGCACGCCAGAGCACGCCAGTGCACGCCAGTGCACTCTAGAGCAAGTCAATGCACGCCAGAGCACGCCAGAGCACGCCAGTGCACGCCAGAGCACGCCAATTCACAACAGAGCACGCCAGTGCACGCCAGAGCACGTCAATGCACGCCAGAGCAAGCCAGTGCACGCCAGAGCACGCCAGTGCACGCCAGAGCACTCCACTGCACGCCAGAGCACGCCAGAGCACGCCAATGCACGCCAGAGCACGCCAGTGCACGCCAGATCACGTCAATTCACACCAGAGCACGCCAGTGCATGCCAGAGCAAGCCAGTGCACGCCAGAGCACGCCAATTCACACCAGAGCACGCCAGTGCACGCCAGTGCATGCCAGAGCATAGAACAGCTCAGCACTTGAAGTTGCTATAATATTTTTTTCACTTGTTAAAACCATTTTTTATTTACAGGATGTGTAAATCAATGTCCAATACACCATTTCAAGTCTATTGAATCAATAAATTTATAGAGCAAATCATGAACAAAAAGTTTTAGAAAAACGCACATCACAGCACTTGAATTTTAAAAAATTATTCAAGTTATTTGAGTTTTATTGTCGGGTAGTGGATTTCTATTGTCAAGCACTTGAGTTCTGCATAGCAGAGCACGCCATAGCACGAAAGAGCACTCCAGAGCACGCCAGTGCACGTCAGTGCACTCCAGAGCACGCCAGTGCACGCCAGTGCACGCCAGTGCACGCCAGAGCACGCAAATTCATACCAGTGCACGCCAGAGAACGCCAATTCACACAAGAGAACGCTAGTGCACGCCAGAGAACGTCAATGCACGCCATAGCAAGCCAGAGCACGCCAGAGCACGCCAGAGCAAGCCAGAGCACCCCAGAGCACGCCAGAGCACGGTAGAGCACAGCAGAGAACAGCTCAGCACTTGAAGTTGCTATAATATTTTTTTCACTTGTTAAAACAATTTTTTAATTACAGGTTGTGTATATCAATGTCCAATACACCATTTCAAGTCTATTGAATCAATAAATTTATAGAGCAAATCATGAACAAAAAGTTTTAGAAAAACGCACATCACAGCGCTTGAATTTTTAAAAATTATTCAAGTTATTTGAGTTCTATTGTCGGGTAGTGGATTTCTTTTGTCAAGAACTTGAGTTCTGCATAGCAGAGCACGCCAGAGCACGACAGAGCACGCCAGAGCATGCCAGTGCACGCCAGAGCACGCCAGTGCACGCCAGTGCACTCTAGAGCAAGTCAATGCACGCCAGAGCACGCCAGAGCACGCCAGTGCACGCCAGAGCACGCCAATTCACAACAGAGCACGCCAGTGCACGCCAGAGCACGTCAATGCACGCCAGAGCAAGCCAGTGCACGCCAGAGCACGCCAGTGCACGCCAGAGCACTCCACTGCACGCCAGAGCACGCAAGAGCACGCCAATGCACGCCAGAGCACGCCAGTGCACGCCAGATCACGTCAATTCACACCAGAGCACGCCAGTGCATGCCAGAGCAAGCCAGTGCACGCCAGAGCACGCCAATTCACACCAGAGCACGCCAGTGCACGCCATAGCACGCCAGTGCATGCCAGAGCATAGAACAGCTCAGCACTTGAAGTTGCTATAATATTTTTTTCACTTGTTAAAACCATTTTTTATTTACAGGATGTGTAAATCAATGTCCAATACACCATTTCAAGTCTATTGAATCAATAAATTTATAGAGCAAATCATGAACAAAAAGTTTTAGAAAAACGCACATCACAGCACTTGAATTTTAAAAAATTATTCAAGTTATTTGAGTTTTATTGTCGGGTAGTGGATTTCTATTGTCAAGCACTTGAGTTCTGCATAGCAGAGCACGCCATAGCACGAAAGAGCACTCCAGAGCACGCCAGTGCACGTCAGTGCACTCCAGAGCACGCCAGTGCACGCCAGTGCACGCCAGTGCACGCCAGAGCACGCAAATTCATACCAGTGCACGCCAGAGAACGCCAATTCACACAAGAGAACGCTAGTGCACGCCAGAGAACGTCAATGCACGCCATAGCAAGCCAGAGCACGCCAGAGCACGCCAGAGCAAGCCAGAGCACCCCAGAGCACGCCAGAGCACGGTAGAGCACAGCAGAGAACAGCTCAGCACTTGAAGTTGCTATAATATTTTTTTCACTTGTTAAAACAATTTTTTAATTACAGGTTGTGTATATCAATGTCCAATACACCATTTCAAGTCTATTGAATCAATAAATTTATAGAGCAAATCATGAACAAAAAGTTTTAGAAAAACGCACATCACAGCGCTTGAATTTTTAAAAATTATTCAAGTTATTTGAGTTCTATTGTCGGGTAGTGGATTTATATTGTCAAGCACTTGAGTTCTGCATAGCAGAGCACGCCAGAGCACGACATAGCACGCCAGAGCACGCCAGTGCACGCCAGTGCACTCCAGAGCAAGTCAATGCACGCCAGAGCACGCCAGTGCACGCCAGAGCACGCCAATTCACAACAGAGCACGCCAGTGCACGCCAGAGCACGTCAATGCACGCTAGAGCACGCCAGTGCACGCCAGAGAACGCCAATTCACACCAGAGCACGCCAGTGCACGCCAGTGCACGCCAGTGCACGCCAGTGCACTCCAGAGCAAGTCAATGCACGCCAGAGCACGCCAGTGCACGCCAGAGCACGCCAATTCACAACAGAGCACGTCAATGCACGCCAGAGCAAGCCAGTGCACGCCAGAGCAAGCCAGTGCACGCCAGAGCACGGCAGTGCACGCCAGAGCACGCAAGAGCACGCAAATTCACGCCAGAGCACGTCAATGCACGCCAAAGCAAGCCAGTGCACGCCAGAGTACACCAGTGCACGCCAGAGCACGCCCATTCACATCAGAGCACGCAAGTGCACGCCAGAGAACGTCAATGCACGCCAGAGCACGCCAGTGCACGCAAGAGCACGTCAATGCACGCCAGAGAACGCCAATTCAAACTAGAGCACGCCAGTGCAAGCCAGAGCACGCCAGCGCACGCCAGAGCACGCCAGTAAACGCCAGAGCACGCCAGTAAACGCCAGAGCACATCAATGCACGCTAGAGCACGCCAATGCACGCCAGTGCAGGCCAGAGCACGTCAATGCACGCCAGAGCAAGCCAGAGCACGTCAATGCACGCCAGATCACGCCAGAGCACGCCAGAGCACGCCAATTCACACCAGAGCACGCCAGTGCACGCCAGAGCAAGCCAGTCCATGCCAGAGCACGTCAAAGCACGCCAGAGCAAGCCAGAGCACGCCAGAGCACGCCAGAGCACGCCAGAGCACGCCAATGCACGCCAGAGCACGCCAGTGCACGCCAGTGCACTCCAGAGCAAGTCAATGCACGCCAGAGCACGTCAGTGCACTCCAGAGCACGCCAATTCACAACAGCGCACGTCAATGCACGCCAGAGCATGCCAATGCACGCCAGTGCAGGCCAGAGCACGTCAATGCACGCCAGAGCAAGCCAGAGCACGTCAATGCACGCCAGATCACGCCAGAGCACGCCAGAGCACGCCAATTCACACCAGAGCACGCCAGTGCACGCCAGAGCACGCCAGTGCATGCCAGAACACGTCAAAGCACGCCAGAGCAAGCCAGAGCACGCCAGAGCACGCCAGAGCACGCCAGAGCACGCCAGTGCACGCCAGAGCACGCCAGTGCACACCAGTGCACGCCAGAGCACTCCAGTGCACGCCAGAGCACGCCAGTGCACGCCAGAGTCCGCCAGTGCACGCCAGAGCACGCCAATTCACACCAGAGCGCGCAAGTGCTTGCCAGAGCACGCCAGTACACGCCAGTGCACGCCAGTGCACGCTTGGGCACGAAAGAGCACGCCAGAGCACGCCAGAGCACGCCAATTCACACCAGAGCACGCAAGTGCACGCCAGAGCACGCCAATTCACACCAGAGCACGTCAATGCACGCCAGAGCAAGCCAGAGCACGCCAGAGCACGCCAGAGCACCCAGTGCACGCCAGAGCACGCCAGTGCACGCCAGAGCACGCCAATGCACGCCAATGCACGCCGGAGCACGCCATTTCACACCAGAGTGCACGCCAGAGCACGTCAATGCACGCCAGAGCACGCCAGTGCACGCAAGAGCACGTCAATGCACGCCAGAGAACGCCAATTCAAACTAGAGCACGCCAGTGCAAGCCAGAGCACGCCAGCGCACGCCAGAGCATGCCAGTAAACGCCAGAGCACATCAATGCACGCTAGAGCACGCCAATGCACGCCAGTGCAGGCCAGAGCACGTCAATGCACGCCAGAGCAAGCCAGAGCACGTCAATGCAAGCCAGATCACGCCAGAGCACGCCAGAGCACGCCAATTCACACCAGAGCACGCCAGTGCACGCCAGAGCAAGCCAGTCCATGCCAGAGCACGTCAAAGCACGCCAGAGCAAGCCAGAGCACGCCAGAGCACGCCAGAGCACGCCAGAGCACGCCAGTGCACGCCAGAGCACGCCAGTGCACGCCAGTGCACTCCAGAGCAAGTCAATGCACGCCAGAGCACGTCAGTGCACGCCAGAGCACGCCAATTCACAACAGCGAACGTCAATGCACGCCAGAGCATGCCAATGCACGCAAGTGCAGGCCAGAGCACGTCAATGCACGCCAGAGCAAGCCAGAGCACGTCAATGCACGCCAGATCACGCCAGAGCACGCCAGAGCACGCCAATTCACACCAGAGCACGCCAGTGCACGCCAGAGCACGCCAGTGCATGCCAGAACACGTCAAAGCACGCCAGAGCAAGCCAGAGCACGCCAGAGCACGCCAGAGCACGCCAGAGCACGCCAGAGCACGCCAGTGCACGCCAGAGCACGCCAGTGCACACCAGTGCACGCCAGAGCACTCCAGTGCACGCCAGAGCACGCCAGTGCACGCCAGAGTCCGCCAGTGCACGCCAGAGCACGCTAATTCACATCAGAGCGCGCAAGTGCTTGCCAGAGCACGCCAGTACACGCCAGTGCACGCCAGTGCACGCTTGGGCACGAAAGAGCACGCCAGAGCACGCCAGAGCACGCCAATTCACACCAGAGCACGCAAGTGCACGCCAGAGCACGCCAATTCACACCAGAGTACGTCAATGCACGCCAGAGCAAGCCAGAGCACGCCAGAGCACGCCAGAGCACCCAGTGCACGCCAGAGCACGCCAGTGCACGCCAGAGCACGCCAATGCACGCCAGTGCACGCCAGAGCACGCCATTTCACACCAGAGTGCACGCCAGAGCACGTCAATGCACGCCAGAGCAAGCCAGAGCACGTCAATGCACGCCAGAGCACGTCAATGCACGCCAGAGCACGCCAGAGCAAGCCAGAGCACGCCATTGCACGCCAGAGCACGTCAATGCACGCCAGAGCACGCCAGTGCACGCCAGAGCACGCCAATGCACGCAAGAGCACGCCAATTCTCACCAGAGCACGTCAATGCACGCAAGAGCACGTCAATGCACGCCAGAGCAAGCCAGTGCACGCCACAGCACTCAAGTGCACGCCAGAGCACGCCAATGCACGCCAGAGCACGTCAATGCACGCCAAAGCAAGCCAGTGCACGCCAGAGCACGCCAGTGCACGCCAGAGCACGCCAGTGCACGCCAGAGCACGCCAATTCATACCAGAGCACGCCAGTGCACTACAGAGCACGTCAATGCACGCCAGAGCACGCCAGAGCACGTCAATGGACGCCAGAGAAAGCCAATTCAAACCAGAGCACGCAAGTGCAAGCCAGAGCACGCCATCGCACGCCAGAGCACGCCAGTACACGCCAGAGCACGTCAATGCACGCAAGAGCATGCCAATGCACGCCAGTGCAAGCCAGAGCACGCCAGCGCACGCCAGAGCAAGCCAGAGCACGTCAATGCACGCCAGATCACGCCAGTGCAAGCCAAAGCACGCCAATTCACACCAGAGCACGCAAGTGCACGCCAAAGCACGCCAGTGCATGCCAGAGCACGTCAAAGTACGCCAGTGCACGCCAGAGCACGCCAATGCACGCCAGAGCACGTCAATGCACGCCAAAGCAAGCCAGTGCACGCCAGAGCACGCCAGTGCACGCCAGAGCACGCCAATTCATACCAGAGCACGCCAGTGCACGCCAGAGCACGCCAGAGCACGCCAATTCACACCAGAGCACGCCAGTGCACGCCAGAGCACGCCAGAGCACGCCAATTCACACCAGAGCACAGCAGAGAACAGCTCAGCACTTGAAGTTGCTCTAATATTTTTTTCACTTGTTAAAACCATTTTTTAATTACAGGTTGTGTATATCAATGTCCAATACACCATTTCAAGTCTATTGAATCAATAAATTTATAGAGCAAATCATGAACAAAAAGTTTTAGAAAAACGCACATCACAGCGCTTGAATTTTAAAAAATTATTCAAGTTATTTGAGTTCTATTGTCGGGTAGTGGATTTATATTGTCAAGCACTTGAGTTCTGCATAGCAGAGCACGCCAGAGCACGACATAGCACGCCAGAGCACGCCAGTGCACGCCAGTGCACTCCAGAGCAAGTCAATGCACGCCAGAGCACGCCAGTGCACGCCAGAGGACGCCAATTCACAACAGAGCACGCCAGTGCACGCCAGAGCACGTCAATGCACGCTAGAGCACGCCAGTGCACGCCAGAGAACGTCAATTCACACCAGAGCACGCCAGTGCACGCCAGTGCACGCCAGTGCACTCCAGAGCAAGTCAATGCACGCCAGAGCACGCCAGTGCACGCCAGAGCACGCCAATTAACAACAGAGCACGTCAATGCACGCCAGAGCAAGCCAGTGCACGCCAGAGCAAGCCAGTTCACGCCAGAGCACGGCAGTGCACGCCAGAGCACGCAAGAGCACGCAAATGCACGCCAGAGCACGTCAATGCACGCCAAAGCAAGCCAGTGCACGCCAGAGTACACCAGTGCACGCCAGAGCACGCCCATTCACACCAGAGCACGCAAGTGCACGCCAGAGAACGTCAATGCACGCCAGAGCACGCCAGTGCACGCAAGAGCAAGCCAGAGCACGTTTGGGCACGAAAGAGCACGCCAGAGCACGCCAGAGCACGCCAATTCACACCAGAGCACGCAAGTGCACGCCAGAGCACGCCAATTCACACCAGAGCACGTCAATGCACGCCAGAGCAAGCCAGAGCACGCCAGAGCACGCCAGAGCACGGTAGAGCAAGCCAGAGCACGCCAGAGAACGCCAGTGCACGCCAGAGCACGTCAACGCACGCCAGAGCACTTCAGTGCACGCCAGAGCACGCCAATTCATACCAGTGCACGCAAGTGCACGCCAGAGCACGTCAATGCACGCCAGTGCTCGCCAGAGCACGCCAATTCACACCAGAGCACGCCAGAGCACGCCAGAGCACGCCAGTGCACGCCAGATTACGCCAGAGCACGCCAGAGCACGCCAATTCACACCAGAGCACGCCAGTGCATGCCAGAGCACGCCAGTGCACGCCAGATTATGCCAGAGCACGCCAGAGCACGCCAATTCACACCAGAGCACGCCAGTGCACGCCAGAGCACGTCAATGCATGCCAGAGCACGCCATTGCACGCCAGAGCACGCCAATTCATACTAGAACACGCCAATTCACACAAGAGCACGCCAGTGCACGCCAGATTACGCCAGATTACGCCAGAGCACGCCAGTGCACGCCAGAGCACGCCAGTGCACGCCAGAGCACGCCAGTGCACGCCAGAGCACGTCAGTGCACGCCAGTGCTCGCCAGAGCACTCCAATTCACACCAGAGCACGCCACAGCACGCCAGTGCACGCCAGACCACGTCAATGCACGCTAGAGCACGCCAGTGCACGCCAGAGAACGCCAATTTATACCAGAGCACGCCAGTGCACGCCAGATTACGCCAGTGCACGCCAGAGCACGCCAATGAACGCCAGAGCACTCCAGTGCACGCCAGAGCACGCCAATGCACGCCAGAGCACGTCAATGCACGCCAAAGCAAGCCAATTCATACCAGAGCACGCAAGTGCACGCCAGAGCACGCCAGTGCACGCCAGTGCACACCAGAGCACGCCAGTGCACGCCAGAGCACGCCAGTGCACGCCAGAGCAGCCCAGTGCACGCCAGAGCACGCCAATTCACACCAGAGAACGCCAGTGCACGCCAGTGCACGCCAGTGCACGCCAATTCATACCAGAGCACGCCAGTGCACTACAGAGCACGTAAATGCACGCCAGAGCACGCCAGTGCACGCCAGAGCACGTCAATGCACGCCAGAGAAAGCCAATTCAAACCAGAGCACGCAAGTGCAAGCCAGAGCACGCAAGTGCAAGCCAGAGCACGCCATCGCACGCCAGAGCACGCCAGTACACGCCAGAGCACGTCAATGCACGCAAGAGCATGCCAATGCACGCCAGTGCAAGCCAGAGCACGCCAGCGCACGCCAGAGCAAGCCAGAGCACGTCAATGCACGCCAGATCACGCCAGTGCAAGCCAAAGCACGCCAATTCACACCAGAGCACGCAAGTGCACGCCAAAGCACGCCAGTGCATGCCAGAGCACGTCAAAGTACGCCAGTGCACGCCAGAGCACGCCAATGCACGCCAGAGCACGTCAATGCACGCCAAAGCAAGCCAGTGCACGCCAGAGCACGCCAGTGCACGCCAGAGCACGCCAATTCATACCAGAGCACGCCAGTGCACGCCAGAGCACGCCAGAGCACGCCAATTCACACCAGAGCACGCCAGTGCACGCCAGAGCACGCCAGAGCACGCCAATTCACACCAGAGCACAGCAGAGAACAGCTCAGCACTTGAAGTTGCTCTAATATTTTTTTCACTTGTTAAAACCATTTTTTAATTACAGGTTGTGTATATCAATGTCCAATACACCATTTCAAGTCTATTGAATCAATAAATTTATAGAGCAAATCATGAACAAAAAGTTTTAGAAAAACGCACATCACAGCGCTTGAATTTTAAAAAATTATTCAAGTTATTTGAGTTCTATTGTCGGGTAGTGGATTTATATTGTCAAGCACTTGAGTTCTGCATAGCAGAGCACGCCAGAGCACGACATAGCACGCCAGAGCACGCCAGTGCACGCCAGTGCACTCCAGAGCAAGTCAATGCACGCCAGAGCACGCCAGTGCACGCCAGAGGACGCCCATTCACAACAGAGCACGCCAGTGCACGCCAGAGCACGTCAATGCACGCTAGAGCACGCCAGTGCACGCCAGAGAACGTCAATTCACACCAGAGCACGCCAGTGCACGCCAGTGCACGCCAGTGCACTCCAGAGCAAGTCAATGCACGCCAGAGCACGCCAGTGCACGCCAGAGCACGCCAATTAACAACAGAGCACGTCAATGCACGCCAGAGCAAGCCAGTGCACGCCAGAGCAAGCCAGTTCACGCCAGAGCACGGCAGTGCACGCCAGAGCACGCAAGAGCACGCAAATGCACGCCAGAGCACGTCAATGCACGCCAAAGCAAGCCAGTGCACGCCAGAGTACACCAGTGCACGCCAGAGCACGCCCATTCACACCAGAGCACGCAAGTGCACGCCAGAGAACGTCAATGCACGCCAGAGCACGCCAGTGCACGCAAGAGCAAGCCAGAGCACGTTTGGGCACGAAAGAGCACGCCAGAGCACGCCAGAGCACGCCAATTCACACCAGAGCACGCAAGTGCACGCCAGAGCACGCCAATTCACACCAGAGCACGTCAATGCACGCCAGAGCAAGCCAGAGCACGCCAGAGCACGCCAGAGCACGGTAGAGCAAGCCAGAGCACGCCAGAGAACGCCAGTGCACGCCAGAGCACGTCAACGCACGCCAGAGCACTTCAGTGCACGCCAGAGCACGCCAATTCATACCAGTGCACGCAAGTGCACGCCAGAGCACGTCAATGCACGCCAGTGCTCGCCAGAGCACGCCAATTCACACCAGAGCACGCCAGAGCACGCCAGAGCACGCCAGTGCACGCCAGATTACGCCAGAGCACGCCAGAGCACGCCAATTCACACCAGAGCACGCCAGTGCATGCCAGAGCACGCCAGTGCACGCCAGATTATGCCAGAGCACGCCAGAGCACGCCAATTCACACCAGAGCACGCCAGTGCACGCCAGAGCACGTCAATGCATGCCAGAGCACGCCATTGCACGCCAGAGCACGCCAATTCATACTAGAACACGCCAATTCACACAAGAGCACGCCAGTGCACGCCAGATTACGCCAGATTACGCCAGAGCACGCCAGTGCACGCCAGAGCACGCCAGTGCACGCCAGAGCACGTCAGTGCACGCCAGTGCTCGCCAGAGCACTCCAATTCACACCAGAGCACGCCACAGCACGCCAGTGCACGCCAGACCACGTCAATGCACGCTAGAGCACGCCAGTGCACGCCAGAGAACGCCAATTTATACCAGAGCACGCCAGTGCACGCCAGATTACGCCAGTGCACGCCAGAGCACGCCAATGAACGCCAGAGCACTCCAGTGCACGCCAGAGCACGCCAATGCACGCCAGAGCACGTCAATGCACGCCAAAGCAAGCCAATTCATACCAGAGCACGCAAGTGCACGCCAGAGCACGCCAGTGCACGCCAGTGCACACCAGAGCACGCCAGTGCACGCCAGAGCACGCCAGTGCACGCCAGAGCAGCCCAGTGCACGCCAGAGCACGCCAATTCACACCAGAGAACGCCAGTGCACGCCAGTGCACGCCAGTGCACGCCAATTCATACCAGAGCACGCCAGTGCACTACAGAGCACGTAAATGCACGCCAGAGCACGCCAGTGCACGCCAGAGCACGTCAATGCACGCCAGAGAAAGCCAATTCAAACCAGAGCACGCAAGTGCAAGCCAGAGCACGCAAGTGCAAGCCAGAGCACGCCAGCGCACGCCAGAGCACGCCAGTACACGCCAGAGCACGTCAATGCACGCAAGAGCATGCCAATGCACGCCAGTGCAGGCCAGAGCACGTCAATGCACGCCAGAGCAAGCCAGAGCACGTCAATGCACGCCAGTCCAAGCCAAAGCACGCCAATTCACACCAGAGCACGCCAGTGCACGCCAAAGCACGCCAGTACACGCCAGAGCACGTCAATGCACGCAAGAGCATGCCAATGCACGCCAGTGCAGGCCAGACCACGTCAATGCACGCTAGAGCACGCCAGTGCACGCCAGAGAACGCCAATTTATACCAGAGCACGCCAGTGCACGCCAGATTACGCCAGTGCACGCCAGAGCACGCCAATGAACGCCAGAGCACTCCAGTGCACGCCAGAGCACGCCAATGCACGCCAGAGCACGTCAATGCACGCCAAAGCAAGCCAATTCATACCAGAGCACGCAAGTGCACGCCAGAGCACGCCAGTGCACGCCAGTGCACACCAGAGCACGCCAGTGCACGCCAGAGCACGCCAGTGCACGCCAGAGCAGCCCAGTGCACGCCAGAGCACGCCAATTCACACCAGAGAACGCCAGTGCACGCCAGTGCACGCCAATTCATACCAGAGCACGCCAGTGCACTACAGAGCACGTAAATGCACGCCAGAGCACGCCAGTGCACGCCAGAGCACGTCAATGCACGCCAGAGAAAGCCAATTCAAACCAGAGCACGCAAGTGCAAGCCAGAGCACGCAAGTGCAAGCCAGAGCACGCCAGCGCACGCCAGAGCACGCCAGTACACGCCAGAGCACGTCAATGCACGCAAGAGCATGCCAATGCACGCCAGTGCAGGCCAGAGCACGTCAATGCACGCAAGAGCAAGCCAGAGCACGTCAATGCACGCCAGTGCAAGCCAAAGCACGCCAATTCACACCAGAGCACGCCAGTGCACGCCAAAGCACGCCAGTGCATGCCAGAGCACGTCAAAGTACGCCAGTGCACGCCAGAGCACGCCAATGCACGCCAGAGCACGTCAATACACGTCAAAGCAAGTCAGTGCACGCCAGAGCACGCCAGTGCACGCCAGAGCACGCCAGTGCACGCCAGAGCACGCCAATTCATACCAGAGCACGCCAGTGCACACCAGAGCAAGCCAATTCACACCAGAGCACGCCAGTTTACGCCAGAGCACGCCAGTGCACGCCAGAGCACGCCAGAGCACGCCAATTCACACCAGAGCACGCCAGAGCACGGTAGAGCACAGCAGAGAACAGCTCAGCACTTGAAGTTGCTCTAATATTTTTTTCACTTGTTAAAACCATTTTTTAATTACAGGATGTGTAAATCAATGTCCAATACACCATTTCAAGTCTATTTAATCAATAAATTTATAGAGCAAATCATAAACAAAAAGTTTTAGAAAAACGCACATCACAGCACTTGAATTTTAAAAAAATTATTCAAGTTATTTGAGTTCTATTGTCGGGTAGTTGATTTCTATTGTCAAGCACTTGAGTTCTGCATAGCAGAGCACGCCAGAGCACGACAGAGCACACCAGAGCACGCCAGAGCACGCCAGAGCACGCCAGAGCACGCCAATTCACACCAGAGCACGCCAGTGCACGCCAGAGCACGCCAGTGCACGCCAGAGCACGTCAATGCACGCAAGTGCACGCCAGAGCACCCCAGAGCACCCCAGAGCACGCCAATGCACGCCAGAGCACGTCAATGCACGCCAAAGCAAGCCAGTGCACGCCAGAGTACACCAGTGCACGCCAGAGCACGCCCATTCACACCAGAGCACGCAAGTGCACGCCAGAGAACGTCAATGCACGCCAGAGCACGCCAGTGCACGCAAGAGCAAGCCAGAGCACGTTTGGGCACGAAAGAGCACGCCAGAGCACGCCAGAGCACGCCAATTCACACCAGAGCACGCAAGTGCACGCCAGAGCACGCCAATTCACACCAGAGCACGTCAATGCACGCCAGAGCAAGCCAGAGCACGCCAGAGCACGCCAGAGCACGGTAGAGCAAGCCAGAGCACGCCAGAGAACGCCAGTGCACGCCAGAGCACGTCAACGCACGCCAGAGCACTTCAGTGCACGCCAGAGCACGCCAATTCATACCAGTGCACGCAAGTGCACGCCAGAGCACGTCAATGCACGCCAGTGCTCGCCAGAGCACGCCAATTCACACCAGAGCACGCCAGAGCACGCCAGAGCACGCCAGTGCACGCCAGATTACGCCAGAGCACGCCAGAGCACGCCAATTCACACCAGAGCACGCCAGTGCACGCCAGTGCACGCCAGTGCACTCCAGAGCAAGTCAATGCACGCCAGAGCACGCCAGTGCACGCCAGAGCACGCCAATTAACAACAGAGCACGTCAATGCACGCCAGAGCAAGCCAGTGCACGCCAGAGCAAGCCAGTTCACGCCAGAGCACGGCAGTGCACGCCAGAGCACGCAAGAGCACGCAAATGCACGCCAGAGCACGTCAATGCACGCCAAAGCAAGCCAGTGCACGCCAGAGTACACCAGTGCACGCCAGAGCACGCCCATTCACACCAGAGCACGCAAGTGCACGCCAGAGAACGTCAATGCACGCCAGAGCACGCCAGTGCACGCAAGAGCAAGCCAGAGCACGTTTGGGCACGAAAGAGCACGCCAGAGCACGCCAGAGCACGCCAATTCACACCAGAGCACGCAAGTGCACGCCAGAGCACGCCAATTCACACCAGAGCACGTCAATGCACGCCAGAGCAAGCCAGAGCACGCCAGAGCACGCCAGAGCACGGTAGAGCAAGCCAGAGCACGCCAGAGAACGCCAGTGCACGCCAGAGCACGTCAACGCACGCCAGAGCACTTCAGTGCACGCCAGAGCACGCCAATTCATACCAGTGCACGCAAGTGCACGCCAGAGCACGTCAATGCACGCCAGTGCTCGCCAGAGCACGCCAATTCACACCAGAGCACGCCAGAGCACGCCAGAGCACGCCAGTGCACGCCAGATTACGCCAGAGCACGCCAGAGCACGCCAATTCACACCAGAGCACGCCAGTGCATGCCAGAGCACGCCAGTGCACGCCAGATTATGCCAGAGCACGCCAGAGCACGCCAATTCACACCAGAGCACGCCAGTGCACGCCAGAGCACGTCAATGCATGCCAGAGCACGCCATTGCACGCCAGAGCACGCCAATTCATACTAGAACACGCCAATTCACACAAGAGCACGCCAGTGCACGCCAGATTACGCCAGATTACGCCAGAGCACGCTAGTGCACGCCAGAGCACGCCAGTGCACGCCAGAGCACGCCAGTGCACGCCAGAGCACGTCAGTGCACGCCAGTGCTCGCCAGAGCACTCCAATTCACACCAGAGCACGCCACAGCACGCCAGTGCACGCCAGACCACGTCAATGCACGCTAGAGCACGCCAGTGCACGCCAGAGAACGCCAATTTATACCAGAGCACGCCAGTGCACGCCAGATTACGCCAGTGCACGCCAGAGCACGCCAATGAACGCCAGAGCACTCCAGTGCACGCCAGAGCACGCCAATGCACGCCAGAGCACGTCAATGCACGCCAAAGCAAGCCAATTCATACCAGAGCACGCAAGTGCACGCCAGAGCACGCCAGTGCACGCCAGTGCACACCAGAGCACGCCAGTGCACGCCAGAGCACGCCAGTGCACGCCAGAGCAGCCCAGTGCACGCCAGAGCACGCCAATTCACACCAGAGAACGCCAGTGCACGCCAGTGCACGCCAATTCATACCAGAGCACGCCAGTGCACTACAGAGCACGTAAATGCACGCCAGAGCACGCCAGTGCACGCCAGAGCACGTCAATGCACGCCAGAGAAAGCCAATTCAAACCAGAGCACGCAAGTGCAAGCCAGAGCACGCAAGTGCAAGCCAGAGCACGCCAGCGCACGCCAGAGCACGCCAGTACACGCCAGAGCACGTCAATGCACGCAGGAGCATGCCAATGCACGCCAGTGCAGGCCAGAGCACGTCAATGCACGCCAGAGCAAGCCAGAGCACGTCAATGCACGCCAGTCCAAGCCAAAGCACGCCAATTCACACCAGAGCACGCCAGTGCACGCCAAAGCACGCCAGTACACGCCAGAGCACGTCAATGCACGCAAGAGCATGCCAATGCACGCCAGTGCAGGCCAGACCACGTCAATGCACGCTAGAGCACGCCAGTGCACGCCAGAGAACGCCAATTTATACCAGAGCACGCCAGTGCACGCCAGATTACGCCAGTGCACGCCAGAGCACGCCAATGAACGCCAGAGCACTCCAGTGCACGCCAGAGCACGCCAATGCACGCCAGAGCACGTCAATGCACGCCAAAGCAAGCCAATTCATACCAGAGCACGCAAGTGCACGCCAGAGCACGCCAGTGCACGCCAGTGCACACCAGAGCACGCCAGTGCACGCCAGAGCACGCCAGTGCACGCCAGAGCAGCCCAGTGCACGCCAGAGCACGCCAATTCACACCAGAGAACGCCAGTGCACGCCAGTGCACGCCAATTCATACCAGAGCACGCCAGTGCACTACAGAGCACGTAAATGCACGCCAGAGCACGCCAGTGCACGCCAGAGCACGTCAATGCACGCCAGAGAAAGCCAATTCAAACCAGAGCACGCAAGTGCAAGCCAGAGCACGCAAGTGCAAGCCAGAGCACGCCAGCGCACGCCAGAGCACGCCAGTACACGCCAGAGCACGTCAATGCACGCAAGAGCATGCCAATGCACGCCAGTGCAGGCCAGAGCACGTCAATGCACGCCAGAGCAAGCCAGAGCACGTCAATGCACGCCAGTGCAAGCCAAAGCACGCCAATTCACACCAGAGCACGCCAGTGCACGCCAAAGCACGCCAGTGCATGCCAGAGCACGTCAAAGTACGCCAGTGCACGCCAGAGCACGCCAATGCACGCCAGAGCACGTCAATACACGTCAAAGCAAGTCAGTGCACGCCAGAGCACGCCAGTGCACGCCAGAGCACGCCAGTGCACGCCAGAGCACGCCAATTCATACCAGAGCACGCCAGTGCACACCAGAGCAAGCCAATTCACACCAGAGCACGCCAGTTTACGCCAGAGCACGCCAGTGCACGCCAGAGCACGCCAGAGCACGCCAATTCACACCAGAGCACGCCAGAGCACGGTAGAGCACAGCAGAGAACAGCTCAGCACTTGAAGTTGCTCTAATATTTTTTTCACTTGTTAAAACCATTTTTTAATTACAGGATGTGTAAATCAATGTCCAATACACCATTTCAAGTCTATTTAATCAATAAATTTATAGAGCAAATCATAAACAAAAAGTTTTAGAAAAACGCACATCACAGCACTTGAATTTTAAAAAAATTATTCAAGTTATTTGAGTTCTATTGTCGGGTAGTTGATTTCTATTGTCAAGCACTTGAGTTCTGCATAGCAGAGCACGCCAGAGCACGACAGAGCACACCAGAGCACGCCAGAGCACGCCAGAGCACGCCAGAGCACGCCAATTCACACCAGAGCACGCCAGTGCACGCCAGAGCACGCCAGTGCACGCCAGAGCACGTCAATGCACGCAAGTGCACGCCAGAGCACCCCAGAGCACCCCAGAGCACGCCAGTGAACGCCAGAGCACGCCAGTGCACGCCAGGGAACGCCAATGCACGCCAGAGCACGTCAATGCACGCCAAAGCAAGCCAGTGCACGCCAGAGTACACCAGTGCACGCCAGAGCACGCCCATTCACACCAGAGCACGCAAGTGCACGCCAGAGAACGTCAATGCACGCCAGAGCACGCCAGTGCACGCAAGAGCAAGCCAAAGCACGTTTGGGCACGAAAGAGCACGCCAGAGCACGCCAGAGCACGCCAATTCACACCAGAGCACGCAAGTGCACGCCAGAGCACGCCAATTCACACCAGAGCACGTCAATGCACGCCAGAGCAAGCCAGAGCACGCCAGAGCACGCCAGAGCACGGTAGAGCAAGCCAGAGCACGCCAGAGAACGCCAGTGCACGCCAGAGCACGTCAACGCACGCCAGAGCACTTCAGTGCACGCCAGAGCACGCCAATTCATACCAGTGCACGCAAGTGCACGCCAGAGCACGTCAATGCACGCCAGTGCTCGCCAGAGCACGCCAATTCACACCAGAGCACGCCAGAGCACGCCAGAGCACGCCAGTGCACGCCAGATTACGCCAGAGCACGCCAGAGCACGCCAATTCACACCAGAGCACGCCAAAGCATGCCAGAGCACGCCAGTGCACGCCAGATTATGCCAGAGCACGCCAGAGCACGCCAATTCACACCAGAGCACGCCAGTTAACGCCAGAGCACGCCAGAGTACGCCAGTGTACGCCAGAGCACGCCATTGCACGCCAGAGCACGCCAATTCACACCAGAGCACGCCAGTGCACGCCAAAGCACGCCAGTGCACGCAAGAGCACGCCAGGTCACGCCAGAGCACGTGAATGCACGCCAGAGCAAACCAGAGCACGCCAGTGCACGCCAGAGCACGGTAGAGCACAGCAGAGAACAGCTCAGCACTTGAAGTTGCTAAAATATTTTTTTCACTTTAAAACCATTTTTTAATAACAGAATGTGTAAATCAATGTCAATTACACCATTTCAAGTCCATTGAATCAATAAATTTATAGAGCAAATCATGAACAAAAAGTTTTAGAAAAACACACATCACAACACTTGAATTTTAAAAAATTATTCAAGTTATTTGAGTTCTATTGTCGGGTAGTGGATTTCTATTGTCAAGCACTTGAGTTCTGCATAGCAGAGCACGCCAGATCACGCCAGAGAATGCCAGAGCACGCCAGTGCACGCCAGAGCACGCCAATTCACACCAGAGAACGCCAGTGCACGCCAGAGTACGCCAGTGCACTCCAGTGCACGCCAGAGCACGCAAATTCATACAAGTGCACGCCAGAGCACGCCAATTCACACCTGAGCACGCCAGTGCATGCCAGAGCACGCCAGTGCACGCTGGAGCACGCCAGTGCACTCCAGAGCACGCCAGTGCACGCCAGAGCACGCCAGTGAACGCCAGAGCACGTCAATGCACGCCAGAGCAAGCCAGGGCACGCAAGAGCACGCCAGTGCATGCCAGAGCACGCCAATTCACACAAGAGCACGCCAGTGCACGCCAGAGCACGCCAGTGCACGCCAGAGCACGCCAGAGCACGCCAGTGCACGCCAGAGCACGCCAGTGCACGCCAGAGCACGTCAATGCACGACAGAGCACGCCAGAGAACGCCAGTGCACGCCAGTGCACGCCAATTCACACCAGAGAACGCCAGTGCACGCCAGAGTACGCCAGTGCACGCCAGAGCACGCAAAATCATACCAGTGCAGGCCAGAGCACGCCAATTCACACCAGAGCACGCCAGTGCATGCCAGAGCACGCCAGTGCACGCCAGAGCACGTCAATGCACGCCAGCGAACGCCAGTGCACGCCAGAGCACACCAGAGCACACCAGTGCACGCCAGAGCACACAAATTCATACTAGAGCACGCCAGTGCACGCCAGCGAACTTCAATGCACCCCAGAGCACCCCAGAGCACGCCAGTGCACGCTGGAGCACGCCAGTGCACTCCAGAGCACGCCAGTGCACGTCAGAGCACGCCAGTGAACGCCAGAGCACGTCAATGCACGCCAGAGCAAGCCAGTGCACGCCAGAGCACGCCAGTGCATGCCAGAGCACGCCAATTCACACCTGAGCACGCCAGTGCACGCCAGAGCTCGCCAGTGCACGCCAGAGCACGCCAGTGCACGCCAGAGCACGCCAGTGCACGCCAGAGCACGCCAGTGCACGCCAGAGCACGCCAGAGCACGCCAGTGCACGCCAGAGCACGTCAATGCACGACAGAGCACGCCAGAGAACGCCAGTGCACGCCAGAGCACGCCAATTCACACCAGAGAACGCCAGTGCACGCCAGAGCACGCCAGAGCACGCCAATTCACACCAGAGCACGCCAGAGCACGGTAGAGCACAGCAGAGAACAGCTCAGCACTTGAAGTTGCTCTAATATTTTTTTCACTTGTTAAAACCATTTTTTAATTACAGGATGTGTAAATCAATGTCCAATACACCATTTCAAGTCTATTGAATCAATAAATTTATAGAGCAAATCATAAACAAAAAGTTTTAGAAAAACGCACATCACAGCACTTGAATTTTAAAAAAATTATTCAAGTTATTTGAGTTCTATTGTCGGGTAGTTGATTTCTATTGTCAAGCACTTGAGTTCTGCATAGCAGAGCACGCCAGAGCACGACAGAGCACACCAGAGCACGCCAGAGCACGCCAGAGCACGCCAGAGCACGCCAATTCACACCAGAGCACGCCAGTGCACGCCAGAGCACGCCAGTGCACGCCAGAGCACGTCAATGCACGCAAGTGCACGCCAGAGCACCCCAGAGCACCCCAGAGCACGCCAGTGAACGCCAGAGCACGCCAGTGCACGCCAGGGAACGCCAATGCACGCCAGAGCACGTCAATGCACGCCAAAGCAAGCCAGTGCACGCCAGAGTACACCAGTGCACGCCAGAGCACGCCCATTCACACCAGAGCACGCAAGTGCACGCCAGAGAACGTCAATGCACGCCAGAGCACGCCAGTGCACGCAAGAGCAAGCCAGAGCACGTTTGGGCACGAAAGAGCACGCCAGAGCACGCCAGAGCACGCCAATTCACACCAGAGCACGCAAGTGCACGCCAGAGCACGCCAATTCACACCAGAGCACGTCAATGCACGCCAGAGCAAGCCAGAGCACGCCAGAGCACGCCAGAGCACGGTAGAGCAAGCCAGAGCACGCCAGAGAACGCCAGTGCACGCCAGAGCACGTCAACGCACGCCAGAGCACTTCAGTGCACGCCAGAGCACGCCAATTCATACCAGTGCACGCAAGTGCACGCCAGAGCACGTCAATGCACGCCAGTGCTCGCCAGAGCACGCCAATTCACACCAGAGCACGCCAGAGCACGCCAGAGCACGCCAGTGCACGCCAGATTACGCCAGAGCACGCCAGAGCACGCCAATTCACACCAGAGCACGCCAGTGCATGCCAGAGCACGCCAGTGCACGCCAGATTATGCCAGAGCACGCCAGAGCACGCCAATTCACACCAGAGCACGCCAGTTAACGCCAGAGCACGCCAGAGTACGCCAGTGTACGCCAGAGCACGCCATTGCACGCCAGAGCACGCCAATTCACACCAGAGCACGCCAGTGCACGCCAAAGCACGCCAGTGCACGCAAGAGCACGCCAGGTCACGCCAGAGCACGTGAATGCACGCCAGAGCAAACCAGAGCACGCCATTGCACGCCAGAGCACGGTAGAGCACAGCAGAGAACAGCTCAGCACTTGAAGTTGCTAAAATATTTTTTTCACTTTAAAACCATTTTTTAATAACAGAATGTGTAAATCAATGTCAATTACACCATTTCAAGTCCATTGAATCAATAAATTTATAGAGCAAATCATGAACAAAAAGTTTTAGAAAAACACACATCACAACACTTGAATTTTAAAAAATTATTCAAGTTATTTGAGTTCTATTGTCGGGTAGTGGATTTCTATTGTCAAGCACTTGAGTTCTGCATAGCAGAGCACGCCAGATCACGCCAGAGAATGCCAGAGCACGCCAGTGCACGCCAGAGCACGCCAATTCACACCAGAGAACGCCAGTGCACGCCAGAGTACGCCAGTGCACTCCAGTGCACGCCAGAGCACGCAAATTCATACAAGTGCACGCCAGAGCACGCCAATTCACACCTGAGCACGCCAGTGCATGCCAGAGCACGCCAGTGCACGCTGGAGCACGCCAGTGCACTCCAGAGCACGCCAGTGCACGCCAGAGCACGCCAGTGAACGCCAGAGCACGTCAATGCACGCCAGAGCAAGCCAGGGCACGCAAGAGCACGCCAGTGCATGCCAGAGCACGCCAATTCACACCAGAGCACGCCAGTGCACGCCAGAGCACGCCAGTGCACGCCAGAGCACGCCAGTGCACGCCAGAGCACGCCAGAGCACGCCAGTGCACGCCAGAGCACGCCAGTGCACGCCAGAGCACGTCAATGCACGACAGAGCACGCCAGAGAACGCCAGTGCACGCCAGTGCACGCCAATTCACACCAGAGAACGCCAGTGCACGCCAGAGTACGCCAGTGCACGCCAGAGCACGCAAAATCATACCAGTGCAGGCCAGAGCACGCCAATTCACACCAGAGCACGCCAGTGCATGCCAGAGCACGCCAGTGCACGCCAGAGCACGTCAATGCACGCCAGCGCACGCCAGTGCACGCCAGAGCACACCAGAGCACACCAGTGCACGCCAGAGCACGCAAATTCATACTAGAGCACGCCAGTGCACGCCAGCGAACTTCAATGCACCCCAGAGCACCCCAGAGCACGCCAGTGCACGCTGGAGCACGCCAGTGCACTCCAGAGCACGCCAGTGCACGCCAGAGCACGCCAGTGAACGCCAGAGCACGTCAATGCACGCCAGAGCAAGCCAGTGCACGCCAGAGCACGCCAGTGCATGCCAGAGCACGCCAATTCACACCAGAGCACGCCAGTGCACGCCAGAGCACGCCAGTGCACGCCAGAGCACGCCAGTGCACGCCAGTGCACGCCAGAGCACGCCAGTGCACGCCAGAGCACGCCAGAGCACGCCAGTGCACGCCAGAGCACGTCAATGCACGACAGAGCACGCCAGAGAACGCCAGTGCACGCCAGAGCACGCCAATTCACACCAGAGAACGCCAGTGCACGCCAGAGTACGCCAGTGCACGCCAGAGCACGCCAATTCACACCAGAGAACGCCAGTGAACGCCAGAGTACGCCAGTGCACGCCAGAGCACGCAAAATCATACCAGTGCACGCCAGAGCACGCCAATTCACACCAGAGCACGCCAGTGCATGCCAGAGCACGCCAGTGCACGCCAGAGCACGTCAATGCACGCCAGAGCACGCCAGTGCACGCCAGAGCACGCCAGTGCACGCCAGAGCACGCCAGAGCAAGCCAGTGCACGCCAGAGCACGCCAATTCACACCAGAGCACGTCAATGAACGCCAGAGCAAGCCAGAGCACGTCAATGCACGCCAGAGAAAGCCAGTGCACGCCAGAGCACGCCAGAGCTAGCCAGTGCACGCCAGAGCACGCCAATTCACACCAGAGCACGCCAGTGCACGCCAGAGCACGTCAATGTACGCCAGAGCAAGCCAGTGCACGCCAGAGCACGTCAATGCACGCCAGAGCACGCCAGTGCACGCCAGTGCACGCCAGAGCACGCCAGTGCACGCCAGAGCACGTCAATGCACGCCAGAGCACGCCAGTGCACGCCAGAGCACGCCAGTGCACGCCAGAGCACGCCAGTGCACGCCAGAGCACGCCAGTGCACGCCAGAGCACGCCAGTGCACGCCAGAGCACGCCAGAGCAAGCCAGAGCACGCCAGAGCACGCCAGAGCACGCCAGTGCACGCCAGAGCACGGTAGAGCACAGCAGAGAACAGCTCAGCACTTGAAGTTGGTCTAATATTTTTTTCACTTGTTAAAACCATTTTTTAATTACAGGATGTGTTAATCAATGTCTAATACACCATTTCAAGTCTGTTAAATCAATAAATTTATAGAGCAAATCATGAACAAATAGTTTTAGAAAAACGCACATCAAAGCACTTGAATATTAAAAAAATTATTCAAGTTATTTGAGTTCTATTGTCGGGTAGTTGATTTCTATTGTCAAGCACTTGAGTTTTGCATAGCAGAGCACGCCAGAGCACGCCAGAGCACGCCAGAGCACGCCAGAGCACGCCAATTCACACAAGAGCACGCCAGTGCACGCCAGAGCACGCCAGTGCACCCCAGAGCACGCCAGTGAACGCCAGAGCACGCCAGTGCACGCCAGGGCACGTCAATGCACGCCAGTGCACGCCAGAGCACCCCAGAGCACCCCAGAGCACGCCAGTGAACGCCAGAGCACGCCAGTGCACGCCAGGGCACGCCAGTGCACGCCAGAGCACGCCAATTCACACCAGAGCACGCCAGTTAACGCCAGAGCACGCCAGAGTACGCCAGTGTACGCCAGAGCACGCCATTGCACGCCAGAGCACGCCAATTCACACCAGAGCACGCCAGTGCACGCCAAAGCACGCCAGTGCACGCAAGAGCACGCCAGTGCACGCCAGAGCACGTGAATGCACGCCAGAGCAAACCAGAGCACGCCAGTGCACGCCAGAGCACGGTAGAGCACAGCAGAGAACAGCTCAGCACTTGAAGTTGCTATAATATTTTTTTCACTTTAAAACCATTTTTTAATAACAGAATGTGTAAATCAATGTCCATTACACCATTTCAAGTCTATTGAATCAATAAATTTATAGAGCAAATCATGAACAAAAAGTTTTAGAAAAACACACATCACAACACTTGAATTTTAAAAAATTATTCAAGTTATTTGAGTTCTATTGTCGGGTAGTGGATTTCTATTGTCAAGCACTTGATTTCTGCATAGCAGAGCACGCCAGATCACGCCAGAGAATGCCAGAGCACGCCAGTGCACGCCAGAGCACGCCAATTCACACCAGAGCACGCCAGTGCACGCCAGAGTACGCCAGTGCACTCCAGTGCACGCCAGAGCACGCAAATTCATACAAGTGCACGCCAGAACACGCCAATTCACACCTGAGCACGCCAGTGCATGCCAGAGCACGCCAGTGCACGCTGGAGCACGCCAGTGCACTCCAGAGCACGCCAGTGCACGCCAGAGCACGCCAGTGAACGCCAGAGCACGTCAATGCACGCCAGAGCAAGCCAGTGCACGCCAGAGCACGCCAGTGCATGCCAGAGCACGCCAATTCACACCAGAGCACGCCAGTGCACGCCAGAGCACGCCAGTGCACGCCAGAGCACGCCAGAGCACGCCAGTGCACGCCAGAGCACGTCAATGCACGACAGAGCACGCCAGAGAACGCCAGTGCACGCCAGTGCACGCCAATTCACACCAGAGAACGCCAGTGCACGCCAGAGTACGCCAGTGCACGCCAGAGCACGCAAAATCATACCAGTGCACGCCAGAGCACGCCAATTCACACCAGAGCACGCCAGTGCATGCCAGAGCACGCCAGTGCAAGCCAGAGCACGTCAATCCACGCCAGCGCACGCCAGTGCACGCCAGAGCACACCAGAGCACACCAGTGCAAGCCAGAGCACGCAAATTTATACTAGAGCACGCCAGTGCACGCCAGCGAACTTCAATGCACCCCAGATCACCCCAGAGCACGCCAGTGCACGCCAGGGCACGCCAGTGCACGCTGGAGCACGCCAGTGCACTCCAGAGCACGCCAGTGCACGCCAGAGCAAGTCAATGCACGCCAGAGCACGCCAATTCACAACAGCGCACGTCAATGCACGCCAGAGCATGCCAATGCACGCCACTGCAGGCCAGAGCACGTCAATGCACGCCAGAGCAATCCAGAGCACGTCAATGCACGCCAGATCACGCCAGAGCACGCCAGAGCACGCCAATTCAAACCAGAGCACGCCAGTGCACGCCAGAGCACGCCAGTGCATGCCAGAACACGTCAAAGCACGCCAGAGCAAGCCAGAGCACGTCAGAGCACGCCAGAGCACGCCAGAGCACGCCAGTGCACGCCAGAGCACGCCAGTGCACACCAGTGCACTCCAGAGCAAGTCAATGCACGCCAGAGCACGCCAGTGCACGCCAGAGTCCGCCAGTGCACGCCAGAGCACGCCAATTCACACCAGAGCGCGCAAGTGCTTGCCAGAGCACGCCAGTTTTTGCAAGAGCACGCCAGTGCTTGCCAGAGCACGCCAGAGAACGCCAGAGCACGCCAGTGCACGCCAGAGCACGCCAATGCACGCCAGAGCAAGCCAGAGCACGTCAATGCACGCCAAAGCATTCCAGTGCACGCTTGGGCACGCCATTGCACGCAAGAGCACGTCAATGCACGCCAGAGCATGCCAATGCACGCCAGTGCAGGCCAGAGCACGTCAATGCACGCCAGAGCAAGCCAGAGCACGTCAATGCACGCCAGATCACGCCAGTCCACGCCAGAGCACGCCAGAGCACGTCAATGCACGCCAGAGAACGCCAGAGCACGCCAGTGCACGCCAGAGCACGCCAGTGCACGCTAGAGCACGCCAATTCATACCAGAGCTCGCAAGTGCACGCCAGACCACGCCAGAGCACGCCAGTGCACGCCAGTGCACGCCAGTGCACGCCAGTGCACGCCAGAGCACGCCAGTAAACGCCAGAGCACGCCAGTGCACGCTAGAGCACGCCAGTGCACGCCAGAGCACGTCAATGCACGCCAGAGCAAGCCAGTGCACACCAGAGTACGCCAGTGCACGCCAAAGCACGCCAGAGCACGCCAGAGGACGCCAATTCACACCAGAGCACGCCAGTGCACACCAGAGCACGTCAATGCACGCCAGAGCAAGCCAGTGCACGCCAGAGCACTCCAGTGCACGCCAGAGCACGGCAATGAATGCCAGAGCACGTCAATGCACGCCAAAGCAAGCCAGTGCACGCCAGAGCACGCCAATTCAAACCAGAGCACGCCAGTGCATGCCGGAGCACGTCAAAGCACGCCAGAGCAAGCCAGAGCACGCCAGAGCACGCCAGTGCATGCCGGAGCACGTCAAAGCACGCCAGAGCAAGCCAGAGCACGCCAGAGCACGCCAGAGCACGACAGAGCACGCCAGTGCACGCCAGAGCAAGCCAGAGCACGCCAGTGCACGCTAGAGCACGCCAATTCATATCAGAGCACTCCAGTGCACGCCAGAGCACGGCAATGAATGCCAGAGCACGTCAATGCACGCCAAAGCAAGCCAGTGCACGCCAGAGCACGCCAATTCAAACCAGAGCACGCCAGTGCATGCCGGAGCACGTCAAAGCACGCCAGAGCAAGCCAGAGCACGCCAGAGCACGCCAGTGCATGCCGGAGCACGTCAAAGCACGCCAGAGCAAGCCAGAGCACGCCAGAGCACGCCAGAGCACGACAGAGCACGCCAGTGCACGCCAGAGCAAACCAGAGCACGCCAGTGCACGCTAGAGCACGCCAATTCATATCAGAGCACGCCAGTGCACGCCAGAGAACGCCAATGCACGCCAGAGCACGCCAGTGCACGCCATAGCACGCCAGTGCACGCCATAGCACGCCAGTGCACGCCAGAGCATGCCAGTGCACGCCAGAGCACGTCAATGCACGCCAGAGCAAGCCAGTGCACGCCAGAGCACGTCAATTCAAACCAGAACATGCCAGAGCACGCCAGTACACGCCAGAGCACGGTAGAGCACAGCAGAGAACAGCTCAACACTTGAAGTTGCTATTATATTTTTTTACTTGTTAAAACCATTTCTTAATTACAGGTTGTGTATATCAATGTCCAATACACCATTTCAAGTCTATTGAATCAATAAATTTATAGAGCAAATCATGAACAAAAAGTTTTAGAAAAACGCACATCACAGCGCTTGAATTTTTAAAAATTATTCAAGTTATTTGAGTTCTATTGTCGGGTAGTGGATTTCTATTGTCACGAGGAACTAGGGCTTACGGCCGGTTCTTCGTACAGGACACCCCTCATTGGGTTTCACTGGTAACTGGTGCACGAGGAACTAGGGCTCACGGCCGGTTCCTCGTATACCCCTCATTGGATTTCCTCCCCAGCTAGAAAGGTTATCAGACGTGTTAGGCCTAAACAGACATGTGTATGGCCTGGCCGTCAGGGAACCATGTAATTCTAGCAGCGTTCTATGTGGGTTATGATTATCTTTGTGGGTTTGGGTTGTGGGTCGCTTTCCTTTAAATAGACGGGGAAAGTGAGTCTTCGCTCTCTCTTCCTTCAGACGTGTTCCGTTGTAGTTCTTACTTCAAATACACGCTTGTTAAAGTGACGTTGTCACAATTGGTGGAGACGCAGGACGAAAACCCAACTTTTCGTACGTGTCGTTTTCTTTTTCCCATACTTCTTTTTTCTTGTCTTTGTTTTCATTGATTATTAGTTCCTCTTCATTTTTACTCTCCGTTTTGGGTACGTTCTATTTTTCTTTTTTAGTTTTCAATTGGCAGCATTAGTTCCTTCATATTATAACTCTACTATTTTTTTTTCTTCTGTCAAGTCGATTATTCGAACTTCTCTTTTGATAGCATTTGTGTTCTCTCTCTCTCTTTTTCCCCTCTCTGGTTTTCTTTCTTTCGCTGCAAACTATATCAGCCTGTTTTTCTTTTTTTTGGGGTGGGTAATGTTTTGATTCTTGCTGATTTTAATTTTCGTTCAAACGCTTCGCGCCACGTTGTCTTTTATATCATACAGTTCATTGTTTCACGGGCTCGTTTTTTTCGTAAGTCGTTTTAATTTTTAGAGGACAATCAAATACGTTTCATTTTCGCCTCATTGTTGGGTAGTGACATTTTCCTCTTTTACCGCGCTCGATTTTGCGCATATTTTTTGCGTAGTATTTTTATTTTTTTTTGTTTCGGTTTTCTCTTTTCTTCTTGCCCTCCTCTCTGTTCGGTTCTTTCTTCGATCTTTTCTAATTTCACGGTAAAAATAGTAAAAGCTCTATTGCCAGTAGTGTCCAAATCTAAACATTATCAAACTTTACTGTGACATTTACTACTCGTACACTGTAAACAACCTTGACTTCATAGTTTAACTGAGTGATTCGATTTTGTGACATTACGACAAACAACTTTCTCTGTTATATACAAGTGCTAGTTCATGACTACAAAAAAGAAAATTTCATCTCGATACCCGTCGTGCGGTAGGGCACCAAGCCGTCGGTTACACCCTGAACTTTTTCTCTCTTCAGAAGAAGTAGTGACAGCTTCTACAATTGCAACAAGCAGTGACAATTCAAGTACGCCGCCTACACCAGTGAACTCTGCCGCTTCCAGTATACAAATCGACGATAGTGACAACGACGATAACAACTCTACCTCCTACAATTCGGCAGAAGATAGCGACTCCGATTCATCCGTAGGAACAGTGCAACACGTTCTGCAACTCCCTCTTGTCGTACCAACAATGGCAGTAAGCGTACAAAAATTTATTGCTCCTCCTATTTTTTCGGCACTTTCTTCTGATGATGTTTTGGATTGGTTGGAACGTTACGAAATGGCTGCAATTTATAATCGCTGGTCAAACGACGATAGGGCTCGCAATTTTCCTATGTACTTGGATGGGGCGGCACGGAAATGGTTTTTAGTTCATACTCATCCAAACCATTGGGAAAATTTACCGATAAGACCAAATCCGGCAGATCCAACGTTGCCTCAGCTACCGGCCGCGACGGGATTAAAGGATCAATTTACTGCAGCATTTAAGCAAGCCAATTTTTCTTTAGTCCAGGAAAGCAAGATTAGACAAAGGGAACAGGGAAACGAGGAAGATGTTGTTTCCTACTTTTATTACATTGTGAATATGTGTCGTATGGTTAATCCTGCTATGTCGCAAGAGCAACAACTTCAATACCTTTACCGTGGGTTAAAACCGACTTTGTTTGCAAAAATTTATCCACTTCAACCACCGACAACAGCTGACTTTTTAGAGCTAGCGAAACTACATGCAGAAACTTCAATTTTGGTGAACAACAAAGTGTTGTCACAGTCTTTATTAGCGGTTTCTCAAGAACAACCTCCCAATACTTCTCAGGCGACTACACTTACTGATTCTGTTCAGACTAATCTACTTACACAATTCGCGGGAATTTTAAATCAACTTAACCAAACCATGCAAGGTCTTCAAAGACCACAAAATTTCATCTCTTCCGGGCAAATAGGACAACGACAAACCAACTGGAATCTATCTGGCCGGAACAAAAAAACGGCGGAAGGACGATATATTTGTGGTTTCTGTAACAGAATAGGACACTTAGATATTAAATGTTTTCAGAATCCAAACTCGCCTTTATTCAAAAATTTGGGCCAACAGTATCGACCAATTCCGCCGGGGAATCCAACCTTCAATGGTGGTCAACCGAGATTCGGACAACCAACAAATTCACGTAACGAACCGCAATGGTCGGTTAACAACATGACCGTAACATCAACTGAAGGAGACCAGGAATTTCCTTCACCTTCGATTAACAACGTCGTTTTGTCTAGTAATTCTAGTTCTCCGCAACCAAATCCCTATTCTATCATTCAACATACGGACGTAAATCAGACGGTTAAAAATGACCAAACCCAGGAAGGAGATGTCCCCATATTATCTACGGATATTTCCCGCCTAATTAAAGAACGTGTGCTCTGCGGAACAGTACCGACGATTGCAATTTTGGATACGGGTGCGGCGATCAGTGTTTTGTCGCCTACGCTGCTACAGCAAGCTGGATACGAACTCAGCGAATGGCAAGGTCCACCGATTTTGCTTGCTAATGGAACTCGGGCTGCTCCGTTAGGTGTGACGTACATCAGCATCACACATAATGATAGAACAGTTGCGGGAAAAGCTGTGGTAATGAACATGGAAGGAATGGATTTCTTAATGGGCAATGATTTTTTAAAACAGTTTGGCCAATTACACATTGATTACACTAATGATGATACTCAAGTTACGTTGGGAGAATTGCCTTTTGTACAATCGACGGTCATGTTTCCAACAACAATCAAGGCAAGTCGGCTACAAGCGCAAACCGGGTGTACTATTCCGGCTTTTTCAGTAATGCCAGTGGCAGTTCAGTCAAAAGAAATGTTGTCCACGGTTTCATTGTTTACACCCTCAGTGAAACTGATGGATACGAAACATCTATCAGTAGGACATGCTATCTTGCCTCAGTGCGTACAGTATATTCCGGTGGCAAATTTATCGGCTGTTCCTGTATGGTTAGATCAAGGATCCACGTTAGGAACGATTCAACCGTATTCAGGAGATATTCATCCATGCGAGCTGGACAAACATACCAACACACCAAATTCCACTTCGGTCATGATGGATATGACACTCGAAGAACAAGATTTATTACTCATCTTGGAAAAACAAATCAATCATGAACTCTCTCCGGACAATAAGAACATTTTATTGGCACTACTACGCCATCATATTCAAGGTTTCGCTAAAGATGACAAAGACTTAGGATATTGCACGGTGGCGGAGCATCAGATTAACATCAAAGAGGGAACCACGCCTGTATTTCAACGACCATATGGCAGCGCTTGGAAAGCAAGAAAAATTATTCAATCCTTGTCGGATGTTATGTTAGAAGCTGGACTCATCGAATTTTCCGACAGTCCTTGGGGGGCACCAGTAGTACTGATTCGAAAAAAAGACGGTACTTGGAGATTTTGTGTAGATTATCGGGGCCTCAACGCAGTCACGGTGAGAAACGTATATCCTTTACCTAGAATCACTGACATCTTGGGGAAGCTGGAAGGAGCCGAATATTTCTCCATTATGGACTTACAATCAGGATATCATCAAATTCCGCTCAGAAAAGAAGATCGGGAGAAAACGGCGTTTATAACTGCAGACGGTTTATTTCAGTTTAAGGTGCTTCCATTTGGTCTTACGAATGGACCCAGTTCTTTCCAACGTTCGATGGATGTCATTTTGGGTGGTTTACGATGGACTTCTTGTCTTGTTTATTTGGATGATGTGGTGGTGTACGCCCCGACATTCGATTCTCACTTAAATCGCCTTCACTTAGTTTTATCCTGTCTCATTAAGGCAGGGTTGAAGTTAAAAGGATCTAAATGCAAATTTGCTATGACCACTTTGAAAGTCCTCGGCCATGTAGTTTCCAAACGCGGCATTGCTCCAGATCCAGATAAAATTGAAGCAGTGGTTAATTTCCCAGAATGTGATCAAGGGCGGACTACAGCACAAATCATTAAGCGAATTCAGAGCTTTTTGGGTCTATGTTCCTATTATAGAAGACATATTTCGGGTTTCGCAAAAATCGCACACCCACTTACCATGTTGACAAAACAGAATGTGCCTTTTGTCTGGGGAGAATCTCAAAGGGCTAGTTTCTTCGCTCTTAAAAAGGCATTAACGTCCGCTCCAACATTAGCACATCCCGACTATGAATCACCTATGATCATAATGTCTGATGCATGTGGATATGGCATTGGAGCTGTTCTTTCTCAAATTAAAGAACAGAAGGAACATCCCTTGGCATACGCCAGCCGTCTTCTATCTACTTCTGAAATGAATTATTCTATAACGGAGAAAGAATGCTTGGCTCTTATATGGAGTCTTCACAAATTTCGCAGTTTCGTTTGGGGTTGTAAAATTATCATTGTGACCGATCATGAAGCTCTCTGCTGGTTACGAACCAAAAAGGATCTCGCAGGCCGTTTAGCACGATGGAGTTTGTGTCTTCTGGAATACGACATCGAAATTCGCTATCGTAGCGGTAAATTACACACAAACGCTGACTGTTTGTCTCGGTTCCCAGTGGAAAACCCGACAGAAGAAATTGATGATCGGTGTCTTGTAGTAGCAACAGTTGACCAGTTGGCCTCTACACTATCATCCGCAGAAGCGGATCAAGAGTTTCAAAAACAACAACGGTCTCTACCAACGTGGAAATCGGCTATAGAAAAATTAGAAGACACGTCGGTAGTAGACAAACGATTTTGTGTACGCGAAGGAAAATTGTTCCGGCTTAAATCTCGCCTGGGCAAGGTGTATCTTCGTTTATGTGTTCCACCAGACTTTCGCGCATCTATACTAAAAGCATGTCACGATGACGTGATATCCGGCCATTTAGGCATCCAGAAAACACTGGCGAAAACTACTCAACGATTTTATTGGCCGGAATTGACAAAAGATGTGGTTGATTATGTTCGGGCATGTACTAGCTGTCAGACAAGAAAAAGTCCCAAGACAACACCGGCTGGATTATTGCAATGTATAAAAGTTGAAAGGCCGTTTCAAAAAATAGGCATTGACTTATTAGGCCCTTTCACAACTTCTCATTCTGGAAACAAAATGATTATAGTGGTAGTCGATTATTTAACAAAATGGGTTGAGTTGGAAGCTCTACCGACGGGAAAAGCAGACGTGGTCACTACATTTTTTGTCAACCGCGTGGTGTTACGTCATGGTCTGCCGGAAACAATGATATCAGACCGTGGAAAATGTTTCTTAGCTAACCTTACTCAAAGTACGCTTCATAAGTTAGGAGTTAAACATACAACCACTTCGAGTTATCATCCTCAAACTAATGGACAAGTGGAACGAATGAATCACACATTGGCAATGATGATTTCTATGTATGTGGCCGAGGACCAAAAAGATTGGGATGAACAACTACCTTATATTTGTTTTGCGTACAACACTTCACGTCAAGATACTACAGGTTTTTCCCCATTTTTCCTTCTTTACGGACGGGAAGCAATTTTACCTATAGATGTTTTTCTTGGTGCTCAACCAAATCCATGGATAGACGTTCCGCAAGCAAATGTTCCATATGCCGATAGGTTACTCAACGACTTACATGAAGCGAGAAATTTAGTGCGCATTCGGATACAACGGGCTCAAGAAAAGCAAAAACAAATCTATGACGCTCAGCATCACGATGCTTCCTTCCAAAAGGGCGATGTCGTGTTAGTTTATAAACCGATTCGAAAAAAGGGAAGATCCGACAAACTACTCCATCGCTGGATTGGACCTTATGTTGTCATACGGCGCACAACCCCGGTTAATTACGAAGTGAAATTGCAACAGGGCCGACATAAATCGGATATAGTTCACGTTGTCGCCATGAAACCATTTCATGTACGTGAATCAAACGACAACAATCTCTTGCCTCTGTCTTCAGCCCCTGCTGTAGTTTCCTGTCCTATTTCCCCAGTAGAATCATCAAATTCCGATCTTCAACGAACCAAGCAACTTCCGTTGTCGGACTCCGTTCCCACCGTAGTACCACCTTCGGTGTCAGTCAATCACGAAGATTCGTTTCCACCTCCGACGGAACAGGATTACATCAATAATCGAGGTCTCATTACTACTCTTCCTCCTCGTACCCGGCGCCGTCCGGATTTTTTCATGGCAGGATTAGTATACTTTATACTCATCGTGTTCGGTTGTTTCCTATCAGGCAGCGAGGGATTTATCATTCGGGACACCGTTATTTTTAAAGATCAACCAGGAATCGCCATTAGCGAATCCGCCTGGACAGTGGTAACGGACATCTTGCTCAGTGACGCTGAATCAGCGGTTGGGGCTATTGAACAACATCTCTCTGACCTATCGCAGGTCGCGATTAAACATCGCAAAGATGGAGTACACTTTGAAAAAACGGATGCATCCTCAGCATGGCGCGACACAACTAGTTTTATGGCCGCAGATAAAATCGACAAAAGAGTATTGTTGTTACGTCGAACTTTACTCACATCGAAAACTCGGTTGGCGGCGTGTGCACTTTCGTTACTAGGTGCTAATAGACCGAAACGCGCCGTTTTCGATTTTGGGGGTACGGCCCTGAAATGGCTATTTGGTATTTCAACAAACGCGGAATTTCTAAATCTCAATTCTCGTATTGAATCCATGGAAACTCATGACCGAACTGTAGTTCATTTATTGGAACGTCACGCATCAATTGTTAATGAAACATTACAAATTTCACGAGGCAACTTGGTACTGTTACAGGAACTGCAAAACCAATCAATTGCGTTGCACAATCGTGTGGATTCTATTTTAGATTATATTAAACATTATGAGCTTGAGCAAATTCAACGGACACAGTATTTCGAAGAATTGGATAATACGTTCGTCACATTGGACCATATTTTGATTTGGTTGCAACAACAATTAGAGGCATGGGAAATTGGGTTGACAGCATTGGCGGCAGGCCATTTATCACCGCAAATTTTATCTCCGTCAACGTTGCAACAAGTCATAAAGGAAATTAATCCACATCTGCCACTGGGGTGGGCCATTCCTTCGGACGATTTATGGGTACTTTATCGAGAATCTAAAGTATCGGTGGCTGTGGTCGCTCATAAAATTCGCCTGTTTATTGAAATTCCGATATTCGATCACGCTCAACATTTTAACTTGTTTCAAATCATCACGTTGTCAAAAGCCTTGGCTAACGGTACTCATGGTAGCCGTTACAACAATCTACCGGACTATTTAGCTGTTTCACCGGATCTCGACATTTTTGCTGAGTTAACTCATTTAGACATACTAAAATGTCGCTCGTCGTGATAAACAAGTGTGCATGTTTCACACTGGTTTTGCAAAACGTGGATCACGAAAATCTTGCGCAGTTGCCTTATTCACCAATGATGAAACTCATGTTCGGGAATATTGTCAGACTCTTTTCATCTCCTGGAATGGTCCGGAAGCGGTCTATTTAGGAAAAAATCAATGGGCATTCTCAGCAGTAGGACCTCATACAGTGGTTTTTTCTTGCCCGCCGGATAGTAAACATCTACCCCCACAACGTCGTCAATTACCTTCAGTGGGTTATCTTGAAGTACCCCCGGGATGTACAGCCCGTACAGATCATTGGATTTTGCCGGCCAGTTTCGAAGGATCTACAATGTTGGAAGCTGTCTCTGTACCGTTACCTCAATTTCCGGAACTTCGACCGAACATTACTGCGGGTAAAGCGGCAACGGTAGTTTTCTTTCCTTCTATGAATGATACCCATTTAGATAAGGTGAGTGCACTGTTGTCTCAGCAAACGTCTGTCGAAGTTCAAGCGTCCATGACCCATAATCAAATTGTGACCCTGTTAGAGTCGAAGGAAATGTCTTCGGCACATCCCTGTGCTTATCCGTACGAATGGATAGCTGCGTTTGCCTTTCTTTCTCTTTGTTTTGGAGGCCTTTCAGGATTTACTTGGTGGCTGTTTCGACAACTCTCGGATCACATTCGCTGTAGCAGTGGGATATATGACGTCGCCGACTACGTTCCAGCTGTACGTCGTTTGGAACCCATACGTGCCTCCTGTGCCTCTCTCTGAACACTTCCGTTATTTTGTATTTTGTTTCTTTTGTTTGGTTACTTCCATTATTTTTCATTTCTTTACTTTTCTGGTCTTCTTTATTGTTTTTTTTTTCTTCTTTTAAGTTTTTTCTATCTATATATATGTGTTTTTCTTTTGGTTTTGTTTGTGGGATCTCATGTCATGGTAAATCGGGGCGATTGCCTTCAACAGGGGGGGATCTGTCACGAGGAACTAGGGCTTACGGCCGGTTCTTCGTACTGGACACCCCTCATTGGGTTTCACTGGTAACTGGTGCACGAGGAACTAGGGCTCACGGCCGGTTCCTCGTATACCCCTCATTGGATTTCCTCCCCAGCTAGAAAGGTTATCAGACGTGTTAGGCCTAAACAGACATGTGTATGGCCTGGCCGTCAGGGAACCATGTAATTCTAGCAGCGTTCTATGTGGGTTATGATTATCTTTGTGGGTTTGGGTTGTGGGTCGCTTTCCTTTAAATAGACGGGGAAAGTGAGTCTTCGCTCTCTCTTCCTTCAGACGTGTTCCGTTGTAGTTCTTACTTCAAATACACGCTTGTTAAAGTGACGTTGTCACACTATTGTCAAGCACTTGATTTCTGCATAGCAGAGAACGCCAGAGAACGCCAGAGCACGCCAGTGCACGCCAGAGCACGCCAGTGCACGCCAGAGCACGCCAGTGCACGCCAGAGCACGCCAGTGCACGCTAGAGCACGCCAATTCATACCAGAGCACGCAAGTGCACGCCAGACCACGCCAGACCACGCCAGTGCACGCCAGTACACGCCAGTGCACGCCAGAGCACGCCAGAGCACGCCAATTCACACCAGAGTACGCCAGTGCACGCCAAAGCAAGCCAGTGCACGCCAGAGCACGCCAATTCACACCAGAGCACGCCAGTGCACGCCAGAGCACGCCAGTGCACGCCAGAGCACGTCAATGCACGCCAGAGAACGCCAATTCAAACCAGAGCACGCCAGTGTAAGCCAGAGCACGCCAGCGCACGCCAGAGCACGCCAGTACACGCCAGAACACGTCAATGCACGCCAGAGCATTCCAGAGCACGTCAATGCACGCCAGAGCAAGCCAGAGCACGTCAATGCACGCCAGATCACGCCAATGCACGCCAGAGCACGCCAATTCACACCAGAGCACGCCAGTGCACGCCAGAGCACGCCAGTGCATGCCAGAGCACGTCAAAGCACGCCAGAGCAAGCCAGAGCACGCCAGAGCACGCCAGAGCACGACAGAGCACGCCAGAGCACGCCAGTGCACGCCAGAGCAAGCCAGAGCACGCCAGTGCACGCTAGAGCACGCCAGTGCACGCTAGAGCACGCCAATTCATACCAGAGCACGCCAGTGCACGCCAGTGCACGCCAGTGCACGCCAGAGCACGCCAGTGCACGCCAGAGCACGCCAGTGCACGCCAGAGCACGCCAGTGCACGCCAGATCACGTCAATGCACGCCAGAGCACGCCAGTGCACGCCAGAGCACGCCAGTGCACGCCAGAGCACGCCAGTGCACGCCAGAGCACGCCAGTGCACGCCAGAGCAAGCCAGTGCACGCCAGAGCACGCCAGTGCACGCCAGAGCACGCCAATTCACACCAGAGCACGCCAGTGCACGCCAGTGCACGCCAATTCACACCAGAACACGCCAGAGCACGCCAGTACACGCCAGAGCACGGTAGAGCACAGCAGAGAACAGCTCAGCACTTGAAGTTGCTATAATATTTTTTTCACTTGTTAAAACCATTTTTTAATTACAGGATGTGTAAATCAATGTCCAATACACCATTTCAAGTCTATTGAATAAATAAATTTATAGAGCAAATCACGAAAAAAAAGTTTTAGAAAAACGCACATCACAGCACTTGAATTTTAAAAAATTATTCAAGTTATTTGAGTTCTATTGTCGGGTAGTGGATTTCTATTGTCAAGCACTTGAGTTCTGCATTGCAGAGCACGCCAGAGCACGACAGAGAACGCCAGAGCACGCCAGTGAACGCCAGAGCACGCCAGTGTACGCTAGAGCACGTCAATGCACGCCAGAGCAAGCCAGTGCACGCCAGAGCACGCCAGTGCACGCCAGAGCAAGCCAGTGCACGCCAGAGCACGCCAGTGCACGCCAGAGCACGCCAGTGCACGCCAGAGCACGCCAATTCACACCAGAGCACGCCAGAGAACGCCAGAGAACGCCAGAGCACGCCAGTGCACGCCAGAGCACGCCAGTGCACGCCAGTGCACTCCAGATTCCGCCAGTGCACGCCAGAGCACGCCAATTCACACCAGAGCGCGCAAATGCTTGCCAGAGCACGCCAGTGCTTGCAAGAGCACGCCAGTGCATGCCAGAGCACGCCAGAAAACGCCAGAGCACGCCAGTGCACGCCAGAGCACGCCAATGCACGCCAGAGCAAGCCAGAGCACGTCAATGCACGCCAGATTACGCCAGTGCACGCCAGAGCACGCCAATTCACACCAGAGCACGCCAGTGCACGCCAGTGCACGCCAGAGCACGCCAGAGCATGACAAATTCACACCAGAGCACGTCAATGCACGCCAAAGCACGCTAGTGCACGCTTGGGCACGCCATTGCACGCCAGAGCACGTCAATGCACGCCAGAGCATGCCAATGCACGCCATTGCAGGCCAGAGCACGTCAAAGCACGCCAGAGCAATCCAGAGCACGCCAGAGCACGCCAGAGCACGCCAGAGCACGCCAGAGCACGCCATTGCACGCCAGAGAACGCCAGTGCACGCTAGAGCACGCCAATTCATACCAGAGCACGCCAGTGCACGCCAGACCACGCCAGAGCACGCCAGAGCAAGCCAGTGCACGCCAGAGCACGCCAGTGCACGCCAGAGCACGCCAGTGCACGCCAGAGAACGCCAATTCACACCAGAGCACGCCAGAGCACGCCAGAGAACGCCAGAGCACGCCAGTGCACGCCAGAGCACGCCAGTGCACGCCAGTGCACTCCAGAGCAAGTCAATGCACGCCAGAGCACGCCAGTGCACGCCAGAGTCCGCCAGTGCACGCCAGAGCACGCCAATTCACACCAGAGCGCGCAAATGCTTGCCAGAGCACGCCAGTGCTTGCAAGAGCACGCCAGTGCATGCCAGAGCACGCCAGAGAACGCCAGAGCACGCCAGTGCACGCCAGAGCACGCCAATGCACGCCAGAGCAAGCCAGAGCACGTCAATGCACGCCAGATTACGCCAGTGCACGCCAGAGCACGCCAATTCACACCAGAGCACGCCAGTGCATGCCAGTGCACGCCAGAGCACGCCAGAGCATGACAAATTCACACCAGAGCACGTCAATGCACGCCAAAGCACGCCAGTGCACGCTTGGGCACGCCATTGCACATCAGAGCACGTCAATGCACGCCAGAGCATGCCAATGCACGCCATTGCAGGCCAGAGCACGTCAAAGCACGCCAGAGCAATCCAGAGCACGCCAGAGCACGCCAGAGCACGCCAGAGCACGCCATTGCACGCCAGAGAACGCCAGTGCACGCCAGAGCACGCCAGTGAACGCCAGAGCACGCCAGTGCACGCCAGAGCACGTCAATGCACGCTAGAGCAAGCCAGTGCACGCCAGAGCACGCCAGTGCACGCTAGAGCACGCCAATTCACACCAGAGCACGCCAGTGCACGCCAAAGCACGCCAGAGCACGCCAGAAAACGCCAATTCACACCAGAGCACGGCAGTGCACGCCAGAGCACGTCAATGCACGCTAGAGAACGCTAATTCAAACCAGAGCACGCCAGTGTTAGCCAGAGCACGCCAGCGCACGCCAGAGCACGCCAGTACACGCCAGAACACGTCATTGCACGCCAGAGCATGCCAGAGCACGTCAATGCACGCCAGATTAAGCCAGAGCACGTCAATGCAAGCCAGATCACGCCAGTGCACGCCAGAGCACGCCAATTCCCACCAGAGCACGCCAGTGCACGCCAGAGCACGGAGTGCATGCCGGAGCACGTCAAAGCACGCCAGAGCAAGCCAGAGCACGCCAGAGCACGCCAGAGCACGACAGAGCACGCCAGTGCACGCCAGAGCAAGCCAGAGCACGCCAGTGTACGCTAGAGCACGCCAATTCATATCAGAGCACGCCAGTGCACGCCAGAGAACGCCACTGCACGCCAGAGCACGCCAGTGCACGCCGGAGCACTCCAATTCACAACAGAGCACGCCAGTGCACGCCAGAGCACGTCAATGCACGCCAGAGCAAGCCAGTGCACGCCAGAGCACACCAGTGCACGCCAGAGCACGCCAGTGCACGCCAGAGCATGACAGTACACGCCAGAGCACGCAAGTGCACGCCAGAGCACGCCAGTGCACGCCAGAGCACGTCCATGCACGCCAGAGCAAACCAGTGCACGCCAGAGCACGCCAGAGCACGCCAGAGCACGCCAATTCACACCAGAGCACGCCAGTGCACGCCAGAGCACACCAGAAAACGCCAATTCACACCAGAACACGCCAGAGCACGCCAGTACACGCCAGAGCACGGTAGAGAACAGCTCAGCACTTGAAGTTGCTATAATATTTTTTTCACTTGTTAAAACCATTTTTTAATTACAGGATGTGTGAATCAATGTCCAATACACCATTTCAAGTCTATTGAATCAATAAATTTATAGAGCAAATCATGAACAAAAAGTTTTAGAAAAACGCACATCACAGAACTTGAATTTTAAAAAATTATTCAAGTTATTTGAGTTCTATTGTCGGGTAGTGGATTTCTATTGTCAAGCACTTGAGTTCTGCATTGCAGAGCACGCCAGAGCACGACAGAGAACGCCAGAGCACGCCAGTGAACGCCAGAGAACGCCAGTGTACGCTAGAGCACGTCACTGCACGCCAGAGCACGCCAATTCACACCAGAGCACGCCAGAGCACGCCAGAGAACGCCAGAGCACGCCAGTGCACGCCAGAGCACGCCAATGCACGCCAGAGCAAGCCAGAGCACGTCAATGCACGCCAGATTACGCCAGTGCACGCCAGAGCACGCCAATTCACACTAGAGCACGCCAGTGCATGCCAGTGCACGCCAGAGCACGCCAGAGCATGACAAATTCACACCAGAGCACGTCAATGCACGCCAAAGCACGCCAGTGCACGCTTGGGCACGCCATTGCACATCAGAGCACGTCAATGAACGCCAGAGCATGCCAATGCACGCCATTGCAGGCCAGAGCACGTCAAAGCACGCCAGAGCAATCCAGAGCACGCCAGAGCACGCCAGAGCACGCCAGAGCACGCCAGAGCACGCCATTGCACGCCAGAGAACGCCAGTGCACGCCAGAGCACGCCAGTGAACGCCAGAGCACGCCAGTGCACGCCAGAGCACGTCAATGCACGCCAGAGCAAGCCAGTGCACGCCAGAGCACGCCAGTGCACGCCAGAGCACGCCAATTCACACCAGAGCACGCCAGTGCACGCCAAAGCACGCCAGAGCACGCCAGAGCACGCCAATTCACACCAGAGCACGCCAGTGCACGCCAGAGCACGTCAATGCACGCTAGAGAACGCCAATTCAAACCAGAGCACGCCAGTGTTAGCCAGAGCACGCCAGCGCACGCCAGAGCACGCCAGTACACGCCAGAACACGTCATTGCACGCCAGAGCATGCCAGAGCACGTCAATGCACGCCAGATTAAGCCAGAGCACGTCAATGCAAGCCAGATCACGCCAGAGCACGCCAATTCCCACCAGAGCACGCCAGTGCACGCCAGAGCACGGAGTGCATGCCGGAGCACGTCAAAGCACGCCAGAGCAAGCCAGAGCACGCCACAGCACGCCAGAGCACGACAGAGCACGCCAGTGCACGCCAGAGCAAGCCAGAGCACGCCAGTGTACGCTAGAGCACGCCAATTCATATCAGAGCACGCCAGTGCACGCCAGAGAACGCCACTGCACGCCAGAGCACGCCAGTGCACGCCGGAGCACTCCAATTCACAACAGAGCACGCCAGTGCACGCCAGAGCACGTCAATGCACGCCAGAGCAAGCCAGTGCACGCCAGAGCACACCAGTGCACGCCAGAGCACGCCAGTGCACGCCAGAGCATGACAGTACACGCCAGAGCACGCAAGTGCACGCCAGAGCACGCCAGTGCACGCCAGAGCACGTCAATGCACGCCAGAGCAAACCAGTGCACGCCAGAGCACGCCAGAGCACGCCAGTACACGCCAGAGCACGGTAGAGAACAGCTCAGCACTTGAAGTTGCTATAATATTTTTTTCACTTGTTAAAACCATTTTTTAATTACAGGATGTGTGAATCAATGTCCAATACACCATTTCAAGTCTATTGAATCAATAAATTTATAGAGCAAATCATGAACAAAAAGTTTTAGAAAAACGCACATCACAGAACTTGAATTTTAAAAAATTATTCAAGTTATTTGAGTTCTATTGTCGGGTAGTGGATTTCTATTGTCAAGCACTTGAGTTCTGCATTGCAGAGCACAACAGAGCACGACAGAGAACGCCAGAGCACGCCAGTGAACGCCAGAGAACGCCAGTGTACGCTAGAGCACGTCACTGCACGCCAGAGCACGCCAATTCACACCAGAGCACGCCAGAGCACGCCAGAGAACGCCAGAGCACGCCAGTGCACGCCAGAGCACGCCAGTGCACGCCAGTGCACTCCAGAGCAAGTCAATGCACGCCAGAGCACGCCAGTGCACGCCAGAGTCCGCCAGTGCACGCCAGAGCACGCCAATTCACACCAGAGCGCGCAAATGCTTGCCAGAGCACGCCAGTGCATGCCAGAGCACGCCAGAGAACGCCAGAGCACGCCAGTGCACGCCAGAGCACGCCAATGCACGCCAGAGCAAGCCAGAGCACGTCAATGCACGCCAGATTACGCCAGTGCACGCCAGAGCACGCCAATTCACACCAGAGCACGTCAATGCACGCCAGAGCAAGCCAGTGCACGCCAGAGCACGCCAGTGCACGCCAGAGAACGCCAATTCACACCAGAGCACGCCAGTGCACGCCAAAGCACGCCAGAGCACGCCAGAGCACGCCAATTCACACCAGAGCACGCCAGTGCACGCCAGAGCACGTCAATGCACGCCAGAGAACGCCAATTCAAACCAGAGCACGCCAGTGTTAGCCAGAGCACGCCAGCGCACGCCAGAGCACGCCAGTACACGCCAGAACACGTCATTGCACGCCAGAGCATGCCAGAGCACGTCAATGCACGCCAGATTAAGCCAGAGCACGTCAATGCACGCCAGATCACGCCAGTGCACGCCAGAGCACGCCAATTCCCACCAGAGCACGCCAGTGCACGCCAGAGCACGCCAGTGCATGCCGGAGCACGTCAAAGCACGCCAGAGCAAGCCAGAGCACGCCAGAGCACGCCAGAGCACGACAGAGCACGCCAGTGCACGCCAGAGCAAGCCAGAGCACGCCAGTGCACGCTAGAGCACGCCAATTCATATCAGAGCACGCCAGTGCACGCCAGAGAACGCCACTGCACGCCAGAGCACGCCAGTGCACGCCAGAGCACGCCAGTGCACGCCAGAGCACGCCAGTGCACGCCAGAGCACGCCAGTGCACGCCAGTGCACGCCAGTGCACGCCAGTGCACGCCAGTGCACGCCAGAGCACGCCAGTTCACGCCAGAGCACGCCAGTGCACGCCAGAGCACGTCAATGCACGCCAGAGCAACCCAGTGCACGCCAGAGCACGCCAGTGCACGCCAGAGCACGCCAATTCACACCAGAACACGCCAGAGCACGCCAGTACACGCCAGAGCACGGTAGAGCACAGCAGAGAACAGCTCAACACTTGAAGTTGCTATAATATTTTTTTACTTGTTAAAACCATTTCTTAATTACAGGTTGTGTATATCAATGTCCAATACACAATTTCAAGTCTATTGAATCAATAAATTTATAGAGCAAATCATGAACAAAAAGTTTTAGAAAAACGCACATCACAGCGCTTGAATTTTTAAAAATTATTCAAGTTATTTGAGTTCTATTGTCGGGTAGTGGATTTCTATTGTCAAGCACTTGAGTTCTGCACAGCAGAGAACGCCAGTGCACGCCAGCGAACGTCAATGCACGCCAGAGCACCCCAGAGCACGCCAGTGCACGCCAGAGCACGCCAGTGCACGCCAGAGCACGCCAGTGCACGCCAGTGTACGCCAGTGCACGCCAGTGTACGCCAGTGCACGCCAGTGCACGCCAGAGCACGCCAATTCACACCAGAGCACGCCAGTTTACGCCAAAGCACGCCAGTGCACGCCAGAGCACGCCAGTGCACGCCAGTGCACTCCAGAGCAAGTCAATGCACGCCAGAGAACGCCAGTGCACGCCAGAGCACGCCAGAGCACGCCAGAGCACGCCAGAGCACGCCAGTGCACGCCAGTGCACTCCAGAGCAAGTCAATGCACGCCAGAGCACGCCAATTCACAACAGAGCACGCCAGTGCACGCCAGCGCACGTCAATGCACGCTAGAGCAAGCCAGTGCACGCCAGAGAACGCCGATTCACACCAGAGCACGCCAGTGCACTCCAGTGCACTCCAGAGCAAGTCAATGCACGCCAGAGCACGCCAGTGCACGCCAGAGCACGCCAATTCACAACAGAGCACGCCAGTGCACGCCAGAGCACGTCAATGCACGCCAGAGCAAGCCAGTGCACGCCAGACTACGCCAGTGCACGCCAGACTACGCCAGTGCACGCCAGAGCACTCCAGTGCACGCCAGAGCACGCCAGAGCACGCCAATGCACGCCAGAGCACGCCAGTGCACGCAAGAGCACGCTAATTCACACCAGAGCACGGCAGTGCACGCCAGTGCACGCCAGAGCACGCCAGAGCACGCCAGAGCATGACAAATTCACACCAGAGCACGTCAATGCACGCCAAAGCACGCCAGTGCACGCTTGGGTACGCCATTGCACGCCAGAGCACGTCAATGCACGCCAGAGCATGCCAATGCACGCCAGTGCAGGCCAGAGCACGTCAAAGCACGCCAGAGCAAGCCAGAGCACGCCAGAGCACGCCAGAGCACGCCAGAGCACGCCATTGCACGCCAGAGAACGCCAGTGCACGCTAGAGCACGCCAATTCATACCAGAGCACGCCAGTGCACGCCAGACCACGCCAGAGCACGCCAGTGCACGCCAGAGCACGCCAGTGCACGCCAGAGCACGCCAGTGCACGCCAGAGCACGCCAGTGAACGCCAGAGCACGCCAGTGCACGCCAGAGCACGTCAATGCACGCCAGAGCAAGCCAGTGCACGCCAGATCACGCCAGTGCACGCCAGAGCACGCAAATTCATACCAGTGCACGCCAGAGCACGCCAATTCACACCAGAGCACGCCAGTGCACGCCAAATCACGTCAATGCACGCCAGAGCAAGCCAGACCACGCCAGAGCAAGCCAGACCACGCCAGAGCAAGCCAGAGCACGCCAGAACACGCCAGAGCACGGTAGAGTACAGCAGAGAACAGCTCAGCACTTGAAGTTGCTATAATATTTTTTTCACTTGTTAAAACCATTTTTTAATTACAGGTTGTGTATATCAATGTCCAATACACCATTTCAAGTCTATTGAATCAATAAATTTATAGATCAAATCATGAACAAAAAGTTTTAGAAAAACGCACATCACAGCGCTTGAATTTTTAAAAATTATTCAAGTTATTTGAGTTCTATTGTCGGGTAGTGGATTTCTATTGTCAAGCACTTGAGTTCTGCATAGCAGAGCACGCCAGAGCATGACAGAGCACGCCAGAGCACGCCAGTGCACGCCTGAGCACGCCAGAGCACGCCAGAGCACGCCAGTGCACGCCAGTGCACTCCAGAGCAAGTCAATGCACGCCAGAGCACGCCAGTGCACGCCAGAGCTCGCCAATTCACAACAGAGCACGCCAGTGCACGCCAGAGCACGTCAATGCACGCTAGAGCACGCCGGTGCACGCCAGAGAACGCCAATTCACACCAGAGCACGCCAGTGCACGCCAGTGCACGCCAATGCACTTCAGAGCACGTCAATGCACGCCAGAGCACGCGAGTGCACGCAAGAGCACGTCAATGCACGCCAGAGAACGCCAATTCAAACTAGAGCACGCCAGTGCAAGCCAGAGCACGCCAGCGCACGCCAGAGCACGCCAGTACACGCCAGAGCACGTCAATGCACGCCAGAGCATGCCAATGCACGCCAGTGCAGGCCAGAGCACGTCAATGCACGCCAGAGCAAACCAGAGCACGTCAATGCACGCCAGATCACGCCAGAGCACGCCAGAGCACGCCAATTCACACCAGAGCACGCCAGTGCACGCCAGAGCACGCCAGTGCATGCCAGAGCACGTCAAAGCACGCCAGAGCAAGCCAGAGCACGCCAGAGCACGCCAGAGCACGCCAGAGCATGCCAGTGCACGCCAGAGCACGCCAGTGCACGCCAGTGCACTCCAGTGCAAGTCAATGCACGCCAGAGCACGCCAGTGCACGCCAGAGCACGCCAATTCACAACAGAGCACGCCAATGCACGCCAGAGCATGCCAATGCACGCCAGTGCAGGCCAGAGCACGTCAATGCACGCCAGAGCAAGCCAGAGCACGTCAATGCACGCCAGATCACGCCAGAGCACGCCAGAGCACGCCAATTCACACCAGAGCACGCCAGTGCACGCCAGAGCACGCCAGTGCATGCCAGAGCACGTCAAAGCACGCCAGAGCAAGCCAGAGCACGCCAGAGCACGCCAGAGCACGCCAGAGCAAGTCAATGCACGCCAGAGCACGCCAGTGCACGCCAGAGTCCGCCAGTGCACGCCAGAGCACGCCAATTCACACCAGAGAGCGCAAGTGCTTGCCAGAGCACGCCAGTGCTTGCCAGAGCACGCCAGTGCTTGCCAGAGCACGCCAGTGCACGCCAGAGCACGCCAATGCACGCCAGAGCAAGCCAGAGCACGTCAATGCACGCCAGATTACGCCAGTGCACGCCAGAGCACGCCAATTCACACCAGAGAACGCCAGTGCACGCCAGTGCACGCAAGAGCACGCCAGAGCACGACAAATTCACACCAGAGCACGTCAATGCACGCCAAAGCACGCCAGTGCACGCTTGGGCACGCCATTGCACGCCAGAGCACGTCAATGCACGCCAGAGCATGCCAATGCCCGCCAGTGCAGGCCAGAGCACGTCAATGCACGCCAGAGCAAGCCAGAGCACGTAATTGCACGCCAGATCACGCCAGTCCACGCCAGAGCACGCCAATTCACACTAGAGCACGCCAGTGCACGCCAGAGCACGCCAGTGCATGCCAGAGCACGTCAAAGCACGCCAGAGCAAGCCAGAGCACGCCAGAGCACGCCAGAGCACGCCAGAGCACGCCATTGCACGTCAGAGAACGCCAGTGCACGCTAGAGCACGCCAATTCATACCAGAGCACGCCAGTGCACGCCAGACCACGCCAGAGCACGCCAGTGCACGCCAGAGCACGTCAATGCACGCCAGTGCAAGCCAGTGCACGCCAGAGCACGGCAATTCACACCAGAGCACGCCAGTGCACGCCAGTGCACTCCAGAGCAAGTCAATGCACGCCAGAGCACGCCAGTGCACGCCAGTGCACGCCAATTCACAACAGAGCACGCCAGTGCACGCCAGAGCACGTCAATGCACGCCAGAGCACGCCAATGCACGCCAGAGCACGCCAGTGCACGCCAAGGCACGTCAATGCACGCAAGAGCAAGCCAGTGCACGCCAGAGCACACCAGTGCACGCCAGAGCACGCCAGTGCACGCCAGAGCACGACAGTACACGCCAGAGCACGCCAGTGCACGCCAGAGCACGCCAGTGCACGCCAGAGCACGTCAATGCAAGCCAGAGCAAACCAGTGCACGCCAGAGCACGCCAGAGCACGCCAGAGCACGCCAATTCACACCAGAGCACGCCAGTGCATGCCAGAGCACACCAGAGCACGCCAATTCACACCAGAACACGCCAGAGCACGCCAGTACACGCCAGAGCACGGTAGAGCACAGCAGAGAACAGCTCAGCACTTGAAGTTGCTATAATATTTTTTTCACTTGTTAAAACCATTTTTTAATTACAGGATGTGTGAATCAATGTCCAATACACCATTTCAAGTCTATTGAATCAATAAATTTATAGAGCAAATCATGAACAAAAAGTTTTAGAAAAATGCACATCACAGAACTTGAATTTTAAAAAATTATTCAATTTATTTGAGTTCTATTTTCGGGTAGTGGATTTCTATTGTCAAGCACTTGAGTTCTGCATAGCAGAGCACGCCAGAGCACGACAGAGCACGCCAGAGCACGCCAGTGCACGCCAGAGCACGCCAATTCACAACAGAGCACGTCAATGCACGCAAGAGCACGCCAGTGCACGCCAGAGCACGCCAGTGCACGCCAGTGCACTCCAGAGCACGCCAGTGCACGCCAGTGCACGCCAGTGCACGCCAGAGCACGCAAATTCATACCAGTGCACGCCAGAGCACGCCAATTCACACCAAGAGCACGCCAGTGCACGCAGAGCACGTCAATGCACGCCAGAGCAAGCCAGAGCACGCCAAAGCAAGCCAGAGCACCCCAGAGCACGCCAGAGCATGGTAGAGCACAGCAGAGAACAGCTCAGCACTTGAAGTTGCTATAATATTTTTTTCACTTGTTAAAACCATTTTTTAATTACAGGTTGTTTATATCAATGTCCAATACACCATTTCAAGTCTATTGAATCAAAAAATTTATAGAGCAAATCATGAACAAAAAGTTTTAGAAAAACGCACATCACAGCTCTTGAATTTTTAAAAATTATTCAAGTTATTTGAGTTCTATTGTCGGGTAATGGATTTCTATTGTCAAGCACTTGAGTTCTGCATAGCAGAGCACGCCAGAGCACGACAGAGCACGCCAGAGCACGCCAATGCACGCCAGTGCACTCCAGAGCAAGTCAATGCGCGCCAGAGCACGCCAGTGCACGCCAGAGCACGCCAATTCACAACAGAGCACGCCAGTGCACGCCAGAGCACGTCAATGCACGCTAGAGCACGCCAGTGCATGCCAGAGAACGCCAATTCACACCAGAGCACGCCAGTGCACTCCAGAGCAAGTCAATGCACGCCAGAGCACGCCAGTGCACGCCAGAGCACGCCAATTCACAACAGAGCACGTCAATGCACGCCAGAGCAAGCCAGTGCACGCCAGAGCAAGCCAGTGCACGCCAGAGCACGCCAGTGCACGCCAGAGCACTCTAGAGCACGCAAATGCACGCCAGAGCACGTCAATGCACGCCAAAGCAAGCCAGTGCACGCCAGAGTACACCAGTGCACGCCAGAGCACGCCAATTCACACCAGAGCACGCCAGTGCATGCCAGAGCACGTCAATGCACGCCAGAGCACGCCAGTGCACGCAAGAGCACGTCAATGCACGCCAGAGAACGCCAATTCAAACTAGAGCACGCCAGTGCAAGCCAGAGCACGCCAGCGCACGCCAGAGCACGCTAGTACACGCCAGAGCACGTCAATGCACGCCAGAGCATGCCAATGCACGCCAGTGCAGGCCAGAGCACGTCAATGCACGCCAGAGCAAGCCAGAGCACGTCAATGCACGCCAGAGCATTCCAGTGCACTCCAGAGTACGCCAGTGCACGCCAGAGCACGCCAATTCACAACAGAGCACGCCAGTGCACGCCAGAGCACGTCAATGCTTGCTAGAGCACGCCAGTGCACGCCAGAGAACGCCAATTCACACCAGAGCACGCCAGTGCACGCCATTGCACTCCAGAGCAAGTCAATGCACGCCAGAGCACGCCAGTGCACGCCAGAGCACGCAAATTCACACTAGAGCACGCCAGTGCACACCAGAGCACGCCAGTGCATGCCAGAGCACGTCAAAGCACGCCAGAGCAAGCCAGAGCACGCCAGAGCACGCCAGAGCACGCCAGAGCACGCCATTGCACGTCAAAGAACGCCAGTGCACGCTAGAGCACGCCAATTCATACCAGAGCACGCCAGTGCACGCCAGACCACGCCAGAGCACGCCAGTGCACGCCAGAGCACGCCAGTGCACGCCAGAGCACGCCAGTGAACGCCAGAGCACGCCAGTGCACGCTAGAGCACGCCAGTGCACGCCAGAGCACGTCAATGCACGCCAGTGCAAGCCAGTGCACGCCAGAACACGGCAATTCACACCAGAGCACGCCAGTGCACGCCAGTGCACTCCAGAGCAAGTCAATGCACGCCAGAGCACGCCAGTGCACGCCAATGCACAGCAGAGCACGCAAGTGCACGCCAGAGCACGTCAATGCACGCTAGAGCACGCCAGTGCACGCCAGAGAACGCCAATTCACACCAGAGCACGCCAGTGCAAGCCAGTGCACTCCAGAGCAAGTCAATGCACGCCAGAGCATGCCAGTGCACGCCGGAGCACTCCAATTCACAACAGAGCACGCCAGTGCACGCCAGAGCACGTCAATGCACGCCAGAGCAAGCCAGTACACGCCAGAGCACTCCAGTGCACGCCAGAGCACGCCAGAGCACGCCAATGCACGCCAGAGCACGCCAGTGCACGCCAGAGCACGTCAATGCACGCCAGAGCAAGCCAGTGCACGCCAGAGCACGCCAGTGCACGCCAGAGCACGCCAGTGCACGCCAGAGCACGACAGTACACGCCAGAGCACGCCAGTGCACGCCAGAGCACGCCAGTGCACGCCAGAGCACGTCAATGCACGCCAGAGCAAGCCAGTGCACGCCAGAGCACGCCAGAGCACGCCAATTCACACCAGAGCATGCCAGTGCACGCCAGAGCACACCAGAGCACGCCAATTCACACCAGAACACGCCAGAGCACGCCAGTACACGCCAGAGCACGGTAGAGCACAGCAGAGAACAGCTCAGCACTTGAAGTTGCTATAATATTTTTTTCACTTGTTAAAACCATTTTTTAATTACAGGATGTGTGAATCAATGTCCAATACACCATTTCAAGTCTATTGCATCAATAAATTTATAGAGCAAATCATGAACAAAAAGTTTTAGAAAAACGCACATCACAGAACTTGAATTTTAAAAAATTATTCAAGTTATTTGAGTTCTATTGTCAGGTAGTGGATTTCTATTGTCAAGCACTTGAGTTCTGCATAGCAGAGCACGCCATAGCACGCCAGTGCACGCCAGAGCATCCCAGAGCACGCCAGAGCATTGTAGAGCACAGCAGAGAACAGCTCAGCACTTGAAGTTGCTATAATATTTTTTTCACTTGTTAAAACCATTTTTTAATTACAGGATGTGTGAATCAATGTCCAATACACCATTTCAAGTCTATTGAATCAATAAATTTATAGAGCAAATCATGAACAAAAAGTTTTAGAAAAACGCACATCACAGCTCTTGAAGTTTTTAAAAATTATTCAAGTTATTTGAGTTCTATTGTCGGGTAATGGATTTCTATTGTCAAGCACTTGAGTTCTGCATAGCAGAGCACGCCAGAGCACGACAGAGCACGCCAGAGCACGCCAGTGCACGCCAGTGCACTCCAGAGCAAGTCAATGCACGCCAGAGCACGCCAGTGCACGCCAGAGCACGCCAATTCACAACAGAGCACGCCAGTGCACGCCAGAGCACGTCAATGCACGCTAGAGCACGCCAGTGCATGCCAGAGAACGCCAATTCACACCAGAGCACGCCAGTGCACTCCAGAGCAAGTCAATGCACGCCAGAGCACGCCAGTGCACGCCAGAGCACGCCAATTCACAACAGAGCACGCCAGTGCACGCCAGAGCACGACAGTACACACCAGAGCAAGCCAGTGCACGCAAGAGCAAGCCAGTGCACGCCAGAGCACGCCAGTGCACGCCAGAGCACGCCAGAGCACGCAAATGCACGCCAGAGCACGTCAATGCACGCCAAAGCAATCCAGTGCACGCCAGAGTACACCAGTGCACGCCAGAGCACGCCAATTCACACCAGAGCACGCCAGTGCACGCCAGAGCACGTCAATGCACGCCAGAGCACGCCAGTGCACGCAAGAGCACGTCAATGCACGCCAGAGAACGCCAAATCAAACTTGAGCACGCCAGTGCAAGCCAGAGCACGCCAGCACACGCCAGAGCACGCCAGTACACGCCAGAGCACGTCAATGCACGCCAGAGCATGCCAATGCACGCCAGTGCAGGCCAGAGCACGTCAATGCACGCCAGAGCAAGCCAGAGCACGTCAATGCACGCCAGAGCATTCCAGTGCACGCCAGAGCACGCCAGTGCACGCAAGAGCACGCCAATTCACAACAGAGCACGCCAGTGCACGCCAGAGCACGTCAATGCTTGCTAGAGCACGCCAGTGCACGCCTCAGAACGCCAATTCACACCAGAGCACGCCAGTGCACGCCAGAGCACGCCAATTCATACTAGAACACGCCAATTCACACAAGAGCACGCCAGTGCACGCCAGAGCACGCCAGTGCACGCCAGATTACGCCAGAGTACGCCAGAGCACGCCAGTGCACGCCAGAGCACGCCAATGCACGCCAGAGCACGCCAGTGCACGCCAGAGCACGCCAATGCACGCCAGAGCGCTCCAGTGCACGCCAGAGCACTCCAGTGCACGCCAGAGCACGCCAATGCACGCCAGAGCACGTCAATGCACGCCAAAGCAAGCCAATTCATACCAGAGCACGCAAGTGCACGCCAGAGCACGCCAGTGCACGCCAGTGCACACCAGAGCACGTCAGTGCACGCCAGAGCAGCCCAGTGCACGCCAGAGCACGCCAATTCACACCAGAGAACGCCAGTGCACGCCAGAGCACGTTAATGCACGCCAGAGCATTCCAGTGCACGCAAGAGCACGCCAGTGCACACCAGAGCACGCCAATTTACACCAGAGCAAACCAGTGCACGCCAGTGCAATCCAGAGCACTCCAGAGCACGCCAGAGCACGCTAGAGCACGCCAATTCACACCAGAACACGCCAGTGCACGCCAGAGCACGCCAATTCACACCAGAGCACGCCAGTGCACGCCAGAGCACGTCAAAGCACGCCAGAGCAAGCCAGTGCGCTCCAGTGCACGCCAGAGCACGCCAGGACACGCCAGAGCACGCAAGTGCACGCTAGAGCACGTCAATGCACGCCAAAGCACGCCAGTGCACGCTTGGACAAGAAAAAGCACGCCAGAGCACGCCAATTCACACAAGAGCACGCCAATTCACACCAGAGCACGTCAATGCACGCCAGAGCAAGCCAGAGCACGCCAGAGCACGCCAGAGCACGGTAGAGCAAGCCAGAGCACGCCAGATCAAGCCAGAGCACGTCAATGCACGCCAGAGCACGTCAATGCACGCCAGAGCACGCCAGTGCACGCCAGAGCACGCCAATGCACGCCAGAGCACGCCAATTCTCACCAGAGCACGTCAATGCACGCCAGAGCACGTCAATGCACGCCAGAGCAAGCCAGTGCACCCCACAGCACTCAAGTGCACGCCAGAGCACGCCAATGCACGCCAGAGCACGTCAATGCACGCCAAAGCAAGCCAGTGCACGCCAGAGCACGCCAGTGCACGCCAGTGCACGCCAATTCATACCAGAGCACGCCAGTGCACTACAGAGCACGTAAATGCACGCCAGAGCACGCCAGTGCACGCCAGAGCACGTCAATGCACGCCAGAGAAAGCCAATTCAAACCAGAGCACGCAAGTGCAAGCCAGAGCACGCAAGTGCAAGCCAGAGCACGCCAGAGCAAGCCAGAGCACGTCAATGCACGCCAGATCACGCCAGTGCAAGCCAAAGCACGCCAATTCACACCAGAGCACGCCAGTGCACGCCAAAGCACGCCAGTGCATGCCAGAGCACGTCAAAGTACGCCAGTGCACGCCAGAGCACGCCAATGCACGCCAGAGCACGTCAATACACGTCAAAGCAAGTCAGTGCACGCCAGAGCACGCCAGTGCACGCCAGAGCACGCCAATTCATACCAGAGCACGCCAGTGCACACCAGAGCAAGCCAATTCACACCAGAGCACGCCAGTTTACGCCAGAGCACGCCAGTGCACGCCAGAGCACGCCAGAGCACGCCAATTCACACCAGAGCACGCCAGAGCACGGTAGAGCACAGCAGAGAACAGCTCAGCACTTGAAGTTGCTCTAATATTTTTTTCACTTGTTAAAACCATTTTTTAATTACAGGATGTGTAAATCAATGTCCAATACACCATTTCAAGTCTATTGAATCAATAAATTTATAGAGCAAATCATGAACAAAAAGTTTTAGAAAAACGCACATCACAGCACTTGAATTTTAAAAAAATTATTCAAGTTATTTGAGTTCTATTGTCGGGTAGTTGATTTCTATTGTCAAGCACTTGAGTTCTGCATAGCAGAGCACGCCAGAGCACGACAGAGCACACCAGAGCACGCCAGAGCACGCCAGAGCACGCCAGAGCACGCCAATTCACACCAGAGCACGCCAGTGCACGCCAGAGCACGCCAGTGCACGCCAGAGCACGTCAATGCACGCAAGTGCACGCCAGATGACCCCAGAGCACGCCAGAGCACGCCAGTGAACGCCAGAGCACGCCAGTGCACGCCAGGGCACGCCAGTGCACGCCAGAACACGCCAATTCACACCAGAGCACGCCAGTTAACGCCAGAGCAAGCCAGAGTACGCCAGTGTACGCCAGAGCACGCCATTGCACGCCAGAGCACGCCAATTCACACCAGAGCACGCCAGTGCACGCCAAAGCACGCCAGTGCACGCAAGAGCACGCCAGGTCACGCCAGAGCACGTGAATGCAGGCCAGAGCAAACCAGAGCACGCCAGTGCACGCCAGAGCACGGTAGAGCACAGCAGAGAACAGCTCAGCACTTGAAGTTGCTAAAATATTTTTTTCACTTTAAAACCATTTTTTAATAACAGAATGTGTAAATCAATGTCAATTACACCATTTCAAGTCCATTGAATCCATAAATTTATAGAGCAAATCATGAACAAAAAGTTTTAGAAAAACACACATCACAACACTTGAATTTTAAAAAATTATTCAAGTTATTTGAGTTCTATTGTCGGGTAGTGGATTTCTATTGTCAAGCACTTGAGTTCTGCATAGCAGAGCACGCCAGATCACGCCAGAGAATGCCAGAGCACGCCAGTGCACGCCAGAGCACGCCAATTCACACCAGAGAACGCCAGTGCACGCCAGAGTACGCCAGTGCACTCCAGTGCACGCCAGAGCACGCAAATTCATACAAGTGCACGCCAGAGCACGCCAATTCACACCTGAGCACGCCAGTGCATGCCAGAGCACGCCAGTGCACGCTGGAGCACGCCAGTGCACTCCAGAGCACGCCAGTGCACGCAAGAGCACGCCAGTGAACGCCAGAGCACGTCAATGCACGCCAGAGCAAGCCAGTGCACGCAAGAGCACGCCAGTGCATGCCAGAGCACGCCAATTCACACCAGAGCACGCCAGTGCACGCCAGAGCACGCCAGTGCACGCCAGAGCACGCCAGTGCACGCCAGAGCACGCCAGAGCACGCCAGTGCACGCCAGAGCACGTCAATGCACGACAGAGCACGCCAGAGAACGCCAGTGCACGCCAGTGCACGCCAATTCACACCAGAGAACGCCAGTGCACGCCAGAGTACGCCAGTGCACGCCAGAGCACGCAAAATCATACCAGTGCAGGCCAGAGCACGGCAATTCACACCAGAGCACGCCAGTGCATGCCAGAGCACGCCAGTGCACGCCAGAGCACGTCAATGCACGCCAGCGCACGCCAGTGCACGCCAGAGCACACCAGAGCACACCAGTGCACGCCAGAGCACGCAAATTCATACTAGAGCACGCCAGTGCACGCCAGCGAACTTCAATGCACCCCAGAGCACCCCAGAGCACGCCAGTGCACGCTGGAGCAAGCCAGTGCACTCCAGAGCACGCCAGTGCACGCCAGAGCACGCCAGTGAACGCCAGAGCACGTCAATGCACGCCAGAGCAAGCCAGTGCACGCCAGAGCACGCCAGTGCATGCCAGAGCACGCCAATTCACACCAGAGCACGCCAGTGCACGCCAGAGCACGCCAGTGCACGCCAGAGCACGCCAGTGCACGCCAGAGCACGCCAGAGCACGCCAGTGCACGCCAGAGCACGTCAATGCACGACAGAGCACGCCAGAGAACGCCAGTGCACGCCAGAGCACGCCAATTCACACCAGAGAACGCCAGTGCACGCCAGAGTACGCCAGTGCACGCCAGTGCACGCCAATTCACACAAGAGAACGCCAGTGCACGCCAGAGTACGCCAGTGCATGCCAGAGCACGCAAAATCATACCAGTGCACGCCAGAGCACGCCAATTCACAACAGAGCACGCCAGTGCATGCTAGAGCACGCCAGTGCACGCCAGAGCACGTCAATGCACGCCAGAGCACGCCAGTGCACGCCAGAGCACGCCAGAGCAAGCCAGTGCACGCCAGAGCACGCAAATTCACACCAGAGCACGTCAATGAACGCCAGAGCAAGCCAGAGCACGTCAATGCACGCCAGAAAAAGCCAGTGCACGCCAGAGCACGCCAGAGCTAGCCAGTGCACGCCAGAGCACGCCAATTCACACCAGAGCACGCCAGTGCACGCCAGAGCACGTCAATGTACGCCAGAGCAAGCCAGTGCACGCCAGAGCACGTCAATGCACGCCAGAGCACGCCAGTGCACGCCAGTGCACGCCAGAGCACGCCAGAGCACGCCAATTCACACCAGAGCACGCCAGGGCACGCCAGGGCACGCCAGGGCACGCCAGGGCACGCCAAAGCACGCCAATTCACACCAGAGCACGCCAATTCACACCAGAGCACGCCAGTGCACGCCAGAGCACGCCAGTGCACGCCAGAGCACGTCATTGCACGCCAGAGCACGCCAGTGCACGCCAGAGCACGCCAGTGCACGCCAGAGCACGCCAGTGCACGCCAGAGCACGCCAGTGCACGCCAGAGCACGCCAGTGCACGCCAGAGCACGCCAGAGAACGTCAATGCACGCCAGAGCAAGCCAGAGCACGCCAGAGCACGCCAGAGCACGCCATTGCACGCCAGAGCACGGTAGAGCACAGCAGAGAACAGCTCAGCACTTGAAGTTGCTCTAATATTTTTTTCACTTGTTAAAACCATTTTTTAATTACAGGATGTGTAAATCAATGTCCAATACACCATTTCAAGTCTATTGAATCAATAAATTTATAGAGCAAATCATGAACAAAAAGTTTTAGAAAAACGCACATCACAGCACTTGAATTTTAAAAAAATTATTCAAGTTATTTGAGTTCTATTGTCGGGTAGTTGATTTCTATTGTCAAGCACTTGAGTTCTGCATAGCAGAGCACGCCAGAGCACGACAGAGCACACCAGAGCACGCCAGAGCACGCCAGAGCACGCCAGAGCACGCCAATTCACACCAGAGCACGCCAGTGCACGCCAGAGCACGCCAGTGCACGCCAGAGCACGTCAATGCACGCAAGTGCACGCCAGAGCATTCCAGAGCACCCCAGAGCACGCCAGTGAACGCCAGAGCACGCCAGTGCACGCCAGGGCACGCCAGTGCACGCCAGAACACGCCAATTCACACCAGAGCACGCCAGTTAACGCCAGAGCACGCCAGAGTACGCCAGTGTACGCCAGAGCACGCCATTGCACGCCAGAGCACGCCAATTCACACCAGAGCACGCCAGTGCACGCCAAAGCACGCCAGTGCACGCAAGAGCACGCCAGGTCACGCCAGAGCACGTGAATGCACGCCAGAGCAAACCAGAGCACGCCAGTGCACGCCAGAGCACGGTAGAGCACAGCAGAGAACAGCTCAGCACTTGAAGTTGCTAAAATATTTTTTTCACTTTAAAACCATTTTTTAATAACAGAATGTGTAAATCAATGTCAATTACACCATTTCAATTCCATTGAATCCATAAATTTATAGAGCAAATCATGAACAAAAAGTTTTAGAAAAACACACATCACAACACTTGAATTTTAAAAAATTATTCAAGTTATTTGAGTTCTATTGTCGGGTAGTGGATTTCTATTGTCAAGCACTTGAGTTCTGCATAGCAGAGCACGCCAGATCACGCCAGAGAATGCCAGAGCACGCCAGTGCACGCCAGAGCACGCCAATTCACACCAGAGAACGCCAGTGCACGCCAGAGTACGCCAGTGCACTCCAGTGCACGCCAGAGCACGCAAATTCATACAAGTGCACGCCAGAGCACGTCAATGCACGCCAGAGCAAGCCAGTGCACGCAAGAGCACGCCAGTGCATGCCAGAGCACGCCAATTCACACCAGAGCACGCCAGTGCACGCCAGAGCACGCCAGTGCACGCCAGAGAACGCCAGTGCACGCCAGAGCACGCCAGAGCACGCCAGTGCACGCCAGAGCACGTCAATGCACGACAGAGCACGCCAGAGAACGCCAGTGCACGCCAGTGCACGCCAATTCACACCAGAGAACGCCAGTGCACGCCAGAGTACGCCAGTGCACGCCAGAGCACGCAAAATCATACCAGTGCAGGCCAGAGCACGCCAATTCACACCAGAGCACGCCAGTGCATGCCAGAGCACGCCAGTGCACGCCAGAGCACGTCAATGCACGCCAGCGCAAGCCAGTGCACGCCAGAGCACACCAGAGCACACCAGTGCACGCCAGAGCACGCAAATTCATACTAGAGCACGCCAGTGCACGCCAGCGAACTTCAATGCACCCCAGAGCACCCCAGAGCACGCCAGTGCACGCTGGAGCACGCCAGTGCACTCCAGAGCACGCCAGTGCACGCCAGAGCACGCCAGTGAACGCCAGAGCACGTCAATGCACGCCAGAGCAAGCCAGTGCACGCCAGAGCACGCCAGTGCATGCCAGAGCACGCCAATTCACACCAGAGCACGCCAGTGCACGCCAGAGCACGCCAGTGCACGCCAGAGCACGCCAGAGCACGCCAGTGCACGCCAGAGCACGTCAATGCACGACAGAGCACGCCAGAGAACGCCAGTGCACGCCAGAGCACGCCAATTCACACCAGAGAACGCCAGTGCACGCCAGAGTACGCCAGTGCACGCCAGTGCACGCCAATTCACACAAGAGAACGCCAGTGCACGCCAGAGTACGCCAGTGCACGCCAGAGCACGCCAGAGCAAGCCAGTGCACGCCAGAGCACGCAAATTCACACCAGAGCACGTCAATGAACGCCAGAGCAAGCCAGAGCACGTCAATGCACGCCAGAGAAAGCCAGTGCACGCCAGAGCACGCCAGAGCTAGCCAGTGCACGCCAGAGCACGCCAATTCACACCAGAGCACGCCAGTGCACGCCAGAGCACGTCAATGTACGCCAGAGCAAGCCAGTGCACGCCAGAGCACGTCAATGCACGCCAGAGCACGCCAGTGCACGCCAGTGCACGCCAGTGCACGCCAGAGCACGCCAGTGCACGCCAGAGCACGCCAGTGCACGCCAGAGCACGTCAATGCACGACAGAGCACGCCAGAGAACGCCAGTGCACGCCAGAGCACGCCAGAGCACGCCAGAGCACGCCAATTCACACCAGAGCACGCCAGGGCACGCCAGGGCACGCCAGTTCACGCCAGAGCACGCCAATTCACACCAGAGCACGCCAATTCACACCAGAGCACGCCAGTGCACGCCAGAGCACGCCAGTGCACGCCAGAGCACGTCATTGCACGCCAGAGCACGCCAGTGCACGCCAGAGCACGCCAGTGCACGCCAGAGCACGCCAGTGCACGCCAGAGCACGCCAGTGCACGCCAGAGCACGCCAGTGCACGCCAGAGCACGCCAGTGCACGCCAGAGCACGCCAGTGCACGCCAGAGCACGCCAGAGAACGTCAATGCACGCCAGAGCAAGCCAGAGCACGCCAGAGCACGCCAGAGCACGCCAGTGCACGCCAGAGCACGGTAGAGCACAGCAGAGAACAGCTCAGCACTTGAAGTTGGTCTAATATTTTTTTCACTTGTTAAAACCATTTTTTAATTACAGGATGTGTTAATCAATGTCTAATACACCATTTCAAGTCTATTAAATCAATAAATTTATAGAGCAAATCATGAACAAAAAGTTTTAGAAAAACGCACATCACAGCACTTGAATTTTAAAAAAATTATTCAAGTTATTTGAGTTCTATTGTCGGGTAGTTGATTTCTATTGTCAAGCACTTGAGTTCTGCATAGCAGAGCACGCCAGAGCACGCCAGAGCACGCCAGAGCACGCCAATTCACACAAGAGCACGCCAGTGCACGCCAGAGCACGCCAGTGCACGCCAGAGCACGTCAATGCACGCCAGTGCACGCCAGAGCACCCCAGAGCACCCAAGAGCACGCCAGTGAACGCCAGAGCACGCCAGTGCACGCCAAAGCACGCCAGTGCACGCAAGAGCACGCCAGTGCACGCCAGAGCACGTGAATGCACGCCAGAGCAAACCAGAGCACGCCAGAGCACGGTAGAGCACAGCAGAGAACAGCTCAGCACTTGAAGTTGCTAAAATATTTTTTTCACTATAAAACCATTTTTTAATAACAGAATGTGTAAATCAATGTCCATTACACCATTTCAAGTCTATTGAATCAATAAATTTATAGAGCAAATCATGAACAAAAAGTTTTAGAAAAACACACATCACAACACTTGAATTTTAAAAAATTATTCAAGTTATTTGAGTTCTATTGTCGGGTAGTGGATTTCTATTGTCAAGCACTTGAGTTCTGCATAGCAGAGCACGCCAGATCACGCCAGAGAATGCCAGAGCACGCCAGTGCACGCCAGAGCACGCCAATTCACACCAGAGAACGCCAGTGCACGCCAGAGTACGCCAGTGCACTCCAGTGCACGCCAGAGCACGCAAATTCATACAAGTGCACGCCAGAACACGCCAATTCACACCTGAGCACGCCAGTGCATGCCAGAGCACGCCAGTGCACGCTGGAGCACACCAGTGCACTCCAGAGCACGCCAGTGCACGCCAGAGCACGCCAGTGAACGCCAGAGCACGTCAATGCACGCCAGAGCAAGCCAGTGCACGCCAGAGCACGCCAGTGCATGCCAGAGCACGCCAATTCACACCAGAGCACGCCAGTGCACGCCAGAGCACGCCAGAGCACGCCAGTGCACGCCAGAGCACGTCAATGCACGACAGAGCACGCCAGAGAACGCCAGTGCACGCCAGTGCACGCCAATTTACACCAGAGAACGCCAGTGCACGCCAGAGTACGCCAGTGCACGCCAGAGCACGCAAAATCATACCAGTGCACGCCAGAGCACGCCAATTCACACCAGAGCACGCCAGTGCATGCCAGAGCACGCCAGTGCACGCCAGAGCACGTCAATGCACGCCAGCGCACGCCAGTGCACGCCAGAGCACACCAGAGCACACCAGTGCACGCCAGAGCACGCAAATTCATACTAGAGCACGCCAGTGCACGCCAGCGAACTTCAATGCATCCCAGATCACCCCAGAGCACGCCAGTGCACGCCAGGGCACGCCAGTGCACGCTGGAGCACGCCAGTGCACTCCAGAGCACGCAAGTTCACGCCAGAGCACGCCAGTGAACGCCAGAGCACGTCAATGCACGCCAGAGCAAGCCAGTGCACGCCAGAGCACGCCAGTGCATGCCAGAGTACGCCAATTCACACCAGAGCACGCCAGAGCACGCCAGAGCACGCCAGTGCACGCCAGAGCACGCCAGAGCACGCCAGTGCACGCCAGAGCACGTCAATGCACGACAGAGCACGCCAGAGAACGCCAGTGCACGCCAGAGCACGCCAATTCACACAAGAGAACGCCAGTGAACGCCAGAGTACGCCAGTGCACGCCAGAGCACGCCAATTCACACCAGAGAACGCCAGTGCACGCCAGAGTACGCCAGTGCACGCCAGAGCACGCAAAATCATACCAGTGCACGCCAGAGCACGCCAATTCACACCAGAGCACGCCAGTGCATGCCAGAGCACGCCAGTGCACGCCAGAGCACGTCAATGCACGCCAGAGCACGCCAGTGCACGCCAGAGCACGCCAGTGCACGCCAGAGCACGCCAGAGCAAGCCAGTGCACGCCAGAGCACGCCAATTCACACCAGAGCACGCCAGTGCACGCCAGAGCACGTCAATGCACGCCAGAGCAAGCCAGTGCACGCCAGTGAACGCCAGTGCACGCCAGTGCACGCCAGTGCATGCCAGAGCACGCCAGTGCACGCCAGAGCATGCCAGTGCACGCCAGAGCACGTCAATGAACGCCAGAGCAAGCCAGAGCACGTCAATGCACGCCAGAGAAAGCCAGTGAACGCCAGAGCACGCCAGAGCTAGCCAGTGCACGCCAGAGCACGCCAATTCACACCAGAGCACGCCAGTGCACGCCAGGGCAAGCCAGTTCACGCCAGAGCACGCCAATTCACACCAGAGCACGCCAATTCACACCAGAGCACGCCAGTGCACGCCAGAGCACGGTAGAGCACAGCAGAGAACAGCTCAGCACTTGAAGTTGGTCTAATATTTTTTTCACTTGTTAAAACCATTTTTTAATTACAGGTTGTGTATATCAATGTCCAATACACCATTTCAATTCTATTGAATCAATAAATTTATAGAGCAAATCATGACCAAAAAGTTTTAGAAAAACGCACATCACAGCGTTTGAATTTTAAAAAATTATTTAAGTTATTTGAGTTCTATTATTGGCTAGTGGATTTCTATTGTCAAGCACTAGAGCACGCCAGTGCACACCAGACCACGCCAGTGCACGCCGGAAAACGTCAATGTACGCCAGAGCACGCCAGTGCACGCCAGAGCACGCCGGTGCACGCCAGAGCACGCAAGTGCACGCCAGAGCACGCCAATTCACACTAGAGCACGCCAGTGTACGCCAGAGCACGCAAGCGCACGCCAGAGCACGTCAATGCACGCCAGAGCAAGCCAGTGCACGCCAGAGCACGCCAATTCACAGCAGAGCACGCCAGTATACGCCAGAGCACGCCAGTGCAATCCAGAGCACGTCAATGCACGCCAGAGCACGCCAGTGCACGCCAGAGTCCGCCAGTGCAAGCCAGAGCACGCCAATTCACACCAGAGCGCGCCAGTTTAGGCCAGAGCACGCCAGTGCTTGCCAGAGCACGCAAGTAATTGCCAGAGCACGCCAGTGCTTCCCAGAGCACGCCAGTGCTTGCCAGAGCACGCCAGTGCTTGCCAGAGCACGCCAGTGCTTGCCAGAGCACGCCAGTGCTTGCCAGAGCACGCCAGTGCTTGCCAGAGCACGCCAGTGCTTGCCAGGGCAAGCCAGTTCACGCCAGAGCACGCCAATTCACACCAGAGCACGCCAATTCACACCAGAGCACGCCAGTGCACGCCAGAGCACGGTAGAGCACAGCAGAGAACAGCTCAGCACTTGAAGTTGGTCTAATATTTTTTTCACTTGTTAAAACCATTTTTTAATTACAGGTTGTGTATATCAATGTCCAATACACCATTTCAATTCTATTGAATCAATAAATTTATAGAGCAAATCATGACCAAAAAGTTTTAGAAAAACGCACATCACAGCGTTTGAATTTTAAAAAATTATTTAAGTTATTTGAGTTCTATTATTGGCTAGTGGATTTCTATTGTCAAGCACTAGAGCACGCCAGTGCACACCAGACCACGCCAGTGCACGCCGGAAAACGTCAATGTACGCCAGAGCACGCCAGTGCACGCCAGAGCACGCCGGTGCACGCCAGAGCACGCAAGTGCACGCCAGAGCACGCCAATTCACACTAGAGCACGCCAGTGTACGCCAGAGCACGCAAGCGCACGCCAGAGCACGTCAATGCACGCCAGAGCAAGCCAGTGCACGCCAGAGCACGCCAATTCACAGCAGAGCACGCCAGTATACGCCAGAGCACGCCAGTGCAATCCAGAGCACGTCAATGCACGCCAGAGCACGCCAGTGCACGCCAGAGTCCGCCAGTGCAAGCCAGAGCACGCCAATTCACACCAGAGCGCGCCAGTTTAGGCCAGAGCACGCCAGTGCTTGCCAGAGCACGCCAGTAATTGCCAGAGCACGCCAGTGCTTCCCAGAGCACGCCAGTGCTTGCCAGAGCACGCCAGTGCTTGCCAGAGCACGCCAGTGCTTGCCAGAGCACGCCAGTGCTTGCCAGAGCACGCCAGTGCTTGCCAGAGCACGCCAGTGCTTGCCAGAGCACGCCAGTGCTTGCCAGAGCACGCCAGAGAACGCCAGAGCACGCCAGTGCACGCCAGAGCACGCCAATGCACGCCAGAGCAAGCCAGAGAACGTCAATGCACGCCAGATTACGCCAGTGCACGCCAGAGCACGCCAATTCACACCAGAGCACGCCAGTGCACGCCAGTGCACGCCATAGCACGACAACTTCACACCAGAGCATGTCAATGCACGCCAGATTAAGCCAGAGCACGTCAATGCACGCCAGATTACGCCAATTCACACCAGAGCACGCCATTGCACGCCAGAGCACGCTAGAGCACGCCAGAGCACGCCAGAGCACGCCAGTGCACGCCAGACCACGCCAGTGAACGCCAGCAAACGTCAATGTACGCCAGAGCACGCCAGTGCACGCCAGAGCAAGCCAGTTCACGCCAATTCACACCAGAGCACGCCAGTGCACGCCAGAGCACGCCAGTGCACGCCAGAGCACGCCACTGCACGCCAGAGCACGCCAGTGCACGCCAGAGCACGCCAATTCACACCAGAGCGCGCCAGTTCAAGCCAGAGCACGCCAGTGCTTGCCAGAGCACGCCAGTGCTTGCCAGAGCACGCCAGTGCTTGCCAGAGCACGACAGTGCTTGCCAGAGCACGCCAGAGAACGCCAGAGCACGCCAGTGCACGCCAGAGCACGCCAATGCACGCCAGAGCAAGCCAGAGAACGTCAATGCACGCCAGATTACGCCAGTGCACGCCAGAGCACGCCAATTCACACCAAAGCACGCCAGTGCACGCCAGTGCACGCCAGAGCACGACAAATTCACACCAGAGCACGTCAATGCACGCCAAAGCACGCCAGTGCACGCTTCGGCACGCCAGTGCACGCCAGAGCACGCCAATTCACAGCAGAGCACGCCAGTATACGCCAGAGCACGCCAGTGCAATCCAGAGCACGTCAATGCACGCCAGAGCACGCCAGTGCACGCCAGAGTCCGCCAGTGCAAGCCAGAGCACGCCAATTCACACCAGAGCGCGCCAGTTTAGGCCAGAGCACGCCAGTGCTTGCCAGAGCACGCCAGTAATTGCCAGAGCACGCCAGTGCTTCCCAGAGCACGCCAGTGCTTGCCAGAGCACGCCAGTGCTTGCCAGAGCACGCCAGTGCTTGCCAGAGCACGCCAGTGCTTGCCAGAGCACGCCAGTGCTTGCCAGAGCACGCCAGTGCTTGCCAGAGCACGCCAGTGCTTGCCAGAGCACGCCAGTGCTTGCCAGAGCACGCCAGTGCTTGCCAGAGCACGCCAGAGAACGCCAGAGCACGCCAGTGCACGCCAGAGCACGCCAATGCACGCCAGAGCAAGCCAGAGAACGTCAATGCACGCCAGATTACGCCAGTGCACGCCAGAGCACGCCAATTCACACCAGAGCACGCCAGTGCACGCCAGTGCACGCCATAGCACGACAACTTCACACCAGAGCATGTCAATGCACGCCAGATTAAGCCAGAGCACGTCAATGCACGCCAGATTACGCCAATTCACACCAGAGCACGCCATTGCACGCCAGAGCACGCTAGAGCACGCCAGAGCACGCCAGAGCACGCCAGTGCACGCCAGACCACGCCAGTGAACGCCAGCAAACGTCAATGTACGCCAGAGCACGCCAGTGCACGCCAGAGCAAGCCAGTTCACGCCAATTCACACCAGAGCACGCCAGTGCACGCCAGAGCACGCCAGTGCACGCCAGAGCACGCCACTGCACGCCAGAGCACGCCAGTGCACGCCAGAGCACGCCAATTCACACCAGAGCGCGCCAGTTCAAGCCAGAGCACGCCAGTGCTTGCCAGAGCACGCCAGTGCTTGCCAGAGCACGCCAGTGCTTGCCAGAGCACGACAGTGCTTGCCAGAGCACGCCAGAGAACGCCAGAGCACGCCAGTGCACGCCAGAGCACGCCAATGCACGCCAGAGCAAGCCAGAGAACGTCAATGCACGCCAGATTACGCCAGTGCACGCCAGAGCACGCCAATTCACACCAAAGCACGCCAGTGCACGCCAGTGCACGCCAGTGCACGCCAGAGCACGACAAATTCACACCAGAGCACGTCAATGCACGCCAAAGCACGCCAGTGCACGCTTCGGCACGCCAGTGCACGCCAGAGCACGTCAATGCACGCCAGAGCATGCCAATGCACGCCAGAGCAAGCCAGAGCACGTCAATGCACGCCAGTCCGCGCCAGAGCACGCCAATTCACACTAGAGCACGCCAGTGCACGCCAGAGCACGCCAGTGCATGCCAGAGCATAGAACAGCTCAGCACTTGAAGTTGCTATAATATGTTTTTTCACTTGTTAAAACCATTTTTTATTTACAGGATGTGTAAATCAATGTCCAATACACCATTTCAAGTCTATTGAATCAATAAATTTATAGAGCAAATCATGAACAAAAAGTTTTAGAAAAACGCACATCACAGCACTTGAATTTTAAAAAATTATTCAAGTTATTTGAGTTCTATTGTCGGGTAGTGGATTTCTATTGTCAAGCACTTGAGTTCTGCATAGCAGAGCACGCCAGACCACGCCAGGGCACTCCAGAGCACGACAGTGCACGCCAGAGCAGGCCAGTGCACTCCAGAGCACGCCAGTGCACGCCAGAGCACGCAAATTCATACCAGTGCACGCCAGAGCACGCCAATTCACACAAGAGCACGCTAGTGCACGCCAGAGCACGTCAATGCACGCCAGAGCAAGCCAGAGCACGCCAGAGCAAGCCAGAGCACCCCAGAGCACGCCAGAGCATGGTAGAGCACAGCAGAGAACAGCTCAGCACTTGAAGTTGCTATAATATTTTTTTCACTTGTTAAAACCATTTTTTAATTACAGGTTGTGTATATCAATGTCCAATACACCATTTCAAGTATATTGAATCAATAAATTTATAGAGCAAATCATGAACAAAAAGTTTTAGAAAAACGCACATCACAGCGCTTGACTTTTTAAAAATTATTCAAGTTATTTGAGTTCTATTGTCGGGTAGTGGATTTCTTTTGTCAAGAACTTGAGTTCTGCATAGCAGAGCACGCCAGAGCACGACAGAGCACGCCAGTGCACTCCAGAGCAAGTCAATGCACGCCAGAACACGCCAGTGCACGCCAGAGCACGCCAGTGCACGCCAGAGCACGCCAGTGCACGCCAGAGCACGCCAGTGCACGCCAGAGCACGCCAGTGCACGCCAGAGCACTTCAATGCACGCCAGAGAAAGCCAGTGCACGCCAGAGCACGCCAGTGCACGCCAGTGCACTCCAGAGCAAGTCAATGCACGCCAGAGCACTCCAGTGCACGCCAGAGCACGCCAGAGCACGCCAATGCACGCCAGAGCACGCCAGTGCACGCCAGATCACGTCAATTCACACCAGAGCACGCCAGTGCACGCCAGTGCATGCCAGAGCACGCCAGTGCACGCCAGAGCACGCCAATTCACACCAGAGAACGCCAGTCCACGCCAGAGCACGCCAATTCACACTAGAGCACGCCAGTGCACGCCAGTGCACGCCAGTGCATGCCAGAGCATAGAACAGCTCAGCACTTGAAGTTGCTATAATATTTTTTTCACTTGTTAAAACCATTTTTTATTTACAGGATGTGTAAATCAAGTCCAATACACCATTTCAAGTCTATTGAATCAATAAATTTATAGAGCAAATCATGAACAAAAAGTTTTAGAAAAACGCACATCACAGCACTTGAATTTTAAAAAATTATTCAAGTTATTTGAGTTCTATTGTCGGGTAGTGGATTTCTATTGTCAAGCACTTGAGTTCTGCATAGCAGAGCACGCCATAGCACGACAGAGCACTCCAGAGCACGCCAGTGCACGCCAGTGCACGCCAGTGCACGCCAGAGCACGCAAATTCATACCAGTGCACGCCAGAGCACGCCAATTCACACAAGAGCACGCTAGTGCACGCCAGAGAACGTCAATGCACGCCACAGCAAGCCAGAGCACGCCAGAGCAAGCCAGAGCACCCCAGAGCACGCCAGAGCATGGTAGAGCACAGCAGAGAACAGCTCAGCACTTGAAGTTGCTATAATGTTTCTTTCACTTGTTAAAACCATTTTTTAATTACAGGTTGTGTATATCAATGTCCAATACACCATTTCAAGTCTATTGAATCAATAAATTTATAGAGCAAATCATGAACAAAAAGTTTTAGAAAAACGCACATCACAGCGCTTGAATTTTTAAAAATTATTCAAGTTATTTGAGTTCTATTGTCGGGTAGTGGATTTCTATTGTCAAGCACTTGAGTTCTGCATAGCAGAGCACGCCAGAGCACGACAGAGAACGCCAGAGCACGCCAGTGAACGCCAGAGCACGCCAGTGAACGCCAGAGCACGCCAGTGCACGCTAGAGCACACCAGTGCACGCCAGAGAACGTCAATGCACGCCAGAGCAAGCCAGTGCACGCCAGAGCACTCCAATTCACACCAGAGCACGCCAGTGCACGCCAGTGCACGCAAGAGCACGCCAGTGCACGCCAGAGCACGCCAGTGCACGCCAGAGCACGTCAATGCACACCAGAGCACGCCAGTGCACGCCAGTGCACGCCAGAGCACGCCAGAGCATGACAAATTCACACCAGAGCACGTCAATGCACGCCAAAGCACGCCAGTGCACGCTTGGGTACGCCATTGCACGCCAGAGCACGTCAATGCACGCCAGAGCATGCCAATGCACGCCAGTGCAGGCCAGAGCACGTCAAAGCACGCCAGAGCAAGCCAGAGCACGCCAGAGCACGCCAGAGCACGCCAGAGCACGCCATTGCACGCCAGAGAACGCCAGTGCACGCTAGAGCACGCCAATTCATACCAGAGCACGCCAGTGCACGCCAGACCACGCCAGAGCACGACAATGCACGCCAGATTACGCCAGTGCACGCCAGAGCACGCCAATTCACACCAGAGCACGCCAGTGCACGCCAGTGCACGCCAGAGCACGCCAGAGCATGACAAATTCACACCAGAGCACGTCAATGCACGCCAAAGCACGCCAGTGCACGCTTGGGCACGCCATTGCACGCCAGAGCACGTCAATGCACGCCAGAGCATGCCAATGCACGCCAGTGCAGGCCAGAGCACGTCAAAGCACGCCAGAGCAAGCCAGAGCACGCCAGAGCACGCCAGAGCACGCCAGAGCACGCCAGAGCACGCCAGAGAACGCCAGTGCACGCTAGAGCACGCCAATTCATACCAGAGCACGCCAGTGCACGCCAGACCACGCCAGAGCACGCCAGTGCACGCCAGAGCACGCCAGTGAACGCCAGAGCACGCCAGTGCACGCTAGAGCACGCCAGTGCACGCCAGAGCACTTCAATGCACGCCAGAGCAAGCCAGTGCACGCCAGATCACGCCAGTGCACGCCAGAGCACGCAAATTCATACCAGTGCACGCCAGAGCACGCCAATTCACACCAGAGCACGCCAGTGCACGCCAGATCACGTCAATGCACGCCAGAGCAAGCCAGACCACGCCAGAGCAAGCCAGACTACGCCAGAGCAAGCCAGAGCACGCCAGAGCACGCCAGAGCACGGTAGAGTACAGCAGAGAACAGCTCAGCACTTGAAGTTGCTATAATATTTTTTTCACTTGTTAAAACCATTTTTTAATTACAAGTTGTGTATATCAATGTCCAATACACCATTTCAAGTCTATTGAATCAATAAATTTATAGAGCAAATCATGAACAAAAAGTTTTAGAAAAACGCACATCACAGCGCTTGAATTTTTAAAAATTATTCAAGTTATTTGAGTTCTATTGTCGGGTAGTGGATTTCTATTGTCAAGCACTTGAGTTCTGCATAGCAGTGCACGCCAGAGCAAGCCAGTGCACGCCAGAGCACGCCAGTGCACGCCAGAGCACGCCAGAGCACGCAAATGCACGCCAGAGCACGTCAATGCACGCCAAAGCAAGCCAGTGCACGCCAGAGTACACCAGTGCACGCCAGAGCACGCCAATTCACACCAGAGCACGCCAGTGCACGCCAGAGCACGTCAATGCACGCCAGAGCACGCCAGTGCACGCCAGAGCACGTCAATGCACGCCAGAGAACGCCAATTCAAACTAGAGCACGCCAGTGCAAGCCAGAGCACGCCAGCGCACGCCAGAGCACGCCAGTACACGCCAGAGCACGTCAATGCACACCAGAGCATGCCAATGCACGCCAGTGCAGGCCAGAGCACGTCAATGCACGCCAGAGCAAACCAGAGCACGTCAATGCACGCCAGATCACGCCAGAGCACGCCAGAGCACGCCAATTCACACCAGAGCACGCCAGTGCACGCCAGAGCACGCCAGTGCATGCCAGAGCACGTCAAAGCACGCCAGAGCAAGCCAGAGCACGCCAGAGCACGCCAGAGCACGCCAGAGCAAGCCAGTGCACGCCAGAGCACGCCAGTGCACGCCAGTGCACTCCAGTGCAAGTCAATGCACGCCAGAGCACGCCAGTGCACGCCAGAGCACGCCAATTCACAACAGAGCACGCCAATGCACGCCAGAGCATGCCAATGCACGCCAGTGCAGGCCAGAGCACGTCAATGCACGCCAGAGCAAGCCAGAGCACGTCAATGCACGCCAGATCACGCCAGAGCACGCCAGAGCACGCCAATTCACACCAGAGCACGCCAGTGCACGCCAGAGCACGCCAGTGCATGCCAGAGCACGTCAAAGCACGCCAGAGCAAGCCAGAGCACGCCAGAGCACGCCAGAGCACGCCAGAGCAAGTCAATGCACGCCAGAGCACGCCAGTGCACGCCAGAGTCCGCCAGTGCACGCCAGAGCACGCCAATTCACACCAGAGAGCGCAAGTGCTTGCCAGAGCACGCCAGTGCTTGCAAGAGCACGCCAGTGCTTGCAAGAGCACGCCAGTGCTTGCCAGAGCACGCCAGTGCTTGCAAGAGCACGCCAGTGCTTGCCAGAGCACGCCAGTGCACGCCAGAGCACGCCAATGCACGCCAGAGCAAGCCAGAGCACGTCAATGCACGCCAGATTACGCCAGTGCACGCCAGAGCACGCCAATTCACACCAGAGCACGCCAGTGCACGCCAGTGCACGCAAGAGCACGCCAGAGCACGACAAATTCACACCAGAGCACGTCAATGCACGCCAAAGCACGCCAGTGCACGCTTGGGCACGCCATTGCACGCCAGAGCACGTCAATGCACGCCAGAGCATGCCAATGCCCGCCAGTGCAGTCCAGAGCACGTCAATGCACGCCAGAGCAAGCCAGAGCACGTCATTGCACGCCAGATCACGCCAGTCCACGCCAGAGCACGCCAATTCATACTAGAGCACGCCAGTGCACGCCAGAGCACGCCAGTGCATGCCAGAGCACGTCAAAGCACGCCAGAGCAAGCCAGAGCACGCCAGAGCACGCCAGAGCACGCCAGAGCACGCCAGAGCACGCCATTAAACGTCAGAGAACGCCAGTGCACGCTAGAGCACGCCAATTCATACCAGAGCACGCCAGTGCACGCCAGACCACGCCAGAGCACGCCAGTGCACGCCAGAGCACGCCAGTGCACGCCAGAGCACGCCAGTGAACGCCAGAGCACGCCAGTGCACGCTAGAGCACGCCAGTGCACGCCAGAGCACGTCAATGCACGCCAGTGCAAGCCAGTGCACGCCAGAGCACGGCAATTCACACCAGAGCACGCCAGTGCACGCCAGTGCACTCCAGAGCAAGTCAATGCACGCCAGAGCACGCCAGTGCACGCCAGTGCACGCCAGTGCACGCCAATTCACAACAGAGCACGCCAGTGCACGCCAGAGCACGTCAATGCACGCCAGAGCACGCCAATGCACGCCAGAGCACGCCAGTGCACGCCAAGGCACGTCAATGCACGCCAGAGCAAGCCAGTGCACGCCAGAGCACACCAGTGCACGCCAGAGCACGCCAGTGCACGCCAGAGCACGACAGTACACGCCAGAGCACGCCAGTGCACGCCAGAGCACGCCAGTGCACGCCAGAGCACGCCAGTGCTTGCCAGAGCACGTCAATGCACGCCAGAGCAAACCAGTGCACGCCAGAGCACGCCAGAGCACGCCAGAGCACGCCAATTCACACCAGAGCACGCCAGTGCACGCCAGAGCACGCCAATTCACAACAGAGCACGTCAATGCACGCAAAAGCACGCCAGTGCACGCCAGAGCACGCCAGTGCACGCCAGTGCACTTCAGAGCACGCCAGTGCACGCCAGTGCACGCCAGAGCACGCAAATTCATACCAGTGCACGCCAGAACACGCCAATTCACACCAAGAGCACGCCAGTGCACGCAGAGCACGTCAATGCACGCCAGAGCAAGCCAGAGCACGCCAGAGCAAGCCAGAGCACCCCAGAGCACGCCAGAGCATGGTAGAGCACAGCAGAGAACAGCTCAGCACTTGAAGTTGCTATAATATTTTTTTCACTTGTTAAAACCATTTTTTAATTACAGGTTGTGTATATCAATGTCCAATACACCATTTCAAGTCTATTGAATCAAAAAATTTATAGAGCAAATCATGAACAAAAAGTTTTAGAAAAACGCACATCACAGCTCTTGAATTTTTAAAAATTATTCAAGTTATTTGAGTTCTATTGTCGGGTAATGGATTTCTATTGTCAAGCACTTGAGTTCTGCATAGCAGAGCACGCCAGAGCACGACAGAGCACGCCAGAGCACGCCAGTGCACGCCAGTGCACTCCAGAGCAAGTCAATGCACGCCAGAGCACGCCAGTGCACGCCAGAGCACGCCAATTCACAACAGAGCACGCCAGTGCACGCCAGAGCACGTCAATGCACGCTAGAGCACGCCAGTGCATGCCAGAGAACGCCAATTCACACCAGAGCACGCCAGTGCACTCCAGAGCAAGTCAATGCACGCCAGAGCACGCCAGTGCACGCCAGAGCACGCCAATTCACAACAGAGCACGTCAATGCACGCCAGAGCAAGCCAGTGCACGCCAGAGCAAGCCAGTGCACGCCAGAGCACGCCAGTGCACGCCAGAGCACGCTAGAGCACGCAGATGCACGCCAGAGCACGTCAATGCACGCCAGAGAACGCCAATTCAAACTAGAGCACGCCAGTGCAAGCCAGAGCACGCCAGCGCACGCCAGAGCACGCTAGTACACGCCAGAGCACGTCAATGCACGCCAGAGCATGCCAATGCACGCCAGTGCAGGCCAGAGCACGTCAATGCACGCCAGAGCAAGCCAGAGCACGTCAATGCACGCCAGAGCACGCCAGTGCACGCCAGAGCACGTCAATGCTTGCTAGAGCACGCCAGTGCACGCCAGAGAACGCCAATTCACACCAGAGCACGCCAGTGCACGCCATTGCACTCCAGAGCAAGTCAATGCACGCCAGAGCACGCCAGTGCACGCCAGAGCACGCCAATTCACACTAGAGCACGCCAGTGCACACCAGAGCACGCCAGTGCATGCCAGAGCACGTCAAAGCACGCCAGAGCAAGCCAGAGCACGCCAGAGCACGCCAGAGCACGCCAGAGCACGCCATTGCACGTCAGAGAACGCCAGTGCACGCTAGAGCACGCCAATTCATACCAGAGCACGCCAGAGCAAACCAGTGCACGCCAGAGCACGCCAGAGCACGCCAGAGCACGCCAATTCACACCAGAGCACGCCAGTGCATGCCAGAGCACACCAGAGCACGCCAATTCACACCAGAACACGCCAGAGCACGCCAGTACACGCCAGAGCACGGTAGAGAACAGCAGAGAACAGCTCAGCACTTGAAGTTGCTATAATATTTTTTTCACTTGTTAAAACCATTTTTTAATTACAGGATGTGTGAATCAATGTCCAATACACCATTTCAAGTCTATTGAATCAATAAATTTATAGAGCAAATCATGAACAAAAAGTTTTAGAAAAACGCACATCACAGAACTTGAATTTTAAAAAATTATTCAAGTTATTTGAGTTCTATTGTCGGGTAGTGGATTTCTATTGTCAAGCACTTGAGTTCTGCATAGCAGAGCACGCCAGAGCACGACAGAGCACGCCAGAGCACGCCAGTGCACGCCAGAGCACGCCAATTCACAACAGAGCACGTCAATGCACGCAAAAGCACGCCAGTGCACGCCAGAGCACGCCAGTGCACGCCAGTGCACTTCAGAGCACGCCAGTGCACGCCAGTGCACGCCAGAGCACGCAAATTCATACCAGTGCACGCCAGAACACGCCAATTCACACCAAGAGCACGCCAGTGCACGCAGAGCACGTCAATGCACGCCAGAGCAAGCCAGAGCACGCCAGAGCAAGCCAGAGCACCCCAGAGCACGCCAGAGCATGGTAGAGCACAGCAGAGAACAGCTCAGCACTTGAAGTTGCTATAATATTTTTTTCACTTGTTAAAACCATTTTTTAATTACAGGTTGTGTATATCAATGTCCAATACACCATTTCAAGTCTATTGAATCAAAAAATTTATAGAGCAAATCATGAACAAAAAGTTTTAGAAAAACGCACATCACAGCTCTTGAATTTTTAAAAATTATTCAAGTTATTTGAGTTCTATTGTCGGGTAATGGATTTCTATTGTCAAGCACTTGAGTTCTGCATAGCAGAGCACGCCAGAGCACGACAGAGCACGCCAGAGCACGCCAGTGCACGCCAGTGCACTCCAGAGCAAGTCAATGCACGCCAGAGCACGCCAGTGCACGCCAGAGCACGCCAATTCACAACAGAGCACGCCAGTGCACGCCAGAGCACGTCAATGCACGCTAGAGCACGCCAGTGCATGCCAGAGAACGCCAATTCACACCAGAGCACGCCAGTGCACTCCAGAGCAAGTCAATGCACGCCAGAGCACGCCAGTGCACGCCAGAGCACGCCAATTCACAACAGAGCACGTCAATGCACGCCAGAGCAAGCCAGTGCACGCCAGAGCAAGCCAGTGCACGCCAGAGCACGCCAGTGCACGCCAGAGCACGCTAGAGCACGCAGATGCACGCCAGAGCACGTCAATGCACGCCAGAGAACGCCAATTCAAACTAGAGCACGCCAGTGCAAGCCAGAGCACGCCAGCGCACGCCAGAGCACGCTAGTACACGCCAGAGCACGTCAATGCACGCCAGAGCATGCCAATGCACGCCAGTGCAGGCCAGAGCACGTCAATGCACGCCAGAGCAAGCCAGAGCACGTCAATGCACGCCAGAGCACGCCAGTGCACGCCAGAGCACGTCAATGCTTGCTAGAGCACGCCAGTGCACGCCAGAGAACGCCAATTCACACCAGAGCACGCCAGTGCACGCCATTGCACTCCAGAGCAAGTCAATGCACGCCAGAGCACGCCAGTGCACGCCAGAGCACGCCAATTCACAACAGAGCACGCCAGTGCACGCCAGAGCACGTCAATGCACGCCAGAGCAATCCAGTGCACGCCAGAGCACGCCAGTGCACGCCAGAGCACTCCAGTGCACGCCAGAGCACGCCAGAGCACGCCAGTGCACGCCAGAGCACGCCAGTAAACGCCAGAGCACGCCAATTCACACCAGAGCACGCCAGAGCACGCCAGTGCACGCCAGAGCACGGTAGAGCACAGCAGAGAACAGCTCAGCACTTGAAGTTGCTATAATATTTTTTTCACTTGTTAAAACCATTTTTTAATTACAGGATGTGTAAATCAATGTCCAATACACAATTTCAAGTCTATTGAATCAATAAATTTATAGAGCAAATCATGAACAAAAAGTTTTAGAAAACGCACATCACAGCACTTGAATTTTAAAAATTATTCAAGTTATTCGAGTTCTATTGTCGGGTAGTGGATTTCTATTGTCAAGCACTTGAGTTCTGCATAGCAAAGCACGCCAGAGCACGACAGAGCACGCCAGAGCACGCAAGTGCACACCAGAGCACGCCAGTGCACACCAGAGCACGGCAGTGCATGCCAGAGCACGTCAAAGCACGCCAGAGCAAGCCAGAGCACGCCAGAGCACGCCAGTGCACGGCAGAGCAAGCCCGAGCACGCCAGTGCACGCTTGAGCACGCCAATTCACACCAGAGCACGCCAGTGCACGCCAGAGCACGCCAGTGCACGCCAGAGCACTCTAGTGCACGCCAAAGCACGCCAATTCACACCAGAGCATGCCAGTGCACCCCAGAGCATGACAGTGCACGCCAGAGCACGCCAGTGCACTCCAGAGCAAGTCAATGCACGCCAGAGCACGCCAGTGCACGCCAGAGCACGCCAGTGCACGCCAGAGCACGCCAGTGCACGCCAGAGCACGCCAATTCACACCAGAGCACGCCAGTGCACGCCAGTGCACCCCAGTTTACGCCAGAGCACGTCAATGCACGCCAGAGCACGCCAGTGCACGCCAGAGCACGCCAGTGCACGCCAGAGCACGCCAGTGCACGCCAGAGCACGCCAGAGCACGCCAATTCACACCAGAGCACGCCAGTTTACGCCAGAGCACGCCAGTTTACGCCAGAGCACCCCAGTGCACGTCAGAGCACGCCAGAGCACGCCAGTGCACGCCAGAGCACGCTAGTGCACGCCAGAGCACGTCAATGCACGCCAGAGCAAGCCAGAGCACGCCAGAGCACGCCAATTCACCCCAGAGCACGCCAGTACACGCCAGAGCACGTCAATGCACGCCAGAGCAAGGCAGTGCACGCCAGAGCACGTCAATGCACGCCAGAGCAAGCCAGTGCATGCCAGAGCACGCCAGTGCACGCCAGAGCACGCCAGTGCACGCCAGAGCACGGTAGAGCACAGCAGAGAACAGCTCAGCACTTAAAGTTGCTGTAATATTTTTTTCACTTGTTAAAACCATTTTTTAATTACAGGATGTGTAAATCAATGTCTAATACACCATTTCAAGTCTATTGAATCAATAAATTTATAGAGCAAATCATGAACAAAAAGTTTAAGAAAAACGCACATCACAGCACTTGAATTTTTAAAAATTATTCAAGTTATTTGAGTTCTATTGTCGGGTAGTGGATTTCTATTGTCAAGAACTTGAGTTCTGCATAGCAGAGCACGCCAGAGCACGACAGAGCACGACAGAGCACGCCAATTCACACCAGAGCACGCCAGTGCACGCCAGAGCACGCCAATTCACACCAGAGCACGCCAGTGCACGCCAGTGCACCCCAGTTTACGCCAGAGCACGTCAATGCACGCCAGAGCACGCCAGTGCACGCCAGAGCACGCCAGTGCACGCCAGAGCACGCCAATTCATACCAGAGCACGCCAGTGCACGCCAGAGCACGCAAATTCATACCAGTGCACGCCAGAGCACGCCAATTCACACCAGAGCAAGCAAGTGCATGCCAGAGCACGCCAGAGCACGCCAGTGCACGCTGGAGCACGCTAGTGCACTCAAGCGCACGCCAATTCACACCAGAGCGCGCAAGTGCACACCAGAGCACGTCAATGCACGCCAGAGCAAGCCAGTGCACGCCAGAGCACTCCAGTGCACGCCAGAGCACGGCAATTTACACCAGAGCACGCCAGTGCACGCCAGTGCACGCCAGAGCACGCCAGAGCAAGCCAGTGCACGCCAGAGCAAGCCAGAGCACGTCAATGCACGCCAGAGAAAGCCAGTGCACGCAAGAGCACGCCAGAGAAAGCCAGAGCACGCCAGAGCACGCCAATTCACCCCAGAGCACGCCAGTACACGCCAGAGCACGTCAATGCACGCCAGAGCAAGGCAGTGCACGCCAGAGCACGTCAATGCACGCCAGAGCACGCCAGTGCACGCCAGAGCACGCCAGAGCACGCCAGAGCACGCCAGTGCACGCCAGAGCACGCCAGTGCACGCCAGAGCACGTCAATGCACGCCAGAGCACGCCAGTGCACGCCAGAGCACGCCAGAGCACGCCAGAGCACGCCAGTGCACGCCAGAGCACGCCAGTGCACGCCAGAGCACGCCAGTGCACGCCAGAGCACGTCAATGCACGCCAGAGCACGCCAGTGCACGCCAGAGCACGCCAGTGCACGCCAGAGCACGTCAATGCACGCCAGAGCACGCCAGAGCACGCCAGTGCACGCCAGAGCACGCCAGTGCACGCCAGTGCACGCCAGTGCACGCCAGAGAACGTCAATGCACGCCAGAGCACGCCAGAGCACGCAAATTCTTACCAGAGCACGCCAGTGCACGCTAGAGAACGTCAATGCACGCCAGTGCACGCTAGAGAACGTCAATGCACGCCAGTGCACGCCAGAGCACGCCAATTCACACCAGAGCACGCCAGTTTACGCCAGAGCACGCCAGTTTACGCCAAAGTACGCCAGTGCACGTCAGAGCACGAAAGAGCACGCCAGTGCACGCCAGAGCACGCTAGTGCACGCCAGAGCACGCCAGAGCACGCCAGTGCACGCCAGAGCTTGCCAATTCACGCCAGAGCACGCCAATTCACACAAGAGCACGCCAGTGCACGCCAAAGCACGCCAGTGCACGCCAAAGCACGCCAGTGCACGCCAGTGCACGCCAGAGAACGTCAATGCACGCCAGAGCACGCCAGAGCACGCCAATGCACGCCAGAGCACTCCAGTGCACGCCAGAGCACGCCAATTCACACCAGAGCACGCCAGTGCACGCCAGAGCACGTCAATGCACGCCAGAGCACGCCAGTGCACGCCAGAGCACGTCAATGCACCCCAGAGCACGCCAGTGCACGCCAGAGAACGCCAATGCACGCCAGAGCACGCCAGTGCACGAGAGTGCACTCCAGAGCACGTCAATGCACGTCAGAGTACGCCAGTGCACGCCAGAGCACGCCAATTCACACCAGAGCACGCCAGTGCACGCCAGAGCACGTCAATGCACGCCAGAGCAAGCCAGTGCACGCCAGAGAACGCAAATTCACACCAGAGCACGCCAGTGCACGCCAGATTACGCCAGTGCACGCCAGAGCACGCCAATTCACACCAGAGAACGCAAGTGCACGCCAGAGAACCCCAGAGCACGCCAGAGCACGCCAATTCACACCAGAGCACGCCAGTGCACGCCAGAGCACGCAAATTCATACCAGTGCACGCCAGAGCACGCCAATTCACACCAGAGCAAGCAAGTGCATGCCAGAGCACGCCAGTGCACGCCAGAGTACGCCAGTGCACGCCAGAGCACGCCAGTGCACGCCAGAGCACGCCAGTGCACGCCAGAGCACGCAAATTCATACCAGAGCACGCCAGTGCACGCCAGCGAACGTCAATGCACGCCAGAGCACCCCAGAGCACGCCAGTGCACGCCAGAGCACGCCAGTGCACGCTGGAGCACGCTAGTGCACTCAAGCGCACGCCAATTCACACCAGAGCGCGCAAGTGCACACCAGAGCACGTCAATGCACGCCAGAGCAAGCCAGTGCACGCCAGAGCACGGCAATTCACACCAGAGCACGCCAGTGCACGCCAGTGCACGCCAGAGCACGCCAGAGCAAGCCAGTGCACGCCAGAGCAAGCCAGAGCACGTCAATGCACGCCAGAGAAAGCCAGTGCACGCAAGAGCACGCCAGAGCAAGCCAGAGCACGCCAGAGCACGCCAATTCACCCCAGAGCACGCCAGTACACGCCAGAGCACGTCAATGCACGCCAGAGCAAGGCAGTGCACGCCAGAGCACGTCAATGCACGCCAGAGCACGCCAGTGCACGCCAGTGCACGCCAGAGCACGCCAGTGCACGCCAGAGCACGTCAATGCACGCCAGAGCACGCCAGTGCACGCCAGAGCACGCCAGAGCACGCCAGAGCACGCCAGTGCACGCCAGAGCACGCCAGTGCACGCCAGAGCACGTCAATGCACGCCAGAGCACGCCAGTGCACGCCAGAGCACGCCAGAGCACGCCAGAGCACGCCAGAGCACGCCAGAGCACGCCAGTGCACGCCAGAGCACGCCAGTGCACGCCAGAGCACGTCAATGCACGCCAGAGCACGCCAGAGCACGCCAGAGCACGCCAGTGCACGCCAGAGAACGTCAATGCACGCCAGAGCACGCCAGAGCACGCAAATTCACACCAGAGCACGCCAGTGCACGCTAGAGAACGTCAATGCACGCCAGAGCACGCTAGAGCACGCCAACGCACGCCAGAGCACTCCAGTGCAAGCCAGAGCACGCCAATTCACACCAGAGCACGCCAGTGCACGCCAGAGCACGTCAATGCACGCCAGAGCAAGCCAGAGCACGCCAGTGCACGCCAGAGCACGGTAGAGCACAGCAGAGAACAACTCAGCACTTAAAGTTGCTAAAATATTTTTTTCACTTTAAAACCATTTTTTAATTACAGGATGTGTAAATCAATGTCCAACACACCATTTCAAGTCTATTGAATCCATAAATTTATAGAGCAAATCATGAACAAAAAGTTTTAGAAAAACGCACATCACAGCAATTGAATTTTTAAAAATTATTCAAGTTATTTGAGTTCTATTGTCGGGTAGTGGATTTATATTGTCAAGCACTTGAGTTCTGCATAGCAGAGCACGCCAGAGCACGGCAGAGCACGCCAGAGCACGCCAGTGCACGCCAGAGCACGCCAATTCACACCAGAGCACGCCAGTGCACGCCAGATTACGCCAGTGCACGCCAGTGCACGCCAATTCACACCAGAGAGCGCCAGTGCACACCAGAGAACCTCAGAGCACGCCAGAGCACGCCAGAGCACACCAATTCACACCAGAGCACGCCAGTGCACGCCAGAGTACGCCAGTGCACGCCAGAGCACGCCAATTCACACCAGAGAACGCCAGTGCACGCCAGAGAACCCCAGAGCACGCCAGAGCACGCCAGAGCACGCCAATTCACACCAGAGCACGCCGAAGCACGCCAGAGCACGCCAGTGCACGCCAGTGCACGCCAGTGCACGCCAGAGCACGTCAATGCACGCCAGAGCACGCCAGTGCACGCCAGAGCACGTTAGAGCACGCCAGAGCACGCCAGTGCACGCCAGAGCACGCCAGTGCACGCCAGAGCACGTCAATGCACGCCAGAGCACGCCAGAGCACGCCAGTGCACGCCAGTGCACGCCAGAGAACGTCAATGCACGCCAGAGCACGCCAGAGCACGCAAATTCACACCAGAGCACGCCAGTTTACGCTAGAGAACGTCAATGCACGCCAGTGCACGCTAGAGAACGTCAATGCACGCCAGAGCACACCAATTCACACCAGAGCACGCCAGTTTACGCCAGAGCACGCCAGTTTACGCCAGAGCACGCCAGTGCACGTCAGAGCACGCCAGAGCACGCCAGTGCACGCCAGAGCACGCCAGTGCACGCCAGAGCACGCCAGTGCGCGCCAGACACCCGAATTCACACAAGATTACGCCAGTGCACGCCAAAGCACGCCAGTGCACGCCAGAGCACGTCAATGCACGCCAGAGCACGCCAGAGCACGCCAGTGCACGCCAGTGCACGCCAGAGAACGTCAATGCACGCCAGAGCACGCTAGAGCACGCCAATGCACGCCAGAGCACTCCAGTGCACGCCAGAGCACGCCAATTCACACCAGAGCACGCCAGTGCACGCCAGAGCACGTCAATGCACGCCAGAGCACGCCAGTGCACGACAGAGCACGCCAATTCACGCCAGAGCACGCCAATTCATACAAGAGCACGCCAGTGAACGCCAAAGCACGCCAGTGCACGCCAGAGCACGCCAGTGCACGCCAGAGCACGCCAGTGCACGCCAGAGCACGTCAATGCACGCCAGAGCAAGCCAGAGCACGCCAGTGCACGCCAGAGCACGGTAGAGCACAGCATAGAACAACTCAGCACTTAAAGTTGCTAAAATATTTTTTCACTTTAAAACAATTTTTTAATTACAGGATGTGTAAATCAATGTCCAATACACCATTTCAAGTCTATTGAATCCATAATTTTATAGAGCAAATCATGAACAAAAAGTTTTAGAAAAACGCACATCACAGCACTTGAATTTTTAAAAATTATTCAAGTTATTTGAGTTCTATTGTCGGGTAGTGGATTTCTATTGTCAAGCACTTGAGTTCTGCATGGCAGAGCACGCCAGAGCACGCCAATTCACACCAGAGCACGACAGAGCACGGCAGAGCACGCCAGTGCACGCTAGAGAACGTCAATGCACGCCAATTCACACCAGAGCACGCCAGTGCACGCCAGATTACGCCAGTGCACGCCAAAGCACGCCAGTTCACACCAGAGAACGCCAGTGCACGCCAGAGTACGCCAGTGCACGCCAGAGCACGCAAATTCATACCAGTGCACGCCAGAGCACGCCAATTCACACCAGAGCAAGCCATTGCATGCCAGAGCATGCCAGTGCACGCCAGAGTACAACAGTGCACGCCAGAGCACGCCAGTGCACGCCAGAGCACGCAAATTCATACCAGAGCACGCCAGTGCACGCCAGCGAACGTGAATGCACGCCAGAGCACCCCAGAGAACGCCAGTGCACGACAGAGCACGCCAGTGCACGCTGGAAGAGCACGCTAGTGTCGTAGGAGCGCGCTAGCGACGAAGCACGCTAGTGCACTCAAGCGCACGCCAATTCACACCAGAGCGCGCCAGTGCACACCAGAGCACGTCAATGCACGCCAGAGCACGCCAGAGCACGCCAGTGCACGCCAGAGCACTCCAGTGCACGCCAGAGCACTCCAGGACACGCCAGAACACGGCAATTCACACCAGAGCACGCCAGTGCACGCCAGTGCACGCCAGTGCACGCCAGAGCACGCCAGAGCAAGCCAGTGCACGCCAGAGCAAGCCAGAGCACGTCAATGCACGCCAGAGAAAGCCAGTGCACGCAAGAGCACGCCAGAGCAAGCCAGAGCACGCCAGAGCACGCCAATTCACCCCAGAGCACGCCAGTACACGCCAGAGCACGTCAATGCACGCCAGAGCAAGGCAGTGCACGTCAGAGCACGTCAATGCACGCCAGAGAACGCCAGTGCACGCCAGAGCACGCCAGAGCACGCCAGAGCACGCCAATGCACGCCAGAGCACGCCAGTGCACGCTAGAGAACGTCAATGCACGCCAATTCACACCAGAGCACGCCAGTGCACGCCAGATTACGCCAGTGCACGCCAAAGCACGCCAGTTCACACCAGAGAACGCCAGTGCACGCCAGAGTACGCCAGTGCACGCCAGAGCACGCAAATTCATACCAGTGCACGCCAGAGCACGCCAATTCACACCAGAGCAAGCCATTGCATGCCAGAGCATGCCAGTGCACGCCAGAGTACAACAGTGCACGCCAGAGCACGCCAGTGCACGCCAGAGCACGCCAGTGCACGCCAGCGAACGTGAATGCACGCCAGAGCACCCCAGAGCACGCCAGTGCACGACAGAGCACGCCAGTGCACGCTGGAAGAGCACGCTAGTGTCGTAGGAGCGCGCTAGCGACGAAGCACGCTAGTGCACTCAAGCGCACGCCAATTCACACCAGAGCGCGCCAGTGCACACCAGAGCACGTCAATGCACGCCAGAGCACGCCAGAGCACGCCAGTGCACGCCAGAGCACTCCAGTGCTCGCCAGAGCACTCCAGTGCACGCCAGAACACGGCAATTCACACCAGAGCACGCCAGTGCACGCCAGTGCACGCCAGTGCACGCCAGAGCACGCCAGAGCAAGCCAGTGCACGCCAGAGCAAGCCAGAGCACGTCAATGCACGCCAGAGAAAGCCAGTGCACGCAAGAGCACGCCAGAGCAAGCCAGAGCACGCCAGAGCACGCCAATTCACCCCAGAGCACGCCAGTACACGCCAGAGCACGTCAATGCACGCCAGAGCAAGGCAGTGCACGTCAGAGCACGTCAATGCACGCCAGAGAACGCCAGTGCACGCCAGAGCACGCCAGAGCACGCCAGAGCACGCCAATGCACGCCAGAGCACGCCAGTGCACGCCAGAGCACGTCAATGCACGCCAGAGCACGCCAGAGCACGCCAGTGCACGCCAGTGCACGCCAGAGAACGTCAATGCACGCCAGAGCACGCAAGAGCACGCAAATTCACACCAAAGCACGCCAGTGTACGCTAGAGAACGTCAATGCACGCCAGAGCACGCTAGAGCACGCCAATGAACGCCAGAGCACTCCAGTGCACGCCAGAGCACGCCAATTCACACCAGAGCACGCCAGTGCACGCCAGAGCACGTCAATGCACGCCAGAGCACGCCAGTGCACGCCAGAGCACGTCAATGCACCCCAGAGCACGCCAGTGCACGCCAGAGAACGCCAGTGCACGCCAGAGCACGCCAGTGCACGAGAGTGCACTCCAGAGCACGTCAATGCACGCCAGAGCACGCCAGTGCACGCCAGAGCACGCCAGTGCACGCCAGAGCACGCCAATTCACACCAGAGCACGCCAGTGCACGCCAGAGCACGTCAATGCACGCCAGAGCAAGCCAGTGCACGCCAGAGAACGCAAATTCACACCAGAGTACGCCAGTGCACGCCAGATTACGCCAGTGCACGCCAGAGCACGCCAATTCACACCAGAGAACGCCAGTGCACGCCAGAGAACCCCAGAGCACGCCAGAGCACGCCAGAGCACGCCAATTCACACCAGAGCACGCCAGTGCACGCCAGAGTACGCCAGTGCACGCCAGAGCACGCAAATTCATACCAGTGCACGCCAGAGCACGCCAATTCACACCAGAGCAAGCCAGAGCACGCAAGAGTACGCCAGTGCACGCCAGAGCACGCCAGTGCACGCCAGAGCACGCCAGTGCACGCCAGAGCACGCCAGTGCACGCCAGAGCACGCCAGTGCACGCCAGAGCACGCAAATTCATACCAGAGCACGCCAGTGCACGCCAGCGAACGTCAATGCACGCCAGAGCACCCCAGAGCACGCCAGTGCACGCCAGAGAACGCCAGTGCACGCTGGAGCACGCTAGTTCACTCAAGCGCACGCCAATTCACACCAGAGCGCGCCAGTGCACACCAGAGCACGTCAATGCAACCAGAGCACGCCAGTGCACGCCAGAGCACTCCAGTGCACGCCAGAGCACTCCAGTGCACGCCAGAGCAAGTCAGTGCACGCCAGAGCACGTCAATGCACGCCAGAGCACGCCAGTGCACGCCAGAGCACGCCAGAGCACGCCAGAGCACGCCAGTGCACGCCAGAGCACGCCAGTGCACGCCAGAGCACGTCAATGCACGCCAGAGGACGTCAGTGCACGCCAGAGCACGCCAGAGCACGCCAGAGCACGCCAGAGCACGCCAGTGCACGCCAGAGCACGTCAATGCACGCCAGAGCATGCCAGTGCACGCCAGAGCACGCCAGAGCACGCCAGTGCACGCCAGAGCACGTCAATACACGCCAGAGCACGCCAGAGCACGCCAGTGCACGCCAGTGCACGCCAGAGAACGTCAATGCACGCCAGAGCACGCCAGAGCACGCAAATTCACACCAGAGCACGCCAGTGCACGCTAGAGAACGTCAATGCACGCCAGAGCACGCTAGAGCACGCCAATGCACGCCAGAGCACTCCAGTGCACGCCAGAGCACGCCAATTCACACCAGAGCACGCCAGTGCACGTCAGAGCACGTCAATGCACGCCAGAGCACGCCAGTGCACGCCAGAGCACGTCAATGCACGCTAGAGCACGCCAGTGCATGCCAGAGCACGCCAATTCACACCAGAGCACGCCAGTGCACGCCAGAGCACGTCAATGCACGCCAGAGCAAGCCAGTGCACGCCAGATAACGCAAATTCACACCAGAGCACGCCAGTGCACGCCAGATTACGCCAGTGCACGCCAGAGCACGCCAATTCACACCAGAGAACGCCAGTGCACGCCAGAGAACCCCAGAGCACGCCAGAGCACGCCAGAGCACGCCAGTGCACGCCAGAGCACGCCAGTGCACGCCAGAGCACGCCAGTGCACGCCAGAACACGTCAATGCACGCCAGAGCACGCCAGTGCACGCCAGAGCACGCCAGTGCACGCCAGAGCACGCCAGTGCACGCCAGAGCACGCCAGTGCACGCCAGAGCACGCCAATTCACCCCAGAGCACGCCAGTGCACGCCAGAGCACGTCAAGACACGTAAGAGCAAGTCAGAGCACAGCAATGCACGCCAGAGCACGCCAGTGCACGCCAGAGCACGCCAGTGCACGCCAGTGCACGCCAGAGCACGGCAATTCACACCAGAGCACACCAGTGCACGCCAGAGCACGCCAGTGCACGCCAGTGCACGCCAGAGATCGTCAATGCACGCCAGAGCACGCCAGAGCACGCAAATTCACACCAGAGCACGCCAGTGCACGCTCGAGAACGTCAATGCACGCCAGAGCACGCCAGAGCACGCAAATGCACGCCAGAGCACGCCAGTGCACGCCAGAGCACGTCAATGCACGCAAGAGCACGCCAGTGCACGCCAGAGCACGTCAATGCACCCCAGAGCACGCCAGTGCACGCCAGAGAACGCCAGTGCACGCCAGAGCACGCCAGTGCTCGAGAGTGCACTCCAGGGCACGTCAATGCACGCCAGAGCACGCCAGTGAACGCCAGAGCACGCCAATTCACACCAGAGCACGCCAGTGCACGCAAGTGCACGACAAAGCACGTCAATGCACGCCAGAGCAAGCCAGTGCACGCCAGAGAACGCAAATTTACACCAGAGCACGCCAGAGCACGCCAGTGCACGCCAGAGCACGCCATTGCATGCCAGAGCACGTCAATGCACGACAGAGCACGCCAATTCACACCAGAACACGCCAGTTCACGCAAGCACGCCAGAGCACGTCAATGCACGCCAGAGCACGCCAGTGCACGCCAGAGCACGCAAGTGCACGCCAGAGCACGAGATTTCACACCAGAGCACGCCAGTGCACGCCAGTGCACGCCAGTGCACGCCAGCAAGTCAATGCACGCCAGAGCAAGCCAGTGCACGCCAGAGAACGCAAATTCACACCAGAGCACGCCAGAGCACGCCAGTGCACGCCAGAGCACGCCATTGCATGCCAGAGCACGTCAATGCACGACAGAGCACGCCAATTCACACCAGAGCACGCCAGAGCACGCCAGAGAACGCCAATTCACACCAGAGCACGCCAAATCACACCAAAGCACGCCAGTTCACGCCAGTGCACGCCAGAGCCCGTCAATGCACGCCAGAGCACGCCAGTGCACGCCAGAGCACGCAAGTGCACGTCAGAGCTCTTATATTTTTTTCACTTGTTAAAACCATTTTTTAATTACAGGATGTGTAAATCAATGTCCAATACACCATTTCAAGTCTATTGAATCAATAAATTTATAGAGCAAATCATGAACAAAAAGTTTTAGAAAAACGCACATCACAGCACTTGAATTTTTAAAAATTATTCAAGTTATCTGAGTTCTTTTGTCGGGTAGTGGATTTCTATTGTCAAGCACTTTAGTTCTGTATAGCAGAGCACGCCAGAGCACGCCAGAGCACCCCAGTGCATGCCAGAGCACGCCAGTGCACGCCAGTGCACGCCAGAGCACGCCAGTGCACGCCAGAGCACGCCAATTCACACCAGAGCACGGCAGTGCTCGCCAGAGCACGCCAGTGCACGCCAGAGCACGCCAGTTCACGCCAGAGCACACCAGTGTACGCCAGAGCACGCCAATTCACACTAGAGCACACCAGTGCACGCCAGAGCACGTCAATGCACGCCAGAGCACGTCAATGCACGCCAGAGCACGCCAGTGCATGCCAGAGCACGCCAGTGCACGCCAGAGCACGCCAATTCACACCAAAGCTCGCCAGTGCACGCCAGAGCACGCCAGTGCACGCCAGAGCACGTCAATGCACGTCGATGCACGCCAGTGCACGCCAGAGCACGTCAATGCACGCCAGAGCACGCCAGTGAACGCAAGAGCACGCCAGTGCATGCCAGAGCACGCCAGAGCACGCCAGTGCACGCCAGTGCACGCCAGTGCATGTCAATGCACGCCAGAGCCCGCCAGTGCACGCCAGACCACGCCAATTCACACCAGAGCACGCCAGTGCACGCCAGAGCACGCAAATTCACACCAGAGCACGTCAATGCACGCCAGAGCAAGCCAGTGCACGCCAGAGCACGCCAATTCACACCAGAGCACGCCAGTGCACGCCAGAGGACGCCAGTGCACGCCAGAGCACGCCAGTGCACGCCAGAGCACGCCAGTGCACGCCAGAGCACGCCAGTGCACGCCAGAGCACGCTAGTGCACGCCAGAGCACGCCAGTGCACGCTAGAGAACGCCAGTGCACGCCAATTCACACCAGAGCACGCCAGTGCACGCCAGAGCACGCAAGCGCACGCCAGAGCACGTCAATGCACGCCAGAGCAAGCCAGTGCACGCCAGAGCACGAAAATTCACACCAGAGCACGCCAGTGCACGCCAGAGCACGTCAATGCACGCCAGAGCACGCCACCCGTACGAAAATGGTGGGTAGTCAATAGCTAGAAGCTAGCTAGTTAAGTTGGACCTACTAGCTAAAAATAACTAGGCTGAAAGGTAGGTTCTTTTGTCCATATTCAACCTAGAAAAATTCAACTAAAACGGCCAATTATTACTAGCTAGGTACTAGCTAGCAACTAGCTGAAATTTTCTTACTGGTTTTCACATAGCAAGTGAAAATTTGTTAAAATTTAGTTAAGGAATATTTGACGAAAAAATAAACATTACGCGCGGATTCCCTTTGTTCGTTGGGTCACCCATCTATTTACTTCTCATAACTTTTTTGCTGCAGTTACTTACTGGTGATCGCTGGTTGTACTGGACTGGCATCTTCTGATATAATTAGGTGCTATTAATATTTGAATGTATTAATGTTGCGTTGATAATTCTTCTCATAGACTGATATTTATTAAAAAATTTGAGAAACTTATAATAACAAAAGCAATTTTTTATGAACATTTTTTTTCAAATTCTTACAAATCTAGAAATTAAATTGAAATATTCTAAATTCATAATTCAAGCTTATTTTTTATTACTTTTCGTAATAATTTCAAAATTATATTTAGAAAATAAAATAGAAAAATCAAAAGTAATTTTTGGGGGGTTTTAACTATTTCATTGAAAATCTCCATCTAATCTCTAATTATAATTTATCCTTTCTGTAGAATATTTGTCATTTAGTAATTATGATAGAAAAATTATAAAAATATTAGATTATTATTTAAGATCAAACATTATTAACACACCCCGCCGTGTTAAAAATTACTTGCTAACTAAAATCTTGCGAGAATCATCAGAAAACTATATAGTTGAAAGCTAGAAAATAGTTGAAAATCTTAGACTTAGAGTAAAAATTAAAAGAAAGAAGCCAACTTACTAAATATTTGTAACAAAACAGCTATTAAACAGCTGGTTATCGCAAGCTCGTAACTCGTAACTAGTTAAAAGCTATTTCTTAACTAAAAATTTCGCAGTTAAAAATTTAACTAATTTCTAGCCGGTTTTTTAATAGATTTCCTTACTTGAACTTTTCTAGCTGAGCAATTGTTGGAATTTAGCTGGTTACAAATCCGACTAGCTAAAACTTTCGTACGGGCAGTGCACGCCAGAGCCCGCCAGTGCACACCAGAGCACGCCAATTCACACCAGAGCGCGCCAGTTCAAGCCAGAGCACGCCAGTGCTTGCCAGAGCACGCCAGTGCACACCAGAGCACGCCATAGAACGCCAGAGCACGCCAGTGCACGCCAGAGCAAGCCAGAGCACGTCAATGCACGCCAGATTACGCCAGTGCACGCCAGAGCACGCCAACTCACACCAGAGCACGCCAGTGCACGTCAGAGCACGTCAATGCACGCCAGAGCACGCCAGTGCACGCCAGAGCACGCCAATGCAAGCCAGAGCACGCCAGTGCACGCCAGAGCACGCCAATTCACACCAGAGCACGCCAGTGCACGCCAGAGCATGCCAGTGCACGCCAGAGCACGCCAGAGCACGTCAATGCACGCGAGAGCAAGCCAGGGCACGTCAATGCACGCCAGAGCAAGCCAGTGCATGCCAGAGCACGTCAATGCACGCTAGAGCAAGCCAGAGCACGCCACAATACGCCAGAGCACGGTAGAGCACGCCAGTGCACGCCAGAGCACGCCAATTTACACCAGAGCACACCAGTGCACGCCAGTACAATCCAGAGCACGCCAGAGCACGCCAGAGCACGCAAATTCACACCAGAACACGCCAGTGCACGCAAGAGCACGCCAGGGCACGCCAGAGAACGCCAGTACACGCCAGAGAACGTCAATGCACGCCAGAGCACGCCAGTGCACGCCATAACACGTCAATGCACGCCAGAGCACGCCAGTGCACGCCGAGGCACGCCAAAGCGCCAGAGCACGCCAATTCACACAAGAGCACGCCAGTGCACTTCAGAGCACGCCAGTGCACGCCAGAGAACGTCAATGCACGCAAGAGCACGCCAGTGCACGCCATAACACGTAAATGCACGCCAGAGCACGCCAGTGAACGCCAGAGCACGCCAGTGCACGCCAGAGCACGCCAATTCACACCAGAGCACGCCAGTGCACACCAGAGCACGCCAGAGCACGCCAGTGCACGCCAGAGCACGCCAATTCACACCAGAGCACGCCAGTGCACGCCAGAGCACGCCAGAGCACGTCAATGCACGCGAGAGCAAGCCAGAGCACGTCAATGCACGCCAGAGCACGCCAGTGCACGCCAGAGCACGCCAATTCACACCAGAGCAGGCCAGTGCACGCCAGAGCACACCAGTGCATGCCAGAGCACGTCAATGGACGCTAGAGCAAACCAGAGCACGCCAGAATACGTTAGAGCACGGTAGAGCACAGCAAAGAACAGCGCAGCACTTGAAGTGGCTATAATATTTTTTTCACTTGTTAAAACCATTTTTTAATTACAGGATGTGTTAATCAATGTCCAATACACCATTTCAAGTCTATTGAATAAACAAATGTATAGAGCAAATCATTTACAAAAAGTTTTAGAAAAACGCACATCACAGCGCTTGAATTTTTAAAAATTATTCAAGTTATTTGATTTCTATTGTCGGGTAGGGGATTTCTATTGTCAAGCACTTGAGTTCTGCATAGCAGAGCACGCCAGAGCACGCCAGAGCACGCCAGAGCACGCCAGTGCGCGCCAGTGCACGCCAGAGCACGCCAGTGCACGCCAGAGCACGCAAATTCACACCAGAGAACGCCAGAGCACGCCAGAGCACGCCAGTACTCGCCAGAGCACGCCAATTCACACCAGAGCACGCCAGAGCACGCCAGAGCACGCCAGTGAACGCCAGAGCACGTCAATGCACGCTAGAACACGCCAGTGCACGCCAGAGCACGCCAGTGCACGCCAGAGCACGCCAATTCAAACCAGAGCACGCCAGTGCACGCCAGAGAACGTCACTGCACGCCAGAGCAGGCCAGAGCACGCCAGAGCACGCCAGTGCATTCCAGTGCACGCCAGAGCACGCCAGTGCATTCCAGTGCACGCCAGAGCACGCCAGTGCATTCCAGTGCACGCCAGAGCACGCAAAAGCACGTCAATGCACGCCAGAGCACGCCAGTGCACGCCAGAGCACGCCAGTGCACGCCAGAGCACGCCAGTGCACGCCAGAGCACGCCAGTGCACGCCAGAGCACGCCAGTGCACGCCAGAGCTTGCCAGAGCTCGTCAATGCACGCCAGAGCACGCCAATTCACACCAGAGCACGCCAGAGCACGCCAGTGCACGCCAGTGCACGCCAGAGCACGCCAGTGCATGCCAGTGCACGCCAGAGCACGCCAGTGCACGCCAGAGCACGCCAGTGCACGCCAGAGCATTCCAGTGCACGCCAGAGCACGCCAGTGCACGCCAGAGCACGCCAGTGCACGCCAGTGCACGCCAGAGCACGCAAAAGCACGTCAATGCACGCCAGAGCACGCCAGTGCACGCCAGTGCACGCCAGAGAACGCCATTTCACACCAGAGCACGCCAGTGCACGTCAGAGCACGTCAATGCCCGCCAGAGCACGCCAGTGCACGCCAGAGCACACGAATTCACACCAGAGCACGTCAGTGCCTGCCAGAGCACGCCAGTTCACGCCAGAGCACGCAAGTGCACGCCAGAGCACGTCAATGCACGCCAGAGCACGCCAGTGCACGCCAGTGCACTCCAAAGCACGTCAATGCACGCCAGAGCACGCCAGTGCACGCCAGAGCACGCCAATTCACACCAGAGCATGCAAGTGCACGCCAGTGCACGTCAATGCACGCCAAAGCAAGCCAGTGCACGCCAGAGCACTCCAGTGCACGCCAGAGCACGCCAATGCACGTCAGAGCACGTCAATGTACGCCAGAGCAAGCCAGTGCACGCCAGAGAACGCCAGTGCACGCCAGAGCACGCCAATTCACGCCAGAGCACGTCAATGCACGCCAGAGCACGCCAGTGCACGCCAGAAAACGTCAATGCACGCCAGAGCATGCCAAAGCACGTCAAAGCACGCCAGAGCAAGCCAGAGTACGCCAGAGCAAGCCAGAGCACGCCAGTGCACGCCAGAGCACGGTAGAGAAAAGCACGGTAGAGAGAGCACGCCAGAGCAAGCCAGAGCACGCCAGTGCACGCCAGAGCACGCCAGAGCACGTCAATGCACGCCAGAGCACGCCAATTCACACCAGAGCATGCCAGGGCACGCCAGAGCACGCCAGTGCACGCCAGTGCACGCCAGAGCACGCCAGTGCACGCCAGAGCACGCCAGTGCACGCCAGAGCACGCCAGTGCACGCCAGTGCACGCCAGAGCACGCCAGTGCACGCCAGTGCACGCCAGTGCACTCCAGAGCATGCCAGTGCACGCCAGAGCACGCCAGTGCACGCCAGAGCACGCCAGTGCACGCCAGAGCACGCCAGTGCACGCCAGTGCACTCCAGAGCACGCCAGAGCAAGCCAGAGCACGCCAGTGCACGCCAGAGCACGGTAGAGAAAAGCACGGTAGAGAGAGCACGCCAGAGCAAGCCAGAGCACGCCAGTGCACGCCAGAGCACGCCAGTGCACGCCAGAGCACGCCAGTGCACGCCAGAGCACGCCAGTGCACGCCAGAGCACGCCAGTGCGCGCCAGAGCACGCCAGAGCTTGTCAATGCACGCCAGAGCACGCCAATTCACACCAGAGCACGCCAGAGCACGCCAGTGCACGCCAGTGCACGCCAGAGCACGCCAGTGCATGCCAGTGCACGCCAGAGCACGCCAGTGCACGCCAGAGCACGCCAGTGCACGCCAGAGCACGCCAGTGCACGCCAGAGCATTCCAGTGCACGCCAGAGCACGCCAGTGCACGCCAGTGCACGCCAGAGCACGCCAGAGCACGCCAGAGCACGCCAGTGCACGCCAGAGCACGCCAGAGCACGCCAGTGCACGCCAGAGCACGCCAGTGCACGCCAGTGCACGCCAGAGAACGCCATTTCACACCAGAGCACGCCAGTGCACGTCAGAGCACGTCAATGCACGCCAGAGCACGCCAGTGCACGCCAGAGCACACCAATTCACACCAGAGCATGCCAGGGCACGCCAGAGCACGCCAGTGCACGCCAGTGCAAGTCAGAGCACGCCAGTGCACGCCAGTGCACGCCAGAGCACGCCAGTGCACGCCAGAGCACGCCAGTGCACGCCAGAGCAAGCCAGTGCACGCCAGAGCACGCCAGAGAACGCCAGTGCATGCCAAAGAACGTCAAAGCACGCCAGAGCAAGCCAGAGCACGCCAGAGCAAGCCAGAGCACGCCAGTGCACGCCAGAGCAAGGTAGAGAAAAGCACGGTAGAGAGAGCACGCCAGAGCAAGCCAGAGCACGCCAGTGCACGCCAGAGCACGCCAGTGCACGCCAGAGCACGCCAGTGCACGCCAGAGCACGCCAGAGCACGCCAGTGCACGCCAGTGCACGCCAGAGCACGCCAGTGCACGCCAGAGCAAGCCAGTGCACGCCAGAGCACGCCAGAGAACGCCAGTGCATGCCAAAGCACGTCAAAGCACGCCAGAGCACGCCAGAGCACGCCAGTGCACGCCAGAGCACGCCAGTGCACGCCAGAGCACGCCAATTCACACCAGAGCACGCCAGAGCACGCCAGTGCATGCCAAAGAACGTCAAAGCACGCCAGAGCAAGCCAGAGCACGCCAGAGCAAGCCAGAGCACGCCAGTGCACGCCAGAGCAAGGTAGAGAAAAGCACGGTAGAGAGAGCACGCCAGAGCAAGCCAGAGCACGCCAGTGCACGCCAGAGCACGCCAGTGCACGCCAGAGCACGCCAGAGCTCGTCAATGCACGCCAGAGCACGCCAATTCACACCAGAGCACGCCAGGGCACGCCAGAGCACGCCAGTGCACGCCAGTGCACGCCAGAGCACGCCAGTGCATGCCAGTGCAAGCCAGATCACGCCAGTGCACGCCAGAGCACGCCAGTGCACGCCAGAGCATTCCAGTGCACGCCAGAGCACGCCAGTGCACGCCAGAGCACGCCAGTGCACGCCAGTGCACGCCAGAGCACGCAAAAGCACGTCAATGCACGCCAGAGCACGACAGTGCACGCCAGAGCACGCCAGAGCACGGTAGAGCACAGCAGAGAACAGCTCAGCACTTGAAGTTGCTACACTATTTATTTACTTGTTAAAACCATTTTTTAATTACAGGATGTGTAAATCAATGTCCAATACACCATTTCAAGTCTATTGAATCATTAAATTTATAGAGCAAATCATGAACAAAAAATTTAAGAAAAACGCACATCACAGCACTTGAATTTTTAAAAATTATTCAAGTTATTTGAGTTCTATTGTCGGGTAGTGGATTTCAATTATCAAGCACTTGAGTTCTGATTAGAAGAGCACGCAAGAGCACGACAGAGCACGCCAGTGCACGCAAGAGCACGCCAGTGCACGCCAGAGCACGCCAATTCACACCAAAGCACCCCAGTGCACGCCAGAGCACGTCAATGCACGTCAATGCACGCCAGTGCACGCCACAGCACGTCAATGCACGATAGAGCACGCCAGTGCACGCCAGAGCACGCCAGTGCACACCAGAGCACGCCAGTGCACGCCAGAACGCGACAGTGCACGCCAGAGCACGTCAATGCACGCCAGAGCAAGCCAGAGCACGTCAATGCACGCCAGAGCACGCCAGAGCACGCCAGTGCACGCCAGAGCACGCCAATTCACACCAGAGCACGCCAGTGCACGCCAGAGCACGTCAATGCACGCCAGAGCACGCCAGTGCACGCCAGAGAACGCCAGTGCACGCCAGAGCACGCCAGTGCACGCCAGAGCAAGCCAGAACACGCCAGAGCACGTCAGTGCACTCAAGAGCACGCCCATTCACACCAGAGCACGCCAGTGCACGCCAGAGCACGCCAGTGCACGCCAGAGCACGCCAGTGCACGCCAGAGCACGCCAGTGCATTCCAGTGCACGCCAGAGCACGCAAAAGCACGTCAATGCACGCCAGAGCACGCCAGAGCACGCCAGAGCACGCCAGAGCACGGTAGAGCACAGCAGAGAACAGCTCAGCACTTGAAGTTGCTACAATATTTTTTCGCTTGTTAAAACCATGTTTTTAATTACAGGATGTGTAAATCAATGTCCAATACACCATTTCAAGTCTATTGAATCAATAAATTTATATAGCAAATCATGAACAAAAAATTTAAGAAAAACGCACATCACAGCACTTGAATTTTTAAAAATTATTCAAGTTATTTGAGTTCTATTGTCGGGTAGTGGATTTCAATGGTCAAGCACTTGAGTTCTGCTTAGAAGAGCACGCAAGAGCACGACAGAGCACGGCAGTGCACGCAAGAGCACGCCAGTGTACGCCAGAGCACGCCAGAGCACGCCAGAGCACGCCAGAGCACGCCAGAGCACGCCAGTGCAAGCCAGAGCACGCCAGTGCACGCCAATGCACGCCAATTCAAACCAAAGCACACCAGTGCACGCCAGAGCACGCCAGAGCATGCCAGTGCACGCCAGAGCACGCTAGTGCAAAAGAGAGCAAACAAGTGCACGCAAGAGCACGCCAGTGCACGCCAGAGCACGCCATTTCAACCAGAGCACGCCAGCGCACACCAGAGCACGTCAATGCACGCAAGAGCACGCCAGTGCACGCCAGAGCACGCCAATTCACACCAGAGCACGCCAGTGCACGTCAGAGCACGCCAGAACACGTCAATGCACGCCAGATTACGCCAGTGCACGCCAGAGCACGCCAATTCACACCAGAGCACGCCAGTGCACGCCAGAGCATGCCAGCGCACGCCAGAGCACGCCAGTGCACGCCAGAGCACGTCAATGCACGCCAGAGCACACCAGTGCACGCCAGAGCACGCCAGTGCAAGCCAGAGCACGCCAGTGCACGCCAGAGCACGCCAATTCACACCAGAGCACGCCAGTGCACGCCAGAGCACGCCAGTGCACGCCAGAACACGCCAGAGCACGTCAATGCACGTGAGAGCAAGCCAGAGCACGTCAATGCACGCCAGAGTACGTTAGTGCACGCCAGAGCACTCCAATTCACACCAGAGCACGCCAGAGCACGCCAGTGCATGCCAGAGCACGTCAATGCACGCTAGAGCAAGCCAGAGCACGCCAGAATACGCCAGAGCACGGTAGAGCACAGCAGAGAACAGCTCAGCACTTGAAGTGGCTATAATATTTTTTTCACTTTTTAAAACCATTTTTTAATTACAGGATGTGTAAATCAATGTCCAATAAACCATTTCAAGTCTATTGAATCAATAAATGTATTGAGAAAATCATGAACAAAAAGTTTTAGAAAAACGCATATCACAGCACTTGAATTTTTAAAAACTATTCAAGTTATTTGATTTCTATTGTCGGGTAGTGGATTATTATTGTCAAGCACTTGAGTTATGCTTAGCAGAGCATGCCAGTGCACGCCAGAGCACGCCAGTGCACGCCAGAGCACGCCAGTGCATGCCAGAGCACGCCAATTTACACCAGAGCACACCAGTCGACGCCAGTGCAATCCAGAGCACTCTAGAGCACGCCAGAGCACGACAATTCACACCAGAACACGCCAGTGCACGCCAGAGCACACCAATTCACACCAGAGCACGCCAGTGCACGTCAGAGCACGCCAGTGCACGCCAGAGCACGCCAGTGCACGCCAGAGCACGCCAGTGCACGCCAGAGCATGCCAGTTTACGTCAGAGCACGCCAGAGCACGCCAGAGCACGCCAGTGCACGTCAATGCACGCCAGAGCACGCCAGTGCACGCCAGAGCACGCCAGTGCACGCCAGAGCACGCCAGTGCACAGCAGAGCACGCCAGTGCTTCCAGAGCACGCCAGTGCACGCCAGAGCACGCCAGTGCACACCAGAGCACGCCATTGCACGCCAGAGCACGCCAGTGCACGCCAGAGCACGCCAGTGCACGCCAGAGCACGCCAGTGCACGCCAGAGCACGCCAATTCACACCAGAGCACGCCAGTGCACGCCAGAGAAAGCCAATGCACGCCAGAGCAAGCCAGTGCACGCCAGAGCAAGCCAGTGCAAGCCAGAGCACGCCAGTGCTTGCCAGAAAACGCCAGTGCACGCCAGAGCACGACAGAGCACGTCAATGCACGCGAGAGCAAGCCAGAGCACGTCAATGCACGCCAGAGCACGCCAGTGCACGCCAGAGAACGCCAGTGCACGCCAGAGCACGCCAGTGCACGCCAAAGCACGCCAATGCACGCCAGAGCACGCCAATTCACACCAGAGTACGCCAGTGCACGTCAGAGCACGCCAGTGAACGCCAGAGCACGCCAGTTCACGCCAGAGCACGCCAGAGCACGTCAATGAACGCGAGAGCAAGCCAGAGCACGTCAATGCACGCAAGAGCACGCCATTGCACGCCAGAGCACGCCAATTCACACCAGAGCACGCCAGTGCACGCCAGAGCACGCCAGCGCACGCCAGAGCACGTCAATGCACGCCAGAGCAAGCCAGTGCACGCCAGAGCACGCCAATTCACACCAGAGCACGCCAGTATACGCCAGAGCACGCCAGTGCACGCCAGTGCACGTCAATGCAATCCAGAGCACGCCAATGCACGCCAGAGCCCGCCATTGCACGCCAGAGCACGCCAATTCACACCAGAGCGCGCCAGTTTAAGCCAGAGCACGCCAGTGCTTGCCAGAGCCCGCCAGTGCACGCCAGAGAACGCCAGAGAACGCCAGAGCACGCCAGTGCACGCCAGAGCACGTCAATGCACGGCAGTGCACGCCAGAGCACGTCAATGCACGCCAGAGCACGCCAGTGCACTCCAGAGCACGTCAATGCACGCCAGAGCACGCCAGTGCACGCCAGAGCACGCCAGTGCACGCCAGAGCACGCCAGTGCACGCCATAGCACGCCAGTTTACGTCAGAGCACGCCAGAGCACGCCAGAGCACGTCAATTCACACCAGAGCACGCCAGTAAACGCCAGAGAACGTCAATGCACGCCAGATTACGCCACTGCACGCCAGAGCAAGCCAGTGCAAGCCAGAGCACGCCAGTGCACGCCAGAGCACGCCAGAGCACGTCAATATACGCGAGAGCAAGCCAGAGCACGTCAATGCACGCCAGAGTGCGCCACTGCACGCCAGAGCACTCCAATTTACACCAGAGCACGCCAGTGCACGCCAGAGCACGCCAGAGCACGCCAGTGCATGCCAGAGCACGTCAATGCACGCTAGAGCAAGCCAGAGCACGCCAGAATACGCCAGAGCACGGTAGAGCACAGCAGAGAACAGCTAAGCACTTGAAGTGGCTATAATATTGTTTTCACTTGTTAAAACCATTTTTTAATTACTGGATGTGTAAATTAATGTCCAATACACCATTTCAAGTCTATTGAATCAATAAATGTATAGAGCAAATCATGAACAAAAAGTTTTAGAAAAACGCACATCAAAGCACTTGAATTTTTAAAAATTATTCAAGTTATTTGAGTTCTATTGTCGGGTAGTGAATTTCTATTGTCAAGCACTTGAGTTCTGCTTAGCAGAGAATGCCAGTGCACGCCAAAGCACGCCAGTGCACGCCAGAGCACGCCAATTCACACCAGAGCACGCCAGTGAACGCCAGAGCACGTCAATGCACGTCAGAGCATGCCAGTGCTCGCCAGAGCACAACAGTGCACGCCAGAGCACGCCAATTTACACCAGAGCACACCAGTGCACGCCAGTGCAATCCACAGCACGCCAGAGCACGCCAGAGCACGCCAGAGCACGCCAGAGCACGCCAATTCACACCAGAACACGCCAGTGCACGCCAGAGCAAGCCAGTGCACGCCAGAGCACGTCAATGCACGCCAAAGCACGCCAGTGCACGCTTGGGCACGCCAGTGCACGCCAGAGCACGCCAAAGCACGCCAGTGCACGCTTGGGCACGCCAGTGCACGCCAGAGCACGCCTATTCACACCAGAGCACGCCAGTGCACGCAAGAGCAAGCCAATTCACACCAGAGCACGCAAGTGCACGCCAAAGCACGCCAGTGCACGCCAGAGCACGCCAGTGCACGCCAGAGCACGCCAGTGCACGCCAGAGCACGTCAATGTACGCCAGAGCACGCCAGAGCACGCCAGCGCACGCCAGTGCACGCCAGAGAATGCCAGAGAACGCTGAGCACGCCAATTCACACCAGAGCACGCCAGTGTACGACAGAGCACGCCAGTGCACGCCAGAGCACGTCAATGCACGCCAGTGCACGCCAGAGCACGGTAGAGCACAGCAGAGAACAGCTCAGCACTTGAAGTTGCTCTAATATTTTTTTTCACTTGTTAAAACCATTTTTTAATTACAGGATGTGTAAATCAATGTCCAATACACCATTTCAAGTATATTGAATCAATAAATTTATAGAGAAAATCATGAACAAAAAGTTTTAGAAAAAGCACATCACAGCACTTGAATTTTTAAAAATTATTCAAGTCATCTGAGTTCTATTGTCGGGTAGTGGATTTCTATTGTCGAGAACTTGAGTTCTGCATAGCAGAGCACGCCATAGCACGCCAGATCACCCCAGTGCACGCCAGAGCACGCCAGTGCACGCCAGAGCACGCCAGTGCACGCCAGTAAACGCCAGTAAACGCCAGAGCACGCCAATTCACACCAGAGCACGCCAGTGTACGCCAGAGCACGCCAGTGCACACAAGAAAACGTCAATGCACGCCAGTGCACGCCAGAGCACTCCAGTGCACGCCAGAGCACGCCAGTGTACGCCAGAGCACACAAGAGCACGCCAGTGCACGCCAGAGCACGCCATTTCACACCAGAGCACACCAGAGCACGCCAGAACACGCCAGTGCACGCCAGAGCACGTCAATGCACGCAAAAACAAGCCAGAGCACGTCAATGCACGCCAGAGAAAGCCAGTGCACGCCAGAGAACGCCAATTCACACCAGAGCACGCCACTGCACGCCAGAGCACGCCAGTGCACGCCAGAGCACGCCAGTGCACGCCAGAGCACGCCAGTGCACGCCAGAGCACGCCAGTGCACGCCAGAGCACGCCAATTCACACCTAGGCACGCCAGTGCACGCCAGAGCACGTCAATGCACGCCAGAGCAAGTCAATTTACACCAGAGCACGCCAGTGCACGCCAGAGCACGCCAGTGCACGCAAGAGCACGTCAATGCACGCTAGAGCACGCCAGAGCACGCCAGAGCACGCCAGCGCACGCCAGAGCACGTCAATGTACGCCAGAGAATGCCAGAGAACGCTGAGCACGCCAATTCACACCAGAGCACGCCAGTGCACGCCAGTAAACGCCATTGCACGCCATTGCACGCAGGTAAACGCCAGAGCACGCCAATTCACACCAGAGCACGCCAGTGTACGCCAGAGCACGCCAGTGCACGCCAGAGCACGTCAATGCACGCCAGTGCACGCCAGAGCACTCCAGTGCACGCCAGAGCACGCCAGTGCACGCCAGAGCACACAAGAGCACGCCAGTGCACGCCAGAGCACGCCATTTCACACCAGAGCACACCAGAGCACGCCAGAACACGCCAGTGCACGCCAGAGCACGTCAATGCACGCCAGAGCAAGCCAGAGCACGTCAATGCACGCCAGAGCAAGCCAGTGCACGCCAGAGAACGCCAATTCACACCAGAGCACGCCACTGCACGCCAGAGCACGCCAGTGCACGCCAGAGCACGCCAGTGCACGCCAGAGCACGCCAGTGCACGCCAGAGCACGCCAGTGCACGCCAGAGCACGCCAATTCACACCTAGGCACGCCAGTGCACTCCAGAGCACGTCAATGCACGCCAGAGCACGCCAGTGCACGCCAGAGCACGCCACTGCACGCAAGAGCACGTCAATGCACGCCAGAGCACGCCAGAGCACGCCAATTCACACAAAAGCACGCCAGTGCACGCCAGAGCACGCCAGAGCACGTCAGAGCACGTCAATGCACGTCAATGCACGCCAGTGCACGCCAGAGCACGTCAATGCACGCCAGAGCACGCCAGTGCACGCCAGACAACACCAGTGCACGCCAGAGCACGTCAATGCACGCCAGAGCACGCCAGTGCATGCCAGAGAACGCCAGTGCACGCCAGAGCACGGTAGAGCACAGCAGAGAACAGCTCAGCACTAAAAATTGCTATACATTTTTTTTCATTTCAAAACCTTTTTTTAATTACAGGATGTGTTAATCAATGTCCAATACACCATTTCAATTCTATTGAATCAATAAATTTATAGAGCAAATCATAAACAAAAAGTTTTAGAAAAACGCACATCACAGCACTTGAATTTTTATAAATTATTCAAGTTATTTGAGTTCTATTGTTGGGTAGTGGATTTCTATTGTCAAGCACTTGAGTTCTGCATAGCAGAGCACGCCAGAGCACGCCAGAAAACGCCAGAAAACGCCAATTCACACCAAAGCACGCCAGTGCACGCCAGAGCACGTCAATGCACGCCAATGCACGCAAGTGCACGCCAGAGCACGCCAGTGCACGCCAGTGCACGCTAGAGCACGCCAGAGCACGCCAGTGCACGTCAGAGCATGTCAATGCACGCCAGAGCACGCCAGTGCACGCCAGAGCACGCCAATTCACACCAGAGCACGCCAGTACACGCCAGAGCACGTCAATGCACGCCAGAGCAAGCCAGAGCACGTCAATGCACGCCAGAGCAAGCCAGTGCACGCTGAGCACGCCAATTCACGCCAGAGCACGCCAATTCACACCAGAGCACGCCAGTGCACGCCAGAGTACGCCAGTGCATGCCAGAGCACGTCAATGCACGCCAGAGCAAGCCAGAGCACGCCAGAGCACGCCAGAGCACGGTAGAGCACAGCAGAGAACAGCTCAGCACTTGAAGTTGCTATAATATTTTTTTCACTTGTTCAAACCATTTTTTAATTACAGGATGTGTAAATCAATGTCCAATACACCATTTCAAGTATATTGAATCAATAAATTTATAGAGCAAATCATGAACAAAAAGTTTTAGAAAAAGCACATCACAGCACTTGAATTTTTAAAAATTATTCGAGTCATCTGAGTTCTATTGTCGGGTAGTGGATTTCTATTGTCGAGAACTTGAGTTCTGCATAGCAGAGTGCGCCATAGCACGCCAGATCACCCCAGTGCACGCCAGAGCACGCCAGTGCACGCCAGAGCACGCCAGTGCACGCCAGTAAACGCCAGTAAACGCCAGAGCACGCCAATTCACACCAGAGCACGCCAGTGTACGCCAGAGCACGCCAGTGCACACAAGAAAACGTCAATGCACGCCAGTGCACGCCAGAGCACGCCAGTGTACGCCAGAGCACACAAGAGCACGCCAGTGCACGCCAGAGCACGCCATTTCACACCAGAGCACACCAGAGCACGCCAGAACACGCCAGTGCACGCCAGAGCACGTCAATGCACGCAAAAACAAGCCAGAGCACGTCAATGCACGCCAGAGAAAGCCAGTGCACGCCAGAGAACGCCAATTCACACCAGAGCACGCCACTGCACGCCAGTGCACGCCAGTGCACGCCAGAGCACGCCAGTGCACGCCAGAGCACGCCAGTGCACGCCAGAGCACGCCAGTGCACGCCAGAGCACGCCAGTGCACGCCAGAGCACGCCAGTGCACGCCAGAGCACGCCAGTGCACGCCAGAGCACGCCAGTGCACGCCAGAGCACGCCAATTCACACCTAGGCACGCCAGTGCACGCCAGAGCACGTCAATGCACGCCAGAGCAAGTCAATTTACACCAGAGCACGCCAGTGCACGCCAGAGCACGCCAGTGCACGCAAGAGCACGTCAATGCACGCTAGAGCACGCCAGAGCACGCCAGAGCACGCCAGCGCACGCCAGAGCACGTCAATGTACGCCAGAGAATGCCAGAGAACGCTGAGCACGCCAATTCACACCAGAGCACGCCAGTGCACGCCAGTAAACGCCATTGCACGCCATTGCACGCAGGTAAACGCCAGAGCACGCCAATTCACACCAGAGCACGCCAGTGTACGCCAGAGCACGCCAGTGCACGCCAGAGCACGTCAATGCACGCCAGTGCACGCCAGAGCACTCCAGTGCACGCCAGAGCACGCCAGTGCACGCCAGAGCACACAAGAGCACGCCAGTGCACGCCAGAGCACGCCATTTCACACCAGAGCACACCAGAGCACGCCAGAACACGCCAGTGCACGCCAGAGCACGTCAATGCACGCCAGAGCAAGCCAGAGCACGTCAATGCACGCCAGAGCAAGCCAGTGCACGCCAGAGAACGCCAATTCACACCAGAGCACGCCACTGCACGCCAGAGCACGCCAGTGCACGCCAGAGCACGCCAGTGCACGCCAGAGCACGCCAGTGCACGCCAGAGCACGCCAGTGCACGCCAGAGCACGCCAGTGCACGCCAGAGCACGCCAATTCACACCTAGGCACGCCAGTGCACTCCAGAGCACGTCAATGCACGCCAGAGCACGCCAGTGCACGCCAGAGCACGCCAGTGCACGCAAGAGCACGTCAATGCACGCCAGAGCACGCCAGAGCACGCCAATTCACACAAAAGCACGCCAGTGCACGCCAGAGCACGCCAGAGCACGTCAGAGCACGTCAATGCACGTCAATGCACGCCAGTGCACGCCAGAGCACGTCAATGCACGCCAGAGCACGCCAGTGCACGCCAGACAACACCAGTGCACGCCAGAGCACGTCAATGCACGCCAGAGCACGCCAGTGCATGCCAGAGAACGCCAGTGCACGCCAGAGCACGGTAGAGCACAGCAGAGAACAGCTCAGCACTAAAAATTGCTATACATTTTTTTTCATTTCAAAACCATTTTTTAATTACAGGATGTGTTAATCAATGTCCAATACACCATTTCAATTCTATTGAATCAATAAATTTATAGAGCAAATCATAAACAAAAAGTTTTAGAAAAACGCACATCACAGCACTTGAATTTTTATAAATTATTCAAGTTATTTGAGTTCTATTGTTGGGTAGTGGATTTCTATTGTCAAGCACTTGAGTTCTGCATAGCAGAGCACGCCAGAGCACGCCAGAAAACGCCAGAAAACGCCAATTCACACCAAAGCACGCCAGTGCACGCCAGAGCACGTCAATGCACGCCAATGCACGCAAGTGCACGCCAGAGCACGCCAGTGCACGCCAGTGCACGCTAGAGCACGCCAGAGCACGCCAGTGCACGTCAGAGCATGTCAATGCACGCCAGAGCACGCCAGTGCACGCCAGAGCACGCCAATTCACACCAGAGCACGCCAGTACACGCCAGAGCACGTCAATGCACGCCAGAGCAAGCCAGAGCACGTCAATGCACGCCAGAGCAAGCCAGTGCACGCTGAGCACGCCAATTCACGCCAGAGCACGCCAATTCACACCAGAGCACGCCAGTGCACGCCAGAGTACGCCAGTGCATGCCAGAGCACGTCAATGCACGCCAGAGCAAGCCAGAGCACGCCAGAGCACGCCAGAGCACGGTAGAGCACAGCAGAGAACAGCTCAGCACTTGAAGTTGCTATAATATTTTTTTCACTTGTTCAAACCATTTTTTAATTACAGGATGTGTAAATCAATGTCCAATACACCATTTCAAGTATATTGAATCAATAAATTTATAGAGCAAATCATGAACAAAAAGTTTTAGAAAAAGCACATCACAGCACTTGAATTTTTAAAAATTATTCGAGTCATCTGAGTTCTATTGTCGGGTAGTGGATTTCAATTGTCGAGCACTTGAGTTCTGCATAGCAGAGCACGCCAGAGCACGCCAGAGCACCCCAGTGCATGCCAGAGCAAGCCAGTGCACGCCAGAGCACGCCAGTGCACGCCAGTGCACGCCAGAGCACGCCAGAGCACGCCAGTGCACGCCAGTGCACGCAAGAGCACGCAAGAGCACGTCAATGCACGCCAGAGCAAGCCAGAGCACGTCAAAGCACGCCAGAGCAAGCCAGTGCATGCCAGAGAACGCCAATTCACACCAGAGCACGCCACTGCACGCCAGAGCACGCCAGTGCACGCCAGAGCACGCCAGTGCACGCCAGTTCACGCCAGAGCACGCCAGTGCACGCCAGAGCACGCCAGTGCACGCCAAAGCACGCCAATTCACACCAGAGTACGCCAGTGCACGCCAGAGCACGCCAGTGCACGCCAGAGCACGCAAATGCACGCCATTGCACGCTAGAGCACATCAATGCACGCCAGAGCACGCCAGTGCACGCCAGAGCACGCAAGAGCACGCCAGTGCACGCCAGAGCACGCCATTTCACACCAGAGCACGCCAGTGCACGCCAGAGCACGTCAATGCACGCCAGAGCAAGCCAGGGCACGTCAAAGCACGCCAGAGCAAGCCAGTGCATGCCAGAGAACGCAAATTCACACCAGAGCACGCAACTGCACGCCAGAGCACGCCAGTGCACGCCAGAGCACGCCAGTGCACGCCAGAGCACGCCAGTGCACGGCAGAGCACGCCAACTCACAAATAGGCACGCCAGTGCACGCCAGAGCACGTCAATGCACGCCAGAGCACGCCAATTCACACCAAAGCACGCCAGTGCACGCCAGAGGACGTCAATGCACGCAAGTGCACGCCAGAGCACGCCAATTCACACCAAAGCACGCCAGTGCACGCCAGAGCACGTCAGAGCACGTCAGAGAACGTCAATGCACGTCAATGCACGCCAGTGCACGCCAGAGCACGTCAATGCACGCCAGTGCACGCTAGAGCACGCCAGTGCACGCCAGTGCACGCCAGAGCACGCCAGTGCACGCCAGAGCACGCCAGTGCACGCCAGAGCACGCCAGTGCACGCCAGAGCACGCCAGTGCACGCAAGACCACGCCAATTCACACCAGAGCACGCCAGTGCACGCCAGAGCACGCCAGTAAACGCCAGAGCACTCCAGTGCACGCCAGAGCAAGCCAGAGCTCGTCAATGCACGCCAGAGCAAGCCAGTGCACGCCAGAGCACGCCAATTCACACCAGAGCACGCCAGTGCACGCCAGAGCACGACATTGCACGCCAGATTACGCCAGTGCTCGCCAGAGCACGCCAATTTACTCCAGAGCACGTCAATGCACGCCAGAGCAAGCCAGTGCACGCCAGAGCACGCCAATTCACACCAGAGCACGCCAGTGTACGCCAGAGCACGCCAATTCACACCAGAGTACGCCAGTGCACGCCAGAGCACGTCAATGCACGCCAGAGCACGCCAATTCACACCAGAGCACGTCAATGCACGCCAGAGCACGCCAGAGCATGTCAATGCACGCCAGAGCACGCCAGTGCACGCCAGACCACGCCAATTCACACCAGAGCACGCCAGTGCACGCCAGAGCACGCAAGTAAACGCCAGAGCACTCCAGTGCACGCCAGAGCAAGCCAGAGCTCGTCAATGCACGCCAGAGCAAGCCAGTGCACGCCAGAGCACGCCAATTCACACCAGAGCACGCCAGTGCACGCCAGAGCACGACATTGCACACCAGATTACGCCAGTGCTCGCCAGAGCACGCCAATTTACTCCAGAGCACGTCAATGCACGCCAGAGCAAGCCAGTGCACGCCAGAGCACGCCAATTCACACCAGAGCACGCCAGTGCACGTCAGAGCACGCCAGTGTACGCCAGAGCACGCCAATTCACACCAGAGTACGCCAGTGCACGCCAGAGCACGTCAATGCACGCCAGAGCACGCCAATTCACACCAGAGCACGCCAGTGCACGCCAGAGCACGTCAATGCACGCCAGAGCACGCCAGTGTACGCCAGAGCACGCCGGTGCACGCCAGAGCACGCAAGTGCACGCCAGAGCACGCCAGTGCACTCAAGAGCACGCCAGTGCACGCCAGAGCACGCAAGTGCACGCCAGAAAACGCCAGTGCACGCCAGAGCACGCCAGGGCACGCCAGAGCACGCCAGGGCACGCCAGAGCACGTCAATGCACGCCAGTGCAAGCCAATTCACACCAGAGCACGCCAGTGCACGCCAGAGCACGTCAATGCACGCCAGAGCACGCCAGTAAACTCCAGAGCACGCCAGTACACGCCAGAGCACGCCAGTGCACGCCAAAGCACGCCAATTCACACCAAAGTACGCCAGTGCACGCCAGAGAACACCAGTGCACGCCAGAGCACGCAAGTGCATGCCATTGCACGCCAGAGCACGTCAATGCACGCCAGAGCACGCCAGTGCACGCCAGAGCACGCCAGTGCACGCCAGAGCACGCCAGTGCACGCCAGAGCACGCCAATGCACGCCAGTGTACGCCAGAGCACGCCAGTGCACGCCAGAGCACGCAAGAGCACGCCATTTCACACCAGAGCACGCCAGTGCACGCCAGAGTACGCCAGTGCACGCCAGAGCACGTCAATGCACGCCAGAGCAAGCCAGAGCACGTCAAAGCACGCCAGAGCAAGCCAGTGCATGCCAGAGAACGCCAATTCACACCTAGGCACGCCAGTGCACGCCAGAGCACGTCAATGCACGCCAGAGCACGCCAATTCACACCAGAGCACGCCAGTGCACGCCAGAGCACGTCAATGCACGCAAGTGCACGCCAGAGCACGCCAGAGCACGCCAGTGCATGCCAGAGCACGCCAGTGCACGCCAGAGCACGCCAATTCACACCAAAGCTCGCAAGTGCACGCCAGAGCACGTCAATGCACGCCAGAGCAAGCCAGAGCACGTCAATGCCTGCCAGAGCAAGCCAGTGCACGCTGAGCACGCCAATTCACACCAAAGCACGCCAGTGCACGCCAGAGCACGCTAGTGCACGCCAGAGCACGCCAGTGCACGCCAGAGCACGCCAGTGCACGCCAGAGCACACCAGTGTACGCCAGAGCACGCCAATTCACACCAGAGCACGCCAGTGCACGCCAGAGCACGTCAATGCACGCCAGAGCACGCCAATTCACACCAGAGCACGCCAGTGCACGCCAGAGCACAGTAGAGCACAGCAGAGAACAGCTCAGCACTTGAAGTTGCTATAATATTTTTTTACTTTAAAACCATTTTTTAATTACAGGATGTGTAAATCAATGTCCAATACACCATTTCAATTCTATTGAATCAATAAATTTATAGAGCAAATCATGAACAAAAAGTTTTAGAAAAACGCACATCACAGCACTTGAATTTTTAAAAATTATTCAAGTTATTTGAGTTCTATTGTCGGGTAGTGGATTTCTATTGTCAAGCACTTGAGTTCTGCATAGCAGAGCACGCCAGAGCACGCCAGTGCACGCCAGAGCACGCCAATTCACACCAAAGCACGCCAGTGCACGCCAGAGCACGTCAATGCACGTCAATGCACGCCAGTGCACGCCAGAGCATGTCAATGCACGCCAGAGCACGCCAGTGCACGCCAATTCACACCAGAGCACGCCAGTGCACGCCAGAGCACGCCAGTGCACGCCAGAGCACGTCAATGCACGCCAGAGCAAGCCAGAGCACGTCAATGCACGCCAGAGCAAGCCAGTGCACGCTGAAAACGCCAATTCACACCAAAGCACGCCAGTGCACGCCAGAGCACGCTAGTGCACGCCAGAGCACGCCAGTGCACGCCAGAGCACGCCAGTGCACGCCAGAGCACACCAGTGTACGCCAGAGCACGCCAATTCACGCCAGTGCACGCCAGAGCACGCCAGTGCACGCCAGAGCACACCAGTGTACGCCAGAGCACGCCAATTCACACCAGAGCACGCAAATGCACGCCAGAGCACGTCAATGCACGCCAGAGCACGCCAATTCACACCAGAGCACGCCAGTGCATGCCAGAGCACGCCAGTGCACGCCAGAGCACGCCAATTCACACCAAAGCTCGCCAGTGCACGCCAGAGCACGCAAGTGCACGCCAGAGCACGCCAGTGCACGCCAGAGCACGCCAGTGCACGCCAGAGCACGCCAGAGCACGCCAGTGCACGCCAGAGCATGTCAATGCACGCCAGAGCACGCCAGTGCACGCCAGACCACGCCAATTCAAACCAGAGCACGCCAGTGCACGCCAGAGCACGCCAGTAAACGCCAGAGCACCCCAGTGCACGCCAGAGCAAGCCAGAGCTCGTCAAAGCACGCCAGAGCAAGCCAGTGCACGACAGAGCACGCCAATTCACACCTGAGCACGCCAGTGCACGCCAGAGCACGCCATTGCCGGCCAGAGCACACCAGTGCACGCTAGAGCACGCCAATTTACACCAGAGCACGTCAATGCACGCCAGAGCAAGCCAGTGCACGCCAGAGCACGCCAATTCACACCAGAGCACGCCAGTGCACGCCAGAGCACGCCAGTGCACGCCAGAGCACGCCAGTGCACGCCAGAGCACAACAGTGCACGCCAGAGCACGCCAGTGCACGCCAGAGCACGCCAATTCACACCAGAGCACGCCAGTGCACGCCAGACCACGTCAATGCACGCCAGAGCACGCCAATTCACACCAGAGCACGCCAGTGCACGCCAGAGCACGTCAATGCACGCTAGAGCACGCCAGTGCATGCCAGAGCACGCCAATTCACACCAGAGCACGCCAGTGCAAGCCAGAGCACGCCGGTGCACGCCAGAGCACGCAAGTGCACGCCAGAGCACGCCAGTGCACGCCAGAGCACGCCAGTGCACGCCAGAGCACGCCAGTGCACGCCAGAGCACGCCAGAGCACGCCAGTGCACGCCAGAGCACGCCAATTCACACCAGAGCACGCCAATGCACGCCAGAGCACGTCAATGCACGCCAGTGCACGCCAATTCACACCAGAGCACGCCAGTGCACGCCAGAGCACGTCAATGCACGCCAGAGCACGCCAGTGCACTCCAGAGCACGTCAATGCACGCCAGAGCACGCCAGTGCACGCCAGAGCACGCCAGTGCACGCCAGAGAACGCCAATTCACACCAGAGTACGCCAGTGCGCGCCAGAGCACGCCAGTGCACGCCAGAGCACGTCAATGCACGCCAGAGCACGCCAATTCACACCAGAGCACGCCAGTGCACGCAAGAGCACATTAGAGCACAGCAGAGAACAGCTCAGCACTTGAAGTTGCTAAAATATTTTTTTACTTTAAAACCATTTTTTAATTACAGGATGTGTAAATCAATGTCCAATACACCATTTCAATTCTATTGAATCAATAAATTTATAGAGCAAATCATGAACAAAAAGTTTTAGAAAAACGCACATCACAGCACTTGAATTTTTAAAAATTATTCAAGTTATTTGAGTTCTATTGTCGGGTAGTGGATTTCTATTGTCAAGCACTTGAGTTCTGCATAGCAGAGCACGCCAGAGCACGCCAGTGCACGCCAGAGCACGCCAATTCACACCAAAGCACGCCAGTGCACGCCAGAGCACGTCAATGCACGTCAATGCACGCCAGTGCACGCCAGAGCATGTCAATGCACGCCAGAGCACGCCAGTGCACGCCAATTCACACCAGAGCACGCCAGTGCACGCCAGAGCACGCCAGTGCACGCCAGAGCACGTCAATGCACGCCAGAGCAAGCCAGAGCACGTCAATGCACGCCAGAGCAAGCCAGTGCACGCTGAAAACGCCAATTCACACCAAAGCACGCCAGTGCACGCCAGAGCACGCTAGTGCACGCCAGAGCACGCCAGTGCACGCCAGAGCACGCCAGTGCACGCCAGAGCACACCAGTGTACGCCAGAGCACGCCAATTCACGCCAGTGCACGCCAGAGCACGCCAGTGCACGCCAGAGCACACCAGTGTACGCCAGAGCACGCCAATTCACACCAGAGCACGCAAATGCACGCCAGAGCACGTCAATGCACGCCAGAGCACGCCAATTCACACCAGAGCACGCCAGTGCATGCCAGAGCACGCCAGTGCACGCCAGAGCACGCCAATTCACACCAAAGCTCGCCAGTGCACGCCAGAGCACGCAAGTGCACGCCAGAGCACGCCAGTGCACGCCAGAGCACGCCAGTGCACGCCAGAGCACGCCAGAGCACGCCAGTGCACGCCAGAGCATGTCAATGCACGCCAGAGCACGCCAGTGCACGCCAGACCACGCCAATTCAAACCAGAGCACGCCAGTGCACAGCCAGAGCACGCCAGTAAACGCCAGAGCACCCCAGTGCACGCCAGAGCAAGCCAGAGCTCGTCAAAGCACGCCAGAGCAAGCCAGTGCACGACAGAGCACGCCAATTCACACCTGAGCACGCCAGTGCACGCCAGAGCACGCCATTGCCGGCCAGAGCACACCAGTGCACGCTAGAGCACGCCAATTTACACCAGAGCACGTCAATGCACGCCAGAGCAAGCCAGTGCACGCCAGAGCACGCCAATTCACACCAGAGCACGCCAGTGCACGCCAGAGCACGCCAGTGCACGCCAGAGCACGCCAGTGCACGCCAGAGCACAACAGTGCACGCCAGAGCACGCCAGTGCACGCCAGAGCACGCCAATTCACACCAGAGCACGCCAGTGCACGCCAGACCACGTCAATGCACGCCAGAGCACGCCAATTCACACCAGAGCACGCCAGTGCACGCCAGAGCACGTCAATGCACGCTAGAGCACGCCAGTGCATGCCAGAGCACGCCAATTCACACCAGAGCACGCCAGTGCAAGCCAGAGCACGCCGGTGCACGCCAGAGCACGCAAGTGCACGCCAGAGCACGCCAGTGCACGCCAGAGCACGCCAGTGCACGCCAGAGCACGCCAGTGCACGCCAGAGCACGCCAGAGCACGCCAGTGCACGCCAGAGCACGCCAGTGCACGCCAGAGCACGCCAATTCACACCAGAGCACGCCAATGCACGCCAGAGCACGTCAATGCACGCCAGTGCACGCCAATTCACACCAGAGCACGCCAGTGCACGCCAGAGCACGTCAATGCACGCCAGAGCACGCCAGTGCACTCCAGAGCACGTCAATGCACGCCAGAGCACGCCAGTGCACGCCAGAGCACGCCAGTGCACGCCAGAGAACGCCAATTCACACCAGAGTACGCCAGTGCGCGCCAGAGCACGCCAGTGCACGCCAGAGCACGTCAATGCACGCCAGAGCACGCCAATTCACACCAGAGCACGCCAGTGCACGCAAGAGCACATTAGAGCACAGCAGAGAACAGCTCAGCACTTGAAGTTGCTAAAATATTTTTTTACTTTAAAACCATTTTTTAATTACAGGATGTGTAAATCAATGTCCAATACACCATTTCAATTCTATTGAATCAATAAATTTATAGAGCAAATCATGAACAAAAAGTTTTAGAAAAACGCACATCACAGCACTTGAATTTTTAAAAATTATTCAAGTTATTTGAGTTCTATTGTCGGGTAGTGGATTTCTATTGTCAAGCACTTGAGTTCTGCATAGCAGAGCACGCCAGAGCACGCCAGTGCACGCCAGAGCACGCCAGTGCACGCCAGAGCACGCCAATTCACACCAAAGCACGCAAGTGCACGCCAGAGCACGTCAATGCACGTAAATGCACGCCAGTGCACGCCAGAGCACGCCAGTGCACGCCAGAGCACGCCAGTGCACGCTAGAGCACGCCAGAGCACGCCAGTGCACGCCAGAGCATGTCAATGCACGCCAGAGCACGCCAATTCACACCAGAGCACGCCAGTGCACGCCAGAGCACGCCAGTGCACGCCAGAGCACGCCAGTGCACGCCAGAGCACGTCAATGCACGCCAGAGCAAGCCAGAGCACGCCAGAGCACGCCAGTGCACGCCAGTGCACGTCAATGCACTTCAATGCACGCCAGTGCACGCCAGAGCACGCCAGTGCACGCCAGAGCACGCCAGTGCACGCCAGAGCACACTAGTGTACGCCAGAGCACGCCAATTCACACCAGAGCACGCCAGTGCACGCCAGAGCACGTCAATGCACGCCAGAGCAAGCCAATTCACACCAGAGCACGCCAGTGCATGCCAGAGCACGCCAGTGCACGCCAGAGCACGTCAATGCACGTCGATGCACGCCAGTGCACGCCAGAGCACGTCAATGCACGCCAGAGCACGTCAATGCACGCCAGAGCACGCCGGTGAACGCAAGAGCACGCCAGTGCACGCCAGAGCACGCCAGTGCAAGCCAGAGCACGCCAGAGCACGCCAGTGCACGCCAGAGCATGTCAATGCACGCCAGAGCACGCCAGTGCACGCCAGACCACGCCAATTCACACCAGAGCACGCCAGTGCACGCCAGAGCACGCCAGTAAACGCCAGAGCACCCCAGTGCACGCCAGAGAGACCAGAGCTCGCCAATGCACGCCAGAGCAAGCCAGTGCACGCCAGAGCACGCCAATTCACAGCAGAGCACGTCAATGCACGCCAGAGCACGCCAGTGCACGCCAGAGCACGCCAGTGCACGCCAGAGAACGCCAATTCACACCAGAGTACGCCAGTGCGCGCCAGAGCACGCCAGTGCACGCCAGAGCACGTCAATGCACGCCAGAGCACGCCAATTCACACCAGAGCACGCCAGTGCACGCAAGAGCACATTAGAGCACAGCAGAGAACAGCTCAGCACTTGAAGTTGCTAAAATATTTTTTTACTTTAAAACCATTTTTTAATTACAGGATGTGTAAATCAATGTCCAATACACCATTTCAATTCTATTGAATCAATAAATTTATAGAGCAAATCATGAACAAAAAGTTTTAGAAAAACGCACATCACAGCACTTGAATTTTTAAAAATTATTCAAGTTATTTGAGTTCTATTGTCGGGTAGTGGATTTCTATTGTCAAGCACTTGAGTTCTGCATAGCAGAGCACGCCAGAGCACGCCAGTGCACGCCAGAGCACGCCAGTGCACGCCAGAGCACGCCAATTCACACCAAAGCACGCAAGTGCACGCCAGAGCACGTCAATGCACGTAAATGCACGCCAGTGCACGCCAGAGCACGCCAGTGCACGCCAGAGCACGCCAGTGCACGCTAGAGCACGCCAGAGCACGCCAGTGCACGCCAGAGCATGTCAATGCACGCCAGAGCACGCCAATTCACACCAGAGCACGCCAGTGCACGCCAGAGCACGCCAGTGCACGCCAGAGCACGCCAGTGCACGCCAGAGCACGTCAATGCACGCCAGAGCAAGCCAGAGCACGCCAGAGCACGCCAGTGCACGCCAGTGCACGTCAATGCACTTCAATGCACGCCAGTGCACGCCAGAGCACGCCAGTGCACGCCAGAGCACGCCAGTGCACGCCAGAGCACACTAGTGTACGCCAGAGCACGCCAATTCACACCAGAGCACGCCAGTGCACGCCAGAGCACGTCAATGCACGCCAGAGCAAGCCAATTCACACCAGAGCACGCCAGTGCATGCCAGAGCACGCCAGTGCACGCCAGAGCACGTCAATGCACGTCGATGCACGCCAGTGCACGCCAGAGCACGTCAATGCACGCCAGAGCACGCCGGTGAACGCAAGAGCACGCCAGTGCACGCCAGAGCACGCCAGTGCAAGCCAGAGCACGCCAGAGCACGCCAGTGCACGCCAGAGCATGTCAATGCACGCCAGAGCACGCCAGTGCACGCCAGACCACGCCAATTCACACCAGAGCACGCCAGTGCACGCCAGAGCACGCCAGTAAACGCCAGAGCACCCCAGTGCACGCCAGAGAGACCAGAGCTCGTCAATGCACGCCAGAGCAAGCCAGTGCACGCCAGAGCACGCCAATTCACAGCAGAGCACGTCAATGCACGCCAGAGCACGCCAATTCACACCAGAGCACGCCAGTGCACGCCAGAGCACGGTAGAGCACAGCAGAGAACAGCTCAGCACTTGAAGTTGCTATAATATTTTTTTACTTTAAAACCATTTTTTAATTACAGGATGTGTAAATCAATGTCCAATACACCATTTCAATTCTATTGAATCAATAAATTTATAGAGCAAATCATGAACAAAAAGTTTTAGAAAAACGCACATCACAGCACTTGAATTTTTAAAAATTATTCAAGTTATTTGAGTTCTATTTTCGGGTAGTGGATTTCTATTGTCAAGCACTTGAGTTCTGCATAGCAGAGCACGTCAGAGCACGCCAATTCACACAAAAGCACGCCAGTGCACGCCAGAGCACGTCAATGCACGTCAATGCACGCCAGTGCACGCCAGAGCACGCCAGTGCACGCTAGAGCACGCCAGAGCACGCCAGTGCATGCCAGAGCATGTCAATGCACGCCAGAGCACGCCAATTCACACCAGAGCACGCCAGTGCACGCCAGAGCACGCCAGTGCACGCCAGAGCACGCCAGTGCACGCCAGAGCACGTCAATGCACGCCAGAGCAAGCCAGAGCACGCCAGAGCACGCCAGTGCACGCCAGTGCACGTCAATGCACTTCAATGCACGCCAGTGCACGCCAGAGCACGCCAGTGCACGCCAGAGCACGCCAGTGCACGCCAGAGCACACTAGTGTACGCCAGAGCACGCCAATTCACACCAGAGCACGCCAGTGCACGCCAGAGCACGTCAATGCACGCCAGAGCAAGCCAATTCACACCAGAGCACGCCAGTGCATGCCAGAGCACGCCAGTGCACGCCAGAGCACGTCAATGCACGTCGATGCACGCCAGTGCACGCCAGAGCACGTCAATGCACGCCAGAGCACGCCGGTGAACGCAAGAGCACGCCAGTGCACGCCAGAGCACGCCAGTGCAAGCCAGAGCACGCCAGAGCACGCCAGTGCACGCCAGAGCATGTCAATGCACGCCAGAGCACGCCAGTGCACGCCAGACCACGCCAATTCACACCAGAGCACGCCAGTGCACGCCAGAGCACGCCAGTAAACGCCAGAGCACCCCAGTGCACGCCAGAGAGACCAGAGCTCGTCAATGCACGCCAGAGCAAGCCAGTGCACGCCAGAGCACGCCAATTCACAGCAGAGCACGTCAATGCACGCCAGAGCACGCCAATTCACACCAGAGCACGCCAGTGCACGCCAGAGCACGGTAGAGCACAGCAGAGAACAGCTCAGCACTTGAAGTTGCTATAATATTTTTTTACTTTAAAACCATTTTTTAATTACAGGATGTGTAAATCAATGTCCAATACACCATTTCAATTCTATTGAATCAATAAATTTATAGAGCAAATCATGAACAAAAAGTTTTAGAAAAACGCACATCACAGCACTTGAATTTTTAAAAATTATTCAAGTTATTTGAGTTCTATTTTCGGGTAGTGGATTTCTATTGTCAAGCACTTGAGTTCTGCATAGCAGAGCACGTCAGAGCACGCCAATTCACACAAAAGCACGCCAGTGCACGCCAGAGCACGTCAATGCACGTCAATGCACGCCAGTGCACGCCAGAGCACGCCAGTGTACGCTAGAGCACGCCAGAGCACGCCAGTGCACTCCAGAGCATGTCAATGCACGCCAGAGCACGCCAATTCACACCAGAGCACGCCAGTGCACGCCAGAGCACGTCAATGCACGCCAGAGCAAGCCAGAGCACGTCAATGCACGCCAGAGCAAGCCAGTGCACGCTGAGCACGCCAATTCACACCAGAGCACGCCAGTGCACGCCAGAGCACGCTAGTGCACGCCAGAGCACACCAGTGCACGCCAGTGCACTCCAGAGCACGCCAGAGCACGCCAGAGCACGCCAGTGCACGTCAGAGTACACAAGAGCACGCCAGTGCACGCCAGAGCACGTCAATGCACGTCAATGCACGCCAGTGCACGCCAGAGCACGCCAATTCACACCAGAGCACGCCAGTGCACGCCAGAGCACGTCAATGCACGCCAGAGCACTCCAATTCACACCAGAGCACGCCAGTGCATGCCAGAGCACGCCAGTGCATGCCAGAGCACGCCAGTGCACGCCTGAGCACGCCAATTCACACATAAGCTCGCCAGTGCACGCCAGAGCACGCCAGTGCACGCCAGAGCACGTCAATGCACGTCGATGCACGCCAGTGCACGCCAGTGCACGTCAATGCACGCCAGAACACGCCGGTGAACGCAAGAGCACTCCAGTGCACGCCAGTGCACGCCAGAGCACGCCAGTGCACGCCAGAGCACGCCAGTGCACGCCAGAGCACGCCAGTGCACGCCAGAGCACGCCAGTGCACGCCAGAGCACGCCAGTGCACGCCAGAGCACGCCAGTGCACGCCAGAGCACGCCAGTGCACGCCAGAGCACGTCAGAGCACGCCAGTGCACGCCAGAGCATGTCAATGCACGCCAGAGCACGCCAGTGCACGCCAGTCCACGCCAATTCACACCAGAGCACGCCAGTGCACGCCAGAGCACGCCAGTAAACGCCAGAGCGACCCAGTGCACGCCAGAGCAGGCCAGAGCTCGTCAATGCACGCCAAAGCAAGCCAGTGCACGCCAGAGCACGCCAATTCACACCAGAGCACGCCAGTGCACGCCAGAGCACGCCATTGCACGCCAGAGCACGCTAGTGCACGCCAAGCACGCCAATTTACACCAGAGCACGTCAATGAACGCCAGAGCAAGCCAGTGCACGCCAGAGCACGCCAATTCACACCAGAGCACGCCAGTGCACGCCAGAGCACGTCAATGCACGCCAGAGCACGTCAGTGCATGCCAGAGCACGCCAATTCACACCAGAGCACGCCAGTGCACGCCAGAGCACGCAAGTGCACGCCAGAGCACGCCAGTGCACGCCAGAGCACGCCAGTGCACGCCAGAGCACGCCAGTGCACGCCAGAGCACGCCATTTCACACCAGAGCACGCCAGTGCACGCCAGAGCACGTCAATGCACGCCAGAGCACGCCAGTGCACGCCAGAGCACGCCAGTGCACGCCAGAGCACGCAAGAGCACGCCAGTGCACGCCAGAGCACGCCATTTCACACCAGAGCACGCCAGTGCACGCCAGAGCACGCCAGTGCACGCCAGAGCACGTCAATGCACGCCAGAGCAAGCCAGAGCACGTCAAAGCACGCCAGAGCAAGCCAGTGCATGCCAGAGAACGCCAATTCACACCAGAGCACGCCACTGCACGCCAGAGCACGCCAGTGCACGCCAGAGCACCCCAGTGCACGCCAGAGCACGCCAGTGCACGCCAGAGCACACCAGTGCACGCCAGAGCACGCCAATTCACACCTAGGCACGCCAGTGCACGCCAGAGCACGTCAATGCACGCCAGAGCACGCCAATTCACACCAGAGCACCCAAGTGCACGCCAGAGCACGTCAATGCACGCAAGTGCACGCCAGAGCACGCCAATTCACACCAAAGTACGCCAGTGCACGCCAGAGCACGTCAGAGCACGTCAGAGCACGTCAATGCACGTAAATGCACGCCAGTGCACGCCAGAGCACGTCAATGCACGCCAGAGCAAGCCAGAGCTCGCCAGAGCACGCCAGAGCACGTTAGAGCTCAGCAGTGAACAGCTAAGCACTTGAAGTTGCTATAATATTTTTTTCACTTGTTCAAACCATTTTTCATTACAGGATGTGTAAATCATTGTCCAATACACCATTTCAAGTATATTGAATCAATAAATTTATAGAGCAAATCATGAAGAAAAAGTTTTAGAAAAAGCACATCACAGCACTTGAATTTTTAAAAATTATTCAAGTCATCTGAGTTCTATTGTCGGGTAGTGGATTTCTATTGTCAAGCACTTGAGTTCTGCATAGCAGAGCACGCCAGAGCACGCCAGTGCACCCCAGTGCATGCCAGAGCACGCCAGTGCACGCCAGAGCACGCCAGTGCACGCCAGAGCACGCCAGGGCACGCCAGAGCACGCCAGAGCACGCTAGTGCACGCGAGAGCACGCCAGTGCACGCCAGAGCACGCCAGTGCACGCCAGAGCACGCCAGAGCACGTTAATGCACGCCAGTGCACGCCAGAGCACTCCAGTGCACGCCAGAGCACGCCAGTGCACGCCAGAGCACACAAGAGCACGCCAGTGCACGCCAGAGCACGCCATTTCACACCAGAGCACACCAGAGCACGCCAGAGCACGTCAATGCACGCCAGTGCACGCCAATTCACACCAGAGCACGCCAGAGCACGTCAATGCACGCCAGAGCACGCCAGTGCACGCCAGAGCACGTCAATGCACGCCAGTGCACGCCAATTCACACCAGAGCACGGAAATTAACACCAGAGTACGCCAGTGCACGCAAGAGCACGCCAGTGCACACCAGAGCACGCAAGTGCACGCAAGTGCACGCCATTGCACGCCAGAGCACGTCAATGCACGCCAGAGCACGCCAGTGCACGCCAGAGCACGCCAGTGCACGCCAGAGCACGCCAATTCACACCTAGGCACGCCAGTGCACGCCAGAGCACGTCAATGCACGCCAGAGCACGCCAATTCACACCAAAGCACGCCAGTGCATGCCAGAGGACGTCAATGCACGCAAGTGCACGCCAGAGCACGCCAATTCACACCAAAGCACGCCAGTGCACGCCAGAGCACGTCAGAGCACGTCAGAGCATGCAATGCACGTCAATGCACGCCAGTGCACGCCAGAGCACGTCAATGCACGCCAGAGCACGCCAGTGCACGCCAGAGCACGCCAGTGCACGCCAGAGCACGCCAGTGCACGCCAGAGCACCCCAGTGCACGCCAGAGCACGCCAGTGCACGCCAGAGCACACCAGTGCACGCCAGAGCACGCCAATTCACACCTAGGCACGCCAGTGCACGCCAGAGCACGTCAATGCACGCCAGAGCACGCCAATTCACACCAGAGCACCCAAGTGCACGCCAGAGCACGTCAATGCACGCAAGTGCACGCCAGAGCACGCCAATTCACACCAAAGTACGCCAGTGCACGCCAGAGCACGTCAGAGCACGTCAGAGCACGTCAATGCACGTAAATGCACGCCAGTGCACGCCAGAGCACGTCAATGCACGCCAGAGCAAGCCAGAGCTCGCCAGAGCACGCCAGAGCACGTTAGAGCTCAGCAGTGAACAGCTAAGCACTTGAAGTTGCTATAATATTTTTTTCACTTGTTCAAACCATTTTTCATTACAGGATGTGTAAATCATTGTCCAATACACCATTTCAAGTATATTGAATCAATAAATTCATAGAGCAAATCATGAAGAAAAAGTTTTAGAAAAAGCACATCACAGCACTTGAATTTTTAAAAATTATTCAAGTCATCTGAGTTCTATTGTCGGGTAGTGGATTTCTATTGTCAAGCACTTGAGTTCTGCATAGCAGAGCACGCCAGAGCACGCCAGTGCACCCCAGTGCATGCCAGAGCACGCCAGTGCACGCCAGAGCACGCCAGTGCACGCCAGAGCACGCCAGGGCACGCCAGAGCACGCCAGAGCACGCCAGTGCACGCGAGAGCACGCCAGTGCACGCCAGAGCACGCCAGAGCACGTTAATGCACGCCAGTGCACGCCAGAGCACTCCAGTGCACGCCAGAGCACGCCAGTGCACGCCAGAGCACACAAGAGCACGCCAGTGCACGCCAGAGCACGCCATTTCACACCAGAGCACACCAGAGCACGCCAGAGCACGTCAATGCACGCCAGTGCACGCCAATTCACACCAGAGCACGCCAGAGCACGTCAATGCACGCCAGAGCACGCCAGTGCACGCCAGAGCACGTCAATGCACGCCAGTGCACGCCAATTCACACCAGAGCACGGCAATTAACACCAGAGTACGCCAGTGCACGCAAGAGCACGCCAGTGCACACCAGAGCACGCAAGTGCACGCAAGTGCACGCCATTGCACGCCAGAGCACGTCAATGCACGCCAGAGCACGCCAGTGCACGCCAGAGCACGCCAGTGCACGCCAGAGCACGCCAATTCACACCTAGGCACGCCAGTGCACGCCAGAGCACGTCAATGCACGCCAGAGCACGCCAATTCACACCAAAGCACGCCAGTGCTTGCCAGAGGACGTCAATGCACGCAAGTGCACGCCAGAGCACGCCAATTCACACCAAAGCACGCCAGTGCACGCCAGAGCACGTCAGAGCACGTCAGAGCATGCAATGCACGTCAATGCACGCCAGTGCACGCCAGAGCACGTCAATGCACGCCAGAGCACGCCAGTGCACGCCAGAGCACGCCAGTGCACGCCAGAGCACGCCAGTGCACGCCAGAGCACGCCAGTGCACGCCAGAGCACGTCAATGCACAGCAGAGCACGCCAGTGCACGCCAGAGCATGTCAATGCACGCTAGAGCACGCCAGTGCACACCAGACCACGCCAATTCACACCAGAGCACGCCAGTGCACGCCAGAGCACGGTAGAGCACGCCAGAGCACTCCAGTGCACGCCAGAGCAAGCCAGAGCTCGTCAATGCACGCCAGAGCAAGCCAGTGCACGCCAGAGCACGCCAATTCACACCAGAGCACGCCAGTGCACGCCAGAGCACGCCAATTCACACCAGAGTACGCCAGTGCGCGCAAGAGCACGCCAGTGCACGCCAGAGCAAGTCAATGCACGCCAGAGCACGCCAATTCACACCAGAGCACGCCAGTGCACGCAAGAGCACATTAGAGCACAGCAGAGAACAGCTCAGCACTTGAAGTTGCTAAAATATTTTTTTACTTTAAAACCATTTTTTAATTACAGGATGTGTAAATCAATGTCCAATACACCATTTCAATTCTATTGAATCAATAAATTTATAGAGCAAATCATGAACAAAAAGTTTTAGAAAAACTCATATCACAGCACTTGAATTTTTAAAAATAATTCAAGTTATTTGAGTTCTATTGTCGGGTAGTGGATTTCTATATTCAAGCACTTGAGTTCTGCATAGCAGAGCACGCCAGAGCACGCCAGTGCACGCCAGAGCACGCCAGTGCACGCTAGAGCACGCCAGAGCACGCCAGTGCACGCCAGAGCATGTCAATGCACGCCAGAGCACGCCAATTCACACCAGAGCACGCCAGTGCACGCCAGAGCACGCCAGTGCACGCCAGAGCACGTCAATGCACGCCAGAGCAAGCCAGAGCACGCCAGAGCACGCCAGTGCACGCCAGTGCACGCCAGTGCACGACAGTGCACGTCAATGCACTTCAATGCACGCCAGTGCACGCCAGAGCACGCCAGTGCCCGCCAGAGCACGCCAGTGCACGCCAGAGCACAATAGTGTACGCCAGAGCACGCCAATTCACACCAGAGCACGCCAGTGCACGCCAGAGCACGTCAATGCACGCCAGAGCAAGCCAATTCACACCAGAGCACGCCAGTGCATGCCAGAGCACGCCAGTGCACGCCAGAGCACGCCAATTCACACCAAAAGCTCGCAAGTGCACGCCAGAGCACGCCAATGCACGCCAGAGCACGTCAATGCACGTCGATGCACGCCAGTGCACGCCAGCGCACGTCAATGCACGCCAGAGCACGCCGGTGAACGCAAGAGCACGCCAGTGCACGCCAGAGCACGCCAGTGCACGCCAGAGCACGCCAGTGCATGCCAGAGCACGCCAGAGCACGCCAGTGCACGCCAGAGCATGTCAATGCACGCCAGACCACGCCAGACCACGCCAATTCACACCAGAGCACGCCAGTGCACGCCAGAGCACGCCAGTAAACGCCAGAGCACCCCAGTGCACGCCAGAGAGACCAGAGCTCGTCAATGCACGCCAGAGCAAGCCAGTGCACGCCAGAGCACGCCAATTCACAGCAGAGCACGTCAATGCACGCCAGAGCACGCCAATTCACACCAGAGCACGCCAGTGCACGCCAGAGCACGGTAGAGCACAGCAGAGAACAGCTCAGCACTTGAAGTTGCTATAATATTTTTTTACTTTAAAACCATTTTTTAATTACAGGATGTGTAAATCAATGTCCAATACACCATTTCAATTCTATTGAATCAATAAATTTATAGAGCAAATCATGAACAAAAAGTTTTAGAAAAACGCACATCACAGCACTTGAATTTTTAAAAATTATTCAAGTTATTTGAGTTCTATTTTCGGGTAGTGGATTTCTATTGTCAAGCACTTGAGTTCTGCATAGCAGAGCACGTCAGAGCACGCCAATTCACACAAAAGCACGCCAGTGCACGCCAGAGCACGTCAATGCACGCCAATGCACGCCAGTGCACGCCAGAGCACGCCAGTGCACGCTAGAGCACGCCAGAGCACGCCAGTGCATGCCAGAGCATGTCAATGCACGCCAGAGCACGCCAATTCACACCAGAGCACGCCAGTGCACGCCAGAGCACGCCAGTGCACGCCAGAGCACGCCAGTGCACGCCAGAGCACGTCAATGCACGCCAGAGCAAGCCAGAGCACGCCAGAGCACGCCAGTGCACGCCAGTCCACGTCAATGCACTTCAATGCACGCCAGTGCACGCCAGAGCACGCCAGTGCACGCCAGAGCACGCCAGTGCACGCCAGAGCACACTAGTGTACGCCAGAGCACGCCAATTCACACCAGAGCACGCCAGTGCACGCCAGAGCACGTCAATGCACGCCAGAGCAAGCCAATTCACACCAGAGCACGCCAGTGCATGCCAGAGCACGCCAGAGCACGTCAATGCACGTCGATGCACGCCAGTGCACGCCAGAGCACGTCAATGCACGCCAGAGCACGCCGGTGAACGCAAGAGCACGCCAGTGCACGCCAGAGCACGCCAGTGCAAGCCAGAGCACGCCAGAGCACGCCAGTGCACGCCAGAGCATGTCAATGCACGCCAGAGCACGCCAGTGCACGCCAGACCACGCCAATTCACACCAGAGCACGCCAGTGCACGCCAGAGCACGCCAGTAAACGCCAGAGCACCCCAGTGCACGCCAGAGAGACCAGAGCTCGTCAATGCACGCCAGAGCAAGCCAGTGCACGCCAGAGCACGCCAATTCACAGCAGAGCACGTCAATGCACGCCAGAGCACGCCAATTCACACCAGAGCACGCCAGTGCACGCCAGAGCACGGTAGAGCACAGCAGAGAACAGCTCAGCACTTGAAGTTGCTATAATATTTTTTTACTTTAAAACCATTTTTTAATTACAGGATGTGTAAATCAATGTCCAATACACCATTTCAATTCTATTGAATCAATAAATTTATAGAGCAAATCCTGAACAACAAGTTTTAGAAAAACGCACATCACAGCACTTGAATTTTTAAAAATTATTCAAGTTATTTGAGTTCTATTGTCGGGTAGTGGATTTCTATTGTCAAGCACTTGAGTTCTGCATAGCAGAGCACGCCAGAGCACGCCAGTGCACGCCAGAGCACGCCAGTGCACGCCAGAGCACGCCAGTGCACGCCAGAGCACGCCAATTCACACCAAAGCACGCCAGTGCACGCCAGAGCACGTCAATGCACGTCAATGCACGCCAGAGCACGCCAGTGCACGCTAGAGCACGCCAGAGCACGCCAGTGCACGCCAGAGCATGTCAATGCACGCCAGAGCACGCCAGTGCACGCCAGAGCACTCCAATTCACACCAAAGCACGCCAGTGCACGCCAGAGCACGTCAATGCACGTCAATGCACGCCAGTGCACGCCAAAGCACGCCAGTGCACGCTAGAGCACGCCAGTGCACGCCAGAGCACACTAGTGTACGCCAGAGCACGCCAATTCACACCAGAGCACGCCAGTGCACGCCAGAGCACGTCAATGCACTTTAGAGCACGCCAATTCACACCAGAGCACGCCAGTGCATGCCAGAGCACGCCAGTGCACGCCAGAGCACGCCAATTCACACCAAAGCTCGCAAGTGCACGCCAGGGCACGCCAGTGCACGCCAGAGCACGTCAATGCACGTCGATGCACGCCAGTGCACGCCAGAGCACGTCAATGCACGCCAGAGCACGCCGGTGAACGCAAGAGCACGCCAGTGCACGCCAGAGCACGCCAGTGCACGCCAGAGCACGCCAGTGCACGCCAGAGCACGCCAGTGCACGCCAGAGCACGCCAGTGCACGCCAGAGCACGCCAGTGCACGCCAGAGCACGCCAGTGCACGCCAGAGCACGCCAGTGCACGCCAGAGCACGCCAGAGCACGCCAGTGCACGCCAGAGCACGCCAGTGCACGCCAGACCACGCCAATTCACACCAGAGCACGCCAGTGCACGCCAGAGCACGCCAGTGCACGCCAGAGCACGCCAGTGCACGCCAGAGCACGCCAATGAACGCCAGTGCACGCCAGAGCACGCCAGTGCACGCAAGAGCACGCAAGAGCACGCCAGTGCACGCCAGAGCACGCCATTTCACACCAGAGTGCACGCCAGAGCACGTCAATGCACGCCAGAGCAAGCCAGAGCACGTCAATGCACGCCAGAGCACGCCAGTGCACGCCAGAGCACGCCAGTGCACGCCAGTGCACGCCAGTGCACGCCAGTGCACGCCAGAGCACGCCAGTGCATGCCAGAGCACGTCAATGCACGCCACAGCAAGCCAGAGCACGCCAGAGCACGCCAGAGCACGTTAGAGCACAGCAGAGAACAGCTCAGCACTTGAAGTTGCTATAATATTTTTTTTCACTTGTTCAAACCATTTTTTAATTACAGGATGTGTAAATCAATGTCCAATACACCATTTCAAGTATATTGAATCAATAAATTTATAGAGCAAATCATGAAGAAAAAGTTTTAGAAAAAGCACATCACAGCACTTGAATTTTTTAAAATTTTTCAAGTTATCTGAGTTCTATTGTCGGGTAGTGGATTTCTATTGTCAAGCACTTGAGTTCTGCATAGCAGAGCACGCCAGAGCACGCCAGTGCACGCCAGAGCACGCCAGTGCACGCCAGAGCACGCCAATTCACACCAAAGCACGCCAGTGCACGCCAGAGCACGTCAATGCACGTCAATGCACGCCAGAGCACGCCAGTGCACGCTAGAGCACGCCAGAGCACGCCAGTGCACGCCAGAGCATGTCAATGAACGCCAGAGCACGCCAGTGCACGCCAGAGCACGCCAATTCACACCAAAGCACGCCAGTGCACGCCAGAGCACGTCAATGCACGTCAATGCACACCAGTGCACGCCAAAGCACGCCAGTGCACGCCAGAGCACGCCAGTGCACGCCAGAGCACACTAGTGTACGCCAGAGCACGCCAATTCACACCAGAGCACGCCAGTGCACGCCAGAGCACGTCAATGCACGCCAGAGCACGCCAATTCACACCAGAGCACGCCAGTGCATGCCAGAGCACGCCAGTGCACGCCAGAGCACGCAAATTCACACCAAAGCTCGCAAGTGCACGCCAGGGCACGCCAGTGCACGCCAGAGCACGTCAATGCACGTCGATGCACGCCAGTGCACGCCAGAGCACGTCAATGCACGCCAGAGCACGCCGGTGAACGCAAGAGCACGCCAGTGCACGCCAGAGCACGCCAGTGCACGCCAGAGCGCGCCAGTGCACGCCAGAGCACGCCAGAGCACGCCAGTGCACGCCAGAGCATGTCAATGCACGCCAGAGCACGCCAGTGCACGCCAGACCACGCCAATTCACACCAGAGCACGCCAGTGCACGCCAGAGCACGCCAGTGCACGCCAGAGCACGCCAGTGCACGCCAGAGCACGCCATTTCACACCAGAGTGCACGCCAGAGCACGTCAATGCAAGCCAGAGCAAGCCAGAGCACGTCAATGCACGCCAGAGCACGCCAGTGCACGCCAGTGCACGCCAGAGCACGCCAGTGCATGCCAGAGCACGTCAATGCACGCCACAGCAAGCCAGAGCACGCCAGAGCACGCCAGAGCACGTGAGAGCACAGCAGAGAACAGCTCAGCACTTGAAGTTGCTATAATATTTTTTTTCACTTGTTCAAACCATTTTTTAATTACAGGATGTGTAAATCAATGTCCAATACACCATTTCAAGTATATTGAATCAATAAATTTATAGAGCAAATCATGAAGAAAAAGTTTTAGAAAAAGCACATCACAGCACTTGAATTTTTTAAAATTTTTCAAGTTATCTGAGTTCTATTGTCGGGTAGTGGATTTCTATTGTCAAGCACTTGAGTTCTGCATAGCAGAGCACGCCAGAGCACGCCAGAGCACCCCAGTGCATGCCAGAGCACGCCAGTGCACGCCAGAGCACGCCAGTGCACGCCAGAGCACGTCAATGCACGCCAGAGCACGCCAGTGCACTCCAGAGCACGTCAATTCACACCACAGCACGCCAATGCACGCCAGAGCACGCCAGTGCACGCCAGAGCACGCCAGTGCACGCCAGAGCACGCCAGTGCACGCCAGAGCATGCCGGTGCCCGCCAGAGCACGCCAGTGCACGCCAGTGCACGCCAGAGCACGCCAGTGCACGCCAGAGCACGCCAGTGCACGCCAGAGCACGCCAGTGCACGCCAGAGCACGCCAGTGCACGCCAGAGCACGCCAGTGCACGCCAGAGCACGCCGATTCACACCAGAGCACGCCAGTGCACGCCAGAGCACGCCAGTGCACGCCAGAGAACCCAGTGCACGCCAAAGCACGCCAGTGCACGCCAGAGCACGCCAATGCACGCCAGTGCACGCCAGAGCACGCCAGTGCACGCCAGAGCACGCCAGTGCACGCCAGAGCACGCAAGAGCACGCCAGTGCACGCCAGAGCACGCCATTTCACACCAGAGTGCACGCCAGAGCACGTCAATGCACGCCAGAGCAAGCCAGAGCACGTCAATGCACGCCAGAGCACGCCAGTGCACGCCAGTGCACGCCAGTGCACGCCAGTGCACGCCAGTGCACGCCAGTGCACGGCAGAGCACGCCAGTGCATGCCAGAGCACGTCAATGCACGCCACAGCAAGCCAGAGCACGCCAGAGCACGCCAGAGCACGCCAGAGCACGTTAGAACACAGCAGAGAACAGCTCAGCACTTGAAGTTGCTATAATATTTTTTTTCACTTGTTCAAACCATTTTTTAATTACAGGATGTGTAAATCAATGTCCAATACACCATTTCAAGTATAGTGAATCAATAAATTTATAGAGCAAATCATGAAGAAAAAGTTTTAGAAAAAGCACATCACAGCAATTGAATTTTTTAAAATTTTTCAAGTTATCTGAGTTCTATTGTCGGGTAGTGGATTTCTATTGTCAAGCACTTGAGTTCTGCATAGCAGAGCACGCCAGAGCACGCCAGAGCACCCCAGTGCATGCCAGAGCACGCCAGTGCACGCCAGAGCACGCCAGTGCACGCCAGAGCACGTCAATGCACGCCAGAGCACGCCAGTGCACTCCAGAGCACGTCAATTCACACCACAGCACGCCAATGCACGCCAGAGCACGTCAGTGCACGCCAGAGCACGCCAGTGCACGCCAGAGCACGCCGGTGCACGCCAGAGCACGCCGGTGCCCGCCAGAGCACGCCAGTGCACGCCAGTGCACGCCAGAGCACGCCAGTGCACGCCAGAGCACGCCAGTGCACGCCAGAGCACGCCAGTGCACGCCAGAGCACGCCAGTGCACGCCAGAGCACGCCGATTCACACCAGAGCACGCCAATGCACGCCAGAGCACGTCAATGCACGCCAGTGCACGCCAATTCACACCAGAGCACGCCAGTGCACGCCAGTGCACGTCAATGCACGCCAGAGCACGCCAGTGAACTCCAGAGAACGTCAATGCACGCCAGAGCACGCCAGTGCACGCCAGAGCACGCCAGTGCACGCCAGAGCACGCCAGTGCACGCCAGAGCACGCCAGTGCACGCCAGAGCAAGCCAGTGCACGCCAGAGCACGTCAATGCACGCCAGAGCACGCCAGTGCACGCCAGAGCACCCAGTGCACGCCAGAGCACGCCAGTGCACGCCAGAGCACGCCAATGCACGCCAGTGCACGCCAGAGCACGCCAGTGCACGCCAGAGCACGCAAAAGCACGCCAGTGCACGCCAGAGCACGCCATTTCACACCAGAGCACGCCAGTGCACTTCAGAGCACGCCAGTGCACGCCAGAGCACGTCAATGCACGCCAGAGCAAGCCAGAGCACGTCAAAGCACGCCAGAGCAAGCCAGTGCATGCCAGAGAACGCCAATTCACACCAAAGCACGCCACTGCACGCCAGAGCACGCCAGTGCACGCCAGAGCACGCCAGTGCACGCCAGAGCACGCCAGTGCACGCCAGAGCACGCCAGTGCACGCCAGAGCAAGCCAGTGCACGCCAGAGCACGCCAGTGCACCCCAGAGCACGCCAGTGCACGCCAAAGCACGCCAGTGCACACCAGAGCACCCCAGTGCACGCCAGAGCACGCCAGTGCACGCCAGAGCACGCCAGTGCACGCCAGAGCACGCCAATTCACACCTAGGCTCGCCAGTGCACGCCAGAGCACGTCAATGCACGCCAGAGCACGCCAATTCACACCAGAGCACGCCAGTGCACGCCAGAGCACGTCAATGCACGCAAGTGCACGCCAGAGCACGCCAATTCACACCAAAGCACGCCAGTGCACGCCAGAGCACGTCAGAGCACGTCAGAGCACGTCAATGCACGTCAATGCACGCAAGTGCACGCCAGAGCACGCCAGAGCACGCCAGAGCACGCCAGTGCACGCTAGAGCACGCCAATTCACACCAGAGCGCGCCAGTTCAAGCCAGAGCACGCCAGTGCTGGCCAGAGCACGCCAGTGCACGACAGAGCACGCCAGTGCACGAAAGAGCACGCCAGTGCACGCTAGAGCACGCCAGTGCACGCCAGAGCACGCCAGGACACGCCAGAGCACGCCAGTGCACGCCAGAGCACGTCAATGCACGCCAAAGCACGCCAGTGCACGCTTGGGCACGCCAGTGCACGCCAGAGCACGCCAGAGCACGCCAATTCACACCAGAGCACGCCAGTGCACGCCAGAGCAAGCCAATTCACACCAGAGCACGCAAGTGCACGCCAGAGCACGCCAGAGCACGCCAGAGCACGCCAGTGCACGCCAGAGCACGCCAATGTACGCCAGAGCACGCCAGTGCAAGCCAGAGAACGCCAGTGCACGCCAGAGCACGGCAATTCACGCCAGAGCACGCCAGTGCACTCCAGAGCACGCCAGTTCACGCCAGAGCACGCCAGTGCACGCCAGAGTACGCCAGAGCACGTCAATGCACGCGAGAGCAAGCCAGAGCACGTCAATGCACGCCAAAGCACTCCAGTGCACGCCAGAGCTCGCCAATTCACACACAGCACGCCAGTGCACGCCAGAGCACGTCAATGCACGCCAAAGCACGCCAGTGCACGCTTGGGCACGCCAGTGCACGCCAGAGCACGCGCGAGCACGCTAATTCACACCAGAGCACGCCAGTATACGGCAGAGCACGCCAGTGCACTCCAGAGCACGTCAATGCACGCCAGAGCACGCCAGTGCACGCCAGAGTCCGCCAGTGCACGCCAGAGCACGCCAATTCACACCAGAGCGCGGCAGTTCAAGCAAGAGCACGCCAGTGCTTGCCAGAGCACGCCAGAGAACGCCAGAGAACGCCAGTGCACGCCAGAGCACGCCAGTGCACGCCAGAGCACGCCAGTGCACGCCAGAAAACGTCAATGTACGCCAATGCACGCCAGTGCACGCCAGTGCACGCCAGAGCACGCCAATTTACACCAGAGCACGCCAGTGCACGCCAGAGCACGCCAGAGCACGCCAGAGCACGCCAGTGCACGCCAGAGCACGCCAGTGCACGCCAGAGAACGCCAGTGCACGCCAGAGCACGCCAGTTCACGCCAGAGCACGCCAATTCACACTAGAGCACGCCAGTGCACTTCAGAGCACGCAAGCGCACGCCAGAGCACGTCAATGCACGCCAGAGCAATCAAGTGCACGCCAGAGCACGCCAATTCACACCAGAGCACGCCAGTATACGCCAGAGCACGCCAGTGCAATCCAGAGCACGTCAATGCACGCCAGAGCACGCCAGTGCACGCCAGAGTCCGCCAGTGCACGCCAGAGCACGCCAATTCACACCAGAGCGCGCCAGTTCAAGCCAGAGCACGCCAGTGCTTGCCAGAGGACGCAAGTGCTTGCAAGAGCACACCAGAGAACGCCAGAGCACGCCAGTGCACGCCAGAGCACGCCAATGCATGCCAGAGCAAGCCAGAGCACGTCAATGCAAGCCAGATTACGCCAGTGCACGCCAGAGCACGCCAATTCACACCAGAGCACGCCAGTGCACGCCAGTGCACGCCAGAGAACGCCAGAGCACGACAAATTCACACCAGAGAACGTTAATGCACGCCAAAGCACGCCAGTGCACGCTTGGGCACGCCAGTGCAGGCCAGAGCACGTCAATGCACGCCAGAGCATGCCAATGCACGCCAGTGCAGGCCAGAGCACGTCAATGCACGTCAGAGCAAGCCAGAGCACGTCAATGCACGCCAGAGCATGCCAATGCACGCCAGTGCAGGCCAGAGCACGTCAATGCACGCCAGAGCAAGCCAGAGCACGCCAGTGCATGCCAGAGCACGTCAAAGCACGCCAGAGCAAGCCAGTGCACGCCAATTCACACCAGAGCACGCCAGTGCACGCCAGAGCAAGCCAATTCACACCAGAGCACGCAAGTGCACGCCAGAGCACGCCAGAGCACGCCAGAGCACGCCAGTGCACGCCAGAGCACGCCAATTCACACCAGAGCACGCCAGTGCACGCCAGAGCACGCCAGAGCACGCCAGAGCACGCCAGTGCACGCCAGAGCACGCCAGTGCACGCCAGAGAACGCCAGTGCACGCCAGAGCACGCCAGTGCACGCCAGAGCACGCCAATTCACACTAGAACACGCCAGTGCACGCCAGAGCACGCAAGCGCACGCCAGAGCACGTCAATGCACGCCAGAGCAATATAGTGCACGCCAGAGCACGCCAATTCACACCAGAGCACGCCAGTATACGCCAGAGCACGCCAGTGCAATCCAGAGCACGTCAATGCACGCCAGAGCACGCCAGTGCACGCCAGAGTCCGCCAGTGCACGCCAGAGCACGCCAATTCACATCAGAGCGCGCCAGTTCAAGCCAGAGCACGCCAGTGCTTGCCAGAGCACGCAAGTGCTTGCCAGAGCACACCAGAGAACGCCAGAGCACGCCAGTGCACGCCAGAGCACGCCAATGCATGCCAGAGCAAGCCAGAGCACGTCAATGCACGCCAGATTACGCCAGTGCACGCCAGAGCACGCCAATTCACACCAGAGCACGCCAGTGCACGCCAGTGCACGCCAGAGCACGCCAGAGCACGACAAATTCACACCAGAGAACGTCAATGCACGCCAAAGCACGCCAGTGCACGCTTGGGCACGCCAGTGCAGGCCAGAGCACGTCAATGCACGCCAGAGCATGCCAATGCACGCCAGTGCAGGCCAGAGCACGTCAATGCACGCCAGAGAACGCCAATTCAAACCAGAGCACGCCAGTGCAAGCCAGAGCACGCCAGCGCACGCCAGAGCATGCCAATGCACGCCAGTGCAGGCCAGAGTACGTCAATGCACGCCAGAGCAAGCCAGAGCACGTCAATGCACGCCAGATCACGCCAGAGCACGCCAATTCACACCAGAGCACGCCAGTGCACGCCAGAGCACGCCAGTTCATGCCAGAGCACGTCAAAGCACGCCAGAGCAAGCCAGAGCACGCCAGAGCACGCCAGAGCACGCCAGTGCACGCCAGTGCACGCCAAAGCAAGCCAGAGCACGCCAGTGCACGCTAGAGCACGCCAATTAATACCAGAGCACGCCAGTGCATGCCAGAGCACGCCACTGCACGCCAGAGCACGCCAGTGCACGCCAGAGCACGTCAATGCACGTCAATGCACGCCAGTGCACGCCAGAGCACGTCAATACACGCCAGAGCACGCCAGTGCACGCCAGAGCACGCCAGTGCACGCCAGAGCACGCCAGTGCACGCCAGAGCACGCCAGTGTACTCCAGAGCAAGCCAGAGCACGTCAATGCACGCCAGAGCAAGCCACTGCACGCCAGAGCACGCCAGTGCACGCCAGAGCACGCCAGTGCACGCCAGAGCACACCAGTGCACGCCAGAGCAAGCCAGAGCACGTCAATGCACGCCAGAGCAAGCCACTGCACGCCAGAGCACGCCACTGCACGCCAGAGCACGCCAGTGCCGCCAGAGCACCTCAATGCACGTCAATGCACGCCAGTGCACGCCAGAGCACGTCAATACACGCCAGAGCACGCCAGTGCACGCCAGTGCACGCAAGAGCACGCCAGAGCACGCCAGAGCACGCCAGAGCAAGCCAGAGCACGCCAGAGCACGCTAGAGCACGCCAGTGCACGCCAGTGCACGCCAAAGCAAGCCAGAGCACGCCAGTGCACGCTAGAGCACGCCAATTAATACCAGAGCACGCCAGTGCATGCCAGAGCACGCCACTGCACGCCAGAGCACGCCAGTGCACGCCAGAGCACGTCAATGCACGTCAATGCACGCCAGTGCACGCCAGAGCACGTCAATACACGCCAGAGCAAGCCAGTGCACGCCAGAGCACGCCAGAGCACGCCAATTCACACCAGAGCACGCCAGTGCACGCCAGAGAACGCCTTTGCATGCCAGAGCACGCCAATTCACACCAGAACACGCAAGAGCACGCAAGTACACGCCAGAGCACGGTAGAGCACAGCAGAGAACAGCTTAGCACTTGAAGTTGCTATAATATTTTTTTCACTTGTTAAAACCATTTTTTAATTACTGGATGTATAAATCAATGTCCAATACACCATTTCAAGTCTATTGAATCAATAAATTTATAGAGCAAATCATGAACAAAAAGTTTTAGAAAAACGCACATCACAGCACTTGAATTTTTAAAAATTATTCAAGTTATTTGAGTTCTATTGTCGGGTAGTGGATTTCTATTGTCAAACACTTGAGTTCTGCATAGCAGAGCACGCCAGAGCACGACAGAGAACGCCAGAGCACGCCAGTGCACGCCAGAGCACGCCAATGCACGCCAGAGCGCGCCAGTGCACGCCAGAGCACGCCAGTGCACGCCAGAGCACGCCAGTATACGCCAGAGCACGCCAGTGCACGCCAGAGTCCGCCAGTGCACGCAAGAGCACGCCAATTCACACCAGAGCGCGCCAGTTCAAGCCAGAGCACGCCAGTGCTTGACAGAGCACGCCAGTGCTTGCCAGAGAACGCCAGTTTTTGTTAGAGCACGCCAGAGAACGCCAGAGCACGCCAATGCACGCCAGAGCAAGCCAGAGCACGTCATTGCACGCCAGATTACGCCAGTGCACCTCAGAGCACGCCAATTCACTCTAGAGCACGCCAGTGCACGCCAGAGCACGACAAATTCACACCAGAGCACGTCAATGCACGCCAAAGCACGCCAGTGCACGCTTGGGCACTCCAGGGCACGTCAATGCACGCCAGAGCATGCCAATGCACGCCAGTGCAGGCCAGAGCACGTCAATGCACGCCAGAGCAAGCCAGAGCACGTCAATGCACGCCAGATCACGCAAGTCCACGCCAGATCACGCCAATTCACACTAGAGCACGCCAGTGCACGCCAGAGCCCGCCAGTGCATGCCAGAGCACGTCAAAGCACGCCAGAGCAAGCCAGAGCACGCCAGAGCACGCCAGAGCACGCCATTGCACGCCAGAGAACGCCAGTGCACGCTAGAGCACGCCAATTCCTACCAGAGCACGCCAGTGCACGCCAGACCACTCCAGTGCACGCCAGAGCACGCAAGAGCACGCCAGTGCACGCCAGAGCACGCCAGTGAACGCCAGAGCACGCCAATGCACGCCAGAGCACGTCAATGCACGCCAGAGCAAGCCAGTGCACGCCAGAGCACGCCAGTGCACGCCAGAGAACGCCAATTCACACCAGAGCACGCCAGTGCACGCCAGAGCACGCCAGAGAACGCCAATTCACACCAGAGCACGCCAGTGCACGCCAGAGCACGTCAATGCACGCCAGAGCAAGCCACTGCACGCCAGAGCACTCCAGTGCACGCCAGAGCACGCAAATGCACGCCAATTCACACCAGAGCAAGCCAGTGCACGCCAGAGCACGCCAGTGCACGCCAGAGAACGCCAGTGCACGCCAGAGCACGCCAGTGCACGCCAGAGCACGCCAATTCACACCAGAGCACGCCAGTGCACGCCAGAGCACTCCAGTGCACGCCGAGCACGCCAGTGCACGCCAGAGCACGCCAGAGTACGCCAGAGCACGCCAGTGCACGCCAGTGCACTCCAGTGCACGCCAGTGCACGCCAGAGCAATCAAGTGCACGCCAGACTACGCCAATTCACACCAGAGCACGGCAGTATACGCCAGAGCACGCCAGTGCAATCCGGAGCACGTCAATGCACGCCAGAGCACGCCAGTGCACGCCAGTGCACGCCAGTGCACGCCAGAGCACGCCAGTGCACGCCAGAGCAAGCCAGAGCACGTTAATGCACGCCAGAGCAAGCCACTGCACGACAGAGCACGCCAGTGCACGCCAGAGCACGCCAGTGCACGCCAGATCAAGTCAGAGCACGTCAATGCACGCCAGAGCAAGCCACTGCACGCCAGAGCACGCCACTGCACGCCAGAGCACGCCAGTGCACGCCAGAGCACCTCAATGCACGTCAATGCACGCCAGTGCACGCCAGAGCACGTCAATACACGCCAGAGCACGGCAGTGCACGCCAGAGCACGCCAGTGCACGCCAGAGCACGCCAGTGCACGCCAGTGCACGCAAGAGCACGCCAGAGCACGCCAGAGCACGCCAGTGCTCGCTAGAGCACGCCAGTGCTCGCTAGAGCACGCCAATTCATACCAGAGCACGCCAGTGCATGCCAGAGCACGCCAGTGCATGCCAGAGCACGTCAAAGCACGCCAGAGTAAGCCAGAGCACGCCAGAGCACGCCAGAGCACGCCAGAGCACGCCAGAGCACGCCAGTGCAGGCCAGAGCACGCCAGTGCACGCCAGACCACGGCAGTGCACGCCAGAGCACGTCAATGCACGCCAGAGCAAGCCAGTGCACGCCAGAGCAAGCCAGAGCACGCCAATTCACACCAGAGCACGCCAGTGCACGCCAGAGAACGCCTTTGCATACCAGAGCACGCCAATTCACACCAGAACACGCAAGAGCACGCAAGTACACGCCAGAGCACGGTAGAGCAAAGCAGAGAACAGCTCAGCACTTGAAGTTGCTATAATATTTTTTTCACTTGTTAAAACCATTTTTTAATTACAGGATGTATAAATCAATGTCCAATACACCATTTCAAGTCTATTGAATCAATAAATTTATAGAGCAAATCATGAACAAAAAGTTTTAGAAAAACGCACATCACAGCACTTGAATTTTTAAAAATTATTCAAGTTATTTGAGTTCTATTGTCGGGTAGTGGATTTCTATTGTCAAACACTTGAGTTCTGCATAGCAGAGCACGCCAGAGCACGACAGAGAACGCCAGAGCACGCCAGTGCACGCCAGAGCACGCCAATGCACGCCAGAGCACGCCAGTGCACGCCAGAGCACGCCAGTATACGCCAGAGCACGCCAGTGCACGCCAGAGTCCGCCAGTGCACGCCAGAGCACGCCAATTCACACCAGAGCGCGCCAGTTCAAGCCAGAGCACGCCAGTGCTTGAGAGAGCACGCCAGTGCTTGCCAGAGAACGCCAGTGCTTGCCAGAGCACGCCAGTGCTTGCCAGAGCACACCAGAGAACGCCAGAGCACGCAAGTGCACGCCAGAGCATGCCAATGCACGCCAGAGCAAGCCAGAGCACGTCAATGCACGCCAGATTACGCCAGTGCACGCCAGAGCACGCCAATTCACACCAGAGCACGCCAATTCACGCCAGTGCACGCCAGAGTACGCCAGTGCACGCCAGAGCACGTCAATGCACGCCAGAGCATGCCAATGCACACCAGTGCAGGCCAGAGCACGTCAATGCACGCCAGAGCAAGCCAGAGCACGTCAATGCACGCCAGAGCATGCCAATGCACGCCAGTGCAGGCCAGAGCACGTCAATGCACGCCAGAGCAAGCCAGACCACGCCAGTGCACGCCAGAGCACGTCAATGCACGCCAGAGAACGCCAATTCAAACCATAGCACGCCAGTGCAAGCCAGAGCACGCCAGCGCACGCCAGAGCACGCCAGTACACGCCAGAGCACGTCAATGCACGCCAGAGCATGCCAATGCACGCCAGTGCAGGCCAGAGTACGTCAATGCACGCCAGAGCAAGCCAGAGCACGTCAATGCACGCCAGATCACGCCAGTGCACGCCAGAGCACGCCAATTCAAACCAGAGCACGCCAGTGCTCGCCAGAGCACGCCAGTGCATGCCAGAGCACGCCAGTGCACGCCAGAGCAAGCCAGTGCACGCCAGATCACGCCAGAGCACGCCAGAGCACGCCAATTCACACCAGAGCACGCCAGTGCACGCCAGAGCACGCCAGAGCACGCCAATTCACACCAGAACACGCCAAAGCACGCTAGTACACGCCAAAGCACGGTAGAGCACAGCAGAGAACAGCTCAGCACTTGAAGTTGCTATAATATTTTTCTCACTTATTAAAACCATTTTTTAATTACAGGATGTGTAAATCAATGTCCAATACACCATTTCAAGTCTATTGAATCAATAAATTTATAGAGCAAATCATGAACAAAAAGTTTTAGAAAAACGCACATCACAGCACTTGAATTTTTAAAAATTATTCAAGTTATTTGGGTTCTATTGTCGGGTAGTGGATTTCTATTGTCAAGAACTTGAGTTCTGCATAGCAGAGCACGCCACAGCACGACAGAGAACGCCAGAGCACGCCAGTGCACGCCAGAGCACGCCTATGCACGCCAGAGCACTCCAGTGCACGCCAGAGCACGCCAGTACACGCCAGAGCACGTCAATGCACGCCAGAGCATGCCAATGCACGCTAGTGCAGGCCAGAGCACGTTAAAGCACGCCAGAGCAAGCCAGAGCACGTCAATGCACGCCAGATCACGCCAGAGCACGCCAATTCACACCAGAGCACGCCAGTGCATGCCAGAGCAAGCCAGTGCACTCCAGAGCACGCCAGTGCACGCCAGAGCACGTTAATTCACAACAGAGCACGCCAGTGCACGCCAGAGCACGTCAATGCACGCCAGAGCAAGCCAGTGCACGCCAGAGCACTCCAGGGCACGCCAGAGCACGCCAGAGCACGCCAATGCACGCCAGAGCACGCCAGTGCACGCCAGAGCACGTCAATGCACGCCAGAGCAAGCCAGTGCACGCCAGAGCACGCCAGTGCACGCCAGAGCACGTTAGTGCACGCTAGAGCACGCCAGAGCACGCCAGAGCACGCCAGTGCACGCCAGAGCACGCCAGTACACCCCAGAGCACGCCAGTGCACGCCAGAGCACGCCAGTGCACGCCAGAGCACGTCAATGAACGCCAGAGCAAGCCAGTGCACGCCAGAGCACGCCAGAGCACGCCAGAGCACGCCAGTACACGCCAGAGCACGCCAGTGCACGCCAGAGCACGCCAGTGCACGCCAGAGCACGCCAATTCACAACAGAGCACGCCAGTGCACGCCAGAGCACGCCAATGCACGCTTGAGCACGCCAGTGCACGCCAGAGAACGGCAATTCACACCAGAGCACGCCAGTGCACGCCAGTGCACTCCAGAGCAAGTCAATGCACGCAAGAGCACGCCAGTGCACGCCAGAGCACGTCAATGCACGCCAGAGAACGCCAATTCAAACCAGAGCACGCCAGTGCAAGCCAGAGCACGCCAGCGCACGCCAGTACACGCCAGAGCACGTCAATGCACGCCAGAGAACGCCAATTCAAACCAGAGCACGCCAGTGCAAGCCATAGCACGCCAGCGCACGCCAGAGCACGCCAGTACACGCCAGAGCACGTCGATGCACGCCAAACATGCCAATGCACGCCAGTGCAGGCCAGAGCACGTCAATGCACGCCAGATCACGCCAGTGCACGCCAGAGCACGCCAATTCACACCAGAGCACGCCAGTGCACGCCAGAGCACGCCAGAGCACGCCAATTCACACCAGAACACGCCAGAGCACGCCAGTACACGCCAAAGCACGGTAGAGCACAACAGAGAACAGCTCAGCACTTGAAGTTGCTATAATATTTTTTTCACTTGTTAAAACCATTTTTTAATTACAGGATGTGTAAATCAATGTCCAATACACCATTTCAAGTCTATTGAATCAATAAATTTATAGAGCAAATCATGAACAAAAAGTTTTAGAAAAACGCACATCACAGCACTTGAATTTTTAAAAATTATTCAAGTTATTTGAGTTCTATTGTCGGGTAGTGGATTTCTATTGTCAAGTACTTGAGTTCTGCATAGCAGAGCACGCCAGAGCACGACAGAGAACGCCAGAGCACGCCAGTGAACGCCAGAGCACGCCAGTGCACGCTAGAGCACGCCAGTGCACGCCAGAGCACGTCAATGCACGCCAGAGCAAGTCAGTGCACGCCAGAGCACGCCAGTGCACGCCAGAGCACGCCAATTCACACCAGAGCACGCCAGTGCACGCCAGAGCACGCCAGAGCACGCCAGAGCACGCTAATTCACACCAGAGCACTCCAGTGCACGCCAGAGCACGTCAATGCACGCCAGAGCAAGCCAGTGCACGCCAGAGCACGCCAGAGCACGCCAGAGCACTCCAGTGCACGCCAGAGCACTCCATTGCACGCCAGAGCACGCCAATGCACACCAGAGCTCGTCAATGCACGCCAAAGCAAGCCAGTGCACGCCAGAGCACGCCAGTGCACGCCAGAGCACGCCAATTCACGCCAGAGCACGCCAGTGCACGCCAGAGCACGTCAATGCACGCCAGAGCACGCCAGTGCACGGCAGAGCACGCCAATTCACAACAGAGCACGCCAGTGCACGCCAGAGCACGCCAATGCACGCTAGAGCACGCCAGTGCACGCCAGAGAACGGCAATTCACACCAGAGCACGCCAGTGCACGCCAGTGCACTCCAGAGCAAGTCAATGCACGCAAGAGCACGCCAGTGCACGCCAGAGCACGTCAATGCACGCCAGAGAACGCCAATTCAAACCAGAGCACGCCAGTGCAAGCCAGAGCACGCCAGCGCACGCCAGTACACGCCAGAGCACGTCAATGCACGCCAGAGAACGCCAATTCAAACCAGAGCACGCCAGTGCAAGCCATAGCACGCCAGCGCACGCCAGAGCACGCCAGTACACGCCAGAGCACGTCGATGCACGCCAGAGCATGCCAATGCACGCCAGTGCAGGCCAGAGCACGTCAATGCACGCCAGATCACGCCAGTGCACGCCAGAGCACGCCAATTCACACCAGAGCACGCCAGTGCACGCCAGAGCACGCCAGAGCACGCCAATTCACACCAGAACACGCCAGAGCACGCCAGTACACGCCAAAGCACGGTAGAGCACAACAGAGAACAGCTCAGCACTTGAAGTTGCTATAATATTTTTTTCACTTGTTAAAACCATTTTTTAATTACAGGATGTGTAAATCAATGTCCAATACACCATTTCAAGTCTATTGAATCAATAAATTTATAGAGCAAATCATGAACAAAAAGTTTTAGAAAAACGCACATCACAGCACTTGAATTTTTAAAAATTATTCAAGTTATTTGAGTTCTATTGTCGGGTAGTGGATTTCTATTGTCAAGTACTTGAGTTCTGCATAGCAGAGCACGCCAGAGCACGACAGAGAACGCAAGAGCACGCCAGTGAACGCCAGAGCACGCCAGTGCACGCTAGAGCACGCCAGTGCACGCCAGAGCACGTCAATGCACGCCAGAGCAAGTCAGTGCACGCCAGAGCACGCCAGTGCACGCCAGAGCACGCCAATTCACACCAGAGCACGCCAGTGCACGCCAGAGCACGCCAGAGCACGCCAGAGCACGCTAATTCACACCAGAGCACTCCAGTGCACGCCAGAGCACGTCAATGCACGCCAGAGCAAGCCAGTGCACGCCAGAGCACGCCAGAGCACGCCAGAGCACTCCAGTGCACGCCAGAGCACTCCATTGCACGCCAGAGCACGCCAATGCACACCAGAGCTCGTCAATGCACGCCAAAGCAAGCCAGTGCACGCCAGAGCACGCCAGTGCACGCCAGAGCACGCCAATTCACGCCAGAGCACGCCAGTGCACGCCAGAGCACGTCAATGCACGCCAGAGCACGCCAGTGCACGGCAGAGCACGCCAATTCACAACAGAGCACGCCAGTGCACGCCAGTGCACGCCAATGCACGCTAGAGCACGCCAGTGCACGCCAGAGAACGGCAATTCACACCAGAGCACGCCAGTGCACGCCAGTGCACTCCAGAGCAAGTCAATGCACGCAAGAGCACGCCAGTGCACGACAGAGCACGTCAATGCACGCCAGAGAACGCCAATTCAAACCAGAGCACGCCAGTGCAAGCCAGAGCACGCCAGCGCACGCCAGTACACGCCAGAGCACGTCAATGCACGCCAGAGAACGCCAATTCAAACCAGAGCACGCCAGTGCAAGCCAGAGCACGCCAGCGCACGCCAGAGCACGCCAGTACACGCCAGAGCACGTCAATGCACGCCAGAGCATGCCAATGCACGCCAGTGCAGGCCAGAGCACGTCAATGCACGCCAGAGCAAGCCAGAGCACGTCAATGCACGCCAGATCACGCCAGTGCACGCCAGAGCACGCCAATTCACACCAGAGCACGCCAGTGCACGCCAGAGCACGCCAGAGCACGCCAATTCACACAAGAACACGCCAGAGCACGCCAGTACACGCCAGAGCACGGTAGAGCACAACAGAGAACAGCTCAGCACTTGAAGTTGCTATAATATTTTTTTCACTTATTCAAACCATTTTTTAATTACAGGATGTATAAATCAATGTCCAATACACCATTTCAAGTCTATTGAATCAATAAATTTATAGAGCAAATCATGAACAAAAAGTCTTAGAAAAACGCACATCACAGCGCTTGAATCTTTAAAAACTATTCAAGTTATTTGAGTTCTATTGTCGGGTAGTGGATTTCTATTGTCAAGCACTTGAGTTCTGCTTAGCAGAGCATGCCAGTGCACGCCAGAGCACACCAGTGAACGCCAGTGCAATCCAGAGCACGCCAGAGCACGCAAATTCACACCAGAACACGCCAATGCACGCCAGAGCACGCCAGTGCACGCCAGAGCACGCCAGTGCACGCCAGAGCACGTCAATGCACGCCAGAGCACGCCAGAGCACGCCAATTCACACCAGAACACGCCAGAGCACGCCAGTACACGCCAGAGCACGGTAGAGCACAGCAGAGAACAGCTCAGCACTTGAAGTTGCTATAATATTTTTTTCACTTGTTAAAACCATTTTTTAATTACAGGATGTGTAAATCAATGTCCAATACACCATTTCAAGTCTATTGAATCAATAAATTTATAGAGCAAATCATGAATAAAAAGTCTTAGAAAAACGCACATCACAGCGCTTGAATCTTTAAAAATTATTCAAGTTATTTGAGTTCTATTGTCGGGTAGTGGATTTCTATTGTCAAGCACTTGAGTTCTGCTTAGCAGAGCATGCCATTGCACGCCCGAGCACACCAGTGCACGCCAGTGCAATCCAGAGCACGCCAGAGCACGCAAATTCACACCAGAACACGCCAATGCACGCCAGAGCACGCCAGTGCACGCCAGAGAACGCCAGTGCACGCCAGAGAACGCCAGTGCACGCCAGAGCACGCCAGTGCACGCCAGTGCACGCCAGTGCACGCCAATGCACGCCAGAACACGCCAATTCACACCAGAGCACGCCAGTGCACGTCAGAGCACGCCAGTGAACGCCAGAGCACGCCAGTGCTCGCCAGAGCACGTCAATGCACGCGAGAGCAAGCCAGAGCTCGTCAATGCACGCCAGAACAGCCAGTGCACGCCAGAGCACGCCAATTCACACAAGAGCACGCCAGTGCACGCCAGAGCACGTCAATGCACGCCAGAGTAAGCCAGTGCACGCCAGAGCACGCCAATTGACACCAGAGCACGCCAGTATACGCCAGAGCACGCCAGTGCACGCCAGAGAACGTCAATGCACGCAAGAGCACGCCAGTGCACGACAGAGCACGTCAATGCACGCCAGAGAACGCCAATTCAAACCAGAGCACGCCAGTGCAAGCCAGAGCACGCCAGCGCACGCCAGTACACGCCAGAGCACGTCAATGCACGCCAGAGAACGCCAATTCAAACCAGAGCACGCCAGTGCAAGCCAGAGCACGCCAGCGCACGCCAGAGCACGCCAGTACACGCCAGAGCACGTCAATGCACGCCAGAGCATGCCAATGCACGCCAATTCACACCAGAGCACGCCAGTGCACGCCAGAGCACGCCAGAGCACGCCAATTCACACAAGAACACGCCAGAGCACGCCAGTACACGCCAGAGCACGGTAGAGCACAACAGAGAACAGCTCAGCACTTGAAGTTGCTATAATATTTTTTTCACTTATTCAAACCATTTTTTAATTACAGGATGTATAAATCAATGTCCAATACACCATTTCAAGTCTATTGAATCAATAAATTTATAGAGCAAATCATGAACAAAAAGTCTTAGAAAAACGCACATCACAGCGCTTGAATCTTTAAAAACTATTCAAGTTATTTGAGTTCTATTGTCGGGTAGTGGATTTCTATTGTCAAGCACTTGAGTTCTGCTTAGCAGAGCATGCCAGTGCACGCCAGAGCACACCAGTGAACGCCAGTGCAATCCAGAGCACGCCAGAGCACGCAAATTCACACCAGAACACGCCAATGCACGCCAGAGCACGCCAGTGCACGCCAGAGCACGCCAGTGCACGCCAGAGCACGTCAATGCACGCCAGAGCACGCCAGAGCACGCCAATTCACACCAGAACACGCCAGAGCACGCCAGTACACGCCAGAGCACGGTAGAGCACAGCAGAGAACAGCTCAGCACTTGAAGTTGCTATAATATTTTTTTCACTTGTTAAAACCATTTTTTAATTACAGGATGTGTAAATCAATGTCCAATACACCATTTCAAGTCTATTGAATCAATAAATTTATAGAGCAAATCATGAATAAAAAGTCTTAGAAAAACGCACATCACAGCGCTTGAATCTTTAAAAATTATTCAAGTTATTTGAGTTCTATTGTCGGGTAGTGGATTTCTATTGTCAAGCACTTGAGTTCTGCTTAGCAGAGCATGCCATTGCACGCCCGAGCACACCAGTGCACGCCAGTGCAATCCAGAGCACGCCAGAGCACGCAAATTCACACCAGAACACGCCAATGCACGCCAGAGCACGCCAGTGCACGCCAGAGAACGCCAGTGCACGCCAGAGAACGCCAGTGCACGCCAGAGCACGCCAGTGCACGCCAGTGCACGCCAGTGCACGCCAATGCACGCCAGAACACGCCAATTCACACCAGAGCACGCCAGTGCACGTCAGAGCACGCCAGTGAACGCCAGAGCACGCCAGTGCTCGCCAGAGCACGTCAATGCACGCGAGAGCAAGCCAGAGCTCGTCAATGCACGCCAGAACAGCCAGTGCACGCCAGAGCACGCCAATTCACACAAGAGCACGCCAGTGCACGCCAGAGCACGTCAATGCACGCCAGAGTAAGCCAGTGCACGCCAGAGCACGCCAATTGACACCAGAGCACGCCAGTATACGCCAGAGCACGCCAGTGCACGCCAGAGAACGTCAATGCACGCCAGAGCACGCCAGTGCACGCCAGAGCACGCCAATTCACACTAGAGCGCGCCAGTTCAAGCCAGAGCACGCCAGTGCTTGCCAGAGCAAGCCAGTGCACACCAGAGCACGCCAGAGCACGCCAGAGCACGCCAGTGCACGCCAGAGCACGCCAATGCACGCCAGAGCACGCCAGTGCACGCCAGAGCACGCCAATTCACAACAGAGCACGCCAGTGCACGCCAGAGCACGTCAATGCACGCAAGAGCACGCCAGTGCACGCCAGAGAACGCCAATTCACACAAGAGCACGCCAGTGCACGCCAGTGCACTCCAGAGCAAGCCAATGCACGCCAGAGCACGCCAGTGCATGCCAGAGCACGCCAGTGCACTCCAGAGCACGCCAGTGCACGCCAGAGCACGTTAATTCACAACAGAGCACGCCAGTGCACGCCAGAGCACGTCAATGCACGCCAGAGCAAGCCAGTGCACGCCAGAGCACGTCAATGCACGCCAGAGCACGCCAGTGCACGCAACAGCACGTTAATTCACAACAGAGCACGCCAGTGCACGCCAGAGCACGTCAATGCACGCCAGAGCAAGCCAGTGCACGCCAGAGCACTCCAGTGCACGCAAGAGCACGCCAGAGCACGCCAATGCACGCCAGAGCACGCCAGTGCACGCCAGAGCACGTCAATGCATGCCAGAGCAAGCCAGTGCACGCCAGAGCACGCCAGTGCACGCCAGAGCACGCCAGTGCACGCCAGAGCACGCCAGTGCACGCCAGAGCACGCCAGTACACGCCAGAGCACGCCAGTGCACGCCAGAGCACGCCAGTACACGCCAGAGCACGCCAATTCACACCAGAACACGCCAGAGCACGCTAGTACACGCCAGAGCACGGTAGAGCACAGCAGAGAACTGCTCAGCACTTGAAGTTGCTATAATATTTTTTTCACTTGTTAAAACCATTTTTTAATTACAGGATGTGAAAATCAATGTCCAATACACCATTTCAAGTCTATTGAATCAATAAATTTAAAGAGCAAATCATGAACAAAAAGTTTTAGAAAAACGCACATCACAGCACTTGAATTTTTAAAAATTATTCAAGTTATTTGAGTTCTATTGTCGGGTAGTGGACTTCTATTGTCAAGTACTTGAGTTCTGCATAGCAGAGCACGCCAGAGCACGACAGAGAACGCCAGAGCACGCCAGTGAACGCCAGAGCACGCCAGTGCACGCTAGAGCACGCCAGTGCACGCCAGAGCACGTCAATGCACGCCAGAGCAAGCCAGTGAACGCCAGAGCACGCCAGTGCACGCCAGAGCACGCCAATTCACACCAGAGCACGCCAGTGCACGCCAGAGCACGCCAGAGCACGCTAATTCACACCAGAGCACTCCAGTGCACGCCAGAGCACTCCAGTGCACGCCAGAGCACGCCAGAGAACGCCAGAGCACGCCAGTGCACGCCAGAGCACGCCAATGCACGCCAGAGCACGCCAGTACACGCCAGAGCACGCCAATTCACAACAGAGCACGCCAGTGCACGCCAGAGCACGTCAATGCACGCAAGAGCACGCCAGTGCACGCCAGAGAACGCCAATTCACACAAGAGCACGCCAGTGCACGCCAGTGCACTCCAGAGCAAGCCAATGCACGCCAGAGCACGCCAGTGCATGCCAGAGCACGCCAGTGCACTCCAGAGCACGCCAGTGCACGCCAGAGCACGTTAATTCACAACAGAGCACGCCAGTGCACGCCAGAGCACGTCAATGCACGCCAGAGCAAGCCAGTGCACGCCAGAGCACGTCAATGCACGCCAGAGCACGCCAGTGCACGCAACAGCACGTTAATTCACAACAGAGCACGCCAGTGCACGCCAGAGCACGTCAATGCACGCCAGAGCAAGCCAGTGCACGCCAGAGCACTCCAGTGCACGCAAGAGCACGCCAGAGCACGCCAATGCACGCCAGAGCACGCCAGTGCACGCCAGAGCACGTCAATGCATGCCAGAGCAAGCCAGTGCACGCCAGAGCACGCCAGTGCACGCCAGAGCACGCCAGTGTACGCCAGAGCACGCCAGTGCACGCCAGAGCACGCCAGTACACGCCAGAGCACGCCAGTGCACGCCAGAGCACGCCAGTACACGCCAGAGCACGCCAGTGCACGCCAGAGCACGCCAGTGCACGCCAGAGCACGTCAATGAACGCCAGAGCAAGCCAGTGCACGCCAGAGCACGCCAGAGCACGACAATTCACACCTGGCCAGTGCACGCCAGAGCACGCCAGAGCACGCCAGAGCACGCCAGTGCACGCCAGAGCACGCCAGTGCACGCCAGAGCACGCCAATTCACACCAGAGCACGCCAGTGCACGCCAGAGCACGCCAGAGCACGCCAATTCACACCAGAACACGCCAGAGCACGCTAGTACACGCCAGAGCACGGTAGAGCACAGCAGAGAACTGCTCAGCACTTGAAGTTGCTATAATATTTTTTTCACTTGTTAAAACCATTTTTTAATTACAGGATGTGAAAATCAATGTCCAATACACCATTTCAAGTCTATTGAATCAATAAATTTAAAGAGCAAATCATGAACAAAAAGTTTTAGAAAAACGCACATCACAGCACTTGAATTTTTAAAAATTATTCAAGTTATTTGAGTTCTATTGTCGGGTAGAGGACTTCTATTGTCAAATACTTGAGTTCTGCATAGCAGAGCACGCCAGAGCAAGCCAGTGCACGCCAGAGCACGCCAGTGAACGCCAGAGCACGCCAGTGCACGCCAGAGCACGCCAATTCACACCAGAGCACGCCAGTGCACGCCAGAGCACGCCGGAGCACGCCAGAGCACGCTAATTCACACCAGAGCACTCCAGTGCACGCCAGAGCACTCCAGTGCACGCCAGAGCACGCCAGTGCACGCCAGAGCACGCCAATTCACGCCAGAGCACGCCAGTGCACGCCAGAGCACGTCAATGCACGCCAGAGCACGCCAGTGCACGCCAGAGCACGCCAATTCACAACAGAGCACGCCAGTGCACGCCAGAGCACGCCAATTCACAACAGAGCACGCCAGTGCACGCCAGAGCACGCCAATGCACGCTAGAGCACGCCAGTGCACGCCAGAGCACGTCAATGCACGCCAGAGAACGCCAATTCAAACCAGAGCACGCCAGTGCAAGCCAGAGCACGCCAGCGCACGCCAGTACACGCCAGAGCACGTCAATGCACGCCAGAGAACGCCAATTCAAACCAGAGCACGCCCGTGCAAGCCAGAGCACGCCAGCGCACGCCAGAGCACGCCAGTACACGCCAGAGCACGTCAATGCACGCCAGAGCATGCCAATGCACGCCAGTGCAGGCCAGAGCACGTCAATGCACGCCAGAGCAAGCCAGAGCACGTCAATGCACGCCAGATCACGCCAGTGCATGCCAGAGCACGCCAATTCACACCAGAGCACGCCAGTGCACGCCAGAGCACGCCAGAGCACGCCAATTCACACCAGAACACGCCAGAGCACGCCAGTACACGCCAGAGCACGGTAGAGCACAGCAGAGAACAGCTCAGCACTTGAAGTTGCTATAATATTTTTTTCACTTGTTAAAACCATTTTTTAATTACAGGATGTGTAAATCAATGTCCAATACACTATTTCAAGTCTATTGAATCAATAAATTTATAGAGCAAATCATGAACAAAAAGTCTTAGAAAAACGCACATCACAGCAATTGAATCTTTAAAAATTATTCAAGTTATTTGAGTTCTATTGTCGGGTAGTGGACTTCTATTGTCAAGCACTTGAGTTCTGCTTAGCAGAGCATGCCAGTGCACGCCAGTGCAATCCAGAGCACGCCAGAGCACGCAAATTCACACCAGAACACGCCAATGCACGCCAGAGCACGCCAGAGAACGCCAGTGCACGCCAGAGAACGCCAGTGCACGCCAGAGCACGCCAGTGCACGCCAGTGCACGCCAGTGCACGCCAATGCACGCCAGTGCACGCCAATGCACGCCAGAACACGCCAATTCACACCAGAGCACGCCAGTGCACGTCAGAGCACGCCAGTGAACGCCAGAGCACGTCAATGCACGCGAGAGCAAGCCAGAGCTCGTCAATGCACGCCAGAACAGCCAGTGCACGCCAGAGCACGCCAATTCACACAAGAGCACGCCAGTGCACGCCAGAGCACGTCAATGCACGCCAGAGTAAGCCAGCGCACGCCAGAGCACGCCAATTCACACCAGAGCACGCCAGTATACGCCAGAGCACGCCAGTGCACGCCAGAGAACGTCAATGCACGCCAGAGCACGCCAGTGCACGCCAGAGCACGCCAATTCAAACTAGAGCACGTCAATGCACGCCAGAGCAAGCCAGTGCACGCCAGAGCACTCCAGTGCACGCCAGAGCACGCCAGAGCACGCCAATGCACGCCAGAGCACGCCAGTGCACGCCAGAGCACGTCAATGCACGCCAGAGCAAGCCAGTGCACGCCAGAGCACGCCAGTGCACGCCAGAGCACGCCAGAGCACGCCAGTGCACGCCAGAGCACGCCAGTACACGCCAGAGCACGCCAGTGCACGCCAGAGCACGCCAGTACACGCCAGAGCACGCCAGTGCACGCCAGAGCACGCCAGTGCACGCCAGAGCACGTCAATGAATGCCAGAGCACGCCAGTGCACGCCAGAGCACGCCAGAGCACGCCAGAGCACGCCAATTCACACCAGAGCACGCCAGTGCACGCCAGAGCACGCCAGAGCACGCCAGAGCACGCCAGTGCACGCCAGAGCACGCCAGTGCACGCCAGAGCACGCAAATTCACACCAGAGCACGCCAGTGCACGCCAGAGCGCGCCAGAGCACGCCAATTCACACCAGAACACGCCAGAGCACGCCAGAGCACGGTAGAGCACAGCAGAGAACAGCTCAGCACTTGAAGTTGCTATAATAGTTTTTTCACTTGTTAAAACCATTTTTTAATTACAGGATGTGTAAATCAATGTCCAATACACTATTTCAAGTCTATTGAATCAATAAAGTTATAGAGCAAACCATGAACAAAAAGTCTTAGAAAAACGCACATCACAGCAATTGAATCTTTAAATATTATTCAAGTTATTTGAGTTCTATTGTCGGGTAGTGGATTTCTATTGTCAAGCACTTGAGTTCTGCTTAGCAGAGCATGCCAGTGCACGCCAGTGCAATCCAGAGCACGCCAGAGCACGCAAATTCACACCAGAACACGCCAATGCACGCCAGAACACGCCAGAGAACGCCAGTGCACGCCAGAGAACGCCAGTGCACGCCAGAGCACGCCAGTGCACGCCAGTGCACGCCAGTGCACGCCAATGCACGCCAGAACACGCCAATTCACACCAGAGCACGCCAGTGCACGTCAGAGCACGCCAGTGAACGCCAGAGCACGTCAATGCACGCGAGAGCAAGCCAGAGCTCGTCAATGCACGCCAGAACAGCCAGTGCACGCCAGAGCACGCCAATTCACACAAGAGCACGCCAGTGCACGCCAGAGCACGTCAATGCACGCCAGAGTAAGCCAGTGCACGCCAGAGCACGCCAATTCACACCAGAGCACGCCAGTATACGCCAGAGCACGCCAGTGCACGCCAGAGAACGTCAATGCACGCCAGAGCACGCCAGTGCACGCCAGAGCACGCCAATTCACACTAGAGCACGTCAATGCACGCCAGAGCAAGCCAGTGCACGCCAGAGCACGCCAATGCACGCCAGAGCACGCCAGTGCACGCCAGAGCACGTCAATGCACGCCAGAGCAAGCCAGTGCACGCCAGAGCACGCCAGTGCACGCCAGAGCACGCTAGAGCACGCCAGTGCACGCCAGAGCACGCCAGTACACGCCAGAGCACGCCAGTGCACGCCAGAGCACGCCAGTACACGCCAGAGCACGCCAGTGCACGCCAGAGCACGCCAGTGCACGCCAGAGCACGTCAATGAACGCCAGAGCACGCCAGTGCACGCCAGAGCACGCCAGAGCACGCCAGAGCACGCCAATTCACACCAGAGCACGCCAGTGCACGCCAGAGCACGCCAGAGCACGCCAGAGCACGCCAGTGCACGCCAGAGCACGCCAGTGCACGCCAGAGCACGCAAATTCACACCAGAGCACGCCAGTGCACGCCAGAGCACGCCAGAGCACGCCAGAGCACGCCAATTCACACCAGAACACGCCAGAGCACGCCAGTACACGCCAGAGCACGGTAGAGCACAGCAGAGAACAGCTCAGCACTTGAAGTTGCTATAATATTTTTTTCACTTGTTAAAACCATTTTTTAATTACAGGATGTGTAAATCAATGTCCAATACACCATTTCAAGTCTATTGAATCAATAAATTTATAGAGCAAATCATGAACAAAAAGTCTTAGAAAAACGCACATCACAGCGCTTGAATCTTTAAAAATTATTCAAGTTATTTGAGTTCTATTGTCGGGTAGTGGATTTCTATTGTCAAGCACTTGAGTTCTGCTTAGCAGAGCATGCCAGTGCACGCCAGAGCACACCAGTGCACGCCAGTGCAATCCAGAGCACGCCAGAGCACGCAAATTCACACCAGAACACGCCAATGCACGCCAGAGCACGCCAGTGCACGCCAGAGAACGCCAGTGCACGCCAGAGAACGTCAATGCACGCCAGAGCACGCCAGTGCACGCCAGTGCACGCCAATTCACACTAGAGCGCGCCAGTTCAAGCCAGAGCACGCCAGTGCTTGCCAGAGAAGGCCAGTGCACGCCAGAGCAAGCCAGAGCACGCCAATTCACACCAAAGCACGCCAGTGCACGCCAGAGCACGCCAGTGCACGCCAGAGCACGCCAGTGCACGCCAGAGCACGCCAGTGCACGCCAGAGCACGCCAGTACACGCCAGAGCACGCCAGTACACGCCAGAGCACGCCAGTACACGCCAGAGCACGCCAGTGCACGCCAGAGCACGCCAGTGCACGCAAGAGCACGTCAATGAACGCCAGAGAAAGCCAGTGCACGCCAGAGAACGCCAGAGCACGCCAGAGCACGCCAATTCACACCAGAGCACGCCAGTGCACGCCAGAGCACGCCAGAGCACGCCAGAGCACGCCAGTGCACGCCAGAGAACGCCAGTGCACGCCAGAGCACGCCAATTCACACCAGAGCACGCCAGTGCACGCCAGAGAACGCCAGTGCACGCCAGAGAACGTCAATGCACGCCAGAGCACGCCAGTGCACGCCAGTGCACGCCAATTCACACTAGAGCGCGCCAGTTCAAGCCAGAGCACGCCAGTGCTTGCCAGAGAAGGCCAGTGCACGCCAGAGCAAGCCAGAGCACGCCAATTCACACCAAAGCACGCCAGTGCACGCCAGAGCACGCCAGTGCACGCCAGAGCACGCCAGTACACGCCAGAGCACGCCAGTACACGCCAGAGCACGCCAGTACACGCCAGAGCACGCCAGTGCACGCCAGAGCACGCCAGTGCACGCCAGAGCACGCCAGTGCACGCAAGAGCACGTCAATGAACGCCAGAGAAAGCCAGTGCACGCCAGAGAACGCCAGAGCACGCCAGAGCACGCCAATTCACACCAGAGCACGCCAGTGCACGCCAGAGCACGCCAGAGCACGCCAGAGCACGCCAGTGCACGCCAGAGAACGCCAGTGCACGCCAGAGCACGCCAATTCACACCAGAGCACGCCAGTGCACGCCAGAGCACGCCAGAGTACGCCAATTCACACCAGAACACGCCAGAGCACGCCAGTACACGCCAGAGCACGGTAGAGCACAGCAGAGAACTGCTCAGCACTTGAAGTTGCTATAATATTTTTTTCACTTGTTAAAACCATTTTTTAATTACAGGATGTGTAAATCAATGTCCAATACACCATTTCAAGTCTATTGAATCAATAAATTTATAGAGCAAATCATGAACAAAAAGTTTTAGAAAAACGCACATCACAGCACTTGAATTTTTAAAAATTATTCAAGTTATTTGAGTTCTATTGTCGGGTAGTGGATTTCTATTGTCAAGTACTTGAGTTCTGCATAGCAGAGCACGCCAGAGCACGACAGAGAACGCCAGAGCACGCCAGTGAACGCCAGAGCACGCCAGTGCACGCTAGAGCACGCCAGTGCACGCCAGAGTACGTCAATGCACGCCAGAGCAAGCCAGTACACGCCAGAGCACGCCAGTGCACGCCAGAGCACGCCAGTGCACGCCAGAGCACGCCAATTCACACCAGAGCACGCCAGTGCACGCCAGAGCACGCCAGAGCACGCCAGAGCACGCTAATTCACACCAGAGCACTCCAGTGCACGCCAGAGCACGTCAATGCACGCAAGAGCAAGCCAGTGCACGCCAGAGCACGCCAGAGCACGCCAGAGCACTCCAGTGCACGCCAGAGCACTCCAGTGCACGCCAGAGCACTCCAGTGCACGCCAGAGCACGCCAATGCACACCAGAGCACGTCAATGCACGCCAAAGCAAGCCAGTGCACGCCAGAGCAAGCCAGTGCACGCCAGAGCACGTCAATGCACGCCAGAGCACGCCAGTGCACGCCAGAGCACGCCAATTCACAAAAGAGCACGCCAGTGCACGCCAGAGCACGCCAATGCACGCTAGAGCACGCCAGTGCACGCCAGAGCACGTCAATGCACGCCAGAGAACGCCAATTCAAACCAGAGCACGCCAGTGCAAGCCAGAGCACGCCAGCGCACGCCAGTACACGCCAGAGCACGTCAATGCACGCCAGAGATCGCCAATTCAAACCAGAGCACGCCAGTGCAAGCCAGAGCACGCCAGCGCACGCCAGAGCACGCCAGTACACGCCAGAGCACGTCAATGCACGCCAGAGCATGCCAATGCACGCCAGTGCAGGCCAGAGCACGTCAATGCACGCCAGAGCAAGCCAGAGCACGTCAATGCACGCCAGATCACGCCAGTGCACGCCAGAGGACGCCAATTCACACCAGAACACGCCAATGCACGCCAGAGCACGCCAGTGCACGCCAGAGAACGCCAGTGCACGCCAAAGAACGCCAGTGCACGCCAGACCACGCCAGTGCACGCCAATGCACGCCAGAACACGCCAATTCATACCAGAGCACGCCAGTGAACGCCAGTGCACGCCAGTGCTCGCCAGAGCACGTCAATGCTCGCGAGAGCAAGCCAGAGCTCGTCAATGCACGCCAGAACAGCCAGTGCACGCCAGAGCACGCCAATTCACACAAGAGCACGCCAGTACACGCCAGAGCACGCCAGTGCACGCCAGAGCACGCCAGTGCACGCCAGAGCACGCCAGTGCACGCCAGAGCACGTCAATGCACACCAGAGTAAGCCAGAGCACGTCAATGCACACCAGAGTAAGCCAGTGCACGCCAGAGCACGCCAATTCACACCAGAGCACGCCAGTATACGCCAGAGCACGCCAGTGCACGCCAGAGAACGTCAATTCACGCCAGAGCACGCCAGTGCACGCCAGAGCACGCCAATTCACACTAGAGCGCGCCAGTTCAAGCCAGAGCACGCCAGTGCTTGCCAGAGCAAGCCAGTGCACACCAGAGCACGCCAGAGAACGCCAGAGCACGCCAGTGCACGCCAGAGAACGCCAATGCACGCCAGAGCAAGCCAGAGCACGCCAATTCACACCAAAGCACGCCAGTGCACGCCAGAGCACGTCAATGCACGTCAATGCACGCCAGAGCACGCAAATTCACACCAGAGCACGCCAATTCACACCAGAGCACGCCAGTGTACACCAGAGCACGTCAATGCACGCGAGAGCACGCCAGTGCACGCCAGAGCACGCCAATTCACACAAGAGCACGCCAGTGCACGCCAGAGCACGCCAATTCACACCAGAGCACGCCAGTGCACGCCAGAGCACGTCAATGCACGCCAGAGCACGCCAATTCACGCCAGAGCACGCCAGTGCACGCCAGAGCACGTCAATGCACGCCAGAGCACGCCAGTGCACGCAAGAGCACGCCAGTGCTCGCCAGAGCACGCCAGTGCACGCCAGAGCACGCCAGTGCACGCCAGAGCACGTCAATTCACAACAGAGCACGCCAGTGCACGCCAGAGCACGTCAATGCACGCTAGAGCACGCCAGTGCACGCCAGAGAACGCCAATTCACACCAGAGCACGCCAGTGCACGCCAGTGCACTCCAGAGCAAGTCAATGCACGCCAGAACACGCCAGTGCATGCCAGAGCACGCCAGTGCACGCCAGAGCACGCCATTGCACGCCTAAGCACGCCAATTCACAACAGAGCACGCCAGTGCACGCCAGAGCACGTCAATGCACGCCAGAGCAAGCCAGTGCACGCCAGAGCACTCCAGTGCACGCCAGAGCACGCCAGAGCACGCCAATGCACGCCAGAGCACGCCAGTGCACGCCAGAGCACGTCAATGTACGCCAGAGCAAGCCAGTGCACGCCAGAGCACGCCAGTACACGCCAGAGCACGCCAGTGCACGCCAGAGCACGCCAGTGCACGCCAGAGCAAGCCAGTGCACGCCAGAGCACGCCAGAGCACGCAAATGCACGCCAGAGCACGTCAATGCACGCCAAAGCAAGCCAGTGAACGCCAGAGTACACCAGTGCACGCCAGAGCACGCCAATTCACACCAGAGCACGCCAGTGCACGCCAGAGCACGTCAATGCACGCCAGAGCACGCCAGATTACGCCAGATTACGCCAATTCACACCAGAGCACGCCAGTGCACGCCAGTGCACTCCAGAGCAAGTCAATGCACGCCAGAGCACGCCAGTGCACGCTAGAGCACGCCAATTCACAACAGAGCACGCCAGTGCACGCCAGAGCACGTCAATGCACGCCAGAGCAAGCCAGTGCACGCCAGAGCACTCCAGTGCACGCCAGAGCACTCCAGTGCACGCCACAGCACGCCAGAGCACGCCAGTGCACGCCAGAGAAACTTCAATGCACGCCAGAGCAAGCCAGTGCACGCCAGAGCACGCCAGTTCACGCCAGAGCAAGACCAGAGCACGTCAATGCACGCCAGAGCAAGCCAGTTCACGCCAGAGCACGCCAGTGCACGCCAGAGCACGCCAATTCACACCAGAGCACGCCAGTGCACGCCAGAGAACGTCAATGCACGCCAGAGCAAGCCAGTGCACGCCAGAGCACGCCAGTTCACGCCAGAGCACGCCACAGCACGCCAGAGCACGCCAGAGCACGTCAATGCACGCCAGAGCAAGCCAGTGCACGCCAGAGCACGCCAGTGCACGCCAGAGCACGCCAGAGCACGCCAATGCTCGCAGGAGCACGTCAATGCACGCCAAAGTAAGCCAGTGCACGCCAGAGTACACCAGTGCACGCCAGAGCACGCCAATTCACACCAGAGCACACCAGTGCACGCCAGAGCACGTCAATGCACGCCAGAGCACGCCAGTGAACGCCAGAGCACGTCAATGCACGCCAGATCACGCCAGAGCACGCCAGAGCACGCCAATTAACACCAGAGCACGCCAGCGCACGCCAGAGCACGCCAGTGCATGCCAGAGCACGTCAAAGCACGCCAGAGCAACCCAGAGCACGCCAGAGCACGCCACAGCACGCCAGTGCACGCCAGAGCACGCCAGAGCACGCCAGTGCACGCTTGAGCACGCCAGAGCACGCCAGTGCACGCCAGAGCACGCCAGTGCACGCCAGAGAACGCCAATGCACGCCAGAGCACGCCAGTGCACGCCAGAGCACGCCAGTGCACGCCAGAGCACGCCAGTGCACGCCAGAGCACGCCAGTGCACGCCAGAGGACGCCAGTGCACGCCAAAGCACGCCAGTGCACGCCAGAGCACGCCAGTGCACGCCAGAGCACGCCAGTGCACGCCAGAGCACGCCAGTGCACGCCAGAGCACGCCAGTAAACGCCAGAGCACGCCAGTAAACGCCAGAGCACGCCAGTGCACGCCAGAGCACGCCAGTGCACGCAAGAGAACGTGTAATAGAACGCGTGTGCGTCACTAGGCCTACGGCTATAGTGACGCATCACACACCTGAGCATTTCCGGGACAACCCCTTTTCCCTTTCTGCTACCGCCGCGGCTTTTCGCTCTTTTAGATTGCATCTCAAGACATAAATTACGCGCCCTCCGCGCGTAATTCAAATACTATTTACCCCATTTAAATTCCCTTTAAACCTCAATTAAGTCAGTTGACACAACTGTCAACTGACCTGGGGGTGGGTTTTCTATGGGATACTTTTGCTATCGTTTTCTTTATACTATGTCGCAACCTAACTCTTTTCATATAAAAGGGTGCGATATTCTTCTCTTAAACGCCAGATCCTCTTCGTAGTTCAAGTGACCGAGTGTCCCTAAAAACGACCCGGCTCTAGTTGTATTTGGTATTGAAACTATCTTGTATTCGTATTTAAGCTGTGTTGTGTTGTGCCGTAACGCCGATTCCAACTAACTACATCCGAATAAAGGTATTGTCTCCTAGTTTATTATTCTTCCCCTTCATTAGTTATCTGTCCTATCAATTGTAGTTTCTGACTATACACAATAAAACGTTACATTGTGAGCAAAACGCATTATTCGAATATTCATTCCCGTAAGAGACAAGATGCACACGCCGTGTAGTCTCTTACATCTGGTGGCAGCGGCGTCCGAATGCACTCACAATGTTAATGAATAAAAGTATCAGTCTTGAAATAGTTGATTTATTTTCGCGTTGGCGTGAGCAACGCAATTCGGAATCAAGCATCATGACAGAGAGCTTGGTCCCCCCAGTTAAACAACCAAAGTTATCTTTTTTACGAAAAATTGGAATCTTCAAGCCGCCAGCGACATTGAAAAAGCCTTCTAGATGGGCACGCGCAAAGGCCGCTATTTGTAATAGCTCATCTCTTCTTGCAAAGACTCTTTGTTTTTTTTCGAAAAGAAAAAAGTCTGATTTCGAAAAGAAGATTGATGAATCACCAAATACGACGGTCAAGGAAAAATTATCTACTGAGCAACTGCAAGAAAGCAGGATCATCCGGGCGAGAACATCCTCTCAAATTCAAGATATCTCTGACAGCAACGTCCCAGAAGACCTTATCGAAGTTAAGAATCAGGATATCATTTTGCCAACTTACGGAAACGGAAGCGCAGCGTCCGGAAAGCAAATCTTTGGCAACGGAGACATTGCTGGCAATCGCAATACGTCAGAACTACGACAAAACGCCACCAACGCTACACGACTTGTACATCAATGCTCCCCGGTCGCTTTTGCTATCCCTGATAGGAGTTCGACGCCAATAGCTCCAATCGCAAGTTCAGTTCGTTTTTCCACTCACACTTCTTCACCGCACACCGCAACTCATCTTCCCAGTAGCGTTCTTATACACCCTAACGTCGCTACTGCCGCAGACCACCTTTACGGCGAATCCGAAGTGCTCGTCATCCAACAACCCCGTTCTTCAGTAGTAAACGAAAATATTATCACTTCTGACTTTCGATTGAAAAATATTTTTGAACGTGGCTATCCCAAGAACGCCCAACCTACTAAAGTCGAAGAAACCCCACGTTTTCTGATATTAAGACAAAAATTTCTTGCTGGACTTGACCTTCAGAAGAAGTTTAAAGTTCGTTATAAACAATTTAAAGTCTACGAAGATCTCGTGCGAGAAACTGACAAATATGATCGACGACTAGAAGCAGAAAAAGAAGAATTCAGAAAAAGAAAATTTGCCATAGAGACACAAAATGAAAAAATCAACGCCATCCCGTCGATGTCACGCTTCAACACAGACCCTCCGGATAAAGCCATCGAACTGATTCCGAACGAATACTTGACCAATCGTATTATGGAAATTCTACATCATCTGATCGCATGCCAGCAACCGCCTTTCAGTGCTCATCAAACGTTCAACGCAAATGGAAAAAGAGGAAGACTAATGACATATTATAACTACCGAGCTCCCGAACATCAACCATCAAGCTGTTCCAGCAATGAGGTCATTACATGCGGCTTGGCGGAAGGACAAATGGGCCTAACTGTGTAGACACCAACGGGAAACATGGGTCAGTTGATAGGAAATCCTTGGGTATCGTGAGGTCAGAGTAGATACATTAAAACTGAACAACAACAAGAGTAAAGTATTATTTAGCAAGTTGTATTTTTATTTAATTTCTGGAAAGAGAATTCCTCATTACGACATGATTAACAAAAGATCTCCTACAAAAAAAAAGGGAAGCCTGGTTTGAACGTTTTCGGATAGATTTTATTTTAAGGTTATCTTGACATGAGAAAAGTGTCAGATGGATTTACGGTTATAGTTTAGAGGTTAGATCGAAACGGACGTTGCGGATGAATTTTTGTTATAATAGTCTGGAACAAGAGATGTTGCCGGATAAAATCGATAAAACATAAATATGGAGATTAATAGGATTTGGTCATGTGCGTGAGAGGAATACTAATAAAAATTTAGTGACATTGAAACGGCGTTATAATAGGAACAGTTGCTTTGAGTCGTCAACTATAGAATTGTTAAAATTCAGGAGCGAAGGTTTTCTAGTGTTAAACGTTGAATAATATTTAAAAAAAAAATGTATCAGTCAAACCTAAACGAGGCCCTGGGAGCTAACGACCCATCGACCTGCTGGCTGTCTCATCACCAGTTCAATATTTGTTTTCGCCTTTCTCATCGCCTTCCTACGTGGTTTCTTGATTTTCGCACTCTTTTTCGACATTTACCGCTAGCTTCACCGTGCGTCCTTTCGTCACCTGTTCCCGTTCATCATCGACGCCGTGAAGAAACTTTGGATTCTGCATCAGCCGCGAAACTTCAAGATCTTCTACCATCAATCAACCAATTTAGTAGATTACGGGACGTAATCAAAGGGGCCCCGGAGCCATGTAATAGAACGCGTGTGCGTCACTAGGCCTACGGCTATAGTGACGCATCACACACCTGAGCATTTCCGGGACAACCCCTTTTCCCTTTCTGCTACCGCCGCGGCTTTTCGCTCTTTTAGATTGCATCTCAAGACATAAATTACGCGCCCTCCGCGCGTAATTCAAATACTATTTACCCCATTTAAATTCCCTTTAAACCTCAATTAAGTCAGTTGACACAACTGTCAACTGACCTGGGGGTGGGTTTTCTATGGGATACTTTTGCTATCGTTTTCTTTATACTATGTCGCAACCTAACTCTTTTCATATAAAAGGGTGCGATATTCTTCTCTTAAACGCCAGATCCTCTTCGTAGTTCAAGTGACCGAGTGTCCCTAAAAACGACCCGGCTCTAGTTGTATTTGGTATTGAAACTATCTTGTATTCGTATTTAAGCTGTGTTGTGTTGTGCCGTAACGCCGATTCCAACTAACTACATCCGAATAAAGGTATTGTCTCCTAGTTTATTATTCTTCCCCTTCATTAGTTATCTGTCCTATCAATTGTAGTTTCTGACTATACACAATAAAACGTTACATTGTGAGCAAAACGCATTATTCGAATATTCATTCCCGTAAGAGACAAGATGCACACGCCGTGTAGTCTCTTACAAACGTCAATGCACGCCAGAGCAAGCCAGTGCACGCCAGAACACGCCAGTGCACGCCAGAGCACGTCAATTCACACCAGAGCACGCCAGTGCACGTCAGAGCACGCCTGAGAACGCCAATTCCCACCAGAGCACGCCAGTTCACGCCAGAGCACGATAGAGCACAGCAGAGAACAGCTCAGCACTTGAAGTTGCTCTAATATTTTTTTCACTTGTTAAACCATTTTTTAATTACAGGATGTGTAAATCAATATCCAATACACCATTTCAAGTCTATTGAATCAATAAATTTATAGAGCAAATCATGAACAAAAAGTTTTAGAAAAACGCACATCACAGCACTTGAATTTTTAAAAATTATTCAAGTTATTTGAGTTCTATTGTCGGGTAGTGGATTTCTATTGTCAAGCACTTGAGTTTTGCATAGAAGAGCACGCCAGAACACGACAGAGCACGCCAGAGCACGCAAGTGCACACCAGAGCACGCCAGTGCACGCCAGAGCAGCCCAGTGCACGCCAGAGCACGCCAATTCACACCAGAGCATGCCAGTGCACGCCAGAGCACGCCAGTGCACGCCAGACCACTCCAGTGCACGCCAGAGCACGCAAATTCACACCAGAGCAAGCCAGTGCACGCCAGAGCACGCCAGTGCACGCCAGACCACAACAGTGCACGCCAGAGCACGACAGTGCACGCAAGAGCACGCAAGTGCACGCCAGAGCACGCCAGTGCACGCCAGAGCACGCCAGTGCACGCCAGAGCACGTCAATGCACGCCAGAGCACGCCAATTCAAACCAGAGCACGCCAGTGCAAGCCAGAGCACGCCAGCGCACGCCAGAGCACGCCAGTACACGCCAGAGCACGTCAATGCACGCCAGTGCATGCCAATGCACGCCAGTGCACGCCAGAGCACGTCAATGCACGCAAGAGCAAGCCAGAGCACGTCAATGCACGCCAGAGCACGCCAGTGCACGCCAGAGCACGCCAGAGCACGCCAATTCACACCAGATCACGCCAGTGCACGCCAGAGCACGCCAGTGCATGCCAGAGCACGTCAAAGCACGCCAGAGCAAGCCAGAGCACGCCAGAGCACGCCAGAGCACGCCAGAGCACGCCAGAGCAAGCCAGAGCACGCCAGTTCACGCTAGAGCACGCCAATTCACACCAGAGTACGCCAGTGCACGCCAGAGCACGCCAGTGCACGCCAGAGCACGCCAGTGCACGCCAGAGCACGCCAGTGCACGCCAGAGCACGTCAATGTTCGCCAGTGCAAGCCAGTGCACGCCAGTGCACGCAAGAGCATGCCAGTGCACGCAAGAGCACGCCAGTGCACGCAAGAGCACGCCAATTTACACCAGAGCACTCCAGTGCACGCCAGAGCACGCCAATTCACACCAGAGCAAGCCAGTGCACGCCAGAGCACGACAGTGCACGCCAGAGCACGACAGTGCACGCCAGAGCACGCCAGTGCACGCCAGAGCACGCCAGTGCACGCCAGAGCACTCCAGTGCACGCCAGAGCACGTCAATGCACGCCAGAGAGAGCCAGAGCACGTCAATGCACGATAGAAGCAAGCCAGTGCACGCCAGAGCAAGCCAGAGCACGCCAGTGGACGCCAGAAAACGTCAATGCACGCCAGAGCACGCCAGTGCACGCCAGAGCACGTCAATGCACGCCAGAGCACGCCAATTCAAACCAGAGCACGCCAGTGCAAGCCAGAGCACGCCAGCGCACGCCAGAGCACGCCAGTACACGCCAGTACACGCCAGAGCACGTCAATGCACGCCACAGCATGCCAATGCACGCCAGTGCAGGCAAGAGCACGTCAATGCACGCCAGAGCAAGCCAGAGCACGTCAATGCACACCAGATCACGCCAGTGCACGCCAGAGCACGCCAGTGCATGCCAGAGCACGTCAAAGCACGCCAGAGCAAGCCAGAGCACGCCAGAGCACGCCAGAGCACGCCAGAGCACGCCAGAGCAAGCCAGAGCACGCCAGTTCACGCTAGAGCACGCCAATTCACACCAGAGTACGCCAGTGCACGCCAGAGCACGCCAGTGCACGCCAGAGCACGCCAGTGCACGCCAGAGCACGTCAATGTTCGCCAGTGCAACCAGTGCACGCCAGTGCACGCCAGAGCATGCCAGTGCACGCAAGAGCACGCCAGTGCACGCAAGAGCACGCCAATTTACACCAGAGCACGCCAGTGCACGCCAGAGCAAGCCAGAGCAAGCCAGAGCACGCCAATTCACACCAGAGCACGCCAGAGCACGCCAGTGCACGCCAGAGCACGGTAGAGCACAGCAGAGAACAGCTCAGCACTTGAAGTTGCTCTAATATTTTTTTCACTTGTTAAAACCATTTTTTAATTACAGGATGTGTAAATCAATGTCCAATACACCATTTCAAGTCTATTGAATCAATAAATTTATAGAGCAAATCATGAACAAAAAGTTTTAGAAAAACGCATATCACAGCACTTGAATTTTTAAAAAAATTATTCAAGTTATTTGAGTTCTATTGACGGGTAGTGGATTTCTATTGTCAAGCACTTGAGTTCTGCAAAGCAGAGCACGCCAGAGCACGCCAGTGCACGCCAGAGCACGCCAATACACAACAGAGCACGTCAATGCACGCCAGAGCAAGCCAGTGCACGCCAGAGCAAGCCAGTGCACGCCAGAGCACGCCAGTGCACGCCAGAGCACGCCAGAGCACGCCAATGCTCGCAGGAGAAAGTCAATGCACGCCAAAGTAAGCCAGTGCACGCCAGAGTACACCAGTGCACGCCAGAGCACGCCAATTCACACCAGAGCACACCAGTTTACGCCAGAGCACGTCAATGACCGCCAGAGCACGCCAGTGCACGCCAGAGCACGTCAATGCACGCCAGAGAACGCCAATTAAAACCAGAGCACGCCAGTGCAAGCCAGAGCACGCCAGCGCACGCCAGATCACGCCAGTACACGCCAGAGCACGTCAATGCACGCCAGAGCATGCCAATGCACGCCAGTGCAGGCCAGAGCACGTCAATGCACGCCAGAGCAAGCCAGAGCACGTCAATGCACGCCAGATCACGCCAGAGCACGCCAGAGCACGCCAATTCACACCAGAGCACGCCAGCGCACGCCAAAGCACGCCAGTGCATGCCAGAGCACATCAAAGCACGCCAGAGCAACCCAGAGCACGCCAGAGCACGCCACAGCACGCCACTGCACGCCAGAGCACGCCAGAGCACGCCAGTGCACGCTTGAGCACGCCAATTCACACCAGAGCACGCCAGTGCACGCCAGAGAACGCCAGTGCACGCCAGAGAACGCCAATGCACGCCAGAGCACGCCAGTGCACGCCAGAGCACGCCAGTGCACGCCAGAGCACGCCAGTGCACGCCAGAGGACGCCAGTGCACGCCAAAGCACGCCAGTGCACGCCAGAGCACGCCAGTGCACGCCAGAGCACGCCAGTGCACGCCAGAGCACGCCAGTGCACGCCAGAGCACGCCAGTGCATGCAAGAGCACGTCAATGCACGCCAGAGCAATCCAGTGCACGCCAGAGCACGCCAGTGCACGCCAGAGCACGCCAATTCACACCAGAGCACGCCAGTGCACGTCAGAGCACGTCTGAGAACGCCAATTCACACCAGAGCACGCCAGTTCACTCCAGAGCACGATAGAGCACAGCAGAGAACAGCCCAGCACTTGAAGTTGCTCTAATATTTTTTTCACTTGTTAAACCATTTTTTAATTACAGGATGTGTAAATCAATATCCAATACACCATTTCAAGTCTATTGAATCAATAAATTTATAGAGCAAATCATGAACAAAAAGTTTTAGAAAAACGCACATCACAGCACTTGAATTTTTAAAAATTATTCACGTTATTTGAGTTCTATTGTCGGGTAGTGGATTTCTATTGTCAAGCACTTGAGTTTTGCATAGAAGAGCACGCCAGAGCACGACAGAGCACGCCAGTGCACGCCAGAGCAGCCCAGTGCACGCCAGAGCACGCCAGAGCACGCCAGTGCACGCCAGAGCACGCCAGAGCACGCCAGTGCACGCCAGAGCACGCCAGTGCACGCCAGAGCACGCCAGTGCACGCCAGAGCACGCCAGTGCACGCCAGAGCACGCCAGAGCACGCCAGTGCACGCCAGAGCACAGCAGAGAACAGCTCAGCACTTGAAGTTGCTCTAATATTTTTTTCACTTGTTAAAACCATTTTTAAATTACAGGATGTGTAAATCAATGTCCAATACACCATTTCAAGTCTATTGAATCAATAAATTTATAGAGCAAATCATGAACAAAAAGTTTTAGAAAAACGCACATCACAGAACTTGAATTTAAAAAAAAAATTATTTAAGTTTTTTGAGTTCTATTGACGGGTAGTGGATTTCTATTGTCAAGCACTTGAGTTCTGCATAGCAGAGCACGCCGGAGCACGCCAGTGCACGCCAGAGCACGCCAATTCACACCAGAGCACGCCAGAGCACGCAAATCCATACCAGTGCACGCCAGAGCACGCCAGTGCACGCCAGAGCACGCCAGTGCACGCCAGAGCACGCCAGTGCACGCCAGAGCACGCCAGTGCACGCCAGAGCACGTCAATGCACGCCAGAGCAAGCCAGAGCACGTCAATGCACGATAGAAGCAAGCCAGTGCACGCCAGAGCACGCCAGAGCACGCCAGTGGACGCCAGAAAACGTCAATGCACGCCAGAGCACGCCAGTGCACGCCAGAGCACGTCAATGCACGACAGAGCACGCCAATTCAAACCAGAGCACGCCAGTGCAAGCCAGAACACGTCAATGCACGCCAGAGCACGCCAGTGAATGCCAGAGCACGTCAATGCACGCCAGAGCATGCCAATGCACGCCAGTGCAGGCCAGGGCACGTCAATGCACGCCAGAGCAAGCCAGAGCACGCCAGAGCACGCCAGAGCACGCCAGTGCACGCCAGAGCACGCCAGAGCAAGCCAGAGCACGCCAGTGCACGCTAGAGCACGCAAATTAACACCAGAGCACGCCAGTGCATTCCAGAGCACGCCAGAGCACGCCAGTGAACGCCAGAGCACGCCAGTGCACGCCAGAGCACGTCAATGCACGCCAGAGCACGTCAGTGCACGCCAGAGCACGCCAGTGCACGCCAGAGCACGTCAATGCACGCCAGAGCACGCCAGTGCACGCCAGAGCACGCCAGTGCACGCCAGTGCACGCCAGAGCACGCCACTTCACGCCAGAGAACGCCAGTGCACGCCAGAGCACGTCAATGCACGCCAGAGCAAGCCAGAGTACGTCAATGCACGATAGAAGCAAGCTAGTGTACGCCAGAGCACGCCAGAGCAAGCCAGTGCACGCCAGAGCACGCCAATTCACACCAGAGCATGCCAGTGCACGCCAGAGCACGTCAATGCACGCCAGAGCAAGCCAGTGGACGCCAGAGAACGTCAATGCACGCCAGAACAACCCAGAGCACGCCAGAGCACGCCAGTGCAGGCCAGAGCACGTCAATGCACGCCAGAGCAAGCCAGAGCACGTCAATGCACGCCAGATCACGCCAGAGCACGCCAGAGCACGCCAATTCACACCAGAGCACGCCAGCGCACGCCAGAGCACGCCAGTGCATGCCAGAGCACGTCAATGCACGCCAGAGCAACCCAGAGCACGCCAGAGCACGCCAGAGCACGCCAGTGCACGCCAGAGAACGCCAGTGCACGCCAGAGCACGCCAGTACACGCCAGAGCACGCCAGTGCACGCCAGAGCACGCCAGTGCACGCCAGAGCACGCCAGTGCACGCTAGAGCACGCCAGTGCACGCTAGAGCACGCCAGTGCACGCAAGAGCACGCCAATTCACACCAGAGCACGCCAGTGCACGCCAGAGAAAGCCAGAGCACGATAGAGCACGCCAGTGCACGCCAGTGCACGCCAGAGCACGCCAGTGCACGCCAAAGCACGCCAGTGCACGCCAGAGCACGCCAGTGCACGCCAGAGCACGCCAGAGCTCGCCAGTGCACGCCAGACCACGCCAGTGCACGCCAGAGCACGCCAATTCACGCCAGAGCACGCCAATTCACACCAGAGCACGCCAGAGCACGCCAGTGAACGCCAGTGCACGCCAGTGCACGCCAGAGCACGCCAGTGCACGCCAGAGCACGCCAGTGCACGCAAGAGCACGCCAATTTACACCAGAGCACGCCAGTGCAAGCCAGAGCAAGCCAGAGCAAGCCAGAGCACGCCAATTCACACCAGAGCACGCCAATTCACACCAGAGCACGCCAGAGCACGCCAGTGCACGCCAGAGCACAGCAGAGAACAGCTCAGCACTTGAAGTTGCTCTAATATTTTTTTCACTTGTTAAAACCATTTTTAAATTACAGGATGTGTAAATCAATGTCCAATACACCATTTCAAGTCTATTGAATCAATAAATTTATAGAGCAAATCATGAACAAAAAGTTTTAGAAAAACGCACATCACAGAACTTGAATTTAAAAAAAAAATTATTTAAGTTTTTTGAGTTCTATTGACGGGTAGTGGATTTCTATTGTCAAGCACTTGAGTTCTGCATAGCAGAGCACGCCGGAGCACGCCAGTGCACGCCAGAGCACGCCAATTCACACCAGAGCACGCCAGAGCACGCAAATCCATACCAGTGCACGCCAGAGCACGCTAATTCACACCAGAGCACGCCAGAGCACGCCAGAGCACGCCAGTGCACGACAGAACACGTCAATGCACGGCAGAGCACGCCAGTGCACGCCAGAGCACGTCAATGCACGCCAGAGCATGCCAATGCACGCCAGTGCAGGCCAGAGCACGTCAATGCACGCCAGAGCAAGCCAGAGCACGCCAGAGCACGCCAGAGCACGCCAGTGCACGCCAGAGTAAGCCAGAGCACGCCAGTGCACGCTAGAGCACGCCAGTGCATGCCAGAGCACGCCATAGCACGCCAGAGCAAGCCAGAGTACGTCAATGCACGATAGAAGCAAGCCAGTGTACGCCAGAGCACGCCAGAGCAAGCCAGTGCACGCCAGAGCATGCCAATTCACACCAGAGCACGCCAGTGCACGCCAGAGCACGTCAATGCACGCCAGAGCACGCCAGTGGACGCCAGAGAACGTCAATGCACGCCAGAGCAACCCAGAGCAAGCCAGAGCACGCCAGTGCAGGCCAGAGCACGTCAATGCACGCCAGAGCAAGCCAGAGCACGTCAATGCACGCCAGAGCACGCCAGAGCACGCCAGAGCACGCCAATTCACACCAGAGCACGCCAGCGCACGCCAGAGCAAGCCAGTGCATGCCAGAGCACGTCAAAGCACGCCAGAGCAACCCAGAGCACGCCAGAGCACGCCAGTGCACGCCAGTGCACGCCAGAGAACGCCAGTGCACGCCGGAGCACGCCAGTGCACGCCAGAGCACGCCAGTGCACGCCAGAACACGTCAATGCACGTCAATGCACGCCAGAGCAAGCCAGAGCACGCCAGTGCACGCTAGAGCACGCCAGTGCATGCCAGAGCACGCCAGAGCACGCCAGAGCAAGCCAGAGTACGTCAATGCACGATAGAAGCAAGCCAGTGTACGCCAGAGCACGCCAGAGCAAGCCAGTGCACGCCAGAGCACGCCAATTCACACCAGAGCACGCCAGTGCACGCCAGAGCACGTCAATGCACGCCAGAGCACGCCAGTGGACGCCAGAGAACGTTAATGCACGCCAGAGCAACCCAGAGCAAGCCAGAGCACGCCAGTGCAGGCCAGAGCACGTCAATGCACGCCAGAGCAAGCCAGAGCACGTCAATGCACGCCAGAGCACGCCAGTGCACGCTAGAGCACGCCAGTGCACGCTAGAGCACGCCAGTGCACGCTAGAGCACGCCAGTGCACGCAAGAGCACGCCAATTCACACCAGAGCACGCCAGTGCACGCCAGAGAAAGCCAGAGCACGATAGAGCACGCCAGTGCACGCCAGTGCACGCCAGAGCACGCCAGTGCACGCCAAAGCACGCCAGTGCACGCCAGAGCACGCCAGTGCACGCCAGAGCACGCCAGAGCTCGCCAGTGCACGCCAGAGCACGCCAGTGCACGCCAGAGCACGCCAATTCACGCCAGAGCACGCCAATTCACACCAGAGCACGCCAGAGCACGCCAGTGAACGCCAGTGCACGCCAGTGCACGCCAGAGCACGCCAGTGCACGCCAGAGCACGCCAGTGCACGCCAGAGCACGCCAGTGCACGCAAGAGCACGCCAATTTACACCAGAGCACGCCAGTGCAAGCCAGAGCAAGCCAGAGCAAGCCAGAGCACGCCAATTCACACCAGAGCACGCCAATTCACACCAGAGCACGCCAGAGCACGCCAGTGCACGCCAGAGCACAGCAGAGAACAGCTCAGCACTTGAAGTTGCTCTAATATTTTTTTCACTTGTTAAAACCATTTTTAAATTACAGGATGTGTAAATCAATGTCCAATACACCATTTCAAGTCTATTGAATCAATAAATTTATAGAGCAAATCATGAACAAAAAGTTTTAGAAAAACGCACATCACAGAACTTGAATTTAAAAAAAAAATTATTTAAGTTTTTTGAGTTCTATTGACGGGTAGTGGATTTCTATTGTCAAGCACTTGAGTTCTGCATAGCAGAGCACGCCGGAGCACGCCAGTGCACGCCAGAGCACGCCAATTCACACCAGAGCACGCCAGAGCACGCAAATCCATACCAGTGCACGCCAGAGCACGCTAATTCACACCAGAGCACGCCAGAGCACGCCAGAGCACGCCAGTGCACGACAGAACACGTCAATGCACGGCAGAGCACGCCAGTGCACGCCAGAGCACGTCAATGCACGCCAGAGCATGCCAATGCACGCCAGTGCAGGCCAGAGCACGTCAATGCACGCCAGAGCAAGCCAGAGCACGCCAGAGCACGCCAGAGCACGCCAGTGCACGCCAGAGTAAGCCAGAGCACGCCAGTGCACGCTAGAGCACGCCAGTGCATGCCAGAGCACGCCATAGCACGCCAGAGCAAGCCAGAGTACGTCAATGCACGATAGAAGCAAGCCAGTGTACGCCAGAGCACGCCAGAGCAAGCCAGTGCACGCCAGAGCATGCCAATTCACACCAGAGCACGCCAGTGCACGCCAGAGCACGTCAATGCACGCCAGAGCACGCCAGTGGACGCCAGAGAACGTCAATGCACGCCAGAGCAACCCAGAGCAAGCCAGAGCACGCCAGTGCAGGCCAGAGCACGTCAATGCACGCCAGAGCAAGCCAGAGCACGTCAATGCACGCCAGAGCACGCCAGAGCACGCCAATTCACACCAGAGCACGCCAGCGCACGCCAGAGCAAGCCAGTGCATGCCAGAGCACGTCAAAGCACGCCAGAGCAACCCAGAGCACGCCAGAGCACGCCAGTGCACGCCAGTGCACGCCAGAGAACGCCAGTGCACGCCGGAGCACGCCAGTGCACGCCAGAGCACGCCAGTGCACGCCAGAGCACGCCAGTGCACGCCAGAGCACGCCAGTGCACGCCAGAGCACGTCAATGCACGTCAATGCACGCCAGAGCAAGCCAGAGCACGCCAGTGCACGCTAGAGCACGCCAGTGCATGCCAGAGCACGCCAGAGCACGCCAGAGCAAGCCAGAGTACGTCAATGCACGATAGAAGCAAGCCAGTGTACGCCAGAGCACGCCAGAGCAAGCCAGTGCACGCCAGAGCACGCCAATTCACACCAGAGCACGCCAGTGCACGCCAGAGCACGTCAATGCACGCCAGAGCACGCCAGTGGACGCCAGAGAACGTTAATGCACGCCAGAGCAACCCAGAGCAAGCCAGAGCACGCCAGTGCAGGCCAGAGCACGTCAATGCACGCCAGAGCAAGCCAGAGCACGTCAATGCACGCCAGAGCACGCCAGAGCACGCCAGAGCACGCCAATTCACACCAGAGCACGCCAGCGCACGCCAGAGCAAGCCAGTGCATGCAAGAGCACGTCAAAGCACGCCAGAGCAACCCAGAGCACGCCAGAGCACGCCAGTGCACGCCAGTGCACGCCAGAGAACGCCAGTGCACGCCAGAGCACGCCAGTGCACGCCAGTGCACGCCAGTGCACGCCAGTGCACGCCAGAGCACGCCAGTGCACGCCAGAGCACGCCAGTGCACGCCAGAGCACGCCAGTGCACGCCAGAGCACGCCAGTGCACGCCAGAGCACGCCAGTGCACGCCAGAGCACGCCAGTGCACGCCAGAGCACGCCAGTGCACGCAAGAGCACGCCAATTCACACCAGAGAACGCCAGTGCACGCCAGAGCACTCCAGTGCACGCCAGAGCACTGCAGTGCACGCCAGAGCACGCCAATTCACACCAGAGCAAGCCAGTGCACGCCAGAGCACGCCAGTGCACGCTAGAGCACGACAGTGCACGCCAGAGCACGCCAGTGCACGCCAGTGCACGCCAGTGCACGCCAGAGCACGCAAGTGCACGCAAGTGCACGCCAGAGCACGTCAATGCACGCCAGAGCAAGCCAGAGCACGTCAATGCACGATAGAAGCAAGCCAGTGCACGCCAGAGCACGCCAGAGGAAGCCAGTGCACGCCAGAGCACGCCAATTCACACCAGAGCACGCCAGTGCACGCCAGAGCACGTCAATGCACGCCAGAGCACGCCAGTGCACGCTAGAGCACGACAGTGCACGCCAGAGCACGCCAGTGCACGCCAGAGCACGCAAGTGCACGCCAGAGCACGTCAATGCACGCCAGAATAAGCCAGAGCACGTCAATGCACGATAGAAGCAAGCCAGTGCACGCCAGAGCACGCCAAAGCAAGCCAGTGCACGCCAGAGCACGCCAATTCACACCAGAGCACGCCAGTGCACGCCAGAGCACGTCAATGCACGCCAGAGCAAGCCAGTGCATGCCAGAGTACGTCAATGCACGCCAGAGCACGCCAGTGGACGCCAAAAAACGTCAATGCACGCCAGAGCACGCCAGTGCACGCCAGTGCACGTCAATGCACGCCAGAGCACGCTAATTCAAACCAGAGCACGCCAGTGCAAGCCAGAGCACGCCAGCGCACGCCAGAGCACGCCAGTACACGCCAGAGCACGTCAATGCACGCCACAGCATGCCAATGCACGCCAGTGCAGGCCAGAGCACGTCAATGCACGCCAGAGCAAGCCAGAGCATGTCAATGCACGCCAGAGCACGCCAGTGCACGCCAGAGCACGCCAATTCACAGCAGAGCACGCCAGTGCACGCCAGAGCACGCCAGTGCATGCCAGAGCACGTCAAAGCACGCCAGAGCAAGCCAGAGCAAACCAGAGCACGCCAGAGCACGCCAGAGCAAGCCAGAGAAAGCCAGAGCAAGCCAGTGCACGCCAGTTCACGCTAGAGCACGCCAATTCACACCAGAGTACGCCAGTGCACGCCAGAGCACGCCAGTGCACGCCAGAGTACGTCAATGTTCGCCAGTGCAAGCCAGTGCACGCCAGTGCACGCCAGAGCATGCCAGTGCACGCAAGAGAACGCCAGTGCACGCAAGAGCACGCCAATTTACACTAGAGCACGCCAGTGCACGCCAGAGCAAGCCAGAGCACGCCAATTCACACCAGAGCACGCCAATTCACACCAGAGCACGCCAGAGCACGCCAGAGCACGCCAGAGCACGCCAGAGCACGCCAGTGCACCCCAGAGCAAGCCAGAGCACGCCAGTGCACGCTAGAGCACGCAAATTAACACCAGAGCACGCCAGTGCATGCCAGAGCACGCCAGAGCACGCCAGTGCACGCCAGAGCACGTCAATGCACGCCAGAGCACGCCAGAGCACGCCAGAGCACGCCAGAACACGCCAGTGCACGCCAGAGCAAGCCAGAGCACGCCAGTTAACGCTAGAGCACGCCAATTCACACCAGAGCACGCCAAGGCATGCAAGAGCACGCCAGAGCACGCCAATTCACACCAGAGCACGCCAGTGCACCCCAGAGCACGCCAGTGCACGCCAGAGCACGCCAGTGCACGCCAGAGCACGCCAGTGCACGCTAGAGTACGTCAATGCACGCCAGAGCACGCCAGTGCACGCCAGAGCACGCCAATTCACATCAGAGCACGCCAGTGCACGCCAGAGCACGCCAGAGCACGCCAGTGCACGCCAGTGCGCGTCAATGCACGCTAGAGCAAGACCAGTGCACACCAGAGAACGCCAATTCACACCAGAGCACGCCAGTGCACGCCAGAGCACGTCAATGCACGCCAGAGCACGCCAGTGCACGCCAGAGCACGCCAATTCACACCAGAGCACGTCAGTGCCTGTCAGAGCACGCCAGTGCACGCCAGAGCACTCCAGTGTACGCCAGAGCACGTCAATGCACGCCAGAGCACGCCAGTGCACGCCAGAGCACGCCAATTCACACCAGAGCACGCCAGTGCACGCCAGAGCACGCCAGAGCACGTCAATGCACGCCAGAGCACGCCAATTCACACCAGAGAACGCCAGTGCACGCCAGAGCACGTCAATGCACGCCAGAGCACGTCAATGCACGCCAGAGCAAGCCAGAGCACGCCAGTTCACGCCAGAGCACGGTAGAGCACAGCAGAGAACAGCTCAGCACTTGAAATTGCTCTAATATTTTTTTCACTTGTTAAAACCATTTTTTAATTACAGGATGTGTAAATCAATGTCCGATACACCATTTCAAGTCTATTGAATCAATAAATTTATAGAGCAAATCATGAACAAAAAGTTTTAGGAAAACGCACATCACAGCACTTGAATTTTCAAAAATTATTCAAGTTATTTGAGTTCTATTGTCTAGTAGTGGATTTCTATTGTCAAGCACTTGATTTCTGCATAGCAGAGCACGCCAGAGCAAGCCAGAGCACGCCAGAGCACGCAAGAGCACGCCAGTGCACGCCAGAGCACGCCAGTGCACGCCAGAAAACGTCAATGTACGCCAGAGCACGCCAGTGCACGCCAGAGAACGCAAGTGCACGCCAGAGCACGCCAATTCACACCAGAGCTCGCCAGTGTACGCCAGAGCACGCAAGAGCACGCCAGTGCACGCCAGAGCACGCCAGTGTACGCCAGTGCACGCCAGAGCACGCCAGTGAAAGCCAGAGCACGCCAATTCACACTAGAGCACGCCAGTGCACGCCAGAGAACGCAAACGCACGCCAGAGCACGTCAATGTACGCCAGAGCAAGCCAGTGCACGCCAGAGCACGCCAATTCACACCAGAGCACGCCAGTGCACGCCAGTGCAATCCAGAGCACGTCAATGCACGGCAGAGCAACGCAGAGCACGCCAGTGCTTGCCTAGTCCGCTAGTGCACGCCAGAGCACGCCAATTCACACCAGAGCGCGCCAGTTCAAGCCAGAGCACGCCAGTGTTTGACAGAGCACGCCAGTGCTTGCCAGAGCACGCCAGTGCTTGCCAGAGCACGCCAGTGCTTGCCAGAGCACGCCAGAGAACGCCAGAGCACGCCAGTGCACGCCAGAGCACGCCAATGCACGCCAGAGCAAGCCAGAGCACGTCAATGCACGCCAGATTACGCCAGTGCACGCCAATTCACTCTAGAGCACGCCAGTGCACGCCAGTGCACGCCAGAGCACGCCAGAGCACGACAAATTCACACCAGAGCAGGTCAATGCACGCCAAAGCACGCCAGTGCACGCTTGGGCACGCCAGAGCACGTCAATGCACGCCAGAGCATGCCAATGCACGCCAGTGCAGGCCAGAGCACGTCAATGCACGCCAGAGCACGTCAATGCACGCCAGAGCAAGCCAGAGCACGCCAGAGCACGCCAGAGCACGCCAGAGCACTTCATTGCACGCCAGAGAACGCCAGTGCACGCTAGAGCACGCCAATTCATACCAGCGCACGCCAGTGCACGCCAGACTACGCCAGTGCACGCCAGAGCACGCCAGTGCACACCAGAGCACGCCAGTGGACGCCAGAGCACGCCAGTGAACGCCAGAGCACGCCAGTGCACGCTAGAGCACGCCAGTGCACGCCAGAGCACGTCAATGCACGCCAGAGCAAGCCAGTGCACGCCAGAGAACGCCAGTGCACGCCAGAGCACGCCAATTCACACCAGAGCACGCCAGTGCACGCCAGAGCACGCCAGAGCACGCCAATTCACACCAGAGCACGCCAGTGCACGCCAGAGCACGTCAATGCACGCCAGAGCAAGCCAGTGCACGCCAGAGCACTCCAGTGCATGCCAGAGCACGCAAATGCACGCCAGAGCACGTCAATGCACGCCAAAGCAAGCCAGTGCACGCCAGAGCACGTCAATGCGCGCCAGAGCACGCCAGTGCACGCCAGAGCACGCCAGTTCACGCCAGAGCATGCCAATGCACGCCAGTTTAGGCCAGAGCACGTCAATGCACGCCAGAGCAAGCCAGAGCACGTCAATGCACGCCAGATCACGCCAGAGCACGCCAATTCACACCAGAGCACGCCAGTGCACGCCAGAGCACACCAGAGCACGCCAATATACACCAGAACACGCCAGAGCACGCCAGTACACGCCAGAGCACGGTAGAGCACAGCAGAGAACAGCTCAGCACTTGAAGTTGCTATAATATTTTTTTCACTTGTTAAAACCATTTTTTAATTACAGGATGTGTAAATCAATGTCCAATACACCATTTCAAGTCTATTGAATCAATAAATTTATAGAGCAAATCATGAACAAAAAGTTTTAGAAAAACGCACATCACAGCACTTGAATTTAAAAAAAAATTATTCAAGTTATTTGAGTTCTATTGACGGGTAGTGGATTTCTATTGTCCAGCACTTGAGTTCTGCATAGCAGAGCACGCCAGAGCACGCCAGTGCACGCCAGAGCACGCCAGTGCACGCCAGAGCACGCCAGTGCACGCCAGAGCACGCCAATTCACACCAGAGCACGCCAGAGCACGCAAATCCATACCAGTGCACGCCAGAGAACGCTAATTCACACCAGAGCACGCCAGTGCACGCCAGAGCACGCCAGTGCACGACAGAACACGTCAATGCACGCCAGAGCACGCCAGTGCACGCCAGAGCACGTCAATGCACGCCAGAGCATGCCAATGCACGCCAGTGCAGGCCAGAGCACGTCAATGCACGCCAGAGCAAGCCAGAGCACGCCAGAGCACGCCAGTGCACGCCAGAGCAAGCCAGAGCACGCCAGTGCACGCAAGAGGACGCAAATTAACACCAGAGCACGCCAGTGCATGCCAGAGCACGCCAGAGCACGCCAGTGCACGCCAGAGCACGCCAGTGCACGCCAGAGCACGCCAGTGCACGCCAGAGCACGCCAGTGCACGCCAGTGCACGCCAGAGAACGCCAGTGCACGCCAGAGTACCTCATTGCACGCCAGAGCACGCTAGAGCACAGCAGAGATCAGCTCAGCACTTGAAAATGCTATAATATTTTTTTCACATTAAAACCATATTTTAATAACAGGATGTGTAAATCAATGTCCAATACACCATTTCAAGTCTATTGAATCAATAAATTTATAGAGCAAATCACGAACAAAAAGTTTTAGAAAAACGCACATCACATCACTTGAATTTTTAAAAATTATTCAAGTTATTTAAGTTCTATTGTCGGGTAGTGGATTTCTATTGTCAAGCACTTGAGTTCTGCATAGAAGAGCACGCCAGAGCACGACAGAGTACGCCAGAAAACGCCAGTGCACGCCAGAGCACGCCAGAGCACGCCAGAGCACGCCAGAGCACGCCAATTCACACCAGAGCACGCCAGTGCACGCCAGAGCACGCCAATTCATACCAGAGAACGCAAATTAACACCAGAGCACGCCAGTGCACGCCAGAGCACGCTAGTGCACACCAGAGCACGCCAGTGCACGCCAGAGCACGCCAGTGCACGCCAGTGCACGCCAGAGCACGCCAGTGCACGCCAGAGCACGCCAGAGCACGTCAATGCACGCCAGAGCACGCCAATTCACACCAGAGCACGCCAGAGCACGCCAGAGCACGTCAATGCACGCCAGAGCAAGCCAGAGCACGCCAGAGCACACCAGAGCACGGTAGAGTACAGCAGAGAACAGCTCAGCACTTGAAGTTGCTATAATATTTTGTTCACTTTAAATCCATATTTTAATTACAGGATGTGTAAATCAATGTCCAATACAACATTTCAAGTCTATTGAATCAATAAATTTTTAGAGCAAATCATGAACAAAAAGTTTTAGAAAAACGCACATCACAGCACTTGAATTTTTAAAAATTATTCAAGTTATTTGAGTTCTATTGTCGGGTAGTGGATTTCTATTGTCAAGCACTTGAGTTCTGCATAGCAGAGCACGCCAGAACACGACAGAGCACGCTAGAGCACGCCAGTGCACGCCAGAGCACGCCAGTAAACGCTAAAGTACGCCAATTCACACCAGAGCACGCCAGTGCACGCCAGAGCACGCCAATTCACACCAGAGCACGCCAATTCACACCAGAGCACGCCAGTGAACGCCAGTGCACCCCAGTGCACGCCAGATTACGCCAGTGCACGCCAGAGCACGCCATTGCACGCCAGAGCATGCCAGTGCACGCCAGAGTACGTCAATGCACATCAGAGCACGCCAGTGCACGCCAGAGCACGCCAATTCACACCAGAGCACGCCAGTGCACGCCAGAGCAAGCAAAAGCACGCCAGTGCACGCCAGTGCGCGTCAATGCACGTTAGAGCACGCCAGTGCACACCAGAGAACGCCAATTCACACCAGAGCACGCCAGTGCACGCCAGAGCACGTCAATGCACGCCAGAGCACGCCAGTGCACGCAAGAGCACGCCAATTCACACCAGAGCACGTCAGTGCCTGTCAGAGCACGCCAGTGCACGCCAGAGCACTCCAGTGTACGCCAGAGCACGTCAATGCACGCCAGAGCACGCCAGTGCACGCCAGAGCACGCCAATTCACACCAGAGCACGCCAGTGCACGCCAGAGCACGCCAGAGCACGTCAATGCAAGCCAGAGCACGCCAATTCACACCAGAGCACGCCAGTGCACGCCAGAGCACGCCAGAGCACGTCAATGCACGCGAGAGCAAGCCAGAGCACGTCAATGCACGCCAAAGCACGCCAGTGCACGCCAGAGCACACCAATTCACACCACAGCACGCCAGTGCACGCCAGAGCACGCAAGAGAACGCCAGAGCACGTCAATGCACGCCAGAGCAAGCCAGTGACGCCAGAGCACGCCAATTCACACCAAAGCACGCCAGTATACGCCAGAGCACGCCAGTGCACGCCAGAGCACGCCAATTCACACCATAGCGCGCCAGTTCAAGCCAGAGCACGCCAGTGCTGGCCAGAGCACGCCAGTGCACGCCAGAGCACGCCAGTGCACGAAAGAGCACGCCAGTGCACGCCAGAGCACGCCACTGCACGCCAGTGCACGCCAGAGCACGCCACTGCACGCCAGAGCACGCCAGTGCACGCCAGAGCACGCCAGTGCACGCCAGAGCACGCCAGTGCACGCCAGAGCACGCCAGGGCACGCCAGGGCACGCCAGGGCACGCCAGGGCACGCCAATTCACACCAGAGCACGCCAATTCACTCCAGAGCACGCCAGTGCACTCCAGAGCACGCCAGTGCACGCCAGTGCACGCCAGAGCACGCCAGTGCACGCCAGAGCACGCCAATTCACACCAGAGCACGCCAGTGCACGCCAGAGCACGTCAATGCACGCCAGAGGAAGCCAGAGCACGCCAGAGCAAGCCAGAGCACCCCAGAGCACGCCAGAGCACGCCAGTGCACGCCAGAGCACGCCAGTGCACGCCAGAAAACGTCAATATACGCCAGAGCACGCCATTGCACGCCAGAGAACGCAAGTGCACGCCAGAGCACGCCAATTCACACCAGAGCACGCCAGTGCACGCCAGAGCACGCCAGTGCACGCCAGAGCACGCCAGAGCACGCCAGTGCACGCCAGAGCACGCCAGAGAACGCCAGTGCACGCCAGAGAACGCCAGTGCACGCCAGAGCACGCCAGTGCACGCCAGAGCACGCCAATTCACACTAGAGCACGCCAGAGAACGCAAACGCACGCCAGAGCACGTCAATGTACGCCAGAGAAAGCCAGTGCACGCCAGAGCACGCCAATTCACACCAGAGCACGCCAGTATACGCAAGAGCACGCCAGTGCAATCCAGAGCACGTCAATGCACGCCAGAGCACGCCAGTGCACGCCAGAGTCCGCCAGTGCACACCAGAGCACGCCAATTCACACCAGAGCGCGCCAGTTCAAGCCAAAGTACGGCAGTGCTTGCCAGAGCACGCCAGAGAACGCCAGAGCACGCCAGTGCACACCAGAGCACGCCAATGCACGCCAGAGCAAGCCAGAGCACGTCAATGCACGCCAGATTACGCCAGTGCACGCCAGAGCACGCCAATTCACTCTAGAGCACGCCAGTGCACGCCAGTGCACGCCAGTGCACGCCAGTGCACGCCAGAGCACGACAAATTCACACCAGAGCACGTCAACGCACGCCAAAGCACGCCAGTGCACGCTTGGGCACGCCAGAGCACGTCAATGCACGCCAGAGAATGCAAATGCACGCCAGTGCAGGCCAGAGCACGTCAATGCACGCCAGAGCAAGCCAGAGGACGTCAATGAACGCCAGATCACGCAAGTCCACGCCAGAGCACGCCAATTCACACTAGAGCACGCCAGTGCATGCCAGAGCACGTCAAAGCACGCCAGAGCAAACCAGAGCACGCCAGAGCACGCCAGAGCACGCCAGAGTACGCCATTGCACGCCAGAGAACGCCAGTGCACGCTAGAGCACGCCAATTCATACCAGCGCACGCCAGTGCACGCCAGACCACGCCAGTGCACGCCTGAGCACGCCAGTGCACGACAGAGCACGCCAGTGCACGCCAGAGCACGCCAGAGCACGCCAGTGAACGCCAGAGCACGCCAGAGCACGCCAGTGCACGCCAGAAAACGTCAATATACGCCAGAGCACGCCATTGCACGCCAGAGAACGCAAGTGCACGCCAGAGCACGCCAATTCACACCAGAGCACGCCAGTGCACGCCAGAGCACGCCAGTGCACGCCAGAGCACGCCAGAGCACGCCAGTGCACGCCAGAGCACGCCAGAGCACGCCAGTACACGCAAGAGAACGCCAGTGCACGCCAGAGCACGCCAGTGCACGCCAGAGCACGCCAATTCACACTAGAGCACGCCAGAGAACGCAAACGCACGCCAGAGCACGTCAATGTACGCCAGAGCAAGCCAGTGCATGCCAGAGCACGCCAATTCACACCAGAGCACGCCAGTATACGCAAGAGCACGCCAGTGCAATCCAGAGCACGTCAATGCACGCCAGAGCACGCCAGTGCACGCCAGAGTCCGCCAGTGCACGCCAGAGCACGCCAATTCACACCAGAGCGCGCCAGTTCAAGCCAGAGCACGGCAGTGCTTGCCAGAGCACGCCAGAGAACGCCAGAGCACGCCAGTGCACACCAGAGCACGCCAATGCATGCCAGAGCAAGCCAGAGCACGTCAATGCACGCCAGATTACGCCAGTGCACGCCAGAGCACGCCAATTCACTCTAGAGCACGCCAGTGCACGCCAGTGCACGCCAGAGCACGACAAATTCACACCAGAGCACGTCAATGCACGCCAAAGCACGCCAGTGCACGCTTGGGCACGCTAGAGCACGTCAATGCACGCCAGAGAATGCAAATACACGCCAGTGCAGGCCAGAGCACGTCAATGCACGCCAGAGCAAGCCAGAGCACGTCAATGAACGCCAGATCACGCAAGTCCACGCCAGAGCACGCCAATTCACACTAGAGCACGCCAGTGCACGCCAGAGCACGCCAGTGCATGCCAGAGCACGTCAAAGCACGCCAGAGCAAACCAGAGCACGCCAGAGCACAACAGAGCACGCCAGAGTACGCCATTGCACGCCAGAGAACGCCAGTGCACGCTAGAGCACGCCAATTCATACCAGCGCACGCCAGTGCACGCCAGACCACGCCAGTGCACGCCAGAGCACGCCAGTGCACGCCAGAGCACGCCAGTGCACGCCAGAGCACGCCAGAGCACGCCAGTGAACGCCAGAGCACGCCAGAGCAAGCCAGTGCACGCTAGTGCACGCCAGAGCACGTCAATGCACGCAAGAGCACGCCAGTGCACGCCAGAGAACGCCAATTCACACCAGAGCACGCCAGTGCACGCCAGTACACTCCAGAGCAAGTCAATGCACGCCAGAGCACGCCAGTGCACGCCAGAGCACGTCAATGCACGCCAGAGAACGCCAATTCAAACCAGAGCACGCCAGTGCAAGCCAGAGCTCGCCAGCGCACGCCAGTACACGCCAGAGCACGTCAATGCACGCCAGAGAACGCCAATTCACACCAGAGCACGCCAGTGCAAGCCAGAGCACGCCAGCGCACGCCAGAGCACGCCAGTACACGCCAGAGCACGCCAATGCACGCCAGAGCATGCCAATGCACGCCAGTGCAGGCCAGAGCACGTCAATGCACGCCAGAGCAAGCCAGAGCACGTCAATGCACGCCAGATCACGCCAGTGCACGGCAGAGCACGCCAATTCACACCAGAGCACGCCAGTGCACGCCAGAGCACGCCAGAGCACGCCAATTCACACCAGAACACGCCAGAGCACGCCAGTACACGCCAGAGCACGGTAGAGCACAGCAGAGAACAGCTCAGCACTTGAAGTTGCTATAATATTTTTTTCACTTGTTAAAACCATTTTTTAATTACAGGTTGTGTAAATCAATGTCCAATACACCATTTCAAGTCTATTGAATCAATAAATTTATAGAGCAAATCATGAACAAAAAGTTTTAGAAAAACGCACATCACAGCACTTGAATTTTAAAAAATTATTCAAGTTATTTGAGTTCTATTGTCGGGTAGTGGATTTCTATTGTCAAGCACTTGAGTTCTGCATAGCAGAGCACGCCAGTGCACGCCAGAGCACGCCAGTGCACGCCAGAGCACGCCAGTGCACGCCAGAGCACGCCAGTGCACGCCAGAGCACGCCAGTGCACGCCAGAACACGCCAGTGCACGCCAGAGCACGCCAGTACACGCCAGAGAATGCCAGTGCATGCCAGAGCACGTCAAAGCACGCCATAGCACGCCAGAGCACGCCAGAGCACGCCAGTGCACGCCAGAGCATGCCAGAGCACGCCAGTGCACGCTAGAGCACGCCAATTCATACCAGTGCACGCCAGAGCACGCCAATTCACACCAGATTACGCCAGTGCACGCCAGAGCACGCAAATTCACACCAGAGCACGCCAGTGCACGCCAGAGCACGCCAGAGCACGCCAGAGCACGCCAGTGCAAGCCAAAGCACGTCAATGCACGCCAGAGCAAGCCAGAGCACGTCAATGCACGACAGAGCAAGCCAGTGCACGCCAGAGCACGCCTTAGCAAGCCAGTGCACGCAAGGGCACGCCAATTCACACCAGAGCACGCCAGTGCACGCAAGAGCACGTCAATGCACGCCAGAGCAAGCCAGAGCACGCCAGAGCAAGCCAGAGCACGCCAGAGCACGCCAGAGCACGGTAGAGCACAGCAGAGAACAGCTCAGCACTTGAAGTTGCTATAATATTTTTTTCACTTGTTAAAACCATTTTTTAATTACAGGTTGTGTATATCAATGTCCAATACACCATTTCAAGTCTATTGAATAAATAAATTTATAGGGCAAATCATGAACAAAAAATATTAGAAAAACGCACATCACAGCGCTTGAATTTTTAAAAATTATTCAAGTTATTTGAGTTCTATTGTCGGGTAGTGGATTTCTATTGTCAAGCACTTGAGTTCTGCTTAGCAGAGCATGCCAGTGCACGCCAGAGCACACCATTGCACGCCAATGCAATCCAGAGCACGCCAGAGCACGCAAATTCACACCAGAGCGCGCCAGTTCAAGCCAGAGCACGGCAGTGCTTGCCAGAGCACGCCAGAGAACGCCAGAGCACGCCAGTGCACACCAGAGCACGCCAATGCACGCCAGAGCAAGCCAGAGCACGTCAATGCACGCCAGATTACGCCAGTGCACGCCAGAGCACGCCAATTCACTCTAGAGCACGCCAGTGCACGCCAGTGCACGCCAGAGCACGACAAATTCACACCAGAGCACGTCAATGCACGCCAAAGCACGCCAGTGCACGCTTGGGCACGCTAGAGCACGTCAATGCACGCCAGAGAATGCAAATACACGCCAGTGCAGGCCAGAGCACGTCAATGCACGCCAGAGCAAGCCAGAGCACGTCAATGAACGCCAGATCACGCAAGTCCACGCCAGAGCACGCCAATTCACACTAGAGCACGCCAGTGCACGCCAGAGCACGCCAGTGCATGCCAGAGCACGTCAAAGCACGCCAGAGCAAACCAGAGCACGCCAGAGCACGCCAGAGCACGCCAGAGTACGCCATTGCACGCCAGAGAACGCCAGTGCACGCTAGAGCACGCCAATTCATACCAGCGCACGCCAGTGCACGCCAGACCACGCCAGTGCACGCCAGAGCACGCCAGTGCACGCCAGAGCACGCCAGTGCACGCCAGAGCACGCCAGTGCACGCCAGAGCACGCCAGAGCACGCCAGTGAACGCCAGAGCACGCCAGAGCAAGCCAGTGCACGCTAGTGCACGCCAGAGCACGTCAATGCACGCAAGAGCACGCCAGTGCACGCCAGAGAACGCCAATTCACACCAGAGCACGCCAGTGCACGCCAGTACACTCCAGAGCAAGTCAATGCACGCCAGAGCACGCCAGTGCACGCCAGAGCACGTCAATGCACGCCAGAGAACGCCAATTCAAACCAGAGCACGCCAGTGCAAGCCAGAGCTCGCCAGCGCACGCCAGTACACGCCAGAGCACGTCAATGCACGCCAGAGCACGCAAATCCATACCAGTGCACGCCAGAGCACGCTAATTCACACCAGAGCACGCCAGTGCACGACAGAACACGTCAATGCACGCCAGAGCACGCCAGTGCACGCCAGAGCACGTCAATGCACGCCAGAGCATGCCAATGCACGCCAGTGCAGGCCAGAGCACGTCAAAGCACGCCAAAGCAAGCCAGAGCACGCCAGAGCACGCCAGAGCACGCCAGAGCACGCCAGTGCACGCCAGAGCAAGCAAATTAACACCAGAGCACGCCAGTGCATGCCAGAGCACGCCAGTGAACGCCAGAGCACGCCAGTGCACGCCAGAGCACGCCAGTGCACGCCAGAGCACGCCAGTGCGCGAAAGAGCACGCCAGTGCACGCCAGAGCACGCCAGTGGACGCCAGAGAACGTCAATGCACGCCAGAGCAACCTAGAGCACGCCAGAGCACGCCAGTGCAGGCCAGAGCACGTCAATGCACGCCAGAGCAAGCCAGAGCACGTCAATGCACGCCAGAGCACGCCAGAGCACGCCAGAGAACGCCAATTCACACCAGAGCACGCCAGCGCACGCCAGCGCACGCCAGTTTATGCCAGAGCACGTCAAAGCACGCCAGAGCAACCCAGAGCACGCCAGAGCACGCCAGAGCACGCCAGTGCACGCCAGAAAACGCCAGTGCACTTCAGAGCACGCCAGTGCACGCCAGAGCACGCCAGTGCACGCCAGAGCACACCAGTGCACGCCAGAGCACGCCAGTGCACGCCAGAGCACGCCAGTGCACGCCAGAGCACACCAGTGCACGCAAGAGCACGCCAATTCACACCAGAGCACGCCAGTGCAGGCCAGAGAAAGCCAGAGCACGCCAGAGCACGCCAGTGCACGCCAGAGCACGCCAGTGCAAGCCAGAGCACGTCAATGCACGCCAGAGCAAGCCAGAGTACGTCAATGCACGATAGAAGCAAGCCAGTGTACGCCAGAGCACGCCAGAGCAAGCCAGTGCACGCCAGAGAACGCCAATTCACACCAGAGCACGCCAGCGCACGCCAGAGCACGCCAGTGCATGCCAGAGCACGTCAAAGCACGCCAGAGCAACCCAGAGCACGCCAGAGCACGCCAGAGCACGCCAGTGCACGCCAGAGAACGCCAGTGCACGCCAGGACACGCCAGTGCACGCCAGAGCACGCCAGTGCACGCCAGAGCACACCAGTGCACGCCAGAGCACGCCAGTGCACGCCAGAGCACGCCAGTGCACGCAAGAGCACGCCAATTCACACCAGAGCACGCCAGTGCAGGCCAGAGAAAGCCAGAGCACGCCAGAGCACGCCAGTGCACGCCAGAGCACGCCAGTGCACGCAAGAGCACGCCAGTGCACGCCAGAGCACGTCAATGCACGCCAGAGCAAGCCAGAGTACGTCAATGCACGATAGAAGCAAGCCAGTGTACGCCAGAGCAAGCCAGAGCAAGCCAGTGCACGCCAGAGCACGCTAATTCACACCAGAGCACGCCAGTGCATGCCAGAGCACGTCAATGCACGCCAGAGCAAGCCAGTGCACGCCAGAGCACGTCAATGCACGCCAGAGCACGCCAGTGGACGCCAGAGAACGTCAATGCACGCCAGAGCAACCCAGAGCACGCCAGAGCACGCCAGTGCAGGCCAGAGCACGTCAATGCACGCCAGAGCAAGCCAGAGCACGTCAATGCACGCCAGATCACGCCAGAGCACGCCAGAGAAAGCCAATTAACACCAGAGCACGCCAGCGAACGCCAGAGCACGCCAGTGCATGCCAGAGCACGTCAAAGCACGCCAGAGCAACCCAGAGCACGCCAGAGCACGCCAGAGCACGCCAGTGCACGCCAGAGAACGCCAGTGCACGCCAGAGCACGCCAGTGCACGCCAGAGCACGCCGGTGCACGCCAGAGCACGCCAGTGCACGCCAGAGCACGCCAGTGCACGCCAGAGCACGCCAGTGCACGCCAGAGCACGCCAGTGAACGCCAGAGCACGCCAGTGCACGCCAAAGCACGCCAGTGCACGCCAGAGAACGCCAGTGCACGCCAGAGCACGCCAGTGCACGCAAGAGCACGCCAATTCACACCAGAGCACGCCAGTGCAGGCCAGAGAAAGCCAGAGCACGCCAGAGCACGCCAGTGAACGCTAGAGCACGCCAGTGCACGCCAGAGCACGCAAATTCATACCAGTGCACGCCAGAGCACGCCAATTCACGCCAGAGCACGACAGTGCACGCCAGAAAACGTCAATGCACGCCAGAGCACGCCAGTGCACGCCAGAGCACGTCAATGCACGCCAGAGCAAGCCAGAGTACGTCAATGCACGATAGAAGCAAGCCAGTGTACGCCAGAGCACGCCAGAGCAAGCCAGTGCACGCCAGAGCACGCCAATTCACACCAGAGCACGCCAGTGGACGCCAGAGCAACCCAGAGCACGCCAGAGCACACCAGTGCAGGCCAGAGCACGTCAATGCACGCCAGAGCAAGCCAGAGCACGTCAATGCACGCCAGAGCACGCCAGAGCACGCCAGAGAACGCCAATTCACACCAGAGCACGCCAGCGCACGCCAGAGCACGCCAGTGCATGCCAGAGCACGTCAAAGCACGCCAGAGCAAGCCAGTGCACGCCAGAGCACGTCAATGCACGCCAGAGCACGCCAGTGGACGCCAGAGAACGTCAATGAACGCCAGAGCAACTCAGAGCACACCAGAGCACGCCAGTGCAGGCCAGAGCACGTCAATGCACGCCAGAGCAAGCCAGAGCACGTCAATGCACGCCAGAGCACGCCAGAGAACGCCAATTCACACCAGAGCACGCCAGTGCACGCCAGAGCAAGCCAGTGCACGCAAGAGCACGCCAGTGCACGCAAGAGCACGCCAATTTACACTAGAGCACGCCAGTGCACGCCAGAGCAAGCCAGAGCAAGCCAGAGCACGCCAATTCACACCAGAGCACGCCAATTCACACCAGAGCACGCCAGAGCACGCCAGAGCACGCCAGAGCACGCCAGAGCACGCCAGTGCACGCCAGAGCAAGCCAGAGCACGCCAGTGCACGCTAGAGCACGCAAATTAACACCAGAGCACGCCAGTGCATGCCAGAGCACGCCAGAGCACGCCAGTGCACGCCAGAGCACGTCAATGCACGCCAGAGCACGCCAGAACGCGCCAGTGCACGCCAGAGCAAGCCAGAGCACGCCAGTTAACGCTAGAGCACGCCAATTCACACCAGAGCACGCCAAGGCATGCAAGAGCACGCCAGAGCACGCCAATTCACACCAGAGCACGCCAGTGCACCCCAGAGCACGCCAATGCACGCCAGAGCACGCCAGTGCACGCCAGAGCACGCCAGTGCACGCCAGAGTACGTCAATGCACGCCAGAGCACGCCAGTGCACGCCAGAGCACGCCAATTCACACCAGAGCACGCCAGTGCATGCCAGAGCACATCAAAGCACGCCAGAGCAACCCAGAGCACGCCAGAGCACGCCAGAGCACGCCAGAGCACGCAGGTGCACGCCAGAGAACGCCAGTGCACGCCAGAGCACGCCAGTGCACCACAGAGCACGCCAGTGCACGCCAGAGCACGCCAGTGCACGCCAGAGCACGCCAGTGCACGCCAGAGCACGCCAGTGCACGCCAGAGCACGCCAGTGCACGCCAGAGCACGCCAGTGCACGCCAGAGCACGCCAGTGCACGCAGGAGCACGCCAATTCACACCAGAGCACGCCAGTGCAGGCCAGAGAAAGCCAGAGCACGCCAGAGCAAGCCAGTGCACGACAGAGCACGCCAGTGCACGCCAGAGCACGCCAGAGCACGCCAGAGCACGCAGGTGCACGCCAGAGAACGCCAGTGCACGCCAGAGCACGCCAGAGCACGCCAGTGCACGCCAGAGCAAGCCAGAGCACGCCAGTGCACGCTAGAGCACGCAAATTAACACCAGAGCACGCCAGTGCATGCCAGAGCACGCCAGAGCACGCCAGTGCACGCCAGAGCACGTCAATGCACGCCAGAGCACGCCAGAACGCGCCAGTGCACGCCAGAGCAAGCCAGAGCACGCCAGTTAACGCTAGAGCACGCCAATTCACACCAGAGCACGCCAAGGCATGCAAGAGCACGCCAGAGCACGCCAATTCACACCAGAGCACGCCAGTGCACCCCAGAGCACGCCAATGCACGCCAGAGCACGCCAGTGCACGCCAGAGCACGCCAGTGCACGCCAGAGTACGTCAATGCACGCCTGAGCACGCCAGTGCACGCCAGAGCACGCCAATTCACACCAGAGCACGCCAGTGCATGCCAGAGCACATCAAAGCACGCCAGAGCAACCCAGAGCACGCCAGAGCACGCCAGAGCACGCCAGAGCACGCAGGTGCACGCCAGAGAACGCCAGTGCACGCCAGAGCACGCCAGTGCACCACAGAGCACGCCAGTGCACGCCAGAGCACGCCAGTGCACGCCAGAGCACGCCAGTGCACGCCAGAGCACGCCAGTGCACGCCAGAGCACGCCAGTGCACGCAGGAGCACGCCAATTCACACCAGAGCACGCCAGTGCAGGCCAGAGAAAGCCAGAGCACGCCAGAGCAAGCCAGTGCACGACAGAGCACGCCAGTGCACGCCAGAGCACGCCAGTGCACGCCAGAGCACGCCAGTGCACGCCAGAGCACGCCAGTGCACGCCAGAGCACGCCAGTGCACGCCAGAGCACGCCAGTGCACGCCAGAGCACGCCAGTGCACGCCAGAGCACGCCAGTGCACGCCAGAGCACGCCAGTGCACGCAAGAGCACGCCAATTCACACCAGAGCACGCCAGTGCAGGCCAGAGAAAGCCAGAGCACGCCAGAGCATGCCAGTGCACGCCAGAGCACGCCAGTGCACGCCAGAGCACGCCAGTGCACGCCAGAGCACGCCAGTGCACGCCAGAGCACGCCAGTGCACGCCAGAGCACGCCAGTGCACGCCAGAGCACGGTAGAGCACAGCAGAGAACAGCTCAGCACTTGAAGTTGCTATAATATTTTTTTCACTTGTTAAAACCATTTTTTAATTACAGGATGTGTAAATCAATGTCCAATACACCATTTCAAGTCTATTGAATCAATAAATTTATAGAGCAAATCATGAACAAAAAGTTTTAGAAAAACGCACATCACAGCACTTGAATTTTATAAAATTATTCAATTTATTTGAGTTTTATTTGGTAGTGGATTTCTATTGTCAAGCACTTGAGTTCTGCATAGCAGAGCACGCCAGAGCACGATAGAGAACGCCAGAAGATGCCAATTCACACCGGAGCACGCCAGTGCACGCCAGAGCACGCAAATTCATACCAGTGCACGCCAGAGCACGCCAATTCACGCCAGAGCACGCCAGTGCACGCTAGAGCACGACAGTGCACGCAAGAGCACGCCAGTGCACGCCAGAGCACGTCAATGCAACGCCAGAGCAAGCCAGAGCACGTCAATGCACGATAGAAGCAAGCCAGTGCACGCCAGAGCACGCCAGAGCAAGCCAGTGCACGCCAGAGCACGCCAATTCACACCAGAGCACGCCAGTCTACGCCAGAGCACGTCAATGCACGCTAGAGCAAGCCAGTGCATGCCAGAGTACGTCAATGCACGCCAGAGCACGCCAGTGGACGCCAGAAAACGTCAATGCACGCCAGAGCACGCCAGTGCACGCCAGAGCACGTCAATGCACGCCAGAGCACGCCAATTCAAACCAGAGCACTCCAGTGCAAGCCAGAGCACGCCAGCGCACGCCAGAGCACGCCAGTACACGCCAGAGCACGTCAATGCACGCCACAGCATGCCAATGCACGCCAGTGCAGGCCAGAGCACGTCAATGCACGCCAGAGCAAGCCAGAGCACGTCAATGCACGCCAGAGCACGCCAGTGCAGGCCAGAGCACGCCAATTCACACCAGAGCACGCCAATGCACGCCAGAGCACGCCAGTGCATGCCAGAGCACGTTAAAGCACGCCAGAGCAAGCCAGAGCACGCCAGAGCACACCGGAGCACGCCAGAGCAAGCCAGAGCAAGCCAGAGCACGCCAGTTCACGCTAGAGCACGCCAATTCACACCAGAGTACGCCAGTGCACGCCAGAGCACGCCAGTGCACGCCAGAGCACGTCAATGTTCGCCAGTGCAAGCCAGTGCACGCCAGTGCACGCCAGAGCACGCCAGTGCACGCAAGAGCACGCCAGTGCACGCAAGAGCACGCCAGTGCACGCAAGAACACGCCAGTGCACGCCAGAGCAGCCCAGTGCACGCCAGAGCACGCCAATTCACACCAGAGCACGCCAGTGCACGCCAGAGCACGCCAGAGCACGCCAGTGCACGCCAGAGCACGCCAGTGCACGCCAGAGCACGCCAGAGCACGCCAGAGCACGCCAGTGCACGCCAGAGCACGCCAGTGCACGCCAGAGCACGCCAGTGCACGCCAGAGCACGCCAATTCACAGCAGAGCACGCCAGTGCACGCCAGAGCACGCCAGTGCATGCCAGAGCACGTCAAAGCACGCCAGAGCAAGCCAGAGCACGCCAGAGCACGCCAGAGCACGCCAGAGCAAGCCAGAGCAAGCCAGAGCAAGCCAGTGCACGCCAGTTCACGCTAGAGCACGCCAATTCACACCAGAGTACGCCAGTGCACGCCAGAGCACGCCAGTGCACGCCAGAGTACGTCAATGTTCGCCAGTGCAAGCCAGTGCACGCCAGTGCACGCCAGAGCATGCCAGTGCACGCAAGAGCACGCCAGTGCACGCAAGAGCACGCCAGTGCACGCAAGAGCACGCCAATTTACACTAGAGCACGCCAGTGCACGCCAGAGCAAGCCAGAGCAAGCCAGAGCACGCCATTTCACACCAGAGCACGCCAATTCACACCAGAGCACGCCAGAGCACGCCAGAGCACGCCAGAGCACGCCAGAGCACGCCAGTGCACGCCAGAGCAAGCCAGAGCACGCCAGTGCACGCTAGAGCACGCAAATTAACACCAGAGCACGCCAGTGCATGCCAGAGCACGCCAGAGCACGCCAGTGCACGCCAGAGCACGTCAATGCACGCCAGAGCACGCCAGAACACGCCAGTGCACGCCAGAGCAAGCCAGAGCACGCCAGTTAACGCTAGAGCACGCCAATTCACACCAGAGAACGCCAAGGCATGCAAGAGCACGCCAGAGCACGCCAATTCACACCAGAGCACGCCAGTGCACCCCAGAGCACGCCAATGCACGCCAGAGCACGCCAGTGCACGCCAGAGCACGCCAGTGCACGCCAGAGTACGTCAATGCACGCCAGAGCACGCCAGTGCACGCCAGAGCACGCCAATTCACACCAGAGCACGCCAGTGCACGCCAGAGCACGACAGAGCACGCCAGTGCACGCCAGTGCGCGTCAATGCACGCTAGAGCACGCCAGTGCACACCAGAGAACGCCAATTCACACCAGAGCACGCCAGTGCACGCCAGAGCACGTCAATGCACGCCAGAGCACGTCAATGCACGCCAGAGCACGCCAGTGCACGCCAGAGCACGCCAATTCACACCAGAGCACGTCAGTGCCTGTCAGAGCACGCCAGTGCACGCCAGAGCACTCCAGTGTACGCCAGAGCACGTCAATGCACGCCAGAGCACGCCAGTGCACGCCAGAGCACGCCAATTCACACCAGAGCACGCCAGTGCACGCCAGAGCACGCCAGAGCACGTCAATGCACGCCAGAGCACGCCAATTCACACCAGAGAACGCCAGTGCACGCCAGAGCACGTCAATGCACGCCAGAGCACGTCAATGCACGCCAGAGCAAGCCAGAGCACGCCAGTTCACGCCAGAGCACGGTAGAGCACAGCAGAGAACAGCTCAGCACTTGAAATTGCTCTAATATTTTTTTCACTTGTTAAAACCATTTTTTAATTACAGGATGTGTAATTCAATGTCCGATACACCATTTCAAGTCTATTGAATCAATAAATTTATAGAGCAAATCATGAACAAAAAGTTTTAGGAAAACGCACATCACAGCACTTGAATTTTCAAAAATTATTCAAGTTATTTGAGTTCTATTGTCTAGTAGTGGATTTCTATTGTCAAGCACTTGATTTCTGCATAGCAGAGCACGCCAGAGCAAGCCAGAGCACGCAAGAGCACGCAAGAGCACGCCAGTGCACGCCAGAGCACGCCAGTGCACGCCAGAAAACGTCAATGTACGCCAGAGCACGCCAGTGCACGCCAGAGAACGCAAGTGCACGCCAGAGCACGCCAATTCACACCAGAGCTCGCCAGTGCACGCCAGAGCACGCAAGAGCACGCCAGTGCACGCCAGAGCACGCCAGTGTACGCCAGTGCACGCCAGAGCACGCCAGTGAAAGCCAGAGCACGCCAATTCACACTAGAGCACGCCAGTGCACGCCAGAGAACGCAAACGCACGCCAGAGCACGTCAATGTACGCCAGAGCAAGCCAGTGCACGCCAGAGCACGCCAATTCACACCAGAGCACGCCAGTGCACGCCAGTGCAATCCAGAGCACGTCAATGCACGGCAGAGCACGGCAGAGCACGCCAGTGCTTGCCTAGTCCGCTAGTGCACGCCAGAGCACGCAAATTCACACCAGAGCGCGCCAGTTCAAGCCAGAGCACGCCAGTGCTTGACAGAGCACGCCAGTGCTTGCCAGAGCACGCCAGTGCTTGCCAGAGCACGCCAGTGCTTGCCAGAGCACGCCAGAGAACGCCAGAGCACGCCAGTGCACGCCAGAGCACGCCAATGCACGCCAGAGCAAGCCAGAGCACGTCAATGCACGCCAGATTACGCCAGTGCACGCCAATTCGCTCTAGAGCACGCCAGTGCACGCCAGTGCACGCCAGAGCACGCCAGAGCACGACAAATTCACACCAGAGCACGTCAATGCACGCCAAAGCACGCCAGTGCACGCTTGGGCACGCCAGAGCACGTCAATGCACGCCAGAGCATGCCAATGCACGCCAGTGCAGGCCAGAGCACGTCAATGCACGCCAGAGCACGTCAATGCACGCCAGAGCAAGCCAGAGCACGCCAGAGCACGCCAGAGCACGCCAGAGCACTTCATTGCACGCCAGAGAACGCCAGTGCACGCTAGAGCACGCCAATTCATACCAGCGCACGCCAGTGCACGCCAGACCACGCCAGTGCACGCCAGAGCACGCCAGTGCACACCAGAGCACGCCAGTGGACGCCAGAGCACGCCAGTGAACGCCAGAGCACGCCAGTGCACGCTAGAGCACGCCAGTGCACGCCAGAGCACGTCAATGCACGCCAGAGCAAGCCAGTGCACGCCAGAGAACGCCAGTGCACGCCAGAGCACGCCAATTCACACCAGAGCACGCCAGTGCACGCCAGAGCACGCCAGAGCACGCCAATTCACACCAGAGCACGCCAGTGCACGCCAGAGCACGTCAATGCACGCCAGAGCAAGCCAGTGCACGCCAGAGCACTGCAGTGCATGCCAGAGCACGCAAATGCACGCCAGAGCACGTCAATGCACGCCAAAGCAAGCCAGTGCACGCCAGAGCACGTCAATGCGCGCCAGAGCACGCCAGTGCACGCCAGAGCACGCCAGTTCACGCCAGAGCATGCCAATGCACGCCAGTTTAGGCCAGAGCACGTCAATGCACGCCAGAGCAAGCCAGAGCACGTCAATGCACGCCAGATCACGCCAGAGCACGCCAATTCACACCAGAGCACGCCAGTGCACGCCAGAGCACACCAGAGCACGCCAATATACACCAGAACACGCCAGAGCACGCCAGTACACGCCAGAGCACGGTAGAGCACAGCAGAGAACAGCTCAGCACTTGAAGTTGCTATAATATTTTTTTCACTTGTTAAAACCATTTTTTAAATACAGGATGTGTAAATCAATGTCCAATACACCATTTCAAGTCTATTGAATCAATAAATTTATAGAGCAAATCATGAACAAAAAGTTTTAGAAAAACGCACATCACAGCACTTGAATTTTAAAAAAAAATTATTCAAGTTATTTGAGTTCTATTGACGGGTAGTGGATTTCTATTGTCAAGCACTTGAGTTCTGCATAGCAGTGCACGCCAGAGCACGCCAGTGCACGCCAGAGCACGCCAGTGCACGCCAGAGCACGCCAATTCACACCAGAGCACGCCAGAGCACGCAAATCCATACCAGTGCACGCCAGAGAACGCTAATTCACACCAGAGCACGCCAGTGCACGCCAGAGCACGCCAGTGCACGACAGAACACGTCAATGCACGCCAGAGCACGCCAGTGCACGCCAGAGCACGTCAATGCACGCCAGAGCATGCCAATGCACGCCAGTGCAGGCCAGAGCACGTCAATGCACGCCAGAGCAAGCCAGAGCACGCCAGAGCACGCCAGTGCACGCCAGAGCAAGCCAGAGCACGCCAGTGCACGCAAGAGGACGCAAATTAACACCAGAGCACGCCAGTGCATGCCAGAGCACGCCAGAGCACGCCAGTGCACGCCAGAGCACGCCAGTGCACGCCAGTGCACGCCAGAGCACGCCAGAGCACGCCAGTGCACGCCAGTGCACGCCAGAGTACCTCATTGCACGCCAGAGCACGCTAGAGCACAGCAGAGATCAGCTCAGCACTTGAAAATGCTATAATATTTTTTTCACGTTAAAACCATATTTTAATAACAGGATGTGTAAATCAATGTCCAATACACCATTTCAAGTCTATTGAATCAATAAATTTATAGAGCAAATCATGAACAAAAAGTTTTAGAAAAACGCACATCACATCACTTGAATTTTTAAAAATTATTCAAGTTATTTAAGTTCTATTGTCGGGTAGTGGATTTCTATTGTCAAGCACTTGAGTTCTGCATTGAAGAGCACGCCAGAGCACGACAGAGTACGCCAGAAAACGCCAGTGCACGCCAGAGCACGCCAGTAAACGCTAAAGTACGCCAATTCACACCAGAGCACGCCAGTGCACGCCAGAGCACGCCAATTCACACCAGAGCACGCCAGTGCACGCCAGAGCACGCCAGTGCACGCCAGTGCACGCCAGAGCACGCCAGTGCACGCCAGAGCACGCCAGTGCACGCCAGAGCACGCCAGAGCACGTCAATGCACGCCAGAGCACGCCAATTCACACCAGAGCACGCCAGAGCACGCCAGAGCACGTCAATGCACGCCAGTGCACGCCAGTGCGCGTCAATGCACGTTAGAGCACGCCAGTGCACACCAGAGAACGCCAATTCACACCAGAGCACGCCAGTGCACGCCAGAGCACGTCAATGCACGCCAGAGCACGCCAGTGCACGCAAGAGCACGCCAATTCACACCAGAGCACGTCATTGCCTGTCAGAGCACGCCAGTGCACGCCAGAGCACTCCAGTGTACGCCAGAGCACGTCAATGCACGCCAGAGCACGCCAATTCACACCAGAGCACGCCAGTATACGCCAGAGCACGCCAGTGCACGCCAGAGCACGCCAATTCACACCATAGCGCGCCAGTTCAAGCCAGAGCACGCCAGTGCTGGCCAGAGCACGCCAGTGCACGAAAGAGCACGCCAGTGCACGCCAGAGCACGCCAGTGCACGCCAGAGCACGCCAGTGCACGCCAGAGCACGCCAGTGCACGCCAGTGCACGCCAGAGAACGCCAGTGCACGCCAGAGCACGCCAATGCACGCCAGAGCACGCCAGGACACGCCAGAGCACGCCTGTGCATGCCAGAGCACGTCAATGCACGCCAAAGCACGCCAGTGCACGCCAGAGCACGCCAGAGCACGCCAGAGCACTTCATTGCACGCCAGAGAACGCCAGTGCACGCTAGAGCACGCCAATTCATACCAGCGCACGCCAGTGCACGCCAGACCACGCCAGTGCACGCCAGAGCACGCCAGTGCACACCAGAGCACGCCAGTGGACGCCAGAGCACGCCAGTGAACGCCAGAGCACGCCAGTGCACGCTAGAGCACGCCAGTGCACGCCAGAGCACGTCAATGCACGCCAGAGCAAGCCAGTGCACGCCAGAGAACGCCAGTGCACGCCAGAGCACGCCAATTCACACCAGAGCACGCCAGTGCACGCCAGAGCACGCCAGAGCACGCCAATTCACACCAGAGCACGCCAGTGCACGCCAGAGCACGTCAATGCACGCCAGAGCAAGCCAGTGCACGCCAGAGCACTGCAGTGCATGCCAGAGCACGCAAATGCACGCCAGAGCACGTCAATGCACGCCAAAGCAAGCCAGTGCACGCCAGAGCACGTCAATGCGCGCCAGAGCACGCCAGTGCACGCCAGAGCACGCCAGTTCACGCCAGAGCATGCCAATGCACGCCAGTTTAGGCCAGAGCACGTCAATGCACGCCAGAGCAAGCCAGAGCACGTCAATGCACGCCAGATCACGCCAGAGCACGCCAATTCACACCAGAGCACGCCAGTGCACGCCAGAGCACACCAGAGCACGCCAATATACACCAGAACACGCCAGAGCACGCCAGTACACGCCAGAGCACGGTAGAGCACAGCAGAGAACAGCTCAGCACTTGAAGTTGCTATAATATTTTTTTCACTTGTTAAAACCATTTTTTAAATACAGGATGTGTAAATCAATGTCCAATACACCATTTCAAGTCTATTGAATCAATAAATTTATAGAGCAAATCATGAACAAAAAGTTTTAGAAAAACGCACATCACAGCACTTGAATTTTAAAAAAAAATTATTCAAGTTATTTGAGTTCTATTGACGGGTAGTGGATTTCTATTGTCAAGCACTTGAGTTCTGCATAGCAGTGCACGCCAGAGCACGCCAGTGCACGCCAGAGCACGCCAGTGCACGCCAGAGCACGCCAATTCACACCAGAGCACGCCAGAGCACGCAAATCCATACCAGTGCACGCCAGAGAACGCTAATTCACACCAGAGCACGCCAGTGCACGCCAGAGCACGCCAGTGCACGACAGAACACGTCAATGCACGCCAGAGCACGCCAGTGCACGCCAGAGCACGTCAATGCACGCCAGAGCATGCCAATGCACGCCAGTGCAGGCCAGAGCACGTCAATGCACGCCAGAGCAAGCCAGAGCACGCCAGAGCACGCCAGTGCACGCCAGAGCAAGCCAGAGCACGCCAGTGCACGCAAGAGGACGCAAATTAACACCAGAGCACGCCAGTGCATGCCAGAGCACGCCAGAGCACGCCAGTGCACGCCAGAGCACGCCAGTGCACGCCAGTGCACGCCAGAGCACGCCAGAGCACGCCAGTGCACGCCAGTGCACGCCAGAGTACCTCATTGCACGCCAGAGCACGCTAGAGCACAGCAGAGATCAGCTCAGCACTTGAAAATGCTATAATATTTTTTTCACGTTAAAACCATATTTTAATAACAGGATGTGTAAATCAATGTCCAATACACCATTTCAAGTCTATTGAATCAATAAATTTATAGAGCAAATCATGAACAAAAAGTTTTAGAAAAACGCACATCACATCACTTGAATTTTTAAAAATTATTCAAGTTATTTAAGTTCTATTGTCGGGTAGTGGATTTCTATTGTCAAGCACTTGAGTTCTGCATTGAAGAGCACGCCAGAGCACGACAGAGTACGCCAGAAAACGCCAGTGCACGCCAGAGCACGCCAGTAAACGCTAAAGTACGCCAATTCACACCAGAGCACGCCAGTGCACGCCAGAGCACGCCAATTCACACCAGAGCACGCCAGTGCACGCCAGAGCACGCCAGTGCACGCCAGTGCACGCCAGAGCACGCCAGTGCACGCCAGAGCACGCCAGTGCACGCCAGAGCACGCCAGAGCACGTCAATGCACGCCAGAGCACGCCAATTCACACCAGAGCACGCCAGAGCACGCCAGAGCACGTCAATGCACGCCAGTGCACGCCAGTGCGCGTCAATGCACGTTAGAGCACGCCAGTGCACACCAGAGAACGCCAATTCACACCAGAGCACGCCAGTGCACGCCAGAGCACGTCAATGCACGCCAGAGCACGCCAGTGCACGCAAGAGCACGCCAATTCACACCAGAGCACGTCATTGCCTGTCAGAGCACGCCAGTGCACGCCAGAGCACTCCAGTGTACGCCAGAGCACGTCAATGCACGCCAGAGCACGCCAATTCACACCAGAGCACGCCAGTATACGCCAGAGCACGCCAGTGCACGCCAGAGCACGCCAATTCACACCATAGCGCGCCAGTTCAAGCCAGAGCACGCCAGTGCTGGCCAGAGCACGCCAGTGCACGAAAGAGCACGCCAGTGCACGCCAGAGCACGCCAGTGCACGCCAGAGCACGCCAGTGCACGCCAGAGCACGCCAGTGCACGCCAGTGCACGCCAGAGAACGCCAGTGCACGCCAGAGCACGCCAATGCACGCCAGAGCACGCCAGGACACGCCAGAGCACGCCTGTGCATGCCAGAGCACGTCAATGCACGCCAAAGCACGCCAGTGCACGCTTGGGCACGCCAGTGCACGCTAGAGCACGCCAGAGCACGCCAATTCACACCAGAGCACGCCAGTGCACGCCAGAGCAAGCCAATTCACACCAGAGCACGCAAGTGCACGCCAGAGCACGCCAGTGCACGCCAGAGCACGCCAGAGCACGCCAGTGCAAACCAGAGCACGCCAGTGCACGCCAGAGCACGCCAATGAACGCCAGAGCACGCCAGTGCAAGCCAGAGAACGCCAGTGCACGCCAGAGCACGCCAATTCACGCCAGAGCACGCCAGTGCACTCCAGAGCACGCCAGTTCACGCCAGAGCACGCCAGTGCACGCCAGAGTACGCCAGAGCACGCCAGAGCTCGCCAATTCACACCAAAGCACGCCAGTGCACGCCATAGCACGCAAGCGCACGCCAGAGCACGTCAATGCACGCCAGAGCAAGCCAGTGCATGCCAGAGCACGCCAATTCAAACAGAGCACGCCAGTATACGCCAGAGCACGCCAGTGCACTCCAGAGCACGTCAATGCACGCCAGAGCACGCCAGTGCATGCCAGAGTCCGCCAGTGCACGCCAGAGCACGCCAATTCACACCAGAGCGCGCAAGTTCAAGCCAGAGCACGCCAGTGCTTGCCAGAGCACGCCAGTGCTTGCCAGAGCACGCCAGAGAACGCCAGAGAACGCCAGTGCACGCCAGAGCACGCCAATGCATGCCAGAGCAAGCCAGAGCACGTCAATGCACGCCAGATTACGCCAGTGCACGCCAGAGCACGCCAATTCACACCAGAGCAAGCCATTGCACGCCAGAGCACGCCAGAGCACGACAAATTAACACCAGAGAACGTCAATGCACGCCAAAGCAGGCCAGTGCACGCTTGGGCACGCCAGAGAACGCCAGTGCACGCCAGAGCACGCCAGTGCACGCCAGAGCACGCCAGTGCACGCCAGAGCACGCCAGTGCACGCCAATTCACACTAGAGCACGCCAGTGCACGCCAGAGCACGCAAGCGCACGCCAGAGCACGTCTATGCACGCCAGAGCAATCCAGTGCACGCCAGAGCACGCCAATTAACACCAGAGCACGCCAGTATACGCCAGAGCACGCCAGTGCAATCCAGAGCATGTCAATGCACGCCAGAGCACGCCAGTGCACGCCAGATTCCGCCAGTGCACGCCAGAGAACGCCAATTCACACCAGAGCGCGCCAGTTCAAGCCAGAGCACGCCAGTGCTTGCCAGAGCACGCCAGTGCTTGCCAGAGCACGCCAGTGCTTGCCAGAGCACGCCAGTGCTTGCCAGAGCACGCCAGAGAACGCCAAAGCACGCCAGTGCACGCCAGAGCACGCCAATGCACGCCAGAGCAAGCCAGAGAACGTCAATGCACGCCAGATTACGCCAGTGCACGCCAGAGCACGCCAATTCACACTAGAGCACGCCAGTGCACGCCAGTGCACGCCAGTGCACGCCAGAGCACGACAAATTCACACCAGAGAACGCCAATGCACGCCAAAGCACGCCAGTGCACGCTTGGGCACGCCGGTGCACGCCAGAGCACGTCAATGCACGCCAGAGAACGCCAATTCAAACCAGAGCACGCCAGTGCAAACCAGAGCACGCCAGTACACGCCAGAGCACGTCAATGCACGCCAGAGCATGCCAATGCACGCCAGTGCAGGCCAGAGTACGTCAATGCACGCCAGAGCAAGCCAGAGCACGTCAATGCACGCCAGATCACGCCAGTGCACGCCAGAGCACGCCAATTCACACCAGAGCACGCCAGTGCACGCCAGAGCACGCCAGAGCATGCCAGAGCACGTCAAAGCACGCCAGAGCAAGCCAGAGCACGCCAGAGCACGCCAGAGCACGCCAGAGCACGCCAGTGCACGCCAGTGCACGCCAGTGCACGCAAGAGCAAGCCAGAGCACGCCAGTGCACGCTAGAGCACGCCAATTCATACAAGATTACGCCAGTGCACGCCAGAGCACGCCACTGCACGCAAGAGCACGCCAGTGCACGCCAGAGCACGTCAATGCACGTCAATGCACGCCTGTGCACGCCAGAGCACGTCAATACACGACAGAGCACGAAAGTGCACGCCAGAGCAGCCAGTGCACGCCAGAGTACGCCAGTGCACGCCAGAGCACGCAAGTGCACGCCAGAGCAAGCCAGAGCACGTCAATGCACGCCAGAGCAAGCCAGAGCACGCCAGAGCACGCCAGAGCACGCCAGTGCACGAAAGAGCACGCCAGTGCACTTCAGAGCATGCCAGTGCACGCCAGAGCACGCCAGTGCACGCTAGAGCACGCCAGTGCACGCCAGAGAACGCCAGTGCACGCCAGAGCAAGCCAGAGCACGCCAGTGCACGCCAGCGCACGCTAGAGCACGCCAAATTATACCAGAGCACGCCAGAGCACGCCACTGCACGCCAGAGCACGCCAGTGCACGCCAGAGCACGCCAGTGCACGCCAGAGCACGCCAGTGCACGCCAGAGCACGCCAGTGCACGCCAGAGCACGCTAGTGCACGCCAGAGCACGTCAATGCACGCCAGAGCAAGCCAGTGCACGCCAGAGCACGCCAGTGCACGCCAGAGCACGCCAATTCACACCAGAGCACGCCAGTGCACGCCAGTGCACGCCAATTCACACCAGAACACGCCAGAGCACGCCAGTACACGCCAGAGCACAGTAGAGCACAGCAGAGAACAGCTCAGCACTTGAAGTTGCTATAATATTTTTTTCACTTGTTAAAACCATTTTTTAATTACAGGATGTGTAAATCAATGTCCAATACACCATTTCAAGTCTATTGAATCAATTAATTTATAGAGAAAATCATGAACAAAAAGTTTAAGAAAAACGCACATCACAGCACTTGAATTTTTAAAAATTATTCAAGTTATTCGAGTTCTATTGTCGGGTAGTGGATTTCTATTGTCAAGCACTTGAGTTCTGCATAGCAGAGCACGCCAGAGCACGACAGGGAACACCAGAGCACGCCAGTGCACGCGAGAGCACGCCAGTGCACGCAAGAGCACGCCAGTGCACGCCAGAGCACGCCACTGCACGCCAGAGCACGCCAGTGCACGCCAGAGCACGCCAGTGCACGCCAGAGCACGCCAGTGCACGCCAGAGCACGCCAGTGCACGCCAGAGCACGCCAGTGCACGCCAGAGCACGCAAGGGCACGCCAGGGCACGCCAGTGCACGCCAGAGCACGCCAATTCACACCAGAGCACGCCAGTGCACTCCAGAGCATGCCAGTGCACGCCAGTGCACGCCAGTGCACGCCAGAGCACGCAAATTCATACCAGTGCACGCCAGAGCACGCCAATTCACACCAGAGCACGCCAGTGCACGCCAGAGCACGTCAATGCACGCCAGAGGAAGCCAGAGCACGCCAGAGCAAGCCAGAGCACCCCAGAGCACGCCAGAGCACGCCAGTGCACGCCAGAGCACGCCAGTGCACGCCAGAAAACGTCAATATACGCCAGAGCACGCCATTGCACGCCAGAGAACGCAAGTGCACGCCAGAGCACGCCAATTCACACCAGAGCACGCCAGTGCACGCCAGAGCACGCCAGTGCACGCCAGAGCACGCCAGAGCACGCCAGTGCACGCCAGAGCACGCCAGAGAACGCCAGTGCACGCCAGAGAACGCCAGTGCACGCCAGAGCACGCCAGTGCACGCCAGAGCACGCCAATTCACACTAGAGCACGCCAGAGAACGCAAACGCACGCCAGAGCACGTCAATGTACGCCAGAGCAAGCCAGTGCACGCCAGAGCACGCCAATTCACACCAGAGCACGCCAGTATACGCAAGAGCACGCCAGTGCAATCCAGAGCACGTCAATGCACGCCAGAGCACGCCAGTGCACGCCAGAGTCCGCCAGTGCACGCCAGTGCACGCCAGAGCACGCCAGAGCACGCCAATTCACACCAGAGCACGCCAGTGCACGCCAGAGCACGTCAATGCACGCCAGAGCAAGCCAGTGCACGCCAGAGCACTGCAGTGCATGCCAGAGCACGCAAATGCACGCCAGAGCACGTCAATGCACGCCAAAGCAAGCCAGTGCACGCCAGAGCACGTCAATGCGCGCCAGAGCACGCCAGTGCACGCCAGAGCACGCCAGTTCACGCCAGAGCATGCCAATGCACGCCAGTTTAGGCCAGAGCACGTCAATGCACGCCAGAGCAAGCCAGAGCACGTCAATGCACGCCAGATCACGCCAGAGCACGCCAATTCACACCAGAGCACGCCAGTGCACGCCAGAGCACACCAGAGCACGCCAATATACACCAGAACACGCCAGAGCACGCCAGTACACGCCAGAGCACGGTAGAGCACAGCAGAGAACAGCTCAGCACTTGAAGTTGCTATAATATTTTTTTCACTTGTTAAAACCATTTTTTAATTACAGGATGTGTAAATCAATGTCCAATACACCATTTCAAGTCTATTGAATCAATAAATTTATAGAGCAAATCATGAACAAAAAGTTTTAGAAAAACGCACATCACAGCACTTGAATTTAAAAAAAAAATTATTCAAGTTATTTGAGTTCTATTGACGGGTAGTGGATTTCTATTGTCAAGCACTTGAGTTCTGCATAGCAGTGCACGCCAGAGCACGCCAGTGCACGCCAGAGCACGCCAGTGCACGCCAGAGCACGCCAATTCACACCAGAGCACGCCAGAGCACGCAAATCCATACCAGTGCACGCCAGAGAACGCTAATTCACACCAGAGCACGCCAGTGCACGCCAGAGCACGCCAGTGCACGACAGAACACGTCAATGCACGCCAGAGCACGCCAGTGCACGCCAGAGCACGTCAATGCACGCCAGAGCATGCCAATGCACGCCAGTGCAGGCCAGAGCACGTCAATGCACGCCAGAGCAAGCCAGAGCACGCCAGAGCACGCCAGTGCACGCCAGAGCAAGCCAGAGCACGCCAGTGCACGCAAGAGGACGCAAATTAACACCAGAGCACGCCAGTGCATGCCAGAGCACGCCAGAGCACGCCAGTGCACGCCAGAGCACGCCAGTGCACGCCAGTGCACGCCAGAGCACGCCAGAGCACGCCAGTGCACGCCAGTGCACGCCAGAGCACCTCATTGCACGCCAGAGCACGCTAGAGCACAGCAGAGATCAGCTCAGCACTTGAAAATGCTATAATATTTTTTTCACGTTAAAACCATATTTTAATAACAGGATGTGTAAATCAATGTCCAATACACCATTTCAAGTCTATTGAATCAATAAATTTATAGAGCAAATCATGAACAAAAAGTTTTAGAAAAACGCACATCACATCACTTGAATTTTTAAAAATTATTCAAGTTATTTAAGTTCTATTGTCGGGTAGTGGATTTCTATTGTCAAGCACTTGAGTTCTGCATTGAAGAGCACGCCAGAGCACGACAGAGTACGCCAGAAAACGCCAGTGCACGCCAGAGCACGCCAGTAAACGCTAAAGTACGCCAATTCACACCAGAGCACGCCAGTGCACGCCAGAGCACGCCAATTCACACCAGAGCACGCCAGTGCACGCCAGAGCACGCCAGTGCACGCCAGTGCACGCCAGAGCACGCCAGTGCACGCCAGAGCACGCCAGAGCACGTCAATGCACGCCAGAGCACGCCAATTCACACCAGAGCACGCCAGAGCACGCCAGAGCACGTCAATGCACGCCAGTGCACGCCAGTGCGCGTCAATGCACGTTAGAGCACGCCAGTGCACACCAGAGAACGCCAATTCACACCAGAGCACGCCAGTGCACGCCAGAGCACGTCAATGCACGCCAGAGCACGCCAGTGCACGCAAGAGCACGCCAATTCACACCAGAGCACGTCATTGCCTGTCAGAGCACGCCAGTGCACGCCAGAGCACTCCAGTGTACGCCAGAGCACGTCAATGCACGCCAGAGCACGCCAATTCACACCAGAGCACGCCAGTATACGCCAGAGCACGCCAGTGCACGCCAGAGCACGCCAATTCACACCATAGCGCGCCAGTTCAAGCCAGAGCACGCCAGTGCTGGCCAGAGCACGCCAGTGCACGCCAGAGCACGCCAGTGCACGAAAGAGCACGCCAGTGCACGCCAGAGCACGCCAGTGCACGCCAGAGCACGCCAGTGCACGCCAGAGCACGCCAGTGCACGCCAGAGAACGCCAGTGCACGCCAGAGCACGCCAATGCACGCCAGAGCACGCCAGGACACGCCAGAGCACGCCTGTGCATGCCAGAGCACGTCAATGCACGCCAAAGCACGCCAGTGCACGCTTGGGCACGCCAGTGCACGCTAGAGCACGCCAGAGCACGCCAGAGCACGCCAATTCACACCAGAGCACGCCAGTGCACGCCAGAGCAAGCCAATTCACACCAGAGCACGCAAGTGCACGCCAGAGCACGCCAGTGCACGCCAGAGCACGCCAGAGCACGCCAGTGCAAACCAGAGCACGCCAGTGCACGCCAGAGCACGCCAATGAACGCCAGAGCACGCCAGTGCAAGCCAGAGAACGCCAGTGCACGCCAGAGCACGCCAATTCACGCCAGAGCACGCCAGTGCACTCCAGAGCACGCCAGTTCACGCCAGAGCACGCCAGTGCACGCCAGAGTACGCCAGAGCACGCCAGAGCTCGCCAATTCACACCAAAGCACGCCAGTGCACGCCATAGCACGCAAGCGCACGCCAGAGCACGTCAATGCACGCCAGAGCAAGCCAGTGCATGCCAGAGCACGCCAATTCAAACAGAGCACGCCAGTATACGCCAGAGCACGCCAGTGCACTCCAGAGCACGTCAATGCACGCCAGAGCACGCCAGTGCATGCCAGAGTCCGCCAGTGCACGCCAGAGCACGCCAATTCACACCAGAGCGCGCAAGTTCAAGCCAGAGCACGCCAGTGCTTGCCAGAGCACGCCAGTGCTTGCCAGAGCACGCCAGAGAACGCCAGAGAACGCCAGTGCACGCCAGAGCACGCCAATGCATGCCAGAGCAAGCCAGAGCACGTCAATGCACGCCAGATTACGCCAGTGCACGCCAGAGCACGCCAATTCACACCAGAGCAAGCCATTGCACGCCAGAGCACGCCAGAGCACGACAAATTAACACCAGAGAACGTCAATGCACGCCAAAGCAGGCCAGTGCACGCTTGGGCACGCCAGAGAACGCCAGTGCACGCCAGAGCACGCCAGTGCACGCCAGAGCACGCCAGTGCACGCCAGAGCACGCCAGTGCACGCCAGAGCACGCCAGTGCACGCCAATTCACACTAGAGCACGCCAGTGCACGCCAGAGCACGCAAGCGCACGCCAGAGCACGTCTATGCACGCCAGAGCAATCCAGTGCACGCCAGAGCACGCCAATTAACACCAGAGCACGCCAGTATACGCCAGAGCACGCCAGTGCAATCCAGAGCATGTCAATGCACGCCAGAGCACGCCAGTGCACGCCAGATTCCGCCAGTGCACGCCAGAGAACGCCAATTCACACCAGAGCACGCCAGTGCTTGCCAGAGCACGCCAGTGCTTGCCAGAGCACGCCAGTGCTTGCCAGAGCACGCCAGAGAACGCCAAAGCACGCCAGTGCACGCCAGAGCACGCCAATGCACGCCAGAGCAAGCCAGAGAACGTCAATGCACGCCAGATTACGCCAGTGCACGCCAGAGCACGCCAATTCACACTAGAGCACGCCAGTGCACGCCAGTGCACGCCAGTGCACGCCAGAGCACGACAAATTCACACCAGAGAACGCCAATGCACGCCAAAGCACGCCAGTGCACGCTTGGGCACGCCGGTGCACGCCAGAGCACGTCAATGCACGCCAGAGAACGCCAATTCAAACCAGAGCACGCCAGTGCAAACCAGAGCACGCCAGTACACGCCAGAGCACGTCAATGCACGCCAGAGCATGCCAATGCACGCCAGTGCAGGCCAGAGTACGTCAATGCACGCCAGAGCAAGCCAGAGCACGTCAATGCACGCCAGATCACGCCAGTGCACGCCAGAGCACGCCAATTCACACCAGAGCACGCCAGTGCACGCCAGAGCACGCCAGAGCATGCCAGAGCACGTCAAAGCACGCCAGAGCAAGCCAGAGCACGCCAGAGCACGCCAGAGCACGCCAGTGCACGCCAGTGCACGCCAGTGCACGCAAGAGCAAGCCAGAGCACGCCAGTGCACGCTAGAGCACGCCAATTCATACAAGATTACGCCAGTGCACGCCAGAGCACGCCACTGCACGCCAGAGCACGCCAGTGCACGCCAGAGCACGTCAATGCACGTCAATGCACGCCTGTGCACGCCAGAGCACGTCAATACACGACAGAGCACGAAAGTGCACGCCAGAGCAGCCAGTGCACGCCAGAGTACGCCAGTGCACGCCAGAGCACGCAAGTGCACGCCAGAGCAAGCCAGAGCACGTCAATGCACGCCAGAGCAAGCCAGAGCACGCCAGAGCACGCCAGAGCACGCCAGTGCACGAAAGAGCACGCCAGTGCACTTCAGAGCATGCCAGTGCACGCCAGAGCACGCCAGTGCACGCTAGAGCACGCCAGTGCACGCCAGAGCACGCCAGTGCACTTCAGAGCATGCCAGTGCACGCCAGAGCACGCCAGTGCACGCTAGAGCACGCCAGTGCACGCCAGAGAACGCCAGTGCACGCCAGAGCAAGCCAGAGCACGCCAGTGCACGCCAGCGCACGCTAGAGCACGCCAAATTATACCAGAGCACGCCAGAGCACGCCACTGCACGCCAGAGCACGCCAGTGCACGCCAGAGCACGCCAGTGCACGCCAGAGCACGCCAGTGCACGCCAGAGCACGCTAGTGCACGCCAGAGCACGTCAATGCACGCCAGAGCAAGCCAGTGCACGCCAGAGCACGCCAGTGCACGCCAGAGCACGCCAATTCACACCAGAGCACGCCAGTGCACGCCAGAGCACGCCAATTCACACCAGAACACGCCAGAGCACGCCAGTACACGCCAGAGCACAGTAGAGCACAGCAGAGAACAGCTCAGCACTTGAAGTTGCTATAATATTTTTTTCACTTGTTAAAACCATTTTTTAATTACAGGATGTGTAAATCAATGTCCAATACACCATTTCAAGTCTATTGAATCAATTAATTTATAGAGAAAATCATGAACAAAAAGTTTAAGAAAAACGCACATCACAGCACTTGAATTTTTAAAAATTATTCAAGTTATTCGAGTTCTATTGTCGGGTAGTGGATTTCTATTGTCAAGCACTTGAGTTCTGCATAGCAGAGCACGCCAGAGCACGACAGGGAACACCAGAGCACGCCAGTGCACGCGAGAGCACGCCAGTGCACGCAAGAGCACGCCAGTGCACGCCAGAGCACGCCACTGCACGCCAGAGCACGCCAGTGCACGCCAGAGCACGCCAGTGCACGCCAGAGCACGCCAGTGCACGCCAGAGCACGCCAGTGCACGCCAGAGCACGCCAGTGCACGCCAGAGCACGCAAGGGCACGCCAGGGCACGCCAGTGCACGCCAGAGCACGCCAATTCACACCAGAGCACGCCAGTGCACTCCAGAGCATGCCAGTGCACGCCAGTGCACGCCAGTGCACGCCAGTGCACGCCAGAGCACGCAAATTCATACCAGTGCACGCCAGAGCACGCCAATTCACACCAGAGCACGCCAGTGCACGCCAGAGCACGTCAATGCACGCCAGAGGAAGCCAGAGCACGCCAGAGCAAGCCAGAGCACCCCAGAGCACGCCAGAGCACGCCAGTGCACGCCAGAGCACGCCAGTGCACGCCAGAAAACGTCAATATACGCCAGAGCACGCCATTGCACGCCAGAGAACGCAAGTGCACGCCAGAGCACGCCAATTCACACCAGAGCACGCCAGTGCACGCCAGAGCACGCCAGTGCACGCCAGAGCACGCCAGAGCACGCCAGTGCACGCCAGAGCACGCCAGAGAACGCCAGTGCACGCCAGAGAACGCCAGTGCACGCCAGAGCACGCCAGTGCACGCCAGAGCACGCCAATTCACACTAGAGCACGCCAGAGAACGCAAACGCACGCCAGAGCACGTCAATGTACGCCAGAGCAAGCCAGTGCACGCCAGAGCACGCCAATTCACACCAGAGCACGCCAGTATACGCAAGAGCACGCCAGTGCAATCCAGAGCACGTCAATGCACGCCAGAGCACGCCAGTGCACGCCAGAGTCCGCCAGTGCACGCCAGAGCACGCCAATTCACACCAGAGCGCGCCAGTTCAAGCCAGAGCACGGCAGTGCTTGCCAGAGCACGCCAGAAAACGCCAGAGCACGCCAGTGCACACCAGAGCACGCCAATGCACGCCAGAGCAAGCCAGAGCACGTCAATGCAGCCAGATTACGCCAGTGCACGCCAGAGCACGCCAATTCACTCTAGAGCACGCCAGTGCACGCCAGTGCACGCCAGTGCACGCCAGAGCACGACAAACTCACACCAGAGCACGTCAATGCACGCCAAAGCACGCCAGTGCACGCTTGGGCACGTTAGAGCACGTCAATGCACGCCAGAGAATGCAAATACACGCCAGTGCAGGCCAGAGCACGTCAATGCACTCCAGAGCAAGCCAGAGCACGTCAATGAACGCCAGATCACGCAAGTCCACGCCAGAGCACGCCAATTCACACTAGAGCACGCCAGTGCACGCCAGAGCACGCCAGTGCATGCCAGAGCACGTCAAAGCACGCCAGAGCAAACCAGAGCACGCCAGAGCACGCCAGAGCACGCCAGAGTACGCCATTGCACGCCAGAGAACGCCAGTGCACGCTAGAGCACGCCAATTCATACCAGCGCACGCCAGTGCACGCCAGACCACGCCAGTGCACGCCAGAGCACGCCAGTGCACGCCAGAGCACGCCAGTGCACGCCAGAGCACGCCAGAGCACGCCAGTGAACGCCAGAGCACGCCAGAGCAAGCCAGTGCACGCTAGTGCACGCCAGAGCACGTCAATGCACGCAAGAGCACGCCAGTGCACGCCAGAGAACGCCAATTCACACCAGAGCACGCCAGTGCACGCCAGTACACTCCAGAGCAAGTCAATGCACGCCAGAGCACGCCAGTGCACGCCAGAGCACGTCAATGCACGCCAGAGAACGCCAATTCAAACCAGAGCACGCCAGTGCAAGCCAGAGCTCGCCAGCGCACGCCAGTACACGCCAGAGCACGTCAATGCACGCCAGAGAACGCCAATTCAAACCAGAGCACGCCAGTGCAAGCCAGAGCACGCCAGCGCACGCCAGAGCACGCCAGTACACGCCAGAGCACGCCAATGCACGCCAGAGCATGCCAATGCACGCCAGTGCAGGCCAGAGCACGTCAATGCACGCCAGAGCAAGCCAGAGCACGTCAATGCACGCCAGATCACGCCAGTGCACTGCAGAGCACGCCAATTCACACCAGAGCACGCCAGTGCACGCCAGAGCACGCCAGAGCACGCCAATTCACACCAGAACACGCCAGAGCACGCCAGTACACGCCAGAGCACGGTAGAGCACAGCAGAGAACAGCTCAGCACTTGAAGTTGCTATAATATTTTTTTCACTTGTTAAAACCATTTTTTAATTACAGGTTGTGTAAATCAATGTCCAATGCACCATTTCAAGTCTATTGAATCAATAAATTTATAGAGCAAATCATGAACAAAAAGTTTTAGAAAAACGCACATCACAGCACTTGAATTTTAAAAAATTATTCAAGTTATTTGAGTTCTATTGTCGGGTAGTGGATTTCTATTGTCAAGCACTTGAGTTCTGCATAGCAGAGCACGCCAGTGCACGCCAGAGCACGCCAGTGCACGCCAGAGCACGCCAGTGCACGCCAGAACACGCCAGTGCACGCCAGAGCACGCCAGTACACGCCAGAGAATGCCAGTGCATGCCAGAGCACGTCAAAGCACGCCATAGCACGCCAGAGCACGCCAGAGCACGCCAGTGCACGCCAGAGCATGCCAGAGCACGCCAGTGCACGCTAGAGCACGCCAATTCATACCAGTGCACGCCAGAGCACGCCAATTCACACCAGATTACGCCAGTGCACGCCAGAGCACGCAAATTCACACCAGAGCACGCCAGTGCACGCCAGAGCACGCCAGAGCACGCCAGAGCACGCCAGTGCAAGCCAGAGCACGTCAATGCACGCCAGAGCAAGCCAGAGCACGTCAATGCACGCCAGAGCAAGCCAGAGCACGCCAGAGCACGCCAGAGCACGCCAGTGCACGAAAGAGCACGCCAGTGCACTTCAGAGCACGCCAGTGCACGCCAGAGCACGCCAGTGCACGCTAGAGCACGCCAGTGCACGCCAGAGAACGCCAGTGCACGCCAGAGCAAGCCAGAGCACGCCAGTGCACGCCAGCGCACGCTAGAGCACGCCAAATTATACCAGAGCACGCCAGAGCACGCCACTGCACGCCAGAGCACGCCAGTGCACGCCAGAGCACGCCAGTGCACGCCAGAGCACGCTAGTGCACGCTAGTGCACGCCAGAGCACGTCAATGCACGCCAGAGCAAGCCAGTGCACGCCAGAGCACGCCAGTGCACGCCAGAGCACGCCAATTCACACCAGAGCACGCCAGTGCACGCCAGAGCACGCCAATTCACACCAGAACACGCCAGAGCACGCCAGTACACGCCAGAGCACAGTAGAGCACAGCAGAGAACAGCTCAGCACTTGAAGTTGCTATAATATTTTTTTCACTTGTTAAAACCATTTTTTAATTACAGGATGTGTAAATCAATGTCCAATACACCATTTCAAGTCTATTGAATCAATTAATTTATAGAGCAAATCATGAACAAAAAGTTTAAGAAAAACGCACATCACAGCACTTGAATTTTTAAAAATTATTCAAGTTATTTGAGTTCTATTGTCGGGTAGTGGATTTCTATTGTCAAGCACTTGAGTTCTGCATAGCAGAGCACGCCAGAGCACGACAGGGAACACCAGAGCACGCCAGTGCACGCGAGAGCACGCCAGTGCACGCAAGAGCACGCCAGTGCACGCCAGAGCACGCCACTGCACGCCAGAGCACGCCAGTGCACGCCAGAGCACGCCAGTGCACGCCAGAGCACGCCAGTGCACGCCAGAGCACGCCAGTGCACGCCAGAGCACGCAAGGGCACGCCAGGGCACGCCAGTGCACGCCAGGGCACGCCAGTGCACGCCAGGGCACGCCAGTGCACGCCAGGGCACGCCAGTGCACGCCAGGGCACGCCAGTGCACGCCAGGGCACGCCAGTGCACGCCAGAGCACGCCAATTCACACCAGAGCACGCCAGTGCACTCCAGAGCATGCCAGTGCACGCCAGTGCACGCCAGTGCACGCCAGAGCACGCAAATTCATACCAGTGCACGCCAGAGCACGCCAATTCACACCAGAGCACGCCAGTGCACGCCAGAGCACGTCAATGCACGCCAGAGGAAGCCAGAGCACGCCAGAGCAAGCCAGAGCACCCCAGAGCACGCCAGAGCACGCCAGTGCACGCCAGAGCACGCCAGTGCACGCCAGAAAACGTCAATATACGCCAGAGCACGCCATTGCACGCCAGAGAACGCAAGTGCACGCCAGAGCACGCCAATTCACACCAGAGCACGCCAGTGCACGCCAGAGCACGCCAGTGCACGCCAGAGCACGCCAGAGCACGCCAGTGCACGCCAGAGCACGCCAGAGAACGCCAGTGCACGCCAGAGAACGCCAGTGCACGCCAGAGCACGCCAATTCACACTAGAGCACGCCAGAGAACGCAAACGCACGCCAGAGCACGTCAATGTACGCCAGAGCAAGCCAGTGCACGCCAGAGCACGCCAATTCACACCAGAGCACGCCAGTATACGCAAGAGCACGCCAGTGCAATCCAGAGCACGTCAATGCACGCCAGAGCACGCCAGTGCACGCCAGAGTCCGCCAGTGCACGCCAGAGCACGCCAATTCACACCAGAGCGCGCCAGTTCAAGCCAGAGCACGGCAGTGCTTGCCAGAGCACGCCAGAAAACGCCAGAGCACGCCAGTGCACACCAGAGCACGCCAATGCACGCCAGAGCAAGCCAGAGCACGTCAATGCACGCCAGATTACGCCAGTGCACGCCAGAGCACGCCAATTCACTCTAGAGCACGCCAGTGCACGCCAGAGCACGACAAATTCACACCAGAGCACGTCAATGCACGCCAAAGCACGCCAGTGCACGCTTGGGCACGCTAGAGCACGTCAATGCACGCCAGAGAATGCAAATACACGCCAGTGCAGGCCAGAGCACGTCAATGCACGCCAGAGCAAGCCAGAGCACGTCAATGAACGCCAGATCACGCAAGTCCACGCCAGAGCACGCCAATTCACACTAGAGCACGCCAGTGCACGCCAGAGCACGCCAGTGCATGCCAGAGCACGTCAAAGCACGCCAGAGCAAACCAGAGCACGCCAGAGCACGCCAGAGCACGCCAGAGTACGCCATTGCACGCCAGAGAACGCCAGTGCACGCTAGAGCACGCCAATTCATACCAGCGCACGCCAGTGCACGCCAGACCACGCCAGTGCACGCCAGAGCACGCCAGTGCACGCCAGAGCACGCCAGTGCACGCCAGAGCACGCCAGAGCACGCCAGTGAACGCCAGAGCACGCCAGAGCAAGCCAGTGCACGCTAGTGCACGCCAGAGCACGTCAATGCACGCAAGAGCACGCCAGTGCACGCCAGAGAACGCCAATTCACACCAGAGCACGCCAGTGCACGCCAGTACACTCCAGAGCAAGTCAATGCACGCCAGAGCACGCCAGTGCACGCCAGAGCACGTCAATGCACGCCAGAGAACGCCAATTCAAACCAGAGCACGCCAGTGCAAGCCAGAGCTCGCCAGCGCACGCCAGTACACGCCAGAGCACGTCAATGCACGCCAGAGAACGCCAATTCAAACCAGATCACGCCAGTGCATGCCAGAGCACGTCAAAGCACGCCAGAGCAACACAGAGCACGCAAGAGCACGCCAGAGCACGCCAGTGCACGCCAGTGCACGCCAGAGCAAGCCAGAAAACGCCAGTGCACGCTTGAGCACGCCAATTCACAACAGAGCTTGCCAGTGCACGCCAGAGAACGCCAGTGCACGCCAGAGCACGCCAGTGCACGCCAGAGCACGCCAGTGCACTCCAGAGTACGCCAGTGCACGCTAGAGCACGCCAGTGCACGCCAGAGCACGCCAGTGCACGCCAGAGCACGCCAGTGCACGCCAGAGCACGCCAGTGCACGCCAGAGTACGTCAATGCACGCCAGAGCAAGCCAGAGCACGTCAATGCAAGATAGAAGCAAGCCAGTGCACGCCAGAGCACGCCAGAGCAAGCCAGTGCACGCCAGAGCACGCCAATTCACACCAGAGCACGCCAGTGCACGCCAGAGCACGTCAATGATCGCCAGAGCAAGCCAGTTCATGCCAGAGTACGTCAATGCACGCCAGAGCACGCCAGTGGACGCCAGAAAACGTCAATGCACGCCAGAGCACGCCATTGCACGCCAGAGCACGTCAATGCACGCCAGAGCACGCCAATTCAAACCAGAGCACGCCAGTGCAAGCCAGAGCACGCCAGCGCACGCCAGAGCACGCCAGTACACGCCAGAGCACGCCAATTTACACCAGACCACGCCAGAGCAAGCCAGAGCAAGCCAGAGCACGCCAATTCACACAAGAGCACGCCAGAGCACGCCAGTGCACGCCAGAGCACGGTAGAGCACAGCAGAGAACAGCTCAGCACTTGAAGTTGCTCTAATATTTTTTTCACTTGTTAAAACCATTTTTAAATTACAGGATGTGTAAATCAATGTCCAATACACCATTTCAAGTCTATTGAATCAATAAATTTATAGAGCAAATCATGAACAAAAAGTTTTAGAAAAACGCACATCACAGCACTTGAATTTAAAAAAAAATTATTCAAGTTATTTGAGTTCTATTGACGGGTAGTGGATTTCTATTGTCAAGCACTTGAGTTCTACATAGCAGAGCACGCCAGAGCACGCCAGTGCACGCCAGAGCACGCCAATTCACACCAGAGCACGCCAGAGCACGCAAATCCATACCAGTGCACGCCAGAGCACGCTAATTCACACCAGAGCACGCCAGTGCACGACAGAACACGTCAATGCACGCCAGAGCACGCCAGTGCACGCCAGAGCACGTCAATGCACGCCAGAGCATGCCAATGCACGCCAGTGCAGGCCAGAGCACGTCAAAGCACGCCAAAGCAAGCCAGAGCACGCCAGAGCACGCCAGAGCACGCCAGAGCACGCCAGTGCACGCCAGAGCAAGCCAGAGCACGCCAGTGCACGCAAGAGAACGCAAATTAACACCAGAGCACGCCAGTGCATGCCAGAGCACGCCAGTGCACGCCAGAGCACGCCAGTGCACGCCAGAGCACGCCAGTGCGCGACAGAGCACGCCAGTGCACGCCAGAGCACGCCAGTGGACGCCAGAGAACGTCAATGCACGCCAGAGCAACCCAGAGCACGCCAGAGCACGCCAGTGCAGGCCAGAGCACGTCAATGCACGCCAGAGCAAGCCAGAGCACGTCAATGCACGCCAGAGCACGCCAGAGCACGCCAGAGAACGCCAATTCACACCAGAGCACGCCAGCGCACGCCAGAGCACGCCAGTTTATGCCAGAGCACGTCAAAGCACGCCAGAGCAACCCAGAGCACGCCAGAGCACGCCAGAGCACGCCAGTGCACGCCAGAGAACGCCAGTGCACTTCAGAGCACGCCAGTGCACGCCAGAGCACGCCAGTGCACGCCAGAGCACACCAGTGCACGCCAGAGCACGCCAGTGCACGCCAGAGCACGCCAGTGCACGCAAGAGCACGCCAGTGCACGCAAGAGTACGCCAATTCACACCAGAGCACGCCAGTGCAGGCCAGAGAAAGCCAGAGCACGCCAGAGCACGCCAGTGCACGCCAGAGCAACCCAGAGCACGCCAGAGCACGCCAGAGCACGCCAGTGCACGCCAGAGAACGCCAGTGCACTTCAGAGCACGCCAGTGCACGCCAGAGCACGCCAGTGCACGCCAGAGCACACCAGTGCACGCCAGAGCACGCCAGTGCACGCCAGAGCACGCCAGTGCACGCAAGAGCACGCCAGTGCACGCAAGAGTACGCCAATTCACACCAGAGCACGCCAGTGCAGGCCAGAGAAAGCCAGAGCACGCCAGAGCACGCCAGTGCACGCCAGAGCACGCCAGTGCACGCCAGAGCACACCAGTGCACGCCAGAGCACGCCAGTGCACGCCAGAGCACGCCAGTGCACGCAAGAGCACGCCAGTGCACGCAAGAGTACGCCAATTCACACCAGAGCACGCCAGTGCAGGCCAGAGAAAGCCAGAGCACGCCAGAGCACGCCAGTGCACGCCAGAGTACGTCAATGCACGCCAGAGCAAGCCAGAGCACGTCAATGCAAGATAGAAGCAAGCCAGTGCACGCCAGAGCACGCCAGAGCAAGCCAGTGCACGCCAGAGCACGCCAATTCACACCAGAGCACGCCAGTGCACGCCAGAGCACGTCAATGATCGCCAGAGCAAGCCAGTTCATGCCAGAGTACGTCAATGCACGCCAGAGCACGCCAGTGGACGCCAGAAAACGTCAATGCACGCCAGAGCACGCCATTGCACGCCAGAGCACGTCAATGCACGCCAGAGCACGCCAATTCAAACCAGAGCACGCCAGTGCAAGCCAGAGCACGCCAGCGCACGCCAGAGCACGCCAGTACACGCCAGAGCACGCCAATTTACACCAGACCACGCCAGAGCAAGCCAGAGCAAGCCAGAGCACGCCAATTCACACAAGAGCACGCCAGAGCACGCCAGTGCACGCCAGAGCACGGTAGAGCACAGCAGAGAACAGCTCAGCACTTGAAGTTGCTCTAATATTTTTTTCACTTGTTAAAACCATTTTTAAATTACAGGATGTGTAAATCAATGTCCAATACACCATTTCAAGTCTATTGAATCAATAAATTTATAGAGCAAATCATGAACAAAAAGTTTTAGAAAAACGCACATCACAGCACTTGAATTTAAAAAAAAATTATTCAAGTTATTTGAGTTCTATTGACGGGTAGTGGATTTCTATTGTCAAGCACTTGAGTTCTACATAGCAGAGCACGCCAGAGCACGCCAGTGCACGCCAGAGCACGCCAATTCACACCAGAGCACGCCAGAGCACGCAAATCCATACCAGTGCACGCCAGAGCACGCTAATTCACACCAGAGCACGCCAGTGCACGACAGAACACGTCAATGCACGCCAGAGCACGCCAGTGCACGCCAGAGCACGTCAATGCACGCCAGAGCATGCCAATGCACGCCAGTGCAGGCCAGAGCACGTCAAAGCACGCCAAAGCAAGCCAGAGCACGCCAGAGCACGCCAGAGCACGCCAGAGCACGCCAGTGCACGCCAGAGCAAGCCAGAGCACGCCAGTGCACGCAAGAGAACGCAAATTAACACCAGAGCACGCCAGTGCATGCCAGAGCACGCCAGTGCACGCCAGAGCACGCCAGTGCACGCCAGAGCACGCCAGTGCGCGACAGAGCACGCCAGTGCACGCCAGAGCACGCCAGTGGACGCCAGAGAACGTCAATGCACGCCAGAGCAACCCAGAGCACGCCAGAGCACGCCAGTGCAGGCCAGAGCACGTCAATGCACGCCAGAGCAAGCCAGAGCACGTCAATGCACGCCAGAGCACGCCAGAGCACGCCAGAGAACGCCAATTCACACCAGAGCACGCCAGCGCACGCCAGAGCACGCCAGTTTATGCCAGAGCACGTCAAAGCACGCCAGAGCAACCCAGAGCACGCCAGAGCACGCCAGAGCACGCCAGTGCACGCCAGAGAACGCCAGTGCACTTCAGAGCACGCCAGTGCACGCCAGAGCACGCCAGTGCACGCCAGAGCACACCAGTGCACGCCAGAGCACGCCAGTGCACGCCAGAGCACGCCAGTGCACGCAAGAGCACGCCAGTGCACGCAAGAGTACGCCAATTCACACCAGAGCACGCCAGTGCAGGCCAGAGAAAGCCAGAGCACGCCAGAGCACGCCAGTGCACGCCAGAGCAACCCAGAGCACGCCAGAGCACGCCAGAGCACGCCAGTGCACGCCAGAGAACGCCAGTGCACTTCAGAGCACGCCAGTGCACGCCAGAGCACGCCAGTGCACGCCAGAGCACACCAGTGCACGCCAGAGCACGCCAGTGCACGCCAGAGCACGCCAGTGCACGCAAGAGCACGCCAGTGCACGCAAGAGTACGCCAATTCACACCAGAGCACGCCAGTGCAGGCCAGAGAAAGCCAGAGCACGCCAGAGCACGCCAGTGCACGCCAGAGCACGCCAGTGCAAGCCAGAGCACGTCAATGAACGCCAGAGCAAGCCAGAGTACGTCAATGCACGATAGAAGCAAGCCAGTGTACGCCAGAGCACGCCAGAGCAAGCCAGTGCACGCCAGAGAACGCCAATTCACACCAGAGCACGCCAGCGCACGCCAGAGCACGCCAGTGCATGCCAGAGCACGTCAAAGCACGCCAGAGCAACCCAGAGCACGCCAGAGCACGCCAGAGCACGCCAGTGCACGCCAGAGAACGCCAGTGCACGCCAGAGCACGACAAATTCACACCAGAGCACGTCAATGCACGCCAAAGCACGCCAGTGCACGCTTGGGCACGCTAGAGCACGTCAATGCACGCCAGAGAATGCAAATACACGCCAGTGCAGGCCAGAGCACGTCAATGCACGCCAGAGCAAGCCAGAGCACGTCAATGAACGCCAGATCACGCAAGTCCACGCCAGAGCACGCCAATTCACACTAGAGCACGCCAGTGCACGCCAGAGCACGCCAGTGCATGCCAGAGCACGTCAAAGCACGCCAGAGCAAACCAGAGCACGCCAGAGCACGCCAGAGCACGCCAGAGTACGCCATTGCACGCCAGAGAACGCCAGTGCACGCTAGAGCACGCCAATTCATACCAGCGCACGCCAGTGCACGCCAGACCACGCCAGTGCACGCCAGAGCACGCCAGTGCACGCCAGAGCACGCCAGTGCACGCCAGAGCACGCCAGAGCACGCCAGTGAACGCCAGAGCACGCCAGAGCAAGCCAGTGCACGCTAGTGCACGCCAGAGCACGTCAATGCACGCAAGAGCACGCCAGTGCACGCCAGAGAACGCCAATTCACACCAGAGCACGCCAGTGCACGCCAGTACACTCCAGAGCAAGTCAATGCACGCCAGAGCACGCCAGTGCACGCCAGAGCACGTCAATGCACGCCAGAGAACGCCAATTCAAACCAGAGCACGCCAGTGCAAGCCAGAGCTCGCCAGCGCACGCCAGTACACGCCAGAGCACGTCAATGCACGCCAGAGAACGCCAATTCAAACCAGATCACGCCAGTGCATGCCAGAGCACGTCAAAGCACGCCAGAGCAACACAGAGCACGCAAGAGCACGCCAGAGCACGCCAGTGCACGCCAGTGCACGCCAGAGCAAGCCAGAAAACGCCAGTGCACGCTTGAGCACGCCAATTCACAACAGAGCTTGCCAGTGCACGCCAGAGAACGCCAGTGCACGCCAGAGCACGCCAGTGCACGCCAGAGCACGCCAGTGCACTCCAGAGTACGCCAGTGCACGCTAGAGCACGCCAGTGCACGCCAGAGCACGCCAGTGCACGCCAGAGCACGCCAGTGCACGCCAGAGCACGCCAGTGCACGCCAGAGTACGTCAATGCACGCCAGAGCAAGCCAGAGCACGTCAATGCAAGATAGAAGCAAGCCAGTGCACGCCAGAGCACGCCAGAGCAAGCCAGTGCACGCCAGAGCACGCCAATTCACACCAGAGCACGCCAGTGCACGCCAGAGCACGTCAATGATCGCCAGAGCAAGCCAGTTCATGCCAGAGTACGTCAATGCACGCCAGAGCACGCCAGTGGACGCCAGAAAACGTCAATGCACGCCAGAGCACGCCATTGCACGCCAGAGCACGTCAATGCACGCCAGAGCACGCCAATTCAAACCAGAGCACGCCAGTGCAAGCCAGAGCACGCCAGCGCACGCCAGAGCACGCCAGTACACGCCAGAGCACGCCAATTTACACCAGACCACGCCAGAGCAAGCCAGAGCAAGCCAGAGCACGCCAATTCACACAAGAGCACGCCAGAGCACGCCAGTGCACGCCAGAGCACGGTAGAGCACAGCAGAGAACAGCTCAGCACTTGAAGTTGCTCTAATATTTTTTTCACTTGTTAAAACCATTTTTAAATTACAGGATGTGTAAATCAATGTCCAATACACCATTTCAAGTCTATTGAATCAATAAATTTATAGAGCAAATCATGAACAAAAAGTTTTAGAAAAACGCACATCACAGCACTTGAATTTAAAAAAAAATTATTCAAGTTATTTGAGTTCTATTGACGGGTAGTGGATTTCTATTGTCAAGCACTTGAGTTCTACATAGCAGAGCACGCCAGAGCACGCCAGTGCACGCCAGAGCACGCCAATTCACACCAGAGCACGCCAGAGCACGCAAATCCATACCAGTGCACGCCAGAGCACGCTAATTCACACCAGAGCACGCCAGTGCACGACAGAACACGTCAATGCACGCCAGAGCACGCCAGTGCACGCCAGAGCACGTCAATGCACGCCAGAGCATGCCAATGCACGCCAGTGCAGGCCAGAGCACGTCAAAGCACGCCAAAGCAAGCCAGAGCACGCCAGAGCACGCCAGAGCACGCCAGAGCACGCCAGTGCACGCCAGAGCAAGCCAGAGCACGCCAGTGCACGCAAGAGAACGCAAATTAACACCAGAGCACGCCAGTGCATGCCAGAGCACGCCAGTGCACGCCAGAGCACGCCAGTGCACGCCAGAGCACGCCAGTGCGCGACAGAGCACGCCAGTGCACGCCAGAGCACGCCAGTGGACGCCAGAGAACGTCAATGCACGCCAGAGCAACCCAGAGCACGCCAGAGCACGCCAGTGCAGGCCAGAGCACGTCAATGCACGCCAGAGCAAGCCAGAGCACGTCAATGCACGCCAGAGCACGCCAGAGCACGCCAGAGAACGCCAATTCACACCAGAGCACGCCAGCGCACGCCAGAGCACGCCAGTTTATGCCAGAGCACGTCAAAGCACGCCAGAGCAACCCAGAGCACGCCAGAGCACGCCAGAGCACGCCAGTGCACGCCAGAGAACGCCAGTGCACTTCAGAGCACGCCAGTGCACGCCAGAGCACGCCAGTGCACGCCAGAGCACACCAGTGCACGCCAGAGCACGCCAGTGCACGCCAGAGCACGCCAGTGCACGCAAGAGCACGCCAGTGCACGCAAGAGTACGCCAATTCACACCAGAGCACGCCAGTGCAGGCCAGAGAAAGCCAGAGCACGCCAGAGCACGCCAGTGCACGCCAGAGCAACCCAGAGCACGCCAGAGCACGCCAGAGCACGCCAGTGCACGCCAGAGAACGCCAGTGCACTTCAGAGCACGCCAGTGCACGCCAGAGCACGCCAGTGCACGCCAGAGCACACCAGTGCACGCCAGAGCACGCCAGTGCACGCCAGAGCACGCCAGTGCACGCAAGAGCACGCCAGTGCACGCAAGAGTACGCCAATTCACACCAGAGCACGCCAGTGCAGGCCAGAGAAAGCCAGAGCACGCCAGAGCACGCCAGTGCACGCCAGAGCACGCCAGTGCAAGCCAGAGCACGTCAATGAACGCCAGAGCAAGCCAGAGTACGTCAATGCACGATAGAAGCAAGCCAGTGTACGCCAGAGCACGCCAGAGCAAGCCAGTGCACGCCAGAGAACGCCAATTCACACCAGAGCACGCCAGCGCACGCCAGAGCACGCCAGTGCATGCCAGAGCACGTCAAAGCACGCCAGAGCAACCCAGAGCACGCCAGAGCACGCCAGAGCACGCCAGTGCACGCCAGAGAACGCCAGTGCACGCCAGAGCACGCCAGTGCACGCCAGAGCACGCCAGTGCACGCCAGAGCACACCAGTGCACGCCAGAGCACGCCAGTGCACGCCAGAGCACGCCAGTGCACGCAAGAGCACGCCAATTCACACCAGAGCACGCCAGTGCAGGCCAGAGAAAGCCAGAGCACGCCAGAGCACGCCAGTGCACGCCAGAGCACGCCAGTGCACGCAAGAGCACGCCAGTGCACGCCAGAGCACGTCAATGCACGCCAGAGCAAGCCAGAGTACGTCAATGCACGATAGAAGCAAGCCAGTGTACGCCAGAGCAAGCCAGAGCAAGCCAGTGCACGCCAGAGCACGCCAATTCACACCAGAGCACGCCAGTGCATGCCAGAGCACGTCAATGCACGCCAGAGCAAGCCAGTGCACGCCAGAGCGCGTCAATGCACGCCAGAGCACGCCAGTGGACGCCAGAGAACGTCAATGCACGCCAGAGCAACCCAGAGCACGCCAGAGCACGCCAGTGCAGGCCAGAGCACGTCAATGCACGCCAGAGCAAGCCAGAGCACGTCAATGCACGCCAGATCACGCCAGAGCACGCCAGAGAAAGCCAATTCACACCAGAGCACGCCAGCGAACGCCAGAGCACGCCAGTGCATGCCAGAGCACGTCAAAGCACGCCAGAGCAACCCAGAGCACGCCAGAGCACGCCAGAGCACGCCAGTGCACGCCAGAGCACGCCGGTGCACGCCAGAGCACGCCGGTGCACGCCAGAGCACGCCGGTGCACGCCAGAGCACGCCGGTGCACGCCAGAGCACGCCAGTGCACGCCAGAGCACGCCAGTGCACGCCAGAGCACGCCACTGCACGCCAGAGCACGCCAGTGCACGCCAGAGCACGCCAGTGCACGCCAGAGCACGCCAGTGCACGCCAGAGCACGCCAGTGCACGCCAGAGAACGCCAGTGCACGCCAGAGCACGCCAGTGCACGCAAGAGCACGCCAATTCACACCAGAGCACGCCAGTGCAGGCCAGAGAAAGCCAGAGCACGCCAGAGCACGCCAGTGAACGCCAGAGCACGCCAGTGCACGCCAGAGCACGCAAATTCATACCAGTGCACGCCAGAGCACGCCAATTCACGCCAGAGCACGACAGTGCACGCCAGAAAACGTCAATGCACGCCAGAGCACGCCAGTGCACGCCAGAGCACGTCAATGCACGCCAGAGCACGCCAATTCAAACCAGAGCACGCCAGTGCAAGCCAGAGCACGCCAGCGCACGCCAGAGCACGCCAGTACACGCCAGAGCACGTCAATGCACGCCACAGCATGCCAATGCACGCCAGTGCAGGCCAGAGCACGTCAATGTACGCCAGAGCAAGCCAGAGCACGTCAATGCACGCCAGAGCACGCCAATGCACGCCAGAGCACGCCAATTCACACCAGAGAACGCCAGTGCACGCCAGAGCATGCCAGTGCATGCCAGAGCACATTAAAGCACGCCAGAGCAAGCCAGAGCACGCCAGAGCATGCCAGAGCACGCCAGAGCAAGCCAGAGCAAACCAGAGCACGCCAGTTCACGCTAGAGCACGCCAATTCACACCAGAGCACTCCAGAGCACGCCAGTGCACGCCAGAGCACGATAGAGCACAGCAGAGAACAGCTCAGCACTTGAAGTTGCTCTAATATTTTTTTCACTTGTTAAAACCATTTTTAAATTACAGGATGTGTAAATCAATGTCCAATACACCATTTCAAGTCTATTGAATCAATAAATTTATAGAGCAAATCATGAAAAAAAAGTTTAAGAAAAACGCACATCACAGCACTTGAATTTAAAAAAAAATTATTCAAGTAATTTGAGTTCTATTGACGGGTAGTGGATTTCTATTGTCAAGCACTTGAGTTCTGCATAGCAGAGCACGCCAGAGCACGCCAGTGCACGCCAGAGCACGCCAGTGCACGACAGAACACGTCAATGCACGCCAGAGCACGCCAGTGCACGCCAGAGCAAGTCAATGCACACCAGAGCATGTCAATGCACGCCAGTGCAGGCCAGAGCACGTCAATGCACGCCAGAGCAAGCGAGAGCACGCCAGAGCATGCCAGAGCACGCCAGAGCACGCCAGTGCACGCCAGAGCAAGCCAGAGCACGCCAGTGCACGCTAGAGCACGCAAATTAACACCAGAGCACGCCAGTGCATGCCAGAGCACGCCAGAGCCTGCCAGTGCACGCCAGAGCACGCCAGTGCACGCCAGAGCACGCCAGTGCACGCCAGAGCACGCCAGTGCACGCCAGAGCACGCCAGTGCACGCCAGAGCACGCCAGTGCACGCCAGAGCACGCCAGTGCACGCCAGAGCACGACAGTGCACGCCAGAGCACGCCAGTGCACGCCAGAGCACGCCACTGCACGCCAGAGCACGCCAGTGCACGCCAGAGCACGTCAATGCACGCCAGAGCAAGCCAGAGTACGTCAATGCACGATAGAAGCAAGCCAGTGTACGCCAGAGCACGCCAGAGCAAGCCAGTGCACGCCAGAGCACGCCAATTCACACCAGAGCACGCCAGTGGACGCCAGAGCAACCCAGAGCACGCCAGAGCACACCAGTGCAGGCCAGAGCACGTCAATGCACGCCAGAGCAAGCCAGAGCACGTCAATGCACGCCAGATCACGCCAGAGCACGCCAGAGAACGCCAATTCACACCAGAGCACGCCAGCGCACGCCAGAGCACGCCAGTGCATGCCAGAGCACGTCAAAGCACGCCAGAGCAACCCAGAGCACGCCAGAGCACGCCAGAGCACGCCAGTGCACGCCAGAGCACGCCAGTGCACGCCAGAGCACGCCGGTGCACGCCAGAGCACGCCGGTGCACGCCAGAGCACGCCGGTGCACGCCAGAGCACGCCAGTGCACGCCAGAGCACGCCAGTGCACGCCAGAGCACGCCACTGCACGCCAGAGCACGCCAGTGCACGCCAGAGCACGCCAGTGCACGCCAGAGCACGCCAGTGCACGCCAGAGCACGCCAGTGCACGCCAGAGAACGCCAGTGCACGCCAGAGAACGCCAGTGCACGCCAGAGCACGCCAGTGCACGCAAGAGCACGCCAATTCACACCAGAGCACGCCAGTGCAGGCCAGAGAAAGCCAGAGCACGCCAGAGCACGCCAGTGAACGCCAGAGCACGCCAGTGCACGCCAGAGCACGCAAATTCATACCAGTGCACGCCAGAGCACGCCAATTCACGCCAGAGCACGACAGTGCACGCCAGAGCACGCCAGTGCACGCCAGAGCACGCCAGTGCACGCCAGAGCACGCCAGTGCACGCCAGAGCACGCCAGTGCACGCCAGAGCACGCCAGTGCACGCCAGAGCACGCCAGTGCACGCCAGAGCACGCCAGTGCACGCCAGAGAACGCCAGTGCACGCCAGAGCACGCCAGTGCACGCAAGAGCACGCCAATTCACACCAGAGCACGCCAGTGCAGGCCAGAGAAAGCCAGAGCACGCCAGAGCACGCCAGTGAACGCCAGAGCACGCCAGTGCACGCCAGAGCACGCAAATTCATACCAGTGCACGCCAGAGCACGCCAATTCACGCCAGAGCACGACAGTGCACGCCAGAAAACGTCAATGCACGCCAGAGCACGCCAATTCAAACCAGAGCACGCCAGTGCAAGCCAGAGCACGCCAGCGCACGCCAGAGCACGCCAGTACACACCAGAGCACGTCAATGCACGCCACAGCATGCCAATGCACGCCAGTGCAGGCCAGAGCACGTCAATGTACGCCAGAGCAAGCCAGAGCACGTCAATGCACGCCAGAGCACGCCAATGCACGCCAGAGCACGCCAATTCACACCAGAGAACGCCAGTGCACGCCAGAGCATGCCAGTGCATGCCAGAGCACATTAAAGCACGCCAGAGCAAGCCAGAGCACGCCAGAGCATGCCAGAGCACGCCAGAGCAAGCCAGAGCAAACCAGAGCACGCCAGTTCACGCTAGAGCACGCCAATTCACACCAGAGCACTCCAGAGCACGCCAGTGCACGCCAGAGCACGATAGAGCACAGCAGAGAACAGCTCAGCACTTGAAGTTGCTCTAATATTTTTTTCACTTGTTAAAACCATTTTTAAATTACAGGATGTGTAAATCAATGTCCAATACACCATTTCAAGTCTATTGAATCAATAAATTTATAGAGCAAATCATGAAAAAAAAGTTTAAGAAAAACGCACATCACAGCACTTGAATTTTAAAAAAAATTATTCAAGTAATTTGAGTTCTATTGACGGGTAGTGGATTTCTATTGTCAAGCACTTGAGTTCTGCATAGCAGAGCACGCCAGAGCACGCCAGTGCACGCCAGAGCACGCCAGTGCACGCCAGAGCACGCCAGTGCACGCCAGAGCACGCCAGTGCACGCCAGAGCACGCCAGTGCACGACAGAACACGTCAATGCACGCCAGAGCACGCCAGTGCACGCCAGAGCAAGTCAATGCACACCAGAGCATGCCAATGCACGCCAGTGCAGGCCAGAGCACGTCAATGCACGCCAGAGCAAGCGAGAGCACGCCAGAGCATGCCAGAGCACGCCAGAGCACGCCAGTGCACGCCAGAGCAAGCCAGAGCACGCCAGTGCACGCTAGAGCACGCAAATTAACACCAGAGCACGCCAGTGCATGCCAGAGCACGCCAGAGCCTGCCAGTGCACGCCAGAGCACGCCAGTGCACGCCAGAGCACGCCAGTGCACGCCAGAGCACGCCAGTGCACGCCAGAGCACGCCAGTGCACGCCAGAGCACGACAGTGCACGCCAGAGCACGCCAGTGCACGCCAGAGCACGCCACTGCACGCCAGAGCACGCCAGTGCACGCCAGAGCACGTCAATGCACGCCAGAGCAAGCCAGAGTACGTCAATGCACGATAGAAGCAAGCCAGTGTACGCCAGAGCACGCCAGAGCAAGCCAGTGCACGCCAGAGCACGCCAATTCACACCAGAGCACGCCAGTGGACGCCAGAGCAACCCAGAGCACGCCAGAGCACACCAGTGCAGGCCAGAGCACGTCAATGCACGCCAGAGCAAGCCAGAGCACGTCAATGCACGCCAGATCACGCCAGAGCACGCCAGAGAACGCCAATTCACACCAGAGCACGCCAGCGCACGCCAGAGCACGCCAGTGCATGCCAGAGCACGTCAAAGCACGCCAGAGCAACCCAGAGCACGCCAGAGCACGCCAGAGCACGCCAGTGCACGCCAGAGCACGCCAGTGCACGCCAGAGCACGCCGGTGCACGCCAGAGCACGCCGGTGCACGCCAGAGCACGCCGGTGCACGCCAGAGCACGCCGGTGCACGCCAGAGCACGCCGGTGCACGCCAGAGCACGCCAGTGCACGCCAGAGCACGCCAGTGCACGCCAGAGCACGCCACTGCACGCCAGAGCACGCCAGTGCACGCCAGAGCACGCCAGTGCACGCCAGAGCACGCCAGTGCACGCCAGAGAACGCCAGTGCACGCCAGAGAACGCCAGTGCACGCCAGAGCACGCCAGTGCACGCAAGAGCACGCCAATTCACACCAGAGCACGCCAGTGCAGGCCAGAGAAAGCCAGAGCACGCCAGAGCACGCCAGTGAACGCCAGAGCACGCCAGTGCACGCCAGAGCACGCAAATTCATACCAGTGCACGCCAGAGCACGCCAATTCACGCCAGAGCACGACAGTGCACGCCAGAAAACGTCAATGCACGCCAGAGCACGCCAGTGCACGCCAGAGCACGTCAATGCACGCCAGAGCACGCCAATTCAAACCAGAGCACGCCAGTGCAAGCCAGAGCACGCCAGCGCACGCCAGAGCACGCCAGTACACGCCAGAGCACGTCAATGCACGCCACAGCATGCCAATGCACGCCAGTGCAGGCCAGAGCACGTCAATGTACGCCAGAGCAAGCCAGAGCACGTCAATGCACGCCAGAGCACGCCAATGCACGCCAGAGCACGCCAATTCACACCAGAGAACGCCAGTGCACGCCAGAGCATGCCAGTGCATGCCAGAGCACATTAAAGCACGCCAGAGCAAGCCAGAGCACGCCAGAGCATGCCAGAGCACGCCAGAGCAAGCCAGAGCAAACCAGAGCACGCCAGTTCACGCTAGAGCACGCCAATTCACACCAGAGCACTCCAGAGCACGCCAGTGCACGCCAGAGCACGATAGAGCACAGCAGAGAACAGCTCAGCACTTGAAGTTGCTCTAATATTTTTTTCACTTGTTAAAACCATTTTTAAATTACAGGATGTGTAAATCAATGTCCAATACACCATTTCAAGTCTATTGAATCAATAAATTTATAGAGCAAATCATGAAAAAAAAGTTTAAGAAAAACGCACATCACAGCACTTGAATTTTAAAAAAAAATTATTCAAGTAATTTGAGTTCTATTGACGGGTAGTGGATTTCTATTGTCAAGCACTTGAGTTCTGCATAGCAGAGCACGCCAGAGCACGCCAGTGCACGCCAGAGCACGCCAGTGCACGACAGAACACGTCAATGCACGCCAGAGCACGCCAGTGCACGCCAGAGCAAGTCAATGCACACCAGAGCATGCCAATGCACGCCAGTGCAGGCCAGGGCACGTCAATGCACGCCAGAGCAAGCGAGAGCACGCCAGAGCATGCCAGAGCACGCCAGAGCACGCCAGTGCACGCCAGAGCAAGCCAGAGCACGCCAGTGCACGCTAGAGCACGCAAATTAACACCAGAGCACGACAGTGCATGCCAGAGCACGCCAGAGCCTGCCAGTGCACGCCAGAGCACGCCAGTGCACGCCAGAGCACGCCAGTGCACGCCAGAGCACGCCAGTGCACGCCAGAGCACGCCAGTGCACGCCAGAGCACGCCAGTGCACGCCAGAGCACGACAGTGCACGCCAGAGCACGCCAGTGCACGCCAGAGCACGCCACTGCACGCCAGAGCACGCCAGTGCACGCCAGAGCACGTCAATGCACGCCAGAGCAAGCCAGAGTACGTCAATGCACGATAGAAGCAAGCCAGTGTACGCCAGAGCACGCCAGAGCAAGCCAGTGCACGCCAGAGCACGCCAATTCACACCAGAGCACGCCAGTGGACGCCAGAGCAACCCAGAGCACGCCAGAGCACACCAGTGCAGGCCAGAGCACGTCAATGCACGCCAGAGCAAGCCAGAGCACGTCAATGCACGCCAGATCACGCCAGAGCACGCCAGAGAACGCCAATTCACACCAGAGCACGCCAGCGCACGCCAGAGCACGCCAGTGCATGCCAGAGCACGTCAAAGCACGCCAGAGCAAGCCAGTGCACGCCAGAGCACGTCAATGCACGCCAGAGCACGCCAGTGGACGCCAGAGAACGTCAATGAACGCCAGAGCAACCCAGAGCACGCCAGACACGCCAGTGCAGGCCAGAGCACGTCAATGCACGCCAGAGCAAGCCAGAGCACGTCAATGCACGCCAGAGCACGCCAGAGAACGCCAATTCACACCAGAGCACGCCAGCGCACGCCAGAGCACGCCAGTGCATGCCAGAGCACATCAAAGCACGCCAGAGCAACCCAGAGCACGCCAGAGCACGCCAGAGCACGCCAGAGCACGCAGGTGCACGCCAGAGAACGCCAGTGCACGCCAGAGCACGCCAGTGCACGCCAGAGCACGCCAGTGCACGCCAGAGCACGCCAGTGCACGCCAGAGCACGCCAGTGCACGCCAAAGCACGCCAGTGCACGCCAGAGCAGGCCAGTGCACGCCAGAGCACGCCAGTGCACGCCAGAGCACGCCAGTGCACGCAAGAGCACGCCAATTCACACCAGAGCACGCCAGTGCAGGCCAGAGAAAGCCAGAGCACGCCAGAGCATGCCAGTGCACGACAGAGCACGCCAGTGCACGCCAGAGCACGCCAGTGCACGCCAGAGCACGCCAGTGCACGCCAGAGCACGCCAGTGCACGCAAGAGCACGCCAATTCACACCAGAGCACGCCAGTGCAGGCCAGAGAAAGCCAGAGCACGCCAGAGCATGCCAGTGCACGCCAGAGCACGCCAGTGCACGCCAGAGCACGCCAGTGCACGCCAGAGCACGCCAGTGCACGCCAGAGCACGCCAGTGCACGCCAGAGCACGCCAGTGCACGCCAGAGCACGGTAGAGCACAGCAGAGAACAGCTCAGCACTTGAAGTTGCTATAATATTTTTTTCACTTGTTAAAACCATTTTTTAATTACAGGATGTGTAAATCAATGTCCAATACACCATTTCAAGTCTATTGAATCAATAAATTTATAGAGCAAATCATGAACAAAAAGTTTTAGAAAAACGCACATCACAGCACTTGAATTTTATAAAATTATTCAATTTATTTGAGTTTTATTTGGTAGTGGATTTCTATTGTCAAGCACTTGAGTTCTGCATAGCAGAGCACGCCAGAGCACGATAGAGAACGCCAGAGGATGCCAATTCACACCGGAGCACGCCAGTGCACGCCAGAGCACGCAAATTCATACCAGTGCACGCCAGAGCACGCCAATTCACGCCAGAGCACGCCAGTGCACGCTAGAGCACGACAGTGCACGCCAGAGCACGCCAGTGCACGCCAGAGCACGTCAATGCAACGCCAGAGCAAGCCAGAGCACGTCAATGCACGATAGAAGCAAGCCAGTGCACGCCAGAGCACGCCAGAGCAAGCCAGTGTACGCCAGAGCACGCCAATTCACACCAGAGCACGCCAGTCTACGCCAGAGCACGTCAATGCACGCTAGAGACAGCCAGTGCATGCCAGAGTACGTCAATGCACGCCAGAGCACGCCAGTGGACGCCAGAAAACGTCAATGCACGCCAGAGCACGCCAGTGCACGCCAGGGCACGTCAATGCACGCCAGAGCACGCCAATTCAAACCAGAGCACTCCAGTGCAAGCCAGAGCACGCCAGCGCACGCCAGAGCACGCCAGTACACGCCAGAGCACGTCAATGCACGCCACAGCATGCCAATGCACGCCAGTGCAGGCCAGAGCACGTCAATGCACGCCAGAGCAAGCCAGAGCACGTCAATGCACGCCAGAGCACGCCAGTGCAGGCCAGAGCACGCCAATTCACACCAGAGCACGCCAATGCACGCCAGAGCACGCCAGTGCATGCCAGAGCACGTTAAAGCACGCCAGAGCAAGCCAGAGCACGCCAGAGCACACCGGAGCACGCCAGAGCAAGCCAGAGCAAGCCAGAGCACGCCAGTTCACGCTAGAGCACGCCAATTCACACCAGAGTACGCCAGTGCACGCCAGAGCACGCCAGTGCACGCCAGAGCACGTCAATGTTCGCCAGTGCAAGCCAGTGCACGCCAGTGCACGCCAGAGCACGCCAGTGCACGCAAGAGCACGCCAGTGCACGCAAGAGCACGCCAGTGCACGCAAGAACACGCCAGTGCACGCCAGAGCAAGCCAGAGCAAGCCAGAGCACGCTAATTCACACCAGAGCACGCCAGAGCACGCCAGTGCACGCCTGAGCACGGTAGAGCACAGCAGAGAACAGCTCAGCATTTGAACTTGCTCTAATATTTTTTTCACTTGTTAAAACCATTTTTAAATTACAGGATGTGTAAATCAATGTCCAATACACCATTTCAAGTCTATTGAATCAATAAATTTATAGAGCAAATCATGAACAAAAAGTTTTAGAAAAACGCACATCATAGCACTTGAATTTTAAAAAAAATTATTCAAGTTATTTGAGTTCTATTGACGGGTAGTGGATTTCTATTGTCAAGCACTTGAGTTCTGCATAGCAGAGCACGCCAGAGCACGACAGAGCACGCCAGAGCACGCCACTGCACACCAGAGCACGCCAGTGCACGCCAGAGCACGATAGAGCACAGCAGAGAACAGCTCAGCACTTGAAGTTGCTCTAATATTTTTTTCACTTGTTAAAACCATTTTTTAATTACAGGATGTGTAAATCAATGTCCAATACACCATTTCAAGTCTATTGAATCAATAAATTTATAGAGCAAATCATGAACAAAAGTTTTAGAAAAACGCACATCACAGCACTTTAATTTTTAAAAATTATTCAAGTTATTTGAGTTCTATTGTCGGGTAGTGGATTTCTATTGTCAAGCACTTGAGTTTTGCATAGAAGAGCACGCCAGAGCACGACAGAGCACGCCAGAGCACGCAAGTGCACACCAGAGCACGCCAGTGCACGCCAGAGCAGCCCAGTGCACGCCAGAGCACGCCAATTCACACCAGAGCACGCCAGTGCACGCCAGAGCACGCCAGAGCACGCCAGTGCACGCCAGAGCACGCCAGTGCACGCCAGAGCACGCCAGAGCACGCCAGAGCACGCCAGTGCACGCCAGAGCACGCCAGTGCACGCCAGAGCACGCCAGTGCACGCCAGAGCACGCCAGTGCACGCCAGAGCACGCCAGTGCACGCCAGAGCACGCCAGTGCACGCCAGAGCACGCCAGTGCACGCCAGAGCACGCCAGTGCACGCCAGAGCACGCCAATTCACACCAGAGCACGCCAGAGCACGCCAGTGCACGCCAGAGCACGCCAGTGCACGCCAGAGCTTGGTAGAGCACAGCAGAGAACAGCTCAGCACTTGAAGTTGCTCTAATATTTTTTTCACTTGTTAAAACCATTTTTTAATTACAGGATGTGTAAATCAATGTCCAATACACCATTTCAAGTCTATTGAATCAATAAATTTATAGAGCAAATCATGAACAAAAAGTTTTAGAAAAACGCACATCACAGCACTTGAATTTTTAAAAATTATTCAAGTTATTTGAGTTCTATTGTCGGGAAGTGGATTTCTATTGTCAAGCACTTGAGTTTTGCATAGAAGAGCACGCCAGAGCACGCCAGTGCACGCCAGAGCACGCCAATTCACACCAGAGCACGCCAGAGCACGCAAATCCATACCAGTGCACGCCAGAGCACGCTAATTCACACCAGAGCACGCCAGTGCACGCCAGAGCACGCCAGTGCACGACAGAACACGTCAATGCACGCCAGAGCACGCCAGGGCACGCCAGAGCACGTCAATGCACGCCAGAGAATGCCAATGCACGCCAGTGCAGGCCAGAGCACTTCAATGCACGCCAGAGCAAGCCAGAGCACGCCAGAGCACGCCAGAGCACGCCAGTGCACGCCAGAGCAAGCCAGAGCACGCCAGTGCACTCTAGAGCACGCAAATTAACATCAGAGCACGCCAGTGCATGCCAGAGCACGCCAGAGCAAGCCAGTGCACGCCAGAGCACGCCAGTGCACGCCAGAGCACGTCAATGCACGCCAGAGCACGCCAGTGCACGCCAGAGCACGCCAGTGCACGCCAGAGCACGCCAGTGCACGCCAGAGCACGCCAGAGCACGCCACTGCACGCCAGAGCACGCCAGTGCACGCCAGAGCACGTCAATGCACGCCAGAGCAAGCCAGAGTACGTCAATGCACGATAGAAGCAAGCCAGTGTACGCCAGAGCACGCCAGAGCAAGCCAGTGCACGCCAGAGCACGGCAATTCACACCAGAGCACGCCAGTGCTTGCCAGAGCACGTCAATGCACGCCAGAGCAAGCCAGTGCACGCCAGAGCACGTCAATGCACGCCAGAGCACGCCAGTGGACGCCAGAGAACGTCAATGCACGCCAGAGCAACCCAGAGCACGCCAGAGCACGCCAGTGCAGGCCAGAGCACGTCAATGCACGCCAGAGCAAGCCAGAGCACGTCAATGCACGCCAGATCACGCCAGAGCACGCCAGAGCACGCCAATTCACACCAGAGCACGCCAGCGCACGCCAGAGCACGCCAGTGCACGCCAGAGCACGCCAGTGCACGCCAGAGCACGCCTGTGCACGCAAGAGCACGCCAGTGCACGCAAGAGCACGTCAATGCACGCCAGAGCAAGCCAGTGCACGCCAGAGCACGCCAGTGCACGCCAATTTACACCAGAGCACACCAGAGCACGCCAGTGCACGCCAGAGCACGCCAGTGCACGCCAGAGCACGCCAGTTTACGCCAGAGCACGCCAGTAAATGCCAGAGCACGCCAATTCACACCAGAGCACGCCAGTTTACGCCAGAGCACGCCAGAGCACGCCAGTGCACGCCAGAGCACGCTAGTGCACGCCAGAGCACGCCAGTGCACGCCAGAGAACGCCAGAGCACGCCAATGCACGCCAGAGCAAGCCAGAGCACGTCAATGCACGCTAGAGCACGCCAGTGCACGCCAGAGCACGCCAGTGCACGCCAGAGCACGCCAGTGCACGCCAGTGCACTCCAGTGCACGCCAGAGCACGCCAGTGCACGCCAGAGCACGTCAATGCACGCCAGAGCAAGCCAGAGCACGCCAGAGTACAGCTGAGAACAGCTCAGCACTTGAAGTTGCTATAATATTTTTTTCACTTTAAAACCATTTTTTAATTACAGGATGTGTAAATCAATGTCCAATACACCATTTCAAGTCTATTGAATAAATAAATTTATAGAGCAAATCATGAACAAAAAGTTTTAGAAAAACGCACATCACAGCACCTGAATTTTTAAAAATTATTCAAGTTATTTGAGTTCTATTGTCGGGTACTGGATTTCTATTGTCAAGCACTTGAGTTCTGCACAGCAGAGCACGCCAGAGCACGACAGAGCACGCCAGAGCACGCCAATTCACACCAGAGCACGTCAGTGCACGCCAGATTACGCCAGTGCACTCCAGAGCACGCCAATTCACACCAGAGCACGCCAGTGCACGCCAGAGAACGCCAGAGCACGCCAGAGCACGCCAGAGCACGCCAATTCACACCAGAGCACGTCAGTGCACGCCAGAGTACGCCAGTGCACGCCAGAGCACGCAAATTCATACCAGTGCACGCCAGAGCACGCCAATTCACACCAGAGCAAGCCAGTGCATGCCAGAGCACGCCAGTGCACGCCAGAGCACGCCAGAGCACGCCAGAGCACGCCAATTCACACCAGAGCACGTCAGTGCACGCCAGAGTACGCCAGTGCACGCCAGAGCACGCAAATTCATACCAGTGCACGCCAGAGCACGCCAATTCACACCAGAGCAAGCCAGTGCATGCCAGAGCACGCCAGTGCACGCCAGAGCACGCCAGTGCACGCCAGAGCACGCCAGTGCACGCCAGAGCACGCAAATTCATACCAGAGCACGCCAGTGCACGCCAGCGAACGTCAATGCACGCCAGAGCAGCCCAGAGCACGCCAGTGTACGCCAGAGCACGCCAGTTCACGACAGAGCACGCCAGTGCACGGCAGAGCACGCCAGTGCACGGCAGAGCATGCCAGTGCACGCCAGAGCACGCCAATTCACCCCAGAGCACGCCAGTGCAAGCAAGAGCACGTCAATGCACGCCAGAGCACGCCAGAGTACGCCAGAGCACTCCAATTCACACCAGAGCACGCCAATTCACACCAGAGCACGCCAGTGCACGCCAGTGCATGCCAAAGCACGCCAGTGCACGCCAGAGCACGTCAATGATTGCCAGAGCACGCCAATTCATACTAGAGCACGCCAGTGCACGCCAGAGCACTCCAATTCACACAAGAGCACGCCAGAGCACGCCAGTGCACGCCAATTCACACCAGAGCACGCCAGTGCACGCCAGATTACGTCAATGAACGCCAGAGCACGCCAGTTTACGCCAGAGCACGCCAGTGCACGCCAGTGCACGACAGAGCACGCCAATTCACACCAGAGCACGCCAGTGCACGCCAAAGCACGCCAGTGCACGCCAGAGCACGTCAATACACGCAAGGGCAAGCCAGAGCACGTCAATGCACTCCAGAGCACGCCAGTGCACGCCAGAGCACGCCAGTGCACGCAAGAGCACGCCAGTGCACGCCAGAGCACGCCAGAGAACGTCAATGCACGCCAGAGCAAGCCAGAGCACGCCAGAGCACGCCAGAGCACGCCAGTGCACGCCAGAGAACGCCAGAGCACGCCAGAGCACGCCAGTGCACGCCAGAGCACGCCAGTGCACCCCAGTGAACCCCAGTGCACGCCAGAGCACGCCAGTGCACCCCAGTGAACCCCAGTGCACGCCAGAGCACGCCAGTGCACGCCAGAGCACGTCAATGCACGCCAGAGCACGCCAGTGCACGCCAGAGTACGCCAGTGCACGCCAGAGCACGCCAATTCACACCAGAGCACGCCAGTATACGCCAGAGCACGCCAATGCACGTCAGAGCACGCCAGTGCACGCCAGTGCTTGCCAGAGCACGCTAGTGCACGCCAGAGAACGCCAGTGCACGCCAGTGCACGCCAGTGCACGCCAGAGCACGCCAGTGCATGCCAGAGCACGCCAGTGCACGCCAGAGAAAGCCAGAGCACGTCAATGCACGCCAGAGCAAGCCAGTGCACGCCAGAGCACGCAAGAGCAAACCAGTGCACGCCAGAGCACGCCGATTCACACCAGAGCACGCCAGTGCACGCCAGAGCACGTCAATGCACGCCAGAGAAAGCCAGTGCACGCCAGAGCAAGCCAGTGCACGCCAGAGCATGCCAGAGCAAGCCAGTGCACGCCAGTGCACGCCAGAGCACGTCAATGCACACCAGAGCAAACCAGTGCACGCCAGAGCACGCCAGTGCACGCCAGAGCACGCCAATTCACGCCAGAGCACGCCAGTGCACGCCAGAGCACGCCAGTGCACGGCAGAGCATGCCAGTGCACGCCAGAGCACGCCAATTCACCCCAGAGCACGCCAGTGCAAGCCAGAGCACGTCAATGCACGCCAGAGAAAGCCAGTGCACGCCAGAGCACGCCAGAGTACGCCAGAGCACGTCAATGCACGCCAGAGCACGCCAGTGCACGCCAGAGCACGCCAGTGCACGCCAGAGCACGCCAGTAAACGCCAGAGCACGCCAATTCACACCAGAGCACGCCAGTTTACGCCAGAGCACGCCAGAGCACGCCAGTGCACGCTAGAGCACGCTAGTGCACGCCAGAGCACGCAAGTGCACGCCAGAGCACGCCAGAGCACGCCAGAGCACGCCAGTGCACGCCAGAGCAAGCCAGAGTACGTCAATGCACGCCAGAGCACGCCAGTGCACGCCAGAGCACTCCAGTTCACGCCAGAGCACGCCAGTGCACGCCAGAGCACGCCAGTGCACGCCAGAGCACGCCAGTGCACGCCAGAGCACGCCAGTGCACGCCAGAGCACGCCAGTGCACGCCAGAGCACGTCAATGCACGCCAGAGCAAGCCAGAGCACGCCAGAGCACAGCAGAGAACAGCTCAGCACTTGAAGTTGCTATAATATTTTTTTCACTTTAAAACCATTTTTTAATTACAGGATGTGTAAATCAATGTCCAATACACCATTTCAAGTCTATTGAATAAATAAATTTATAGAGCAAATCATAAACAAAAAGTTTTAGAAAAACGCACATCACAGCACTTGAATTTTTAAAAATTATTCAAGTTATTTTAGTTCTATTGTCGGGTAGTGGATTTCTATTGTCAAGCACTTGAGTTCTGCATAGCAGAGCACGCCAGAGCACGACAGAGCACGCCAGAGCACGCCAGAGCACGCCAGTGCACGCCAGAGCACGCCAATTCACACCAGAGCACGTCAGTGCACGCCAGATTACGCCAGTGCACGCCAGAGCACGCCAATTCACACCAGAGCACAACAGTGCACGCCAGAGAACGCCAGAGAACGCCAAAGCACGCCAGAGCACGCCAATTCACACCAGAGCACGTCAGTGCACGCCAGAGCACGCCAGTGCACGCTGGAGCACGCCAGTGCACTCAAGAGCACGCCAATTCACACCAGAGCACGCCAGTGCACGCCAGAGCACTCCAGTGCACGCCAGAGCACTCCAGTCGAGCCAGAGCACGGCAATTCACACCAGAGCACGCCAGTGCACGCCAGTTTACGCCAGTGCACGCCAATGCACGCCAGAGCACGCCAATGCACGCCAGAGCAAGCCAGAGCACGTCAATGCACGCCAGAGCAAGCCAGTGCACGCCAGAGCACGCCAGAGCAAGCCAGTGAACGCCAGAGCACGCCAGTGCACGCCAAAGCACGTCAATGCACGCCAGAGCACGCCAATTCACACCAGAGCACGCCAGTGCACGCCAGTGCACGCCAGAGCACGCCAATTCACACCAGAGCACGTCAGTGCACGCCAGATTAGGCCAGTGCACGCCAATTCACACCAGAGCACGCCAGTGCACGCCAGAGAACGCCAGAGCACGCCAGAGCATGCCAATTCACACCAGAGCACGCCAGTGCACGCCAGTGCATGCCAGTGCACGCCAGTGCACGCCAGAGCACGTCAATTAATGCCAGAGCACGCCAGTGCACGCCAGAGCACGCCAATTCATACTAGAGCACGCCAGTGCACGCCAGAGCACGCCAATTCACACAAGAGCACGCCAGAGCACGCCAGTGCACGCCAATTCACACCAGAGCACGCCAGTGCACGCCAGAGCAAGCCAGAGCACGTCAATGCACGCCAGAGCAAGCCAGTACACCCCAGAGCACGCCAGTGCACGCCAGAGCACGCCAGTGCACGCCAGAGCACGCCAGTGCACGCCAGAGCACGTCAATGCACGCCAGAGCAAGCCAAAGCACGCCAGAGCACAGCAGAGAACAGCTCAGCACTTGAAGTTGCTATAATTTTTTTTTTCACTTTAAAACCATTTTTTAATTACAGGATGTGTAAATCAATGTCCAATACACCATTTCAAGTCTATTGAATAAATAAATTTATAGAGCAAATCATGAACAAAAAGTTTTAGAAAAACGCACATCACAGCACTTGCATTTTTAAAAATTATTCAAGTTATTTGAGTTCTATTGTCGGGTAGTGGATTTCTATTGTCAAGCACTTGAGTTCTGCATAGCAGAGCACGCCAGAGCCCGACAGAGCACGTCAGAGCACGCCAGAGCACGCCAGTGCACGCCAGAGCACGCCAATTCACACCAGAGCACGTCAGTGCACGCCAGAGTACGCCAGTGCACGCCAGAGCACGCAAATTCATACCAGTGCACGCCAGAGCACGCCAGAGCACGCCAGAGCAAGCCAGAGCACGTCAATGCACGCAAGAGCAAGCCAGTGTACGCCAGAGAACGTCAATGCACGCCAAAGCACGACAGTGCACGCCAGAGCACGCCAGTGCATGCCAGAGCACGCCAGTGCACGTCAATGCACGCCAGAGCACGCCAGTGCACGCCAGAGCACGCCAATTCACACCAGAGCACGCCAGTGCACGCCAGTGCACGCCAGTGCACGCCAGACCACGTCAATGCACGCCAGAGCAAGCAAGAGCATGCCAGAGAACGCCAATTCACACCAGAGCATGCCAGAGCACGCCAGTGCACGCCAGAGCACGTCAATGCACAACAGAGCACGCCAGAGCACGCCAGTGCACGCCAGAGCACGCCAGAGCACGCCAGTGCACGCAGGGCACGCCAATTCACACCAGCGCACGCCAGTGCACGCCAGAGCACGCCAGTGCACGCCAGAGCACGCAAATTCAAACCAGAGCACGCCAATTCACACCAGAGCACGCCAGTGCACGCCAGTGCACGCCAGAGCACGCCAATTCACACCAGAGCACGTCAGTGCACGCCAGATTAGGCCAGTGCACGCCAATTCACACCAGAGCACGCCAGTGCACGCCAGAGAACGCCAGAGCACGCCAGAGCATGCCAATTCACACCAGAGCACGCCAGTGCACGCCAGTGCATGCCAGTGCACGCCAGTGCACGCCAGAGCACGTCAATTAATGCCAGAGCACGCCAGTGCACGCCAGAGCACGCCAATTCATACTAGAGCACGCCAGTGCACGCCAGAGCACGCCAATTCACACAAGAGCACGCCAGAGCACGCTAGTGCATGCCAGAGCACGCCAGTGCACGCCAGAGCACGCCAGTGCACGCCAGAGCACGCCAGTGCACGCCAGAGAAAGCCAGAGCACGTCAATGCACGCCAGAGCAAGCCAGTGCACGCCAGAGCACGCAAGAGCAAACCAGTGCACGCCAGAGCACGGCAATTCACACCAGAGCACGCCAGTGCACGCCAGAGCACGTCAATGCACGCCAGAGAAAGCCAGTGCACGCCAGAGCACGCCAGAGCAAGCCAGTGCACGCCAGTGCACGCCAGTGCACGCCAGTGCACGCCAGTGCACGCCAGAGCAAGCCAGAGCACGCCAGAGAACGCCAATTCACACCAGAGCACGCCAGATTACGCCAGTGCACGCCAGAGCACGTCAAGGCACGACAGAGCACGCCAGAGCACGCCAGTGCACGCCAGAGCACGCCAGAGCATGCCAGTGCACGCAGGGCACGCCAATTCACACCAGAGCACGCCAGTGCACGCCAGAGCACGCCAATTCACACCAGAGCACGTCAGTGTACGCCAGATTAGGCCAGTGCACGCCAATTCACACCAGAGCACGCCAGTGCACGCCAGTGCACGCCAGAGCACGTCAATGCACCCCAGAGAACGCCAGAGCACGCGAGTGCACGCCAGAGCACGCCAGTGCACGCCAGAGCACGCCAGTGCACGCCAGTGAACCCCAGTGCACGCCAGAGCACAGCAGAGAACAGCTCAGCACTTGAAGTTGCTATAATATTTTTTTCACTTTAAAACCATTTTTTAATTACAGGATGTGTAAATCAATGTCCAATACACCATTTCAAGTCTATTGAATAAATAAATTTATAGAGCAAATCAAAAACAAAAAGTTTTAGAAAAACGCACATCACAGCACTTGAATTTTTAAAAATTATTCAAGTTATTTGAGTTCTATTGTCGGGTAGTGGATTTCTATTGTCAAGCACTTGAGTTCTGCATAGCAGAGCACGCCAGAGCACGACAGAGCACGTCAGAGCACGCCAGTGCACGCCAGTGCTTGCCAGAGCACGCTAGTGCACGCCAGAGAACGCCAGAAAACGCCAGAAAACGCCAGTAAACGCCAGAGCACGCCAGTGCATGCCAGAGCACGCCAGTGCACGCCAGAGAAAGCCAGAGCACGTCAATGCACGCCAGAGCAAGCCAGTGCACGCCAGAGCACGCAAGAGCAAACCAGTGCACGCCAGAGCACGCCAATTCACACCAGAGCACGCCAGTGCACGCCAGAGCACGTCAATGCACGCCAGAGAAAGCCAGTGCACGCCAGAGCAAGCCAGTGCACGCCAGAGCACGCCAGAGCACGCCAGAGCAAGCCAGTGCACGCCAGTGCACGCCAGAGCACGTCAATGCACACCAGAGCAAGCCAGTGCACGCCAGAGCACGCCAGTGCACGCCAGAGCACGCCAGTTCACGCCAGAGCACGCCAGTGCACGCCAGAGCACGCCAGTGCACGGCAGAGCATGCCAGTGCACGCCAGAGCACGCCAATTCACCCCAGAGCACGCCAGTGCAAGCCAGAGCACGTCAATGCACGCCAGAGAAAGCCAGTGCACGCCAGAGCACGCCAGAGTACGCCAGAGCACGTCAATGCACGCCAGAGCACGCCAGTGCACGCCAGAGCACGCCAGTGCACGCCAGAGCACGCCAGTAAACGCCAGAGCACGCCAATTCACAGCAGAGCACGCCAGTTTACGCCAGAGCACGCCAGAGCACGCCAGTGCACGCTAGAGCACGCTAGTGCACGCCAGAGCACGCAAGTGCACGCCAGAGCACGCAAGAGCACGCCAGAGCACGCCAGTGCACGCCAGAGCAAGCCAGAGTACGTCAATGCACGCCAGAGCACGCCAGTGCACGCCAGAGCACTCCAGTTCACGCCAGAGCACGCCAGTGCACGCCAGAGCACGCCAGAGCACGCCAGAGCACGCCAGTGCACGCCAGAGCACGCCAGTGCACGCCAGAGCACGCCAGTGCACGCCAGAGCACGTCAATGCACGCTAGAGCAAGCCAGAGCACGCCAGAGCACAGCAGAGAACAGCTCAGCACTTGAAGTTGCTATAATATTTTTTTCACTTTAAAACCATTTTTTAATTACAGGATGTGTAAATCAATGTCCAATACACCATTTCAAGTCTATTGAATAAATAAATTTTTAGAGCAAATCATGAACAAAAAGTTTTAGAAAAACGCACATCACAGCACTTGAATTTTTAAAAATTATTCAAGTTATTTGAGTTCTAGTGTCGGGTAGTGGATTTCTATTGTCAAGCACTTGAGTTCTGCATAGCAGAGCACGCCAGAGCACGACAGAGCACGCCAGAGCACGCCAGAGCACGCCAGTGCACGCCAGTGCACGCCAATTCACACCAGAGCACGTCAGTGCACGCCAGATTACGCCAGTGCACGCCAGAGCACGCCAATTCACACCAGAGCACAACAGTGCACGCCAGAGAACGCCAGAGAACGCCAAAGCACGCCAGAGCACGCCAATTCACACCAGAGCACGTCAGTGCACGCCAGAGTACGCCAGTGCACGCCAGAGCACGCAAATTCATACCAGTGCACGCCAGAGCACGCCAATTCACACCAGAGCAAGCCAGTGCATGCCAGAGCACGCAAGTGCACGCCAGAGCACGCCAGTGCACGCCAGAGCACGCCAGTGCACGCCAGAGCACGCAAATTCATACCAGAGCACGCCAGTGCACGCCAGCGAACGTCAATGCACGCCAGAGCAGCCCAGAGCACGCCAGTGCACGCCAGAGCACGCCAGTGCACGCTGGAGCACGCCAGTGCACTCAAGAGCACGCCAATTCACACCAGAGCACGCCAGTGCACACCAGAGCACGTCAATGCACGCCAGAGCACGCCAGTGCACGCCAGAGCACTCCAGTGCACGCCAGAGCACGGCAATTCACACCAGAGCACGCCAGTGCACGCCAGTTTACGCCAGAGCACGCCAATGCACGCCAGAGCACGCCAATGCACGCCAGAGCAAGCCAGAGCACGTCAATGCACGCCAGAGCAAGCCAGTGCACGCCAGAGCACGCCAGAGCAAGCCAGTGAACGCCAGAGCACGCCAGTGCACGCCAAAGCACGTCAATGCACGCCAGAGCACGCCAATTCACACCAGAGCACGACAGTGCACGCCAGAGCACGCCAGTGCACGCCAGAGCAAGCCAGAGCACGTCAATGCACGCCAGAGCAAGCCAGTGCACGCCAGAGCACGCCAGTGCACGCCAGAGCACGCCAGTGCACGCCAGAGCACGCCAGTGCACGCCAGAGCACGCCAGTGCACGCCAGAGCACGTCAATGCACGCCAGAGCAAGCCAAAGCACGCCAGAGCACAGCAGAGAACAGCTCAGCACTTGAAGTTGCTATATTTTTTTTTTCACTTTAAAACCATTTTTTTATTACAGGATGTGTAAATCAATGTCCAATACACCATTTCAAGTCTATTGAATAAATAAATTTATAGAGCAAATCATGAACAAAAAGTTTTAGAAAAACGCACATCACAGCACTTGAATTTTTAAAAATTATTCAAGTTATTTGAGTTCTATTGTCGGGTAGTGGATTTCTATTGTCAAGCACTTGAGTTCTGCATAGCAGAGCACGCCAGAGCCCGACAGAGCACGTCAGAGCACGCCAGAGCACGCCAGTGCACGCCAGAGCACGCCAATTCACACCAGAGCACGTCAGTGCACGCCAGAGTACGCCAGTGCACGCCAGAGCACGCAAAACCATACCAGTGCACGCCAGAGCACGCCAGAGCACGCCAGAGCAAGCCAGAGCACGTCAATGCACGCCAGAGCAAGCCAGTGTACGCCAGAGAACGTCAATGCACGCCAAAGCACGCCAGTGCACGCCAGTATACGCCAGTGCATGCCAGAGCACGCCAGTGCACGTCAATGCACGCCAGAGCACGCCAGTGCACGCCAGAGCACGCCAATTCACACCAGAGCACGCCAGTGCACGCCAGTGCACGCCAGACCACGTCAATGCACGCCAGAGCAAGCAAGAGCATGCCAGAGAACGCCAATTCACACCAGTGCACGCCAGAGCACGCCAGAGCACGCCAGAGCAAGCCAGAGCACGTCAATGCACGCCAGAGCAAGCCAGTGTACGCCAGAGAACGTCAATGCACGCCAAAGCACGTCAATGCACGCCAGAGCACCCCAGTGCACGCCAGAGCACGCCAATTCACACCAGAGCACGCCAGTGCACGCCAGTGCACGCCAGACCACGTCAATGCACGCCAGAGCAAGCAAGAGCATGCCAGAGAACGCCAATTCACACCAGAGCATGCCAGAGCACGCCAGTGCACGCCAGAGCACGTCAATGCACAACAGAGCACGCCAGAGCACGCCAGTGCACGCCAGAGCACGCCAGAGCACGCCAGTGCACGCAGGGCACGCCAATTCACACCAGCGCACGCCAGTGCACGCCAGAGCACGCCAATTCACACCAGAGCACGCCAATTCACACCAGAGCACGCCAGTGCACGCCAGTGCACGCCAGAGCACGCCAATTCACACCAGAGCACGTCAGTGCACGCCAGATTAGGCCAGTGCACGCCAATTCACACCAGAGCACGCCAGTGCACGCCAGAGAACGCCAGAGCACGCCAGAGCATGCCAATTCACACCAGAGCACGCCAGTGCACGCCAGAGCACGCCAGTGCACGCCAGAGCACGTCAATTAATGCCAGAGCACGCCAGTGCACGCCAGAGCACGCCAATTCATACTAGAGCACGCCAGTGCACGCCAGAGCACGCCAATTCACACAAGAGCACGCCAGAGCACGCCAGTGCACGCCAATTCACACCAGAGCACGCCAGTGCACGCCAGATTACGTCAATGAACGCCAGAGCACGCCAGTGCACGCCAGAGCACGTCAATGCACGCCAGTGCACGCCAGTGCACGACAGAGCACGCCAATTCACACCAGAGCACGCCAGTGCACGCCAAAGCACGCCAGTGCACGCCAGAGCACGTCAATACACGCAAGGGCAAGCCAGAGCACGTCAATGCACTCCAGAGCACGCCAGTGCACGCCAGAGCACGCCAGTGCACGCAAGAGCACGCCAGTGCACGCCAGAGCAGGCCAGTGCACGCCAGAGAACGTCAATGCACGCCAGAGCAAGCCAGAGCACGCCAGAGCACGCCAGAGCACGCCAGTGCACGCCAGAGAACGCCAGAGCACGCCAGAGCACGCCAGTGCACGCCAGAGCACGCCAGTGGACGCCAGAGCACGCCAGTGCACCCCAGTGCACCCAAGTGCGCGCCAGAGCATGCCAGTGCACGCCAGAGCACGTCAATGCACGCCAGAGCACACCAGTGCACGTCAGAGTACGCCAGTGCACGCCAGAGCACGCCAATTCACACCAGAGCACGCAAGTTTACGCCAGAGCACGCCAGTGCACGTCAGAGCAGGCCAGAGCACGCCAGTGCTTGCCAGAGCACGCTAGTACACGCCAGAGAACGCCAGTGCACGCCAGAGCATGCCAGTGCACGCCAGAGCACGCCAGTGCATGCCAGAGCACGCCAGTGCACGCCAGAGCAAGCCAAAGCACGTCAATGCACGCCAGAGCACGCTAGTGCATGCCAGAGCACGCCAGTGCACGCCAGAGCACGCCAGTGCACGCCCGAGCACGCCAGTGCACGCCAGAGCACGCCAGTGCACGCCAGAGAAAGCCAGAGCACGTCAATGCACGCCAGAGCAAGCCAGTGCACGCCAGAGCACGCAAGAGCAAACCAGTGCACGCCAGAGCACGGCAATTCACACCAGAGCACGCCAGTGCACGCCAGAGCACGTCAATGCACGCCAGAGAAAGCCAGTGCACGCCAGAGCACGCCAGAGCAAGCCAGTGCACGCCAGAGCACACCAGAGCAAGCCAGTGCACGCCAGTGTACGCCAGAGCACGTCAATGCACGCCAGAGCAAGCCAGTGCACGCCAGAGCACGCCAGTGCACGCCAGAGCACGACAGTTCACGCCAGAGCACGCCAGTGCACGCCAGAGCACACCAGTGCACGGCAGAGCATGCCAGTGCACGCCAGAGCACGCCAATTCACCCCAGAGCACGCCAGTGCAAGCCAGAGCACGTCAATGCACGCCAGAGAAAGCCAGTGCACACCAGAGCACGTCAATGCACGCCAGAGCAAGCCAGTGCACGCCAGAGAACGTCAATGCACGCCAGAGCACGCCAGTGCACGCCAGAACACGCCAGTGCACGCCAGAGCACGCCAGTGCACGCCAGAGCACGCCAGTGCACGCCAGAGCACGCCAGTGCACGCCAGAGCACGCCAGTGCACGCCAGAGAACGTCAATGCACGCCAGAGCACGCCAGTGCACGCCAGTGCACGCCAGTGCACGCCAGTGCACGCCAGACCACGTCAATGCACGCCAGAGCAAGCCAGAGCACGCCAGAGAACGCCAATTCACACCAGAGCACGCCAGATAACGCCAGTGCACGCCAGAGCACGTCAATGCACGACAGAGCACGCCAGAGCACGCCAGTGCACGCCAGAGCACGCCAGAGCATGCCAGTGCACGCAGGGCACGCCAATTCACACCAGAGCACGCCAGTGCACGCCAGAGCACGCCAGTGCACGCCAGAACACGCCAGTGCACGCCAGAGCACGCCAGTGCACGCCAGAGCACGCCAATTCACACCAGAGCACGCCAATTCACACCAGAGTACGCCAGTGCACGCCATTGCACGCCAGAGCACGCCAATTCACACCAGAGCACGTCAGTGTATGCCAGATTAGGCCAGTGCACGCCAATTCACACCAGAGCACGCCAGTGCACGCCAGAGCACGTCAATGCACCCCAGAGAACGCCAGAGCACGCGAGTGCACGCCAGAGCACGCGAGTGCACGCCAGAGCACGCGAGTGCACGCCAGTGAACCCCAGTGCACGCCAGAGCATGCCAGTGCACGCCAGAGCACGTCAATGCACGCCAGAGCACGCCAGTGTACGTCAGAGTACGCCAGTGCACGCCAGAGCACGCCAATTCACACCAGAGCACGCCAGTTTACGCCAGAGCATGCCAGTGCACGTCAGAGCACACCAGAGCACGCCAGTGCTTGCCAGAGCACGCTAGTACACGCCAGAGAACGCCAGTGCACGCCAGAGCACGCCAGTGCACGCCAGAGCACGCCAGTGCATGCCAGAGCACGCAAGTGCACGCCAGAGCACGCTAGTGCATGCCAGAGCACGCAAGTGCACGCCAGAGAACGCCAGTGCACGCCAGAGCACGCCAGTGCACGCCAGAGAAAGCCAGAGCACGTCAATGCACGCCAGATTAAGCCAATGCACGCCAGAGCACGCAAGAGCAAACCAGTGCACGCCAGAGCACGCCAATTCACACCAGTGCACGCCAGTGCACGCCAGAGCACGTCAATGCACGCCAGAGAAAGCCAGTGCACGCCAGAGCACGTCAGAGCAAGCCAGTGCACGCCAGAGCACGCCAGAGCAAGCCAGTGCACGCCAGTGCACGCCAGAGCACGTCAATGCACGCCAGAGCAAGCCAGTGCACTTCAGAGCACGCCAGTGCACGCCAGAGCACGCCAGTTCACGCCAGAGCACGCCAGTGCACGCCAGAGCACACCAGTGCACGGCAGAGCATGCCAGTGCACGCCAGAGCACGCCAATTCACCCCAGAGCACGCCAGTGCAAGCCAGAGCACGTCAATGCACGCCAGAGAAAGCCAGTGCACACCAGAGCACGTCAATGCACGCCAGAGCAAGCCAGTGCACGCCAGAGAACGTCAATGCACGCCAGAGCACGCCAGTGCACGCCAGAGCACGCCAGTGCACGCCAGAGCACGCCAGTGCACGCCAGAGCACGCCAGTGCACGCCAGAGCACGTCAATGCACACCAGAGCACGCCAGTGCACGCCAGAGCACGCCAATTCACACCAGAGCACGCCAGTGCACGCCAGACCACGTCAATGCACGCCAGAGCAAGCCAGAGCACGCCAGAGAACGCCAATTCACACCAGAGCACGCCAGATAACGCCAGAGCACGCCAATTCACACCAGAGTACGCCAGTGCACGCCATTGCACGCCAGAGCACGCCAATTCACACCAGAGCACGTCAGTGTATGCCAGATTAGGCCAGTGCACGCCAATTCACACCAGAGCACGCCAGTGCACGCCAGAGCACGTCAATGCACCCCAGAGAACGCCAGAGCACGCGAGTGCACGCCAGAGCACGCGAGTGCACGCCAGAGCACGCGAGTGCACGCCAGTGAACCCCAGTGCACGCCAGAGCATGCCAGTGCACGCCAGAGCACGTCAATGCACGCCAGAGCACGCCAGTGTACGTCAGAGTACGCCAGTGCACGCCAGAGCACGCCAATTCACACCAGAGCACGCCAGTTTACGCCAGAGCATGCCAGTGCACGTCAGAGCACACCAGAGCACGCCAGTGCTTGCCAGAGCACGCTAGTACACGCCAGAGAACGCCAGTGCACGCCAGAGCACGCCAATGCACGCCAGAGCACGCCAGTGCATGCCAGAGCACGCAAGTGCACGCCAGAGCACGCTAGTGCATGCCAGAGCACGCAAGTGCACGCCAGAGAACGCCAGTGCACGCCAGAGCACGCCAGTGCACGCCAGAGAAAGCCAGAGCACGTCAATGCACGCCAGATTAAGCCAATGCACGCCAGAGCACGCAAGAGCAAACCAGTGCACGCCAGAGCACGCCAATTCACACCAGAGCACGCCAGTGCACGCCAGAGCAAGCCAGTGCACGCCAGTGCACGCCAGAGCACGTCAATGCACGCCAGAGCAAGCCAGTGCACTTCAGAGCACGCCAGTGCACGCCAGAGCACGCCAGTTCACGCCAGAGCACGCCAGAGCACGCCAGAGCAAGCCAGTGCACGCCAGTGCACGCCAGAGCACGTCAATGCACGCCAGAGCAAGCCAGTGCACTTCAGAGCACGCCAGTGCACGCCAGAGCACGCCAGTTCACGCCAGAGCACGCCAGTGCACGCCAGAGCACACCAGTGCACGGCAGAGCATGCCAGTGCACGCCAGAGCACGCCAATTCACCCCAGAGCACGCCAGTGCAAGCCAGAGCACGTCAATGCACGCCAGAGAAAGCCAGTGCACACCAGAGCACGTCAATGCACGCCAGAGCAAGCCAGTGCACGCCAGAGAACGTCAATGCACGCCAGAGCACGCCAGTGCACGCCAGAGCACGCCAGTGCACGCCAGAGCACGCCAGTGCACGCCAGAGCACGCCAGTGCACGCCAGAGCACGTCAATGCACACCAGAGCACGCCAGTGCACGCCAGAGCACGCCAATTCACACCAGAGCACGCCAGTGCACGCCAGACCACGTCAATGCACGCCAGAGCAAGCCAGAGCACGCCAGAGAACGCCAATTCACACCAGAGCACGCCAGTGCACGCCAGAGCACGCCAGTGCACGCCAGAGCACGTCAATGCACGCCAGAGCACGCCAGTGCACGCCAGAGAACGCCAATTCACACCAGAGCACACCAGTGCACGCCAGTGCACGCCAGACCACGTCAATGCACGCCAGAGCAAGCCAGAGCACGCCAGAGAACGCCAATTCACACCAGAGCACGTCAGATTACGCCAGTGCACGCCAGAGCACGTCAATGCACGACAGAGCACGCCAGAGCACGCCGGTGCACGCCAGAGCACGCCAGAGCATGCCAGTGCACGCAGGGCACGCCAATTCACACCAGAGCACGCCAGTGCACGCCAGAGCACGCAAGTGCACGCCAGAGCACGCCAATTCACACCAGAGCACGCCAATTCACACCAGAGTACGCCAGTGCACGCCAGAGTAAGCCATAGCACGTCAATGCATGCCAGAGCAAGCCAGAGCACGCCAGTGCACGCCAGAGCACGTCAATGCACGCCAGAGCACGCCAGTGCACGCCAGTGCACGCAAGAGCACGCCAGTAAACGCCAGAGCACGCTAATTCACACCAATGCACGCCAGTTTACGCCAGAGCACGCCAGAGCACGCCAGTGCACGCCAGTGCACGCTAGTGCACGCCAGAGCACGCCAGTGCACGCCAGAGCACGCCAGAGCACGCCAGAGCACGCCAGTGCACGCCAGAGCAAGCCAGAGTACGTCAATGCACGCCAGAGCACGCCAGTGCACGCCAGAGCACTCCAGTTCACGCCAGAGCACGCCAGTGCACGCCAGAGCACGCCAGTGCACGCCAGAGCACGCCAGTGCACGCCAGAGCACGCCAGTGCCGCCAGAGCACGCCAGTGCACGCCAGAGCACGCCAGTGCACGCCAGAGCACGCCAGTGCACGCCAGAGAAAGCCAGAGCACGTCAATGCACGCCAGAGCAAGCCAGTGCACGCCAGAGCACGCAAGAGCAAACCAGTGCACGCCAGAGCACGCCAATTCACACCAGAGCACGCCAGTGCACGCCAGAGCACGTCAATGCACGCCAGAGAAAGCCAGTGCACGCCAGAGCACGTCAGAGCAAGCCAGTGCACGCCAGAGCACGCCAGAGCAAGCCAGTGCACGCCAGTGCACGCCAGAGCACGTCAATGCACGCCAGAGCAAGGCAGTGCACGCCAGAGCACGCCAGTGCACGCCAGAGCACGCCAGTTCACGCCAGAGCACGCCAGTGCACGCCAGAGCACACCAGTGCACGGCAGAGCATGCCAGTGCACGCCAGAGTACGCCAATTCACCCCAGAGCACGCCAGTGCAAGCCAGAGCACGTCAATGCACGCCAGAGAAAGCCAGTGCACACCAGAGCACGTCAATGCACGCCAGAGCAAGCCAGTGCACGCCAGAGAACGTCAATGCACGCCAGTGCACGCCAGTGCACGCCAGTGCACGCCAGAGCACGCCAGTGCACGCCAGAGCACGCCAGTGCACGCCAGAGCACGCCAGAGCACGCCAGAGCACGCCAGTGCACGCCAGAGAAAGCCAGTGCACGCCAGAGCACGCCAGTGCACGCCAGAGCACGCTAGTGCACGCCAGAGCACGCCAGTGCACGCCAGAGCACGCCAGAGCATGCCAGAGCACGCCAGTGCACGCCAGAGCAAGCCAGAGCACGCCAGAGAACGCCAATTCACACCAGAGCACGCCAGATTACGCCAGTGCACGCCAGAGCACGTCAATGCACGACAGAGCACGCCAGAGCACGCCGGTGCACGCTAGAGCACGCCAGAGCATGCCAGTGCACGCAGGGCACGCCAATTCACACCAGAGCACGCCAGTGCACGCCAGAGCACGCCAGTGCACGCCAGAGCACGCCAATTCACACCAGAGCACGCCAATTCACACCAGAGTACGCCAGTGCACGCCAGAGCAAGCCAGAGCACGTCAATGCACGCCAGAGCACGCCAGTGCACGCCAGTGCACGCCAGTGCACGCCAGTGCACGCCAGTGCACGCAAGAGCACGCCAGTAAACGCCAGAGCACGCTAATTCACACCAGAGCACGCCAGTTTACGCCAGAGCACGCCAGAGCACGCCAGTGCACGCCAGAGCACGCCAATTCACACCAGAGCACGCCAATTCACACCAGAGTACGCCAGTGCACGCCAGAGCAAGCCAGAGCACGTCAATGCACGCCAGAGCACGCCAGTGCACGTCAATGCACGCCAGAGCACGCCAGTGCACGCCAGTGCACGCCAGTGCACGCAAGAGCACGCCAGTAAACGCCAGAGCACGCTAATTCACACCAGAGCACGCTAGTGCACGCCAGAGCACGCCAGTGCACGCCAGAGCACGCCAGAGCACGCCAGAGCACGCCAGTGCACGCCAGAGCAAGCCAGAATACGTCAATTCACGCCAGAGCACGCCAGTGCACGCCAGAGCACTCCAGTTCACGCCAGAGCACGCCAGTGCACGCAAAGCACGCCAGTGCACGCCAGAGCACGCCAGTGCACGCCAGAGCATGCCAGTGCACGCCAGAGCACGCCAGTGCACGCCAGAGCACGTCAATGCACGCCAGAGCAAGCCAGAGCACGCCAGAGCACAGCAGAGAATAGCTCAGCACTTGAAGTTGCTATAATATTTTTTTCACTTTAAAACCATATTTTAATTACAGGATGTGTAAATCAATGTCCAATACACCATTTCAAGTCTATTGAATCAATAAATTTATAGAGCAAATCATAAACAAAAAGTTTTAGAAAAACGCAAATCACAGCACTTGAATTTTTAAAAATTATTCAAGTTATTTGAGTTCTATTGTCGGGTAGTGGATTTCTATTGTCAAGCACTTGAGTTCTGCATAGCAGAGCACGACAGAGCACGCCAGAGCACGCCAGAGAACGCCAGTGCACGCCAGAGCACGCCAATTCACACCAGAAAACGTCAGTGCACGTCAGATTACGCCAGTGCACGCCAGAGCAGGCCAATTCACACCAGAGCACGCCAGTGCACGCCAGAGAACGCCAGAGCACGCCAGAGCACGCCAATTCACACCAGAGCACGTTAGTGCACGCCAGAGTACGCCAGTGCACGCCAGAGCACGCAAATTCATACCAGTGCACGCCAGAGCACGCCAATTCACACCAGAGCAAGCCAGTGCATGCCAGAGCACGCCAGTGCACGCCAGAGCACGCCAGTGCACGCCAGAGCACGCCAGTGCACGCCAGAGCACACCAGTGCACGCCAGAGCACGCAAATTCATACCAGAGCACGCCAGTGCACGCCAGCGAACGTCAATGCACGCCAGAGCAGCCCAGAGCACGCCAGTGCACGCCAGAGCACGCCAGTGCACGCCAGAGCACGCCAGTGCACGCTGGAGCAAGCCAGTGCACTCAAGAGCACGCCAATTCACACCAGAGCACGCCAGTGCAAACTAGAGCACGTCAATGCACGCCAGAGCACGCCAGTGCACGCCAGAGCACTCCAGTGCACGCCAGAGCACTCCAGTGCACGCCAGAGCACTCCAGTGCACGCCAGAGCACTCCAGTGCACGCCAGAGCAATCCAGTCGAGCCACAGCACGGAAATTCACACCAGAGCACGCCAGTGCACGCCAGTTCACGCCAGAGCACGCCAGTGCACGCCAGAGCACGCCAATGCACGCCAGAGCAAGCCAGAGCACGTCAATGCATGCCAGAGCAAGCCAGTGCACGCCAGAGCACGCCAGAGCAAGCCAGTGCACGCCAGAGTACGCCAGTGCACGCCAAAGCACGTCAATGCACGCCAGAGCACGCCAATTCACACCAGAACACGCCAGTGCACGCCAGAGCAAGCCAGAGCACGTCAATGCACGCCAGAGCAAGCCAGTGCACGCCAGAGCACGCCAGTGAACGCCAGAGCACGCCAGTGCACGCCAGAGCACGTCAATGCACGCCAGAGCAAACCAAAGCACGCCAGAGCACAGCAGAGAACAGCTCAGCACTTGAAGTTGCTATAATATTTTTTTCACTTTAAAACCATTTTTTAATTACAGGATGTGTAAATCAATGTCCAATACACCATTTCAAGTCTATTGAATAAATAAATTTATAGAGCAAATCATAAACAAAAAGTTTTAGAAAAACGCACATCACAGCACTTGAATTTTTAAAAATTATTCAAGTTATTTGAGTTCTATTGTCGGGTAGTGCATTTCTATTGTCAAGCACTTGAGTTCTGCACAGCAGAGCACGCCAGAGCACGACAGAGCACGTCAGAGCACGCCAGAGCACGCCAGTGCACGCCAGAGCACGCCAATTCACACCAGAGCACGTCAGTGCACGCCAGAGTACGCCAGTGCACGCCAGAGTACGCCAGTGCACGCCAGAGCACGCCAGAGTACGCCAGTGCACGCCAGAGCACGCCAGAGCACGCCAATGCACACCAGAGCAAGCCAGTGCATGCCAGAGCACGCCAGTGCACGCCAGAGCACGCCAGTACACGCTAGAGCACGCAAATTCATATCAGAGCACGCCAGTGCACGCCAGCGAACGTCAATGCACGCCAGAGCAGCCCAGAGCACGCCAGTGCACGCTGGAGCACTCCAGTCGAGCCAGAGCACGGCAATTCACACCAGAGCACGCCAATAAACGCCAGTTCACGCCAGAGCATGCCAGTGCACGCCAGTGCACGCCAATGCACGCCAGAGCAAGCCAGAGCACGTCAATGCACGCCAGAGCAAGCCAGTGCACGCCAGAGCAACCCAGAGCAAGCCAGTGCACGCCAGAGCACGCCAGAGCAAGCCAGTGCACGCCAGAGCACGCCAGAGCACGCCAGTGCACGCCAGAGCACGCCAGTGCACGCCAGAGCACGCCAGTGCACGCCAGAGCACGCCAGTGCACGCCAGAGCACGCAAATGCACGCCAGAGCAAGCCAGAGCACGCCATAGCACGCCAGAGCACGCCAGTGCACGCCAGAGCACGGTAGAGCACAGCAGAGATCAGCTCAGCACTTGAAAATGCTATAATATTTTTTTTCACTTTAAAACCATATTTTAATTACAGGATGTGTAAATCAATGTCCAATACACCATTTCAAGTCTATTGAATCAATAAATTTATAGAGTAAATCATGTACAAAAAGTTTTAGAAAAACGCACATCACAGCACTTGAATTTTTAAAAATTATTCAAGTTATTTGAGTTCTATTGTCGGGTAGTGGATTTCTATTGTCAAGCACTTGAGTTCTGCATAGCAGATCACGACGGAGCACGCCAGAGCACGCCAATTCACACCAGAGCACGCCAGTGCACGCCAGAGCACGCCAATGCACGCCAGAGCACGCCAATGCACGCCAGAGCACGCCAATGCACGCAAGAGCACGCCAGTGCATGCCAGAGCATGCCAGTGCACGCCAGAGCACGCCAGAGCACGCTAGAGCACGCCAGAGCACGCCAATTCACACCAGAGCACGCCAGTTTACGCCAGAGCACGCCAGTGCACGCCAGAGCACGCCAGAGCACGCCAGTGCACGCCAGAGCACGCTAGTGCACGCCAAAGCACGCCAGTGCACGCCAGTGCACGCCAGAGCACGCCAGTGCACGCCAGAGCACGCCAGTGCACGCCAGAGCACGCCAGTGCACGCCAGAGCACGCCAGTGCACGCCAGAGCACGCCAGTGCACGCCAGAGCACGCCAATTCACACCAGAGCACGCCAGTGCACGCCAGAGCACGCCAGTGCACGCCAGAGCACGCCAGTGCACGCCAGAGCACGCCAGTGCACGCCAGAGCACGCCACTGCACGCCAGAGCACGCTAGTGCACGTCATTGCACGCCAGAGCACGCCAATTCACACCAGAGCACGCCAATTCACACCAGAGCACGCCAGTGCACGCCAGAGCACGCCACTGCACGCCAGAGCACGTCAATGCACGAAAGAGCACGCCAGTGCACGCCAGAGCACGCCAGTGCACGCCAGAGCACGCCAGTGCACGCCAGAGCACGCCAGTGCACGCCAGAGCACGCCAGTGCACGCCAGAGCACGCCAGTGCACGCCAGAGCACGCCAGTGCACGCCAGTGCACGCCAGAGCACGCCAGTGCACGCCAGAGCACGCCATTGCACGCCAGAGCACGCCAGTTCACGCCAGAGCACGCCAGTGCAAGCCAGAGCACGCCAGTGCACGCCAGAGCACACCAGTGCACGCCAGAGCACGCCAGTGCACGCCAAAGCACGCCAGTGCACGCCAGAGCACGCCAGTGCACGCCAGAGTACGCCAGTGCACGCCAGAGCACGCCAGTGCACGCCAGTGCACGCCAGTGCACGCCAGAGCACGCCAGTGCACGTCATTGCACGCCAGAGCACGCCAATTCACACCAGAGCACGCCAATTCACACCAGAGCACGCGAGTGCACGCCAGAGCACGCCAGTGCACGCCAGAGCACGTCAATGCACGCCAGAGCAAGCCAGAGCACGCCAGTTTACGCTAGAGCACGGTAGAGCACAGCAGAGATCAGCTCAGCACTTGAAAATGCTATAATATTTTTTTCACTTTAAAACTATATTTTAATTACAACAGTTCGACTGTGGCAAAACTTCTACTTTGATAAATGTTCAACTTTGAAAAAAGTTCAACTTTGAAAAAAGTTCAACTTTGAAAGAAGTTCTACTTGGCAAAGCTTCTACTTTGACAAAAGTTCTACTGTGGCACAACTTTTACTTTGACAAACTTCTACTTTGAAATTTATTCTTCTTTGGAAAATGTTCTATTTTCACAAAAGTTCTAGTGTGGTAAAACTTCTACTTTGAAAAAAGTTCTACTTTGAAAGAAGTTCTACTTTTGCAAAGCTTCTACTTTGACAAAAGTTCTACTTTGGCAAAACTTCCACTTTGACAAAACTACTATTTTGAAAGAAGTTCTACTGAGGCAAAACTTCTAATTTGACAAAAGTTCTACTTTGAAAGAAATTTTACTTTGGCAAACCTTCTACTTTGACAAAAAATCTACTGTGGCAAAACTTATACTTTGAAGAAAGTTTTACTTTGAAAGAAGTTCTACTTTGGCAAAGCTTCTACTTTGACAATAGTTCTACTGTGGCAAAACTTCTACTTAGACAAAAGTTCTACTTTGAAAGAAGTTCTACTTTGGCAAAGCTTCTACTTTGACAATAGTTCTACTGTGGCAAAACTTCTACTTTGACAAAACTACTATTTTGAAACAAGTTCTACTGTGGCAAAACTTCTACTTTGACAAAAGTTCTACTTTGAAAGAAGTTCTACTTTGGCAAATCTTCTACTTTTTCTAAAGTTATACTGTTGCAAAACTTCTACTTTGAATAAAGTTCTACTTTGAAAGAAGTTCTACTTTTGCAAAGCTTCTACTTTGACAAAAGTTCTACTTTGGCAAAGCTTCTACTTTGACAAAACTACTATTTTGAAAGAAGTTCTACTGTGGCAAAACATCATGAAAGAAGTTCTACTTTGGCAAAGCTTCTACTTTGACAATAGTTCTACTGTGGCAAAACTTCTACTTTGATAAAAGTTCAACTTTGAAAAAAGTTCAACTTTGAAAGAAGTTCTACTTGGCAAAGCTTCTACTTTGACAAAAGTTCTACTGTGGCACAACTTTTACTTTGACAAAACTTCTACTTTGAAATTTATTCTTCTTTGGCAAATGTTCTACTTTCACAAAAGTTCTAGTGTGGTAAAACTTCTACTTTGAAGAAAGTTCTACTTTGAAAGAAGTTCTACTTTGGCAAAGCTTCTAATTTGACAAAAGTTCTACTTTTGCAAAGCTTCTACTTTGACAAAAGTTCTACAGTGGAAAAACTTCTACTTTGAAAAAAGTTCTACTTTGAAAGAAGTTCTAATTTGGCAAATATTCTACTTTTTCTAAAGTTATACTGTTGCAAAACTTCTACTTTGAAAAAAGTTCTACTTTGAAAGAAGTTCTACTTTTGCAAAGCTTCTACTTTGACAAAAGTTCTACTTTGGCAAAAATTCTACTTTGACAAAACTTCTATTTTGAAACAAGTTCTACTGTGGCAAAACTTCTAATTTTACAAAAGTTTTACTTTGAAAGAAATTCTACTTTGGCAAAGCATCTACTTTGACAAAAGTTCTACATTGGAAAAACTTCTACTTTGACAAAAGTGCTACTTTGACGAAAGTTCTACTTTGGCAAAACTTCTACTTTGACAAAACTACTATTTTAAAAGAAGTTCTACTGTGGCAAAACATCTAATTTGACAAAAGTTCTACTTTGAAAGAAATTCTACTTTGGCAAACCTTCTACTTTGACAAAAAATCTACTGTGGCAAAACTTATACTTTGAAGAAAGTTTTACTTTGAAAGAAATTCTACTTTTGCAAAGCTTCTACTTTGACAAAAGTTCTACTGTGGCAAAACTTCTACTTTGACTAAAGTAGTATTTTGAAAAAAGTTCTGTTAGAATTCAATAAAATCGAAGCACGAATTTAGTTTTCAAGTCCCTTTTATATTGTCATGGCATGGCATCGACTCAATACACACATGGTAATATAACATGGCATGAGATTAGTTAAATACATAGAAATACTTTAACCAGAACACTTGATACTCACACCACAGATATTATAAGAAGAAGCTCGACACTGACAGGAAAGGAATCAAGAAGACAGATGGAGAGGCTAAACAGAAACCCCCCTTGGGCGTTTGTACAGCCTCTTTCTAAAGGGGTGAGAGCCGTAACTAAACTTCTGGCGCGAAGTATGAGATTGATCCGCAACAGTCTCCCTCAATCTCATACTTGGTAAATCTGTTACAACACCTACACCTATTCTTTTTCTCATATCAACGAATCTTGGTCCTGGAAGTGCTTTTGTAAATGTATCGGCCAGCTGATTATGTGTTCTAACACATTTCACTGCTAACAGTCCGTCCGCCACTTGTTCTCTTATCCAGTGCCATTTGAGTCGAATGTGTTTTGTTCTTTGGTGCAGTTCAGGATTATGCACCAGTCTCACTGCCCCCTCGTTATCACAATACATTGGTACATTCCTGATATCCTTCCCAAGTAGATCTTCCAATAAGTAGCCAAGCCATACAGCTGTTTTTCCTCCTTGGCACACTGCTATGTATTCAGCTTCTGTTGTTGATAAAGCCGTAGTTGGTTGTTTCTTGCTGGACCATGCCACTGGTCCATCATTGAGAAACATTATACTTCCTGATGTTGACTTGGAATCATCAATATCGCCTGCAAAGTCCGCGTCAACATAGCAAGCAAGTCCTTTCTTTTGTCCGCCAACCCAAATTCCATATTCTTTTGTTGCTTTCAAATAGCCAAAAATTTGGTCGAGGGCTCTCCAATGTTCGTTCATTGGGTTTTGACAAAATTTTTCAATTCTACACACTGCATAGGCTAAGTCTGGACGGGTTTGAAGGGCTATATACAACAGAGCGCCTACAGCTTCGCGAAAGCTGTAACCTCTCTCTCCCTCGCTCTGTTGTCCTTTACACACAGAAAGTTTAACTTTTGGATCTGCTGGAGTTACTCTGGGGAATGCTTCATTCATCCCGAATCTTGTCAATATCTTCTCTATTAAATGTTGCTGTGACAGGAAATATCGGCTGTTTGTGGGATCCATAGTGATATTGATCCCGATGTATCTGGTTGGTGGCACTACTTTAAATTGGTATTCTTCTCCAATTGCTTCTTGAACTTCAATTAGAGTTTGTTTTCTTTTGCTGCCTGTCCATGCATCATCCACGTGAACTATAATGTAGCTGGTTTCAGTATTTGTTCTCTTGATGTATACACATGGATCGGCTCTACACGGTTTAAATCCAAGACGGAGAAGAGTGCGGTCAAATCTGCCATGCCAGAGTCGAGGAGCTTGTTTCAATCCATTTACAGACTTTTTAAGCAAACACACTAAATTTTCTTTTCCTGGAGCTATAAAACCTTCCGGTTGTTTCATGTACACCTCCTTGTCCAAATCAGCGTAGAGAAAAGCTGTGCTAATATCAAACTGCATCACTTCCATGTTTTGGGCCGCACACTCGCTTAACACTACTTTAACCGATTCACTGTGTGGAACTGGTGCAAATGTTTCTTCATAATCCATTCCATAGCGTTGTCCGGTTCCAATTACTACCAATCTTCCCTTGTAGGTTTCTTCTACTCCCTCGTAGGCTGGTTTTATTTTGCCAATAATTTTGCAATTTAGTGCAGTTCGGTCAACAGGAAGAGGAACAAGGATCCATGTTTTGTTCCGAATTTGAGCGTCGAATTCCTTTTGATAAGCTGGTAGCCATTTTTCTTTATTCATGGCCATAGCTTCTCTGTAGCTCTGTGGCTCATTCGATTCCACATGTAATGCTCTACTGTTTTTCTCCATAAATTCTCCTATTGTTCCAAAATAGTATTCTTGTTATTTGTTATTTTTAGATGAAAAAAAATATTCAATGGGACATTTTATATACCATTTCAGCAAATAAATTTAGGTTTATTCTCAAACAAAATTTATTTTTACTTGACAAGAACAAATATTGCGAATATTATGAGCATACCGATTAATCCAAGTTTGGCCAATGGTCTATCTAGAGAATTCCTAAAGGCTTCATATCTTGCTGTATAATGCTTGGGTCGTCCAGTTCTTCTTCCTTGACCTTCCGGAATTGGTAGATCAATAACGGGAAGTGTTTCATCATCGGCTTGTGGATCGATTTGGTCAGGAACAGGAGGAGTTCTCGTAGTTTTATCTTTCGGACGTTGTTGTTTTCTTCTTCTCGGCTCTTCCTGTTCTATTTGAATTTCAATCTCTGCTCCGATTTCGGGAATTGGTTCTTCTCCTCCACCAGTTTCGTTGTTTATCTCAACACGATCAATCTCTTGAACTTTCTCATGAGCTTGATTGATTTCTTCCTGTCTTCGGTTCTCTGCCATATCTAATTCTTGTTGATCAATCTCTTGAGCTTCCTAGATATAAATATTCAAATTCTCATTAGTGTATACACATATTTTTACCTCCTCATTTTTATTACCGTATGAGTTTCATGATTCTCTTCTTCTCCTATATTATCTGCAGATGTTCCTCTTTCGTCACTCGTTCCTAGGATTGGACTTTTTAACTCTTCTTGGATTTCTTCATCCTATCACCACACCAATTATTTAATAATCATTAAATAATCCTCAAAATTTAAAAAAATGTTATTATTGTTACCAATCCAAGAATTTCTGCAGAAAGAAGAAATGGATCAAATAATGTTGTTTCCTTTTCGTTTGTCTCTTCATTGTAGTCGTTGATCAACAGGTCTTCATTAAAAATCACGTCCCTGCTTGTGATGAATTTTCTCGAAATAGGCTCCCATATGATCCATCCTTTCATATCCTCTGGATATCCGACCAACCATCCTGGTTGAGCTTTGGAGTCAAGTTTCTTTCTTAGCTGATCAGGGACATGGACATAAGCTCGACATCCAATAACTCGAAAATGCTCAACACTTGGCTTCTTATTGTAGAATAACTCGAATGGTGTTTTGTTGACTCGCGACGAAATAGTTCTATTGAGAACATGAACGGTGCTGAGTAGAAACTCTCCCCATAATTCCAGGACTCTTCTGCTTTCTTTCTTTATCAGGCTTGACTCTGACTGGACTTCTCTCATATGGATAATTTTTCGTGTTGGTTCCATGGTTCTTCTCATTTCTCTTTCACTTCTCGAGTTTTCTTGTGGAGTGTACCTGTTTGAAGTTTGTTGGATAATTCCATTTTTCTCACGAAATTCTCTATTCTTCAGGTACTCGATTCCTCCGTCCGATCTGAATTTCTTTACTTTCTTGCCTGTTTGTCGTTCTAGCCATGCCACAAAAATTTCAGATTTTTCAGCTGCTTCTCCCTTTTTCTTCAATAAATAGACTTTAGTGAATCCGCTGTAATCATCTTTAAAAATTACGAAGCAGGTTTCTCCCTTTGGAGTAGAAACATTGACAAATCCAACATCAGTATGAATCAATTCTCCCACTTCAGTAGCTCGATTGTTACTTGCCTTAAATGGTGATCTCTTCATTGCTCCAAATATGCAACCTTCACAGATGTCGTCTTCCTCTTCATCTTCTTTGTTCAGTTTCAAACCATTCACTGCTCCGAGTCTCGCCATTTTTCTAACTGTTTTATTGCATGCGTGGCCGAATCTTCTATGCCATCGAGCGATTGAGAATGTTGACTTGACACTTGCTGCTGCTGATTCAATTGTTGGCGGTTTTTGGCTCTGGATGACTGCTGTAAACTTCATGTGGTACAATGACTTGCCTAACTTTCTTCCTTCCAGCACAGGAGTGTTTGTCTTCTTATCTATGATGAGCACGATATTGTCAGTGAAATTCGCCTTAAATCCACGATCCAAGCGAGAAAAGATTGGCTCCAAGTTCTGGAACAAATAACACGTCGTTCAGCTTGCCAATTATTCTTTTTCCGTCCACGTACGATTCTATTTCGATGTCTCCTACTCCTAGTACATCCAGCTTGATGGAACCAATTCCATGTACTTTCCAGGATCCTGGGTCAACTGATTTTAGTGAAGAGAAGAAATATTTTCGTTCCGTCATATGGTGTGTGGCGCCTGAGTCTGCATACCAGTCGTTTCATTCTTTGACAAGAAACAGTATGATGAAAGCAGGTTGGATGCTGGATGATGGATGTCGTTGTCTCCTCCACCTCCGTTGAATTTGCGATTGTTGTCAAATTTCACTTGGCGTGCATTTCTCTGCTCTCCCTGCTTTTTGTTGTAGCAATTGCGTGCTAGATGACCCGGTTTTCCACATTCGTAGCAATCATATGGACCAAATTGTGGTTTAGATCCTTGATGGTGGCCTCTTCCTCCTTGATAATCTCCTCGGTGACCTCCATTGCTGCGATGTCCTTCTCCTCGTCCGTAACCTCTGTATCCGCCACTTCCTCTTTCGCCACCATTTCCACGATAGCCTCTTCCTCGATATCCTCTTCCACGATAGCCTCCTCTGTAATCACCATGGGCTGCAAATGCAGTTTCAGTATTTTCATCAGTTGATTTCTGTATCTTGCTCGGGTGTGAAGCAAAGAATGCCACATCAGCCGGATTTATTCCACCTCCTGGTAAAGCTTTGTTTCTGGTTTCTTCAAGCACCATTCTTGCAGTCAGTCGAATGAGATTTCTGTGCTCTCCAGACGGTAGAGTTTCCCATGCTGCTCTAGCGCCATGAAAACTTGGTGGTAGAGTAGACAGAATACGATCTTCAATTTGTTCATCTGATACTGGAGCTCCCACATTACTCAATTCATCTGCCATCTGCTTTATAGTGTTGATGTGTGCCGATACACTATGCTCTGTCAAATAATAAATTGCCTTTCAAAAAAAAAACTATACTTCATTGTTGTTGATTTTTGGTTATTATTACCAGGATTCATGATGTACTGGAAAAACTTCGCTGTCAATTGATTTGAGTTGGCTGCTGCCACTTGTGCGTGCTCTTGATTAAGTATTTTCCACATGTCAGCCGCGTCAACTGATCCTCCGACTGACGTCTGATACTCGGGTTCTAGGCTTCCGTAAATAAGCCCAGCAGCCATGGCATCTCTCTCAATCCACGTGTTGATTTTCCTTCCGTTTTTCAATTTCCCTTCTTCATCATATTCCTGAATAAAAGACAACAAAAGAGGTTTACTACAACACCTCTGTACGGGTATAACTTAGTTTGCTATATTCAATTCAGTTTACTATGCCACAATTACCTCTACTTGGGTGTAACTAAATTTTACTACTACTACCTCTGCTTGGGTAAAATTTAGTTTTCAAAGTTTTACTGCATTCACCTCTACTTGGGTGCCATTTAGTTTACAAAAATTTACTTCAATCACCTCTACTTGGGTGTAACAAAATTTACTACAATCACCTCTTCTTGGGTGAAATTTGGTTTTCAAAGTTTTACTGTACTCACCTCTACTTGGGTGCCATTTAATTTTAAAAATTTACTACAATCACCTCTACTTGGGTGTTACAAAATTTACTACAATCACCTCTACTTGGGTGAAATTTGGTTTTCAAAGTTTTACTGTACTCACCTCTACTTGGGTGCCATTTAATTTTCAAAATCTACTACAATCACCTCTACTTGGGTGTAACAAAATTTACTACAATCACCTCTACTTGGGTGTAACAAAATTTACTACAGTCACCTCTACTTGTGTGAAATTTGGTTTTTCAAAGTTTACTGCAATCACCTCTCCTTTGGGTGCCGTTTTAAATTTACAAAAGATTACTACAATCACCTCTGCTTGGGTAGACTTATTTCACTTTTACTAACAAATACATTCAGTCGTAAAAAAAATGTATGGTGGTGCTGGTTCAATCACCATTTCACACTGTGTGTTCCAGCTCATGCATTTTTCTTCTGACTTCTCTATTTGTAACATGTCTGCCATAAATTTTTAAAAAACACGAGCAAGAGTTTTGTTACCTCAACTGGTTTTTGTTCCGTTCCTTCTATGATTCCCACCAGCTTCTTGGCTCGAGCCATGATAAGGGCTCCAAACTTCCATTGTGAAAATCTTGTTCCATTAAATTTGGCTTGGAATATTAGATTATTCCCATTTCCTTCATGATTTGCCATGCTTGCTTAGTTAGCAGAGTCGATAGGGTCCCATAACCTGTTAGAATTCAATAAAATCGAAGCACGAATTTAGTTTTCAAGTCCCTTTTATATTGTCATGGCATGGCATCGACTCAATACACACATGGTAATATAACATGGCATGAGATTAGTTAAATACATAGAAATACTTTAACCAGAACACTTGATACTCACACCACAGATATTATAAGAAGAAGCTCGACACTGACAGGAAAGGAATCAAGAAGACAGATGGAGAGGCTAAACAGAAACCCCCCTTGGGCGTTTGTACAGCCTCTTTCTAAAGGGGTGAGAGCCGTAACTAAACTTCTGGCGCGAAGTATGAGATTGATCCGCAACAAGTTCTACTTTGGCAAAGCTTCTACTTTGAAAAAAGTTCTACTGTGGCAAAACTTCTACTTTGACAAAAGTTCTACTTTGAAAGAAGTTCTACTTTGGCAAAGCTTCTACTTTGACAATAGTTCTAGTGTGGCAAAACTTTTACTTTGACAAAACTACTATTTTGAAACAAGTTCTACTGTGGCAAAACTTCTACTTTGACAAAAGTTCTACTTTGAAAGAAGTTCTACTTTGGCAAATCTTCTACTTTTTCTAAAGTTATACTGTTGCAAAACTTCTACTTTGAATAAAGTTCTACTTTGAAAGAAATTCTACTTTTGCAAAGCTTCTACTTTGACAAAAGTTCTACTTTGGCAAAGCTTCTACTTTGACAAAACTACTATTTTGAAAGAAGTTCTACTGTGGCAAAACATCATGAAAGAAGTTCTACTTTGGCATAGCTTCTACTTTGACAATAGTTCTACTGTGGCAAAACTTCTACTTTGATAAAAGTTCAACTTTGAAAAAAGTTCAACTTTGAAAGAAGTTCTACTTGGCAAAGCTTCTACTTTGACAAAAGTTCTACTGTGGCACAAATTTTACTTTGACAAAACTTCTACTTTGAAATTTATTCTTCTTTGGCAAATGTTCTACTTTCACAAAAGTTCTAGTGTGGTAAAACTTCTACTTTGAAAAAAGTTCTACTTTGAAAGAAGTTCTACTTTGGCAAAGCTTCTAATTTGACAAAAGTTCTACTTTTGCAAAGCTTCTACTTTGACAAAAGTTCTACAGTGGAAAAACTTCTACTTTGAAAAAAGTTCTACTTTGAAAGAAGTTCTAATTTGGCAAATATTCTACTTTTTCTAAAGTTATACTGTTGCAAAACTTCTACTTTGAAAAAAGTTCTACTTTGAAAAAAGTTCTACTTTGAAAGAAGTTTTACTTTGGCAAAGCTTGTAATTTGACAAAAGTTCTACTTTGGCAAAGCTTCTACTTTGACAATAGTTCTACTGTGGCAAAACTTCTACTTTGATAAAAGTTCAACTTTGAAAAAAGTTGAACTTTGAAAGAAGTTCTACTTGGCAAAGCTTCTACTTTGACAAAAGATCTACTTTGGCAAAAATTCTACTTTGACAAAACTACTATTTTGAAACAAGTTCTACTGTGGCAAAACTTCTAATTTTACAAAAGTTTTACTTTGAAAGAAATTCTACTTTGACAAAGCATCTACTTTGACAAAAGTTCTACATTGGAAAAACTTCTACTTTGACAAAAGTGCTACTTTGAAAGAAGTTCTACTTTGGCAAAACTTCTACTTTTACAAAACTACGATTTTTAAAGAAGTTCTACTGTGGCAAAACATCTAATTTGAAAAAAGTTCTACTTTGAAAGAAATTCTACTTTGGCAAACCTTCTACTCTGACAAAAAATCTACTCTGGCAAAACTTATACTTTGAAGAAAGTTTTACTTTGAAAGAAATTCCACTTTTGCAAAGCTTCTACTTTGACAAAAGTTCTACCGTGGCAAAACTTCTACTTTGACAAAAGTTCTACTGTGGCACAACTTTTACTTTGACAAAACTTCTAATTTTAAATATATTCTTCTTTGGCAAATGTTCTACTTTCACAAAAGTTCTAGTGTGGTAAAACTTCTACTTTGAAAAAAGTTCTACTTTGAAAGAAGTTTTACTTTGGCAAAGCTTCTAATTTGACAAAAGTTCTACTTTGGCAAAGCTTCTACTTTGACAATAGTTCTACTGTGGCAAAACTTCTACTTTGATAAAAGTTCAACTTTGAAAAAAGTTTAACTTTGAAAGAAGTTCTACTTGGCAAAGCTTCTACTTTGACAAAAGTTCTACTGTAGCACAACTTTTACTTTGACAAAACTTCTACTTTGAAATATATTCTTCTTTGGCAAATGTTCTACTTTCACAAAAGTTCTAGTGTGGTAAAACTTCTACTTTGAAAAAAGTTCTACTTTGAAAGAAGTTCTACTTTGGCAAAGCTTCTAATTTTACAAAAGTTCTACTTTGGCAAAGCTTCTACTTTGACAAAAGTTCTACAGTGGAAAAACTTCTACTTTGAAAAAAGTTCTACTTTGAAAGAAGTTCTACTTTTGCAAAGCTTCTACTTTGACAAAAGATCTACTTTGGCAAAAATTCTACTTTGACAAAACTACTATTTTGAAACAAGTTCTACTGTGGCAAAACTTCTAATTTTACAAAAGTTTTACTTTCAAAGAAATTCTACTTTGGCAAAGCATCTACTTTGACAAAAAATCTACTCTGGCAAAACTTATACTTTGAAGAAAGTTTTACTTTGAAAGAAATTCCACTTTTGCAAAGCTTCTACTTTGACAAAAGTTCTACTGTGGCAAAACTTCTACTTTGACAAAAGTAGTATTTTGAAAAAGTTCTACTTTGGCAAAGCTTCTACTTTGAAAAAAGTTTTACTGTGGCAAAACTTCTACTTTGACAAAAGTTCTACTTTGAATTCTACTTTGGCAAAGCTTCTACTTTGACAATAGTTCTACTGTGGCAAAACTTCTACTTAGAAAAAAGTACTATTTTGAAAGAAGTGCTACTTTGGCAAAGCTTCTACTTTGAAAAAATTTCTACCGTGGCAAAACTTCTACTTTGACAAAAGTTCTACTGTGGCACAACTTTTACTTTGAAAAAACTTCTAATTTGAAATATATTCTTCTTTGGCAAATGTTCTACTTTCACAAAAGTTCTAGTGTGGTAAAACTTCTACTTTGAAAAAAGTTCTCCTTTGAAAGAAGATCTACTTTGGCAAATCTTCTACTTTTTCTAAAGTTATACTGTTGCAAAACTTCTACTTTGAAAAAAGTTCTACTTTGAAAGAAGTTCTACTTTTGCAAAGCTTCTACTTTGACAAAAGTTCTACTTTGAAAGAAGTTCTACTGTGGAAAAACTTCTAATTTTACAAAAGTTCTACTTTGAAAAAAATTCTACTTTGACAAAAGTTCTACATTGGAAAAACTTCTACTTTGACAAAAGTGCTACTTTGAAAGAAGTTCTACTTTGGCAAATCTTCTACTTTTTCTAAAGTTATACTGTTGCAAAACTTCTACTTTGACAAAAGTTCTACTTTGAAAGAAGTTCTACTTTGGCAAATGTTCTACTTATAAAAAAGTTCTACTGTGGCAAAAGTTCTACTTTGAAAGAAATTCTACTTTGGCAATAAGCTTCTACTTTGACAAAAGTTCTACAGTGGAAAAACTTCTACTTTGAAAAAAGTTCTACTGTGGCACAACTTTTACTTTGACAAAACTTCTACTTTGAAATTTATTCTTCTTTGGCAAATGTTCTACTTTCACAAAAGTTCTAGTGTGGTAAAACTTCTACTTTGAAAAAAGTTCTACTTTGAAAAAAGTTCTACTTTGGCAAAGCTTCTAATTTGACAAAAGTTCTACTTTGGCAAAGCTTCTACTTTGACAAAAGTTCTACATTGGAAAAACTTCTACTTTGACAAAAGTGCTACTTTGAAAGAAGTTCTACTTTGGCAAATCTTCTACTTTTTCTAAAGTTATACTGTTGCAAAACTTCTACTTTGACAAAAATTCTACTTTGACAAAAGTTCTACTTTGGCAAAACTTCTACTTTTACAAAACTACTATTTTAAAAGAAGTTCTACTGTGGCAAAACATCTAATTTGACAAAATTTCTACTTTGAAAGAAATTCTACTTTGGCAAACCTTCTACTTTGACAAAAAATCTACTCTGGCAAAACTTATACTTTGAAGAAAGTTTTACTTTGAAAGAAATTCTACTTTTGCAAAGCTTCTACTTTGACAAAAGTTCTACCGTGGCAAAACTTCTACTTTGACAAAAGTTCTACTTTGAAAGAAGTTCTACTTTGGCAAAGCTTCTACTTTGACAATAGTTCTAGTGTGGCAAAACTTTTACTTTGACAAAACTACTATTTTGAAACAAGTTCTACTGTGGCAAAACTTCTACTTTGACAAAAGTTCTACTTTGAAAGAAGTTCTACTTTGGCAAATCTTCTACTTTTTCTAAAGTTATACTGTTGCAAAACTTCTACTTTGAATAAAGTTCTACTTTGAAAGAAATTCTACTTTTGCAAAGCTTCTACTTTGACAAAAGTTCTACTTTGGCAAAGCTTCTACTTTGACAAAACTACTATTTTGAAAGAAGTTCTACTGTGGCAAAACATCATGAAAGAAGTTCTACTTTGGCATAGCTTCTACTTTGACAATAGTTCTACTGTGGCAAAACTTCTACTTTGATAAAAGTTCAACTTTGAAAAAAGTTCAACTTTGAAAGAAGTTCTACTTGGCAAAGCTTCTACTTTGACAAAAGTTCTACTGTGGCACAAATTTTACTTTGACAAAACTTCTACTTTGAAATTTATTCTTCTTTGGCAAATGTTCTACTTTCACAAAAGTTCTAGTGTGGTAAAACTTCTACTTTGAAAAAAGTTCTACTTTGAAAGAAGTTCTACTTTGGCAAAGCTTCTAATTTGACAAAAGTTCTACTTTTGCAAAGCTTCTACTTTGACAAAAGTTCTACAGTGGAAAAACTTCTACTTTGAAAAAAGTTCTACTTTGAAAGAAGTTCTAATTTGGCAAATATTCTACTTTTTCTAAAGTTATACTGTTGCAAAACTTCTACTTTGAAAAAAGTTCTACTTTGAAAAAAGTTCTACTTTGAAAGAAGTTTTACTTTGGCAAAGCTTGTAATTTGACAAAAGTTCTACTTTGGCAAAGCTTCTACTTTGACAATAGTTCTACTGTGGCAAAACTTCTACTTTGATAAAAGTTCAACTTTGAAAAAAGTTTAACTTTGAAAGAAGTTCTACTTGGCAAAGCTTCTACTTTGACAAAAGATCTACTTTGGCAAAAATTCTACTTTGACAAAACTACTATTTTGAAACAAGTTCTACTGTGGCAAAACTTCTAATTTTACAAAAGTTTTACTTTGAAAGAAATTCTACTTTGACAAAGCATCTACTTTGACAAAAGTTCTACATTGGAAAAACTTCTACTTTGACAAAAGTGCTACTTTGAAAGAAGTTCTACTTTGGCAAAACTTCTACTTTTACAAAACTACGATTTTTAAAGAAGTTCTACTGTGGCAAAACATCTAATTTGAAAAAAGTTCTACTTTGAAAGAAATTCTACTTTGGCAAACCTTCTACTCTGACAAAAAATCTACTCTGGCAAAACTTATACTTTGAAGAAAGTTTTACTTTGAAAGAAATTCCACTTTTGCAAAGCTTCTACTTTGACAAAAGTTCTACTGTGGCAAAACTTCTACTTTGACAAAAGTAGTATTTGGAAAAAGTTCTAATTTGGCAAAGCTTCTACTTTGAAAAAAGTTCTACCGTGGCAAAACTTCTACTTTGACAAAAGTTCTACTGTGGCACAACTTTTACTTTGACAAAACTTCTAATTTTAAATATATTCTTCTTTGGCAAATGTTCTACTTTCACAAAAGTTCTAGTGTGGTAAAACTTCTACTTTGAAAAAAGTTCTACTTTGAAAGAAGTTTTACTTTGGCAAAGCTTCTAATTTGACAAAAGTTCTACTTTGGCAAAGCTTCTACTTTGACAATAGTTCTACTGTGGCAAAACTTCTACTTTGATAAAAGTTCAACTTTGAAAAAAGTTTAACTTTGAAAGAAGTTCTACTTGGCAAAGCTTCTACTTTGACAAAAGTTCTACTGTAGCACAACTTTTACTTTGACAAAACTTCTACTTTGAAATATATTCTTCTTTGGCAAATGTTCTACTTTCACAAAAGTTCTAGTGTGGTAAAACTTCTACTTTGAAAAAAGTTCTACTTTGAAAGAAGTTCTACTTTGGCAAAGCTTCTAATTTTACAAAAGTTCTACTTTGGCAAAGCTTCTACTTTGACAAAAGTTCTACAGTGGAAAAACTTCTACTTTGAAAAAAGTTCTACTTTGAAAGAAGTTCTACTTTTGCAAAGCTTCTACTTTGACAAAAGATCTACTTTGGCAAAAATTCTACTTTGACAAAACTACTATTTTGAAACAAGTTCTACTGTGGCAAAACTTCTAATTTTACAAAAGTTTTACTTTCAAAGAAATTCTACTTTGGCAAAGCATCTACTTTGACAAAAAATCTACTCTGGCAAAACTTATACTTTGAAGAAAGTTTTACTTTGAAAGAAATTCCACTTTTGCAAAGCTTCTACTTTGACAAAAGTTCTACTGTGGCAAAACTTCTACTTTGACAAAAGTAGTATTTTGAAAAAGTTCTACTTTGGCAAAGCTTCTACTTTGAAAAAAGTTTTACTGTGGCAAAACTTCTACTTTGACAAAAGTTCTACTTTGAATTCTACTTTGGCAAAGCTTCTACTTTGACAATAGTTCTACTGTGGCAAAACTTCTACTTAGAAAAAAGTACTATTTTGAAAGAAGTGCTACTTTGGCAAAGCTTCTACTTTGAAAAAATTTCTACCGTGGCAAAACTTCTACTTTGACAAAAGTTCTACTGTGGCACAACTTTTACTTTGAAAAAACTTCTAATTTGAAATATATTCTTCTTTGGCAAATGTTCTACTTTCACAAAAGTTCTAGTGTGGTAAAACTTCTACTTTGAAAAAAGTTCTCCTTTGAAAGAAGATCTACTTTGGCAAATCTTCTACTTTTTCTAAAGTTATACTGTTGCAAAACTTCTACTTTGAAAAAAGTTCTACTTTGAAAGAAGTTCTACTTTTGCAAAGCTTCTACTTTGACAAAAGTTCTACTTTGAAAGAAGTTCTACTGTGGAAAAACTTCTAATTTTACAAAAGTTCTACTTTGAAAAAAATTCTACTTTGACAAAAGTTCTACATTGGAAAAACTTCTACTTTGACAAAAGTGCTACTTTGAAAGAAGTTCTACTTTGGCAAATCTTCTACTTTTTCTAAAGTTATACTGTTGCAAAACTTCTACTTTGACAAAAGTTCTACTTTGAAAGAAGTTCTACTTTGGCAAATGTTCTACTTATAAAAAAGTTCTACTGTGGCAAAAGTTCTACTTTGAAAGAAATTCTACTTTGGCAATAAGCTTCTACTTTGACAAAAGTTCTACAGTGGAAAAACTTCTACTTTGAAAAAAGTTCTACTGTGGCACAACTTTTACTTTGACAAAACTTCTACTTTGAAATTTATTCTTCTTTGGCAAATGTTCTACTTTCACAAAAGTTCTAGTGTGGTAAAACTTCTACTTTGAAAAAAGTTCTACTTTGAAAAAAGTTCTACTTTGGCAAAGCTTCTAATTTGACAAAAGTTCTACTTTGGCAAAGCTTCTACTTTGACAAAAGTTCTACATTGGAAAAACTTCTACTTTGACAAAAGTGCTACTTTGAAAGAAGTTCTACTTTGGCAAATCTTCTACTTTTTCTAAAGTTATACTGTTGCAAAACTTCTACTTTGACAAAAATTCTACTTTGACAAATGTTCTACTTTGGCAAAACTTCTACTTTTACAAAACTACTATTTTAAAAGAAGTTCTACTGTGGCAAAACATCTAATTTGACAAAAGTTCTACTTTGAAAGAAATTCTACTTTGGCAAACCTTCTACTTTGACAAAAAATCTACTGTGGAAAAACTTATACTTTGAAGAAAGTTTTACTTTGAAAGAAATTCTACTTTTGCAAAGCTTCTACTTTGACAAAAGTTCTACTGTGGCAAAACTTCTACTTTGACAAAAGTAGTATTTTGAAAAAAGTTCTACTTTGGCAAAGCTTCTACTTTGAAAAAATTTCTACCGTGGCAAAACTTCTACTTTGACAAAAGTTCTACTTTGAAATATATTCTTCTTTGGCAAATGTTCTACTTTCACAAATGTTCTAGTGTGGTAAAACATCTACTTTGAAAAAAGTTCTACTTTGAAAGAAGTTCTACTTTGGCAAAGCTTCTACTTTGAAAAAATTTCTACAGTTGGAAAACTTCTACTTTGATAAAAGTTCAACTTTGAAAAAAGTTCAACTTTGAAAAAAGTTCAACTTTGAAAGAAGTTCTACTTTGCAAAGCTTCTACTTTGACAAAAGTTCTACTGTGGCACAACTTTTACTTCGACAAAACTTCTAATTTGAAATATATTCTTCTTTGGCAAAAGTTCTACTTTCACAAAAGTTCTAATGTGGTAAAACTTCTACTTTGAAAAAAGTTCTACTTTGAAAGAAGTTCTACTTTGGCAAATCTTCTACTTTTTCTAAAGTTATACTGTTGCAAAACTTCTACTTTGAAAAAAGTTCTACTTTGAAAGAAGTTCTACTTTTGCAAAGCTTCTACTTTGACAAAAGTTCTACTTTGGCAAAAATTCTACTTTGACAAAACTACTATTTTGAAACAAGTTATACTGTGGCAAAACTTCTAATTTTACAAAAGTTCTACTTTGAAAAAAATTCTACTTTGACAAAAGTTCTACATTGCAAAAACTTCTACTTTGAAAGAAGCTCTACTTTGGCAAATCTTCTACTTTTTCTAAAGTTATACTGTTGCAAAACTTCTACTTTGACAAAAGTTCTACTTTGAAAGAAGTTCTACTTTGGCAAATGTTCTACTTTGAAAGAAATTCTACTTTGGCAATAAGCTTCTACTTTGACAAAAGTTCTACAGTGGAAAAACTTCTACTTTGACAAAAGTTCTATTTTGAACGAAGTTCTACTTTGGAAAATCTTCTACTTTTTCTAAAGTTATACTGTTGCAAAACTTCTACTTTGAATAAAGTTCTACTTTGAAAGAAGTTCTACTTTTGCAAAGCTTTTACTTTGACAAAAGTTCTACTTTGGCAAAGCTTCTACTTTGACAATAGTTCTACTGTGGCAAAACTTCTACTTTGATAAAAGTTCAACTTTGAAAAAAGTTCAATTTTGAAAGAAGTTCTACTTGGCAAAGCTTCTACTTTGACAAAGTTCTACTGTGGCACAACTTTTACTTTGACAAAACTTCTACTTTGAAATATATTCTTCTTTGGCAAATGTTCTACTTTCACAAAGGTTCTAGTGTGGTAAAACTTCTACTTTGAAAAAAGTTCTACTTTGAAAGAAGTTCTACTATGGCAAATCTTCTACTTTTTCTAAAGTTATACTGTTGCAAAACTTCTACTTTGAAAAAAGTTCTACTTTGAAAGAAGTTCTACTTTGAAAGAAGTTCTACTTTTGCAAATCTTCTACTTTTTCTAAAGTTATACTGTTGCAAAACTTCTATTTTGAAAAAAGTTCTACTTTGAAAGAAATTCTACTTTTGCAAAGCTTCTACTTTGACAAAAGTTCTACTTTGGCAAAAATTATACTTTGACAAAACTACTATTTTGAAACAAGTTATACTGTGGCAAAACTTCTAATTTTACAAAAGTTCTACTTTGAAAAAAATTCTACTTTGACAAAAGTTCTACATTGCAAAAACTTCTACTTTGAAAGAAGCTCTACTTTGGCAAATCTTCTACTTTTTCTAAAGTTATGCTGTTGCAAAACTTCTACTTTGACAAAAGTTCTACTTTGAAAGAAGTTCTACTTTGGCAAATGTTCTACTTATAAAAAAGTTCTACTGTGGCAAAAGTTCTACTTTGAAAGAAATTCTACTTTGGCAATAAGCTTCTACTTTGACAAAAGTTCTACAGTGGAAAAACTTCTACTTTGACAAAAGTTCTATTTTGAACGAAGTTCTACTTTGGAAAATCTTCTACTTTTTCTAAAGTTATACTGTTGCAAAACTTCTACTTTGAATAAAGTTCTACTTTGAAAGAAGTTCTACTTTTGCAAAGCTTTTACTTTGACAAAAGTTCTACTTTGGCAAAGCTTCTACTTTGACAATAGTTCTACTGTGGCAAAACTTCTACTTTGATAAAAGTTCAACTTTGAAAAAAGTTCAACTTTGAAAGAAGTTCTACTTGGCAAAGCTTCTACTTTGACAAAAGTTCTACTGTGGCACAACTTTTACTTTGACAAAACTTCTACTTTGAAATATATTCTTCTTTGGCAAATGTTCTACTTTCACAAAGGTTCTAGTGTGGTAAAACTTCTACTTTGAAAAAAGTTCTACTTTGAAAGAAGTTCTACTATGGCAAATCTTCTACTTTTTCTAAAGTTATACTGTTGCAAAACTTCTACTTTGAAAAAAGTTCTACTTTGAATGAAGTTCTACTTTGAAAGAAGTTCTACTTTTGCAAATCTTCTACTTTTTCTAAAGTTATACTGTTGCAAAACTTCTATTTTGAAAAAAGTTCTACTTTGAAAGAAATTCTACTTTTGCAAAGCTTCTACTTTGACAAAAGTTCTACTTTGGCAAAAATTATACTTTGACAAAACTACTATTTTGAAACAAGTTCTACTGTGGCAAAACTTCTAATTTTACAAAAGTTCTACTTTGAAAGAAGTTCTACTTTGGCAAATGTTCTACTTATAAAAAAGTTCTACCGTGGCAAAAGTTCTACTTTGAAAGAAATTCTACTTTGGCAATAAGCTTCTACTTTGACAAAAGTTCTACAGTGGAAAAACTTCTACTTTGAAAAAAGTTCTACTGTGGCACAACTTTTACTTTGACAAAACTTCTACTTTGAAATTTATTCTTCTTTGGCAAATGTTCTACTTTCACAAAAGTTCTAGTGTGGTAAAACTTCTACTTTGAAAAAAGTTCTACTTTGAAAAAAGTTCTACTTTGGCAAAGCTTCTAATTTGACAAAAGTTCTACTTTGGCAAAGCTTCTACTTTGACAAAAGTTCTACATTGGAAAAACTTCTACTTTGACAAAAGTGCTACTTTGAAAGAAGTTCTACTTTGGAAAATCTTCTACTTTTTCTAAAGTTATACTGTTGCAAAACTTCTACTTTGACAAAACTACTATTTTAAAAGAAGTTCTACTGTGGCAAAACATCTAATTTGACAAAATTTCTACTTTGAAAGAAATTCTACTTTGGCAAACCTTCTACTTTGACAAAAAATCTACTCTGGCAAAACTTATACTTTGAAGAAAGTTTTACTTTGAAAGAAATTCTACTTTTGCAAAGCTTCTACTTTGACAAAAGTTCTACTGTGGCAAAACTTCTACTTTGACAAAAGTAGTATTTTGAAAAAGTTCTACTTTGGCAAAGCTAATACTTTGACAAAAGTTCTACTTTGAATTCTACTTTGGCAAAGCTTCTACTTTGACAATAGTTCTACGGTGGCAAAACTTCTACTTAGAAAAAAGTAGTATTTTGAAAGAAGTTCTACTTTGGCAAAGCTTCTACTTTGAAAAAATTTCTACCGTGGCAAAACTTCTACTTTGACAAATGTTCTACTTTGAAAGAAGTTCTACTTTGGCAAAGCTTCTACTTTGACAATAGTTCTACTGTGGCAAAACTTCTACTTTGATAAAAGTTCAACTTTGAAAAAAGTTCAACTTTGAAAGAAGTTCTACTTGGCAAAGCTTCTACTTTGACAAAAGTTTTACTGTGGCACAACTTTTACTTTGACAAAACTACTAATTTGAAATATATTCTTCTTTGGCAAATGTTCTACTTTCACAAAAGTTCTAGTGTGGTAAAACTTCTACTTTGAAAAAAGTTCTCCTTTGAAAGAAGTTCTACTTTGGCAAATCTTCTACTTTTTCTAAAGTTATACTGTTGCAAAACTTCTACTTTGAAAAAAGTTCTACTTTGAAAGAAGTTCTACTTTTGCAAAGCTTCTACTTTGACAAAAGTTCTACTTTGGCAAAAATTCTACTTTGACAAAACTACTATTTTGAAACAAGTTATACTGTGGCAAAACTTCTAATTTTACAAAAGTTCTTCTTTGAAAAAAATTCTACTTTAACAAAAGTTCTACATTGCAAAAACTTCTACTTTGAAAGAAGCTCTACTTTGGCAAATCTTCTACTTTTTCTAAAGTTATACTGTTGCAAAACTTCTACTTTGACAAAAGTTCTACTTTGAAAGAAGTTCTACTTTGGCAAATGTTCTACTTTGAAAGAAATTCTACTTTGGCAATAAGCTTCTACTTTGACAAAAGTTCTACAGTGGAAAAACTTCTACTTTGACAAAAGTTCTATTTTGAACGAAGTTCTACTTTGGAAAATCTTCTACTTTTTCTAAAGTTATACTGTTGCAAAACTTCTACTTTGAATAAAGTTCTACTTTGAAAGAAGTTCTACTTTTGCAAAGCTTTTACTTTGACAAAAGTTCTACTTTGGCAAAGCTTCTACTTTGACAATAGTTCTACTGTGGCAAAACTTCTACTTTGATAAAAGTTCAACTTTGAAAAAAGTTCAACTTTGAAAGAAGTTCTACTTGGCAAAGCTTCTACTTTGACAAAGTTCTACTGTGGCACAACTTTTACTTTGACAAAACTTCTACTTTGAAATATATTCTTCTTTGGCAAATGTTCTACTTTCACAAAGGTTCTAGTGTGGTAAAACTTCTACTTTGAAAAAAGTTCTACTTTGAAAGAAGTTCTACTATGGCAAATCTTCTACTTTTTCTAAAGTTATACTGTTGCAAAACTTCTACTTTGAAAAAAGTTCTACTTTGAAAGAAGTTCTACTTTGAAAGAAGTTCTACTTTTGCAAATCTTCTACTTTTTCTAAAGTTATACTGTTGCAAAACTTCTATTTTGAAAAAAGTTCTACTTTGAAAGAAATTCTACTTTTGCAAAGCTTCTACTTTGACAAAAGTTCTACTTTGGCAAAAATTATACTTTGACAAAACTACTATTTTGAAACAAGTTATACTGTGGCAAAACTTCTAATTTTACAAAAGTTCTACTTTGAAAAAAATTCTACTTTGACAAAAGTTCTACATTGCAAAAACTTCTACTTTGAAAGAAGCTCTACTTTGGCAAATCTTCTACTTTTTCTAAAGTTATGCTGTTGCAAAACTTCTACTTTGACAAAAGTTCTACTTTGAAAGAAGTTCTACTTTGGCAAATGTTCTACTTATAAAAAAGTTCTACTGTGGCAAAAGTTCTACTTTGAAAGAAATTCTACTTTGGCAATAAGCTTCTACTTTGACAAAAGTTCTACAGTGGAAAAACTTCTACTTTGACAAAAGTTCTATTTTGAACGAAGTTCTACTTTGGAAAATCTTCTACTTTTTCTAAAGTTATACTGTTGCAAAACTTCTACTTTGAATAAAGTTCTACTTTGAAAGAAGTTCTACTTTTGCAAAGCTTTTACTTTGACAAAAGTTCTACTTTGGCAAAGCTTCTACTTTGACAATAGTTCTACTGTGGCAAAACTTCTACTTTGATAAAAGTTCAACTTTGAAAAAAGTTCAACTTTGAAAGAAGTTCTACTTGGCAAAGCTTCTACTTTGACAAAGTTCTACTGTGGCACAACTTTTACTTTGACAAAACTTCTACTTTGAAATATATTCTTCTTTGGCAAATGTTCTACTTTCACAAAGGTTCTAGTGTGGTAAAACTTCTACTTTGAAAAAAGTTCTACTTTGAAAGAAGTTCTACTATGGCAAATCTTCTACTTTTTCTAAAGTTATACTGTTGCAAAACTTCTACTTTGAAAAAAGTTCTACTTTGAAAGAAGTTCTACTTTGAAAGAAGTTCTACTTTTGCAAATCTTCTACTTTTTCTAAAGTTATACTGTTGCAAAACTTCTATTTTGAAAAAAGTTCTACTTTGAAAAAAATTCTACTTTGACAAAAGTTCTACATTGCAAAAACTTCTACTTTGAAAGAAGCTCTACTTTGGCAAATCTTCTACTTTTTCTAAAGTTATGCTGTTGCAAAACTTCTACTTTGACAAAAGTTCTACTTTGAAAGAAGTTCTACTTTGGCAAATGTTCTACTTATAAAAAAGTTCTACTGTGGCAAAAGTTCTACTTTGAAAGAAATTCTACTTTGGCAATAAGCTTCTACTTTGACAAAAGTTCTACAGTGGAAAAACTTCTACTTTGACAAAAGTTCTATTTTGAACGAAGTTCTACTTTGGAAAATCTTCTACTTTTTCTAAAGTTATACTGTTGCAAAACTTCTACTTTGAATAAAGTTCTACTTTGAAAGAAGTTCTACTTTTGCAAAGCTTTTACTTTGACAAAAGTTCTACTTTGGCAAAGCTTCTACTTTGACAATAGTTCTACTGTGGCAAAACTTCTACTTTGATAAAAGTTCAACTTTGAAAAAAGTTCAACTTTGAAAGAAGTTCTACTTGGCAAAGCTTCTACTTTGACAAAAGTTCTACTGTGGCACAACTTTTACTTTGACAAAACTTCTACTTTGGAATATATTCTTCTTTGGCAAATGTTCTACTTTCACAAAGGTTCTAGTGTGGTAAAACTTCTACTTTGAAAAAAGTTCTACTTTGAAAGAAGTTCTACTATGGCAAATCTTCTACTTTTTCTAAAGTTATACTGTTGCAAAACTTCTACTTTGAAAAAAGTTCTACTTTGAATGAAGTTCTACTTTGAAAGAAGTTCTACTTTTGCAAATCTTCTACTTTTTCTAAAGTTATACTGTTGCAAAACTTCTATTTTGAAAAAAGTTCTACTTTGAAAGAAATTCTACTTTTGCAAAGCTTCTACTTTGACAAAAGTTCTACTTTGGCAAAAATTATACTTTGACAAAACTACTATTTTGAAACAAGTTCTACTGTGGCAAAACTTCTAATTTTACAAAAGTTCTACTTTGAAAGAAGTTCTACTTTGGCAAATGTTCTACTTATAAAAAAGTTCTACCGTGGCAAAAGTTCTACTTTGAAAGAAATTCTACTTTGGCAATAAGCTTCTACTTTGACAAAAGTTCTACAGTGGAAAAACTTCTACTTTGAAAAAAGTTCTACTGTGGCACAACTTTTACTTTGACAAAACTTCTACTTTGAAATTTATTCTTCTTTGGCAAATGTTCTACTTTCACAAAAGTTCTAGTGTGGTAAAACTTCTACTTTGAAAAAAGTTCTACTTTGAAAAAAGTTCTACTTTGGCAAAGCTTCTAATTTGACAAAAGTTCTACTTTGGCAAAGGTTCTACTTTGACAAAAGTTCTACATTGGAAAAACTTCTACTTTGACAAAAGTGCTACTTTGAAAGAAGTTCTACTTTGGAAAATCTTCTACTTTTTCTAAAGTTATACTGTTGCAAAACTTCTACTTTGACAAAACTACTATTTTAAAAGAAGTTCTACTGTGGCAAAACATCTAATTTGACAAAATTTCTACTTTGAAAGAAATTCTACTTTGGCAAACCTTCTACTTTGACAAAAAATCTACTCTGGCAAAACTTATACTTTGAAGAAAGTTTTACTTTGAAAGAAATTCTACTTTTGCAAAGCTTCTACTTTGACAAAAGTTCTACTGTGGCAAAACTTCTACTTTGACAAAAGTAGTATTTTGAAAAAGTTCTACTTTGGCAAAGCTTCTACTTTGACAAAAGTTCTACTTTGAATTCTACTTTGGCAAAGCTTCTACTTTGACAATAGTTCTACTGTGGCAAAACTTCTACTTAGAAAAAAGTAGTATTTTGAAAGAAGTTCTACTTTGGCAAAGCTTCTACTTTGAAAAAATTTCTACCGTGGCAAAACTTCTACTTTGACAAAAGTTCTACTTTGAAAGAAGTTCTACTTTGGCAAAGCTTCTACTTTGACAATAGTTCTACTGTGGCAAAACTTCTACTTTGATAAAAGTTCAACTTTGAAAAAAGTTCAACTTTGAAAGAAGTTCTACTTGGCAAAGCTTCTACTTTGACAAAAGTTTTACTGTGGCACAACTTTTACTTTGACAAAACTACTAATTTGAAATATATTCTTCTTTGGCAAATGTTCTACTTTCACAAAAGTTCTAGTGTGGTAAAACTTCTACTTTGAAAAAAGTTCTCCTTTGAAAGAAGTTCTACTTTGGCAAATCTTCTACTTTTTCTAAAGTTATACTGTTGCAAAACTTCTACTTTGAAAAAAGTTCTACTTTGAAAGAAGTTCTACTTTTGCAAAGCTTCTACTTTGACAAAAGTTCTACTTTGGCAAAAATTCTACTTTGACAAAACTACTATTTTGAAACAAGTTATACTGTGGCAAAACTTCTAATTTTACAAAAGTTCTACTTTGAAAAAAATTCTACTTTGACAAAAGTTCTACATTGCAAAAACTTCTACTTTGAAAGAAGCTCTACTTTGGCAAATCTTCTACTTTTTCTAAAGTTATACTGTTGCAAAACTTCTACTTTGACAAAAGTTCTACTTTGAAAGAAGTTCTACTTTGGCAAATGTTCTACTTTGAAAGAAATTCTACTTTGGCAATAAGCTTCTACTTTGACAAAAGTTCTACAGTGGAAAAACTTCTACTTTGACAAAAGTTCTATTTTGAACGAAGTTCTACTTTGGAAAATCTTCTACTTTTTCTAAAGTTATACTGTTGCAAAACTTCTACTTTGAATAAAGTTCTACTTTGAAAGAAGTTCTACTTTTGCAAAGCTTTTACTTTGACAAAAGTTCTACTTTGGCAAAGCTTCTACTTTGACAATAGTTCTACTGTGGCAAAACTTCTACTTTGATAAAAGTTCAACTTTGAAAAAAGTTCAACTTTGAAAGAAGTTCTACTTGGCAAAGCTTCTACTTTGACAAAGTTCTACTGTGGCACAACTTTTACTTTGACAAAACTTCTACTTTGAAATATATTCTTCTTTGGCAAATGTTCTACTTTCACAAAGGTTCTAGTGTGGTAAAACTTCTACTTTGAAAAAAGTTCTACTTTGAAAGAAGTTCTACTATGGCAAATCTTCTACTTTTTCTAAAGTTATACTGTTGCAAAACTTCTACTTTGAAAAAAGTTCTACTTTGAAAGAAGTTCTACTTTGAAAGAAGTTCTACTTTTGCAAATCTTCTACTTTTTCTAAAGTTATACTGTTGCAAAACTTCTATTTTGAAAAAAGTTCTACTTTGAAAGAAATTCTACTTTTGCAAAGCTTCTACTTTGACAAAAGTTCTACTTTGGCAAAAATTATACTTTGACAAAACTACTATTTTGAAACAAGTTATACTGTGGCAAAACTTCTAATTTTACAAAAGTTCTACTTTGAAAAAAATTCTACTTTGACAAAAGTTCTACATTGCAAAAACTTCTACTTTGAAAGAAGCTCTACTTTGGCAAATCTTCTACTTTTTCTAAAGTTATGCTGTTGCAAAACTTCTACTTTGACAAAAGTTCTACTTTGAAAGAAGTTCTACTTTGGCAAATGTTCTACTTATAAAAAAGTTCTACTGTGGCAAAAGTTCTACTTTGAAAGAAATTCTACTTTGGCAATAAGCTTCTACTTTGACAAAAGTTCTACAGTGGAAAAACTTCTACTTTGACAAAAGTTCTATTTTGAACGAAGTTCTACTTTGGAAAATCTTCTACTTTTTCTAAAGTTATACTGTTGCAAAACTTCTACTTTGAATAAAGTTCTACTTTGAAAGAAGTTCTACTTTTGCAAAGCTTTTACTTTGACAAAAGTTCTACTTTGGCAAAGCTTCTACTTTGACAATAGTTCTACTGTGGCAAAACTTCTACTTTGATAAAAGTTCAACTTTGAAAAAAGTTCAACTTTGAAAGAAGTTCTACTTGGCAAAGCTTCTACTTTGACAAAAGTTCTACTGTGGCACAACTTTTACTTTGACAAAACTTCTACTTTGAAATATATTCTTCTTTGGCAAATGTTCTACTTTCACAAAGGTTCTAGTGTGGTAAAACTTCTACTTTGAAAAAAGTTCTACTTTGAAAGAAGTTCTACTATGGCAAATCTTCTACTTTTTCTAAAGTTATACTGTTGCAAAACTTCTACTTTGAAAAAAGTTCTACTTTGAATGAAGTTCTACTTTGAAAGAAGTTCTACTTTTGCAAATCTTCTACTTTTTCTAAAGTTATACTGTTGCAAAACTTCTATTTTGAAAAAAGTTCTACTTTGAAAGAAATTCTACTTTTGCAAAGCTTCTACTTTGACAAAAGTTCTACTTTGGCAAAAATTATTCTTTGACAAAACTACTATTTTGAAACAAGTTCTACTGTGGCAAAACTTCTAATTTTACAAAAGTTCTACTTTGAAAGAAGTTCTACTTTGGCAAATGTTCTACTTATAAAAAAGTTCTACCGTGGCAAAAGTTCTACTTTGAAAGAAATTCTACTTTGGCAATAAGCTTCTACTTTGACAAAAGTTCTACAGTGGAAAAACTTCTACTTTGAAAAAAGTTCTACTGTGGCACAACTTTTACTTTGACAAAACTTCTACTTTGAAATTTATTCTTCTTTGGCAAATGTTCTACTTTCACAAAAGTTCTAGTGTGGTAAAACTTCTACTTTGAAAAAAGTTCTACTTTGAAAAAAGTTCTACTTTGGCAAAGCTTCTAATTTGACAAAAGTACTAATTTGGCAAAGCTTCTACTTTGACAAAAGTTCTACATTGGAAAAACTTCTACTTTGACAAAAGTGCTACTTTGAAAGAAGTTCTACTTTGGAAAATCTTCTACTTTTTCTAAAGTTATACTGTTGCAAAACTTCTACTTTGACAAAACTACTATTTTAAAAGAAGTTCTACTGTGGCAAAACATCTAATTTGACAAAATTTCTACTTTGAAAGAAATTCTACTTTGGCAAACCTTCTACTTTGACAAAAAATCTACTCTGGCAAAACTTATACTTTGAAGAAAGTTTTACTTTGAAAGAAATTCTACTTTTGCAAAGCTTCTACTTTGACAAAAGTTCTACTGTGGCAAAACTTCTACTTTGACAAAAGTAGTATTTTGAAAAAGTTCTACTTTGGCAAAGCTTCTACTTTGACAAAAGTTCTACTTTGAATTCTACTTTGGCAAAGCTTCTACTTTGACAATAGTTCTACTGTGGCAAAACTTCTACTTAGAAAAAAGTAGTATTTTGAAAGAAGTTCTACTTTGGCAAAGCTTCTACTTTGAAAAAATTTCTACCGTGGCAAAACTTCTACTTTGACAAAAGTTCTACTTTGAAAGAAGTTCTACTTTGGCAAAGCTTCTACTTTGACAATAGTTCTACTGTGGCAAAACTTCTACTTTGATAAAAGTTCAACTTTGAAAAAAGTTCAACTTTGAAAGAAGTTCTACTTGGCAAAGCTTCTACTTTGACAAAAGTTTTACTGTGGCACAACTTTTACTTTGACAAAACTACTAATTTGAAATATATTCTTCTTTGGCAAATGTTCTACTTTCACAAAAGTTCTAGTGTGGTAAAACTTCTACTTTGAAAAAAGTTCTCCTTTGAAAGAAGTTCTACTTTGGCAAATCTTCTACTTTTTCTAAAGTTATACTGTTGCAAAACTTCTACTTTGAAAAAAGTTCTACTTTGAAAGAAGTTCTACTTTTGCAAAGCTTCTACTTTGACAAAAGTTCTACTTTGAAAGAAGTTCTACTGTGGCAAAACTTCTAATTTTACAAAAGTTCTACTTTGAAAAAAATTCTACTTTGACAAAAGTTCTACATTGGAAAAACTTCTACTTTGACAAAAGTGCTACTTTGAAAGAAGTTCTACTTTGGCAAATCTTCTACTTTTTCTAAAGTTATACTGTTGCAAAACTTCTACTTTGACAAAAGTTCTACTTTGAAAGAAGTTCTACTTTGGCAAATCTTCTACTTTTTCTAAAGTTATACTGTTGCAAAACTTCTACTTTGACAAAAGTTCTACTTTGAAAGAAGTTCTACTTTGGCAAATGTTCTACTTATAAAAAAGTTCTACTGTGGCAAAAGTTCTACTTTGAAAGAAATTCTACTTTGGCAATAAGTTTCTACTTTGACAAAACTTTTACTTTGAAATTTATTCTTCTTTCGCAAATGTTCTACTTTCACAAAAGTTCTAGTGTGGTAAAACTTCTACTTTGAAAAAAGTTCTACTTTGAAAGAAGTTCTACTTTGGCAAAGCTTCTAATTTGACAAAAGTTCTACTGTGGCAAAGCTTCTACTTTGACAAAAGTTCTACAGTGGAAAAACTTCTACTTTGAAAAAAGTTCTACTTTGAAAGAAGTTCTACTTTGGCAAATCTTCTACTTTTTCTAAAGTTATACTGTTGCAAATTTTCTACTTTGAAAAAAGTTCTACTTTGAAAGAAGTTCTACTTATGCAAAGCTTCTACTTTGACAAAAGTTCTACTGTGGCAAAACTTCTAATTTTACAAAAGTTTTACTTTGAAAGAAATTCTACTTTGGCAAAGCATCTACTTTGACAAAAGTTCTACATTGGAAAAACTTCTACTTTGACAAAAGTGCTACTTTGAAAGAAGTTCTACTTTGGCAAATCTTCTACTTTTTCTAAATTATACTGTTGCAAAACTTCTACTTTGACAAAAGTTCTACTTTGACGAAAGTTCTACTTTGGCAAAACTTCTACTTTGACAAAACTACTATTTTAAAAGAAGTTCTACTGTGGCAAAACATCTAATTTGACAAAAGTTCTACTTTGAAAGAAATTCTACTTTGGCAAACCTTCTACTTTGACAAAAAAACTACTGTGGCAAAACTTATACTTTGAAGAAAGTTTTACTTTGAAAGAAATTCTTCTTTTGCAAAGCTTCTACTTTGACAAAAGTTCTACTGTGGCAAAACTTCTACTTTGACAAAAGTAGTATTTTGAAAAAAGTTCTACTTTGGCAAAGCTTCTACTTTGAAAAAATTTCTACCGTGGCAAAACTTCTACTTTGACAAAAGTTCTACTTTGAAAGAAGTTCTACTTTGGCCAATCTTCTACTTTTTCTAAAGTTATACTGTTGCAAAACTTCTACTTTGACAAAAGTTCTACTTTGAAAGAAGTTCTACTTTGGCAAATGTTCTACTTATAAAAAAGTTCTACTGTGGCAAAAGTTCTACTTTGAAAGAAATTCTACTTCGGCAATAAGCTTCTACTTTGACAAAAGTTCTACAGTGGAAAAACTTCTACTTTGACTAAAGTTCTACTTTGAAAGAAGTTCTATTTTGGCAAATCCTCTACTTTTTCTAAATTTATACTGTTGCAAAACTTCTACTTTGAATAAAGTTCTACTTTGAAAGAAGTTCTACTTTTGCAAAGCTTCTACTTTGACAAAAGTTCTACTTTGGCAAACCTTCTACTTTGACAAAAAATCTACTGTGGCAAAACTTATACTTTGAAGAAAGTTTTATTTTGAAAGAAATTCTACTTTTGCAAAGCTTCTACTTTGACAAAAGTTCTACTGTGGCACAACTTTTACTTTGACAAAACTTTTACTTTGAAATATGTTCTTCTTTGGCAAATGTTCTACTTTGAAAGAAGTTCTACTTTGGCAAATCTTTTACTTTTTTTAAAGTTAAAATATTGCAAAACTTCTACTTTGAAAGAAGTTCTACTTTTGCAAAGCTTCTACTTTGACAAAAGTTCTACTTTGGCAAAACTTCTACTTTGACAAAACTACTATTTTGAAATAAGTGCTACTGTGGCAAAACTTCTAATTTGACAAAAGTTCTACTTTGAAAGAAATTCTAATTTGGCTATAAGCTTCTACTTTGACAAAAGTTCTACAGTGGAAAAACTTCTACTTTGAAAGAAATTCTACTTTGGCAATAAGCTTCTACTTAGACAAAAGTAGTATTTTGAAAGAAGTTCTACTTTGGCAAAGCTTCTACTTTGAAAAAATTTCTACCGTGGCAAAACTTCTACTTTGAAAATAGTTCGACTGTGGCAAAACTTCTACTTTGATAAATGTTCAACTTTGAAAAAAGTTCAACTTTGAAAGAAGTTTTTCTTGGCAAAGCTTCTACTTTGACAAAAGTTCTACTGTGGCACAACTTTGACTATGACAAAACTTCTACTTTGAAATATGTTCTTCTTTGGCAAATGTTCTACTTTCACAAAAGTTCTAGTGTGGTAAACCTTCTACTTTGAAAAAAAGTTCTACTTTGAAAGAAGTTCTACTTTAGCAAAGCTTCTACTTTTACAAAAGTTCTACTTTGGTAAAGCTTCTACTTTGACAAAAGTTCTACAGTGGAAAAACTTCTACTTTGAAAAAAGTTCTACTTTGAAAGAAGTTCTACTTTGGCAAATCTTCTACTTTTTCTAAAGTTATACTGTTGCAAAACTTCTACTTTGAAAAAAATTCTACTTTGAAAGAAGTTCTTCCTTTGCAAAGCTTCTACTTTGACAAAAGTTCTACTTTGGCAAAAATTCTACTTTGACAAAACTACTATTTTGAAACAAGTTCTTCTGTGGCAAAACTTCTAATTTTACAAAAGTGCTACTTTGAAAGAAATTCTACTTTGGCAAAGCATCTACTTTGACAAAAGTTCTACATTGGAAAAACTTCTACTTTGACAAAAGTGCTACTTTGAAAGAAGTTCTACTTTGGCCAATCTTCTACTTTTTCTAAAGTTATACTGTTGCAAAACTTCTACTTTGAAAAAAATTCTACTTTGAAAGAAGTTCTTCCTTTGCAAAGCTTCTACTTTGACAAAAGTTCCACTTTGGCAAAAATTCTACTTTGACAAAACTACTATTTTGAAACAAGTTCTTCTGTGGCAAAACTTCTAATTTTACAAAAGTTCTACTTTGAAAGAAATTCTACTTTGGCAAAGCATCTACTTTGACAAAAGTTCTACATTGGAAAAACTTCTACTTTGACAAAAGTGCTACTTTGAAAGAAGTTCTACTTTGGCAAATCTTCTACTTTTTCTAAAGTTATACTGTTGCAAAACTTCTACTTTGACAAAAGTTCTACTTTGACGAAAGTTCTACTTTGGCAAAACTTCTACTTTGACAAAACTTCTACTTTGACAAAACTACTATTTTGAAAGAAGTTCTACTGTGGCAAAACTTCTACTTTGACAAAAGTTCTACTTTGAAAGAAGTTCTACTTTGGCAGATCTTCTACTTTTTCTAAAGTTATACTGTTGCAAAACTTCTACTTTGAATAAAGTTCTACTTTGAAACAAGTTCTACTTTTGCAAAGCTTCTACTTTGACAAAAGTTCTACTTTGGCAAAACTTCTACTTTGACAAAACTACTATTTTGAAAGAAGTTCTACTGTGGCAAAACATCTAATTTGACAAAAGTTCTACTTTGAAATAAATTCTACTTTGGCAAACTTTCTACTTTGACAAAAAATCTACTGTGGCAAAACTTATACTTTGAAGAAAGTTTTACTTTGAAAGAAATTCTACTTTTGCAAAGCTTCTACTTTGACAAAAGTTCTGCTGTGGCAAAACTTCTACTTTGACAAAAGTAGTATTTTGAAAAAAGTTCTACTTTGGTAAAGCTTCTACTTTGAAAAAAGTTCTAATTTGGCAAAACTTCTACTTTGACAAAAGTTCTACTTTGAATTCTACTTTGGCAAAACTTCTACTTTGACAATAGTTCTACTGTGGCAAAACTTCTACTTTGAAAGAAATTCTACTTTGGCAATAAGCTTCTACTTTGACAAAAGTTCTACAGTGGAAAAACTTCTACTTTGACAAAAGTTCTACTTTGAAAGAAGTTCTACTTTGGCAAATCTTCTACTTTTTCTAAAGTTATACTGTTGCAAAACTTCTACTTTGACAAAAGTTCTACTTTGAAAGAAGTTCTACTTTGGCAAATGTTCTACTTATAAAAAAGTTCTACTGTGGCAAAAGTTCTACTTTGAAAGAAATTCTACTTCGGCAATAAGCTTCTACTTTGACAAAAGTTCTACTTTGGCAAAAATTCTACTTTTACAAAACTACTATTTTGAAACAAGTTCTACTGTGGCAAAACTTCTAATTTTACAAAAGTTCTACTTTGAAAGAAATTCTACTTTGGCAAAGCATCTACTTTGACAAAAGTTCTACATTGGAAAAACTTCTACTTTGACAAAAGTGCTACTTTGAAAGAAGTTCTACTTTGGCAAATCTTCTACTTTTTCTAAAGTTATACTGTTGCAAAACTTCAACTTTGACAAAAGTTCTACTTTGACGAAAGTTCTACTTTGGCAAAACTTCTACTTTGACAAAACTACTATTTTAAAAGAAGTTCTACTGTGGCAAAACATCTAATTTGACAAAAGTTCTACTTTGAAAGAAATTCTACTTTGGCAAACCTTCTACTTTGACAAAAAATCTACTGTGGCAAAACTTATACTTTGAAGAAAGTTTTACTTTGAAAGAAATTCTACTTTTGCAAAGCTTCTACTTTGACAAAAGTTCTACTGTGGCAAAACTTCTACTTTGACAAAAGTAGTATTTTGAAAAAAGTTCTACTTTGGCAAAGCTTCTACTTTGAAAAAATTTCTACCGTGGCAAAACTTCTACTTTGACAAAAGTTCTACTTTGAAATATATTCTTCTTTGGCAAATGTTCTACTTTCACAAATGTTCTAGTGTGGTAAAACATCTACTTTGAAAAAAGTTCTACTTTGAAAGAAGTTCTACTTTAGCAAAGCTTCTAATTTGACAAAAGTTCTACTTTGGCAAAGCTTCTTCTTTGACAAAAGTTCTACAGTGGAAAAACTTCTACTTTGAAAAAAGTTCTACTTTGAAAGAAGTTCTACTTTGGCAAATCTTCTACTTTTTCTAAAGTTATACTGTTGCAAATTTTCTACTTTGAAAAAAGTTCTACTTTGAAAGAAGTTCTACTTTTGCAAAGCTTCTACTTTGACAAAAGTTCTACTTTGGCAAAAATTCTACTTTGACAAAACTACTATTTTGAAACAAGTTCTACTGTGGCAAAACTTCTAATTTTACAAAAGTTTTACATTGAAAGAAATTCTACTTTGGCAAAGCATCTACTTTGACAAAAGTTCTACATTTGAAAAACTTCTACTTTGACAAAAGTGCTTCTTTGAAAGAAGTTCTACTTTGGCAAATCTTCTACTTTTTCTAAAGTTATACTGTTGCAAAACTTCTACTTTGACAAAAGTTCTACTTTGACAAAAGTTCTACTTTGGCAAAACTTCTACTTTTACAAAACTACTATTTTAAAAGAAGTTCTACTGTGGCAAAACATCTAATTTGACAAAAGTTCTACTTTGAAAGAAATTCTACTTTGGCAAACCTTCTACTTTGACAAAAAATCTACTGTGGCAAAACTTATACTTTGAAGAAAGTTTTACTTTGAAAGAAATTCTACTTTTGCAAAGCTTCTACTTTGACAAAAGTTCTACTGTGGCAAAACTTCTACTTTGACAAAAGTAGTATTTTGAAAAAAGTTCTACTTTGGCAAAGCTTCTACTTTGAAAAAATTTCTACCGTGGCAAAACTTCTACTTTGACAAAAGTTCTACTTTGAAATATATTCTTCTTTGGCAAATGTTCTACTTTCACAAATGTTCTAGTGTGGTAAAACATCTACTTTGAAAAAAGTTCTACTTTGAAAGAAGTTCTACTTTAGCAAAGCTTCTAATTTGACAAAAGTTCTACTTTGGCAAAGCTTCTTCTTTGACAAAAGTTCTACAGTGGAAAAACTTCTACTTTGAAAAAAGTTCTACTTTGAAAGAAGTTCTACTTTGGCAAATCTTCTACTTTTTCTAAAGTTATACTGTTGCAAATTTTCTACTTTGAAAAAAGTTCTACTTTGAAAGAAGTTCTACTTTTGCAAAGCTTCTACTTTGACAAAAGTTCTACTTTGGCAAAAATTCTACTTTGACAAAACTACTATTTTGAAACAAGTTCTACTGTGGCAAAACTTCTAATTTTACAAAAGTTTTACATTGAAAGAAATTCTACTTTGGCAAAGCATCTACTTTGACAAAAGTTCTACATTTGAAAAACTTCTACTTTGACAAAAGTGCTTCTTTGAAAGAAGTTCTACTTTGGCAAATCTTCTACTTTTTCTAAAGTTATACTGTTGCAAAACTTCTACTTTGACAAAAGTTCTACTTTGACAAAAGTTCTACTTTGGCAAAACTTCTACTTTTACAAAACTACTATTTTAAAAGAAGTTCTACTGTGGCAAAACATCTAATTTGACAAAAGTTCTACTTTGAAAGAAATTCTACTTTGGCAAACCTTCTACTTTGACAAAAAATCTACTGTGGCAAAACTTATACTTTGAAGAAAGTTTTACTTTGAAAGAAATTCTACTTTTGCAAAGCTTCTACTTTGACAAAAGTTCTACTGTGGCAAAACTTCTACTTTGACAAAAGTAGTATTTTGAAAAAAGTTCTACTTTGGCAAAGCTTCTACTTTGAAAAAATTTCTACCGTGGCAAAACTTCTACTTTGACAAAAGTTCTACTTTGAAATATATTCTTCTTTGGCAAATGTTCTACTTTCACAAATGTTCTAGTGTGGTAAAACATCTACTTTGAAAAAAGTTCTACTTTGAAAGAAGTTCTACTTTAGCAAAGCTTCTAATTTGACAAAAGTTCTACTTTGGCAAAGCTTCTTCTTTGACAAAAGTTCTACAGTGGAAAAACTTCTACTTTGAAAAAAGTTCTACTTTGAAAGAAGTTCTACTTTGGCAAATCTTCTACTTTTTCTAAAGTTATACTGTTGCAAATTTTCTACTTTGAAAAAAGTTCTACTTTGAAAGAAGTTCTACTTTTGCAAAGCTTCTACTTTGACAAAAGTTCTACTTTGGCAAAAATTCTACTTTGACAAAACTACTATTTTGAAACAAGTTCTACTGTGGCAAAACTTCTAATTTTACAAAAGTTTTACATTGAAAGAAATTCTACTTTGGCAAAGCATCTACTTTGACAAAAGTTCTACATTTGAAAAACTTCTACTTTGACAAAAGTGCTTCTTTGAAAGAAGTTCTACTTTGGCAAATCTTCTACTTTTTCTAAAGTTATACTGTTGCAAAACTTCTACTTTGACAAAAGTTCTACTTTGACAAAAGTTCTACTTTGGCAAAACTTCTACTTTTACAAAACTACTATTTTAAAAGAAGTTCTACTGTGGCAAAACATCTAATTTGACAAAAGTTCTACTTTGAAAGAAATTCTACTTTGGCAAACCTTCTACTTTGACAAAAAATCTACTGTGGCAAAACTTATACTTTGAAGAAAGTTTTACTTTGAAAGAAATTCTACTTTTGCAAAGCTTCTACTTTGACAAAAGTTCTACTGTGGCAAAACTTCTACTTTGACAAAAGTAGTATTTTGAAAAAAGTTCTACTTTGGCAAAGCTTCTACTTTGAAAAAATTTCTACCGTGGCAAAACTTCTACTTTGACAAAAGTTCTACTTTGAAATATATTCTTCTTTGGCAAATGTTCTACTTTCACAAATGTTCTAGTGTGGTAAAACATCTACTTTGAAAAAAGTTCTACTTTGAAAGAAGTTCTACTTTAGCAAAGCTTCTAATTTGACAAAAGTTCTACTTTGGCAAAGCTTCTTCTTTGACAAAAGTTCTACAGTGGAAAAACTTCTACTTTGAAAAAAGTTCTACTTTGAAAGAAGTTCTACTTTGGCAAATCTTCTACTTTTTCTAAAGTTATACTGTTGCAAATTTTCTACTTTGAAAAAAGTTCTACTTTGAAAGAAGTTCTACTTTTGCAAAGCTTCTACTTTGACAAAAGTTCTACTTTGGCAAAAATTCTACTTTGACAAAACTACTATTTTGAAACAAGTTCTACTGTGGCAAAACTTCTAATTTTACAAAAGTTTTACATTGAAAGAAATTCTACTTTGGCAAAGCATCTACTTTGACAAAAGTTCTACATTTGAAAAACTTCTACTTTGACAAAAGTGCTTCTTTGAAAGAAGTTCTACTTTGGCAAATCTTCTACTTTTTCTAAAGTTATACTGTTGCAAAACTTCTACTTTGACAAAAGTTCTACTTTGACAAAAGTTCTACTTTGGCAAAACTTCTACTTTTACAAAACTACTATTTTAAAAGAAGTTCTACTGTGGCAAAACATCTAATTTGACAAAAATTCTACTTTGAAAGAAATTCTACTTTGGCAAACCTTCTTCTTTGACAAAAAATCTACTGTGGCAAAACTTATACTTTGAAGAAAAATTTACTTTGAAAGAAATTCTACTTTTGCAAAGCTTCTACTTTGACAAAAGTTCTACTGTGGCAAAACTTCTACTTTGACAAAAGTTCTACTTTGAATTCTACTTTGGCAAAGCTTCTACTTTGACAATAGTTCTACTGTGGCAAAACTTCTACATAGACAAAAGTAGTATTTTGAAAGAAGTTCTACTTTGGCAAAGCTTCTACTTTGAAAAAATTTCTACAGTTGCAAAACTTCTACTTTGATAAAAGTTCAACTTTGAAAAAAGTTCAACTTTGAAAGAAGTTCTACTTTGCAAAGCTTCTACTTTGACAAAAGTTCTACTGTGGCACAACTTTTACTTCGACAAAACTTCTAATTTGAAATATATTCTTCTTTGGCAAAAGTTCTACTTTCACAAAAGTTCTAATGTGGTAAAACTTCTACTTTGAAAAAAGTTCTACTTTGAAAGAAGTTCTACTTTGGCAAATCTTCTACTTTTTCTAAAGTTATACTGTTGCAAAACTTCTACTTTGAAAAAAGTTCTACTTTGAAAGAAGTTCTACTTTTGCAAAGCTTCTACTTTGACAAAAGTTCTACTTTGGCAAAAATTCTACTTTGACAAAACTACTATTTTGAAACAAGTTATACTGTGGCAAAACTTCTAATTTTACAAAAGTTCTACTTTGAAAAAAATTCTACTTTGACAAAAGTTCTACATTGCAAAAACTTCTACTTTGAAAGAAGCTCTACTTTGGCAAATCTTCTACTTTTTCTAAAGTTATACTGTTGCAAAACTTCTACTGTGGCAAAAGTTCTACTTTGAAAGAAATTCTACTTTGGCAATAAGCTTCTACTTTGACAAAAGTTCTACAGTGGAAAAACTTCTACTTTGACAAAAGTTCTATTTTGAACGAAGTTCTACTTTGGAAAATCTTCTACTTTTTCTAAAGTTATACTGTTGCAAAACTTCTACTTTGAATAAAGTTCTACTTTGAAAGAAGTTCTACTTTTGCAAAGCTTTTACTTTGACAAAAGTTCTACTTTGGCAAAGCTTCTACTTTGACAATAGTTCTACTGTGGCAAAACTTCTACTTTGATAAAAGTTCAACTTTGAAAAAAGTTCAACTTTGAAAGAAGTTCTACTTGGCAAAGCTTCTACTTTGACAAAAGTTCTACTGTGGCACAACTTTTACTTTGACAAAACTTCTACTTTGAAATATATTCTTCTTTGGCAAATGTTCTACTTTCACAAAGGTTCTAGTGTGGTAAAACTTCTACTTTGAAAAAAGTTCTACTTTGAAAGAAGTTCTACTATGGCAAATCTTCTACTTTTTCTAAAGTTATACTGTTGCAAAACTTCTACTTTGAAAAAAGTTCTACTTTGAATGAAGTTCTACTTTGAAAGAAGTTCTACTTTTGCAAATCTTCTACTTTTTCTAAAGTTATACTGTTGCAAAACTTCTATTTTGAAAAAAGTTCTACTTTGAAAGAAATTCTACTTTTGCAAAGCTTCTACTTTGACAAAAGTTCTACTTTGGCAAAAATTATACTTTGACAAAACTACTATTTTGAAACAAGTTCTACTGTGGCAAAACTTCTAATTTTACAAAAGTTCTACTTTGAAAGAAGTTCTACTTTGGCAAATGTTCTACTTATAAAAAAGTTCTACCGTGGCAAAAGTTCTACTTTGAAAGAAATTCTACTTTGGCAATAAGCTTCTACTTTGACAAAAGTTCTACAGTGGAAAAACTTCTACTTTGAAAAAAGTTCTACTGTGGCACAACTTTTACTTTGACAAAACTTCTACTTTGAAATTTATTCTTCTTTGGCAAATTTTCTACTTTCACAAAAGTTCTAGTGTGGTAAAACTTCTACTTTGAAAAAAGTTCTACTTTGAAAAAAGTTCTACTTTGGCAAAGCTTCTAATTTGACAAAAGTTCTACTTTGGCAAAGCTTCTACTTTGACAAAAGTTCTACATTGGAAAAACTTCTACTTTGACAAAAGTGCTACTTTGAAAGAAGTTCTACTTTGGCAAATCTTCTACTTTTTCTAAAGTTATACTGTTGCAAAACTTCTACTTTGACAAAAATTCTACTTTGACAAAAGTTCTACTTTGGCAAAACTTCTACTTTTACAAAACTACTATTTTAAAAGAAGTTCTACTGTGGCAAAACATCTAATTTGACAAAATTTCTACTTTGAAAGAAATTCTACTTTGGCAAACCTTCTACTTTGACAAAAAATCTACTCTGGCAAAACTTATACTTTGAAGAAAGTTTTACTTTGAAAGAAATTCTACTTTTGCAAAGCTTCTACTTTGACAAAAGTTCTACTGTGGCAAAACTTCTACTTTGACAAAAGTAGTATTTTGAAAAAGTTCTACTTTGGCAAAGCTTCTACTTTGACAAAAGTTCTACATTGAATTCTACTTTGGCAAAGCTTCTACTTTGACAATAGTTCTACTGTGGCAAAACTTCTACTTAGAAAAAAAGTAGTATTTTGAAAGAAGTTCTACTTTGGCAAAGCTTCTACTTTGAAAAAATTTCTACCGTGGCAAAACTTCTACTTTGACAAAAGTTCTACTTTGAAAGAAGTTCTACTTTGGCAAAGCTTCTACTTTGACAATAGTTCTACTGTGGCAAAACTTCTACTTTGATAAAAGTTCAACTTTGAAAAAAGTTCAACTTTGAAAGAAGTTCTACTTGGCAAAGCTTCTACTTTGACAAAAGTTTTACTGTGGCACAACTTTTACTTTGACAAAACTACTAATTTGAAATATATTCTTCTTTGGCAAATGTTCTACTTTCACAAAAGTTCTAGTGTGGTAAAACTTCTACTTTGAAAAAAGTTCTCCTTTGAAAGAAGTTCTACTTTGGCAAATCTTCTACTTTTTCTAAAGTTATACTGTTGCAAAACTTCTACTTTGACAAAAGTTCTACTTTGAAAGAAGTTCTACTTTGGCAAATCTTCTACTTTTTCTAAAGTTATACTGTTGCAAAACTTCTACTTTGACAAAAGTTCTACTTTGAAAGAAGTTCTACTTTGGCAAATGTTCTACTTATAAAAAAGTTCTACTGTGGCAAAAGTTCTACTTTGAAAGAAATTCTACTTTGGCAATAAGTTTCTACTTTGACAAAACTTTTACTTTGAAATTTATTCTTCTTTCGCAAATGTTCTACTTTCACAAAAGTTCTAGTGTGGTAAAACTTCTACTTTGAAAAAAGTTCTACTTTGAAAGAAGTTCTACTTTGGCAAAGCTTCTAATTTGACAAAAGTTCTACTGTGGCAAAGCTTCTACTTTGACAAAAGTTCTACAGTGGAAAAACTTCTACTTTGAAAAAAGTTCTACTTTGAAAGAAGTTCTACTTTGGCAAATCTTCTACTTTTTCTAAAGTTATACTGTTGCAAATTTTCTACTTTGAAAAAAGTTCTACTTTGAAAGAAGTTCTACTTATGCAAAGCTTCTACTTTGACAAAACTTCTACTGTGGCAAAACTTCTAATTTTACAAAAGTTTTACTTTGAAAGAAATTCTACTTTGGCAAAGCATCTACTTTGACAAAAGTTCTACATTGGAAAAACTTCTACTTTGACAAAAGTGCTACTTTGAAAGAAGTTCTACTTTGGCAAATCTTCTACTTTTTCTAAATTATACTGTTGCAAAACTTCTACTTTGACAAAAGTTCTACTTTGACGAAAGTTCTACTTTGGCAAAACTTCTACTTTGACAAAACTACTATTTTAAAAGAAGTTCTACTGTGGCAAAACATCTAATTTGACAAAAGTTCTACTTTGAAAGAAATTCTACTTTGGCAAACCTTCTACTTTGACAAAAAAACTACTGTGGCAAAACTTATACTTTGAAGAAAGTTTTACTTTGAAAGAAATTCTTCTTTTGCAAAGCTTCTACTTTGACAAAAGTTCTACTGTGGCAAAACTTCTACTTTGACAAAAGTAGTATTTTGAAAAAAGTTCTACTTTGGCAAAGCTTCTACTTTGAAAAAATTTCTACCGTGGCAAAACTTCTACTTTGACAAAAGTTCTACTTTGAAATATATTCTTCTTTGGCAAATGTTCTACTTTCACAAATGTTCTAGTATGGTAAAACATCTACTTTGAAAAAAGTTCTACTTTGAAAGAAGTTCTACTTTAGCAAAGCTTCTAATTTGACAAAAGTTCTACTTTGGCAAAGCTTCTTCTTTGACAAAAGTTCTACAGTGGAAAAACTTCTACTTTGAAAAAAGTTCTACTTTGAAAGAAGTTCTACTTTGGCAAATCTTCTACTTTTTGTAAAGTTATACTGTTGCAAAACTTCTACTTTGAAAAAAGTTCTACTTTGAAAGAAGTTCTACTTTTGCAAAGCTTCTACTTTGACAAAAGTTCTACTTTGGCAAAAATTCTACTTTGACAAAACTACTATTTTGAAACAAGTTCTACTGTGGCAAAACTTCTAATTTTACAAAAGTTTTACATTGAAAGAAATTCTAATTTGGCAAAGCATCTACTTTGACATAAGTTCTACATTGGAAAAACTTCTACTTTGACAAAAGTGCTACTTTGAAAGAAGTTCTACTTTGGCAAATCTTCTACTTTTTCTAAAGTTATACTGTTGCAAAACTTCTACTTTGACAAAAGTTCTACTTTGACAAAAGTTCTACTTTGGCAAAACTTCTACTTTTACAAAACTACTATTTTAAAAGAAGTTCTACTGTGGCAAAACATCTAATTTGACAAAAATTCTACTTTGAAAGAAATTCTACTTTGGCAAACCTTCTTCTTTGACAAAAAATCTACTGTGGCAAAACTTGTACTTTGAAGAAAAATTTACTTTGAAAGAAATTCTACTTTTGCAAAGCTTCTACTTTGACAAAAGTTCTACTGTGGCAAAACTTCTACTTTGACAAAAGTAGTATTTTGAAAAAGTTCTACTTTCGCAAAGCTTCTACTTTGAAAAAAGTTCTACTGTGGCAAAACTTCTACTTTGACAAAAGTTCTACTTTGAATTCTACTTTGGCAAAGCTTCTACTTTGACAATAGTTCTACTGTGGCAAAACTTCTACATAGACAAAAGTAGTATTTTGAAAGAAGTTCTACTTTGGCAAAGCTTCTACTTTGAAAAAATTTCTACAGTTGCAAAACTTCTACTTTGATAAAAGTTCAACTTTGAAAAAAGTTCAACTTTGAAAGAAGTTCTACTTGGCAAAGCTTCTACTTTGACAAAAGTTTTACTGTGGCACAACTTTTACTTTGACAAAACTACTAATTTGAAATATATTCTTCTTTGGCAAATGTTCTACTTTCACAAAAGTTCTAGTGTGGTAAAACTTCTACTTTGAAAAAAGTTCTCCTTTGAAAGAAGTTCTACTTTGGCAAATCTTCTACTTTTTCTAAAGTTATACTGTTGCAAAACTTCTACTTTGAAAAAAGTTCTACTTTGAAAGAAGTTCTACTTTTGCAAAGCTTCTACTTTGACAAAAGTTCTACTTTGAAAGAAGTTCTACTGTGGCAAAACTTCTAATTTTACAAAAGTTCTACTTTGAAAAAAATTCTACTTTGACAAAAGTTCTACATTGGAAAAACTTCTACTTTGACAAAAGTGCTACTTTGAAAGAAGTTCTACTTTGGCAAATCTTCTACTTTTTCTAAAGTTATACTGTTGCAAAACTTCTACTTTGACAAAAGTTCTACTTTGAAAGAAGTTCTACTTTGGCAAATCTTCTACTTTTTCTAAAGTTATACTGTTGCAAAACTTCTACTTTGACAAAAGTTCTACTTTGAAAGAAGTTCTACTTTGGCAAATGTTCTACTTATAAAAAAGTTCTACTGTGGCAAAAGTTCTACTTTGAAAGAAATTCTACTTTGGCAATAAGTTTCTACTTTGACAAAACTTTTACTTTGAAATTTATTCTTCTTTCGCAAATGTTCTACTTTCACAAAAGTTCTAGTGTGGTAAAACTTCTACTTTGACAAAAGTTCTACTTTGACGAAAGTTCTACTTTGGCAAAACTTCTACTTTGACAAAACTACTATTTTAAAAGAAGTTCTACTGTGGCAAAACATCTAATTTGACAAAAGTTCTACTTTGAAAGAAATTCTACTTTGGCAAACCTTCTACTTTGACAAAAAAACTACTGTGGCAAAACTTATACTTTGAAGAAAGTTTTACTTTGAAAGAAATTCTTCTTTTGCAAAGCTTCTACTTTGACAAAAGTTCTACTGTGGAAAAACTTCTACTTTGAAAAAAGTTCTACTTTGAAAGAAGTTCTACTTTGGCAAATCTTCTACTTTTTGTAAAGTTATACTGTTGCAAAACTTCTACTTTGAAAAAAGTTCTACTTTGAAAGAAGTTCTACTTTTGCAAAGCTTCTACTTTGACAAAAGTTCTACTTTGGCAAAAATTCTACTTTGACAAAACTACTATTTTGAAACAAGTTCTACTGTGGCAAAACTTCTAATTTTACAAAAGTTTTACATTGAAAGAAATTCTACTTTGGCAAAGCATCTACTTTGACAAAAGTTCTACATTGGAAAAACTTCTACTTTGACAAAAGTGCTTCTTTGAAAGAAGTTCTACTTTGGCAAATCTTCTACTTTTTCTAAAGTTATACTGTTGCAAAACTTCTACTTTGACAAAAGTTCTACTTTGACAAAAGTTCTACTTTGGCAAAACTTCTACTTTTACAAAACTACTATTTTAAAAGAAGTTCTACTGTGGCAAAACATCTAATTTGACAAAAGTTCTACTTTGAAAGAAATTCTACTTTGGCAAACCTTCTACTTTGACAAAAAATCTACTGTGGCAAAACTTATACTTTGAAGAAAGTTTTACTTTGAAAGAAATTCTACTTTTGCAAAGCTTCTACTTTGACAAAAGTTCTACTGTGGCAAAACTTCTACTTTGACAAAAGTAGTATTTTGAAAAAAGTTCTACTTTGGCAAAGCTTCTACTTTGAAAAAATTTCTACCGTGGCAAAACTTCTACTTTGACAAAAGTTCTACTTTGAAATATATTCTTCTTTGGCAAATGTTCTACTTTCACAAATGTTCTAGTGTGGTAAAACATCTACTTTGAAAAAAGTTCTACTTTGAAAGAAGTTCTACTTTAGCAAAGCTTCTAATTTGACAAAAGTTCTACTTTGGCAAAGCTTCTTCTTTGACAAAAGTTCTACAGTGGAAAAACTTCTACTTTGAAAAAAGTTCTACTTTAAAAGAAGTTCTACTTTGGCAAATCTTCTACTTTTTGTAAAGTTATACTGTTGCAAAACTTCTACTTTGAAAAAAGTTCTACTTTGAAAGAAGTTCTACTTTTGCAAAGCTTCTACTTTGACAAAAGATCTACTTTGGAAAAAATTCTACTTTGACAATACTACTATTTTGAAACAAGTTCTACTGTGGCAAAACTTCTAATTTTACAAAAGTTTTACATTGAAAGAAATTCTAATTTGGCAAAGCATCTACTTTGACATAAGTTCTACATTGGAAAAACTTCTACTTTGACAAAAGTGCTACTTTGAAAGAAGTTCTACTTTGGCAAATCTTCTACTTTTTCTAAAGTTATACTGTTGCAAAACTTCTACTTTGACAAAAGTTCTACTTTGACAAAAGTTCTACTTTGGCAAAACTTCTACTTTTACAAAACTACTATTTTAAAAGAAGTTCTAGTGTGGCAAAACATCTAATTTGACAAAAATTCTACTTTGAAAGAAATTCTACTTTGGCAAACCTTCTTCTTTGACAAAAAATCTACTGTGGCAAAACTTATACTTTGAAGAAAAATTTACTTTGAAAGAAATTCTACTTTTGCAAAGCTTCTACTTTGACAAAAGTTCTACTGTGGCAAAACTTCTACTTTGACAAAAGTAGTATTTTGAAAAAGTTCTACTTTCGCAAAGCTTCTACTTTGAAAAAAGTTCTACTGTGGCAAAACTTCTACTTTGACAAAAGTTCTACTTTGAATTCTACTTTGGCAAAGCTTCTACTTTGACAATAGTTCTACTGTGGCAAAACTTCTACATAGACAAAAGTAGTATTTTGAAAGAAGTTCTACTTTGGCAAAGCTTCTACTTTTAAAAAATTTTTACAGTTGCAAAACTTCTACTTTGATAAAAGTTCAACTTTGAAAAAAGTTCAACTTTGAAAGAAGTTCTACTATGCAAAGCTTCTACTTTGACAAAAGTTCTACTGTGGCACAACTTTTACTTCGACAAAACTTCTAATTTGAAATATATTCTTCTTTGGCAAAAGTTCTACTTTCACAAAAGTTCTAATGTGGTAAAACTTCTACTTTGAAAAAAGTTCTACTTTGAAAGAAGTTCTACTTTGGCAAATCTTCTACTTTTTCTAAAGTTATACTGTTGCAAAACTTCTACTTTGAAAAAAGTTCTACTTTGAAAGAAGTTCTACTTTTGCAAAGCTTCTACTTTGACAAAAGTTCTACTTTGGCAAAAATTCTACTTTGACAAAACTACTATTTTGAAACAAGTTATACTGTGGCAAAACTTCTAATTTTACAAAAGTTCTACTTTGAAAAAAATTCTACTTTGACAAAAGTTCTACATTGCAAAAACTTCTACTTTGAAAGAAGCTCTACTTTGGCAAATCTTCTACTTTTTCTAAAGTTATACTGTTGCAAAACTTCTACTTTGACAAAAGTTCTACTTTGAAAGAAGTTCTACTTTGGCAAATGTTCTACTTATAAAAAAGTTCTACTGTGGCAAAAGTTCTACTTTGAAAGAAATTCTACTTTGGCAATAAGCTTCTACTTTGACAAAAGTTCTACAGTGGAAAAACTTCTACTTTGACAAAAGTTCTATTTTGAACGAAGTTCTACTTTGGAAAATCTTCTACTTTTTCTAAAGTTATACTGTTGCAAAACTTCTACTTTGAATAAAGTTCTACTTTGAAAGAAGTTCTACTTTTGCAAAGCTTTTACTTTGACAAAAGTTCTACTTTGGCAAAGCTTCTACTTTGACAATAGTTCTACTGTGGCAAAACTTCTACTTTGATAAAAGTTCAACTTTGAAAAAAGTTCAACTTTGAAAGAAGTTCTACTTGGCAAAGCTTCTACTTTGACAAAAGTTCTACTGTGGCACAACTTTTACTTTGACAAAAGTTCTACTGTGGCACAACTTTTACTTTGACAAAACTTCTACTTTGAAATATATTCTTCTTTGGCAAATGTTCTACTTTCACAAAGGTTCTAGTGTGGTAAAACTTCTACTTTGAAAAAAGTTCTACTTTGAAAGAAGTTCTACTATGGCAAATCTTCTACTTTTTCTAAAGTTATACTGTTGCAAAACTTCTACTTTGAAAAAAGTTCTACTTTGAATGAAGTTCTACTTTGAAAGAAGTTCTACTTTTGCAAATCTTCTACTTTTTCTAAAGTTATACTGTTGCAAAACTTCTATTTTGAAAAAAGTTCTACTTTGAAAGAAATTCTAATTTTGCAAAGCTTCTACTTTGACAAAAGTTCTACTTTGGCAAAAATTATACTTTGACAAAACTACTATTTTGAAACAAGTTCTACTGTGGCAAAACTTCTAATTTTACAAAAGTTCTACTTTGAAAGAAATTCTACTTTGACAAAAGTTCAACATTGGAAAAACTTCTACTTTGACAAAAGTGCTACTTTGAAAGAAGTTCTACTTTGGCAAATCTTCTACTTTTTCTAAAGATATACTGTTGCAAAACTTCTACTTTGACAAAAGTTCTACTTTGAAAGAAGTTCTATTTTGGCAAATGTTCTACTTATAAAAAAGTTCTACTGTGGCAAAAGTTCTACTTTGAAAGAAATTCTAATTTGGCAATAAGGTTCTACTTTGACAAAAGTTCTACAGTGGAAAAACTTCTACTTTGACAAAAGTTCTACTTTGAAAGAAGTTCTACTTTGGCAAATCTTCTACTTTTTCTAAAGTTATACTGTTGCAAAACTTCTACTTTGAAAAAAGTTCTACTTTGAAAGAAGTTCTACTTTTGCAAAGCTTCTACTTTGACAAAAGTTCTACATTGGCAAAAATTCTACTTTGACAAAACTACTATTTTGAAACAAGTTCTACTGTGGCAAAACTTCTAATTTTACAAAAGTTCTACTTTGAAAGAAATTCTACTTTGACAAAAGTTCTACATTGGAAAAACTTCTATCTTGACAAAAGTGCTACTTTGAAAGAAGTTCTACTTTGGCAAATCTTCTACTTTTTCTAAAGTTATACTGTTGCAAAACTTCTACTTTAACAAAAGTTCTACTTTGAAAGAAGTTCTACTTTGGCAAATGTTCTACTTATAAAAAAGTTCTACTGTGGCAAAAGTTCTACTTTGAAAGAAATTCTACTTTGGCAATAAGCTTCTACTTTGACAAAAGTTCTACAGTGGAAAAACTTCTACTTTAACAAAAGTTCTACTTTGAAAGAAGTTCTACTTTGGCAAATCTTCTACTTTTTCTAAAGTTATACTGTTGCAAAACTTCTACTTTGAATAAACTTCTACTTTGAAAGAAGTTCTACTTTTGCAAAGCTTCTACTTTGACAAAATTTCTACTTTGGCAAAGCTTCTACTTTGACAATAGTTCTACTGTGGCAAAACTTTTACTTTGATAAAAGTTCAACTTTGAAAAAAGTTCAACTTTGAAAGAAGTTCTACTTGGCAAACCTTCTACTTTGACAAAAGTTATACTGTGGCACAACTTTGACTTTGACAAAACTTCTACCTTGAAATATATTCTTCTTTGGCAAATGTTCTACTTTCACAAAAGTTCTAGTGTGGTAAAACTTCTACTTTGAAAAAAGTTCTACTTTGAAAGAAGTTCTACTTTGGCAAATCTTCTACTTTTTCTAAAGTTATACTGTTGCAAAACTTCTACTTTGAAAAAAGTTCTATTTTGAAAGAATTTCTACTTTTGCAAAGCTTCTACTTTGACAAAAGTTCTACTTTGGCAAAAATTCTACTTTGACAAAACTACTATTTTGAAACAAGTTCTACTGTGGCAAAACTTCTAATCTTACAAAAGTTCTACTTTGAAAGAAATTCTACTTTGGCAAAGCATCTACTTTGACAAAAGTTCTACATTGGAAAAACTTCTACTTTGACAAAAGTGCTACTTTGAAAGAAGTTCTACTTTGGCAAATTTTCTACTTTTTCTAAAGTTATACTGTTGCAAAACTTCTACTTTGACTAAAGTTCTACTTTGACGAAAGTTCTACTTTGGCAAAACTTCTACTTTGACAAAACTACTATTTTAAAAGAAGTTCTACTGTGGCAAAACATCTAATTTGACAAAAGTTCTACTTTGAAAGAAATTCTACTTTGGCAAACCTTCTACTTTGACAAAAAATCTACTGTGGCAAAACTTCTACTTTGACAAAAGTTCTACTTTGAAAGAAGTTCTACTTTGGCAGATCTTCTACTTTTTCTAAAGTTATACTGTTGCAAAACTTCTACTTTGAATAAAGTTCTACTTTGAAACAAGTTCTACTTTTGCAAAGCTTCTACTTTGACAAAAGCTCTACTTTGGCAAAACTTCTACTTTGACAAAACTACTATTTTGAAAGAAGTTCTACTGTGGCAAAACATCTAATTTGACAAAAGTTCTACTTTGAAATAAATTCTACTTTGGCAAACTTTCTACTTTGACAAAAAATCTACTGTGGCAAAACTTATACTTTGAAGAAAGTTTTACTTTGAAAGAAATTCTACTTTTGCAAAGCTTCTACTTTGACAAAAGTTCTGCTGTGGCAAAACTTCTACTTTGACAAAAGTAGTATTTTGAAAAAAGTTCTACTTTGGTAAAGCTTCTACTTTGAAAAAAGTTCTAATGTGGCAAAACTTCTACTTTGACAAAAGTTCTACTTTGAATTCTACTTTGGCAAAACTTCTACTTTGACAATAGTTCTACTGTGGCAAAACTTCTACTTTGAAAGAAATTCTACTTTGGCAATAAGCTTCTACTTTGACAAAAGTTCTACAGTGGAAAAACTTCTACTTTGACAAAAGTTCTACTTTGAAAGAAGTTCTACTTTGGCAAATCTTCTACTTTTTCTAAAGTTATACTGTTGCAAAACTTCTACTTTGACAAAAGTTCTACTTTGAAAGAAGTTCTACTTTGGCAAATGTTCTACTTATAAAAAAGTTCTACTGTGGCAAAAGTTCTACTTTGAAAGAAATTCTACTTCGGCAATAAGCTTCTACTTTGACAAAAGTTCTACTTTGGCAAAAATTCTACTTTTACAAAACTACTATTTTGAAACAAGTTCTACTGTGGCAAAACTTCTAATTTTACAAAAGTTCTACTTTGAAAGAAATTCTACTTTGGCAAAGCATCTACTTTGACAAAAGTTCTACATTGGAAAAACTTCTACTTTGACAAAAGTGCTACTTTGAAAGAAGTTCTACTTTGGCAAATCTTCTACTTTTTCTAAAGTTATACTGTTGCAAAACTTCAACTTTGACAAAAGTTCTACTTTGACGAAAGTTCTACTTTGGCAAAACTTCTACTTTGACAAAACTACTATTTTGAAACAAGTTATACTGTGGCAAAACTTCTAATTTTACAAAAGTTCTACTTTGAAAAAAATTCTACTTTGACAAAAGTTCTACATTGCAAAAACTTCTACTTTGAAAGAAGCTCTACTTTGGCAAATCTTCTACTTTTTCTAAAGTTATGCTGTTGCAAAACTTCTACTTTGACAAAAGTTCTACTTTGAAAGAAGTTCTACTTTGGCAAATGTTCTACTTATAAAAAAGTTCTACTGTGGCAAAAGTTCTACTTTGAAAGAAATTCTACTTTGGCAATAAGCTTCTACTTTGACAAAAGTTCTACAGTGGAAAAACTTCTACTTTGACAAAAGTTCTATTTTGAACGAAGTTCTACTTTGGAAAATCTTCTACTTTTTCTAAAGTTATACTGTTGCAAAACTTCTACTTTGAATAAAGTTCTACTTTGAAAGAAGTTCTACTTTTGCAAAGCTTTTACTTTGACAAAAGTTCTACTTTGGCAAAGCTTCTACTTTGACAATAGTTCTACTGTGGCAAAACTTCTACTTTGATAAAAGTTCAACTTTGAAAAAAGTTCAACTTTGAAAGAAGTTCTACTTGGCAAAGCTTCTACTTTGACAAAAGTTCTACTGTGGCACAACTTTTACTTTGACAAAACTTCTACTTTGAAATATATTCTTCTTTGGCAAATGTTCTACTTTCACAAAGGTTCTAGTGTGGTAAAACTTCTACTTTGAAAAAAGTTCTACTTTGAAAGAAGTTCTACTATGGCAAATCTTCTACTTTTTCTAAAGTTATACTGTTGCAAAACTTCTACTTTGAAAAAAGTTCTACTTTGAATGAAGTTCTACTTTGAAAGAAGTTCTACTTTTGCAAATCTTCTACTTTTTCTAAAGTTATACTGTTGCAAAACTTCTATTTTGAAAAAAGTTCTACTTTGAAAGAAATTCTAATTTTGCAAAGCTTCTACTTTGACAAAAGTTCTACTTTGGCAAAAATTATACTTTGACAAAACTACTATTTTGAAACAAGTTCTACTGTGGCAAAACTTCTAATTTTACAAAAGTTCTACTTTGAAAGAAATTCTACTTTGACAAAAGTTCAACATTGGAAAAACTTCTACTTTGACAAAAGTGCTACTTTGAAAGAAGTTCTACTTTGGCAAATCTTCTACTTTTTCTAAAGATATACTGTTGCAAAACTTCTACTTTGACAAAAGTTCTACTTTGAAAGAAGTTCTATTTTGGCAAATGTTCTACTTATAAAAAAGTTCTACTGTGGCAAAAGTTCTACTTTGAAAGAAATTCTAATTTGGCAATAAGCTTCTACTTTGACAAAAGTTCTACAGTGGAAAAACTTCTACTTTGACAAAAGTTCTACTTTGAAAGAAGTTCTACTTTGGCAAATCTTCTACTTTTTCTAAAGTTATACTGTTGCAAAACTTCTACTTTGAAAAAAGTTCTACTTTGAAAGAAGTTCTACTTTTGCAAAGCTTCTACTTTGACAAAAGTTCTACATTGGCAAAAATTCTACTTTGACAAAACTACTATTTTGAAACAAGTTCTACTGTGGCAAAACTTCTAATTTTACAAAAGTTCTACTTTGAAAGAAATTCTACTTTGACAAAAGTTCTACATTGGAAAAACTTCTATCTTGACAAAAGTGCTACTTTGAAAGAAGTTCTACTTTGGCAAATCTTCTACTTTTTCTAAAGTTATACTGTTGCAAAACTTCTACTTTAACAAAAGTTCTACTTTGAAAGAAGTTCTACTTTGGCAAATGTTCTACTTATAAAAAAGTTCTACTGTGGCAAAAGTTCTACTTTGAAAGAAATTCTACTTTGGCAATAAGCTTCTACTTTGACAAAAGTTCTACAGTGGAAAAACTTCTACTTTAACAAAAGTTCTACTTTGAAAGAAGTTCTACTTTGGCAAATCTTCTACTTTTTCTAAAGTTATACTGTTGCAAAACTTCTACTTTGAATAAACTTCTACTTTGAAAGAAGTTCTACTTTTGCAAAGCTTCTACTTTGACAAAATTTCTACTTTGGCAAAGCTTCCACTTTGACAATAGTTCTACTGTGGCAAAACTTCTACTTTGATAAAAGTTCAACTTTGAAAAAAGTTCAACTTTGAAAGAAGTTCTACTTGGCAAACCTTCTACTTTGACAAAAGTTATACTGTGGCACAACTTTGACTTTGACAAAACTTCTACCTTGAAATATATTCTTCTTTGGCAAATGTTCTACTTTCACAAAAGTTCTAGTGTGGTAAAACTTCTACTTTGAAAAAAGTTCTACTTTGAAAGAAGTTCTACTTTGGCAAATCTTCTACTTTTTCTAAAGTTATACTGTTGCAAAACTTCTACTTTGAAAAAAGTTCTACTTTGAATGAAGTTCTACTTTGAAAGAAGTTCTACTTTTGCAAATCTTCTACTTTTTCTAAAGTTATACTGTTGCAAAACTTCTATTTTGAAAAAAGTTCTACTTTGAAAGAAATTCTAATTTTGCAAAGCTTCTACTTTGACAAAAGTTCTACTTTGGCAAAAATTATACTTTGACAAAACTACTATTTTGAAACAAGTTCTACTGTGGCAAAACTTCTAATTTTACAAAAGTTCTACTTTGAAAGAAATTCTACTTTGACAAAAGTTCAACATTGGAAAAACTTCTACTTTGACAAAAGTGCTACTTTGAAAGAAGTTCTACTTTGGCAAATCTTCTACTTTTTCTAAAGATATACTGTTGCAAAACTTCTACTTTGACAAAAGTTCTACTTTGAAAGAAGTTCTATTTTGGCAAATGTTCTACTTATAAAAAAGTTCTACTGTGGCAAAAGTTCTACTTTGAAAGAAATTCTAATTTGGCAATAAGGTTCTACTTTGACAAAAGTTCTACAGTGGAAAAACTTCTACTTTGACAAAAGTTCTACTTTGAAAGAAGTTCTACTTTGGCAAATCTTCTACTTTTTCTAAAGTTATACTGTTGCAAAACTTCTACTTTGAAAAAAGTTCTACTTTGAAAGAAGTTCTACTTTTGCAAAGCTTCTACTTTGACAAAAGTTCTACATTGGCAAAAATTCTACTTTGACAAAACTACTATTTTGAAACAAGTTCTACTGTGGCAAAACTTCTAATTTTACAAAAGTTCTACTTTGAAAGAAATTCTACTTTGACAAAAGTTCTACATTGGAAAAACTTCTATCTTGACAAAAGTGCTACTTTGAAAGAAGTTCTACTTTGGCAAATCTTCTACTTTTTCTAAAGTTATACTGTTGCAAAACTTCTACTTTAACAAAAGTTCTACTTTGAAAGAAGTTCTACTTTGGCAAATGTTCTACTTATAAAAAAGTTCTACTGTGGCAAAAGTTCTACTTTGAAAGAAATTCTACTTTGGCAATAAGCTTCTACTTTGACAAAAGTTCTACAGTGGAAAAACTTCTACTTTAACAAAAGTTCTACTTTGAAAGAAGTTCTACTTTGGCAAATCTTCTACTTTTTCTAAAGTTATACTGTTGCAAAACTTCTACTTTGAATAAACTTCTACTTTGAAAGAAGTTCTACTTTTGCAAAGCTTCTACTTTGACAAAATTTCTACTTTGGCAAAGCTTCTACTTTGACAATAGTTCTACTGTGGCAAAACTTTTACTTTGATAAAAGTTCAACTTTGAAAAAAGTTCAACTTTGAAAGAAGTTCTACTTGGCAAACCTTCTACTTTGACAAAAGTTATACTGTGGCACAACTTTGACTTTGACAAAACTTCTACCTTGAAATATATTCTTCTTTGGCAAATGTTCTACTTTCACAAAAGTTCTAGTGTGGTAAAACTTCTACTTTGAAAAAAGTTCTACTTTGAAAGAAGTTCTACTTTGGCAAATCTTCTACTTTTTCTAAAGTTATACTGTTGCAAAACTTCTACTTTGAAAAAAGTTCTATTTTGAAAGAATTTCTACTTTTGCAAAGCTTCTACTTTGACAAAAGTTCTACTTTGGCAAAAATTCTACTTTGACAAAACTACTATTTTGAAACAAGTTCTACTGTGGCAAAACTTCTAATCTTACAAAAGTTCTACTTTGAAAGAAATTCTACTTTGGCAAAGCATCTACTTTGACAAAAGTTCTACATTGGAAAAACTTCTACTTTGACAAAAGTGCTACTTTGAAAGAAGTTCTACTTTGGCAAATTTTCTACTTTTTCTAAAGTTATACTGTTGCAAAACTTCTACTTTGACTAAAGTTCTACTTTGACGAAAGTTCTACTTTGGCAAAACTTCTACTTTGACAAAACTACTATTTTAAAAGAAGTTCTACTGTGGCAAAACATCTAATTTGACAAAAGTTCTACTTTGAAAGAAATTCTACTTTGGCAAACCTTCTACTTTGACAAAAAATCTACTGTGGCAAAACTTCTACTTTGACAAAAGTTCTACTTTGAAAGAAGTTCTACTTTGGCAGATCTTCTACTTTTTCTAAAGTTATACTGTTGCAAAACTTCTACTTTGAATAAAGTTCTACTTTGAAACAAGTTCTACTTTTGCAAAGCTTCTACTTTGACAAAAGCTCTACTTTGGCAAAACTTCTACTTTGACAAAACTACTATTTTGAAAGAAGTTCTACTGTGGCAAAACATCTAATTTGACAAAAGTTCTACTTTGAAATAAATTCTACTTTGGCAAACTTTCTACTTTGACAAAAAATCTACTGTGGCAAAACTTATACTTTGAAGAAAGTTTTACTTTGAAAGAAATTCTACTTTTGCAAAGCTTCTACTTTGACAAAAGTTCTGCTGTGGCAAAACTTCTACTTTGACAAAAGTAGTATTTTGAAAAAAGTTCTACTTTGGTAAAGCTTCTACTTTGAAAAAAGTTCTAATGTGGCAAAACTTCTACTTTGACAAAAGTTCTACTTTGAATTCTACTTTGGCAAAACTTCTACTTTGACAATAGTTCTACTGTGGCAAAACTTCTACTTTGAAAGAAATTCTACTTTGGCAATAAGCTTCTACTTTGACAAAAGTTCTACAGTGGAAAAACTTCTACTTTGACAAAAGTTCTACTTTGAAAGAAGTTCTACTTTGGCAAATCTTCTACTTTTTCTAAAGTTATACTGTTGCAAAACTTCTACTTTGACAAAAGTTCTACTTTGAAAGAAGTTCTACTTTGGCAAATGTTCTACTTATAAAAAAGTTCTACTGTGGCAAAAGTTCTACTTTGAAAGAAATTCTACTTCGGCAATAAGCTTCTACTTTGACAAAAGTTCTACTTTGGCAAAAATTCTACTTTTACAAAACTACTATTTTGAAACAAGTTCTACTGTGGCAAAACTTCTAATTTTACAAAAGTTCTACTTTGAAAGAAATTCTACTTTGGCAAAGCATCTACTTTGACAAAAGTTCTACATTGGAAAAACTTCTACTTTGACAAAAGTGCTACTTTGAAAGAAGTTCTACTTTGGCAAATCTTCTACTTTTTCTAAAGTTATACTGTTGCAAAACTTCAACTTTGACAAAAGTTCTACTTTGACGAAAGTTCTACTTTGGCAAAACTTCTACTTTGACAAAACTACTATTTTGAAACAAGTTATACTGTGGCAAAACTTCTAATTTTACAAAAGTTCTACTTTGAAAAAAATTCTACTTTGACAAAAGTTCTACATTGCAAAAACTTCTACTTTGAAAGAAGCTCTACTTTGGCAAATCTTCTACTTTTTCTAAAGTTATGCTGTTGCAAAACTTCTACTTTGACAAAAGTTCTACTTTGAAAGAAGTTCTACTTTGGCAAATGTTCTACTTATAAAAAAGTTCTACTGTGGCAAAAGTTCTACTTTGAAAGAAATTCTACTTTGGCAATAAGCTTCTACTTTGACAAAAGTTCTACAGTGGAAAAACTTCTACTTTGACAAAAGTTCTATTTTGAACGAAGTTCTACTTTGGAAAATCTTCTACTTTTTCTAAAGTTATACTGTTGCAAAACTTCTACTTTGAATAAAGTTCTACTTTGAAAGAAGTTCTACTTTTGCAAAGCTTTTACTTTGACAAAAGTTCTACTTTGGCAAAGCTTCTACTTTGACAATAGTTCTACTGTGGCAAAACTTCTACTTTGATAAAAGTTCAACTTTGAAAAAAGTTCAACTTTGAAAGAAGTTCTACTTGGCAAAGCTTCTACTTTGACAAAAGTTCTACTGTGGCACAACTTTTACTTTGACAAAACTTCTACTTTGAAATATATTCTTCTTTGGCAAATGTTCTACTTTCACAAAGGTTCTAGTGTGGTAAAACTTCTACTTTGAAAAAAGTTCTACTTTGAAAGAAGTTCTACTATGGCAAATCTTCTACTTTTTCTAAAGTTATACTGTTGCAAAACTTCTACTTTGAAAAAAGTTCTACTTTGAATGAAGTTCTACTTTGAAAGAAGTTCTACTTTTGCAAATCTTCTACTTTTTCTAAAGTTATACTGTTGCAAAACTTCTATTTTGAAAAAAGTTCTACTTTGAAAGAAATTCTAATTTTGCAAAGCTTCTACTTTGACAAAAGTTCTACTTTGGCAAAAATTATACTTTGACAAAACTACTATTTTGAAACAAGTTCTACTGTGGCAAAACTTCTAATTTTACAAAAGTTCTACTTTGAAAGAAATTCTACTTTGACAAAAGTTCAACATTGGAAAAACTTCTACTTTGACAAAAGTGCTACTTTGAAAGAAGTTCTACTTTGGCAAATCTTCTACTTTTTCTAAAGATATACTGTTGCAAAACTTCTACTTTGACAAAAGTTCTACTTTGAAAGAAGTTCTATTTTGGCAAATGTTCTACTTATAAAAAAGTTCTACTGTGGCAAAAGTTCTACTTTGAAAGAAATTCTAATTTGGCAATAAGCTTCTACTTTGACAAAAGTTCTACAGTGGAAAAACTTCTACTTTGACAAAAGTTCTACTTTGAAAGAAGTTCTACTTTGGCAAATCTTCTACTTTTTCTAAAGTTATACTGTTGCAAAACTTCTACTTTGAAAAAAGTTCTACTTTGAAAGAAGTTCTACTTTTGCAAAGCTTCTACTTTGACAAAAGTTCTACATTGGCAAAAATTCTACTTTGACAAAACTACTATTTTGAAACAAGTTCTACTGTGGCAAAACTTCTAATTTTACAAAAGTTCTACTTTGAAAGAAATTCTACTTTGACAAAAGTTCTACATTGGAAAAACTTCTATCTTGACAAAAGTGCTACTTTGAAAGAAGTTCTACTTTGGCAAATCTTCTACTTTTTCTAAAGTTATACTGTTGCAAAACTTCTACTTTAACAAAAGTTCTACTTTGAAAGAAGTTCTACTTTGGCAAATGTTCTACTTATAAAAAAGTTCTACTGTGGCAAAAGTTCTACTTTGAAAGAAATTCTACTTTGGCAATAAGCTTCTACTTTGACAAAAGTTCTACAGTGGAAAAACTTCTACTTTGACAAAAGTTCTATTTTGAACGAAGTTCTACTTTGGAAAATCTTCTACTTTTTCTAAAGTTATACTGTTGCAAAACTTCTACTTTGAATAAAGTTCTACTTTGAAAGAAGTTCTACTTTTGCAAAGCTTTTACTTTGACAAAAGTTCTACTTTGGCAAAGCTTCTACTTTGACAATAGTTCTACTGTGGCAAAACTTCTACTTTGATAAAAGTTCTACTTTGAAATATATTCTTCTTTGGCAAATGTTCTACTTTCACAAAGGTTCTAGTGTGGTAAAACTTCTACTTTGAAAAAAGTTCTACTTTGAAAGAAGCTCTACTTTGGCAAATCTTCTACTTTTTCTAAAGTTATACTGTTGCAAAACTTCTACTTTGACAAAAGTTCTACTTTGAAAGAAGTTCTACTTTGGCAAATGTTCTACTTATAAAAAAGTTCTACTGTGGCAAAAGTTCTACTTTGAAAGAAATTCTACTTTGGCAATAAGCTTCTACTTTGACAAAAGTTCTACAGTGGAAAAACTTCTACTTTGACAAAAGTTCTATTTTGAACGAAGTTCTACTTTGGAAAATCTTCTACTTTTTCTAAAGTTATACTGTTGCAAAACTTCTACTTTGAATAAAGTTCTACTTTGAAAGAAGTTCTACTTTTGCAAAGCTTTTACTTTGACAAAAGTTCTACTTTGGCAAAGCTTCTACTTTGACAATAGTTCTACTGTGGCAAAACTTCTACTTTGATAAAAGTTCTACTTTGAAATATATTCTTCTTTGGCAAATGTTCTACTTTCACAAAGGTTCTAGTGTGGTAAAACTTCTACTTTGAAAAAAGTTCTACTTTGAAAGAAGTTCTACTATGGCAAATCTTCTACTTTTTCTAAAGTTATACTGTTGCAAATCTTCTACTTTGAAAAAAGTTCTACTTTGAATGAAGTTCTACTTTGAAAGAAGTTCTACTTTTGCAAATCTTCTACTTTTTCTAAAGTTATACTGTTGCAAAACTTCTATTTTGAAAAAAGTTCTACTTTGAAAGAAATTCTACTTTTGCAAAGCTTCTACTTTGACAAAAGTTCTACTTTGGCAAAAATTATACTTTGACAAAACTACTATTTTGAAACAAGTTCTACTGTGGCAAAACTTCTAATTTTACAAAAGTTCTACTTTGAAAGAAATTCTACTTTGACAAAAGTTCAACATTGGAAAAACTTCTACTTTGACAAAAGTGCTACTTTGAAAGAAGTTCTACTTTGGCAAATCTTCTACTTTTTCTAAAGATATACTGTTGCAAAACTTCTACTTTGACAAAAGTTCTACTTTGAAAGAAGTTCTATTTTGGCAAATGTTCTACTTATAAAAAAGTTCTACTGTGGCAAAAGTTCTACTTTGAAAGAAATTCTAATTTGGCAATAAGCTTCTACTTTGACAAAAGTTCTACAGTGGAAAAACTTCTACTTTGACAAAAGTTCTACTTTGAAAGAAGTTCTACTTTGGCAAATCTTCTACTTTTTCTAAAGTTATACTGTTGCAAAACTTCTACTTTGAAAAAAGTTCTACTTTGAAAGAAGTTCTACTTTTGCAAAGCTTCTACTTAGACAAAAGTTCTACATTGGCAAAAATTCTACTTTGACAAAACTACTATTTTGAAACAAGTTCTACTGTGGCAAAACTTCTAATTTTACAAAAGTTCTACTTTGAAAGAAATTCTACTTTGGCAAAGCATCTACTTTGACAAAAGTTCTACATTGGAAAAACTTCTACTTTGACAAAAGTGCTACTTTGAAAGAAGTTCTACTTTGGCAAATCTTCTACTTTTTCTAAAGTTATACTGTTGCAAAACTTCTACTTTGACAAAAGTTCTACTTTGACGAAAGTTCTACTTTGGCAAAACTTCTACTTTGACAAAACTACTATTTTAAAAGAAGTTCTACTGTGGCAAAACATCTAATTTGACAAAAGTTCTACTTTGAAAGAAATTCTACTTTGGCAAACCTTCTACTTTGACAAAAAATCTACTGTGGCAAAACTTCTACTTTGACAAAAGTTCTACTTTGAAAGAAGTTCTACTTTGGCAGATCTTCTACTTTGTCTAAAGTTATACTGTTGCAAAACTTCTACTTTGAATAAAGTTCTACTTTGAAACAAGTTCTACTTTTGCAAAGCTTCTACTTTGACAAAAGTTCTACTTTGGCAAAAGTTCTACTTTGACAAAACTACTATTTTGAAAGAAGTTCTACTGTGGCAAAACATCTAATTTGACAAAAGTTCTACTTTGAAATAAATTCTACTTTGGCAAACCTTCTACTTTGACAAAAAATCTACTGTGGCAAAACTTATACTTTGAAGAAAGTTTTACTTTGAAAGAAATTCTACTTTTGCAAAGCTTCTACTTTGAAAAAAGTTCTACTGTGGCAAAACTTCTACTTTGACAAAAGTTCTACTTTGAATTCTACTTTGGCAAAGCTTCTACTTTGACAATAGTTCTACTGTGGCAAAACTTCTACTTAGACAAAAGTAGTATTTTGAAAGAAGTTCTACTTTGGCAAAGCTTCTACTTTGAAAAAATTTCTACCGTGGCAAAACTTCTACTTTGACAATAGTTCGACTGTGGCAAAGCTTCTACTTTGATAAATGTTCAACTTTGAAAAAAGTTCAACTTTGAAAGAAGTTCTACTTGGCAAAGCTTCTACTTTGACAAAAGTTCTACTGTGGCACAACTTTTACTTTGACAAAACTTTTACTTTGAAATATGTTCTTCTTTGGCAAATGTTCTACTTTCACAAAAGTTCTAGTGTGGTAAAACTTCTACTTTGAAAAAAGTTCTACTTTGAAAAAAGTTCTACTTTGAAAGAAGTTCTACTTTGGCAAAGCTTCTACTTTTACAAAAGTTCTACTTTGGCAAAGCTTCTACTTTGACAAAAGTTCTACAGTGGAAAAACTTCTACTTTGACAAAAAATTCTACTTTGAAAGAAGTTCTACTTTGGCAAATCTTCTACTTTTCTAAAGTTATACTGTTGCAAAACTTCTACTTTGAATAAAGTTCTACTTTGAAAGAAATTCTACTTTTGCAAAGCTTCTTCTTTGACAAAAGTTCTACTTTGGCAAAACTTCTACTTTGACAAAACTACTATTTTGAAAGAAGTTCTACTGTGGCAAAACATCTAATTTGACAAAAGTTCTAATTTGAAAGAAATTTTACTTTGGCAAACCTTCTACTTTGACAAAAAATCTACTGTGGCAAAACTTATACTTTGAAGAAAGTTTTACTTTGAAAGAAATTCTACTTTTGCAAAGCTTCTACTTTGACAAAAGTTCTACTGTGGCAAAACTTCTACTTTGACAAAAGTAGTATTTTGAAAAAAGTTCTACTTTGGCAAAGCTTCTACTTTGAAAAAAGTTCTACTGTGCCAAAACTTCTACTTTGACAAAAGTTCTACTTTGAATTCTACTTTGGCAAAGCTTCTACTTTGACAAAATTTCTACAGTGGAAAAACTTCTACTTTGAAAAAAGTTCTACTTTGAAAAAAGTCCTACTTTGAAAGAAGTTTTACTTTGGCAAATCTTCTACTTTTTCTCAAGTTATACTGTTGCAAAACTTCTACTTTGAAAAAAGTTCTACTTTGAAAAAAGTTCTACTTTGAAAGAAGTTGTAGTTTTGCAAAGCTTCTACTTTGACAAAAGTTCTACTTTGGAAAAAATTCTACTTTGACAAAACTACTATTTTGAAACAAGTTCTACTGTGGCAAAACTTCTAATTTTACAAAAGTTCTACTTTGAAAGAAATTCTACTTTGGCAAATGTTCTACTTATAAAAAAGTTCTACTGTGGCAAAAGTTCTACTTTGAAAGAAATTGTACTTTGGCAAAGCTTCTACTTTGACAAAAGTTCTTCTGTGGCAAAACTTCTACTTTGACAAAAGTTCTAATTTGAAAGAAGTTCTACTTTGGCAAAGCTTCTACTTTGACTAAAGTTCTACTGTGGCAAAACTTTTAATTTGACAAAAGAAGTATTCTGAATGAAGTTCTACTGTGGCAAAACTTCTAATTTGACAAAAGTTTTACTTTGAAAGAAATTATACTTTGGCAAAGCTTCTACTTTGACAAAAAAACTACTGTGGCAAAACTTATACTTTGACAAAAGTTCTACTGTGAAAGAGGTTCTACTTTGGAAAATGTTCTTTTTTCACAAAATCCGGTTTCACTACACTATGCTACACTACACTACGCCATACACTACACTATATGGGAGACCAGGCAAGTGTAATCGGGATTTTACCATACCAACGACCGTACCAAGGACTGGACTCTTCGATGATTCCTATGTCGGCCATGTAATTTTTTTTACTTCGATATAAGAAAAAGCATTAAAAACTAATTATCAACTTATCATTTGTTCCTATACTTAAAATTAAGCATTTAAAAGATATTTATATTTTACTTGCAGGAAAAGGCTGGAGAAGGGGAAGAAAGTCGACTTGACTCATATGCCATCTACCAACCAAACAGCCCAAGCTCTTGTCATTTGGTGTCTGCTATTAACACAATTTGATATCAGCTGTTGATATCGGCAACAAACATCACGTGCAGCTTTGTATGCACTAGTAAACACGACATTAAGTAAGAACTTAGGGTGTTTGGTTGATAGATGGCATATGAGTCAAGTCGACTTTCTTCCTCTTCTCCGAAATTAAAACTTAAATATCTTTTTTCATTCTAAGTTTCGTTACAAATGCTTTCCGTATTTAGAATTGCCTTTGAAAGTTCTCTTTTAAGGCATTTTTACTGAATTTTTCTGTATAAAAGCCCACCCGACAGCCTTTAACACGGCGAGATTGGACTGAGTCCAGTCTTAATATAGAGTAGTCCATATACTATTGCTGTCGGACCGGCATGGCAATAGGTCCGACCCCCGTGGGTGACGAGGGCTGAGTGGGTGGGTTCGTCAATTAAACGGAAGACAAGACTACCCCTGGTCCAACTACTCAATTGATGACTGATGCAAGAGATAATAATGCGCATGACATGAATACATTTTTTTTTTCGAAGTGGGTGTGGTTTTTCAGTTTTATTTGTTGTTTCTCGAAAGGATTTTATTTATTTTTATCGGGGAGGGTGTGGATGGAAAAGAAACATCACGATTTTTAGTTATCGATCAAAACAAGGGAAGGATAAAGGTCCAGTATTAAAAAATAGTTTAATATTATGATGTTTATTCATGTTAACAAAGGATCAAACAAGGATCAAAATGGATTGAAAGGTAAACAAAAGGATCATACAGATTTTTGAGGTAGAGAGAGAGAATCTTGAGTTGCACGTAATCGAGATGACTGAATATGGCGACTAAATTCCATAATTATGGTCGCTGAATAATTCACAATGCCCCGCTTTGGGTTTAACAGCACGAAGAGGAACATTTTTCATTAGACGAAGACGAGCAACTCATTTCATGCAGATTGACATAGTCCGCTTTAAACTTGTACTGGAAATTTGAATGCTCTCGTTCGTATTCGATGAGGCTTTTGGCAAGCAGGCCGAATGCCTGCGTCACACCTGTAAATTTCACATTCAACGAAAAATTTTGCATTTATCAAGAATAATGTTTCAGGTTTCGGCTGATGTCAATCTTATTTACGTGTTACCTTTATCCATGATGGCAGAAGTTTCGCAAAATAACGCACCGACAGTAGACGCGTATTCGCATCCTTGTTCATAAGATATCATTCTCTGGTCACAAAGGTCAGCTTTATTGCCAACTATTAGGAAATCAATAAGTTCTTCATAAAATTTCATAATAAACTCAATGATACAAGCTCTCACCCAACAGTATTAGTACAGGAGTTTCCACATTACGCTTAAGCTCTGCAATATTTTGATGATTATTACAGTCCCACATTTTGATAAGTCATTTTTTAAAAATGAAGAACTGACCTTTAACCCATAATTGAGCTGCCTTGAAGGAGCATGATGCACTGACATCATAACTGTTTGAAAAATTCCAAACATAATTTTTTATATGCACACTGAACTTAAATTTGCTTAAATAAGACTTACAGGACAACTGCTGCATTCGCTTTCCTGTAGTAGAGTGGAGCCATTGACTTGTATCGCTCTTGACCAGCAGTGTCCCATATCTGCAATATTAATCAGAACTTGTACAGAGCACTTTTACTGCTTATTGTTGTAATATACACCCACCTGCATTCTGACTGATTTATCTTTGACTCTCACTCTGCAAGTGACAAAAGATGCACCTATTGTTGAGCTGACACACTTCAATTTTTTTCTATCTTGGTTATTACCATCAGGATTGAATACGACGACAAAACTTGTCTTACCTACGTCTTTTAGTGATTCAAGAGCTATATTAAAACAGAAAAACTACGTCAGTTTGAGATAATTAAACTCACTTTGTTCTCCTAGAATAACGATTTTAGCTTCAATATTGTTATTTGTAACCAAACTTTCCTCCATTTCAATGTCTAATAAAACGATAAATATCAAAATAAAATAGTAACTAGAGAAACAAAAACAGATCTGTCAGTATAGCCAATACAAAAAACCGTTTAAGCAACTACATATGGGATTAAGCAACCAGGAAATTTCCCATGAATATTTTAGTCGTGTATGTAATAATGCCTTTTTGAAGCAGCAACCATCAGGTTATAATGAATCCAAACACATTAAAGGAGAAGAACACACAACAGTTCAGGTGTCTGCAGAGAATTTTTCGACGCATTTCTTAGGATGGACATAATAACACATCTTTTGACACCAAGGACAAAAATGTTGAATAACTAAAAATTGGTTAAACATATGTTGTTCTTTCCATTGAAAGGGATTGACATGTCCATCTTGAAGTTGCAGAGACGACTTGCTTGATCTTTTCTTCTTTTTAAATCACACTTCTGGATTCAAATTCACTCCAGTTGTTCTTGATGAGCACTCATGATCACTCACTTTTTAAGCCACCACAGTGTTCCTTACTGTTTAGTTCTTGATTGTTTACTGTTCGAAGTGTTCACATTTAGATGTGTTGGATTAAGAAGACAAAAAGAAGGTAAACACACACACACCCTCCCAAGTCGAGAAGGTGAACACAAAAAGTTCTTTATCCCCTCCCCACCTTTTTTTTTTATTTCCTTTTGTTTGTAAAGATTGTTCTTACACTTGTCCCACAGTCTTTTCCCGGATCACGTCTTTAGTGGCGTGGGCGAGAAATATTCTCTCGCATGTTTCCACCTCTACCAGACAATCCTCCACGGTCTCCTCCACGGTCCCCTCCACGGTCTGCTCCACGGTCTGCTCCACGGTCTGCTCCACGATCTCCTCCACGATCTCCTCCACGATCTCCTCCACGATCTCCTCCACGATCTCCTCCACGATCTCCTCCACGATCTCCTCCACGATCAACTCCACGATCAACTCCACGATCAACTCCACGATCAACTCCACGATCAACTCCACGATCAACTCCACGATCAACTCCACGATCAACTCCACGATCTCCTCCACGATCTCCTCCTCGATCTCCTCCACGATCTCCTCCACGATCTCCTCTACGATCAACTCCACGATCAACTCCACGATCAACTCCACGATCAACTCCACGATCAACTCCACGATCAACTCCACGATCAACTCCACGATCACCACCACGATAAAGTTGGCTATCACGATCACGATCTGATGGACGATATCCTCCCGGTCCGTCTCTCGTGTTAATACCACGATTGTCTCTATCGCGCATATTATATCCATCCCGATCCTAGTTTTGTTGTGTTAATTATAACTAGTTATCAAACAAAAACCAAATTAATGACGTAATGAATATTACCCTGTAATCGTATCCGGAACGATCACTTCTACCACGAAAATCTCTCGGATCCGCAGGTGCACGATCGAATCCTTCGCGATCGCGACGATCAGACTGAGGCCTATTATATGGTTCCCGTTCTCGTTGTGGCGGGGCCCTTTCGTTTTCGTAATCGTTGCCACTGCTGTGACCACCAGATGGGGACACGGGCGCTGTTGTTTTTCGCTGATCTTCCTCTGCTTGACGTTTCTCGTAGTGGCTAAAATCGTCGAAAATGGACGTTGCGTGGCGGTATGAATGGAGGATCTTCAACACCTAGTTGAAAAATAGTAATATTCTTTAGAACTGGAGATTCCAAATGGAGTTTGGTTATTACCTGACGACCCTTTTCAACGGGAACCTCTTGGGTATCGCGTGAATTGGTAACGGGCTTGTTCTCGTTGTTTTCCAGCCGAATGTGGCGCAACGCAGCATTAGGCACGTCTTTAACATAAATCCATTTGACGGTGAACTGACCACGCCATTTGTCTTGGGACCACACCGATAAGGTCGACGACATGTCCACTGCCGACGTCTAAGAAACAAAACAAAAGCTACTGGTCATTTCAAATTGTTCTATAAGTTTAGCTGTAGCCAAATTCACCATTTCAGCCATGCCACAGAAATGTCCGGATCCGTTGACGGAAAAGTACAAATACACTGGACCCTTTCCATCTCTGAAAAAAAAATATATAATATGAAAATGAATATGAATGGTACTTGAACACCAAAATAAAAACGAAAATTATGAGTATCAAGAAAATGGACAAAACCTTTCACGGAAGGCGGCGTCAAGTCGCTTGTTGCCATGTTCTGTTGAACACCAGATTTCATATTTGATGGATCGATGAATGTCATCTTCTGAATATGATTTGATGACAAAGAAACGTGCATTCTTGGCCGACAAATCAAACTCTTTTGGATTGTAAATGTGTTTTGATTGCAACTCTTCCAACACTGGATTGGCTTGGGTCGGTGGTGCTGGTGGAGCAGCGGTCGGCGCAACAACCAATTGGGCAGCAGCCGTTTTAGGCGGAGTTACCGCAACCGGCTGTTGATGCCCAACGGGTTGGGCTGGAGCAGGAGATGGAGTAGGTCGTGTTGGGCGTGGTTGCGGTTGTATTTGATGATTAACTTGTTGGTGTTGTTGCTGATGTTGGTTGCCCTGCTGCTGTTGCTGTTGCTGTTGTTGTTGTTGTGGCTGTTGCTGCTGTTGATGATGATTATGTTGACTCTGCTGCTGAATTTGCTGCTGATATTGTTGTTGCTGTTGAGCATGATGATGATGATGATGATGATGTTGTTGTTGATGTTGTTGTTGTTGATGTTGTTGTTGATGTTGTTGTTGCTGTTGTTGTTGCTGAGATGGCAGATGTGGTTGTCCTACCGATTTTGACGGAACTGAAACCGGTTGCTGAACAGTCGAGACTGGTGTTGGTTGAACAGTAGAGGGGATGGCAGGGGCCTGATGCTGAAGAGAAGCTGATGATGCTGAACTGGGTGGATTAACTCCACCGCCGTTCTTGTTTTCCCAAGTGCCAATATCCAAACTTGGAGTTCGTGGTGTTACCATAGGCGGCGGAACCATTGACTTTTTCTTGGTCGTCAGTTGTGGCTTGGCTGGCTGGCTGGCGATTGAAGCCCAAGTTAGCTTCTTCGGTTGCTGAGACTGCTGTTGCTGCAGTTCCTGTTGAACAGGTTTAGCTGTCTCAAGCGACAGTCCTTGCATAACTTGTTCTACTTGCTTCACACCCGGAGATGACGAGGATTCCTCCTGTCGGCCAGTCGAAGGGGCCGATGAAGCGTAGGCTGTTTGATGATCGGCAGTTCTTCCTGTTTGATAGTAGTCGTCGTAATGGGCCGCTTTACGATCCCATGTCGAGTATTCTGCACCGACACCATAGCCGCCACCGAAAGCCGGCTGGCCACCAAAATTGCTGAAACTTCCACTAGGGCCAAACATGCCATCAATTCCATATGGGTCTTGCTGGTGAAGGTGCTGAGCCTGATGGGAAGGGGCTCCATATCCACCCAAAAAGGGCATATCACCTGTTCCCGTGGCAGAATTGCTGGACCAAGCTCCATGGTCCAGTTGGTAAGAGAATGAAGGCCCATAGTAGCTCGATAGATAATGATCAGTTGTCGCTACGGTAGGGGAAACGTACGAATTCTATAAAGTTCAAAATGAAAAATGTAAATGTTAAAAGCCAAATAAAACTCACTGACACAAACAAACAACCTGAATTGATTGATTCCTCCAAGATGAAAAGTCTTCATGGTCGTTAAGTTGATCCTTATTGGGACCATTCACTGTTTGACAACAAGAAAATATTAGTTTACTGAACATGAATTTTACATGACAATAAAAGATCCACCTTGTTGTTGACTTCCTTGGCCTCTCATCCGCTGGGTGACAGAAAGAATGAGCTTAATGAACTGCAGTAAAACAAATAGGAAAACTGTTCACTAAATTTACCTGATCTGACACGCCCGTTGACATCACACAACCAAATGGCACAGGGAATTCAATAAAAAGAATTAACCCAAGATTTTTCAGAGAAGAACACAACAAAGTAACACAAAACGTCACAAACACGAGTGTTGGGGGGAATTCACGGTAAGTGGGTATTTCGTGAATACGACGAAACCCTGAATCGGGAGCGTGAATAACGCGGGATTCTCTATAATTTTGGGGAGGGGGCACTCGAGTGTCTCACCAAACAATGTTTTCAGCCGGTTTTTCAACCAGCAAGACTTTGAACGGTCAAAAACGAGAGGAAACTAGAGAATTCCGTGGCCAAAAGTTGATAACTGAACAAGAGTACAAGAAAACTATGGCGGCTGTTCTTCTTTTTCTGTCTTTTTTTTAGTAGAGAAAAATCCCGTCTTATACATACAGCGCTTCAAAAGTCAGTTTCAGCAACCGTCCGAGAAACGAGAAACTTGTGTCAGTCACAGAAACATTCTTCACTTGCCGGAACTCAAACAAGAACTGGATAGCATAGTGCATTGATTCACGATCACACGGTCAAATACATTTTACCAAAAATCTAAATCATTGACTACCTTTCTAAGTAATTTTTTTTTTAAATTTGGTATTGAAAAATAAAAGGTAAATGAAAAGAAAAAAAATATAGAAAAATTACTTCTGTCATCCGGAAACTGATTAGTTGCAGCCTTCTTCCTCTATATTAGACTCCTCCTTTTCTGTACTTTCCGTCTCGTCTTTCCATTCGCCTCAGCGGCTCGGTCGTACCATCACGCTACTTTGGGTAAGCTTCTTCTATTTAATGTAATTATTTTTCAACTTTACTAAATGTTGTTTTCATGTAGAATCCATTCATCTAGACCTGAAGAATGTCGGCCGCCCAAAAGAAACAGGTAATAGTCAATTTAGCGTATGCAGAACTTGCTTAAATTTCCGGCTTTGCATTGGAGAAAATGGCGTCAAGTAGCCACGTGTAGAAGTTGAAATGTCGGGATAATTTTTTAAGTTTTTATTAAATTGTAACACCGTTCTTATGTGACTACAGAAAAAAGCTATTGAGAGCATCAACTCTCGCCTTGCTTTGGTGATGAAGTCTGGCAAATTCTGCCTTGGTCTCCGCCAAACCCTGAAGACGCTTCGTCAAGGAAAATCCAAACTGGTGATTATCGCCAACAACACTCCCCCACTCAGGTGAGACTGTGAAGTAGGCAGTGAAATTGTCTATGGAGTCTAAGAACCATAGGGTGGCTGATCCCTTGAAATTTTAAACTTGTGCTAACTTTAATATTTTTTTTAACAGGAAATCGGAGATTGAGTACTACGCCATGTTGGCCAAGACTGGTGTTCATCACTACACAGGCAACAACATTGAGCTGGGCACAGCATGCGGAAAGTACTTCCGAGTCTGCACTATGTCGATTACTGATCCTGGAGATTCCGATATCATCAGGTCTATGCCTGCCAGTGAAGGTGGTCAAGGACAGTAACACATGTAAAGTTCTGTCTTGTATGATGTGAAATACACATTTGTACCTAAGTGCACTGTGTGTTCTGTCAGTATGGTGTAGATTTCTTGGTTTAAGTTTTTTTTTAACAAGTACTACAGTAAGACATTGTAGAGGAATGGTGAAATGTTATAATGACAACAATCAAAACTTCTTTCAGGAATGAAATTTAATAAAAGCAAAAAGTGTTCCTATTTAAACTATACAAAAAGGAAGAAAACTAATGGTCTTGATATTTTGGCTCTCTTTTTTCAGCAAAACTTTTTAAGCCCTCTTGAGCATCTTTAAGCTGCAAATTACCCACCATTACATTTTCTCCTTCCCTATTAAAAAAACATTCTTAGATATAATTTTTAAACATGTACTTCAGTTATATACTTATATGCCTCCATGATATCCATTTTTAATTGCCGGTGAAGAAATTGTTTACCCAAACGCATGACAGGGAGACTTTTCTTGCAGATACTCTCAATAACCTGTTGGGTTTCTAATTCTATAAATATTTCAGAGTATTCTATATTAGTAACCTGTAGTAATAAACACTGATTAAGGAAAGGATGTAACATTTAAGTATAATTATAACCTACTGATACTGGTAAAATGAACTTCCTACAAAAAATTATGACAATCAAATAACTAAAAAAAAATAACTAACCTAAATTTTCAGCTGGTACAACTCTACTAACCAGGCCAGCCTTTAAAGCTTCTTCAGCTGACAATGGAAGACCAGTAAAGAGCATGTAAGATGCTAATTTCATTGGGATTGCCCTAGCGACAGCCACTCCTGGTGTTGAGCAAAAGAGTCCCAAATTTATCCCTGGAGTGGAGAAGGTTGCATTGGTACTTGCCACAACAATATCACACATGGCTACCAATTGACAACCAGCTGCAGCAGCTATTCCATCAACCTTGCAAGATATTCGTTATTCATAGAAAGCACTGTGAATAAAACCAATTTCTTTTACATTACCTGAGCTACGATAGGAATAGGGCAATCAATTAAGAGTTTCATAAGACTAGTACATGTTGAGAACACTAATTCGTGATGAGTTTTAGGAGTTTCATTTGTCTATAATGATCAACAAATATTACTCTGATGATTAAATATCAGCATAATTGTTTGCAAATACCAATTCCTTTAAGTTATGGCCAGCAGAGAAGACTTTACTCCCTGATGAAGAAAGAAGAACACAACGAGCACCTTTGGCTTCATTAACTGCCTTGAAAATACTTTGAAGTTCATTCAGCATTTCAGTAGACAGTGCATTCCTATTAAACATAAACAATATTATAAAAGCAACTAAAACTATCATATGCAAATCTGAGATATAATAAAAATACCAACCTAGTTCTAGGAGAATTTAGTTGTACTTTATATATTCCATTCTCATTCGAAAAATTTACAAGATTTAAACTTTCCGGCTGCGAAGTGGCCAAAGATGAAAAAAAATATTTATGAACATTTTTTATGGATCCAAGAGCATAAGATAGGCGCGTTGCCATTGTCATCTTGTTTACATTTCGTACGGTACAGCCTACTAGAAATAGCATAGGAAGCCGCCGAAAGGGAAAAGCAGAATTGCGTCCTAGAACTTAGCTGGTCTTGTCATCTAGCGTTCAAAAAAGCAACGTATTTGAACTTATTAGGTAACATTCTCTCAGCCATGACTGCGCAGTGCCCCAATTTCCGAATCGTTTTTTTTTTTTTTTCGTAGTAATAGAAAAAGAGAAAATAAATCATCATGCGCATAATTGCTCATAAAAATGAGAGATCGAATCCATTTCTGCTTCTATTTGTATTCAGCACTATTGTGAAGTTATGATCAGACCAGAAATTTTTTTAGTCTTTCTACTATATTGCTTACGTGCACCTGTTCCTATAATAAGGTGGAAATGACTCGTCAGTACTTCAAATTCGCAAAACTGTTGTATATATCGCTACCTGCAGTGTGTTGTCTCTGCTACGAAGACCGCATATCCCTTGCTCAAGAGTCGAATCTGACAGAAATATTAAATAAGGCATTCCTCTAGCGTCGCATTGAGCCGTCGTCCAAGGAGCATTTAATGGCAAGACCGGAATTCTTGACTGTTTGAATTCGAGACTCATTAAGCGGCGAAGATCCTCTAATTCGGCCATTCGTGTAGGGGAGCCTTCAACAACAATGCCCACAGCATACGGAGCTAGAGCCTTATGCAGCGATAACACGGATCTAATAACGGAGGAAAACATTAGTCAGTAATAAACATTTGTAAGTTTCCCATAATTGAATAATTACGCCTTATTTCGGGTGAAATAAGCGTCTGTAAGAAAGAAACAAACGGCCAACTCCAATTTCACCTGGGACGTAACCAAACACGGCCAAGAAGATTTCCGCTGAAACTTGACCATCAATGACTTTTTCGTCTCCTCATTCAACTGAAAGAGAAAATCAATCGGTATTAGCACATACACACAATAGTAAGAATAACAAATGAGAGTCAAAACCTGCAAATCAGCGAACACAGCGGGATTGTAGAGTTTTAAGACTTCAAAAGGTTCCGATCCCAGAGCTGGGGAGCCGAATTCAATCTTCTGTTCCACGAACGTTTCGTCTAAAGATGCGCTGCCCGTCGTGTTGAGAAGAACGGGCTGTTGAAGATAAGATTTCCACCAGCGAAGCCTCGTTTTCTGGAGGCGGATGAATTCGTCATTTTTCAGAGCAGGCTGCGTTAGAGTGCAAAGATTGAGATGAGTTTGCGGGAGGGCATCAATCAAGTCCGCCAAGGCCGTCACGTCTTTAATTGCCTTGGAGGTTTTCTTTACAGAAGTTTTGCTAGCTAGACTAAGAGAACTGTTAGATCCCATGAGAGATTGGGCATCCAAGAACAACTGCACAAGTTCCACATTTATTTGGTTTATAGAGTCACTATTAATGAGCAAGGCATTTGAATTTTGGGTCACATTGCTTCTGATCCACTCTTGCTCAATCCTATTTTGCAGAGCATCACCAAGAAATGAAAATTTGTCAAAATTTGGACTAAGGAACTTATGCTTGACACAGTGATCGGCAATTTTTTTAAAGTTCATGGTCTTCAATTTTTGTAGGAACAATCTTTGTCTGGAAGAGGGATGTTGCCTGGTGGGGCATAGAAATACTCTTCTTCTGTCACAGTAGCATTGGAGAGGATTTCTTCTCTGATATTACCCTCAGTCACACAATCTTCTCTCAGTGATTGAATGTACTCTTCGTATAGGACATTTATCAAGGGTTTCACTGCCGATGTATCTACAGAATGTATCTGATTGGCGAACTGAATAGCTTCTTCTAATCGACGAATGCCTTCACGATTGGCGAAATCCACCAATGAGAGCCGCTCCAAGTGCTCGATAGTCTTGGAATCAATTTTGACAGAAGCTGTTTCACCTTCCCTTTCAAGAACGATGGGTTTCTCAGGCACTGCTGAACTAAATTTCTTCAAAACAAACGAAAAATATTTGCGATTTAAAAATAACTGACTAGCACGTTTGATGACAGACATTTTTCGACTGCTAGTCACCAACGTTGCCCAATATAATATTTCAATTTGTGTTTTTCATCTTTGTTTGTTTTTTTTTACTTTTAATTTTATCTCATTCAAAATCAAGAATTAAATGAAGAGGAAGCCAGTGAAATATTTCCCACGAAAATGTATTGAATACAATTGAGCTCAAAGATATTTCCTAACGAGTACAGTTATTACAGTATGATTGAATTGAACAGACAACAAAATACGTTCCTAGTATTTACGAGTTTGAATTTTGATCCAAAATTGGGGAGAAAAATTAACAAGATTTTGATGCCATTTCTAACAAATGTGCCGTTAGACGGCACTTCGTCTACTAAACTATGAGTTAGTGCATTTTTATTTCATAAAATATCAATTGAAAGAAGCAGAGTCGTGACATACCGACCGACTGACATGCAACGCCAAATCGGAAGATTTTTTTTTTTTTTTGTTCGCAGGGTTAACGAGAACTAATTAAAGCATTTTATCCCTGCTAAAGAGTTTCCCTGGTATCATCAAAGAGTATCCTAATGGGATTTTAAAATGAGTTAAATTTAACCTAGTCGCAAGAGTATTAACTGTTCCTGGTAAAGAGAGAATTTCCAGTCGAGAAAATTACGAGAGATTCAAATCCAAGTGGACTTTTCTTCGGCCACAATGCCTTCGGCCTTGAGGCGTTTCAGCATTGGCCTGTAAATATCCTGGATGAAGGGCAAGACCATGCCCTTGCGTTGAATTTCACCATCCAGCAACATTTTGGTGGCAATGGCAGCTGGGTAACCGACGGTGCGGGCCATTGCAGAGTAGCCTGCGCTGCTGGATTGGCCGTAACAAACCAAATTAATGCCCCGTAATTCGTGGCGTTGATCCGGCCACAAAATTTCGACTTCGTGCCGTAAAACCACGAGATCGCGATCAGCTGGGCCCAACGCCAATCGCTTTGCCAAATATTGACCTAATCAAAACGAACCAATATTATCTCATTTTTTGGTTTTCTTTTTAATCTGCTGAAATTGTAATTGCACAACAAGCATTCAACTTACTAATGGTATCAATGGGATTGCCGTACTTAACGACCAATTCCTCAGAAAGCAATCCCAAATCTTCAATGGCCTTGATGCGGCTGGCATTGCGACCGGTCCGCTCAAATAATTGGTTCTTCAGGTTGTCGTAAAAGATGTTGTAGTCGGTGATGCCCAACAGGTTGCACATAAACTGCCTCCAAGTGATGTCTGGCCCACCGGAATGCAGACACGGGTGAGGTTCCTGGCTGATGAGGCCAAGCTGGATTAGACCTAGGATGTGGTCCGAGTATCCAGCATAGCGGATCGTGCCTCTAAAGACGGTGCGTGCTTCCGGAATTCCATAATGGTCAACGTAGTCCAGTGAGTCGCGATTGGCGAAACCTTCAAAGGCAAAACCGGGCAAAAAGTCCAACTTTTCAGCCTTTTCAAGTAGTGCACCTCCGGCCGGAATCTCGACAACCTACCGGAGTAATAACAACATCAATAGATAGACACAATGAACAAAAATCAAACCAAAATTTAAAAATTTAATGAATCAGACCTTGCCGTCCTTGAGGAAACGGCCGCTGGACACAGTGTTGAGTAGAGCCCCGCGTGGACTCCAAGAGAACCGATAGCGAAGCGGATTGTCGGAGCATTCTGGAGCCGGGAGTCCGCCGCAATACGAAACGAATGATTTGACTTTGCCTCCGCCCTGGTGAACTTCTTCGAAACACTCCATAGCCAGCAAGTGGTCGATGCCCGGGTCGAGGCCTACTTCGTTGACGATTGACACTCCGGCCTCGACGGCCCGTTGGTGCAACTCCTTCATCGCCGGCGAGAGATAGCTGGCCGTCACCATGTTGGTCTTGGAGGCGATGCACTGCTCGGCCACAAGCGGATGCAGGGCATAGGGCAAAAGCGAGACGACCACGTCGGCTTTGCCGATCAGCTCCTGCAGCAAATCAGGTCGCTCCTGGACGTTCAAAAGGACGGGCTCGGTGCGGGGGAAACGACGAGCCAAAGTGTCTGCTTCGTCTCTCAGTGCGGATGCTGTTTTTTTTTTTTTTTTTTTTTTTTTAATTTTAAATAAAGCATCAACGTCGTGCTTGGACTTCAAACGAAATTTAAAACAACTTTCAATTTACCAACATGGACGACAACGTCGTTGGACCTCGTTAAATACTCGACAACAGGAGCCGAGACGTAGCCAGCGCCCAGCAAAAGCACTCGCTTAGTCTGAGCGTCGTAATCCCCGAGAATGCGGTGTTTTGCCAAGCTTGAATTTAAAAAAGAAAATAGTATATATTATTACAATCATCTTGGAAACGAATCGGACTTTCGACGATAAAAACCCACTTTCGCTGGTTCCTCAGGTCCTGGATGTACTCAAAATTTTTGGTGAGTTTGCCGTTGCTGGTGATGACGGCACCTTCAATGACGTTGGTGAATTTGTGCTCCTCGAAGGGTTTCGTGGCGTCCGACTGTAAAACGTCAAACACGTGTGGCAGCAACAAATCGCCGAAAAAGTCGGTGGCTTCACGGGGCAACTGCGTCGGCATGTTGTCGATGGAGCAGACCAAAATTCCAGGGCCTTTGAAACTATGAAACACGGAGGAATGATGTAACAAATATTTCGAAATCTGACTAACGAGATTTCCCTTTTATTGTTTTACCTGTTGGTGTCCTTGTGCTGTTCGGCGTCGTAAAGGCAAAACGGATTGTCGATGGTGGTGCATTCGTTCATAAACTCGATCGAACCTCCGGGGTCGGCACCTTGAATATAAATAACATAATCAGCAACAAATGGAGCCAACTCATTATCGTGCGAAATGGCGAATAAATAGAAAAAAAAAATCTGATTTTACTGATGTCGCAAATGGCAAGAAGCCGGTGCGGCAGAGGTGGTGAGCCGAGTGACGTCTGCACCCAGGGAAGGTGACTCTGAGCCGAGCGGATGAGTACTTTGGCATCCGGAATGGTGATGAGCTTTGGCGAGTTGGGCGCCCAATAGATTCCGTTGATTATAACCGAAGCGTAAGGAGCAATCTAGCAAGAAACGCAGGGGGGTGCACTTTAGTTGCTGTTGTTGAAAGACAGGGACGGTTGGTGTGGATTTCACCTTTTTGCTGAAGACGGAGATGTAACGGCTGGGATATTCGTCGTACTCTTTGGCGTCAAAAGGCCCGCCTTTGATGCGGATGAGATGATCGCGCCGGCTGACTTCGCAGGCGTAAATTTTGTTCGTGGCTCCGTGATCGGCCACCTTTTGCAACATGTCCGGGGGGACGTACTCGTGCGGCAAATCCTTCAAAAACAAACCGGGTGGTAATAGGGGGGGATAAAGAAACGTGAGGGCGAGTGAGAATAGTCCTCCCGTTGCAATTAAGACAGACATTATTTACCTGGAAGATTTCTTGAGCGCCTTGCGAGACATTGCCCGATCCAGTGAAACAAAACGTTAAAGGACCGATGGATTTGGGCAACATGCCTATAGCGATCTCAAAACCAGCATCACGAACGGCTTGGCGAGCCATTCCCGAATTGCGATAGTTGTGCGCTGGCCCAATATGCTAATGACGAGTTTGGAGGGAGAGAGAGAGAGAGAGAGAGAGAAAAGGGAACAAGTTTTGGAACAAGTGTTACAAAAAAGAAACCTGCGAATCTTTTAAATGCTAATCCTCACCATGAACGGGGTGTGGTGTCCGAGGGCCAAGAGTCGTAGACCTAGACCGTGAAGAATATTGATCATGCCGGCCACACCGGCGTACTTGCCAAAAGCCACAACACGCTGGCCGTTTGCATCCATCATTTTCTCGTAGTCAACCAGTCGGATATTCTACGGAAAACGAAATGATGAAGCGAATGAAACAATTGCGTGGACATCAATAAGAGGGATACCTTTTCCAACATTGCGTCCAGCAAAGGCATGTTGGCTTCCTGAGCCTTGATTGTGTGGGAAAAGAAACAATAGGTCTTGTTGGGTAGTAAAAAGTCGATGGGGATTTGCTTGACTCCGACGATGACGGGTGCCTCTCCGATGTCTTCCTGGATGATTGCCCCTGCATTTGCATAAGCCTGCATGGGGTAAGCTCTTCTGTTGGAGGGTTGAACAAGAACCTTCACTCCTGCCCTGACTAGCTTGCGAACATTGGTGGGTGAGAGTGGAGCCCTTCGCTCCCACACTGACTGATCCTCTCTCCTGATTGCCAGGATCTGCAAACAGCCAGAAACATGAATCAGAACACTTGAATCAATAACTTGCGTGCTGCAAGATGTTATACCTTTCCCCTGACATCAGCGTAAGATCTGGAAGTAATGGCCAATGAGGCCCCATTCCTGAGGAGGTTGTGGAAACGGTGAGAAGCCTCTAGAGCAGGCCTATTAAGCAGCAACAAAAGCATTGCGCTCTTCGTAGAAGTGCTGTGTTATGGACAAGGAATGTTAGCAAAACAGACAAATTGTCCTTGCTAGGAAAAGAATGGGGTAATGGTCGACCACTTAAGAGAAAAGGCCACACGTACACTGTGTGTGGCTAACCTGAAACAAACTAGGCAGAAGTGAATACCTAGAGATAGAAATGAGGGTGTTGGGTGTTTGGGTGCTGGGGAAAAGTTAATTATAGAAGTCCCTCTTGGCAAGCAGCCTTGTAAACAAAGTAATTAATGTAATGACCTGTAGAGATTTGAAAGAGACTATGAAAATCAGGGAAATTCAATTTTTCGGGAGGAAAATGTGTTTAGCCGGTTGTAGGGAGGTGCTCCACACTGAAAGAGAAAGTGGAGGGCATTGTATATGTTAAATAAGGTTCGATCAACGTCCTTGAAAAAAGGTGAAAACCTAATTGAAGTGCAAAAGTCTTGACCTCATCGTAAAAATTGATGCTGCCTAAAGGTGACAGCCTCGTAATCAAGAGAAACTATGAGCCTGTTACATTTTGCATAAACAACAAATTAATTGATTTTGGGGGGAAAGTCTAATCAAAAATTGAATTTATTCCCTCGAGTGTTTAAAAAAAAATACAAGTTTGATTGATAGTTGATACAAACGACAGTGACATCTATTACATGTTTCGCATATCCTAACATCGGATGAAATCAGCAACAGATGGCGATAAATCAGCGGTTGTTCAAAAATTACGTTTCATAATTCATTTATTCATATTTGGTCCAGTTAACTAATAAACATCGCTACTGCTGTTCTCTTATCAGCTGGTCAGCGAAATCTCCGGAGAGAAAAGCAAAATGAAAAGAGGTTCAAGGTGGTCGCAAATCATCCAATTCGCGATGACTGCTTTGTCTTCTCCAAGGTGAACCCGAATAGATTGGGGCTCGATGTTTTCTCGCTCTATTGGGCGTTGCTTTTCGCCACGAGGGAGACCGAGAACAGGTGCCAGCCAAGAGAAACGAGCAAAACTAAGGACACACACATAACAATCGGCGCATCTGAAACTTTTGAAAAATAAAATAAAAATTTCAAACTCGTCCCCGTGAGGTATACGTCCCGCCGTAACCCACTTTCGCATATTTTCGCATCGATCCCTTGCAGAGAAGGTCGTCGCTGATCATTTTCAGCCATCGCCACTTTTGCCTTTTTGGATATAGGCGAGATGTCGAGTGACAAAAGCCCTTTTCCAACAACAGCAGCAGCAGCTGGACGCTTGCATATGCAAATATTTTAGCCTGAGTAACTATACTCGCGTCTACTACAACAAGTGAAATAGCAACAACGAAGGACGTCCGTTTTTTTCTTTGGTCTCTTGTTCCGGCCGCTTCTCATGGCCAGCAGCTGTCTTATATGCCCATTTGCAAACATTTATATCCGTTGCATGACAAGTTGTCTTTCTCTCTCTCTCTCTCTCTCTCTCTCTGCAATATGCAAACGACACACAATCTGAGGCTACAGGACGCTGAACTTGATTGTGGAGGCTCCCAGTTCTTAATTCTCAAAGTGGAAATGAGGCCGCAGCCTTGAGGCCGGGTAACAAACACGATGGGTGTGGGTCTTGGTGGGGAGGCCTTTTGTTAAGTTCTCAGCTGGTTATTGTTTTGCGCTTGATTACCGCGTGACGCTCTCGTTGTTATTAAATTAAGTAAATCCGCTGAGGCCGATTGCAAATGTTTGAAACATTTGAATTCCGTTGGGCTTGAGCTCATTAACGGCCCTGGCGAATGGAAAATCATAATTCATTCTGGGTCTGATTATTTCGAATGAAGCGCGTGATGTTTGTCAAAATCGTAGACTCTTATCGGCCGCGTGATTGCCAACGTTCGCCTCCGCATTTGTTGGTATGCGACGGGGAGACGGGCGATCGCCCGGTGGTCTGATATAGAAATTTCTGCCGGCACGCGCTCGGCTTATTTTGATTTGATTTGATTCGTTTTTCCATTTCCGCGTGTCGACGTTCCAAATGCCAGAGCACACGTCGCTCATTAATAGTTATTGCGTGTCACGGGATATTTATTCTGCCGGCTGCTATTACGTCATGCCAAATCAGCTGATCGAGTGCGAGCTGTGCAAACAAGCGGCCATTATGGGCCACTCCCATTTTGATTTTTTTTTTAAATTCAAACAAATTGAGCAATTCTTTTGGGTCGCTCATCAGGAGCCAGAAGCCATTAGCAACCTTGTCCCGATTGCTCTTTATTCCGAACACACAAGTCGAAATTTGAATTTTCCCACCACAAAATAATTTGAAGGAAAAAAACAAGTTCCCAGTGACGTCACCTGACGTGTCTCCGTCGAATCTTAAAAAATAATGAAAAGGAAAAGTCTACAGAAGCGACAGAGGGAACCTTTTTTTTTCCATTACGAATTCGTATTTTTTCCGAATAGCCGGCGTTTGAAAAATTGAAGAATTCCCTTAAAAAGAAAATAGAAAGGCAAAAAAAAAAAAAAAGGGAAAAGGTCCCGCGTGTGTAGGGGAGATTTCACGTTGGCCGGGAACTGCATGAAAAAAAGCTTTCACTTTTCTTCTTCTTCTTCTTCTTCTTCTTCTTCTTCTTCTTCTTCTTCTTCTTGTTATAAAACGTCAAACATTCGTCTGACTGTGCACAAGCTGGATCTCTATCCGACTCTCTCTCTCTCTTTTGTCTCTTGGGGGACTGGCTATTTTGCATACCGCGCGCATCTTCTTTTAACTTGACATTTTCACAAAGATCAAATAAGAATTCTATTCGGGTTGTGTGAAAAAAACCCGCCATAAAATAGCTTTCTCCCATTAAATGTGACTTTTTTTCCCTCTCCCGATTTAAAACGATAGTAATCAAGAGGAATTATTCTCTCACCTGCCTCAAAATATGTGGCCCCTTTTTTCCTTCCCATAAAAACGGAATGAATGCGCAGAAATTTAAACATCCCGCCCGAAAACAAAACAAAAACTAAGAACAATAACGACCTTATTTATACACGGCCAAGTCCAAATCCCCCGCAGATTCTTATCTAAAAATAACAACAACAACTAAATAATAATAACTTAAATTCAAAGGGTCGTGAAATAACAAAAAATAGAAAAAAAAAACAGCAAAAGGAGAGAAAGGTGATTGCCCGACCGGTTGCTGCTTCCAACTTCCTATCCAGCGGCGCATATTATTCGAGACACATCCATGCCATGCTATGAGCTTGCCTCCCCGAAATCACACATGTGCCTCCGCACCATGGAAACAACTTTCTCTTCCTCACACACACACACACACACACACACAATGCAAAGAAGCAGCAGACGTCCTCTCTCTCTCTTTTTCTATATAGCTACAGCACACAGAAACCGATTTGGTTAGTTCGCATTAGAAGAGACACTGGTGCGTGTAGTACAATGACTATGCGTGAATGGGTCTCTGCGGTCCTGGGAATCGAGCCCAGGGGCGATACCCCGCAAATAATAGCCAAAAATCGCCTGATTGTATTTTCCCCCCTCCAATGTTAGAATTGTTTCTCATTACAAGTCGGCACTGCTGGCCGACCGAATAATATAAGACATGTGTATATGTGTGTAAAGCCAACACAAGTGCGAGTTGAAGGCGTCCAACGCGGTTAGTGGGTCAGCGCCACACGCCGATTGCGTTCGGTTCGATTTATCGTTTCCCTTTTTCTTTTTCTTCGGGGCCGGATTCACGAAAAAAGCTATTATTCTCAATTGTTCCCCAAAGAGACCATTAGATGTGACGTCAAATGAAAGAGGGGAGGACCTTGTCTACCAGGAATGGCTCTGGACACTATTGACCTGGCGGTCCGTGGGTTTATCCCGCTAGTTCTTTGCGTCAACATTTTTCTTTTTCTCTTCTCTTAAGAAAAAAAGCAAATGTTTAACTCCTCGCCGTAGGCAAAATCACGGAGTCTATTGCGAAATTCCATCCTGTTGAGACACTGCAGAAAAAATTAGACACTTTTTTCGCTTGGGGCGGGCAATGTTACGAAAGAGACGACCGGATATCCACGATCTACTTTGCGTCTGCAGACAATTCCCATCGTTTCCTTTTCGAACGAAAAGGATGTCCCGAATAATCCTGCTGCTGGGGTTCGACACAAGTGGCAACCGTTTCTTTCTAATCGGCCAACGACTCGCTGTCAAATATTGAACCCTATAGTCTCTCTCTCTCTCTTGCATCAGATGACAGATAGTCTGAGACTGCTACAATATGGACAACCAGTTTCATCCGCTTTCCATCGGTCCCGTTGGGGGGGCTTCCTATCCAATGTAACTTTGTTTTAAGGTCGAACACGGCCCATTATTACCTGGCGTGTTTTGGGTTGTTGCTATCAACACTATTCAATGTTGTTTACCGGGTTTATAGTAACTGCGTGGCCATTGGGCTCCGCATTGCGTAATGCTCGAAAGAAAAAAAAGCCGCGGCTGTGCCCGTCGAGCGCAATTGATTCGTCAAAGGCCGAAAAACAATGACTCACTCCATTTTCCCTTTTCTTGGTTTTTTTTTAATGGTCGGGGAAAAACACCTGCGCTAATTCGGTCGGAAAAAAAAATTCAATTTGGATAATTTCAACCGGATGTAGAGACACACACACACGATAGAAACAGTATTGCTTTACCTGTACACAGCGCCCACCTTGTTCTTTTCTTTTTTATTAAATTTAACCCCCTAAAGGTGTGCTACCTTCTTCTTTTTTTTTGAAATCTTTTACCTGCTCTTCTTCTTCTTTTTATTCCAGTCGGACGTGGTTTTTTATTCTTCATGAACTTATCTTCTTCTTCTTCTTCTTCTTCTTCAGGGGCCTGGAGGCGTTGCTGGTTCGGGTCAGAATGGGCTGATGCCCTCCTTTGGAGGAGAATATGGGAGGAAAGAAGAAGGTGGCGGCCATCAGGGCTCTGTTTTTGTCTAAATAATCACAAAAAATAAATTTGGGGGGAAAGAAGAAGAAAACCTTGACGCCGGTGTCGAATATCGACCTCCAACTTTGGCCAGGATGAGCCTGTCGGTCAGCTGAACTTGAATAACAACTGAAAAAATAAATAAAATAAAAATAAAAACCAGTGTAGTGCGTGTGTGGCCAGTCATGTCGAAACTATACCGGACGAACCGTACCGTAGTTGAATCAGCTTCCGTTTCATGATTGAAAATCCCACCTTTTTTTGACGGTCGCTATTAGACGTTGCCGTTGGAATGCCAAACTGCCTCGACTGGATCGACAGTTCCCGGGAGAACGGTGGGGGGAGGGTAGTACACTAGCAGTAGCTGCTCTCTCTCTCTCCTGACTGTTCTATTGGAACTTATAGAGAGAGTCGGTGGTGTGACTGTTCAGTTACCGTCCGACTTTGGTCGAAACCAGACCAGCAGTTGATTATTTCTTCTGTGACTTTTGCTTTTGGTTTTGGTTTTGGCCAGCTCCGAATTCAATCCGAATTGTACCATTGCTTTCCTGGTTTCAAGTGCCGACGTTCAACTACCCATTTTTCAAGTGAAGTGGTTCCCTTGTCAAAAGTGTCGTCTCCAATCCGAATTTTCCCTCGTCGAGAGGAGACAGAAATCATCGACAGTGTCAAAGATCCTCGGTGAATTTGCAGTTTAGTTTTTACAGCCTCGTCTCTCTCTATCCACTAAATTTCATTCTTAAAATCGAAATCATTTCCACGTCATGGAAATAAGTCCGAGAGGCAGCCGGACACGCCGGCGATCCATCTCCAGGTAAATTTTAAATATTTTAAATCATTTCATTTGGGAATTCAAAGAAATTTTAGTTTTTTTGGGGGGAGGGAGGGAGGGAGAGACGCGGAATTTTCTCTTCTCTTTTTTCAAAATTTGTCTTGACAACATTCAAACGTGAATAAAAAAGTCGAGTCACGACACACATCCGCTTTCTCTCGCTGCACCGAGCTGGAAGATTTGTCTTGTTTCAAAGATTCTTCTCTCTCTCTCTTATTTTTCTACTTTGACGCCGGACGACACAGCAAGAAGAAACGCTGTCGTCCAGAAACTGGATGCCTTCACTACTTTGCTCTACAGCCCAGAAAAAATGTTTCAAATTGTCCAGAGTCGGATAATAAAAATTTTTAAAAATTTAAAAATAAAAAAAAATGGTTGGCTTCGAAATCGTAGGTCGATCCTATTTATTTCAAAATCTTCGTTGGATTATGAAAGAGTAGTCGTTTCGGGAGTGCAATATTTTACATCGTCGAGGTCGAGACGTTGCCTACTTCGGCCAGACATTTCATTTCCCCCCCAGCAGATGAATTTTGTGTAGTGGAAAATGGGAGGATATTTTGAGGACGTTCTAGTTGACCCTGTGTACAACTTCTTCTTCTTCTTCACCCCATGAAATCGGAGAAGGAAAATCAAAGGCAACTGGTTGTTAGTCTGGTAGCGGCCCCGAGGCGGAGATTTTCATACACACACACTCAATGTAAAAAAAGGGAACTCACAACAGACTCCAAACTTGTCCGTTTCCTAACCCTCACATCTTACACCTGAGGCTCAGGTCCAAGGTCTCCATACCTGGGCCTCCCATCATCACCCACTGGACGGTCAGCACTGGGAAACTGTAAACATAAGCAATTCCCACCCAAAAAAGAGATTCGCAGTTCGTTCCCGGTTACTCCAATAAATAGCACCCCCGTTGTTAGAGGTTACGCAAGGGAACCCGCTTATCTGTCAAACGAAAAATCTAGACGAAAGCTGTTTCAATTTATTGAGGGACGGAACGAGGTGAGAAAGAAAAATAAAGATTAGGGAAAATCTGAAATCGAATTTTTTGTGTTTCCCCCCCACCCCTCGTCTCGGGGGTTTGATAAGAAACTTACACCGTCATGTGATCGAACTCCCTTCATGATTTTGTCTCGAGTCTGTTGTCCGCTCCCGTTACGTGACGAGGCCCAGTGTTCACGCGCGTCTCGAGCCCATCGCCCACGCCCGTCGAGACCCACAAGCGGGAGAGAGATTCAATTTGGAAATTCAAAGGAATCCATCATCATGTGAGTAGAAATTTACGGGAGAAGAAAAAAAACAAAAAAACAAAAAAGAAAGTTAATGACGGGGATAGTTTCGGATAGTAACCGATCGGCCTTTTGCTCATCTCTCAGCTTTGTGCTTTATTTGGGAGGAAAATTTAAACAAAACAAAAAGGTTTTTTTTTCTTTCTTCTTCTTCTTTTGACTACTACCTGAGGTTGTTTTGATCCGGTCTTCTTCCAAGGCTTCACCGGCTGATCTGGGAGTTGGATGTTGTTAATCTCCAGAGAAGAAGACGGGGAAGAAAAGAGAGAGGATTGGGCGGGGGAAGGTTAATTGAGGACAAATTCGTTGAGTGATTCACGAGAAGAAAAAATATCATAGAAGCGAATGAAAGGGAAAACGGCGAGAGAAGTTTGGAAAAGTTGGAGGGAAATCAGGGTCTTTGACTCGTAGGTTGAATCGATTGGGCATAGACAATGGGTGTACACTGTACAGGTGAATAGAACAGGCCCTGTGTGTGTGTGTGTGTGTGTGTGTGTGTGTGATAAACGCATGACGATTTCCTTGACGTGCCGCTACATAAACCGTATGAGCTGCTTCCTGATAAAGAAGTCGAAAAAATAAATCATCGATTGTATGTTTAATGTTTTTTTTTTTTCCTATCTGCCTGTCGATTGTTTTTGATGCGCCCAGGGGAGTCGGAGTCATAGCCACGACGATAGCGACATTCCTGAGATCGGTGGATACCAGCAGCGGAGTGATCGGCGGGCATCATCCCAGCGCTCACGCCCTCAGCTACATCCTGTCACCCCACAGTCTGCACAATGGCACAATCGGGGGGTCTGGAGGACAGTCACTGGAGTATGGGGGGTTCACCGAGGAGAATTTTGAAGGTGAGTTTCAGCTTCTGTCAGTTCCAACTGCTCTGACGACTGACTTAATGACTGAACCTTGAAATAATACAAATGTGATTAAAATAACTTGTGCAATGTGACAAGAATGTGTACCGATTAAAGATGATGAGCCAACAACCACTTCAATGACTTAAAAGCTCACAAAAGATTACACCTATTTCGTCATTGGACAAAGGAAGTCTTTTTAAATGTTTTTATCTCGAGAGCCGTGAGTGTTAACCGGCCGTTTAACTTGGCGTGATGTCAATCTGACTCAAAACTCACGTGATGCCGTCACCAGAGAGGAAATGCAGACGAGAAACTGCCATCCTGTCGCTTTCCATCCCGTTTGCCATGTTCAATTGAATTAATATAATTTCAGTATTGCACAAAGTGACGAGTATTTCCTCTGACAACTGCTTTCTTTTTTGTCATTTTCTTTTTCGGGACAATTGTTTGTCGTCTGCCAGTTGTTTACCCAACGACCCCTCCACCTACCGGCAGAAATGTGCCGAAACAATCAATTCGAAATGCTAATTTTTCCCAAAACATATTTCTCCTGTTCTATTAAATTCAGAAATCGAAGCGATTGAATCATCCGTTCCACCTGGTCAACCACCTGGTAATCCAGCTCAGACGGTCATCGATATCATAGCCGTTTTTGGCGCCATGTTTGTCGCCGCCGTTGCCATCATCCTCATCACCGTCTACATCAGGTGAGAGTTATGAGCTGCTACTTTGCCTTTCAGACCCTATCCCCGCGCCATCATTACGCAACGCCGGTGGGAACAAACTTTAAGCCACCGCCAGAGTGTAGCCAGTTACGGAGAAAAGCGTCACTCATTACCAGGAATTCTGTGACAGATGAGAATTGAAAAATCTGATATTTAAGGCGACCACAACGCAGTTTCATCCTCGAGTTCAGTTTTAAGTGTCGTCCTGTTCGATTCTCCCCCCGATTAACTTTTCAAATTCGTCAAGACATTTTTGAGTCAAATCGCCATTTTGGCTTGACATTTTCGTTAGTTAACTCACGTAATGAGCGTTGCTCTTGAGCCCCCCACGATCACAGCCGATTGCCCGCCGTTCGATTGGTGGTCGATATCGAAACTTTTCTTATCTGCCTTCATCGGCGATTTGCATAGTTGAGCCTGGGCCATTTCCTTGTTGTGTCTAGCAACGACATGAGTCCGTCCAAGTCCCCCAAGAAAGTGGCCTTCAACTGCAAAGAAGAGGTGGTCATAACGGCCATCGAGGAAGAGCTGACCAACGAGGAAGACGAAATCCCGCCGCCCGTCGAGACTAATAATAACAATAATTCGACTTCCTCGTCGACTGTTGGGTTACGTAAAGAATTCTTGCGGCTAGAGAGCCTCGTTAGGTGTCACGTCCAGCATCAATGGCACCTGTCCATCGAAAATTACAGGTGTCTCATATCATTACTTATAGAACAAATAAACCTTGGACGGTCTTTTTTCGAACCAAATGATGATGAATTATGTCTTTGAAAAAATGTCTAAAGTGGCCTTTATTCTTTATTGTTGATGATTAGCAAATTGCGCAAGAGGCAGTCGAGTGCTTTATCGACACCCGACGCGGAAGCGGCGTCTACCTCGCCATCTTCTGACTGCTCGGCGTGTCCTCACAGCGGCGATCCCGGAAGCCCCGCTTCAATCGCCCAATTCAACAAGGAAGTCCAGGTAAAAATCCAAAACATTTTCCGTTAAAAAGACTTGTTAATCCTTTCTACATTTTTGGGATTTAAATTTTCACGTCCTTGTCTGGTCGTTACGTGATGACCAAAAATCGAAAATATTTGATAACATTTTTATTTGCCATCTCTTTCTCTCTCTCTAAAAAAAAAGTCACATGATTTTTATTTTAGATTTTCGGTCAGGTGATTTTTGTAACAGAGCGTGTTTGTCTGTTAGATAAAACTGTCAAAAGATAGTAGACTTTGTTTTTGTGTCAAGGTTTTTCCCTCCTTCGTTATTTATTCTGCTTTTGTGTGTGTGTGTGTGTGTGTTTTATTTATTTTTAAATAATAAAAAAAAAATTTTAATTTATGTGTCATCTAAAGGACGCTTGGAGCGCTATCGATTTCGGACAGAAGCCCAGCCTGTGGCGCAAAACTATCCGCAGCATGATTCTTCGGCTACGCGGGCAGGAGCAGCACAAGGTAAAAATTTAACGTTGAATTTCGCCATATTTTAAATGCTAAAATTAGCGCGCCACGTTTCCGCCTTGAGCATTTGCAAATCTCCGAGGTTGTGCACTACTTGCACTACGTTCGGGGAATTTATTTTATCTCTACGTAATATTTGTTTGGTCGCTCCTTTGGGGGGGATTTTGAGAAGAAAAAAATCCAATTATTCCAAGAACTTTTTTGTGTCTAATTTTTTTTATGAAAAAATATTAAAAAATTCCCGTTGTGTATTTATTTTTTGCAGGATGTTTACGTCATGCCGCAGCACCTGAGGGATCAGCTCAAGCAGATGTACGTTTACTGAACTCTCGCGGCCCGGAGCTTTTTTTGAATTTTCCTCAGCCCTCCTCTACTTTTAAAAAGTATTTTGGCTACGCGATAATCGGGGGCCCGCCAAATTTTCCCTTTTTTTAAATCAAACGAACTAAAAAAAAGGAAAAGATTTAAAAATTTAAAAGAGTATTATAATAACTACGACAAAAGAAATTTTTTTAAAGAGAAAAAACGTTACCTGAATGTATACAACTTTGTACATAATAACGAAAAAAAGAATGCGTGAAAGGAATGAGAGAAAATAATCGTGACAAAATATTTTTTATGCCGATCGACATTTTTAAAAGATGTTTTATTTCAAAAAAGTGAAAAAAAATTAATAACAACAAAAAAAATTCTCTGCGACATCTTTTCCCTATTTGCGTCGAAGAAGAAAATGGCGGGAAAATGAAAACTAATTTACGTATTTTTCCAAATGTATATTCAGTCGTCGTGTACATGTGTCCTCGTGAAATTCTGTACAGTCCCCCCTTTTTTATTTTTAAATATGTGCGTGTATGTAAAATGTGGAGACAAACCGCGTTCAAAATATGTTTCAAATCATTTTTTTTTGACAGAAATGGATTACAGAAAAATGCGAAAATTTTAAAAATTGCGCCGAGTCATTTTTTCTATTTTATATTTACAATAGAATGTTTTTTGCAAGAGTCAATAGTGAGGAGGAGAAAATAATGATTTTTTTTTTTAAATTGTGGTTGGCTCTTTTTGTTGTTGGATATCCGGTTGGCGCCGAATTCAAATGGATACGACGGATGTTTGACATAATGACGAAGGAATTCAAAGCCAAACCTCCTCACTATTGACGACTAGTCAGAGTTTACTGGGGCCGGAATTGGGTAAAAGTTCAGCGGTTGGCGAGTCGTCGAGGACGGCGTCGTCGACCACGACGCCCAAGGAACTAGGCTGCGGCCCGGCGCTCCGCAACGGAGCCGAAGAATTTTTCCGACTGAGCAGAATATCCGACTCGTAGTTGAAGTGGACGACGGCCGGTTCCAGGAGGGCCGAAGCCCCTCGCTTCTGCAAAAGACTCGATCCGCCTCCGCTGCCCGTCGGGCTGGACGGTCCGCCGGCGGCGGGGGCCGTCCCGACCGAAGTCGCCGCTGCCACCGAAACCACAGCGGCGGCGGCGGCCGACGTCGCCACGTTACCGTGACTGAAATATCCGCCCGGCTTGGGTTTGAGGTGCGGATTGTTGACGCCCATGTGGACAATTTTCATGAATTCCATGTGACCGGCCAACTTTTGTAATTGCTCCTAATAGCAAAAAAAAAAAAAAAAGAAAAAGAAAAGAAAACAAGAATGGCGCGTTTGGCATTAGCATATGCGAAAGAACCGAGAAACTTCTGGGGGAAAAATAAGCGCATGTGTGTCTTGTGTGTGGAGTCACTAAAAGAAAAGAAACACATGAAGGACGCGGATGGAAAAAAAATGGAAAAACCCAGCGTGTGGATTCAGCAATTCACTTTTTGGCTGTTGCGTTCCAATTCAAACTGAAAATAAGAAAGATAAAAGCCACCAGACAAACAAATTTGCAACTAGACACACGAAATTAAATTGTCAAATTAAACTGTCAAATAATGAAAACAAAATGACGATTTAGTATGAATACTATATACCGTGTGCGTCTATTTCTCTCTCTTATTATTTCTTAATTTGAGGGCCTTTTTGTGAGTTTTTAGCTACAATTGTGTTAGACAGTCAGCAGTTTGGATATCTCAGCCTGGATATAATAATAATAAATTACAATTGACAAATTACATTTCATATTTGGTTTTTGGCGCGAGAAAGTCAACATTTAAATGAAATCATTTCGGGTCTTTTCGAGGGTCCAAATTTCCTAATGGAATAAAACCTTTGCATGATTTAACACAATTGAGTTTCAATCATATTGTTCGTTTTTGTCACTCGAATTCTACGTCTATTTCGCCTGATTTTTATGCGCTTCGCCTCGGCCCTTTGCCCAAACCAAATGTGGGAACCGGATCGCCTTGTTCCAGTCCAACCATTTTTGGGAACTTTTTATGTTGTTTTTTTCTTTATTTTAAATTCCCACATATATGGAAAGTAGATTTCATTTTTTTGTTTTGTTTTACTTTGAGTTCTTCATTCTCGCGGTAGAGGTCGACGGGCTGGTCGTCCGGTTCCGGTGGATTGCCGGAGTTCTCCAAGTTTTCCGTCATCCCTCCGCCGACAAGGACTCCGCCGGGTCCTCCTCCGCTGCAGCTGCCACCCAACCCGCTGGCCAAACTGAGTCCGTTCAACGAGAACGAGGCCGTCACACCGCGGGCCTTGGTCCGGGCGTCGTGCTCGTCTCCTCTCCCCATCGCCACCAGATAAAACTGACCAAAAATTTGAAGAAAATTTAATACAACAATTTAACAGTTTCTTAAAAATATTTTTGTTTTACCTTGGGACCAAAGACCAAGGCAATGGTGACCGTGGTGCTCATCTGAGTGCGGATGAAACCCAATAAATATTTCATGTCCGGCCCGACGTTGGGTAGCAACAGCAAACTATGAAAAAATCCGGAAAATAATAAAAATGGGAAAGTGTCTGAACATTTGTTTATTTCGTGTGCATACTGGAATGAAGCGAAGATGATGTTGCTGACGGCGATGTTGTAGACGGCCCACGAAATGTGTTTGGTCTCATTGAAATACGTTTCGGCCCGGCGGACAGAGTAGCAGACGTGAATTCCCCACATCAGGAAAAACACCTCGCCTGCTCAATTAAAACATAAAATATTTCGGAAAATGGAAAAAAACAAAATAAATTAAATTGTTGGTCCATTAGCTGGTGGGGTTAAACAAACAATTGTATTTCCAGTCTATACTCTCACTCCGTCTCACACCAACTTAATTAATTACGTGTAATACTGGGATTGATATCAATTGCGCTTCTCTGGCCGTGACATAAATTCCCTATCTAATAGACTGTGACGTTGCGAAATGAATCGGCGTCGTTGCAAGCAATTAGCTTTACAACTGATAACAATTATAAGGGTTTGGATACAAAGTAAGAGTTATTAATCGCGAGTTGAATTCAAATCTACCGCCTTAATTAGAAAACCGTAGGAACTTTTTTTCTTTATGGCGACAAACTGTAAAAGCGTATCAAGAAAAAAGGAAGAAGTTGTCTCAAATTTAATGTTTACTTTAAAGAGCACCGAAAGTTAATTTTTATCCGTTGTTATTGGTCATTTTGCTGATCTTCACGTTATGTTAATTTGGTGGATATTAGCGCATTTTAAGTTGCTAACTCAAGTTTCTCCATGCAGCTTTGTTCATTATAGTTATAACATACATTTATTCTACTGAATCTGCCTTGTAAATAAGGCAAGGCCCTAAATATAATGCATGCGAAACATTGTGATATTTATGTTAAAGTTTTATTAAAATTAAAACCCGTTATTCAAGCGAATGACGCACTGTGTGTGCGTCTACAAATACTGATGAACATTATTCGTTAGGAACATCAACTCATTGTGATGAAATTGACCAGCTATTGAGTTGAATTATGCTAGGCAATGTTATCAGCAAAGTTCGTGAATCGACATATGCAAATTTTGAATTGACTGAGTTGCACCATCGCGAACGTTCGTGGCGAACGCTCGGCTATGAACGGACGAGAGAGTTGGAGCAACATTGCCCGCAGTGATCTTTACAATCTTTGCACAATTATTGCAGGAAGTGTTAATGATAAATTTCCGTCATTTCTTTCATTTTCGTTTCCCTCCTTTCGAAATTCAAGGTTTCTCATGTGAGCGTTATTGCTTCAATTAACGATTTAACGCTACGTTTCATCAAATTAGTTTATCCGTTGCCACCACACGAAGCGGATTCACGTACGGCTGCTCAATTTCTCACATCTCTGTCAAAGAAACGATATTGGCTTAGAACAGAATAGTTCCTTATTAATCGCATTATGTGAAGGTTCCCCCCAACGTCTGTAATACTTGAGATTTACAATTAATTGTGCACCTTCCTTTTAGTCAAGGTGTAAAGTTGGCATGTAATAAAATTCTCTTGCTGGACACGAAATGACTTTCAGGAAAGTGAAGACCCACGAAAGAAAATATGTCTTTCGATGTCTTTTAATCTGAATGTCAATCACCAGCTCAATTCATAAGATGCTTTGTTTAATGTTGGACCATGTTCGTTAATCGGAATGTTTTGATTTGAATAAATTTCTATTCAAATCGTGGCGCAGGACGGTGCCCGATCAACACGAACCGGAAGAAAGGCATTGTATTGTTGGATGCCTGTAGGGATCGCCATAAATTCAGCGAGTCGATTATTATTATTTGAACATCGCTGTTATTTTTTAAATTCATTTTCATTAGATTGTTGGTAAGATTGCTGGTTATCGTGATTAATAATAATAATTTAAAAAATGAATGATCACTGATTGGAAAATCAATTTTTATAGACAAGTGTTACCAAGTGTTACAATCTGATTTGAATTATTACGAAAAGACACTGAACAAATGTACCGAATGACGTCGCCATCCGATATTTCAAGTCCACCTTCATATTCTCACATTTATCGGCCGAGAATGTTGCAGGAATGCTCGCTCTAATCCATTAATAAAAAGCCTATGTAGCTACCGATTATTCATGGCTCATGGGATGAATTGGGCTTCACTTACATCAACGCCTTTGGGGGGTACGCGAATAAATAATTTCGAAACTTGATGTAAATTAATCCAATCCCTACATGAATATCTATACGAAATATCATCTTGTATGAAATGTGCAAGGTGATCCGCACTGTCGTACAAAAAATATAATGACAGCTAATCATGTCTTCGTTAAAGCTCGCTAATGGAATCACAGAATGTGGACGTTATTACGAAGTAAAAAAAAAATGAATCGCTCTCACCATCTCTTCTATCGTTCATTTGTACTTTAAGCGCCCCAGGGATACCGTTAACAATAAATCCGGTTCTTATTATAACTACGTCATAATACTATCCAAATGAGACCGATGTATGAATAATACGAATAATATTCGTAATTAAAATTTAAAAAAAGATTGTGTCATTGTTTCATACCGATTGCCAAGCTGTGATCCCACCAGTTGTAGGTGCATTGCGTGAACTTCATGGTGGGCCCGGTGAGGATGTACTCGCCGGTGGGCGGATCGCTGGCCGTCCAAGCGCCCAGATAAACGGTGGCCACCAGCATGATGGGCACCATCCACTGCAGCAACTGCTGGTCCGTCAGCTTCAACTTGTGAGCGGATTTGACTCGGTACGTCAATGAAACCCTGGCCGGGGTTCAACAACAATTTTTCGTGTTATATTTTTTTGAAAAAATTCTTTCTTTTTCTTTTTCCCGCTTTTCTTTTGAATCGAAAATTCAAATTTCGTTTGTACCTCCAGGTCTTCATTAAGAGTGAACTGAAAGTGATGCAGAATCCCATGTGACGGGTCCACTTGGTGGCCACGCAGGCCGGCGTGTTCAGCTCGGGGAAAATGGCGGCCATCTGTGCGGCGGATATGCCGGCGGTCAAGAAAATCAATTTGCCAGCCAAGTAGGAGAAAACGGCGAATTGCATCAAATGTGAAATTTACCTCGGCGTACATGATGGCGCAACCGAGTAGCGTGACGCAGAGGAAAGTCGGGCTGGCCACTTTGAAGACTTTGAGCCGGCGGTATTTGTAAACGGCGCCCATCAGGGCGATGGACACCATCACCCACGTCATCGAGATGGCCAGCAACACGATCCTGTTTCCGGGTTGATTTTTTTATTATTTCATTTCTATTTTTTCTATTTTATTAGACAGGGAATTTGATGTGCCAATAATAAAAAGACAAATACAAATCAACCAGTTTGCCAGCATCATGCATCCAGTTTCTTTAAAAAAAAAGTAAATAGAAAATAGAAAACTAGTCCGGCCGCTTTCTTCTTCCTGCTGGTTGGGAGAGCTCTTGCTCTTCTAAACTTGATCTTTTTGTTGACCCCTAAGATGTGACGGACGGGAAAACAACAAGGGCGGGCACCGGCACCCGCAGGACTCACGTGCGCCACCAAGAAGCTAAAGGACAGCGCAAGAGAATGAAAAAAGAAACTGGACGGTGCGTCTCTAAAGAACAGGAGAGGAGAGTTGGAGTGCGTGACTGGACGCACGTATGCGCGGCCGGCTCCTCCACCTTTTGTCGATTTTCCTTTTTTGTTTGGTTGAGGTTTCTAACCGGCCAGCTAGTATATACTATATGTATAATTATTATTCGCCATCTAATAGCGGTGGCAACCTCTAACGACTGTGTCAAAGCCATTAGGTAGTTGGTGGGAACTGATGGCCGGCACGTAGACGTCAAGAAATGGTTTACGACCCTACCGTCACGTCGTCCTCATTCCGGACGGGAGGATTTTCTCACAAACGTGGCGGGCAAAAGATCTATTGGACTATTAAAGTAGTGCGCCATATCGGACACGCCCGCCCCACATAAAACGGACATTTTCCTAATAAAATGCTAAGGGGGAAAAAAAATACAAAAAAAGGAAAATGAAATTGATTGTGAGCCATAAATCACCTGAACGGCCAGTCGTAAGGTGCCAAACAGGGCGAGTCGTCGACGCAGAGGTCGCAGCCGGCCGAGCACGGCAGACAGCGATACAATTGGTCGTAGACTTGGCTGTTGAACGTCAACTTGTTCCGGTACGCCACTGTCCATTTCAATTGAAAAAATATTGAAATCAATCGGAAATCAATGAATTAAAAAATTGGAATCGACTGGGAATTTACATTCGACGTGCGATCCGTTAAACGTGGCGTTTTTCAGATAAGGCGAATAATAGCCGGGCAGGCAGGTGCAGGTGTAACCGCCACGAATCCAGCCGTAACCTCGTTCGAACCGGCACTGTAATATTTAATGATTCATTCCCAATTCATTTATTCAATAGGTATCGTTTGTTGTCTCAATTAAAATCACCGTGCTGGTCTCGTGGCATTTGTGGGTCCCGGCGAAATGGGCGACAATTTGCTGCTGGTCAGACGAGTCTGACGGCCCGTCGTCGCATTGATTGATGTCCATCGAAGAGACGGACACGTCGACCGTCAGCAATCCGTCCAGTCTACCAAAAACCAAATCATTCAAATATTATTTTAAAATAACCAGCTGGACAAAATCAAGAGAAAATCAAACCGGTCGGCGGAGGAAATGGTGCTGGACGAGGCGCTGGTAACCGGAATGGAGTAGGTGAGTGTCCAGCGGCGGCTGGAACACTGGTAGTAAGGAAAAGTCCACCATCCGAGAAAAGTGACGTTGGACGAGTTGATCATGAACTTGTTCCAGTTGCCGGAAGAGGAAGTCGAGCGGAAGGGATCGTCAAACCAAGGGAGATCGCTCAGCGCCGCGTTGCCTAGCGACGGGACGCCGGAGGGATTGACGGATCCGCCCGCCTTGGGCAACGTCGTCGACTAATATGCCGGACAGTTTTCGAGCAGATTCCGGTTCAGCGGAGCGTCGGAATAAATCGTTTGACATTTAACTTTTTGACTCTACCTGCTGGATGGAAGCGTTGCCGCCCGAGTTGGCCGTGTCGCTGACGGCCGGCTGCTGGACGTAATCGACTTTGAGGGAAGGGTCGGCGTAAGGGGAGGCCGGCCGGCTGGCGTGAGCCATGAAAAGCAAATTGACGGCGTTGCTGTTGCTGTTGGCGGCGCCTGACGAGGACGTGGCCGGCTTCGTGAACGTGACCATCCGTGACGCCTCGATTGTCCGCTCGCTGCGCACGGCGCTCCTGATCAGCAGCTTCAACAATTCTGCAAAATAATCAATTATTCAATCAAATGAGATGCAAATTTTCCTTTTTCAAATTATTTCCTCCAAATTTGGTGGAAATAACCAACTCGAACGGGATTTATCACTGACGTAAATCAGCAACAGCAATGACCCAGATAAAAAAAGGTGGACATACAGGCGGACATGTGCACTCGGATGTCGTCCAGCAGCACATTTTTATATTTAACGACCTTCACCAATATAACAATAATATGGAATTAAGTCGACAACAAACGACACAGCCAAATAGGAACCAACGACGTCATTTTATTACGACAGATTTATTTATTTTTATTTTTATTTTTATTTTTGCTCCCGGCCGTGGCCCTTGGACTTTTCACCGTAATGAACAAACACAATAAAATGGAGGGGAGAGAGAGGTGTAACGCAATAAACCAGTTATTTGCGTTGCGCTCTTTTGTTTTGTTTTAAATAAACCGCTGGAAATGGTCGACTTGTGTTTGCGGAGGGGGAAGTTCATGTGGTGTTAATCATTCGCCGCGACGTTTAAAAAGAGAATCTAATGATCGAATTTCTTAATTGGAAAAAGAATTGAAAAAGGATTTGCCGAAACCCGGGATCGAACCAGGGACCTTTAGATCTTCAGTCTAACGCTCTCCCAACTGAGCTATTTCGGCCGTATAAATTAATGACTTTTTTACATAATTAATGCACCTGGAAACTTCTTCATCTTGTTTGACATTCACTCGATCGATGGAGACACATATTCATTCGCTTTTCTGTTTGTTTCTGTTGAATCCCCGCAGCCAGTGATTTATTCATCAATGCGAACCGACGAGTCGTTAAAAATTTGAATGGGAAGAAAGTTGCCGGGTGACGGTCGCCATTGAAATTTCGCCTATTGCAACTTACATAAACGACGTTGTGCATGTGCAAGTAGATTGGCTTTTTTTTTTTAATTTTTCCTTTCCGTGGAAGCCAAGAGGTTAACTTATTGCTAAGGGGCTGTGCTGTTCTTTCACCTAGGGGATAGTCAAACAAAAACACAAAGAACTTGTAGGGGGACCTCACGGGATCCGCTATCGATCCGCTGGAAAATAAAAAGAAGAAAGAGGAAAAACGGGACTAGAAAAATAGGGACGACGACGATGAAACGAAACAAAATCAATTGCATGTTGCGAGGGAATTCGACCCTGAAAAAAGCTCAAATAAAATAAAATAAAATAAAATAAAATAAAATAAAAGCGTAGAGATATCCGAGAGAGAAGCGGTTAGAGCGCCGGAAGGGATAGCTATAAAGGCCTTTGATCTCTCTCTCTCTCTCTCTCTTTCTCTCTCTCGGTATAAATTACCACGTCACATACAGGAGCAATAAGGGCCGGCTCTGCTGCTACTCTGTAGATATAAGTACAGCAAGAGGGGGCAAAAGCTTTTTGGGCCGTCGTCAAATGGCATCATAAGTCACTGCTTGTGTCTCTCAAGCTCTGGCTTGTGTGTTGTTGTTGCCTTGGTAACGGCTCATTTCATTTCCCAATGATTAAATAACCGGAGAATTAAAAAAAAAAAAATCAAATCAAATAGAAAAGTATAGAGAAAAACGAGTCGAACCGGACCCCGACGTTCGTTGCTGCAGGATTTCCATTTCCATATCAAAATTCTTATAATAATAAATTTGTAAGGAAGTTCAAGTGAACAGTTCCTGGTAGGAAATGAAATCGGCCAACATTTCTTGTCTGGATAGATTTAGAAAGGGAAGTGGTCCAACAGCTGTATGTTTTTATTTTATTTTTATTTTATTGAATTTCAAACTGGACGGGCGGCGAAAGCCAGAAAGATCAGACTCTAACGCGTAAAAAAAGGAGATTGTGTGTTAGAACACAGCAGTGTACCTTGATTGTCGAGTTGTCCGAGATCTTGTAAGAGACGGGCGAGCATGTCGGCCTTCTGGCGGGCCGGCTCGAACCCGTCGACTCTCACCGTGACGGGCACCGATCGGAATTGCTGAGAAATGCAAAGTGAGCCGAGGTTTCCGGCCGTGACGTCACCAATCTCGGCCAGCAGCTCGTCCAGTTTCTCCGTCTTGCTGGTCGGACTCTATGCGTAGACGGACGGGCAAAAAAAAAGTCTTTTTTTTATTACAGACGGATATAACAATAAAAAAAAAAAAGATTATTTTTATTATTTTGATAGTTTCTTTTTATAATCGTTTCCCTTTTTCTCTAACGGCTCGAATGGATCTGGCGGGCCAAATGACCCGTCGTTTATTGCTGGCCGGCCGATCGACTGTATAACGACACGTGTGACACTCGCCAATGTCTTTAATTGACATCAAACTCTCTATATATATAAAACCATTATTTCTTTTAATATATTATCTAGACCTTTTGTTGAGACTGCTGGACAGTTGCTGCTGGACTGTTGAGATCTGCCACCACCAGCAGGAGAGAGGACAAACAGAAGAGGATCGAAGCCAACAAGGACATCTTCGTCGAAATGAATTTCCGCGCCGAGATTTTCAAAAGGGCCGGCCCTGCAAATCTAAATACAAAGCAAATGATTGAAATGCGCTCTGGCTTTATTGATAGAAATAGAAGAGCTTTTAAGATGCTGGGCCCACGATGTCTAGATCACAATGACAGCGCGGAGAGCAAATAATGGACAACTTTTTTCCAATTTTTCTACTTTTGCCCGTCTTCTTATTTTTGATTGTATATTTCGGCTGGGGGAAAAGGGAGGGGGGGGGGGGGAGAGATGGCGAAGTCTAAGAAATGGGAACGACGCCCAGTTTTTCTTTTGTGTGTCCGTCTCTTTTGGTTGTGTGTGCAAAACGCGTCGCCAACAGAAGCAGCAAGGGCACGGAAATATATATATATATACGGATATACTACGTATACGTATCTATATGGCGGCGGCCACTATAAATATCGATCCGTCATTTTCGCCGTTTAATAAATAAATCCCGGCGCTCTCGGTTTTCATCGTATAATAATGATAATACAATCCCCCCCCCCCACCCTTTTTTTTTTCTCTCTTATATAATGTGTAGACGGGCTATGTGTGGCTGTGTGCTGGAGATGGTCCGCGAGCTATAAATTGACGATATACTCGCCATAATCCATCAATTCTTCCTTTTTATTCTTTTTTCTTTCTTTTTTCTTTTCTCACCCACACACAGACACAAATAAGTCACGGATCATCACAGATACTCGATCCCTATTGGCTGTTGTGGTCCGTCCATATCAATACATATCTCCCACCCCACCCGCGGTGGCTGCTGGTCTAGCATTTAATATTATGAGAAAGAAGAGAAAAAAAGAAGGAAATTCGCGTTGAAATCATCATTTTTCCGTCAGCAGCCGACGGTGATGGATTCTGGTGAGCAGGAAGTTGACGATATATGCATTTCCGTTTTGATAGATTTTGATACCCGCCCACGCAGAGTTATTCGTCGGTGTGGCTCTCTCTCTCTCTCTCTCTCTTTCTCTTCCCTCTCATAGTGCGGGCAAAAGAAAAAGGAATCGATTATTGATTACAAGAGGAGGGGGGTTAAGGGTAGAGAGAGAGAGAGAAGGGGGTTCGACTGCTTTCGTGAAAAAAAAAACGGACGAACGGGAACGAAGCGGAGAAAGAAGAGTTAGAGAGAGTCAAGTCTCGTCCATTGGGGAGCTTTTTGTGAGAGCTGATGTACGTCTACGAGCTCCGACATATTCCCGCTCTGCGATACAAGTATAAATGATTCAGCGCTAGCTGCTGGATGGATGGAATCTTTTTTTCTTCTTCTTCTTTTTCTTCTTTCTTCCTAATTCCCGCTGTACATACCATTCAATCCCGCGATAACACCCCATCCCATCCCATCGATCCCCAGCACCATGTACACATCCACCATTCTCTCAAAATGGAGAAAGTAATTATAAATGTCTAAATATATCTAATAAACGCGGAAATAAATATTGCTCTTTTTTGGGCTGCCCCATCTTGGCTATGTGCTGTGCTTTGCTGTGATGTTTATATCGTTTATAAAAGGTGCTGGGCATTTCAACCGATGGCCGGCCCGTTTATTGTATACACATCTATAGCTATCTCCCAACTCTGTATGAAAGTTGTAAACAGTTGGCGGGGTGTAAACAGGACAGGGGTACATAAATATAACAGAAATAGAAACAATATATCAATTCCCAGTATCAAAAGGAGCGTCATAAATGTTTAGAGATTTTTCGATTTGCCTTTTTTTACCTTTTTTTGCAAGAATTTCTTTTGGGTTCAATGTACAAGTTCCGGTGTTGACTTTTTTTTATTGATGTCCAAGTCTAAGCTGATGGCGATCACTTTTTGATGTGTGTTGGCTGTCTCTGGGATCTGATTGCAATTGGAAACAAATGGCGCACTGCTGGTGGTGGTGATGGTATATTATTGTGTGCTGCTGGATGAATATCAAGGTGATGGACAGGGAGAGAGTGGAAGGCACTGGTGCTGCCAGACAGACAGACGGACTGCCGTGCACCAACTGGAGGCGGACCAGCCGACGATATCTCTTTTTCCTTCTTGGGCTTCTTCCGCACTCTGACGATGATATCCGCACCTCCTCCCGAGCTCCCGACGTTCTGGCGGAGCTAGGCTCCTCTCCTCTCTCGCCCACCACCGCCACCGCCACCACCACCCTCCACGCATCTTCGCACACAGCACAGTATAGCAGCAAGATTCCGGAACGAGCGGGGCATGCGCTCCTTGCTGGGCCCGTCTATCACACGGAAAAGAGAAACGGATCGAAATACAAAATTTTCTAGGAAATAATACAATCAAAAGTCAATTTTCATTCTTTCCTTATATAGGCCTCTGTAATATGTCCATGCATACAGATGGGCGAAGAAAAGTTGTGCCGAATTGACCGATGTGTTATGTAGTATATAGTGCTAGGCTATATAGATCGGACACATACACATAGTACGTATATGCGCGCTGCGCTGCTCGTCCAATAATAATATGATTATTATATATTCCCATCGACCAAACATTTTCATTTATTTTGGCTGGTACGTTCACCGTGACCTCTGGGCTCATTTTTGGGTCTGCCTCCTTTTTGGAATAAATGCTTGAATGTAGCCCTTGTTTTATTCGTAGCTATCGTTAATTATGCATGCGCCTATAGACCACCCTAATAGCCAAGGCCCTGCAAATAATCCGGCGCCTATGACATCATTTAGAGCGGATTACCATCAGAATTGATCTACTAATAACATAGGACGAGAGATACTGATGGGCGACACGAAAACGGATTAACGGTCGCATTAATAACAATCACCGGCCTCAAATGTGCTGTGTATAGATCCTTTTGTGCCGGCCTGCTGTTGCTGTCCATTAGCTGTGGCCTCCTGTCAAAGGATGGATCGCGCCTGTACACATACAAAAGCAGCCGATGATCCGCCACGTCTACAAGAAGAAAGAGGAGGAGTGCACGATGGATGGATGGATGGATTGCACAGGATCTAGACAGCACATACACACACATAGGTCGCCCTATCCTATCTCCTTTGGTTTCGATGGGAAATATGGCCGGCCCGGCCAGCTTAGATAGATAGTCTACGTAGATATAATAAAAACGATGATGGGCGAGGTCGCGCTAATGGCCTATTTACTCGAGATCGGCTCTCTTGTGATCTTTTCGGTCAAGTCGCCAGATCTTTTGTGTGTGTGTGTATGTGTGTGTGTCCTTTGCTGGTGCGGCGATCCCCCGCCGCCACCGGCTGGACGATCAAAGTGAGAGAGAAAATGACGTCACACATCACCCACTACATAATAACATATAGATAGCAGGGCGATAGTCTAGAGAGAGGGGACAGAGGACACAAAATATAATATCACAAATTGAAGCTCCGGATATAGGTAGGTGGGTAGAGAGAGAGAGAGAGGGAGAGAGAGAACGACATATACTAGTTACATAAATGCGTGACATGTATATATACACGGCGGATGTATCGATCACCAGCCGCGGCCAGCCAGCCAGCCAGCAGCACTACATAGTCTATACAGCGCACGGTATGTACGTACCATAGCTCTTAATAAAGACCTATAGAGATTGTTATGTGCATTTATTATTATTAGATAGATAGATAGCCTAGATGGATGGATGGATAGATATATTATTTATACAGGGGAGAAATAAATTTCGAGAGCCGCGCTATATAGCTGGACAGCATATAGCCTACGTATAGCTGTCCAAATAGATCTTACTTACGGGGGTGTGGCTGATTGTGACACACACACACACATTACACACCCGTACGTGTAATATATATATCTCTCTAAATGTTAACCAAATAGAATCAATGTATATCAATGTGGATAAAAGGAACTTGTGTATTGTGTATAGCGCGTCAGATCCAACTTGTCTCTGTATAATCAACTCGTTTACAACATTTTCCCGTTTTGAGACTTTTTTTCCTTTTTTTTCTTTAGGGTTTGGAAGAATTCAAAATATTCGGCGCCAAAAATAGCTAAAAAAAAATAGCTAAAAAAAAGGGATCTATCTATGTGGTAAAGGCGAGATATTGCGGACAAGGGAGGGGGGAAGCAAACGTGTCAACAACCCGTCGGGCCGGGCCTTCTTCTATATCTTATATAGACTCACTTCTTATTCTTATACTCCTCCACGCATGCAGCGCAGCATGGAGCAGCACACGATATTCAAATGTGAGCGAGCAAAGATAGATTTTGCTATGAGGTTGGAAGAATATATTTATTTCCTCCTCCTCCTCCTCCTCTTTTTTGGGTGATATGCTAGAAGGAGCACGATCCTCTTGAGAAAGAGAAAAGAAACATCGGCACACTGCACGACGAGTGTTGTAGCTGCTGCCATATAGTGCTGCTGCTGGGGTGTGGCTGCGGTGGTTGTCCCGCCGAGAGAGATAAGACTCGTCTCTTCTTCTTCCCCATCAAATCAAATACAAAATATATCAAATATATTATATAAAATATAAAATATAAAATATAAAAAGAAAGAAAAAAACTTGAAATACAAATATTCATCAAAATACGACAGCTATTATGCATGGATATAGATCCGGTCTGAGCAGTAGCAGCAGCAGCAGCAGCAGTCTATACGGCTTTACATATCCGTCACATATTCTTTGATCAAATATGTAAGGGCCGGGGAGTAAAGATAAGAGAAAGAGAGAAAAGGAGAGACATGTCCCGCGATTGAATATCATCTCATTTTTGCCTACATCCAATTCTTGTTTTATTCTGGAAAATTTGAATTGATTATACTACTGCTATCACTACTATATGCTGAGAGAAAAGGGAATTTCGCGCGAGTGTGTGTGTCTACTATATCTTGTAATAACATATCGAATCCGCCCCGGATGCATATATATAGCTATCTATAACTCCCGCACTCCGGCTGACTGATCAATACGTACCCCCTTCCCCTTCCATAGTCCCATCCAGCCCAATATATAGGATAGGAGCCGTTAGATATCGTGCTGCTGAATCTAATAACGCCATGTTGCTGCTGTTATATGCTATATGCTATATAGACTCCATACATCAGCAGAGACAAAATCAAAGTTGGGCGACTGCTGCTGGGATGCTGATGGGATATGCTTCTATTTGATATACCCCCCCCCCCCCACCCCACCCCCTTTTACTCCTCCTCCTCCTCCTCTCGGCACCCGATGAAAATCGATTAGAGCACATATGCACGGCGCATATCAGAGTGCTGCATTGACATTTGCATAAATTCACCGTCGTTGATGACGTTTGCATCTGGCAAAGTTGACTTTATATATGCATACGTACACAGACCCGGCCCAGCCCGGCCCGTCTTCTTCTTCTTCGTTCTTCTCGTCGTTGTCTGAGCTGATGCTGCTATACTGTATAGCCTGGTAATAGGAGAGAAATGAGATGTCTGCTGATGGGGCCGGGCTGACTATGAGCTGGCTGGCTGGCTGGCTAGCACTGCTGGGCCTGACTCTTGATTCTCTCTCTGTGTGTGTGTGTCTGTCGTCTGTGTATTATCCGCACAGGGGCTTTGATCATGGGAACAAACAAAAGGAGAAGACAAACTCAAAACTCAAAACTTAAAGGGAAGAGCAACGAAAAGAGCCGAGCTGGGAATTTATTGATAGAAGCGAACGAATCCAAGCAAGAAAATCTCAACTCTAAAGAAAATAGGAAATTGTTGCTGCTGCTCTGCTCTTCAATTTCGTTTTTTCTCTTTGGCATAGGAATATAGATGAATAGATGGAAAGGAATAAATCAAGGCGGGACGAGACCAGCAGGACATCAAATCCAATCTATAAATAAATTCGACTTAAACATTCAGCAACTCGTACGTCTCTGAGGGGAAAAAGTTCCAAAAGAAAAAGAAAAGAAAAGAAAGTGACGGACAAGTCCGGATAGGAATCGATGGATGTATAATCACAGCCGTCGATCCAGCAGGATCCGGAAGAGAAAAAAAAGGGAAGGAGGGGTGGGGGGAAACGATCCGTCAGATAGGAGTTTGGAGCGTGAAGATGGCGCCCATCTTTTGGCCGATATCCGTACGTGTACGTATAGCTACACATTTCCCAGGAAAAATGCAAAACCCGAAAAACCGGCCCAGCATCTTGTATAAATAACTAAATATGTAGCTAGCTACTACATCAAATCTAATTCCTTCAAAGATAAAATAAAAAATAGACTATATATCAGCAGCCGGGCCGGGCCGGGCCGGCTGGATCATTATATATACGTAGTAACATTGGAAGAGCCGGAATGCAATGTTCGCTCGGTCGCTTTTTTCCTTGACGCGGAAAATCGACCAGCTCAGCTCAGCTCTTCTTCTTCCTCTTCTAGCTAGCTTCTTTTTTTTTGACTTTTGATTTTTCTTGCTGGAACAGCGAAAAAATTCCCTTTTTTATTTTTTTGGGACGGGCGGGGAGAGACTTGAGGGCGTGAAAGATCAATGGAACTGGGCAACTTGTGCGGATGTCTTGAAAGCGCCAATGTTTCATTCATTGACCGGAATGGAATCGATCCGGGTTTTCTCGGAAATGTTTCATTGCTGCTGAGGGGCTTTCACCGCTGCGGGCCCAACAGCCGCACGTTGCATTAGCACCAGGCGCGGCTGGCCAGCTCTTGCAGCAGCAGCAGCAGCAGCGCCATCAGAATAAATAGCCACACATGCAGCAAAGGACAGGACGGACAATCGAGCGACATTAAAACTTTGATATATATTTTCCTGTCACGGAAGTCGAAGGGAAAAGTTAGTCCACTCTCTCGTTCCGCCCTTTCGGTTTTCGGCCAAGTGTCCAGCCGAGTTTGTCTAATATCAAAAGTTTTCCAGCGGCAGCGGCAGCACAACACACGGACGACGACGACGACACAAAGAAGAAAAAAAGAAAATAAAAACTTGGGTGTTCTCTCACACGCAAGGCAACGGCAAAAAGACTTAAAGAGACGGACTAGAATTTCTTTTCTTTTCCAGCTGTTTGTTCTTGTCAATTCTTAATTGCCCGTCTCTGCCAGAGAGTTTCGCTTTTAAGTCTGGCACTTTTGTCCGCACGTCTCTCTCTCTTTCTGTGTGTGTGATCCGCTTTTTTTATCACAACTTTCAGTCGGATGACGTTCAAATTTCCCGCCATTTTGGTTGTATTTCAAAAAAAGAAAAAAGAAAGAAGAAAGAAGGAAGAAAAAAGAAGCTAGACTATCTCAATTACATTGGACTTTTCAATCATCCGTGTGTAAGGGTCTACTCTGGCCGGCACTCGTGGCCGCCAAGTGGAACACAAGAAGGCAGCAGCTCCCCATACATGCACGATGCAGACCGAGCATTTCAACCCTACCATCAAAAAGGCAAAAAGGAGGGAAATAGGAAAATAGGCAAAAGAAGGAGATTAAATACAAATGTTTTCTAACTCGTTGAGCCGATCTTTTCTACCACGCATAGTACATGTCTAGCTGTCCGGCCGCCATTGAATCGGTTGGGCCGGCACATCCAGCCCGGAATAGTAATACCTGCTCTCCGCCCGACTCTCTGCAATATGCATGTTGCTGCTGCATGTACTCTATGTGCCGTGTGTAACATGTCTGGGGCCGTTGTGTTGCAAGTCGCAAGACGAGTGCAGTCACTTGAACCGACGGGCCGACTGCACTTGACTGACAAGGGCCTCTGGGCCTTTGGGCAACCCAGCAGCAGGCAGTTGCAACTCCATGGCGACGGCGTCCAATATAATATTAGATGATGTCGAATAAAGACGCGCTGCGAAAAGGGGGGCGGGGCCACAACTAACACCTACACTAAACGCCGAGCTCTTCTCTTATTTCTTGTTTTGCCCGGCGTGTAGACGTCCAAGAAGATAAGAGCCGCCGGCCACTTTTGGCTGGCTAATCATTACCCTCCCACTGCTCAGCATCCCTCAGGGTATAGGAGAATTGACTTGAAATGGCCCATTCATTTTGACATTTTCTTTTGCTTTCGATACGAACTCAACAAATTGCGTTGGAGGAGGCCTTGAGGGCGGGTGGGCGAAATTCCCCTTTTCCCTTTTCCCGGGGTGTCGGCATTCGATGCAAATTTCTGCTCCAACATGTTTCCATTCTTTTTCCATTGATTTGAGTTGTTTTGTTATAAATCAGCTATAAATCAGCAGGAATTTATGGTTTACAACTACGGGCAAGGACGTCGATTGAGGCTTTGTTTGTTGTGTCTGCTGTAGGGGGGACTGGGGGGAAAGGGGGAGAGACTGGGGGGTAAGGGGGAAATCTGGTGGCCCGGGTCGTGATCGTCAGTCGTCACGCAATCAATATGCTAATGAACGACACGTACGTGTAGGATAACCATCTTCCTCTCTTCTTTCTCTCTGTGTGTGTTTGTCGACTCTTGTTCTCTTCTCTCAACATGCGCGCAGCTTTTATGTGTAGCGCGGGGTAAGGAAGAGAAAGAAAGAAAGATTGAAGAATATCAAATCAGACAAATTTGGGACTTGGGATCGTCTTATTCGACGTCGTTGTTATTGTGCAGAGAGAGACCAGAGCAGCGCTCGCTCCCCTTTTAAATCCCGCCCACTTTCCCGCTCATTTCTTCTATCCCCCCTTCTATCCTCCACTTTAGTGACACACGACGGTCGGGAAGGGGGGCAGGAATTTCGGCAAGTAACCCGACGCTTTGATATTGGCAAATGGAATGAATCTCGTCGAGTCGAGAAAAATCAAAAGAAATCCAATCGACAGTCTCTCTCCTCTTCTTCTCTTTTTCTTCTTCTCTCGAATAAAATGTCGAGCTGACTGGGGGTGTAGACGTGGTGGTGGCGTGGCGGTGGGTGGGATGTCTGGATGAGGCGAAAATCAATAGTCGCCGGAGAGAGAAACTGCTCCCGAACTCCGTGACTCCCGCCTGACGCCTTATTCCCAAACAAACCGACCGATCAAAAAAAAAAGAAAACAAAAAAAAAAAATCTGCCCCCCCCCAACTCTTTTTCTCTTTTTTTTTTTTTTTTTTTTTTTTAATTTTGATTTTTTGATTTTTTCTGGGCTGTTGTGTAGGAATCAATTCCGGGAGATCGGCAATATCTATCTATCTATCTATCTATCTATATAATCTTCAATAGGCCTAAGTCTAAACACAACAATAGCCGAGATTTGTGCCGCAGGGCAATTCAAAATGAATTTCTCCCTCCCTCCCTCCCTGCTTGGCATGGATAAATAAAAAGCAATCGGCTTTATTCCACTGCCACATTTGAAGAGAAATCAAATTTTTCAGCGGAGGGGTAGTTCGTAGGCTAGTTGTTTCTTCGTCGTCGCCATGGCGACCCGAGTCGAATGGAAATCGTAGAGCAGCAGCTACCCAGCTTAGTAGGAGAAAAAAATGACAATCAAAATAGTGACGACCCACTTTGCTCGTCTGCAGTTCAGCGCCTCCAAATAAATATATCAACAAAGAAAAGAAGCAAAGAAAGAAGAAGCCAGAAGAGATGGCAATAATAAGAGTTCGCCCACTTCCTTCCGGCACCAGGCAAAAGAAAATCCCAAAATCAAAATAAATAAATAAATAATATTTTTCTATTTTTTTTTTCACGTTCATTTATGTTTTTTTGTTGTTGTGTCGGGAGGTCAATTTACGATTGCGGTCGAGCGGAAGATTTGCGCCGACCCAACAGGAGGAACGCCAGAGCCAACAATAACAACAACAACACTAGGCGGGCCGGGATTGTGTGGATAGGACGACCCAGCCAGGCCGCAGTCGGGATCGATAACAAGCCAAGAAGACGGGCGCACAAAGAAACGGCAATATCCCCAGTCAAAATACTTTTTCTTTCTTATTTGAGCTTTATTATGAGCTGCTGGAATTCAATCAACTCTCCGATTAACTCGTTTTCTGGTCTTTGATTTCAAAAGAGATGGATATTATATTTTATATTTGCCGTACTTTTTTTTTTATTTCATATTTGTACAGTTGGAAAATTGGAACTTGTTTTTTTCTTTTCTTTTTTCGTTTAGAACATAATCAACCCACCCATTCGTTTAAAGAGAAAAAAAAAAGCCTAAAGAAAAAGAAAATGGTAATTTGTTTTCCAAGCAATTATGATTAACTCTAGTACAAGAAAAAAAAAGGGGAAAATTGGTTCGAATCAATTGGCCGTCGTTTGGATCTCCAAAAGAGTTTACAAAAAAGAGACTGGGCTAAATATATATATGAAGATAACAACTCTATTATACCGTTTTTTCTTTCTTCCCTTCTTCTTTCTCTCTCCCTTCCCTATCCTTCAATTTCCTCCGTCCACTTAGCGTTTGATAATAAGGCAATCTCGGCCCGGCTTGTCTTTTTCTTTCTTCTATCGATGGCGGACGTCGACGACATGAATGGAATTTTGTTATTTTTGTTTTTTTTCTCTTTTTCAAACGCTCATTTATTTTTCTCTAAAGTATTTTTTAGAAGATGGGATTATTTCCTCGTTTCCTTTTTTTTTTTAGCTCTCTCCTCATTTTATGGGGGGGGGGGATAATAAACAAAATCAAAGAAAAACAACATTAGCAAATTATTCTCTTATTTTCGATGCAGATTTTTGCTCTTCCGTGTTTTTTTTTCTCTTTCTCCCTAAATCGTTCCGCGTCATCCTACTTTTTTTTCCGAAAGAAGAAAAAAAAAATACGAGAATTGTTGTGGTCGCCTGTCCCGTTACATTTTGGTTATTGTTGTTGTAGTTTTCATTAGTCTGCGTTTTCAGTTGAGAAGGTTGCGGATTTCCTTGTGCAAGTGGCACAGAAAATCGACATAACTCGAACTGGCGTCGCCGTGCTTGTCCTCCACCAGGAATTTCCTAAAGACAAATTCCAGCTTGTCTCGAGGACGGACCAGAGTCAGGCGCATGTGACGCTGTCGGGTCGAGCGCAGCTGGCCAATCACCGACCTCACCTGAGAAGAGAAACGACCAATCGATTTTTTCATTACACTTTTCCAAGGTTGGCTTTTTGGGGGGGTTGGTTACCTCCTGGGAACGTTGGTTGTCCAGCTCGAGCAATTTGGTGCGGTCAATGTCGATCTGGGCCGCCGAATTCGTGTTAAAGACGCCGTGGATCCATTCGGGGCTGACGGACAATCCGATCCAGAGGAACATATGGATTCCGTTGTCCAGGCAATAGACGCCGTCGTCTCTCAGCTTGTCCACCGTGCAGCGGACGGGCGAAGGCAACAGCAGGAGCTGCTGGTCCTCCTGCTCGGGTGCACCGGCCGCCGTGGCAGCGTCCACAATGGGCACCAATCTCGGGTAGAGGTAGGCCAAACTGGCGCCGACGTGCATCGTCTGGACGGCGAACATGTTGAACGTCCGGTCGTCGATCGACATGTCCGACCCGCCAGACAGAGCGTCGCAGTTCAACAGGCAATTGATGTAGAGCGGCAGGAGCTTCATGCACTCGGGCAGGATCAGCTGGCCGGGCGACGAAGGCGAGGCGCAATTTTTGCGATAGCAAGCCAAAATCTGGGCGCTCCGATTAATCAGTCCGTCCCTGTTTTTAAAAGGGGGGTTGAGTTTCAAATAAATGATTCAATGAAATCAATGGCCGTCTAGAAACGAGTGAATAATTGAGTAGAGTCGCGTTCATCAATACTTGATCTGCTTGGGCGACGATTCCGTCAGTTTGGTGACCGATTGTTTCATGAGCAAATTCATGACCGTGTCCAAGTCGCAGCTGCGGTACAAGTCCGCCATTTGGTTGCAGACGCTCAACGCCAAATTGTGAATCCTCAGCCGACGCTGGCCGCCCGGAGATGTGAACAACACCGCCACCTGACGTCCAAAAAATTCATCAACATTTGTCAAACCAAAATAAATCAAATTGAATTCTTCCGACCTGGATGTAAACGCCGTCCTCGTCGGTGAGTTTATCGTCGTGTTTGATTTCGATGGTCATGGCCTGGTCAGAGTCGATGCCGGCCGTCTCAACGTCCGTCGTGTTCGACATGAAAAAGTGGCCGTAAAAGTCGACGGGCCGCACACCCGTCGACGTTCGCACGCGCATGATCGAGTCAAAGGCCACCGTCTGCTCCACGTTGCGGCGCACGTCTTCCACCAGTCGCTCGCCGTCCAGGTCCGCCTGCAATCATATAAATCATTCAGCAAATCAAAACTCCCAAGAAAATGGAATGATTGAAAAGGCTCCTTATTTAACTGGACTGACCTGGAAATACGTGTACTTGTACACTTGGCCGCCAGTGAGACGGGCCACCTGGCCGATGGTGGCCAGGTCGACGAAGGCGTTGTTGGCTACGAACAAATCGACCCGGCACCCGAATCCGGCGCACTCCTGGCCCAGCTGGTTGTAAAAAGTCGTTTGCGGCGACAGAACCGTCTTCTCCTTCTCCGTGCCCAGCAGTTTACGCTCGTCTCGGCTCTTCAGACGGCCAGGCGCTTCGGCGATGGGCAGAGACGAGTGGAACACCAGCAATTTACCGACGCACTCGGCCGCCTTGAGGGCTTCCAGGCCGGCCTTGATGGCCGGGCCGAGGATCGTCTCAGTTTCTCTGGAATCGGCAAACATGGCCGGAATTTGCACCATCAGCTGGTCGATGATGTTCTCCGACTCGACGGGATCGCAAAGGAATCCGTCCAGCAACGGCATAAACATGTCCTAAATCCCACCAAATTAACAGTTGAATTACAAAATCTTTCAAACACACAAAATACAATTAAATTTACATCGACGTCACCGACGACCATCATCTGCGGCTGGGCCAGCGACGATTTGATGTTGTAGAAATGAACTTCCTTGCTGTAGGTGATAAAACCGACTCGGGCCCCGCCCTTCTGCCCGCCCACCGACTCTCTGGGCAAGTTCTGCAATATACTTTTGATGTTCTGACAGAGGAGGTGGACCAGGCCGGACTTGACGTTGTTGTACGACACGTCCAGGACGAAAATATAGGCCGGCGGTTTTGGGAAGACGTTGTTCCGGCAATAATCTTTGGTCCCGACGAATTCGTACGAGCCGAGGCAGAGCTCCGGCCGCTGGTACTTGTCCATTCTCATTCCGGTGTGGTCCAAATGCTGGAAATATTCAGACGGCACCTCGCTGGTCGCCTTGCAAAACGGACACTGGAATCGGCGGCCGCCGTCGATGAATTGCATAAACGGGCACATGTAGGCCTTGCAGCGGCCGCAGCGGACCGGACCCAGCTCGCCCATGTCCACCACGGGAGGCGGCTGCTCTCCTTCCTCCAGCTGGGCAAACGGGCTGATCACCAGGCCGAAAGGCACGGCCGTTTGCTTCATCATATCGGGTAAAGCGGGGACACTGCAAACAAACAAAAGGAAATTGGATTTACAACAATCGATTCAAACAATTAGTGAAAAAAACCATTATCCAGTTCATACCTGTACATGGATGAGCGGACAAAGCGGGGACCGGAATTGCCCTGATCCTGAGTTACGAACGGGGTAGTCACCAGAGGCGGGACGAGGCCCTTCTGGCTGGTGGCGAAAGGTCCAGATCTCGACCGTTTGTCGTCCTCCATCACTTGAATGGCGCTGGGCATTTGATCGGGGTCCAGACGTCGGGCCTGTTGTTGCGGTGGCATAGGTTGAGAATTGGGTCCAGGGATTGGGCCAGACATTCCAGGGGGATAACTAGGACTGGAAGGATAGCGGCTGCCCATACTGTCGTATCCGCCTTGCTGCTGTTGTGGTGGTTGCTGCTGCTGCATTGGAGGCTGCTGGAATGGCATCGGCGGATGGCCAGGAAATCCACCTGGTTGCCCGGCCGGGAAACCCCCGCCCATTGGAGGTCTGGGGCTGGTAAACTGCTGACCGTTTACTGCATGTCCCATGTTCTCCATACCTGCAAAACAACAAGTAAACTTTGGTTAACGGGGAAGGAAAACAATTAGGTTGAACCAGCACTGACCAGGTCCATTCTGATACTGTTGCTGTGGGGACGCAAGTCCCATCTGCTGCATAGGAGGCATCAAGCCAGGCCTTGGCAGTGCCATTCCTGGAGTTAGTGTCTGTGGAGGCATCGGGCTGGCCTGAAGGTTGGATGCCATGGGAGGCCTGGGAGGAAAGCTTCCTGGTGCTGGGGAAACATTTCCATTCATGGGAGGGTACATTGTGGGAATTGGAGATTTCAGGCTGTTGTCTGCCAAACTCATGCCACCCATTTGCTGGGCCAGTTGATGTGGGTTGGCTCCCTGCGGTGGCAGAGGAGAATGACCGTATGACTGGTCCATGGGCGGTCTGGGTGAAGGCTGCCCGTAAGGATTCATGTTGTGTGGTCCATTTGCTGGAGGAAACTGTTGAGGCTGGTTTGGCATCACAGGTGTCCTCGCTGGAGGAGCCATCATGCCTCCATAGTTTTGTCCAAGTGGAGGAGCACCATAGCCAGGCTGTTGCTGTTGGAAGTACTGATCATTGGGATTCATCTTCCCACCTATCAAGCGCAAAAGAGAAATCAAATCAAAGTTACAAATCAAAAGCCTAACAACTAGACGACGACGAACGAACGGACGACGTGTCAAACTCCACCAGTTATGTACACACAGAGATAGTACACACCGAGCCAATCAAAACTGACCCAAATAACAGATCTGCCAAGTACGGAGAATCCGATGGTTTGGCGAATCAAGAGAATTGCAAAGAATGTCGGCCGCAGAAAATGTGTGAGAAAAGAGACGCATTTAGCAGAGAGCTGCTCAATACAATTACCTAAATTTTCGTTTAAACTAGAAGCACTTCCACGTCTGCCGGGTTCTTCAGGTCGGCAATTGACAGACTACAAATCCGAATGGCCCAAAGGCACTCTGCCACGTAATCAGTTGTGCGCCTGCGCAAGAACATGGGAACAAACGAAGCCTCTTCTCGGCGAACAAACAACTCTTTCGGAAAAGAATAAAAATACAGTTTTCCTGGTTTTCTACTTTTCTGTATCCGCAGCCAGCTAACCTACAATGGAATCGGTGTCGCTGGAACGATCTGTTCTACATCCAAAACAAGTTGCGAAAACTGGTGAATGCACACGCAACGTGAACGTAATTGATACACTGTCATTTGGTGAATCTCAATCTAACTTGGGAAGATGGTAATTTGATACAGTTCATAATAACCCGACCGTACGACTACGACACATCGATGTCGAGCACTAACTTTGAAAATATCAACTCATTCCGTAAACCGCGTCGAATAATTGAAATCGCGATCGAGACTCCAAAATTTAAGTGATAATTGCAAGTTTGAGTTAAAAACTACGTCAGGAAACTGAACAATTATATGAGGGAGAAATACTGCCAAATGACAACACAGAGTTCAACAATACATTATATTGATATTGATAAAATTGAATAAAAAAAAGTGCTTGATGAGCAATGATAGAAAGCAGAATAAAACAATCGTTTATGCAGAAGTCTTAGTAAGATTTATTCTTCCACACATGTTTATATTTTTCTTGTTGAAATATTATACGACTGCGTGGCGCAACGGTAGCGCGTCTGACTCCAGATCAGAAGGTTGCGTGTTCAAATCACGTCGTGGTCATGTTCTTTTTCGATAATATTTCAGAACTAATCACATTTGTCATGAGTATTTTTATTTTGTACTGACTACTAACATATCATATTTTGGGTTTCTTATAAAAAAGGAAAGAATATTCATATTTCATACATTTATTATTTGCACTCGGAATCTGATTCTGATCCATCATTAGACATCTTCTGGAAAGTCATACACCTACAATCCTACATTTCCCATTCTACGATTGGATAAAAAAATAACGACAAGTAAAAAAAACAAAACAAAAAAAACAAAACAAAAAAAAAAACAATTCGACTACAGACAATTCACGATAAAAGCTATTTCGGAAAGTTAATAGTTCACCAGATTTGTAAGCCCTTCCAGCGTTGTAAATGTCGGTTTCTGAGAAATAAAATATGTGACCACGACGTGATTTGAACACGCAACCTTCTGATCTGGAGTCAGACGCGCTACCGTTGCGCCACGCAGTCTTATTTTTAATCAATTGACATTAATAAATTTTAAAACTTCTTGAATAAATATTTATTTTAAACATAACATAACTTGAATGATTTCATACTATTTTTAAGGGATTCTATGTTGTTTCGATAACAGACGACCAACAAAATTTGAAATGCACATTCGTTAAGATGGCACTGTTCCTTCGGGACACGATGATGGATAGCAACGTCATAGTTTTAGTTTTTTTTCTTTTTTGTTGACACCTTCTATTGAAAAATTTACAAAAAATAATACAGGAAAAAAATGTGGTTCAAACGTAAGAGGTGGAGCTACTCCGGGGACATCCTCGCTATTGTGTTTGGTGATGATGGAAAAAAAAATTGGCGTACGTTTCTGGAACCAGTTGAGCCAAATAAAATCTCAACGATCTAAGTTACACAAAGGTGCAAGCGAGACTGCCGTTCCCCAGCCTTGCAGCGACACCGACCACCGAGTGGGGAGAAACGGGGACAGAACACCTCTATTGGACCTAAACATTAAAAAAACGAAGGCCTAACCAGTTTTTCACTTCGGATTCGCCTGTTTTTGCAGAGTTTAAATATTGAATGCCATTTGGGATATATTTCACTTTAAAGCAGGGTTAAAGTTGCTTAGTATATTGGTTATAGAGTGGTTCGAGGTTGCCATCTTGGATTCTTATTAGTACCAGGTTGGTGCAACCACAACCCAAAAGCATTGACATTGTTCATAAGAAAAGGGTACGAAAAATTGGATCGTTATCCGGAAAAGAACTTTAAAAATAAGGAATACGTCTGTTCTGTTCAGAATCGCAAAGAGGATTCCAACGGAACAACGTCCGATTTTTAGTTCTTTTATTTCCCGAGATAATCGGGATTGATATTCGTGAAATAACTTTTCATCTCTCTTCCAGAATCCTAAAAAGGATTTTTTAAAAATTCGTTCAGATACCCGAGATATCACTATTTTAGTGATACCCCCATTTCGAACCTTTTTTATGCATTTTAAGCGGTGTTGCCGATTGCTGTATATGTGACTTTCGTCCTATTTCCGGTCCAATCCTTCGCTTTTCTCTGTTTCCTATAGAGTTGGCTAACGTCCGAAGTTGCCATTTGTGAAAAATCGATTGGACACGAAATAGTAAAATTTCTTACATGGCGGCTTACGGAGTTTGGCCCGTTTTAGTTTTAGTTTTTAATTTTCTCATTTAAGTCGTCTTCAGTTGCTATTCTTAATTAGATAACTACATTCCTTAGTTATCAGGTAATCTTTTAAGATTTATTTCCTCTCGATAGTCATTGTAGTTTATTTATTATGAATTTTTAAGTAAACGTCCCTACCGTGTTTACGAAAAAATATCGCCATTTCCTGCCCCAAGGGAAGAATGGAAAGAAGAGACGAAGGAAGAAACTAAGAGGGGGCAAAGGGGTGGCGCGGGGTTCTCTTTCCTCGGGGCAGGATATTGTCCTTGAAAACCAAATGCCTTTTACTTAAAAATTCATAATAAATCAACTACAATGACTGACAACGACGACTTAAATGAGAAAATTAAAAACTAAAACTAAAACGGGCCAAACTCCGTAAGCCGCCATGTAAGAAATTTTACTATTTCGTGTCCAATCGATTTTTCACAAATGGCAACTTCGGACGTTAGCCAACTCTATATGTATCGAATCATTTTTGTATCGATATACAATCCCTTGATACATACAGTAGCTACACAAAGTTTCCGCACAGCTGAGAGAAGCTTATGGGAAAACGGGTATTTTGAAAATTCGCCAAAAATCGAGTTTTCGTCGGACGAAAACGATTTTTGGACAGGGGGTTCTTAGACTTAAGGTTTATAGCATATATTTTTTGGGTATTTTTTCGTTCACGCGAACGTCCCTTTTAAATTGGAAGTAAACGTTTCCGCACAGTCGAGAGGGCCAATAGTAAATCGTACTACTTTGGCTCTCTTGTACTGGACGGAAAATAGGGCTAGGAGAGTTCTTTAGGGCTTAAAAAAAAGAGCATCGTTAGCTCTATAACCTCATCTGCAATGTTGACCCCCATGCCATTTGAGAAATCACTTTAATTTCGATGTGAAAATGAAAAGTTTTCATTTCTCAGTTATTTTCCCTTTGTTCCCCCCTCCCGTAGTTGCCGGTTTTCCAAAAACCAAGTCTAAAAAAAAGGTCCTAGAGATGGCCTGTCTTTTTTCTCCCCCTGCCCCTAATATTTAAAATCTCGGTATTTGGAAAAAGGCGCTCTTCAAGGCGGACTTCATCCGGACATCCAGCTCGGCGCTCCCCTTTGGCTCCCTCTAGAATGGAGATTTCTGCCGGCCATCTCGTACCAGCCGGAAACTTCTGCCAGCCAACTCGTACCAACCGGAAGATTATGCCAGCCACCTCGTACCAGCCGGTACTGTTCTCTACCGCCAGATGCCACCTCGTACCACCATCTCGTACTGGTACGAGATGGTTGAAAAAATGAGTACGAGAATTTTTGGGTACGAGATGTCCGGAACCCGGCTGCTACTCCTACACCTGGGAAACTAACCCTGTAACAGGTATGAAACAGAGTCTGTAGGTCACATGGGTGATTATTATGGGGATGACCCGATGACCGTCGTTTATGAAATCATCTATGAACTGAAAAAATAAATTGTGTTATGTATTAATACCGTGATGAAGGGATAAATGTTTGAAGGGAAACACAATTGATGACGCCTGGATTTTATCTGTTCTACAGGGCTTTCGGTAAAAGTATGTGATCCGATATGTTTCATCTCATAACAGAAACAGAATTCTGGTTTCAACCAGGTTCTGGTTTGAATCCAGATCTGTTTTCACCCTGTTAAATTGAACACTGAACTTGCTCTGTAATAGCCCGGCTTTAATTGTCACAAGTCGGTTTTCAACCTGAAAAAATTAATCTGTTTTGTCTCTGTTTCCAAACCTAGGTACAGTTCTGTTTCCCTCCAGTAAAACTGAATGCTAGTTTGGCTCTGTATTTGGCACAGATTTGTTTTCCCTTTTCCTCATTATGTCTTCGTTTTTAAAGAGTAAAACAGATCTGGAGCAGGTTTGAGACCAGTCTAAGCCATTTCTCACAAGTTAAATTCTTCTAATTGCGCACGATACCAATCCCTCCGACTCCCATTCGACGTCACCCTCGTGCATTCCGCTACTTAAGATGAGCACGTCGAAGAGGTGCGAGATTTATTTTCCTAGACAGATCCCCACAATGCAGCCACACGAGCGTATCCCAGCAATTATGCCATGGTATAGGATGATTATGCTTGTAATTATTCACCCTTCAATAAACTTTTTAAGAATTTTTTTATTATGTTAGCAGTGTATTTCTTATTTTTCCTCAAACTTCTTTTAATGCAGGAATTATGGTTGCTAGATGGGTTAGGTAATCGTTACGGCTTAAAGAAATCGGTTCCAACAAAGGATGGGGTATTTACCTGGCTATGCACTAGACGAGGAAGAAAAAATGAAGTTTCATGTGCCGCCTACGTAAAGCAATTAGGGGACATTTTCACAGAAGGTGCCACAGCTCATTGCCATGAACCAAATCCCAGGGTTGTAAATTGATAGTCTCCGCAATATCACCGGTTGCGATAGCGCTACTTAGTTTACCCTGTATCGCCGATACCGCTACCGATACTATCGCGAGAAAATACCGCCGCTTGCGATAGCGATATTTAAAGCGATATTGAAAAAATTCGTGTGCTTGAAAAAATTATATTAGCTTGGGAAAAAAATTTAAACAAACTTTGGTGTGAGAATCTTTCGATTAGATCACAAAACTTAAGGGATTCAAAACGAAAATTTTAAAGTCTTCAATAAGATTATAAAAATCAATAATTTGATTCTGCAATTTGATGGTGAAACTCTAAATTTAGGCAATTTCTTACAATAAAATGACGAAAAGTTTTCTGATTTTATCGCTATCGCAAAAACTATCGGCGATATCAACGCTAGTGTTTCCGATAGGCTAATTTAGAATTAACCGGCGATTTTTGAGCGCTACATTTAAGTTTATCGCCTCTAATATCGCTATCGGAAGCGCTAGCGATACTCACAAGCCTGCCAAATCCTGAACTAAATCTGAAGGTTCCCTTAGTCAAGCAAATTAAGGATGTTGCTCTTAAAAATCTCTTTGAATCAGCAGATGCTCTTGCGGAAGATCTTATTTTCCCGGTTGTAAAAGAAAACCCTTCAGCTATAATTCCACCCATAGAAAATCTTGCGCGTGCAGCAGACAGAAAAAGGGAACACGAAAGGCCCTTGCACCCAACGGATCTCTTTTTTGAATTGAAACCGGAACATCTACCAAAAGATTTTTATCGTGGTGAGGTAGTTGTGAGAGGGAAACGTCATCTTCTTTTTGCCACTGACGACCAGATCAAAGATCTTCAAAAAATGAGAAGGTGGTACGTTGATGGCACTTTTCATGTAGCTCAGCTACCTTTTTCCCAGCTTTACAGTATCCACGGTTTTATAACAAAAGACGGTAAATCAAAGCAGATTCCCCTTCTTTATATAATGATGTCCGGCAAAGAGCTGAGTGATTACGACGCCGTTTAAAAAAAATCAAAACTTTTTTCGATCCAGATTTCCCCATAGCATTAGAAGAAGTAGTTCTTGATTTTGAAACCGCAGTAAAGAGTGCATTTCTGCACAATTTTGAAGGCGTAAAAGCATTCGGTTGTTCTTTTCACTGGGTTCAAACCGTTTACCGGCACCTAAAGAGTCTTGGGCTTTCTTCCGCTTATAAACCTGATCCTAAAATCCAGGAAATAGTAAGGGAGGTTTTAAGTTTACCCCTCATCCCATGGCAACAAATTTCAAACAATTAGAAACCTGCTTCAACGATTTAAAACAGCGATCGGAAGAGTTGCGTGCTAGCCTCGTGAAGCTCAACGACAAACGGGCCGAAGAAAATAAAGCGCCATTGACCGTCATGGATTTCAGACCATTCATGGATTACGTGGAAAAGACTTGGATAAAGAACAGAACCTGGCCACCCAAAACATGGAGCGTCTACTTCCAAGAGGTCCGCACAAACAACGACGTTGAGGGGTGGCACCGGCGCCTCAATTCAAAAGCACCAAGGAAAGGTGACCTCAATTTTTATAATTTGGTGGGGCTTCTAATGAAAGAAGCGGAAAATAACCTTTTTCAACAAACAACTCATACTTCAAGGAAAGACACTAGAGGCAGAGAACAAAAGTTACAAAAGAACCAGCGAGAGAATCAAGAAAATCTGGGAGAAATATAGAGCCGAGGAACTTACGGTGCATGAAATGTTGAAGTATTGCTCCAATACTTACAAGATGCCTAATGAGTATGAATTGCAGAAATAGTAAAGTCTAAATTTTTCTTATTATATTGTTGCGATTGATTTGGTTCAAATCTAATATGTCGTAAACTGTTTTTCTCTTACCCAGAGGTGTATTTTCAGAATCTGTAACATGAACAAACATGTGTTAAACCAATAAATGTGTTTGCCTTTATATCGCAATAGTAAATTCTTTCTTAATCCATCACATGTTCCAGGCCGTGGTGAGTTACTACAAGTGTTTCACACAGACGAATGCGACACCTGAAGCTCTAACTCGTCAGTGAAGTATGACTTATGCGGTAAACTCTCGAGTTCAGGGACGTAACAAATGGAGTGCTGTATAAAACGAATTAGAAATTTAAAAGAAGCTTAAACACCAATAAGAATTTTTCGTCTTACTTGAAGATTCGTCCTAATTCTTGATCTAACTGAAATCCAGACTGATTTTCTTGCCGACAAAGTCGACTTGAAAAGGAGTAATCTGTCAATCAACAAGATAACGATGAATTATGACCAGCGCTTTAAAAAAAGGGAAATATGACATGGTTACAAACTGATCACGAAGGATAAGGAGATGGGTGTGGAATAAATGTGCGTCTAGGCTTGATTTGTTTGTCATAATCTGGCATCATTTGCCAGTGCCACACATTTCCTTTTAGCCTGCAAAGAAAATGTAAGAGTAAATCCAAAAATTACTCGATCACTTAAATTTTCAACTTTACCTGTCCCGAAAAAAGACCTTGGAATGTCGAACGATCAACAGAACTGTAACATTTGCAAAAGCACAGCAAGGCTCTCGATCTCCAAAAAGGGATTACCACATTTCGTGCAAATCGGCCGGCGAATCTGAATAGAACCAAAAGAGTAAATCATAATGAGAATCTATCTGTCAAAGTTATGCCTTAAAAAAAAAATATTTGTGGCGTCTCACTTGAATATTTTGGATCAACCTCCTCCAACAGATCACTATAGAATGGCTTCTGGCAGGAAAGTATGGTGCCAAAACTAAATTGGCAACGAGACCAAATTTTTAGACTGGAGGCAGCCAACGAGTTAATTAATGAAAACAAACAATCCAAGAAAGAGCATGTAGTACAATCGAGGGCAATAATGCCTTTTCTGCTTCTGGCTAGCATTTTCTCAGTCTTTATCTAAACAAAGTAAAAATAAAATGTTAAGAATGCCATAATAAGCTGAAAAATGAGCTTACGTACAATGATTATGTATTGGATGAATACCTCCTGGTCTGGTATATACAAGCTTTGAGACCGTATGACATGAAGCTGATGAATTGGGATGTTGCCTGCTCTGTGAAAAATGTATTGCATTAATGAAAATATTCAAATTAAGACCAATCTTTACCTGTTCTATGCAGCACACGAAATGTTTACAAAGGAAACGATCTTTTTTAGTCTGCTATCGTGTGGTTCACCAATACAGCAACCATAATTCCTTAGGCTGTTTCATTTTTTACTTTTTTTTCAAATTTTAGGGGGGACGCTCGGATTATCACCTCAGCCGTATTTCCCGGATGAAGAGATTTCTGTCGAAACATGCCCTGGCTCAACTGCTCCATGCATTCGTTCTCTCTACTCTTGACTGCAACAACTCTCTTCTGGTCGGATGTCCTGAATCAAAGCTATGTGTGCTTCAAAAGGTCCAAAATTGGGCTGCTCGACTCGCGACTGGCTGCAATAGACGTGACCACATCACTCCGTGTCTTAAATCCCTTCATTGGCTTCCCGTCCGCCAACGCATTGATTTCAAGATATCGTTGCTTATGTTTAATTGCCTAAATGGTACTGCACCAAGCTATTTGACTTCCCTTGTCGCGCGCTACGAGCCACCCAGTTCTCTTCGTCGTTTGTCCTCCCGTCCTGAGCTTGTTGTACCAAGAATCAAAACAAAGAAGTATGGCTCCACCTCCTTCTCATATGCTGGCCCAGCAATCTGGAACGCATTACCCTTTTCCGTGAGATCTTCTACAACGTTGGCACAGTTCCGCTCCTCCTTGAAAACCCATCTCTTTCGTGTTGCTTTTGAAAACTGAAATTTATATGCTTCCTCTTCCCCAAGTCATTACCGTGCCTTTGTCCATATTATTTGTAAAAGTGCACGTTAAATATGTATTACATTATTATTATTATTATTATATGTTCTTATGATATAATGAGACTATCCACCAAGTTTGAGCTAAAAAAAATAAAATTTGATATGCGCGCCTGTCGATTTTCTCCAAAAATTGGCATTTTTTCGCATTTTTTTTCGAATAACTTTTTTTCACGACGCTTGCACATAAGTTTCTAATCTTGTTATAGACCTGCACACCGAATTTCATCAAGATCAGAACAAATTATATATGCGCGCCGAGCCAAAACTCTATATTTCCTTGTTACATTTGAATAGGTAGGCAAAAAACGTTAACAGACAGATAAGCCAGATTTTTTAGTAACATAAATTTTTTTTCTGTAGTCTTCAACTACCTGCAACAGAAATTCCTGTTCTTCAACAGAAAACTTTTATCTTACACCCGTCCACGAACCTTCCCACCCGGAAAACCAAAATTCCCTGTGATTTATCTTAATACCATTGATTACCCCAAGCAATTACTTGATTTCATCGGACCAAAGAGTTGGCTTCTTTTCAATTTATTGAATTTAAAAGAGGAACGTCTCGATTGGTTACAAGCTCCAGTTTCTTTTTGGGAAAACATGTTTGGGTACCGAAGGGTAAAAATAATTGTTCGATCACTATAGAAGTAGTGAATGATTGCGCGGAAAGAGCTATAAAATTGATAACTGACTTTAAGGAAGCTACGGCTTCTGTTGAAGAACAGGAAACAGAAGAGTAGTTGAAGACTACAGAAAAAAAATTGATGTTACTAAAAAGTCTGGCTTATCTGTCTGTTAACGTTTTTTGCCTACCTATTCAAATGTAACAAGGAAATATAGAGTTTTGGCTCGGCGCGCATATATAATTTGTTCTGATCTTGATGAAATTCGGTGTGCAGGTCTATAACAAGATTAGAAACTTATGTGCAAGCGTCGTGAAAAAAATAACTAGTGGAAAAAAAGTTATTCGAAAAAAATGCGAAAAAATGCCAATTTTTGGAGAAAATCGACAGGCGCGCATATCAAATTTTATTTTTTTTAGCTCAAACTTGGTGGATAGTCTCATTTTATCATAAGAACATATAATCCGAGCGTCCACCCAAAATTTAAAAAAAAAGTCAAAAATGAAACAGCCTAATAATTCCTGCATTAAAGGAAGTTTGAGGAAAAATATGAAATACACTGCTAACATAATAAAAAAATTCTTAAAAAGTTTATTGAAGGGTGAATAATTACAAGCATAATCATCCTATACCATGGCATAATTGCTGGGATACTTAGCCGGTTGCCTTTCTATCGGCCATCTCGTACTGCCATCTCGTACTGACCACAAGGTGGCGCATGCTCGAGCCGCAGTATATAAGGTCGCCGTGGCCGTACTAAGTTATCAGTCACCGGCTAGGCGCTCTTCAAGGCGGACTTCATCCGGACATCCAGCTCGGCGCTCCCCTTTGGCTCCCTCTAGAATGGAGATTTCTGCCGGCCATCTCGTACCAGCCGGAAACTTCTGCCAGCCAACTCGTACCAGCCGAAAGATTATGCCAGCCACTTCGTACCAGCCGGTACTGTTCTCTACCGCCAGATGCCACCTCGTACCACCATCTCGTACTGGTACGAGATGGTTGAAAAAATGAGTACGAGAATTTTTGGGTACGAGATGTCCGGAACCCGTAGCAGCCATGTAACACAGAATATATTTAACATATTGGTAACATACATGCAAAACATTGTGGGTATAAACTCTGTTATAGCCTAGTTTTAAATATCTGGGAACTATATTTAATACAGAGTCTGTATTTTCATACCTGTTACAGCTGATTTAGTTTTGAAATTTTACAGTCCAGAAACAGCCTAGTTTCAGGAACCAATCCTGGATGAGTTTTCAAACAGTTTAGCATGTGGAGTGCAGACAAACTGGAGTCGAAAGATTGTTCACTCGCGAATTCTTAAAAAAAAACAGTGAACAAGGGGTCCAAAAGTGGCAAAATGGTCTGTTCAATACTTATCTGACAAAAAAAATCGCAGCTGTTACAAAAACGGACAAAAATAAGGCACGGGATGAAATCTACAAAAGTATAACAATAGAATGCCCAACTGGTGGGAGAAGTGGTGGACAAATAAAGAAGAAATGCGAAAATATGGTGAAGATGCGGAAGTGGAAATTGCAAAGTAATTTAAGTAAGTCAATGAAGGGAACAGGTAATTATGGTATAAATTGAATTTATCGGGTTTATAATCATGTTTTTGAACATAGAGGTGCTGGACCAAGTTATGTTTGAAAGAATTTAGTTTTCAAACAAATATATGAGCAAGCAATGGACATGACAACCCGTCAGTGCCTAGTCGACAGATACTTGTTAATTTAACTTCATTAATTAAGTACACTTATTCCAAGTTCACAAAAATTCCTAATGCATTTAATTTCAACACGGATGAGTCAAGTCAGAAACGAGTGAAATAGTGTTTTTAAACCCTACGACTGCCTTTGTTTCATGTAAATATCGCGCGGATGATGAGGATATACTACTGCAGATTTTGAAGATTTAGACATACGCTTGATTCAGTTAAATGAGAAATGAATCACAATTGAAAATGACTAAATTATTGTCCGAAAAGCCATAGCCAATTCTTGAATTTTGTTCCGGACAGAGCTGATGTCGCTACGCATATGCGAATTGCAGTCATAGGCCTACTACAGCCTTCAGCAAGTAGTACCTCAAAGTCCCCAGCGGAAACGTTGAAGGGGAAAACGATTCGTCAAATTATCAGTCCCACGAAGAAAACAATGTGCATGCACGCATCTTAAGTTGCGGGAAAAGAGTTTTAAAGGATCGACTGGAACTGGAACTGATGTCTGTCATTATGCAAGCATAGCGTAATTTAGGCAAACCAATGGAATCCATGGTCGATCTTTTTGAAGCAGCCAACAATGACAAGGACTACTGTTAATTATCCGCCAGTTCTTAAAATTCATAAAATACACTGAAATCAATAATAATGAGTTATCGTGTATTTTAATTTCTCATCAACGGAAGAAATGAGCATTGGTGATGTTATAATTGGAGTTTTTCTGATTAGCTAATTCGATTTTTCGAAGTTGGAACTCCAATGATCACTTTGCTGATGTGGACATAACGATTTGGAACATGTCACCTTCCAATATAATTTGCCATGCCACCTTCACATATAATGTCACACCCCATCATCTTAAAATTCAGGTTAGTACCTAGCTTTGGCGATGTTATGTAGGAAAAAACAGGCCATGATGATCTTGATTCATAAAAAAGATTAAGTTTTAACGTAATAAATATCCATATACAACACAATACGATACCTCCAGACTTTTCCCGGTTGATATCGTATCTCGTCATGGAAGCAATGGATCGACGCTTTATAACGTGCCAAATGCTCGCTCAACACTGGATCTTGTTGCCTTTTGAGCTCTGTTGAATTGTTCCAATTACAATTTGGAATTATATTTAAATATAAAATATATTTTAAAACTACACAACTAGCCTATTGATTACTTCGTCCTTGTTTGTTGGATCGTTATATGGAGTTAGTAGGAAAGGTTTGCAACTGTAGCCATTGTTGCCTAGCAGTTAGCTTTCTCCAAATTGCCAAGCAACCAATCATTTTTCGATTGCCCTGTTTTTTTTTAAACATGGTGGATTCATGAACACTTCCTAGTTTCCTGATGATATTTACGGTGAGAAACCATTTGCATCGCAAACAGCCTGTGCATTGACAGAAATGGTACGACATGCAATTTTTCATAAGTGGTTTCGTTTAGATAAGGCCAAGATGTTCTGATATATGTACCATCAACACAAAAAATGCAACCTTGCATTTTTGTGGTGTCGAAGGATTTCCATTTTATCTGTAAACCACATTGAACCAAAAACTTATATTTTCAGATACTAACTATTATGTTTCAGAAGTGTGTTTAGCCGATTTACTACAATCAAAGTTGTGCCGAAGAATATATGGTCCTTAGCAATATTTATAATCTGAAAAACAGCCAACATCACTTATTAATCTAAAGGTGTAAGTCTATCTGCGTTTAGCCACTGAATATCTTACTATGGCAGCTTATTATCAACGATCGGACCTTATAAACCAACTAAGCGCTATATACACAGTTTTAAATAAAATATTTCACTAACCTGTTATAGAAAGGATGAACTCTTTGTCGAAGCTGGACGACTCTCGAATTTGCTCGTCATTAAAAATATAACCACAAGGGACAACCATCAAAGAGGTTGGGTCATTGGAAAGCAACATATGATTTTAAAAGGGCTTTGCCAGAAGATGAGTTTAACAATTTCTTTGCTGCTTTGCGACTTTTACTGTCAAATTCTCTAAATGAAAGACAGATTTTGATGTGTTCGTGTTCGCTAACCGGTGTCTTTGTGTTTGCGTTTTTGTGTTCTTCATGGCGCTCGCCATCTTGTTTACAATTTTAACAATTTTTTATTCACTTCATCAATACCAAAAAAGCCAACTTGCTCTGTTTTCAAATTTTGTAAACAGAGGAAGTGGTTTAACTAAAGTCAGCAACAACAAAATCTTGCTCTCTGTATTTCGACCCACTTTCTGAAATAAGCTGCCTTTCTATTTCTTTTTATAACCGAAACCATCGTTGTGTTATTAGACGTTTCGCTATACCCCGTTTTTATTCTTTTTCGTTTATCTTGATGAATTGAATAAAAAACCATTTCAAATTCGGATATAACGAAACGAGAATAAAAATACGGAAACCTAGTTTTTAACAACAAGGACGTACTTTAATTTTATCAAATTCTTATACACACAACGTAGGCTGCTTGGGCTCACTTACACTAGATTAGATACAAACGTTAGCTTTCAGTAAATATTTATTTCACGAGAGAAATATTTTCGCAGCTAGTCTATCCAGACGATATTTCCTGCCAAAACAGTGCAATCTGCTATGTTAAAGTAGTTATTCTGGAGCTGCCGAAAAAGCTAATATAGCTGCCATGACTAGTGGTAGAATAGCGAGATTAGGGAACCATGCTGAATAATCTTGCCTGAGTCTGAAAAGAACTTGGATTTCATTCTTCTATCATGTCCTCGTGGTTTGGAGAACCTTCGTCTGTCTATCTTGTTTTAGAGGATCCAAAATTATGAAGAGTAACACCCATTATTTTCCTTCATGTTTCTGAAGCTACCATTCGCAACCACATTTCTATTGCTTGCCAAGAATAGCTCACGCAATATTGCAGACGTGATTTCCATTGGCGTATTTCAACTTTGCGCTTTTAGGTTTCGATTTGAGCATCAGATTTTTTTCAATAATCTTTAATAATCGTAGTTTGTAGAAGATGAACAGAATAGTAGGGTAAAATAGGGTAAAAACGACCAGAAATAGAAAAGCGCCAAAATAACCCTGCACGAGAAAATCATAAACCATTTATTAGGGAGATATTATTGCAAAAGTTCAGAACACGAAGAAGGAAAATAATTATTATAATTATAAGTACAAATATATATATATAAATTTTGTTAACACTTACACAGGCTAATTGCGCAATGAAATTTTACTGAAGAGGCATGACATTGACAGAAAAGTTTATGGATAGCGATGGTCAACAATAGCCAAGAAAAAAAATCATACTTTGGATAAATTACCTATATTCGGGACAAGCAAAAATTATTATTCGGTACGAAATAAGATTTTTTAGTTTCAAATGAAAACTAACCAAATTTTTGGAAGGGAAAGAAGCTGAAATAAAAGAAAATGAAAAGAACAGAACAGTACATTTATTATGTTAATATGCGACTATTTCCCAAAATATTCAAAAGCATATAGCCTTTTCAGAAAATAGACTTTTGAGCTGAATTTAGTAATAAAAAGAACAAAATCTCATCTTGATTACATACACAGAAGATAACCACAAAGAAATGCAAAAAAACTCAGAAATGTTCATAAAATCAATCGTAAAGCAAGCTGGCGATAAATCCCAACACAAAATCGGACCACTTCAGTATACACAAAATCTAAATGATACATGTACGCGATATGTTACTAGTTGAAGTGTTAAAATCTGTGTATTGCTTACTTTTCATTTTCGTGAAGATGAACGACAATTTTTGAAGTAGAAAGACGTAAATGCTGATGCCATGCCCACAATTTTGAATGACATTAAGGGTATAGTGACCATCTCAAAAGAGGATGTTCAACTTGGTCTTTGGTTCGAATCCCAAAACCGGCATTGCGAATATAATCAATTTGACATCGGAAATCGAATTTATTTTACAGTAAAGATACTCGTAAAATATATTCTACGGCAGCTCCTCATTCGTTTTTATCAAACATTGCAAAGTTTCGAGTAACATATTTTGTTGGCACAATGGTTTCAGTGGCTCTCTAGGAAGAAATTTATAATACTCCTTATGGTTCTAATCCCAGGAAAAAGGAAAGGCATTTTGAAAATGATTTCGAAAATGGCTCCAGGTCTTTTTCAAATGTATAACACAACCAGCAGTATACCCGTGAGATATATTCCCCTAAAAACACTGAACCATTTCCATGATATTCGTTCTATTTGTTGAATTCATTTACACCCCATGATGATATTACTATGGATTAAGTGTTCCCACGGAAAACTGGCATGAATTTTCAGCCGTTAGTTCAAATTCAACCACCCACATTATCGAAAACAATTCGAAAATGAGGCTTAATATTGGGCGATCCCTAAAAAGGAGGAAATTCGGTGTTTCAAGTTTGGCAGTTTGATTTTTTCATTTCAAAAATGAAGAAAACCAAAAAATTATTGCCTTAATGTAAAAATGACAATCGGCAAAATAAAAATTGAAATAAAATGGCAAAACTTAAAAACACTGAAATCAACTGAAATTAAATTACAACTCTATACCTTATTCAAAATATATATTCAACTGTAATGACCACCAGGAAGCTTGTAACGGTTGCTTAACCGTTCACTTAGCGACAGCCTCGACACATTCCTTAATAGGTAGTAGCTGCCAAGCCGCACGCCAGATGCACGTGATCAACACGTATCTGGATCGTCTGGAAACTGACCTCCAGTCTGTGCCCGCAAGGCACAGCCACGTCAGCAACCCACCACTACTTAAGCGGAGCCCACCTGAGACTCCGCGGAGACTATACGATGTACACTGTTACTGTAGGTAACATCTAGACCTGTGTCTCGTCAATACAAGCTGTTCTCCCTCACTTCGTTTACGTGTCTTTACTGCCTGTAACCAACTGTTACATTTGGTGAACGTGCCAGCGTGAAACTGACATCTTCAACATCTTTCAGCCCGAACCTTCCATCATCTTCAAGACAGCTCTAATTTCAGACCAGCCGGTCAGGCCTTTGGCTCGACATCGTGGACGCCTTCCTCATTGCGTCTTCAGTCTCCGCAACAACGTGAGTTAAGAACAATCTAGCTGACATCACACCACATTGTTCTGATGCTGTAGCCCTCAATTATACCACACCACTTAGCAAAAAAAAACTACCAACTAAAACCATACACCACCTATTACCCATTGATTCACCATACCCTCAACTATCGACATTCTTCCTACAACCAAACCCCAACCTATCTAATTCTCCAATAATGGCGGACGCCTTACAAGACCTTATCACAGCACTAAACCGACGTGAAGATATCCAGGCCATCTCATTCTTCGGCGGTAACGCCACAGACCAATACATATCATCATGGCTCTCCAAAGCAGAAGCAGTCGCCACCATCCATAATTGGGATGATGCAATTAAAAAACAAAATTTTGCTTCAAGACTCAAAGGTCCTGCCTTAAAATGGCACTCCCAGCGCACCCGCGCTCACCCGAACGAAGCCTACGTGGCATGGAAACAAGCTTTAAAAGACCACTTCAAACATCCAGCCGACAGAGACAAGCAAATACAAAAGCTAGAGAACCTAACACAAAAACCCAACCAACCGGTTCGAATGTTTATCGACAAGATTAATAGCTCATACAACGCTATCTACGACGACACGGGTAACAACGAATTATCAATCAAGAATGATTTACTCGTCAAAATTCTCCTAAGAGGCATCCTGAAACCAATAAAGACTCTTATGGTTTTGAACCAAATGTTACCAGAAGTCACTACTTGGGATGACGCACAAATAGCGGCATTGCGATGTGAGACCACTTTGTACAAAACGCAAACAAGCAACGGAATACTAGAACTCCCTAGTTTCACTACTTCTAATATTGATACACTAGCAGCTACGACCCTAGAACAACAACAAAAACAAATCAAGGAATTACAATCAAAACTTAACAAAATAAATTTTGTTGGAGAAGTACAAGAACCAACTGATGACACCATACCAAACACGGGACCCAATCGACGCAGACGACCCCCGGATTCTCAATTTAAATTTTAAAATCATGCAATTCTCCTTGCGTAGTATTACTTAGTAGATCCCCTCTAAAATGATCAAACTAATCTTTTAACTAAACCATCCTTATTTGTTAGTCTTTTTTGAGCACTTAAAACTACTAATTCAAATCTATTAATTAAGAAATCTGCTTCCCTCTCCTATCAAAAACCCTTTTTTTAAGTCAAGAAGAAAACATACATTACTATGGCGTTTTATCTTAACCCTTTTCAACGTATCCCTTGTGAAATAAACTGATAGTGAAGCTAAAAAATTCTCGAGTGTTACCCCAACGTGTGGCGAAACTCTCACTATCGTGTCAATTCCGACCAGACACACTCAAAACAGATTTTACCCTTAGAGAAGATTTTGTGCTTCTAGCTAAGGCAAATCTGGAAAATAGTGCATTGCCAATAAGTATCGTTTCTTAAAGGAAGAAGTGGGATATTTAGGAAATATCGTATCCTAAGGAGGAATCGAATCTATTTTATCCGTAACCAACTACAGAAGATATTTACAAATTCACCAACAAGACCCATGGTTCCCAGCTTACAAAAAGCAAAGTACCATGGACACGGGGAACTAAGGAGCAGCCGTGCTACGATGGCTACTGCGGTCACCTTAGGAAAACCAGGGCGCCCATGAGGAATCTGTTATTGATTCAAAAGAACATTCTGTTGCGTATGCCTCTATAAAAACATGACCAAGTAAACTAGAACTGAGTGGACCCCTACACAGCAACTAGATAAATTTTGCAAGGAAATCTACATGGACGGCATGGCGCAAAGAAAGGAACTTGTCGACAGTGAGCAAGACAGTAGTCCCGGTGAAACTACATAAGAGATACTTCTGTTTGGTGTCCAAGCATGTACGCATATTGCAAACTGTTAATTTATGCTGAACAAACGCCATAACAAACGTGCACAGCCCTACTGCCATCCATACCGATTGACACACATTTTTTTGACGGTTGGAAATATTTAGCAGCAGGGGCCCCGTTTTAAAACGCCTACTTGAAAATGGATGTATCTTGATGGATATAGAGTATGCGACACACTGTGTTCGCTATTCAACAAAAAAAATGTATCGGCCTAATCTTCAAACCAAAGTTCACTGACAAATAACACTGAACTAAGACGGTTTGACTGACAACACGATCAACCATCGAGATACACATTTTTTCAAACTTCAGTAATGACAGAAACGAGCTAAACCAAGCCATTACATGCCACCGCCCACTATAAGACCACCGGATTAAAATTCTTCTGATGTATGTGTACAACTAACTCTATTGTCACGGGACGGAACGTGACACTATTAATGGGGTAAACAACTAAATTACGTAGAGTCACCGTCCACAAAACTTTACATTCCAGTACAAGAATTTAACCTTTCTTTCTTCTCAAGGCTTTACGGCCTGAGAGCAAAAAAATAATGAAGGCCTCTTGTGAGGATTGTTAGTGATTGCCAACTAAACTTGTCCTAAAAAAAACCATGGTATGAGACAATTTATTAGCAAAAACAAAAAAAAAATACGCGATTGCACAAGCAAAACTGAACCACTATTACAATCGTTTACTGAAGAATTACTCTTCGAGTAACACGACGCCGTGCTTCTTAAAGTCTACATGTGCAGATCGGAAAATGAACTTGAGGTAAACGCTCATAGTAATTGAAAAATTTTCCGATCCCAAATTATTGATGCATCAAATCGACGAAGACTACGAAATGTTGCAGTACACTGCAATCTCCTCAACCAAAGGAACTTTATTTAAACCGAATCCCACTAATAGATGCCAAATTAACAAAGGAGTTCATTCATCTTTTTTCAAATAAGGGAGGAATGGGTGTAGACCTCTCCGCCATAAAAACACGCAATATTGCACATATAGATAATTTATTTGCTCAGCAGAACTGCTGATGATTTAAAATAAACATGTAAGAGTTATTTAAATAATTAAGTTGCTATTTCGTCATCTTCGTCTTCATCACCGCCAGCAGCACCATTAGGTTGTCCATCATCATCAGCGGTTAAATTATTTCTGGCAGTTTCTGATGCAACAATTTTTGATCTTTTCTTGAACGCCGATTTTTCGGTCGAGAGTTTGTTACTGATAGCACTCCTAATGTGCTTTGCTTCCAGGGTGAAGGTGTATTGCTTTCTCCAAAATTCGGTGACATAATCTAAAAAAAATGCGAAAGGGTAAATTGTTATGCATTGTTTTTTTTCTATAAAGTATAAAATGAATACTTATGATTGCCTGAACGGAATCAGTGGGTAGGGCAGGCTTCGTTGGTTTGTCAGACTTGTCATTTTTTGCTTTATTTCCACTAAGAGAATGCTCGGACATGAATTTTCTGTCTCAAAGGTCCTCCATGATAACATTTATCATCGCATTCATGTCCGTTGTTTTCTTGCCTCCATTCCCGTAACTGACAGCGTTTTTCAGGGCATTCGGATTAATGGGAGTAGCACACGTTCGGCTAAGTTTTACCTAATGTAGTAAAACCAAAACAATGATTATTGAAAGACAAGAGAACATTTAAAAATTTTAAATGTACTTTCTGAACACCACTAGCTGTCAAAGCTGTATTCCTGGTCCTGTCTTGAAGAGGAGATGATTGTTCACCAGCCGTAGAAATTATTGATTGCAGCAACTGCAAACCTTCCTTCAAGGCTAAAAAACAGATGAAATAAAAATAAAAAAGTCTAGGAATTTAGTCAATATCAAGCTGCTTTGAGTTTACTTACTATGGGAAAGAACAGATGGATTATCTAGCATATTAGATTTCGCTGCAGCCAGTTCCTCTTCCATTCTCTGCATTTCTTCTTCCTGCGTTTTAAGTTGATCTTCTTTAGAAGCCATGGTTTCTTCAAGCTTTTCAAATTTAGACCTTAACAGTTCATTTTCCTATTCAAGCCACAACAAATTCCATTTAGTCAAGTTTAAGAAAATAAAGCATAATGAAGAAACATACTTGGCCAATCGTCCGTTTCCCAGTAACTGGAGTTCCATACTGGTGACGTTCATTATTGATTCTTGAATGTAATGGAGTAGACGGTGGCGAGGAAGAAATATTTGATAACTTGGATAAGACTGCGTTGTTTTTAAGTTACACACCGTTACCTCCTGGTGAACTTGAATCAAAAAGGCTGGGTGTGACGGACTTGTTATTTGAAGTCGATATGTTTGGTCGCGAAAAAGTTGCGAATGACTTAGGTGATGGAACTGGTGACTCTTTCGGGATTGCATTTCTATTTTCATCTGCACTGCTGTCATCTTCATTATCATCTTCGTTATCACTTTCATCTTCAGACACTGTCATTGCTTCTCGTAACTCTTGAGAATTCAAGATTGATTTCTGTGCAGCCATATCATTTCTTCTCTGTATGATATCTCGTTTCTTATCTAAAAATATACAAAAGTATTCAATGAAATCTAAGACATTCTTAAATTAACCAAAACAATATACTACGTACCAGAACATGCCAGAAGAGTGGCAGCTTTCAAAGGCCACTTTCTGAAACTTGACGTATCTACAACAGGAATCTTGAAAGAAAACTGTTGATCTTTTGGCCACCTTGAAATTGTCAACGCACACCTCTGATTATTAAATTTAACAAGTATTCTAAGAAAATCAAGCTTATACAACAGCAATTTCAGTTTCATCGCGTATAAGATCTTGAACTTGGGTCCCCCTTGAGAACAAACCAACATGTAGAATGGGTTTCTTAATGAAATCTAGAGTTCCCATTCCCAATTCTCCGTTTGCGAATTTGAGAAGGATATAACAGGTTTCTTGCACCTCATTTGGTGCCATTCTGTCTCTAAAAATATCACTTCATTAAGGTTAAAATAGTTCCTATTATTTATTTTTAGCAGACGTCTCATTGTTACAAACTGTCTAATAAATTAAGAATTAGACATTTTCAGTTTTTCAAAATAAAAAAAAATTGAGTTATAAAAGAAAAGTGTAGGTATTAATCATGGGAAAGAGAAAGAAAATTTTTGACGAGGAAAATGGAACTCATCTTAGCAGATATGTTAAAAGGAGATTGGCCAAAAAGAATTCAAATGTAGACACGGGGGAGATGCAGGATAATGAAGAAATAATGAAGTCTTTGGAACTTACGACAGAATTAGGATTGTACAGTCTAAATGGTGGTCCCTCCAACCTTTTAACAACCATTGATGAAGTAGAAAATGTAGACAACAATTTTGAAATCACGTCAACTGATGAGGAAGTAAGTTGTGTTAATAGCATTTTCTTTAATCACGTATCAATAAATTTATTTATATATCTTATGTTTGAATAAATAGATAATAGAGATAAATGAATCTACGGAGGATGAACACTGTAGCTATTATTGTGAATCTACATCATCACAAACTGAAACAGAAACTGAGGTACTTTAGTGTAAATTCTTAAACGGCTGATTTTTATTGACAAACATTTACCTTGATTGTTTAGGATGAACTTTACATCCACCGTGAAAACTTTTGCCAACCATCACAATACTTGCCTCTTTTCAACTTGGGGTTTTATTTCAAGAATAACCTTTCTAAGAAGGCTTTTCATCAAAGTTTGAAATTGACGCAAATTGCTACCCAAGACAGCCAAAAGCAACTACAAAATCCTGAATCGTGTTTAAATGAGTACTCCCACTTGGCAGTCAATATTCAAAAACAATTCATTTGCCTTCAGAAAGAGTGCAGTCAGATTCTTGTAATTGACTCTAAAGGTATCCCTACAGCTAGACAACCATGTGGCCATAAATTATCTAAAGAAGACAAGACGTGTTTCATGCTGAAACTACCAATCAAACAGCAGTTGCTGCATTATCTACAAGAAGGGGACATGCTAGATAATAAAGATTTTGTGTCGGCAACTATACCAAATGAAGGGATTCGAAAAGACGTCAGTTCTGGTGATTGCTGTCGTACCCTAGTAAAGAATCGACATATCACCAATAGAACAATGACTGGGATCTTAAATATTGATGGTGCTGACTTCTTTAAGTCCAGTAAATTTGGCTTTTGGCCATGTATGGCAGTTATAAACGAAGTACCGTATAAAAAACGACGATCGAATATGGTGTTGATGGCATTGTGGTACGGAAACAAGAAACCTCCTCGCGATTCTTTCCTAGAATTTGCACTTCAAGATTTACAATCTCTGGAATCCGATCCGATTGAATTTAAAGGAATTACAGTCCCCTCCATAAGTATGGGATCACCCCGCGCCGTTCCATAAGGCGGCGTGTATTTTTCATATGGGTTTTTCGGGTGGCAAAAATCGAAAAAATGACATAAATTCACCAAACTTGGGATTTATGTCATTTTACGTCTTTTCTATTGTCTGAATTTTTTTCAGATTTTTTCCCCTATTTTTTATGCCTAGAAAAGTGGCGCACAAAGTATCGGATCACTCCGACGCCGGCCGTGTTGTCTTATGGCGCAAATGGGCTTTTCATATTGCTTTTTATATTATTAATTTTCTAGAAGGAATTTTTATTTTCAAACCGTGTATACTATACCCTTTCATAAATTTACTGTCAGTTTTTCATGATGATATGAATTATTTTCGAATTTTCCCAGATTTATTTGTTTCCCGAGTTTCTGAAATAAGAGACTGCAGAAGACTTCATTTACGGTTTACAACCTCTATCAGCTGGCGTAGGCCGGAAAATTAGTGTCGTTTCTATACACCACTGGCGCTCTGCTTCCTTTTTTACTTAAGGGGCGTATAGAAACGACACTAATTTTCCGGCCTACGGCAGGCGATAGAGGTTGCAAACCCTAAATGAACTCTTCTGTAGTCTCTTATTTCAGAAACTCGGGAAACAAATAAATCTGGGAAAATTCGAAAATAATTCATATCATCATGAAAAACTGACAGTAAATTTATGAAAGGGTATAGTATACACGGTTTGAAAATAAAAATTCCTTCTAGAAAATTAATAATATAAAAAGCAATATGAAAAGCCCATTTGCGCCATAAGACAACACGGCCGGCGTCGGAGTGATCCGATACTTTGTGCGCCACTTTTCTAGGCATAAAAAATAGGGGAAAAAATCTGAAAAAAATTCAGACAATAGAAAAGACGTAAAATGACATAAATCCCAAGTTTGGTGAATTTATGTCATTTTTTCGATTTTTGCCACCCGAAAAACCCATATGAAAAATACACGCCGCCTTATGGAACGGCGCGGGGTGATCCCATACTTATGGAGGGGACTGTAAGTATTTTTTTTGCCATTGATCGTATCAGTTGATGCTATAGCCCGACCGATAGTGCGCAATTCCACACAACTTAATGCAGAGTTTGGCTGTGATTGGTGTTTGCATCCTGGTAAGAACATATTAGCCTTATTGAAACAAAATTGTACTACAATTCCGATTTACCACATGTTCACTTGGCGTATTAGAATTTTTCTAGGGCAAACTTTTAAAAAGCTGGGGAAGAAGAGGGGCCATTTTCGTGTTTATCCAGAACCTTTTACGTTTCCTACTTTTCCCAGTTGCTGTATGGATCAACACAATACTGATCTTCAGGTATTTCACTACGGATCGCCCGCTTAGTCGTAATTATACTTTATAATTATACATTTTTAAAAATACATTAAAAACTATGTGGTACTCACTACTGGAAAGCCTTATCCTGGAATTTGCGGTACAAATTCGTTCATGAATTTCAAATACCTCGATCATGTAAAAGCAGAAATTCCCGACTACCTGCATGCTGTTTGCATGGGTATAAAATGTATATGCATCTTGTCTCTTACGGGAACGAATGTATAAAATGTGAGGCGGGACTCAACAATGAGAATGTTTATTAATATCAGTCCAGAAAGTACAATTGATAGAAAAGATATAACTAAATAGGAGAGGAAGAATAAGGAATGAGAGACAGTACCTTTACTCAGTTGTAGTTGACGAGTTGCACAACACAATTAACACACACAATTGAAAGAGAGTTGTATTACTTGAACTGAATCGGAAACACCCGATCGGTAAAACTACAGAAAGGATCTGCCTTTTGGAGAGAAGAATATCGCACCCTTTTATATGAGAAGAGTGGGGTTGCGACATAGTATAAAGAAAACGATAGCAAAAGGTATCCCATAGAAAACCCACCCCAAGTGAGTTGACAGTTCTGTCAACTCACTTAATTGAGGTTTAAAGAGTATTTAAATGGGGTAAAAGGGGCTTGAAATATGCGTGGAGGACGCGTAATTTATGCATGGAGATGCAATCTAAGAAGGGTAAAGAACCGCGGCGTCGGCAGCAAGGGAGAAGGGGTTGCACCGGAAACTGTATAGGTGTGATGCGTCATCCTAGCCGTAGGCCAATGACGCACACGCCGTTCTATTACAGTATCATAAAGTTCTTTATTGAATTGTGGACTCAAACGAAATACCACAAACAGCCATGCATCTAAATAAGAATAAGAGGGCTATTTTTGACATGCGAATGAAAAATATTAAGCCTCCTCATGAAATAACCAGAACCCCTCCTTCTTTGGCTAGCTTATCAGACTGGAAGGCATCTGAATATCGTGCATTTGTTTATATTATTTCTGCGTCTTAGAGGATTTACTTCCAAAATTTATTTTGACGACTTTTGTATGTTTTTCTATGGGCTTCAGGTTCTGCTTCAAGATGAGGTTTCCGTCGAAAAAGTTAGAGAGGTGGAATATTTGTTTTCGAATTTCGTTCGAGAAAGCGAAACCCTCAATGCACTTGAACATATTAGCTTTAACTTGTATCTTTTTGACGCATCTCTCGCAAAGTGTTCTTGATTGGGGTTGCCTTTGGGCCACTTCCACATTCATTCCCGAGTGGTTTAATGGTCAATTAAGATCGTTGGCAAATGGAACCCAAGGGGTTATAAACCAAATGGCTAGTAAGTTTTTAATACGAAATGTCGTTAGAAAAGATGCGTTGAATTTGATGACAAAGTACATCTTACCGAAAAATGTATCTCTTTTATTAGAAGAGCTTTTCCATATTCCCAATCATCTGGTTAAGAAAAAAAATTGTATTTCTGTGGAGGGGATTAGTTTTTCATTACTTGGAACACCAAGTAATTGCAAAATTAACATTCACGAGGAAATAGCTTTACGAAATTTGTTTGAAGAATCAGGAGATCCGTTATTGTCATCAGAACATTTTCCAATTGATGAAACAGCTTTAGGTTCCTATTTATCGTTTCCACGCATTCAGAATGCGAGTAAATCATCGATATTTACTACTTCAAACTATATTCGCGCAAAAAAAGGAAAAATAACTACGCTTACATGTCAGACGGTTCTTTTTTTCCGAATTGATAAAATCATGACTAGATACTCTGTGGTTGTCATGGGCCGAACTTTAGGGTCACTTTCAAAGGTAGCACTCGCTCCCCAGGGTTATTCTCAACTTGATGGCCAAACGACAAAGCTTAAAGGACTGTAGGATGATGTAGTGGCGCATTTCGTTGATGATATCATTAAAAAATGCGTAGTTGGATTTCATAATGATATAATAGATACATATGTTGTAACTGCGATGCCAAACACAGTAGAAACTGATTAGATGAAAAAACCTGTATTCGCACGACGTGTTTATTATAAAAATACATAAATATCATAAACTGCAGCACTGAACATAATTGTACTCGTATATTTATTTCCAAACAGCATACATATAAATATTTTCAAGAGACGGCGGCCAGTGTTGATCTTGAAATAAAAAATTCAATATTAAAGTATAAATATATTTTTATTCATATAAGGAATTCAAATGAAACATATATACAGTACCCACCAAACTATTAGGTACACCCCCCTATTTTCAGTGCATTCTTATGGCACTACGTGTCCTAGAAAAAATGCAATAGTTTGGTGGGTACTGTAGCCTAAATGCAACATTTATTTCATAATTATATGTTTGTTAATTTTATGCTTGCGCCAAGGTTATTCCAAGCACAGCAAACATTTCATGTTTGCTGTGCTTAGAATAGCCTCATTCTGAGCAATCAATTCGAAAAGTTAAAAAATATTGCCTTGAAATAGCCTTGCGCAAGTATAAATAAAAAGGGGAAATATTATACAGAAAATAACATGCTTGGAGCGGCTTTAGTTTAAGCATTAAAAAAAGTCTATCAAATACTTCATTGGGGTATACTTGCTGCAAGCTGTTTGCACCAGGCAGTCGCGCTATCGGCTAAGCTAAACTTTTTCTACGGGATAGCAGCCATGTAATACATAATATATTTAACATGTCGGTAACGTACATACAAAACATTGCGTGAATAAATTCTGTTACGACCTAGTTTTACATACTTGGGAACTAAGAATAAGTGTGCTTAGATAGCATTGGTTGTCAATATTCCTTATTCCTCGTTTTTAAACCCTAGATTCGCTGATATACTCATTTTCAAAGAAAATATAAAGTTTGGTTTAAATAGATTTGGAAGAGCAGAAAATCCTATTTACTTGCAAGCTACTTCACTCGCTATTCGCTGGATAGAAACGAGCAGTTTTATAACAAATCAAGATGAATTTAAGACGGCCATCGACAACTTTGAGTGAGCTTTGAAACAGATAATGACTACAATCTTACAATGAGACCTACTTAAAATAAACGACCTTAGTACCTTTGGAGCAGCCAGAACCCCAAAGCATTGGCATGTTTTTTCCGTAAGCAGGAGAAGAAAGGGGTACGAATAGAAAGACAAAGGAGAGTAAAAAAAGAGGGACCGACCTCTTTTTTCCCCAATCTTTTCTTCCCTTCCTTGACTGCTAACGAAAAAAAAAAATCAAAATTGACAATGTAATGGGCGTTTGACTAGGCCAAGATGACAACCTCGAACCACTCTATAAGCCACTGGTTAAGGCCCCATCGGTAGCCAGTGAAAAAGGTAGCCAGTGTCCAATTCTCACTAAATCACCACTTCAGAAGAAAGACGAGAGACTAAATTTTTTCGAATTTTTTACGGTCTAAACGTTGGCAATACGTTAAAAATTTGCAAATTTTCATGACGTTGCCAGATTTCGCAATGGGCATAAGATGAGACGATATGACATAAGAAATACACATACACAGAAATTATGAAACAGAAATTACTCACCATGGGGTTTCAATTACAAGATCCCATTCCATGCATAACTTGAAACAATGGACAACGGCTCACAATCCAGGATATCTTTTAATTGACACAAAGCATTAATAGGTGGTTCCTCACTATTTAGTTCAAAAGCATGAAAATGTTTGTCAAATAATGAATGGAATTGTGACATAATGAAAGCGATGATCTTTATTTTTCCAAACTCTGGGTTACCAGAAGTGGTTTTGTAACTTTTCTTTAACACTATGACTGACCTTATCTGATACATCCTAATATTCACTGATACCCAAGGAGGATGAAAAATGAACAACACTGCTGGACGTAATTACAGAATTATACCTCTCTACACGTTTGTGATATTCACAATGAGGCTACTTAATCCATGCTTTTCGAGAAGTGTTCACTGCTTGGGCTGTGGTTTTCATTAGAGTTTGCAGAGACATGATGATTAGTAACTGAAAAGGATATGGGTTTGTACACCAGTCTGCCGTGAATGCCATTACTATGGTAAATGTCATGTTGATCAATGGAAAGAAAGTCTTTATTGGCCGGTTCATTCCACAAATTCCTGAATAGCTACGATTAATATTTTCTCCTTTGAGAAATTCATGTTATGCTATTTCATTGAACCTTTTTTCAGTTCAGTTAGGCAGTTCAACAAGATCAATAGTGGTGTTTACATGTGTGTGTGTTGCTTATGTGCTTAAAAAACGTAACGTAGTAAAGCACTCCAATGCGTATGTTTAATAAAAAACATCAAAACGTTTTTTATCATGTCTCTTATCGCCACAATAACCTCTTACACACGGGTATAAAGATGGATTGTGTTAGAAGTACGATTCTAAAAAGCAAACTTAAATTAGCTTCTACAATGGTTATTAAACATACGGAGTTGTGTGCGGCGATTAGCGTGGAAGGTTGCTGTTATCATACCGAAAGGATTAATACGTTCCTTCAACATTCACCGTTCATGCAGGAATGCAATCTTCATCGCGAAATACCACCTAAAAATACCGTAAGCCATAATTTTAACCACTTTTTCATGGTAAAGTAACTTGACAGCTTGATTCTTACTGCTTAATACAGAAAATACTATCCTTGATTTAGGAACGGGCAACCCATGGCCCTGGTTGGGACGGTCGGCAAGCCAGACTTACAAGACAAACTTATTATCGATATGTTGCCGAGAGCACCAAGAAGACGCGTGGAACATCAACGAGTTCAAAACCTAGAGGCGACCCTCAGACGACAACGCAACGGAAGATGTCATCGTCTTAGGACCAAACATATGCGAAAAAATTGAATGAAAGTTGATTAGAATGTCAAAACACAACAAATTAAAAAATTCAATAACCATTAAAATTGTTTGTGACGTGCAGTTTGATGTTAAATTTCAGACTGTAATCTATATTTTCATACACTAATGCTAATGAATACGAATTTTCTTTAGAAAACTTGCATGAATTGCATATTTAACAACAACAAATTTAAGTTTGTTCAAAGGCAGATTTTTTAAATTAAAATGAGCCTTATTGTCCAAACCGAAAGATGGAATATCTAGTGGGATGCATTGAGCTAAGTTTGTTTTTGAATTAATAATTTGATCCAAAATTTCACTTAACCTTGCAGTCGCATTTTGAACTCACTGCAATTTATCGAGGTGATTAGAAGGAAGACCAACAAGAAGGGAATTTCCATAATCGTGCGTAGAAGTCACGAAAGCATGAAAAGGCTGAGCTAGGGCAGAGACAGAGATAAACTTCTTAATCCGGGAATACGGTGCAGATGGAAATAGGATTTCTTACAAATCGATCGAATTTGATCATTCATAGTCAGTTGGGAATCAAGAATTACACCGAGATTACGGACACACTCTGAAGGAACAATTTGTACATCTCCAGCAATAATAAGGAACTCGTGTGGCCTATTTTTGCCGTGGACAAGGAGCGCATCAGTCTTACTGTCATTCAATTTCACCCTGTTAGCCGTAATCCACCCTTTCATGTCCCTTATGCAGCAAGAGAGAGAACCATTTGCCTTCTGCTGACTCAATCCATGACACGTCGGTTGTCATAGTAAATAGACTGATATAACTGATATTACTAATAGACTTACATAAATTAATGGCCAAAAATTGTGTGCAACAAAGGAAAAGTTATAATTAAATTACATTCACAGTTCTTGTCGGTTGATTCGCAGATATAGATTATTCTGGTATGTCGATGACCAGGTCAAATAGGGACGCCTTCACATCGGGAAAATTAAGCGGAATGCTGATGAAATTCAGTATCTTACTGGAAAGAAGTGTATAAAAGTCTATATTTTAAAACTTTGCTAGAGTAATTTCCATTAATGAAGGTACTTTTGTTGATACCTGATCTCAACTGCAATCACAATTACTGTCTAACAATCAATTTTTGTTCCAAGAGGGACGATTTAAGCTCTTGAGCCATAATTGGAAGTTTGTTCTACGAACGTCCACTATAACGATATTACAATCAATTACTTTTACTTCAGTAACATATGTAAAATATTACAAGTACAGTTTTGAATGGATTGAATGCCAAGAAGTAATAAATATAATTTAATTACAGAAAAACACTGATTCGATTTTCTATGCTATACGCCACTAAAAAAAAGTAAAAAAGAAGGAGGTTAAGTTCCACCTCATCAAGGCCCTCAAGGAAAAAAAAAACAGTATTTTGAGATCTTAAATAATCTTTCACTACGTTCAACCCTACACAACCAGGAGCCTTCTTTTTTAATGGAGTAAGTGGCACACAGCTTTCCGTTCATGGGAAAGGAAACGTAAAGATCAAGATTAATCTTGATCATGGCACACACGATGGAATCTCTCACAATGTTTTGTACGTACGAGAAATTAGGAGGGAACCTTCCATCCCTTGGCGCAGTATCCGATCTCGTTTTTCAGATCAGCATCACAGAAACCAATGCTGAAGTTAAACTTGACGGGCGACCGTTCATGAACGGCACCCGTGATAAAATGACGAAAGCTTGTATTTTATGAATATTTCGACTATCCATGCTACTTCAAACACGCCCGTATCCTCGCATATCTTATCTACTGCAGCTGCCGTAAAGACAACTAAATCTGCGAAAGCCCGAACACTCGATCAGTGGCACAAAGACCTGGAAAATGCCAATAACCGCACAATCAAACGTATGGAACGAAACGACGATGTCATTGTGTTAAAAATTAATTCAAAAATTGGCCGGTGGCTGACAGCAAAGCGTGTGTGATCAAGGGAAATTTTCCCGTTTAACTTTATTTTGGGGTCGCCATCGTGGTACCTTTGTTGGTCATCGAATCCATTGCGATCTAGTCGGCGAGCTTCAAGTTTCCACGCCCAAAGGGGCACATTAATATCTCATACTCGAAGACTTCTCTAGGTTAGAGGAGGTTTTTTTTTCTCAAAACCAAGGACGAAGCACCAAACTTAATCAAAGGGTTCATTGCAAGAATCGAATGGGAAACTGGATACAAAGTAGTCACTTTCCGCGGTGACAACGACGGTGTATTCGTTAACAATGATCTCCGCCAGCGGTTTTTCGTACGCGGAATCCACGAACAGGAATGCACTGTACCAAATATCCCACAACTCAATGGCGTATCCGAAAGAGACAACAGGTCTACTGATAAAGCTATGCGTTTTGCATTGCATGCCAAAGAACTACCTGTAAGTTAGTGGGCGGAAGCGAGTAAACTACTTTGGCTACATCAGTAATCGTTTACTGTCCAGCACCATCGACAAGACGCCGTTTGAATGAAGAATCCCGATATCTCTTACATGCGCGAATTTAGAATAAAAGGCCGCGTCTAAATTCCAGAGATCGAACCACGAAAGTTGGACGCTAAATGTCGGCTACTGCGACAAGCAGGATGGTTATCGCATCTTGGACTCTCATGACAACAAAACCAGAATCTCTCGCGATGTCGAATTTCTTGCACATTGAACATTGAACATTGTGCGACTACACCTCCGATCACTGACAACAGTACCACTCCACCCCTACTCTGTACCCTTACAGGATACGACCCTGGAGAATCTCCACCTTGACCAGGAATTTTGACCAGGAACCTTGACCACATTGAACAGGAAGTTACTCCACTTCCTGCATTGGGTCATCGTAATGCTATGTCCAACGCTACTGTTGTCCCTATTTGAAGATCTCTAAGATAAAGAATAATACAAAAGATATGGCCACGAGATTAAGGCACCTGTTTCAGCTCGCCTGAGGAAGAAGAAGAACATCATTTCCGCAAAACGTTCATGGCCCAATCACAAATCGATGAGACTCTCGGACTGTTGAACTAGGAACCTGTACTTTTAAGGAGGCCATGTCATCGACACAAGCTTCGCAATTGATGTACTCAATGGTCAAACAAATGAGGTTCATCTGAGAAAATAACACATGGACCCTAGTCAAACTGAAAACAGGACGGTAAGCAGGTGGCACTGGTGGCACGTTTTAAAATACCTCAAAGGCACCCGCAATCACGGCCTCTGTTATTTTGGATCCACCGACCAGTTCCCGTAAATCGCCTTCAATGCTACACCGACGCCGATTATGCCGACACAGGGATAACCAGCGCTCCCGATCCGGCTATGTCTTTCTCCTCAACGGAGTAGCAACATCCTAGCACAGTAAACTATAGACCTATTTTTTCCGGTCAACTACTGCATCCGAGTACGTAGTAGAAAGTGAGTCGATGAAGGAGGCTGTATGGACTCGTTGACTCCTTGAAAACAACAGTACAACTTGTACAAAGCAAGTGGGACTGACCCTCCTTCCCTGTGACAACCTGAGCGATATAAAAATCGCCAAGAATCTGAAACTCCACGAAAGAACAAAATATGTTGATGTCAAATACCACTTCATTCTCTCCCAACAAAAGAAAAAGAAAATTGCTGTCACATATGTCGGTGTGGAAGATCAAACCGCCATCAAAATTTAAAGAATCATTCAGGAATTAAACTCATGTATTCGTGCCATGTTCAACAATCCTGTGGCCTCCTACCTGGATTTATTCTTTAATTCTTTCTCTCTTTTTTATTTGCTGTCCTAGCAATGGTATTTGGTTTGAACGAGGGTGCTGGAAACTAAACCTTAACTTCATGTTGCTGAACCCAATTCACGGGTAACGCGTGTCATTTTTTTATTGGATCTCGCCCCCCCCCCCCCCTCAGTGTGTGTTATGACGATGCTCAACGTATTTACTCGTGTTAATTGAAGTGATGTAAGTAAATACTTTTTTCTATAATACAGAGGTCAACCAATATCTATGTGTGATCTAATATGTTCACAATTTCAAGAACACCGCCCCCCCCCCCCCCCCGATAACGAAACGACGTCCCCGACGTCCCTCCTTACATAGATTAGGTTAGGTAAGGTTAAAAAAATTTAGATAAGGTTACGTGATGTTAATAAGGTGAAGTTAAATAAGATTATGTTAAGTAGGTTCCTATTGGTTATGTAATGCCCCATGAAAGCCCCCACATAGCAAAAAGATGTCTTTTCCCCCCTAAATAGGTCCACTTGTCCAAAAGTAAACTAAACTAGAGGACGTCTTATACTTGTCCGCTCTTGGACATCTTTTTGATGTCAATGTTTGGACTTTGAAGGATATCCGAATTTGTCGAACTTTAAGATTACTTCAAAACGACAACTGAAGGATCAGATGATGATACTTCTCCGCTCCAATACATTTTTTAAATTATAGAAATTATAATTCCCAAGAAAATACATTTCATTCTCTCATTAAAGGTGAAATAAAGAATGAAAGGCGATAGAGTCGGGTAATTTGACCGTTTTACACATCATATCGCTTATATCTCATGCTTTGTAAGTCGGACAGAGTTGATACTTTAAATTCATCAATGTCAGAAGAAGACACTGTATATTCAAAGCATTTTTCCGCTACCAAACATTTTTTACCAATAATCAAAGTCTTATTTCTACGTGTTTTAACAACATTTATTACTATTACGACCGAAAAATCCCAAAGGAAAATATATTTATCCAGTTTCTCACACGAAATTTCCACATACCAACTTTCTTCACTCTCTTAAAATGATTCTCAAATCTGTAATCACTATAAGAATAAAGGGGTCCAAATCTTATCACATCATTAGCAGCTACACGAAGCAGAGCATGAGTATTATAACATAACATAATAAAGTCTTTCCGATTGACATACAAAACTATCGAGAAAACGTTTGGTCTCTTTGTTATAAGTTCTACACCACTCTGCACATGACATCATCTCTATTATCGACATCCTGGATGGCTATTGGCTGGTGCTGCAGAAGTTCGACAGTGTCTTCCGAAACTGGAACGGGAACTTCCAATCTGCTACTAGCATCTCCAACGGGAGTGATAGTAAAAGTCACTAGAAAGAATTTCGATTAAATGAGATAAAATTAAACTTATTAACAACCAACCTGCCACGCGAGCTTCGACTGTGATTGTCACCGGTACAGCGTCAATCGGAGATACTCCAAATGGCAATAGTCCCGGTCCGTCGATGTTTATTTGGGAGGAAGTATCAGGCATTGAAGCTGCAGCAATTGCCAGAAAAGTTGGACGGACTTCCGGTTCGGGCAGTGTAGCAGGCAATAGGTGCTTACGCTATTTTTAAAAACAACAGTTACTTAACAGCAGGTCATCGACAAAGAAGTCGAGGACATATAAAAAAAACGTCACTATACTCATTCCCTGTTATTTGCCCTTATCCTGGCCTCTAATACCTCCCATATACCTCTGGTTCCAACATCATCCGCGAGTGGCGCCACGGGAACGAAGAAAATCAAGAAATGTACATATGTGTTGTAACTATATTGCCAGTAAACTTGTACAATACGTTCGAGCATCCCTCTCTCCTCCTTGTTACTGTTGGTAACTTGCGTTAACAATTCTTCATTTAACATTGATGACATTCCTCAAGATCCATCAACTACTAGAAGAATTTTAAAATTTTCAAAATTTAGCTTTGACGGGATTCGAACCCGGGTCGACTGGACCTAATGGTTGAACGATAACCATATAGTTAACTAGTCGACACAGATCATATAACAATATGAGACCCGTATTCACAGCAATTACTTCTTTAATATATAAAAAAAACTTACTGGGCGTCCACGTCCACGTTTAACTGGTTGATGACGCTCAGCACTCACGATAATTCCACCAACACATTTCACGCACTTGTAGTTGAACACTTCCCTGTCTTTCTTCTTTCGGACATAGTCAGTGCTGGACAAAGACGTCGGCATACACTGACGATGCAAGAATCCCCGGCATGACACACACTCAATAACTGGGGTTTACGACCAGTGATGGAAATTTCACAAATGCAGCAATCCATGATGAGAAGTAATTTGCGTGAGTTGTGAAGACAATCAATCTTAAAAAACGAATAACATTCAATTTTGAAAGTTGTGTTGATGAAGACTACTCTCTTGTTGCCAGATTGTATAATTTGTACTTGGACACAATTCACTGTTATCAAAAAATTTCTGGTTGCTAAAGGAGTCGAACTCAAGACAACTGCGTGAAAACAAAGTGCGCTAATCAACTGACCCAAGTGATGTTCAAACAAAATTTGTATTTATGTTCGATATAAAAAATACACATAAATATGAATAAAAAAACTTGGGCCCGTATGACGTTAAAAACGACGTACGGGCCTAAAAATTTACGACATACGGGCCCAGGCCCGTATGTCGTACACCCGATTCGGAACCTGTCAAAGGCATATTTTTGTTCGCAGTACTGGGAGCTGGAGCCTCAAGCTGAAGTATCTTGGAACTTGATGAGTTGCCAGAACTTTTTTCGGATGGTGTTTTGGGGTTTGCTGGCAATGCACAGTTCTCATCATCTTGATGCTCGGTTTTGTTTTTAAATACCAACCTCTTTTTTGTGCCTATGAAAAGATATGAAGTAATAAAGTAACACGACAAGAAATATCATAGGGCCTACCACTTACCTGGACAGTTTTTAAGGAAGTGGGCCCTTTTCAATTGACTCAAGGAACGACATGTAAATATTTCGTTGCAAGTATTGCATTCTCCTTTCTAGAATACAATAAAGTAATTAAATGGTCAAATACAATTTAGGGAATGAAAGTACTTACAAAATATTTATGTCCGTTGATGACGACGGTTTCAATGGGTTTCTTGAATCGTTCAAATAAAAGTATTTTTGTTAATGCTATATTAAGGTTACATGATTAAATTTTAAAGTAGAAAATTTACTGACTTTACATTGTAAAGAATGGAATCCAACTGTGAAGAAACATTTCCAATTGTGAAGAAACAAATTGTACGTAACAATAGCAGCATGAACAAGGGAACAAGTCACGTCAAACGAAACGCCCCACTTCACAGCAAGGCCCAATTTACAAAATTTTAAAGATAAATTAAGATACTAGTTAAGCTCCATCTCTGGATGTGAACTTTTAACGAGAGAAAGGAAAAACAATTCAGTTTATGCTTTTTTGATCCCTGGAACATTTTGTTCAAGAAAAAAAATTACCTAGGCTAATCTTTAAAAAACAAATTGGCACTGGTAATTCCCGAATCTTTTATAAGATGAATGGTTAACCATGATTTTTAGGAATTTGTCGTTTGGCGCTAGTAGCAGTACAAATATCATATTGCATTTTCTTTATTTTGACGAGAGTCAGTTTCAGTTAGCTGTGCAACAAATATATCAAGTGCTGAGCAATTTGCATAATTTCGAAATCAAAGAGACGCATAGGGGCAATCCTTCACCATGTTCAAATAAACGAGGTTTCCTAAAACTGATCTCTCGTGATGATGTTTCCGAAATTCTTTGTCTCTTATTGTTCCTGAGTTTTCCAACTTAAAGGCTTCCAACTTAAGATCATCAATGGCAACAAAAATGGGTAAGTGTCTGGGGATTTTTTGCTGTCAGACCCCTTTTCTGTCCACTCGTATGCTTTCCATTCTTTCCTATGAAGCCCCAAGAATGGGCCCAGAGCCCTTCGTCGCCACAGTTATTCCCAGAAGATTTTTTAGAAAGGAAATTGGATAATCAATAATAACAAAAAATTCAAGAAGGAAGTAACTGCTAGCTTGTCGCCAGAGCAATCAATCATTCGCTATAATTAAAAAAACTCGGAATGCAGCTTTTAGATAACATTATTAAAGAGGCATGTGAATCAAAAGCTCAACTCAATGCAATCTGGATAAAATTTACATTTAAATCGGAATTCTATTACTGGATTTAAAGATAAATTTTGTTGCATCTATTCAATCTATCGTGATATCTACAAATATCACGTCAACACCTGTGAACTAGTTGGTAGCCGCGTTCAAATGCAATATTTATCATGACTGCCTTTTTTTATATTATTATAAGATTATTGTTTTTCTCTATAAAAATTTCAACGAAAAAGCTTGTAATATTGCATGAATTTATCTTGATTCTTCATTTTTACTCCCCGGAGTCATGTGTTTTGTTCGGTTTCTATGTAGGTTTGACATGAAATGACATGAAGAATTCAAAATAACAAATTCGCCTCATCTTGTTCTTCCCCAACCGTAGCTCCAACATCCCTTTATGTAATGAACAACCCATAGAATCTACGTCAAGTGAACCGCAAACCGCTGCCTGCCACCCACAGGGTTGACGGGTCTGTAATTTTTGTTTGACCGAGCTCGATTTAAAAAACCTCACCACCTAACTATACCCGCCGTTTAAAGATGTATGTTTAAATGTCTGGTTTGACAAGGTTTCTATTTTAAAATGTTTTAAGTGAGTTCAGTGAGTTGCTTGTATGCAATATATAAAATCCAGATCCATCGAATACAAAGATACAAAACAGAAGAAAACAGCGTTACTTCGTCAATTCCAACAAGTTATGGACACAGGAACAAAGGTATAAAATATTTAACTGACGCTGCCAAAACCCTGTATATTCTTGCTTGACTATTTTCTCTCCCCCCCACCCCAATTTTAAAACACAAAGAATAACAAAAAAAGAATTTTGGCATGCCGCTGCAATGATATTCAGTGTCAAGAATAATTGCAGCAGGGTATCTGCTTCAACTGCTCTGCCGACAACCTCCCGGCAAAACCCAGGCTGAAGTTCTGGTCCATCTCTTGGTAGATAATTCTGGCCAACTCTTCTTTGCTTGACAACAATGGTTCGCCTGACTCACATGAGGGCGCCTTGATGATTATCCGAAAGGTTGATGTTATCCTTCACTCACAAAACGCCGGCCTCATAGCGCTGCTGGTCACTAAAAAAACGCGTCGTTTCGCAAAAACTGTCGGTTTGCCATTTGGGCACTCGTGGGCTTAATTTGGGGTAACTCGTCCTGTGGGGATGACATTGAAGTGGCGCAGCACCCCAGGCCCGTTTTTACTTTCATGGCTGGACCGATATCTCCTTGTACTGGATGGCCCAACCAAACGCCGTAAGGATTAACTTCGGAGCATTCTGCAAAAGCGGAACATTGCGATATTCAAACACGTCGTGGGGACTTCCTCCGCACCGATGCACGAAAGCGGATTTTCTGCCAGGTGATGCCACTTTCTCACAACCTTTTCATGGGAAATGGGTTTCTTGCTTAAGTTGAGAATTGGAATCAGTATAAGCGTCTTGAATTTTGAACTCGCTGAGGCCGTCCAGGGATTTAACACTGAACAACACATAACGCAGTGATTTAAATTTTGGGTCTTGTGCATGCTAAGATCCGTTTTCAACCATTTTGACCGACCCGATCTGTGGAACTGCCGGACTTCTTCACATAGCAACGTTACTTCGCTGGCGCAATCCAACAGGGCAAATGTTTTATGAATTCCTCCTTTTGGAGGCCGGATGACCACCACAGATAGGTATCAATGTCACTTTTATTCTCGGTGGGCCGACGTGCATTCCTGTGAAAGGCGGTTTCAACGAGTCAGGCTATTTAACTTCCTTTTTTTCGTCATCGTGATTGTTCTTCTTTTCCTTGGATGAAAAATATGAAAGGAGCCGTGCATGAGTTTGTGGTGGCCACTTTTGCAGCCTTCAATTCCGCACTTTTTTCACTGCCCACGTGGTGATGACGTGTCTAGGCTCCAAAAATTTGAAGCACAGTCCCTTTTCTTTCACGAGTCTTTTGTCGCAGTGGGCGAATTTCTTGTCAGCAGACGCTTTTTCGGGTGCCGTGTTCATGAATACCTTTGGCTTAAGAACCCCTCCCCCTCTCTGCTCCTGGTAGTCCTTGAAATGAGCGTTGGGAGAAGAAGCACAATAACTGCCCACTCAAACACAGTATTCTACCATGGCACAGTTGTCGAGCCAATTGTCTAAGTCAGTGAAGTCAGGAAGACGATCCATGATGGTCTAGCTGAATTTAGCCCAACGGCTACGGAGCAAATAGGAAAGTTTGTTCTCGACGTGTGCGAGATTCGCATGGGTCTGCAGTTCAATACCATAACCTCCGAAACGGAGAGACGCGACCCACGAACGCGAAGCCGCCGAGAATTTTTGTAGGGACTTGAAATCGACGTCGTGGAAAGAGGGAAGCTCCATAAGCGCTGTTGAACACGCACTAGCGATCACTCTAGGATTACCAAATTTTTGTGCAGCTCCTGCGGGCACCGTTGGTAAAGACAGTGATGTAAAAAACACTCTCAGCTGCAAATGGATGTCTGTAGAAAGGCAGCTCCACAAAAAGCTTGCCTCTCCGAATCGTCACGGCAACACTGATCAACCTGTGCGCCGAACGTTTAAATGAACATTGACCTTTTTTAACGGAACTCCTGCAAATTTCGGTTATTCAATTTTTGGTAGGCGCGACAGGGACCGGGAACCAGGCATGGCCGTTCTTCTGTTACGCTCAATTTCGTAGATCCATCCGTCTGGTCTGGACACTTCTTCTCGTGGCCCATCGCTAAATTCAACTGCGATTGACGTTGGCGGCTCCGTTGGCTCTTTCCTGGCTACTAGAGACGTAGGTGGCACCGACGGATCTAGATAAAAAATGTAGCTTTGCTTTAAGAGGATTGCCGGCTTTCGCCATTGTCGTCTTTCCAAACGGTGTCGCATACGTCGTGGTAGGGGCTGCTGTTGATTTGCAACTGTTGAGCCATCCGGTTAGCTTCCTGGTCTATTTCCCTCGCCCAGCAATTACCTGTCGCACTGAACGGCACTTCTATTTTCTTTGGACGGAAGAACTGGTTGACTGGGATGCTTGCTTCACATCTTGTCGTCGGTGGTGCAGGCAACACTTGGACTGGGTGGCACCGTGATAATTTCAGGAGTAGAACCCTGCGGCCACGACGTTCTCTTCGTTTTAGACGATGCTATCGGGACTACCGACGAACCGACGCCGACGTGGTTGAACCATTCCAGGTGGCATCAAGGCTCCTTCTCGGCTTTCTTTTCAGACGGTCTTCTTCCGACGGCCCGTGTGAAGACGGCGTCTGGGCAGGTGTGAGTGCCGAAACCCCTTAGTTTTGGCCAGCGCACCCTTGATGGGCACTGCACTACTCTCGGGCCGCTGTTGAATAGAGAAAACCGGAGTGGCAACCGTTGCTGATCTGGAGGACAAATTTCAGTGCGCATTGACAGGTGTCACTGGTCTTGCGCCGTCAACCTCAACCTTTAGCTTTTCCTTTCGCTTATCTTCTTCTAAGCGCCGGATTCTTTCCTCTTCAATTTCTCTCAGCCGTGCTTCTTCCTGGGCCTGCTTCATCATCAACTCTGTCTCAGCAAATTTATGTGCCTTCTCTTGAATTTTTTCTTCCTTCGACCGTGCTGAACTTCTTGATCCCGACGCTCTTGACACACGCGACGACCGAATTGATGACGCTGGCTTAAGATTTTCGATTGAACCTTCTCCAAAGTAAGTGTCTATATCGGCGAGCATCTTACGGCGAGCTTCCATGAATAACTCAAACCAGAAAAACTCCTTGTTGAATTCCTATTCCGTCACACACGCTGCCAGAACTTCATTGTGGCTCAGCTCCACGTTCTAATATTCCCTCCACCAAAGATGGCCGGGAGTTCCGCGCCTTGGTTTTAAATTGCCTCTCTTGATTAAAAACCATGCAATTGTTGAGAATAGTCAGCAGGCGGGTGTGACGAGCCTTCCTCTTTGTCGAACGAGCTGGCTTTTGTCCAAATTCTTTGGTTCCGCGACTGTCGACTGCTAAGTTATGGCTACGTTAACCGATTCTTTTGTAATGACTGGAGGCTGGGAAGTAGCCATGTTGTCGCAGGTGGCCATGCTGCACTTACTGCTGAGACGCTGTAAAACAATCTGCAGACTACAAGACTCGAAGACTGGCTACTTTATAAAAAGCGGAGAGAAACATGAAAACAAACAAACACGGAACAACAGGAACGCGGAACAACTTGAAAACTTAGACGGAGCGAAGCTAGCGGCTTTCCCCCTGATTTTGATAGACGGGCGACTCCGACAAATCCAAAGTGGTAGCACTCTTTGTGGCTAAAATTTTAACCAACCTCTCTACTTGGACGATCTTTTTTGGAAATTTTCTTCCTTCTGGTTGCCAAGAAAAACGACTGCTGATGGCTGCAATTCTTTGCAGCAACCAGGGCTGGCAAATGGCACAGCTGCTGACGGATAAAAACTCCAAAAACCACGTGACGAAAGTTTGGCCGCTACGCAAAATGTCGGAAAAGGGTGGGCGTCTCGCCCAAACAACCCCGGTCGATGCACGAAATGTTCAAAACGCGTGGGTGGGAAATTAAACCAATTGTATTTTTTAACAGACGAAAAATATTCAGCGATAAAAAATAGGAAAACTAGTTTAGCTGTCACGGCTAGCTGCTGGTAGGCGTGACCTAGTTTGCCCTTACTCTCAACGAAAACGTGACGTGACTCTAATCTTGCCTGACACCAGGCTGCCCCGCTCTCCGACTCTGCAACTACGCGCCAGGTGGGAACAGCCACTGCGACTTGGGAAGCCCATCTCGCTTGTTTGGAACAATTTCTTAGTTTTCTTATAGCGTTTCCTTCATTGATACCTTTCATGGATTGATTGATGGGCGTGGATACAGATCAGATTTATCTAAGTTGCAGCCATTGATTTATTGATGCATAGGTGCAGTTCTTGTTGTGGAGTGCGTTAGATGATAGCGTATGATGATCAATATATAGAGAACATATGATTCTTACGTACTAATTTTAACTTCTGTTCTTGTAAAGTCTAGCGCGCGACTCATAGTGAGTTTAATTCATACTAGATCTTTAAAAGAAGTAGGATACCTCCGCCACAACGAGCAACATACTATTAATCGAGAATAAAAGAAGCTTACAAGAGCTGATGAAATAGTCTCGCACTGGACACTAGAGACTACAACATGGTGTCAAAAGTGTAATAAGCTTAAAATTCTTAAGAATGGGTTATGATGTGCTCGGACTTAAAGTTTTGTGATTTCTTCGTTGAAGGAAGTGAAAATTACTCACTGTAAATGGTGTTATTAGTTCCACGGGACGTTGATTAGCAACTTGTTCAAACGTGGTAACTTTAGTGAACAGTGTGGTGGCACACGTGATAGGTCCTTGCCTGTATCCATGTATATCTCCAACGTCGTTGTTCCCACGTGAATAGTCTAGCGAAAGTACAGTGTATGTTCTCATTGTTAGGACAATTCAGCTTAATATTTCATCATGGCTTTATCGATGAGGGATGCTTTGCCGTTTTCGTTCAAAACTTTTTGACTTAGCCTCGGAATGACGCATTTGACGCCGTCAATTTGAGCACTTCATCCTGGCTACTCGCGAAGATGAAACCGACCAAGAAGTAATTGTCGGTGTGCTGATCACCCTACTCGGTTCGGAGGGACTCAAGATTTTCGACACGTTTGTGTTCGCCACTGCAGGCGATGAAAAGAAAATTATACCGGTGCTGGACAAATTCGGTAATCATTTTGAGCCAATAAAAATCGAGGTTTTTGAGAGGTTCATGTTTTTACGCTGCCATCAGTTACCAGGGGAATCTTTCGACTCTTTGGTTATGTGCATCCGAAGTATGGTCAAGGGTTGTTGTTATGGCGCGACAGTGGACTCGGTCCTTCGGACCAGATTGTCTTGTAGTAGTATTGGACTGACAAACGAGAGAGAAAAATCTTTTTAGAAAAAACTTTTGACTTAACCAAGGTGTGCTACATAGTCCGTTCTTGCGAAGCGTCACGACCGCAACTCTTGCAAATTTTTATCGGGTTATCAGCCGAGTGAGAAACATGCCCGAAAAGGAGTGGCTGGCGGTGGTACCCAACAAATAAGCTCTGGAAACATTGGTAGTTCGGGACAGTCATTTGTTGATTGTGCTTGATGGGGACGTGACATGTAGCGGGCCGTTGCTCGGCTGCAAACATCATGTGCTACGCGTGTGGAAAACTGTCATTACGCCAGGAGGTTTCCTAACCCTACACAACAACAGCAGGCGTCCGACGCGTGCCACCGACTATTCCAGCTCCTAGCCATCATGGAAGGCCAGCACAAAGGGGTACCGCCATGGAGCATACAGCCATCTTATGGAAGAGGAAGCTGAGGATGGGATAACCGGTTGGTCATTGGAAGAATACGTGACACATAAAATACGACATGAACGCTGTTCAGTGTCTGAAGACAAGGAGTGAACTGAAAAAATCACGGTAGATGGCGTGAAAATAAAAGTGAAAATTGGACTCCGGAGCGTCGTGCATCGTACTACCGAAGGAAGAGTCTTTTCGTATACCTGCCAGACGTCAGCGTCTTCGTGCAGGGACACGCGTGCGATGTTACGGTGCTAATAACGGGTATTTGACAGTTCTTGGCATTCACACGGCATTCACACGGCCAAAGAAGTGGCTAGTGACGTGTCGTTCACTTAAAAGATTTTGTCGTGGTCGATGAGCCCGGACAGCTGTCCATACTGGGTCTACTGTCTAGCCAACGCCTAAATCTCATTCGGAGAGCTCATTCCATGAAAGCGGAAAGTCCTTCACCCTCGGTTGCCTGCAGTCTTCAAGGAATACATGGATTTATTTACTGGACTCGGAAAGTTGCCAGTGGAACACAACATCAAGTTGGGAACGGGCCGTAATTCGGTTGATCCAGAGGTGTCGGCAGCCGGGCGAATCCCGTTCTCATAGGAAGATACGATGTATCGCAAGCTAGACTAGATGGTGGAAGATTGTTGGTTGACCGAGCCCACTTATTGGGTTAGCCGTATGGTTTTATTACATTTATTTTATCAATGAAGAATTCTCAAAGAAAACGTTAACCTAATTAACACTGGCTGAAATGAAGGTGGTCATATTATATGTTTTTTTTGTAATTAAATTGTATTGAGATAAATCAGAATCGCTGTCGTTTCGTTAACGATTCAACAGACACGTTACTACTCTCAAAAGAATCTAAAAGATTTTAATCGGTACTTGGTTCTGCAAAGACTATTTTCTTTACCATATTGTTCACTTTTTCATCATTCTTCCATTGGTCTTTTAAAATGTTCTCTACTGTGGCATTCTGCTATTTTCTTTCTATTATATTGTTATTCTCTTCCACCGTATGGGTAGTGGCCAGCAAGCCTGATGTTGATGTTCAGATGAGTCTTGAACAAGAGAGTCCAAATGAGAAGTTCAATGAGAGGACATGGACGGAGTTCACTACGGTCATTTCAAGGAAGTTAAGTGCGTAAGACGGGCAAAGTCGTCGGTGTATTGGCCGGGTTGCGACGACCAGATTAGAAACATATTGGCCAGCTGTGCAAATTTTCAAGAGAACCGACATAAAAACTCTGCGTCACCGTTATATCCGGCTCGAATTCCAGATCATCGGTTTCAGTTAGTGTCGACGGACATATTTCAGTTCGCTGGAATTCATTATTTGTTGCTAGTAGACGACTATAGCAAGTGACCATGCGTGGAAACCCTGGGCTTCTTGTCGTCGAGGGTTACGATCGAAGCTTTGGATGGATTTTTTTTCTGATTTTGGTGCCCCAGAGAAGTTGATGTCGGATAATGGGACAAAGTTTGCCAGTGTCGAGTTAAACCGTTTTTGTGGCAAACGTGGAGTCCGTCATGTCACGTCCAAACCAAAATTTTCAAAATCGAATGGGCTCGCGGCACGACATATTCAAATTGTGAATGCACTTTGTTGAAGATGTTTCAAGATGGTTGTACCCTCTGGAAGGTGTTAGCAGTACGATGAACGTGTCGGATCAACTTCCTTCGCCGTCCGTCGTCTTACAGGGTCGGAATCTGCGTGTGTCGTTACCATTTTTACCAAGAAAATTGGGCCCGCGGATTTTTCCTGCCTCTTTTGTTCAACTTCACTGGCCTGCACGCCAGGGCGAAGGTGCTTTTCACGCCACGTGACGCCATGATGTACGCACATCGGTTCCTTTAGTCGGACAGGCTGTGCGTGCCCGCATTGGGTCTCGATGGCTGCCCGGGTTGGTGGAAGCAGTCTGTAAGGAGCCCAACTCGTATTCCATCAGACTGGTGGATGGACGTGTTTTTCGTAGTACACGGTGGGCCATCAATTTAGTGCAGGGGCCAAAACATCAGCTGCAACGTCAACGCGCATGCGGTCCCTTCGATTTCCGGCGCGAACAAGAGCATACCGGAGTCGAACTCATGACACTGGCTCCACCGTGGACACCACGGTCGAGGAGTAGCCTGACGATTGTGGCTCCTGCCGGGAGCACTGGAGTGGAAGAGACGTATGGTCTATTGACTCAACAGTTTGAGATTCCGAATACTATTGGCGGTCCAGTTAGCAATTCAGTGAGCCGTTGCACGTTGGAACCGATGCGTACTCGTTCTGGACGCCAGTACTCCCGCCCAGCAGCCGAATAGTCTGTTATAAAGATAAGTGTGTGTCTAAGACTGCTGTATTAGGGCTCTGCATAGCGGGGATATGCCACTCCAGGTGGCACGAAATCTCCCCCTCGCACACTGATTACACAAATGAATGAATGACTAGAACTTTTGCTGAACAAGAGAATAAACACAATGAGAGAAGAACACTCTATGACATGAACAATGTGACGAGAACAAGCTATAAGATATACTTGCTAACGAATGAGAAACAGACGACGAATTGAGAAAAAAACGAACCCACAAATGAGAGAAAGTAGTTCAAACGGCCACAAGTGTCCCTAATCAAAGTAGCTAGGGCAACCGAAACGGAACCACAGACCGACCTTTAACACGGCTTGAGGTAAGGGCAACCAGAGAGAGTCAAGCCAGGACGATGAGGCGCTACGGCCAGCGGAATTGACGCAGTCAGGGGCGACTGGGCCGGGGACAGCTGGACGGCAGCACGCTGGCCGGCTGAGACGGGCGCCGCACGTGGCCTCGCTGGAGCTGCCGGGCCGGACGAAGGGTTAACAACTACTGATGGAAGTTGCATCATCATTGATGGACGACCCAATGCTACCGGAAACGACTGGGAAACTTGACCGTTCACAGCGCGGGCAGGCGGACCAGGCGGAGACCAAGACAGGGAAGGAAGCAGATGATTAGTAGAGGCGGGGCGATAACCGGGAACAGCAGACGAGATTTCAGCAGCGCCACCACTCTGTTGACCAATGGGCAACCCTGTCGAAGGCAAGTTGTCAAGATTGATGACACGGCGCGTCCGACGAAAAACTCTCCAATCTACCAACTTAACGACATAGGAGTCCGGTTCGCTGCAAACAGCTTCGACGGCATCTGGAAACCACGAGTCAGAGATGAAGGAGCCGTTGTCAGACATTATTACTTCTGGAACGCCGAAGTCACTAAAATTTTCAACATCTCGGCGATGACGGATGAAGACGACAAAGTGCAAAACTGAACGCGAGCTGGCCACTTACTATAGGCCTTGACCACCAGAATGTAGGCCAAGTTGACTTCATCATGAAGAGAAATTTCAGCTGTACCCTTTAAAACGTATGAGCCGGCAGAGGCACTTGACGAAGGGGCGTGGCTGGATTGCGATGACGATGAGCCTGGCAGGTTGAGCAGCTGGCCAACATATTACGAATTTGATCGTCACATCCGGGCCAATAAACGGCTGATTTGGTTCTAAAAACGCACTTTACTTCTCCAAAAGGGCCGTCATGGATTCCGGCCAACACCTCCTGTCGCAGAGAGACTGGGACAACCAAACGGCTGCCATTGAATAGTAGATTATCAATTTCAGATAAGTGGTGGCGTACTGGCCAGAACGGTTTTACGGCCACCGGACACTGGGCCTTATGATAAGGCCATCCACGAAGAAGGACCCAAAAAGTGATACCAAAGACCCCCCAGATTGTCAAAATTTAAAAAACCCAAACTTTAACATTAATATTAAATATCTCCCGAACGGCTGGGAATATTTGAATTCTGCAAAAATAGGTGAATCCGGAGTAGAAAACTGGATATACCTGAATTATTACAGACTTTTAGGTCCCAAAGCGGAATGGGAAAAAGGGAGGTCCATGAATTTGGTGCGCTTGAGTGGTGGACTGCTTGTTAATAAGACTAACGGTTAGGGAATAAAATGAAAAAGAACGGGGAAAAAATTTACGAATTTTGTGGGCTTTTTTTAATTTAAAAAATCTATGAAAAATAATTTTTAATTTTTCTAATAGACGTTAAATCAAATTCTACACAAGATGTATGTGTTTAAATATATTTAAATACATCTAATAGGTATTTTTTTGCTGTCTAACTTGGTACGGCGTCCAAGGTGGGTCCGCTCTCCCCTATGAACAGTATATTCCACTTTTAGTTTGTTACCGAATCCAAATTATCAGTTTCAGTTGAGTGTTGATTCAAACCCGTTTCTTACTACCAGTTCCTAAGGTGATGTCTAATGAGATGCTCAACCGAATGAGATGTCAATCTTGCCAAACCGTTTAGTCGAAAGTGACATCGCCGTTGAATCGCCGTGAATCAGTCCATAGTCAAGAAGCCACTTTCATATGAAGCTAGCACCATAGGAAGCCACTCTGGATTCAGGATAGATTACCGAGATAAAAAAGGGAGCCATTATTTTTTTTTAATTGTAAAAAATGGAAATAATAGCACCATTACCTTGAAACCTTGACTAAATAGCTAAAATTTTGTTCTACAGCGATCCAAAGAACATTCTTCTAAATTTTCAATGCATTTTTACGGCTTTCTTACATGATAGGATTCTTCCGTATAAATGATAAAGAACCCAACCCTCAGAAGGGATTAAAAACTTGCCTTATAAAATAAAATTCAGATTGCCGCCGCCCGAGAAGAATTTTAGCGTCTGGGGACTATTCCGTTTCAGCCCACTCTAAGTCAACGCATAAAAATAGAGTTGTATTAGAGTTTTTTCTGAATTTCATGTTTTCCAGCCGAAGTTTGGGAATTTGAGTTTTTTATTTTCAAAATAAATGCAAAATATATGGAAATGATGAATGCAGTCAAGAATCGTTAGCTTTCTTCATTATAAATTGATTTTTTTAAAGTTAATTCTCCGATTTAAAATTTTCATCAGAAATATTTTCATAAATTTTCTTTCACATATATTTGAATATACGAACAATAAAGATTTGTCTTATCCGGGACTTGATCCTTTGACATTTTTATTCATAATCCAACTCTTTAACCGATAGACCTTCAGATGACAGAAGACCTGGCTGATTACAAAATAAAAGTACCGCTGACATTTCGATGGCAATTTTCAAAGTTGTATTTAGTTGAAATTATCAGATGTATGCAACAGAGGAACTAAATACCAACGTAATTCCTCATTTTCAAAAGATATTGGTGGAGTTGGATTAAGAGGAAGAGCCATCATTTTACAAAATACTTGTGAAGGATAGCGGAAAAATGTAGGCGCACTGAGGGTATGAGCAGAAAATATGTTGTGATCTGACGATCGATATGGCTGAACATGGGCATTTTCAAGAGATACAAATTTACGTGCAACAATTTTAACTAATTCCATACCACTACACGCAAGAATGTCAACACAAACGAAGGCAGATTTTTGGTTATCGAGGAAAATATTATTGGGGAATAAATTAGTCAAGACAAAGTTATTGAAAAATTTTTGTTTAGGCTATCGACCTCCCTTATTACAATATTTAAGTACCCTGCTGTTATTTTTTATTCCTTCCAGCATTAATTGTACTTTAGTCTCAATAATAGTTCCACATGAAGTTGTCGGGAGTTGGTACTTAGACTTTTCAACACATCTGTTACGTATCTGTTCAGCTTGGAGATTTCCACTTCTTAGACATCTTCGAAAGAAAACTTGGAAACTCTCGAAAGGAAATGCACTCAGAGTTTCAATCCCGCATTGAAAGTTTTCTGAATCCTGCCACACATGAGAAACTTGATGGCTGACAAATCAACAAGGTTTTCTCTCTCAGTCAGCTCCACAGAATATCTATCTAAGATGTTTTTGGCCTTTAAAATTCTTTTTTTAGGAACGGGTTCTCCATTGAAAGACCCCAATAACATCATGCCATATTGTAACAACATAATATGTTCGAGGTCATTTCACTGAGAATTCCTTTGAAGAGAGGAAATAATAGATAATAAAGAATGTTACGTTTCACATGAATCTTATAGTTCTTGCATTTTTCCAGCTTGTCAACAAAACGGTCAAATCCGTATGGTCGGCACAAGTGAAAGAACTTGATTCGTTTGTTGGTTTCAGCTATCTGTGTGCTTGTAAGTTTGCCCTCGGCTGGCACGAATACAAATCCCTCTAAACGTCGGCCAAAGGCACCCTCGATAACAGTATGCATAGGATCAATGACAAAGCCTGATACCATTGGCAAATTTACATTGAGGAAAGGACTAACATCGTTTGGGTCTTTCAAGTGTTCATCAATAGAATAATCGTTGACATGATAAGTCAAGAAATCTGCATCGGTTCTAGCAGGGGCATTGACATTTCGTAGTAAGATAGTTCGATTAACCATTTCACCTTTCTGAATACAACGGTCACAGCACCAATAACCGGAATGGCCTTTAGTTCTTTTAAGAAAAGATCTCATTGGACCATCAGCAATGACACAACGAAGTGAAGCTGTGCAGCAACGCTCATTTATGTCGGCAATGTTTTCATTTGAGGGGGAAAGGTGAGAAAGTTCACGAATAAGGTCTTGAAGAAATCTGTGAATATCGGTAGGCTTACCCTTTCCAACATAAAAACCGATGATGAAAACTGAAGTCTCCAAAAGAGTGATGTTGTCAAAACTTTTTGCATCTGACTGAATTGAGTGAATTCTTCCAAGAATAGGTGTTATCGTAGGAGCATTTTCGTCTTCGTTTAGCTTGGCTTCGTCGATGTTGATATCTATGTTGAAATGAGGGGTTTTCTCCAAACACAATTCAGGAACTACAATTTTTTCTCCTCGTAGAGTGGCTTTAGCTTTCTCCGTAATTGAGTAAACGTCAAATGCTTCAATCTATGTAAAGATTGAGGAAATTATATGCACTGTAAGGTAAAGGATATAAATATAATATTTACTCTTTTCCGCAAATTTTTTGGAAGAATACTTGCATTTTTATAGTACAAATAAAAAAATTGCATAAAATCTGCGTCGCGATGGATTAGTCCAGCAGAATTTCCACTTAAGGCATTTTCTAAGCCGAAATGTACATATTTTCCATCATTAATTGATATAGCAGATGGCAACTGTCTTGATTTTTGTGCATTATTTGTTGAAGTGGGCCAATCGCTTCCATCCACATGCATAAGTTCTTGTCCAGTGCTTGGTAACAAAGAATAATATGGAATAGGCTCATACAGCTTCAGTAATTTGAGTAGATATACGTTAGGGGTTTTTGTTTTTGATTTGTGTAACTGCAAAATGCCGTAAAATCTTTATTAAAGTCATTTGCCCATTTCCAGGCTGTTCATTCTGTTCCAGTAATTGGGCTTCGTTCTCAAATAGGACAGTTTCCATCTCCTTAAACTCATTTATTGTTGTATCCTTCGACTGATGATAAACTGAGTCATCATTTTCCTCTACAAGTGATTTTTCATCAATAATCGATGCGTTTTCTTGATTATCATTTGAAGCTTTCTGTTTAATAAAAACAAATTTTATACAATTATATTTATCGAACTGTTATTATGATTCATATGATTTGTTACCACATCACGCTGAAATTTGGATTGCATTTCTTCCATTGGTTTCAAATTAAACCTCAGTACAAGATTCGGATCGCTTTTAACATTCTTCCATATTCTTGTTGGAACACCTTGTGTACACCAATCTTCAATAACTCGCAAAGCTTTTCTTCGCAAAACTGATGCGTATGTTTGTTGCAACTCTTCCAACGTACGTTTTCTCTTTCGTACCGAAAATTCACTATATAAAAGAACTTTTTTAATTTCTTCGTCGGTCAACATTGTAGCTAATATATGTTTAGGCCAGTGTGTATTATAGATTACGTTTGAGCAAGGCCTACTGAATGTTTAAGGCCTGTAAACTTGTAAATCCTTGTAACTTATAATCCTTTCTGATCACGGTTGATCAGAGCAATTATAAGAAGAGGGAGGATACAACGACACCATCTGGCGCTCGATTGTGCCCGCATGCCAAAAAATACCTATAAATCTACAATTAATGAATGAAGGCCTACCGTTACAAGATTAGTCTATTACACACCCGCATGCATAATAGTCCTGCTCATTACCTAACTTCACTACTTCGTTCATTTCGTTCATTCAACCTAAGGGATCACACATCAACTTTAAAGTAAGTTCTTGAAATTTCTCTAGTTTTTGAGTTTTTATTATAGGAATAAATTGGATTGGTGTTTTAATTGTTGTTCTGTTAGTTATTTATATTTCATTTCGTAAAAGGTTAAGGAACTGACGAAAATGGCATATCAAACAACAAGGAGTGGAACGTGTTATCCCTCAGAAGAACAAGTAATTTAATTTTAATTTGAGCTGGTAGTTAATTGTTTTTAACATGTAGGACTGTTTTGGTTTTTTCTCAGGAAAGCCAGAATTTTGTTTGCTATCCGAACTGGAAGGGGATATATAGTGATATTGGTACTCCTGCCAGTGCTCTTCAAGCGCCATTAAATTATCACGTTGTTCTTACAACAGAACCTGATGCAGATGGAGGCGTGCAGACGTTTGTTTACAAAGTTCCAGAAACCTGGATGGACGTCAACCTTGCATACTTTTTATATCCCTCGCCTGGATTTAATGTAAACGGTGTAAAACCATGGAATTGGGGAGACATAAGTTTAAAAAAAGGCGCTTTCCTGAAACTTCCTATGTGGAATACGACGTAGTCGATTTGTTAACGGAAACCGGCCCAGGTAATTCATTTTTCAAAATCTTTTTCGTGCTTTTTTTTAGTTTTTTTGTTTCATCAGTGCCAAATTTCGACGCCATAAGACAGATAGAAGGCGCTCAAGTCCAAGTAGAACAAGACGAGATATCTAATACGAGACGACGGATATCGACGAGACTAGAAGACGAGATATCTAACTCAAGACGGTTATCAAAGAAACGCCCATCTTCCGAAGAAAAAAATTATGAAAACCATCCTGGCATATCACAGCTAGTAAATTTGTCAGGTGACGAAGAATCGGAATGGGAAGGTCAAGCTGAATCGCATCCAAAGGCAGGATCATCGAAGGTAACGAAGCGAATTTATGGCACTGCTGAATTAGGTAAGAAAAGTGTTCCAGATTCTCCTAATTCTACCCCCGAGGAGGATTATGATCATCAATTGTCACCTATTAAGTTATCAATGAAGGAAGCCTCTGCAACAGGTACTTCCAATATTTCAACGTTATATTTTTAATTTATTTAATTTTCTAATATTTTCTATTTTGTTTAATAGAGGAAAATGGAGAAGCAGAATCTCGTTATCAACAAAAAGTCCTACAGGCTTTAAGTTCAATTTTGGATGTACTGAAATCAATGCGAAATGAAAAGGCATCGTGCGAAACTGTGATGAAGGATAACATGGAACACTTCAAAGAAGTAGTAAAGTCACAGCTTACCTTGCCAATCCTACTTCCAGAGGAAGTAGCTGTTCTCAACGCTGCTCTATGTGACATGGAGCTTTCCATCTCTCTGGTATGTACTATTAGTAAAATGTAAAACTTATATTTGTGTCAAAAATCATTTTCTTGTAGTGTGCTGTTCAGATTCATAATCTGAGAACATTGGGGTCGAAAAACCAAAACGCCAAAGCAGTCTTACTAGCGGTTTTCAGTGGATCTCTTTGCTCTAAGATCCAATGGAAGAAACGAGGCAAAGATTTAAGATTTGCATTTGGCCACTTGATAAATTTGAATGCAGTTTTTGGAGGTTATCATATAATAAAGATTAAGTGAAAAATAGTTATCAATCTCTTAACTTTATCCTACCTCTAGTTGTCATTAATAGCGTACTGGCAATTCACAAGCGACCCTCCCTGCCTATGTCAACGATGACCGAAGTTATTCAAAAAGCTCGGAGATTTATTGTATACGAGTACAGCCAGTCCGTAACTAAGTCCGCGTGTGCAGCGGCAACTGAAAACCAAGTTGATGACGATGATGCAGCAATAACTAAAGCTGACAAGGAAACGATCATGGCTATCGACCAACGGATGGTGCAGTTGAATAAAGCTCTTATTGAGTACGATGCGCAACACGAGCAGCCCCCCAAAAAACGTAACTCTGTGTAATTTCTTTTCTGTAAAATTCCACATTATCATGTGATTCTTTCGTAAGAGAAGAAAATTTTGTAAGAAATAAATAAAAGAGATCAATTGTTCAATTTCATCCCTAACACACATTTAATAACTGAAAAGAAATTGCCAATTTTTTATTTTTACCTGTTTATTTCTCATTATTTGGAAGCATACATGAAACATGAGTTTGATTAATGTAAAAATTTAAAACATGGGAAAAACTCGTTCTTTGACTTACTACGATTTAATTGAAAATGAAGCTACATAAGAGGCCTGTGCTAATTTCAGGCAAGTTTACCACAAATGAGATTTCGACCTTTTCCAGACCTGGCAACTCAGCATCCTTTCGTGGTCTATTACATTAATCATTATTTATAGCAGACGACAAGACAAAGTAAACAACTAAACATTACGTCTTGGGGGGCGGGTAGGTGAGTCGGATAAGGCGTCGCTTGGTGATCGGGGGGCACCGGAGACCTGAGTTCGACTCTCCTGGTGAGCATAGTTGCTCCCATACCCGGGCACTATTTCTACACATACAATACAGATCTCTTCCTGATCCGTCCGAAAAACGTACACAATGATGGTACTTCCATCCCCCTCCCTTGGGGCTTCTTCCACACAACACAACATTTACACTGCTCATGCCATCGCCCAAAAATCAACAGACAAATATCTCGTCGGTGCAAGAAGGTCATCTAGTTGAAGACCAGATGTCTGCTAAAAACATAGCAGACGCACCTAATCCTACCAATACCAATACCAACATTACGTCTTCCGTGTAAGTGACACCTGAAGTTTTAAAAAAGATTCTAATGCCAAAGTGAAGGATTTTAAATAATAGGGCTTATTCACATCGCGAAAATCCGACTTCCAGAAATCTGGCAACGCATGATATTTGTAGTTTTTTCCGTTTCCATGGCAAAGGCCATAAGAAATCTAAGTGGCTTCAATAAAAATAATCTAGTGTTTTCAATTCGGAATATTTCTTCAAAAGAATTTCACAGTGCTCTAGGTAAGATATCGGTCGTTAATTTGATGTATAATTTACTAGGACTTAAAAATTGTTTAGGGCAAAAAATTTAAATGTAAAACTTTTTTTGTTTTTTTTTAGGGAAGAACGGGGAGAAGAGGGAGAATGGGAGGGAGGAGGGCGTACGAAAAAAAAGGGGACCCACGTTTCCTCTTCTCCCCCATTCGTCCCATTCTCTCTCTTCTCCCCGTTCTTCCCTCAAAAAAACCAAAAAAAGTTTTACATTTAAATTTTTAGCCCTAAACAATTTTTAAGTCCTAGTAAATTATACATCAAATTAACGACCGATATCTTACCTAGAGCACTGTGAAATTCTTTTGAAGAAATATTCCGAATTAAAAACACTAGATTATTTTTATTGAAGCCACTTAGATTTCTTATGGCCTTTGCCATATAAACGGAAAAAGCTACAAATATCATGCGTTGCCAGATTTCTGGAAGTCGGATTTTCGCGATGTGAATAAGCCCTATAGTAAGTCACTGGAATCATTAGAATTATTAAAACAACGAAATTTCAGATTTCAGTGGTAATTGAATAAATTATTATTTGCATTTTGGTTATGACATTTATCACCTTTTAATAATAGCAAAAATTGACCACATTTTCCAGAAAAAAACAGGTGAAACTATAAACATTGATCTACTGCCAGACAGGTATGTTTATTTATGATTAAAAGTTGTTATTAAGTGGATAACAAACTAAAACAATTTTGTTGAATAGTAGGTTGCTGTTATGGTCAATAATGATGAGGATTCAATAGATAAACTGATGCCAATTATTGACAGTGTTCAGTGTCTTAAAAGGTATTTGTTGAATATCCTATGAATTTTGAATAACACAGTCTGATTTCTCTAATGTTAACGTTTTTCTTTCATTTTGTGGCTCTTCAGGTAGCTCTCACCCAAAACAATACAATATTCGACTCCTGTATCTGATCATTATCCTAATTAGGTTAAATTCATTCTGATCACATTTGTACAACAAGGCATAACATGTGTTTTGAAGAAAAAAAGCTTTAGACAATGTACTGAATCAAAGCAAAACAAGGATACCTATTTCAAACAAGAAATCAGTAACCAGTCAATGAATATATTGATTATGAAGCACCGTCCAGTTGATTATGGTTTTGATGACGAAAGCTGGAAAAGAAGGCTGAATAGTAACTATCACAAAGCTAAGAAACACTGTGCTGACATTTATTACCGATTTTTTGTGTTTGTTCTAACCATGGTGGTTCTAACATAAAAGAGAGAGAACAGAGCCAAATTTAAAAAGAGAAGACAGACGAAACTAATTTATTTTCATAATCTATTATATTATTCAATTTATTTATTTTCATAATCTTAATCGTTTTTCGTTATTTTGACTTTAGAAAAATGGAAGAAGGTGAATCTATCATTCAGCGATGAAGATCTCTTTGCCGCGCTGTATAAAGCCGCTGTACACGGACACTCTGAAGCCGTGGATACTCTGTTGAGTCAAATGAAGAAGAAAAGAAACTACAACCGATTTTGTGTCAACGTTATCTTGCAACTGATCACACAACGCAAAGAGGACGAAGCTTTCAAAATCCTCTTGAGTATGACACCAAATAAAACAGTCGATGGGAAAGTCGCAAAATCGGGCCGATTTTTCATCCGTCACATCGTCAAAATGAATTGCTCACTGGACAAGATAGTGAATTTTTGTCGCAAATTGGTTCACTCTGACAAGAATAGTCGCGCATTTCTCATAGCTCTCGAAGCGGCCAACATTTTTGAAAAAACCAAACTTGTCGATCGGCTTTTAAACGAGATCAAGGATAGCGGTAGAATCAACTATTTGGGATCTATTCTGACAAGTCAACCGTAAAGAAAAAAATTGTATTTCATACTTGGTGTGGATTCATTTCTAAATTGCAACTCGATTTATTCCTTATAGGCGTCGGCGTCGGAGAGCGGAGGAGAAAAGAAGCTTATAGACACACTTCGTAAAATGGCCGCTATCCGTCTGTTCCCCAACATGGGAACGATCAAACAGCACATTTTACCTCACTTGACAGGAAATAGTCAAACTTTAATGCAGAAATTGCGTTCGGCCAGGTTGTCTTTCCCAGCCATTTCAATGGCACTTTTGCAAAAGAGTTTGGCTTCTCTAGATTTTGATGACGCTATTCGCGTCACTTCAACTTTCTAGTAAGTGTTAAGTGACAAAGTGATGCAGGAAAGTAAACTGATAGCCTTTTTATTCTGTTGTATAACATCAAAATGAACTGGAGTTTGTACGAAGACATCGCCACCGCCTATATCAAATCTGGAAATGCTTCAGGCCTTGCCAAACTGGTAAATTATCTACTGCCAGATGGGGAAGAAGATGAAATGAAAAGCGAAGTGATTGAATTATCCGGTCAAATAATTGGGTCAATTTTAAAAGAGATTTGCGAACAAACACCGTAAGATACTACGTCATCAATGTACATTTCTACTTTTCCTTAAATTCTTCTTTTTATTTTCCAGTTCCGGACAGCTGGAATTAATTGAGCCTCTTTTAGAAGCTTTTCGTGATCAGGGATTGACCATTTCTTTGAGCGTGGCCCAATTTGTACGTGACAAAGTATCAGAAGGCCAGTTGACTCCTGCTGCCGTTGATCTCTTGGCTGAACTAACCTCGGGACAACTAATTCCTGTACCGTTGAATCCCTTGCCTAAGCGCCTTCAGTTGGGAACGAATAGTCAGTCAAATAAGAAAAACATCAACAAATTCTGTGCATTCGCACGAGAGCGTAAATTACAGGAAGCATTGGCATCGAAAAAGGTTTGTTTTATTTTTCGTATCTTCTTCTTCAACCAAATTACAAATGAGTAATGTACATATTTGACCAGGAGCTGGAGGCTCGAAGTGTTTTTTTCAAGATCGGATTAAATCTCTTGTTAATGGACCTGTACGGCCATCACGGACGTTTGGACGAGGCTCTCGATTTATTCTCTCGACTGCACAAGGACCCCGACCTTATCATCCTGCCTTCTAAAATCATGAATCTCTCTGCTCATCTGTTGAAAGGAGGTCGGCCAGTTGATGCGATTTGCGTTCTAGAAAAATTGAAAGCTGATCCGCAAGTGGCTGAAAAAATCGAGTTGACGAGATCCGTCAACGCAAGTGCTGTTCGACTGATGGACGCCGCTGCCGAAAATGGCAATGTCGAAGTGATTCAGAAAATATTCGACTGTCTGGAACAATCGAAAGCCTTGAAAATGAGTAGAGCCCTGTTTCACTGCCCTGCATTCACTAGTCAAAGTCCATGCTGTTCGGTACGTTAAGTTTCAGTTTCATTTTCATTTGTGTAACGTGAGTCATCATTTTGTTTTTAAAATTAGAGATGATTGGGACAGTGCCCTAGCCGAGTTTGATCGTTTGACAAAAGAGCGACGCTCGACACCTTGGAGCACCGAATTAGCCGCCAGTTTGATTGAAAAAGTGTTCTTAAGTCAATCACTTACCACCCACAACTGCAACGAGATTCGTAAGATGACCAAATTCCGGACGCTTGTCGTTCCCCTTTCTTTTCCATTGAATTTTTGTGCAAAGAGTGTTGGTAAACAGTTTGCTCACCAACATTTTGGAAATTTGGTTTCAGCTTACCGGGCAAATCAGCTGATTCACTTGTTTTTCTACTAGGTTTCTTTTTGAGCCAGGAGCCTGTATACTTTTATTGCCGTTAGTTGGCCCTATAGAACAAGCTATATATTAATTTAAAAATAGTAAAGACAAAAAAATAATAATTTTACCAGACTGGGCACTTGGTAAGACTCGAGATAAAGATGATGATGGCTGCTGAGTTGGAACTTAACACACTGTGTTGGCTAAGGTATTAGAAACTGGTAGACAACGACTCAGAGATCCTGTAACCGAGACACTTGCAATAGACGAAGCACGCAATGAATCTCTTGATGGGGGCACAGTATTTTGTAGTTGTCGTACACCTGCCGGCATCACATATGAAGTACAAGACTGCGGAGTTTCTTCCCACCTGCCTTTACTTTGTCGGGAAGATCCCGACGCAATCGATGGCTGTAAACCTTTAAAAGGGGACCATTATGTGTGAGATTAAATGCAAAAACAAAACATTGAACACCAAACACTAATTTACTTTACGATCCCTGCTGATTTCCATAGCGACGTTGCCAATTCGGGTGGTTTTCTGGTGTATTGCAATTGAAAATTTGTTCTTCGATGTCTTGTCCCGTTATTTCAAGATAAGTGCTTTTTAGAACCTCGGACTTGCAGCAACACTGGGTTAATAGTATGCTAATGGCATTAAAAATTAGCATTGACATAAAAAATATTGTTCTAGGTTCCACAGTACCTTGCCTGGAGTGTTGTTCATTAATATCGTATTGATTTGAATCTTGAAAACTTTCTGGCTGCTCCGCTTGCTGTGTAATCTTTCCAAGTTCAATCTTCGCTTCTCTTTTAGCTTCTTCAAACGTCACTAAAAACCTAGCCATGAGTAGTTGTTAACTTGTAAGTCTTCAGTAAATTATATTATTTACTACTCACCAGCGGTTTCCGTCACGAAATCAGCAATCATGTATTCAACGAATTTTATTGTGGGAAAGCGTCTCCTACAAAAATAGTCTTTTTGTCGGAGCGGAAATCGAGCGCGCTCTGTTCAACCCTGAAAAAGACATTTCACTCCATTCCTGGGGGAAGGTACCATGGAGATGAAAAGTTGGATGAGGATAAAGAACATGTTTAGACGTTAAATCAATCCAATCAATTGGAACAATCAGCACCCAAGGTCCCAATGAGCCATGGCGATCCGGTTGATCACAAACAATTATAACATGATACGTAACATTGGTATCTAACGTTGATTCTTGTTGGCCAATTAATGCGCCATCGTATCTTCCTTGCCATTCAGGATGTTCAAGAAAATTAACATCTAATCCATACTACAAGAATAAAATATACGGCAAAATTAAAAGCATAGCAAAAAAATATTAAATTGAAAGTACTTGGGACTGAGAATAATTTGATGCCATTTTCCATGCACGAGGTGTTACAATATTTTTGAAAGACAGGCAGATGTGACTTGTGATGATGAAGAGAATCAGCGTGTGCTGGTGTGAATATGCAATATGGGCAATAGCTATCAGAAATTCGTGCACATTTTTGTCGTTCATCCCTAAATATCTTCCAAGAGCAAATAATGTAATTATCAAATGGTTTTGTTACAAGTAATCGATACGTTATCGATTGGTAAAGTATTTTTCGTAAACAAAACAACTTGTTTTTCTTTTTCAATTGCATAAATTTAGGTAAAAGACTCAAGCAATAAATTATATCTGAAATACCTTTAATACTCCAAAATAATGTTATTTATTTATTAGTCAGGATGTATACTGATTCGGAAATTGAAAATATTTTAATTGCTGGTGGATATTCATGCCGACACAGAAAACGGCCTTTAAAAGATTTAGGGCCAAGTTACCAATCTAAACTCAAACGGAAAGCCAATGAATTCATGGCTCTCCGGGTCTCAAAAGGAGTTCCTACAAAAAATTGGAATATTATTAAAAATTGCAAGGATTTAGTGAAAAAATATGGTCTCTATAAAGCAATTTACGACAGGAATGTCACCCAGAGTGCTGCAGAATTGGTGAGTCAATCAGTACAAGTTATCTAGTCACTTATTTAGCATCTCACCATCGATCTCTTGCAGTTGACTCTTCCCGAAGATGAGAATGAAGTGGAATCCCACCAGAACACATCAATACTAGATTGGACAGACTCAGTAAGATGCAACTTGCATATTGTTTTGAACCCGTATTAAATTCTCACTCGTCTGCTGAGTCGCGCCCGAAGTGGCAGCACCAAATTGAGCTCCCGACATTTTCAGTTTATTCTCTAAGTTTTTATAGTTTCACAGTGTGTTTTTCACCTTGAATATACTGTTTGCTGTGCTGCATATCGTGATTTTCTTTCTACGGCGTGAAATTGGAATTTCATCTCCTCTACAGTTCTAGTGTGAAGGTGTCATTCAATGTTTTGCCTTTATGCCCCATGGCGATTTTGAATCAGCTGTTCTACTCTCTTCGCTTCTCTTCCCTGGTGCCCCTGCGTCTTTCGAGCACAATGCTTCGGGTCGTCAGATCTCTCAACATTGCTGCTGTCCCATCTTCGCGTCGTGGCATGAGGGGAGGTAAATCAGCAAAGATTGCTAGAGCTAGATCAAGATTCCTTTTCTGCGGCCTCGCCAACGCCAGATCTCTTGTCAGCAACAAACACTTGTTCAATTACCATATTACTGTTACTGGTCTAGATCTATTAGCTATCACCGAGACTTGGCTGAATGAAGACATTGGTGACGTTATACTTCGTGACGTGTGCCCAGCTGGTTACTCAGCGATACATTGCCCGAGAGCTAGTGGAAGAGGGGGAGGAATCGCCCTACTTTTTCGTGACTCGATTCGTGTAAACGGCCTTAATGTTGACTTCAAGCCTGCGTCTTTTGAATATCTTCCTGCATCTCTTTCTGTGAATGGCAATACGATATGCTTGGTGGTGATATATCGCTCTCCCTCACTCAGCCCTAGTCTATTTTTGACTGAGTTTGCTGACTTGCTTGAGCTGCTTCTTCCTACTCCCTCAAAGCTGTTGATCGTTGGTGATTTCAACATCCATGTTGACACCAAGTCTAACCTAGTGTGCCAAAAGTTCCTTTCCTTTCTGGAATCTTGTGATCTGCTTCAGCATGTTAGTGGCCCTACTCACATTAGTGGCCACACGCTCGACTTAGTGATTTCAAGGTCGGTGGATAGTTTGGTTCTAAATTGTGATGTGTTTGATCCTTTGAGTGATCACTATGCCGTTCATTGGCTTGCCAATGCCAGTCGCCCTGTTCGACCCAAGAAAACTGTCTCACTCAGAAACTTAAAAGCTATCGACATGGATAGGTTTGCTACTGATCTTCTCTGCCTTCCTCTGCTCACCGATGAAACTGATGACATCGCTCGCCTTCTAGACTTGTACAACGCTGGCTTAACTGAGGTACTGGATAAACATGCACCACTACAAAAAAGAGTATTCACTATTCGGCCTGACAACCCCTGGAATAATCAAGAAATTGCCTCTACTCGTAAAGAAGTTAGGAGGCTGGAGAGACGTTGGAAAGCTACAAGTCTGACTATTGACAAGGAGATTTTGCATCATGCTCTGAGCAAATTGAGATCCCTTATATCTTCTGCGAAAGTGGATTTTCTCAATTCCAAGATTACTGAGCAAACCGGAAAGAAGTCGTTATTCAAGATTGTTGACTCGTTTCTTTTGAAGAAGCCTGCTCTTCGCCTTCCATCGCATACTGATCTACCTGCTCTTCTTGAGAAATTTGGTGACTTTTTTCTGAAGAAAATTCATGACATCAGGACGAGCCTAGACGTCTTTGGATCGACTTCGGTAACCGAACAACCAATGACTTCTCGTTCTTTCACAAAGTTTGCCCCAGTAACGAGTGCTGATGTTCTTTCTTTGATTACTCGCTGCCCAACTAAGTCTTCGCCCCTGGATCCCATTCCGACATTTCTGTTGAAGAAGGTTGCTGAAATTCTTGTCACACCTATAACTAAACTGGTGAATCTATCCCTCTCGCTGGGTGTCTTCCCTGATGATATGAAACTTGCTGTCGTGACACCATTGTTGAAGAAGCCTAATCTGAACCCTGATGTCCTAAACAACTATCGGCCTGTATCTAATCTTTCTTTTTTGTCCAAAATTATTGAGCGTGTTGTCGTTAGACAACTTCATGATTATCTGGAAACTGAATGTGAGTCTCTCTTCGTCCCCGTGCAGTCGGCCTACAGGCCGTTTCACTCTACTGAAACTGCTCTTTTGAAAGTCTGTAATGATTTACTTGTTTCTGCTGACGAAAAAGATGTAGCTACTGTTGTTGCCTTCCTTGATCAGAGTGCTGCTTTTGACCTTGTTGACCATCAGATCCTTATTGCTCGGCTTTCTGCTAAATTTGGTATTTGTGGCCCCACGCTAGCATGATTTCAATCTTACCTTTCGGATCGGCGTCAATCTGTCAGTGTGTCAGGCCAATTTTCATCTGCTGTTCTTCTCCCCTCTGGTGTTCCTCAAGGGTCTGTTCTCGGTCCTGTCCTGTATATCCTATACACCACCCCGATCCATGAAATATCTACCAGCTATGGTATCTCTGATCATCAGTATGCCGATGACGACCAGAAATATGTATCATTTCGGATCTCCAAAGATGGTGCTGATCAACGGCGAGCTTTTTCTTCTCTATCTGCCTGCATAGCTGAAACGAGGAGATGGGGTGCGCAAAAAATGATCAAATACAACGACTCGAAGACTGAAGTCATGTTGGTGTACTCCAAGCATGTGGGTGTTGAACCTGCTCCTTATTTCCTGACTGTTGGCGACGCTGATATTCGACCGGTCTCTACAGTGAGAAGTCTTGGTGTGATACTTGACTCGCACCTCACCATGGATGCTCAAGTTCGTTCGGCTTGCAAGAAGGCTTTCTACCATTTGAGGAGAATTTCTCAAATAAGAAAATTCCTCGCCGAGTCCGCACTTGCTCAACTTATTCATGCCTTTGTCATCACTCAACTAGACTACTGCAACTCTCTCCTAGTGGGACTGCCGAAGTCATCACTAGATCGTCTCCAGCGTGTCCAGAATGCAGCGGCTCGTCTCATCAAAGGCGCGAAAAAGTGCGACCCGATTTCTCCTATTCTCCTCGATCTCCATTGGCTCCCTATTGCATTTCGAATTGATTTCAAAATTGCTCTGCTCACGTATCGTTGTCTACACTGTCTGGCTCCTCGTTACTTGTCGTCCCTCCTCCGTCTACCTGTCTCCTCTCGCTTGGCCTGTGATAGACTAATTTCAATGAAGTCCCGTACCAATACTTATGGCTGCCGGTCCTTCAAGACGTATGCTCCCCAGCTTTGGAATTCTCTTCCTCAGAATGTCCGTATTGCGTCTTCCCTAGCCCAGTTCCGCTCTCGCTTGAAGACCCATTTAATAACTGTTGCATTTAGAGATGTAATTGATCAACGTGCTCGTCGGGAAAGAAAGCGCCTTTGATCATGTTAATGGAAAAGGCGCTATATTAAGTGAAATACATTATTATTATTATTATTATTGTTTTGAACCCGTATTAAATTCTCACATTCAATTATATTCAAAAGGTTCGCGAGCCAACCATTGAAGACGATGTACAAGACTATGAAACTGACTCTGAAACTGGGGAAAACGATTTAAGTCCAATTAATGGTACTCAGTCGTATCAAAAACGAAATCTGCCTCTGCTTGCCTTATTGCAACATTTTGCAGTTTATACAAATCAAAATCATAGCGACATGACATATCTCTTGATGCTATTGAAACTATATGAACCAGAAGAAAACTATTCTACATTACCAAATACAGCCAAAGAATTAATAAAAATTTATGGATTTGATTGGCCATCAAATGACCAACAACAATCATCCCCAAAACTGCCTCCAGCAAGTCCGGTCGGCGATGACAAATATTTACATTTCGGTTTAGAAAGCGCTCTTAGCGGAACATCTCCTGGCATCGTATACCACGACGCTGATTTGTTTCAATTTGCCAACGTATATGTTGATGAACCACATCTACTGCCCAAGGCGATCATGAAAAGAGTACGTTTTATTGTATTGCCTAAAATATTCTTGCTCCTAATAATACAATTAATTTTTTATTATTGCCAGATTGAAGCATTTGACCCACTTTTTACAGCAAACTTAACCCAAAAACCATTATTAACTAAAAATCGTAGCCCAGTTCTGGAACATGATTTGCCTCACTATAAAGTAGATGTCTTTATTTATGAATAAAAACCATTTCGGGCCAAAGATGCTGCTTTCGTCACTCCTATACTTGGAAGAATTCATTCCATTCGACCGAACTGGGAATATTATGAAGGTACAAGAGAACTTGAAGAGACATCTCCCTTTATTATTGGATTTTATTGTGGCAAGGGCAAGCCCAATGATATTGATAGTTTTCTAAACCCAACAATCGACGAATTTATTCGTCTTTCTCCTGAAACTGAAGAATCTAGTTTGCAAAGCAAACGATTCTTCACTGCCTCCCTTCGTTGCGTTATTTCCGACACCCCAATGCGCTCTTATCTGAAGCAGTCTAAAGGGCACTCGGGATACTGGGCTTGCGATCGTTGTATCCAAAAGGGTGAAAAATTCGGCGATAGTAAAGTAATCGTAATGCGGAATGTTAATGCTCCCCTGCGAAATGACGTTGATTTCCTAAGCTATCATGTGAATGATTTTTCTGATGATGACCATCTTGATCCCAATCTTATTAGTCCTTTCGTTCGCCTTAATTTCCCCATGGTAACAGGATTTGTCATATACCCCATGCATACAATGATAGAAGGAGCCTTTGGTCGTAGATTAGTTGGGTTTGCTTCCGTACCAAGTGAAGGGAAATTAAACAAGACGGAATTAGCTGAGGTTAATACTCGAATCGCTGTTTACAAATCTTGGAAGGTAAATGATTTTGACAGGCACGTGGGGAACTTGAGTGGTTGTGGCAACTATAAAATGCATGTTAAGAGGCAATTTCTGTTCTACCACCTTTACCCGGTATTTGAAGGGATTCTACCTGGTTTTGACCTTGACCACATCATGATGCTTCAATTTTCAATGTTACTCTTGGGATCTTTTGAGTCTCAACCAGTTCCTCAATCGAATGCTATTAAGGCTCAACAGATTTTAAATATGTATGACGTAGGAGGTAGGACGATCAGAAAGGGATATCCCTTGTCGCTTTGTGAGCCACAAAATTACTCACATAACCCAGGATGTCGCCAAGTACAAATACGGCGTGGAGAAAATAAGCACATTTCAATACGAAAGTTTTCTATTTTTTTTTTCGTAGGGCGTTAAGAAAAGGAAATTTGCCAATAGAACTGATTCGTAACAGGCTAGTAGAAAAAATGAAATATCAGCTTCCAACAACTGCTTCGGGCGTAATATTTGACAAAAAAGTTCGGCTTCTGTTGGAAGCTAAAAGAAGGTCAAATGCATGTACCCCCATTCAGTATCATCACAAAGGTGGAAAATGTCCCAAAAAGTTATTTTTTTTTTAATTTTAACCGAATAAACTAATTAACCAAAAACCAGACAATTTGTGTGCAATGTCTAATGGTGACATTATTGTATGTTCAGATTTCTTGCATGATGATATCAATTATTCACGCTCAGTAATCTTTGGTCGAAAATGTCTTTGTTTGTAACCTGCATTTGTGAAACCCTACCTCTCCTCTGACTATGGTATTTATCTTGGTTCAAATCTGTCCGAATTTATTGAAAAGTGGCAAATAACCAGTGTTACTGCTAAAATCCAAGTGTTCCCGCGAAGACCTCAGGGTAAACCAAATCTTGGAGATGAAAATCAAGAGTTGTATCTCATGCCATTAAGGCATACAATAAAAAAAACATAATTTACTTTTTATGTGTTTTTAAACATGTTTACATGTACACATGAATAAGTAATAAAATTTGTTTGAATTGATTTGATTTCTGTTTGGATAGTATAGTGCATAACTACTATCTTTGTCATACATGAAACGAGTGTGTGCGCTGAGAAACGGTCGAAGAAAAACAGTAAAGTAGTTTTGTCTGGGAAAATACGCGGGAAAGCATTCTAAGTTGGCATTTTTGAAATCTATATAATGTACATGTTTTACAAAGACGATAGGACTAAGGTACATCTGCATTTCTGTAGTTAATGGAAAAACCAAAGTAGAGTTAGTAAAATTAGTCATATGTATCGGTGTAGTGGTTAGTGCACAGCGTTTCTGCTTCCCAAAAAAATTTTTTTTTTGTCAAAAACCGTTGAACAAGCTGCCCATCTAACAATAATCGGCGGTTGCGAAGGTTACTATCGGTTACTTCGTAAGAAGCGTTCCTCAACTTATAAGTTGCGCTTTCGGTTACGCATCGTATAAGTAGCGCTAAGTAGCCCTCTTTTGAACGAGTGTATGTTAATATCTTAAAGTATTTATTACCACATTTGCCATCAAACTTTAAAAATTTTATTCGTCTTTTTCACATCAAGAAAAACGCAAAAGTGAACGGTTTCCCAACAGTTAAAATATTCATTTTTTTCCCATTTTTTTCCAAACTAAATGGTTCTTGGAGAGAAAGATTCTGCTCGGGCGCGTGGTGTTAAACAACAGCTAACTAAAACGGAGCTTATATGGATGTTAACCCACCGCTTACTTTGAACCTATTTCTCTTAAATAAAATATTTCCTTGATTACAAAGTAATTGGAATTACGTGCATTAGTGAATGAAATAGAAAAATGTAGTGAAGTGAGTTTCAAAAGCTTTGTTTTTGAAAAGGGTACATTTTGCTTTACATATCATTGCATTCGTGCGAGCCTGATAGAACAATTATGTTTTTACAGAATTGGATGGGCAAGTATAAGACAAGCATTAACTCTTCATTTCCCGGTAGGGTTCTCTAACCGCTATTCAATTACCGCCTACAAAATCTTGCACAAGATGCTCTTGAGTCTCATCTAGCTTGCTTTAAAAAACTCCGGAAGAATATAGAATTAAAGAAATTATTTGAAAAGGAGATGCTACTAATGTTCATGATGCATTCACGTGATCAACGAAATCTATAATCGATACTTTTTAACAACAGATAAGATAAACTTGTTTTCACTTACGTAGATCGTTACAGCATACGTTTTGATTTCCGGCTGTGACTTCCAAGGGCCAACCAATATATAATAGACAGGTAGACCAACGAAAATGGGAAGATAAGGCTTTAAAAACTCCCCCAAAAAGCTTCCCGGTTTAGGGAGTTGACGAATCGAGCAAATCAGAATTTTCCTCTTTCAAGAGATCATTTTGCTGGGCATTGCGGTGCAAAAACGGTTTTTATTGGATATAAATTAAACAAAAGGCGTGATAACTTGTAGCCCCTCCACCGAAAACTATTCATAGGGAAATTAAGAATATTTTTAGAAGAATAGCCCTTTTGAATTTGTACAACATTTTAGCTGCCAGTCTCTGCATTTGCATGAAAAGTATAACCTGTTTTTATGTGTATTGGCGTTTAGGATATAGCATTGCTTATCCAGTCTCTGGTATCTGATATTTTCGAATGTTTCCGTGAAATGAACGGAGAAAAGAAGAGAAAGAAAGAGGGACAGGGAAAACGTATATACTTCCCGGACAGCTTTAATTATGGAATCGTGTTCTAGAAAATTATAACTGTATTTTTACATTATTATTTTGTCATTTTATTGTTGCATATATTATAAATCATAAGGAATGCTTTCACTATTGTATTTCGTGGGGAAAAGAACACTAGTGTACATGAAAATTAATATCAAATTAAAAAACACAACAAGTTCCTTTAAAACTAACTTGAATTCTTTATGTTCAATTATACTTTTAACGAGTAACCTGAGCCCCGGTCAAATCCGGGGAACTTTTGTCCAACGTAAAGTCGGACTGTTTTGCTATTCGCTTTTCTGTAGCTTAATCATCTGCCCGTAATAGATTTTATCGTGGGAAATATGCCCAGTGACTACCTTATTGAAGATTTCGTCATCACTGCGATGCTATAGACATCTGGTTGTGATGCTGGTTGTTGCTTCATCAAAGATTGCGTCATCACGGCGACGACATCTGGTGGTGATTTGTTTGGGCATGTTTGGGCATGTTCCATATATAATAAAAGCTTTGGGGGGAGGAGCCTGTGTTGACACATTATCCGTGACAGACACAGGCTCCTCCCCCAAGAGCTTGTTATTTTATTATATATGGATAAACGTTCCCATGTTTAAAATCTGGGTAAAAGTCTATTTTAACAACCCACTTTTTACTTTACTTTTACTTTACTTAATTAATACCATATAGTTAAGTAACTAAACAGGAATGGGCCCGAGTGCAACGAGGAAACGTGGGATTTGGATGGGTTCAGTAACATACAATAAAATATAGCATAATAAATATCAACCATTCTCTACTTAACTTTACCAACCCAAAATCCCAGTATTTAATCACGTTTCGCTAAGTCTCATTCCAATTTACTTACGTTTTAAGTCTTTCATACAGTGCAGTAAAAAGTTGTCAACGTGTAGTGTCTAACAATAAATCACAGTAAAATTATTTTTTTGTGAGGGGGAGACCCCCTCAACCCCACCCCCCCTTTATATTTACTTTCTTATTTAATTTTAACTCTCAAATGACTTGCTGTGTTTGTTATTTAGATTAATACTGATTGATTGTTATCTATTTACCCTTTTTTGGTTATCCGATGGATACAGACACTTTGCACATTTTTTTCTGGTATAAACGTAGTAACATTGAGAGTGGCAGTCAAATGTGAAATGTCAAATCAACATTTTTCTGTCTGATAAACAATGTTGCCATGTTTAACAAATTTTGTTGCTTATCCATTTTTGCCAAAATTAATTACTTAAAACTTAAATATAAAAGATATCAATGTGCACATATGCAGTGTAGCCTATGACAAATTGACATTAAATGGTAGTTAAATTATTTTTGTGTGGGGGGAGACCCCCCAAACCCCCCTTTTCATTTTTTCTCCTAACTTCGATTCGAATAATCGATTATAAAATAAATAGAAATTACTGGATGTTGTCATATGACTTCCAACAGTCAGAAATTATGGTGGTTCCAGGCTTAATCCACTCTTTAATGACAGCTAGCAAAGTGGTTGCAGTGCGATTTTGAACAACCACTAGAAAACACCTTCCTGTTCCTTTTTCCACTCCACCAAAAACCCAAACACCATCAACTCTTTTTCCACGATTATATTTCCCTTTATAAAGATGTATGTAATTATATCAAACAAATGACAAAAACATATAAATAACACTATACTTTTTCCAAATTTAGATTCATCAATTTCTACTTCTACACCAACTCCTCCAATTTTCTCTGAATTGTTAATTACTATATCCTCCGCTACTTCACGGCAAAAACTAGCCCAATCAATGGGAGTTCCATGAGCTAAACAAAAACAGTATAATGTAATACAATAGAATAGTATAGTATAATAATTAACCTACCGAGACTCAATTCATGTTCAATGAAATTAAGAGGCAATTCGTGCCACCAGTAGTAAGTTAAAGATAATATTTCAAAAATAGTTAAATGGGACCCAAAAAACCAAGAATTAGTCCGAATTGAATATTTTTTGTCACATTTTTTCCTTTTGATTTTACTACCATTAGCAAAAAGCGTGTGGTTACATTTGAATATAATACCGTCAATGGCATTGGTAAACGAAATCTATCAACAAAATATTAATGTCTGATCTTTGTAACAAAAATAATGTACTTACTATACTAAGCTGTCCTTTGCAATTCTTACAAATAGATGCATAGGTATTATCTATAAATCCAATTTCCACTAAGTATTTATATAAATCCATGGGTGATAACGAACCACATATCATAACAAGTTGAAATGAAGTCCATCGAATTAATTAAAATGGAATGATTGATTTGGTTTGTGACGGTTTTTTTACACTTTGTATAGAATCCATTAAGCCCAACTCTATAATTGTTTATAATTACACTAGTTGAAGGGAAAAATTGCCATGAAGCATTAGACGACATCTTTCCAGAACAATGACAAAGTTGTAACTAACAAAATAATATCAACCCAGCACCAAGTTAACTTCCTTTATACTTTACTAAATCATTTTATTAATCTTATTTACATATAATCACATAAAAAGTTTGAACCAGTCCCGAACCACGACCTTCTAGTACATTTATCCAGAACTATACCATTGAGCTACGAAATGTTATTTAAAGCCAGCATTTTTTGTCTTTATATCAACACCAAAATCAATATTGTACTAAATGGCAATGTTGCATTAATCTGGCAACGTTCATAAAATTTGTTTTCAACCAGTACAATACCAACCTTCATGCGTGTGTGTTCATCCGCGGAGTTGTCCCATTAAGTATAGTATAAAGTATAATAAATCAGTATAATCCAATAATAGGTGTATTGAAGTAAAACTACCAGTTTCTATAGAGAATAATGAGGAATTAAGTAAAATCAAATTACAAAGTATAGTAAAAAGTGGGTTGTTAAAATAGACTTTAACCAAAATCTGATCCGTTAAAATAATTATTAATTAATTTTTTAAAACTAATGACCACGACGTGATTTGAACACGCAACCTTCTGATCTGGAGTCAGACGCGCTACCGTTGCGCCACGCAGTCACACATACATGATAACAGATCAAATGGATAAAACAAATTTTAGGGGCATGAAATGTCAAATCGTATTTTTAAAACATTTTTCTTTTATTTCCAGTGAACTCCATTCCTCGTACTAATCCTCAACTCATTCGCTAAAGAACAGAGAATATAACCAAGAGCTTGTATCACATTTTCCATGTGAATTTTTCTCAAAACTGTTGATTGAAAGCGGTAAATACCATCGTAAATTGGGTAGGGGAGAGTGGGACGATCTGGCGTTCGGGTTGGTAGGCTCAACTGATTTCTCGATGCGTTAAAATTGCAATAAAATGTTCAAAAAATCAGGAGATGTAGATGTTAGTAATGCGCATCTTAAAACCAAATTTCATGGTAGTACGACGAATGGTTAAGGAATGAAAAGTAAAATAAATTTTTATCTTAAAATTGGGTCGTCCTACTTTGACTTTCGAATCAAGTATCGGCTTTCCCGATTACTTTAAAATTATAAAAAAATATGGAAAATACTCTACGTTATCTCCTCTTTAAGCCTGTTTAGTTTGTTTAATATTCACAATAGTTTAAATAAGAGATATTCAATAATATACTAAGACCCCTTTGTTGGGAGCGCATCGGCCACACAGTGTCGGGGCTTTTTGCTCACATAAAATTGCATATGATAGCAGTAAAATTATTTGTGTTCGACTTTTTTCGTGTTTTTAGTCAGAACTAACATACTTATTTAAGCTTTTTAATTGATATTCCGTTGGGGAGTTGCATTATTTTTTTTTTTAAATTTTAAGTTTCTACTGTCAGTCAACGGTTTTTCCGTAAGAAATACAGGGGCCGAAACACCCTGGCGGTGTGAGCAAGTGAGCAAGTATCTGGGGCGGGTTTGCTCTCTCTTTTTTTTAAATCGGCAATAACATAGTCTTTATTTATTTAGATTGGATTGAAAAAATCACCATTTAGAGCAGGAAGGATTCTCTTTGGATCTAAATCCGTTAGAAAATAATGGAATGGAAGCTAAGAGAAAAAAAGTGAGCCAGTCGCCCCACTCTCCCCTATAAGAGTCTAAACAGATGAGTTTTGAGTTTGACTCGAAAGATTTAACGAAGGGTTTTCCATGGATGAAATTTTTTGATGAGGGAGATACGACCCATATGTTGCAAGTATAGGGAGCAGGGAGCTGCGTGTGGAACCCCCGTTTCCATAAATATCTTGTTTTGTTTGATCCATTTTTGCTGATCGTAAACGAGTGATGATCTGCGATCAAGATCAAGAACCAGATAGAAATTCTGTGGTCCATTTTGATCAACGTTGGTGAAGATATGCAGTAGTATTAGTAGTAAAGTAGTAAGTAGTAATTAAATCTATTTTGAGTTAAGAAATTATTGCTGAATTTAAGGATTAATTCCTTCTCACAGTGTAACTGAAGGCACGTCCATCAGGATTTTTTCATTTTTTTTAAGAAAATTGAACAATAAACGAAAAAAGAAAATGCATTTGTGAAGTTTTTTTATTTTTTTAATAATGTAATTTCAGCCAGTGATAAGTCAGAAATCTCATAGGGAGATTACAACATTTTGGAAGATCTTAATGACGAAGTTTGTGTTTACATTTAAATTGGTGATCTAATTGAAAAAAAATCAAAAGAGCAAGAAACATGACGTTGGATTCTTTCGAGGAATAGAACATTGCACTCACTAATAAAATGTATTGTGATGCACGATTGGAGAATCTTTTGAAAATTCACCAATTTCTCTTTCGAAAATGTTAAGGTCAAGAGAATGCTAAAGACAATTTTCCTTCATTTTTAAGAATGTCTATGGCCTTAGTGAAGCTCCCATAATTCTAAAATATATATTACAACATAAAACCTTCTTTTGCTTTGTTTAATTTTCCAATGTTTTAATGAAGAAAGTTTGTTGTTAACTTTTCGTTTTTATATTCAATATAGCGTCGTAGAATGAGTTCTAGAGAGTAGCATATTGTACTGTAAGGCGTTTTCGATTCAAGATATTTGAGCCGGTCAAGTTTATTGACTACAAAAGTCAAAAGAATATATGTAATTTTCATTTACGACTCAATGAAACTATACTGTGGATAAAATAGGCTAAATGAAAGAAATAATATTTGTCTAGACTGTCTTTTACTTGTATATACTTGTTTCTGTCTCATAGTACGCGTCATCAGGAATTAATATATTCTCGCCTGACCAATGCTTCAGTTGAGTTTCAAAAGCAAAGGATGGTAATAAAACGGGTCGAGAAAACAGTGAAATTATTAGATCGGTCGAAGTCAGACACAGTTATAAAAACTAGAATTTTATAGCAAGGGTATCGCAGTACAACACGAAATAGATTCTCAGCATGTCCTTAATAAAGCCCCTTGGGCACCTTCGTCATTTAAAGTTAGCTTAAGTTTAGTTGAATACAGTGTTAAGAACTTTAGGAAATGTTTCATTTTCAGAAAGTCCTGTAATTAAAGAATGGCCTATTACCATCACGGCCTACATATTGGCTATATATCCCTCTGTAGCTGGATGGATCCAGCCTTTCCAATCCCCTTTCTCTGACTCATCATAGCCAGGACCGAAAGTAGTAAAATGTTCCACTTTCCAAAGCTTGTTTCCACCGTTTGAAACTTACAATTCAGTCTAGTTACTATTTTTTACTTAGAAAATGGTGCCATCTATGTTTTAAATGTTGAAATGCTGAAAATGTTTTCAAAATGGCCGACGTTTACTTTTTAAAAAGCAAATAAAAGATAAGAATGTGACATTGGTTCATGTTAAAAGCATAAAAACGATGCAAACCATCGTTCGTTACATTTGCCATAATGTAAATCTACCAGTTTTAGCTTGGATAATGATTAATTCATCATTACTGACCATTTTCATTTTCTACGATTCCTATTGGTTGAAAAAAAAATCCCAATAAAGCTTTTCAGGTCGACCGATGGAGGAGGAGCCTAAACTGCTATAAAGACCTTTAAACCTTCTGTTATTTAGTGAACTAAATCCCTCAGGCATAAATAATATTCAAAGAAAAGTAAAAACAAAATTAGTAATAGTAGTGTATCTCATCTAGACGATTAGAAGTATTAGGCAACTGTGAACTCTCCACAAAGAACCAAACAATCATCATAAGAATTCGTTCACGGCTAGTGGACAGGGCAAAAAATCGTCAATAAAACTTGGTTGATGACATTGGCATAGAGCACATATTCAAGCCTGGCTAGCTCAGTCGGGAAAGCATGGTACTCTTGATCTTGGGGTCGGGGGTTCGAGCCCCGTGATGGGCGTTACATATTTGCAAATATTGTAGATTTAATTTAGATGTTGGGAGACCATCGTTAGTATTTGTAGTTATTTCAGAAAAATTCAATGTTGGCATGAAGTTTCCATAGTGTAGTGGTTATCACGAAGGTCCTCAGTTCGATCATGGGTGGAAACAGGGAAGTATTTTTTTAGAAAGACTATCAATCAGATGCATATTTTGCAATTTTGCAAAGGCCATATTCCTTGTGAATAAAATCTACAATCTGACAATCTGAAAATATTCGCAATGCTGTATCCGGAAGAATTCAACCGACGGGGGGGGGGGGATCAATGGCGACTGCGGTTGTTGTGCAGGTGATATAGCCCTTAAGAGACTTTCTTCTTTAGCCAATCGACAATGCCCTTTGGTTTTAGGAATGTGGGAAATTACTTGCGCTGGATGGAGAAGAAGTCCATAAACATCAGCAGAGGAGAATCTATGTTTGATTACACCTGAACCTGGAACAGTAGCTCTACAAGAAAATGAACATGATGCGTGTGCACCCTACGCTGCAAATGTTCAGTAGATTCAACAATCATCAGCTAAAGAAGCCATATCGTGAGTGTGCACTCTACAATGCAAGTTTTAGTCGGGTATAAAATCATAAGAAGAAGAGTTTAAAATAGAGCAATAGATTTCAATCACCATGGGCCCCTGGGTGGGATCGAACCACCATCCTTCCGGTTATCAGCCAACCGCGCTAGCCAATTGCGCCAAATATACATGCTAATTTGCTAACGACACCCATTTGGAAAGCAAAAAATATATTTTTGTGCAGCTGCTGTGCTTTGCTGTGCTGTTTTTCTTGTTTCTATTTCATAAACATCACGGATGTTTTTATGAATTAATTGATTCAATTAACTTTTAATGGTGTGTTGGACATTGATTCACATATCCTGTAAGAATAAATCGCTTTGAATAAGCTAAACAGTAAAGATATCAAATTCAAATTCATTGAAGTGGTGTTTCCCAGCTCATCAAAGCAGTATTTTTGATTTTTCTTCAACACCAATGCAAGATATGACTTATATGGAGTTATCTTGTCAATTATTCATGTGTGAGCGAAAAAGAAATGAACAACTATATTTTTACCAAAAAAGTATCATTTTTGAAAATTGACTTCAACTCCATAGGTTGACTAGTCTGCTAAGAACTATCAATATAAGCTAAATAACGATAGCCGAGAATCGAACTCGGGTCAATTGCTTGGAAGTCAACTATGCTAACCACTAAACCACCATTACTTGATATAAGTGAGCGTCATCACTTTAGTATTGTCACATCTTTTTAAATTACAGAAAATTGACCAGTATTACCACTTAGTGACCTTGTATAGTGTTACATTAAGCATTCTCTATCACTATATCAAAGCAACCTCTCTAATTATGTTGCAATGCGATGATCATGTGAATTCAGAAAACCAAAAGTTTGTCAGGAGTGGGATTTGAACCCACGCCTTCATTGAAGACCAGAATACTGCAACTTCTCTTATTGAAGTAAGGAATATGTCCTTGAGTCTGGCGCCTTAGACCGCTCGGCCATCCTGACCACATCATATATACCTTGTCCCTGAGTTATGATGCATTGAAACTCTTTTCTGCACTTGCTCGCTGCACTGGCTCGCTGCACTGGCAGAGGGAAGAAGTCCATAAACACCAGAAAGGAATCTATGATAGCAGCCGAACGCGCTAGCCAATTGCGCCACAGAGGCATGCTGATTGGCTAACGACACCCATAAGGAAAGCAAACATTACATTTTTACTAAGGCCAACACGAATAAAATCTTGCAGTTGACTTCCGGTATGCCATAGTGTAGCCCGTACGAAACTTTTAGCTAGTTCCGCACTAAAAATAGCTACGAAGTTAGGAGTATTTAGCTAGAAATATTCAGACTAAAATTTTTAAATTCCACATTTGGAATTTTAGGGTAGTTTTAGCTGTTTTTTCTAGCTAGAAATCTTAGATTGAAGGTAGCTTGAAATTTTCTCGCTACCATACCAATTGACGAAAAAGGGATTTTCCGCCCGCGCTTCCTTTATTAGCCTGGTCACCCATCCAGTTACTGTTTTAGAATTATTTGATGCGCTTATTTACCTATTATTATTATTATTATTATTACAGGATTTATATAGCGCTTTTTCATGAAATGGTCAAAGCGCTTACATTGGGCAGAGACAAACTTGCGTAACTACATGTATGCTATCTTAAAGAGATGCGTCTTGAGACGAGATCTAAACAACGACATAGAATTGATCGCCCTAATATCCTCCGGTAGTTTGTTCCAGAGCGTCGGAGCGGCATGACTGAAAGAGCGAGCACCGTACGTCTCAAGACGAATCCTAGGGATACATAGAAGGTTAGGAGACGTTGCCGATCGGGACTGCAATGCTGGGCGATAGGGCTTGATGAGTTCAGATAAGTAAGCTGGAGCGGATCCATGAAGGCAGTGAAACGTTAAAACGAGGATCTTAAACACTATACGGCTCTTAATCGGGAGCCAGTGCAGGGCCATCAGATGCGGAGTAATGTGATCATGCTTCTTCACTCTTCTCACCATCCTCGCCGCCTTGTTTTGGACAAGTTGAAGTCTGTCCAGGAGCTTGTCGGGGAGTCCATACAAAAGAGAGTTGCAGCTGTCGATGGTGGAGAAAACAAAAGCATGCATAAGCTTCTCAGTGGTAGCGTCGTCCAGGAATCTGCGAATTCGGCCGATGCTCCAGATGTGGAAATTAGCTTTCTTGCACAGGCTCTGAACTTGCTCCTCCATTGAGAGATGCTTATCAATGATGACGCCCAGGTTCTTGACTGAGGCACGAGGGGTCAAGCTGCTCTCGCCAACTTGAAGAGGCAACGGAGAAGGTTGACAGCGCTTTCTTGATGAGTAGACCAGCAGGAGCTCAGACTTGTCATCGTTAAACTTAAGCTTGTTCCTCTTCATCCAAGCCCTCGTCTCGTCCACACAGCCCGCTAGTCGCCCGTATGTTTCTTTCTGGTTCAAATGCTCAGGGTAAAGCTCGAACTTTGCATAGAAGTCCGTGTCATCCGCGTAGAGCTGCGAGTTGATCCCGTGACGCACTGAGATGTGATATATTGGGCCAGAATAGGTAGAAAACAGAGTCGGACCCAGAACTGAGCCTTGTGGCACACCCATTACGACGGCACTAGAGTCAGACGCAACATCACCAACAGTCACCAATTGACTCCGACCACTCAAATACGACTCGAACCAATTCAGAGCCCTACCCGAGACACCATAACGATCACAGAGCCTCTGAATGAGAGTTGCATGGTCTACAGTGTCGAAGGCAGCACTCAAGTCCAGCAGAAGAAGAACAGATCCCATACCCTCGTCAACAGAGATAAGTAAGTCGTTTAAAACACGTATAAGAGAAGTTTCACAAGAATGAAACGCCCTATAGGCAGATTGAACAGGGACATACAAATCATTTCTGTTTAGGTGAGATACAAACTGATCAGCTACCACACGCTCCGTAAGCTTAGATAAGTAAGACAGATTACAGACAGGTCTGTAGTTGGAAAGTTGTTCTGGGCACAAAGAGGGCTTTTTCAAGAGTGGAGTGACATTAGCCATCTTAAAGGTATCAGGAAATATACCACTCATCAATGACTCATTCACAATACAAGTAATTGCTGGGGCGAGTACAGATACAACACTTTTCAAAACATGAGTTGGAATTGGGTCGAGGGAGCATGATTTGTTGGAAGAAGAAAGAATTCTCTCTGTAATGTCAGAGACACCAACAGGAACAAACGAGTCGAACAGCGGAACAGGAGACGTTGTTTCCGGACTAGATTCGGCTTCAACCGGAGCAAGATCAAGTTGACTTCTGATTTCCGTGGTCTTTTTGAGAAAGAACGATGAGAACTGATTCAGCAGATCCCGTTTTGAACTGTGCTGAGGTAGCCTAAGTGCCTTCGATCTTGACAGGAAGCCATTCACCAGCCGAAAAAGCGCCCTCTGATCAGAACCGCATTCAGAGATTAGTCCCTTCAGGTGAGAACTTTTGGCGCTCTCCATCAGGTCACCGAGCCGATTCCTCGCAGAGCTCAGTAGTTGGCGATGCACAACAATCGGATTCTTCCTCCATCGTCGCTCCGCCATACGACGAGTGCGCCTGGCGACCTTGATGTCTTCGTTCAGCCAAGGAGATGACGGACGTATGACGAAAACCTTCGTTTGAGGAGGTGCGTGCTTGTTCAGAGTAGACCGAACCCCATCATTATACTGTTTCAATAAGCCCTCCGATGTAGATGCTGGACACGTAAGAAGTGGCAGAGACGCCAGATCCTTCGCGAAATCATCGATCACGATGGACTTGAAAGGCCGAAAGGTCACCTTCTTAGTCGGCTGCTGAGGTCTGGCAAGTCGTAGTGAGCAGTGAACCACGAAATGGTCACTGAAAATGTCGGAGACCCACGTCGAAGTGACAATTTGTTTCGTCGCTCTTGAGAACACCAGGTCAAGAAGATGACCACTCACATGCGTTGGGGCAGAGACGTGCTGAACCAAATGAAAGGAGTCCATGAGACACAAGAACTCTAGCTCCACAGAATCTGGCCTGTCGACATGGAGATTGAAGTCGCCAGCAATCAGGAGATTGCCCGAAGACGAAGAGCCGATTGATTCAAGAAGCGCTGAGAATTCATGCAGAAACTGGATCTTATTCCGAGCCGAAGGCCTGTAGATGATCACAAGGCGGGTGGCAACCGATTTAAACGTGACGGTGATGTCCAGTAGTTCGAATGTTGAGAAAGAACCAGCCGGATGCGGGTGAATCTGTATGGTGTTCTTGTAAATAAGCGCCACACCCCCACCTCGCCTACCCATCCTTGGAACATGAGTCGAGGAGTAACCCTCAGGGGAACAAGCTTCGAGACAGGTGACTCCGTTCAGCGAAGAGAGCCAGGTTTCCGTAATTGCGAGCAAGTCAAGTTGTGAAGAGACAATAAGATCATGGACCATCGCACACTTGTTAACGACTGAGCGAGCATTCACAAGCCCAAACTGTGGCCAGCATTTGAACAGCCGTGATCTCTTTGCATCAGCCCCTCCTCTACAGCCCCGCCACCTACGATGGCCAGCGAGGCCGAGGCCGCTTACGGTGATAAGATCACGATAGTGAAGTCTTGCCGCCACAAGTGGCGACGCCAAGAGGGAGATAAGCTTGTCATGACTGTACACACAAGCCCTAACTGACTTGATTGAACACATAATCGGAGGAAAAAATACACAGTAAGGACGTTAAACTGTAGCACTCGAGTTGATTGATTGAAATCGCCAAAAGTAGCAACGACAAGAATCACACAGACACGATAATTACACAAGAAAACGGGAGCCCAGATTGCATGCACCCAGATAGCACACTGCAGTCCCATAGACGCCCAAAACACGTCACTTTGAGACGTCTGGGATGTACTTGGCACATAGCAGATTCCCAAGTTTACATTCCTAGGACGTCTTTTACGTATGGCCAATGTCCGCTTCGCCGAGATCTCATAGCGGTCCTTATCCCGTCCCATTGGATGGACTTTAGACGTACTTGGGACGGAAAAAGGATCTCAAGAAGTCATTAATAATAAATCTTTTTCTGGACTCTGAATTTCGTTCCTTTTTTCTTTACACTTCTTTTTCTTATGAGTGTTTGCTGTGCCGACATTTTTTCACGAACGGTGATCCGGATATCCCGACAAAGTTTATTTGTCAGATTATGCAAAGGGTTACCAGGCACACATCATAATTCGACTGCATATAACCATCACAGTTGAAGAATTATGGAACCAGACCCGGGGATCGAACCTGGATCGTCATGGTGAGAGGCCAGTACTATACAGCTAATAATGGAATTTTAGAATCAAACTTTGCCGCGAAAAGACAAAGACAGTTTCTCCGAAATTTTCTAAGTGTCGAGAAGGAGCCAAAAAATAAAAACGGGACGCATCAGAGACTTCTACGAGAGGGAGTAAAAAATGACGTATCCGACAAGATTAAAATGAGTAACGTGTTCAAATAAGGGCTCGCAATGGGACATCTTAGAGATTCCCCTGTGCCCCCCGCACCATCCGCACGGCTTTGGTCCCGCCTTGGGACAAGAATTCCTATCTGGGCAGCCACCAGGGCGCAAACGCAGACGACGTCTATGGTCGCTGGTTGTCCGGATCTGGCAGCTTCTGATGTTTCTTGTTCTATAAATATTTGATCCTATTATAGCTATGTCGATAATTCTTCACTTAGACTTCAAATTATAAAACTAATCAAATAGAATCAAGTAAAAACTTATATAAAAATAAAGAATGAAAAAATATATATTTTCAACATTTTACCTATTGCCCATACCTATTAAGCTATTATACTATGCGTAGGTTATACATAGAAAAATCTGTAGGCCTATTTTGTGTTTAGGAATATGCAGCGTTTTTTTAACCTTTTTTTATATCACGATTTATTTCGCGATCAAATTCAAAAGCGAAACCCTAGATTAAAAATTCCATACTAAAATTAGCTGTAACAGTTACGAAATATATTAGGGGGAAAAATTCGAGCTGATTTTAAGGTCAATTATTTCAAGCCAGATCATAAAACGTCCTAGCTAGGAAAATAAAAGCTGATTTCTGCTAAAAAAAAGGAGCGAAACCCTAGATCAAAACTTCCATACTGGAATTAGCTTACAGATAGGAAATATATTTAGGGAGAAAAATTCAAGCTGGTTTTCAGGTTAATTTTTTCAAGCAAAAAAAGAAAACGCCCTAGCTTGAAAAAAAAGCTGATTTCTGCTAAAAAAAGGGGAATTATGTTGAGGTAAAAAATTTCGAGGTGATTGCAAGCATCATAGCTGGTTTGATTTTTTAGCCTAGCACCGCGCGAGCTGTTATTAGCTAACAGTTAAAATTTAAGCTAAAATATTCGTACGGGAGAGGTTATCACATCGTCTTCGCAAGCTGAAGATCCTCAGTTTGTTCCTAGGTGGAAGCATCAGAAAAGCTATGGGAACAAATAATATCCGAAGAAAAGTAAAAAAAAAAATGAGTAATAGTAGTGTATCTCATCTAGACGATTAGAAGTATTAGGCAAGTGTGAACTACCCACAAAACCAAACAATCATAATAAAAGTTCGTTCACGGCTAGCGGACAGGACAAAATGTCTTCAATAAAACTTGGTTGATGACATTGGAATAGAGCAAATTTTAAAGCCTGGCTAGCTCAGTCGGTAGAGCATGAGACTCTTAATCTCAGGGTCGGGGGTTCGAGCCCCCCGTTGGGCGTTACATAATTGCAAATATTGTAGATTTAATTTAGATTTTGGGAGACCATCGTTAGTATTTTGTATATATTTCAGAAAAATTCAATATTGGCATGAATTTTCCATATTGAAGTGGTTATAGCGTCGGCCTAACACGCTGAAGATCCTCAGTTCGATACTGGGTGGAAACAGGGAAGTATTTTTTAGAAAGATCAGATGCATATTTGGAATTTATGCAAAGTCCATATTGTTTGTGAATGAAATCTACAATCTGACAATCTGAAAATATTCGCAATGCTGTATCCGGAAGAAGTCAACAGACAGGGGAAGATCAATGGCGACTGCTTTTGTTGTGCAGGTGCTATAACCCTTAAGATACTTTCTTCTTTAGCCAATCGACAATGCCCTTTGGTTTTAGGAATGTGGGAAATGACTTGCGCTGGATGGGGAAGAAGTCCATAAACACCAGCAGAGGGGAATCTATGATAGATTACACCTGAACCTGGAACAGTAGCTCCACAGAGAGAATGAACATGATGCGTGTGCACCCTACGCTGCAAATGTTCAGTAGATTCAACAGTCATCAGCTAAAGAAGCCATATCGTGAGTGTGCACTCTACAATGCAAGCTTTAGTTCGGTATAAAGTCATGAGAAGAAGAGTTTAAAATAGAGCAAGAGATTTCAATCACCATGCGCCCCTGGGTGGGATCGAACCACCAGCCTTCCGGTTAACAGCCGAACGCGCTAGCCAATTGCGCCACAGGGGCATGTTAATTGGCTAACGACACCCATTAGGAAAGCAAACAATACATTTTTGTGCAGCTGTGCTGTGCTGTGCTGTGCCTGGAAGAATTTCTTCTTGTTTCTATTTCATAAACATCATGGATGTTTTTATGAATTCATTGATTCAATTAACTTTAAATGGTGTATTGGACATTGATTTACATATCCTGTAAGAATAAATCGCTTTGAATAAGCGAAACAGTAATTATATCAAATTCAAATTAATTGAAGTGGTGTTTGCCAGCTCGTCAAAGCAGTATTTTTGATTTTTCTTCAACGCCAATGCAAGATATGACTTATAAGGAGTTATCATGTCAATTATTCATGTGTGAACGAAAAAGAAATGAACATCCATATTTTTACCTAAAAAGTATCATTGTTGAAAATTGACTTCAATTCCGTAGGTTGACTAGTCTGCTAAGAACTATCAATAATAGCTAAATTGCAATAGCCGAGAATTGAACTCGGGTCAATTGCTTGGAAGGCAACTATGCTAACCACTAAATCACCAACGCCTGCTGTGAGAGAGCGTCATCATTTTCGTATCGTATTGTCACATCTTTTTAAATTACAGAAAATCGACAAGTATTACCACTTGGTGACCTTGTATCGTGGTACATTAAGCATTCTCTATCACTATATCAAAGCAACCTCTCTAATTATGTTGCAATGCGATAATCATGTGAATTCAGAAAACCAAAAGTTTGTCAGGAGTGGGATTTGAACCCACGCCTTCATTGAAGACCAGAATACTGCAACTTCTCTTATTGAAGTAAGGAATATGTACTTGAGTCTGGCGCCTTAGACCGCTCGGCCATCCTAACCACATCATATGTACCTTGTCCCTGAGTTATGATGCAGCGGCCACACAGTGTCGGGGCTTTTTGCTCACATAAAATTGCATATGATAGCAGTAAAATTATTTGTGTTCGACTTTTTTCGTGTTTTTAGTCAGAACTAACATACTTATTTAAGCTTTTTAATTGATATTCCGTTGGGGAGTTGCATTATTTTTTTTTTTTTAATTTTAAGTTTCTACTGTCAGTCAACGGTTTTTCCGTAAGAAATACAGGGGCCGAAACACCCTGGCGGTGTGAGCAAGTGAGCAAGTATCTGGGGCGGGTTTGCTCTCTTTTTTTTTTTAATCGGCAATAACATAGTCTTTATTTATTTAGATCGGATTGAAAAAATCACCATTTAGAGCAGGAAGGATTCTCTTTGGATCTAAATCCGTTAGAAAATAATGGAATGGAAGCTAAGAGAAAAAAAGTGAGCCAGTCGCCCCACTCTCCCCTATAAGAGTCTAAACAGATGAGTTTTGAGTTTGACTCGAAAGATTTAACGAAGGGTTTTCCATGGATGAAATTTTTTGATGAGGGAGATACGACCCATATGTTGCAAGTATAGGGAGCAGGGAGCTGCGTGTGGAACCCCCGTTTCCATAAATATCTTGTTTTGTTTGATCCATTTTTGCTGATCGTAAACGAGTGATGATCTGCGATCAAGATCAAGAACCAGATAGAAATTCTGTGGTCCATTTTGATCAACGTTGGTGAAGATATGCAGTAGTATTAGTAGTAAAGTAGTAAGTAGTAATTAAATCTATTTTGAGTTAAGAAATTATTGCTGAATTTAAGGATTAATTCCTTCTCACAGTGTAACTGAAGGCACGTCCATCAGGATTTTTTCATTTTTTTTAAGAAAATTGAACAATAAACGAAAAAAGAAAATGCATTTGTGAAGTTTTTTTATTTTTTTAATAATGTAATTTCAGCCAGTGATAAGTCAGAAATCTCATAGGGAGATTACAACATTTTGGAAGATCTTAATGACGAAGTTTGTGTTTACATTTAAATTGGTGATCTAATTGAAAAAAAATCAAAAGAGCAAGAAACATGACGTTGGATTCTTTCGAGGAATAGAACATTGCACTCACTAATAAAATGTATTGTGATGCACGATTGGAGAATCTTTTGAAAATTCACCAATTTCTCTTTCGAAAATGTTAAGGTCAAGAGAATGCTAAAGACAATTTTCCTTCATTTTTAAGAATGTCTATGGCCTTAGTGAAGCTCCCATAATTCTAAAATATATATTACAACATAAAACCTTCTTTTGCTTTGTTTAATTTTCCAATGTTTTAATGAAGAAAGTTTGTTGTTAACTTTTCGTTTTTATATTCAATATAGCGTCGTAGAATGAGTTCTAGAGAGTAGCATATTGTACTGTAAGGCGTTTTCGATTCAAGATATTTGAGCCGGTCAAGTTTATTGACTACAAAAGTCAAAAGAATATATGTAATTTTCATTTACGACTCAATGAAACTATACTGTGGATAAAATAGGCTAAATGAAAGAAATAATATTTGTCTAGACTGTCTTTTACTTGTATATACTTGTTTCTGTCTCATAGTACGCGTCATCAGGAATTAATATATTCTCGCCTGACCAATGCTTCAGTTGAGTTTCAAAAGCAAGGGATGGTAATAAAACGGGTCGAGAAAACAGTGAAATTATTAGATCGGTCGAAGTCAGACACAGTTATAAAAACTAGAATTTTATAGCAAGGGTATCGCAGTACAACACGAAATAGATTCTCAGCATGTCCTTAATAAAGCCCCTTGGGCACCTTCGTCATTTAAAGTTAGCTTAAGTTTAGTTGAATACAGTGTTAAGAACTTTAGGAAATGTTTCATTTTCAGAAAGTCCTGTAATTAAAGAATGGCCTATTACCATCACGGCCTACATATTGGCTATATATCCCTCTGTAGCTGGATGGATCCAGCCTTTCCAATCCCCTTTCTCTGACTCATCATAGCCAGGACCGAAAGTAGTAAAATGTTCCACTTTCCAAAGCTTGTTTCCACCGTTTGAAACTTACAATTCAGTCTAGTTACTATTTTTTACTTAGAAAATGGTGCCATCTATGTTTTAAATGTTGAAATGCTGAAAATGTTTTCAAAATGGCCGACGTTTACTTTTTAAAAAGCAAATAAAAGATAAGAATGTGACATTGGTTCATGTTAAAAGCATAAAAACGATGCAAACCATCGTTCGTTACATTTGCCATAATGTAAATCTACCAGTTTTAGCTTGGATAATGATTAATTCATCATTACTGACCATTTTCATTTTCTACGATTCCTATTGGTTGAAAAAAAAATCCCAATAAAGCTTTTCAGGTCGACCGATGGAGGAGGAGCCTAAACTGCTATAAAGACCTTTAAACCTTCTGTTATTTAGTGAACTAAATCCCTCAGGCATAAATAATATTCAAAGAAAAGTAAAAACAAAATTAGTAATAGTAGTGTATCTCATCTAGACGATTAGAAGTATTAGGCAACTGTGAACTCTCCACAGTCACTCCATCTGGTGGCGCCACTTCTGGCTGCACCTCTTCACAGTCTCTGCTTTTAGTCACAGTTTTTAAAGTTTTTCTTCATCTTTCGTCTTTGTGTTTGTGTGGACTTGACTAAACTTGTTGTCGTGCATTCGCTGAACCAAGTTTCAAATTTTTATGTGCTGTGTGAGTTTTTCTATGAGTGATAGTCTTTCTCCCTGTAGCTGCCATGCCCATTGTTTACAGTCGGTCTGAGATACTTGCTTGTCGCCCGCGGCAATGCCCTAAGTTATCTCTATCTCTTCACAGCTATCGACTTCTTCGGCTTCGTTGTCTCCTGACTCGACTTCGTACATCTCGTTCAGTGAAACGTAGGCGTCGAGTTGGCACTCGTTTCTGTCTCATCAATACTGGCTCTGTAGTCAACAAACTCGAGTCTTTCACCACCGTTTTCAGTGATCATTCTCCTGATGTCGTTGCACTTACGGAAACCTGGCTCACTCATGACAATGGGGACCAGATTCTTTCAACGATGGTTCCTGGTGGATTTTCGTTCATCCAGGTACCTCGACCTAGCTCCCGGCGCGGTGGTGGTGTCGCTGTCGTCTTCAAGTCAACTATTGCTGCCACTCTTGTTGCCGACTCGCAGGCTTACGATTCGTTCGAGCACATGGACGTTCGTCTCAAGTTTGGCACTCGAACCCTACGCCTGTTAGTTGTCTACCGTCCACCGAGGTGCTCGGAAAGTGATTTCCTCCGTGATTTCTCCTGTGTTCTAGAGATACTCTTAGTTACCCGCGATGACGTGCTGATAGTTGGCGATTTCAATCTTCACGTTGACGATGAACATGACCAGTATGGTCGTTCGTTCATGTCTCTCATTGACTCATGTGGTCTGCAACAGCACGTTGTTGGCCCCACCCATGAGCGCAGTGCCACGCACAAGCGCCACACTCTTGATCTCGTCCTCTCTCGTCAGCGCAATCATCTTGTCTCCAAAGTGTGTGTTGGTCCCCGCGTTATCAGTGATCACCATCCAGTGTTGTGTGTCCTCGACCTTCATCCTCCTCGGTGGCTCACCAAGAAGCTCCTGACTCGCTCGCTGAAATCTATCGATTGGGATAAATTTGCTACTGCGATCGCCAACCTGCCTCTTCTCTCTGCGCCTTCCGACAACCTCGACGGACTTGTTGAGCAATACAATAATGGTTTACGTGCAGTGCTTGATCTTCATGCTCCTGTCCGGACCCGAACTGTAACTCTTCGGCCTGTCAACCGCTGGATGACGTCTGAGATTCTTGACGCTAAGACGAAGCTTCGTCATTTGGAGCGATGTTGGCGTTCTCGTAAGCTGGCGATTGATTTTGAAATTTTCCAGACTCATCTGCTCACCTACTCGGAGATGCTTAAGGCTGCTCGAACTCTTTTTTTCTCCACTGAAGTCCGTCAGTGTCGAGGTGACATGCGCGCATTATATCGTCTCGTCGGTGACCTCATGGGATCAACGACCAAGCCATCACTTCCCACTCGCTCGAGTGATCAAGAAGTTGCAGACGACCTGAACCAGTTTTTCTGCTCCAAGGTCTCTGCTCTCACATCGCGCTTTCACTCCGACACCGATTCTCCTCGTTGCTCACCACGACCAGCTACCAGCTCCTTCGTCTCCACTCATGGACACGACATGCAGCTGCTCCGCTTTGTCCCGGTTTCGAGCGACGATGTTACTAAACTCATCAACTCTTCCAAAACGACGTCCTGCAGCCTTGATCCTCTTCCCACACAACTAGTGAAAAAATTTGTCCACCTTCTCGCTGGTCCGATCTCTCTCATCATCAACTTATCCATCACTACTGGCTGCTTTCCTTCCACCTTGAAGCATGCTGTCATCACACCCCTCATCAAGAAGCCTGGACTTGACCCTGAGGATCTCGCCAACCATCGGCCGATTGCTGGACTCCCCTTTCTTTCGAAGCTGATTGAACGTGTAGTCCACCGCCAACTCTCTACTCATCTCGGGGCATTCAACCTTCTTCCTGATCGTCAGTCTGCCTATCGCACAAATTACTCCACTGAGACTGCGCTTCTTGGACTCTACAATGACCTTCTCTGCACTGTCGACGCCGGTCAGGCCACTGCCGTTTGCTTCCTTGATCTGACAGCTGCCTTTGATACCATCGATCACACCATTCTTCTCGACTCTCTTTCAACTCGTTGTGGCGTTGCAGCTGATGCCTTACTCTGGTTTGCCTCTCGAGTGTTCCAGTTCCTTATGGTGTTCCTCAAGGCTCTGTCAATGGTGCAATCCTTTTTATTCTTCTAGTCTCTGCCCTTCCTGACCAAACCGAAACCGATGGTGTCATCATTGATCAATATTCTGATGACACAAATGGCCGAATCACTTTCCAACTACACACTAAAACCAACCATTCTGACCAACAGGCTGCTATTGCAAACCTTAGTCACTGGACTTGTCGCAATGATCGATGGCTTTTTGATCAACACGTCATCCTCAACCTTTCTAAGTGTCTCTTCTTTTACGCCGTCTCCCCTCATCAAGACCAAAAACTTGCCCCTCTACCGTTGGAAATGGGCTCCAGCATTCTTCAACCGTCCGCTGAAGTCAAACACCTTGGCGTCACTTTTGATTCTCATCTTTCGATGTCCTCCCACATTCGCAATGTTTGTCGGTCCTCCTTCTTTCACTTGTGGCGTATTGGCAAAGTTCGGCGCTTTCTCGATCCTCTTACTACTAAGTGCCTTGTTCAGTCTCTCGTCCTCTCTCGTGTTGACTATGCCTGTTCTCTCTTCGTTGGTCTTCCTAGCACTTTGCTCTCTAAGCTGCAGCGCGTGATAAACGCTTCCGCTCGTCTCATTCTTCGTGTGAGGAAGAGAGACAGCATTCGTTCCCATCTGCGCTCCCTTAATTGGCTCTGTGTTAACGACAGAATCACTTTTCGTATTGCCACCTTGACCTATCGCTGTTTAAATGGCTCCGCACCTCCTTACCTGTCTCGTCTAATAATTCCTCTAGAAAACTCACGCAGCCTACGCTCATCTTCATCTGCTCTACTTCGCGTTCCTCGCACTCGCCATGTTAATCTTGGTGATCGATCTTTTGCAAAGGTCGCTCCATCCATCTGGAACCGACTCCCTCTTGCTGTTCGTAATGCCACCACACTCCCCAAGTTTCGCTCTCTTTTATTCAAACACCTTTTCGATTGATGTGTCTTATGCTTTTTCTGTGACTTTTTACCCTGACTATACTTTCCGCGTCATTAGAACTTAATTTGGATAATGCGCGTTATAAATAAATCAAATCAAATCAAATCAAATCACAAAGAACCAAACAATCATCATAAGAATTCGTTCACGGCTAGTGGACAGGGCAAAAAATCGTCAATAAAACTTGGTTGATGACATTGGCATAGAGCACATATTCAAGCCTGGCTAGCTCAGTCGGTAGAGCATGAGACTCTTAATCTCAGGGTCGGGGGTTCGAGCCCCCCGTTGGCGTTACATAATTGCAAATATTGTAGATTTAATTTAGATTTTGGGAGACCATCGTTAGTATTTGTAGTTATTTCAGAAAAATTCAATGTTGGCATGAAGTTTCCATAGTGTAGTGGTTATCACGAAGGTCCTCAGTTCGATCATGGGTGGAAACAGGGAAGTATTTTTTTAGAAAGACTATCAATCAGATGCATATTTTGCAATTTTGCAAAGGCCATATTCCTTGTGAATAAAATCTACAATCTGACAATCTGAAAATATTCGCAATGCTGTATCCGGAAGAATTCAACCGACGGGGGGGGGGGATCAATGGCGACTGCGGTTGTTGTGCAGGTGATATAGCCCTTAAGAGACTTTCTTCTTTAGCCAATCGACAATGCCCTTTGGTTTTAGGAATGTGGGAAATTACTTGCGCTGGATGGAGAAGAAGTCCATAAACATCAGCAGAGGAGAATCTATGTTTGATTACACCTGAACCTGGAACAGTAGCTCCACAAGAAAATGAACATGATGCGTGTGCACCCTACGCTGCAAATGTTCAGTAGATTCAACAATCATCAGCTAAAGAAGCCATATCGTGAGTGTGCACTCTACAATGCAAGTTTTAGTCGGGTATAAAATCATAAGAAGAAGAGTTTAAAATAGAGCAATAGATTTCAATCACCATGGGCCCCTGGGTGGGATCGAACCACCATCCTTCCGGTTATCAGCCAACCGCGCTAGCCAATTGCGCCAAATAGACATGCTAATTTGCTAACGACACCCATTTGGAAAGCAAAAAATATATTTTTGTGCAGCTGCTGTGCTTTGCTGTGCTGTTTTTCTTGTTTCTATTTCATAAACATCACGGATGTTTTTATGAATTAATTGATTCAATTAACTTTTAATGGTGTATTGGACATTGATTCACATATCCTGTAAGAATAAATCGCTTTGAATAAGCTAAACGGTAAAGATATCAAATTCAAATTCATTGAAGTGGTGTTTCCCAGCTCATCAAAGCAGTATTTTTGATTTTTCTTCAACACCAATGCAAGATATGACTTATATATAGTTATCTTGTCAATTATTCATGTGTGAGCGAAAAAGAAATGAACAACTATATTTTTACCAAAAAAGTATCATTTTTGAAAATTGACTTCAACTCCGTAGGTTGACTAGTCTGCTAAGAACTATCAATATAAGCTAAACAACGATAGCCGAGAATCAAACTCGGGTCAATTGCTTGGAAGTCAACTATGCTAACCACTAAACCACCATTACTTGATATAAGTGAGCGTCATCACTTTCGTATTGTCACATCTTTTTAAATTACAGAAAATTGACCAGTATTACCACTTAGTGACCTTGTATAGTGTAACATTAAGCATTCTCTATCACTATATCAAAGCAACCTCTCTAATTATGTTGCAAAGCGATGATCATGTAAATTCAGATAACGATATGGTTGTCAAGAGTTGACGCCTTAGACCGCTCGGCCATCCTGACCACATCATATGTACCTAAATTCCTTTTCCCTACTGATGTGGCATATATTAAAACTCTTTTCTGCACTGGCTCGCGTCACTGGCTCATTGCACTGGAAGAGGGAAGAAATCCATAAACACCAGAGGGGAATCTATGATAGCAGCCAAACGCGCAAGCCAATTGCGACACAGATGCATGCTGATTGACTAACGACACCCATTAAAAAAGCAAACATTACCTTTTTACTAAGGCCGACAATAATAAAATCTTGCAGTTGACTTCCGGTATGCCATAGAGTAGAGGTTATAACGTCGTCTTCGTAAGCTGAAAATCCTCAGTTCGTTCCTAGGTGGAAGCATCAGAAAAGCTATGGGAATAAATAATATCCGAGGAAAAGTAACAAAAAAAAATATTAATAGTAGTGTATCTCATCTAGACAATTAGAAGTATTGGGCAACTGTGAACTCCCCACAAACAACCAAACAATCATCATAAAAGTTCGTTCACGGCTATCGGACAGGACAAAATGTCGTCAATAAAACTTGGTTGATGACATTGGAATAGAGCACAAATTCAAGCCTGGCTAGCTCAGTCGGTAGAGCATGAGACTCTTAATTTCAGGGTCTGGGGTCCGAGCCCAACGATGGGTGTTACATATTTGCAAACATTGTAGATTTCATTTAGATGTTGGGAGACCATCGTTAGTATTTTGTAGTTATTTCAGAAAAATTAAAAGTTGGCATAAAGTTTCCATAGTGTAGTGGTTATCACGTCGGCCTAACACGCTGAAGGTCATCAGTTCGATACTGGGTGGAAACAGGGAAGTATTTTTTTAGAAACATTAACAATCAGATGCATATTTTGCAATTTTGCAAAGGCCATATTCCTTGTGAATGAAATCTACACTCTGACAATCTGAAAATATTCGCAATGCTGTATCCGGAAGAAGTCAACAGACAGGGGGGATCAATGGCGACTGCGGTTGTTGTGCAGCTGATATAGCCCTTAAGAGACTTTCTTCTTTAGCCAATCGACAATGCCCTTTGGTTTTAGGAATGTGGGAAATGACTTGCGCTGGATGGGGAAGAAGTCCATAAACATCAGCAGAGGGGAATCTATGATAGATTACACCTGAACCCGGAATAGTAGCTCCACAAGAAAATGAACATGATGCGTGTGCACTCTACGCTGCAAATGTTCAGTAGATTCAACAATCATCAGCTAAAGAAGCCATATCGTGAGTGTGCACTCTACAATGCAAGCTTTAGTCGGGTATAAAGTCATGAGAAGAAGAGTTTAAAATAGAGCAAGAGATTTCAATCACCATGCGCCCCTGGGTGGGATCGAACCACCAGACTTCCGGTTAACAGCCGAACGCGCTAGCCAATTGCGCCACAGAGGCATTCGCTATATGGAACATTGGCTAACGACACCAATTAGGAAAGAAAACATTACATTTTTACTAAGGCCAACACTAATTGCGAGCCCGAAGGGCGAAGCTAGTAATCGCATACGCAGAAAAAAAAGCCATGTCACTTTGTCTGTAACGCTCCATAGCTCGGATGTTTCACGACAGATCTCGGACTTTTTGGTCTTAAAAATTAGACAAAAAATATGCGGTGCGACCAGAACAAAAATAATTTCATTTACTTAATTATTTCTCCCGTAATTAATCAAAAATTGCTAAAATAATTGCATAACGACTAGTGACATCTGGCGGTTGCGACTACCACTTTTTCACTTTTGGTCAAAATAAATCACCACCAGATGTCTATAGCATCGCCGTGATGGGGCAATCTTTGATTTGAGAAAAGTGCACCTCTGTCGTGCAAATTTACCGCCGGAGGCTATGCATGAAAACCCTCTATCCTGCAAATATATCGCCGGAAACCATTTTGCTCTTGCAAAAAGGTTAGTCAAGCAAATTAGTTATCGTTGTAGTGGCTATGACTTTAGATTCGTGTGGCGAAGATGGCTGGTTCAAGTCCGCCTCCCACTAATATAGTTTACCGTGAACATCGGCGTGAATGGGTTAGGGTATGTGTAGTCTAGGTTAAGAACTGACGAAATATCGCGATGAAAATTTTACAATAAAAACACGACACTGACGTACAGCATTCACTTTCATTTGATAATGGATCGAATTAAAAGACAAAAATAGATTTTTGGTTATAGCGCTGGCATGATAATGAAGAGGGCCATGGTTCAAGTCTCATTATAGATTTACTTTTTTTTAGAATACAAATATTGTTTTGACCCATGCCCTTTGTTAACGATGACTCAGACAAATCAAAATTTCGCGATAGAATTTTTTTTCATAAAATTTCAGAGAAAAAACATATAATTTACAGAAAAATTCTGAAAAATTAGGAAGGCATTTATCAAAAAGTCTGACTTAACAATAGGCCCTTAATTTTTCATTTAAGACAGTTTTCAACTGGCTTACGACTGTCCCTTCGGGCGAGCTGAAAAGCTTGCTTTTCTATCTTAAAATCTTGCAGTTGACTTCCGGTATGCCATAGTGTAGAGGCTATCACGTCTCCTTCGCAAGCTGAATAACCTCATTTCGTTCCTAGGTGGAAGCATCAGAAAAGCCATGGGAATAAATAATATCCGAGGAAAAGTAAAAAAAAAATAGTTATAGTAGTGTATCTCGTCTAGACGATTAGAAGTATTGTGCAACTGAGAACTCCCTACAAACAACCAAACAATCATCATAAAAGTTCGTTCACGGCTAGCGGACAGGACAAAATGTCGTCAATAAAACTTGGTTGATGACATTGGAATAGAGCACAAATTCAAGCCTGGCTAGCTCAGTCGGTAGAGTATGAAACTCTTAATCTCAGGGTCTGGGGTTCGAGCCGAACGATGAGTGTTACAAATTTGCAAACATTGTAGATTTCATTTAGATGTTGGGAGACCATCGTTAGTATTTTGTATATATTTCAGAAAAATTCAATGTTGGCATGAATTTTCCATATTGAAGTGGTTATAGCGTCGGCCTAACACGCTGAAGGTCCTCAGTTCGATCCTGGGTGGAAACAGGGAAGTATTTTTTAGAAAGATCAGATGCATATTTGGAATTTATGCAAAGTCCATATTGTTTGTGAATGAAATCTGACAATTTGACAATCTGAAAATATTCGCAATGCTGTATCCGGAAGAAGTCAACAGACAGGGGAAGATCAATGGCGACTGCTTTTGTTGTGCAGGTGCTATAACCCTTAAGATACTTTCTTCTTTAGCCAATCGACAATGCCCTTTGGTTTTAGGAATGTGGGAAATGACTTGCGCTGGATGGGGAAGAAGTCCATAAACACCAGCAGAGGGGAATCTATGATAGATTACACCTGAACCTGGAACAGTAGCTCCACAGAGAGAATGAACATGATGCGTGTGCACCCTACGCTGCAAATGTTCAGTAGATTCAACAGTCATCAGCTAAAGAAGCCATATCGTGAGTGTGCACTCTACAATGCAAGCTTTAGTTCGGTATAAAGTCATGAGAAGAAGAGTTTAAAATAGAGCAAGAGATTTCAATCACCATGCGCCCCTGGGTGGGATCGAACCACCAGCCTTCCGGTTAACAGCCGAACGCGCTAGCCAATTGCGCCACAGAGGCATGTTAATTGGCTAACGACACCCATTAGGAAAGCAAACAATACATTTTTGTGCAGCTGTGCTGTGCTGTGCTGTGCCTGGAAGAATTTCTTCTTGTTTCTATTTCATAAACATCATGGATGTTTTTATGAATTCATTGATTCAATTAACTTTAAATGGTGTATTAGACATTGATTTACATATCCTGTAAGAATAAATCGCTTTGAATAAGCGAAACAGTAATTATATCAAATTCAAATTAATTGAAGTGGTGTTTGCCAGCTCGTCAAAGCAGTATTTTTGATTTTTCTTCAACGCCAATGCAAGATATGACTTATAAGGAGTTATCATGTCAATTATTCATGTGTGAACGAAAAAGAAATGAACATCCATATTTTTACCTAAAAAGTATCATTGTTGAAAATTGACTTCAATTCCGTAGGTTGACTAGTCTGCTAAGAACTATCAATAATAGCTAAATTGCAATAGCCGAGAATTGAACTCGGGTCAATTGCTTGGAAGGCAACTATGCTAACCACTAAATCACCAACGCCTGCTGTGAGAGAGCGTCATCATTTTCGTATCGTATTGTCACATCTTTTTAAATTACAGAAAATCGACAAGTATTACCACTTGGTGACCTTGTATCGTGGTACATTAAGCATTCTCTATCACTATATCAAAGCAACCTCTCTAATTATGTTGCAATGCGATGATCATGTGAATTCAGAAAACCAAAAGTTTGTCAGGAGTGGGATTTGAACCCACGCCTTCATTGAAGACCAGAATACTGCAACTTCTCTTATTGAAGTAAGGAATATGTCCTTGAGTCTGGCGCCTTAGACCGCTCGGCCATCCTGACCACATCATATATACCTTGTCCCTGAGTTATGATGCATTGAAACTCTTTTCTGCACTTGCTCGCTGCACTGGCTCGCTGCACTGGCAGAGGGAAGAAGTCCATAAACACCAGAAAGGAATCTATGATAGCAGCCGAACGCGCTAGCCAATTGCGCCACAGAGGCATGCTGATTGGCTAACGACACCCATAAGGAAAGCAAACATTACATTTTTACTAAGGCCAACACGAATAAAATCTTGCAGTTGACTTCCGGTATGCCATAGTGTAGCCCGTACGAAACTTTTAGCTAGTTCCGCACTAAAAATAGCTACGAAGTTAGGAGTATTTAGCTAGAAATATTCAGACTAAAATTTTTAAATTCCACATTTGGAATTTTAGGGTAGTTTTAGCTGTTTTTTCTAGCTAGAAATCTTAGATTGAAGGTAGCTTGAAATTTTCTCGCTACCATACCAATTGACGAAAAAGGGATTTTCCGCCCGCGCTTCCTTTATTAGCCTGGTCACCCATCCAGTTACTGTTTAAGAATTATTTGATGCGCTTATTTACCTATGGTCGCTGGTTGTCCGGATCTGGCATCTTCTGATATTTGTTGTTCTATAAATATTTGATCCTATTATAGCTATGTCGATAATTCTTCACTTAGACTTCAAATTATAAAACTAATCAAATAGAATCAAGTAAAAACTTATATAAAAATAAAGAATGAAAAAATATATATTTTCAACATTTTACCTATTGCCCATACCTATTAAGCTATTATACTATGCGTAGGTTATACATAGAAAAATCTGTAGGCCTATTTTGTGTTTAGGAATATGCAGCGTTTTTTTAACCTTTTTTTATATCACGATTTATTTCGCGATCAAATTCAAAAGCGAAACCCTAGATTAAAAATTCCATACTAAAATTAGCTGTAACAGTTACGAAATATATTAGGGGGAAAAATTCGAGCTGATTTTAAGGTCAATTATTTCAAGCCAGATCATAAAACGTCCTAGCTAGGAAAATAAAAGCTGATTTCTGCTAAAAAAAAGGAGCGAAACCCTAGATCAAAACTTCCATACTGGAATTAGCTTACAGATAGGAAATATATTTAGGGAGAAAAATTCAAGCTGGTTTTCAGGTTAATTTTTTCAAGCAAAAAAAGAAAACGCCCTAGCTTGAAAAAAAAGCTGATTTCTGCTAAAAAAAGGAGAATTATGTTGAGGTAAAAAATTTTGAGGTGATTGCAAGCATCATAGCTGGTTTGATTTTTTAGCCTAGCACCGCGCGAGCTGTTATTAGCTAACAGTTAAAATTTAAGCTAAACAATTCGTACGGGAGAGGTTATCACATCGTCTTCGCAAGCTGAAGATCCTCAGTTTGTTCCTAGGTGGAAGCATCAGAAAAGCTATGAGAACAAATAATATCCGAAGAAAAGTAAAAAAAAAAAATGAGTAATAGTAGTGTATCTCATCTAGACTAGATTAGAAGTATTAGGCAAGTGTGAACTACCCACAAAACCAAACAATCATAATAAAAGTTCGTTCACGGCTAGCGGACAGGACAAAATGTCTTCAATAAAACTTGGTTGATGACATTGGAATAGAGCAAATTTCCAAGCCTGGCTAGCTCAGTCGGTAGAGCATGAGACTCTTAATCTCAGGGTCGGGGGTTCGAGCCCCCCGTTGGGCGTTACATAATTGCAAATATTGTAGATTTAATTTAGATTTTGGGAGACCATCGTTAGTATTTGGTATATATTTCAGAAAAATTCAAAGTTGGCATGAATTTTCCATATTGAAGTGGTTACAGCGTCGGCCTAACACGCTGAAGGTCCTCAGTTCGATCCTGGGTGGAAACAGGGAAGTATTTTTTTAGAAAGATCAGATGCATATTTGGAATTTATGCAAAGTCCATATTGTTTGTGAATGAAATCTGACAATCTGACAATCTGAAAATATTCGCAATGCTGTATCCGGAAGAAGTCAACAGACAGGGGAAGATCAATGGCGACTGCTTTTGTTGTGCAGGTGCTATAACCCTTAAGATACTTTCTTCTTTAGCCAATCGACAATGCCCTTTGGTTTTAGGAATGTGGGAAATGACTTGCGCTGGATGGGGAAGAAGTCCATAAACACCAGCAGAGGGGAATCTATGATAGATTACACCTGAACCTGGAACAGTAGCTCCACAGAGAGAATGAACATGATGCGTGTGCACCCTACGCTGCAAATGTTCAGTAGATTCAACAGTCATCAGCTAAAGAAGCCATATCGTGAGTGTGCACTCTACAATGCAAGCTTTAGTTCGGTATAAAGTCATGAGAAGAAGAGTTTAAAATAGAGCAAGAGATTTCAATCACCATGCGCCCCTGGGTGGGATCGAACCACCAGCCTTCCGGTTAACAGCCGAACGCGCTAGCCAATTGCGCCACAGAGGCATGTTAATTGGCTAACGACACCCATTAGGAAAGCAAACAATACATTTTTGTGCAGCTGTGCTGTGCTGTGCTGTGCCTGGAAGAATTTCTTCTTGTTTCTATTTCATAAACATCATGGATGTTTTTATGAATTCATTGATTCAATTAACTTTAAATGGTGTATTGGACATTGATTTACATATCCTGTAAGAATAAATCGCTTTGAATAAGCGAAACAGTAATTATATCAAATTCAAATTAATTGAAGTGGTGTTTGCCAGCTCGTCAAAGCAGTATTTTTGATTTTTCTTCAACGCCAATGCAAGATATGACTTATAAGGAGTTATCATGTCAATTATTCATGTGTGAACGAAAAAGAAATGAACATCCATATTTTTACCTAAAAAGTATCATTGTTGAAAATTGACTTCAATTCCGTAGGTTGACTAGTCTGCTAAGAACTATCAATAATAGCTAAATTGCAATAGCCGAGAATTGAACTCGGGTCAATTGCTTGGAAGGCAACTATGCTAACCACTAAATCACCAACGCCTGCTGTGAGAGAGCGTCATCATTTTCGTATTGTATTGTCACATCTTTTTAAATTACAGAAAATCGACAAGTATTACCACTTGGTGACCTTGTATCGTGGTACATTAAGCATTCTCTATCACTATATCAAAGCAACCTCTCTAATTATGTTGCAATGCGATGATCATGTGAATTCAGAAAACCAAAAGTTTGTCAGGATTGGGATTTGAACCCACGCCTTCATTGAAGACCAGAATACTGCAACTTCTCTTATTGAAGTAAGGAATATGTCCTTGAGTCTGGCGCCTTAGACCGCTCGGCCATCCTGACCACATCATATATACCTTGTCCCTGAGTTATGATGCATTGAAACTCTTTTCTGCACTTGCTCGCTGCACTGGCTCGCTGCACTGGCAGAGGGAAGAAGTCCATAAACACCAGAAAGGAATCTATGATAGCAGCCGAACGCGCTAGCCAATTGCGCCACAGAGGCATGCTGATTGGCTAACGACACCCATAAGGAAAGCAAACATTACATTTTTACTAAGGCCAACACGAATAAAATCTTGCAGTTGACTTCCGGTATGCCATAGTGTAGCCCGTACGAAACTTTTAGCTAGTTCCGCACTAAAAATAGCTACGAAGTTAGGAGTATTTAGCTAGAAATATTCAGACTAAAATTTTTAAATTCCACATTTGGAATTTTAGGGTAGTTTTAGCTGTTTTTTCTAGCTAGAAATCTTAGATTGAAGGTAGCTTGAAATTTTCTCGCTACCATACCAATTGACGAAAAAGGGATTTTCCGCCCGCGCTTCCTTTATTAGCGTGGTCACCCATCCAGTTACTGTTTTAGAATTATTTGCTGCGCTTATTTACCTATGGTCATGGTTGTCCGGATCTGACAGCTTCTGATGTTTCTTGTTCTATAAATATTTGATCCTATTATAGCTATGTCGATAATTCTTCACTTAGACTTCAAATTATAAAACTAATCAAATAGAATCAAGTAAAAACTTATATAAAAATAAAGAATGAAAAAATATATATTTTCAACATTTTACCTATTGCCCATACCTATTAAGCTATTATACTATGCGTAGGTTATACATAGAAAAATCTGTAGGCCTATTTTGTGTTTAGGAATATGCAGCGTTTTTTTAACCTTTTTTTATATCACGATTTATTTCGCGATCAAATTCAAAAGCGAAACCCTAGATTAAAAATTCCATACTAAAATTAGCTGTAACAGTTACGAAATATATTAGGGGGAAAAATTCGAGCTGATTTTAAGGTCAATTATTTCAAGCCAGATCATAAAACGTCCTAGCTAGGAAAATAAAAGCTGATTTCTGCTAAAAAAAGGAGCGAAACCCTAGATCAAAACTTCCATACTGGAATTAGCTTACAGATAGGAAATATATTTAGGGAGAAAAATTCAAGCTGGTTTTCAGGTTAATTTTTTCAAGCAAAAAAAGAAAACGCCCTAGCTTGAAAAAAAAGCTGATTTCTGCTAAAAAAAGGGGAATTATGTTGAGGTAAAAAATTTCGAGGTGATTGCAAGCATCATAGCTGGTTTGATTTTTTAGCCTAGCACCGCGCGAGCTGTTATTAGCTAACAGTTAAAATTTAAGCTAAAAAATTCGTACGGGAGAGGTTATCACATCGTCTTCGCAAGCTGAAGATCCTCAGTTTGTTCCTAGGTGGAAGCATCAGAAAAGCTATGGGAACAAATAATATCCGAAGAAAAGTAAAAAAAAAATGAGTAATAGTAGTGTATCTCATCTAGACGATTAGAAGTATTAGGCAAGTGTGAACTACCCACAAAACCAAACAATCATAATAAAAGTTCGTTCACGGCTAGCGGACAGGACAAAATGTCTTCAATAAAACTTGGTTGATGACATTGGAATAGAGCAAATTTCCAAGCCTGGCTAGCTCAGTCGGTAGAGCATGAGACTCTTAATCTCAGGGTCGGGGGTTCGAGCCCCCCGTTGGGCGTTACATAATTGCAAATATTGTAGATTTAATTTAGATTTTGGGAGACCATCGTTAGTATTTTGTATATATTTCAGAAAAATTCAATATTGGCATGAATTTTCCATATTGAAGTGGTTATAGCGTCGGCCTAACACGCTGAAGGTCCTCAGTTTGATCCTGGGTGGAAACAGGGAAGTATTTTTTAGAAAGATCAGATGCATATTTGGAATTTATGCAAAGTCCATATTGTTTGTGAATGAAATCTACAATCTGACAATCTGAAAATATTCGCAATGCTGTATCCGGAAGAAGTCAACAGACAGGGGAAGATCAATGGCGACTGCTTTTGTTGTGCAGGTGCTATAACCCTTAAGATACTTTCTTCTTTAGCCAATCGACAATGCCCTTTGGTTTTAGGAATGTGGGAAATGACTTGCGCTGGATGGGGAAGAAGTCCATAAACACCAGCAGAGGGAAATCTATGATAGATTACACCTGAACCTGGAACAGTAGCTCCACAGAGAGAATGAACATGATGCGTGTGCACCCTACGCTGCAAATGTTCAGTAGATTCAACAGTCATCAGCTAAAGAAGCCATATCGTGAGTGTGCACTCTACAATGCAAGCTTTAGTTCGGTATAAAGTCATGAGAAGAAGAGTTTAAAATAGAGCAAGAGATTTCAATCACCATGCGCCCCTGGGTGGGATCGAACCACCAGCCTTCCGGTTAACAGCCGAACGCGCTAGCCAATTGCGCCACAGAGGCATGTTAATTGGCTAACGACACCCATTAGGAAAGCAAACAATACATTTTTGTGCAGCTGTGCTGTGCTGTGCTGTGCCTGGAAGAATTTCTTCTTGTTTCTATTTCATAAACATCATGGATGTTTTTATGAATTCATTGATTCAATTAACTTTAAATGGTGTATTGGACATTGATTTACATATCCTGTAAGAATAAATCGCTTTGAATAAGCGAAACAGTAATTATATCAAATTCAAATTAATTGAAGTGGTGTTTGCCAGCTCGTCAAAGCAGTATTTTTGATTTTTCTTCAACGCCAATGCAAGATATGACTTATAAGGAGTTATCATGTCAATTATTCATGTGTGAACGAAAAAGAAATGAACATCCATATTTTTACCTAAAAAGTATCATTGTTGAAAATTGACTTCAATTCCGTAGGTTGACTAGTCTGCTAAAAACTATCAATAATAGCTAAATTGCAATAGCCGAGAATTGAACTCGGGTCAATTGCTTGGAAGGCAACTATGCTAACCACTAAATCACCAACGCCTGCTGTGAGTAAGCGTCATCATTTTCTTATCGTATTGTCACATCTTTTTAAATTACAGAAAATCGACAAGTATTACCACTTGGTGACCTTGTATCGTGGTACATTAAGCATTCTCTATCACTATATCAAAGCAACCTCTCAAATTATGTTGCAATGCGATGATCCTGTGAATTCAGAAAACCAAAAGTTTGTCAGGAGTGGGATTTGAACCCACGCCTTCATTGAAGACCAGAATACTGCAACTTCTCTTATTGAAGTAATGAATATGTCCTTGAGTCTGGCGCCTTAGACCGCTCGGCCATCCTGACCACATCATATATACCTTGTCCCTTAGTTATGTGGCATGCAAATGTTCAGTAGATTCAACAGTCATCAGCTAAAGAAGCCATATCGTGAGTGTGCACTCTACAATGCAAGCTTTAGTCGGGTATAAACTCATGAGAAGAAGAGTTTAAAATAGAGCAAGAGATCTCAATCACCATGCGCCCCTGGGTGGGATCCAACCACCAGCCTTCCGGTTTTTTTTTTTTAATATTTAAATGATTTATTGTCACGATTAAAATTTAAATTGCTTTACAGATACTTGGGACATTTACGAGATTTGTGACATAAGTGACTTGCTGTGGCCAAGGAGAAACATTTCGAGACGGAAATGAAAGAGGACAAATGATTTTGGTGAAAAATGTGAAATTTAACAATACGACATCTGGGGGGGATCCAAGAAATATTAACTGTAATGAGAGAACAATTTTGTATAAAGATAAGAAGAAATCTTTTGAGAATTTTGAGAGGGAATATTTATGGATTAGAAGGTGACATCTGGGGAGAATTTTTTGAATGAAGGAGGCTTGACCAGAGAGACTGTATTTCATTTATGGCTGGGGTGAGGTTTTGGCTGCGGGCGGTCCAGACGGTGATGATGTAGGATTGGATGAGTGCCAGTATTTTCTCTTTATTGGGGCCATTTCCAACGTCCCCATTGATTGCAACATGTCCTCTCCGACTTAAGACAAGGCTTTGTCTGAAGCTTTTTCATGTAACAGACAAAGACATGTCTTAAGTTTTCCTTATTTTTATTACATTGCCTCCTTATATTTGTTATACATTTATTTTATCTCTTTTCAATTCACAGCATTAACTTCCAAACGTTTATATTCCCTTTCATAATTTTATAAAAAAAAAATATGTTTTAATGGTATGGGTGACATAAAAAATTTCAGACAAAGACATGTCTTAAGTTTTCCTTATTTTTATTACATTGCCTCCTTATATTTGTTATACATTTATTTTATCCCTTTTCAATTCACAGCATAAACGTCCAAACGTTTATATTCCCTTTCATAATTTTCTAAAAAAATTTCTGTTTTAATGGTATGGGTGACATAAAAAATTTCAGACAAAGACATGTCTTAAGTTTTCCTTATTTTATTACATTGCCTCCTTATATTTGTTATACATTTATTTTATCCGTTTTCAATTCACAGCATAAACGTCCAAACGTTTATATTCCCTTTAATAATTTTCTAAAAAAATTTCTGTTTCAATGGTATGGGTTACATAAAAAATTTCAGACACAGCCTTATCTTAAGTCGCAGAGCATATGTTGAGGGTTGCACATTTTGAGAATTTTTTTTCTTTTTATCTTAGCATTTCTTTAAAAAACTTAAACCTTAGCGTAAAGCAATTATCAAGTTTACTTCAAGATTTGAAAAAAACATTTTTTGAAGATTCTTCCCATTTTCATTGTTGGAGCTTGGATACGTTGCTTAAAAAGTCGGTAAATTTTTAATGTGTAGATATTCACACATGGCCTCCGGTGGTAAATTTGCAGGGTAGAGGTTGTGTTATATTGAATCCGGCGGTAAATTTTCAGGATAGAGGATATTAACGCTTTTCCTCCGGCGGTAAATTAGTAGTGTAGAATTTTTCAAGCATTGCTTCCGGCTGTTTTTTTTCAATATGTATATTCTTTAATTTTATTGTTTAGTTTTGTGTAAAAATTTTTTTTTCGCGAAATTTTGACTTGTCTGAGTCATGGCTAACAAAAGCATCCGTAAAAAAAAAATTATCCTTATAAAAAGTAAGACTATAACTGAAATTGAACCATGAATATCTTTATTATCAAGCCAGTGCTATAACCATTATGCTATTTCAGATTAAAATTTAACCATTTAACAAATATATGTTAGTTTTGCGTCAACGCCGTGTTTTTTGCGTGAAAATTTTTCCATCACGATATATCGTCGGGACCGCACCTAGGCTGCACCTATCCATCCCCTGACACGCCGTTTTTCACGATAAACGATGTAAGCGGGAGTGGGCTTGAACCACCATACTTGATATCTTAAATCCAGAGCCATAGCCACTACACCGTCAGCTGCTAAAATTGTGTAACCTTTGCTAGATTCAACTAGCCTCCGGCGGTAAATTTGTAGGGTAGAGATGTTCACGCATTGCCTGACATAGGATATTCACGCACGATTTAATTAAACGGACGCGACAACGAATACGATTGCGGTCACGGGGCAGACGAGTAGCGCACGATCGTTCATTATTTTAGTGCTTATTGCGGGTCCGTCCGTTATTTTAGCGCTAAGCGAAATCCGTCATCTGTTTTAAGCGGCTCGCACAGCAATAAACAGTTTCGTTGAATATTTTGTGCTAGATCTAGCACTAATCTAAGCGTGCATGGCGATAATGATTACATTTTGTTTAACTTTTGTGAATTGCGCTAAACGAAGCGCAATTAAGTTCATTGATAGCATTTACGAAACGAGGAGAACCAGCTAAAATAAATATTTTCAGCGAAAAATCGATAAGTCAAATATTTCGTGCTAGATCTAGCGCTATGTAAGCGCGCTTGTCGAAAATGATTTAATTGAGATTAACGCACGCGCGATGCGCTAAATTCTGTGCAATACATTTCACATATAATTTACGAAACGCTTAGCGCCACTTAACGCACATCGCATTTAAGTAAAATGAACGGGCGCACTTCTCGTAAATTTTGGTTTGAAATTAATGGCGCTAAATTTTGCGCATCTTGCAGACGCATACACATAGGCTAAAAATGCGCCTGTAATTTGATCTATTGGCCTGTATAGAAATGTACAGTCACGCGCATGTCTATTTTTAGCGATTATTGCGGGCCGGTTCGCCATTTTAGCGCTAAGTACCGCCTGTCTACTGTTTTGGGCGGCTCGCTCTAAACAAATAATTAATTTAATAATATCGCGCTAGATCTATAGCGCTACTAAGCGCGCATTGCGCTAATTTTTTTCTTCTACATAACTTACGCGCGATTAAAAAAATTTTGTGCGCTACTTAACGCGCATCACACTAAACGAGCTCTCTCATCAATTTTCATATGAAATTTATCCCGCTAATATTTTAACCATAAAATTCACTTGCTGGCGACGACACGTACACAGATTAGTCCGATTATGGGTTTCACGACGGTCGATCTGTCCCGGTTGATCGGCTACTCGTCGTTGACGGCTTTTCTTTACGGCCGAGAGACCTCGCTACTCAATAAATAAAACAAATTATAATTTAAAACCAAAATTTGCGAGAAGCGCGCTTGTTGAATTTACTTAAATGCGATGTGCGTTAGCCTTAAGTAGCGCAGAATATTTAATTTAGCGCTTGCGCGTTCCGCTAATAAAATAATGAAAATAACCGCGCTAAATTTTGCTTATCGTGCACAAGTTTATCACAAGTAAATGACAAGCGCAATGCGAGCTTACATCGCGCTAGATCCAGTCTATAGATCTAGCGCAAAATATTTGACTAATCTATATTTCGCGCTAAATATTTTTTTACCTGGATATCCGGGTTTCGTAAATTATATAATGAACTTGATAGCGCTACGTCTAGCGCATCCCGCAAAAGTTAAGCACAAATAAATCATTAGCGCCATGAGCGCTTAGAAAGATAGCCCTTATTCTTGCTCGAAATAATTGACTTCGTTATTTTTCGTGCAGTGAGCCGCCAAGAACAGGATGGGCGACGATTACGCTTAAATAACGGACGGGTGCGTGTGCTACTCGTCTGACCGCTGTCGCCACAATCGTTTTCCTTGTCTCGCCTGTTAAATAAATTTTAGTGCGATGCGCGTTAGGTAGCGCAATAACATATTTATTTAATCGCTTTCGCGTTTCGTAATAAATCTGACGAAATGAATTTTCGATAAAGTATAGGCCTAGCGCATCCGGCATCGCGTGCTATAGTGAAGCGCAAGTAAATTATTAGAAGCCTACTACGCGTTTAAAAGTGTATGCTGTTATTTCCGCTTTGCCAGCAGCCTGAAATAGCGGACAGGCGACATAGCGTTAGATCTAGCACGAATTATTTGACTTTTTTAGCGCTAATGTCCGTTTCTGAGCGAAGAACCACCTGTCTATACTGTTTTAGGCGGCTCACTCCGCGCAAATAATTAATTCAAAAATATCTTGCTAGATCTAGCTCATAAGCGCGCATTGCACTAATGATCTGGATAACTTGCTTTCGATAAGCTAAATAGCGCACGATAAATATCATCATAAAATTTAAGAAACGAGCAAGTGCTAAAAATAATATTTTACCCTTAAATTCCGTGCTGGCCAGACTAGTGAGACTACCGCTTGCTTGCAACGACACACATGTGGTTCATGTAGTCGCAAAGGGGCAGTACTGCAATCCCGGAATTAAACGGCGAAATATTACCGCAATAAATTTCAGCCCAAACTTTGCGGGATGTGCTTCCGTTGTATTTACTTTAATTCGATGCGCGTTAAGTAGCTATATGAATTAATTTTTTTAATAGAATTGAATTTTTTCTTTATTATTATGATAAAATTCATGGCAAAGAATAATAAATAACAATAAATAGCAAATTGTGCGTAAGTTAATCTTAATTAAATCATAAGCGTCATGCACGCTTATTAGCGAGAAATCTAGCGCGAATATTTAACGTAATTATTTTCATGGAGCGAGCTTCTGAAACAGTGGACAGGCGACGCTTAGCGATAAAGTAACGTGTGATGCTCAAAATTTGGCGCAATTTATTTCAGCCGAAAATTTGCCAGAAGTGCGACAGTTCAATTTAGCCTACTTGATTATGATGCGCGGTAAGCAGCGTTAAATATTTATTTCAGTGCTTGCGCGTTTCATAAATAATAGGATGAAATAAATTAGAATAAATTTAGCGCAACGTGCGCAAGTTAATCAAAAAAACATTAGCACAATTCGCGCTTACATAGCACTAGATCTAGCACGAATTAGCCTATTTGACTTCGTAATTTTTTGATCTCAATATTTTTTATAGCGGTTTATCTTCGTTTCATAAATTATACTATATTAAACTTGATTGCGATTAATTTATCGCATCCCTCAAAAGTTAAGGAAAAATTTATCGTTATTAGCCCCATGCTCGCTTAGATAGCAATATAGATCTAGCGCGAAATATTTGACTTTGTTTTTTTTGTTCACTGAGCAGACGGGCGGCACTTAGCGCTAAAATAATGGATGGCCGGATCCGTGATAAGCACTAAAATAACGGACAAGCGTTCGGTACTCGTCCGACAAGTCACCGCAATCGTTTTCATTGTCGCGCCCATTTAATAATATTTGATACGATGCGCGTTTATTAGCGCAAACTATTTATTTCAGCGCTTGTGCGTTTCGTAAATTTACGAATTTAGCGCTTCGTTCACAAGTTAAGTACAAATAAATTATTAGAGCAATTGACTTGATTGCGATGCGCGTTATGTTTGTATGATATGTAGCGCTAAATATTTATTTTAGCGCTTATATCGCTCTTTTATAATATGATGGAATTAATTGCGCGTAATTTAGATCATCGCGCGAAAGATAATTTCAATTTATTTTTTAGCGCCATGCGCGCTTAATATATAGCGCTAGATCTAAAACGAATATATATATCTAAAACAACTTTCAGCATTCATAAATTTTCTCATAAATAAAATATATCTAAAATAAATCTGACTGGATATAAAATATATCGCACATATGTAATCTTCGCGTTTACCTTTCGCTAAGTAGCGCTATATATAATAGTCCCTTGTCTATAAAGCGCAAAGGGCTAAAATGGGGAGGAGTTTGTTTGTGTATCTGTCTGTTTGTTTGTCTGTAGGTGTGAGCGCACGCTGTGATTGGTCGAGCTTACCACCGGAGGCAATACGTCATCACATCTATCTTACAAGGATACCGCCGGAGGCTATGCCGCTCTACCCTGCGAATTTACCGCCGGAGGCCGTGCGGGATTTCTCTACCCTACAAATTTACCGCCGGAGGCCAAGCGTAAATATCCTATGTCAGGCAATGCGTGAACATCTCTACCCTACAAATTTACCGCCGGAGGCCAATTGAATCTAGCAAAGGTTACACAATCTTAGCAGCTGACGGTGTAGTGGCTATGGCTCTGGCTTTAATATGTCAAGTATGGTGGTTCAAGCCCACTCCCGCTTATATCGTTTATCGTGAAAAACGGCGTGTCAGGGGATGGATAGGTGCAGCCAAGGTGCGGTCCCGACGATATATCGTGATAGAAAATTTTTCACGCAAAAAACACGGCGTTGACGCAAAACTAATATATATATTTTAAATGGCTAAATCATAATCTGAAATAGCATAATGGTTATAGCACTGGCTTGGAAATAAATAGATTCATGGTTCGATTGAAATTATAGTCTTACTTTTTATAAGGATAAATTTTTTTTTACGGATGCTTTTGTTAGCCATGACTCAGACAAGTCAAAATTTCGCGAAAAAAAAATTTTTACACAAAACTAAACAGTAAAATTAAAGAATATACATATTGAAAAAAAAAACAGCCGGAAGCAATGCGTGAAAAATTCTAAAAATTTACCACCGGAGTCAATATAACACAACCTCTACCCTGCAAATTTACCGCCGGAGGCCATGTGTGAATGGTGAAGTGAAGAAAAAAGCCAAGTGTGAAAAATAAAAATTTACCGACTTTTTAAGCAACGTATCCAAGCTCCAACAATGAAAATGGGAAGAATTTTCAAAAAATGTTTTTTTCAAATCTTGAAGTAAACTTGAAAATTGCTTTACGCTAAGGTTTAAGTTTTTTAAAGAAATGCTAAGATAAAAAGAAAAAAAAATTCTCAAAATGTGCAACCCTCAACATATGCTCTGCGACTTAAGATAAGGCTGTGTCTGAAATTTTTTATGTCACCCATACCATTAAAACAGAAATTTTTTTAGAAAATTATGAAAGGGAATATAAACGTTTGGGCGTTTATGCTGTGAATTGAAAAGGGATAAAATAAATGTATAACAAATATAAGGAGGCAATGTAATAAAAATAAGGAAAACTTAAGACATGTCTTTGTCTGTTACATGAAAAAGTTTCAGACAAAGCCTTGTCTTAAGTTGTAGAGGACATGTTGATTGATTGTTGATTTTAGTGGTTTTTGACATCCAAGTTTCGTTAGTTGAATTCGGAGCCATAAACTGATGTGAACTTTTTCAGAACATAGTAACATAAGATGGTCGTCAGTTTCTTGGCCGCCATTGCATAGAGGACATTGGTCATTTCTAGAAAGTCTGAGGCTTGTGAGGCGCATTTTGGTAAGGAGCTGATTATGGTTGAAATCCCAGACCAGTTCAGCGTTTTTTCCTTTCATTTTTGCCACCCAACGCCAGATGGAAGCCCAGTCTAGGTCTGGTTTCGCAACTTCGGTTCTCCCTGGTTGCCCAAGGTTAGCGATCAGGTGATTGTAAGTGGCGCGGTGATTGGATAAGGTTGACGATGTGAAGATGCCAGCTTTAAGTAGATCGGTGATGGTTGAAAGTGCGGTGGTGAAGTATGGATGTGATGAATGGGTTGCATTAAATCTGGGCTGGATGATTTGTTGAAGGAGATTCTTGAGGTGTGGACCCAACCAATAAACGGCTGCAGCTCTCTCAATAGCCTCAGGATGGATTAAAGATTTAAAGATTTGACGGGTGAAAAGGGATTGGAAGAATTGAAAAAGTAAGGTGACTCCAAGTCCACCTTGGAGTCGAGGGCGGATCAAAACATTTAGGGGTGGGTGCTCTCTTCGTTGTGCCCAAAGAAATTTGTTGCATTTTTGTTGGAGGAGAAGGGCTTGGATTTTGTTGCAAGGGAGTACATGAGCTATATGAACAAGTTGTGATAAGACATGTTGTTTGATGAATAGGACGCGACCATAAAAAGTGAAATGACGGTGTGTGTTTGTGATAAGAATATTTTGTATCATGTTGAACTGTCTTTGCCAATTGTCTCTTACTGTTGTTTTTATTTCAGAAGAAAAAGTAATTCCAAGAATTTTCAAATTGTCTACTTGAGTTATCCAATCATGTCGCCAAGTACGTTTAGGATGAGTTTGATTGAATTTGCTTCTACGTGGGATCGAACTCAAAACCTCAGGAATCCCAGACGAAGCCGCTACCGTCTGCGCTACTACGGCCTGTGGCCGATGATTTAAGGTCCAAGTGCCTAGACCAAGTAATTTTGTCTTCCCCTTGTTAATACGTGCATTTGTCCAGGCACAAAATTCTAGAATAATCTCGGATGCACGACGTACAACTTTCATTGATGAGACAAAAACTACTAGATCATCTACATATGCACGAACTTTGATGCGTTTTCCGTAGTGTTCAATTCCGTCAATACCCCTAGACAAGCAAACTAAAAGCGGTTCAATATAGAGGGCAAACAGATGGACTGACAGAGGGCACCCCTGTCGCACGGATTGTGCATTGTCCACAGTACCGACTATGTCATTACCGTTCAATGGGCATAGTTCAGTTATACTGTACAGCGTTTTCAACCAATCAACAAAGAGGGGGGGATAGCCCATGGCTGTCATTACTTCCCACAGAACGTCTTGATTGACAAGGTCATATGCTTTCTCTAAATCGTACGCGATAATGTCGGCCGGTTTGAGAGAAGATACCTCTTTTGATTTACGACCTGTATTATTAATGACATCTCGGATTAAACACAAGCTGTCAAAGATATAGCGGCCGGGTACACCACCTTTTTGATGTGAGTCTAGAGAGTTTTGAAGAGATTTTCTCAGACGAAAAGCCAATACTGACGCGATTAACTTGTAATCGGTATTTAACAAAGAGATTGGTCGGTAATCGGTGATTTTACTCGGTGTTGGGATTTTTGGGACTAATCTTATAGCTGCCCTTCCCTGCGACGGCTGGAGTTTTCTTTTGTCGAGAACGCAATTCATCATTTCCAGAAAATGAACACCAATAACATCCCAAAATTTTATATAAAACTCAAAAGGAATGCCATCTGTACCCGGGGACTTGTTATTTTTATTTGCTTTTGGAGCGTTGTTAATTTCATCTACTGTGAACGGATCTACAAGAAAGTTGTCACTCTCCGGGATCGAACCTAGTACTCCTCGATTCAACGATTGAGCGTTTAACGACTGAGCTACCACTGATACACCCGAATCGTTTTTAGTGGGTTTTGTACGGGTAAGTGCACCTCTAATCCCTTCTAGAAATTTTCAAGCTAATTGGGTATTGGGGGAGGGCTGGTTCTGAAAAATTCTACTAAAGTGTTCAATTATTTCTTGGTTAATCTGCTCAGGTTGGGTAATTTTAGAGTTATCATTAGTTTTGAGCTGAGTGATCAGAGACTTCTGGAAATTGCTCGTTGACTTGTTCATATGAAAGGTAGATGGCTCTTCGTCGGCTATACTTTGAACGCGTGAACGTATAGCAAATCCCCTCAATGCTTCTCGCTCCCAGGCTAGAAACTCACGTTTAAACTCCATGTAACGCGCATGATTGAAATTTACATTGTTCACGGTTTCTTTTAGTTGATGTTGGAGTAATTTCCTTTTGACTCTCTGATCACAGATTCTCTTTTTAAAATAGTTAATTGATAATCGCCTGAGGCTAGGTTTGAAAATAATCTCCCACCAATGATCTACGTTTTCAATACGGGATGGGTGTTGAGACATTTCTTCAATAAAGACATGCACCAAGTTTATATATTCTTCTTCCTCAAGAATTGATGAGTTAAGTTTCCATAAATTCCTTGACTTGTTCCTCACTTCACTAGGAGGGGTGGTGCTGTTTATATACCCTACGATTGGTCTGTGATTCCCGAGTGGTAAGTCGTGCAAATGGATATCAGAAAATTTTACGTGATGGTGGCAATAAATTCGGTCCAATCTAGCCTGGCTAGCCGCACAATTGTACGTCCAACAAGGTTCATTTTTCCGAATTTCTCTCCAGACATCTGTTAATGAAAGGGCTTTTACTAAATCTCGGAGGGGTTCTAGTAATGCTAGTCTAATTTTAGGTGGTGTTGTCTTGCTACTTTTACGGTCATCGATCTCGTCAACGGCATTAAAATCTCCCAATATAATTGCTGGTGCCTTATACTGGGCAACATAAGCCGGAATAGTTTGCCGGAGGAAAGAATCTCTATAACTTTTATTTTGGTCACCAGATGGGGCGTAAATACACACGAAAGCAAAACCCTTTACTTCCATGGCTATCAGCCTCCCCTCCGGTTCCAACAAAATGTTTTTGGCGCTCAGCCCGTGTCGTACTAGGATGGCTGTCCCATGTTGTCTAGGACAGAGATTTGTGTGCATCTGGTAATGTTTAGTAAATACGGTGTTAGAGTGAAATACTACTTCTTGCAAACATATAATATCAAGTTTCTGATGTAAAAAGAAATTAAGTATTATTTGAAGTTTGTCAGGTGACGATATTCTGTTGATATTATATGTCGCGATGTTAGTCATGATTAATATTTAAATTTGGGTTTAGAGGGTTGGGTTTTGTTATCGTGGGCTTTTTTCCTTCTAACGGCCTCCATTGCTTTGAGAGTTTGAGAGAGTGAGACCCAGGGACTCCTGGGTCGTCTTTATAATCATCGTAGACGGATATTTTTTTATATAATTAAAAAAAAAAAGAAAGAAAGAAAGAATTTTAAATATTTGAAGGGACTTACTAACAACCTTTTTATATATATACGCCCTAAGAATAAGCCTGGCACCATTGTTTGAAATGTCAAACAGCACATAAATCTCGTCTGCAAATTTTTTTCACTTTCATGTGTCATCATCCAATATTTGAGTTTTTTAAAGCGTGAATATGTCTAAAAGAAATGCCTGTGACACCGGTCTTTTACATAAGAAAACCGTTAAAAGACGAATAAAAAATGAATTGTTAATGGAGGAAAAAGTAAAAGAGTTAAGAGTGATTGCAGCAAATGAGTTGTTGCAGTCAAATTCTGACGCCCTTGCCAGCCCACCAACACATTTGCTAGCGTCATCGTCGGTGATTCGGTCTTTACAACCTTCAACAAGTTCAAACTCTGAGGTAATTATCATTAAATGAGAAAACGGATTTCCAATAATAATCACTGATAATCATATGCTGCAGTCCGTCAAAAACCTATTTTACCAAAATAGAGATGGTAATCCAGCGTCTCAAGTGGTTCAATTAAACCATGGGGAGGTTTTCAGTGAAGACAAAAGCGAGGTATTATACATTTTGCACAAAAGTTTATTTTAAAGTATAATAAATATGGTTTTTACTTTTCGAAATAGATTGAAAATTATTATTCAGCAGTCAATGCCAGCAACATCGAACATCAGCAGTTCAAGATCAACATGACATTAATTCTGACGATTCTGCTATTTCTGATACTCAAGATGATGAGGTTTTTACTTGCAAATCACTCACTCATCATTAGTCTGTGTACTGTGTGTTTGTTTCAAATATGTGGTCAATGAAAATGTTTCGAGGACTACAGAAATACATGTATCGAAGATTTTTTCTATGAAATATATCTTTCTTCCATATTTTTTCTACTTGACTTTACTTATTATGAATTGACAGATGATTTGAAATACTGAAAGAAACAAACATTTTCACCACAGTTTTAAATGTTGATTTATTAGTTTACACTTGGCAACATCTATGATGGTGTGATCTTTTTCCCGCCCAAGTCTTACAGCATTCGTAAGTCAAGCGCGACGAATCCTGTCCAAGACCTTATGTGCTTTTTTAGTCATATTTAGCAATTTGACTTCTACCTGAGCAACTGGCAAATATGTCACTGTCAGGCAGAAAAAGTCCAGGAATTCCTGACGCTATTCCAAAACCGAAAATTCCGGACAAAATCCAAGAGGCTATTCACAGTAAGAAAACAAACAAGTTTATAGAGATTTACGATGTATTATAAATAACAATTTTATTTATTAGATTTCATGCAAGCAGCATGGGACGAGGCATTTTCAATCAAGGATGAAAAAGGGAGCGTTACGACTATGGCTGTTCTATCAACCACCCAAATCGATAAGGCAATTGGAGCAAGGTTATTGGCCTGTCACTTCCACCTAAAAAAGAAGAAAAATCCACAATCTCAGGAAGACAATGAATAGAAGATATCGCCTCTCACCAGTCTCGAAATCTTCTTTACTATTTATTTTTTATTTTTCACGATTTGTTTTGGTGTTACTCTTTTAAAATGTTATCTATTACATTTTAAGAGAGTATGTGCTGCTGTGTTTTTAAACATGCCTTGTTAAACATCAAACATCTGTTCAGATGTTTGATGAAAATACAAAGACGAGAGAAAATATTTTGATTTATTTATTTAAGTTAATTTTATTAAAATATAGGTGTATTAGGCATAAATATATTTCCGGTAAAATAAACCATTTTCAATATGCTACAAATGAGCTTAAATTCAACTGTCTAAAAGTCCATTTTTAGTTCGAAAGAAAAAGCTAGGGAAATCTTAATTAAAAATACGTTGGAACTTTTCAACTAGAAGTTAGCTGTAGACAACCTAATTTTTAATGGCTTTAGCTGTTTTTGTCCAGTGGGAAAAGGGACAAAAAAAAACCTCACTGTAAGCTTGGCATGATAAGCTAATGATAGCCCTTAAGAGAATGTCTTCTTTAGCCAATCGACATTGCCCTTTGGTTTTAGGAATGTGGGAAATGACTTGCGCTGGATGGGGAAGAAGTCCATAAACATCAGCAGAGGGGAATCTATGATAGATTACACCTGAACCTGGAACAGTAGCTCCACAAGAAAATGAACATGATGCGTGTGCACCCTACGCTGCAAATGTTCAGTAGATTCAACAATCATCAGCTAAAGAAGCCATATCGTCAGTGTGCACTCTACAATGCAAGCTTTAGTCGGGTATAAAGACATGAGAAGAAGATTTTAAAATAGAGCATTCGATTTCAATCACCATGCGCCCCTGGGTGGGATAGAAACACCAGCCTTCCTGTTAACAGCCGAACCCGCTAGCCAATTGCGCCACAGAGGCATCCTCACTAGCCAACGACACCCATTATGAAAGAAAACATTACATTTTTACTAAGGCCAACACTAATAAAATCTTGCAGTTGACTTCCGGTATGCCATAGTGTAGAGGCTATCACGTCGTCTTCGCAAGCTGAAAATCCTCATTTCGATCCTAGGTGAAAGCATCAGAAAAGCCACGGGAATAAAGCCACTTGAGCACTTTCGTGATTTAAAGTTAGCTTAAGTTTAGTTGAATACAGTGTTAAGAACTTTAGGAAGGGTTTCATTTGCAGAAAGTCCTGTAATGAAAGAATGGCCTACTACCATCACGGCCTACATACTGGCTATATATCGCTTTGTTGCCGAATGGATCCAGCCTTTCCTATCCTCTTTCTCTGACTCATCATAGCCAGTGCCAAAAGTAGTAAAATGTTCCACTTTCCAAAGCTTGTTTCCAACGTTTGAAACTTACAATTCAGTTTAGTTACTATTGTTTACTTAGCAAGGGGTGCCATCTAGGTTTAAAATGTTGAAATGCTGAAATTTTTTCAAAATGGCCGACTTTTACTTTTTATAAAGCAAATAAAAGATAAGAATGTCACATGGGTTCATGTTTAAAGCATAAAAACGATGCGAATCATCGTTAGTTACATTTGCCATAATGTAAATCTACCAGTTTTAGCTTGGAAATATGATAAATTCGTCATTACTGACCATTTTCATTTTCCACGATTCCTATTGGTTGAAAAAAAATCCCAATAAAGCTTTTCAGGTCGACCGATGGAGGAGGAGCCTATGCTGCTATAAAAACATCTAAACCTTCGGTTATTTAGTGAACTAAATCCCTCAGGGATAAAGACCTTTAAACCTTCGGTTATTTAGTGAACTTAATCCCTCAGGGATAAAATCTAAAGTTAAAGAACAACACGGTTGCTTAATACAGACGCCTATAAGTTTTGCATTAATGCAATTCTTCGTCGTTTTCTTGAAAGTCGCCTTGGAAACGTTGAAAACATCGAAAGTCGCAATGAGGTTAAGCATATGCTGGAGTAACGCATGTATTTTGATAGTTGAATGCGTTTGACAGAAAGACGGAATTTTTGCTGCCCGATGAAAGATCCATCTAATCCTGATCTTCCGGTGCATTAATTTTGACTCTGTTCTTGAACTACTTCTAGTCTAGTATCGGATTGCCGTCCAAGGTGCACTCAAGTTGGAATGTACAGCACCCAAATCTTATTTTACCTTCCGGACAGCGCCGGCTTTTCCATGAATGGCTGATCCTGTATAAGCTGGGTTGGGCTTCTACATTTATGTGCACATGGAAGTAATCACTTCCTCTAATTCCACGTCAATGTTGTCGTAGAATTGTCATCTAGTTGAAACTTTAACGAAATTATCGCCATTTCTACGTTGAAATCCAATGTTGGTTTTACGTTGCTAGCTTTCTAAGAACGCCCATATCGTTTTTTACATTGTTCTGAAATTCGTTCCTTATTATTTTGCCATATATCGTTTTCATCGTTCATTCGCTATTTAGATCAGTTTGAATAATGTCGAAGACAGTAAATTTATTGTTGAAAGAATGGTCACCAAATATAGTGTAAGTTTGAGATTTCCTAATGGTTTGTCTTATTATTATTATTATTATAGGTAAGGAATCGTAAAGTGGATAATCACTTTTCACACATGTCAAATGTGACGAATGTCTTGACGTCAATAATATCATTGCATTGGTGTTTATTATTAATCACTTTCCATCGTTTCCTCAAAACCAACGAAAAAAAAACGAATCAATAAAAAAATTTCGTGATGTGTCGTGTTAAAAAAGATTTAAAGATTGACAGTGGTGTCAAATAACAGGTTACCAAATCAGTTAAAAAGGACAAAATAATAACGAAAATTACTAAATCTGGCAGCGGTGACCAAAAGAACAAAAGTGAGGAGGAAATGGACGAAATAACAGGGCACAAAAAAATTCCGAAACTGGTGGCAATACTAATCCAAAACCAGACTATTTGGAAATTCGGTGTAGCTGACCCAGTTTGCTTCACCAAAATCCATGATTCCGGTTTATGTGTAAGTACCTAAAGCCCCTAAATGCAGCAATAAATGAGGAATGGCAATCAAAATTTGTGAAATCGACTCAATGTAAATTATAAGTGATGCAATGTAAAATATAATTCATTTTTCTACATGAAATATGCTTATGTCATGGTAAATAAGACACTCAGAAATTGTGTAAGTGCATTAACAAATGTGATGATGGTTCTCTAAAATTTGGTTTATTTTGTCAAACTTTTTACTGATTCCCAGTCAGAAGAGGCCCATAGCCAGTTATGTTCAGTGATTATGTTCAAACTTTTAGTTGAGTGTACGATATTCAAAAAGCATTGGATTCAACACACAGCAAGTTCAAAATGAACTTGTCACGGAAACTATTTGGATTTTCTCCGTCAGCGAATGATGCGCATTACGAAAAAAAAGTTTACGACGATTAAACAAACGAGATGTTTGAAAAGTACGTAGTATCGTCGTATTTTTTTCGACGAAAAATAGAGTCGGCGAAGAATGGATAAACATACGTCGAATAGACGGATATTAGACCAGCTGTGCTTGCCAGCTGGCTTTCAAAAATAAAATCGCTGTTCGGATTTGTTTTGTACCATACTGTACAGCAGCCTGTGCGTCGACCAGTGTCTGAAGATGTCGTATCAAACACGATAGCAAATAGCAGATTTAAAAGCTGCCAATCATGTAAAAAGTTAAAAGCAGTGTCGCATTGAGCAACACTGGTATTCCCAAAAGTTAAGGCTTTTCACATACTGGCTTTTCCTGTCTCCATCAGTTAAATACTTAACATCACTGTTTTATTGAATGAGAAAATGATACAAAATAAAAGCTGATTTAAACTTACTAAAACAATTTAAAACCCCAATGTACTGCGACATCCACAAGAAGAGGCGGAATATTCTCAAATGAAATTAGATTTTGTTGTTTCAATTTTCTCTAATCTGCTTTCACTTCTTGACGTTGGCAGGTTTTATTAAACAATGATATTTGATCCATGTCTCTTCCAGCAGCGCCCATAATTGCAGTTTGCATTACGGTATGAGTAGGAATACTTAAACCTGATGCATTAGCTACTTGTGCAGTCACTTTGGAAAGGCTTTAGGCTGGGATTGTCAATCAAATTTCTTTTGTTTATTAGCTTTTTTACAGAAAAGTAATCTTTTTAACACAGTGCCATTTAAAGCAAGTTATACACTAAAGCCTTGAAGTGCTAAAAGTACATTGATGATGGCTCTTTCTTTGTCTGATTCTAGAAAAATATTGCTAGCCGTGCATAACTCAGGGAGATGTTGCTTTTTTTCCCAAAACAATCGATGCGTTTCACACAATTTCCATTCATGCACCATTGTAACGATACTGCTGCAACCATGTAAAGAGTCTTTTTGAGATTTTCTTGCAACTATAATGTTTTTTAACTTACCCGGCCAAACGTTTTTCAGCAATTTCTCATCCCAATACTTAGTTAGACTTTAAAAAACAAATAAAAATAAAAAATGGGACACCATAAATGCGAAATTTAAGCAAATTTCGTAAGCGCCTTAAAGTATTCTATTTCTGTTTCTTGTCCGATCAAATATTCCAAAACGTCAACATACCAAGATTGAATCTTTTGTTCTGTCAACTTGAGTTTTTTTTTTCAATTTCAACTTCGCATTCGAAAAAATTGTTCCAGCATAAAAAGGCAGGCACGTCGGTTAGCAAATTTTGTAGTACTTTTTTTACACTACAAAAATATTGCTAGCCATGCACAACTCAGGGAGATGTTTTTTCCACAAAAAATCGATGCGTTTCACTTAATTTCCGTTAATGAACCATAATGGTGAGAGGAATCACAGGACATTCCCAAAACTCCAAAAATCGTTGGATCACAATAGTTATATACGCGTCTGTCATGATTAACGTACTTTTGACAGTTGAAAGCCATGTAGGTAGGTCTTTTCGATGAAACAATAACCCTGAATCAAATCCCACCAATTACTTCTCGTATATAAACCTTGAAACGTCTAGATAAGTCACGGATCTTTGATGTATTTCGTGTCGTCTGCAATTTCTTGCAGATTGTAGTTGACATCTTGAGTTAGAACAATGTAACGACATGCTGCTCTGTGCAAATTCCTAAATTGTTCTATATCATGGGGGTTGCTTACTAACTGTTCAAACAAATTTTTAGTCCCCATTAAAAGCTCTTTGTGGTACTCATTTGAAAGAAATACCTGCTGGCTTGTCTTAATCTTTGCCTTAGTAGAATTAAGTTAGGGCAAGGTTTTCAATTATTTTCTTTTCTAATTTGGCATTCCATGACAATGAGGCTTAGCAAGGCTTTCATCACCCATATTCACGATTAGAACAAATTGGGGAATCTCTGAGTGCTTAAAAACTTTACGCTTAAAACCCACATCCGTCGACAGTCCTTTCCCAATGATATATAAAAAGGATTATTTTTTTATCTTAAATTCACGGCCTTGGACTTTGATAGTGTATTTATAGGAACTGTTTTGTCTCCAATGCCACCCGTCATCCCTCGATCCCGTCTAGATAACCATCCAAAGCATCGAATAAATATATCACTAGACTGACAGCCTGTGCTCTGTCTCGATAATTGTTTCAAGCACCTTATATTTCCTGAGATCCAGGTACTGGCTCGAAAATGAATGATAATCCATCTTTAGGTTGTATCACGACTTTGTAATCCGGCTCTATCGAATAAAACAGATAAAAAATCTCAACTATATTAATAGAAGACATCTTCGCTGGGGAATTAAAACTGAATGACTATACTTCCGTCGATTTAATTATTGAACCCTTCCCTTCCAAATATATACAAAAGAAATTTTCTCAAAAGCAATGTTATGAACTGAAACATAGCCTTGTCGTATTATACCTCCTAAATTCCCATCATAAGGCATGCATAAATTATTATGCAATTTACCTTGGCATTTAGGGCTGTTATGCAGATAGATTCATGCAGACTCACGTCATTCGTCATGCAGATTAACGACACCTAATAAATCCCAGAACGCAAAATCGGACACCCAAGTACAAAAAATCTAGTAATGTACGCGAAATGGACCTAGACGAAGTGTCAATATTTGTGTATTGCTCACCGTTCAATTTCGTTTCAGTTGAACAATTTTTGAAGTAGAAAGTTGAAAATGCTAATTGTTTGTATTCTCAAGTCTTTCATTAATTTCTAACACAGTCTTGCATCCCTAAAATATTGAATCAACAGCTTGTTATTTGACACACGAATAAAAAACAATCATTATCGCATTGTGGGTATAGTGACCATTTGGAAAAGAGGATATTCTTATTGGTCTTCGGTTCAAACTCACATACCGGAGTTTTGAAATCATGAATAATAGGAAGTCGCCTCAGGATTTTTTTCCCAAAATCACTGAAAACAGTGAGGATACCCGTAGAATAAATTCTATGGCCATTTCTCGTTGGTTTTCATCTACACTGAAGAGTTCGAATAAAAGTAATTGTGGGTTTGTGGCCTAGTTTGTTCAGTGGAAATCTGAGAAGAAGTTTGTGTTTATTGTTCATTTTGGTTCAAATCCCGAGAAATGCATTTTGAAAATTATTTTGAAAATCGCTCCAGGGCAGTTGCAATTTTTTTTAAATCGTTAATTACACTGAAAATACTTGGCCAATTATATATTTAATGGATTTTTCACGCCATTATTATACCACCATTATTTAAGTGTTCACCTGGAAAACCATCAAAACTTTTCAGAAATTGCCACAGGAGTCATACCATGGGTGATCCCTAAAAAGATAGGAACTTCAATGTTCAATGTTTAAAGCAATCACAACCTGGCTGGAACCCCTGTGGACAAAACTAACTCTTTCGGGCACGTAACTACAGAAAAGCCTTCTAGCTTTACAAATTAAATCTCTCAGGGAAATAATACGGTCTGTTGGTTGGGACGCTCAACTGACCATGGCTTTTTGAAGATTTTTCCTTTTTCATGGAAAGAAAAGAAACGTAACCCGTACGAAACTTTTAGCTAATTCTGTGCTAGAATTAGCTACGAAGTTAGGTGGTTTTAGCTAGAAATTTTCATGTCAAAATTTTTAAATTTCATGTTGGGAATTTTATAGTAGATTTAGCTTTTATTTTCCTAGCTATATAAATCTTAGATTGAAGGCAGCTTGAAATTTTCTAGCTGCCTTACCTAAGGAAGAAAAAGATCTTTCCGCGCGCATTCCCTTTGTTAGCAGGGTCACCCATCCAATTACTGATTTAGAGTTTGTTGCTGAACCTACTTACTTACTGTTGCTGGTTGTCCCGATCTTGTATCTTTTGATATATTTTCAGTAGAAAATATTTGATGCTGTTATAATTGTGTCGATAGGCCTAATTCTTCACATAACCTTCTAATTTCACTAATAAAAAACTTATATAAAAACAAACCATTTTTAATGTAAAAAAATATTTTCTAAATTTCACCTTTTGCCCATACCTATTATACGTACCTACTATGCGTAGGTTTTTAGGTTGTAAATAAAAAAAAATCTGTAGGCCTAATTATTTTGTGTCTGTGCCTGACCACCCCACATGCCGCATTTGTTTAACATTTTTTTAATATCATGATTTATTTCGATCAAATTATAAGCGAAACCCTAGATTAAAAATTCAATACTAGAATTAGCTGAAACAGTTAGGAAATATGTTAAGGGGAAAAAATTCGAGCTGATTTAAAGGTTAATAATTTCAAGCCAGATCAGAAAACAACCTAGCTTGGAAAATAAAAGCTGAATATCTGCTAAAAAAAGTGGAGCGAAACCCTAGATTAAAATTTCCATACTGGAATTAGCTTACAGTTAGGAAAAATATTAAGGGGGGGAAATTCAAGCTGGTTTTCAGGTTAATTTTTTTCAAGCAAGATAAAAAAACGCCCTAGCTTGAAAAAAAAGCTGATATCTGCTTAAAAAAAGGGGAATTATTTTAAGATGAAAAATTTCGAGGTGATTGCAGCATTATAGCTGGTTTTATTTTTTAGCCTAGCGCCGGGTGAGCTGTTTTTAGCTAACAGTCAAAATTTAAGCTGAAAGTTTCGTACGGGAATTGTTGTTGAGGTTGGTGTATTGTTTTTTTTCCGACTTTATTGGTTTTCTTGGCGTTGGTTATGACGAAGCTGATCAATCTGGTGATTTTGAGGTTGAAAATGACGGTTATGTTGTGGTTGATGGTGAAATTTTGGTTGATTTTGATGGTTAGGAAGTATGGTATCTGTTAGGGAGTATGGTGTGTTGTGGTATCCAGGTGGGTTGGCAATTAGCCGCTGTCTTGGGGATCTTGGCAGGGCATGGAAATTTAATGTAAAAGTTATCCTCCTGCCGCCCCAGCCATGACCTTGAATAGGGGCTTGCAATGACTGGAATTCTAAAATCAAAGTATATAAAGAGGACGATTAGGTCAGTAAGGAAATAATTACTCTTGTTAAAGACCAGGAATTGTGAACCTTTGCATTATATTGAATCGGTACACAAACCTAGTATGAAAACGAGGATCCAAGGCTTTCAAACCCTTTTGAATCTCTGTCTCTGTTACATTTTTTCACAAAGGTTAGAATTTGAATTATTTATTGCAAGAAGCAGCGGTTGTTATTTTGGGGAAATCCATTTCCAGTTAAGTTTCGTTCTTTTGCGAAATCTGCCGCAAATAATTTGATTAATTCTGTTTGTTATGGCTCATGACATACGGACACTGAGGCGCGTACTTTGAATATTCTTGTGACATGCCATGAGACGAATGTTACGTTTCTATTTTAAAATTCAATTTTACAAATACAATAATACGATTAATGCAATTTTGCGCTGGTTGAGGTGGTCATTGTCGAAACACGCCCGTTTTCGCCATAGAAGAAAAAGAGAAAAAAAAGAAAAAGGAAACAACAGTTCTAACTTGTGTTAGGGTTTTTGACCGATAAAGGGTTGCCTGACTGTGAGTTGGCTTTGAAGTTTTCTGTATTGATTTTCTGGGAAATATCTGTAGATTAGTTTGTAGTTTAGTTCTGTGTAATAAGTGAAATGAAAGTTTGTATACGAAAGAGAAGTTGGACAAATGCAAATATAATGGACATTTCTTGGTTGGGATGTCATCTGAGAATGGCTTTTTGAAGGTTTTCTCTCCTTTTTAGTAAATGTGGCGAAATTGATGTTGACATCGTGTCTTTGTTGTTGTTGAGTTAGTTGGGATTATTTACGTAGGTCATGACGACGTTGATAAATCCAGCGATGTTTAAGTTGATGATGGCGGTCATGTTCTGGTTGATGGTTAATTCGTGGTTGATTTTGATGGTTAGAATGAATTTGTGTAATATGTCTTGCAGGTGGGTCGGCTATTAGTCGCGGTCTTGGAGCTCTTTGTAGCACAAGGAAAAGTAATGTAAAAACTACCCTCCTGACGTCCAGGCCAGGACCTTGAATAGGGGCTTGCTATGAAGGGATATACAAAAGATAAGTAAATAAAAAGAATTAAGGTAAGCAAGGAAATAATAACCACCGTGGGCATTTAGGTGCTTCGCCGATTATGCGTCTGCCTATCAGATTGATACGTTCGGGCCATTGGCGCTAACGGTATTCCCTCCGATAAGCATACCACGCCACCAGTGCATTACGCGTTAGTCGTTAGACCATGGTCTACCTGCAAAACTAGGCCATGCTTGAAAAGAAATGGGGAAGGATCATGCTATGATTTTCATGCTGTCTTCTTCATGCTGTCTTCTTCATGCTTGTGTTTTATTTACATTTGCTTGTTGTTTTTAGTAGGTGGCTATGTCTTCGATGTAAACCACCAGAAACTTTCTGTGTTGCAATGTCTGCCTGACCTTTTTTTTGTGTGGTAGGCAAATACTGAACAAAAGCTGTGTTTTGTATTGATTTTCTCGCGTTTCAAGAAAGTTCCCTTGATAATATTTTCCTGACAGACCTGTTTCCCCAACTGATTCTTCAACGCTTTTTCTTAAAAAGTGTACACGTCTATAGCTGATGTTTCTTCTTTGAAATTTGGAAGGTCACCAACGTTTCTGACGACATATATAGGGAAAAACATGTTTAGCTCCTCGTTAAGTTGGAAATTCATTCCTGTTGGTGGTCGAGTCGCTACATCCAGTTTGTTTTTCTATACTAAACAAATTCTTAATTCAAGACATTTAACAATCCGCAACATCACCAAGCACCTGCGTAGCGCATCGTCGGTGATATTGTAAACATCATTGATATTAAGAAAAGAAGAAGCTTAGAGCCACCTCTTTTTCAAGAAGAAGCGCATTAAGATGTGGTTGATTGGTTGTCAAGATACGAGACGTTTTAGGGTTATAACGAGTGGAATATTGACGAGCAGCTGCATAATTTTAGAATCCATTTGAATGGAGTGGCGTGACGATAGTATGTTATCATTATACTGGCTCTGCTGATTTTCAGGACCTCCAAGCTCTATTTTACTGGCTTTAGAACACCTTCATTACAAACTAGACCTTGAAACTAAATTTCTCGCTATCAAGAAGAACACGAATTTGTCATGAATTATTGTCACGGCGTAATTTTATTGTTTTACAGCGTTTATAGAAATGCGAACGAGTCACTTAAAGCACAACAACTCCTACGCAGTCTGAAACGCTCAATTATAAAAAAAAATTTATCCCTTCCTCTCCATATCCATACAACTCCATTTCCAAACTGACTTGTTGTACAATCAACCACCTCTAGCGCCATTTTCTCCTTTCCAAGCAGTATTCGTGATACGATTTCAGCAGTCATCCCTACCACAAGCGTTGCTGTTTGTTACTGAAGACAGATTAAAACGTTTAAAAAAAGAACTGGCAACTGAATTTCTACGCGAACTAAGTTCCATATTGAGTACATGAGAAAAGAGATTAGTAATGATATTCGGGACGTTTTAAGAGAGAGCAGTGACTCAAAGACTTTTTTCAACAAACGTAACCAAAACGGACAGCCGATCTGTTGTCAGTGCAACCAGTCCTGTCATTCTGAGCGTGAATGCATATAAGCGAAAAAACTGTTGGGTTTACTATTACTTTTTTTTAGGATATACTAAAAAGTATAACCTCCCTGGTTACCTTAAAAAGATTGTCCTCCATATCATCTGCAACCCCTTCATCTACAACTCCAACGAAATCGTCAAACTAATTGCTGTGGTTGAGCGGGGTAACACCACTGAATTAGTCTTCCCAATTCCCCCATTGGACCACACTAAATCAGTGTTAAATAATGTATTGTTTTCAAATCATAATTCATCGTGCATAACCATCGTCATAATCATCGTCATAACCATCGTCAATACTGGTTCCGAATGATAAAGGATTGGTGATTTTATTACTCATCAAGGAACCCAACTGAAACTGTTTAACTTATAAATTTCTCCGATTTTCCCAAATTGATCCAAGAAAGGTTGGCCTTATGAAAAGTGTTTGAGGTACAAGAAGCATCCAGTGAGTTAGCGGCAAAAACTAGAGAAATCTTCGATTTTGAAAATAAGGATTAATCAAGATTCTTCCATTGAGTGAATAAAATGCTAGATGCTGATCTGCTAGGCCGATTCCCCCATTGTATTCCACTCATTTTTCTGGATCCTCACCAACTGGTCCATCAGACACAAGCACATGGAATTAAAAGGCACCCAAGTTCAGCGTATGCGTGTGGCTATAATTATTGAATCCTCTTAGAGTAGCTTTGCTGTCCCTGTAGTATAAATAAGGAAACCGACGGGACCCCGCGATTTTGTATAGATTCCCGAAAAAACTGAATGCGATCATGGTCAAATATGTATTTCTCCTTCCTCGAATTGACGATGCCTTTAGCCGGATAGAAGGATCAAAATGCTTCTCGATTATGGACCTCTAAAGCGGCTAATGGTAAGTGCGAATGTATGTAAGAGTCCGTGAGAAGACAGCCTTTGTCACTACCGATGGTCTTCCTCCACTAACAATTTAGAGTCATTCCTTTCAGCCTTACAAATGTCCCGAGTAAGTTTCATGGAATGATGGGTGTTATGTTGAGCAACACTTGGAAGCCTTTCTACAACGTCTTAGGGATGCCAATCTAACGATGAAACTTAATAAAACCTCTTTCGGCGCCACGTATCTAAAAATTCCTGGGTATAAAGTAAGCGGAAATAACATCGAAGGACATAGAATATTCGAAGGATCAGGGGAGATCCTATCCCCTGATCCTTCGAATGTTAATGCTGTCCAAGCTTTCCCTACCCCTACCTCCGTAAAAGATGTGCAAAATCTTGGTTGGATTATGCTCTTTTTACGGGAGGTTTATCACAGACCTTGCCATTATCGCCAAACCGCTCATTGAACCGACCAGGAAGAATAAACCTTTTCTGTTGACGGCCGAACACGGGACCAGTTTCCGTACTATTCCAGTCACTTTAACTTCGCCTCCTGTTTTAGGGCACCCCCAATTCAATGACCTTGACCAAAGGTTTTAATCATACATGCTCTCGATGTTCGTCTTTTCAAAAAACTTCAATTAAGATGATGTAATTGATCATGTCGTCCTTTTTTACAATACGAGTAAGCAACAAACAACTGGAAAAATGCCCTTTCCTTCTGCTGTACGGAAGAGAGGCCCTATTGTCCATTTAGGTAGCCCTGGACAATAATCCAAATCGTTTTGCTGCGGATTGCCGACTAATTACGTTACGTTAAACATCACTTTGGTATGCAATTACACAACTTGTTGGCAATTCATGAATTAAAATAATGAAATGCTCGTAGAAATCTCTAAATGATGTGTTGTTGAACTTTGGTATGCAGTTAAAGAATCTCGTCGCCTTATGGATTGAGACTGATTGAGACTGAACCTGTTAATTACATCACAAGCAAATTTCTTGTCACAAAAATCGTTAATTTCCACACAAAGTGAGTTTATATTTTTCATAAGATCGTTCGTCTCTTTCAGAATAGTGTCCTAAACCCGAACAGGTCTAGTCGTGACCGTTGAAAACTTACATTCTTGAAGAATAGTACGACAAATGTAAAGTCATGAAAGGCTCACATTTGTTTGATATGATCTCGAGCATGACTTAGCAAGTATGTGTAACCCAAAAATCCAGTAGTCCCTGCTGAAGGTAATGCTACAATCATCAAACTATGAGTATAACAAAAATAGACTCCCAATTTAAAATATAGTCGAGTAGACTTTCAGGCTAAACATAGTAGAACTGTAGAATGGTATTCTACAATTCTACCCCACTGCACTACCACTCAGACTTCTTGTCATCCTCAGAAAAGTATCACTTAGCTGATTCCAAAGCCACGAACCTCTACTACTAACTCTTCCAGAACTATCTTGCAACAATACCTTCAAGCTTGCCCTTTTCTTCAGCATCGTCACCTTCATCTCTTCTTGCTCTAAGCAAGCTTTAAGTTAACAAGTAATGTGAAGCTATGAAAATTAAATCAATAAACGTATGATCCGGCTGAATAAATTTAGTATAGAACCACCACTCTAACAACTATCGTCACCAACGTTTCTCTTGACGAAAAAGAAACAGCAGTATCATAGTCAACTATCGCAAAAAAAACTTGCGCTATCGCAAGATCGAAACTTGCGCCTTTTTAGCGAAACTTGCGTTCTTGCGATAGCGCAAGTTTTTTATATTCAACTACATTCGCCAGTTTTATTGCTCAAATTAGCGAAGATTTATATGGAGAACAGACATTCGCAAAAATAAAGGCGAAAGCTATTCGGGTAAGATTGCGTGGGTTGCGTTTTAAAATAATTTTGGGTTTCGCGCATCTGCGTAAGTTGCGTTTACACGTACCTTACGGCGAAAGCTAATGTTATTATGGTTACAAATATTTTTGACTTTTCTTGGAATCGATCCTTCGACCTTATCACTGCTGTATTAGAGGTCTACCACTGAGCTACAACGACATGTTCATTTATAATTTTTTTCAAACCAATATGGAATATAACGTCGCAGCTTACGCTTCTACTAGAAACTTGCGTTTTAGCAAGTGCGTAAGTTTTTATTTAGTTACTTTCGCTAGTTTTATTGCGCATATTGGTGAAAGTTTCTAGGGGGGACACATATTCGCAAAAATTACGGCAAAAGCTTTGCGTTTAAGAAAGTTTGCGCAGGTTGCGTACATGCGCGAAACTTGCGACGAAAGTTGCAACTGAAACCTTTAGCAGGTTTGATAGCCGGAGATTTGACACCTCTTATGAATATTCATAGCACCACGGTAGAACACTGACCTGGTACAGCGTTAACTGGTGGTTCGATCCCCACAAGTATCGTTACTGTTTAAGAATTTAAAATATAAAACCTAGCACTAATACTCATTATCCACAATGTTATTCAAGAAGGAAAATGCTCGCATGGTTTAGTTAGAGAATTTTTTTTAAAAACAACCAATAGAAAATTCTGAAATTGGCATCAATGTCAAAGGTGCACACAACGGAATTCGGAAAGTGTGTAATTGATGTTGCGTAATCGTCCTAATTTTCAAGTTCATCGTGCAACTTTCGCAAATAAGCAACGGAAATCTAAATATTTTTTATTTTGACCAAAATATGCTTTTTACCGCAGCTCCCTGTGGCTTTTAAATCCATTTGGTGTGTGGTGAAGGCTTAACGTTAACTGTCTTCTGTCCGTTGTGTGGAAAAAAATGGAGTCCAATACTGTCGGATTCAAACAATCTCATCTGGAAAAATTGTTGCTAACGAAAAATGAGCTGGCTCCATTGAATAGGAGACGCTCATCAAGTTATCGAAAACAATCTCACTGTGTGTGTCAACCTGGCATCAGTTTGACCGTCTCCCCTACCCCATTTTTCTTTAGTTTTATCTTTACTCTTTTTCTCTTTTTACCCCCGTTTTCTGACGTCAGGGAAGTGTTAGGGAAAAAACATGTGAGGGGTAATAAACCCAAAGAGATAAAAAAAACATTGGTCGGGGAATTGAAATGAAAAAAGAAGAATACGATTGATTTCTTTGTGAAGAACGCATAAACGTCAAATTTATATTTCTCTTTCGTTTCATTTTTTTCGGCCAAAAAATGCTAAAAAGAAGATATTTAGGTAGAAAGCCTCTTTCTCAAGCCAGTATTGAAAGAGGTGAGAAAAAGTTGGGCGTCCTTTTTTTCGGGATCCTAACAAATACTCTGAAATTTCTCGTGTGACCCTCTTTTAGGCTTAGGGTCGCTGATTAATGGTCAGCTTTTACTTTTTCTGAGGGTTCCCAAACTGCAGGCTCCAGCATCAGTTTGTGCTGGTTGAAAGATAGTAATCAGTAAAGCCGATGGATTCTTCTCTTGCTTCCCGTGGCTGTGGCGCGCCGTTTCACTTTCATCCACACCCGATTTTATTTTGTTTTTTCACCTTTCCGTTAAAAATTTTTCCATTTCCCCATCAGTAAAAACTGCCTTCCCTTGCGAAAACGACGCTCAGTTTTTCGCTCAAATTTTGTGTTTTGTCGGTGAAGAGATTCGTATTCCCGAAGACATAAGGGAAAAGGAGGATTGGATTGTGTCTGTCAACCATTTTCCGTACTGCGAATGATATTGACATGGCAACTGTAAGTGTCAACAGTGCCATTTCAATATTAGAGCAGTAAATTGGACGGCGAATGTGGTAAAAAAGAAAAAAGTATAATTACCCAATTCTGCGCTCCTAATGGGTCTTCGTTCTCAATAGAGATTTCCTCTTCCCAGGCCTTAAAAAAATGGTTCTAGTAGCGGAGCTAACTGCTGTCACTCCTGGAAAGAATTTACTCCTTCCCAAGGAACTTTGAACCCAGATTGGGTGGCAAAGAAACATAAAGATGGGTCAGGAAAAAAACATTTATGGTTTCTAACGTGTCTAGACATAATGCCAAGAGGCACTATTTGGTATAACCTTTTTTGTTATCTTTTGATTCTTTTCTTACTGATATTAAAATTTGTAGACGCCAAACAATGATCTATTTCATGTGCGAAAATGGAACGATGTCATAAAGAAGTAAACTTCTGGTGTTAACTTTGCAGTTAATTTCTGCACTTTGAAAACAATTGATAGTTCACAAATGAGGATTTATACCATTCTTACATAAGACAAACTGAATGAGTGGGGTTTGGTTATTCTTATTATTGACACATTATTAATTTCCACAAAACATAAGTAACATTTTATATTATTGAAATATATTTTATCTAACACAAACCCAGGTTTTCGTACTTAAGATGAAATCAAAATTCCAGACGATCTTCTGACAACAGGTATTCTAAACCAGAAGTTTTACCAAGCCCTTAATGAGACTTAATATAGTTTATAGTTCTTCTCAGTGAGCTCTGCCTTATAGTTACCCCAAAGAGCAGCGTTCTGCTTCCGAATTTAAATCATAGCGACTTGTACAAATGATGGCCAAATATCGTCCATGGCCTTTTTTATACAAATATTCCCCAGCAAAATTTAAAAAAAATGTCCAGTTTGTGCTAGCAAACTGAGTGCCACGTGTATTGATGGGAATTTTAGGCTTCCTTCCTGAACCAGCAAGCAAAGAGTTTTTAATTCATCAGTATAATCAAAATTACATTTCATTAACGAGGATTTTTGAAGGTACAACGAGTCATTACTGTATGAGCAGTTACTTCATTTTTGAAGCTATTTTGATTATAAACAATACACTTCCCTTTCTGAAAAAAAATCTTCGGGGAATGTAACTAACGACAAAAGGTTCTAGGCCTCCAGCTCACCCTTACGAAAAATTAAGCAGCTGGCATAGGGATCTAGCTAGCACTTACTAGTAATGTCCAAGCAAGTAAAAAACGACTGTGCAATATATCCGTAGATAGTTAGTTTTTCACTGACTTGGGGGTTCATATTCGTAACGCGATAGTAACTGACTAGCGCGTTATGAATATGAACGATACGGGGTTTAATACTAGCTAGAGCTAGCTTATTACTTGTTCGCACGGCCCTGTATGTAAAATACAAGCATGCGGCTTGTTGTTGTCTGTAAGGTTGATGTTGATGTTGATGAGGGGATAGGTGCGACGGCCATAGCACCGGGGTTGCCGGATTTTGGCCGACATCTGGTCTTCAGTTTGAAATTAGAAGACCCTCTTGCACCGGCAAATGTGAGTTGACTTTGGTTTTTTTTCTTTTTTCTTGATGGGATATTTGATGAGATGGAATTGAGTTTAAATTATGAGATGAAAATGACGAGATGAAAATGACAGGAAGTCAGGCCTCTGGTGGCTGAGAGTGGAACCTGGGGCTGGGTATGGTAACCGTTGTTGTCGTCGTCTGGACGATTAGTAGCGTGTTGAGCCTCGTTGTGGAAGGAGCGAGCGCCAAGGCAATCTTTGTTTCTTGTGTTTTTTGTTTTTGTTGATAGACCGAGTGATTGTTTACTTTCTGCTGGAGGTGGAATTTACTGTTTGTGGCTCATGGATGTCTTTTTGGAGTGGATGCGGATTTTATTCAGAGGAGTTTGCTGGGGGACCTTTTGGCGGATTGAGTGGGAGAAGTGGGGGTGAAAATTTTGGAATCTAATTGACTTGTAAGTACATTGCGGGAATATTTTTAAAAGGTATTTTACATGGATATTGCTAATTCTTATTTGTTTAGGTCAAAACTTTGTGCTGGCTGATCAGGTTAACAATTGGATGAAATTGAGTTGGGAGTGGGTTCGAAGAAAACTCAGTTTTAGGAATATGGAAATTTTTGATTGCTATTTGGAGGGTAAGTTGCGAGTTATTTTTTCAAATTTTTTTCAGCAGGAAGTGAGTGGTGTATATTCCACCCCGTCCGGTCTGGTTGAAGTCTAACAACCGAAAAAAATGGCTGGTCCCCATTATTATGCTGTGGTGTCCGTAGACATCTTTGAAATCCTTTCCCCTAAGTGACTTGTTTAGTGTTGGGTAAGGTGGGATGGTTATGCAGAATAACGGAGGCCAGTGTTGATTAGGAAGGAGGAGAGGAGTTTGTTTATTTTGTATTGGGTTTTTGAACAGAGATTAGGGTCGAGTCCCAGGAGCGTGGTGATGTTAAGGGAAATGTTTTGCAGGTGGAAGAATTCGAAGATTTTTTGGCGGTGTAGAGAGTGGAATTGGCAGTCAATTAGGACGTGATTGGGATTTTCTATGACTGGGCATCCATGTCGACAGCTAGGGTCTGCGTCTGGGTCAATTCGGTGGGCGAATGAGTTGAGAAAAGTGTGGTTATTTCGGAGTCTATGAAGGCAAGTCGATGTGGCGCGATCGCCTGAGTGGTGCCACTGAATGATTCCAGGTTTAGTTTTCATCAAGATACAGGGTTTTCTGCAGGTAGAGAATTTGATGAGGAGATTTTTTTGCCAATCGCGTTTTAGGATTGACGTAATTTCGCCCTTGTCAAGATTGTTTTTTATTTTGTTGCCTGAAGGGGAGAGAGTCTCTTCAGTTGCTAGCTTGTCAGCAGTGTCATTACCGGCGATACCGGAGTGGCTGGGGATCCAGTAGAGTGTTGTTCTCGAACCGCTTGACGTGAGGCATTGAAGTAGATTTCTGATGACGGTTATACATTCATTTCTTGGTGGGTTTGTGGACGATAGGGCTTTGATGGCTGCGCTGGAATCAGTGAAAATGTGAATTTCGGGGGGGGGGGATGAATCGAGGGCAAAGATTGCGGCTAGGGCTTGGTGGATGCCATGTAGTTCTGCTGTGAAGATGCTGGAACCAGATTCGAGTTGCCATGATTTTGTCAGATCTAGGGAAGGGATGAAAATTGCGCAAGAGGAGGACGGGGGAGTTCTTGTTACAGAGCCATCTGTGTATGCGATTACGTCGGGAGGGCCTATATTGGCTAGAAGGGAGTTGAAGATAGACGCAGCTGCTATGGGGTTGGCTTTTGCTTGATTTTTAATTATGGGGAACCATTTGGGGATAAGGAGGGGAGGGGACCAGGGTGCTGGCGGAGAGTGTAGTTGGCCTGTTATTCCTGGGGTAGAGCGAAACAGGGAGATACCATTTAGTTTTATTCTGGCGCACGCTGATAGGAGGCAGGGGGAGCATCTTGTTGGCCAGGGATCGGTTGAATTAAACACGGATCTGATTGGCCGGTAGTTCGGATTTTTGGTGTTGAAGTTTAGATTGACTAGGTAATTTGAGGAAAGCCAATCTCTCCTGTCGGATAGCGGTTCGGTCCCGGTCTCGGCGTAGATAACTTCAGTAGGAGTGGAAGTTCTTGAACCTAAGATGAGCCTGAGGATTGCTCTAGCTGCTACGTCGATCTTGAGGAGGTTGGATTTACTAGCTGAGCCGTAGATGATGAGGCCGTAATCGATCCTGCTTCTTACTAGGCTTTTGAAAAGAGTGGCAAGAGACTTGAGAGAGGGTGCGTATGACGATTTTGAGATAATGGAAAAAGCGTTTTTGATCTTGACGCAGTTATTTACCACAGCTGCGATGTGGTCCTTCCACAGTAGTTTGGCGTCCATTGTGAGCCCGAGGAATTTGACTTTTTTGGCGTTGGGGATTCTTTGACCGTTTAGAAAAAATAGAGGGTCTTCACCGGGCTTATAGGCGCGAGTGAAAACAACTGAGGAGGATTTCGAGGCAGAGAACTTGAATTTCCACTTGCGGCCCCATTTGGCCACTTTGTCAACGTAGGGTTGCAGGGTGATTTCTGCATCTATAGGGCGTTTGACTGTGGTGTAGAAGTTGACGTCGTCTGCGTATAGTTGGAGGTTGATGTCTTGGGGGGGAGTCGGAAAGTCGTAGAGCAGGAGATTGAATAGGATGGGACTGATTACGGCACCTTGCGGGACACAATTACTGATCGGTTTGAAATCGGAGTGGTGGCTGCCTAGGCGGATACAAATTGAGCGGTTTCGGATGAAACTCGCAATCCAGCCGAGGCAGTTGCCTTGTATGCCGAGCTTGTAGAGAAGGCCGTTTGTCCAGACAGAGTCATAGGCTTTGCTGATGTCAAGGAATAGGGCGACGGTTGATTTTTTTGTTTTGAAGCCTGCTTTGATGTCGTAGTCCAACTTGACTAGGTGGTCGGTAGTGCTGCGTTGTTTTCTGAAACCAGCCTGTTCTGGGCCAAGAAGGTTGTGGTGCTCGACAAACCAGGACAGACGGTTGGTAATGATTCTTTCGAAGATTTTGCAGAAACAGGATGTGAGGCTGATGGGCCTGTAGGAGTTGGCATCATCAGCCGGTTTGTCGGGCTTGGGGAGGGGGATAACTATGGCTTTTTTCCACGCGTCAGGGACGAAAGCGTTACTGTAGAGGGCGTTGAAAAGTAGGAGGACGTTTTTCTTGTTGTTAGGGGAGAGATTCTTGATCATTTCATTGTGGATTAAGTCGGGGCCCATCGCTTTGCTTTTGTTTTTCTTTGTTGCTAGTTCCAGCTCATTCAGGGTTAAGTGACAGTTGAGGTCATAAGGGGAGTTATTTGAGATGTGAGAGTGGATGATGGGTTCTAGGAGCTCGTCGTCTTGGGCATAGTGTGACTGGGGGTTGGGTGGGTGACTGAAAAGGTCTAAGAAATTATCGGCGATGTCATTTATCGAGGTGAGCTTGTCACCGTTGGGTGTAGTGATGGAGGGGGCGATAGGGATACTGTTGTTACCACGGCCGATCATTGATTTCATGAAGGTCCAGATTTCTCTTTGGCCGTCTTGAGGATTGAGATTGCTTATAAAGGTTGCCCAGGCTTGTTTCTTTGATTTTATAACGAGTCTTTTTTTTGTTGCCTTCTTCCATGCAGCTCTTTTTTCAGATGATAGAGGATTTTTGCGCCATTCTTTCTCGGCTTTTTTGGCCGCCGCAACAGCTTCCTGGCAGTCGTTATTCCACCAGGGGCGGCGGGGTTCTTTAGGGGATTTGGCGCATGGGTGGGATAGTCGGAAGAGTTTTTTGCTACTAGATTGAATTGAGTCAGTGAAAATATCGTACATTGATTTTGGGTCGGACAGTTCTTGAAAAGATTTTGTAGAGAGTGTGTCTTCGAGGTCCTTGTTCCATTGGGGCCATCTGGTTTTGTCGAAAATCCAGGTCGAGGGTCTCGATGACAGATGGATGGGGTTGGCGTTGAGGGTGGTGATCACCGGGAGGTGGTCACTGCCACAGTAGGGGCCACGAACAATTTAGAGTTAAGAGCCAATGCGGGTGATGTGATGATGAGATCGATGGTGGAGAGTTTCCCGGAGGATGGGTTTATTCGGGTGCCCAGGTCCATGGGAGTGATGAGTAAAGCGTCGGGGCTTTCGATTAAGGCGTTGCCTACGGATTTTCCAGCTGCGTTTTCTGTGGGGGATGACTCCCATAGGTGGTGGTGTGCGTTTAGGTCGCCTGCTAATATGAACGGGTGGGTAGTTGATAAAAAAAAACGGATGTCTTCTGAGGAGCAATCTCCTTTGGGGGAGTAAACGGAAAAACAGTCAACTTCTCCTGAGTTGGTGAAAATGGTGGCGCCGATGGCTTCTATGGCGTTGAGGTTGATGGGGGGTTTAACTGAAAATTGGATGGATTTTTTGACTAAGAGGGCTACGCCACCTCCGCGGTGGAGTTGGCGGTCTCTCTTTAGGACGTGGTAGAACTTAAATTTGACATTGAAGTGGTGGCTCCAATGTGTTTCACTAAGAAAAACGAGATCGGGATTTAGTTGGTTGAGGAGTACGCGGAACTCTTCCAGTCTAGATTTAGTCAGTCCGCGCGCATTCCATTGGAGGCAGATCAGATTATTAGTCATCGATGTGGTTAACGTTGTGGTCAAAATCGTGGTTGTCTGGGGAGAAAAGTTCGTTGCCTAGGGGGTGCGTGAAACTCGGAGAAAACTCGTGTCTGTCAGAGAGTGAGTGGGCGGAGAGGAGGATGGGGTCTTTTCCAGTGATGGGGGAGGGATTAGAGCTTGCTATTGCCGGAGCGATGGCGTCGGTAAGTTTCTTGAGCAAATTCTCGAGGACGTCGAAGCGATAGGAGTGGGATTTTGCTTCTTTGTCTTGTTTTTTTTCTATCGAGTCGAAACGTCTGTCGAAATTGTTGACCTTTTCGTTTGTCTCAGCGAGTTCGCGAGTAAGGGCGGCGATGGATGAATTTAGTTTAGGGAGGATTTCTTCTTGTACTCGTTTAAGTTCCGATTGGAGGGCGGCGATTTGTGAATTAGCTGTGTCGGGGAGAGGGACGGAGGTGGGTAATGTTGATCCTGATTGGTGGGAGGCTAGACGGCTGGGGTGGCGCTTGGCGTTGGCGACTGCCTGACTGTAGAGGCTGTTGTATTGGGTCCGGGCTTCCTGGACCGTGATGCCATGCGTGGATGCATATTTCAGGATAGATTTTGCTTTGATGTATTCTGGGCATTCAGCGTAGTCGGCCTCGTGGGCAGGGCTGTTGCAGTTTATGCAACGAGTAATGCAGGAGACATCGCTCGAGTGGGATTTGCCACATTTTTTGCAATTTAGTGAGCCGTTGCATCTGGAAGTGGTGTGGCCAAGGAGCCAGCATTTTTTACAGCGAAGGGGGTTTGGGGCGGAGGGGTGAACTCTGAAAGCCATTGCAGAGATCTTTACTTTGTCGGGGAGATTACTTGAGAAAGTGAGCAAAATGGTTTCAGAGAGGATTTCTGGGCGGCCTTTGATAGGCAATCTTTTGACGAGGGTTACGTTCTGGTCAGAGAGAGCAGCTAGGATGTCTTCTTCTTTTTCAGCGATGGGGACCCCGAAAATTACTCCTTTAAAAATGGAGGACGAACGGGGGGGGGGGGGGTGCAAGAGATTTCCCTATCGGCTATGATAGTGGCATCAAGGAGGAGTTTTTGTTGCTCTTTAGACGAGGGATAGACACAGAGATCACCACCTGTCATCACATTTGAGTTAAGGGCTTCTCCTGCATAGGATTTTAGGGCGAAGTGAAATGCATTTCTTTCTGCAATTCTCAAATCTTTGAAATTGGGTGGGCCGTCCTTTAGAGAGATAATGACTGGGTCGATGTAAGGGGGGCGGGGAGCTGAGCCGCGGGCTCCAAGGGCTGGGAAATCTGGGGGGAGGTTTACATAGGGTCTTTTTCTGGGGAGGCTGCGGCCAAAGTGGTATACATTGTTATTCATTTCCGAAAGGTGTAATAGCGGGGGAAGAGTAACATACGATTTTAGCGAGATAGTTTTATCCTGGAGGTTGGGTTGAAAAAAATTACGCGCCAGACGAGTTTGTAGCACAAGGTACTTTTGAGAGAGAGAAGAGCACGTCTGTATGCTTACGAGGTTTGGCTGGCACTCTTGTCTGTAAGGTTAATACGTTTATTTATACGAAATGGGTCCGATAAGCAAAAAAGGACATGCTACTGACTTGTTTTAACAAGTTTTTTTAAAACTAGTACGTTACACGGCATTAAACCAACGCAACAAAAGATAGGGAATATATGTATACTTATATAGTCAATTTTGTCAATATACGAAAGTTTAATTTTGATCATAACAGAATTCCTCTTTAGTAAATAACGCCAATCACTTGACTTTATCGTAAATCTATTACACGAGAAAAAAGGTATTAGTTATAGGAAGTGACGATGGAAAGATAAATCCAATGAGTAAAAATCTGCCGCGTTTTCTAGAGCCAAAGATCCGTTTTATGATTGTTGTCCATCTGCAAAGATGCTTCAAGAAGACAGAGTTGTTTGGGAAAAATGCGAGAGCAAAGGGAGATAGAAGGGAGCGTGGAGAAGAAGAAGGCTAAGAAGGCTAGACATACTATTTTGGAAGTTGAAGAAACAAGAAGTGGTAACGCATCAGTGGATTGGATTTTAATATCTTTCGGCTGATACGGCTTCCACCCCCCGTACGCCGTACCCACCAACTCGGGGGGGGGGGCAGCAGCGGCGCTCATATGCAAAGAACACATTCACAGACATGCCATCGATGAGATTGTGGCCAAAGCAAGAAAATCGAAAGAAGAGTAAAGAACCTTTTGATCTGAACCAGCATGCGGCTGTCGGCCTCACCAGAAAAAGCCAAGGGTCACAGCAGCCTACTGGGCCCAAAAGAAACGAGTCAAACCAATCAATAATCTCCATACAATACAGTAAATAATGTATCGCTTTATTTTATTTAATTGTTCCATCTTATGGCGATGAAATTTCTGACTATAACTCAAACTATGACAGACAAACTACAATTATTTTAGGTCTTGAAATAATTAGGCATTAAATAATTTAGAATGCCACATCTGCAGCAGCAGCATCCAACTGTAGCAGTAAAAGCAGCCATCGGAACAGCCAACAGTACTTGGATAGGTGACCACATAATATATAAATTAAGAGCATCATAATAATTAATAAGTGATACACTAGCTAGCAAAAGCAAGTGGAGCTTGCTAGATACTAGCTAGGAAGGGTACGCGCGGTAATCTGTTTTATATTCCTCTGACGGAAGTGAGTTCATGCCAGTTTAAAACTAATAAGCCCATAGCAGTAAGGGACTAGTATGTTTGAGAGAAAACCCTTATTAGGAAAAAACTTTCATGCAACTAGCAAGCATGCCAGTAGACAGCAACAAAGTTACTGCTTGGTAACTTGCTATCATTTTCGTACGGGCCTTACTGGGGGCTTCTTTCTTTAATAAAATATGAAAAACGGAGTGAAAAAACCAAAAAAAGGACCACATACTCTGTTTCAGATCTGAGGTTTGTTGAATGACAACGCAAATCAGCAAAGAACGATTCTCAGGATTGCCATATTTTCATTAGGTTTTATGTTAAAGAGTGCAGTAAAATACAAAAGAAAGCTCGTGGAGGTATTTCAATATCTTTGGTTAGTGTATGGGAAGGTATGGCGCCTTTTCATTTTTGACATCACGGATAAGACGCAGAGTTGTCAGATTGCTTTCAATGTCAACAATAACACTTTATACCCCTTCCATATCTTTATCCCCTCCCACTGGCATGTAAAGTAGCACGATTTTGCGCGCGCATTAAAACCTTTCATTCTTGAAACTTACAGCTAAAAGCCAAAGATACACAAAGAAATACAATCTGTGAATACCATTTTAAAAAAGGGTGTTTATACATTTGTGTTTTACGCATACATAACGAACATTGAAGTTTTGACCTAATTCATGTCTGTTACAGATCTAAATTTTTCCCTTTTTTTGGGTGAATCAGTTAAAACAGTGTCTTACTTTCCAGAGTTTTAAGAATTTTTGATACAATATTTCGTCTAGCACATCATCAGCACATAGAATTTCTAAGAAATCTTCATTTTCTCTTTCTTTTAAGTTTTGCATCATTCCATTGAGCCGACGTCTCCTACGTTGTTCTTTATCGTTAGCATCGATTCTTCTACGATCATATCTTTGAACGCAGCCTACCACTCAAAGGCGAAATGCCCCCTAGATTTAGCTTTGCTTTGCTTCTCAATCAAGTGGCTTTTCTTGGCTAAGACCTTTATTGGCCACTTTAACGCTTTGATGATAAAGAAGAGGATGATTGACTGCCCGTTCAAATTCACCAGGAATAATAAGCTGTGTTAATAATGGTTAGGAAACAAACAAACAAGGTTAGAAACTTACAAAGTCATACTGGCATTTCAATAATGTACTGTCCAGGAAAATAAGGGTGCGTTTTCGCGTCAACTTGCGTTTGGGAAGCTCAACTATTTTTTTTTACCATAAAATGATATTTTTGAAGGTTGTGTTGAACTTTTAAGTTCAACTACTAGATTAACCATAAAATGACAATTGATCTGAACTTGTTGAAAGCTCCTCCTCTTTCCCCGCCCTTTCGTGAACGTCAACGAAATTTTTTTTAATTTTCAGTAATATCATTAAATTTTCTTTTTAAGCAACCTAAATATTTCAGAATTTAAAATAAAATTTGTGGTATATTTTTTAGTTGACCATTGTAATGATATAAATGAAATTTAAAAAAATGATACGTGAATGATTTGCTGCAGCAGACGAAAAAATACGCCAGGAATTGAGTAGCATTTGTTTACATCAATCTATCCTTTATGGTCAAGTGTTACATCAATGAAACCTTTTATATTAGCATTCTGCAATGTTACTTTTACTTTACCGACATTATCATAATTTTGCATAGCTTTTGGTTCTTTTTAATTGTAATATTAATTGCAATATTAAATTTAAGAAATTCCTTCATGGTTTTCTTTTTTTTTCTTTTTAATTTTTATAACAATCTTAGGTGTCTTCATATTTACGGAGATTATTGTTTAAATCATGTTATGTCAAGTTTAAATTCGATTAATATTTCAAAAACTGTGATTCTTCTCTATGCTGACAGTTAAACTTAGCAAAAACATAGACAATGGATGTTGCCAGATATAAATTTATCTTTATTCAGAAATAGGGGACGGTCAACAAAACTGGAAAAAAAGGAAACAGTTCTCTGGAATGTGTTTAAACTTTTGGAAAAGATCGAGCTCATTTTGGTTGAGATCAAACTTAATTGAACTTTTGGTAATTCATAAAATATTGTCACTCTCCATTTATTGCCCGGCAATCGTGGCTGGTAGTATCGTGTAGTCGGCAGAATCACGCCGTTCATGTGAGGCAGGTTTTTTTGTGAAATATTCCCATTGTTTGGGTACATAAGGGGGACCGGGGGCATTCTCGGGGGTTAGTATGGTTTTATTTTGTCTAAGAATATAGTCAACAATAAACTTTTTGAAAAGAGCGGAACAACTTCTTTACAATATAGGTTAAGCTCAACTATTGACACTAGGGTGAAGATAAAATGCTGGTGGAGCTCAATTTTTGGTTGAAGTTGTGCTGAAAAGTTGACGCGACGAAACAGATCCTAATAGACAGAGTGCCCAATAAATCTACAAATCGGTTATCACTATTTGTTGTACAATGGGATCTGTTTATTCAGGCTGGTTCAATTGGGAGTCCGATAGTATTGGGTGGGTTTTACATTGGAATAATGGTGTAGGCTCATTCACTTCTTCACATCAGCCCTTCATATTACCCTTTTTTCTATCATGTTAACGGGAAGAAGAGTACAACAGCGCGGACATTTTCAAACTAGCGATTTAATATTCCTCGTAGAACTGTCCCTTGATTATACTTTGCCCAAATTCTGGCTCGCAATAAGTAGAAGTCTGGAGAAAAATGCGTTGCGGAAAACTATCTATTCACGCTTTGGTCTATCGCACGAAATGGTCACGGATAATGGCTCCAGTTTATATCAGAATAATTGCAACGATTTATGATGATGCATGAAATAAGCCACAGAATGGAAACTCGCCCTCTAGCATCCACAAATCAATGAAAGGTAGAACGGGCCGTGCAGTCAGTTGAAAAAGCGACGAAGAAGGTTAAGCACCGACTCGGCACTTTATCGTGAACTTAGCAGTCGCTAAGTGGCGCAGTAAGTGAGATAAGGAATGCTGTTTAGTTTTAAGAGTAGATTCCTTAGCTAATCTATACTTTTTTCTCCTCCCATTTCTTAGTTTGTTAAATCACTGGCAGTCTGTTTGGAACGAATTGCAAAAAATCTCCCTTACGCGGTTACAACCTCCTCCAACCAACCTCCATCATAAATCCTTGCTTGTTGTATTAACTTGTTAACTTCTTCCTACATATTATGGGGCCATATTTTATTTTACGATCTCAAATGAAGCAAAACATCGTAATTGCCATGGAAGGTAGTAATATACAAAAATATACCGCTTATATCCGAAAAATTTATGGCGGAAACTTTCACACGTGGAATTTTGGGTTAATGCTACTCATGCGTAACTTCAACCTTCAGCGGATCATACTTGGTGAAGAACATCTACCGCTTGAGGTAAATCATTTGTAAAATTATTGACAATAATACACATCTGTGAAGGGTCTCTTCTTTTGTACTCACTATCTTACTTGTCAAGTCTACTTCGACATTGTGGAAGCCAACAGCGGCATTTGTCATTCCATTTGTTGAAAATAAGTCGATTACATATTTCTCTACTTGTGATGTCCACCTTGGCATTTTAGAAGACAAAAGCATGTACCATCACATCTGTTGAAGAAAAGTCAACCTCTTATCTCTATATTATCGAAATTCACTTTGATGACGTATAGAAAATCAATACCTAGTATTCACGAACAGATCCCCAACATTTGTTCTTTACTAATATTGTATCGAAGCAAATTGACTACATCACCTAATCGATACCTGTTATTGATTACATAGGAGACAAATGATTATGGTGAGATTACAAACTTTGACGTAATCAGATACTGGCACCAAAATGATACTTTAGCCAAAAACTACATCTAACCCACAGTAGATGAGAGACTACCTGACAAACTGCGAGCCATCTTGTGAAATGTGGGCAACACTGGAAACCAAATGTACTCAGAGATCTTCCACCAATAAAGGACAGCTATGGAAGAAATTTTACGAATAAAAATTCACTCAAAAAACTGATATCCTAGCAAACATCACAGCTATTGAAAACTCGGCCAAGATCTCAGAGAAAATGTTACGGAGATCCCGATAACAAACAAAATCGTTAGCATTTTATCTCCACAATAAAGCCATTTAAAACTATAGTGGGACAATATAGAATTATCTCAGCAAACAACTGATCTACTTACCACCAGACTACTATAAGTTCAGAACGTAGAGACCAATGTTGAAAGTCAAGCAAGTACAAGCAAAGTCGCTGATGCTGCTTTCTCAACCACAAACTACAGTCACAAATTTAAAAGAGGATCTTTTAGGTAAAACAAAAAAAGTATGGATGAAGGTTATAGGTCATTCTAAATCTCTTTAATAGGCCTAATGGTGGTTCTAGAGGTTCGTACCAAATTCATGGCTGAAAAAAAACAAATCGAGTACATTCTGTGACTTTCACAACAGAACAACTCATTCTACTGAAGAATGTAGAGAGCAGCCAAAAAATCAAAGGAAACAAAGAACCGAGGAGCATGATAACGTTGTCTTCAGACAGATGAAAAAGAAACTGAAGATCATAGCTTTTACATCGTAGAAAGCTATATAACTTGGATGGCAGAAGCTGGCGTCGACTGGTTTGCGGACTCGGACGCGACTCGTCATATGTCCAAGAACCTAAAATAAATTACAAACTTGAAGGAGCAAACATCTAAAACCTGGAATATCAAGGGCTTCAGTGGAAAACAACTCCCAATGAAAGGAGTTGGTCATTTATTCTTCGAGGTTTAATATCTCGATATGAAAAATATTATTACCTAATCGTTCTATCATCGTTAATACTCTTCTTGAGCGGCTAGTACTTCGGGCCAATAAGGCAGCGTTTTTGCCAATTACGAAACCAACCGTCCGACGCTTTAAAATTTTGAATCTCTCTCAATTTAACTTCGTGAGAAGCACGGGCTTGAATGTGGGCACGAGAAAGTGACAATGGTTTGCACTTCGAACTTGGGTTTCTCATCTCTTTAAACCACCTGAGAACTGCATCGTCCAACTCTGGATTGCGAGACTGTTTCACCAGCTTTTTCTTCGATTCCAAAAACAAATTGTCATCGAGACATTTCTGAACGTTTTCCTTGTTCACACTTAATCTATGAATTTGAGATTTTGAAACTCCAAGAAGGGTCGCAATAAACTGTTCACTCTTTTTATCTTTTAAAAAATTGATAGGTCTGTTGTGGTGACCACCCCCTCTCGATAGGCGTAGGCTGACGTTATTAGGGAGACCACCCCAACAGACCCTAAAGGCAAAGAGGGGGAAATTTTGCTTTCGCGAGCGCTAGGTGGCTTATAGGATGAAGCCCGGCATGGCCGAAAAACGAAGAAATTTGTAGGAATTTTTTCCAAAATTTCAATCGTTTGTATCTCGGCTTCTGAGCCAAGTATCGTATAAACATGAAAATGGTTTGAAGAGGTGGGCTATCCCATCATTTTGAAACAATTAGAATATTTCTAGGTGCAGCAGTTAACGAGCAAACTGCTGCACAAAAAACGAAAAAAATTCAAAATTTCGGCTACCCCCTCTCAGTTTTTTTTTAAATCTCCCAAACTACAAAAGCTAGGCGATTGCGGTTTTTAGCAATCGACTTGGCAAAAAATTTTGCACAAAACCCATCTATTTGTTTATTTTAAGAACCCCCGACGACGATTCCCGCTAAATAAAAAAAAACCCAAACGGCCTCTTTGAGTGGCGAATCGCTTGTTAAATTTGAACAAAATGTTTGAATTGTTAAAAGGTTTCTTCTGTCTCGGTCATCTCTCCTCCGGAAGCGATAATAGAGTTCAATTTAGCTTTAAGCTGATCTATAACACCTTTCCAGAAGAGAGGCTGCCCACTCCTGCGCTCCCATGTCCTTTCAATTAAATCCCATAACTCGTCTTCGTCTTCGGGCTGTCTAATTTCTAGATCAATCGTTTTTCTTATGTTTTTCCATACACTTTCAAACTGTGAAAGTTGGCTAGACTTCGGAGGCCACTTCAGTTCCTGGAACGATGCCGTCCGTTTCAGTTGCTTGAAGTCGTTAAATAAATGGATTGGGCAAGCAGTACGGGACCGGCTGTTATCCATCAAACTAATGGGACCAACTCCAAAACGGGCGGCTGCTCTTGGAATACGCTCTTCCTACAGCAGCTACAGGAAATTGTTTTCCGACGAATTTTGAATTGGCGCAATGGATCCAGCGCCCTTCGATGAAAACCAAGCCCAAACACGGACGATAGCTCTGGTTTTATTTGAATATATGAACAATTGTGTGCCACGAAAGACAAACCCAGCTGAGTGAATACTAAATAATAAAAGAAAATAAGATTTTTTCAGGGTAATCTCTGGGTAAAAATAACACAAATGAAACATTTAAAGAATGGTAAACGCAGATCTCACCTGAAAGAGTGATATCTGAAAAAATAACGTTTTCCCAAGAATTCCCAGAATTTGCAGTAGCAAACTGCATGCGCTTTTCTACCTCCCAGCTACTTAGGAATGAGGACATCTCGTCAGAATGAAAATCGCTGGACGACTGCGGGAGATTTATAGTTATTTCCAAAATTATGTCTATGTTTATAACGATGGGTGCGGAAAATGTTTTCCTCCAAGACACTGCAGGATCAAGTATCCTTTTTTATATATATATCTGACCATGACCGCGGTCAACAGGGGGAAGGTTAAGATACAGCCTTTTTGGAGAAAAACTAGCTAAGGCTCGTATTATTTCCTATGATTCCTAAAACAAAACCAAGATCAACGTATTTTGTATCAACAAAAATTCGTTAATTAGGGTGGATATATGTAGCTTTCATAAGGCTAGCGGCTAGCCATTATTGGAAAGAGAACGTTTATGTATTTAGTTTCATTTTAGCGCTGAAAGCGGAATCATGTTCCAACGTCCCGCCGGTGGCAACCTTTCGTTGGAGCAAAAGGCTTCGATCATAGCGCTACAGCAGAGAAATGTTCCAACAAGGCAAATTGCGCTTGAAATTGGTTGCCAAAGGAGTACGGCGCTTAAATTGATAAGAAACTACAGAGAAAACTTCGATGTTTGGCGTAAAGTAGGATCCGGAAGGCCCCGAAAAACAACAGCTGCCCAAGACGCTAGGCTAAGCAGTCCGCGCAAAACCATTTACAACTTTACAAGAACTAAAAAGGTATTTTTGTTTCATTCCATACTTATAATCATTTTTAATTTTTTATTATATTTATATTTTTTATCATTGTTTTAACATTTTACTGTACATATATGTGAACTGCCGATTTCACGTTCAGTTATTTCCCTAAGATTACATCAAACGGGAATACATGGGAGGGTCCCCGTCGTGATAGAATTTCTTACTGAAGCCCAAAGGGAAGCAAGGTTAGCTTTCGCGGATGCATATGGGGATCCAAGTCGAGCCTGATGGAACTCCGTTATTTTTAGCGACGAAAAATCTTCCGGGTATGTATTACAGTTTTTTCCATCATTTCTTGTTTTAATACTGGTACTTTTCCGATTTTTATAGATCTCAAGAGTGCATCCGTCCCTTCGTTTATCGCACGAATGGAACTAGGTTCGATCCTGGCCACACTTTGCCCGTGGAGAAAAGCGGTCGAAAATCCATCCCTGTATGGGGTTGGTTTTCTGCCGAAGGAGCCTGATTTCTCCATCGATTCAACGGGCAGCTGACGGCAGAAAAATACGTCGCAATCCTTCAGAATTACTTAGTCCCTTATGCCTGGGCCCGATTTTGAGCAACACAGGACAACCCAATACCCTTTGTCCAAGATCTGTCTCCAATCCACACAAGCTACAGGGTCCAGGATTAGTTTGAAGAGGAAGGGAAAGAATTTTAATTGCTACCCTGGTCCCCAAAAGGAGCGGACCTCAACTCTATTGAAAACGTTTGGGCCGAAATGGTGAGGTCTCTAGATGCCCAGCAAGTTTCCAACGGCGATAAACTGTGGGATACAGTTTCCGAAATCTGGCATCAACTAAAACGACGGCCGACTTATTGGCAATGTCTATGCAACTTGATGGGTAATCGACTTCCTTTAGTGGAAGGGAAGTAAATGGAAATTGGACGAAATATTGATTTTCAAATTAAAGATTGTATTTCCCACAATAAGAACAATACACTTCAATAAAAATATAGTAGGCATGGACTTTACTTCAACACTTTAACAATGAACCGGTTCGTACGCACCACGGAAGGTAAATTTCACTTTGCCATCGTCTGCTGACCAAACTGAGACACTTTGACAGAGGGAAGTGCTTATCAAACGTTGCGAACCGTATGGCGAGGTCCAACCATTTACCTGAAATTATTGCGATAAATTGCATTTTCTCAATTTCATATTTTTTAGTAGTAAATTTTACCTGAACCACTTCGCGCTCGTGACTCTTCCAGGAAGAAAGTGACATTCCAGTGCGGGTGTCCATAAGCGACAAAAGCCCTGACTAATGACCAGCAGCTACCCTGTAGCCGTTAGAACCAGTAGCAAGGGATTGAACAAGCCAGGCGTCCACTGGATAAATCTAAAAAGAATTGGAATGAAATGTATTGTAAAACATTTAGATTTGATAAGACTTTACCCTCAATTCATGTTAGTATGTTAAAGAGGATCGAGGGTCCAACATTTTAAGCGTTCCCTCTGCGGTAGCCGTTCCTGAAATCGGTTGGGCGGGCAAAGCTTTCATTGCAGTAGCTGTCGGTAACTTGCTGCTAAATTTGGAAAAGTCTATTAATCGACAATAAACATGAGAAAAGCGAGTGAAAATAGACTGTTTACCTAGAAGATGCACCCAATTGTCAGACAGAAGTGCAGACAAAAGGATACCACAAGGATACGAGGATACGAGGCTGCCAATCGGGCTGTGAAAGACACACCTAAAAGAGGTTTCCTATGTTGTTGGTAAACATAACTGGCCGAACCAATGTTGTTTCCGTTCCCCTGATAAAAACAGATAAACTATTTGCTGACAACCTGTCACCATCAAATGTCAATCATTTCGTCATTACCTGACTGTTTAGACTTCATATTCGTGCTGTTTTGTGTTTTCCGACCGTCAATAAACCCGTTTCGGAATCCATTACTAATTTAAATTACAATTTTTACCATGACGACTCGATTACACTTGTTAATCAGCAATTCAAATTTACCGTGAACACTAAGAATTCCCTTCGAATGGCCATTCAACTTCAGCAGTCGAATCTGCTTATTGAAATTGAATCATGTATCGCGTTCGGTTCGTCCGGCTTCGTTTTCCCAGTAGGCTAGCCAGTTTCCCCCTAAATTTCTGACAAGAAATAAGTCATTAAATTAGTTGAGGTATTCTCGAATAAATGTTAATTGTGCAAAAAGACCTGGCTGACTTTCTGTAATTGAAAACTGAGTTAATATTGCTAATTCTCTTAAGAAAGACTAAGAAAATTACCTTGATTCGGAGTAGAGTCCTTGTCCTTCACACTGCGTCTAAGACTTGTCAGTTAAGAAACATTTAACAATGGCTATACTTAAACACTTCTGTTCTCGATCTTCCTCGTTACTTTCTTTTGTTTTTTATACAATACTGCCATCAAGCATTTTTCCATACAATGTATATGAAGCACATAACCGAAATAAAAATTAAATCGTTCAGAATTAGGAACAAGAATACACAAACAAAATACACAAACAGTCAAGACGACATTTTCCCGTTTAAGTTTTAAATGCATACAAGTAATCCGCAAATTGTTTTGCGGAAAGCAGAATCAGCCTAAGTTCTCCCACGTTAGACATCTGACGGCTTTTTAGTATTTTTACAAGCAGCGTCACTCATAAAAAGCCTTCACACGTTTTTTCGCAACCTACTGTACTTGCCATTCACATGTTTATTTTTTCCAACAACAGGTGCTTTTGTCTGCAAGTCAATTTGCGTGGCTGCATAACCATTCAGCATTGCACTTATAAAATTCCATAGATTTCTTATCGCAAGACTTTCGTTGTGTTTGTTTTCAGCTGGCAGTTTCTTTCCACATGGACAACAAAAGGTAGAGCAGGCGGTCATGTGGGGCAAGGAAAGTTATGAGGTCCTCACTGATTTTCATTGTAATGTTCAGTTTTTTCATTGCACAGTCAACAAATTCGTGGGTGGTCCACATCCTATCCACAAATTCCTTAGAAGGTATATTTAGTGTTCCACGATCTAGTATAGTGCAGACTTTGTTAAGTTATCTGTGTGTACGCCATTTTTTATTGCTAATTTACCTAAGCATTTGTTCAAGGTGTTCACAGCATTTGCTTGGGAGTCGTGAAAATCAATGTGCCTCAGGCCTTCCAAGCACTCAACGCAAATCTCCCGTTCACCGATAGCTAACAGAAGAAATCCTGATGACACAGCCGTTGCTAATTTTTTGTCACATTCATTTTCAAAGTCGTAAGCTATTCAAAAAACATCGCATTGATCGTATTAATAATTACTTTTATATTTATAGGTTTATAGAAATGCGTACCTGGCGGTCGTTTTAATTCGTCCAGCACTGCCAGCTCTTTTGCGTTAAGGGACATGAGGACGTCAAGAGCTCTTTTCTTCGGAATTATCACGCCAGTTACTCGTAATAACTTTTTATTTCCTCTCTTCTGTTTTTCTTGTGAGAGCGGCACGATACATTTAACTGCGCTATAGGTAATTCCCGTTCTAAGTAGTTTTTCCATTCCGTAAATTGCAATTTTAGCGACCATATTGTAGTTCCTGTCGTTTGCTTGTCATAAAGCCCTAAACTTTCATTCGAGATTGTCGCTTTTGAACTTCCGCGTTAGTACAAACTGAAAACCGGCTGCATCCAGTAAAAACTTAGTTTTAGCTATGGTAGATATCGTGGTGATAGTTATTGCCTCATAAGTCTCCGAGGTTAGTAAATTATCCTTTAACGCTACCAAGTTTTTCCAATCCTTTAGCCATTTCAAAAAATCTTCCAACAATTGAAGCATTTCGTTGGAAGTGGAAGTGAAAAGAGCTTTATTTTTAAGACGCTTGGATGTGGTCAGCTTCTTCACCAGTTTCATAATTACTTTTTTCTGCTTTTCGTGGATCCTCTTTATAAAGGAAAAAAGTATGGGTTTTCCTTTTCTCTTTAAAGAGCGGTCAATAAATTGGTTCCTCACATTTTTGTTACGTGAGAAGAATCAACGCTAATGTAAAGCTTCCTTGTGGGATCATTGAGGTGTGAGATTTAATGTGAGAGAATGCCTTCTGGATTTATTAAATTAAACACTTTTGTGTTTGTAGAAGCGTTGTCGGAATCGGCACCTACAGCAGCAAATCCGATCTTCTCTACTTCTTCTAGGATGTGTAGGGTAAGTTTTCCCAGCTCTTCGGCTGTCATTTTATTGACGAGGAAATAGCCAACGACGATGCAGAAAGAATTAGCCAGGCCGCTTATTGCGGAGGTTAGCATTTTGTTTGCCTCCATTTTATTTTTTATTTTGCTCCATTTACTGGTTCAACTAATCCGGCCATGTCGACGTGACCAACTAATTTATCAACGTTTTTTATATAGGATTCACCTGGCTTTATTGCAACCTCGTAGAGCGCGAGATTTACATGAATCCCGCGGCCACCTCCAAGTTCTTCCATTTTTGAAAGTAATGCTTGTTTAATGGCATCAGTGAATTCAACTTCCATAGTTGAAGTGCCAACATAGCTTCGGAACGTTTTCGACGATGGTAAGTTTTACCATTACCGATCTTCGTAACTACTCATAGGCCAATGGACTTCTAGCATGAAGTATAAAGCAGTGTCGAATCACCTCCTGATTCCATCTGCATTCTTTTTTGGTTTTCTGAAATCTGTTTTTGATCTCGTCAGTCATGAAGCAGCTTCACGGAGCCTCTTCTGCACATCTCTTGCCTTCATTTCTTTTATTAGATTTAGTTCTGGAGAAGTAATTCCAATAGAATTTTCTAATTCCTTAACCCTTTTTTCTATCTTGTCTTTGGCTTTATTGAGCCTATAGATTTTTTGCTGTAACTGCAGTATGTGCTGTTGCTTTTCTATTTCTGTTTTTGTAGGGTTAGCTTTCCGCAAAAGTTCTTCCTCATTGTCTGTATCTGCGGTTCCACAATCATCGATCCCATATTCCGACTCGCAGTCCTCAGACGACCCCACATCGTGATCGGAATCTGAAGTTGGATCTTCACACGTACTGGTTTCGGAATTGGAATCACAATTCGACGAGCGAACTGTTTAATCCAAATCGTCGCAAGCCCACGAAGTAACACTGCAGCGAGATGAGCAACTTGTGACTACGTTATCTGCGGGATCTGTCACGACCGTGTCATTCACATAGACACTAACTGAAGAGACCTCGATGTAAAGCGCATGCGGTAAGTCAACTGTTATACCGCAATCCCTTTTAATGATATCATAAGGGTTGGCATAGCTATGTGAGTTAAAATGGCAAACCTTTATGTGGTGAAACGGCATTATGTTCGTGACTTACAACATAAGAAACTCGCTTTTTCTTATTTGGCGGCTGTTAAAAATTATATGCTCCAGCTGCAGGAATTTGAATTTGGGAAGGCATTTGAACAGAACCAAAGAAAAAATTGAGAGCACCGCATTAGGTAGCAATTGTTTTCTCTCTGAGAGCAATCCGGCTTCAAGCTGTTGGCACTAAAATATTTACCGCACACTGCCGCGTTTTTTAATCGTGAGTCTTTTCTTTGAGGTCTCAAACCATTCCAGTGCTTAATCACACTAATTCACAGTTCTCTTTTTTATTATCAAATGGAAATTGGTGAAAAGTAGTTTTGTTATTCCCTTTCCCATAAACATAGTCACAGCCACCAACTAGGGCCTATGCACCGTTGAGGCATGATTGCAACTGAGAATGGATACCATTATTTTAATTTCAATAATCAAAAATTAGAGCATTAGACATCGAATGATATGTCAATCTTTGTATTTGCGACGGAGTAGGGGTGGGATTACAAAGGGTAAAAAACGAGAAAGAAACTAACAAAATATTTTGACTTTCCACTGCTTTTCAATCGTTTATTTTAGAACCTTCGAAAATTATGGTAATGAGCAGTAAGGAAAGGTAACCAAAGTGTTTGTTTTTAATCTTGCCGCTTGCAGACGAAAACTCCAAGAGCTTAGGGTACCTTTTTCATAGATAGCATCGGTGTTTTTACCTATTTCAAATTTTCCGTAAGTCATTTTCCATAAGTAATGAGTCAAGTAATGAGTCCAGTCCTTTATTAGAGTAGTCCATGATTGAGGATATTCAACATTGTTGGATAAACCTGTCGCATGCCCAATTACCTGCATGACCTTTGGTACCTTTCAAATAACTTCTCACTGGACTGTCAGCTATAAGGCATCTAAGGCTGGTCGTACAGGAAGGTGGAGAAATGAGATGGCCAACAGATGTCTCGGGACAAATTCAATCAAATTCGTTCAACAGTGGTTGGAGAAAACAATAACAAAACACTCACAATGGTGGGTGGTTTGTCACGTCCGTGATAGAAACCGAATATAAAATGTTTGGGCTTCTCAAACCAAAGATCCGTTCTTTAGATTTTTAATTTGGTTGTACAGAATAAAGCAAACCAAAGATAGGACTCATAGACGGAACTTCAGAAAATTTGAATTTCTTCGCGGGATCAATAAACACAGAAACCTGAAAATTTGGTTGACATTGAGAAAGAGCTTTATCTGGACATCCGCCCGAGAGAAAGTCGAACCCTCTTTTCTGTTTGAGGTCTCCATCATAGGATTCAATCTAAATTTTCGATTTGTTAAAGTTAAGACATAACCTAATAAGTATTTTATAAACTTTAACCTTTTTTCGTACTGGAATCAGCAGCAAAGATAGATTTCCTCGATGGATCTTAAAAAAACTGCAAGAGATTCGCTTCTTTGAGCAAAATACCTCGAGAGTTGCAGTTTATTGCCCTTTCTAATCCAAAATAGATATTCTTTCCTCCGTCTTCCAGCTCCGTAGGTTTCACAAAATTCTTTCCATTATTTTTACCGCTTGACCAGTCACGACTGACGATTTTCAAAAGTTCTTTTCCAGTACGCGGTAGGCTACCATAATTTGATTCTGGATTGTAAAAGTTAGGTAATTTTAACAAATATGTTAAACTGTTGTGTTTCTCATTAGTGTAGGCAGCAAAATGACGATGGTTTGCAAGCAAAGACAAACTTTCTACAATGTTAATTTGCACTTCCACAGGCCCTTCGTCATCGTCTAATAGTGGTAACTCATCTTTCTCAAAATCCTATAGTTCCTCGTCATCCAAAGCGAGTTGTGATATGTTTTCAGTATCATTTTCAATAACTGATAATGCGCTGACTGATTCGTCATGAACAAAAAGGTTGAAATTGGTGATCATTATACGGCATTCAGTCATTAGTATCTCCCATTTCAGTTTGTGAACGCCGATTTCAAGCCGTACGGCTAGCTGAGTTTCTGACACTTTCCAAATTCTTGTTTCAAAAATGGGCATTAAGCTACGTTGGCATTGTCGCTTATTTTTTACGCTGGTAATTAAAATTGCATTAATCTCCTCATCAAGAAGTTTGTCGGATGAAAGAGTCATTGTTAAATCTATTGATTGTCTTAAGTTCTTCTCTTTTTGAAAGTAGGTCACAGCACTATTTTTGTAATGTTTTATTCTAGTAACCTGTAGGAATAACGATAGTTGTTCAGTTTGGTTTTAATCTAAATATCAATAATTACTATAAAAATCTACTGAATGCATAACACAACGAAGCTGTCCTAGAAAATAACTTGTTTCATTTTTCAAAGGACAGTATAACATCACTTAACTGTTTATTGTAAAGAGATATTGCCTGCAAAAAAAACAAAAAACTATTTTAGCGGTCTTTTACTTTCCTTATGATCTCTATATTCTCAAACCAGGTACCAATAAGAATAAAACAGCAAATTTAACCATAAAAAATATGTAAATAAGTTCCACTCACAAAAAATTATGACACTTTATTTGTGCAGCCATCAAAAATAATTAAATACTGAAACATCAATCTTAATATTCACATATGATGACTTTTTGCTCACCCAAATTGTTTACAGATATTTGGTGATAATGTGCTACCCTCTATTAAGTTAATTTTATATTTTATTGCACGTTTTCTTGTTGTGATTACGTCGTAACATATTGTTTCACATAGACTACATTAGTACCATTGTGGTTACTATATTGGAGTGAGCAAGCTAAGCTTATCTATTATCATCTTTTAAAGTAAGCAATTATTTTTTTACTAGAATATATAAGTGTTTCTGAAAATTAATGAGAATTATTTTTCCTATTTATGTCGGAAAAGAATTAAAGTAGTGAAGTATTCCTGTTTTCTGCATTGCTCGGGTGCCATAGCTTTGACTTTTTTTTCTATAGACGATTTGACGAAGATGATTTGGACCAAAGGTTAACAAACGAGCAGGCGTGGGTTCAAAATGTTGTATATTTTCGATTTTATTAGAATATTTAACGTAAACAACTTATTTCAGTGTGTTATTTATTAGATAAATCTGCGTGGTTTATCTGAGTGGTCGTGGTTCCATTTGCTATTGTTCATTTCCCATTCCCATGAATTATATCAGTGACGATCTATTTTAATGTATTCATCCCCCATGGGATGTGAAGGTTAGTGGTATGTATTTATGGAATTGGAGATCGATAACATTTGAAAGAGAAGGTTTCCTGAATCCAGCTGGACTGAACTCCCCATTTCAGATGTCTTGGCAGAACACAATTGCCGAAGTATTACATTTATTTGAATGGGTTATTTGTATTATTTAAAGTACATAATTAAATATTTTTACTTTTAGTTTCGTCTGAAGAAGGAAGAAACGAAATTACAAGCATTAGGGAGTCACTTGCCGGAGGACCAGATTATGATTAGCAGGAGTATTATAATTCGGAAATACTTCGAAAACCAATCAGCTTGAAAAATCATCGGCAGCAAAATTATTGAACAAAATCTACATCTGCAGATAACAAGAGAAAGCAACTTAATGTAGCGTCAGAAGAAGGTATTTTATGTTGAGCGTGAAAAATATTGTTCTGATTACCAAACATCTATTTTCGTGCTATTATGTTGATTTAGTATCTCTTAATTCTGTTTTCTGAGAAGAGACTGAGTAGAACGTCTACTACTACTATGCCGCTTAAACATACGAATTTTAGACCATCAACTGCAGCGTTGAATGCGAAATCATGGAAATTTTTTCATTTTCGTTCGCAATAAAACGTCAATGTTCGGGGAACAGGTGGGTGAGTCGAATAAGGCGTCGCTTAGTGATCTGGTGTTCAAGGTCCTTTGGTATCCGAGTTCGACTCCCATGGTGAGCATAGTTGCTCCCACACCTGGGCACTACCACTACACGTATACAGTTCACACGCTACTACATACAACACTTACAGATCCACAAACATAACTTCGGATAGCTCTTCATGAATTCCTAGAAGTCGGCTTGGACAAATAAGAGAATAAGAAAATTCAAATAAGAATACGGCGAATTGCAATGCCATATCAAAAAGGGGTTTGGTTGCATGGAAATGAGACCAAACTAATAAGTTGACGACGTTATTGAGTCCATACCATTCTGGCCCATTTTTTTCCCTCGACTAACATAATAACGGTGGTCTAATGGTCAGAAGCCTGGGCTGTAATGTCAAAGGACCGAGGTTCGAATCTCTGACAAGGCGAGATAGAAAATGCCAATAAATAGAAATTTTAAAAAGACAATTAATGGTCAGTGTCTTTTAATGTCCGGCTTTCCTTCAACCACAAAAGTTAACGGTAGCCTAATGGTCAGCAACCAAAGCTGCTATGCTTGAAGATCGATGTTCTAATCTCGGTCAAATTAGATAAATCGAAATTTTCTGTCAGTTCTGCTCAGAATAATATATTTTCATTAATCTTCAAGCCTTTCTAGTTGTTGATTGATCTTCCTGATTAATATTCATGATTAATTACTTTTCCCTCACCATAACCACCACATTTCCTCTAAAGAGATGCTTTTGCAGCTCGCGAAGCTCACAAAGAAGCACTCAAAAGCGGATCTGAGAGAGCTGAGGAACGGTCCGGTGAACGAAGATTCCGATTAATGTTTTCATAATAGTCTTCGAATTATTCTGTTCGATCATGAAATACAATTCCTTATAAGCACTTCCGCTTTATATTCAATTTCTTTCCATTTCCTACTTTTGAATTTACTGTGATGTCTAAGAAAGGAGTATCTATTTCATTTTCACATATTTGCAATCGATATAAACGTTGTCCGGGTTTGAACCGTTGACCTCAGAACAGCAGCTCACCTTGCTAACCACTACACCACTAGTTAATATTTTAATTTGTGTATTTATGAATGACTGTGTATTTATGTACATATGAAGAACATAAAAAATTATATTGGGCCTGAATGACATTCAAGTCCGTCTTTCAGGCCCAATTTTTGCGACGTTCAGGCCCAATAAAAGTGGGCCTGAAAGACGTGGGCCTGAATGACTGGGCCTGAATGTCGTACACCCTTACATACAGTACATAAGCATTGACTAGGGGAATATGTAGGGCTTTCAGTTCCTTATTCACTAACTTAAAGAAGGCTTAATTTTAGTATGGGGTAAAAGGTGGAGACACATGAGTTTTCGAGCAAAAAGTTTAAATGTAGGATTGGAATGGTAAATGGGGGACAGGACAAATAAACGCTGGCGCCGGAAAATTGGCTGTTTCCAATCATGGACTATTATAAGGACTGGACTCTTCGATGATTCCTATGTCGGCAATGTAATTTTTTTACGTCGATGTAAGAAAAAGCATTAAAAAATAAGTGCTGAGTTAATAAATGTCCCTATACCTAAAATGAATTGTTTTAAAGATATTTCTCTTGTTCTTTCATGAGAAGGGGAATTTCGGCGACTTGACTCATTCACCATCTACCCGCCAAACTTCCTAAGATCCTCCATGTTGTTGTCTGCAAGCGCCAAGATTTTAAATCTGTTTTTTTTCTGCAACTCATTAGCATAATTTTCGACTTTTTCTGAAATAGAGATAAAAGACCTACTTCCATTTATTTGGCTTCTTTTCTTTCTTAATTTTTAATTGCGTGCCCTACCCCGAAATAAGCGAGGCTCATAATACACAAAAAACAAACAAAAAAAAACGAAAAACCATTTCTTCAGTAGCAATAATGACTCCAAAGTGCATAGTCAACTGCTGTGACTCTGTGTCACAAAAAGGAGATCCCAAACATGCCTTTTTTTACGGAATGCCTGTGGACGCAGAAGGAATGAAATTATGGGTGTCAATTATTGAAAGATATTCCGGATTACGGCCACTTAGAAGAAATAGTCAATTAAAAAATGCGGTCGTATGTGGAAAGCACTTCGGCGATGATAGTTTCAGAAGCCATTCCGTGTACCACAACCCCGAGTTAGTAGCTAATGCTGTACCATCAATTTTTTGGGTGTCTCTGATGCACCAAAAGAAAGTGGTACTCCTCCATTAGGAGAAAAGTTATTGGAACCACCAACGAAAAAAATCCGATTGTCTTATAGTAACGCACGAACAACTTCACGGTAATAAATTATACAGCTAAACATTAAACAGTCCAATTCCTTAACTTTAATTGTTAAATGGTGTTATAGGTGACTTACCCGTTTCAGAAGACGATGTTATAGACGTGCAAAAATTATTCAATCCTTTTAATTGTGTGGTTGTTAACGGTTCCGGCGATGAAGAAAAGGATATCGCTAACGACAGCGGTCCCGTCTGCGACATTAGCGTGTCAAAGTTGTGTGAAGGAGATTTAAATATTTCATCGCATCACTCCGATTCCGGCTTCCATTACATTTCGTCCAATAGCTGTGATACAGACTCCGAGTGCGAATGGAGTTCGTCAAATAGTTGTGATACTTATTCCGAGTGGGAACTCAGTTCGCAGGAAGACTGTGATACTGATTCCGACTTCCAAGTAAATGAATTGGACCATTTGGAAACACCGGACTCTGACAATGATAGATTTCTGCGACCGAAACCAGCTTCTTCGACACAAAATGATCTGCTACAACAAAATAAGTTTAAGCGCTTGCAACAACAAATTCTTCGGCTGAAAAAAAAATAGGAACAAGCTAGAAAACATAATTAGTGATTTGGAGAATACAATTTCAGGCCTCACTTGCCCGTTGAAGTTGTTGAATCTCATGAAATCAATGAAAAAAGAAAGCATAGAAGGAGGCCCATGGAGCTGTTTCATGATGGATCAAATGAAAAATGAAAAAGGAGAGGTGATCCGGCAATGCATAATTCTACATGCAAGAAGTCCGGGAGCTTACGAATGCCTTCGCAAATCCGGAATGGTCATCCTTCCTTCCCCTAAAACACTTTGAAGCTATCTTGGCCCATCGACAATGAATGTTGATGTTACAGACATCGTCAAGGAAGCCATGAAAGCCAAAATTGATGAGCTGGGATGCGGAATTGGGTTACATGTGAACATCGCCTTGGATGAAGTGGCAATTAAACCAAATTAGACCTACGTTAGACATGCCGACAAGCTAGTGGGCCACGTCGACATGGCCGGCATCGTTTAATCCAAGAATAAAGAGAAGCTAGCTAATAAATTGCTTACGTTTGCAATTAATGGCCTTGCCAACTCCTTCTGTATCATCGTTGGATATTTTCTAGTCAACAAAATGAAAGCAGAAGAGCTGAGCAAGTTGACGCTACACGTAATAGAATAGGTATAGCGAATTGGGTTTGTTGCAGTAGGAGTAGTGGCGGACAACGCATCGAAAAACACAAAAATGTTCAAAATGATCAAACCAGACAGAATTCTTTCGCATGTTATCTCACATCCAAATGATCCCAAACGGAAATTTTTTCCTAAGTTTTGATTCGCCGCATATTATCAAAAAATGTGCGAAATCAGTTCATCGATCACCCGCTGAAAAGAAAGGGAAAAACAAATAAGGTTTGAGTTCATCAAAAGATTACACCTGAAACAGAAACGCATGTTACTAAAATTCGTGAAGAAACTAAGTAAAAGACATCTAAAGCTAACTGCAATTGAACATCACAACGTTCAAAGGGCATTGGACATTTTCAGCAGGCCTATGGTAGCTGCGCTAGAAGCCTTACGCAGAAGAAAGAAATTCGAATTTATGGGCTCCGAGGAAACTATTTCTTTCATGTGCAAGATGATTAAATGGTTCGAAATACACGACATATCGAACCTAACACAAGGGAAATATCAAAGACTTCCAAATAAAGCGCCTTTTAATTCTAGCGCTGACGCGAGACTCAAATGGCTACAAGACTTTTTACAATGGCTAATCGACTGGAAAAAAATCTGTCATCGACAAAGAACATTTCCTCACTGCAGAAACGTTTGCAGCGATTTAAATTACAACGAAATCAACGATAGCAAGAATTTCATATTTGCTGGATACTGCCGGATTTAAATTCGTCCTGACTCGTAAATTCAATAGCGATAACCTTGAGAGAAAGTTTAGCGCTTTGCGTCAGGCAAACGGAGGGAACTACAACAGGGAACCGAAAGCGGCTATTTACGGGGTAGAGAAATTACTGTGCACGGGAAAACGGACTGTGCAATTAATTGCAAGGTGTCACTGGCACGAGAGAAGCAGCAAAGTGCCAACAAAAAATTCTTACGTTCAACTTCGGTGAAAGTTCCTAAGAAGAGAGCTCTCGACGTCCTTCTCCAACTTGAAGCCGAAGAGCTTGCTGTGCTAGATGAGTTGAAACGTCCAGCAGGTACTTCAGTTTGCACCATTAACCTAACATCTGAAGGTAATAAAAAAGTTGTTAACATGATAAATTTTTTTTTATTTCTTTTAGTTTACGGAACCGATATAGAATGCGACGATAAATTGTCGACTGCAGTGACCACTGGATTTCTTCTACTAGTCCTTGAGGAACGAGAAATATGCGTAGAATGCAAGGAAGGTCTTCGGCACACCAACATTAAAGACCCGGAAGCAGACGCTGTCAACACTTTGAATGAGTGCCTAGGTAATACAAAAATTGCAATTACGTTGTTCATCGTATTAAATGTAAATGTAATACTAGATCGTAGCGGACTGAATATGCCTTCAAAGTAATTTGTGGAACGAATGTGGACCATTTACAAATTTGTTGAAGGTTCCATGAACAAATTACTCAACCAAAAAACAATTCGTGAAGATCTTGTCACTTTTCTTGTGCCTCACTTTACTGGCTGTACGACGTTTTGCTGTAAGCGTGGACAACAACTGCCTCCTTCATCTAAACATAATGAACGACTTGCAATTCTGGTGTTGTGGAAGTTCATAAATTCTATGCTAAATGCTTACACAGCCACACCAACAGATTGTCAAACGAAGGCTCCCATTGTGTCCTAAAAAAAGATTAGCAATAGTAAATACAATACCCCTTTATCGACGTGAATAATAAATGTTTTTAACTTCTAGACGCCACGTAAACAAAGGTTAAGAGGGGATTCCCTATAGGGCTTTGTCCCGACAGGCAATAGAAAGATCCAGAGGATCTCGCCATTTATGTCCCTACGGCCGAAAAAGGGATACGCTAACGTGAGTATAGAATTTTTGTTACCTTACTCATTAATCTGTAACCCATTTTGAAGTTAACATATTGATTTGTTTACATGTTGAAGGGAAACATGGCATTAGCATTATCGGATTCCCCTGAATGGTCATGTCACACACTGCACCTGCAGTCACCTATTGGGTTTCGTTTTAAAAAAATAGGTGTGATTAGAATTACGGTAATGTAAAAGACAAGAACGTTTTGACGTATAAAATTGAAGCACAGGAAGAAACTTCCGTAATTCGTCAGCTTATAGTGCTTAAAGTTACACGATTCGAAACGTACCGAAGCAAATGACAACAGCCACCAAAAATTTCATTACTAATACGGTGAATAACTTAACACATCACAACAACAAATCACTACAAACCAGAATTGCGATTAGCGAAATTTCACAGTCACTTTCTGTTTGCAAGAACACAAAACAAAACAAGTTGCCACAAACTTCACTGTCAGCCTTCAATTTGTAAACAACAGACTAAGTATGCCTATAAACTTAGGATGTTTCGCTGCTAGATGACGAATGAGTCAAGTCACCAAACTTCCCCTTCTCCGAAAAATCAAACTTTAATATATTTTTTTCCTAAGTTTTTATAAAAAATTTCAACATAGCTGAACTCGTCTTTAAAAACTCTGTTTATTTGAAATTTTTCTTAATTTTGCTGTAAAAAAGCCTACCCGACAGGCTTTAACACGGCAAGGTAGGACAAGAGTCCAGTCCTTATAACAGAGTAGTCCATGGTCCAATGGAAAGCTATACCAATAACATTAATCACTGGAAATGCTTGTCTGAAGGAATTCCATATAGCGAACTCAAAGTCACAGACAATATCCTACACCTTATAAGAACCATTAATTTTTTCAATCGCTTTTAACACTGAGTCCACCACTCAATCATGCCAAAATTGGGGGTTTTGGGGGTTTACAATTTTTCAAGAAAGCAAGGGAGATATATTCTTCTGGCCATTAATTTTTGATTGATTGAATGATTGAATGATTGAGAAAAGAATGGAATCGATGTAAAACTGCTGTGCGTGGTTGGCTATCGATAGTTGAAGTTCGAAAAAAAATTAATGGCCAGTAGAATAGTAGATCTCCCTTGCTTTTTTCAAAATCGGCCGCTAGATGGCGTGGCGAAGTGACGTCTGTCAATGGCGCAAATCTTCAGAAAATGACGAAAAATTTCCAAGATTTTCAATTGCCAATATCTTTGCTAATAACCGTTTAAAATAAAAACGGGGCGAAGTGTCTCTGGAGGGAGGCAAAATCTTTCATTCTGAAAAATTATATTTTTTTAAAGGTCTGGTTTGCCCGAAAACTGATGTCAAAATTCGGAAACAACACTACAAAATCTGGAAGGGTTCCTTTGTTTTTATAAAATAACTTAAAAACTTTGCTAGCTAGAACATTGCGAATTTTACCATTTGGTTTTCCGTAAAATTCTGCACAAAATGGTTTATACGGGGACCAGCTGCGATGCCTTCGTCACCCTTTTCCAAAAATTGTAAACCCCCAAACCCCCAGTTTTGGCCTGATTGAGTGGTGGACTCAATGTTAAAACTGAAGCGTAATCTGGCGTAATTTTTCTCGACATGAAAACAAAGCAAATAGTCATTTCTACAATTTCACCTTCAGAATTTTAAATTAAAAAATGGATAGAAAACATTTGCTTAAATAAATCTTTTACAATTTTGAAAATGGCATCAACATACCAACGGTTTGATTTCTTTAGAAGTTATTCATGAGTAGGAGAATTAATAGTAGTTAAATCACTGCTAATAAATATATAATTTTAAAACAATTACCTTGACCCGAAAAACATATTCTGTGAATAGAACTTGTACAATGATTTACTCTGCAATGTATTATAAGTGGTTGGTGTCGCCTAATTACAGTAAATCGTTCTCACAAACCAAGCAAAATTTCCCGGTAAAAGACGGAGGAACAGAAATACTGATAAAACCGCCAACCAGATAAAAAATGACAGCAAGAAAATTTTGAGAGAAAAGAAAAAAGACAAACGATGTGACACCGACAACGTGACACCTCAAAAAATGTATCGTAAAGTATTTTTCGACGGCCGCAGGCGAGCCCATCATTTGAGGTTGACCGGCGTGGTGATAGAACACCGGCCAATAGATGGATGTGCGAAATACAAAACGACGACGGCCATTGGCCGGTATCTCTTGGCCGGTATGTTTGGCCGGACTCTCCACACAGCATAAGTCTTTGGAGACTTAAAGCATCATGAGATTGAAGAGATTTTAAATTGCAGTGAATTAGTACAGTGACGACAAAAATAAACAGCGGGGTGGGAATAATTACAAAGCATTATGGAAATTTGGATTAAATTAATCTTTTTCTGGCATTTACTCCTTTTTTACAATAAACGTCTTGGTCAATATTTCTCTGTTTTGGTTTCCTGTTTTTTTCGGGATTATCTATAAACTCATAGCTAAAAAAGAATGGCTACTAGTTACTTTAAAGAAAAAAATAAGTTAAGTGTCAATAAATGTCTTGGATAAAAAATAGTCTTTAAATAAAAATAAACGTGAATTATTTTTGACAAATTTGTTGAGGTTTAATCGGAAAAAATTTTTCATCATAGTGCATGCGTTGTTAACGCTTAAAGCGCAAAAAAATGTATTTAAACCAGGGAATAAATAATTTTTTTTTTCAAAACCACAGGAATTTTTGGTTAACAAACGCGAAGTATTGGAAATAAAATGAAAATTTAACGGTGATTCCCAAGTAATCCCATAATGGAATTTTTCGGAATTTGCACTAAGAAAATGTGAAAAATTTATGCGAATCCCAAAAAAAAAATTTTGTCGGGAAGTTTGGGAACGCGCGAGAGAACCTTATGTAAAAAGGCGTTTTTCAAGGTTTTCCTAAAAATAGTTAAAAGATAGTTCCGTGGCAATGGGCTTTTCATTTGTGGACTTGTAGAAGCGCTGAAGGTTGTTTTGGCTCAAGGATTCAAGCGATAAATTCAATTAATCCCAAAATTTTATAATGCTGCGATCGAGAGTTTTGTCTCATGTCGTTGATGTTTCCTATGCGTCTCGTAGCAGCTGCTTTATTATAAACATAACCGGGGCCAGGAACCCTAACGAGTCCTTTTGAGGGACTGGAGCTTTGACGTTCGGGTGTGTGCCTATCACCGATGATAAAGTCTTGAACGATTTCCCTGAATTGGTATTAATTTTCGTCAATGGAGAGTGTAAAAACAGCTAATATTGTGTTGTCTGGTAGGATTTGACTTGCCTAGTTTCCCTACTACACACCAACCAAAGGGAGTGAAGAGTGCCATTGATACGTTTTTCCTTTGACGTTCCATTCTTGATTTGACGACATCGTGGGCGTCAGTGAGTTCCATTCCTATTAATATGGTGCCTTCGCCGCCGTCGATTTCTTGTGGCTTGATGTCCCTAAGATGTGGCAAATTAATGAGCACAGTTGGGGGGGGGGGCGCTATGTATGTGAATGTTGAGTCTGTTGATCGAGTAGGCTTCGTCGACTTTGAATTCCTCACTACGATTTAATGGAAATATAGTGAATCACACCTTTCTTGTTCTGATGAGAGGATCTTGAGCGTGGAAGGTGCCAAATTGTGATCTGCTCCATTTTCCTTCCCGCGATAAGTATGTGGAAACGTCGTCGCGAATCCTTTTTAACAACGAAAGCAATTTTTTTGCTTTCTTGAAGAAAAAGTGATTGCCGCGATACTGTTTGTATCTGCTACTGTCTCTTGGTGCCGAAGTTTGTGCTCTCGATTCTTCCGTGTGCGATTCATCTTGCCAATCGTCAAAGTCAACAAGACTTGGAAGTCTCGGCTGGAGGCTCCAGCTCTGCTTCCCCCAACTCTTTCGGAGGATCATGGGAAGTTAAGTAGAAAGTTGTTGGATAATAGGGAATGAACGGTAAAATTATTTCCCCTGGAAAATGATTCGATCTTGTCAAACCCATCGAGTTATAAGAGATTGTGAATCATGTTTCTATAGGGAAAATGTACGGTTTAGCCGTAAATTAATTTTAAAGTCGGTTTAAGGCCCACCTCTCGAAAAAACGGTCACCCGGCCATTTTTAAGGGGCGAAGCTTAACTGGGTATGTTGGGATTTTCCGGTTGTAGGCAGCCACAGCAAATGCATTACGCATAGAAGTTAAAAAAAATACGCAAATGCATTTGCTGTGGCTGCCTACAACTGGATTAGTTCACTACTCGTCGTGCTTTTCAAAAAGATGGATTTGCGATGAGGGATGGCGTGGAGATGTTGCTGGAGTCAGCGAGTCAATGTCTGGACGTGGTTCTTTGTTAATTTGGTCTGAGCCAGAGCCATGGCTCGGATTGAAAGTCTATTGCTCTTCCAACCAAGCAAGCGGGATTCAAATTGCTTCGTCTCTCTCTTTAGCTGCTGTTCGACGACGTTTTGATCTTCTAGCCTGGTCCCGTTGTCTGTCTTATGTGAGTCGACGACTTTGTTGTCTTTTCCCAGACATACTTAGTAGAGTAGAAGAATGGCTGGGATGCTCTGAGATCTGAGTGGTTGGAATCAAGTGCTGTGCATGGGATCGTAGTGTGGTGACCACGCGGTCGGCTTCTATCTTAAAATTCTGACTATGTGGGATTCTTTGTCTTTCCGGTCGATGCACCAAAAAATGTTCAGAACTAATACTCAGGACGGTTAGGTGAACAAGTTTTTATTATGCGGAGATTACAGATACAAAAAGGAGCCGGAAAAAGATGAAACCATTTTTTTTATTTCTTTCTCCGTCGGATCTTGGTTTGTGCCTGCTGCCTTGATAATTTTCTTCTTAGCTTGGCTAATACTGCTCACCAGTTTGCCGTTCTTTAAAGAGCAGTGGTTAGTGCAAGGAATTAAGATGCATCTTTAACTTCTCAGGCGGAACATTTTAAGATTGAGGACATCACTTCAAAAAGTGAATTTCTTATATCACTTTTTCCTTTTGCAATATTTTGGATGATACGAACATTTTGGGAAGACATTTTGCACTAGTTTTATGGCTCGCTTCGGTTTTTCTTCTGCCCTTGAATTTATACAAAACCAAGGGTGAACTTTTTGAGAAGACAATTCTTTCGTTTGGCAATATATCTTAATGGCATTTGTATTAATTCAAGCGCTGAGGAGGGTGAGAGAAATTAATTATTTTCCGTATCTTTGGAAAAATGTTGGTTCTTGGTCAACTAAAAAACAACCTTCTGGCGCCTTCACACGGACAGAATTTTTGTGATAAATTAGAGATTCAATATTAGGGTGTTCCGTTTTTTGAATTTTTCATTTTTTCGAAGGCTTAAATTTTTCCCATATAAAAAAGTTGAAAAAATTGGGTCATATTTTAGATTTTTTAAATAAAGCCTAGGGTTGCCAAAACCTCAAAAACCTGAAAAATGAAAAAATGAAAGTTTTCGTCAATTTATATTTTTTTAGAAACTTTTTGTTATCATCTTTTGTGGGTTGTGATAGAACTAGTTTGAATAAATATATCCTGAAAATTTCACAGGAATAAAATAAAATCTAGGGGTTCCAAAAAATTCTGGGTTACTCCACGTTAAACAAAAGTAAGATTTTCTTCCATTTGTAATCGAATTTTTTAACATAAATGCAAGTGTTTGATCAGAAAACTTTTTTAATTTTAAATTTGTTGGTGGCTTGATTTTTTTAAATAATAATCTCTTAGGATGGGCCTCAACAACTTGAAACAAGTATTCTTGAGTGTCAAGATGTCTTCACATATCTTTGAAATCACACAAAATTTTGATCCCTCGAACAGCGCTGTTGTTTACGACCTTTAAGACAGATACATAGGCTTGAAGGTTTTTACAATCTGTCATGAAAGTCCAAAATCCGACAAGAAGCTGCAGCCATTCCTGATCGTGGCTCATTCCTAATAGATGAAAGATTAGCCAGGATTTTGGTCCGCCAAAATCTATTAGGCTGCTGCAGTTTCCAGTGGCATGTGGACGATCGCCCCCTTCGACAAATGCCCCCCCTGGCTTTGCTCCAATTGCCCCCCGACTGTTGCCCCCCAAAAATAAATGCCCCCCGTAACTAATGCCCCCCTAACTAAAGCCCCCCTTAAATAATAACAACTGACCCCTTTGTCAAAAATGCATGTATTTGGTCATCAATTACTCAAAATATAGCAATTCAAGCTTTGCTTGGTGGACAATTGGGTGAACTATGAGCTATAAGCCCCTCCCCCTGAATGCTCTCAACGATATGAAAATTTTCTAAGTCCGATTGCACATTGCTTTTGTACTTATAAAGCTTAAAAGCGTAAAAAAAGAGCCAATCACAGTAATTAAGAATTATTTTTCCAGCTTAAATTATTTTAAAATTAATAGACAAAAAATATGAAAAAAGGAGTGAAGAAATTTCGACTTTGTACTCTGGGGTCGTAGATCAGGACTCAAATCACTACGACTACCGGTTTTTGAAAAATGGCAAAATGTTAAAAATATATACTATTTTAGAGAAGAATTATTTTACAAAAGAAATTAGTATTTTGCTTCATAGAGGGGTGCGACCAGCCCTTCAATCAGCTGTTAAAAATTTTGACTTTTGCACTAAGCTCCTTCCCCTGGTCCGGAAACTGGCTTTATTCGAGATACGGAGATAGCAGATTCCAACCATTAGTTCCCCCACCATACTAATACACTATGTTGCTGCGCGGTTCTTCAAAAAATAATAAGGGGGTCAGTTGTTATTATTAAAGGGGGGCTTTAGTTACGGGGGCAACAGTCGTATTTTTGGGGGGCGATAGTCGGGGGGCAATTGGAGCAAAGTCAGGGGAGCATTTGTCGAAGGGGGCGATCGTCACCATCGCTTCTGATTTCAGATTTCAGGGAATATGGGCTTGTCCAGAGGAAACTCAATTGCTCTTGGTGTGTTGTAAAGTTTTTTTGCGACAGCATACCTAAAAAAAGGCGATAGATTTTCGTCGAACAAACATAACACAACCAGTTCTTCCATTAGATACCATAAATAGCGACTGCAAGATAGTATTGACTCTGATCCAGCATCATGATCAATCGACTTTAAGTGGTACATTAAACATAAGTACTTGAAGTCGTTCGATGGTGCACTACAAGCCAACCTTGACATTAGAAATGATTCACTGTAAAATACGCCAACAAAACATGACATTCATCGACTTCTTCCTCTTCATTTAGTGTCAGATCGAAATGCTTTGACATTAGAAACATCTTCAAGTAATATATTGCTTTCAACATGAATCGAGCATGATGGTTGGCTCCTTGTTTTCTAAATTTAAAGTTTCGAAACGCTAAATTTTCGCCAAGGTAAATGAAAGTCAGCTCGACAAATTATAAGTAAACTTCTCTTGGAAAAGTTGCTCGCAACAAACAATCAGACGTCAATATCACAACGTTTTTAGTTTATTCAATGAAACGCTAATCTAAGTCCTCTTCTGACCCGTCAACTAGACGGAGTCATTCGGTTGATTGATCTGAAGTATCCCAATCAGCTTGAAATCTGACGAATAAGGTTTCTGTTGGCCCAGTTGTCTTCCCTCTAATGACTTTGGTCACATGTTTGATATGTAGCTCATAAATATGATATCGGTAAGCTGGCCATATAATAGAGCGTTGGAACGATTCCTTGAATAATGAAGCACATCCATGAACTCGTCCAGTGTTGCTAGCCGTCGTGTAGAACACCAACGCAATCATCTTTTATCTTCCATGCTTCAAGTAAATTCATCACAGCTTAGTGTTGTGATAATCCTGTTGAGTCATTCATAGCCGATATGCCAAGTAGTAGGTGTAGGTAAAAAAGATCCTCCACTCATTAAAAAAAAACAAGCCAGTCGCTATTCACCTCTACCGGTAAAACGTTTCAATAACTTGGAATCCCAATGAACGATAGCAAACGGAGTTTTGTCCCAGTTTTGCTTGATGTTGGTTGATGTAGTGACTCTCGCTTTTCGTTCCACTGGCACCAAGCAGAAGTAGTTTAAAGAGTCAAATCATTTAGAGTTGCCCCGCCAACCTTTACAGTCGTGGCCGTCATAGCCAGCTGTGAGCAAATGCGAATGAGAGTCCGATCAGCTACTTCTCCAGTCAGCATTAACAAATTCTTAGTTGGTATTTGCGCCATCTCCTGGTTTTGTTTCAGTGGTTGATGATGTCGGGGTAAAGCGAATCCTCTTTTTCGTCATTATAATCTTCATTTTCTTCCAATTGATCGAGTTGATCATCTTCATGTTGTTCATTGTTCAACAACTGGATTTTAACTGAGTTACACGTTCTACTTCGCGGATACTGTGCTCAAACCTACGACGGAGTAGTGTTCAATCGCGACTACGACACAAGAGTTTCAGTGCCCAGTTGGATAAAGGAGAAGTTCCTGGCTTGTTTTCAACGTTTGCAAAAAGAGGTGTGCCCGGAGAAATCAAAACGGCTGAAAGCAAATAAAAATGTTTCGAGTCACCTCTCTATTGATATGGTTAACCACTTCGCCCTGGGACTTGTGGCAGACACTAGCCCAAAATCTGTTGGTGAAGATAAGAAGTTCAGTTGGAGTCTTATGAAGAGGAATACACCAATTAAAGTCCAGCTCACTCGATCCAGAAGGAACGAGTTCGGGGTAGTAATGACACGCGAACCGTACCGCATAAGTGGCCATCTATAAGCGCATCTTATTTTATCTTAATATTTACTCTGGGGACACTTTTTCTGGGCAAATGTTTAGTCTTGTTTCCCCTCTCCACCCCCCTCCTGTCAATCATTCCCAGCTTCGTTGGAACACGTTCAGTTTTCACTCTTTCTAAAATGATTGACTCTTGACCTAACAGGTATTTTAGAATTGTCTCTGTTTTCCCCAATCAGTATTGATTTTTACCATGTTTTGTGTTCAGATAAACTTCTTGCACTTTAAGTACTGAGACTTATTGCCCTGACGTGTAACGCTCAACGTCATTGACACGCGTGTTAATTTGACAGGGTGTCATTCACCACACATCCTGTTTTTAGGTTTATGTGTGTTGGTGGGTGTGTGTTGTGTGTGTCCACGTCGGACCACCCTTAGTTCTTATTTCCATCATCGAAGACTGGTTCCCCAGGATTGATGATTGTTATGCTGATGATTCGTTAATACCTAATACAGTCAATTGAGTATATGACGATCACAGTAACAGATATCGATCGATATTGATTGTCTCCTTCCCAAAATTAATTGAGTTAAGCTCGAAGTTGTTCCATCACATCTGGAGGAAACACATCACACAGTTCATTAAGAACCGCGTCGAAATTATTGATGATCTTTAAATTGCTCTCGTTGTTACGACCTCCAGTGTTAATTTTCTTGATTTTCAACCAGTGTTTGTGTAGCTCGACTAGTTGATCGATGATGTTTTTCTCTGGTTTTGTTGGTATCCCTGCCCTTTCCCAAATAGAACAAATTTCTTTCATGTGATCGACACAAGTCTCTGGTTGGCAGACTGTGGTCATCTGGTTGTTTTCGGACAAAAATGAATCGCTCGATGACCATACGATTTAGAGGAAGTCTTACACCTAAAGAGTGACAATGTTCACTTCCGTAACCCAGCAACCAATCCATTTGTCTAGCAGATCTATTACTTTTGTCCAGCCCGACAATCGTAGACTTTGTTCGGTCTTTTCCATTCCTTAACGTCATACTAATAAAATAACCAATAAGCAATGTAAATGTAATGTATGTGTAATGTATCGTTCTTGGGTTTCTATTTTCTTACCCAACCCAAGAACGGTAGGAAAATACCTTTCGCGCCGCGTACACTCAATGCAACGCTAAATTTTTCCCCGCGTAGGGTAAGGGACCCCCCGCGCATGTCCATGGACTCGACTGTACCAATCCTGATCTGAGGTTTGGTGAATTATCCCAGGCAATATTTTTACCATCATTTTTACTATATGCCATCTATCAACCAAACACCCTAAAGTCTTTCTTAATGTCGTGTTTACTAGTACAAACAAAGCTGCACGTGATGTTTGTTGCCGATTTGAAGAGCTGATATCAAAATTTTGTTAATGGCCGACACCAAATGACAAGAGCTTGGGCTGTTTGGTTGGTAGATGGCATATGAGTCAAGTCGACTTTCTTCCCCTTCTCCAGCTTTTTCCTGCAAGTAAAATATAAATATCCTTTAAATGCCTAATTTTAAGTATAGGAACATTTGATAAGTTGATAGTTAGTTTTTAATGCTTTTTCTGATATCGAAGTAAAAAAATTACATAGCCGACATAGAAATCACCTAGTCTACGCCTTTATCGATGTCCCCCATTCAAATGTTTATTGAGGGTCTCACATCTTTCCATAGAAGATCGGTTGCGAAAAACGGACGATTTACAGAGCTAGATAAAGATTTTTTTTGAATTTTGCCTTATTTTGACCCTACCTTTTGAATTTGAAAATCCTAGTTATTCTTGTTGTTGTTTTTGGGAGGTGCCTGTCTGAAGAGGCCATTGACAGGATTTTAATTCTCTTAAGCACATCCCTTCTTCCAAAGCAGATTTCCACTCTACTGACTGTGGTGAAGTGGTGGCCTCTTCATACGTCTTTGGCTCTACAATGTCGTCAAGATCAAGGGCTATCCCGAGTAAATGCCTGTTGTTGATTCGTCAGCCCAAAGCACAGGTAGTTTTCTTGTTCTTGGACCAAGGACGGGTGTTGAAGAGTGTGTAGGACTATTGGCATTTTCTTCCGTCGCTGGATGTGGTGTGATTTAGTTTACCGGTTCAAAGTCTAGTCGAGGAAAATGTTAGTTCCATTGCTCGTCCCTGTACAAGCAGTATTGTCGTGAATGATGCTGACTTCATTGTTGTCAAAAATAACTTTGACTCTCTTCTCGTTGTTGCCCGTCTGAAAATAAATTTTCTCGGAGGAATAAAACGAGATGTATTATGTTGTTCATCCAAACAACGTTAACCTTGAACCGTAAGCAGATGTCACCTCTTTCAGTCACTTGATGTTGAAAATGATCAGATCCTATTTTCTTTACAGCTAGCTTCTATTCTTTACCAGATTGAAAGTTTAAAACATTCATTGCAGGGCTTACATATGTTAAGAGGCTACAGAATCAGAAAACCAATGCTTGAAATTTCTGCATGTACTCGAAAGATAAGATGTTATACATGTGGAGAAACCATAATCTATTGGCCAATCAGTATGATGACGACTCAAGACAGCCTCAGCATTTTGAGGTGAATTTCTTTGTGTCCACCTCTTCCATTGGATAACAGTAAGAACGAATTCTCTAGTCAATTTTCTTTCTTGGTTGTGCATCTTTTTTTCAGACTTGATTTGACCTTCCTGAAAATAATGCTTTGTCGGCAGCAGACTCTCCACAACCTTGTAACTTTTTTAAGCTTTCTTCTTTGAGGAGTCTTGTGTTGAGAAGTGACAGTATCTTCTTTTGAATCTTCTACATTTTCCCATGCTGAGACAGCAGACCTAAAAGTTGGAGGAAGTGCATGTCCACATAATCTTTTGTTGAAGCAGATTAGTTAAAGATTAACATAACGCAATTAGTGTAATAAAGTAACTTGGAATGATCAAGAAAAGTGGACATATAGCGTTAAAAGTAATAATATAGAAAATCGTTCGAGATATGGTAACAAATATCTAAGACATTTCATGAGACGACAACAGATAAATGTCTAGCAGACATTATACATATATCGTGCGAAATATACGCAAGTCTTTTAAGCAACAGCCATCATTAAGTTGAGGAATCCTATTACTTTGTCATCTTTTTGATTATTAGATGCTCAGTTTGAACTCTTAGTATATCACTCAGCTAACTAGCCAGATTTTCAATTTCAGTGATACTTGTTCAAACTGGGACACCAGACCCTTGACATTGACTTGACAGCTGCAGCATCAGTATTGTCAAATACTGAAGCCAATTCCATCAGTACCATGGTAGTGATGGAGTTGGCTTTTCATTTCCTAATAAAACTCCTATTGCATTATGTTGCTCTAACACGAGAAAAATTTGAAATTTCCAAAACGTAAAATTAGGGCCATTAAATTTAGAAATATGGCTTGCATCTCTTGTTGCAGAGGTATTGGATGCCATGATATTTCACATGCATTTAAAACACTATAGAACCTCTTTACTTGACTTTATTGGGAGAGAGAGATTGACATGCAGAATTTACCCAACGACATTTACAGTCAAGGTACACACACTAATACGAGGCCCAACAGATGAGAAGCCTCATGTGTCGTCACAAGTGAACAAAATTCCAACAATAACTCCTTTTTATCAAATTTCAATTGTTTTAAACGAGTTATAATCTTACAAGTTATAATCTAGAGAAATATTTATTTTGAAAAGAAATCCGTTTCTCATTACACGTCTGGTAGACGATGTGTCAGTGGTGTCTTTAGAATTTGATTACTAAACTATTCAACTGAGAAAAAAGATTATCTCTAATCGACAATAAACTATCTGGAAGGGAATGGACGAAATGGTATTTATCCAAATAAATCATCAAAGTAGAGCAGCAAAAAATGAAACAGGAAAAGTTCGTGGTATCGTTATTTACTTGCCATTCTGGTCTTCCTTCCTCCACACTCGCTGAATGTTTATCAAATTTTAAAGGTCCAAACCAACCTGGTGCGTTCTCCAATTTGTGATGATTTTCGCAAGGTATAAAAAAAGGGGGCAAGGATCTTGCAACTGTGTATTTGGGTGTTTAAGAATTTCAATGCTGGGTGTGACTGTCGGGCTTTTATAGATAGGGGTGCAAAGCTGGGTGAATTGTACCATCAATGCAAAGTGTGGCGCAATCAGGATGTAATTGGACTAGTTGCACCATCACCAGGTGTGGTGCTACAGTATGAGAAATTTCAGCACTGCGTAGCACCGTGTCCTTCAAATACTGCGTAATAGAGTGAAGATGCAATTTATAGTTTGTTAATCTAGTTTACAGACTTCTTAAGTACTACGCCCAGTTATTGCAGTACGTCCAGCCTATGGTTTTGAAAGATTTGTAACTTCAGATCCACGCACCTGAGTCGCAGACCACACAGATATAGTACCGCTACGGCGTCAAACAAAATCTGTCTTATTAGATTGACGAACGATGCCTCCAAACTACGGAAATGGTTCAAAAACCATCCTGAAGACGTCGAAAATCGTTTTCGTCAAAATACGTTGCTACTTATTACTAAAAATCACGGCGCATACGAATGTTTTACAATCCTTCTGGGAATGAATGCTAACATTGAAAAACCACTTCCAAAATGAGACCGCAATGATTGTTACCGTACAATTCAACCACTCCCAGATGATAAGAAACTTAATTTCCAGCGATACTAAAATGTGAACTCAAGATATTCGAACAATCACAGAGATTCTCGTTTCCAGAGACGACGTAAAGATGCTAAAGCTCATCCACTATCAACGAAATATCTTCTATTACACGAATTTTCCAACCAAGAGTTTCCACTGACTTTATTTGGGTTTCCACTAACTCTAGTTTCTGAGCCGTTAACCACTCAGCCCGAAAATGCGCAATCTATAAGTCTCAAGCCGAAAGCACAATCTTCTCTAATCTACAGCAAATTTATGCTACCCTATTTCTGTGGCCATCCGCAGTTAGCAAAATTTCAGCAATTATCAAAAGAGAGGATGAAGATAGGACATATCGAGATCCTAACCCCTGGTATCTCACATTGATGATTACTCAGTTAGATTTCTTCCATTCAATGAAAGCGAAAACAGAAAGATCGAGATCCGTATCAGCGATGCTTTGGATGACAACGAAGAGGAGAAAGAACCATTTGTTTTCTTTATACGACGAAGAAACAAAAAATAAAGAAATGAAATCTATTTCATAATAGAACCTTTACAAAATAGAAGATATGTCTTAAATCAAACTACTTCCACGTCAACTTGTTGATCGTCAAACACAATTTATTGAGAGTAGAGGTCATCAAAATAACTCAAAGCGAACTGTTTGTATTTGTAAAAATTTTTGTATTTGAATTGTTCTACAATTTTGGCCTATGTATTCAAAGACGGGAACTATTATTTTTTATGGTGGATAACAGGATAACATTATAATATACTGAGACGGTAATTCACTTTTCACTTTCTCGAATGCTGATTAATTGACAATTATTTTTACAGGCCGCTTTACCTTAAATTCGGCAGCTCGGCAGTTGGGCAGCAATTCGTTGCTCTTCGTGGAAGGAACTAGAATGCATAACTCACTGAGAAGGATTATACTAAGTCTCATTGGCCAGGTGCAACTTCTGGTTCAGTATACATTACCTACCGGCCACGTTGGTACACTGTACCAACTTGAGCAGCTTTTAAAATGGCGTCTTAAGACATTACGCGCCTTCAGTTGTTATTTTTTATTGTCAAGGCAGTTAGAATGTAAAAATTTTGTGAGAGGGGTTGGAAATAAAACTGGAGACATGAAAAAAATGCGTGAACCCTTTTTTAACATTTACCTACTCCCTGGAATTGGCATCAACTTTCCCAACTTCACAGACTGAAAGTTGGACTGTTTGCCGTACATTCCTTATGGCGCTTCCTAAAAAAAGCTTGCTTTGAAAAAATTATAAAAAATTAGCAGTTAGACTTGCACCCATCTAATTTTTATCAAAAGATAAAAGAAGAGTTAATCTACATTTTAAGGCACTGCGATTTGTTATTTTTTAATGTATAGGGGTTTAAAAAGAATAAAAAGACAGAAACGCGTAAATTTCCCCTCTCTGAACAAGTAGTTCGGCTTACCACTAGAGAGACTGATCATTAAGGGAAAATTCATGCCCCAACCTTCTTTTTTTTTCTTTTTACACCTTAATACTTAAAAAAAAAAGTAACGTAGTATCTAAAATGAAAAACTAAAAAAACGGATTGAAAAAGCCCAGTTTGCCACTCTGTAAATATAGTTTCATATATCCAAATACCCCCACACACTCCCACAACTTAGGCGACCAAGTTGCGAGGTGTCAAGTAAGAGACGCTTATCAGTTACCGAAATAGCAGTGCAAAGCATCGTTTATAGAGTGTGGATTGTGGTGCGGAAGAAGGATCGACAGTGTCCCGCAGATAGTTAAGTAAGAATTGAACCATTTTGGAGAAGAGGTAGTGAAAGTTAAAGAGTATAAATGGAAATCTTTTAATAATTATCTTTTATGAAGCTGCTAATAATTATTGTTTCAGTATTTTTATGCTCCAGACATTCAAAATGGTGTTGGTTAGTCGGAATGATGGATTAATGATGGACTACTAGTGAAACCAGAACAGGTAACAGTCATTCCCAGAGATAAAGTCTCGACCACCAGTTATTAGAATGTTGCTGCTATTTAATTAATCACTTCTTACTGTTGGCCAAACTAAAAGAATTTAACTATTACATCACATTTTGAATTTCAGGTGGCGTGTTACAACAAGAGAAATTTCAATGTGATTACATGATTTGTTCTACATTTTTTTCCTCTCTTAATTGTGCGCAATATTGTAACGGATTTACGGATAGATCACTCACACACATCATAAAAAATATATATTAATAAGCGTGCGTAGACCGAACGAAATGGTTATAACTTCCTCATTCTATCTACCTGTTATGGGAATGCCATTCGCTAAGTGTAAATTCAAAAGTTACGAGGGCAATATTAGACATTAAAACCACCTTCATCTTTTTTCTTTTAAACTAAAAAGTTCCTCCTTCTGCCCTGACAATCTCCATCCAGTTTTATTTTTGAAACAAGTTGTTATTGGAGGAGAGCACACCGCCTTCCGGTGACGAAGTTGAGTAAAGCGGACACCATCGCAGTCGGCAGATAGTCTTCGAACGAATAACAAACCGCAATTTTCTGCTCTCTTTTCTTCTTAGTAAAATTTTGATTTCAATCAGATTTTTTAGTTAGAAAATCTTAGAAATCGTTGTTTTATTACGTAGGTCGTCTTTTCTGTGGAGGCGTATTGTACTGCCCAAAGAAATTTTACTCACCTGAAGCCGAATTCCAGCTAGTTTGGACATTTATTGGCTTCATTTAATTAACGCATTTACTTTTTTTTATTATTTGATGTTTCTTTCCCTATTTCTTAGGTTAATGCATCGTTACGTTCGTTTTGCCACCGGAAAAAAAGAAGAAATAAAATTGTATTCATTTTTCAAATTGATTTGGTTTACGCAGTCGCTTATTTATAACGCATTCTAACGCCCGACAAAAAATTCTCTTTGCAATTTCTGTTATATTTATCATGAGAGAGGAAGTTTTCCTTTGGGGAATGGGAAACGAAGCGAATAAATGGGAAAAGGACATAAAAATATAATAAAATAACAGGAACTTGATTACTATAATTTTTTTTTTTTTTGTTAAAGTGCAATTTTTTTATTAAAAAATATTAGATTTAATTATCATTATTTAATGTAAGAAGAGCTTTTAAAAAATGATGCAATTAGGCTAATCCCTATTATCTAATAAATCATCTGGGGTAATTAGCTGTTCAAAGCAAATAGGGCTATATGAGAAAACGGCTAAAAACTTCCTATCTACCTCATTGTTCTGCCAACCGGCTTCCACTCCCAGGACAGCTGTGGGTTACAGCGCGGGAAAGGACTGCTTTTTTCCTCTATAATTCTCCCTGGTTTGGTAACAGAGGTAAAGCAGAGTCTTTTACATGAATGTGAGTCACCTGGGAGGGGGGAGCACCTTGCCCACTTGGCACCTTGCCCACTTTTTTCCGTTCCCATCCCTTTGTTTTTTCGTTGGCGCGAGAGAAAACAAAGGGATGAGAGCGGAAAAAGGGGAATTTTACTTTTTCGTTTTTTAACTTCAAATGAAAATGAGAAATATCAATCAAAAATTGAAAATCAGACCTGAAATAAAGCTTTTTTGAAAAAAGTCACGTTTCCCTAGTCCTAGCCGTTCAACTGAAAAAAAAGGCCAAAGTGGCCTAATTTGCATAAGGTCCTCTCGGCTTTCCAAAGACTTTTACAACCGGCCAAAAGTACTTCAGGAAATGAAAACAAAAATCTGAAAAAAATCAGAGGTTTTTTCACTACCTATTGCTATGTACATACTAAATTTGAAAGAATTGGGTTGAAAACTGTAGTACTTAGAGGACTGCAAAAACAGCGTTTTTGCATAAGGTCCTCTCGGGCTTCCAAAGACTTTCGGTAGGTACTGTATGTTCCATGAAATGTGTTCAAAGAGCAGAGTGTTCTCAGTGCACTGGAAGTCCTATGTGGAATAGACAATTTTACAATGTTATCTTAACTTTCTGTGAGTTTAGGTCTTACTTTATAGCTAGAACAGAACACCGAGTGGTGTCAGGAAGAGAAAAGTTTTTTCAATGAATGATGCATTTTCCACCAAAGAGAAGACCGCTCACAGAGAGTGCACTGGAATCCTAGTCATATGGAAAAATAATTAAATTCTAGCCAGTACACACAAAAAGTGGTGATTTATAAGAAAGCGAAGAGCTTCGTTAGAAAAGGATGCAAGACATTTTCGATCGATGTGTCCAAAAAGCAGAGTGAACACAAAACACTGAATATCATATAAAAATAAAAAAATTCATGAAGTTATCTTAACTTATAACGAATTAAGGTCTTACTGGTAGCCAACACACACACAAAGTATAAGGGAAACAATTGTATCGATGTAGGATATTTTGAACATAATTTGTTTAAAGAGCAGACCAATCACAGAGTGCACTGGAAATCCTATCATAAAAAGTGTAACAATGCTGTCTTAACTTTCAATGAATGTAGCTGTTAGTTGCACCCAACACACACACAAAGTTATGAAATGAAAGAAACCAAAATGTTATCAAGGAGAGACATTTTCTACCAAATATGTTCAATGGGCACTGATCCGGAAATCTTAGATCAAATCAAATACATCAAATACATATATTTATTTTCGTCGTAAGTAGATTCGTTCAATAAATTCAACGTGTTGTCGTATTCTATTTTTTGTGTTATAGTATTTCTCTTTCGAATAAACTTCTTCTTGATTCGTTTTTACTTTGTATTTCCATTACAGCAACCTGAAAACCTTGGTATTTCCCTTCGTGTACTTTACTGAATGACCCTTCGCCAAGTAATTAATCCTTGTATACTTTTAAAAATATACAATTTAAAAATTTCATTTTGTATAGGATAGATGAAAAAAATACTGTCGAACATTCCTACAAAAGAAGATAATAGGATCGAATAAAAAAATATAAACATAAAGTTATCTCTTCTATAGTGTCACTTTGAAAAAATCCGCTTTCATTGGAGACTGCAAAATCGCCTACAGATATTGCGACGAAAATAATAAAAAAATAAAGAACCAAAGACAAAAAATTACCAAACTATTTTTTTAAATCGTGGTCTATTCTACTGAAACACACGATCACGAAGTGTCGGAGAACCGTGGAGCAAAATTGCATTTTTAAAATGATTTAATTGGAGAAAACTGAACATGAATAAAAAAGGAGAAAGAATCAAAAGCAATGTATTTGATTGCATTCATTATGTTTCAGATTGTGGAGTACTTCGGTGCACAACGGTTTTTTTATACCTAATTGTGATATTGTTTAGCGAAATTTCCGTTGCAAGAAAAAAAATGAATGGTGGAGTTAATCATTTTTTTTTACTTTTTAGGCCGTTGTTGCAGTTTTATCGCAAATTTGAGGATTATTCAATCTCCCAAGACACATTACAGATCCTTTAATAACTAAATTTCCATGAGAATAAGAGTCATTGAGCAGACAGCTATTTTCCGGGAACCCCTTGAGTTAAAAAAAGGTATTAAAGACATTATTTTCGTAGCGACAGTCGTCAATGTTATTAGTGAAACAGACAGAACGTGACAGTATGTTCAAAATATGTTTCAATTTCTTATACACGTCATATAATGAAGTCGACATACCATTTTTCTTCAACAGTCCAAATGTTTCAATGTCAGCAGGTTGGAGGATATGTGTGGTATTTGCTTGCAAAGCAAAAAGAATAATTCCCTTTCCGTTGTAATATATTTTGCAATTTTGTGATGGGTTGAGTAAAAAAAGTTATGAATACAAAGGAAATCGTATAAACAAATTGCAACTTGAACTAAAATGTGACTGGTAACTCTGTCAGCAACCATCATGAAAACCAGGAAAAAATTCTAAGATCCCAATTACAAGAGAAGCAGTGTTGAACCATTCAGCTCTTCTTGGTTTTCCGTATCAAAACCTGATAAAACTTAGCTTCAAAAAGGACCTTGGTGAGGAAAATCCAACAAATGTTTGGACCATAATTTTAAGGGTAGTGATCCACGTCAACTGGTGGCTATAATCAGTTACTTCGGTACGGTTAATCTTCTTCTCTTAATCTGACTAGTAGGAACAACTCGGCGATGTTGGCGAAAACTGTAATTTTCTTAAATTCTAAAACGTAGCAGCATTTCTATATCGGCTTTACATAGCAGTTAGGTCCTTTTAGCAATACTGCGTTCAATTAGATTTCACGATTTTTTGCCGAAAGATTGAATTTCACACCCAATTTTTCTGGTTTATGAGAGTAAGTGACTGCATGATGTGGAAAACCTTTTTTTGTGTGTTTTCCTTTTTTATTCCGCCGATAACATTTGTATTTTGTATCATAATTCAACGTATTCCTGAATGGCCTTTGAATCAAGCTTCGGCAACTGAGGAAAATGTAGCAACAACCTTTCCAAAGCGAAGAATTTTGTTGTCTTGTATGTCTGATGAGCATGGCCAAGAACTTGTCAAGACATTCGCCACGAAAGGCCCATCCTGTGACAAATTGATCAATTTAACTTGATCTGGCCTACTACGGTCTAACTTAATGTGGTCCGTTTCCTTTCCAGTGTTCGGTGTACATCGAGGCTATCATAACGATTATTGATCTTGTACTTCATAAGTAAGTAAACTAAAGACCTAGTGGGTTGGTCCGCGCGGCCTTTACTCTAGTCTAGGCTCTAACATACAGGCCTTGACTCTAGTCTCTAACATCTCCTTTTCTAGTTGCTGTCGATCCGTGGGAAGGAAACAAAAGTAGCTGATTTCTTCGACTCTTTTCTCTTATTCGGCAGTGATGTATTATTTCATGGTTACGCTTCCGTCAACGCACTGTTTGTTGTATGAAATTTTAAAAAAAAATACCATGACTGAGGCATATGTAACTGAGCGTAAAAAGTTTTAAAGATCTTAATCTGATAAAGTGAGTCTTATAAAATCTAATACTATTGTGGAAGATGATTCGGGGGCTATGTCCGAAGATTCGAGGGTTATGTCCGAAGATTCGGGGTTGTTCCCGAATCTTCGGGTATAACCTTTAACATGTAAACCAGTGGTTGAAGAGCGGCTTTTATCTCTTTTTGCAACCCAAAAGTTGTTTCTCCCAATAGTTTTTCAATTTTTCCCGATCAGATGTTCCACCATTATTCCGCAACCATTTGAGAACCATAGACTGATCCAGTGATGTGTGAAAAATTCAAAATCGCCTTCAAAATTTCAACTACACAAACTTAGGAATATAAGCTGAACGAAGTGTGATACCTTCAAATTTTTACTCGATCCTTTCCTGCATCCACTCACGCACCTCGTGAACACGTGACCGTGGTAGCATGGCGACATTCATTGACTCGCCTCCCCCACATCCGACTACATCTTGGCCATCTCGATGATTTTCCAATGACGGAGAACGAGAAGATACTGACAGATTCCTGGGCGTACTGGGAAAAAATGGGCGTATCCTGTAACTTTGGGTCTTATCACGTGATTCACGAACACATTCCCCAACTACCGAAGTCGATAAAGTGTCAGCAGATGCACAAACTGGATTACGATCCTTGTTCTCTAACGAATACAGAACACGTCGGCCCACAATCAATTCACTAGACGATAGGCTAATGTTGTCCCCGGCCACGACTTTACTTGACAAGAACTGAAAAAAGTTATGATGCAGAGAATCTCGTGCGCCGGCCTATAAGGCAACAGGCGTTTCAAGATCTCAAATTCTTTGTACTTGGGAGAGCTATGAGTTATGATTATAATTCTAAACTTCAACATCATTTCGTCACCGTCAACCGTTTTAGCTATGGTCTCATTCTCATTAGAAAAAAAAATTACCCTGAGTCAAGGACCGGAGGCAAATGCAAGCTTTCATTGTAAGGAAACTCATGCTGTGTCTTGTGATTCCAAGGAGTTCACGCCCAGTGCTGAAGACCCTTTCGCTGGAAGTACTTTTTTCAGTAGTTTTCAAATAATCTCTGACCATACTTGACAGATTAGGCCACTGATTTGCGTGTTTTTTTTCAATAAAGAAGAACATTCTCGTATCCGTCCTCTGGTCCGATATTGATAGGTAGTCCTCCAATTCGTCCTGATGTCGAACGCGCGGTGTTTTTAACTTGTAGATGTTGTTTGGATATCACTTGCTTTGTGGCTCCCCAGGCACTGCATTACTAACAACAAACATTGTTGGATCAATTGGATTGACCTTGTACTTTTCCCACACAGCATTTAATCTATATCAAGAAAAATAGAACTAGTTAAACAATTGACGTCATGAATAAGAAAACATTTACGCTGGTTGAATGAACGCTTTAATTGGATTTAATCCTGTCTGGTCAACGTAAGAAGAACCCTTGTCGTAAATATTTCTCCAACTTCAAACTAGGATAAAGTATAGCAGCGACAAGATAAGAATCTTGTGTTCGCATGTAATATTTGTTCAACTTTTCGAACGCAGCATTAGCCCCATTTCTGGATTCTTCTGAATATTTTGCATTGCTTGACCAATGTTCCATGTCATCCATTAGCTTGTTGAACAGAAGTATGACAGATGAAAGTGTTGGATATTTGAAAGCTTCTATGTACTTTTTTGTGTGAGCAAATGGTTCAAAAAATTCAATGGCCTCTTTTACTAGAGCCCATTCAGCATCTGATAGATCTAAATCTCTAAGGTCACGATTTCATGAAGTGGCCACTTCTAGGCTTTTAATTCTTGCCAACGAACGTTCCATCATGTAGGATGTTGCATTTCCTTGCACCTTGTTAGGAAATCTCTTAGAAGATTGAGTATTCTCTTGAACGCTTTTTTCAGCAACAGTATTAGAATTGAAATCAAATAGATCTCCAAATATTTCAAATGTAACATTGGCTTCTTGAAGCCCTTCTTTAAATCGAGTAAGACTTTGATGGGAACGAAGATTTTTTCTCATCGTATTCAAGATAAGGTGTTTTTATCACTCTATTCGTGATGATATAAATTCCAATTTTTAATGGAACAATTTGTTTTTAGTTTTGAAGCCTGTGATTTTGAGGGAAACGCAGATTTTGTAGTGTTGGCTAGTCCTCCTCCCCATGCGAAGTTTCTTGAAAGACGTCCAGTTCATGGAAATAGAAGTTATACATTCCCCGATAACAAAGCTCTACCTTCTAAGCATCGTCACTTTCAATTACCATGTAATAAAGTTGGTTTGTGGTTGAGTGGTTGCTAAAATTATGATATCCAAACTTTCGAGTGTTGCATACAAAAACATCTTCATGAAGGTTCTTAAGGTTTCAGATTACATGTAATGGGTTGGCAACTGGATTTTAGTATGTACAAAGAAACGGCCTTTTAGCAAACCTTGGACAAAGCTAGCGAGATAATAAGGGGTTGTGAGGTGCATTTTAAACGTGATGTTTTGAAATTTGCTGATAAAGTGATTTCGGACGACCATTCTAAGTAAGTTTTTCAAAAATTGCCCATTTAATTCCTAATTTTAATAGTAAATTAGAAACTTACCTTGCTTTTGATTTGATTTGTGGTAAATTTCATGCTATGAGGTAGAGGCAAACCATCTTCTTCCTTCTACAGTGAAACTGACTGAGAATAATTCTTGTTTCGGCCAACGTAGCCTAGCAAGGCCAAAAATTGGGAGAAATCATAGCCTAAAATGAGAATAGCTAAGATGTATACTAAGAGTTCAAAGACATGAAAAGAAGACTGGGAAAATTGCCTCAAAACAACCAATGCCACCAAGGCACACAGTAATTTGTTTAAAGACAGTGGGTCAAAGTAACTTTTCGTGTTACTTGGTGAGTGGTACAGGCAGGACAAGAAACTCTGCTTCAAATCTGTGTGTGCATCTAATGGTGTCCCTATTGCAGTTTCCAAAGAAAAGAAGTCTAGATATGAGAAATGAAAAAAAAACAGACGCAACAGAATAATGGCGTTTTCACGTAGGCTCTTTTGAGCGCTCGAAAAAACGCCCGAGTTTGGGACTGGATTCTTCAAAATCCCACTTGGAGCGCCTGAAATCTGAGGAGAGACAAATTTTTTGCTCGATCATTGGAACAGTCTTTTCTTTGTGTCAAGCGTTTGAAAACAAAAGAAATCGTCAACTTCTACTTTCCATCGAATAAATAATAATAAAATGATTTTAAAGTTCTCTCATGCTTAATTTTAGCTGAACTGATGACAGCGTCTTGTAAAGAAAGCTCTGAAGTTAGTGAATCCAGTGAGTGTGTATTTTCCGAATCTTCGATGTCATTTTTTTTCAACTTCAAGAGTCTACAGAAACAGAAGAAGTAATTTATTACCAATTATACTTGGCAAACCGGGACAAATAGCCAAAAATTGAGATTTATTTTGAAGTCGTGCATTTATACACAAAAGAAGAGGTAAATAACATAAGTAGTTTATTTGCAGCCTAATTTGTTGTTGATTTCCCTCTGTTATATAGTTCCTAAAGAACTTTAGACTCACAAGAAGTGTTGCATATGAAGTGATCGAAAGGTTTTCAAACTCAGATTTCTGTCCTACTGCTGATAACCATAGAGGGTCTCCAAAAATAACATCAGAGGAACACATCTTATCATTCTTGTGGTAACTGTACTGAATAGCTTAACATTATCAAATAATTGTTTTAAATAGTTGTTCATACGAAGGTTTACAGGTAACAAATCATCCATTAGAGATGTTTCTAGTCGCTTTGGAATGGGTGAAAGTACGTTGCAAAGGTTATGTCAAGAGTTCAAGAATTCTTGATACCAAGTTGCACCTTCTGTTATCAAGCTGCCTACAACTGACGAGCAGAAAGAACAAATAGCGGCTTCCTTTGAAACGGTTTGTAATGCAGAGAATTTCATTATTCATTGTATGATAAACGATTTCCTTTCATCCTTCAAACAGATCTCTGGTTTCCGTAATATAATTGGTTTATCGATGGTTGCTATATAAACACCAGAATTTCAGCTGGAAAAGTTAAACAATCGTACGTTAATCGGCATGATGGTATTTCAGTCACCCTCCAAGGGATTTGTGACGCAAATAAAATGTTCTTCGATGTCTTTGTCGGTAACAATGATTAATAATTCCATGTGTGTTTATTAATAAGCATTACAAAAATTTATATCACACTTTTTTGTCTTATTCCATTAGGTTTCCCAAGCAGAATGCATGATTCCCGGGTGTTTAAGCATTCCTTCGTGTGCAGTAAAGTCTAGAATCTGTTTGACGGAAGATTTCACTTGATTGGAGACTCTGCTTACTCTATTTGCCCATGTTTACTGACTCCGTATCGTGATTGTGAATTGTTGACTGTTAAGAAAAGTAACTATAATTATCGTCTCTGTGCTTCACGGGTAGTGATTGGAAATGCCTTTGGTATTTAAAGCAGTGATTTCGTCAACTCCAAATGTTGGAATTTCATACTTTCGACAGGTTAACCAAATTTATCATGTCAGTTTGTGTGTTACATAACATGTGTATCATGAAAAATGATACAGGGGCTTTCTACGACAGTTACTGGAATATTGGTGATGATAACGATGCTCCCTGTCATTCTGAAAACGACATACCTGAAAACATTCCTCGCAGTGATCTTGTGGAAACGGCAATTAAATTACTTTGGGAACAAAAAAGACGTGATATCAAAAATAATTTGCCTTGTTGTTTAAGAGCTCGGAATTAAGTCATGAATACAAATCATTTTGGTCGACCTTGTTTGTTTATTATTAAATGTAAACAATGGAATTATACAGATTTGTCTTTTGTCAACAAACCACACATAGCAGCCAAGAGATCTAATATTTGGTTTTCCATTGCTAACTGCCGTTCAGCTAGAGCATTCTTTGCCTTGATACGTCCTTCTCTCTCAATTTACTTCTTTGCTTGCACTTGTTCCACAATTTCCAGTTTCTTCCTTTTGTGTTCTTTTTCTTCTTCAAATCTTTGTTCTCTTTGTTCTATTTCCTCGGCTTTTTCCTTTTCTTTGCGATTTTGTGATTCTTGGCGATGGGAGAGAAGTGATCCCGTTGCAGTCAGACGTTTCCTGTTTCTTATTTTTTGTGCGACAAGAAGTCATTTCATTGATCAAAGAAGTTTTGGAAGAATCGGCTGTAGACTCTTGATTTTTTCAACGATTCCTTTGGCTTTATACTTCAACCATTGGAGAATTGACGGCAAGGCGGTGTATCTGTAACAGCTGTTTGAATCTCAGCTCTAGAATTTTTAACATCTTCCTCGTCACTTGATAATTGTTTGCAATTTTTTTTAAATTTGACTTAATTTCACCACACCGAGTTCTCGCAGGATTTCTGGATCAAGGGAATCGTCAATTGATTTTATTTTGGAAAACTCCTCCTCGAAAGGAACAGCTTTCCTCTTTCTGGGAGTTTCTTCGTTGTTCGAACTAGCCAAAAAATTTTATCTTCTTTACCGTTTTGTATCTAGGAACAAATAAAAAGAATCAAAAAGTTTTCTTATACTACGCATCGAAAGAACATTTTACCTCGAATTGCACTGCTCTGCAGATTTATCATAGCCCATTTTTTTCAACTCTGAAGCTATCTTATGCCACATAGCTTTGAGGTTTCTAAATTTTTTTTGTGGTCCAACATTAGGAAGGAACTCGAAGTACTTTTCAAGAAGTATGCTTGTGATGAATACATGAGCTGAATACGTAAGAGAATTGTCACATGAAAAGTACTTTTGTTATTGCCTTTTGCAACAGTTTCTACAGATATAACGTCGTCGTTATTTTCAGTGATGTGTGCTGGTTCTTGAAAACCTAAATGGGTAGCAAGCAAATGTCAAGAATTGACACATACACTTCAGGATCAAATATATGCTGACAATACTTTCAGCTGTTTGTTGCTCTGTCTCTTTTGACGTAAGCTTTTCTTTGTCAACATTAGCAGGCTGTGGATTGGTTAATGAGCAAAAATATGAATTTTAAAAATGAAGTGAATGTTTAAAGAAAATCTTTACCGTTTATGTCTTTGCTATTATTATAAATCACTGCGAAACCTGGATCTTTTTTATCGATTTTTAGAATATATAGAGAAGCATTTTTAGCTTTCGTAAGAAGATACTCGTAGGTTTCTATAGAAATGATCTTGTTTTCAACTAATTATTCCTTACTCAAATAATGATTGCCAATTACATCTATGATTAAAGAAAAAAATTAGTAATAAAACAAGTTGCAGGTCAGGAAAAGCTTTTCAAACATAATGGAAAATATTATATAGTGCAGTAACCAAGCAATAATTTAAAGTCGTAATTACCATCAACAACAATTTCACAGAGAATGTCGCATGTCTCATTAAAAACTGCTATTTCCTTTTCGTCAGTCACATATGCCAATAAGTACTGTTAAACTTGGGCCTCAATATTTTCCCAACGATATTCAATTTTACTGCAAACCAAGTGCAATTTTTATTTGCTTTTTGGTTCCAGCCCTAGGCTACAGAGTCAAAAAATGAAATCAGATTTGTTTTTCGCTCAAAGTTCGAGCGAAATCCACCCCAGTGGAATAGCACGGCTTGACGTTCCAAAATGTTGGGTGACAAATTTGCTCCCACTGGAACGGATTTTAGCCAAAAGTAGCTCCATATGTTTTTTTCGATCGCTTAAAAGAACCCGCGTGAAAACGCCATAAACATGATGAAAAGACTGACGAATCAGTCTGTGATATTTATCGAGGAACTTTTTCTGATATATCTCAGGAAAACATCGAGGTGTATGTTATACATCGATTTTTTAGTTGTAGTAAAGTTGCGTTGTCACGTCTTGAATCTTGAAAAATTGTAAAGGCATTTGGTCAATTTACTCTGTGCTTTCCAATAATAAAATTAAAAACTGACACAATAGTTAGGGACTGAAAAGTAAAAGAATCAGAGGAACAACTGAAAGTATCAAGTTAAAGTTTTTGATATTTCTGTTTAGAAAGATAAGCATGTTAACGATTTCGGGATTCAAAGCATTTCTTTTCTTTGAAATAATCGAAGTACAGCCTTTGAACAAAGCATTTCTGAGGGAACTGAGGTAGAGGGTATATGGAAATATTTCTTCAAAATTTGTATCAAGTTGTCACTCCATCTATTTTTCCACCATTGCTGGGGATCAATATTGTCAAAGTTTTCAGTCATTGTACTCCTTGATAACAAGAATATTGTTGACTATCCGGTTTCGCCAACTCTTTTTGGAGCGTTGGTTTTCTCGCAGTTTCTTTCTGTGGACTTCTAAATTCAAACGGAACGTTTTCTTCGCCGTTTACACTTGATCCGACTTTTCTTATCTCCTTTCGAGGGAGTGTTCCACAGCAATGACTGTGCTATTCCACCTAGTTACAATTACTTGTTTAAGTTTTTCCATTGTTTTTAGCTGCGTGTTTGCTTGACTCGATTGTTTGAAAAATGTAACGAGTGCATGGCCTTTTGCAACGATTTCATTGAGATGGGAATTATTTTTCCAGTGCGTCTGTTAGTACCAGATTAGTGTGTGCTAAACATGAAACATGCTTCCATCCTCCTAAGTCACTGCTGCTTTAATTAGGTGCATTGTCCGTCACAAAAGCCTCTACTTTCCTTCCGAACTTCCAATCTCTTTCCACTTCTTTTAAAACTCACAAATGTTTTCACTTGTGTGGGATTCAGGCAAAAAAGAAGTGGCCAGGACACAAGTAAGCACTTTTAGTTGGTTAATTATGAAGTGGACCGTCACAGTGATGTAGGAATCTCCTGTCGTCGACGTCCATCCATCGGTGGTCAATGCAAGCTGATCATACCAGTAAATTTCTGACTGAAGTTTTGTCTTTGCCTCTTCATACAAATTGGGCAGCAGGACCTTTGTAGATTTTGTCTATCATAAAAGATCTGCCCAGGGGTCTAACATTTAAAGTTTTTGTTGTCCATCATGCTTAGTGGGTGCATCCCAGAAGTAGCAATAAAAGGGGAGCTCTTTTAGAGGCTGCCAATTTTTAGAGAGCCGGGGATAACAGGCTATATCTGCAAGAATAATTCATAAAATTGTTGAAGTGTTGAGTGAATTGGTAAAGGAAGTCAAAAGAAACAAGCAAATTTTTCATTCCTGTTGTATCGCAAACCGCATCTTCCAACAGCATTATGCACTCAGCTTTTTGTTTGAGTGATGTTTCTCCTTACTCAATTTAGGTTGTATTTCTAAAAAGAGTTCGTTTTGATGGATTCTAAGATGTGTTACTGCATTACATGTATTGCTACTTTGTATGACAAGCATTCGACAATGAATAGCTTCAGCCCTCGATTGGGACAGCACACATTGATGTGTGATTCAGAACATGCCTTCCAACTTCAGATATTTGTTGAACTTTGTGAAAATATTCCAACATATGGAGCTTCCCCCCTCCTTTTTGTACAAAATCAATCAAGTCCAAAGAAAATTTAAAGTAAATTTCAGCAAAATCATATATAAACAGTATTAAATATTCAATTACAATTCCAGTTTATATGCACAACCAATTGGTCAAGCAACAAAAAATTCTTTTTCAACATCTTTCATTGATGTTTATTTTTCCTGTAAAAAATACACAAACGTCAGACGAACTTATTGCGCGGCAGCAACCAGAGGTCGAGCATTTACTTTGATTTTGATTAATGGTAAAGGTTTTGTCGACAATGAAAGGACAAAAATCACTGACCCATTCCCTACATCCCTTTCCGTATACTAAATAAAAAAACTTGAACTCCTTGGATTCAAGGAATCAATCTTTTCTCATCATTTTCAAGTTTAGCATGGAAAGCTATTCCAGGACGAGAATCAAACCGTAAAGCAACGAGCCGTACTAAAACCTCCGACAGTCAGGTAATATTTAATGTGCATTGGATCCTGACGCATTGCCACCTGACCTAGTAGTAGAGTACGTTTTGCTAGTTACGCAAAATTCTAGTCCAGTAAGATGAGGTAACGCTTTGAAAGAAAGGACAACAATAGCAAAGGCGTCGTGGAGAATCGGGGGCGTTCCGCCTTCTTTAACTCGAATCATATGTCCTTATAAAACATGATAAACCAATAGACAGTGTCGTCCAAAACAACATGGCAAAAACTGTGGACCAAAAACTGTCGGCATAAATAGCAACGATTAGAGCAGACAGCAACATAAGAAAAGGCAAGCCCCAAACTTGCTTTTCTGGAATAGTAATTTCACTTATGGACACTAAATGGTAGTACCCGACAGTATCCCCATGTGACGTATCAGTAAATAAAGACGAGTGGGCCCTCGGATTTCCTAAGGGAATCTTTCAGGGATCAAGACTCTTCGTGGAGCCTTCAAGATTTTTTATTGTCTTTTCATTCTCTTAATGTTAAAAAATGAAAATTTCGCAGTTAAATTCATAATCAGTTTAATGAACAGTTTGCCGGCGTGGTATATAGGGAGAAAAGCGTCCTATTAGCTACAATCACTATCTGAATTCTTTATGTGTTTTTTTTTTGTGCTTTGGTTTACATTTATTGTATTCGTTTGACTGATAAAACTTATTCACAAGTCAGAAACAACATATAAAAACTTCACACCTTGTTTTCTACCCAAGAGGTTAATGGCATATTCATGGATTAACTTAATTTGAAATACACAAGAAGGCGTAGTCACATGTACAGTATCCTACAAAAAATCCGAACGGCGATTTTTTTGTTTTAAGCCACCTATCCATGTATCGGGAAACTGTGTTTGGCTTTTTTACATAAAGTTAGGGGGCTAGGAACAAAGCGAAAGGTGGGAAGAAAGTAATGTGTGGAAAAGCCTTAGGCTCGTTGTCAATTTTTGGACAAGTGACGAGAAAACCTAAAGGCTGCAGGAATAATTCGTTGTTCATTTTTTCGCACCATGGCAATTCCAGACAGCCTGTCTGATTTTGCTCGTATTTTTTGGGGGGTGGGGTAGAGACATGGCCATGGGCTAATTGAGCCTATAACTCCTTTTTTCATTCTTCCCAGTTCCCACCATTCGCTTTGTTCCTTGCCTTCCAAATTTAGGTCTAAAGCCAAACAGTTTCCCGAAGTATGGATAGGTGGCTCAAAACAAAAAAATCGCCGTTCGGATTTTTTTGTAGGATACTGTACACCATGACCACTCTATTGAATAACAAAATGAGTTATTTCTGAATTATATTCCCTTCTTCACTCTCATGCTTCAAAATTATGATTGGGTTATTGAGTGAGTGAGACCATTACCTGTAAAAGAATGCATGATTGTTGGTTAAAATATTAGTCGATGTAACCTGTCAATTCATTCTAAACATGTGTTTAGAAGATGCACCTATCTCTTTTCAAGACTTTCTTTGGACAGGAAAACTGGATAGCCAAGATACTTCCTCTTCATTGAATGGTTGAATGGTAACTTTCACAGAGAATAACAATTTGATTCTTGATCATCACGAATGGCTTATTACAAGTGTCTTGGAGTGATGCTAGAGAATATGATACAATTTAATAAAAAATTCTGAGAAATAATAGAAATAAGGTATTCACCTAATTTTCTTGTTATCTCCTGCAGTATTTCATGCCAACTTCAAAATTTCAGCAGCCAGGTATATAGACCGGGGCATCAGGATTAATTTGCACGCAGTCAGTTTCAAGTCTGGAATTCTTCAGGTTGGTAGTAACTGTAACCTTTCAACACAGAAATGTGTTTAAAGAAGATGATAGTATCTCATTTCAAGATTTGAGATCTTAAATATTTGTGAATTTTTGTACAGACAAAATATAACTTGGGAATGTAACATAGACAAAATATGAACATCGCTATTGACGTTCCATAAGCAGACGGACTACAAGTAATACTGTCGTCTGCTAGTGAATCAAACTGAAAGTAAATCTGAGTGAGTTTTTCTTTTGCAGATATTTCGCGAATAGAAAAACCACAGCGCAAATTTAGTCTTTTCGTTTAAACGGCAAGTTCTTCCGCACTCTTAAATTAGAAATGGTCGCATTCTCTAATTGTGGAATCGTATGTGCCGTCTATTTTATGAAGTTTTTCCTCTTTTTTTCTCTTTTTTTGCTCCCAATCTCTCCGTGCAAATCTTCAATACTTGTAGAAGTTCGTCGGTACCTATGTAAAAAGTTATTCTACGTCAAATAAGAAAGGTCGCGTGATCCGAGAAAGTCAAAGTTAAAAAAAACCGTTTTCGTCACCCTCCCCCCCCCCCCGCCCATTTCCCAGGGACCTCTATGGTTAATAGTATTTGGAGGGCTTCCGGAACTTTTGTTTCTTGGAATTTCTGGGCCTTAATGGACGGTAATCCTTCGGCTTTTTTAAATAATAATTTTAAAAATCTCTCGGGGAAATTACCAGCTCTAGCTGGTACGACTGTTCGACCACATGGCAGATAAACCACGAGACCGAACAGCGCACGCCTGTGCTAAAGAGAGGGAAACAATGGGTTGCAGCCAATGAGTTAACTTACGAAAACTTGATACCAAAATACATGATAATCCACGCTGATTTATCATGCCAATATCCTTGTAGTTTCCTTTGAACAGCATCTTTTCAGCAATTATCTAAATAATAAAAAAATAGAGGAATAAGAAAGCTACGTTTAACGCGATGACAATTGGACGGTTTAACACAATTCAGAGTTTCGACTATAAGCTCGACGATGAAATAACGTGTTAAAACTGGAATCAGTGTTTCTTATCAAACGATGCCAATAGTCCGGCAAAAGCTAAAAGTAAAGTGAAAAGCAAAGGGAATTTGAATGAAAAAGATTAACACCTTATTGACAGAAGTGGTAGTGTGGTGATGAATACATGCGGCGGGCAACAGGTTAACAAACATTACCAAGAGAGGATGATACATGTTATCAGTTGGTTGGCTGAAGTCTTTCGTTTCCACATATTTTTTAGCTCCTAAGTCGATTGGTGTTGAAATCCAATGTAAGAAAAGTAAAAATGATTTACAATATACGAACTTCAGACATATTCACAACCTATGAATGACAATGAACCTCAATAAACTTACAAACATAGTTACTCCACCAAATTAGTTCACAGCAGGAGCAATGCTAAACAAATACAGTGGTAAATATTTATGCAGCTGTCTGTTTTGTAGTTAGTGTAGGCAAATCTGGAAATGATTTGTGTGATGTTGTGAGCTTCACATGTTCAAATGTGAAGCTAAAGATGTTCAATTTATCTATTGTTAGAGTGGTTTGGTCAACCGAGGACGTCAGCTTTGCTTGACTTAAATATCCTTGCTATATTTTAAATGGCCACTCCAGATAAAGAAGTCTTTTTAAAATCCGGTTTAAGCAGGAGGACAAGTTCTGTTGGTGCCAGCCTGAGTGCAGAAGTTTCCAGTTCCCACGACACAATCGAGAAATTTCGATAAAATTTCCGAATTGATAGATGGCATCAGAATTGATAGATTAAGAAAAATTTCATTATTTTCTGTTTGAAATTTTGTCCTCCAGATAAATTTACCCAATCTCCAAATTTGACGTCAAGAATTCTGCAACATTTAGATATACTTCGATGAAAATAGGCTGGTGCCTTAATCGATGCCTTGTTGTTAGAATAGATTTTGTATGTTTATTGGCATGATATTTCTAATGGATTTTATTTTTTATTTAACAGGTTGCACTTGAGATTCTCGAGACAGGAGAAGTACCTAAAAACACTATGACTTTTAAAAAATTTCAATAGTGTCTTTATCTGGACAACAATTGGAATTAGGAATTCCTTGTCATATTTCTTTCTATAACTGGATTACTTGGATTTCATTTTAAACCTGGATAGTTGTATATTTTAATCTTAATATGATTTGAAAGTAATCACAGGTGAGGTATATGAAACTAGATCCCAGGCCATTGTAAAATATGAAAAGGGATCTGTTAAGCGTGAGATAAAACTAATTGACTGCAATGAAGCAACAATAAATAATTTATTTTAGAAATCAAATCTATGACATAAACATGCAGACGAGAAGTTTCACATTTTTAGGTGATGTGAAGGAAAAACTATAGAAACATTTATTTTAAGTGTTACCCAGCATCAGGATGATGATGTTTTAGCTTTGGGAAGTGTTCAAATTTATACCTATCCTAGGTGCAACAACGAAAAATTGTTGGTTTGGATGATGATGAACTGTTATGAAGACTCCATCATTATGGTAAAAAACTATGCTATGGATTTAACCTTATAGAAATGATAATTCACTAAATTTATTAGTTCGACTCTCCATTTCCTGAAAGAGAAGCAATAAAGGACTGGCTGAAACTGGTTAACGAAGAACTATTACTGAATGACCAACAATTGTTAAACATTCATTCAATCAGACATTAGAAAATGAGTACACCCGAAGACGAGTGTTCCATTTGGAGATTACTGTTAAATGAAACCCGCAGTTTTTTGTAATCATATTTTTAGAGGAAGAGAGAGGTGGATTCGCTTCATTTTGAAACTGATTTTGATTATGAATTATTAAAATAACAAGTTTTTTTTAACAATATGGAGCTCCTTAATCAAAAATAAAATAGTGTAAAAAGTGAAGACACTCATCCACCAAGTAAACTACCACATCGCAGCACAAGAGGCGTTTTACATGTTTGATTTTGTGACTCGGTAATACCCCATTTAAATAATTTTCAGAACAATTTATAGATTGCCACTCATTTTTATTTACATTTTTAGGTTGAAAGTGGAAACCTAGAACCTAGACGTAAGAGAGTAATTTTATTCACTGTTCAGAATCCCAACAATACTGGGGAAAGAAGTATATCTTATAAAAATTCAATTATAATAATGTAAGTTTACTTGACACACTTTAAAAGCCCATAGTGAAGCAGATTTTCTTGAGGATATTCTCTGGGTGAAAGTGCTTATCGTGAATAAAAGAGGCTATGATATTACATCACCAATAGCTGTTCATAGAAGCCATGATGAAAATAGTGCCAGTAAAATCAGGGTAAATAAATCTGAGGATGTATATTGCAGTTCTATATCAATTTTACAATATACTTTTAGGATCCTTGAGAATGCTTACGCCAACTTTAAGTTAGATGTTTTGCTTCCAAGATGTGAATGATAATCTTATTTTTGAAAATCTCATCCAAGAAGGCAGCACTGTATAGAACTTTAGCAGGATCAAGGTAGTAAATCATTTAAAACAGAATAATTGAATCTGATAATAATATTTTTTCCTGTTAGATTTCCATCAAATCTCAATTGTTACTATAATATTTTACATTAGAGGAAATTAATACTTGATACGGCTGATAAAGAATTAATATCACATGCCTCAAGAAAAATTGTATTTAAATGGCCGGACTGCCCATATGATGTGCTGCAAGTTGTGATGAACTGCTGGAAATTAATTTTTTATGAAGTAATTCTTGAGAAAATTACTCGAGCAGGCAAGAAAATAAAGCTTGAAGATCGATTACTGCAAGAAAACAAGATTCATCTTCGCAAAATACAAATTAGCAAATTCTGGAAGAAGAATAAATCAGAAACATCGCAATAAAGCAAGAACATTTAATGGCCGAACCAACAGCAAGAATAGTACACAATGAATATATACCAGTGTTAAGAAGAAGGGACAATTCAGATGTCATTGCCAGAACAGCTCAAGAAAAGATTTTAGGATACCAAATTGTTGAAGTGCATTTAATCGGAGATAAATTCTCACGGCAAGTCCAACCACCAAATCAATGCAATCATTGTGGGGAAATACAATGAACTTCGAAACTTGAAAGTATTTGTTGCAGCCTAAGAAAAAAAAGCCTTTGAGTTTTTCCTGAAACTCTTATTCCATTCGTGATTTGTGGTAAGAATCATCAGAGGAGGCCAACATATTTAGAAAAAAGCTCGAATATTAATGCCTTGGCGCTTGCGTCTCAAACGATGTCAGAATTAAGGTGGATTTTCACCACCTGTAGTAATACAAGGAAGAGGTCATAAATTTGTTGTTTCCCTGCGTACTAACCCTGGGGGAACCTCAAATTTTGTAAAATTTTAGGTGTATGACCCAAACCATGAACATAAGCAAAAACATTTGTTTTAAAAATATGCGTTTACCGAACGAAACAGCAACAACAAGAGTTCAGGAAAATTTATCGTCATTGCTTCTCAGACTTATATTACGAAAAAATTCTTACATAAAGTACTTCAAAGAGTGCATATGAAATTACAGGTGTTCAACTGACATATTTTTGTTTAGTAATTAGTGCAGGTGAAAAACCAAGAGATGGGCATACTCGGGTGTATAATAAAAATCTTAGAAATCGCTGATCTTTTCAATTAAGAACCAGGTCCAAGTGGTATAATTTTAAAATTACGAAAAGGTGCTATTCGAGAAATATCTTATATTCATCGGTCATTGGACTCTCTTCATTTTTGTGCTTATCCATCCGTTTGGGAATGATGAATGTCACACAGGGTTGAAACAAATAAATCCAAGCATACTCGGTGATGATAAGGATCCTATTCCTTCCGGAATTCTATGCGTTTAATTTAGATTAAAGGACTGGCTAAAGTAATTTTTTGCTTCGGATGTGTTGACAATTTTGAGAATATTGTTGCGTTCAGTGTGCGAAGACTGAAAATCAAAATTTGTTTTGGCTTAGAGCAAATCAAAGCAAAATTGGTGCCGAACTTTACAATTTGTGTCACAACTCATCGATCCAATTCTTTAAAAAAAAATAGGAAGAAACATTATTTTTCCATCGTAATTTATGGGGATCAGAAAGAGATATGCATAGACGATTTATGTAAGGATGAAATGGCAAAAGTTCTTCATTTTCACAAACCAGATTTTTTTATTACTGTTACCTGAAATCCCAATTGGTTGGAAATAGAATTGTTAGAAGAACCAATACCTAGCCTGTTTTGAATGTTAATTCATATAATATGGAGGAAAAATATATATGAAAAATGGATAAGAAGGCTTAGTTAGTAGTTTCTCTTGAGTTGGCGCTAATTAAAAAAAGAGAAAATTAGGGACCATTTTTCACGCCCCTTAAAAACATCACTATACATGCCATTTGTAGTAGTAAAATAAAATAAAAATCAAACCCATTAGTTCGTATGTACTTTTTAAAGATACATCTGCGAAGATGAGCTGGTCAACTAGTCTGAAATACTTTCAGACAGAGTCCCCGACTTCTGTCAGACAATGATAAAAACTAAACACACTAAATTTTTCCCAGACTAGAAAATATTTTCCTTCAAGCTACGTGCTCACACGATACTGATCACCATTGAGAAAGAAATGGCCATTATTCTTTTGCGGATAGCACCGCGATCTCCTGCCAATGCAAGATACGGTGCATCTTGGTGAGAAACTTGTAACAAGACTTCTTAACCCAAACATGCAAAAACAAATTTCCGTGCCCGACTGACGGTACTGGACGCGGTTGTTGAGCACGTTTTCGAACCATACAGTTAAAAAAATTAGAAATTTTTATTTCTGCTGACCATTTTGTGCGTTTTTGTTTTTTTGCCCCGTCAAGCAAGTCAGTCACCTAAGAACTGCCAAATTCCACCACCACTGAAGTCGGACAGGGTACTTTTTTCCCTGTCAGTTACATATATAGCAGCCACTTTTGTACCTTAGACGGTTGGTCGTGAACAAAATTTTTGATTTCACCTTTTAAAGGTTATTGAGCCGTAGCCAACTAATTGGACGAACCTCTTCCTGTTCACCAAACTTGACATAATTTTTCAATCAATCAATTTCGTTATCAAACGCATTTCACTATAGACCACAGGATTTCCTTGTGAGACATTTGTGAACAGCGCTGGAAACTTCATGATGCAATCTGGCGGTCACTGGAATACATGACCGGGAATTTCTTCTTTCGTGATACCCTGCTGCACCAGAAGTGACTTATTTTTCGTCACTTGGTTGGGTTTGATCTTTGGTATACCCAAAAGTGGTTAATTTAGACTAGAAGAGTAATTTTTTTCTATTCAAATTGATGAAAAAGTAGACAAGGCTTCCCCATCAGATTTCTGTCTGTCGAGACGTGTTTGCCCCGTCTACCAAAAACACGGTATAAATTGAGAATTACTCGAAGGATTGGGATGGAAATGGGATCACTGTCAGAAAAAGGCATATTTATCATTTCGTTTTAAGGTCGTAATTTTCCATAGGTGATATTCTGTAATGCACAGCTCTGTACGCAGCCTGAGTCAGCGTACGACTGGTGATATGCATACTGTGTCGCCCTGCTTCGGGTGTTCTGTATGTGTATTCAGTAAGCCCACCCCCTTCGTCCGTCCGAAACCTCTTTTAAAAGAAGAAGACCTGATGCTTAAAGACAAAATAAATTACGATGTCGTATTCAGACTTTGCAACCCTCGGATTTATTTATTTTTGGAAACTGATATTCCTGATTCTTCTTACCTGAACCTGATTTTTTAACTGATGCGAAACTTGATTTCAAATTATCTCGACAAGACCCTCAATCCTTTACAGCGCGTCTCTCGTCGATGGATTTATGTTTTCTCTTTTCGTTACATGCAATATTGGCTTTCTTGCGACAGCTTTTACTCTTTTGCCAAGCATTTTACCACGTTAAATGCATTTCTGTGAGCGGAAATCATTGCATATAAATTGATTATGTTTATAAATACTCTTGGAGATTCTTCAAGCGTATGATTGTTTACTAACCTACAGGGAACGTGAGCTCGGTTAGTTAGTTACAGTTGATTAGTGGTGAACACTTCGGGTGTTCACCACTAACTAACTAATTTCGTACATCCTGCCAAAAGTGCGAGAATTTTAAGCCTATTTAAACGTATTTAATTTAAGCAGATTCTGCAATAAATTATTCAAATTCCGCAAGAAATTATGCAAATTAACCTTAGAGGTGAAACCCTCGGGAATACCCAAATTTGTTTAACCCTGGTTCTATGAGAGCCAGCAATGTGAGACTTTAAAAAAAAAAATTCTTTTACTGAGTTCCTGTATGTAGGTGTAGGAAAGTAGACACAAATCTTCTGCTTACAGCCTCAGATACTATACAAAACATTCAAAGGCGTTTCAAAATTCTGAATTGGTACGGAAGAATAAGAGACGATTCATTTCTCTGTAGTCTGCAGTGTATTTTTCTGTCGTCGAAAGATATAGAGGAAACCGTCTTACAGACCCGAAAGGACACCAAAGAGAAACTAAATACCTATGGTATTCCAGTAGATGAGGGAGATCCATTTGGGTTTGATGACAGCCAATTAGCATGGAAACTAAAGGATTTTTCAACTTCTGAATTTTAACTTCAGATTTGAATGAAAATTTTGATGAAGAGTGTGAATATAGAAACAAATTGCGAAGTTAGTGAGGACGTAGTCGATTCGGATTATTTTGACGATAACGACGGTAGAGATCTTTCATCTATAGCAACGGTACATACGTCCCTTTTGGAAAAAACTGGAAAGGGAATAATAAAAATGATTCTTTGATAGAAGTCAAGTTCGTTTTCTCTTGTAACAGGTAAGGATGAAAGATTAAGAGATGTTATGATGAAGAGCCCTACTAACACTGCCATATTGACGGGGATGTACATACTTTATAAGGAATATACCATAAATATTCTTGATTTGATCCCATCCTAGTTTCGAATATATGTATACCCACCATACTACCGCCTTCTAGGTGCGACCTGGATCTATCCATCCCATATTAACCTACATCTTAGGTCATTTGGATGAGCCGTTTTAGTAGGATGTGCATTAGTATTGGCATTGGAAAATGGAGTCAGAAAATTAAGCATCGACCGAAAAACACGTGTTATGCAAACTATACAAGTTTCAGCTTGGGAGAAATGTTGTTTGCTAAAACAGTAGAGAAAAGAAAAATGCGAATTGGAGATTAGTGTGTGTTCCAGTGTGAGCCAGATTTGAGCAATGCAAACAAAAGAAGAAAAAATGGTGTTATGGTTGGTTATGTCATGTAATTTAGTGGTTTATCTGCAGCATCCAAAAAAGAGATAATTGCGACAATTTTGATATGGGATGGCAAGGAAATCACTGGGACACTGTGTCACTGGTATCATTTTGAACACGACAAACAAAATTTATCGTGAAAGTTGAAACAAGTCAAGATGTGCCCTTCATGGCTTTCATCCCAGTCTGTTTTATGTCTGCATTGTTCTCAGCTTATATTTGACATTGATATAACGTGTATAACGGTGTTGAATTTAAAGCAATACACAAACCAAATGTTTTCGATAGGTGATAAATTAATTACATTTAGGAAGAAGAAAATCAACGACATCTTGATTGTGCAGAGACACATAACTAACCTAGATAATTAAACGCATTAGTTTGTTCTTGAACGCAGGCAGCATATGATTCCATTGTCTGTGTTTATGGATGTATCGGCTTTTTGAATAACAGATAAGAGTTGTCGACAAGTTGTTGTGAATGAATTTTGCCACAATTCATCATTTTGTCAAGTAAACCATCACTGATACATGTTTTTGGATCCGATTTTCACTATAAAACCCTTTTTCTTCTTAACAAGCCATCCACCACTCAATGAGACCAATTTTATGATTTTTTTATTTTTCGGAAATCTTCTAATGTGGGAAATATTTACGAAAAACTGAAGGGTTTAGCTGAAATTTGGATTATTTTCAATTTTCAACAGCACTTTTTCGTCAAGTACTCAAAAGAAAATTAGTCAAGTAATAAGAAAACTTCACCGTTTTTTTAATACCTGGCTTTAGAGCCGAGAATTTGACGATAAGAATTTCAGAAAAATCATTAAAATTTCTTTGATTTTGACCATGTTGGCCGTACGCGACAGATAGCTTATTTTTGGTAATTTAAGCTTAGAAAAAGAAATACACCTGATTTTCCATACACCTTCTTAATAAAGTTTTAGTCAGCTTAGATTTGCAACATTCAAAATAAAAACTTTAACATGCTCAATAAAGCTGTTAGCTGGTTTGCAACAAAATCTTCTATTTTTAACTTTATTTAGCTTACGCAATCGCTTAGGAAATTTTTCAGGCATCTTATTTGGCTTTGCTGATTGCCGTATGCAGACTTCGCCCCCAATCCTTCGCTTTTTCCATTGTTTCCTATGTATCAAGTCCCTTCTGTATCGATATAAAAGTCCTTGATACATAGGAAACAGGGAAAAAGCGAAGGAGTGGACAGAAAAGGCGGCGAAAAGCTCATATACGGCAATCGGCAACTCCGAATAAAATGCCAAAAAAATGTGTATCACGAAAATCGTGATATCTCAGACTTCTCAGCGAATTATCAAAAATTCTTTTGGCCTCTGAAAGAGGGATGAAAGGGCTACATTTTTTATAATTAGTTTTTTTAGAAGTCGAATATACGGCTAAAAGCGATGTAGTCGGAGGGGGAAACTTTAGGTTTTCGTGATATTTCACGATTTTAAACCGCGATTATCTCGTGAACGAAAATAGATAAAAGTTGGGACTTAATTCCTTTAGAATTGCCTTGCGATTCTCAGCAGAATAGACCAGTCCGGATCTTTAGAGTCCTTTTCCGGATTACGATCCGAAAACGACCTCCGGAAAAAAGGGGGTATTTCGGTGCGGTTGAGTGGGAGATCGATTGTTAAAAACACGACTAATTACTCTCAAATTGAGTTTTTAATGATTTTATACAACATGTCTAATATAATATAACGTTTATACACTATAAAATATACACGTACTCAACATGATAATTTGTAACGTTTAAAACATTTATTTGATGTTTCAAAAAATATGACCACGACGTGATTTGAACACGCAACCTTCTGATCTGGAGTCAGACGCGCTACCATTGCGCCACGCAGTCACACACAATAAATTTGTCATTTATTAATAATAAAATGACGTTACTAATGGGGGTACACAGATGTAATTAGCATTATAGCATTATAGTATAATTGACTAAACCCTTGCTAACTTGTTGCCTGATACAATTTTTCTGGTTCTTCTGTAGGCCTAATAAAGTGAAAAAGTCTTGCGCCTCAAACAAAGTTTCCTCCAGCAAAGATCACGTTCCTGATAATTGGTCTGATTAGGGTCATCTTCATTGGCTATTTTAGCGAATAAACCGATGTTAAATATATCTCTGTTATTAGCTGACAAACCGATCCCGCATCTTATATCGCCTTGTTATTAGCGGCCCCAACCGCTAATAGTCAAATTTCATTTGCTGTTGGAGTCGCTAATAACAAGGCGATATAATATAAATATTCTTAGATACTTGAACCTATTTGCTTCCAACCGCTAATCATTTTATTTGCTGTTGGAATCGCTAATAACAAGGCGATATAACATACAAATTCTTAGATACTGGTACCTATTTTCTGTTCCAACCGCAAACAAAATTAATTTATTAGCTGTTGCAGTCGCTAATAACAAAGCGATATAACATACAAATTCTTAGATACTTGAACCTATTTGCTGTTCCAACCGCTAACAAAATTAATTTATTAGCTGTTGGAGTCGCTTATATCTTTATTGGAAACTAATGATTAACGAAACCATTGTGGAATAGTAAAAAATAATTCTTTCAAAATTCAAAATTCTATATTGATTTGTTTCCGAGTTCAAACGACCCACAATGATAGAGAACAAAGCAAAAAAAGGCCACTAACAAATTTAAACAAAAATGAAACCAATAAAAAAAAGTTGGTACCAGATAGATAACAGTAAGATATATATCTAGATCGATCATCCAAAAAATTTAAGAGATTGGACATCCATAGAATGTCCTAACCTTACAGTAAATAGAGAAAGGGAAAATGGCCCATTGGATATCCCATAGCTATGTCCTCTAGACAATGTGTGCTAGAAGGGATGCAGCTTCGGCACTCTGATGATTGAGCCATAAAACTCACAAGGAGATTACTGAGATTACGATGTTAATGACGACGAAGATTGTGTAGACATTAACATTGGAGATATTATTGAAAAACATTTAAAGAACCTGAACATGACGTTGGACTCTTCAACGGATGAAAATATTACACTCACCAATACAATGTACCGCAATGTACGATTGAAGAATCTTTGGAAAATTGTTTCATATTTTCTAGCAACAATTATGCGGTCAGAAGCAGAAGTTGAAACGAGCTTCACGAGAGCTTGATCTTTAGCTCAAAAGCATACTCATTTTGTGAGCTTTGAGCTTGAGCTTCGCTCTTTTTGAAAAAGTGTGAGCTTGAGCTTTTGCCTCATGAGCGGAAGCTCACGCTGGTGGCGCCATCCAGCGGCCAAAATTGAAATTTATTTGCTAAAATAAGCAAAAAAAGGCCACTAACAAATTTAAACAAAAATGAAACCAATAAAAAAAAGTTGGTACCAGATAGATAACAGTAAGATATATATCTAGATCGACCATCCAAAAAATTGAAGAAATTTGAAGCACATTTTTTCACTGTACTCGCATAAAATGTCTAACTTAGAGAATTTTTTTTTACTGTTTTTATTCTAAATTTGAGATTTATCCCATGGTCCGCAACTTAAACAAGCTTTTTATTTTTATTTATTTTTTACTTTTTCCTTGCGTCGATTTGCATTTTTACGAAAGGTTTTCCTTCTTTTAAAAATAAAAAGGTAGGAAGGGTAAGAGTAGGGATGGGGAAGTAGGGTGGGGACGAGTCGTTCGCAAGCGCCCTTTTTTAGCTTGTTTTGTAAATTTTCCTATTTATCTTTGTTTATCCCTTTAATTTTAAAGTAAATTTGAGTTGCGAAGTCCTTGGATTCGACTCAAATTAATCGATGCTATGGCTTCATTAAATTCAAATTTTCAACAAAAAAAAACACCGTTGCCAATTGCATTTTATTAATTAAAAAAAAAACGTGGAAATGAGCTTGAGCGAAGCTTATCTTTTTTTGTGCGAGCTTGAGCTTGAGCTCCGCTCACTTTTAGGCCATGAGCGGAGAGCTTGAGCTAAGCTCACGTTTTGGTGAGCTAGTTTCAACTCTCAGAAGAATGAGCAACCAAAAGACATTTTGGGCCGAGGTCCGAAAGAAGGTCCCATGATTTTTACATATTCGAACAAACATTTTCTAGTTTCACTTTGTCCAATGTTTTCATATTATTATGAAGAAAGATTGTTATTAACTCGTCGTTTTTACAATAAATATTAAATTCAATACAGCCTCAAAGAATTATTTCTAGAAAGTTGCATTGTACTGTAAGGTCTTTTCGATTAACACAAAGTTGCGTTTACTTCAAAGAATTAGTTCAGAAAGTAGCATTATACTGCATGGCCTTTCAATTAATACAAAGTCACGCTTACTTTAAAGAACGATTGAAGATATTTTGGTCAAAAAAGTTTATTAACTAAGTTTATATTTATATATATTAGAATTTATATTATATTTAGAGATTTAAGTAAAATAAAGTAAAATTTGTATTCCTGTTGTGATATACAGTCGCCACATTTCTTAACAGCTACTAGATTTGAACCATCAACTTTGAAGTTCGTATGCTTATACGATACCATTACGCTATCCAATTTATATCAAAATAAAAATTTTAAAATACCATTTTTATAAAATTTTGATGTTACTTAACTATTCATTAAGTAATTAAACTAAACAATACAGTGCAAGAAGTCATGTTGACCATAGACCATAGTAAAGTATATTTCAGCCATACTTTACTTTACTTCAATGTCTATTTATAAAACGTATATTCACTGGAATTAAACCACTGTCTTCAGTAGTCAGAATTCTTTGCTTTGCCTCAAAGCTAATTGACACTGCTAATTCCTTGAAAATAAATGCAATAAATCAGATTTCACTGTTATGTATTAATTATGAATTTTTGGCAGCAGTGTTTTAATAATATTGACAGTATGCTAGCACGGATGCTAGTCTGCTACATGGTAGGGAACAGAAAGGTTGTACGTGGCATTCCTCTTATTTAAGTAAAGTGAAGTAAAGTGAAGTAAAGTGAGAGTGAAGTAATAAGTAACAAATTAAGTAAAAATAAAGTAGAATTAAGTAAAAATAAAGTAGAATTAAGTAAAGTTTTGGTCGACCAAAATAGACTTTAACCCATATTTCTGTTAGTGTATCTCCAGTACTCCGGTTTCTGTTTTTGCCTTTATTTTTCAATGTATATTTATATCCGAGTCCATCAAGCAAGCAGCTCGTTTTCCTAAAATAGAAAAGAAAAGGTTAATTCACGTATACAATTTGTAGAATAAATGCTAGTCACCATACGTTTTAAGAGAACGTTTAACTATTTTTAAATTAGGTGTAGATGGCAAGTTTCTTTCAGAATTGGGACGCAAGTTTTCAGCACTACTTTCTAGTAAAGGATCTGGTAATGACCCGTGGCTCTCATCAAGAGAATCTAGAAAACGCTCGTAGAGTTCTTCCGATTGCATTGTTTCAGACATCTGAGCAATGAAGAAAATAAGTTAATCCATGGTAAATTTCAAGCTATGGCCGAAAAGAGACGACAAGACAAACCTGTTCAATGTGAACGTCGTCGGGTGATGTTACTGACGAAGAACGAGTTCGCCGCCAAGAACGAGGTGGTGATGGATGGACGTCCAACGGAGAGCGAATACGACGTCGACGAAGGGGCCAGGCAGTGGCCCGTTGGTCGTTGACCGGCGAATTCGATTGAGAACGTATGCGACGTCTAACTGCTCGGGAAATTGCAAGTTGGACGTTGGCATCCGGTGAAGTCGATGGAGAACGATCATGATGTCTTACTCGTCGGGCAATTGCACCTTGATTGTTGTCTGGTGAAGATCATGGAGAAATAATACGTCGTCTAACTGGCCGACCAACCGCACTTGTGATATGTCTATTTTCACCAAACTATAAGAATAAATAAATTATTTTTTTGAAACATGATGAGAAAGAGAAAGACTACCGAAAACCCCATTGTTGGAGAAGACATATGTGACGTCTCGGCAATTTCACGTTGTTTGTTGTCGGGTGAAGTTGATGGAGAAGGAAGGCGTAGTCTAGAAGGTCGAACAATTGCACGTGTGAAGTCGATTGAGGGTGAGATAGAATGTTCGGGTACATCAATCTGTAAAAATAATTAAATACAAAAATCGAAAATATATAAATATAAGACAAAGATTACCGCAACATCTGATGTTGGTGAAGTAGCATTTGACGTCTCGGCAATTGCACGTTGTTTGCTGTCGGGCGAAAAAGATGTAGAACGTCGTCGTCTAAATTTCCGGGTGGCAGGTGTGACGGGGTGAATCCAAACGTCTGTTTATATCATTCTGTAAAAAAAAATAATTGAAGTCTTGAAAATACATTAATAAGTTCAAGATTACCGCATCCTCCATCGTTGGTAAAGGAGCATTTAACATCTGTGCACAAAATTTTCATTTGTATAAAAATACTTCCTTTTCTTTAATTGTTTAGAAATATTTTATTTGAGTCAATCCTATAAAGATGAAGAAAAAATATAAATAAAGCAATAAGAAAAATTTGAGTCCACCAACTTACCAGAAATGCAAAGACGATGCATCAATCCTTATTATTATTCTTATTATCCTTATCTGTTACACTGAACACAAGGAACTTTTTGTGCTCTACCAATAAAAACTAAATTGCACATAGCACATCTTTCGTCCCTTTTTGTTACCTTTATCGTGTGACGGGCGAGGGTAGACTGAAATGGAAAGAACATTTTTGGTTACTGTACCTTAAACTTTATGTTAGGGGCATGGCAGGCATTGTATAACCCAGCTAGACTCTTCCCCGTCGAATGGAGACTTTTCGTTTCTTAGTGTGGAGGAGGTAAGGTAAGGTAAAGTAAATGAAGGTTCGGTAAATTACCCATAATTAGTTAGATTCCCGCCGTAAATTGTGATTGTTGTTCGGAAAGAAATGCCCCAATCATTTTTTAGATGCATCTCATCACCAACATGGTCGATATCACGCCAAATAGAGATTTTTCTATTTCCGTCACCAAACCATAAACTTTTATTATGGGCCGGAAAGGATGGGGCCGGAATGGTAATTTTTTTGTAACGATTCTGGCCCCAAAATTTGTGGCCGGATTGGCTGTGGCCGGAAAAGTTGGGGCCGGATTGACTGGCATTCCAATGTATGTAATGCTCCACATTACAATACAAGACGAAATAGATACTCAACATGTCCTTAATAAAATCAAAATTTAAAGAACAATGCGACTGCTTATTCCAGATAAAAACTTTAGAAAAAATGTTATTGCATTCCAACAGGAATTCAATTTATGGGAGTGTTTTGAAAAACGCGTTTTCCGTACTGCTCCTCTCAGCCGTACGGATACTTTTGGTACCCACTGTATGATCAATGTCAGGTCAAAATAGGAAAAGTGGAGGTCTGAATGAAAGAAAACAATAAAGTTCAAAATATTATTGGGCATATTGCTTCTCTTTGTTCCATTGCTTCTTTTTTTGAGATTTTTTCTGTTAATGTCGCGAGACGGACCCCTGTTTTAAAGAAAACTCTTCGAGGGAAAAGGGAAGGTGTTTAGAAAAAATTCTAAAAATTACGAATATATTTTATTTGTATAGCATCTTTTGGTGAAAAAAAACTTTGGGGCTATTTCCTAAGTATTTTTCCTGATTTTTTAATATGCCGGCTTATGGGGTAAAAAGTGGATGTACAGTATCTTCCATAAAAATCCGACTACCCCTTTTTTTAAAAAATGCCGCCTATCGGTTCGCGGCAGAACTACATGATGTAACCAGACAGTTAGGGTATGGGGTAATATTCTAGAAACGTACAAAGGCTTAATTTCCATGACAACGAGACAGCCTTTAAGGCATTTAACTCTGAAGCACATGGCCTTGATTAAGGAGAGGTTGGGTCACGTTGCCGCAAGCCATCCAAAACAATTTTCCATTTTGCCTGGCTTTTTCGCTTTTTCGCTCAACTTTGTGGGAGTAAAAGAGGAAGGGTTGTTGCTATGGCGACCAAACACGTGTTTGACTATTCGCGCCCAATACTTGCATTGTTCTTCAGATATAAAAGCGGATGGGGGGATAAAAAGTCAATTAATCAGTAGCAATGTTTCGTGAGAATCGTTCGAAAAAATTAACGGCTGGTGAAAGAGCCGCAGTCGTAGCGTTAAGTCTGTCTGGGCACTCCATCAACCAGATTTCTCGACAAATTGGTTGTGGCAGGGCTACCGTTGTGCTCTGGAAGGATCGTTTTGATCAAACTCAAGACGTGCAACGAAAAGTTGGATCCGGTAGACCGAAAATAACCAATCCTCGACAAGACCAACGGATGTTCAACGCTGCCCGTAATAAACCAATTACAACTTCTAAGGAAATATCGGGTATTTTAATTTTTGTATTCAATGTTTGCTTTCTGCGTTCAATAACTGTCTTATTATTGAATGCAGAAGCTGCTGGTGTGAATGTTAGCATTCAGACCGTAATCCGCCGAATGAAAGAAATTAACCTTCGTCCAAGACGCGCGGTTAGAGAGTTTTTCTTGACGGAGGCACACGCTGCACATCGACTTGAATTTGCGTTAGCTTATCGTAACTACCCTGCTGATTGGTGGCGAAATGTTATTTATAGTGATGAGAAAACCTTCGGGTAAAATTATCACATCTTTTTGTAATTAATTCATTGAAGCTAATATCTGTTAATTTATAGGTCTGATGAGTGTGGCCGTGTTTTTGCCTATAGAAGAAATGGAACAAGATTCGAAAGGGAGCATGTCCAAATTTACGATCGAAGTGGTAGAAAAACAAGCCCTGTCTGGGCATGCTTTTCTGCCGTTGCTGGTGCTGGGCCGTTCATACAAATAAATGGCCGATTTGTGAAAGAAAAATATATCGAGATTTTGGAGAATGATTTCCTTCCCTGGGTTCAAGAGCATTACGGAGAACAACCAGTTCGTTTCATCCAAGATAGGTCCCCCATACACACTGCTCGTATTGTAACTCAATGGTTTCGTGACCACCCTCAAATTGAACTTTTACCTTGGCCTTCGAAGGGGGCTGACATTAATCCAATTGAAAATGTCTGGGGAGATATTGTCAAAGACTTTAACATTAGAAATGCCCGAAATTCTGACGAAGTCTTTGACCATGCGTTTCATCATTGGCTAGGCTACAACGATAGACCCCAGTATTGGCAAAAATTGTCGGATTCAATGGTCAGGCGTCTTAATTTAGTAATCGATGCCGATGGATATTGGACTAAATATTAATAAATTCAGTCTTGACTTATTTGCATTTTCTTTTTTGTTTTTATAAATTTTCACTTAAACTAAAAACAAAACACACAATCTGGTCATTCTAAAATATTTCAACAGGAAATAATTCCTGTTGAAATATTATTAAATTTTTGGTCGGCATAGCAACAACCCTTCCTCTTTTACTCCCACAAAGTTGAGCGAAAAAGCGAAAAAGCCAGGCAAAATTGAAAATTGTTTTGGATGGCTTGCGGCAACGTGACCCAACCTCTCCTTAATCAAGGCCATGTGCTTCAGAGTTAAATGCCTTAAAGGCTGTCTCGTTGTCATGGAAATTAAGCCTTTGTCCGTTTCTAGAATATTACCCCATACCCTAACTGTCTGGTTACATCATGTAGTTCTGCCGCGAACCGATAGGCGGCATTTTTTAAAAAAAGGGGTAGTCGGATTTTTATGGAAGATACTGTACTTAATTGGTGAACGAGGGTGTAGAGACGTGGGGGTAAATCCTATGAAAATCTCTACGAAAATCGCCGTTCAAAAAGTTATTCGAGTTTCAATGAAACACGTAGCACCATCAGAATACAAGCAAAACGAGGGGGTTTTCTGAATCGTTTTTTGGGTACTGTATATCTATTCGTGATCCAGATGGCAGTGTCGTACGTCAACAACGGCCTTTTTCAGTCTCAGTTGTTTGTCGTTTTTCTCGGTTTATTACGCTTGTGCAGTGGTGGTTTTGGTGTCTGATTTGTTCTCCTGCGTGTCGTGCATCCGCTGATACCTTGTGCTTAGTTTATCTCCCTCTTGGTCTATCTATCTATGTGTTACAACATCTTGCCATGTTGAGCTATACCAGGGAAGAGATTCTGGCATGTCGCCAGGGGGCTCTCTCGTCTGCAGAGCCCGATCCTAGGCTTTCGGCCTGTGAAATTCTGCGTTCACGACTAGCAAAGTGCACTACCAAGAAGAAAGAAGATGAATCTAAGCTGCTCCTTGCGAATGTCCAGTCGCTAAAGTCGAAGGGTGAAGTAGTGATGGTTATTGCGGAGCAATAAGCCGGACCTGCTGTGTATGACTGAATCGTGGCTCACTCTAGCGAATGCCGATAGTGTTATTGCATCTGTGTGTCCTCCCGGATACTCGGGGCTTCATGAGTCGCGAAGCGTACGGAGGGGGGGGGGGTGTCGCCTTGATCTTTAAGTCGTCTCTCAACGTCCAGCGAGCTTCTGACTTACCATTATGCGAGTCGTTTGAGTTTCTGAATCTGTCTGTGGCCTATCGCCCTCGCCGTGTGCGAGTTTTGGTGGTCTATCGCCCTCCTGCGTCATCTATGACTGTGTTTATGACTGAGTTCCAGACGGTTTTGGAAACTATATCTGCTCTCCCCGATGAGGTGATCATTGCCGTGACTTTAATATCCACGTTGACGTCTCAACCGACAAATCTGCAACCGATTTTATCGGGTTGGTGGAGATGTTTGGTTTTTCGCAAGTAGTGGCGAAGTCGACCCACAGCAAGAAGAAACGAGTGACGGATCAGGGACACATTCTTGATTTGGTCCTCACTAGACAACTGGTTGATTTCATCCGTCATGTGTCAGTTGGTGATTTCATCAGTGACCATCGTCTTGTTACTTGTTTCCTGCGTGCCCGATCGCCCGACTGGCCCACATCCGCGGTACAAATTCGGCCACTAAAGTCTATCGACGCGGACGCCTTTGCTGCTGACATCCGTGAATTGCCATTACTGGTTACTCCGGCTGACTCACTTGAGGGTCTCGTACAGCAGTACGCCGAGGGCCTATGCTCATTGGTGGACAAACATGCGCCTCTTCGCTCCAGAACTATCGTCCTTAGGCCGACAGGTTCCCTGATGGAGCAGTGAGATCAGAAATGGAAAAAAGGCACTCAGAAAAGCTGAGCAGAGATGGAGGAAGAAAAGACTAGCCGTCTTTTACGAAACCTACATTACTCTCCTGACTGATTTCTCTTCTCTCCTCTCGCGGGTCAAGACCGACTTTTATCGTGACAAAGTTGCTGAGCTGAGGGGCGATCCGAGGAGGCTCCATCAACTAATTGATGGATCCCTGGACAACAAGAGTAGCCCTGCGATGCCCAATTTCTCCGATTCTAAGCGACTATGCACTGAGTTCAGTAACTTCTATGCGACTAAAGTGTCTAATATCAGAACTACTCTTGATTCTGCTTTGGGACTGCAGCCTGAGTCCGGTCCTCCCTCCACGCCATCGTCACGATACCAGTCTTTTCGTCGTTCATCTTCCTGTTCGTCTTTGAGTACGGCTGCACGCTGCCGACGCCTCGGACGGCATCGGACGGTACAGTGCTACAAGATTTTACCCACCTAGTCCCTGAAGATGTGATTCAACTCGTCAAAGTCTCTCCAGCTAGTTCGTGTGAACTGGACCCGCTGCCCACTCGCCTCTTGAGAAAATGCATAGCGCCGCTTGCACCGTCCATCGCCACTATTATTAACCGATCACTGTCCTCCGGATATGTGCCACCTGGACTGAAGCATGCTCTGGTGAAGCCCCTCCTAAAGAAGCCAGGCCTCGACAAAGAAAACATCGCTAACTACCGACCGGTCAGTAACACACCCTTTCTCTTGAAATTGATTGAGAGAGCTGTGGCTTGGCAGCTCCTAGAGCAGGCGAACAACTTTCTGCCTTAGCGTCAATCTGCATTTAGGGCTAATTACTCAACCGAAACGTCTCTACTGTGCTTATTTGACGATCTTCTGCGGACGGCGGATGACGGAAATGCGACGGCGCTTCTTTTTCTGGATTTAAGCGCCGCTTTTGATACGATTGATCATCGTGTACTACTTCAGAGACTATCTGGTGGAGGAGTCCGTGGTATTGCCCTAAAGTGGTTCGAGTCATATCTCTACGAGCGGACCCAGTCCGTTACCATTGGTGGTGAGCTTTCTGAACCAGTGGCGCTGGACTGCGGAGTACCTCAAGGATCGGTGCTTGGCCCTCTTCTCTTCTAAGTCTACACTGCTTCCCTGTCAGATGAGACACACACGGATGGCGTGACTGTTGATCAGTTTTCAGATGATACTCAAGCCAGAGAGGCGTTCTCTTTTAAGAGATCGTCTTTTCGAGCACGAGAGACACTCGCTACACCTACTCACAGTCATCGTAATTCCCCGGGATCGAATAAAACCGCCGTGGCTCATCTCTCGGTCGTCAAAATCGTAATCGACGACGTGGGAGGCAAGAGGCTTCGCAATACGAGTTCTCATCCCAAGCTGACGCGACGGCTGCGCTCTCGACATGGGCCTCTGTGGTCGACAAATGGTTCACGACAAATCGTGTAAGGTGCAACATTGAGAAGACGGTTGTGATGTATGCGACCCCAAATGAGCAAAAGCTTGAGAGGACTAACCTTCAGGTTGGAGCATCGTCCCTCCCTCCCTCAGCGGAATGTCGGCACCTAGGCTTGACCATTGATTCCCGACTCACCCTAGCTTCACATGTTCGTGCAGTATGCAGGAGTGCGCGGTACCATCCATGGAGAATCTCAAGATTTCGTTGATCTCTTGACTTAGCGTCGACGAAGTGCCTGGTGAATTCTCTCGTTATCTCCCGCCTGGACTACGCTAACTCCCTTTTTTCTGGTTTACCTGAAAAACTGTTAGATTGTTTGCAATCGGTCCAAAACGCTGCCGATCGTCTGATTTGTGCTGCTGGCACGCGAGACGATCCTCGTGCTCTCCTCAAGCAACTCTACTGGCTACCCATCCGTGAGAAAATCGTTGCGAAGATCTCTACCATTGTGTTTCGAACCCTTAACGGGGTAGTCGGTGAAATAGGACTGAAACGAAATAGGACTGGTAGAAATAGGACTACGTTTTAGGACTAGTCAAATTAGGACTGGTAGAAATAGGACTACTTTTTGCAACTCATTATTGCCAGTTTCTCCTTACGAGCAGTCCTATTTCTACCATCCACTAGTCCTATTTCTACCTGTCCTATTTCAACAGATAAAAGATCTGGCATCCTTGTCGGATTTGCCAAAAAGACGATTGAACTGTAGATCCGGCACCGTTCATATACTATTCAGCCAATTAAACTATGTTAGTAATAGTCCAGTTCGTTTTTCATTTGTAACTTGTATATTTCAAAACTTTTTTAACTTTTTTTTTATAAAAAGGTTGAATACAATCATGTTAATAAAGCCCATTTGTTAGAAATATCAATTTGATATGCAATTTAAGGTTTATTCGGAAATAAGATATTGTGTTAAAAGTTTCGATTTTTACGGAACTGACGCGCAGCCCAAGCCGGCCAGAAGGGGAATCGGACGGGGGGGGGGGGGGATTGCACGTACCCATGGGAGAGGGGTAAGAGAAGGGGGGTTTACCTGGGCCATACCATACGGCACCATCTTTTCCCTATTGCTAAAACGTCAACGGTGATATAATGGTTAGCAATCCGTTCTATCATACCAATTGATTGAGGATCGAAGTTCGATTCTCGGTCAAGGCGAGATAAATGAAAATTTAATTTTGAAAATTTTAAATTACAATCACCAGTGTTGCCATATCAAAAAATATTTACCCTTTCTCTTTCTCCCTCTTCCGTTCAAGGGAAGAAAGAGATTTTGGGATATGGCAACACTGGTGATGGGGAATCGAGGGGAAGAAAACGGAAAACTTATAATTCGTGTTTTCATTTTTGATTTCATTACTATAAATGAAACTTAAAAAATGTGATCTTATGACCACAGATAGAGCTAATGCAGCTCTTTTTTTTAAGAAATTTCCCACCCTATAATATTACGTAGTTACTGAATAACAGGCCTCCAAAGTAAGCCCATTCCCTACTGGGCCTCTCGGCCGTACGGATACTTACGCAACGCGATAAAAACCACCTATCGCGTTGTTGAAAAATTCCCCGAAAAAAAACACATAATACCCCGCCTTAATATTAACCTTTAAAAAAATGTTATTGAATTCCACCGAGAATTCTATTTTTGGGAGCGTTTTGAAAAACGCGTTTTCCCTACTGATCCTCTCAGCCGTACGGATACTTTCGGTACCCACTGTATATCTGTTCTATCTCCATTATTTTTCCATTTCTCTAAAAAATTAATATTTGTATAGATAACTTGGGTCTGGCTAAGTGGAGCACAAGTTTTGGAATAAAGACACGCAAGAATTTTAACACTCAACGTTTTATTGGGAGAAACAGAAATACATGAATGGGAAATCGAAGAGATAAAAAGGATGATAGATACTTGAAACAGAAAGTCTCAATTTATAATAACTCGAGCAAACATAATTCAGAGTCTTTGTCAATTTGAGATTGCCAGTGTCGTTGATTTAGAATGATAGTCGTCCATACCTCACATTGCTCTATGGAGAACAAAAATGAAAATCAATGCCGTTTTTAAGTAACTAAGCCGATTCACATTTGACGATTTCAGTCATTTCGGTCTTTTCACTGATGATGGTTTGGTTGTCAGCAAGAGCTTTTTTCTCCTCGACGATACACATCCAAGGAAACATTTGCTTCAGGCACTGTAAATAAAATAAATTTACATTTAGATAATAATCCAGCATCTTATAACGAAAAAAATTACCTCTCGGTATTTAGGATGGGAGATGGCATAGATAAGTGGGTTATAGGCACATGACGTCTTGGCCAGGATGACTGGAATGGCAGACACCAATGGAGTAATCTTGGAAACATCACCCCAGGTACCCATGATGCAGATAACGGCAAATGGAGTCCAAGCAGTCAGCCACATCGAGACGTTCATAATGGAGACCTTGGCGATACGAATCTCAGCAGACACCTGCTGTTGGTCGTTATTGCTGCGAAGAGAAGCAACATTCATCTTCTTAGCCTGAGCACGGAGTTCTTCCTCGTGCCTAAAGACGGCATGGACGATGAAGTAGTAGCAACCAGCAATAACAATGATTGGCAGGATAAAGTTTGCGAAGGTGGCAGCCAAAATATGGGATTTGTTGTTCATGTTCTGGGAGACGTAGTCATAAGAGCATCTGTTGATGAAACAGATCATGTCCGTCAAATATTTGAAATGCGGCAAAAATAATTAAAAAACAAAAACTCACGTTCCCATAATACCATCCATGGCGTAGGCACCCCAGCCGACCAATGGGCAGATAGACCAGCCCAAAGCCCAGATCCAGCTCAATGTAATGATGGAGACAGCGCGGTCTGAACAACAACAAATTATCATTTGTCGTCTTTTCCAATAAACCGAAGTAGAGAAGGCGTATTACTAAACGTGATTGGAGTTCCACTGAATCCCTTTACAATCACATTGTATCGGTCGTACGAGATCATTGTCAGAGTGAAGATTTGGTTGTATCCGAAACAAGCGCCTTTATGAAGTAAAAATTATTCCTATTAATTAAGTCATTTGGCTAGGGGAAAATACTTGTCTCATATACCCAAGAAAGCGTGGATCTGGCAACCCATATCTCCAAAGCGCCATGGGCCACCAAGGAAAAAGTTGTAGACGCATTCGGGGAAAAGTGCGAGCATCAGAAGGAAATCAGATACAGCCAAGTTCATAACCAACAAGTTGGCGGGAGTACGGAGAGCCGGAAATCGGCTAAAGATCTTCAGGACAACGGCGTTACCCGCAACGGCGCAAGTACCAATTACCAAGTACATCAATCCCAAAAAGTAATACCATGCCGGATGCAGAGCTTTGTATGAATGCCAGTGAGGATGAAGAAAGCTGCGAATGTCCTCTGGGGCGTAAGCATAGAGAGTGAAGGTATCGGGCAAAGCCCAGGGATCGAAAGCCTGCTTCTGGGCCATCGCAACCACAGCATCACCAGTCAAGTTTGCCATTTTTCAAACTATACAAACAGTGAGTGGTTAGGAACAAAAGCAGGAAAAACAAAAGAAACAATATATTTTTACAAATTTGGTTTTTACCTGTAAAGTAGATTTTGATACCGGAAGGACACAAAAATCAGATTCAGAAAGAGAATTGGACGATAAAGACTTTGTAAAGCTTGAAAGCAGACAGGCAGAAGAAGCGACCTCGAAAGCAAGAGCTTTGACGACTGACGCTATAACTTGAAAGAAAATTTCTTGTTCCTTTTATGCGAAGTCTTCCTTGACAGTATTAGCAAGTAAGATGCTTTATTAAATTAACTATTCTCATGACGTCTTTTTTTTCTTTCTTGTTAAGTCACATTTCTTTTCTGATTGACTTACAGTGTTTGGTTACATTTCTATGGTTTCATTTCGGCAACAGGACTACATTTTTGCGCCTTTTGGGGGCTTAAGGAATAGTTGTGCTACAGAATAAATGCCAATAATTTAAAATACAAACTATCGATTAAGGTAATCTTGGACATAGAAATAAATAGAAACAGAAAGAATATGCTTAATTTTTGACTTATTGAATCATTCTTAATTTTTGGATACAATGTTGTTCTCCTGATACAGAGCATTAGAGCTCTTCGGGGTTGCCTTTCATTAACCTGATACTTGGCAACGCAGCAGTCAATGTCACAGCGCGAAAGCTGCCAGCCAATGAAAAGTGCGCAAAAGGGGGTGGGTTAGGTTGAAAAAATCCACCCGTTAGGGGAAGGGGGACTTCACGCACTTGCCCTTCGCGTTGTGACATCGGCTGCTGCGTTGACAAGTAATCGATAAAAAAAGGCAACCCCGAAGAGCTCTTTTTAAGGTAGGGGTATGGGCAGAGCTATAGATGCCTGGTCGGTTCACGGCTGTGTTGGCTTCCCTATCCCGGTTTCAGGGTAAACGTATCCCCGATTTTCAGACATTTTAGGGCGGGGCCTGTCAGAATTGTGAAGTGGAAACTGGAAACAGAGCCATCTAGGCTCTCAAAAGTAGCTGAGCGTAGTAGCTGACACACTCACTAGAGCGCTCATTCCAGTTTCCAAATCGGACCACGTTTACCCTGAAACCGGGATAGGGAAGCCAACACAGCCGTGAACCGACCAGGCATCTATAGCTCTGGTATGGGGAGATGGTTGCCAATGACAATGGATAATTTCCCACAAGAGGGGGGGGGGAGCTCCTGCCATTTTACTAAAAGGCCCCTTTGAATGTCCATATGCTGCAACAGCCTAGATGGCGTTGATTCAAAGGGACCTCCTTATCATGTCCATACAAATGTCGCTAGTAAAAAAGTAGCTTCCCGTCGAATCCCTTTATGGGAAATTTAACATGGTCATTAGCAACCATCTCTCCAAAACCTTGTTTAAGGGTGGATGTTGTTTCTTCTTCAATGTGTCTGTACAATATTTTTATTTTAATCGATAAAATACTTTTTTGAAAAATCTCGCATGCATTTTTTAATTGTAGTTTATTATTGTTTTTATAATTTGATAAATTTTTCTGTAATTATTGTGTCCATATGTTCAAAATAATAGTTACCCCCAGTCTTCCTGTAGTTTCATAGGTTTTTATTGTGTTACGACATTTTGGGCTTTGAAAAGTTCCGACGGTTCCACAAAGCGCAATGTTATGCGCTCTAGTTATTGTAGTTTAAGGTAAGGACTCCACAAAACATCCAAAACATGCTGGAATCCGAATCGAGAGTTCTTGAATGGAGGGTGGTGGGGCGGGTGGGGCGTTATCTATTGTGTTTAAATAAACTTAACAATTATTAGCTAACTCGCGCCCAATAATTGATATGGGTTTTAATTTTCACTAAAACCTGATTAACTAGGTTTCGTAAAATTATGAAAAAAATTAAAGCAGATTTAGTGATATCAATAATAGAAATCCCAACGGACCAACCGAATATAGGCCTATACCGAGTTGGAATGTATTGAAAAAGCTTGGAAAAAGCGATTTAACTCTTAAGCGTTGGATTTTATCCAAGATACTCTCTTGGGACGTTTTGTTCATCACACATTCACACAACTATAGTGCTGTGATTCCTTGTTGCCAGTTTGTTGCTCTTATATTAACATATAAAATCCTAATATACAACAGCACTCACATTTGAAGATAAACGCTATATTAGCTATTAAAATGCTGGCTGAAATCTGTGTTTAGGGCATTTTGTTGAATCCCGCATAGCACAAGTCCATCAAAGAAAACTGTTTTTTTGTTTTAAGGATTTTTTTTGGGCCATGACCCAATATTATATATATTTCGGCTGCATCCGGAATATGACGATTTTTTTAACTGGAAAAGGTCTTTTGTTAGACAGTTTTGACCAGACATTAGCTTTTTTTAGGATATCTTTTTAGACACAATTATAAAGCATACTGTGATCCAATAAATGACATATTTTGGGACTCCAGCTCTTTGAAACGAAGCTCAGATCATATATATTAATATATATTATTCTCTTTATGATGCGATTCAACCAAAAGACCTGAATATATTATTAGGTACCAGGCCTATACCATACCAGGCCTGCATGCATATGGAGGACCTTAAGGCACCAACAGCTCCCTTTTATTAACTAGGAGCTCTCAAGTTCGAAAGGTAATAGGTCGCGAGGAATTATACAAATCTTCTTCCTATTAGAGAAGCGTGCGCGTTGTATTCGTACGTGTGTTACTGAGCCGATTTGCTAACGTGCATATGTGCTTAACCCAATTATATATTTTTAATCCTTCGCGTGAAGACTAAAATATGAAATGACATTTCGCGAAGTTCACAGCAAAAGGTCTTTCGGTCAAGGGCTTCCTTGTGACAAACTACGAACCATAGCCTTTCCATATATAACATGTTTTTATTTTATTTTTTTTTTAGAACTGCTACTTACTAGTCACGAATCACTCTAAGTTCACTAGGGGATTTCTTTGTAGTTTGTACCTCGAAACACGTAATCTGATTGATCTAAAGGTTATTCGCACATCGGTTTAGCCTGTAGGCAACGGCAATATAACCTTATTAGGGAAATAGGTTATTGATTGCTCTAATATATTGGCTATAATCCTAACTCTTTATGTATACCTCTTTTTTTATGGCAGGCCTAACTAATATGTAATTCAATTTGGAGACATCGTTCATGTGCGCGATTGTTAATATTTTTAATGCAAACAATATAGGTTAATTTAACCGATATCAACAATAACATAGAGAATATAGAGAACATAGAGAATAACACATTAATAAACATAACGAAACATAATCAGAATTTCCTTATCTTGTAGTAGTTTGAATGGTCATCGAGTGTTGATGGGGAATCCGAAGCTGGTGCTAACAAGCTTATTTTTTCTTTATTACCAATATCCTTCGTAGTTGTAGGCTACGCATATAAGTCCAGGTTAATAGGTATACTTATACTAAGAATTCCTTTCGGTGCTCGCATACAGTCAAGCAGTCTGATAACCCAGAAAAATACGGTTTCTAGTCTTGAAATCCACTTAACAATCCAATTACTCAGTCTCAGTAAGGACTTGAGCAACATATTTATAGCCAAGGGGAAAGTTGGGTCAGTGCGCCATTTGCCCACTATCATCTGCCGTGATAGTAGGAGAAAAACGTAGTCGTCAACTTGAATCTTCATTTCGCTCCAACATCAGCAGTTTATTTTCAGCAACTACTTCTCATACATTTACCGAGTGAAAAGTACATCATATTCCAACAAATCAGAGAAGATGAATCAATCAACAGAGTTGACGGCCACTGCAATGGCGCAGCACGGAGGCTACAATCCTTGGGTTCTTCCGGATTCTTTCACCATCCTTTCCTTCGCTCCGGAAGACATCCGTGGCTTCCTCCACCCCCACTGGCACACCCAGAAATCCCCGCATCCCATGCTTTATTACTTCTTCGGATTGTATTATTTAGTCATGGGTGCGTATTTGCATTTATTTTCGTTCGTTTTATGTTATTTTTTTTTAACAGAACCAGCCACGACTTTCACTGCTTCCTGTTGCTGCACTCCCTTACCTTTTTTATTATTATTATTTTAATTCGCAGGATCTATCGCCATCTGCGGAAATATAATCGTACTGAGGATCTTCAGCAACAACGAGAAGCTACGTACGCCAGCCAACATGCTTGTTATGAATCTGGCTATGTCTGATCTCTTGCTCATGGTCACCCTCATCCCTGAATGCGTCTACAACTTCTTCTTGGGAGGACCATGGCAGTTTGGAGAGTTGGGATGTCAAATCCACTCATTCTGCGGTAAAAGCCTTCCATAAACGTCCGTGTTTAATTCTGCCCAATAATCGCTAAATTGATTTTGCGTCTATAAAATCACAGGCGCTCTCATGGGATACAACCAGATCATGACATTGACTGTGAGTTTACTTTGTAATTAATCCGTGCAATTCTGTCTGGCCTGATGCCTGCACTCTAAGTTTCAATTTATCGTCATTAATTCATTCTTCTATAAATCATGTAGCTCATCAGCTGGGACCGTTACAATGTGATCGTCAAGGGTTTCAACGGAACGCCATTGACTTTCTCCAGAGCCATCATCTTGATCATATTTAGCTGGGTGTGGGCTTTAGGATGGTCTATTGCTCCTCTGGTCGGATGGGGACTATACGCAATGGACGGTATGCTCGGAACGTAAGTCATTTTTCATCGGTTCAACAGCAACTGCGATGAGATTTATATTTCGACCATCTTTCCACATAACGTTTATTTGTTTCTGGGTCTCCATATAAATTCATCCTCGATTGGCAATAACCTTTGTTCTTTATAGGTGTTCATTCGATGCTGTAACGACAACGATGAACAACAAATCTTACCTGATGGCCGCCTTCTTCAGCAACTACGTACTCACAGTGTCGTCCATCATCATCTGTTACTACTTTATTGTCCAGGCTGTCTTCCACCATGAAGACGAACTCCGACAGCAAGCTAAGAAGATGAACGTCACCTCGCTGAGGAGCAATGCCGACCAGCAGGCCGTTTCTGCGGAAATCCGTATCGCTAAAATCGCCATTTTGAACGTTACCTTGTGGCTCATCTCCTGGACGCCGTTCGCCGTCATCTGCCTTCTCGGCACCTGGGGCGACACGTCCAAGATCACTCCGCTCGTTAGCGAACTGCCCATCATTTTGTCCAAGACCTCGTGCGCTTATAACCCGGTCATCTACGCCCTGTCTCATCCAAAGTACCGAGAGGCCTTAAAGGAGCTCTACCCTTGGATCTGCATCGTCCCCAACACCAAGAAGAGTAATCAGAACGGTGGAGATAATCAGTCGGTTAGCTCTGCGAAGACACAGGCTTCCGAGAGTACCTAAACCGAATGAATATACATAAAGTTTTTATTCTTATTATTTAATTTAACGGGACGGATACACGTACATATAGCATACTTACCTTTGAAAAAGGGAATTGATCATTCAATTTGTTCAGCTATTCATGTATAAGTGTATCGACATCGAAACGGAAATCTGTCAAGGCTATGGAATCTGCTATATCGACTAAATCTACATAATGTATACAATCAACAATCTTTTAACATCCCTTAAATAACCAGTTGTAGGTTAATTTAGTCCAATATATATAACAAGTGTGCGATTGATTTAATAATAAAGGTTTTTGCAGTCTAATACAGACGGTAATATTATAATTATATCACATGATAGGGCCTACATTATTCAACTATAATCAACCACACTACATACTGCATGTTTAATTGTGACCTCTACCTTCTAGCTAAGAAATCGCACTTTATATATATATGACTATAAATGTGTAGTTTGTCAATATAGAATTGATTTCAATACACTACAACCTGAGCATTCAAAAAACGCAAAAAAAATACTTACCTTCGTTTTACTCTTCTTCTCCTTCTTCTCGTGCATTTAAATTCTACCTGTTACAAAAACAAGAAGAATTTTATTTCATCTTTTACACTAACAAAGCTCTGAGACTATAAGCTCAACAGTTGCAAACATGTAATAGAAATGATGCTTACACCATGCTTACACTTACCTTAATTCTTCCTTACACTTACTGGATGACTACTACCTGCAACAACAGGATTTATTTGAAATGAATGGTGCAAAAAAGAATTCATTAACGTGTCAGGATTGAGTCTAGTTGCCAATGCTTAAAACTACCCAGGATTAAATAGAAGATTGACGCGAAAATATTTGGTACCTTCGGGTACCTTTTCCTTTTTGCTTGTGATATGATAAGGACCTGATCAAGTGAAGTCGAGTGAAGTGAAGAAAACTGAGGATGAGCTTGTAAGTAGGCTGAAGACTGAAGCTTCATGATCCACATGAAAAAAAATTTAACATTATTATAGGTGTGGCATTTAAAAGTTTTAAAGGCTTTAAAGTTTAAAGGCTATATCTTATCACAAAGGCCACATTTTAAAATTCCTTCCGTTCCTTCTCCTATTCACGAACAAAATTTGCACCCATATTCTCTAATTATTTTTAGTAACCAAGAAAATTGTTTACCTCGTCAGCCTTGAAAAATATTGGGCGTGGTCGATTCATTCGTTGTTGCTTGACTAATCGCTGGTGGCAGTGGCAGTTTCTGGTTATGATCAGTGTTGATGTTTCAGTTCCGACTTTGATCTAATAGTACTTCCAAAGTTCCAATAAACTTCCAATAATAAACTTCCAATAAAGTTTAAAAAATTGTGTTTGAAGTAAAAACGCTATTTTACGTTATTCTTGTGGGAAGCTGTGGTATCTGGTGGTATCTGGTTGTGGCTGATTGATTTCACGCTTCTTTAACAATAAGCGACTAATGTATCCAACAACGACTTCAACAAATGGTCCACAGGTATACGAATAACTGTTGTCTTTTACAAATTAGAATTTTTAAACGCGTTAGTTGAAAAACATTTGACACCAAATTCTTTCTTTTCTCGTCAGAGAGCCCCACTCTTTGCCTATTCAAGTTTAAATACTTACTGTAACGCATCAAAGGGTGTGTATAGGCCTACTTCTATTAGCGCTATACATCTATAAAGAAATAACAGCATCACAGAGTCCGCTGTCGTAATCCCAATACCAAATAGGCAAATCATAAAATGCGAGCAGCTTTTTATGTGGACAAAGAATTACGGCGCTGAATCCATCCGCTTAATGCCGAAAGCATGATACTATAATGGAATTGAGCCTATTGACTGATTGACTGCAAGCAAATTTCCATTGTACTCATTTTGTATCTCTATAAATCTCGTTGAATAATTACTTCACTTATTTCATGCAGGTAACTTTTTTCTGCAAGCTTTGCGCTTTTTTTTAGAAAAAAAAAGCTTGGTTGATGTAGGAAATTGCTACAAGTCCCATTGTAGAGAATTAAAATTAAATTAGGTGGTATAAAAGATGAGCCTTTGTAGATTCGGTTGTGCGGTAGCGCGATGAAGAGAGATTAATATTCGGCAGAAAACGAGAGCATATCACTGTGAACTATTACGGCTATTTAGTGGTTTGAATATCTTAAATAAATATCCAACAGGAAAAAACGGATTAACAATAAACTATATAAATGAATTAGCTTTACTTTGATTTTGAATTCGATACTTCTTTCAGATTAATTGTTGGTTTGTACAGGTGTGTGCAATTACTTGGAGCTTGAATGAAGAAAACAAACGGGCAGATGCGGAGAAACTGAATAGAACAAAAAGAAACGGAAGCGATTATTTTCATTCGATTCAATTGCTAGCAAGTCGGCGTATTAATCAAATCTCATTGGTATATTCCGTTATCATTAAATTGCATACCGCAACTTATGTGAGTATGAAAGGCGTACAGGGAATGTCGGTCAAACTTTCGTCGAACTTAAACCGCCAAAGAAGAAACGGAAATTTTAAAAAGCAGTCGCAACGGGAGGAGCAAAAAAGGTCAAATGTTTACTCTTCGTTGGTCAAATGCTGATTCGTCTGATCAGACGGCCGCTCTGTCTGCAAGCGGATGTAGAGCTCGAGGGCGTCCGTCTGTAGGTCGATGGGATCCGGACGATCGGAAGCGATGGTGACTGGTCAATCCATCCAACGGGACTTGACATTCGGTGAAGTCTATAAATATTGAGTTTAACTTTTCATTATTATTTGAGTTCTTTGGGAACCGGTCGTTTGCTTCCATGGTCGATCAATCCATATCGTAGTCGTTGCAATCCATAGTCGATCACAAACCGTGAAACTGCGGGGAATAAGAGAACGGATTTCTTGCCCCCGGCTCCGCCAGATGTTCGCCCTACATCTGGAGTCAGATGGAAGGCACACAAGGGCTGGTCTATATGCTCAAGGGGTTGACGATGGAATGTTATGCAAACAGACCTTTGACATGTTCCTTGACCCTTTGACATGTTCCTTGACCCTTTGACAGTTTGACCGACATTCCAGTACGCCTCGAATTTGATCACGGCGCCAAATGTTTTAGAAAATAAGGTTGTGCAACCACTGGCTGTATACGGTACCAAATCTATAGAAAAACTTTTTTTCATTTCAAACTCTTATTTCACCTTATTGATAGTTGATAATATAACCGTTATGCAAAGGGAAATACTGAGTTTTGTCTTGATCGAGAGGTCAACGTAAGGCGATCGGAGTCTGATAATAGTTCAAAGCTCGAATCGCTTGAATAGCAGAATAACAATAAAAACTCGCCGTTACCGAATTTTGTTTTTACTGACATGTAAATAATTAATTTTCCACATTACCGTTTGACATGACCGTACGCGATTACAGAATGCGTTTGATTATAAGGCTTACGAATCTACCGAGACTAATCTAAGGTACCGTTTAACGACATATACAAAAATGTTTAGTCCGATATACATACCAGATTGGTATAACTGCATATGGATGTCGGGAGGAGGAATGAGCTGTTGCCTAAAAGAGCGTCAACTAGAAAGTGTATGAACAAAGCGTCTCACACTTTATACAAACCATTCGTTAGTGTCTTACTACTCCTTGTTCTTTGGTGCCTAATCCTTATTTGTCATGTGTCTTGTGGCCTTTGAGAAATGGCAGAGTTGACTAAGAGGCTAAATTTGATTAATGAACTTTGCTTCCAGTTTTCTTCATCATTTGACATTCAAGGAATTTAGTCATACAAGACGTCGTTGAGTTAAGTATCGAGTTCGGCCAGTACGAGGCTACACAGAGAGAGAGATATAATGAAGGAAAGGAAAGACTTATGAACCATCAATAAAGAAGGCGTAGACAAGATCCCATTAAAAAAGGTCAGACAGGAGCAGGGAGCTGTGGGCTACGCCGTGCTGTTGCCTTTAACGGCACGAATAGACTAAGTTGACCCAGACGACTTTTCTAAGCAGATTTGTCACTGGCGAAAAACCGAGAAGAATATGGTATCGTGAATAATAATCCAATTTCAGTAGGTCATTTACTATGCTGCGAACAACGCAGACATACAATTTTTTAATCAGTGCTAATTTAATTTATCGAGCCTTTCTTACAATGTAATACATCCGTTCACTGGAAAGATGTGAAGGATAGCACCTCGTACAGCGACCACCTTAAACACGACATCCAAGTCACAAAAGTTTGCTTGTCACGAGTTCATTTCAGTATAAAAGGGAACACTGTTGGGGTCACTCTTCACTGTTGCAGCAGTCGTCGTCACCGTCGTAGCAGTGAAGTCGCAACCAACTCCTTTGTTGACCAACATCAAACGATAGAAGATCTCTAGCACTTCAATTCATTTTAGCGCTAACGATTTTCATCAGTTATAACAACAAACTTCTAAGTGATTGATTTCCCTATATTCATTTAATATATACTTGGCTATCACTAGAAATATTTATTATTGATTAATACATGTTGACAGAATGGAGCTCTCTAATAACGTGACGGCCATGGCGCAACAGCAACCTTTCAACCCCTGGTCTCTTCCGGATACCTTCACCATCTACAACTTCGCTCCGGAAGAGATCCGCAGCTTCCTCCATCCTCACTGGCATAACCAGAAAGCCCCTCATCCCATGATGTATTACTTTTTTGGAATCATCTACTTGGTCATTGGTACGTAACTCAATAAATACTCTTCTTATTTGGTTAGTCCACTAGATTTTCAATAATTACATTTACACTAAATAAAGGTACTGTGGCCATTGGTGGCAACTGGATGGTACTGAGAATCTTGGGAAGCTTTCCGGCATTGAGAACACCGGCCAATATGCTCGTGATGAACCTGGCCGTCTCCGACTTTTTGCTGATGATCACACTTATTCCGGAATGCGTCTACAATTTCTTTTCGGGTGGACCTTGGCAGTTTGGTGATCTTGGCTGCCAAATTCACGCTTTCTGCGGTGAGTTAATGCTAATTTTCTTCTCTGAACCAATAGGGCAGCATTTTATCAAAGATGTTTTTGCATTCTAGGTGCCATTTGCGGATACAGTCAAATTACCACTCTGGTTATCATCTCCTATGATCGGTTCGTATTTGATATATTGCTTGACGCATGTGAATCAAATTGAATCTATATGTAAAATAACCATAATTTTCCTTATATACCAGGTACAATGTTATTGTCAAAGGTTTCAACGGAGCTCCTTTGACATTTTCCAAAGCAGTGATGCTCATCACATTCACTTGGATCTGGGCTTTTGGATGGTCCGTATCGCCTCTCGTTGGATGGGGCTACTACGCCATGGACGGAATGCTCGGAACGTGAGTTACTTATTAACAGTCAGTTATGGAAAATCTAAAAATAATTATTTTACAAAAAATAACTTTTCAGATGCTCTTTTGACGGAGTGACCACTAACATGAACAATAAGTCACACATCCTCGCCACTACCATCTTTCTTTTCATGATTCCCGTCTTCATTATCATTGGCTGTTACTATTTCATCGTCCGTGCTGTCTTCCACCACGAAGATGAATTGCGTCAACAAGCCAAAAAGATGAACGTCACTTCGCTGAGGAGCAACAGCGAGCAACAGGCTGTCTCGGCTGAAATCCGCATCGCTAAAGTCGCTATGATTAACGTCACGCTGTGGATTATGGCCTGGAGTCCTTTCGCGGTTGTTTGCCTGATTGGCACCTGGGGAGACGTGTCTAGAATCACTCCGCTAGTCTGCGAACTCCCCGTCATCTTGTCTAAGACGTCCTGTGCTTACAACCCCGTCATCTACGCTCTTTCACATCCTAAATATCGAGAGGTAAAATGAGTCAATTAATTCTACAGGGAAAAATTCAAAAAAATTCTCTACAAAAATGTATCCAATAATCAAATTGCCATCGTTTTCCATTATATACTATTCGCAGTGCTTGAAAGAGCTCTACCCATGGCTGTGTATCGTCACCGAGGGTAAGAAGACTAGCAAACACGGAGGAGACAATCAGTCGACTGGTTCGACCAAAACAGAAGCTTCCTCCGCAACAACTTCAACATGAGCTTTTTGAAAACATTCGAATGTTACGAAAGCACATCAACTGGACTCACGCTCTTCCTATTCATTTTGGCACTGGAAACTGGAAAGAAATGGCCCTTTTGAGAGGGGGCAGGAATTCTCTGCCAAATGGGGTCGTTTCTTGATTCATACATATCTCTTCTAACAACTCGTTACCCCCTTTTTGATCCATTTAGTTTACACAAGGCCTGGTTCTCAATAGTCTTAATCTCTTAGAAGCTTTGACATAATTGGCAATAAGTTTAAAGATGTTATTTCGACTGATTCTCTTCTAGATAGAATGTGTTATAATAATGTTTGAAAGATAGACTCGCACACAACAGCGATTTCAGTTCCACAAATTGCTGCCGGACTATTTGAACAAAATAGGTTTTCAAAAGATAATTTTGGAACTTTTCCGTCAGAAATTCTCTGTTGGTCTGTACTCTACTTACAACAGAAAAGCATCCGCAAGCAAACTATCTCGAGTCGAAACTGTTTAACTACCGAATTTCACTCCCCTCTTAAACTTTGACTTATAGATTGTTTCAAGCCTTATTAGTCTTCAATCCCGATTAAAGTGAAATTCACATAAGAGACATCGGAATGGAAATCTTAAAGCATATTTACCCGCATTTGTTTGAAGCTATATATAGTTGGCGACGAGCGTGAATCAGGCTTGAGGTAAATAGGAGACTACCTGTTAAATATATAATATCATGAAACTGTATTAATATTACTGCATTAAGAATTTACGTAACACAATTATATATTCCACATTGTCTGTACCTTACAGTTTATAGCGATCAAAATATACGACCCAGCATGCATTCAAAAAAATCGAATTTTTTAAAAATTTACTATGACAACATATGAGAATGACAATCTTATTTCATCAACTCTTATCTCCGCGATATATAAAGAGTATACCCGCGGAAGAGAGAAAAAAGAAATAAGGGCGTGGTTTTTAAAGCAACCCAATCTCTTTTTATTGCGCAACGAGAGGGGGTAAGATAACAAAAAAAAAGATTCGAGTAAAAACTATTCAAAGTAACTTTAGCGTTGGGGTTGGGTGATGTTCCAATGAACTAGGAGGTGATGTGGAAAAGTCTAAAGGTGCGTTCGCACTGGCGAACAGCAGAACTTAATGAAACGGAAAAGTGGGTGTAAAGGGTATTTACTTATTCACCCAGTTTTTCGTCTCGTTAAGTTTCGATAAGCTGTGCAATTCTTCTCTGCCAATGTGGTTCTTCTTTTGATTGCGTCAAACGTTATTGGTAAAATACCCACAACAAACCAAACACGCCGCCGTGTTGTCATTGTCTACAGGTAACTGTGGTTTAGCTACCCCGTCAAGGTTGCCGCCTTTCTACGTCAACGAAAAAATGTCTCTGATGTATTTACACTTGGGTGTAGGAGTACGTGTTTTACACTATTCCTTTCAAAGTTTGCCATTTCGTATTCGTTCCCAGAAATCTTTCCCAATGCTTCACGCTGTTTAAACGTTGGCAGCATGTAGGGCCTACAGGCCTACTTATTTCAATAAGCAAGAACACTGGAGTGTGGGAATGCTGTGGTAAGTGGTAACTGTCTCAACTAATGGATTTTTGTCCAATGCCTTTTGGAGTTCATAATAGAGATATCCGTTGTTTCATTACCGTACTCAATGAAATAATCGATCTGACCGAGGTAACAAAAGTTTCCGTTTTTATAGTTCGAAATTATTATTTTGTTTTCGTCGCTTCTCTGTACTCGCTAGGCCCTACCCACTTTAATTAGAACAAGATCCACAGCATAAGGGGGGGGGGATTGAAATACGTACTTCAAAAGATCTGCAAACTATGATACCCTTTTGATAATTCAAAAAAAAATTGAAAATAAAAATTTACCAACGGATAAGAACGTAAAGTATGTTTGATAACAGTTAAGGACAATTAATTTTTCAATTAACACAAAACCCTTTTTTCTAACAGAAATATACAATTTTCGTAGACCGGTACTTACTTGTGTGTGCTAGGCCTACATGTCGACTTGGTTGACAACCAAAATAGTTGAAATTGGATGGTTATTCTGAAAAACGTCGTGGTGGAGCAGCAAGCTCGAAGGCCAGCAATGGCCAGCAGGTTTCATAAAAACGTAAATGTCCGACCGGAAAATAGACAAATAGCGTTCAAAGAAACACGTTTTTATGAAACCTACCGAACTCAGAGACGGATGACAACTGAGAAGGGCCAGCCTGACAATTGCTTACTTTATAACCATCATCACCTGCTCGCCATTAGCGCCAAGTCGCAAACGAGTGACACAATCAGTCAAAAGAAGCCTTTGCTATTACACCATTTCTTAAGACAAAAGGGACTAATTCAAAGGTTAGTATGACCTTTCCGCAAGACTTAGTTAAGAATGGTGGCAATAATACTCACCTGACATTTCTAATTTTTAAAAAATTAGAGAAACAAAGGGCGTTCAAATATCACGTCCTCGGTTCCCCACAAGGAAGGACATATAGCGAAACCATTGCAAGGAGAGACTCTGACGAAAGGCCAGGGTTGAGAAATGACTAATTCCGTCTCAGTTTGAACATCATACAATTATTTCATCTGACTAATATACCATTGAAGTTGTGTTAAAAATTTACTTATTAGTGCAAGTAAAACGTGCAAAAGGAGACACTATCCAATTAGCAAATGTCTCATACTGTGTGGCTTAAAATTAAAAAAAAAAGCTTCAAAACCCTCACACGACACTAATTGAATTTATCACGCAGACGGCGAGACGGAATCTAAGATGCGAAAGATCACGAGTTCGTTTCAGTATAAAAGGTGATACCATTGGGGTTACTCGTTACTGTTGCAGCAGTCGTTGTCACCGTCGTAGGAGTGAAGTCGCAAAAAACTTACCGCCCACCTTAAAAAATTTGCTCTTTTCCACTTCAATTACTTTTTAATAAAGCTAACGATTTTCAACTGTTATTCCAACAAAGTTCTAAGTAATTGATTTAAAGGATATCGGCAAGTAGACGTGTTCCTTATTCATTTTTGATTAATACATGTTGACAGAATGGAGCTCCCTAATAACGTGACGGCCATGGCGCAACAGCAACCTTTCAACCCCTGGTCTCTTCCGGATACCTTCACCATCTACAACTTCGCTCCGGAAGAGATCCGCAGCTTCCTCCATCCTCACTGGCATAACCAGAAAGCCCCTCATCCCATGATGTATTACTTTTTTGGAATCATCTACTTGGTCATTGGTACGTAACTCAATAAATACTCTCCTTATTTGATTAGTCTACTAGATTTTCAATAATTACATTTACGCTAAATAAAGGTACTGTGGCCATTGGTGGCAACTGGATGGTATTGAGAATCTTGGGAAGCTTTCCGGCACTGAGAACACCGGCCAATATGCTCGTGATGAACCTGGCCGTCTCCGACTTCTTGTTGATGATTTCCCTCATTCCGGAATGCGTTTACAATTTCTTTTCGGGTGGGCCTTGGCAATTTGGTGATCTTGGCTGCCAGATTCACGCTTTCTGCGGTTTGCTAATTTAATCCTTAATGGAATTAATATAACAGAGCAGCAATTCATAAGATAATTTCGGATTTCAGGTGCTATTTGCGGATACAGTCAAATTACCTCTCTGGTTATCATCTCCTATGATAGGTTCGTATTTGACACATCGCTTGCATGGCGCATGGACCAAAACTGAATCTAAGTAACGTTAAAATAACCATATTTTATTTATATACCAGGTACAATGTCATCGTCAAAGGTTTCAACGGAGCTCCATTGACATTTTCCAAAGCAGTGATGCTCATCACTTTCACTTGGATCTGGGCTTTTGGATGGGCTGTGTGTCCACTAGTAGGATGGGGCTACTACGCCATGGACGGAATGCTGGGCACGTAAGGAATCCTCATGAATACATAATTGATTGCGATAGATAGACTGATCAACTACTTGTAACCTAATTATGTTTGATATGAAGGTGTTCATTTGATGGACTGACCACCGATATGAGCAACAAAACCCACATTCTGGCCTCTACTATCTTTCTATTCGTCCTTCCCATCTTCGTAATTGTTGGCTGTTACTATTTCATCGTCCGTGCTGTCTTCCACCACGAAGATGAATTGCGTCAACAAGCCAAAAAGATGAACGTCACTTCGCTGAGGAGCAACAGTGACCAACAGGCTGTCTCGGCAGAAATCCGCATCGCTAAAGTCGCCATTATAAACGTCACTCTGTGGATCATGGCCTGGAGTCCGTTCGCGGTGGTTTGTATGCTGGGAACTTGGGGAGACGCGTCTAGAATCACTCCGCTAGTCTGCGAACTTCCCGTTATTCTGGCTAAAACTTCTTGCGCTTACAACCCCGTCATCTACGCTCTTTCACATCCTAAATATCGAGAGGTAAACTAAGATATAATTTACGAGCAAAAGTACAAAATTGAAAATTAACGAAAAATCGTTTCCATTACAAACTATTTGCAGTGTTTGAAAGAGCTCTACCCGTGGCTGTGTATAGTCACCGAAGGCCCGACGAAGACCAGTAAACATGGAGGCGACAATCAGTCGACTGGTTCGACCAAAACAGAAGCTTCCTCCGCAACAACTTCAACATGAGCTTTTTGAAAAAAAAAACATTCGAATGTTACGAAAGCACATCAACTGGACTCACGCTCTTCCTATTCATTTTGGCACTGGAAACTGGAAAGAAACAATCTTTTGATACAGAATGTGGCAGAACCTCGCTGCTGCTGGATGAGACCGTTTCTGATTTACATATCCTCTTTTTAAAATCCTACCTATTTCAATTTCCCATTAATCCGTCTTAATCCATTTAGTTTACAATTAAAGTCTGATTCTCTTGCGTCATACGTAAAAACGTCCGTAAAATCGGGGAATGGTTTAAGAAAGACGCTCATCTACTTGGCCTTTTATTGAATTACTCTGGATGCGCTCACGATTCTTTTACAGATGTATTGGGTGTGTCGGGTTTTAAAGGGAGGCTTGCAGAGAACTGCGATGTCGGTTCAGTAAATTATAGTTGGATGATTTTAACACAAAAAGAATGTCCCAGATAATTTAAAAAAATTCATACAGCAATTTTTTGCAGCACTCTACTAACAAACAACCCTCTAACTATGTCGGAACTCAACGCGCTTAAAGGGTAAAGCTTGAAGGCTTAATGTCGTCGTCTTGGTTTCTGACTTTTCTCGTCCACCAGAAACAGCAGAATTCTTTTTAAAAATGTATCTACTTACAGATTTGGTTTGAAGCTGCATTATTGCCAGGCGGGAATCGGGCTTTTATAGTAAATAGGAGACAGATACCTGTTAAATATCATAATTAAACTGTATTAATATTACCGCGTTATGAGTGCACGTATTAAATATCTACCGCAATATACAAAGTTATTGTCTGTATCTCACAGTTCGTAGATAAAAATATACAACCCAGCATGCATCAAAATACATCAAATTTTTCTTACATACTTTATAGGGCTACACACTACATATGCCATTCATGGTTATTATTATTCATGTTTTAATTTCGATATGACTCGTATAAATTCATTACTCAAAAACATTTTCAATAGGGCTATTTTTAATTAGTTTCCATATCAAAGCGGAAAGATATACTTACATTTTTCGTTGATAAAATAATACATAATACAAAAAAATGTTTCTGAATGAATAACGATTTTCTGGAGTTCCGTATTCTTAATATGTTTGGTTTGGATTAGTTCCAGGGACCAACATGATAAGGCTACCATTTAAAGTCTATCTCAGGTAAAAAAATAATTTTAAAAAAATAATAAAAAAAAAATGCTTCTAAAATCTAATTTACTGTTGTAATTCAATTGTATAAAAATAGAATAATACTACATAAAATTATTGTTAATACTAGAAATATTTTTAAAAATTCTAGTGTTCCTATATTATTACTACTTTACTACTTTACTTTACTACTACTTACTTTTGCCCTGGAACAAACACTACTAGCTTCCGCGTGAACTCATTAATTCATTATCAAATGCGAGAGTTTTCTAGGCCAACAAAGCCAAGGGTTTTCCATAACAAAGGATTGACGTAATACATTTATAACTTGGATATTGGCGCCATTTACGTGCAGAGTTATTACACGTTATAAGGGGTTCGCATTCCACAATCAGTTAAACATAAGTTAGACTCTTATAGGTTATCACAACCAACCACAATCGTATCATTTATACCGAGAAGCCCTTTACAATAGTGAACGACTTTATGCTTCCAAAATGGATTATACGCAAGGCCATGCTATATATTACAAGCCAGTCGAATAGGCCTATGTCCGAGCAAGAAAATTACGAACGGCTTTACCACATACCATGAACCCAGCACGAAAGAAATGTGATTCAGTGGTGATTACTAGACTAATAATTAACGCTATTATCAGTATTTGTTTTTTATAACGGATTTCCCCAGCATTGTTGATTGATGTCAGCAAAAATCAAGCGATCATTTCATTTTCCAATCAAACTCGTGTTTTTTTTGTTTGTTTTTTTTTTCTTAAAAATTCTCTCGTAAAATCTCGCAAATTGCGGCACTTAAAAAATAGTGCAATTAGGTATTGGATAAAATCTCCAAACGACAAACATAAAATGTCATCCAGCAGTAAAGTGTACCACCCATGAAGTGACATGAATTCGCGTGTTGTGAACTTGTGATGTGTACGTCGTGATTTGATCAAGTGAAATCGTGGACAGGAGGATCTTAAGAAGTATAATTTCCTGTTATCGAAACATAAAAATACAAAAGGCTGTAAAGTTCATAAACAAACCCCAATCGAAATTCGTTAGATCATTTATATTAACTGTAATTGATTTTGCGGACTCTGGCTGTGCCGTACGAGGCCCACCGTAAATGAACGCGAAAATATACGGAAGGGGAGAAAATACAAATCCGCACGACAGAAATTGTCTTTTCGTTAAAGATGTATAATTATAGTATTATATAAGAAAATTCGAAAATCGCGAGTCAATTGTTTTTTGTTGTTTTTTAAAGAAATAATCATGACGTGAACACTTACCTAAAACTGCGATGCTACTTTATGTTTTAATAAGTGGTTGTATCTTCATCAGCAGTGTTATTGCGTTCATGTACAGAAATCTAGCGTCTGCTACGTTTAGAATACGACTGAGGAACTCACCACTCCTCAAGCCTGGTAATATTAATTTTGGTAGGGCGCTGATGACCTTTTTCTTTTGCTAATCAGTCTCTCGTAGCTAATATGGTGAGAAAAGAGCAAATAGGCTTTCCACTGTTGATCTAGAATGAGACGGTACGAGAATATGACCACCATAACTACCTGTGTGTAATCCAATAGAAATGGTAAAAGAAAAGAAATAAATTTACTCGCAGAGAGCGTAGGTACCAATTATGTTTCACGGAACCAGGCAAAAGGACAAACAACCATCAAAAGTTCATAAGTAAGAAGATTTGCAAAATGTATACCCTTCAGCTCTCTATCCAATTAACTTAGTCTCGTACGTCTCGATGTCTTGGGCACTATGCAACCTGTCTTATGGACTAAAAAAATGGATTTTCCTCTACACCTATAATTCAATTAATCATTAGTTTCTTGGTGACAAAAAGAACTACCTGTCAAAGCCTAACCAGACAAAGCGGAGGTTCGAGTCACATAAAAGGGACGGTAACTTTGTTGGTCAGTACTTTGCCGGCAGTCACCTCAAGTTGCTGCAAAGTCGAAGCTGCCAGCAAGTCCATTCAGTTGTCAAAGCAACCGGCCACCTGCCTATACAACATAACTATCCAACAACAGGCATCCAGTCTATTTCTCTGCTATTTCAGTCCATCAGTTTAAAATAAAATCAACTACTTTTTGCATCAACTTCAAAGTAATTCTTAATCTATAACTGTTTTGTCTCCATTAGTCTAATTAATTTTAACTTTTCAGGTTTAGTTTTCTTTCGAACGACAAATCCTTCTTAGCAGATAATTATGGCGATTAACGTGACGGCAATGGCTCAGCAGCAGCCGTTCAACCCATGGGTACTTCCCGACTCTTTCACCGTCTACGCCTTCGCGCCGGAAGAGATCCGCAGTTTCCTTCATCCGCATTGGCAAACCCAGAAAGCTCCGCACCCAATGATCTACTATCTATTCGGAATCCTCTATTTGGTCATTGGTAAATTATAAATATTTGAATCTTCAGTCCAAATTACTAAATCACCCTGTAATCTTGATAACCATGAAGGCGTTATGGCTACCGGTGGAAACTACATGGTATTGAGAATCTTGGGTAGCTGCCCGGCACTGAGAACACCGTCAAATATGCTCGTGATGAACCTGGCAGTTTCCGATTTCCTTTTGATGATCACTCTTCTACCTGAGGCATGCTACAACTTTTTCACTGGAGGACCGTGGCGTTTTGGCGATTTAGGCTGCCAGATTCACGCCTTTTGCGGTAATTTTTAAACCTCAACGAATATGACTTAATAGCCTTGAAATCTACATTGCATGAAATTATTTACATCAGGTGCATTATGTGGATACAGCCAAATCACAACTCTAGTTCTCATTTCGTGGGATCGGTAAATTATCGAAGATTATAATCTTATCATTAATATTGAACTATTAAATTGAATTTGAATTTGACTTTCCATGAATAGGTACAACGTCATCGTCAAAGGATTCAACGCTGCCCCGTTAACTTTTGGAAAGGCTTCAACTTTTATCATTTTGAGCTGGCTGTGGTCTTTTGGTTGGTCTGTGTGTCCACTAGTTGGATGGGGTTACTACGCCATGGACGGAATGCTGGGAACGTAATGCATTTTTATATTTACACTATAAACACACCTCTTTTCGAAACTATATACCGCTATTTTAACCAATAAGGTGTTCTTTCGATGGTGTAACGACCGATATGAGCAACAAGACCCACATTCTGGCCACTACCCTTGCTATCTACGTCATTCCCGTCATCATCATCATTGGCTGTTACTATTTCATCGTCCGTGCTGTCTTCCACCACGAAGATGAATTGCGTCAGCAAGCCAAAAAGATGAACGTTACTTCGCTAAGGAGCAACAGTGACCAACAAGCTGTTTCTGCAGAAATCCGCATTGCTAAAGTCGCTTGCATTAACGTGACGCTTTGGGTATTGGCCTGGACTCCGTTCGCTGCCGTTTGCATGCTGGGCACCTGGGGAGACACTTCCAAGATCACTCCTTTGATTTGCGAACTGCCCGTCATCTTGGCAAAGACTTCCTGCGTTTACAATCCCATCATCTACGCCCTATCGCATCCTAAATATCGAGAGGTAAACACTATATACAAGCGTTGATGCAATCACCTGAGAATTAATTTTAACGTAATTCGTTACAGTGTTTGAAGGACCTATACCCATGGCTGTGCATCGTTGTTGAAAACAAGAAAGGCAAAAAGCATGGTGGTGATGACCAATCGACTAACTCGACTAAAACGGAAGATTCCGGAACAACCCAGGGATAACCAACAGGGACGTTCCCCTCCAAAATTTAAAAAAAGAATTGATCAAACCTAATGGACTTGCGCGCTTCATAGATTATCCATCCGTAACTGGACAAGAATGAAATCATAACTCTTACCCCATCTGATACTCGATAGTATTATTGTACTCTCAAACTAGTGTTCATAGTTAAGGCATACATTTACTACGCAAATAACGTTATAAATACCAGTAAATATTTCGAGCGACATAACATTATACATGTTTGCCTGTATTAACCAGTTCATAGATCTACAAAATATACGTCAACCCAAGCATGCATTAAAACAAGCGTCCATTTTTCAGCCTTATTCCATATCAAACAAAAAAATAGGCTAGAATTCGCTAAAGGTGCTTCTATATATAGGCCTAGTTGCGGCAACATTGAATATTTGTTTCGGAAGGTTCAGGACGAGCTCCGGACGAACAAGTTTGCAAGTAATAAGTTCATCATACAACGTAGAGCTAGCTAAAAATCAGCTTGATTCGTCTGGCACCTCATTTTTGTTCGTGAAGTTGTAATACCTATCTCCTTTCAGCCGCTCGTTTTCCATGTTTCGAAATTATATCCCGCTACAGTATCCTGAAAAGCGAAAATCCAAATTCAATTGTTCAGCTCTGAGACTATTCTGCACATTTCCGCTCCCCTATATACTTTAAAAGTTTAAAATCTTGAGCGCTAGACGAAAAAAAGCGAAATAACTTCACGTTTAGGAAACAAGAGTTTGGAACCAGTCCCGAATTCGACTACTACTTAAAAGCTTAAAAGCTTCCAGTCCGCACAATTTGACTTTATTTCTTGATCTTATTTGCTGAACGTTGAAGTCTAGGCTATTGGACACATGATTTTGAAAACATTTTTAGCTTATGCTTTCCTGTAACTTTTGTCTAAATCTGAATACTGTCAAAGAAATACGAATAAAATCCTTTGAAGTAATCATATTGTATACTATACAATATACATCACAATCGATGTATTAACACGGCGGCACTCATGAAATCTTCATTTTCAATCAAACAGCCTATTACGCTTTAGACTCGGCTTTAGACAAAGTACAGTCCGCGCAATGTGCAATAGACAAAATATAGGTAATTAAATTTCTGGAAATTTAAATATTGATAATTTTTGCGTGAAAATAGTACGGTATTCGTTGTACCCGCATCCGACCGCATCTTAATAAGAGTCTTGATAAAAACATTTTTGCTTATAAGAGTAAAATCCCCAAAAGTGTAATTATGCCTGCTCGTATACCTAATATAATCTATCCTATTAGATTGCGTAGTTTTACGAGTTGGATTCTGGTAACATGATTTCCAGTAGCTTAACTATTTCTAATATTCCTATACTGTACCTTAACACAGCATGATAATCGTGGCATATAGGCAATTTATGTAATAGAGAGATGAGATAGTAAGATGTTAAGCGAGCGCTTCAATAACTGAATCACAATTCACAGGCTTAGTTATTCACGTTGGTGAAGTAAAAAACATGATCGTAAAAATATAAATTCTACTATTATTAATTGTATACTGGCCCATTATGACGAAATAAAATTTAAGAGTGATTTTCTATGAATGAGTTAGAATAATGGCCTAATATGTGGTACAAACCGAGGACAACAGTGTTGACTAACGCAACTAGTTGAAAATTCACATTAACACAGATGAAAAAGTCGATTTCTATACCGACAAAGCGATATTGTAAAACCTTATGAACTCACCTAATTGTTAAGATTTTTGAAGTATCAGTAAAAAGTTATAAAAAATTTATTACTGACTTTTCTACTCTCTAATGATTGGGGTGAAGTGCCTTTCACATCGAACTAACGTACGGATGGAAGAGGACTGAAGGTGTAAAGAATCATCCATCCCGTATATATCAACTCTGAACTTGGTAAGTGACCTTTTACTCATTAGCAGTAATGCGGAATGACATGTTTAGACAGTGTGATGAATCGTACCTATGTGCTAAAACAAACCAACCTTTCAAATGCTAGTGTATGTTTTAATCCAATTGAAAGAAGACAGCAATAAGCTCGTCAAAGACGAGCGTATCCTAAGTGTCTAATCTTTAACAGACGAAAGAACAAAAAACCGTCGAAAAGTTCATAAATAAGTAGATTTGCAAATTGGGCGATCCAATTATCACATATGCAATGTATACGCTGTTTAAAACCCAATGACTTACCGTAATTTAAAAAAAGGGATTTTTTTCCATCACTGCTACAGACTAGACCAGACACAGCGGAGGTTCGAGTCACATAAAAGGGACGGCAACTTTGTTGGTCAGTACTTTGCCGGCAGTCACCTCAAGTTGCTGCAAAGTCGAAGCTGCCAGCAAGTCCATTCAGTTGTCAAAGCAACCGGCCACCTGCCTATACAACATAACTATCCAACAACAGGCATCCAGTCTATTTCTCTGCTATTTCAGTCCATCAGTTTAAAATAAAATCAACTACTTTTTGCATCAACTTCAAAGTAATTCTTAACCTATAACTGTTTTGTCTCCATTAGTCTAATTAATTTTAACTTTTCAGGTTTAGTTTTCTTTCGAACGACAAATCCTTCTTAGCAGATAATTATGGCGATTAACGTGACGGCAATGGCTCAGCAGCAGCCGTTCAACCCATGGGTACTTCCCGACTCTTTCACCGTCTACGCCTTCGCGCCGGAAGAGATCCGCAGTTTCCTTCATCCGCATTGGCAAACCCAGAAAGCTCCGCACCCAATGATTTACTATCTATTCGGGATTCTCTATTTGGTCATTGGTAAGTTGAAGTTAAAAAATCTGAATCTTTCTAAATATCCATGCATCTTGTTAATATATTGCAGGCGTGATGGCTACTTCTGGCAACTTCATGGTATTGAGAATCTTGGGAAGCTTTCCGGCACTGAGAACACCAGCCAATATGCTCGTGATGAACCTGGCCGTCTCCGATTTCCTTTTGATGATCACTCTTCTACCTGAGGCATGCTACAACTTTTTCACTGGAGGACCGTGGCGTTTTGGCGACTTAGGTTGCCAGATTCACGCATTCTGCGGTATTAATTTGATCTAATTTGATCGACTTATCAAATCTATACTACTTAAATTTATTTACATCAGGTGCCTTGTGTGGATACAGCCAAATTACGACTCTGGTTCTCATTTCGTGGGATCGGTATATTAATCAAAATTATTATTTTGCAATAATTGAACTATTAAATTGAATTTGAATTTGACTTTCCATGAATAGGTACAACGTCATCGTCAAAGGATTCAACGCTGCCCCGTTGACTTTTGGAAAGGCATCGACACTTATCATTTTGAGCTGGTTGTGGTCCTTTGGATGGTCTGTGTGTCCGCTAGTTGGATGGGGTTACTACGCCATGGACGGAATGCTGGGAACGTAAGAAATTATTATTTTCACTGACAGACTATTCTAGACTATAACTATACCTTCATTGTAAATATATAACAAGGTGTTCTTTCGATGGAGTAACCACCAATATGAACAACAAGACCCACATTCTGGCCACTACCCTTGCTATCTACGTCATTCCCGTCATCATCATCATCAGCTGCTACTATTTCATCGTCCGTGCTGTCTTCCACCACGAAGATGAATTGCGTCAGCAAGCCAAAAAGATGAACGTCACTTCGCTGAGGAGCAACAGTGACCAGCAGGCTGTTTCTGCGGAAATCCGCATTGCTAAAGTCGCTTGCATTAACGTGACGCTTTGGGTATTGGCCTGGACTCCGTTCACCGTTGTTTGCATGCTGGGCACCTGGGGAGACACTTCCAAGATCACTCCGTTGATTTGTGAACTCCCTGTTATTCTGGCGAAAACTTCCTGCGTTTACAATCCCATCATCTACGCCCTATCGCACCCTAAATATCGAGAGGTAAAAGTTGCGTTGACTGAAATTAATCAGAGAAATTTTATTTATTTTTTTTATCTATTCCATGTGCAGTGCTTGAAAGAACTCTACCCTTGGCTGTGTATTGTTGTTGAAACCAAGAAAAGCGGTAGACATGGCGGAGACGATCAATCGACTAACTCGACTAAAACGGAAGCTTCCGGAACAACCCAGGGTTGACGGACCGAGAGTACCGAAAATGTTTTCAAAACTCTTCTCTGAACAGACATATGCACTCTTCTCACATGACGTTTACACTGGACACAGGAAGTGAATAATTCCTGAATTCGAATTTGAATTCATGTTAAAAAATTTATTTCCGATCATCTCTCAACCTCAGAAACAACTTAGGTCCTGCATATATTGTTAAATCAAAATCCTCCTATTACGATAGATTTAAGACCTATTAATAAGAACCCGTTAACAAAATCGGTATATTAATTACGTCCAGTACTGTATTTAAATGAACATATTATTGTAGCACTATGAGAAATACACATTTACCCAGCATGCAAAAAAAGATGAGCCTCTTGTGTCATTTTAATTTTGTACGTAGAGCGTTCAATTTTCTTTTGGTTTGACAGTTCTTCGCCTTTGCTATATAAAATTATTTTTGTTTGTATCAATATCAAACAACTAAGAACAATTAAAACCGAGCGAATGTTTACTAATTTATTTAAGTATACAGTCGTGCAGGGTGCAATTTTATCTCACTGGTGCTTTTTTACCGTTTTGTTTACGTAGGTTTGTCTACAGCTATCTAGAGAATCTCTCCCTTCGTTTCATTTTCAGCGCGCGCTAACGAAAAATTCAATTTAGATGTAGACAAAGCTACTCTTAATACACGTGAAAAAATAGTGAAATGAGCATGATTGCTGCCAATACTGTATGCTATATTGCTATCTTTTCCTATTTCAATGGGACAATAAATTATTCATACACTAACGTTTGTATCAAAATTTGGGCTTTAATTAATTTTTTCTTTAAAAAATAATTATCCCGATGCAAGCGTAAATAGGAGCAAACGGTTAATTTATACTAGAATTAACGGTTCTAAGTTCTATTCGAAGTTCTAAAGGTTTAGCGTGAAAAAATTTCGTTCTTTGCAAAAATGCTAGATCATCTTTTCTGACAAAGCAAGTGGGAAATTTATGCTAGCACTATATAACGTTTAACCAAGAATCTATGCATGAAAAATGATATTTATTTTTAAAATGGCTCACTACTATGCTGTAAAGAAAGCAATTAATTCCAAAACTCTTTGAGAAAAAGATTCACAAGATAACCGCGTAGCTAAATAGAAATAGAAATAGATTAATAATTAGAAAATAATCATTAGTGATCTCACTACGGTATTAATTTATTATTCCTTTATGAAAAAAATGAGAAGGAAATTTCGTCTATCCACCTTACCTTACTGGATTCCTAATTCTAAATGATGAGTTTCCGTTTTTATCCATCTTCCAAATTGTCACCAGTTCGAGTTTCCAATCCACTAATGAGCACAAAATTGACTGAAGGCTCTTGCCAATTTCCTCCGCCCCTTTAAAGGCTTAGATTGCGACAACAGGACGCCGCCGCAATAGAATGTCAAATGCGATCGAGGGAAGCCACGAAAGATCATCCCAATTGGGTTTACCGCACGCCCCATTGACCACCAATATCTGTTAACACTCCCTACGCGTAACTGGATTGCAGGGATTGCTTTGTCCAAGCTGAGAACAAAAACACCCGCAAGTAAGTCAGTTGTCAACCGTTTAATAAGATGGGTGGAGGACTGGAGGATTTATAGAAAAGCATGTATGGAAAGCAAATGCGAACAATAAAGGCAAAAATGGAATTCAAACGTTTGCCTGCTTATGTAATGCCTGAGAGGTTATTCTCGAAGAAATTGTGACAAATGCGGACAAATGTGACACTGCCGATGGGCATAATTTATTCTTTTACGTTGGTTCATTCGTACGGAAAATTTGGAAAACAGCCCATTAATCCAGAATAATAAGAAATTTCAGAAATATTTTCTTAAATAAAAAAACGAGAAAATTCAGACATTTGACCAGAAAAAAATGTCATGGCTAAATTTTCTCATTTGGTAGGGGGAAAATCATAGAAATGCAGACCTGGGTCGATGATGAGTGTGTTGCTGTCGCTGCCTGCCGGAGTTCGAATTACCTTCCGCTCTTTAAGTGAAAACAAGACAAAGTATGAGAAACCTCGTCCAGCCCAATTTTCCTTTTCATAAAGATGGCCAAACCTCCAGTCGCCTCCAGACTCTTTTATTTCAAACTCGCGATAAACTAGAATTTTCCTTTCTTTTTTCTCATTTGTTAGTAAAAGTTCATCAGCTGACGCCATGATTGCCATCTATAATTGATCTCATTAAGTGCGTTTACGTCCACTCCTGTAATTGTATCTACCTGGCTGGTATAGGCTATTGCAATCTTTTTGGAAAACAACAATATTCGGCTTTTCTTTGTCGTTGTTGATAATAAGTAACCAAGGGAAGCTCAACATCGTCACGAAGTGTAACATGCGGACGAAGGACCGTCCTTGTCTTTCAGTTTCGTTTAAAACGGGCGGGAACAGAGCCGTGTTGGTTTTATGTATATAACCTTGGGATTCCCTGCAGAACACGAGTGGGTTGACCATCAAGAAGCAAAAGAAAACTGACAAAGCTTTATGCGTCCACACATATCACAACCTGATTGTAACCGCTCTGCAATCCAATTATGCGCTAACAATCTAAACCTTGATCTCGCGGCTGTTAATTAGTGGAATGCTCTGCTAAATACGTACAGTATATAAAGGGAGATGGCGGACATGGAGCGGCGAGCATTGGAGACGAGCAGAAACCTCTGTTCGATACACACCATCATTTTGAATATCTCTCCGGTGCTTTAAACAAAAAAAAAAAAACAAAAAAAAACAACAACAACAACAAATATCCTACCGCAGTCTGAAGTTGCGATTTTGACAGTCCGTTGACTTTCGAGAAGAGCGGATCGAGCGCGAGCGCTGCTGTTTGCTGCCGGGTAAATTTGAGGCCATCGACATGTCATCATTGGCGATCAATGAAACGCTGGTGCCTGCCGCCTTCACCCAGGGCCAAAAATCTTTCGACCCGTGGAGCGTGCCAGACTCATTCACCGTCTCCGTATTCGCTCCCGATTACGTCAAGCCTCTTCTCCATCCCCACTGGGAGACCCAAAAGGCCGTCCATCCGCTATGGGCTTACTTCTTTGGTCTCTACTATCTTGTCATGGGTATATACGTGATCAAATTCAAATTGATGTTCCTATTATTATGATTCCTATCAACTAATAATGACAATTTGCAGGTAGCATGGCGATCTGTGGCAATGTGATGGTCTTGAAGATTTTCAGCCACTTTAAATGTCTTCGTACCCCAGCTAACATGCTAGTCATCAATTTGGCCGTCTCTGATCTCATGCTGATGCTCAGTCTGATTCCGGAATCCGTCTACAATTTCTTCCTGGGAGGACCTTGGCAGTTTGGTCACATTGGGTGTCAGATCCACTCATTCTGCGGTAATTCCAATTTTATTTAATCACGAATTTTTGCTTAATTTTCGTTCTATTAAATATGACAGGAGCGTTTTTTGGATACAGCCAAATTACAACGTTAACCAGTAAGTTCAATTTATAAGTATTCAATCTAAAATACAAAAGAATTTCAATTGTAAATACACATTTGTTCAAAATAGTCATTAGCTGGGATCGTTACAACGTCATCGTCAAGGGATTCAGTGGCAAGCCTCTGACTTACGCCAAAGTATCTCTGCTTATTCTATTCAACTGGTTGTGGGCATTCGGCTGGGCCCTGGCGCCGCTCGTCGGCTGGGGTCTCTACGCCCTGGACGGAATGCTCGGAACGTAATAAGTTGATTCCATCGCACTCGCTGGCGGATTTTTTTTTATAAAAGTTTTTTTCATCGATCGAAAGGTGTTCGTTCGACTCTTACACGACCACAATGAACCACAAGAGCTACATCCTGGCGTCGTGTTTCTTCCAGTTCGCCGGCCCCATCATCGTCATCGTCGGCTGTTATTTCTTCATCGTCAAGGCCGTTTTCAACCACGAAGAGGAGCTGCGGGGTCAGGCCAAGAAGATGAAAGTCACTTCGCTCAGGAGCATCAACAAGGATCAGGAGTTGGCCGTTTCGGCCGAGATCCGGGCCGCCAAAGTGGCCGTCGTCAACATTCTGCTGTGGATCTTCGCCTGGGCTCCGTTCACGACCATCGCCATGGTGGGTACGTGGTACGATGCGTCGTTCGTCACGCCGCTCATGTCCGAGCTGCCCATCATTTGCGCCAAGACGTCGGCCCTCTACAACCCGGTCATCTACGCCTTGTCTCATCCAAAGTACCGCGAGTGCCTCAAGGAGCTCTACCCTTGGCTGTGCATCATGGTCGACGAACGCAAACCGGTCCGAGGCCGAAACGGCGACTCCAGTTCGGCCGTCACTTCCATCAAAACCGAAACTTCCTCCGAATGAAACGAAACCGATCTACTCCGCTCGATCAATCCGCTCGACTCGCAAACTTCCCCTTTAACGTTTAGATTTACTTTGACGACGGTGCAATAAATAATATGATTATTGCATATTGGAATGACAATTTAAAAGCCCAGTGTTTCATTTTATGACTGCTGTGATGACAGAGTCATTCTCTTTCATGCGCATTATTATTTCCGCCCTGTCCGCTTCTTCAATTCCCTGTGTGTGTACCCCCTAGGTGTATTGTTTTGTAGTCGACCCTACATTAATCCGAATATTAAACAATCTGGCAATCTGACAACTGCAATAAGTCATCACTCCTATATAGTTATGTCGGCATTTCGATGGTAGCCGTTTACATTCTTTAGCTGAGAATCCTGTGATGCGCTTTTCAGCCACATTTAAGGTAAACATAGCAATGGTTTGAAGCCTAACAAAAAGATAAGTGTTGGAATCAAACTGGTCAAGCTCGAGTATTGCCACGCGATCGATATGCTAGTCGAACAATACAGACATTATATAATAGGGCTTCTTCCTTTGTTGAGCGCTGCATGAGAAAAAGAGCCAGATATGTTTGATTCACTGGCATTCACTTTCTTCTAATCGAATCAACAATGAATTTTTTCAAATCGATAATCGATTAATCAAGTCTTTATCTGAAATCAAATAATTATTTAACAATTGAATTGATGCCCGCGGTGGAAATCTAACCGAATGAATCTCCTGTTTTACGGGGTTTGCACTAAACTGCGTGTTGGGATGCTGTAATAACAATTACAACACATGTTACTTTTTTAGTTTCATACCCAACCAGGTGCCAATGATCCGTGTCGTAGCGCCCGGAGTAGCCTGCTGTAGAGCGCTGCTGATGCCGAAGCCATATATAGTCATAATATCGCCCAGGTAAGGTAAAAAACCAGCGCAGGTAAGGTAAAAAAAGAACAACCAAGTGGGAAACACAAAGTTCGCGTCTATAATACTTCAAGGAAACCCGACGCAGTTCCGACTAGTTGGGTCGCTTATATTTACCTATAAAAACAAAACATGACAAAGGCAACGGTGCATTTGCCTCTCTCTTTGTTGCATGACACTGGAAAACTGGACCGATATGTGAACTGTGACTTTTCCTATTTTGTTTGGCTTCGAGTCTCTTCAAAGATGTATAATACCTACGTAGGCCTGTATAGCCAATTCACGATAAAAAGCTTACCGAATCGCAAGTTTTTTTTCTTTATCAAATCTGCTCTTCGTTTGAATCCAAATAAGTTTCTTCGGCCAAAGCTTTTCAGGTCTGTATTATTATTGAAAAAATATCCACGTTTAAAAGAAGGCGTGCAAAGTGTACTACTTTGCATGAAATAGGAAAAATAAAATCATTGCCATGAACTGAAAACCCTGAAAAAGAAATACTCGATTATTTATTTAATTTTAGTGGGACGCCAGAGAATTGAGTGTAATAATTATCATAGTCGTCAGTGGTATTATTGAAAAAAGGCCCCGCCCCCGAAACGAAAATGTGGACCCGATCGCCGCGATGAAGATTCACGACGGCCGAAATGGTGCCGATGTTCCGCTCACCGGGATCGCTGTACGATGTGGCTCGAACGATTCCGTTGATGATGAGTAGAGCGATCGAAGTCCCGGAATTTTTGATCATAGAACGGCTTCTGATGTTGACGCCCCGGAAATTGATCAGATACGGACCACCGGTCGTGGTGATAAAGACCCCAGTAGTTAAATCCACCACATTCTGATAGTCGTCGGTATTACTGTATTGGGGCGTGACTTTGGAATCTTCCTTAAGCGCCAGTTTGGTGTAAACATTGGAGATAATCCCGTAAGTTTTTTTATCTCCATATAAGGATTTGTTGGTGGACGATTCGATTTCCAGTGCCGTCCCTAATATCGTCCCTAAAACCAAAAGTCATATTGCTTTATTGGGTTAATGCGAATTAATTGTACTCTCATACCGAAATACTGTACCGATGTAATAATTGTCGCTCATCCACTCATCAGATTTCAACTTTTTAGACGGATTGCCATTTCCTATATACAGAGGTGATAGGAGATGATGTTGATATTATTTTTCTGATGCCAATATAATAACCTGACATTTCCCTCGACTTGGCAGGTAAGATTATTCCGGCAGTAGTTTGGTTGTTTTGAATTTCCTTGACTTGTCGCTCTACATCCGCGTCGCAACAGCAACGTGACGGCAGCAGGAAAAAGGACAAGGTCAGTAGGACGTTAGCAACTGTCCGCTTGCGCTCCATAGTAATTAGTCTAAAATCCTCGTTGAAACTTCCAAGGGATTATGTATCCTTTAGGCTACGCGTAGTCTATGTTGCACACATTTCACTTGGGAATCTTATTTGATTTACCAAATAAAGAACTCTAAAAATAACAGAAACTAAACAAAAGCGTACGGCCAGCGCTGCAATTGACGCGGAATTCAAGGCGGAATTAATCCTTAAATTTGGAACTTGAAATTCGCGTCTCAGGCCCAGAGCGTGAACAGTGTCGGATACATTTGAACGATAATTCTTTTTCCTTCCTTTTCTAAAGAAGCCCAATAAATCTGTCTTAGCACTTTAAAATGTCGCTAAAAAGCACTTTGACTCATACTCTATAACGTGTGAGTTGTTGCTAGGCCACTCGGTCACTGGTTGATGCCATCTCCGCCTTATGCCAGCGACAAAGGAAAGAAAAAAAAAGGAGAAAGGTCAGGATCGATATAGGAGAAGAAGAGAAGTTAGTTTTTATCGCATCCGCCAATCATCGATGCCCTTTTTTCAGTGACCTTAATTTCTTCAGGTAGAAAAAGAAAGCGTAAAAACATTGGGGAAGCAACGTATTTTAACATTTTTGAGGTAGGTCAACAGAATGATGATTTAGTTTCCCTGCTGATGTGGACTGGGCAACCGGAGTGTTATTGATATTTCAGTCAAACTTAATTACCTGAACAAGAACCCTCTTGTTGTCCCTCATCCATTATTCTCCTTTTGGTTGATTTAAAACAAAAATTCAAGTTAAAATTTACACTTGAAACTATTCAGACTGGTACGACTGGTCTGGACGACGAGTATTAAGATGAATGGAAATTTTATTTTCGAAAAACCCAATGAACGGTTATCAATTTCAAATTAGATCATGAGTGTTCCCGCGAATGAAGCTCGGTGTTTGCTGCCTTTTTTAATATGAAAGAGCGGACCGTCAACGACGAAGACGGAGACGTGATCGCCTCGGTTCAGTCTAGCGCCAGCGATCAGTGTGAGAGCCTTATAAGTGCCGCCGTTAAAAGCAGCGGCTGTGGCTGCAGCGACGCCGTTGACTCGCAACTCGACGGTGGGTAAAACATGGTTCAAATCGTTGGTCAATGCATGAAAGATGAAACCGTACAGGCCTGGCTTTAGAGCCGTGTACACTCCGCTGGGCGCATCCACCGGATTGCCATCGGTTGCATTCGTCTTGGTGTAGGTGACGCTCGAATTCTTCGGAGTCGGATGCTCGGTGTAGGCGCTAAAAATGATATGAGACTTTTTCGATGGATCTGTTCCTAGCATCATGTTTGGCAAAGCTACTTTCCGGTCGCATTAAAGAAAAAAATCAGTGGAATTAGTGAATAATTAAATTTGTGTAAAATTTTTATTCTTACCGATTGGTTTTTTATTGGATTCCATCAGTGAAGCATTACTGGTCAAATTCGCCAAGCCGATCATTTTCCCTGATTAAAAAAAATGAAAAGACGAATTTTGTATAATTTGCGTTTAGTTGCTTGTTGGCAGTAAAATATACTCGATGCAAAATTCAAATTCGGTTGTTTCTCCGTTGCGATGCCGTCGTTAGGTCCATCGATTTGCCGACGGGCGGTCACCATTTCATCCAAATGTTGAGGTTTCCTTGGGCTGACTAATATTTGTCGAGTGACATTCATTTCCGCAGCCAAGGAGGTTGGGGTCGTCGAGTCCCAAACACTTTTGGAATCCCATTGCTGCTTGCCGTCGCCAAGACAAGTGGCAACGGTCATTGAAGAAAGTAGTAAGCTTATTAGAAGCTCTACCGATGCACAAAGCAAATGCAAGCGCACTTTACTCGTCACGAACGCCATCTTTCCAGGAAAAACTGAACTCAAATTCGAGTACTGAAATCTGTAAGAAAATTAGTTGATTATAAACTGGGCAATATCAAACATATTGAATTGGTCATCACCTAATAGATCGCTTGAGGAAAAAAGGTAGAGTCAGCTAGAGAGGAACGATTTCGGAGCGGCAAGGTAGGGAGGGGTCCAGCGTTAAACTGAGGATCTGCCAACCTGAAGATGTTTTCGAAAAGGAGAAGAACAAAGATCACATTTTCATTTTTTTTTTAACTTTCAAAACACGCAGACCGGTATGTGGGGGTGGGGGATTTTTGTTTATTACGGACGTTCGACTTACTGCCAAACGTGATATTATACACGTGTGTCGGTGTTCACGGAGTAGGACGACGTTGAGTTCGTAACCTTTAACTAAAAGAAAAAGTGCGCAACAGATAAGCACGTGCTTTAAAGCCGTCTGGGCTTCTACGGATTCTTCGTGGCGATTTTCCATAAAGGTCATTGAATACAAATTACAGAAGCAGACCAAAAATCCCATTTAAAGACCGAAGAAACCCCGCTGTCTCGATCAGGCACGCCACTCCAATTCACACGTATTTGTGTCTATTTTTGGTAGCTGTCCTTTTGATTATAGGGTTTTGTTGCGTGTAAGACGGTCCTGCTTGAAAAAGTCCTATGTCTGATCCTGTTCACTAGCTGACATATTGTCAACTATGAACAGACTGTGTAAACCTGAAAAGGGTAAATAGAGAAGCTCGTGTAAATTTTCTTTGTCTGGAATCAGACTGTCACATTTCCTTTTGAATTTCTTTTCATCAATGTCTTGTACTCTTGTGTATCAAACGTTAGAATTGTTGATCTATTAAAATTTTGAAACGGGCCTATCTATACATGTGGAGCGATGGAATCCATATATAATAAAACAGCAAGCTTTTGGGGGAGGAGCCTGTGTCTGTCACGGATAATGTCACGGATAATGTCACGAACATTTTGGGGGAGGAGCTTATTCATGCCCAGACATGCCCAAACATGCAAATCACCACCAGATGTCTATAGCGTCGCCGTGATGACGCAATCTGTGATGTCCCTGACCATGACGCAACAACCAGCATCACCACCAGATGTCTATAGCATCGTAGTGATGACGAAATCTTCAAGTAAGTTAGTCACTGGGCAGATTTCCCACGATAAAATCTAATACGGGCAGATGATTAAGCTACAGAAATGCGAATACCAAAAGAGTTCGAATTTACGCTAGACCAAAGTTCCCCGGATTCGAACGGGGCTCAGGTTGCTCGTTATTTAGTAAAACATCTCAGCATATTTCAGCCAAATTTATATGTGAAATCAGTGAAAATTGTCGAAATTTTTAAATCTCGAATCAAAAATTAAACGAAGCGCAAGGAAATAATTTTTTAAACCTTCGATTTCATTTGGAGATTCGAACAAGAGACAAGGTGACGATCAATGGACAATAATCATAATTTTATTATTTTGCGCTTCCGCTTCGATATCAGCATAACAGTTCGGCAACTGGCTTATTGACAATGTAGTCTGCTTTTGTTTTGTTATTGTTTAGAAGTCAAGATTTTATCCGTCAAATCGTCAGTTCTAATCTGATTTTTGTTGTTTTTTTTTGTCAGCTATATTCGTTTTGCAACATAAAATTTGGCTGTAAGTTTTCATTGTTAATTAATTGAATAATTGGTCCCGATCGCACGAGAGATCCATAGAATATGACTACAGATGTGAAGCAGGACAATGGATGGGTCCAGGTAGGTAATGTCAATATAAACGTTGACATGATTCTAGAGATGTACATAGTCTCTGATTAGGCCAATACCAAAAACAAAGAGAGTTTTGATTATTTGCCTAAATAGATATGTAATTTTTTTTTGTTTTCATTTAATCATATTCACATTTCATTATTACATTTTTGCTTACCCCCTATGTGATGTTGATAGTGTAGAACGGAAGAAGACTGGAGAAAGCTCCAAAGTCTCATTGCATTTCATAAGTCTGATGAACCACCAGATATTTCTCAAAGGGAGACTTTGTACAAATGCCCTCCAAAAAAGCAAACCCTTGTTAAGTTGCTTTTAATAAATCAAGAATCAATTGGATTCTATATCGTCAGACTTAAAGGTTTCTTTCATTTGTTATTCCTTCATCATCCCAATCTCTGCTGTTATTCATATCTTTTTCTGTGTTCTTTGCTAAATTAAGGTTTACAAGAAGATGGAGGTCCCCCATTTGAAATGCCAATTTTGGATGGTGTTTTCATCTCCAAGGCTTACAGAAAACAAGGATGGGGAACTGCAATGATAGACGATCTAGTAAATGTACACTTTCCTGGTCAAGATGTTGGTTTCAGTCAACCTATTTCTGTTTCTCTCGAATCAGGTAACGTGGAAATTTTACTGTTACATGAGCCGCAAATGACTTGCGCATCCTTTCTTTTCAAGTTTTGAAGAAATTTTTGACAGCTAACCCACAGCATCGGAGTAAACTCTGGGCCGTTGAAAATTGCGGCGAGGAAGGTGACAGACTAAATCTGTGGCTATCATTGGCAATAAAAAGATGATAAAAAAGCAACGTATACGTCACTTTGTTAGCAGCTTTATTTTCACCAAATCAACAATTTGATAATTCATAAGTTAATGTCAATATAACAACGTTCTCTGTTATTGTACTAAAATTTTCCCCTAAATTCTTCAATAGTATAGGATGAAAGAAAAGAGAAAAAAGAGAATAGAGTTAACAAGACAGAATGAAAGGTAATAATAATAAATCGACTGGCGCGTGTGTTGTGTGAGATGATTTTGTAAAGAGATCTCGACGGCACGGTTTTGGCATTTATTTCGAAATCAACTCCAGACGGCTGCATAGTTGCCTCGGCGTTCAACCGCCAATGGTCCGCCAGCTGCAAAGAGCCTAGTTCCACTTCCATCGTAGCAGTGAGTGTAAATGGCAGGTGTGTAACGTGCCATGACCTGGGGGGAGTCGTCTGCTGCCTACATCGTAACACAGAATAGATAACAACAAATCTGTTATACTAGTCCAAGTAAATGGTACAGATTGATATGATACGTACCACCCAGCCGGTATTCGTTTTAAAGACAATTTCTCTAGTCGTATCTTTATAAAGCATGTACTTAGAAGTCCGCAAATCGTAGAACAGGATCGATCCAGTTCCCGTCCCAATTGTCAAAATGTCCCCACGAAAACTGACGGATCGGATGCCTAGTTTAACACGATATTAGTAACATGACATTAGGATAGGTTTGAAAATTCGAGAAAGTTACCACAAGTAGGATAAAGAGAAGCTATATTTTTATTTTGGATTTGCTGAAGACTGCGAGCGTCCAATATGGTCGTGTGAGAGCGGGAACCGACAGCGTACAGGTTGCGCTCTTCTTGGTATCCAAGACAGACGTTCTCCATTCCGTAGTGTAGTTTTTGTGACCCCGTCTAAAAATTTGCAAAGTTATATTACAAGTTTTCCGATAGGAATTAATTAAACGGAGACTTACTTGTTTGAAAGTATCAGCCTTCCACAAATGAATGTAGCCGTTAAGACTAAGAGCGGCGATTTCTACGTCCCTTTTATTGAAAGCCAACGCCCGCACTTTTTCTGCCGTTTTGCAACGTTTGACGGCCAGAGCTTTGAAATTAATCACTGTTGGATGATACACATCCTCCAGCTTCCACAAGGCCATCTTCGTGTCTCTCGAGCCCGAAACGAGGAAACAGTCATCCAGCCATTTAAGGTCGAACATCCAGTCACTGTGCGCACCCTAAAAGTTCACAATTTAGCACCAAAATGGTAAGTGTGCTCCATATGTAAATAAAAACACCCCGCAGGGTGTTTCTAAAGAGAAAGGAATGAATAGATACCTCTCCGATGGCGAGCGGATCAAAAGTCGGTAACGAATAAAAGGCGATGTCATTAGTGTTTTCTGCGCCTGTGGCCAGAACAGTCTGGGAAGGGTTGATAGCCAACGCATGGATACCACATTGACTTTCAGGTTGTCTGTTCTGCAGGCTTCTCAAAAGTGGTATGGAAAACAATTCCTTCTTATTGAGGTCATACACCGATAACTGGAAATCAAGTGGGGCACAGGAAAATTATTGAAAATATTTAAATGGATTAGTAATTATTTGAATGATTGATTTACCCTATTGCATTTTGAACCAAAGACAATCTGGTGCCCGTTAAGCCACTGAGAGCAGAAGATTTTGTTCATCTCGCCCAGCTGAATTTGATGTTCCCTAAAATTAACACTCAAATGAGTATTGATGATCTTATTGTGCTAATAATGAAAAAAATTAACCTGAAATTTCCATTTGTAAGTAAATGTCTTGTTCCATATTCCCAATTAACACTGGCAGGGTGACCATGCCCCAGGGAGCGCTGTGATACCAGATCGACAAAACTGTGTGAGATTTTGCTAGAAGTAGGATACGTTTCCTCTTCGTCACTATCTTCATAACGTAAGAATTCGTCCCTTCGCCTTGGACTGCACTCGACCGAACTGTTACCAGACGAAGAGCTGCTTTCTGACTGTGAATCTTCCCTATCCAAATTGATATTGTTTTGCACAGGATTAATTCTGCTAGAATCTCTTTGTGAAGGTTGCTGCACTCGAACACTGCTTGGTAACGTTCCGTAAACGGCTTTCTTCACCACTCGTGCCATTATTCCGTCCTCGCAGAATAAGCCAAAGAGATACAAAACACAACAGACGTTGTTTTTTGTTATTGTGACTAGTTGTCAGTTCAGTCGAGAGAAACTTATCAGCTGATTGGGGCATTAAAACATGAAGGCCAAACCTTTTACTTCTAACATCATTTACTTTTCATAGAGTAACCTCATAATTTTTGCTTTACTTATAACAGAAGCCATTAAAGGAAATATATATTTCAGAATTTTTACATACGACTCTGAATTACTTTCATTATTCACTTTTTCATATTATTGAAAATTAAAAAAATAGATGTCGCTGCATGGCTTGTCAAGAATAACCTTGGTGGCCTTAATACTAGTACGGATGTACGAAGTAAACATTTGTCTGCTTTTCCGTGACAGCAGTCTGACAGCCAGTTTTAACGGTTGATTTCACGTTATTCGGGATTTTAGTAAAATGTCGATGCACTCGGTCGACATTAGTTTAGATGATGTTGGTTCTAGAGAAACCTTTGAACATTCAGTTATCTTTTTGAAAGGGATAGTAACTTGCCAGGAAAATTGTTGTAAAGCCTTGTTGAATAGTAAAATCTCCGTTTCAATAGCAAGTGAGGTGTTTGAGTTTAACGTCCAAGAAGGTCGATTCAAGTGCATTATCGAATTGAAATTAGGCCTCAATTTTCTCCATATTATTTATGATAATGATCTACATTTAGGGCAGTGTAGTTTAACTCTGGAAAGGAAGTCAAGTCTATGTGATAAAGTTTTAAAGCTTCTCTATATTGTGCCCAGGGGAGAGTTGGGAGAATTTCAATCTGTCAAACCATGTTCAAATTCAGCAGAGTCAGCTTGCAAAAGAATTCTAACAGGTGTTAAACTATTGCAATGTTTGGTCTCTGAAAGGCTCTATGAGTTAGGTCTAGGAAGGAAGACATTTAGTATCTCTACACAAGACGAGAAGGAAGTCTGTGAGGTGTTTTATAGTCAACACAGCAAGGAAGAATTTTTCTCCTGCACAAGTGAGGGTATTTGGAGCATGACTGCAAGGGAACTCTTAGGTAAAGGAATATTTGCTCAAGGGGTCAAAGTTTTAGCATTCCTTAGTTGCACCGAGTATTTCAGGGAATCAAATGAAATCAAAGGTTATGTCGCCTGCGGAAGGGGGCATTTGGCAATGGTTGGCTCATCAGGCTTACACAGCTGGGCTCCTGATGTAAGCAGTGTAGTATCTTGTCTAACAAAACCCATTCCTATAGACTCATCCCTTTTGGATGACAGTGGTTTCAGGTAAATAACTGATTGATAATGGTAGATTAATTAATTGAAATAAACCCCAATATATTCTGCATCTTTTGATGATAGGGGAACTTTAGGGGGCTGTTATGCAACGACACTAGGAGCAGCTCTGCACGAAATGGGACATGTGTTTGATCTAGTCCACTCAGATTTTGGAGTTATGGCTAGAGGGTTTGAAGAGCTCGATCTCTTCTTTACCGTTGGAAATCCTCAACCCAGGCGTCAACAAAAAGGTATACTATCGCCGTCATCCAATTCTAGATTCTAAAAAATTATTTTCTATATCCATTGATATCGCAGTTGAAACGACGGGGAGAACCTGCTGTGGTGGCCAAGAAATTTCCGTTCGTGCTCGACCTCCAACAAAAGTCACGTCCGTCAGTTTTGGGTTTCGGTCAATGGGGAACGATAAGGAATATAAAGAATGGGATCGAGACGGAAAGGCCTACTTCCACCGATCGGCTGCTGTTTTGCTCTCCGGCCATCCGTAAATAACGATATGCTATCTGGTTTTTGTATGATACTAAAATCATGTTTATTTTTATTTTTATTTTTTTTTTAAACCAACAGTTGGTTCGGAGAATGTCGTCAGCTGGAAGACAAGGGCCCTGTCCAAATCATTGGACTAGAAGTAAAGGTTCCAAATGGACTTCGCCTCATCGAGCTTCACACAGAGGACGATCGCCTCGTCAAATACTGGGATTTTACCAAAAATCCAACCAAAATTCATCGCTATTGTTTAAGCTTGTTTGACGTGAAAGATGTCATTCAGCCTTCTGTGCTGATACAGGACGTCACAGGCAAGATTGTAACTCACAAACTGAATCTCAATGCGTCCTTGATCCCCCCTCAGTCAATTTGATTTATGAGTCGTGGGGTTATCTAGTCGTCCGTGGGTCGATTTCATTATTTATCATTCTTCCCTTTTGGAGCTTCCAATTGTTTTTATCGCTTCAACTTTATTGACTTTTTGCTATCCATGTTATACAATTTCAAAGTATTTATTAGTGGAAGTTTTACTATTTAAAATATAAATTGGCTAAGACTTACTTTTCAGTTCAATTATTTTGGCAAACTTAAGCTGAGAGTGCAAGCTATATTATTCCTTAATAGTCCTCCAATAATGACATTTCCAAATTTCATCACAAATATTGACTATGTTACCGCGCCGGAAAAAAAAACAAAAAAAAACAAAAAAAAACAAAAAAACTTTGACTTAACAATGAAAAAAGGAATTTTCAGTTCACTTTTCTTTGGTAACGCATTGATAAAAATGGCTTTCAAAATGATCCTTGCCTTTGATGTGTTTGCGCTCGCCCAGCATGATAACTCCATGCATAGTGAATGTTTGTTGGATCCCGCCATTGAACTTGTGCAATCCTACCTGTGCAAAGCAAACAACTCTCTTCGAAATTCTATCAATGTGGTCACGGCGGACTAAGATAGATAAAATAAGCGATAACGTTTTATCTTGGACTCAAAATAAAACGCAATAAAAATGAAGCGCGAGTCAACATTTCCACAACAGATTCTTTAGAGACAAAAAGGGACAAAATCTTTGAAGACCGTTGAATTATAAATTACACCCCGGTGCAGGAAAATGGATTTTGCTTTGAAATTCGCCTTCCTTTTCTTATCGGCACAGGTGAGCGTTCGTCCCGTCTATTCTCAACAAAATGCAGGTGAGTTTAGATGAGATATTTAATGCCTTTTGAAGTCAAATCAAACGATTGACCATTTTATTTTATTGCGTTGACAGGGTGCCAATTCAACCTGGACACAAGTTCCCCTACTTATCCTCCTCACATAGTAGATGAAAATCTGAAAATTGTAATGCCTGTGATGCAGGGCACCGCCAGAGTCATCAGCCTAACAGAAGGTCAGAGAGTGACCGTCAGCTGTTTCGGCACCGGGAACGTTATGAAAGCAACCAATTTGGCGCAGAATCCGATGACTTGCAATTCCAATTCAAATCTGCTACTCACCAATGGAACGGAATTGCCCTACGCTGCCCTAGGTTGCAAGAAAGTAAATAGTGAAATTTTGGTAGAGAAGCCGAGATCGTGCGCAAACGGGCAGGGCGCTTTGATTAAAACCGGATATCAATTTGGCGATCAATTCATCTCGCTTTACGACATGTGCCACGATAAGGACTTGGCTCTGAATTACTACTCCAACAACACCGTGTACGGCCGCTCAGCCAACGCTGGCGATAGGAAAAGTCAGCGGCCGACCTTCAGCCAAGACGTTTATTACCCCGGACTGAACGTCAACCAGCTGTACACCCAAGTCAACCAAACCGAGACGCTGGCTCAAATTTTGGGATCCAGAGAATTGGCTACCTTTTACATCAAGCCGAAAACGCAATACTTTTTGTCGCGGGGGCATTTGGCTCCCAATGGAGATTTCATCGATGCCGACAGTCAACGCGCTAGCTTCTACTTTATGAATGCGGCGCCACAATTCCAGACCTTCAACGGTGGAAATTGGAGGTAATTTGCGATCGCGGAATAGTCCTCATTTAATATTATTTCAAATGAATCAATCATTGATTTTGAACGTGGTAGATTACTGGAGGAAGGTATCCGCAACGAGGCCTTTGCTCGCCAAGTGGATTTGACGATTTACACTGGAACATTTTCCGTCATGACTTTGGCCGACATCAAAGGCGTTCCAAAACCCATTTATTTGGCCTTTGACAGAAATAACAACGGCTTAATCCCGGCACCGAAATACTACTGGAAACTTATTCATGAGCCCATCTCGAATACTGCTACCGCAGTTATTGGCATCAACAGTCCTTATGTGAACCCGGTGAAATCGGAAGACATCATCTGCCCCGACGTGTGTGATCAGATTCCTTGGGTGAAGGCAGCCCTTCCAGAGTTAACCGAAATTTCCAAAGGTTACACATTCTGCTGCTCGGCTGCTGATTTGCACAAGGCTATTGCTTACGCTCCAGACTTGGACGTTCCTCTTTTCGGTGTCAACGCTGCCAGCTCCATAATCACGAACGCTTATATCAGTGTCGTTACTCTGGTGTGTCTTTTTGCGTATCGATCTTTGCATGCATAGGGTAGTGCAGCGTAGTGCTGTATAAGTGTATACGTAGTTATCTGCCTTTTAGATGTTACTAGATTACGAACATGATGACATATAAACTTGTGATAACCATTTTTTGGCCATTCTTTACTTTTTACGAGTTCTTTTCAATGAGAAAATGACTGTAAGTTGAATCGCTAATTCGCTATCAAGATATGTTCCTGCGACTAATTTTTGAATGAGACGTGTGATAAAAAACCATACGGTGAAAGCAATTTTTTTAAATTATTTCTTGAGTTCATTACCGGTATTTCACGAGGCAATTAAAGGATGATTAATTTTGTTTTTTCGTTTTATTTTTCTCTGTACTTGGACGATTCCAACCCACATAACTAGGTGCAGTACAGGTTATGAGGAATGGATATACTTATGCCTTTCTAAAACAAGGGATATTGCCATAAAGTTAACTACATCAAGGGATCAAGCGAAGTGAAACCAATTTCCTTGGGACAAATAATTTGGCCATGGGCGCGGGCGTGTCTTTTAGCCTATCAAGGCCAGTAAAGCTGTGCGGTAGGACCCAGACGTATCTTTCTGTTGTCACAAACAGACGAATTAATTGATATAAAAAAATTTATTAGGCTAAATAATAATTTTGAAAATATTGCATTGCCAATTTATAAAAAATATATACTCACAGATACAGCGTTACTGAGTGATTCACCATAAACGGTCTGGTAAGCACTTTTAATGTTTCCGAGATCGGTCTCGCAGCGACTGACTGTGAGTCGCATCAGATCGCGGTCGGCGGTTCCTGCCCCCGCAATAGATGCGTGAAATTTCTCAGAAAAGTACCTGGCCTTGTCTCGACTATATTGCACTTATTGTAAAAGCAAATTTTTGTACATTTCATAAAATATTTCTTAGGTTGGAAAAGTTAATCTTACAAATGGAGACGAGCGCATTTGCAATTTCCTTTCCGGTGAACTCGGTTGTCACAACGGTGGTAAGTGAAGTTTCGTAAGTGGCCTCGTAAAGAATGGCGACTTCGTTGAGGTGGACAAAGTTGCGCAGGGAAAAAATGTTGACGTAAACAACCTCGTCGGTTTCTTCTATCGCCGGGCCTAATTACAGTAACCAAACATTTTCTTGAATTAGTAACAAAGAGCTACATATTAGTGAAATAATAATTTGTTAGCGAATGTACCTGCTTCGTACAAAGCCACAACATCTTCTTGAACTAATGTCATGTTCACTACGTTGCTTTCGTCCCTTTGCCCCTACAATAATGTCAGAAGTGGGATACGGTTTATTACATTTATTACTAATCAGTTTCAACATACCTCTGCCATTTGAATAATAAGCTGTTGATAGGCGCAGCATGTATCGCTCTCGATATCTGACACAAGCGAATGGCCATAAACTACAAATAAATGGAACAAAACAACCAGTCTAGACATTTCCAGTACAAATTTGTGGGCATTAAGACCACCAATAAAGCACTTAAGTTTTAGTCGGCTGATGATACTTACAATCGACGTAAAACGATCTGACTTCCGCCAGCTCCGCATTAGACCGACTCATAACGATTTCAGTTAGCGAAGTCTCGTCCGTTCCTGACCGAGCCATTGTCTCGTACAATTCGATGGACAAAAATTTGACCATACTGTGCGTGAGCATGATCGCTAGAGTCTGAAAGCTTCCGGACAAATCAGACTTGAGATCGTCAGCTAAACTCTGATTTAAAAATCATAAAAAAATATATTCAAGTCAAGTTCAGGCTAATAAGCGATGCTGATGCTATTTAATTAAAATTTTCAATCTTTATTACACCATGTTGACTGTTGTAAATAGTCGTGATTGCGTCACGTTGGGATGCAACTCGATAGCAAAGGACGCTGACGATCTTATCCTCGTCGGTTCCCCATCCGTCGATGGCGTCGAATAGTCGAGCGGCGTCTCCATTTGGATCGAAGGGGTCAACCGGCACTAAAGTGGGTAAATCCTACATTGGGATGAAATCAACACTCAATTGAACAATAGACTCATTAAAATTAGTAATCCTCTCGCGCATTGATTTTACTTGACCGAAGACAATCCCAGCAGACGACAAAATGAAGGAAATGAGTAAAATCCTCATGACTGGAGTTGGGCGGGGAAAATCCTGTAACGGCTACCTACTGCGATGGAGTATTTCTTTTATACTCGATTAACGTTGATTAAGCAAATCGCCCATTCCCTTCGTCGTCGTATTGTGTCACATTATTTTATCGCAAACGTATATTGCTTTAGCTGGAGATGGTTCGTTTATACGATGCCATTATATGTTGAAGCGCGCCGCCTTTTATTGCACAGTTGCGTTTGCGTCGAACATTTATGTATCTACATATAATAAGTAGAATGCGGTAGTATGGTAATACGGATATATAGTAGGCTAGTAGTTTTATACGTTTGATAAATACGTCTGGTGATTTTAATCTAACGTTTATTTCACTACTAACTATAGGCTGCTTCGGCTGCTTGTCTTTCCCGCGTTGTTTTATTACAAAACATTATGCGAGCCAATTGCAGCAATACGTCTCGTCCACTAAAGCCAGACATAAAACAGAATCTAAATGGTGGCTATTATTGCCGTGGAAATTAGGAACAGGTTTTATGCAACGCCGCCGTGTGTAATAACACGGTAATAATTTCAACACACTACTGCTGTCTCCTGACGAAGCAAGTGTCTTGTGGCAGAATCGAATTTTATGGTTACGCGGTTACGCGACAGCTTCTCTTGGTTTATCTTCGCAGGTATAAACATAAAGTTAATTTAGGAAAAATGTCGCTGATTTGTACAGGATTTGTAGTTATTGTAAATAGTTACAATATTTAACACTTCGTAGTATACATTAAGTAATATCCTTGTTCTAGTGTTATTATATAACGGCGGTACAAGTGCGCACGTTTTGGATAATCTGCATGCGCACGAAGAATTTGTGAGAATACTATACCGAAGTTTAAACATAGTAGTGTGCATGTTAAGTCTAAATTGGGTTACCAAAGCAATTGTATCAAACGAAAATGAGCAAATACAATACGTTGTATTCCTACGTTATTCATAAAGACGAATTCGTAAGAAAAAATGGGAAAACGATAAAAGTATGTTGACAACAAAATTATTTATATTTCTTGAGATATAATATGGCTAAATAAGAGGATGTAATATGACATCACATGGGATGTTCATGTGGAAAAGCTATTTAAAAAAAAATGGCATTGATGATCATCAGGTATGTTAGTTTGATTGAAGTAATTAAAAGTGAGTGTTTTTTGGTTATATATGGATAGTAATGGTAAATTTAACCAGACCGAACGGTGGCTTCGTGAAATGCGCGGAAAAAGGCCATTTTAGCGGCATGAACTTTGGGGGTGTCCTGGACGGGATGAGGGGGAGCATTCCAGTTTGCCAAAGGAAGGATATTAGGCAGAGTCGCAATGACTCCATTTGTAGCAGCAGCAACAGAGTTGGCGAGTTGCTGATTGGCAACGACCACTGCTGATGGAAGCGGCTGAACGAGAGCCACCACTTTCGCTACTTGGGCGGCGGCGTGAGCGTGAGCTGCCAAATGAGCACGACGAGCTGCCGCCACTTCGGGAGTCTCCTGGACCTGTTGGGGCATACCGAATGGCATGTTGGCGTATCTGGCGGGCAGGAAGGCCATGATTCCGTTGGCTGCAGCGGCGGCGTTGTAGGCCCGGTAATGCTCGAGGGTGGCGGCCATCACTTCGGGTGTGTCCTGCTGCTGGACGGATCTTTTACCGCGGGCGGTGGCGTGGGCTGCCAAGTGGGCGGCACGAGCAGCTGCTACTTCGGGAGTGTCTTGGACGGGCTGAGGGACTCCCCAACTGACCACCGGAAGAGGCGCAAGAGTCGAGACGACTCCGTTGGCAGCGGCGGCGGCCGAGTGGGCGCGGTAATGTTCAACTTTGGCGGCCCAAACTTCGGGAGTGTCCAAAACGGCACCTGCCGGTTGTCCCCAATCAACAGGAACAGGTTGAACGGCGACCACCCTGCTGGATCCTCCGGCGGAAGTGTGGGCTGCCAAGTGAGCGGCACGGGCGGCGGCTACTTCGGCCGTTTCTTGAACGGGCGCTGGTTGTGCGGTGAATGGGTAGTAAAGGAATGGATTGCAGTTCCAATCGGCAGGGATCTGGGCAGAGACGGCGGCACAGGCCATCAAGACGACGACGACAACCTTTGGGAAATGTTGCAAATAATTCCATCTGTTAATCGTTCTAGGAGATGCGATATAGTTGATTATAATTGACTTACTGAGGTCTTCATGTCGATTCGCTTTAAAATTGTTGGGGCGCCGAAGAGGGAGAAGAGTGGATTGATTTCGTTTGCGACATGTTGGAGCTTTTATGCAAAACAGTTTCGTTCCTTTTGGTGTGGTGCGCGGTTCTGTGCCTTCCAGCAAGGTTGGAAACCCTTAAACATTATCTTGGTCTTCCGCATTATAGAAAGAGGAACTAGTAGAATTACGTACGTCTTCCTCATTTTACTTTTCTTTCCTAAATCCAGTTAAGGTGTGGCTGTGCTCTAGATGCTTCCGCAGGAAAGTAGGAAGGGGCCAAGTGAACAACGGTGACGGTTATTATGTCCTTCATTTCTAGGTCAATACCGGTGCTTAATGCAAAAACCAGTAAAACGACACTGCAAACTCGCATGTAGAGTTCTATATTACAAAAGATTTGTATTTGTTTCAATTTTAACGTTTCGATTGGATTCAGACGCGTTAATTGTTGATAAGTGAATAGACCATGTGGCCTAATGGATAAGGCGTCGGACTTCTAAAAATATGGTTGATATCCGAAAATTGCGGGTTCGAGTCCCGCCTTGGTTAATTCATTGATATACAGCGTACCCTCACAAAGTTTGGAAACACGTCGAGTGTTTCTATGCTGGTTAAAAAATCAAAAAAGATTGAAATTAATGAATTTTAACTTGAAACTTTTACCAACGGTAGACGACATAGTCGTCTACATTTTAACAAAGTTTCAAATGTTTTTAATGAAACTCTGATTTTTCCCGATTTTTTAAAAAGACAATTCCGATCAATCTTTCGTGGCGGGGGGAAGAAACCTAGCCCGGGGGAAGAATAGAGGGAAGAGAATAGGGGAGAACAAAGGGGTCTGGCGGTTTTCCCTCTTCTATTCTTCCCCCAGGGCAGCATACGCTCCACGCGACGTCAGAAGAAAAATCAACATTTAATAAAAAATCGGCAAAAATCAGCGTATCATTAGAAAAATTTGAAACTTTGTCCAAATGTAGACGACTATGTCGTCTACCGTTGGTAAAAGTTTAATCTATCAATAGTTTAATCTATCTTAATTAAAATACAAATTATCAACAAAACAATGCAATATCTATATAGTCCCGGATTGTTTTTATTAAATGTTATCAGATCTTAAATCAATTGAAAAGAGAACATGTTCCATAATAAAATGAATTTTTATCTACACCTAATGCAGAGGACAACACAAATTGTTACTAGCTATATCATCAGGAAATTGTGTTAGTGTTTTTAAGCTATAAAGACGAGTGAACTGATTCGATATTGTTGGGCTCTTTTAAAACAGTGTATAGGGTTGTTATGTCGGCAAAGGTGACGCCATGTCGCTTGCACAATTCTTCATTAGTCATAATCGCGGAAAAAATGTTAGTCCATACTTAATTATTTTCTTCATCAGCTTCAATATCAGCTTTTCATCAATTGGTATGGTAGCGAGAAAATTTCAAGCTACCTTCAATCTAAGAAATCTAGCTAGAAAATCAAAGCTAAAACTACTCTAAAATTCCCAATGTGGAATTTAAAATTTTTGACCTGAAAATTCCTAGCTATATACCCCTAACTTCGTAGCTATTTCTAGTATAGAACTAGCTAAAAGTTTCGTACGGGTCAGCTTCGGTCCTTATCCACTGTATTCTCGGACGGATATACAATATAGGTTAACTTTCGCCTTTACTCAATATTGACTCAGAGCAAGAACATGAACGTTGCAGGCAACTTATTATATAGGGAAAACTTGAATGGCGGTCTCATACATACAGCGTTGTAATCTTATATCTCCGCCTTTTTATACCACGTAACTTTACATCAATAGGTGGGGTGTAGTTCGAATGCAAAAGAATTAGAAACTACTACTACCTGAAATTTGAAATACAATAGCAGCTAATACGAGCAGAATACCAAAGACACGGTTTGTACTTTTTTGGATTTGAAGCATGAGGACATAAGATCCTTAGTGCTACAATTAAGCCTGGCAACGTAGCACTTTTTCACGACTCCGGCTCCGCCCCGCATACCCTCCGCCCCCGGTACGAAAAAACCGCGCCGTTTTTATTACGGTGCGGTTCACACCGTTCCGATAGAAGAAAAAACCCGTACTGATGTCTGTTCCGGAACATCCAGTGCTCATTTATAATCTATTATAATCTATCTCTCTATTAATCGGGGAAGCAAAATAAATCTAAAAGCCAATTATAGAGCTGAAATGGAGAAATCCTCATCATCGTATTGTTTATGAAGATTTATTTTAGATAGTATGTACTTCTCGATATTACCGAGTTAAGTATAAATTTAGTTGGCTCAATGGTAGGCCTATAAGATGCGTCGTGTGACGCAGTTGACAATGGTTCGATTCCTTGTCATTGACGCAAAGGAGAACATTTTAAAATAGAATTTCTCGGGTAGGAAAACTATAAAAGAAAATTAAGAAAATCGAGTATAGGCGAGGTCCATCTCTTCGACATGAAAAACATGAACTGAAACGAAGTCTTAAATTTTGTCAACCCTTTCCCCATCAGTTCCCGCCATACATCTTTGATCATCGTTTTTTTTTTTAAAGCTTTGACGTTGAACGGATTCGGTTCGGCGCGAATCCAAATAATGAAGGAGCGGTGATGTGGGATCGGTGCGAAAATATTCGGATTTTTTCCGGGGTGGATCGGGCTTCTCCGTCGGTTGCAGCACCGCCTCATTGCCAGGCTTAGCTGGACAGTGGCATATGTCGGTGGCATTGTTGAGTGTCATTGTCGTGCGTTTTTTCTGTGTTTTTCGTCCCAACCAAGCCTCGGCAGCTCAAACCTTTATTTATTTCCACGCCAACGATCATAAACGTTGGTACCGGTAGGTGGGTTGCAATTGTCAGCGCTAAACATAGGCAAAAAAGGGGATGAACCATCAACTGAGAAAAGATAAGAATAAATCAATCGAAGAATTATCTCATCAACCCCATTGAAAATAAGGTGAAATCGAACACTTCAAAAATATGTATTGGTCTACACATAATTATAGAGGACAACATAGATCGTTACTCTAGGAATCCAGAAATAGTGTTCGAATCATTTAACGTTGTGTCGCTTTAGAGTGAATTACTTTTGATATGATATGGTCTCTCTTAGAGTGAATTGCTTTTGATATGATATGGTCTCTAGGCCTATTATATGCTCTTTTAAATTGGACGGCGAATGTTTATGCCGTGACGAAAAAGAAATTGATTTCGAATTTCCGTAAACATTTTATTCGATTTTATTTCGTAGAATTATAAAGAATCAGAAAAAGAATAGAACAAAATTTCAGATGCTATTTAACAAAAATTTAGTCGACGCGGTAAGAGACAGCGTGACCAGGGGTGTGAATGACTTTGGTCAAAGTGGCCTCACGGACGGGCATAGCTGGGACAGTGTAGACGGCTGGAGCGGCAACCGAATAGGCGTAAGGGGAAACGGCGGAAACGGCATAGCCGGGGTAAGAAAATGGAGCAGCTCCGTAGCCAAAGACTTTGGCGCTTAGCACGGCCGGCCTTGGTGGCGGCGAATTTAACGGCGAATTCCGCCTTGGCAGCGGCAACCTCGGGAGTGCCCTGGACTGGGGCCGGAAGAACGACAGCGGGGACAACTGGAGCGACGGGGGTGACTCCAGACTTGGCAGCGGTGATAGCGGTGGCGTGATCGGCCTTGGCAGCGGCCGTTTCGGGTGTGTCTTCAATCTGGGCGGGAGCGACGGGCAAGTTGTTGGATTGGACGCGGAATCCTCGGAAGACGGCGGTGTAGGAGACACGGACTTCTTTACCTTCTGGGTTGATGTAAGCGTAGCTGCCGATCTGGTTGCCGTAGCCGTAGTAACACACCCGCTTGGAGTGCAGCCCCTTCTAGCGTATAGCGGCTGTGCTAATCACCACCAAGCGGGTGTGTTATTCACTAATGCAAAACACTTGGGAAAATATGCAAAATTGGGGCCTAGAATATCGGTTATAACTTCCAAACGAATGTCCCCCTTTTGAAAAAATACGAATGATGGTGATAGAATGATTATTTGGCTATCGAATGAAACCAAGGGGGGATTTCTATGTGCTAAGATGTAATGGAAATAATGTTTTAAAAAAAACTCTTTTTTCCCATAAACCGCTGTGTAAAAAAACAGAAACACTTTTTAGCGCGAAAAAAAAATGGGTTTTACGTTTAATTTTTTAAAAAATACTAAATCTTTTGATAACTGAAAAAAATTTGGGCACTTATAGAATGAAAGATTTTCTAACATTTAATATTTTTAAAATTTTTTTATTTCAACAAGAAAGTATATTTACACGGGAAATAAAATTTCAAATCACGATTTATACATGTTCTAAACGATATTTTTAACTAGTATTTTAAAAATAACTACACTATTATAGTAAAAACAGTGCTCACGAACAAAAATACAGTTAATAATTTGTTTGGGTTCAAATCGCCAATTTGACTATACTACAGGGGATTGATTTCAACGTGCAACTACGATAATCAACGTGACTCATTGTTGAGAGATTAGATAGTTGTTGGAATTTTTGATAACGATACTCGCGAACAATTGCTGTCTCAGCGACATTGGACCTGAAAAAAGCCGTAGAAATCTGTCGTGCCCATGAGTCAGCACACAAGCATTCTGCTCAAATGCAGTCTGTGTCGGAAGCCGGTCAAAGACAAATGTTAATAAACCTGTTGAGTGCTTCCAAAGGTTCGTCGAGTTAATCGAAGTGGAACAATGGCAAGGAAAGTGGCTTCATAACATCTTGTCGTTTTTGTGGTGGACAACACCCTCGTGGAAAGTGCCCTGCATATGGAAAGACGTGTGTGAAATGTGGAGCCTCTAATAATTTTGCCAAAGTCTGTGAGCAGTCAGCACAGCAGCAGTCTCAACAAGGATCGTATAAACGTTTTGAAACACGCCCCAAGAACAATCAGCAGCACAGAAATCAGAATTTTTTTTTTCATCACTGCAAACGGATTCTGGGGTAAATACGGAAGAATCCATTATTTCGTCAATTGGCATTGCAAGAGATGATTCATGGTATGTGATTATACATATGGACGACTCCCCAGTGAAGTTCAAGGTGGACACAGGGGCTCAATGTAACGTGTTGCTGAAACAAATGCTTGACAAAGTTGTAAAAACTCCAAACTTGCAACCTGGTCCTAGAGTCACAGCTTACAATCGTCAGCCAGTGAGAGAAGTGGGACAACAACAACTTTGTGTTTTATTTAACAACATTCGTGTCGATCTCAGTTGTGTTGTGGCTGAAAATGTTGATATTCCAGTTTTGGGATTGCCGTCGTGTAAAGCTCTCAACGTGGTCAAACTAGTTGATTCGCTAAACATGGGGACAATGGCCAGCCCTTTGACAGAAACCTCAGTGGCTAATCTAGTTAGCAAGTATGTGTCAGTGTTCGAAGAAGAATCTGCTGTCGTCCAGCGCGTCGAATTCCATTCAAACTTAGTGATCCAGTTCTCAACAAGTTAAACGAAATGGAGCAAATGGGTTTGATTGCAAAAGTGAGTCATCCTACAGATTGGGTGAGCACAATGGTGGTGGCCAGAAAATCAAATGGTGACATTCGGATCTGTCTTGATCCAGCGGACCTCAACATGGCTATCAAGCGTCAGCACTATCAAATTCCCTTGGCGCAAGAAATTTTTTCGAGAATTGGGAAGGCTAAATATTTCTCAACTTTGGACGCAACATCGGGATTCCTACAGGTGCCTTTAGCTGAAGATTCTACCTCTCTGACCACAATGGCTACGCCGTTTGGAAGGTACAAGTTTCTTCGACTTCCTTTTGGCTTGTCTTCCTGTCCTGAGGCGTATCAGCAAATGATGGTTGAATCATTTGGCGATCTACCCGGTGTTGAAATCTATCTCGACGACTTTTTTGTGTGGGGTGAAACAGTGGAAGAACATAATTCTAGATTGGAAGCCGTGTTTCAGCGATGTGTGAAAATGAACCTCAAGCGGAAAAAACAAGTGCAAGTTTCTTCAACCGGAACGTTAGTACATCGGACATGTAATCGGCAATCAAACGCTTAAACCAGATCCTGAGAACATATCGGCAATTACCTCATTTCAACGTCCAGAGTGTAAGCAAGATCTTCAACGTTTTCTTGGCATGGTCAATTATTTGGCCAAGTTTTGTAACAGTTTATCTGAATTGGCGTCTCCTCTACGTTCAATATTAAAGTCTGGTGTTGAGTGGCAGCGGGATGCAAATACCGATCAAGTATTTGACAAAGTGAAAAACAGCATAGCTAATCTTCCAGTCCTACGCTTATTTGATCAATCACTTCCAGTTTTGCTATCAGTGGATGCAAATATGGGGGTAGGAGCCGTTTTATTGCAAAACGGACAGCCTCTTGAATTTGAATTACGAACTCTAACGGATACTCAACAGCGATACGCCCAAATTGAGAAAGAAGTATTGACAGTTTTATTTGGGTTGCAGCGGTTTCATCAATATGTCTATGGACAAACAGTGATAGTGGAGACAGATCACAAGCCTCTGTTGGGTATAGTGAATAAAGCAATCATGCTGTGCAGTCCGAGAATACAGCGGATGCGATTGTTATTGCATACGTATGAATTCAACCTTGTATACAAACCTGGAAAAGAATTGCACATTGCAGATGCCCTCAGCAGAGCTCCGGAAGTGCGACAGTTTGTAGACGATAGTTCACAGTTCAGTGACGAAATGTTAACATGTTGGTTTTGTCAAAAGTTTTAGTGCCAAAATCGCACGAGAAGTTCATTGCAGCAACCTTACAGGATCCGACATTACAAGCAGTGTTGACGTAAGTTCGTAATGGCTGGCCCGAATATCGCAAGACTTGTAGCCCGGCAACTAAACTGTTCTGGCAACATCGAAGTGACTTTAGTGAGTGCGTCGGTCTTCTTCTAAAAGGGGAGCAAATTGTCGTTCCTGTGTCGTTGCAGTCAAATGTCGTTCGTCAAATTCATGCCGGACACCTTGGTATCTCTAAGTGAATTGAAAGAGCCAAATTAACTGTTTATTGGCCCAGTTATGTTGATCATATCACCAATATGGTAGAAGGTTGTGATGTTTGTCAACTACACAGGCATCAAAATCCAGCGCAGCCGTCCTTTCCGGTCCCGATTCCAGATTATCCGTTTCAAAAGGTAGCCGCTGTTTTGTATGAAATAGCCGGAGTTCATTATCTCCTGGCAGTGGATTATTTCCGCAAGTTGCCTTGCGCAGTGGTTCTAAAGAACATCACTAGTGCGTCCGTTATTGCGGAACTAACGAGATTCTTTATTGATTTTGGGATTCCTGAACAACTTGTATCAGGCAATGGAAAACAATTTGACTCGGCAGAGTTTCGTCAATTTTGTCATCGATTCAACATTCGTCAAACAACGTCCAGTCCTGAATATCCGCGGTCGAATGGCCTGGTGGAGCGTACGGTTCAGACTGTGAAAGAGTCCTTCATCAAATCGCAAAGTGACGGAAAAACCTTGTTAGATACCTTACAAGTTTTACGTTCAACTCCCCTTGGGAATGGTTTGCCTACTCCAGCTGTGATATTTCAAAGAAGAAATATTCGTGGTGGACTACTATTCACGTCACAACAGTTGCAAACCAAACACATTAGTGACTCATTTGTGAAAGACAAATTACAAAGTCACCAAGCAACTCAGTTCTTCAATTCGTCTGGTCGGAAAAAATGTCTCACGCCCTTATCTGTGGGGATTCCGGTTCGTGTTCGAGTGTCCCACAAGTGGATTCCTGGCATCGTTCAGTCAGTTTGCCCTGAACCAAATTCTTATAAGGTCCTTACTGACTGTGGTCGCCTGTTTCGAAGAAACAGACAAGCCATCAACGTGGACAAGTTTCGTTGTCGTCAGCTGTTGTAGCAGGAACCGGACGTCTGTCGCCGCTCATTTCCTGCTGAGGCTGCAAATCCCGTTCCTATACGGAAGTCTCTCAACTTTTTAGAGGAGTGGCAATCACCTCTGCGGATTCTTCCTCAACCACCCCTATCGCATCCTGCAGCGATGGCAATTGGTGTTGCGAAGACTGATGAAACGGAAGATTTTATGGAGGCATTTCATGGATTTGAAGAATTTGAGATGAATCATCAACCGGAGCGTCGAAAGGGTAGTCCTAAAACTCGGTCGACTCATCACTCCCGTACATCTAGTGCTAGTGCTAGTGCCAATGTGTGAATGCTCTAATTCTCTCTGAGGATTGAGTTACAGCAGTATTGTATTAACTGTTAAAAAACTCTGTATTTTCAATGGAATTCATTAAAACTAATTGTGGTCTGCAGGAAGCTCTTATGTAACCTGCTCGGAACGAAGGGTCCAGTGCAGTGATCTTGGATTCAAACATACATTTACAAGGCACACCAGCTCCTGCTGAAATGTTTGGCCGATCTACAGCTAATCCCATGATGAAACACACATCAGCTTCTGCTGATCCAGGAACTGCTCCTCGGCTACAGTAAGAGCCAAAATACTAATATCCGTTGCAATGATGATCTTTTATTTCCGTTTTATATTTAGGAATATAGTAGGGGAGGGGGCCGGTCGAATGTGAATCAATGGTGTAAAACTATAAGTCATTCTTTTTTTCATCTTATTCATTGTTGATGAGTGCACCAATTTAAAGATTTAACATTGTTGTCTACTTTTTGTAATTGACAGATTGCTGGAGTTGAAATTAAAACGGGAACTCAACCGATGGCATCTATCGAGGCAAGCAAGATTGGAGGCGAGACGAGGATTGAGTAGTTAGGCGTCGTTAAAACTGCAAAGAAAAAAAAAGAAGAAAAAAGAACGGCTTTATTGAAGAAAAAAAAAGATTGGAAATAAAAGAAACAGGAAAAAGCAAAAGGAGATGAAGAAGGAGTTGGAAGAGAAGTCGAGAAAAGCGAATTACCGTCGTAATCCATTTTTTATGATAGCGATTTCTACGTCAAGGAAGAGGAAATCAACATTAAGAATCATTATTTTTGTAAAACACTGTTAAGACAGAAATTTGTGGACACAAGGAACAAAATTCATTAATTTTTTAATTAATCATTAAATTTGTTCATCTTATTCATTGTTGATGAGAGCATCAATTTAAAGATTTAACAATGTTGTCTACTTTTTGTAATTGACAGATTGCTGGAGTTGAAATTAAAACGGGAACTCAACCGATGGCATCTATCGAGGCAAGCAAGATTGGAGGCGAGACGAGGGTTGAGGAGTCAGGCGTCGTTAAAACTGCAAAGAAAAAAAACCAAGGAAAAAGAACGGCTGTATTGAAGAAAAAAAAGATTGAAAATAAAAGAAACAGGAAAAAGCAAAAGGAAATGAAGAAGGAGTTAGAAGAGAAGTCGAGAAAAGCGAATTACCGTCGTAATCCATTTTTTATGATAGCGATTTCTACGTCAAGGAAAAGGAAATTAACATTAAGTATCCTTATTTTTGTAAAACACTGTTAAGACAGAAATTTGTGGACACAAGGAACAAAATTCATTAATTTTTAAATTAATCCTTAAATTTGTTCATCTTATTCATTGTTGATGAGTGCATCAATTTAAAGATTTAACAATGTTGTCTACTTTTTGTAATTGACAGATTGCTGGAGTTGAAATTAAAACGGGAACTCAACCGATGGCATCTATCGAGGCAAGCAAGATTGGAGGCGAGACGAGGATTGAGGAGTCAGGCGTCGTTAAAACTGCAAAGAAAAAAAACAAAGAAAAAAGAACGGCTTTATTGAAGAAAAAAAAAAGATTGAAAATAAAAGAAACAGGAAAAAGCAAAAGGAAATGAAGAAGGAGTTAGAAGAGAAGTCGAGAAAAGCGAATTACCGTCGTAATCCATTTTTTATGATAGCGATTTCTACGTCAAGGAAGAGGAAATTAACATTAAGTATCCTTATTTTTGTAAAACACTGTTAAGACAGAAATTTGTGGACACAAGGAACAAAATTCATTAATTTTTAAATTAATCATTAAATTTTTTCATCTTATTCATTGTTGATGAGTGCATCAATTTAAACATTTCACATTGTTGTCTACTTTTTGTAATTGACAGATTGCTGGAGGTGAAATTAAAACGGGAACTCAACCGATGGCATCTATCGAGGCAAGCAAGATTGGAGGCGAGACGAGGATTGAGGAGTCAGGCGTCGTTAAAACTGCAAAGAAAAAAAACCAAGAAAAAAGAACGGCTTTATTGAAGAAAAAAAAGATTGAAAATAAAAGAAACAGGAAAAAGCAAAAGGAAATGAAGAAGGAGTTAGAAGAGAAGTCGAGAAAAGCGAATTACCGTCGTAATCCATTTTTTATGATAGCGATTTCTACGTCAAGGAAGAGGAAATTAACATGAAGTACCATTATTTTTGTAAAACACTGTAAAGACAGAAATTTGTGGACACAAGGAACAAAACTCATTGTAAAAGAGGAGTTAAAAGACTTTCAAGCGTATGTTACGAACGGCATGACGTGTATGTTCTTAATCAGTCAATAAATTTATCAGCTTCTTCCATGTGTTGTCAATCATTATGGGTATTTATTTTTATTTTTTTTTTATCAGCATCAATTCCCAGATAAAGTTTCTTTATTTTTTTGGTGTTTGGGGAATTCAATTTATTGGATAGACGAAAACGGAAACACCCATTTTATGTTACCTTAGAGACTGTTGAGATGGCGTCTAGCTTTTTAGATGATTAGGATGGCAAACTCAGTCATGCTAGACAAGGTGGTCGCATTGTAATTCTTCATCACCTCAGTGAAGGATTTAGTGCACCATCCCAGTTTCACACATATTTTCTTGGCTTTCTCGTCTGGGATCTGCTTTCAGAGTAGTTTGTTGGAAAGCTTTAATTTCGAGCAGTAACAGAATCAGTCATACTGGAAAGCTGGACCAAATTTTCCATATCTTTGGATATTAGCGTCGGATGTGGTTCGTTTTTACTACAGGTATGTATAGTGATACTGCTAATAGGTTAAGTTTTTTTTCTTCACCTGTATATGCTCTCTACACTTCTATTTGATGCCAGATTTCAGTTCGTAAAACTCTTAGAGGTGGGAAACTCGTGATTCATCTATTGTCTTTGCTGGGCATGGCAATGAATCACTTCATGAAGGACAAGGATGTTGATTTTTGGTTTACCGACTTTTGAGAGGAGGTGATCATCCCTGGTCCACACCTATTGCACTTGGTTTGTGTATTCAGGTTTCATTAAGCAAGTAAGTCTCCTTCTTCACTTGAATAAAAATGCAAGTTGTTGTAATTCAGCAATTCTAACATGTTTTCTGTTTCCTTAGAATTATTGTAGTAGCCTGAAGTTTGTGGTCAAACTGACTAATGTGTGCAGGCATCTTAATGTAACCTCTGGTCGTATCAGGTAGCGTATCAAGTAAGTTATCCGAGCAATCGCGATTCCTTGGATTCGACTGATTTTTCACTTGGCGGCTTTCAAGCAGATTCCAAGTGTAGTCGTTATGATGTGGGGAAATCTTGCGGGGGAATTGTATATCGAACAAAGCGGAATGTTTACGGTGAAAGCAGTTTTGGTAGTGTCATCACTAATAATAAACGGTCTACGCTTGCAATGGCTGACGTCACAGCTATGCTTGTGGGTGAACTAGAAGTCATCAACGACGATCACATTGAGTTAGATTTGATAGACGAATATGCGTATCCAATTGCGGACCGCAATTTAGTGATAAATCAGCGAATAAGACTGGGCCCTACGCCTTTCGTTGGTATCACCAATTATGTCCAAGTGACCGTTTGGAGATACTCAAACGATGCTTTCAAGCGGCACTTTAGAATGAGTCGAGATGCTTATGTGGTATGGGGAAAGTCGTACGTTAATCATTGCTCTTAAGTATCATTAATTTATTTTGTACAGAGATTGCTGCATAGATTTACACACTACTTGCCATTTTCAACTGTTTCCCATAATGTGAACTTTTATTATTTCTTTGTACCATTGGCAACCAAGAATCATTCAGAACAGTCGGAGATCGATTCGGAATGCTGCCAGGTGACAAAAATTTGCTCAGCATTTTCGTTTAGTATTTTTACTGAGTAAGCATTAAACCCTCAAACAGGTGACGCCCATTTCATTTTTCTTGCCACCTGCAAAGTAATCATGGATCATGCTACCGACTTTATTTGTTGGCCAAATCGTGATGAGTACAATGCCATTAGCGATAATTTTCAACTTCCATACACCATATGTATGTTTTCAGATGACATAAATGAATATCCAAAATATGCTTGTTTACATTCTTTCTATTACAATTATTCCCGGGAGCCTGCTTAATCCCCCAAAAGAAATGCAAAATCTATATTCAATATTTTTTACTATGCTTACACTTTAGGTGTGGTCGACGGCACATTAATTAAAATAGTGCAACCCATGAAACACTTTGCAGCATATACATGCCGCAAAAAATTTTGCGCCGTTACCCTTCAAGCAACCTGTACCACCAGCCTCAAGTTCACATCCGTGAGCACAGGGTGGCCAGGGTCGATGCATGATGCCCATGTCTTTGCAAACAGCGAGCTAGGGCAAACACTTCAGGAAAGACTGGCAGGCACCGATTATCACTTAATTGGAGATCTTGCCTATCCTTTGTCTGAACGTTTGCTAAAATCATATCGAAGAGCAGGTGCAAACGAGGTAAATCGTTATGTGTTTATCATGGAGTTCTATGGAGATAGACAAGATGAATTAATTCATTGATAACTTCAACTATGGTGTACGAAACTTTAATCATTGTTATAATTCCCCATAGGAACAGAAACTTTTCAACTGTACTCTGAACTGCGATAGATCTTCAATTGAGCGAGCAGCTCAATGCAGGCTCGCCTGAAAGGAAAATTTCGACGGTTAAAGTTTCTTTACATGAGGCGATTGGATTTGATTCCAAGCTTCATCATCGCAGCTTGTTGCCTACATAACTTCACAATAGAAGTTGACGGTCTTGATGATGAAGATTTTGCTGTCGACATCAACGAGGAAGGACGACAACGTCCTTGTTGAACGTGAACCATTAGTTGGACAAATCAAAAGAAATAGAATTGCGTCTATGTTGTGAATCAGTGTATATTGTATTGCTGTGTAAATTTGCTGATCTACAATTTTGATTGGTCGGTTGAGGTGTTAGTAAGAAGTAAACCGCAAATTAATCAGTGGAATAGGCGGGGTGAAGAATAGAATAGATGGAGTATAAAAATCATTTATCAACATTTCATTTTGCTTGGCTTCAGTCATTAGCGTCGAAATCTGCAGACAACAGTGAAAAACTTACAGTGACGTACATGTAAATGCCCGTTGAGAAAACTAATGTTATAATTATATTTACAGTCGTGTAAAATATGCAAAAAAGGTGAAATATTACGGATGGTAACGGTCCATGGACAGGGGACTGAGACGCGGAGTTGGATGGGTCCGGAGGAGGGCGGTGGCAGCCGCAAAAGAACAACATTGTTGTTTACTCAAGTGGAAATTCTATCGCTGAGATAAGATCTGGTAATGAAAGTAATGGACTTGAAGGATTTGACTGTGGACGGTACATAAAAACTCGATCGTGCAGAAGATGAGTTGACCGGACATTTTCTATCAATTCGTTTCCGTGTTCATCACGTAGCCATCTGAACTTTGCCAACCAAATAATAAAATTTAAAAAGAAATTAGATACAATTTCTCTTCCGTCAGTTTCTACCATCATCTATATAAAACTTGATGTGAAACGTAAAATATTTCTACTTGTCGTTCAGAAATAGCAATCGGAGTATCAAAAATCGTCCAGATGACGTCTTCGTTACAGTTTCCAGTAGTCAACGATCCGTTGTATCGGAAGAAACTGTCGGTATTACCAGGAAGAAGATCCGACAATGGGACAGAATATCGCAATCGCAATTCATCGCTTTTGGCGATACTGGGATCGATGATGTTATCAAATTGTTCCAGATGTCGGAATGCAATGTTGTCTCTCGGTTGCAGCTAAGAAAGTAAAACAAATATAAATAACAATGTGACCTTACGACAAGTTCTTATCGAAATAAACTATATTTAAACCTCAATCATAATCCCAAATACAGCCAATCCATCCTCGTGAGACAGAGCTCGCTAAAAGTTCCGTATTTCGAATTGTAATGGGCCATGTGCAGTTCGGCCGGATATCTAAAATAGGAGTAAATAACATTATGAAATGAATTGAATCATAAATACCGTATGCTATTTGATCAACTTTGCACTGTTCTCCATCAATTCTGTGTTCACTGCTAGAAAAACTTCGGCCCCAGTGGAAGTGGAGCTGAACAAAGTTGTAACGGTCGGTGAGGCCTCCGCCCGTAATTAAGGGCAATTCCGCGCCCATTCCTTGCTCTTAGATTTTTAATTCAACTATTGTATAAAATTCCAAATGATCAGATACAAAAAAACTATAATGCAATGCAAGGGTGTAAATAATATTAATATTCCTTACCAGTGTTACCGTTATTCTCCAATCCTTCGGGGAAAACAAGTTCGTAATTGTGGAAAATGAATTCAGGATAATTGGCGATGATGGCATCCTTCGATTCGATGTTGATGGGCGACTGGTTCTTGCCTCCGCAATGTGATTCGTGCTCTTTTCCCAATTTAGGAAATTAGCAATGGGATTTAGTTGCGCCATGTTGGGTTTGCCAATCAACAAATTTACGATAATAGGTCTAAAAGTGTGAACTGCCCAAAACATAAAATTTGCTCCCTTGAAAGGAACTAAAGTTTTAAAAAACAAAAAATGTAAACAGACGCGTTTACCTTGCGCAGCAAAGAAGCTTCCTTCGTCGTCATATATCAACTGTTGATCTGAGACTGTCCCCTTGCTTTTATTACGCTGAAACAGCTTTCATAGTACCATTTAGACACAGTTATAACACGAAAGCCTGCTAGCGGAAATCTCCACCCCCCACCCCCACCCCCACCTTCTCTCTTCCATAAAAAAAGTTAAAAAATAAATAAAATCCCCGGCAAATGAAGGACATGCTTTTACTGTCAGATATTTGTTGTGGGTTACTATTTTTTTGTCTTTGACCAAATTAGGTTAATCGGCTAATTCCCTAAATGCACTTTTTGTATGTGGTGATTCAGAAATCCTTCAGTTAAAATTCCTCAAAGGGAAACAAGCCACATTATATTAGACATTTTTAGAGGATGAAGAAAGTGTTATTGGGATGGTATTAGAACTAGAGAAATAAAAGTTGCGGTGCGGATAGCCGAATAGGAGTCAAAACTGTGCAAGCAAAGGATTAACAACTTTGTTTAATTTGATTGAAATACATTTGGAAACGCTGAGAATATAAACAAATGGATTTGTTGGATTGAAATTCGGTTCGTATAAATCTATCATATCTGGGCAGTAGTGGGCAGTATCTGGGCAGTGGGTACATTACAACTCGTTCGTGCAGCAGTTGAGTTGGACGAACTTTTTGTCTCAAATGATTGCCATTGTCATCAATAAGTAGCAGCCTGAACTTTGCCAACTAAATATTGAAATTCATATCAATAATTATGTAAAGCTTCGTCGCTTTCCTGTTCTATTCATAGACAGAAGAACAAGGAAATCTTACCTGTCGTTCAGAAATAGCGATTGGCGTGTCGAAAATCGTGCAGGTGACATCTTCGTTGCAATTTCCAGTAGTCAACTGTCCGTTGTATCTGAAGAAACTGCTAGTGTTATCAGGTAGAAGCTCCGACAGCGGGACAGAAAACTGCAAAGCATCGGTGTTGGTGGTACTGGGATTGACGATGTTATCAAATTGTTCGAGATGTCGGAATGCGATGTTGTCCCACGGTTGCAGCTACCATAACAAATAGAAAAAACAATCAGGATGAGCACTTATTGTCTAAGTATTTTTTAAAAATGTTGGAGTACAACGTATAACATTTTCCGGTATAAGTATCAAAGCAAATATTAATCATGAACTATAAAAACAGAGCGACCAGAACTCTCCCTCCCTTTCTTTTGTACTCGTTAATTTGTAGGTGCATTTTAGGCACAACATTTTTCCAAGAAAAAGGCAGACAACAAAAGATAAGTGTTTGATTAGTAAAACAATACAAACCTCAATCAAAACCCCCAAGACAGCTAATCCATCTGTTTGTGTTAGAGCATCATTAAAGTTTCCATATTTTGAGTTGTAGTGAACGATGTGCATTTCTGCGGGATATCTTAAAAGGAAACATCAAATCACAAAAATTAGTTTGAATTCAATTGCAAATATAATTAAGAATTAAATTGCTTACTGCTTGCCATTAATTATGTGCTCACTGCCACGTACACTTTCGCCCCAGCGGAAGTGGAGTTGTACACTCACTTCCAAAAATAACTGGGCCAGGGAAAGCGCGAAACAACGGACCAATGTTGGCTTTAACCAAAATTCTCTTTTCTTACATTGTGAAAAATGTAACCCTTCCCTCTCAATTACAAACAACGAAGGCTGTACACCACTATGGCCAAATTAGGTGCGTTGTTTTGCGCTTTCCCTGGCCCAGTTATTTTTGGAAATGAGTGTACAAAGTTGTAGCGGTCGCCCAGGCCTCCACCGTTGATGAAAGGCAAGTCCTCGCCTTGCTCTTCAATCTTTAGTTCAACTGTTGGGTGTGTTCTTGTTTATCCATTACCAGTGTGTCCGTCGTTCTTTAATATTTCGGGAAAAACACGGTCATATTGGTGGAAAATGAATTCGGGGTAGTTGGCTAGGAAGCCCTTATTCGATTCGATATTGATGGGTGATTGATGCTGGCCTCCGCAATGTGACTCGTTGCTCATTCCAATTAAGGAAACTAGCAATGGAATTAGCAGGCACCAAATTCGGCTTGGCAATGGCAGCCGAAAAACATGTTAGCACCAACACTTGTTCAAAATAATGAAATTAATACTTTGTTTGACAAGAAGGTGACTGACAGCATATATACCTGACACGTCAACGAACACTTCTCCACCATTTCCAAATTTTCCGTCGTCATAGCTGCGCTAAATACAACTGTCGCGTTTTTTGGGTTTCCCGCTTCATTTTTATACTGTAATGAAAGCTAATGTATTACGAGAGACCAATTTTAAGCCACTTTTCACTTTAGTGAATAAGGAAATTCCAGCAATCTATAAGGAGTGACCTACGGTGAGTCGGTGGAAAGTGGCAATCAGCCATGGCGGAAAAAGGGGGAAAAACCGAATAATCTTTGGATCTGCGATACAAACTCTCGTGGTTTTTTTTTCTAGTTTTACCCGGTTTGCAGAGTAACATTTCATCTGTGCCGTGTAGAGGTTTTATGCCCTGCTATGGCACACATTTATTTTGACGTTTCTCTTCTCTCCACTTTCCCTTTTAAGCCCAGCAGCAGCCTCAAATACAAAAAAAACTCTGTGTGAAAAGAAATAAATTAATATGGTCGTATAGATAAACTTGAATAACGTTGTTGATAATACTTACCATTCATGCGTTCATCGAGCCTTAGAAGTCACCGGAGAAAGGACGGATGGGATTAATGCATAAATTCTAAATGTTACGCAAATACATGAATTATTCCAATGCCTTCCGCAAGCGATTTTAGTGGCGGAACTTTCGCAAAAAAGTTAAAAATATCAACAAAAAATGTGAAACAATGAAAAAACAAAAGTAAGTTGGCATGACGATACCACAGTTCATGATGTACCTATAAACAAGGTCCCGTTGTCACTGCGATAGGGCCATAACAACCGGATCCTTGCCAATGTTAGCGTAAGCATGGCGCAAAATAAAAGAGATGACTCGAAGACAGAAGGCGATCAGGAGTATTTAGTGATACCTAACATAAAATGAAGGTATGGTAATGACTAATGAAATACGAAAGTACTATTGGCCGGGAACAAAAAAAAATTCAGAAAACCGAAAATAAGAGGATGGGTTAGGAAGCAGAAAAAGGTCTGGGTTTCGTACCTAAAAAAAGGGAAATGGATAGGAAAACTTTAGATTTTAGAAAAAGAAATAGGTACGCTGTTCATGGTCAGTTGAAAGCAAGCCAGTAAAAGGTCAGTTGAACAGCAGAGTTTACCGGAGTAGGTTACATTAGCCATGTCGTCTTCCAACAGCTTTACCGTAAAACCTGGATATGCATTGCTAGAATTTAAGTTCCAATGTTGGGGAAGTATTGTCAAACAAGTGCCGGAACAATTGAAATTGAAATTTGAAACTGGTAAGGTAAAATTTGTCTTTTAATTGTTGCGCAAACTCTGACATAGTACGTCTCTCGCTTACAGATTCGGACTATAAGGCGCAGGTAACAGTGCGTGCATGGGAGCATTTTTGCATCGCAAAAGAGGAATTCATGCGCAAACAAGCGATTCGCGGAGAACCAACTCCTTTAAGCGGACACGAGGCAACGGAGAGGACAGAGACAGAACACGGTGAAGAGACGGAACAGGCCGACAGAGAAGGTGCCGAAAAAGAAGGCGGGAGAAAGAAGGTTGAGACAGAGAGATTGGAGAGAGAGAGGTTGGAGAGAGAGAAATTGGAGAGCGAGAGGGTCGAGAGAGAATTGGCTGACCGTGAATGGGAAGAGCAAGAGCGGACCCAGCGTGAATGGGACGAGAATGAGCCAGCCCCGATAGAATCGGATGAAGAAGACGAAGTGATGCCACCCAAAACGATTGTAATCGATAGCGATTCATCGGACGTTCCGTCCTGTTCCAGAATCGGAGCGGCTTCTAGAGTATTTGTTTCGGGAGGCACGATTAGTGTTTTGCCGAAACAACCACCCAAAAAACGGTTGAAACGTAAACAAAAAGATCAACTGGTCCCGCCTGTTAAGAAGAAGAGCAGCAGTGTAAAAAAGGCCAAACACGTCACGTCAAGTGAATCTGAAAATGGATTCGAAGATAAAGTGGCTGCACCCAAAAATAAAAAAGAGGCGAAGACGGCGAAGACTGCATCGAATAATAATTTGGGCGACGACAACCGCACGTGGACTACGAAAGAGATCGAGTGCCTACTCTGCATCATGGAAGAAATGCTTGAAGATTTCAATTCCATTTCAAAAATAAATAAAAAAAACTATGGGAAAATGTAACAACCTGCCTTTACTGGATAATATTTGTAACTAATGAATTTTATTATCTGCTAGGTGGAACGGCTTATGAAAAATGAGGGACACTACAGTCGATCCCCTATGGATTGCAGTGTGAAATGGAGAAACATGAAGCGAGTCTACCTGCAGTTATGTGTGCCTGGCACAGATCCTAAAGAACGGCTTCGCTGGCCATACACGGAGAGTCTGGAAAAGCTGCTGGAAAACAATCCTATCATGACATTAGAACATGTCACTGATGTTGTTGACTCCGTGAAAAAAAGGGTAAACACTAGCCTTTATAATGTTCAAACTCACATTGCAATTACTTCTATTATAATAGGGAAAGTCAAAGAGGACGGAAAATGCTGCCAATTACCTCAAAACTGATATGGTAGAAATTGAACGAAAGCGAGCCGCGGCCCTAGAAAGAATCGCAAAATCCCAACTCGGGAAAAACGAAGCAATGACTAAAATAGCTATGGCCATCGAAGCCCTAGCTGCTCGGAAATGAATTTCTGATTCTGAAAAACAAAATTGTGTACCGTGATTTCTAATAAATAGGCCACTGCTTTCCACTTGTTAGACAGTTCAAATGATTTCCTGAAGCCAACGTAATATACTTACTGAACGGACGTGTGGTCTAAATGTTAACATACATTGTTTGGAATAGTTCAAAAGAAACAATGTATCGAAGCTTACGTGAGGATATTTTAGATGCCAGCAAGAAAAGCGGCATCATTACTGCCGATGGAGACTGCCGGTTCTTCTTTTGTCCGTAGTAACGGTGGTTATGACAGTGGTGGTTCTAGAATAACACAGAATATCCCGTGATCGTCACTTCATAATTTGGGTTATTCAATTGTTAAATGAAAACTCACATTACCCTTTCACAATGACTGGTGTTTGCTGAGAGCAAGCAGAGGGGAAGGCAACAACAGGAGAGGTTGGCAAGCTTGAATGCCGTTGCTGCGACTGAGTTATTTGAAATGTTCAGCAAAGTGACCCTTCTCTGATGATGAACACATTCCAACAATCCTAAGCAGTTGTATAACGGGGTTCAACTGCAGCCTAGCCTCAGTACTGTTTTTCAAACCACCAAGCACCTAGAAAGGAAAATATTTTTGTAATGTCGACTATGTTTTACTTGCTCGCTTTACTTTGAGGTTGGTAAAGTTACCTTCAGCATATTCCTCTATTTGAAGCACGCATACTTACTCAGTCTTGTAAAAGTAAGTAAAACATAACCTCACTTTGTGTGGCTGTGTCAGTATAACAAACATTTCCATGTTTTTGAGTCATTCTATTCAGTTTCACTCAATCGAAAGACGAGCAAGTGAACGACAATGGAATTTGTCGTCCAATTTGCATGTTCAAGTTCAACACAAATCTTCAATATGTAAAAGAGCATTTGATTGGTTGAATTGCCAAGCAATTATATAAAAAATTACTTACCAAGAATATGTTTAGCGTAAAGTGTAATCCACAGCAAAACTACACCATAGACAGCTTCATAGCTATTTATTTATTGAGACCTAGACGCTACCGCGTCGTCTGAACACCAATTTCTTGGATTCGGCACACGCCTCCCAACGGAAAAACTTAGGGACTATAATTTACATGGAGCCTTATGGGAATCGCGATCACTCGGATAACCTACTTGATACGCCCAATGTCAGCAAGTTGATCGTCGGACGGTACATACATTAGATTAATTTTCCCTTCTGAGATTTTCTGTCTGATGTAGTGGTATTTTACTAGGACGGGCTTGGTTCGTTGGTGGAATTCACATTGTAGGCTAGTCGCACTGCGCCTTGGTTATCGCAGTAAAGGGGTATATTCTGTTGTTCCACACAATTGAAGTCTTCTAGGAGGCAGCTGATCCAAACAATAGTCTTGGTGGCTTCACATGCGGCGATGTATTCGGATTCCGTTGTTGACAGTGCTGTTTTTTGCTGAACCAGGATACAGGCCCTCTGTTGAAGAAAAAGATCTCTCCGGAGGTAGAACGGTAGTCGTTTCTGTCACCGGCGAAGTCAGCATCCGTGTAGCCGGTTAGTCAATTCCTGTTTCCGCCTAGCCAAATGCCGTAGTCCATAGTCCCGTTGAAATAGGCGAATATTTGGGTTACTGCCTTCCAGTGGTGTTGGTTTGGGTTTTGACAGTATCTAGACACTTGCCCAACAGCGACGAAATGTCTGGGTGGCTAATCAGTGCGAGATACAGAAGAGCGCTGACGGCTTCTTTATAAGGGTAAGGGGAAGCATTCTTCTCTCCCTCGCTCTTCGGTTGGTGATTTGTAGTGAGTCGGATCTGCTGGAACAGTTTTTGGAAAAAGATTAGACATACCGAACCGTTGGGATATTTTCTCGATCATATGAGATTGGGACAGGAAAATTTCTGTTAGTGGCGCGATCTCGTAGGATGTTTAGACCAATGTAGCGAGTCTGGGGATCTGAGTTGATCTTGAAGTTGTTGCCTAGATTGGTTCCGATTTCTTGTAGTACGGTGTTGCTGTTACTTGCGGCAAAGCTGTCATCGACATGGGGCGATGACTATGGTGAATTCATCAGTGGTGCGATGGATGTAGATGCATCTGTCAGCTGCACAGTTTTTCAGACCGAATTTGCAGAGAACGCTGTCGAGTTTGTTGTACCACAATCTGGGTGCTTGTTTCAGCCCGTAAAGTGACTTAACGAGTAGAAAGACATGATTTTCTTTCCCTTTTGTGATATATTCGGGCTGCCTCATGAAGATGGGTTTGTCAAGAATAGCGTACAGGAACGCGGTTTTGATATCGAATTGGATTACTTCTAGGTCCCGGGATGCTATCTCGCAGAATGCGGCTTTTACGGCTTTTTGATGTGGCACTGGGGAAAAGACCTCGTCAAATTCCAAATCATTTTTTAGTGCCGATAGCTACTAGACGCCTTTTGTAGCGTTCAGGAACAGTATCGTAAGCAGGTTTCAACTTGCCTATCGATTTGCAGATGATTGGGGAGCAGCCTGGAGCGGGAAGTACGATTCACCATGTCTTATTTTCAATCAGAGAATCATATTCCTCTTTAAAGGCCAGCATCCACTTGTCAGCGTCTTTAGAGTTTAGGGTGTCCATGTAGGATTGAGGTTCGAATGACTTGGTGAATAGAGCAGCTGAGTGTCTGCTTTTGAAATCCTCGATCAGGGCGGTCAGTCCTATCGATTTTCGGAATTCTTGGTATCTGGGGTTGTAAATACAACAGGACACGCGCAGATCTTCTGGGTAGATCCTCTTGTTGGTTTTGAGGGGTGGTGATAGGATCGGTTGGCGTTACAAGGGTTTGGTTGTTAGTTTGGTCTTCTGTTGTGTCTTTTGGCCAGCCAAGGTTTTAGCCAGGCAAGGCAAGCCTGCTTTCGCAAGCAACATTTTCAGAAAATAAAAAATGCTGTTCCAAGTAAGCAAGCCCAACGCAAGCCAAAGCAAGCCCAAAGGCCAGCCACCCTGCCCTTTCCTCCACCAGCAACAAACGGGACTAGGAATCAGGACTCAAGAACTCCAGATACACCATCCAACATAGAACAATCTACGTCGTCAAAGAAAGGGAAGTTGGAGCACATCACCAACTTCCTTGCTGATCAACCTTTGGACAATTTAGACTCCCTAGGTAATGACGAACTTTCTTGTAAACTGAAAACATGTATCTCCTACCTAAGGGACCTAGAAAGAGCTACTGTCAAACTGCAGCATTCCCTTATCTGTCAATTAGAATGTGATGTTGAAGCTAAGAAAACAGAAATTAATGATATGCACGTTAAATTTTCTAAACATGTTGACACTATCTTGAGCCACCAAAATGACCCTAAACCGTCTTATGCATGGACGGTAAAGGAGGGAGCCAGCTCGGGTCTGGTTGCAAGCTTCGCTTATGGAGAAAAGCCAACTGAACCTCTCAATGTAGCCGCCATTGAGAGACTTTTAGACGTAAAGTCATATTCCTCAACGGGTAAGGGAAAGAGATAACAACATCTACATCAGTTTTCCCGAACCCGCGGATGTGAGCAAGGCGACCTCTGTACTTAAAATGCAATCTGAAAGCTCTCGTCTTTTCAAATCCGTTACCCAACTGGATATTTTTTACCCAGCTGTGGCCCTCTTTGTCGATGTCTCCAACCTTGATGATCTCAAAGCCGAACTTGAATATCGTAACCCATCTTTAAAAAAAAAATCCAATCTCTAAAAGCTATTTACACCAAACTAAATTCCAATATCGGCCACGTAAAAATATTTTTCGGTCTAAACTTGTCAGAGACGATGCGCTACAAAAGGGAAGAGCCTTTGTTTTTGACACTTCCCACCGCATCGTAGAGGTCGATCTCAATCGGGAAGTGAGGCGTTGCTTCAAATGCCAAAGATATGGTCACACCCAGCACAATTGCACAGCAAAATTTTATGCTTGTGGCAAATGTGCTCGGCGACATTTTACTAAAGACTGCCCCGAGAACCAAGATGCCTGGAAATGTGTCAGTTGCTCCGGAGAGCACCAGTCTGGCCATAGAGACTGTGAATAGAGCCATAGAACAGATGAAGGCGGTTGCTCGCTACAGAACTTTCCTTGATCGCTAATGTCAAGCTACTCCAAAAAAAAAAATAGAAAACCCCCTCAATATCACCTAAAATGCTTGCAGATTAATCTCCATCATTCTAAACTTGCATCTCTGTCTCTGGCCCATGTAGTCCTCGATTGACATTGTTATGATACAAGAACCGTACGCGTACTCAGCCACTCATCCTGTTGTTGCCAATATTCCTCCTGGCTACTCCGTACACCACAACTTGTCTCACGATCATGCATATGGATCGGCAATTTGATCCGGGACTCGCTGGCTAAAGCTTACAAAATGTCAACAAAACATCCTGACAACCACGTCTCTTGCATCGAGTTAAAGACCCATTCGGGTGTATTTCTTTTTGCATCGGTCTATCTTAGACCATCCGCGCACAACCCTGAAAACTCTTTAAACTCATTTTTGATCTATTGTCTTCCCCCACATCTATCTTTTGCTTGGACGCTAATGCTCGTAATGTCCCGTGGAATAGCTCCAACACTGACCTTAGGGGTCAGAACTGTGCGAAAGCAAAAAAAAACCTGGTAGCGCATTTTGATGTCGTTGATCATAAACTTTTTGGCACTAAACTAAATAGCGAAATCGAGCGGTGGACGAGTGCTGACTCCCTTGTCACACACTCTGCCATTGAGCTATATGCTGATCAAATTGCTTCTTCGATTGCGACATGTGCTAAATCAGCAAAGATCCCCAGTGTAAAAAAAAAACCCGCAGCTCGAAATATGCCTTGGTGGTCCAATGAGTTGTGCGCTCTCCGCACTAGAGCTCGCGTGGCATACAAAGCTTGGACCAGAGTAGGAGATGCGGAACACGGTTCGCGTTTTCGTCTGGCCAAGGCTACGTACCAAAGAGAGCTCAGGCGGGAAAAAGAAAAATCCAGTTCAGAATTCAAGCTTACTTCATCCTCCACTGACACTTTTGCAGCGCTTGCGCAATTTACGGGCAAATCAAAGTCTATTCCCCCTACCAGCTTCTATTCTTATCAATGGTTCTCCTACTACTAATATCAATGGTTCTCCTACTACTGATCCTATTAAAATCGCAAATGCATTCCCTGATCATTTCTTTCCTGTCCCACCTGAGTTCGACAGCACACATGTAAATATAGAGAAAGAAATTGACGTGTATATCGCGTCCTCCCCTACTGAAAATATATCTATGGGAGTTCGATCACGCTTTTTCTTCCCTAAATACCGTGTCTGCAGCCGGGCATGATGGGATTTCTGTAGCCATGTTAAAGCACTGTCTCCCTCGTATAAAATCGCAACTGATTGCAATGAATAATGCTTGCCTCATCCTATGTTTTTTCCCTGAACTATGGAAGACCTCAAAGGAGACTATAATCGGCAAACCAAACAAACAATCTTATAATGATATCAACAGTTTCAGACCGATCAGTCTTGTCTGTACTTTCTCAAAAATTCTTGAAAAGATTGTACTGAACCGCCTTCTTTGGCTCTCTCGATCTCATGACTGGTTAAGTCCTAGCCAGCATGGGTTTAGAGAGGCAAAGTCTACCGAGACAACTAGACATGAACTAGTTGCCCACATTGAAGCAGGGCTTGTCTAGAAAAGAGTCTCAGCGTGCGCGTTCCTCGATATAAAAAGTGCTTTTGATTCTGCCTGGCACCCGGCAATTCTGTATCTGCTCTTATAAAAAGATCTTGCCCTCCTTATCTCATCAGAACTGTTCTCAGTTTTCTTGCAAACAGAAAGGCAATTCTAACAGTTTCCGATACCCAAGCTATAAAAACCACCAATCTCGGCTGCCCTCAAGGCGGTGTCCTCTCTCCTTTCTTATGGATTCTGCTCTGTGATGATCTCCTACGTATACATTTCCCTTTTCCAATCAAACTGATTGAGTATGCGGACGACCTCACAGTCGTCGCCTCACATAAAGATGCTACGTTAGCTACTCGTAATTTACAAATAGCGTGCGACAAAATCAGTCTATGGCTGCATGGAGCGAAACTAAAACTAAATGCTATCAAAACCGTTTTCCTAATATGCTCAAGCGTGCGTCTCAACCTACCAACTCTGCAACTTATCATTGCCGGAACCTGCATCTTTCCATCCCAAGAAGCCTCCTTCCTTGGCTTCATTATTGACCCACACTTGAGGTGGACTAGCCTCATAAAAAGTAAATATCTATCGGTGAAGCGTGCGCTCTTTGCTGTTCATAATTGTATTCGACAGGCCTGGGGTTGCGACCCAAACCGTTTACGATTCTTATACTCCTCTACTGTAGAGCCCATTCTAACATACGGCTGCGCAGTCTGGTCATCAGCACTTAGTCGGAAATAAATCTGAAATCACTAAGATCCGTCCAGCGAACGGCAGCCCTCATTATTATTAAGACTTTCAAGACTGTATCCACTGAATCGCTGCTCCTACTTTCCAACCTATTGCCAATAGACTGCAGAATTCTTGGTACTGCCGCCCTCCGTCTTCTCTCCAACAAAGAACCCCATTTTTCTCCCTCTTCAAAAAACACATCATTAAAAAAAATACCAGTAGTGTCCTCGATGGATACTATTGAAAAACTGTCTTCTCCCTTTTCGTGCACTCATTCCTCCTGGGCGTTTGATTTTAAGCTTTATTTTATCTCACCAAATGACGATGTTCCCCTGGCCTCTCCGGATCCAGGGACTGCCAGTCTCTATCCCCATGAGTCGTGCTACGCAGAGTCATCGAACTTCTGCCTTGTAGTCGCCGACTCCTCGGGTGTAATTGATATCCTTCATGATTCATTAAAGGCTGCTACCACTCTTGGTCAAGCCAACAGTTTTGTACTAAACAAGGCGCTGACATATGCAAAAAATCAAACCACCTTCTCAGCAGTAGAAACTTTTGTGTCTTCAATCCTTCCTATCCTTCATTAACCCCAATAAAAAAACATGCTGGACTCGACTCAGAAAATGTGTCACTCCTTGTGCCTGTACAGAAAATGACCACAGTCTTTTATGGGATTAACAAAACGTCTCCAGGTCCGTCACTTTCGTCGTTCTGGTCTCGTCGGACGGAAGTTGCAGTGACCCCCTTATCTATTTCCTTCTCTTCCCCTCGCTATAAATAAAAAAAAAACAATCTATGAGCATGTTACAAAGATGTGGGAGGAGGAATGGGCTGGCTCTACCAATGGAGAGTGTACTCGCTCCTTCTTTCCAAATACTCAATCTGCCGTGTCTCTAATTTCTCTGCTGATGGACCGAGCTTCAGCTCAGATAGTCAGTGGACACAATATGCTTAACAGTCACCAGCATCGATTTGGTTTTACGAGGGATGCATCCTGCGCATGCGGACATTTGTCCGAAACAATTTCGCATTTCCTATATTTTTGCCCACTTTTTATCTCACAGAGAAATAATTTTAAAACAGCATCCCTATCTCTAACCGGTGTTTGGCCACCCCCAGTCTCAATGATTCCACAGCAACCAGAGCTGTGGAACGTCATTAGGCAGTTCGTGCGACACACCGGGCGTCTCAAATACACTCCGCTGAGTGGCAATCGGTGAGACTTCTAGAGTTTTAATCACTTGTTTTGCAAGAGAAGACTATCTTGCCTTGCTGATTTTATTGCCTTGCATCTTTTTTTTTGTGGGGGGGGGCGTAATTCTTCAAGCACTTGCCAGACAATTAGTTGAGAGAGCCGATACTCTCCTGACTCTCTTCTCCGAGGGGTAGCAGACTCTTTTTACAAGTGCAATTTGGGAAAAATGTGAAATTTTTTTCGAGAGATAGAGCAAATAAAGAGCATTTTCCACTAGAATTTTCTGTTTTTTTTTTCGATTTCTGACCAATTTTCGGCCTTTTTTCTCTAATTTTTCCCATTTTTCCCGACGAGTGCAACACGGGAAAAAGAGTCGGCCACCCCTCGCTCTTTTCTCTCGTCTCTCTTTTTTACAGGTTATCAGAGGCCCTAGTGTCCCACCCATCTCTCCTCTACAAACCAGTTAATCTACGTCGGGACACTGGGGATCGCAGCTCGCTGGGACTCGTGTGTGTGTGGCTATGCCAGCGGCCGTCAGTCGGCCTTGAAGGTACAAACAAGCTAAAAAGGCACAACCAAAGGACTCACGAGATCTCCAGTGAGGTTAGCATGAACCAGTGTTAGTTCCCCGCACCACCCGATAGGCCCAGCTTCCATTTCATATTGTTCCATTTAACTCATCAACCCAATGAAAATAACCCATTTGTATACTTGTAAAAATGTAAAATATGAATCGGTAATACACTGGGCAGCGCTCCTACAGAGTACGCCCATTAAAACATAAAAAAAATAGGTTCCCATAAAAACAGAGTGGCATCGGGGGATATAACAGATATAAAAAATTCCTTTAGGGTAAGGTGAGAAAACAAAAATGTAATCCGTAACTCAAGAGCATATTCGACTCCATACAAGGAAGAAAACAGGAAAAATTCTCAGAGAAGAAAGTAATAATAGGAAATCCCCCAAGAACAGACGTTACATGACCATTGCGAAAGACACAACAGCAAAGAGTAATCTAAAGAACAAATCAGTACTAAAAGTGTGCAGGCCAGGTGAGCTTAACAGTCCTTGCAGGTATGGCGAATACTAAACAATTTGTATAGAAGGAAATTAAAAAGTCTGTCATCCTTCCTAATCATTTAGATTGAGGTTTACATGGATTTAGAACATTAGATATGGCAGGCTGAACTCAGACGCGTTTGAAAATTAGAATTTTAGGATATTACTGAAGCAACGGACTTACGTATACATCGGCGGAAATAACAGGATTATTTATGTTGCAGCCTCCGTCTATTCCGTCTTAGAGAATAATCGATGGTAGACATTATGTTTTTTTTTTCTCCCACAGAGTAGACAAATCGACCATGGTTTCGTCTAATACTCAATATCTTTAAACAAGATAGGTCAGTTCAGCTTTTCCTTACAGTCGAGTTAGAGTGTACGTCGTATGACGTATTTAATCCGTTATTACCATAGTTACTTTGTGCAAGGGAGACAGAAAAATAGGAAAACATCTCGAAGAAGATGAAACTTATGTAAACAGAGAAAAAGGAGTAATATGATCTAGGGACATGGAAAACATTAAGATAATGTTTCCACCTAAAAGGGGTCGGTGTATATCGTGTGCGTGTGCCGTGTGCCGTGAGGAGGGTAAATCGTGTGCAACACCGTGTATTTCGTCTGCTCCTCCCCGTAGGGGGAGGGGTTTAGAGCCGATTCCACACGATATACACCAGCAGACGACATCAGGAAATCTGGTAATTCGTGTGGAAGAGATCTGATTGAAAAGAACTGAGAACTGATTCTAAAGCCTACATATTTCATACTGTCTCGTATGCAAATTACATTATGTTGTAATGTTGGAAATTAAAAAATTAAGGACGTTCGAATATACGTTTGACTTTGAAATATAAGTATAATGGTATCTAAAGATATAAGACAATGATATATAATCTATAAAGAAAACATAATATATAAACGACATTATGTTCTAATGTGACTGACTGTGTGGTTTTCATTTAATTTGATATAAAAATATTGTATACATAAAATACATTGTATGTATAAAATATATTGTATATATAAAATATATTGTTATATCATATATAAAATAGATAATATTGTGAGCCGAACTAAAAATTGTTTTATGCTTGACTACTCGTCTACTTCCAATGCTTTACCGTTAAGCAGACGGATCGCACTCATGGTCATGGAATAGACGAGTTGTCAAGCATAAAACAATTTTTAGTTCGGCTATAGGCAACAGTGGTGCGTATTGGCGTAAGCTGCGCACGACTTTTGGCTATGTCGCGTACTTTTGAATTGCAATTAGATCTATACAGGATATATATTATAAATCTTATACATACGGTATATATTATGTATAAACTAGAGATAAAGAAACTGAGGCAATAATGAAGTGAGAAAAGGAAAACAAACGTGAGTAGGCCTACATTATTAACAACACTTTCGGTATAAAAATGGACCATGCATTTATTTTGATGTAGGAAAACAGAATATGATATAGTCATAACAGCTATCAAATAAAGCACAATTCCATCAACACTGGCATACTATATCTTACAAACCAACATTATTCACCAGCACGAATATACTAACAAAATCTTGCTACATCATAAATAGGGTGATGAAAAAAAGGCACCTGTAACAACAAAGTACAAATACATGAAAAGTAAGTATGTGAATTATTAGTATCAAACGAAGACTTGATGTCTTACCACATCAAAATATCTAACAGCACGATAACATTCACATCTCTGTAATGTGGCTTTGGAGGTTGTTGGGAACAATATATGGGCTAATTAACCTGAAAGAACAATCATTAGAATAACTTATTATTATATGTCTAACTAGTCTAAATCTTACAAACCTGCAACATCAGGATATATATTATGTCACACTTTGTCTTAGTGTGGTTGCTGCATGGATTTCGTTTTATTTTCAGAATTGTAAAAAGCAATTATAGCTTACCTGATTTAAAAATAAAACAACATTGAAACTGGCTCCCTACAATACATTCATTAGATTATAAAAAAAGAAATAAAGATAGTTTATAAAACAGTTTCCCGGGATTCCGGGATTCTATCGCCAAACGACTATGTATACTACAACCTTCATTTTCACGATAGGGATTCTATCGCCAAATGACAGTTCCCCACCCAACCTCACCCACCTCCCACCCACCTCTCACTCAGGATGGGGGGACGACGTTTTTTCCTACGGCTCGATGGCTGTTTCCGGGGTTTTTCAATCAATTTCTCTCTTGGAGGTGGCGCTGTTCCTCTCGGAGAGATAGGGGAACGATTTTCGTCTGGGGCAACCATTAATGTTTTATACGATTTGCGGGGGTTTTCGTGACGTTATGCAAATTGCGACCGTCTTGTAGAGGGGATGTTATTACATGGCAACGTCGTGATCCCGGTTCGATTGAGATAAAGGGGTCTGTGTGATTTAAATGTAAAAAATAATCGCCTTTTTTTAGTTAATTTTTCTCACGACAGGTGGTTCTGACGCCAATCATTAATTCAAGGCCGTCGAACTTCAACGCGGCCTTGGATTGGAATTCAAAAGGTAAAATCTATTGTACTTCACGTGTGAAGTACTCCAATTTCGAGACTTGCTATTGCACTTCACGGAAGCGTTGCCAATTTAACTTTTATTTCCCAAAATATTCTTCGTCTCAATCGTCTATGCTGTTGCGGGTTGCCCAACTGGTTTGACTGGGTTACAAGTTTCTTAACTAGGTATAAATATAATTTGAATTGAAATATACGAAACATTTCCTATTTTATTTTCTTATACAATATTGACATGACATCCTTAAGACCTTGGGAACAGTTAGATTTTCTCTTGGAGATTCATATTAGGTTCTTTCTTTGAAAAAGATGTTAGTGTAGTGAAAAGATGTAGTTAGAAGTGAATCATTGAACATGAACAAGTCGAAGTTTACATTCCAGGTAATTGACCCATCACCTTTTCGAAGAACGATTCGATCCAGTGTTTTATGCAACGCTCGACAACGACAAGGTCAAGTGTTCACTATGCTTTGCTACAGTAAAATGAAAATAAGCTTCATGTTAATGAATGTTAACAGATTTTCATTAACAACATTAAGCAGTTTCTATAATTGTACCGTTTTTTATTAGTAGCTTTGCTACCATTACATTAAGACTGAAGCTACATGCCTTTTAAAATTAAAATAAATCACGCTTGGTTTCAGGTCGGTTTTGGCGCGATCCTCCGCCTTCGTGAAATACACAAGACTGGTTCGACTTTTCAAGATGAAATTTTTTGAAACACGAAAAAAATAAAATCTTCTCTCGTCTTTACCGACATACTGTTACGTTTCTTATTGTTGCAGCGCCCGGTAACCAGTAGTCCCACAACCTTGGAAAAAACTCACTACACCATTCACTTACATCTCAATACTTGGCAAATTTCAATCATTGACATTAGACCTAGTAATCATATCCTGGCTCGTATCTTATATTTGACTGTCAAACATGATTGAATACAAGAAATATATGATAGGGAACATGTTACGTTGTATTCTTTGTATTGAGTTTTCTTTTAATTTGTCCTTGTTGATCGCCCTTTTCAAGTCGGCCGCTACTTCAATGATGAGTCTTTTTCACCATATTCCGGAGTCCGGAGCAAGGGACGTCTCTCCTGAGAATTACTTGGATCCTTATTGAAGATGAGGTAACCTCCACTTTTGAGGGGTGCGTGTTTTTGAAAGAAAAGTAAAACAGAATGCGGAAATTTTTATTACAGTTCAGTCTCTCTTACGAGAATGTATCTTTCTAAGTTGATGGTCAAAGGGAAGAGTTTCGATAGTCACAATGAGATTTTGAAGTGCATCAAAGAAATCGGGTTACAGGATCACGTCTATTTGCGCCGCGGCAATTGCCAAACAGTCAAATCATACAATAACCGGAAAACAAGGGAACTCACTTTATTGATCTTTTTGAAAATGTTTCAAAATAATAAATCTCATGCTACAGGTACACACAAAACTTGACCCAGAAGTTGAGTTTTACAGAGTCGAGTACGTCTGCCCACACAACAATTCCGGCAGTAGATTGCGTCCGACCTTGGATAAACGACCAAATCAGAATACCATGGCATGTGATTGTCAGGTCCGGATTAATTTGGTTTATGATAAAGAGGAAGGAAAGTTTGTAATCAGAAAATCAGTGCTGGAACACAAGAACCACCCAATTTCAGCCGAGCACGTTAAAACTTATGCTAGGAAACGGTACGTTTATACAATTGTAATTTCAATAAGTGCTTGTAAGGATATATTAAATTTTTTGCTTTATCAGGCACATGGTTGAAGAAAGTCTTGAATTCTCCAAACAAGCTTTGGTCGTCGGTGCGCAGCCCACCAGATTAAGAGGATTGCTGTTGAAAAAATACGATTCCCATCTTATCAGTAAAGATTTGATAAATCTCAAACAAAGTTTGACTGGTAGGTTATGGTAGAAATGACTCATCATATCGATGTCAACTGCTACTGTCGAAGAACTGAGCACCGTACTCAATCAAAAGAGTGAGACATGGTTCAATGTGATACATGCGGAGAATGGTATCAACGAATGTGTCACCGTTACCCCGAAGATACAGAGGGTCAATTCCATTGTTATCCTTGTACGAACAAATTTTAGTATTTTTATTCAAAACTGAAACCCTGAGTTTCACTATTGTGATTGCATTTCCAAATACATATTTTACCTTCTGTGGTCAACTACACAATGTTGAGTTTCACTTATAAAGCTACTTGCACTCCAAGTTCTTTATTACTTCGTTATTCGAAGGCTACTATATACACTATCGTCCACCAGACGAAAAAACATTTTGAAGAAATTAGTACAATCTGGCAACGCTGCGTGAGGTGCAATAGCTACTTTGACAGGTGGAGTACTTCACGTGTGAAGTACAATAGGCGCGACCTTTAATAATAGGTGTTGCTGCGGACGCAGCCGCGCGGTGTCGCGGGGGTCGCTGGCATTGGACTGACGTCCATTATCACCACCAGGATTGATCCAAGGCTTTTGTTGTGTTTGGCTTTTGATGAGTGTTACGATTTTGGCGAGTTGTCTGTGGTTTTTGGGCTGTTTTCGTGAAGTAAGATGAGATTAAATATGATTGACGAAGATTTGGGCAGTGGAATTGATTTGCTATTATTTACAGGTGGAGGTCATGTAATATGATGGATTTTTGTTGAGAAGATGAATTGGACTAGCATGTTTCTTATTTCCATCTGTGTTTGTTTGCTCAGGGATGAATTAAAGCCGAGTAAGTTGTTGCTGCTCCAGGTGGGGTTGATCGATTTGAAGTATTCTTTAATTGGGGTGTATTCTGATTCGTGTTTTATGCAGGAGGTTAGGATATGGTCAGAGTTCTCAAGTTCAGGACAGCCATGTCGACAAAATGGGTCAGTGTGCATATCCAACTTGTTGATGAAGGCATTTAGCCTATTGTGTCCTGATCTGAGACGGTGTAAAGTGGTGTTGATAAGTCTGTTCTGGTGGTGAAACCAGTCCACGACGCCAAGGCTTGTTTTGGAGGTTACGCTTGGTTTGCCACAGAGTTTTAGATAATTGAGAGTTGATATTGACCATTTCTTTTTATACAGGGAAATGACCTCATTGGGAGTGAGAATATTCTCGATGGAATTGAAGAGGGGTATTTCGTCCATATTACTGGCCAGTTTGTCAGCCACTTCGTTTCCAGTGATCCCGATATGGCTTGGGATCCAAGTGAGGTATGTCTGAGTGCCGAATGCTCTTTTCCAGATGTCAAGGAGGATCGGGGTTTGAGTTAGATTACTGGTAGCGTCGATTGCTTGGAGGGCCACTTTTGAATCACAGAAGATGTAGAGTTCGTTTGGGGTGGAATCTATATGATAGCATACTTCTAGGGCCTTTTGGACCCCATTTAGTTCAGCGGACGCCTTGCGAGAGGTGCCATGCCTGTTCAATTTGAAGGGAGGGAAGCGAGAGCACAGGAAGTGGCGTCGTTATTAACAGATCCGTCGGTGTATCCTATGATGGTGGTTGGACTGATATGTGCTGTCAAGCTGTTGAAAGTGGAACGGGCTCTTTGGGGGTTGGCGGATGCTTCAGCTTTTTTCATGGGGAACCAGAGCGATTTTTAGGGGGGGACTGCCCAAGGTGGAGGTGGTTAGAGCTGGTTTGCGTAGTTTGGGCTGACAGTGAATAGGCTGTTTGAGTAGTTCAATGTTTTTAAGTCTTTAATCAGAGTAGTGAGGCTAGGGACGCTGCGTGGTGACCAAGTTACGGGGTATAGGAAATAATGAATAATGTTGAGCCTGCTGATAGTTCGAGTGGGTGAGTTTGTAACTTAGCTGAATGAGATACCGCGGATAGTTTAGATTCACGGCCTTTTCTTTTCTAGGGGACAAACCCTTCAAGTGTCCGGAGTGTAATTTGTTCTTCCGGACAAGCGGTCACCGACAATCTCACCTCAAGAGTCACCGCAAAGCTGCCCAGACAATCGGTAAACCCGGTGCGATCCGTACAGTGTCTTCTGCCGCCAACAAGAGGAAATTAAAAGCTAAGTCGAACAAACAGGTAAAATCCACCCAAATTATTTCGCAGTTTTCTTTATTCTTCACGATTCTTCGTTGTTGCTAAGCGCATGTTTTTTCCTTTGTAGCGAGTGTCGAACGGAGATATAGATTCTGAAGCTCATCTGGCGAAAGTCATCGCCGATATCTGGTGACCTGTCGAATCAACACAGTTCTTTGGGCGATCAAAGTGGATCGCTGGGAAATTTGACTGTGAAATTCCACTTAGAGGAAGCCGGCAATGTCCAAGTAATTCATATCACTAGCTCTAGTTCGTAATGGTTGAATTGAAAGTTAAAAAAAAATCCTTTTCTTTTAGTTGCCAACATTGGACTCGACTACGTTGCTGGACTTGAGGGACTTGAGCGATCTTTTCCTGACCCAGAGCGATGGACAGGTCCAAGGGATCGCATTGACTCAGGAGATGAATTTGTCGCATCTGTTAACCGAGAACGAGTCTAAACCGGGACGAGCTGAGTAAGAATTTTTATGAACTCTGAATCCGGTTTGCGACTTTTGACGGGGAACCACGGAGGAACAATGCTCGTTTCCAGTTCGCATGCGGATCAGCACAATTCCGAAGTAGAGGAGGGAGCAGATCACGCTATCCTGCTAGAGGCAGTCGATCCTGTTGTTATTTTGGGAGTTTCCAGCGAAACAAATCCTGAACGGGTGTCGGTAATTACGGCAAGAAATCGCAACTTCCAAAAGTGAATTCAAATGTTCAAATTTATTTTTCTCTGAAATAATACTGTTTCTCTGACACTACTCAATGATCGGTCATTGAGTCATCGGACATTTGCATCTCGCTTATTAGTAAATTTTGTGTTTATTATCATCGATTATGATATTTCTGTAATTTTATATGCTCTCTTAAAATAAAATGTTTGTATAAATTACATCTACTTAATATAATTTTGTAATTAAAGAAGTGTGCCAAATTTCAAACTTTGTCTATTGTGAACAATGAAAATCAAAAACGTTACGTTTTGCTCACTTAATCGCATTTAATCTTACCCATCTCTATTTTGGTACCTACCGCTAATCGAACTTAGCCAGTGCTTTTATCGATTAGATCACTTTTTATAATTTCCCGTAGAGGTACTAGAATTCTATCTCGTTCACAGACGAACGAGATTCGACACGCCAACGCTTCGATACAAATCGCTATTCAAACGTACAAAAGAATGTTGCATTCTTCAACACGAAACGTACGGAAATGTTTCGCAAAATATGTTTACTTTTTATTGAAATAGACGAGTAACCTGAGCCCCGGTCAAATCCGGGGAACTTTGGTCTAGCGTAAAACGGACGCTTTTGCTATTCGCTTTTCTGAAGCTTAATAGCACGATCTGCCTATAATAGATTTTACCGTGGGAAATCTGCCCAGTCAGTAGATTCCCTACCTTACTTGAAGATTTTGTCATCACGGCGATGCTATAGACATCTGGTGGTGATGCTGGTTGTTGCGTCATGGTCGGGACATCAAAGATTGTGTCCTCATGGCGACGCTTTAGACATCTGGTGGTGATGATTTGGCATGTTTGGGCAGCGACTCGACTGACCAATCACAGCGTGTTCGCATTGTGACGTGGATAAGCTCCTCCCCCAAAATGTTCGTGACTACAGAAAAGCGAATAGCAAAACAGTCAAACTTTACGCTAGACCAAAGTTCCCCGGATTTGACCGGGGCTCAGGTTACTCATCTTTAAAATAAATGTGTAACTTCCAGGGGTATCGCTGTTTGTACACAGCGTTGTCCCTGTAAAATCATATTATAGCCACACACATGGAACTTAAACCCAAAAAAACAAAACTTAGATTAAATTCCAAATCAATCAAACGATTAATCGAAGACAATGTCAAAAAATTCCCCCCGAAAAAACCTAAACGCCTAAACCCCGTGAAAAAAAACCCTATCGGGAAACTCGCACGTGAAGCAAGGGATCAGATTTATTTCCCACCCCACCCCACCCACCTCCCACTCCGACTGTGCGATGCGACGAAGTCTCTCTCTTTTTTCTACGGTTCGATGGCTGTTTTAAGGGTTTTATACTCAATTTTTCTCTGGGAGGTGGCGCTGTTCCTCTCGGAGAGATAGGGAAGCGTTTTTTCAGAAAGGGTCATCAAATATGTTTTATACGTTTTGTGGGGATGGGACTGACGGTATGCAAATTGCGACTGTCTTGTAGAGGAGATGATTTCACGGTGCAACGTCAAGGTGCGCGCTTTGTTATATCAAAGACATCAGCGTGAAAAAAATATGAAAAAAGAAGCAAATTTTTTAGTTATTATTTCTCCCGACAGGTAGTTCTGAGACCAATCTATAATTCAAGGCCGAAGAACTCTAACGCGGCCTTGGAATTGGAATACAACCAAAACAAAACAACAATTGATGGCTGGCTGCTAATCAACCAAGTTTAAAGACATGTAGTCAAATCTAGTTTGAAGAATGTAGGCTATCTTTTGATTGTAAATTCTATTGTGGTACATGGAATTCAATTATCTATTTTCTCCAACTGATTGTTTAATGCTTATTTTGTATCTAGATTGTACGCACTACACAGTGCTACAGGCTACAGGCATCATCCCCGGCAATGTTGGAATTACTTTTTCTCAAGTTTTTTCCAGAGTTTTTTCTCCTTTGGCCAATCCTTTACTATGTTACTGAGACAAGAGATAAGTTTGGATTCCCCCTGTTTTTGATTGCTTGGACTGGTACTGAAGTTCTTCGCTACCTTTACTCATAGCTTGGACTGTTACTGAAGTTCTTCGCTACCTTTACTAATTGCTTGAACTGTTACTGAAGTTCTTCGCTACCTTTACTAATTGCTTGGACTGTTACTGAAGTTTTTCGCTACCTTTACTACATCTTGAATTTACTCTCTGGTGTGCAAGCTATTACAGTGGTGCAGGTAAATATTACTATTTTCAAATTTTACTTTGGGTTTTATTATCCAATAATGTTTTCATTTGAACAGATATTCTTTTTCATTAATCTTGTATCCTTTTGGAATAACGGGTGAGCTTATTTTCTGTTCTATGCTCTACCCTACTACAGCATAACTCAGGAATTTTAAGTTTTACTACCAAATAAGTGGAATTTAACATTCAACTTCTAAAAATTTTTCGCGTGAAATTAGGATATGACCTACTCATCAAACAGGTGATTTCATTCCTAGGTTCACTTTTTAGAAAATTTGAATTTGAACCGTATGTTTTATTTGTCTCACAGATGAGAGGTCGTTTTGCTGAATTCACCCCTCTCGGTTCTACGGAACAGCACGTGCGACAAAAGTTGTTCCAAAGATTCCATTAACGAACTGGCTTTCTTAACAACGCCGACTGTTACATCCGGGAAGGTCAACGCCGTCGACCCAAAGAAGATCCCTCCAACCCAATCAACGTGACTGACGTAATCACCCTTGAAGCAGAGAAGAAATAAAATCCTCGACTAATCGAAGGAGCTTTCAAAGAGAGTGAAAACAACGAATTAACTGGATTCAAAAGTATCCGAGAATCGATATCGAAACATTCAAGTAAATATCATTATTGACTTTACCATAATCGTGAACTAATTTTTTGTGTTTTGTCTTTAGAAAAAAGTCTAATTATCAAGGCCTTGCTCATTACTGTATTTGCTGAGGCAAACCCCAAAGAGGAATGATCGAATGCTCATCTGCAAGGGTATGATTCCATCTTTCGTGTTTAAGAGGAGCGAAACAACAAGGTCCAGGGGCCAAAAACAAGACCAATGATGAAGGCAATGCGATCTGCAGAATCAAAGATGGCCGTTACCTCAGTGACTATATTTTTCGTTCAAGACGGACTCGTATTGTAACGATCCACTCGCTGCTAGTGACGTTAAAAAAAAAATCCTGTTCGATTACCCGAAGGTGAAATTCTTCAAGGTCTCACCAAGAAGACCATGAACTGGCAAGTGTGTCATTATATAGATATAATCATAATTTCAAAAATTTAACAATTTGTTATCTTGTTTAACTTAGGATCGACGCTGCAATCTACTAAAGAGATAACAGTTAACAGCATGACTGTCTCAATGATCTACCATGTTTCAACGTGCTACGACGCTTCTTCTCGGAAAGAAATGGATTATAAAATAGATAAAATGACCTTCAAAAATTGTCGGTGAGGGGGAAACACCGCGATTGGCTCTTCCCTAGCAAGACAGGTTTTCTAATATCGAAAAAAGATTGACACAGGGTTGTAGATCTCGTTACGCTGACCTTTTTTAACAAAGGGTTTAGGGTGTGTAAATGAGCGGAAGTGCCCGTAAAACGCGTTCAAAGTTTTGAGTTTTACGGAGCTGACGCGCTGCCCAAGCCGGCCAGAAAGGGGGATCGAGTGGGGGTGGCGCGTGCCTAGTGGAAGTTTGGCGGGTATGAGGGTCGGCCCCGCCTGAGCTCTGGTGAAAAGCCGGAGACTCTCTCGGAAATGAACTTTTTCGTACAGTTACTGCCCGGAACACCCACTAATTTCCTATATAGAGAAGAGGTGGTCGAAAAAAAAAGTTGGAAAAAATTTAATAAGTCCTCAAATTTTTCTTAGTCCGAAAAATTGATAAATATTATATATAATATAAGTCCCGACGACGGGGTAGTGACGCTGTAGGCGGGACTAGGATGAATTGAAGCGGATGAAAAAAATGGAAATGGAAATGAAAATTTCTCGATTTCCGACGACGGTGTTTTACAACGACTCTTTTGCCCGGCTGCCGGTTGGTGCGAGAGAGGAGTGAGCGAGACCCGTCGATTCGTAAAAAAGCCGTCACTCCGTGGAGGAGTGGCGGCTCTCAAGTGGGATGCTTGGGCGTGTCGTGATGACTTGTGACCGTAAAAAATTCCCACTCGTCGAAAATTTTCTAAATCCCAACTTTGAAATCGACGGTTCCTGAAAGTCGGCTGGCCGTTGGATGGGGCAATGTCCCCGTCCAATCGCTAAAAATGAGCCGGAAAACGGACACATTATGTGGCAGAACATAAGTGGTTTTCCTTAGTATAGAAGAGGTCTCGATTCCTAAACTCGGAAAAATTTTCAGAGTCCCAAAAGTTTTGGAAGTGTCGAATAGTTTGGTTTATCAAATTGAATTTTTTTTTAAATTTGCGACATTACGACAAGCGCGATTGTCGCCCGGTCCAAATTTTCAAACGAGTCTTACTTCTTGTTAGTCCGCCTGGCCGATACCAAAGAATGGCCGATCGTCGACTATCCGGCGAATAGACTGAGGAAAGAAATAAAATCGAAACCGGTGGTTGGATAGATATCGAAGGGAAGCCGAAAGAGGCGAAGAGAAAGTGCGAAATTTCTTTTGTAGTTTCGACACAAAAACTTTGGTATCTACGGGGAGCTTTGTGGAATGGACCGAAGACGAAGAATTGGTAGTTGTCCGGTTTGGCGTTGGTTGTAGTTTAATGCCTCCGTGGCAAAGCTCCTTTCCGCCCACCACTTCATATAATTTTAGTTTCGATTCCGTTAGATCGCGCTTGCATATATTTATATATATAATATCCGAAGCACGATGTGGACGGGAATTCAAACGCCCGCTGCACCGATTGGTGCGACAGCTGAGAAGCTAGTCACTCGATCCAACGACTCTGGGTTGAAAAGTTCAAAAAAGGTGCGCGCGTCAAAAAAGTTTTTGATTTTGGACATTGCGTGGCTTCGGCACATGTGGTTTGTCTGAGAACGTCTGTGAGAGAAATCGGACGCTTGCTCTTTGTTATTTAACCGTAACAATACAAGACGGGAAAGATTCTTTATTTCAAACTTACGACATCATAACCATCAGCGTCAACCGACGACGACGACGAGAATTAATTGGAAAAATAACCATTTAAAGCAGGAATTATTCTTTTTTTTTTAAGACTTAGTGAATCAAAATCCGTGGAAAAATAAGGGAATGACAGCTGAGAGAAAAAAAAATGAGCCAGTTGCACCACTCTCCCCTATAGATGCCGAACCCTTGCTTCAGGCGCGAGTTTCCCGATTTGGTATCTTTTCCTCAGGGATTATAGGTTTGTTGGGGGGAAATTTGACATTGTTTTCGACTAACCGTTTGATTAGGAATTTTCATCAAGAAAAATTCAGTTACAATTAATTATAGACTTCATCAAAACAGTTCTATGAAATGTCAAATGATGATAATATTGAAGAGGAAATAAGGTTAACTATTAACATATACTATCTCTTATTCTACAGGTTCCCAGCAGTCACATTCGTTTAACATCAACCTCCTGCATTCCCCTGCTGAAAAAAACAACCAGTCATTTGATTGCTGCATCACCATCTTTCTGTTTACTCAACACTTTTGAAACAACTATTCATTCACCTCTCAAAACCACCCCAGACGAAACCTGACGTCTTCTTTTCATAATGCCACCTAAGAAAAAATTCCGCCTTTCGCAAAAAAGGAAAGAGAAAACGGCAAAGCGAGAGACAGAACGAAAAAACACAATAACAACATTGGAAAAAGCCCAAAATGAAAATTCAAGCAGCAGCAATAGTCCAAAGGATTCTCAACCCACCAACTTCACAATAGGAAATAGAGAGAAAGAAAAATCTAACACCACCAATCCTGTGAAAAAATTTGCAGTTCAAGTCTTTAAAAAATTTCCGGTTTTACAGCGAATCCCAGTAAGACTTCGAAATCCAAGATGGGTGAAGACATTCCCACTTCAAGTACTCCGTTAAAACGCTCTACTTTAAAAACTACAAAAAGTAAAACGTTACAGCCACATTAAACAAAAAACATTCGTCTTGCAGCATAGTGACAAAAGTAGCAGTGATGACGATAGCAATACAACCAAACAGAAAGATTCTAATAGTAGTTACCCACAAAAACTTGGAAGCAACTCTGAAAATACCAATCAAAAATTATTCTCATCAGCAAATAGCAAAAAACAAAAGAAACACATCTAAGAAATTAAAAAAGAAAACATTCGATGATTTCATGACACTGTTTCAGTTTTCATCAGATTCCTCCCAAATTGATTCAGATGACGATAAAAAGAAAAAAGAAACCCCAAAACATAAAAAAAAACTCATTTTCCCTATTTCGAATCTAGGAAAAAGAAAACAGAAAAAGAAAACAAACGTAATATGGAGGAAAGCACTTTCACAGACAATGACAGCTTACAATCTCAGCTTCAGCCCTCATACAATTCCAAAAATGTGACGGAAATTGCAAACGAATGGAACACGACCACCAGTTTATCTGAGGGAGAATCACCCTCCAAAACATCTACCGGGAAAAGTGTATCAAAATCGTTTAAAAGGCTGAAAAAAAATATTTCAAGACAACAAAACACCAAGTCATCCAAACAACTCCAGATGAAAAATCAATTCTTGACATTGACATGGTAACTCCTATTCCTTAGTCTCATTACACATTTATATTTTTTTTTGTCGCCAACATTGGAAATTAAAATTTTCAAATCAGACTTCACAATGTCAAACTACCCTATATATGCTTTATTTTTCAAATTTACAGTCCGAACTCCAGATTTCCGACAGCAAAACACCTTCGATTCAAACGAACAAGGATGACACACATCAAATCCAACAAACAAGGTAATGTTCATTGCCCATATACATAAATATTTGAATACTGAATTCACAAAAAAAAGAATACTTCATAAAACTATTTTTATTTTAGTAGCGCAATCTATTCAAACAAAGTTGACATACATCATTCTTTTTCCAGTGAAGGCATCTCGTCAGACGAAATGTCTCAACCAGCTCTCCAACCAACTGAAGTTGAACAACAGATACTCAAAGAAAACCAACACGTCAACACTGAGAAAAGTCTACAACGAGAAAGGATAGGAAGAATTCATCATAAAGAAATAACAACACAAAATAACATTACAAACACAAGTGAAAGAAGAGAACGAGACCGAAGTCAAAGAACCGACCAACGAAAAAGAACTGGACATGAAAATGACATCCAAAATCCAAGCAAGATAAAATAAGATAGAGACAGAAATGAGAGAAGTGATCAAAAGGAAATAACTAAAAGAAATAGCATCTGGGACAAAACAGAAAAAATGGGAATCAGAACGGGAACAATTTACAGTTCAAAACAAGATCCATGTTTCCAATCTGAAGAACTGCTACAACTTGATAAGGCAGGCATGCCAGAACCTCTTTCCAATGACGAACTCACAGAAATAACTAATTCGATTTTTAATCGATTCCACGAAGAGATTGTTTCTTGCGCAGTATGCAACCAATTCAAGCAAGTTTCCAAATGCAAATTGTTCCCTTTCAAAAAGGTTCCACAATAAATGTTTGGAATACTGAAACCCCCAAACGGAACCAGCAACTCCGCCGAACCGTTGTACCCAAAACTTGTAAAACAATACAACATATCACAACTTCTTCCGGAATCTTCGGAATTCAGACATGTGTTTCAAATCGTACTGCTAGCACCCAACGGTGTTTTGCTTCACACCTCCACTTGTAACAACGAAGAGCAATGCAGATGCACCCCTTATCTGTACATCTGCGATCAATCACGCAATTCCTAAGCGGGCAAGTTGCTAAAATTCGCCATCGCCAATGGAAAATCGGTGGGACAACTTCCAGTAGAACTTCAAAACATTTGGTCATTTGGTTCCCTGAGTTTAATGAGGCCGGTGCAATCTTACGGAAGAGTGACCACATTCCAAGGTACCACGGGGCCAGGAGGCAGTAGTCTCAAAGGCCATGTCTATTCCACCCCACTCCCTACAGCGCTTGTGATCCAAAAAGTGCCCATACAACCCAGCGACAGCGTGGTTCGAGTAATAGTGGTCTCCCCCTTTACTAGTGACGCATCGGCCCTGAACAAAGGAAAAATTGCCTCCACGAGATCAGCATACATCATTGAACCCACAAAAATACGCCAACTGCACCAATTCTGGTGTAGCGTCGACAACGAAGTCATGAAAAGATACCCTTTCGACGAAGAGACCTTTTCAACACTTCCAGACAAAGACACATCACCCGATGTATATCTTGTCGACCAAGAAGAATTGCGGAAGCTACCGGACAACGACATAGGAAACAAAAATCTTTCCCACACCAAAACTTCCGTGAGTGGAGGTGATTCCTTACTACGATCAGCCGAAGAAGAAAGGGAATCCCTCATGATTTCCTGTACGATAACAGTACGCGAAAAAGACGACGAAAATCAAAATAGAAATCTCGCGAATCATTTGCCTACTACTGCTAATGCCTCCTTTCAGCCGTCAACCAACACTTTCGTCGTCCGTCCGGCACAGCAGTTCGTCTCCGACAGCGATCCAAATTACCTGGAAACCCGCTACCCGGATCTGTTTCCATTTGGTCGAGCGGGATTTAACGAGAAGAGAAAAATCCCCATCTCCAATAAAACCCTCATCGCCTACTATACTAATCTCAGCACGCGGCAATTTAAAAAACCGGACTTCGTATTGCCGGTGTACGACATGATCGCCCGCAACTCCTCTTACAACATGGCGTTAATTCGCGCCAATTTACCTTCACGAGAAATCAACGCCGAAGGCAACGTGATTCCTCGCGCCGAAGCGTATGCCCGAATACCGCTAGAAGATTTGAAAAAATTAGCAGATTACCAAAGCGAAAAAATCAAACGGCAACTTTTAGGGAAGACAGCACCACGCCCGCCAGCCAGTTCTAGTGGTCTTGCTTTCTCATTTTTTACAGACCAAAAAATTGCCAATGAGACCATGCAACACTCTCAAGCGGCCTCACAGCAAAACCGTCAAGACGTTTATGCAGCTCACGCCAACAACGGTAAAGCTACCATTTGGCTAACAATCAGCCCTGACGACGCAAAATTCTTCAAAGTTATGTGGTACGCCTTAGGCCCCAAAGAATCAGCCCCTAGCGCAAAAGCCATACCACAAGGCACCAAACGTTTCGCCTTACTTTCAAAGCATCCTATGGCAGCCGCTCTCAACTTCCAAAACATTCTCGAAATTGTCATCGAGGACATCATTGGTTGGAGTTTGAAGAATAAACGGCCTTTCAGAAGAGGAGGACTTTCCGGTGTACCCAAAGCCTGGGTAAGGGTGGTAGAAGAGCAATCCCGTCTAACTCTACATACACACATGCTTATTTGGATTTACGGACATTCGGCGATCGAAAACCAACTGACCATGGCATTGAAACGCGACGAAGACCAACACGAGACCGACATGCAGACCATCGGCATAGATGATGTAAGTTAATCATTAATGAAACCACCACTTCAATATGTATCTAAAAACTTTTCCAATTCTTCTAGACACAAGCAAACGGGACAGAACAGGATGATCAACGCACCCCTTCTTTATTTACAACTCCACTCAACAACTCTCCGAGCAACACGCAGACACTCAATACCGTAAGCGAAATCTTTACTTCCAATATTATATAAATGAAAAAGGGAAATCACAAAAAAGGACCATTCAAAAGTAACCTCAACATTGGGCTCAGCAATAGAGGATAGATAAGGAACAGTAATAAAACTATATCTAAAAAAAATGCAAGAATTCAACACAACCCAACCCAATCGTCTCAACCGAGCATACGCTAACGTCAAAGCCATCTTCATCCAAGGTGAACTCCAGCTACCCGACGAAGAAATGGAATTCGTGATGAAATGCCCATTTTGTCACACGGATACCTTAACTATCACTTCTAATGCCGACCTCGAGATCGCCAGAACTCCAGGAAAAGAATTCGAAAGAAAAATACTCTATTGCAAATCGTGCAACAATAAAGTGACAGTCGGTCACCAAGTTCAAGCCGCACTACAACAAGGCTACAAGAGACTAAACCAACCCCAACCATCCGCTGAAGATGTCGACAGTTTAATCTGGCAAACTCTCAGAAAAAAAGAAGCGAGCTACACTAAAAACCAAAAGGATCATTGGATGCTCGACTTCGCGAGCATCCAATTAAGCGTCAACCTTCACGACTGGAGGCACAGGAAAAGTTGTTTTAAAAACGGCAGAACAAAGTGCCGTTACGGAATTCCATTGGAACCGTGCATCTGCACGGATGTCACAGCAGTGTTTACTCAACCGCCGCCCGGAATTCACGCCACCAACCCACTCAATGAAGAGACACCCCATCCAAAGTCCCAAATAAAAGAACTTCACATTGACGTAAAGAAGAGAGCCCCGTTTACATTTATCACCGACTCTAATTCGACCATCATGTCGGTGATCAACTGTAACAACTGCACCAAATACGTGCGCGACCAACAGGTCAGCATGTACTACGGTGCCTACACGACGAAACACTCAACGGACTGCGAGAAAGCTCTGGCTGAAGCTATGCTGGCCATTGAAAAACACGAAAACAAAGTGCGCAAACAGCAACAGCAAGCCGACAACGAGAACGAACGTTACCAGCGAGAACGCGAGATGGAGGAAGATAATATGGAAGAACCACAACTCCCCACTCCTCGCCGATCCGATTATTCCATTGGTTTGGGAAAACTACTCTCGGCTATAAGAGCTTCCACCAACGGAGACACCATCGGAGATCCTCTCGCCGCCTTCGCGTTGTTGGGAAACAACATTTTCGCCATGTCTCACCAAACAGCGCCACTTCCTCTCACGCAAGCCATAGGCTACCTTGAAAAACAAAATATCAACGCTACATTCACTCGATTCGGAGAAGTGAAAGCCACTATTCACGACTACGTTTTTCTGATCCAACCGAAACCAAGACATCGAAGACATGAATTACTGGACCTTCATCAAAACGCAAGTATCCTGCAAATTAGCTCCACAAAAACGAAGAGACTCGGACAACGACGACGAACTTGAACCCGGACCCACCCATGAAATACACCGATTCTCAGGCAGTCATCCCCAGCATGCGACACAAGGTCACCGCGCTCGCACGAACGTACACTGGACGAAATATCTCGCCAAAAGGCTCCCCGATCAGGACGATCTCGAGGATAACAGCAACCTGACGACCGAAGAACGAGAGCAGAGACGAGGAGAATACGCCAAAGGAGTATTAATCATGTTCGTACCTTTTTGAGAGAAAACACATGGTCAACGAAGGCGAAACTTGGTGGAACGCCTACCAACGACAAAAAAAAATACTGTACAGCAACCAAGACACCAAAACCACCATCGACAGCATCCAAAATTTCTACGAAAGCTTCTGCCGCCCCAGCTCAGAATCCCAAACTTTGGATTTCACTGAAACGAATCTCAAGCAAATAGCCGAGGAAGAAAACGAAACCATCGACACCAATGAAGTAGAAATAATAGATATCATCGACATCGACCAGGAATTAGAAACGACAGCAGATCAACCACTGGAAGAACTCACCAAGGATCCCTTCATTGAAAAACTGGCTTCCTTGCCTGAAAACCCTATGGATATCCCAACGAGACAATGGACGTTAACCATCAATTGCGATGACGCCTTACAAGCCATTCGCCAACTACCCTCGAAATCCGGAAACAAGTTCACGTTACCTGGGCGAACGAGTCTGGGATTCCCCATGTCAGAAAGCAACCCAACAACGGAAGATGCAGGAAATGCCACCCAATTGGATAGACCCTTAGGTAAAAACTGATACAATAAACTTAAAATTCAAACAGACTTTGATTTTCTCCTTCTCTTTTCCAGGAATGCGAATACAACTACTGGAGGACTTAGCTAAAGCACTTGACCATCAGATCAACGAGCCACGACTTTCAGACGGGAGTGAACCAGAATTGCTGGAAGCCAACTTAACAAGCCTCAGCCTCCAAAAACAATCACAACATTGGTCGTTGAACGCAGAACAACACGACGCTTTCCTTCTCATGGGAGATGCGCTGTTACAACACGTCCACACCACCAACCAGCTTTCCCAATTAGAACACAACCAGAGACTGGTAGCGAAAATTCACAAAATCAACAACTATTTAGATGCAGTTTTTCCCATCAACCGCCAACTCGTGATGTTCTTGGCCGGGTCAGGAGGAACAGGAAAATCACGCGTAATCCAATGCTTCAAAGATTTCGCTCGGCGCTGGCATTCCATAGCATCCACCGTCATCGGCGCTTCCTCTGGCGTGGCTGCTATGCTCATTGGAGGATGCACCCTCCACTCCGCATTGGGGATTGGCATTCGAAGAGAGCCCCCAAAACCCACTCAACAACAAATCGACGCCTGGTCAGAAGTGGGAGTCTTGTTCATCGATGAATTTAGCATGGTGACATCACACATGCTGGATCTCATCGACACTCGACTAAGGCAATTAAAAGGCCAACCCGACAAACTCTACGGTGGTGTTTATCTCATCTTTTGTGGCGACTTCTACCAACTACCACCTGTAGGCAGCGGCACCATTTACTCCAAGCTCAATGTTACAGCAGGTGTCAATACAATCCGAGCATCGAACGGCCGGCACACTTGGAAAACATGCCTCACTGACGTCATAGAACTCACCAAAAACCACAGACAACAAGACCCGAAATGGAGTTCTACCAACTACCACCTGTAAGCAGCGGCACCATTTACTCCAACCTCAATGTTACAGCAGGTGTCAATACAATCCGAGCATCGAACGGCCGGCACACTTGGAAAACATGCCTCACCGACGTCATAGAACTCACCAAAACCCACAGACAACAAGACCCAAAATGGGCCTCAACCCTTGAACATTTCAGAATCCACCAACCTCGTCAAGAAGATATTGATTTCGTTTCGACTCGATACATGTTCGACGACAGCCATCCGATAGCAAACCCACAAAAATTCACCATCACTGCATTACCGTTCAACGACATGCGAGAAAAAGCTCTGCGATACTGCGAGCAACGTCTGATTCTAAAACTACCAAATTGCAAAAACCCAAATGACTGGCGGACCCACGGCATCCTACTCGTCAAAGCCGTAATCAAACAAACAAAAAAATCAAACCCAATGACAGAACAACAAATAGAAGCCATCCGCAATCTGGGTTCAAAAAAACTAGGCCGAGCCGGAAACTTGTACTGCATCTTAGACGCACCATACATCGTCACCAACAACGACGACGTTTCAAAAGGAGTAGCGAAGGGAACGCTATAGCCTTCCTTCAAGACATGTCCTGAAAACGGGATGCACCATCACCCTACACGAACTGAAATCAGGGAAACGGGTACCAACCGTCTACGCTTCAGATGTGGAATGCCTCTTATTCAAACATAAAAATTCAGCATGGAACAACGTATCGCCATTTACAACCATACCAAAAGGCTGGTTTCCAATCATACCTTCCACAAAGGCCGTCGAGTGCAATTTCAACGGAGCCTACCGGACAAACATTCAAATGCATCAACTACCGTGCGTCCTATCCTTAGTTTTGACTGGACACAAAACACAAGGACTCACCACAGACTCCATCATACTCTCTGGTCTAGCGCCAAAAGACAAATCAGGAGTAAGCGGATGGCTGTACGTCATCCTTTCAAGAGTAAAAACCATCGAAGGGTTGTTCCTCATGGAGAACATCGAGAAAAATACAACAAAATACAACGCCAGAAACGACGTAAAGCGAAAAATGAACCGCCTACGAGCCATTAATCTTCAAACCATACAACGACTCCAAGCGGCACAAACGAAACAACAAGCGTAAACACAAGCAAAAGAAGAAAAGACCAACACAATCCAAAAAGCACTATGTATCACACAAAAAAATAAGAACATATCACTTAGCCAGCGAATACTTCTTTCCGATACCTTGCCTAAAACCATCGCATCCTACGTCCATTTCACATCTACAACAGCCTGAAACCATAAAAAAGTAACCAATGTAGGGGAGACTGGAGTATACCGGGACACCGGGTCAAAAGGGACAGTAGGGGGGAAAATAGTAGATATTAATAAAATTAATAAAAATTTTAGTATGTTATTTCAATACGTATATTCTACTTTGGCATGAAATTTGGTTGAGTTTTGTCAATAACTGTATGAGTTATTGACAAAACTTAAAAAACGGTTTTTTTTTTAGTTATTTTTGTCTCCGCCATTGTATGTTTATAGAACCAAATAAAAACTAAATGGAATGTAAATTTAATATGGAAATGAAGATAAATCATTTCTTGATCGTTAGGAAAAAAATTAGAATTTTAGATCAATTAGTTTAGACAGTATTAACTTTTAAAAAAAAGTGTCTAAACCGGGAAATCGGGACAGCTGTTTTTGACTATTTTGGGACAGTTACGGGCCAATCAGGGTACAGCATTTTAAAGAGGCTTGATTTCCTGACCTGGCAACGCAGGATATCCTACTGCTCCATAAGGAATTTTGTTTATATAAGAAAAATGGTTCATTAACAAAATAATCAAATTGAAACATTTATAAACTCAAAGAGTCTATGCAGTGGAACACTTTTTAAATTTTTTTAAAATTTTATTAATGAATTTTTAGGCGAAAACGGAGGGCGTCCCTCACCACCCACCTCAGTGTCCTCACTTACTCCCAAAAATAGGCTCCTCCCATAAATCTGAGTAAACTTTTTAAAAGGTCTTTTATGGGGAAATGGTTTATTAAGATAGAAAAGCAAGCTTATCAGCTCGCCGCGAAGGGATAATCGTAAGCCAGTTGAAAACTGTCTTAAATGAAAAATTCAGGGCCTATTGTTAACTCGGACTTATTCACAGTTCACACTTTTCTTCACAGACTTTTTGGTCTTAAAACGGTATTTTTCTGTCACAGTTCAATATCCTTGCAAGTTATTAACGTTTTAGATTAGATTAGATTAGATTTATTTGTAACGCGCATTTTAAGGAATTGTCAAATGACGCAGATATGTACAGTCGACAAATACAACGGAAATAAATAGTGTGTCTTAGTTACAGTTTTTGGACAGAAGGTGACGAATTACAAGAGAACGAAAAGTGTTCAAGTTCGGGGCTTGTCTGACAGGGTCGGGTAGACTATTCCAGAGAAGAGGGGCGGCGCATGAGAAAGCTCGTTTGCCGAATAGAGTGAGACGATAAGGTTTGCAAATGAGAAGAGTTTTATCGCCGGAGCGGAGTTCACGACTTGGGGAATAGCAGGAGATGAGATCAGAAAGATAGGGAGGGGCTGAGCCATTAAGGCAGCGAAAAGTGAGACAGGCAACTTTGAGTTTAGCACGGTCAGCGATTTCAAGCCAGCGAAGAGATTGGCGGTGTATAGACACATGTTCACGTTTTCGAAGATTAAAAATCGTACGAACCGCTGCATTTTGGACACGCTGAAGGCGCTTCAAGAGAGAAGATGGAAGATTAAGATAGAGAGAATTGCAGTATTCGAGGCGAGAAAGAACTAAAGCATTCACAACACATTTGACAGAGGAAAAATCGAGAAACCGACGGATCTTGTTTATCCTGCTGAGATGAAAGTTGGCGGCTCTGCAGGTCTTCTTGACTTGGGCTTCCATTGTCAGGTGACTATCAATGATGACACCAAGGTTACAAGCCGTTGTGGACGGCTGGACTAGTGACGATCCAATCTGGAGAGGGGTTGAATCAATGTGACGAGTTGTGGAGCCTTTACCGGGGTTGTATGTGTAGATTAGTGTGCTTTTAGGAATGTTGAGCTGGACGCGGTTGATGGTGAGCCAGGCGTCGGTCTTTTCGAACCAGCAGCCAAGGCGGGTGCGACACTGAGACTGGGAGGAGAAATCCTCCTTGAGAGCGAAACGTGAGCGTGCCTGCTTGTCATCTGAAAACTGACTAACTTGCACGCCTTCAGTTTTCGTAGCCTCAGAAAAAGGTGTGACGTACATGATGAACAGTGGGCCGCCGAGTACGGAGCCTTGTGCTACGCCAAACAAAAGATGAACGCTAGCAGATGTATATGCACCAACATGGACGGACTGCGTTCTATTGCTTAAGTATGATGAGAACCAGTTGACAGCGGTGCTAGAAAGGCCGAAACAGTGGGACAGTCTCTCAAGCAGTATTTGGTGGTCAATTGTGTCGAATGCCGCAGACAGGTCGAGAAGAACAAGAGCACTTGCGTCTTTTTGATCTGCTGTGGTGAGAAGGTCATCAAATAAGGAGAGTAGGGCTGTCTCAGTTGAATGGTTGGCTCTGTAGGCTGATTGGTGTACCGGAAGTAGGTGGAACTTAGACAAGTGTTCAGTCAGCAACATGAGAACAGCTCTCTCGATCAGTTTCGAAAGAAATGAAAGGTTTGATACTGGACGAAAGTTGCCTAGTACGTTCCGGTCAAGAGTTGGTTTTTTCAGGAGAGGCGTGATGATGCCATGTTTCAGACTGGAAGGAAAAGCGCCAGTAGAAAGGGAAAGGTTGATTATGTCGGTTATTGGTCTAACTAGGACCACGAGGCACTTCTTGAGTAGTTGAGTTGGTAGTGGGTCCAAGGAACACGACTTCGTTGGCGACGATTCAATAAGTTTGGACACCTCCGCAGTGGACACAGATCGAAACTTGAGCAGGTCGTTTTCTTCATGTAGCTGAAGGAAGGACTGCTCGTGCTGAAGTGTGTGAGACGAGGTAGACTCAGCCACACGGTCCAAATTCGATCGTATTGTAGAGATTTTAGACGAGAAGAATTCGCTTAGGTCGTCGACAACTTCCTGCATGCAGGGACGATCTGGAAGAACCGGGGGTGAGGATGAGCCAGTTAAGTCGCCAACCAGTTGAAAAAGTGCGCGCATATCGCCACCACAGTCAGACACACGTTCCCGAACTGAATCGGTTCTGGCGGCGTCAAGAGTAGTAGAGTACTTTAATCGGTGTTTTCTGTAGACTTTGTGGAATCGTTCACTGGCTGGGTCGCGTTTTCTCCTAGCAGCCTGCCACATTCGCTCAGCCCATCGTGCCATCGCTTTAAGGCCTCGGATTTCAAAGGATCTCCAAGGAGCAGAAGGACGGAGAACAATGGTTTTCGTCTGAAGAGGAGCATGTTGATCGATAGTGGAGCGGATGCCATCGTTGTACTGGGTGACAAGGCCATCCAGTGAGTCGGATGGAGACTGTACCAACGGAAGAGAGTCAATGTCCAAGAGAAAAGCGTCCAAGTCAATGGACTTGAACGACCTGAAGGTGATGGTCTTAGTCGGCCAACGGGGAGGTCGGATGTTGAGCACACACTTGATAGCAGAGTGATCAGAGATATTCCGACCTAAGCTGTCATCAACGTGAGTGGATTTCACCAGGGATTCCGACTGACGGGAGAGAACCAAGTCGAGAATGTGATCATCGTTGTGTGTGGGTTGGTTCACGTGTTGCTGCAAGCCAAAAGACTCGACGAGAGTCAGAAAATGATTGGCATACGCGTCGGTGATTGGAGCGTCGACATGAAGATTGAAGTCTCCGGTGATCAATAGCTTCGAGGAGACTGAAACTGTAGATTCCAGTAGAGAAGAGAATTCTTCAATGAATTGGGCGCGTGATTTATCCGGTGGTCTGTAGATGACGATGAGACGGACTTTTGTAGATTTGATCGCAACACTAAGGTCAAGGCACTCGAAAGAAAGAAAATCAGGGAACTCAGACAATACTGTCACTTTGACTGAGTTTTTGTGGAAGAGAGCCAAACCACCACCACTCTTCTTTTTCGTTAGAACCAGGTTTCTAGGCTTCTGCACTGCTGAGTAGCCGCGCGGGCAGACAGACCTGGCGTCATGGTCGCCAGCAGCATCAGTAAACCAAGTCTCAGTTACCGCCAGCAGGTCAGGACAAGACGCAGCGAGTAGACGGGTAATTTTAGTGCAGGAAGAGAAATTGCGGAGGTCCCTTGCATTTACTAAGAAAAGTTTGGCATCAGTATCACTAAGCAACTTCTCACATCGTTTCTTTTTCTTTCGGCGTGATCGGCTTGTTGACATTCTCACAAGCAGACAAAGGTCTCTGAAAATTCTGTAGTTGCCAGGCATGAGCCTGGGGGTAGGCCTCAGGCTCAGAGCCAAAAGATCTGAACGAGAGTAATGGAGTGTCATGGCCGACAATAACACAGACAAATTGAACGAAAAACTACCAGCACGGACGAAGTAAGTACACTAAGTCTTTGCTTGGCAGATGCACGACACACTCACGAATAATTGGGAACAAACTATCACATGAAACCAGAACTAAAACAATTAAAATAAAACCGTTGTTCGGGACTGACTTTTAGGTGCAACCTGTGAGGGCGCCACCGGGTGGTATCTTATCGTTTAGTTTGCTTAACTCTTATTTTCCAATTTTTACACATAAAGTTCAATAATTGAATTTAAAAATAACCATCTTTTAGTCAAATAACTGCAAAACATAAATGCAAATCTGGTTGTTGCGTCATGGATGGGACATCAAAGATTGCGTCATCACGGCGATACTACGGACATCTGGTGGTGATTTGATTGGGCGGAATATATTCGTAAAATTATTTTACTCATGGTTAACCATCCATTACGAATATATTTCAATAAAAATTATTCGACGAGAAGGATGAATTTTAAACTTAACACGTTAAATAAATGACACTTACATATGTAGTGGAAAGTGAAATTTAAACCTAAGGTGAAAAAGTTGTCGTCGCCACCGCCAGATGTCACTAGTCGTTAAGCAATTATTTTAACAGTTTTTCATTAATTACAGGAGAACTAATTAAGTAAATGAAATTATTTTTGTTCTGGTTGCACCGCATATTTTTTGTTTAATTTTTAAGACCAAAAAGTCCTAAATGTGTCGTAAAACGCCCGAGCTATGGAGCGTTACATACATACATACATACATACAGACAAAGTGACATGGCTTTTTTTTTCTGCGTATGCGATTATTAGCTTCGCCCTTCGGGCTCGCAATAAAATTATACAAAAAATATGGGGGGTACATTACAATAGGGAATACATAAAAAAAATTTTTAAAGAAATTAAATGATTAGTTGGGGAGATATAGGGGGCAAACGAAAACCGTCCCGTTTTACTCCAGTCTCCCCTAATAACCTATGAAAAACTTTTTACCAAATTCGACTTCTCACAATACACACCATTCAAAAAAGAAAGAAAAAAAGACAAAGAAATAATTAACAAGAAACGACAACAGATCACACTGCATGAATAAACATTTTAAAAAATAAAATTTTACATTTGAATTCCACACACTTCTCGGACAGCTGAAGAAATTCACATGTCAAATTCCCCCAAAAAAAACCTAAACCCCGTGAAAAAAAACCCTTTCGTTATAAATAGCAAGAAAAGAGAACTGAGGAAAACAAAACAAAATAAGAAATACACACGATATACCTGGACCGTGTAGAATACACGGTCTTAAGCCCCTCCCCTTACAGGGCGGAGCAGACGAAATACACGGGTATAGTACACGATTTACCCGCCACACGCACACGATATACACCGACCCACCTAAAAGCAATACAGCGTACGTACGTAGTCAGGAGACGACGATAGGTCAGGATTGTGAGGAATATGCAATTCAGCAAGTTCACCAGCTGCGCAAGCCACTTGTGGTGACAATCACCGTTAACAGCAACGAGTGCAGAATAAACTAAAAATATGATTGCGTCTTGCGTTAACCAAAACGAAATTTGTTTGACAACTTCTTGGCGATGTGACGAAACGCCCACCAAAATTCCGAACAGGTCGCCATGTGCATGATTGGATTATAAACACTGTGAAGCAGGAACGTGTCCCAAAAATAATTCCATGTTACCAAAATGTTGTCAAGGTTAACCTCCAGCTGGATACACCGGTAAGTGACAATGGCATAACAAGACACAGGCCCCCTACTAGCACACATTGTCCATAGGACGTCCATTGGATATCCGACGGTCCATTTTCCGTTTGTCCGTTTAGCGTTAGCTACGGATATCCTATGGATGGTATATTTTGATCCAGATAACGGTTGGTCGCGGATGGTCATACTGGGATGTCCTATGAATGTCCATCTGGTACCAATCTCGGATGTGAAGTCAGCCGTACATTCGTGATGAGTATTGGACATCGTATGGATATCAGAATAAGGATCTGAAACTAACGATTAATTTCACATCCCAGATTGGTACCGATGGACATCCATAGGACATCCCAGTATGGACCGTGTTTTCTTGATCCAAACATTCCATCCATAGGATATCCGTAGCTGACGCTAAACAGACGGACGGTTTTCGTTCACAGGATATCCATAGAACGTCCTGTGGACATTGTGTGCTAGTAGGGAAGCTTGAATATTCCCTTTGTTTCATATTAATAAGAACAAGTGTAGCATTGATGCATAACACTGGCATGGCATTCAGGAGTCCCGGGTTCGATCCGGGATCCTTTTGGTTTCCACGAAAAACATCTGGCGTCTTCCAGATCCCGGACTGACGGCAGCTGATCCATTCGATCACCTCCGTTTAAAGTTCCATCAGGATCAGGCGGTTCGTGGAATGTGATGGAAACTCTCGACTCCGTTCTCTCTCCTAAGAATTGTTCATTCAATCGGAATACCAAAACAAAAGGTAAAACCGAATCGATTCCAGATTTAGCGGAATTTCCACTATCAGCCGGCGGAATGGACTGAACGAATTTGACGCTGACGGATAGCGAACGATGGTATTTCGGGACGTAATTTCGAACGAGCGTCTTGGTCGTGTGGAAGATTTTGAATTGTAGAAGAGAGCAACAAATTCCAGACATTGACCGAAAGCACGTGAGTCAAATTGACGGTGCAAGCAGGTGCAAGTGTCCATCTTGGTGTGTTATCAACGACTAAGCAATCAATCTACCAGTCTAATATCTTGAAAACTGTTTCGGACATTAAGGCAGGTATATTCCGTTTCGCATGCGCGGAATATACGTTTTCGCGGCAATAGGTCAGCGCTATTCGGCCTTTATTAGAGTTATTTTTAGAATTACATACGGCAAAAAGTATGGACAGTACCGCGGCTCAAAACCTATTGATTGCCTAGAATTGACTAGCTGTCTAGCCATTTTTTATTGCTGGTAGAATAAGCAGTATAAAACGTATACTAGTAAAAAGGAATCGACGTCAATAGAAAACTTTATTAACACAAATGTTGTTATCATTTTAGGGAAGCTTGTAGCCTTTACATCTTATATGAAAAATGGCGCAACAGGTAGGAGAGTATGTATGCAAATACCGCGAAAGACTCGACCAAATGCGCAAGCCCTTTCGGCCACTTCGATGTTACAAACAGAACATGCGATGTGGATGAGCTGATAAGACTGAAACGGAGCAAATTTATGCAACAAGAAATGTTGGCGAAAGAATTTCGGGTAAACAAGTAAACATTCCAAACCACTCGATAATTAAATCCTAATTCTAGTCGTGAAAACCAACGTGAAACAATTTAGTCCATTTCCTCGTGATGCGGAGGAGGGCCTTCCAGAATTCGGGACTGGTGCTCATAAACATGATTGTAGATGCTGTGCAGCATGAACAAGTCCCACATATACGTCCACGTGAGGAAAATGGTGTCGAAGTCACCGTCCAGCCGGAGGCACCAGTACAGGGCGATGGCGTAACAGGAAACGGGGGAAAGTGCACAGTGAAAACGGCAAGATGTTGGCCGACATGATCAAGGCCGCCTGAATTTCCAGTCGATGGATTTTAAAACGTTTCGACTTTAATCGTTCAGCGCCGGCTGGTGACGGTGGACGGGCGACTGGGGTAGCAAAGAATCCCGTTTGTCGGCGGTTAGATTTTCGGGAATCGTGATAAATACTCTTTCCGTTGACGCGGGGAAATTATTCTTGTTCATAACCGCTAGTTCTGTTTAATATAAACAAATCAAATTATTATTTTGGCTTGTCTCACTCCCGCGGAATTTATAAAAATTTGATCCTTACAGACTTCATCCACCAGGGATCGAATAAAGCCGGTTACTGGGAACGGGATCAAGTGCAGGAATAAATAAATGTTTAAAAAGTTATACCACAACTGGCGTTGGAAGGGCCGATGGTCGATCGTACAAATCTGACCGTTATGGGCGTCTGCCGAGAGCTGGGCACATACTGCTGGACGAGAGCTCTCGTCCTAATGAAAATGTTCAAGTGGAGAACGACACAAATGAGTCCCAGCAACAAGTTCCACACAAAAACCCGATTCCCGTGAGTCAAATTGACGGTGCACTTGTCAATTGATTGATAGCCGGTCCAAAACGGACTGATGATGATGGAAAACGACACGACGGACACGATGGTGATCGACCCAGCGATTAGTGACGTTCGCCTTGTAACCACTCGTAGCGCACAATCGACACGTATCGGTCGATGGCGGCCAGCAGGAGACACGACAACAGCAGGGAGTAGTCGACCGGGTAAATTAAAAGTAAAATCCGACAGGCCTGGCCGTCGTGATCGAGGACAACGGCCAATTCCAGGTACAGTATTCTAGGGCGTACTCGACTAGGAAAAGACATTCGAAGATGGAAATGGCGGCCCAGAAAATGTGGAGGGGGTAAGAACGCAACTTTCGTGACAGACTCACTACGGAGAACACGAGAACGTTCAGAAATAGTCCGACGGCGACGATCGATGACCGAAAAATCTCCTGGGCTCGTAATATAAAGTTCTGATCCATTATTTGGAATTCGAGTGTGTTGTTCCCCACGGAGGTGTAACGTTCCTGGCATCATCAACATGTCCGCCCATTGTGCGGACTGCGGAGTGCACAGTATCCTGCACGCATGACAATTATAAGTGCCCCCTCAGTGTAGGACTACTATTTGTATCAATGACGTCATTAACCCCCTATTTTTTAAGGCCTAGATTCCCCATCAGCATGTGACAACCTTGATATAGGATTTACTTTGACAAGTTGAATTAATCCGTTTCTCGAAAGAACCGGATTAATATCTTCTTTGATTAACCAATTATTCGAATCTTTTTCCCGCGTTACTTTGAAGCAGAAAGGTATATATAACCTCTGCTGTGAATATCTTATCATTTTAGTGAGACGATAATAAGTGATTATAATTTTGTGAGACATGTAATACGCACCAATTCCTTTACAACATTAAATATTAAGAGCCAAAGAGCAAAGACGCTCATGTATTAAAAACTACATCCTTACTTCATCGAAGTCTGAATCGGTTGTCAATAATGGCAACGGTGACATGTACATTACTCCCGGAGTCAGCCATCCATTCTCTCCATCTCTAATCTTCCGAATCAATTATTGAAATGGAGTATATGGCTTTTTTACCTTATTGCACAGGTGAATTTGATGTTGTTGTTTTCTTAACAAGTAGGCCTAGTTGGGGGACTGAAGAATCTAAGCTAACAGGGCATGTCATTATCTCGGTGAATTAATTATTTCAAGCCATCCGCCCTATGTTTAATGGAAGATAAGATGCCACCGTCCACTGGTGCTTCAATGCTAACCCTGTTATCGCTCGGCGGATTTATCCAAACTCTTTTGAAAACAAAAAAAAAGGCGGATGTATAATGTTAAAGGCAGGTAAAATTTGTGAGGATTCGAGCCGAAGGTGACTCGTCATAGTGAACTTAGTTCTACTTCGTAACAGGCAGGCCTTTATTGTTATAAGGGCGAACATCAACAACAATTTAGGTCTCTCTCGAACGAAATCTAAACAGTTTGACACGATTTAGAAGTAATTACACCCGTGAAAATGTTTTGAAGCATCAAGAGCCTCATTTGGATGATATAGGCTCGCGCGCAAGTATATCGTCTAGGTCAAATAAAGATAAAGAATTTCTAGTTCCCCCCTCAGCCCAGAAATTATTTTACAAGCCCCTTCGTTAACACCCCTTTAAACCAAAGCGTTGGCGTGAACAATAACTTGGTCGAGTATATAAATTCTTGGTTCATCTCGGCGCGCGGGGTTAATCTCAAGACTTTTGTTTGTCCATAAAAATTCTAGTGGAACTCTAATGGCCTCGCGGCTATAACGGACCATGTTACCATTATATTCATACTTGCTATGAAGCTGATTTTTCCACATGCTCTCAAGCTCGACTCGGGAAAGTATATTAAAGGAACTAACTTGTTGCAGAGTTCAATAGTGACAAGGGCGTTGGGGATGTTCGCGTGTGCTCTCATCTGATATACCGCAGGATTTTGAAAGGCGTCGGTAAAATGATCCTGGCCCTGATTTATTCAAAAGTACACGGGGCTTGAGGAAAATGACGCGGATCAAACTTTTATTTCAAAGTTTCTGTCTGGTTCTGCTGTTCTCCGATCTGCTTTGTCTACCAAATCCTGACAAAGAGGTGAGACTTGGAAATGAATCATTATTGCACATTCGCTTTAGAATTAATATTCCTTTTGTTGTAGGTGAAACAACAGCCAGATTGCGGAAGCAAGTATAGAGAAGCCTTTAGCTAGGAGGGTCGATCCTGACGGAGAGCCACTCGTCTTGTTCATCAACGTCGAGAAAAAATTGGAGAAACACAAAGAGCTGCTCGACAAAGAAATGAGCAAATCGAACGAGAAACTCAAAAAGATCCTGAAACATCTCGGAGCCAATTACAAGAAATCGGTGGAGTTGGCCGAGAGTCTCCTGTCCGACATTGTCGACCTTTGGTCCCGCATCGAAGACACGTCCAAAGATGCCGACTCCATCAGCCCGCCATCAGCGAAGGACCCGACTCGTACACCTGGCCGACCTACTTCTTCTCGCAAAGTAAGAAAATTGTAATCCAATCTGACAGTTATGAATGATGTAATATTTTATTTCGGGTGGGTGGGTGGAATCAAATTTTCAAGTGACAGCAGCCTTTGTCATGAGGCTCATTTTTTACCTCCGCCGGAAGAGGAAAACAAGATCAAACTTAATGCTGGATCAGAGACGAATGAAACCGATCCTTCGTCGTCGGAGGACACTAAGCTGGAATCGATCCGGCCTGTGAGCAACCTGACCCTGCTGCATCCGCCAAAGAGAAGCGAAACGAAAGATGATTTGATCAATCGTCTCAAATCGCTGGACGATGAGCTGGAATCGAGCGAAACGGAATTGTCGCCGAAACTTTTAATTTATTTCAAAGAAGCCTGGCTGCGCATATTCAACAAGTCCAGTGCATTTTTCGACTTCCGGGTTCCTCAATCGAAGCAGGAAGAAGAAGATTTGAGAATCTACACGGCTCGGCTACTTTTTCTGTCCAAGTATATTTTTAATTTCGCTAATTAATGAATTTGCGCAATGTTGTAATTAACTGAATTTCAAAGCGAACGACCCTGCGAGTCTCCCGATGAAATATTCTTCAAAGGTCCATGCATTTCCGTCGGTCCCACCGAACACTGTCCGGAAAACAAGGAGCTGAACGACGGACCAAAAAATCAAGGATTTTGCGACTGTTTGCCGTTGGAATCGGCCAAAGAAAAGTCGGACCTCCGGGTCATTTACTCCGTCCAAAAGAAGAAATGCTATACGCAAAATACGCAGGTATTTCGTCCAGCTAATTAAAACAAATAAGGAAAAATGTTTGGGACGTTTTCTCCCCAAAATTAGGGTCCCTGTCCAAACGGGCAATGGTTTGTGCTGCGCAACAACATCCCGCAGTGCGAAGAAAATTCCGGCGGATGCCCAGCTGACGGTCGACACGTGTACTGGAGTCCGGATGCCGGCGTTCACATTGCCAAAAAGTGTTGGGAAATCGGAACAAAAGGGCCCTGCGATCCTGACGAGAGATTACATCTGAGGCAAGACATGGGCGACTTCGAGATTTACTGCGATCGTAATTCAGTTAGCTCTTTATCATCACCTGTGATTATTCCGCCTGTCCCGTCGTATCGGGCTACGTGTCAAGAGGGAAGTTACCGCAAGCAACGACTGAAATGTGAACGACCATTTCTTTATAATGAAAAAAAAAAAAACATCCTAACAGTTCTACAAGCTATAATCAAATCATCAGTTTAATTACTTTAGTATATTAGGCCTAAAGCTATTTGTCGTAGCCAGAAGGAGGGTGAGTAGGGGGGAGTTACTCTGTCAATACGACACCTATGGAAGGGAGGTCGAAACTCAAGATTTGCAAATGTCCGTCAAGCTGAGCGAGCGGGAACAGGGAGATCAAATATATTTTTTATCTATTTTTTTTTTTATGTTCTAGATATTCACCATAAGATATTTATGAGATGTTTTGTTTGGTCGGCGATCCCATTAAAAAGATTTAAAAAAAATGCCCTCCAAATTTAGAAATGAGGTGCAAAACAAACAAACGTTGAAATATGTCTTCAAAATGTCTGATAAAAAGTTGATTTTAAAAATAGTTGATCCCACAATTTGGGTATGCGGGATAGGCTCACGAGTATAACAAATAATTTTATGTAATATAAGATCATTTATCTATGACTTTGGGTGCGCCTAGGTTTTGGGTAGAAATCAGTTGGTGTGGCAAATTCTGAAGAAAAAACTTATTTTACAAAATTAGTGGCATTCGAAATTGATCTAATCTGCCAGCTTGTTTTATTTGATTTGATTGGTATATCGTGTTTTAAAGAATCGTGAACTTGTTTAATACGCAAGATTATAAAACCTCGGCGGGAATATCAAATGACACTTCTATTTTATCTTTCAAATCTCGAGGCTGAACTAAAATTGGCCGAAACTTAAAAACCCTTGGAAAAACCCATTCGAATGAGTTTGCCGAATGATATCTGTCCTAATGATATTGCGAATGATATCGCAGCTTGAAATCACATAAAAATGAAAGGTGAAACGCTTGAATTCCACACACAAAAATATGTTTCGTTTTAGTTAAAAATAAAACACAAAAATAAAACTGTGAATTTCGTCAGGAATATTAAATTACATTTCTGTATTTTCTTCCACTCGATCCTGGACTTTTATCGCGCCCACGAAAAATAAATAAACAAGTTTTTATCGTGAACCTTGGACACGCACTGCTGTCAAACACAAACCCAGTCGAATGAGTCTGCAAAATCGTTCTGTATGAATACGCAGTAATTCCCGAGTCCCCGTTCAGTTTAAACGTCAAATAAGTGTCGATAAAACTAACAGAAATGGCAATTACATCCATGAGGTGCATCCTCGTCATATTTTTGGCTGCCGTTTGCTGTAAGTGCCAATCAGACAACCCCGGTGCTTCTTCTTCTTGGGCGAAACTGCAAATCTCACCTGATACGTTAAGTTCCATGAAGTACGGCAACTTTCTCGTTGAAATTTACGAACACGCCAATAATCACAAGGCAACGACGACCGACAGTAAGAAAAAATATTTCTACTCCCCCATTGCGCTACTGGACCACAAAAGTGCCGTTAGTAGATTGAACAGAGTGACGAAACAACAAGAGATGAGATTTCGTGTGGAAATGTGGAACGACAAAGTCGAAAATGAAGTTGTGAAATATTTGAACGAAATCGTCGGTCATCAAATCAAATCAAATCAAGTGAGAGTCATTCCCTTGGAGAAGGTCATTCTTACTAGCAACACACCCGCAACAGATTATTCGCTATCGCCAGTGTGGACGAATTATGACAAGAGCAAAACTCTGAGACTTTCTCTGTCGTGTTTTGAACAGAAAATCTGCGACGAACTGGCCAGTGAAATGCGATCCGACCCCGAACAATTTGACCATTTCAAACTTCTTTACAGTTTGTCATCGCAGACGTCGCAAACCAAACAGACGACCATCCGCATCGACAGCGTCACTTCCGGTCAAATGGTCTCGACTCTTTTACAGAAATTTGGAGACAAAAAAGAAATTTTTCTGACGGCCAACGACGAGAAGAAAATGTTGACGGAAACGGCCACCAACATCCGAATGGACACATTTGACGACTCTGAGGTCGGGTCGCCTGATACGGAGTTTCAAATTTCAAATATTTTAAAGGATTTGCTGGTCACATCCAGGACTACCATCAAAGAGCAAAGTGACAAAATGTGGGACTCTGTTTTTTGGAATGAAGATAATTACCGGCCGGACAAGACGACAAAAACTTTGAACGAAATCCTCAACAAACTGGACACGGAAACTCAAAAGAAATTGGCGGACATGTTTCAGAAAGCGGAGAGGCTGTCTGAAATAACCGAAAAATTAACTTCAAGTAATAAAGACGAGGAAAGAAGACGTGAGGAACAAATTCGTCGCGAAAATCAATCGAAAGATGCAAATGAAAATGAAAGTAGAAGATCAGAAGCAACGGACCAAGGGCAAACCAGCCGCAATCAAACTCGCGATGACAAGTCGAATATAAACAAAGTCGACACGGAAGTCGATGGCGGTGGGTGGGGCATTCATTTTGGCGTTAAAGTCGGACCGGAAAATAGTAACACGCACAATGCCGAACGAGAAAACGAGAAGACTGACAGGGCAAAAACCAACTCTGATGAACACGACAGAGAGTTAGAGAATAAAGAAATAATCCAACACAATTTCGACTCAAACAGTTGGGCTAACGCGGACAGAATCAGTTCAGTCATTTCAGGGAAAATGGCACAAGATTCCGATAGCTCCCGGCGAGTCGAAATTATGAAAGAAGAAATCGCAAAATTATTACAAGAAAGTAGAGACTACGTCCAATGGGACGGAGAGAAATTCGTGCCCAAACCGATGCAACTGAGCCGAATCAATTTGGGCAAATTTCGTGATTCTCAATCGTTTCAAGATCGCAGCGTTCGTGTTCGTTACACGACCGCTGAACTGTCGGCACCGATAAAATTTTTAGAACACACAGAATTGACCGTCACTGACGAATGGAACAATTTGAAGGAGGAACTCAAAGGTTATTTAAAATAAATTTTGCAAAATAAATTTACTAAATTTAATTTGAATTATTTTAATTGAATTTTAGCCACTACTGAGCTGTTAAGTACAACTGTGAACAACTTGGTGAAGATGAATATCGAACTGAGAAATGCGAAGAGCGATTTAACTAAAACGCGAATTGATTTTACTAATAAATTAGAAGGTATTTTAAATTATTTAAGAATTTACGAAAAATTAAATTTATAAAATGTTGTGATTAAACAGGGACTAAAAAGGAGTTGGGGGAAACCGAAATCGACTTGGAGAAAACGAAGACCGATGTCAATGATCTCTTTATAAAGTTAAATGGTATTTCATTATTTTACTGGAAATTAAATTTAAATTTTTAAAATGGTTTCACGCACGTAATTATGCTGCTTGTTACACACAGAGGCTAAGCAGGATTCGGTGAAAACAAGTGCAGATTTCATCAAAACCGTCGATGATTTATCTGCAAAATTAAATGGTATTTTTTTGTTGTACTAAAAAATCCGATAAATATACGAATGCAAAAACCTTTTCAATAAATTAAATTTAGCGACCGAAAAAGAATTGGCGAAAACGAAAATCACGACCGGAAATTTGTCATCTGAACTCAAAAGTAAATTTCACGACGAATCGAATTTTGTTGAAAATAGTCTTGTTTAATTAATTCTGTTTTCTTAGATTGTGTAGCGAATTCGGATCGATTTGGTCAAGAATTAAAAGTTACCGCCGAAAATTTAAAAAAAGATCTAAGAGGTAAAATAATTATGTTTTATTATTTGAAATTGTTTTAATTTTAATCGAATAAAATGGTTCAGCAACCTCAACTGATTTGAAAACTACAAAAACAAGTTTGGCCTCAACGAGAACGGAATTGAACAGAACAAAGTCCGCCGTTGCGGATTTGGCCACCAAATTTGCCAAATTTGGCCAGCCAAAATTTAAATTTATTGACTAATTGAAAGAATTTGAATTTAACAGCCCGAACGAGTGAATTAGTCGACATTGGTAAAATGCCAACCTCGTGTGCGGATCTACAACGAACGGGACATAAACTGAGCGGATTCTTTTCCGTAAAAGGAGCGAAGAAGATGGAAATGATTTACTGCAACTTTTTTGCTAATCAAAATGGTACGACATGTTTTAATTTCATTTGTTATTGTTCATCTAAATCTTTTTTTGTTTACAGACAAACAGAAATGGATTGGATACGCCGACGTCAAATCTGCGCCCGTCCATTTCTACGTCCAGAGAAATTATACATTTTACAACGAATCAACTCCGATCCCGTTCGATTTGGCGATGGTGAACGAGGGAAATGCCATGGATTTGACGTCTGGGATCTTCACGGCACCGCGACCGGGAATTTATTTTTTCTCTTTCGCGGGAACGGCGCGTCTTTTATCTTCGGCTTCGTTAAATTCTTTTCTTTCTTTGAACAGTAATCCAATCGGGGCGAGTTTTGTTTCACAGAATAACGACCCCGTTGATCAATATAATCCGGTGACCCTCCAGTCGACGCTGAACTTGAAAAAAGGCGATCAAGTCTGGGTGGAGATTTGGTACACTGGTTCATCGTCTTTGCATGACGACAGTTCCCACCACACCCATTTCACGGGTTTTATGTTGGGGGAGGAAATTGTGGCGTCACTTTGAGGTTCAACTTCATCGGCGACACGAAAAATTTTCGACCCAAACATTTTTGTTTCATATCGACACGAACATTGTGGGAAGGGAATTTTAGATGGGGGGGGGGGGGGAGGGATTGAAAATTCAAAAGTTACAAAATACAGGTGGACAAGAAATGTGAGAAAATTCATTCGCCTCTAATTCCTTTACAGATTGAAATTTTCAAATAATTTGTTTAGTAATCGTTCAAAAAAATGGGCTTTTCTATCTCTAAAAATAAGGGCAAGGGACGTGAAAACTCTATTTGATTGCCAGATATAAAAATTGCATATTTTTTAATAAAAAAATGTCGCTTGTAATCAAAACGAAAACGATGCAACTACACATCTCGTCTATCTTTAATAAAAGTTTTCCACTATTTTTATTTGATTTTATAAAATTTTAATTATTTCTTTCTCACGGACACAGGATTTTACAAAGGGGGAAGAAATTTGATCAACTCCAATTCGTTAAGGGATCGGAATTTCTTTAAGAAAATTGAACTGTGGATGCAACTAAACATTTTCAATGCACACACCAATTTTCTATTTTCTATCTGTAACAATGTGGACGTGATGAGACGAAAACCAAATTTGATTGCCACATTTACAATATAGAGGGTGGACTAGAAATAGGAGATAATTCATTCGCCTCGGATTCATATTTTACGGTTTGGAATTTTTCGAAAACAATTTAAAAATTACACATAAAATTTGAATTTATCCGGCCACACCCGCATGAAATGGACAGACGCGCCATCTATTCGCTCGGTGTGAAAATGACGAAAAAGCAACGGCCTTTTAAAAATGAAAGACCAACAATTTCAATTTTCAATTACATTTAATTGCGACACTTTAGTTGCGACACTGATATTCGCAAGAAATTGGGAAGCAGTGATGCCAATTGAAGCTCGACTCTGCATAATAAATGTTTGACAAAATAGAAAATAGCGTAGTCTTTGATAAGTTGGTAAAATGGTAGATCAAAAATATGAATAACAGTTGTCAGAAATGAATTCCTATTGGTATCTAATCTACTGCCCAGAAAAAAATTTAATAATTTTGGAAATGAAAACTCTGCATTTGACAAAATCTCAACACAATTTGAACCAGTGTTATAAAACTTCGGATTTTGTCACAAATTGAATCAAATTGTGAAACTGAGTACCACCATTCAAATGCAGATTGAGCCACAAGCTATGACGTTTAAATTTTCCGGTTTTGGAACTCGGGAAAATTGTTTCTACTCTTAAAGTGAACACGGCAAAGTCAAGTTAAAGCTAGCAAATACTTTCCCTTTATTTCTAAATAGCTATTAAAATACAAGAGGAAAAAGTATACACTCCCTACAAAAAATGGAATTCAGGTGAAAGTCGACCGAGAGAAACGAATAAAATATATGAAATCTACACGACTCGTTTACCTTTAACAGGGTTTTCACTGTATAATTATATTTAAATGATTTATTTTTACTTCAATTATTTTCTCACGGGCGCAGGATTTCACGAAGGGGAAGGGGAGGATTTTCGATCGACTCCAACACGTTAAACACGTTGGCTTTTATTAACGTTTGGACCATTCTAGAAAGGATCTAGGAGATTCAACAGATCTTATAATTATCCTTTGCATCCGATCGGGTTAGAGCGCATTCAAAGAAATTGAATTCTTTCATATGGACACATTTTGTCCGACTAAACGTTTTTCCTTCTCACGGACAAACGGGAACGGGAGGAAATTCAATAGACTCCAATTCAATAAGCGGTATTTCTTTGCAAAATTTTTTATACAATAATTCGATTATATGAACTCAAATAATAAAAAAAGAAATATGTTGCACAACAGTAAAAACCAAATTTCGAATAAATAATGTCGGTTAGTTATCTTTTATTTATGGACTCTTTTGGCGGATAGGCGATTGATAACACCGCACAAAAGGTATTTCAACTAGAAAGTGGGGTTTTCTATCGATTGTTACGTGTCGCTTTTGTTACACAACGCTATTGGATTGAAGAAAATCGAGTCAAAATGGCTCGTTTGTCAATCTGTTTTGGTTTAATGTTGATTTTGAGCTGTGGGGAAATTTTTTCCTCTGCTCTTACCAGATTTTCCTTGGAAGACAAACTGCAAGAATTGGAAGTGAGACTAGAAACCAAAATTGAGGCTAAAAATGCTCAACTTGAAGAAAAGGTGACACAACTCGAGCTGAAACTCGAACTAAATGTAAGTCTACTGTTTAGTTTAATTCCGAGTTTCACTGTGGGTAAATATTTCCGCTTTTCTATGACAGAATAAACTAAGACAAGATTTGGCATTGAAAGTAATACAACTAGAAGCCAAAAATGCTACTAGAAGTCAAAATTCAGGACCAAGAAAGAATTATAACTTCCCTGTTGGAAGCGGCTGAACTTCCAGTTTCCGCTGATTCAAAATGATTTTCAGTTAAAAAAGAAATTTCAATTCAATCATCTGGAAAGAGCGGAATCCCAAGGACATGTAGAGAACTTCGTGCGGCCGATCCTTCGCTTTCATCCGGAATGCACTGGATCGATCCGGACGGTCAAAGTGTTGGCGATGACCCAATTTACGTTTACTTCGATATGACATCAGGCCAAATAGTTAAATTTTCAATTAAAGACAAATATATGATCTGATTCATTATCTTTCCATAAAAACAGGATCGACCTCAATTGTACACGATAGTGAATCTTCTTTAAATGTGGGGCACTGCGCGCCGATGCCGGTTGCTATTCACGCTCCATCAACTACAATTCGTCAATCGGACAAATCAAAGCTTTGATGGAATTATCCTCAGTGGATCGGTGTGGATCGGTGATAACCCTTTCAGTCACGTTATAAAATCAATATTTCTTGGTCCAAAGTATGCATTTTTTAATAATTTAAGTATTTTAACAAGCACTTTCTGCACCACAATATTGTTAAAAAAAAACACACACACCATAACGAAGTAAAATTAGAAAAAATTGAAAAAAAAGGTTTAAGCCTGGAACGCTAGATGGCTTTGATTTTAATGAATTGAGGAAAAATTGAATGGAAATAAATAAATTAGCTGGATTGAATCCGGAATGGAAGAATTTCTACCTTTTACGGTAATGATGGGCGTGGCAATGTCTTTGACAAGTCGAATCACAAAACCACGGCAAAACTGCATGGCCCTGTCGCCTGAGTTCTCCCTTTACCGGTGGATATCCAGTAGAGCGTGCTCTCGAAAACATCCAGGGAAGACGGCCGGTTAATGTTGTCGCCTCTCAGACCAGTCGTTCGACCAGTTCCGTCCCGCTTCATCATCTCTTTCGTGCTGAGCGTGTGATCGGCCCAGAAAATCGTGCTGTCCATGGTGACACGGATGGGCGTGATCCAGAGGGTAAACACACAACTTGACGTTTCGTACCTAAAAAGAGAAATAAAAGGGGAAAAATCACGAATCAAGATTGAAATGAAAACTAAAAGCTATGGCTGCATAATTACCATCCACCCCCAAGCCATTTCGATAGGCGGATTAGATCCGGATTAGATCCGGATTAGATCCGGCTTGGATCCAATACAGTTGGCACAAAATGGGATTGACGACGATCGACGATTGACGTTGACCCTCCAGTCGACGCTGAACTTGAAAAAAGGCGAGACTCTGGGTGGAATATAATTCAGGTTTATCCTCGTATTTGTATGACGACATTTTCCACCGGACCCATTTCACGGGTTTCATGTTGGAGGAGGAAATTGGGGCATCCCTTTGAGGTTCAACTTAATCGTCGACACAAAACATTTTCGAATATTTTTGTTTAATGTCGACACCAAATTTTTGTGAAGGGGGAAATTTCAAGGGAAAGAGAAGGGAAGAAAATTTGTTCGACTCTTATTCATTAAGGGGTAGGAATTTCTGTTCCAAAATTTTGATTGTGGATGCAAATACACAACTGAATACACACACCAAGTTTGAAGTTTCGAATACAGTACGATTCGACCAAAAACAATTTTGAACTTTAGGCCGAATGATCTTTTGACGACATACGATTCGGCCTATTGAAAAATTTGAATGATTCGGCCTGTTGAAAAATTGAATGATTCGGCCAATTATAAAAAAAAAAAATTTTCGGCCATAGGCCTTAAATTTATGAGACGATTCGGCCCAAAAATTATTCGCCAAGTTTTTTGGCCGAATCGTATTAAGGTTATCAGATCAGACGATTCAGGGCTGTTCAGGGCTATTCCGATAATAGGGCTGTCAGCCATTTTACCTTTTAGGTTTATTTGAGCAACTAATTTTTTACACTTCACACTTACACTTCTTACACTTTAACAAATTCTAACTTGCAAATGAAGCACTGAGACATTATAAAGTATGGATAGACGTTAAGAGTGTTCCGAGTGTTCATCCAAGGCAATTAGTAAAATTCAAACTAGATTGTTGACTATTATAGACCAAATTATTGGCGGCAATCCTCCGGCCTTCTCCCTCCTTCAATAATTTGGTTGCCAAATTAAAATTTTTTCTGGCCGAATCGCACAAAGTCAATAATTTCTCATTCGGCCACCAGTCAATTCAAGAATAGAAAGAAGTCTGATCAATTGGCCAAACAGTATATTTTTTAATTAATTACTCGCCATTTTTGGCCGAATAAAAAACATAAAAACAAGGCATTGGCCGAATTGTACCTGCAAACTTTAGACGCGACCAGCAAAATCCAATTTTGATTGCCAAACTTACAAAACGCAGGTGGAGGGAAGAAATGTGAGAAAATTCATTTGCCTCTAATTCGTTAATGGATTGGAATTTGTCCAAATTGTTTTGACAATTCCATGCTCATTATAGTTGTGCATGGCTGAACACGCCCGTCTGCTTAATCAAGGGTGGGGCCACAGGGGACTTGATTTTGACCCCCCCAAAAAAAAAAATTTTAATGCTGATCGCAACTTGAAATTACATAGAAATTAACGCTGAAACGCTTATGTTGCAAAAAATAACATAAACATTTGGTTTCATTTAAAACAAAACTATGAATTTCACGGAAAATCCCGCAAGAAATGGACGGCCACACCGCCGGTGTAAAAAAAAAGACGAAAACTGTCAGTTCCGAATGACCAAAATGTTAAGAGACCAACATTTGAAATGAACCATGTCGTGTTAATAGTTCATTAAACGACGATTCTTCTTACTTTAATGACGTTCGTTTGGTATTTAATGTTAGGTGAGTTGTTTCTTTACTGGTGTGACTTTCTTATCGGTTAAAATATGGAGCCAACATCGAAGAAGTAACTTGTGCAAGTTTGAATGGAAATGAATTCGCTTTTTTTTCTAACCTGATTTTGATGTTCTCAGGTCAACGATGAAGGTTACACGCCTCTGATGGAGGCAGCCCGTGAGGGTCACGAGGAGATGGTAGCGTTGCACGACTTTAAATAGAAGAGATTACTTTATTTTTTACAAGTTATCTAATAAATGAAGAAAATAATAAACTGTTTCTACTCCTGTCAGTGAGTTGTGACCTAAAAAAACGGGCCTGATCTACAGTCGTTATTCCTACAAATGAAATATTTAATGAGCCCAAACGGAGTCAACAAAAACGGCAATAGAAAACAGTGGATGTGCTACGTTCAGACCCGGTCATGCAGGCCCGCGTCTTCCAAGCCCTCTTTTATTTCGCCTGAACGTCGCAAAAATTAGGCCTGAAAGGCGGACTTGAATGTCATTCAGGCCCAATATAATTTTTTATGTTTTTCACAGTTAAATATATTGGGAATACATTTCATACCTAAGAATATTTAAACCTTTTTAAATAATGATCCATCAGTAATGATCAATCATTTAAGGCTATACATAATAACACAATACATAAATATATCGAAAGCCAATCAACGTTTAGCAGACGTGCATTTTGAATAATTCAAAATGGATTTGTTCCCTAGCAAGATAAGTTTTCTGCTATCGAAAAACGATTGATACAGGAATGAAGATCTTAATATACTGATAATTTTTAATATAGGGTTTAGCGGCTGAGGTTGACGGCGGGGACTGCACGCACCCCTGGGAGAGGGGTGAGTGAAAGGGGGGTATACCTGGGCCATACCATACACTGCCATGTTTCCTCCTATGCCATCATATCAACGGTTGTCTAATGGTCAGATATCCGGGCTGTAATGGCAATGGTCCGAGTTTCGAATCTCGGGCAAGTTGAAATAGAAATTTCGAAATAATTGCAATTTTTAAATTTTATAAAGACAATTGCACCAGTCACTGCTATATCATGCGGTCACATGTTCCATTACATTAGTCAATTTCTGTAATCGATGGTTAGCTACCATACGGCTCATGCATTCCCTTTAATCATACAGGTCAACGGTCCGGGCTGCAATGCCAAGGGAGTGAGGTTTGAATCTCGGTAAGTCATTTAGTAAAATAAACTCAATTTTGACAAATTTAACTTAAAAAGCTTCCGGAGTTAATGGAAGTGGAACATCTGTGGTCGAAAATTTCAAAAATGTTAGACTACACTCATTTTGAAGCTCTGGGTGCTATTGTCTTTTTAAATTTTAAAATTAAATTTTAAAAATTTCAATTATTTCGAAATTGCTCCGTTGACATTCGATCCTCGGTCCTTCGACATGTCAACCCGGGATGCTGACCATTAGACCACCGGTGACATGTTGGAAGACGGGAAAACATAATTCCGTATAGTAAGGCCAAAAGAAACTTAAAATTAATATTCGTTTGTTACTTTAAAAAACATGAAATTGTTTATGAAATCAATCCGTAAGAGTTATTTCATAAAATTTGTTTAATTTCCTATTTCACCCGAGTACTGGAATTGGCATTGGTAGAGGGGGTAGACGTGTTCAAGGCTGAGCCACTGAAGGGGGGGGGGATCGAGCTACGGAACAAACAAATGGCGAAGAAAACACAGAAATCTGTTCATTTTTAAAATAAGCGATAGTTATTAAGCGAAAACGACGTTTGTAACAAATGAATTTTACAGATAACATCACGGGGAATATGTTCAAGAAAAAATAAAGACGGGAATCAGCTAGCTATCATTTGAAAAACGAAACGGCAATCCGTGAATTTCACTCATCATGGCTACGATAAAGAATATAAACGGTGGCGGAAGTATCGTACATCACTGCCTTCTCTCTCATTGAAAATAGGTCGAAATTTTTATGAATTTATTTTAGAGTTCCTTATGGAACTTAGAAATGAAAGGGAGAAATAGTCTCACTTTTACGGAGAAACAGAACACCGCTTTAAATTTCATTTTAAAGTGGGCCTATTTCGTAGGGTCTTATTTCGTCCGGTCCTATCTGCCATGCCTATTTAGACCGATCCTATATCTCCGCCACTCTTCAAAACCGTACAACATTCAATCAAACCTTGGTTCAACTAGGAATTTAACTCTAGATTACAGTGTAGATTACGAATGCTATAACCACTTTGCAAACATTTACATTTCTAGGCTAGTATTATCTTTTGTTAACACTAAAAAAGCGTATTTTTTTAACAAATGAATAATTAAACAAACAAATTAAAATTTAACCACCATTTTATTAAAAAAAAAACTTGGGCCTGAATGTCACCAAAATTGGGCCTGAAAGGCAATTGATTCGAATTGATTCGAATCGATTCAACTTGAATTGCGTTTTTTGAGATTTTTCGAATATTCAGTTCACCTCGAATAGGAAAAATCAAAATTCATATTCATTTGAATTGTGATATTTTTGGGTAAATATTCATGAAAATTTACCTGAATATTCATTGTGAATATTCACGAATATATGGGTCAATTCGTGTCAAATTTGACAAAATTTTTGCAAAGTTGGAATATTTTCAGTTTCAATTTCGACCGCTAGATGTGCCACCTCTTTTTTCGATAAATGAAGGGGATGGGTATTGTTTGTGTTCTTTCAAATTGACAAATATTCTATTATTATTGAATTATCATTAAATCCAGTCGATTTTAGTGATATCCTACTGCAATTAATTAAAACAGTTAAAATGCAATATTTATTGCCTAATAAAAGCCATTTTTTCTTTATTTTTCTTGATTTCATTCGAATGGATTCGACCATTCGAATGGAGTTTCTGACAATTTGAATCAATTCATATTCAACTGAAACTGCGTTTTCAAAAAAGCAATTCAGCTCGAATTGCGATATTTGACGCGAATGGATTCGAGTCGAAGCGCTAGAATTGTGGACTTCGTGAACTCCGTCTGATTTGGTATAAATATAAAAATATATTTTAAGTTGGCTGAATAAATCCTCAAAAAAAAAATGCATTGGAATAACTCACCAATTACAAACTCACTAATAATGGAAGACATGCATAAACAACCTCCACACTCATACAAAAAATACAAATTAATTTAAACAAAATAAAACGTATTACCCTATTACGTCGTAAAACTTCAAAGCAAACCATCCAGAATATATAAACATCCGTCAGCCACCAAGGGATAAAATATTGGAGTCTAAAGCGTTGATTGACGCGCAAAACTCATACTGGACACAATCTGTGTTGAATGTTTGTAAAAGAAGATGAGCTGAATTAACAAATACAGCTCTAGAATTATATGAAAATTTTTATCATTATACTTTGTTGAGTCATTTACACAAAAAACGAACATGCATGTATATAAGCCTGTTTATCATAAAGATCTCTCAAAGAACATTTAGAAATACTACACAATTTATTAAGGCCAAGATTGATCTTGATAAAAAAAATGCGATCGTCAAGCCTTGTTTTCAGCTTTGCCCTGTTTTTCAGCGAATGATTAACGATATTTTATCTAAACATAAAAAACAATCTCATACAAATAAGATATATCTAAACTATAAATAATGCTTAAAATATGATTTTACTGGACTTTATATGTTCAGATGAATATTCGTTTGTTTAGAGTGTAAAAACCTCTTTTGACTGTCTTTCAGATTTCAGTTGGATTACTCTTATTTATAGGAGTTCTCCGTATTCACTTTTTCCTTAACACAAAACAATGTTCTTAATATAAAATCAGTAAAAATATATTAGATTGCAATTTTTACTTGACGAATGAGTTAATTAAGAAAGGGAAAGGCGATTTGATTACATGAAAAATACTTGAAGTTCATAGGGGACCGCTCTATAATCTTTCAAAAAATTCCTTTGATGAAATTGAAACATTCTTGACGAAATCGTGAAATGGGTAACTCAGATGGTCGTTCAGATTGTTTCTTCATAACGAATTGTTTCAACTCTCGTACAGTTGTGAATCCCAGCTCAATTGTTCATGCCACAAGCAATACTTCGTGGTTTCAAAATTTATCTACATTATTTGCATCAATCTCTAATTTTACTATTCGTTTCAACAAATATCTCAAAAGAGAAACACAGATTTTGTATAGGAAGGAACTGATAGTTTTGGAGGTTTGGAATCTTGTTAAAAGAGTTCGAATTCATTTGCCATCGATGAAAAAAAAAGTAAAATTTGGCAATTAGAAAGGAATTGCTTTTGAATGCGGATTCCAAGTTTTCCAATTCTGACTTGCGTTCTTCATTTTGGGGTTCTTTTCCACAAATATCTTAAGATTTCAAAAAAATCTCAAGAAAGCGAGTTGAAACCGATCAATTTTTAATCCAGCTAGTTGCAGAATTTTGGGGGGAAAAAGTAGTTCGTGTAAGTAAATTCGTGTCGTCTGCAAGGCGAGCTGGGCTATCTTAAAACACATAGTAGGCAGATGTTAAAATCTGGTTGACGTTCCATGTTGCCTTAGTATGAGCTTGAAAGGCTCCATGAATGACGTGCAGTCCACAGCAACCTAGTTCAAGTAAATCTGTCGCCTCAGGGTCGATGGGAAGAAGGTTGTCTTTCAATTGACGCAAAAATGCCCAATTTACGTTAGGGCCATACATAGACACCTGCAAAATCTTTCACACAGGAAGACCAGAAATACCTTCTTTGAACTTCGACAGCAAGTCGCTGGCATATGCTTTTTTAAGAAAAGCTGAATTGAAATACTGTGTTACCACCTCTTCGTTGTCTTCGTTCTTGATGTAGTAATGAAAAGCTAAATCAATTTGTCCGTTTATTTGTGTTTTTTTGTCATTTTTTTGCAACTTTGTTTAACGATCCATAAAAACAAATGACAAAGAGACTTGGCCAAGTGTCTTTGGCCTGCTTTGGACAAAACATCTTGAAGACATTCTCTACAGAATTGGGCTACCCGAAATTGATCAGATAAGCCATTTTTGTTGACGCAATCTTCTTTCGCAGTCCGGGAACTCATATACTGGCCAAAAAATCTGCCGACCCATCTGCTGAGTTAAACGAACTTTGGAATACCTGTGGGATACCACAGTTTTCATAGCCCAGAGTAACTCGGCGTAACTGCGTCAGCGATGATAAAGGGAGAGTGAGCAAACAATTAATTGCTTTGCGGATTTCCTCAACAGCATCAGCAAGAAATGAAAATTCACTGTAGTCGACTCACTCTATTCAACCAAACAGTTCCCTTAATAAGCTCTCTAGTAGGGGAGAGTAGGCCAAAAAGGTTCGGGAGCAGGTCGCTCTTTTCTAGTTATTTAGCTCTGTATATAATTTAAAAATTTGAGCTTTTTACCATGTGTCATCATGATCATGCGCACTAATATTGGAAATTTCAGGAAAATATGACTAGCCGTTCTGAAAATAAAAAATAAAAACACTTTTTGACTTTTCTGATGTAAGATTTTTTGAAAAGTTTTTCAATAATTTCTTTTGGAATAATGATAAAATATTTAAAAATAATATGTAAAGGTGTATACAGAAAAATAAATTATAGTGGCTTAAAATATATTTTTGTGTAGACGACCTTGTTACCTATTTCTGCCTTTCACCGTAGGTTGAATAGGTTGTATTGTTGTTATTATGATTTATTTTATAAAAATCGAGGTTTCAAATGAACTCCCGTATTGGCTTTTCTCCCATTAGAATTACAGGGAAAAGCAACAAACCCCGTTGTCGGGGCATGTTGTGCAATTTTTTATTTTGCTTTATAACTTTAATAACGCTGGAATTGTAATTGATAAAATTTTCGAAAAATACGTTCAAGATAAAATAATTTTTGCTTTTTCTAAGACCAAAAGATATAAAAAAGGTATTGATGGAGGAAAATATAGAGAAAATTAAAAAAAGTGTGCCAACCCTTACTACTCTCCTTTACACTGCACTTTTCAGTAGAAAAACGCATAATAATTGCCTACAGATTAAATCGGTGAATGGGAAAATCTACACAGAAAAGTGACGATAGGAAGTTTTATTGAAACTCGGAAAGACAATTATCCGGATCGGTAGACGGGAGGTGAATAGCAACGTAAGAGAATGCTGATAAAACCTGTGAAAACATGTTTTTATAGTTGCCTTTCTCTAAACATGGCTCCATCAGGCTTTTCCTTACTTTGCGCATGCGTTACGCATGCAAATAGATACAGACGCATGATGCTTCTATATTGGTACTGAAATTCTTTAAACAAAAACCTTTTTCATCACTTTTTTCTAGAAATGCGCGACCAAAATAGGCAGTGGACAATGACCCAATATGAGTGTGACTTTTTCCCAAATATGTATTATCACGGGTATCTTGCTTGGGTTCACAATACGGCGTCCCTTGTCAACTGGCGTCGACGCCAAACCCTAGCGCCGACTCGCTTAGTTTAATCAAGTGTGAAAGCTGGATCCGTATCCACCACTAGTGACAACACGTTACCACATTCAAGTCTAGTCTCTGACTTTCCATTAAGTCCTCTAAGGACATTCCAATAACATAGCCTACGTTTTACTAACACTTGGGGAAATGAGGGGTGACCAAGAAAGGAGGAACTTAAAATAGTCTATTTTATAAACGTGACAATATAACCCTTTTTATTTTTTCAAAGTCCAGAGCTGATAACTACAAGCATGTTTCTCATCTTTTATAACTGGTTACCCCTGCTTTCCTCCCTTAAAATTTTCCTGATTTATATATTATTAGTATACAAGATAAACAATACGATAAACAGCACAGGCTGTCGCCACCTGTTACGCAAGAACAAATATGTAAGGTTTCCGTAAAAAGGGTGAATCACCTATATTACTCTGGGAGTTTTTTAATGCACTTTTATATTACTATATGTATACTTGTACTTATGTTAAAAAAGCATCCGTATTATCCGGCTCTTAACCGAGATGAATGTAGCAAAAATAGTTTGCAACTTAAGGCCTGACGGATTATGCTACTTGTTCTTGTTCGACGAATTAGTTTTAGAAATTTTTTCAAAAAAACGTCATTTATAATCCTTTTTTATCTTCATCAAAACGAGCAATTTCGCCTAAAATTATGCAGCATTTCTCTGAATGGACCATAATAAATTCCAAGAGGCCCTCAACATGGATGTCAAGCTTGAAATCTGTAAGAGGATTTCATTGAAAAAGATATTCAATTTCCACACACTAGACACAAACTCAACTGTGGGATAGAGAATCCCCCCCCCCCTCAGTCTGTATAAAGTAATTTGAGTATTGTTATTCATACCAATGAAAGTTTTTTATGGCTTATGGGAAAGGTTACAAACCTAGTCGAAAGATCAGCTGCATCAGACTGTCTGTGGTTTTTACATCCTAAAAATCTGGCTACACAGTCCCCACAAAATTCTTCTTGAGTTCCAATGGCCTGAACATACTCAGAATCTTCAGAAACTTTCATAACTCTTCAGAATCTCGGAAATTCTGCCCAACTTTGTCTACCAAAAGTTCACTTGAAAGTCGACAAATACGCCACAATCAGGAGGTGACGGTGTGGTGGCAAGTCCCTCTTGCTGGTGTTGTCTTTTTCGTGTCTGTGTGTGTGTAACGTCTGGCGTCTGCTTAACGAAATCACGATTGAATCAAAACAAAACGAAAGCAGACAACACTTTAACTACCCATCATAGTGGGGGTAGGCCCCCCGGTAGAAATATCGACTCCTCCCTACCCGCTTCTCCCCCTAAAAAAATTGACCCTTTCCCATCCATCCCCGCCTAAAAAATTGATCCCTTTCCTCAATCCAAACCGAAAAAAAACGAAAAAAAGCGGTTTAATCGCCAGCGCTCACGATCCGGTGAACGGATCGTAAATTTTGTCGTGTCAATTTGTCCGTCTGAAAAAGTTTGACTACGATCAACTACCACAGACAGGATCCGAGGGGAAATTTGCACGAAATCCTTATATTTTCAGAAAAACAGGTCCTAATAACACCCCCACTTTTTTTCGATCAGGGAAGTATTGGGCTATTAGCAATGGGCATAACTTTTCTCATCCATGATGATTGCGTTCCTGAAGGAATGAAGATCAACTGGAAAAATGACGACGAATTAGAAATCCAATAAACCAAGGCTCCAAGGTGACTTTCTTGGGTGAAGAAAACACCATTCGTCAACAGAAGCAAATATCTAATTTTCTATGATGGTTAGAAATAAGCTGCACCTAAAAATAATCTAATTGTTTTAAAATTATTACATAGCCCATCTCTTAAAACCATTTTAATATTTTTTTCAATATTCGGCTTAGAAGTAAAAATATTAACAAATGAAATTTTGGAAAACATTTCCCAAAATTTCAACGGTTTTCGGCCATGCTGACCTTTATCCTATAATCAACCTATCACTGGCGATAACAGCATTTCCTCCTCTTTGCCTTTAGGGTCTGTTGGGGTGGTCTCCCTCATAACGTCAGTAAACACCAGCAGAAGGGGGTGGTCACCCAAACAGACCATAAAGGCAACATAGTGATTCGCCGTGAAAACGGTTGGTCTGGTTCGGCTGTTGGTTAAGGAAGTCCGCAAAACAATTAATTTCTTGGTCACTCCTCAACAAATCTTGAAGTGATAAACTTAACTTGGCCTACCACTTTCATAATTAATTTTTTAAGTCAATAACTAGTAAGCCACTATACTAAAGCTTTACTAAAGGCCTTAGTAGTCTCGTCCGTTTTGCTACAAAGCCACTCAGTTTTTAGAGTGCGGGAATACAGTTGGCTCTGGGCAACGGACTAGCGTTCTTGTAAGTCTTTGTCTCTCAGAGATTTGGTTTACAGCAAGCTACTGGCTTATTCATTCCTCTTAAAAATGAAAGAACAATTTACTTTCTCTTTAATGGTTCATCAACAGGTATATGGACACACTTGGCACCATCAACATTTTAAACCCATGACATAATTTTGAAAAACAAATCGCCATTTTGATTTTCATGAGTATTTATTTCTGCTCTGGCCAATTGATTGATTATAGTAGACTCTGTAAACATCAGAGAAGATAAAATAAATCAGTTTTGGGCACTGATCATCTTTTTCTAATAATCCTGCTTGCTTTAACAATCGATGCTTTAATCAATGTCAGCAATAGAAGTGCTTTCAATTTTTGCAGCTCCTCCGGATGAAGAATGGGCAAAGTAAATGGATCTCAAAAATTCAGCTTGATCTTGATCATCAACGTTCTCAGTTGGAGCTCCATAAACCATATTCAATGAGACCATCAACACCAAGAACATAGCCACCAAAGCCATCAAAATCTTTGAAATAAAAAACAACAACTAACTTTGTTCAAAATAAAAGTTCCAATATAATTATAATAAACAAATTGTTTTTCCTATTTACCATGGATTTAAGTTGATAGTTGAACATGTTGCAAGGAGAGAATTTACGCTTTGCCTAGCTCGAGTTGATAGAAATAGAGAACAGATACTGTTTCAGACTTAATCCTTATCCTTTTATATACTTGTGCTCGACGACACGATTTAGACTCCCTGAATTGCTGCTCTCCTTTTTATTGGAGGCAAAACTCTTCACAGTTCGCAGTTTGTGCGCACACGTGGCACGATACTTTCCACTTTTCTAGCTTCGTCGTAGATGAATAATTTAATTTATGCTTAGAAAAACCCAACCCGTATCCAGAAACAGCTACACCCAACCTTGGTACACTGAATCCGGAGTGATGAGAAAACCCCAAATCTGAACATTGAAACCTGTTCACTTTCTTGTTCGAGTAAAATTCATTTATAATTTGGTGACGGGAAAACCCAATATATCTGTTTAGTGAAGCAAGGAACGAAATCAGCGAGAGCTCCGCCTCCTTTTAAAATTTCCAAATTATTCAACGAGAACATCAAAACCAAGAACGTAGCCACCAAAGCCATCGAAATCTTTGAAATAAAAAAAACAACTAACTTTATTCAAAATAAAAGTTGCAATATAATTATAATATTCAAATTGTTTTTCCTATTTACCATGGATTTAAGTTGATAGTTGAACATGTTGCAAGGATAGAATTTACGCTTTGCCTAGCTCGAGTTGATAGAAATAGAGAACAGATACCGTTTCACGTTTTTCTTAATCCTTATCCTTTTATATACTTGTGCTAGACGACACGATTTAGACTCCCTGAATTGCTGCTCTCCTTTCTATTGGAGACAAAACTCTTCGTAGTTCGCAGTTTGTGCGCACTAGTGCACGATACTTTCCACTTTTCTAGCTGCGTCGTAGATGAATAATTTAATTTATGCTTAGAAAAACCCAACCCGTATCCAGAAACAGCTACACCCAACCTTGGTACACTGAATCCGGAGTGATGAGAAAACCCCAAATCTGAACATTGAAACCTGTTCACTTTCTTGTTCGAATAAAATTAATTTATAATTTGGTGACGGGAAAACCCAATATATCTGTTTAATGAAGCAAGGAACGAATTCAGCGAGAGCTCCGCCTCCTTTTAAAATTTTAAAATTATTCAACGAGACCATCAACACCAAGAACGTAACCACCAAAGCCATCGAAATCTTTGAAATTAAAAAAACAACAACTAACTTTATTCAAAATAAAAGTTGCAATATAGTTATAATATTCAAATTGTTTTTCCTATTTACCATGGATTTAAGTTGATCGTTGAACATGTTGCAAGGAGAGAATATACGCTTTGCCTAGATCGAGTTAATAGAAATAGAGAACAGATACTGTTTCAGACTCAATCCTTATCCTTTTATATACTTGTGCTCGACGACACGATTTAGACTCCCTGAATTGCTGCTCTCCTTTCTATTGGAGGCAAAACTCTTCGTAGTTCGCAGTTTGTGCGCACACGTGGCACGATACTTTCCATTTTCTAGCTTCGTCGTAGATGAATAATTTAATTTCTGCTTAGAAAAACACAACCCGTATTCAGAAACAGCTACACCCAACCTTGCTACACTGAATCAGGAGTGATGAGAAAACCCCAAATCTGAACATTGAAGCTGTTCACTTTCTTGTTCGAATAAAATAAATTTATAATTTGGTGACGGGAAAACCCAATATATCTGTTTAGTGAAGCAAGGAACGAAATCAGCGAGAGCTCCGCCTCCTTTTAAAGTTTCCAAATTGCAAAAAACGAATTTGCGTTGTTTGAAACAGACCAAACATTTCCTAATTCATTTTTATTCCAACTCTCAGTAGCAACAGATCAGGAACTTGATGTGAGACTCACACAAATATGGTAACATTTGTAATGTATCGCTTCTTCTCTAAATTATCGAACTCGCTTTGGTTTCAACACAATATTCTATACATATTTTAATTGTGGGATTTTTAGGCGAAAAGAGATAACTTGACTGACAAAATATGGAATGACTGTAGCCATCTTCCCCCTGTGTTATCTTTAGCGAAAATTTTTCTGTTTCTGTATTTGATGGCTCAGGGCAATTGTCATTTGCTATCTTCCAATATTAACTTGGAGCTTCTTGCTACGCACACTGCCTCCAAGATGGAGTTGTATTTATCCAAATACATCGGAAATATGAAGGAAAAAAAACCTCTCCTGCAAAGGTATATCCTGGGTTCTTCCTTTTTTATCATTTCTGCTTATACCTTCGTGAATAACAGTACCTACCTAAAGTTTCCGCACAGCTGAGAGAAGCTTATGGGAAAACAGTTTGTTTTAATTGTCCAAAACCGAGTTTTCGTCGGACGAAAACGATTTTTGGACTAGGGGTTCAAAGACTAAAGTTTAATAATGTATATTTTTTGGGGAATTTTTCGTTTACGGGAAGGGCCCTTTTAAATTGGTAGTAAAAGTTGCCGCACACTTGAGAGGGCCAGTAGTAAATCTCACTAGTTTTGCTTCCTTTTACGGGACGAAAAATAGAGCTAGGTGGGTTCGTTAGAGCTTAAAAAAGACCATCGTTAGCTCTATAATGGCATATATGGTTTACTTTACCATGTCATATGAAAAATCACGTGAATTTCGATTTGAAAATGAAAATTTTTCATTTCTAAGATTTTCTCCCTTTATTCCCCCCCCCCGTAGTTGCCGATTTTCCAAATACCGAGATTAAAAAAACAAGGTCAAAACAAAGGCCTGTTATTTTCTCCCCCTACCTTATAATAGTTTAGGGGCGTCGCTTGGTGATCGGGGAGCACCTTGAGACCTGAGTTCGACTCTCCCGGTGAGCATAGTTTCTCCCATACCCGGGCACTACCACTACACATACAATAAAGATCTCTTCCTAAAAAGGCAGGCACTAGCGCCAAATCGTACACAATGATGGTACTTCCATCCCCCTTCTTGGGGCTCCTTCCACACAATACAACACTTACACTGTTCACGCCATTGCTCAAAAATCAATAGAAAAAATATCTCGTCAGTGCAAGAAGGTCATCTAGTTGAAGACCAGATGTCTGCTAAACATAGCAGACGCACCTAATCCTACCAATATCAATTCTTATATTTTTAATCTCGATATTGGTAAAAATAGGCAACTAAGGGAGGGGGAACTAAGGGATAAAATCTTAAAAAGGAAAAATTTTCAATTTAAAATCGAAATTCACACGATTTTTCATATGGCATGGTATAGTAAACCATACATGCCGTTTTGGAGCTAACGATGATTTTTTTAAGCCTTAACGAAACCACTTAGCTCTATTTTTTGTCGCGTAAAATAAAGCCAAAGTAGTACGATTTACTACTGGCCCTCTCGAGTGTGCGGAAACTTCAACTTCCAATTTCATGGGCCCTTCCCGTGAACAAAAAATTCCCCAAAAACTATATGTTATAAAACTTCAGTTCATGAAATCTTAGCCAAAAAATAGTTTTTGCTCGACGAAAACTTGATTTTTTACGGTTTTTCAAAAACCTGTTTTCCCATAAGCTTCTCTTAGCTGTGCGGAAACTTTAAATAGTTACTGTATTTATAGTACTACATTCGAATTTGTCTTTTAACAGATACATGAACGACTATGCATTAATTATGCAAGAATCAAACCGGGATGGTACAGACTGGTATTTATCAAATCCCGTAAACGAGTACTTTCTCGTCAAGCGGATGAGCGATGGGAATCGCATTTTGCGAGAATTAATTTTTTCCAATAGCAGCAGGCTGATCCATTCAGACTTAATTGATGAAAACGGCAGTTTTCTAACGAATTTGCCTACTTCAGACGACGTAAGTGAAGCTGCCATAGGTCTAGTCCGTTTTTAAACTACTTTCGAGTTAGCCACCCAAGATCTAGCTGAGGGAAAACTGTTAGTTTTATCTATTGGTCTAAATTCAACATCTCGTCATCGAATGGCCGGTAATTTATTTTAGAAACTATAGTAGGATGTCCTCCTTTCAACGAGAGATTGGCTATTTATGTTTCACGAATAGCCGGCGACTGCTCGGAATTGGGTCGACAAGCTTACTTAATCGGGGAAGATGAAACTGCAATGGGTTGGATGCAAGAGTCTCTTGTGAGATACAAACAAGAAGCCGATAATGAGAAATCGGTTGGCATTGAAGACATCCTGAAGTATTATGCATTTTCTTCTCTCAATCAAGGTAGCCTCCATCTTTACACATTATTGTAATTGGTAAAGGTTTTGACTTAATACTGATGTTAATCCCAATGTTCCACAGGGCATAATGCCACGGCTTCACAATTAACTCGACAATTGATCCAGTTACTTCCTGGTGGCCAGTCAGAACTCCAGACTATTTTTAAATTGGAATCTGAATTACGCGCTTCTACAATTGCAAATACGGGGCACGCTTTCCATGACCGAGATTACAAGGCTCTTTGCAGGTGGAAATTGCTTAAATATATGCTATATATATATAAAGTTAGATTTCTAATTGTCATTAAAACTACATTTGTGTAGAGGAGAGACCGTCATGAAACCGATACCCGATTCACCTTTACACTGCAGTTACTCCGGCGCAAAGGAACTGTCGGCATTCATGGCACTGCAACCCATAAAACGAGAACAGATTTCGTTGAATCCTCCTGTAACCGTGTTTTACGACGTCATTTCAGATGACGAGATTGATATCCTCAAATCCATAGCTAAACCAAAAGTAATTTAATAACGATATTTTGAACATAATCGGAAATAACCTTAGAAAAGCGTCTCTGACAATCATTCTACAGTTGCAAGCTGGTTTAAATGTGAATTCGGTTACTGGTGAGATGAGCCTAAGTCAACGGTGTGTACTTTTGAACGTTACAATTCGCGATGAAGATCATAAAATTGTGAAGAAGGTAAGATTTTGGACAAATTTTCTGTATAGGCAACAAAACAAATAACCGTTTTTAAACAAATGACTTCACGCAATGCAAAGCTATCTCGTCGAATGGAGAACATATCTGGGCTCAAACTGACCCGTGGCTCATTTAACATTTATCAATACGGAGTTGGAGGTCATTTTATTCCTCACTGGGACTACAATTCCATGATTGTCAGTATACAGTGTACATAACTATTGTCATTATATATGAAGTTAAATTAAATCTTTTCCGTCTATCGTTTGGATTTCTTTAAAAGAACGAGACTTTGCTAAATGTCCATAGGGATAATCAAGTAGCAAGTTGGATTTTTTATGTGAGTATTTAGGCTAATTATAGTTCAACTAGCATTATTTTTTATAATGTTTAAGGTTATTTTTATTATTCTTCTGATACTGTAAATACTGTTAAATCTGAAGCTGAGTGAAGTAGAAGTCGGTGGAGCTACCGTCTTTACTGAAATTAAGACGGCCATTCAGCCAGTCAAAGGATCAGCCGCTTTTTGGTACAATATATTACCGAATGGACAAGGAGATCCTCAAACGAGGCATTCCAGCTGCCCCGTCCTAGTCGGATCTAAATTGAGTAATTTAAAGTTTTAATCGTCTACTAAATTTTGTTTTATTATTATTCCTTGTTCAGTTTCCTTGATTTTGCTCTATTTATCTGTTTCAAAACAGTTCTTGGTAAAGGATTTGGTTATAAAGCACAAATGTTCCGCCGTCCTTGCCGTTTGAACTTTGATGCCAAAGTGTAAACTCTGACGAAGAAATTCCGCTTGAAGTTCAGCAACAATGCTTGGATGAAAGAAAAGAACTAAACAATAAGTTTTATAAAAACTAACCAACTTATTGAGGTGTTCTTGTATTACATGTTAATTTGAATGCATATTGTACAGTATCCTTTAAAAAAAGCCGAGGGGGAATTTAACATAAAAAGATTTTTTTTTCTTTTTGCTCTTTCCTCGACAAATGATGAGCGAAAGAGAAGGTTTAAGTTGGTGTTTAGTTTGAAGTTAAGTTGAATGGCAACATACGAGCAGAAACAGTTTAGTTTCAAAGTCCATGTTTTCCAAAAATTTAAGCAAAGACTGAACATTTTTTGTTTAATATTATACGCTATTACGCAAGGTGAAGTGACTTAACTTTAATTAGAATATTTGATTAGCATTGAAATGATGACAAATCCAACGATGTAAAGGACGCATATACGATTTTATACATACTTAAAATCACATAACACAAACGGGCATAGCTATATGGCTACAGTTGCCGTTATAACTAGCACGGATTATGATATCTGGTCGGATGCTCGGAGGTCCGTTCCCAATTTCATGGTGACGGAATATTTAATATTTTAAAAGTTTAAAAAAGATGCCACTAAAAAACTGAAAATGTCCCATTTAGTTTAAATTATAGAATAATACCAAAAAGGGAAGAGTTGGGCGATCTGGCGTTCGGGTCGGTTGGCTCAATTGATATCTTGATGGGTTAGAATTGCAGTAAAATATTGACACTCTCCTCTCCTCACCATCCCGGTTTGATTCTTTCATAATTAATGCAAAGGGGAGAGTGGGGTAACTTGCTCGTTTTTTTCTTTTACCTATAATTCTCTTGTTTTTTTAACGAAATTAAATTCCCCAAGTCTTAAAAAAAGAAAACAATTCAACCTTTTCCTGGTATTTTTTTCAAACTTATCAAATTATATCTAGTTTAAGTATTTGACGATTTAAAAACAAAAGAAAATAAGGGACGGCTGACCCCAGATACGAGGTAACTTGCTCATACCACCAGGATCTCTTGGCCCTGTATTTCTTACGGGAAAAACCGTTGACTGACAGTAAAAACTCAAAATTAAAGAAAATAACTCAATAATGCAACCAACCAACGGAATATCAATAAAATGGGTTATATAAGTATGAGAGTTGACTATAAACCAAAAAAAAAATTGAACACAAATAATGTTACTGCTATCAAATGAAATTTTATGTATTGCAAATAACCACGATGTTGTTTGGCCGATGCGCCCCAAGGCACCAACAAAGGGTTCTTAGTTTATTATTGAATATTTCTTATTTAAACTTATAAAGCAGATCGCTCTTTTCAAGTTATTTAGCTCTATATTTAATTAAAAAATTTGTGCTTTTTACCATGTGTGCGTTATTGTCATGCACACTAATATTCGAAATTTCAAGAATTTATGACTAGCCGTTCTGAAGATAAAAAATAAAAATATTGTTTGACTTTTCTAATGTAAGATTTTTCGAAAAGCTTTTTAAAATAATTTCTTTTGAAATAATGATAAAAATATTTTAAAGAAGTAGTGAAATAGAGAATTTCATTCTGTATCGACTAAATGTAAAAACGTTAACAGAAAAATAAATTATATTGGCTTAGAATACATTTTTGTGTAGATGACCTTGTTGAGGCTATTTCTGCCTTTCACCGTAGGGCTAGTTGGCTTATGGAAAATTGCCATTGCTGAGAATAAGCTAATTTCTTAATTGGCTCAAATTACTTGCGGATATTAAAAACTAATGAAGGGAATTATATAAAAACCCCCCTGAAAAAATCGTTGTTATTATGATTCATTTTTTTTAAATCGAGGTTTAAAATGAACCCCCTATCAGCTGTTCTTCCACTAGAATTACAGGGGAAGGCAACTAGCACTGTTGTAGGGGTATGTTGTATCATTTATTTATTTCGTTTTATAACTTTAATAACGTTGTAATTGTAACTAATAAAATTTGAAAAATACCTTCAAGATAAAAGAATTTTTGCTCTTTTTTAGGACCAAAAGATATCAAAAAGGTTTTGATGGAGGGAATTGAGAGAGAAAATAAAAAAAGTGTGCCAACCCTTACTACTCTCCCCTTAACACAAAACAAACTTAACAGGCTTTAAGAGGAGATAACGTAATAGTAACTTATTTTTCCAATTGTGTTGATACTTTTAAAGTAATAGTTAAAACCGATAATTGATTCGAAAGTCAAAGTAGGACGACCCAATTTTAAGACGAAAAAGTTATTATTTTTTTCATTCCTCAACTGTTCGTCGAAATACTTTGTAATTTTGTTTTAGGATGCACATTACTAACATCTACATCTCCCGATTTTTTCAATATTTTATTGCAATTCTAACCCATCAAGAAATCCATTGAGCCAACCGACCCGAACGCCAGATCGCCCCACTCTCCCCTAGTCGTTCAAGTATGTTAAAAGATATAGTAGGATATATTAGAGGAGACCGTTCCCACTTTGTACACCATCCCATGTTATACAGTGGCCTTAAACATTTAACAGGATGTTTTTTTTTAAGTGTTCGCACATGGTGTGAAAATTTGAAACACTGACGTTGAATATTTTACGAGTTATTAAAAAAATAAAAACGGAAGAAAAAATTCGCAATCTTTTTCTCTGCTCGGTGAAATTTTTTATATTTATTATACAACTATTCAGTTAAAACTCAAAAGAATTTTATTTTAATCGTTTGCAAAATGTTGTATTTTGGGGACACTAACGAGGGGTGACTTTGAACTATAGGTGGGTGTGTTAGGGGAGGTTCAAAGTCAAAGGGCCAATCTTGGCGAAGGCTCAAAATCGATTTGAAAGATACCCGTAAGTAAAATATCGATATAAATTTATATCCCTCTTTTCTCTTGCATCCACTGTCAAAAACTACATGTACTGAAAAAACCTTTTTATTTAACAATATTTCTTTAAGAAATTATGTTTTTTGTTCCTTACTTAAAAAGTTATCAGCTCAAAGTTTTTGTTAATTTTAAAGTGGACTCTTCCTCATTTTTTTAACCCGTCTAAAGTGGAACAGGCGTCTGTCCAAAGTCACACCCCGGTACAGGAAAAAAAACACAAAAAAATTAAAATTGCCATAACTTCAAAAATTCTTATTATACAGAAACGAAAACAAATTAGGAGGTGGAAGGAGGCAAAAATTATTAATTTCAAAAAAATAAACGAAATCGTATTAAGGGGATGGAAGATAATGGGGAAAAACCGGAGTTATCCAAAGGGTGAACGGTCTTCCCTACTATAAATAATTCACGAAGGTATAAGCAAAAATGATAAAAAAGGAAAAAACCAAGATACCTTTGTAGGAGAGGTTCTTTGTCATTCATATTACTGATACATTTGGATAAATACAACTACACCTTAGAGACAGTGGGCGTAGCAAGAAGCTCCAAACTAATATTGGAAGATAGAAAATGAAATTTGTCCGGAGCCATCAAATACAGAAACAGAAGAATTCTCGTCATAGATATCAGAGGTTGAGGATAGCTACAGTCGTATTACGTGTTTTGAAAGTCAAGCCATCTTTCTTCACCTAAAACACCGATAATTAAAATATGTACGGGAGATCGGGGTAAGTAGAGTAGTTTTTAAGTTGGCACTATCAATATTTAGATATGTTTAGAAGATGAGTATTGATGCTTATGCAACCCGAAAATCTCCATCCTTTAAAAAAAAATCATTGAAAAAGTCCAAAGAGTTTAGTAATGAATGAAAAATTAATTTTTGCGCCTTAAAATCGGATCGTCAGCTTCGACAGATTTTTCCAATTTACGGCTTTCAGAAATAGCATAAAATTTTGGAAAAATTTAATTCTTTGAGGAAATTCTTTCCTTTTTCAATTCCATATTTTTGTTTATTTTTACTGCTGGCCTGGCAACGTGGGGCAGTTTGTGCGTATAAAATCCGTCGTCCAACGTCAAAATGGTAAGTCTAAAAAATCTTTCAATTTCTTTCAAATGTAAGATAGTTAGGCATTACATTAGAAAACATGAACGTTGTATGTATCCAGACGGTTACATTTTAAAAGTTGTCAAGGAAGTTGTTGCTGAGAAAAAATTGTATGTGTTGTTTCCAAAGAAACCTCCTTCAAAAAAAGATCTAAACTGAAATATTTTAAACATTTCTTAGCTGCTGGAATTCAAGATCAGGCTGAAGTAACTACGATATTTGGGGGTTACCAAAAACAGCGTTGGGTAATTCCACTTGTGTGTTTTACTGTATATGTGTTGCAATGTGAAATTTTTCTTGTTCACTCTAGGTTTTCAGTCACGATCAAGAAAGTAATCTTAGCAATTACGTTAATAGGGCCAATGAAATTTATCATGGAATCACTAATACTGACTTGAGAAGATTGGCTTATCGCTACCCAAAAAAATGTGTATCCCCCCTTCTTTGTTGGTCAGTCAAGAAGGAAGCCGGAAGGGACTGGCTCTTTGGTTTCATGAGAAGACATCGAGACGTTTTAATCAGAAAAACCACAATTAACATCTCTAAGCAGATATACCAGCTTCAACAAGCATAACGTTGATTCCTCCTTTGAAAATGTTGAAATCATAAGGGCTTGAGGCATTTCACTCCCCCTTCTCGTTGGTTTAATGCTTACGAGTCTGGTTTTACCACAGTGCATGTACCAGATGAAATTATCGCTCGAAAAGGAAGAAAACAAAAGTGGATCTATAACTTCAGGTGAGAGAGGCAAACTGGTTACAGTCTGCCTTGCAGTATCTGCCACAGGGACGCCCATCCCACCATTCTTTGTCTTTCCACGGTAACATTCTTTTCAACTTAAATATCGTCTTTTGCTAATAAATTTCTCTGTATGTTTCAGAGTTCATAATTTTAAGGAATATTTCCTCCATGGTTCTCTTGGTTCTCATGGTTCTTTATCGGTTCTGCTTGATCAGCCAACAATTCTGGCTGGATGTAAGTCAAAGATTTCATTTTTTTTAATCACTTCATCCAGCACGTTCAGCCTTCGAAGGAGAGAGAAGCTGTTTTATTTCTCGATAACCAGATAACCAGTGCAATGTGGATTGTCTTGCCTACCATGTTGGTGGTAGCCTGCGGGAGTTATTGGTTTACGACACTTTTTTTTTAGAAAAAAAGCGCAGTAACTCGCTTAGTGTAACAGGGCGGACTTTTTCAGGGAAAAATTTGATCGCCAAAAACTAAATTCCGCAGGCTACAACCAAAATCAATGAATATTACACATCTAACTCAACTTTTGACGCTGAATCGAAATTCGAAGTCAGAATAAGCGTAATATGAACATACGCATGTGTATTCAACTGCGAACGAATTTTTATTTTCACGCACGCTTCTATGCGGCTGAACCACCGGCTGAAAATTAATTAAAATTACGACTTTAACTCAATTTTTTTCGCTGAATCAAAATTTGAAGTCAGAATAAGCGAAATATGAACACACACATGTGTATTTAACTGCGGGGAGCGGGTAGGGGCGATCAATTACTTATGTAGCGTTGAGAAAAACAAGTTGTACCACATTGTACAACTATACACACAAAAATTAAGAATAAAAGTATTTTGCAAACGTTTTTATATTTAAACCCTGGATTCAAACGATTTAATACAATAATAATTACAAACTAGCTATAAAAAAGGCACACTCAAATGGACTAGTTGTCTATCATAGACTAGTCGATAAGAATCGACTTTCCTCAGTAGAAAAAGTGACTGTGCGATTCGTCGCAATCTAGATTAAATCAGATTTAAATATATATTAACAAATGCTGTTAACGTTTTAATTTAATAAAGTTTTAGTTATGTATATCCCTGTACCACTTTTGTAATGTATCCTAAGCATCACTAGTCCAGCAACCAGCACCAAGTGAGAGTATCACCTTTTTAAAATTGACCTTTAAAATCAACCGTTCATCAAAAATACACACGAGAATTTAAAATAAATTTATTCTGCAAACGTTTTACATTCAAACCCTACATTCAAACGATTAAATACAATAATCATTACAAAAATGCAAGCTAGCATTCAAAAAGGCACACTCTAATGAACAAGTCGGCTCTTATCGACTAGTCGATAAGAGTCGACTTTCCTCAGTAGAAAAAGCAAAAATAAAGCTAGCATTCAAAAAGGCACACTCTAATGGAGAAGTAGACTCTTATAGACAGTCGATAAAAGTCGACTTTCCTCAGTAGAAAAAGTGACGGCGCGATTCATCGCTAAGCAAAGACGAGATAGTGCGCGACCATGTTGATTTATTTATTCCAGTTCATTTTCAACAGAATTTTTAACCAATCATATGAATGGATATTTAGGATTTCAAGACAGGATTGAAATAATTTAAGCATTTAAGTTCCTGATCTGTTGCTACATAGAGATGGAATAAAAATTGGCAAGGAAATGTTGGGTCTCTTTCAAACAACGCCAATTCGCCTTTTTGCAATTTGGAAATTTTAAAAGGAAGTGGAGCTCTCGCTGACTTCGTTCTTGGCTTAACTATACAGATTTATTGGGTTTTCCCGTCACCAAATTATAAATTAATTTTATTCGAACAAACAACAAAGTGAACAGGTTTTAATGTTCAGATTTGGGTTTTTCTCATCACTCCAGATTCAGTTTAGCCAGGTTTGGTGTAGCTGTTTCTGTATACGTGTTGGGTTTTTCTAAGCATAAATTAAATTATTCATCTACGACGCAGCTAGAAAAGTGGAAAATATCGTGCACGTGTGCGCACAAACTGCGAACTGCGAAGAGTTTTGCCTCCAATAGAGAGGAGAGCAGCAATTCAGGGAGTCTAAATCGTGTCGTCGAGCACAAGTTTATAAAAGGATAAGGATTAAGTCTGAAACAGTATCTGTTATCTATTTCTATCAACTCGAGCTAGGCAAAGCGTAAATTCTCTCCTTGCAACATGTTTAACTATCAACTTAAATCCATGGTAAATAGGAAAAACAATTTGAATATTATTATTATATTGCAACTTTTATTTTGAATAAAGTTAGTTTTTTTTTAATTTCAAAGATTTCGATGGCTTTGGTGGCTACGTTCTTGGTGTTGATGGTCTCGTTGAATATGGTTTATGGAGCTCTAACTGAGAACGTTGATGATCAAGATCAAGCTGAATTTTTGAGATCCATTTACTTTACCCATTCTTCATCCGGAGGAGCTGTAAAAATTGAAGAAAGCACTTCTGACTCCATTGATTAAAAGATCGATTGTTAAAGCAAGCAAGATTATTAGAAAAAGATGATAAGTGCCAAAAACTGATTTATTTTATCTTTTCTGGTGTTTAAAGAGTCTACTATAATCAATTAATCGGCCAGAGCAGAAATAAATACTCATGAAAATCAAAATGGCGATTTGTTTTTCAAAATTATGTCATGGGTTTAAAATATTGATGGTGCCAATGGTGCCCATATACCTGTTGATGAGCCATTAAAGAGAAAGTAAATTGTTCTTTCATTTTTAAGAGGAATGAATAAGCCAGTAGCTTGCTGTAAACCAAATCTCTGGGAGACAAAGACTTACAAGAACGCTAGTCCGTTGCCCAGAGCCAACTGTATTCCCACACTCTAAAAACTGAGTGGCTTTGTAGCAAAATGGACGAGACTGCTAAGGCCTTTAGTAAAGCTTTAGTATAGTGGCTTACTAGTTATTGACTTAAAAAATTAATTATGAAAGTGGTAGGCCAAGTTAAGTTTATCACTTCAAGATTTGTTGAGGAGTGACCAAGAAATTAGTTGTTTTGCGGACTTCCTTAACCAACAGCCGAACCAACCCAACTGTTTTCACGGCGACTCACTATGTTGCCTTGGTCTGTTTGGGTGACCGCCCCCTTCTGCTGGTGTTTACTGACGTTATGAAGGAGACCACCCCAACAAACCCTAAAGGCAAAGAAGGGGAAATGTTGTTATCGCCAGTGATAGGTTGTGATGTTATAATTTTAAAACAATTAGATATTTTTTAGGTGCACCTAATTTCTAACCAACATAGAAAATTAGATATTTGCTTCTGTTGACGAATGGTGTTTTCTTCACCCAAGAAAGTCACCTTGGAACTTTGGTTTATTGGATTTCTAATTCGTCGTCCTTTTTCCTGTTGATCTTCATTGGATAATGGACCTGCCATCCTCCAGGGACGCAATCATCATGGATGAGAGAAGTTATGCCCATTGCTAATAGCCCAATACTTCCATGTTCGAAAAGATGTGGGTGTGTTATTAGGACCGGTTTTTCGGAAAATATAAGGATTTCGTGAAATTTTCCCCTCGGATCCTGTCTGTGGTAGTTGGGCGTAGTCAAACTTGTTCAGACGGACAAATTGACACGACAAAATTTACGATCCGTTCACCGGATCGTGAGCGCTGGCGATTAAACCGCTTTTTTTCGTTTTTTTATTTTCGGTTTGGATTGAGGGAAGGGGTCAATTTTTTAGGAGGGGATGGGTGGGAAAGGGTCAATTTTTGAGGGGAGAAGCGGGTAGTGAGGAGTCGATATTTCTACCGGGGGGCCTACCCCCACTATGATGGGTAGTTAAAGTGTTGTCTGCTTTCGTTTTGTTTTGATTCAATCGTGTTTTCGCTAAGCAGACACCAGACGTTACACACACACAGACACAAAAAAGACCACACCAGCAAGAGGGACCTGCCACCACACCGTCACTTCCTGATTGTGGCTTATTTACCGACTTTTAAGTGAACTTTTGGTAGACAAAGTTGGGCAGAATTTCCGAGATTCTGAAGATTTATGAAAGTTTCTGAAGATTCTTAATATGTTCTGGCCATTGGAATTGAAGAAGAATTTTGTTGGGACTGTGTAGCCAGATTTTTAGGATGTAAAACCCACAGACAGTCTGATGCAGCTGATCTTTCGACTAGGTTTGTAACCTTTCCCATAAGCCATAAGAAACTTTCATTGATATGAATAACAATACTCAAATTACTTTATACAGACTGAGGGGGGGATTCTTTATCCAGCAGTTGAGTTTTTGTCTAGTGTGTTGAAACTTTATCTGTTTTTCAATGAAATCCTCCTACAGATTTCAAGCTCGACATACATGTTGAAGGGCCTCGTGGAATTTATTATAGAAATGCAGCACAATTTTATGCGAAATTGCTCGTTCTGGTGAAAATAAAAAAGGATTATAAATGAAGTTATTTTTTAAAAAATTCTAAAACTAATTCGTTGAACAAGAACAAGTTGCATAATCCATTAAGTTGCAAATTATTTTTCCTACATTCATCTTGGTTAAGAGCTGGATAATACGGATGTTTTTTTTAAGAAGTACAAGTATACATATAGTAAAATAAAAGTGCATTAAAAAAACTCCCAGAGTAATGTAGGTGATTCTCCCTTTTTACGGAAACCTTATATATTTTTTATTGCGCAACTGGTGGTGGCAACCTGTGCTGTTTATTGTATTGTTTACCTGGTATACTAATAATATATAAATCAGGAAAATTTTAAGGGAGGAAAGCAGGGGTAACAAGTTATAATAGATGAGAAACATGCTTGTAGTTATTGGCTCTGGACTTTGAAAAGGTAAAAAGGGTTATATTGTCCCTTTATCAAATAGACTATTTTAAGTTCCTCCTTCCTTGATCACCCCTCATTTCCCCAAGTGTTATTAGAACGTAGGCTGTGTTATTTGAATGTCCTTAGAGGAGTTAATGGAAAGTCAGAAACTAGACTTGAATGTGGTAACGTGTTGTGACTGGTGGTGGATTCGGATCCAGCGTTCACACTAGATTATACGAAGCGAGTCGCCGCTAGGGTTTGGCGTCGACAACAGTTAACAAGAGACGCTGTATTATGAACCCTAGCAAGATACCCGTGACAATACATATTTGGGAAAAAGTCACACTCATATTGGGTCATTGTTCACTGCCTATTTTGGTCGTGCATTTCTAATATAGACGCATGCAAATATTTAAGTCTTTTTTACTTTGTGTCAGCAACAAGATAAAGTTAGGGAAAGCCTGATGGAGCCAAGTTTAGAGAAAGGTAACTATAAAACACGTTTAACAGGTGTTACCAGCATTCGCTTACGTTGCTAACCCCCGTCTACCGATCCGGATGATTGTCTTTCCGAGTTTCAATAAAACTTTCGATCGTCACTTTTCTGTGTAGATTTTCCCATTCACCGATTTAATCTGTAGGGAATAATTATTTTCTCCACAGAGTGGCGTTTTTCTACTAAAAAGTGCAGTATAAAGGATAGTAAATAGGGTTGGCACACTTTTTTTTAATTTTCTCTACATTTCCCTCCATCAATACCTTTTTGATATCTTTTGGTTTAAAAAAAATAAAAAATTCTTTCCAGTTCAATTTTTTTGGTTTATAGTTAACTACCATACTATTTTAACCTATTTTATTGATATTCCGTTGGTGGGTTGCATTATTGGGTTATTTTCTTTAATTTTGAGTTTTTACTGTCAGTCAACGGTTTTTCCCGTAAGAAATACAGGGGCCACGAGATCCTGGTGGTGTGAGCAAGTGACCTCGTATCTGGGGTCAGCCGCCCCTTAATATAATTTTTTTTAATCGTCAAATATTTAAACTAGATATAACTTGATCAGTTTGAAAAAAACCAGGAAAAGGTTGAATTGATCTCTTTTTTTAAGACTTGGGGAACTTAATTTCGTTAAAAAACAAGAGAATTATAGCTAAAAGAAAAAAACGAGCAAGTTGTTCCATTCTCCCCTTTGCATTAATTATGAAAGAATCAAACAGGGATGGTGAAGACTAGTATGGGAGAGTGAAGCAAATGGCTCACTTTTTTATCTTAGCTCCCATTCCCAGGTTTTCCAACGTATTTAGATCCACCAAATCTATAAAATAAAGAATAATTCCTGCTTTTTAAAAATGGTGATATTTCAATCCAATCTAAATAAAGCCCGTTGGGCACCTTCGGGATTTAAAGTTAGTTTAAGTTTTGTTGAATACGGATTGAAGAACTTTAGGCAATGTTTAATTTGCAGAAAGTCCTTTAATGAAAGCATGACCTACTACCATCACTGCCTACATACTGGCTATATATCCCTCTGATGTCGAATGGATCCAGCCTTTCCCATCACATTTCTCTGACTTATCATAGCCAATGCCGAAAGTAGTAAAATGTTCAACTTTCCAAAGCTTGTTTCCACCGTTTGAAACTTACAATTCAGCACCCATCCCTTTGTTTTCTCTCGCACGAACGAAAAAACAAAGGGATGGGTGCGGAAAAAAAGGGGAAATCTACTTTTTCCTTTTTCAACTTAAAATTCAACTTGGATAATATAAATGAAAAAAATTGAAAATCAGACCTGAAATATAGCTAACGCAGGTCTATTTTTTTTTGAGTCGCGTTTTCCTAGCCTTAGCCGTTCAACTGCAAAAAAAGACCAAAGTGGCCTAATTTGCATGAGGCCGTCTCGGCTTTCCAAAGACTTTTAGAACCGGCCAAAAGTACTTCAGGAAATGAAAACAAAAATCTGAAAAAAACAGAGGTGTTCTCACTACCTCTTACTATATACAAATTAAATTTGAAAGCATTTGGTTAAAAACTGTAGTACTGAGAGGACTTAAAAAACAGCGTTTTTAAATGAGGTCCTTTCGGGCATCCAAAGACTTTCGGTAGGTACCGTATATATTTCAGCAATTTCCACCTGCAAAGAGCCTTGTAATCTTGGTCATAGAAAAGCGTGTCCCGTATTTGCAATTGTAGAATCGCATAATTCGGACTCCAATTTAAAAATATTCTGGAGTTCTGACTGGTCAACAGGAAGTAACTGGGTCAATGTTCGAGTTAATTTTGAAGCTGTGGCATTATGCCCTGTGGAACATTGGGATTAAAAATCAGTTTTAAGTCAAAACCTTTACCAATTACAATAATGTAATAATGTGTAAAGATGGAGGCTACCTTGATTGAGAGAAGAAAATGCATAATACTTCAGAATGTCTTCAATGCCAACCGATTTCTCATTATCGGCTTCTTGTTTGTATCTCACAAGAGACTCTTGGATCCAACCCATTGCAGTTTTGTCTTCCTCGATTAAGTAAGCTTGTCGAACCAATTCCGAGCAGTCGCCGGCTATTCGTAAAACATAAATAGCCAATCTCTCGTTGAAAGGAGGACATCTTACTATACTTTCTAAAATAAATTACCTGTCGATGACGAGTTGTTGAATTTAGACCAATAGATGAAACTAACAATTTTCCCTCAGCTCCATCTTGAGTGGCTAACTCGAAAGTAGTTTGCAAACGGACTAGACCTATTGCAGCTTCGCTAACGTCGTCTGAAGAAGGCAAATTCGTCAGAAAACTGCCGTTTTCATCAATTAAGTCTGAATGGATCAGCCTGCTGCTATTGGAAAAAATTAATTATCGCAGAATGCGATTCCCATCGCTCATCCGCTTGACGAGAAAGTACTCGTTTATGGGATTTGATAAATACCAATCTGTACCATCCCTGTTTGATTCTTGCATAATTAATGACTAGTCTTTCATGTATCTGTCAAAAGACATAGTCGAATATAGTACTACAAATACAGTAACTATCTTAAGTTTCCGCACAGCTGAGAGAAGCTTATGGGGAAATGGGTTTTTGAAAAATCGTCAAAAATCAAGATTTCACAGATTGAAGTTTTATAACATATAATTTTTGGGGAATTTTTCGTTTACGGGAAGGGCCCTTGAAATTTGAAGTTGAAGTTTCCGCACACTCGAAAGGGGCAGTAGTAGCCTAAATCGTACTACTTTGGCTTTCTTTTACGGGACGAAAAACAGAGCTAGGTGGGTTCGTTAAGGCTCAAAAAAAAGCATCGTTAGCTCTGAAACAGCATGCATGGTTTACTATACCATGCCAGATGAAAAAATTTTTGAATTTCGATTTGAAATTGAAAATTTTTCATTTTTAAGATTTCATCCCTTAGTTCCCCCTCCCGTAGTTGCCGATTTTTCCCAATATCGAGATTTAAAATATGAGAGGCAGGGGGAGAAAATAACAGGCCTTTGCTTTGACTTTTTTTCTAAATCTCAACATTTAAAGTTTGTTTCACTAGAATAAATTATGTACGGCATTTAAGAAATTGAATTTGGTTGTAAACAATACCAATTAGATATCGAAATGGTGTTTTATTTACCTCAGCAAATCAAAACAAAATTTCGGTTCATCAGTCTTTAACACACAATGACTTCTTTGTTTTCGAACGACGACTTTAGAAAAAAAATTTAGAAAGGAAGTTGACTGACAGTTATTTACGTTCACATAGGGATGAAAACGATTCCCGTTTGCATAAGGTTCCAAGTTTTCTTTGATGGTGTAGATTTGGTTAATCCGCTTGGGACTAAAGTAAATATTCATTAAATTGGCCATTTCTGCTACACGATTTAAAATATAGATTAACCTGAGAGTTCTTCAAAAAAATATTTTCCGTTTTTCATAGTTAAAACCAAACAATCAAAAGATCACAGATTAAATTTCTTTATTAAATAATTCCTAAGAATCAAATCATCAAAGAATATTGCAATCAGAAGAGGGGATGCTTGTTGACATTCCTCATTGGCCCAGTTTTCGAGTGCATGGGACAGTAGTAACTCTGTGTGCCGACACCAAGAGTGCGCATGAAATCGGTCCTTTCATGGACCCATGCATTAGCGACTAAACTCTGACGTTTACGTTAAATTTCAAGAGCTGACATAAGAAATCATTTCACTATTCACCGAGCATTTCATTATTGCTTATATGATTCTGGAAAAAAACCTAGTCCAAGATTCGCTGACAAAAATTTTCGAGAGTTCGTGATTTAAAAATCAATTATTAATAGATGTTTCTTTTCCTTAATTGCGCAGAAGTGGCAAGGGTGGGCTTTAAAGTTTGCCCATATTCTAAATTACGTAACTAATGTTAAACTATTGGAAACATTACGAAGTGCTGACATCATTGCTGGAGAATAACGAGTACTATTAAAAAGTAAGCCAAATGAAACTGAAGTTAAAACACATGAATCGACTGAACAGATATTTACAATGATTTGATTTGGTGTATTATTCAAAAATGGATAACACGAAGCTTTTATACGCAGGTTGCACAAAATTTATTGAAATTCTTAAATTTACGCAAGTAACACACTTTATTGGACTGATGTCGACCCAATTTATTTTTTGGTTGGCAATATCGGCCAACTTATCTGACTCTCAGCCAACCGTTTCAAAATTGTCAAGTTTTTATGTTGGCTTCAGATATCGGGCCGACATCTATATGAGAAACAACACAGTAGCGGTAAGGAACTTATATTTCGCTATTTAAGTATGTACTGGAAACTGAACAGTACTTTACAATTTAAGTAGGTATTTTAGCATACTTAAATTGGGAAATTTTGGCGTAAATGCCTAAACATACGCTAATATGCAAAGCACGGTGCATGGAATGTCCTAGGCATTTTTTTTTGTCCGTCGATTTTGTTGGCTAAGCATAGGGGGAGCGGTGCTATTCCGGACAAAATTTTGCAAACTGTTTTATAGTTTACATTTCTTTAAGTAAAAGCTCAGAAAAGTATTTGTTTTGGTACCAAAATGTAGCCCAGGTTTTCTTCTTTTAAAAACTTCTGTTAAAAATGTTTTTTAGTAATAAATAGCTTAAATATTAACGGTTTAGTTTCACTGACTTTTTGTCCGGTTTCACCCCACAGAAGTGGATTTTTTGGACAGTTTAAGAAAATATATATTTAAAATAGTTTAACCCAATATTAATTATGTATAAATATACCAATCAAACCGGAATTTTTTTTCCTTTTTGATGGTTTAACTTTTGTGTTCGCTTAAAGTAATGGAAATCGAAGAAATGAAATTATATGAATTAAAGTACAGGGAAAGTTTGTTTTCCTTTTTCTGTAGTCTGTTTGGTGTCCGGACGATTCGGCACTGACTTGTCAAAAAAAACTTTCGGCAATATCTAGTGAAAATTCGGCACCGTCTTTTTACCGATTCGGCACCAATCCACCAGGTGTCAATTTTATTTGAGTGTTCGAATGAAGTATGAAGTCATTTTATCATTTATGCCTAGAACAAATTTTAATTCTAAATTTGTAAATGAGAAATGGGGGTCTCACTATCTATATTTAATTACTTTAATAGCCTACATGTTATCATAATTTATGTATCAGTAAAAATAATTCAAATTTTAATGACTTTGATAAACATGCATTATTATTACACGAATTATTATACGAAATTTTTTCGCCGTGTTTAACATGGCCCTTATGCATAAATGAATGCTGCATAAGAAAAAAATAACCAAAAAATATCCAATAGAGCAGTCTAACATACACGTTTCATTTATTTTGTGTCCAAAATGGCCCAATCAGCGTAAAGCGTTTTAAAGATGCTGTACGCTGATTTATTTGATTTGATTTATTTGTAACGCGCACTATCCAAGTAAAGTTCTAATGACGCGAATTTAACGTCATATCCTTAAAAGCAATCAAGGATCCTGTCTAATAACATTTTAGTGTTATGCCGCAGCCTCAAGGCGCAAACCAACAGTTTTATGACGGGTTCAGCCGGGGATCGAAACCAGATCATCATTGCCTTTGTTCCAACAAAAACATTTGCCATCGGTGAAAACTAAACACTTGTACGCAGCTGCGATTATCAAGAGTTCCCCATGCCTAACAATCAAGCAGGAAGATCAAGTTGGTGGTGTGTCCTTTAATCATGATGTGTTATACCATCTAATAGGTGGTGGTTTCATCGAGTAAAGTTTGAAGGAAATAAGAAGGAAAGAGGTAATGAGGAATAGAAAACCTAATGGTTTCTCCAAAAACAGTGAATTTGATGGAATATTTTTTTTTTAATGAGAAAGGAAGTGAAAAAGCTGACAAAGGGTGTTGTATCAGTGAAAAATCTACATGGTTAGTTTGATAAGAAAATTATGAAGTGGCATAAAGCCTTAATTCTTTTTATTTTCATCATTATAGCCAGGCACAAATAAAGCAAAAACTGTTGAGTACATGGCAAAAACTTTCGACTTCCCTAAACGCGAAAGAATATTTCGATTCAAATGTGTATCTGAAATATTTCTGGTGTATCCAAGGATAAAGGATTGTGATGAAGGATCTTTGGGAATTTCTAATTATTTCATACAACATAATTCAACTTCTAAATATATTTTTTAAAAATTAAATTGTTCGTGATGTTCACCAAAAATGGGAAAATATTTTCATTACAAAGCCGGTTTCTTGATAGATTCTTTATTGCTCTTTTGTTATTGGCTAAAATTGAAATCAAGAACGTTTTCTGAATCGTCTGATGGTAAATAAATCAATAACTAAATTTCTCGAACATTGCAATGACTTCCATAACTTGTTTAAAATTGCATGGAATTAATTCATTTTATGTAACTGATGCCAGCCATTTTTAACGTCAATAAACCATCATTTGATAACAAACTTGATCGCCTATTTCACTTCGTGAAGGGAACTAAAAGCAATCAAAAATAAATTCCCACATTATCTCAACGAATGATTAACTCAACGAGAAAATGCATCAATTTCAGAAATTGTTAAGGCGACGAATGTTTTCCACAACAAGCAGCCCTACCTTATTGTTGTTGGATCTTTGGAGCATTCTTTGTCCTTTAACCTGATTCTAGACTTTACTGTTATTCCCATTGGCAGCGATTGCGCGAGGGCATTTAGTGTCATGTTCGCCTCTTTTTTCATGTTAATAGTAGAATTCCCAAAACATCTATGCAAATTGTATCTTTTCTTTGAACAATTTGTGTTTTGGATATTCTTACGAGAAAGTTGCTATACAGTTAACTCTTCAAACCAAAATTTTGCAGACATGCTAGACAACATTGCCTGGAGAAATCTTACTCATTCGTCCGATGCTGTTCAATAGATGCAGGTGAAATTATGTCCATATTGAAAAGAAACACCACCAAGCAGAAACACCAAGTCTTTATCTCATATATTTCATAATTATATGCTGTGTATAATTTGTGCTAATTGATTGGGAAAAATTATATACAGATAGCATGTTCAGACTCGTCTGAGGATGCTTTTTCCTTTTAAATGGATATTTTTCTTTACAAGAATTTATGTATACTTAAATTAATCCCACTTAGTGTACACTTATTATCCACTTCTTTGAAAATTGCGAATAAAATTGCGATTAATTTGGATAGAATACAGAGCATCTTGTGAAAAGAAATAAGTTAGCTTAATCAATTTGTTTAACATATTATTCTTCAAATTTATTGATTATAGAGCCGTGATAAAACAACCATTTCGATTGACGGACATAGTGAATTGTTGAATTTCTGCAGATGCTTTTTTTCCTATTTGAACTATGGCAAAGTGGTTTTACATCCATTTCACACTTTTATCTAGAATAGGTGGCAAACTCTTGCACGCATGCGATGTACATAAGTGTGACATGTGACACGAACACTTTACAGCAATAAGATGCGGACATTTTTCTTTAGCAAGGCAGTAACAGACGCAAGGACTCCAAACTTCGAGTTACAGCGGTAGCAGCACTGAATCCCACTAAGCTAAAAAAGTTAAAGAATATAGTAAGTAACTTGACTTGAACGAATAACAATAATATTACATGTCCAGTGGAAATTTTGGTTCTCGAATAATTCAAGCTAATTTTCCACTAGGATTTTAGCTTTTTCATCTCCACACTGAAAGAGAACTAATAGTTCTTCAATTGTTGTGCCTTTAACCACATCGTAAAATTAAACCATCTCAATTAGCTGTTTGTAAACTCTAACATCTGTAGTAATTACTTCGACCAGTTATTGGTTCCCCCGATCCCGTGATCTATTTTCATTGGTTATAAACTGACCAACGCTAATGCACCAAGAATCACGTGATAAATAGGCCACCTCCTGCGTTTTAGAGGCTGGCCACGAAGTCGAAACTTTAAACGTAAATAACTAGTAAAGTAAATTTTTCCCAGCTATAGTATGATTGGTAGATTTTTTTTTCTCTTATTTTTAGTATGTTTTTTTTATTTTTTTTATTTTGTTGCGCCATCCCCTATTACTATCATTCTCCCAGTAGAACCTGGGGCCCTACATCCCATTTTGACGTGCATATTGTGCAATCTTGACTGCATTCCCGGAATATTCTTATATGTGTCTATCTATTAAGCTACATTTATTATTCATTTTTGGATTAGATTTGTATTGATACCTATTGTGTGTATGCAAATCGTATATTTTAAGAATGTGAAATTTAATTGGAAATGAGATATACATATTTTACGGAACAGATATGCAAGTTTATCATACAGGAAGGTATAACGTTAAATATTTGAAATTGCGTGCAAAACACTATATTCCCGTGATATTCCACAGCCGTTTCATTTGGATGGGGATCAGACCATCCCATATTGACGCTTATATTATAAAAAAAGGGTGAGCAGTGCTAGTAGGGTAGAGTTCTTCTCGAGAAGCCTGGATTTAGAAACGTCTATTTGAGGAATAAAAACTACGCCGAACGTTCTGCCAATAGTCTAATATCCATCTGTATATATGCTAGTAATGTTTGGGACGGAAGTGAGTCTATGAGAGAACGAAAGTGAACTTTCGGGAGACTTCAATTTGATAAAGCTTGGCTTTTGGTCAGCTGGAACCATAAAGTGTCACACCATGAGGGTTAAAAAGGGGCTCTTATTCTTCACAATTTCAAGGGATGGATAAGGCAGCTTTCATCGTTTTATAAACATTAAATTGTCATGTTTGTTATTATTTCGACATTAAATTTCATTAACAAAATAGACTTATTTTGTTAGTAATTGAAATAAGTTGTTGGTTTTTCATGAATTCTTATTTTTACTTTACGCTAACCATTTCGTATTTTTAAACGCCGTTTTTTAATAGCTAGTTACCTTTTTCATTTTTTTGCTAACGTTTAAAAGTCGTTAGTAATTTGTGTCGTATGTTTTTTTTGAAAAGTTGTTGTATGCAATTGTTATATTGTTTGCTGTTAGTTTGTTAATTGTTAAATTGGTAAGTGATTGTTACTATTAATAAAATAATGGTAAAAAAGGAGAAAAATTGATGGACATTGTTTTATTCATATAATTTTTTCCAAACATTTAGAAATACCACACAATTTATTAAGGCCAAGATTGATCTTGATAAATAAAATGCGATCTTCAAGCCTTGTTTTCAGCTTTGCCCCATTTTTCAGAGAATGATTCACGATATTTTATCTATACATAAAAAACAATCTCATACAAATAAGATATATCTAAACTATAAATAATGCTTAAAATATGATTTTACTGGACTTTATATGTTCAGATGAATATTCGTTTGTTTAGAGTGTAAAAACCTCTTTTGACTGTCTTTCAGATTTCAGTTGGATTACTCTTATTTATAGGAGTTCTCCGTATTCACTTTTTCCTTAACACAAAACATTGTTCTTAATATAAAATCAGTAAAAACATATTAGATTGCAATTTTTACTTGACGAATGAGATAATTAAGAAAGGAAAAGGTGATTTGATTACATGAAAAATACTTGAAGTTCATAGGGGACCTCTCTATAATCTTTCAAAAAATTCCTTTGATGAAATTGAAACATTCTTGACATTCTTCAACTCTCGTTCAGTTGCGGAGCTCAATTTTTTATTCCACAAGCAATACTTCGTGGTTTCAGGATTAATCTCCATTATTTGACTAGTAGTCTTTGCATCAATGTCTAATTTTACTATTCGTTTCAACAAATATCTCAAAAGAGAAACACAGATTTCGTATAGGAAGGAACTGAGAGTTTTGGAGGTTTGGAATCTTGTTAAAAGAGTTGGAATTCGTTTGCATCGATGAAAAAAAGTAAAATTTGGCAATAGGAAAGGAATTGCTTTTGAATGCGGACTCCAAGTTTTCCAATTCTGACTTGCGTTCTTCATTTCGGGGTTCTTTTCCACAAATTTCTTTTTCGTTTTCAAAAAAATCTCAAGAAAGCCATTTGAAACCGATCCATTTTCAATCCAGCTAGTGGCAGAATTTTAGGGGGAACAAGTAGAACCGGTAAAATTCGTGTCGTCTGCAAGGCGAGCTGGGCTATCTTAAAACACATAGTAGGCAGATGTTACAATCTGGTTGACGTTCCATGTTGCCTTAGTATGAGCTTGAAAGGCTCCATGAATGACGTGCAGTCCACAGCAACCTAGTTAAAGTAAATCTGTCGCCTCAGGGTCGATGGAAAGAAGGTTGTCTTTCAATTGACGCAAAAATGCCCAATTTACGTTAGGGCCATCCATAGACACCTGCAAAATCTTCCACACAGGAAGGCCAGTAATACCTTCTTTGAACTTCGACAACAACTCGCTGGCATATGCTTTTTTAAGAAAAGCTGAATTGAAATACTGTGTTACCACCTCTTCCTTGTCTTCGTTCTTGATGTAGTAATGAACAGCTAAATCAATTCGTCCGTTTATTTGTGTTTCTTTGTCATTTTTTTGCAACTTTGTTTAACGATTCATTAAAACAAATGACAAAGAGACTTGGCCAAGTGTCTTTGGCCTGCTTTGGACAAAAAATCTTGAAGACATTCTCTACAGAATTTGGCAAACCCGAAATTGATCAGATAAGCCATTTTTGTTGACGCAATTAATCTTCTTTCGCAGTCCGGGAACTCATATACTGGCCAGAAAATCTGCCGACCCATCTAATGAGTTAAACGAATTTTGGAATACCTGTGGGATACCACAGTTTTCATAGCCCAGAGTAACTCGGCGTAACTGCGTCAGCGATGATAAAGGGAGAGCGAGAAAACAATTAATTGCTTTGCGGATTTCCTCAACAGCATCAGCAAGAAATGAAAATTCACTGTAGGTGACTCTCTCTATTCAACCAAACAGTTCCCTTAATAAGCTCTCTAGTAGGGGAGAGTAGGCCGAAAAGGCTCGGGAGCAGGTCGCTCTTTTCTAGTTATTTAGCTCTGTATATAATTTAAAAATTTGAGCTTTTTACCATATATGTCATTATGATCATGCACACTAATATTGGAAATTTTAGGAAAATATGACTAGTCGTTCTGAAGATAAAAAATAAAAACACTTTTTGACTTTTCTGATGTAAGATTTTTTGAAAAGCTTTTTCAATAATTTCTTTTGGAATAATGATAAAATATTAAAAAATAATATGTAAAGGTGTAAACAGAAAAATAAATTATAGTGGCTAAAAATATATTTTTTTGTAGACTACCTTGTTGCCTATTTCTGCCTTTCACCGTAGGGCTAGTTGGCTTATGGAAAAATTGCATTGCTGAGAATAACTTTTTTGAATTAGCTCAAATTATTTATGGATATGAAAAACTAATCAAGGGAAATATATAAAAACCACCCTGAAAAAATAAATCGTTGTTATTATGATTTATTTTATAAAAATCGAGGTTTCAAATGAGCTCCCGTATCGTGTTTTCCCATTAGAATTACAGGGAAAGGCAACTAACCCCGTTGTTGGGGCATGTTCTGCCATTTTTTATTTTGTTTTATAACTTTAATAACGCTGGAATGGTCATTAACAAAATATTCAAAAAATACTTTCAAGATAAAATAACTTTTGCTTTTTCTAAGACCAAAAGATATAAAAAAGGTATTGATGGAGGAAAATGTAGAGAAAATTTAAAAAAAAAGTGTGCCAACCCTAACTACTCTTCTTTACACTGCAATTTTCAGTAGAAAAACGCCACTCTGTGGAGAAAATAATAATTGCCTACAGACTAAATCGGTGAATGGGAAAATCTACACAGAAAAGTGACGATAGAAAGTTTTATTGAAACTCGGAAAGAAAATCATCCGGATCGGTAGACGGGAGGTGAATAGCAACGTAAGAGAATGCTGGTAACACCTGTTAAACGTGTTTTTATAGTTGCCTTTCTCTAAACTTGGCTCCATCAGGCTTTTCCTTACTTTTTCTTGTTGCTGACACAAAATAAGAAAGACTGAAATATTTGCATGCGTTACGCATGCAAATAGATATAGATTCTTGATGCGTCTATATTGGAAATTCTTTAAACAAAAACCTTTTTGATCACTTTTTTCTAGAAATGTGCGACCAAAATAGGCAGTGGACAATGACCCAATATGAGTTTGACTTTTTCCCAAATATGTATTGTCACGGGTATCTTGCTTGGGTTCACAATACGGCGTCCCTTGTCAACTGGCGTCGACGCCAAACCCTAGCGCCGACTCGCTTAGTATAATCAAGTGTGAAAGCTGGATCCGCATCCACCACTAGTGACAACACGTTACCACATTCAAGTCTAGTCTCTGACTTTCCATTAAGTCCTCTAAGGACATTCCAATAACATAGCCTACGTTTTACTAACACTTGGGGAAATGAGGGGTGACCAAGAAAGGAGGAACTTAAAATGGTCTATTTTATAAACGTGACAATATAACCCTTTTTATTTTTTCAAAGTCCAGAGCTGATAACTACAAGCATGTTTCTCATCTTTTATAACTGGTTACCCCTGCTTTCCTCCCTTAAAATTTTCCTGATTTATATATTATTAGTATACAAGGTAAACAATACGATAAACAGCACAGGCTGTCGCCACCTGTTACGCAAGAACAAATATGTAAGGTTTCCGTAAAAAGGGTGAATCACCTATATTACTCTGGGAGTTTTTTTAATGCACTTTTATATTACTATATGTATACTTGTACTTATGTTAAAAAAGCATCCGTATTATCCAGCTCTTAACCGAGATGAATGTAGCAAAAATAGTTTGCAACTTAAGGCCTGACGGATTATGCTACTTGTTCTTGTTCGACGAATTAGTTTTAGAAATTTTTTCAAAAAAACTTCATTTATAATCCTTTTTTATCTTCATCAAAACGAGCAATTTCGCCTAAAATTATGCAGCATTTCTCTGAATGGACCATAATAAATTCCACGAGGCCCTCAACATGGATGTCAAGCTTGAAATCTGTAAGAGATTTCATTGAAAAAGAGATAGAATTTCCACACACTAGACACAAACTCAACTGTGGGATAGAGAATTCAGTATGTATAAAGTAATTTGAGTATTGTTATTCATATCAATGAAAGTTTTTTATGGCTTATGGGAAAGGTTACAAACCTAGTCGAAAGATCACCTGCATCATACTGTCTGTGGTTTTTACATCCTGAAAATTTGGCTACACAGTCCCCACAAAATTCTGCTTCAATTCCAATGGCCAGAATTCTGTCAGAATCTTCAGAAACTTTCATATATCTTCAGAATCTCGGAGATTCTGCCCAACTTTGTCTACCAAAAGTTCACTTAAAAGTTGGTAAATAAACCGAAATCAGGAGGGGACGGTGTGGTGGCAGGTCCCTCTTGCTGGTGTTGTCTTTTTTGTGTCTGTGTCTGTGTAACGTCTGGCGTCTGCTTAACGAAATCACGATTGAATCAAACCAAAACGAAAGCAGACGACACTTAAACTACCCAACATAGTAGGGGTAGGCCCCCCGGTAGAAATATCGACTCCTCCCTACCCGCTTCTCCCCCTCAAAAAATTGACCCTTTCCTATCCATCCCCGCCTAAAAAATTGACCCCTTCCCTCAATCCAAACCGAAAAAAAAACGAAAAAAAGCGGTTTAATGGGCATAACTTCTCTCATCCATGATGATTGCGTCCCTGGAGGATCGCAGGTCCAGTGTCCAATGAAGATCAACTGGAAAATGGACGAAGAATAAGAAATCCAATAAACCAAGGTTCCAAGGTGACTTTCTTGGGTGAAGAAAACACCATTCGTCAACAGAAGCAAATATCTAATTTTCTATGATGGTTAGAAATTAGCTGCACCTTAAAATAATCTAATTGTTTTAAAATTATAACATAGCCCATCTCTTAAAACCATTTTAATATTTTTTTCAATATTCGGCTTAGAAGTAAAAATATTAACGATTGAAATTTTGGAAAACATTTCCCAAAATTTCTTCGTGTTTTGGCCATGCTGACCTTCATCCTATAATCAACCTATCACTGGCGATAACAACATTTCCCCCTCTTTGCCTTTAGGGTCTGTTGGGGTGGTCTCCCTCATAACGTCAGTAAACAACAGCAGAAGGGGGTGGTAACCCAAACAGACCATAAAGGCAAAATAGTGAATCGCCGTGAAAATGGTTGGTCTGGTTCGGCTGTTGGTTAAGGAAGTCCGCAAAACAACTATTTTCTTGGTCACTCCTCAACAAATCTTGAAGTGATAAACTTAACTTGGCCTACCACTTTCATAAATAATTTTTTAAGTCAATAACTAGTAAACCACTATACTAAAGCTTTACTTAAGGCCTTAGTAGTCTCGTCCATTTTGCTACAAAGCCACTCAACATTTGCCCATCAACATTTTGAACCCATGACATAATTTTGAAAAACAAATCGCCATTTTGATTTTCATGAGTATTTATTTCTGCTCTGGCCAATTGATTGATTATAGGATACTCTGTAAACATCAGAAAAGATAAAATAAATCAGTTTTGGGCACTGATCATCTTTTTCTAATAATCTTTCTTGCTTTAACAATCGATGCTTTAATCAATCTCCAATATAGCAGTGCTTTCTTCAATTTTTGTAGCTCCTCCGGATGAAGAATGGGCAAAGTAAATGGATCTCAAAAATTCAGCTTGATCTTGATCATCAACGTTCTCAGTTGGAGCTCCATAAACCATATTCAATGAGACCATCAACACCAAGAACATAGCCACCAAAGCCATCAAAATCTTTGAAATTAAAAAAACAACTAACTTTATGTTAAAAAAAGTTGCAATATAATTATAATATTCATATTGTTTTTCCTATTTACCATGGATTTAAGTTGATAGTTGAACATGTTGCAAGGAGAGAATTTACGCTTTGCCTAGCTCGAGTTGATAGAAATAGAGAACAGATACTGTTTCAGACTCAATCCTTATCCTTTGATATACTTGTGCTCGACGACACGATTTAGACTCCCTGAATTGCGGCTCTTCTTTCTATTGGAGGCAAATCTCTTCGCAGTTCGCAGTTTGTGCGCACACGTGCACGATTTTTTCCACTTTTCTAGCTTCGTCGTAGATGAATAATTTAATTTATGCTTAGAAAAACCCAACCCGTATCCAGAAACAGCTACACCCAACCTTGGTACACTGAATCCAGAGTGATGAGAAAACCCCAAATCTGAACATTGAAACCTGTTCACTTTCTTGTTCGAGTAAAATTCATTTATAATTTGGTGACGGGAAAACCCAATATATCTGTTTAGTGAAGCAAGGAACGAAATCAGCGAGAGCTCCGCCTCCTTTTAAAATTTCCAAATTATTCAACGAGAACATCAACACCAAGAACGTAGCCACCAAAGCCATCGAAATCTTTGAAATAAAAAAAAACAACTAACTTTATTCAAAATAAAAGTTTCAATATAATTATAATATTCAAATTGTTTTTCCTATTTACCATGGATTTAAGTTGATAGTTGAACATGTTGCAAGGAGAGAATTTACGCTTTGCCTAGCTCGAGTTGATAGAAATAGAGAACAGATACTGTTTCAGACTTAATCCTTATCCTTTTATATACTTGTGCTCGACGACACGATTTAGACTCCCTGAATTGCTGCTCTCCTTTCTATTGGAGGCAAAACTCTTCGTAGTTCGCAGTTTGTGCGCACTAGTGCACGATACTTTCCACTTTTCTAGCTGCGTCGTAGACGAATAATTTAATTTATGCTTAGAAAAACACAACCCGTATCCAGAAACAGCTACACCCAACCTTGGTACACTGAATCCGGAGTGATGAGAAAACCCCAAATCTGAACATTGAAACCTGTTCACTTTCTTGTTCGAATAAAATTAATTTATAATTTGGTGACTGGAAAACCCAATATATCTGTTTAATGAAGCAAGGAACGAAATCAGCGAGAGCTCCGCCTCCTTTTAAAGTTTCCAAATTGCAAAAAACGAATTTGCGTTGTTTGAAACAGACCAAACATTTCCTAATTCATTTTTATTCCAACTCTCAGTAGCAACAGATCAGGAACTTGATGTGAGACTCACACAAATATGGTAACATTTGTAATGTATCGCTTCTTCTCTAAATTATCGAACTCGCTTTGGTTTCAACACAATATTCTATACATATTTTAATTGTGGGATTTTTAGGCGAAAAGAGATAACTTGACTGACAAAATATGGAATGACTGTAGCCATCTTCCCCCTGTGTTATCTTTAGCGAAAATTTTTCTGTTTCTGTATTTGATGGCTCAGGGCAATTGTCATTTGCTATCTTCCAATATTAACTTGGAGCTTCTTGCTACGCACACTGCCTCCAAGATGGAGTTGTATTTATCCAAATACATCGGAAATATGAAGGAAAAAAAACCTCTCCTGCAAAGGTATATCCTGGGTTCTTCCTTTTTTATCATTTCTGCTTATACCTTCGTGAATAACAGTACCTACCTAAAGTTTCCGCACAGCTGAGAGAAGCTTATGGGAAAACAGTTTGTTTTAATTGTCCAAAACCGAGTTTTCGTCGGACGAAAACGATTTTTGGACTAGGGGTTCAAAGACTAAAGTTTAATAATGTATATTTTTTGGGGAATTTTTCGTTTACGGGAAGGGCCCTTTTAAATTGGTAGTAAAAGTTGCCGCACACTTGAGAGGGCCAGTAGTAAATCTCACTAGTTTTGCTTCCTTTTACGGGACGAAAAATAGAGCTAGGTGGGTTCGTTAGAGCTTAAAAAAGACCATCGTTAGCTCTATAATGGCATATATGGTTTACTTTACCATGTCATATGAAAAATCACGTGAATTTCGATTTGAAAATGAAAATTTTTCATTTCTAAGATTTTCTCCCTTTATTCCCCCCCCCCGTAGTTGCCGATTTTCCAAATACCGAGATTAAAAAAACAAGGTCAAAACAAAGGCCTGTTATTTTCTCCCCCTACCTTATAATAGTTTAGGGGCGTCGCTTGGTGATCGGGGAGCACCTTGAGACCTGAGTTCGACTCTCCCGGTGAGCATAGTTTCTCCCATACCCGGGCACTACCACTACACATACAATAAAGATCTCTTCCTAAAAAGGCAGGCACTAGCGCCAAATCGTACACAATGATGGTACTTCCATCCCCCTTCTTGGGGCTCCTTCCACACAATACAACACTTACACTGTTCACGCCATTGCTCAAAAATCAATAGAAAAAATATCTCGTCAGTGCAAGAAGGTCATCTAGTTGAAGACCAGATGTCTGCTAAACATAGCAGACGCACCTAATCCTACCAATATCAATTCTTATATTTTTAATCTCGATATTGGTAAAAATAGGCAACTAAGGGAGGGGGAACTAAGGGATAAAATCTTAAAAAGGAAAAATTTTCAATTTAAAATCGAAATTCACACGATTTTTCATATGGCATGGTATAGTAAACCATACATGCCGTTTTGGAGCTAACGATGATTTTTTTAAGCCTTAACGAAACCACTTAGCTCTATTTTTTGTCGCGTAAAATAAAGCCAAAGTAGTACGATTTACTACTGGCCCTCTCGAGTGTGCGGAAACTTCAACTTCCAATTTCATGGGCCCTTCCCGTGAACAAAAAATTCCCCAAAAACTATATGTTATAAAACTTCAGTTCATGAAATCTTAGCCAAAAAATAGTTTTTGCTCGACGAAAACTTGATTTTTTACGGTTTTTCAAAAACCTGTTTTCCCATAAGCTTCTCTTAGCTGTGCGGAAACTTTAAATAGTTACTGTATTTATAGTACTATATTCGAATTTGTCTTTTAACAGATACATGAACGACTATGCATTAATTATGCAAGAATCAAACCGGGATGGTACAGACTGGTATTTATCAAATCCCGTAAACGAGTACTTTCTCGTCAAGCGGATGAGCGATGGGAATCGCATTTTGCGAGAATTAATTTTTTCCAATAGCAGCAGGCTGATCCATTCAGACTTAATTGATGAAAACGGCAGTTTTCTAACGAATTTGCCTACTTCAGACGACGTAAGTGAAGCTGCCATAGGTCTAGTTCGTTTGCAAACTACTTTCGAGTTAGCCACCCAAGATCTAGCTGAGGGAAAACTGTTAGTTTTATCTATTGGTCTAAATTCAACATCTCGTCATCGAATGGCCGGTAATTTATTTTAGAAACTATAGTAGGATGTCCTCCTTTCAACGAGAGATTGGCTATTTATGTTTCACGAATAGCCGGCGACTGCTCGGAATTGGGTCGACAAGCTTACTTAATCGGGGAAGATGAAACTGCAATGGGTTGGATGCAAGAGTCTCTTGTGAGATACAAACAAGAAGCCGATAATGAGAAATCGGTTGGCATTGAAGACATCCTGAAGTATTATGCATTTTCTTCTCTCAATCAAGGTAGCCTCCATCTTTACACATTATTGTAATTGGTAAAGGTTTTGACTTAATACTGATGTTAATCCCAATGTTCCACAGGGCATAATGCCACGGCTTCACAATTAACTCGACAATTGATCCAGTTACTTCCTGGTGGCCAGTCAGAACTCCAGACTATTTTTAAATTGGAATCTGAATTACGCGCTTCTACAATTGCAAATACGGGGCACGCTTTCCATGACCGAGATTACAAGGCTCTTTGCAGGTGGAAATTGCTTAAATATATGCTATATATATATAAAGTTAGATTTCTAATTGTCATTAAAACTACATTTGTGTAGAGGAGAGACCGTCATGAAACCGATACCCGATTCACCTTTACACTGCAGTTACTCCGGCGCAAAGGAACTGTCGGCATTCATGGCACTGCAACCCATAAAACGAGAACAGATTTCGTTGAATCCTCCTGTAACCGTGTTTTACGACGTCATTTCAGATGACGAGATTGATATCCTCAAATCCATAGCTAAACCAAAAGTAATTTAATAACGATATTTTGAACATAATCGGAAATAACCTTAGAAAAGCGTCTCTGACAATCATTCTACAGTTGCAAGCTGGTTTAAATGTGAATTCGGTTACTGGTGAGATGAGCCTAAGTCAACGGTGTGTACTTTTGAACGTTACAATTCGCGATGAAGATCATAAAATTGTGAAGAAGGTAAGATTTTGGACAAATTTTCTGTATAGGCAACAAAACAAATAACCGTTTTTAAACAAATGACTTCATGCAATGCAAAGCTATCTCGTCGAATGGAGAACATATCTGGGCTCAAACTGACCCGTGGCTCATTTAACATTTATCAATACGGAGTTGGAGGTCATTTTATTCCTCACTGGGACTACAATTCCATGATTGTCAGTATACAGTGTACATAACTATTGTCATTATATATGAAGTTAAATTAAATCTTTTCCGTCTATCGTTTGGATTTCTTTAAAAGAACGAGACTTTGCTAAATGTCCATAGGGATAATCAAGTAGCAAGTTGGATTTTTTATGTGAGTATTTAGGCTAATTATAGTTCAACTAGCATTATTTTTTATAATGTTTAAGGTTATTTTTATTATTCTTCTGATACTGTAAATACTGTTAAATCTGAAGCTGAGTGAAGTAGAAGTCGGTGGAGCTACCGTCTTTACTGAAATTAAGACGGCCATTCAGCCAGTCAAAGGATCAGCCGCTTTTTGGTACAATATATTACCGAATGGACAAGGAGATCCTCAAACGAGGCATTCCAGCTGCCCCGTCCTAGTCGGATCTAAATTGAGTAATTTAAAGTTTTAATCGTCTACTAAATTTTGTTTTATTATTATTCCTTGTTCAGTTTCCTTGATTTTGCTCTATTTATCTGTTTCAAAACAGTTCTTGGTAAAGGATTTGGTTATAAAGCACAAATGTTCCGCCGTCCTTGCCGTTTGAACTTTGATGCCAAAGTGTAAACTCTGACGAAGAAATTCCGCTTGAAGTTCAGCAACAATGCTTGGATGAAAGAAAAGAACTAAACAATAAGTTTTATAAAAACTAACCAACTTATTGAGGTGTTCTTGTATTACATGTTAATTTGAATGCATATTGTACAGTATCCTTTAAAAAAAGCCGAGGGGGAATTTAACATAAAAAGATTTTTTTTTCTTTTTGCTCTTTCCTCGACAAATGATGAGCGAAAGAGAAGGTTTAAGTTGGTGTTTAGTTTGAAGTTAAGTTGAATGGCAACATACGAGCAGAAACAGTTTAGTTTCAAAGTCCATGTTTTCCAAAAATTTAAGCAAAGACTGAACATTTTTTGTTTAATATTATACGCTATTACGCAAGGTGAAGTGACTTAACTTTAATTAGAATATTTGATTAGCATTGAAATGATGACAAATCCAACGATGTAAAGGACGCATATACGATTTTATACATACTTAAAATCACATAACACAAACGGGCATAGCTATATGGCTACAGTTGCCGTTATAACTAGCACGGATTATGATATCTGGTCGGATGCTCGGAGGTCCGTTCCCAATTTCATGGTGACGGAATATTTAATATTTTAAAAGTTTAAAAAAGATGCCACTAAAAAACTGAAAATGTCCCATTTAGTTTAAATTATAGAATAATACCAAAAAGGGAAGAGTTGGGCGATCTGGCGTTCGGGTCGGTTGGCTCAATTGATATCTTGATGGGTTAGAATTGCAGTAAAATATTGACACTCTCCTCTCCTCACCATCCCGGTTTGATTCTTTCATAATTAATGCAAAGGGGAGAGTGGGGTAACTTGCTCGTTTTTTTCTTTTACCTATAATTCTCTTGTTTTTTTAACGAAATTAAATTCCCCAAGTCTTAAAAAAAGAAAACAATTCAACCTTTTCCTGGTATTTTTTTCAAACTTATCAAATTATATCTAGTTTAAGTATTTGACGATTTAAAAACAAAAGAAAATAAGGGACGGCTGACCCCAGATACGAGGTAACTTGCTCATACCACCAGGATCTCTTGGCCCTGTATTTCTTACGGGAAAAACCGTTGACTGACAGTAAAAACTCAAAATTAAAGAAAATAACTCAATAATGCAACCAACCAACGGAATATCAATAAAATGGGTTATATAAGTATGAGAGTTGACTATAAACCAAAAAAAAATTGAACACAAATAATGTTACTGCTATCAAATGAAATTTTATGTATTGCAAATAACCACGATGTTGTTTGGCCGATGCGCCCCAAGGCACCAACAAAGGGTTCTTAGTTTATTATTGAATATTTCTTATTTAAACTTATAAAGCAGATCGCTCTTTTCAAGTTATTTAGCTCTATATTTAATTAAAAAATTTGTGCTTTTTACCATGTGTGCGTTATTGTCATGCACACTAATATTCGAAATTTCAAGAATTTATGACTAGCCGTTCTGAAGATAAAAAATAAAAATATTGTTTGACTTTTCTAATGTAAGATTTTTCGAAAAGCTTTTTAAAATAATTTCTTTTGAAATAATGATAAAAATATTTTAAAGAAGTAGTGAAATAGAGAATTTCATTCTGTATCGACTAAATGTAAAAACGTTAACAGAAAAATAAATTATATTGGCTTAGAATACATTTTTGTGTAGATGACCTTGTTGAGGCTATTTCTGCCTTTCACCGTAGGGCTAGTTGGCTTATGGAAAATTGCCATTGCTGAGAATAAGCTAATTTCTTAATTGGCTCAAATTACTTGCGGATATTAAAAACTAATGAAGGGAATTATATAAAAACCCCCCTGAAAAAATCGTTGTTATTATGATTCATTTTTTTTTAATCGAGGTTTAAAATGAACCCCCTATCAGCACTTCTTCCACTAGAATTACAGGGGAAGGCAACTAGCACTGTTGTAGGGGTATGTTGTATCATTTATTTATTTCGTTTTATAACTTTAATAACGTTGTAATTGTAACTAATAAAATTTGAAAAATACCTTCAAGATAAAAGAATTTTTGCTCTTTTTTAGGACCAAAAGATATCAAAAAGGTTTTGATGGAGGGAATTGAGAGAGAAAATAAAAAAGTGTGCCAACCCTTACTACTCTCCCCTTAACACAAAACAAACTTAACAGGCTTTAAGAGGAGATAACGTAATAGTAACTTATTTTTCCAATTGTTTTGATACTTTTAAAGTAATAGTTAAAACCGATAATTGATTCGAAAGTCAAAGTAGGACGACCCAATTTTAAGACGAAAAAGTTATTATTTTTTTCATTCCTCAACTGTTCGTCGAAATACTTTGTAATTTTGTTTTAGGATGCACATTACTAACATCTACATCTCCCGATTTTTTCAATATTTTATTGCAATTCTAACCCATCAAGAAATCCATTGAGCCAACCGACCCGAACGCCAGATCGCCCCACTCTCCCCTAGTCGTTCAAGTATGTTAAAAGATATAGTAGGATATATTAGAGGAGACCGTTCCCACTTTGTACACCATCCCATGTTATACAGTGGCCTTAAACATTTAACAGGATGTTTTTTTTTAATTGTCCGCACATGGTGTGAAAATTTGAAACACTGACGTTGAATATTTTACGAGTTATTAAAAAAATAAAAACGGAAGAAAAAATTCGCAATCTTTTCCTCTGCTCGGTGAAATTTTTTATATTTATTATACAACTATTCAGTTAAAACTCAAAAGAATTTTATTTTAATCGTTTGCAAAATGTTGTATTTTGGGGACACTAACGAGGGGTGACTTTGAACTATAGGTGGGTGTGTTAGGGGAGGTTCAAAGTCAAAGGGCCAATCATGGCGAAGGCTTAAAATCGATTTGAAAGATACTCGTAAGTAAAATATCGATATAAGTTAAACTCCCTCTTTTCTCTTGCATCCTCTGTCAAAAACTACATGTACTGAAAAAACCTTTTTATTTAACAATATTTCTTTAAGAAATTATGTTTTTTGTTCCTTACTTAAAAAGTTATCAGCTCAAAGTTTTTGTTAATTTTAAAGTGGACTCTTCCTCATTTTTTTAACCTGTCTAAAGTGGAACAGGCGTCTGTCCAAAGTCACACCCCGGTACAGGAAAAAAAAAACACAAAAAAATTAAAATTGCCATAACTTCGAAAATTCTTATTATACAGAAACGAAAACAAATTAGGAGGTGGAAGGAGGCAAAAATTATTAATTTCAAAAAAATAAACGAAATCGTATGAAGGGGATGGAAGATAATGGGGAAAAACCGGAGTTATCAAAAGGGTGAACGGTCTCCCCTACTATAAATAACTCACGAAGGTATAAGCAAAAATGATAAAAAAGGAAAAAACCAAGATACCTTTGTAGGAGAGTTTCTTTGTCATTCATATTACTGATGCATTTGGATAAATACAACTACACCTTAGAGACAGTGGGCGTAGCAAGAAGCTCCAAACTAATATTGGAAGATAGAAAATGAAAATTGTCCGGAGCCATCAAATACAGAAACAGACGAATTTTCGTCATAGATATCAGAGGTTGAGGATAGCTACAGTCGTATTACGTGTTTTGAAAGTCAAGCCATCTTTCTTCACCTAAAACACCGATAATTAAAATATGTACGGGAGATCGGGGTAAGTAGAGTAGTTTTTAAGTTGGCACTATCAATATTTAGATATGTTTAGAAGATGAGTGTTGGAAGAATTCATGCTTATACAACCCGAAAATCTCCATCCTTTAAAAAAAAATCATTGAAAAAGTGCAAAGAGTTTAGTAATGAATGAAAAATTAATTTTTGTGCCTTAAAATCGGATCGTCAGCTTCGACAGATTTTTCCAATTTACGGCTTTCAGAAATAGCAAAAAATTTTAGAAAAATATAATTCTTTGAGGAAATTCTTTCCTTTTTCAATTCCATATTTTTGTTTATTTTTACTGCTGGCCTGGCAACGTGGGGCAGTTTATGCGTATAAAATCCGTCGTCCAACGTCAAAATGGTAAGTCTAAAAAATCTTTCAATTTCTTTCAAATGTAAGATAGTTAGGCATTACATTAGAAAACATGAACGTTGTATGTATCCAGACGGTTACATTTTAAAAGTTGTCAAGGAAGTTGTTGCTGAGAAAAAAATGTATGTGTTGTTTCCAAAGAAACCTCCTTATAAAAAGATCTAAACTGAAATATTTTAAACATTTCTTAGTTGCTGGAATTCAAGATCAGGCTGAAGTAACTACGATCTTTGGGGGTTACCAAAAACAGCGTTGGGTAATTCCACTTGTGTGTTTTACTGTATATGTGTTGCAATGTGAACTTTTTCTTGTTCACTCTAGGTTTTCAGTCACGATCAAGAAAGTAATCTTAGCAATTACGTTAAAAGAGCCAGTGAAATTTATCATGGAATCACTACCACTGACTTGAGAAGATTGGCTTATCGCTACCCAAGAAAAATGTGTATCCCCCCCCCCCCTCTTTTTTGGTCAGTCAAGAAGGAAGCCGGAAGGGACTGGCTCTTTGGTTTAATTAGAAGACATCGAGACCTTTCAATCAGAAAAACCACAATTAACATCTCTAAGAAGATATATCAGCTAACCATGTATAACGTTGATTCCTTCTTTGAAAATGTTGAAATCATAAGGGCTTGAGGCATTCCACTCCCCCTTCTCGTTGGTTTAATGCTGACGAGTCTGGTTTTACCACAGTGCATGTACCAGATGAAATTATCGCTCGAAAAGGAAGAAAACAAAAGTGGATCTATAACTTCAGGTGAGAGAGGCAAACTGGTTACAGTCTGCCTTGCAGTATATGCCACAGGGACGCCCATCCCACCATTCTTTGTCTTTCCACGGTAACATTCTTTGCAACTTAAATATCGTCTTTTGCTAATAAATTTCTCTGTATGTTTCAGAGTTCATAATTTTAAGGAATATTCCCTCCATGGTTCTCTTGGTTCTCATGGCTCCTTATCGGTTCTGCTTGATCAGCCAACAATTCTGGCTGGATGTAAGTCAAAGATTTCATTTTTTTTCATCACTTCATCCAGCACGTTCGGCCTTCGAAGAGGAGAGAAGCTGTTTTATTTCTCGATAACCAGATAACCAGTGCAGTGTGGATTATGAGTTGTGCATTATGGAAATGTGGATTATGGTCTTATGCAAATTGTTTGTCAAAGAGAAGGCGGTTTTTGTTTGTTGATTATTCATAGTTGCCTTGATGAATGGTAATTTTGGTTTGTAATTTTTAGATTTGTTCACAATGCTTATGTTTTATGCCGTTTGGCAACGTCATCCTGACAAAAGCTTGTAATTTATATACGCGTACACTCTATCTCTTCTTCCCTGACTTCTCTCATTTTTCTCTCTTCTCGTTGTTCCTTCGGCTTGATCGAGCAAACTGGCACTCGCCTCTTTAGTGTTCGTAAGCATTTTTTATTTAAACGAGATATTCTCTATTGTGGCAAAACCGCAATACTAACCTTTTTTCGTGTGTTCCAAAAAAATCGATTGGTAGGCTCATTGCAAAACTTATTCGACGCGTCGACAAAAGTGAGCCTCCGACCAATAGTCGTCATTTGTCGTTAATATTTCCAACAACAATATACATTTGAATCGTAAAATTATTTATTTATTTATACGTTTAAATGATGTACTGTCCCTTGAGCTGTTAGTTCATAAGGATAACATGGGCCCACATTGTTGAAACATATCTTTCAGCGGCATAATATAACTAAGGGATTACATTGAGTAACTAGAGATTACAATAAAAAGACAGTAATATAGTATTATAGACGAGCAACTAGAATATAATACGGGAGAAAATAGTTGCCGTACCAGAGATAGTTTCGAAGTGTAAACTGTAAAAAGGCTTCAAGAATCTCTATTAGACAATAACGGGATTGATTCACAATTGGCTTTTGCAACCGTCACCATTGAGTTGCGGAAACCTATAGCTTTAATAGCTTTAACAAACATAACATGCCATCAAGCCCATATAGAAGGAACATTGTGCCCCTTCAAAAGGGGATCTTTCTTACTTTTTGGTTAAATTAAGGAAAATTTCTGTAAATTAAAAATACGACCCAAATAGCTTATTTTCTCCATTTTTTAAAGATAATCGAATGTATTATCATTATAAAAATGTTACGATACATGTGTGAGGCTCACAACAAGTTCCTGATCTGTTGCTACATAGAGATGGAACAAAAATTGGCAAGGAAATGTTGAGTCTCTTTCAAACAACGCCAATTCGCCTTTTTGCAATTTGGAAATTTTAAAAGGAAGTGGAGCTCTCACTGACTTCGTTCCTGGCTTAACTATACAGATTTATTGGGTTTTCCCGTCACCAAATTATAAATTAATTTTATTCGAACAAACAACAAAGTGAACAGGTTTCAATGTTCAGATTTGGGTTTTCTCATCACTTCAGATTCAGTTTAGCCAGGTTCGGTGTAGCTGTTTCTGTATACGGGTTGGGTTTTTCTAAGCATAAATCAAATTATTCATCTACGACGCAGCTAGAAAAGTGGAAAGTATCGTGCACGTGTGCGAACAAACTGCAAACTGCGAAGAGTTTGGCCTTCAATAGAGAGGAGAGTAGCAATTCATAGAGTCTAAATCGTGTCGTCGAGCACAATTATATAAAAGGATAAGGATTAAGTCTGAAACAGTATCTGTTCTCTATTTCTATCAACTCGAGCTAGGCAAAGCGTAAATTCTCTCCTTGCAACATGTTCAACTATCAACTTAAATCCATGGTAAATAGGAAAAACAATTTGAATATTATAATAATATTGCAACTTTTATTTTGAATAAAGTTAGTTGTTTTTTTAATTTCAAGGATTTCGATGGCTTTGGTGGCTACGATCTTGGTGTTGATGGTCTCGTTAAATATGGTTTATGGAACTCCAACTGAGAACGTTGATGATAAAGTTCAAGCTGAATTTTTGAGATCCATTTACTTTGCCCATTCTTCATCCGGAGGAGCTGCAAAAATTGTAGAAAGCACTTCTATACCCGATTGATTAAAGCATCGATTGTTGAAGCCAGCAACGGCGATTTGTTTTTCAAAATTATGTCATGGGTTTAAAATGTTGATGGTGCCAATGGTGCCCATACACTGTTGATGAGCTATTAAAGAGAAAGTAAATTGTTCTTTCATTTTTAAGAGGAATGAATAAGCCATTAGCTTGCTGTAAACCAAATCTCTGGGAGACAAAGACTTACAAGAACGCTAGTCCGTTGCCCAGAGCCAACTGTATTCCCACACTCTAAAAACTGAGTGGCTTTGTAGCAAAATGGACGAGACTACTAAGCCTTTAGTAAAGCTTTAGTATAGTGGCTTACTAGTTATTGACTTAAAAAATTAATTATGAAAGTGGTAGGCCAAGTTAAGTTTATCACTTCAAGATTTGTTGAAGAATGACAAAGAAATTAGTTGTTTTGCGGACTTCCTTAACCAACAGCCGAACCAGACCAACCATTTTCACGGTGACTCACTATGTTGCCTTTATTGTCTGTTTGGGTATCCACCCCCTTCTGCTGCTGTTTGCTGACGTTATGAGGGAGACCCTAAAGGCAAAGAGGGAGAAATGTTGTTATCGCCAGTGATAGGTTGAATATAGGATGAAGGTCAGCATGGCCAAAACACGAAGAAATTTTGGGAAATGTTTTCCAAAATTTAAATCGTTAATATTTTTACTTCTAAGCCGAATATTGAAAAAATATTAAAATAGTTTTAAGAGGTGGGCTATGTTATAATTTTGAAACAATTAGATTATTTTTAGGTGCAGCTAATTTCTAACCATCATAGAAAATTATATATATGCTTCTATTGACGAATGGTGATTTCTTCACCAAAGAAAGTCACCTTGGAACCTTGGTTTATTGGATTTCTGATTCGTCGTCCTTTTTCCAGTTGATCTTCATTGGACACTGGACCTGCCATCCTCCAGGGACGCAATCATCATGGATGAAAAGTTATGCCTATTGCTAATAGCCCAATACTTCCCTGTTAGAAAAAATGTGGGGGTGTTATTAGGACCGGTTTTTCGGACAATTTGCGGATTTCGTGCAAATTTCTCCTTGGATCCTTTCTGTGGTTGGTGGGCGTAGTCAAACTTGTTCAGACGGACAAATTGACACGAAAAAACGTACGATCCGTTCAGCGGATCGTGAGCGCTGGTGATTAAACCGCTATTTTCGTTTTTTTAGGCGGGGGTGGGTGGGAAAAGGTCAATTTTTGGAAGGGGAGGAGCGGGTAGGGAGTAGTCGATATTTCTACCAGGGTACTACCCCCACTATGATGGGTAGTTAAAGTTTCGTCTACTTTCGTTTTGTTTTGATTCAATCGTGATTTCGTTAAGCAGACGCCAGACGTTACACACACACAGACACAAAAAAGACAACACCAGCAAGAGTGACCTGCCACCACACCGTCACCTCCTGATTGTGGCGTATTTGTCGACTTTTAAGTGAACTTTTGGTAGACAAAGTTGGGCAGAATTTCCGAGATTCTGAAGAGTTATGAAAGTTTCTGAAGATTCTGAGTATGTTCTGGCCATTGGAATTCAAGAAGAATTTTGTGGGGACTGTGTAGCCAGATTTTTAGGATGTAAAAACCACAGACAGTTTGATGCAGCTGATCTTTCGACTAGGTTTGTAACCTTTCCCATAAGCCATAAAAAACTTTCATTGATATGAATATGAATACTCAAATTACTTTATACAGACTGAGGGGGGATTATCTATCCCACAGTTCATTTTGTGTCTATTGTGTGGAAATGTTATATCTTTTTCAATGAAATCCTCTTACAGATTTCAAGCTTGACTTCCATGTTGAGGGCCTCTTGGAATTTATTATGGTCCATTCAGAGAAATGCTGCATAATTTTAGGCGAAATTGCTCGTTTTGATGAAGATAAAAAAGGGATTATAAATGAAGTTTTTTTGAAAAAATGTCTAAAACTAATTCGTCGAACAAGAACAAGTAGCATAATCCGTCAGGCCTTAAGTTGCAAACTATGTTTGCAACATTCATCTCGGTTAAGAGCTGGATAATACGGATGATTTTTTAACATAAGTACAAGTATACATATAGTAATATAAAAGTGCATTAAAAAAACTCCCAGAGTAATATAGGTGATTCACCCTTTTTACGGAAACCTTACATATTTGTTCTTGCGTAACAGGTGGCGGCAACCTGTGCTGTTTATTGTATTGTTTACCTGGTATACTAATAATATATAAATCAGGAAAATTTTAAGGGAGGAAAGCAGGGGTAACAAGTTATAATAGATGAGAAACATGCTTGTAGTTATTGGCTCTGGACTTTGAAAAGGTAAAAAGGGTTATATTGTCCCTTTATCAAATAGACTATTTTAAGTTCCTCCTTCCTTGATCACCCCTCATTTCCCCAAGTGTTATTAGAACGTAGGCTGTGTTATTTGAATGTCCTTAGAGGAGTTAATGGAAAGTCAGAAACTAGACTTGAATGTGGTAACGTGTTGTGACTGGTGGTGGATTCGGATCCAGCGTTCACACTAGATTATACGAAGCGAGTCGCCGCTAGGGTTTGGCGTCGACAACAGTTAACAAGAGACGCTGTATTATGAACCCTAGCAAGATACCCGTGACAATACATATTTGGGAAAAAGTCACACTCATATTGGGTCATTGTTCACTGCCTATTTTGGTCGTGCATTTCTAATATAGACGCATGCAAATATTTAAGTCTTTTTTACTTTGTGTCAGCAACAAGATAAAGTTAGGGAAAGCCTGATGGAGCCAAGTTTAGAGAAAGGTAACTATAAAACACGTTTAACAGGTGTTACCAGCATTCGCTTACGTTGCTAACCCCCGTCTACCGATCCGGATGATTGTCTTTCCGAGTTTCAATAAAACTTTCGATCGTCACTTTTCTGTGTAGATTTTCCCATTCACCGATTTAATCTGTAGGGAATAATTATTTTCTCCACAGAGTGGCGTTTTTCTACTAAAAAGTGCAGTATAAAGGATAGTAAATAGGGTTGGCACACTTTTTTTTAATTTTCTTTACATTTCCCTCCATCAATACCTTTTTGATATCTTTTGGTTTAAAAAAAATAAAAAATTCTTTCCAGTTCAATTTTTTTGGTTTATAGTTAACTACCATACTATTTTAACCTATTTTATTGATATTCCGTTGGTGGGTTGCATTATTGGGTTATTTTCTTTAATTTTGAGTTTTTACTGTCAGTCAACGGTTTTTCCCGTAAGAAATACAGGGGCCACGAGATCCTGGTGGTGTGAGCAAGTGACCTCGTATCTGGGGTCAGCCGCCCCTTAATATAATTTTTTTTAATCGTCAAATATTTAAACTAGATATAACTTGATCAGTTTGAAAAAAACCAGGAAAAGGTTGAATTGATCTCTTTTTTTAAGACTTGGGGAACTTAATTTCGTTAAAAAACAAGAGAATTATAGCTAAAAGAAAAAAACGAGCAAGTTGTTCCATTCTCCCCTTTGCATTAATTATGAAAGAATCAAACAGGGATGGTGAAGACTAGTATGGGAGAGTGAAGCAAATGGCTCACTTTTTTATCTTAGCTCCCATTCCCAGGTTTTCCAACGTATTTAGATCCACCAAATCTATAAAATAAAGAATAATTCCTGCTTTTTAAAAATGGTGATATTTCAATCCAATCTAAATAAAGCCCGTTGGGCACCTTCGGGATTTAAAGTTAGTTTAAGTTTTGTTGAATACGGATTGAAGAACTTTAGGCAATGTTTAATTTGCAGAAAGTCCTTTAATGAAAGCATGACCTACTACCATCACTGCCTACATACTGGCTATATATCCCTCTGATGTCGAATGGATCCAGCCTTTCCCATCACATTTCTCTGACTTATCATAGCCAATGCCGAAAGTAGTAAAATGTTCAACTTTCCAAAGCTTGTTTCCACCGTTTGAAACTTACAATTCAGCACCCATCCCTTTGTTTTCTCTCGCACGAACGAAAAAACAAAGGGATGGGTGCGGAAAAAAAGGGGAAATCTACTTTTTCCTTTTTCAACTTAAAATTCAACTTGGATAATATAAATGAAAAAAATTGAAAATCAGACCTGAAATATAGCTAACGCAGGTCTATTTTTTTTTGAGTCGCGTTTTCCTAGCCTTAGCCGTTCAACTGCAAAAAAAGACCAAAGTGGCCTAATTTGCATGAGGCCGTCTCGGCTTTCCAAAGACTTTTAGAACCGGCCAAAAGTACTTCAGGAAATGAAAACAAAAATCTGAAAAAAACAGAGGTGTTCTCACTACCTCTTACTATATACAAATTAAATTTGAAAGCATTTGGTTAAAAACTGTAGTACTGAGAGGACTTAAAAAACAGCGTTTTTAAATAAGGTCCTCTCGGGCTTCCAAAGACTTTCGGTAGGTACTGTATATATTTAAGCAATTTCCACCTGCAAAGAGCCTTGTAATCTCGGTCATGGAAAGCGTGCCCGTATTTGAAATTGTAGAAGCGCGTAATTCGGATTCCAATTTAAAAATATTCTGGAGTTCTGACTGGTCACCAGGAAGTAATTGGATCAATTTTCGAGTTAATTTTGAAGCCCCGGCATTATTCCCTGTGGAACATTGGGATTAAAATCAGTATTAAGTCAAAACCTTTACCAATTACAATAATGTGTAAAGATGGAGGCTACCTTGATTGAGAGAAGAAAATGCATAAAACTTCAGAATGTCTTCAATGCCAACCGATTTCTCATTATCGGCTTCTTGTTTGTATCTCACAAGAGACTCTTGGATCCAACCCATTGGCAGTTTCGTCTTCCCCGATTCAGTAAGCTTGTCGACCCAATTCCGAGCAGTCGCCGGCTATTCGTAAAACATAAATAGCCAATCTCTCGTTGAAAGAAGGACATCGTACTATAGTTTCTAAAATAAATTACCTGTCGATGACGAAATGTTGAATTTAGACCAATAGATGAAACTAACAATTTTCCCTCAGCTCCATCTTGAGTGGCTTACTCTAAAGTAGTTTGCAAACGGACTAGACCTATTGCAGCTTCGCTTACGTCGTCTGAAGTAGGCAAATTCGTTAGAAAACTGCCGTTTTCATCAATTAAGTCTGGATGGATCAGCCTGCTGCTATTGGAAAAAATTAATTCTCGCAAAATGCGATTCCCATCGCTCATCCGCTTAACGAGAAAGTACTCGTTTAAGGGATTTGATAAATACCAATCTGTACCATCCCGGTTTGATTCTTGCATAATTAATGCATAGTCGTTCATGTATCTGTTAAAAGACATAGTCGGATATAGTACTACAAATACAGTAACTACCTAAAGTTTCCCCACAGCTAAGAGAAGCTTATGGGAAAATGGGTTTTTGAAAAATCGTCAAAAATCAAGTTTTCGTCGAACGAAAACGATTTTTGGACTAAGATTTCACAGACTGAAGTTTTATAACATATATTTTTTAGGGAATTTTTCGTTTACGGGAAGGGCCCTTGAAATTGGAAGTTGAAGTTTCCGCACACTCGAGAGGGCCAGTAGTAGCCTAAATCGTACCACTTTGGCTTTCTTTTACGGGACGAAAAACAGAGCTAGGTGGGTTCGTTAAGGCTTAAAAAAAAGCATCGTTAGCTCTGAAACAGCATGCATGGTTTACTATACCATGCCAGATGAAAAAATTTTTGAATTTCGATTTGAAATTGAAAATTTTTCATTTTTAAGATTTCATCCCTTAGTTCCCCCTCCCGTAGTTGCCGATTTTTCCCAATATCGAGATTTAAAATATGAGAGGCAGGGGGAGAAAATAACAGGCCTTTGCTTTGACTTTTTTTCTAAATCTCAACATTTAAAGTTTGTTTCACTAGAATAAATTATGTACGGCATTTAAGAAATTGAATTTGGTTGTAAACAATACCAATTAGATATCGAAATGGTGTTTTATTTACCTCAGCAAATCAAAACAAAATTTCGGTTCATCAGTCTTTAACACACAATGACTTCTTTGTTTTCGAACGACGACTTTAGAAAAAAAATTTAGAAAGGAAGTTGACTGACAGTTATTTACGTTCACATAGGGATGAAAACGATTCCCGTTTGCATAAGGTTCCAAGTTTTCTTTGATGGTGTAGATTTGGTTAATCCGCTTGGGACTAAAGTAAATATTCATTAAATTGGCCATTTCTGCTACACGATTTAAAATATAGATTAACCTGAGAGTTCTTCAAAAAAATATTTTCCGTTTTTCATAGTTAAAACCAAACAATCAAAAGATCACAGATTAAATTTCTTTATTAAATAATTCCTAAGAATCAAATCATCAAAGAATATTGCAATCAGAAGAGGGGATGCTTGTTGACATTCCTCATTGGCCCAGTTTTCGAGTGCATGGGACAGTAGTAACTCTGTGTGCCGACACCAAGAGTGCGCATGAAATCGGTCCTTTCATGGACCCATGCATTAGCGACTAAACTCTGACGTTTACGTTAAATTTCAAGAGCTGACATAAGAAATCATTTCACTATTCACCGAGCATTTCATTATTGCTTATATGATTCTGGAAAAAAACCTAGTCCAAGATTCGCTGACAAAAATTTTCGAGAGTTCGTGATTTAAAAATCAATTATTAATAGATGTTTCTTTTCCTTAATTGCGCAGAAGTGGCAAGGGTGGGCTTTAAAGTTTGCCCATATTCTAAATTACGTAACTAATGTTAAACTATTGGAAACATTACGAAGTGCTGACATCATTGCTGGAGAATAACGAGTACTATTAAAAAGTAAGCCAAATGAAACTGAAGTTAAAACACATGAATCGACTGAACAGATATTTACAATGATTTGATTTGGTGTATTATTCAAAAATGGATAACACGAAGCTTTTATACGCAGGTTGCACAAAATTTATTGAAATTCTTAAATTTACGCAAGTAACACACTTTATTGGACTGATGTCGACCCAATTTATTTTTTGGTTGGCAATATCGGCCAACTTATCTGACTCTCAGCCAACCATTTCAAAATTGTCAAGTTTTTATGTTGGCTTCAGATATCGGGCCGACATCTATATGAGAAACAACACAGTAGCGGTAAGGAACTTATATTTCGCTATTTAAGTATGTACTGGAAACTGAACAGTACTTTACAATTTAAGTAGGTATTTTAGCATACTTAAATTGGGAAATTTTGGCGTAAATGCCTAAACATACGCTAACATGCAAAGCACGGTGCATGGAATGTCCTAGGCATTTTTTTTGTCCGTCGATTTTGTTGGCTAAGCATAGGGGGAGCGGTGCTATTCCGGACAAAATTTTGCAAACTGTTTTATAGTTTACATTTCTTTAAGTAAAAGCTCAGAAAAGTATTTGTTTTGGTACCAAGATATAGCCCAGGTTTTCTTCTTTTAAAAACTTCTGTTAAAAATGTTTTTTAGTAATAAATAGCTTAAATATTAACGGTTTAGTTTCACTGACACGGTCCGGTTTCACCCCACAGAAGTGGATTTTTTGGACAGTTTAAGAATATATATATTTAAAATAGTTTAACCCAATATTAATTATGTATAAATATACCAATCAAACCGGAATTTTTTTTCCTTTTTGATGGTTTAACTTTTGTGTTCGCTTAAAGTAATGGAAATCGAAGAAATGAAATTATATGAAATAAAGTACAGGGAAAGTTTGTTTTCCTTTTTCTGTAGTCTGTTTGGTGACCGGACGATTCGGCACTGACTTGTCAAAAAAAACTTTCGGCAATATCTAGTGGAAATTCGGCACCGTCTTTTTACCGATTCGGCACCAATCCACCAGGTGTCAATTTTATTTGAGTGTTCGAATGAAGTATAAAGTCATTTTATCATTTATGCCTAGAACAAATTTTAATTCTAAATTTGTAAATGAGAAATGGGGGTCTCACTATCTATATTTAATTACTTTAATAGCCTACATGTTATCATAATTTATGTATCAGTAAAAATAATTCAAATTTTAATGACTTTGATAAACATTCATTATTATTACACGAATTATTATAAGAAATTTTTTCGCCGTGTTTAACATGGCCCTTATGCATAAATGAATGCTGCATAAGAAAAAAATAACCAAAAAATATCCAATAGAGCAGTCTAACATACACGTTTCATTTATTTTGTGTCCAAAATGGCCCAATAAGCGTAAAGCGTTTTAAAGATGCTGTACGCTGATTTATTTGATTTGATTTGATTTATTTGTAACGCGCACTATCCAAGTAAAGTTCTAATGACGCGAATTTAACGTCATATCCTTAAAAGCAATCAAGGATCCTGTCTAATAACATTTTAGTGTTATGCCGCAGCCTCAAGGCGCAAACCAACAGTTTTATGACGGGTTCAGCCGGGGATCGAAACCAGATCATCATTGCCTTTGTTCCAACAAAAACATTTGCCATCGGTGAAAACTAAACACTTGTACGCAGCTGCGATTATCAAGAGTTCCCCATGCCTAACAATCAAGCAGGAAGATCAAGTTGGTGGTGTGTCCTTTAATCATGATGTGTTATACCATCTAATAGGTGGTGGTTTCATCGAGGAAAGTTTGAAGGAAATAAGAAGGAAAGAGGTAATGAGGAATAGAAAACCTAATAGTTTCTCCAAAAACAGTGAATTTGATGGAATATTTTTTTCTAAAGAAAAAGAAAGTGAAAAAGCTGACAAAGGCTGTTGTATCAGTGAAAAATCTACATGGTTAGTTTGATAAGAAAATTATGAAGTGGCATAAAGCCTTAATTCTTTTTATTTTCATCATTATAGCCAGGCACAAATAAAGCAAAAACTGTTGAGTACATGGCAAAAACTTTCGACTTCCCTAAACGCGAAAGAATATTTCGATTCAAATGTGTATCTGAAATATTTCTGGTGTATCCAAGGATAAAGGATTGTGATGAAGGATCTTTGGGAATTTCTAACTATTTCATACAACATAATTCAACTTCTAAATATATTTTTTAAAAATTAAATTGTTCGTGATGTTCACCAAAAATGGGAAAATATTTTCATTACAAAGCCGGTTTCTTGATAGATTCTTTATTGCTCTTTTGTTATTGGCTAAAATTGAAATCAAGAACGTTTTCTGAATCGTCTGATGGTAAATAAATCAATAACTTAATTTCTCGAACATTGCAATGACTTCCATAACTTGTTTAAAATTGCATGGAATTAATTCATTTTATGTAACTGATGCCAGCCATTTTTAACGTCAATAAACCATCATTTGATAACAAACTTGATCGCCTATTTCACTTCGTGAAGGGAACTAAAAGCAATTAAAAATAAATTCCCACATTATCTCAACGAATGATTAACTCAACGAGAAAATGCATCAATTTCAGAAATTGTTAAGGCGACGAATGTTTTCCACAACAAGCAGCCCTACCTTATTGTTGTTGGATCTTTGGAGCATTCTTTGTCCTTTAACCTGATTCTAGACTTTACTGTTATTCCCATTGGCAGCGATTGCACGAGGGCATTTAGTGTCATGTTCGCCTCTTTTTTCATGTTAATAGTAGAATTCCCAAAACATCTATGCAAATTGTATCTTTTCTTTGAACAATTTGTGTTTTGGATATTCTTACGAGAAAGTTGCTATACAGTTAACTCTTCAAACCAAAATTTTGCAGACATGCTAGACAACATTGCCTGGAGAAATCTTACTCATTCGTCCGATGCTGTTCAATAGATGCAGGTGAAATTATGTCCATATTGAAAAGAAACAACACCAAGCAGAAACACCAAGTCCTTATCTCATATATTTCATAATTATATGCTGTGTATAATTTGTGCTAATTGATTGCGAAAAATTATATACAGATAGCATGTTCAGACTCGTCTGAGGATGCTTTTTCCTTTTAAATGGATATTTTTCTTTACAAGAATTTATGTATACTTAAATTAATCCCACTTAGTGTACACTTATTATCCACTTCTTTGAAAATTGCGAATAAAATTGCGATTAATTTGGATAGAATACAGAGCATCTTGTGAAAAGAAATAAGTTAGCTTAATCAATTTGTTTAACATATTATTCTTCAAATTTATTGATTATAGAGCCGTGATAAAACAACCATTTCGATTGACGGACATAGTGAATTGTTGAATTTCTGCAGATGCTTTTTTTCCTATTTGAACTATGGCAAAGTGGTTTTACATCCATTTCACACTTTTATCTAGAATAGGTGGCAAACTCTTGCACGCATGCGATGTACATAAGTGTGACATGTGACACGAACACTTTACAGCAAGAAGATGCGGACATTTTTCTTTAGCAAGGCAGTAACAGACGCAAGGACTCCAAACTTCGAGTTACAGCGGTAGCAGCACTGAATCCCACTAAGCTAAAAAAGTTAAAGAATATAGTAAGTAACTTGACTTGAACGAATAACAATAATATTACATGTCCAGTGGAAATTTTGGTTCTCGAATAATTCAAGCTAATTTTCCACTAGGATTTTAGCTTTTTCATCTCCACACTGAAAGACAACTAATAGTTCTTCAATTGTTTTGCCTTTAACAACATCGTAAAATTAAACCATCTCAATTAGCTGTTTGTCAACTGTAACATCTGTAGTAATTACTTCGACCAGTTATTGGTTCCCCCGATCCCGTGATCTATTTTCATTGGTTATAAACTGACCAACGCTAATGCACCAAGAATCACGTGATAAATAGGCCACCTCCTGCGTTTTAGAGGCTGGCCACGAAGTCGAAACTTTAAACGTAAATAACTAGTAAAGTAAATTTATCCCAGCTATAGTATGATTGGTAGATTTTTTTTCTCTTATTTTTAGTATGTTTTTTTTATTTTTTTTATTTTGTTGCGCCATCCCCTATTACTATCATTCTCCCAGTAGAACCTGGGGCCCTACATCCCATTTTGACGTGCATATTGTGCAATCTTGACTGCATTCCCGGAATATTCTTATATGTGTCTATCTATTAAGCTACATTTATTATTCATTTTTGGATTAGATTTGTATTGATACCTATTGCGTGTATGCAAATCGTATATTTTAAGAATGTGAAATTTAATTGGAAATGAGATATACAGATTTTACGGAACAGTTATGCAAGTTTATCATACAGGAAGGTATAACGTTAAATATTTGAAATTGCGTGCAAAACACTATATTCCCGTAATATTCCACAGCCGTTTCATTTGAATGGGGATCAGGCCATCCCATATTGACGCTTATATTATAAAAAAAGGGTGAGCAGTGCTAGTAGGGTAGAGTTCTTCTCGAGAAGCCTGGATTTAGAAACGTCTATTTGAGGAATAAAAACTACGCCGAACGTTCTGCCAATAGTCTAATATCCATCTGTATATATGCTAGTAATGTTTGGGACGGAAGTGAGTCTATGAGAGAACGAAAGTGAACTTTCGGGAGACTTCAATTTGATAAAGCTTGGCTTTTGGTCAGCTGGAACCATAAAGTGTCACACCATGAGGGTTAAAAAGGGGCTCTTATTCTTCACAATTTCAAGGGATGGATAAGGCAGCTTTCATCGTTTTATAAACATTAAATTGTCATGTTTGTTATTATTTCGACAGCAAATTTCATTAACAAAATAGACTTATTTTGTTAGTAATTGAAGTAAGTTGTTGGTTTTTCATGAATTCTTATTTTTACTTTACGCTAACCATTTCGTATTTTTAACGCCGTTTTTTAATAGCTAGTTACCTTTTTCATTTTTTTGCTAACGTTTAAAAGTCGTAAGTAATTTGTGTCGTATGTTTTTTTTTTAAGTTGTTGTATGCAATTGTTATATTGTTTGCTGTTAGTTTGTTAATTGTTAAATTGGTAAGTGATTGTTACTATTAATAAAATAATAGTAAAAAAGGAGAAAAATTGATGGACATTGTTTTATTCGTATAATTTTTTCCCCGTAATCGATTCCTCTGTCTTTTCATTTGGATAATATTGCATAGGGGAGAGTATGGGTCACAAAGATGTAAACAGAAGTCATATATTCTTTATTTGGATAATATGAGATAAGTCCCCTACTAACACGGCCCATCCACTTTATGTAAGATGTAGGTTAATATGGGATGAATAGATCCAGGTCGCAATTGGGGGGCGGTAGTATAGCGTAGGTATAAATTTATTCGGATCTAGGATAGGATCAAATAAAGAATATTCATCGTAGATCCACCAGCTTATATCCATTAATATACTGATTGTACGTCAAAGTAATATACCCGGGGGTATGATTTTGTTGTAATACCATTTGGTACCTACACAGAATGTGCATCACAGTATAACCATATAAGGTACACAGTGGACGAAAAAGCTAAAAAATATCTCTATTTCCACTACACACAAACATTTGTTCCTAGAAAGTATGACTAGTTGGTCAAGTGGTCAGAGAGGTGAGATACGGAATTGTAGGTTAGTAGTTCAAATCTGGGGTGAGACTTTTATCTTTTATTTTCTAACAGAAATCATATCCAAAGATGGATGTTATTTCATGATACTGTGTATACACAAACCGGTATATTCAAGGGACATACAAATGGTACGTGCGGGGAAGGGGCAATAAGGATCAACATGAAGCATTCCATGGATATACTGTTTGTATCTCCCTTATCCTTGGGAGTACGCTGCAGTCATATCCATGGTACATCGCTGTGTTAGTAGGGTCGGTATTAGCGGTCACACCCAAATTGTGTTTGATTCAAATTGATTCGAATCGATTCAACTTGAATTGCGTTTTTTTTTTAGATTTTTCGAATATTCAGTTCAACTCGAATTGGAAAAATTGAAATTCATATTCATTTGAATTGTGATATTTTTGGGTAAATATTCATGGAAATTTACCTGAAGATTCATTTCCCGATTCGTTAATATTCATTGTGAATATTCACGAATATATGGGTCAATTCGTGTCAAATTTGACAAAATTTTTGCAAAGTTGGAATATTTTCAGTTTCAATTTCGACCGCTAGATGTACCACCTCTTTTTTCGATAAACGAAGGGGATGGGTATTGTTTGGGTTCTTTCAAATAGACAAATATTCTATTATTTTTGAATTATCACTAAATCCAGTCGGATGTGCGAAGTTCAGGCCCGGTTATTCAGGCCCGCGTCTTTCAAGCCCACTTTTATTGGGCCTGAACGTCGCAAAAATTGGGCCGGAAAGGCGGACTTGAATGTCATTCAGGCCCAATATAATTTTTTATGTTTTTCACAGTTAAATATATTGGAAATACATTTCATACCTAAGAATATTTAAACCTTTTTAAATAATGATCCATCAGTAATGATCAATCAGTTAAGGCTATACATAATAACACAATACATAAATATATCGAAAGCCAATCAGCGTTTAGCAGACGTGCATTTTGAATAATTCAAAATGGATTTGTTCCCTAGCAAGACAAGTTTTCTGCTATCGAAAAACGATTTATACAGGGATGAAGCTCTTATTACACTGATAATTTTTAATATAGGGTTTAGCGGCTGAGGTTGAGCGGCGGAGACTGCGCGCACCCGTGGGAAGGGGGTGAGTGAAAGGGGGGGGGGTATACCTGGGCCATACCATACACTGCCATTTTTCCTCCTACGCTACCATATCAACGGTTGTCTAATGGTCAGAGGCCCGGGCTGTAATGGCAATGGTCCGAGTTTCGAATCTCGGGCAAGTGAAAAAGATATTTCTGGTTTTTTTGTTGTCTCCTGTAGCAGAAGAATTTCGTTTGTAGCGTGGTCGATTCTGTCTAGAAACGTCTAGAAACGTAAATTAATTAAAAATTAACCAGATTGAATTGGGGATAGAAATAAAAATGAGGTAATACAGAAATGAATAAAGTATTGTCCCGTTGATCATTGATCACGCGTTGGCCATTGCCCCCGCTATACGATCCCGTTGGTATGTAGGCCAACCGGCAGTGTGGCGTCAGCATCCGCCGACGCCCAACACCTATATACCCATGTAGCTACACTTGTATCGCTCTCGCTCTAGTGCAGTAGTCAGTACAATACACGTTAGCACGTTACATGGTGGAGATGCAGAGCTGGTAAGTGCGAATTTTCACCCTTATTGTTTTGGGCGAGTTGCTTATTGAGTGGTGTGACTATCCGGCGGTTAAGATTTCTGAGGTCAGAAACCATCGGTGACGAGCTACTTAGGGGTGGAAAGATCGAACACTACTAGTAAGATCTCAGTGCGCGTGTATACTGCAGGTAGTCGAGCGTGGAAGTGTTGGTTATAAGCGCACAGTGAGCAGCGAGCCTTTTTTAGGCCGCGAGCAAGACCTGGGGTCGCTTGGGAAAAACGCACGTTGAGGGAAAAAGCGTGAGCCTTTTGTCCGCGAAACGGGGTCGTTGTAGGAAGCGCACAGTGAGCAGCGAGCTTTTTTTTAGCCGCGGGCCAGACCTGGGGTCGCTTGGGAAAAAACGCACGTTGAGGGAAAAAGCGTGAGCCTTTTGTCCGCGAAACGGGGTCGTTGTAGGAAGCGCACAGTGAGCAGCGAGCTTTTTTTGGCCGTGGGCAAGACCTGGGGTCGCTTGGGAAAAAACGCACGTTGTGGGAAAAAGCGTGAGCCTTTTGTCCGCGAAACGGGGTCGTTGTAGGAAGCGCACAGTGAGCAGCGAGCTTTTTTTGGCCGTGGGCAAGACCTGGGGTCGCTTGGGAAAAAACGCACGTTGTGGGAAAAAGCGTGAGCCTTTTGTCCGCGAAACGGGGTCGTTGTAGGAAGCGCACAGTGAGCAGCGAGCTTTTTTGGCCGCGGGCAAGACCTGGGGTCGCTTTTGTGGTAGTGAAACTAGGGATGAACGGAGTTACTAGTGGAAACAGTGGGACTGCGTGTTATGCCGTTTTTTTGTGTGCGCATACGTGTGAGTGTAAGAGAGAACTGTATGACTTGGAAACTGTATGTCACGTGACATACGCGGCGTACGCCGTGATCTACAACAAACGGTGTCGTTTTGTTATGCTGGTTAGCGCGGTGTAACGAATGAGAAGATCGAAGAACATCGGTTACTACGAGAGAAGCAGAGACGCACGCGGACGCTTTGTGACACGAGCAGGATCACACGGGAGCATCACCAGCCCGCGAACACACAGTCAACCAGGTCAGGAGAGGAGCCCAGTGGGAGTAGCCACTCGACGGAGTCAGGAGGAGGTAGAAGAGACGCAGCCCGAAACGCAGCCCCTTTCTGCACACGGGGTGCATCAGATTTCGTTCAGTGAAGAAGATACAGAGCAGTGGGAGGACGTCGAGGACGACGTCGTGAGCGAACAGCCAGCGTGGGATTACTCGGACTTTCGGAGGCGGTCGTCGATACTCAGTGGACTTCTGAGGGCCGCCAACAACCGCGGGAGCGCAGGAACTAACAGCGGCGGCAGCCGCGCCCACAACCAGTAGCGGTGATGGCAGCGCAAATTAAATTCCAGTCCCCCCTGTGTTCACAGGGGGGAAGGACGAGGACGTCGTGCAGTGGATGCACCGGTACGAGCGAATAGGAAGATACAACCGCTGGGGAGACGACGCCCTGCGGGACCACGTCGAGATGTCGCTCGCCGGAGCTGCACTTAAGTGGTTTACCTACAAGGACGCAGCAGGGCAACTGGCAAACGAATGGAAGGACCAAGCAGATCCCCTAGCCATCCCAGGGATGAAGACCCAGATCCTGGGGCAGTTCCGGCCAGTAAATCAAGATGATTACAATGAGGAAAAACTGAGGGCTCGGAAGCAGGGAGCAGAAGAAACAACAAGGGGGTACTACTACGATGTACTGGACCTCTGTCGGAGAGTGAATCCACGGATGGTGGAGGCCGAAAAGCTGAAATGCCTCTAGAGAGGACTAAAGCCGAGTGTCATCGAGAAACTCTGGAGCCTTAAACCTACAACCTGCGACGGATTCCTGCAGGAAGTAAAAAGGCTCGAAGAACTCACATCACGGAGCGAGGTGTGGGCTCTGGGTGTGCTGGGTGAAACAACACCGCCGGCGAAGGAAGAGCGGATGGACCGACTGGAGCGGATGGTGGAAGATTTGCTTGGAGCGGTAGCAGCGAAAAAACCGGAAAACCCACCTCAGCAGGGGTGGAAGACCGCCGACGCCCAACGAGGACCGCCCGGGCAGAGACAAGGTAGACGACCCGGCAATCTGAGATGGACTCCTGACGGGAGGCCGGTGTGCGGCAGGTGCGGGACGGAAGGTCATGTCATGAGGGATTGCCCGAGGTCCAATCGGCAGCAGCAGATGGACTTCGGGCGGACCCCGGATGGCCAGATCGTGTGCTATGGCTGCGGCGGAGCCGGGCACATTCAACGGTTCTGCCCGGGAGGACAACAACAACAACAACAACAATATGGACCTCCGCCCCAGCAGAGACAGAACGGTGCTGGTCAACAACTGATTGGTCTAGTCGGGACGGCGGACAGGAACACCGAGAAGAAGGTATGGCCAGTACTAAAAATTGACTTTAAACGTTTGGTGGTCCAAGATGTCTTGTGTGGAGGAAGACGCATCCCGGCCGTGATCGACACGGGGGCAGCGGTATCCGTGGGTTCCCCAAAGCTAGTAGGAGAACTTAAGCTAACAGTGAGACCATGGAGTGCGAATCGCTTAGTTTCAGTGGACGGGAAGGAAATCATTTCAGGAGGAGCCGCTCAATTGGTGATTTCGGACGGAGAGACCAGAGTGGAGGGAGAGGCACTTGTGCTGGACGGAGATATAGACCTGCTGTTAGGGAAGGATCTATTGGAAAAACTTAGAACAAGACTGAAGATTGGCGCACTACCTGAAATATTCATCGGCGAAATGCCCATATAGCGGAAGAGAGGCCTGAGAGTGTCCCAAAACTAAGGATGCAGACCGGTTGCTGGGTACCGGCCAGATCCCTAAAGGTAGTAGCGATTAGACCCCTGGAGCTGACGAAATATGGGGACTGCGTGCTGGTCGAGCCGTCGGAGAAACTGCTGGCCTCGAAACGCCTCTCGACTGGGAAGGCGTTGTTGAGCACCGTAGGGGTACTGAAGCAAATATCAATCACCAATCTATCAGAACAGCAACAGTGGCTGGAGGCCGGAGTGGTGCTAGGGGAGATACACGAAATAGACAAGATAGCGGATGAGGACTCACCGGAAGCAATGATCGCAGGAGTAATGGCAGAGGAAGAAGACAGCAGTGCCAGAGGGCAGGACTTCGACAAAAAGATCTTTGAAGGGCTGAGTCCGAGTCAGCGGAAGAAAATTTTGCAAGCTCTCTTGGAGTACGACGACTGATTTGCGCGAAAGGGAGACAAATTAGGAAAGTGCACGGCAGCAGAACACACAATCGAGACAGGGGACGCCAAACCCATTCGACAAGCGCCGAATGCCAGAGCATGGAGAGAGCGAGTAATAATTGAAGAACAGTGTAGAGAGATGGAAGAGGCTGGGGTGATTGAACCGTCGAACAGCCCGTGGGGAGCGGGTGTGCTAATCGTGCTAAAAAAGGACGGGACCTGGAGGTTCTGCGTGGATTACAGACGCCTAAACGCGGTGACCATCAGTGACGTGTACCCATTACCCCGCATTGAGGAGACGTTGGCTCGCCTGGAAGGGGCGGCATTCTTCTCGATCATGGATTTGCAGTCCGGGTACTGGCAGGTCCCCATTAAGGAAGCGGATCGTCCCAAAACAGCGTTTGTGACAGCGGACGGCCTGTACCAATTTAAAGTTATGGCCATGGGGCTATGTTCAGCTCCCGGAACATTCCAGAGGATGATGGATGTGGTGCTGAGTGGTCTTAAATGGACTACCTTCCTGGTCTACTTGGACGACATAATTGTATACTCGCGGACATTCGAGGAACACGTTCACGGGTTGCGATTGGTATTGGACCGGTTGCGAGGCGCAAATTTTATGGTCAAATTGGAGAAATGTGAATTTTCCCGACCCTCGCTGAAGGCGCTGGGACATATCGTTGACAAACACGGTGTCTCACCGGACCCCGAGAAAATCCAGGCGGTTCGTGATTTCCCGCGGCCGACACTGAAGACGAGCCACGCAAAACAAATTAAAGCTTTGCGAGCATTCCTTGGATTTTTATCTTACTACAGAAGATATGTCAGAGGGTTCGCGATGACGGCCAAGCCACTCCATGACCTGGTTAGGGCAAAAGGACCTATGCAATGGGAAGAAGACGCCGAAAAGAGCTTTCAGGCTTTAAAGAAGGCACTAGAGGAGGCCACTCGGCTGGCCCACCCCGACAATTCAAAACCGTTTGAGATCCACCCCCACGCTTGCGACTACGGGATTGGGGCAGCATTGGTCCAGAAAACTGCGGAAGGGGAGAGACCAATCGCTTTCGCGAGCCGGCTGCTGACAAAAGCTGAACGTAACTATTCCATTACTGAGAAGGAGTGTCTGGCGCTTGTGTGGGCTATTAAAAAGTTCCACAGCTACATCTGGGGAGCAGAGGTAAAGGTGGTAACCGACCATCACGCTCTTTGTTGGTTGATCACCAAGAAAGACCTAGCGGGCCGCTTGGCACGATGGGCGCTTTTCGTGCAGGTGTACCAGTCTCAGATTGTTTACAAGAGTGGTCGGCTGCATGAGGACGTGGATGCGCTGTCTCGGTACCCGGTAACCACCAAAGGAGAGGACGACGACGAGGACGATTTGTTGCCGGTCTTTTCTGCAGCCTTGGAAACAGAGCGTCACCGGACAAGGGGACGTCAGGAAGGCGTGCTGAAGTGGCGAAAAATTTTCATGCAGTTGGGGAAGCGAGAGGGTCGAGCGCACAAGAACTTTGTTGTATCTAACGGGTTGCTGCATGTACGCACGTTGGGTAAACAAGGTATGCGCCTGCGACTTTGTGTCCCACCAGAGCAGCGGAAGGAGATATTGGATGCGTGCCACGGGGACAAGTGGGCAGCACACCTCGGGATGACACGGACCATAAACCGGATTACAGAGAGATACTACTGCCCACGGATGGTGCATCATGTGATGAACTATGTGAGGGCATGTACACTTTGTCAAACCAAGAAGTGCCCCCCTAAAGAACCACAAGGATTAATGGAAGTTATTCGGGTGGAACGACCATTTCAGAAAGTGGGCATTGATGTGTTGGGTCCGTTTCCTGTAACTACGGGCGGCAATGTGAACATTATCGTCGCAGTGGACTATCTGACGAAATGGGCGGAAACCCGGGCTATGCGAACAGCAACGGCGCGCGAAGCGGCTGAATTTTTCGTCGAGGACATCGTACTGCGCCACGGCGCACCGGAGAGTGTAGTGACAGACTGTGGCAAGTGCTTTATTGCGGATTTCACCAGAGAGATAATGCGACTCATGGAGGTTGACCACAGGACCACGACGCCGTATCACCCGCAGGCTAATGGGCTAGTGGAGCGGCTAAACCATACGCTGGCAGATATGCTGTCGATGTACATCAACAGCACCCACACCAACTGGGACGAGATTCTACCGTACGTTACGTTCGCCTACAACTCCAGCAGGCAGGAGTCGACGGGAAGAACTCCGTTTTATCTCACCTATGGGCGAGAGGCGAGGTTGCCAGTGGATGTGGCTATAGGGGCAAGACCGTCAATCGGATCTAATGACCCACTTACAGTGGCCCGAAATTTGGAGACGGCGAGAGAGGAGGTAAGAAAGCGTTTGGAGCAGGTACAAGAACGCCAAAAGGAGCTCTACGACGCAAAGCACAGGGAGGCCCTAGAATTCATCCCTGGAGAAGAGGTACTCGTGTACAAACCTTTTCGAAAGGTTGGGCGGTCTGAAAAACTGCTGCATCGTTGGTTAGGGCCCTATGTAGTGGTTTGTCGCGCATCGGCGCTCAACTACGAAGTGAAGAAGCCAAGGAGTAACTAGAAGGAGCTGGCACACGTCGTAAGGATCAAGAGATTTGTGAGGAACGGAGAATGGACGGTGAATGAAAATGGACAGAATAACGAGGTGACAGGAGTGGCGGGAAGTACTGTGCCCAGGCCCCTTGAGAAATGCAGCGGGTGCGTCAGAGCGGCTACACAAGTGGAGACTGGGCGACCCAAAGGACGCGCAGTGGAGACCTCGGCTGACCATGGACAACAGGAGGAGGCTGGGACAAATAGTCGCCCAGAGACAAAGGGAGCCACACTGCGTCGATCTACACGAACGTGGAGGGCCCCGGACAGGTTCTCACCTTCGGGTGAAGCATCAGCAGTTGGGGCTCTTCTTCTGCTGCTGGGCCTACTCGGGCCTCTCATGGGGGTACAGCAGAGCCAAGGAATGCAACGCGGGTCGTTTTTGAAGGACGGAGTGGTCTTTAAGTTTCAAGGATGAAATTTTTTTCAGTGACTCGGAGTGGGTGGTGGTGACAGATGTCTCTCTCGGGTCCATCGAAACCGCGATCACCGCGTTGCGTCACTGGTTTTCAGTAATGGCGAATGAGGGCAAGGGTGTAACGGACGTAAAAAGCGAGCATCTATGCACCAGGGTGAAAGACCGAGCAATGGAAGGACTGGAACTTCTGAAAGTAGTGAACGGACGCTATCAGACACTACGAGAGGCACTGGTTGGGCCGGAAAAACGAAGCAAACGAGGCCTGGTTGATGCTGGAGGTACAGCGCTACAGTGGCTATTTGGAGTGGCCACCGGACGCGATTTGGAAGGACTGAACGGACAGTTACAGGCCCTGGGACGAGAGACGACAGGAATCATCCACGCCGTGGCGCAAAGAAGCAACTCTCGTGAACGAGACCTGGCGGGAGCTAGGTGAACACGTCCTCGTCATGCAACAATTGAACAAAGCCCACATGTCCCTGGAGAAAGAATTCAACTAGTGGAAGGTGAACATCGTTGAAACTGTGTCCTCCCTGGAACGACAGATGCTCTTGGAGGCGAGAATAGACGACGCATTTCGGACGGCCCAACAGACTATGGACTGGGTGAGGATGACGTTGGAGGACGTCAGCGTCGGTCTAGCACTACTGGCAACTGGTAAGCTACCCCCTGAATTATTTCCACCTAGTCAGCTGCGGATAGTGCTCAAGGACATTCGGTCGAGACTGACGACCGGGTGGGACCTTACGCCAGCCTTACAGACTGGTGATCTGTGGAGGGCATACCAGGAGGCGCAAGTCGTTTCGGCCGCAACAAAAAACGGACTGCGACTATTCATCCACCTGCCTATTATTGAAGTTACACAATCTTTTGAGTTGTATGAAATTTTTGTCTTGCCTGTATTCAGCACGGCCGGGAATATTGGGTTACGCTACGCGCCAATACCCGCATTTCTAGCCGTTGGAATGGACCGTCAGACTTTTATGGAGTTAACGGAGTCCGAAGTTCGGGTCTGTCAAGGTCGTTCGGGCTCTGTTTGTCCACCTAGTAAAGCCATCTACCGCAAGAACTTTAAGAAGACCTGCGCAATGACGCTATTCTTACAAGATTCTGGAAAGAAAAAAATGAATGTGACCAAATTGTAGTTGAATGGAGAGGCCCGGAGGCCATTTACTTGGGGGACAACGCCAGTGGGCGGTGTCTATGAGTAAACCACAATCACTCGTGATGGCCTGCCCTCAGCAAGTGGACATGCGGAATCATCCGAAAGCGGAACTGCCTTCTGTCGGCATTGTGGAAATTCCTCGTGGATGCTCGATCCAGACCAACGAATGGATTTTACAATCCAGCCAAAAATTTTCTACAGTGTCTACTCGGAACGCCAGCATCCTTATGCCTCGGCTGCGAGGGGTGAACTGGGCTGTGGCGCAGGACCCAGGTGACGTAAGCACAGACGTGGACGGGCGTTCGGTCAACTCATCGCTCCAGACGTCATTGGAGACGTCCTTGAAGCGAATAGCCAGCGGCAAAACTGGTGCTAATGATTTTGGTAAGACTGTTAGGGCTCTTGAAGAAGGTGACAAGGAAAGGCAAGACGGAGCGCAAGGCCTGCGGCAATATCCATACGAGCTGTGGGGTGGAATGCTGATGGCGTTTGCTGCGTGTGGCGTGGCAATATGGATTCTATGGCGCCGTGGCGGTGGGAGCACTGCAGAGATGACTGAACTACACATTCGTTTTCTGGCCTTGGAGGATATTCTACGGGCTGAAGCGGAAGACAGGAGAGGCCGCCGGGGAAATACGTTGGAGCGTCTGACGACCTTAGACGGCCGTATGACAGCCCATGAACGGACTTGCATGTCGGCGTTGAGCAACCTGGAGTCAGCTGTTGGAGATCCGCCCGGGAGAGTCGGCGTGTAGGCCTTGTGGTCTACTTTTCATCGCCATTTTTTGTTATTTCGTTTTATTTTTTGTATTCTCTTTTACTATTCATTTTGCTTGTTAGTCTTGTTTGTTTTTGTATGCTTGCCTTGCTATGTAGTATTTTTTTCTTGACAAGACGTGTAGTGGCAGTCAGGACGTCTGCGTCTAGAAGGGAAGATGTCGCGTTGATCATTGATCACGCGTTGGCCATTGCCCCCGCTTTACGATCCCGTTGGTATGTAGGCCAACCGGTAGTGTAGCGTCAGCATCCGCCGACGCCCAACACCTATATAACCATGTAGCTACACTTGTATCGCTCTCGCTCTAGTGCAGTAGTCAGTACAATACACGTTATCACGTTACAGTATTCACTGTTAGGAAGAAAAGGGGGGAAATCAGAGTCATAGAAAAGAAAACAATTTTTTTACCGAGGAGAAGTTGGTTTTCCCATAAGACGCTGTAGGCGACACGGAAGTTGGACACAAATGAGATTTTCGCATTGGCAGAGAATGCACAACGCAGGATGTCCAACTGCTCTATAAGACCCTCAAGGGCCCTTTTGGAAGCCAAGAGGGGAAAATTTTATTTGTTCAGATAGTGTACACCAACTTTCTAATAATCTCCGCACCAATTCAACTGGGGGATATGAACCGAATTAAACACACATGGAATTCGATTTTCTTCCGTCGTAACGTGTGGGTGTAAAAGAGCCAAGAGAAGGAAAATGTTTGTTGACGGTCGTCTTATTTTAGTTTAGTGCAGAGCCACTCAACGACCATTAAATTTAACATTAAATGCGTATGTTTTGGACTTCCGGCGTTGGTATATACATAGCAGGACCCGACAGAAAGCCCTCAGAACTGCCCTTGCCGAAGGATAGGATTGCAGTTTCGTTTTATTGCATGTGATGACCCAATTCCGTAAGACAATTTTCCCTTTTCTGTAAAAATTTGTATTATTACACGAATGGACAGAAAATCGCATTGGAGGAATAACTCAGATAAAAAGGGAAACCTGAAATTCATTTACAGTACTACCTGAAACACGTGGACGTTTATTGGTAACTTATAATATTTTCGGTTCGGCAGAAGTTAATTTAAAACAGTATCTCGTTCTCTCCGCTCCATTGCTGCTTGCCATCGAGTGTTTATTGACCTCCGCCCAAAACAAAAAAAAACTAATACAAAAATAAGACATAAAATTGAAATTGCTGTATTCAAACGAAGAGATACACAACAAATGTAGAATATTAACCAGCGATTACAGCTCTAGAAGATAGTCGGTTAGTTGTTCTACATCCGGTGGGCTGGCATTTAGTAGATGACACACATTTTTCAAAGTCTTCACTTGGTACATTGTGGCCAATTTACTAAGTTGATGGACGCTGGCACTCGACTCTAAACGGCCAGTGTAAAGGAAATTTAGGAAATTCTTCACAAGTTCGACATCAAATTTTGCCACCTCGAATCTGACGATTGATTTCTCTGCTGGTTTGCTGATCTTGTTTAAAGACACATTCAGGACAGGACTCCGGGCACATAAAATAATTGAGAATTACCAGAGTGATCGCTTGGCGATCACCATGGGTAATTAGAATTGTACAAGGAAGGAATGAGAGAGACCCTAAGGGTGTAAACTTATTTATTTTAGCACTTCACAGCAAAAAACTGAAGGCCGTAGCCTTCCTCGGCCGCGGCACGCCCTTCTCATCAAACTTATTATGACCAATCGAAAGGGGGGTGCGCGTGCCTATTAATGCATTTCATAGAACAAATTGACAAGAATGTAACATAATCAAGGGATATTGTGGCATAAAAAACTGGCTGCTTAGCCAGAAAAAGCCGTTGTGTGAATGAACAGAATGAACAATTTCGGACAAAATTAGCAAGGATATAACGTAACCAAGGGAAACTGAGGCATAAAAAACTGGTTGTCTAGCCAGAAAGAGCCGGTGTGTGAGAGTAACAGAATAAACAAATTTGGCATCTTCATGACATAATGGACCATGACGGGCCGGCCTGACACGGTTGCGTTTCTCGTTGACTATTCGAGCCCACTTCTCTGTCCTCTTTTGGACTGTCTTTCCGGCTGGACCCTGGATATGGCAGGTGCAACATTGAAAAATTAAAACAAATGGACCGGAATGAGAAGGGAGGATTGCGGGTGGGATATATGACCCTTAGGGTCTCTCTCATTCCTTCCTTGTACATTTCTAATTACCCATCGTGACCGCCGAGCGATGACTCTGGTAATTCTCAATTGTACAGCGGAATACATTCCGCTCAACCCTAAGGGTGACTTTAAAGCCTAGCCGTCGGTCAAAACCGACACTGCGAATGTTGCAGTTGCCCCACGATTGTAAAACCTGCTGAATGTCTTTTGGTTTGCCCAATTCCCCGCTTGCAATATACTGTCAATAGGGAGGCCCCTAGCGACGGCCAATGACGAAGACGCACTTCTTGTCGAGTGAGCGCTGTAAATATCCGTATCTACTCCGGCCGTCTTAACCCTTTATCTACCGTCGGGACAAAAAAAATTGACGGCTTTTCAGTAGGCAGACACGAGAAATGAAATCAGACAAAATGCCTCACACTTAAGCTGTTTTCTCAATGATCTACCTACAAAATTGAATCGCCTTTTCAACATATGTCAATTGTCCATCGGTAGATCGAGGGTAAGAGTTTCAAACGATTCGTAAGAGCCATTCTCGTGTTTTACGAGGTTCTGGTGTAGGGACATTTCTGGCACGTCAGGCGGCTCCGATCGAAGTCTACACGATAACCTTTCATCGCGAACCGTCGGGACTTAAGTCTCCGCCAGATATGTCCCTCCAGGCGGCTGCAAGCCCCTAATTCCCCTGGGAATTAGCGATCTGGGTGCCGCGCGACATAAGTGTCCACGATGCCTCAAATACAAATAAAATAAAGGGTTCAAGTGAATTTGAAGCCGGTGGTTGGATAGATATCGAAGGGAAGGCAAAAGAGGCGAGAAGAAAGCGCGAAATTTCTTTAGTAGCTTGACGCAAAAACTTTAGTATCGACGGGGAGCTTTGTGGAATGAAACGAAGACAAGGAATTGGGAGTGTCCGGTTCGGCGTTAGTTGTAGTTTCATTCCTCCGTAGCTGAGCTCCTTTCTGTCCAACGGTTCTTTTGAATTGATTTTGAAGTCTTCGAGGCGCTATTAGTGCCCGTGTAATTAAATTTTACACAAAGCCTCTTGTACTTTCTTATCCGTGCGTTGATTACTGCTGTCTCGTGAGGAAACTCCGAAAGGCGGTGAAAGGCGCTGGATAAGAATCAGCCCCGGTAACTCCTGCATGTGCATGCTTTCCCCCTGCATGATAGAATAAGACCGTCATATAAGGCTTAGGACGTAAGGCAATTCGTTATCCTTTTGGCGAATTCACAAAGACTAATCGTGCCTTTTTTTTTATTCTGTATTTTCAGATTGATTTAAAAAGGCGAAAGAGAGACGCAAGATATACAAAGTCGAGAGCCGTGAAAAATTCAGCCAAGAAAGCCAACGCCACCTCTGTATAAAAAAGGCAGCAATTAAAAGAGGCAAATGAACAAGAAGCTGGGAACAAAGAGCCGTCCATCGATACTGATACCGGACATGAAGCTCAAAATAATGTAGAGGAATCAGTTGCCTCCGAGGGGCCGGTTGAGGAGCCTGGTCAGGAGCTGGCGCCTGAAAGGGAGCCGGTTCTTGATCAGGGGCCGGCTGATGAGGAGGAACCAATTGCCGAAAAAGAAAAAGAGACTGCCAACGAAGAACCTCCGGTAAAAGCTAAGTCAGCGGTCAATTTGCGGAAAGTGTCCGTCAGGTTGGAACGCCTGGCTTTTGATCCGGATGGTTCAACGAAGGCAAAAAAAAATAAAGCACAAGATGCTGATCTTGAAGGTGGTTCCTCGCCACCTGAAAAGAGGAGAAGAATGACCCGGTCAACCGCCAAGGTAGGGTGCTCTTCTGACGGTCAAGTTGCCGACGACGAAGTGACTCGTTACTTCGCTCGAAAAAAAATCGGACTGACCAATGCGAAATTGAGACATCGTGGCCCTCGCAGTTCTAAAGGACATCCATCCATGGCCCCTAAAAAGGTCGATTCAGATGCGGTGAAGCTTAGAATGCAACAAAAGGCCGATGCTAAATTAATCGCACACCATAAATCCATGAACAAGCATTGGAAGGGAGTGAGCTATTGGACTGATGTGGAAGAAGATTACCAAGAGAATGATGATGAGAATCAGGAGCCACAGTACCGGCAGTATTCCTACGCGTTTACTCCAGAGGAACCTGTGGGCCCCGTATTTTCTAAGTTCCATCCGGGTGATACTCCTCTCCACATCTTTTGGTCTACGCTTGGTGGATTCCAAACTTTTGATCTTTTGCTAGAAAAGACAAATAAACGGATCCGAGACTCCTGGAATTACGTTGAAAAGGGCAATCCACCATCTAGGAGATTTGGAGGCAGACCAGAAGGGAGGCAGTCTAGCGAAATGCTTCCTGGAGGTTAAGTCGACAGATATGAACTTGTTGCGTTCCTCGGAATACAGTTCTTGATGGGTTATCATCGTTTGCCGGAGCTGTCGATGTATTGGGAAAGGCAGCCGGATACTGGTTACGGCCTTGGAATCGTTCATCAAGCAATGACACGTGAGCGTTTTAAATTCATTTCAAAACACTTGGCTTGCGCTGATCATGGTGAATTAGACAAGGATAAACAGTTGAAGGTGCGAAAGGATCCTATTTATAAGATCCGATCGTTGGTGGACGCACTCAATAAGCAATTTAGTGAGTGTCACCGGCCTCCCAGGTGGCAAAGTATAGAAGAAGCCATGGTAAAATTTAAAGGTCGATCCATGCTTCGGCAAACGATGAAGGGAAAACCCATCAAAAGTGGCTTCAAAATCTGGAGTCGAAGATGTAATAGAGGCTACACCTATAATTTTGATATCTATCATGGAACTCGAATTGGTGAAACGCCCAAGGATTCTAATTTTACGATGGTGGAAGGAGTAGTTCTTGATCTTTGCGAGCCCTTGGCAAAGATTGGACATGTAGTAGCCTTTGATCGCTTCTTCACGAGCATCGCCCTCCTGGACGAACTGGACAAAAGAGGGATCAATGCGGTTGGAACGATTCTTAAAACTAGAGTGGGGCAACCCATCTTTCCGGTCAACGAATCGAACCTTCCGCAGGACGAATTTGTGGCCAAGTTTGGCGGTGAACCAGGAACGGGAAGAAAGGGTGTTTACATCTGGAAGGACACTAAGCCGTTTCGGGTCGCTTCCAACTTCCACGGCTCAGAGGTCGTCAAGGTGCAAAGGAAGCAGCGCGATGGTTCATTCAAAATAAAGTCTTGTCCAAAAGCTATTGGCGATTACGTCGATAACATGGGCGGTGTAGACACGGCGAACCAGCTGCGTTCCTACTACGAGAGAGACCGCAAATCAAAAAAATGGTGGCACCGTCTCTTTTACTCCCTCATGGAAACATGTATGGTGAATAGCTGGATTACTTACTGCGATTTGGTGGAAAGTTCAGAAATTTTATTGACAGAGTGCCAAGCTTCAATAATTTTCTGTTCAATTTCTTTCCAGACGATGAAAAACAAGAAAGGAAAAACCTTCCTGAAGGACAAAAGATATCTAAGTCTTTTGGAATTCAAGCGAAGCGTGTCTACTTCTCTTTTACTTTACGGGCTGAATGCTGAGATAAGCCGTAAAGGAGATGCTCCAGAAGCAAGATTAATGAAAGAGATTCCACTTTCGGCAGAGCCCGGTGCCAAAAGAAGGAAAGATAGACTGAGCGTGCCAGATGAAATACGCTTCAGTCAGGTTGGAATTTCACGATGATTGGATACTCGATCCAACAAAGGCTGTTGCTGAAACGGTACTTGCTGTCGATCCTGAAGAAGAGATCGCAGTCCAAACCGTCGAAACGGATCCTTTGGGGATTTATCCTTCATCTGATTCCTCTGATGATTCTGATTTTGACGTGCTTGATAATCCTGTAAATGATGGTGTCCTTTTAGATGAAGACGAATGGCTTAAATAAACTGTTTCATGTTGTATCAATTTGTTATTTTACTGAGTTTGGGGATCTGAATGAGCGGTCACCGGCACGGGCGAAAGCCTGGATTGATATCAACTGAAATAGGAACGGTCGAAAGAAATGGATTCGAAGCGGATGTTGGATGTAGCTGTTTGGAATAAGCGAAAATGAACCAGAAGTGTCCGGTTCAGTAGTTTATTACTTCGTAGCAAAGCTCCTTCCGCCGTTTCAAATGGATCCATTTTGATTCCGTTTTTGGCCGAGAAAAATGAGAAAGAGAAAAGACGAAGAATTTCTGAAGTGTCGGATCATTTTTGTTTTCATCTTTCACGTTCTACTCGCTGAAAACCCTAAGACGTTGAGTGCGAGCCGTCTGACGGGACAATTTTTTTAAAAGTGGCTGCTGTGTGTTACCGTCGGGACATTTTTTTGTCCCAGCGGACGGCAGTCGCTTGGAAATTTGGCCGTTTTTCGGTGACTGAAGTGCCGGTCGGGACTTTCCTGACGGGAAAAAAAAACAAAAAAACAAAAAAAGTACAGTAAAAAAAGGAATTTTTTATTTCCTTTTAATTGAGTGGTTTGAGACGTCCTCAGCAATCTGTACTTTAAATTTCAGTCAAGCACGGCCAAAATAACTTTGGCGTCGAAAAAGGGTTAAGAAACGTCTTAATCCATCTGCCGACTGTGTTGCCCGTCACGGCGCGAAATGGAGTGACAAGGGCGATAAATAACATGCCATTCTGAACCGGCGGCCTATTAACACTCGTGCGATTTACATAGGAGCGTAATGCAGATACCGGACAAGTATTGGCATCCGGACATGCTGACAACATGAAAGATTGCAACGGTCCGTTTCGCTGTGCCTTGCGAGGCTTAGAAAGGGAGAATTTAATTGTATTTTCCGATAAAACGACCGACGAAAAGGCAATTGAGGCTAACTCGGACACGCTTAGCAGCGTAGCGAGGGCCAGAAGGGTAACTAATTTTCCTGACAAGGTGGGCAGGGGAAGGAACTCATCGCTGCCCAGCGAGGCCATAAAGCGCAACACAAGGCTCGGATCCCAAGTGGAATTGTAACGGGGTTTCGGCGGGTTGCGATTGTAACATCCTTTTAATAATTTGATTACCAGTGGGTGCTGGCCCACCGGTATACCTTCAATGGACGGCAGGGTTGTAGAAAGCATTGATCGATGTAAATGTATTGAACTGTACGATTTACCGGACGCATGTAGACGGGCGAGATAGTCTGACATTACTGCTGAATCGCTACGCAGGGGATCGATATTCCGTTCCACACACCAAATTAACCAACTGCCCCAGGCTGATTCATATGCGGAATTTGTGTTGCTGCGGCTTCCGGCCAAGAAAAGTTCAATAGCCTGCTGCGAAAAGCCTTGCAGGTTGTACGATCTCCTGAGAGCTTCCAGGCGGCTAAACTCAACGCGCCGGATTGGAGTAGCGGATGGGGTTCGCACCGTGCTGATGTTAACAGCGCGGGTGACGGTCGTAGGAGCCGAGGAATGTCGCAAGCGTGTTCCAACAAAACCGGAAACCAGGGTTGGCCTGTCAATACGGGGCAAATTAATACAATTGACGCTTTTTTCCGTCGGATTTTTTCAAGGCATTTAAAAATTAAGGAAAAGGGGGAAACGCGTAGCCGTAAATGTTCTCCCAACGACCTCCAACTGAGAACGCGTTGGCCGCGAAGGCTCCCGGTTGGGGTCCCCACGCGATAAATCAGGGTAGTTGACTGTTCCAAGAAGATGCGAACAGATCCACGTCCATCTCAAAAATTTCCGAAATTCGTGAAAAAATTTTCGCGTCTAACCGCCAATCGCTAGTGTCAGCTTCTGCCCTTGATTCGCGATCGGCAATAACGTTGAGTTCACCCGCCAGGTGAACTGCTTCGACCGAAATGCTCCTATCCTCACACCAAGACGAAATGGCCTTGGCCGTGTTTGCGAGAGCGGTTGACTTTGTTCCTCCGCATTTATTTACGTAGCTGACAGCCGTCGAATTATCGAGGAAAATCCGAATCGCGATGTTCGACGTTTTGGCTGAAAAAGTTTGGATTGCAAAGAACGCGCCTAGTAGCTCTAGTTCGTTGATATGTTTGTTCATATCTTGCACGGTCCAGGGGCCCCGCGTCGTAACGCCATTACACACCGCCCCCCATCCTGTCAGTGACGCATCTGAGAAGATTTCGAGGTCCGGTTCACGCGGAAAAAACATTTTCCCGTTCGCCTTTTCGATATTGGCCACCCACCATCCGAGGTCCAGCGCGGCGCTTGGCGACAAACGAACTTTGGCTTCCAGGTTAAAGTTAACCCGCTGCGCATTTGAAATATAGAATCGTTGGAGGCTGCGATAGTGTGACTGTGCCAATGGGATTGCTGGGATCGCCCAAGCAAAGTTTCCTTGTATTGAGGCTATCGTCCGCAATGAAACTTTGCCTTCGGATAGAGCCGTCTCGCATATTTTCCTAACCGCTGCCGCTTTGGCACACGGGAGAGAAAAGGATGAATCATTCGATTCGACGATCAAGCCCAAATACTCGATCACCTGAGTTGGGGCGATAATCGACTTTTCCCAATTAATTAAAAAGCCTGGCGACTGGAGCAATTCGAGAACGGTATTAATGTCGGCTACCAGTCCCTCTTTGGACTCGTTCAATACCAGAATGTCGTCCAGGTAGATGACAAGTCGGATGCCCTTTCGACGCAAAAAACCCATGACCGTCTCAGGATTTTAGTAAAGACCCTAGGAGCGGGAGTGAGGCCAAAAGCCATACAGTAAAATTCAAAAACGCGCTTCCCCCAGCGAAAACGCAAGTATTTGTGGTGCTCCTTCTTCGCTGCTACAGTGAAGTAGGCATCTTTAAGGTCGACCTTGGCCAACCAATCCCCTTTCCTGACTAGAAAACGTACCGACTCAAGATTTTCCATTTTGAAATGTTGGTATCGAATGAATTTATTCAGCGGTTTTAGATTAACTATGGGCCTAAATTTACCTGCCTGCTTTTTCTTTATACAAAAGAAAGAGCAGACAAATCCGGCGGAGCCGTCCGTGACCTCCGCTATCGCGCGCTTAGCTAGTAAATCTTTAACCTCCTTGTCGCACACTTCGGTCATCTCTTTCGACATGACTATCTGTGGGGGCCAGGATTTTTGAACCGGTAAATCCTCAAATTCAATAGACAATAGACCCCTCCTTAATCGTTTTAAGAACCCAACGATCGCTTGTGACTAAAGCCCATCTGTCTGCGAATTTTTGAAGTCTTGACGCAACCGTTATTGAGCCATCTTTGTCAACAACCGTAGCCCTCGAGCCGTCTGGTTGAGAGAAAGGTTTGGAGTCAGGACTTGGGAATGTTTTACAAGGGGCCAGAGAATTGTATTTTGACGTAACGTACCTTCAAGACCCTGGAAACCAAGTGACCGAGCGTTGACCACGGCTGTGGCCGGCTCTTCTACTCCGCCCCCCCCCTCTTCCGCCTCGGACGATCACATCTGACTCGTAACGTGGCGTTGGATGGGAAGAACTACTAGGTGGCTCCGCACGCACCCGCCTAGTAGCCGGACGCCTCGTTGCATTGGCGGCGGCTGCCGCTGCAGCCGCTTTTGATGCTTGGGCCAGGGTGTTATCCTGGTTGGCGTTTTTCAGCATTACTTTCAAGAATTTGTCGGTTAAAAAGGAAGGCGCGCGCTCCTTTACCGGTGTCGAACGCGTCGGGCTCTTTCAACAAATAATCGGCCGACGGCTCGGCGAGCGCAACCACCGCACTTCGACGCTCTCTAGTTATGGAAAAATAGGCGCGCCCCATTGCTGGAGAGCAGCCTGCACTGGGCGCTTGATCGTTTCATTGTCCAGCAAGGAACTCAGACGGGTGTACAAGTCCACAAGTGGCTTCCCGATATCCATAATCTTAAGCTGGGCTTTAATCAAAGTCTCCTCTTTCGCATTAATCGATTTAATCAAATTCTTGTCGGATTTCAAGAGAATGCGGCGAGAAATCCATCCATCAAGCTTGGGAGGTTTTAACAAAAAATCTGAGTCTACGTAATCAAGGCAAAATTCTTTCGAAATTGCTTTTGAACTGTCGATGGAAATCCCGCTCGTCATAAAAAGCAAAATCTCATCGGATATGGAATTGGGAACTGAAAGTGGCTGCGCAGTTGAACTACCGGGCAGACTTAACCCTTCCAATGGGGCTGTGACGGCTTGGACCCCTATAGACCCCGGGACTAGATCCACCAGCTCATGTATTACGTTCACGACGGTTGTGGCTGCTGTCGCATTCGATACGGCTGCTGTCACACTTGAAGCGGCCGCTGTCGCACTCAATGCGGCCTCTGTCGCACTGCGTTCGGCCGTTGTCTCACTTGATTCGGCCGCTGTCGCATTCGGTGTGTACGCCGCCGGACGAGGTGCTGCCGCCGACCCTCCTGCTCTTTTTTTTGGACTATTAGATCTTCTTGGGACCCACGGTCTCCTACCTCTCCGAGAATCGTCTTGTTCCTCTTGCTCCTCGATGTCGATGTCGATGTCGATCGGAACATCTTCCGAACGAGGTGGGATCGGACCGATAGCCGATGCGATAGGATGCGCGAATCTAACACCTTGTTCGAATGATTCGGGTTCCACGCGATTTAAACGAACGCCTTTCTCATCGCAGAGAAATCCGCCTGAGTCATGACGATAGCCAGTCTCCGTGTCATAATAAAAACCATCTTGTTCAAATTGATAGCTATAACCCACCTCATCGTAGCAGAAACCGTCATCGCAATAAAAATAGAAACCGTTCTCACCGCATCTATACCCTCTCCCGCTGCCACTCCGGCTACCACTGGGCTGATCGTCTCGTACGAAACGGTCGTCGTAAGGGGCCACAAAACCAAATCCTTCTGGTCTCGGAGCTTCACGATTGTAGTCGTCCCAACGGGGAGCAAAACGGGGGAAATCGACGGGTGAGCGGTCTCTTACTTGATAATTCGGATGCTGGTGATGAGGACGGCTACGCAATTCACGATCGCGCATTCTCTCGCGCTCGAGCCTGGGTTGATCGAAAAAACCAACACGTGGGTCGAAAAACTGGCCATAAAAAAACTCACTAGGCGATGGGCGATATCTAGACATTATGTCGACGCGTGTTGCTAGCAACAGAGCAAAAATAAGTCTGATGAGAAGGGGGCGTGCCGCGGCCGAGGAAGGCTACGGCCTTCTGTTTTTTGCTTTGAAGTGCTAAAATAAATAAGTTTACACCCTTAGGGTTGAGCGGAATGTATTCCGCTGTACAATTCGATGAGCCTCCATCACTTTAACAGTCCCGACGAATATTTCGACATCCGTTAGCTTCTTGTTTGTTGCGGCGGCCCATAAATCCTTGCACTAATGTTTGTCCATCATCTCGTAATAAAAATAACCGATCATACTGACCGTTTTGATGTTAGCTTCAAGCCCGAGGAAAGGAAAAGGAGGAAAGGAAAGAATGAAAAAAAGAGGGGACCAGACTTTCCTTTCCTCCCTATTCTTCCCTAAGGCACGATTAACCCGTCAAGCCTATGCGCAAACCACATCGGGCGAGCCAAATAAAAATCTGCTGTTCACGTCACCCCTTCACACTGCAACGCGACGCAAAGGGGTCGGCTTGACCCATACCTTTTGATTGGAATAAGGTCTATTTGGGGATTTTTAGGTTATTTAGTTTTTATGTAGCATCAATTTTAACAAGACGCGTAGCGCCATAAGCGCCGTGTTATACACGGCGAAAAAATTTCGACGCGGAAACCAATTTCAGTAACTTTAAAATTTAAAAAAAAATAGTAAATCTACACAAAAAACATTTAAATTAGAAACACACGTTTATTAACACATACAGTTTGATTACATGTAATAAAAACAAAGAAATATTTAAAATTAGACCCCCATTTCTTATTTTCTAATTTTTAATTGAAAATTTATATGTGATCCCTACGTACGATCTTTAAATTTTTTTACACACTTACTTAAAAAGTATGTAGAAATAGTGCTCATTAATAAAACTTCTAATTACTAATTGTTTGAGGTACAACAGCTAAAATGACTATACTATTAGATGCATAATAACACAATTACCCAGACGCTCAACAGATGTGTTGTAGGGAAACGGAAACATTTGACAATGACACGGAAACCCTTTTTTTTTACTGTTGATTATATTTTAATTTTTCTAGACGGATAAACGAAACAAGCGTACACGACTTTTGTGAACGACACGTGCATCGCCTCCACGCTGACACTCACCGATGCCAAGATTACAGACACGGGATTCTACGAGTGTCACCTTCAACAATTCCCTGACCTCAAAACGGAGCACTACGTCTACGTTTGGGGTAAGTAAAAAAAAAACATTTGAGGAATAAGGTTAGGTCAACGTACAATTTACAATACATTTTTTGCTATTTGCGCTATTTGCTTATACAGACAAAAGGCATCTTCTGTTAAACAGCGGAGGTGTCGACAGAATTACAGTGAAGCATGGCCAAAGGGCTGCAATTCCCTGCAAACCGACCCATCCGGATGTCCGTGTCACACTGAAACGCAACAACCATTTCACCGTCGAAACTTCATTCAAGGTGCGTTGTAACGAATATATACTCGTATTAGCCCACTGCTAACGCATCGCGATTATCTGTATAGGAAGAACTACAACAGGATTTATTAAATGTTTCAAACGCAAAATGGGAATTTCATAAGCAAACGGGATAAACGCTGAATAAGGCGAAGTTAAGCTATTACGGGAGTTAATACGATTGCTATGAACCACCACAACAACAATTTTCAACATCGTTATTGAAGGTTAATTTTCTTTTTCACAAATCTGCATAAGCAGTTAACTTAATTTGATGTTGTTTAAATTGAACAGACGGAATGGAGTTGACAAGGGACGGCCGGGGATGACTGATTGAAACATTTTCGATTTAAAGTGGACCCTCCCATCCATGATCTTTTTTTTTCTCAAACGCGAATCGGAAATGTTTTCTTACATGTCCCCAGCAAGCAGCGGCATGAATCGGTTGCCATTATCTTCTGTGTGTTAGGCATCATCTTCTTACACTAAGACACTAAGAAATAAAGATAGACTATTCGCTGACGTACTTTCCCATTTTCACTTTTTGTTTCCTCTAGACCTGAGTGGCTCTGCTCCAAATTCATTGTGTCAACCTTCAGGAATGTAGAAGGGTCGGTAATATGAGGGACGGTGATTCTCCTTCAAATCTAGGTCAATACCAATACCGAGTATAACAACAATGTTTTTCAAGCGTAACTCTTTTTTTAACAAATAAAGGTAACAGGTTTGGTTCAAAAATTTAATTATTCTACACATCATTAGAGGATCGACACATAATCCAAAATCGTCCAAAACATAATCTTAGCAGCTTTCTTAAGGCATTTGGACAGAGTCAACAGACACTTATGCAAACGCGGGATATTGCGAGGGCAAATAAACGGCGACCACAGGAGGAGGATCGTGGAACCGTTGAGGCAGAGCCAATGGTTTCGACTCCATCCAGGCGTATTGGCTGGGCAAATAGACGGCGACAGCGTTAGGAGGATCTTGGAATCGGTGAGCAAGAGCCAACTGCGTCGAGGAATAACTGCTGGGCTGATGAATAAGTGCGTGATCACAGTGATGTTCAGAATGGACTGCCCTGACATCGAAGGGTTCCTGATAATAGGATCGTCGTCCACTAGCGGAAATGTGCACTGCAGTGTGATGAGCCGAACGGGCGGCAACAACACAGACGGCCCAGGCTAACAACAAAACAAGACAATTCTTCATGTCGATTCATCAACGAATGTGAATGTCGCAGCGCTAAAGAGTGGTTTGGCTTTTGATGCGATATGGTTGGGCTCTTTATAACGTAGGACGGTGTATGGTTATCACAGCTGTCAGGTATTCGGGCAAGGCTGAAGCAAAATGTCGCTTGCGCAATTCTTTGTTCATAAAGTGATCATGAAAAAAGAATAATATAGTTCATAATTTATTATCATTTTCTTCACATTTGGTTACGATCGGATGCCATAAGGTTAATTTTCGCCTGAGTATTCGCTTAGAGCAAAAATATGGGCACGAACAGCGTTGGGGGGCAACTTGTGGCGGCGCTATATTAGTTTTGTGCTCAACCGCGCACCGCACGTCAACAGTTGTAGTACGTACAGTATAGCAGTGTTCGATAGCTTTTTAAGTACCAAATAAAATTAACCTTGCCGAAGAGAAGTTCAGATTATGGGACCCCAAATAACAAAGAGGAAATCCTTGGCAAACCGCAACATATGCGTACAGTTCAAAACAGTATAAATTTAAAGCGCCCAATTCAAATTTCCAGTATACTTAGTAAGTATTTGACAAATCAGCAAGTAAAATATTTGACACATCAGCAAACTCTTTGGAGTTTGCTGCCATGAGCCATAGCCATTGCCATAGACTTGAAAACTTCGTTTACAGGTGAAGTATAAGAACAAGCGATAATAAAGAAATCCAATTTCAGTTTTCCGATAAAGATTTATTCCGCAGAAGTCCAGAAAGGGAGAAGAATGAAAATCATATTCACTTAAAAAATTTAGTCAACGCGGTAAGAGACTGCGTGACCGGGAGTGAGGATGGTCTTGGTTAAAGTGGCCTCACGGACGGGCATGGCAGGGGCGGCGACGACGGCGGGAGCGGCAACCGAATAGGCGTAAGGGGAGACGGCATAGCCGGGGTAAGCGAATGGAGCCGCTCCGTAGTTCCAAACTTGACGTTTAGCACGAACGGCCGGGGTAGCGGCGTCCTTGGCGGCGGCGAATTTAACGGCGAATTCCGCCTTGGCAGCGATAACCTCGGGAGTGTCCTGGACTGGGGCTGGAAGAGCAACAGCGGGGGCAACTGGAGCGATGGGGGCGACTCCGGACTTGGCAGCGGCGACAGCGGCGGCGTGATCGGCTTTGGCAGCGGCCACTTCGGGTGTGTCTTCAACCTGGACGGGAGCTACCGAATTGTCGACGGGAGCGACGGGCAAGTCGTTGGATTGGACGCGGAAGCCTCGGGAGTCGGCGGTGTAGGAGACACGGACTTCTTTACCTTCTGGGTTGACGTAAGCGTAGCTGCCGATCTGGTTGCCGAAACCGTCACGGAGGTTGCTGGCGGCCTGTCCGGGGTGAGCATAGCCAAAGCTGGCCTGACCGAGCTCGTCCTGAGCGTGGTACTGGGTGGCAGAGATAGAAGGGTAGCCATAAGCGACGGGTAAGGCGGCGGGGACGGCGGCAGTTGCGGGGATTCCAGTGTAGGCCGTGGTGGCGCGCACGCCAGCGAACGGATAGGCACCGTAATTTCCGTAGTATCCACCATATCCACCATATCCGAAGAATTGAGCTTGGGCGGCAACAGCCAACACCAACAGACAGGCGATCTGCTTACGGGAAAACCAAAATGTTTATTTAAAAAATTTAGGTTAATATTATTAATAAGATGAAATTGGAAATAGTTATTACCGTCGATTTCATTGTCGTTCTCGTAAAGATTGAAGAGCTCGAGGAGGATGCTGTTGATGAACTGCCACCAGGCTCTTTTATACTCGTCCACCTAACACCCTTGTGATCACCCAAGGTAGCCGAGAACAACATTTGCTTAGCGATACTTTATTCCTACCACACCCTGACTCAGGGCGTGTCGTGAAACTGTCGAATGACCTTCCTGCTGTCAGTCTGTTACTAACGTACCGTTCTAGGTTTATTTTTATTTTCCCTTCTTCTTCAAACTTCGGAGGGATGACGTAGTCTCAAAGTAAGGTTAGTGTTAATGTTAAGAAAACTGGTGAAAGAAATTCTTATTTCTTCTTCTCATAATAGTACATACCAACAAAACTATAGTCAGCAGTACTCAATAAAATACCGTATGTCTGATAAACTTAATGAATAACTTGGCTAAGGACCCAACAGAAAATTTGATAACATTTGTGTAAAATTACGATATAATTAAATTAGATCATGTGAATACTTGACTGAATTATTTGTATTTCAAATGAATTGACAGAAGAAATAAATCAAGAAACATAGAAAATGATTGCCATTAAAAGTTTGTCGAATCGCCTGCCTCCTCGTTGTTAGAGTTGTTTTTTTTACGATTTTTCTCTTTGTGCTTCTCGTCAGCCACACCCAACGGTTTCTGAGAATCAGCGACATTGGCTGCTTCAGACATCAAAGTCTCTTCTTTAGATTTCTGGCAACAAGTTTGGTCTTCGCCGGTTCTTGAATAATTTCCGGGTTCTTCGTAGCAAAAGGATGTCGGCAGCCAATCGGCGAGACATGCAGACACCATCGATTTGCAAGCGCCAAATGTCCCCACCACCGCTTGTTCCATTTTATCAATACGAGCGACAGCTTTTTCTAGGATTCCATCCGCTCTCATTTCTTTTGACTTTGAGTACCGGCTTTTATTTTTATTCCGTTTGTTTATTTTCCGGTTTCCACTGGATCTCTCCGGTATCTGTGGAGTTTCAGCAGCGATTGATTTCAAGGGCGACGACTCTGCGGTTGCTTCTGGCATCAACCCAACAGGTTCTGATATGGACGAACAAGTAGCGAAACAGACATGGGAGTCCTCAAATGTGTTCGGAACGGAAAGAGCTTCAACTATGCCATTTAACTCGGTGTGCTGGGTCTCATCCGTTGATGGTTTAACTTCACAAAATCCGGAAAGCGAAGAAGACTCGTCCGCTACTGCCTCGTTCTTTTCTTGCTGGACAGCCGGCTCATCTTCGTCTAAAGATTCATCACTATCCCACTTTGGCTGACAGATCGGGTCGACATGCGGCAAATCGCTTGGGAATCCGCGAGTCTCATCCGCAATTTGAGGCATCGGGGTGAGTTCAGTTGATGTCATCTCTTCTTCAGTAAACAGTTCCTGATAAACGTCAACTTCGTCTACTGATTTCTGTTCATTTTCTACATAGCAGTTTGAGTCCGGAATGCAGCTCGGTAACTCCGGAAGGGCGGATGTCTCTTCATTGACGAATTCCGTTTCAACGGATTTTTCTGGTTTGGCCAAAAGTGGAGCATCTTTCGACGAACTATTCAGTTTCTCGTTTTCTTTCTCGAGTGAATGAATGAAGGATTTCAATTTTTTGTTTTCGTCTTGAAGTTTAGCTACTTTCTGATAGCAATCACTGATCAAATCAACCAATTTCTTTTTGCATTGCTCGAGAAGAATAAATAGAGTTCGATCGGCTTGCTCAGAGACCTTTTGTGCCAGAGTTTCCAATTCCTCCAAGAGCCTTTTGTTTTGGGATTCTAACTCGTCGTGGCGTTTCAGCAATTGTTGAATTTTTTGCTGGGAAACAGTTAGTTCCGTTTCCATCGCCGTTATTGTGGCGTCTCCGGCAGGAATGAACTCGGATTCAGCGACGATTGATGGTGACACAACGAAATTCTCAAGAAAGTAGTTTGTAAATGTATCCCAAATGAAATCAAATGCAGCAGGCAAGACGGGAATAGCCAAGGACAGAAGCCCGAAGAAAAACGTTTTGATATTTGTCAGAATATTCATTTTCTAAGTTTGTAATCGTTGCTGAAAACTTGTTGATAACAATTATACGTACGCACCCTTTATATAGACCTAGGGGGCGAACAACCTCATGCGCAAGCATCCAGTTACCACTATTTACACTAAAATTTCAATTTAATTAAATAACTAGCTCAAAATAATTATTGTTTTTAATATTCGCAACATTTTACAATCATACTTCAAAAATAAATATGAAATAATTGTAAATATTTATGTTTGTGATTGAAATATTACTGTACCGTTCCCATGTTTAGTGATGATCGCTTCCACAGGAGTAACATACCATTTAGAGCCACGACATCTCTTACGAGTTACGGAAGATTCATTGACGTTTATGATTCCACTTCCGTACATCTATTTATTTCCATCACCGATTTTGCTCTGTGGATATTAACCAAAATTCCTAATGAACTTTTAGGAACTTAATTGTTTCCTTGTGCTCTGCAAATCTGCAATGAAGTTTCTCTCTACTATGACTGTTTGTCGCTCCGACTTAACGTTATATCAACGGTAGCTTGGGGGTGAACATTGATGAATTAAGCGGAATTGAGTAATTTATATCCACATGAAATAGAAAAAAAAATAAAAAATAAGCGTAACACTGAAAACTCCACGTTTATTGGGCGATTTGTTGTTAGAATCAAGATGCGACTACACTCAAGTGTCAAGTCTGCAAGATCAACTTCCGGTCACTTTTAAGATGAAAGAAAACTATTCAATCGATCACCACTAATAAAACGTTAGTTAAAGATAAGGCAACTGCATCGTCTTCGGGATGGTTGCGTCTCTTCTCTTCGTTCGGCACGAAGCGGCGACCATCGAATCTTTCAAAGTGGAAGCCAAGATCTTCGTGGATAAACAGTCCGTAACTAGGATCTGGATAAAGTTCCAATACATCTGTAATATACATAATAACATTAGATTAAAAATGTATCTGGTTAAACGTGAGTGCTCAGTAAGTTGTGCGAATTACCTTCGGCCAGGTATTCAGGTTCATCATAACTATTGGTTAAAACATAGTAATACGGCTGATCCAGGTTTTCAAGGAAGTTTCGGTTAAATAATTTCTTAGCATCCCCTTTGGCATCCCACGAAGTGATGACGCCAATGTCCATGCGCTCTTCCTCTCCCGGTTCTGTATGGCGGTTCTTCATCTTCATGACAAGGCCGACTGCGTATTTAATGGAGGGTAGACGACAGCGAACAACTTTTCTCTGAAAAAATATACAAGAAAAAAAGAAAATACCACAATAACGATTAGTTTGATCCAGAAATATTAAATTATGAGCTCACAGCAGCGATTCTGGCATTGTGGCGTTCTAGTTCACGGGGCCCGCCGACTATCAGAAAATGATCGTTAAGCCCTTTTGACTAAAATTGAAGAACAAACAAGAAGATGATATTACATGGACTGATAGGATATTACTTCATTTTGAAATCTATACCCGGAGGAGACCGGAGACATGGTCCAATTGAATTATATGATCACAGCAATGATCTGCGTATTTCGTTACTAAGTCATGTGATTCAGGGAATAGAATGCAATTTAATCTGTAAAGTCTAGTGAGGAAAGATATTGTGCTGGATAGGTTATTCATTGGCCATTCGGCTTCTCCACAAGAAATAACTGGTTGCAACATTCGATGGAAAATCAAGTTTACTGGAGCTGGTTGATCCGTCTCAAGGGAATAGTAACGGAGTTCATTATTTCGATTTCGCAGAGGACCAAGACGACGCAAATGATTGAGGCGTTTCAAGGATCCACCACTGCAGACGTCGATGTAGGCGTATCCATCTTCTTGCCTTGAAATAGATAAAGAAAAACATAATAACATTATATAACAAAAAAAAAAAAAAAATGTAGTATTTAGTTATTTACTCTGGGTACTCTCGGCACCTAAGAATCAGCCGATGGTCCATGTCGACATTTTCAAAACAATAAACAGGCTCACACAGAATACCAAACCTCAAAGCCACTTCTCGATAAATTATGCAGAACATCGTTTCGCAGGTGTTCTCACTTTCAATTACCTAAAACCCAATTTACGAAGTTAGACTGACAAGAAAGAACATAAAAAATGAAATGTGTATACATTAATTATGGAGAGATAACAGCTCCAATTTTCAAATGAGATTTCTTCGTTGAACCAAGGCGCATCCAATATACAGATATCATTAAGCAACACTTGACTGATATTTAAAAGAATGTCTTCGCGTTTAATTATTGGATTAGCAGTAACTCTTGAGTCAGCTACTCGGCTTGAAAATTTTTCAACAATGTTTTTCAAGTAGGCTTCAATGTCTTGTATGGTGGGCAGAATTTCTTTGTCAACATTGATCCACTGACAGATGAGAATTGCACCTTCCAGAAGAGATTTGTTTTCATGAGGCTTTTCCAGGTACTCAAACCACTTCCTTTCCAGAAAGCTAGATCTTACCTCCATCAATGCATGATGAGCATAGTATGTTATAGTCATATTTTCAGACCTTAAAAAAAGAAACATTTATAGTAGAAATATTTTTCCTAATAAAGATAGAATATATACACATATCAATAAAAAAATACCAACCAGGCATGCATTTTTGAAAATGCCAGGTCTTCAAGTGCTTTTTGAACAAATTCAGAATAGAGATTGTCACCTTTCAGAAATTTGTCCATGATACATTGAGGTGTTCCTCTTTGAAAAATTTCAACATTTGGGTAACATACTGACGACAGCATTCCTATAGTCTCTTTCACATCTTTATTTACCCTGAGTCGCAACCCTACAATGTCTAACCAAAGTACTTGCTCCACAGATTGATTTCCAGAAAGGCTCTCTAATTCTCCCCATCTATAGAAGAAGTGACAGTTATATTTAGAATCACAGTTTACATCGTAATATCATTATACACAGAAAACTTATACATGGCAATACCTTGTTCCGTATTTTTCTTTCCACAGTTTATTCGATTTTCGAACAACAAGGTTGAGTCGACTGCAAGAATGCATTAGGTGAAACAAATCCGATATTCCGATATCATTATAAGCAAATATATAATTGACTAATAGTTCATTCGGAAGTGAAAGCAAAAGCGACATTTTTAAAAAACCTAGACGTCGGTCCGTTGTAAGTTTGAAGTTGTTGTCGAAAATAAAACAAACACCGTTGCCGATTACAATATCGCAGAGTGTACTGGACTGGACTGTACACTCTACATGCTACATAGAGTCTATTTTTTTTTTTTTTTTTGTCAAAGAGATCGAAGTGAAATCTGATACTGCAGTTAAAAGTTGTCGAAATTAAAAAAAATTGTCGAGAATAATACTACATCACAAACAGATCAGCTCTGACCTGCCTCCGCATGGTTATTTTGCTTTTTAGGAGTTATGCATTTCAGCATTTTAGGACGCTCCGAAAGTCCGAAGCCGAACCGAACCGCCGAAGTTAGTAAGAAACTCCGAACGGTTCAAAACCCTATCAACTCATTTTGTTTAAGACAGACAAAAATTCAAAATTCCCAATTGAAGTTGAAGTTGTGAGTTTCTGATTTATTTGCCAGAAGCCCAGAAATATGTCGAATCAGATAAACATTGAAGAAATAAGTAACGGTGTGCACTGCGTCAGTTGGACAACCGATATTGCCAAATGGGATGGAGAAGCAACAAAGGACTTCAAACTCAATAGTTTTACAAACTGCATAACAGATTTTAAAATGTTTTGGTCCTATTGCACTGTAGACTACTACAGATGGTCTCAATATTCAATGACTGGGAAGTATATCACACTGTGTTTGAAGGAGATTGAAGAAACATTAGCAACAACGAATGAAGAAATATCTAATTCATGTGGTGAGAAAGAGATCATTCCAGATTACTACCGTGAACCTCATGCTGTTTGGGTCACCTGTGATGGAGGACAATTTCGGCCAGCAAGCACTAAAATTGTTTTGAAAAAAGCTGCACCTTTCAAAGATTCAAATGTAAGACAATGGCAATCAACTCAAAAGTTTTTCACACCAACCTCAAGAGTTTTTACCTTCAAGTTCTTCATTCAGTTCAATACTTTTGGTATCAGTGAAATGAATGCCATCACCCACATGTCAAAGTACTTGTTCCTTGAGCAGAAACACTGTGACGTCCAGTTCTGTTTTCCGGATGCCCAGAATATCGGTGGCCATGTTTCCATCTTGGCCGCTAGAAGTCCAGTATTCGCCGCCATGTTCAACCATGACATGCAAGAGTCCAAGACTGGGCAAGTGGTCATTACCGACATTAAACGAGACGTTTTCTACCAACTGCTTCACTACTTGTACTCGGGCCGGACTTCGACCTTAATGACTGAAGACATTGCCAATCCACTGTATGCAGCCGCCCACAAGTACAGCCTCGAAGATTTACAGAAGGAGTGCGTCCGTTTCCTCTTTTCCTGCGTGACTGAAACCACAGCCAAGGATCTGTTTGAGATGGCAGCCAAGTACGCCATCGATGATTTGAAGGAGGAATGTGTTCGAATGCTTCTCTCTGACATTCAAGTGAGCAACGTCGTTGGTATGCTGATTTGGAGCCACGTTCATTCGGTGGAGGAAGTCAAGAATGCGGCTCTAGATGTGGTGGCCAAAAATGGCAAAACCGTCTGCCTCTCCATAGACTACGAGAAAATGATGCGCACACACCCTGATCTTTGTTTGGAGGCAACCCGACACATGTGGCCTTAATGTTCGTCAAAAGGTATTCTCAACCAACCAAGCCATGATTGTTTATGTGTCAAGAAGTTGTTTCCCGTTTTTTTTGGGGGGTTGTGAGAATAATGCAGAATGCTGAAGCTTCTCAGGCGAATGAGCAGTGTCCTATAGCTAAATTAAATATGGATCTAAGATTTTTATGCTCCATCTCATCTATGATTCCATTCATCAACCCTCCTTTTTCACTGATTGAAAATTGAGAATCTCCAATCTCTTGCTGAATGCATCCCGCGTTGATTTTGAATTTGAATTCCACCTTTTCGTTTGCTTTTCTGAAAGTCAGTTTCTTTGCTTAATAAAACAAGTACACAGAATCTGAATGAGTAACGCATTTTATTTTATTTTTTTTTTTAATCAAAATCATCCCTTTTCAAAGTTAAAAGTATTATTAGGGCTCAGTGAATCCCTATCGTTTCTATTTATATTATTCAGTTCGCTCGGCCAAAATTCTTTAACTGCCAACGTTTTAACGATAAGCGAAATAACGAAATAAGTTCAACGTCTTTAACTTTGCTGAAACTTGGCATACCACTTTCATTGCTAAAACGTACTTTACTTTATTATGATTCTTTGTGCTAGTTGTTGAGTTTTAGTTATCCTATATAATTAGGATTAATTAGGATTAATTTAATTGCCCAACATCAGAAACGTAACGTTACTCTTCTTATTGTTAAAAGGGCTCATATTCATACTGAAAAAAAAGTTGTACGTGAAAAACTGGATAATGGCACATTTTTCTTTCTCCCCTTCGCGATAATTCCAATTTGAATGTTCGCTCCAGTAAGCAAGCGCAGCTGTGTTCTAGATATTCTGTTTCCCTGTAAATGCGTTATTACTCGAATTCCTAGCTCTAGCTTACGTTTTGTGCGTGTTGTTACTATTTATCGCGCCTGTATTAGATGTTTATCAGCGCGTCGTCACGCCATTCGTATTCCCAAACTTTGAAGTAGACAAATGATATGTTTGTTTGTTTGTTTTTATTATTTTAGGCTAAAAAAATTTCCGTTATTTTTGTAAAATTTTTTACTTAGAAAAATAATGATCAGTGAGCCATTCTGATTCTTTTAAAATAAAACTTTTATTATTTTTGGTTAGGAGATGCTTTGTAATTTGTATTATAATACTTTTCTGTTGGTTCTTGTTCGAATGGCGTAAATTTTATAATAGGTGAACACCCCAACGCAATTATTAATACTGGACAAGTTTTCGTGCTAACAGGAGGCCTAGGCCAGCAAAAAGGCAGTCAACGCTAAACCCGATTACGATCAAGTCGACAACATCCAAAACTACCACGCCCTCCGTAAAAATTACAACGACGACTCTTAAGCCCATTACAATCACGACCATTAAATCAACCATTACGTCTACGACCTTGAAGACAACAACTTTAAAATCAACAATTGTCTACGACTTTAAAACCAACTACTACGTCTACGACCTTTTAAAGGAAACCGTTACGTCTACGACGATTTTAAAGCCAACCATTACGTCTACTACATTGAAGACAACAGCTCAGTCAACCGTTGCGACTACAGCCGTAAAAAAAATGTTACGACTGCTACGGTACGTTAAAACCGACAACGTTTGCCGAATCCTTTGCTTATCGCGACATAAATTCAACTGTAGCCTCTGGGACGATTCAGCCGGATCAAAACTTGACAAATAGCTACTTTAATTTCGACATCGTTGCTCCTTCCGATCAACAGATTCAAATATCTTGCTCGTCCTTGAACTTCAACACCGCTGCTAGCAGCAGTTTGAACGTAAGTTTATTTTAGTAAAACTACTATAGCTGTTTATTTACCTCCGTTGCGCTAAACTTTAAATTTAAAAAAATTAATTTACCTCACGAATATTTGATTTTCTTATGCTATAGATCAATAGAAGCATCGACATCAACGCAATGCAGCCCGTCTTAAATAAAGTGTATTATTCAATCAACAATACCTTGAATTTGATTTGTTATAAATTTGGCGTCGGGGATTCGTTTCGTTGCAATTAAACGACAGCAGCCAAGGAGATAGCGACCGAGTCTAGACGTAAATAACATAAAATATCAAAATTCAAAATTTTTTTTTGTAGCTGTGCTAATTCTTAATTCAATTCGACGTCATTCGCTGTCGAATTTCGAATTTCAGTGTGTCGTCACGCAGAGGTGATTGCAGCCAACTGTACCATGCAGTTCTTAGCAGAAGATACGGGACTAGAAAGAGAGTGTTCTTTTCTCATCAAAGCACTTCTCGATCAACAGATTCAATTATCCTGCTCTGCCGTTAACTTCACATCTAATTACATAAAATATCTGAAAGTGAGTTGATTTCAATTAACTTATTATTGGCATGTAGGCATGACATATCCTCAATCTATAAAATTGTTCGCCGTACCCAGGACCCCTAGTAAATCGATTTTATTACTCTGTTGACAACAATGTTTATGTAACGTCTCAATTCGGTGAAGGTGACCCGTTTACGTGCCATTGGACATCAATACCCTAGGAGAACACGACGAGTCTGCAATGTGAACACACAATTTAAATTTTGGCCTAGCGCATAGTTTTTCTGTTCGGTAATTTAAACAGGAGTTTGACTTGATTTCAGTTTGTCGCCACGGATTCACGTCAATGACGAACGGATCAATCGAGTCATATGCTGAAACAACCACGGGAGGAACAACAACAGTGTGCCAACAAGTGTGCCAATTCGTCATCAATGCAACTTCTGATTACCAAGTTCAGATTTCCTGTTCAGGGTTAAATCTAACAACAACACAATACCCTTTCAGTTATAGGTGATAAAACCGAATTTTGAATAACTTTATCAAGGCTAATAAAAATTTCAAATGTCAGTGCTAGGGTGCTAGGTAATAGGTCTTCCGTGAATGAGATGATTATTTAATCGACTCACGCTGAACGAACTAGTAGCGCTAGTCAGGTTGACGTTAGAGCATGATATTTGAAACTTTTGATCAGAAAGGGCAAGGTTCTCGACGGCTCAATATCTCCTGCAATCGGTTTAATGGTCCCATTAGCTGTTGTTGCCTCTGACTGAAGACAGACTGAAAGGAAAAGACATTTCCCGCTCTGTTAAATACACGATCGAAAAATTATCGGGAAATTTTGCGATTATCTGATCACGTTTGTTATCTGTCGTATTATTTTCCCGCGGTATCGTCCATTGGCAATCAAACTAATCTCCGTGACTGATTTCAGACAGTGAAGCAGAAATGTAAATTTGACTGTATGCTGTCGAAGTATACACTCTGCCCACAACAGGTGGGTTCGCGTATTCCATGCCTACAAGAGAAAACCGATAAAAATTATTGAGATTTTGGCCTTGCATAAAATCTTATATCATTGGCAAAGAAACTCACGCTCAAAGAACTACCAGCGCTAGTTTTAAAGCGTGCTGACGTTAGAGCACGATATCTGAATCTTTTCATAAGGAAGTGCGCTTATGCTGAAGAAACACCTCCTTAATGGCCCATCATCACCAGTTAAGGGTGGATTTGTCCCGTTGACTGTTGTTGACACTGCGTTACGGCACACTGAAATACATGCGGTCCGACACGGTACTGGATTGGGGGGTATCCTACGGGGGCTGGATACACGTATCCATCGGCAACTCTGTCCATCTATCAAGAGATAGTCTGTTTTTAATGATATTAAAAGCGACTACGCTTCAGGTAATACTCACAGTCAAATAACTAAGTAATATCTGTATGTGTATTTTGATTTTGATTTCATTTAATTTCTTCGTCGAGGAATTCCAGTTTAATTTAACGTTATCTTTCTCTTAGATCTACGGAACCGTCGACGCCGATTACTCACCCGTACCGGTAGTGAAAAGGGTGTACACTTTGGCATACAATAAAATTGGCATATACTCCTCATTGAGCAGTGCAGACTGGATTAGTTGCAAATGGACGACCATATCCAGAAAGACGACCGAACCCAAACGTGAACAAACGTTTAGAATCAAGATGATTGAAATCAAATATTTAGACTTCTTTTGATAGTTTGCATCGACGAACAGGCGACATCAGCCAATGGAACCATTCAACCCATAGCAGGAGACAGTACGGGGCCCCCAAGAAGGTGTTTCTTCTCCATCAACGCACCTGAGAACAAGCAGATACAAATATCTTGTTCCGTTGTCAACCTTATTGCTGGCGATTTCAGTTCGTTTAGCGTGAGTAGATTATAATCAAAATAATTATTAGTTGATGCTTTAACACCGATGCAGTTTATGTTGCCACAGTAGTAATTTACAATGCGTTGTATTCTTGGGTCTATAGATGTCAGGGACACTAGAAGGAAAATAGATTAAACCTGTAGTCGACCGCATCTATTATTCTACTACCAACATTTTCCTGAGTTCTTTCCTCGGTGTCGGAGACATGTTGAATTGCCACTGGATCAACATACCAGAGGAGATTATTGCGGAGTCTAAACGTAACCTAAAAAATTCTAAAAAATCAATTCACTTGTGTTAATATATTATTTTCTCCCGTTCAGTGTGTCTGACACATAGTCAACTGTACCCTATGGAACCATTCAACCCAAAACAGGAGATACGGTACCCCCAAGAAAGCAAGAAGTTGTTCCTTCTACATTAGCGCCCCTGGTGATCAGCAGATTCAAATATCCCGAAAAATCCTGCCCTGCCGTCAATTACACTAAACCCAACAGTTATTTCAGTGTAAGTCAGCTAAATTCATCCCATGTTCAAATTGACATTAGGTATTTCATGGATTAGATCACGAAAATGAAATTTCCTATAACCTTTTCAAATTGTCAGATCAAAATATGGAACCATTGACTACGCATATTACCAACTGGTAGTAAACAGGGTGTGTACGTCGAGAAACAATAGAATATGTACATAAACTCTCTACTAGAGCAATACAGATTCCATTAGTTGCAACTGGACAACTACACCGAGAGAGAAACACCGCAGACAACAGACGTGATTTTAAAATTTACATAAATTTGTTCACTTTAGTTGTCAGTTGATAATTGATAGAATATTTTTTAAATTTTATTATTCAGTCTGTCAACAACTTCAGGCGACAGTGATGAGGCTTCAGTGACAGTGAGGCGACAGTACAGTACCATCCAACCCATATCGAGAGATACGGGACCCGCAAGGTGGTGTAATTTCTTAATCATGGCACCTTATTACGATCAACGAATTCAAATGTCTTGCTCAGTCATTAACCTGACTAAAATCAGCAGTTCTGTCCAAGTGAGTTCATTTATTAACAATCTCTTGTGACTTATTTGGTGTGTAATAAACGTCATCAATATAACATCACAATTAAATTACGTACTTTTCATTGTAAGATAACTGGAACCATAGACTACGCGTACCCACCTGTAGTGAGCAGAGTTTCTACATTAATGTTTATTCCAGCCTTCAGATTTCTTGCTCTGTTGTGAACATGACTAGCCCTGGTATAGTTATTTGCTGGTACCATACTATCAATTCCATAGCTTTTTCCAACTATTTCCACTATTTGATAATTTTTTTCATTTCAGTTCCGTCATATGTATTACGGCGACTTGGTCGTTAATCCCCCTGAAGTGAACACGACTTATACGTATCCGGTATCCGAATGGGAACATCGGAAGTGGCCTCCAAAATTGGAAATGGAGACTGGTTTGATTGCAAGTGGGCTGCTTAAATATTCTATTTTCTCTCCCTGATTTTAAGTTGGGGATTTTGCTTTTAGCCCCACTTATTACGCGTAAATTTTTCTGGAATTCTAAAGGTTTTTATTGTTACCGTGTTTAATATTCAAATACTTATACATTTACAGCCTACTGTGCATCGCACTCATGATTCGCCCATAGCTATATGTACTCATGCATTCCTTTTGGCAAAATTCTAGATCGGTCCAAATCCACTTTTTGACAAATGGTGGCCTTGCGCTGTGCTCACAACGGCTCACAAAAAATATTGCTCTTGCTTACTTTAAGCTCCTCCCTCTGGCAAATGAAATTTTATATTTAGAAATATTGTGGTGTGCATATCGTTGTAGCCACTCAGTTAGTAATGAGGCACCGTCGCGTCCCCTTCTATAAAGCCTACCTACGCAACATTGAAGAAAACTTAACAACCAATTTCATTATCATCCAATCGTAGTTTGAGCAAGCTTCTAACCTCTAAAAAAACGTGTAATATTAGAATACAGGATTTCATTGTGAGAACAACAACAGCAGATTGGAATGAATAATACGTCCAAATCATTCATCGTGGCAGTTTTATTGGTGATGATTAGCCTAGCTTCTAGTACGGTTTCAAATTTTATTGCGCGACGGCTATTCATACTTAATCTTTTTCCCATAACCTCTACTACTATTACCGGTATTCTTATTTTCCATTGATAAAGGTCTTCAGTGTTATTCGTGCCAGAGCCGGGAGAATGAAGCGTGTGGCAGAAATCCGACCGAAGCCAATCGAATCACGTGTGCTATCAACAAATTTTGCATCGTTAAACGCACCGAACGTACTGATTCTACTGGTAAATATCTCTCAACCAAACCCATCAAAGACACTTTTCACTCTTTAACTTTTACGTGTTCCATTCGACGTTAAATTCCATGCATATTTATCTTTTTAAATAAAACTTCACTTCCACATATAGTTTTTGTATAGAGTTGACGGTTTTACCAGCTGCGTCAGACAGTCGCCATATGTGATGAGTGTCTCAAAACAGAAAACGGATATGACGTTAATCGACCGTCTGTCTGTTTGTAAAGTGGTGGTATGACTAAACCACTGCGTTGTAACATTCATGTTGTGGATTTTTGGCTTATTCATTCTAGTATCAACTGAATACTGAATCGTATTTATAGCAATGAATCGAAAATTATAGTTGTAGGGTTAGCTATTTTAGCGACTACATGATTGAATATGACGAGATAATATTAGCCGTGTCTTTATATTTTCTGTGTTATTATATAGGGAGAAATGTAACGATTTTGAGAAGTTGCCGCCAATCCGCTATGGTGAGTGCAGTCAGTTCCGGAGGAAATCAAGTTGGCATTTCTGTTTCCTCGCAATCGTGCTCAACTGACCTATGCAATACCGGCAACGGCCTAATAGGACCCAACAACAATTTATTACCAGGATTCAACATCAGCAACAGCAATATCAACTTTGGATTCATTAATAATCATTTTGATTTTTTTAATCATTTCAAGAAAGTATTGAACCAAACTTTCAGCCGCCAATCACCCAGCGTTGTATCCGAAGCCAAGAGGATGGTTCTCAAGGATCTCAATGTGCCAACTTCGCTGAAAATGTTTGGCGTCATTATTCCTCAGGTATATAACGGTGCTATAACTACTGTTCAAATAATATTAACCGACGATTGTTATTATTTTGCTCTGGGTATTCCACTTTCGACCACTATCCCTAGCAGCAGCCAAGCGACGACGGCGACAACCTAAAAAGATCCGTCGGTGGTATAGCGATAAGACAGGGTCGGCTCCCATAGCCTGGTTTAGAGTCCCGCATTTGCACAATAAAGATTAAGGAGTGTCAGATGAATCCGCCTTCAGCAGTGCTTTGATGTTTCAGCAGCAGCACCACCGATAGCAGGATCTGCCGATGATGGTGCTTTGAGATCGTTATAAAATGGATAATCATAATTATTTTTACTTTTCATTATTTCTATGTGCTTATCCATATTCTTGTCTACACTGTGTACCGTTACTGTATTTTTTTAAACATAGTGAAATTAGAAGAATTCTAGAGAACATTGTTATTGGTTATTATAAAAGATTTTTGTTTATATTTTCGAGCCACCCTTAAATCTGGTTACAGAGCAGAAAAAAGAAAAGTCGCGCGTTTGAATTTTTTTTAAAGAAAAAGTGGCTATGTCTAGCATTTCATGAAATATAATTTGCTTGTCATTGATGATCGAACTGGGCGTAATAAATGCAAATAAACGATTAAGCGCCATGTCTCACATCAGTCGCAGCATTTGTATAGCTTATTGGCCCTACCATGGACACTATTAATATCTCCGTTTGAAGTAAGCCATTTGAATCTCACCGTCAGTAAACAACACGCCATACACATTTTTTTGTAAACCCACGGGTTAGCATGCACAATTTTGTATCACAGCAGAGTCTCATCTGAATTTGAGCATTGAAGTTTGTTGGGAGTTTTTTCCAGCCAGAGCTTCCAGCCAACGTTTTCCAACGCTATTCACGAGCAGAAAGTTTATTTTTTTTACTTTCCAAAACTCCACTTTGCACGTTCATAAGTGGAAGCCATCAGTGTTAAGATAGGCATCGCAGTTTAGTTAATAATTCATGAAAATTTTTGGTCTACAGACCAACTACTTACGAATCGAAAGTTGAATTTGACTTTTCTTTCATATGCACTTGGATTGATTTTGTTCATTACGCAGCACTTCCAAGTATGGGTACAAAAGGCCAATGCGGAAAACATTTTATTCGATTTTATTTTATTTTATCGCTGTATAGTGCGAAGAAGGCATACCCGAATTGGTGAATTCCCTTGAGAACATTGAAGTGTCACGTCTATATTTGGTCAGAACGGCTGCCTGGCTACCTGTGTAGAGTGTAGAACCCATACTTCTAGAAATTGGTGTACGTGTATATTCCAAGGACGCAAAACTATAGTACTATTTCCGTGTTGGTAGCCACCATTATAAATAAGGCAGAAGATTCGTTCACACAACGTCATTCACGTTGAAGTTCCCTTGGTAACTCCTGTCTGCCTGATATTTTCTTGATTAAAGTAAAATGAAATTGCCAATAAGTCTCTTCATTTTCCAAAACGCTGTTTTTCTTCTGTTTTTCAACGATTCATTTTGCGCACCATCACAAACAAGCGGAAAACGGTAAGGATTAAATTGTAAACAGGAAAAACATCACGCTTATTAATGTTTCTATATTGAAGGATAAAACATCAGATTTCAGTTGAAACTGGTGTAGAGAATTCTTATACCAGGAATGGCGATTCGATTCTCACGAATGAAGAGAATTTATACGACATGGAACAGCTTATAAGAGACTTGGAGCTACGCGATAAACAAAGCAATGATTTGGTGCAAGAATTCAAAAATCTGGGAGATTATTTTACAAATTCCGAGGATAGTACTAAACCAAATCAAACCATTTTATTTGAAGTAAAAGCCGTGTGGCAACGTATAATTGACAGTAATTTGAGTGAATTTGCAGATTACTTCACTAACCTCGAGTTGAGAAAGGAAATGGCTCGAATACTTTTCATTGCCGGGTATGTGTGAATTTTCTATATGAAATATTAGCGAATGAAAACAAAAATAGACCATAAACATATTTGTATCTGCAATTCTAGAGAACGCTTCTGCGAGTCTCCAGATGAAACGTTTTTTAACGGTCAATGTCTTCCTATTGGCAGTAGTGAACACTGCCCATCAGAAAATATGTCACTAGTCGACGGACCAGACAACAATGGATTTTGTGATTGTCTCGACACAAAAGGAGAGAACAATTTACAGATAATTTTTTCGGATCAAACTGGCCGATGCTATTCACAAAATACTCGGGTAACATATGTATATTTTTGAACAGATTATTAGCTAATTTTACTTAATTAATATCACTTGATAGCTGCAATATTTACTCTTTTTACTATTGGCTAATCCAGGGTCCTTGCAACGTTGGTGAATGGTTCGTGCTGAATGACATTCCCCGGTGCGAATCGATTCCAAATGAATGTCCGGATGATGGTCGACACGTCTACGGAAAAATTAGAGTCTATAGAGATTCGGATCCTTCAGTTGAAGCAGGTTGCTGGGAAATAGGAAGAACATGTCCTGATGAAGTGTCAGTAGTGCAGGTACAGCAAGACGACTACGGAAACTTGGATGTATTTTGCTCATCTTTTTACAATGGCGAGGTTCATGTTTATAGTCAGAATACTGTGTCCTTAGTTGCTTATAATCCATGCCGTAAAGGTACGCGGCGCAGCAGAAACGGGGATTGCCTCCATGGGTTTTTCGGCTGAAAAAATACGACAGATATGTTGAATAACAGCTATAAAGGAAATTATATGTGTCATTCCTTTTCTTTCATGATGAACATTCAAATATATAAGCATAGAGCGCCTATTAGAACCGCACCTATCATTTGGCATGATATGTTGTCTCCGTTACGTGGTTTCCTAGTTTTCATATAGCTCGATATAAAATGATTATGTCGAGCGGAAACCTCGCCAAAGATATTCCAGCACAATTGGATAATTAGAACGAATTCAATTACAAAATTTTCGACAAATTATTTTTCAAATTGCATCCATCGGTTAGAATCTGTTAATAGTCATCCAAAATTAGAAAATTAGCACGCACGCAGCATTTTGTGTGCTGTTATGTTGTAGGTGTATACATTTATACTTAGAATGCAATTTCCTTATACAATAAAATGGTGACTTGTCACACCTTAAAATTCTACAACCATGTTAATGTCAATTTAACAACAAAGATCGATGCCATCTGAGATCTGACCGTGTCAAACCGGTCTATATAATATAAGGTATCGCCGAACAGGCAAAGGTGAAACCGGGCGATTTTTTTTTTCAATTTTAGCCGCCAAAAAGGTGCTAATTTAGCTGGTGACAATAGGCAGCTCAGCAGCTAAGCAACAGCCGCTACTCGACAAAACATGCATGTGAACATGCCATAGGGATAATACGGGACAAAACATGACTTTACGTAACAGCAGAAGTGAAAGTGAACTGCGTCTTAATGGCAGAAGCCGCGTGTTGGTGATGGCTGGCTCCGGCCAGCTCACTGGAAATAGGTACAGAGATACCGGTACGTAGGTTATATATATCATGAGGGTTTCTATCTTAGGGACCTCAGACAATGTATCTGTTGGTTAAGCCAATAAAATTACAAACTGGCATTGCGAAGTACCGGTAATAGGAAAAATAGAAAAATATTTGACGTGACTTTTCGTGATTTTGATTTAATAGTCGAGCCCAGTACGTTTGTAGGGAGAGAGCAGGGGTAACGGGAAGATCGCGTATTCGTGGACGAGGGCGACGGCCGACGGTCAAGTGGTTGCGTCGCCCTTGGGCTGGAATCCGGCCTCATCTGCCGCCTCATCTGCTTGCCCAAGTCAAAGTGAATTTCTGACCTTCGGGGGAGATCCAGTAAGATGGTTCCTTGTTGGTACTTGTTGCTAAGGCCTTCGCTGCACGATTCTTTTCTGTAAGAGTCGTACTTGACTCTATGCATCTATCATCTATAAGCCAATGCGAAAATCAACTCGGCTATCATTGTGTGATGGAAGAAGGCATTATTACCCGAATTCCTTTCAGAGGATGGTAATGCCGCAATCATTTTTTCTTAGAAATTAGAATACCTTTACCAGTGTAGCAGATATAACGTAATAATAGAATGGGTTTTTCCAAAAAACGTTGAAAAACCCAAGGATGCAATTTAAAAAAACTTTCCTATTTCCGTGTTGGTAGCCACCTATTGGCCAGCCCAGCGCTATAAAGATAATGCGTAGGCTACTCATTCACGTCATTCACGTTGCAGTTCCCTTGGAGAGTGCCGGACTGATATTTTCTTGCGGTTTAGTAAAATGAAATTACCAAGTCGATTCATTTTGCACAGCGCTATTTTCGTCCTGTTTCTCTACGATTCGTTTTGCGCGCCATCACATTCCAACGGAAAAAGGTAAGGATTAAATTGTAAACATGAAAAATAAGCTTCGCACTTTAATGTTCCTATTCTTTCCATTATAGGATAAAGCACCAGGTTTCAGTTGAAACTAAAGAGTATCCTGCTTCTAATATTGGCGATTTTATTGGCACGACGACACAAGACCTAAGCGAAATTCCCTTGGGGGGATTGGTACAAGAATTTAAACATCTGGTAGATCATTTCACAGTACATTCTCTTGAGGCGACCAACCTAAACCAAACTATTCTAATTCGAGTAAAAGCCGTATGGAAAAGTCTGGTTGAAGGGAATTCGATTTTGTTATCTTTTTTCGATTCCGACACTATTTGGAAAGCATTGACGAAGGACATGGCTCGAATACTTTTCATTGCCAAGTACGTGGGATTTTTTTCTCTATGTTACCAATTACCGAATCCAAACAGAATGTTTTTATGCAATTGAAAAGGGAACGCTTCTGCGAGTCTCCAGATGAAACGTTTTTCAACGGACAATGTCTTCCTATTGGCAGTACTGAACACTGCTCATCAGGAAATATGGCGCTAGTCGACGGACCAGACAACAATGGATTTTGTGATTGTCTCGACACAAAAGGAGAGAACGGTTTAAGCATTATCTTTTCGGATCAAACTGGCCAATGCTATTCACAAAATACTCGGGTAATATATATATATTTTAAAACAGATTATTAGCTAATTTACTTAATTAATATCACTTGATAGCTGCAATATTTACTCTTTTTACTATTGGCCAATCCAGGGTCCTTGCAACGTTGGTGAATGGTTCGTGTTGACCCGTTGCGAATCCATTCCAAATGAATGTCCAGATGATGGTCGACACGTCTACGGATATATGAAAACCGATTTAAATTCGGATTCTTCTTCAGAAGCAGGCTGCTGGGAAATAGGGAGAACATGTCCTGATGAAGTGTCAGTAGTGCAGGTACATGTACACCAGCAAGACGATTACGGAAACTTGGATGTATTCTGCTTGTATGACTGGAAGCTACGCCTCAAACAACTCGAGGATTTGGTGCAAGTGTTCAAACATCTGACAGTTCATTTTACAAATTCTGTTGAGTCGAACCAACTAGTAAACCAAACCTTTCTAACTCAAGTAAAAGACGTGTGGCAACGTCTGGGCGGCAGCAGTGTTTTAACGGATGCTTTGCATCGTCATTTAGATGACGTCACTCAGTTTGACCTGAAAAAGAACATGGCTCGAATACTTTTCACTGCCCGGTAGGCCTATATACGTGTGAATTTATTCTTTCATATTTATTAATCAACGAATGCTAAAATTAATAATGATGCAATTCAAGGGAACGCCTCTGCGAGTCTCCGGATGAAACATTTTTCAACGGACAGTGCCTTCGTGTTTACAGTGATGAACTATGTGGAAATATGGGTCATGCACAATTAGTCGACGGACCAGATAACAGAGGGTTTTGTGATTGCCACGGCACAGGAGACAATAATTTAAAGCAAATTTTTTCGCATCAAACTAGTCAATGCTATTCACAATATACTCGGGTATTAAGACATAGACGTATATTAGCACACTGCCACAGTATCGATCAATCCTTGCATTTGTCCAACAGGGTCCTTGCAACGTTGGAGAATGGTTCGTGCTGAAGGACATTCCCCGGTGCGAATCGATTCCAAATGGATGCCCAGATGATGGTCGACACGTCTACGGAAATATCAAAGCCAATTTCACTTCAGATCCTTCAACAGAAGCAGGTTGCTGGGAAATAGGACAAAAATGTCCTGATGAAATGTCAGTAGTGGAGGTGAAGCAACATAAAGATAGAAACTTTGATGTATTTTGCTCATCTTTTTACAATGGATTCATTGCTTCCTCAATTGTTCCGAATTCCTTAGTTGTTCATAAGCCATGTCGTAAAGGTTTGCTGAGTAGCAGAGACGGCAATTGTGTGCGTGGGTTTTTTGGGTAAAAACTAATTTATTGTTTTTTTTGAATGTCCGTTGGAATTACTTTAACTCCATATACTTTCACATCAACTTCTCCTTCTGGCCTTCTGGTGAAATTTTTCGATGATCATTTAAATTTAATACATGATATACATCAGTATGCTGTGTAGGCCTATTCTATGCACTGTATAGACCTTTCATTTATTTAGTAGGTAAGCAGCATTGTGCTCGTATAACAGCGCAGATAGAACGATTTCTGTTGCGCAAACACCTTCGCCTTAGATTTTGCATTTGAGGATGGGAATGGTGTTAGACGAATTACAGATTTTCAGAAGAATTATGTTGATCATGCTGCACAGCATCGTAATCGATCGTAATTCGTATGTGTTATCCACGTCTATTCAGCACGTTTATTATGCAACAATTTATGCAATATTTGGAGGGAGAGGGGGCAGTGTAACGACGAAAATTGGGATGAATGTTTTATGAAACCATAGATTGTTTATTAGATAAAAGAACGCACTTACGCTTTCCTCGAACAAAATGATAGTTAGGCCTATAACTGTATTATTAAGAGCGAAGGGCCGTTAATTAATAATTAAGCTGGCGACAGTTGCTGTCCAGTTGTTGTCAAACAACGCCCTTCAGCGCTTTTAAAATGCAATATCGCCTATAACAGTGACTGTATAACTACACGGGTTCGTTCCCCGGGTTTTCCCCTTGAAACAATAGCACCGTGTTTTGACAAATTTCTTTCCGATTGTCGTTTTGTAGCATTAATGAATATATTCCGTACAGAAAAAGGCATCGATGAGGTATCAAAACTGTTTTGATCTGGGGCTGCATTTCAAAATGAAGCGCGTACTGCTTAAGATAAACGCCAATCAATTTTGTTATCTATATATTTTTTATTTTTTTATAAGCAATAATGTATGGTTAGCTGGAGCCATTAAGAAATTTTGTGTGAAGCAGAAAACTGTTTAACGAATTCGAATATTCAAGTGGAATAAATGCGCAAAAATAAAGTCTGAGGACGTCTGTGGATAAAACAATTTCTCAACGGGCGGTGCTGTCTTCCTATTAATGGCTGACATCACCATCACCAAATGACTCAAAAGGGTTTTTAATAATAGGAACTTCAGTAAATAATTTATTCGTATGTAGTACAAATAAAATACAAAACTGGCATAGTAAATATAGCTCGGCAGTCGGCACATCCCAGTTTTTGTCAGACAACGCCATGAAGCGATGAAGCACTTTTAGTAAACACACAGAGGTTTCATTTGTATCGTTAGAGTGTATACCTCAGTATATATACCTTAATAAGGATCTAAATGTCCTAACGTCGCTGAAAATGCGGTTTAGGGTTATTCATATAAAAAGATATTATGTGAACTTCGGTGAACTTATAATAACGAATCTTAGTCACTGGTTATTATTTGCCCTGGGTTTCTAGCCGCAATCCAAGCATGATGACGACAACAAAATGGGATCCAGTACTGGTGGTAGCGATAAAACAGGATTGGTTCACATATATATAGCCTGGTTGAGAACCTCGCAACATTCCGCAGCATATATGGTTAAAATTTAAATTTCTCAGAATTTCCTTAAATATAGCCTCCAATGTTGTTCAGAAGCACCCTGATGATAAAGCAGAACCAACACCCACCAGTAAACGCCAGTAAATTATTTATTACTGCAAAATTTCGTTTTCCAATTAGCAGTCATTTTATTTTCGCCGACGCGACACACAAACAGTTTTTCGAGATCGTCAGAAAATTATCGATTATTTTTTCTTTCACTTAATAGATGTGTATGTGTCTTTGATAACTTAGCTTGTCCATGCACACTGTGTACCATATAACAAATATACGACGTGTATAAAACAATAAGGTGATTAAAAAAAAAATTGTCGTGTCTCACGGTCAGAGCATTGATCAGTTGCTGGACGCAATAATAACCTGTTGAGTTTTTCTTTTTTTTTTCATAAATGCTTGATTGATTACTGGTTAGTATACACCCACATCCAGCAATATATATGGGTAAAAAACTAAAAGCCAATGCGGAAATCAACTCTGCTATCACTGCGTACTTGCGTAGTGGAAGAAGGCATACCCGAATTCCCTTCTGAACATTTTGTAATGTTGCGCTAATTTTTGAGCAGAACGGTTACCAGTGTATAGAGTAAAAAATTTGCAAAAATATTTATTAAGTATAATGCGTCAGCGAAGGATTTTTAATATGGCCTAACATACTGGCCAGTTGGGGGGGAAATCGAAATAACCACATAATAAATGACCCAAATGGGTTGAAAAGGGACTTCAGTAAATTTATTCGTATTTGGTACACCAATATAAATTACAAACCGAAATAGGAACAATATTATATAGTATTTCCCGTGACTTTTATTTGTGCTGATTCCGATTTAATAGCCGAGCCCAGTGCGTTTGTAGGGGAGAGCAGGGGCAACAGGGAGTTCGTATTCATGGACCGGGGCGACGGGGAGTTCGTAAACGTGAACGGGAGCGACGGGCAAGTGGTCGCCCTTGGGCTGGAATCCGGCCTCATCTGCGGCCCAAGTCAAAGTGAATTTCTGACCTTCGGGGGAGATCCAGTAAGATGATCCCTTGTTGGTGTTGCCAAGGACTTCGCCGTATGATTCTTTGCCGTAAGAGTCGTAGGTGACTCCTTGCATCTTCTTCTGGACCTGAGACTCGTCGCGAGTGGTGCCGTCAGATCCAGCGTAGCTGTTCCAGCCAAACGAATCCCATTTAGCTATTCATTTCATTTACAACAAAAAATGCTATGGAAATAATTTTTTCGTTTTTACCTCCAGTTGCTACTGCCGTCAAGATTTCGGACATCAGACTGGCTGGTGATGGTGATTTCGGGGGCTTTGTATTCCTTCTCGTAGCTGGAAGGAGCAGCAGCCCCGATGGCCAAAACAGCGGCGATAATAAACTGGAAACATCAATTAAATTAAGTTAAATTGCGGAATATTCCAATGCCAATGACGACGTATATTCAATATCCAGCGGATTCTTGTTTACCAGTTTGTTCATGTTGTCTTTTGGATGACTTCAACAACCGAAAAATGACTGGTTAGTTGACTCAACAAAACCGGTTTATATACTCGCCAGAAAGAGAGAGTGAACATTCCGGATGCATTCCCATACTTTCATGTTCGTCCAGTGGTCAGATTTTTCTCAGCAGCAGACGCAAAGCCAACTCACCTATTTCCGCAAGCATTCCCTCCCCAGTTTTTGTCAGACAACGCCCTTAAGCGCAAGCGTTCTTTGAAAATGCAGCGATTTCACTTATCGTGAAGGGTGTATGTAATATATAGTATTTATACTAATCATGGGTCCCACGTGGTTTTACCTGAAAACACGCAACCGCGCGTGCACCCAGTTTCCGAAATCATAAAAATTCCGAAAAATTCGTTTGTCACCGACTGTCGTTTCGTATCAGTGAGATAGAATCGCAATTTCCTGGCGATACATTTTATATACTTATTATCTTTTGAGTTTCACGTTTCCCACTCTTCATGTCACAATCAAATCGTCGGTTTAATGAAAATTTAGCACAAAAAAGGTTTAATTCAATGAGGTAACGAAACCATTTGGCCGAATGTCATTATGAAGTACGTACTTCATTCAATGTCACTTAATTTCCATTAAAAAAATCATAATTAAAAACAAAATTGCAGCCGAAGACATTAAAATATTTTGCCTGAAGCGCGAAACTATAGGCCTACTTGAAAAAAATCAAATGTTCCAATGGAATTAATTTGAAAAATGAGAGAGGCTGAATCATGTTTTGCTTTGTCCAATTTTCTTATAAATAGGAAAGCTTCAAGTCACCTATCAATGAAAACTGGGGAAAACCTTTTCGTCCGTCCTTTTTGTTTAGTTCATAAAAAGTGAAAGGAAAACTAGCTTGATTGATCTTAGATAATTTGGATTTATTTACACCATCATATTCAACGTTATCGCAAAGAAAACATCAAATATGATCGATGGCATCATTCAGGCGTCCAATGGTCTTCAAATAATTTAATTTAACTTATTAATAGCTGCTGCTGGAATAACCGGCTCCGGTGCGCTTGTAGGGCAGAGCGGGGGCAACGGGGAGTTCGTATTCGTGGACGGGGGCAACTGGGAGTTCGTATTCATGGACGGGAGCAACGGGGAGCTCGTAGACGTGGACGGGGGCAACGGGCAAATGGGCGCCCTGGGGTTTGAATCCCTCCTCATCGGCGGCCCAGGTCAAAGTGAATTTCTCGCCTTCGGGGGAGATCCAGTAGGAAGATCCCTTGTTGGTGTTGCCCATAACGTCCTCGTAGGTGGCTTTGCCGTAAGAATCGTATTTGACTCCTTGCATCTTCTTCTGGACCTGGGATTCCTCACGAGTGGTGTAGTCGGACTGGGCGTAGCTGCACAGATTTATTAAAAATTATAATTAATAAAACTAAATCGCGTCAGGATTAATTCTAGAGTATTTTTGTACCTCCATTGGCTGCTGCCATCGAGGTTGCGCTCATCAGATTGGCTGGTGATGGTGATGTCGGCGTATTTGTTATCCTTGTAGGCTGGGGCGGCGTAGGCTGGAGCAGCGTAAGCTGGGGCAGAGTAGCTGGGAGCAGAGTAGCTTGGGGCAGCGTAGGCTGGGGCTTTGTATTCCGGCTTGTAGCTGGAAGGAGCAGCGGCAGCGACGGCCAAGACAGCGGCGATAACAAACTAGAAAATAAATATCATCTCACTTAGTAAATTAAATCGGATGAGCCCGGCGCAAATGATTTCGACGATTGCTGGCCAATTCATTCAGCCACTTTGCTGTGTTGTTCGCTTACCAGCTTCATGTTGAATTCGGTTGATTTGTGGAACAACTGATACTTTTCATCTTCCATATTGGAGCTTATATAGTCGAGTAAACGAGAGCGGGTGAAGGGCCGAGCAGTACGTCTGCTCCGTTTGGGTGTACTCAAACGCGCCGATCCCTTCTTTGCCAATTGGGTCACGAACAAATTCTTCAGAATATTATTACTATGCTGCTCTGCATTTTGGTCGAGGTGGTACAAATGAACCATTCTCTTTCCTCCTCTCTAATTGAATTGAAGTGGCCCATCATGTTATCTATCTATGCGAGGGGAAAATCTGTTGCACCACAATCCCTCCCCTCTCCTATTTGGCATGTCCATCTACGTGCATTTGACGCGCAAGGACTTTCAATTTCATGCCATTTTTGAAGTGGATGTATATTTTAAATGCTACTTGGCTAGTAAAAAATGAGCTATGGCTGAAAAGGATTTCAAAAGTTTACATTTCACTATAAGGCCATAGCTATGTACTACGTCTAGACAAATGTTTCGACAGAGCCAAAGGCAAAACGGTTTTTCATGTTGGTTTTAGCTCAAAACTTTCGATAATAATATTTTGCAAACGCCCTGAAAATGTTATACGTGTGTTATATACAACAGTTTATCCCTCTTATTTTTTTGTTACACTGAAAGAGAATATAAATGTTGTAATATGACTTTCAATGCGAAAGTGTACTATGACAGTATATTGGCTATTAAATCGCTAATGGTCGATCCCTTATTATCGCAAATTCGCAGATCATACTCTATAAATGTTTCAAACATAAACGACCAACAACTTTCATTCCATTTTCTGTTCAACCTTAATTATTTCAAAATTATTATTATTTCAGGTATAATGTTGGTTGAGAAAAACTCTCGGAGTCTTTCCGATTCCGACTTTCCAAAACAAAAATTTATGTTGCTCAGTAAAATTCAGTAAAACACAATTTGGGATGTTCTTCGTCGTTTATATTTTACACATATTCACGTCAACAACAAGAATAATGTCATTGCATAGAATACATGAGAATAACTTATCTCTTCACTTCAATCAGGTATCAAATAATTTAATAGATCTTGTAGCCCTTTCCGTTGAATGGAATGTGAACTGGGGCAACTGGGAGTTCGTATTCGTGGACGGGAGCAACTGGGAGCTCGTAGACGTGGACGGGGGCAACGGGCAAGTGGGCGCCCTGGGGTTTGAATCCCTCCTCATCAGCGGCCCAGGTCAAAGTGAATTTCTCGCCTTCGGGGGAGACCCAGTAAGAAGATCCCTTGTTGGTGTTTCCCATAACATCCTCGTAGGTGGCTTTGCCGTACGAGTCGTATGCGACGCCTTGCATCTTCTTCTGGACTTGGGATTCCTCGCGGGTGGTGTAGTCGGACTGGGCGTAGCTGTAAGTGTCATCAAAGGAAATTTAGCAAGTTTCAATCGATCTACATTTTTTCTTTCGTTTATTTTTATACCTCCATTGGCTGCTGCCATCGAGGTTGCGCTCATCAGATTGGCTGGTGATGGTGATGTCGGCGTATTTGTTATCCTTGTACGCTGGGGCAGAGTAGGCAGGTGCGGGGTAAGCTGGGGCAGAGTAGGCTGGTTTGGAGTAGGCCGGTGGGGAGTAGGTGGGTGGCTTGTACTCCTGCTTGTAGCTGGAAGGAGCAGCGGCAGCGACGGCCAAAACAGCGGCGATAACAAACTGAAAGTCAAAAATAATTTTATGAATTGACATTTGTAAAAATTATTTATTTTAAATACTACGTTGAAATGCTTTATTGAAACACTCATTAAATTTTAAATTAATTAAAGCATTTCGAAAGTGAATCTTCTTTTGTTGTGTTGTTCCTTACCAGCTTCATGTCGAATTCGGTTGAGTGAAACAACTGATACTTTCAAACTGCAAACGTCTGGGCTTATATAGTCGGGTGAACGGAAAGATCAGCTGCTTTAGAAATGACCCAGTTATTGAGTACATCGCAACTTATTCGTTCTTTTCTGCCAAGTGTATGAAGGTATGAGTACGCGTTTTTTACTTGGCCATTCTCTTTGCCAATCCTGTTTATAGTTCTAGTATCTGCCCTGTAAATCAGAAAGCTCGTCCGATAGGTAAATGATAAATCCACTCACTATTTTCATCACTCTGTTGCGGTTGTGGAGACTAGAGTGTGTGCACCAGATCGACATTCCCGTAGGCTACGCAGTACGCACCCGATCATATCAATCGAGATTTGGAATGAATGGCCATCACCTATATCCTTCCAGCCCAAAAATAGCCTTGAATCAATGAGTTGAGTAACGGTAGGATAGGACGCGCGTTTCACTTTGACTTCATTTGCTGATGCAAGCGACCACACCCCATCATTTATTACTTGTCTTGTCTCCAATCGTCAAAATTTTACCAACGGATCTTGTTCTCTTATTTATATAAGGTATTATAGACAAGTTTTTATTTTACCATAATAAATCAGTGGTCGTCTGATAAATCTATCAAACAACCGACATCCATATAAGGATCGGGATATGTTGTTCAATTAATTCCCTTGCATTTAGACTATAATAGTGAAGCTTATATATAGTGGGGCGGTGAATGTCTCATCAATTTCTTAGTCTTTAAATAAAAGGATAAAGGTCGAATCGAAAAAAAGCAACGGTAACTCTAGTTTGAAGAGAAAGGCTATTCAGTATTATATAGGCTAATAAAAATTGAAACGGCATGTTTGCTCGTGTTTTCTTCAATTCTACCATCTCTTTCATCGTGCTGAAGAGCTTGTTAGATAAACTTTCTCACATTTTCTATAAATATTCATCTTCTTTTATTACTCCTCACGATATTCCCTTATTGGAATCATATCATGCATACAGGTACGTATAAATATACTAATGGCCTCGACTATATACTTCTTGTCGTTAGATATTTCCGGGTATTTCTTCCACCAATAGTGCTAACCGTAAAGTAGACTAAATTTAATTCTTTATTTTCCCCTGCCTATAGGATTGAACAGAGGACCTGTTGCGTGTGAGGCAACCATGATAACCGCTAAACTACAGGTGCTGGTTTACATTGGTCAAGGGAAAAAAAAAATAAAACATATCCTATCAAGTAAACATAAAAATTTTACGGACACCTAATATTCTGTTTGGCAATATTTGAGTAAAACAAATAAAACACATTCGGATATAATGGATTCTATATTCATTTACTTTCGAGTGGTGATGTTTCTTGCTTCTCATTTGCAACATGTATATTAGTATTTATTGTCAGGTAAAATGGCTGGTGTTTCTCGTTTTTCTCGCCTCAGACCTTTACCGCCTTTATCAACTGCTGATAACATCTAGCTTTATCTTTTTTTTATTTTGCCCACCAACATATAAGTGATTATAGTTTCATTGTAGGTGAGCGGTGCTGGTTGATGTCGGGTCGATGTTTCACTTCAATCCAATTTTTAAAATAAAATTAACAGTAATCGTTTTTTTATGTATCCTAAAATTACAAGAAAATTATCTGCCATTCAAACTATATAGCTATATTAGAATATTTGAAATTCTTTAAAAATGATTCGAACGTTGGCTGTTCGAACAAAGAACTATTTTTCTAGCAATAAATTTTAATTTATGTAGCCGGTAGTGTGGCGCGCTACTGTAATCCTGCGTCAGGGAGGCTGACTTCAGGGACAATCTATGATCCATATTGCGCTGCTCGGACTCGGATCTCTTCCGCGACGTCTCGAATGCATTATTATTGTTTGTTATTGTTTGATCCGTATCTAATACATCGGGTACAGCTCAGTGGTAGACCTTCCGACTGCAGATCAGGTAGTCCGGTTCAAACCCGGGTGTTCCTGTGTATTGGGTATATTTTAAAGAAAAAGTATTAATCAAAATCTTATAGAATTCAGTTCCCATATAATGGAATCATGTGTTTATTTTTATTCAAACCACGCCTGCAACTTTCCCAAAATGAATAAAAGGTTGTCCATATAGTAAAACATACAAACAAACAAACAAAAAAAAAAAACTTGGAGAAAAGATATAGATCATCTTCACTAAAGATTTACACGAAGCTGCTTATGAATGACGTTGTATGGTGGGCACGAAGAGATGATGATATTGCATGCCAATGTGAGAAAGCTTCCACGGTGAACTTAATCCTGAACTGTTTCAGGCGAATACTGAGGGAGCTTATCTCTCACCTTATATACGATGTATACGAACAACTGCAGTCTATGAAAATAGTCTTTAAAAAAAAATATTGTTTCTATTCAGCCGGTAGCGTGGCGCGCTACTGCAATCTTGCGTCTAGGAGGATGAGTTCAGGGACGATCTATGGCCAATGTTGCGTCTACTAGGGATCGGCGTACGCGCCAGACGTCCGGCTCAAGTAGCAACACACCCATGTTTCGTTGACGGTCATCGATCCTTGCGTTCATACCGGTGGACATGGACACACCCCAACGACGGATTCGATTACCTGGTGGGCACCTACCGAGTCTATAGGATCGAACCTACTCTTTTATTAAGACCAGTAATTCGTCCGTCTCCATTTTAACAGAATAAAACTTAATCCGAATTGGGGTGGGACCAAAAAAGTATTTGGGAATTTTTATCTCACTGCTGCTCAACCGTAATTTCGATCCTAAAATCATCAACATATCAGCACCCTATGCATTGCTAATATTGTTCACAAAATTATTCGTTTCACAAAATTCTTATCGTGCGTTATTGTCTCCTATCGTTTGCGCACTGCGATAACTTAAACTTATCCATTTACTTTGGAGCAGCAGTACGTCTCTTTACTGCATTTCGAATTCGAAGCAAAACCTTTAAAAATAATAAAATGAAAAATTGTAGGCCTATTTACCGGTCACGGATCGAAATGTCGTAATTGTGAGTGAAAGACAAGTGTGGTAGCCACTAATCTGCAGGAGCTGTTATAGATAAACATTAATAAACTGGAAGAATTGAAACATAATATAAACTATGAATAGTCTATGCGGTAGCAGCAAGGAGAAATACATCTCAATTTGCGCAATTCCGAGCATAAATGTAACCTTCTAAATGTCACGTTCGGCGAATTTAAAATTATAACTGATGCGTACTCGAACACACAATTTTCGGATTCTTTTTCCTTTCCTTTTCCTTTCAAAGTAGTAGAAGTCTGACTCCTTATCCATTAGGCCACACTATCTAACACATAATCTTAATTGGGATGATGAATACTGCAGCCTGCGTGGGGTTAGCTAAAGTAAAAACGAACATCCAATCGAATAATCGGTCCCACTTCCCCGTCACACCAATGTGTGTAGCAAAGATTCAGCACTTTTAAGTTTAATTATACTTTGATCCCTATTCTTTATAAACGACTCGATTTCACTCGATTTATGATTAAAATAAGCAATTAGTTGGTTTTTATTTTGTCAGATTTGGCTTTAAAACAGCAGCGACATAGCGCGCAAGTTAGTTTATAAGAGACAGAGAGAAAAACGATCGCGATTACAAAAGATAAAAGTGCGACATCGAGAAGATGGCGCTGGTAGAACGGCATTCCTTTGGAGGCCAACTGAAGGTGTTTGGTACCTCCGTGACGAATTACGTACTCGATCCAGTAAGCGGCAACATCCTTGCCGGGCATGATTTCTTCTTGCATCAACTGCGACAACTTTTTCGCACTTTCTCGGACGCTATATCGAAAATGGAATACCGTTAACGGACATGCTCCAGATGGTTTTAAAAATATAGTTTATGATACCTGGGATCATTAATGAGATACGTCAGAGCCTCAGACAAATTGTTGTCGTCAATTTTGTCCCAGTCGAGTTTCAGACCCCATCCGCCTCTCACGGCCTTCGCTACATTCGCCCGCTGGTCGTTTCCGAACGGCAAACCGAGCAAAGGAACGCCATGGTAAATTGTTTCCTGTGTTCCCAACATTCCACCGTGAGTGATGAATAATCGCGCATTAGGATGTCCTATACAAATATTGTTCACAAACATTTGAGACTAACTGTGTACAACACAAAAACAGTCTGCCAGAAACTGTCATGCAATACCCAGGAGATCTTGTTGCGGAAGCCAGTCGACCATCATAATATTGGATGGAACACCTTGCGGAATATCCGCCTCCCACTTCCAGACGACTCGCTGCGGGAGTTTGGAGAAAACTCTGATGAAAGTGTTGACCGTTTCTTTGGGCATGGTCGAAACCGAAACGAACGAGCCTAGCGTGAACACGACGAAACCGTCCTTTGCTTCATCAGCAAACGTTTTCAATGCCTAGCGATAGATAAGAATTTTAGACTTTGTATACTTGATGTAACGAGACCGTTGGCCTTTAATTTAATACTGGCGGCAGTTGTTTGGCCGGTCTGGCGTGAAGGGCTCCAATTGATAAGATAGTTGGGGGTAACGAACGCGGCCAATTCGTGACTGGGTGAGTATTAGTGATATAGAGACTAGCATCTCCTTCGAGCTCGACGATGGATTTAACACCAGGAAATTCTCTTTGAACGATTGCGTCCAGTTTCGTGAAAATGTAAAAATTTCTAAAATACTTCATAAACTCCCCGGAGAAGGTATTAATTAGTCTCTGGGTGAAAGTCATCTGTTCGTCGTATTCTGCCAGCATGAGAGGGACGGAGGCGTAGTCTGCCGATGCTCCCATTGCATTCAGGGTGGATGGAAAAGCGGAGGAGGAGCCATGGATCACGAACGGAACGCCAAGTTTGTCGATGATGGGATAAGTGAATTCGTTTCCGAATGCGTCGACGATGAACAGGTCGACGTCGCGCTTTTCCACAATCCGCCGGAATTCCGTATTCGACAACAAATCCTCACACCCGAGAGTGCTAAGGGCGATCATGGTTTGCATCATCGTAAGAATTTGCGTCGCCCCTTCTTTCTGCATGGCGAACCAGTCGATGTCCATGGTGTCCAGTTCTTTCGCTACCGAAGTCATAATGATTTCATGGACGTTCGTGGCGTTTTTTGTGATGCCCTTAAACGGCGAGAAGACGGTCACGTTATGCCCTCGTTGTCCAAGTTCCTCGATGACGGGCATCACGGCATAAAAGTGACTTTTGGAACCGACGGGGTACAGCACGACGATTTTCGCTGCCATGCAATTTTCAACGACGATTGCGGATAGCAGCAAGACCAGCAGAGTATTCAATGATTGGAATTTCATTATGTTTTGTATCAAGTGACCAGGTAAATTGCTGAACGGAAATTAAAAAAAAAAAAGATAAACACATTACTTAAAATCTAGATTAAACTGGAACATACCAATAAATGTGAGATTAACTTAAATTCGAGTTGAGGGCACAAATATTTAAATACGAGCTGACTGATCAAGAAGGGAGAGTGATCTATGTGTGATATTGAATAAATTTGTAGGTAATATGCCCCACCGCCCTGCTTTAGGTTGCTTCTTCTGTTGACTTTAGATGAAAGATAAGGAATGACGTGACATGAAATGTTTCGTGCTGTTATTCTGCTGCAACCCTAGTGGCACTTTTTCTCCCTTGGACGTCCATGGCACGTCTGTACATCCCAGCCATATCTACATCCAAATTGAAAATTTCTGATGGAGACAAGACAGCCATAGGATGTCTAGCAATGATAGCCTAAAGATGTCCTTTTTTTGTCCTTGTTACCTCCAGGAGACATCCGTTAGGTCATCGTTTTTATCATAATTTTTTAATTATTATTTTATTTTATTTTATTTTTTTATTTATTTTTATTTTATTTTTTTTCCCTCATCACCGAACATCATTATCAACGCCCAGCGTGTCACAGCGAGTCTCGTTAACACACAGAGGTCGCAAACACTAAGAAACCTATAGATTTTCATATTAAAAATTCTTATCAGTCTATGGTCTAGTGGTTAGAGTACTCGACTGGTAATCTTAAGGACGATGGTTCAAACCCAGAGTCAGTCAAAAGTATTTCATCAAAAATAAAATAAAATACGTATGATGAAAGACTATGGTGATGATGTGAGTACATCTCTAATAGTGTACCATGTATATAAGCATATGTGTACATGAAAATCTCTAATCTTTATGCGTGATTATCGTAATATGATATCCATAGGACATCCTATGGATGACCACAGGATGCACTTTAGATCAGCCACAGATAACCTCGAGACTTGGCATGGAACGGTAATTAAGATGTCCAAAACACATCCAAAGTACATCATTTGGGCTCAAACTAAGACCATGGGTGGATATCCACAGGCCATCGTGTGCCACTAGGGAAGGTTTCAGGCTGATATGATTTCGTTTTCTTGTGAGACCAAGCACCAAACTCTAGTCCTTATTTGGGCTACATTTTTTTAGCTGGTGTACAAATTCGTGTTTGTACTCCTTTAATGTCTGGTAGACCGGGGTTATATGGGACACTTTTTTTTACGCTGCCAATTTTTTAAATAGAAAAATTACGAAGAATAAAACTGTAGGAGTGTTTGCCTTCTACCCTGTTTTCCATGCATTTCTTTGCATTAGGTAATTTTTTCCCGTAAAACTAGCTAATAGTTATTTAATTTAATGTAAAGAGGAAAAAATGAAGAAAAAAAAATTTTAGGGTTAAACGGAACAGAGCCAGGGGAAAAACGGAAACACGATTTTTCTCAGCAACGGATGGATTACATTTATTAAAAGACGCACTAGTGAAAAGAAAATTCATATCTCTTTCAGATGTACTGTCATTTTATTCATTCTATTGAGTAAAAGTGGAGATACAATCAATAAAGTATAAAGATGTCTTTTTTCGATCTTTTTTGGTCGTTTACCTGGCAACAGATGGCTGTACCATTTAACCCAGAGTCCCAGACCCAAACAAGTAAACAACATCAAATAAACTAAATTATCAAATACTTAGAAACACATTTTTTATAAAATAAAAATACCACCTTAAAATATAAAGAATTCCATGGTATTTCAATTTTTTTTGTCGCGGTACCTCACCGATTATGATGAAAAAATACTGTGTGTTGTAAGACATGGTTACATAACACTGTGAAATTTTCAAATTTTTTGGACCAGTGTTTGAGCGTGAATTGTTGTTCCAAATTTCCGGTTTTTTGCGGAAGCGTAGTGCGGAATTTTCACTAAAACGTAAATAAAACGGCGGTGGATTGAGAAATTGAGATCGGACAACCCCCCCCCCCCCCCCAAAAAAAAGAAATGCAATTTTTTGGTTTTTGTCCGAGTCTGATTAGTCATTAGCAAGGTTACGCAATCTTCATTTAAAGAAAAAAACTTTAATGGCTAATATCTCATTCTCGAACGGTGAAGCTGGTCGCGACTTGCACCATTCGATAGCCCGTCATCATTTTTACTTATCCTGTAGCAATTTCCCTCCTTCCAATCTTCGTGTTTTAGTTATGAATTATTTAAATTTGTTCGTTTTCTCTATCTCTATAGGCAGGGGAGGTGTAAACGATGCGCGCGCCCCCCTCTGGAAGAAGTGTAAGATGCGATGGCCTGATGAACACACAGTATTTTTTTCATCAAAATCGGTGAGGTAACGCGACAAAAACAATTGAAATACCATGGAATGGCCCTGATATAATCAGATACAATATACAAAAATTTTAATATAATACACACAATTTTTTGATAAAATTTTCAAATTTTTTAAATATAATATACAACATTTTATGTATAATATACACAATTTTTAAATGTAAGTATGTAGAATTTGCAGGCTATTGCAAATTCTGTTTGTTGAATTGAAGAAGAAAATTTATTGAATAGGCCCTATTCTTATGTTATTTATTTCTTTTTTCTTTTTTTTTCAAATTCAAAATTCATGCAATAACAAGAGCGTTCTTTGGACGTACAAATAAAGATTGCAGCCCCGCCTACGGATTTCTATGAGATATTAAACAAATACTTTTTCGGAAATTTTATTCTGAAAATCGATTAATTTTTTGAAATTGATAATCAATTACAAAATGTCTTTAAATAAAAAAAACCAAGTTGGAACGGAATAGTAATCAATCTTTTATCTTTGTAATGCCCCGCAGCAGCCCCGCCCTCTTCATGATGACCATCGCCGAGTCATATCGGGAAGGTGAGCCATTTCCAAGTTTCAAATTTCCCACGGTTAGCCCTCTAAACTTATGTCACCAACCGCTAGTGGCACATGATGCCTGTTTTTTTCAATTTATAATAGGGTCCATACATGAATAAGGGATTCATTTTAAATAAATATCATTAGAATCAGTTTTCACGCTGATTCTCATGGTATTTTATTTTTTATTTTTAAAATAATAATCCCCCCCCCCGTAATCTCACTTCAAAGTTGAGATTAGCTCCAAATACCGAGATTTTAAATGTTAGGGGCAGGGGGAGAAAAAAGACAGGCCATCTCTAGGACCTTTTTTTAGACTTGGTATTTGGAAAACCGGCAACTACGGGAGGGGGGAACAAAGGGAAAATAACTGAGAAATGAAAACTTTTCATTTTCACATCGAAATTAAAGTGATTTCTCAAATGGCATGGGGGCCAACATTTCAGATGAGGTTATAGAGCTAACGATGCTCTTTTTTTTAAGCCCTAAAGAACTCTCCTAGCCCTCTTTTCCGTCCAGTTCAAGAGAGCCAAAGTAGTACGATTTACTACTGGCCCTCTCGACTGTGCGGAAACTTTTACCTCCAATTTAAAAGGGACGTTCCCGTGAACGAAAAAATACCCAAAAAATATATGCTATAAACCTTAAGTCTAAGAACCCCCTGTCCAAAAATCGTTTTCGTCCGACAAACACTTGATTTCTGGCGAATTTTCAAAAACCCTGTTTTCCCATAAGCTTCTCTCAGCTGTGCGGAAACTTTGTGTAGCTACTGTATGAGTTTTGATAATACACTGCATAATGATTATCTCACAATACCCTTTACTTTATTTACTTATTTACTAAAATTCATTCCTGGCCAGTGTTTACATCCGGCCATTGCAGTTGTTTACTTGGGTCTCAAGAATTAGTTAGTTTTCAATCGCCATTCATTCGCCTGTTTTACCAACGTCTGTCCTGGTTTGTCGGTCGTTCGTTTGCAGCTCGTAGTTATTTTAATTTTTTTAGGAATGTAAACGAAACAAGCAATAGATTGGTTAATAAAAGGTGCTTTATTAGCAAATGCAATTATGGCAAAGAAAACGAAATTTTCCATATTTTCTCTGTTGCAAAACTTTGTTTAAATGAATGGCAAGTGGTCGTCCTAAAGACAGGCCTTAGTGTGAAATCCAAGATATGTCATCAGCATTTTGAAGATTCGTGTATCATCAAAGGAAAAGTAATTCAAAATGTTTTTTATGCCTTCCAAAATGGTTGGCGTTTACTTCCAAATGCGAAACCCAGTCTACATCTTGGTAAGCAAATGCTTTTTGTTTCGCAATAACTTTCATTTTAAACCTGCTGTTCACTAGGTGCTGCAGTGGCTGAAGAACAAGCACTTCAAACTTTAAATTCAATTCCAAAAAGACATGGTATTTAAGTTAATATTTCATGTTTTTGGTATGCCCATGTTTCTCTGTATTCATTCAGCTTTTTGTTATGTCCTAGTCCACACATACCAACAATTGCTTCCATTGAAAAAACGATAAAACATTCAGCAACTTGTGATGGTAGTTGTCATAAACAGTTAAATAATTGGCTTCTTACTAAGTTTAGTCATTTCAGGTACTTCAGCAAGATCTTCAGTATCTCAAAACAGTGCCAACCCACTTGTCCCAAACTACATGTTTACAACTGGTAATTCTTAATCGCTCAGATGCAGAAAAGTTTAATCTTAAAACTGAACTTGTTCTAAAGGAGTAGATGAGCATGGATCAACTTCCAGTGACCAGAGATGATCTTCAGTATCTCAAAACAGTGCCAACCCACCTGTCTTGTGGCCTACTTGTGGCTAGAGTCGATGCTTATAATGCAGGAATTCACATTCAGTCAACTACAAGTGCCCCTACTGGCAAGTAAAAATAAGCAATATTCATACTATTGATCAGTATAATTGTACCATTTTTTCTTAAAAATAGATTCGTCGTGTAATGATTTTGATTCTGTGGAACAAGACGCAGTTTCTATCGATGCCGTATCCATTCCAAACCTGCCAATGGCTAACTCTATCGAGCCTGATCCAGTGGGTACCATTACTGGTAATTAAAAACAGTCAGTATTCATACTATTCTACAGTATAATTATACTTTTTTTCTTAACAATAGATTCGTCCTGTGATGATGTTGATTCTGTGGAACTAGACGCAGTTGCTTTCGATGCCGTCTCCATTCCAAACCTGCCAATGGCTAATTCTTTCGAGCCTGATCAAGTGGGTACAACACAAACAAATTCGAATATTGATAAAACTATTTGTTTTCTTATTTTCTTGCAATTCGAAACATCTGTCAATATATTTATATATTTTATATAGTTGATGTTGCAGCGAGAGAATGAAATAGTTGAGGAGGGAGGCGTAGGCCTATTGCTTCTAATCAAGGCACGGATTTATTGGTCAATACAGAAAATGCACAGAGCACAAATTGCCTAAATTAAGACAGAACTAACACACGCAGACTTCGATTGAAATAAAAACTAGCTCTCACCTAGCATCCACAATTAGAAGCCGGTCAATAAGGCAATCGTAGACACAAATATATTCTAGGGCCTAATCCGGCCTAATCTATGTACACGAGAATAATGTCCGCCCATAAAACACATAAAATATATATACAAAGTTACCTCAAAGGCTCAAATGAGAAACAGGGAATCACAAGGTGAGAATTCACACCAATAAAGCACAGTAAAGAAAACGAGTTGTCAATGGCTATCCACTCCCTAAAATGAATAATGGCTACCTTCTGTTTCTGCCAAGATACTTAATAAACATCAGCTGTTCTCAACTGCACCGACAAGTGGCCCACCTGGTGGCTTACTTAAATTAATCGATACTTCAGACTTAAGCTAAAATGGGGACATTAATTAAAATATACATTTAAAATTAGACATTCTTTTTCTCTTGAACATTTGAGCTACTAGACGAAATTCCACTACCAGGAGAGTTTATGACGAGACTAAATATGTATGGAGACAACACTTCCTTGTTATTGGTCGTGGACAATTAACGAATCATTGGGAAGAGCATATTACCAAAGTTACACTAACATAAACATATATTACACTAATAAATATATATTACACTAACATAACATGAACATAAAATAAATTTAAATTTTTTGCTAAAATGAATTGTTTTTCCGTAAATATTCGCCTTTTCTTTACATTGCACTTTAACATCTAATAAAATTTCATTCATTTTTTTTTTGTTATTGCGTTAGGCACAGCTGGTTGTCAAAATGTTTGTAAAGAAGGCCGCCTTATCAAAAAACGATATTTTTGGTAAAGGAATGAGATGAGACCCTGCTTATGTTGTCCAGTGTGCAATGATTAAAATGAAGAGCAGCTCTGTTTACAGAAGCTTAAGAGAAGATGAATTACTCCCTTTACCCTCTGAAGAAACTCTAAGCAGTTCCATGGAGTGCAATTTCGGTTGGAATGAATTAGCTTTATTCAACGTCGGAGAAGACATTAAGGGTAAACCTAAACCTGACCAATGCTGTAGTATAATGTGGAACGAAGTTAAGCTCAAACCAGGTATGGATTAAGACAAACGAAACAAAAAGTGGAGGGGCATTGTGGACTATGGAGAGTTCTGTATCGATGCTATTTCTAACTCAAACATTCATCCGATATTTTGTGAAACCCACAGATCTCAGTCTTTACCTTTTCTCATAATGGAGCATATTAGATATTTTTTTGAATCCAAGCGTTACAGAGACCAACATTTTTCTAAAAAAAATTCAACTATTCACAAACACTCCAAAGTGTCAAAATTTACTTGAAAACAATAAAAGCAGACGAAAAGAAATCCCTTACACACCTATTTGGTGGCACAACAGTCGGAGAGACCTTATAGTAAAATTGCCGGAGCCTCCCCTTAAGGGAAATTTAACACTGTCATTGGCAACCATCTCTCCATACCACTGGTGGGTCATTCCATCCCAACTCGAATTTTTTCGTCGCGGAAAAAAATAGAAATGTCTGATTTTTTTACAGTGCGTTCCTTATACATCAATCATGCACTGTGTAAAATATCAGATTTTTAAAAACAAACCGGAAGCTGAAAATCGAATTCAAAGTTTCTGGTTTAGCAATAAAATTTTATACTGAAATCGCGTTTTTCACCTTTTTTTACCGTTTTCTTTCACGGCAAGGAAAAACAAAATCAATGAAAAAACAGGAAAAAATTCGTTCTTTCGAATGGTTTATTTAAAACTTTTTTTTTGTTTTAATTTGTTACCATAAAGTTAAGTTAAAGTTTAAAACTTTTCAAGGCCCTAGCAAAAATCTCAGACAAGGCAGAAGCCTGAAATTTAATACTCATATAGGGACCCATAGTTTGTATAAGCATAAAAATTTTCAGCGTGGGCAAAGTATGCGTGAATTAGTTATAATTATTTTAAATTTTCAAGTTCGGCCGTATCCGTTAACACGGGAAAAAAATTTCAGATCATGAGACTCGAGGATAACAGAAGCCGCGACCCCAATGGGACTTCGCGTCTTGGGAGATGACGCAAAAAAGAGAGGGGACTTGCTAAAAATTCTTAGAAGTGAAGTCCCAAAAATTTAAAGTCCTTGTCTTCCTCATCTATCCTGTGGACAGATAATTTGGACATCTCACAGACGTCATGTTACGTCTGTCTGTTAAACGTCTAATTTCTAGACACAAATGGATGTCCGTGATCGTATGAGAAACGTAGATCTATAGTACATCTATACGAAGATAGCATAAGGCCGTAGAAAATTGAGTATCCATGTGATATCCAATATAGGTTGTAGCTAGATAAGATTTGATTTAGACATTAAGACATCTATATGATAGACGATAGATGTCAGTGTGCTACCAGGGCTGTTATTCCCCATCCTGTAATGGTGGCCGGCTGGATCGAGTAAGTACTGAAAGTTCTTAAATTAGCTGCATGTTTTCTAGTGGTTGTTCTGATTGTTCTAATCGTTGATGTGGTGATAACCTTCCGCGTCGTTCTCGTCGTGAGTCTTGGCGTTGTTCTTGTGGGATTCGGTCTGTTAGTTGTTGTCATCAGAGTGGTTGGAAGTCGAACAAAGGGAATATTAGCAATTGCTTGCACTGGTCGATTCAATACCAGCAAGGCGATGTCGTTACGCTGTCAAGTTATTTGATTGGTTTCAATATAACATGGGAATTCGAAAACTTTGTCGCTGATCAAGACAATCTGCACTATCAGCTGGCACTTACATATAACATGTCGATGGGTGCCACAATTTGAGGATGTAAGATAAATTTAGAGACATTTATTGCAATGGATCCGGTTCCTTCTCCATAATTGTTCAAAGAATTGATGAAAACTTTGATATTTTTGGGCGAACTAATGAACATAAGAAATATTTGATTCAATAGCTATTATAGGCAAAACGCTTTCAATACTTGACTAAGAACATTTGTAATAGTTCGTGATACCTCACTGGTAAGTCACCACCACCATCAGATCATAATGTTAAGTTGGGGTTCGGACCGTCAAGCCCTCATGAATCTCAAGATTCCCAAGCGGTCTTGGTCGGGAGCACTTGCGGTTGCAATTATGTGTGTTATATAATTTTATATACACAAGGGGGCCTGACAGCTAACGGCAGGACAGTCGCGATAGCGAACTCGTCTCCCTCGTCTCATCTAGCAGACATGCAGGCTATATACTAATATGTATGTAATGTATGATGCAACAGTCCAGCAGACAGCCGTTAAGAATTCTTCTTCAAGTCAAGTGTCATATAAATGCGAAAAGAAAAGAAATCGGAGACGATCCCTATCGTGATAAGCGAAATAGAAAACCAAACAGAAGGAAGAAAAATACAAAATATTTTCTTCTCCTAGACCCCTCCTTGGCATGGCAGCTCCTCTCCAAGAGCACATCTGTATACTTGTGTGTTGTGCCCCCTCTCACAAGTTATTAAAGTGTTAGGCATCATGCCCTTGACTTAACAACTTCAACTCAACAACTCTAACTTGTGTGTTTTTGTCACTGGGAATTAGATTCAAGGACATTTGTCCACTCCGATCAAAAAGAATCATCATATTAAGCTTACCCTAGTATAAGGCAATGGGCTGCTGTTAGAATATACGACGGTGCGATCAAGATTCCGCCACATTGGTAATCTAAGGTTGGGTCCAGTTTCTGTGGGATTAATACGCTCGCCTGAAAAAAGCAGAATGTTTTCTGAATGTCGCCTCTCTTGTGCGTGACGTAACTTGTTGTATATTATGTATAATTACCATAAATGGAAAATCGTCGGCTCGAGCTGGGATTCCATTGATGATTGAAATGTGCGGCGAGTTCAGCCTCACTTTAATCCACAAAATTTAACTAAAGTTATAGTATATTGGAAATATATTCATTGTTTTATACAGGCCGTTTTGCATTACCTTTTCCACTTCTGTCAATTGATTTTGAACAGACAAACACAACGAAACCAAACAAACAAGCGGCCTTAAATAAAGAAAATGAGACGTATACAAAAATTCAATCCCAACAATAATATTTTTGTTTTTTAGTGAAATGTTTGATATTACCAATAATGTGAAACGCATGGTGAGCTGACAGATTATCTGTAGGAGTAGACGTAAAAGAAGCTGCTGCCAGCGATGCGGTGCTCGACTGGTATGGTCACAATCAAACTAATTCCCTTTTTATTCACGTCAAATACTCAAATGAGAATTGGATTTGGCAGCGGGATTTCGTAAGAGCTCTAGGTGGCTATTCGTTTTTTTTCGACCTGTCATTCAAAATCTGGTAAGCACGAACAGAAACAGTGACGCTCTGGCTTTAATAATTGCGTGCAGAGTTTTAGAAGAACAACAACAGACACTGAAGACACTTGCCATGATATTAGAACGCTCGAAAACATTAGTGCATGGTCGATTATACATACAGATTATACATACAGACTTACGGATATATAACCGGATATGAGCAAGAAAAGCTTAGCAGGGTTTTTTCTACAGACAGACAGAAGGTTTGCAGGTGTGCTCCATGTTTTTATCTCTGCTGCAGTCTGCACAGACAGATTGGAATCTAGCTCTTCCTAGCCATTTCTTATATATAAGTGTATCGTTTTGTTGTGAGACTTGATAAAAAATAACAATCATTCCATTAAACTAAAAGATTTTTTTCATAATGATTCTACGCTCCTATCAAGCTATCACTGTTAGAAAAGAACACATGTTTTGTGGGGTAAAAACCCCCAAATATGCGTTCCACCAGATACGGGGTTAAAACCCCGTGGTTTATTTGAAATAAATAAATCGCTATTGATCATGATAGACAGTGTTCCTAACGTCAGCAGAAACAATTGAAGTTAAAAAAAAACGTCAAATTCATGCGTCACGGAAGATTCTTAAGTAAAAAGTCAACGTCAAAACGTCAAACGTCAAAGGAAAAATTACTTAAGTCAAAAGTCATGACTTAAGTCAGCAAAACGTCAAATTTTTATTTTGCAAATAGTTTTTGGATCAAAATTTATTTTAAAGGACATTTTTAGCTTTAAAACAAAACCCAATTGATACTACTCTTTACGTTTGTTTAATTATTTTAAGGAAATTTACCCGGAAAATTATCAGATTTTCAGAAAACAGACACACACAAAATTTTTACATGTATTTTATTGACTTTGACGGGAAAACTTTTTACGCATCCGAAACGTGAAAAGTCAACGTCAAAGTCAGGTTTTTTTAAGGCTTACGTCAAACGTCGCCAACACGTCAAAATTTGTGAAAAAACGACTTAAGTCATGACTTAAGTAAAAAAAACGACGTTCGTTTCACTGATGATAGAGAAGTAGCGTTAGTGCAGCGTGTGGACGATCTCGCTTTGGTTTACGAAAAATGTACAAGTCCCTATTTGGAATATTTGGCATAAAATATTACAAACTATTTAAATTTACGCAGCCTACTTGGGAAAAAATGTGTCCGGGCCAGTACTTATGACGAATGAATCTGTGGCCCGAAACTCTAACCACTAGACCGTTTATTAGTAAATCCAATTAAATTTTTGATCATCAAGTTGCTAACGAGGACTTCGGATATGTTATCCTCAACTTCTTTCAGACAGTGTAGAGTATTGAACAAAATAAATTTTCCAATTAAATTAAGTTTTTGAAATATACTTCAAAAATATAGTTGAATTTTTTAACCCATAATAAAACAGGTAATAGAAATGAAATTTATATAAACCACGTGATAAAACGTTAATAACTGATTATATCTCACGTTAAAATATCAAATATGAACGCATTTGATCAGACTTTTTTCCAGTAAATAATTTTTTCACTAGGGACTTTAAGCCAAATATGTCCGTGGCGCCCGCAATCGTTAATACGATCATGGCGGACAGATATCCTAGTATTAGACTACGGGATTCATAATTTCTGTATGTTCCAGTAATTCTCTTATGTTAAACGTGAAAAAAAACTAAAATTATGAACGTTTGACAGTTTTCAGTCTTTGGAAATACAAGAAAAAAAGGAATCCGAGAAAATTAGGGAAAACTCGTGAAAATGGGAAAAATAGGGAATAACGAGACAAACGAGAAAAACGAGAAAATGAGAAAAATGGGAAAAATAAGAAAAATCGGGGAAAAATGAGAAAACACTGGAAATGTCGGAAATGTCGGGAAAAATGTTTTCTCAGTTTTCTCATTTTTCCCAAATTGCAATTGCGAAAAGAGTGGGAAACCCCTCGTTGTTTTTGATTTTATGTTACGTGAGTAGCATCTTTCTTTAATCTTTCTTTGTTTTCTAAACTTGTGTGTGTGTGTATGCGCATGTGTGTATTTTATCTCATCGGCCTACGAAATAGTCAATCGCCTAATGATCTACTGGATCACCCAGGTATCTCCCACTGTTCCCTTTCTGATCGCCTATTCAATCTAGGCACTATCTTAACATTGATAGAAATACTATCCATGCAAGTCTCGATTTCAGTCTATTGAATTTTAAACCGAAAAAGAGCTCCCGAAACAACTTCTCGCTTATCCGTTTTCGGCTGTAGGGACATCCGTGGCAAGATCCTCTGGATCTCTCTATTGCCTGTCGGGACAAATCCCTATAGAGAATCCTCTCTTAACCCTTGTTTACATGGCGCCTAGAAGCTAAAAACTTTTATCGGCTCACTTCGATAAAGGGTTATGCCTCCCAAATGACCAAATAACCGGATTCATGATTCATTTGAGCCACCAATTAAGGCGTGATTTAAGTGGCCCAGGAGATGAAAGAAGCTATATAAACCCAACTTAAAATTATGGACAGCGGTCTCCCTTTTATAGATCTTTAAGCGCGGATTGCTACGTCGGAGAAGGCCACGACAAGCAGAATGAGTCGTTTGGTTCAAGCGAGCCTACAGCAGTGGGGCCGGGTGTTTGCCCATGTTTAAAAAAAAAACGCCGAGAGTCTGTCGTCCATTTTACGGATCCCAGAGTTGACTACTTTTTTGGGGAGGATAGCTGCTTCACAAACAGTAAGAAGGCCCGCGAGATCCATTTAACCGCACTAAAAAAAAAACCTTGCCGATAATCGGACAAATTATCCCCAAAAAACGGAAATCCAGATTAAGATATTTTTACTACTGAAAAAAGAGGCAGTGGAGGGTACCGTTAATCGGTATTTTAGGTTATAATTTTTACTGCGTATGCATACCAAATTAAATGTTAAAAACTTACATAATAGCTCCTAAGGCATTGATAAAGATTCTAATTGATGATTCTAATGCACAATAAAGATATATTAATATAAAAAGGGAAAACATTTTCTCCTCTATGATTTGAACCTATTACCAATCGATTCCCAAACTAGTATTCTACTGCACCAGGAATTGATATTTTTATATTGAATTTGAATTGACAAATTGCAAGAAAAGGTTCCTACATTGTTTCTTGTCCAATATTCTGTAAATGGTATACATAGTTGTATTACATAGTCGCATACATAGTTGTAGATAGTGTACTGTTAATTAACAGCATATGGCAAACCCATTAACAAGTTCTACCACTTGTTGATGCGTTCACCATGTGTGTATTCCTAATTACTTTAGCATGCATGGCTACTATCAGTTAAGACCTTCTTCAGACCTTCAGAAGATCTTCAGGAGCCCCATATATAAACCAGGCGTTCGATCCATTTTTTGGTCGCTTGTAAGTCGCTTGTTGTAGTATCACAGTTGTCGTCGTGATTGTCATTCATAATCGTTTTGGGCTACCTAATACACTGTGTTAGTCAAACCTCTTGTTGACTCCAACTCTTATTGTAATAAGCCATCATCAGAATAGCATTTAATATAAGTATAAATAACTTAGTAGCTCATCATAATGCAATCTCATTCTTTTTCAAAGATCGGATGTAAGCGTTTTAATCTATATATAATAAAAGAACAAGCTTTTGGGGGAGGGGCTTATTCATGTCACGGACATTTTAGGGGAGAAGCCTGTGTCTGTGTCAACAATGTGTCAACACAGGCTCCTCCCCCAAAAGCTTTTATGGAACATGCCCAAACATGCCCAAACAAATCACCACCAGATGTCGTCGCCGTGATGACGCAATCTTTGATGACGCAACAATTAGCATCACCACCAGATGTCTATAGCATCTCCGTGATGACGAAATCTTCAAGTACTGGGCAGATTTCCCACGATAAATTCTATTACGGGTAGATGATTAAGCTACAGAAAAGCGAATAGCAAAAGGGTCTGACTTTACGCTAGACCAAAGTTCCCCGGATTTGACCGGAGCTCATGTTACTCGTATATGAGTAAGTTTCATATCAGAACGTTGAGATAGGAACAGCTTCAATCAATAAGTATCAGCATCAGCCGAATATCGGATGATTAAAATACCGAAAAACGTACCTTTCAACAATAGTCGTAAGCCAGTTGAAAACTGTCTTAAATGACAAATTCAGTGCCTGTTGTTAAGTGGGACTTTTTGCTAAATGCCTTCCTTGAGCAATAGTCTTGAACGTGAAAAAACATTTCTTTGTAACGATATTTTTGCGATTTCTGCTTAACTTATTATTACTGCAGTACTAACGTAAGTTTTCAATGTCAATTCTAAAAAAAATTGCACTCTTGTCAATTACTTACCTTGATCAAACAGTGTCTTGGGTAAAAACAAATATATTCTAGCTTGGCAACGTTCCCTATGCTTAACCCAAACCGAGGGAAGCTATAGTGGAAAGTGGAATTCAGACCTAAGTGAAAAAAGTTGTAGTCGCAACCGCCAGATGTCACCAGTCGTTTAGCAGTTATTTTATCAGTTTTCATTATTTACGGGAGAAGTAATTATGTAAATGCATTTTTTTTCTGGTCGCACCGCATGTTTTTTGTCTAATTTTTAAGACCAAAAATTAAAAAAAAGTAAAGGTAACCCAAAACGATGGGAACCTATAAGGCTATAATGAAAAGTGGAATTTAAACCTAAGGTGAAAAAGTTGTAGTCGCAACCGCCAGATGTCACCATACGTTAAGCAATGATGTTAACAGTTTTTCATTATTTACGGGTGATTTAATTAAGTAAATGAAATGATTTTTGTTCTGGTCGCACCGCATATTTTTTGTCTAATTTTTAAGACCAAAAAGTCCGAAATCTGTTGAAAAACGTCCGAGCTATGGTGCGGGACAAACATACATACATACATACAAACAAAGTGAAATGGTTTTTATTTTTCTGCGTATGCGATTATTAGCTCCCAAATGAAAACATCGGTCCACATAAATTTAAAAAAATAATCATGTAAGTATCTCATAGGCAGAATATATTAAGATAGAATCAGCTCGCCGCGAAGGGATAGTCGTAAGCCAGTTGAAAACTGTCTTAAATGACAAATTTAGGGCCTATTGTTAAGTCAGACTTATTCACAATTCACACTTTTCTTCACAGACTTATTGGTCTTAAAACGAGATTTTTCTGTCACAGTTCAATATCCTTGCAAGTTATTTACGTTAAGTTGGCTCAACTCATATGTTCCTATTTTTACACATAAAGTTCAATAATTGAATTTAAAAATAACCATCTTTTAGTTTAATTACTGTAAAACATAAATGCAAATCTGCTTGTTGCGTCATAGATGGGTCATCAAAGATTGCGTCATCACGGCGATGCTATGGACATCTGGTGGTGATTTACTTTTTTCTAAAATGAAAATGTTGCAGTCTCAACCGCCAGATGTCACCATACGCTAAGCAATTATGTTAACAGTTTTTCATTATTTACGGGTGTTTTAATTAAGTAAATGAAATTATTTTTGTTCTGGTCGCACCGCATATTTTTTGTCTAATTTTTAAGACCAAAAAGTCCGAAATCTGTTGAAAAACGCCCGAGCTATGGTGCGGGACATACAAACATACATACATACAAAGTGAAATGGTTTTTATTTTTCTGCGTATGCGATTATTAGCTTCGCCCTTCGGGCTCGCAATTATAAGGTAAAGTAAATGCATTTGAGACTAACTGTAAATATTGAAATTGTCAGAAAACAAGATATATTCATAGTCGTACAAATGAAAGTGTAGCCTACGCCTGAAATTCAAATCAATTATAAGCTTATAAGGTCAGTATGATTTTATATGTCCGATGATGACATTGAAAATGACATTTTCTAAATTCTAGTTTTCCTGGGAGTTTTCATTTTTAATAAAGGGCGAAACTAACTTATATGATTGAGCTACTGAATAATTCATTGAGTAGAAAGTAAAACAGTTACGAAAATAATTTGTTATGGGCAATCGGTTGCTATGAATACAAAACATACATAGTTGTCAAGCATAAACAGAAACACATTCGAGTAAACGTCTGTTGGCATATATAGTCTGTTATCTTAAGTAAGCTCAATTGTATTGGCTGCTCTCACTGAGACATCACATGTGTAATTTCAGTTTTACAGGTAGTTTTGTATATCAAAATCTTTTATCATTTTATCACCTTTTATTACTCCCCTCGACGGAAAACATCTTCGCTTGATTGGAACTTCAGTAAGTCGTTTCCTTATTTATCCAGATTACGATTTTTTCAATTAGTTATTTGCAATTTTTCCGCGAACATGAAAGCTCGAGGGAATTTTGGATTTGAAAAGAAATTTGAGTGGCCATGTCGTCCAATCTGCTGGACCCGTTTCTCTTGCACTTGGGAGTGGCTTTCCCGTCGCTACAATTTTAGGTAAAATAAAAAATAAAAAGAGACCATTCTGCAATTCAAAGTTTGCCTTTCCCTTTAGATATTCGTACATTCCAATGTTCGGAAGTTTTTTTGTAGATGATTTGCCTACCCAACGAGGTGGACTGAGCTTCTTACGTCAAGGGGTTCACTCTTTTTTACATAAAACAGCATGATATTTTTATTGCTAGAGATTGCAAATTTTATTTTGACAAAACAAGTTTGTATTTATGCAGGATGCGAACATGTTTCCCGGTGCTATAATTGGAACACTAAGCCGATTCAAAGATGCAGATTTTTCAACACCGTGGATATCTAGTCCTTTCAGTATACTCATACCCATACCCAAGTCTTCTACAAACATTGCCGCTTTGATTGATCCCATGAGAACTGAAGTATTAACTACATAAAATCCTGTGCAATTCATCAACAATATTCATGGTTATTTCTTCTGAGATGCGATTGATTATTGTTCGTTTCATTTATTTAGGTGTGGATTTGCATTGGTCTTTCAGTACCAACCGTCATTGCAAGTCTGTATGGTTTGAGCAGATGTATTGTTGACTTGAACAAACGAATAAATTAAAAAAAAATAATCAATTACGTAATTTGCGTCCTTCTTTGTCAAGGTTTGGAATTGATACTAACATCTTATCCTTGAAATAATGCTACGACGGTTTAATATGCCATTTTGTTTATTGATAATTTAGGTGCATATTGTAGAAATAAACAACTAGCGATTCCTTTAGCAGCAGCTGCTTGGTGTCTGGCTTGTTTTGTTCTCGTTCAAGCATACAGTTCGACGCTAATCGCTTCCATCACATCACCCAATAATAAGCCCATAATTAATTCAATAAATGATTTTCCTAATGTTCCTGATCTAAAAATGATAGTTAATAGAAACCTCGGAGCAGATTTACTGTTTCAGGCAAGTCGGTTCGCTAAATGGAATTCATTGCAATTTTTTATTATTATTTATTATTTTTTTAGCAAAGTTATTTAATAGCCGAGATGAACAATTTCTCTTGCTTTTTCTTGTGAATAAGATTCGAAATTCAATGAATTTTGGAGCAAATGGCGACCCCCGAGTCCATTCCCCGAGTTTTAGATCCCAGAGCCCGAACCCAGAGTTTTAGTGACGTCCGCTTGCCCAGCAAGCGATCGATCACTATATCCGATTTTTTCACTTTGCCCGTGTCTCCATGACAACAGATATGTTTCAATATTAATTTCTTCTCCCATCTCAGAAATAAGCTTTTAAGTAATAACAAGATTGGCCGAGTTCTCTAGCGATATAATTCCCCACTCAAACTTGATAAAGTTGAAAGAGAAATAAAGATAAAGCTGAATTTTAGAAAAATTATAGGTATGACATTATTTCATGTTTCCACATTTTTTTTTGGTTCAATTCATCCTATTTGAAGAATAATTATGCACTTATATATCTGGACACTACAAATTATTTTTTTATTTTTTTCTTGTCTCAGTAGTGGCAAATCTCAACTAAAACTCACAGCAAGACAAATATGGTTTGTGATTTGCGCAATAGATATCATAAAGTATACATTGAATATGTAACTCTATGATTGCCACAGTGATTTCCTGTTCCACAACGACATGAAATTGCTAATAATTATCAATTGTGTAGTTTCACTTGACAAAAGGAAGATATACAATCTTTTGAAAAAACAGAAAAAGGTGGGCGAAAATATTTAATTCGTATCCATGGCAATAGGGCTGTAAAATAAAAAAACATCATATTTTAGATTTCTTTGGTATTTGAAAAATTAAAAATCAATAACTTACAAACATATAAAAAGCTTCCAATATCGCTGAACACCATGGCAGTCACAAAGTAACGATGATGCGATTATTGCCATTCGTTCTTTTTACTTTTCTTTGCAGTACCAATGCAAAAAAAGTCGGTTACGTGTTGCTTCGTGATGCTTTGCCTCAGCGGGAAATGATTCCACTTAACGGGAAGCATCTTCGCTTAATTGCTAGTCCAGTAAGACATGTTTGATAAAGCCATACAATGCTTGTTGAATTACTTATTTTAGTTTTTCGGAACGTGTAAAGCTTCCGGGTATTTACGAAGTGAAAAGAAATTCGACTGGCCATGTCGTCCAGACTGCGGGACCCGTTTCTCTCGCCCTTGAGTGGCTTTCTCTTCGCTACAATTTCACGTATAATTTCGCCAATTGTATATTTTATTTGGCAGAGAATCAGATTCCCTATAATGCATCTTTCATGTAGATATTCATACATCCCAATGACTGGACCTAATATGATCGTAGATGATTTGCCAAATCAACGAGGAGGAATGACTTTCTTACGTCAAGGAGTTAACTCTCATTTAACATCATTAAAGTTACAAAATAAAAAAATTACATCCAACATATTCTACATTTTTCATTTCAGGAGGCTGAATTGTATCTCGGGGCTTTAGTCGAATCAGTAGAGCGATTTAAAAATGCAGATTTTTCATCTCCGTGGTTGTCCGGTTCTTTTAGTATCCTTATACCAATCCCTAATGCTTCTACTAACATTGGCGCTTTGATTCAGCCCATGAGAACCGAGGTAAGAAAAGAATCTATTTATAACATCTAATACCACCTTACTAAATTAATACAAATTTTCACCAAACAATTTAAGGTGTGGATATACTTTTGTCTATCAGTACCAACAGTCATGGCAAGTCTTTTAGGTTTGAGCAAGTGTATTATCGCCATGAATAAACGAATGAGATGTAAGCCATCGCGAATGAATTTCAGAGACAGTTTTCAAATAATCGACTACGTCATCGGCGTTCTTCTTTCCCAAGGTACACAATTAATGTTACGATTCGGACTTATCAAAAAATAAGAAATGATGTGAAGTTATCGGATGGCATTTATTCTAATAAGGTGCATATTGCGGAAATAGACAACTAGCGATTCGTTTAGCTGCTGCGGCGTGGTGTCTGGGATGTTTCGTTCTTGTTCAAGCCTACAGCTCAACACTCATCGCGTTCATAACTTCACCCAATAATAAACCTATAATCAATTCGGTGTACGATATTCCAAATGTCCCTGGTCTAAAAATCACAGTCAATAGAAATCTTGGAGCAGATTTATTGCTTAGGGCAAGTAGTTTTTGGTTGATTTTTAAATTTGTATTTCACCCATTTTTGTATTAACATTTGTTTCTTCTGGTGAATAGCAAAACAATTTCAGCATTTTCACGAAACTTGGAGATTCATTGAGAGAAGACCCAAACCTTCGTTGCAACAGAACAGAACTTTGTCTTGATAAAGTTCGATCTGGAAACTATGTTTACATTCACGTAAGTTGTTAAAGAGCAAGGGGTTCCTGACTAGTTTTTTGGTTGTTTTCTTGACCGGAGAAGTCCTTGACCGAGAAAATGAAAAAAATCCGTAAATTTTTGAAAACCCGGAAAAAACCTCCAGAAGTCTCGAAAAATTTCTTATGGTTCACTTAAAAGAAGAATCTGGAACCTTGGCAAAGAGATTATGTTAGCACTATTAAAACTCTGGGTCTAGGAACTTAAGTGGTCATTCACATAATTTTGCAAAATATCATATTATACAGTACCTACCTGAAGTATAGGTAGGAAAGAAGTGCACTAGTTGGCTCATTTTTGGGGGGTTTTCATATGCAATGTTGCAAAACGAAACTTGTTTTGAATGGTAACTGTATTAATGTGATTTCCCATGTGCTTCTCTCGTCCATACCTATACTTCTGGTATGTACTTTTGCTTTTAATTTCTGTAGGTTCGCATGATTCAAAATGTTTTTCTGTACACAAACTATAAAAACGAACTTGTTGTTTATTTCTGTTTCGTCAAACAGGGAAAACCGGTAATCCAAAAAATTATTGCCATGGATCGAGAGCAGACAGGATTGTGCCACTTTACTATGGCTTCAGAAACCTTTTGGCCGGGCCATCTTCATTTCTTCTTGCCAAAAAATAGCTCTTATACAGAAACTATTAATCGAGGGTACAAAATTATGTTCTATCTATATGTAACCAGTCAAATAATTAACACCAGTTGCTGTTATATTACCAGCATATTAAGGATGCAGGAAACTGGTCTATTGGGAAAATGGGTAGCAACATTCAACCCTGAAGCGAAGGAATGTTTATCGAAGAATAATAAAGAGAAAACCGGAAAACCTCAAATTAGTCTAAAAAATCTGACAAGCGCTTTTTCTCTTTTAATATTTGGAATATGTGTCTAATTTATAGTTTTTACTATTATTCTAGTCTAATTATTAGTTCTCACGTGTAGCTATAACAGATTTAGCAAAAAAAATTTAAAGCGAGTGGGATGACGGCTCAATTCCGTCCGTATCTCTAGGAGTATAGTTATAGTATAGGCCTAGTTGCTAAGCCATCTATTTATAGGCGTTTGTGTTTGATTACTCTTTAATGAACAGCATTAATACATAGTGGAGTCAAGAAAATTTTCAATCGGGGACAAATTGCATCACGAGATTTTTTCATGAATTTTGTTCTTTGTAGTAATATTTATGTGTATTCCAAACCCTCCTTAAAATATTAATATTTATTGTTAAAATAATGCAATTGAAAATGTTAAACTTAGAAAAATTAGTATAATGTAATAAATACACAGATAAAGGCACGGATAGAAGTTTACAAGGGACCTTATGGTGGACAGTCCCTCCATAAATTCATTATTCCTAGGGAAGTATTTGTTCTAAAATATTTCTATTTGTCTACAAAAATAGCTAAGATACCAATGTATAAGATATCTTTTATCATTATTAAGTTATTCAGATATTAAATAAAGCCGATTCCACCGCCGCATACACAACCAAACGCAATTTGTATGCGGCGGTGGCTGGATGAACCTATATCCCCATCAATGAAATGCCAAAAGGTAAAGATTCTAAAAGGAGACCTTTAGAACTCACCGATATGCTTCCGGCAACTCAAGGATGGACGGGAAAAAGTGAAATTAGTAAAATAATATCCACTGAATCGTTTATCGAAACTACACAGTAAACCACATTTCCAATGCGCATGCGTTTGGAATTTTTTTAATTTAAAAAATCAATCGAATATAATGGGTCACCATGTTCAAACATCATTTGCGTCAAATTGACAACAGCATGAAAATACAATAGGTGTAAGTGCAAATCATGACGAAATTTTTCACTCAAGCAACGAAAAAGTTTCAATCGATGGTTTAAAGTCTCGTGTCTTGCCATTATTTTTTTTTCTTTACATCATTATGACGATTTGGGATTTCAAAATAATTGTGATCTTTGTACCCTCGGTCAGCTATGACTTTTTCTCCTTCTTGAAGGCCAAGAACAAAAGCATGCCTGGCCAGCTTAAGGTCTGACCACTCGCCGCACGGAAGGCCTCCACAAGCCCAAACAATATACCCAGTTCGTATACAAATTCCTAGCTCGTATCTTAAGCCAGGGGTTTAACCACTTAGGGTTAAAGGGAGATTGTTCCTGAATTCTGAAATCTGTTCCATCAATGGAGACGAATATGTTTGCGTCTCTAGGTGCTAGTAAGAAGCGATTCTCCCACTCTAACTAAAAATACGGACAAAAAATAAAAATTGATCAGTTCTTTTAAAAAAATGAAACGAGAAAACTACTTTTTCTTACCACTGGCATTTTTGCAAGAAGACGAATAAAAATGTTGCACCATTTTCGAAATGTTTTTTTCGTCACTCCTACCAGGGTAGTATTTACATGCTCAGTGCAATATTGCTTTAAGTGCAAAATGAGTGTAACAATCTATTCAAATTTTTCATGCCAGTCTGCATAAAAGTATCGTACACGGCCGTACATCGCATGCAGGAGACACTTTCACTCGGTTAATTCGACCATTTTACTCATTTCCTTCCATACAGTTGACTTATAAAAAAAAAAGATAGTCGACTATTCTTTCTTCAGTAAAGTGTTTTTCATGCGCTTGATGCGCTTCGTTATTCAAATTTCTAAATTATGTTTTTAGAATATTTTTATTTGATAGGCCAATCCTTTCATGTGGCATGCGATACTGGGCATCGCAAGTTCTCCCTTCAGACTTGGTAACTTTAGACACAAAGCCTAACTTTTGCCTAGAGATGAGACAGAAGCGGAATTATGTCAAGCATATTGCTTTATAGGGAAGAACGGGGCAATTGAGGTAGTGTGTAAGTTGGCACCGGTTTTCGTCCTCTTGCGATCGAAGGATTGCATTTTAAAAATTACCAGTTACAGTTTTTAATAATGCGCATCTTTATAAAAAAATTTTGGAAATAGTCCATGTAGTATGGATACAGCAAATAATAATTTTTTGGCCCTTAAATGTTCGTCCATTTCGTTTTCTTTTTCCTTTTGTGAACTTCCCTAATTAACTTAAAATTTATGAAAAATAATTTTCTGAAAGGAAAATCTTTCTTCTTTCAGAAACCAATTTTGAATTATTTTTATTAACAAAATAATTGCTTCAAAACGCAATAATAACAAAGAAACCTTTTCTCGGGGCAACTTGTGTTGCTGGGTTAGAGATGGGAGGGACATTTTTCGGAAAATTTAGTTGATGACGCTATCGCCAGGTGTTCTTTTAGCCCGTAAGAATAACATAGGCCGTACTACCCCGCGTACATGAGCATGTTGCCCCCCCCCCCCCGACTCAACCCACCCTCCTTCATTTTTAAAGCGCTTTTGGTTTCAAACAAAGCAAATTGTCAGAAACTAAAAACACGCTTTTTATAGCTAATTATTTCCTCTTTTTTTTAAGCCTAGATGGGATAAAAAATATTGAGAAATAAAAAAATGGGGGCTCAAAAACAAAAAAAGCGCCAACTAGTACAACTCTCCCCTATGCAGACAGGTGCAATACAATGTTTTATTTTACGCGGATTCAACATTTATTCCGAGAATATATGCCTTTGTCCTTTAAATCAGTTCTACAAATCTAGGAACTACTACAAAAGTAAGAGAGAATTCCTTAAGCTTTGCATCGAATTCGTTACAAATACGCTATATCCATCCAAATAAGCAAACTCGGTGTGACGTCAGGCAGCTCTAAAAATACCCTGTTGTCAAAGCAAAATTTGAAACCAGCTAGGCTTAAGAAGTGTTCTTTTAAATTCAAGAATCGTAAAATGGTTTATTTAAGATAAGCTATTACATTTAAAAATATTCTCATTTCTACCAAAATAGCTATGATTAATAGTCATTTTTATATAATAAATGTTTTTTCAATTTATGCATCGGATTACGACCTTTAAAGGTCATTTTACCATTCCCAAATGTTTATTATGTGATTTCGGTAGGGTGGGGCTTCTCAGCGCTCATATCTTATTTCTCAATCATTAAATTGATTTAATAGATTCAAATAAAACAACAACACTCCCCACTTTCATGAATGACCCCACTAACTAAGTAGCAAGCCGTGTATGATTAATATAGTACATGGTAGTTTTCAAGACTGTTATATTTTTCTTTACAACATCACAATTTTCCCCCTCTTAGACTTTAGAAAACGGGGTCTTTCGTCGCATTTGTGGAAAATGATGTTGTGATTTTCTTGGGAAACAATTGGATGGGATGATGGGAGTGGCTAATGACACATCCCAGTTCTTTATTGGACAAGGATTTGATGGTTGCTCCGTCCAAAAGTTGTTTTTTTAGAATGGGCTGTATATTGCAATTTTCCATGGTAATTTCCCTCAAAACTTTTTTATCCCGTAAATGATTTATCTTATTCCAAAACAACAAATTTCCCGCACTTATCTCATTTGATTCTCTTTTACTCTTGCTCCCTACTAATTGTCTCGGCAGTATGGATACTTAAGAAACGTTAAAAAAACAACATATCGCGTTGTTGTAAAATTCACTAAAAAATCACATCAAACCACCCACCCTGGCAGCACACTCACATCCATCGTATATCATATGGATGTCTTCATGTCTAAATCGAATGTTATCTAGCTACAACCTAAATTGGATATCACATGGATACTCAATTTACTACGGCCTTATGCTATCTTCGAATAGATGTACTATAGATCTACGTTTCTCATACGATCACGGACATCCATTTGTGACTAGATATCAGACGCTTAACAGACAGACGTGACATGACGTCTGTGAGATGTCCAAATTATCTTTCCACGGAATAGATGAGGACGACAAGAACATTAACTTTTCATAATTTTAAGTGCTAATATTAATTATTGCGTTGTGAAGTAGTGTTAAAACTTTTGATCTGACAACATGCTCATGACACACCAGTTTTTCAAAGAGGCAAAGAGCTTATCTCTGCAGTCGCCATTGTTTCAACTGACTTCAACGACTAACCACGCTGCTCGCTAACCAGCAATCGTGTTCAGTGTATTTTTAAGAATTGGTGTCCTTTTTTCCAAATAATGGCATCAAAAATTATAGTAAGTTTAAAGTTAACGCATTGTTTGCATTTGATAGATGGATTTAAGAGTTTGTATTTATTTTTTCATGTTTAGAATGATGATAAATTCTACATCGTTGATCTGGAGACCCAAGGTGGGCTTTGTGTTGCAGTTATACCTGACTTCTGTTTGCATGACACCAACTTTAGCTATTATCCCGCCAAACGTGAAGATATAGCTTGTGCAAAGAGAGAGCAGCCTAACTCGACTTGGTAAAACTACAGATGTGTGTACAGAGAACTATTCGGTAAACATTTGTTGTTTGCCGACTGGCCATTGAATTAATTTGTGCATACCAATTTCAATTCTTCATTCTGACACATACAGTCAAGCACGAGACAAGGTGTCTAGGGCATATAATTCAGACATCAACACCACTTCTGAATCTGATGAAAATCGCTTAGAAAGACGGAAAAGGATCAAGAAAATTCGTGCTTTATACTTCCCAACACCTAATCAATTTCCAGTACAGAGGTGATTTCGAATGCATGAATCCTTCAAATGCCGCACCTATGCCTAATGAACTGACTGAAACTTTTAATCACTCAAGTAGGAGAACACTTTTCATTTTTCTGTTTAAAATGTCTATTATTTTCTTAAACTTGTACAGTGGTCCAGTCTAGTTTGACACAATCAACACAAAGTCAAATTGAAAGTCCAGGCTTTTACTCGTCAGTCAACAATATGGAGAATCATTATGAGAAAACTTCTGACAGCGGGGAACCTATCGAACTGCATACCAGCTGAAGCTAGCAATCAACAATGGCGAGTTCATACAATTGGTTTTTGGCCCATATTTAGCATATGATGTGCCCGATCATCTTAGTGGCTCGTCCGACGTCGACCCACGATGTAAGTATTCTAATTATACCCTAGTCACTGTTGTGCCATTATCCCGTTGCTACGTTTTAATTTATGATCTCTTTTTCAGTACTGTGAGTGCAACATTGGATTGAATTAAGAATTAAAATCTCGTTAACTAGTTGTTCGGAAAATTTACCTCAAACCTAAGTGAAAACTGTCCTAATTCTGAGCAAATGAGTTTGTTTTACATGTTTTCTCTCGTAAATTTTCAGATAGACAGGTATAAATTATTCGTGTTCCATAATTGAAAACTTAGACATCTGTCATAATCATTTTTGTTTTCAGACCTTTGCCTTTATCCAGATACATCTGTCAACATAGAATAATTGTTGTTGTGATTTGTGATTCAGATATACCATATTAGTGACACGAACACAAATCAATGCATAGAACGTTTATTAACTTAGGATCAATATCACGGCAAGTAGAGAACAGAACATAGAAAACATATAATTTGTCTTAACCTTCTAGAGAGTACCTGACACGTTGATTCCAAAAGAGAAGAGAAAGAGGCAAGAGTAGTCTAGCAGACGACCAAGAGTTTTGACGGGAGAGGGAGTGGGTTTTGGCAACAGCGGATTAGTTTCAGCAACTGGCGCTTGGATTGATAAAACACAACACGCCCCTCAAGCCGAGCGCACAACGGAACATAATGCGCCCCTCAAGTTCAGCAGATTTCATTTGAATTCGCAGATGTTCAGACTAGCGCGCAGTTTTTCAAATCTCGGAGCGGCTAAGGCCTTAGTAAAGATGTCCGCTAGCTGACTCTCGGTTGCGATGTAGGAGATGTTGATTTTCTCTTCCACCTGGGCATCGCGTACGAAGAAGAACCGTACGTCGATGTGCTTTGTACGCTGATGGAATACCGGGTCATGAATGAGGGCAATAGCACCCTGATTTTCGCATCGCAGAGGGACGGGTAACGCACGAGCACCAAGCTCTATGAGAATGCGGTTGAGCCAGATGGCCTCCTTTGTCGCCTCAGCGGCGGATATAAACTCCGATTCGGTGGTTGAAAGAGCAACGCAGGATTGGCGGCGGCTGAACCATGAGATCGGACCATTGTAAAGAGTGAACACGGCTCCCGAGGTTGATCTTCTACTCCCCAGGTCACCAGCGTAGTCAGCGTCACAGTAGCCAATCAACTCACTGTTGTCTCCGCCAAATAACAGTCCAAAGTTGACAGTTTTGCGTAGGTAGGCCATGATGCGCTTAAGGGCTTTCCAATGTTCTTGGCCTGGATTTTGGGAATATCTTGATGCTTGCCCAACGGCGTAGGCGATGTCCGGTCTGGTCAGGTGAGTGAGATGCATAATGGAGCCGATGCATTCCATGAACGGGACACATTTCATTTCTTGTTTTTCTTCTTCTGTTTGTGGACACATTTGCGGCGTCAATTTGATGCAGGGATCGGCTGGAACGGAAAGAGTGGCACAGTTACTCATACCGTACCTCTCGAGCACTGTCTTCGTGTATTCTGGCTGAGAAAGATGAATGGTGCGCTGAACTCTGTTTCGACTGATGTCCATTCCAATAAAACGGTCGGCGGGAAGGGATCGAACTTCAAATTCCTTGCCGAGAAAATTCATCATTTCGGTGAGAACAGTCTTGAGACTACTGATGATGAGACCGTCGTCAACGTAGAGGATGAAGATTGTTATCTCTTCGTCTGCCTCCCCCGGACGGAGATGACGGTAGTAGACACAAGGGTCGGCAGTGCTTCTGGTTAGCCCAAATAGGAGAATGAACTCGTTGAATTTGATGTTCCAAACACGAGACGCCTGTTTAAGTCCGTAGATGCTCTTGATGAGACGACAAACTTCTTGCTCTCTGCCTGGAATCACGAAGCCTTCGGGCTGTTGCATGTAGATTTCTTCGGTCAAGGTCCCATAGAGGAAGGCGGTTTTGACATCCAATTGAACTATTTCAAGATCTCTCGCAGCTACAATGACCATAATAGCTCGGATCGAATAGTTCTTAACCACCGGGGCGTAGGTTTCCGTGTAGTCCAAGCCGTACACTTGTGAGTAGCCCTTGATGACGAAGCGGGCTTTGTATCTCGGTGCCGTGGTCTTGAATCCCGGCTTAAATTTCATGACCCATTTTCCTTCAATTGCCTTGCGGCCGGCAGGAAGCTGACACAGAGTCCACGTGGAGTTTCGAATTAGAGAGTCATACTCTTCGGCAATCGCCGGAATCCAGAACTTGGCATCTTCGCAGGTAATGGCTTCAAGGTAGCTACATGGTTCCGTTGGTTTGGACATTTCGGGCTGGTGTTCAGCAGGCATACCGTAAAGGATGGCTTGTTTAGCTAGCGATTCCATGTAGATGCGGTATTTGTCGGAGTATTTGGGCTTGCGACTTGATTGGCGTGTCTGTTGAGTGTTCCGGCGAGTGATTGCGTCTTCAACTTCAACGGGCTCACAATTGGGGATGATGGCATCGTCTTGAATTGCATGGTCCGTCGCGAGATCCTGGTGAGCAATACTGACGGGAGGAATGAAAGAACTTCCAAAATCCTGTTCGTCATCTGGGACATCCTGGCTGTTTATTGAAGATGGCAAATCCGTCACCATGTCACCTTGCGGGATTGTTCCGTCAACGCCTTGATTGTCATCATCAGCAGTAAGAGGTACTGTTGTGTCTTGATGGCCATCGACGACAGTGGGGGTGGCAATGGAAGTACCCGAATCGTGCTTGTCATTTATAATGTCTAATTCATTCTGTGGGAGAGAAAAAAGATATTATGTCTGCGTGATGCCAGAAAAATAGTTTTGAATATTTTTTTTTACGGTTAGAATGGGCAGATCCTTCGTCATGTCTCGATACAGTACCGTTTCATCAATCTTCACGTCTTTGCTGATGAGCACTTTTCGGGTTTCAGGAATGTATACTCGAGATGCATTCTGGTTGATACAGCGCCCAACAAAAACTCCTTCTAAGCTGCGTGCTTTTAGTTTTGATGATGGTGTCGGGTCTCGTATGAAGGCTCTAGATCCGAAAATGCGAATGGCCGACACATCAGGTTGCCTGTTGTTCCAGAGAGCGTAAGGAGTTGTCTCATTGGTTCTCGAGAGAACTCTGTTCCGAATGTAGACTGAATATGAAATTGCTTCTCCCCACAATGATGGTGGTAGGCCACTGGATATCAGCATGGCTCGAACGCTGTTGAGTAGAGTTCTGTTAACCCGTTCTGCTGTCCCGTTTTGAGCAGGAGTGTGTGGGGCACTGGTCTCGTGACGGACACCAGCTTCGGTGAGAAATTTATCGGCTTCGTGGTTGTCGTATTCTGCTCGTCCGTTGTCGGTTCTGAGCGTCAACATGTAGAACCCTGTCTCATTGAGGAGCATGGCATGGTAGAGCCGGATGAATGCAGGTACTTCGTTCTTTCTTTTCATGAAGTAAATCGTGAGGAAGCCGCTGAAATCATCCTTGAATGATACAAAATAACGAGCTCCTCCCAGGCTTGAGGTGGCAATCGGCCCCCAGACGTCAGAATGCGTAAGTTCTCCTATTCTGCTGGCTCTGTGTCGACCAATTTTAAGTGGAAGGCGGGTGAACTTGGCCAGTTCACAGCCAGAGCAGAGTGTTTCCGGAATTTCGCATTCACCTGCGATGTTGAGACCAGCCACTAGGTCTTGGCGGATCATCTTGACAAGAGTGTGGTAACCGATGTGCCCAAGGCGTTGGTGCCAAGTGATGAGAGAGGCCCGGATGTCAGCACCAAGTGCGGTGTCTTGAAAGAGACCGGAGCAAACATGAGCGTAGATGGTCTCGGTTGTTTGAAGTTCCGGCTGGAAATCGAGTTGATATAGCGTATCATCTTTTCTTTCACCAGTTAGGATCACTTCCTCATCCCTCATGAATGAGACCTTTAGAATGAAATGAAGGTGTGTTAGTTGCCATACATAAGCATGTATATATTGAGAGATATATGGATTCTACCTTGTTGTTTTCGAAGCATGCCTTTAGTCCGTTAGCCGTTGCGGCTCCTATCGAAAAAAGGTTGACCCCGAGGCCAGCTACATAGAGTACATCCTGCAGAATTCTAGGAGTGGTAACTCCATTCACTTTGACTGCGATATTGATGCTTCCAACGCCTAGGACATCTAGTTTTGCGTTCCCAATTCCTGGAAGAGACACCACAATAATAATTTTTTGTTTTAAGAAATGCCATAAAATAAATAAATGAATTTATCTGTTACCAGAAACAGACCAGGTGCCAGTGTTAATTGGATTAAAAGTCGTGAAAAACCCTCTTTGATCGCACATGTGTTTAGTTGCGCCTGAGTCGGCGAAAAATGCAAAAATACTTCTAGGATCAAATCTTGATGATGAAAAAAGAGAGTTGTCAGTTCTTCCTTCTTCATTCTTGTCGTTTCCTCTGTTTCTTGTGTCGGGATAGCCGTGTTTTTTGTAGCACTCATTTTCAATGTGGCCTACAATCTTGCAGTAATTGCATCGCGGACGCTTGTCTTGATTAGCACCATATTGTCCTCTTGTTTGTTTGTCCACAAAGCCTCCTCGAACGCCTCTTCCGCGTCCACGATAACCACCGCGGCCAAATCCTCCCCTTGATCCACTGTTGGCAGAAAAAGCTCCTTCAGTACTGCGTTCTTTCTTCTGGTACGACTTTATTACGTTTTCTTCAGTTAACAGTCGTTGGAGGAGGTGGTCAATAGTACGGTCTTGCGCTGGAACGCTTGCCCATACGGATCTCACGATGCGGAAAGTTTCCGGGAGAGAGGTCAAGGCTTTGGACACGATCTGAATTTCAGATAGAGGTTGATCCCTCTCTCTCAGTTTGTCGGCGGTGATCGACAGCTTTTGAATGTAGGTCCTCATATCATCTCCTAATCGAAGTGATAAAAGATCGAGGAGGTCAATAAATGAAAAAATAAGGCTGACTGAGTATGTGTTACCATCGGTATATGAATAATCATAGTAGTTTTGCCATAGCACGTGTAAGTGCTCTTCAGTTTGTAGGTGGTACTGCTGGTGTAGTCTGGTCCACATCTGTGCTGAACTTGTGCACGTGTACAGATTCTCTTTCATCTCCTTTGATGTGGTTGCCATTATGCAATTTCTAGCCAGTACATCTTTACGCGTCCATTGTTTTATTTCTGCTTCGTTTGTGATTTCTCCTTCATCATCAAATTCCTGTGAGAGGAAATAAAATATATTAATTAATAATCTGCGAATAATTGTCATGAGACTGTGCAGTGAGCGTAAATCAACTGCATGTGCAGTGTGAAGCGTTAGGGCTGTTTTCAATAAAAAGGATTGTACTCTCTTGAATATGCACGTGTAAATTGACTGGGATGTGGCTTGTCAAGTTTTAGTGTCCCATGATCAGGATTTGTTCTCAAGGCATTTTTTTTTTAATGAACGTGATATAAGAGATTCACATTTGTGTTGTGCGTGGGCACTGTAACAATACAAAGGAGTGAAGACTTTGAACAGTGTGGAAAAATCATGGTATGCGACACCCAACCAAAAAAAAAATTCCACTGCGTAATGTGTCTGGGCATTGCACCACAAAGAAAGGTTCAACTTTCAACAGATAAATGTAGTCGGTGACTGAGAAAGAGATAGTGAGTTTAATTTAGCTGGACAGTGTCTGCGTTACCTCTTCAGGAAGTACTTCTGTTCCTGTAACAACTTGATCGATTTCCATTCCTTGGAAACTGAGGTGCAGTTGGTAGTTCCATTCTCTATGGTTGGTTCCGTCAAATTTGGGCACATGTGCGACAGCCCTCATGGATCCAATTTCGTTCCCAGCGTGTTCGGCCATACTAATTGTTGAATATGCACAGCAGTTTGTGTTCTGGGCCCATAAACTGTTGTGATTTGTGATTCAGATATACCATATTAGTGACACGAACACAAATCAATGCATAGAACGTATATTAACTTAGGATCAATATCACGGCAAGTAGAGAACAGAACATAGAAAACATATAATTTGTCTTAACCTTCTAGAGAGTACCTGACACGTTGATTCCAAAAGAGAAGAGAAAGAGGCAAGAGTAGTCTAGCAGACGACCAAGAGTTTTGACGGGAGAGGGAGTGGGTTTTGGCAACAGCGGATTAGTTTCAGCAACTGGCGCTTGGATTGATAAAACACAACAATTGTCATCAAGTCAATTTGCACAGTTGTATGATGATGATGCGCAGCCATCTTAATAATTATGTAACACTACATCACTCGACCCGTCCCTAAGCTATGCTGTCGCAAATCAATTTAGATTTTAGAGATGATGTAGTTGTGTCAATTCATTTAATAAACAAGTTTCTTGAATTCAGTTTCCTTCTTTATTCGTTACTTCATTGGGGAAAGAATAATAATGGTTCGGAATAAGTTCAAAACAAGTCCATATTCAATCTAAAGAAAAGGGGAATGAGAATGTATTCTGGACACAAAAAACATGTCTAAAAATTTACTCATGGTGATATCCATGAACTGTCCACAAAAAGATTTGTTATAGAGCGACATTTGAAGACGGCTGTAAGCCGTACCCATTTGGATGTCTTACAGCGCGACATTAGTATAGACATACACAATCCTATGGACGTCGGGTTAAGATATCTCACTCGGCTGATAGATGGGCTACGTACATCCTATGCATAGAGGCGTGCTACCAAGGTTAATATTTGCAAATATTAACGACGGGAAAATCTGTAGGGAAACGCGGTGGATGTTTTTTTACATGCCTAGTGGGGATGTGGGGTGTAGTGGACTAGAGCGTCAACGCTTTAGAAAAAAGGCAATGAGGCTCTGGTTTCGAACCCCAGCTGAACCCGTCATAAAAATGTAAGCCGTAGCGCCCTTGAGGTTGCACGCATAAACACAGGATCCTTGATTGCTTTCGAGGATATGACGTTGAATATACTCTGATGTGTTTAATCACATCTTCCAAATTGGAAACTAACCAGCGTCATTTGAACATTTAGTTGGAAAGTGCGCTATAGAAATTGAATAACCATAACCATAGTCACCCGCACCGTCAACATTGAATTATCCATAAAGATGGGCGCCGAATCATTCTTAAAGGCTTACCGACACTTTGTGGCAGGAAGAGGAGCACCGAAAAAATCGATAGCGGCAAAAACGGAACTAATTTTGTCAAGCAAGAGTACAAAGAGGAGTGGAGCAAGGAGCGGTCCGGTTGGCCTATAAACTTTTTAGCGAGCTGGCAACCAGTTTCAGCCGGTTTTTGGTGGAAGAAGACGAACTGAGAGAAGCTCTTGATCAGATGGCATGAACTGGAGAAATAAACAAGAAGATGGCCGAAGCAAGAGTTAGATGGACATTTTCTCCCCTGTCGGCACCGCATTTTGGAGTGGTGTGCATCGCACAACCTGCCAATATAGCTCTGCGTATCATTTTCGTTAAACTTTATCCGAAGAGGTTTGAATCACGTTATTGGTCGAAGTAGAGGCCATGCTTAACTCAATCATTCTCTCTCATCATCTCACTCATCTAGCTGAGTGTTGACCGATGATCCCCGAGACGACAGTTCAATGGGCCCACCAACACGTACTAACCGACGTTATTGAGTATTCCAGCAGCTTGTTGCGGCGAAGATATCTAGCTTTATAAGCATTAGCTGAGTCCTTCTGGAGGTGATGGCTACTCCAGTGGACGAATAAACAAATCGATAGTGGAGTCTTTGTATTTCACATAAAGCCACTCCATGAATCAAGGGAGACGACACTGTACGAGCCGTACGAGTCCGCACAGAGAAAGGGGAATACCGGAGACTGGTTGTGAAGCAGCGTTTATTGAATACAGTGGAAGAGGAAGATCTCGAAAAATTGGTGGACGGTGTTTTGGATGAGAAAGACCCGTAAGAACAACCGGGCAACGCCGGTTGCCAAGGTGCAAAGCAATAGACTGATTTATCGCCAGAGTAAAAGCGATGTTATAAAAAAATCTAATGTAAAAATAATAAAACAGCTAAATCAGTATCTAACGTTTGCCGTCTATTAAATTCTCAGGAAATTCAGTAAGGTATTAATAATTAATGCTGATCGAACACAAATTTATATAAACTATGAATGTGAACAAAAAAACACCAAAATATTAGTATATGGTTGGACAGTATACCATAAAAATTCGTCTCCTTGAGATATAGAGGGAATCGAGCCGTCACCCTCGATGACCACATTGTCTCTCCATTGAACTATAGGGCTGTTCGACATATTTTTTCGCATTTTTTGCCATCAGGGCAACGCAGCAGTCGAATTTTTCTGAATTTGTCTGACGTCATCTAACCTTGGTAAACTGGTCTGACAAAGCCAGACAAGGTGATGCGGGCTCTTGTAGCAGTCGGATTCTCTGGTCAACTGCTGCGTTGCCGCGATGGAATCAAATGCGAAAAAAGATGTGGAACCCCATTAAGGGGGAGGTCTTTCAAGAGATTTGCCTTTGGGTTGCGGCACGGTTTTTCCGAGTTCCATTCTTTCCCATCCTCCTACGTTTCAACATCTATGCTTTCCTCTGCTGCCCTCTCAGGGCGCAAGTAGAAATTGTTCCAAAACAGGCCTGTAAAATGTATATATACCTAACATTTTAAGCGTCTTACATCAGTCGGTGGGTATAGTGGCTAAGAAGTCGTATTACGAACCAAGATTATAGAGGTTCGAATTTCAACATGCACCTTTTTTTTTACTTCTCTTATTAATTTAACAAAATTGAAGCTCTTAAAAAATAATACATTATTACTGTGATTTACGCATCTGCGGCAAACCATTGAAAATATAGTTCTTAAAACACTTGCGCAGTGTGCAATCTACAAAATTTGGCAGTATTGCTCGTAGTTCATCACAAAACCACAAGAGGCGGCAGAGGAAAGCATAGCTGTTTCTTTCTGATTCCATGAGCTTATGGACGCCGTCTTATGGGGTTGAAAACCCTCCCCCTTAATGCCTCTACCTATATGTGGTGCAACTGGTGCATCTAACGAGAAGAAGTGAAGTGGCGAAGATGATATATCAGTTCGACAACTAAAGTAAGTATTGAAACGCAGATCCCAAATAATAACAGGGTAAAAGCGCTTGTCAGATTTTTTAAACTAATTCGAGGTTTTCCGGATTTCTTTACGTTGTACTTTAATGAACATTTCGTCACTTCCGGATTGAATGTTTCTATCGACTTTCCCAATATTCCAGTTTCCTGCATCCTTAGAATACTGTTGATAAATATTAGTTTATTATTTGACTATTGTGTATATTAAAAACAGCTCATTTTATACCCTCTGTTAATAGTTTCTGTGTATGGACTTTTCTTTGGCAAGAAAAAATAAAGATGGCCTGGCCAAAAGGATTCTTTAGCCATTGTAAAATGGCACGAACCTGTCTTCTCTCGATCCATGGAAATGATTTTCTGGACGACCGGTTTTCCCTGCTTGCCGACGAAACAGGAGCTGGAAAGTTAATTCATGTGGCTAACAAAAAATAATCTTTATTTAACTAACGTGAATGTAAACATGATCCCCAGATCGAACTTTATCAAGGCAAAGCTCCGTTTTATTGCAACGAAGACTCGGGTCTTCTCTCAATGAATCACCAAGTTTCCTGAAAATACTGAAATTGGTTTGCTATACACGAGGGGATAAAGAATATTGCACATTTAAAAAAGTGACTCAATAAAAAAAATACCAAAGCAAGGGTAAGTAACTTACCAGCAGCCTTAAATCTGCTGCGAAGTTTCTATTGACTGTGATTTTAAGACCTGGTACTTTTTCAATATCGTACACTGAATTAATGATAGGTTTATTATTGGGTGACGTGATGAAAGCAATCAGCGTTGAACTGTAAGCTTGAACAAGAACGAAACAAGCTAGACACCAGGCAGCCGCTGCAAAACGAATTGCTAGTTGTCTATTTCCGCAATATGCACCTTGTCAATTACACAATAAAACGTCATTAAAATATCGTCACGTTATTTTTAATATTTGATGTAACCAAATTATTGTAAGATAAACTTCGATAAACTTGTAACCTTGTGAAAGAAGGACGCAAATGACGTAGTCGATTATTTGAAAGCTTCCTCTGAAATCCATTTCCGATGGCTTTGATCCCATTCGTTTGTTTAGATAGACAATACCTTTGCTCAAACCAAACAGACTTGCCATGACGGCTGGTACTGATAGACAAACGCAAATCCATACCTGAAAAGATGTGGTTACAACAACATTAGTTTTGTATTGTTAATTCGGGTGAATGTGATTAGGTTTACAGTACCTACCGGCGAAATTGATACAGTGTACCAATTTCGCCCGCTTTTAGCATGGCGTCTTATGGCGCTACGCGATGTTATTTTTTATTTTTTAATTAGCAACCTAGTTGCTGTAGTCTTAAGATTTTTTGAGGGGGGTTCGAAACATAACTGGAAACATTAAAAATATGCGCCACCCCTTTATGTACATTTCCCTACCCCCTGGAATTGGCGCCAACTGTACCCATTTCGCCGAGAGAAAGTTGGGGCAGTTGCCGTGCTTTTCTAATGTCACTGAAAAAAAGGGCCCTGTTTTTTTATCCTAAAAAATTAGCGCTAGACTTACGCCCTTCTAGTTTTTAGCAAAAGATGAAGAATAAGTTCATCTTTATTTTAAGTATTTCAATTAGTTTTTTTTATTAGTTATTTAGAAAAAAACAGCAAAATTTTCCTTGAATGATGAGTCTCTCTAGTGGTAGGCATAGCAACTTCTTGTTCAGCAACGGGAAATTTTGCCGTCTTTTGCCTTTCGGCCCTAAGGGCAAAAGAGGGGATATAGTCATATAGGCAGCACGAAAAAGAGTGGGGTCTGTTTTAAAGTGAGGGGAGCTAATCTCAACTTTGAAGTGAGATTACGGGGGAAATTATTATTTAAAAAAAAATACCATGAGAATCAGCGTTAAAAACTGATTCTAATGATATTTATTTAAAATGAATCCCTTATTCATGCAAGGACCCTATTGGTACACTGTAGGGGAGGCCAGACCCATATAGGACACTGTACCACGTTAGACAGGGTCGGTAAAAATAGTAAAAATGATTCAAAAAATCCAATTTTTCTACAGTTTACTCTTAGTAGTGTAAGCATTAACTGTTAGGGGCTATAAGTTTCATGAAAATCTCATGGTTATTTCCTGAAATATTCAAGAAATAAAAAAACACGGGAAAAATGCGCAAATTTTTTCCTCACTAACGGTGCAATTTTGCCCAAGTTTGACGGGTTAAGTAAAATCTGTTCACATAAAAACATAGGCTAGTCATTTGGCTACAGTATTCACCCACATTTTTATTTATAAGTATGATAGTTTAGACGATATTCACATTTTAGTGGACGGTCTCTCGGGGTAATTTGGGACAGGGAAATTGTCCTATCTTAACGAGAGACTTCAGCGCCACCAACATTTTTTCCCTATCTCGCCCCATATAAAAGTTGTAATTCTTTCCCTATCACAAAACTTTTTCAGTTTTAAAGATATCATTTTCAAAATTTGTTTGGGGTTTAACTAAATTACCATCTACATTTCCTGATTTTTTCATAATTTTGTATTCATCCTATCCCTCTTTTAATATCCTGTCTAACATGGTACAGGCGTCTGTCCAATATTACCCCGGCCTGGTAAAAAAACACGAAAAAATTCAAACCTCAATAACTTTTATACTTTTTTTAAAAGGTATTTAACTGAAAAAATCATGGGTGTGCGGAAACTTTTTTCGCGTGTTTTTGCAAAAATGTTTTCCCTTTCACGTAAGGGGATGGGAGATATGGGGAAAAACCGGTCCAATATGGGTCCGGTCTCCCCTACCAATTTCGCCAGTAGGTAGTGTATATATGTATAAAGTATACGCTACTTCGGTGCTCATGGGTTGGACCAAAGCGCCAATGTTAGTAGAAGAATTGGGAATCGGGATGAGGATACTAAAAGAACCGGACATCCACGGAGATGAAACATCTGCATCTTTAAATCGCTCTGATGTTACCACTAAAGCCCCGAGATACAACTCAGCGTCCTAAAATGACAATTTAGAATGGTTCAAACGTGACATTGCTTTATTAGCTAATAAAAATTATTCATGCTATATTTTTGTGTTAAAGTAGAGTACCCGTTGACGTAAGAAAGTCATTCCACCTCGCTGATTTGGCAAATCATCTACGACCATATTAGGTCCAGTCATGGGTATGTATGAATATCTATAGGGAGTAATTAAAGATGAAAACAAATGCATCACAGTATGATTCCTTGCCAAATTAAGAACATAATAACCGCTATAATTACGTGAAATTGTAGCGAAGAGAAAGCCAGTCAAGTGCGAGAGAAACGGGTCCCCCAGACTGGACGGCATGACCAGTCGAATTTCTATTCAATTTGAAAATTCCTGGAAGCTTATTCATTTACATGTCACAAAAAAATAAAAAAATAAGTAATTAAACCAGCATAGACTACATTATAAACTTTTTACTGGAGAAGCAATTAAGCGAAGATGTTTTCGGTTTAGGGGATTTGACTCCTGTTGAGGTAACGCTTCACTTGGCCCAACAACGACTAGTTGTGCGTTGAACCGGCCAATGAACATGAAGAGGACGAATGGTAATCGCCTCATCGCGTTGCTGCTCCGTGGCTGCTATTGGTAGGTTCAGCAATAGTGGAGGCCTTTTTATATGTTTTAAATAACTGCATTGATTTTTACTTTAAAAAAAGCAGCGAAAATAATTGTAGATGGTTTGTTATTGTTTTTTTTTTTTTTTTTTCGTAGCCTATTATAGAGCTTAATCGCCATGGAAACGATTTTTTTTAAACCCAAACAGAAGGTTATTCCATTCTTGAAAAATTTGTCTCCTTTTGCCCAACTGTAGGCCTATAGGTAACAATTATTACAAAATTGGCTGTATTTTCGTTTGTGATTCTTTTGTTATAATCTTTTCCTGTCGTCATAGTAACACAAAATCTCCTGTGGAAATTAGACGTAATTAAAGTGATGCATTCAATTTCATTCAACGCCATGATCTTTATATTGCATAGTTGACATAGCATATTCATCGGGTTGTGCGTCTGAGTTTAGATTTGAGCATTACCAAGTACCGGAATGATTTTCAAAAATATTTAAAAAATGCAAGCAATAATTTATATGGCGTCCAGATAGTTATTGCATGTCGATTGATAAAACATAATCAATTGCAACATAAACAATGAGGAGTAACGCGACGAATAAAATGAAAACCGTTCTATGTTTCCTGCAAAAACTATCCCCAGGATTGAGCGGTAAATTATGGCTAGAGAAATCGGTCAATCTCGTTACTATGCCTATTTCACAGTAAACATTCAATCGCGAAACATTCAATCGCGAAACATTCAATCGGGATCGTTTGTTGCTTGCATACATTATATGTTTCTTTTCTTTCTTGAATTTTTATTGATTGAGTGGATCGAGATGAGACACACAAAAAATAATAGGTTTTGAAGAGAGGAGTTAAGTTTAAACTTAATAACTGTGATTAAAATGCTGGGCGAGTCCTTCAATTTCTTTTGCTGATGGTGTGATTTTTTTACATTTATTACATGACATGAATTTAAACAACTAAAAAATATACAAAGTTGACGAATATTCGCATCCAACTGGCGGTTTTCGCCTTCGGCCCCACAATAAAATTGCTGTTAAGCACGTACAAAATAGTGGAAAAGAAAGAAAATGATTTCGTCTTACGTAATTTGATGTTTGTTATCGAATAGTAAATTAAAATATTTAATTTGTGGGACTTTCAGCTTAACCATATGACCTTCAGTGATTTGATTCTAATAAACTATTTTTCTTAAAGTTTCATGGTGTAAATGTTAGCACTACAGACTCTGAATATGGAAGTCCGAATTCAAATCTCGGTGAGACTTCATTCTTTATATCTTTCTTGGAATATCTGTGGGTTTAAAAAATCTACTTGGAACCTAATTTCATTTTAAAGGCGAATTATTTGGTTATCTGTGGAATTTTTAATTAATTTTTAAAGATTTTGAAAACGGGGGAGCAGACAAAGTGTCATCGATAGCTTTTCTTGTCCATTAGGCTAGAAAAGAAAAATCTATAATTAAATGGAACAGCCGCGGCAAAATGTTGGCAACAATTCCATTTAAAATTGTAGAGACACCTTCCGACACGCAACATTCAAATTATGATCAATAATGTTTCCATTTTAAAAAATAAAAGATAATCATAACAAGAAAAAATATAAACATAAATAATACCGGTGCTAAAGAAAAAAACTAATCAAACAAATTGTTTTCATCAGGTCTTCATTTTGAAATTATTTTGTCTTATTATTTATTATTTATTATAATTTATTATTATTATTATTTATTTATTATTATTATATTGTCTTATTATTTTGCAAAGGGAAATTATTAGCACATCTTGAGGGATAAAGCTTAATTATCTGACGTTTCAGTTTACAAAAATGATGTAAATGGCCAAATGGGATTTTTATTTGCATTTCAAGACAAGACTTGAATGTTTTCCATCATTTGACAGCTCTGCATTAACACAGAAACGGGAAATGGATCTGAGATGGGAACAAAGAGGCTGTTCTGATTTGCTTATCAACCTTATTCACTTTTATGAGAAAAAGGTTATGCTGGGCGTGCCGGAGTAGCCTAGAAAATCGGATTGGGACGAAGGCCGTGAAGGAGGGAAAGGACGTACTTCATTTTCTCTTCTTTTGTTATCAGCTTTTGTCAGTCGAAGTACAGTTCCCGTGATTCCGCGGATTCCGCAGAATGAAAGAATTTGAGAGGCGATCTAGGATTGCTGGTGAAGTCGTACCGCCGGTATGCAACTTGAAGAGGTTTGTAGGCGGATTCTATTCCCAGTAAATGAGTCAGACTACCAGCGGAAGCGGGTGCAGCCGATGCCGAGGCGACAATAAGCAAAGTGAAAACGACCTGTTATAGCGCCAAAACATTTCAAATTAAATTGAATAATTTACAAAATATACAAAGCAACTTACGAGGAAACGCATATTGTTTGTGTTAAGAATGGAAACTTGGTTAGCGCAACACACAATTCTGCAATGGATTGCAGGCTTATATATACGTTAGCAATCAGGGCGTTGGTCTGAATTTACTTCCTTGAAAAGAACTACCTTCATCCTCTTCGCCCGTCTTTCGTCGCGCTCATTGCGCAATCAATGATTTCGCAACTGATTCCATCTCGTTAGTTTGCTGCGCACCTTGGCAATCCTCAATATGGAATAAGCGTATTTAAATTAGTCTCGAGCGGTCTCGAGAACCATGGTCAAATTTAAAGAAATACTTTCACTGATTTTGTCGCCAACCGGCAGAAATGAAAATATTAAATGCTTATGTAAGAACACATCTTTGCAAGCAAAAAGTTGGAAAACTTTTAAATATGCTCTAATTGAAAACTCGGGTGTGACGGAAATGATCCAAATACATTATAGCCGCTCGTCCTTCATCGATATTTAATAAACTTGTTTTTGTTTTGTTTTCTTGTCTCAATTAGTTTGAAGGAGGATGACCATTACGTAACTAGTAGTGGTGTAGACGTATAGTAGAAGCTGCTGCCAGCGATGCGGTGCTCGACTGGTATGGCCACAATCAATTTAATTCCCTTTTTATTCACGTCAAATACTCAAATGAGAATTGTATTTGGCAGCGGGATTTCGTTAGAGCTCTACGTGGCTATTCGTTTTTCGTCGACGTGTCATTCAACATCTGGTAAGCACGAACAGAAACAGTGACGCTCTGGCTCCAATAATTGCGTGCAGAGTTTTAGAACAACAACAGACACTGAAGACACTTGCCATGATATTAGAACGCTCGAAAACATTAGTGCATGGTCGTTTATACATACAGATTTTTACATAGAGACTTACGGATATATAACCGGATATGAGCGAGAAAAGCTTAGCAGGGGGTTTTCTACAGACAGACAGAAGGCTTGCAGGTGTGCTCCGTGTTTTTATCTCTGCAGTCTGCAAAGACAGATTGCAATCTAGCTGCGACTCCGAGTGACTCTGTTGAAATGAATGTTTTTTTTTCCATTTCTAATATATAAGTGTATCGTTTTGTTGTTGGGTTTCGACCAGAAACGGAACTCTTCTTCCGTCGTGTTGGCTTTAGCCTGACGCATATCAAAGGACTCATCCCTCTCTTCAACCTCGGCCAAATGAAGGGCGTAAGTCACCAAGGACAGGGCATAAGGATCCGTGATGGAGGGCAGTTCCTTGACGAGAAACTCGGCCGCTTTCTGCATACTGGGCCCGTACCTGAGTCCAGCCTTGTTCTCCAGGAATGCCAAAACGACGTCGGCCTCAGAGGGACACCTTTGCCGGATCCGCCCTGCATGTCCGTGTGAGATACTTTGCCCACCTCGGGGAATGATTCGTTGGGCGCTTGATTGGCCGACAGCCACTTGAGAGAGTCTTCGATGACGTGATCCTCGATGGTGATGTAAGGCTGAGCTTGGCGGAAGGATCGGGCCACAAAAGCCGTCAACCAGGTGCTACCAGCGGCATCGCTTTTACTAACATTTCAAATGATGAATTAAAAGACTGGACGCATTTTTGTTGGAATTAAATATTTACCCAAAAGCACTGAAGGATCCATCGTCCCGTTTGTAAGTCAACTCTTTCTGATAGCCCGTCTCCATGAAACCCAAGGCTTTGGATCTGATGACGTCCGTCAACTGACCGATATTCTTCAGATCGCCCCGAGAATTCCAGCACACTTCAAAAATGCCTCCAGTTCCTTTGTAGCTGTCAAATCAATCAAAGAAAAGTATTGACTATCTTACGATAAGAATGCATGGGTTCATCTCCATTGGAATTTGGTGGTTCTGTCTTTACCACTTTGGTTTCTGATTGTTCTGTGTTTGCTGTTGACGACTTGCAACAACATCAGGCATCACAGCATCAATGAGTGATAAGCTTTCCATGGGTTGTTCCGAACCATCCTGAAAAACAAAAACATAAAAGAGTAAAAATTTGGTGGTAGATAAATTTCATCATATTTAAATTGTCACACACATCTCCAACACTGATCTCAGACCCTTCTGGATGATGGAGAGAAGGGCTGCTGTTGGTACCAATTGATGTTGGATTGTGAAATATGTGACTATGCCAAAGGTGTAAGCAGAATGCTGAAAACCTATTTGAAAGGCAATCAGCAGCGATCATGACGCCATCAGGGTAGTCCAATCATGACGCTACCTATTCACACAAGTTGATAATTACAATAGTAGCAACTTAAGATTGAAAATAACATGATAGAATTCTCTAACATACCCGAATTGAAGGTAAACAACTTACTCCAGCGATAGCATTGCACCATAGACCACGCTATTGATGACGCTTGATGTGTTGGCGTCTGCTATGTGTGTGAATCAATTTGAAATGAAAATGATTCAAAATTGAATTCTTACAGATCAAATGTAACGAAAATTGTAATTCAAATTTTAAAATGATTAAAAATAAAATGTACACATGTTGAAGCTATTTTAATTTTTTTATAAGATTTCTATTTCTTATTTGTAAATTAAACGCTGAAGTTGACGATGAGCAGATGACGCCATCTTCATGACGCTATTGAACCACGCTAGTGACGCCACTATCACCGATAGATGGAAATCTTCAAAACCACATTTGGTATTCAATCAACTATAATATAAATTTTCTTTTCGTGCTGTATATTAAATCAATTAATGTATATATCATCAATAAAAAAAAAAAAAAAACCATCAATTTCGCCAGGGTAGTTCCACACCGCTTTATGCTGTTGAGCTATTAATTTTTCTAAAATATTTTGTAAATAAAATTCCTTGGCGACATGGCCGAGATTCGAACACCGACACTTGAGATTATTTCCCCGAGTTGCTAACCACTAGACCACCCGTTGACATATCCGGAGAAGAGAAAACATGGGCGTGTATGGTATGGCCCAGGTAAACCCCCCTTCACTCACCGCTCTCCCATGAGTGCGTGCAGCCTCCCCCGCTTGACCACCCTTCTGGCGGCTTGAGCAGCACCTCGCGTCAGCCCCATAAAACAAGAAACTTAAAAGTGATATGCGTTTGTTGCTTTAAAAAAAACATGAAATTAATATGGATATGTTTGAAATCAATCCGTAAGATTTATTTCATCAAACATTTTCATTTCCTACTTCACCTGAGTACTGGCATTGGCATAGGTAGAGGGGGGAGATGCGTTCAAGGCTGAGCCGCTGAAGGGGAGAGACGCGTTCAAGGCTGAGCCGCTGAAGGGGGGATCGAGCTACGGAACAAATAAATGGCGAAGAAAACACGGAAATTTGTTCATTTTTTTAAATTAGTGATAGTTAATAAGTGAAAACGACGTTTGAACAAATGAGTTTTACAGTTAAGATCAAGGGGAATACGTTCATCAAAAAATAAAGACGGGAATCAGCTGCCTAACATGTGAAAAACGAAACGGCAATGTGTGAAATCACTCATCGTGGTTTGAGCTACGGCAATGAATATATACGGTGGCGGATCTCTCGCAGATTATTCCGCCTTCTCGCTCATGTAGAGTAGGTCGAATGTTTTTATGAAAATATTTCAGAGTACCTTATGGAACTTAGAAATAATTGGGAGAAATAGGCCCACTTTGACGGAGAAATAGGCCCACTTTAAAAATATTTATAAAGTGGGCCTATTTCGTAGGGGCCTATTTCGTCCGGGCCTATTTGCCGGGCCTATTTCGTCGGGCCTATTTCGACCGGGCCTATATCTCCGCCAACCCAATCATTCCATTAAACTAAATGATTTTTTTCATAATATGAAATATACCCAAAAATATGCGTTCCACCAGATACGGGGTTAAAACCCGTGGTTTATTTGAAATAAATAAATCGCTATACATCATGATAGAGAAGTAGCGTTAGTGCAGCGTGTGGACGATCTCGCTTTGGTTTACGAAAAATATACAAGTCCCTTTTTTGAATAATTGGCATAAAATATTACAAACTAGGGAAGAGTAGTAGTAAGGGTTGACACAAATTGTTCTATTTTCCCTCCCATTTCCCTCTTTTTTTTATATCTTTTGGTCTTAAAAAAAGACCAAAAATTCTTTTATCTTGAACATATTTTTTGAAAATTTCATTAGTTACAATTCTAGCGTTATTAAAGTTATAAAACCAAAAGAAAAATGACGCAACATGCCCCTTCAACGGGACTAGTTGGCTTTCACTGTAATTCTAATGGGAGAACAGCCTACACCGGGGTTTATTTGAAACCTTGATTTGATCAAATAAAACATAATAACAACGATTTATTTTGTCAGGGTGGATTTGATATAATTCCCTTGGTTAGTTTTTAATATCCATACGTAATTTGAGCTAATTCAAAAATTAAGTTATTCATAGCAATGGCAATTTTCCATAAGCCAACTAGCCCTACGGTGAAAGGCAGAAATAGCCCCAACAAGGTGGTTTACAAAAAATATATTTTAAGCCACTATAATTTAATTTTCTGTTTACGCCTTTGCATATAGTCGATAAACGATAAAATTCTCTATTTCACTAGTATTTTTAAATAGTTCTTTCGTTATTCCAAAAGAAATTATATGAAAAAGCTTTTCGAAAAATCTTAAATAAGAAAAGTCAAAAAGTGTTTTTACTTCACATCTTCAGAACGGCTTGTCATACATTCTTGAAATTTCCAATATTAGTGCGCATGATAATGATGCACACATGGTAAAAAACTCAATTTTTAAAATTAAATATAGTGCTAAATAATTAGGAAAGAGCGACCTGCCCCCAAGCCTTTTAGCCCCACTCTCCCCTACTTAAATTTACGCAGCCTACTTGGTGAAAAAATGTGTCCGCGCCATTACTTATGACGAATTGATCTGTGGCCCGAAAATCTAACCACTAGACCATTTATTAGTCAAATCCAATTAAATGTTTGATAATCAAGTTGCTAACGAGGACTTCAGATATATTATCCTCAACTTCTTTCGGACAGTGTAGATTATTGAACAAAATAAATTTTCCAATCAAATTAAGTTTTTGAAATATACTTCAAAAATTTAGTTGCATTTTTTTTCACCCATAATAAAACAGGTAATAGAAATGAAATTTATAATAAAACCCCGTGATAAAACGTTAATAACTGATTATATCTCACGTTAAAATATCAAATATGAACGCATTCGATCAAACTGTTTTCCAGTAAGTAATTTTTTCACTAGGGACTTTAAGCATAATCTGTCCGTGGCGCCCGCAATCATTAACACGATCATGGCGGACAGATATCCTAGTATTAGACTAGGGATTCATTATTTCTGTATGTTCCAGTAATTCTCTTATGTAATACGTGACAAAAAACCTAAAATTATGAACGTTTGACAGTTTCCAGTCTTTGGAAATACAAATGCCTCCCAAATAACCAAATAACCGGATTCATGATTCATTTTAGCCAATAATTAAGGCGTGATTTAAGCGGCCCAGGAGATGGAAGAAGTTTAATATGAACTCAACTTAAAATTATGGACAGCGGCCTCCTTTGATAGATCTTTAATAAGCGCGGATTGCTACGTCGGAGAAGGCCACGACAAGCAGAATGAGTCGTTTGGTTCAGGCGAGCCTACAGCATGCCGGATGTTTGCCCATGTTTTAAAAAACGCCGAGAGTCTGTCGTCCATTTTACGAATCCCAGAGTTGACTACCTTTTGGGGGATAATAGCTGCTTCACAAGCAGTAAGGAGGCCCCTGAGATCCATTTCACCGCACTTAAAAAAAACCTTGCCGATTATCCGACAAATTATCCCCAAAAGACAGGAATCCAGATTCGGATATTTTTACTACCGAAAAAAGAGACAGTGGAGGGTACCGCTAATCGGCAATTTAGGTTATAATTTTTTACTGTGTATACATTCCAAGTTAAATGTTAAAAGCTTACATAATAGCTTCTAAGGGATTTTTTCCCTTCGATTCCCCATCACCAGTGTTGCCATATCCTAAAATATTTAACCATTCTCTTTCTCCCTCTTCCGTCCAAGGGAAGAAAGAGATTTTGAGATATGGCAACACTGGCGAGGGGGAATCGAAGGGGAGAAAACGGAAAACTTATAATTCGTGTTTTCAATTACGATTTCATTACTATAAATGAAACTTGAAAAATGTGATCTTATGACCACACATCGAGCTAATGCAGCTCTTTTTTAAGAACTTTCCCACCCTATAATATTACGTAGATACCGAATGACAGGCCTCCAAAGTAAGCCCATTCCCTACTAGGCCTCTTGGCCGTACGGATACTTCCGCAACGCGATAAAAACCACATATCGCGTTTTTGAAAAATTCCCAAAAAAAATCACATGATACCCCGCCCTAATATTATTAACCTTTGAAAAAATTTTTATTGAATTCCACCGAGAATTCTATTTTTGGGAGCGTTTCGAAAAACGCGTTTTCCCTACTGATCCTCTCAGCCGTACGGATACTTTCGGTACCCACTGTATATTAGTTTATTGGTATTTTGGTTTGAATCGGTTTATCATCTATTTGGATTCTACCAACCAAATTACCCCCTTCTTTTGTATGATTTCTCACCTTTAGATTAAAATTTATACAGAGCCTACCTAAAGTTTTGGAACGCGCGAGTGAAACCTTATGGAAAAAGGCGTTTTTCTCGGCGTTAAAAAAAAATTTTTTTGTTTGAATGCGACCAATTTGTTTTTTTACGTAAACATTAGGCATGATAAAGCTATTATTTTTAGATTTTTTCATTCATGGGAATAGTAGGTTTTTTAACGAGCCATAAGTTTTGGAACGCTCCGTAGAGTTATATGTAAATAAGGCTACTTTAAAGGGTTATAACTTGTAACGGGTGAAACTAGAACGACGCGGAAAGCTTTAAAAATTAAAACGATGAGCTTTATAAAGTTAATATCGATAGTGGGTGTACAACGAAATAGAAAATCAAATTTAACTTTTTCCCATTTATTTTCTGTGTTCACCCACTATGTCCTACGCGAATTAAAAAATAAAGTTGAATAAAGAGAAAAATAATGATAAAGCCCCTTGGGCACCTTCGGGATTTAAAGTTAGTTTAAGTTTAGTTGAATACAGTGTTAAGAAATTTAGGAAATGTTTCATTTGCAGAAAGTCCTGCAATGAAAGCATGGCCTACTACCATCACGGCCTACATACTAGCTATAATTCCCTCTGTTTCAGAATGGATCCAGCCTTTCTCATCCCCTTTCTCTGACTCATCATAGCCAGTGCCGAAAGTAGTAAAATGTTCCACTTTCCAAAGCTTTTTTACATCGTTTGAAACTTACACTTCAGTCTAGTTACTATTGTTTACTTAGCAAGTCATGTTTGCGCATCTATGTTTGAAATGTTGAAATGCTGAAAAAAAATTTCAAAATGGCCGACGAATACTTTTTAAAAAGCAAAAAAAAGATAAGAATGTCACACGGATTCATGTTTAAAGCATAAAAACGATGCGAACCATCGTTAGTTTCATTTCCCGTAATGTAAATCTACCAGTTTTAGCTTGGAAATCTGATGAATTCGTCATTACTGACCATTTTCATTTTCCACGATTCCTATTGGTTGAAAAAAAAATCCCAATAAAGCTTTTCAGGTCGCCCGATGGAGGAGGAGCCTATGCTGCTATAAAGACCTCTAAACCTTCGGTTATTTAGTGAACTAAATCCCTCAGGGATAAGTTGTTTGTACAACTTTAATGGACTCATGAATTATATTTAACATATTTATTATTTTTGTTTTTTTTTCGCTGTTCTCTTAGTTCTCTCGTGGGTTGAAGAAGGTATTTAACACATCATTATTATACATTGATTTTTTTTGTATTAACAATGAGTCCACAACTCATGCCGTTTGGGGGTTTTGGGGGTTTTAATTTTTTGGGAAATATTGACTGAGGCATCGCAGCCAGTCCCCCAAATAAACAATTTTTTTGAAATTTTGCGGAACCCAAATGGTGAAATCCGGGATTTTCTATCTGTTATAGTTATTTTTAATTGTTAAATAAAGTAATTTAATAGCCGAGATGAACAATTTCCCTTGCTTTTTCTTGTGAATAAGATTCGAAATTCAATGAATTTTGGAGCAAATGGCGACCCCCGAGTCCATTCCCCGAGTTTTAGATCCCAGAGCCCGAACCCAGAGTTTTAGTGACGTCCGCTTGCCCAGCAAGCGATCGATCACTATATCCGATTTTTTCACTTTGCCCGTGACTCCATGACAACAGATATTTTTCAACATTAATTTCTTCTCCCATCTCAGAAATAAGCTTTTAAGTAATAACAAGATTGGCCAAGTTCTCTAGCGATATAATTCCCCACTCAAACTTGATAAAGTTGAAAGAGAAATAAAGATAAAGCTGAATTTTAGAAAAATTATAGGTATGACACTATTTCATGTTTCCACATTTTTTTTGGTTCAATTCATCCTATTTGAAGAATAATTATGCACTTATATATCTGGACACTACAAATTATTTTTTTATTTTTTTCTTGTCTCAGTAGTGGCAAATCTCAACTAAAACTCACAGCAAGACAAATATGGTTTGTGATTTGCGCAATAGATATCATAAAGTATACATTGAATATGTAACTCTATGATTGCCACAGTGATTTCCTGTTCCACAACGACATGAAATTGCTAATAATTATCAATTGTGTAGTTTCACTTGGCAAAAGGAAGATATACAATCTTTTGAAAAAACAGAAAAAGGTGGGCGAAAATATTTAATTCGTATCCATGGCAATAGGGCTGTAAAATAAAAAAACATCATATTTTAGATTTCTTTGGTATTTGAAAAATTAAAAATCAATAACTTACAAACATATAAAAAGAGCTTCCAATATCGCTGAACACCATGGCAGTCACAAAGTAACGATGATGCGATTATTGCCATTCGTTCTTTTTACTTTTCTTTGCAGTACCAATGCAAAAAAAGTCGGTTACGTGTTGCTTCGTGATGCTTTGCCTCAGCGGGAAATGATTCCACTTAACGGGAAGCATCTTCGCTTAATTGCTAGTCCAGTAAGACATGTTTGATAAAGCCATACAATGCTTGTTGAATTACTTATTTTAGTTTTTCGGAACGTGTAAAGCTTCCGGGTATTTACGAAGTGAAAAGAAATTCGACTGGCCATGTCGTACAGACTGCGGGACCCGTTTCTCTCGCCCTTGAGTGGCTTTCTCTTCGCTACAATTTCACGTATAATTTCGCCAATTGTATATTTTATTTGGCAGAGAACAGATTCCCTATAATGCATCTTTCATGTAGATATTCATACATCCCAATGACTGGACCTAATATGATCGTAGATGATTTGCCAAATCAACGAGGAGGAATGACTTTCTTACGTCAAGGAGTTAACTCTCATTTAACATCATTAAAGTTACAAAATAAAAAAATTACATCCAACATATTCTACATTTTTCATTTCAGGAGGCTGAATTGTATCTCGGGGCTTTAGTCGAATCAGTAGAGCGATTTAAAAATGCAGATTTTTCATCTCCGTGGTTGTCCGGTTCTTTTAGTATCCTTATACCAATCCCTAATGCTTCTACTAACATTGGCGCTTTGATTCAGCCCATGAGAACTGAGGTAAGAAAAGAATCTATTTATAACATCTAATACCACCTTACTAAATTAATACAAATTTTCACCAAACAATTTAAGGTGTGGATATACATTTGTCTATCAGTACCAACAGTCATGGCAAGTCTTTTAGGTTTGAGCAAGTGTATTATCGCCATGAATAAACGAATGAGATGTAAGCCATCGCGAATGAATTTCAGAGACAGTTTTCAAATAATCGACTACGTCATCGGCGTTCTTCTTTCCCAAGGTACACAATTAATGTTACGATTCGGACTTATCAAAAAATAAGAAATGATGTGAAGTTATCGGATGGCATTTATTCTAATAAGGTGCATATTGCGGAAATAGACAACTAGCGATTCGTTTAGCTGCTGCGGCGTGGTGTCTGGGATGTTTCGTTCTTGTTCAAGCCTACAGCTCAACACTCATCGCGTTCATAACTTCACCAAATAATAAACCTATAATCAATTCGGTGTACGATATTCCAAATGTCCCTGGTCTAAAAATCACAGTCAATAGAAATCTTGGAGCAGATTTATTGCTTAGGGCAAGTAGTTTTTGGTTGATTTTTAAATTTGTATTTCACCCATTTTTGTATTAACATTTGTTTCTTCTGGTGAATAGCAAAACAATTTCAGCATTTTCACGAAACTTGGAGATTCATTGAGAGAAGACCCAAACCTTCGTTGCAACAGAACAGAACTTTGTCTTGATAAAGTTCGATCTGGAAACTATGTTTACATTCACGTAAGTTGTTAAAGAGCAAGGGGTTCCTGACTAGTTTTTTGGTTGTTTTCTTGACCGGAGAAGTCCTTGACCGAGAAAATGAAAAAAATCCGTAACAATTTGTAATACATTTTTGAAAACCCGGAAAAAACCTCCAGAAGTCTCGAAAAATTTCTTATGGTTCACTTAAAAGAAGAATCTGGAACCTTGGCAAAGAGATTATGTTAGCACTATTAAAACTCTGGGTCTAAGAACTTAAGTGGACATTCACATAATTTTGCAAAATATCATATTATACAGTACCTACCTGAAGTATAGGTAGGAAAGAAGTGCACTAGTTGGCTCATTTTTTGGGGGTTTTCATATGCAATATTGCAAAACGGAACTTGTTTTGAATGGTAACTGTATTAATGTGATTTCCCATGTGCTTCTCTCGTCCATACCTATACTTCTGGTATGTATTTTTGCTTTAATTTCTGTAGGTTCGCATGATTCAAAATGTTTTTCTGTACACAAACTATAAAAACGAACTTGTTGTTTATTTCTGTTTCGTCAAACAGGGAAAACCGGTCATCCAAAAAATTATTGCCATGGATCGAGAGCAGACAGGATTGTGCCACTTTACTATGGCTTCAGAAACCTTTTGGCCGGGCCATCTTCATTTCTTCTTGCCAAAAAATAGCTCTTATACAGAAACTATTAATCGAGGGTACAAAATTATGTTCTATCTATATGTAACCAGTCAAATAATTAACCCCAGTTGCTGTTATATTACCAGCATATTAAGGATGCAGGAAACTGGTCTATTGGGCAAATGGGTAGCAACATTCAACCCTGAAGTGAAGGAATGTTTATCGAAGAATAATATCAAGAAAACCGGAAAACCTCAAATTAGTCTAAAAAATCTGACAAGCGCTTTTTCTCTTTTAATATTTGGAATATGTGTCTCATTTATAGTTTTTTTGGTCGAATTGACTTTTCGCTTTTGCCACCTTAATTCTCCTCATTAGTTCTCACGTGTAGCTATAACAGATTTAGCAAAAAAAATTTAAAGCGAGTGGGATGACGGCTCAATTCCGTCCATATCTCTAGGAGTATAGTTATAGTATAGGCCTAGTTGCTAAGCCATCTATTTATAGGCGTTTGTGTTTGATTACTCTTTAATGAACAGCATTAATATATAGTGGAGTGAAGAAAATTTTCAATCGGGGACAAATTGCATCACGAGATTTTTTCATGAATTTTGTTCTTTGTAGTAATATTTATGTGTATTCCAAACCCTCCTTAAAATATTAATATTTATTGTTAAAATAATGCAATTGAAAATGTTAAACTTAGAAAAATTAGTATAATGTAATAAATACACGGATAAAGGCACGGATAGAAGTTTACAAGGGACCTTATGGTGGACAGTCCCTCCGTAAATTCATTATTCCTAGGGAAGTATTTGTTCTAAAATATTTCTATTTGTCTACAAAAATAGCTGAGATACCAATGTATAAGATATCTTTTATCATTATTAAGTTATTCAGATATTAAATAAAGCCGATTCCACCGCCGCATACACAACCAAACGCAATTTGTATGCGGCGGTGGCTGGATGAACCTATATCCCCATCAATGAAATGCCAAAAGGTAAAGATTCTAAAAGGAGACCTTTAGAACTCACCGATATGCTTCCGGCAACTCAAGGATGAACGAGAAAAAGTGAAATTAGTAAAATAATATCCACTGAATCGTTTATCGAAACTACACAGTAAACCACATTTCCAATGCGCATGCGTTTGGAATTTTTTTAATTTTAAAAATCAATCGAATATAATGGGTCACCATGTTCAAACATCATTTGCGTCAAATTGACAACAGCATGAAAATACAATGGGTGTAATTGCAAATCATAACGAAATTTTTCACTCAAGCAACGAAAAAGTTTCAATCGGTGGATTAAAGTCTCGTGTCTTGCCATTATTTTGTTTTTCTTTACATCATTATGACGATTTGGGATTTCAAAATAATTGTGATCTTTATACCCTCGGTCAGCTATGGCTTTTTCTCCTTCTTGAAGGCCAAGAACAAAAGCATGCCTGGCCAGCTTAAGGTCTGACCACTCGCCGCACGGAAGGCCTCCACAAGCCCAAACAATATACCCAGTTCGTATACAAATTCCTAGCTCGTATCTTAAGCCAGGGCCATGGAACTTGTGTGAATACCACTTAGGGTTAAAGGGAGATTATTCCTGAATTCTGAAATCTGTTCCATCAATGGAGACGAATATGTTTGCGTCTCTAGGTGCTAGTAAGAAGCGATTCTCCCACTCTAACTAAAAATACGGGCAAACAAATAAAAATTGATCAGTTCTTTTAAAAAAATGAAACGAGAAAACTACTTTTTCTTACCACTGGCATTTTTGCAAGAAGACGAATAAAGATGTTGCACCATTTTCGAAATGTTTTTTCCGTCACTCCTACCAGGGTAGTATTTACATGCTCAGTGCAATATTGCTTTAAGTGCAACAATGCCCACAAAAGATGTTTTGGTTCTGATTTTGGTGGTCGTCCAGAATCAAAATTATCCCAAGCAGCAACACAAACAACTGGAGTCGTACCAAAATACGATTTAAATTTACGATAACCTGTAGACAAGCTACCTTCAGTGGGATGGCCAGTAATTTTACCACCTAACCGCCAAAAAGATTCAGGAGTTGCCATCGTATTAGCTAAAATAAAAGTAAAACTAAACAACTGATAAAGTGAGCAAAGTGTATTTCCAAGGGTTGTCTGCTTGACATTTTTGCCAAATTTTCACAATCATAACAAATAGCTTAAATTATAAATGAGCATAAAAAATGTTTTTGTGCATGTAATAATTGCATCTTAATGAGTTGCGATTGAATCTGGAAAATTGATAGAATAAAATTGAGAAATATGAAAAAAACCGAAAAAATTTGTTGCTTAAAAAAATATGGCAAACTTGAAATGTTTCGAAACTTTCGACTTTCGCGATTTTAAAAGTAAGAATTCTGTTAAAATACTGCTGCTATCACAAAAATTTCTATTGCATGTTGTTCAACAGATGAATCTTTACCTTTATTCACTATAAAATATATGGAAATGAATGAAAACACCCAAGTAAATGCACTTTGAAAGTACCGAAATGTAAGAAAAACAAGGAATATTGCTACTTGCAAAGTGCATTTACTGGCTTACTAGGCTGCAAGACAGCCTAGTAAGGAAATGGGTAATCCAGTATGGAAACACAGTCCCCCTTGCAAAGCCCATTTATTATTAGTCGAAATGTTCGAAAATGGAAAGATCACTGCAAAAACTACTCCCAAGGAAGCTTTTTCCTTTCATGAAGAATTTTCAAGATTTTCTATGGCCGTCTTTTCCAACAATTTTCGTCAGTTAAAGCTACTGAATGGACTTGAGTGTATGTCACATTTTTTTTAATTTATTGCTTTTCTTATTTCACACACATTCACTTGTATCCTGTTGCAGTAATTTACACAAAGAAAAAATGGACACTAGACGATGCTGCGGGTTGCTCTTCTTCCAACTCGTCTGCTGGCAACTCTACTAAACGGTCTCGCTTTGAGGAAGACGAAGACGTGGTTGAAGATGATTTAGAAGACAGGGATTCGAGGATTACTTTCCATAATTATCCTCTGCTCATCGATATATACGAAGATTCGGAAACCATGGCAGAAAAAGTGTGTGTTTGTGTTTCATTGCCTAGTGGCGTGGTTGAACCTATTCAATTATCGCTTTTAGGCAGTGGCCCGGCTTCAACTACAGCCTCCATTTCCTACACGCGGCCAAAACTTCTTTACACTGTCGATGGCCTCTTCTCTTCTGAAATGAAAGTCGAAACTGGAAAGCAAACAACAAGTTCAATGATCATGGGCTTAAAAGGCGAACTTAAAAGAAATCGCAGTAATGTTGAAAGTATTCCAATGGGAACTATGGAAATAACACTCCCGATTGCAGTCCAAACTGACCCTCAAACAATATCGTACAAAGTTGGAAAAAATAGCGAAGGAGTTATCGTGTTGATAGCTAAATTGTCAGCCTTCCATTCAGTGTACTCTAAAAAGAAAACAGTATTTGACATTTCATTTGCAGATTTCTAAATTTCCATTTGTATTTTTGTTTCTTTGTACAAATAAAAAATGAATAAGGACACTTCACTAAATTGCGCTTTTTCCCGTCCATCCCAAACAAATTAATTTCATTTTAGTTTTTATTACAGAATAAGTGTAACAATCTATTCAAATTTTTCATGCCAGTCTGCATAAAAGTATCGTACACGGCCGTACATCGCATGCAGGAGGCACTTTCACTCGGTTAATTCGACCATTTTACTCATTTCCTTCCATACAGTTGACTTATCAAAAAAAAAGATAGTCGACTATTCTTTCTTCAGTAAAGTGTTTTTCATGCGCTTGATGCGCTTCGTTATTCAAATTTCTAAATTATGTTTTTGGAATATTTTTATTTGATAGGCCAATCCTTTCATGTGGCATGCGATACTGGGCATCGCAAGTTCTCCCTTCAGACTTGGTAACTTTAGACACAAAGCCTAACTTTTGCCTAGAGATGAGACAGAAGCGGAATTATGTCAAGCATATTGCTTTATAGGGAAGAACGGGGCAATTGAGGTAGTGTGTAAGTTGGCACCGGTTTTCGTCATCTTGCGATCGAAGGATTGCATTTTAAAAATTACCAGTTACAGTTTTTAATAATGCGCATCTTTATAAAAAAATTATGGAAATAGTCCATGTAGTATGGATACAGCAAATAATAATTTTTTGGCCCTTAAATGTTCGTCCATTTAGTTTTCTTTTTCCTTTTGTGGACTTCCCTAATTAACTTAAAATTTATGAAAAATAATTTTCTGAAAGGAAAATCTTTCTTCTTTCAGAAACCAATTTTGAATTATTTGTATTAACAAAATAATTGCTTCAAAACGCAATAATAACGAAGAAACCTTTTCTCGGGGCAACTTGTGTTGCTGGGTTAGAGATGGGAGGGACATTTTTCGGAAAATTTAGTTGATGACGCCATCGCCAGGTGTTCTTTTAGCCCGTAAGAATAACATAGGCCGTACTACCCCGCGTACATGAGCATGTTGCCCCCCCCCCCCCCGACTCAACCCACCCTCCTTCATTTTTAAAGCACTTTTGGTTTCAAACAAAGCAAATTGTCAGAAACTAAAAACACGCTTTTTATAGCTAATTATTTCCTCTTTTTTTTAAGCCTAGATGGGATAAAAAATATTGAGAAATAAAAAAATGGGGGCTCAAAAATAAAAAAAGCGCCAACTAGTACAACTCTCCCCTATGCAGACAGGTGCAATACAATGTTTTATTTTACGCGGATTCAACATTTATTCCGAGAATATATACCTTTGTCCTTTAAATCAGTTCTACAAATCTAGGAACTACTACAAAAGTAAGAGAGAATTCCTTAAGCTTTGCATCGAATTCGTTACAAATACGCTATATCCATCCAAATAAGCAAACTCGGTGTGACGTCAGGCAGCTCTAAAAATACCCTGTTGTCAAAGCAAAATTTGAAACCAGCTAGGCTTAAGAAGTGTTCTTTTAAATTCAAGAATCGTAAAATGGTTTATTTAAGATAAGCTATTACATTTAAAAATATTCTCATTTCTACCAAAATAGCTATGATTAATAGTCATTTTTATATACTAAATGTTTTTCAATTTATGCATCGGATTACGACCTTTAAAGGTCATTTTACCATTCCCAAATGTTTATTATGTGATTTCGGTAGGGTGGGGCTTCTCAGCGCTCATATCTTATTTCTCAATCATTAAATTGATTTAATAGATTCAAATAAAACAACAACACTCCCCACTTTCATGAATGACCCCACTAACTAAGTAACAAGCCGTGTATGATTAATATAGTACATGGTAGTTTTCAAGACTGTTATATTTTTCTTTACAACATCACAATTTTCCCCCTCTTAGTCTTTAGAAAACGGGGTCTTTCGTCGCATTTGTGGAAAATGATGTTGTGGTTTTCTTGGGAAACAATTGGATGGGATGATGGGAGTGCCTAATGACGTATCCCAGTTCTTTATTGGACAAGGATTTGATGGTTGCTCCGTCCAAAAGTTGTTTTTTTTAGAATGGGCTGTATATTGCAATTTTCCATGGTAATTTCCCTCAAAACTTTTTTATCCCGTAAATGATTTATCTTATTCCAAAACAACAAATTTCCCGCACTTATCTCATTAGATTCTCTTTTACTCTTGCTCCCTACTAATTGTCTCGGCAGTATGGATACTTAAGAAACGTTAAAAAAACAACATATCGCGTTGTTGTAAAATTCACCAAAAAATCACATCAAATCACCCACCCTGGCAGCACACTCACATCCATCGTATATCATATGGATGTCTTCATGTCTAAATCGAATGTTATCTAGCTACAACCTAAATTGGATATCACATGGATACTCAATTTACTACGGCCTTATGCTATCTTCGAATAGATGTACTATAGATCTACGTTTCTCATCGATCACGGACATCCATTTGTGACTAGATATCAGACGCTTAACAGACAGACGTGACATGACGTCTGTGAGATGTCCAAATTATCTTTCCACGGAATAGATGAGGACGACAAGAACATTAACTTTTCATAATTTTAAGTGATAATATTAATTATTGCGTTGTGAAGTAGTGTTAAAACTTTTGATCTGACAACATGCTCATGACACACCAGTTTTTCAAAGAGGCAAAGAGCTTATCTCTGCAGTCGCCATTGTTTCAACTGACTTCAACGACTAACCACGCTGCTCGCTAACCAGCAATCGTGTTCAGTGTATTTTTAAGAATTGGTGTCCTTTTTTCCAAATAATGGCATCACAAATTATAGTAAGTTTAAAGTTAACGCATTGTTTGCATTTGATAGATGGATTTAAGAGTTTGTATTTATTTTTTCATGTTTAGAATGATGATAAATTCTACATCGTTGATCTGGAGACCCAAGGTGGGCTTTGTGTTGCAGTTATACCTGACTTCTGTTTGCATGACACCAACTTTAGCTATTATCCCGCCAAACGTGAAGATATAGCTTGTGCAAAGAGAGAGCAGCCTAACTCGACTTGGTAAAACTACAGATGTGTGAACAGAGAACTATTCGGTAAACATTTGTTGTTTGCCGACTGGTCATTGAATTAATTTGTGCATACCAATTTCAATTCTTCATTCTGACACATACAGTCAAGCACGAGACAAGGTGTCTAGGGCATATAATTCAGACATCAACACCACTTCTGAATCTGATGAAAATCGCTTAGAAAGACGGAAAAGGATCAAGAAAATTCGTGCTTTATACTTCCCAACACCTAATCAATTTCCAGTACAGAGGTGATTTCGAATGCATGAATCCTTCAAATGCCGCACCTATGCCTAATGAACTGACTGAAACTTTTAATCACTCAAGTAGGAGAACACTTTTCATTTTTCTGTTTAAGATGTCTATTATTTTCTTAAACTTGTACAGTGGTCCAGTCTAGTTTGACACAATCAACACAAAGTCAAATTGAAAGTCCAGGCTTTTACTCGTCAGTCAACAATATGGAGAATCATTATGAGAAAACTTCTGACAGCGGGGAACCTATCGAACTGCATACCAACTGAAGCTAGCAATCAACAATGGCGAGTTCATACAATTGGTTTTTGGCCCATATTTAGCATATGATGTGCCCGATCATCTTAGTGGCTCGTCCGACGTCGACCCACGATGTAAGTATTCTAATTATACTCTAGTCACTGTTGTGCCATTATCCCGTTGCTACGTTTTAATTTATGATCTCTTTTTCAGTACTGTGAGTGCAACATTGGATTGAATTAAGAATTAAAATCTCGTTAACTAGTTGTTCGGAAAATTTACCTCAAACCTAAGTGAAAACTGTCCTAATTCTGAGCAAATGAGTTTGTTTTACATGTTTTCTCTCGTAAATTTTCAGATAGACAGGTATAAATTATTCGTGTTCCATAATTGAAAACTTAGACATCTGTCATAATCCTTTTTGTTTTCAGACCTTTGCCTTTATCCAGATACATCTGTCAACATAGAATAATTGTCATCAAGTCAATTTGCACAGTTGTATGATGATGATGCGCAGCCATCTTAATAATTATGTAACACTACATCACTCGACCCGTCCCTAAGCTATGCTGTCGCAAATCAATTTAGATTTTAGAGATGATGTAGTTGTGTCAATTCATTTAATAAACAAGTTTCTTGAATTCAGTTTCCTTCTTTATTCGTTACTTCATTGGGGAAAGAATAATAATGGTTCGGAATAAGTTCAAAACAAGTCCATATTCAATCTAAAGAAAAGGGGAATGAGAATGTATTCTGGACACAAAAAACATGTCTAAAAATTTACTCATGGTGATATCCATGAACTGTCCACAAAAAGATTTGTTATAGAGCGAAATTTGAAGACGGCTGTAAGCCGTACCCATTTGGATGTCTTACAGCGCGACATTAGTATAGACATACACAATCCTATGGACGTCGGGTTAAGATATCTCACTCGGCTGATAGATGGGCTACGTACATCCTATGGATAGAGGCGTGCTACCAAGGTTAATATTTGCAAATATTAACGACGGGAAAATCTGTAGGGAAACGCGGTGGATGTTTTTTTACATGCCTAGTGGGGATGTGGGGTGTAGTGGACTAGAGCGTCAACGCTTTAGAAAAAAGGCAATGAGGCTCTGGTTTCGAACCCCAGCTGAACCCGTCATAAAAATGTAAGCCGTAGCGCCCTTGAGGTTGCACGCATAAACACAGGATCCTTGATTGCTTTCGAGGATAGGACGTTGAATATACTCTGATGTGTTTAATCACATCTTCCAAATTGGAAACTAACCAGCGTCATTTGAACATTTAGTTGGAAAGTGCGCTATAGAAATTGAATAACCATAACCATAGTCACCCGCAACGTCAACATTGAATTATCCATAAAGATGGGCGCCGAATCATTCTTAAAGGCTTACCGACACTTTGTGGCAGGAAGAGGAGCACCGAAAAAATCGATAGCGGCAAAAACGGAACTAATTTTGTCAAGCAAGAGTACAAAGAGGAGTGGAGCAAGGAGCGGTCCGGTTGGCCTATAAACTTTTTAGCGAGCTGGCAACCAGTTTCAGCCGGTTTTTGGTGGAAGAAGACGAACTGAGAGAAGCTCTTGATCAGATGGCATGAACTGGAGAAATAAACAAGAAGATGGCCGAAGCAAGAGTTAGATGGACATTTTCTCCCCTGTCGGCACCGCATTTTGGAGTGGTGTGCATCGCACAACCTGCCAATATAGCTCTGCGTATCATTTTCGTTAAACTTTATCCGAAGAGGTTTGAATCACGTTATTGGTCGAAGTAGAGGCCATGCTTAACTCAATCATTCTCTCTCATCATCTCACTCATCTAGCTGAGTGTTGACCGATGATCCCCGAGACGACAGTTCAATGGGCCCACCAACACGTACTAACCGACGTTATTGAGTATTCCAGCAGCTTGTTGCGGCGAAGATATCTAGCTTTATAAGCATTAGCTGAGTCCTTCTGGAGGTGATGGCTACTCCAGTGGACGAATAAACAAATCGATAGTGGAGTCTTTGTATTTCACATAAAGCCACTCCATGAATCAAGGGAGACGACACTGTACGAGCCGTACGAGTCCGCACAGAGAAAGGGGAATACCGGAGACTGGTTGTGAAGCAGCGTTTATTGAATACAGTGGAAGAGGAAGATCTCGAAAAATTGGTGGACGGTGTTTTGGATGAGAAAGACCCGTAAGAACAACCGGGCAACGCCGGTTGCCAAGGTGCAAAGCAATAGACTGATTTATCGCCAGAGTAAAAGCGATGTTATAAAAAAATCTAATGTAAAAATAATAAAACAGCTAAATCAGTATCTAACGTTTGCCGTCTATTAAATTCTCAGGAAATTCAGTAAGGTATTAATAATTAATGCTGATCGAACACAAATTTATATAAACTATGAATGTGAACAAAAAAACACCAAAATATTAGTATATGGTTGGACAGTATACCATAAAAATTCGTCTCCTTGAGATATAGAGGGAATCGAGCCGTCACCCTCGATGACCACATTGTCTCTCCATTGAACTATAGGGCTGTTCGACATCTTTTTTCGCATTTTTTGCCATCAGGGCAACGCAGCAGTCGAATTTTTCTGAATTTGTCTGACGTCATCTAACCTTGGTAAACTGGTCTGACAAAGCCAGACAAGGTGATGCGGGCTCTTGTAGCAGTCGGATTCTCTGGTCAACTGCTGCGTTGCCGCGATGGAATCAAATGCGAAAAAAGATGTGGAACCCCATTAAGGGGGAGGTCTTTCAAGAGATTTGCCTTTGGGTTGCGGCACGGTTTTTCCGAGTTCCATTCTTTCCCATCCTCCTACGTTTCAACATCTATGCTTTCCTCTGCTGCCCTCTCAGGGCGCAAGTAGAAAATGTTCCAAAACAGGCCTGTAAAATGTATATATACCTAACATTTTAAGCGTCTTACATCAGTCGGTGGGTATAGTGGCTAAGAAGTCGTATTACGAACCAAGATTATAGAGGTTCGAATTTCAACATGCACCTTTTTTTTTACTTCTCTTATTAATTTAACAAAATTGAAGCTCTTAAAAAATAATACATTATTACTGTGATTTACGCATCTGCGGCAAACCATTGAAAATATAGTTCTTAAAACACTTGCGCAGTGTGCAATCTACAAAATTTGGCAGTATTGCTCGTAGTTCATCACAAAACCACAAGAGGCAGCAGAGGAAAGCATAGCTGTTTCTTTCTGATTCCATGAGCTTATGGACGCCGTCTTATGGGGTTGAAAACCCTCCCCCTTAATGCCTCTACCTATATGTGGTGCAACTGGTGCATCTAACGAGAAGAAGTGAAGTGGCGAAGATGATATATCAGTTCGACAACTAAAGTAAGTATTGAAACGCAGATCCCAAATAATAACAGGGTAAAAGCGCTTGTCAGATTTTTTAAACTAATTCGAGGTTTTCCGGATTTCTTTACGTTGTACTTTAATGAACATTTCGTCACTTCCGGATTGAATGTTTCTATCGACTTTCCCAATATTCCAGTTTCCTGCATCCTTAGAATACTGTTGATAAATATTAGTTTATTATTTGACTATTGTGTATATTAAAAACAGCTCATTTTATACCCTCTGTTAATAGTTTCTGTGTATGGACTTTTCTTTGGCAAGAAAAAATAAAGATGGCCTGGCCAAAAGGATTCTTTAGCCATTGTAAAATGGCACGAACCTGTCTTCTCTCGATCCATGGAAATGATTTTCTGGACGACCGGTTTTCCCTGCTTGCCGACGAAACAGGAGCTGGAAAGTTAATTCATGTGGCTAACAAAAAATAATCTTTATTTAACTAACGTGAATGTAAACATGATCCCCAGATCGAACTTTATCAAGGCAAAGCTCCGTTTTATTGCAACGAAGACTCGGGTCTTCTCTCAATGAATCACCAAGTTTCCTGAAAATACTGAAATTGGTTTGCTATACACGAGGGGATAAAGAATATTGCACATTTAAAAAAGTGACTCAATAAAAAAAATACCAAAGCAAGGGTAAGTAACTTACCAGCAGCCTTAAATCTGCTGCGAAGTTTCTATTGACTGTGATTTTAAGACCTGGTACTTTTTCAATATCGTACACTGAATTAATGATAGGTTTATTATTGGGTGACGTGATGAAAGCAATCAGCGTTGAACTGTAAGCTTGAACAAGAACGAAACAAGCTAGACACCAGGCAGCCGCTGCAAAACGAATTGCTAGTTGTCTATTTCCGCAATATGCACCTTGTCAATTACACAATAAAACGTCATTAAAATATCGTCACGTTATTTTTAATATTTGATGTAACCAAATTATTGTAAGATAAACTTCGATAAACTTGTAACCTTGTGAAAGAAGGACGCAAATGACGTAGTCGATTATTTGAAAGCTTCCTCTGAAATCCATTTCCGATGGCTTTGATCCCATTTGTTTGTTTAGATAGACAATACCTTTGCTCAAACCAAACAGACTTGCCATGACGGCTGGTACTGATAGACAAACGCAAATCCATACCTGAAAAGATGTGGTTACAACAACATTAGTTTTGTATTGTTAATTCGGGTGAATGTGATTAGGTTTACAGTACCTACCGGCGAAATTGATACAGTGTACCAATTTCGCCCGCTTTTAGCATGGCGTCTTATGGCGCTACGCGATGTTATTTTTTATTTTTTAATTAGCAACCTAGTTGCTGTAGTCTTAAGATTTTTTGAGGGGGGTTCGAAACATAACTGGAAACATTAAAAATATGCGCCACCCCTTTATGTACATTTCCCTACCCCCTGGAATTGGCGCCAACTGTACCCATTTCGCCGAGCGAAAGTTGGGGCAGTTGCCGTGCTTTTCTAATGTCACTGCAAAAAAGGGCCCTGTTTTTTTATCCTAAGAAATTAGCGCTAGACTTACGCCCTTCTAGTTTTTAGCAAAAGATGAAGAATAAGTTCATCTTTATTTTAAGTATTTCAATTAGTTTTTTTTATTAGTTATTTAGAAAAAAACAGCAAAATTTTCCTTGAATGATGAGTCTCTCTAGTGGTAGGCATAGCAACTTCTTGTTCAGCAACGGGAAATTTTGCCGTCTTTTGCCTTTCGGCCCTAAGGGCAAAAGAGGGGATATAGTCATATAGGCAGCACGAAAAAGAGTGGGGTCTGTTTTAAAGTGAGGGGAGCTAATCTCAACTTTGAAGTGAGATTACGGGGGAAATTATTATTTAAAAAAAAATACCATGAGAATCAGCGTTAAAAACTGATTCTAATGATATTTATTTAAAATGAATCCCTTATTCATGCAAGGACCCTATTGGTACACTGTAGGGGAGGCCAGACCCATATAGGACACTGTACCACGTTAGACAGGGTCGGTAAAAATAGTAAAAATGATTCAAAAAATCCAATTTTTCTACAGTTTACTCTTAGTAGTGTAAGCATTAACTGTTAGGGGCTATAAGTTTCATGAAAATCTCATGGTTATTTCCTGAAATATTCAAGAAATAAAAAAACACGGGAAAAATGCGCAAATTTTTTCCTCACTAACGGTGCAATTTTGCCCAAGTTTGACGGGTTAAGTAAAATCTGTTCACATAAAAACATAGGCTAGTCATTTGGCTACAGTATTCACCCACATTTTTATTTATAAGTATGATAGTTTAGACGATATTCACATTTTAGTGGACGGTCTCTCGGGGTAATTTGGGACAGGGAAATTGTCCTATCTTAACGAGAGACTTCAGCGCCACCAACATTTTTTCCCTATCTCGCCCCATATAAAAGTTGTAATTCTTTCCCTATCACAAAACTTTTTCAGTTTTAAAGATATCATTTTCAAAATTTGTTTGGGGTTTAACTAAATTACCATCTACATTTCCTGATTTTTTCATAATTTTGTATTCATCCTATCCCTCTTTTAATATCCTGTCTAACATGGTACAGGCGTCTGTCCAATATTACCCCGGCCTGGTAAAAAAACACGAAAAAATTCAAACCTCAATAACTTTTATACTTTTTTTAAAAGGTATTTAACTGAAAAAATCATGGGTGTGCGGAAACTTTTTTCGCGTGTTTTTGCAAAAATGTTTTCCCTTTCACGTAAGGGTATGGGAGATATGGGGAAAAACCGGTCCAATATGGGTCCGGTCTCCCCTACCAATTTCGCCAGTAGGTAGTGTATATATGTATAAAGTATACGCTACTTCGGTGCTCATGGGTTGGACCAAAGCGCCAATGTTAGTAGAAGAATTGGGAATCGGGATGAGGATACTAAAAGGACCGGACATCCACGGAGATGAAACATCTGCATCTTTAAATCGCTCTGATGTTACCACTAAAGCCCCGAGATACAACTCAGCGTCCTAAAATGACAATTTAGAATGGTTCAAACGTGACATTGCTTTATTAGCTAATAAAAATTATTCATGCTATATTTTTGTGTTAAAGTAGAGTACCCGTTGACGTAAGAAAGTCATTCCACCTCGCTGATTTGGCAAATCTTCTACGACCATATTAGGTCCAGTCATGGGTATGTATGAATATCTATAGGGAGTAATTAAAGATGAAAACAAATGCATCACAGTATGATTCCTTGCCAAATTAAGAACATAATAACCGCTATAATTACGTGAAATTGTAGCGAAGAGAAAGCCAGTCAAGTGCGAGAGAAACGGGTCCCCCAGACTGGACGGCATGACCAGTCGAATTTCTATTCAATTTGAAAATTCCTGGAAGCTTATTCATTTACATGTCACAAAAAAATAAAAAAATAAGTAATTAAACCAGCATAGACTACATTATAAACTTTTTACTGGAGAAGCAATTAAACGAAGATGTTTTCAGTTTAGGGGATTTGACTCCTGTTGAGGTAACGCTTCACTTGGCCCAACAACGACTAGTTGTGCGTTGAACCGGCCAATGAACATGAAGAGGACGAATGGTAATCGCCTCATCGCGTTGCTGCTCCGTGGCTGCTATTGGTAGGTTCAGCAATAGTGGAGGCCTTTTTATATGTTTTAAATAACTGCATTGATTTTTACTTTAAAAAAAGCAGCGAAAATAATTGTAGATGGTTTGTTATTGTTTTTTTTTGTTTTTTTTTTTTCGTAGCCTATTATAGAGCTTAATCGCCATGGAAACGATTTTTTTTAAACCCAAACAGAAGGTTATTCCATTCTTGAAAAATTTGTCTCCTTTTGCCCAACTGTAGGCCTATAGGTAACAATTATTACAAAATTGGCTGTATTTTCGTTTGTGATTCTTTTGTTATAATCTTTTCCTGTCGTCATAGTAACACAAAATCTCCTGTGGAAATTAGACGTAATTAAAGTGATGCATTCAATTTCATTCAACGCCATGATCTTTATATTGCATAGTTGACATAGCATATTCATCGGGTTGTGCGTCTGAGTTTAGATTTGAGCATTACCAAGTACCGGAATGATTTTCAAAAATATTTAAAAAATGCAAGCAATAATTTATATGGCGTCCAGATAGTTATTGCATGTCGATTGATAAAACATAATCAATTGCAACATAAACAATGAGGAGTAACGCGACGAATAAAATGAAAACCGTTCTATGTTTCCTGCAAAAACTATCCCCAGGATTGAGCGGTAAATTATGGCTAGAGAAATCGGTCAATCTCGTTACTATGCCTATTTCACAGTAAACATTCAATCGCGAAACATTCAATCGCGAAACATTCAATCGGGATCGTTTGTTGCTTGCATACATTATATGTTTCTTTTCTTTCTTGAATTTTTATTGATTGAGTGGATCGAGATGAGACACACAAAAAATAATAGGTTTTGAAGAGAGGAGTTAAGTTTAAACTTAATAACTGTGATTAAAATGCTGGGCGAGTCCTTCAATTTCTTTTGCTGATGGTGTGATTTTTTTACATTTATTACATGACATGAATTTAAACAACTAAAAAATATACAAAGTTGACGAATATTCGCATCCAACTGGCGGTTTTCGCCTTCGGCCCCACAATAAAATTGCTGTTAAGCACGTACAAAATAGTGGAAAAGAAAGAAAATGATTTCGTCTTACGTAATTTGATGTTTGTTATCGAATAGTAAATTAAAATATTTAATTTGTGGGACTTTCAGCTTAACCATATGACCTTCAGTGATTTGATTCTAATAAACTATTTTTCTTAAAGTTTCATGGTGTAAATGTTAGCACTACAGACTCTGAATATGGAAGTCCGAATTCAAATCTCGGTGAGACTTCATTCTTTATATCTTTCTTGGAATATCTGTGGGTTTAAAAAATCTACTTGGAACCTAATTTCATTTTAAAGGCGAATTATTTGGTTATCTGTGGAATTTTTAATTAATTTTTAAAGATTTTGAAAACGGGGGAGCAGACAAAGTGTCATCGATAGCTTTTCTTGTCCATTAGGCTAGAAAAGAAAAATCTATAATTAAATGGAACAGCCGCGGCAAAATGTTGGCAACAATTCCATTTAAAATTGTAGAGACACCTTCCGACACGCAACATTCAAATTATGATCAATAATGTTTCCATTTTAAAAAATAAAAGATAATCATAACAAGAAAAAATATAAACATAAATAATACCGGTGCTAAAGAAAAAAACTAATCAAACAAATTGTTTTCATCAGGTCTTCATTTTGAAATTATTTTGTCTTATTATTTATTATTTATTATAATTTATTATTATTATTATTTATTTATTATTATTATATTGTCTTATTATTTTGCAAAGGGAAATTATTAGCACATCTTGAGGGATAAAGCTTAATTATCTGACGTTTCAGTTTACAAAAATGATGTAAATGGCCAAATGGGATTTTTATTTGCATTTCAAGACAAGACTTGAATGTTTTCCATCATTTGACAGCTCTGCATTAACACAGAAACGGGAAATGGATCTGAGATGGGAACAAAGAGGCTGTTCTGATTTGCTTATCAACCTTATTCACTTTTATGAGAAAAAGGTTATGCTGGGCGTGCCGGAGTAGCCTAGAAAATCGGATTGGGACGAAGGCCGTGAAGGAGGGAAAGGACGTACTTCATTTTCTCTTCTTTTGTTATCAGCTTTTGTCAGTCGAAGTACAGTTCCCGTGATTCCGCGGATTCCGCAGAATGAAAGAATTTGAGAGGCGATCTAGGATTGCTGGTGAAGTCGTACCGCCGGTATGCAACTTGAAGAGGTTTGTAGGCGGATTCTATTCCCAGTAAATGAGTCAGACTACCAGCGGAAGCGGGTGCAGCCGATGCCGAGGCGACAATAAGCAAAGTGAAAACGACCTGTTATAGCGCCAAAACATTTCAAATTAAATTGAATAATTTACAAAATATACAAAGCAACTTACGAGGAAACGCATATTGTTTGTGTTAAGAATGGAAACTTGGTTAGCGCAACACACAATTCTGCAATGGATTGCAGGCTTATATATACGTTAGCAATCAGGGCGTTGGTCTGAATTTACTTCCTTGAAAAGAACTACCTTCATCCTCTTCGCCCGTCTTTCGTCGCGCTCATTGCGCAATCAATGATTTCGCAACTGATTCCATCTCGTTAGTTTGCTGCGCACCTTGGCAATCCTCAATATGGAATAAGCGTATTTAAATTAGTCTCGAGCGGTCTCGAGAACCATGGTCAAATTTAAAGAAATACTTTCACTGATTTTGTCGCCAACCGGCAGAAATGAAAATATTAAATGCTTATGTAAGAACACATCTTTGCAAGCAAAAAGTTGGAAAACTTTTAAATATGCTCTAATTGAAAACTCGGGTGTGACGGAAATGATCCAAATACATTATAGCCGCTCGTCCTTCATCGATATTTAATAAACTTGTTTTTGTTTTGTTTTCTTGTCTCAATTAGTTTGAAGGAGGATGACCATTAGGTAACTAGTAGTGGTGTAGACGTATAGTAGAAGCTGCTGCCAGCGATGCGGTGCTCGACTGGTATGGCCACAATCAATTTAATTCCCTTTTTATTCACGTCAAATACTCAAATGAGAATTGTATTTGGCAGCGGGATTTCGTTAGAGCTCTACGTGGCTATTCGTTTTTCGTCGACGTGTCATTCAACATCTGGTAAGCACGAACAGAAACAGTGACGCTCTGGCTCCAATAATTGCGTGCAGAGTTTTAGAACAACAACAACAGACACTGAAGACACTTGCCATGATATTAGAACGCTCGAAAACATTAGTGCATGGTCGTTTATACATACAGATTTTTACATAGAGACTTACGGATATATAACCGGATATGAGCGAGAAAAGCTTAGCAGGGGGTTTTCTACAGACAGACAGAAGGCTTGCAGGTGTGCTCCGTGTTTTTATCTCTGCAGTCTGCAAAGACAGATTGCAATCTAGCTGCGACTCCGAGTGACTCTGTTGAAATGAATGTTTTTTTTTCCATTTCTAATATATAAGTGTATCGTTTTGTTGTTGGGTTTCGACCAGAAACGGAACTCTTCTTCCGTCGTGTTGGCTTTAGCCTGACGCATATCAAAGGACTCATCCCTCTCTTCAACCTCGGCCAAATGAAGGGCGTAAGTCACCAAGGACAGGGCATAAGGATCCGTGATGGAGGGCAGTTCCTTGACGAGAAACTCGGCCGCTTTCTGCATACTGGGCCCGTACCTGAGTCCAGCCTTGTTCTCCAGGAATGCCAAAACGACGTCGGCCTCAGAGGGACACCTTTGCCGGATCCGCCCTGCATGTCCGTGTGAGATACTTTGCCCACCTCGGGGAATGATTCGTTGGGCGCTTGATTGGCCGACAGCCACTTGAGAGAGTCTTCGATGACGTGATCCTCGATGGTGATGTAAGGCTGAGCTTGGCGGAAGGATCGGGCCACAAAAGCCGTCAACCAGGTGCTACCAGCGGCATCGCTTTTACTAACATTTCAAATGATGAATTAAAAGACTGGACGCATTTTTGTTGGAATTAAATATTTACCCAAAAGCACTGAAGGATCCATCGTCCCGTTTGTAAGTCAACTCTTTCTGATAGCCCGTCTCCATGAAACCCAAGGCTTTGGATCTGATGACGTCCGTCAACTGACCGATATTCTTCAGATCGCCCCGAGAATTCCAGCACACTTCAAAAATGCCTCCAGTTCCTTTGTAGCTGTCAAATCAATCAAAGAAAAGTATTGACTATCTTACGATAAGAATGCATGGGTTCATCTCCATTGGAATTTGGTGGTTCTGTCTTTACCACTTTGGTTTCTGATTGTTCTGTGTTTGCTGTTGACGACTTGCAACAACATCAGGCATCACAGCATCAATGAGTGATAAGCTTTCCATGGGTTGTTCCGAACCATCCTGAAAAACAAAAACATAAAAGAGTAAAAATTTGGTGGTAGATAAATTTCATCATATTTAAATTGTCACACACATCTCCAACACTGATCTCAGACCCTTCTGGATGATGGAGAGAAGGGCTGCTGTTGGTACCAATTGATGTTGGATTGTGAAATATGTGACTATGCCAAAGGTGTAAGCAGAATGCTGAAAACCTATTTGAAAGGCAATCAGCAGCGATCATGACGCCATCAGGGTAGTCCAATCATGACGCTACCTATTCACACAAGTTGATAATTACAATAGTAGCAACTTAAGATTGAAAATAACATGATAGAATTCTCTAACATACCCGAATTGAAGGTAAACAACTTACTCCAGCGATAGCATTGCACCATAGACCACGCTATTGATGACGCTTGATGTGTTGGCGTCTGCTATGTGTGTGAATCAATTTGAAATGAAAATGATTCAAAATTGAATTCTTACAGATCAAATGTAACGAAAATTGTAATTCAAATTTTAAAATGATTAAAAATAAAATGTACACATGTTGAAGCTATTTTAATTTTTTTATAAGATTTCTATTTCTTATTTGTAAATTAAACGCTGAAGTTGACGATGAGCAGATGACGCCATCTTCATGACGCTATTGAACCACGCTAGTGACGCCACTATCACCGATAGATGGAAATCTTCAAAACCACATTTGGTATTCAATCAACTATAATATAAATTTTCTTTTCGTGCTGTATATTAAATCAATTAATGTATATATCATCAATAAAAAAAAAAAAAAAACCATCAATTTCGCCAGGGTAGTTCCACACCGCTTTATGCTGTTGAGCTATTAATTTTTCTAAAATATTTTGTAAATAAAATTCCTTGGCGACATGGCCGAGATTCGAACACCGACACTTGAGATTATTTCCCCGAGTTGCTAACCACTAGACCACCCGTTGACATATCCGGAGAAGAGAAAACATGGGCGTGTATGGTATGGCCCAGGTAAACCCCCCTTCACTCACCGCTCTCCCATGAGTGCGTGCAGCCTCCCCCGCTTGACCACCCTTCTGGCGGCTTGAGCAGCACCTCGCGTCAGCCCCATAAAACAAGAAACTTAAAAGTGATATGCGTTTGTTGCTTTAAAAAAAACATGAAATTAATATGGATATGTTTGAAATCAATCCGTAAGATTTATTTCATCAAACATTTTCATTTCCTACTTCACCTGAGTACTGGCATTGGCATAGGTAGAGGGGGGAGATGCGTTCAAGGCTGAGCCGCTGAAGGGGAGAGACGCGTTCAAGGCTGAGCCGCTGAAGGGGGGATCGAGCTACGGAACAAATAAATGGCGAAGAAAACACGGAAATTTGTTCATTTTTTTAAATTAGTGATAGTTAATAAGTGAAAACGACGTTTGAACAAATGAGTTTTACAGTTAAGATCAAGGGGAATACGTTCATCAAAAAATAAAGACGGGAATCAGCTGCCTAACATGTGAAAAACGAAACGGCAATGTGTGAAATCACTCATCGTGGTTTGAGCTACGGCAATGAATATATACGGTGGCGGATCTCTCGCAGATTATTCCGCCTTCTCGCTCATGTAGAGTAGGTCGAATGTTTTTATGAAAATATTTCAGAGTACCTTATGGAACTTAGAAATAATTGGGAGAAATAGGCCCACTTTGACGGAGAAATAGGCCCACTTTAAAAATATTTATAAAGTGGGCCTATTTCGTAGGGGCCTATTTCGTCCGGGCCTATTTGCCGGGCCTATTTCGTCGGGCCTATTTCGACCGGGCCTATATCTCCGCCAACCCAATCATTCCATTAAACTAAATGATTTTTTTCATAATATGAAATATACCCAAAAATATGCGTTCCACCAGATACGGGGTTAAAACCCGTGGTTTATTTGAAATAAATAAATCGCTATACATCATGATAGAGAAGTAGCGTTAGTGCAGCGTGTGGACGATCTCGCTTTGGTTTACGAAAAATATACAAGTCCCTTTTTTGAATAATTGGCATAAAATATTACAAACTAGGGAAGAGTAGTAGTAAGGGTTGACACAAATTGTTCTATTTTCCCTCCCATTTCCCTCTTTTTTTTATATCTTTTGGTCTTAAAAAAAGACCAAAAATTCTTTTATCTTGAACATATTTTTTGAAAATTTCATTAGTTACAATTCTAGCGTTATTAAAGTTATAAAACCAAAAGAAAAATGACGCAACATGCCCCTTCAACGGGACTAGTTGGCTTTCACTGTAATTCTAATGGGAGAACAGCCTACACCGGGGTTTATTTGAAACCTTGATTTGATCAAATAAAACATAATAACAACGATTTATTTTGTCAGGGTGGATTTGATATAATTCCCTTGGTTAGTTTTTAATATCCATACGTAATTTGAGCTAATTCAAAAATTAAGTTATTCATAGCAATGGCAATTTTCCATAAGCCAACTAGCCCTACGGTGAAAGGCAGAAATAGCCCCAACAAGGTGGTTTACAAAAAATATATTTTAAGCCACTATAATTTAATTTTCTGTTTACGCCTTTGCATATAGTCGATAAACGATAAAATTCTCTATTTCACTAGTATTTTTAAATAGTTCTTTCGTTATTCCAAAAGAAATTATATGAAAAAGCTTTTCGAAAAATCTTAAATAAGAAAAGTCAAAAAGTGTTTTTACTTCACATCTTCAGAACGGCTTGTCATACATTCTTGAAATTTCCAATATTAGTGCGCATGATAATGATGCACACATGGTAAAAAACTCAATTTTTAAAATTAAATATAGTGCTAAATAATTAGGAAAGAGCGACCTGCCCCCAAGCCTTTTAGCCCCACTCTCCCCTACTTAAATTTACGCAGCCTACTTGGTGAAAAAATGTGTCCGCGCCATTACTTATGACGAATTGATCTGTGGCCCGAAAATCTAACCACTAGACCATTTATTAGTCAAATCCAATTAAATGTTTGATAATCAAGTTGCTAACGAGGACTTCAGATATATTATCCTCAACTTCTTTCGGACAGTGTAGATTATTGAACAAAATAAATTTTCCAATCAAATTAAGTTTTTGAAATATACTTCAAAAATTTAGTTGCATTTTTTTTCACCCATAATAAAACAGGTAATAGAAATGAAATTTATAATAAAACCCCGTGATAAAACGTTAATAACTGATTATATCTCACGTTAAAATATCAAATATGAACGCATTCGATCAAACTGTTTTCCAGTAAGTAATTTTTTCACTAGGGACTTTAAGCATAATCTGTCCGTGGCGCCCGCAATCATTAACACGATCATGGCGGACAGATATCCTAGTATTAGACTAGGGATTCATTATTTCTGTATGTTCCAGTAATTCTCTTATGTAATACGTGACAAAAAACCTAAAATTATGAACGTTTGACAGTTTCCAGTCTTTGGAAATACAAATGCCTCCCAAATAACCAAATAACCGGATTCATGATTCATTTTAGCCAATAATTAAGGCGTGATTTAAGCGGCCCAGGAGATGGAAGAAGTTTAATATGAACTCAACTTAAAATTATGGACAGCGGCCTCCTTTGATAGATCTTTAATAAGCGCGGATTGCTACGTCGGAGAAGGCCACGACAAGCAGAATGAGTCGTTTGGTTCAGGCGAGCCTACAGCATGCCGGATGTTTGCCCATGTTTTAAAAAACGCCGAGAGTCTGTCGTCCATTTTACGAATCCCAGAGTTGACTACCTTTTGGGGGATAATAGCTGCTTCACAAGCAGTAAGGAGGCCCCTGAGATCCATTTCACCGCACTTAAAAAAAACCTTGCCGATTATCCGACAAATTATCCCCAAAAGACAGGAATCCAGATTCGGATATTTTTACTACCGAAAAAAGAGACAGTGGAGGGTACCGCTAATCGGCAATTTAGGTTATAATTTTTTACTGTGTATACATTCCAAGTTAAATGTTAAAAGCTTACATAATAGCTTCTAAGGGATTTTTTCCCTTCGATTCCCCATCACCAGTGTTGCCATATCCTAAAATATTTAACCATTCTCTTTCTCCCTCTTCCGTCCAAGGGAAGAAAGAGATTTTGAGATATGGCAACACTGGCGAGGGGGAATCGAAGGGGAGAAAACGGAAAACTTATAATTCGTGTTTTCAATTACGATTTCATTACTATAAATGAAACTTGAAAAATGTGATCTTATGACCACACATCGAGCTAATGCAGCTCTTTTTTAAGAACTTTCCCACCCTATAATATTACGTAGATACCGAATGACAGGCCTCCAAAGTAAGCCCATTCCCTACTAGGCCTCTTGGCCGTACGGATACTTCCGCAACGCGATAAAAACCACATATCGCGTTTTTGAAAAATTCCCAAAAAAAATCACATGATACCCCGCCCTAATATTATTAACCTTTGAAAAAATTTTTATTGAATTCCACCGAGAATTCTATTTTTGGGAGCGTTTCGAAAAACGCGTTTTCCCTACTGATCCTCTCAGCCGTACGGATACTTTCGGTACCCACTGTATATTAGTTTATTGGTATTTTGGTTTGAATCGGTTTATCATCTATTTGGATTCTACCAACCAAATTACCCCCTTCTTTTGTATGATTTCTCACCTTTAGATTAAAATTTATACAGAGCCTACCTAAAGTTTTGGAACGCGCGAGTGAAACCTTATGGAAAAAGGCGTTTTTCTCGGCGTTAAAAAAAAATTTTTTTGTTTGAATGCGACCAATTTGTTTTTTTACGTAAACATTAGGCATGATAAAGCTATTATTTTTAGATTTTTTCATTCATGGGAATAGTAGGTTTTTTAACGAGCCATAAGTTTTGGAACGCTCCGTAGAGTTATATGTAAATAAGGCTACTTTAAAGGGTTATAACTTGTAACGGGTGAAACTAGAACGACGCGGAAAGCTTTAAAAATTAAAACGATGAGCTTTATAAAGTTAATATCGATAGTGGGTGTACAACGAAATAGAAAATCAAATTTAACTTTTTCCCATTTATTTTCTGTGTTCACCCACTATGTCCTACGCGAATTAAAAAATAAAGTTGAATAAAGAGAAAAATAATGATAAAGCCCCTTGGGCACCTTCGGGATTTAAAGTTAGTTTAAGTTTAGTTGAATACAGTGTTAAGAAATTTAGGAAATGTTTCATTTGCAGAAAGTCCTGCAATGAAAGCATGGCCTACTACCATCACGGCCTACATACTAGCTATAATTCCCTCTGTTTCAGAATGGATCCAGCCTTTCTCATCCCCTTTCTCTGACTCATCATAGCCAGTGCCGAAAGTAGTAAAATGTTCCACTTTCCAAAGCTTTTTTACATCGTTTGAAACTTACACTTCAGTCTAGTTACTATTGTTTACTTAGCAAGTCATGTTTGCGCATCTATGTTTGAAATGTTGAAATGCTGAAAAAAAATTTCAAAATGGCCGACGAATACTTTTTAAAAAGCAAAAAAAAGATAAGAATGTCACACGGATTCATGTTTAAAGCATAAAAACGATGCGAACCATCGTTAGTTTCATTTCCCGTAATGTAAATCTACCAGTTTTAGCTTGGAAATCTGATGAATTCGTCATTACTGACCATTTTCATTTTCCACGATTCCTATTGGTTGAAAAAAAAATCCCAATAAAGCTTTTCAGGTCGCCCGATGGAGGAGGAGCCTATGCTGCTATAAAGACCTCTAAACCTTCGGTTATTTAGTGAACTAAATCCCTCAGGGATAAGTTGTTTGTACAACTTTAATGGACTCATGAATTATATTTAACATATTTATTATTTTTGTTTTTTTTTCGCTGTTCTCTTAGTTCTCTCGTGGGTTGAAGAAGGTATTTAACACATCATTATTATACATTGATTTTTTTTGTATTAACAATGAGTCCACAACTCATGCCGTTTGGGGGTTTTGGGGGTTTTAATTTTTTGGGAAATATTGACTGAGGCATCGCAGCCAGTCCCCCAAATAAACAATTTTTTTGAAATTTTGCGGAACCCAAATGGTGAAATCCGGGATTTTCTATCTGTTATAGTTATTTTTAATTGTTAAATAAAGTAATTTAATAGCCGAGATGAACAATTTCCCTTGCTTTTTCTTGTGAATAAGATTCGAAATTCAATGAATTTTGGAGCAAATGGCGACCCCCGAGTCCATTCCCCGAGTTTTAGATCCCAGAGCCCGAACCCAGAGTTTTAGTGACGTCCGCTTGCCCAGCAAGCGATCGATCACTATATCCGATTTTTTCACTTTGCCCGTGACTCCATGACAACAGATATGTTTCAACATTAATTTCTTCTCCCATCTCAGAAATAAGCTTTTAAGTAATAACAAGATTGGCCAAGTTCTCTAGCGATATAATTCCCCACTCAAACTTGATAAAGTTGAAAGAGAAATAAAGATAAAGCTGAATTTTAGAAAAATTATAGGTATGACACTATTTCATGTTTCCACATTTTTTTTGGTTCAATTCATCCTATTTGAAGAATAATTATGCACTTATATATCTGGACACTACAAATTATTTTTTTATTTTTTTCTTGTCTCAGTAGTGGCAAATCTCAACTAAAACTCACAGCAAGACAAATATGGTTTGTGATTTGCGCAATAGATATCATAAAGTATACATTGAATATGTAACTCTATGATTGCCACAGTGATTTCCTGTTCCACAACGACATGAAATTGCTAATAATTATCAATTGTGTAGTTTCACTTGGCAAAAGGAAGATATACAATCTTTTGAAAAAACAGAAAAAGGTGGGCGAAAATATTTAATTCGTATCCATGGCAATAGGGCTGTAAAATAAAAAAACATCATATTTTAGATTTCTTTGGTATTTGAAATATTAAAAATCAATAACTTACAAACATATAAAAAGCTTCCAATATCGCTGAACACCATGGCAGTCACAAAGTAACGATGATGCGATTATTGCCATTCGTTCTTTTTACTTTTCTTTGCAGTACCAATGCAAAGAAAGTCGGTTACGTGTTGCTTCGTGATGCTTTGCCTCAGCGGGAAATGATTCCACTTAACGGGAAGCATCTTCGCTTAATTGCTAGTCCAGTAAGACATGTTTGATAAAGCCATACAATGCTTGTTGAATTACTTATTTTAGTTTTTCGGAACGTGTAAAGCTTCCGGGTATTTACGAAGTGAAAAGAAATTCGACTGGCCATGTCGTCCAGACTGCGGGACCCGTTTCTCTCGCCCTTGAGTGGCTTTCTCTTCGCTACAATTTCACGTATAATTTCGCCAATTGTATATTTTATTTGGCAGAGAATCAGATTCCCTATAATGCATCTTTCATGTAGATATTCATACATCCCAATGACTGGACCTAATATGATCGTAGATGATTTGCCAAATCAACGAGGAGGAATGACTTTCTTACGTCAAGGAGTTAACTCTCATTTAACATCATTAAAGTTACAAAATAAAAAAATTACATCCAACATATTCTACATTTTTCATTTCAGGAGGCTGAATTGTATCTCGGGGCTTTAGTCGAATCAGTAGAGCGATTTAAAAATGCAGATTTTTCATCTCCGTGGTTGTCCGGTTCTTTTAGTATCCTTATACCAATCCCTAATGCTTCTACTAACATTGGCGCTTTGATTCAGCCCATGAGAACCGAGGTAAGAAAAGAATCTATTTATAACATCTAATACCTCCTTACTAAATTAATACAAATTTTCACCAAACAATTTAAGGTGTGGATATACATTTGTCTATCAGTACCAACAGTCATGGCAAGTCTTTTAGGTTTGAGCAAGTGTATTATCGCCATGAATAAACGAATGAGATGTAAGCCATCGCGAATGAATTTCAGAGACAGTTTTCAAATAATCGACTACGTCATCGGCGTTCTTCTTTCCCAAGGTACACAATTAATGTTACGATTCGGACTTATCAAAAAATAAGAAATGATGTGAAGTTATCGGATGGCATTTATTCTAATAAGGTGCATATTGCGGAAATAGACAACTAGCGATTCGTTTAGCTGCTGCGGCGTGGTGTCTGGGATGTTTCGTTCTTGTTCAAGCCTACAGCTCAACACTCATCGCGTTCATAACTTCACCAAATAATAAACCTATAATCAATTCGGTGTACGATATTCCAAATGTCCCTGGTCTAAAAATCACAGTCAATAGAAATCTTGGAGCAGATTTATTGCTTAGGGCAAGTAGTTTTTGGTTGATTTTTAAATTTGTATTTCACCCATTTTTGTATTAACATTTGTTTCTTCTGGTGAATAGCAAAACAATTTCAGCATTTTCACGAAACTTGGAGATTCATTGAGAGAAGACCCAAACCTTCGTTGCAACAGAACAGAACTTTGTCTTGATAAAGTTCGATCTGGAAACTATGTTTACATTCACGTAAGTTGTTAAAGAGCAAGGGGTTCCTGACTAGTTTTTTGGTTGTTTTCTTGACCGGAGAAGTCCTTGACCGAGAAAATGAAAAAAATCCGTAACAATTTGTAATACATTTTTGAAAACCCGGAAAAAACCTCAAGAAGTCTCGAAAAATTTCTTATGGTTCACTTAAAAGAAGAATCTGGAACCTTGGCAAAGAGATTATGTTAGCACTATTAAAACTCTGGGTCTAAGAACTTAAGTGGACATTCACATAATTTTGCAAAATATCATATTATACAGTACCTACCTGAAGTATAGGTAGGAAAGAAGTGCACTAGTTGGCTCATTTTTTGGGGGTTTTCATATGCAATATTGCAAAACGAAACTTGTTTTGAATGGTAACTGTATTAATGTGATTTCCCATGTGCTTCTCTCGTCCATACCTATACTTCTGGTATGTACTTTTGCTTTTAATTTCTGTAGGTTCGCATGATTCAAAATGTTTTTCTGTACACAAACTATAAAAACGAACTTGTTGTTTATTTCTGTTTCGTCAAACAGGGAAAACCGGTCATCCAAAAAATTATTGCCATGGATCGAGAGCAGACAGGATTGTGCCACTTTACTATGGCTTCAGAAACCTTTTGGCCGGGCCATCTTCATTTCTTCTTGCCAAAAAATAGCTCTTATACAGAAACTATTAATCGAGGGTACAAAATTATGTTCTATCTATATGTAACCAGTCAAATAATTAACCCCAGTTGCTGTTATATTACCAGCATATTAAGGATGCAGGAAACTGGTCTATTGGGCAAATGGGTAGCAACATTCAACCCTGAAGCGAAGGAATGTTTATCGAAGAATAATATCAAGAAAACCGGAAAACCTCAAATTAGTCTAAAAAATCTGACAAGCGCTTTTTCTCTTTTGATATTTGGAATATGTGTCTCATTTATAGTTTTTTTGGTCGAATTGACTTTTCGCTTTTGCCACCTTAATTCTCCTCATTAGTTCTCACGTGTAGCTATAACAGATTTAGCAAAAAAAATTAAAGCGAGTGGGATGACGGCTCAATTCCGTCCGTATCTCTAGGAGTATAGTTATAGTATAGGCCTAGTTGCTAAGCCATCTATTTATAGGCGTTTGTGTTTGATTACTCTTTAATGAACAGCATTAATATATAGTGGAGTCAAGAAAATTTTCAATCGGGGACAAATTGCATCACGAGATTTTTTCATGAATTTTGTTCTTTGTAGTAATATTTATGTGTATTCCAAACCCTCCTTAAAATATTAATATTTATTGTTAAAATAATGCAATTGAAAATGTTAAACTTAGAAAAATTAGTATAATGTAATAAATACACGGATAAAGGCACGGATAGAAGTTTACAAGGGACCTTATGGTGGACAGTCCCTCCGTAAATTCATTATTCCTAGGGAAGTATTTGTTCTAAAATATTTCTATTTGTCTACAAAAATAGCTAAGATACCAATGTATAAGATATCTTTTATCATTATTAAGTTATTCAGATATTAAATAAAGCCGATTCCACCGCCGCATACACAACCAAACGCAATTTGTATGCGGCGGTGGCTGGATGAACCTATATCCCCATCAATGAAATGCCAAAAGGTAAAGATTCTAAAAGGAGACCTTTAGAACTCACCGATATGCTTCCGGCAACTCAAGGATGAACGGGAAAAAGTGAAATTAGTAAAATAATATCCACTGAATCGTTTATCGAAACTACACAGTAAACCACATTTCCAATGCGCATGCGTTTGGAATTTTTTTAATTAAAAAAATCAATCGAATATAATGGGTCACCATGTTCAAACATCATTTGCGTCAAATTGACAACAGCATGAAAATACAATGGGTGTAAGTGCAAATCATGACGAAATTTTTCACTCAAGCAACGAAAAAGTTTCAATCGGTGGTTTAAAGTCTCGTGTCTTGCCATTATTTTTTTTTTCTTTACATCATTATGACGATTTGGGATTTCAAAATAATTGTGATCTTTATACCCTCGGTCAGCTATGGCTTTTTCTCCTTCTTGAAGGCCAAGAACAAAAGCATGCCTGGCCAGCTTAAGGTCTGACCACTCGCCGCACGGAAGGCCTCCACAAGCCCAAACAATATACCCAGTTCGTATACAAATTCCTAGCTCGTATCTTAAGCCAGGGCCATGGAACTTGTGTGAATACCACTTAGGGTTAAAGGGAGATTATTCCTGAATTCTGAAATCTGTTCCATCAATGGAGACGAATATGTTTGCGTCTCTAGGTGCTAGTAAGAAGCGATTCTCCCACTCTAACTAAAAATACGGGCAAACAAATAAAAATTGATCAGTTCTTTTAAAAAAATGAAACGAGAAAACTACTTTTTCTTACCACTGGCATTTTTGCAAGAAGACGAATAAAGATGTTGCACCATTTTCGAAATGTTTTTTCCGTCACTCCTACCAGGGTAGTATTTACATGCTCAGTGCAATATTGCTTTAAGTGCAACAATGCCCACAAAAGATGTTTTGGTTCTGATTTTGGTGGTCGTCCAGAATCAAAATTATCCCAAGCAGCAACACAAACAACTGGAGTCGTACCAAAATACGATTTAAATTTACGATAACCTGTAGACAAGCTACCTTCAGTGGGATGGCCAGTAATTTTACCACCTAACCGCCAAAAAGATTCAGGAGTTGCCATCGTATTAGCTAAAATAAAAGTAAAACTAAACAACTGATAAAGTGAGCAAAGCGTATTTCCAAGGGTTGTCTGCTTGACATTTTTGCCGAATTTTCACAATCATAACAAATAGCTTAAATTATAAATGAGCATAAAAAATGTTTTTGTGCATGTAATAATTGCATCTTAATGAGTTGCGATTGAATCTGGAAAAATTCATAGAATAAAATTGAGAAATATGAGAAAAACCGAAAAAATTTGTTGCTTAAAAAATATGGCAAACTTGAAATGTTTCGAAACTTTCGACTTTTGCGATTTTAAAAGTAAGAATTCTGTTAAAATACTGCTGCTATCACAAAAATTTCTACTTGCAAAGTGCATTTACTGGCTTACTAGGCTGCAAGACAGCCTAGTAAGGAAATGGGTAATCCAGTATGGAAACACAGTCCCCCTTGCAAAGCCCATTTATTATTAGTCGAAATGTTCGAAAATGGAAAGATCACTGCAAAAACTACTCCGAAGGAAGCTTTTTCCTTTCATGCAGAATTTTCAAGATTTTCTATGGCCGTCTTTTCCAACAATTTTCGTCAGTTAAAGCTACTGAATGGACTTGAGTGTATGTCACATTTTTTTTAATTTATTGCTTTTCTTATTTCACACACATTCACTTGTATCCTGTTGCAGTAATTTACACAAAGAAAAAATGGACACTAGACGATGCTGCGGGTTGCTCTTCTTCCAACTCGTCTGCTGGCAACTCTACTAAACGGTCTCGCTTTGAGGAAGACGAAGACGTGGTTGAAGATGATTTAGAAGACAGGGATTCGAGGATTACTTTCCATAATTATCCTCTGCTCATCGATATATACGAAGATTCGGAAACCATGGCAGAAAAAGTGTGTGTTTGTGTTTCATTGCCTAGTGGCGTGGTTGAACCTATTCAATTATCGCTTTTAGGCAGTGGCCCGGCTTCAACTACAGCCTCCATTTCCTACACGCGGCCAAAACTTCTTTACACTGTCGATGGCCTCTTCTCTTCTGAAATGAAAGTCGAAACTGGAAAGCAAACAACAAGTTCAATGATCATGGGCTTAAAAGGTGAACTTAAAAGAAATCGCAGTAATGTTGAAAGTATTCCAATGGGAACTATGGAAATAACACTCCCGATTGCAGTCCAAACTGACCCTCAAACAATATCGTACAAAGTTGGAAAAAATAGCGAAGGAGTTATCATGTTGATAGCTAAATTGTCAGCCTTCCATTCAGTGTACTCTAAAAAGAAAACAGTATTTAACATTTCATTTGCAGATTTCTAAATTTCCATTTGTATTTTTGTTTCTTTGTACAAATAAAAAATGAATAAGGACACTTCACTAAATTGCGCTTTTTCCCGTCCATCCCAAACAAATTAATTTCATTTTAGTTTTTATTACAGAATAAGTGTAACAATCTATTCAAATTTTTCATGCCAGTCTGCATAAAAGTATCGTACACGGCCGTACATCGCATGCAGGAGACACTTTCACTCGGTTAATTCGACCATTTTACTCATTTCCTTCCATACAGTTGACTTATCAAAAAAAAAGATAGTCGACTATTCTTTCTTCAGTAAAGTGTTTTTCATGCGCTTGATGCGCTTCGTTATTCAAATTTCTAAATTATGTTTTTGGAATATTTTTATTTGATAGGCCAATCCTTTCATGTGGCATGCGATACTGGGCATCGCAAGTTCTCCCTTCAGACTTGGTAACTTTAGACACAAAGCCTAACTTTTGCCTAGAGATGAGACAGAAGCGGAATTATGTCAAGCATATTGCTTTATAGGGAAGAACGGGGCAATTGAGGTAGTGTGTAAGTTGGCACCGGTTTTCGTCATCTTGCGATCGAAGGATTGCATTTTAAAAATTACCAGTTACAGTTTTTAATAATGCGCATCTTTATAAAAAAATTATGGAAATAGTCCATGTAGTATGGATACAGCAAATAATAATTTTTTGGCCCTTAAATGTTCGTCCATTTAGTTTTCTTTTTCCTTTTGTGGACTTCCCTAATTAACTTAAAATTTATGAAAAATAATTTTCTGAAAGGAAAATCTTTCTTCTTTCAGAAACCAATTTTGAATTATTTGTATTAACAAAATAATTGCTTCAAAACGCAATAATAACGAAGAAACCTTTTCTCGGGGCAACTTGTGTTGCTGGGTTAGAGATGGGAGGGACATTTTTCGGAAAATTTAGTTGATGACGCCATCGCCAGGTGTTCTTTTAGCCCTTAAGAATAACATAGGCCGTACTACCCCGCGTACATGAGCATGTTGCCCCCCCCCCCCCCCGACTCAACCCACCCTCCTTCATTTTTAAAGCACTTTTGGTTTCAAACAAAGCAAATTGTCAGAAACTAAAAACACGCTTTTTATAGCTAATTATTTCCTCTTTTTTTAAAGCCTAGATGGGATAAAAAATATTGAGAAATAAAAAAATGTGGGCTCAAAAATAAAAAAAGCGCCAACTAGTACAACTCTCCCCTATGCAGACAGGTGCAATACAATGTTTTATTTTACGCGGATTCAACATTTATTCCGAGAATATATGCCTTTGTCCTTTAAATCAGTTCTACAAATCTAGGAACTACTACAAAAGTAAGAGAGAATTATTATTATCCCGCCAAACGTGAAGATATAGCTTGTGCAAAGAGAGAGCAGCCTAACTCGACTTGGTAAAACTACAGATGTGTGTACAGAGAACTATTCGGTAAACATTTGTTGTTTGCCGACTGGTCATTGAATTAATTTGTGCATACCAATTTCAATTCTTCATTCTGACACATACAGTCAAGCACGAAATAAGGTGTCTAGGGCATATAATTCAGACATCAACACCACTTCTGAATCTGATGAAAATCGCTTAGAAAGACGGAAAAGGATCAAGAAAATTCGTGCTTTATACTTCCCAACACCTAATCAATTTCCAGTACAGAGGTGATTTCGAATGCATGAATCCTTCAAATGCCGCACCTATGCCTAATGAACTGACTGAAACTTTTAATCACTCAAGTAGGAGAACACTTTTCATTTTTCTGTTTAAAATGTCTATTATTTTCTTAAACTTGTACAGTGGTCCAGTCTAGTTTGACACAATCAACACAAAGTCAAATTGAAAGTCCAGGCTTTTACTCGTCAGTCAACAATATGGAGAATCATTATGAGAAAACTTCTGACAGCGGGGAACCTATCGAACTGCATACCAGCTGAAGCTAGCAATCAACAATGGCGAGTTCATACAATTGGTTTTTGGCCCATATTTAGCATATGATGTGCCCGATCATCTTAGTGGCTCGTCCGACGTCGACCCACGATGTAAGTATTCTAATTATACTCTAGTCACTGTTGTGCCATTATCCCGTTGCTACGTTTTAATTTATGATCTCTTTTTCAGTACTGTGAGTGCAACATTGGATTGAATTAAGAATTAAAATCTCGTTAACTAGTTGTTCGGAAAATTTACCTCAAACCTAAGTGAAAACTGTCCTAATTCTGAGCAAATGAGTTTGTTTTACATGTTTTCTCTCGTAAATTTTCAGATAGACAGGTATAAATTATTCGTGTTCCATAATTGAAAACTTAGACATCTGTCATAATCCTTTTTGTTTTCAGACCTTTGCCTTTATCCAGATACATCTGTCAACATAGAATAATTGTCATCAAGTCAATTTGCACAGTTGTATGATGATGATGCGCAGCCATCTTAATAATTATGTAACACTACATCACTCGACCCGTCCCTAAGCTATGCTGTCGCAAATCAATTTAGATTTTAGAGATGATGTAGTTGTGTCAATTCATTTAATAAACAAGTTTCTTGAATTCAGTTTCCTTCTTTATTCGTTACTTCATTGGGGAAAGAATAATAATGGTTCGGAATAAGTTCAAAACAAGTCCATATTCAATCTAAAGAAAAGGGGAATGAGAATGTTTTCTGGACACAAAAAACATGTCTAAAAATTTACTCATGGTGATATCCATAAACTGTCCACAAAAAGATTTGTTATAGAGTGACATTTGAAGACGGCTGTAAGCCGTACCCATTTGGATGTCTTACAGCGCGACATTAGTATAGACATACACAATCCTATGGACGTCGGGTTAAGATATCTCACTCGGCTGATAGATGGGCTACGTACATCCTATGGATAGAGGCGTGCTACCAAGGTTAATATTTGCAAATATTAACGACGGGAAAATCTGTAGGGAAACGCGGTGGATGTTTTTTTACATGCCTAGTGGGGATGTGGGGTGTAGTGGACTAGAGCGTCAACGCTTTAGAAAAAAGGCAATGAGGCTCTGGTTTCGAACCCCAGCTGAACCCGTCATAAAAATGTAAGCCGTAGCGCCCTTGAGGTTGCACGCATAAACACAGGATCCTTGATTGCTTTCGAGGATAGGACGTTGAATATACTCTGATGTGTTTAATCACATCTTCCAAATTGGAAACTAACCAGCGTCATTTGAACATTTAGTTGGAAAGTGCGCTATAGAAATTGAATAACCATAACCATAGTCACCCGCAACGTCAACATTGAATTATCCATAAAGATGGGCGCCGAATCATTCTTAAAGGCTTACCGACACTTTGTGGCAGGAAGAGGAGCACCGAAAAAATCGATAGCGGCAAAAACGGAACTAATTTTGTCAAGCAAGAGTTCAAAGAGGAGTGGAGCAAGGAGCGGTCCGGTTGGCCTATAAACTTTTTAGCGAGCTGGCAACCAGTTTCAGCCGGTTTTTGGTGGAAGAAGACGAACTGAGAGAAGCTCTTGATCAGATGGCATGAACTGGAGAAATAAACAAGAAGATGGCCGAAGCAAGAGTTAGATGGACATTTTCTCCCCTGTCGGCACCGCATTTTGGAGTGGTGTGCATCGCACAACCTGCCAATATAGCCCTGCGTATCATTTTCGTTAAACTTTATCCGAAGAGGTTTGAATCACGTTATTGGTCGAAGTAGAGGCCATGCTTAACTCAATCATTCTCTCTCATCATCTCACTCATCTAGCTGAGTGTTGACCGATGATCCCCGAGACGACAGTTCAATGGGCCCACCAACACGTACTAACCGACGTTATTGAGTATTCCAGCAGCTTGTTGCGGCGAAGATATCTAGCTTTATAAGCATTAGCTGAGTCCTTCTGGAGGTGATGGCTACTCCAGTGGACGAATAAACAAATCGATAGTGGAGTCTTTGTATTTCACATAAAGCCACTCCATGAATCAAGGGAGACGACACTGTACGAGCCGTACGAGTCCGCACAGAGAAAGGGGAATACCGGAGACTGGTTGTGAAGCAGCGTTTATTGAATACAGTGGAAGAGGAAGATCTCGAAAAATTGGTGGACGGTGTTTTGGATGAGAAAGACCCGTAAGAACAACCGGGCAACGCCGGTTGCCAAGGTGCAAAGCAATAGACTGATTTATCGCCAGAAAAAGCGATGTTATAAAAAAATCTAATGTAAAAATAATAAAACAGCTAAATCAGTATCTAACGTTTGCCGTCTATTAAATTCTCAGGAAATTCAGTAAGTTATTAATAATTAATGCTGATCGAACACAAATTTATATAAACTATGAATTTGAACAAAAAAACACCAAAATATTAGTATATGGTTGGACAGTATACCATAAAAATTCGTCTCCTTGAGATATAGAGGGAATCGAGCCGTCACCCTCGATGACCACATTGTCTCTCCATTGAACTATAGGGCTGTTCGACATCTTTTTTCGTATTTTTTGCCATCAGGGCAACGCAGCAGTCGAATTTTTCTGAATTTTTCTGACGTCATCTAACCTTGGTAAACTGGTCTGACAAAGCCAGACAAGGTGATGCGGGCTCTTGTAGCAGTCGGATTCTCTGGTCAACTGCTGCGTTGCCGCGATGGAATCAAATGCGAAAAAAGATGTGGAACCCCATTAAGGGGGAGGTCTTTCAAGAGATTTGCCTTTGGGTTGCGGCACGGTTTTTCCGAGTTCCATTCTTTCCCATCCTCCTACGTTTCAACATCTATGCTTTCCTCTGCTGCCCTCTCAGGGCGCAAGTAGAAATTGTTCCAAAACAGGCCTGTAAAATGTATATATACCTAACATTTTAAGCGTCTTACATCAGTCGGTGGGTATAGTGGCTAAGAAGTCGTATTACGAACCAAGATTATAGAGGTTCGAATTTCAACATGCACCTTTTTTTTTACTTCTCTTATTAATTTAACAAAATTGAAGCTCTTAAAAAATAATACATTATTACTGTGATTTACGCATCTGCGGCAAACCATTGAAAATATAGTTCTTAAAACACTTGCGCAGTGTGCAATCTACAAAATTTGGCAGTATTGCTCGTAGTTCATCACAAAACCACAAGAGGCAGCAGAGGAAAGCATAGCTGTTTCTTTCTGATTCCATGAGCTTATGGACGCCGTCTTATGGGGTTGAAAACCCTCCCCCTTAATGCCTCTACCTATATGTGGTGCAACTGGTGCATCTAACGAGAAGAAGTGAAGTGGCGAAGATGATATATCAGTTCGACAACTAAAGTAAGTATTGAAACGCAGATCCCAAATAATAACAGGGTAAAAGCGCTTGTCAGATTTTTTAAACTAATTCGAGGTTTTCCGGATTTCTTTACGTTGTACTTTAATGAACATTTCGTCACTTCCGGATTGAATGTTTCTATCGACTTTCCCAATATTCCAGTTTCCTGCATCCTTAGAATACTGTTGATAAATATTAGTTTATTATTTGACTATTGTGTATATTAAAAACAGCTCATTTTATACCCTCTGTTAATAGTTTCTGTGTATGGACTTTTCTTTGGCAAGAAAAAATAAAGATGGCCTGGCCAAAAGGATTCTTTAGCCATTGTAAAATGGCACGAACCTGTCTTCTCTCGATCCATGGAAATGATTTTCTGGACGACCGGTTTTCCCTGCTTGCCGACGAAACAGGAGCTGGAAAGTTAATTCATGTGGCTAACAAAAAATAATCTTTATTTAACTAACGTGAATGTAAACATGATCCCCAGATCGAACTTTATCAAGGCAAAGCTCCGTTTTATTGCAACGAAGACTCGGGTCTTCTCTCAATGAATCACCAAGTTTCCTGAAAATACTGAAATTGGTTTGCTATACACGAGGGGATAAAGAATATTGCACATTTAAAAAAGTGACTCAATAAAAAAAATACCAAAGCAAGGGTAAGTAACTTACCAGCAGCCTTAAATCTGCTGCGAAGTTTCTATTGACTGTGATTTTAAGACCTGGTACTTTTTCAATATCGTACACTGAATTAATGATAGGTTTATTATTGGGTGACGTGATGAAAGCAATCAGCGTTGAACTGTAAGCTTGAACAAGAACGAAACAAGCTAGACACCAGGCAGCCGCTGCAAAACGAATTGCTAGTTGTCTATTTCCGCAATATGCACCTTGTCAATTACACAATAAAACGTCATTAAAATATCGTCACGTTATTTTTAATATTTGATGTAACCAAATTATTGTAAGATAAACTTCGATAAACTTGTAACCTTGTGAAAGAAGGACGCAAATGACGTAGTCGATTATTTGAAAGCTTCCTCTGAAATCCATTTCCGATGGCTTTTATCCCATTCGTTTGTTTAGATAGACAATACCTTTGCTCAAACCAAACAGACTTCCCATGACGGCTGGTACTGATAGACAAACGCAAATCCATACCTGAAAAGATGTGGTTACAACAACATTAGTTTTGTATTGTTAATTCGGGTGAATGTGATTAGGTTTACAGTACCTACCGGCGAAATTGATACAGTGTACCAATTTCGCCCGCTTTTAGCATGGCGTCTTATGGCGCTACGCGATGTTATTTTTTATTTTTTAATTAGCAACCTAGTTGCTGTAGTCTTAAGATTTTTTGAGGGGGGTTCGAAACATAACTGGAAACATTAAAAATATGCGCCACCCCTTTATGTACATTTCCCTACCCCCTGGAATTGGCGCCAACTGTACCCATTTCGCCGAGCGAAAGTTGGGGCAGTTGCCGTGCTTTTCTAATGTCACTGCAAAAAAGGGCCCTGTTTTTTTATCCTAAGAAATTAGCGCTAGACTTACGCCCTTCTAGTTTTTAGCAAAAGATGAAGAATAAGTTCATCTTTATTTTAAGTATTTCAATTAGTTTTTTTTATTAGTTATTTAGAAAAAAACAGCAAAATTTTCCTTGAATGATGAGTCTCTCTAGTGGTAGGCATAGCAACTTCTTGTTCAGCAACGGGAAATTTTGCCGTCTTTTGCCTTTCGGCCCTAAGGGCAAAAGAGGGGATATAGTCATATAGGCAGCACGAAAAAGAGTGGGGTCTGTTTTAAAGTGAGGGGAGCTAATCTCAACTTTGAAGTGAGATTACGGGGGAAATTATTATTTAAAAAAAAATACCATGAGAATCAGCGTTAAAAACTGATTCTAATGATATTTATTTAAAATGAATCCCTTATTCATGCAAGGACCCTATTGGTACACTGTAGGGGAGGCCAGACCCATATAGGACACTGTACCACGTTAGACAGGGTCGGTAAAAATAGTAAAAATGATTCAAAAAATCCAATTTTTCTACAGTTTACTCTTAGTAGTGTAAGCATTAACTGTTAGGGGCTATAAGTTTCATGAAAATCTCATGGTTATTTCCTGAAATATTCAAGAAATAAAAAAACACGGGAAAAATGCGCAAATTTTTTCCTCACTAACGGTGCAATTTTGCCCAAGTTTGACGGGTTAAGTAAAATCTGTTCACATAAAAACATAGGCTAGTCATTTGGCTACAGTATTCACCCACATTTTTATTTATAAGTATGATAGTTTAGACGATATTCACATTTTAGTGGACGGTCTCTCGGGGTAATTTGGGACAGGGAAATTGTCCTATCTTAACGAGAGACTTCAGCGCCACCAACATTTTTTCCCTATCTCCCCCCATATAAAAGTTGTAATTCTTTCCCTATCACAAAACTTTTTCAGTTTTAAAGATATCATTTTCAAAATTTGTTTGGGGTTTAACTAAATTACCATCTACATTTCCTGATTTTTTCATAATTTTGTATTCATCCTATCCCTCTTTTAATATCCTGTCTAACATGGTACAGGCGTCTGTCCAATATTACCCCGGCCTGGTAAAAAAACACGAAAAAATTCAAACCTCAATAACTTTTATACTTTTTTTAAAAGGTATTTAACTGAAAAAATCATGGGTGTGCGGAAACTTTTTTCGCGTGTTTTTGCAAAAATGTTTTCCCTTTCACGTAAGGGGATGGGAGATATGGGGAAAAACCGGTCCAATATGGGTCCGGTCTCCCCTACCAATTTCGCCAGTAGGTAGTGTATATATGTATAAAGTATACGCTACTTCGGTGCTCATGGGTTGGACCAAAGCGCCAATGTTAGTAGAAGAATTGGGAATCGGGATGAGGATACTAAAAGAACCGGACATCCACGGAGATGAAACATCTGCATCTTTAAATCGCTCTGATGTTACCACTAAAGCCCCGAGATACAACTCAGCGTCCTAAAATGACAATTTAGAATGGTTCAAACGTGACATTGCTTTATTAGCTAATAAAAATTATTCATGCTATATTTTTGTGTTAAAGTAGAGTACCCGTTGACGTAAGAAAGTCATTCCACCTCGCTGATTTGGCAAATCATCTACGACCATATTAGGTCCAGTCATGGGTATGTATGAATATCTATAGGGAGTAATTAAAGATGAAAACAAATGCATCACAGTATGATTCCTTGCCAAATTAAGAACATAATAACCGCTATAATTACGTGAAATTGTAGCGAAGAGAAAGCCAGTCAAGTGCGAGAGAAACGGGTCCCCCAGACTGGACGGCATGACCAGTCGAATTTCTATTCAATTTGAAAATTCCTGGAAGCTTATTCATTTACATGTCACAAAAAAATAAAAAAATAAGTAATTAAACCAGCATAGACTACATTATAAACTTTTTACTGGAGAAGCAATTAAGCGAAGATGTTTTCGGTTTAGGGGATTTGACTCCTGTTGAGGTAACGCTTCACTTGGCCCAACAACGACTAGTTGTGCGTTGAACCGGCCAATGAACATGAAGAGGACGAATGGTAATCACCTCATCGCGTTGCTGCTCCGTGGCTGCTATTGGTAGGTTCAGCAATAGTGGAGGCCTTTTTATATGTTTTAAATAACTGCATTGATTTTTACTTTTAAAAAAGCAGCGAAAATAATTGTAGATGGTTTGTTATTGTTTTTTTTTTTTTTTTTTTTTTTCGTAGCCTATTATAGAGCTTAATCGCCATGGAAACGATTTTTTTTAAACCCAAACAGAAGGTTATTCCATTCTTGAAAAATTTGTCTCCTTTTGCCCAACTGTAGGCCTATAGGTAACAATTATTACAAAATTGGCTGTATTTTCGTTTGTGATTCTTTTGTTATAATCTTTTCCTGTCGTCATAGTAACACAAAATCTCCTGTGGAAATTAGACGTAATTAAAGTGATCCATTCAATTTCATTCAACGCCATGATCTTTATATTGCAAAGTTGACATAGCATATTCATCGGGTTGTGCGTCTGAGTTTAGATTTGAGCATTACCAAGTACCGGAATGATTTTCAAAAATATTTAAAAAATGCAAGCAATAATTTATATGGCGTCCAGATAGTTATTGCATGTCGATTGATAAAACATAATCAATTGCAACATAAACAATGAGGAGTAACGCGACGAATAAAATGAAAACCGTTCTATGTTTCCTGCAAAAACTATCCCCAGGATTGAGCGGTAAATTATGGCTAGAGAAATCGGTCAATCTCGTTACTATGCCTATTTCACAGTAAACATTCAATCGCGAAACATTCAATCGCGAAACATTCAATCGGGATCGTTTGTTGCTTGCATACATTATATGTTTCTTTTCTTTCTTGAATTTTTATTGATTGAGTGGATCGAGATGAGACACACAAAAAATAATAGGTTTTGAAGAGAGGAGTTAAGTTTAAACTTAATAACTGTGATTAAAATGCTGGGCGAGTCCTTCAATTTCTTTTGCTGATGGTGTGATTTTTTTAGATTTATTACATGACATGAATTCAAACAACTAAAAAATATACAAAGTTGACGAATATTCGCATCCAACTGGCGGTTTTCGCCTTCGGCCCCACAATAAAATTGCTGTTAAGCACGTACAAAATAGTGGAAAAGAAAGAAAATGATTTCGTCTTACGTAATTTGATGTTTGTTATCGAATAGTAAATTAAAATATTTAATTTGTGGGACTTTCAGCTTAACCATATGACCTTCAGTGATTTGATTCTAATAAACTATTTTTCTTAAAGTTTCATGGTGTAAATGTTAGCACTACAGACTCTGAATATGGAAGTCCGAATTCAAATCTCGGTGAGACTTCATTCTTTATATCTTTCTTGGAATATCTGTGGGTTTAAAAAATCTACTTGGAACCTAATTTCATTTTAAAGGCGAATTATTTGGTTATCTGTGGAATTTTTAATTAATTTTTAAAGATTTTGAAAACGGGGGAGCAGACAAAGTGTCATCGATAGCTTTTCTTGTCCATTAGGCTAGAAAAGAAAAATCTATAATTAAATGGAACAGCCGCGGCAAAATGTTGGCAACAATTCCATTTAAAATTGTAGAGACACCTTCCGACACGCAACATTCAAATTATGATCAATAATGTTTCCATTTTAAAAAATAAAAGATAATCATAACAAGAAAAAATATAAACATAAATAATACCGGTGCTAAAGAAAAAAACTAATCAAACAAATTGTTTTCATCAGGTCTTCATTTTGAAATTATTTTGTCTTATTATTTATTATTTATTATAATTTATTATTATTATTATTTATTTATTATTATTATATTGTCTTATTATTTTGCAAAGGGAAATTATTAGCACATCTTGAGGGATAAAGCTTAATTATCTGACGTTTCAGTTTACAAAAATGATGTAAATGGCCAAATGGGATTTTTATTTGCATTTCAAGACAAGACTTGAATGTTTTCCATCATTTGACAGCTCTGCATTAACACAGAAACGGGAAATGGATCTGAGATGGGAACAAAGAGGCTGTTCTGATTTGCTTATCAACCTTATTCACTTTTATGAGAAAAAGGTTATGCTGGGCGTGCCGGAGTAGCCTAGAAAATCGGATTGGGACGAAGGCCGTGAAGGAGGGAAAGGACGTACTTCATTTTCTCTTCTTTTGTTATCAGCTTTTGTCAGTCGAAGTACAGTTCCCGTGATTCCGCGGATTCCGCAGAATGAAAGAATTTGAGAGGCGATCTAGGATTGCTGGTGAAGTCGTACCGCCGGTATGCAACTTGAAGAGGTTTGTAGGCGGATTCTATTCCCAGTAAATGAGTCAGACTACCAGCGGAAGCGGGTGCAGCCGATGCCGAGGCGACAATAAGCAAAGTGAAAACGACCTGTTATAGCGCCAAAACATTTCAAATTAAATTGAATAATTTACAAAATATACAAAGCAACTTACGAGGAAACGCATATTGTTTGTGTTAAGAATGGAAACTTGGTTAGCGCAACACACAATTCTGCAATGGATTGCAGGCTTATATATACGTTAGCAATCAGGGCGTTGGTCTGAATTTACTTCCTTGAAAAGAACTACCTTCATCCTCTTCGCCCGTCTTTCGTCGCGCTCATTGCGCAATCAATGATTTCGCAACTGATTCCATCTCGTTAGTTTGCTGCGCACCTTGGCAATCATCAATATGGAATAAGCGTATTTAAATTAGTCTCGAGCGGTCTCGAGAACCATGGTCAAATTTAAAGAAATACTTTCACTGATTTTGTCGCCAACCGGCAGAAATGAAAATATTAAATGCTTATGTAAGAACACATCTTTGCAAGCAAAAAGTTGGAAAACTTTTAAATATGCTCTAATTGAAAACTCGGGTGTGACGGAAATGATCCAAATACATTATAGCCGCTCGTCCTTCATCGATATTTAATAAACTTGTTTTTGTTTTGTTTTCTTGTCTCAATTAGTTTGAAGGAGGATGACCATTAGGTAACTAGTAGTGGTGTAGACGTATAGTAGAAGCTGCTGCCAGCGATGCGGTGCTCGACTGGTATGGCCACAATCAATTTAATTCCCTTTTTATTCACGTCAAATACTCAAATGAGAATTGTATTTGGCAGCGGGATTTCGTTAGAGCTCTACGTGGCTATTCGTTTTTCGTCGACGTGTCATTCAACATCTGGTAAGCACGAACAGAAACAGTGACGCTCTGGCTCCAATAATTGCGTGCAGAGTTTTAGAACAACAACAACAGACACTGAAGACACTTGCCATGATATTAGAACGCTCGAAAACATTAGTGCATGGTCGTTTATACATACAGATTTTTACATAGAGACTTACGGATATATAACCGGATATGAGCGAGAAAAGCTTAGCAGGGGGTTTTCTACAGACAGACAGAAGGCTTGCAGGTGTGCTCCGTGTTTTTATCTCAGCAGGCTGCAAAGACAGATTGCAATCTAGCTGCGACTCCGAGTGACTCTGTTGAAATGAATGTTTTTTTTCCATTTCTAATATATAAGTGTATCGTTTTGTTGTGAGACTTGATAAAACATAACAATCATTCCATTAAACTAAATGATTTTTTTCATAATATGAAATATACCCAAAAATATGCGTTCCACCAGATACGGGGTTAAAACCCGTGGTTTATTTGAAATAAATAAATCGCTATACATCATGATAGAGAAGTAGCGTTAGTGCAACGTGGGGACGATATCGCTTTGGTTTACGAAAAATATACAAGTCCCTTTTTTGAATAATTGGCATAAAATATTACAAACTAGGGAAGAGTAGTAGTAAGGGTTGACACAAATTGTTCTATTTTCCCTCCCATTTCCCTCTTTTTTTTATATCTTTTGGTCTTAAAAAAAGACCAAAAATTCTTTTATCTTGAACATATTTTTTGAAAATTTCATTAGTTACAATTCTAGCGTTATTAAAGTTATAAAACCAAAAGAAAAATGACGCAACATGCCCCTTCAACGGGACTAGTTGGCTTTCACTGTAATTCTAATGGGAGAACAGCCTACACCGGGGTTTATTTGAAACCTTGATTTGATCAAATAAATCATAATAACAACGATTTATTTTGTCAGGGTGGATTTGATATAATTCCCTTGGTTAGTTTTTAATATCCATACGTAATTTGAGCTAATTCAAAAATTAAGTTATTCATAGCAATGGCAATTTTCCATAAGCCAACTAGCACTACGGTGAAAGGCAGAAATAGCCCCAACAAGGTGGTTTACAAAAAATATATTTTAAGCCACTATAATTTAATTTTCTGTTTACGCCTTTGCATATAGTCGATAAACGATAAAATTCTCTATTTCACTAGTATTTTTAAATAGTTCTTTCGTTATTCCAAAAGAAATTATATGAAAAAGCTTTTCGAAAAATCTTAAATAAGAAAAGTCAAAAAGTGTTTTTACTTCACATCTTCAGAACGGCTTGTCATACATTCTTGAAATTTCCAATATTAGTGCGCATGATAATGATGCACACATGGTAAAAAACTCAATTTTTAAAATTAAATATAGTGCTAAATAATTAGGAAAGAGCGACCTGCCCCCAGGCCTTTTAGCCCCACTCTCCCCTACTTTAATTTACGCAGCCTACTTGGGGAAAAAATGTGTCCGCGCCATTACTTATGACGAATTGATCTGTGGCCCGAAAATCTAACCACTAGACCATTTATTAGTCAAATCCAATTAAATGTTTGATAATCAAGTTGCTAACGAGGACTTCAGATATATTATCCTCAACTTCTTTCAGACAGTGTAGATTATTGAACAAAATAAATTTTCCAATCAAATTAAGTTTTTGAAATATACTTCAAAAATTTAGTTGCATTTTTTTTCACCCATAATAAAACAGGTAATAGAAATGAAATTTATAATAAAACCCCGTGATAAAACGTTAATAACTGATTATATCTCACGTTACAATATCAAATATGAACGCATTCGATCAAACTGTTTTCCAGTAAGTAATTTTTTCAATAGGGACTTTAAGCATAATCTGTCCGTGGCGCCCGCAATCATTAACACGATCATGGCGGACAGATATCCTAGTATTAGACTAGGGATTCATTATTTCTGTATGTTCCAGTAATTCTCTTATGTAATACGTGACAAAAAACCTAAAATTATGAACGTTTGACAGTTTCCAGTCTTTGGAAATACAAATGCCTCCCAAATAACCAAATAACCGGATTCATGATTCATTTTAGCCAATAATTAAGGCGTGATTTAAGCGGCCCAGGAGATGGAAGAAGTTTAATATGAACCCAACTTAAAATTATGGACAGCGGCCTCCTTTGATAGATCTTTAATAATCGCGGATTGCTACGTCGGAGAAGGCCACGACAAGCAGAATGAGTCGTTTGGTTCAGGCGAGCCTACAGCAGGCCGGGTGTTTGCCCATGTTTAAAAAAACGCCGAGAGTCTGTCGTCCATTTTACGAATCCCAGAGTTGACTACCTTTTGGGGGATAATAGCTGCTTCACAAGCAGTAAGGAGGCCCCTGAGATCCATTTCACCGCACTTAAAAAAAACCTTGCCGATTATCCGACAAATTATCCCCAAAAGACAGGAATCCAGATTCGGATATTTTTACTACCGAAAAAAGAGACAGTGGAGGGTACCGCTAATCGGCAATTTAGGTTATAATTTTTTACTGTGTATACATTCCAAGTTAAATGTTAAAAGCTTACATAATAGCTTCTAAGGGATTTTTTCCCTTCGATTCCCCATCACCAGTGTTGCCATACCCAAAAATATTTAACCATTCTCTTTCTCCCTCTTCCGTCCAAGGGAAGAAAGAGATTTTGAGATATGGCAACACTGGCGAGGGGGAATCGAAGGGGAGAAAACGGAAAACTTATAATTCGTGTTTTCAATTACGATTTCATTACTATAAATGAAACTTGAAAAATGTGATCTTATGACCACACATCGAGCTAATGCAGCTCTTTTTTAAGAACTTTCCCACCCTATAATATTACGTAGATACCGAATGACAGGCCTCCAAAGTAAGCCCATTCCCTACTAGGCCTCTTGGCCGTACGGATACTTCCGCAACGCGATAAAAACCACATATCGCGTTGTTGAAAAATTCCCAAAAAAATCACATGATACCCCGCCCTAATATTAACCTTTGAAAAAATTTTTATTGAATTCCACCGAGAATTCTATTTTTGGGAGCGTTTCGAAAAACGCGTTTTCCCTACTGATCCTCTCAGCCGTACGGATACTTTCGGTACCCACTGCATATTAGTTTATTGGTATTTTGGTTTGAATCGGTTTATCATCTATTTGGATTCTACCAACCAAATTACCCCCTTCTTTTGTATGATTTCTCACCTTTAGATTAAAATTTATACAGAGCCTACCTAAAGTTTTGGAACGCGCGAGTGAAACCTTATGGAAAAGGGCGTTTTTCTCGGCGTTAAAAAAATTTTTTGTTTGAATGCGACCAATTTGTTTTTTTACGTACATTAGGCATGATAAAGCTATTATTTTTAGATTTTTTCATTCATGGGAATAGTAGGTTTTTTAACGAGCCATAAGTTTTGGAACGCTCCGTAGAGTTATATGTAAATAAGGCTACTTTAAAGGGTTATAACTTGTAACGGGTGAAACTAGAACGACGCGGAAAGCTTTAAAAATTAAAACGATGAGCTTTATAAAGTTAATATCGATAGTGGGTGTACAACGAAATAGAAAATCAAATTTAACTTTTTCCCATTTATTTTCTGTGTTCACCCACTATGTCCTACGCGAATTAAAAAATAAAGTTGAATAAAGAGAAAAATAATGATAAAGCCCCTTGGGCACCTTCGGGATTTAAAGTTAGTTTAAGTTTAGTTGAATACAGTGTTAAGAAATTTAGGAAATGTTTCATTTGCAGAAAGTCCTGTAATGAAAGCATGGCCTACTACCATCACGGCCTATATACTGGCTATAATTCCCTCTGTTTCAGAATGGATCCAGCCTTTCTCATCCCCTTTCTCTGACTCATCATAGCCAGTGCCGAAAGTAGTAAAATGTTCCACTTTCCAAAGCTTTTTTACATCGTTTGAAACTTACACTTCAGTCTAGTTACTATTGTTTACTTAGCAAGTCATGTTTGCGCATCTATGTTTGAAATGTTGAAATGCTGAAAAAAAATTTCAAAATGGCCGACGAATACTTTTTAAAAAGCAAAAAAAAGATAAGAATGTCACACGGATTAATGTTTAAAGCATAAAAACGATGCGAACCATCGTTAGTTTCATTTCCCGTAATGTAAATCTACCAGTTTTAGCTTGGAAATCTGATGAATTCGTCATTACTGACCATTTTCATTTTCCACGATTCCTATTGGTTGAAAAAAAAATCCCAATAAAGCTTTTCAGGTCGCCCGATGGAGGAGGAGCCTATGCTGCTATAAAGACCTCTAAACCTTCGGTTATTTAGTGAACTAAATCCCTCAGGGATAAGTTGTTTGTACAACTTTAATGGACTCATGAATTATATTTAACATATTTATTATTTTTGTTTTTTTTTCGCTGTTCTCTTAGTTCTCTCGTGGGTTGAAGAAGGTATTTAACACATCATTATTATACATTGATTTTTTTTGTATTAACAATGAGTCCACAACTCATGCCGTTTGGGGGTTTTGGGGGTTTTAATTTTTTGGGAAATATTGACTGAGGCATCGCAGCCAGTCCCCCAAATAAACAATTTTTTTGAAATTTTGCGGAACCCAAATGGTGAAATCCGGGATTTTCTATCTGTTATAGTTATTTTTAATTGTTAAATAAAGTAATTTAATAGCCGAGATGAACAATTTCCCTTGCTTTTTCTTGTGAATAAGATTCGAAATTCAATGAATTTTTGAGCAAATGGCGACCCCCGAGTCCATTCCCCGAGTTTTAGATCCCAGAGCCCGAACCCAGAGTTTTAGTGACGTCCGCTTGCCCAGCAAGCGATCGATCACTATATCCGATTTTTTCACTTTGCCCGTGACTCCATGACAACAGATATGTTTCAACATTAATTTCTTCTCCCATCTCAGAAATAAGCTTTTAAGTAATAACAAGATTGGCCAAGTTCTCTAGCGATATAATTCCCCACTCAAACTTGATAAAGTTGAAAGAGAAATAAAGATAAAGCTGAATTTTAGAAAAATTATAGGTATGACATTATTTCATGTTTCCACATTTTTTTTTGGTTCAATTCATCCTATTTGAAGAATAATTACGCACTTATATATCTGGACACTACAAATTATTTTTTTATTTTTTTCTTGTCTCAGTAGTGGCAAATCTCAACTAAAACTCACAGCAAGACAAATATGGTTTGTGATTTGCGCAATAGATATCATAAAGTATACATTGAATATGTAACTCTATGATTGCCACAGTGATTTCCTGTTCCACAACGACATGAAATTGCTAATAATTATCAATTGTGTAGTTTCACTTGGCAAAAGGAAGATATACAATCTTTTGAAAAAACAGAAAAAGGTGGGCGAAAATATTTAATTCGTATCCATGGCAATAGGGCTGTAAAATAAAAAAACATCATATTTTAGATTTCTTTGGTATTTGAAATATTAAAAATCAATAACTTACAAACATATAAAAAGCTTCCAATATCGCTGAACACCATGGCAGTCACAAAGTAACGATGATGCGATTATTGCCATTCGTTCTTTTTACTTTTCTTTGCAGTACCAATGCAAAGAAAGTCGGTTACGTGTTGCTTCGTGATGCTTTGCCTCAGCGGGAAATGATTCCACTTAACGGGAAGCATCTTCGCTTAATTGCTAGTCCAGTAAGACATGTTTGATAAAGCCATACAATGCTTGTTGAATTACTTATTTTAGTTTTTCGGAACGAATGGCGGTGAAATAGGCCCGGACGAAATAGGCCCCTACAAAATAGGCCCGTCAAATAGGACCTACCAAATAGGACCCTACAAAATAGGCCCACTATAGATAATATTTCTAAAGCGGTCCTATTTCTACCTATTGATGGGCCTATTTCTCCTCAATATTTCCAAGTCTCATAAGAGACAAGGAAATTTTTCAAAAATTAGCCAACCAAGTCTCTGGGCGAGAGAAGGCGGCTTAATCATGAGTGAAACAGCCACTCTCTATATACTTTGCCGTAGCTCAAACAGCTATGACATCTGATATCACTTTACCGTCTTGTAAATCACACGTTAAGTAGCCGGATTCAAGTTTTAATTTTTTAAACATAATAACCGTAATCATAACTATAAAGTTCATTTGTTAAAAATTCCAGTTTCATTTCAGAACTGATTTATTTTAAAGAATAAGTAAATAAACGTGCTCGCTCTGCAGTTTTTTCTCCCCTAGCCAGATCTCCCCTTCGGCCTTCAACGCGTCGCTTGCCCAGTGCATAGGCCATAGGTGAAGAATTCAATCAAACAATTTCGATGAAATAATTTGTACTCTTTTATTGAAAACGTTTTTATTGACAATTAAATATATTTTATACACGAAACGAATTTTTGTTTTGTATAATATTTTAAAATGCTGGTTTTAAAAATTCCCCATCTATCGGTAAAAGTCGGTAAAAGGCGCTTGGTTCGATAGCGTCATGAAGATGGCGTCATCTGTCCATCATCAACCATTAACCATCAACCATCATCGACTCTTACGCATTTAATGAAAATGTTTTTTATAAATTATTACGAGGTCTTAAACGAATTTTTCAATGTGGTTTAATTTTTGATTCTATTTGTGTAAAGATTTCCATCTATCGGTTAAAATGGCGTGGTTCATTAGCGTCATGAAGATGGCGTCATCTGTCCATCAATCCATCATCAACCTCATCGTTAATTTACAAATACAAACAAGAAAAAGTAAAGTTATAAAATAAAAATAAAAATCATTTTATTATTGATCATTTTTAATAAATATGTAAATTGTTTTTTTTGAAACATTTGATTTGTTAGAAATCGATTTTGAATCGTTTTTATGTCAAGCAGACGCCAAGCATCTTTGAATAGCGTGGTCTGTGCTCTATGATAAGTGTTACTGCTGGAGTGAGCAATTTCAGGTAAATAAGGTTATAATGTTGTCAATATTTATTCTAATTGGAATGCTCAACTTGGTTGAAAAGATAGCGTCATGATGGCGTGCCCCGTTAGCGTCATGATGGCGTGCCCCGTTAGCGTCATGGTTGGCGTGCCCTGTTAGCGTCATGGTTGGCGTGCCCTATGTAAGCGTCGTGATTGGCGTGCCCTGTGTTAACACAATATGCTTTCTTTATTCGTGTGCTGGTATGTGTGTGTCTGCAATTCATTTTGCATTATTTCAAACTAGTTAATCTCCATACTTCTTAGTGATTTCAACACCAGCATTGGTCAGAGGAGACTCGCAAGCAGCAAGCTAGAACCTCTTCATCAGCCAGAAGCTTGCTACAAAGAAGTACACAGGTTGATTGCATTATTTGTTAGTTTGATTAAAGTTGGCTTTTAATCTCTTTGTTTTCTTTATAGTTCAGGGGCTGCACAGATGTGCAACAATTTTATCGAGCCATGGCATCTGAGTGTGATGGTGCCCTGTCAATTTATAATATGCCAACCCCTAACTAGCCTAGGAGTAAACAGGTTGATTTGCATTATTTGTAAGTATAACCATTTTCAGATTCCTTGTTAGCAGATGTAACAGTTGAAAACATTGGCATTCCACATATAGGGATCTTCTCTAACAGAAATCAACTGAGGACCACCAGACAGCATCTTAACAGGTTAAACTTTAACAACTGGGCAATCAATTTTAAAATTTACAGTTGTATGACTGAATTCTCATTTACAGACGAGCTCTTCTAGTAAAATTTTGAGTGATGATGGAGATTGGGGTTGGTTTGCCCCTCCGAAGTCACGAAAGGATTTCGCTTGATGCTTGCGCTTGATGTGTTGGCGTCTGCTATGTGTGTGAATCAATTTGAAATGAAAATGATTCAAAATTGAATTCTTACAGATCAAATGTAACGAAAATTGTAATTCAAATTTTAAAATGATTAAAAATAAAATGTACACATGTTGAAGCTATTTTTATTTTTTTATAAGATTTATATTTCTTATTTGTAAATTAAACGCTGAAGTTGACGATGAGCAGATGACGCCATCTTCATGACGCTATTGAACCACGCTACTGACGCCACTATCACCGATAGATGGAAATCTTCAAAACCACATTTGGTATTCAACTATAATAGAAATTTTCTTTTCGTGCTGTATATTTCTTTCTTCTTTATCAATTAAAAAAAAAAAAACGATCAATTTCGCCAGGATAGTTCCACACCGCTTTATGCTGTTGAGCTATTAATTTTTCTAAAATATTTTGTAAATAAAATTCTATTTCGACATAGCCGAGATTCGAACACCGGCGCTTGAGATTCATAGCCCGAGGTGCTAACCACTAGACCACCCGTTGACATGTACGGAAAAGGGAAAACATGGGAGTGTATGGTATGGCCCAGGTAAACCCCCCTTCACTCACCCCTCTCGCACGAGTGCGTGCAGCCTCCCCTGCTCGACCACCCTTCTGGCCGGCTTGAGCAGCACCTCGCGTCAGCCGCATAAAACAAGAAACTTAAAAGTGATATGCGTTTGTTGCTTTAAAAAACATGAAATTGTTATGGATATGTTTGAAATCAATCCGTAAGATTTATTTCATCAAACATTTTCATTTCCTACTTCACCTGAGTACTGGCATTAGCATAGGTAGAGGGGGGAGACGCGTTCAAGGCTGAGCCGCTGAAGGGGAGAGACGCGTTCAAGGCTGAGCCGCTGAAGGGGGGATCGAGCTACGGAACAAATAAATGGCGAAGAAAACACGAAAATTTGTTCATTTTTTTTAATTAGCGATAGTTAATAAGTGAAAACGACGTTTGAACAAATGAGTTTTACAGTTAAGATCAAGGGGAATACGTTCATCAAAAAATAAAGACGGGAATCAGCTGCCTAACATGTGAAAAACGAAACGGCAATGTGTGAAATCACTCATCGTGGTTTGAGCTACGGCAATGAATATATACGGTGGCGGATCTCTCGCAGATTATTCCGCCTTCTCGCTCATGTAGAATAGGTCGAATGTTTTTATGAAAATATTTCAGAGTACCTAATGGAACTTAGAAATAAATGGGAGAAATAGGCCCACTTTGACGGAGAAATAGGACCGCTTTAGAAATATTTTCTATAGTGGGCCTATTTTGTAGGGTCCTATTTTGTAGGTCCTATTTGACGGGCCTATTTTGTAGGGGCCTATTTCGTTAGGTCCTATTTCACCGGCTACCTTCGGAACGTGTAAAGCTTCCGGGTATTTACGAAGTGAAAAGAAATTCGACTGGCCATGTCGTCCAGACTGCGGGACCCGTTTCTCTCGCCCTTGAGTGGCTTTCTCTTCGCTACAATTTCACGTATAATTTCGCCAATTGTATATTTTATTTGGCAGAGAATCAGATTCCCTATAATGCATCTTTCATGTAGATATTCATACATCCCAATGACTGGACCTAATATGATCGTAGATGATTTGCCAAATCAACGAGGAGGAATGACTTTCTTACGTCAAGGAGTTAACTCTCATTTAACATCATTAAAGTTACAAAATAAAAAAATTACATCCAACATATTCTACATTTTTCATTTCAGGAGGCTGAATTGTATCTCGGGGTTTAGTCGAATCAGTAGAGCGATTTAAAAATGCAGATTTTTCATCTCCGTGGTTGTCCGGTTCTTTTAGTATCCTTATACCAATCCCTAATGCTTCTACTAACATTGGCGCTTTGATTCAGCCCATGAGAACTGAGGTAAGAAAAGAATCTATTTATAACATCTAATACCACCTTACTAAATTAATACAAATTTTCACCAAACAATTTAAGGTGTGGATATACATTTGTCTATCAGTACCAACAGTCATGGCAAGTCTTTTAGGTTTGAGCAAGTGTATTATCGCCATGAATAAACGAATGAGATGTAAGCCATCGCGAATGAATTTCAGAGACAGTTTTCAAATAATCGACTACGTCATCGGCGTTCTTCTTTCCCAAGGTACACAATTAATGTTACGATTCGGACTTATCAAAAATAAGAAATGATGTGAAGTTATTATTAAAATAAATAAGATATAATGCACTGAGTGTATATTGTCGATGACACAAGGGGTACACAAAGCAACATTTGAGACACACATACGAAACACAGAGCACATACAGCGTTACCACACTCCACGAGATCACGGACAAGAAGAAGGAAAAAGGAAGCCCCCCTTTTCTAAGATGACTCCCACCCACGTTGCCAGACTTAAAGAAAAGCCTGGCGTCGTCACTTGCTCAAAGGAGGGGAAGGGGGTAAAGCGGGTTTGCCAAATGGACAGCCGTTTCTAATACCCTCTCTCAAACCCGTACCTCCTCAATTCTTCTCGTATGGTCCTACCCCGATGCGTTCACGTAACTCTTGGAACCTTGGCGCTGGCAAAGCCTTCGTGAAGATGTCGGCCAGTTGGTCTTTGGAGCTAACGAATTCGACTGCGATCTTGTTGTTTTCTTGCAGCTGTCTTACAAAGTGATATCTCACGTCGATGTGTTTTTATCGCCTCGGATGGACCGGATTTTTGACCAGACAAATAGCACTTTGATTGTCGCAATACATCTTAACGGGATTTGGTGGTACCTCGTCGCCTGAAGACTTTTCCATTGGGACCGGAGACGAGTTTAGGCCGTTAGCCAGCGCGTTGAGCCAAAGAGCTGTCTTCGCTCCATCAGATAAGGACACATATTCCGACTCGGTAGTTGAGATAGAAACACATTCTTGTCTCCTGCACGACCATGCGACTGGCCCTCCCTTGTAGAAAGCGATGCATCCTGAGATGGATTTTCGGTCGTCTACATCACTGGCGTAGTCGGCGTCGGTATAGACTACGGCTCCTTCATCCTTCCGTCCACCCAGCCATATACCGAAGTCGAGCGTACCTTTCAGATAAGCGAATATACGTTTGACTGCGTTCCAGTGCGCCGGCTGTGGGTTTTCGCAAAATTTTGACACTTGTCCAACGCCGTAAGCAATGTCCGGTCTAGTTGTAGATGAGAGATAGAGCAGGAATCCAACTGCCGCACGGTAGGGGATTAAAGACATGTCCACTTTCCCCTCGTTGCGTGGCACCATCGAACTAGAAAGGTGAACGCTGGATTCGGCTGGGGTCAGCTTGGGATGGCTATCCGTCATGCCGAACTGTTCCAGTGCCTTGAGTATCGAGTGCTGCTGCGAGAGAAAAACTTGGCTATTTTCCCTGTCGTACTCGATGTTCATACCAACGAATCTGGTCGGGGGGAGACATCTTACTTCAAATTCGTTACCTGACAAAAGAGGTAGGAAATTTGATTTGTGAGTAATGGAAAAAAAAGGGTTATAACTTATTAGTTACCGATCCAAGTAGCGAAGCGTTGACACTCCTCATCAGCACTACTAGAAAACCATCCGTCATCTACCCAGATGAAGAGATATGACACGATGCTGTTGTTTACCAGGATGAACACGCACATATCTGCGTCCAGTGCCTTAAAACCATATCTGAGTAGGGCGGCGATGAAGGTCTTGCACCAAAGACGGGGAGCCTGCTTTATGCCGTAGACTGCTTTCAAAAGCTTACACACGTGGTCTTCTTTTCCAGACACCACGAATCCTTCGGGTTGGGTCATAAAGATTGGTTTGTCAACATCCGCGTTCAGGAACGCTGTGGCCACGTCGAATTGAAATGATTTGTATCCGAGCGATGCGGTGAGTGATAGAACAGATCGAATTGAGTCAAGGCGTGGCACAGGTGCGTACGTTTCTTCGTAGTCGACGCCGTACTGCTGGTGACATCCAACAACTGTTAATCTTCCTTTAAAGCGTGGGGCCACGAAATCTGGCTGCAGTGGGTCTCCATAGCCCGGCTTATATTTCCCAACCCATTTGTGAGGCAGTATAGCGCACTCAGTTGGTACTTGGGATTTTGGGATGAGCACCCACGATTTGTTCTTGATCTGAGAGTCATACTCTGCCTTGAAAGCGGGTAACCACTGTTCCGCATATCTTGATTCCACCGCTTGTTTGTAGGTTTGTGGTTCATCAACTTCTAGTTCGAAAAATGAAGAGCGCTTAGGGGCTGGATCAGTGGATGCTGCATTTCCGTATGATTCCATATATTCGACGTATCGATCCGTATATCTTGGCACGCGGCCGGATCTTGAGGGTCTATGAAATATATATAGAAGGTGGTGAGCGCCAGTAATTTTTTCGAAACAGCGATTAGTTTTTACCTTCGATAATTGTGTGAATCGTGACTCGATATCGGTGGGGCGTCAATGTTGGGGACTTCATCCACTTCTAGATTCTTGTTGGCGTCATCAGGAGTCGCAACGTGAACAGGTTCCGCATCCGCAACGTCGAGGACTTCCATACCCTCTTCATTTCTGCCGCCAGGAGCCCGTTCAATCTCCTCCTCTAAGGCCTCGACTTGGGAAGCTTCTTCGACTGATGCATCTTGATTATCGGGAGTGTCTTGGCTTTCATCTACACCTTCGATTAGTTGAGTCTGGTGGAAAAAAAATGGATGTATATATAAAATATATATAAACATATATACACATACACATATACACATATATATATATACACATATATAAATATATATACACAAAAAATAGATTTTGTTCGTTTATGTATGGCTACTAGTATAAGCAAGATACCTGATTAAGTACTTCTACTAATAGTTGCATTGGTTCCAATGGGCTATTGTCATTTACAGCTGTGAGTGGGTGATCTCCAATCAGGATTGTTTCATCGAAGGTGACATCACGGGAAACGATTATTTTCCTCTCAACAGGGTTCCAAAGTCGCCAGGCCTTTTGATTTTCACCGTAGCCGACCATCCAACATGCTTCGCCTTTAGGATCTAGTTTCTTGCGTAGCTGGTCGGGAACGTGCGCGTATGCGCGGCAGCCGAGAACCCTTAGGTGGGCAACCGATGGTTTCTTGCCGAATAATTTCTCGAACGGAGTGACTTCTGTGTGGCTGGTGAGAGTCCGGTTGAATATGTAAACGATAGCCAGAAGAAATTCGCCCCAGAGTTCTCTGACTTCATTTCTGATGTTGCACGGAAGTTGGTTGCTGTTGTCGTTAGTGTACAGGCCACTTCTCACGGCCTCTACAACTGTACGCATCGTTCTCTCGGAACGAGAGTTTTGTTGTGGAGTGTACCTAGCAGTAGTTTGATGAATAAGACCAGTAGGTTTTTTGTATTCGCTAAAGTTTCCGCCGAGGATGTCGGTTCCTTGGTCCGTCCTGAGTATTTTTATTGGCCTTCCGGTTTGGGTTTTCATCATTTCTGCGAATTCCATGAAATGCGTGCCAGCTTCATTTTTCGTCTTCATGAGTTTGGCTACTGTATAACTGCTGTTGTCGTCTTTGAAGATGACGAAGAAGCGATGGCCTTCAGGAGTTGGCACGTGTAATGGACCCCCGACATCGGAGTGGATCAAGTCGCCGATATTTTCCGCGCGGCCGCATCCGGTTGGGAACTTGCTACGGTGGAGTTTTCCAAAGATGCAACCTTCGCATATGAGTGGTTTTTTGACGTCGTTGAGGTGCAGGCCGTATACTGCTTTAGATTTGTTGATCTTTAAAATGTCTTGACAGTTGAGATGGCCGAATCTTCTATGCCAAAGTTCGAGGGACGCCTTGGTACTCCCATTACCAACACCGTAGAGCGCTGTTGAAGATTCTTCGTTCAGTTCCGTTAGGTTTTTGGTCGTAGCGCATAATCTGTAGAGGGAGTTTTCGACACGGGAGCCAGTCATGAATTTTTCGTTAGTTTCCTTATTAGCGAAAAAGACCTGTTGGTAAGGAAATATTTATATACATAAATCTCGAGTCATGACTGTAAATTTTTACGAGTTGTATCATACCTGTGTATCAGTGAACTCAACATTGACGTTACAGTCGGTGGCTGCTCCAATTGAAAAAAGATTAATTCCAAGACCGGGAACGTATAACACGTCGTGGAATGTTCCTTCAAGCTTCGCACCATCTACTTCTGTAATGACGTCGATGTTTCCTATACCAAGGGCTTGTAGTTCAACACCACCAATTCCATTGATTTTCCATGTTCCGGGTGGAATTATTTTGAAAGTGGTGAAGAAGGACCGTTGATCAGTCATGTGATTAGTTGCGCCCGAATCAGCGTTCCAGACCTTGTGTTCCCGTGCAACCAGACACAATGACGAAGAGATACAGCCAAAACCTCTTTTCTTGTTGAAATTTTCTTGTCTCGCCTGACCACGTTCTTCTTCTCTTTTTGTTGGACACTGATAAGCTTTGTGTCCGTTTCCATTGCAGTTGAAGCAGACGACTGAGCCGGCATGTTGGCTTCTTTGCTGCTGATCGTTTTGTTGTTGTCCATCTTTTCGTGCGTATGAGTGGTTGTGCGGATTGGAGCTCCCACCACCTCTACCTCCTCTTCCTCCTCTGCCTCTGCCACGTCCTCGCCATTAACCCGTAAAGTAGGGGCCTCGTCCACGGCCACGGAATCCCCCTTGCGCGTGTGCTGCGTTGTCGAAACTTTGCCCTGGGGATGTCTTTGCAGCACTCTCCCCGGCGAAAGCGGCTGCCTTAGGCGTGTGGAACGCAAAGAAGGCCGCATCGGTCGGATCCATCGCGCCGTTGTTGGCCGCTCTGCTGATGGCTTCTTCGTTTACCAGTCTTGGTGTTAGGTTTGCTATTGTTTGCTCGTTCCTTGGTAGATTGTCCCAAGCCGAACGGAATGAGCGAAAACTGGGGGGCAGTGTTTGGATAATTTTCACAACGAGTTGTTGTTCAGTGACAGGTGATTCCAAGTTTCTCAGCTCTTCTGCCAAGTTTGTGTAAACTGCCACATGATCCAGCACTCTGTGCTCTGTGAACGGTAATCATATGTGAGTTAACAAGATTCTTTAGTTTTATGAACTGTAGAGTTAGTATACCAGGATTGTATTTGTAGTTGAAAAATTTCTCTAGCAGTAGATTGCCGTTGATAGGAGCAGCGTTGGCGTATTGCAGTATCAGACGCTCCCACATTTCCGCGGAGGACGCGCATCCTTCGATGAGAGTTTGCTGTGGCCCCTCAACGTTGCAGAATATTATAATTCTCGCCTCTGCATCCTTCATGTCCCAAGCGTCTATCAGATTTCGGTTCGCGACCTCCTGGTTCTCATTGAGGTTCTGTCAATAATTTAACATAACGTTAATTAACTGGCGTGCGTAATATGCCGCGTCTGCGTAGATGAGCTCTCAATGAACAGCATAATCATGTGTGAGTTCTCAATAGAACAAACAGTGGTACTCTGTCGTGTCGTGGTACGCGCATAAAATATGTATACATACATATATTTATATATAAATATATATTTATATTTTATTTTAATCAAACGATCGTGACTTTCACCACTCGTTAGATGCGAGTGTGGCGTGTGTGAGGCCTGAGTGACGTGAACGATAATTTGTCCCAAGCAAATGCGTTTACCCGACTTACGACGACATAAAATTTCTTCACAATTCATGCTATAATGGCAGTATAGTGTTTCTATTTTAGACAGAGGCTATATAGTAAGAGGATTAATTCGGACTGCTTTAGCCGGCTGAAAACAAAGTCAAGCTTACAGGTATCATGTGAATTGCCTATCTGATAGAAACACTATTTACGACTGCAAACTTGAACAATAAGCCAAGCATTTAATGTTTTTCCATCATCGGGTAGTGTCATGTTTCTATACCAACACGTGGCTGCAAAGAAGCAAGTCTGGCCCCACAATTACTGTAAAACGTTTCATAATTTAAAAAAATGGTCATTGACTTCATTCTGAGCAGCCGTTGGATAGAAACATCACTTACAACTACTCGTCAAATCTCCCTTTTTTTTTAATGTCCAGGAAATAGCTTAGTCTTTTGCCATCATTACAATTTTCGTCTCTCTCATTTTCTTTTGCAAAGAAGAAATTCTCAAAATTCAAGCTTTGTTCTTTGTCTCGCAAGACGTCTACATAGAAAGACAATAATTACCGGTTCGGGTCGAGGTTCAAGTCTCGTGACGACGTTGAGAACACGTGCTCGTTGCAGCAGCAGTGTACACCCATATCTAAACGAGGTTCATTTTTCCGGACCGCTTAACTTCGTTATTCTGTTGACTTCTCTCGAGGCTTCGTGATTCATTCTTGTCAATTAATTGGCGTGTTCTGGGCCCATAACCTATTAAAATAAATAAGATATAATGCACTGAGTGTATATTGTCGATGACACAAGGGGTACACAAAGCAACATTTGAGACACACATACGAAACACAGAGCACATACAGCGTTACCACACTCCACGAGATCACGGACAAGAAGAAGGAAAAAGGAAGCCCCCCCTTTTCTAAGATGACTCCCACCCACGTTGCCAGACTTAAAGAAAAGCCTGGCGTCGTCACTTGCTCAAAGGAGGGGAAGGGGGTAAAGCGGGTTTGCCAAATGGACAGCCGTTTCCAATAGTTATCGGATGGCATTTATTCTAATAAGGTGCATATTGCGGAAATAGACAACTAGCGATTCGTTTAGCTGCTGCGGCGTGGTGTCTGGGATGTTTCGTTCTTGTTCAAGCCTACAGCTCAACACTCATCGCGTTCATAACTTCACCAAATAATAAACCTATAATCAATTCGGTGTACGATATTCCAAATGTCCCTGGTCTAAAAATCACAGTCAATAGAAATCTTGGAGCATTGCTTAGGGCAAGTAGTTTTTGGTTGATTTTTAAATTTGTATTTCACCCATTTTTGTATTAACATTTGTTTCTTCTGGTGAATAGCAAAACAATTTCAGCATTTTCACGAAACTTGGAGATTCATTGAGAGAAGACCCAAACCTTCGTTGCAACAGAACAGAACTTTGTCTTGATAAAGTTCGATCTGGAAACTATGTTTACATTCACGTAAGTTGTTAAAGAGCAAGGGGTTCCTGACTAGTTTTTTGGTTGTTTTCTTGACCGGAGAAGTCCTTGACCGAGAAAATGAAAAAAATCCGTAACAATTTGTAATACATTTTTGAAAACCCGGAAAAAACCTCCAGAAGTCTCGAAAAATTTCTTATGGTTCACTTAAAAGAAGAATCTGGAACCTTGGCAAAGAGATTATGTTAGCACTATTAAAACTCTGGGTCTAAGAACTTAAGTGGACATTCACATAATTTTGCAAAATATCATATTATACAGTACCTACCTGAAGTATAGGTAGGAAAGAAGTGCACTAGTTGGCTCATTTTTTGGGGGTTTTCATATGCAATATTGCAAAACGGAACTTGTTTTGAATGGTAACTGTATTAATGTGATTTCCCATGTGCTTCTCTCGTCCATACCTATACTTCTGGTATGTATTTTTGCTTTAATTTCTGTAGGTTCGCATGATTCAAAATGTTTTTCTGTACACAAACTATAAAAACGAACTTGTTGTTTATTTCTGTTTCGTCAAACAGGGAAAACCGGTCATCCAAAAAATTATTGCCATGGATCGAGAGCAGACAGGATTGTGCCACTTTACTATGGCTTCAGAAACCTTTTGGCCGGGCCATCTTCATTTCTTCTTGCCAAAAAATAGCTCTTATACAGAAACTATTAATCGAGGGTACAAAATTATGTTCTATCTATATGTAACCAGTCAAATAATTAACCCCAGTTGCTGTTATATTATCAGCATATTAAGGATGCAGGAAACTGGTCTATTGGAAACATGGGTAGCAACATTCAACCCTGAAGCGAAGGAATGTTTATCGAAGAATAATATCAAGAAAACCGGAAAACCTCAAATTAGTCTAAAAAATCTGACAAGCGCTTTTTCTCTTTTAATATTTGGAATATGTGTCTCATTTATAGTTTTTTTGGTCGAATTGACTTTTCGCTTTTGCCACCTTAATTCTCCTCATTAGTTCTCACGTGTAGCTATAACAGATTTAGCAAAAAAAATTTAAAGCGAGTGGGATGACGGCTCAATTCCGTCCATATCTCTAGGAGTATAGTTATAGTATAGGCCTAGTTGCTAAGCCATCTATTTATAGGCGTTTGTGTTTGATTACTCTTTAATGAACAGCATTAATATATAGTGGAGTGAAGAAAATTTTCAATCGGGGACAAATTGCATCACGAGATTTTTTCATGAATTTTGTTCTTTGTAGTAATATTTATGTGTATTCCAAACCCTCCTTAAAATATTAATATTTATTGTTAAAATAATGCAATTGAAAATGTTAAACTTAGAAAAATTAGTATAATGTAATAAATACACGGATAAAGGCACGGATAGAAGTTTACAAGGGACCTTATGGTGGACAGTCCCTCCGTAAATTCATTATTCCTAGGGAAGTATTTGTTCTAAAATATTTCTATTTGTCTACAAAAATAGCTAAGATACCAATGTATAAGATATCTTTTATCATTATTAAGTTATTCAGATATTAAATAAAGCCGATTCCACCGCCGCATACACAACCAAACGCAATTTGTATGCGGCGGTGGCTGGATGAACCTATATCCCCATCAATGAAATGCCAAAAGGTAAAGATTCTAAAAGGAGACCTTTAGAACTCACCGATATGCTTCCGGCAACTCAAGGATGAACGGGAAAAAGTGAAATTAGTAAAATAATATCCACTGAATCGTTTATCGAAACTACACAGTAAACCACATTTCCAATGCGCATGCGTTTGGAATTTTTTTAATTTTAAAAATCAATCGAATATAATGGGTCACCATGTTCAAACATCATTTGCGTCAAATTGACAACAGCATGAAAATACAATGGGTGTAATTGCAAATCATAACGAAATTTTTCACTCAAGCAACGAAAAAGTTTCAATCGGTGGATTAAAGTCTCGTGTCTTGCCATTATTTTGTTTTTCTTTACATCATTATGACGATTTGGGATTTCAAAATAATTGTGATCTTTATACCCTCGGTCAGCTATGGCTTTTTCTCCTTCTTGAAGGCCAAGAACAAAAGCATGCCTGGCCAGCTTAAGGTCTGACCACTCGCCGCACGGAAGGCCTCCACAAGCCCAAACAATATACCCAGTTCGTATACAAATTCCTAGCTCGTATCTTAAGCCAGGGCCATGGAACTTGTGTGAATACCACTTAGGGTTAAAGGGAGATTATTCCTGAATTCTGAAATCTGTTCCATCAATGGAGACGAATATGTTTGCGTCTCTAGGTGCTAGTAAGAAGCGATTCTCCCACTCTAACTAAAAATACGGGCAAACAAATAAAAATTGATCAGTTCTTTTAAAAAAATGAAACGAGAAAACTACTTTTTCTTACCACTGGCATTTTTGCAAGAAGACGAATAAAGATGTTGCACCATTTTCGAAATGTTTTTTCCGTCACTCCTACCAGGGTAGTATTTACATGCTCAGTGCAATATTGCTTTAAGTGCAACAATGCCCACAAAAGATGTTTTGGTTCTGATTTTGGTGGTCGTCCAGAATCAAAATTATCCCAAGCAGCAACACAAACAACTGGAGTCGTACCAAAATACGATTTAAATTTACGATAACCTGTAGACAAGCTACCTTCAGTGGGATGGCCAGTAATTTTACCACCTAACCGCCAAAAAGATTCAGGAGTTGCCATCGTATTAGCTAAAATAAAAGTAAAACTAAACAACTGATAAAGTGAGCAAAGTGTATTTCCAAGGGTTGTCTGCTTGACATTTTTGCCAAATTTTCACAATCATAACAAATAGCTTAAATTATAAATGAGCATAAAAAATGTTTTTGTGCATGTAATAATTGCATCTTAATGAGTTGCGATTGAATCTGGAAAATTGATAGAATAAAATTGAGAAATATGAGAAAAACCGAAAAAATTTATTGCTTAAAAAAATATGGCAAACTTGAAATGTTTCGAAACTTTCGACTTTTGCGATTTTAAAAGTAAGAATTCTGTTAAAATACTGCTGCTATCACAAAAATTTCTATTGCATGTTGTTCAACAGATGAATCTTTACCTTTATTCACTATAAAATATATGGAAATGAATGAAAACACCCAAGTAAATGCACTTTGAAAGTACCGAAATGTAAGAAAAACAAGGAATATTGCTACTTGCAAAGTGCATTTACTGGCTTACTAGGCTGCAAGACAGCCTAGTAAGGAAATGGGTAATCCAGTATGGAAACACAGTCCCCCTTGCAAAGCCCATTTATTATTAGTCGAAATGTTCGAAAATGGAAAGATCACTGCAAAAACTACTCCGAAGGAAGCTTTTTCCTTTCATGCAGAATTTTCAAGATTTTCTATGGCCGTCTTTTCCAACAATTTTCGTCAGTTAAAGCTACTGAATGGACTTGAGTGTATGTCACATTTTTTTTAATTTATTGCTTTTCTTATTTCACACACATTCACTTGTATCCTGTTGCAGTAATTTACACAAAGAAAAAATGGACACTAGACGATGCTGCGGGTTGCTCTTCTTCCAACTCGTCTGCTGGCAACTCTACTAAACGGTCTCGCTTTGAGGAAGACGAAGACGTGGTTGAAGATGATTTAGAAGACAGGGATTCGAGGATTACTTTCCATAATTATCCTCTGCTCATCGATATATACGAAGATTCGGAAACCATGGCAGAAAAAGTGTGTGTTTGTGTTTCATTGCCTAGTGGCGTGGTTGAACCTATTCAATTATCGCTTTTAGGCAGTGGCCCGGCTTCAACTACAGCCTCCATTTCCTACACGCGGCCAAAACTTCTTTACACTGTCGATGGCCTCTTCTCTTCTGAAATGAAAGTCGAAACTGGAAAGCAAACAACAAGTTCAATGATCATGGGCTTAAAAGGCGAACTTAAAAGAAATCGCAGTAATGTTGAAAGTATTCCAATGGGAACTATGGAAATAACACTCCCGATTGCAGTCCAAACTGACCCTCAAACAATATCGTACAAAGTTGGAAAAAATAGCGAAGGAGTTATCGTGTTGATAGCTAAATTGTCAGCCTTCCATTCAGTGTACTCTAAAAAGAAAACAGTATTTGACATTTCATTTGCAGATTTCTAAATTTCCATTTGTATTTTTGTTTCTTTGTACAAATAAAAAATGAATAAGGACACTTCACTAAATTGCGCTTTTTCCCGTCCATCCCAAACAAATTAATTTCATTTTAGTTTTTATTACAGAATAAGTTTAACAATCTATTCAAATTTTTCATGCCAGTCTGCATAAAAGTATCGTACACGGCCGTACATCGCATGCAGGAGACACTTTCACTCGGTTAATTCGACCATTTTACTCATTTCCTTCCATACAGTTGACTTATCAAAAAAAAAGATGGTCGACTATTCTTTCTTCAGTAAAGTGTTTTTCATGCGCTTGATGCGCTTCGTTATTCAAATTTCTAAATTATGTTTTTGGAATATTTTTATTTGATAGGCCAATCCTTTCATGTGGCATGCGATACTGGGCATCGCAAGTTCTCCCTTCAGACTTGGTAACTTTAGACACAAAGCCTAACTTTTGCCTAGAGATGAGACAGAAGCGGAATTATGTCAAGCATATTGCTTTATAGGGAAGAACGGGGCAATTGAGGTAGTGTGTAAGTTGGCACCGGTTTTCGTCATCTTGCGATCGAAGGATTGCATTTTAAAAATTACCAGTTACAGTTTTTAATAATGCGCATCTTTATAAAAAAATTATGGAAATAGTCCATGTAGTATGGATACAGCAAATAATAATTTTTTGGCCCTTAAATGTTCGTCCATTTAGTTTTCTTTTTCCTTTTGTGGACTTCCCTAATTAACTTAAAATTTATGAAAAATAATTTTCTGAAAGGAAAATCTTTCTTCTTTCAGAAACCAATTTTGAATTATTTGTATTAACAAAATAATTGCTTCAAAACGCAATAATAACGAAGAAACCTTTTCTCGGGGCAACTTGTGTTGCTGGGTTAGAGATGGGAGGGACATTTTTCGGAAAATTTAGTTGATGACGCCATCGCCAGGTGTTCTTTTAGCCCGTAAGAATAACATAGGCCGTACTACCCCGCGTACATGAGCATGTTGCCCCCCCCCCCGACTCAACCCACCCTCCTTCATTTTTAAAGCACTTTTGGTTTCAAACAAAGCAAATTGTCAGAAACTAAAAACACGCTTTTTATAGCTAATTATTTCCTCTTTTTTTTAAGCCTAGATGGGATAAAAAATATTGAGAAATAAAAAAATGGGGGCTCAAAAACAAAAAAAGCGCCAACTAGTACAACTCTCCCCTATGCAGACAGGTGCAATACAATGTTTTATTTTACGCGGATTCAACATTTATTCCGAGAATATATGCCTTTGTCCTTTAAATCAGTTCTACAAATCTAGGAACTACTACAAAAGTAAGAGAGAATTCCTTAAGCTTTGCATCGAATTCGTTACAAATACGCTATATCCATCCAAATAAGCAAACTCGGTGTGACGTCAGGCAGCTCTAAAAATACCCTGTTGTCAAAGCAAAATTTGAAACCAGCTAGGCTTAAGAAGTGTTCTTTTAAATTCAAGAATCGTAAAATGGTTTATTTAAGATAAGCTATTACATTTAAAAATATTCTCATTTCTACCAAAATAGCTATGATTAATAGTCATTTTTATATAATAAATGTTTTTCAATTTATGCATCGGATTACGACCTTTAAAGGTCATTTTACCATTCCCAAATGTTTATTATGTGATTTCGGTAGGGTGGGGCTTCTCAGCGCTCATATCTTATTTCTCAATCATTAAATTGATTTAATAGATTCAAATAAAACAACAACACTCCCCACTTTCATGAATGACCCCACTAACTAAGTAACAAGCCGTGTATGATTAATATAGTACATGGTAGTTTTCAAGACTGTTATATTTTTCTTTACAACATCACAATTTTCCCCCTCTTAGTCTTTAGAAAACGGGGTCTTTCGTCGCATTTGTGGAAAATGATGTTGTGATTTTCTTGGGAAACAATTGGATGGGATGATGGGAGTGGCTAATGACGTATCCCAGTTCTTTATTGGACAAGGATTTGATGGTTGCTCCGTCCAAAAGTTGTTTTTTTAGAATGGGCTGTATATTGCAATTTTCCATGGTAATTTACCTCAAAACTTTTTTATCCCGTAAATGATTTATCTTATTCCAAAACAACAAATTTCCCGCACTTATCTCATTTGATTCTCTTTTACTCTTGCTCCCTACTAATTGTCTCGGCAGTATGGATACTTAAGAAACGTTAAAAAAACAACATATCGCGTTGTTGTAAAATTCACCAAAAAATCACATCAAATCACCCACCCTGGCAGCACACTCACATCCATCGTATATCATATGGATGTCTTCATGTCTAAATCGAATGTTATCTAGCTACAACCTAAATTGGATATCACATGGATACTCAATTTACTACGGCCTTATGCTATCTTCGAATAGATGTACTATAGATCTACGTTTCTCATCGATCACGGACATCCATTTGTGACTAGATATCAGACGCTTAACAGACAGACGTGACATGACGTCTGTGAGATGTCCAAATTATCTTTCCACGGAATAGATGAGGACGACAAGAACATTAACTTTTCATAATTTTAAGTGCTAATATTAATTATTGCGTTGTGAAGTAGTGTTAAAACTTTTGATCTGACAACATGCTCATGACACACCAGTTTTTCAAAGAGGCAAAGAGCTTATCTCTGCAGTCGCCATTGTTTCAACTGACTTCAACGACTAACCACGCTGCTCGCTAACCAGCAATCGTGTTCAGTGTATTTTTAAGAATTGGTGTCCTTTTTTCCAAATAATGGCATCACAAATTATAGTAAGTTTAAAGTTAACGCATTGTTTGCATTTGATAGATGGATTTAAGAGTTTGTATTTATTTTTTCATGTTTAGAATGATGATAAATTCTACATCGTTGATCTGGAGACCCAAGGTGGGCTTTGTGTTGCAGTTATACCTGACTTCTGTTTGCATGACACCAACTTTAGCTATTATCCCGCCAAACGTGAAGATATAGCTTGTGCAAAGAGAGAGCAGCCTAACTCGACTTGGTAAAACTACAGATGTGTGAACAGAGAACTATTCGGTAAACATTTGTTGTTTGCCGACTGGTCATTGAATTAATTTGTGCATACCAATTTCAATTCTTCATTCTGACACATACAGTCAAGCACGAGACAAGGTGTCTAGGGCATATAATTCAGACATCAACACCACTTCTGAATCTGATGAAAATCGCTTAGAAAGACGGAAAAGGATCAAGAAAATTCGTGCTTTATACTTCCCAACACCTAATCAATTTCCAGTACAGAGGTGATTTCGAATGCATGAATCCTTCAAATGCCGCACCTATGCCTAATGAACTGAGTGAAACTTTTAATCACTCAAGTAGGAGAACACTTTTCATTTTTCTGTTTAAAATGTCTATTATTTTCTTAAACTTGTACAGTGGTCCAGTCTAGTTTGACACAATCAACACAAAGTCAAATTGAAAGTCCAGGCTTTTACTCGTCAGTCAACAATATGGAGAATCATTATGAGAAAACTTCTGACAGCGGGGAACCTATCGAACTGCATACCAGCTTAAGCTAGCAATCAACAATGGCGAGTTCATACAATTGGTCTTTGGCCCATATTTAGCATATGATGTGCCCGATCATCTTAGTGGCTCGTCCGACGTCGACCCACGATGTAAGTATTCTAATTATACTCTAGTCACTGTTGTGCCATTATCCCGTTGCTACGTTTTAATTTATGATCTCTTTTTCAGTACTGTGAGTGCAACATTGGATTGAATTAAGAATTAAAATCTCGTTAACTAGTTGTTCGGAAAATTTACCTCAAACCTAAGTGAAAACTGTCCAAATTCTGAGCAAATGAGTTTGTTTTACATGTTTTCTCTTGTCAATTTTCAGATAGACAGGTATAAATTATTCGTGTTCCATAATTGAAAACTTAGACATCTGTCATAATCCTTTTTGTTTTCAGACCTTTGCCTTTATGCAGATACATCTGTCAACATAGAATAATTGTCATCAAGTCAATTTGCACAGTTGTATGATGATGATGCGCAGCCATCTTAATAATTATGTAACACTACATCACTCGACCCGTCCCTAAGCTATGCTGTCGCAAATCAATTTAGATTTTAGAGATGATGTAGTTGTGTCAATTCATTTAATAAACAAGTTTCTTGAATTCAGTTTCCTTCTTTATTCGTTACTTCATTGGGGAAAGAATAATAATGGTTCGGAATAAGTTCAAAACAAGTCCATATTCAATCTAAAGAAAAGGGGAATGAGAATGTTTTCTGGACACAAAAAACATGTCTAAAAATTTACTCATGGTGATATCCATAAACTGTCCACAAAAAGATTTGTTATAGAGTGACATTTGAAGACGGCTGTAAGCCGTACCCATTTGGATGTCTTACAGCGCGACATTAGTATAGACATACACAATCCTATGGACGTCGGGTTAAGATATCTCACTCGGCTGATAGATGGGCTACGTACATCCTATGGATAGAGGCGTGCTACCAAGGTTAATATTTGCAAATATTAACGACGGGAAAATCTGTAGGGAAACGCGGTGGATGTTTTTTTACATGCCTAGTGGGGATGTGGGGTGTAGTGGACTAGAGCGTCAACGCTTTAGAAAAAAGGCAATGAGGCTCTGGTTTCGAACCCCAGCTGAACCCGTCATAAAAATGTAAGCCGTAGCGCCCTTGAGGTTGCACGCATAAACACAGGATCCTTGATTGCTTTCGAGGATAGGACGTTGAATATACTCTGATGTGTTTAATCACATCTTCCAAATTGGAAACTAACCAGCGTCATTTGAACATTTAGTTGGAAAGTGCGCTATAGAAATTGAATAACCATAACCATAGTCACCCGCAACGTCAACATTGAATTATCCATAAAGATGGGCGCCGAATCATTCTTAAAGGCTTACCGACACTTTGTGGCAGGAAGAGGAGCACCGAAAAAATCGATAGCGGCAAAAACGGAACTAATTTTGTCAAGCAAGAGTTCAAAGAGGAGTGGAGCAAGGAGCGGTCCGGTTGGCCTATAAACTTTTTAGCGAGCTGGCAACCAGTTTCAGCCGGTTTTTGGTGGAAGAAGACGAACTGAGAGAAGCTCTTGATCAGATGGCATGAACTGGAGAAATAAACAAGAAGATGGCCGAAGCAAGAGTTAGATGGACATTTTCTCCCCTGTCGGCACCGCATTTTGGAGTGGTGTGCATCGCACAACCTGCCAATATAGCCCTGCGTATCATTTTCGTTAAACTTTATCCGAAGAGGTTTGAATCACGTTATTGGTCGAAGTAGAGGCCATGCTTAACTCAATCATTCTCTCTCATCATCTCACTCATCTAGCTGAGTGTTGACCGATGATCCCCGAGACGACAGTTCAATGGGCCCACCAACACGTACTAACCGACGTTATTGAGTATTCCAGCAGCTTGTTGCGGCGAAGATATCTAGCTTTATAAGCATTAGCTGAGTCCTTCTGGAGGTGATGGCTACTCCAGTGGACGAATAAACAAATCGATAGTGGAGTCTTTGTATTTCACATAAAGCCACTCCATGAATCAAGGGAGACGACACTGTACGAGCCGTACGAGTCCGCACAGAGAAAGGGGAATACCGGAGACTGGTTGTGAAGCAGCGTTTATTGAATACAGTGGAAGAGGAAGATCTCGAAAAATTGGTGGACGGTGTTTTGGATGAGAAAGACCCGTAAGAACAACCGGGCAACGCCGGTTGCCAAGGTGCAAAGCAATAGACTGATTTATCGCCAGAAAAAGCGATGTTATAAAAAAATCTAATGTAAAAATAATAAAACAGCTAAATCAGTATCTAACGTTTGCCGTCTATTAAATTCTCAGGAAATTCAGTAAGTTATTAATAATTAATGCTGATCGAACACAAATTTATATAAACTATGAATTTGAACAAAAAAACACCAAAATATTAGTATATGGTTGGACAGTATACCATAAAAATTCGTCTCCTTGAGATATAGAGGGAATCGAGCCGTCACCCTCGATGACCACATTGTCTCTCCATTGAACTATAGGGCTGTTCGACATCTTTTTTCGTATTTTTTGCCATCAGGGCAACGCAGCAGTCGAATTTTTCTGAATTTTTCTGACGTCATCTAACCTTGGTAAACTGGTCTGACAAAGCCAGACAAGGTGATGCGGGCTCTTGTAGCAGTCGGATTCTCTGGTCAACTGCTGCGTTGCCACGATGGAATCAAATGCGAAAAAAGATGTGGAACCCCATTAAGGAGGAGGTATTTCAAGAGATTTGCCTTTGGGTTGCGGCACGGTTTTTCCGAGTTCCATTCTTTCCCATCCTCCTACGTTTCAACATCTATGCTTTCCTCTGCTGCCCTCTCAGGGCGCAAGTAGAAATTGTTCCAAAACAGGCCTGTAAAACGTATATATACCTAACATTTTAAGCGTCTTACATCAGTCGGTGGGTATAGTGGCTAATAAGTCGTATTACGAACCAAGATTATAGAGGTTCGAATTTCAACATGCACCTTTTTTTTACTTCTCTTATTATTTTAACAAAATTGAAGCTCTTAAAAAATAATACATTATTACTGTGATTTACGCATCTGCGGCAAACCATTGAAAATATAGTTCTTAAAACACTTGCGCAGTGTGCAATCTACAAAGTTTGGCAGTATTGCTCGTAGTTCATCACAAAACCACAAGAGGCAGCAGAGGAAAGCATAGCTGTTTCTTTCTGATTCCATGAGCTTATGGACGCCGTCTTATGGGGTTGAAAACCCTCCCCCTTAATGGCTCTACCTATATGTGGTGCAACTGGTGCATCTAACGAGAAGAAGTGAAGTGGCGAAGATGATATATCAGTTCGACAACTAAAGTAAGTATTGAAACGCAGATCCCAAATAATAACAGGGTAAAGCGCTTGTCAGATTTTTTAAACTAATTCGAGGTTTTCCGGATTTCTTTACGTTGTACTTTAATGAACATTTCGTCACTTCCGGATTGAATGTTTCTATCGACTTTCCCAATATTCCAGTTTCCTGCATCCTTAGAATACTGTTGATAAATATTAGTTTATTATTTGACTATTGTGTATAAAGAAAGCTCATTTTATACCCTCTGTTAATAGTTTCTGTGTATGGACTTTTCTTTGGCAAGAAAAAATAAAGATGGCCTGGCCAAAAGGATTCTTTAGCCATTGTAAAATGGCACGAACCTTTCTTCTCTCGATCCATGGCAATGATTTTCTGGACGACCGGTTTTCCCTGCTTGCCGGTGAAACAGGAGCTGGAAAGTTAATTCATGTGGCTAACAAAAAATAATCTTTATTTAACTAACGTAAATGTAAACATGATCCCCAGATCGAACTTTATCAAGGCAAAGCTCCGTTTTATTGCAACGAAGACTCGGGTCTTCTCTCAATGAATCACCAAGTTTCCTGAAAATACTGAAATTGGTTTGCTATACACGAGGGGATAAAGAATATTGCACATTTAAAAAAGTGACTCAATAAAAAAAATACCAAAGCAAGGGTAAGTAACTTACCAGCAGCCTTAAATCTGCTGCGAAGTTTATATTGACTGTGATTTTAAGACCTGGGACTTTTTCAATATCGTACACTGAATTAATGATAGGTTTATTATTGGGTGACGTGATGAAAGCAATCAGCGTTGAACTGTAAGCTTGAACAAGAACGAAACAAGCTAGACACCAGGCAGCCGCTGCAAAACGAATTGCTAGTTGTCTATTTCCGCAATATGCACCTTGTCAATTACACAATAAAACGACATTAAAATATCGTCACGTTATTTTTAATATTTGATGTAACCAAATTATTGTAAGATAAACTTCGATAAACTTGTAACCTTGTGAAAGAAGGACGCAGATGACGTAGTCGATTATTTGAAAGCTTCCTCTGAAATCCATTTCCGATGGCTTTGATCCCATTCGTTTGTTTAGATAGACAATACCTTTGCTCAAACCAAACAGACTTGCCATGACGGCTGGTACTGATAGACAAACGCAAATCCATACCTGAAAAGATGTGGTTACAACAACATTAGTTTTGTATTGTTAATTCGGGTGAATGTGATTAGGTTTACAGTACCTACCGGCGAAATTGATACAGTGTACCAATTTCGCCCGCTTTTAGCATGGCGTCTTATGGCGCTACGCGATTTTATTTTTTATTTTTTAATTAGCAACCTAGTTGCTGTAGTCTTAAGATTTTTTTAGGGGGGTTCGAAACATAACTGGAAACATTAAAAATATGCGCCACCCCTTTATGTACATTTCCCTACCCCCTGGAATTGGCGCCAACTGTATCCATTTCGCCGAGCGAAAGTTGGGGCAGTTGCCGTGCTTTTCTAATGTCACTGCAAAAAAGGGCCCTGTTTTTTTATCCTAAAAAATTAGCGCTAGACTTACGCCCTTCTAGTTTTTAGCAAAAGATGAAGAATAAGTTCATCTTCATTTTAAGTATTTCAATTAGTTTTTTTTATTAGTTATTTAGAAAAAAACGGCAAAATTTTCCTTGAATGATGAGTCTCTCTAGTGGTAGGCATAGCAACTTCTTGTTCAGCAACGGGAAATTTTGCCGTCTTTTGCCTTTCGGCCCTAAGGGCAAAAAAGGGGATATAGTCATATAGGCAGCACGAAAAAGGGTGGGGTCCGTTTTAAAGTGAGGGGAGCTAATCTCAACTTTGAAGTGAGATTACGAGGGAAATTATTATTTAAAAAAAAATACCATGAGAATCAGCGTTAAAAACTGATTCTAATGATATTTATTTAAAATGAATCCCTTATTCATGCAAGGACCCTATTGGTACACTGTAGGGGAGGCCAGACCCATATAGGACACTGTACCACGTTAGACAGGGTCGGTAAAAATAGTAAAAATGATTCAAGAAATCCAATTTTTCTACAGTTTACTCTTAGTAGTGTAAGCATTAACTGTTAGGGGCTATAAGTTTCATGAAAATCTCATGGTTATTTCCTGAAATATTCAAGAAATAAAAAAACACGGGAAAAATGCGCAAATTTTTTCCTCACTAACGGTGCAATTTTGCCCAAGTTTGACGGGTTAAGTAAAATCTGTTCACATAAAAACATAGGCTAGTCATTTGGCTACAGTATTCACCCACATTTTTATTTATAAGTATGATAGTTTAGACGATATTCACATTTTAGTGGACGGTCTCTCGGGGTAATTTCGGAAAGGGAAATTGTCCTATCTTAACGAGAGACTTCAGCGCCACCTACATTTTTTCCTTATCTCGCCCCATATAAAAGTTGTAATTCTTTCCCTATCACAAAACTTTTTCAGTTTTAAAGATATCATTTTCAAAATTTGTTTGGAGTTTAACTAAATTACCATCTACATTTCCTGATTTTTTCATAATTTTGTATTCATCCTATCCCTCTTTTAATATCCTGTCTAACATGGTACAGGCGTCTGTCCAATATTACCCCGGCCTGGTAAAAAAACACGAAAAAATTCAAACCTCAATAACTTTTATACTTTTTTTAAAAGGTACTTAACTGAAAAAATCATGGGTGTGCGGAAACTATTTTCGCGTGATTTTGCAAAAATGTTTTCCCTTTCACGTAAGGGGATGGGAGATATGGGGAAAAACCGGTCCAATATGGGTCCGGTCTCCCCTACCAATTTCGCCAGTAGGTACTGTATATATGTATAAAGTATACGCTACTTCGGTGCTCATGGGTTGGACCAAAGCGCCAATGTTAGTAGAAGAATTGGGAATCGGGATGAGGATACTAAAAGAACCGGACATCCACGGAGATGAAACATCTGCATCTTTAAATCGCTCTGATGTTACCACTAAAGCCCCGAGATACAACTCAGCGTCCTAAAATGACAATTTAGAATGGTTCAAACGTGACATTGCTTTATTAGCTAATAAACATTATTCATGCTATATTTTTGTGTTAAAGTAGAGTACCCGTTGACGTAAGAAAGTCATTCCTCCTCGCTGATTTGGCAAATCATCTACGACCATATTAGGTCCAGTCATGGGTATGTATGAATATCTATAGGGAGTAATTAAAGATGAAAACAAATGCATCACAGTATGATTCCTTGCCAAATTAAGAACATAATAACCGCTATAATTACGTGAAATTGTAGCGAAGAGAAAGCCAGTCAAGTGCGAGAGAAACGGGTCCCCCAGACTGGACGGCATGACTTTTTCTATTCATCGTCGAAAATTCCTGGAAGCTTATTCATTTACATGTCACAAAAAAATAAAAAAATAAGTAATTAAACCAGCATAGACTACATTATAAACTTTTTACTGGAGAAGCAATTAAGCGAAGATGTTTTCGGTTTAGGGGATTTGACTCCTGGTGAGGTAACGCTTCACTTGGCCCAACAACGACTAGTTCTGCGTTGAACCGGCCAATGAACATGAAGAGGACGAATGGTAATCGCCTCATCGCGTTGCTGCTCCGTGGCTGCTATTGGTAGGTTCAGCAATAGTGGAGGCCTTTTTATATGTTTTAAATAACTGCATTGATTTTTACTTTAAAAAAAGCAGCTAAAATAATTGTAGATGGTTTGTTATTGTTGTTTTTTTTTGTTTTTTTTCGTAGCTTATTATAGAGCTTAATCGCCATGGAAACGATTTTTTTAAAACCCAAACAGAAGGTTATTCCATTCTTGAAAAATTTGTCTTCTTTTGCCCAACTGTAGGCCTATAGGTAACAATTATTACAAAATTGGCTGTATTTTCGTTTGTGATTCTTTTGTTATAATCTTTTCCTGTCGTCATAGTAACACAAAATCTCCTGTGGAAATTAGACGTAATTAAAGTGATCCATTCAATTTCATTCAACGCCATGATCTTTATATTGCAAAGTTGACATAGCATATTCATCGGGTTGTGCGTCTGAGTTTAGATTTGAGCATTACCAAGTACCGGAATCATTTTCAAAAATATTTAAAAAATGCAAGCAATAATTTATATGGCGTCCAGATAGTTATTGCATGTCGATTGATAAAACATAATCAATTGCAACATAAACAGTGAGGAGTAACGCGACGAATAAAATGAAAACCGTTCTATGTTTCCTGCAAAAACTATCCCCAGGATTGAGCGGTAAATTATGGCTAGAGAAATCGGTCAATCTCGTTACTATGCCTATTTCACAGTAAACATTCAATCGCGAAACATTCAATCGCGATCGTTTGTTGCTTGCATACATTATATGTTTCTTTTCTTTCTTGAATTTTTATTGATTGAGTGGATCGAGATGAGACACACAAAAAATAATAGTTTTTGAAGAGAGGAGTTAAGTTTAAACTTAATAACTATGATTACAATGCTGGGCGAGTCCTTCAATTTCTTTTGCTGATGGTGTGATTTTTTTAGATTTATTACATGACATGAATTTAAACAACTAAAAAATATACAAAGTTGACGAATATTCGCATCCAACTGGCGGTTTTCGCCTTCGGCCCCACAATACAATTGCTGTTAAGCACGTACAAAATAGTGGAAAAGAAAGAAAATGATTTCGTCTTACGTAATTTGATGTTTGTTATCGAATAGTAAATTAAAATATTTAATTTGTGGGACTTTCAGCTTAACCATATGACCTTCAGTGATTTGATTCTAATAAACTATTTTTCTTAAAGTTTCATGGTGTAAATGTTAGCACTACAGACTCTGAATATGGAAGTCCGAATTCAAATCTCGGTGAGACTTCATTCTTTATATCTTTCTTGGAATATCTGTGGGTTTAAAAAATCTACTTGGAACCTAATTTCATTTTAAAGGCGAATTATTTGGTTATCTGTGGAATTTTTAATTAATTTTTAAAGATTTTGAAAACGGGGGAGCAGACAAAGTGTCATCGATAGCTTTTCTTGTCCATTAGGCTAGAAAAGAAAAATCTATAATTAAATGGAACAGCCGCGGCAAAATGTTGGCAACAATTCCATTTAAAATTGTAGAGACACCTTCCGACACGCAACATTCAAATTATGATCAATAATGTTTCCATTTTAAAAAATAAAAGATAATCATAACAAGAAAAAATATAAACATAAATAATACCGGTGCTAAAGAAAAAAACTAATCAAACAAATTGTTTTCATCAGGTCTTCATTTTGAAATTATTTTGTCTTATTATTTATTATTTATTATAATTTATTATTATTATTATTTATTTATTATTATTATATTGTCTTATTATTTTGCAAAGGGAAATTATTAGCACATCTTGAGGGATAAAGCTTAATTATCTGACGTTTCAGTTTACAAAAATGATGTAAATGGCCAAATGGGATTTTTATTTGCATTTCAAGACAAGACATGAATGTTTTCCATCATTTGACAGCTCTGCATTAACACACAGAAACGGGAAATGGATCTGAGATGGGAACAAAGAGGCTGTTCTGATTTGCTTATCAACCTTATTCACTTTTATGAGAAAAAGGTTATGCTGGGCGTGCCGGAGTAGCCTAGAAAATCGGATTGGGACGAAGGCCGTGAAGGAGGGCAAGGACGTACTTCATTTTTTCTTCTTTTGTTATCAGTTTTTGTCAGTCGAAGTACAGTTCCCGTGATTCCGCGGATTCCGCAGAATGAAAGAATTTGAGAGGCGATCTAGGATTGCTGGTGAAGTCGTACCGCCGGTATGCAACTTGAAGAGGTTTGTAGGCGGATTCTATTCCCAGTAAATGAGTCAGACTACCAGCGGAAGCGGGTGCTGCCGATGCGGAGGCGACAATAAGCAAAGTGAAAACGACCTGTTATAGCGCCAAAACATTTCAGATTAAATTGAATAATTTACAAAATATACAAAGCAACTTACGAGGAAACGCATATTGTTTGTGTTAAGAATGGAAACTTGGTTAGCACAACACACAATTCTGCAATTGATTGCAGGCTTATATATACGTTAGCAATCAGGGCGTTGGTCTGAATTTACTTCCTTGAAAAGAACTACCTTCATCATCTTCGCCCGTCTTTCGTCGCGCTCATTGCGCAATCAATGATTTCGCAACTGATTCCATCTCGTTAGTTTGCTGCGCACCTTGGCGATCCTCAATATGGAATAAGCGCATTTAAATTAGTCTCGAGCGGTCTCGAGAACCATGGTCAAATTTAAAGAAATATTTTCACTGATTTTGTCGCCAACCGGCGGAAATGAAAATATTAAATGCTTATGTAAGAACACATCTTTGCAAGCAAAAAGTTGGAAAACTTTTAAATATGCTCTAATTGAAAACTCGGGTGTTTCGGAAATGATCCAAATACATTATAGCCGCTCGTCCTTCATCGATATTTAATAAACTTGTTTTTGTTTTGTTTTCTTGTCTCAATTAGTTTGAAGGAGGATGACCATTACGTAACTAGTAGTGGTGTAGACGTATAGTAGAAGCTGCTGCCAGCGATGCGGTGCTCGACTGGTATGGCCACAATCAATTTAATTCCCTTTTTATTCACGTCAAATACTAAAATGAGAATTGTATTTTGCAGCGGGATTTCGTTAGAGCTCTACGTGGCTATTCGTTTTTCGTCGACGTGTCATTCAACATCTGGTAAGCACGAACAGAAACAGTGACGCTCTGGCTCCAATAATTGCGTGCAGAGTTTTAGAACAACAACAACAGACACTGAAGACACTTGCCATGATATTAGAACGCTCGAAAACATTAGTGCATGGTCGTTTATACATACAGATTTTTACATAGAGACTTACGGATATATAACCGGATATGAGCGAGAAAAGCTTAGCAGGGGGTTTTCTACAGACAGACAGAAGGCTTGCAGGTGTGATCCGTGTTTTTATCTCTGCAGTCTGCAAAGACAAATTGCAATCTAGCTGCGACTCCGAGTGACTCTGTTGAAATGAATGTTTTTTTTTCCATTTCTAATATATAAGTGTATCGTTTTGTTGTGAGACTTGATAAAACATAACAATCATTCCATTAAACTAAATGATTTTTTTCATAATATGAAATATACCCAAAAATATGCGTTCCACCAGATACGGGGTTAAAACCCGTGGTTTATTTGAAATAAATAAATCGCTATACATCATGATAGAGAAGTAGCGTTAGTGCAACGTGGGGACGATCTCGCTTTGGTTTACGAAAAATATACAAGTCCCTTTTTTGAATAATTGGCATAAAATATTACAAACTAGGGAAGAGTAGTAGTAAGGGTTGACACAAACTGTTCTATTTTCCCTCCCATTTCCATCTTTTTTTTATATCTTTTGGTCTTAAAAAAAGACCAAAAATTCTTTTATCTTGAACATATTTTTTGAAAATTTCATTAGTTACAATTCTAGCGTTATTAAAGTTATAAAACCAAAAGAAAAATGACGCAACATGCCCCTTCAACGGGACTAGTTGGCTTTCACTGTAATTCTAATGGGAGAACAGCCTACACCGGGGTTGATGAAACCTCGATTTGATCAAATAAATCATAATAACAACGATTTATTTTGTCAGGGTGGATTTGATATAATTCCCTTGGTTAGTTTTTAATATCCATACGTAATTTGAGCTAATTCAAAAATTAAGTTATTCATAGCAATGGCAATTTTCCATAAGCCAACTAGCCCTACGGTGAAAGGCAGAAATAGCCCCAACAAGGTGGTTTACAAAAAATATATTTTAAGCCACTATAATTTAATTTTCTGTTTACGCCTTTGCATATAGTCGATAAACGATAAAATTCTCTATTTCACTAGTATTTTTAAATAGTTCTTTCGTTATTCCAAAAGAAATTATATCAAAAAGCTTTTCGAAAAATCTTAAATAAGAAAAGTCAAAAAGTGTTTTTACTTCACATCTTCAGAACGGCTTGTCATACATTCTTGAAATTTCCAATATTAGTGCGTATGATAATGATGCACACATGGTAAAAAACTCAATTTTTAAAATTAAATATAGTGCTAAATAATTAGGAAAGAGCGACCTGCCCCCAAGCCTTTTAGCCCCACTCTCCTCTACTTTAATTTACGCAGCCTACTTGGGGAAAAAATGTGTCCGCGCCATTACTTATGACGAATTGATCTGTGGCCCGAAAATCTAACCACTAGACCATTTATTAGTCAAATCCAATTAAATGTTTGATAATCAAGTTGCTAACGAGGACTTCAGATATATTATCCTCAACTTCTTTCAGACAGTGTAGATTATTGAACAAAATAAATTTTCCAATCAAATTAAGTTTTTGAAATATACTTCAAAAATTTAGTTGCATTTTTTTTTTCACCCATAATAAAACAGGTAATAGAAATGAAATTTATAATAAAACCCCGTGATAAAACGTTAATAACTGATTATATCTCACGTTACAATATCAAATATGAACGCATTCGATCAAACTGTTTTCCAGTAAGTAATTTTTTCAATAGGGACTTTAAGCATAATCTGTCCGTGGCGCCCGCAATCATTAACACGATCATGGCGGACAGATATCCTAGTATTAGACTAGGGATTCATTATTTCTGTATGTTCCAGTAATTCTCTTATGTAATACGTGACAAAAAACCTAAAATTATGAACGTTTGACAGTTTCCAGTCTTTGGAAATACAAATGCCTCCCAAATAACCAAATAACCGGATTCATGATTCATTTTAGCCAATAATTAAGGCGTGATTTAAGCGGCCCAGGAGATGGAAGAAGTTTAATATGAACCCAACTTAAAATTATGGACAGCGGCCTCCTTTGATAGATCTTTAATAAGCGCGGATTGCTACGTCGGAGAAGGCCACGACAAGCAGAATGAGTCGTTTGGTTCAGGCGAGCCTACAGCAGGCCGGGTGTTTGCCCATGTTTAAAAAAACGCCGAGAGTCTGTCGTCCATTTTACGAATCCCAGAGTTGACTACCTTTTGGGGGATAATAGCTGCTTCACAAGCAGTAAGGAGGCCCCTGAGATCCATTTCACCGCACTTAAAAAAAACCTTGCCGATTATCCGACAAATTATCCCCAAAAGACAGGAATCCAGATTCGGATATTTTTACTACCGAAAAAAGAGACAGTGGAGGGTACCGCTAATCGGCAATTTAGGTTATAATTTTTTACTGTGTATACATTCCAAGTTAAATGTTAAAAGCTTACATAATAGCTTCTAAGGGATTTTTTCCCTTCGATTCCCCATCACCAGTGTTGCCATATCCTAAAATATTTAACCATTCTCTTTCTCCCTCTTCCGTCCAAGGGAAGAAAGAGATTTTGAGATATGGCAACACTGGCGAGGGGGAATCGAAGGGGAGAAAACGGAAAACTTATAATTCGTGTTTTCAATTACGATTTCATTACTATAAATGAAACTTGAAAAATGTGATCTTATGACCACACATCGAGCTAATGCAGCTCTTTTTTAAGAACTTTCCCACCCTATAATATTACGTAGATACCGAATGACAGGCCTCCAAAGTAAGCCCATTCCCTACTAGGCCTCTTGGCCGTACGGATAATTCCGCAACGCGATAAAAACCACATATCGCGTTGTTGAAAAATTCCCAAAAAAAATCACATGATACCCCGCCCTAATATTATTAACCTTTGAAAAAAAATTTATTGAATTCCACCGAGAATTCTATTTTTGGGAGCGTTTCGAAAAACGCGTTTTCCCTACTGATCCTCTCAGCCGTACGGATACTTTCGGTACCCACTGTATATTAGTTTATTGGTATTTTGGTTTGAATCGGTTTATCATCTATTTGGATTCTACCAACCAAATTACCCCCTTCTTTTGTATGATTTCTCACCTTTAGATTAAAATTTGTGCAGAGCGTACCTAACGTTTTGGAACGCGCAAGAGAACCTTATGGAAAAAGGCGTATTTCTCAGCTTCCCAAAAAAAAACAATTTTTGTCGGAATGCTACCAATTTTTTTTTACGTAGCCATTAGGGATAGGATAAAGCCATTTTTTTTAGATTTTTTCATTCACGGAAATATAAGGTTTTTTAACGAGCCATAAGTTTTGGAAAGCTCCGTATAGTTATATGTAAATTAGGTTTCTTTATAGGGTTATAACTTGTAACGGGTAAAACTAGAACGACGCGGAAAGCTTTAAAAATTAAAACGATGAGCTTTATAAAGTTAATATTTATAGTGGGTGTACAACGAAATAGAAAATCAAGTTTGACTTTTTCCCATTAATTTTATGTGTTCACCCACTATCTCCTACGCGAATTAAAAATAAATTTGAATAAAGAGAAAAATAATGATAAGTTGTTTGTACAACTTTAATGAACTCATGAATTATATTTAACATATTTATTATTTTGTTTGTTTTCGCTGTTCTCTAAGTTGTCTCGTGGGTTCAAGCAGCTATATTACACATCATTATAATACAAATATACATTGCATTTTTTTGTATTAACAATTAGTCCACAACTCATGCCGTTTGGGGGTTTTAATTTTTTGGGAAATATTGACTGAGGCATTGCAGCCAGTCCCCCAAATAAACTATTTTTTTTTTTAATTTTGCGGAACTCAAATGGTGAAATCCGGGATTTTCTATCTGTTATAGTTATTTTTAATTGTTTAATAAAATAATTTAATAGCCGAGATGAGAAATTTCCCTTGCTTTTTCTTGTGAATAAGATTCGAAATTCAATAAAACTCGGAGAAAATGGCGACGCCCGAGTCCATTCCCCGAGTTTTAGATCCCCGAGCACGAACCTAGAGTTTTAGTGACGTCCGCTTACCCAGCAAGCGATCGATCACTATATATTTGATTTTTTCACTTTGCCCGTGTCTCCGTGACAACGGATATGTTTCAACATTAATTTCTTCTCCCATCTCAGAAATAAGCTTTTGAGTAATAACAAGATTGGCCAAGTTCTCTAGCCATATAATTCCCCACTCAAACTTGATAAAGTTGAAAGAGAAATAAAGATAAAGCTGAATTTTAGAAAAATAATAGGTATGACATTATTTGATGTTTCTAAATTATTTTGGTTCAATTCATCCTATTTGAAGAATAATTATGCACTTATATATCTGGGCACCACAAATTATTTTAGATTTTTTATTGTCTCAGTAGTGGTCAAATCTCAACTAAAACTCACAGCAAGACAAATATGGTATGTGATTTGCGCAATCGATATCATAAAGTATACATCGAATATGTAACTCTATGATTGCCACAGTGATTTCCTGTTCCACAACGACATGAAATTGCTAATAATTATCAATTGTGTAGTTTCACTTGGCAAAAGGAAGATGTACAATCTTTTGAAATAACAGAAAAGGTGGGCGAAAAAATTTAATTCGTATCCATGGCAATAGGGTTGTAAAATAAAAAAACATCATATTTCAGATTTCTTTGGTATTTGAAAAATTAAAAATCAATAACTTACAAACATATAAAAGCTTCCAATATCGCTGAACACCATGGCAGTCACGAAGTAACGATGATGCGATTATTGCCATTCGTTCTTTTTACTTTTCTTTGCAGTACCAATGCAAAAAAAGTCGGTGACGTGTTGCTTCGTGATGCTTTGCCTAAGCAGGAAATGAATTCACTTAACGAGAAGCATCTTCGCTTAATCGCTAGTCCAGTAAGACATGTTTGATAAAGCCATTCAATGCTTGTTGAATTACTTATTTTAGTTTTTTGGAACGTGTAAAGCTTCCGGGTGAACGAAGTGAAAAGAAATTCGACTGGCAATGTCGTCCAGACTGCGGGACCCGTTCCTCTTTCCCTTGATTGGCTTTCTCTTCGCTACAATTTCACGTATAATTGCGCCAATTTTATATTTTATTTGGCAGAGAATCATATTCCTTATAATGCATCTTTCATGTAGATATTCATACATCCCAATGACTGGACCTAATATGATCGTAGATGATTTGCCAAATCAACGAGGAGGAATGACTTTCTTACGTCAAGGAGTTAACTCTCATTTAACATCATTAAAATTACAAAATAAAAAATTTACATCCAACATATTCTACATTTTCCATTTCAGGAGGCTGAATTGTATCTCGGGGCTTTAGTCGGATCAGTAGAGCGATTTAAAAATGCAGATTTTTCATCTCCGTGGTTGTCCGGTTCTTTTAGTATCCTTATACCAATCCCTAATGCTTCTACTAACATTGGCGCTTTGATTCAGCCCATGAGAACCGAGGTAAGAAAAGAATCTATTTATAACATCTAATACCACCTTACTAAATTAATACAAATTTTCACCAAACAATTTAAGGTGTGGGTGTACATTTGTCTATCAGTACCAACAGTCATGGCAAGTCTTTTAGGTTTGAGCAAGTGTATTATCGCCATGAATAAACGAATGAGATGTAAGCCATCGCGAATGAATTTCAGAGACAGTTTTCAAATAATCGACTACGTCATCGGCGTTCTTCTTTCCCAAGGTACACAATTAATGTTACGATTCGGACTTATCAAAAAATAAGAAATGATGTGAAGTTATCGGATGGCATTTATTCTAATAAGGTGCATATTGCGGAAATAGAAAACTAGCGATTCGTTTAGCTGCTGCGGCGTGGTGTCTGGGATGTTTCGTTCTTGTTCAAGCCTACAGCTCAACACTCATCGCGTTCATAACTTCACCAAATAATAAACCTATAATCAATTCGGTGTACGATATTCCAAATGTCCCTGGTCTAAAAATCACAGTCAATAGAAATCTTGGAGCAGATTTATTGCTTAGGGCAAGTAGTTTTTGGTTGATTTTTAAATTTGTATTTCACCCATTTTTGTATTAACATTTGTTTCTTCTGGTGAATAGCAAAACAATTTCAGCATTTTCACGAAACTTGGAGATTCATTGAGAGAAGACCCAAACCTTCGTTGCAACAGAACAGAACTTTGTCTTGATAAAGTTCGATCTGGAAACTATGTTTACATTCACGTAAGTTGTTAAAGAGCAATGGGTTCCTGACTAGTTTTTTGGTTGTTTTCTTGACCGGAGAAGTCCTTGACCGAGAAAATGAAAAAAATCCGTAACAATTTGTAATAAATTTTTGAAAACCCGGAAAAAACCTCCAGAAGTCTCGAAAAATTTCTTATGGTTCACTTAAAAGAAGAATCTGGAACCTTGGCAAAGAGATTATGTTAGCACTATTAAAACTCTGGGTCTAGGAACTTAAGTTGACATTCACATATTTTGAAAAATATCAAATTATACAGTACCTACCTCAAACATAGGTAGGGAAGTAGTGCACTACTTGGCTACTTTTTGGGGGGTTTTCGCGTGCAATATTGCAAAATAAAACTTGTTTTGAATGGTAATTGTATTAATGTGATTTCCCATGTGCTTCTCTACCTACACTTCTGGTATGTAATTTTGGTTTTTAAGTTCTGTAGGTTTGCATGATTCAAAATGTTGTTCTGTTCACAAATAATAAAAACGAACTTGTTGTTTATTTCTGTTTTGTCAAACAGGGAAAACCGGTCATCCAGAAAATTATTGTCATGGATCGAGAGCAGACAGGATTTTGCCACTTTACTATGGCTTCAGAAAACTTTTGGCCGGGCCATCTTCATTTCTTCTTGCCAAAAAATAGCTTTTATACAGAAACTATTAATCGAGGGTATCAAATTATGTTCTATCTATACGTAACTAGTCAAATAATTAACACCAGTTGCTGTTATATTATCAGCATATTAAGGATGCAGGAAACTGGTCTATTGGAAACATGGGTAGCAACATTCAACCCTGAAGCGAAGGAATGTTTATCGAAGAATAATATCAAGAAAACCGGAAAACCTCAAATTAGTCTAAAAAATCTGACAAGCGCTTTTTCTCTTTTGATAAATGGAATATGTGTCTCATTTATAGTTTTTTTAGTCGAATTGAGTTTTCGCTTTTGCCACTTTAATTCTTCTTATTAGTTCTCACGTGTAGCTATAACAGATTTAGCAAAAAAAACTCATAGCGGGTGGGATGACGGCTCAATTCCATCCGTATCTCTAGGAGTATATTTATAGTATAGGCCTAGTTTCTAAGCCGTCTTTTTATAGGCGTTTGTGTTTGAATACTCTTTAATGAACAGCATTAATATATAGTAGAGCTTAATAATAATTTCAACCGGGGACAAATTGCATCACGACATTTTTTCATGAATTTTGTTCTTTGTAGTAATATTAATGTGTATTACAAACCCTCCTTTAAATATTAATATTTGCTGTAAAATAATGCAATCAAAAACGTTAAACTTAGAAAAATTTGTATAATAAAATAAATACACGGATAAAGTCACGGATAGCTGTTTACAAGGGACCTTATGGTGGACAGTTCCTCCGTAAATTTATTATTCCTAGGGATGTATTTGTTCTAAAATTTTTCTATTTGTCTACAAAAATAGCTAAGATACCAATGTATCAGACTGTAAAATTCGTTTGCCTGCATCTTTTATCATAATTAAGTTATTCAGATATTAAATAAAGCTGATTCCGCCGCCGCATACACAACCAAACGCAATTTGTGTGCGGCAGTGGCTGGATGAACCCATATCCCCATCAATGAAATGCCTAAAGGTAAAGGTTCTAAAAGGAGACCTTTTAGTTTTTATTACAAAATGAGTGTAACAATCTATTTAAATTTTTCATGCCAGTCTGCATAAAATTATCTTACACGGCCGTACATCGTAATAGCAGGAGACACTTTTACTCAACAATTCGAGAATTTTACTCATTTCGTTCCATTCAGTTGACTTATAAAAAAAAGATAGTCGACTATCCTTCCTTCAGTAAAGTGGTTTTCATGCGCTTGATGCGCTTCGTTATTCAAATTTCTAAATTATGTTGTTGGAATATTTTTTATTTGATAGGCCAATCGTTTCATGTGGCATGCGATACTGGGAATCGCAAGTTCTCCCTTCAGACTTGGTAACTTTAGACACAAGCATAACTTTTGTCTAGAGATGAGACAGAAGCGGAATTATGTCAAACATATTGCCTTATATGCAGACGGGTGCAATACAATGTTTTATTTTACGCAGATTCAACATTTATTCTGAGAATATATGCCTATTTCTTTAAAATCAGTTCTACAAATCTAGGAATTACTACAAAAGAATGAGAGAATTCCTTAAGCTTTGCATTGAATTCGTTACAATTACGCTATATCCACCCTAATAAGCAAACTTGGTGTGACGTCCAGCAGCTCTAAAAATGCCCTAATGGCAAATCAAAATTTGAAACCAGCTAGGCTTAAGAAGTGTTCTTTTAAATTCAAGAATCGTAAAATAGTTTATTTAAGATAAGCTATTACATTTAAAAATATTCGAATTTCTACCATGACTAATTTTCATTTTTATATAATAAATGTTTTCCAATTAATGCATCGGATACCGACCTTTAAAGGCAATTTTACCATTCCCAAATGGTTATTATGTGATTTCGGTAGGGCGGGGCTTCTCAGTGCTCATATCTTATGTCTCAATCATTAAATTGATTTAATAGATTCAAATAAAACAACAACACTCCCCACCTTCATGAATGATCCCACCTAGTCGCGTATGATTAATATTGTGCAGGGTAAATTTCAAGACTGACTGATTTTTCTTTACAATATCACAATTTTCCCCCTCTTGGTCTTTAGAAAACGGGGTCTTTCGTCGCATTTGTGGAAAATGATGTTGTGATTTTCATGGGAAACAATTGGATGGGATGATGGGAGTGGCTAATGACGTATCCCAGTTCTGTATTGGACAAGGATTTGATTGTTGTTCCGTCCAAAAATATTTTTTAAGCATGGGATGTATTATGCAATTTTCCATGGTAATTTCCCTCAAAACTGTTTTATCCCGTAAATTATTTATCTTATTTTATAACAACAAATTTCCCGCACTTATCTCACTTGATTCTCTTTTACACTTGCTCCCTACAAATTATCTCGGCAGTATGGATACTTAAGAAACGTTAAAAATAAAACATAACGCGTTGTTGTAAAATTCACCGAAAAATCACATCAAACCACCCACCCTAGTAGCACACTCACATCCATCGTATATCATATGGATGTCTTCATGTCTAAATCGAATCTTATCTAGCTACAACCTAAATTGGATATCACATGGATAATCAATTTACTACGGCCTTATGCTATCTTCGTATAGATGTACTATATATCTACGTCACGGACATCCATTTGTGACTAGAAATCAGACGCTTAACAGACAGACGTGACATGACGTCTGTGAGATGTCCAAATTAACTTTCCACAGGATAGATGAGGACGACTTTGAAGGACTTTAACTTTTAATAATTTTTACTGCTAATATTAATTATTACGTTGTCAAGTAGTGTTAAAACTTTTGATCTGAAAACATGCTCATGACACACCAGTTTTTCAAAGAGGCAAAGAGTTTATCTCTGCAGTCGCCATTGTTTCAACTGACTTCAACGACTAACCACGCTGCTCGCTAACCAGCAATCGTGTTCAGTGTATTTTTAAGAATTGTTGTCCTGTTTTTCCAAATAGTGGCATAAAAAATACAGTAAGTTTAAATTTAACGCATTTTTTGCATTTGATAGATGGATTTAAGAGTTTTGTATTTATTTTTTCATGTTTAGAATGATGGTAAATTCTAAATCGTTTATCTGGAGACCCAAGGTGGGCTTTGTGTTACAGTTATACCTGACTTCTGGCTGCACGACACCAATATTTGCTATTATCCCGCCAAACCTGAAGATGTAGCTTTTGCAAAGAGAGAGAAGCCTAACTCGACTTGGTAAAACTACAGATGTGTGTACAGAGAACTATTCGGTAAACATTTGTTGTTTGGCGACTGGTCATTGAATTAATTTGTGCATACCAATTTCAATTCTACATTCAGACACATACAGTCAAGCACGAAACAAGGTGTCTAGGGCATATAATTTAGACATCAACACCACTTCTGAATCCGATGGAAATCGCTTAGAAAGAGGGAAAAGGATCAAGAAAATTCGTGCTTTATACTCCCCCACACCTAATCAATTTCTAGTACAGAGGTGACTTCTGTAAGGCACTTTTTAGGGGCTCGAAAAGGCGCGCTTACTTTGAAGAATAACTCTCGGGTTTTTAGGCCAAACTAGTTTATTGGTTACACAGCACAGTATACAAGAGAAGTATAATCGAGATTGAACTTACAACTGGAACCACAAGCAGTTGAAGAGTGAGATGACTAGTCTAACTCTTGGAGGGTGCGACGGGAGTTTATATATGTATTCCCTCGCGGCCATTTTGGAATGGTTGAACGTGTCAGCCATTGAAGTAATTCCAAAATGGCGGGAGACAATCATGAGAGGTTATTCAAACTGGTGGGAAATATATTCCAAAGTGGCGGGCGACAATGAGAGGCTATTAAAAAGGAGAAGAGCATGAAGGGGGCGGGGTTACAGAAGATACATACAGTAAACGATATGTACTCCTTTGGTCAGCGCCCGGCTGCGCATTACACTTCGAATGCATGAGTCCTTCAAGTGTCTCACCTTTGCCAAATCGACTAACTGAAACTTTTAATCGCTCAAGTAGGAGAACACTTTTCATTTTTCTGTTTCAAATGTCTATTATTTTCTTATATTTGTACAGTGGTCCAGTCTAGTTTGACACAATCAACACAAAGTCAAGTTGAAAGTCCAGGCTTTTACTCGTCAGTCAACATTATGGAAAATAATTATGAGAAAACTTCAGACAGCGGGGAATCTATCGAACTGCATACCAGCTTAAGCCAGCATTCAACAATGGTGAGTTCATACAATTGGTCTTTGGCCCATATTTATTATATGATGTGCCCAATCATCTTAGTTGCTCGTCCGACGTCGACCCACGATGTAAGTATTCTAATTATACTCTAGTCACTGTTGTGCCATTGTCCCGTTGCTACGTTTTAATTTATGATCTCTTTTTCAGTAGGGGAGAACGGGGCAATTGAGGTAGTGGGTAACTTGGCACCCAGCGTTTTTCGTCATCTTGCGACCGAAGGATTGCATTTTAAAAATTCCCAGTTATAGTTTTTAATGATGCTCATCTTTAAAAAAAATTACGGAAATAGTCCATGTGGTATGGAAACAACAACTAAAATAATTTTTTTGCCCTTAATTCGTGTCGTCCATTTCGTTTTTTATTTTTTATTTTGTGGACTTCTCTAGTTAACTTAAAATTTATGAAGAAATAGTTTCTGAAAGTAAATTCTATTATTTTTCAGAAACCAATTTTTATTTATTTTTATTAACATTATTATTGCTGGAAAACGCAATAATAACAAAGAAACCTTTTCTCGGGGCAACTTGTGTGGCTAGGTTAGAGATGGGAGGGAAAATTTTTCGGAAAATTTAGTTGATGACGCCATCGCCAGGTGTTCTTTTAGCCCGTAAGAATAACATGGGACATCCTACCCCGCGTACATGACCATGTTGCCCCCCGACTCGACCTACCCTCCTTCATTTCTAAAGCGCTTTTGGTTTCAAACAAAGCAAATTGTCAGAAAATAAAATACGCTTTTTATAGCTGAATTTTTCCTATTTTTTTTTTTTTTAAGTAAAGTAAATAAGTGGAAGTAAATAGTGAAATAAATAAGTGGTAGCTCAAAAACAAAAAAAGCGACAACTAGTACAGCTCTCCCCTATACTGTGAGTGCAGAATCGGATTGAATTAAGAATTAAAATCTCGTTAACTAGTTTTTCGGAAAATTTACCTCAAACCTGATCGACTATATTTCTGATTCTGAGCAAATGAGTTTTTTTCTACATGTTTTCTCTCGTCGATTTTCAGATAGACAGGTGATAAAATTATTCGTGTTCCATAATTGAAAACCTAGAAATCTGTCATAAACCTTTTTGTTTTTCAGACCTTTGACTTGATATGCATCTGGCAACATAGAATAATTGTCATTAAGTCAATTTGCACAGTTTTATGATGCGCAGCCATCTTAATAATTATGTAACACTACATCACTCAACCCATTCCTAAGCTATGCTGTCGGCAATCAATTTAGATTTCAGAGATGATGTAGTTGTGTCAATTAATTCATTTAATAAACAAGTTTCTTGAATTCAGTTTTCTTCTTTATTCGTTACTTCATTGGGGAGGCGAATAATGGTTCGGAATAAGTCCAAAACAAGTCCAAATTCAGTCTAAAGAAAACGGGAATGAGGATGTAGTCTGGACACAAAAAGTATGCCTAAAAATTTACTCATGGTGATATCCATGGGCTGTCCACAAAAAGATCTCCTATAGAGTGACATTTGAAGACGGCTGTAAGCCGTACCCATTTGGATGTCTTACAGCGCGACATTAGTATAGACATACAAAATCCTATGGACATCGGGTTAAGATACCTCACTCGGCTGATAGATGGGCGACGTACATCCTATTGTGAGAATCCGCTGATCCCCAATAAACGGAGCAAGAGGGATCCAAATTCCCACGGCCTTCAACCGAAGGTTAACCTCGTAAAACCTTGAAAATCCAAGTTTACCCTTCTTCACACCTTAAACCCACCGAGATTTCTACCTTACTTGACCTTGTAACTTTCATATAAATATTTGCCTCTGCGATACGCTGAACCAGTCTTGTTCTTGATGTCGGGGTTAAAACCTCTGCTCGAGTGTTGCTCCGGCAATGTTGCTCCCACACCTGGGCACTACCACTACACGTATACAGTTTACACGCTACTACATACAACACTTACACATCCACAAACATAGCTTCGGATGTCTCTTTAGAAAGTCCTAGAAGTCGGCCTGGACAAATATGAAGAGAATTCAAATAAGAATACGGTGAATTGCAATGTCATTTCAAAAAGTGGTTTGGTTGAGTGGAAATGAGACCAAACTAATAAGTTGACGACGTTATCGAGTCCATACCATTATGCCCGATGTTTCTCCCTCGGCTAACATAATAACGGTGGTCTAATGGTCAGAACCTCCGGCTGTATTGTCAAAGGACCGTCGTTCGAGTCTCGGACAAAGCGAGAAAGAAAATACCATTAAATTGAAATTTTATAAAGACAATTGCACCAGTCACTGCTTTATCATGCGGTCACATGCTGCGTTACATTGGTCAGTGTCTTAGCAAAACTATAAGGACCCATGTTTCCCCGACTTCTAACATATCACCGGTGGTATAATGGTCAGCATCCCGGCTTGACATGTCGCAGGACCGAGGATCGAATGTCAACCAAGCAATTTCGAAATAATTGGAATTTTTTTAAATTTAAAAAGACAATAGCTTGAAAATGAGTGTAATCTAACAATTTTGAAATGTTCGACCACCGATCTTCCACTTCCATTAACTCCGGAAGCTTTTTAAGTTTAATTTGTCAAAAAATGGAGGAAAGGAAAGAATGAAAAAAAGAGGAGACCAGACTCTCCTTTTCTCCCTTTTCTTCCCTCGGACACGATTTACCCGAAAAGCCTATGCGCAAACCACAATGGGCGAGCCAAATAAAAATCTGCTGTTCACGGCACCCCTTCACACTGCAACGCGCGGCAAAAATATTAAATAACATATCACTCAATCGGATTCAGAATCTTGGATTGCTGTATTGGTTTTAACCTTTTTTGCTAAATTTATTAGATTTTCCGGTAAATTTCCATTTTCCCAGCAGTTAATCCTTCATTTTTCAACCAATTATTTGCCTTCAACAACGCACTTACAGATTTTTCATGTAAGGCGAACGCAAGGGAGTTTTTGTGAGTTTCATTTCTTTCATGAAACTAAAAATTCTCTCCGCAGAGGCAATGCTAAACGGCAAAGAAAGTAGGAGGGAAATACAGACTTTCAAGATCGGGAATTGTGGCTCCCCACTGGGAAGTTTTTGCAGCAAATCCAGCAGATACACGATTCCAATAAAATTCTACATCCATGTTGTAGAATGCAAAAGTAGATTGACTAGAATCAATTTCAAAGTAATCAATGGGCATATTGACATTAGATCTCCATTCTTTATCTGCCTCAACAACATTACAATGGTCATTGAGCAAAGGAAAACGTTTGAATAGGGAAGACAAGGATGCAGGACAAAGATTACGAGCATTCTTCGGTTTCACTAGCGGAAGAATTTGGAACTCATGGTCCTTAAAACCAAAGCGTTTCTGAATTTCAGAAATGGAAGTTATAAAGAATTTCTAGACGAACGCGAATAAATATTCAATCGGCGTGAAGGAACGTTCAAATTCCTCACTGAACGCGAGTTGAAAGGCTCGATCATATTTGATACGAATGGGATCACTTGAAGGAGCATTTTTAGAAGGAATCTGAATTTGATGTTTACTGAGGTACGCAAGTGCATACTTCCTAGCTTTCTCCTCGTCAGTGGCCGTCAGTGGCTCTCTCTTTGGGGAAAAACATAGTAAAAAACGGTTTTTCGGCCGGTTCACTTGCGCCTCTAGTTTGCCGCTCACTAGTTCAGTTCAGGCGTTCGTTCTCAGCCAGACGTCACGTGGAGGCATTGCCAAATGTACAGTTTTATTTGTTACATCAAATTGGAGATTTGATAGGCCCAATAAAAGTGGGCCTGAAAGACGCGGGCCTGAATGACCGGGCCTGAACGTCGTACACCCTTTATATATGTATTCCCGCGCGGCCATATTGGAATAGTTGAACGTGTCGGCCATTGAAGTAGTTCCAAAATGGCGGGACAAAACAATCATGGCTATTAATAGGAGAAGAGCATGAAGGGGGCGGGGTTACAGACGATACATACAGTAAACGACATGCACTCTTTTGGTCAGCGCTCAACTGCGCATTACACCTTTCGGCTCTAAGGGCAAAAGAGGGGATATAGTGATATAGGCAGCACGAAAAAGGATGGGTCCGTTTTAAAGTGGGGGGAGCTAATCTCAACTTTGAAGTGATATTACGGGGGGGGGTGAATTATTTTTTAAAAAATAAAAAACAAATACCATGAGAATCAGCGTTAAAAATTTATTCTAATGATATTTATTTAAAATGAATCCCTTATTCATGCAAGGACCCTATTGGTACACTGTATGGGAGACCAGATCCATATTGGACACTGAACCACGTTAGACAGAGTCGGTAAAAATAGTAGAAATGATTTTTTAAATCCAAATTTTCTACAGTTTATTCTTGTAGTGTAAGCATTAACTGTTATAAGTTGCATGAAAATTTCATGGTTATTTCCTGAGATATTCAAGAAATAAAAAAACACGGGAAAAATGCGCAAGTTTTTTCCCCACTAACGGTGCAATTGTGCCCAAGTTTGACGGGTTAAAGAAAATCTGCTTACATAAAAACATAGGCTAGTCATTTCCCTACAGTATTCACCTGAATTTTTATTTATAAGTATGATAGTTTAGACGATATTCACATTTTAGTGGAGGACGGTCTCTCGGGGTAATTTGGGAAAGGGAAATTGTCCTATCTTAACGAGAGACTTCAGCGCGACCTACATATTTTCCCTATCTCGCCCCATGTAAAAGTAGTAATTCTTTCCCTATAAGAAATGTTTTTTTCAGCTTTAAAGATATAATTTCCAAAATGTGTTTGGGGTTTAACTACATTACCATCTACATTTCCTGATTTTTTCATAATTTTGTATTCATCCTATCCCTCTTTTAATATCCTGTCTAACATGGTGCAGGCGTCTGTCCAATATTACCCCAGCCTGGTAATAACTAATAAAACATGAAAAAATTCAAACCTCAATTAATTTTATAATTTTAAAGGTACGTAACTGAAAAAAATCATCGGTGTGCGGAAACTACCCATGTGTTCCATGTGTTTTTGCAAAAAAAAATTCTCTTTCGTGTAAGGGGATGGGAGATATGGGGAAAAACCGGAACTTCCAATATGGGTCCGGTTTCCCCTACCAATTTCGAGAGTAGGTACTGTATATATGTATAAAGTATACGCTACTTCGGTGCTCATGGGTTGGACCAAAGCGCCAATGTTAGTAGAAGAATTGGGAATCGGGATGAGGATACTGTAGGGACTTGACATCCACGGAGATGAAACATCTGCATCTTTAAATCGCTCTGATGTTACCACTAAGGCCCGAGATACAACTCAGCTTCCTAAAATGACAATTAAGAATGGTTCAAACGTGAGATTGCTTTATTAGCTAATAAAAATTATTCATGCTATATTTGTGTGTTAAAGTAGAGTACCCGTTGACGTAAGAAAGTTAATCCTCCTCGCTGATTTGGCAAATCATCTACGACCATATTAGGTCCAGTCATGGGTATGTATGAATATCTATAGAGAGTAATTAAAGATGAAAACAAATGCATCGCAGTATGATTCCTTGCCAAATTAAGAACATAATAACCACTATAGGGGGAGAGGGGGGCTAGTTGGCAAGTGCGGTAAGTTGGCATTTTGCTAATTAGGCCCCTTACAGACCAAAACAAATCAAGCCTTTTACACCAAATATGAAAGACAACTCCCAGATTGCTCGTACAAAATTTCAAAAGTATACGATTTCCCCAACAGGAGTTATAGCAAAAAGAAAAAAAAAAGACGGCAAAAAGTTTTTTTTTTTTTGCCTCTCAGCACTTTTTATTTTTCTCATAGTATAAAACTCTAAGTGTGTCAGAAAACCCATTAGCCAAATAGAATTAATGTTTGTCTTATTTAAAAGAAATCCGACATTTATACATTAAAAAGTTATTTAGTTATCCATTTGTTTGTTCGAAAAGCACCCTATGGGGTTAGTTGTCAGAAATTTTGAGGGGCATGTTGTCATAAGGATTTCTCACCAGATGCTGAGTTGCAAGTTTTCAAAATTCGAACTAGAAATTTTGAAATGCAGAATCGTCAGCAGCCAACTTACCCGTAGATGGGGCAAGTTGGCAGACTTTTTTTTGCAGTTTTTCTCAATTTCACAATTTCGTGTAAATGAACGTTGTAAACAAATACGATCAATTCATTAAGAATTGAAATCTGAATCTAATTCATTCATTTTACCAGTAGTGTACTCAAAAAATTCAAACAAATTCCGGAAGAATGCACCTGACAACTAACCCCCCTCTCCCCTAATTACGTGAAATTGTAGCGAAGAGAAACGGGTTCTGCAGACTGGACGGCATGACCAGTCGAATTTATATTCAAGTCGAAAATTCCTGGAAGCTTATTCACATGTCACAAAAAAATTTAAAAAAATAAGTAATTAAACCAGCATAGACTACATTATAAACTTTTTACTGGAGTTGCGATTAAGCGAAGAAAGAAGATGTTTTCGGTTTAGGGGATTCGATTCCTGTTGAGGTAACGCTTCACTCGGCCCAACAACGACTAGTTCTGCGTTGAACCGGCCAATGAACATGAAGAAGACGAATGGTAATCGCCTCATCGCGTTGCTGCTTCGTGGCTGCTATTGATGGGTTCAGCAATAGTGGAGGCCTTTTTACATGTTTTAAATAACTGCATTGATTTTTACTTTTAAAAAAGCAGCGAAAATATTTGTAGATGGTTTGTTGTTGTTTTTTTATGTTTTTTTTCCGTAGCCTATTATAGAGCTGAATCGCCATGGAAACGATTTTTTTAAAACCCAAACAGAAGGTTATTCCACTCTCGAAAAAATGTGTCTTCTTTTGCCCAACTGAAGGCCTATAGGTAACAATTATTACAAAATTGGCTGTATTTTCGTTTCTGATTCTTTTGTTATAACCTTTTCCTGTCGTCGTAGTAACACAAAATCTCCTGTGGCAATTAGACGCAATTAAAGTTGGTGCGTTCAATTTCATTCAACGCCATGATCTTTATATTTTGCATAGTTCACATAGCATATTCATCGGGCTGTGCGTCTGAGTTTAGATTTGAGCATTACCAAGTACCGGAATGATTTTCAAAAATATTTAAAAAATGCAAGCAATAATTTATATGGCGTCCAGATACTTAGTGCATGTTCATTCATAAAAAATAATCAATTGCAACATAAACAATGCGGAGTAACGCGACGAATATAAAGAAAACCGTCCCATGTTTCCTACAAACTATATCCCCAAGATTGAGCGGTAAATTATGGCTAGAGAAATCGGTCAATCTCGTTATTATAGGCCTACTTCACAGCATTGGAAACATTCAATCGCGATCGATTGAATCGCGATCGATTGCTGCTTGCATACAATATATGTTTCTTTTCTTTCTTTAATTTTATTGATTGGGTGGATCGAGATGAGAGACACACAAAAAAAATAATAGGTTTTGAAGAGAGAAGTTAAGTTTAAACTAAACCGTTATGATTAAAATGCTGGGCGAGTCCTTCAATTCCTTTTGTTGATGGTGTGATTTATTCGGATTTATTACATGACATGAATTTAAACAACTAAAAAATACACAAAGCTGACAAATATTCGCATCCGACCGGTTTCCGCCTTCGGCCCCACAATACAATTGCTGTTAAGCACGTAAAAAATAGCGGGAAAGAAAGAAAATGATTTCGTCTTACGTAATTTGATATTTGTTATTGAATAGTAAATCAAAATACTTAATTTGGGGGACTTTCAGCTTAACCATATGACCTTCAACGATTTGATTCTAATATACTATTGTTATGTATAAGGTTTCATGGTGTAATGGTTAGCACTCCAGACTCTGAATCTGGCAATCCGAGTTCAAATCTCGGTGAGACCTCATTCTTTTTTTATCTTTCTTGGAATATCTGTGGATTTTAAAAATCTACTTGGAACCTAATTTCATTTTAAAGGCGAATTATTTGGTTATCTGTGGAATTTTTAATTAATTTTTAAAGATTTTGAAAACGGGGGAGCAGACAAAGTGTCATCGATAGCTTTTCCTGTCCATTAGGCAAGAAAAGAAAAATCTCTAATTAAATGGAACAGCCGCGGCAAAATGTTGGCAACAATTCCATTTAAAATTGTAGAGACACCTTCCGACACGCACCATTCAATTTATGATCAATAATGTTTCCATTTAAAAAAATAAATGATTATTCCAACAAGAAAATATAAACATAAATAATACCGGTACTAAAGAAAAAACTAGCCTATTCAAAAAAATGTCTTCATTTTAAAATTATTTTGTCTTACTTGTGGTCTTATTGTGTCGTCGCTGATTAATTTTTTTTTTTTCGGAATAAAGACGGAAAAATTTTGACCAAGGGAAATTATTAGCACATCCTGGGGGATAAAAATTAATTATCTGACGTTTCAGTTTACAAAAATGATGTAAATGGGATTTTTATTTTCATTTCAAGACAATAAGACATGAATGGTTTCCATCATTTGACAGCTCTGCATTAACACACAGAAACGGGAAATGGATCTGAGATGGGAACAAAGAGGCTGTTCTGATTTGCTTATTAACCTTATTCCAAGCCTTATTCACTTTTATGAGAATAAGGTTATGCTGGGCGTGCCGGAGTAGCCTAGAAAATCGGATTGGGACGAAGGCCGTGAAGGAGGGCAAGGACGTACTTCATTTTCTCTTCTTTTGTTATCAGCTTTTGTCCGTCGAAGTACAGTTCCCGTGATTCCGCGGATTCCGCAGAATGAAAGAATCGGAGAGGCGATCTAGGATTGGTGAAGTCGTACCACCGGTATGCAACTTGAAGAGGTTTGTAGGCGGATTCCATTCCCAGTAAATGAGTCAGACTACCAGCGGAAGCGGGTGCTGCCGATGCGGAGGCGACAATAAGCAAAGTGAAAACGACCTGTTATAGCGCCAAAACATTTCAGATTAAATTGAATAATTTACAAAATATACAAAGCAACTTACGAGGAAACGCATATTGTTTGTGTTAAGAATGGAAACTTGGTTAGCACAACACACAATTCTGCAATTGATTGCAGGCTTATATATACGTTAGCAATCAGGGCGTTGGTCTGAATTTACTTCCTTGAAAAGAACTACCTTCATCATCTTCGCCCGTCTTTCGTCGCGCTCATTGCGCAATCAATGATTTCGCAACTGATTCCATCTCGTTAGTTTGCTGCGCACCTTGGCGATCCTCAATATGGAATAAGCGCATTTAAATTAGTCTCGAGTGGTCTCGAGAACCATGGTCAAATTTAAAGAAATACTTTCACTGATTTCGTCGCCAACAACCAGCAGAAATGAAAAAATTTAATGCGTATTTATGTAAGGACGCATCTTAGCAAGCCAAAATTTTGGAAAACATTTGAATATGCTCCAATTGGAAATTCGGGTGTGATGGAAATGAGCCGAAATACATTATAACCGCTCGTCCTTCATCGATATTTAATAAACTTGTTTTTGTTTTGTTTTCTTGTCTGAATTAGTTTGAAGGAGGATGATTATGTACGTCACTGTAGCACCTGCCAACTTTAATCAAATTCGAAATTATGATGAAAGAAAAATAAATATCATCAACACTTAAAATAAATGCAAAAAAAAACTTACAGTCGGAACAAGGTGTATCACAACTTTAAACAGTCCAGCAGCTGAAAATTGAACGAGATCTTCGTCAATTTGAATTAGAAACGTACGCCATTGCCTAAAAATATTTGATGAATTGAAGGTTTCCATCCGTATTAATACACGTTAAATTGAAACTAAAATTACTGCTATTTTTTCGGCCAGCGTTTGACGCGTTGAGCGTTGCGTTGATATAATCCGCGGCTTGCGATATTGCAGTAAGTCTCTCGCGAAGAAGTCGTACCTGTTAACGCACTACTAAAACCATAATGGAGAGCACGGCTGGTTTAATAAAGAAGATGCCCATATTGACTAGTAAGAATGATTGCTGGAATGAAGGAATGGAAACAAACAGCGCACCGGTACCCTAACTGCTTGTGTTAGGCTCAGGTAACCATAGAAATATTAACAATGTATGCATCGCAATTAAGCAAAGTATGTCTCTAAAACAGTTAATTGTCTCTGATCCATTGAAACGCAAACATGTCGACCCAATATCCATAACAGCCAAATATGTATTTGTTTGATTGATGGAAATGCCAATAAAATACACCTACTGATTACTATAGACAAAAGTAGGCTACTTTTAATATACCCTAATAGTTCTGTGCTGTCCGATCAAATATACAAGGAAAGCCCGGAGAAGCGTATAATGGTAAAAAGTTGCAACTTGTCGGTCATTGACGAGGTATAGAATTTCAAGGCCAAAAATTGTGTAAAAATAAGTTTTACGCGAATCTCATATTTTACCCATAGCACTCGGGAAACCCGCCCTACAAGACGAACATCATAGGTATGATACACTTATAGCTCTGTACGGAAATAGATTCACATATGCAGCTATATACAAGCATACGTATATCCGCTGTGAATGGTTTCTGTCCGGGTTCTGTGTTGCTTAAATTACAGGAAAATGTGGAATATTAAAATGTTCTGTCAGAAATTGTAATTTGGTGAATATTCCTTTGCCTTTCCAACCGAGTTCCCAATTCCCATCACCAAAATTATGGATTGGGCGATTAGCCCTGTATGATAGACTCATTGAACGAAATTATAGCCTAACTTTTTGGCTATAAGAAAAAAAAACGAATTTTGATTTTAAGGGATTTTAATGTCAAGAAATTTCGTCTTGTCCCATCAATAATTTAACAGCGCATGATGTACTGTATCTGCAATGTTGAATAATAAACGTATAGTTATATAAATATAAGTGTTATGCGGGTGTTATACCGTATGCTTCAAAGACGCCAAACAATTCTGAAGGAGACAGCGGAGAAGCGAACCTTATATTGAAAGAACGAAGAGATTATTTTCTTCAATTCAATTGAGGGTTATATGCTACATTAGAGCGTAACCCAGATATCTTGTGGTTTGTTGTATTTTTCATTCTGAACGCGGTATTAATATACATCGTCACACTTAAATATGATTAAATATAGTTTTACTTAATTCGGGATCCGTCTTGAAACTGATTATAAACACTTGTAGCAAAATGTTTGCTGTTGTTACTTATGGGGTCGTAAACATCATTTAATTTATCCTTTTTCCAAATAAAGTCCATGACTGCACTCAGCGGCATCCTTTTGGCATGTGCCGATTGGTATATCCTAACCGGAGTAAACCAGTTTCCTGGCCGAGTGTTTCGTTCGCACTCACTCACTAGAACAACTTTATTTTTAGCTCGCTGCATCGTAAAACGAGTTGGCCACCGCTCAATAGACCAGTATGTGCCCTCATTCGTTTGGAAAACTATGAAAAGGTGATACATTAAAATATCCATCATCTGCCAAGAGTTTATTGGTGCCTTGTAAATTTCAATTTTAACTAGAATCTCATCAGGAGAGCTCAAATCATGAACGCGGCTGAGAAGTTCGTCGACAGTGATGAATCCCGCCCCACTTGTTCCCGATGGTTGATCAGCTGCCGAGTCAAAGTAAACATCCAACTGTAAATTTTTCGACTCCGCTATCCGCTTGAAAATTAAATCGGCAAAGTGCTGGCAGTTGTAGGAAAGAACACCGTATTCTTGATTCAAGTAATCTTTCCTCCAGAGGTAATTGATGAGCTCCTTTATTTTCGTGCATCCGCTGGATTTCTTTACCAAAATTATGTCTGTCAAGGAAGTTATCCCCGTTGTACGCTTCACCCTCCTGTACATATCACGAACACTTTCCAGCTTTTTGGAGCGCTGGATTGTGACGCCTTCGTTGTTTTTCTCGATGGACCACCACCAATTCTCCGTTTGGAATACGATGAAAGCGTGATGGAACATAGCGTTGGACACTTGCCACGAGTAAAGCGGATTGCTGTAATGCATCACTTCGTCAATATTCTCCGACACGTCCACCAGATTCGAAAGTTTGTCACGTAGTTCTTCATCTGTTATCCAATAGCCGTCTCCCTTCGGCTCGTCCGCTTTAGGATCAAAGTACAACTTTTTCGTGTACGTGTCAGCACCATTGCTACTAGTACTTCTGGACATTTCAGTCCCAGTCAGCTTGTATTCTTTTAAATTTCAAAACAATTTTTGTATATAGAAGCACCGTTAAAGAAAATGTTGGTCTGGCGTGATTGGCCAACAAAACAGAACTGCTTAAAATTGTAGAAGTCTGAAATAAAATCGCAGCATCCGTGCTAATTTTGGAACATGGTGGAACATATTTTTGCATTGGTCCAAGCTTAGATCACGTTCTGTGAGCTACTCACGCCTGTGTTTACTTTAACCGTTTAACGTTCCTTTTTTTAAATTTCCTTTCCGAAAAATAATCAGCATGTGAATAGTCAGCATGATAAAGTTGATTTCGGCTTCCAAGCTCCCTTTATAGCCTCTATCTTGGCCATTTGAGCGTCAAGTGTTCTTCGAATAACTGATGTTCACAACGCTTGTTTGTTTAGATCTCTTGAATTTCAGATTTTATAGTAATGAATAAAGGAATATAATGCAGAGCATTTATCACCAATTGATTGATTGTCTGTTTTTTTTTCCACACCACGATGTAGAAATCAAATGTATGAATATAACCTAAATTATATCTCATATGTTTGCACGTGACACACATGTACCGGTAGATGTGTAAGTGAAAGCTAACAGACGACACCAGCGAGGCAAAAATTCTCCAGCCTTTTGTATTATATTTTCATTTCTATTTCACGCCTGGTGATAATACTTGTTGTTGTGCTTAGCATTTAATTTTTATTCTATTTCCATAATTCATTATTGAGAGGATGACTATAGATCGATTTGCCTTTCCCTTATAGTTTTTTTTTTTAAGAAGGGGATTAGGGAAAGATGGGAAGTTGTGAACGACCGGATACAGGGCAAACTTACCATGAAAATGCAAAACTCTTGGCTATTTTATGAGAAGAAATAAGCGCTGGCTTTTTAAACAAGAATAGGTGGGTTCAATTTTTTTCATGTAAGTTCGTCAAAGGAGGGGACTTCTGCAGTTTTGCTTCTACTTCTATTGCTCGGCATGTTTACTCTTCTTTACAAACCAAGATATTTCGCCTAAATGCACACAAGAAATTCGCAAATTTATTTTCAATTTTTATAACTAAAAAAATCAATAGATTCTGCTATGACGGGAAGTCAAACTTTTTTCTCTGGTATTTTTCAATGATGTTTAGAAACAAATGTACTTTATAACAAGTACTGAAAGAAGGGCACAAAATATTGGGAATTAATTACTTAAAAAAAATGAATTTCTATATTGCGTTTATGTTTTCATTCCACCAGTAACATTCAACTGCGTCTTATTAATGTAAATTAGTAAAACGGAGACTGTTTACAGTATCCGAAACAAGTCTGAAGGAGGTCGTATAGTTAGTGTTGGCTGTTGCCGCCCAAGCTCATGCAGTTTTACGGATACAATGCCGCGTTCGATCCAACGACTTGCCCGTCGCTCCCATCGCCGATTTGGTAGCGCCCGCCCAGATCCAGGACACACCCGAAGTCGCCAAGGCCAAGGCCGCCCCGGTCCGCGCTAGACGCTAAAGCGGAGCTGCTCATCCATTTCCGCCCGGAGTCCCAGAGATCTTGAGGTGCATTTAATTTGCATTACCTAACAAAAAAATTTAAATGCATCGTTTGTTTCACGTGATTCGTTGGCAAAAGGCTGCATTTCATACATCAGTAGTCCATACATTATACTTTTTCCAAGTTTGAAGAAAAGATTTTCAAAAAAATTCAACTTAGCAGCATGCCAAATGTCGTCTCAAACGGGACAACACACCTGCGCTGGCTGATGCATGTGCACTGAACTACCATCTAGTGTGCATCTGGACATCTACTTGAGCCGAATGTTGGTGTAAGCACTGTGTTACCGTCGAAGTGCCGTTACGGCCGTTACGAAGGTCAAGGTGGACGTTTGGGGCGGAAGGATTGTTTTTGTTTCAACAAAACTTGATTCGATTACTAATGCGGGGATTTCAGCTTCTGTGCCTTTTAGATCAGGTCGACCGGATTGTTTCTCATTTCTTGAAAAGAGTGTCTAATATAAAAGGCGATGTCAGTCAATTATATAGAATGAATGTAACAAATAGAAACTCATTCATACTGGACTGGTGAAGGCGACAGGGAAATTCTGCCGTTTATCGGTTTTCTTCGTTCTCGTTGTGTAAGAACCTGGACTTTTCGAGATCGCACGACGACGAAGACGTCCGGGACAGGAGACAGGACACAGTTAACGAGGTTGTGGATGTGGTGCAGGTTGTTGTGGAAGTATAAGAGTTGGAATTGTAGTCAGCACTGCTGATAGAATCACTGTAAATGTAGATCTGTCAAAAATATTTGAACAGCATTTTTCCTGCAGTGGCGTGTATATACAGTAAACTTTAAAAAATTAGGATAAAGTTTATGACCACCTCAGTAAAAATTCTCTGGGTTGACGTTGAGGAGAATTCACTTGTGTTGTTCACACCCATTTATAAAATGCCGGTCGAATCAACGTCGCATTTTCGCTGCTCCACATTGACATAATGGTTTCAACGGCTCTATTCCAGCTATTAATTAGCCTACCAATCAGTTAACACGCACACATATTGTTCCAAACATTTCTATTAGGGAACAAACCACAGAAAGAACCCCAAAACCGCCCAAAACACCTGAGGGTGCTGCTGCAGGTTGGGTGTGAAATAAAACGCCTACCACTATGGTAGACGGATTACATAGAAGAATCGATAAAACAACGGGCAAAGTGGGTGGGGTAAGTTTAAGTTAAAGACAAATCCTGATGACGTACATCTTAGTGAGAAATATCAGAAATGTAGGTACTAACAGTTTAAGACAGGGCGTATACAATATTAAGACTTAATTGATTTTAATTGCGATTCCTGCTGCGTTCATGTTATATTACACCTAGTACTCCACTGTGTCTTGTAATTGTTAAGAGACTCTCGTGCGAGAAAAAAGAAGCTAGTCGGTATTAGCTGGTATTAGTCTCTTCGCCTGTCTTCGCCCATCTTTCGTCGCTTATTGCGCAACAATAAATGATTTCCCAACTGATGTAATCCCATCTCGTTACTTTGCGCACCTTTGGCGACTGTTTGGCGATCCTCAATATGGAATAAGTCCGGCTGTGTGCGACTGCTGGAAAAGAACCGGATGAGCAGTCCAAAACTCAGGTCAAGAGCCTAATTAATCAACGGGTGTGGGGCCGCTGATGGCAAGCTGGTGATAGGAGTGGGTTTCCACGTTAAAGCGATTCTATAGGATTCTAAGGGGCCACCACTAAATTTTTTCCCCACAGCAAAACCCGTAAATTTCCCTGCCCATCTAGACCTTTCGTATCCTATATCCTATTACATAACTTTTCACAGTCAACTTCTTACTCAATCGTTTCACATCTACATAACCTCAAGCTCAAACCGTCTCCAAGTTGCGGATGTGTATAATGAAGTTTAATCCACCCCATTTCCTCATTCCCTGACGACTATTCTCTCAGCAACGCGATTACCGACAGCCGCCAATGTGCGGTCTTGAAGTTCCTACTATGCCGGATAAGTTCGTCGGGCCACACAGCAGAGGCTAAGAGGTCCCAGCCGCCCAAATAAATGCAATTTATTGTATTTGTTTATTATCTTCTCTTTCCAGCTTCGTTGTCTTATGTTTTATGTTCTAATGTAGCATATTATTGATTTCAACAGCAAATAAATTTGGGCTTGACTCCTTTGGAGTGGAGCTTGGAGTAGGGGCCTATTCAAGCTAAAAAAATGGGTTTTCAAAGTTCAAACATGTATATTATATAGATCAGTTGGTTTTCCACTTTTTCCTAATTCTTTTATACTTTATATTAATTATAAAAATAAATTGATATAACTGTTAATCATTATTTATTTCGGCAACTGTGGAAATTGATATATTTTTGTCAAGCCATTGCTAAAATGCTTTAAAATTTTTATTATTTTCCTGATCCGTGGCAGCCTCCAAGTCCAGCGATGGGAAGGAGAGGGCCTTGACATGGAACAGCCTCACGTTTAAAGAGTTTGTGAATCAGTTCTTCTTCCTGGTCTGTTGCCGTTCCGTGAGTGGGATGGGTTTCAAGTCCAGCGGGACGGCCAGCAACGGTTTGAACAGCCTCACGCTTGAAGTGCCCATGTACGAGACCAAGTGATTTCTTCCCATAAATTGAGAATGGATTGATTTCTTTTGCCACGACGGCCAGCATTACCATTGCAAACATCAACAGAATAATCTACAAAGATAAATACAGTGTATTCAATATTACTGTATTCAAATTACATACTGTATATGTATAAATATAATTTGTATTTTAGGCTTACCTTGGATTTCATGTCTATAGAGTAGTGATGTTACTTTGTTGTTCTTTGTTTGAATATGTATACTGTCGAATGATTCTCTATTGTCGATTTGGTCGAGCTTTATAGCCACAAAATTAAATTGCTTTGGGCAGAATTTCGAAATGTTGGAAATTTCCTTTATTTTTTCCAGCTTCCCTTTCCTAAAAACAGTTGAGTTGTTCACGTGTTCTTGCCTTAACCTGCCATTTAACATTTAATTTATTCGAGGTTGATTTTATCATTTGTTTGCATCTCCTATACTACCAGCTTTCATACCTGAAATCATCATGATTTCTTAGTCCTGATTTTCTCTTTATGGGGTCAGAGACTCAGTTTTCAAACAGTCATAAGTTGGTTTTCCCCTAGTCATGTCCGGCGCGAGAATATATTGGCCTAGCGTAACGCGAAGTAGATTTTGATGGCTTTTCACTCTCATCAGCAACTATGCATCATTGGCGTAAAATCCCTCTTTTTTATTGACAAACTTATTCTTTTATTTCTTATTAATAAAGGAATATCCTGCTCGGCAGCTCGGCTGCTTGTAATTTTTTTTTTTTCAAATTTTCTTCGTTTTTTCATCTTTCGCTGTAATCGTGATTCCTATCTCTTTTTATATCACAATCCATCACGCATGACCGTCGTGAAATTGTTTCTGACCTCTTCATTTTTGAATTAGCAATTTGTCCGTTGCCATCTAAAAGTCGAATTGAAACTCAGTTTGCGATTTAGAAAAAAATATTGAATATATATGATTAATTTAAAAATAATTTCAAGAAACGCACAAAAATATAATTAAACCTATATATTATAAATTAATAGAGAAATTAGTTGTGTACAATTGTAGAACTATCCGCAACTATCACTGCAAAGTCAATTAGAATCAATTTTTTAATGTTGGATGTGTGAAACATTTTTAAAGGAAACGGCAACCGCCCGCGATGTTTCTGTAATTTTTGTATTGAATAAACACGAATCATCAATTTTTCCTCTTGGCACCTAATAAGGGTCTCTTTTGCGTCAGCAGTTTCGGCCAAGGTTTCGGCTTAAAATGAGAATTGTATCGGAAACTTGGGCTCCGCGAAGCAAGGGATCATATAAATACAAACACCAAGAGGTATCCGTCGCCAGGGCAGCCCAGCCCAGATCGGCATCTCCTCGTTTAAATATAATCAATATATTTTTTTAAAATTACCATGAGGAAAATCATTACGTATTTCAACTAAAGGAGTAAACGGTCTTTGCCATGACGGTCAGTGGAATTTGGAAAGCGCACTCTTAACCAAATTTTTCTTGTAAAATTTTGACCGGTGTGAAATTGTATATTTGCGTAATTTAAACTTTGAAATAATAAGATATATTTCCTCCAAAGGTTTAAATTTCTAAAAATGTGTGTTCCCATGTGTGATGCAATATTGTAATTCACTTGATGGGAACGCAGAAAATTCGTCAATTTTATTTTGACAATAAATTATCCGAACTAATGCATACAATTATACATAAGGAAGAAAAACAAACAAATCGTTTGGCTTCTTTTAGCCCTTCTTTCTTATAACATTCTAGCCAAATATATATAAGGATGTAGAAAGCAGTTATTACTCTGGACAAACTAGTTTACTATAGCAGGAGAAATTAACCTAAATTCTCACCTCAATTATTAGCAAAAAAAACTATCAAAACCTCAAGGGGTTGTCGACTCGAAGAAGTTCTCGTTCTTCGTACACTTGATCAAATTTTTCGAAAATGACTTCAAAATTCCAACAAATTCCAAAAATTCGTACACCTGGCAAAATCGACAACTTTCGCAAAATCTCAAATTTACGTAAAATTCTCCCTTGTTTGGTTTAGAATTAAATTTGTTGTGCACAACCTATTACTCTATTAGCCTATGGGATTTCCTATAGGCCTACTTCCCTTGTTTTACCATCTAATAAAGCAGTTAGCTGGGTTTTTCCACGACAGTTCTGGTTTTTCTTTATAAATATTTCGTTTCTTACTATTCCAGTGCTGCTGCTGGGTTAACCAAAGCTGCGAGCTGGGTTTTTCCCACAGCACCTTTTGTTTTTCTTTATAAGCATGTAGCTAGATATATGGGCATACATGGGCGGAGCTCGAGAGCTCCCTTATTTTTCCCATGCTGGAGCAGTATTAGTATGCTATATGATGTCACGTATAGCTCCCATTCACTTCTATTTTCTTATTATTACAAGAACCACACAGAATATAGGCTAGTTCTCTTGATTTCGGTTTTTCTATTTCAGCATATGTAAGTAGCAAATTTATAGACAGTTAGACACTACTACTTAATTTAAAGTCTTATTGTGCTTGCGAGTCCGTTGCCAAATTTGAATCATTCATATAAAATTTGCTTATCAAAACAAATTTGTCCAATTCAAAATTATGGCAGGCCACTTCAACATGCAACAAATCTTGGTAATTTTGTTTTTAATTTTTTTTTAAATAATATTATCAATAGGCCAATATAGATATTTTTTTATATCAATAATCATAAAATATACGATGCAAATTGAAAAATTAATTTAACTTTGATCCAATTATTTATTAATCGTTTGCTATTATATCAGATTTTAAAATACTATCCTACTATACTTGGCCACATTAATGAAAATTTGACAATTGCGATGCAACTGCATAATTCAAATCCTTGTATTGTGCGTGTGCACTGGTGGTTCGTTGCACATCAAACGAATTCAAAATAATACTATGCCTATGCGCATGCAAATTGATGTTTTGATATTAGCTGCAGTACTGATACGTTACATTTTTATTAGAAAGCATTGCCATTCTTCTGGGTAATATTTAATGGATTTCATATTTCGTTAATCAAATGCCATCTATTCACTTCATACAACATCGACGTCAAACGATTGGCTAATGTGGTCAGCGACGTGGATTTGAATATTTTCTTAACTGATTACATCCTAATGGACCATGCTGGTGATCACCTGAAAAGGTAGGGTACCTAGTATTCACATATTAAAAAATTAGGCTAATCTGAAAAATTATCCGATAATTTTGGAATTGTATATATAGTTATCTTGAAGAGTATAATAAGATCCGTCGTGACATAATCGAGAACGATGTGAATAAATTCTTGACTAACCCGATCAACGAATATATACTTGTTGGAAGACTGGCAGAATGGAATAAAATCAACGAGCTAATCGCTAATATGAATTCAAGTAGGTCTAAACATTTCGATTGGTTTACGTCAGAACATCACTAATCATAGTAATATATTTTTTAATAATTGTAAATTAAAAAGAAAACGCTAGTTTTTTGGAGAGCAGCACCCATGAAAGAAAGAACAACGACGATTTCCTTCTGAATGTGCTGTTTGCAAGAAAACTACTGCCAACTGATGAAGATGTCACGGGAGCTGCGTATGGTCTCCTTCGGCTGCAAATGACGTATCAACTGGACACTCTTGACATGGCTGATGGAAGAATCCTTTCATCGGGATGGAAGATAAATTCCAGTAGCCATTTGACTGGTATGCCTTTGTTTAAAGTGGTTGTTTTTATCTGTTATTTAAATTCGGGTTAATTTCATATAGCGCAAGATTGTTGGCAGTTAGGTCAGCAAGCTTACATGATTGGACAATATGATTACGCTGTAAGCTGGTTAAAAGAATCTTTACAAAGACACCACGAAGAACGATACAAAACTGTGAGACAGGAACAAATACTACAATACCATGTTTTTGCTTCCTACAAGCAAGGTGCGGTGTTATTGCAGCTATAATATGTTTAGCATAGCTACAGCCATTTATGCATTGCAGCAAATTTTATTTTATAATATACATGCATAGGTCAACTTAATGTGGCTTCGGAACTCACTCAACAATTGCTTCAATTAATGTCGCCCCGAGGACAAACAGAACTGAGTAATATTTTTGACGCAATTGAGTCTCGCCGAGATTATACACAGGAGTCAACAGGACAAGAAGATCATAGTGAAGATTATAACGCACTTTGCAGGTATTAAATGATTTTTCATTTTAAATTGCGTTATTATAAGGAAAAAGAGCGATAGTATAGCCTATATAGCGGCGATTGCGGCGTTTTGACAACTAAAAAGAACAATTTAGCTTAGTTAGAGTTAAGTAGACTTATACTATTTTTTAGTAGTTTGGAACTTTTCCAGTATATGTAAATGGCTCGGTAAAAGGCTGATTAATATAAATTTCTTCAACTTATAGAGGAGAGAACCTGATGGACAAAGAAACGGAATCTCAACTTCATTGCAGTTATTCTTTCGGCAACTCCGGAAGCGCCTTTCTAAGATTCCAGCCCGTTAAAAAAGAACTCGTTTCTCTAAATCCGTACATCGTCATGTTTCACGATATAATATCAGATCAAGACATCGAAAGCATAACTCAAATCGCCAAGCCTACAGTAACGATATATTACGTACTAGTCATAAAAACCTATTATACCGACTTTTCAAAATTGTATGCAGATGAGACAAGTTTTAACAATAAATGCTTTAACTGAAGAAGGATTTCAAAGTCAACGTCGAGTAGGTGAAACAACTATTTTGAAAGATGGGAATTACTCAGTTCTTCAACGGGTATGTACATTATATAATATCGCAATAGACTCATATACAGATACAGTAGCTACACAAAGTTTCCGCACAGCTGAGAGAAGCTTATGGGAAAACGGGTTTTTTGAAAATTCGCCAAAAATCAAGTTTTCGTCGGACGAAAACGATTTTTGGACAGGGGGTTCTTAGACTTAAGGTTTATAGCATATATTTTTTGGGTATTTTTTCGTTCACGGGAACGTCCCTTTTAAATTGGAGGTAAAAGTTTCCGCACAGTCGAGAGGGCCAGTAGTAAATCGTACTACTTTGGCTCTCTTGTACTGGACGGAAGAGAGGGCTAGGAGAGTTCTTTAGGGCTTAAAAAAAGAGCATCGTTAGCTCTATAACCTCATCTGAAATGTTGACCCCCATGCCATTTAAGAAATCACTTTAATTTCGATGTGAAAATGAAAAGTTTTCATTTCTCAGTTATTTTCCCTTTGTTCCCCCCTCCCGTAGTTGCCGGTTTTCCAAATACCAAGTCTAAAAAAAAGGTCCTAGAGATGGCCTGTCTTTTTTCTCCCCCTGCCCCTAACATTTAAAATCTCGGTATTTGGAAAAACTGGCAACTACGGGAGGGGGGATCACAGGGAAAATAACTGAGAAATGAAAACTTTTCATTTTCACATCGAAATTAAAGTGATTTCTTAAATGGCATGGGGGTCAACATTTCAGATGAGGTTATAGAGCTAACAATGCTCTTTTTTTAAGCCCTAAAGAACTCTCCTAGCCCTCTTTTTCGTCCAGTACAAGAGAGCCAAAGTAGTACGATTTACTACTGGCCCTCTCGACTGTGCGGAAACTTTTACCTCCAATTTAAAAGGGACGTTCCCGTGAACGAAAAAATACCCAAAAAATATATGCTATAAACCTTAAGTCTAAGAACCCCCTGTCCAAAAATCGTTTTCGTCCGACGAAAACTTGATTTTTGGCGAATTTTCAAAAAACCCGTTTTCCCATAAGCTTCTCTCAGCTGTGCGGAAACTTTGTGTAGCTACTAACTATGGAAATTCTATGAGTATTGTTATCACAAGTATGTTTAATATATATCGCGATATCACATATATATTTCTAGATTTCTCGCCATATGGAAGACCTAATCGGTTATGTGGTGTCAGATGCGTCCAATATATTAAGTTACGGCGTTGGAGGGCACTTTTCTCCACACTGCGATTATATTCGAGTATAATTCCATTTAATTTCTACATAGAATATCAGCCAATATTTTATTATAATTTAAAATCTGTTTGCTTCTTATTAAAATAATAAAAAATTTACAGAACAAAACGATCGAGGCCAAAACGGGGAACCACCTTGCAACTTTAATTATTTACGTAAGTAATGTGCTAAAAATACGTCTAAGTAGCTGATTGTACGGTTAAATACAGATGCACAAGGTTAATAAGCAAAATTTTTCTACATTTTCCACGTATCAAACAGCTGAACGAAGTAGAAAATGGAGGAGCAACTGTGTTTCCTATTGTCAAAACACGAGTGAAACCGGTTAAAGGTTCAGCTGCATTTTGGTACAATCTCAATCCGGATAACGGCGAAGGAAATCCGACCACACTACATGCTTCATGTCCCATTCTCAGCGGATCTAAATGGGGTAATTTGTTTATTATTTTCGTAATAAAGTATATAGTAGTATACTAAACATCTTTTCGGTTTATAATACAGTTTTAGTCAAATCGATAAACTCTCTTGAGCAGTATTATGGCTAGCTATTTGGCATCAACGTCGTTATTTGACAATATCATGACTTTAATCATGTGATCACCGTTTGATTTTTTGTGGAATATACTTTCCAAACAAAATCAATTTTACGTGCTTAATCTTTTTTTTTTAAATTAGCTTTAGCTGATTTTCATTCTCACTTATGATGTGTCTTGTGTGTTGCCGTCGGTTTCCGCAGGGAGGCCGTTTCTAAAAATAAGAATTCTTAAGCTATTCGGATGGTTTTTGGTTTTTAATAGTTTATATGTAATTTCAAAGGACAGCGTTGACTGGATTTGACAAGTATCCTACACGTCGAATAAGAATTAATAAAAGTTGGTGACTGCCGTCGATTACTTTATACAATACGATAACGATAACTTTACACACACACACAAAATTCATATTATTGTTGCTTATAAATTTTCCCCGGGTTATTTTATGGTGAATAACTTAAATATATATTTTACTTGATGAGAAAAGAGTTGAATTTAAAATGAGTTCCCCCCTCTCTTTACAATATATTTTTTTCTTCCCGACGGACGAATAGCTCTGGACAGAAATCAGGATATTCTCAGTGCTATATTTCCGTACGACGGAAGAATGGACTCTACCTTTAAAATAATGCACAGAATTTGTAATTTGTAAATTTTTTGAAACCGAATTTTTCATACAATACCCAGGTAGCACACATCCCTGTAACAGACTATGTTTTAGCTCTGTTTCCCATACAATGGGAAACATACTAAAGACACATCTGTCACAGACCTGAATGAGGTCTGATTTTCAAGGATGTATTATCTATGTAAAACACACATGTACCTACCATGGTTTTGATATGGGATACATAGATTTGGTTTCTCCATGTATCACTGGCTCTTCTCGGACATAAAACAGGGCTGTTTTAATTAATATTTACATCTATGGCTCACTTACCTCCAACAGGGTATAGATAAAAGTCTGTATTACCCTTGGTTCACAGAGCTTGTGTCACCAAGCTGAAAAAGAGCAGTACAGCAAGTTTGTAACAACTTTGGATCACAGACTAGACAGACAATAGGAAAATATCTGATAATATGATAAACTGATACTTGTTTTCAAAGTATGGTTTTGTATTGTAAACAGCCATGTAAATAATGTTTTTAAAGTTATCGTTGCATAATTTCAAATCGGCATAATACTAGCTTTCTTCCTTGTATTATGGGTTAACTTCAGTTATTCCAAGATTCAAAGGGCTATATTGAGATACATTTGTAATTTTCTTAATTTCAAGAAACTGATTCACAGAGCTGGAACAAACCTGAACTACATGGCTTATTTATATTTACTAATATATATTTACATTTTTCAAAAATAATTGTCATAATACTAAACTATGCGACTTAGAATAATAATCAGCAGTTTTAGAAAGAAATCCTAAGACAAAATATCAATTAAACAAGAACATGAATAGTATTCATGATATTATACAAATTTTATATGACAAGCATGGTGTAGTGGATAGCGAACTGGATTGTAGATTCTGAGGTCGATGGTTCAAACCCCAGACCAGCTTATTTCATTCTTTCTAAAATATAATTTGAAAAACATATCTGTAACAGACATGTTTTACAAAGTCTGTATTACAAGACTGTAACAGCTAACTTATATGCGCTCATTACCGACCTAAAACAGGCCGTTAAAACAACCCTGTTACAGGTCTGAAACATAGTCTGTGTGCCACCTGGGATGACATTTTATAATAAACTAACTTTTTCATGTAAGGCCTAATGAAATTTTAATGTAATATAAAAAAAAATTGTATACAAAATAACGTTTCTATATAGTAGGTAAAAATAACGAGATCGAAGTTTTTGAGTTTCTTGCGGGTTGACTACCGGTAGTAAAAGTAAATCCTGTATGAATTTTAGAGAAAAAAAAGAGAAAAATCACGAGATTTCAGGGGGGAAAATGATCCAGAGAAGCTCCCGGGGGAATGTGTTTAAAATAATTAAATAAGATTTAATTAAACCAATGTTTACTTTTTGTTTTACAGTGGGTACCGAAAGTATCCGTACGGCTGAGAGGATCAGTAGGGAAAACGCGTTTTTCAAAACGCTCCCATTAATTAAATTTTCGGTAGAATTCAATCAAAATTTTTTCTAAGGTTAATATTAGGGTGGGGTTTCATGTGATTTTTTTTGAGAATTTTTCAGCAATGCGATATGTGGTTTTTATCGCGTTGCGTAAGTATCCGTACGGCCGAAAGGCCCAGTAGGGAACGGGTTTACTTTGGAGGCCTGTTATTCAGTAACTACGTAATATTATAGGGTGGGAAATTTCTTTAAAAAAGAGCTGCATTAGCTCTATGTGTGGTCATAAGATCACATTTTTCATGTTTCATTTATAGTAATGAAATCGAAATTGAAAACACGAATTATAAGTTTTCCGTTTATTTCCCCTCGATTCCCCCTCACCAGTGTTGCCATATCCCAAAATCTATACCTTTTCTCTTTCTCTCTCTTCCGTTCAAGGGAAGAAAGAGATTTTGAGACATGGCAATACAATCTTTCTAGTTTAAGATAATTTTTTTTTATATTATAAAAAATGTGTATTTGATAATTTAGTTTATTTGATGTTGTTTGGGTCCGGGTTAAATGGTACAGCCATCTGTTGCCAGGTAAACGACCAAAAAAGATCGAAAAAAAGACATCTTTACAATTTTGATTGTATCTCCACTTATACTTAATAGATTGAATAAAATTACAGTAATTCTGAAAGAGAAATGAATTTACTTTTCACTAGTGCGTCTTTCAATAAATTTAATCCATTAGTTGCATAGAAAAATGGTGTTCTGTTTTGCCCCTGGCTCTGTTCCGTTTAACCCTAAAATTTTTTTTCCTTCATTTTTTCCTCTTTACATTTAATTAAATAACTATTACATAGTTTAACGAAAAAATATGAAAAAATAGCCTAATGTAGAGAAATGCATGGGAATATATACTTATATACTTATATATATACTTTTATTTTAACTTAATTCTTCTATTTAAAAAATTGGCAGCGTAAAGAAAAAAAATTGTCCCACACAGCCCCGGTCTCCCCCAGCGCCGGATAAGGGTTTGGCGGGCCCTGGGCAAAATTGATATCGTGGGCCCTTTTTCCACTTTTTTCAAGAATTTTCTATATCAACAAGCAAGACATTCAAAAGATCCCAGCTAGCAGAGTATATTTCCCAAATATTGCTAAAATATTATATTCCTACAATTGAGATGTTGGTAAAATAATTTTTTTAAATATTTTTCCAATATATTTTTGCACCCAAATTTGTTGGCTCACAATATTTTTTCAACTTATTTTACTTATTTTACTTTTATTGGTGAAATAACAGTTTTACTACTTTTAAAATTTTGACGGAATTCTGGTTGTTGTGTTTATGGTTATATAGTCCAGCATGAAATATTTTTTTATCTTCAACTTGTTATTGGAAAGGATTCTATTTAAAATTCTGTTTTGGTTTTTGTCTAGAGTGGGTTTGAACCACCATACTTTGTGACACCAATCCAATGCTATAACCACTACACCAACAGCGGTATAATAACTGTTTTTCGACTTGAGTCAATAAAAGTTTTTAACTTCTAGAACCACGTAAACAAGTGTTAAGAGGGGATTCCCAATAGGGGTTTGTTCTGACAGGCAATAGAGAGATCCAGAGGATCTCGCCACGGATGTCCCTACGGCCAAAAAAGGGATAAGTCAAGTCTCCTAATGGTAAAATATTGTTTTCCGAGAATATTCTTCGGTCGATAACCCACATATTGGTATAATATTAGATTATTACTTTGCTGCGTCAAGGTGGCTGTTAAATTATTTTGTTGTTTTCCCAATGAATGACTATAATCAAAGAAGAATAAATCAATATTACGTTTTGTTATTTTCCCAATAACGGACCATTAAAAAAGTAATAAATCTTTTTTTAATGAAAAAGCTATAGTCTTTTACATTTAACATGCGTTCAAAATCCTAAATGTTTTATATCGTATTCAATTCGTTAGCTCTGCATACAATTACCTAAATGAACAATCCAATTGTCTTAAAATCCAGATCTTGCACAAGTCTCGAACAACTAACTTACGTACTTCGTATTTAAAACTCTACCTCCACGCTAACGTGATATAATTTATCTTAAACGTTAAGGAGATGAAATGTTAAAACTGCTATTATTATATATCCATATAGGTAATTCTATGGAGGTTGGTTCAAACCCACTTTCAGCAAACAAATGACTTATGAAACAAATAGTCTCAATAATCATAAACTCCTGCACTGATGTAATTAAATCGATTTTGCTTACGCTGGGCTATAACCATGACAATGTGTAAGTATGCACTCGGCACATCGGGACATAATAATCGAATCCGTTGCTGATGCAGTGGTTATAGCACTGGAGTGGCGACTCAAAGCAACTTAAACAATCATTTAGGATTTTGAACGTGTGGTAAATGTAAAAAACTATAGCTTTTTCATAGAAAACGATGTATTCCTTATTTGATCCGTTATTGGGAAAATAAAAAAATATTATATTAATTTATTCATCTTTGATAATAGACATTTATTGGGAAAATAACAAAAAAAATTAACAGCCACCTTTTCGCAACAAAGTAATAATATAATATTATACCAATATGTGGGTTATCGATCGAAGAATATTGTTGGAAAAAAATATTTTACCAATAAGGACATGCTAGCTGGGATGCTGAAAAGATTCTATTTTAGAACATACATTCAGATTCAATACACTTTTCAAATAAGTAATTTACGAACATTACCGCAATCACTAATTAAATTGGAACGGATCGAGATTTTATACTAGCAAAATCACTGATAATATCATTGAAATCAATATCGTTAAGTAGGTCGGACTCGATGCTCACCAAAGTTAAATTATTTAGGCGGTCTTCGGTAGTGCTTGCTTGGCTTTCATTTTTGATCCGCTTGAGTTTTGAAAAGGACCGCTCTCCTTTACAGTTGGTTACCATCATGGACAAAAATATGCGAAGAGCAATCTCGATGTTCGGGAAAGATGATTCTAGACGATTTGATTTGATTCTTGAATACAGAGTCTCAAACAAGGTTTTCTTGCGGCCTTCAATATTAGGAGATGATTCTTTCTTCTGTCTTTCTTTCACTTCGTCTTCAACGTAATAGACAAATTGCAGACATTCTCCGTAAAGATCCGTTGGATCTACATCACCACAATAAAATCCTGCGAGCTGTTCACATTTTCTTTTGATATCAGCGTTACTCATGTTGTTTAATTGTGTAAAAAAAAGAAACGGTCGTTAATTCGCTCGTAAGCGACGCTTCGCGTAGATAAACCCTCGTTGAGTGAATCAAGGATTGGATAGAAGACTTCGACTCGGAATTTTGTATCGCCAGTTAAATTAGCGTCAACAGAGGGTCCTTCATTACGTGTTACACGAACACTTCGCTTCTTCGCTCGTTGAGTGGTAAAACTGTATTCAGCCAGGGGTCTTTTTTCTTTAGCCTTCTCAACACAATCATCGAAGTCGTCTCTCACCGATTGAACAAAAGTTTTCAAGAAATTCATAAGCGAAACTATATCGGATAAATTTACGTCCTCGGATTGTAAAGTCTTGCTTACCATGTTGAATCTTGAGAGAATGCGGTTCCAAATTGAAGTCAAAATAACATTTTCGAGTTTATCCATTTTAGAAGAAAGTGACTTGGCTTCGCGATGATCGTTTTTGGTTCCTCTTCTTCGTCATTTGCTATTAGGTTTAAAGCAGATTGGATTTCATTGTAGCCACTATCAAGAGCGCTTACTGCATCGGCATGAGCTGACCATCGTACATCAATTAGTCTCTTAAGAACCACTTGACCTCCAAGGGCTTTACACAAAATATTCCATCGATGTGGAGAAGCTGAAAAAAATACGTATAGGTTTTGTACAAACAAAAATACGCCACGACGCCGAAGCAACACTCTGCCGCTTTTAATCCAATCAAATTGAGAGAATGTCCATCACACGGCACATATTCCGCTTTTTCATTAACCGCTTTGATGCGAGCCTGCAGCCCGTTGTACTGGCCCGACATATTGGATGCATTGTCATACGACTGTCCTCGACAGTCCATCACATTAATTTTGTAGGTCTCTAAAAATTTCAAGACACAATCGGCCAGATATTCGCCAGTGTGACGAGCAATCGGAATAAACTTAACAAATCGCTCAACTGGTCCATCTTGTTTCACGTAGCGGAAGGTGAAAGTTAACTGATCGACGTGAGTTACGTCTGGGGTAGAGTCGACACTTATTGAAAAGTACTTGCTTTCTTGAATTTCTGCTACGATAATTTTCAACACTTTTTGTCCCATAACATAAATAAACTCATTACAGATGGTCGACGATAAATAAGAGGGAATCCCATGGCCTGCATTTCCATATTTCTTGATATGCTCATTTAAGAAGGGATCAAATTGAGCTATCAGTTCCAAAGTTCCAAGGTAATTTCCATTGCGAGTGGAACCTATTATTTCATCGTCACCACGAAAGCCGAGTCCTCGATTAGCCAAAAATTTTATCGTTGCAACAATTCGTTCAAGAACTTGAATCCAATAATTTCGTTCTTTTTCATACTGTTTAACTAATTCACAATCGACACGACGTACTCTTGAAAGTGAGTTGCGTTCGATGTAAGTGCGGATACACTTGACGTGGTGAGCACTTTTTTCGTGACATCCAAGCATAGTCGAAGCGTGTTTCCAGTCGGCAAATCCTTTACAAAACTGGTTTTCTTCTTTAGAAAATAGAACGCACACAAAACAGTTAACACATCCTAGCGATGGCGAGTAGATTAACCAATCTCTAGCCACAATTTCTCCATTTAGTAATTTTCTTTTGAACGAATCGGCATTTAGTTTACGATTTACCTTTTTGCCTTTGGCGTTGTAAACTCGCTTTGATTTCAAGAAAGCACCGTCATTGTTTTGACAAGCAATCGGACCCTTTTCAATCCAAAAGTCAACTAGTTCGGATGAAAAGGGCAGAAGCCACAAGCCGGGATAAGATGATTGATTACAATCCAAATTCACTAAAGCACATTCCGAGTCGGACACGTTGACAAGAGTGGAACACGGGCGACTAGCATTAGAATAAACACTTGGAAGAGACATCGTGTCGTCATATGAATCATCACTATCGGCTCCATTATCACTATCCACGATAGGTGATATTGATAAATCAATATCATCGGCTGACTTCTCAGAATCTCGGGCGTTGCTCGTTGAACTGGAGGCTATATAGGTTCAGGTGTAGGTGTAGATGAAGTGGGACGAGAGTAAAATTTAGTCAGTTTTGGCAGAGTTTTTACAAACTGATCATGTTTATCCCTCTTTGCACGTTTTTGACACCCACTTTCTATGTGAGCACCAACTGTTTTCACTCTTAGTCTTTCTTCGACTCCTTTTTTCTTTTCACCCTTGCCAGACATGCTTCTTCGTGTAAAGTTACGCTTAAACTGAGGCAATTACAGGCTTACAGCGATTCACTTGATGACGACGTACTAAAAAATCAAGTTCGAACATGTTTTCGTCAACGGAAGTCTCAAATCGGCCTCGGGGAGTAAAGGGTTAGAAGTAGAACTAAGAGGTAGGGTTAGAATCAGAATTTTGAAAAAGCCCTGTTGGCACATTGAGTCACTGACGGCTTTACGTATGAGTTATGAGTTAAAGATGTTTTCTCATTTCTTTTTCACCTCCTACATTTCCGAAAATAAATTTATTACAATTTCACATATTTATAAAAATTGGCGGTCAAATTTTTTTCGTAAATATGGCCACGGCGGGCCCTTGAATCCGCGGGCCCTGGGCATTTGCCCACAGTTGCCCATTGGCTAATCCGGCACTGGTCTCCCCTACAGTGCACACATATGTATTACAATCATGAAAACTGTGCGAATCGACCACAAGCCTGGTAATTGCCCCGGTACTTTTTTTTCTCTATTAAGCCGGTACCAATGGCATAATACCCAAATTTTGTCTGGACGGTCTGGACTTTATTACTCTTTCTCCACTGCAAAATCTCAGAGCTGGACTTCTTTGATAAATCCAATTCGGCGAATCCAATAACTCTACCTAATAGGTAGAGTTATATTATTATCCCAATAGATGCTGCTCAGTCTCAGTTAAACTAACTCCACGAACTGCACTCCCAGGGGCAGAGCAAAAAATTACCCAATTCCCTACATCAAGTGTTCCCTACATCAAGTGTTCCCTACATCAAGTCGTTACATTCAACTGTGTCGACTACTGTTTTTCTGTTAGGTGAATGTGGAGTTGGCTCTCTTACTCGATATTTTCTGTTGTTACTAAGACGCTTCAAGCTTGTTTCGCAAAACCACACCACAGTAGATTTTTTAACGAGACGCATTTTTCCATTCCCATCAGGAATGCGAAGAAACTGATAGGATTTGTTCTCGTTTTTAGCATTGACCAATCTACTTGAATAGTCTTTGAAATCAGCGTCATGAATACTTTTAAAAAATTGAAATCATGTTGATCGGGGCACTCTTCTTCGTCACTCGTTAACTCCTGATACCCATCACTGTCGTCTTCGTACTCAGTGGTATTAGTGGAATTCTGAGTAGGGTTACGGTCGGAAAATGCAATTGAAGCATCGAAATTGACACAATCTTTCCCTCCACAGTAGAGTCCCCATTCATTGAGGTGTTTCAATTTTTGTGTTTCAATCAACGCGAGCTCTGTGCTTGGACAGCTTCTTCTATTTCTTCGGTTGATGGCAAAGTCACACATTTTAAAGCATTAGTTAATCCTCCACTTCTTTGTAACATATTTTGATATCTTGGATATATTACGCCTGCTTGGTGACCCTCGGCAGTGGCTCGAATATTGCAGTCAACCTACATTTAAGATAGAAGCATACAATTTGTTAGTACAATATCATTATTTTCAAATGATTCTTCGATAAAGTAAGGCCGTTGTTATTGTTTTTACCCTTGGACCTCGTTCATCTATAACTTCCAAAATGAAATTTGTCATCGTGGATCGACACGTTCTGAGATCGTATGATCTCAGAGCCTTGAAATACATTTCACAATTCTGGCTGTTCATGAGCCATGTTGTAAGTAACTCTGGCTTATTTTCAGCCTTAAGTTTTACTACGATTGGAATCATAGAATGCGCAAGAATTTCTGCACACATATATGAATTGAGGGAAATAAAAGACGTCATCAGTGGACACTTGAGCAAAAAACGCCAATATCGAAAGGCTAGTACCGCATACCAGATGCGGTAGATTCTTTCCCTTGGTGACAAATCTTTTTCAGTGTAGGAAGATAAGATGGACATTCAGGTAAAACAAGTAGCGTTCGAATCCTGGACGTGCTTTCTTCAATAAATTTTGTACTGTTGAACTTCATCTTGTCTTCAAGATTCATGTCAGATTTGTGGAGACCGTGCTACTTTTTAGACATGATTTCTAGTAAAAAAGGAGATGTGATTGGGACTCACAAAGTTTGAACCAATGGGCATTATCAATTTGGCATTTTTGGTGATTTTAAGGAATCTTGTGCGTAATTTCACTCCTTCATGGACAACATCCTGAACAGGCATCGTACTTTGTAATGTTCGGCTGCAAACCATTTAGATCCTCTGCTGAATATCGCAACAGAGAAACAAATGGACATAAATATACATACGTGGTATCTTTCAAATTAGTACATTACTTGTTTTGGGGACCAATCCTAGCTTTAAGTGTTCGTGCATCATCTTCAATTCTCTCGAGTCACCGTCTGCACCATATGTTAGGATTTCAATACCAAACTGCTTCAGTTCCAATTGTATGGTGTGAATTCGATTACGGACGTCGTTGAAGGTAAACCTGTTATCACCCCTATAAGTGCATATTCTCATAGGCGGAAAGGAGTCCGCAAATGGTTAAGCCATTACGACGAAAACAACAGTAGCCCTCGGTTGGGAAATCATTTTTATGATTTCAATTGCGCTGTTCACAACAGCGTCTTCAGCATTTGGAAGGCCGGTTGAACCAAGAGGGAGGCTATTTCCGATGACAGAGTTCTGTTTTGCTGAATATTTCCGACATCCTTTTAAAGCTGTTGCATCTTCAAAAATAGCAACAACGAAGGGTAGATTTTCGGCATCAAGGTAATCTCTTAATCCTTCGCGATTTACCTTTCCTATTAATCACGACATGAGTTAGGGGAGAGCGGGGTTGGATGGGACAGGGGTTGGATGGTACAGAGGGGTTATCCCATAGAAGTAATGGTTGGAAATAAAAAAAAATTGTGAGTATATGCATCACACACTTATTAATACGGGGCTAAAAGGAATTTTTCCTGTCATTAGAGGAACTTACATAAAACCCCTCTGTCTCATCCAACCCCTGTCCCATCCAACCCCACTCTCCCCTAAATAAAATTCATAAGGAAACTTGCATTTGAAACATACCTTCGGCTACACTGTTGTCGTATTCCAATAGTTTCACTTGAATTGTCCTTGGACATGGGAAAATGCCACGGAAATCGGCGTATATGATTTCGTACATCTTCCTACCACCTAAAAACCACAAATTTTTCCGGTTCTTCAGCAACACTTCATCTTTATATCTCCGGCCTCTGGACGGCGCACTTTCTTGTTGAAGGCACTCATTGATCATTCTTGTAAGAACAGTTCCACTGGAAAGAATGGTCTCATCACGTTTGTTGTCCTTTTCTTTCAGTTTTTGTAAATTTTGTGTCATCATCCTTAGAGATTCTTTAAGGTCAAAATGAGTCTCAGCCAATTCACTTATTTTCTGAAAAATAGGGTAGTAGAATTCCGTTATTTTGAGTGGTTTACTAACACAGGCTGCTTTTTGTAATGCTATCTGCCGTCTTTTGTTTCTTGAGTTCCAGTTTGTTACACCAATGCTTCTAGACGGCATAGAAACATCGGTGTTTAAAAATACAACTCAGTCGAAGACCCTGCCGAAGGATCGGCAGCAACTGTGTTCGATTTCTTTGGCTGTTTAGCGAGTTGTTTAGCCTGTTTACGAGTTTTTTTTCTTTTCTGGAGGAATAGCTGAGGTTGATGTGGCAGCAGTGTTCGACGACATGATGTTGCTGGTCTCCGTAGCCTTTTCTGGTGTAGCAGTTCGTTTGACAGCTCGGGGAGTAGTTTTTTTTTACTTACTTCCAGTCGAGTCCTTACTTCTTGCCTCGCTTCCAGTCTTCCCAGTGGTGGTCTTATCGAGGGTTGAAGTGCTGGGGATGATGAACGAATCAATAGTGCTGCAAGTACTTCGAGCTTCGTGAGCCAGTGCTGTGGTTTCCTGGTGAGAAGCAGTCCTGAAAATACATGATTATATGGGATATGACAATCACTATTTGTTAAATTTGTTTAACATTCCATACCTTAGCATCACTATTTGAAATGTCCCCATCCTGATTTCCATTGCTTTTGACTATGTCATTGTCTCGGTCATTGTCCTCATCACTGCTGCTGCTGACTATAGCTACTGTGTTGGAAATGTTTTCTCGTGTTTTTTCTGCAACAGGCTTCCGCTCTTTATGGAAATCCTGTAACATTTAAATAGTATAATACACCTCAAATACAATTTATGGAGTTTTTATACTTACCATGACGTGTCTTGTAAAATTGGAAATCTTCCAATATCCGTCTTTGCTCAATACAATCTTGGTTAACTGCCTTTACATGATCTTTGTGATGGCACGTAATTTATTTTTTTCTTCACTCACAGTAAAGTCTGTCACAGCATAACTGAACTTGGATCTTTTCACCCAGTCTGTTGTCATTCCAAGCAGATTGTTTCTTTTGGTGTTCGAAGGAATTATGATGTCTTGGTTGTTGTCTTGCATTCCCTGGGTAAGCGCAAGCTGAGGTCTTAATAAGGCTGGATGTTTTCTGAAGACTGGAGCGAATTGAACATTAGGAATTTTGTTCTCTTTATGTATGGTTGCAGAAAGCTCTGCTACCGATGTGATTGATGATTTCTCTCCAGGTAAAAAGAGTAGTGTGTTGGATCATCAGAAAAAATTTCCCCAAATAAATCTATTTTTGCAGCTGATATCTTCATGTTTGTTTAATTTGTCTATCATAGATGGACTGGAAAATCTATGATCTGGCTGTAATCGCACATTGTCTTCTAAGTCTTGAAGTTTTTCTTCACCAACAGGGTGCTCTTGGGTAAAAGACCTGAGGCTTCTATATCCCAATTTTCGAAGAATATTTTTATGTGTTTAGGCATTTGTAACCCACATTTTTCGAATATTGCATTAACATCCTCTGCATCAGTCATTTTTCTTTAGTTTTCATTCATAAACCTTTGATTAGAAATAGCAAACAAATTTTTCAACAACTGGATCGACAGGACAGACAGCGTTGCCGATAAATAACTCGAAATAATTTTACGCATGCATCAATTGATATTTGAATTCACAATAATAATTAAAATTATCAAAAACACAAAAAAAGGACATATTTTGAAAAAAAAACACATTTTACATTTTATTTTGCTTAGATTCATAGATTTAGGCTTAGATTCAAAGTGATTTAAGACAGGGTACGAGATTCAAATCAGTTGCCGACCCCTCGATAACGGGTCGCCTTTATTAGCTAAATTAGTGAATAAACCGAACCATTAGCTAAATGTATCGCCTGTTTGTTAGCGATTGCTATCGCTGTTAGTGTAACTATATTTACCCTCTCTAAAGCGATTATAGTTTTTTCGCCATTTTAAATCGTATGAATTGCCCTATGTAATGTTTTATAATACAGTAGAAATTTGCACAGATGTGTAGCCGTAGCCTAATGGTGCATTAATAATTTATTAGTATATGTTACGCTCGAAATAATTCTGTGTCGTGCAGAAGAGGGATAAAAAATTACCTTCAAAGAACAAAGATGAAATTGATGAAATCATTCTCTTAAAAATTTGTAAATTCAATTTAGGATTCCAATAATGTTGAATCATTACGAGCGATGGGGTTACTTAGTTTATTGTTTTCAACATTCCAATACGCTCTATACATGGTTGCACTTTTACGGTTAAATAAAAAATGTATATGTTTCACTTAACTTGGCAACCGTCTTGAAACTGATTATAAACACTTCTGGCAAAATGTTTGCTGTTATTACTTAAGGAGTCATATGACTCGTTTAATTTGTCCTTCTTCCAAATAAAGTCCATGACTGCACTCAAAGGCATCCTTTTGGCATTTGCTGATTGATAAACCTTGACCGGAGTGAACCAGTTTGCTGGCCGAGGGTTTCGTTCACACTCGGTCAATAGAATGCCTTTATTTTTAGCTCGCTGCATCGTGAAACGAGTCGGCCATCGCTCGATGGACCAGTATGTGTCCTTATTCGTTTGGAAAATCACGAAAAGGTGATACATTAATGCATCCATGACCTGCCAAGAGTTAATCGGTGCCTTGTAAATTTCAATTTTAACTAGAATCTCATCAGAAGAGCTCAAATCATGAACACGGCTGAGAAGTTCGTCGACAGTGATGAATCCCGTCCCACTTTTTCCCAACGGTTGATCAGCTGCCGAATCAAAATAAACATCCAGCTCTTGTAAAGTTTTTGACTCCGCTATCCGCTTGAAAATTAAATCAGCAAAGTGTTGACAGTTGTAGGAAAGAACGCCGTATTCTTGATTCAAGTAATCTTTCCTCCAGAGGTAATTGATGAGCTCGTTTAATTTCATGCCTCCACTGGATTTCTTCACCAATGTGATGTTTGTCGAGGAAGTTATCCCGGTTGTACGGTTCACCCTCCTGTACATATCACAAACACTTTCCTGGTTTTGGGAGCGCTGGATTGTGACGCCTTCATTGTTTTTCTCGATGGACCACCACCATTTCTTCGTCTGGAATACGATAAAAGCATGATGGAGGTGATTGTTGGACACCTGCCACGGGTAAAGCGGGTTGCTGTAATACCTCACTTCGTCAATGTTCTCCGACACGTCCACCAGATTCGAAAGTTTGTCACGTAGTTCTTCATCTGTTATCCAATAGCCGTCTCCCTTCGGCTCGTCCGCTTTAGGATCAAAGTACAACTTTCTCGTGTACGTCGAACTACTTTGGCCACTTCTGGACATTTCAGTCCAGTCAGAAAATTATTTTATTCTATTTAAAAAATGATATTTTTAAATAAAAAGAACAGTCTGGCGTGATTGGTAACCGAAACGGAACTGCAGAAAAACCTGAAAATGCATCCACATTTAGGAACATCTTTTTTGTATTGTTCAGAAGCTATCACTTGATGAGCGCATATCTTTATCGTTTTGACGCGCGTTTGAATAAGATAGCGATGATAGCGATGCGATACTACGCAATCTTATTTGGAATGTAGTTTTGCGACGATTCCGATATGTAATTTAATGGTAGTAGGTGAGAGTTGCACTAGTTGACGGTTTTTTAGTTTTGAGCCCCCACTTCTTTATATCTCAATATTTTTTTATCCCCGCTATGCTTAAAAAAAGAGGAACAAATTAGCTTTAAAAAGTATATTTTTAGTTTACGGCAAATTGCTTTGTTTTATACCAAAAGCTCTTTGAAAATGAAGGGGAATTGGACGATTCGCAGGGCAACTTGCTCATGTTTGCGGGGTAGAACGGCCCATGTTATATTTATGGGCTTAAAGAACATCTGGTGATGGCGGCATAAACTAAAATTTTCAGAAAAATTTTCCCTCCTATCGCTAACCCAGCAACACAATTTGTCACGAGAAAAGGTGGTTTTGTTATTATTGCGTTTTAAAACAATAATTTTGTCAATAAAATTAAATATGGTTTCTAAAAGAGGAAATAATTTCCTTTCAGAAACTCATTTTTAATAAATTTTAAGTTAACTAGGGAATTCCACAAAAGAAAAAAACAAAGCGATACGATTTAAGGGCCAAAAAACTATTTTATTTGTTGTTCCCATACTACTTGGACTCTTTCAGTAATTGTTTTAAAGATGCGTATTAGTAAAGACCATAACAGGTAATTTTTAAAATGCAATCCTTCGGTCGCAAGAGGACGAAAAACGGTTGGTGCCAACTTACAGACTACCCCAATTTCCCGGTTCTCCCCTAATGACGAATCGGTTCTGACAAAGTTAGTGTTTAATAACTGTCTCGGTTAATGGCCACAATGATATTTTATCTTCCAGCCTTCTTCAGCCTTATCTTCCTATTTGGATAAGAATTTTAATATCATACTTTGTGGCGTAGCATAAAGTTTTTAGCTAAAAAATATCTGCTAAACGAACAAAAAGTCATGATTTATTAACATGAATAAACCAATTTGTGATTTTGTTGCTATTAGGTATTAAGTCACTGAGTGCAGTGCATGGTTTTAAACATGGAAATTATAGTTCAAATTTCACTTATACAACCGTCGCTATACGAGCGATAAGATTGTGGTTGAGATTATGCTAACACAAGGTGAAAATAGCTTTCCATCTTTCGTGGGTTCTGATCTTTAAGTCGATTCCATGCATGCTCAATCAATATTAGTTGCATATAAATGGCCAATGCGAACCACTCTTATATAATCTATATAATGGAGGAGAGACAATAATGCTGCATCTTATACCTCACTCTCCCTTTTTCTGTTTGAATTAAACATTTTTTTGCTTTGAATATAGAAACCCATAGATTCCATGCTTCGAATTGGTATTAGTTTTTCTGCTATTTTATTTTTTTTTAAAACCAAGTGTTATCGAAATTTCTTTCCTCCACATAGGTTTACATGGCTAATGTTTCTTCTCTTTGCGTTGTTTCACGTCTTCGCTAATCTGAAGGCTGTAAAAGCCGTCACCGTGGAAACTGTTATTAATAATAGGGCGAGAGCTAGACGTAGGATTATTTTTAAGATTTTTGTCAGGAAGTGCCTTTGCTGGACGTAATGTTGGAAAAAGTTGTCCCTCTTATTGATGTCCACGCAATTGTTTCATCCGCTTCATTATTTCGTTATCTATAGAATATCCGATTGGTTGACTACGAGAAAATGATGCATGCAAACGGCCTGCGTGTTGTGGCTTTTGGCAAGTAGGGGAGACCGGGGCTATGTGGGAAACTTTTTTTCTTTATGCTGCCAATTTTTTAAATAGAAGAATTAAGTTAAAATAAAAGTATAGGAGTGATTCCAATGCATTTCTCTACATTGGTTTATTTTTTCATATTTTTTCGTCAAACTATGTAATAGTTATTTAATGGTATGTAAAAAGGAAAAAATGAAGGAAAAAAAATTTAGGGTTTAACGGAACAGAGCCAGGGGCAAAACGGAACACCTTTTTTCTCTGCATCGGATGGATTAAATTTATTGAAAAACGCACTAATGAAAAGGAAATTCATTTCTCTTTCAGAATTACTGTAATTTTTTTATTCTATTGAGTATAAATGGAGATACAATCAAAAAAGTAAAGATGTATTTTTTTCGATCTTTTTTGGTCATTTACCTGGCAACAGATGGCTGTACCATTTAACCCGGACCCCAACAAGATCAAATAAACTAAGTTATCAAATACTTAGAAAAACATTTTTTATAAAATAAAAATACTATCTTAAACTAGAAATAAAACCCTATCAAATAGCTATCTTGGTCTTATAAAAATATTTATAGAAGTATAAAAAAAATTGAAAACTAATTGTCAAAAAAAAAAATTTTCCGATTACCATTTCTTTGTTTCCCCCCCAAAAATCAGATATTTCAGAATCATCAATCAGAAATCATCAATCATCAATCAGATTTTATCGTGGGAAATCTGCCCAGTCAGTAGATTCCCTACCTTACTTGAAGATTTCGCTATCACGGCGATGCTATAGACATCTGGTGGTGATGCAAAACTGGTTGTTGCGTCATCAAAGATTGCGTCATCACCGAGACGCTATAGACATCTGGTGGTTATTTGCGACTGACCAATCACAGCGCGTGCGTATTGCGACATGAATAAGCTCCTCCCCCAAATGTCCGTGACAAGAATAAGCTCCTCCCCCAAAATGTTCGTGACATGAATAAGCCCCTCCCCCAAAAGCTTGTTCTTTTATTATACATGGATGATTAAGCTACAGAAAAGCGAATTATGATATGACAATTTCAAGTACAAGTTTATATTATTGTGTTAAAGCCAAGGGGTTGTCAACTCTAATTCTTCTAGAAAATTGTTATTACCACGCTCAGTGAAGTAACCAAAAAAGCGTGGTATTCTTGTTAAAATTCCGCACTATTCCCTCCCTAACCTTTGTCCACAAATTTCCAATTTCTCTATGTCCATTTCTCATTCTATCCCTGTTCTTACCTTTCTCCCCTTTTCCATTCGAAAAATTGGGAAAACTGGAAATATTTCAAGATAATACCCCATTTTTTACCACATTTTCTTGCCTTACTCCCTCATTTTTTTACGTCGAAAAAGTTGTCAGATTTCACTATCGATCTCCGCGCGAAATTTGAATATGGCTACTTTTGCGTTGCCTGAAGATTTGAATTTATTTGAATTATTGAAGTTAAGCTTTCTGGGCAGGCATGTGCTCAAATAAAGGAGAGATGAAAATTACAACCGACGATGGAAAGAATAATCTCATATCAGAAGATTTGGAGGACTTTAAAATTTCGAGTGGAGGGCAGCTGTAAATTTTATTTTTTACAAAAATGAAATCCGTGGGAGAAATCGTTACATGCTGTCAATCTTCCGACTCACCTCCCTCCAAGCGTTCAAAATGCCACCACAAACATAAAGCTACGATTTTTCATCTTTTCCGTCCCACTCCCAAGCTACTTTTCTTCGGGTTGAATTTTCTTCAATCGACGCCAAAAGACAGAATATTACCCAAAAAAATCATTGTCATTATTTTTAAAAATGCAATAATCACCCAGACGCACGGATTGTTTCCCGACAAATGTAACGAGCAATTTTTGTCGCTCTGCTATGTTGGCAGTTTGCATCACTCTAGACACCCCGTCGTTGCTGAGCCGACGAACACCGGATTCAGCAAACCAAAAAATCACACTTTTTTACGAGTCTTGGATCCCATTGTTATTAGGTGTGTATCCATACGGTCCGTCATAAATTTTTTGCGACGACCAGTGCGAATATTCAGTGAAATTCGATTCTTCGAGGTGCGAAAAATGTTGTTACTGTCTTCATCGATGTCTTCATCGTTATCTTTTGTGGCGTCGACATGCAACTTCGATTCTAAACTACCTGAGAATAGCCTGTCGGACAGCCTCTCGTCAAAAACAAAAATTGATCGCTTTCTTCAGAAATCATGCCTGAAATAAAAACCCCAAACGAAATTTAGACGCACATCAAGAAAAAAAGAAATCGATAATAAAGTTTGTACCGAGTGAAGAAAGTTCGTCCTGAATATCCAATTTTGCCTTCGCGACACATTTTTCGATGTCATCTAGCGATGGCAGCTGAGTTGGGATTTGATATTCTTTATTATCTAACCTCCAGCTCGTCTGTAACGCCATTGTTAACTGGTGCGTCAAATCCAAACTGAATCTCAATGCCATCAAAACAATTTTTATGCTATTTTCTCGCAAAGCGTTGGAGTTTGCTACTTTAAGCCTAGGCTTGTCGATCTATGATGTCAACATTTTCCCCTCAATTGAAACCCAATTCCTCGGCTTCATTCTTGACTATCGACTGAAGTGGACATCTCTCATCGCGCATAAAGTATTAAAAGCAAAAAATCCCTTTTTACACTTAAAAAATGTCTTCGAGCAACTTTGGGGGCTGAAGCACATGGTCTGCGCTTCCTTATTGCTGCTACAGTTGACCCCATTGTCTTATATGGGTGCTCGGTATGGGCATCATTCCTCAACACCAAGTGCGGTGTGAGAAAGCTGAGAGCTATTCAGCGGTCAATTTCAATTTCCATCACCAAGTCGTTCAAATCAGCCCCCACCGACGCTTTACTGGTTATCGCAAATATAATTGATCTACGTATCTTGCAATTATCGACGTTGAGGTTCCGTTCAAACTCCATGATACCGTTCGTAGACTCCTCGTTCAGGTGGCTACTAAAACATTTCCCTTATGGCTCACTTCAGTCAAAATTCGAACCGTCGCTTCGCTCTTCCTCTTATAAGGAACCCTCTTGGTCGCTGGCCTGTTATTGCCACGTTGTAAGTAAAGAGGAGGACCTCCCTCTATACCCCACTGACGCCAAGACCTTGCGCCTGTATGCGTGTCACACCCGTAGGGCCAAAGCTTTTAGTTTTTGCGTCCTTACCATCAATCATGCTGGTATCAAAGAAGTGTACAGCGGCATTCTTCCAGCTTGGGCCACCGAGACCCAAGCAGCTTTGTACGCCGTAAACCAGGCGATGCAACGGATATCCAGCTCAAAGCTTTTATACCACAGAGCGGAGATCGTCTCACAATTTTCTGCTTTCTCGTTCGCTTTTCCGATGGCAAAACTGACCGGCCTTCAAGCCTTAAACTTGGAGTTGCTTACTTCCATCAAAGAGTCGTCTACAGTTTTTGTGTGTCACGACAGTCGCTCGTCCTCTGGCCTGATGCCGACCATGGCTTACGGCCTGCTAGCAGTGGGTCCCAATGACATCCCGCCTACGGAACTCGCGCCCTTGCTCCCATCCAAGCTCATTTCAAAAAGGGAAACCTTTGCTGTAATTCTAAAACTCTGGAACCTGGAATGGGCCCAATCAGGCACCGGCAAAATTACTAGGCTGTTTTTTCCGGACGTGTCGTCCGCCTGGACCCTACTCAGACGTACCCTATCGTTCCAGCTTACCCAAATTCTCACAGGTCACTGTGCTCTAAAGTCACACCAATTTCGATTAAAATTTTCCGACTCTCCCGCTTGTGAATGTGGCTACCACTTTTTATTTCATTGTCCTATCTTTTTTCGGCAACGCACCATCTTCCGCGTAGCGTGCTCAACTGCCTCGGTAGCCTGCCCCCCGGAGTTGGCGGCAATTCCCAAAAATCCTGCCATCTGGCAAGCCATTCATTTATACATTCAACCGGTCGGCTGTCGTCTCGCAGCAAATGGCGCGTCGCAGCTTTAACCTCGTAACAGCTTCAGTTTATTCTTCTCTCTCTTCTTTTCCCCCAACTTGCGGCGTCTCTTATCTTGTGGGCGTTTGGCCTACACAACATCTTGATGTACCATAGGCCACTAGCGTCACGACACTCTCTTACGGCCCCAGTTTCCCATCCATACGCTTTCAGCTACACGTAATTACCACACGGTGACTGCCGCTCAGGCTTCCGTCGGCCTGTGGCTATACCGGCGACTGTCCAGTACAGTCTTGAAGGCCCAACCAAGCCGGGCAGGCACATAAAGGTCCGACTGGAGGCAGGGGCCGTGCCCGACCCATGGTGGCTAATAGGCCCAATTTCCCCATTTTACGATGTGTTTGTGTTGAGGCGATAATGTGTTGACACATAAACTTACGACGGTATTGGGTTTCACTTTAGTGTACTACATTGTAACAAATTAGAATACAGTAGGATAATTTGTTAGAACATACCAACCATAGGCTGCAGTAGTTTGGAGAACAATAATTCAAGATAGAGTAGGACCACTAAAACGAGGAGTAGGACACCATATATAGAGGGTAGAGAAGACATAAGGTAAGTCTAAACAGAATCCGTCAGTATCCTTGCGTCAACGGGTTTCGGCAACCCGTTATCTTCTGTTGCTTGATTCTTAACACCTGTTCTAACGGAAGATTAAGGAGTTGAGGTCTTAAGCCCCGTTGACAATGAGAGAAAGAAAACAAAATTATTTAATACGGAAAATAGGTAAGTTTCCTTCACAACTGTACTTGAGTGACATGACATAAGTTCAAAATAATTAGTAAATGTTCGGTGGAGAGTTGTCTATTCTATACCTGGTCTGACTTTGTAGTCTGTGCCTGGGTTGATTTAATAAGTTTAGGAGAGAAAAAAAAACATAAAGAGGGGAGAAAACAAAGAGGCTAGGAACAATGAGTGATGTAGGTATTTGAGGATTGGGCCTGGTCTAAAATTATAGTAGTCTCTTTTCCAGGCATGCATATAATTTTTAAACATAAAACATTTTATATATTCTTCTCAAGTCTTGTCCCTTCAAAGCCATTTGTTTACTTACTCTATTACTTCTTTCACTCCGATCAGGTTGCGAAATTTTTCAAAGTCCTTTTTTCCAAGGGGTTTTGTGAACATATCAGCCAACTGATTTTCAGTTGGTACATTGCGTAGGATAAGGGTTCCCTGCTCCTGCTGCTCACGGATAAAAAAATATTTGGTGTGAATATGTTTTACCCGTTGATGGTTTTCTGGATTTTCTATAATGCTGATCGCACATAGGCTGTCACAGTAGATTGGAATTTGGCCGACATCGATTTTGAGTTCGCCCAAAATTGTCTTCAGCCAGATGGCTTCTCTGGATCCCTCTGAGGTAGCATAGATCTCAGCATCAGTTGTCGATAATGCCGTAGCGCGTTGTCTCTTGCTTCCCCATGAGATTGGCCCACCAAAAAGCTGGAATAAGATCCCGGTGGTTGATTTCCGTGCAATGAGGTCCATAGCAAAGTTTGCGTCGGTAAAACCTTGTAGGGGTGACTGCTCTCTGTTCGCCATCTTGCCTCCGTAACGGATGCCGAAGTTGTCGGTCCCAGCAAGATAGGAAAAAATTAGTTTTACCGCTTCCCAATGTCCTGGTCCAGGGTTGGAGACATAAGGTGCGACTTGGTTAACTGCCAGCGCTATATCAGGACGGCTCATGGCCATCAGATACATTAAAGATCCAAGGGCTTCTCTTACTGGGGTGGCAGCCATTTTGTTGCGGTCGTCTTCTGATTTCGGTGTCATCATTGGAGATGATCTGTTGTCTTTGTTGGCGGGAATTGGCGAGGGGTGGCAATCTGCCATGTTGTATCGTCTAAGCATCTTTGCAATAAAATCACTTTGATTAATATACAGGAAGCGATTCGGCCTATCGTGGGTGATATCGAGGCCGATGAATCGGCTTGCCGGTAGATCTCTAACTTGAAAGTGAGTGCGGAGATACTGTAAGATGGCGTCGATAGCACTGGTTCTGTTGCTGCACAGGAGGCCATCATCTAAATAGATGATAAGGATTGTGTATTCTCCATCTAACCCGAAACGGTAGTAGACACAAGGGTCGGATTTGCAGCGGATGAAGCCATATTTCGTGATGAAGTCGTCGAATTTTTCAAACCAACATCTTGAAGACTGCTTTAACCCATAGAGGCACTTGAGTAATTTGCAGACTTCATCTTCTCTGCCCGGCAGTGCATACCCCTCTGGCTGTAGCATGTAGATCTCTTCTTTGAGGTCCCCGTAGAGAAATGCGGTCTTGATATCCAGCTGGACCATTTCAAGGTCTTTGGCTGCTGCTATGGACAGGACGAGACGAATTGAATACTGTTTTACGACCGGAGAATATGTTGCAAAGTAGTCGAATCCGTAAAGTTGTGCGTAGCCACAAGCAACAAATCGGGATTTGTACCTCGCTGCTGCTCCCTTGTGGGCTGGTTTGAAATCAAGGACCCATTTTCCCTTGATGGCCTTCCGGTTCTTCGGAAGTGGAACGATCTGCCACGTCTTTTTGTCCATGATGGAGTCGTATTCGTCTTGGATCGCAGCTTTCCACTTCTCAGATTCTGGGCAAGTCAAGGCATCATTATAATTAATAGGGACGTATGGTTCTAGAAGTAAGGCGCTAGTTGGTTGGAATGATTCTCTGTTGATGTCGTAGTCCAGCGTAAGTTCTTTGAATGCCTCTTCAGTGACTGTGTCAACAGTTTCGTCGTCGACCACAGCAGACATCCCTTTGAAACTTTTTACCTTGATGTATTTAGGGTTAAGCATACGATTCGATCGTCGAAGTCCTACTTCTGAATCAGTTTGGGTCTGTTGTAGTTGGTTGGTTGGTACTTCAATCTGCTGTGCTGGCCCATCAATCTCCATGCGTTCTCTTCCAGTCGTTGCATCATCATTTCCTTCGTTGGTAGGTGTACGTTGTTCATCTAACTCCATTGTTGTAATAGCTCCGCCAGGGGGAATGTAATCGGTTTGGGCATCAGGAATAGGAGGTTCTTCAGCTGCATGTGGATTCTCTTGGTCGTCCCCTTCAGTCATGATTTCATCTTCATTCTCTGTCGTTCTAATATTTGCGCGAGCCGGTTCAATTGTCTGGTCAATGAAAGGGTCAATCTGAATTTGAGAGTCTATTAGTAAGTCAATTGCATTCGGATAAGGAATTTCTCCCTCGTATCCTCTCAATTCGTCAATGATGACGTCCAGACTAACTACTACCTTTCGTTGTGTTGGGATATATACACGGTGGGCCTTGAAAGACTCGCAAAAGCCCACTAGAACTCCTTCAATGCATTTGGGTTGAAATTTGGTTCGTTTTATCATCCGGGACGTGGACGAAGGTTCTTGATCCAAAGATTCGAAGGTGTGATAAATTCGGTTTTGTTCCATTCCATTTTTCAAACGGGGATGAAGTTGACTTGCTTGACGGGATCCTTTTTAAAATGTAGGTCGCGTATGCAACGGCCTCTGCCCAAAGGCTAGGTGGTAACTTGCTTTTGCTCGCATACAGCATTGATCTTGCCATCTCCACTACAGTCCTATTCTCCCGTTCGGCCACTCCATTCTGTTGTGGTGTGTATGGGGCGCTCGTTTCATGGATGATTCCTAGTTCAGTCAATCTGTTACTTTGCCTCGCACTTACGTATTCTGCAGCATTGTCCGATCGTAAGACTTTAATCTTGTATCCAGTTTGAGTCTCCATATTTCTTTACCCTGAATGATTCGAAATGATCCGGGATTTCTGACTTATTCTTCATAAAATAGACGTCGAACCATTCCGTCCATTCATCTTTGAATAATGCGAAACATCGGGCTCCCCCCCAACGAAGCGTTGGACATCGGACCACAGTAGTTGGTGTGTACTCGGTCCCCACAGGCCTGGGCCGCATGTGTGCTGGAATGGTTGTAGGATGTCTTGTGCATTTTCCCTTGGGCACACCCGAAACACTTGTAGATTATTTCTGTAAATGTCTTCCATTCTTCTTTTGTAAATTGAAAAATGTTGAGCCCGTCAACCAGTACTTGTGTCGCCATCCGTTTTAAATTCTTGAAATTCACGTGGCCTAGTCGCTGGTGTAGTATTTCAGGGGAGACTCTTTCGCCCGTTGGTGTTGCCGCTGCAGCGTGGCCAATGTTCACTTTCGATCTGATCTTGAGGTGGTACTTAGTACGAGCTGCACGTTCACCCTTCACGAAGATGTTGCCGTCAGGGCTCAAAATTTTTACACTAGTGCCAGTGAAGACAGCTTTCATGCCCGCTTCTGTGGCAGAACCAATAGAGAATAGATTGGTACCTAACTCAGGTACATGCAACACTGGTGAGATAACTCGTTCCAGTTCATTCTAAATAAAGTAGGAGAAATTAGGATTCAGTAATGGATCATCTGGACCTTAGTATATAGGTGTGGTTGTACCTCAGTAATGACTCTTACACTTCCCTGTCCGTGTACAGGGAGAGATGTGCCTCCAATTCCCGTGACCATCCAGCAACCGAGTTCAATAGGCTGGTAATCCATTAGTAGTGACAGTTGGTCTGTCATATGGGAGGTCGCCCCTGAGTCTACAAACCAGTCAAAGACACTTCTGGCTAAGTAACATGCAGAGGCGGGGTAGCCAGAGTCTTTCTTAGTGAAATGTTCTTTTGCGAGTGTGCGGGCGGAAATCAATTTCCTACAGTCAACCGTGTGGTGGGAATAATCTATTTCGCAATAAATGCAGTTCCAGATTTTCTGGGGAGTCTAGATTGGCGCCTTCTTGTTTTGGGGCATGTTGATTAACACCACCACCTCTAGGCCCTCCATAATTGCCACGACCACCGCGTCCTCTAAAGCCGCCACGTCCTCGGCCTCTTTGGCCTCCTCTATTCGTTGCATAATGGGCGTTATCAACCCTGGATTCTATTAGTTAAGAAGGGAGTTGATTTTAGTATGAGTGGATACTTGACTTCGGTTCGAGAGACGCCGTCGAACGACTTAGAAAAAGGGCAAAATTAAAATCATACCGGGAACTGTGGCTTGGAATGCGACTGAGTTGGTAGGTGGTGCTGGGGTCTGTACTGCATAGGATGCCACGACTCCCTCTTCAGCTATCAGTCGTTGAGCTAAATTATCGATGGTTTTCTCGTCCCTAGGGACATTGGTCCATGCTGAACGGACATGTTGGTTACTCTCAGGTAGTGTTTGCAACATCCTATTGATGATGTATTTGTCTTGCAGGGGACTGCCCATCTCTCTTAGTTTGTTAGCATCGTTCATGATACAGTTGATGTGATATCTAATATCCTTTCCTGCATTTGATTTTGATAGAGCGAAAGTTGTTTGAATTATATCGATTAATGCGTTTGATAAGGATAGACCTGGATTGTGTTAATTGAAGATTCTAGTGATGAGTTGTTGTTCAATCTCATCAGCTTGGGCAGCGAATAGGGTGCTGATTTTTACCCACATTTCTCTGGCTGTTGGCAGCCCGTAAAGGTTTTGCTTCTGACTTGAATTGATGGAAATCAAAATTGAATTTCGAATGATGATGTCTTTTTGATTCCACAGGTCGATGGCTGCCTGATTGGTGATTGCATTGTCTACGTTTCTGGCCTGAATAGGATAATATAGTTGTTTTAGTTCCTTGAATGGAATTAGAATAATGTGCAGACAAATGTCTTGATCGACAATGTTTACGTGTCGATTTGATTGATATTTGATTTTTGTCTAATTTGAGTTAAGCCACTAGGTATGTTGCATGGTGTACGACTGAGTTTCAAAGCGAGAGAGAAAGAGGAATAAATTAAATTTAGTTTTACTCAAGTGAAGTTATTACTTAGGAAGAGAGGAAAAAGTACCAAAGGGGAAGAAAAAAAATGAGTTAAATGTGTGTGTGTGGGACCTTTGACTAGACAGAATTGTCTGTACATGTGGTATATCGCTTTGGGTGTAACTTTAGGTGGTCACCAATGCAACATATTTCGTGTTTAAATCAATAAGTCACTATGCATTTTAGAGTGAAATTTGCTGTAGTAACTGTATAGGTACATGCATAGGAGAGGAGAAGAAAAAAAAGTTTACCACATTGGGTCGGGCTATGATGTCACCGCCAGCAGTTGGTTCAATCAAGTATTTGAGACCATGCTGTTCTAGAATGCCTAGGAACTCGTATTTCCAGTCGAAGTGGTTGGTGCCATCAAGTTTCACAATGTGGGCCATGTCTTTGAGACAGTTTCTCACTGGGGCGTTGTTCCCCATGATTAGTACTACGATTCAAGGGAAAGAAGAAAAAATTTTTTAATTTGTTCTCACAGATTCAGCTTAATACGTAACACTGGGCCCATAACCTGTTGAGGCGATAATGTGTTGACACATAAACTTACGACGGTATTGGGTTTCATTTAATGTACTACATTGTAACAAATTAGAATACATTACGATAATTTGTTAGAACATACCAACCATAGGCTGCAGTGGTTTGGAGAACAATAATTCAAGATAGAGTAGGACCACTAAAACGAGGAGTAGGACACCATATATAGAGGGTAGAGAAGACATAAGGTAAGTCTAAACAGAATCCGTCAGTATCCTTGCGTCAACGGGTTTCGGCAACCCGTTATCTTCTGTTGCTTGATTCTTAACAGATTGTTCAGTAAAAATGTTACATTGTATATACTGTAAATATTGTTTTAGACTCGGTCAATACATTCGGGCGGTACTCGTTTAGGAGTTGAGCCCAGTTAAAAAATAAAAAATATATATTCTTTATTATATTCAGACGGCCTGGATTGCCGTGGCAATTTCAATCCTCGTTTCTGTGCGTCAGTATTCACAGGCAATAAAGCATCTAGTTTTCGGCAATTGCTGTTCAAAAAATCCTTCCATGTGAAGTTGCATTGACTTGACTGGAAGGTTGCAAGATCGAGCGGCTCGGAAAAATTCCTCGCAGCATTGGCTGCTGAAAAGCCAAGGCAAAAACAGGTCTGGTTTCTTCATTTTGTCCAGCTGTACAATTATTAATAAAAGAGAATGCACAAATTTCAGCACATAGGTAGAAGTTCGCCTAAATGAAGTTTACGTTGACATTATAAGTTGCACTGGACGATAAAGAGTAGCGCCATTTACGAAGACCAAATGTCGCATACCACATCATATAGATGCATCATATGAAATTTTTTATGAAGTCATACCTGCAACATATTGGGAAAGAAGCTTATTTATATGAGGCTTGCAAAGCCTCTCCACAGCGCCATAGTTCAACTTGTCTTGAACATTTAAATCTGAGTCTCTTAATAAGTGGCTTCTCTTTAAAACTGAACTGCGCATGATCAAGATGGGTGCAGGAGGCTACTTTATCCCCTATAACCAAAAATTGTTCTCTTTTCTGAAGACGTGTCCGTAATTTTGCTCCCATATGTATCGCCTCCTGCACTGGTATCGCGTATGTAACAACACCAGCAGCATACCATTTCCATCTGATTCTTAGACCCAAGCTTAGATCATCTACATGCAAATCAACGATAATAAAATATAAGTTTGGGAGATAGATCTAGCATTTCAGAATTTTTACCTTCTCTTTTTTGCGTTGAAGCGCCTTTAGGAAATCCAAGCTTGAGGGACTGGCGCATTATTTTCATTTCTCTAGTGTCCCCGTCTGCAGAATAAGCCAGCACTTTAATCCCCGTGGACTCGAGTTCCGTCCGAAGAGTTATCAGTCTGTTGTTGACATCGTCACTCGTAAACTTATTGTCTTTTCCGAATAACAAATTAGCACTGGAGTAGCATTCGGGGCGATTGTTTGAGCCATAATAACCATTACCGAAATCACACGTTCAAATTTTTTGAATATTGAATTAATTTGTGCTGCAGTTTTTGCGATAGACATGTGAAAATCTGACAGCCCATTACTTTCAATGGGAACGCTACATCCCACAATTGAATTTAATAATTTGCTGTACTCGCGCTTCCCAACAACGCTTGTAGCGTCTTCCGCGATTGAAACGATAAGCGGCAAATTGTTGTCCAACAAATGATTTTTTAATACTTCCAAATTACATTTTCCTTCGTGAAATAATGTATAATACTTTTGCAACTTGGTGTGTAAAGAGCTTGGCGAAGGGAAAGCTGGCTTGAAGTTTTCGTACAAAATTTTGAAATGTCTCCGGCCACCGATAATATAAGCGATCAGGGCATAATTCTCTATAACTTCATCTTTGTGTCGAAAGCCTTTTGGATTTCGATTTCTTTGCTTGCGGATTTGTCTTGCTATTCTCGTCAAGATATTCTTAGGCAGGTTAACCAAAGCCGTGTCAGAATTACCGGAGATGGTAAGAGGCTCGGAACTCCTATCCCCGGTGTCTGAAAATCCGTGCAGTGTAATGACTACAAAGGCTCTAAAGGTAATTCACACGGGTCCTAAAGCAAACTATTCTCTATTCACTGCCGTTTTTCTGTTGGGATTTTCTCGTCTGATTCGTGTGATTCAGAGTCATACGCACTTTCCCTTGCCTTTTTATTTTCGTTGATAGGTGTTGAACAATGTGATGTCAACGGCTGAAGAGAACTTAAGGCAGAAGCGCCATCGTTACCACGCGCATGAGCTTTTTTCAAATGGTTAATAAACGACGTCATCTTCCAACAGCCCATGGAGCCAGTGTAGACTGTAAAAGATTTTGCCAATGGGCATAACTTGCAAACAATGTTGCGGGGATCTTCCCAAACTTCACAGTCTTCTAGGTTGTAATTTAGTTTGTACCTAGTATTCAGCAGCCACTTGTCTACATAATGCAAAATCATTTTATTTGGACCTTTACGTCTACTTGGCTGAATAGTTGGTTGCTGAATTTCTGCCACAGCGTGTGTTATTGTTGAAGATGCGCAGGTCGCTTTCGACCACTGGCCGCTTTCGAAAGCGTAATCTCTCTTTCACTCAAAATCTTCTTACATTTGTCAGCGGCCGCAATTATTGAAAATACCTCGCCGGTCATGAAAGAAAACTTTTATGGATCAAAACAACATAATTCACCAAACAAGCGTAATTTTTCGTCAGCGGACATCAATTTCAAGCGTTCCTCACTCGCGAAATAGGACTGTACAGTCTTTTCTAATACGCTCACATCCGTTATCATTGACATGGTAGTAATGCACATAAACCCTTTTTAAAGTTTTTTTGTCAAAAACACTTCAACGTGACTTTTAAAGCAGATGTTTTTATGTCGCAGAAGTTTATAGACGTCTTCAGTCTCATCGTTGGATATTTCAGTCATTAAAGAAAAATACCAATTTGTCTATCTCCTTGCGCTAGTTTTGCTACTGACTCTTTTTTGGTTTTTACCCCTGATCCACCCCTTTTTTCAACTTTTCGAATAGAAAAATTTGAAATGTTCCGTGGGTTTTCCAAATATCTAGCCCCTTTCCTTTTTTACCTTTCCTAATTTTCCTACCCTTTCTCCCAAGTCAAATAATGGCCCTACCCTTTTTGACCTTTTCTCAAGTTTTCCTTGGTTTCCAGCGTTGGAAACATCCCTCAAAAATATCAGAAAATCTGAAGGGTATTAGAGTTGACAACCTTTTGGTTAAAGCAATTGAATTTTGAACTTCAAATTTACAAGTATAGGTACTATAATTTCAACGAGTAGTCCAGTCTGACAGAATTTTTTTCGCAATGAGATCTAGAAATATTTAAAATTCCATGGAAAATTCTTCCAGATGTTCCAGATGTTGCTGCAACTACTTTTTCTTTTCACTATTAAGTGCAAGTGTAACAATGATATTAATTAGTGGTAAGTGTTAACAATATTGATGAAATAATTAGTTAGTTATACCTTTTGTTTGGTTGTTTTTCGTCACTTTTCGTTGTTCCCCCCTGGATTCTTTCTTGGCTTTTACCCACTTATTTATTTTTGGATAGCAAGTAAACGGACTTTGTGCAACTCCTTGGCAACTCCCATTCACCAACTTTAAGAGGTGCTTCCTATAATTTAAATCCAGTCATCATGAAGAACTTTTTTACTGACCAATTCACTTACATTCTTGAATGGTATCGGGTTGTGAAATACAGCACACAAAAATTTGTAAGTCTGATATCTTGCATTGCATTATTTAAAAACACTCATCTGCGGTACAGTTTTCCCCAAAGAAAGTCGTCTTCAAAAGCAAATCCAGGCTTGCCCGTTACCAATTGCTAAAAGTAAATAGCTCTGATATATAGATCCTGTGGACAGACCCGGTGGAAGATGACTTTATAAATCAACGTGATGTTACTTGCCACATTTTTTAACAGCCAACTATGTGTTAGACGATAACGGTACACGTAATGATATCTCAACAAGAGTCTCTTTTACGTGTAACAATCCCTTAACTCCTGCTAGGGACCTATAGTTTAAGCTGCCCAAGTTTACCCGTACGCAACAGCCTGCAAACAGCGCCGGCGATGATTTGCTCTGGTTGTGGCAATTTGTTGAAACAGTTGATGCTACATAATCGCTCCCCACATTATATGAACATTATAGATCATCTTACATATGACGCCAATTTGGCGCCAGAGCTGGTGTATGAGCAACCAACATTGCTCACTAGGGGGTTCAAACCCTAGTTTCTAGATGCACCTATTTCTAAATAACGCTTTATTCAATTCACCCACTTTCCTCTAATAATAATTGAAAAGGGAAATGTTTTAAAATTTCAAAGGATGGTCACCAGACATGGAATCTGGGAAAAATGGTTTTTTAAGACTTTTTGCAAATTTGGCAACTGTGTTGAAAACCCTCATTTACATATCATTATCCAACGGTAATTTGACTTCAATACTTCTTTGCTTAAGTCTTACGGTCACAACGAATTCGGTTTATACAACAACTTACGAACAACTATCTCCAAAGCAATGTGAGTTTATTGCTGATAATTCACTCGTCCTCATATTTAAGTATTTCACTTTCAGATCTATCTTACGCCAGAGGAAATTTCTCTAGCACGACAAATGAAAGGTTCGACTTTAAAAGACCAATTTGTCCAAAAATATCTGAGAGAGAAAGAAACCACTGACAACATTATGATTCAGATAACAGATAACTTACTGTCGAGAAATCATAAACGAGCTTGATTGGAAGTAATCTAGTTACCAGAAAAAGAGCTCCCCAACATACACATTTTTCTGTGCAGTGATTCACAACCCGATCCCCTTCAAAAGTGTGAGTGAATTGGTCTATAAAAAAGTTCTTAATTGACTGGATTTAAATTATAGGAACCCCCTCTTCGAGTTGGTAGTTGGGAGATGTACAAAGCCCGTTTAATATCTATCCAGAAAGGAATCGAGAAGATTAACATTAAGCCAAGGAAGAAGAAGCAAGGTAGTAAAGGCAAAGTGTAGAAAGGAAACGTTTTCAAAAATAAAACAAACAAAAGGTATCCAACTAATTTTTGTTAGATTAGTGAGTCTACGAAAACGATCTCCGGTTAAGTAATTGTATTGGAATAGAGAGACGAGAAACAAGGCTTACGACCGCGAGCTGAAAAGAGACTGCCCTTCTTTCCACTCGCTGCCTACAAGTCCCAACGCTTGCGAGCCGCACGACATCTAGTGGTCACGGAAAGAAGGGCACGATAACACAACAACTGGGAGAAAACCCAAAAGATCCCACCCAAAAGTTAGAATATTTAGGGCTGATGTTGGATTCCTGTCGATATTCTTTTGCCCCTCCGTCTGCTAAAGCATTGGCAGTTAAATCCATATGCAAATCAGCGCTCGCGATGGACTCTATTTCGTTGAGTTAGCCAGCATTATGGGAAATTTTACGTCGGCCATTCCGGCAATTCCCTTTGCCCAATCGCATTTCAGAAGCATGCAGAGGTTTTATATTAGTCGAGCGCGACGGGCTGACTATGACTTAAAAAATAAATGTGTACTCTCGGAGGGAGCGTGGCTAGATTTTCAATTTAAAAGGATTTCTAGTTTAAAAGTAGATCGCGACAAGTTATTTTTCCCCGATGTTCCGGATCTAGAGATTTATACGGATGCTTCGCTCTCTGGCTGTGGAGCTTGTTGTATTGGGGTCAAAATCAGGGGGTCTTGGACAATAGCTTACACGAAAATACATTATGAGTTGGAGCTAATGGGAGCGCTAATTTCTGTGCAGGCGTTTGCGGCTAAGTCGTCAAGCATTTCAATCCGGATTTATCTGGACAATGCCTCGGCTTCGGCGTACATAAATCATTGCGGGGGAACTAGATCTAATGAGCTTACTTCGGTTTCGGCGGAGCTCACAAATTGGTGTGAAATCATATAGCACGGTGAATGTGCACAGATCTATGCTATCGAAGGCGTTAGGGATGATAGAAGACATGCCGGTTGGGGAACAAGTTAAAGTTGTGGAACGAAAAAAGTTGGTCACAAGACTGTTAAAAGGGTGTTACAATATTATCGCGTGGTCAATGACCACGCTATATGAGACGACTGGTATGTAGTTCAACCGGACGTATTGCATGACTGTGCCGGCCTTGCCGGGTATTTAAGCGTTGAGTGTCAGACTGATCGGGGCTGTTCCCTGGCTGTCCGCGGCTGCCTTACAGTGATTGTACTTGAATGTAGCCTTAGTAATACACCCCCTTTTATACACCCTCTATTTAGTACGTTACAATATTAACCCCCCAAGACCCAAATATAACATTGTGTGGGACCACAATCCAGTACTAAACTACTTCGTTTCGCTAGGAGAAAATCGTACCCTATCGTTGGCCCAGTTGGCCAGCAAAATGGTGACATTAGTGGCGTTGGCTCTCATCACTAATGAGGGTCTCAGAAATAGCATCGATCGGCTATGAATCCGTTTTTTTCAGAAAGTGGCGTCAAATTCTCCATTATAGTGTAACGAATTGAATGGATAGGCCGTGTGGCTGTTTCCGCTCAATCGTCAACTTAAAGAATATGTAAAGAAAAGTCGACAGCACCAAGGGCAATTGAAAGTCCCAACTCTAAAGCCGACGACGGCCGTACAACCAAGAGAGAAAGTAGGGAAGGTCGGGCCGTCCTTAACCCGAACGCCATTTGGACGTTGCGAAGCGGAAAGAGGTATGACGTTTTCTCTCTCTTATAAAGATGTGAAAAGGACAACTCAGTTCAGTTCGACTGTTCCTTCCTGATTGAAAAGAAGATTCTTATTGTGAACCCCATTCGTGACTCGCTCATCTTAAACCTTATTTACATGTGTGAATCTTTGATTGTGAAAAACCATTGCTGATTAAATACTTCCCTATTAAGGGCTCGTGGGTGAATAGGTGCGTCGTGTGAGCGTTCACCCACGGGACTAGCACCGGGAGTTTGACTTAGTGAACTGATTAAGCATTCTCCCAGTTGCGGTACTGTTGGCGTCTACTCTTCGGAAGAAACCCGCCGACTAAGTAAGAAGAAGGTCCATACGGGCCTATGTTCTGTGTTATGTTGCCTTCCGGTTCCCCTCTACCTAGGTTTTTATAGAATAATTTAAAGGTGAAAAGAATTGTATTGTTCACATTGGCTTTACGTGACTACATGCGAAGCGCAAAGCTTCTCTAGCATGAGACGGGCGAATACATGAATACGAAACAATAATGAAATGAAGAATAAACCCGAGAGATGTGACGAGTGAGCCAGTAGTGAGACACTGAGCTACACAGTGACATTCTGCGACGGGTGAGTCAAAAAGACTGAACTATAGAATGAGACTCTGCGTCGGGTTTTATACTGAAAAACAAGGTCAAAACAAGTTAGGGAAATTGAGTAATAATAGGTCAAGAGAAAGGAAAATAGGTAAGTCACAACAGGTCACAAAAGAGAAAGGCACTTGGATCAACTTTGACCCAGATCAAAATAGAAAGGCGCATCTCAGAATCCTTACATGAATAGCACCAAGGAATGCGCAACACAGCGGACTACTACAGTCTTTTTCAATTTCAATGTGCCCGAGTGCATTGCTTTGCCCAGTTTTAGTAGTTCAAAACTACGTAAAGCGAACGCAGAAGTTTCGTTCGGCAACTAACAGCGAAAGACTAATCATAGCCGTTATCGCGCCGCATAAGCCGGTGGCACCCAATTCCGTGAGTCGCTGGATAAAAACCTCTTTGAGATGCGCCGGAGTCGACACGGATACATTTGGGGCGCACTCCACGAGAAGCGCGGCCGCTTTGAAAGCGACAGCTATCGGGCGCTAGCGGGTTCAAGAGCGGGTTGTCGGTTGATGCGATTTTAAGGGCCGGAAACTGAGAGAGTCAACATTCAAAAAATTTTACAGCCGGACATCGACGGTTGACTCAGTAGTCTTCGGACAACAAATTCAAAATAAAATCGGCTTTAAAGTCACCCATAGAGTCTTATAGGGTCTAGCGAAATTGATTTCGCTGTACAATTTTAAATTACCGGAGGGACCGTGTAACGATCCCGAAGGGTATCGTGCTAGTAGCGCCCCTAGCGGAATTTTGGGGGAAACTTGATTAAGAATCTCATAGAAACCTCGTAGAATCTCTCAGAATCTCTCAGAAACTGTAGAATCTTTAGAATCTTTGAGATTCCGAATCCTCGTAGCCTACACCCAAATTTTGAGTTGCCAACCCCCCGGGATAACCGTTGGCCAGTTGGTGGAATTCGGTGACTTTTCGAAGGAAAAGTACAACAAGGCTAAAATTGAGCTAGGTGAAATTTGTATTTATTTTTTCCCCTTAGAAAAACAACTAAAAATCATTTGTCGAGGTTCCGCCGTTGGAGCACTCTGCGCAAAAAGTATTGGAGAACCGGGTAGCGGGTACGCAAATGGCGCTCAAGACATTACATTTTGCTGGTGTTGCTTCCAAGAACATTGCACAAGGAGTTCCATGGTATTTTCAGTTTTGTGCCTTTTGGGGAATTATGCCTACTTTAGTGACAATAGATTTGTTTGATGGAATTATTTTAGAATTAATAAAATCACCCATGTCTCTAAAGCAATCAGTAGGGGAGAGGGGGGCTAGTTGGCAGGGTCACTTTTTGTGAATTTATTTGAATTTTTTGACCACACGTTTTGCAAATTGAATGAATGAATCAGATTCAGATTTCAATTCTCTATGAATTGATCGTATTTGTTTGCAATTTTCATTTACACGAAATTGTGAAATTGAGAAAAAACTGCAAAAAAAAGACTGCCAACTTGCCCCACCTACGGGGTAAGTTGGCACCTGACGATTCTCCATTGCTCCAAAATTTCTAGGTCGAATTTTGAAAATTTGCAACTGAGCATCTTGCGAGAAATCTGTATGCCAACATGCTCCTCAAAATTTCTGCCAACTAACCCCACAGGGTGCTTTTCGAGCAAATAAATTGATAACTAAATAACTTTTTAATGTAGAAATGTCGGGTTTCTTTTAAAAATAAGACAAACATTAATTCTTTTTTGCCTGGGTTTTCTGACACTCTTAGAGTTTTATACTATGAGAAAAATGAAAAGTGCTGAGAGGCCCAAAAAAACTTTTTGCCTTTTTTTTTCTTTTTGCTATAACTCCTGTTGGGGAAGTCGTATACTTTTGAAATTTTGTATGAGCAATCTGGGAGTTGTCTTTCATATTTGGTGTAAAAGGCTTGATTTGTTTTGGTCTGTAAGGGGTCTAACTAGCAAAATGCCAACTTACCCCACCTGCCAACTAGCCCCCCTTTCCTCTAATATAGGTCTACGCCAGTCATTCCTACTCAGCTTTTAAAAATTTATGATCCGTAATATGCTCGACGAGTAAAAAAAGGAAGGAAAGAAAAGACTACGCTTGGAGAAGTAAAAATGGAATATCTTAGTCGTATTAACATCGTTAACTAGACACTTTATGTTTATAGGTAACGGAATATTTCGAGGAAGTTTATTTACCCGATGATTGTTTCATTGTTGATCAAGCTGGACATGAATAGGATCCGATTGCTTAGATCCGCTTAAATCAGAAGTGGACGCAAGTTCCATTCAATGGAGGTAACATTTCTTATGAATGAAAATCCAGAAGTTGAATGAATTTTGAGATTGCTGAAGTTGCTTTTTTTTTCTTTTTAATCATGTCAACCTCTATGCACTGACAAGCTTAAAATCAAACCGAGTTTCGTTGCAGTCGTCAGTGAAACAATAATTACTGTCAAACCTGCTCCATCCGCGAGATCGTCGATGTATCACGTTATGCAACATCTCAAGGAAGAATTGCCGAAAGTCGTCATCAAGGTGCGTCTTCTAATTTCTTTTGAATTAAAAAACATTACTATTTCTTTTCTTTAGAGTTTGTCAACAGTCAGCCGAGCTGTCATCAATATTGACGATATGAGAAAGCCACCAAGATATTACCTACTTGTTGAAGGTGACAGCATGCGGGAAGTGATGGCGACTTAAGGTGTTCAAGGGTCCTCGACTACACCAAACAATATTTTGGAAGTTTATCCATGTAAATTTATCCATTTTTCTTTTTTATTAGTTTTTCTTAGCAAAGAAAATTAATAAATTATTAATACAGAGCAACGATTGCCAAAGAAATTCAATTCACCATGACAAGCCACGATATGAGTGTCGATCGTCGTCACGTCGGCGACGTCACCCTTCTTTCAGATCTGATGAGTTGTCTTGGTGAAATCATGGGAATCACGAGAAACGGATTGGCTAAGATGCCCATGATGCCCGTCTTGTTTGACCGGTTCATCCAAATGGTCGGCAAGGCCTTGGCCGTGCCGGCCCCGCACGGTCAGTCACTCGCATCACTCGCCTCCTCCCTGTGCGACGTCCTGCGTGACCGGTGGCCTCGAAGTCCTCGTTAACAACTGCGTAGCCGACGACAGCAATCTCCAGCTGTCCAGCGCCTGCCTCCTCGAGCAGTGTCTCACCGAAGAGAACCGGGAATACGTCGTCGAGTGCGAACTCGATAAGCGATAAGCTGTAAACCTCATTTCTCTATCTATCTATCTCCTGTCAAGCCTGTCAATCTCTGCATCGTCGATTCGTCGTTGGCCTTATGCTGGCCTTTGGGGCGACCTTGCGAGTTGAGACTTGATCCAGAATTTTTTTTTTTTTTTTTTTTTTTTTTCTCATATCTCTGAGGCGATCGACTGTCCTTGATGCCTGATGCATTGAGTTTATATTAATTGGTTTCCCCTTTGATTATTTTGCCCAGGTGGTGTCGGTGGCATTCACCCGAACGCCACCGAGTCGTCGTCGGCCCAGGTGGACCAGTTCCGAGTGGGCACGGGTTTGCTCGGGTTTGACGTGCAGCGAAGTGGTCAAGTTGGGAGGGCCGGACGCCGTCCACGAATGTCGCCGCTCGGACGTGGAGATCCTGATGTGCCACTGCGCTGGCGCCCTGCTGGCAAACTTGTCGCCGTACGCTGGCGCCGAAAACCAGGAGGCCATGATCAAGCGACAGGTGGCCATGTGGCTCTTCCCGCTGGCCTTCCACTCTGACGACAACATCAAATACTGCGCCTGTCTGGCCATCGCCGTTCTGGTGGCCAACAAAGAAATCGAGGCGGCCGTTCTCCAATCGGTGACGTTGAACCTGGTGGAGCCCTTCGTCTCGACCCACAATCTCTACGAGTTGACTAACACGGTAGCGGCCACCTGGCAGCACCACGCCCGCCGGGACTAGGGCCAGTCGAAAAACTGGCTCAAGCTGCTCGTGCCAGTCTGAACTCGAAGCGGGAGGAAGACTGCAATTTGGCGGCCTCCCAATTTTGCATGGAGGCCGGAATCATTCACAAGAGTCAGGGCAGCACGGACATTTTCAGCGAGATCGGAGCCATCGACTCGCTCGAATCGGTCGCCTTGTCGCCCAACACCATCGCCTCCAAGTACGCTGCCCAGACGCTGCGGCTCATCGGCGAGGAAGTGCCGCACACGCTCTCAACCAGCAGGTCTCGCTCTGGTCCAGCGAGGACGTCCGCGAGTGGGTCCGCCAAATCGGTTTCGACGACCATCACTGCGAAAGCTTCGCCGACTTTTGCAAGGTCGACGGAGATATATTGCTCCAGCTGGCGGAGGAGATGCTCCGCGACGACATTGGAATGCGCAATGCCATCCTACGGAAGCGTTTCATGCGTGAGCTAGGAATTTTCAAGAATCTGGCGAGTTGAATCATTGTTTAAAAATCTGATTTCATTTCATTTCTAAATTTATTTTCCTTTTTCATAATTCCAGGTGGATTACAGTTCAGCTGTGACAAATCGAGTCTGAACGATTTCTTGCAGTCGCTGGAACCGGCCTTTTGCGCCTAAACTTACTCCATGCTCAACTCTGGCGTGGACAAGAGCCTCCGACTCTTGTCCAAGGAGCGGCTGTTGACGGAATGCGGAATCATCAATTCCATCCACCGGCAGCGCATCTTTGACGCCATCCGAGGAGAGAACGGCATCTACGATTACCTGGACAACAAGCCGCTGGATGCTTTCATCAGTTACCGACGATCCACTGGATCCCAATTGGTCAGTCTACTTAAAGTTAAGTAGAAAATCAATTTAAAGAATTGTGAAGGGGACGGTCCGCTAACGTGATTTATTATCATCCCGCCTTGTGCAGTCCACCTCCAACTGAGGAACTTTACCGTTTTCATTGACGTCGAGCGCCTGGAGTACGGCAAATTTGACAACAATCTCTTGCAGTCCATCAGCCAGGCCAAATATTTCCTGTTGGTCCTGACGACCGATCGCTGCCTGGGCGACGACGAGCGGAAGGATTGGGTCCGCAGGGAAATCGTCGCTGCATTCGAATCCAACTGCAAAATCATCCCCATCATCGACAACTTCCAGTGGCCGTTACCCGAAGATCTGCTCAAAGACATGCGGGCCGTCTGCTACTTTAACGGCGTCCGATGGGTCCACGACTACCAGGTACGTTGTGACACAAACGCCGACCTTTCAAACCGTTTATTTGTTTCCCTATTTGCAATGACTAAACAGGACGCTTACGTAGGCAAACTGGACAAATTTATGCGCGGCGACGCTTACGGCAAATTTGACCAAATCCACGGTCGACGAATGCAGGACGGAGTCCTGACTCCGTTCGTAAACTCCCGGTTCTGCGTCGATCCTCCAGTCCGGTGCTAGCGATGCTGAATCGCAGCTGCGTTAATAAAGGCAACGGCGTCTAGCCCTGGTCTAGCCAGTGCCGCCCTCATATACCAAAGGCAAGAAAGCAACGAGAGCGGCAAAGGCTCTTACTCGTCCGATAAGGAAATGGGCGACATCGCGGCCAATGGATTCTGCAATGGTGTTGGTGGTGGCGGAGGAGCAGAGGAGCTATATCGGTAGCTAACCCGGTAGCTCTCCACAGGCATACCTATCATGCTGTGCGTCACGGCTTCTCTTTTACTCAATCTCTTTCGTACGATCTTTTTTTTTTTGTTTAATAATAATTATTCGATCTATTATTCCTCGCTTTGATTTCACGCACACTTCCATTTCTAAATTTGCTGTCACACACGTATACATCTGGTGTGTCGTTTTCTCGCTCAGGGGTCTTTCATTTTTCTCTCCGCAATCCATACGCAATTTCTATTTTCGTAGGTCCTTGTTTTTTTCATTTTTGTTGCGGCCATTCTTGTTAAACTGACTATTCAATCTTTATTATTATTTCATCTTTGCACTTTGGGGATTCTGTTGCTTATTTGTTCATAAAAAACAAAACATTTAACTAGGATTAATGATATACATTTATTTCATTTGTTTGACCGGTGTCTTAGATGGGTTGATTGAATTTTGGGGTGTTTGTATTTATTTTTTTGGTCGAAACAGAAATCTCAGAGCTGTGTCACCCAGTTGCGCTCAACGTAGTCCCAGTCCCAGTCGCTCATCTCTACATAGCAGAACCAGCAAGGTCAGTGGCAGAAGCGTCTGGCATCAACAATTATCTCTCAAGGTATGACGAGATGTGAACTTATAATCACAGCTCAACTGTAAATCAAATGTCGTACGGTCGTATGGTAGTATTAGTTGGACAAGGCTATATTATGCAACGGCCTCGCAGCCCAGTATTACGCGGGCCTTTCGGATGCGGTGGCAGGAATTTCTCGTACAACGCTTCCGCCACTATAGCATCAGCCTTTACAGTTACACCGCCACGCCCGTGCCAGCGCTGAATGGAATGATTTCAATTCAAACGCAAATAACGGTGAGCTGAACCAGGATCACTAGGAACTGGCTCCCTGCCTGGTGGTCTGATGTTCTGGGTGCGGAGGCCTTGCAAGAAGCCTCTTCCTCCACTTTTTCCCAAATGAATTTTCAAGGATCCGGTTTGTTTCTTTTAATTATTCGTTTGTTGTACTTTTTTGGTTATCGTTTCTTCTGTTTCTTTTAGGCGCGACTAATATGGATTCGGATTTTTCACTGAGATGCTCGGACACGGGCGACAGCTATTACCCACTGTCTGATTTGAGCGATTCCGTGACACTAGCAGGATTGATTGTGGGACCCGATGACTTGGCAGCCACTCTGGTACGCATTCAAAGAAGCGCCCGAGTTGAATCGACTGGTCCAGGATGTGGTTGAAGGACAACAGTCTGTCGTCGTTCCCCAAGGATTTTGAATCAACAACACCCAACACAGAAAAAAGATCCCCCTAGTCCAGTCAGCCGCTCTCTCTCCATCGCCTGGTCTTCTCTAATTGTTTGTGTCTCTAGCGCGTTCCCTCCACCATGAGTATCGGGAGAAGAGCAGAGGGTGGGAGAGAGGGGGAGGGGAATTGTTAACCTTAGCTTTTTATTCATCCTCCTTCATAATCCTTGGCCTTTTACTGCTCAACAATTGGACGTCCACGCGCACATAGTCTTGCTTTCGTTTTTTTTTTCTTTGTGCGCGACATGCATGGCGACATTCAATTTTTTGGCCTCAGCCAATCCGAGGATTTGTTTTCTCGAGGTGTAGAAAACAAAACGATTGAAAACAAAAGAGGTTTTTTTAACCATTTAATAGTATTTTGTCCTTTTGGAACTTTTAGGTTGATTGAGCGAAATTGAGGACGGATATTTCTTCTCTTTGTGTGCGACACTGATTCTTTTTTAAAAGCTTTTTGACGGATTGGACATGAAAAGATTCCGTTGAGGATTCTAGACAAACATTAAGGGGGGGGGGGGTCACGTTCACGTTTTTGGTCACGTTTTGCAAATGAGAAAAACAATTAAGAGTTTCCGTTTCTTTTTGTTTCGATTGATAATCGTTTTCTCTTTGCTATACTTTGTATAAGTGTGCCTCTTTCTTGAGCAGAGTGGCAGATATGTGTGCTCAAAGGGAAACAGAATTAAACTATTTGGCTATCTAATAGTTTGGAGGAGAAAAAATTATACGAAATTTCAAAACGATATTGTTGCAAAAAACCTGAAAAGTAACGAGACATACGCGTGAGAAACACAAAAAACATGCTGATTTGTTTTTTTCCCTCGCGGATCCACAAAACGCTAACATAATGAATTTTTTTCTTACTGGCGAACTTTGTCCAAATTTTTTCATATTGAGTCTGATTGTAGGCCCGATGAACGGGCATTAATGTTATTAAATGCCGTTTGCATTTGGTTTTTACCGATGGAACTTGATGAGTGTATAGTTGGCCACAGCGAACGCCAAAAGGTATACGTCGACATTGGCACGTAAATTCTAAATTACTATTTTGAAAAGTTAAGCTAGTTAGATTGTTAAAAAATTTTATTAGACATGGCCTACGGCCATGAAACACTTGCCGTATATTTCTGGTTTCCTTGTTATTTGTGGAAACACATCAAACTCTTTCGCATGCGAAAGAGTTTGATGTGTTTTGATGTGTTTCCATGCGAAACAGTTTGAAAAAAGACATCGTGGTCGATCCTCAATCAGTTCAGGTACAACAGTTCGATCCCGTTCTGCATAAGCGTAGGCATGCTGCATTGTGCAGCAGTAGGTAAATAGCGAGGGAGGCTATAGTTCACCGATCGATCCAGATGGGCGTGTGTGTGGCTACCATATCAGAATGGGACCAGACAGGTGCGCCACGAGCACTTTGGTCCTTGGAAGATTTATAATTAAAATTACTTTTTAGCTTCTTAAAAAAATTAAAAAATCGGCCGTAGGCCGTACGGCAAGTGTTTCATGGCCGTAGGCCATGACTGGTTACAAGACAATTGGATCCACCTGGTTGGCAGAAAACCAGCCCTCCAAAAATCTCAGGCTAAAATCTGAAATCCGAATGAATGACTGCATCATCTTTATAATGTCAATGAAACCGGTGAGTTCAGATTTCTTGTTTCGAGATTTAAAATGACTAGCTAATCTATCATAACGTGAACAGGCTACTATCGGGCTATCGGGTCAATTACGACGCGCATAATTGGAAGTTAATTGGCCTAAAACTGATGATGAATTGTGAATCACTCGACCATTTCAGTCATCAATCGAGCTCAAATTATGAACGACGCACTCAACTTTGGCGAAAGTTGGGCTGTTGGACTATGAAACGCCACTCAATTTTACGGAATACTTGGGACGAGAAGAGGAATTTCTGCTTCGGGAATCGACGCTAACTGCGCCATCTTATCTGAATTCAATGATGTAGCAGCGGACATCAGTCTAATAATATACGGCCAGAATACGGCCTTCTCAAGGTGAACAAGAAATCTATTATCATTTAATTGAGACCCAGCATCAGGCAATTATGACCTTTCCTTTTCAAAATTACGTCATGAAGATTTTGATGCCACTTTACAATTCATGGGGATTCGTGCACAGAACAACCAATTCCCATTTGACGGGCAAACTTCGTCACCAAGTTGTCGAGGTTTGTTGTTTATGGTGCACAGCAAGGACTGCGTCACAAAGCCTATCGAGTCTTACAGTCAATGGATGGCTGATCCTGGAAACACCTCGTATAATTATGTCATTCAATCTTTAATATGTGGTTCTATCTGCTAATTAATTTTTATTTGCTTCTACAGGATTGTTCCTTCCGTCCTGAAAGGTTTCGTCGCTTGCACGGCAATCCGACACGATGGCGAACTGGAATGGAATTTTGCTTTCAAACGCTTCCGGCCTTCCGGGAAAGCAATGTTACTAGTGAGAAAGCGACAATTCTTTCCTCGTTGTTCTTCATAACCCAATAAGAGTCCTGGATTTTGGCTCGGTTGGTTTTGCCGATTTCTAATCTAAATTTTATATGTTATCCGCCATTGTCTGTCTACACATTTCGTGATTGTGTGGGTATGTATAGATTGCTAGAAGTGAGCCAGAATCCGGCTGTCGGATTCTGCACGCAAGACGCCCTCGACGTCATCAATAGAGGCTTGCCGAAAATCCGATAGGTCGCTTTATGACTTTTAATTTCGCGCGCGAAAAATTGGACGAAAATGTAAGACGAGCCAATTTTATTCCCCGAGCAATAGACAGCCGGATGCCTTTAATAATGTTGTTTTCTCTTCGTGTAGCTTCAAATCGATCCACAGTTTGGCCCACGTCTTGGAATCGGTGACGCAATCGTTCAACACCGACATGGAAATGAAAGAGGTGAGTTGTTATTGAAATGTGTTAGGGTCTGATTTACCTGACGATTTGCTTAATTTTTAGCTGTCGCGGATTTCGTTATTGGAAAGAACAAGAAACTGTTGGTCAATTAACGCAAAGTCACGTTCCACTCAACAGTCCATCGATCGAGTTCAAAGTAATGTGAGCTGGATAAGGCTAAACTATCGGCAGGTACCGTATATATAGTCAACTGGCTTCAGCGAAACAATAATCCTGCCAGTCCGCCACCTCTCAAAAAGTAAAGTCGTACCTGATCAGCTGTTTCCGATTCCAACATAAAACACAAAATATGTTATGATATGACGTGGGATTGCGTGAAATTGTTGACCCAGCTGCGCGGAGTGATTCATAAAGTAAATTTTTTCAAAAAACATGTGGTTCCGGCACTGTTAATGTGCAGCCTAACGGGATTTTCGTTCAAAAAATTATTTTCAAAAATACCTCAGTTCGGTATTATAGGCTTTCATTTGTTGCAGTGTCAACACATATGTAAATCGCCGTACGTCATGTGACCCTGTTCCATATTTGTGGTTGCGGTGACAAGTTGTTGAAAAATACGTCGAGTCCGATTGTCACAGCTGGCCGTACGCCAGCCTTTTCTCTCGGCCGTGTAGTGTTGCGTTGACGTAGTACACTAGGTACTACTGTAGGAAGTAACGTTGAAGTACTACACTGAGCCGACTTACTACACCACCACAACTGCTGCTCCAGTATACTACACCGAGGCTCCCAATTACTACGCTGAGCCAACCTACTACACCACCACAACTGCCGCTCAAGTTTATTACACCGCAACCCCGAAGTACTACTCTGAGCCAACCTACTAAACCACTACCACGTCTCCTCCTTCATATTATTAAGCTTTGTCCCATCTCAGTTGTGCTTTGAAGCATGTGAAGATATTCTGTTTTTTCTCAACCATTTGAAGTATTCTTCGTAAAATCTATTGTTTGATTGTTTCATAGTTATCTGGTGTTGTACCTACCGCGTAGTTTGTTGTGCTATTATTAATAGAGAATCAATTTTATTAATAGCGTATTAATAAAATGGATTCTCACTCGTAATTTCTTACAAATCTAATCATTACTGCCAGTTATAGAAAGGAATTCACAACTGATGCTCTATTGACAATCTAGTTTTTGATTAATTTTAATTAAGTTGACGTGGAATTTTCAATTACTGAATTTCTTGAACTCATTCAATGAATAAAAACAACTTTAGTCGTTAGCAGCTAATTTATACATGCTTAAAAAATAAATGTCATTTTAAAATAATTAAATAAATTTCAATTGTGTTTTTTTCCATAGTTAATAATTCAAATTCTTTTTAAATTTATATCCTTTAACATTTACAAGGACGATGTAACGGGTAATAGAAAAGAGGAAGAATAGGATGTAAAAGGACGACTGACGAACTTAGTACAAATTTGCATAATATTTCCTGTAAAAACGTAAATGATAAACCAAGCCACTAATAACTTAAGTGCGAGCAGCATTTATGAAAATTATTTATTGTATTACATAAATGAGAGAAGAGATAAAAGCAATCGGGAATCGAAGTTACAAATTGAAAATTTTACTTTAAAAATTTATGGTTAGTAGATTGCCATTAAATATCAAAGTTTATGCTTTGGTGGGTTGCATTATCTGGAACGTCGGTAATTAACCTAATTAAATACACATGTAATGCGTCACAATTATATTTTATGACGAATGTAAAATAAAATTTAAAAAAATCTTACCTGGATCGAACTTCGTCTGGAAGGTGTTGTAGAATCCACCTATGTTCAAGTAATTTTCTTAGAGGGATACGACCCCTGGTTACTGCTCGTGGTTTGAGTAAATTAGTAATCTAGTCTTTCGCTCAGTAGAGAGATGTGCTGGAAATTTTAAGTCAACTCTACCATACGAATTCATGGCATGGAAAATGTAAACGCTTAGAATGCCTCTCACATTGACAAATTATGCGATAAAATTAATAGTTGAAAATACGGCGGTAAGTGAGATCTCGCTTTTCCTCTTCAAAAGGGGGTGATCCCACTAAGAATTCGTACCAAAGAATACCAAGAATCCACAAATCTACACGTTCGTCATGAGAGCGCCCTTCTACCATTTCGGGGGCTAAATAATCCAATGTCCCGCACATGGTTGTTGATATTGAACAAAAACAAAATAACGTAAAAAATTTAGTTTTTTTTTGTTTTACGCTAAACGATCAGATTTTACTTTACCTTGACGAAGGAGCATGTACGGACCAACCAAAATCGGCTATTTTAATTTCTCTACGAATCCCTAATAGAATATTTTCTGGCTTAATATCTCGGTAGATTACTTTCCGCGCGTGACAGTACATCAATGCATCAGCTAGCTGAGACATGTAATTGGCCGTCCTAAAAATAGGGGTAATTAATTTTCCACAGAACTAACGTTTCTGTTATTTTTAAAAATTAACTGTGGTTAGGAAAAACAACCATTTGGTTGGCGTTTCAGATACAAATACATTTACTCCATTTCCGTCGAATTCCAAGATGAGGTAAATATACGAGTTTCATCATAAAATGTCCGTACATGCGTAAAACATTGGGATCTGTCAATTTCAAAATCAAAACATGACAACTTTACAAAAACACAAAGTTCAAAATTACTTATTCACTTGCATTTTCGTAAAAAACGTTTAGATTGGTCTAAATTTTCAAAATGTATAGTAATTGTATATACCAATGTCTAAACTCTAAACCCTAAACCGCACCCTACTAAGACGCGCCATCCAAGCGATATCCCAGGTATGTACAACGGGATGTTGGCGTCCCTCATCCCATGTGGATGTTCAGGGTACGCTACCAGTATGTACATAAATGGATAAAAAATTAAGAAATTCTTTGATCCCATCAGTATATGAAAAACATGTACAATGGACATACCATCAAGTACATTCACTGAATGTACCGGAAGTATGTTTGGTGTACGTACAGTTCTCATCCAAAAAAGATGAAAGCTTGTGTATTAATATCTATCTAATGCTGCGTCTACACTAGCCGTTTTACAGACAATTTACGGTCGTAATTCGGTGTCTTTATGTCTGCAAAAACTGCTAGTGTAGACGCACCTTAACGTATCTTCGATTAAATATACATCTTTTTACTTTTCTTCTTTTACCAGCAGCATAATTTATCCGTTAAGAACTTAACTTTCTTAAATAAACATGATAAATGAAAAAATAAACTTATTTTTATTATTATAATTTACTTATTCCTAAGTTTATTTATTAGTAAACACGCTACGGACTTCTGTACGTAAATAAAAAAAAATGTGCTACAACTGTTAATGTGTATGACAGTCATTAGTTTAAATAAATATATATTTTAAAATGGTCCCCTAATATCTTATATAAAAATCCAACTGTAAAGGCGTAAATCACCCTTTAAAAGTAGAAGAAGAACTTTTATATGTACGTTAAGATAAAAACTTACTAATGTGTGTTATGCTATGCCCTTTCTAAACAGTCGATTAAGTAACAAACTCCGTTAATAAAACTATGCTAGAATATATTTAACTATTGTGGCGTAGCTGTATAGCACTAGCCTTCCACTCAGACAGTCCGGGTTCAATTCCCGAAATAGTCACAGCTTCTTTCCAAGTAAAATGAATTCTAAATAGGAAAGAGGAGAGAAAATTATAGAAAGAAATATAGGTGGTGTAACCCTAAATTATTTATGTCAATTGGAATGATGATCCTAACTACAGACAATTTTGGACGTACTTTGGATATACCCCACAGTACGTCGAGGGGAAGGTAATTAGTATGTTCCCCGTACATCCATTGTATGTAAAATGGGATGTACCAGATCCCAAAATTTACATCCCATGGATATACCATGGACGTCCATGTCTTAGTAGGGCAGTCTAAACTTTAAGGTTAAATCTATTGCCACGAAAATGTTTTCGTGACGCGACAGGCTCGACTCACTATTGCTACGAAATCTGACGATATTGTTTCGTGTAAAAACAGATCACTTTGTCTATTGCCACGAAAGCCTACTAGTCCTCTGTTTTCGTGACGATTTTTCGTCTGAAATGGCTATTGTCAAGACATTTCGTTGTAATAAACAAACCGTTGACTATTGCCACGAAAAATATAAGAACGGCAGATAGATGGCATACAAGTAGCAAAAGTCATATTAATTGTGCCTGAGGCTTGTAACATGATTGCAAGATACCCTTTTGAAAAGGCCCTTCTTACAAAATCGTGGTAGCCTTATATTACAATGGCTATTGCCACGAAAATTAAAAAAAACACGAAATATTCAGTTTCATTAATATCGTTTCATAGAAATAGAAAATAAGCATTTGAAAAAAGAGTTAAATTCGTTATTTTATAAAATCAGTTTTATTTTCAAAGACAAAAATAATTAATTGATTAGATAGCAAAACGCAGTGTTTCGAAACTTATATGCTATCTTAAATCGTTTGGACTAATAAGTAAAAACATGACTCATTTTCTTTAAAAAAAGTAAGTCAATCGGAGATACAAAATAATTTAGACAAAAATATTGCAGATGGGATCATTTAGAAAAAAAAGATCTTTATTCGATATACTTGCCCATCTGAAATTCAAAGCTACTACAAACTTCAAACTATGGAAAAAGGCATTTAGGGTAATCAGAAGAATTCTTTGAAAACATAAAATTACGGAAAAAATATAACACCAGCTCAGTAAGCGAAAATTGGTGACACAGACATAGCCCAGCGCGATGTAGAAGGTAGAAATCTCAAGAGATTGATCCCTCCATATCAATTCTTGGAAGTAACGTAATTATGTAACCTCTGGAGAGACTAATAGCGATGTTAAGAAGGGCAAGGCCACCGAACACAGCAAAACAGGAGAGTTCGTTATTTTATCAAATCAGTTTGATTTTCAACGACAAAAATGATTAATTGATTAGATAACAAAACAAAGTTTTTCGAAACTTATTTTGCTAACTTTCAAGATTGGTAAATCGATTGGACTAGGAAGTAAAAACATGACTAATTTTCTTTAAAAAAAAGTAAGTCAATCGGAGATACAAAATAACTAATACAAAAATATTGTAATTGGGATAATTTAGAAAAAAAAATCTTTATTCGATACCATGTCCATCTGAAATTCAAAGCTACAACTACAACTATAGAAAAAGGAGCGTAGGTAATCAGAATAATTCTTTGAAAACATAAAATTAAGGAACAAATACAACACCAAGTACAGTAAGTGAAAAAAGGCGACATATACATAGCCCAGCGCGACGTAGAAGGTAGAAATCTCAAGAGATTGATCCCTCCATATCAATTCTTGGAAGTAACGTAATTAGGGAACCTCTGGAGAGACTATCAATGTTAAGAAGGGCAAGGCCACCGAACACAGCAAAACAGGAGAGTAAAACCTCTAGCTGCGTCTTGAAACAGTGTTGGGGTATAGCAAAATATCTTTCTCTTTAATCTCTGCTGATTTAATGAGACTGAAAAAAAAACGAAAAAAATTAAAAAAAAAAACGCGAAAAAACGTAATGAAAACCGGAAAACAAAATTTGAGCACAAACTTGCTCTTGCTTTCCAGGAACCAGGTAGTGGCCGAAACGGAAAGGCGCGCCCTAAAATTCGTTCAAAATGGAAGTATTGACATTTTTGTCGTTAACCCACATGAAATCTTGTTGAGGGGGCAAAAGGGCGAGCTCCTGCATTTTCGATTGGCAGAGAAGGGCTGGAAGAAATTTGCTTTAGATGAGATTGACCAATGAGCATGTGTCTAAGACGTTCGTCGCTTAAGTGCGGATTCAAATCGTTCAGATCCACCGCAATTCGATTATGTTCACGCAAAATCACTGTTTGCGTGACGGCCATGTTTGGCGATAGGCAAAATTCACTCGATTTTCGCCTGCAAAAAAAGCCGTGTTCAATTTGGTGTGAAATTTAAACGTCAAATTCTAGACAAATATAATATACCAATAATGCTAGGCTTTAATGAAGGATATAATAATGCTAATAATAACTTAGGTAAGCACGTTATTAGAAAAAATCGATAAAATGAATTTAAAAAAATTTCGTGGCAATAGACAAGCGTTTATTAAACGTAACGAAAGATGTCAGAGCATGTCGTAGCAAAAGACAAAACTAAAACAATTGCCAAGAAAAGAGAGGGACGCTAGGCTTTCGTGGCAATAGACAATCTGTTGTTTATTGACAAGAAAACTATTTCGTGGTAATAGACTGTGGGGTCCGTCGCGTAAAGAAAAAGCAGACGGAAAGTCGTGGCAATAGACTCAACCAAACTTTAAACTGAAATGTTTTGGACGGTTTTGCACAAATGTGAAAATTTTCCAACAATAGCATTAAACGACTAAACGTCAAACGAGACTGCCGAGGGTAGTGCTAAACAGGAACGACTGACTAGTACACAAATAAAAACATGATGCCAGATTACATTTTTGAATTTTTTAGAATACAATTTGTTTTTTTACTCACAGAAAAGTGAGCTTTTATTTATGATTCATTTTTCTGTGAGTAAAAAAACAAATTCAAATAAACAAAGTCAAATAAAGAACTTTTGACTTTTTTCACAGTTAGACTGGTAGAGCTATAGACTCCTGGTCGCTTCACGGCTGTGTTGGCTTCCTCATCTCGGTTTTAAGGCATGTGTATTAGTATGGTGGGGGAACTTTTGTTGAAATCGGCTATCTCGAATGAAGCCAGTTTCCGGACAAGAGGCGGAGCTTAGTGAAAAGTAAAAATTCTTAACAGCCAATTGCAGGGCTGGTCACCTATTGTCGGTGCCCTCTATGAACCAAAATACATATCTTTTGTAAAATAATTCGTCTGTTAAATAGTATATATATTTAACATTTTGTGGTGCAGACATCAACTGGTTGACGCAGTGGTTAGAGTAGCAAGCTACGACTCTAGAGGGTTTAGCTTCGATTCTTATTCTCGTCACTTATTTTTTTTTCATATTTTTTTCTATTAATTTTAAAATAATTAAAGCTGGAAAAATAATACTTAATTACTGTTATTGACTCATTTTTTACGATTTTATAGCTTTATAAGGACATAAGCAAAGTGCAATCGGACTTAGAAAATTTTCAAACCGTTTATAGCTCATAGTTCACCCAATTGTCCACCAGGCAGCGCTGATCATAGCCGACCACTGGCTTCAGCCGAGATAGCCGATTCCAACCATAAGTTCCCCCACCATACTAATACACCATGTTTAAGGTAAAGGTAAGCCGATTTTCAAGATTTTAGGGCGGGACCTGTCAGAATTGTGAAGTGGAAACGTTAAAAAGAGCCATCTAGGCTCTCAAAAGTAGCTGGACGTTGTAGCTGACACACTCACTAGAGGCGCTTTTTAAAGTTTCCAAATCGGCTTACTTTTAACCTAAAACCGGGATGGGGATGGGGAAGCCAACACAGCCGTGAAGCGACCAGGAGTCTATAGCTCTGGTTGGACAATGAGAAAGCTACTTAGAAACCATGCCACCAGGGGGCAGCGTTAGGGTAGGGTAGGCTACGCGTCAGCACTTGCACATAAGGTTTTTCTTGATCACGATGGCGGCCGCTGATACAACAACCGATGAATCGTTGTATCCTACAGATTGATGAGTTACGGAATGAAGATGTCCAGGTTGTGTTAGGCCTCCGTGCCGTCGCTACATCGAATGTTTACTTTAAGCTAAGACAAAGAGGGGACTAAACACGGGAGTTTGAATGGAACACGAATTGAGTTTGTATTCCTGACTTTGCCACGATTTAACGATATTAGACTGGGAAGGGACTTGACAGATGGAGGGTCGGGTGCCAGCCGGCCCGTATCAAACGAAAGGGACAAGTCGAGAGAAGGTGAATAGCCGGATGCCAGGCGACTAGACGGAAAGTGTTTTAAGTTTAGTTTAAGAGACACACGTCTCAGCGACACAGTTTACTGAGAATAAGTGATAGAAAAGATAGAAAAGGTTATGCAAAGTAGACAATGCAACGTATAGGGAGGGGAAGCTTCTTTGTCCGTGGTGCGTTGCCAAACGGGGCGAATTAGACGTCTTGCACATTGCCGGCCCTGTTTCCGTCTTCGGAAACATCCTGTTCGTCTTCTTCTAAGAGGCAAAGCTTGTGGACCGACCGGGTGTACAGATGAGTGGTGCAGGTGACGTCAGATGCTAAAATTGGCCGCGTTAATTGCGGCTTGTCTTGCTTGCTGATTGGGTTGATCGTCAATCTCTCTTTGCCGTAGCTGCTGCACTTGTTGTTGACGTCGAACCACTCTTCTTTCTTCGTGAACAGCGGCCTGGATGGCGCGGGAAATTGGGCTGTTGTGGCGACGAGGCAGTTTTGAAACGTAACGGCCACGTGGCCTCTTCGAGAGAAAAAAAAGGAGGGTCGGCGCCTGGCAACACGAAAGAGATTAACGGGAGAAAAGAAAGATTTTTTTTTTAAATGGTGAATTTACTATTAACTGGAATTTATTTGATGGTTGGATTAGATTACAATCTACAACTGCCACATGAGCAGTTCTACAAGAGAAAGTTTTACTCGAATGCTAAACGTGAGCAATCAAAGGATACCGCAAGAACCTGCTGTTAAGCAAGATTTTTTTTTTAACTAGTGGCCTGCCTTTGATCATGAATTAACATGGGCAAGTTGTAAAATTATCGGCAAGACCTGCTGTGAGCACGCAACACGTGGGCTCACCAAGTCTTACCACACCAAAATAAATATCCGACCAACAAATAAATTCAATGAGAAAAGATGCCAAAAGGAAGTAGCAAGACTTGCTATGAGCGCACAACACGTGGGCTCCTCAAGTCTTATTACTTAAAAAAATTTACGAGAGCAAATGTGGGGAGAGCACTTGACGATGCGGTTGTCGACAGCGAGAGAGAGAAAGCGTCGTCTGCTACTAAGTGGCTCCCCCTGGGTTCCCGATTCCCTTCCTCTCGGCAGCGTTGCTAGATAAATTTAAATGGAGCCTGCCGATTCTAATGAAATTACTTCGCAAAAAATATTAGGCAATATGCTAGCTAGACAAAATCGCCAAGTGGTTTTAATTTGCAATGAATAAAATTAGAAAATGAGTTTAAGGGAGGATCGAGAGTTTTTTTTTTACGAGGTTCTTTCCCTTCTGTTTTTAGACCCAGAAATTAAATTCTCAAAGGAAAATTGTCTACCTGTTGAGATGTCGGAGATAAATATGGATTACTCTGACGGTGGGTGACGCCACGCGCTTGGTCGTCAACCAATTTCAATGGATCGGGGGGAGAATTTTTTACGGGATCTAACGCAATGTCTTTGCACGGCCTGTACGGTACTTTACATTAAAGCGAGTAATTTTTTTTTATTCGAAACGCAAGGTTACTACACAAAGTGTGCAATACTTGCTCTACGAGTGAGTTTAGTTTTTTTTTTGTTTTTTGAGTTTGGATTTTACTTTTCTGTAGGGTTCAAAACGCAAGGTCGATGCACCAAATGTGTTAGGCCTCCGTGCCGTCGCTACATCGAATGTTTACTTTAAGCTAGGACAAAGAGGGGACTAAACACGGGAGTTTGAATGGAACACGAATTGAGTTTGTATTCCTGACTTTGCCACGATTTAACGATATTAGACTGGGAAGGGACTTGACAGATGGAGGGTCGGGTGCCAGCCGGCCCGTATCAAACGAAAGGGACAAGTCGAGAGAAGGTGAATAGCCGGATGCCAGGCGACTAGACGGAAAGTGTTTTAAGTTTAGTTTAAGAGACACACGTCTCAGCGACACAGTTTACTGAGAATAAGTGATAGAAAAGATAGAAAAGGTTATGCAAAGTAGACAATGCAACGTATAGGGAGGGGAAGCTTCTTTTTCCGTGGTGCGTTGCCAAACGGGGCGAATTAGACGTCTTGCACACAGGTAATCTGTTGATATTCTCGTTAATATAATTTACTGTTAATGGCACTTCTTTACTTGCAGCTTTGACCCAGCTCCATCAAGAAATTATCAACTACTGCTTTGGCATTGAAAGAAGTCGCCGTGAGTTCATACCTTTCCTCACAGATACAATCTATGATGAAGATGAAGTGACATTAGCTAGATTCACCTACAAAGTAAGTTTTTATTTTTTATTTTCATAACTAGAAATATCTTTTAATAATTCAAACGATTTAAAAGATTAATTACTTATTATTGATTGAACAAATCAGAAATTATTTGTAAACACATAATAATATTTGTACAGTAACAGGCAACTGTGTTGCAATAAAAACCCTATATTGCACAATCATTTCATCACTTTCAAATTTCATCACTTCACACATCACATCACTTTTTAGTTTCAGTTCATCCAACATCGTTCATTCACGCTCTTTCGTGCAACATAGTCGTAACATATAATTCGATTCGAACATCTTTTTAACAAGCTTAAACACAATGTAAGTTCAATGTACTAATGTAGATATGTATTGTTTATCAATATCTAATTGTTTAACTTTAAGGGTGTATCCGACTGAACCGTAAATCCAAGGTAATCCCAAGCAATTTAAGAATGTACTTCGATTCAGGCTCCTTTTTTAAAAAAATAGTTTCTTTTCACAGGGATACAATGTTATTGAAGTACAATCCTTGGCCTCACTTACAATCCAAAATCTGTTGGTAAATTGATTTCAAGCAATATAATCAATTTCTTAAAAATGAAGTTCTCGAAGTCTACTGTATTGATTATTAGTTAAAGAAAGCACAGGTTATTATTCATTCGCTGACACTGCAGCAGACATTGTATTAGTTTGCAATTAACTACAGTTGCACGAGAACATGGGCCAAAAAGAACTGTAGTGTCATTAAACCAAACTTATTGACCACGACCACGGGCAACTCGTTGTTGACGTTGTCGGCGTTCTGGGCCAGCTTTTTTATTTCTTTGAACTCTCGGTTCTCGTTGTACTGAAGTGTACATCATCTTTAACTGCACTCCCCTCCTCCCCAACCAGGACCAATTATCGAAGTTTCCTGCAAAAAGGTAAGTGAATAAGTTTGATTAGAAAAATACCAATACGGGTAAGTCCAAAAAAGAATAGGAGAGGAGATAATTAAAGAAACCTACCATGATAAACAGCCAATAGTTGTGTGTATCACAATTATTGAACTTATATTCAATTCCGTTGGTGAAGGTGTGGTCAATCCTTTTCAGACTCTTTTGAATCTCGCGATGAGCGTTATACTTTGGTTTACAAACGAAAGATCTGTAGCCAAAAACCTCGTTGCTTGATGAATTCTCCTTTGATGATAACCATTACCCGTGACAGAATTGGCTCTGATTAAGTCGATCTCACGAATTCAACACGAAACTGGTGAGCTAGCTCAAACGCTCGTCCTCAAAATGCGCTCTCAGGTTAGTAGGGGGAAACGAGTGCTGCCGCGGTGGCCAATTGGTCGTTCCAGATTTGTTGATTTTGGCGGCCATTTTGATTTTTCTTAAATAGGCCCGTATATTTTCACTGTATTTTCTTATTTATTATCAATATTTGAGCGTTTTAATGGTGTTTTTCGTGCTTAGCTTTTAAATTTACCCTATGTACATCTATTTCCAGTCATTTTGTTTTAATTTTGTTACCAGTTTTCTTTCTCTCTCTTCCCTATAGGAACTGTCAAAATGGTAAATTCGTGATTTTAAGGTATATTTATCACATTAAGTAACTCAGTTTATTACAGGTGATATTTCCTTCAGTAACCTGCTTTCTTCCCATCAAAACACCCCTATTTTCTTTGTAAAATATCAATTATGGGGTAGGGCTTGGTAAGCTCGCTAAGTTTTTTCCTGCATTTTACATTCTTTCTATAGAAAGTTTGCAGCCATTCAATTTTATTAACCATTATTCTATTATTATTGATCCAGGGACCCTTTTTCTGAAGAAATTACCAGTATTATTGGTTATCAGTGGAATTTTCTTCATCGTTAACTATGAAGGCTGGAAAAAGAACATGTAAGTTTTTTTTTTAATTGGACTTGCTTCCATTGTATTTCAATTAATTTAAATATGTTCTTTGATAGATTCCTGTGTTAGACAACCCCATACACATTCAGATTCAGTTATATATTCTTAGTTTAGTTAAAATTTTCCTTCGCTCTGAAGCATAGGGTAAAATGGAGTTTTGTTAATTTAAACTAAAATTTGAATTGTTTTAATTTGATCTCAATTAATTATTATGTTTTATTTCATATTTACTTTGTAAACAGTCTAAATTTTGCAAATTCAATTTATTTGAAAATACAATTTAGTTTTTTTAATTTGGATACTGTTTAGTACTTTTTGAAGACGCATCTTTCTATACTTGTTTACATTTTTCAGTTCGGCTGTCCCCACTGTCAACTGTAATATACTGCGTTTTTTATTTTAGTTTGTAGTTGGATTTTATAATTCTAGAGTAGCTAGGTGCAACAGGTGACAGTATTACCAAAGGAGCCGGGATTGGTACAACACTTAACATGGAACATGGTTTATTTGCTTTAATAAGTGAGCAAAACAATGCTTATATAATACATATACAAATGTTTATTTACAGGAAACCTGTTTGAAGATATTATACTGGGATCAAATGATGCAGAGACAAGTAGGCCCTAAATCTCCAGCTGCATTGGCTTTCAACAGTCAACGTAAAACAATTTCACTCAAAATTTTGTTATTTGCTTGATTGATGGATATGTATATTTCAAATATAATAGAAGGTAAAGGAATTCCTATCCTTTGATTGTTACAGGTAACAGCCATGCTGAAGAAAAACTGGATGTTATTGAACGTGAAGCAAAAGAAGACAACAGAAAGCATGCAGCAAAAGTTGCTGAAGAAGTTGCTACTATGATTTCACGAGTACCAGAGTATGTTTTTGATGCATATGAAGACGGATGTCAAGGTGATGGTGGTTCCCTCGTAGAATTCACGACCATTGAGAAAGAAGCGATAGAATAAAATGCTGCTCATATTGCTAGAATTGAAGCCGATAAAAAAAAGCAAGAATCCGAATGGAGTAAACGAGTTACGATAGACACCGAAACCTGGAATGAATTTACCCCTAGACTTTTGGACGCATTTGTGTCGGCCTGAGCTTGTGACGCCGAGCGATGCGATAATTGTAAGCAGGAGCTTACAATCATTATTCGTTGTTTTGATGACTGCAAGAGTCACCTTTGCCCGGACTGTGATGTTAAAATTCATTCAACCAGACCTTTCCACGACCGAAAGCTGTTCTTAAATGAGTTTGAGTCCCGCCCACTATTGACTCACGAGTTTTATGGAGTTGAAAATCGACCACTCAGTGAGTTATATCAAAGTTACCTTTTTTTAAAAATCTCTTGCTGTGATAACTAGATAAAAATATTGTTTTCAAAAAGATATTGGAATGCGCGTTTTTGTGCCAGTAAGCTGCAGAACTGAGAAGTGCAAGAAACTTGGAACGAAAGGTACATTGGTACTTGTTGCTGGAACCAATTACTGTACTGTGATCTCGGGAGAAGGTATTTCTCAATAATAAAAGCACATCGAGTGCACGTTACTTTTAAGTTTTAATTTCAGGTCGATTTGATCTACACTGCGCTGCGTTTAAGTGTTCCCGTTGTGATGGCGTAATGAACGCGGAACTTGAGGACTACATTGGCTCGGGGTATTGGCCTGGAAATCCCAAAACACTTGGAATTTTCTTTACGACTTCATTTCTGAAGCTGTATTTCCACCTCAAGAATTACCTACCAGGCTCATCTGAATATGGCCTTCTAAAGGCATTGGGTGCATTTTCAGCTGATGCAGGACGGGTATTTTTCATGAACCAACGAGCACGGATTCGACGAGTCAAGTGTATGAAATTCAATTTTATCTAATTGACTTTGATTCGTTGATTTGAGATGTTTGTTTGTTTATGACAGGCATCGCTGACGATCGTCATGAAACCTGAAATGAGCCACGAACCCGAAATCAAAGTTGAATACTACGAAGAGACCAACATCGAAGTTAAAGTCACCGCCCATCCCAAATCTAAAGTGAAATGGTAATTATTTAATTCAAGTTGTTTTCCCAATAAAAATGTAAATTGTAATTTTCTATTTAGGTTGAAGGACGGCATTCAAATCAAGTCCACCACTAGCGAACGCATCAGCATCAGCGAGGAAGCTTCCAACGTTTTTTTTCAAACAAACTTTCTGTCCACTCGGAGGCTCCTACCTTCTCTACGAAACCCAAAAGCTGTTACGCCAGAGCTGGACAGACGGCCAAGTTTGAAGGTTGCGTCCAGGGTATACCTCTGACCGTCATTTCGTGGCAAAAGGCGGACGAAGTCATTGTCGAATCGGAACGATTCAAAATGGAGAGCGCTGAGGACGGAACGTTTGGTAATGCAATTGTATTATTTCATTTATAATTAAATTTTTTCAGCACAACTTCATAACGAAAGGGAAGCTTCCGTATTCGACAACCATTGAACTCCAACAAGCTCCTGTCATAGCTAAATTTTATAGATGTTTGAGGATGAATACCCCGCATTGTTTCCCTTTATTTATTTTTTTGTATTGAGCATATGCGTAGGCTACAATAAAGATATTTTGTTTGAAACTGTTTGTGTTCATTTTTTATATTGAGCAATATGCATATGCTATAATCAAGATACTTTGTTTGAAAAAGTCTGTTCTTTTCAATAAAGTGACTGGCCAAAATCGCTTCGTCAGGGTGGATCACTCTTTTTGGAGCACTGGGCACCTGGCCAACTTGTTTTCTCAACGCTAGATAAATAATTGATCGCCCCGCCCCCTTCCCGCAGAAATACACATGCGTGTGTTCATATAAGACTTATTCCGAGTTCATATTTCGATTCAGCGTTAAAAGTTAAGTTAGAGTTGTAATTTTCATTCATATTGGTGGTCAGCCGCATAGTAGCGTGCGTGAAAGTGAAAATTCGTTCGCAGGTAATTACACCTACGTATGTTCATCTCAGGCTTATTTTGACCTGATATTCCGATTCAGCCGAAAAAGTTGAGTTATGGGTGTATTTTTCATTCATATTGGTGGTTTTGATGGGAAGAAAGCAGGTTACTAAAGGAAATATCACCTGTAATAAACTGAGTTACTTAATGTGATAAATATACCTTAAAATCACGAATTTACCATTTTGACAGTTCCTATAGGGAAGAGAGAGAAAGAAAACTGGTAACAAAATTAAAACAAAATGACTGGAAATAGATGTACATAGGGTAAATTTAAAAGCTAAGCACGAAAAACACCATTAAAACGCTCAAATATTGATAATAAATAAGAAAATACAGTGAAAATATACGGGCCTATTTAAGAAAAATCAAAATGGCCGCCAAAATCAACAAATCTGGAACGACCAATTGGCCACCGCGGCAGCACTCGTTTCCCCCTACTAACCTGAGAGCGCATTTTGAGGACGAGCGTTTGAGCTAGCTCACCAGTTCCGTGTTGCACGAATTACCATTTTTACTGAAAACAGAGCGACTTTTTACTGCATATATGCGATAGAAAAGGGGGGGGGGAGTTACTGAGAAGAGACACGATAGAAAAGGGGAACTGAGTAGAGACGCGTCGCGTCTCTTCTCAGTAACCCCCCCTCCCCCCCTTTTTTTCTATCTCGTCTCTTCTCAGTCTAGTTTCTTTTCTTGGCTTTTCAATGTCATATGTTGTTCGTGTTAGGTTGTAGGTAAGTAAAGAATTTTTATGTACAAGTTTTATTATTTACAAAGATTATTTACAAGGACATGGAATAAGTTAAGCAATTACAAAATTTTAAACACTTGAAACTTGAAATTTAAGTTTAGACAGCGAGATTGCTGTGTCAATCGATTCCGGCGTAGTAGAATTTAACGAGTTATGTTAAGAAACTTTAACAATCCTGAAGAAATTTGCTGGAGAGGGGGTTCCATTACTTCTTTACAAGGCTGTTAAGTACAAGTTTAATTAGGCTATTAGTTTTAAGTGTAACAATATTGACAATTTGTTGGTTACCTTTTGTTGATCTGCCCCTTGGTTATCTTGCCCTTTTATACTTTGCATTGGCCCATTGGCCTCTTGGCCGGTTCACGGCTTACTTTTACCCTAAAACCGAGATGAGGAAGCCAACACAGCCGTGAAGCGACCAGGAGTCTATAGCTCTGGTCTAACTATGAAAAAGTCAAAAGTTCTTTATTTGACTTTATTTATTTGAATTTGTTTTTTTACTGACAGAAAAATGAATCATAAAAAAAGCTCACTTTTCTGGGAGTAAAAAAACAAAATGTATTCCTAAAAAATTCAAAAATGTAATCTGGCATAATGTTGTTATATGTGTACTAGTCAGGGCATAGCGACACTTGAACGTATTACCACTAGAACTTTAAGAATCCGACACTAGAACGCGACACTAGAACTGCAACTTTTTTAACGGGTCACTAGAACGCGGCACTAGAACTTCGAGATTTCAGGGCCGACACTAGAACGGCAACATTTTTGAAAAGCGTCACTAGAACTCGACACTAGAAATTCATCATTTTCGGGCCGACACTAACACTTATCAAAACCCGACACTAGAACGCGACGCTAGAACGGCGACACTAGAACGGCAGCAGGGCCGACACTAGAACGGCGACGCTAGAACGGCAGTAATTTCAGGGCCGACACTTATTAAAATAAATAAGATTTAATGCACTGAGTGTATATTGTCGATGACACAAGGGGTACACAAAGCAACATTTGAGACACACATACGAAACACAGAGCACATACAGCGTTACCACACTCCACGAGATCACGGACAAGAAGAAGGAAAAAGGAAGCCCCCCTTTTCTAAGATGACTCCCACCCACGTTGCCAGACTTAAAGAAAAGCTTGGCGTCGTCACTTGCTCAAAGGAGGGGAAGGGGGTAAAGCGGGTTTGCCAAATGGACAGCCGTTTCTAATACCCTCTCTCAAACCCGTACCTCCTCAATTCTTCTCGTATGGTCCTACCCCGATGCGTTCACGTAACTCTTGGAACCTTGGCGCTGGCAAAGCCTTCGTGAAGATGTCGGCCAGTTGGTCTTTGGAGCTAACGAATTCGACTGCGATCTTGTTGTTTTCTTGCAGCTGTCTTACAAAGTGGTATCTCACGTCGATGTGTTTTGATCGCCTCGGATGGACCGGATTTTTGACCAGACAAATAGCACTTTGATTGTCGCAATACATCTTAACGGGATTTGGTGGTACCTCGTCGCCTGAAGACTTTTCCATTGGGACCGGAGACGAGTTTAGGCCGTTAGCCAGCGCGTTGAGCCAAAGAGCTGTCTTCGCTCCATCAGATAAGGACACATATTCCGACTCGGTAGTTGAGATAGAAACACATTCTTGTCTCCTGCACGACCATGCGACTGGCCCTCCCTTGTAGAAAGCGATGCATCCTGAGATGGATTTTCGGTCGTCTACATCACTGGCGTAGTCGGCGTCGGTATAGACTACGGCTCCTTCATCCTTCCGTCCACCCAGCCATATACCGAAGTCGAGCGTACCTTTCAGATAAGCGAATATACGTTTGACTGCGTTCCAGTGCGCCGGCTGTGGGTTTTCGCAAAATTTTGACACTTGTCCAACGCCGTAAGCAATGTCCGGTCTAGTGGTAGATGAGAGATAGAGCAGGAATCCAACTGCCGCACGGTAGGGGATTGAAGACATGTCCACTTTCCCCTCGTTGCGTGGCACCATCGAACTAGAAAGGTGAACGCTGGATTCGGCTGGGGTCAGCTTGGGATGGCTATCCGTCATGCCGAACTGTTCCAGTGCCTTGAGTATCGAGTGCTGCTGCGAGAGAAATACTTGGCTATTTTCCCTGTCGTACTCGATGTTCATACCAACGAATCTGGTCGGGGGGAGACATCTTACTTCAAATTCGTTACCTGACAAAAGAGGTAGGAAATTTGATTTGTGAGTAATGGAAAAAAAAGGGTTATAACTTATTAGTTACCGATCCAAGTAGCGAAGCGTTGACACTCCTCATCAGCACTGCTAGAAAACCATCCGTCATCTACCCAGATGAAGAGATATGACACGATGCTGTTGTTTACCAGGATGAACACGCACATATCTGCGTCCAGTGCCTTAAAACCATATCTGAGTAGGGCGGCGATGAAGGTCTTGCACCAAAGACGGGGAGCCTGCTTTATGCCGTAGACTGCTTTCAAAAGCTTACACACGTGGTCTTCTTTTCCAGACACCACGAATCCTTCGGGTTGGGTCATAAAGATTGGTTTGTCAACATCCGCGTTCAGGAACGCTGTGGCCACGTCGAATTGAAATGATTTGTATCCGAGCGATGCGGTGAGTGATAGAACAGATCGAATTGAGTCAAGGCGTGGCACAGGTGCGTACGTTTCTTCGTAGTCGACGCCGTACTGCTGGTGACATCCAACAACTGTTAATCTTCCTTTAAAGCGTGGGGCCACGAAATCTGGCTGCAGTGGGTCTCCATAGCCCGGCTTATATTTCCCAACCCATTTGTGAGGCAGTATAGCGCACTCAGTTGGTACTTGGGATTTTGGGATGAGCACCCACGATTTGTTCTTGATCTGAGAGTCATACTCTGCCTTGAAAGCGGGTAACCACTGTTCCGCATATCTTGATTCCACCGCTTGTTTGTAGGTTTGTGGTTCATCAACTTCTAGTTCGAAAAATGAAGAGCGCTTAGGGGCTGGATCAGTGGATGCTGCATTTCCGTATGATTCCATATATTCGACGTATCGATCCGTATATCTTGGCACGCGGCCGGATCTTGAGGGTCTATGAAATATATATAGAAGGTGGTGAGCGCCAGTAATTTTTTCGAAACAGCGATTAGTTTTTACCTTCGATAATTGTGTGAATCGTGACTCGATATCGGTGGGGCGTCAATGTTGGGGACTTCATCCACTTCTAGATTCTTGTTGGCGTCATCAGGAGTCGCAACGTGAACAGGTTCCGCATCCGCAACGTCGAGGACTTCCATACCCTCTTCATTTCTGCCGCCAGGAGCCCGTTCAATCTCCTCCTCTAAGGCCTCGACTTGGGAAGCTTCTTCGACTGATGCATCTTGATTATCGGGAGTGTCTTGGCTTTCATCTACACCTTCGATTAGTTGAGTCTGGTGGAAAAAAAATGGATATATATATAAAATATATATAAACATATATACACATACACATATACACACATATATATATACACATATATAAATATATATACACAAAAAATAGATTTTGTTCGTTTATGTATGGCTACTAGTATAAGCAAGATACCTGATTAAGTACTTCTACTAATAGTTGCATTGGTTCCAATGGGCTATTGTCATTTACAGCTGTGAGTGGGTGATCTCCAATCAGGATTGTTTCATCGAAGGTGACATCACGGGAAACGATTATTTTCCTCTCAACAGGGTTCCAAAGTCGCCAGGCCTTTTGATTTTCACCGTAGCCGACCATCCAACATGCTTCGCCTTTAGGATCTAGTTTCTTGCGTAGCTGGTCGGGAACGTGCGCGTATGCGCGGCAGCCGAGAACCCTTAGGTGGGCAACCGATGGTTTCTTGCCGAATAATTTCTCGAACGGAGTGACTTCTGTGTGGCTGGTGAGAGTCCGGTTGAATATGTAAACGATAGCCAGCAGAAATTCGCCCCAGAGTTCTCTGACTTCATTTCTGATGTTGCACGGAAGTTGGTTGCTGTTGTCGTTAGTGTACAGGCCACTTCTCACGGCCTCTACAACTGTACGCATCGTTCTCTCGGAACGAGAGTTTTGTTGTGGAGTGTACCTAGCAGTAGTTTGATGAATAAGGCCAGTACGTTTTTTGTATTCGCTAAAGTTTCCGCCGAGGATGTCGGTTCCTTGGTCCGTCCTGAGTATTTTTATTGGCCTTCCGGTTTGGGTTTTCATCATTTCTGCGAATTCCATGAAATGCGTGCCAGCTTCATTTTTCGTCTTCATGAGTTTGGCTACTGTATAACTGCTGTTGTCGTCTTTGAAGATGACGAAGAATCGATGGCCTTCAGGAGTTGGCACGTGTAATGGACCCCCGACATCGGAGTGGATCAAGTCGCCGATATTTTCCGCGCGGCCGCATCCGGTTGGGAACTTGCTACGGTGGAGTTTTCCAAAGATGCAACCTTCGCATATGAGTGGTTTTTTGACGTCGTTGAGGTGCAGGCCGTATACTGCTTTAGATTTGTTGATCTTTAAAATGTCTTGACAGTTGAGATGGCCGAATCTTCTATGCCAAAGTTCGAGGGACGCCTTGGTACTTCCATTACCAACACCGTAGAGCGCTGTTGAAGATTCTTCGTTCAATTCCGTTGGGTTTTTGGTCGTAGCGCATAATCTGTAGAGGGAGTTTTCGACACGGGAGCCAGTCATGAATTTTTCGTTAGTTTCCTTATTAGCGAAAAAGACCTGTTGGTAAGGAAATATTTATATACATAAATCTCGAGTCATGACTGCAAATTTTTACGAGTTGTATCATACCTGTGTATCAGTGAACTCAACATTGACGTTACAGTCGGTGGCTGCTCCAATTGAAAAAAGATTAATTCCAAGACCGGGAACGTATAACACGTCGTGGAATGTTCCTTCAAGCTTCGCACCATCTACTTCTGTAATGACGTCGATGTTTCCTATACCAAGGGCTTGTAGTTCAACACCACCAATTCCATTGATTTTCCATGTTCCGGGTGGAATTATTTTGAAAGTGGTGAAGAAGGACCGTTGATCAGTCATGTGATTAGTTGCGCCCGAATCAGCGTTCCAGACCTTGTGTTCCCGTGCAACCAGACACAATGACGAAGAGATACAGCCAAAACCTCTTTTCTTGTTGAAATTTTCTTGTCTCGCCTGACCACGTTCTTCTTCTCTTTTTGTTGGACACTGATAAGCTTTGTGTCCGTTTCCATTGCAGTTGAAGCAGACGACTGAGCCGGCATGTTGGCTGCTTTGCTGCTGATCGTTTTGTTGTTGTCCATCTTTTCGTGCGTATGAGTGGTTGTGCGGATTGGAGCTGCCACCACCTCTACCTCCTCTTCCTCCTCTGCCTCTGCCACGTCCTCGCCATTCACCCGTAAAGTAGGGGCCTCGTCCGCGGCCACGGAATCCCCCTTGCGCGTGTGCTGCGTTGTCGAAACTTTGCCCTGGGGATGTCTTTGCAGCACTCTCCCCGGCGAAAGCGGCTGCCTTAGGCGTGTGGAAGGCAAAGAAGGCCGCATCGGTCGGATCCATCGCGCCGTTGTTGGCCGCTCTGCTGATGGCTTCTTCGTTTACCAGTCTTGGTGTTAGGTTTGCTATTGTTTGCTCGTTCCTTGGTAGATTGTCCCAAGCCGAACGGAATGAGCGAAAACTGGGGGGCAGTGTTTGGATAATTTTCACAACGAGTTGTTGTTCAGTGACAGGTGATTCCAAGTTTCTCAGCTCTTCTGCCAAGTTTGTGTAAACTGCCACATGATCCAGCACTCTGTGCTCAGGATTGTATTTGTAGTTGAAAAATTTCTCTAGCAGTAGATTGCCGTTGATAGGAGCAGCGTTGGCGTATTGCAGTATCAGACGCTCCCACATTTCCGCGGAGGACGCGCATCCTTCGATGAGAGTTTGCTGTGGCCCCTCAACGTTGCAGAATATTATAATTCTCGCCTCTGCATCCTTCATGTCCCAAGCGTCTATCAGATTTTGGTTCGCGACCTCCTGGTTCTCATTGAGGTTCTGTCAATAATTGAACATAACGTTAATTAACTGGCGTGCGTAATATGCCGCGTCTGCGTAGATGAGCTCTCAATGAACAGCATAATCATGTGTGAGTTCTCAATAGAACAAACGGTGGTACTCTGTCGTGTCGTGGTACGCGCATAAAATATGTATACATACATATATTTATATATAAATATATATTTATATTTTGTTTTAATCAAACGATCGTGACTTTCACCACTCGTTAGATGCGAGTGTGGCGTGTGTGAGGCCTGAGTGACGTGAACGATAATTTGTCCCAAGAAAATGCGTTTACCCGACTTAAATTTAACAACGACATAAAATTTCTTCACAATTCATGCTATAATGGCAGTATAGTGTTTCTATTTCAGACAGAGGCTATATAATAAGAGGATTAATTCGGACTGCTTTAGCCGGCTGAAAACAAAGTCAAGCTTACAGGTATCATGTGAATTGCCTATCTGATAGAAACACTATTTACGACTGCAAACTTGAACAATAAGCCAAGCATTTAATGTTTTTCCATCATCAGGTAGTGTCATGTTTCTATACCAACACGTGGCTGCAAAGAAGCAAGTCTGGCCCCACAGTTACTGTAAAACGTTTCATAATTAAAAAAAAATGGTCATTGACTTCATTCTGAGCAGCCGTTGGATAGAAACATCACTTACAACTACTCGTCAAATCTTTTTTTTTTTTCAATGTCCAGGAAATAGCTTAGTCTTTTGCCATCATTACAATTTTCGTCTCTCTCATTTTCTTTTGTAAAGAAGAAATTCTCAAAATTCAAGCTTTGTTCTTTTTCTCGCAAGACGTCTACATAGAAAGACAATAATTACCGGTTCGGGTCGAGGTTCAAGTCTCGTGACGACGTTGAGAACACGTGCTCGTTGCAGCAGCAGTGTACACCCATATCTAAACGAGGTCCATTTTTCCGGACCGCTTAACTTCGTTATTCTGTTGACTTCTCTTGAGGCTTCGTGATTCATTCTTGTCAATTAATTGGCGTGTTCTGGGCCCATAACCTATTAAAATAAATAAGATTTAATGCACTGAGTGTATATTGTCGATGACACAAGGGGTACACAAAGCAACATTTGAGACACACATACGAAACACAGAGCACATACAGCGTTACCACACTCCACGAGATCACGGACAAGAAGAAGGAAAAAGGAAGCCCCCCTTTTCTAAGATGACTCCCACCCACGTTGCCAGACTTAAAGAAAAGCTTGGCGTCGTCACTTGCTCAAAGGAGGGGAAGGGGGTAAAGCGGGTTTGCCAAATGGACAGCCGTTTCTAATAACACTAGAACGGTAATAATATTACCGGCGTCACTAGAAAAACGTCACCCTAAAAGAGACTGTTGCGATCGGTTGTTTTTATAAACAGAGGGAAATTTACAAAAATAATCCAAGATCGGATGAAATAAAAAAAAAAAGAATCATCTTGAATGTGGGATTAAGTAACATCAGCAGTTTTTTTTAACTCTTTTGATTGTATTTAGGCCTACTTCACAATACACATCATCGCTGTTGCTGGGCAAAGTAACAGGATAAAAAAAAGAATGGAAAAGAATTTTCGATTGTGCAGAATTGTTTCTCAGTAAATGGTCTTGTGAAGAATTGCTTTATAGCATAGTTGAGAAAATGTCTGAGATACTTCGGCGCCCATTAAACACGATTCCGGAAGCAATTTGAAAAGTTTGCGGATTTGAGTCGGCGTGAAAGGCACAGACAGGTCGGAGGAAGCAGAGAAATCGACGGCTTTAGATTTGCTGTCTTTTGGGGCGACTAGTGCAGATGGCTTGCTGGGCGGATTATTAATTTTAGCATCTGGGAATTCCCTTCTTCTAATTCTCCTTCCTATCGTTCTTTCTTGGTATCCACTTCCATTGGGTAATCGTCTTCTGGAGGCGTAACAATTTCTTCCTTGATTTTTTTCGAAACGGCTACTGCTTCCTTCATTGCTTCCTTCTCATCAACAACCATCTCGTGATCCAGCTGACGGAGCAGTGAGCTGACGATGCGGTGATCGTAAGAGCCGTGTAGACATTATTGCAATAAGCAATCGCGTCTTAATTGAACCAAAAAGCTCACAATGTCGTCAACTAATAGTTGAAAAGCTGTAGCTATCTTCACAAATGCAGGAAAAGTTGGCAGGTAAATCTCCGTACGCCCATTACTTGGCAAAACTGGACCGAATAAAATAACATATTACATGAATATCTAAATAGGTAGGTAATTGATTTTCTTTGCCGCAGAGAAGGGTTGATAGAGTTTTGTCAGCTAGACGGGCGACATTGGAAGATCTAGGCAGTGCGAACTGTAAAGACAGGTGTGGTATCAACAGCAAAAAGCTGCTTAGCCAAGTCCCCGCTAATAGGCTGGGCAAGTAACGCCAACGTTAGTTAAATACGTTGATGGTAACTGTAGAATTTAGATGTTAGAACTAAGAATAATGAACGCATGCATTTGATAGAAATAAATACCAAAGTTTAATACCAAAGTAAGAACACACACTTCACAGATAACTTCAGACAATACTTATACGTCGAAACGCGGTTGAAGTAGAAGAAGAAGAAGTGTAGAACGTCACATAGCAGACGAAGGAAACTTTGACAAGAAGAAGTGGAAGAGATAGGTTTTGGCAACAATTGGGTTCAGCAACAGAGTTGGGGGAACGCTTGAATTGGAAAAACACAACAGTAACGGCTCATCAGCAGCCGTTTAAACAAACGACTGCAAACTTCTCAGAAGCTCTTCGCGTAAAGTTTGCAACGCAGTGACGATATCATGTCGCTAGGAAATAAAGAAATAAAGTTAAATACGTTGATGGCTAACATAAAGTACATTGAAAGAAAGCTAAACCTTTTGTCAATTCCTAATGAAAAGAGAAAACCAGGAGCGGATATTGGCATCTCCACCCAAAAGTAGACTGGAGATAAACGGTACTCCATCTCCCAACTGGGTTTCAATTTTAACTGTTTTGATCATTTTCTGGCAAGATGCAAAGTCCAAACAAAGTAAAACATCCAGAGCCGGAATTCTGCACATCTCCACCTGATAGGGAAACAAACCCCTTAAATTTAAGAGAACAAAGCTTTGTCAAATATTTAAAAAACTTAAACATTTAAGTTGGATCATCAAAATCTAATTTGGGCACATCTAATCCTGCAGAGGGAACTAAGTGTTTCTAATCTGGCCCGTCCTAGGAAAGATTCTTCTTCATGTCTTTCACCACTGCTGATCAAACTCTGGAAAACTTAAAACAAACTACTTCTAAAATATAGTTCAAATCAAACTTTGGAAAAATATTACCTTCATTGAAAGTATAAGGCTTATTAGCCACTATTCAAAATATGAAATATGGACCGTGAAGTGTTCTCAAGAGAGCTTCTACAACTACTGTCATGGTATAGGATTGCATGGTACGCGTAGATGAGAGGGCGCAAATGGACCGAAAACTGGAATCTTCAACTATCGGCAACTCTGGCCGGGTGTGTAACTAGAGGGCCCATTTTAACGTCTTATGGGACTACCCCCTTTAAGGCCATAAATTTTTGCGTTTAAAAAAAGTTTTCAACTTGTTACATATTTTTATTATGTGTAGAATAATTTTTAATACAAAGTTCATGTAATTAATTTTAAGAAAAAAATGTTGAAGTATTTAAAAAAAAATAAAGTCCACCCCCTTTTTTTGTTGGTGGCGGCGATTTCGCCACTTTCTTTATTTAAAAAAAAATACTTCGACATTCTTAACTAAAAATAAATTACATGAACTTTGTTTATAAATTTATTCTACGCACAATAAAAAATTTTACAAATTGAAACAAAAATTTAAACACAGAAATACAGGGCTTCAAAATAGGTAGTCCCATAAGACTCCATGTTAAAATGGGCCCTCTAGTTACACACCCGGCCAGAGTTGCCGAACGATTCCAGTTTTTGGTCCAGTTTGGCAGTCGACGGCTCTGGGAAGAACGCGTGCCATAGAATCCTATACCATGCTACTGTTATAGGTAACAGAATTATCAGTTCCGCTAAAGCAACACACAGCACATCAGCTACTTCATCAAAATAGATTTCCTGGTCCAATAACAGTTCACAGCTTTTGTATGTGGTTTCTGGTCTGATTTTTTTTGCTCTAGAGAATAAAAAAAACAATAATATTGTGGAAAATGAATGCTTTATGAGTAATCTACTTGTGCCATGAGTGTGAGGAGTTCACTGAGAAACTGCCTTAATTTCCTCGTTTGATCACTCCTTTCAAATTCCAGTGCATAACTATTTGATAGTGACTAAATCAAGACAGTCTTCAGTCTGATTACCAAGCTTTTAACTATGATACAACTTGTGATAAAAAATAAAGAAGCATTTGCTCTTTCTGTTGTCAAGGCAACGAGCAGACGAAACTGATTCTGAGCCTCTAACGGCATAACGTAGGAACTGGATTTGTGGCGTTCCGGTCCACCACCCTTCCGGCCCTACCGTTCCGGCCCGGAAGAACTACAGTTACTAGAACAGCGATAATATTAACGGCGTCACTAGGAAAACGTCACCCTATAAGAGGATATTGCGATCGGTTGTTATGATAAACAGGGGGAAATGAACACACCTTAACCCTTTTTCGACTGACGGGACTTTTTTTTTCGACGGCTTTCAGTAGGGTCTGGCGGGACCTCGCCCACAGACACGAGAGATTTCAAATCGCCTAAATTCATTCCTATCAAAGCTGATATCTCGCAATCCATCCTACAGAATTGAATTGCCTTACAACGAAAAATTAATTGACCTACTGTCTTTCGATGATAAAAAGGAAGAGATATTAAAACGAGTATTTCTCGTATTTTACCGAGTTTTCGGTGACGGGACATTTCTGGCCCGTCAGGCGGCTCTGAACGAAGTCTACACGAGAACCTTCGATCCGGACCGTCGGAACATATAAGTCTCCGCCAGATATGTCCCTCCAGGCGGCTGCAATTTATCAAAATCCCAGCCTGGTTAGAGATGTCAGAAATCGCGAGGTTTTATTTGTGTTCCTCAAAAAAAAAAAAAAGATCAGAGATGTCAGAAATATATTGGGCCACACGGATGAAAGAAAATCGAAGGCGTAATTGTAATGAATTCCCCAGGGAATTAGGGATCTGGGTGTCGCGCGACTTAAGTGTCCGCGATGCCTCAAATACAAATAAAAAAAAAGGTTCAAGTGAATTTGAAGCCGGTGGTTGGATAGATGTCGAAGGGAAGGCGAAAGAGGCGAAAAGGAAAGCGCGAAATTTCTTTAGTAGCTTCGACGCAAAAACTTTGGTATCGACGGGGAGCTTTGGGAAATGGAACGAAGACGCAGAATGGGAAGTTGTCCGGTTCGGCATTAGTTGTAGTTTCATTTCCACCGTAGCTGAGCTCCTTTCCGCCCGACGCTCCTTATTTATTTTATTCCTATCTGGGTGCCGCGCGACTTAAGTGTCCCCGATGCCTCAAATACAAATAAAAAAAAGGGTTCAAGTGAATTTGAAGCCGGTGGTTGGATAGATGTCGAAGGGAAGGCGAAAGAGGCGAAAAGGAAAGCGCGAAATTTCTTTAGTAGCTTCGACGCAAAAACTTTGGTATCGACGGGGAGCTTTGGGAAATGGAACGAAGACGCAGAATGGGAAGTTGTCCGGTTCGGCGTTAGTTGTAGTTTCATTTCCATCGTAGCTGAGCTCCTTTCCGCCCGACGCTCCTTATTTTTTTTTATTCCTATCTGGGTGCCGTGCGACTTAAGTGTCCGCGATGCCTCAAATACAAATAAAAAAAAAGGTTCAAGTGAATTTGAAGCCGGTGGTTGGATAGATGTCGAAGGGAAGGCGAAAGAGGCGAAAAGGAAAGCGCGAAATTTCTTTAATAGCTTCGACGCAAAAACTTTGGTATCGACGGGGAGCTTTGGGAAATGGAACGAAGACGCAGAATGGGAAGTTGTCCGGTTTGGCGTTAGTTGTAGTTTCATTTCCATCGTAGCTGAGCTCCTTTCCGCCCGACGCTCCTTATTTTTTTTTATTCCTATCTGGGTGCCGTGCGACTTAAGTGTCCGCGATGCCTCAAATACAAATAAAAAAAAAAGGTTCAAGTGAATTTGAAGCCGGTGGTTGGATAGATATCGAAGGGAAGGCGAAAGAGGCGAAGAGAAAGCGCGAAATTTCTTTAGTAGCTTCGACGCAAAAACTTTGGTATAGACGGGGAGCTTTGGGAAATGGAACGAAGACGCAGAATGGGAAGTTGTCCGGTTTGGCGTTAGTTGTAGTTTCATTTCCTCCGTAGCAAAGCTTCTTTCCGTCCAACGGTTCTTTTGAATTGATTTTGAAGTCTTCGAGGCGCTATTAGTGCCCGTGTAATTAAATTTTACACAAAGCCTCTTGTACTTTCTTATCCGTGCGTTGATTACTGCTGTCTCGTGAGGAAACTCCGAAAGGCGGTGAAAGGCACTGGATAAGAATCAGCCCCGGTAACTCCTGCATGTGCATGCTTTCCCCCTGCATGATAAAATAAGACCGTTACATAAGGCTTAGGACGTAAAGCAATTCGTTATCCTTTTGGCGAATTCACAAAGACTAATCGTGCCTTTTTTTCGATTCTGTATTTTCAGATTGATTAAAAATGGCGAGAAACGATAGAAAGAAGAAAGACCCAAGAACTAGGAGTTCCAAAGCGCTTAAAGATTCTGCCAAAAAAGCCGCTGAAGCCTCTGCATTAAAAAGGAGGCAGCAGAAAGAAGAAAGAGAACATTTAGCTGGAGATCAAGAGCCGGTAATCGATTTTGATACTGTACCGGAGGCTCAAGATCAGGAGGAGGAGGCGGTTGCCGTCGAGGAGCCGGTCGAGGAGCCGGTCGAGAATCCGGTTGAGAAGCCGGATAAGGAGCCTGGTCAGGAGTTGGTTGCTTCGCAGCGGCCGGAGCTTGATCAGGATCCGGAAATAGAGGACGAACCATCTGCCTCAGAGGAGGAAGAACAAAAATCTGGGACAGAAGAAGAGTGGGTGGAAAGACCAATCATAAAGAAAGACCTTAAAGTTCGACTTGAAAGATTGGTTCTATCACCGGCGACGCTTCAAAGACTTGCGGGGAAAAGAAAGAATCGTGAAGACAGTTCAGAGAGTGGTTCCTCCCCACCTAAACGAACCAGAAGTAAGACCCGAAGACCAACTAAAGCAGGGTCTTCTTCTGAAACGGCCGATCCCGATGGTGAAGTGACACGGTACTACACAGGGAAAAAGGTCGGTCTCACGAACGCGACTTTGAGGTGTCGTGGGCCTCGCGTGCTTACAGCGCATCCGTTCCGGCTGGCCAAAAAAACGAACTCAGATTCGGCCAAGCTGAACATGCAAAAGAAGGCCGATGCCAAAAAAGTCGCCCAACATAAAACCGTCAACCGGAATTGGAAAGAATGCAAAGTCTGGGGCGACGTTGGGAGACAATCACGGGTTGATGATGATTCACCGAGGCCTCAGTTCCAGGAAAGGGCAATTCAGTTTGCACCCCTAGAAGAACCAGGCCCCGTGTTGAGTCAATTCAATCGTTTTTCGAATCCCCTCGGAGTTTTCAAGTCGATGCTTGGTGGTGAGGACACTTTGTACCTTCTTCGGGAGGCAACAAATGACTACATCGCTGAATTCTGGAGTTCAAGGAAGACGCCACCGTCTCGAAAAGTGAGTGGCAAGCCTGAAGGCAGGTTAATCGGCCCGCGGTTGCCTGCTGGAGGTTTTGTCACAGACCACGAACTTGTAGCCTTCTTTGGCATACAGTTCTTGATCGGATATCACCGTCTGCCCGAGCTGTCGATGTTCTGGGAGCAGCAACCAGACGCTGGTCTCGGGCTCGGAATAATTCAACAGGCCATGACTCGCGAGCGATTCAAATTCATATCCAAACACATAGCTTGCGCAAGCCCATGGGATGATGTTGACCCTAATTCTGACGACCCGGATCAGGAGCCAGAGCGACCGGATCCTATCCGTAAGATCCGTCCTCTGGTCAAAAGACTCAATGAACGCTATCATGCGTGTAGAAAGCCTCCTAGGGGTCAGAGCATCGACGAGTCTATGGTCAAATTCAAAGGCCGCTCAGTGCTGAGGCAGACGATGAAGAACAAACCGATCAAGTCTGGTTTCAAAATCTGGAGCCGCTGTTGCCATCGTGGGTATACCTATAAGTTTGAGATCTATCAAGGAGCTCGCTTTGGGGAAAAGCAAGGAAGATCTCGTAATAACGAGGCGGTGGAGAGAGTTGTCGTTGATCTTTGTCAACCCCTGACAGATCAAGGTTTCGTAGTGGCCTTTGACCGGTTCTTTACGAGCATTGCCCTCCTGGACAAGCTCCGCGAGAACGGTGTCAACGCCGTTGGAACGATTCTTCCAAGTCGGGTCAACCAACCCATCATGACGAAGAATAAGTCGAACCTGCGGCCGGACGAATTTGCAGCCAAGTTCGGTGGTGAGCCCGGAACATGCCGAAAGGGAATCTTCGTATGGAGAGACAATAAGGCGTTTCGGGTCGCTTCCAACTATCACGGCTCAGATATTGTCAAGGTCAGGAGAAAGCAGCGTGATGGTTCGTTCAAAACAAAGTCTTGTCCAAAAGCTATTGACGATTATGTCAATAACATGGGCGGTGTAGACACGGCGAACCAGCTGCGTTCTTACTACGAGAGAGACCGTAAAGCCAAAAAATGGTGGCACCGTCTCTTATACTCTCTCTTGGAGACATGTCTGGTCAACAGCTGGATATGCTTCAATGATATGGTGAGATCACAGATGGCGGAAATTAAAACTTTATACACACAATAATTTCCGCTTTTTTCTTGACTTAGGTCGAGGAGAATTATCTGGAGAATTTCGAAGTTCCGATGACGTTTCTCGAATTCAAACAGAACGTCACGATGGGTCTTTTGTCACACGACCTGAATGAAAATAAAAACCAAGCTGGTCGAGCCGGGCGAATGATGCCAACCATTCACCCTTCCGCTGAACCAGGAGCGAAGCGGCGTAAAAGTCGACTGAGTGTAAGGGACGACATTCGGTTCACTGGTGTGGGTCTCCATCTACCCATCTTCGGGGAGGCGAGAGGCAGGTGCGAGTGGTGCCAGGCAACGACAAAAACAAAATTGGAATCAAGACCATTCTCAAAGTGCAAGCAATGTAATGTGTTTTTGTGTCTCGGGAAGAAGAGAAATTGCTTCGTCGAGTATCACGATGAGAATTACTTATTTGAGGAGGAGGCTCCGCTGGCCGAGGTGGAAGCTGTCTATTCCGCTTTGGAGGAATCAGACGGCCAAACTTCTGACCATGAGCCAACCAACAAGGAGTGTTCTTCTTCATCCGCTGATTCCGACGAGCTAGAAGATACTAACCGACGTGATGGCTTTATAATTGATGAATATGATGATTTCCTAGAATAAATTTGTGTTTTGTTCGTATGTCTTGTGCACTTTTACTCGAAAGAGCGGGTACTTGACAGAGTGGTGACCGACAAAGGATCATCTTACCGAATTTTCTAATTAGAGATCCTATTCCTTTTCATAAGGAGCCGTCGACTGGAAAGACCCCTGGTCGATGGTAAAGACCTCAACGTCAGGCGGGGCGCCTTTCATTCTGCCAGACGAATGAGAGTAAAGCCCGCCTGACGGGACAAAGAGGCACAATTAACGGCAAAAGTCTCTCGGGACAAATATGACGAAAAAAACTCGAGCCGTCTGTCGGGACAAAAATTTGAACAAGTGGTAGTTGCATGCAACTATCGGGACAAATTTTGTGTCCCGCTAGACGGCTTGAGTAAAAAAAGTGTCTCTTTTTAGAGACCATGTCCGCCTGAAGGGACAGTCCTGTCGGGACAAAGGTGGCCGAAACGCGGTTAGGCCGGAAAAAATCGGATATTCCGATTTTTTTTTAATGAGTGGTCTTAGGACCACTCAATGATATTTCGATCGAGCATTAAATCTAATCCGACCATCGGTTTTGTGGCGGTCGATAAAAGGTTAACGAACTGAAATGGAAACCGCCTACTAAATACAAAAAAAAAATAAAGTGTATAGTCTAGATGAACAACAATTAAATTTTTGGCTGGAATCTCTCTTTTAATGCATTCAACAGTGAAATAATAACGCAATTCCATCACAAAATTTCGCAAAATTGAATATAAATGTAAAGTGGCCCACTGATTTAGCTAATCAGCATTTCTTTCAAGGATTGATGATTCTTGAATCTCTTCCTTGATATCTTTACAGGGCCCGCAATCGCAACAAAGTTTTCACGAAGCCATTATTCTCTATTTCTTTATTTCCCTAATACAAATTGCTCGTTTCTTCTTTTCTGAGTTTTCTCTCTTTCGGCTCGGATTAAAGTATTTTGAAATCTTTAATCATTATTTTTTTTACCTTTATTGTCTTTTAGAAAATTTCAAACGATGGAGGAAAAAAATACATCAAAAGAAAAAACGAGAACGTTTAACAAGCAATCCACCACTCAACCGCACCAAATCCATGGACCCCACTTTTTTTTCCCCATTCCGCTATGGAACCAAGAACAAACAAACCGCTATGGAACTGCGCAACAAAGAAGATAAAACTACATAGAGATTGTCTTACCTGCCCTGTTATGTCTCCGTTCGGCGTGTTGACAAACAAAACGGACGAGACATCAGTAGTATCCCGCGACGTCACCATCATCTGGGAGACACCGACCCTACAAAAAGACGAAAAATGTAAATTAAAGAAAGTAATATGCGCAACAGGGACCGCGACAAAACAAGACGACGGATCATTCAAGCTAGTAGATGAAATAAACCAATTGGAATTTCACTATGAAGACAAAACGTATGAATTCTGCAATCACACGTTTCACAAATTAGCAAACTTAAAAAACGGACATATCGAGCTGCCCAACAGAGCGAAAAAAGAGGGCATGCAATTATTTAACCGTCAACACGGAATGTGTTTGAGCTTTCAGACACTAGAATTGGATCAGTGCAGGCCGGTGGATGAGCAATGGTATAAAATCTCCCAAACGCTAGTCGTGCAATATTTTAAAAATCCAACTTTTTGCATGGGCTTTTTCGACCACAAGTTACAAAGAACAAAAGAAAGTTGCGATAAACAAAAATTGCCCTACATAGGCGATTCAGGACGCAAGAACTACAGACCAATAATACCCCTTGTCTGGAATCCACAAACGAAAGCACTAACAGACGGTGTTTATTGTTTGGAGGCCTACGAAGGCAAGCGAGTAAAGGCGGTAAATTGCTCACCCACAAAAACAAACCAGCAGTGGATATTCGAACCCGAAAGGAGGAAAACAAGTGGCAAAACAGAAGAAATTGGACCACTATTGGCTCAACATCATCAATATATCGAAGATAAAACACTAGAAAGAGAAAACGCACTGCTGAAGGAAATAAAAGAAATATACTGCGGCAACTTACAGCTCAGAAAATATACGACACAACTACTGGCAGAAAATAATGGATTGCAGGCAGCTATGGCTAACAACTTACCTATTTGTAGTCGATTGAAACCAAACGGAGTACACTTGATAATTCAACAATGTGAAGCGAAGAATGTCACCATTCAAGGACAGAAAACGAAGTGCGGTTTCGAGCCTCGATTCGACAATTATACCGTCGGCCGGGATGGCTATTCGCTCCACCCATTCCAAGAATGCTTCTGGAAGGACCAAATAATTAATTTAAATGGTCATTCGTATTCCTGGAATAGCACATCTGAGAATTATACAAGAGTATATCCAACCTACCACCTGGCAACGATCAACTTACAACAAAAGTTCCCAGATCTCGATGACAACGAACTGGAGTATCAACTACTGCAACACAAAGCCTACGAAACGAGCGAATTCGAGCAACAAAATGTTATAAACGAGCTGATAACAAGGATCCACGAAGACAATGGAGAATCAATTTCAGAGATCACATTAAATAAACACGCTGAGTCGCGATTTTGGAGCCTGAGCAACTGGACCACATCATTAAAAACGAGCTTAATATCAGCAACAGTGATCATCCCGATAGCATCATTTGCCTGTCTAGCATTGGCCTATTTTAGACTAAAGCAGATAAAGCATCAAAAAGAGCTGACAGAGTTCGCTCTACGGCTTCAGGCACATCAACTGGTGAGCCCACAGTAAGCAGCAGATCAAATGTCCGAATATATATGTATCGATTAATCATTAAAAAATTCACCCATCAAGCATCATCAACACACAAGCCTATCATAAGAAAAGTCAAGGAAAGAAAGAAAGAAAGACAGAGTCAATGCAACTGCAGCCGAGTGGCCATCACAAAAAGGGAGGGACCGGCCGCATAAAATCCCAAACCCAACGCCATTGGCCCGCCCACAGCCAATGAGCATCGACGGCAAAGGAAAAAGTTAAGCCCAACCCCCTTCTGTGAATAACACACAGGCCATACGAGCGCGCCGTCAAAGACGGACGCGTATAGCAACATACGATCTGACATAGGTTAACGGTTGCAAGACTCATCATTCGAAGAATATATATATATATAGCAGCATATCAGTGGCACATCCCGTAGTCATATGCCAGATAACTAATTAACACGCAGAGTGTCGGATTCAAGTAGCTCGAACGCCTACGCAGCATCAAACAGCTGCAAACAAATAGCCAAATGCAATCAAACAAGCCAGTCAGCAGAAAGTCGGTATATAAATACGAACGCCTACACATTAGAACGATTCAGTAAGAAAGCAGCAGCGCATCGGCCAACAATAAACATCGCAACAGAAAAGATTTTGCCAAAAAAGGATGAGACGCGACCCAGCAGAAGAAAGAGCCGAAGAAGAAGAGCTGCACGGACCCGGATACAACTTGCGGCCACGCTCAAGGTCGGCGAGCGCGGACGATGCGGCACGTAAAAACAAATACAAGGTATTAACGGTCATTCACGCACCAGAAATTCTTAAGACACCAACCTATAGAACGCGGACGGAAATGATGGTGACACGAAGAGAAGAAGCCCCAAAAGAGACACGGCAAGGCGGAGGAAGCAGCCATCCAGGCCCCGGAAATGAAGACCTAGCCGAAGAAATAATTCAAGAATGGGAAGAATTTTTTAGGACGCCAAGCAAGAAGAAAAATCAAGAAATACAAGAGTCACCAGATTCACGAGAAGGACCGCCGTCCGGCGTGCACGTTCAGCCGATCAAAATGAAACGAACATCCGGATATACAACAAACAAGGAAATAGAAGATCTGATGAAAGAACAAGAAAATTGGGAGCTGACTGAATCATCCCCGGTAGTGACGGTGAGTCACGACCGCCCACAGTCAAGAAGAGGTGAAGAAAATCAACAAGAAAAGGACTACGATCCAGAAAATAGGACTCTGCCGATTTACCTAAAACAACTTAGGCGTATATTGTTGCGCCTACGGGAGGCAGCAACAGCCGCCCGCCGAAATCTGGACCAAATCAGACGACTCGCATACGATGGCGATATCGTAGAAAACGGAATCCAACAGCTGGTAGGAGAGCAGGAGATGGACACCGAGGACGACGAGTAAACCAAGTATTGTACGTCTAATGATAAGAAAGTCATTGCATTTCCCCCTATGTTTAACCGTAGTAACAAATAGAACGGACACATTATTTACTTGTCCTATTGATTCAATGCATTTTTATACTCCATTTTCCTATTGATTAAATGCATTTTTATACTCCATTTTCCTATTGATTTAACGCACTTTTACACTTCATTTTCCTATTGATTCAATGCATTTTTATACTTCATTTTCTTGTCCTATTGATCCATACATTTTACCTTGTCTTATTCTAGTAAAAAAAAAAAAAAAATGTATTTTGTCCTACTGCAAAGCTAAAGAAAGTAGAAATATTAATCGAAGAGGATGACAATATAGAGCACATTGTATTTCAAATTGTTTACGCTACATAAATATTCCACAACATTTAAGCTTCAATAATTGACCTATTTTTCATTATGATCATGTTATGTTCCATTACGACCATGTCATGTCCCATGATAACCATGTTATGTCCCACGATAACCATGTTATGTCCCATGATGCCATTATAGAGAGTCGAAAAATCTTGAAATCATCAAAGGTGAAGGAACTAAAAAAAAAAAAAAAAGAAGGCGATGTCATTTAATCAAAGGCGAATTATTGAAAACCCAATTCCGGACGTATCTCGCCAAAACGCACAAGAAAAAGAAACAAAAGAGCCAACGCCGAGCCAGTGTATCCTAAGCGTACCAGTCGCGCATACGTAACACTGCAGTAGCCGGCGGGCAGATAAATTCCGATGAAAGTTTCAAGGCCACCCTATGCATATGTATTGTACAGCGCCGTAAAAGCTGTGAAATTACCGTACAGTACTTGTTTAAATGTTTCTTACAATGCATTCTATTAACCGATCCTTAGCTTAGCTTAATATTTTATTTGCCCAGGAGTGCAAATTTAAAGGGGGGGGGAGTGTGTAAGGATCGGGTTAACTCACCGCTCTGGCAGAGAGTAGTACCCGAACCCAGCCACGGGAGGGCACCCGCAACCAGCAAACAAGCGGCGCATCTATAGCCCCAACAGCCATAAGCACGCGATTCAAAAGACGTATGCGCAAACGAGTCCGTTGAGCAAATAGGATCCGCTCACGGACACCGTGATGCTGACTCACGGGAAGTATCCAGTGCCGACACCGTGAGGCTGACTCACGGAAGGTATCCAGTGCCGACACCGTGAGGCTGACTCACGGAAGGTATCCAGTGCCGACACCGTGAGGCTGACTCACGGGAAGTATCCATTGCCGACACCCTGATGTCGACCCACGGGAGGTATCCATTCCCAACACCGTGATATCGACATCAGCCGGAGTATCAATCCCAACACGGCAATAACAGCAATAACGAGATCAATCTACGACGCTGACTTCCGCCTTGACCAGTATAAAAGCCCCCTTGTTTCCCTTGTATAACCAGTCTTCTCCGAGCAGGCCTTCACGCTGGTAAACTCTTTCTCTCTTATTATTCTGATATTGAATAGTCGCATTCGTGTATTTTTATGTTCAATCTCGTGTATTCAAATACAAACGTCATCCTCTTACAAGTCGTTGCGTCTCCATTTCTTACAAGTAAAGTAAGGCTGGAACGAGCCTTACAATATTGTTTTGACCCATGCCCTTTGTTAACCGTTAATTTCGCGATAGAAGTTTTTTCCAGAAAATTTCAAAGAAGAAACATGGAATTTACAGAAAAATTCTGAAAAATTAGGAAGGCATTAAGCAAAAAGTCCGACTTAATAATAGGCCCTGAATTTTTCATTTAAGACAGTTTTCAACTGGCTTACGTTTATACCTTCGCGGCGAGCTGATAAGCTTGCTTTTCTATCTCGCTCGTTCAAGCCGTCGTACAACTTACTGATACACTCGACGCGCTAACCATTACACCAAAGAAGTGTATAAGTGATCTTATTTTATGGATTTTTCTCACTACAATTTAGCACTATGTTTTTATTCTGGAAATTACCAGAAAAATTTCTGACTATTTGCAACTTACTGAGTGTTGACACTTTCTTCCCATTATTCCATGGAACTCATTCCCAAACATGAACAGTATTGTATTTTTTTTTCCATTTTTGATCTCACTGGATAGCTAGTAAAAATATCAACAAAGTTAATTTTATTTCTATGATCTTCATGTTCTATTCAAAAGTTATTCAGATTAAAATAACTCTTTCTGACTATTTGCAACTTAAATCGATAGTCAAAAACGTCAGAATGTTGATTTCTTTCAAGTCTTCTCGAATCTCTTTCGTTAGATCTTTTACCTAACAACCCACTAAAAAACATAATTTTTTATTTTATGCTAATTTTTTTACATGCATATAAGTAAATGAAAATGTATTTGAAGAATCAAATAATAAAAAGGATGGCTCTTGCCAAGGTTCGAACCTCTAACATAGATTTACCGTCAAAGTACCGAACTTACTATTGTCAATATTTCTTTAATATCTAATTTGGTAATTATAAATGATAAAAAATCAAAATACAATACTCGGTATAAAAGTTTGCACAAATCGATAGGATCATGTATACGGTACCATGAACGTTAGTTCAAGCCGTCGCACAACTTACTGATTGACTCATGTATGCGGTACCATGAACGCTCGTTCAAGCCGTCGTACAACTTACTGATACACTCGACGCGCTAACCATTACACCAAAGAAGTGTATAAGTGATCTTATTTTATGGATTTTTCTCACTACAATTTAGCACTATGTTTTTATTCTGGAAATTACCAGAAAAATTTCTGACTATTTGCAACTTACTGAGTGTTGACACTTTCTTCCCATTATTCCATGGAACTCATTCCCAAACATGAACAGTATTGTATTTTTTTTCCATTTTTGATCTCACTGGATAGCTAGTAAAAATATCAACAAAGTTAATTTTATTTCTATGATCTTCATGTTCTATTCAAAAGTTATTCAGATTAAAATAACTCTTTCTGACTATTTGCAACTTAAATCGATAGTGAAAAACGTCAAACACAGAATGTTGATTTCTTTCAAGTCTTCTCGAATCTCTTTCGTTAGATTTTTTACCTAACAACCCACAAAAAAACATAATTTTTTATTTTATGCTAATTTTTTATATGCATATAAGTAAATGAAAATGTATTTGAAGAATCAAATAATAAAAAGGATGGCTCTTGCCAAGGTTCGAACCTCTAACATAGATTTACCGTCAAAGTACCGAACTTACTATTGTCAATATTTCTTTAATATCTAATTTGGTCATTATTGCGAGCCCGAAGGGCGAAGCTTATAATCGCATACGCAGAAAAAAAAGCCATGTCACTTTGTCTGTCTGTATGTCCCGCTCCATAACTCGGGTGTTTCACGACAGATTTCGGACTTTTTGGTCTTAAAAATTGCACAAAAAATATGCGGTGCGACCAGAACAAAAATAATTCCATTTATTTAATTAGTTTTCCCGTAATTAATGAAAAATTGCTAAAATAATTGTTTTACGACTAGTGACATCTGGCGGTTGTGACTACAACATTTTCATTTTAGATCAAAATAAATCACCACCAGATGTCCATAGCATCGCCGTGATGACGCAATCTGTGATGTCCCAACCATGACGCAACAATCATATTTGCATTTATAATTTGCAGTAATTAAACTAAAAGATGGTTATTTTTAAATTCAATTATTGAACTTTATTTGTAAAAATAGGAAAATATGAGTTGAGCAAACTAAACGTAAATAACTTGCAAGGATATTGAACAGTGACTGAAAAATCCCGTTTTAAGACCAAAAAGTCTGTGAAGAAAAGTGTGAATTGTGAATAAGTCCGACTTAACAATAGGCCCTGAATTTGTCATTTAAGACAGTTTTCAACTGGCTTACAACTATCCCTTCGCGGCGAGCTGATAAGCTTGCTTTTCTATCTTAAATGATAAAAAATCAAAATACAATACTCGGTATAAAAGTTTGCACAAATTGATAGGATCATGTATACGGTACCATGAACTTTAGTTCAAGCCGTCGCACAACTTACTGATTGACTCATGTATGCGGTACCATGAACGCTCGTTCAAGCCGTCGTACAACTTACTGATACACTCGACTCGCTAACCATTACACCAAAGAAGTGTATAAGTGATCTTATTTTATGGATTTTTCTCACTACAATTTAGCACTATGTTTTTATTCTGGAAATTACCAGAAAAATTTCTGACTATTTGCAACTTACTGAGTGTTGACACTTTCTTCCGATTATTCCATGGAACTCATTCCCAAACATGAACAGTATTGTATTTTTTTTCCATTTTTGATCTCACTGGATAGCTAGTAAAAATATCAACAAAGTTAATTTTATTTCTATGATCTTCATGTTCTATTCAAAAGTTATTCAGATTAAAATAACTCTTTCTGACTATTTGCAACTTAAATCGATAGTGAAAAACGTCAAACACAGAATGTTGATTTCTTTCAAGTCTTCTCGAATCTCTTTCGTTAGATTTTTTACCTAACAACCCACAAAAAAACATAATTTTTTATTTTATGCTAATTTTTTATATGCATATAAGTAAATGAAAATGTATTTGAAGAATCAAATAATAAAAAGGATGGCTCTTGCCAAGGTTCGAACCTCTAACATAGATTTACCGTCAAAGTACCGAACTTACTATTGTCAATATTTCTTTAATATCTAATTTGGTCATTATTGCGAGCCCGAAGGGCGAAGCTTATAATCGCATACGCAGAAAAAAAAGCCATGTCACTTTGTCTGTCTGTATGTCCCGCTCCATAACTCGGGTGTTTCACGACAGATTTCGGACTTTTTGGTCTTAAAAATTGCACAAAAAATATGCGGTGCGACCAGAACAAAAATAATTCCATTTATTTAATTAGTTTTCCCGTAATTAATGAAAAATTGCTAAAATAATTGTTTTACGACTAGTGACATCTGGCGGTTGTGACTACAACATTTTCATTTTAGATAAAAATAAATCACCACCAGATGTCCATAGCATCGCCGTGATGACGCAATCTGTGATGTCCCAACCATGACGCAACAATCATATTTGCATTTATAATTTGCAGTAATTAAACTAAAAGATGGTTATTTTTAAATTCAATTATTGAACTTTATTTGTAAAAATAGGAAAATATGAGTTGAGCAAACTAAACGTAAATAACTTGCAAGGATATTGAACAGTGACTGAAAAATCCCGTTTTAAGACCAAAAAGTCTGTGAAGAAAAGTGTGAATTGTGAATAAGTCCGACTTAACAATAGGCCCTGAATTTGTCATTTAAGACAGTTTTCAACTGGCTTACAACTATCCCTTCGCGGCGAGCTGATAAGCTTGCTTTTCTATCTTAAATGATAAAAAATCAAAATACAATACTCGGTATAAAAGTTTGCACAAATCGATAGGATCATGTATACGGTACCATGAACGTTAGTTCAAGCCGTCGCACAACTTACTGATTGACTCATGTATGCGGTACCATGAACGCTCGTTCAAGCCGTCGTACAACTTACTGATACACTCGACTCGCTAACCATTACACCAAAGAAGTGTATAAGTGATCTTATTTTATGGATTTTTCTCACTACAATTTAGCACTATGTTTTTATTCTGGAAATTACCAGAAAAATTTCTGACTATTTGCAACTTACTGAGTGTTGACACTTTCTTCCGATTATTCCATGGAACTCATTCCCAAACATGAACAGTATTGTATTTTTTTTTCCATTTTTGATCTCACTGGATAGCTAGTAAAAATATCAACAAAGTTAATTTTATTTCTATGATCTTCATGTTCTATTCAAAAGTTATTCAGATTAAAATAACTCTTTCTGACTATTTGCAACTTAAATCGATAGTGAAAAACGTCAAACACAGAATGTTGATTTCTTTCAAGTCTTCTCGAATCTCTTTCGTTAGATTTTTTACCTAACAACCCACAAAAAAACATAATTTTTTATTTTATGCTAATTTTTTATATGCATATAAGTAAATGAAAATGTATTTGAAGAATCAAATAATAAAAAGGATGGCTCTTGCCAAGGTTCGAACCTCTAACATAGATTTACCGTCAAAGTACCGAACTTACTATTGTCAATATTTCTTTAATATCTAATTTGGTCATTATTGCGAGCCCGAAGGGCGAAGCTTATAATCGCATACGCAGAAAAAAAAGCCATGTCACTTTGTCTGTCTGTATGTCCCGCTCCATAACTCGGGTGTTTCACGACAGATTTCGGACTTTTTGGTCTTAAAAATTGCACAAAAAATATGCGGTGCGACCAGAACAAAAATAATTCCATTTATTTAATTAGTTTTCCCGTAATTAATGAAAAATTGCTAAAATAATTGTTTTACGACTAGTGACATCTGGCGGTTGTGACTACAACATTTTCATTTTAGATCAAAATAAATCACCACCAGATGTCCATAGCATCGCCGTAATGACGCAATCTGTGATGTCCCAACCATGACGCAACAATCATATTTGCATTTATAATTTGCAGTAATTAAACTAAAAGATGGTTATTTTTAAATTCAATTATTGAACTTTATTTGTAAAAATAGGAAAATATGAGTTGAGCAAACTAAACGTAAATAACTTGCAAGGATATTGAACAGTGACTGAAAAATCCCGTTTTAAGACCAAAAAGTCTGTGAAGAAAAGTGTGAATTGTGAAAAAGTCCGACTTAACAATAGGCCCTGAATTTGTCATTTAAGACAGTTTTCAACTGGCTTACAACTATCCCTTCGCGGCGAGCTGATAAGCTTGCTTTTCTATCTTAAATGATAAAAAATCAAAATACAATACTCGGTATAAAAGTTTGCACAAATCGATAGGATCATGTATACGGTACCATGAACGTTAGTTCAAGCCGTCGCACAACTTACTGATTGACTCATGTATGCGGTACCATGAACGCTCGTTCAAGCCGTCGTACAACTTACTGATACACTCGACTCGCTAACCATTACACCAAAGAAGTGTATAAGTGATCTTATTTTATGGATTTTTCTCACTACAATTTAGCACTATGTTTTTATTCTGGAAATTACCAGAAAAATTTCTGACTATTTGCAACTTACTGAGTGTTGACACTTTCTTCCCATTATTCCATGGAACTCATTCCCAAACATGAACAGTATTGTATTTTTTTTTCCATTTTTGATCTCACTGGGTAGCTAGTAAAAATATCAACAAAGTTAATTTTATTTCTATGATCTTCATGTTCTATTCAAAAGTTATTCAGATTAAAATAACTCTTTCTGACTATTTGCAACTTAAATCGATAGTCAAAAACGTCAAACACAGAATGTTGATTTCTTTCAAGTCTTCTCGAATCTCTTTCGTTAGATCTTTTACCTAACAACCCACTAAAAAACATAATTTTTTTATTTTATGCTAATTTTTTTACATGCATATAAGTAAATGAAAATGTATTTGAAGAATCAAATATAAAAAGGATGGCTCTTGCCAAGGTTCGAACCTCTAACATAGATTTACCTTCAAAGTACCGAACTTACTATTGTCAATATTTCTTTAATATCTAATTTGGTAATTATAAATGATAAAAAATCAAAATACAATACTCGGTAGAAAAAAATGCACAAATCGATAGGATCATGTATACGGTACCATGAACGTTAGTTCAAGCCGTCGCACAACTTACTGATTGACTCATGTATGCGGTACCATGAACGCTCGTTCAAGCCGTCGTACAACTTACTGATACACTCGACGCGCTAACCATTACACCAAAGAAGTGTATAAGTGATCTTATTTTATGGATTTTTCTCACTACAATTTAGCACTATGTTTTTATTCTGGAAATTACCAGAAAAATTTCTGACTATTTGCAACTTACTGAGTGTTGACACTTTCTTCCCATTATTCCATGGAACTCATTCCCAAACATGAACAGTAATGTATTTTTTTTTCCATTTTTGATCTCACTGGATAGCTAGTAAAAATATCAACAAAGTTAATTTTATTTCTATGATCTTCATGTTCTATTCAAAAGTTATTCAGATTAAAATAACTCTTTCTGACTATTTGCAACTTAAATCGATAGTCAAAAACGTCAAACACAGAATGTTGATTTCTTTCAAGTCTTCTCGAATCTCTTTCGTTAGATCTTTTACCTAACAACCCACTAAAAAACATAATTTTTTTATTTTATGCTAATTTTTTTACATGCATATAAGTAAATGAAAATGTATTTGAAGAATCAAATATAAAAAGGATGGCTCTTGCCAAAGTTCGAACCTCTAACATAGATTTACCTTCAAAGTACCGAACTTACTATTGTCAATATTTCTTTAATATCTAATTTGGTAATTATAAATGATAAAAAATCAAAATACAATACTCGGTATAAAAGTTTGCACAAATCGATAGGATCATGTATACGGTACCATGAACGTTAGTTCAAGCCGTCGCACAACTTACTGATTGACTCATGTATGCGGTACCATGAACGCTCGTTCAAGCCGTCGTACAACTTACTGATACACTCGACGCGCTAACCATTACACCAAAGAAGTGTATAAGTGATCTTATTTTATGGATTTTTCTCACTACAATTTAGCACTATGTTTTTATTCTGGAAATTACCAGAAAAATTTCTGACTATTTGCAACTTACTGAGTGTTGACACTTTCTTCCCATTATTCCATGGAACTCATTCCCAAACATGAACAGTAATGTATTTTTTTTTCCATTTTTGATCTCACTGGATAGCTAGTAAAAATATCAACAAAGTTAATTTTATTTCTATGATCTTCATGTTCTATTCAAAAGTTATTCAGATTAAAATAACTCTTTCTGACTATTTTCAACTTAAATCGATAGTAAAAAACGTCAAACACAGAATGTTGATTTCTTTCAAGTCTTCTCGAATCTCTTTCGTTAGATCTTTTACCTAACAACCCACAAAAAAACATAATTTTTTATTTTATGCTAATTTTTTTACATGCATATAAGTAAATGAAAATGTATTTGAAGAATCAAATAATAAAAAGGATGGCTCTTGCCAAGGTTCGAACCTCTAACATAGATTTACCGTCAAAGTACCGAACTTACTATTGTCAATATTTCTTTAATATCTAATTTGGTAATTATAAATGATAAAAAATCAAAATAAAATACTCGGTATAAAAGTTTGCACAAATCGATAGGATCATGTATACGGTACCATGAACGTTAGTTCAAGCCGTCGCACAACTTACTGATTGACTCATGTATGCGGTACCATGAACGCTCGTTCAAGCCGTCGTACAACTTGCTGATACACTCGACGTGCTAACCATTACACCAAAGAAGTGTATAAGTGATCTTATTTTATGGATTTTTCTCACTAAGATAGAAAAGCAAGCTTATCAGCTCGCCGAATGGATAGTCGTAAGCCAGTTAAAAACTGTCTTAAATGACAAATTCAGGACCTATTTTGTATTCAAAAGTGACGTTACGTTGTTGAGTGACAAAGGCACACGAAAAGCAAATTTGTGAGACAGCAAAACAGTAAGAAAATAAAACAAATTTATTCTGGGTTATTTTCAAACCATTGATCTTGTGTAGCCTGACACAACATATTTAGCCGTCTCTCTTCCATCTTTCTAGCAAATAACCCATCACCAGTCGATATTTTCAATGCTCTTTGATAGTCAAATGGCAAGACGGCCAAATCACTAATATGTCTTACCCTTGAAAGAGCCACGAAAGTCAGGCCGGCGGTTTCTTTGGGACCGATGTCTACAACAGTTTTGCCTAGAGTTTCTCCTTGAGATTTCCATACGGTCATCGCATAAGCCAGGCGAAGGGGAAACTGAATCCTGACGGCTCTGGTGTCATCAGACCGTATGGATATGGCCGGGATTGGTATACAGTTGTGAGTTGAAATGCCGTTATTCATGGTTGTAGAGAAGAATTGAGGGCCGGTATAATCAGGCCATCTAACAACGATGAAATCAGGCAGATCAACATTGGGCTGTTTGGAATAGACGATATCAACCACGGTACCTCTGGCACCATTAGTGAGACCCACAGCCGTGTTGATGTTGGATGTTAACGTTACTTGTGCTCCGATCGCAAGGTACAGTTCAACTTCAAGCCCTCGAAACTGATCAGATGGCTTTGACTTGCCACTTGAAGGCAGATTTACCGACCGTAGTAGGGTGATTGGCATTTGAAGTTGTGGTAATTTAAAGTAATTTCTGCGATTTACAGCTTCGTTGGTGGCAAACAAGTAGGTCGCATCTTCAAAATCAGTGCCAAAGTTGGCAATGGCTTCCGGATTCCTTGCTTGAAGGAATTTCCACTGGTCTATGGAACAGTTTCCATCTCTCAAAGAGTTGAGTGTGTCCAGGAATGTTTGCTGGTCAATGTCGCCATCTTCTACTTGTTGTCGTCGAACTTCTGTCAACTTGATGACGGATTGGAAAGCCAAGTAAGCGGCCCGACCCTCGTTGGCAAACGGTGCTGTTGATTGGGAATAGAGGGAAGGAGCAGCCACAGGAGGAAGTTGAGCTGGATCTCCAACCAAAATAACAGTCAGCCCACCACAAAAAAGGTTGTTGCCTTTGGCTTCACGAAGACGAGCGTCAATTTTTCCAAGCATGGTCAAACTCAACATTGAATATTCGTCAATTATGATAATTTTAACATGACGAAATTTCTCTTGAAGAGCTGCCAGTTTCGCTCCATTAAGTGGGACGAACTTTGTACCTTGGCCTTTTTCTACTGGAATTTGAAATATCTTATGCAAAGTTTCACCGCGGATGAGATGGGCCGCTTTCGCTGTGTAGGCCGAACGGACGATATGTTCTTTAGGGACAGCACTGGAAATTGCTGAAATAGTGAAGGTTTTGCCGGTACCAGCTGTGCCATTGACGATCAATAACAACTGTTTCTGAGATTGCAGAGCCTCAACAACCATATCGAACCACATTCGTTGTGAAGGATTCAGTTGACTGGGACTGACAAAGGGTAAATCTGTAGAATCAGTGCCGAGATCTCTTCCATTGGTTAGATGATTAACCACCCAAGTGCTTCCACAGGCCAATTCATGTGGAGTGTAATGAAGCTGAAGACTAGTCAGCCAAGGGAAAGAACGGTCAATCACAGGTAGATCAGAACGAACTTCTTGTTCGCCAGCAGGTCGCATACCGACCGCTTGCTGCCATTCAAGTTGATTAAAGTTGTCGTTTTCAATGTTGTCTTCTTCCTGGAGGTCATCAGCTGCCTGATCTAATCGACTTTGTAATTCTTCATCTAAGTTGAAATATTGACGCAGTTCCTGAGCTGCAGTCAATCGAAAGTCTTGCCATTGGCGTACGACAAGGTTGTCATCCAAAAGCATTGGAATAGATGATTCCGTCCATGGGAAAAACTTGATAAGCGAATATCGGCAGAACAGATGGTAGGTAGCTGACGTAGGAGAATTTCGATGCACCGGAAATGTCAAAACTATGGTCTTGTCCGGATTGGGATTATTTCTAAGATTCCCTTTGACGACAGTGAAGTGACGACAAAACTCGATAAAATTGGGTTGATCAAGATTCCAATTGGGGTAGGTGTTTTGTTCAATGTAGACATGACGTTTAGCAAAGTATGTAAGCAGAGTTGGTCGAGTTTCCAACTCACCAGTCGTTGGATTTCTTAAGACTTCGTTTACAGTCAGGTCCAAAGAAACGTTGACGTAATTGAAGGATGATTCACAGTGGTGGCCGGAAGACAAAATGCGCGACGCTTCACCTTTCCCGATGTCACGATGGCCAATGGAACGAATAATTGAGGAGCGAAATGCGGAGCCAGCATTGTCGGTGACATCAGCCTTGTTGATAATCGTTTTGATCACTTGCTGTAAAGTGTTTCCAGATCGCTCTTGTTTGCTGGCATATTTGACCATGTAGTTCATTGCAGCGTGATGATCAAGAATGAGCTGAAGATCTACATTGGCACACCAATGTTCCAACATTGATCTGTTGTGGACATTCATGAACTTGTCGTTTCTTTTGAGAACAATTTTAGCACGAACAGAGTCTGTGTTTCCGATTTTTTCAAAAACTATTCTCGATTCACTAACTAGATCAAAAGGAAAGTGAAAACGACATTTGCCATCCTTAGATTTACAGTAACCATCTGGTCGACAGACGTGACGTTGAACACAGTTTGCCAATCTTTCGTAAAAGTCGTCCATGGCTGCTACATCGTTCAGAATTGACGAGACATTGCTTGAACACGGATGGGGAACTGGTACTTCAGCATTGAACGGGTTGACTGGATCAGACCGAGTATTACAGGCACACAACAGAGTATCGGCATACTTTAGAACCTTGAGTTCTGCAAGAATGCCGGTTTCAACAAGATCTTGCTTTTCTAGGACGTCTTGTTCGCTAAGGTTTGCTGTGTACTGTGGATCAGCTAGTTTTTGCGCCATAAGTCGGCCAGCATAGACTTTAATCACTAGGTCGGCAATCCCCGGGTCGTTTTTGAGCTTTACAACACCGTGGGCATGAATGGCTGTTCTTGATTGCCACTCGAAACGATACCAAAACCATTCGTGATCCAAGACACCACCGAAAAAATGCTTCATAAAAAGACGTAATTTTTCGGAAAAGTACCAGTCTGCTAGATGTAAATTTGCATTTGTACTCTGGTAGCGAAGTTTTGGTTCAGCTGCACCGTTGGGCATGAGACGATGGAGGTCGTACCAGTGATTGTCAGCAAAGCTAACAGTAAAAAAAGCCGTGCCAAGACCTTTCTGTTGCATTATAGCCTCTAATTCTCTCCGACGCTTGCTCCAGTAGGCGTCACTGCCAGTGACATTGGCTGTATAGGAGTACATTTTGCTGATGACCGAGTCAAGTTGACCGTTGGCAGCCATAGCCTTAAGTTCCTCCATAGACAATGCAGCTTCTTCGGGATTTTGTCTCAGAAAAACGGAACACTGCCCAAGGGCTCGATGGCGTCGTATGCGATCAACCGACCAAAAACAGAAGCGCTCATGTTCAGCAAACGGAAAATACAAATACCCGTTTGGATGAGATTCGTCGGGTTCCTTTGTACAATCAATCTCGGCATATTTCATTAAGTGGTTAGAAGCAACGAGTTCGGATAGGTCTTGTCTGCGACCTTTCTTTGTTGGGTCAGCTTGCCCAAGAGGAAACAACTTGATGAAAGCCAGAGATGCAAGACCAGACATGACCTCAAATTCGTTGATAGGCTCAGTTGAAATTGTTGGCCAATTAACCGGATCGAGCGCATTTAATATTTCATTTTGTTGAGGAGGCCTGATGTTGTTTGAAATGACGAAAGCGACATCAGGAGGTTGTGGCTGATCAAGACTGTCTTCTGATGGAACATCCCTTGTCATGGCTCCTTCGTCAGTGACATTCAATTCATCGTTGTCGCTGTCCATCGTCGGAATATTTAACAAAGGTCCATCTTCGGGCAGCAAATCACAGTTGGTCTGGCTAAAAGTGATGCGATGTGAAGCAAAGCCTGGATGGTTCTGAATGAGAAATCGGCCAACTGCTTCAACTCGTTTACGGCAAACTTTGAATTCGGCACAGGTGTTGTCCACACCTCTCCTTCTTATGACGAGGCACGGAAGTTGCTCTGCTGTGAGAGGAATCTCTCTGATGAATCCGGCTACGTCTTGTTTGAAATTTGCCACGTAGCCACGAGAAACATGTCCACCAGAAGGTAGCCGGAAGACAGACATGATGGAAATTACTGGCGAGAGAAGCATTTCTTCAAGAGGAGTAAGTTCCCGAAAGTGCTTCTGAATTGCTAGTGGAATAGATGAAAAATCACGCACCATATCATTTTGAATGCCAAAAGGGTTGAATTCCGTAAGTTTCTTGCAACGGCAGCAAATGTAGGGATCGACAATTGCATCTCTTGTAGGCCACAATTCTCGACAGTGGAGGCAATGCTGCTGATTTAATTGATGCAATTCAGAATGGAATTTTTTCATATGCTTGTCTACGAAAGGTTGCTTATGAAGCGGTCCATTGACGGAAGCATCAAAAGCATCTAGATATTCTTCTTTGGAGATTTGACGGGTTTCCCTAGATCGTCGCTGAACACTTGCATTACTTTGTCGCCTATCAGTAGCTTCATCTTGGGTTTCGTTGGATATAGTGGCGGCAAAGCGAGCAGCGGAAGCAGCAAGTCTAGCAGCAGTTTGTTGAGGACATTCGGCTTCTCTGGCGACTGTATGCATTGTCGCATCAGCAGCACGTCTAGCGAAAGCTTGAATTTCCGATTCGGCTTCTCTGGCGACTGTATGCCTTGTCGCATCAGCAGCACGTCTAGCGAAAGCTTCAATTTCCGATTCGGCTTCTCTGGCGAATGTGTGCCTTGTCGCATCAGCAGCACGTCTAGCGGAAGCTTGAAGTTTTGATTCGGCTTCTCTGGCGATTGTATGCCTTGTCGCATCAGCAGCACGTCTAGCGGTAGTTTGAATTTCTACTTCGACTTCTCTGGCGGATGCATGTCTCAGAGCATCTTGAGCACGGCGATAACTAGTCTGTTGTTCAGACTCGGCTGATCGTGCTGCAGCATTCCTGGCAGCATTTGCTTCAAGTCGAGCACAAAGCTGTACTTCAGACTCGGCTGATCGTGCTGCAGCATTCCTAACAGCATTTGCTTCAAGTCGAGCACAAAGCTGTACTTCAGACTCGGCTGATCGTGCTGAAGCATTCCTGACAGCATTTGCTTCAAGTCGAGCACACCGCTGTACTTCAGACTCGGCTGATCTCGCTGCAGCATTCCTGACAGCATTTGCTTCAAGTCGAGCAAACCGCTGTTCTTCAGATTCCGTTGCTCTACGTTTGGCTTGCCTAGCTGCAAGTTCATCCTTTCGTTTTCTCTTAGAAGACATTTTGACGTTCGATAATCTGGGAATAGGTTTGACTATTGCTTTTGGTGTGGTAAAAAAACAATCAGTCAGAAACGGTATTTTTGTGGGGTAAAAACAGTCTGACAGAAACGGTGTGTGTTTGGCACCCTTTAAAATCAATTTGTTTTTTTGTATGGTAAAAACAATCGATATTCTGGGAATAGAAATCATCAAAGTGATGGAGCAATGTGATTTCTTGTTTTCTTTGTGTGGTAAAAAAAACAATCAGGCAGAAACGGTGTTTTTGTGTGGTAAAAACAGTCTGACAGAAACGGTGTATGTTTGGCACCCTTTAAAATCATCTCGAGTCGAATCACCCTTATATAACCTCGTATCAACACTTTCTTTCGCAATTGCAATCCTGTGGGATTTTTCTGTCACAGTTCAATATCCTTGCAAGTTATTTTCGTTTAGTTTGCTCAACTCAAATGTTCCTATTTTTACACATAAAGTTCAATCATTGAATTAAAAAAATAACCATTGTTTAGTCAAATAACTGCAAAACATAAATGCAAATCTGGTTGTTGCGTCATGGTTGGGGCATGGTTGCGTCACGGCGAAGCTATAGACATCTGGTGGTGATTTTTATTCACAGTTCAATATCCTTGCAAGTTAATTACGTTTAGTTTGCTCAACTCATATTTTCCTATTTTTACACATAAAGTTCAATGATTGAAAATTTAAATAACCACTCTTTAGTTTAATAACTGCAAACTTAAATGCAATTCTGGTTGTTGCGTCATGGTTGGGGCATGGTTGCGTCACGGCGATGCTATCGACATCTGGTGGTGATTTTTCATTCACAGTTCAATATCCTTGCAAGTTAATTACGTTTAGTTTGCTCAACTCATATTTTACTATTTTTACACATAAAGTTCAATGAAAATTTAAGAATAACCACCCTTTAGTTTAATAACTGCAAACTTAAATGCAATTCTGGTTGTTGCGTCATGGTTGGGGCATGGTTGCGTCACGGCGATGCTATCGACATCTGGTGGTGATTTTTCATTCACAGTTCAATATCCTTGCAAGTTAATTACGTTTAGTTTGCTCAACTCATATTTAACCTATTTTTACACATAAAGTTCAATGATTGAAAATTTAAAAATAACCACCCTTTAGTTTAATAACTGCAAACTTAAATGCAATTCTGGTTGTTGCGTCATGGTTGGGGCATGGTTGCGTCACGGCAATGCTATCGACATCTGGTGGTGATTTTTCATTCACAGTTCAATATCCTTGCAAGTTAATTACGTTTAGTTTGCTCAACTCAAATGTTCCTATTTTTACACATAAAGTTCAATGATTGAAAATTAAAAAATAACCACCCTTTAGTTTAATAACTGCAAACTTAAATGCAATTCTGGTTGTTGCGTCATGGTTGGGGCATGGTTGCGTCACGGCGATGCTATCGACATCTGGTGGTGATTTTTCATTCACAGTTCAATATCCTTGCAAGTTAATTACGTTTAGTTTGCTCAACTCAAATGTTCCTATTTTTACACATAAAGTTCAATGATTGAAAATTTAAAAATAACCACCCTTTAGTTTAATAACTGCAAACTTAAATGCAATTCTGGTTGTTGCGTCATGGTTGGGGCATGGTTGCGTCACGGCGATGCTATCGACATCTGGTGGTGATTTTTCGACAAGAAAGAATTAATTTTAAACTTAACACGTTATTTTAAACTTAACACGTTAAGTAAATGACAAGCACGTTAAGAATGGAAAGTGGAATTTAAAAGAAAATTAGAAAGAAAAAGTTGTAGTCGCCACCGCAAGATGTCACCAGTCATTAAGTGAAAAAGTTGTAGTTGCCACCGCAAGATGTCACTCATCAATTATTTAAACAGTTTTTCATTAATTACAGGAGAACTAATCAAGTAAATGAAATAACTTTTGTTCTGGTCACACCGCATATTTTTTGTCTAATTTTTAAGACCAAAAAGTCCGAAATCTGTCATGAAACACCCGAGCTATGGAGCGTTACATACATACATACAGACAGACAGACAGACAGACAGACAAAGTGACATGGGTTTTTTTTTCCTGCGTATGCGATTATTAGCTTCGCCCTTCGGGCTCGCAACAATTTAGCACTATGTTTTTATTCTGGAAATTACCAGAAAAATTTCTGACTATTTGCAACTTACTGAGTGTTGACACTTTCTTCCCATTATTCCATGGAACTCATTCCCAAACATGAACAGTATTGTATTTTTTTTCCATTTTTGATCTCACTGGATAGCTAGTAAAAATATCAACAAAGTTAATTTTATTTCTATGATCTTCATGTTCTATTCAAAAGTTATTCAGATTAAAATAACTCTTTCTGACTATTTGCAACTTAAATCGATAGTCAAAAACGTCAAACACAGAATGTTGATTTCTTTCAAGTCTTCTCGAATCTCTTTCGTTAGATCTTTTACCTAACAACCCACAAAAAAACATAATTTTTTATTTTATGCTAATTTTTTTACATGCATATAAGTAAATGAAAATGTATTTGAAGAATCAAATAATAAAAAGGATGGCTCTTGCCAAGGTTCGAACCTCTAACATAGATTTACCGTCAAAGTACCGAACTTACTATTGTCAATATTTCTTTAATATCTAATTTGGTAATTATAAATGATAAAAAATCAAAATAAAATACTCGGTATAAAAGTTTGCACAAATCGATAGGATCATGTATACGGTACCATGAACGTTAGTTCAAGCCGTCGCACCACTTACTGATTGACTCATGTATGCGGTACCATGAACGCTCGTTCAAGCCGTCGTACAACTTGCTGATACACTCGACGTGCTAACCATTACACCAAAGAAGTGTATAAGTGATCTTATTTTATGGATTTTTCTCACTACAATTTAGCACTATGTTTTTATTCTGGAAATTACCAGAAAAATTTCTGACTATTTGCAACTTACTGAGTGTTGACACTTTCTTCCCATTATTCCATGGAACTCATTCCCAAACATGAACAGTATTGTATTTTTTTTCCATTTTTGATCTCACTGGATAGCTAGTAAAAATATCAACAAAGTTAATTTTATTTCTATGATCTTCATGTTCTATTCAAAAGTTATTCAGATTAAAATAACTCTTTCTGACTATTTGCAACTTAAATCGATAGTCAAAAACGTCAAACACAGAATGTTGATTTCTTTCAAGTCTTCTCGAATCTCTTTCGTTAGATCTTTTACCTAACAACCCACAAAAAAACATAATTTTTTATTTTATGCTAATTTTTTTACATGCATATAAGTAAATGAAAATGTATTTGAAGAATCAAATAATAAAAAGGATGGCTCTTGCCAAGGTTCGAACCTCTAACATAGATTTACCGTCAAAGTACCGAACTTACTATTGTCAGTCTGTTCTATTCAAAAGTTATTCAGATTAAAATAACTCTTTCTGACTATTTTCAACTTAAATCGATAGTAAAAAACGTCAAACACAGAATGTTGATTTCTTTCAAGTCTTCTCGAATCTCTTTCGTTAGATCTTTTACCTAACAACCCACAAAAAAACATAATTTTTTATTTTATGCTAATTTTTTTACATGCATATAAGTAAATGAAAATGTATTTGAAGAATCAAATAATAAAAAGGATGGCTCTTGCCAAGGTTCGAACCTCTAACATAGATTTACCGTCAAAGTACCGAACTTACTATTGTCAATATTTCTTTAATATCTAATTTGGTAATTATAAATGATAAAAAATCAAAATAAAATACTCGGTATAAAAGTTTGCACAAATCGATAGGATCATGTATACGGTACCATGAACGTTAGTTCAAGCCGTCGCACAACTTACTGATTGACTCATGTATGCGGTACCATGAACGCTCGTTCAAGCCGTCGTACAACTTGCTGATACACTCGACGTGCTAACCATTACACCAAAGAAGTGTATAAGTGATCTTATTTTATGGATTTTTCTCACTACAATTTAGCACTATGTTTTTATTCTGGAAATTACCAGAAAAATTTCTGACTATTTGCAACTTACTGAGTGTTGACACTTTCTTCCCATTATTCCATGGAACTCATTCCCAAACATGAACAGTATTGTATTTTTTTTCCATTTTTGATCTCACTGGATAGCTAGTAAAAATATCAACAAAGTTAATTTTATTTCTATGATCTTCATGTTCTATTCAAAAGTTATTCAGATTAAAATAACTCTTTCTGACTATTTGCAACTTAAATCGATAGTCAAAAACGTCAAACACAGAATGTTGATTTCTTTCAAGTCTTCTCGAATCTCTTTCGTTAGATCTTTTACCTAACAACCCACAAAAAAACATAATTTTTTATTTTATGCTAATTTTTTTACATGCATATAAGTAAATGAAAATGTATTTGAAGAATCAAATAATAAAAAGGATGGCTCTTGCCAAGGTTCGAACCTCTAACATAGATTTACCGTCAAAGTACCGAACTTACTATTGTCAATATTTCTTTAATATCTAATTTGGTAATTATAAATGATAAAAAATCAAAATAAAATACTCGGTATAAAAGTTTGCACAAATCGATAGGATCATGTATACGGTACCATGAACGTTAGTTCAAGCCGTCGCACAACTTACTGATTGACTCATGTATGCGGTACCATGAACGCTCGTTCAAGCCGTCGTACAACTTGCTGATACACTCGACGTGCTAACCATTACACCAAAGAAGTGTATAAGTGATCTTATTTTATGGATTTTTCTCACTACAATTTAGCACTATGTTTTTATTCTGGAAATTACCAGAAAAATTTCTGACTATTTGCAACTTACTGAGTGTTGACACTTTCTTCCCATTATTCCATGGAACTCATTCCCAAACATGAACAGTATTGTATTTTTTTTCCATTTTTGATCTCACTGGATAGCTAGTAAAAATATCAACAAAGTTAATTTTATTTCTATGATCTTCATGTTCTATTCAAAAGTTATTCAGATTAAAATAACTCTTTCTGACTATTTGCAACTTAAATCGATAGTCAAAAACGTCAAACACAGAATGTTGATTTCTTTCAAGTCTTCTCGAATCTCTTTCGTTAGATCTTTTACCTAACAACCCACAAAAAAACATAATTTTTTATTTTATGCTAATTTTTTTACATGCATATAAGTAAATGAAAATGTATTTGAAGAATCAAATAATAAAAAGGATGGCTCTTGCCAAGGTTCGAACCTCTAACATAGATTTACCGTCAAAGTACCGAACTTACTATTGTCAATATTTCTTTAATATCTAATTTGGTAATTATAAATGATAAAAAATCAAAATAAAATACTCGGTATAAAAGTTTGCACAAATCGATAGGATCATGTATACGGTACCATGAACGTTAGTTCAAGCCGTCGCACAACTTACTGATTGACTCATGTATGCGGTACCATGAACGCTCGTTCAAGCCGTCGTACAACTTGCTGATACACTCGACGCGCTAACCATTACACCAAAGAAGTGTATAAGTGATCTTATTTTATGGATTTTTCTCACTACAATTTAGCACTATGTTTTTATTCTGGAAATTACCAGAAAAATTTCTGACTATTTGCAACTTACTGAGTGTTGACACTTTCTTCCCATTATTCCATGGAACTCATTCCCAAACATGAACAGTAATGTATTTTTTTTTCCATTTTTGATCTCACTGGATAGCTAGTAAAAATATCAACAAAGTTAATTTTATTTCTATGATCTTCATGTTCTATTCAAAAGTTATTCAGATTAAAATAACTCTTTCTGACTATTTGCAACTTAAATCGATAGTCAAAAACGTCAAACACAGAATGCTGATTTCTTTCAAGACTTCTCGAATCTCTTTCGTTAAATCTTTTACCTAACAACCCACTAAAAAACATAATTTTTTATTTTATGCTTATTTTTTTTACATGCACATAAGTAAATGAAAATGTATTTGAAGAATCAAATAATAAAAAGGATGGCTCTTGCCAAGGTTCGAACCTCTAACATAGATTTACCGTCAAAGTACCGAACTTACTATTGTCAATATTTCTTTAATATCGAATTTGGTAATTATAAATGATAAAAAATCAAAATACAATACTCGGTATAAAAGTTTGCACAAATCGATAGGATCATGTATACGGTACCATGAACGTTAGTTCAAGCCGTCGCATTGAAAATTGAAATTACCAGAAAAATTTCTGACTATTTGCAACTTACTGAGTGTTGACACTTTCTTCCCATTATTCCATGGAACTCATTCCCAAACATGAACAGTATTATATGTTTTTTTTCCATTTTTGATCTCACTGGGTAGCTAGTAAAAATATCAACAAAGTTAATTTTATTTCTATGATCTTCATGTTCTATTCAAAAGTTATTCAGATTAAAATAACTCTTTCTGACTATTTGCAACTTAAATCGATAGTCAAAAACGTCAAACACAGAATGCTGATTTCTTTCAAGACTTCTCGAATCTCTTTCGTTAAATCTTTTACCTAACAACCCACTAAAAAACATAATTTTTTATTTTATGCTTATTTTTTTTACATGCACATAAGTAAATGAAAATGTATTTGAAGAATCAAATAATTGCTAGCCCGAAGGGCGAAGCTAATAACCGCATACGCAGAAAAAAAAAGCCATGTCACTTTGTATGTATGTATGTGTGTATGTCCCGCTCCATAGCTCGTGTGTTTCACGTCAGAATTCGAACTTTTTGGTCTTAAAAATTACACAAAAAATATGCGGTGCGACCAGAACAAAAATAATTCCATTTACTTAATTAGTTCTCCAGTAATTAATGAAAAACTGCTCAAATATTTGTTTAACGACTGGTGACATCTAGCGGTTGCGACTACAACTTTTTCACTTAATGACTGGTGACATCTTGCGGTGGCGACTACAACTTTTTCACCTTAGGTTTAAATTCCACTTTCCATTCTTAACGTGGTTGTCATTTACTTAACGTGTTAAGTTTAAAATAACGTGTTAAGTTTAAAATTAATTCTTTCTTGTCGAATATTTTTTATTGAAATATATTCGTTATGGATGTTTAAACATGATTAAAAACCATCAGATGTCCATAGCATCGCCGTGATGACGCAATCATTGGTGTCCCAACCATGACGCAACAACCAGATTTGATTTGTATTTAAGTTTATTTTTATTTTAGGTTATTTTTAGATTCAATTATTGAACTTTATGTGTAAAAATAGGAACATTTGAGGTGAGCAAACTAAACGAAAATAACTTGCAAGGATATTGAACTGTGACAGAAAAATCCCACAGGATTGCAATTGCGAAAGAAAGTGTTGATACGAGGTTATATAAAGGCGCTTCGAATCGAGGTGATTTTAAAGGGTGCCAAACACACACCGTTTCTGTCAGACTGTTTTACCACACAAAAATATTCTGCCTGATTGTTTTTTTACCACACACAAAAAAAACAAGAAATCACATTGCTCCATCACTTTGATGATTTCTATTCCCAGAATATCGATTGTTTTTATCATACAAAAAAACAAGGAAGAATTGATTTTAAAGGGTGCCAAACAACACCGTTTCTGTCAGACTGTTTTACCATACAAAAATACCGGTTCTGCCTGTTTTTTTACCACACCAAAAAACAAGAAAGAACATTGATCCATCAACAACCTTGGTTACTTTAAAGGGTGCAAAACACACACCGTTTCTGTCTGATTGTTTTACCACAAAAAAAAACAAGAAAGGACATTGCTTCATCAAAAACCTTATTAAAGCTAGACCCAAGGTCCCTGGTCTTGACCGGGCTTAAGTTAGAAGTTAAGAGTTAACTTAGAGTTTAAAACTATTTCCAGATTATCGAACGTCAAAATGTCTTCTAAAAGAAAACGAAAGGATGAACTTGCAGCTCTGAAAGCCAAACGTAGAGCAACGGAATCTGAAGTACAGCGGTTTGCTCGACTTGAAGCAAATGCTGTCAGGAATGCTGCAGCACGATTAGCCGAGTCTGAAGTACAGCGGCGTGCTCGACTTGAAACAAAAGCTGTCAGGACAGCTGCAGCACGATCAGCCGAGTCTGAAGAACAGCGGTGTGCTCGACTTGAAACAAATGCTGTCAGGAATGCAATCGCAAGAGAAGCCGAGTCTGAAGAACAGCGGTATGCTCGACTAGAAACAAATGCTGTCAGGAATACAATTGCCAGAGAAACCGAGTCTGTTGAACAGCGGTGTGCTCGACTTGAAACAAATGCTATCAGGAATGCAATCGCCAGGGAAGCCGAGTGTCCTCAACAAACTGCTGCTAGACTTGCTGCTTCCGCTGCTCGATTTGCCGCCACTATATCCAACGAAACCCAAGATGAAGCTACTGATAGGCGACAAAGTAATGCAAGTGTTCAGCGACGATCTAGGGAAACCCGTCAAACCTCCAAAGCAGAATATCTAGATGTTTTTGATGCTTCCGTCAATGGACCGCTTCATAAGCAACCTTTCGTCGACAAGCATATGAAAAAATTCCATTCTGAATTGCATCAATTAAATCAGCAGCATTGCCTCCACTGTCGAGAATTGTGTGGCCTACAAGAGATGCAATTGTCGATCCCTACATTTGCTGCCGTTGCAAGAAACTTACGGAATTCAAACCTTTTGGCATTCAAAATGATATGGTGCGGGATTTTTCATCTATTCCACTAGCAATTCAGAAGCACATTCGGGAACTTACTCCTCTTGAAGAAATGCTTCTCTCGCCAGTAACTTCCATCATGTCTGTCTTCCGGCTACCTTCTGGTGGACATGTTTCTCATGGCTACGTGGCAAATTTCAAACAAGACGTAGCCGGATTCATCAGAGAGATTCCTCTCACAGCAGAGCAACTTCCGTGCCTTGTCATAAGAAGGAGAGGTGTGGACAACACCTGTGCCGAATTCAAAGTTTGCCGTAAACGTGTTGAAGCAGTTGGCCGATTTCTCATTCAGAACCATCCCGGCTTTGCTTCACATCGCATCACTTTTAGCCAGACCAACTGTGATTTGCTGCCCGAAGATGGAGTTTTGTTAAATATTCCGACGATGGACAGCGACAACGATGAATTGAATGTCACTGACGAAGGAGCCATGACAAGGGATGTTCCATCAGAAGACAGTCTTGATCAGCCACAACCTCCTGATGTCGCTTTCGTCATTTCAAACAACATCAGGCCTCCTCAACAAAATGAAATATTAAATGCGCTCGATCCGGTTAATTGGCCAACAATTTCAACTGAGCCTATCAACGAATTTGAGGTCATGTCTGGTCTTGCATCTCTGGCTTTCATCAAGTTGTTTCCTCTTGGGCAAGCTGACCCAACAAAGAAAGGTCGCAGACAAGACCTATCCGAACTCGTTGCTTCTAACCACTTAATGAAATATGCCGAGATTGATTGTACAAAGGAACCCGACGAATCTCATCCAAACGGGTATTTGTATTTTCCGTTTGCTGAACATGAGCGCTTCTGTTTTTGGTCGGTTGATCGCATACGACGCCATCGAGCCCTTGGGCAGTGTTCCGTTTTTCTGAGACAAAATCCCGAAGAAGCTGCATTGTCTATGGAGGAACTTAAGGCTATGGCTGCCAACGGTCAACTTGACTCGGTCATCAGCAAAATGTACTCATATACAGCCAATGTCACTGGCAGTGACGCCTACTGGAGCAAGCGTCGGAGAGAATTAGAGGCTATAATGCAACAGAAAGGTCTTGGCACGGCTTTTTTTACTGTTAGCTTTGCTGACAATCACTGGGACGACCTCCATCGTCTCATGCCCAACGGTTCAGCTGAACCAAAACTTCGCTACCAGAGTACAAATGCAAATTTACATCTAGCAGACTGGTACTTTTCCGAAAAATTACGTCTTTTCATGAAGCATTTTTTCGGTGGTGTCTTGGATCTCGAATGGTTTTGGTATCGTTTCGAGTGGCAATCAAGAACAGCCATTCATGCCCACGGTGTTGTAAAGCTCAAAAACGACCCGGGGATTGCCGACCTAATGATTAAAGTCTACGCTGGCCGACTTATGGCGCAAAAACTAGCTGATCCACAGTACACAGCAAACCTTAGCGAACAAGACGTCCTAGAAAAGCAAGATCTTGTTGAAGCCGGCATTCTTGCAGAACTCAAGGTTCTAAATTATGCCGATACTCTGTTGTGTGCCTGTAATATTCGGTCTGATCCAGTCAACCCGTTCAATGCTGAAGTACCAGTTCCCCATCCGTGTTCAAGCAATGTCTCGTCAATTTTGAACGATGGAGCAGCCATGGTCGACTTCTACGAAAGATTGGCAAACTGTGTTCAACGTCACGTCTGTCGACCAGACGATTACTGCAAATCGAAGGATGGCAAATGTCGTTTTCACTTTCCTTTTTATCTAGTTAGTGAATCGAGAATAGTTTTTGAAAAAATCGGAAACACAGACTCTGTTCGTGCTAAAATTGTTCTCAAAAGAAACGACAAGTTCATGAATGTCCACAACAGATCAATGTTGGAACATTGGTGTGCCAATGTAGATCTTCAGCTCATTCTTGATCATCACGCTGCAATGAACTACATGGTCAAATATGCCAGCAAACAAGAGCGATCTGGCAACACTTTACAGCAAGTGATCAAAACGATTATCAACAAGGCTGATGTCACCGACAATGCTGGCTCCGCATTTCGCTCCTCAATAATTCGTTCCATTGGCCATCGTGACATCGGGAAAGGTGAAGCGTCGCGCATTTTGTTTTCCGGCCACCACTGTGAATCATCCTTCAATTACGTCAACGTTTCTTTGGACCTTACTGTTAACGAAGTCTACAGAAATCCAACGACTGGTGAGTTGGAAACTCGACCAACTCTGCTTACCTACTTTGCCAAACGTCATGTCTACATTGAACAAAACACCTACCCCAATTGGAATCTTGATCAACCTAATTTTATCGAGTTTTGTCGTCACTTCACTGTCGTCAAAGGGAATCTTAGAAATAACCCCAATCCGGACTTGACCATTGTTTTGACATTCCCGGTGCATCGAAATTCTCCTACGTCAGCTACCTACCATCTGTTCTGCCGATATTCGCTAATCAAGTATTTCCCATGGACGGAATCATCTATTCCAATGCTTTTGGATGACAACCTTGTCGTACCCCAATGGCAAGACTTTCGATTGACTGCAGCTCAGGAACTGCGTCAATATTTCAACTTGGACGAAGAATTGCAAAGTCGATTAGATCAGGCAGCTGATGACCTCAAGGAACAAGACAACATTGAAAACGACAACGTTAATCAACTTGAATGGCAGCAAGCGGTCGGTATGCGACCTGTAGGCGAACAAGAAGTTCGTTCTGATTTACCTGTTATTGACCGTTCTTTCCCTTGGCTGACTAGTTTTCAGCCTCATTACACTCCACATGAATTGGCCTGTGGAAGCGCTTGGGTGGTTAATCATCTAACCAACGGAAGAGATCTCGGCACTGATTCTACAGATTTACCCTTTGTCAGTCCCAGTCAACTGAATCGTTCACAACGAATGTGGTTCGATATGGTTGTTGAGGCTCTGCAATCTCGGAAACAGTTGTTATTGATCGTCAATGGCACAGCTGGTACTGGCAAAACCTTCACTATTTCAGCAATCTCCAGTGTTGTCCCTAAAGAACATATCGTCCGTTCAGCCTACACCGCGAAAGCTGCCCATCTCATCCGCGGTGAAACTTTGCACAAGATATTTCAAATTCCAGTAGAAAAAGGCCAAGGCACAAAGTTCGGCCCTCTAAATGGAGCGAAACTTGCAGCTCTTCAAGAGAAATTTCGTCATGTTAAAATTATCATTATTGACGAATATTCAATGTTGAGTTTGACCATGCTTGGAAAAATTGACGCTCGTCTTCGTGAAGCCAAAGGCAACAACCTTTTTTGTGGTGGGCTGACTGTTATTTTGGTTGGAGATCCAGCTCAGCTTCCTCCTGTGGCTGCTCCTTCCCTCTATTCCCAATCAACAGCACCGTTTGCCAACGAGGGTCGGGCCGCTTACTTGGCTTTCCAATCCGTCATCAAGTTGACAGAAGTTCGACGACAACAAGTAGAAGATGGCGACATTGACCAGCAAACATTCCTGGACACACTCAACTCTTTGAGAGAGGGAAACTGTTCCATAGACCAGTGGAAATTCCTTCAAGCAAGGAATCCGGAAGCCATTGCCAACTTTGGCACTGATTTTGAAGATGCGACCTACTTGTTTGCCACCAACGAAGCTGTAAATCGCAGAAATTACTTCAAACTACCACAACTTCAAATGCCAATCACCCTACTACGGTCGGTAAATCTGCCTTCAAGTGGCAAGTCAAAGCCATCTGATCAGTTTCGAGGGCTTGAAGTTGAACTGTACCTTGCGATCGGAGCCCAAGTAACATTAACATCCAACATCAACACGGCTGTGGGTCTCACTAATGGTGCCAGAGGTACCGTGGTTGATATCGTCTATTCCAAACAGCCCAATGTTGATCTGCCTGATTTCATCGTTGTTAGATGGCCTGATTATACCGGTCCTCAATTCTTCTCTGCAACCATGAATAACGGCATTTCAACTCACAACTGTATACCAATCCCGGCCATATCCATACGGTCTGATGACACGAGAGCCGTCCGGATTCAGTTTCCCCTTCGCCTGGCTTATGCGATGACCGTATGGAAATCTCAAGGAGAAACTCTAGGCAAAACTGTTGTAGACATCGGTCCCAAAGAAACCGCCGGCCTGACTTTCGTCGCTCTTTCTAGGGTACGACACATTAGTGATTTGGCCGTCTTGCCATTTGACTATCAAAGAGCATTGAAAATTTCGACTGGTGATGGGTTATTTGCTAGGAAGATGGAAGAAAGACGGCTAAATATGCTGTGTCAGGCTACACAAGATCAATGGTTTGAAAAAACCCAGAATAAATTTGTTTGATTTTGTTACTGATTTGCTGTCTCACAAATTCGCTTTTCGTCTGCCTTTGTCACTCAACTTCTCCACGTCACTTTTGAATAAAAAATAGGCCCTGAATTTGTCATTTAAGACAGTTTTTACTGGCTTACGACTATCCATTCGGCGAGCTGATAAGCTTGCTTTTCTATCTTAAAAAGGATTGGCTCTTGCCAAGGTTCGAACCTCTAACATAGATTTACCGTCAAAGTACCGAACTTACTATTGTCAATATTTCTTTAATATCTAATTTGGTAATTATAAATGATAAAAAATCAAAATACAATACTCGGTATAAAAGTTTGCACAAATCGATAGGATCATGTATACGGTACCATGAACGTTAGTTCAAGCCGTCGCACAACTTACTGATTGACTCATGTATGCGGTACCATGAACGCTCGTTCAAGCCGTCGTACAACTTACTGATACACTCGACGCGCTAACCATTACACCAAAGAAGTGTATAAGTGATCTTATTTTATGGATTTTTCTCACTACAATTTAGCACTATGTTTTTATTCTGGAAATTACCAGAAAAATTTCTGACTATTTGCAACTTACTGAGTGTTGACACTTTCTTCCCATTATTCCATGGAACTCATTCCCAAACATGAACAGTATTGTATTTTTTTTTTTCATTTTTGATCTCACTGGATAGCTAGTAAAAATATCAACAAAGTTAATTTTATTTCTATGATCTTCATGTTCTATTCAAAAGTTATTCAGATTAAAATAACTCTTTCTGACTATTTGCAACTTAAATCGATAGTCAAAAACGTCAAACACAGAATGTTGATTTCTTTCAAGACTTCTCGAATCTCTTTCGTTACATCTTTTACCTAACAACCCACTAAAAAACATAATTTTTTATTTTATGCTAATTTTTTTACATGCATATAAGTAAATGAAAATGTATTTGAAGAATCAAATAATAAAAAGGATGGCTCTTGCCAAGGTTCGAACCTCTAACATAGATTTACCGTCAAAGTACCGAACTTACTATTGTCAATATTTCTTTAATATCTAATTTGGTAATTATAAATGATAAAAAATCAAAATACAATACTCGGTATAAAAGTTTGCACAAATCGATAGGATCATGTATACGGTACCATGAACGTTAGTTCAAGCCGTCGCACAACTTACTGATTGACTCATGTATGCGGTACCATGAACGCTCGTTCAAGCCGTCGTACAACTTACTGATACACTCGACGCGCTAACCATTACACCAAAGAAGTGTATAAGTGATCTTATTTTATGGATTTTTCTCACTACAATTTAGCACTATGTTTTTATTCTGGAAATTACCAGAAAAATTTCTGACTATTTGCAACTTACTGAGTGTTGACACTTTCTTCCCATTATTCCATGGAACTCATTCCCAAACATGAACAGTATTGTATTTTTTTTCCATTTTTGATCTCACTGGATAGCTAGTAAAAATACCAACATAGTTAATTTTATTTCTATGATCTTCATGTTCTATTCAAAAGTTATTCAGATTAAAATAACTCTTTCTGACTATTTGCAACTTAAATCGATAGTCAAAAACGTCAAACACAGAATGTTGATTTCTTTCAAGACTTCTCGAATCTCTTTCGTTACATCTTTTACCTAACAACCCACTAAAAAACATAATTTTTTATTTTATGCTAATTTTTTTACATGCATATAAGTAAATGAAAATGTATTTGAAGAATCAAATAATAAAAAGGATGGCTCTTGCCAAGGTTCGAACCTCTAACATAGATTTACCGTCAAAGTACCGAACTTACTATTGTCAATATTTCTTTAATATCTAATTTGGTAATTATAAATGATAAAAAATCAAAATACAATACTCGGTATAAAAGTTTGCACAAATCGATAGGATCATGTATACGGTACCATGAACGTTAGTTCAAGCCGTCGCACAACTTACTGATTGACTCATGTATGCGGTACCATGAACGCTCGTTCAAGCCGTCGTACAACTTACTGATACACTCGACGCGCTAACCATTACACCAAAGAAGTGTATAAGTGATCTTATTTTATGAATTTTTCTCACTACAATTTAGCACTTTGTTTTTATTCTGGAAATTACCAGTAAAATTTCTGACTATTTGCAACTTACTGAGTGTTGACACTTTCTTCCCATTATTCCATGGAACTCATTCCCAAACATGAACAGTATTGTATTTTTTTTCCATTTTTGATCTCATTGGGTAGCTAGTAAAAATATCAACAAAGTTAATTTTATTTCTATGATCTTCATGTTCTATTCAAAAGTTATTCAGATTAAAATAACTCTTTCTGACTATTTGCAACTTAAATCGATAGTCAAAAACGTCAAACACAGAATGTTGATTTCTTTCAAGTCTTCTCGAATCTCTTTCGTTAGATCTTTTACCTAACAACCCACTAAAAAACATAATTTTTTATTTGATGCTAATTTTTTTATATGCATATAAGTAAATGAAAATGTATTTGAAGAATCAAATAATAAAAAGGATGGCTCTTGCCAAGGTTCGAACCTCTAACATAGATTTACCGTCAAAGTACCGAACTTACTATTGTCAATATTTCTTTAATATCTAATTTGGTAATTATAAATGATAAAAAATCAAAATACAATACTCGGTATAAAAGTTTGCACAAATCGATAGGATCATGTATACGGTACCATGAACGTTAGTTCAAGCCTTCGCACAACTTACTGATTGACTCATGTATGCGGTACCATGAACGCTCGTTCAAGCCGTCGTACAACTTACTGATACACTCGACGCGCTAACCATTACACCAAAGAAGTGTATAAGTGATCTTATTTTATGGATTTTTCTCACTACAATTTAGCACTTTGTTTTTATTCTGGAAATTACAAGAAAAATTTCTGACTATTTGCAACTTACTGAGTGTTGACACTTTCTTCCCATTATTCCATGGAACTCATTCCCAAACATGAACAGTATTGTATTTTTTTTCCATTTTTGATCTCACTGGATAGCTAGTAAAAATATCAACAAAGTTAATTTTATTTCTATGATCTTCATGTTCTATTCAATAGTTATTCAGATTAAAATAACTCTTTCTGACTATTTGCAACTTAAATCGATAGTAAAAAACGTCAAACACAGAATGTTGATTTCTTTCAAGACTTCTCGAATCTCTTTCGTTACATCTTTTACCTAACAACCCACTAAAAAACATAATTTTTTATTTGATGCTAATTTTTTTACATGCATATAAGTAAATGAAAATGTATTTGAAGAATCAAATAATAAAAAGGATGGCTCTTGCCAAGGTTCGAACCTCTAACATAGATTTACCGTCAAAGTACCGAACTTACTATTGTCAATATTTCTTTAATATCTAATTTGGTAATTATAAATGATAAAAAATCAAAATACAATACTCGGTATAAAAGTTTGCACAAATCGATAGGATCATGTATACGGTACCATGAACGTTAGTTCAAGCCGTCGCACAACTTACTGATTGACTCATGTATGCGGTACCATGAACGCTCGTTCAAGCCGTCGTACAACTTACTGATACACTCGACGCGCTAACCATTACACCAAAGAAGTGTATAAGTGATCTTATTTTATGGATTTTTCTCACTACAATTTAGCACTATGTTTTTATTCTGGAAATTACCAGAAAAATTTCTGACTATTTGCAACTTACTGAGTGTTGACACTTTCTTCCCATTATTCCATGGAACTCATTCCCAAACATGAACAGTATTGTATTTTTTTTTTTCATTTTTGATCTCACTGGATAGCTAGTAAAAATATCAACAAAGTTAATTTTATTTCTATGATCTTCATGTTCTATTCAAAAGTTATTCAGATTAAAATAACTCTTTCTGACTATTTGCAACTTAAATCGATAGTCAAAAACGTCAAACACAGAATGTTGATTTCTTTCAAGACTTCTCGAATCTCTTTCGTTACATCTTTTACCTAACAACCCACTAAAAAACATAATTTTTTATTTTATGCTAATTTTTTTACATGCATATAAGTAAATGAAAATGTATTTGAAGAATCAAATAATAAAAAGGATGGCTCTTGCCAAGGTTCGAACCTCTAACATAGATTTACCGTCAAAGTACCGAACTTACTATTGTCAATATTTCTTTAATATCTAATTTGGTAATTATAAATGATAAAAAATCAAAATACAATACTCGGTATAAAAGTTTGCACAAATCGATAGGATCATGTATACGGTACCATGAACGTTAGTTCAAGCCGTCGCACAACTTACTGATTGACTCATGTATGCGGTACCATGAACGCTCGTTCAAGCCGTCGTACAACTTACTGATACACTCGACGCGCTAACCATTACACCAAAGAAGTGTATAAGTGATCTTATTTTATGAATTTTTCTCACTACAATTTAGCACTTTGTTTTTATTCTGGAAATTACCAGTAAAATTTCTGACTATTTGCAACTTACTGAGTGTTGACACTTTCTTCCCATTATTCCATGGAACTCATTCCCAAACATGAACAGTATTGTATTTTTTTTCCATTTTTGATCTCATTGGGTAGCTAGTAAAAATATCAACAAAGTTAATTTTATTTCTATGATCTTCATGTTCTATTCAAAAGTTATTCAGATTAAAATAACTCTTTCTGACTATTTGCAACTTAAATCGATAGTCAAAAACGTCAAACACAGAATGTTGATTTCTTTCAAGTCTTCTCGAATCTCTTTCGTTAGATCTTTTACCTAACAACCCACTAAAAAACATAATTTTTTATTTGATGCTAATTTTTTTATATGCATATAAGTAAATGAAAATGTATTTGAAGAATCAAATAATAAAAAGGATGGCTCTTGCCAAGGTTCGAACCTCTAACATAGATTTACCGTCAAAGTACCGAACTTACTATTGTCAATATTTCTTTAATATCTAATTTGGTAATTATAAATGATAAAAAATCAAAATACAATACTCGGTATAAAAGTTTGCACAAATCGATAGGATCATGTATACGGTACCATGAACGTTAGTTCAAGCCGTCGCACAACTTACTGATTGACTCATGTATGCGGTACCATGAACGCTCGTTCAAGCCGTCGTACAACTTACTGATACACTCGACGCGCTAACCATTACACCAAAGAAGTGTATAAGTGATCTTATTTTATGAATTTTTCTCACTACAATTTAGCACTTTGTTTTTATTCTGGAAATTACCAGAAAAATTTCTGACTATTTGCAACTTACTGAGTGTTGACACTTTCTTCCCATTATTCCATGGAACTCATTCCCAAACATGAACAGTATTGTATTTTTTTTTCCATTTTTGATCTCATTGGGTAGCTAGTAAAAATATCAACAAAGTTAATTTTATTTCTATGATCTTCATGTTCTATTCAAAAGTTATTCAGATTAAAATAACTCTTTCTGACTATTTTCAACTTAAATCGATAGTCAAAAACGTCAAACACAGAATGTTGATTTCTTTCAAGTCTTCTCGAATCTCTTTCGTTAGATCTTTTACCTAACAACCCACTAAAAAACATAATTTTTTATTTGATGCTAATTTTTTTATATGCATATAAGTAAATGAAAATGTATTTGAAGAATCAAATAATAAAAAGGATGGCTCTTGCCAAGGTTCGAACCTCTAACATAGATTTACCGTCAAAGTACCGAACTTACTATTGTCAATATTTCTTTAATATCTAATTTGGTAATTATAAATGATAAAAAATCAAAATACAATACTCGGTATAAAAGTTTGCACAAATCGATAGGATCATGTATACGGTACCATGAACGTTAGTTCAAGCCGTCGCACAACTTACTGATTGACTCATGTATGCGGTACCATGAACGCTCGTTCAAGCCGTCGTACAACTTACTGATACACTCGACGCGCTAACCATTACACCAAAGAAGTGTATAAGTGATCTTATTTTATGGATTTTTCTCACTAGAATTTAGCACTTTGTTTTTATTCTGGAAATTACAAGAAAAATTTCTGACTATTTGCAACTTACTGAGTGTTGACACTTTCTTCCCATTATTCCATGGAACTCATTCCCAAACATGAACAGTATTGTATTTTTTTTCCATTTTTGATCTCACTGGATAGCTAGTAAAAATATCAACAAAGTTAATTTTATTTCTATGATCTTCATGTTCTATTCAATAGTTATTCAGATTAAAATAACTCTTTCTGACTATTTGCAACTTAAATCGATAGTAAAAAACGTCAAACACAGAATGTTGATTTCTTTCAAGACTTCTCGAATCTCTTTCGTTACATCTTTTACCTAACAACCCACTAAAAAACATAATTTTTTATTTGATGCTAATTTTTTTACATGCATATAAGTAAATGAAAATGTATTTGAAGAATCAAATAATAAAAAGGATGGCTCTTGCCAAGGTTCGAACCTCTAACATAGATTTACCGTCAAAGTACCGAACTTACTATTGTCAATATTTCTTTAATATCTAATTTGGTAATTATAAATGATAAAAAATCAAAATACAATACTCGGTATAAAAGTTTGCACAAATCGATAGGATCATGTATACGGTACCATGAACGTTAGTTCAAGCCGTCGCACAACTTACTGATTGACTCATGTATGCGGTACCATGAACGCTCGTTCAAGCCGTCGTACAACTTACTGATACACTCGACGCGCTAACCATTACACCAAAGAAGTGTATAAGTGATCTTATTTTATGGATTTTTCTCACTACAATTTAGCACTATGTTTTTATTCTGGAAATTACCAGAAAAATTTCTGACTATTTGCAACTTACTGAGTGTTGACACTTTCTTCCCATTATTCCATGGAACTCATTCCCAAACATGAACAGTATTGTATTTTTTTTTTCATTTTTGATCTCACTGGATAGCTAGTAAAAATATCAACAAAGTTAATTTTATTTCTATGATCTTCATGTTCTATTCAAAAGTTATTCAGATTAAAATAACTCTTTCTGACTATTTGCAACTTAAATCGATAGTCAAAAACGTCAAACACAGAATGTTGATTTCTTTCAAGACTTCTCGAATCTCTTTCGTTACATCTTTTACCTAACAACCCACTAAAAAACATAATTTTTTATTTTATGCTAATTTTTTTACATGCATATAAGTAAATGAAAATGTATTTGAAGAATCAAATAATAAAAAGGATGGCTCTTGCCAAGGTTCGAACCTCTAACATAGATTTACCGTCAAAGTACCGAACTTACTATTGTCAATATTTCTTTAATATCTAATTTGGTAATTATAAATGATAAAAAATCAAAATACAATACTCGGTATAAAAGTTTGCACAAATCGATAGGATCATGTATACGGTACCATGAACGTTAGTTCAAGCCGTCGCACAACTTACTGATTGACTCATGTATGCGGTACCATGAACGCTCGTTCAAGCCGTCGTACAACTTACTGATACACTCGACGCGCTAACCATTACACCAAAGAAGTGTATAAGTGATCTTATTTTATGAATTTTTCTCACTACAATTTAGCACTTTGTTTTTATTCTGGAAATTACCAGAAAAATTTCTGACTATTTGCAACTTACTGAGTGTTGACACTTTCTTCCCATTATTCCATGGAACTCATTCCCAAACATGAACAGTATTGTATTTTTTTTTCCATTTTTGATCTCATTGGGTAGCTAGTAAAAATATCAACAAAGTTAATTTTATTTCTATGATCTTCATGTTCTATTCAAAAGTTATTCAGATTAAAATAACTCTTTCTGACTATTTTCAACTTAAATCGATAGTCAAAAACGTCAAACACAGAATGTTGATTTCTTTCAAGTCTTCTCGAATCTCCTTCGTTAGATCTTTTACCTAACAACCCACTAAAAAACATAATTTTTTATTTGATGCTAATTTTTTTATATGCATATAAGTAAATGAAAATGTATTTGAAGAATCAAATAATAAAAAGGATGGCTCTTGCCAAGGTTCGAACCTCTAACATAGATTTACCGTCAAAGTACCGAACTTACTATTGTCAATATTTCTTTAATATCTAATTTGGTAATTATAAATGATAAAAAATCAAAATACAATACTCGGTATAAAAGTTTGCACAAATCGATAGGATCATGTATACGGTACCATGAACGTTAGTTCAAGCCGTCGCACAACTTACTGATTGACTCATGTATGCGGTACCATGAACGCTCGTTCAAGCCGTCGTACAACTTACTGATACACTCGACGCGCTAACCATTACACCAAAGAAGTGTATAAGTGATCTTATTTTATGGATTTTTCTCACTAGAATTTAGCACTATGTTTTTATTCTGGAAATTACAAGAAAAATTTCTGACTATTTGCAACTTACTGAGTGTTGACACTTTCTTCCCATTATTCCATGGAACTCATTCCCAAACATGAACAGTATTGTATTTTTTTTCCATTTTTGATCTCACTGGATAGCTAGTAAAAATATCAACAAAGTTAATTTTATTTCTATGATCTTCATGTTCTATTCAATAGTTATTCAGATTAAAATAACTCTTTCTGACTATTTGCAACTTAAATCGATAGTAAAAAACGTCAAACACAGAATGTTGATTTCTTTCAAGACTTCTCGAATCTCTTTCGTTACATCTTTTACCTAACAACCCACTAAAAAACATAATTTTTTATTTGATGCTAATTTTTTTACATGCATATAAGTAAATGAAAATGTATTTGAAGAATCAAATAATAAAAAGGATGGCTCTTGCCAAGGTTCGAACCTCTAACATAGATTTACCGTCAAAGTACCGAACTTACTATTGTCAATATTTCTTTAATATCTAATTTGGTAATTATAAATGATAAAAAATCAAAATACAATACTCGGTATAAAAGTTTGCACAAATCGATAGGATCATGTATACGGTACCATGAACGTTAGTTCAAGCCGTCGCACAACTTACTGATTGACTCATGTATGCGGTACCATGAACGCTCGTTCAAGCCGTCGTACAACTTACTGATACACTCGACGCGCTAACCATTACACCAAAGAAGTGTATAAGTGATCTTATTTTATGGATTTTTCTCACTACAATTTAGCACTATGTTTTTATTCTGGAAATTACCAGAAAAATTTCTGACTATTTGCAACTTACTGAGTGTTGACACTTTCTTCCCATTATTCCATGGAACTCATTCCCAAACATGAACAGTATTGTATTTTTTTTTTCATTTTTGATCTCACTGGATAGCTAGTAAAAATATCAACAAAGTTAATTTTATTTCTATGATCTTCATGTTCTATTCAATAGTTATTCAGATTAAAATAACTCTTTCTGACTATTTGCAACTTAAATCGATAGTCAAAAACGTCAAACACAGAATGTTGATTTCTTTCAAGACTTCTCGAATCTCTTTCGTTACATCTTTTACCTAACAACCCACTAAAAAACATAATTTTTTATTTGATGCTAATTTTTTTACATGCATATAAGTAAATGAAAATGGATTTGAAGAATCAAATGATAAAAAGGATGGCTCTTGCCAAGGTTCGAACCTCTAACATAGATTTACCGTCAAAGTACCGAACTTACTATTGTCAATATTTCTTTAATATCTAATTTGGTAATTATAAATGATAAAAAATCAAAATACAATACTCGGTATAAAAGTTTGCACAAATCGATAGGATCATGTATACGGTACCATGAACGTTAGTTCAAGCCGTCGCACAACTTACTGATTGACTCATGTATGCGGTACCATGAACGCTCGTTCAAGCCGTCGTACAACTTACTGATACACTCGACGCGCTAACCATTACACCAAAGAAGTGTATAAGTGATCTTATTTTATGGATTTTTCTCACTAGAATTTAGCACTATGTTTTTATTCTGGAAATTACCAGAAAAATTTCTGACTATTTGCAACTTACTGAGTGTTGACACTTTCTTCCCATTATTCCATGGAACTCATTCCCAAACATGAACAGTATTGTATTTTTTTTTTCATTTTTGATCTCACTGGATAGCTAGTAAAAATATCAACAAAGTTAATTTTATTTCTATGATCTTCATGTTCTATTCAAAAGTTATTCAGATTAAAATAACTCTTTCTGACTATTTGCAACTTAAATCGATAGTCAAAAACGTCAAACACAGAATGTTGATTTCTTTCAAGACTTCTCGAATCTCTTTCGTTACATCTTTTACCTAACAACCCACTAAAAAACATAATTTTTTATTTTATGCTAATTTTTTTACATGCATATAAGTAAATGAAAATGTATTTGAAGAATCAAATAATAAAAAGGATGGCTCTTGTCAAGGTTCGAACCTCTAACATAGATTTACCGTCAAAGTACCGAACTTACTATTGTCAATATTTCTTTAATATCTAATTTGGTAATTATAAATGATAAAAAATCAAAATACAATCCATATATAATAAAACAGCAAGCTTTTTGGGGGAGGAGCCTGTGTCTGTCACGGACATTTTGGGGGAGGAGCCTGTGTCTGTGTCAACACAAAACATTACACCACCAGATGTCTCGCCGTGATGACGAAATCATCAAGTAAGGTACTGGGCAGATTTCTCACGATAAATTCTTTTACGGGCAGATCGTGCTACAGAAAAGCGAATAGAAAAACAGTCCAACTTTACGCTAGACCCAAATTCCCCGGATTCAAACGGGGCTCAGGTTACTCGTACTCGGTATAAAAATTTGCACAAATCGATAGGATCATGTATACGGTACCATGAACGTTAGTTCAAGCCGTCGCACAACTTACTGATTGACTCATGTATGCGGTACCATGAACGCTCGTTCAAGCCGTCGTACAACTTACTGATACACTCGACGCGCTAACCATTACACCAAAGAAGTGTATAAGTGATCTTATTTTATGAATTTTTCTCACTACAATTTAGCACTTTGTTTTTATTCTGGAAATTACCAGAAAAATTTCTGACTATTTGCAACTTACTGAGTGTTGACACTTTCTTCCCATTATTCCATGGAACTCATTCCCAAACATGAACAGTATTGTATTTTTTTTTCCATTTTTGATCTCATTGGGTAGCTAGTAAAAATATCAACAAAGTTAATTTTATTTCTATGATCTTCATGTTCTATTCAAAAGTTATTCAGATTAAAATAACTCTTTCTGACTATTTTCAACTTAAATCGATAGTCAAAAACGTCAAACACAGAATGTTGATTTCTTTCAAGTCTTCTCGAATCTCTTTCGTTAGATCTTTTACCTAACAACCCACTAAAAAACATAATTTTTTATTTGATGCTAATTTTTTTATATGCATATAAGTAAATGAAAATGTATTTGAAGAATCAAATAATAAAAAGGATGGCTCTTGCCAAGGTTCGAACCTCTAACATAGATTTACCGTCAAAGTACCGAACTTACTATTGTCAATATTTCTTTAATATCTAATTTGGTAATTATAAATGATAAAAAATCAAAATACAATACTCGGTATAAAAGTTTGCACAAATCGATAGGATCATGTATACGGTACCATGAACGTTAGTTCAAGCCGTCGCACAACTTACTGATTGACTCATGTATGCGGTACCATGAACGCTCGTTCAAGCCGTCGTACAACTTACTGATACACTCGACGCGCTAACCATTACACCAAAGAAGTGTATAAGTGATCTTATTTTATGGATTTTTCTCACTACAATTTAGCACTATGTTTTTATTCTGGAAATTACAAGAAAAATTTCTGACTATTTGCAACTTACTGAGTGTTGACACTTTCTTCCCATTATTCCATGGAACTCATTCCCAAACATGAACAGTATTGTATTTTTTTTCCATTTTTGATCTCACTGGATAGCTAGTAAAAATATCAACAAAGTTAATTTTATTTCTATGATCTTCATGTTCTATTCAATAGTTATTCAGATTAAAATAACTCTTTCTGACTATTTGCAACTTAAATCGATAGTAAAAAACGTCAAACACAGAATGTTGATTTCTTTCAAGACTTCTCGAATCTCTTTCGTTACATCTTTTACCTAACAACCCACTAAAAAACATAATTTTTTATTTGATGCTAATTTTTTTACATGCATATAAGTAAATGAAAATGGATTTGAAGAATCAAATAATAAAAAGGATGGCTCTTGCCAAGGTTCGAACCTCTAACATAGATTTACCGTCAAAGTACCGAACTTACTATTGTCAATATTTCTTTAATATCTAATTTGGTAATTATAAATGATAAAAAATCAAAATACAATACTCGGTATAAAAGTTTGCACAAATCGATAGGATCATGTATACGGTACCATGAACGTTAGTTCAAGCCTTCGCACAACTTACTGATTGACTCATGTATGCGGTACCATGAACGCTCGTTCAAGCCGTCGTACAACTTACTGATACACTCGACGCGCTAACCATTACACCAAAGAAGTGTATAAGTGATCTTATTTTATGGATTTTTCTCACTAGAATTTAGCACTATGTTTTTATTCTGGAAATTACCAGAAAAATTTCTGACTATTTGCAACTTACTGAGTGTTGACACTTTCTTCCCATTATTCCATGGAACTCATTCCCAAACATGAACAGTATTGTATTTTTTTTTTCATTTTTGATCTCACTGGATAGCTAGTAAAAATATCAACAAAGTTAATTTTATTTCTATGATCTTCATGTTCTATTCAAAAGTTATTCAGATTAAAATAACTCTTTCTGACTATTTGCAACTTAAATCGATAGTCAAAAACGTCAAACACAGAATGTTGATTTCTTTCAAGACTTCTCGAATCTCTTTCGTTACATCTTTTACCTAACAACCCACTAAAAAACATAATTTTTTATTTTATGCTAATTTTTTTACATGCATATAAGTAAATGAAAATGTATTTGAAGAATCAAATAATAAAAAGGATGGCTCTTGTCAAGGTTCGAACCTCTAACATAGATTTACCGTCAAAGTACCGAACTTACTATTGTCAATATTTCTTTAATATCTAATTTGGTAATTATAAATGATAAAAAATCAAAATACAATCCATATATAATAAAACAGCAAGCTTTTTGGGGGAGGAGCCTGTGTCTGTCACGGACATTTTGGGGGAGGAGCCTGTGTCTGTGTCAACACAGGCTCCTCCCCCAAAATGGAACATGCCCAAACATGCCCATCACCACCAGATGTCGTCGCCGTGATGACGCAATCTTTGATGACGCAACAACCAGCATCACCACCAGATGTCTCGCCGTGATGACGAAATCATCAAGTAAGGTACTGGGCAGATTTCTCACGATAAATTCTTTTACGGGCAGATCGTGCTACAGAAAAGCGAATAGAAAAACAGTCCAACTTTACGCTAGACCCAAATTCCCCGGATTCAAACGGGGCTCAGGTTACTCGTACTCGGTATAAAAATTTGCACAAATCGATAGGATCATGTATACGGTACCATGAACGTTAGTTCAAGCCGTCGCACAACTTACTGATTGACTCATGTATGCGGTACCATGAACGCTCGTTCAAGCCGTCGTACAACTTACTGATACACTCGACGCGCTAACCATTACACCAAAGAAGTGTATAAGTGATCTTATTTTATGGATTTTTCTCACTACAATTTAGCACTATGTTTTTATTCTGGAAATTACCAGAAAAATTTCTGACTATTTGCAACTTACTGAGTGTTGACACTTTCTTCCCATTATTCCATGGAACTCATTCCCAAACATGAACAGTATTGTATTTTTTTTTCCATTTTTGATCTCACTGGATAGCTAGTAAAAATACCAACATAGTTAATTTTATTTCTATGATCTTCATGTTCTATTCAAAAGTTATTCAGATTAAAATAACTCTTTCTGACTATTTGCAACTTAAATCGATAGTCAAAAACGTCAAACACAGAATGTTGATTTCTTTCAAGACTTCTCGAATCTCTTTCGTTACATCTTTTACCTAACAACCCACTAAAAAACATAATTTTTTATTTTATGCTAATTTTTTTACATGCATATAAGTAAATGAAAATGTATTTGAAGAATCAAATAATAAAAAGGATGGCTCTTGCCAAGGTTCGAACCTCTAACATAGATTTACCGTCAAAGTACCGAACTTACTATTGTCAATATTTCTTTAATATCTAATTTGGTAATTATAAATGATAAAAAATCAAAATACAATACTCGGTATAAAAGTTTGCACAAATCGATAGGATCATGTATACGGTACCATGAACGTTAGTTCAAGCCGTCGCACAACTTACTGATTGACTCATGTATGCGGTACCATGAACGCTCGTTCAAGCCGTCGTACAACTTACTGATACACTCGACGCGCTAACCATTACACCAAAGAAGTGTATAAGTGATCTTATTTTATGGATTTTTCTCACTAGAATTTAGCACTATGTTTTTATTCTGGAAATTACCAGAAAAATTTCTGACTATTTGCAACTTACTGAGTGTTGACACTTTCTTCCCATTATTCCATGGAACTCATTCCCAAACATGAACAGTATTGTATTTTTTTTTTCATTTTTGATCTCACTGGATAGCTAGTAAAAATATCAACAAAGTTAATTTTATTTCTATGATCTTCATGTTCTATTCAAAAGTTATTCAGATTAAAATAACTCTTTCTGACTATTTGCAACTTAAATCGATAGTCAAAAACGTCAAACACAGAATGTTGATTTCTTTCAAGACTTCTCGAATCTCTTTCGTTACATCTTTTACCTAACAACCCACTAAAAAACATAATTTTTTATTTTATGCTAATTTTTTTACATGCATATAAGTAAATGAAAATGTATTTGAAGAATCAAATAATAAAAAGGATGGCTCTTGTCAAGGTTCGAACCTCTAACATAGATTTACCGTCAAAGTACCGAACTTACTATTGTCAATATTTCTTTAATATCTAATTTGGTAATTATAAATGATAAAAAATCAAAATACAATCCATATATAATAAAACAGCAAGCTTTTTGGGGGAGGAGCCTGTGTCTGTCACGGACATTTTGGGGGAGGAGCCTGTGTCTGTGTCAACACAGGCTCCTCCCCCAAAATGGAACATGCCCAAACATGCCCATCACCACCAGATGTCGTCGCCGTGATGACGCAATCTTTGATGACGCAACAACCAGCATCACCACCAGATGTCTCGCCGTGATGACGAAATCATCAAGTAAGGTACTGGGCAGATTTCTCACGATAAATTCTTTTACGGGCAGATCGTGCTACAGAAAAGCGAATAGAAAAACAGTCCAACTTTACGCTAGACCCAAATTCCCCGGATTCAAACGGGGCTCAGGTTACTCGTACTCGGTATAAAAATTTGCACAAATCGATAGGATCATGTATACGGTACCATGAACGTTAGTTCAAGCCGTCGCACAACTTACTGATTGACTCATGTATGCGGTACCATGAACGCTCGTTCAAGCCGTCGTACAACTTACTGATACACTCGACGCGCTAACCATTACACCAAAGAAGTGTATAAGTGATCTTATTTTATGGATTTTTCTCACTACAATTTAGCACTATGTTTTTATTCTGGAAATTACCAGAAAAATTTCTGACTATTTGCAACTTACTGAGTGTTGACACTTTCTTCCCATTATTCCATGGAACTCATTCCCAAACATGAACAGTATTGTATTTTTTTTTCCATTTTTGATCTCACTGGATAGCTAGTAAAAATACCAACATAGTTAATTTTATTTCTATGATCTTCATGTTCTATTCAAAAGTTATTCAGATTAAAATAACTCTTTCTGACTATTTGCAACTTAAATCGATAGTCAAAAACGTCAAACACAGAATGTTGATTTCTTTCAAGACTTCTCGAATCTCTTTCGTTACATCTTTTACCTAACAACCCACTAAAAAACATAATTTTTTATTTTTTGCTAATTTTTTTACATGCATATAAGTGAATGAAAATGTATTTGAAGAATCAAATAATAAAAAGGATGGCCCTTGCCAAGGTTCGAACCTCTAACATAGATTTACCGTCAAAGTACCGAACTTACTATTGTCAATATTTCTTTAATATCGAATTTGGTAATTATAAATGATAAAAAATCAAAATACAATACTCGTTATAAAAGTTTGCACAAATCGATAGGATCATGTATACGGTACCATGAACGATAGTTCAAGCCGTCGCACAACTTACTGATTGACTCATGTATGCGGTACCATGAACGCTCGTTCAAGCCGTCGTACAACTTACTGATACACTCGACGCGCTAACCATTACACCAAAGAAGTGTATAAGTGATCTTATTTTATGGATTTTTCTCACTACAATTTAGCACTATGTTTTTATTCTGGAAATTACCAGAAAAATTTCTGACTATTTGCAACTTACTGAGTGATGACACTTTCTTCCCATTATTCCATGGAACTCATTCCCAAAAATGAACAGTATTGTATTTTTTTCCATTTTTGATCTCACTGGATAGCTAGTAAAAATACCAACATAGTTAATTTTATTTCTATGATCTTCATGTTCTATTCAAAAGTTATTCAGATTAAAATAACTCTTTCTGACTATTTTCAACTTAAATCGATAGTCAAAAACGTCAAACACAGAATGTTGATTTCTTTCAAGACTTCTCGAATCTCTTTCGTTACATCTTTTACCTAACAACCCACTAAAAAACATAATTTTTTATTTTATGCTAATTTTTTTACATGCATATAAGTGAATGAAAATGTATTTGAAGAATCAAATAATAAAAAGGATGGCCCTTGCCAAGGTTGAAACCTCTAACATAGATTTACCGTCAAAGTACCGAACTTACTATTGTCAATATTTCTTTAATATCGAATTTGGTAATTATAAATGATAAAAAATCAAAATACAATACTCGGTATAAAAGTTTGCACAAATCGATAGGATCATGTATACGGTACCATGAACGATAGTTCAAGCCGTCGCACAACTTACTGATTGACTCATGTATGCGGTACCATGAACGCTCGTTCAAGCCGTCGTACAACTTACTGATACACTCGACGCGCTAACCATTACACCAAAGAAGTGTATAAGTGATCTTATTTTATGGATTTTTCTCACTACAATTTAGCACTATGTTTTTATTCTGGAAATTACCAGAAAAATTTCTGACTATTTGCAACTTACTGAGTGTTGACACTTTCTTCCCATTATTCCATGGAACTCATTCCCAAAAATGAACAGTATTGTATTTTTTTCCATTTTTGATCTCACTGGATAGCTAGTAAAAATACCAACATAGTTAATTTTATTTCTATGATCTTCATGTTCTATTCAAAAGTTATTCAGATTAAAATAACTCTTTCTGACTATTTGCAACTTAACTCGATAGTCAAAAACGTCAAACAAAGAATGTTGATTTCTTTCAAGACTTCTCGAATCTCTTTCGTTACATCTTTTACCTAACAACCCACTAAAAAACATAATTTTTTATTTTATGCTAATTTTTTTACATGCATATAAGTAAATGAAAATGTATTTGAAGAATCAAATAATAAAAAGGATGGCTCTTGCCAAGGTTCGAACCTCTAACATAGATTTACCGTCAAAGTACCGAACTTACTATTGTCAATATTTCTTTAATATCTAATTTGGTAATTATAAATGATAAAAAATCAAAATACAATACTCGGTATAAAAGTTTGCACAAATCGATAGGATCATGTATACGGTACCATGAACGTTAGTTCAAGCCGTCGCACAACTTACTGATTGACTCATGTATGCGGTACCATGAACGCTCGTTCAAGCCGTCGTACAACTTACTGATACACTCGACGCGCTAACCATTACACCAAAGAAGTGTATAAGTGATCTTATTTTATGGATTTTTCTCACTACAATTTAGCACTATGTTTTTATTCTGGAAATTACCAGAAAAATTTCTGACTATTTGCAACTTACTGAGTGTTGACACTTTCTTCCCATTATTCCATGGAACTCATTCCCAAACATGAACAGTATTGTATTTTTTTTTTCATTTTTGATCTCACTGGATAGCTAGTAAAAATATCAACATAGTTAATTTTATTTCTATGATCTTCATGTTCTATTCAAAAGTTATTCAGATTAAAATAACTCTTTCTGACTATTTTCAACTTAAATCGATAGTCAAAAACGTCAAACACAGAATGTTGATTTCTTTCAAGACTTCTCGAATCTCTTTCGTTACATCTTTTACCTAACAACCCACTAAAAAACATAATTTTTTATTTTATGCTAATTTTTTTACATGCATATAAGTGAATGAAAATGTATTTGAAGAATCAAATAATAAAAAGGATGGCTCTTGCCAAGGTTCGAACCTCTAACATAGATTTACCGTCAAAGTACCGAACTTACTATTGTCAATATTTCTTTAATATCTAATTTGGTAATTATAAATGATAAAAAATCAAAATACAATACTCGGTATAAAAGTTTGCACAAATCGATAGGATCATGTATACGGTACCATGAATGATAGTTCAAGCCGTCGCACAACTTACTGATTGACTCATGTATGCGGTACCATGAACGCTCGTTCAAGCCGTCGTACAACTTACTGATACACTCGACGCGCTAACCATTACACCAAAGAAGTGTATAAGTGATCTTATTTTATGGATTTTTCTCACTACAATTTAGCACTATGTTTTTATTCTGGAAATTACCAGAAAAATTTCTGACTATTTGCAACTTACTGAGTGTTGACACTTTCTTCCCACTATTCCATGGAACTCATTCCCAAAAATGAACAGTATTGTATTTTTTTCCATTTTTGATCTCACTGGATAGCTAGTAAAAATACCAACATAGTTAATTTTATTTCTATGATCTTCATGTTCTATTCAAAAGTTATTCAGATTAAAATAACTCTTTCTGACTATTTGCAACTTAAATCGATAGTCAAAAACGTCAAACAAAGAATGTTGATTTCTTTCAAGACTTCTCGAATCTCTTTCGTTACATCTTTTACCTAACAACCCACTAAAAAACATAATTTTTTATTTTATGCTAATTTTTTTACATGCATATAAGTAAATGAAAATGTATTTGAAGAATCAAATAATAAAAAGGATGGCTCTTGCCAAGGTTCGAACCTCTAACATAGATTTACCGTCAAAGTACCGAACTTACTATTGTCAATATTTCTTTAATATCTAATTTGGTAATTATAAATGATAAAAAATCAAAATACAATACTCGGTATAAAAGTTTGCACAAATCGATAGGATCATGTATACGGTACCATGAACGTTAGTTCAAGCCGTCGCACAACTTACTGATTGACTCATGTATGCGGTACCATGAACGCTCGTTCAAGCCGTCGTACAACTTACTGATACACTCGACGCGCTAACCATTACACCAAAGAAGTGTATAAGTGATCTTATTTTATGGATTTTTCTCACTACAATTTAGCACTATGTTTTTATTCTGGAAATTACCAGAAAAATTTCTGACTATTTGCAACTTACTGAGTGTTGACACTTTCTTCCCATTATTCCATGGAACTCATTCCCAAACATGAACAGTATTGTATTTTTTTTTCCATTTTTGATCTCACTGGATAGCTAGTAAAAATATCAACATAGTTAATTTTATTTCTATGATCTTCATGTTCTAAGTAAAAGTTATTCAGATTAAAATAACTCTTTCTGACTATTTGCAACTTAAATCGATAGTCAAAAACGTCAAACACAGAATGTTGATTTCTTTCAAGACTTCTCGAATCTCTTTCGTTACATCTTTTACCTAACAACCCACTAAAAAACATAATTTTTTATTTGATGCTAATTTTTTTACATGCATATAAGTAAATGAAAATGTATTTGAAGAATCAAATAATAAAAAGGATGGCTCTTGCCAAGGTTCGAACCTCTAACATAGATTTACCGTCAAAGTACCGAACTTACTATTGTCAATATTTCTTTAATATCTAATTTGGTAATTATAAATGATAAAAAATCAAAATACAATAGTCGGTATAAAAGTTTGCACAAATCGATAGGATCATGTATACGGTACCATGAACGTTAGTTCAAGCCGTCGCACAACTTACTGATTGACTCATGTATGCGGTACCATGAACGCTCGTTCAAGCCGTCGTACAACTTACTGATACACTCGACGCGCTAACCATTACACCAAAGAAGTGTATAAGTGATCTTATTTTATGGATTTTTGTCACTACAATTTAGCACTATGTTTTTATTCTGGAAATTACCAGAAAAATTTCTGACTATTTGCAACTTACTGAGTGTTGACACTTTCTTCCCATTATTCCATGGAACTCATTCCCAAACATGAACAGTATTGTATTTTTTTTTCCATTTTTGATCTCACTGGATAGCTAGTAAAAATATCAACAAAGTTAATTTTATTTCTATGATCTTCATGTTCTATTCAAAAGTTATTCAGATTAAAATAACTCTTTCTGACTATTTGCAACTTAAATCGATAGTTAAAAACGTCAAACACAGAATGTTGATTTCTTTTAAGTCTTCTCGAATCTCTTTCGTTAGATCTTTTACCTAACAACCCACAAAAAAACATAATTTTTTATTTTATGCTAATTTTTTTACATGCATATAAGTAAATGAAAATGTATTTGAAGAATCAAATAATAAAAAGGATGGCTCTTGCCAAGGTTCGAACCTCTAACATAGATTTACCGTCAAAGTACCGAACTTACTATTGTCAATATTTCTTTAATATCTAATTTGGTAATTATAAATGATAAAAAATCAAAATAAAATACTCGGTATAAAAGTTTGCACAAATCGATAGGATCATGTATACGGTACCATGAACGTTAGTTCAAGCCGTCGCACAACTTACTGATTGACTCATGTATGCGGTACCATGAACGCTCGTTCAAGCCGTCGTACAACTTGCTGATACACTCGACGCGCTAACCATTACACCAAAGAAGTGTATAAGTGATCTTATTTTATGGATTTTTCTCACTACAATTTAGCACTATGTTTTTATTCTGGAAATTACCAGAAAAATTTCTGACTATTTGCAACTTACTGAGTGTTGACACTTTCTTCCCATTATTCCATGGAACTCATTCCCAAACATGAACAGTATTATATTTTTTTTTTCCATTTTTGATCTCACTGGGTAGCTAGTAAAAATATCAACAAAGTTAATTTTATTTCTATGATCTTCATGTTCTATTCAAAAGTTATTCAGATTAAAATAACTCTTTCTGACTATTTGCAACTTAAATCGATAGTCAAAAACGTCAAACACAGAATGCTGATTTCTTTCAAGACTTCTCGAATCTCTTTCGTTAAATCTTTTACCTAACAACCCACTAAAAAACATAATTTTTTATTTTATGCTTATTTTTTTTACATGCACATAAGTAAATGAAAATGTATTTGAAGAATCAAATAATTGCGAGCCCGAAGGGCGAAGCTAATAACCGCATACGCAGAAAAAAAAAGCCATGTCACTTTGTATGTATGTATGTGTGTATGTCCCGCTCCATAACTCGTGTGTTTCACATCAGAATTCGAACTTTTTGGTCTTAAAAATTACACAAAAAATATGCGGTGCGACCAGAACAAAAATAATTCCATTTACTTAATTGGTTCTCCCGTAATTAATGAAAAACTGCTCAAATATTTGTTTAACGACTGGTGACATCTAGCGGTTGCGACTACAACTTTTTCACTTAATGACTGGTGACATCTTGCGGTGGCGACTACAACTTTTTCACCTTAGGTTTAAATTCCACTTTCCATTCTTAACGTTGTTGTCATTTACTTAACGTGTTAAGTTTAAAATAACGTGTTAAGTTTAAAATTAATTCTTTCTTGTCGAATATTTTTTATTGAAATATATTCGTTATGGATGTTTAAACATGATTAAAAACCATCAGATGTCCATAGCATCGCCGTGATGACGCAATCATTGGTGTCCCAACCATGACGCAACAACCAGATTTGATTTGTATTTAAGTTTATTTTTATTTTAGGTTATTTTTAGATTCAATTATTGAACTTTATGTGTAAAAATAGGAACATTTGAGGTGAGCAAACTAAACGAAAATAACTTGCAAGGATATTGAACTGTGACAGAAAAATCCCACAGGATTGCAATTGCGAAAGAAAGTGTTGATACGAGGTTATATAAAGGCGCTTCGAATCGAGGTGATTTTAAAGGGTGCCAAACACACACCGTTTCTGTCAGACTGTTTTACCACACAAAAATATTCTGCCTGATTGTTTTTTTACCACACACAAAAAAAACAAGAAATCACATTGCTCCATCACTTTGATGATTTCTATTCCCAGAATATCGATTGTTTTTATCATACAAAAAAACAAGGAAGAATTGATTTTAAAGGGTGCCAAACAACACCGTTTCTGTCAGACTGTTTTACCATACAAAAATACCGGTTCTGCCTGTTTTTTTACCACACCAAAAAACAAGAAAGAACATTGATCCATCAACAACCTTGGTTACTTTAAAGGGTGCAAAACACACACCGTTTCTGTCTGATTGTTTTACCACAAAAAAAACAAGAAAGGACATTGCTTCATCAAAAACCTTATTAAAGCTAGACCCAAGGTCCCTGGTCTTGACCGGGCTTAAGTTAGAAGTTAAGAGTTAACTTAGAGTTTAAAACTATTTCCAGATTATCGAACGTCAAAATGTCTTCTAAAAGAAAACGAAAGGATGAACTTGCAGCTCTGAAAGCCAAACGTAGAGCAACGGAATCTGAAGTACAGCGGTTTGCTCGACTTGAAGCAAATGCTGTCAGGAATGCTGCAGCACGATTAGCCGAGTCTGAAGTACAGCGGCGTGCTCGACTTGAAACAAAAGCTGTCAGGACAGCTGCAGCACGATCAGCCGAGTCTGAAGAACAGCGGTGTGCTCGACTTGAAACAAATGCTGTCAGGAATGCAATCGCAAGAGAAGCCGAGTCTGAAGAACAGCGGTATGCTCGACTAGAAACAAATGCTGTCAGGAATACAATTGCCAGAGAAACCGAGTCTGTTGAACAGCGGTGTGCTCGACTTGAAACAAATGCTATCAGGAATGCAATCGCCAGGGAAGCCGAGTGTCCTCAACAAACTGCTGCTAGACTTGCTGCTTCCGCTGCTCGATTTGCCGCCACTATATCCAACGAAACCCAAGATGAAGCTACTGATAGGCGACAAAGTAATGCAAGTGTTCAGCGACGATCTAGGGAAACCCGTCAAACCTCCAAAGCAGAATATCTAGATGTTTTTGATGCTTCCGTCAATGGACCGCTTCATAAGCAACCTTTCGTCGACAAGCATATGAAAAAATTCCATTCTGAATTGCATCAATTAAATCAGCAGCATTGCCTCCATTGTCGAGAATTGTGGCCTACAAGAGATGCAATTGTCGATCCCTACATTTGCTGCCGTTGCAAGAAACTTACGGAATTCAACCCTTTTGGCATTCAAAATGATATGGTGCGGGATTTTTCATCTATTCCACTAGCAATTCAGAAGCACATTCGGGAACTTACTCCTCTTGAAGAAATGCTTCTCTCGCCAGTAACTTCCATCATGTCTGTCTTCCGGCTACCTTCTGGTGGACATGTTTCTCATGGCTACGTGGCAAATTTCAAACAAGACGTAGCCGGATTCATCAGAGAGATTCCTCTCACAGCAGAGCAACTTCCGTGCCTTGTCATAAGAAGGAGAGGTGTGGACAACACCTGTGCCGAATTCAAAGTTTGCCGTAAACGTGTTGAAGCAGTTGGCCGATTTCTCATTCAGAACCATCCCGGCTTTGCTTCACATCGCATCACTTTTAGCCAGACCAACTGTGATTTGCTGCCCGAAGATGGAGTTTTGTTAAATATTCCGACGATGGACAGCGACAACGATGAATTGAATGTCACTGACGAAGGAGCCATGACAAGGGATGTTCCACCAGAAGACATTCTTGATCAGCCACAACCTCCTGATGTCGCTTTCGTCATTTCAAACAACATCAGGCCTCCTCAACAAAATGAAATATTAAATGCGCTCGATCCGATTAATTGTCCAACAATTTCAACTGAGCCTATCAACGAATTTGAGGTCATGTCTGGTCTTGCATCTCTGGCTTTCATCAAGTTGTTTCCTCTTGGGCAAGCTGACCCAACAAAGAAAGGTCGCAGACAAGACCTATCCGAACTCGTTGCTTCTAACCACTTGATGAAATATGCCGAGATTGATTGTACAAAGGAACCCGACGAATCTCATCCAAACGGGTATTTGTATTATCCGTTTGCTGAACATGAGCGCTTCAGTTTTTGGATGGTTGATCGCATACGACGCCATCGAGCCCTTGGTCAGTGTTCCGTTTTTCTGAGACAAAATCCCGAAGAAGCTGCATTGTCTATGGAGGAACTTAAGGCTATGGCTGCCAACGGTCAACTTGACTCGGTCATCAGCAAAATGTACTCATATACAGCCAATGTCACTGGCAGTGACGCCTACTGGAGCAAGCGTCGGAGAGAATTAGAGGCTATAATGCAACAGAAAGGTCTTGGCACGGCTTTTTTTACTGTTAGCTTTGCTGACAATCACTGGGACGACCTCCATCGTCTCATGCCCAACGGTTCAGCTGAACCAAAACTTCGCTACCAGAGTACAAATGCAAATTTACATCTAGCAGACTGGTACTTTTCCGAAAAATTACGTCTTTTCATGAAGCATTTTTTCGGTGGTGTCTTGGATCTCGAATGGTTTTGGTATCGTTTCGAGTGGCAATCAAGAACAGCCATTCATGCCCACGGTGTTGTAAAGCTCAAAAACGACCCGGGGATTGCCGACCTAATGATTAAAGTCTACGCTGGCCGACTTATGGCGCAAAAACTAGCTGATCCACAGTACACAGCAAACCTTAGCGAACAAGACGTCCTAGAAAAGCAAGATCTTGTTGAAGCCGGCATTCTTGCAGAACTCAAGGTTCTAAATTATGCCGATACTCTGTTGTGTGCCTGTAATATTCGGTCTGATCCAGTCAACCCGTTCAATGCTGAAGTACCAGTTCCCCATCCGTGTTCAAGCAATGTCTCGTCAATTTTGAACGATGGAGCAGCCATGGTCGACTTCTACGAAAGATTGGCAAACTGTGTTCAACGTCACGTCTGTCGACCAGACGGTTACTGCAAATCGAAGGATGGCAAATGTCGTTTTCACTTTCCTTTTTATCTAGTTAGTGAATCGAGAATAGTTTTTGAAAAAATCGGAAACACAGACTCTGTTCGTGCTAAAATTGTTCTCAAAAGAAACGACAAGTTCATGAATGTCCACAACAGATCAATGTTGGAACATTGGTGTGCCAATGTAGATCTTCAGCTCATTCTTGATCATCACGCTGCAATGAACTACATGGTCAAATATGCCAGCAAACAAGAGCGATCTGGCAACACTTTACAGCAAGTGATCAAAACGATTATCAACAAGGCTGATGTCACCGACAATGCTGGCTCCGCATTTCGCTCCTCAATAATTCGTTCCATTGGCCATCGTGACATCGGGAAAGGTGAAGCGTCGCGCATTTTGTTTTCCGGCCACCACTGTGAATCATCCTTCAATTACGCCAACGTTTCTTTGGACCTTACTGTTAACGAAGTCTACAGAAATCCAACGACTGGTGAGTTGGAAACTCGACCAACTCTGCTTACCTACTTTGCCAAACGTCATGTCTACATTGAACAAAACACCTACCCCAATTGGAATCTTGATCAACCTAATTTTATCGAGTTTTGTCGTCACTTCACTGTCGTCAAAGGGAATCTTAGAAATAACCCCAATCCGGACTTGACCATTGTTTTGACATTCCCGGTGCATCGAAATTCTCCTACGTCAGCTACCTACCATCTGTAATGCCGATATTCGCTAATCAAGTATTTCCCATGGACGGAATCATCTATTCCAATGCTTTTGGATGACAACCTTGTCGTACCCCAATGGCAAGACTTTCGATTGACTGCAGCTCAGGAACTGCGTCAATATTTCAACTTGGACGAAGAATTGCAAAGTCGATTAGATCAGGCAGCTGATGACCTCCAGGAACAAGACAACATTGAAAACGACAACGTTAATCAACTTGAATGGCAGCAAGCGGTCGGTATGCGACCTGTAGGCGAACAAGAAGTTCGTTCTGATTTACCTGTTATTGACCGTTCTTTCCCTTGGCTGACTAGTTTTCAGCTTCATTACACTCCACATGAATTGGCCTGTGGAAGCGCTTGGGTGGTTAATCATCTAACCAACGGAAGAGATCTCGGCACTGATTCTACAGATTTACCCTTTGTCAGTCCCAGTCAACTGAATCGTTCACAACGAATGTGGTTCGATATGGTTGTTGAGGCTCTGCAATCTCGGAAACAGTTGTTATTGATCGTCAATGGCACAGCTGGTACTGGCAAAACCTTCACTATTTCAGCAATCTCCAGTGTTGTCCCTAAAGAACATATCGTCCGTTCAGCCTACACCGCGAAAGCTGCCCATCTCATCCGCGGTGAAACTTTGCACAAGATATTTCAAATTCCAGTAGAAAAAGGCCAAGGCACAAAGTTCGGCCCTCTAAATGGAGCGAAACTTGCAGCTCTTCAAGAGAAATTTCGTCATGTTAAAATTATCATTATTGACGAATATTCAATGTTGAGTTTGACCATGCTTGGAAAAATTGACGCTCGTCTTCGTGAAGCCAAAGGCAACAACCTTTTTTGTGGTGGGCTGACTGTTATTTTGGTTGGAGATCCAGCTCAGCTTCCTCCTGTGGCTGCTCCTTCCCTCTATTCCCAATCAACAGCACCGTTTGCCAACGAGGGTCGGGCCGCTTACTTGGCTTTCCAATCCGTCATCAAGTTGACAGAAGTTCGACGACAACAAGTAGAAGATGGCGACATTGACCAGCAAACATTCCTGGACACACTCAACTCTTTGAGAGAGGGAAACTGTTCCATAGACCAGTGGAAATTCCTTCAAGCAAGGAATCCGGAAGCCATTGCCAACTTTGGCACTGATTTTGAAGATGCAACCTACTTGTTTGCCACCAACGAAGCTGTAAATCGCAGAAATTACTTCAAACTACCACAACTTCAAATGCCAATCACCCTACTACGGTCGGTAAATCTGCCTTCAAGTGGCAAGTCAAAGCCATCTGATCAGTTTCGAGGGCTTGAAGTTGAACTGTACCTTGCGATCGGAGCCCAAGTAACATTAACATCCAACATCAACACGGCTGTGGGTCTCACTAATGGTGCCAGAGGTACCGTGGTTGATATCGTCTATTCCAAACAGCCCAATGTTGATCTGCCTGATTTCATCGTTGTTAGATGGCCTGATTATACCGGTCCTCAATTCTTCTCTGCAACCATGAATAACGGCATTTCAACTCACAACTGTATACCAATCCCGGCCATATCCATACGGTCTGATGACACGAGAGCCGTCCGGATTCAGTTTCCCCTTCGCCTGGCTTATGCGATGACCGTATGGAAATCTCAAGGAGAAACTCTAGGCAAAACTGTTGTAGACATCGGTCCCAAAGAAACCGCCGGCCTGACTTTCGTCGCTCTTTCTAGGGTACGACACATTAGTGATTTGGCCGTCTTGCCATTTGACTATCAAAGAGCATTGAAAATTTCGACTGGTGATGGGTTATTTGCTAGGAAGATGGAAGAAAGACGGCTAAATATGCTGTGTCAGGCTACACAAGATCAATGGTTTGAAAAAACCCAGAATAAATTTGTTTGATTTTGTTACTGATTTGCTGTCTCACAAATTCGCTTTTCGTCTGCCTTTGTCACTCAACTTCTCCACGTCACTTTTGAATAAAAAATAGGCCCTGAATTTGTCATTTAAGACAGTTTTTACTGGCTTACGACTATCCATTCGGCGAGCTGATAAGCTTGCTTTTCTATCTTAAAAAGGATGGCTCTTGCCAAGGTTCGAACCTCTAACATAGATTTACCGTCAAAGTACCGAACTTACTATTGTCAATATTTCTTTAATATCGAATTTGGTAATTATAAATGATAAAAAATCAAAATACAATACTCGGTATAAAAGTTTGCACAAATCGATAGGATCATGTATACGGTACCATGAACGTTAGTTCAAGCCGTCGCACAACTTACTGATTGACTCATGTATGCGGTACCATGAACGCTCGTTCAAGCCGTCGTACAACTTACTGATACACTCGACGCGCTAACCATTACACCAAAGAAGTGTATAAGTGATCTTATTTTATGGATTTTTCTCACTACAATTTAGCACTATGTTTTTATTCTGGAAATTACCAGAAAAATTTCTGACTATTTGCAACTTACTGAGTGTTGACACTTTCTTCCCATTATTCCATGGAACTCATTCCCAAACATGAACAGTATTGTATTTTTTTTTCCATTTTTGATCTCACTGGATAGCTAGTAAAAATATCAACAAAGTTAATTTTATTTCTATGATCTTCATGTTCTATTCAAAAGTTATTCAGATTAAAATAACTCTTTCTGACTATTTGCAACTTAAATCGATAGTCAAAAACATCAAACACAGAATGTTGATTTCTTTCAAGTCTTCTCGAATCTCTTTCGTTAGATCTTTTACCTAACAACCCACTAAAAAACATAATTTTTTATTTTATGCTAATTTTTTTACATGCATATAAGTAAATGAAAATGTATTTGAAGAATCAAATAATAAAAAGGATGGCTCTTGCCAAGGTTCGAACCTCTAACATAGATTTACCGTCAAAGTACCGAAATTACTATTGTCAATATTTCTTTAATATCTAATTTGGTAATTATAAATGATAAAAAATCAAAATACAATACTCGGTATAAAAGTTTGCACAAATCGATAGGATCATGTATACGGTACCATGAACGTTAGTTCAAGCCGTCGCACAACTTACTGATTGACTCATGTATGCGGTACCATGAACGCTCGTTCAAGCCGTCGTACAACTTACTGATACACTCGACGCGCTAACCATTACACCAAAGAAGTGTATAAGTGATCTTATTTTATGGATTTTTCTCACTAGAATTTAGCACTATGTTTTTATTCTGGAAATTACCAGAAAAATTTCTGACTATTTGCAACTTACTGAGTGTTGACACTTTCTTCCCATTATTCCATGGAACTCATTCCCAAACATGAACAGTATTGTATTTTTTTTTCCATTTTTGATCTCACTGGATAGCTAGTAAAAATATCAACAAAGTTAATTTTATTTCTATGATCTTCATGTTCTATTCAAAAGTTATTCAGATTAAAATAACTCTTTCTGACTATTTGCAACTTAAATCGATAGTCAAAAACGTCAAACACAGAATGTTGATTTCTTTCAAGTCTTCTCGAATCTCTTTCGTTAGATCTTTTACCTAACAACCCACAAAAAAACATAATTTTTTATTTGATGCTAATTTTTTATATGCATATAAGTAAATGAAAATGTATTTGAAGAATCAAATAATAAAAAGGATGGCTCTTGCCAAGGTTCGAACCTCTAACATAGATTTACCGTCAAAGTACCGAACTTACTATTGTCAATATTTCTTTAATATCGAATTTGGTAATTATAAATGATAAAAAATCAAAATACAATACTCGGTATAAAAGTTTGCACAAATCGATAGGATCATGTATACGGTACCATGAACGTTAGTTCAAGCCGTCGCACAACTTACTGATTGACTCATGTATGCGGTACCATGAACGCTCGTTCAAGCCGTCGTACAACTTACTGATACACTCGACGCGCTAACCATTACACCAAAGAAGTGTATAAGTGATCTTATTTTATGGATTTTTCTCACTACAATTTAGCACTATGTTTTTATTCTGGAAATTACCAGAAAAATTTCTGACTATTTGCAACTTACTGAGTGTTGACACTTTCTTCCCATTATTCCATGGAACTCATTCCCAAACATGAACAGTATTGTATTTTTTTTCCATTTTTGATCTCACTGGATAGCTAGTAAAAATATCAACAAAGTTAATTTTATTTCTATGATCTTCATGTTCTATTCAAAAGTTATTCAGATTAAAATAACTCTTTCTGACTATTTGCAACTTAAATCGATAGTCAAAAATGTCAAACACAGAATGTTGATTTCTTTCAAGCTTTCTCGAATCTCTTTCGTTACATCTTTTACCTAACAACCCACTAAAAAACATAATTTTTTATTTTATGCTAATTTTTTTACATGCATATAAGTAAATGAAAATGTATTTGAAGAATCAAATAATAAAAAGGATGGCTCTTGCCAAGGTTCGAACCTCTAACATAGATTTACCGTCAAAGTACCGAACTTACTATTGTCAATATTTCTTTAATATCTAATTTGGTAATTATAAATGATAAAAAATCAAAATAAAATACTCGGTATAAAAGTTTGCACAAATCGATAGGATCATGTATACGGTACCATGAACGTTAGTTCAATCCGTCGCACAACTTATTGATTGACTCATGTATGCGGTACCATGAACGCTCGTTCAAGCCGTCGTACAACTTGCTGATACACTCGACGCGCTAACCATTACACCAAAGAAGTGTATAAGTGATCTTATTTTATGGATTTTTCTCACTGCAATTTAGCACTATGTTTTTATTCTGGAAATTACCAGAAAAATTTCTGACTATTTGCAACTTACTGAGTGTTGACACTTTCTTCCCATTATTCCATGGAACTCATTCCCAAACATGAACAGTATTGTATTTTTTTTTCCATTTTTGATCTCACTGGATAGCTAGTAAAAATATCAACAAAGTTAATTTTATTTCTATGATCTTCATGTTCTATTCAAAAGTTATTCAGATTAAAATAACTCTTTCTGACTATTTGCAACTTAAATCGATAGTCAAAAACGTCAAACACAGAATGTTGATTTCTTTCAAGTCTTCTCGAATCTCTTTCGTTAGATCTTTTACCTAACAACCCACAAAAAAACATAATTTTTTATTTAATGCTAATTTTTTATATGCATATAAGTAAATGAAAATGTATTTGAAGAATCAAATAATAAAAAGGATGGCTCTTGCCAAGGTTCGAACCTCTAACATAGATTTACCGTCAAAGTACCGAACTTACTATTGTCAATATTTCTTTAATATCGAATTTGGTAATTATAAATGATAAAAAATCAAAATACAATACTCGGTATAAAAGTTTGCACAAATCGATAGGATCATGTATACGGTACCATGAACGTTAGTTCAAGCCGTCGCACAACTTACTGATTGACTCATGTATGCGGTACCATGAACGCTCGTTCAAGCCGTCGTACAACTTACTGATACACTCGACGCGCTAACCATTACACCAAAGAAGTGTATAAGTGATCTTATTTTATGGATTTTTCTCACTACAATTTAGCACTATGTTTTTATTCTGGAAATTACCAGAAAAATTTCTGACTATTTGCAACTTACTGAGTGTTGACACTTTCTTCCCATTATTCCATGGAACTCATTCCCAAACATGAACAGTATTGTATTTTTTTTCCATTTTTGATCTCACTGGATAGCTAGTAAAAATATCAACATAGTTAAGTTTATTTCTATGATCTTCATGTTCTATTCAAAAGTTATTCAGATTAAAATAACTCTTTCTGACTATTTGCAACTTAAATCGATAGTCAAAAACGTCAAACACAGAATGTTGATTTCTTTCAAGTCTTCTCGAATCTCTTTCGTTAGATCTTTTACCTAACAACCCACAAAAAAACATAATTTTTTATTTGATGCTAATTTTTTATATGCATATAAGTAAATGAAAATGTATTTGAAGAATCAAATAATAAAAAGGATGGCTCTTGCCAAGGTTCGAACCTCTAACATAGATTTACCGTCAAAGTACCGAACTTACTATTGTCAATATTTCTTTAATATCTAATTTGGTAATTATAAATGATAAAAAATCAAAATACAATACTCGGTATAAAAGTTTGCACAAATCGATAGGATCATGTATACGGTACCATGAACGTTAGTTCAAGCCGTCGCACAACTTACTGATTGACTCATGTATGCGGTACCATGAACGCTCGTTCAAGCCGTCGTACAACTTACTGATACACTCGACGCGCTAACCATTACACCAAAGAAGTGTATAAGTGATCTTATTTTATGGATTTTTCTCACTACAATTTAGCACTTTGTTTTTATTCTGGAAATTACCAGAAAAATTTCTGACTATTTGCAACTTACTGAGTGTTGACACTTTCTTCCCATTATTCCATGGAACTCATTTCCAAACATGAACAGTATTGTATTTTTTTTTTCATTTTTGATCTCACTGGATAGCTAGTAAAAATACCAACATAGTTAATTTTATTTCTATGATCTTCATGTTCTATTCAAAAGTTATTCAGATTAAAATAACTCTTTCTGACTATTTGCAACTTAAATCGATAGTCAAAAACGTCAAACACAGAATGTTGATTTCTTTCAAGACTTCTCGAATCTCTTTCGTTACATCTTTTACCTAACAACCCACTAAAAAACATAATTTTTTATTTTATGCTAATTTTTTTACATGCATATAAGTAAATGAAAATGTATTTGAAGAATCAAATAATAAAAAGGATGGCTCTTGCCAAGGTTCGAACCTCTAACATAGATTTACCGTCAAAGTACCGAACTTACTATTGTCAATATTTCTTTAATATCTAATTTGGTAATTATAAATGATAAAAAATCAAAATACAATACTCGGTATAAAAGTTTGCACAAATCGATAGGATCATGTATACGGTACCATGAACGTTAGTTCAAGCCGTCGCACAACTTACTGATTGACTCATGTATGCGGTACCATGAACGCTCGTTCAAGCCGTCGTACAACTTACTGATACACTCGAAGCGCTAACCATTACACCAAAGAAGTGTATAAGTGATCTTATTTTATGGATTTTTCACACTACAATTTAGCACTATGTTTTTATTCTGGAAATTACCAGAAAAATTTCTGACTATTTGCAACTTACTGAGTGTTGACACTTTCTTCCCATTATTCCATGGAACTCATTCCCAAACATGAACAGTATTGTATTTTTTTTCCATTTTTGATCTCACTGGATAGCTAGTAAAAATATCAACAAAGTTAATTTTATTTCTATGATCTTCATGTTCTATTCAAAAGTTATTCAGATTAAAATAACTCTTTCTGACTATTTGCAACTTAAATCGATAGTCAAAAACGTCAAACACAGAATGTTGATTTCTTTCAAGCTTTCTCGAATCTCTTTCGTTACATCTTTTACCTAACAACCCACTAAAAAACATAATTTTTTATTTTATGCTAATTTTTTTACATGCATATAAGTAAATGAAAATGTATTTGAAGAATCAAATAATAAAAAGGATGGCTCTTGCCAAGGTTCGAACCTCTAACATAGATTTACCGTCAAAGTACCGAACTTACTATTGTCAATATTTCTTTAATATCGAATTTGGTAATTATAAATGATAAAAAATCAAAATACAATACTCGGTATAAAAGTTTGCACAAATCGATAGGATCATGTATACGGTACCATGAACGTTAGTTCAAGCCGTCGCACAACTTACTGATTGACTCATGTATGCGGTACCATGAACGCTCGTTCAAGCCGTCGTACAACTTACTGATACACTCGACGCGCTAACCATTACACCAAAGAAGTGTATAAGTGATCTTATTTTATGGATTTTTCTCACTACAATTTAGCACTATGTTTTTATTCTGGAAATTACCAGAAAAATTTCTGACTATTTGCAACTTACTGAGTGTTGACACTTTCTTCCCATTATTCCATGGAACTCATTCCCAAACATGAACAGTATTGTATTTTTTTTCCATTTTTGATCTCACTGGATAGCTAGTAAAAATATCAACAAAGTTAATTTTATTTCTATGATCTTCATGTTCTATTCAAAAGTTATTCAGATTAAAATAACTCTTTCTGACTATTTGCAACTTAAATCGATAGTCAAAAACGTCAAACACAGAATGTTGATTTCTTTCAAGCTTTCTCGAATCTCTTTCGTTACATCTTTTACCTAACAACCCACTAAAAAACATAATTTTTTATTTTATGCTAATTTTTTTACATGCATATAAGTAAATGAAAATGTATTTGAAGAATCAAATAATAAAAAGGATGGCTCTTGCCAAGGTTCGAACCTCTAACATAGATTTACCGTCAAAGTACCGAACTTACTATTGTCAATATTTCTTTAATATCTAATTTGGTAATTATAAATGATAAAAAATCAAAATAAAATACTCGGTATAAAAGTTTGCACAAATCGATAGGATCATGTATACGGTACCATGAACGTTAGTTCAAGCCGTCGCACAACTTATTGATTGACTCATGTATGCGGTACCATGAAAGCTCGTTCAAGCCGTCGTACAACTTGCTGATACACTCGACGCGCTAACCATTACACCAAAGAAGTGTATAAGTGATCTTATTTTATGGATTTTTCTCACTACAATTTAGCACTATGTTTTTATTCTGGAAATTACCAGAAAAATTTCTGACTATTTGCAACTTACTGAGTGTTGACACTTTCTTCCCATTATTCCATGGAACTCATTCCCAAACATGAACAGTATTGTATTTTTTTTTTCATTTTTGATCTCACTGGATAGCTAGTAAAAATATCAACAAAGTTAATTTTATTTCTATGATCTTCATGTTCTATTCAAAAGTTATTCAGATTAAAATAACTCTTTCTGACTATTTGCAACTTAAATCGATAGTCAAAAACGTCAAACACAGAATGTTGATTTCTTTCAAGACTTCTCGAATCTCTTTCGTTACATCTTTTACCTAACAACCCACTAAAAAACATAATTTTTTATTTTATGCTAATTTTTTTACATGCATATAAGTAAATGAAAATGTATTTGAAGAATCAAATAATAAAAAGGATGGCTCTTGCCAAGGTTCGAACCTCTAACATAGATTTACCGTCAAAGTACCGAACTTACTATTGTCAATATTTCTTTAATATCTAATTTGGTAATTATAAATGATAAAAAATCAAAATACAATACTCGGTATAAAAGTTTGCACAAATCGATAGGATCATGTATACGGTACCATGAACGTTAGTTCAAGCCGTCGCACAACTTACTGATTGACTCATGTATGCGGTACCATGAACGCTCGTTCAAGCCGTCGTACAACTTACTGATACACTCGACGCGCTAACCATTACACCAAAGAAGTGTATAAGTGATCTTATTTTATGGATTTTTCTCACTACAATTTAGCACTATGTTTTTGTTCTGGAAATTACCAGAAAAATTTCTGACTATTTGCAACTTACTGAGTGTTGACACTTTCTTCCCATTATTCCATGGAACTCATTCCCAAACATGAACAGTATTGTATTTTTTTTCCATTTTTGATCTCACTGGATAGCTAGTAAAAATATCAACAAAGTTAATTTTATTTCTATGATCTTCATGTTCTATTCAAAAGTTATTCAGATTAAAATAACTCTTTCTGACTATTTGCAACTTAAATCGATAGTCAAAAACGTCAAACACAGAATGTTGATTTCTTTCAAGACTTCTCGAATCTCTTTCGTTACATCTTTTACCTAACAACCCACTAAAAAACATAATTTTTTATTTTATGCTAATTTTTTTACATGCATATAAGTAAATGAAAATGTATTTGAAGAATCAAATAATAAAAAGGATGGCTCTTGCCAAGGTTCGAACCTCTAACATAGATTTACCGTCAAAGTACCGAACTTACTATTGTCAATATTTCTTTAATATCTAATTTGGTAATTATAAATGATAAAAAATCAAAATACAATACTCGGTATAAAAGTTTGCACAAATCGATAGGATCATGTATACGGTACCATGAACGTTAGTTCAAGCCGTCGCACAACTTACTGATTGACTCATGTATGCGGTACCATGAACGCTCGTTCAAGCCGTCGTACAACTTACTGATACACTCGACGCGCTAACCATTACACCAAAGAAGTGTATAAGTGATCTTATTTTATGGATTTTTCTCACTACAATTTAGCACTATGTTTTTATTCTGGAAATTACCAGAAAAATTTCTGACTATTTGCAACTTACTGAGTGTTGACACTTTCTTCCCATTATTCCATGGAACTCATTCCCAAACATGAACAGTATTGTATTTTTTTCCATTTTTGATCTCACTGGATAGCTAGTAAAAATATCAACAAAGTTAATTTTATTTCTATGATCTTCATGTTCTATTCAAAAGTTATTCAGATTAAAATAACTCTTTCTGACTATTTGCAACTTAAATCGATAGTCAAAAACGTCAAACACAGAATGTTGATTTCTTTCAAGACTTCTCGAATCTCTTTCGTTACATCTTTTACCTAACAACCCACTAAAAAACATAATTTTTTATTTTATGCTAATTTTTTTACATGCATATAAGTAAATGAAAATGTATTTGAAGAATCAAATAATAAAAAGGATGGCTCTTGCCAAGGTTCGAACCTCTAACATAGATTTACCGTCAAAGTACCGAACTTACTATTGTCAATATTTCTTTAATATCTAATTTGGTAATTATAAATGATAAAAAATCAAAATACAATACTCGGTATAAAAGTTTGCACAAATCGATAGGATCATGTATACGGTACCATGAACGTTAGTTCAAGCCGTCGCACAACTTACTGATTGACTCATGTATGCGGTACCATGAACGCTCGTTCAAGCCGTCGTACAACTTACTGATACACTCGACGCGCTAACCATTACACCAAAGAAGTGTATAAGTGATCTTATTTTATGGATTTTTCTCACTACAATTTAGCACTATGTTTTTATTTTGGAAATTACCAGAAAAATTTCTGACTATTTGCAACTTACTGAGTGTTGACACTTTCTTCCCATTATTCCATGGAACTCATTCCCAAACATGAACAGTATTGTATTTTTTTTCCATTTTTGATCTCACTGGATAGCTAGTAAAAATATCAACAAAGTTAATTTTATTTCTATGATCTTCATGTTCTATTCAAAAGTTATTCAGATTAAAATAACTCTTTCTGACTATTTGCAACTTAAATCGATAGTAAAAAACGTCAAACACAGAATGCTGATTTCTTTCAAGACTTCTCGAATCTCTTTCGTTAAATCTTTTACCTAACAACCCACTAAAAAACATAATTTTTTATTTTATGCTTATTTTTTTTACATGCACATAAGTAAATGAAAATGTATTTGAAGAATCAAATAATAAAAAGGATGGCTCTTGCCAAGGTTCGAACCTCTAACATAGATTTACCGTCAAAGTACCGAACTTACTATTGTCAATATTTCTTTAATATCGAATTTGGTAATTATAAATGATAAAAAATCAAAATACAATACTCGGTATAAAAGTTTGCACAAATCGATAGGATCATGTATACGGTACCATGAACGTTAGTTCAAGCCGTCGCACAACTTACTGATTGACTCATGTATGCGGTACCATGAACGCTCGTTCAAGCCGTCGTACAGCTTACTGATACACTCGACGCGCTAACCATTACACCAAAGAAGTGTATAAGTGATCTTATTTTATGGATTTTTCTCACTACAATTTAGCACTATGTTTTTATTCTGGAAATTACCAGAAAAATTTCTGACTATTTGCAACTTACTGAGTGTTGACACTTTCTTCCCATTATTCCATGGAACTCATTCCCAAACATGAACAGTATTGTATTTTTTTTTCCATTTTTGATCTCACTGGGTAGCTAGTAAAAATATCAACAAAGTTAATTTTATTTCTTTGATCTTCATGTTCTATTCAAAAGTTATTCAGATTAAAATAACTCTTTCTGACTATTTGCAACTTAAATCGATAGTCAAAAACGTCAAACACAGAATGTTGATTTCTTTCAAGTCTTCTCGAATCTCTTTCGTTAGATCTTTTACCTAACAACCCACAAAAAAACATAATTTTTTATTTGATGCTAATTTTTTATATGCATATAAGTAAATGAAAATGTATTTGAAGAATCAAATAATAAAAAGGATGGCTCTTGCCAAGGTTCGAACCTCTAACATAGATTTACCGTCAAAGTACCGAACTTACTATTGTCAATATTTCTTTAATATCGAATTTGGTAATTATAAATGATAAAAAATCAAAATACAATACTCGGTATAAAAGTTTGCACAAATCGATAGGATCATGTATACGGTACCATGAACGTTAGTTCAAGCCGTCGCACAACTTACTGATTGACTCATGTATGCGGTACCATGAACGCTCGTTCAAGCCGTCGTACAACTTACTGATACACTCGACGCGCTAACCATTACACCAAAGAAGTGTATAAGTGATCTTATTTTATGGATTTTTCTCACTACAATTTAGCACTATGTTTTTATTCTGGAAATTACCAGAAAAATTTCTGACTATTTGCAACTTACTGAGTGTTGACACTTTCTTCCCATTATTCCATGGAACTCATTCCCAAACATGAACAGTATTGTATTTTTTTTTTCATTTTTGATCTCACTGGATAGCTAGTAAAAATATCAACATAGTTAATTTTATTTCTATGATCTTCATGTTCTATTCAAAAGTTATTCAGATTAAAATAACTCTTTCTGACTATTTGCAACTTAAATCGATAGTCAAAAACGTCAAACACAGAATGTTGATTTCTTTCAAGCTTTCTCGAATCTCTTTCGTTACATCTTTTACCTAACAACCCACTAAAAAACATAATTTTTTATTTTATGCTAATTTTTTTACATGCATATAAGTAAATGAAAATGTATTTGAAGAATCAAATAATAAAAAGGATGGCTCTTGCCAAGGTTCGAACCTCTAACATAGATTTACCGTCAAAGTACCGAACTTACTATTGTCAATATTTCTTTAATATCTAATTTGGTAATTATAAATGATAAAAAATCAAAATACAATAGTCGGTATAAATGTTTGCACAAATCGATAGGATCATGTATACGGTACCATGAACGTTAGTTCAAGCCGTCGCAAAACTTACTGATTGACTCATGTATGCGGTACCATGAACGCTCGTTCAAGCCGTCGTACAACTTACTGATACACTCGACGCGCTAACCATTACACCAAAGAAGTGTATAAGTGATCTTATTTTATGGATTTTTCTCACTACAATTTAGCACTATGTTTTTATTCTGGAAATTACCAGAAAAATTTCTGACTATTTGCAACTTACTGAGTGTTGACACTTTCTTCCCATTATTCCATGGAACTCATTCCCAAACATGAACAGTATTGTATTTTTTTTCCATTTTTGATCTCACTGGATAGCTAGTAAAAATATCAACAAAGTTAATTTTATTTCTATGATCTTCATGTTCTATTCAAAAGTTATTCAGATTAAAATAACTCTTTCTGACTATTTGCAACTTAAATCGATAGTCAAAAACGTCAAACACAGAATGTTGATTTCTTTCAAGCTTTCTCGAATCTCTTTCGTTACATCTTTTACCTAACAACCCACTAAAAAACATAATTTTTTATTTTATGCTAATTTTTTTTAATTCATATAAGTAAATGAAAATGTATTTGAAGAATCAAATAATAAAAAGGATGGCTCTTGCCAAGGTTCGAACCTCTAACATAGATTTACCGTCAAAGTACCGAACTTACTATTGTCAATATTTCTTTAATATCTAATTTGGTAATTATAAATGATAAAAAATCAAAATACAATACTCGGTATAAAAGTTTGCACAAATCGATAGGATCATGTATACGGTACCATGAACGTTAGTTCAAGCCGTCGCACAACTTACTGATTGACTCATGTATGCGGTACCATGAACGCTCGTTCAAGCCGTCGTACAACTTACTGATACACTCGACGCGCTAACCATTACACCAAAGAAGTGTATAAGTGATCTTATTTTATGGATTTTTCTCACTACAATTTAGCACTATGTTTTTATTCTGGAAATTACCAGAAAAATTTCTGACTATTTGCAACTTACTGAGTGTTGACACTTTCTTCCCATTATTCCATGGAACTCATTCCCAAACATGAACAGTATTGTATTTTTTTTTCCATTTTTGATCTCACTGGATAGCTAGTAAAAATATCAACATAGTTAATTTTATTTCTATGATCTTCATGTTCTATTCAAAAGTTATTCAGATTAAAATAACTCTTTCTGACTATTTGCAACTTAAATCGATAGTCAAAAACGTCAAACACAGAATGTTGATTTCTTTCAAGACTTCTCGAATCTCTTTCGTTACATCTTTTACCTAACAACCCACTAAAAAACATAATTTTTTATTTTATGCTAATTTTTTTACATGCATATAAGTAAATGAAAATGTATTTGAAGAATCAAATAATAAAAAGGATGGCTCTTGCCAAGGTTCGAACCTCTAACATAGATTTACCGTCAAAGTACCGAACTTACTATTGTCAATATATCTTTAATATCTAATTTGGTAATTATAAATGATAAAAAATCAAAATACAATAGTCGGTATAAAAGTTTGCACAAATCGATAGGATCATGTATACGGTACCATGAACGTTAGTTCAAGCCGTCGCACAACTTACTGATTGACTCATGTATGCGGTACCATGAACGCTCGTTCAAGCCGTCGTACAACTTACTGATACACTCGACGCGCTAACCATTACACCAAAGAAGTGTATAAGTGATCTTATTTTATGGATTTTTCACACTACAATTTAACACTATGTTTTTATTCTGGAAATTACCAGAAAAATTTCTGACTATTTGCAACTTACTGAGTGTTGACACTTTCTTCCCATTATTCCATGGAACTCATTCCCAAACATGAACAGTATTGTATTTTTTTTCCATTTTTGATTTCACTGGATAGCTAGTAAAAATATCAACAAAGTTAATTTTATTTCTATGATCTTCATGTTCTATTCAAAAGTTATTCAGATTAAAATAACTCTTTCTGACTATTTGCAACTTAAATCGATAGTCAAAAACGTCAAACACAGAATGTTGATTTCTTTCAAGTCTTCTCGAATCTCTTTCGTTAGATCTTTTACCTAACAACCCACAAAAAAACATAATTTTTTATTTGATGCTAATTTTTTATATGCATATAAGTAAATGAAAATGTATTTGAAGAATCAAATAATAAAAAGGATGGCTCTTGCCAAGGTTCGAACCTCTAACATAGATTTACCGTCAAAGTACCGAACTTACTATTGTCAATATTTCTTTAATATCGAATTTGGTAATTATAAATGATAAAAAATCAAAATACAATACTCGGTATAAAAGTTTGCACAAATCGATAGGATCATGTATACGGTACCATGAACGTTAGTTCAAGCCGTCGCACAACTTACTGATTGACTCATGTATGCGGTACCATGAACGCTCGTTCAAGCCGTCGTACAACTTACTGATACACTCGACGCGCTAACCATTACACCAAAGAAGTGTATAAGTGATCTTATTTTATGGATTTTTCTCACTACAATTTAGCACTATGTTTTTATTCTGGAAATTACCAGAAAAATTTCTGACTATTTGCAACTTACTGAGTGTTGACACTTTCTTCCCATTATTCCATGGAACTCATTCCCAAACATGAACAGTATTGTATTTTTTTTTCCATTTTTGATCTCACTGGATAGCTAGTAAAAATATCAACATAGTTAATTTTATTTCTATGATCTTCATGTTCTATTCAAAAGTTATTCAGATTAAAATAACTCTTTCTGACTATTTGCAACTTAAATCGATAGTCAAAAACGTCAAACACAGAATGTTGATTTCTTTCAAGACTTCTCGAATCTCTTTCGTTACATCTTTTACCTAACAACCCACTAAAAAACATAATTTTTTATTTTATGCTAATTTTTTTACATGCATATAAGTAAATGAAAATGTATTTGAAGAATCAAATAATAAAAAGGATGGCTCTTGCCAAGGTTCGAACCTCTAACATAGATTTACCGTCAAAGTACCGAACTTACTATTGTCAATATATCTTTAATATCTAATTTGGTAATTATAAATGATAAAAAATCAAAATACAATAGTCGGTATAAAAGTTTGCACAAATCGATAGGATCATGTATACGGTACCATGAACGTTAGTTCAAGCCGTCGCACAACTTACTGATTGACTCATGTATGCGGTACCATGAACGCTCGTTCAAGCCGTCGTACAACTTACTGATACACTCGACGCGCTAACCATTACACCAAAGAAGTGTATAAGTGATCTTATTTTATGGATTTTTCACACTACAATTTAGCACTATGTTTTTATTCTGGAAATTACCAGAAAAATTTCTGACTATTTGCAACTTACTGAGTGTTGACACTTTCTTCCCATTATTCCATGGAACTCATTCCCAAACATGAACAGTATTGTATTTTTTTTTTCATTTTTGATCTCACTGGATAGCTAGTAAAAATATCAACATAGTTAATTTTATTTCTATGATCTTCATGTTCTATTCAAAAGTTATTCAGATTAAAATAACTCTTTCTGACTATTTGCAACTTAAATCGATAGTCAAAAACGTCAAACACAGAATGTTGATTTCTTTCAAGCTTTCTCGAATCTCTTTCGTTACATCTTTTACCTAACAACCCACTAAAAAACATAATTTTTTATTTTATGCTAATTTTTTTACATGCATATAAGTAAATGAAAATGTATTTGAAGAATCAAATAATAAAAAGGATGGCTCTTGCCAAGGTTCGAACCTCTAACATAGATTTACCGTCAAAGTACCGAACTTACTATTGTCAATATTTCTTTAATATCTAATTTGGTAATTATAAATGATAAAAAATCAAAATACAATAGTCGGTATAAATGTTTGCACAAATCGATAGGATCATGTATACGGTACCATGAACGTTAGTTCAAGCCGTCGCAAAACTTACTGATTGACTCATGTATGCGGTACCATGAACGCTCGTTCAAGCCGTCGTACAACTTACTGATACACTCGACGCGCTAACCATTACACCAAAGAAGTGTATAAGTGATCTTATTTTATGGATTTTTCTCACTACAATTTAGCACTATGTTTTTATTCTGGAAATTACCAGAAAAATTTCTGACTATTTGCAACTTACTGAGTGTTGACACTTTCTTCCCATTATTCCATGGAACTCATTCCCAAACATGAACAGTATTGTATTTTTTTTCCATTTTTGATCTCACTGGATAGCTAGTAAAAATATCAACAAAGTTAATTTTATTTCTATGATCTTCATGTTCTATTCAAAAGTTATTCAGATTAAAATAACTCTTTCTGACTATTTGCAACTTAAATCGATAGTCAAAAACGTCAAACACAGAATGTTGATTTCTTTCAAGCTTTCTCGAATCTCTTTCGTTACATCTTTTACCTAACAACCCACTAAAAAACATAATTTTTTATTTTATGCTAATTTTTTTACATGCATATAAGTAAATGAAAATGTATTTGAAGAATCAAATAATAAAAAGGATGGCTCTTGCCAAGGTTCGAACCTCTGACATAGATTTACCGTCAAAGTACCGAACTTACTATTGTCAATATTTCTTTAATATCTAATTTGGTAATTATAAATGATAAAAAATCAAAATACAATACTCGGTATAAAAGTTTGCACAAATCGATAGGATCATGTATACGGTACCATGAACGTTAGTTCAAGCCGTCGCACAACTTACTGATTGACTCATGTATGCGGTACCATGAACGCTCGTTCAAGCCGTCGTACAACTTACTGATACACTCGACGCGCTAACCATTACACCAAAGAAGTGTATAAGTGATCTTATTTTATGGATTTTTCTCACTACAATTTAGCACTATGTTTTTATTCTGGAAATTACCAGAAAAATTTCTGACTATTTGCAACTTACTGAGTGTTGACACTTTCTTCCCATTATTCCATGGAACTCATTCCCAAACATGAACAGTATTGTATTTTTTTTTCCATTTTTGATCTCACTGGATAGCTAGTAAAAATATCAACATAGTAAATTTTATTTCTATGATCTTCATGTTCTATTCAAAAGTTATTCAGATTAAAATAACTCTTTCTGACTATTTGCAACTTAAATCGATAGTCAAAAACGTCAAACACAGAATGTTGATTTCTTTCAAGACTTCTCGAATCTCTTTCGTTACATCTTTTACCTAACAACCCACTAAAAAACATAATTTTTTATTTTATGCTAATTTTTTTACATGCATATAAGTAAATGAAAATGTATTTGAAGAATCAAATAATAAAAAGGATGGCTCTTGCCAAGGTTCGAACCTCTAACATAGATTTACCGTCAAAGTACCGAACTTACTATTGTCAATATATCTTTAATATCTAATTTGGTAATTATAAATGATAAAAAATCAAAATACAATAGTCGGTATAAAAGTTTGCACAAATCGATAGGATCATGTATACGGTACCATGAACGTTAGTTCAAGCCGTCGCACAACTTACTGATTGACTCATGTATGCGGTACCATGAACGCTCGTTCAAGCCGTCGTACAACTTACTGATACACTCGACGCGCTAACCATTACACCAAAGAAGTGTATAAGTGATCTTATTTTATGGATTTTTCACACTACAATTTAGCACTATGTTTTTATTCTGGAAATTACCAGAAAAATTTCTGACTATTTGCAACTTACTGAGTGTTGACACTTTCTTCCCATTATTCCATGGAACTCATTCCCAAACATGAACAGTATTGTATTTTTTTTCCATTTTTGATCTCACTGGATAGCTAGTAAAAATATCAACAAAGTTAATTTTATTTCTATGATCTTCATGTTCTATTCAAAAGTTATTCAGATTAAAATAACTCTTTCTGACTATTTGCAACTTAAATCGATAGTCAAAAACGTCAAACACAGAATGTTGATTTCTTTCAAGTCTTCTCGAATCTCTTTCGTTAGATCTTTTACCTAACAACCCACAAAAAAACATAATTTTTTATTTGATGCTAATTTTTTATATGCATATAAGTAAATGAAAATGTATTTGAAGAATCAAATAATAAAAAGGATGGCTCTTGCCAAGGTTCGAACCTCTAACATAGATTTACCGTCAAAGTACCGAACTTACTATTGTCAATATTTCTTTAATATCGAATTTGGTAATTATAAATGATAAAAAATCAAAATACAATACTCGGTATAAAAGTTTGCACAAATCGATAGGATCATGTATACGGTACCATGAACGTTAGTTCAAGCCGTCGCACAACTTACTGATTGACTCATGTATGCGGTACCATGAACGCTCGTTCAAGCCGTCGTACAACTTACTGATACACTCGACGCGCTAACCATTACACCAAAGAAGTGTATAAGTGATCTTATTTTATGGATTTTTCTCACTACAATTTAGCACTATGTTTTTATTCTGGAAATTACCAGAAAAATTTCTGACTATTTGCAACTTACTGAGTGTTGACACTTTCTTCCCATTATTCCATGGAACTCATTCCCAAACATGAACAGTATTGTATTTTTTTTTTCATTTTTGATCTCACTGGATAGCTAGTAAAAATATCAACATAGTTAATTTTATTTCTATGATCTTCATGTTCTATTCAAAAGTTATTCAGATTAAAATAACTCTTTCTGACTATTTGCAACTTAAATCGATAGTCAAAAACGTCAAACACAGAATGTTGATTTCTTTCAAGCTTTCTCGAATCTCTTTCGTTACATCTTTTACCTAACAACCCACTAAAAAACATAATTTTTTATTTTATGCTAATTTTTTTACATGCATATAAGTAAATGAAAATGTATTTGAAGAATCAAATAATAAAAAGGATGGCTCTTGCCAAGGTTCGAACCTCTAACATAGATTTACCGTCAAAGTACCGAACTTACTATTGTCAATATTTCTTTAATATCTAATTTGGTAATTATAAATGATAAAAAATCAAAATACAATCCATATATAATAAAACAGCAAGCTTTTGGGGGAGGAGCCTGTGTCTGTGTCAACAATGTGTCAACACAGGCTCCTCCCCCAAAATGGAACATGCCCAAACATGCCCAACACCAGATGTCGTCGCCGTGATGACGCAATCTTTGATGACGCAACAACCAGCATCACCACCAGATGTCTCGCCGTGATGACGAAATCTTCAAGTAAGGTACTGGGCAGATTTCCCACGTTACAATCTTTTACGGGCAGATGATTAATGTACAGAAAAGCGAATAACAAAACAGTCAAACTTTACGCTAGAAAAAAGTTCCCCGGATTTGACCGGGGCTCAGGTTACTCGTATTCGGTATAAAAGTTTGCACAAATCGATAGGATCATGTATACGGTACCATGAACGTTAGTTCAAGCCGTCGCACAACTTACTGATTGACTCATGTATGCGGTACCATGAACGCTCGTTCAAGCCGTCGTACAACTTACTGATACACTCGACGCGCTAACCATTACACCAAAGAAGTGTATAAGTGATCTTATTTTATGGATTTTTCACACTACAATTTAGCACTATGTTTTTATTCTGGAAATTACCAGAAAAATTTCTGACTATTTGCAACTTACTGAGTGTTGACACTTTCTTCCCATTATTCCATGGAACTCATTCCCAAACATGAACAGTATTGTATTTTTTTTCCATTTTTGATCTCACTGGATAGCTAGTAAAAATATCAACAAAGTTAATTTTATTTCTATGATCTTCATGTTCTATTCAAAAGTTATTCAGATTAAAATAACTCTTTCTGACTATTTGCAACTTAAATCGATAGTCAAAAACGTCAAACACAGAATGTTGATTTCTTTCAAGCTTTCTCGAATCTCTTTCGTTACATCTTTTACCTAACAACCCACTAAAAAACATAATTTTTTATTTTATGCTAATTTTTTTTAATTCATATAAGTAAATGAAAATGTATTTGAAGAATCAAATAATAAAAAGGATGGCTCTTGCCAAGGTTCGAACCTCTAACATAGATTTACCGTCAAAGTACCGAACTTACTATTGTCAATATTTCTTTAATATCTAATTTGGTAATTATAAATGATAAAAAATCAAAATACAATACTCGGTATAAAAGTTTGCACAAATCGATAGGATCATGTATACGGTACCATGAACGTTAGTTCAAGCCGTCGCACAACTTACTGATTGACTCATGTATGCGGTACCATGAACGCTCGTTCAAGCCGTCGTACAACTTACTGATACACTCGACGCGCTAACCATTACACCAAAGAAGTGTATAAGTGATCTTATTTTATGGATTTTTCACACTACAATTTAGCACTATGTTTTTATTCTGGAAATTACCAGAAAAATTTCTGACTATTTGCAACTTACTGAGTGTTGACACTTTCTTCCCATTATTCCATGGAACTCATTCCCAAACATGAACAGTATTGTATTTTTTTTTCCATTTTTGATCTCACTGGATAGCTAGTAAAAATATCAACATAGTTAATTTTATTTCTATGATCTTCATGTTCTATTCAAAAGTTATTCAGATTAAAATAACTCTTTCTGACTATTTGCAACTTAAATCGATAGTCAAAAACGTCAAACACAGAATGTTGATTTCTTTCAAGACTTCTCGAATCTCTTTCGTTACATCTTTTACCTAACAACCCACTAAAAAACATAATTTTTTATTTTATGCTAATTTTTTTACATGCATATAAGTAAATGAAAATGTATTTGAAGAATCAAATAATAAAAAGGATGGCACTTGCCAAGGTTCGAACCTCTAACATAGATTTACCGTCAAAGTACCGAACTTACTATTGTCAATATATCTTTAATATCTAATTTGGTAATTATAAATGATAAAAAATCAAAATACAATAGTCGGTATAAAAGTTTGCACAAATCGATAGGATCATGTATACGGTACCATGAACGTTAGTTCAAGCCGTCGCACAACTTACTGATTGACTCATGTATGCGGTACCATGAACGCTCGTTCAAGCCGTCGTACAACTTACTGATACACTCGACGCGCTAACCATTACACCAAAGAAGTGTATAAGTGATCTTATTTTATGGATTTTTCTCACTACAATTTAGCACTATGTTTTTATTCTGGAAATTACCAGAAAAATTTCTGACTATTTGCAACTTACTGAGTGTTGACACTTTCTTCCCATTATTCCATGGAACTCATTCCCAAACATGAACAGTATTGTATTTTTTTTCCATTTTTGATCTCACTGGAAAGCTAGTAAAAATACCAACATAGTTAATTTTATTTCTATGATCTTCATGTTCTATTCAAAAGTTATTCAGATTAAAATAACTCTTTCTGACTATTTGCAACTTAAATCGATAGTCAAAAACGTCAAACAAAGAATGTTGATTTCTTTAAAGACTTCTCGAATCTCTTTCGTTACATCTTTTACCTAACAACCCACTAAAAAACATAATTTTTTATTTTATGCTAATTTTTTTACATGCATATAAGTAAATGAAAATGTATTTGAAGAATCAAATAATAAAAAGGATGGCTCTTGCCAAGGTTCGAACCTCTAACATAGATTTACCGTCAAAGTACCGAACTTACTATTGTCAATATATCTTTAATATCTAATTTGGTAATTATAAATGATAAAAAATCAAAATACAATAGTCGGTATAAAAGTTTGCACAAATCGATAGGATCATGTATACGGTACCATGAACGTTAGTTCAAGCCGTCGCACAACTTACTGATTGACTCATGTATGCGGTACCATGAACGCTCGTTCAAGCCGTCGTACAACTTACTGATACACTCGACGCGCTAACCATTACACCAAAGAAGTGTATAAGTGATCTTATTTTATGGATTTTTCACACTACAATTTAGCACTATGTTTTTATTCTGGAAATTACCAGAAAAATTTCTGACTATTTGCAACTTACTGAGTGTTGACACTTTCTTCCCATTATTCCATGGAACTCATTCCCAAACATGAACAGTATTGTATTTTTTTTCCATTTTTGATCTCACTGGATAGCTAGTAAAAATATCAACAAAGTTAATTTTATTTCTATGATCTTCATGTTCTATTCAAAAGTTATTCAGATTAAAATAACTCTTTCTGACTATTTGCAACTTAAATCGATAGTCAAAAACGTCAAACACAGAATGTTGATTTCTTTCAAGCTTTCTCGAATCTCTTTCGTTACATCTTTTACCTAACAACCCACTAAAAAACATAATTTTTTATTTTATGCTAATTTTTTTTAATTCATATAAGTAAATGAAAATGTATTTGAAGAATCAAATAATAAAAAGGATGGCTCTTGCCAAGGTTCGAACCTCTAACATAGATTTACCGTCAAAGTACCGAACTTACTATTGTCAATATTTCTTTAATATCTAATTTGGTAATTATAAATGATAAAAAATCAAAATACAATACTCGGTATAAAAGTTTGCACAAATCGATAGGATCATGTATACGGTACCATGAACGTTAGTTCAAGCCGTCGCACAACTTACTGATTGACTCATGTATGCGGTACCATGAACGCTCGTTCAAGCCGTCGTACAACTTACTGATACACTCGACGCGCTAACCATTACACCAAAGAAGTGTATAAGTGATCTTATTTTATGGATTTTTCACACTACAATTTAGCACTATGTTTTTATTCTGGAAATTACCAGAAAAATTTCTGACTATTTGCAACTTACTGAGTGTTGACACTTTCTTCCCATTATTCCATGGAACTCATTCCCAAACATGAACAGTATTGTATTTTTTTTTCCATTTTTGATCTCACTGGATAGCTAGTAAAAATATCAACATAGTTAATTTTATTTCTATGATCTTCATGTTCTATTCAAAAGTTATTCAGATTAAAATAACTCTTTCTGACTATTTGCAACTTAAATCGATAGTCAAAAACGTCAAACACAGAATGTTGATTTCTTTCAAGACTTCTCGAATCTCTTTCGTTACATCTTTTACCTAACAACCCACTAAAAAACATAATTTTTTATTTTATGCTAATTTTTTTACATGCATATAAGTAAATGAAAATGTATTTGAAGAATCAAATAATAAAAAGGATGGCTCTTGCCAAGGTTCGAACCTCTAACATAGATTTACCGTCAAAGTACCGAACTTACTATTGTCAATATATCTTTAATATCTAATTTGGTAATTATAAATGATAAAAAATCAAAATACAATAGTCGGTATAAAAGTTTGCACAAATCGATAGGATCATGTATACGGTACCATGAACGTTAGTTCAAGCCGTCGCACAACTTACTGATTGACTCATGTATGCGGTACCATGAACGCTCGTTCAAGCCGTCGTACAACTTACTGATACACTCGACGCGCTAACCATTACACCAAAGAAGTGTATAAGTGATCTTATTTTATGGATTTTTCTCACTACAATTTAGCACTATGTTTTTATTCTGGAAATTACCAGAAAAATTTCTGACTATTTGCAACTTACTGAGTGTTGACACTTTCTTCCCATTATTCCATGGAACTCATTCCCAAACATGAACAGTATTGTATTTTTTTTCCATTTTTGATCTCACTGGAAAGCTAGTAAAAATACCAACATAGTTAATTTTATTTCTATGATCTTCATGTTCTATTCAAAAGTTATTCAGATTAAAATAACTCTTTCTGACTATTTGCAACTTAAATCGATAGTCAAAAACGTCAAACAAAGAATGTTGATTTCTTTAAAGACTTCTCGAATCTCTTTCGTTACATCTTTTACCTAACAACCCACTAAAAAACATAATTTTTTATTTTATGCTAATTTTTTTACATGCATATAAGTAAATGAAAATGTATTTGAAGAATCAAATAATAAAAAGGATGGCTCTTGCCAAGGTTCGAACCTACTAACATAGATTTACCGTCAAAGTACCGAACTTACTATTGTCAATATTTCTTTAATATCTAATTTGGTAATTATAAATGATAAAAAATCAAAATACAATACTCGGTATAAAAGTTTGCACAAATCGATAGGATCATGTATACGGTACCATGAACGTTAGTTCAAGCCGTCGCACAACTTACTGATTGACTCATGTATGCGGTACCATGAACGCTCGTTCAAGCCGTCGTACAACTTACTGATACACTCGACGCGCTAACCATTACACCAAAGAAGTGTATAAGTGATCTTATTTTATGGATTTTTCTCACTACAATTTAGCACTATGTTTTTATTCTGGAAATTACCAGAAAAATTTCTGACTATTTGCAACTTACTGAGTGTTGACACTTTCTTCCTATTATTCCATGGAACTCATTCCCAAACATGAACAGTATTGTATTTTTTTTCCCATTTTTGATCTCACTGGATAGCTAGTAAAAATATCAACATAGTTAATTTTATTTCTATGATCTTCATGTTCTATTCAAAAGTTATTCAGATTAAAATAACTCTTTCTGACTATTTGCAACTTAAATCGATAGTCAAAAACGTCAAACACAGAATGTTGATTTCTTTCAAGACTTCTCGAATCTCTTTCGTTACATCTTTTACCTAACAACCCACTAAAAAACATAATTTTTTATTTTATGCTAATTTTTTTACATGCATATAAGTAAATGAAAATGTATTTGAAGAATCAAATAATAAAAAGGATGGCTCTTGCCAAGGTTCGAACCTCTAACACAGATTTACCGTCAAAGTATCGAACTTACTATTGTCAATATTTCTTTAATATCTAATTTGGTAATTATAAATGATAAAAAATCAAAATACAATACTCGGTATAAAAGTTTGCACAAATCGATAGGATCATGTATACGGTACCATGAACGTTAGTTCAAGCCGTCGCACAACTTACTGATTGACTCATGTATGCGGTACCATGAACGCTCGTTCAAGCCGTCGTACAACTTACTGATACACTCGACGCGCTAACCATTACACCAAAGAAGTGTATAAGTGATCTTATTTTATGGATTTTTCTCACTACAATTTAGCACTATGTTTTTATTCTGGAAATTACCAGAAAAATTTCTGACTATTTGCAACTTACTGAGTGTTGACACTTTCTTCCCATTATTCCATGGAACTCATTCCCAAACATGAACAGTATTGTATTTTTTTTCCATTTTTGATCTCACTGGAAAGCTAGTAAAAATACCAACATAGTTAATTTTATTTCTATGATCTTCATGTTCTATTCAAAAGTTATTCAGATTAAAATAACTCTTTCTGACTATTTGCAACTTAAATCGATAGTCAAAAACGTCAAACAAAGAATGTTGATTTCTTTAAAGACTTCTCGAATCTCTTTCGTTACATCTTTTACCTAACAACCCACTAAAAAACATAATTTTTTATTTTATGCTAATTTTTTTACATGCATATAAGTAAATGAAAATGTATTTGAAGAATCAAATAATAAAAAGGATGGCTCTTGCCAAGGTTCGAACCTACTAACATAGATTTACCGTCAAAGTACCGAACTTACTATTGTCAATATTTCTTTAATATCTAATTTGGTAATTATAAATGATAAAAAATCAAAATACAATACTCGGTATAAAAGTTTGCACAAATCGATAGGATCATGTATACGGTACCATGAACGTTAGTTCAAGCCGTCGCACAACTTACTGATTGACTCATGTATGCGGTACCATGAACGCTCGTTCAAGCCGTCGTACAACTTACTGATACACTCGACGCGCTAACCATTACACCAAAGAAGTGTATAAGTGATCTTATTTTATGGATTTTTCTCACTACAATTTAGCACTATGTTTTTATTCTGGAAATTACCAGAAAAATTTCTGACTATTTGCAACTTACTGAGTGTTGACACTTTCTTCCTATTATTCCATGGAACTCATTCCCAAACATGAACAGTATTGTATTTTTTTTTCCATTTTTGATCTCACTGGATAGCTAGTAAAAATATCAACATAGTTAATTTTATTTCTATGATCTTCATGTTCTATTCAAAAGTTATTCAGATTAAAATAACTCTTTCTGACTATTTGCAACTTAAATCGATAGTCAAAAACGTCAAACACAGAATGTTGATTTCTTTCAAGACTTCTCGAATCTCTTTCGTTACATCTTTTACCTAACAACCCACTAAAAAACATAATTTTTTATTTTATGCTAATTTTTTTACATGCATATAAGTAAATGAAAATGTATTTGAAGAATCAAATAATAAAAAGGATGGCTCTTGCCAAGGTTCGAACCTCTAACATAGATTTACCGTCAAAGTACCGAACTTACTATTGTCAATATTTCTTTAATATCTAATTTGGTAATTATAAATGATAAAAAATCAAAATACAATAGTCGGTATAAAAGTTTGCACAAATCGATAGGATCATGTATACGGTACCATGAACGTTAGTTCAAGCCGTCGCACAACTTACTGATTGACTCATGTATGCGGTACCATGAACGCTCGTTCAAGCCGTCGTACAACTTACTGATACACTCGACGCGCTAACCATTACACCAAAGAAGTGTATAAGTGATCTTATTTTATGGATTTTTCTCACTACAATTTAGCACTATGTTTTTATTCTGGAAATTACCAGAAAAATTTCTGACTATTTGCAACTTACTGAGTGTTGACACTTTCTTCCCATTATTCCATGGAACTCATTCCCAAACATGAACAGTATTGTATTTTTTTTCCATTTTTGATCTCACTGGAAAGCTAGTAAAAATATCAACAAAGTTAATTTTATTTCTATGATCTTCATGTTCTATTCAAAAGTTATTCAGATTAAAATAACTCTTTCTGACTATTTGCAACTTAAATCGATAGTCAAAAACGTCAAACACAGAATGTTGATTTCTTTCAAGCTTTCTCGAATCTCTTTCGTTACATCTTTTACCTAACAACCCACTAAAAAACATAATTTTTTATTTTATGCTAATTTTTTTACATGCATATAAGTAAATGAAAATGTATTTGAAGAATCAAATAATAAAAAGGATGGCTCTTGCCAAGGTTCGAACCTCTAACACAGATTTACCGTCAAAGTATCGAACTTACTATTGTCAATATTTCTTTAATATCTAATTTGGTAATTATAAATGATAAAAAATCAAAATACAATACTCGGTATAAAAGTTTGCACAAATCGATAGGATCATGTATACGGTACCATGAACGTTAGTTCAAGCCGTCGCACAACTTACTGATTGACTCATGTATGCGGTATCATGAACGCTCGTTCAAGCCGTCGTACAACTTACTGATACACTCGACGCGCTAACCATTACACCAAAGAAGTGTATAAGTGATCTTATTTTATGGATTTTTCTCACTACAATTTAGCACTATGTTTTTATTCTGGAAATTACCAGAAAAATTTCTGACTATTTGCAACTTACTGAGTGTTGACACTTTCTTCCCATTATTCCATGGAACTCATTCCCAAACATGAACAGTATTGTATTTTTTTTTCCATTTTTTGATCTCACTGGATAGCTAGTAAAAATACCAACATAGTTAATTTTATTTCTATGATCTTCATGTTCTATTCAAAAGTTATTCAGATTAAAATAACTCTTTCTGACTATTTGCAACTTAAATCGATAGTCAAAAACGTCAAACACAGAATGTTGATTTCTTTCAAGCTTTCTCGAATCTCTTTCGTTACATCTTTTACCTAACAACCCACTAATAAACATAATTTTTAATTTTATGCTAATTTTTTTACATGCATATAAGTAAATGAAAATGTATTTGAAGAATCAAATAATAAAAAGGATGGCTCTTGCCAAGGTTCGAACCTCTAACACAGATTTACCGTCAAAGTACCGAACTTACTATTGTCAATATTTCTTTAATATCTAATTTGGTAATTATAAATGATAAAAAATCAAAATACAATACTCGGTATAAAAGTTTGCACAAATCGATAGGATCATGTATACGGTACCATGAACGTTAGTTCAAGCCGTCGCACAACTTACTGATTGACTCATGTATGCGGTACCATGAACGCTCGTTCAAGCCGTCGTACAACTTACTGATACACTCGACGCGCTAACCATTACACCAAAGAAGTGTATAAGTGATCTTATTTTATGGATTTTTCTCACTACAATTTAGCACTATGTTTTTATTCTGGAAATTACCAGAAAAATTTCTGACTATTTGCAACTTACTGAGTGTTGACACTTTCTTCCCATTATTACATGGAACTCATAGTAAAAATACCAACATAGTTAATTTTATTTCTATGATCTTCATGTTCTATTCAAAAGTTATTCAGATTAAAATAACTCTTTCTGACTATTTGCAACTTAAATCGATAGTCAAAAACGTCAAACAAAGAATGTTGATTTCTTTAAAGACTTCTCGAATCTCTTTCGTTACATCTTTTACCTAACAACCCACTAAAAAACATAATTTTTTATTTTATGCTAATTTTTTTACATGCATATAAGTAAATGAAAATGTATTTGAAGAATCAAATAATAAAAAGGATGGCTCTTGCCAAGGTTCGAACCTCTAACATAGATTTACCGTCAAAGTACCGAACTTACTATTGTCAATATTTCTTTAATATCGAATTTGGTAATTATAAATGATAAAAAATCAAAATACAATACTCGGTATAAAAGTTTGCACAAATCGATAGGATCATGTATACGGTACCATGAACGTTAGTTCAAGCCGTCGCACAACTTACTGATTGACTCATGTATGCGGTACCATGAACGCTCGTTCAAGCCGTCGTACAACTTACTGATACACTCGACGCGCTAACCATTACACCAAAGAAGTGTATAAGTGATCTTATTTTATGGATTTTTCTCACTACAATTTAGCACTATGTTTTTATTCTGGAAATTACCAGAAAAATTTCTGACTATTTGCAACTTACTGAGTGTTGACACTTTCTTCCCATTATTACATGGAACTCATTCCCAAACATGAACAGTATTGTATTTTTTTTCCATTTTTTGATCTCACTGGATAGCTAGTAAAAATATCAACAAAGTTAATTTTATTTCTATGATCTTCATGTTCTATTCAAAAGTTATTCAGATTAAAATAACTCTTTCTGACTATTTGCAACTTAAATCGATAGTCAAAAACGTCAAACACAGAATGTTGATTTCTTTCAAGCTTTCTCGAATCTCTTTCGTTACATCTTTTACCTAACAACCCACTAAAAAACATAATTTTTTATTTTATGCTAATTTTTTTACATGCATATAAGTAAATGAAAATGTATTTGAAGAATCAAATAATAAAAAGGATGGCTCTTGCCAAGGTTCGAACCTCTAACATAGATTTACCGTCAAAGTACCGAACTTACTATTGTCAATATTTCTTTAATATCTAATTTGGTAATTATAAATGATAAAAAATCAAAATACAATACTCGGTATAAAAGTTTGCACAAATCGATAGGATCATGTATACGGTACCATGAACGTTAGTTCAAGCCGTCGCACAACTTACTGATTGACTCATGTATGCGGTACCATGAACGCTCGTTCAAGCCGTCGTACAACTTACTGATACACTCGACGCGCTAACCATTACACCAAAGAAGTGTATAAGTGATCTTATTTTATGGATTTTTCTCACTACAATTTAGCACTATGTTTTTATTCTGGAAATTACCAGAAAAATTTCTGACTATTTGCAACTTACTGAGTGTTGACACTTTCTTCCCATTATTACATGGAACTCATTCCCAAACATGAACAGTATTGTATTTTTTTTTCCATTTTTTGATCTCACTGGATAGCTAGTAAAAATATCAACAAAGTTAATTTTATTTCTATGATCTTCATGTTCTATTCAAAAGTTATTCAGATTAAAATAACTCTTTCTGACTATTTTCAACTTAAATCGATAGTCAAAAACGTCAAACAAAGAATGTTGATTTCTTTCAAGACTTCTCGAATCTCTTTCGTTACATCTTTTACCTAACAACCCACTAAAAAACATAATTTTTTATTTTATGCTAATTTTTTTACATGCATATAAGTAAATGAAAATGTATTTGAAGAATCAAATAATAAAAAGGATGGCTCTTGCCAAGGTTCGAACCTCTAACATAGATTTACCGTCAAAGTACCGAACTTACTATTGTCAATATTTCTTTAATATCTAATTTGGTAATTATAAATGATAAAAAATCAAAATACAATACTCGGTATAAAAGTTTGCACAAATCGATAGGATCATGTATACGGTACCATGAACGTTAGTTCAAGCCGTCGCACAACTTACTGATTGACTCATGTATGCGGTACCATGAACGCTCGTTCAAGCCGTCGTACAACTTACTGATACACTCGACGCGCTAACCATTACACCAAAGAAGTGTATAAGTGATCTTATTTTATGGATTTTTCTCACTACAATTTAGCACTATGTTTTTATTCTGGAAATTACCAGAAAAATTTCTGACTATTTGCAACTTACTGAGTGTTGACACTTTCTTCCCATTATTCCATGGAACTCATTCCCAAACATGAACAGTATTGTATTTTTTTTCCATTTTTGATCTCACTGGAAAGCTAGTAAAAATATCAACAAAGTTAATTTTATTTCTATGATCTTCATGTTCTATTCAAAAGTTATTCAGATTAAAATAACTCTTTCTGACTATTTGCAACTTAAATCGATAGTCAAAAACGTCAAACACAGAATGTTGATTTCTTTCAAGCTTTCTCGAATCTCTTTCGTTACATCTTTTACCTAACAACCCACTAAAAAACATAATTTTTTATTTTATGCTAATTTTTTTACATGCATATAAGTAAATGAAAATGTATTTGAAGAATCAAATAATAAAAAGGATGGCTCTTGCCAAGGTTCGAACCTCTAACATAGATTTACCGTCAAAGTACCGAACTTACTATTGTCAATATTTCTTTAATATCTAATTTGGTAATTATAAATGATAAAAAATCAAAATACAATACTCGGTATAAAAGTTTGCACAAATCGATAGGATCATGTATACGGTACCATGAACGTTAGTTCAAGCCGTCGCACAACTTACTGATTGACTCGTGTATGCGGTAGCATGAACGCTCGTTCAAGCCGTCGTACAACTTACTGATACACTCGACGCGCTAACCATTACACCAAAGAAGTGTATAAGTGATCTGATTTTATGGATTTTTCTCACTACAATTTAGCACTATGTTTTTATTCTGGAAATTACCAGAAAAATTTCTGACTATTTGCAACTTACTGAGTGTTGACACTTTCTTCCCATTATTCCATGGAACTCATTCCCAAACATGAACAGTATTGTATTTTTTTTCCATTTTTGATCTCACTGGATAGCTAGTAAAAATATCAACAAAGTTAATTTTATTTCTATGATCTTCATGTTCTATTCAAAAGTTATTCAGATTAAAATAACTCTTTCTGACTATTTGCAACTTAAATCGATAGTCAAAAACGTCAAACACAGAATGTTGATTTCTTTCAAGCTTTCTCGAATCTCTTTCGTTACATCTTTTACCTAACAACCCACTAAAAAACATAATTTTTTATTTTATGCTAATTTTTTTACATGCATATAAGTAAATGAAAATGTATTTGAAGAATCAAATAATAAAAAGGATGGCTCTTGCCAAGATTCGAACCTCTAACATAGATTTACCGTCAAAGTACCGAACTTACTATTGTCAATATTTCTTTAATATCTAATTTGGTAATTATAAATGATAAAAAATCAAAATACAATACTCGGTATAAAAGTTTGCACAAATCGATAGGATCATGTATACGGTACCATGAACGTTAGTTCAAGCCGTCGCACAACTTACTGATTGACTCATGTATGCGGTACCATGAACGCTCGTTCAAGCCGTCGTACAACTTACTGATACACTCGACGCGCTAACCATTACACCAAAGAAGTGTATAAGTGATCTCATTTTATGGATTTTTCTCACTACAATTTAGCACTATGTTTTTATTCTGGAAATTACCAGAAAAATTTCTGACTATTTGCAACTTACTGAGTGTTGACACTTTCTTCCCATTATTCCATGGAACTCATTCCCAAACATGAACAGTATTGTATTTTTTTTCCATTTTTGATCTCACTGGATAGCTAGTAAAAATATCAACAAAGTTAATTTTATTTCTATGATCTTCATGTTCTATTCAAAAGTTATTCAGATTAAAATAACTCTTTCTGACTATTTGCAACTTAAATCGATAGTCAAAAACGTCAAACACAGAATGTTGATTTCTTTCAAGCTTTCTCGAATCTCTTTCGTTACATCTTTTACCTAACAACCCACTAAAAAACATAATTTTTTATTTTATGCTAATTTTTTTACATGCATATAAGTAAATGAAAATGTATTTGAAGAATCAAATAATAAAAAGGATGGCTCTTGCCAAGGTTCGAACCTCTAACATAGATTTACCGTCAAAGTACCGAACTTACTATTGTCAATGTTTCTTTAATATCGAATTTGGTAATTATAAATGATAAAAAATCAAAATACAATACTCGGTATAAAAGTTTGCACAAATCGATAGGATCATGTATACGGTACCATGAACGATAGTTCAAGCCGTCGCACAACTTACTGATTGACTCATGTATGCGGTACCATGAACGCTCGTTCAAGCCGTCGTACAACTTACTGATACACTCGACGCGCTAACCATTACACCAAAGAAGTGTATAAGTGATCTTATTTTATGGATTTTTCTCACTACAATTTAGCACTATGTTTTTATTCTGGAAATTACCAGAAAAATTTCTGACTATTTGCAACTTACTGAGTGTTGACACTTTCTTCCCATTATTCCATGGAACTCATTCCCAAACATGAACAGTATTATATTTTTTTTTTCCATTTTTGATCTCACTGGGTAGCTAGTAAAAATATCAACAAAGTTAATTTTATTTCTATGATCTTCATGTTCTATTCAAAAGTTATTCAGATTAAAATAACTCTTTCTGACTATTTGCAACTTAAATCGATAGTCAAAAACGTCAAACACAGAATGTTGATTTCTTTCAAGTCTTCTCGAATCTCTTTCGTTAGATCTTTTACCTAACAACCCACAAAAAAACATAATTTTTTATTTGATGCTAATTTTTTATATGCATATAAGTAAATGAAAATGTATTTGAAGAATCAAATAATAAAAAGGATGGCTCTTGCCAAGGTTCGAACCTCTAACATAGATTTACCTTCAAAGTACCGAATTTACTATTGTCAATATTTCTTTAATATCTGATTTGGTAATTATAAATGATAAAAAATCAAAATACAATACTCGGTATAAAAGTTTGCACAAATCGATAGGATCATGTATACGGTACCATGAACGTTAGTTCAAGCCGTCGCACAACTTACTGATTGACTCATGTATGCAGTACCATGAACGCTCGTTCAAGCCGTCGTACAACTTACTGATACACTCGACGCGCAAACCATTACACCAAAGAAGTGTATAAGTGATCTTATTTTATGGATTTTTCTCACTACAATTTAGCACTATGTTTTTATTCTGGAAATTACCAGAAAAATTTCTGACTATTTCAGCTTACTGAGTGTTGACACTTTCTTCCCATTATTCCATGGAACTCATTCCCAAACATGAACAGTATTGTATTTTTTTTCCATTTTTGATCTCACTGGATAGCTAGTAAAAATATCAACATAGTTAATTTTATTTCTATGATCTTCATGTTCTATTCAAAAGTTATTCAGATTAAAATAACTCTTTCTGACTATTTGCAACTTAAATCGATAGTCAAAAACGTCAAACACAGAATGTTGATTTCTTTCAAGTCTTCTCGAATCTCTTTCGTTAGATATTTTACCTAACAACCCACTAAAAAACATAATTTTTTATTTGATGCTAATTTTTTATATGCATATAAGTAAATGAAAATGTATTTGAAGAATCAAATAATAAAAAGGATGGCTCTTGCCAAGGTTCGAACCTCTAACATAGATTTACCGTCAAAGTACCGAACTTACTATAGTACTAATTGCGAGACCGAAGGGCGAAGCTTATAATCGCATACGCAGAAAAAAAAGCCATGTCACTTTGTCTGTCTGTCTGCCTGTCTGTCTGTGTGTATGTAACGCTCCATAGCTCGGGTGTTTCACGACAGATTTCGGATTTTTTGGTCTTAAAAATCAGACAAAAAATATTGGACGCGACCAGAACAAAAAATATTCCATTTGCTTAATTAGTTCTTCCGTAATTAAAGAAAAATTGCTAAAATAATTGCATAACGACTAGTGACATCTGGCGGTTGCGACTACAACTTTTTCAATTGAGGTCAAAATTAATCACCACCAGATGTCCATATCATCATCGCGATAACGCAATAATTGATGTCCCAACCATGACGCAATAATCATATTTGCATTTATGTTTTGCAGTTATTTGACTAAAAGATGGTTATCTTTAAACTAGCGCTCCCACTCGAATCAGTTCACGTCAAAAATCGCAATTTGAGCTGAATTGCTTTTTTTTAAACTGAATTCGAATTGAATATGAATTAATTCAAATTGAGAGAAACTCAATTCGAATCCATTCGAATGAAATCAAGCAAAAAAAAAAAAAATATTAGGCAAGGAATATTACACTAAAATATCTATAATTTTTACTGTTTTAATTAATAGCAGTAGAATATCACTTAAATCGACTGGATTTAGTGATAATTCAATAATAATAGAATATTTGTTCATTTAACAAACCAAAACAATACCCATCCCCTTCGTTAATCCAAAAAAGAGGTGCCACATCTAGCGGTCGAAATTGAAACTAAAATATTTGCAAAAATTTTGTCAAATTTGACACGAATTGACCCAAATATTCGTGAATATTCACAATGAATATTCATGAATCGGGAATTGAATATTTAGGTATATTTTCATGAATATTTACCCAAAAATATCACAATTCAAATGAATATGAATTTTGATTTTTCCAATTCGAGTTGAACTGAATATTCGAAAAATCTAAAAAAACGCAATTCAAGTTGATCGATTCGAATCAATTCGAATCAAATGAAACTCGGGTAACGTAACGTAGTAACGCTCCATAACTCGGGTGTTTCACGACAGATTTCGTACTTTTTGGTGTTAAAAATTACACAAAAAATATGCGGTGCGACCAGAACAAAAATAATTCCATTTACTTAATTAGTTTTCCCGTAATTAATGGAAAACTGCTAAAATAATTGTTTAACGGCTAGTGACATCTGGCGGCACTTGCCACGCCATGGTGATGGTGAGATGTTGATATACATTTAATCTAATCACCACCAGATGTCCATAGCATCGCCGTGATAACGCAATCTTTGATGACCCAATGATGACGCAACAACCATATTTGCATTTAAGTTTTGCATACTAAAAGATGTGTTTTTTTTAAATTAAATCGTTAAACTTTATGAGTAAAAATAAGAAAATATGAGTTCAGCAAACTAAACGTAAATAACTTGCAAGGATATTGAACTGTGAATGAAAATTTCCAAAGGAATGCAGTTGCGAAAGGGAAGTGTGAATACGACTCAGAAAAATCAAAATTTCGGGATAGAATTTTTTTCAGAAAATTTCAGAGAAAAAATAAGAATTTACAGAAAAGTTCTGAAAAATTAGGAAGGCATTTAGCAAAAAGTCCGACTTCACAATAGGCCCTGAATTTTTCATTTAAGACAGTATTCAACTGGCTTACGACTATCCCTTCGCGGCGAGCTGATAAGCTTGCTTTTCTATCTTAATTACCAAATTAGATATTAGTACTATAGTAAGTTCGGTACTTTGACGGTAAATCTATGTTAGAGGTTCGAACCTTGGCAAGAGCCATCCTTTTTATTATTTGATTCTTCAAATACATTTTCATTTACTTATATGCATATAAAAAATTAGCATAAAATAAAAAATTATGTTTTTTAGTGGGTTGTTAGGTAAAAAATCGAACGAAAGAGATTCGAGAAGACTTGAAAGAAATCAACATTCTGTGTTTGACGTTTTTCACTATCGATTTAAGTTGCAAATAGTCAGAAAGAGTTATTTTAATCTGAATAACTTTTGAATAGAACATGAAGATCATAGAAATAAAATTAACTTTGTTGATATTTGTACTAGCTATCCAGTGAGATCAAAAATGGAAAAAAAAATACAATACTGTTCATGTTTGGGAATGAGTTCCATGGAATAATGGGAAGAAAGTGTCAACACTCAGTAAGTTACAAATAGTCAGAAATTTTTCTGGTAATTTCCAGAATAAAAACATAGTGCTAAATTGTAGTGAGAAAAATCCATAAAATAAGATCACTTATACACTTCTTTGGTGTAATGGTTAGCGCGTCGAGTGTATCAGTAAGTTGAACGACGGCTTGAACGAGCGTTCATGGTACCGCATACATGAGTCAATCAGTAAGTTGTGCGACGGCTTGAACTAACGTTCATGGTACCGTATACATGATCCTATCGATTTGTGCAAACTTTTATACCGAGTACAAGTAACCTGAGCCCCGTTCAAATCCGGGGAACTTTTGTCTAGCGTAAAGTCGGACTGTTTTGCTATTCACTTTTCTGTAGCTTAATCATCTGGCCGTAATAGATTGTAACGTGAGAAATCTGCCCAGAACCTTACTTGAAAATTTCGTCATCACGGCGAGACATCTGGTGGTGATGCTGGTTGTTGCGTCATCAAAGATTGCGTCATCACGGCGACGACATCTGGTGGTGATTTGTTTTGGCATATTGGGGCATGTTCCATTTTGGGGGAGGAGCCTGTGTTGACACAGACACAGGCTCCTCCCCCAAAAATGTCCGTGACAGACACAGGCTCCTCCCACAAAAGCTTGTTGTTTTATTATATATAGATTGTATTTTGATTTTTTATCATTTAAGATAGAAAAGCAAGCTTATCAGCTCGCCGAATGGATAGTCGTAAGCCAGTTAAAAACTGTCTTAAATGACAAATTCAGGACCTATTTTGTATTCAAAAGTGACGTTACGTTGTTGAGTGACAAAGGCACACGAAAAGCAAATTTGTGAGACAGCAAAACAGTAAGAAAATAAAACAAATTTATTCTGGGTTATTTTCAAACCATTGATCTTGTGTAGCCTGACACAACATATTTAGCCGTCTCTCTTCCATCTTTCTAGCAAATAACCCATCACCAGTCGATATTTTCAATGCTCTTTGATAGTCAAATGGCAAGACGGCCAAATCACTAATATGTCTTACCCTTGAAAGAGCCACGAAAGTCAGGCCGGCGGTTTCTTTGGGACCGATGTCTACAACAGTTTTGCCTAGAGTTTCTCCTTGAGATTTCCATACGGTCATCGCATAAGCCAGGCGAAGGGGAAACTGAATCCTGACGGCTCTGGTGTCATCAGACCGTATGGATATGGCCGGGATTGGTATACAGTTGTGAGTTGAAATGCCGTTATTCATGGTTGTAGAGAAGAATTGAGGGCCGGTATAATCAGGCCATCTAACAACGATGAAATCAGGCAGATCAACATTGGGCTGTTTGGAATAGACGATATCAACCACGGTACCTCTGGCACCATTAGTGAGACCCACAGCCGTGTTGATGTTGGATGTTAACGTTACTTGTGCTCCGATCGCAAGGTACAGTTCAACTTCAAGCCCTCGAAACTGATCAGATGGCTTTGACTTGCCACTTGAAGGCAGATTTACCGACCGTAGTAGGGTGATTGGCATTTGAAGTTGTGGTAATTTAAAGTAATTTCTGCGATTTACAGCTTCGTTGGTGGCAAACAAGTAGGTCGCATCTTCAAAATCAGTGCCAAAGTTGGCAATGGCTTCCGGATTCCTTGCTTGAAGGAATTTCCACTGGTCTATGGAACAGTTTCCATCTCTCAAAGAGTTGAGTGTGTCCAGGAATGTTTGCTGGTCAATGTCGCCATCTTCTACTTGTTGTCGTCGAACTTCTGTCAACTTGATGACGGATTGGAAAGCCAAGTAAGCGGCCCGACCCTCGTTGGCAAACGGTGCTGTTGATTGGGAATAGAGGGAAGGAGCAGCCACAGGAGGAAGTTGAGCTGGATCTCCAACCAAAATAACAGTCAGCCCACCACAAAAAAGGTTGTTGCCTTTGGCTTCACGAAGACGAGCGTCAATTTTTCCAAGCATGGTCAAACTCAACATTGAATATTCGTCAATTATGATAATTTTAACATGACGAAATTTCTCTTGAAGAGCTGCCAGTTTCGCTCCATTAAGTGGGACGAACTTTGTACCTTGGCCTTTTTCTACTGGAATTTGAAATATCTTATGCAAAGTTTCACCGCGGATGAGATGGGCCGCTTTCGCTGTGTAGGCCGAACGGACGATATGTTCTTTAGGGACAGCACTGGAAATTGCTGAAATAGTGAAGGTTTTGCCGGTACCAGCTGTGCCATTGACGATCAATAACAACTGTTTCTGAGATTGCAGAGCCTCAACAACCATATCGAACCACATTCGTTGTGAAGGATTCAGTTGACTGGGACTGACAAAGGGTAAATCTGTAGAATCAGTGCCGAGATCTCTTCCATTGGTTAGATGATTAACCACCCAAGTGCTTCCACAGGCCAATTCATGTGGAGTGTAATGAAGCTGAAGACTAGTCAGCCAAGGGAAAGAACGGTCAATCACAGGTAGATCAGAACGAACTTCTTGTTCGCCAGCAGGTCGCATACCGACCGCTTGCTGCCATTCAAGTTGATTAAAGTTGTCGTTTTCAATGTTGTCTTCTTCCTGGAGGTCATCAGCTGCCTGATCTAATCGACTTTGTAATTCTTCATCTAAGTTGAAATATTGACGCAGTTCCTGAGCTGCAGTCAATCGAAAGTCTTGCCATTGGCGTACGACAAGGTTGTCATCCAAAAGCATTGGAATAGATGATTCCGTCCATGGGAAAAACTTGATAAGCGAATATCGGCAGAACAGATGGTAGGTAGCTGACGTAGGAGAATTTCGATGCACCGGAAATGTCAAAACTATGGTCTTGTCCGGATTGGGATTATTTCTAAGATTCCCTTTGACGACAGTGAAGTGACGACAAAACTCGATAAAATTGGGTTGATCAAGATTCCAATTGGGGTAGGTGTTTTGTTCAATGTAGACATGACGTTTAGCAAAGTATGTAAGCAGAGTTGGTCGAGTTTCCAACTCACCAGTCGTTGGATTTCTTAAGACTTCGTTTACAGTCAGGTCCAAAGAAACGTTGACGTAATTGAAGGATGATTCACAGTGGTGGCCGGAAGACAAAATGCGCGACGCTTCACCTTTCCCGATGTCACGATGGCCAATGGAACGAATAATTGAGGAGCGAAATGCGGAGCCAGCATTGTCGGTGACATCAGCCTTGTTGATAATCGTTTTGATCACTTGCTGTAAAGTGTTTCCAGATCGCTCTTGTTTGCTGGCATATTTGACCATGTAGTTCATTGCAGCGTGATGATCAAGAATGAGCTGAAGATCTACATTGGCACACCAATGTTCCAACATTGATCTGTTGTGGACATTCATGAACTTGTCGTTTCTTTTGAGAACAATTTTAGCACGAACAGAGTCTGTGTTTCCGATTTTTTCAAAAACTATTCTCGATTCACTAACTAGATCAAAAGGAAAGTGAAAACGACATTTGCCATCCTTAGATTTACAGTAACCATCTGGTCGACAGACGTGACGTTGAACACAGTTTGCCAATCTTTCGTAAAAGTCGTCCATGGCTGCTACATCGTTCAGAATTGACGAGACATTGCTTGAACACGGATGGGGAACTGGTACTTCAGCATTGAACGGGTTGACTGGATCAGACCGAGTATTACAGGCACACAACAGAGTATCGGCATACTTTAGAACCTTGAGTTCTGCAAGAATGCCGGTTTCAACAAGATCTTGCTTTTCTAGGACGTCTTGTTCGCTAAGGTTTGCTGTGTACTGTGGATCAGCTAGTTTTTGCGCCATAAGTCGGCCAGCATAGACTTTAATCACTAGGTCGGCAATCCCCGGGTCGTTTTTGAGCTTTACAACACCGTGGGCATGAATGGCTGTTCTTGATTGCCACTCGAAACGATACCAAAACCATTCGTGATCCAAGACACCACCGAAAAAATGCTTCATAAAAAGACGTAATTTTTCGGAAAAGTACCAGTCTGCTAGATGTAAATTTGCATTTGTACTCTGGTAGCGAAGTTTTGGTTCAGCTGCACCGTTGGGCATGAGACGATGGAGGTCGTACCAGTGATTGTCAGCAAAGCTAACAGTAAAAAAAGCCGTGCCAAGACCTTTCTGTTGCATTATAGCCTCTAATTCTCTCCGACGCTTGCTCCAGTAGGCGTCACTGCCAGTGACATTGGCTGTATAGGAGTACATTTTGCTGATGACCGAGTCAAGTTGACCGTTGGCAGCCATAGCCTTAAGTTCCTCCATAGACAATGCAGCTTCTTCGGGATTTTGTCTCAGAAAAACGGAACACTGCCCAAGGGCTCGATGGCGTCGTATGCGATCAACCGACCAAAAACAGAAGCGCTCATGTTCAGCAAACGGAAAATACAAATACCCGTTTGGATGAGATTCGTCGGGTTCCTTTGTACAATCAATCTCGGCATATTTCATTAAGTGGTTAGAAGCAACGAGTTCGGATAGGTCTTGTCTGCGACCTTTCTTTGTTGGGTCAGCTTGCCCAAGAGGAAACAACTTGATGAAAGCCAGAGATGCAAGACCAGACATGACCTCAAATTCGTTGATAGGCTCAGTTGAAATTGTTGGCCAATTAACCGGATCGAGCGCATTTAATATTTCATTTTGTTGAGGAGGCCTGATGTTGTTTGAAATGACGAAAGCGACATCAGGAGGTTGTGGCTGATCAAGACTGTCTTCTGATGGAACATCCCTTGTCATGGCTCCTTCGTCAGTGACATTCAATTCATCGTTGTCGCTGTCCATCGTCGGAATATTTAACAAAGGTCCATCTTCGGGCAGCAAATCACAGTTGGTCTGGCTAAAAGTGATGCGATGTGAAGCAAAGCCTGGATGGTTCTGAATGAGAAATCGGCCAACTGCTTCAACTCGTTTACGGCAAACTTTGAATTCGGCACAGGTGTTGTCCACACCTCTCCTTCTTATGACGAGGCACGGAAGTTGCTCTGCTGTGAGAGGAATCTCTCTGATGAATCCGGCTACGTCTTGTTTGAAATTTGCCACGTAGCCACGAGAAACATGTCCACCAGAAGGTAGCCGGAAGACAGACATGATGGAAATTACTGGCGAGAGAAGCATTTCTTCAAGAGGAGTAAGTTCCCGAAAGTGCTTCTGAATTGCTAGTGGAATAGATGAAAAATCACGCACCATATCATTTTGAATGCCAAAAGGGTTGAATTCCGTAAGTTTCTTGCAACGGCAGCAAATGTAGGGATCGACAATTGCATCTCTTGTAGGCCACAATTCTCGACAGTGGAGGCAATGCTGCTGATTTAATTGATGCAATTCAGAATGGAATTTTTTCATATGCTTGTCTACGAAAGGTTGCTTATGAAGCGGTCCATTGACGGAAGCATCAAAAGCATCTAGATATTCTTCTTTGGAGATTTGACGGGTTTCCCTAGATCGTCGCTGAACACTTGCATTACTTTGTCGCCTATCAGTAGCTTCATCTTGGGTTTCGTTGGATATAGTGGCGGCAAAGCGAGCAGCGGAAGCAGCAAGTCTAGCAGCAGTTTGTTGAGGACATTCGGCTTCTCTGGCGACTGTATGCATTGTCGCATCAGCAGCACGTCTAGCGAAAGCTTGAATTTCCGATTCGGCTTCTCTGGCGACTGTATGCCTTGTCGCATCAGCAGCACGTCTAGCGAAAGCTTCAATTTCCGATTCGGCTTCTCTGGCGAATGTGTGCCTTGTCGCATCAGCAGCACGTCTAGCGGAAGCTTGAAGTTTTGATTCGGCTTCTCTGGCGATTGTATGCCTTGTCGCATCAGCAGCACGTCTAGCGGTAGTTTGAATTTCTACTTCGACTTCTCTGGCGGATGCATGTCTCAGAGCATCTTGAGCACGGCGATAACTAGTCTGTTGTTCAGACTCGGCTGATCGTGCTGCAGCATTCCTGGCAGCATTTGCTTCAAGTCGAGCACAAAGCTGTACTTCAGACTCGGCTGATCGTGCTGCAGCATTCCTAACAGCATTTGCTTCAAGTCGAGCACAAAGCTGTACTTCAGACTCGGCTGATCGTGCTGAAGCATTCCTGACAGCATTTGCTTCAAGTCGAGCACACCGCTGTACTTCAGACTCGGCTGATCTCGCTGCAGCATTCCTGACAGCATTTGCTTCAAGTCGAGCAAACCGCTGTTCTTCAGATTCCGTTGCTCTACGTTTGGCTTGCCTAGCTGCAAGTTCATCCTTTCGTTTTCTCTTAGAAGACATTTTGACGTTCGATAATCTGGGAATAGGTTTGACTATTGCTTTTGGTGTGGTAAAAAAACAATCAGTCAGAAACGGTATTTTTGTGGGGTAAAAACAGTCTGACAGAAACGGTGTGTGTTTGGCACCCTTTAAAATCAATTTGTTTTTTTGTATGGTAAAAACAATCGATATTCTGGGAATAGAAATCATCAAAGTGATGGAGCAATGTGATTTCTTGTTTTCTTTGTGTGGTAAAAAAAACAATCAGGCAGAAACGGTGTTTTTGTGTGGTAAAAACAGTCTGACAGAAACGGTGTATGTTTGGCACCCTTTAAAATCATCTCGAGTCGAATCACCCTTATATAACCTCGTATCAACACTTTCTTTCGCAATTGCAATCCTGTGGGATTTTTCTGTCACAGTTCAATATCCTTGCAAGTTATTTTCGTTTAGTTTGCTCAACTCAAATGTTCCTATTTTTACACATAAAGTTCAATCATTGAATTAAAAAAATAACCATTGTTTAGTCAAATAACTGCAAAACATAAATGCAAATCTGGTTGTTGCGTCATGGTTGGGGCATGGTTGCGTCACGGCGAAGCTATAGACATCTGGTGGTGATTTTTATTCACAGTTCAATATCCTTGCAAGTTAATTACGTTTAGTTTGCTCAACTCATATTTTCCTATTTTTACACATAAAGTTCAATGATTGAAAATTTAAATAACCACTCTTTAGTTTAATAACTGCAAACTTAAATGCAATTCTGGTTGTTGCGTCATGGTTGGGGCATGGTTGCGTCACGGCGATGCTATCGACATCTGGTGGTGATTTTTCATTCACAGTTCAATATCCTTGCAAGTTAATTACGTTTAGTTTGCTCAACTCATATTTTACTATTTTTACACATAAAGTTCAATGAAAATTTAAGAATAACCACCCTTTAGTTTAATAACTGCAAACTTAAATGCAATTCTGGTTGTTGCGTCATGGTTGGGGCATGGTTGCGTCACGGCGATGCTATCGACATCTGGTGGTGATTTTTCATTCACAGTTCAATATCCTTGCAAGTTAATTACGTTTAGTTTGCTCAACTCATATTTAACCTATTTTTACACATAAAGTTCAATGATTGAAAATTTAAAAATAACCACCCTTTAGTTTAATAACTGCAAACTTAAATGCAATTCTGGTTGTTGCGTCATGGTTGGGGCATGGTTGCGTCACGGCAATGCTATCGACATCTGGTGGTGATTTTTCATTCACAGTTCAATATCCTTGCAAGTTAATTACGTTTAGTTTGCTCAACTCAAATGTTCCTATTTTTACACATAAAGTTCAATGATTGAAAATTAAAAAATAACCACCCTTTAGTTTAATAACTGCAAACTTAAATGCAATTCTGGTTGTTGCGTCATGGTTGGGGCATGGTTGCGTCACGGCGATGCTATCGACATCTGGTGGTGATTTTTCATTCACAGTTCAATATCCTTGCAAGTTAATTACGTTTAGTTTGCTCAACTCAAATGTTCCTATTTTTACACATAAAGTTCAATGATTGAAAATTTAAAAATAACCACCCTTTAGTTTAATAACTGCAAACTTAAATGCAATTCTGGTTGTTGCGTCATGGTTGGGGCATGGTTGCGTCACGGCGATGCTATCGACATCTGGTGGTGATTTTTCGACAAGAAAGAATTAATTTTAAACTTAACACGTTATTTTAAACTTAACACGTTAAGTAAATGACAAGCACGTTAAGAATGGAAAGTGGAATTTAAAAGAAAATTAGAAAGAAAAAGTTGTAGTCGCCACCGCAAGATGTCACCAGTCATTAAGTGAAAAAGTTGTAGTTGCCACCGCAAGATGTCACTCATCAATTATTTAAACAGTTTTTCATTAATTACAGGAGAACTAATCAAGTAAATGAAATAACTTTTGTTCTGGTCACACCGCATATTTTTTGTCTAATTTTTAAGACCAAAAAGTCCGAAATCTGTCATGAAACACCCGAGCTATGGAGCGTTACATACATACATACAGACAGACAGACAGACAGACAGACAAAGTGACATGGGTTTTTTTTTCCTGCGTATGCGATTATTAGCTTCGCCCTTCGGGCTCGCAATAATTACCAAATTAGATAAGATAGAAAAGCAAGCTTATCAGCTCGCCGCGAAGGGATAGTTGTAAGCCAGTTGAAACTGTCTTAAATGACAAATTCAGGGCCTATTGTTAAGTCGGACTTATCCGCAATTCACACTTTTCTTCACAGACTTTTTTGTCTTAAAACGGGATTTTTCCGTCACTGTTCAATATCCTTGCAAGTTTTTTATGTTAAGTTTGCTCAAGTCATATTTTCCTATTTTTACACATAAAGTTCAATGATTGAATTTTAAAAATAACCATATTTTAGTCAAATAACTGCAAAACATAATTGCAAATCTGGTTGTTGCGTCATGGTTGGGACATCAAAGATTGCGTCATCACAGCGATGCTATGGACATCTGGTGGTGATTTATTTTGACCCAAATTGAAAAAGTTGTAGTCGCCACCGCAAGATGTCACTAGTCGTTAATAAATTATTTTTACAGTTTTTCATTAATTACGGGAGAACTAATCAAGTAAATGAAATTATTTTTGTTCTGGTCGCACCGCATATTTTTTGTATGATTTTTAAGACCAAAAAGTCTGAAATGTGTCGTAAAAGGCCCGAGCTATGGAGCGTTACATACACACATACATACATACAGACAAAGTGACATGGCTTTTTTTTTTCTGCGTATGCGATTATTAGCTTCACCCTTCGGGCTCGCAATCCATATATAATAAAACAGCAAGCTTTTGGGGGAGGAGCCTGTGTCTGTGTCAACAATGTGTCAACACAGGCTCCTCCCCCAAAATGGAACATGCCCAAACATGCCCAACACCAGATGTCGTCGCCGTGATGACGCAACCACCAGCATCACCACCAGATGTCTATAGCATCGCAGTGATGACGAAATCTTCAAGTAAGGTATACTGGGCAGATTTCCCACGAAAAAAATCTATTACGGGCAGATGATTAAGCTAAAGAAAAGCGAATAGACAAAACATTCCGACTTTACGCTAGACTAAAGTTCCCCGGATTTGAACGGGGCTCAGGTTACTCGTATGCATATAAAAAATTAGCATAAAATAAAAAATTATGTTTTTTTGTGGGTTGTTAGGTAAAAAATCTAACGAAAGAGATTCGAGAAGACTTGAAAGAAATCAACATTCTGTGTTTGACGTTTTTCACTATCGATTTAAGTTGCAAATAGTCAGAAAGAGTTATTTTAATCTGAATAACTTTTGAATAGAACATGAAGATCATAGAAATAAAATTAACTTTGTTGATATTTTTACTAGTTATCCAGTGAGATCAAAAATGGAAAAAAATACAATACTGTTCATGTTTGGGAATGAGTTCCATGGAATAATCGGAAGAAAGTGTCAACACTCAGTAAGTTGCAAATAGTCAGAAATTTTTCTGGTAATTTCCAGAATAAAAACATAGTGCTAAATTGTAGTGAGAAAAATCCATAAAATAAGATCACTTATACACTTCTTTGGTGTAATGGTTAACGCGTCGAGTGTATCAGTAAGTTGTACGACGGCTTGAACGAGCGTTCATGGTACCGCATACATGAGTCAATCATTAAGTTGTGCGACGGCTTGAACTAACGTTCATGGTACCGTATACATGATCCTATCGATTTGTGCAAACTTTTATACCGAGTATTGTATTTTGATTTTTTATCATTTATAATTACCAAATTCGATATTAAAGAAATATTGACAATAGTAAGTTCGGTACTTTGACGGTAAATCTATGTTAGAGGTTCGAACCTTGGCAAGAGCCATCCTTTTTATTATTTGATTCTTCAAATACATTTTCATTTACTTATCCCTGAGGTATATTTATATACGAATTTCCTTAACAATATGGGGTGTGGGGTATAGGGGGTAGGGTAGTAGTAGCTAGTAGTGAAATTCAGAGGGTTTAATGTCCATTTAGTGTTCCTTTTTACGTTTCTTCCCTGAATGACCAATCGTCACCAAATTTTGTACATAATTCTGTCGAAATTTGATACATTGCGGAACGATTTTTTCATTTGTTTTAATTACTGTTTTAAAAATTTAATTTGCGTATTTGTTACCTAGCTGGTTGCCGAATCCTAGTTAGTGAATTCGCTTTGTTTGCTTAACCTTCTAACTGTCAGTGCAGTGAGTACTCAGCAGTGTAAACAAAAAGAAAAAAAGTTTGAATCTTCCTTAGCAAGACAAGTTTTCATGATATGATATTGATATTTTGATGATATTTGATTTGATTTTTATTGTTTTTGTTCGATTTCGTCTTTATTGTTCTTATTATATCCTCATTTTGTTTACTGTTTTTAATTAATCATGATCTTTATTTTAATAAATTTTTTGATCAAGTAAAATTTCTATTCCCCTTTTTTTAACAGTTAGTCATCAACCAAGAAGTTGAGGAACATTTTAAAAATGTTTGATCATACTCATTTTGAAGCTCTGGGTCATCTCTCTCTTCTTCCCTTGTCCTCTCTACGGTCATCAAGATCTTTTGGCGGCCGTGAAGAGTTACCACCGATCTTCCACTTCCATTTACCTCCGAAAGTTTTATAAGCTAATTTTTCAAAAGTTACAAACTTGAATTTCCTAAATGACTTGATCGAGATTCGATCACCGAACCATACGAGAGGCAGCTCGGGTTACTAACCATTAGACCAACATTGACATAAGGTCTTAGGAAAGCGTGGTCTGGTTGGTGTGTACACCAAACAATGTAACGAAAGACGAAGTAAAGCTTTGGTAATATCGCTAGCGACGCTACCATCGGTATCGATTTTGGAACCGATCATAAATCACTTAGGTTAATGCCTGAATTCAGATTTTTCAGCGGTGGTTTAATCTAACTGCTATAAGACCACATCCATTTCTTTATTATAGTTTATATGTAACTAATAATTTTTCCAATTCCATGTTACTATAGTAATAAATGTTGCTAAAACTTAATCTAAACATGAAGTGCGACGTGGGGTGGCGGGGCGAAGCCTCCACAACACCTAAGTCGCACCACTCATAATATTAACAGATTATTAGTCAATTAGTTATAAAGAATCAATTATGAAAGAGAATAAAGGGAAAAAGAATTTTCCAAACGTTATAGTTTGTATTAATCTACCATAACCTTTATTTTCTGTCTCTTTAACGTTTAAAAAAATTACCGAAGGATATTACCGAAGGAATCTTGTATGCATAAAAAAAAATTAGCATAAATAAAAAATTATGTTTTTTAGTGGGTTGTTAGGTAAAAGATCTAACGAAAGAGATTCGAGAAGACTTGAAAGAAATCAACATTCTGTGTTTGACGTTTTTGACTATCGATTTAAAATGCAAATAGTCAGAAAGAGTTATTTTAATCTGAATAACTTTTGAATAGAACATGAAGATCATAGAAATAAAATTAACTTTGTTGATATTTTTACTAGCTATCCAGTGAGATCAAAAATGGAAAAAAAAATACAATACTGTTCATGTTTGGGAATGAGTTCCATGGAATAATCGGAAGAAAGTGTCAACACTCAGTAAGTTGCAAATAGTCAGAAATTTTTCTGGTAATTTCCAGAATAAAAACATAGTGCTAAATTGTAGTGGGAAAAATCCATAAAATAAGATCACTTATACATTTCTTTGGTGTAATGGTTAGCGCGTCGAGTGTATCAGTAAGTTGTACGACGGCTTGAACGAGCGTTCATGGTACCGCATACATGAGTCAATCAGTAAGTTGTGCGACGGCTTGAACTAACGTTCATGGTACCGTATACATGATCCTATCGATTTGTGCAAACTTTTATACCGAGTATTGTATTTTGATTTTTTATCATTTATAATTACCAAATTAGATATTAAAGAAATATTGACAATAGTAAGTTCGGTACTTTGACGGTAAATCTATGTTAGAGGTTCGAACCTTGGCAAGAGCCATCCTTTTTATTATTTGATTCTTCAAATACATTTTCATTTACTTATATGCATGTAAAAAAAATTAGCATAAAATAAAAAATTATGTTTTTTAGTGGGTTGTTAGGTAAAAGATTTAACGAAAGAGATTCGAGAAGTCTTGAAAGAAATCAGCATTCTGTGTTTGACGTTTTTGACTATCGATTTAAGTTGCAAATAGTCAGAAAGAGTTATTTTAATCTGAATAACTTTTGAATAGAACATGAAGATCATAGAAATAAAATTAACTTTGTTGATATTTTTACTAGCTATCCAGTGAGATCAAAAATGGAAAAAAAAATACAATACTGTTCATGTTTGGGAATGAGTTCCATGGAATAATGGGAAGAAAGTGTCATCACTCAGTAAGTTGCAAATAGTCAGAAATTTTTCTGGTAATTTCCAGAATAAAAACATAGTGCTAAATTGTAGTGAGAAAAATCCATAAAATAAGATCACTTATACACTTCTTTGGTGTAATGGTTAGCGCGTCGAGTGTATCAGTAAGTTGTACGACGGCTTGAACGAGCGTTCATGATACCGCATACATGAGTCAATCAGTAAGTTGTGCGACGGCTTGAACTAACGTTCATGGTACTGTAATGAAGCGTCCGCTTAGATAGCGCGCGCTGAATTATTATACTATTTTATTTGAATATTAGTTACACATACCATATATAGTCATTCGCGAAACAAGCGCTATAGTTATTTTGGCCAAGCTTTTATTGTATACGCTTCATGTACTGCTTCTTCCATTATTATAATTTTATTATGCTTAAACCAGCTTAATTAGAATTATGAAGCTAGATTTGCAGCTACAAACACGTTTGTTTGCAGCTGCCAATCTGGAATGTTCTTACCTTTGTTCTCGATTTGCAAACATTTATATTTAGCATTTTGTACGAGGGTTTATAAGGAACTCTCGATCCGCCAGCTTCAGTTCAGTCTCTTTCAGCTCTTGATTTACGTCAGTTCTCTTCCAGTCTTTAGTTCTTGATTTACTTCCGTCTTGTGTTCCTGTTCTAGTCTTGATTCATCTTAGTTCCCTTCTTCAATCGTTTCTAACAGTTACCGGTCCCTTCTTGTGTACCGAGAGTTATTAGTGTTGAGCGCTGTGTTGAGTTCTAGTGCTGTGTCAACAAGTGTCTTATCCTGTCTCCTGTTTCTTCTATTTTTCATCTCAGTATCGGTATGTTATTCTTAATTATTATTTGTGCTACTAGTTATTAGTGTTAGTCCAATACATCGGCTTGTGGGTAAAACGCCTCTGGTTGTTTATTCTTTATTATTTTTAGTCTTCTCTTTGTAAAGTTATTCCGTCCGAGAGGATGGATCTTTACATAATGGTGGCAGCGATTTTAGAACTCACCCACAATGTTGAATAATGATGTATTTGGTGCTAGACCTAAACTTGTACGCACGCCTATTATAAGTGTATTGAATCCCTTGTACAACGTTGTTGAAGTCGAGATCCATGCCCCACCTGTTTCCCCGATTCCGTTGAATTCTGTAGTTTCTGATTGTCAAGAAAGTTTTGCAAATATTGTCGATACTGGAAGTGCGAAGCTCATCCAGGATCCTGTTCGGAAAATTCAGGGATCTACCGATAAAGAATTAAGAACCAGGGTGTACAGTGAAATCCAGAAAAAACTTAGATCATACTCCGGTTATCAGCAAGTAGATCCGTTATTAAAAACACCCCCACGTAGACAGTGGATTCGCGAAGAAGAAACAGTTTTTAAAAGTAGTGACGACGTTTCCTCCCCTTTGTTGCCTTATCTCACTGATTCTTCCACGCCCAAATCTTCTCGTCGAATTACACCAATAATAGATTGGACACGTCGTCTCTCAAATTATTTCAAAGAGAAAACAACGAATGGCAGACCATTTCGAAATTCAATCGAACAGATTAGTAGCGGAACAAATAGAAATTCGGATTCGAAGAACAGTAGAAGGAGTAATACTAGGGCCGAATGCAGTTTATCCGAAAGTAGTTCATCTACTTCCATCATTAATCCTAGCTTTGAAGAACTTAGAGGAAAGAAAGACAGATTTTCAAAAAACAAGTCAAGCAGTCTGGACGCAATTACTTCGGTTATTCCAGAATATTCAGGAATTGGACACAGAGTCGGAGCTGATAGATCTATCAGCGGCGACGAAGTTAGCAGAGATAACAACCGAATTATCGAAATCCCAACTAGAGCTAACCCAGCCAGAGCTGAGGGAAGCAAGCGGACCAGTCCGGGGAATCAAGCTGTTGACGGAAGTATTGATAAATTGCGGGAGGAAAACATTGACATTCCTTCTGGGGGAAATTCTGTGTCTTCACGAACTTCTTCCGTTCGTACCAAAAAGAGAAGAACATTTCCTAAATTATTTTCCAAGCCAGGAAATACAAAGGGTAGACGAGGACGGATATTATCACTCGGTAGTTCAAGAAATTGGAGAAGCGTCTTACTTCGTGCTAGAAAGTTTTATAAATTCACACGCCAATTTTCTGAGAAATATTCAAGCCCTCTACACGTTTCTGAACTTAGTTTACAAATTGGGACAAGTACAATCACTCAATCCGGGGCCATTGGAAACACTCAGGCCGGAGCTGATCAGTCTATCGAACAAATTAAGTCAGCTTCCCCAAGTCAAGAGGTTCTCACGCAAAATATCTATCCAGGAGTTAGAATTATTGATCAAGAAAACGAACAAGAATCTGAAGAAATTAATTTTATTAGCAGTTTCAGCTTCCGAGGAACAAGTCCAGAAAGTGAACAGGCAGAGCCTTCAGGTCAATCAAAGACAATCAGAGAATCAATCAGTCCCGAACCAGAGAAGACGATCGCGAGGGAACAGAACTCTAGCTTGCGTCGAACCAGTCCAGGTGGACAGACAGAGCCTTCAGAACAATCACAGAGATTTGGAGTGTTACGCAGTACCCAGTCAGAGAAGACGATCACAAAGGAGCAACGCTCGACGGGATCTTCGCAGATTTTGGAGAATCGCGTAACAGCACCATTACAAACAAGGGAACTGAGCCCATCGAGTCAATCGATTATAGAGACAGAAATCAGAAACAACATAGAAAGATTCCAAGCACGCCTCAGACTAGTCCTAAGCGTAGTGCCAGAATAGAGGGTTTTTGTTTATTATCAAACACAAATTTAATTACCAAAATGAATACTAATACCACACCTAGATTTGCGGCAGCTTCAGATCTATCCGCTTTTCAAAAAGATCAATATGTCCGCTCAAGCCTACAATCTTTACCATCTTTTTCTGGAGGTGCTCTCCAGCGATTTGACACTTGGCTAGAAACATTTGAAGCCATCATGTGTGACTCTGATATGACGGAAAAAGACACTATTCTAGAATTATATAAGAAAATGACAGATAAGGCACATCGAACTATGAAATATATTTTACACAGTGGGAATGACAAATTTGAGGAAATTAAGGAAAAATTATTGGACCACTTTCACGGAGATGAAACGACAGAGAAGTCTTTAAAAAAGTTTAAAAAAGCAAATAGAAAACCAGGGGAAAAGATTTATGATTTCGCTATTCGTCTTAAGGAGCTATTCAGATACGCTTATCCCAAGAATTATGAAGAAGACTCCTTTCAAATTATTTTAAAAGAAAAATTCATAGACGGAATTGATGAAAAATTACAAATGAAAGTTAAATATAAAGAATTCAGAACCTTTGACGAACTTGTTGCCGCAACAAGGAAATATTCAGTTCGTATGGAAGCTATTGAATCCAATAAGGAGAGACACGAATTTGTCAATGCTATCAATCAGACTAGCCACCCGAATAATTCAGAGATGCAAGAAATCAAACAAATAGTAAGGGAACAACACGAAACGGTCAATGCAATAGCGTCTGCATTAAAACAGGGGAATAAACAGAAGGCAGAAGAAACAGCTACTGACCAAAGTGAAATTGCTAATTGTATACAAGAACTTTCAAAAGCTGTTAGCTTTCTGTTGACAAAAGACGGAAAACAACAACACGTTCAGAAACAAGTAACCTTTCAAAATCAAATGCCAAATTTTCAGCCAACTTACCCCAATAATGGAAATAGTCTCAGATTGCCTTATAAACCATTTATCAGTAATAATACGCAACCGAATCAGCCTTCTTATAATAGACCAAGTTGGCAGCCTCGACCACCCAGATCACAGCAGTGGCAACCGAATCAAAATGCTTTTCAGCAGCCAGGGTTTAGACCAAATTTCCCAACACCTTTTCAAATACCCAATCAACCATCCACTCCGACCCAGCAGTTTACTAGATTTCCACTCATTTGTTTTTCGTGCGGTGTAGAAGGCCATGTAAAGAATAATTGCCCTGTTCCAAGGCAACAGAATTTTCAACCAAATTTTTCATCAAATTTTCAGTCCAATTATCAACCAAATTTTCAGCCAAATAATCAACAAAATTTTCAACAAAGCTTTTCCCAGAATCAACAAGTTGAAGCTTTAGAGTCAGCAAAACCGCCGATTTGTTACAATTGCAGAGGTATTGGACACAAATCATTTGAGTGTCAAATGAAACCAATGGGCCCAGGTCATCCTAATTTACCAGGACCCCCTCCAAGGAAACAGGGAAACCAATAAGTATCAACTGTGGCTTCGGGTCAGTTGATAGTGAGCCTCTTCTTCAATCCCGAAATATTGCTAAGTTAACTACATTAACAAATGAATCAACTCCTCGAATTCCTCTTTCAAGTTTTCAGCGTTCTTTTCAGGCTTTATTTGATACAGGAGCAGCTAGAAGTGTCATGCATTACAATCTTTTTCAATCTCTTCCACAGCGAAGTCGAGGGACCTGCAGCAAACTCGATTTTGATTTATATGATGTACATGACAAAAAATTAAATACGTTTGGACAAGTGATTTTGCCTATATATTATGGAGATGTTAGACTTTTCCAAAATTTTGTGATTAGTGATGGTATTTCAGAAGATTGTATTTTAGGATGGGATGCTATTAGGAAACATGGCTTTACAATTAATGGGGAAAATCAGAGCATTTATCTAGCTAGAGAGGGGCCAGACCAACAAAAAGGCACATCAGGACCAGCGCCCGAAATGACGATTACAGCAAGTCAACGAGTAAAAATACCCCAGCAATCAGTAATGGTAATTGAGGCGAAGATGAAGAGATCATTTCCTTACGTCTCTCCTAAAGCGACAGTGGTTTTTACGTCTAATAAAACACTACCAGGTGGTCTAGAAATAAGAGATTTTGTTAGCACCGTTTCGAACGATGGAAAATATAGTTTATTAGTAGAAAATCATTCAATGCATTCTGTTTGTTTACCAAGATCTTCTCAATTAGGAACGATTGAAATTGCGAGTTCAATCATTGGAAAAGTAAAAATAGATTATGATAGTAGTTTAGGGGATAAAACTCAAGTTTGGTTAAACTGTGAGGACCCAGAAAAAGGAAATATGGATAATGATAATAAATTAAGGGATAATACTCAAGTTTGGTTAAACTGTGAGGACCCAGATAAAGTTGAAATAGATAATGATAGTAGTTTAGGGGATAAAACTCATGATTGTTTAAGACAATACTATGAGGACCCAGAAAGCTTTAAAGAGCCGCAAGGTTATTCACGACGGAACATTGTGGCAGCAGATTTTTTTTGCGAACCTAAGGATTTTTCCCGTCGGATTCTTACGGTGTCAGAAAATATAAATGAGCCAGAGGTTTATCCAAGAAGGAGCCTGGTGGCGTCAGAAAGCTTAAAAGAGCCTAAAGTTGATTTACGACGGAGCTTTGAGGCAACAGATTTTTTTTGCAAGCCTATGGAGGTAGCAGAAGATCTTAAAGAGCCGACATTTTATAATGAGGTTCCAAAGGATTTTAATAGTGATTTAAGCTTAGATTTAAGGTCAAACGATTATTTAAAGCAGAGTAAAAAGATAGAGACTGAACACGTGATCGCGAACGAAGAAAAGGAGAGAAAAGGCAAAAATCCAGAAGTTGATTCATTTGAATTCCCAGACGTTGATTTAGAATTTCGAGAACCCCTTTCGGACTTAATCTTTGATTTGTAAAAATTTTCGCTTCTGAAACTTCAGAGTTGGGTAGTACCGACTTAATAAAACATACGATAGACACACAAGGGAGAGGCCCTATCAGACTACGCCCATATCGCTTACATGTAAAATATAAAGATATAGTTCTTAAGTTGTTGGCTGACTTGAAAAAAGCTGGGATTATAGAGGAATCAATTTCAGCTTGGGCAGCACCAGTAGTTATAGTTATAAAAAGGAATGGAGAAATAAGAGTTTGTGTTGATTACCGTAAATTAAATAGTATAACAAAGAAATATTCTTTTCCGATGCCTCGTATTGACGACACTTTAGATAAGTTATACGGAAAAAAGTTTTTCTCCACTTTGGACTTGGCCTCAGGCTATTATCAAATTGAATTGGAAGAATCGGCCAAAGAAAAAACAGCATTTGTAATAGAAGATCACCTTTATCAGTTTACAAGAATGCCATTCGGATTATGTAACGGGCCACCAACTTTCCAACGGCTAATGAATTATGCCTTGAGAGACGTCTTAGGGAAGAAGGCATTGGTCTATTTGGATGACGTTATAATTTTTTCAGACACATTTGAACAACATTTGAAAGACCTCCGTGAAGTATTCGAGTTGATAAGGGAAGCAAAATTAACGTTAAAATTCAAAAAATGTCAATTTTTGCAAAGATCAGTTAATTATCTGGGCCATGTGATAACAGCGGAGGGTATCAAACCAGACCCAGCTAAAATCGAACAAATAAAGAACTACAAAATACCGGCATCAGCAGATGAAGTTCGTTCCTTTCTAGGATTAGTTGGATATTATAGAAAATTTTCACCAGATTTTGGCGCGATAGCAAAACCACTAACTAGAAAGACGCATAAGGATATGTTAAAACAGCCGTTCACTTAGACGGAAGAAGATCAGAAGGCGTTTGAAACGTTACGCGACCGTCTTGTGACGCCGCCCATACTGGCATATCCCAACTTCAACGAAAAGTTTTTACTTTTCACCTATGCCTGTGACTACGGAATTGGAGCCGTACTGTCGCAAGTGCAAAACGGAGAAGAACACCCGATAGCCTATGGAAGTAGACAGCTGACGAAGCCAGAAATGAAATACTGTACAACTGAGAAAGAGGCATTGGCGATAGTATATGCAATAAAATATTTTAAACATTATTTACTAGATAGGCCTTTTGAGATAATTACTGATCACGCAGCTCTTCAGTGGTTAAAAAATCAGAAGGATAGTAACGGTAGACTTGGTAGATGGGCTATAGAATTAGCAGGAGTAAATTACGAAATAAAGTATAGGCCTGGGAGAGTTCACCAAAACGCAGATGCTCTTTCACGTATGAAAATAGCGAGCCTAGTAACAATCCAATCGACGGATAAATTTCAATATGTATGTGAAAAGCAGAGGGAAGACGAACTATGTAAAGAGATTAAAGTTTATTTAGAAACCGGCGAATTAGATCAAAAATATGAAAACAAGAAACCAGAATGGGCAAAAGAAATAGAATATTTTGAAGTAGTCAACGGAGTGCTTTACCGACGGGAAATTTTAACAAAAAAGAGCAAGAGAAACGAAATAAACCATCAGCTAGTTCTCCCCCTTTCGCTTCGTTTGCTAGTATTAAAAGAGCTTCATGACGGACCAATGGGAGGTCATTTAGCATTTCTTCGCACATACTTGAAAGTTAAAAATAACTATTATCCCTGAGGTATATTTATATACGAAGGTCCTTAACAATATAGGGTGTGGGGTATAGGGGGTAGGGTAGTAGTAGCTAGTAGTGAAATTCAGAGGGTTTAATGTCCATTTAGTTATCCTTTATACGTTTCTTCCCTGAATGACCAATCGTCACCAAATTTTGTACATAATTCTGTCAAAATTTGATACATGTCCTAACGGGGTTTCATTTGTTTTCATTACTGTTTTAAAAATTTAATTTGCGTACTTGTTACCTAGCTGGTTGCCGAATCCTAGGCAGTGAATTCGCTTTTTTGCGTAACCTTCCAACTGTCAGTGCATGCTCAGCAGTGTAAACAAAAAGAAAAAAAAAGTTTGGATCTTCCCTAGCAAGACAAGTTTTCTGCTATGGGAGTGGAGAGTATTAATTATTTGATTTGGTTTTTATGTTCGATTTCGATTTCGTCTTTTTCTTCTTTTTACTTTGTATTTTCCCACTTTTATTTTTTTAACCCTTTTAGTTTCATAATTAACTCTTTTTGTTTACTATTTTTTATCTTGATTTTAATAAATTTGGTTGTCAGTAAAATGTCTATGCCTCCTTTTTTAACAGTTAGTCATCAACCAAGAAGTTGAGGAACATTTTTAAAATGTTAGATTATATTCATTTTGAAGCTCTGGGTCATCTCTCCCTTCTTCCTCTGTCCTCTCCTCGGTCATCAAGATCTTCTTGCGGTCGTGAAGAGTTACCACCGATCTTCCACTTCCATTTACCTCCGAAAGCTTATTAAGAGGAATTTTTCAAAAATTTAGTTTTCTTTTCCGTATTGATCGAGATTCGAACCCCGAACCATGCGAATGGGAGCCTCGGTTGATGACCATTAGACCATCATTGTTACATAAATAGAAGGGAAAAAATGGGTATGATGGTAGTTCGCTATCTATTAGCCAAGACTCATGTAATGCAACATGTGACCGCATGATATAATTGTATTGTTACTATAGTAATAAGTGTTACTTTAACTTAATCTAAACATGAAGTGCGACGTGGGGTGGCGGGGCGAAGCGTCCGCCACACCTAAGTCGCACCACTCATAATATTATGAGTGGTGCGACTTCGAATATTACGAATATTATGATAATATTGACAGATTATTAGTCAATTAGTTAATAAGAATCAATTAATTTAAGAGAATAAAGGGAAACAAAATTTTCCAAACATAATAGTATGTATTTATCTACTATTTAACCTTGATTTTCTGTCTCCTTAACGTTTAAAAACATTCCCGAAGGACATTACCGAAGGAATCTTGTTGGCCAAAAATGAGAAAGGAAATCGAAGAATATTGTAAAGCTTGTAAAGAATGTACAGAAAATTCCAAGTGTACATTAAAGGCCTATTTACATCCACATGACCTTGCACAAGCACCCTTTCAAGTCATAGGAATTGATTTCCTGGGGCCAATAACACCGGCATCAACAAACGGAAATAAATATATCTTGGTAGTCACGGACTATTTTTCCCGTTGGCCAGAAGCATTCGCGCTAAAGAATCAGAAAGCTTTAACAACGGCCAAATGTTTATTTGACACAGTAGTGACCCGGCACGGAATGCCTAATGCTATCGTTTCAGACAGAGGAACAAATTTCACTTCAAAATTATTTAAATATTTTTGCGAAAAATTGAAAATAAAACATAGATTAACGACTTCTTATCACCCGGCTAGTAATGGAGAGACAGAAAGATTTAATAGAACGATAACGACTATGTTAAGAAAACAATTAAAAGACGGTAATCATGAAGATTGGGAAGATTTAATCGACCCTTTACTCTTTGCCTATAGAAATTCAATTCATTCTTCTTCAAACGAGACCCCGTATTATATCATCCACGGTAGAGATGCCAACATACCTATAAATGAATTTCTGGGAGCAATCCCTAAAACAAATATTTCACCCTCCGACTATGTAGGAAATCTGGTCAATCGTTTACGCTACACTTTTCAACGGGTACGGGAAGAAAGTGAAAAAGCGAGGGAGCGGCAACGAGAACAATATAACAAAAGAGCAAAGGAAAATAAATATGTAGTAGGGGATAGAGTTCTATTAGATATAGTGGTAGTACAAACCGGAGACAGTAAGAAATTTACTTCAAAATATAAAGGACCCTTTCGAGTAATTAAAACTTATAATAACAAGACAGTAGACATCGCCGACAATTCTTATAATATCCAACGCGTGCATGTGAATAGGCTAAAACCGCTATTTGAAACGATGCTGTGGAAATACGAAGCGTGCCCAGAAATAGAGCAACCAGCCGAAATAAAAGACCCGCGCTTTAAGTCAATAAGTACGCAAGTAACAGAAGGAGCAGAGGATGAAAAAGACGAAATAAATAGCGAAGAATCAAATATTTCTAGTAACAGTAATGAGGACGAAGATGACGAAATAAATAGCGAAGAATCAAGTATTTCTAGTGATAGTAATGAGGATGGCTGGGAAACTTTTAGTAATGAAAGCGATTCAATTAAAACAGAAAACGAAGAAAATGTGAACGACGTAGGCCAAACAGACGAGGAAAATTCTAGCATAGATAAGAATAACGCCGAAAAAGAAACAACGAAAGTCAATGCAAACGAAAAGGAAAAAGGATTGCATACGGGGAGAAAAAGCACAAGTAAAGAGAAAAAGGGGAGCAATATTCAAAAAGCTAAAAATAGAAACTCGCGTTCTTATCGCGAGCGCGTTTCCCCCTGTCCACCCTCCCCTGTGTTAGCTGATATCATATTTAACGCGCTATCCACACCAACTCAGCCCCTTCAAGCAAATCTACACCCAGTAGCAACAGCAGAGAAAAAGAAAGAAATAAAGAAAAAAGAAACAAGAAAAGTGGCCGATCCCAAATATTTGAATGAAAGACCCAAAAGAATTCGCCGCGAACCCGCCCGTTATAGAACAGATGTTTAAAAAAAAGAAAAAAGAAAAATCTTGACCAAATTAAAAATCTAATAAAACATAGAAACGCCCACGACGGATTCAATAGGAGGGAAGAGGGTTATTAGCCAAGAGATCGATCCTTGTTCACCCACTCCAACATTTACATTCGTACAGTGTGCAATATTTGTTTGTGTGTTCTCCTAAAGTTAAAAGTTCTCTTCAAAAAAAAAAAAAAAAAAAAAAAATGGAATCACCATCACGCAGTGAAAGTTCTACCGACAGTGCTGATATCCGTAGGGTCGAGTTTGAAGACGGGCGGGTAGTGCACCTTCCAAACAGAATGCCCGAGGAGAGAGTTATGGACGTGCGTAGTGGTCAACAGGACTTACAATTTTATCACCGTTACAACGCGGGTGACGTTTGCTTCTGTCCAGGTGAGGACCACTGGGAGGCTCTAGGCCGTCGAAGTGAACTCTCAAAAAATTTTATTACAGCGGTATATATGAACAGGCTATCGGAGTCAGTCAATACTAACAATTGGGATCAAGTGAGGGAGAACATGAGGGCGATACTCGATGTGGATCCGGCAAAAAGACGTTCACCACTAAATTGGAACGTTCCGGATCAACAAAGACATCACTTCAACTACGAGCCCGTTGACGCAAGAGAAAGGGAAGAACGAGAAGAGGAATACGAAGGGTTCGGAGTCCCGTTCGTAAGACCCGTTCAAGATGTAAACGAAAGAGAAGAAAATGATGGCCGCGAATCCCCATTCGTGAGATGGAGACGCGAGCAGCTGCAAGGCATCAACAATGGAGACCCGTGGGGAGAAGAACCGGATGCGTGGGCCATACCATCTCCAAGAATCAGCCCAGTAGACCCACGCCCAGAAGAGTGGGATATGTACTGGGACCAACCGGCAGCGCCCCATTTAATCGAAAATCCACAACCGAATTGGATTCAACAAAGGAATGTGGGCCGTTCTAATCGGAGCGGGTTGCCGGAAGAGGACTAGGAGCGGGAAGAGGAAGGAAGCCCCGAAAATTAATTTAAAAAAATTTTTGTTGTTTGGCTTGGATGTTCTGTTTTTTTTTTTTTTTTTTTTGCCATTTGAGGCTATGTACGCCTTTACATGCTTTTAAACATTCATTCTCTTATATGCTTATCCCCAACAAAAATATACTTTACCTTAATGCATCAAATAAAAAATAAATAAATTGTTCAGTAAATATGCGAAAAAAGAGCAGTAGGAAAAACAGGAATAGTGAGAAGGAAAAAGAAGATTTTAAAACATAACAAAGAATGAAAAAAGGAGTAGAAAAGAGCGAGAGAAAGAGCAAGAGGGAGCAGACTATGAGAGACGGAGAGGGAGAGGAAGAGGGAGAATAAGAGGGAGAATAAGAGGGAGAATAAGAGGGAGAATGGGAGGGAGAATAAGAGGGAGCATACTATGAGAGACGGAGACTGAAGGAAGAATGAGGGAGGGCATGAGAGGAAGCATACCGTGAAAGAATAAGAAGTAGAAAACAAGAGAAAAAGAAAAACCATTTTGATATTTGCATTTTGATTTCAATAGTAGCCTATCCCGCGTCAATAGTGCAAACGATTGAAATTTTCAAAAAATAAATTTACTTTTAGGTCAAGTTAATGACAGTAGGCCTAGTTATTAGAACAAAAAACGAATTTATTTTCTTTCTAGACGCCGTTTTTTCCCTATTTTTTCCATTGCTTGCGCGTCCAGTATATATATTCACCATCAAAAAAAATCTTTACCCTCCCACACTATTATCCGATATCTTAATATTGTTCCATTCATCGTGTTTCTTTTTATAATTGATTATATTTTGTCTTAAATTTGTTTGTAACCCATAAAAAACAAAAATCGCTTTCGCTACGAGAAAATCTTAACAGAAAAAAAACCCACAACCGATGATTGATAAATGCTTTAAATGATAATTTTCTATTCTTAATTGTTTTTTTTTATATATATTGAATCTTTTCTTACTGTATTGTTATATTATGTGTGAATTTTGTATTACTCTATAAATTTTTGTCACCAGTAGCACGAGAATGTTTGTTTTCCGTATGCTACTGCTGCTAGGCCTATACGCTCTAGGCCTAAACGCTCTCGAGGTCACCGTCTGTGATTGCGAGCAAGCGTCTCAAAAAGGAATCCTGCAATTCTCCGATGAAGAATGTCAGCCAGAAAAAAATGAAAATCGCACAAATGCGGTTAATTATTCAGTATATACTGAAAAACGGGAAGAATTAAAATTCCCCGGCTATATTTGTGCAAGATGGAAGCAAATCAAACACATTACTACAAGCTTCTTCGGTCAAAAAGTGGTTGTGCCTGACAAAATTGCCTTGGAAACTTCACCTCTCGAGTGCCTAACAATGTACGAAAGCCGTCGGTGCAATGAACAACCAATGACGATCAACGACAATAAATTTTTCTACGATCAAGAACCAGTGGAAGATGGATGGTGGTTGGAAACAGTCACAGTCAAAACTATCAACTGTGCCGTCGAAAAAATCCAACTGTACCAAGAAACAGAAGGGGAAAGTTTTTCAACTCCCCTTGGAATAGCGCCAGCAAAAGCAGGCAGCATATCCCACAATCACCTTACTTTAATTTGGGATAAAACATTTACCGTAAAATCAGAGCCTAAAGCACGTCTGGTTGAATCTGGTGTCGCAATAATAATAACAACCGGCACACCGAATAAATTCCGAATGCACGATGAAGAAAAAGAACTAGAATTTCACATACAAATAACGAACAAGAGGTGCCTCCCACCACTGACAACTTGCGACGTTAAAGCAGATGCTTTTGACGTGATAGGCCAACCTAAACTATACATTTTCACAACACCAATTATTCCGAAAAATTCTTCGCTAGAGGAAGGGTCAAGAAAACGCCCGGTGTTGAAAGAAGATGCAAGTATTGATGTCGTCGCCAACTTTCAATACTTGCGTGACCAGCTCCTCGACAACGAAAACGACTTGACTCGTGAAATAGAGAACTTACAGTGCGAGAAAAGGAAAGCTACCCATGAACGTGTTGTTTCTACAGCCCAGTTTAACGGATGGCTGGCAGCATCCATGGTCAACCTTCCGAGGTGTACTAAACTGAGCGCGTTCGGAAAAACAGTGCTAGCTATTACTTGCAAAGTGCGCAACGTGTCGTTCGCTGCAGAAGTGACAAACTGTGGACCTCAGCAAAAATTTGAAAAATATACCATAAATCGTGACGGTTGGGAATTAGTTCCGTTTTCACCGTGTTATTGGTCTGTAGGCTTTATAAACTTTAATGATAAGCGGTATGCTTACAGCAATGGGACTTGGCGGCCAATCGTCGCACAGATTGTGGTCCCAACACAAACATTGGCGCATTCATTTCGCTATAATGAAGTGAAATATTTTGATTATGTGCACCAATCTAATCCAGCATATAACGACGCCCTATTGGACAGCATGAACGTGCTAGCAGATATCGTTACAACAATTAACGATCACTCCGCCGGAAATTTCACGCCATCTCACGTTCCAAGGACCACTAATATCTTAGTCAACGCCGAAGAATTGTCTGTCTACCCGGATTGGATTGAAAAAATAAAGAAATATTTTCTTCTTGCCGTAGTCATCATCATTGCTATTATCCTGATTCGCATTTTCATAGCTTGTGGCTGTTGCAATCTGCTTAAAAGTTTTTGCTGTTTTCTATGCAAACCTAAAGCTACCACCGCCGTCAATCCACGCGCGCGCCGTCCTTTGAATTGAATTACGGGGCGTAATTCAACGGAGGTGGGAGTGATGTAATGAAGCGTCCGCTTAGATAGCGCGCGCTGAATTCTTATACTATTTTATTTGAATATTAGTTACACATACCATATATAGTCATGTGCGAAACAAGCGCTATAGTTATTTTGGCCAAGCTTTTATTGTATACGCTTCATGTACTGCTTCTTCCATTATTAAGATAGAAAAGCAAGCTTATCAGCTCGCCGCGAAGGGATAGTCGTAAGTCAGTTGAAAACTGTCTTAAATGACAAATTCAGGGCCTATTGTTAAGTCGGAATTATCCACAATTCACACTTTTCTTCACAGACTTTTTGGTTTTAAAACGGGATTTTTCTGTTACAGTCCAATATCCTTGCAAGTTATTTACGTTTAGTTTGCTCAACTCATATGTTCCTATTTTTACACATAAAGTTCAATGATTGAATTTTAAACATGACCATCATTTATTTTAATTACTGCAAAACTTAAATACAAATCTGGTTATTGCGTCATGGTTGGGTCATCAAAGATTGCGTCATCACGGCGATGCTATGGACATCTGGTGGTGATTTATTTGGGCGGCATATATTCGTAATATTATTTTACTCATGTTTAACCATACATTACGAATCTATTTCAATAAAAAATATTCGACGAAAAGGATTAATTTTAAACTTAACACGTTTAGTAAATGACAAGCTTACACATGTAGTGGAAACTGGAACTTAAACCTAAGGTGAAAAAGTTGTAGTCGCCACCGCCAGATGCCACTAGTCGTAAAACAATTATTTTAACAGTTTTTCGTTAATTACGGGAAAACTAATTAAGTTAATGGAATTATTTTTGTTCTGGTCGCATCGCATATTTTTTGTGTAATTTTTAAGACCAAAAAGTCCGAAATCTGTCGTGAAACGCCCGAGCTATGGAGCGTTACATACAGACAGACAAAGTGACATGGCTTTTTTTTTCTGCGTATGCGATTATTAGCTTCGCCCTTCGGGCTCGCAATTATGCTTAAACCATATTAATTAGAATTATGAAGCTAGATTTGCAGCTACAAACACGTTTGTTTGCAGCTGCCAATCTGGAATGTTCTTACCTTTGTTCTCGATTTGCAAACATTTATATTTAGCATTTTGTACGAGGGTTTATAAGGAACTCTCGATCCGCCAGCTTCAGTTCAGTCTCTTTCAGCTCTTGATTTACGTCAGTTTTCTTCCAGTCTTTAGTTCTAGATTTACTTCCGTCTTGTGTTCCTGTTCTAGTCTTGATTCATCTTAGTTCCCTTCTTCAATCGTTTCTAACAGTTACCGGTCCCTTCTTGTGTACCGAGAGTTATTAGTGTTGAGCGATGTGTTGAGTTCTAGTGCTGTGTCAACAAGTGTCTTATCCTGTCTCCTGTTTCTTCTATTTTTCATCTCAGTAACGGTATGTTATTCTTAATTATTATTTGTGCTACTAGTTATTAGTGTTAGTCCAATACATCGGCTTGTGGGTAAAACGCCTCTGGTTGTTTATTCTTTAAGATAGAAAAGCAAGCTTATCAGCTCGCCGCGAAGGGATAGTCGTAAGCCAGTTGAAAACTGTCTTAAATGAAAAATTCAGGGCCTATTGTTAAGTCGGACTTTTTGCTAAATGCCTCCCTAATTTTTCAGAATTTTTCTGTATATTTTATGTTTTTTCTCTGAAATTTTCTGGAAAAAAATTCTATCGTGAAATTTTGATTTGTTTGAGTCATGGTTAACAAAGGGCATGGGTCAAAACAATATTTTTATTTTAAAAAAAAGTAAATCTATAATGCGACTTGAACCATGACCCTCTTCATTATCAATCCAGCGCTATAACCAAAAATCTATTTTTCGTCTTTTAATTCGATCCATTATCAAAGTAAATAAAATTATTTTTGTTCTGGCAGCACCGCATATTTTTTGTGTAATTTTTAAGACCAAAAAGTCCGAAATCTGTTGTGAATCTGTTATACACACTTTTCTTCACAGACTTTTTGTCTTAAAACGGGATTTCCTTGCAAGTTATTTACGTTTAGTTTGCATAAGTCATATTTTCCTATTTTTACACATAAAGTTCAATGATTGAATTTTAAAAATAGCCATCTTTTAGTTTAATTACTGCAAAACATAAATGCAAATCTGCTTGTTGCGTCATGGTTGGGACATTACAGATTGCGTCATCACGGCGATGCTATGGACATCTGGTGGTGATTTATGTTTACCTAAAGTGAAAAAGTTGTAGTCGCAACCGCCAGATGCTACTAGTCGTTAAGCAATTATTTTAACAATTTTTCATAAATTACGGGAGAAGTAATTAAGTAAATAAAATTATTTTTGTTCTGGTCGCACCGCATATTTTTTGTGTAATTTTTAAGACCAAAAAGTCTGAAATGTGTCGTAAAAAGCCCGAGCTATGGAGCGTTACATACATACATACAGACAAAGTGACATGGCTTTTTTTTTTCTGCGTATGCGATTATTAGCTTCGCCCTTCGGGCTCGCAATTATTTTTAGTCTTCTCTTTGTAAAGTTATTCCGTCCGAGAGGATGGATCTTTACAGTACCGTATACATGATCCTATCGATTTGTGCAAACTTTTATACCGAGTATTGTTGCGAGCCCAAAGGGCGAAGCTAATTGCGAGCCCGAAGGGCGAAGCTAATAATCGCATACGCAGGAAAAAAAAACCCATGTCACTTTGTCTGTCTGTCTGTCTGTCTGTCTGTATGTATGTATGTAACGCTCCATAGCTCGGGTGTTTCATGACAGATTTCGGACTTTTTGGTCTTAAAAATTAGACAAAAAATATGCGGTGTGACCAGAACAAAAGTTATTTCATTTACTTGATTAGTTCTCCTGTAATTAATGAAAAACTGTTTAAATAATTGATGAGTGACATCTTGCGGTGGCAACTACAACTTTTTCACTTAATGACTGGTGACATCTTGCGGTGGCGACTACAACTTTTTCTTTCTAATTTTCTTTTAAATTCCACTTTCCATTCTTAACGTGCTTGTCATTTACTTAACGTGTTAAGTTTAAAATAACGTGTTAAGTTTAAAATTAATTCTTTCTTGTCGAAAAATCACCACCAGATGTCGATAGCATCGCCGTGACGCAACCATGCCCCAACCATGACGCAACAACCAGAATTGCATTTAAGTTTGCAGTTATTAAACTAAAGGGTGGTTATTTTTAAATTTTCAATCATTGAACTTTATGTGTAAAAATAGGAACATTTGAGTTGAGCAAACTAAACGTAATTAACTTGCAAGGATATTGAACTGTGAATGAAAAATCACCACCAGATGTCGATAGCATCGCCGTGACGCAACCATGCCCCAACCATGACGCAACAACCAGAATTGCATTTAAGTTTGCAGTTATTAAACTAAAGGGTGGTTATTTTTTAATTTTCAATCATTGAACTTTATGTGTAAAAATAGGAACATTTGAGTTGAGCAAACTAAACGTAATTAACTTGCAAGGATATTGAACTGTGAATGAAAAATCACCACCAGATGTCGATAGCATTGCCGTGACGCAACCATGCCCCAACCATGACGCAACAACCAGAATTGCATTTAAGTTTGCAGTTATTAAACTAAAGGGTGGTTATTTTTAAATTTTCAATCATTGAACTTTATGTGTAAAAATAGGTTAAATATGAGTTGAGCAAACTAAACGTAATTAACTTGCAAGGATATTGAACTGTGAATGAAAAATCACCACCAGATGTCGATAGCATCGCCGTGACGCAACCATGCCCCAACCATGACGCAACAACCAGAATTGCATTTAAGTTTGCAGTTATTAAACTAAAGGGTGGTTATTCTTAAATTTTCATTGAACTTTATGTGTAAAAATAGTAAAATATGAGTTGAGCAAACTAAACGTAATTAACTTGCAAGGATATTGAACTGTGAATGAAAAATCACCACCAGATGTCGATAGCATCGCCGTGACGCAACCATGCCCCAACCATGACGCAACAACCAGAATTGCATTTAAGTTTGCAGTTATTAAACTAAAGAGTGGTTATTTAAATTTTCAATCATTGAACTTTATGTGTAAAAATAGGAAAATATGAGTTGAGCAAACTAAACGTAATTAACTTGCAAGGATATTGAACTGTGAATAAAAATCACCACCAGATGTCTATAGCTTCGCCGTGACGCAACCATGCCCCAACCATGACGCAACAACCAGATTTGCATTTATGTTTTGCAGTTATTTGACTAAACAATGGTTATTTTTTTAATTCAATGATTGAACTTTATGTGTAAAAATAGGAACATTTGAGTTGAGCAAACTAAACGAAAATAACTTGCAAGGATATTGAACTGTGACAGAAAAATCCCACAGGATTGCAATTGCGAAAGAAAGTGTTGATACGAGGTTATATAAGGGTGATTCGACTCGAGATGATTTTAAAGGGTGCCAAACATACACCGTTTCTGTCAGACTGTTTTTACCACACAAAAACACCGTTTCTGCCTGATTGTTTTTTTTACCACACAAAGAAAACAAGAAATCACATTGCTCCATCACTTTGATGATTTCTATTCCCAGAATATCGATTGTTTTTACCATACAAAAAAACAAATTGATTTTAAAGGGTGCCAAACACACACCGTTTCTGTCAGACTGTTTTTACCCCACAAAAATACCGTTTCTGACTGATTGTTTTTTTACCACACCAAAAGCAATAGTCAAACCTATTCCCAGATTATCGAACGTCAAAATGTCTTCTAAGAGAAAACGAAAGGATGAACTTGCAGCTAGGCAAGCCAAACGTAGAGCAACGGAATCTGAAGAACAGCGGTTTGCTCGACTTGAAGCAAATGCTGTCAGGAATGCTGCAGCGAGATCAGCCGAGTCTGAAGTACAGCGGTGTGCTCGACTTGAAGCAAATGCTGTCAGGAATGCTTCAGCACGATCAGCCGAGTCTGAAGTACAGCTTTGTGCTCGACTTGAAGCAAATGCTGTTAGGAATGCTGCAGCACGATCAGCCGAGTCTGAAGTACAGCTTTGTGCTCGACTTGAAGCAAATGCTGCCAGGAATGCTGCAGCACGATCAGCCGAGTCTGAACAACAGACTAGTTATCGCCGTGCTCAAGATGCTCTGAGACATGCATCCGCCAGAGAAGTCGAAGTAGAAATTCAAACTACCGCTAGACGTGCTGCTGATGCGACAAGGCATACAATCGCCAGAGAAGCCGAATCAAAACTTCAAGCTTCCGCTAGACGTGCTGCTGATGCGACAAGGCACACATTCGCCAGAGAAGCCGAATCGGAAATTGAAGCTTTCGCTAGACGTGCTGCTGATGCGACAAGGCATACAGTCGCCAGAGAAGCCGAATCGGAAATTCAAGCTTTCGCTAGACGTGCTGCTGATGCGACAATGCATACAGTCGCCAGAGAAGCCGAATGTCCTCAACAAACTGCTGCTAGACTTGCTGCTTCCGCTGCTCGCTTTGCCGCCACTATATCCAACGAAACCCAAGATGAAGCTACTGATAGGCGACAAAGTAATGCAAGTGTTCAGCGACGATCTAGGGAAACCCGTCAAATCTCCAAAGAAGAATATCTAGATGCTTTTGATGCTTCCGTCAATGGACCGCTTCATAAGCAACCTTTCGTAGACAAGCATATGAAAAAATTCCATTCTGAATTGCATCAATTAAATCAGCAGCATTGCCTCCACTGTCGAGAATTGTGGCCTACAAGAGATGCAATTGTCGATCCCTACATTTGCTGCCGTTGCAAGAAACTTACGGAATTCAACCCTTTTGGCATTCAAAATGATATGGTGCGTGATTTTTCATCTATTCCACTAGCAATTCAGAAGCACTTTCGGGAACTTACTCCTCTTGAAGAAATGCTTCTCTCGCCAGTAATTTCCATCATGTCTGTCTTCCGGCTACCTTCTGGTGGACATGTTTCTCGTGGCTACGTGGCAAATTTCAAACAAGACGTAGCCGGATTCATCAGAGAGATTCCTCTCACAGCAGAGCAACTTCCGTGCCTCGTCATAAGAAGGAGAGGTGTGGACAACACCTGTGCCGAATTCAAAGTTTGCCGTAAACGAGTTGAAGCAGTTGGCCGATTTCTCATTCAGAACCATCCAGGCTTTGCTTCACATCGCATCACTTTTAGCCAGACCAACTGTGATTTGCTGCCCGAAGATGGACCTTTGTTAAATATTCCGACGATGGACAGCGACAACGATGAATTGAATGTCACTGACGAAGGAGCCATGACAAGGGATGTTCCATCAGAAGACAGTCTTGATCAGCCACAACCTCCTGATGTCGCTTTCGTCATTTCAAACAACATCAGGCCTCCTCAACAAAATGAAATATTAAATGCGCTCGATCCGGTTAATTGGCCAACAATTTCAACTGAGCCTATCAACGAATTTGAGGTCATGTCTGGTCTTGCATCTCTGGCTTTCATCAAGTTGTTTCCTCTTGGGCAAGCTGACCCAACAAAGAAAGGTCGCAGACAAGACCTATCCGAACTCGTTGCTTCTAACCACTTAATGAAATATGCCGAGATTGATTGTACAAAGGAACCCGACGAATCTCATCCAAACGGGTATTTGTATTTTCCGTTTGCTGAACATGAGCGCTTCTGTTTTTGGTCGGTTGATCGCATACGACGCCATCGAGCCCTTGGGCAGTGTTCCGTTTTTCTGAGACAAAATCCCGAAGAAGCTGCATTGTCTATGGAGGAACTTAAGGCTATGGCTGCCAACGGTCAACTTGACTCGGTCATCAGCAAAATGTACTCCTATACAGCCAATGTCACTGGCAGTGACGCCTACTGGAGCAAGCGTCGGAGAGAATTAGAGGCTATAATGCAACAGAAAGGTCTTGGCACGGCTTTTTTTACTGTTAGCTTTGCTGACAATCACTGGTACGACCTCCATCGTCTCATGCCCAACGGTGCAGCTGAACCAAAACTTCGCTACCAGAGTACAAATGCAAATTTACATCTAGCAGACTGGTACTTTTCCGAAAAATTACGTCTTTTTATGAAGCATTTTTTCGGTGGTGTCTTGGATCACGAATGGTTTTGGTATCGTTTCGAGTGGCAATCAAGAACAGCCATTCATGCCCACGGTGTTGTAAAGCTCAAAAACGACCCGGGGATTGCCGACCTAGTGATTAAAGTCTATGCTGGCCGACTTATGGCGCAAAAACTAGCTGATCCACAGTACACAGCAAACCTTAGCGAACAAGACGTCCTAGAAAAGCAAGATCTTGTTGAAACCGGCATTCTTGCAGAACTCAAGGTTCTAAAGTATGCCGATACTCTGTTGTGTGCCTGTAATACTCGGTCTGATCCAGTCAACCCGTTCAATGCTGAAGTACCAGTTCCCCATCCGTGTTCAAGCAATGTCTCGTCAATTCTGAACGATGTAGCAGCCATGGACGACTTTTACGAAAGATTGGCAAACTGTGTTCAACGTCACGTCTGTCGACCAGATGGTTACTGTAAATCTAAGGATGGCAAATGTCGTTTTCACTTTCCTTTTGATCTAGTTAGTGAATCGAGAATAGTTTTTGAAAAAATCGGAAACACAGACTCTGTTCGTGCTAAAATTGTTCTCAAAAGAAACGACAAGTTCATGAATGTCCACAACAGATCAATGTTGGAACATTGGTGTGCCAATGTAGATCTTCAGCTCATTCTTGATCATCACGCTGCAATGAACTACATGGTCAAATATGCCAGCAAACAAGAGCGATCTGGAAACACTTTACAGCAAGTGATCAAAACGATTATCAACAAGGCTGATGTCACCGACAATGCTGGCTCCGCATTTCGCTCCTCAATTATTCGTTCCATTGGCCATCGTGACATCGGGAAAGGTGAAGCGTCGCGCATTTTGTCTTCCGGCCACCACTGTGAATCATCCTTCAATTACGTCAACGTTTCTTTGGACCTGACTGTAAACGAAGTCTTAAGAAATCCAACGACTGGTGAGTTGGAAACTCGACCAACTCTGCTTACATACTTTGCTAAACGTCATGTCTACATTGAACAAAACACCTACCCCAATTGGAATCTTGATCAACCCAATTTTATCGAGTTTTGTCGTCACTTCACTGTCGTCAAAGGGAATCTTAGAAATAATCCCAATCCGGACAAGACCATAGTTTTGACATTTCCGGTGCATCGAAATTCTCCTACGTCAGCTACCTACCATCTGTTCTGCCGATATTCGCTTATCAAGTTTTTCCCATGGACGGAATCATCTATTCCAATGCTTTTGGATGACAACCTTGTCGTACGCCAATGGCAAGACTTTCGATTGACTGCAGCTCAGGAACTGCGTCAATATTTCAACTTAGATGAAGAATTACAAAGTCGATTAGATCAGGCAGCTGATGACCTCCAGGAAGAAGACAACATTGAAAACGACAACTTTAATCAACTTGAATGGCAGCAAGCGGTCGGTATGCGACCTGCTGGCGAACAAGAAGTTCGTTCTGATCTACCTGTGATTGACCGTTCTTTCCCTTGGCTGACTAGTCTTCAGCTTCATTACACTCCACATGAATTGGCCTGTGGAAGCACTTGGGTGGTTAATCATCTAACCAATGGAAGAGATCTCGGCACTGATTCTACAGATTTACCCTTTGTCAGTCCCAGTCAACTGAATCCTTCACAACGAATGTGGTTCGATATGGTTGTTGAGGCTCTGCAATCTCAGAAACAGTTGTTATTGATCGTCAATGGCACAGCTGGTACCGGCAAAACCTTCACTATTTCAGCAATTTCCAGTGCTGTCCCTAAAGAACATATCGTCCGTTCGGCCTACACAGCGAAAGCGGCCCATCTCATCCGCGGTGAAACTTTGCATAAGATATTTCAAATTCCAGTAGAAAAAGGCCAAGGTACAAAGTTCGTCCCACTTAATGGAGCGAAACTGGCAGCTCTTCAAGAGAAATTTCGTCATGTTAAAATTATCATAATTGACGAATATTCAATGTTGAGTTTGACCATGCTTGGAAAAATTGACGCTCGTCTTCGTGAAGCCAAAGGCAACAACCTTTTTTGTGGTGGGCTGACTGTTATTTTGGTTGGAGATCCAGCTCAACTTCCTCCTGTGGCTGCTCCTTCCCTCTATTCCCAATCAACAGCACCGTTTGCCAACGAGGGTCGGGCCGCTTACTTGGCTTTCCAATCCGTCATCAAGTTGACAGAAGTTCGACGACAACAAGTAGAAGATGGCGACATTGACCAGCAAACATTCCTGGACACACTCAACTCTTTGAGAGATGGAAACTGTTCCATAGACCAGTGGAAATTCCTTCAAGCAAGGAATCCGGAAGCCATTGCCAACTTTGGCACTGATTTTGAAGATGCGACCTACTTGTTTGCCACCAACGAAGCTGTAAATCGCAGAAATTACTTTAAATTACCACAACTTCAAATGCCAATCACCCTACTACGGTCGGTAAATCTGCCTTCAAGTGGCAAGTCAAAGCCATCTGATCAGTTTCGAGGGCTTGAAGTTGAACTGTACCTTGCGATCGGAGCACAAGTAACGTTAACATCCAACATCAACACGGCTGTGGGTCTCACTAATGGTGCCAGAGGTACCGTGGTTGATATCGTCTATTCCAAACAGCCCAATGTTGATCTGCCTGATTTCATCGTTGTTAGATGGCCTGATTATACCGGCCCTCAATTCTTCTCTACAACCATGAATAACGGCATTTCAACTCACAACTGTATACCAATCCCGGCCATATCCATACGGTCTGATGACACCAGAGCCGTCAGGATTCAGTTTCCCCTTCGCCTGGCTTATGCGATGACCGTATGGAAATCTCAAGGAGAAACTCTAGGCAAAACTGTTGTAGACATCGGTCCCAAAGAAACCGCCGGCCTGACTTTCGTGGCTCTTTCAAGGGTAAGACATATTAGTGATTTGGCCGTCTTGCCATTTGACTATCAAAGAGCATTGAAAATATCGACTGGTGATGGGTTATTTGCTAGAAAGATGGAAGAGAGACGGCTAAATATGTTGTGTCAGGCTACACAAGATCAATGGTTTGAAAATAACCCAGAATAAATTTGTTTTATTTTCTTACTGTTTTGCTGTCTCACAAATTTGCTTTTCGTGTGCCTTTGTCACTCAACAACGTAACGTCACTTTTGAATACAAAATAGGTCCTGAATTTGTCATTTAAGACAGTTTTTAACTGGCTTACGACTATCCATTCGGCGAGCTGATAAGCTTGCTTTTCTATCTTAATCGCATACGCTGAAAAAAAAAGCCATGTCACTTTGTATGTCTGTATGTAACGCTCCATAACTCGGGTGTTTCACGACAGATTTCGTACTTTTTGGTCTTAAAAATTACACAAAAAATATGCGGTGCGACCCGAATAAAAATAATTCCATTTACTTAATTAGTTTTCCCGTAATTAATGGAAAACTGCTAAAATAATTGTTTAACGGCTAGTGACATCTGGCGGCACTTGCCACGCCATGGTGATGGTGAGATGTTGATATACATCTAATCTAATCACCACCAGATGTCCATAGCATCGCCGTGATAACGCAATCTTTGATGACCCAATGATGACGCAACAACCATATTTGCATTTAAGTTTTGCATACCAAAAGATGGGTTTTTTTTAAATTAAATCGTTGAACTTTATGTGTAAAAATTAGAAAATATGAGTCAAACTAAACGTAAATAACTTGCAAGGATATTGAACTGTGAATGAAAAATTCCAAAGGAATGCAGTTGCGAAAGGGAAGTGTGAATACGACTCAGAAAAATCAAAATTTCGCGATAGAATTTTTTTTCAGAAAATTTCAGAGAAAAAATAAGAATTTACAGAAAAGTTCTGAAAAATTAGGAAGGCATTTAACAAAAAGTCCGACTTAACAATAGGCCCTGAATTTTTCATTTAAGACAGTATTCAACTGGCTTACGACTATCCCTTCGCGGCGAGCTGATAAGCTTGCTTTTCTATCTTAATTACCAAATTAGATATTAAAGAAATATTGACAATAGTAAGTTCGGTACTTTGACGGTAAATCTATGTTAGAGGTTCGAACCTTGGAAAAAGCCATCCTTTTTATTATTTGATTCTTCAAATACATTTTCATTTACTTATATGCATATAAAAAATTAGCATAAAATAAAAAATTATGTTTTTTTGTGGGTTGTTAGGTAAAAGATCTAACGAAAGAGATTCGAGAAGACTTGAAAGAAATCAACATTCTGTGTTTGACGTTTTTGACTATCGATTTAAGTTGCAAATAGTCAGAAAGAGTTATTTTAATCTGAATAACTTTTGAATAGAACATGAAGATCATAGAAATAAAATTAACTTTGTTGATATTTTTACTAGCTATCCAGTGAGATCAAAAATGGAAAAAAAAATACAATACTGTTCATGTTTGGGAATGAGTTCCATGGAATAATGGGAAGAAAGTGTCAACACTCAGTAAGTTGCAAATAGTCAGAAATTTTTCTGGTAATTTCCAGAATAAAAACATAGTGCTAAATTGTAGTGAGAAAAATCCATAAAATAAGATCACTTATACACTTCTTTGGTGTAATGGTTAGCGCATCGAGTGTATCAGTAAGTTGTACGACGGCTTGAACGAGCGTTCATGGTACCGCATACATGAGTCAATCAGTAAGTTGTGCGACGGCTTGAACTAACGTTCATTGTACCGTATACATGATCCTATCGATTTGTGCAAACTTTTATACCGAGTATTTTATTTTGATTTTTTATCATTTAAGATAGAAAAGCAAGCTTATCAGCTCGCCGCGAAGGGATAGTCGTAAGCCAGTTGAAAACTGTCTTAAATGAAAAATTCAGGGCCTATTGTGAAGTCGGACTTTTTGCTAAATGCCTTCCTAATTTTTCAGAATTTTTCTGTATATTTTATGTTTTTTCTCTGAACTTTTCTGGAAAAAAATTCTATCGTGAAATTTTGATTTGTTTGAGTCATGGTTAACAAACGGCATGGGTCAAAACAATATTTTTATTTAAAAAAAAAGTAAATCTATAATGCGACTTGAACCATGACCCTCTTCATTATCAATCCAGCGCTATAACCAAAAATCTATTTTTCGTCTTTTAATTCGATCCATTATCAAAGTAAATAAAATTATTTTTGTTCTGGCAGCACCGCATATTTTTTGTGTAATTTTTAAGACCAAAAAGTCCGAAATCTGTTGTGAATCTGTTATACACACTTTTCTTCACAGACTTTTTGTCTTAAAACGGGATTTCCTTGCAAGTTATTTACGTTTAGTTTGCATAAGTCATATTTTCCTATTTTTACACATAAAGTTCAATGATTGAATTTTAAAAATAACCATCTTTTAGTTTAATTACTGCAAAACATAAATGCAAATCTGCTTGTTGCGTCATGGTTGGGACATTACAGATTGCGTCATCACGGCGATGCTATGGACATCTGGTGGTGATTAATTTTGACCCAAATTGAAAAAGTTGTAGTCGCCACCGCCAGATGTCACTAGTCGTTAACCAATTATTTTAACAGTTTTTCATTAATTACAGGAGAACTAATTAAGTAAATGAAATTATTTTTGTTCTGGTCGCACCGCATATTTTTTGTCTAATTTTTAAGACCAAAAAGTCTGAAAAGTGTCGTAAAAAGCCCGAGCTATGGAGCGTTACATACATACATACATACAGACAAAGTGACATGGCTTTTTTTTTTCTGCGTATACGATTATTAGCTTCGCCCTTCGGGCTCGCAACCAAATTAGATATTAAAGAAATATTGACAATAGTAAGTTCGGTACTTTGACGGTAAATCTATGTTAGAGGTTCGAACCTTGGCAAGAGCCATCCTTTTTATGATTTGATTCTTCAAATACAATTCATTTACTTATATGCATATAAAAAATTAGCATAAAATAAAAAATTATGTTTTTTTGTAGGTTGTTAGGTAAAAGATTTAACGAAAGAGATTCGAGAAGTCTTGAAAGAAATCAGCATTCTGTGTTTGACGTTTTTGACTATCGATTTAAGTTGCAAATAGTCAGAAAGAGTTATTTTAATCTGAATAACTTTTGAATAGAACATGAAGATCATAGAAATAAAATTAACTTTGTTGCTATTTTTACTAGCTAACCAGTGAGATCAAAAATGGAAAAAAAATACAATACTGTTCATGTTTGGGAATGAGTTCCATGGAATAATGGGAAGAAAGTGTCATCACTCAGTAAGTTGCAAATAGTCAGAAATTTTTCTGGTAATTTCCAGAATAAAAACATAGTGCTAAATTGTAGTGAGAAAAATCCATAAAATAAGATCACTTATACACTTCTTTGGTGTAATGGTTAGCGCGTCGAGTGTATCAGTAAGTTGTACGACGGCTTGAACGAGCGTTCATGGTACCGCATACATGAGTCAATCAGTAAGTTGTGCGACGGCTTGAACTAACGTTCATGGTACCGTATACATGATCCTATCGATTTGTGCAAACTTTTATACCGAGTATTGTATTTTGATTTTTTATCATATATAATTACCAAATTAGATATTAAAGAAATATTGACAATAGTAAGTTCGGTACTTTGAAGGTAAATCTATGTTAGAGGTTCGAACCTTGGCAAGAGCCATCCTTTTTATTATTTGATTCTTCAAATACATTTTCATTTACTTATATGCATATAAAAAATTAGCATAAAATAAAAAATTATGTTTTTTTGTGGGTTGTTAGGTAAAAGATCTAACGAAAGAGATTCGAGAAGACTTGAAAGAAATCAACATTCTGTGTTTGACGTTTTTGACTATCGATTTAAGTTGCAAATAGTCAGAAAGAGTTATTTTAATCTGAATAACTTTTGAATAGAACATGAAGATCATAGAAATAAAATTAACTTTGTTGATATTTTTACTAGCTATCCAGTGAGATCAAAAATGGAAAAAAAAAAATACAATACTGTTCATGTTTGGGAATGAGTTCCATGGAATAATGGGAAGAAAGTGTCAACACTCAGTAAGTTGCAAATAGTCAGAAATTTTTCTGGTAATCTATATATAATAAAACAACAAGCTTTTGTGGGAGGAGCCTGTGTCTGTCACGGACATTTTTGGGGGAGGAGCCTGTGTCTGTGTCAACACAGGCTCCTCCCCCAAAATGGAACATGCCCCAACATGCCAAAACAAATCACCACCAGATGTCGTCGCCGTGATGACGCAATCTTTGATGACGCAACAACCAGCATCACCACCAGATGTCTCGCCGTGATGACGAAATTTTCAAGTAAGGTACTGGGCAGATTTCTCACGTTACAATCTATTACGGGCAGATGATTAAGCTACAGAAAAGCGAATAGCAAAATAGTCCGACTTTACGCTAGACAAAAGTTCCCCGGATTTGACCGGGGCTCAGGTTACTCGTCCATATATAATAAAACAACAAGCTTTTGGGGGAGGAGCCTGTGTCTGTCACGGACATTTTTGGGGGAGGAGCCTGTGTCTGTGTCAACACAGGCTCCTCCCCCAAAATGGAACATGCCCAAACATGTCCAAACGAATCACCACCAGATGTCGTTGCCATGATGACGCAATCTTAGATGACGCAAAAACCAGCATCACCACCAGATGTCTATAGCCGTGATGACGAAATATTCAAGTAAGGTACTGGGCAGATTTCCCACGATAAAATCTTTAACGGGCAGATGATTAAGCTACAGAAAAGCGAATAGCAAAACAGTCCGACTTTACGCTAGACAAAAGTTCCCCGGATTTGAACGGGGCTCAGGTTACTCGTCTATATATAATAAAACAACAAGCTTTTGGGGGAGGAGTCTGTGTCTGTCACGGACATTTTTGGGGGAGGAGCCTGTGTCTGTCACGGACATTTTTGGGGAGGAGCCTGTGTCTGTCACGGACATTTTGGGGGAGGAGCCTGTGTCTGTGTCAACACAAGCTCCTCCCCCAAAATGGAACATGCCCAAACATGCCCATCACCACCAGATGTCGTCGCCGTGATGACGCAATCTTTTATGACGCAACAACCAGCATCACCACCAGATGTCTATAGCATCGCCGTGATGCAACCATGCCCCAACCATGACGCAACAACCAGAATTGCATTTAAGTTTTGCCGTTATTAAACTAAAGGGTGGTTATTTTTAAATTTCATTCATTGAAATTTATGTGTAAAAATAGGAAAATATGAGTTGAGCAAACTAAACGTAATTAACTTGCAAGGCTAAACGAACTGTGAATGAAAAATCCCACGGGATTGCAGTTGCGAAAGGGAAGTGTGGATTCGAGGCTATATAAGGGCGCTTCGACACAAGGTGATTTTTAAGGGTGCCAAACACACACCGGTTCTGTCTGATTGTTTATACCACACAAATAAACAAGAAAGAACATTGCAATAACAGCCCCAAGAGTTAACTTACCTGACTTTTCAGAAAATAATTTTGTTGTTTGTATTGAAGACGCAACAACTTTGATAACAATTTCTGAAACCTTTTCCCAACCGGAGTCTATAAACTCCCAACCCGAAACTGAATAACGAGAACTATATTCCCGTTGAACCCGAAGTCAATATCATTGATGCAATAGACCTCCAAGTTGAAAAGACAAATAGACAGAATGAACTCATTCATAATTTCATCAAACAAAACTGCAGAACTAAGAGGGAAAAAAAATGAAGAAACACCGGAAGCGAGGGAATTGAGATTGAGTGCTGTTAGGGAACGTTACGCCGAAAGGAAACGTAAAAAAACCCAAGAAGAAAATATCCATGATCAGTCTGAACAGGCTTAACGACAACGTAAATTACGTCAACAGGAAACGCCGGAAAGGAGAGAAAAAAGACGCAGAATTGACAAAGAACACCACCAGATTCAACGTGCAACAGAAGAAGTCGAAGCTGATCATGCGAGAAGATGCGTAGAAGAAATGGATGACGGAATTCGCTTTATTGAAGAAACACAGGAGGTGGCGGAATTAACGAGTGAAGCGTTTGCAGAGCAATCTATAGAACCTGAAAAGGATGGACCAGAAATTTTTTCGGATGGGTTGGAAAGCGTTGATTGGACGCAATTTGAAAAAGAAACTGAAGATTTACGACGAGCAAAGTATGCTCAAGATCATGCAGATATTGTTCCAGTAGAAACAGAAGAAGAGCAACGCCACCGACAAGAATTTTTGGAGCAAAATCGGCTAACAAAGGTGATGAAGACTCATCAATTAGCTCAGAAGCCAATCATAGATGAAAGCAAAATTAAGATTTATTCATGTGGGAAAATGGATGTGATTTGCGAATTCTGCGGAGCAATTCATTTCAAAGGCGAATTGGCAAGTGGCAAGAAATTTAATCTTTGTTGTTCCAAAGGAAAGGTGATTCTCCCTCCTCCTAAGGAATGCCCAGAATTGCTGCAAATGTTATTTACCAACTGCCATCCTCAATCTGCGAATTTCATCAAAGATGCCCGACAGTACAACAATGCTCTCGCATTTGCATCACTTGGAGCATCCATTGATAATCTACGTGGAAGAGGACCATATTGTTTCAAGATTCATGGGCAACTGTACCACAATACAACTGCCGTTCAATACTATGATGAAGAAATATCCGTTCCTCCCGCTCTCAAGTACGCGCAACTTTACTTCCTGGATTCTAATCAAGCGAACGAACTACGATTAAATAATCCAGCAAACAGAAGCTGTGATAGCGTTCTCATGGAACAGCTAGATGCTCTCATTCGTCGTGTTAATCCATATGCTGTCATGTACAAAAACATGCGTCAAGTGGCTATGGAAGAGGACCGTCAAGCAGCAGTTGAAGGTAGGGCTCCGTTAGTGGTTTCGATGGTTATTCATAACGATCGAAGAACACAGGATGAAAGAAGATACAATAGCCCCGCAGGAGAAGAAATTGCGGTTGTCTTTAAAAGCATTGATGGTGCACCTCCTGAAAACAGGGATATCCGAGGGCATCTATTGATTCCACGGAGAGGAAAAGTTTTCATTAGGATTGATAATCAAAAACCCATGTGCGATCCCATAACGTACCCATTGCTTTTTCCGAATGGTGACAATGGATGGGATCAAAATTTAAAACGAAGAAATTTAAATGAAGACCAAGATAATGTTTCACATAATCACAATGAAGAGCAAGAATTATTGGATGGAGAATCTAGAATCGCAGACTTACACGATGAAGAAGTCCAAATGCAATCTGAAATTGTACCGGAACCAGAATTTGAAACAGAAGTCGACATTGATTCTGATGTTCCAGTACCAATCTATGACGTCAACCGAAGAGGACCGCGTTCCAGAATAACTCAGTGTGAGTTTTATAGTAGTCAACTTTCGATACGTAAAGGGATTTTTAATGCGGTTTTATACGGAGGACCGCTGTTTCAACAATATGTTGTTGATGCGTACGTGAAAGTTGAGGCGAACAGGATCCATTATATTCAAACGCATCAAAAGGATCTGCACGTTGCACAGTATAATGGTCTTATGGACTATATTACGACGCGAGCTGAAAGAGACAACATTACTGTAGGGACACCTGTGATTTTACCTTCGTCTTTCATAGGTAGTCCAAGAGCGATGAAACAAGGATATCAAGATGCAATGGCTATTTGCAGTAGATTTGGAAAGCCGACTTATTTCCTCACATTTACCTGTAATCCAAAGTGGCAAGAGATTACGGAGAGCATCGAGAGCTATCAAGTAGCAGCCAACAGACCTGACGTTGTTGCAAGAGTATATCAACTGAAATTAAAAGAACTCATCAAATATATTCAAGAAAAACAAATTTTAGGGGTTGTTGTTGCAAGAATTCACGTAATTGAATTTCAAAAGCGAGGCCTACTCCATTGCCATGTGTTGATATGGATTGATCAACATGACGTTCCTACAACTGAATCTGAAATCGACAAGACAATTTCAGCTGAAATTCCGGATCCAGAAACGCACCCAGAACTTCACAAAATAATCATGAGCAACATGATTCATGGTCCGTGTGGTACCATTAATCCAAACTCACCCTGCATGGACGGTAGTAAATGCACGAAATCGTTTCCAAAACCTTTTTCACCATCTACAGTCATTAATTCCAATGGGTATCCAACCTACAGAAGACGAGACACCGGTATTTCGTATCCTCTAAACGACAAGCCCAACTCTCCTCGAGTTGATAACAGCTGGGTTGTTCCTTTTAATGCTTATCTCTCTCTGAAATACAATTCTCACATCAATTTAGAGTTTTGCGCCTCTGTTACAAGCGTCAAGTATATATTTAAATATATATACAAAGGACATGATTGCGCAAATATTCAAATTAGTAGAGCTGAAAATCAACAAGGTCAACAGGAAATAGTGTGGGATGAAACCAAGCAGTTTTTGTACACAAGATACGTGAGTGCTCCAGAAGCATGTTGGCGAATTTTTAAGTACCCACTTTGTTTCCGATCTCACGCCGTAAGTCGATTGGCTGTTCATCTTCCTCAAGAACAAGCCTGTTTACTTCCAACCAGGATTTGAAGATCGAGCAGTGTTAAATGCAGCTTCAAAATTAACTACTTTGACAGCTTGGTTTAAATTAAACCAGGATCACGAATCGGCAAGACAGTACTACTTTCGCGAAATTCCGAATCATTTCTTCTTCGATAAAAACCAACGTAGATGGAAGCCAAGAAAGAAGAGAATAAATGTTATCGGCAGAATTTATTCTGTTGGGGTGAAACAAGTAGAAAGACACAGTCTTCGCTTGCTTTTGCTCGAGGTAAAAGGAGCAACAAGTTTTGAATATCTTCGAACAGTCGACAACATTTTGTATCCCACATTCAAGGAAGCGGCCATAGCAAGAAATCTTCTCGCTGATGACAGTGCTTGGGAAAAAGTTATGGAAGAAGCCGCTGCCTTTGAAATGCCAATTCAGTTAAGACAACTTTTCGTTGACATATGTTGCCACTGTCGTCCGACGAACGCGCAACTTCTTTTTAATAACAACCTCGAACATCTCACTGAAGACTATACAAGAAACGGGCATCGAGAAGAAGTGGCCAAAAATCTAGCGTTCAAATGGATTCAAGATAAGATAGTGCAGAATGGAGAAAAATATGAAGATTTTGAACTACCCATACCTGATTTCCAACTGATTGATAGACTTATTTCCGCTGAAATTGAAGAAAATGATGAGAATGTCCAAAGACAAAAGAAATTGAGAGGGGAAATGATGATGGCTAAATTGAATGTTGGTCAACGAGCGGCATTCGATCAAATAATGGCCGCAATCAATGATGAAAACTGTCTTCAATCGCGTCAATTCTTCTTAGATGGTCCTGGTGGAACGGGGAAAACCTTTCTCTACAATACTCTTATCAACGTTCTACAGGGTGAAGGAAAAAAGGTTATTGCTGTCGCTTCAACTGGAATCGCTTCAACATTGTTAATCGATGGAGCCACATATCACTCTCAATTTAAAATTTACCCTCCCATCACAGAAACCACAAGATCAAAAATAGAAGAACACGACTTCTTGGCGAAATTGATAAGGGATGCCGCACTCATAATCGAGGACGAAGCTACTGTGATGACCAACCACGCTCTCAATGCGATTAAGCACGTCACTGAAAAAGTGACTAAGAATAACAAGCCTTTTGGAAATAAAGTCCTTCTTCTCGGGGGAGACTTTAGACAATGTTTGCTAGTAGTCAAACATGGAAATCGAGTTAAGGTAGTCGAAGCTACCATTAAAAACTGAAAGAGTTGGTCCACCTTTCGTCAAATTCGATTAACAGAAAACATGCGCACCACGGCGGGAAGCCAAGAGTACGCAAATTGGCTGATTGAACTGGGAAATGGGACGTTACCAACAACAGGAAATTTAAGTTCAAATGTAATTGAAATCCCTCCTGACTTCCTGATTACCGAAGAAAACGCTGAGTCTTTCACCGGAGATGACCAAGATCCAAGAATCAGTGCTTTAATTCATCACGTGTTCGGGGATCCGAAGCATCTATTAGATCAAGATGTCTCTGAAGAAGTAAATTCCCGTGCGATTTTATGCCCCAAGAATGATGAATGTTTGAAGATAAACAACGCAATAATAAAAAACATGCCTGGCGAGGAGTTTGTTTATAAGAGCATAGACACAATCACAGGTGATGAAGAAGAAGTTCCTAATTTTCCAACAGAGTTCCTCAACACGCTGAAAATTTCTGGAATTCCACCTCATACCTTAAAACTCAAAGTTGGAGCCATAATAATGCTTCTGAAGAATATAGACTCAAGACGAGGACTATGCAACGGAACAAGATTAGTTATCAAACAGCTCCGTCAAAACGTTATCGTTGCAGTAATTTCTTCTGGAAAAAAATAAAGGACAAAGTGTGTTCATTCCAAGAATGAACTTGTCCCCAACAGATTCAGATCTGCCGTTCACCCTAAACAGAATGCAATTTCCAGTGCTTCTCGCCTTTGCCGTAACCATAAACAAATCACAAGGCCAGACATTCGATCGGGTTGGGATTCTTCTTGAAGAACCTGTTTTCAGCCATGGACAATTGTACGTCGCCTTTTCCAGAGCGACTTCAAGAGAAGGAGTCAAAGTCGTTTACATAGAAGGTGCAAAACGAGGTAAAATGCTGAACAAATCTACAACAGTACAAGACCGTGAAAAGGTGTTCACACATAAAATTGTGTATGAAGAAGTTCTTTCATCAACTTAAAGAAATCTATCAAAGAAAATTATTAAAATAGCTAACGCTTACCATACATTTACGTAACATTTGCGTCCATCATTTTTGTTCGACACTCACTTTCACTTACGTTTATTTGCTTGAAAGTGAAAGCGATGATTCAAACTTTAAGCTAGACCCAAGTTCCCCGGTCTTGACCGGGCTAAATCCTCTAGTTTCCAGAATAAAAACATAGTGCTAAATTGTAGTGAGAAAAATCCATAAAATAAGATCACTTATACACTTCTTTGGTGTAATGGTTAGCGCGTCGAGTGTATCAGTAAGTTGTACGACGGCTTGCACGAGCGTTCATGGTACCGCATACATGAGTCAATCAGTAAGTTGTGCGACGGCTTGAACTAACGTTCATGGTACCGTATACATGATCCTATCGATTTGTGCAAACTTTTATACCGAGTATTGTATTTTGATTTTTTATCATTTATAATTACCAAATTAGATATTAAAGAAATATTGACAATAGTAAGTTCGGTACTTTGACGGTAAATCTATGTTAGAGGTTCGAACCTTGGCAAGAGCCATCCTTTTTATTATTTGATTCTTCAAATACATTTTCATTTACTTATATGCATGTAAAAAAAATTTAGCAAAAAAATTAAAAATTATGTTTTTTAGTGGGTTGTTAGGTAAAAGATTTAGTTACGTTAGATATAGATTATAAAGATTTACTTTCGTTAGATCTTTTACCTAACAACCCACAAAAAAACATAATTTTTTATTTTATGCTAATTTTTTTATATTTTATTTATTATTTTTGAAGAACGCAAGTAAATTAACAGAAGACGACGTAACAACACTTACAAATAAAAACCAAGAACTATCTCAGAAGCTAGACACATTGCAAATTGAAACCAACTCCAAAGAAGCAAGCATAAAACTTTTGAAGACAACCAAACGAGACTTGTCCAATAAAGTCTCTGACCTCGAACAAGAACTTAAAGCTAAAGATTTATACATTCAAAAACATTTGAAATCAACTTTAGTAGCAGATACGCAAACCCATTCAAAGCCAACGCAAACAACTAATATTATAACCATGACATTAGGCAATGGAAACGAAGATGCACCAATAACAAAGAGTCATTTACGTGAATTATATTCACAGGACGAACGTAAATCTATCCCGATTTTTAAAGGCAAAAGAGGAGAGCAGTTAGTTAATAATTGGTTAAAAGATGCGGAAAGAGTCGCACAAAGCGCAGGGTGGGAGAAGAAAGATAAAATTAAATATTTTTCAGATAGACTAAGAGGAGATGCTGCGGATTGGCATAGTGATTATATGGAAAGAGCACAAGATGAGGAAGATTACGATGCATGGAAAAAAGCTTTAATAAATAGATTTCTTACAGAAACAGAGTTAGAAAATTTAAGAAAACAATTAAACGAGCTTCGGCAGACCCCCGATCAAAGCACACAAACTTTCGTTAGTAGAATTAATCAGTTATATGACATCATTCACGGAAAAGAAATTACATTAGGTGACAAAGCGACGAACGAAGCTAGGGCATTAGCAATATCTCTGAGCCAAATGAGAGGCGAAGCTAAACAAAAAATTCTTTTAAAGGGTCTCTTGCCTAAAATATTGAAAGTAGTTTGGAGCCGCATGGACGTTGATAGTGCTTACGAAGACGTATGCGAAATCGCCTACGCCGCAGAAACTTTAGTTAATAGAATGGAACAGAATGAAGATAAGAGTTTAAAGGCCACTATAGCAGGTATCTCTGCACACGATAACGAGCAAGATATAGAGATCTTGCGGCAGAAAACAAAGATTGTTCATTTAGAGAAACAGTTAGCCGGTCTAACTATCGGAAAAAATGCTCCACAGGAAAACAACGAGATTGATTTTCCCTCAATAGCAGTTGCCGACGCCTTTAACAGACACAGATCACCTTCCAGCGATCGTAGACGGTCCAATTCGGAAAATCGGATCCGTTTTCAGCACCCCCCAAGCCGCCAACACAGCGCGGATAGAAATATTCCTCGATCTAGAGGTACGAATAATCAACACCATAGATCACGTAGTTCTAGTGGTAACAGATATAATGATACACTAGATAACCGTCCGAGAAGATAGCCAACTCCACCACTACAAAATTATTCAAACAGGTCACAAGGACAATTTCAGCGTCCCCAAAATTTTAATCCTATGTTTAATCCTCGTCGTAGATTTCAGAATTTAAGTGAATATCCCCAGCATTTTCGAAACCAAACGTTTCGTGCCCATCAGGTACCGCGCCAGAATAACTTCGTTACCTCAGGTCCCCCTGGAGCTAGGCCACAGCATAACGCTTGGTATAACCCAGCCCAAGGATTTAGAAATAGAGACATATAGAGTCTTATGCTTTTGGAAAGCGAGGCCACTACGCGCGAGAATGTCGCAGCGTGCCCCCGCCCCCGTCAACAGAACAGCAGTAGGTTTATCGAGTAACAGTGTTGTAAATATAAATATACCCGTAATATGTAGCGTTACGCAGTTAATGCGTATACCAGTGAGTTTTTCTGGTCTAAAGACACAAGCTTTAGTAGATACAGGTGCCTCAGCTAGTTTCCTTGCACATCGACTACTTATAAATGTACCCTATGGAGAAGTTAAAGAAATAAATACCGCCAACAATAGCACACAGCTTTTTAGAACAGTATCAGGAGAGTTAGTCAAACCACGAGGATGCTACGAGCTAAATATTAAACTAGCTCATAGACACTCGTTTAAACATCCATTTTATATAATGTCAGAGTTAGAAGAAGGATGTATTTTAGGTTACGATTTTTTAGCAGCTAACGAAATAATAATAAACCCTAGCGAACGATCGATTAGCTATAAACAAGACAATGAGTTAAAGAAACTTATAATACCGCCATTACAGATTAACTCAATTGCCATAGTTGATCCACCCCAATTTAATTTAGAAGGCATACCAACAACACACAGAGAAAATTTAAAGAACCTTTTAATTTCAAATTTTTCACTTTTTACTGAGAATTTAAATGAGCTAGGAAAAGCAAAATCAGTCAAGCACCTTATACGTACAACCAAGCTTCCGAACGTTATGCCTATGAGAAGAACGCCTGAAAGGCTACGACTTGTTGTAAAAAAACAAATAGAAGACATGTTAAAACATAATATAATTAGGCCCAGTACAAGCCCTTTTGCATCACCTATTCTTTTAGTAGCTAAAAAAGAAGAAGGACAGATGAGATTTTGCGTGGATTATCGTGAGTTAAACAGTGTAACCATAAAAGACAGGTACCCCATACCAAACATTCAGCTAATTATTGATAGTCTACACGGTGCCAGTTATTTCTCGACTCTGGATTTGCTCAGTGGATACTGGCAAATCGAGATCGAAGAAAAACATAAATATAAAACAGCTTTTATTTGTGAGTATGGCTTGTATGAATTTAACTGTATGCCATTTGGTTTGTGCAATGCACCAGGCACATTCCAAAGGGAGATGAACAATGTATTAAAGGACGTGCTGTACGAATTTACACTTGTTTACCTTGACGACATCATCGTTTTCAGTAAAACGCTTGATGACCACATAAAACATTTGAAAATTATTTTTAAGCTTCTGGCAAATGAAGGATTAAAATTAAAATTAAGTAAGTGCGATTTTTTCAAAACAAAAATTAAATACTTAGGTCACGTGATTACAGTAAATGGTTTTCATCCAGACAATAAGAAGATTACTTCAATTCTAAACTACCCCGAACCACAAAACGTAAAGCAACTACTCTCGTTTTTAGGATTAGTTAATTATTATCGAAAATTCGTTCGAAGTTTCGCAGAGATAGCGCATTATTTAACAGAACTGACAAAGAAGTCATCGACTTGGATTTGGGAAGAAAACGAAAGGGACGCCTTTCGACGTATCAAGAATTCGCTAACCAACAATCCACTCTTAAGGTATCCAGATTTCACCAGAGAATTTTTAGTATACACAGATGCCTCAGGATACGGGATTGGAGCTGTGTTAGCACAGATACAGAACATACCCCCCTCAGAATCAGATCCAACACAGGCCCACGGAGAACAGGAAGTAGTTATAGCTTATGCGTCAAGACACTTAAACGAAAGAGAACGAAATTGGAATGTATCAGAAAAAGAATGTTTAGCGATTGTTTATGCATTAGAGCAGTTTAGACCATACTTATACGGAAGAAGTTTTAAAGTATACACAGATCACAAACCATTGGAGACATTAATGAAGAAAAAAGATCCGCATGGCAGATTAGCTCGTTGGTCGTATGAAATGCAATCATACGATATGATAGTCCTACATCGTCCTGGCCAGAAAAATCAAAATGCCGATGCATTAAGTAGGACTCCATTACCATCAATAGGATCGTTAATATTAGTAAAAGAAGAAAAGGTACAAAATGATATAATATTAGCACAGAGAAAAGATAATTATTGTAAAGAAATAATACAGAGACTAGAAGAAAGCAATAAGAAAGAATGTAATGAATTCCGTTTCAATAATGAAGGTATTTTAGTAACAAATGAAGGAAAAATAGTTGTGCCTAAAGAGAAAATTAATGAAATTTTAGAATTGAATCATGATCATATTTTAGCAGGGCATTTAGGGATAGCAAAAACGCTAGCGAGAGTAAAACGCCAATTCGTTTGGCCCGGCTAGGCAAAGACGTTACTGAATATGTAAACAATTGTATTGCATGTGCAAAACGTAAGGCCTATGGGTCGACTAAAGCCCCACTTAAGCCATTGCCTTTAGTAGCAAACATTTGGGAACAAGTCGCAATGGACATAGTAGGGCCGGTTACGGAAAGTAGTGAAGGAAACAAATATATTTTAGTTTTGTCTGATTACGCAAGTAGATATGTAATGACCATACCAATGAAAGACCAGAAAGCGCATACGATAGCAGAACATTTAGTAAAAAAAGTCTATACAAAATTCGGTCCTCCAGCAAGAGTATTGACAGATAAGGGAACTAATTTTCTTTCAAAACTCATTTCAAAAATATGCATTCTTTTTAAAATTAAGCAAATTAAAACTACAAGTTACCACCCGCAGACGGATGGACTAGTGGAAAGATTCAACAGGACTCTGTGCGATATGCTCGCATGTTATGTGAACGATGAACCAGAGTCATGGGATAAATATCTCGACTTTGTAACTTTCGCATGTAACACTGCAAAGCAAACTAGTACAGACTGTTGCCCTTTCTATCTATTTTTTAAACGCGAAGCAGTAGTGCCAAGCGATATTTCTATCAATGATGACATAGACGTTTTTGAAGATGACGCAGATGAATACGATAAACAATGGAAAAGAGCTCTAAAACGTTCGAAAGAACGATTAGAGAAAGTTCAATCAAAGCAAAAACGGCTACATGACAAAGGTAGTAAATTAGTTAAGTATAACGTAAACGATCACGTACTCTTAAAAGCCCATTCTACCCCAGGAAAATTTAATAATAGATTGTTAGGACCGTATAAAATAAATAGAAAAATATCGGACCTTAACTATGAAATTATCAAAATAACAGACGAAATAAATAACACTGAGGACGAAGGGAAATATATAGTACATGTAAATAGGTTAAAATTAGTAACCAGCACTCCCAATAGTATAACTAGCCCTAACCCAATAATTATTAAGAAAAGACGTAAAACCATTAAGAAGATACAAACTAAAGTAGGAAAGAAAAGAGGTAGGCCTCCAAAAGTAAAAGAAGTCGTAACAGCGACAAAAAGAAGAGGTAGACCTCCGAAGATAACAGGGGTTGTAATTCCCCCACAACCAAAACGTGGAGGTAGTCCCCCAAAACAACCAAAAGTTACAGATCAGGAATTACCTAATAACAACCCCGTAATTCCACCGACACAAATACGTGTGTCACATAGATATCCACTTAGAAATAGAAATTAAAGCTTAACAAACAGTAATCGTATTTTGTTTTTCCAAATTAGATGGGAAACAACGCTGTTCTTATCACAGCATGCTATTTGTCGATTGTCTTTACGCCTATTTTGACGCTTAATATACAAATTTGCGACTGCTCGAAACCAGTCACGAGAGGTCTGCTTGACCTTACAGACCCAGATTATTGTTTCAAAAATCACACTGATAAAGAGGATGAACAAAAAGTTATGAGCAAATTAGTAACCTATTATGTGGCTACTAAAATACAAACAGACCTGCGAGTAGAAGGACTCGTATGCTCGCAATGGATAGAAACGAAAAAGATCACAGGATCATTTTGGGTAGGATCATATGACACGGAGCATTTTCACACGACGAAAGAAGTCAGTCCCCAAGAATGTTGGGAAATGAAATCGCTATTAAACTGCGCAGGAAATAAGAATATAGTTAACGGTAAAACATATAGTTATAGACAAAAACCAGTAGGTGAAGGAAAATGGATATCAATAAAAGAATATTCAGTAGTGAATTGTTTAGCCCAAGACATTGAGATTAGACAAGAGTCCACCGATGGACCACTTCTATCACCATTTGGATCGCATAACGTATCGTTGAAAAACGAACACCTTATCGTTAACTACAATACTATTGTGTGGCGCATACCAAACGTTCCTACAGAGGAGGTAAAATGTCAAGAAAAGAAACAATTTAAAGGAACAGGCAAAATATCTCTCATTAAAATAGACAGAAACCCAAGATTAAAACAGATAAAGACAGGTAGAATATTAGATACCGAAAAACAAGTTGAAATTTTATTTGGTCCCGAAAAATTCAACCTTTGCGCCGGTATGTCTAATTCTTACAAAATAATTGGCATACCGGATACCCACATAGTTTTTGAAGACGAGATCGAAAAATTCTTCTTAACAAACCCAATGTCAAAAACTCGACACACAAGACAGCTTAAACAAATTAACAACGGAAATAGCCACGTGTTTGCATGGGGACACCTCAATCCCCTTGCATCATTTCCACCCACCGAGTTCGACGAGAAATATGAAGACAAAAATTACGTGATAACAACTTCCGACATCGAAAATCATCTGTTCCTGATGCCTTGAGTTCCAATCAACAAAACTACATGGAGCGAGCTAGGAATTTGGCCGAAAACGCAGCAGCTCTTCGAATTTTCCACGGACTATTCAATTCGTTTTACAACAAATGGAACCAGTTACTGTTTGACAGTAAACAACCCAAACCACCTGCTCTTCAAAGATTGTTCGATACCCCACTCGACTTGGATCTATGATGACTACCGAATGTACATTATGGAAACACAGTCGAAAGGATGTCTTACAGCAGTCAAGGACCAGGTGTCACTTGAACCTTGTGAAATGGAGCCCCACTCAATCAAGCAGATGTGGAGATTTGATCAACGTAATACGGACTACAACCTACGTCAAGCATATCCAAACATCACAATAGAAGAATGGGAATTCGTCCACGAAGAATTCAGAAGCAGAACTGCAGAAAACCTATTAAATATAGACCATATATTTAATTGGGGACAACTTATGAACAAAAACAAAAATGGAAAAACGCCGATGTGTATGAACAATATACACGGAAAATTAAACATCTCTATGGAGCCATGTCAATCACCAGGAGACCCGATGCAGTTTCCAGATCAACTGTTTGAATACGACATCGACTATACCATCAGGAAGTTCGACACCAATCATTGTTTAAGAATAAACGAAAAGAACGCAGTTCTCGAGCAATGCAACCCAGATAGTATGAGATGGGGAGCCAACGAGATAACTGGACAATTAATGGATGTGAACTCAATCAAATGCATTGAATTTCACCAAGGAAAGTTAAGATTAGGATTATGCAACGAAGACCAGAAACCCAGACATCAAAAATGGAAATTCGAAGCATACAACCCTAATCTAATAAATTCCGTAGAGCATCCCAGCTTAATACCTTCCAGGATTCTCGAGTGGCATAAAAACTTTTCCATTCATGATATGCCATTCCCGACGATGCCGCCAATCTTCCAGAATCAAAATAACATGAGCCTCATTGAAAATGAAACGATACCAGAAATAACGCCAGTTCCAGACAAAACAACAGAGACCAACAAAGAAGAAACAACGCCAGTTCCAGATACAACAACAGAAACCAACAAAGAAGAGTACCCTGAAATATTGGAGATAAAAGCCGTAGAAACACCGATCATAAATGAAACTAAAGTTGCAGCAGCGTAACAAATCAAACAACAAAATCTAGGGAATAATCAACAGAAAAACCTAACAACAGTCTTCGCAGGCGAAATAGTGAGGCCAGATGCAGGAATCAATAATAATTCAAGCAACCCGCCAACAATGAACCCAACAAGACCTACAGATCCTCCAGTACCTGCACCGACAAAACCTGCACCAAAAGTGACATCAACAACAACAACCACAACAACAACCACAACAACAACGACATCGACAACAACTTCAACTTCAAAACCCATACCTTTAACCGAACCAACAAAACCACCTGTACCACGCCCACGTAATTCTACACAAAGCAACACTCCACCCCAAACAAAAACAACAAGTCCCAACCAAAAAGTTACAAAACAACCCTTACCCTTACCTCATCCTACCAGAACCATCATACCTCACCAAAACGATTCCAAAACTATACCTATACCCACAAAAGCCACATTACCTTACCTTAACGACTCAACCGACAAAAGCAAAAACACCACACAAAATAAACCAACGACAGCAAACAAAGAAGAAATCAGCGAGATCATCAAGCCCATCATCCAATCCTTCCACGAGCAATATAAGCAGAACATCGAGATTCAACACGAAAATGAGCTGGCAAGAGAGATACGACAAATATACTGCCAGGTGTCTGTGTTGAGAAGATTGCAAGCCATGACACTGTCTCAGACAAATGGAATTCTAGCCGCAGCAGCATTGGAGCTACCAACTTGTTCACGACTTCAAGGACTTGGACAATCTCTACTTCTACAGGAATGCGAGAAGAAGCAAGTTACAGTCGGAGCAATAGAAACGAAATGTGGATTCCAGCCATACACGGTTTACAAAAATAACAACTATACAATTGGAACAGATGGATGGTCAATCCACCCATTTTCCAATTGTTTTTGGAAAACAAACCTTGTCAATCTAAACGGAAAAACATTTCACTGGGAACACAACACAACCCACGCAGATTGGACAGAGCAAACGCCGAATATACACACACCAAATTTAAATCTTGTATCGCAGTTTGAAGAACTCTCTCTTAACGATTTTAACTACGCTTTAAAAGGACACCCAGCTCATTCAGTAACAGACTTAGAACGACTCAACGTTTTAAACGAATTAATAGGTAGGATAGAGGAAACGCACGACAATTCGTTAGCTGGAATGATAATGTCAGAGAAACAGGATACGAAAATTGAAGACATGTACTCTTGGACAGATTATCTAAAAATTATCGTCTTTACTACGATAGGATTTATAATGTTTATCCTAGTCGCGTATATTTTTGCACGAGTCAACCCTGTACCAGCCATGATAGATTCGTTTCAACAACGCCGAAATCGCCGTGCAGCAGTAGAAATACCAATAGAGCAGAGTCATCACATGGCATATGCCACAAACCATCCAGTTATAATGCCAGGAAATATGTATCCATATGTTATGCCACCAAGTGCGCCTGTCGAATCAATAAGCCGAGCAAATAGTTTCCTTAATCAAATTCATCTGTAACTGCTGACAATTGACAACATACTTATCGCCGCATGGAGTAGAGTAGAAATGCTTTGAATAACTATATACAAAAATATGTTAAAAAAAAAAAACACCTTCTAATATCCAAAACACCATATCATCATAGAAAAGAAAAGAAAAAATGAACCAAGAGGATTTTGCAACGACCCCTTCGGAACGTCAACGGATTTGGACCTTTAGCACTACCCACATGAGTAGGAGAAATGCTTTTCCTCCCAACCGGAAACATGGAATTGAAAAAACTACCCCGAAGATTCACGAATTGGTTTTGATGGACAGTCACACCGAGCTGAAGTATTGGCTTACGCGACACCCAGAGGACATTGAGAACAGCTATCGACAAAAAACGCCTCTTCTGGTAGCTATCAAACATAATTCGTATAAATGTTTCAAGATTCTCCTAGAGCACGATGCAGACGTCGAAAAAAGTAACTCGAAGAACGAAACGGCGCTAGTGACCGCGGTACGATTACACCGAATTAACATGATCGAAGACTTGATCAACAAGGGCGCCACAATCTACAGCGGAGATCGATTGGCTAGAACAATCACGGAAATACTCATCTCACGGGATGACGTAAATAGTATACGGTTCGTCCATATTTACAAGAAAAACCTTCTAGAGCACGATCTGGTTAATCAGGAATTTCCTTTGACTTTGGCAATAAGCCATCAGGCTAGGAATTGTATCGATTACATCCTCAGCCAAAACCCAAAAGTCGAGTCATTTCTAATCAACAGAAAATTCAGCTGCCCCATTTCAGTGGCTATAAGAAGAAACGACATCGAAACCATAAGGGCTCTAGTAGAGCTAGACAGATTCCAGCACATTTTCAACACAAAAGTGCATAAATCTCTTTCTTATATCCATCTAGCAGTGGAAAAAAACCGACATGAAATTGCCGACATTCTACTATACCACGGAGCACACGTAAATCTACAGGACAATAATGGAAACACGCCCGCACACTTCGTGAACGATATACCTACGTTAAGGGTATTGATTTCTCACGGAGCCCGCCTGGAACTTGGAAATCGTAACAACGAAACTCCAATCATGGCCGCAGAAAAAGATGGCAGGAATGCCGTCTATCAATATTTACGCCTCTACAATCATGAAAATAGGAAAAAGGTCTATAAAACACTCGACAGTAGATTTTATTACAATAATTCTGACAGAATCGAGAAAGCGATAGCAGCCATGAACATAATGTCGGACGTCCCAGATAGCACACTGCAGTCCCATAGACGCACAAAACACGTCACTTTGAGACGTCTGAGATGTACTTGGCACATAGCAGATTCCCAAGTTTACATTCTTAGGACGTCTTTTACGTATGGCCAATGTCCGCTTCGCCGAGATCTCATAGCGGTCCTTATCCCGTCCCATGGGATGAACATTAGACGTACTTGGGACGGAAAAAGGATCTCAAGAAGTCATTAATAATAAATCTTTTTCTGGACTCTGAATTTCGTTCCTTTTTCTTTACTCTTCTTTTTCTTATGAGTGTTTGCTGTGCCGACATTTTTTCACGAACGCTGATCCGGATATCCGGACGACAAGTTTATTTGTCAAAGTATGCAAAGGGTTACCGGACACACTACATAAATCGACTGCACACTAACAGCGCTGTTGAAGAAATATGGAACCTGAACCGGGGGTCGAACCCGGATCGTCGTGGTGAGAAGCCAGTACTATCCAGATGGGCCACGAATTCATGTTTTCAGTTATGAAGATAAAGGTTATAATAAGATTTGAGAATCAAAATTTGCCGCGAAAACACAAAGACAGTTTCTCCGAAATTTTCTAAGTGTCAAGAAGGAGCCAAAAAATAAAAACGGGACGCATCAGAGACTTCTACGAGAGGGAGTAAAAAATGACGTATCCGACAAGATGAAAAATGAGTAACGCATTCAAATAAGGGCTCGCAATGGGACATCTTAGAGATTCCCCTGTGCCCACCGCACCAGCCGCACGGCTTTGGTCCCGCCTTGGGACACAAATTCCTATCTGGGACGAGACCTCCCAAAAAGGAAACTACGAGGATATGCCAGACTTGGAAGAAATACCGCCAATTAAGCACATCCCTATTCCGCCACGAAAGGTCAACGAGAACATCTACCCTACAAGAACCGAAATGTCACGCCTAGACGACGGTGCACCAAGTCTCAAATTACGGAATTTTAAACGCCTAATAGAAAAAGCCAAATCGAAACTACCCCCACCACCTGGATACCGACGGGACTATTCTTTGATAACAAGCGAATCAGATAGCGACATCGAGAAAAACATTATTGCCGACAACAAAATAACGCCTTCCGAGAATGAAGATGACGACGATCTAAACGAATTCGAATAAAGGAATTTAAAAAAAATAATAATAATAACAAGAATAAAAAGAGACAATGGTAGCAGAGCGTTGTAGTAATCACCAGTAGCAGCTAATAGTTATTTACAAATAACAAAAAGAAAAACCTAAAAAAAAAAGCCAATAACATTTAATGCTAAAAAAAAAGAAAGAAAGAAAGATGCTAATTAGCCAATACATCGTAGTTACCGACTTTTTAGTCATTGCCTTGACATAGCATCACTAATGAATCGATTTTACCCAAGCAGCTAACATGGACGCCAACGCAAAAGCGCTAAAGAGAACGTTCGCGTTAGTAGCTGATAGAAAAGAAAACACCGTGGTACTCCTGGACGTAGAAGCAAGAGTAAGGAAAATACCAGCGAAAGTGATGATCAGCAGCAGCGAAACAGTAGTGTTTCAAACAGAAAGGAGATTTATTAACAACAAATAACAAATCGACCTTGAAGCAGATTCACTAATAACACTTCACGAAGCGGATCCGGAAGATGAAGGTCCACTACACAGCGACGACCTTTACTACGATGACGTAAGTTCAATCGATAGCGGATCGACGGAGCCGAACCCTGATCTACAACTAAACTTCGCCTCGGACGAAAAAGCAGTTTCCCCTTCAACCAGGACTCCCCAACAACGAATGCAGCGGGGAAGCTGAGCAGATTTACGCTCCCCAAATTCTTCTCCGAAGCGAGGAGGAGTATCAGCAAAACAGGAAGGATCTCATCAACCAATACAACCGCGACAGCCGTGAACTATATCGACGTTTTTACTCCCAGGCCCAGCAACTGAAGCGAGCGCGAAAAAGAATTTATTCATCTTAGCTACTTAAAAAAAAAATATTATCAATGTCTTTGACAGTTGCCTTTATGCAGATGTTTGCCATTCTTGCCTGTTTAGTGATTTTTACCAATCTTGCTTGTTCAGTGACCTTATATGTAGCAATGTTGTGCTTTTAATCTTACATGTAGTGATGCTGTGCTTTGCCAATGTTTAAAGATCACGCCCCTTCCCAGTTTGGAACATCTCCAAGCGGGGGAGGAGTGTAATGTTAATTCACAGCATATGGCAAAGCCATTGACAAGTTCTCACACTTGTTGATGCGTTTACCATACGCATCTCCTTAATTACTTTAACAGGCATGGCTACCATCAGACAAGCCATCGCCCGTCGTCCCGTATGTAAACCGGACATTCGACCCATTTGAGGTCTCGCTTGTACGGTCACTCGCTTGTGCTTGTAATCGTGTTACAGTTGTCTTGGTTGTTCTCAATACACCTTTAACCGCACCTCTCGTGTTTGACTCCTGTGACTCATCATCACACAACTTACTGAGTGTTGACACTTTCTTCCGATTATTCCATGGAACTCATTCCCAAACATGAACAGTATTGTATTTTTTTTTTCCATTTTTGATCTCACTGGATAGCTAGTAAAAATATCAACAAAGTTAATTTTATTTCTATGATCTTCATGTTCTATTCAAAAGTTATTCAGATTAAAATAACTCTTTCTGACTATTTGCAACTTAAATCGATAGTCAAAAACGTCAAACACAGAATGTTGATTTCTTTCAAGTCTTCTCGAATCTCTTTCGTTAGATCTTTTACGCACTGTAAGTAGCGCCCTTGAGGCAGCATGCATAACACAGGATTCTTGATTGCTTTCAAGGATATGACGTTAAATATACTGTGGTGTGTTCAATCGCATCTAAATTGGAAACTGAAGGCGCTTTGAGCAGATAATGGAAAGGCGCCATATAAATACGTACATTACATTTACCTAACAACCCACTAAAAAACATAATTTTTTATTTTATGCTAATTTTTTATTTTCTTATAAGTAAATGAAAATGTATTTGAAGAATCAAATAATAAAAAGGATGGCTCTGCCAAGGTTCGATCCTCTAACATAGATTTACCGTCAAAGTACCGAACTTACTTTTGTCAATATTTCTTCAATATCTAATTTGGTAATTATAAATGATAAAAAATCAAAATACAATACTCGGTATAAAAGTTTGCACAATTCGATAGGATCATGTATACGGTACCATGAACGTTAGTTCAAGCCGTCGCACAACTTACTGATTGACTCATGTATGCGGTACCATGAACGCTCGTTCAAGCCGTCGTACAACTTACGCACATACGCATATACACTCGACGCGCTAACCATTACACCAAAGAAGTGTATAAGTGATCTTATTTTATGTATTTTTCTCACTACAATTTAGCACTATGTTTTTATTCTGGAAATTACCAGAAACATTTATGACTATTTGCAACTTACTGAGTGTTGACACTTTCTTCCGATTATTCCATGGAACTCATTCCCAAACATGAACAGTATTGTATTTTTTTTTTCCATTTTTGATCTCACTGGATAGCTAGTAAAAATATCAACAAAGTTAATTTTATTTCTATGATCTTCATGTTCTATTCAAAAGTTATTCAGATTAAAATAACTCTTTCTGACTATTTGCAACTTAAATCGATAGTCAAAAACGTCAAACACAGAATGTTGATTTCTTTCAAGTCTTCTCGAATCTCTTTCGTTAGATCTTTTACCTAACAACCCACAAAAAAACATAATTTTTTATTTTATGCTAATTTTTTTACATGCATATAAGTAAATGAAAATGTATTTGAAGAATCAAATAATAAAAAGGATGGCTCTTGCCAAGGTTCGAACCTCTAACATAGATTTACCGTCAAAGTACCGAACTTACTACTGTCAATATTTCTTTAATATCGAATTTGGTAATTATAAATGATAAAAAATCAAAATACAATACTCGGTATAAAAGTTTGCACAAATCGATAGGATCATGTATACGGTACCATGAACGTTAGTTCAAGCCGTCGCACAACTTACTGATTGACTCATGTATGCGGTACCATGGACGCTCGTTCAAGCCGTCGTACAACTTACTGATACACTCGACGCGCTAACCATTACACCAAAGAAGTTTATAAGTGATCTTATTTTATGAATTTTTCTCACTACAATTTAGCACTATGTTTTTATTCTGGAAATTACCAGAAAAATAACTGACTATTTGCAACTTACTGAGTGTTGACACTTTCTTCCGATTATTCCATGGAACTCATTCCCAAACATGAACAGTATTGTATTTTTTTTTTCCATTTTTGATCTCACTGGATAGCTAGTAAAAATATCAACAAAGTTAATTTTATTTCTATGATCTTCATGTTCTATTCAAAAGTTATTCAGATTAAAATAACTCTTTCTGACTATTTGCAACTTAAATCGATAGTCAAAAACGTCAAACACAGAATGTTGATTTCTTTCAAGTCTTCTCGAATCTCTTTCGTTAGATCTTTTACCTAACAACCCACAAAAAAAAATTATTTTTTATTTTATGCTAATTTTTTTACATGCATATAAGTAAATGAAAATGTATTTGAAGAATCAAATAATAAAAAGGATGGCTCTTGCCAAGGTTCGAACCTCTAACATAGATTTACCGTCAAAGTACCGAACTTACTACTGTCAATATTTCTTTAATATCGAATTTGGTAATTATAAATGATAAAAAATCAAAATACAATACTCGGTATAAAAGTTTGCACAAATCGATAGGATCATGTATACGGTACCATGAACGTTAGTTCAAGCCGTCGCACAACTTTCTGATTGACTCATGTATGCGGTACCATGGACGCTCGTTCAAGCCGTCGTACAACTTACTGATACACTCGACGCGCTAACCATTACACCAAAGAAGTTTATAAGTGATCTTATTTTATGAATTTTTCTCACTACAATTTAGCACTATGTTTTTATTCTGGAAATTACCAGAAAAATAACTGACTATTTGCAACTTACTGAGTGTTGACACTTTCTTCCCATTATTCCATGGAACTCATTCCCAAACATGAACAGTATTGTATTTTTTTTTCCATTTTTGATCTCACTGGATAGCTAGTAAAAATATCAACAAAGTTAATTTTATTTCTATGATCTTCATGTTCTATTCAAAAGTTATTCAGATTAAAATAACTCTTTCTGACTATTTGCAACTTAAATCGATAGTGAAAAACGTCAAACACAGAATGTTGATTTCTTTCAAGTCTTCTCGAATCTCTTTCGTTAGATTTTTTACCTAACAAACCACAAAAAAACATAATTTTTTATTTTATGCTAATTTTTTATATGCATATAAGTAAATGAAAATGTATTTGAAGAATCAAATAATAAAAAGGATGGCTCTTGCCAAGGTTCGAACCTCTAACATAGATTTACCGTCAAAGTACCGAACTTACTATTGTCAATATTTCTTTAATATCTAATTTGGTAATTATAAATGATAAAAAATCAAAATACAATACTCGGTATAAAAGTTTGCACAAATCGATAGGATCATGTATACGGTACCATGAACGTTAGTTCAAGCCGTCGCACAACTTACTGATTGACTCATGTATGCGGTACCATGAACGCTCGTTCAAGCCGTCGTACAACTTACTGATACACTCGACGCGCTAACCATTACACCAAAGAAGTGTATAAGTGATCTTATTTTATGGATTTTTCTCACTACAATTTAGCACTTTGTTTTTATTCTGGAAATTACCAGAAAAATTTCTGTTTATTTTCAACTTACTGAGTGTTGACACTTTCTTCCGATTATTCCATGGAACTCATTCCCAAACATGAACAGTATTGTATTTTTTTTCCATTTTTGATCTCACTGGATAGCTAGTAAAAATATCAACAAAGTTAATTTTATTTCTATGATCTTCATGTTCTATTCAAAAGTTATTCAAATTAAAATAACTCTTTTTGACTATTTGCAACTTAAATCGATAATCAAAAACGTCAAACACAGAATGTTGATTTCTTTCAAGTCTTCTCGAATCTCTTTTCGTTAGATATTTTACCTAACAACACACTAAAAAACATAATTTTTTTATTTTATGCTAATTTTTTTACATGCATACAAGTAAATGCAAATGTATTTGAAGAATCAAATAATAAAAAGGATGGCTCTTGCCAAGGTTCGAACCTCTAACATAGATTTACCGTCAAAGTACCGAACTTACTATTGTCAATATTTCTTTAATATCTAATTTGGTAATTACAAATGATAAAAAATCAAAATACAATATTCGGTATAAAAGTTTGCACAAATCGATAGGATCATGTATACGGTACCATGAACGTTAGTTCAAGCCGTCGCACAACTTACTGATTGACTCATGTATGCGGTACCATGAACGCTCGTTCAAGCCGTCGTACAACTTACTGATACACTCGACGCGCTAACCATTACACCAAAGAAGTGTAGAAATGATCTTATTTTATGGATTTTTCTCACTACAATTTAGCACTATGTTTTTATTCTGGAAATTACCAGAAACATTTCTGACTATTTGCAACTTACTGAGTGTTGACACTTTCTTCCCATTATTCCATGGAACTCATTCCCAAACATGAACAGTATTGTATTTTTTTTTTTCATTTTTGATCTCACTGGATAGCTAGTAAAAATATCAACAAAGTTAATTTTATTTCTATGACGAGTAACCTGAGCCCCGGTCAAATCCGGGGAACTTTGGTCTAGCGTAAAGTCGGACTGTTTTGCTATTCGTTTTTCTGTAACTTAATTATCTTCCCTATACCCTAAAGTTTTCCACTTCAAAATTTGTCGAAATTTCTAATGCCTATGGGGGCGACAGTGCAAGTGTGTAGTAAAAAGTACAAATTTTGAAATGGAAAACTTTAGGGTATAGGGAAGGGTTCTCTGAGTTGATTTTTTTGTAAATCATTCTTTACATTCGTATAGAGTGAGGAATTGTGCTTCTTTTGGCACAAAGAAAAAAATTTTAGCTTTACTTTAAGTATTTTTTGTAAATTTTTGAAAACGCCGTATTTAACACGGCGTATATGGGGGAAAACGGGTGTACCTAATTATCTGAACGATACCGTAGCGCCGTGGGGGTTAATCCTACGACAACTTCATGTGTAGAAAAAATGTAGATCATCATTAGATCTACTCAGGGCCAAAAGGAAAAAAATCTAGCCCAAGCGGTTCAAGAGTTATTGCATTTTTACTAGGACACGTAGTGCCATAAGAATGCACTGAAAATAGGGGGGTGTACCTAATAGTTTGGTGGGTACTGTAAGTTTTGCCACTATAGAACTTTTGATAAAGTAGTAGCTTTGCCAAAGTCAAACTTCTTTTAAAGTAGAACAATTGTCAATAGAAGTTTTTTCCACAGTAGAACTTTTGTCAAAGTGAAAGCTTTGCCAAAGTAGAACTTCTTTCAAAGTACAACTTTTGTCAAAGTAGAGCTTTTGTCAAAGTAGAACTTTTGTCAAAGTAGAAGCTTTGCCAAAGTAGAACTTCTTTCAAAGTAGAACTTTTGGCAAAGTAGAAGTTTTACCAAAGTAGAAATTCTTTTAAAGTAGAACTTTTGTCAAAGTAGAACTTTTGGAAAAGTAGAACTTTTGGAAAAGTATAAGTTTTGCCACTATAGAACTTTTGATAAAGTAGAAGCTTTGCCAAAGTAGAACTTCTTTCAAAGTACAACTTTTGTCAAAGTATTTAGAGCTTTTGTCAAAGTAGAAGCTTTGCCAAAGTAGAACTTCTTTCAAAGTACAACTTTTGTTAAAGTAGAAGTTTTGTCACAGTAGAACTTTTGTCAAAGAAGAAGCTTTACCAAAGTAGAAATTCTTTCAAAAGTCGATTTTTGTTAAAATCGAAGTTTTGCCACAGTAGAACTTTTGTCAAAGTAGAAATCTTTGCCAAAGTAGAACTTCTTTCAAAGTAAAAGTTTTATCAAAGTAGAAGTTTTGCCACAGTAGAACTTTTGTCAAAGTAGAAGTTTTTCCACAGTAGAACTTTTGTCAAAGGAGAAACTTTGCCAAAGTAGAAATTCTTTCAAAATAGTACTTTTGTCAAAGTAAAAGTTTTGCCACAGTAGAACTTTTTTCAAGTTTGAAGCTTTGCCAAAGTAGAACTTTTGTCAAAGTAGAAGTTTTGCCAAGTAGAAATTTTGTCAAATTAGAAGCTTTGCCAAAGTAGAACTTCTTTCAAAGTAGAAGTTTTGCTACAGTAGAACTTTTGTCAAAGTAGAAGTTTTGCCACAGTAGAACTTTTGTCAAAATAGAAACTTTGCCAAAGTAGAATTTCTTTCAAAGTAGAACTTTTTTCAAAGTAGAAGCAGAGCCATACTTATGGTTACGCGTCACTTATGGCGGAAGATTCTCTCGGAGATGGCTTCGTCTTTATGGGTCCTCTACGGACATGCCTCCTTCAAACTCAGTTCCGCCCCCTCGAACTTCTTCCAAGTCTGAGCGCATCTAGCGGTGATAAACTCAACTTAATGAAAAACGACGAAAGATAAGCCGTTGTACAAAAATACTACAAAGCCGTTGAACCAAATACAAGTGAAAAGCAATAGCAAGTGGTGTAGTGGGTATAGCACTGTAGAACCACCCAAAGGAACTTGGTTTCGGGCCCACAGGGAAACATTTCTTTTTTTTTTGTTTTGCTTAAATTTAAGTATTTTATAACACTTTAAGTGGAAACCAATTAAGATTTAAGATAGCCAACCAAACCTATAACGACTAAGTATTGTAATAACGTATCAATGCTGTTAGAACTTAGAAATTAAAATGGGCAGTAAACGGCAGAGATAAGGAGATGGGACACTGCCGTGTTAAAGCGGCCATGACACTTTTGTCGCGCCATCTAGCGACTAATTCTCTCCCTTCATCATTAGCAGCCAAATTCCCAGCAATGCTGGCCCCGGCTGATTTGAAGTTTCAAGGGAAACCAGTGGAGTACTTGAATAGAGCAAGTTGCCAATCCCCCTCCAGCATAAAAAATATAGCCTGTAACCATAACAAATATTAACTACTGTTTTTTGTTCATAGATATTGATATTTTTGTTAGGTAATAAGGTTCAAGGAGAAAAATTTGTGTTTTATAGCTGATCAATGGGAACAGTCCAACTCAAACCTTTTTCATCAAATCAAATTGAAAAGACTCAGAAGAAGGGAACGGTCCAACTAAATTCTTCATTCGTGGTCCATGACTTCATTACTATAAAAGTATACTGCGAATGAGAAATTTATTTGGACTGTTCCCTTATATTGTCACGGGCAATAAGTTCAGTACACTCGTTGAATGCGACACTACAATGTAAATCACTGAGACGCTGGCCGACAACACTGGCACAGTACGGGACAGTGAATCGCACCATCGGTCTACACTAAACTACTTAACTACTCCGATGGTGCCCCTAGTGGGTCTAAACTAACACGAGTAACACACACTTCAGTAAAGCTAAACACACACACGCAGAGAAGAGAAGACACACACAAAGGAACAGAGCAAACAAGCTTGCGACCGGACCGAAACAACAGCAGGCGAACTCTGAAAAAGAATAGAGGGACAAATCTGGTTTAACTAGAACGCCAAGCGACACAAGGCCATCTAGCGCTCACAAAGTAAGGCGAACAGGACGGGACGTGACAATATTGAGTCACTTCAAACATATTCCTGATGTAAAGGGTTGGAGTGGGACTGTTCCCATGATACAGTCAATGTCTTCTTCAAAAAGAAGATATTATTACTTAAACAAAATTATTATTAGGGAATGGTCCAACTGAAATTCTCCTAAACAGCCTGACTTCGCATTTGTAAAGGGACTGGAATGAGATGATTTCAAATATTATTCTCACACTGTTGCCTAAACCTATTTGTGTTGCTGAAACCCAAAACACCTCCCTTCCCAAGGTTTGACGGTCTTGCACAACCGTCGTCTGTTCTGACTTGCTTACTTCACGTGTTCTGAACTGGTGTGTACCTTCTCTGTCCGAAAAGGTGACTTAGAGTTTTATAAAAAGCAATTTAAACTGTATCCACTTTGTTAAATTACTCAGGTATTAATACAGCAAGTGCTATTCAATAATTGGTATCTTATTTCTGTTAGCTTAATACTAAAGTTAAATTCAACAGGTTATGGGCCCAGTATTTTGTTCCCTTTAACGAAATAAGATGGCCAATCAGATTATTGAAAATCATCTTAGAGATGTTAACCATGTACCTAAGTTCGACGGTACCAATTTCCGTGAGTGGAATTTTGAATTGCGAATGATTTTCCAACAACTTGGGCTACTTGGACTTGTCGAAGGAAGAGAAGGGCACACATTGCCCGAAGAGGTAACCAAAGCATTCTGAAATTTTTTACGCATGTCTTCGTCACACTCATATACGTTAAGCACATATGACCCTGTGATACACAACATTTCTCATGTATAATTCCCACACATGTTCACATGTAACTATACACATGTTCACATGTATGACTCGTAGACATGGTCACATGTGTAACTCACTCTCATGTTCACACACGTGTATAGATTTAACACATGTAGCACTATTTAAACTTACACATGTCTAATCAAGCTTCCATGTATAACAATATACACATGCTTACTAAAATCCAAATCTATCTTTTACAGATAAGGGATGATCCTGATAATCCACAACGTATTACAAATGTTGCTGCGATTGATGCTTGGATTCTCAGAGATGTAACATCCAGAAACTACATCTTTGCGACACTAACTAAGCCAATGAAAGAGAGTTTGTACTCCTGTGAAACAGCTGCAATCATGTGGACAAGATTGGACACACAGTACCGGCTTAGAGCAGCTGAGAATCCTCATCTGTTGTGGCAATCATTCTATGAATTCACTCATCACCCTGGTATACTCAACATAATCACACACTGCTTAAACATACCACTAATCATCAAATTTATTTATATAGATGATGATATGACTACCCACATTCGAAAACTCTCATCGATTGTTGACAAACTTAGAGAACTTGGACAACCTCTTGATGAGATGCAGCTTGTAACCAAGGCTCTTGCCACACTTCCTGAACAGTTCAGAGTTGTAAGATCTGTCTGGGCAAATGTCCCTCTGAATGAAAGAACGATTGACAATCTACTACAACGCCTCCGTTCAGAAGAAAATGTTCTTAGATCCAACGAAAGAACTGATGGCTCTAATCAAGCTTTTGCAGCATACGGTCAGACAAGAGGACGAGGAAACCGTGGCAACAGAAGAGGTGGCAGATGTTTGCATGGAGTCAATCGACAATCACCACGACTGGACGTCCGATGTGGTTATTGCTTCATATCTGGTAATGAGACAAAAGATTGCAGAAGGAAGAAGAGGGTTGAAAGAGAGGAGCAAGCCAACAAAGACCAGGCACTATTGTCATCAACTTCTTTCAACCCGAAGAGTGTTCTCGCCTTCTTCGCAGACTCTGGAGCAACTCAACATATGTCAGACAAGAAGAATCTATTCGAAAATTCCATACCAATTCAACCTGGATCCTGGTCAATTGCTGGAATAGGAGACACCCATCTCCAGGTACTAGGAAAAGGCCACATCAGAGCTACTATCAATGTCAATGGCGAAACATCAACCAGACTCATCGAAGATGTCCTCTATGTACCAGGTCTTGGTACCAACCTATTCTCAATTGGTGCAGCTACAAGTTCCGGACTAGAAGCAAGATTTTCTGATGATCAAGTATTCTTATATCGTGGAAACCAACTCGTACTAACAGGAAAACGCACTGGGAACACCCTCTATCTTCTAGACCTACAACCTCAGACAACCTGCAACAAAACAACATTCCACATCGACTTAGCTCAACAGGCCGGTCTACGAGCTTCCCTTATCGTCTGGCATCAATGGCCAACATGTCCTCTCCGACTTAAGACAAGCCTTTGTCCGAATCTTTTCATGTAACAGACAAAGACATGTCTTAAGTTTTCCTTATTTTTATTACATTGCCTCCTTATATTTGTGATACATTAATTTTATCCCTTTTCAATTCACAGCATAAACGTCCAAACGTCTATATTCCCTTTCATAATTTTCTTAAAAAAAATTCTGTTTTAATGGTATGGGTGACATAAAAAATTTCAGACAAAGACATGTCTTAAGTTTCCCTTATTTTTATTACATTGCCTCCTTATATTTGTTATACATTTATTTTATCCCTTTTCAATTCACAGCATAAACGTCCAAACGTTTATATTCCCTTTCATAATTTTCTAAAAAAATTTTGGTTTTAATGGTATGGGTGACATTAAAAAATTTCAGACAAAGACATGTCTTAAGTTTTTCTTATTTTTATTACATTGCCTCCTTATATTTGTTATACATTTATTTTATCCCTTTTCAATTCACAGCATAACCGTCCAAACGTTTATATTCCCTTTCATAATTTTCTAAAAAAATTTCGGTTTTAATGGTATGGGTGACATTAAAAAATTTCAGACAAAGGCATGTCTTAAGTTTTCCTTATTTATATTACATTGCCTCCTTATATTTGTTATACATTTATTTTATCCCTTTTCAATTCACAGCATAAACGTCCAAACGTTTATATTCCCTTTCATAATTTTCTAAAAAAATTTCGGTTTTAATGGTATGGGTGACATTAAAAAATTTCAGACAAAGACATGTCTTAAGTTTTCCTTATTTTTATTACATTGCCTCCTTATATTTGTTATACATTTATTTTATCCCTTTTCAATTCACAGCATAAACGTCCAAACGTTTATATTCCCTTTCATAATTTTCTAAAAAAATTTCGGTTTTAATGGTATGGTTTGACATTAAAAAATTTCAGACAAAGACATGTCTTAAGTTTTCCTTAATTTTATTACATTGCCTCCTTCTCAAGCACATCTAAAGATAAAATTAAAAATATTTGTACTTAAGACATAGCTAGTCACAAACTGAAAAAAAACTTTAAGGGATAGCTCCATAAAACATATTAAAGAAACGAAACTGTTGGGATTTGTTTTCATTGAATATGTACTATTTTTATGTGAAATAAAATTGAATACGACTAGAATCATTTTCATTTGTTCAGCTGTATTCCTTAATCGCTGCTAGAATACACGTCAGAAGTTTTAAGTTTGTTCTTTTTTGTTATAGGAGAAATTTGAGAACTAGCTTTGTCTTCAGTTTTTGTTCCGGTTCTTCTACCTTTGCCTGTGGATGATGGTGGCAATTTATCAGTTTTTGTTCCGGTTCTTGTACCTTTGCCTGTGGCAAGGCATGGTGGCAATTTTTCAACAATCACTTGACATTCCATTGACAATTTTTTGTCAATGGATGGTGATGCAGGTTTCAATGTAAAATACCCAGATGATTCGTTGTCATCTGAAAGGACAAGCTGAAAATTTGTCGTCACTGGAGGTGATGATGAAGTAGGTGTGGCCATGAGAGGAAAGGGATGATTGGATGGGGTAGGAGACATTGACGGAGAACGAGCAGGAGGGGATCCTGGACGCTGTTCTAAGAAGTCTTCCACTCTTGCCTCTCCATTTCCTGTCCCTTTTATTTCACCTTTTTTCTTTCCCTTTCCTTTTCTTTCTCGAGACAACCTTTTTTTTCCTTCTTCCTCTTGTTTTCTATTGAATTAAAACCAAACATTAGTTTCGGTATCATCCTCGGCGAGAGAAAAAAATTTTGAATACTTTTATCAACATCGCTTTCGTCTGATCACCCGCCATCCTCTCCTAGATTACAGTCTTCTTCTGTGTCACTTGTAGGGTTCTTTTTATTCAAAACTTTGTCCGTGTTTCCCTTTCTCATATTTCCTAAACAAAATGGTTGAAATATTTAGTGTTGGAACCGATGACAGAATCAAAAGAAATAAATAATTGTCATGTACCTATTTTGTTCTTTTTACTTTTTCTTGAGAGCCACACTTCCTCTTTTTGACAAAGTTTGATCCTTTTTCCTGTTAAAAATAAATGTCAAATAGATGAAGTACATTTAATTTTATAGATGTACCTTGAACCTTGTCCCAGTGACGTTCCCATAAATGTTGAGTGAGCGTACCATCTTCCTCTTTGCAGTAGTCAATACCACCTCCGCTTGCCAAAATAAATTTGGTGTGCTGTGTTCCATTAGGAAGTCTGGCCAAAAGGAGCATTGAAGCATTGTACTTTGTTGCTGCTTCGGTTATCTTGCTATTAATGCTCTCAATCAAGTGGGATTTAGCTCTGTCCATGTTATTTTGTTCCCTCTCCGTTAGACCATTCCAGTAGTTTTGGTACTCTAGAACATCCCATGGCTCGTTCCTGGTTTCCTTCTCCTTGGCACCTTTGAAAACTTCCTGCGACAGAAAAATGTGTTAAGAAGGTTGTGTAAAACCCTAATATTATTGACTTTAGACTTACTTTGAAAGCTGTTAATCTCTTTTTAGTTTCTTCCTTTTTTTTCTTAATTGTTCTTCCTAGCAAATTTTTAAGTTTCTGAATCTCTTTCTTCCTTTGTGCCTTGGCTTTTTTCAATCTTTTGCCTGCAACGTCATTTTCTACGCTCTCATTGAAATCAGAATTAAAATCAGATTCAGAAGACATTTTCATCCAAGTATCAGTTTGTGGTCGTATAAATGAAATCGTATAAATGAAATATCGTATCTGGTATGTCTGGTATCGTATCAGTTGAAAAGCAAAATGTGACGGAACAGCGAATGATCAACAGCTGAGTTAGCTGACACCTGGTGGCATCTTAACGCAGTTGCAAATCACAATAAAAAATTGGATAATATTGATTTATTTTAGTATTTCAAAATAATTATCCTTATTCTACGTTATTTTTAGAATTTAAAGTCAATATTTATAAAGTTTTTCCCCTCTTTTTTATATTCGCCAAGAATAACGGCAACACCTTCCCTACTCATAACCCTACATGGCCTATTGGCCGACTGGCCTTGTCAGTGTGAAGTGTTTCCCTTTATTACTCTATTTCAAAGCTAGTGAGATTTCATTGTGAACCATATTTTGGTGCCACAATCATAAAGGTGAGGTTTTGGTCTGCTTCTTTTCAAATATTTCACCCTTTTACTGTTATGATTTTATAGATTCTCTTTTCTCTGTTAACAGATTCAGGATATTGCCACCTCAATCTTTCTGTTTCCTCTTTTAGCCCACAAATCAGGTAAAAAAAGATATATTTCAATTTACCTAAAGTTATTACAAAAAATTGTTTCATTTCACTCTTAGGTTGTACTTTACTGGCCAATACTTGCATCTGGATAGATGTAGGATTGTTCTGATCATCTCTATTTGAGGTTGTGTGTCCCGTTGACATGTGTTTTAAGTTACAATACTCTTACCTATTTTATGATACAGGGTTTTGGCTGAAAAACATCAGGTGCTTGCGGTGAAATGTTGATGCGAGGAAAATGCAAAACTCACCTTTATCTGGGCACCTCTGATAGTTCCCGTACTTTAACAGTATCTGCAAGAAGCTTTCTAAAACATCTTGATGGTAATAAAGTATTTTTGAGCATTGAATTAATTAATCCATTTAACATAAACTTGTGTTTTACTTATAGACAGTCTATAGTATTTGGTGATAGCAGCATATAGGACTGCGAAGCAGCAGTCCTGATCATTGTCAGTTTAAAAGAGGACTTAACAAGACGGACGAGAAAACCGACATCATTTCATATATATCGTACCTTATGTGCATTTAACCGCCTGTCTGTCTGTTTCCACTGGCTGTGAACAAATGCCGAAATTCAATAAATGTTGTGTGGGTCACTACTCTCATTAATTTCACGGAACATTTTTCGTATACTGGATTTTTTTCTAATTCATTGGTAGCAGCCGAATGAAGCTGGAGATGGGCTACAATAAATAGTCAAGAGCCACTAAAATTGGGGTGTACTAAAACCGGTTCAAATATTAGAACTTTGGGTTTTCCATTGGAATCGAAAACGGTTCTATTAGTACTGAAAATAAGTGTAAGTTTAACGGGTCTAGTATTTTTAATTGCATTAGTGCTGCTGTGACTTTACGATGCGAAAGTTTAAATTGCAGTTTGAATTTTTAACGACTCCAGGGAGAGCGAGTGCCATCCTTTATTATGAGAAGAAAATAAAACGAAAACGCAGATTACAAAGAATGTAATCAATGAACTTTCTTTGGAAGGACTATGATATAACTTTTCACTTTTCAGAACAGTTTTAAAGTTAAGATGAATTTAATAAAAATCCAGATACAAAATGAATAATTGAGGAAAACCACCGTAGAGCCACTTCTAGGGACTATATTAGCACATAATACGAATTAAATTAATACAAATCTTATAAAATCGCTGATGATGAGTTTAAATAAAAAGAAAAGAGGCCAGTTTTGTAGATAATATAATTCTACACAAAATACGTGAAAGTTAAAGTTATACATTGATTTTAGCGTTTCGAAAAACGGAATGAAAAACTCTTTTTCGGGAATAGACTCGACTCATATCATACATGGACTAGACGGAAAAACTATTGAGAAATAATTTATCTTTGTGGGTTTGCAAATGCGGTTTTGAACGGATTGTTTTCATTTTCACATATTTTGTGTCTAAAAAATGCTCGACAAAACTAATTTCTTTTCTTTTTATTATATGAACTCAGCGGTGATTTTATAAATTTTTTTAAAACTTAAATGTAATTAAGGGCAATTTAGGGCCAATTTTCGGCTGAAAGAAATATCACTAATATTTCACCGTTAAGTTACGGACTGGGCAGACTGCCCCTTTTCGACGACACCCTGAATGTAGTCTGATTTGTCGACGGTCGGACGGTCAGACGTGTCCCGTCTGATCAGCGGCCCGTCATTGGCGGCTTTTCATATTTGCGGCTGCCTTCGCTGCTCAGTAAATAAATTGAAGGTGGCCCACTTTCAACACCGGCAGCGGGCCGAGCTGGAGTAGCCGCTGATGGCCAGCGTCACCAAGGTGAAACATTTTAAAAACTTTTGGCCTTGGAACGCAAGGTGGGTTATGCATCTTAAATATATTGAGCAGCGAGGGAATGCGGCTAAAAAGAAACGACGGCCGTTGATTAGCTATAGGTTACTCTGGGTGTCGTCGACCGGGGGTAGTTCAGCCAGCTCGGAATTAAACGGAGAAATATGAGCGCAATAATTTTAAGTAAAAAATGTGCGAGAAGCGCGCCCGCTTATGATGCTCATTTTTGGCTATTAGCCTTGAGATCTATCACAAAATTTTTTACTTAATATTTCTCGTACTAATTATTTACTTTAGCGGATTAAACTTACTTTGTAAATTTTGTACAATAAACTAAATTACGTAAAATTTAGCGCATCGCGCTACAGTTAATCATTAGTGCCAAGCGCGCAAGATCTAGCTCAAAATATTCAATTGATTTTTTCGAGGATTTTTTCAAGTAGTGAGCTGCCAAAAACAGCGCAAAAATAGCAGACGGACCTGCGATAAGCGCTTAAATTATGAGCGGGTAAACGCAACTCGTTCGACCAGTCGCCGCAATCGTTATTTAACTTGTTCCGTTAAAATGGTCGCGGTAGGAAAGCCGTCAACGAATGGTCGCTGATCAGCTGGAAAAATTGACTGACGACAAACGCATGCATCAGTCTACTCTAGGTGTCGTCGACAAGGGACAGTCTGGCAAGTCCGGAATATTAGCCAATAATTTTAAATAAAATATTTTCGAGAATTTCGCCCATTTCATTTAATTTCATGTGGTGCGCGTTAAGTAGCAATTTTTATTTTACCGCTTACGCTTTTCGTAAATAATAAATGAAACAAATTGAGCTACATTTAGCGCATCACGTGCAAGTAAAAAATAAGTAAATCATCAGCGCCATGCGCGTTTATGTAGCGCTAAATCTAGCGGGAAATATTTCACTTCATTATTTATCACGCTAAACGGGTTATGCGTGTTTTGTAAATAATACAATAAACTTAATAAATTTAGCGCATCGCGTGCAATGTTATCAAACATTAATCATTAGCGCCTTGCGCGCATAGATAGTGCTAGATCTATGTTGGGCGTGATTGTTTTTCGCGCATTGATCCGCCTGAAACGGACGGTCGGGCGCGGCGACGCTTAGCGCTAAAATTGCGGACGGACCAGCTATAAGCACTATCGTTAGCACGATGCTTTACTTATTTATTCTTAATAATTTCAGCATGTATCAGATTCATATATTTTAATTCTATTTCATCTTTTCCTTCTTGATATTTTTTATATTTTACTTCATATTTCCTACGGGAACCTCGCACACCGGAACGGGGAGCCATCATATTTATTTGGTCTTTGCCTTTGTCTCCCTGTATCGTAAAACAAATTTATCGATCGAATCGCCATCTTTTACTGACCTCTATTACTACCAAGCAATAAACAGGACAGCAGACAAAGTCAAATATCGGTGGCTACTGATCTTGGGTTTGTGTCATTAATCCCTTCGACTATTCTTTCAAGCAGAAAGAGTTTATTTAATTTACTTTGGGTTTGAATTTAAAATGGGAAACCAAAGTCCAACGTCAAGTGATTCATATGGATTAACAAGTGACTCAGTTAGCTCAACAAGTGATTTAGATAGCTCGTCAACAGAAGAACAGTGTGACGTTGCTCAGAATAAGAAGCGCAAGTTTTCTTATACTAGGTCTCGCAAACAGAAAACAGAAAAAAAGTCGACGGCTGGAAAGACCTTTATTTATAGAGGGAAGAAACGTGAACCAAATAAAAAAGTGTTTTTTCGTGATGTTGCACATTTGAACTCATCACGTGAGCAACTATCTTTGAATTCAAGTCCAAGAAACAATTTATCGATGAGTGAAAATGTCTTGACTGAGTATGACTTAATGAGCCCTGAAGCTCTTGGTGAGTACTATTTTGCAATACTCAAGTTTAACATTATTTTCACCATTCATTTATTATATAAAAACTGTGTGGCTTCCAGAGAACCTAAGAAGAGATGTTATAAATGACTTATCTGACATTCAAACCAGACAACAGCCAACATGGCAAGAAAGGGAAGCAATTCGAGCATGGGGATCCACTGACAGAACACGAATTTTCAAGGAACTAGTTTCCAGGCAGCCACTTTATCATTCCAAATGTGATCAGTGTCATCTTCACCTGAATGCTGCTGCTGTAAGATGCATGACTTGCAAGAAACATCTCTGTCACAAGTGCGATACAGGCTCTCATTTAACTATGCCATTTCACCGACGACTCTTGTGTTCTTCCGACACATTGCAAATTTTGCTACCAGAACATTTCATCGATCCCAAGGGCAACATTATAATAAAAGGTATGGAAGTAAGAATCGAATTGTTCAGACAGCTTTGTTTCAAGTTTTTTATATTTTGAAGATGTATGTGTTCCATGCTTCGTACCGCATATGTGTTACAATGTCGAATGCGAAGGATCCATGTTACTCATTCCAAATCTTCAAGAATCAATCGTGGTGGTCAATGAGAGTGGTGATACTTATACATATTATACTTATACATCTTGTACAATAAAATATTTGAATCCTCTAAAACACTTCAAAGGTCGATTTCTCGTTAAAGCTGCAGCTTTCGTTTGTGATAGTTGCAACTCTCGTACAAGAGCCACAATCGATGACTATGTATTTTCTGGATTTTTCCCTGGAAGTTTATCGCCAAAAGTCACCTATCTTTTTGCAGAAGAGGCACTTCTTCTAGGACATCACATTACTCATAAGTCTCCTGGGTCTTCAAAAAAAATGTATGCACATTCTCTTGAAGAAGTATCAACAGAATATGGCCGGGTATGTGACATAAAAGGTCCTGTTTTGTATGCACGTGATTCTAAAAATTTGGTTCTTACAGAATGGACCAATAAATGTAACATTATTTACTACTGCTGAAAGAGAATGGGAAACCTGTCGACATAATATTGACGACCAAGTGCTTCAAAGGAACAAAATTGATTGCCCCAGTTGTGGGAAAGAACCTTTAGTCAGATCTTCTGACGCTATCGTAAAATTGAGGCGCTTAAGCTCGGCTGGAAAAGTGCACAATCCAGAAAACGAAAGAACGTAAGATGCGTGTACAAGAAAACACGACAAAGACTGGTCTTAAGTTTTATTATTTCAATAGAATGGAACAGCCACAGGCGAGGTTTGGAAACTTAGTTATCAAATCCGATACAGAAGTTGAAAATTTCCGTCAAAGGATTTACAACAAAGTTTCTACTGTACGCAATTACATTTCATTTGAAACTACTAGATTTGACATGCTGGACTTCGATATGATTAATCATGATTTTATAGTATTTTTAATTCCCTTATCTTATTTTGTAGACAAAAAAGAAACAGATGTGTGGGGGATCGGCTTTTAAGGCCGCAAGAGAAGACTCCAATGAACAAAAGAAGTATGACGAGACTGGGCTCGTCGTTAGCTCTTGCAAGCACTGCGTTGTACCATACGCAATCAACATGTTTAAAGGTGAATCGTGGACCCATACTGCATTTATGCACAATGAAGCCATGAAAAGTAACGCCAAATTCTTCTGCTACGACGTGGTATGCCAATACTGGAAATGGATGAAAACAAAAGTGGCTCGTCATTTTCCTGAAAACCGTAATCTAACAAGTGAAATGACAGGAATCTTGCCTATCATGCATAAGAATGCACATCAATTGCCATGCAAGGTATTATATCAATAAATTATGAAGCAAAGTCTTCTCTCAAGCTTTAATATATATGTACAAAACAGATTTTATGGAATCCCCGCTGGACAACTGGAATAGGCTTAACTGGAGGAGAAGAGCACGAGCAAGTTTTCTCCAAATTGTATCTATATGCTTATGTGCTAAAGCATATGGCCAAACATAGTAATAGAGCTTCTTACTGTATTTATTAGCAAACATTGTTGCATTGTTAACTATTAATTCAACGATTTTACTCTTACTTCATTTAGACAGAAACGATTTTTTAACATTAGCTATTCTTTATTGGAACTGGGGTAAAATTCAAAATATGCATTTCCTTCTACGCAAAAAGCTTGAAAAAGTAAACAACTTTCCAATACAGGTTGAATAATTATTTTAAAATAACGAAAATTTTCTTAGGCAAGAAAGGAAATCAAACAAGGCACTCCAAAACTCGAGAAATTGTTGGAAACCCATAACCTCGTAAATAATGATCTTCCACTGATTCACAAGGAGCTGGAGACAAAAGCTAAGGCAATTCTTGACCAAAGAAAAACCAAAAAGACTACAGTTGATACACTGAGAAGAATGCTGGAGGGCTTACATGCTCATTTAAAGACTACTTCCATTTCTATCTCTAAAGAAGCAGCTATTTTACAAAAACTAAATTGAGACCGCATTACTTACTCAGAGTATCGAACTTGTACTAAAACAGAAAATTCGAAGACTCGGACAAAATTAAGGCGGGTTTTGACTGAAACTAAACGAAAGGCTTTGGAAACGATTGAATTAATTAATTCTAAGGATACAACGCTTCCAATTTCTTACGAGGATTTCAATGAAGGTGTCTTTCCTTGGGAAACAGTTCTGGATCGGGATGACACGCACTTTCCTACACGTAAAAATAAAACAAAATTGTACTTTTTTAAGTAAAAACTTAATTTCGTCGTTTTTGCAGTTTCTCTTGCCGACAAATATAATATTGTTGATTGTTGGATGCTATTGAAAAGAGCAAGGGAGGAAATTACATTGAGTAAGAATGAAATGATAAACTACATGCGATTCCTCATTGATAAACGGTCATCACTACAACAACCAAGTCAAAAACATACCGGAGAAGACGAGGAGAAATTTGCGAAAGGGAAATCCGTCATGAAAGTTTCTGAAGTTCATCATCTTAATTTAAAAATTCAAATGGCTCTAACAACATTTAATTTAAAGTGCAACCAGGATTTTTCAGATTTCATATGTGAAACACAAACAAATTTTTCTGAACCAGAATTTGAGTTTGACACATCTGATGAAGACAATTACGATTCTCTCTCAGAATCCGAATATTCTGATGAAGAAACAGAAAGCTCATCTAGCTATTCGGAAGATGATGAATCTTCAATATAATTTAGAATACAAATTGCATAATTCTTACTAAAAGTTATGAAAAATAAATGTATGACTCTTTTAAAGCAATATTGTATTGGCTTAGTTAATTAAAAAAATTCTTAGTTAGTAAAAATTTGAATAATCCCCAAAATTACATGGTAATAGCGCTTTCGTAAAAATAGATAAAATCTTAAGACGTTGCTTTGTCTGAAGTATTTTTTAAATGAAAGATTCTTGGATTTGAAGTAAACTTGATAATTGCTTTACGCTAAGGTTTAAGTTTTTTAAAGAAATGCTAAGTTAAAAAGAAAAAAAATTCTCAAAATGTGCAACCCTCAACATATGCTCTGCGACTTAAGACATGGCTTTGTCTGAAATTTTTTATGTAACCCATACCATTAAAACCGAATTTTTTTTAGAAAATTATGAAAGGGAATATAAACGTTTGGAAAATTTTATGCTGTGAATTGAAAAGGGATAAAATAAATGTATAACAAATATAAGGAGGCAATGTAATAAAAATAAGAAAAACTTAAGACATGTCTTTGTCTGAAATTTTTTAATGTCACCCATACCATTAAAACCAAAATTTTTTTAGAAAATTATGAAAGGGAATATAAACGTTTGGACGTTTATGCTGTGAATTGAAAAGGGATAAAATAAATGTATAACAAATATAAGGAGGCAATGTAATAAAAATAAGGGAAACTTAAGACATGTCTTTGTCTGAAATTTTTTATGTCACCCATACCATTAAAACAGAATTTTTTTTAAGAAAATTATGAAAGGGAATATAGACGTTTGGACGTTTATGCTGTGAATTGAAAAGGGATAAAATTAATGTATCACAAATATAAGGAGGCAATGTAATAAAAATAAGGAAAACTTAAGACATGTCTTTGTCTGTTACATGAAAAGATTCGGACAAAGGCTTGTCTTAAGTCGGAGAGGACATGTTGTCAATGGCTGGGCGCTGGGCCATATGAATCATCAAACCATACTGAAGATGGTTTCCCAAGATCTTATATCCGGACTTCACCTAACAAATGAAAAAATTCCTAAAACACTTTGTACTGCGTGTGAATTAGGAAAATTTCATCGACAACCACTAAAATCTGGAAGAAAGAGAGCTACGCGTGTTGGAGAATTAATCCATTCGGATGTTGAAGGTCCAATGCCATCCCCCAGCGTTGGTAACGCACGTTATTATGTATTATTTACAGATGACTTTTCAGGCTGGAGAGTTATTTACTTCATGAAATGTAAATCTGAAGTTCCCGCATTGTTTCGATCTTTTTCGCTTCCCTTCTAAATGAGACGGGCAATACTGTTCGCACTCTACGTTCGGATAATGGAGGCGAATACACTGGAACTGAGTTCAACAAATACCTTGCAGAGAAGGGCATCTACCACGAAACCAGTGCTGCGTATACACCAGTTCAAAACGGTGTTGCTGAGAGAGGAAACAGGACGCTCCTAGATGGTGCTCGTAGCATGCTTCTCGCCAGGAACCTACCACCTACACTCTGGGCGGAAGCTGTTGGTTACCTTGTCTACATCCGCAACCGTGTACCATCCCACACCATTTGAAACGTGGAGCGGAAGAAAACCGGATACCTCCAACATCCGCATCTTTGGATCTAGAGCATTTGTAAGATGCCCAAATGTCAAAAAGCTGGACGCAAGGTGTTTAGAAGGAGCATTTTACGGAGTTAGCAACACTCAAAAAGCCTCCCGCATCTACGTAACCTCTCCATCACCAAGAATAATCGTGAGCTACGATGTCAAAATTGATGAAACGGTCATGTACTCAACGACGAAAAAGCATAATGGACCTCAATGGACGGAACCTACTCGCAGAACAGAACCCATTATTTGTGATCCCACTGATAATGCAGTTGAAGCTGACCAAAAACTTACTACCACAGCACAGCCAAGCAACTATGATCCAGTTAATAAAGCAATTCAAGTTGATCAAGTCTTCCCTGAAGAAATGAATCACCTTGAAATCATGTCCGAAGCAGTTCCGCATCGAGATGAACCTATACCCATGACATCATTCAAGAAGAGGCAGTACAAGATCCCATCAACTTAGAAAACAACAACAACGTTGCTGATGTTCCGAATACCGATGACCGCAATGAGACGACTAGCATCCGCAGATCATCACGTCTTCCCCACTACAGTGAACGCTACCTAGCTTATAGGAAATCACTAGGACGTCAAGCTGTTTGCTTCGCAATGCCTGCTAGTACTGAAGACACCAATGCAGTACCTGTTTAACCATCCAGCTATACTGAAGCAACAACGTGTCCAGATGCAAATCAGTGGATTCCGGCCATCTTTGACGAACACGAATCCCTTATTCAAAACCATACATGGACTCTCTGCCCACTTCCACCAGACAGGTCAGCAATTGAAGGCAAATGGGTTTTTACGTTCAAACCTGGATACAAGCAAATCGCTCCACGATACAAAGCCCGTTTTGTAGCCAAAGGCTACTCTCAAGTCTATGGCCTTGACTATGTCGACACTTTTTCGACAGTAGTGAAACATTATTCACTACGCACCGTACTTGCTATTGCTGCAGCCAAGGATCTAGAAATGATACAACTCGACATCAAGACGGCGTTCTCAATGGTGACCTTCAAGAGGAAATTTATATGAAGCAGCCAGAAGGTTTCATCATTCCAGGCAAGGAAACTCAAGTATGCAAATTGTTGAAGAGCTTATACGGCCTGAAGCAAGCATCACGGGCATGGAATCAAACATTTCACGCATTCATTGTCAAGTTTGGCCTAACCCAAAGTAAAACTGGCCCGTGCGTATATTTCCGACATCAACGTGAAGGGGAAGTAGAGGAATTCACTGTGCTCATCATTTATGTCGATGACGGAATCATTTTCAGCAGTAGAAAACAAACTTTTACGGATATCCTGAAAAATCTGGAAACAGCCTAAAAGTTGAGATCCGCTCTCTTCCTGCGCACCGCGCGGTTTGTCGGCGTTGACATCAATCGAGATCGCCCCAAACTCATGATGTACATCTCACAGCCGGACTACATCACGAAGATAGCTAGAAGATTCAACATGACCACGTGTACACCCCTTCCTGTCCCGGCTGATCCTTGCTGTCGACTATCTCCTGACATGTCACCCCAGAATGAAGAAGAAGAAGCGGAAATGAAAACTATCCCCTTTAGAGAAGCTGTAGGATCCCTTATGCATGTCATGGTCATGACTAGACCAGATATCGCCTATGCTGTAGGACAAGTGGCACATTACGCTCAGAAACCAGGAAAACAACACTGGCGTGCAGTCAAAAGGATTCTAGCCTACCTCATCAAAACCAAAAACTATGGTTTGTGCTTTGGAAGATCCAGCGACCAACTAATCGGATTTTGTGATGCAGATTATGCCGGAGATTTACAAACTCGCCGCTCTACATCTGGTTTCCTTTTTCTTTATCTTGGAGAACCAGTTTCATGGGCCAGCCGGCGCCAACCGTGTGTAGCACTTTGCACCACAAAAAAAGCCGAATTTGTTGCAGCTGCAGAAGCCACTAAAGAAGCTGTGTGGTTTCAACAATTACTATCCGAACTAGGAATAGATGATCGCTCAACAACTCTTTATTGTGATAATCAAAGTGCTATTGCTTTAGTGAATAACCCTACCTTCCATCAACGCACAAAACATATATCGATGTGCGACTCTTTTACATCAGAGAGCTGCAAGAGAAGAAAACAATCAGTGTTGTTTACATCAACACGGAGCAACAACTTGCTGGTATACTCACAAAGCCATTGGCAGTCCCAAGATTTAAAAAATTACGAGATGCCCTAGGAATTGTTCCAATCAAAATTTAGAGCTTAATATTTGAGGGGAAGTGTTGATTTCAAATATTATTCTCACACTGTTGCCTAAACCTATTTGTGTTGCGGAAACCCACAACACCTCCCTTCCCAAGGTTTGGCGGTCTTGCACAACCGTCGTCTGTTCTGACTTGCTTACTTCACGTGTTCTGAACTGGTGTGTACCTGTCTCTGTCCGAAAAGGTGAAATAGAGTTTTGTAAAAAGCAATTTAAACTGTATCCACTTTGTTAAATTACTCGGGTATTAATACAGCAAGTGCTATTCAATAATTGGTATCTTATTTCTGTTAGCTTAATACTAAAGTTAAATTCAACAATGAGAACTTTAGTTGGACCGTTCCCTTCTTCTGAGTCTTTTCAATTTGATTTGATGAAAAAGGTTTGAGTTGGACCGTTCCCATTGATCAGCTATAACATACACATTTTTCTTCTTGATCATTATTACTCTACAAAAATATCAATATCTATGAGCAAAAAGTAGTAATTAATATTTTTTATGGTGACGGGCTATATTTTTTATGCTGGAGGGGGATTGGCAATTTGCTCTATTCAAGTCCTCCACTGGGTTTCCCTTGAAACTTCAAATCAGCTGGGGCCAGAATTGCTGGGAATTTGGCTGCTAATGATGAAGGGAGGGCATTAGCCGCTGGATGGCGCGACAAAAAGTGTCATGGTGGCATTCCCTATCAGATGTCCCATCTCCTTATGTCTGGTAAACGGTGGAGGGTGACACGTGGTGTTGGCACACAGCACCCACCAGGTAGCAGGATTTTTTGGAAGAAGACAGAACATGGACTACTCAATATTAAGGACGGGACTTTTCGGCGTTTCCTATGTCGGCCATGTAAATTTTTTTGTGGGAGGATCAGAATCAGAATTTAAAAATAACCATAGAATTACCATATGTTCCTATACCTAACATTTATTTTTAAAGAGATATTTCCAATTCCTTAACGGAAAATTTGAAATAAGGCAAAACACCGGTGCCATCTAGGAACCGAACCTCCTAAGCTCTAGTTAGTTTGCAAGCAGATGCCCATGTATGCATACCGAGAGAAAGAGATACCACTCTCTTATCTCTAGTCCTCTGACATAGCTGCATAACTATCTTTTACCGTGTAGCGTATATTCTTAAGAGCTTAGGGTGTTTGGTTGCTAGATGGCACCGGTGTTTTGTCCTTTTATTCCTACTTCTGAAAGTAAATTTATAATATCTTAATGATTAGTTTATTGCACTAAGATTTATATCCATAATTGGAATCAGCGAAAAAAACTGAATTTATTTATGTTTTTTATTAATGTTTTCATGAAAATGCCCCACCCGACTAGCTTTAACGACATAGCAAAGAATCCCGTCCTTAATATTGAGTAGTCCATGGACAGAATCAAGACGACGCCAAAAGCTTATGGAAGCCATTAACGTTGAGAGCCGTAACCATAATAAATGGCTCTGGTTTCCCTTTGATGAGTAAAAAAAATCAATGCAAGTGTAGTAGATTAAAAAATGAGCGTAAAGGATCCTTCCATTTTCTTAATTACTTTTAAGGAATTTAACCTGACAATGGATCCATTCCAGTTTCCAGATGCCGCTAGTAGACGCCCCACAAAATAATGTAGTCTATTGCGCAACAGTGCAACATATATCAGACTTTCAGTTCGGTATCAGCCTTTGGAGTATCGAGAACTTTTTGTGGCGCATTTAAATTCTGAATTTGACTAATTTCTAGTGTTCTGTGATTATATTTTGGGAAGTTTATGGGTCATAATAATGGCAACAAATAGAACTGAAGAAGATACTTTCGTAGAATTAATAGTAAGTTTGTTATTTTCATTCCAAATCACCCATTATCTAAAAATCTTTTGTCTCAGAAAACATTTTTAAAGGAGTTCACTGAGGGGAAGTTCAGTTACAATTCAAACAAAGATGGTAATAAGTTAATTGGCAGTTGAATGAACTGAATATAGTTATCAATATGTTGCATTTCCTAATATCAAATGTCTTTTGTGTTCAGAGTGTGAAGCCACATTGAATATGCCCACACATTTGTTCGCTGGTCTGAGAACATCCCAACAAGAGAGGAATGATGGTCTAAGTTTGAAGAGCTTAAAATACTTGGTATGTAAATAAACATTTTGTATTTATATAGCACATGTTAATTCCCAGATGGATGTCGCTTTCCCAGATGGAAAATAATCAAGTAAGCCGGCAGTTTACCTGGAACATGTTACCCACCCTGCTCACTAAACATAAGGATAGTCTATGTTTTTATCTGTTGTTCCAAAAACTGAAGGATCTTCTTCTTCAGTCACAAACAGTGAATGAGTTGTTTTTAGTGAACACTGTATTATTATTGCTTCAGGAGAAAAAGTATGGCCCAGCTCTTGCTGAATCACAAAAATTCACAGGTGTTTTGTTTTTGTTTTTGTTTTAACTTTAAGCAGAGTTAAAAAGAATTAATTGTTAATTTCATTTGTGTCCCTGATTCTTAGTCAATGAACCCCGAGCTAGTGGTTACGAGTCTCAAGCTGCAGCTGCGTCTGCCTTACTTGCCGGCTATAAAACAACTCTTGATTTCCCAAGTTTTGAAGAAAACATACAAGTACTTAAGGAGATGAAGATAACATTGGCATTGATGTTTGCTAAACATCCCTGGATGATTCCTACTTTTCTGGAAGCTTATACCTCCATTCTTATTAAGTTGAATGCTCACGATGAAATTGAATTGTTCTTACGGGGGTAATTTCATTTCTGTTTTCCCGATACGTTCGTTTTCTAATCTGTATTCTTATAGATACGTTGCAAATGATGGCGGAATTGCAAGCGCTATTCTTGCTCTGGAAATAATGAAAGTGTATATTCCCAACGGCACTAAAGGATTAAACATTCACTTTCTTGAGAAGATAGCGGAGATCGACCAAGCAAATCCTAAGGTTTCAAATTTTTCCCTACACTTGTAAGATAATGCCTAAATGTAATCCTTTTATATTTAGGTCTTGGATTTGTGTAAACTTTATTTGCAGTCCGAATTCGAAAGAGACATCAGTCAGGACCGTCTTAAGAAGTGCCTCAAGCTCATGTTTGATTTTCTAGATGCGTATGCCTATCGCACACCGTCTGACGTTGTCAAAGAAGGATGGAATGTAATGGCAAATCTGATGAACAAGATTTGTTTGCAAGGTTTGAAGTTGAATGTCCTAATATTTTGCCTATTTCTATATTACGATATTGTTTCAATTTACAGGAACCGATGTTTGTCTGGAAGCTGTCATTAAAGCTTGGCATCATGACAGAAAGGGGTGGTGGCCATTTTTCCGTTTTTCCAAATTTCCGTCTCCTCTTCCATCTGGTTACGGAGAATTTCTTTCTGATATGGCTACTGTATGTCTGATTTTGGAGTCTCAAGACCACCCTTTCGTAGTTAGCGTTATAAATCTTCCGGAATGCTCCTCATTTCAATCGGTCGTCAGCATGCATCGTTTGTCAGTGTTTCCCGACGTGAAGATGAATTTTGATTCGAAGATTAATGCCCTGATAACGTCAATTCCATTACCAATCTTGCCGCCTTTTGCGTTGTTCTCCGAACCAACTCGAATGGAAGTGAGTGGTGATCAAACAATTTCTGGGAGAGCCAGCACAGATGATACGAAGCAGTTAGCTCTGCAGTTTAGTAATCTGCTTTTAAAATCAAAAGCCATCAAAAAGAAAACGGAAAACAAGTCTTGCGCTAAAATTCGACGAGCTACTACTGCGAATCTGAAGAAGCCCATCGAAGAATTGATTGTCGTGAAAACAGCGCCAAGGTCCAAAAGGAGGAAAAATCAGCGTCGTAAAAAACACCAACACGCCAAAACCTGGTTAGTTTTTATCTGATTAATTGTGTCGTGTAATTTTCAAACACTAATGGCTTTTCTCTTCTGAATAAGTAGCCGAAGGAAAGGAGAATGTTTTGAAGAAAGTTGGCAAAAGAGTTAAAACGGGAATGTCCATCGATGGTACTTTCAAAATTAAATCTTAAGAGAACAGACACCATTTAATCATTATTTTTTTGTATATAGGAGCTCATCCACTCATCCAAGGGCCATCGAAAAAACCCAAAAATGAGTTTTAATTCATCGTCTCCTCTACGCTTTCCTTCTCGTAGAATCAGCTACCACTTCTAGCGTTCCAGTAGATTTCCGGTTCTAAATTACTCCTTCCTTCTTATAATTAGTGGAGAACTCATCCATTCAAGTTAAATTCCATACTGCCCATTAGTAAGACTGTTACGTTTCGAACAACTCTTTGTACAGTTGACTGCGTCGTAAATTAATTTCATCTCCGTATATTTCTCATTTGATATCTACTCATCTCATTTCGGCTTAAAGATTTATTGAATATGATAAAATTGTCTATTTGAACAAAATGATAAAATTGTTGAACAACAGTTTTGTAATCCCCATATTTTACTTTTTTTTATTAATAATATTCCCGTAGTAGGTTTTTTTTTTTTAAATTTTATTTCTCGTGACTTATTCTGTTTTAAACCACCTTTCCATTTTCAAACTATGCGCATCGATCAAATAAGAAATAATGAAAATTCAACAACAAATTTAGACAGAAATTTCAACTTCGCCACGAAAAAAAAAAAAAATTGTAGGAATGACAAACTAAATAGCGTTGCCAGGTTGAACAAATCGATTTTTCTCTTGAGATGATATTATTGTTCGTTTTTTTTTCGCTCCGGTTTACATTTTATGAGTAAAAAAAAATCAATGCAAGTGTAGTAGATTAAAAAATGAGCGTAAAGGATCCTTCCATTTTCTTAATTACTTTTAAGGAATTTAACCTGACAATGGATCCATTCCAGTTTCCAGATGCCGCTAGTAGACGCCCCACAAAATAATGTAGTCTATTGCGCAACAGTGCAACATATATCAGACTTTCAGTTCGGTATCAGCCTTTGGAGTATCGAGAACTTTTTGTGGCGCATTTAAATTCTGAATTTGACTAATTTCTAGTGTTCTGTGATTATATTTTGGGAAGTTTATGGGTCATAATAATGGCAACAAATAGAACTGAAGAAGATACTTTCGTAGAATTAATAGTAAGTTTGTTATTTTCATTCCAAATCACCCATTATCTAAAAATCTTTTGTCTCAGAAAACATTTTTAAAGGAGTTCACTGAGGGGAAGTTCAGTTACAATTCAAACAAAGATGGTAATAAGTTAATTGGCAGTTGAATGAACTGAATATAGTTATCAATATGTTGCATTTCCTAATATCAAATGTCTTTTGTGTTCAGAGTGTGAAGCCACATTGAATATGCCCACACATTTGTTCGCTGGTCTGAGAACATCCCAACAAGAGAGGAATGATGGTCTAAGTTTGAAGAGCTTAAAATACTTGGTATGTAAATAAACATTTTGTATTTATATAGCACATGTTAATTCCCAGATGGATGTCGCTTTCCCAGATGGAAAATAATCAAGTAAGCCGGCAGTTTACCTGGAACATGTTACCCACCCTGCTCACTAAACATAAGGATAGTCTATGTTTTTATCTGTTGTTCCAAAAACTGAAGGATCTTCTTCTTCAGTCACAAACAGTGAATGAGTTGTTTTTAGTGAACACTGTATTATTATTGCTTCAGGAGAAAAAGTATGGCCCAGCTCTTGCTGAATCACAAAAATTCACAGGTGTTTTGTTTTTGTTTTTGTTTTAACTTTAAGCAGAGTTAAAAAGAATTAATTGTTAATTTCATTTGTGTCCCTGATTCTTAGTCAATGAACCCCGAGCTAGTGGTTACGAGTCTCAAGCTGCAGCTGCGTCTGCCTTACTTGCCGGCTATAAAACAACTCTTGATTTCCCAAGTTTTGAAGAAAACATACAAGTACTTAAGGAGATGAAGATAACATTGGCATTGATGTTTGCTAAACATCCCTGGATGATTCCTACTTTTCTGGAAGCTTATACCTCCATTCTTATTAAGTTGAATGCTCACGATGAAATTGAATTGTTCTTACGGGGGTAATTTCATTTCTGTTTTCCCGATACGTTCGTTTTCTAATCTGTATTCTTATAGATACGTTGCAAATGATGGCGGAATTGCAAGCGCTATTCTTGCTCTGGAAATAATGAAAGTGTATATTCCCAACGGCACTAAAGGATTAAACATTCACTTTCTTGAGAAGATAGCGGAGATCGACCAAGCAAATCCTAAGGTTTCAAATTTTTCCCTACACTTGTAAGATAATGCCTAAATGTAATCCTTTTATATTTAGGTCTTGGATTTGTGTAAACTTTATTTGCAGTCCGAATTCGAAAGAGACATCAGTCAGGACCGTCTTAAGAAGTGCCTCAAGCTCATGTTTGATTTTCTAGATGCGTATGCCTATCGCACACCGTCTGACGTTGTCAAAGAAGGATGGAATGTAATGGCAAATCTGATGAACAAGATTTGTTTGCAAGGTTTGAAGTTGAATGTCCTAATATTTTGCCTATTTCTATATTACGATATTGTTTCAATTTACAGGAACCGATGTTTGTCTGGAAGCTGTCATTAAAGCTTGGCATCATGACAGAAAGGGGTGGTGGCCATTTTTCCGTTTTTCCAAATTTCCGTCTCCTCTTCCATCTGGTTACGGAGAATTTCTTTCTGATATGGCTACTGTATGTCTGATTTTGGAGTCTCAAGACCACCCTTTCGTAGTTAGCGTTATAAATCTTCCGGAATGCTCCTCATTTCAATCGGTCGTCAGCATGCATCGTTTGTCAGTGTTTCCCGACGTGAAGATGAATTTTGATTCGAAGATTAATGCCCTGATAACGTCAATTCCATTACCAATCTTGCCGCCTTTTGCGTTGTTCTCCGAACCAACTCGAATGGAAGTGAGTGGTGATCAAACAATTTCTGGGAGAGCCAGCACAGATGATACGAAGCAGTTAGCTCTGCAGTTTAGTAATCTGCTTTTAAAATCAAAAGCCATCAAAAAGAAAACGGAAAACAAGTCTTGCGCTAAAATTCGACGAGCTACTACTGCGAATCTGAAGAAGCCCATCGAAGAATTGATTGTCGTGAAAACAGCGCCAAGGTCCAAAAGGAGGAAAAATCAGCGTCGTAAAAAACACCAACACGCCAAAACCTGGTTAGTTTTTATCTGATTAATTGTGTCGTGTAATTTTCAAACACTAATGGCTTTTCTCTTCTGAATAAGTAGCCGAAGGAAAGGAGAATGTTTTGAAGAAAGTTGGCAAAAGAGTTAAAACGGGAATGTCCATCGATGGTACTTTCAAAATTAAATCTTAAGAGAACAGACACCATTTAATCATTATTTTTTTGTATATAGGAGCTCATCCACTCATCCAAGGGCCATCGAAAAAACCCAAAAATGAGTTTTAATTCATCGTCTCCTCTACGCTTTCCTTCTCGTAGAATCAGCTACCACTTCTAGCGTTCCAGTAGATTTCCGGTTCTAAATTACTCCTTCCTTCTTATAATTAGTGGAGAACTCATCCATTCAAGTTAAATTCCATACTGCCCATTAGTAAGACTGTTACGTTTCGAACAACTCTTTGTACAGTTGACTGCGTCGTAAATTAATTTCATCTCCGTATATTTCTCATTTGATATCTACTCATCTCATTTCGGCTTAAAGATTTATTGAATATGATAAAATTGTCTATTTGAACAATATGATAAAATTGTTGAACAACAGTTTTGTAATCCCCATATTTTACTTTTTTTTATTAATAATATTCCCGTAGTAGGTTTTTTTTTTTTAAAATTTTATTTCTCGTGACTTATTCTGTTTTAAACCACCTTTCCATTTTCAAACTATGCGCATCGATCAAATAAGAAATAATGAAAATTCAACAACAAATTTAGACAGAAATTTCAACTTCGCCACGAAAAAAAAAAAAATTGTAGGAATGACAAACTAAATAGCGTTGCCAGGTTGAACAAATCGATTTTTCTCTTGAGATGATATTATTGTTCGTTTTTTTTTCGCTCCGGTTTACATTTTATGAGTAAAAAAAAATCAATGCAAGTGTAGTAGATTAAAAAATGAGCGTAAAGGATCCTTCCATTTTCTTAATTACTTTTAAGGAATTTAACCTGACAATGGATCCATTCCAGTTTCCAGATGCCGCTAGTAGACGCCCCACAAAATAATGTAGTCTATTGCGCAACAGTGCAACATATATCAGACTTTCAGTTCGGTATCAGCCTTTGGAGTATCGAGAACTTTTTGTGGCGCATTTAAATTCTGAATTTGACTAATTTCTAGTGTTCTGTGATTATATTTTGGGAAGTTTATGGGTCATAATAATGGCAACAAATAGAACTGAAGAAGATACTTTCGTAGAATTAATAGTAAGTTTGTTATTTTCATTCCAAATCACCCATTATCTAAAAATCTTTTGTCTCAGAAAACATTTTTAAAGGAGTTCACTGAGGGGAAGTTCAGTTACAATTCAAACAAAGATGGTAATAAGTTAATTGGCAGTTGAATGAACTGAATATAGTTATCAATATGTTGCATTTCCTAATATCAAATGTCTTTTGTGTTCAGAGTGTGAAGCCACATTGAATATGCCCACACATTTGTTCGCTGGTCTGAGAACATCCCAACAAGAGAGGAATGATGGTCTAAGTTTGAAGAGCTTAAAATACTTGGTATGTAAATAAACATTTTGTATTTATATAGCACATGTTAATTCCCAGATGGATGTCGCTTTCCCAGATGGAAAATAATCAAGTAAGCCGGCAGTTTACCTGGAACATGTTACCCACCCTGCTCACTAAACATAAGGATAGTCTATGTTTTTATCTGTTGTTCCAAAAACTGAAGGATCTTCTTCTTCAGTCACAAACAGTGAATGAGTTGTTTTTAGTGAACACTGTATTATTATTGCTTCAGGAGAAAAAGTATGGCCCAGCTCTTGCTGAATCACAAAAATTCACAGGTGTTTTGTTTTTGTTTTTGTTTTAACTTTAAGCAGAGTTAAAAAGAATTAATTGTTAATTTCATTTGTGTCCCTGATTCTTAGTCAATGAACCCCGAGCTAGTGGTTACGAGTCTCAAGCTGCAGCTGCGTCTGCCTTACTTGCCGGCTATAAAACAACTCTTGATTTCCCAAGTTTTGAAGAAAACATACAAGTACTTAAGGAGATGAAGATAACATTGGCATTGATGTTTGCTAAACATCCCTGGATGATTCCTACTTTTCTGGAAGCTTATACCTCCATTCTTATTAAGTTGAATGCTCACGATGAAATTGAATTGTTCTTACGGGGGTAATTTCATTTCTGTTTTCCCGATACGTTCGTTTTCTAATCTGTATTCTTATAGATACGTTGCAAATGATGGCGGAATTGCAAGCGCTATTCTTGCTCTGGAAATAATGAAAGTGTATATTCCCAACGGCACTAAAGGATTAAACATTCACTTTCTTGAGAAGATAGCGGAGATCGACCAAGCAAATCCTAAGGTTTCAAATTTTTCCCTACACTTGTAAGATAATGCCTAAATGTAATCCTTTTATATTTAGGTCTTGGATTTGTGTAAACTTTATTTGCAGTCCGAATTCGAAAGAGACATCAGTCAGGACCGTCTTAAGAAGTGCCTCAAGCTCATGTTTGATTTTCTAGATGCGTATGCCTATCGCACACCGTCTGACGTTGTCAAAGAAGGATGGAATGTAATGGCAAATCTGATGAACAAGATTTGTTTGCAAGGTTTGAAGTTGAATGTCCTAATATTTTGCCTATTTCTATATTACGATATTGTTTCAATTTACAGGAACCGATGTTTGTCTGGAAGCTGTCATTAAAGCTTGGCATCATGACAGAAAGGGGTGGTGGCCATTTTTCCGTTTTTCCAAATTTCCGTCTCCTCTTCCATCTGGTTACGGAGAATTTCTTTCTGATATGGCTACTGTATGTCTGATTTTGGAGTCTCAAGACCACCCTTTCGTAGTTAGCGTTATAAATCTTCCGGAATGCTCCTCATTTCAATCGGTCGTCAGCATGCATCGTTTGTCAGTGTTTCCCGACGTGAAGATGAATTTTGATTCGAAGATTAATGCCCTGATAACGTCAATTCCATTACCAATCTTGCCGCCTTTTGCGTTGTTCTCCGAACCAACTCGAATGGAAGTGAGTGGTGATCAAACAATTTCTGGGAGAGCCAGCACAGATGATACGAAGCAGTTAGCTCTGCAGTTTAGTAATCTGCTTTTAAAATCAAAAGCCATCAAAAAGAAAACGGAAAACAAGTCTTGCGCTAAAATTCGACGAGCTACTACTGCGAATCTGAAGAAGCCCATCGAAGAATTGATTGTCGTGAAAACAGCGCCAAGGTCCAAAAGGAGGAAAAATCAGCGTCGTAAAAAACACCAACACGCCAAAACCTGGTTAGTTTTTATCTGATTAATTGTGTCGTGTAATTTTCAAACACTAATGGCTTTTCTCTTCTGAATAAGTAGCCGAAGGAAAGGAGAATGTTTTGAAGAAAGTTGGCAAAAGAGTTAAAACGGGAATGTCCATCGATGGTACTTTCAAAATTAAATCTTAAGAGAACAGACACCATTTAATCATTATTTTTTTGTATATAGGAGCTCATCCACTCATCCAAGGGCCATCGAAAAAACCCAAAAATGAGTTTTAATTCATCGTCTCCTCTACGCTTTCCTTCTCGTAGAATCAGCTACCACTTCTAGCGTTCCAGTAGATTTCCGGTTCTAAATTACTCCTTCCTTCTTATAATTAGTGGAGAACTCATCCATTCAAGTTAAATTCCATACTGCCCATTAGTAAGACTGTTACGTTTCGAACAACTCTTTGTACAGTTGACTGCGTCGTAAATTAATTTCATCTCCGTATATTTCTCATTTGATATCTACTCATCTCATTTCGGCTTAAAGATTTATTGAATATGATAAAATTGTCTATTTGAACAAAATGATAAAATTGTTGAACAACAGTTTTGTAATCCCCATATTTTACTTTTTTTTATTAATAATATTCCCGTAGTAGGTTTTTTTTTTTTAAATTTTATTTCTCGTGACTTATTCTGTTTTAAACCACCTTTCCATTTTCAAACTATGCGCATCGATCAAATAAGAAATAATGAAAATTCAACAACAAATTTAGACAGAAATTTCAACTTCGCCACGAAAAAAAAAAAAAATTGTAGGAATGACAAACTAAATAGCGTTGCCAGGTTGAACAAATCGATTTTTCTCTTGAGATGATATTATTGTTCGTTTTTTTTTCGCTCCGGTTTACATTTTATGAGTAAAAAAAAATCAATGCAAGTGTAGTAGATTAAAAAATGAGCGTAAAGGATCCTTCCATTTTCTTAATTACTTTTAAGGAATTTAACCTGACAATGGATCCATTCCAGTTTCCAGATGCCGCTAGTAGACGCCCCACAAAATAATGTAGTCTATTGCGCAACAGTGCAACATATATCAGACTTTCAGTTCGGTATCAGCCTTTGGAGTATCGAGAACTTTTTGTGGCGCATTTAAATTCTGAATTTGACTAATTTCTAGTGTTCTGTGATTATATTTTGGGAAGTTTATGGGTCATAATAATGGCAACAAATAGAACTGAAGAAGATACTTTCGTAGAATTAATAGTAAGTTTGTTATTTTCATTCCAAATCACCCATTATCTAAAAATCTTTTGTCTCAGAAAACATTTTTAAAGGAGTTCACTGAGGGGAAGTTCAGTTACAATTCAAACAAAGATGGTAATAAGTTAATTGGCAGTTGAATGAACTGAATATAGTTATCAATATGTTGCATTTCCTAATATCAAATGTCTTTTGTGTTCAGAGTGTGAAGCCACATTGAATATGCCCACACATTTGTTCGCTGGTCTGAGAACATCCCAACAAGAGAGGAATGATGGTCTAAGTTTGAAGAGCTTAAAATACTTGGTATGTAAATAAACATTTTGTATTTATATAGCACATGTTAATTCCCAGATGGATGTCGCTTTCCCAGATGGAAAATAATCAAGTAAGCCGGCAGTTTACCTGGAACATGTTACCCACCCTGCTCACTAAACATAAGGATAGTCTATGTTTTTATCTGTTGTTCCAAAAACTGAAGGATCTTCTTCTTCAGTCACAAACAGTGAATGAGTTGTTTTTAGTGAACACTGTATTATTATTGCTTCAGGAGAAAAAGTATGGCCCAGCTCTTGCTGAATCACAAAAATTCACAGGTGTTTTGTTTTTGTTTTTGTTTTAACTTTAAGCAGAGTTAAAAAGAATTAATTGTTAATTTCATTTGTGTCCCTGATTCTTAGTCAATGAACCCCGAGCTAGTGGTTACGAGTCTCAAGCTGCAGCTGCGTCTGCCTTACTTGCCGGCTATAAAACAACTCTTGATTTCCCAAGTTTTGAAGAAAACATACAAGTACTTAAGGAGATGAAGATAACATTGGCATTGATGTTTGCTAAACATCCCTGGATGATTCCTACTTTTCTGGAAGCTTATACCTCCATTCTTATTAAGTTGAATGCTCACGATGAAATTGAATTGTTCTTACGGGGGTAATTTCATTTCTGTTTTCCCGATACGTTCGTTTTCTAATCTGTATTCTTATAGATACGTTGCAAATGATGGCGGAATTGCAAGCGCTATTCTTGCTCTGGAAATAATGAAAGTGTATATTCCCAACGGCACTAAAGGATTAAACATTCACTTTCTTGAGAAGATAGCGGAGATCGACCAAGCAAATCCTAAGGTTTCAAATTTTTCCCTACACTTGTAAGATAATGCCTAAATGTAATCCTTTTATATTTAGGTCTTGGATTTGTGTAAACTTTATTTGCAGTCCGAATTCGAAAGAGACATCAGTCAGGACCGTCTTAAGAAGTGCCTCAAGCTCATGTTTGATTTTCTAGATGCGTATGCCTATCGCACACCGTCTGACGTTGTCAAAGAAGGATGGAATGTAATGGCAAATCTGATGAACAAGATTTGTTTGCAAGGTTTGAAGTTGAATGTCCTAATATTTTGCCTATTTCTATATTACGATATTGTTTCAATTTACAGGAACCGATGTTTGTCTGGAAGCTGTCATTAAAGCTTGGCATCATGACAGAAAGGGGTGGTGGCCATTTTTCCGTTTTTCCAAATTTCCGTCTCCTCTTCCATCTGGTTACGGAGAATTTCTTTCTGATATGGCTACTGTATGTCTGATTTTGGAGTCTCAAGACCACCCTTTCGTAGTTAGCGTTATAAATCTTCCGGAATGCTCCTCATTTCAATCGGTCGTCAGCATGCATCGTTTGTCAGTGTTTCCCGACGTGAAGATGAATTTTGATTCGAAGATTAATGCCCTGATAACGTCAATTCCATTACCAATCTTGCCGCCTTTTGCGTTGTTCTCCGAACCAACTCGAATGGAAGTGAGTGGTGATCAAACAATTTCTGGGAGAGCCAGCACAGATGATACGAAGCAGTTAGCTCTGCAGTTTAGTAATCTGCTTTTAAAATCAAAAGCCATCAAAAAGAAAACGGAAAACAAGTCTTGCGCTAAAATTCGACGAGCTACTACTGCGAATCTGAAGAAGCCCATCGAAGAATTGATTGTCGTGAAAACAGCGCCAAGGTCCAAAAGGAGGAAAAATCAGCGTCGTAAAAAACACCAACACGCCAAAACCTGGTTAGTTTTTATCTGATTAATTGTGTCGTGTAATTTTCAAACACTAATGGCTTTTCTCTTCTGAATAAGTAGCCGAAGGAAAGGAGAATGTTTTGAAGAAAGTTGGCAAAAGAGTTAAAACGGGAATGTCCATCGATGGTACTTTCAAAATTAAATCTTAAGAGAACAGACACCATTTAATCATTATTTTTTTGTATATAGGAACTCATCCAAGGGCCATCGAAAAAACCCAAAAATGAGTTTTAATTCATCGTCTCCTCTACGCTTTCCTTCTCGTAGAATCAGCTACCACTTCTAGCGTTCCAGTAGATTTCCGGTTCTAAATTACTCCTTCCTTCTTATAATTAGTGGAGAACTCATCCATTCAAGTTAAATTCCATACTGCCCATTAGTAAGACTGTTACGTTTCGAACAACTCTTTGTACAGTTGACTGCGTCGTAAATTAATTTCATCTCCGTATATTTCTCATTTGATATCTACTCATCTCATTTCGGCTTAAAGATTTATTGAATATGATAAAATTGTCTATTTGAACAATATGATAAAATTGTTGAACAACAGTTTTGTAATCCCCATATTTTACTTTTTTTTATTAATAATATTCCCGTAGTAGGTTTTTTTTTTTTAAATTTTATTTCTCGTGACTTATTCTGTTTTAAACCACCTTTCCATTTTCAAACTATGCGCATCGATCAAATAAGAAATAATGAAAATTCAACAACAAATTTAGACAGAAATTTCAACTTCGCCACGAAAAAAAAAAAAAATTGTAGGAATGACAAACTAAATAGCGTTGCCAGGTTGAACAAATCGATTTTTCTCTTGAGATGATATTATTGTTCGTTTTTTTTTCGCTCCGGTTTACATTTTATGAGTAAAAAAAAATCAATGCAAGTGTAGTAGATTAAAAAATGAGCGTAAAGGATCCTTCCATTTTCTTAATTACTTTTAAGGAATTTAACCTGACAATGGATCCATTCCAGTTTCCAGATGCCGCTAGTAGACGCCCCACAAAATAATGTAGTCTATTGCGCAACAGTGCAACATATATCAGACTTTCAGTTCGGTATCAGCCTTTGGAGTATCGAGAACTTTTTGTGGCGCATTTAAATTCTGAATTTGACTAATTTCTAGTGTTCTGTGATTATATTTTGGGAAGTTTATGGGTCATAATAATGGCAACAAATAGAACTGAAGAAGATACTTTCGTAGAATTAATAGTAAGTTTGTTATTTTCATTCCAAATCACCCATTATCTAAAAATCTTTTGTCTCAGAAAACATTTTTAAAGGAGTTCACTGAGGGGAAGTTCAGTTACAATTCAAACAAAGATGGTAATAAGTTAATTGGCAGTTGAATGAACTGAATATAGTTATCAATATGTTGCATTTCCTAATATCAAATGTCTTTTGTGTTCAGAGTGTGAAGCCACATTGAATATGCCCACACATTTGTTCGCTGGTCTGAGAACATCCCAACAAGAGAGGAATGATGGTCTAAGTTTGAAGAGCTTAAAATACTTGGTATGTAAATAAACATTTTGTATTTATATAGCACATGTTAATTCCCAGATGGATGTCGCTTTCCCAGATGGAAAATAATCAAGTAAGCCGGCAGTTTACCTGGAACATGTTACCCACCCTGCTCACTAAACATAAGGATAGTCTATGTTTTTATCTGTTGTTCCAAAAACTGAAGGATCTTCTTCTTCAGTCACAAACAGTGAATGAGTTGTTTTTAGTGAACACTGTATTATTATTGCTTCAGGAGAAAAAGTATGGCCCAGCTCTTGCTGAATCACAAAAATTCACAGGTGTTTTGTTTTTGTTTTTGTTTTAACTTTAAGCAGAGTTAAAAAGAATTAATTGTTAATTTCATTTGTGTCCCTGATTCTTAGTCAATGAACCCCGAGCTAGTGGTTACGAGTCTCAAGCTGCAGCTGCGTCTGCCTTACTTGCCGGCTATAAAACAACTCTTGATTTCCCAAGTTTTGAAGAAAACATACAAGTACTTAAGGAGATGAAGATAACATTGGCATTGATGTTTGCTAAACATCCCTGGATGATTCCTACTTTTCTGGAAGCTTATACCTCCATTCTTATTAAGTTGAATGCTCACGATGAAATTGAATTGTTCTTACGGGGGTAATTTCATTTCTGTTTTCCCGATACGTTCGTTTTCTAATCTGTATTCTTATAGATACGTTGCAAATGATGGCGGAATTGCAAGCGCTATTCTTGCTCTGGAAATAATGAAAGTGTATATTCCCAACGGCACTAAAGGATTAAACATTCACTTTCTTGAGAAGATAGCGGAGATCGACCAAGCAAATCCTAAGGTTTCAAATTTTTCCCTACACTTGTAAGATAATGCCTAAATGTAATCCTTTTATATTTAGGTCTTGGATTTGTGTAAACTTTATTTGCAGTCCGAATTCGAAAGAGACATCAGTCAGGACCGTCTTAAGAAGTGCCTCAAGCTCATGTTTGATTTTCTAGATGCGTATGCCTATCGCACACCGTCTGACGTTGTCAAAGAAGGATGGAATGTAATGGCAAATCTGATGAACAAGATTTGTTTGCAAGGTTTGAAGTTGAATGTCCTAATATTTTGCCTATTTCTATATTACGATATTGTTTCAATTTACAGGAACCGATGTTTGTCTGGAAGCTGTCATTAAAGCTTGGCATCATGACAGAAAGGGGTGGTGGCCATTTTTCCGTTTTTCCAAATTTCCGTCTCCTCTTCCATCTGGTTACGGAGAATTTCTTTCTGATATGGCTACTGTATGTCTGATTTTGGAGTCTCAAGACCACCCTTTCGTAGTTAGCGTTATAAATCTTCCGGAATGCTCCTCATTTCAATCGGTCGTCAGCATGCATCGTTTGTCAGTGTTTCCCGACGTGAAGATGAATTTTGATTCGAAGATTAATGCCCTGATAACGTCAATTCCATTACCAATCTTGCCGCCTTTTGCGTTGTTCTCCGAACCAACTCGAATGGAAGTGAGTGGTGATCAAACAATTTCTGGGAGAGCCAGCACAGATGATACGAAGCAGTTAGCTCTGCAGTTTAGTAATCTGCTTTTAAAATCAAAAGCCATCAAAAAGAAAACGGAAAACAAGTCTTGCGCTAAAATTCGACGAGCTACTACTGCGAATCTGAAGAAGCCCATCGAAGAATTGATTGTCGTGAAAACAGCGCCAAGGTCCAAAAGGAGGAAAAATCAGCGTCGTAAAAAACACCAACACGCCAAAACCTGGTTAGTTTTTATCTGATTAATTGTGTCGTGTAATTTTCAAACACTAATGGCTTTTCTCTTCTGAATAAGTAGCCGAAGGAAAGGAGAATGTTTTGAAGAAAGTTGGCAAAAGAGTTAAAACGGGAATGTCCATCGATGGTACTTTCAAAATTAAATCTTAAGAGAACAGACACCATTTAATCATTATTTTTTTGTATATAGGAGCTCATCCACTCATCCAAGGGCCATCGAAAAAACCCAAAAATGAGTTTTAATTCATCGTCTCCTCTACGCTTTCCTTCTCGTAGAATCAGCTACCACTTCTAGCGTTCCAGTAGATTTCCGGTTCTAAATTACTCCTTCCTTCTTATAATTAGTGGAGAACTCATCCATTCAAGTTAAATTCCATACTGCCCATTAGTAAGACTGTTACGTTTCGAACAACTCTTTGTACAGTTGACTGCGTCGTAAATTAATTTCATCTCCGTATATTTCTCATTTGATATCTACTCATCTCATTTCGGCTTAAAGATTTATTGAATATGATAAAATTGTCTATTTGAACAATATGATAAAATTGTTGAACAACAGTTTTGTAATCCCCATATTTTACTTTTTTTTATTAATAATATTCCCGTAGTAGGTTTTTTTTTTTTAAATTTTATTTCTCGTGACTTATTCTGTTTTAAACCACCTTTCCATTTTCAAACTATGCGCATCGATCAAATAAGAAATAATGAAAATTCAACAACAAATTTAGACAGAAATTTCAACTTCGCCACGAAAAAAAAAAAAAATTGTAGGAATGACAAACTAAATAGCGTTGCCAGGTTGAACAAATCGATTTTTCTCTTGAGATGATATTATTGTTCGTTTTTTTTTCGCTCCGGTTTACATTTTATGAGTAAAAAAAAATCAATGCAAGTGTAGTAGATTAAAAAATGAGCGTAAAGGATCCTTCCATTTTCTTAATTACTTTTAAGGAATTTAACCTGACAATGGATCCATTCCAGTTTCCAGATGCCGCTAGTAGACGCCCCACAAAATAATGTAGTCTATTGCGCAACAGTGCAACATATATCAGACTTTCAGTTCGGTATCAGCCTTTGGAGTATCGAGAACTTTTTGTGGCGCATTTAAATTCTGAATTTGACTAATTTCTAGTGTTCTGTGATTATATTTTGGGAAGTTTATGGGTCATAATAATGGCAACAAATAGAACTGAAGAAGATACTTTCGTAGAATTAATAGTAAGTTTGTTATTTTCATTCCAAATCACCCATTATCTAAAAATCTTTTGTCTCAGAAAACATTTTTAAAGGAGTTCACTGAGGGGAAGTTCAGTTACAATTCAAACAAAGATGGTAATAAGTTAATTGGCAGTTGAATGAACTGAATATAGTTATCAATATGTTGCATTTCCTAATATCAAATGTCTTTTGTGTTCAGAGTGTGAAGCCACATTGAATATGCCCACACATTTGTTCGCTGGTCTGAGAACATCCCAACAAGAGAGGAATGATGGTCTAAGTTTGAAGAGCTTAAAATACTTGGTATGTAAATAAACATTTTGTATTTATATAGCACATGTTAATTCCCAGATGGATGTCGCTTTCCCAGATGGAAAATAATCAAGTAAGCCGGCAGTTTACCTGGAACATGTTACCCACCCTGCTCACTAAACATAAGGATAGTCTATGTTTTTATCTGTTGTTCCAAAAACTGAAGGATCTTCTTCTTCAGTCACAAACAGTGAATGAGTTGTTTTTAGTGAACACTGTATTATTATTGCTTCAGGAGAAAAAGTATGGCCCAGCTCTTGCTGAATCACAAAAATTCACAGGTGTTTTGTTTTTGTTTTTGTTTTAACTTTAAGCAGAGTTAAAAAGAATTAATTGTTAATTTCATTTGTGTCCCTGATTCTTAGTCAATGAACCCCGAGCTAGTGGTTACGAGTCTCAAGCTGCAGCTGCGTCTGCCTTACTTGCCGGCTATAAAACAACTCTTGATTTCCCAAGTTTTGAAGAAAACATACAAGTACTTAAGGAGATGAAGATAACATTGGCATTGATGTTTGCTAAACATCCCTGGATGATTCCTACTTTTCTGGAAGCTTATACCTCCATTCTTATTAAGTTGAATGCTCACGATGAAATTGAATTGTTCTTACGGGGGTAATTTCATTTCTGTTTTCCCGATACGTTCGTTTTCTAATCTGTATTCTTATAGATACGTTGCAAATGATGGCGGAATTGCAAGCGCTATTCTTGCTCTGGAAATAATGAAAGTGTATATTCCCAACGGCACTAAAGGATTAAACATTCACTTTCTTGAGAAGATAGCGGAGATCGACCAAGCAAATCCTAAGGTTTCAAATTTTTCCCTACACTTGTAAGATAATGCCTAAATGTAATCCTTTTATATTTAGGTCTTGGATTTGTGTAAACTTTATTTGCAGTCCGAATTCGAAAGAGACATCAGTCAGGACCGTCTTAAGAAGTGCCTCAAGCTCATGTTTGATTTTCTAGATGCGTATGCCTATCGCACACCGTCTGACGTTGTCAAAGAAGGATGGAATGTAATGGCAAATCTGATGAACAAGATTTGTTTGCAAGGTTTGAAGTTGAATGTCCTAATATTTTGCCTATTTCTATATTACGATATTGTTTCAATTTACAGGAACCGATGTTTGTCTGGAAGCTGTCATTAAAGCTTGGCATCATGACAGAAAGGGGTGGTGGCCATTTTTCCGTTTTTCCAAATTTCCGTCTCCTCTTCCATCTGGTTACGGAGAATTTCTTTCTGATATGGCTACTGTATGTCTGATTTTGGAGTCTCAAGACCACCCTTTCGTAGTTAGCGTTATAAATCTTCCGGAATGCTCCTCATTTCAATCGGTCGTCAGCATGCATCGTTTGTCAGTGTTTCCCGACGTGAAGATGAATTTTGATTCGAAGATTAATGCCCTGATAACGTCAATTCCATTACCAATCTTGCCGCCTTTTGCGTTGTTCTCCGAACCAACTCGAATGGAAGTGAGTGGTGATCAAACAATTTCTGGGAGAGCCAGCACAGATGATACGAAGCAGTTAGCTCTGCAGTTTAGTAATCTGCTTTTAAAATCAAAAGCCATCAAAAAGAAAACGGAAAACAAGTCTTGCGCTAAAATTCGACGAGCTACTACTGCGAATCTGAAGAAGCCCATCGAAGAATTGATTGTCGTGAAAACAGCGCCAAGGTCCAAAAGGAGGAAAAATCAGCGTCGTAAAAAACACCAACACGCCAAAACCTGGTTAGTTTTTATCTGATTAATTGTGTCGTGTAATTTTCAAACACTAATGGCTTTTCTCTTCTGAATAAGTAGCCGAAGGAAAGGAGAATGTTTTGAAGAAAGTTGGCAAAAGAGTTAAAACGGGAATGTCCATCGATGGTACTTTCAAAATTAAATCTTAAGAGAACAGACACCATTTAATCATTATTTTTTTGTATATAGGAGCTCATCCACTCATCCAAGGGCCATCGAAAAAACCCAAAAATGAGTTTTAATTCATCGTCTCCTCTACGCTTTCCTTCTCGTAGAATCAGCTACCACTTCTAGCGTTCCAGTAGATTTCCGGTTCTAAATTACTCCTTCCTTCTTATAATTAGTGGAGAACTCATCCATTCAAGTTAAATTCCATACTGCCCATTAGTAAGACTGTTACGTTTCGAACAACTCTTTGTACAGTTGACTGCGTCGTAAATTAATTTCATCTCCGTATATTTCTCATTTGATATCTACTCATCTCATTTCGGCTTAAAGATTTATTGAATATGATAAAATTGTCTATTTGAACAATATGATAAAATTGTTGAACAACAGTTTTGTAATCCCCATATTTTACTTTTTTTTATTAATAATATTCCCGTAGTAGGTTTTTTTTTTTTAAATTTTATTTCTCGTGACTTATTCTGTTTTAAACCACCTTTCCATTTTCAAACTATGCGCATCGATCAAATAAGAAATAATGAAAATTCAACAACAAATTTAGACAGAAATTTCAACTTCGCCACGAAAAAAAAAAAAAATTGTAGGAATGACAAACTAAATAGCGTTGCCAGGTTGAACAAATCGATTTTTCTCTTGAGATGATATTATTGTTCGTTTTTTTTTCGCTCCGGTTTACATTTTATGAGTAAAAAAAAATCAATGCAAGTGTAGTAGATTAAAAAATGAGCGTAAAGGATCCTTCCATTTTCTTAATTACTTTTAAGGAATTTAACCTGACAATGGATCCATTCCAGTTTCCAGATGCCGCTAGTAGACGCCCCACAAAATAATGTAGTCTATTGCGCAACAGTGCAACATATATCAGACTTTCAGTTCGGTATCAGCCTTTGGAGTATCGAGAACTTTTTGTGGCGCATTTAAATTCTGAATTTGACTAATTTCTAGTGTTCTGTGATTATATTTTGGGAAGTTTATGGGTCATAATAATGGCAACAAATAGAACTGAAGAAGATACTTTCGTAGAATTAATAGTAAGTTTGTTATTTTCATTCCAAATCACCCATTATCTAAAAATCTTTTGTCTCAGAAAACATTTTTAAAGGAGTTCACTGAGGGGAAGTTCAGTTACAATTCAAACAAAGATGGTAATAAGTTAATTGGCAGTTGAATGAACTGAATATAGTTATCAATATGTTGCATTTCCTAATATCAAATGTCTTTTGTGTTCAGAGTGTGAAGCCACATTGAATATGCCCACACATTTGTTCGCTGGTCTGAGAACATCCCAACAAGAGAGGAATGATGGTCTAAGTTTGAAGAGCTTAAAATACTTGGTATGTAAATAAACATTTTGTATTTATATAGCACATGTTAATTCCCAGATGGATGTCGCTTTCCCAGATGGAAAATAATCAAGTAAGCCGGCAGTTTACCTGGAACATGTTACCCACCCTGCTCACTAAACATAAGGATAGTCTATGTTTTTATCTGTTGTTCCAAAAACTGAAGGATCTTCTTCTTCAGTCACAAACAGTGAATGAGTTGTTTTTAGTGAACACTGTATTATTATTGCTTCAGGAGAAAAAGTATGGCCCAGCTCTTGCTGAATCACAAAAATTCACAGGTGTTTTGTTTTTGTTTTTGTTTTAACTTTAAGCAGAGTTAAAAAGAATTAATTGTTAATTTCATTTGTGTCCCTGATTCTTAGTCAATGAACCCCGAGCTAGTGGTTACGAGTCTCAAGCTGCAGCTGCGTCTGCCTTACTTGCCGGCTATAAAACAACTCTTGATTTCCCAAGTTTTGAAGAAAACATACAAGTACTTAAGGAGATGAAGATAACATTGGCATTGATGTTTGCTAAACATCCCTGGATGATTCCTACTTTTCTGGAAGCTTATACCTCCATTCTTATTAAGTTGAATGCTCACGATGAAATTGAATTGTTCTTACGGGGGTAATTTCATTTCTGTTTTCCCGATACGTTCGTTTTCTAATCTGTATTCTTATAGATACGTTGCAAATGATGGCGGAATTGCAAGCGCTATTCTTGCTCTGGAAATAATGAAAGTGTATATTCCCAACGGCACTAAAGGATTAAACATTCACTTTCTTGAGAAGATAGCGGAGATCGACCAAGCAAATCCTAAGGTTTCAAATTTTTCCCTACACTTGTAAGATAATGCCTAAATGTAATCCTTTTATATTTAGGTCTTGGATTTGTGTAAACTTTATTTGCAGTCCGAATTCGAAAGAGACATCAGTCAGGACCGTCTTAAGAAGTGCCTCAAGCTCATGTTTGATTTTCTAGATGCGTATGCCTATCGCACACCGTCTGACGTTGTCAAAGAAGGATGGAATGTAATGGCAAATCTGATGAACAAGATTTGTTTGCAAGGTTTGAAGTTGAATGTCCTAATATTTTGCCTATTTCTATATTACGATATTGTTTCAATTTACAGGAACCGATGTTTGTCTGGAAGCTGTCATTAAAGCTTGGCATCATGACAGAAAGGGGTGGTGGCCATTTTTCCGTTTTTCCAAATTTCCGTCTCCTCTTCCATCTGGTTACGGAGAATTTCTTTCTGATATGGCTACTGTATGTCTGATTTTGGAGTCTCAAGACCACCCTTTCGTAGTTAGCGTTATAAATCTTCCGGAATGCTCCTCATTTCAATCGGTCGTCAGCATGCATCGTTTGTCAGTGTTTCCCGACGTGAAGATGAATTTTGATTCGAAGATTAATGCCCTGATAACGTCAATTCCATTACCAATCTTGCCGCCTTTTGCGTTGTTCTCCGAACCAACTCGAATGGAAGTGAGTGGTGATCAAACAATTTCTGGGAGAGCCAGCACAGATGATACGAAGCAGTTAGCTCTGCAGTTTAGTAATCTGCTTTTAAAATCAAAAGCCATCAAAAAGAAAACGGAAAACAAGTCTTGCGCTAAAATTCGACGAGCTACTACTGCGAATCTGAAGAAGCCCATCGAAGAATTGATTGTCGTGAAAACAGCGCCAAGGTCCAAAAGGAGGAAAAATCAGCGTCGTAAAAAACACCAACACGCCAAAACCTGGTTAGTTTTTATCTGATTAATTGTGTCGTGTAATTTTCAAACACTAATGGCTTTTCTCTTCTGAATAAGTAGCCGAAGGAAAGGAGAATGTTTTGAAGAAAGTTGGCAAAAGAGTTAAAACGGGAATGTCCATCGATGGTACTTTCAAAATTAAATCTTAAGAGAACAGACACCATTTAATCATTATTTTTTTGTATATAGGAGCTCATCCACTCATCCAAGGGCCATCGAAAAAACCCAAAAATGAGTTTTAATTCATCGTCTCCTCTACGCTTTCCTTCTCGTAGAATCAGCTACCACTTCTAGCGTTCCAGTAGATTTCCGGTTCTAAATTACTCCTTCCTTCTTATAATTAGTGGAGAACTCATCCATTCAAGTTAAATTCCATACTGCCCATTAGTAAGACTGTTACGTTTCGAACAACTCTTTGTACAGTTGACTGCGTCGTAAATTAATTTCATCTCCGTATATTTCTCATTTGATATCTACTCATCTCATTTCGGCTTAAAGATTTATTGAATATGATAAAATTGTCTATTTGAACAATATGATAAAATTGTTGAACAACAGTTTTGTAATCCCCATATTTTACTTTTTTTTATTAATAATATTCCCGTAGTAGGTTTTTTTTTTTTAAATTTTATTTCTCGTGACTTATTCTGTTTTAAACCACCTTTCCATTTTCAAACTATGCGCATCGATCAAATAAGAAATAATGAAAATTCAACAACAAATTTAGACAGAAATTTCAACTTCGCCACGAAAAAAAAAAAAAATTGTAGGAATGACAAACTAAATAGCGTTGCCAGGTTGAACAAATCGATTTTTCTCTTGAGATGATATTATTGTTCGTTTTTTTTTCGCTCCGGTTTACATTTTATGAGTAAAAAAAAATCAATGCAAGTGTAGTAGATTAAAAAATGAGCGTAAAGGATCCTTCCATTTTCTTAATTACTTTTAAGGAATTTAACCTGACAATGGATCCATTCCAGTTTCCAGATGCCGCTAGTAGACGCCCCACAAAATAATGTAGTCTATTGCGCAACAGTGCAACATATATCAGACTTTCAGTTCGGTATCAGCCTTTGGAGTATCGAGAACTTTTTGTGGCGCATTTAAATTCTGAATTTGACTAATTTCTAGTGTTCTGTGATTATATTTTGGGAAGTTTATGGGTCATAATAATGGCAACAAATAGAACTGAAGAAGATACTTTCGTAGAATTAATAGTAAGTTTGTTATTTTCATTCCAAATCACCCATTATCTAAAAATCTTTTGTCTCAGAAAACATTTTTAAAGGAGTTCACTGAGGGGAAGTTCAGTTACAATTCAAACAAAGATGGTAATAAGTTAATTGGCAGTTGAATGAACTGAATATAGTTATCAATATGTTGCATTTCCTAATATCAAATGTCTTTTGTGTTCAGAGTGTGAAGCCACATTGAATATGCCCACACATTTGTTCGCTGGTCTGAGAACATCCCAACAAGAGAGGAATGATGGTCTAAGTTTGAAGAGCTTAAAATACTTGGTATGTAAATAAACATTTTGTATTTATATAGCACATGTTAATTCCCAGATGGATGTCGCTTTCCCAGATGGAAAATAATCAAGTAAGCCGGCAGTTTACCTGGAACATGTTACCCACCCTGCTCACTAAACATAAGGATAGTCTATGTTTTTATCTGTTGTTCCAAAAACTGAAGGATCTTCTTCTTCAGTCACAAACAGTGAATGAGTTGTTTTTAGTGAACACTGTATTATTATTGCTTCAGGAGAAAAAGTATGGCCCAGCTCTTGCTGAATCACAAAAATTCACAGGTGTTTTGTTTTTGTTTTTGTTTTAACTTTAAGCAGAGTTAAAAAGAATTAATTGTTAATTTCATTTGTGTCCCTGATTCTTAGTCAATGAACCCCGAGCTAGTGGTTACGAGTCTCAAGCTGCAGCTGCGTCTGCCTTACTTGCCGGCTATAAAACAACTCTTGATTTCCCAAGTTTTGAAGAAAACATACAAGTACTTAAGGAGATGAAGATAACATTGGCATTGATGTTTGCTAAACATCCCTGGATGATTCCTACTTTTCTGGAAGCTTATACCTCCATTCTTATTAAGTTGAATGCTCACGATGAAATTGAATTGTTCTTACGGGGGTAATTTCATTTCTGTTTTCCCGATACGTTCGTTTTCTAATCTGTATTCTTATAGATACGTTGCAAATGATGGCGGAATTGCAAGCGCTATTCTTGCTCTGGAAATAATGAAAGTGTATATTCCCAACGGCACTAAAGGATTAAACATTCACTTTCTTGAGAAGATAGCGGAGATCGACCAAGCAAATCCTAAGGTTTCAAATTTTTCCCTACACTTGTAAGATAATGCCTAAATGTAATCCTTTTATATTTAGGTCTTGGATTTGTGTAAACTTTATTTGCAGTCCGAATTCGAAAGAGACATCAGTCAGGACCGTCTTAAGAAGTGCCTCAAGCTCATGTTTGATTTTCTAGATGCGTATGCCTATCGCACACCGTCTGACGTTGTCAAAGAAGGATGGAATGTAATGGCAAATCTGATGAACAAGATTTGTTTGCAAGGTTTGAAGTTGAATGTCCTAATATTTTGCCTATTTCTATATTACGATATTGTTTCAATTTACAGGAACCGATGTTTGTCTGGAAGCTGTCATTAAAGCTTGGCATCATGACAGAAAGGGGTGGTGGCCATTTTTCCGTTTTTCCAAATTTCCGTCTCCTCTTCCATCTGGTTACGGAGAATTTCTTTCTGATATGGCTACTGTATGTCTGATTTTGGAGTCTCAAGACCACCCTTTCGTAGTTAGCGTTATAAATCTTCCGGAATGCTCCTCATTTCAATCGGTCGTCAGCATGCATCGTTTGTCAGTGTTTCCCGACGTGAAGATGAATTTTGATTCGAAGATTAATGCCCTGATAACGTCAATTCCATTACCAATCTTGCCGCCTTTTGCGTTGTTCTCCGAACCAACTCGAATGGAAGTGAGTGGTGATCAAACAATTTCTGGGAGAGCCAGCACAGATGATACGAAGCAGTTAGCTCTGCAGTTTAGTAATCTGCTTTTAAAATCAAAAGCCATCAAAAAGAAAACGGAAAACAAGTCTTGCGCTAAAATTCGACGAGCTACTACTGCGAATCTGAAGAAGCCCATCGAAGAATTGATTGTCGTGAAAACAGCGCCAAGGTCCAAAAGGAGGAAAAATCAGCGTCGTAAAAAACACCAACACGCCAAAACCTGGTTAGTTTTTATCTGATTAATTGTGTCGTGTAATTTTCAAACACTAATGGCTTTTCTCTTCTGAATAAGTAGCCGAAGGAAAGGAGAATGTTTTGAAGAAAGTTGGCAAAAGAGTTAAAACGGGAATGTCCATCGATGGTACTTTCAAAATTAAATCTTAAGAGAACAGACACCATTTAATCATTATTTTTTTGTATATAGGAGCTCATCCACTCATCCAAGGGCCATCGAAAAAACCCAAAAATGAGTTTTAATTCATCGTCTCCTCTACGCTTTCCTTCTCGTAGAATCAGCTACCACTTCTAGCGTTCCAGTAGATTTCCGGTTCTAAATTACTCCTTCCTTCTTATAATTAGTGGAGAACTCATCCATTCAAGTTAAATTCCATACTGCCCATTAGTAAGACTGTTACGTTTCGAACAACTCTTTGTACAGTTGACTGCGTCGTAAATTAATTTCATCTCCGTATATTTCTCATTTGATATCTACTCATCTCATTTCGGCTTAAAGATTTATTGAATATGATAAAATTGTCTATTTGAACAATATGATAAAATTGTTGAACAACAGTTTTGTAATCCCCATATTTTACTTTTTTTTATTAATAATATTCCCGTAGTAGGTTTTTTTTTTTTAAATTTTATTTCTCGTGACTTATTCTGTTTTAAACCACCTTTCCATTTTCAAACTATGCGCATCGATCAAATAAGAAATAATGAAAATTCAACAACAAATTTAGACAGAAATTTCAACTTCGCCACGAAAAAAAAAAAAAATTGTAGGAATGACAAACTAAATAGCGTTGCCAGGTTGAACAAATCGATTTTTCTCTTGAGATGATATTATTGTTCGTTTTTTTTTCGCTCCGGTTTACATTTTATGAGTAAAAAAAAATCAATGCAAGTGTAGTAGATTAAAAAATGAGCGTAAAGGATCCTTCCATTTTCTTAATTACTTTTAAGGAATTTAACCTGACAATGGATCCATTCCAGTTTCCAGATGCCGCTAGTAGACGCCCCACAAAATAATGTAGTCTATTGCGCAACAGTGCAACATATATCAGACTTTCAGTTCGGTATCAGCCTTTGGAGTATCGAGAACTTTTTGTGGCGCATTTAAATTCTGAATTTGACTAATTTCTAGTGTTCTGTGATTATATTTTGGGAAGTTTATGGGTCATAATAATGGCAACAAATAGAACTGAAGAAGATACTTTCGTAGAATTAATAGTAAGTTTGTTATTTTCATTCCAAATCACCCATTATCTAAAAATCTTTTGTCTCAGAAAACATTTTTAAAGGAGTTCACTGAGGGGAAGTTCAGTTACAATTCAAACAAAGATGGTAATAAGTTAATTGGCAGTTGAATGAACTGAATATAGTTATCAATATGTTGCATTTCCTAATATCAAATGTCTTTTGTGTTCAGAGTGTGAAGCCACATTGAATATGCCCACACATTTGTTCGCTGGTCTGAGAACATCCCAACAAGAGAGGAATGATGGTCTAAGTTTGAAGAGCTTAAAATACTTGGTATGTAAATAAACATTTTGTATTTATATAGCACATGTTAATTCCCAGATGGATGTCGCTTTCCCAGATGGAAAATAATCAAGTAAGCCGGCAGTTTACCTGGAACATGTTACCCACCCTGCTCACTAAACATAAGGATAGTCTATGTTTTTATCTGTTGTTCCAAAAACTGAAGGATCTTCTTCTTCAGTCACAAACAGTGAATGAGTTGTTTTTAGTGAACACTGTATTATTATTGCTTCAGGAGAAAAAGTATGGCCCAGCTCTTGCTGAATCACAAAAATTCACAGGTGTTTTGTTTTTGTTTTTGTTTTAACTTTAAGCAGAGTTAAAAAGAATTAATTGTTAATTTCATTTGTGTCCCTGATTCTTAGTCAATGAACCCCGAGCTAGTGGTTACGAGTCTCAAGCTGCAGCTGCGTCTGCCTTACTTGCCGGCTATAAAACAACTCTTGATTTCCCAAGTTTTGAAGAAAACATACAAGTACTTAAGGAGATGAAGATAACATTGGCATTGATGTTTGCTAAACATCCCTGGATGATTCCTACTTTTCTGGAAGCTTATACCTCCATTCTTATTAAGTTGAATGCTCACGATGAAATTGAATTGTTCTTACGGGGGTAATTTCATTTCTGTTTTCCCGATACGTTCGTTTTCTAATCTGTATTCTTATAGATACGTTGCAAATGATGGCGGAATTGCAAGCGCTATTCTTGCTCTGGAAATAATGAAAGTGTATATTCCCAACGGCACTAAAGGATTAAACATTCACTTTCTTGAGAAGATAGCGGAGATCGACCAAGCAAATCCTAAGGTTTCAAATTTTTCCCTACACTTGTAAGATAATGCCTAAATGTAATCCTTTTATATTTAGGTCTTGGATTTGTGTAAACTTTATTTGCAGTCCGAATTCGAAAGAGACATCAGTCAGGACCGTCTTAAGAAGTGCCTCAAGCTCATGTTTGATTTTCTAGATGCGTATGCCTATCGCACACCGTCTGACGTTGTCAAAGAAGGATGGAATGTAATGGCAAATCTGATGAACAAGATTTGTTTGCAAGGTTTGAAGTTGAATGTCCTAATATTTTGCCTATTTCTATATTACGATATTGTTTCAATTTACAAGAACCGATGTTTGTCTGGAAGCTGTCATTAAAGCTTGGCATCATGACAGAAAGGGGTGGTGGCCATTTTTCCGTTTTTCCAAATTTCCGTCTCCTCTTCCATCTGGTTACGGAGAATTTCTTTCTGATATGGCTACTGTATGTCTGATTTTGGAGTCTCAAGACCACCCTTTCGTAGTTAGCGTTATAAATCTTCCGGAATGCTCCTCATTTCAATCGGTCGTCAGCATGCATCGTTTGTCAGTGTTTCCCGACGTGAAGATGAATTTTGATTCGAAGATTAATGCCCTGATAACGTCAATTCCATTACCAATCTTGCCGCCTTTTGCGTTGTTCTCCGAACCAACTCGAATGGAAGTGAGTGGTGATCAAACAATTTCTGGGAGAGCCAGCACAGATGATACGAAGCAGTTAGCTCTGCAGTTTAGTAATCTGCTTTTAAAATCAAAAGCCATCAAAAAGAAAACGGAAAACAAGTCTTGCGCTAAAATTCGACGAGCTACTACTGCGAATCTGAAGAAGCCCATCGAAGAATTGATTGTCGTGAAAACAGCGCCAAGGTCCAAAAGGAGGAAAAATCAGCGTCGTAAAAAACACCAACACGCCAAAACCTGGTTAGTTTTTATCTGATTAATTGTGTCGTGTAATTTTCAAACACTAATGGCTTTTCTCTTCTGAATAAGTAGCCGAAGGAAAGGAGAATGTTTTGAAGAAAGTTGGCAAAAGAGTTAAAACGGGAATGTCCATCGATGGTACTTTCAAAATTAAATCTTAAGAGAACAGACACCATTTAATCATTATTTTTTTGTATATAGGAGCTCATCCACTCATCCAAGGGCCATCGAAAAAACCCAAAAATGAGTTTTAATTCATCGTCTCCTCTACGCTTTCCTTCTCGTAGAATCAGCTACCACTTCTAGCGTTCCAGTAGATTTCCGGTTCTAAATTACTCCTTCCTTCTTATAATTAGTGGAGAACTCATCCATTCAAGTTAAATTCCATACTGCCCATTAGTAAGACTGTTACGTTTCGAACAACTCTTTGTACAGTTGACTGCGTCGTAAATTAATTTCATCTCCGTATATTTCTCATTTGATATCTACTCATCTCATTTCGGCTTAAAGATTTATTGAATATGATAAAATTGTCTATTTGAACAAAATGATAAAATTGTTGAACAACAGTTTTGTAATCCCCATATTTTACTTTTTTTTATTAATAATATTCCCGTAGTAGGTTTTTTTTTTTTAAATTTTATTTCTCGTGACTTATTAGCAACGAAACGAGATAAAAGTTGCGAACGCACTCGAGAGTTTTTAGCACCATCAAGGCAGATGAGTAGATAGCTACTACGTCATAGTTGCTTATCCCAGCTCGATAGTTTAGTTTAGGTGCTAAGATAATTTTCCGGTGTTGTTCCGGTACAAAATTAAAAGGATTGTCCATTGAGACACTAGATGGCGAATGATGTTATAAATTGACTTCTCAACTCAATCATGAGTCATTGTCGAAAGTTACGTTTGCCTGTGTTTATTTTAATTTTCTTTGTCTTTACGGATCAAGTTTCAACTCCAAATGTCATGTAGGTACTAGGTAGGTAAATAATCGTAGTAAGACGCAGACATTTGAATCTCCATTTGATCCCGGTCCAGCATACTAATAAATTTTAATCATAATCATTACCATATCTCACAACAAGAAACATTTTTATTTCTACCTGTAAACTGTCTGTCGGAAAAGCGAGGAAAGTGACGACCGAGCGGTCTGCAGACATCTGTTCCTCGTCGTCTCCCAATAGCAATGCAATGTAGTCATTTTGAATCGGCTGATCAATTACTTTAATCAGTTCCGGAGGTTCCGTTGGAGAAACGGTAGCGGTGCATGGAGTAGAACGGTTACCGCAGCATCGAACCATGTGTTTCCTCAGATTGGATTTGCCGGAATACTGTTTATTGCAACCGGGGTGCTCGCAAGGGAAGGTAAGATTGGCAGTATCAACATTATGTCTTTTGGCATGGACATATAAGGTACTCCTCGCTGTAAATTCCGCACCACAATCTACAAGTACGCAATGTTAATAGAGCTATTTCATATCATAAAAATAAAATGAACTTACTTTCAACAGGACAACGAAACATTTTCATTCCGCGGTGTTGACTAAGAAGATGCTGCTTCAGATGTTCTGATCTCAAGTAAGCTTTATGACGTTCATGGTGTGGGCATTTGAATGGTCGTTCATTCTTATGAGTCCGCTGATGTCGGCTAAGCTTGCTTGGCGTTCGGAAAGCCCATCCACAGCCCTGTGATGAAATAAACAATGAATCCTTCCTAACCTTTGATCACCAAATTCTTAACTCACCTCAAAATGACATACAAAAGGACGATCTCCCGTATGGGTTCTAATATGTGATTCCAGATGAGATGGCCTGTCAAAACATCGGGAACAACCTTCCCACTGGCACATTAATGGACCCACACGCGTATGACTACGAAGGTGAGTGGTCAGGGCGTTTAAAGAATGGAATCGTTTTCCGCAATTACAGTGATGACAAGCATACAGTGCTTCAACTTCTCGATGTTGCTCCTGTATTCGAAGAAAGACTGTGTTTGTGTTACATAAGCAGTATTTTTTAGTTTGTTTTACCTTTAAATGGTTATCTAACTCTCTCTGAGTTTGAAATTCTGAACTGCACTGCTCAATTGAACAAGAGTATATATTTGGTCGATCGTGAAGCTTTTTGTGTGAATTTAAGTTGTCGTAGTCAACTTCCTTCGGCAAACAGTACACTGAAATTATAGAGAAATAAAATCATTATCAATTGATTGTGCAAACCTTCAGCTATTACAGCAAAGTCTTTTTTCCCTTGATGACATTCTTTGTGACGTTTCAACTTGTATTCTGGAAGAATGACCAAGAGCAACCTTCAGCATCACACTAGAAAGGCAAATATATAAATCACATAGCAAAGGGTGCGCGCGTACTAAAGGCATAGGGAAAAAAACGAAATTAAAAAATTCATAACTCTTGAACGGATTGCGGAACAAGTTTCATTCTTTTACCAGATGTTCTTCATACTACCACCTATAACTGGTTCAAATTTGGGTTTGATCCGAAAGACCAGACTTGATCAGCCGACAATTAAAAAAAAATCTATGAACTGAGATTGCTCAATGAAGACAAAAAATTTTTAAAGTTCCAAATACATCATCAGAAAGAGAAAAAAATTCTCTTTTTTATCGTTATTTTTTCAAAATTTCAAAATTAACTTAAATGACCTGCGCAGTGATTTAAATGAAAAAACGCGCATAAAATTTGTGAAAAAGCGCAAAACTTTAACATTTAATTGAAGGCTTCCCATTCACGATAAAAAAAAATCCTTTGGTCAAATGTTTCTTAATGTTATGAAGAACACGCGATAAAAAAATGAAGCAAATCGATTTTTTTTGCGACGAAAAAATTCGAAACTCGGCGGAATGACCCTATTGCAATATAATGAAAATATTAAAAAATTGGAAATAACAAAATGGCAAAAATAATATATGGTTACCAGTTGCTCCAATGGCATTAAGAGCCAACTCTTTGATAAGAAACGGGTAGGTCGGGTTAAGTGCGATGAAGAGATGCTCCATCAGAGCGGGTACGAAGGGATTGAGCTTCGCTCCCATAGTATCACAAAACATCTCCAGGGTGTCGAAAACGCGTTCCACACTGCGTGGCACTTTCTTACCATTGGCCAAGCTATTGCTTGTCGCCAACAAGTATTCCAAGAGAATGGGCAAGATGTCATTTGCGTATTTGTCAATATCGGGTTGGAGATACTGGGCAAATTTTTCGATTGCGTAGAGAGCGGCATTACGAACGTGCGCTTGCGGATGTTTGACGCCACTGCAGATGACCTGAACAAACGTTGCCATGTACTCGGTACGAATATGCTCTGCACAGCCTTCCACCACAACTGCTAAGGCAGTGTATCCTGCTTGCTGAGCACGAGTATCAGAGTCTAAACAGAGCTCAAATAAGATCAAGTTATTTGGTTATATCGAAAAATATTTACCTTTAAAGACGAGATCAGCCCACTGAAGCAAAGGTGTGATGACCTTGTCAGGCGGCAAGTGTAACGCCAACTTATGCAATGTTTGGGCAGCAACAATGCAGGGCTTGTCCGATTTCACCTGATCATATTCATCCTCTTCACCGTCCACCTCAGTCATTACCAGGAAAATGGTTTGGAGAATTGGAACATCCAGTTCATCCTCAATCATTGACTGAAAATTAAAACTCGTTTATTACTGAGTAGCAGTAAGGTGAATTAAGGTGTAATAGTGAAAAATTCTACCTGCTCGTTGAGTCGCGCGAGAGTGGCAATACGAATCAAAGCTTTTGTTCGAATAGCATCGTGCAACTCTTTTTTGGAAGCAATTTTCAAGCATAGTTCAGTGACTGCTTTCAAATTAGGGGCTAATGTAGAAACTTCGGATCGACTGCAGATCCGACCCCTCAACTGAACTAGCTTTTTTTACTAATCGATTACTTAACAGAACTAGCTTTTTTCACTAATCGATTACTTATCAGTAGAGTTACTTAACTTATATTTACTTAACTTATATTTACTTATACTAATATTTACTTTTTAGTAGTTACTAAACTTATAAAACTATAAACTATAAATTTTTACTTTTCTTAATTTTATTAGATTGTATTTCTGAAGCGCCATCTATTTAACATTTTTAAAGCTAAAAAACAAAGCCCCTCCCTCTTTTCCAGATATTGCATTCGGCAGTTGGTGTTGGACAGTCGTCACAGTCAGTTGTCAGTTTCGTCCGGTCTCTTGGTTATTTCTGGATTTTATGGTGTCAATTATTTTGGAACACTCATAAACGTTGTCTTCAATTTCCTTGAATATCTTGTTTGCATCACTTGCTTTTTTAATGACATCAAGTAACACGACAATCTCCAGCTAGAATTTAAATTTTAGTTATTAGTATTTTAACGTGATTTTTAGTTTATATTACTTACATTTTCTGCTAATTGTATCTGTTGGGCCCATTTTGCATAATCATTTGTTATTTTCTTGCCAAAAGCAGCTTGTTTTAAAATGTAATCTAATTTCTCATCGTCATAAATAAACGTTGATTCATTGTTCCACATTTCAATTGCATTTTTAATTTTAAAGTTAATTCTACTCAGGTTGTTAAATTCAATTGTTGGATTTTGACAAAACACCTGATGGTTTCAACAGAACTCATTTTCGATGTTTAACAACAGTTAATAAAAATTTAATAAGTCAAAAGCTTTGCCTTTGACATCGATCATTTTAAGATTTCTTTTATTTTCAACATATAGTTAGAAGAGGCTTCGAATTTAGAGCTACCCGTATTCCATTTTGTATTGTCCGTATTGCCAAGTAAAGCGTTCGGTCATTGACAAAGAAGACGGTCAGAGAAGAGGAAGCCATTTTGGGATGCTATTATTTAACGGTGGTTATTGAATTCTTGGCCAATGCTCTTTTTAGTTTGCTTCCTCAAATCATCTGGGGTGCAGTTGGGCCAGTTAATCTTGAAAATATCGTCCCACGCCTTCATTACCGTGCCTATTCATTCGTGTTTACAAGTTTAGTATTTATTCTTGAATTGTAGGAAACTAAACTTGTAATTTACTGATGAGTTCGTTTTTGTGTGTTTCAGGAATTGCTTTCCTATGTGATGAAGGTCCAGATGATGACATTTTGTGGTTTCGCAGAAAATTGGGATCCCACAAAGTCTTCATCAATTCTCTGACATATTTGGTTAATCCATAGGACGCTCTTTCATTGTATGGTGTATTCCTGGTTTTTCTTAGGTGGACCTTCCGTTTCAAAATTTCTTCATCTACATTGTGCTGTAGCTTCTAAACTACTAACAATTCTTCCCAGATTGCCATTATTAAAATTAACTTTGCTTCACCAATAAAAATCCTTAGAATAAAACGGAACAGACAAACTGAAAAGCGAAAAGACTGAAGTTTTCAAACTGACGAGACGAACGTTGAAGTTGAACCTGTGTTTTCGAGGTTTTTTTTAGTTTGATCATGAAGGAGGAATGGAGGAGGAGCTAGTCGGGAAAATTTTTGAGGCGATGATGATATCTGCCTCAGGGGAAGGATTCGTTCCTTTTTCTGCAACCAGAGGCGGAAGAGTAGCGAAGTATGTGAAAATTTGGGCTTTCGCTGGGTCGTATCAAGTAGCTAAGATCTCAGCGCAACTCAGCTTGGATCACAACTTGATACATTTTCTCTCGTCTGCTCAGTGATTTAAATCGATACATATATCGTCTTGCAGCCAGCTTTTATAGTGACGCTCTTTTTGTTTTTGAAACATGGCGATTTCTCAACAGCCACGCATATTGACAATTGCTACGGTCATAAGTGAAGTGATACAACAGAATACTGATGAATGTGATGTTATTTGTCACGAGTTCAGCCAACCTCTTATTGCTTAACAAGACATTTTAAATTCAGGGCGAGATGGTACAAGTCAATTCACTGGGATTGAAGACTATATCGATAGCTAAGCAAATTCTTACAATGTATATATTATTTTTTCCATTCTCCGTAATGAAATGCTTCTAAAAAAATGTAACTTCTTCTTTATTTATACTTTTATATTTATAGTTGCATTTGCATTTCATGTATTTATTTGAAAACAATTTAAATTTTGCAGCATTTCATATTTCCGCTTTTATATTGACTTCGTCTGCTTGGCAGTAAAAACTCCCTGTATATCAGTGATCCAAGCTGAGATCTTAGTTACTTGATACGACCCTGGTTGCTATCGTTAGTCGTTACGCAGCAGATAAAAAGTCCGTAACGGTGGCAACTGGCAACCAAAATAAAGCCTAGGGGTTACTAAGTAGGAGGGGTACCAATTATTGAGAATTAATGTTTACCATTTCCAATTTTTAACCCATTTATATTTCTTAGGGGAAATTTCCTCAGACTGTGTGTTCTCAGAGTCTGCCAGCAAAGTGAAAAGCATATAGACAAGATCCTCAATGTGAGTGAATTTTTCAAAAGAATATTCACAGTTATTCATTCCAATGATCCAGTACTTTTGCAAGTTATCATTGTTTTTTAACAATTAAATATTAATTCTGTTTTATGGTTAGATTGCAAGATCTCTGGCATTGAGAACTTTGGGGAGTAGCCTATGGCAATTCTGATCAGAAATCAGTGCATTACAGCATTCACAACAGTTTGGACAACACACAATGCTCCCCTGTCGAGTTAGAGGCAGCCATCTACGCCGCATCCAAGTTTGCCACACAGTCTCGAACCTTTTCCGTCCACATGCGCAGTAAAATTGCCGAAATGATTTAGGATCTGGCCACACCTGTAAATACCAAGCTCAAGCTCAAGCTCATCCCCATCTTGCAGTACATGCACCATGATGCTTACACGGCCGCCATAGTTCGACGTTTGTGCACCCAGCTACCCAGCCCCAAAATTTCGTCTGTGTAACACTTCACACACTAACTCTGATGACTAGTGAAACTCTAGTCGAATTCCCGCAATAGCTACTCCTGCTTCTTGAATATCTTGTTCGATTCAAGTTTTGTCCAACTTAAATTTTGTCTGTCAAAGTTGCCCATCTGTGGACTACTTCTAACGTGGATGGACTCTTTGGCCTACTGCTTGATCAACCTAATCTCGAATTGCATAGATTAGAAGGACACTGGACGTTCTAGTTACCCTAGCCATGGCTGAAGCCTCGAACTGTTTTTTCCTCAAGGCCGGTAATTCTGTTTTAAAAATCAAAATACCTTGTTAACATTTTCACCCATTATTTTATGCCATGATTTTAGATACAAAGTTACACTTGATTTGGAATCAGTGTTGCTACACTTGTGACCAATCTGATGCAGCAAAAGCAGTTCAGCTACTTGTTCAACTTGTAGTTATATCTAGCAAACAATATTCTTTTTCGTCCTCAGCGCCCGATTAAAGCCAAGACGCTGCCCATGCTGTTGAATCGCTCATATTTGGCCTCTGCTTATTGGGAAAGACCGAAGAGAGGAAACTCAAGAATGCGTTGAAATCAGCCGCCCAGCTGAGTCGTGTCGCCAGAAATCAGCGCCACCATCATTGATTGCCTCATTCGCTTGTTGCCTCAATCTTCCGGTTCCATGTTAGTCCTGCTGTGACAGGCTCTGGCTACCATCGGAAATACTCAACCGGCCGCCATTGTCCGCATCTGCAGCATTGGTCGCTATTCATAGCAACCGGCCGCCATTGTGGTTTTCTTCCGTTCGACGAAAACTTGTTCAGCTGTAAGTTTGATTCTCATCCTGTAATTTTATTTCTTGCATGTATCATTATTACCACCATAACTGTACTGATGATTTTGAGGATACTTAATTCTGAACTATGTCAACATCTTCTTAGGTTGTCACTTCTGGCCGCCGTCGCGGTCCGCCGTCCTAACATTCGTTCTCGTCGCGGTGGATCTCGGGCAGGACCTCTGGTTCGCCTATCACAACTCCAGACGAAGGTGAAATCAAAGAGAATTGTTTATTTTTATCAATGTTAATCATCGTTTAGATATTTCTACTACAGTCTTCATTTTTCAGGTTCCTGCTTCTCTCTACATGATCCTGGCCGCCTACAATTTGCTACCGACAATGTTAATCGGCTTTTTCGTCGCTATCGTTCACTTGACAGCGAACGCGTTACTCTTTCAGACGAGAAAATCGGTCAACAACGAAGTTGACATTTCTCTGATCATGGCTGATGTCGGATTTTATCTGACAGCCAACGTTGTCGGCATTTTCACCAATTGCCTGAACGAGACTACGCTGAGATGGGCCTTTCTCGACCGTCGCTGGTGCATCGAGTCCACCATCAAATTGGACTACGAGAAGAGTCAAGAAGAACAGCTGATGCTGTCCATCTTGCCCAAACACATCGCCCACGACGTGGGCACCGACATCAGGGAGGAAGTCTAGTTGATGACGAGATCCAAAATGTCGCCGTCGTCCAGGAAACCGTTCGAGTGAGTGGAACGCGATGATACACTTTTTGCCTTTCTGTGAATAATCATCCAATCGCTTATTTTGTTTCTCATACCAGACAGTTACACGTCGAGATGATCCGGAAGTCAGTGTTCTTTACGCCGATATCGTCAACTTTACTCTGTTGACTGCAGCCCTCTCGGCGTCCAGCCTCATCTCCATGCTCAACGAATTTTTTGGCAAATTCAACGAGGCTGCCAAAGTAAACAAATTTTCATTTGATTATTTTGTCTTCCCTTCAATTAAAAAATTTTTAAAATAGGAAATCGATTGTTTAAGAATTAAAATCCTCGGTGACTGTTATTGCTGCGTGTCTAGAATACCGGACTCGACCACCACCCATGCTAAGAATTTTGTCGGAATGGGATTCAAGATGATTGAAATCTATCGCCAAATTAGGTAATAATACCCGGGATACTGAACAAGAAACGGCGGAATTAGTTATTGAGAACTACTGTGTGTTTTGGAAAAGCAACAAACAAACTAATTCTCGATATGATTAGAGAGGATCGCCAAGTGGATGTGGACATACGGATCGGCATTCATAGTAGCAGCGAGCAGCGTTATCAGTGGTCTGCCTTCGCAAGTGGCAGTTTGATATCTGGACCCGTGACGTGATCATCGCCAATCACATCAAACAATCGGTAATAGCTGGGTATAAAATGTTCCATCGACTCCTTCGCTTATGTTATATTTTAGAGTGAGATGTGTATGTGTTTTATCATTGTATAAAGTTCTTGATGTGAAATTTTTCTAGAGATAGTTGTTATAGTCAATTGACATTGCTTATTTCTCACCTCATTCGGTTAGTTATCACACGTCTCATTAAATTCCCTTCCTGTCTTTTTTCTTTGTTAGATGTGTGCAACCAAGAATCTGCTGGGGGATTCTAATCAATTTAATCCCGGGAACGGAATGAAACGTGATACTTACCTGGCAAAACTGGGAATTGAGACCTTTCTAGTCGTTTCAACCAACGCCAATCAATCGAAGGAATCTGGAGTCTAAAGGATCAAAGTTAAAGCCGATCCTTTCGCATCGCTTCCCCGTATGAACGCTGTTGTTGCTATGACTTATGAGTTATGAAGTAGCTTCCACAAAAAATCATTGGGTTGACTGTGAAACAAACAATTAACTCAATAACGATGCTGAAAATTGAAAACTCATCGCTTGACAGTCTCTACGATTGACTCCCGCCAAGCCTTCCAGTAGCGGTTGCTTACCGTATTCCGCCATCGTCATCATTACGTCACATCTATGCGGTAGACGAAGCATTTAGACGACTTGCTTGAAAGTATTTTTTTTTTTTTCTTTATTACTAATAAAATCTTTCCATTTCGGTTTGGCTGACAGAAAATGCGACAGTCATCACTAGCGACAGGTGACGAACATTCTGAGGAAATTTACATCCGGCTAGTGAAAAATCCCAGGAAATCTAGTGTGGCTAGCGGAACTGGAAGACGACTCTTTGCCAGGGTTTGCCATCTTTAGCGAATTGAAATTTAGTAGTTGAACTTATAGTTTACCTTTGGTTGAATATACAACAGAGGCGATCGACGACTGGTGAAAACACCTCACGACGGGGTGCAGTTTTGATGGACAACACTTTAGTCAGTTTCCGGCGGATGATGGACCAAGCCGATTCTAAGATGGAAAAATCCATCGAATCCATGTTATTATCAAAAGTCAGGTTAGTTTCAAAAGATTACTTTGTATTTTTATAGGAGGATTAGGAGCTTGGTTGTCATAATCATATCAATACTTATAAGAAGACGATCCAGGGCGACTCCGGACCAGGAATCGCACGTCAACCTTTTTCTTTTCTTCTCCAACCGATCCTGGGAACTTCCTTTTTTGCAGCGTCCGGATCCTTTGTTCAACCTTTACGTCTTGGGTGCCATTCCAGTTCTGATTGGGATCATGACCATTCAGCTCACTCTCTATAGTAGGTAATAAAAAAAGGGAAATACGTACTTGCTACTGGCCATTTGGTTTATCTTTTTTTGTGTCTAGTGGCCCCCGGACATTCTGGTTGGCCTTTGGGATAGCCTTGATTATTGTGGTGTTAGTTGGCATGTGCTTGTGGGTGCCCCAGATTTGGTACTACAGTAGGAACTCTATTAACGACGACCCGGAAAATGTATTTGAAAGCCTCTCTGTTTCTCCCGAGCCGATCCAGCTCGACCGTCTCAGCAGCGTTTTTCAAGCTGGATTCTTTTTGTTCATCCCTAACGACCCGGACCCTTATCTTTCTCGTGGTTACGGTGGCCGTTGGTGCTTGTGGTCTAGTTGATCTGGTATGTTTATTTAATCTGAGTTTAAATAATTAATCATTTTTTAAAATTTATTTCTGTATTTGTTTACTGTAGGACCATGTCAAAGAATCAAATAATACATCAAAAGCAATGACAGAGAATGCGACCGGCCAGTGCAACTTCCAAGATTCTCGCATTTACCTCTGGGTAATAACCGATCACTTACTGGGCTGCTCGTCATTCCCTAAACATTTATCTGATTTTCTGGTCGAGTTTCTGGTAGTACTTTACATACGTATGCGCCTTGACGAAGTCCGTAGTCTTCAGCTTCTACCGCATCCATTTCGCATTGAAATTTAGCTTATATGCAACTTCATAGCCATATACACAGTAATAACAGTGAACATCTACATAGAAATATGTCCGGTAAACGACACTTAACCTTAATCTTTCCTAATCTTAATAACCAATCTTTACCATTAAAAATCATTGATTGTTTTTCTTTCTCCAGCTATATGATGGTCGAGAAGAATGCCTCTTATGCCAAGCTAGTCCATCTGTTCAGCCGGAACTCAGTCATGCTTTATGTCTGTTGACTATCCTCATGATTTTGCACGTGGCCGACCGTCAGGTTTTCACAATAACCTATCGAAAAATAGTAAAATTTAACTTGATTATTAATATTGGATTTACAGATTGAATTCATCAACCGGCTAGATTACGTGTGGCAGCGTCAGCTGGCCAATGAACAGGAGGAAGATAAAACCACCAGAATCGTCAACAAGATGTTGCTTCTAAACATCTTGCCCCATCACGTTGGTAAAGCAAATTTTTAATCGAATCCCATCTCTAAAAAGTGTGAACAACACCTTCTACATCATTATTTTTTCCAGCTGATGTTTATCTAGATACATCCCGCTGCAGTGAACAACTGTATCACGAAGAACACAAACGAGTGGCCGTCATGTTTGCCTCTATTCCAAATTTTATGGACTATTTCGCAGAAAATGACATCGACGATCGTTGCTTAGGAGTCCTTAACTCGATCATCAGCGCGTTTGATGCGGTATAATTCAATCATTTAGCTTTAGATTATAAAAATGTAATTAATATTGGCAATTGTGAATAGTTGTCATTCGAGGAATCGTTCTGCCGCATTGAGAAAATCAAAATTGTGGGCAGCACCTACATGGCAGCATCAGGTCTCACGGCTGTCCTCAATGGATCGACTGCTGAGACGGTTGCGGAAAGCGAATCGCGCGTTATCGCACTGATCACCATGATTAGGTTTGCTTTGGCAATGTGCACGGTACTCGACCAGCTGAATCGAAAGCAAGCGCACAACTTCCAACAAGCGCCCAACTTCCAACTGCGGATCGGAATTGAATACGGACCGGTTATTGCAGGAGTTGTCGGAGCGCAAAAGCCGCTTTACGACATTTGGGGCGATACGGTCAACATGGCATCCCGGTTGGAGTACACTAGTCAATTGGGTGAAATTCAAGTAAACGAATAAGATGTTTAAAATACTTTCAATATAATAAAATTACACCGTAACCTGATTGGATTAGGTTACAGAAAAGACGGCCAAATTACTGGAAGCTGTTGGCATCCACTGTGAGAAGCGAGGCGAAACGTTCTTGAAAGGCAAAGGCCTCGTTATGACGTACTGGGTGCGTCCGGAGGAGTTAGATTCCTACGATTCTCTTCAAAATTCCTCGGCGCGATTAAGAGCTTCCTCATCGGTTTGAGCGACATGTTATTGACATCAACTTCGGCTCGCAGTTCACTAAGCCGCAAACCAATCGGCTGTCCGTTCTGATTGAAGAAGACAAAGGAGAACGTTCCAGTCAAAAAGGTAGATAATTGACTTGATATTCCTGTAATCACTCTAACCGTTCTGTATATTTGATAAATGTCTAGCTTTTGTCGTCTTGTTCTAGAGTGGGAGCTAATCTAATCCAGCTCTTACATCACCTCTTCTCATGAAATTCGAGTTGTAAGAAGATGTCGATATTGTGTCACTGTCGAATGAAGACGTTAATTTAGATATTTATGATGAAGATTAAATGACGCACCTCTAAAAAAAATTCCCCTTTTTTAATTCTTTTTTTTAACTCAACTGCCTCACCGGTAAAGTTCTAAGGCACTCAACTTCTTTATAGTGACATATTATACTGTCAAGTGTACATAAATTAAAAATTGAATGAATGATAACTGACGGCTGAGACCAATATATAGGTGAGGGAAAATCCAAATGAATACCACCTACATAGTAAGATCGTCGATCTTGCTATGTAGGCACAATCAAAGGCAAACGATCTTAGGTCGTATTTTTAAGCCCAGATGAGAGAGAAACCGGTTGTTTCTAAATTTGAAAATAAACCAAAATGGTAGAGATCATAGAGAACAAACAAGTGAGAGTGGGATAACAAGGGTCATTTTGTTTTCGTCTAGGCTGGGGACAGGTTGGGGACGATAAATTTTCCTTTAAAAAAAATTAGAAAACCAATTTTTTTAACACTAGATGGCAATATTTATGGTCTCGTTTATTTTTTAGCAGACGCTTTTTTCCTTCGATTTGAATTTGTGACATTTTTTAAAATTGTGTCACATGATTTGAAGTTTTCAAGTTTAAAAAAAAAAGCCTCACTTGTAAAACTAACATTTTATAATAATTGCTAGACAAATTGCTTGCTTGTCTCAAATGTTTAATTTATTATCGCCAGATCAAATAAGATACTAAGAAATTACTCAGTCTGTCTCGAAAATACTGCTGATAAACAACCGCGTAAATTCCCTTTGAAATACTTGGCGCTGAGCCAAGTCCTGTGCAGTTCGTTGTGGGAGCTCGTGGGATCGCCCAGTATGTCGGAGACGATAATGAATTTCTGGAACCTTTATCGTATTACGCTGGTATAGTCGCTGAAGAAGCCCGTGAAGAAGCCAAGTTTTTAACGGAAGTTTTTAAATCAAGAACGATACCTTGTGTTTTTCGACCAAGGCTACGTCAAGGTCAAGTATTGCATGTATACGCAGGTAAAATTTTCTCTAACAAAATTTCAAATTAAATATGCCATTATTGGTATTAATTTTTTGAAATATAGATCATGAGGTTACCCTCCGCAACCTTCGCCCTTTTACAAAAAAAAATGTGAAAGTCAAAGAACTCTATAATCCTTAGGCCCAATATCACATGGGAATTATTCGAAAAAAATATATATAGTCATGCGCTTAATGTAGGTCAGCGTCAGCTGTGTATAAAATCAGGGTCAACTTTTAAAAAACTCACCTTGGACAGAATCAGATGGACTATAGATCCTACTTATGGCGGAGGTCCTTGAATTTTTCTTATCTTTTCAGACAAGATTTTACCGGATTTTACCCTATAAATATATGCGACTCATTTCTAGAAACTTCATTGCATTCGAGAGAAGCTATAGAGAATCTCCATCCAGTCCATCTATAGTTGTGAGCTATCGTCGTTGTCCTCACGTTCTCTTTTGAATTCGCTCCAAAATTCCAACAATTCAGTGCTGTTAAATTTGTCTCCAAAATAGTGTTGAGCATGGCTTATTTGCAAAGTGTTCAAGATCTCATTGTGCAAGCGATCGAAAACGACTCCACGACTCAACTAAGCGAAATATTCAAAAATTGCAGCAAGTTGGAAGTAATGACAAAGATATGGACACCGACACCCAGTAGCGGACAAGGTGAAACTCTTTTAATTTCGGCCATCAAGACAAAACGTTTTAACGTGATTGACTTTTTGGTTAGAATATTGAGAGAATGTGTCAGTGACAAAGAGTGTAGATCTCTGTGCCTTTCTACCTTTTGTCAAATTCAAACCGACCAAATTTCCATCGTCGACGTTATGGAGTGTTTGATTGATCCTTGGCTGCTGGAACCACGTAGGGACGAACCCCTTTGGTTGGAATTTCTTTGGAATTGTATCAAGTCCAGCTCGATCCCTCGACAAGACAAAATCGATGCCTTGGAATTAATCGGTGCCGCCTTTATCTTTATCCAAGTGAAAAGTCAATCCAAGGTAATGTGGGCACCGCATCACGGACTGCAGTGCTGGAAGGATGCCATGGCACTGCGTTACTCCACAGGCGAACGGGCCATCCCCAAAACACCTAACGTTTTCACCGATGAGGCTGCTAAGGCATTTGCCGATAATTCCGAAGTGCTAACCTTAGAAGAACTGGAACTAATGGAGCAAGAATCGTCCATTTACGGCTGTCCGCCAGCTTGGGGACTCGCCAGTTCTCATTGGAAATGTTATCTTCGAGTTCAGGCTCTTTTAGTGAACCAAAGAGTCGTCAGCCAAGTGAATAATGGGCCCTATTACTTCCATCTAATTAATTTGATTCGGTATGGCTGGGACTGCAACTCGTACCGAAAAGAACCCAGTCGTGCGTTCAACATTTGCTTGCTCATTATCGACCAGGCGAAATCCTTCAGCTCGACGGCATCTTCACCCAAATGTATTCACATTTTCGTCGAAACACTCGATCTTATGTCAAAGTGTTTCGAACGGATGCGAGAAGAGACCGCGGAGAGCCCAGAACGACGGGAATTGACTCCCGTTAATCTTCTGAAAGCTATTGGATGCTGCACCGTCATAGCCAATCTACTACCAGTTCCACTAATGAATGATAAGGATCACAATAGACTTCACAGAGTGAACATATGCGCCTACGATTTTGTTTCGCTGCTGTTCAAGAGTTTCCCCCGGTTAAACCAGGAAAAACACAAGCAACTTGAGGAATGCCTTTCTCAATTTATTCCCCTAGACGTTCACCGTGGATCGCACAGTCTTTTACATGCTGGAATTAATCGGTCCGTGTGGTTATACGAAAGCAATACCCAACGTTTGATTCAACTGTTCTTGAAAATGGGGGTCGATCCGAATGCCACGGATAGAAAAGGAAAAACTCCGCTTCATATTTTAGCCGAGAAATGGAACTGGACTCGATTCTCGACTTACTTGGACTCGGCCGACTTTCCTTCCGAGTCTCTGTCAAATGTTTTTCAATCACTAGTGGAAGCAGGTGGTCATCTCGACCAAGCCACACCAGAAGGCCATACAGTGATCGATTTTTTGGAAATTCAGCGAAAGAAGCATTCCCTTCACGACTATTATTTTAATTCTTATCTGAACTCTCTGATCAATACCGTCTTGCCCCTGTCTTGTTACTGCGCTCAGTCCCTTCGTCAACACAAAATTCCACTTGGAAATCAACTTCCGCCTAGAGTGCATTCATTCATCCTTCGGCACAGCGCGCTTAAGCGCTGACTTCTGAATTTTCGCAATTTCTTTATTATTCAGTTCATGCCAATCTTTTTGTGTACCAGATGATTATTATATTTTTGTAAAATATAAATTCGTTTAGTGCACACATGAAAAGTACAGATTTCTACTTTGTTTCATTTCAAGTAACAAATGCGAACTCAAAGAGTCCAGTTAAAAAATCCGGAAATCTTGAATGATCTGCACTCGCACCAGTCAAAATCCCGCCAAAAGGTTTACCTATATTGTTGTACTTCAGTTCACTAGATGGCTCTTTTCATGTAAACAAAGTGACGTCTGATTAAAAAAAAGTGCAGTAGTTAACTCGTTCATCTGCTTCTTTCACTATTTTGGTTTGTCTTTTTCACTCTTGTACTTAATTGGAATTGTAGAAAGATAATTCAAACCACCATTTGCATAGCGTAAACTTGCATGTCCTATAAAGATTTAATTGGTTGCTGTACTTAATCAAAGTGTCGAAATGTTCCTCACGTCTTTTCTGAAAAAGATAAGTAGCAGTGAGAGCAAACCGCCTCCCGAAACAGTTAATAATGTGATATTAGAGAAGGCTGTAACCGTAAGTTCACCAGTGAACTTGCCAAGTTGGAAGGACAGATCAATTTGGACATCATCGTGCAGACAGGAACCAAATGTTCAGAATCAATGTCAAGAAATCAAAGAAATCATCACTGGTCTGTTTCGTCTTTATCATATTTCACCACAGGGTAAAACATTTATTGATTTTTATTTTAGACTTGCTGAGGACAATTAGAGACCCTGAAAAGCCCAACACGTTAGAAGACCTGTTGGTTATTACAGATGAATCTGTTCAAGTACAGCCATTTGAGGAAAATGGTTACTTGGTCAGAATAGATTTCAATCCTACAGTTCCTCATTGTTCACTTGCCAGCCTTATTGGCCTCTGCCTGAGAGGCAAGATTCAGAAAAATGTGGTGGAAAGGATTAAATTGGACATAGTAATTGCAGAGGGTAAACACAGCACAGAAGAAGAGAGTAAGTCCTAATTCCATATTTAAATGTTCTAAAAAGCTTTCATTAAAATATTCTTTTACTTTATTCCCATTCAGTCAATAAACAAATCAACGACAAGGAAAGAGTCGCCGCCGCCTTAGAGAATCCCAACTTAAAAGAAATGGTCGATAGTTGCATAAGAGATGAAGAATAAGAATTTTGTTAAGAAAAAAAAATAAAAGACAATAAATTTCCTCAGAGTATTTTGTATTCCATTCCATGAGATCAACTCACAAGTATGAAAGGCACTGCAAAGGCACTGCAGAGACAATTTCATCGCACATATACACCCTGGATTGATTTTAGTAGAAGACTAGAACAATTACCAAAAAGCTCCCTGGTATATATATAAATTTTGCAAGTGTTATCTCTGGTAAGAAGAAAAGCATAACCAAAAGCGACAAGCAAGTTTGTTTCGTGAAAGACTTGTAAACTTAAAAAAAGATCAAAATTTCTCAAAAACGAGACAAGTTAAGTGAAAAACAAAAGGGAAGTGGGGTTGGGAGGCAGTAAGTAATTTCAGGCGAGTCGAGGGACTTTTTAAACTTCGGACAGGACCGCAGGAGTGCTGGGAATAACATCCATAATCACTTTGACAGGGTCGTTGTTGTTTTCCTCGGGCTCGATCTTGGACGCAGGCTGCTGCTTCTCCAAGTCCGTGGCGGTGCATAGGGAACGAGTGCGGGGTGCTCGACGACCGCTACCGCGTCGGACGGGCTTGTCTGGCTGCGCAAGGTGTTGATTCAGCAGCTTGATGACTTCCTCCACGTCGGCTTCATTCTTGCCTTTGATGTTCTCTTTGATGACCTCGACCACACCGTCATCTTTCTTGTCCTGCAAAAGAAATTTCAATTAGATTCTTCCGGTTAAGAATTGAAAAGAAGACAAACTCACCTTGAATGTTTCCGTAAGGCCTGCATAGGTGATGCCCGACTCGACGAGCATATGGCGGAGGAATCCAGCTCGCCGACGAGGCTTGATACCTTGGCGAAACATGTCAGCGAATACCGGTCTCCATTGAGCCTCCTTGGTCAATTCTTCTTTGATTTTCTTGACTTGTTCGAGCAAATGATCGCAACTGATGAGGTTCTCCTTAAGTACCCCAGTGTTGATGCGGCCGCCATGCACCTTGCGAAGAATCTTGTGAAGTGCTTGAGCACGTTGAACAGCGCTCTCCAAAGGTGTGTCGACTCCAAGGTGGTGATCAGCCAAAGCTTTAAGGACCATGCGATGTTCGTCCTTCAAATCATGCACCTGTTTTCGATTGCAAGATAAGAATATCTAACCGATTCACGTCTGAAAAATATTTCAGTTGTTACCTGTTGACGGAGCAGATCCCAGCCATTGACACATCCAAGCAAAATCTTGTTGACATCATCAAGAAGACGGTAACGTTCCAAAGCCTAAAACAGAGTGAAAGTTAGAAACGAGTCTGATAATATAAACTAAATGGCGACATACCTGGAATAGCTGAAGGATCTTGGAGTGACGTGGTTCAAAGAAGACTAGGACAATTTTCTTGTCGGGGAAAGTATCTTTTTGGAGCTTGATGAGCCACGAGGCGAAATCGTTGCAGGCGGCCACCTCGCTCTTGGACTTGAGCATTCTGTTGTTGCGGATCTCCTTGAGCATGCGGTAGCGACCCGTGTCAACGATGCGAAGATTGTAGTTGCGAATTACGTTCAGCGGTAGCTTGCCATACGGCATGACGTACTCGTTGAAATCATGCCCTTCTGCTTTCTCTTCCTGTGCCATGTAGAACGATCCCAGGTTGACCATCTCGTCGATGAGGCGTCGACCAGTAACGGTGGCTTCCCACATAACCACAGCAATGCTGTCATCGTGTTCAGGCATTGGCTGTGCTGGCTGAGTGGTGATCACAGCGGGGAGAGCATCACATTCCACCTTGGCCTCTGGAGTTGGTGGCTGAATCACCACCTCTATGATGGTCTCCTCGGTGGAAGATGAGGTCTGCTGTTCTTCACTGTTGTTGGTCATTTCTGTAATTTTATTCTGCAACACAAAACACTATCGATCAATCAAAAAGCATTCAAAAACAGTGTAGATGGTTTAAAACAAAATTTGAGCAAAGAGAATACGAAGGCAGTCTTCAAGAACAGTTCCCCCTTTTCTTTAACCAATGTGGTATTGAACAAAAAATCGTACTGGGCTACTGACTCAACAGATGGAAACAAATGCAAAGAGAGCAAAGAGAGAATCAATTGGCAAAACATGTGCTAGACCTTATTAAAGAAGGGGAAAATGTTCTTGAACATTGCCGAATAAATTGCTTAGATCTGAGGCGAGCTCTCAATGGCGACGAAGCACATGTGTACTGAGAGAGGAAAGAGGTTTGTGTGGAATCTTACCGAGCTCTTGTCTCGGACGCGGCCGGTGAATAAGTAACCGTTCTAGACTTTCTCCAACCTCGAGTTAAACGATTCCCAACCCTACCTCTTTTCTTTCATTCGCGCCTGTTGTATAATATGTCTACGGTGCCTAACAATGAGACGAATAAAAGGTATTGAACGAAGGCGAAATATTACCTGTGGCTGTGTCTTTCAGGATGAAATGATTGGAATTTTCACGGGAGGAATGGAGGTTCGTCTGCTCTTTCAGCCGATGGCGTAATCTGTCTGGGGCAGGGTGAGAAAAAAAAGAAAGAAAAAAGATCTAGAACAATGCAATTAATGAGAAAAACTCGTTTGATTAAATCAATCAAGGTTAATTGTCGAAATAAATATTCTCTAAATTTTTCGTCATTTTTATAAATTTTGCTGATTACATAGATTTTGTTTGAATATTTGTCAAATCAAGTCTTTCTCTGAATTCAAATTTTCAAACTGTTAAAAATGTCGTAGTAAATATAATATATTTATTTATTGACTCACACTAACTTTTTCAATCATCCTTTTTCGTACGATTGCACTTTAAATGCAATTAAAAATGACAAGATTTCAACGTGGAAAGTTTTCGAGTTTCGACTGCTACGACATAATCACGTTAGTAGTGTTTTCACGTCATCATTAGCAGTATTTTAGCCATGATAATTAAGGTTGAACAACTGGATCATTATTTATTTCGATTTTAATCAGTTTAGTTAATAAGATGTTAACATTTTATTAATCGATTGACAGGTTTGTTTTCATTATGTAATTGAATTAGACGCCATCTAGCGGCGTGAATCACAACAGCACAGGCTAATTTTGCGGTAAAATTAAATTTCGCAATTCTGCTCGATTATCAAAAGCAATTTAGACAACTTTCTAAAGTAGCTTTCCAATCACCACCATTTTTCTCCACTCTGAATTCGAAATAAATCTACGCCGAAATTCTTTACTAAATGAACGCATTAAATGAACCCCTGTGATTCATGACCAAATTGAACGAATCGATAGAACACCCCCCCCCCCCCTAAAACTCTCCAAGATTAATAACCGATAAATTCCCAAGTTTAGACAACCAAAACCCCAACGATGACGCAACGCAAAATAAGTAAAAAAAAGAATCGAAAGTTGAAACTAGTTAAGTTGGAGGGCGATATAAAAAAAGGGCGTGTGTTGGTCGGTCGGATTGGCAGGTATGAAAGAAAAAGGGATGGATGGAAAACCCATCAAAATCGAGCTAAAAGGGTCTTAAAAAAAATAAAAGTGAAGGTGTGTTGAATGTGTGTGCACACGTGTCCCATTCATGAACTCTTTTTACTAGCCTATATAGTCTGTCACCCCACCCACCCACCTCTCGGACAATCTTCTCCGGCCTTTTTTGTTATCTCTATCCCGATATCAAAATAAGTAAAGGGGGAACTAGAAAGTCTTTTTTTCTTTTTCCCGTTTAATCAAAAAGGCTTAAAATGATGCGCTGGCGACTTCATCTGCCAGAGTGGCCAGACAACAGCAATGTTGTGTTATAAATAGAGTTAACCATCGCCAGCAAGTCGAACGATATTATTTGCGTAGACACACCTCATGGTTGTATATCTGCCCGGTGTGTGTGTGTGTTGTGTAGCCCCCGCCGATGCAAATCGATAAAAGTGCATGGAATAAAAGGTGGAATATACGAGAAAGAGAGGGAGATTTTGTGCTGAGTTTTCCTCCCGCTTTGAATTCATTAATCATCATCAACGATGAGTGGGCCGGATAGAGCGAAAAGCTGAAAGGGGGGTGGGGGGGAATAGTGTAACCCCCACGGGTGGAGCCGTCACCCACCCACCCAAATATAAAAAGGTTTTTTCCTTTTATTTTATTTTATTTGAGATGGAGAATCTGGCATGAAGAATAGAAAAAGGCCCTTTTTTGTTATTTGATTCTTCCCTTTGGCAGATGTTTCTCTTGTTGTACACATCCAAGATAGAAGAAGAAAGAAGAAGAAGCGATGAAGTATCAATGAAGTATCACCTTTTTTTCTAATGGGCTAACCGTGTCGTTTCTTTCTCCCCCCCCCCCCTTTCACCCACCAGCCAAAAGGAAACCCAGTGGGTGGGCAGCAGCAGATCAGTCGATCGTGAAAAAGAAAAGAAAAAGGAAAATAAAATAAAAACCGGTCCACATCTATATACATACAGTACAACACGCATCCAGTGCGCCACTATCAACTCCCGCCGGAATAAATAGAACAGAGAGAGAGATATTCCATCCTCACACACACCTGCAACATGTCACCGGGGGTGTGTAGAATGGGAGGAGCACGGGGCCGCTCTCCTGACGTGTCTTGTTTGACTTTCAAATATAAGGAAGAAAAGAAAAAAGAGTCATATAATACACCCGTGAAGGGTTTCACCTCCTCCCGCTCCCCCCAGCCAACCCCCCAAAATGTTAAATCGTAATGCGATTCCTCGTTGAATTATTGATGCGCAATATACTAACAGTACGACGACAGCCCCACCCTTCCAGGTCTCAGCCGTCTGGCCGCGCTCACCTTTTCAACGCGTTTTCAAATTCATCGCAATCAAATTTATTCGATAAAACAAAAACAAAAATCAAAATTAACTTTATAGGTGTAATCTTTAAGAAAAAACATCCCAAAAAAGGGGGTGGGGTGGGGTGGGGGGAGGTGGTTATATAGAAAGTGGGTGGCGGGAGCGGCTAAATGAAAATAGATGACAGCGTCTATACTGTGCACACGTTGCGGTGCTCTGTGGTTTTTTTTTACGTAGTAGCTGCTGTTGGCCCACTGCGCTTTTTGGGGGTTTCTTCTTTCTTCGTTCGGGATAAAAGAAAATAGACGTTGCCTTGTTGTTGTTTTTGTTGTTTTTTCCAGGAGCTCGAGCGCAAACGGCTTCTTCTTCTTTATATATTCGCCGAATGTGTGTGTGTGTGTGTATTAGACACACACACTATATATCTAAAATGGGAGAGGTGCGGGATATAGTTGGAACTGGGTGTGGGGAGTTTGGGCGGAAGGGAGGGAGGGAAGTGGGGCGTGCTGGTTGAAAAGAGGCAAATCTCGTGAGGTTCCAGAGTGGCGAAACATGTCGCGTTGGTCTTGTGCTCCTCTGCGTGTCTGTCTGTATGTGTGTTTGCCAGTAGAACAGAACAGAAAATGGATAGAATCTTCTTCTTCTTCAGATTCCCTTTTATCTCGTAAAGTAGTTGTACAATATCAGAGTCTTGTTTGATTCAATACAAATTGATTGCGATAGAATTCAAGGCGTTCGGAAAATAAAAGCCGACTATGACGCAATTGCCCGATGATGAGTTGAAAATTTAATCGAATTGCGTACACGTGTGGTATAAATAGAGTTAAAAACAGCAGCAACAGTACTTGAATGATAATAAGATCCAAAAAATAAGAAAAGGAAGAAGAAATAGTAGAAAAGTTGTTGGTGGTGCTGGTGCGGGGTTTTCCGTCGGGAGCGGGGATGTCGGCCGTTGCCGCCGCCATATAAATATCCTCGGATGTAAACGGCAGGAAAAAGGGTCTAGTAGTATAGTACAAGAGGAAAAGTCAGGGGGGCGCAAATCCCACATAACACATAGCCTCGTTTGCTATAGCTGCCCCGTCCGTCGTCGCTGGCGGCTTTACACAGACAACAACACGCACAACAAACACGTTGGTCATTGTAAATCGCGTAGAATAAGAGAAGAAGAAGAAGAAGAGCCTAGCGGCCACCGGCTCCGCGGCCGCCGCCCCAATGTGAACGCTCTCCCTGACCTTCCCGAGGGAGTCACTATAGACCACCCTCCCCGGCCACCATCAACCCTCCTCCCGCATATACACAAAGTTGTTTGGTGGTGGAGGGGGGGCTAGCCTATATAGAGTCCACCGGGCCGCTGGATGAGCCAGCACACATATCCAGCAGCCGGAGAGAGAGAGAGAGAAATGGATGGATGGACCAACTATTTGCTGGTTGGCTTTTAAGCTTTTTGATGATCCTCCCCACCATCACCCCTCCTAGATATATATGTTGCTGTTGTTGTTGTTGGCCACTATATAAACGGCCGGTTGTGTCTTTGACCATTTTTTCCATCTCGTCTCAACATTACACACGGAAAGAGAAAGGAAGAAAAGAATAAAGAAGAAGAACAAAAATAGATATTGTATCATAGTCCCTTTAGGCTGTTTGATGGCCGAAAGGAAAATATATAAGGAACAACAACAGCAGCACCACCAAGTTGTTGTTGTTGGAGATGAACAAATACAAGAAAAGCTATTAGTTTCCGGTTGTGGATGTGTGTACAATCCTCCAATAGCGCGGACACATATTGAACCCCCGGCCCATGTATCACGCCGGACGACTGCCGACCCTTAATCTCACCGCCATCCCATTTTTCGGCCCTTTTCTTTTTCTTATAATTCATTCCCATAAAATATCACAGCCGCACAATTTTTTGTTGGGGAAAACAAAATTTAGTTTTCAAACGACATTGTGATGATGGGGTGGCCAATAGAGAAGTTATACAGAGGCTATAAAAACTCGATGACGTATAATGATGATGGATGTTACAACACCTCTCTTGTTTCACCGTCTAATCGGTTGACGAGAGTCAACAACACAAATCCTTCAGGAAAAAGATAAATAATAAACCAAACAGCCTTTTTGTTTTTAAAACTCCTGGATACTTTATTTTATAATGAAAGGAATCAAAATGATTTCTTTTCAAAATGTCTCAATGGATAGTCTCTCTCTGTAACATTCACGAGGGGCTTTGTATAGCAGCACAGGCCGAAAGAGAAAAGGGAGAGAGCCAGCGAGAGAGCTTTAAGAGTCCCTCTACTATATAAAAGCCTTAGCTGCTAGCTAGCCGTATGAATATTAATGGCACCTCTGTGGCCGAGTTTTAATAGGCCCATCATTGCTGCGCGGTTGCAACACCAACATGTATCCGGCATTGCCTATAAATAATTCCTCTATAAGTCACACACACCGCCTACTATATATATTATACCAGCATCATCACCACCCAACGCAATTTCCAAATTTTCTTTTTCTTTCAAATTTCGATCGTCTGTTGTTTGTGTGGCAGTGACGTTTCTATCTAAAACTATACGCCGGGCGTCCCGCGACCTATACAACTACACCCAAGTCTCACCCTGCTGTACATATTATAGGAAAAAAAGGAAAAAAAAGTTGTTCCTTTTATAAAGAAGAAGACTATATAGCTATAGTCAGCAGCCAGCCCAGCAGCCAGGAACGGGGCAAATAAACACGGTTGTAAATCCAGAGTTAATCTCAGGTTGACACGTCGCCTCATTTAACGGGCCGGCGCCGCGCTAGCAGTGCGAAGGGGACCGACGACGACGACGGCAGTCTATGACTATATACACACACGACGCCGTTGAAACAGCTTTTTAGAAAGAAGAAGAAAAAGAGAACCGAAATTGTGTGTATAGTTGTGCGGGGACGAAAAGGGGTCGATGCAGTTCACAGCAGCAGCAGCCGAAAGCGGCGAAAGAGAGAGAGAGAGTTTAATGAAAGTGTCTTATGCAGCAGTGATTTGGGCCTAGTAGTAGTAGTAGTAGTAGTAGTACACACATAGCTGGAGGCTATAAGTGCGTGCCGCCGGCGTTATAGAACGGGCCGCGCGCGTGTTGAGTGCGTGTGTGTGTGTAGAACACGGAGAGAGAACTGACACCGACAGGCCCCCCGAAACAGTTTCCGTTTTGTAATTTTTTTTTTTTTTTTTTTCAATTTGGAAATTTTTTGGGAAATTCAATTTTTCAATTTGCGGCGCGTATATATTTTGTAAGGGTAAATTGCGGGAAATTCAATTTGTTCTCTATTTATATACGGTCGGAGACCTCAATTTGATTAAAGACAAGTGAGAATTTTGATCGATAATGTAATTTTGGATTTTTGTTCAATCTAATTAATTCGGCAGACGTGGGCAGGTTCAATTCCTGGAAGACAAGTTTGGGAGACTTGCACGCAAACTCTTTTTTTTTAAATAAGTTGCTGGAATGAAAAGGTTGAAATTTCTCAAATGTTTGTGACATGTCTATAATTAAACGAATCACCGTACACTGTGCCGATCCTGGATATATTCACAAAAATGTTTGTAATAGCTGATGAATCTTTTTACTAGTAGGTAGTAGCTAGCTATATAAGGTAATAAACTGACCTGGGCTTTGACAATTTTTGCAGCAAATATAGATCTTTTCGCTCCATACCTTAATTACGTGTCCATAGCACTTGGCACGAATTGGTTCAGCCTCATTTTATAGAAAATAAAAAATTCATGAATAATCATGAATAAATGCATACACGTTTATCTCAAACTCAATGAATTATCTTAAGCCGACGAGATATTATTTCACATTATTCTGTTTCTAAATGTTCAAGAGAAAAATGCATTTAGGACGGTACCATGGTAATTCCAACCAACTGATGGTGGTTTGAAACCAACGATATAGGTCGGTAAGCGTGTGCAGCATTCACAGCAGTGTTGTGCCCACTTTGACCCTGCCCGAACGAAACTTTTCAAGGTAACGGGAGGAATAACTAGTAATATGTTGCCAGATATCGATTTTCAAATCACGAAAGTACTGTTTATTGATCGATATACTCCTATGATAATTAATGTGTTGAGCGTCTGCTAGGGTCGCATAACAGTCATTCAAACGGAAATATATTAACAATGATTTAAAATTTCTTTTTGAAATATGATTGTAAAATGTTGCGGATCTTGAAAACAATTATGACCGCAAGCTAGTTATTTAATTTAATGATGTTTTGAAATTTAATGGAAATCACATGGTAACTGGATGTTGCGCATGAGGCAGTTCTCCCCCACCCCCTAGGTCTATATAAAGGGTGCGTACTGCTGTAGTTATAGTTATCAGAAAGTATTTCGGCAGTATTTTAAAATGGATATCCTAACACATATCAAGACTTTTACCTTGGGGCTTCTGTCCTGGGTTACTACCGTTTTACTTGCCTCATTTGACGCAATGACCAATAAATACTTGATTGTGAATTGCGATTGGAATTTCGCTGATGATTTACCTGGAATTCTCAATGAACCCGACTCGTCAACATCAGCCCCAGACGCCAGCACACCAGTGATGCAACAACCTGAGCTAATAGTTCTATCCCACCAAGAACTTGAGGAAATGAAACGGTTGCCCAAAGGCCAATGGCGATTTGGGAAAAGGGAAATAAAAGGCTGTTGAATGAATTAAAAGAGAAACCGATCGGGTCCACTCACCAACTCGACGTGAATGAAGCAAGTGCTGCTGATGAGTTTGACCAGCTGAAAGAAATTCCGCCGCCCATTTCCAACGATCCGGTTACCACAAATAAGCCAGTTTCATCATGTTCTGAGAATGAAGCGGGACCCTCTCATTTTTCTGCCATACTACCAAATAAGAAAAAGGACGATAGAGGTCCACAAAAATAAAACAAAATTTCATTTTATTTGAAAAAATGCAGATGAATGCTAAAAAAAAATCAGGCAACCAATTTCAGAGAAAACTAAGAAAATTATTGAAAAAATAAGAATCTCCTACCAAAAAAAAAACCATTTCAACGTCAAAGCTTGAAATGGATGAATCGGAATATATCTTTACGACATTAAGAAAAATACTTTCATAGTTTGGGCTTGACGAAACATGTTCCCAGGCCCAAGTCAAAAAGGCTTACAAAAATAATAAATGTTTACTCTATCACCTGGATCGGCACGTTGCATTAACGGAATGAGAACGGAAGGAGTTGGAAGAATGTTTTAAGACCTTTAAAGAATCTTATTACGGCCTGATATTGGAAAAATGCAGCAGCAGTGACCAAATCACGGACCCCCCCCCCCCCCAAAAAAAAAAAATCTGGAATGTTCACATCACTCATCACGGAAATCAACTTTCGCCATTTTGGGTTGCTCTCTGCCTATATACGTACCCTTCCAGTGGAAATCAAGAAATGATCAGAGGTTTCCTGTTAGTTGAGTTGGCTGCTGTTGTCGAATGAGTCTGTTTTTCTATAGCAAGAAAAGTGTTGGCTATAGTGTCGAGAAGAAGCTGGATATCCTCGTGATTGTCAGTATCGACTCTTCTACTTGTGAGGGAATAACACACATCCGGGTGATTCGAGTTTCTCAATGGCACCTATAAAAAATGTTATTGGAATGACTAAGTACTCGGTCGTCTAGGTGTTTGTGGCATGAGTGCCGATGCAGTCAATTTTTACGGAAAAATTTTGATCCGTTCTGTTTGTTGTTTTTTCCTTTCGAAAACTGAATTTTTAATAATACAATCAATTCAAATATCAAAGAAATACACAGTCAAGTTCATTTCAACAATTATACACGTATAGTATTACCGTTTAAAAATTTCAGGTTTACTTTGAAGGAATAATCTGGTTAGTATGTTGTAATCCAGGAATTATTTTCGAAACGATAGCGTATACCTTGCAGTATACAAACACCATCATGTATAGTAGTAGGGGCTGGTGGCTGATAGATAAATATAGATTTGGACGTTGCTGGATTACGACCGTGAATGGCTGCCAAATGAAACGAATTAAAAATTAAAAAGAGAAAGACAATAAAAATAAAAAAGGTCTTAATCATTCAAAAGAGGAGGAACCAACATCATTAGAGAAGTCAGATAATTATAGCTTACATAAAGTAGTTTCATCTTCTTTTCGTTCTTTTCTCCATCATTCGCGGTTGCGAGCGGTTTTCGTTCGCCATTTTACTATTTTAGTCGTCTTTTCACACGCAAACAAACTATAAGAGAAGACAATAGTAAAGCAGCAGACGAAATTAAAGAGAGATGAAAGAGAGCTAGGGGGGAGGCCAAAGTAGATAATCAGGCGAAATGATGGAACAACGGATCAAATGTCAATGTCTCTCTAATGAATTCGTCCAGCCAGCCGGCCCAGCCGGCCGTGTAGAAATTCTTATCCCAATCGCAAAGAAAAAGAAAAGGCCAGCAGCCGTCAGCAGCCAGGTTGACTAATAATCAATGGGGAGGGGGTGACCCCGACATGTTTGGGTCTACCGGATATGATGACGGGGGAATTTCTAATCAACAATCAAGGCCCGCGCTAGCTTGATGAACAAATTTTTTTTTGGTCAGGTCGTCAGGTATATGATGATGTGATTAAAAACCTTCTTCTTCTCGCGGGCGTCCATATGTGCTCGACTGTTGCTGGTGGGGTCATCGCCAGGTATGTCCTGATTATTGGCAAGACAGGGAGGGGGAAATCTAACTATGTTACGAGGGAGGGAAAAAAGAAAAAGAAAAACGGAAGAGGGAGGTAGAGTTTGATATTAAAACATCCCCCGCCCCTCTCCCCCTACTCTGCTGGTACTGGGTGGGGTGGGTGGAAAATATATTGGCAATTAGAGGCAGAGAGAGAGAGAACGTGTATAATATATCGATTGTAATAGAGAAGGAAAAAAGAGTAGCTATTGTTGGGACCGGTTACATTTATAAATGTTTGATGGAGCGAAAAGAATAATAGATTGATATAATAATAATCAAATGCTGTGATCTTATTTGGACGGGTGGTGGAACATTGCCCGGTTACGACTGGCCGACCGTCAAGCAAAACAAAATGTAATACCCCGAATGCCGAATATCCAAATGTCTGAGACCTTTTCGAATAAGAAAAAAATGGGATAAAATCTGTTTCGGCGCTCTGGACTGTTCAAACAGAATCAAAGAAAAGGTGCGATAAAGCGCACGAATATTACAAAAATCAAATCATCTGGTGGGAACATGAGCCCACGGTTTTTCTCAGCCATGACAAATAGATCAACAAACTTGACCTGTGTATGTGTGTGTTTGGCCGTCTTGTGAGACAATGTGCGAGATATGCCCCGGCCGGACAGAAAACCCCAAAAATGGGGAGAGCCCCGGCCCCCCTTTTTTTGTTTCATTTTATTTTATCGCACATATATCATCGAGATGCTGAAATCAGGGTGTGGTTCGATATGTCCTATACGTAGTCCCAAAAGGGGATAGAGAAAAGAACTCTGCTGCACTACATATATATAGAACGAAGGACGAGCGCCATATCAGTGTTAAAATGACCTTGTTTGACCCTATCCAAAACAAACCCACCGAAAAGGGAAAAAAGAAAAACACATCGGTCACACACATTTTCCACGACATCATCGCGCGGCCAGATGTTTCATTTTCCTTTTTTCTTTCTTTTTTTCCTCTCCTAAATGGCAAATTAGCAAAATAAAATATTAAGATTAATTTTTTCAACGGATATAATGAAGAATTTGAATCAATTTAAATTTGTGAATCTAATTGAATATTACGTCAACACGTTTTGTTTGTTTTGTTTTACGTCATAGCAAAAGTCTACGTGACTCCTCCTCTACGCGGGCGGTTGGCTTTTCGGCCAGCCTTTGAGGGTCGCCGCCACCAATGGGACGGCTCGGATGAAGCGCAAGAGATACAAAGCGAAGGCGGTGCTTTCAAGAAGAAGAAAAAGAAGCACCAGGAAGGTTGTTACCTCCTCCGCACAACCGATCTTGCACGCGCAGTATAGTCAAGGAAGAAGAACAAAGTCACACCCACCGCCACTTGCCCGGCCCCCCGCCCAGCCGGATGATAACCTCTCCCACCCCCTTTTCTCTTTTCTCTCCCGCACAAGGTTTTTTTAGATGGATATATATACTATGCATTTACTACAGACGCATGCAATAGTGCTCTAGAGTGTGTACACACACCAAGTAGCTGCGTGTGTGAATATATAGACGATTGAGTTGGTTGGGGTTGAGACGGGCCAGCCCAGCAGTGACGACGAGTGGGAAAATCATCTTTTGTGATGTCGATGGAAAACTGTGACACCAGTCGGCCAACATCCACGTGATGGAACGCACACTCACCATCTCTTATTCACGACAATCTATTAACTGAAAAAAAATTAAATTACCAAAGTTTTTGAGTGAAATCGAATCAAGTGAAGTGTCGGTTAGTGATTTAATTTTTTTTAAACATTTTCATCTTGAATTGATTGTAATTCAATCGAATTATCGGCAAAGAAAAATGCTGGTTCAACATCTCAATTCATCTGGTAAGTTTCTGTTTGATTTGGAAATGAATTATCTTTTTTCTAAAAAGAAAAAAAAGGAAAGGAGTGATAGTATATTTTTGGCGTGTTCATCCTGATAGCGATAAAACATCAGATAATAAATGGCCGTTTTGTTTTTTGGGCGCTGGGTTAAAAATCCCCGGAGAAAAAAAAAATAGAGATCCATATGAGAAAAAAGATTCTGTTGAAATGAGATTATATTCAAGTAAGAGGTGGTGGGTGGGTGGTGGGGTTGAAGGAGGTCATCAACGTCCTCGTTTGGTATTCATTAGCTTCTAGCCGAAATTTATCTTCCGCAGGAAGAAGAAGAAACTGGGGTGGTTCGTTTTCCATTTCCCAATGGGATCGTCTACGGCTAACAACAACAAATCCTCCTCTTTTCTTTATATTCTTATTCGACATTTAAAGAAATAATCATTTAACAATTGAACGATCATCTCAGGTCATCACCATCACCACCAGCATTTGATGGCCGGCAAAGTTGGCGGACACCACCACAGTTTGCACAATCTGCACCAATCGACCGTTCAGCAGCAACAACAACAGCAACAACAACAGGGTGGAGGAGGCAAGCCACAACAACAACAGCAACAACATCACCACCATCTGAGCAGCAGCTCGGGATTCTTGCACTCGCTCCAGCAGCATCCGTCGGCCACGTCTTCCGGCAGTCACGAAAGCGACGAGAGTCTCTGCCAGGATCAGCACTCGGGTCATCCGCAGCAGCAGCTGGGCGGCGTCCAGCAGCAACAGCAGCAGCACGTCAAGAGTCACGGAGTCTCATCCAACACGACGGCCTCGTCAACATCGTCGTCGTCGGTGAAGCAGAAGAGGCACAGGACGCGGTTCACGCCGGCCCAGCTCAACGAGTTGGAGCGCAGCTTCACCAAGACGCACTACCCCGACATTTTCATGCGGGAGGAAATCGCCATGCGCATCGGACTCACCGAATCCCGCGTTCAGGTTCGAATTTTTTAAATTTTTAATAAAAATTCAAATTAAAACAAAAAAGCAAAAAAATGTTTTTTAAATAAATCGAAAAGTAGCGCCGTCATGGGCGGTGGGAAAGAAATCTGTTCAAAAAGGACCCCGAAGATCATCAAACATTGGGGGAAAAACGAAAGGGTTTTTGTCTTTGGGCTGTTGGTGAACGAAAGGTGCGACATTTGCGAGGTGTCCATCAAACTTTGGAAAGAAAACACATGACAGAGAGGTTGGGGGGGGGGGGAGAGTGTCGGTGACTGTGTCGGTTATTGGGAACTGTGTGAAAAATCTCACTTACGACAAGAAGAAAGAAGAAGAAGAAGAAGAAGAAGATGGGTGGTGGTTGGGTTGACACCTTGACACAAAACACACCTTTATAGACATTTCATCTGTCTGTATTCCAGGGTCGTCGTCACTTTTGTCTTTTTTATTTTCTCTTCTGCTGGCTGGAAACCAAAAAAAGAAAAAGAAACAAATTATTATTTTTTCGGTCATTTGGTTGAATTTTGAATTTGATTTGATTGGTTTTAATCATTTTTTAAAAATTATTGTTGAATGGTTGATTGTAGGTTTGGTTCCAGAACCGACGGGCCAAGTGGAAGAAGCGCAAGAAGACCAACAATGTCTTCCGGTCTGGCAACAATAACGGGAGTGGAGGTGCGGGAGGTGGATTGATTCCGTCGCACGTTTTGCCACCGTTCGGTTCCGGTAACGCCGGAAGCGGAGCAACTGCGTCGGGCACCAACGGCGGAGGTGGCGGAGGCGGAGGCGGACAGGCGACGGGACTAGCCGTCGATCCTTTGTGTTCGCCGGCCTCGCTCTTTGTCAGCACGGCAGCCGATTCCGGCCGTTGGGGAGTGGCTTCCGGTACGTCCTGAGAGATAAAAAAAGAAAATACGAATCGATTTTATTTATTTTGTTAATTGAATTGAAAATTAATTTCACAAATGATTTTCTGGCTTGAAGGTTTGAGCCCGTTGGGGTCGTCGAGCGGTGGCATGTCATTGGCCGGCTTCGGGAGTCCGTCCCTGTCGCAACTGAACCAGCTGAGTAACGCACTCAACAATCACCACAGCCACCACCCACCCACGCAATCGAGCGGTGGGGGAGGAGGAGGAGGAGGAGGGATCATGTCACCGTCATCTCTGATGAACTCGCCCGGCTATCAAACGGCCTACTCTTCCACCACCAGTAATATCTGCAAATAGTTGATATTAAACTTTTAAATTAAATTTAAAACAAAAAATTTAATTTCAAAAATTATTCAATTAGACGGAAGATTGAGTTCGTCGTCGATTCAAACGGGCGGATTGAACGATTTCGGGGGGACGGGCCGAGGTGGCAACGGCCAACACTTGACGGGCGGCAACGGGACGATGGAGCAGCAGCAGACGGCCGAGTCGCTGGCCGCCCAGAATCTGGTCAACAGTTACGTCAAGAACGGCGGCTACAGCGGCTACGAGCAGCTGCTCCAACTCTCCACCAACGGCAATTACTTCCAGGACTGTCTCACCTCCCACCACCACCATCACCACCACATTTCACACTCGAACCGGCCGCCGCCCGCACAGCGTCACCTGTCCCACCTCCTCAACGACAAGGATCCCGGCGGCGGCGGTGGAGGGACAGACAGCGGCTCCTACGAGAACAACAATCAGCAACAACAACTCTCACCACCCATCTAAACTTTTCTTTTTCTTTTTTTAAATTCAATATTATATCCCAAAAAATTTCCTCGGGGCGACTCAAAGCCTTTTTTTTTCTTTTTTTTTTCTTTTAAAAATTAACAAAATCCGCAAATTCCTTTTTCTCTGAAATGTTTTTTTTTTTCTTTTTTTAAAAACCATTTTGAATTTCTCTCCGATTCGTTTTTTAAAAAAACAAAAATTTATGTGGCCGAATTTGTTTTTCTTCCATGTCCTTCCTATGGCTGTGTGTGTGTGTGTGTACTGTACACTTTCGTTATATTAAAGAAAACAAAAAACAAATTTTCAATGTGCATGCTTTTCCCAAATGTTTTTCAATTGTTTTTTTCGTGATTGAAGATATGATGAATTGGTGCTCCAACCAAAAAACAAATATTATGACGTAAGACATTCCACAAATCTTTTCTTTGTATCCAAATCAAACACACACACAAAAAAGGTCAATGTCGTTCTTCTTTTTTTCTTGTCGCCCCCAGAATTAATGAGATGCAAAACACACACACACACCAAAGTTAAACAAAAGAAAATGAGAGAGACACATTTTTTAGAAAATATCTTCTTTGTTCGATTTGATGTTTCCACACACACGCGCGTGCAATCCCTTTTCCCCTGTTTCTATATATAATAATTATCATTAATTAATTTATATCAATTCATTATATATATCTGTAGTGTGTGATTGGTCCGTGTGAATGTCCGGCATCGAGGAGAAACGCTCACAACTGCGGGGTATATAGAGGAAACTCACGGCACGTCAACTTTCAGCACCTCCCACCCGCAACAAACAAACAAAACTGTGAAATTGATTTTGAAAATGAACGGGCAAAGGGGAGGGGCCGGTTTTAAGTGCAAAAATGGAAACAATACAATACCAAAAGATCCTGTAATATCAATTCAATGGTAATTTCTTTCTTCTTTACACTAACGAAATGAAAGCGACCTTATAGGATTTTAGACCCCTCACCCCTTCGTCACATAAATTCTACCCCCTTGGAATATTACATCACAATCCTCAGACCCCCTTTTCTTAAATTAAAAATTTCTAATTAAGTTATAAATTCTCAATTCAGGACGTTGTTGTACTTTTTTGAACAGTTGCCAACCTGGGCCTTAACGCATGAGAACGACACAATATACACGGAATTACCGACCATTGCGTTAAACCTACAAGAAAAGCGAAAGGGCTCACGAAAATTAGTTTGATAAAATCCCAGAGATGGCGGTGGTAGCAGTAGCGATGGGATAGCGACATTAGGACTAATAACCACAAGGACTAATCGAATGCGTCACTAGAACGCGACACTAGAACGCACTTCCACCACTAGAACGTCCATATTTTAGCCACGACATTAGAACGGAAAAACCTCTAAATTCCGCTGCGACACTAGAACGTCCACATTTTAGTAACGACAATAGGACGGAAAACCTCTAAATTTCTCTACGACAGTAGGACGGATTTTGCGACATTAGAACTTTCATATTTTAACAACGACTCTAGGACGGGAAATCATGTATAATTATTGCGACACTAGAACGGCTATAAAAGAATCGGCAGCGGGGAATGATTCTTTACCGCTAGATGGATTTCGCATGCGTCACTAGAACGCCCGCCCGACACTAGAACGTCCATATTTAAGCGACGAAACTAGAACGGGAAAAAATATTGCGACACTAGAACGGCTATAATAAAATCTGCGGTGGGGTTTCATTCTTTACCGCTAGATGTAGGAGATGTATAAAGTTTCCGATTAAGTTGCGCGAATTTTAAAACATCGAATGGATGGATTGGTATACCATACAGCTAACAGACAAAAAAGACAGGATGAGAACGGCAAAGTATAGCGAATACTATATGTTAATCCCTAAATACCCTATTCTTTCTGAAATCTGAAATGGAGTCTTAGAGCTTCCAACTTTTGGTTATACAAGATCCGGCGGCAACTATGTGTCCTATATTACACAAAGGCAGCACTTGGTATGAGAATAAAGGAATCTAATGGAATCTAGCCAATTCTTTTGGCCCTAGTTCTTATACTATCAAGGCTGTGTGCTGCCGTAAGGTATACATAGAGGCGATGTCTTTGAATCAATTAGTGACCGGAATGTTGAAGTTCTGTTCCCACCGTTCCCACCGCGATTTTCACAGCAGGTCGAAATAAATAAAATAGAACTAGATGCCGTCTCTTTTGTACTATTGAACGCATTTGAAGCGGTGCAGAAGGTGCGTTAGATTATCCGCATCACGATGAATACATAATCGAGGCGTTACGTCATGCTCACCCCCTCCTTTCTTGAAGGACCATAGTGTTGGCTGTCGCTCGTATAAACCATACACAGTACCAACACGTAAAGCTGATTGCAGCGCATAATATTATAGAGAAAACGCGCCAGCATGGGATGAAGATACTTGGGTGGTAGGGCCTAATGGTTTCCTTTGTGAGCTCGAAGGCGTTTGTCTGCAGCCACGCTCTCCCCGACCGATTTTATCTTCGACGTCAGACGTTCAGGCGGAGTAATTGATCGGATATCAAACGTAAATTCTTTAAAGCCCACAACTAATTTAAGCGATGTTGATTAACTCTTGTTTTTAATGCAGCTTGTGACGAACAATTTAAGTCAGTTGCAAGATAATAATCAGTACTGCTCGGTAACTTTCATTCGTGGGACACCTTCTGCCGTTCTGCGGCTGTTGTTGTGCGTCAACGAAAAATTCGGTACTCAAATCCAGAAACATTTCAAGGAACTAGTAGGCCACGAAATGGCACCTGCTCTGTACCCTATCCTCTTTGACCAAATTAAGGCACTCGTGGAAAAGTTTTTTATCGCACTGGCCGGGTTGTAGTTAACAAATCATACACGCAGTTCACCAAGAACGTCATTTTCATCACGAAGAATGTGTTAGAAAACAGTAGCCTAATAACAAGAACGACACACCTGCAGAGCATTTGAGTGTAACCGGTAGCCTATTGAAGGAATGATGCTTGCAATTGTCCGGTGAGTTTTCGTAATTCGCCGGATTACACATTAAAACTGATGGCGAGGGACCATTCTTTTAAAATGTTGATAAATTCTGTTTACAGAAATCTGGGAATCCCCATGTGGGAGTCAATCATTCCTGGTGGAGCAATTGAGTGTGTCATAGAAACGACATTACAGAGAATTCAAATAAATTTCAAACTCTGAAATCGGTTACAATTTCAGGCAGATTGTGTACCGTGGGCATGGTATTTTTGTAACGTTTGTCTACCTAAAAGAGGAACGCAGTTTCTTTAGGATTGCAGAAGCAATAGTTAATGGAAAATTTTTTGTGATGGAGTAATTGGAGACTGCGTTATTTTGCCAAGACCGATTTTCGTTCATATAGTTTCCCCTCCGAATACCTTTGTTTTCGTTTATGACTTCGTTTTCGATATTCCCCTGCATTCTTTTCATTACGATAACGATTAACGAAGTTCGTGCGAGAGTTCGTGTGTCTCTCGAGAGTCTCCCCATTACTATCATATTTTGAAATACAAACACTTTCATTACATTTTTTTTTATTCTATCATTTCTTTTAAAACTAATAATATCTATTCTACGAAAACGAGACTGATTGAAAACTGAAAAATCCTGAATACTACTTCTAGGATAACATGTAGGATTTCAGAAAGAATAGGGTATTTAGGGATTAACATATAGTATTCGCTATACTTTGCCGTTCTCATCCTGTCTTTTTTGTCTGTTAGCTGTATGGTATACCAATCCATCCATTCGATGTTTTAAAATTCGCGCAACTTAATCGGAAACTTTATACATCTCCTACATCTAGCGGTAAAGAATGAAACCCCACCGCAGATTTTATTATAGCCGTTCTAGTGTCGCAATATTTTTTCCCGTTCTAGTTTCGTCGCTTAAATATGGACGTTCTAGTGTCGGGCGGGCGTTCTAGTGACGCATGCGAAATCCATCTAGCGGTAAAGAATCATTCCCCGCTGCCGATTCTTTTATAGCCGTTCTAGTGTCGCAATAATTATACATGATTTCCCGTCCTAGAGTCGTTGTTAAAATATGAAAGTTCTAATGTCGCAAAATCCGTCCTACTGTCGTAGAGAAATTTAGAGGTTTTCCGTCCTATTGTCGTTACTAAAATGTGGACGTTCTAGTGTCGCAGCGGAATTTAGAGGTTTTTCCGTTCTAATGTCGTGGCTAAAATATGGACGTTCTAGTGGTGGAAGGGCGTTCTAGTGTCGCGTTCTAGTGACGCATTCGATTAGTCCTTGTGGTTATTAGTCCCAATGTCTACATGCCGTAGCGATAGTAGATGTGAGAATCTGTACAAAAAATGCTCAATAATTACTTCCACCACCGTTTAATGTCTTTTCTGAGTCTCTTAACCGACAAATAATGACGGTAGATACAAAATCCACAAATGTGTGCCAATGATTTGAACAAAACGAACGACAATGAAATTTCAAAACAAAAATAAAAAAAATGTCAACGCCGTTCTTGTTTTTTTCTCGTCTGCCAAAATGGAATGACACACGCACAAAATAACGGAAAAAAAGGGGGAAAAGTAATCTTCTTTGTTCGATTTGATGATTGAAGTACAAAAATGGGAAATAATACAATACCAAAACATCCTGTAATGAATTTCAGTCCATCAGCGGCCGTCCACCTGTTTGGTTCTCATAATACTTTTCAAACCAAATGGAAAACTTCAGGCAGGTTTCATCCAGACGGGAGTACTCTCAAAGTGTTCCACGGCTTGCTTGGCTGCATACTCGTAAGCATCGGTCATAATCTCGAAATCTTCGGGGTACGTCATAAACATCTCCTGGCCCACCTTGATGGAAGCGATGAAACGTCCCGATTTCAATTGATTGTGATTCAAAGTGATTCGACCCAGTTTATATTTAGCCATCATCGCTTTCAGGCGCTCGCAATAGAACTCGCCCAGCCTGGGAAAAGAAAAACAAAATTAATTTCACCGTCATTATTCACTGGCCCAGCATTTTAAATAGAAATTTACCTTGTTGATAGAACTGCTTTCGGCTTGGGAGTAAAATCTTGAGTGACGGTCCGAGAAACTGGTTGAGATTCAACGGGCTGGTGAGGCAACCGTCTAGATAAAAGAGGCGAGACAGGAGGTGGTTGCTTAGGAGCCTCTGCTGGCAAATGATCGGGAAGATGCATGAAAGGCCGGGGCGTTTGCAGTGGCACAGTCGAAGGTGGACTGACGACCACTGGAACGCCGTTCCTCAACAAGACGCGTGGAGCCCTGGCCGCTGCACTTATTTTTGGCGTAACAGTAACAGGAACTTCTTCTTTAACCATTTCAGGAAGTTTTCGAGTTACTTTAAACGTCTCGGTAATGATTTCCGGTAATCTGGGACGTTGCTCTTCCTTTTTAATAACGACACGACGATGATAGGCATTATTTCGTTGCTCGAAGCCAGAGGGCAAGAACTGCAGCGTCGATTTGGTCGCTTCCTGGAAAGGGTTAGGTGTAACTGGCCTCCACTGGAACGCGTCAGGGCTGACTGGCTTTTCTTCATATACCTTTATTGGAGATAATGGTTTAGGCAGATGTTGCATCTGTGTCGCGGAATCTTGCTCGAAGGGATTGATGGGATCCACCGGTTTCGACGAGGAAATCTTTAAATCATTCAGCGAATTTTGAACGGAATCTACAAAAGCTGATGGCTTTTGGATAACCTGAGGGGTTGGTTGAACGTTTGAAGTTTGGATCGTAACAGGAGGAGTTGCAGGCATGTCCGGCTGCACCTGTGGAGCCGGTGTCCGAGGTTGCATCAATTGGGGAGTCAAGTGGGCACGACCGGGCACTCCCTGAGGCTTGTTGGCAGGTGTGACATTTAATTGCAGAGGCACTGCAAAAGGTTTAGGCTCCATCGCAGCATTTGGCACGGTCAACGGTTTGTTGTTATTGATGTTGTAACTGTTGGAAAACATGCTGGGACCTGTTGTGGTTGGAACTCTCTGGCTGTAGTTTGATGAAGGTGAAAAATTGGGCTTCTGCATTACAGGAACTGAGAGTGGTGCCTGATTATATAGTTTCACAAATCTAGGAGGCATATTTGAATTTTTAAATTGACTGGAATACAGTGGTGGTCTAGTAAAGGTTCCACTTCTAGTGTTGTCAAATCTTTCTTGAGGTTTGTAGGCGTTGAAATTTGAGTTGTAGTTTCTGTTGAAGTTAGGATTTGGAGCTACTTGCGAGGAAACTCTAAATGACTTGAACCTGCTACCCATGGAAAAGTTGCTGTTGGTTTTCTTCTTTTTGGCCGATCTCTGTCCTTGAACAAGTTCATTGATGTGAGATGATCCTTCCAACGGAACAGCCTTCACATACAGCATTCCATCTTGGAAATTTGTGTAGGAAGACACTACGTCTGGTATGCTTCGTAAAAAGTCATCCATTTGGTTGTAGCCCAATTTAGCGTACGGCATGGTTGTTCCCATTTCCGAAATGTATAGCCCTACAAAATAACAGTAATTTCAAACCATTTTAGTACAGATTAGATTCAAGAATTAATACCGTATAGCCGTTTAGATGTAATGGCTGTCTTCTCTGTACATAAGAGCGCCTGAATTTCGAGCTTCAATTCATTCCTCAGTTTTTCCTTGTCCGTCATCTTCAATATTACGTGGGAAACAACAGTTCAGTTTCTTTTTTTAATTAAACGTTAAACCAAACACGTGTGCAGTGTGGTCGCGTCGTTTGCTCAAGAGGACAGTCTTTTTTTCTGCACCACGATGACTAAGCCAAGGCCAAGATACTAGCCAGAGGCTAGACTGGCTAGACTTTTCGGTTTTGCATCGTTCTTGCTGCCATCTAGCGGCAAGAGATAAACTTACCGTATGAGCGAATTGCGCTTGGTTAGTGCTAACACCTCATAAAGAACAAGAACATCGATTTTTACAATACAACAACCCGATTAATAAAATTTGCCATTTTTTAAATGAGGTGTATAATTGTAAATTATGTAAATTAGCCAGCATAAACCATCAATTCAACAGTAAAACCCATTTTTTGAACAATATGAAGAGCATGTGGAATAAAAAGTAACACCGTGATTCATGAAAAAGTGCTATACATCATCGCACCAGTTTATTATTTGCTATCTTCTTTAAAATAGTGACAACACCAGGATATAACTTACAATACATGAATTGAAGATATCACACTCGAGAACATGTTTGCTTTTGCATTTATTTAAATGCTTTCTTCTCCCTCCTTCATATGCCCATATGAAGATGATCCGGAAAATGGAACTCGAGTGGGTGTTTTTATTGTGACGTGCTCAAGTGTGAGTACAACTGGTTTAGCTGGGCGATGTGGGGTTTTGAAATTATTTTCAGCTAGCGGGTCTTTTTTGGCTGGCGGGATTGTCACGGCAAATTTCACAGTGTCCGAAGTTTCCTTCGGCACTGTGGAGGCAACCAGAGCTGGAAGCGGAAGCGGGCGGTTCAAATTCAAAGGATAAGGCCGTGCGGTCATTGTTGGAGGCAAGACCTTGTTATCGGGTGACGCTGCCGGGAGATCTTTGACGTCTAAACTGGAAATGTCGACAATTTCTGCCTTTATCTCGGGGATGGATTGCTCTTGGCAGCGGCTGAGACCAAACACCATGAACCAGATCAAAGCAAGGGTGATAAGATGTTGAACCTATAGTTGTATACAAAGTAATTATTACAATGGGAAATAACAGCAGTGTGGTTGGCCATATATTGTAAAAGGTACACATTTCCTTATCCAAGACAAGAACAATTTTAAAAACTAAAGAGTTATTTCTGATTTGCATACCTTCATTTCCAAATGAAAATGTGTTGGAGTGTTGACTACTAGTCGACTGGATGGTTTCAACTGCAACTGATGTCAGAGAATTCATCGCCCAGCGTTTTTAAAGCGCACATTCATGGCCATCATCATATGATTAATAAACAGTAAAAGATCTAGCTTCTCTCATTGATGTTGGTAGCCTATCTTTCATTGACATTCAATTGAATACTTCGAATTTGATAATTAAAATAAAATTGATGAATTTTTAATCCCCCCTTCTCCAGATTCCAAGAAACAACCAAGGATAATCACTAGCTTGTCTATTACTAAGGCAAGTGCGCTAGGAAATGTACACATCTATTTATGGTAAATTGGTATTTGTTTAATTTTTATTGTGTAATTACAATTGAGTACTAAGTTTCCTTTCCCATGCGTTTCCAAAAGATTCTCAGCCGACGAGAAGTTGAATACTAATTTCTTTTTGGATTCCAGCAATGAATAAGGCTTATTCTATCGCTGCTCTTTCGCAATAACGCAAGCTTTTTCTCTTCTTTATATTGGGATAAATTAAAAAATTATGCAAATGATTTCAATCGCCCAGTCCCTAATTTACAGATGCATTCAAAAATTGTAAAAAAATTGTATTGCAGGAAGAATGTACACTGACAGTTCCTCCTCAGACGACAAGTGAACGTTTAAAAATACTTCATGTTGCAGCCTTTGTAGTCGGAAATGATTTTTGTTTTCTAAAAAAAGAAAATAATCAAATACTGAGAAGAAGTGTTCCAGGAACAACCCAAGGGGGTCAATAAAATATGCCAGCCAACTGGTCGACCATTGACTTCAGTTCAGGTATGTGCTGCTTGAGAAGGAAGAAGAGAAATCTTTTAGAAGAGCCGGAGGGATTCAACGGGGAAAAACTGAGTTGACATTTTTCTAAAAACTTTGGAGCTAGTAAATATTTTTTGGGGGTTTAGTTCACCGTTTGAGCCCTATTCGATTTGCATCGTTTTCTCAGTTTGCAGAGGCCAAGTGAAACATCATGTCGTCAACAGCATCGCTCGACGGCAGCTATGAGGATAGCCTGGCCAACGAGAAATCAGACTTGGTGTCCACCCAGCAGTACAAGGATCAATCTCTCCAATGGATCGACAAGGTTATTTGCAATTCCAAGCAATCTCGGTTAATTTCATTGATTACGTGTTGAAAGATTATCACTCGAAGGAAGAATTACTTTCCTCTTTTAATGAAGTGATTTTGTGTTTTCGCCGTCAACAACGCACCTTCAACGTTGTAGCGCATATTTACTGTGTTACACGAACCTATGGCAAATAGAATTGATACCAATAATAGTCAGTTTTGTTTGTTACATTTTTAGTACGAAACCGATATGATGGAGAACAGCAACTATACCGAACCAAGACACGTCGTTAAAGCATTCGTCGAACTCGGTCTGGACCGTCAGTCCCGCATTTTGGATATCTTGGCCGGCTCTGGAGTCGTCGCTGAAATGGTAGGGCAATTTTATCGCCTAGCTATTCTGTTACGAAATGTCCCCAAAATTTTAGTTAAGCCAATTCAAATTCGTGTTAGTTACGTCCTTGTGGCTACACCAACATTGACGCTATCGACGCCAGCAAAGAGATGTTGGCGCTGGCCAACAAGAAACAACTTTACAAAAAGTTCTACGTTTCGCTGTTGGGAGGGCAGCACAAAGCGCCCGTCCATGACGGTTGGTTCTACATTATCTCGAGATCAATTCTTTTCATTAATTAATTCCCCTATTTTCCCCATATAATATCAGAGACGTACGATGCCATTATCGCTAGCGGAACATTCGCCCCGGGACATTTGAATTCTGACGCTTTTGGTGACCTTATTCGCATCGCAAAACCAGGTTAGTTTTTAAAACGATTAAACTGTTCTTCTCAATGAGATTTAAAAATCATGTTGATTGAATTACAGGCGCAATTATCACGTGGAGCATGCGATCCGATTACGGGTCGTCGGCTCCCAAGTTCGCCCATTTCGACGCCGAGGTGGAGGATTTAGTGAAAAACGGCGTCTGGCGCCACCACGTCCCGCGCAGAACCATCGAGCCTTACCTGCTAGGATCCGACGGCTATATCTATACAATGAAGAAAATTTAGATGCAAATAATAATTACCTCTTCTTCAATTACGTCTCAACTTTGTTTATTTTGTGTGATAACAAACCGAATCATACAAACACAGGGTAGTCGTTCAACCAGTCGATTTTCAGTTTGTGTTTTTGTTATGAGAATTGTCTTATAAATTATAAGTTTATAGCCTTAGAAATATTTCTCCAAAGTGCTACGCAAAGTAACATTGCTATTAGCCAAGGTTTATTAACTAGCCTGCTAACGAAAACATAGTGATTTATTTTGGATTTTGAAATTTTTTTTGAACTTTGAATGATGGAAACAGCTCAGACTTTTAATCTTTATAGTTGAAAGAGCAGGTGATAACGTGAAAACTTGCCCAGTTTATTTATTTTTAAAAAATGTATATTGATGCAGACGATCGATTCTTTTTTGAGTAAACACAAGCTATTTTACAGATTTACAGACATAGTAATGTTTGGTGAAAAACATAAATTTTAAACATGCATTTTTTTGCATTGCTGCGAATAGGATATAACAAATTAAAGTTTTAAAAAAATTACAGTTTCAGAGTTGCGACATTTGTTTAGCAGTTGAATCCATGGCAGAATATATTCTGTTCATCAAATCATTGGCGTACTGGACTTCCAACTCTCTGCGCAGGATTTTGCCCGTATTGTTTTTAGGGATTGCTGCGCACAATTCGATCCCTCCTTTGATTTGTTTGTGGGATGAGACCTTGGAGTCGACAAATGCCTGAATTTCAGCATCGCTGACCGATTCCATTCCCGGTTTCTTGACGACGTAAGCTCGAGGGAGTTCACCGGCGTGTTCGTCGTGGATTCCGATCACAGCAGCTTCAGCTACAGCCGGATGGGAAGTCAGAATGTCTTCTAGTTCAGCCGGAGCGACCTAACAAAATGTTGTATTAATTATTTGTTCAGAAGGAAACAAGAGAATGTCAGTCTTTTACCTGGAGTCCTTTCACTTTGATGAGTTCCTTGTTTTTTGTAACGATGTGGTTTATAAATTTCGATGCATCTGGCATCGGTTGCAACTTGTTGGCCGAAGCAAGTTGACCTAGTGCGGCTTTTCGGCCGTTAGTGCCAATCCGGTTGGCCAGCAGAGCGGCTTTCTTTAGAGTCGATCTGAGATGAAGCGATGACATTATGGTAGATAAAATGACCTGTAATTTATTCAACACATTTTGTTAGCCCTAAAATTCAATATGAAATATAGAATTGCATTTGCCTACCTGTGCCTATTTGTAAGTTTGCAACTCCAATGAAGGGAACTTGGATACTATGAGAAACCCAATGAGCCGTGCTGGTTTTTATAGTCTGCAAAACGCGCATTCGAAATCCTAATCTGAATGTTGGAAATCACGGGGTATATACGTGTACACGTCTCTGATGTGGTTGGGGGTTTTTCCTAGGTTTGTTTTAGTTGAACCTTGTCATTCGTGTAATCAACTTTCATTTCCCGTTCAGCTATATCGGATAATGATGAATCTACGCCCTACAGCCCCACCGAACCACACCTTTCGCATATATGTATTATCGATATTATCACTTGGCTGCACAGTAACAACCCTAACCCCTCCCACCTTTTCCCGCTGATGTATCCTAAATGTAAAACGAGTGTTCTGTATTTGTTACCATAAAATAATAATAAATAATTATAAAATATAAAATTTTTTTTTTTCAACTGTCAATTTTATCAGTGGAGCCCAATGTTGGCTCGTCTGGTTTTGTTAAGTACACAATTAATGAGCAGCAGGGAAGATAGACGCGTTTGTATAGCCTTGTGCTGGCTATATACTTCATATATATAGGCTATGTTCCAAACAAGTGACCAAGTGACATCAATCAAAGAGGTTAGAGAGTGATTTCAGGGTCTGTAAAAGGAAAATGTTTGACTGCTGAAGTGCTGATATATTATATGCCGTTGACCACGCAAACCAAAAAAACAAACAACATGTACACACACACAAAAAAAGAATTTCTAAAAGAAAATGTTTGACATTGGAAAAATAAAAATATTTACGTAATTCAAACGGACAATGCTAGTTCAGCTTTTTTAAAATGAATTCCAATCATGTGCCAGAGTTTACTACAGGAAACCCGGATTATAGCGTCACATAAATAAATTAAAAACAACATAAGAAATAAAAAATAAAGGATCGGTAAAAACCAGCGGTTATTTTTGTCGTGAATTTCTTTTTTGAATAATCTAGGAAAAAAACCCGAAAACCGTATAACTTATGCACTTGACTGTACTGTCGTCGGGTTATCAGATTCACAGTTGTTTGACTTATTTTTGTTTTCATTTATTGAAGACAATGTAGGACTCAAAGGTCAAAGCTATATTATTGATTGTGGTCATTGAGCAAATATGGTTATCTTCCTGTTTACCAACAAACAGATCTCTTTCAGCAAATAATAATGTTAAATTAAGTGTGGTCTGATTGTCCATGAATAGAATAACGTTAAATTAATCCCTGAGACGTGAAATGCGCAGTCAGCTATAGGAAATTTTGTTTGGGAAGGAAATTTTGTTTAGCATTAGATCTCGGCTAAAGGAAACTAAATCTTGAACTAAGTGTTATTCATATTAGGTCAGTAGTATAGCTAATCCCAGAGAAAAAACCTGACCCGACCGATTTACCATCTCAATCGGCTAGTATTAACGAACACATTGCGATCTGAGAATTCGTTGTGATGATCACCCAAAAATTTGAATAAAAGAAATACGGTAACTTTAAGGAAATACAAAAGATCAGGTGTTTAATCAAGCGGCAATATCAGATGCAGACGATCGTTTATTTTTTAATAGGTACATAATTTTTTTCTTACAGATTTACAGACACATCGAAAAGTTATATGGCGAATAAGATAGATGCCGTTTAACGTGCATCATTGCGGCGTATACAGGTATTCGTTAAAAAACAAAACTAAAAAGTAACAGTTTCATAGTTATTCCGACATTTTTTTAGCAGTCGAATCTACGGAAGAATATATTCTGCCCATCAAATCTTTGGTTTGGCTGTTGGCGTACTGGACTCTCAACTCTCTCCGCAGAATTTTCCCCATGTTATTTTTGGGGATAGTGGCGCAGAACTCGATCCCTCCTTTAATTTGTTTGTGGAGCGAGACCTTGGAATCGACAAATGCCTGAATATCAGCGTCGCTGACCGACTCCATTCCCGGTTTCTTGACGACGTAGGCTCGAGGGAGTTCACCGGCGTGTTCGTCGGGGATTCCAATGACGGCCGCTTCTCCCACAGCTGGATGGGAAGTTAGAACATCTTCAAGTTCGGCTGGAGCGACCTAATGAAGATTTTGATTGATTATTTGTTTAGAATTATACACACAAAAGGATGTCATTTTTTAAAAATTACCTGGAGTCCTTTGACTTTGATGAGTTCCTTGAGGCGATCGACGATGTAGAAGTTGCCATCGTCGTCGTAGTAGGCGACATCTCCGGTGCGAAGCCAACCTTCTCCGTCAATCATTTCCTTGGTTGCTTTGGGGTTGTTCCAATATCCTTTCATCACTTGCGGACCGGAGAGGTAAAGTTCGCCATGTTGGTAAGGTCCCAGAGCTTGGTCGCCGATTTCGTGATTGATGACTTTCGCTTTCGACCTGGAGATGGGAGCTCCACAAGAGCCGAGCTTGGTGTTTCCTAGTGGAGCCATCAACACCCCTGGAGACGTTTCCGATAGGCCGTAACCTTTTCATAATAATTATAAACCGTTAATAAAAGCTTAAACGAGCTTTCCTCTTTTACACAGATGAAAGTTATACCTTCTTGAAGGCTTAAGTTTGGATTGTTTAGCCGTTCGAGCAGCGTAACAGAGGTTTTTACGCTCAAAGGGGCCGCGCCACAGGTGATTGTGTGCGTCTGACTAAGCGACTCGACTTTTAGAGCTGGATATTGGGCAAGAAGACTTACTAGAGGGGGAACAACGTGGAGCACTGTTGGCTAAAATTGAGTAATACAAACAAAGTTATCGACACATTACAGCAATATTTAGAGGAACAATCCGGTTAGATTTTCAAATTACCTTGTGATCATCAATAGCTTTCAGGTAACTTTGAACTTCGAATTGGGGCAGCGTCACTAATTTGGCGCCAGTTTGAAATCCCATGTTCATCAGAAGTGTGATGCCATAGGTATGAAAGAAAGGAAGTAGACAAATGTACGTGTCCTGGTAGTTGGTCGAAGCAACTTGCAGGTTGGTGCCTCCTGGTTGCATAAATTGCATTGCGTTTGAAGTCATGTTGAAGTGGGTCAACATGACACTCTTGGGCAATCCTATTCAAATTAATTAATTTAGTTAGTAGAAACTCAAGATTGCACATCATATGGGTGCTTTGCAATCCTTACCGGATGTTCCGCTAGAATGAGGAAGCAAGAAGATGTCTTCCTTGACATTAATCTGTGATGTGATGAAAAGTGTTAAAATTAACATTCCCGGTATCCTAGATTCTATTTGTTTGTCTTACATCGGGTGTTTCGTTGAAAAGATCCCCGGAGTCTTGGGCCATTTGTTGGAAAGAGACTGCGCCATCCTGAGGAGGGCCCAAAAGAATGACGTGTCGAATAGCTGGACAAAGTCGGGCAACTTGTTTCAGGGTCTCGGCCATTGGAGCCACGCCAAATAGAGCCGTTGCACCGACAACAGACAATTGACGAGCCATTTCCTCTGTGGAATAACACAAGAAACACATTCGTTAATCTCTATTTGCATTCGGTGATAGACTAATATAAAACATTCGTTTATAATACCTGCAGTAAAAGTGGGGTTGACCAAGGAGACGGGCATCCCAGCACCAGAGGCTCCGTACAATACGATAGGGAATTCCGGAATATTTGGCGAAATGATGCCAAAGACTTCGCCTTTCTTGTACCCCATGCGAGTCAATGCGCTTCCAAAACGGCGGATCAACTGGCGGGTCATCTCGTAGGTGTACTTGCGTCCAGTTATTCCGCATTCCTGTAAATACAAATCGAAGACAAGTATCAATAAATGTGTCATGAAATTCAACAAAATTGCAACATACCAGTGCGATTTTGTTTGGCCAGCGTCCGGCGCTTTCGAAAATTTTTTGGACCATCGTCATGTCATGGAGATCACAATCTCCGTACGGCGATGTAACGATGTTGTTTTCAAACTTGGATACATCTGGCGTCGGTTGCAACTTGAAGGCTGGAGCATGTTGACCAAGTGCGGCTTTTTGGCCGTTAGTGCCAATCCGGTTGGCCAGTAGAGCGGCTTTCTTTAGAGTCGATCTCAGATGAAGCGACATTATGGAAGATAAAATGACCTGTAATTTATTTAACACATTTTGTTAGCCCTAAAATTCAAGATTAAATGTAGAATTGTATTTGCCTACCTGTGCCTATTTGTAAGTTTGCAACTCCAGTCAAGGGAACTTGGATACTATGAGAAACCCAATGAACCATGCTGGTTTTTATAGTCTGCAAAACGCGCATTGGTAATCCTAATCCCAATGGTGGAAATTACAAGGCACTTCATGAAGTAACTCTTGTTGTTGAGGGTTTTTCCTGGGTTTGTTCAGGTTGAACCTTGTTATCCATTGTCAAATTTAACTTTTCGTTTAGGCATATTGGGCAATGATGAGTCCTATACAGCCACACCTTTACCGTCTTTCACATCCATTATCACTTTTATCCCTTGGTGCACACCTCCCAGCCCTCCCACCTTTTCCCGCTGATGTATCTTAAAGGGAATTAGAGTTTCTAGTTTCCTTCGTTTGTAAATATTCAGCAAAAATTTACGTGCTCGTCGCGTAATATAAAATATATTAAAATTTAAATCAATCAAAACTAGAAGGTTTTAAATTTCTTATCAGAATAAGCGGTTTGATTCTCTGGATAGCCCCACAACTAATAATAATTGAAATATTGAATGCAGGGAACTAGGCGTTAAATACCATTAAAAATGAAATTAAAATATAGACCGGAAGTGGATATGGGTGAATGAATCAAATAAATGAATGAACTATAATTTTATTAGAACAATCAACATTAACTACAGCACAGTACGTTTGTTCATTGGACAGTTAATTTGAACTAGGTACATCTTATTGACGCTCATTACCGACTCTTCCATAAACACGCGGTTTTGAAAACACGGGAAATCCAAAGTAAATTTCCAGATGATAAGATTTTTGTTATTCAAAAAGGTTTTTTTCCAAGTGTCGCTTTTTATCAGCGGCGCCAAATGTTATGGCTCGTCTGGTGTTTCATATGCACAGTTAACTCAGGTAAGATTTGAGACGCAATTGTACATAGCCTTGTATGTACTGGCAGTACTTTACAATATATGCATGCTCCGAACAGGTGACGTCAATCAAAGAGTTTATAGACAGGATCTCAGGGTCAGTCAAGCTAGTAGGTTTAACTGACATATATGCCCTTGTTCGTTGATATAGAAAACAGTCAAAACACAAACAGTAAAATCAGACATGTACAAAAAAAAAATTCTTAAGAAAACCTTTGACATGGAAATAATATCAATTTTCAATTCAAACGCGGAAAAAGTTATTGGCAAAGCTTTTTGAAATTAAATCGTTGTTTTTCCCTATCTTATACGCAAGTATGATGACGTCAGGAAACCCACGATTGCTGTCATGAACAAACTAGATTAAGAATTAAAAAATCGGTGAAACCAGTGGTTATATTTGTTGTGAATGTATTTTATTGTTTAACCTTGATTGGGTATGACTTAACTGTTCCGTCGTCGCGGTATCAGATGCACGCCCGTTCACGCCCGTGTTTGACTTTTATTTTTTGTTATCATTTCTTCAAGGCAAATGTATCCCAATAAGGACAAAGCTATTTGCTGTGGCCATTGAGAAAATGCTGGTAAAATTTTTTATTTACCAACAGTTTTTTTTTAAATAAATGATAACGTCACATTCAGTGTGGTCTGATCGTCGATGAATAGAACTGTAAAAACCCTGACACGTGCGATCAGCCTGCTCGCAGAGCGTACAATCAGCTGTCGGGTAGTTTTATTTAGCGCTAGATCAAGGTTAAAAGAAACTAAATCTTTTAGTAAAGGTACTAATTAATTCTTAAAAATAAAGTGAAGATTGAGACAATGAACAAAGTTTTTTTTTTTTTAAGTTGGAGGATAAATTGGTTGACATTATTATAAGCTATAGAAATTAAATCTCACGTCACATAATATTGTGAAAACAAAAAAGAATCATACAATAACAAGTGGGGTGGTGGTCTAGCCAGAAGACTTTTGGTTTTTGTTTTACAAAGAGAATTGATTAAAATAACATTAAAGCCTTAGAATCATTTCGCTAAAAGTGCAACGCATATTTCACCAATAGTATTACTATGCCCAGAAGCAACATTGAAGGGTTCTGGATTTTTGTCATATACCAGTCAGCATTCAACAATAGGCCTAGTTATGAAAACGTCGTTATTCTAGATTTATTGAGAATTTTCGTGATGATCTATGATCATCTGCAATGGAAAGATTTTGATCTGAAAATTTGTAATAACAAAGTTACGCCAAGGGAATGCGAACAACTCATGCGTGTAATCTATTCAGGTGATTCGCGAAAACAATTAAGCATTATTTTTGTCATGTGTATTGATTCAGACGATTGATTCACTTTGAGTATACATACATTTTTTACAGATTTACAGACATCGTGATGGTTTGAAAAATATAAGATAAATTTTGAATTGCATTTTTTTTTGCACTGCCGCGCAAAACAGAAAAAAAAGGTAGTTAAAAAAGATACAGTTTTAGGATTCCGACATTTTTTTTAAAAGCATTCAAATCCACGGTAGAACATATTTTATCTATTTTTCAAATCTTTGGCTTGGTTATTGGCGTACTGGACTCTCAACTCTCTCCGCAGAATTTTCCCCATGTTATTTTTGGGGATAGTGGCGCAGAACTCGATCCCTCCTTTAATTTGTTTGTGGGGCGAGACCTTGGAATCGACAAATGCCTGAATATCAGCGTCGCTGACCGACTCCATTCCCGGTTTCTTGACGACGTAGGCTCGAGGGAGTTCACCGGCGTGTTCGTCGGGGATTCCAATGACGGCCGCTTCTCCCACAGCCGGATGGGAAGTCAGAACATCTTCAAGTTCGGCTGGAGCGACCTAATGAAGATTTTGATTGATTATTTGTTTAGAATTATACACACAAAAGGATGTCATTTTTTAAAAATTACCTGGAGTCCTTTGACTTTGATGAGTTCCTTGAGGCGATCGACGATGTAGAAGTTGCCATCGTCGTCGTAGTAGGCGACATCTCCGGTGCGAAGCCAACCTTCTCCGTCAATCATTTCCTCGGTGGCTTTGGGGTTGTTCCAATATCCTTTCATCACTTGCGGACCGGAGAGGTAAAGTTCGCCATGTTGGTAAGGTCCCAGAGCTTGGTCGCCGATTTCGTGATTGATGACTTTCGCTTTCGACCTGGAGATTGGAGCTCCACAAGAGCCGAACTTGGTGTTTCCTAGTGGAGCCATCAACACCCCCGGAGATGTTTCCGATAGGCCGTAACCTTTTAGCAATTAAAATAAACCGTTAATAAAGGGCTTTAGCGAGCTTTCCATTTTTCAAAGTTGTACCTTCTTGAAGGCTTAAGTTTGGATTGTTTAGTCGTTCGAGTAGCTTGACAGATGTTTGTACGCCCAAGGGAGCCGCACCGCAGAAGATGGTGTGCATCTGGCTAAGCGACTCGACTTTTAAAGCTGGATGCTGGGCCAGAAGAGTTGCTAGAGGAGGGACAACATGCATTGCTGTTGGCTATTATCAAAAATCAAAGAATCATGTACATAATTAGTGACAGTCGAGGGACAATCCGGTTAAATTTTGAAACTACCTTGTGATCATCAATAGCTTTCAGGTAACTTTGAACTTCGAATTGGGGCAGCGTCACTAATTTAGCGCCAGTTTCGAATCCAGTGTTCATCAGAAGTGTGATGCCATACGCATGGAAGAAAGGAAGTAGACAAATGTACGTGTCCTGGTAGTTGGTCGTAGCAACTTGGTGATTGGTACCTCCCGGTTGCAAAAATTGCATCACGTTTGAAGTCATGTTGAAGTGGGACAACATAACGCTCTTAGGCAATCCTATTCAAAATGAATTAAATTTCGTTAGTAAAATTCTACTATGCAAGAATATCGCTTAAATTAATTACCAGAAGTTCCGCTCGAATGAGGAAGCAAGAAGACATCTTCCTTAACATTAATCTGTGCGAACCCAATAAGTGTTAGATAAATATCCCAGGAAAATTTGATTCTCATCATCTTACATCGAGGGTTTCGTTGAAAAGATCCCCGGAGTCTTGGGCCATTTGTTGGAAAGAGACTGCGCCTTCCAGAGGAGGGCCCAAAAGAATGATGTGTCGAATAGCTGGACAAAGTCGGGCAACTTGTTTCAGGGTCTCGGCCATTGGAGCCACGCCAAATAGAGCCGTTGCACCGACAGCAGACAATTGACGAGCCATTTCCTCTGTGGAATAACACAAGAAACACATTCGTTAATCTCTATTTGCATTCGGTGATAGACTAATATAAAACATTCGTTTATAATACCTGCAGTAAAAGTGGGGTTGACCAAGGAGACGGGCATCCCAGCACCAGAGGCTCCGTACAATGCGATGGGGAATTCCGGAATATTTGGCGAAATGATGCCAAAGACTTCGCCTTTCTTGTACCCCATGCGAGTCAATGCGCTTCCGAAACGGCGGATCAACTGGCGGGTCATCTCGTAGGTGTACTTGCGTCCAGTTATTCCGCATTCCTGTAAATACAAATCGAAGACAAGTATCAATAAATGTGTCATGAAATTCAACAAAATTGCAACATACCAGTGCGATTTTGTTTGGCCACCGTCCGGCGCTTTCGAAAATTTTTTGGACCATCGTCATGTCATGGAGATCGCAATCTCCGTACGGCGATGTAACGATGTTGTTTTCAAACTTGGATACATCTGGCGTCGGTTGAAACTTGATGGCCGAAGCATGTTGACCTAGCGCGGCTTTTTGGCCGTTAGTGCCAATCCGGTTGGCCAGTAGAGCGGCTTTCTTTAGAGTCGATCTCAGATGAAGCGACATTATGGAAGATAAAATGACCTGTAATTTATTCAACACATTTTGTTAGCCCTAAAATTCAAGATTAAATGTAGAATTGTATTTGCCTACCTGTGCCTATTTATAAGTTTGCAACTCCAATGAAGGTAATAATTAGGATACTATGAGAAACAAAATTGAGCTGTTCGGGTTTTTATAGTCAGCAAAACGCGCATTCGAAATCCTAATCTGAATGTTGGAAATCACGGGGTAACCAATATTATTGGTGGTTTTTCCAGAGCACTTTACGTTTGAACCTTGTCATTCATAGTTAAATTGCACTCCCCGGCACTCCCCGTTTAGGGATCAGATAATGATGTATCCACGCCCTACAAACCAAACCACACCTTTCCACCTTCGCTCGTTATTGCTATTATGGTTATATCGCTGCACAGCAACAAAGTTCTCCAGCTCATCCCCCTATTATCCGGCTGATGTAGCCTAAAGGGAACTAGAGCTTCCTGTGTTTGATGAAAACATTATCCAAGAATTTTAAGAATATGCCTGATGTTTATTTAATTTAATTAATTTACAGTGCTCAAATGAATATAGTTGCTGGACAATTATTAAAATAAATATTTTTGTATTTGTTGAATTAATGTGAAGAGTCCCACTGCATTTACTCTACAGCTGTTACTATTGCTAGTGCAATTTTTCACAGTTTAATTGGCATCATTTATAAGAACTAAAAAAAAAAATAGCTTTTCATCTTAATACAGCAGAAATAGCCTTATTTGAATGTATGGATGATCCCTCATTATTCACACAGTAGAAGATAGAATAATAATTAGAACCATAACTACATGCAGTTTTGTTGTTTAACAAAACTATTATTAGCCGTTGCCTTATTGGAGAGTTAGAATCCCGGTACACATAACCTTAGAACCTCGACGTTCGTTACCGACCCTCCATCGACACGGGTTCGGAAACTTGGGGAAAACCAACAAAAATCCCCAGCTGGATAGGTATTGATATAAAATTGAGTTTTTTTTCCCAAGTGATACATTTTTATCAGCGGAACCCAGTGTGTTGGTTCGTCTGGCCCATTTACATACGCAATCATACAAGATAGAAGCTGTATCGTATAGCTTACAGGGCTGGCTATAATTACTTAAAGATTTCACAATACGTCAATCAAAGAGATGGGAGAGAGGTCTGTCAAGGGCAAATGGACTGGCTGCCATATGCCGTTGATGATTGATAAAATAGAATACAATAATCAGTAAAAGCAAATTACATAAAAAACATAAACTGAATTTTAAATTTCGGACAGAGAAAGCTGGAAGACAATTTTTTCAAACGCTTATTAACCGTTGTTTAGTCTTTTTCCAGTCATTGTGTAAATGTTGACGTTATAAGAGACCCCGATTGCCGTCATAAAAAAAAAGAAAAGAAAAGAATCGGTAAAACCAGCGGTTATTTTTGTCACGAGCTAGTAATATTAAAATAAAATAATAAAATCTTGTGTATGCATAACTGTACCATTGCCGTGTTATCAGATTTCATTACGTCCTGTTGAACTTTATGTCTTTTGTTATCCTTTGTTATTTATTGTAAGGAAATACCCAAAACTACTGATTGTGGCTATTGAGCGTACGTCATCGATTGATCAACAAACAGTCGTTGTGAATAAATAATGATGTCAAATTCAGTATACTGAACCTAATCGTCGATTTAAGGATTTCGGCAGTTGGGAAAATTTTCTTGGCCGCGGTTTTTGAGTTCGTTTTTCTCGTTTTTTTCGGTTTCTTTTTCCTTTCAGTTTTTGCGTTTGTTCCGAGTTTTTTCGCATTTTCATTTTTTTAAATGCGCACTCGTTACGCCTTTTATCTATCTCCCTGATTACTTAAGGATTGTCCCCTGTGTGTGAAATTCATTTTGTTAAATCCCCGACCCATGCAGTGTGCAATCGGGTGGGAAACAAAAGTTTGTTAAAACGATCTAAACTTCGGCTACGAAAATTAAACTAAATCTTTTAGTTCTTTTTAAAAATAAAATTTGGAATTGAGCGATGAACAGAGAAAGTGTTTTTGAAAAAAAAAAGATTGATGGTTCTAACGGTTAATCTGGTTGACATTAGTATGGGCCATAGAAATTATATTCCGCGTCACAGAAATATAATTTTTGTTGAACATCATTGGAATAATTACGGAAAACCTGAAAATGAAGTATTTACTCGGGTAAAATTGAAGTAACAAATAAAAATCAACCAAAATCGCTACAGAAAGTCTATGACTGATGTCAGTCCTGACTCAAAGGTCTACTTAAGGCCATCGGTTGCTACAGAAAATTACACCGCCTGTTTGAAAATCCATTAAGAATGACTTCTTCAGCAGAGGGCAGTGCAACCAACCGGTCTTGCATGTCCAATCAAAAGTGGTTTTTCCTTCTTTTCGTTTTCGTCGGTTTCATTTTGATGGTGGCTTCTGGGCTAATCGTTTATTACTCTTTCTGTACATCAGCCAGCCCAAGTGATGACGACAGTGCCACAAACGACTTGTCTGATACATCACGAATGTGTCCCCAACCTACTCCAGCGACCAACTGTCCAGCTCCACCAGAGAATTTACCTTTTTGTTCTTCCCCACCAACGTGTCCGCCAATAGCGGCTTTACCTTGCACAACCAGTCCGGTTCAGGTCTGCAGACCCTGTCCAGTTTATCCAACGTGTACTGCATCGAATTGCCAACAGGGAGCGCCTTGTCCGACTCAGCCTCCTGTTGCAATACCAACTGAAATTCGTCCATTGACAGAACCCGAAATGACCAACACAAGAGCCTTCGATCTGATAACACGACATCCCGTGAATTCTTACGAACGTCTGCAAGTTGCTCTTCAACTGATGGAGTTCAGCATCGAGTGGTGGGCGAATGCTTTCACCGTCCGCAACTGCATACACGACATTAGACGTGTGTGCACCGTTTGCAAGGATCGTTACCATTACTTGCGCTGCATTGTGGAAAACGATCTCGACTCGAACAAAGAAATTCCCAAGGCGACGAGATTCGTCAATGAAAAATATGTCAACGAACCGAGTAACAACATGAACCACATTTACGCACTGAATGACCGTGGGAATCGCTACTGGTTTCCGGAAGACATCCGCCGCCGAGCCTATCATTCCGCCAAAGAAGAACAATTTCAGAAGTATTTTGAAACGGACGTGGACATGTGGAAGTGGGGACTGCGTTACGATGAATACATTCCGCTTCAGATCAACCAAAGGGCACTCAGTTTTTGGATCGACAAAGCCGGGACACCGAACAGAAGACATTGCACACCTTGCGAGGGAACGAATCCTCTCCATCACATGAGTTGTACTGCCTATCCGCATTACTTGTACGAAGGTGGAACCCGGACCACTGAATACGATTACACCTGGTGGCCACCGCACCAGCTGTAAGTTTCAGGCCCTGTGTTACACGTTGAATAATTAAACTCTCGATTAAACTTGATTCTGATAATAAACAGTCGAATACAAATGATTTACAAAAATATTTTTCTCGACTCTGAATTTACTTTATTTCCCTCTATTATTAGCCGATTACCCTTTATCAACGATTACCCTATACGGAACACCATTTTCAAATAATAACTGATGCAATTTATTTTCCGGAACTATAGCCAATTATAAGGATAAAATTTTAAATAGCAAAGGAGGTGGTGCACAAAAGTTAACGGTTTAGCCTGAATGGTCTTCTTCTTAGCAATTCATCATCCAACGAAGATTTTGTTGTTCGTTAGTTTTATAGTCGCGGGAAACATCTAGTAGGTTAATTATTTTGAGGCTCCAAAGGGTAAGTAAGCGCACATGTCGTCGCATTTCTTCTTGGACGCGAAACGATTTGCGTTGCCACCGCAGCCGCCGTAAATAAAATTTTTGCATTCGCCTTTATTACGCGAGTCAGTTGGCGGATCGAAATACCACGCAGTTACCGCCGCTCGGCACATTCCAGAGTCTTTTTTTAAAGTGCACACATCTGCGAGAAAAGAATTAATCATAATGATGTGTACAGTTTTGGATTTTTTGAATTTTAGTAGACTTACTTGCCGGTGTTGCGCACCTCTTCTCACATATCTTTTTTGTCCCGAAACTGTTAAAGTTGCTGCTGCATTCACCGATGTTGAACGAGTAACAAGTTCCAGTCGCTTTGTCGAAATACCAAGTGGGAAGTAATGTTCGGCACTTGACGGATTCTCGCTTCAAACTGCAAACGTCTGTTCAAAATTTGAATCATTAAGTATTTTCATACAGGTATAGGCCTATTTGCAGTTTCCTTTCCCTTATGAACTTGTGCGTTATACTTACCATCAAATTGGGCCGCTTGCGATGTGACCAACATCAAACTCATAACGAGAAACTGATATGAAAATAAAATTTTTTATATTAATTGACTAACGGTACAATCTCGACAATTAGTAGTCTGCTCATGATATGAACTGTGAAGAATAAAGTAATATGTTTTAGCTTACCAAAGAAAACATCGCAAAAGATGTTTTCATGTAGCCTAATAAAACCGCTTGACAAATTTGAATGTAGAGACGACGGTGGAAATTGCTTTATTTACCTCTGGCTGCCAAAGCGTATCTGAAATATTTGAATGGTGTATTAGACAATATAAGATGCTCTAAATTATACGTTCTATTATATACTCAATTGAATTTCGCGTGCGTGCTGTCAATCTAAACTGGAATCAACCAATAGTAACTTGACAAATGTTATCCGTGTCCATGGGAAAAAAACTCACCGATATATTTAGCCAATGATGACATAATTTCGGCGGTAGTATTATTTTCCCGAGGTTAGTAATGCGGATAGCTGATACTCGATAACCAGTCAGAAAATAAAGCACTGGTTTTTCTCGTAGAGTTTCTCGTCAAGAGCGTGGTTTTTTCAAAAAAGCACGCAAATTTTTATTTTTATTGTTTAATTAGATTCATTTTACATTCCATCTTGACGTAATTCTTTAAATTAACATATTGGTAATCCCATACGCAGATCGCGTGCCTATTGGTGTTGGTTCTTGCCGCCCAAATTCAAGCTCAAATTTACGGATACGGTCTCGGCGCCGTAAATGGTGGATACTACGGAAACTACGGTGCCTATCCGTTTGCTGACGTTCGCGCCACCACGGCCTATACACAGAAATCCTCGTCACTTACGTCAATCCTGATCTTTCTCGGCCATCCAGTCAGCCAGGACTAGCGCTAGCACTCGAATCAATTCGCATCAAAAATCACAATTCGAGTTGAATTGTTTTTTGAGTTGATTGAGTTGAAAATGAATTAAATCTAATTGCCAGAAACTCCTTTAGAATCCATTCTAATGAAATCATGAAAAATTCTAAAAAGTCATTTCTTGAATTAGGCAAGAAATATTACACTAAAACATCCAAAATTTTAACTGTTTTCATTTATTGCAGTATAATATCACTTGAACCGCACTTAATTTAGTGATAATTCAATTATAATAGAATATCTCCTTAGTTAAAAAAAACAAGAGGTTAGCGCATCTAGCGGTCGAAATTGAAACTAAAAAAGTCGTAGGGGAGAGTGGGGCTATTTGGACCGATTTGTTTTCTCGTGTAGGACCTTGCCTAATCATCCGATTTAAAAAAAAAATGTTTTTTTTTTTTTTTTTTTTTTTTTTTTTGTATTTGCCTCACTTATAATATGAATAATTATTTGGAAATAAGATATTTGTGAGGGATTTTTCTCACGCTTACTCTGGGACTCACCTCCCTCCAAGCTCACTCTCCCCTTTGCACATCCGTCTATTGACTAATTATAATGGTTGAATCGAATAATAATCTATAATAACCCAGAATAGGCAAAATGATAAAAATAACTTTTGAGGTTACGCATCTTTTATTCTAAATTTGAATTTCAAATACAAATAACAGACATAAATTAATATTCAGACACAAATACATTTTTTGTTGTTGACTTGTCGTATGGGTTTTTTGCGTCTTCTTCATATCCCGAACTGACTTCAACAGTGCTGCTGATTGTCGATGGGCTGCACAAATCAATTGTCGATGGGCTGCACAAATCAATTGTGTTCCCGCTTTGGTTAGTATAAAATGTAATGATGAGAATTAGAGGTGAGGTGCTAAAAATAGAGGTGTTTGTCCATCCCTCCGTGTTGGTAGTTGATGGCCAGGATGTTAATGAGTATGATGATGTTGATGAGTTGATATGAGTTGATATGTCCGACATGGGGGTGGTCATGAGAGTGGACATGTGGTTAGGTAAGGTTAGCTGCAATTAAACTCTATAACTTAATACCAAAAATTGCCACGTAACACAGCCTGTTTCAAATGAAAGGAACATACGGAATGATGGACTTCAGGAAAACACTTCTTTACCGCCTTAAATACGGCTATTTCAAAATCAGAAACAATTTCTTCAACACATATACTGAGTAAACAGTGTTTTTTATCGCCTCAAAAACCTTTACATAGTCAAAGACTCTTTAGCGAATTCCTTTGGTGCTGCTCTAAATGTGCCATCCATAAACCACTGACAACAGCTGCCTACAAGTTTCCGTTGTTCATTCGTTAAAAAAAGCTTGTGGCGGAACCGGTATGACAGAGACCCTGCAAGTATAGGGTCATATGTATGTGTATGTGAAACAATCTCGGTCTAAATTAATTAGAAAAATTTTAGAAACTAATATTTGTAGTTGTGTTCTATCAAAAATTGGAAGATATTTGATAGTTACCATTTACTGCACCCAGGTTGATTTTTTAGTTTGGTTCTGTCAGGTCAATCTTGGGAAAGGGATGTTTTCTCTCCGATTTACAGCCAGAACAACATGTTTAACAAACGGAAGCTGCGTTTTCAGAAGCTCTACAGCTTTCGTAGAAAGACAATTCTGAACAATCTTCCCGGCCGTGGCAAATGGTTGTTTTCTTGATGCCTCCTTAGTGTCCCTCACAAATTCCAATATTATTTCCGTTCTAACATCGGCAGATTATGAGATTTCTCAGTGCTATGGGGAGGAATTTAAAATATTGTTGACTGTAGATTTTCATGGCATTTTTTTTTCTGTTGATAATGGCAGTTCCTCTTGCATTCTTCTGTCGGCTTCTTGGTAGCTCCAAACTAATAGATGACAACTAAATAAGAAAAGAAAGCGTCTGGAAATCAGACTTAATCATAAGAAAAAAACTCAAAGTTGAATCAAATGAAATGATTTTTTGGGGGAAACGCGAGAACGATCGACAAGGCACTTTAACATTTTCTCATCATGATGTGAAAAAGGACCAATGCCAAGTAGACCAACTAGAATGATTTAAAAGACTGAAACAATAGCTCATGCCGTAACTTAGCAAAGCACTTCCTTGAATAGTTCTATAACAGTCATTAACGTAAGAATTGGGGTCTTCATTGTCGTCACTTTCACACTCTCGGAGAGAAGCACTCTGTACATAGACATCAGATTCTTGTTCAAATGTTTCCTGGAACGAAGATCTAATCCTGACATATGGCCGCACCGCAGTCCTTGCGATTGCTCAATAGTAGAAGCCGTATCATTCCATTCTTGATTATGTCTTTTGCAAACCATTGGATTGCTTTATGGCTAGAGCTGGACAACTCGACCAGGGCCTGTCGGATCTGTTGGTGTAAACCGCTTTGCTAGTCCTTTATGCCGCATATTTAGCACAGATTCATGGGAATTCTTTGAAAATAAAGTGGTTCGTGGATCTTGATTGTCAGCGTCTTTTTCAATCTGCCAAGAAAGGAAAAAACAACAACATTAGTTTGTTAAATAGTAATTGGGATAGAAAATTAAAAAGCCAATAATGTACCAAGGGCTGATTAGCGTGTTCGTCAACTTCATCCTGGATCGAGTTGTGAGTGTTATTCATGAATGAATTCGTAGTATTGACATGCACATATAATAAATTTAGAACTGCTAATAGCTAAAATGTTTTTCGATAACTTTTGCTTACCGTAAAGTGACTAGCATTGACGTTCAATTCGAAGATCTTATTTCCAATTATATATTTATCAACCGAGAAGTCATCGTTTTTCCATGTTAACACACATCCATTTTTATGATTCTGAATGTTCTTACACCAATCAAAGGTATCACCATTGAATTTTTCATCTATATAACAGACGCCCGACCCTGTAAGAATTTAGAAAATAAGTTTCAATCATATACAAAGGTAAAATTCGAATAATGAAATCCAATCTTACTTTCCATTTGTAGTTATACTCATTGAGGATGACAAATTCATTTTTTTTACCCTTCTTGCATTTTTGTTATGTCCGCAATTTTGTTGATGGTGGGACTGGGACATTCGACCGCGGTTAGCTCCAAATCTTCTTCGTTTTCGAAATCTTCCAGCTGAACGGGAGTGTCTTCTGATGTCCATCTTGACGATTGCAGATCTTGACTGATGTGTTATGTTAAGTGTTGCCATCCATTATATACTAACCAGTTGATGAGGTCTATTCGTAACCTTGACTATATGTAAAACGTTTACGTTTACGAGATATGGGTGACGGTGTTGTGAATTCCAAGTTAATCAAACGGGTTTCTTCGAACGTCAAACTATTTGTTTCTTCCGTTTCTCGTGAAGAAATTCGTTTATCGTCAAGGGATTTTTCCAAACAATGATATAAAACTATTAAATGTCATCAAGTCAAATAAATAAGTCCTTAAAGTTAACGTGTATGAACTGTTGTGTTTATTCTCTCTACAACCCAAATGCGCGTTGCCAAACCAGATTTGAGTTGCTGAAACCCACTCCCTTCCTATCACCAGATGTCTCTCTCACTTCGTCTGCTAGAACTCTAGCTTGCCTTCTTCTTCTTTGTGACACCTGACAGGAGATAGTCGTCCGACTTGTAACCAGGTTATATTTGATATCTTTAAGTTGAACAATCTTATTTCTGTGCTTTGTGAAGGTACGTGTTTATAAGTTAATAAATTATTGCAGAAGTGTTCTTGTGTCTAATTGTAGAGTTTATTATTACAACAGGTTATGGGCCCAGATTAACGTAGCTTTTAACTACAATGGCCGAACACGTTGCACAAGACTTTAATTCTTTGAGAGCAGTTTCTCACGTGCCAAAATTTGATGGCACGAATCATAGAGAATGGAACTATGAGATACACTTATGCTTCCAGGCAATGGAGATTGATCGTGTTGTGTTGGGAACAGAGTTATGTCCAGAGGAGGTAACAAATGTTTAATTTATCACTCAACTAGTCTCTGGTTACAGAACGTGTTGAAAAGTTTGCCCTATGGCACATGTTAAGCGTCAAATGCCCTATGGTTACAGAACATGCTTGCCCTATGGCACATACAAGTGTGAAATGCCACATTCCATTCCATATAACTTCAGTCTAAATTCTTTAAACTTTATCGTAGTCATCAATCTTGCAATTCTCCTTTTTTTGTCATGTAAATTTTGATTTCCACATTCACAGACCCATCTAAACCACGTCACACCAAATGATCATGGTCTAAGTGCCATCTGTGAATGTTTCTAAATTTCCTTTTTGTAATACTTTCTTTTGTCTCCTACGTCAAGTAAGACTCTTATTTTAAAGGGCAATTCTCACCTTGCTAGTTACTAGCTCAAATCAGCCCTAACGCTGATAGTCATTCATGCTGCAATAATTATTGATTTATTTCGTCCTATGACGATGTCATGCGATAACATGTGACAATCTTAACAACTTCATAATTTCTTTTCCTCCTAACAGGAACGCAATGAAGAAAATCTACTTTTGAATGAAGCAGCCATACGGCAATGGACACGAAAGGACGTCTTAGCTCGAAACTGCATCATGGCAACTATAACTAAGGAAATGAAGGAAAACCTGTATATTTGCGTGAACGCAACTCAAATGTGGACAAGGCTGAACCAACAGTATCAACTGCAGACAGAAGAGCATCTGCACCTACTCTGGCAGAACTATTACGACTTCAACTACACGACTGGTATAATCTTGTATAGTCTACTACAAACTAAATTCCTCAAAGCTAATTATACATTCAATCTTCAACCCTTTCAAGGCGACGACATGAGGACTCACATCCAAAAGCTCTCAAACGTGGCCGACAAGCTCAGAGAGCGGGAACAACCACTCAGCAATATCCAACTAGTGTCAAAGGCCTTAGCCACTCTTCCAGAAACCTTTCGCATCGTGAGATCTGTATGGGCAAGCGTTCCAGCCGCAGACCGCACTCTAGATCATCTCCTTCAGCGACTTCTTACCGAAGAAAATGTCGTGAAGTCCTATCAAAAGATCGGCAACGTGACTGAAGGAGCTTTTGTCGCGAATGAAGGAGCAAATGGCGGTTACACCCATGGTCGTGGTGGATATCCTGGTGTTCGTGGAAGAGGAAAGAAACACTTTGGAGTTCGAGGAGGATTTGTAGACAAGCGATCGAGACAACATTACAGAGCTGATCAAGACTCACGCCCAAAATGCGAATATTGCACGAAACCGGGCCACCAAGAGAAAGATTGCTACTCAAAGCATGGCTACCCAGACGTCGGGGGTAAAGGCAAACACTCGACTGGACTGCTTTCGTTATCCAAACCTGATCCAAGAAGCATATTTGCTTTCTTTGCTGATTCAGGTGCCACGAAACATATGTCCGACCAGAGAAGCTTCTTTTCAGATTTCAAACCAATCGAAATTGGTAGCTGGTCTGTGTCAGGTAACAATTCTTTCTTTTTATAAACAAATTTTACAACTTTACTGAAATCCTCTTTCCTTATTCAGGAATAGGAAACAGCAAGCTGGACGTAAGGGGCACAGGCAGCATTAACGTCACAATTATGATGAATCAAATAAAAACCTCAAACACACTGATGGAGGTACTCTACATACCAGGCCTTGGCGTGAATCTATTTTCCATCGGAGCCGCTACTGCCAACGGATTAGTAGCGCACTTTGAGCAAAACAAGGTACTGTGAAAATACATGCATACATTTATAACGTATATGCTCACTTAAATCTCTCATTTAAGGTATCGTTCATGAGAGGAGAAGATATTGTTCTCACCGGAGAAAGAAAAGATGACACCCTTTACCATCTTGATCTTGAACCTGATATCCAGACGACTCAAAAAGATGTACGAAGAAGCGCTGAACTCTCCCTCTATAGCGCACATGGTGCCGATATCCGAGCATCACTCATCACATGGCACAAGCGCCTCGGCCACCTTGGCTATCAAATGCTCCTGAAGATGCTGCGACAAGATCTGGCCGTTGGTCTTAACATCGATGGTGACTGTGAAATTCCAGCATCACTCTGCTCTGGCTGCGAGATAGGAAAGTTTACAAGAGTCTCGCTCAAAGAAGGCCGACACAGAGCTGGCAGGATAGGTGAACTGACTCATTCGGATGTCTGGGGCCCCATCGCGTCCCCGAGTCTTGGAGGAGCTACCTATTACGTCACTTTTAAAGACGATTTTAGTGGTCATCTTACGGTCTACTTCATGAAAAGAAAATCTGAAGTACCCTCACTAATCCGACTCTACTATGCGACGCTGCTCAACGAAACTGGAAATTACATGCTCACTCTGAGGACAGATAATGGGCGAGGAGAATACGTAAACAGCGAGAACGACGCTTGGTTCAAAGAAAAGGGGATTCGACATGAGACAAGCGCCCCGTATACACCTGAACAAAATGGCACAGCCGAACGTACCAACAGGACCCTGCTGGACATCGTCCGATGTATGTTACTTTCCAGTGGACTACCCTCATCTCTTTGGGCAGAAGCCGTCTCTTACGCCACCTACATCCGAAACAGAGTTCTTTCCAGAACTGGTGAGCTCACTCCCTACAACTACTGGTATGGCAGGAAACCTGATTTGTCAAAAATCCGAATCTTCGGTTCACGAGCGTTCATAAGAGATCCATCAGTATCATCAAAACTGGAAGCCCGTAGCCAAGAAGGAGTCTTCGTTGGGCGCTGTAACACTCAAAACGCTTTTCGAGTCTACATTCCTTCCACCAAGAAGATTCTCATTAGCAAAGATGTTAATGCGACGCTGCTCAACGAAACTGGAAATTACATGCTCACTCTGAGGACAGATAATGGGCGAGGAGAATACGTAAACAGCGAGAACGACGCTTGGTTCAAAGAAAAGGGGATTCGACATGAGACAAGCGCCCCGTATACACCTGAACAAAATGGCACAGCCGAACGTACCAACAGGACCCTGCTGGACATCGTCCGATGTATGTTACTTTCCAGTGGACTACCCTCATCTCTTTGGGCAGAAGCCGTCTCTTACGCCACCTACATCCGAAACAGAGTTCTTTCCAGAACTGGTGAGCTCACTCCCTACAACTACTGGTATGGCAGGAAACCTGATTTGTCAAAAATCCGAATCTTCGGTTCACGAGCGTTCATAAGAGATCCATCAGTATCATCAAAACTGGAAGCCCGTAGCCAAGAAGGAGTCTTCGTTGGGCGCTGTAACACTCAAAACGCTTTTCGAGTCTACATTCCTTCCACCAAGAAGATTCTCATTAGCAAAGATGTTAAGGTGGACGAAACTATGTTCTACAATGACATGAAGAAGCAATCGGTGAGTACTCTTTCTTCACTCTGAAACAAAAACTGAACTAAAAGATTTCTTCCTTTTTAGAAGGAGCCACAAACAGATGAGCCCGTCTTTCAAGAATTAGACCTTGACGAAGCTCCCACCGACATCAATATTCCTCAAGAAATTTCAAGGCCACTTGATGATGGAATACAAGATGGCGAGAAAATCAACAATGAAGCCATAGATGAAGAAATCGTCCAGGACACATCTCCTAACGCAATCAACACAAGTTCTCGCGTTGACCGTCAAGTTAACAACGAGAGAACCCGTCAATCGGCTCGCCGTCCCAAATTTTCCGAGCGATACCTCCAGTATAGGCAATCAATAGCCAAACAAGGTATAAACAAGCACACCGACAAAACAAACAAACAGACACCAGTTATAACCTTATTTTTTTTTAGCAATTATCTTTGGCTTGCCCTCAACAACGTCCAATTCAAGCACAAAGTCTCGACCAATAGAGCCTAGCAGTTATCTCGAGGCCATCTCCTGCGCCGATTCAGAACTCTGGATTCCAGCGATTATTGAAGAGTATGAGTCACTCATCCAAAATAATACATGGAATTTATGTCAGCTACCACCAGACCGCAAAGCAATTGAAGGAAAATGGGTGATGAAGTTCAAACCCGGATTCAAAAGCACGCCCGCAAGATACAAGGCCCGCTTTGTCATCAAAGGATATTCGCAAATCCCAGGGCTAGATTACACCGAGACCTACGCTCCAGTAGCCAAACACTACTCTCTTCGCGTGATCATGGCCATTGCTGCTACAAGGGACTTAGAAATGGTCCAACTGGACGTCAAGACTGCCTTCCTTTACGGCACCCTAGACGAGGAAATCTACATGAAACAACCCGAGGGCTTCATCGTTCCAGGAAGAGAAGAAGAAGTCTGCCGTCTCATCAAAAGCCTGTATGGTCTAAAACAGGCTTCCAGAGTATGGAACATCAAATTCAACGAATTCCTCATCCTTTTTGGACTCACAAGAAGCATAGCTGACCCATGCGTGTATTATCGTCATCTTCGTAAAGGGGAGGCGGATGAAGAAATCACTATTTTCATCCTTTACGTCGACGACGGACTCATTCTCAGCAGCACCAAGGCAGTCCTCAATGAGATGATGGAATTCCTTGGCAAGGAATTTGACGTTCGTTCCATTCCACCCGATCGATTCATCGGAATCGATATCAACCGCAACCGAATCCAACGCACAATTCATCTCTCACAGCCAGACTACGTCAAGACCGTACTCGAGAGATTCAACATGAGCAACTGTTCCACTTTGTCCGTTCCGGCTGATCCATGCGCCAAGCTCACACCACAGATGTGCCCACAAAATGAAGAGGAGAAACAAGAAATGGCCAAAATCCCCTTCATGGAATGCATTGGCTCGGTGATGCACCTCACCCACTTAACACGACCAGACATCGCCTACGCCGTTGGGCAAGTCTCGAGATACTCGCAAAGCCCAGGACAAGAACACTGGAAAGCTCTCAAGCGCATCCTTGCTTATCTACGCAAAACCTTAAACTTCGGCCTCCTATTTGGAGGTGGTGACGACGAACTGTACGGCTACTGCGACGCGGATTACGCTGGAGACCTGGGAAACCGGAGATCAACATCCGGAGCCGTATTCACACTACACAACGGTCCGGTTTCATGGTACAGCCGTCGCCAGCCATGCGTCGCTCTCTCAACCACGGAATCGGAATTCATCTCTGCGGCGGAAGGAGCAAAAGAGGCCATATGGCTCAAGCGCTTTCACTCTGAATTAGGAGCTCCCACCTCAGCCATGCCACTAAGATGCGACAACCAAGGCGCCATCGCCCTCATTCGCGATCCTGTGTTCCATCAGCGAACAAAGCACATTGACGTGCGTTTTTTCTTTGTGCGGGAGGCGCAAGAACAAAAGAAGGTTGACATCTCCTACATCGAAAGCGAAAATCAACTGGCGGATATATTCACCAAGGCGTTGGCTGCTCCAAGATTCGAGAAATTGCGTGAAAGATTGAACATTTGTGAGCAACCAGAATAACGCTCTTGACTTTAGGGACGTTTTGGATTTCATTCCTATTTCGTGTTTATTTCTATTTATTTATTTTGTGTACTATTCCGGTACTACCATTATTTCTTCTTCGCGCACTTGTCTTGAGGGACGTGTTGTGTTTATTCTCTCTACAACCCAAATGCGCGTTGCCAAACCAGATTTGAGTTGCTGAAACCCACTCCCTTCCTATCACCAGATGTCTCTCTCACTTCGTCTGCTAGAACTCTAGCTTGCCTTCTTCTTCTTTGTGACACCTGACAGGAGATAGTCGTCCGACTTGTAACCAGGTTATATTTGATATCTTTAAGTTGAACAATCTTATTTCTGTGCTTTGTGAAGGTACGTGTTTATAAGTTAATAAATTATTGCAGAAGTGTTCTTGTGTCTAATTGTAGAGTTTATTATTACAACATGAACATCTCCAGTGCAATGAATAAAAGTTAAATTTTCCCGTGAAATATGTTGTTTGTTGAGTATAGCTTCCGCATTTCTTTCGTAAAAAACGGACGTTGGATTTTTGGGAATAAAAGGTTGGTTTGTCTTAAAGGGAACATGCCGCAGTCGTTTCAATTACGATAGGATGGAGTGTTGGAATATTGCGGTTAATATCTATCTGTTTCAATCGAAAGCGCCGCACTTGATTGTCACGGTTTGCGTTTGTTCTGAACATCATGCGTATAATGAGAGGAGGACGAAGGTTGTGACTTTAGTGATGAAATAAAAAAAACTGCGAAGTTTTGCGGGTTAACATTGGAGAATATTCGTGCAATTGAAATTCATTATCGAAGTGGAAGTAATCGACTTCTGAAATACATGGATCCCTACGTGTGGCACCCGGAAGTTAGAGTAAGGTGTATTGGAAAAAAAGTTTTGTTACATTATTTGCTAAATGTTGTAATTTGCAGTGTAGATTGGCTTGCTGTTTCAGTCAAATTATGATAACTTGAGTCGGTTTTTGCGGCATCGGTCGGATTAAGCTTCGTGAGCGGAGAAGTGGATAAAATTTTTTGTGAAGCAAAGGAATTTACAGAATGCAATCAGCCGGATCCCGTAAAAAATTAATTTGTGTTCGGTACTAATCTTAAAAATTTATTTAAAATGCTCCTCTATTTTGAATACTTTTGGTTCTTCATGGAGACGATTTTCGCCTGGAGTTTCGCCGCACTAATATGTCTTTTGTACGTGATGGTGTATTTTTTATTGAAACGTTGCTTTGGTTTTAAGGTAAATCTGGATGATTCCGTATAACTTTCAATTTTTTGTTTGTACGAATCTAAATGTATCATCAAGTTTGTGATCATTGGAAACCACATTTTTAATTTAGACATAAAAAAAAAGAAAAAAGGGAAAATGACTGTCGGAATACAATTTGGATTACATTTAACTGAGTAATTTAGTCAGACATCAAACCTTTTTACCTTTGACTGCTAGCTTTATTACCAAGAATGGGTTGTATATATAGGAAGAGACTATTTTTGTAGTATAGAGAAATAGTATCGATATGTGTGTTCCGTGTGAGATGAGTCGAAAAGAAGAATGTTTCAATGGTATTCCAGTTGTGTAAGATCTAACATAGGTAAAGGAAGTTATTCTTGTTGTTCTTTAGTTGAAAAGGATAGCCAATATTGTAATTTTTGACAGTATGCTTACACTCAATGTCATAAATCATGTCATAACATACATCATGTCATAAAAAGATGTTCAGCAGAGTGAGTAACAGCTGCAGGTAATTGGATTAGCATTCAACATTTGTATCAATTTTCGCAGAAGATCATGCTGAGTCTATATGTTGCTCCAGTAACATCGGAATGGTATGGAATCTAAAGTAGAGAAGAATTTTAGTCTCTTTTTAATGAAAGTGCATTGAACATTTTGTCTTATTACCTTGGGCAGCATGCTTATCCAAACATTTTCAAAAGTAAATGTATCAAAAGACAAGAATTCAGTGTTGTCGAAATCAGCTGGAGGCCATGTGATCCAGTCCAGTGTCATCCATATCCAGAATCCGTATCATTATCGAGAGAGTCAGATGAGAACTACATGGTGTGTGTGGAATGAAATCTCAACTAGTGGAAATTAAAGTAAATGTAGGATGTTAGCTTTGATTGTCTGTGGGTGCTATCGATATTCAATTTAAGTACCTTTTGAAGTGTGTTTTTTTATACAGACAGTGGGATGCAACGTTGATGCTTCTGACGATGTTGATGCATAATTTAAGCTTCAGACGAATTCGGTTGAACAATCCCGATGTTTGAAAGAATCTTGTCCACAAAAGTCGTAAAGTTCAACAGATTTTTTTCCTTCATATTTGACAAGTTTACGACGTCACCTACCACGTCATTATGCGTGAGTCTTCGGGTTCGGAATGAAAGTTTAGCCTTTGATTGCTTGTCCTTTGAACCTGAAATTATCAAATAAAAAATTTGAGGCACCGGATTGGATTCAGGTACGGCGTCTTCCTTTTTGAACTCCATCTCTTGGTAGGTTGCTTTGGGGAAATATATAGAGATTAGATGCATCCTCATCTTGCGTTCCAAAAATATCATCTTCTGGTTCAAAATATTCGCTGATCGCCAATTATGAATCCGCAGGTGTCGATTCAACGTCAGGAACGATCAGGATACTGTACTATTAAATTCACTTAAACACAGGTGTTACAAAGAATGTGCATCCAACATATGTAAACTAATCAGTGGAGGCAAAGAGGATACTGCGAATGCATTCCCTTTTACTGACAATGAGTGTCATGAAGACGACTTTGATGAAACCAATGAAAAACCGAGACAAAAAAAAACGTAAAAGAAAAAGAATGGGAATCAATGTTGAGAAAATGATTGATATGATTATGATGAGAGAACTTGATAAGAAAGGAGAGAAGGAATTTGAAGAATTGAGAAAAGATATCTATCTTTTCTCAATTCTTTGTTTTCTCAATTCTTTTGTTTCAACAAAAACGTAATGACGAAGGATACAACAAACCCAAAACCCCATAAGAATTCTGATGATTGCTGTAATACAATGGACAAAAAAGGAGTGAGAGACTAGATTAGTGACAGTAATGAAAGAAATAAGTGATTTGTGTGATTCGCCTTAATCAATATTCTAAAATTTTGTTAAATAATGGGATTAATATTAATTATTAGCAACGATAATTCTCAAATGATCTGTTTTTTTTTCTGTGAATACGGTGCTTTTAGTGGTTTATTTGTGAATCTTCAGTCATGTCTGCTAAAATACAAATCCATCTATAATAACATTTACATTAAAAACAGATTATCTCATATTCAAGTTATCGGCCATTTCTGGCTATCAATGAAGTTTGTAATTTCTCCCTGTTTTGCTTGACACAATAATGCTAAAATATCATTGTTTTCTCATTGCTCACTTGTTGGATTTACATTACAATGTATGGCAATATTACCTAGGGTAAAATTTTTGCCATAATATCGCCTCTTTCTGAAGACAGCAAATGTTATGCAGCGTACATGATGACACAACAATATTCTCTACTTTCTCAATATTGACATGAACATCGTCTTGGATTCTTCGAAATATATTTTTTAATTTGCCAAATAAATGTTCAACGACCATTTTCGTAGCTGAAAATTTAAAATTAAAAGTTCTTTAGAAACCAGCCAGTTCCTTTTTCATATGATGATAAACACCACTCTTCAAAAGGAAACGCTGAATCCCCAGTGATGTGAAACCGTTTGGGATTAAACAAAATAGAACAACAATTACACAATTTGTCATTCATAAACTTAAAAGAAATCGTGAGAGCTTGCAGTGAATCCACTAAACACATACGAAAAAGTGCCATCATAAACAACAATAATGACCATTATGACAAAGATAAATTTTATCAAGTATACGTTCCTGTACTTTTTTTAGTATATATGTTGTTCATTGACGAGAAATGGTACTGACTTAATTGTGTGTATGATTTTTATGTAGCTTGCTCAAAGACTTGGAACTCGCTCTACCTCAGCAGTGGCTTTTTTTACTTAAGTTACTGCCAACATTTTGAATGCAAAAGTTCCTGTAAGTTTTTATAGTATGTTTTCTTTGACGGGAAATGGAAATGACTTAATTTTATGTTTGGTTTTTAATTTAACTTGCTCAAAAGCTTGTGGCTTGAGTTCTTCTAAAACACCAGGACAACAACGGATCTGGTGTGCCATTCACAGTCGTAACAATGTTTAAAATGCCAGTTATTTTTTTTTATTGTTGCGTAGCTGATTTTGGTTAACTCTAATTAAAAATAAACTCTAAAAAAACTAAAATAATAACTCTACTTGTAGCCACTTTACATCTTGCTTCAATGTCAGTTCGATGACTTTTCAGGTATGCAAGTCACAATTATCACAACAAGTAAGCATGTTTTTGTTTGTATTTTACAACAAAATTGTGCACTATGAAGAGTTTAGTTCCACAGCACCACTTACAAATTGGTTTGTTCTAAGGCTTTACTTCCCGTTATGAAGTTGGAACTATCTATTCGGAAATTATTTTTACGTTGAAATCAAATTTATTGGCCAACTTAACAAAACGACTAAAGTAGGGCCTATGATGATGGCACGTCTCCATCGGCATGTGAAAGCAGCGTTAACTAGAAAATGCTTTATGCTCAAGTTACTCATTGTCAGGAAATTTTGTATATTCTTCGAGAGACGTGCAAAAACTATAAGAAAGGGAAAACTTGGCATTTGAATTGTGTGATTATTCACAATGCTGATTACTTTAAAACGTAAGCACAATTCAATGACAAAACTAAGCTAACTCAAATATATTTTTATATTCTCAGGGGAAGTCTTTCTATTTCTTAGAGAGTGGAATAAAGGGATAGATTTTTACCACTGGGATTTCTATCACACAATGTCTTTTCTGGAACATAACATAAAACAGAGATCGTAACTGCTATAACAAAAGTTTATTGAAATTATAAATGGCACTTGTACAATAGTTGACAACGATTGCGGTTTTCTTCAATTGACTAAACAAAAAATTTTGAACTAAACTCATCTATTTATGTATTTATACAACCCCTAGTGATGATTTCTGCAAAATAAAAAAAAATGCCAAAATGGTATCTTTGAGTGGCGGATTGCTTGTAAATATTAGCTTAAAGCCTCAAACCTACACTGACATGTTTAGAAATGCACACGGAACAAAACTCACTTGCTAGTTCAATGCAAATTTCCGGAAGTTGACAAAAAAGCAAATTAGTAAAAATCTAACAAGTGAACTTAATTGCTGGAAAATTTACAGTATAATAATCCACATCATTATCTTACGTTAGCTGCCGATATTTGTCTTTGGAATTGTGTAAAATAAAAGTAACTGAAATGGATGTTTCTGACTGCTGAAAGCAACTGGAATAAATCTGGAAGAAAACTGGTTTTGCATGCTCAGGAAATTAACCAGAACCAAAAGATGTTATGTAAAAGTATACAATAGAAATTTTGGTTAGTTTTGGGTTACCTAAATTCACACTTTTTTAACAGTTTACTTTAGCTCTTCTGACTTGCACCTTCATCAGGCAGTTCTGTGGGCAATCTGATTGGATTTGACTAAAAGAAAGATCAACAAAATCTTCAAAAACTTGCTCAGATTTTTCAAAGTGCTTAGCAGCCTAAAAAAAGAATATTATGTAACGTAGGGAACAGGAAATGCCAATGACATAAACCAATGAAGATAATGAATTACTTCTACGTTAACATTTCCATGGATTTTTAATTGTATTTATGAATCAAGTGAAAATAATCCACAAACAAGACACAAGAACAAAACTCAAGAAAACAAAGTCTCCCGACAACATTTTGTGTAAATGAGATTAATTTCTTTCATTGAAAATCTCAAATAGAGCAGGAAAATATCTGACAATGCTGCGATTCACGTTCTGACTCATTTTCTACAGGCACTATTATATTAATAAAAACAGATGTGATTAATACTCAAAGAAATAAAAAATAAAATAATAACTAACCTAAGTCCAAATTTGTGGTGCCAAAGTCTCGCAAGATATTTCGCAAACTGTTTTCATTTTCTTTAAAAAGCAGTCTGATTTGAGAAAAATCATCTTCTCTTTGCACTACTTGTGCTTGAAGATCCTTAAATACGTCCACCAAGGACAGTTCATCAAAACCGTAGAGCTCAGCCCCATTATCTGCGTCAAACGAAGACACGAGGTAGCAAAACACAGGAGTTGCCGCAAGATCATCTGGGATGTGAAATAGCTGGGTTTGCTTTAACAGTTGCATAATTCCGCTGTCGACGAGAACAACAAAACACCAAGATGAACCTGATTTCATTTTTCGAACAGCAGTTATCATACCAGTTATTTACCACTGTAATACTCGTGGTGTCAGCTGATTGCTTGGGAGAGTTCATTTAATCTATTCACGCGACCGTCCATTCGCAGTCACAATGAGTGCGTGAGTTCATAACAAATTTTACATTTCAGATTATGCTAGGAAGGCATTTTAAGCAAAGTCGATATGGCAAAGTTTACTTTAAAATAACACAATGTTGAGTCACAGCAAGTGATGCATAAATTAAGTTGTCGTACTCAAAATTTTGTTTCTGCTGGTATGTTGTGGATGATTAAAGCATGTTGAAGTAAAGTGTTTAAACTATTAAATGTAATGCATTGTATTTCACTTATTCACTGTAACAAATTATATTTTTCTCAGGAAGGTGGAGAGACTGAATTAGTATCAGGAGTCTACACTTTTAGTCTGAACCAAATAGAGAAGCAGACCAGAAAAGAAAAAAGTCAGCTAGTAGCAACACTGGAGACTGATGGAACCTTACGAGGTCTTTTTAAGAAGAATTTTTATGCCAGAAATCTCAGAATGTTTTATTCAAGAAGAGATCGAGCTCGAAATAAGGAATTAAAGAAGTACCCAGGACAAGCAAATTTATCTTGACTTCATTGGTTTTGGTATTCTTGGTTCCATTGTTGGAAACTAGCTCACGACATGTCGGCTTCCTTGTCTGGAAACAGCGAAGATTTTTGCATATCGAATTTGGAAAAAAACAAACATATTGATTGTTGATGAATTTGCTCTACTTATCCCTTTTTATTTTTCAAAGACTCGGAAAGGCAAGCGTTCTGTCTTCTTTGTTGTCAATAACAAGCAAGTGAGACCTGGCTAGGATGGTGATTCATATACTGCCATATGGCCTAATAAAAGAACAGGAATGAAATTCTCGCCATTGTCTTGGGAAGTTTTTAAGATTAAGCACGAAAAGGTGGCTGCAGATAGTCCGCAGCGAAGAGTTGTCGAAGAATTTTGGAATCTTCTATACAACGCCTCCAAAACGGATTGCTACCACAGATACTGGTTCGTGACAAATTATAGTGCATTGCTAATACAGAATGAGTGTTAAAGGATTTTTGTATCTAGGACTGGGTAGTGCATTAAAAAGGACCAAGGACTTGAATGTCAATATGGTTTGAGTCTAAAGACCCTAAACGTCCAGTGCGGACCAATATTTTCAGCTTGGAAAGAAATTTCATCAGTTATTAGATCGATGCAGGTATTCACTTAATTTCTAAAGATTGTGATTAATTTTAAAGGTTCAAATTTAAATTTGATGTTTTTAGGCTGTTCGTGTGAATATTCAACATGTGGGCCTAATGATACCGGAAAACTCCATTGAGCTCGTACTCGCGATTCTCTGGTGCAAAGGACATCGTCAGTGCTAAATTTTATCTTCAAGCGGACTTGACTCAACATTTGCTGATACTCGTCTCGTGAGCTTTCCGTTATTCTGAATAGAACTCGGATTACTGCTTTCTTTTGTTGTGTAGTAAGTAAAATCGATCTGTCCAAGTTTGATGTTCTTCATTGTGGCATTAAAAGGCTAAAGTTAAGAAGTAAAGTTCAAGAATATATGAGCATAATTCTCAAGGATCCTCTTGGCAGCGCTGTCTCTCACGAAATGCAAAAACGCTTAAGTGGATTTTCTTCAAATTTGCATAGTCTGCTCTCGCATAAAAGTTGCTGACGATAGGGAGGGGGCGAATGCATAATAGACGGTCACTATCCCCTTTGTTGTATGTTGAAGGCCACCGTATTTAAGTATTATGCGGCATTAATGATTCAGTTGCCTGGCGCTCGTCAGACCTTAACAGCAATGTAGTATACACCGATTCGAGGTGGTAGATTTCAGTTTGCCGATGCGAACGGAAGGTTACGGAAAACACCAAACAGTGAGCAGGCACAGTGGTAACTTTGAGTGAGTTGGGGAAGGTTGTTGTGTTGAATGCCGGTTGGTCAGAATATCTATCCTAGCTGGGCCAATTAGTCGTCCAAGCCCAGCAAGAGCAAGGACGCCGTGTGGCGTCTCTCCTTGCCGACATCCGAACAACATTCGTGCTGCTATTGGCCTCGCTTCGTCGCCAAAGTCGACCCTGACAAAGTTAGGGGTGTTACTAAACTATGGAATTGGAACTTCCAAAATTGAAGTATAGAATCTGGAATTCGAACGAAAACTATGGAATTCAAGGGCCGACTTTCCAGATTTTAGCAAAATTTCTGCCGTCTAAAATATGGAAATGGAACTTCCAAAAATTAATGGAATTCAACTAAAAATTCAAAAAAATTCACATTTTATTTTATTTTTTGTGGCACTAGATGGCATATATATTTCATATTCACATTTATTTACAAAAGTGCTACCAATACTGTCTAACCCTCATATTCTTCATTATTCAAGCCACCTAGCGCTCGCGAAAAGAAAATTTTCTCCTCATTGCCTTTAGGGTCTGTCTGACCACCCCCCCTCGCTAGGTGTAGACTGACGCTATGAGGGAGACCTAAAGGCAAAAAGGGGGAAATGTTGTTTTCGCGAGCGCTAGGTGGCTTATAGGATGAAGCCCGGCATGGCCAAAAAAACGAAGAAATTTTGGGAAATTTTTTCCAAAATTTCAATCATTAATATCTCGGCTTCTAAGCGGAGTATTTAAAAATAATTAAAATAGTTTGAAGAAACGGGCTATCTTATCATTATATACTAATTAGATTTTTTTAGGTGCAGCAGTTGACGAGAAAACTGCTGCACAAAAACCGAAAAAAGTCAAAATTTCGGCTACCCCATCTCAGTTTTTTTTTTCAAATATCTCCTAAACTAGAAAAGCTAAGCGATTGCGATTTTTACCAATCGACTTAGCGAAAAATTTGCATAAAACTCATATATTTTTTTATTTTTAGGACCCCCAGCGATGATTTCCGTAAAATAAAAAAACCCCAAAACGATTTCTTTGAGTCGTAGATTGCTAGTTAACTTCAAATGAAACTGAGAAATATAAATAAAAAATATTGTAAATCAGACCTGAAATAAAGCTAACGCAGGTCAATTTTTTGAAAAAAGTCGCGTTTCCCTAGCCCTAGCCGTTCAACTGAAAAAAAAGGCCAAAGTGACCTAATTTGCATAAGGTCCTCTCGGCTTTCCAAAGACTTTTACATCCGGCCAAAAGTACTTCGGGAAATGTAAACAAAAATCTATAAAAAATCAGAGGTGTTCCCACTACCTCTAGTTATCTCTTAACACGAAATTTCAAAGAATTTGGTTAAAACTGTACTAATTAAAGGACTGCAAAAACAGCGTTTTTGCATAAGGTCCTCTCTGACTTCCAAAGTCTTTCGGTAGGTACTGTACAAAGAATTTTTTTTTAATTTTTTAAAATACTGAGGTTCTATTGTCGGTGGAGTTTTTCTGTCCTTGGAGTTCTACGGTCGCCATACCTTTTATTCAATCGTATTTTTCTTTATTTGCTTGATCTTTCTTAACATGTATAAATTCATTATGTTGTGTTGAATAATAATAAACTATAAAAATTCAAGAATTTAATTCGTGTTCCATTTTTTTTAAATTCTGTGTTCAATTTTGGAATTCCATATTTTTTCGTCTATTTCCATACTTTAGGCTCCTACTTCCATTGTTTGAGACACCTAACGCCACCTAGCGGATTCCATAGTTTTCGGTTGAATTCCAGATTTTATACTTCCATTTTGGAAGCTCCAATTCCATAGTTTAGTAACACCCCAAAGTGAGCACAACGGAGTTAGTAGCATCAGTAGTGAGTGTATGGACTCTGCAGACGGCGAGTCAAGCAGACGACGCTGAGAGGAGCAGGGGAGTCAGTCTTGGCTAGCTAGCCTATTCATCGCGTTTTGCTCTCGTCCCCTCCCGATTCGGCATAAGGTATTTATTGGGTACGCCAGCGGCCGTCAGTCGGCCTTGAAGGTACAACCAAGCTGGAAAGGCACAACCAAAGGACTCACTAGATCTCCAGTGAGGTTAGCATGAACCAGTGTTAGGTCCCCGCACCGCCCGACAGGCCCAGCTTCCATTTAATATTGTAACTCATCAACCCAATGAAAATAACCCATTTGTATACTTGTAAAACTGAAAATATGAATCGGTAATACACTGGGCAGCGCCCCTACAGAGTACGCCCATTAAAACATTAAAAAAGGTAATACACTGACTACCCTCGCTACATCGGTCTAAACAGTGAGGAAGTCCGCCAAAGTCTATCAAACGTGTGCTAGTATATAGATTACAGCATCTAGTCAGTCCTGGCGGTCATTAGTTCCTCTTCCTCAAATAGTCCCACGACTAAATTCTTCGTCACTTTGGTGTACTCATTTGGCTTTGTTCGAAGTTCGAACACGTCCTCTTTAATACCACACTGGAGGATGACTGCCTAATAGTTTCACGATAATTAATTAATTTTTTAAAACGCCTTACTTTTTCTCGTTCTACATCATCCCTTCCCTCTGCTTTCCCCGCTCTACCTTCAGCAATCCCACCGGCTGGTGCTGTCGGAAAAGCTGATTTTAAGACGCTCACAAGAAAGTCCTTCATTAATATCTCTTGTACCGCGTCTTCTATCATGCAAGGAATATCTTTTATATTTAAAAATTGATATTAAATTATATAAATAACTACAAAGGTATAAAAACTACGTTTTATTGTTACGTTCAATAATTCTTCCTTATCAGCCAATTGTACCTTTGGGACCGAAAGGATTGCCTTTGTATTAGCGTGTTCCTTTTTAAACTTTTTATATTTTGCCTCGAGCAAAGAATCCCCATTCTTCAAGGCCCCTTTTCTTACGAACTTCAATCGAGGAATCCAATGATGATTCGTAACCATCACGCTATATTGTACAAAAAATTAATCAAATTGAAATGTTAACACGAAAAAATATAAAAATCTTAAATACCGAAGCTGAGGATTGAACAGATTTTTTCAAATTGTTGAAATACTCAGCCACAATTTCCTCACTATCCCGCTCTAAATCACCTTTGTTAGCTAAACCATTACAAATATTATGCTCTACTCAAATAACCACCTTAAACTAAAAATTTTTACCAGAGTTCTTAAGGACGGATCCCTTGATACACTCCTAGCCTTCATCGGGTTCTTGCTCGTTATCTTGAGGTCTCGGTATCATATCCGATATTCCCGGATTTTTTAACATTCTTTTATCTAAAATCCATGTCTCTGCAATAGCGCTAAATTCTCTCGAATCTCGCCATAACACAAGGACGAACCCATTTCCATCATGAGAATTTCCTGCTTCCTTATATTAATCACTCATCAATTCAGAGGATTTTTATGGAGATCTTGCTTTATATCTAAATATTTCAACTAAATTTAGGTTTAGTTCTGCAAAAATAATCATCTTCCCTTCAAACAAACAAATTTACTTCCTTATTGAAAAACCACCGCCCTATACTTTTTCCACCCATCCCTTGGCACCTTTCCTTCCTTAGGGTAGGCAATTAGGTCCACAATTTGGTTGACGTATAGCATTTGCTTGTTTGTTTTGTATTTCGACGATAGAATTGAAACTTTTTTTCGTCAATCCACAAAACGAGAGTGAACTTTGGAACACTTGAGCCAGCAATTGAACACATTTTGACACTAATGTTTAAAAAAAATCTTTTCCTGAATTCTTTTACCTTGAACGCCCACCATCCGTTGATTACGATTCTAACTCTTTATTTCCCCCTTTCCAAGGACTGTCTGTCTAACTGTCTTTTGCAATATTCACATAATCCAATGACCTTGAGGAATAATCTAATGTGTTATATTATTCTTATGCTCTTTCTCTTACTCTCGTATTTCAAGTCCACTTTCCTTATCTCGTATAGTTTCCTCTTTGTACACCATAGTTTTTATGATTGAATTTCGAAGAACAGCCATAACAATCGAAAGACTAAAGATTTAACAGTTGATTGAGATTCCCGTTCAAAAAATAATTTGATAGGCGACCATTTACACTTTTTTTTTATTATTGCATTATTTATTGTGTTTCATGGATTTGAACCTGGTGTTTCCCGGTTCTGAAGTGGTTACTGTCACCACTACACAGCCACACTATACAGTATTTATTTTATGACTCATCCGGGTCATTCCGCTGAAATCGAATTAATTTTGGCGCTCGACATCACCGATTTTTTTTAAATTTTTTTACAGTGTGTTCATTGTGTTTGTATAAAATTTTCTGTATAGGGAAAAATTTTCCCCGTTTACCGAATGGGAGAAAGATCATAAAGTTTTGGTTTTTTAAATTAAAAAAAATTTTATTTTTCGTTTAAATTCAATTTGTTCCGATACTAGTTATGCTACAGATTACAAAAAACAGAGGAAAGATAGAGAATTTTTTCTATTTTAAAAATCTATTTGGAATTGAAATGTAATTAAAATAAAGTAAGGATATTGGGGTTTAAACATTTTTTAAAAATTACCTTAGCGAAGATATGTTAACTTCGATTTGAAATTTTTTTTACTCATCAATAGCTCTAATGTCTCTATTTAACAATGATGCTACTGCATAACTTTGACGTCTAGAGATATTTCTTTGCTGTTTTTCCCTCATTCTACGCCAGTGCAAATCCCAATAAGCTGGAAGTCCACAAGACTTTTTCTTTGTAATATTCCCATACTTAATCTAAAGTTGCAAAATAAATTTTCAATTTAAGTATCAGCCAACAACTTGTAAATTCATACTTTTATCGCTGCCAATCTTTATGTTTTTGCTTTGTCTTTTTGTTTTTAAGTCTCTTAACCATTTCAGTTTGATCTTGTTCACAATGGTCATTCGATTCCATTTCAGATCAGACTTGATAGTTGATCGAGAATTTAGAAGAGAAATTGATTTTTGAGATCAGAAAATACGTAGTTATGATTAACAGCATCGACGAGATTTATGAATTAATGGCGATTATTACATGCGCAAAGAGTGGAGTTGCATTCATTATTTTTAAATTTAAATTTTAAATCAGTTATAAGTTGGTCGGTGATTTTCATTATTAATTTTTACACAATTAATTACAATTTATGTTCTCATAAAATAATATCGTCCAATTGAAGATAATAGCTTAATACTACATAAATATACAATACTAAAAATTGCACGTATAATTCATAATAAAAAAGTAATGAAACAAAGAATTTTGTGATACAAGTTTCAAACAATTTTTCAATACCATCTTTTCTGTATGTGACTGAATACTTGGGGCGCTACGGTCGTTCGAACAATCAGCTGGGGAAGTCGGCGAACCTGGTAATCTGGAGTGTGTAGATCCGCCATCCCCCGCAAAAAGCGTTCGTTCACCGTGTTCCGATAAATAATCAATATAAAGTTTTGTTTGAAAATTAGAACTGCTACGCAACGAAAATTACTGACAAAACCAAATCCAAATCTATAATGTCGTTTATGTATAAGCGTTATAAAGTAACTAAGTTATTTATTTGCAGAGAAATTTAAAAGTCGTTTGAAAATTGAGAAAAGTAATTATTCATATAGTATATAAACTTCAGAAAAAACGTTGTCTCAAGATGCTGTGAGCGCAATTGCAGTAATAAATATCACAATATAATTATATAAACTTCCACACCTGTACTTTTCAAAGATTTTTTATAACAGACTACGAAAACATCACATTCAATGCATAAGTGAATATGTCAGAGCATCAACAATACACCACGGTATTTGAGGACTAAACAAACTCATATTTTTCAATCCATTATAAACAAAGAATTCTCTCAACAATTGAATGCAGGAAACCAAAAATCAAATTGTTTTCGGTATTTTTTTACATGTAAAAACACCTGTTTTTCAAAGCTATAGAGTAGTTGGACATCCTGCGATGCGCATTCTGCCGCAAATTCGCAGTCAATTATCAAAGACTTCACAGTCAACACTCTATAATATATTTAAATGTACTGGAGATCAAAATGTCAAAACCATCTCGTGTTCTATTTCATTTATTTTTTTAAATTATTATATCAAAATAGTCTTATTATTGTAAGAAATCAACCATTAAAGGGATAAGTAAGTTGTCGAATTTCTTCATTTAAAAAAGTGTTTAACTGTTTTTGATTAAAATCAACTCTTCTAACACTTTGGATTTGAATTACAATTACATTCAACTGAAAAGATCGCAAAAGCAATGACAAATTGAAGCGCGAGTGGAAGTCACATAAAAGAGGAATAGTAAACAAAGCCGTATCAAATCAACGATTCTGCACCATTCACTTACGCACTACTCTACCAATAATTGGAAAAATTCCTTGGACCCAGATGTATTTCCCACTTCTCATCATGGATTTGTTTTGCTTCGAATATTGTGCTACAATTTTAAAATGCCATTCTGTTATACTCAAACTGGTTGTCGGGTAATTTTTTAAATAGTATTATACGTTAAGATAGGGAATACGCGATACAAAAATTAAAAACTAGTAATTATTTAAAAGTTACTTGAAAATTTGTACAGTAAGGTTTTGATGATCTATTAACACGGTTTTTATGAACTATAACCACGTAATGCTTCTTTCCTCAACAATATGGCAGTTTTAAACTGAGATATATTATTTATGTTTCCTCAATTGAGGCTGATTTAAATTTCAATTGACGTTGATTCAAGACGCTCGCCATGATCTTGTTCTTGGAGATCCCTTTGGGCTGGGAGAGATTTTCGGCATTAGCTTTGGATTGCATTTGTTGGGTGGTAAGAACTGCTTGTGTCTTGAAATAGGAGAATTCTGAGCTGATGTAGTAAGAGGCACTGAAGGGGATGGCGCGTTTTTTACATAATTCAAACCTTTAGAGCCACAACATGACCGAAAATCTATCGAACTCTTAACAGTGATGTAGCTAAAATAAATATTACCCACATTACCCAGATGGAACAAATCCCTGTAACATAATCTTTTTCAGCTGTCTCCCAGAAAATGGGAATATACCGATACATTCCGAAAACAGATCTGTAACAGCTCCGAATTTGGAATAATTTTCAAAGTCTGAGGGAATAACCACCTTAAGCTTTTTGCCGAAGAACCAAGGAAATTCATTTGAATTTTTCTCGCTTTATGATGTAAGATTTGACAATTTTATGGTTTTCTCGTCACTTGTCCAAAAATTGACAGTGAGCCTAAAGCTATTCCAGACGTCTGTCTGGTTTCATCAAAATTTTATATTTTGGAGGGGAGGGGGATTCTTTCTTCCCACCTTTAGGTTTATTTCTAATCCCCAAATTTGGCTCAAAAGCCAAACACAGTTTCCTGCAATATGGATTGGTGGCTTAAAAAAAATCGCTGTTCGGATTTTTTTGTAGGATACTGCCGTTTGAAATTGAAAATGGAATGACTCGTACGCTGCTCGTTTTTGCTGCTGTCGCTTGTAAGTGATTCAAGTTCTGACTCATCTTCTTCAGGCGCTATTCATCGGGCTATTCATGAAAAAAGATGTGATTAATACTTAAAGAAATAAAAAAAATCAAATAAAAACAAACCTAAGTCCAAATTTGTTGTGCCAAAAATATCGTAAGATATTTTGCAAACTGTTTCCGTTTGCCTTGACAAGCAGTCTGATTTGAGAAAAATCATGTTCTCTTTGCACTACTTGTGCTTGAAGATACTTGAATACGTCTACCAAGGAAGAAAACCATCAGATCAAAACCGTCGAGTTCTGCAACATTATCTGCGTCAAACAAAGACACGTGGTAGCAAAACACTGGGGGTGCCGCATGATCATCTCGGATTGAAATAGCTGGGTTTGCTTTAACTGTTGCCGAATTCCGCTGTCGACGAGAACAATAAACACATGGATGAACCTGATGAATTCATTTTTCGAACAGCAGTAATCTTTCCACGAAGAAAAAAATTATCCTTAGCAGAAAAGTCGATGCACAAAGATCTTAACTGAGGTACTCCCTTGAGGGGGTTAAATTCTATCAAGTTTACACTATTTCGCAAAGCACGAAACTCACTAGCTTCTTTTTTCAGTTGGATGTACAATTCTATTCTATTCTATCTCTATTCTATTTCTATTCTATTCTAAGGGGCCTTGAGTAATGTGGGAGATATCCGCGTCGTAGAGTTCACCAAGGCATTTCTTTATGCACAAAATAAAGGTTGACACCAGAACAGTGGCTGAACGAGTAGTCTGGATCCTGCAATTTCACTTCATGTTTGACAGGGACAACCTCCCAAGTTTGGTTAAAGATAGCCTTTCGCGTCGAGCAAGCCCATGAATTCTCATCCTTAGCAAAGATGTATTTTTATCTATTGCACTTACTGTCCTGTAGGAAAGGATACTGTTAAAGGTCATATTTTGATTGGGCAACAGTCAATTCTACGAACATAGACAAATTACTTAAATACATTTATCAATAAAATTTCCATTAACGTCTTATTCAAAAGTCATTCCAAGAAAAAGTGGAAAGGATTATTACATAAAGTTCCACACAGTACTTTCACGCCACCCAGGACAGCGCCTGTAGTGGCGCCTATATGATCTTCACATTTTAGCGACAATCACTACTACCCCTTGTTCATTCTGGATAGTATTAGTATCAGAAGGTATTTCAATACTTGAAAGATACGAAAATAAACAAGCATACGATACAACAAACAGCTACAGTGATTTAAATGCAAAATTCTAGGCAATTTTTGTCCAATTAAATCCAAATTTGGAATTGCAAATTACAGATGTACAGGCCAATGTAGGCCTATAACTTACTGCAAACATATTTTCCTCACTATTTCAGAAGCGAATTTGAAATCACATTATCCTGTGTCAAAAAAATTGCGAGATCATTCGTTTTCAGCGACAGATACTGGCATCGTGATAAAAATGCGCAATAGAATGCATATAGATGGACAAATTGGCTGTACGCCTTTGGGAAATATTTTGTTTAGGCGATTCAAATAATTGCCAGGACAGAAAAGTGACGATTCTTTCGGTCAAAACGACAGATTATTTTCAAGAGATTGCCTTCTTTCACATCATCGGAGAAGAATTCTTCCAATTCGTGGCCTTTTTCTTCTTGGGAAGAAGAATCTTCAGCCGGAAGTCAAATAAACGAAAATCTAGAAGAAAATTCCACTGTCTAAAACATATTTAATCTTGATTGAATTTGCTCAATGAGATGGTCAAGTCCTACGTTGAAATTTTGACTTCAAAATATTTCTCTGGAATGTCGTGGTAGTGATGTCGTGGGCCGTATTTTACAGTTCGTCGTGAAAACGCTCCGCTTTTTATGGCGTTTAGCAACGAATTCAGTTTTAAAACCTTTAAAACCAAGAGGTCCAGCAACCACTTTTGCTTCTTCCAAAATATGTTTCCGTGATTAGCAAATGCCGCCTAGGTCATTCAGTAGTTGTTGGATAAAGATAACCCCGTAAACTTCGGTAATGGAATTGGACTGTAACTGACGACTAACGTCGTCAATAGCTTATGCTCTTGTAAAAAAATATCAGAAAGACAGCCGTTTCAAATGATTCCAAAAATGTCTTTATTATGGATTAGCTTGATTCAACATGTCCGCTGTGAGGTCTAGCTCATCGACAAATCGTTCTAAGGCACCAATAATTTCTCTAGGTTTTTTACCAGTAGTTTTACTGCTGCGATGCGTGCTGACCATCTTTTATTTGAGAGCTTGTGAAACGAGATCCCTACTTCTTATTGAAGAATTTTACATCTAGCTGGTTTGCAACTGAAGTACACGTAGAGGGCCTGGATGTTGCCAAAGAATTTCTTGATCTCGGCGCAGGACTTAACCTAATAAACTACAGCTCAATTTAGGCTATGTGCCCCACAGGGAATATAAAGCCACAGGGTACTTCTGCAGAATAATCTCTAGAGCCCTAATGTAAATCTAAGCCATATTTGACCTTGAGTTATATTCCTGGCCTCGACATATTTGCAAGTCGATATTTGCTTTCTTAAAAACGCTGCAAATCAGCTCTGCAATATCTGCGCCTTTTTATTTTTCCATATCTTCGACGCATAGCAATCACTCTTTTGCCTCCCAGATCTTATCTTAATTGAAATTTAAAAAAAAATGAAGAATGAAAATGATTTGTTTGGTATGCGACATATCGGCGCCCTGTCGGTTATAAGTTATAATAGCATAAACAACGGCTCCCATGACTTCCTTCAAGAGCGCACTTTGAACCAATGCAGAACACTCGTTAATAAACTCCTTCAGTGAGCACCAGGAAATATGTGCGCTTCCATTATAGATCCCTCCCTTTGATGACAAGCGACAGTTCTAGATGTTTCTTCATTACTTTATTGAGACGTTCAATAATTTCGAGTGCTCCAAGAAATTTCTCGTTTCTCTCTCGTAAATCCACGAGCTATCACCAGTGAAAAAAGTAGGAAGTGCCGGTCTTCGATTTAAGAATAATAACGAAATTAAAATTTACAGAAAAAAAGATAATTTACCTCTAAAAGCTATGTTTCTTCAAGAGAAAAATAACGTTGCATCTAAAATGCAACAATATATTAGACGCATTTGGATTCTTCGGGAATGAGTGTCCTTAGAATCGCTGAGTCAATCCCGCTATAATCAGTTAGATTGAACTGAGCTATTTTCCAACTTAGGTAATGATTTTGAACTGGGTTGCTGTGGTGCGCTTCAATGTGATTTTTCAATTTTCTCCAACTATCCCTGGTGCCTACGTTCCAGCATAGAGGAAGAGATGGATCGCTAGAACCACAATTGCCATTTCCAAATAGAGAACAAGGACAAAAAATAACTAAGCTTAATGGTGGGTTCTAGACCAAATGGTCCCTTTAAAATTTTTCAAATTTTCGTAAAGCTTGAAAAAAAATCTGGTTTAAAACTATCGAGTAAAGTTAAAGAAGGGTTTTTCTTGATAATCTTATCCCTTTCATTTTCCCGCAACATAGGTGATCAGAGTGCTGGATCATTTTTTACTCCGTCAACTAAGAAGATGGGAAATCTAGTTAAGTTAATACAATTTCAATTGATGTTTGCCCTAATTAGAAATCTTTATCTACGGATTCATTAAGTGTAACTGATGTATAATCATCACTTTCATTTTCATGAGTTTCATCGGATTTTGAAAAAAGTATAGACTCATCCACATTTTTATCTTTTTCAAAGTTAGACGGTTCACTTTCCTGGTTAGATGTTCCAGATTCTTCTCCTAATTAGACTTACACATAGAAAAAGGATTACATCTACTCAAATTCAACAATAAAATATCATACAAGCCAAACTCTATTTCATTTTGTTTAGAAGGGGGAGTAGTAAATCAACGTAAATATTTCAAGGTTTATTTGTTTTTTCCTCTCTCTTTTGCTTTCTTCGATGCCTGCACCCTATTTTGGGATCCGGAAGGCTTTTTACGGTTCATTGGTTAATTGTTGCACTCAGTTTTTTCTAATGCTGTCTAGTTCTTTTAAAATTTATCCACCGTTGATTTGAAAACAAACACCATACACGTTGCCTAGCAGACAAAAACTCAACTAACATATGGTCCATCTAATAGAAAAAATAAATGCCACCTAGTGGAATAAAGTTAGACTTGTGTATTCTAGATTTCAAAATTTCATGTAAAGGAGAGGCTAAAAAAGCGACTGAAATCTCCAGACTAAATCTCCAGACCACTCATAGACGGCGCTTTTTCGAAGAGACCTCCATAAGAAATTGCTAGTAAAACGTAGCTTCCCGTTGAATACTCTAATCTCCAAATGGAAAATTTAACATGGAGAGTGGAAACCATCTCTCTATACCAATGATGTATCTTGTATTTTACCATGCCTATGACAATAAATTGGTAACATTCGCCTTCGGCGAATACACACCTCATTTAAAAAATACCAATGATGTAATTAATTTCTTGAAAAGCAGAAATTAAAAAAATATTTTCTATACCCCTAATTAACAACTTTTTCATGAGGGGAGAATGGAGGAGGCGCTACTCGGGCTAAAAAATGTCGAGATGCTGTAATTAACGTTGGTCGTTGAAACATCTGAAAAATATGTGAAACGTACTCTTCTTCGTCTAGTGCTGGAAAAATTAATCATTCTATTGCCAACGGCAATTACAGCATCTGAACACTTTTGTCTGCAGAGCTCTTATGAGAGTAGAGCCTCCTCCTTTCCTCCTTCATGCTTTATAGCGTTTTTTGGTCAAAAAATGAGATCATCGCTCTCTTGAATGGTCGTTTTGTTCTTCGAAAATTTTGTTTTTATTGAAGGAGCAAAAAAAATTCCTAGTTTAATCTTTAGTCGATTCATGGGCCAGGAATTTAAAAGTACTTATTTTCCCGTCTTACTGGGCAAAGAATTCGATTTTTACCTGGTCAGACCACAAGATTAACAGGGTTGGGTGATTTTGAAGTAATGCTGTCATACCAAATAGTAAGAAAATGTGTAGTAGCAGAATATAATTCTTTGCTGTCTTCCTTTATTGTTACGGCCCTAACATATATACCTACATAAATATACCTTAGAAAAGAATTTAGAAAATGGCAAAATATATTTTTTAAAATTGCATTTTTTTTGGGGGGGGGGGGGGTATAATATCTTTATTGTGGGGCGTGAAGATAGGAAAAGTAAAGGTAATAACGCAGTTATAAACAAATGTGCAACAAACTTATGATAATGCGTATAAAACTTGTACAAAACAACAGGCTGTACGTTCGTATTTTACGTATATGCCCGTTTTCACTAGTAATAAGCTAGTTCTTGTTGACATAAAACTCCTTTATATTGTCACGTACAAGGTGACAGAGACTTGTATGGGCTTGACGACTGGAATTAAATGCAAACGTTTTACGACTTAACCTATGTCTTTCTTAGAATAGCATGTAAGGTGACCCTAGACGAAACCCCTACGTATCCTGACGATTCCTTGGCGGAGTGGGGTCACCCCTAAATTTTCCAATATATATCTAACCCCGAGTTCTTCTCTTGTTGATTATTCCTCCAGACTTCTTACTGTGTTGGTGTAATTGGTGAAGGGCACTGTCGTCTTAGTGAATTAGAGCTAGATTAGATTAGAGACGACAGTGAAGGTGTTTCTCTGAGACTGAGCCAGTGTTATAGACAAGCCAGCTCCGTGAACTACTTTTATTGATCGACCGTGTCAACGTGAATCCCGTATAACCTGCCCGCGACAATATTTAAGTTAGTACAGCGCTTATCAGTTTTTAGGACGTAACGAGTATCAATCCTCTAGCTAATACAAAACTAACTATTTACAGCTATACCACAAACCTGTTTTTTGCAAGTATGCGTATTCCTAATGAGTGCACTAGCTAGATCCCTTTTAAGACCCCTAATTTTTCGTAAGGGTATTCCCCTGATTGTGAAAAATGTTTTTTGTACGCAGAGGATAATTTTATTTGTTCTTGTACCCCAGAAACTGAAACTTTGTGTACCCAGAAAGAGCTAACTGCAAAAAAAGCTATTTTTTAATGAGTGTTAAGTATCAGCTCAAAACTTTATAACAGGACAATGAGCTAGGTGCCACTTTGAGGCGCCAAGTGCTGGTTCATTAAAACTGTTTTGTTAACTTAACTAAACTGCTTAGTAAACAACGAGCATCATGTTGAAAGGTTTGCATTTGTATGCAAAGTACTAAGAACAAAAAGATTTGTTTATCAGAAAATTATGTGAGAAAGCATTTTTATTTTGTTATCGCTGCCATCTGATGATTAAGCATAAACAACATCCCTAGCCAAAGGACAACAGGGGTTAGTTTTCTGGGCTGAGGGTTTTAATTAATTATCAACTATAACAAACAAGTCTTCTTTTTGAAACTAAATACAAATTTTGGCTGCAACACACTTATGAATCCATGATGGGAGAATAAGTTTCATTCTTGTGTAATAACTTATCGTGTACAGATTAACAATAAATGTCTCTCACGACACCGAATGTATTTTTTCCTGAAAAAACATAAGTACGTTTTGATATTTTGGAAAGAGCGTCCTATGCCATGGACAGCTCTTTCTATCAAGTTAGTTTCCAACCCCTTTATGTTTTACGATGATGAAGTAGTTAAAAATGTCAAATTTCTCTAAGGGAAAATGGAGGAAGCTGATTTGGATAGTCCAGCTACCCGCTGGGTAGCTGCTCTGGGTAGCTAATCCTGGGTAGTAGCTCTGGGTAGCTAATCCTGGGTACTACCCAGGATTGGGGGATCATTCCATCCCAACTCAAATTTGTCTTTCGCGGAAAAAAATATAAATTTCTTATTTTTTTCACAGTGTGTTCCTGTTCCTTATGTTTTAATATATCCAACATTTACCTTATTTCCCTTCCCCCTTCTAGAACTTGTGTCCCATATTATAGGGCTATCGCGGCTGCGGTGAAATTAAATGAATCACAACTAATCAGAATATCGTATTTTTCCTTCCACGAAAAAATTTGAGTTGAGATGGAATGACTCAGGTGGTTCCATAATTATATGGTATTAATTTTTTTTTCTTGTTATCAACTTAAAGTAACAGATTTTATTAGCTAGGAAATTAAAGCTTTTGAAGGAGCTAACTCTAGCAGAGAAGTATGGATTGAACAATCCTGTTTTCGTAGCTGCAATAGATGATGAAGGCAAGGAGAAACATGAAAAACGCAGAACTAATGTATTTATTTAATATTTATTTTATTGGAATGAGTTGTTTTTCTAGTTTGTTGTATTTAAAGAAGATAAGCTAAACTTGTGACTCAATGTTGTCTCATCCTGATGACACATTTCAAGAAACTGATGTCAGGAATGTTGAAGTATCTAAAATCTGGATGATTGCTTTTAGCCAAATTTATAGGACTTTTTGTTTATAGGACCATTTTGACAACAACACATCTCGACACAGTATGGAGGTGTGAGGTAAAAGTAAGCATTCTTTTAGATTTATTGTACTAAAATATTAGCAGTATTAAACAATATTTTTACAGGGAAAGTCTCGTGCTGCTACACAGAGAAAACTAGAAAATGAAAGTATTTTCAAAATTCAGTATGGAGAGTTTTTCTGGACGAGATTTTTTAATTCTTTTAAACGGAATTCTCAATTTATCAAGGATTCGTCAAAAGACGATTCATCGGAAGACAAACCTGATTTTCTTAATAAAGATGAGAAAATCCTTGATCACAAGTCAAAAATGAAAAATATGAAAATGGAACTTAAGATCAGCAACCAAACTCTTCCAGTTCCACTATAGATGCTATGTTGTCAAGGTTTGGTAAAGAAGAAAGGTATGCAGACACCTGCTACCATCGACACTGGCTACCCCGACACTGGCTACCCCACACTGGCTACCCATACGGCCTGGCTACCGCGACACTAGCTACCCGACACTGGCTGGATTTGCTACCCATGGAAAATGGTACTTAAACAGAATACCCCCCTGTCCTTGTGTGCGTGGCCGGCTGATAAGCTGATGAGCTGATACCAGGTCCAGTGGCAAGACGTTCCTAAAAATATGGCAAGCCTATTGTCTGTTGTATGGACTTAATATTTTAGGGCCTTACTTAATAATTAGGACCTTACAAAACACGAAGAATTGTCGATAGACAACGGCCGTAATTCTCCTGTATTTTATTTTTTCGTTCAATGTTATTCACAATATTAGTTAGTTTTAAAGTTTCGACATTCCTGGACAGTGATAGGGTAAACTGCACAGCAGCGCTCAACATACGCTGAACGGATAGTAATTATTTCCGTTTCAGATTATTTGTCTCAACTAATTTGACTAAGCCCACCCACCACGGACGGATCAAAGATCAAAAGTAAAAATCAGCAAGAAATCCAAAAGCATGGAAACCCAAACGCGTAGGTTGGCAAAAGTATGGTCTCGTGTTTAGCAAAAACATTGTGCTAGTATTATCCGCGGACAAACCCAAAACTGTGGTTTTGGTCAAAACACCGAAACTAAATGTAGGGAGTAGAGCATGAGCGTTCCATTCTTTCTTAGCCTCCTTGTGATCGCAGAAAATTACTTACAATTGGGAACCGTTCAAACAACGCTCTAAACGTCAGAGGTTTTAGATTTTTCACTTTTTCGAGATGTAACATAGTACTACCTCATTAACAGGGGATCAAAAAAATCAAAACGAGATACTATATCTTATCGGAAATGGCACAATGTTAAAAATATTTCAAATAAATAAATGTAAAAGGTAAATGTAATTATCTTTTCTTGGGTTACACCCACAAAATCACTGACAAGCCAGAGAAGCCAAATGACTTTAGTGTCACAATCTTACTATTAGTATTGTAAGCTACTTCAAAACTCTGCCCATTACTGACTTCCTGCAAACCTGAAATAGCAGCGAAGGATAATCTAACTTCACGCTAAATTCTGTGGGTTTCTTAAGAGACTGGATTGTTTCAAAAGCAGATGGACCTGTATCAAATAAAGTGAACATAAAAAATATCAGATAGAGATAAAAAAAGTCAAATAGCTGTTGCTTTCATGATTGGGTTCCATGAAGATGAATAGCTAGGGTGGAAATTAATATTTCATATTTTGGTTTATTGAGATGAATTAAACTGCTTGAAATAATTCATATTAAGCCCCGGTCCATAATCAATGAACTCAAAAAAGACAATAGTCAGGGGACACACAGAGTAGTGGCGATTTGGGGAGGAGGGGGTGTACTCAGAGCCAGTGGGGTTTGTCTGATTTTGAAACCAAAACATATTATTTATTTTCTAGGTTCATTATTTATCAGTTAAAAGCCCAACGCTTACAATTTTGTATTGCACATAGTGTAAACAACAAGCAACTTTTTTTATTCTTCCGAATAAAGAAGATAATAGAAATCTTGCTTCAAAGAAAATCTAAGTCTGATTTTTATTATCTTTAACAGGCTAAATGATCTTTCACTACTTACCTGACTAAAAGAAAGTGTTAGTAATTACTCACATTAACAAGAAAGAGGTTAGAAAAGGTTATGTAGTGTGAGAATTTCGTTCGTACAATAAAATAAAGCAACACCCAAAACATTTTCTACATGCTACAGATGTTGTTTTCTCTTTTACTGTTTCGTAGTCTTTATTTTGAAATCCGTTGCATCCAGTGAGCATCTCTCGCAGATTTCTTAACATTTTCTGTTGATATATTTTTTCTTTACAGCACTTGAAAAATAGCATCGAAATTACTATAGGCGAGCTGTGTTTTGATAATTAAAATACTTTTACAGGCATATAAGTAGTCTAATCCTCCAGTTTGAAGTTATCGTAATACTGGGCTAGTGTTTTTTAGAATTTTTAGAATTTTTGAGAAATCAGTGGCCCGTCAAGATACCAGAAAAAGAAATTAGATTCTGCAACAAAGACTCTGCTTCACTTGAAGTTTTCACATCAAATGTCTGAATTGCTGATGGTGGAGAGCACTTTGGCGATTTTAGTAAACATTTCCTTTAGGTCGCATGTCACAATCTTCATAGTTGGTAACTATGGCTTTTTCTTAGGACCACCAGCGAGCCTCTCCTATCTTTTGGAGAGTTTTCGGTTTGTCTTGCCCCTTTTGTCTTTAAACATGAATTGTTTGATTCTTCTATGCACGCCAACTTGCTCACTTCTCATATTCATTGCCCCAACGAAGGCCATTCCAACGATCATAACATTCCTTCATATATGCTGTATTGACAAAGTGTCCAACAGTAATTTTTGAAGCGCTTCTCCTATTGAATTTTTCACCTTCACCATAGCAAAAAGACTCTCTCGGACCACTGATTTTTAGATGAATCGATGAAGGACGATCGCAACTTGATAAATGTTGCTGATATATGTCAATAGAAGAGTTCATTAGTACACTGATCTTGTTATTTGTGAATTGTGATTTCTTCAACAATAATCAATCTGATTTCTTTTAATGGCGCCTCAATTATACTTTGTTGACAAAGGATTTAGATAGGAAAGTGACCACCGATCCAAGGTCTTTCGACTTTTTCTCGCACATTCATTGTTTTTTTTCGTTGAAACTTTTTTGATTGATTGTAATTTCCGAACGTTTTGAAGATTTCCAAGAAATAATCATGATTTAAAACGGCTAACAAATGCTTTTCTGAAGTTGTATAGACTTTAGTTTGTTTCATGGGTTCTGTAAGCTAAATTTTCTCTACATATAAGTTGGATAACGTCGAAGATATTGTTCGCTATGCTGCGATTGCTTTCAATTTCTTTCATTCTCAAACTCGTTACTTCAAGATTGATTAAATGAGAAATGTCTTTATTCTTCTTTGTCCGCATGTGAGCATCGACAGCGTCTTGGTGAGATTTGGTCATTTCGTTTCGTTGTATATTTACAGTGAACCGCGATGAAACTCCGCGGACCAATTTACAATTGTTATACATTCCAAAGTCTAAACAGATGCAGCAATGGAGAGATACAAAAGAATCAACAATACGTTTAGAGTTACCCACATCCGTGGAACTGTCTCTCCGTTAGGAAGCCTTCGATTACAGAAACAGAAACTTAAAGCTTTCCACTGTTTCAAGTCTTTATCATCAGGTTGAATAGGATGTTTTTTAAATGCTAGTTTAAAAAAAAACAACAAGGAAGAAAGAACAAGAAAAATGAAGATGGCCCAGATCAAACAGAGTCGCTAATTACTTGACTAGACATTTGCGGTCTTTCATCACCTCTACGATAGCTAATATCGGAATTATCACTTAACAAAATATTAACTGATAGTAGATTTTACATAGAAGGAAGCGGTGTTAAGGTCGGAGTGTCTACAAATTGAATTTAAATATAAAATATGATTTAAAGAGTGGTACTGGACTACAGGTGCTGTTTGTTAAATTGTACCTTGAAGGAAACTAAACATTTCCAATTCACTATCTCAAGAGTCTTCTTCGTCTGGCAGTTCTGACGTCGTAGATTCTGATTCAGTATCCGACGCTGTTGATTCTGAACATTAATTCTTACGATGAGAATTTGATGAATTGCTCAGAGAACTTGTAGGAATATCCGTTCAAACACGAAAAAATTCTTTTGCTTCTGTAGCCGAAAGTTTCTCTGCGTTGATTCGTTTTCTTTTTTTCACAACCGCTTAAATGTTTATAGATTGTAGATGTTGATGATATATTATAAGTTATCACAAAGACCATAACTAAATGACTCCATCGACGTGGAACTAAGTATTACGAATAGTACAGCACTAACAACTTGAACTGCGACTGAACAAGTTTGGGCAAGTTGAAATCCCTTCCTTCCTTCTTCAACTTCTCTTTGCAATAAAAAAATCACGGGGATCAGAGGCTTTAGACCCACTAAGAAAGAATAAAGCGTACTCGCACAACAAAAATAAAACTTTAAAAAAAACACACCGAGATTATATTTGTCTGTGCAATAACGTCTTTTTATTAGTTTGTATTGTTATAACTTAGTGACAAGGCCTGCTTGCCAGCATGAGTGAGGCCCTTGTACCAATTGACGCATTCGACCATATGGCAAGTCCGCCACTGTTGTAATAATCACATTGCCCAAAGACTCAATATTTTTCCTCATGTCTTTAGTCTTGAAATAAACAAAATAAAGACAAAGGGCATCCAGCTGACCCAATATGCGTTTCACACTTGCTTATACAGTCAACCATCGAGTGTCTGACGCTCGAAGAAGTTTTAATTCGGTCTTGGCATATTCCTGAAAATAAAAGAAATCTGTCCTTCGCTTGGGGATCCTTGTCTTGCGGTTGTAGAAGTAGTTCAGTAGTTCTTCAAGGCAATTCCATAGAACGTTAACAGTCTTACATGCTGACAGATAGGCCTAAATTCCATGGCAAGCACATTTTACTACCAAAATGCCAGGGTATGTGTTCCCTCAGATGCTCAGCAACAGAATTGTTCTTACCAAACATGGTATTGCACGTGTCCGCAGAAAATCCTATTACATTTTTTCATCTTTTCTGAAGTAAATCCAGTAACACTGAAAATCTATTTTGCGGTTTCGTCTGCACATTCGACCAAATCCAGAATATTGACAACAAGCTTTTTATGCTCTACAAAATCATCAAACTGCACCACGATTGCTAACTTTTTTCAGTTGATAGATTCGTATTTTAATCAGCAGATAGGGAAAAAAGCGTTGTCCGTAATTTATCAGCGCCGTCGATAAATACTTTCCAAAAGCTGTAAAATGAATTCAATTTTAGAAAAAAACAAAGCAAATATATGTACTTGTCAAACATTTTGTCTAATCACAGAACCATATATGGTCCTTTCTATGGAAATCTGGTTTACGGTCACCGTGAGAATTAAGCTTTTTCTGAAGCCGGACTGATTGTTCTACTACATGAAATGGCAAAAAATTTTCGAAAACAAGTGCACAAATGCGGGCTGTGAATATTACGTCTATTCTGTCTATTTTTCGGCATCATTCTGTTTTTGTGGTATAAGTGGCAGTGTTTTCCAAATGACGAACGTTCTTTCAGTCATTAACGCTCGTAAAACAGACAAATCTTCCAGAATGGACCAGGTCCGATTCCAAGGCCACTTGTTGTTTCATTGTTCTTCGACTGTACTTGGGATAAGACGTTCTTCAAGACACGATTGAAGCTCTGGCTCGTCTATCCATTGTTTTTTACATGTGTACTTCTGAGTCTGCAATGATGTCGGCTGTGTGGCTTTAGTTCTCTTCGAGATGCCTCTTTTGGCAACAGCTTTGTCTGTTATAATGGAACATCATTTTAGATTGTCTATATTGCTTAAAATATATATTGCTGAGTGTTAGAATTCTTCTTGTTTTTAGATTTGGATGTTGTACCAGTATTACAAGTTGAAACGCCAACATGGTCATTGGGATTTAAAATTTCCATTATAAGTAATATTAACTATTGCTTAATAATTTCATGGTTGCTTTATTATTCGAATTTTCAGGTTCTACATTGTTTCATAATGACCTCGTTATCGCTTGAACTTTTGATTTCAACACTTATTAAAGGTTGTTGTGCAGTTGAACCGTTGTTAAAGACTCAACTTTTGTCAAACATATACACAAAACCGAAAAACCAGAATAAAAAATTTTGAGTCAGATCATCATTAACATAATGATTTTAACTTAGAGAATGCATACGAATGTTGAGTTTTTTTCACTTCATCCAACTTTTTGTTGACATCATTTACTTTTCTTACTTATTTTTTTATGGGATGTTGTTTTATTTCTTCGTGGCTTCAAATAACTTTCGCATTGTAACTGTGTACTTGCTCATTGGAACCTGGTCCTTACTAGTCAATTTATTGATCAACTCAACTGTTAAAATTTTCCATTATCGTCGTTATAACCTTTTCAAAAGTAATTCTATCGTAATTATTGTCAATTCCACTATTTTCTATTCTTATTATAGTAATGTTAACGCCCGAAGAGATTAATTTAGCTTCGCAGTTAATCGGGACAACCAAATTAGGTCTGATGATACAAATATTGTCTCTTGGAGGAAAAATCAACAAGGAGTAATGAGACAGGTTGACTGCTGCAGAGAAATTATTAGTATTCTTCAGTGGAAATTCAAAAATTTCCAAAAGCGAAATTCGATTACATACAAATTTCTCTGTGATATAATTCACAATCCTCGGGGGGGGGGGGGGAGAAAAAATTCTTTGAAGAGTAACATAAATTTGCTGTTTTTCTTTATTCCACCTGGTCGTTTTCTCAACTAAATCGCATAAAACTTGGCCCCGGGTTGGGAAAAATTAGCTTTAAAGACCATATTTCTATCTACTAGATAAATTAGCTGAGATGGTACTTGTCCTTATTTTAGTAACTCAAATTTACATTCTAAGATTTAAAATTAACATTAAAATTTTGTTTATATATGGCCACGCCCAGCTAAAAAAGAACTTCAGTTTAACTGTAGTTTAACTATAGTTTCCATTACTAGAGTAATTTGGCCGCAAAACTATAGTTTTTTTAGTTCAAATAACTGTAGTTTTTCTTCAATAAAAAATGCAGTTTTATTACTATCATTGTTAAAAAACTTCGACAAAAAAAGACTTGACGTGGGTCAGGATGGAACCTTCAATTCTGAAGTTGGCATCTCATCTCGCTAACCACTAGACCATTTGACTTATTAAATTGATAGACATCTATGAAGTAGATTGTGATTTTTGTTTTCTATAACCTATGGACTTGGAAAGTTTTCTAGTCTTTGTTAGTTTAGAAAACAGGAGTAAGAAGGTAGCGGGCGTGTTTGTCGAAAACACTCACAAATACAATTATAGTACTTAGACTTAACATTATAGGTTAGACTACTTACGTTTTAAGAAATTGGTAAAATTATAAGCAAGGGGAGATACATAAAAATATTTCAAGTTGGAAAATGTGATGTATGGCTAAGTGCAAATGAAATTTATCTACTTGACTAAATAGGCCTAAAGTGGTTAATGGATATACTATAAACTATTAAATAGACTTTAAATAATTCTGTACCGCTGCTGCATATAGAGAAAAACTAAACTTGTCAAGTCAAGAAACATTAATCTCGTTAATTTTATGAAGATTATTGTCCCGGAATCATTTCGGGAACGGGTTATTTTTAAAGAGTTTGTCATTTGTCCCAAATAATTGTAGATTTGAAATGGATTAAATGTGTTCCTGCTGTATAATATTTAATAATTTTTTTTCACTGTCAATTTTATAACTGCCAAGTCATATGTGTATGTGAACAATTCCTGTAAAATGAATTGTTCACGTACAATTTCATATTCGTTCAACTATTTGTATAAATCAAACAACTGTTTAAACTGCAGTATTACAGATACATAGTAATAAAAACTGGAGTAAATTTTGCTGAACTGCAGTTTTTAAAATTTATACTACAGTTTAATAAAAAAACTGCAGTTGTTTTAATTTTGGAAAAACAGACTTGGTAAAACTACAGTTTTACAAGGATAAACTACAGTAAAATAAATATAGTAATGGAAAACTAAAGTAAATGTAGAATAACTACATTTTTTTGCAAAAAACTGCAGTTTTAGGCAAAATACTGCAGTTCTTTTTCAGCTGGGCGGCCAGAATATTTAGGCAGATAAAGGCCACGTTTTACTGTACAAGATAAAAAAGGTTCCTATTTGTTACCATTTGCCGATTCTTACTTATAATTATTTTAAGTTTCGTGTTTTCGCCCATGGTGGCTAGTGTGATGCGCGGCGTGCTTGCCGCTCCCTCCCGCGAGACACTCCAGAGGTCACGGGGGAAACGGCAACATGAAAACCTCCCACGAGACACACCGCGGATGCGGCAACAAACTGGACTTTTCTTCTTCGCATCAAAAAGGCCAGCATATGTCCTGACTGTTGGTTCGAGTGGGACTCATTCAGTATGTGTGTGCATGTATCATCAAAACCTAAAGCACATGTTATCGGCGATACATATAAATGGCGAGCGCCACTACTTCATGGATAAATTTGTATGCTCTGTATCTAACAAGACTTGTATGATGGATCGCTGCTCGCCTTGTCCAGAAGAAGCGGCTCTTCAGGAATATCTGATCGAGTTGACCACGGAAGAAGACGATGGTATTTCGAAAAAAAAATGAACCCAGACAGAGGGAACCAAATTAGAAACAATAACGGAAGATAAAGAAGAATTCATCGAATCGCTGGTGAAAATGATTAGAAAACTCACCAAGCACCACTACGTCGCCCGATGTAAAAGCGCCCACTTTTCCCTCTGAAAAAGTGAGGTTCAGCCCGATTCTTGTGTCCTAGTCAGTGACTTCTCCGAAAACTTCGCATTTGTCATACAAGATTGCATAAAAGGATACTACTGGATGAATGATCATGCAACATTATTACCATTCATGGTTAATTTCATGGCTAATATGCAAAAAGAGGATGGGTCCGTTTTCAATGTCCCCATTTGCGTGATCAGTAATATTTTGATTCACGATATCATTGCTGTCCATGCATTCCTCAGCCCTGTTCAAACCTACCTTAAAAATATCAACTCTTCCTGAAGAAAATTATTTATTGAACCGACGGAGCAGAGAGTCAGTACAAAAATAAGAAAAACTTTGCCAACTTATGTTGCGATGAAGTTGGTTTTGGTTTATCTTCCGAGTGGCATTTTTTGCGTTGCCACGGTAAAAGCGCAAGTGATGACATAAGTGGCACTAATAAACTTCTAACTAGATAAGCTAGTCTCCAGTGACACTCAGCCAACCAAATAACGACACCACAAGACCTGCCCCAAGGGGCCACAGAAAATGTTGATTTTAAAACGTTTTGTGTAAGCTCATATGAAGTAATGACTAATCAAGATGTCATTCAACAAAGAATAGATGAAGCGATCCCAGTACGAGGAACGCGCAGGTATCATTGCTACAGTCCACTGAACTTATACCAAATCGGTGCTTCCTGTCTATCCGGATCTAAGTCAGAATTTAAGATATGTGATGTATTGCCTAATCATGATGTTTTTCAGATTGAATACTGTTCTGTCAATGAATACATTGTCAGTATTTATGAAGAGAATGGATTATGGTATGTTGCCCAAATCTCTCAAATTGACCAAGTCAACCAAGAATATGTGGTTTATTTTCTTTCACCTGACGGTGAGTCAGGATTTCATAAAGGGTTTAAACTAACTATTGAAAGCCCGTCAGTATGTCCTCAATTCGTTTTATTAGAGAGATCTTTTATTTTAAAAACTACTGTTACATCGTATGCACAAATTTAACCAAAATGAATTTGATGTGATTTGTTTAAAATAAACCCAGTGTATGGTTGATGGCCACTAAACGATATCTTTTCATTAATGAGTCATGGCTAAGACAATAGTTTTCATCTTGCCGTTTTCCCTGTCGCCTCTGGTGTTTCTTGCGGGAGCGGCAAGCGCGCCGCGCGTCACACTAGCCACCATGGGCGAAAAAACGAAATTTAAAATAATTATAAGTTAGAATCAGCGAATGGTAACAAGTAGGAAAATGTTTTATCTTGCTCACTAGAACGTGAGCTTTATCGTGGCTTTTTCAATATTCCGGCCGTGGTCGTATATAACCACCATTTTAATGTTAATTTCAAATCTTAGAATAAATTTCAGTTACTAAAATAAGGACAAATATCATCTCAGCTAATTCATCTAGTAGATAAAAATATGCTCTTTAAAACTAATTTTTTTAAATTACAATTTTTCAACCCGGGGCCAAGTTACATGCAATTTAGTTGAGAAAACGGTCAAGCGGGATAAAAAAAACTGGAAATTTGAACCCTTGTAGTTCGATTCCAGTCATCGGAACAAATCTGAAAAATTGGGAAATGACTTCTAATGTAATATACTATACCCTGTAAATAGAATATTACTGAATATTACTGTTTGGTCGTGGAAAAATCGGTCGAATCTGGGTGGAATGACTCACCTGGATGACTCCCCCCTCCCCTAGCTGCCGGTTTTTCCAAATACCAAGATTTTAAATGTTAGGGACAGGGGGAGAAAAAAGACAGGCTATCTCTAGGACCTTTTTTTAGACTTGGTTTTTGGAAAACTGGCAACTAAGGGAGGGGGAACAAAGGGAAAATAACTGAGAAATGAAATTTTTAATTTTCACATCAAAATTAAAGTGATTTCTCAACTAGCAAGGAGGTCGAAATTATAGATGAGGTTATAGAGCTAACGATGCTCTTTTTTTTAAGCCCTAATGAACCTTCCTAGCTCTATTTTCCGTCCCATAAAGCCCAAGTAGTAACATTTACTACTGACCCTCTTGACTGTACTCCCAATTTAAAAGGGACCTTCCCGTGAATGAAAAATGTTATAAACCTTTAGTCTAAGAACCTTCTATCCAAAAATCTTTTCGTCCGACGAAAACTTGATTTTTGGCGAATTTTCAAAAAACCCCGTTTTCCCATAAGCTTCTCTCAGCTGTGCGGAAACTTTAGGTAGTTACTGTAATTGCCTAATGAATCACCATGGACTACTATAACTAAAGGACGGGACTCTTCGCCTATCTCGCCGTGTTAAAGCTAGTCGGGCGGGGTATTTTCATGAAATAATTAATGGAAAAAATCGATAAATGCAGTTTTTTTCACTCATTATAACTTATTTTAGTGAAATAAATTAATCAATCAGATATTTTTCCCGTAGGGGTTCTGTACAGGTTTTTTGGCATACGGGAGGATTTTAGTTCGAATTTCGCCAATAGATGGCGTTTGATTTCAACGTTCACCAAAAGATGGCGTTTTGGCATTTTGAACTGCGCGCCTAGGAAATGGAAAACGGTTTGAACTACGCGCTCGAAAGAATTATAATTTATAGGGATAGGAGATCGACCGCTTGCCTCTTTCTCTTTCTTCTTCTAGATTTTTTAATCTCTTTCCGTCCATTTATAAGTGAAGAGAGATTCAGCTCTCTTCTTTTCTTTACTAGACCCACAAGGAAAGCAAAGAATAACATCTTAATTATCTAATAGACTAATACAGCGCAACCAAAGACTGGTGGTTTTTTTTCTCAAATCTTATTTAGAAACAAAACCAAAAAAAAAGGTTTATGTTAAATATTTTCTAATTCCATATTGCTAATAATACATTTTTCTGTAACTTAAGCTTTAAAAAGTGCGACGGGCGGCCCCCCTTCTGATTCACCATACCGTATTAGATTCGTGTAATTAATTTTGCATTTCATTTTACCCTTTGCTTTATAATGTTCATACGGGAACCTCTCAAACCGGAACGGGATAGCAACACAATTTTACTTTCAGTATTAGAAGTAAAAGGACAAAACACCGGTGCCATCTATCAGCCAAGCACCCTAAGCTCTTAAGAATATTCGCAACAAGGTAAAAGAGAGTTAGGCAGATATATAAAAGTTTTAGAGATAAGAGAGTGGTGTCTCTTTCTCTAGGTATGCACGAATAGGCATCTGCTTCCAAGACCTTTGGTTCCTAGATAGCACCGGTGTTTTGAACTATTTAAAATTTTCCGTAAACCAAATTGAAATATCTCTATAAAATTAAATTTTAGGTAAAGGAAAATTAGGTAATCAATAGTTATTTTGAAATTCTGATTCTAATTTTTCCGGAAAAAAATGTACATGGCTGACATACAGTACCTACCTAAAGTTTGGGAACGCGCGCGCGCGAGAGAGAGAACGTTATGGAGTTTGGCTTTTTTCTCTGCGATTCGAAAAATCCAATTTTCGTCGGATCGCAATGAATTTTTTTTTGGCCGTAGCCATTATAGGTAGCAATAAACTGATTTTTTCAGATTTTTCCTATCAAGGGGAGGGTAGGTCCTAAGTTTGGGAACACTCTATAGTGCCCCATGCAAATTAGGGTACTTTGAAGGGGAATAACTAAAGAACGGGTAGAGCTAGGAAGACGCGAAAAACTCTAAAATGAAGAACTTCGCAAGCTCAACAGAAGTCTACATTTTCATATTTTTTGCGTAATATTTAATCTAGTCAATTCTTAATTGAAAACAGATTTTATTTTATTGCCCGTTCTAGTCCCTTTCTTCCCAACCATTTCCACCCCACGCGCCTTTTTCTCTGTTTAACAGAGAAATCACGCGCTTATGAGGGGGCGACAACCCGGCGTTGGTGGATTGGTGAATTGATGAACGAATTGGTAATGTTTCTAATTTTTCTATATGACCTTTTGGTGTTTTTATTTCCCTATGTCCCTTGTTTTTCAGATGATTAAGAACTGCAGATTTCCAAGTGAACATTGCCAAGGGCGCAGATGGTGATCAAACAGGGCGCTTGCGGTATGGGGTGAGGTCGAAGCCGTCCTTCTCGCAATGATGATGAAATGGAAGATCATACTCGTTCCGATTGGCGTAATGCACCAAGGGAGGTATCTCCAGGCCAGGATCGTGGTGGTGGTGGTGGATTCGGGGGTGGTGAAAGAGGAGGAAACAGGACGGGACGAGGTAAATTTGATTAAACAAATTTGATTACAAAGCAAAGCCTTTCAATATTCCGTTTGACATCAGAACCTGCTGGCGAACGTTACTCGGCTTCGTTAAATACAAGGGATTGCCACCCAGCTCAGCTCTTTCATCTGAGAGACATTCATGTGGTTCGAGGAGAGACGGTCTTCCTAGTTCGTTCGGCGGCGGCTGGGACGGTCCTCCAAGCTCGGGTTGGTCGAGACCGAGATGGCGGCTCGTCACATGGACGTAAGCGAGACGGTACCTCGTCGTTCAACCGTGACGGAATGCAGCGAAGTGAACGCCGAAACGCTGGAGGTAAGTTGATATGTTCTCCTTTTATATTGTGAATGGGTTGTTGACAAGATATTTCATTTTGATTGTTAGAACCAACCAAGGAAAGACCAAAGTTATCTCTGAAACCCCAAAATTTCCCAATGGAAGAGAGTCCCCACAGCGGCGTAAAGTGGCTAAAAATTCACACGGCGAAGAATGCTTAAAAGTGACAAGGTACTTGAAATAAAAATGGGTGCTTAAAAAACTGGATGCTTATCGTAATTTTCATGCTTAAAATAAAAGTTGTTTAGAAATATCTAAACAAGAGTCGTTTGCCACCGCCTCCGAGAAATCGCATGTTTTCAAATTTCTTCGAAACAAAAATGTTTGCTAAACCTTAGCTCATTGTATCGAAAAAAGGGGCGCGAGTACCAATTATAGTCACCTAACTCTTTCTTTCTACCTCATCACCCACCTCCCTCGCCTAATATTCGTTCCCACCACCCACTACCACCCTCGGTTAGGTGACTGCAATCAAAAAATTTACTTGTCAACTGTTTTACTTTTTATCACTATGAGCGAGGTTTGAATTTAAGACCCAATTGTTTAACTGTTACTAGCTCAGACTGACAGATTGACTGAGCTATCTTTCATTATAAACTTTTAAGTATAACACACTAGCAATGTATCACTAGTGGTATGGACTTTTGGAGTTTCACACTAACTGTCACAACAATAAACCTTGTGTATGCGGTTTAGAACTACTCGTTATCTTTTTAGACTAATTAGTATTATGATACGGTATAGATGTATGACGATTGTGTCGTTAATAAGTAAATCGAACGGCTAAAACTGTCATTACTTGACACATAGGCCTGTTGGGCTTGATTACGATCTGTTGGGTGATTGTATGTTGACAGTTAGGGTTGGGTGGGTTCAAGAGAATTTCGCCCACAGCATGTCACCCACTTTCACCCTTTTTCCCACCTTTTTACACCAAGCCTGTCAAGCCCCCCACCGACAAAAGAAAAAACCAAGGACAAGGTCGGCACCAAGAGCAAACAGACGAGTAGGTGGGAGTAATAGAAGCCGACAAAAGAAAATAGTCGGATCAAAAAAATAATCTTTACCTTACTGCTGCTTATGAATATCGCAACATTTTCTAACAAACCTTTGATGTCTCTTCCCAATCAAGGGATGTAAGACGGCCATCTTTTCCGTTCATAGGAAACACGATGTTTCGAAAATTTTGGAGGAGCGGAAACCGCCTCTTCGTGGACGTGAAACTCATCACCAAGAGTAACCAATTCAAATGTTTCTTTTGATAGCTCGAGACTTGATTTGTTGGTTATTTATTTCAGTGATAGAAATCAACGGGATAATCCCCATGACAGTGGTGGCCGTTCCTCTGAACATCCCAGTGGAGGGCGCGGGCGTTCTAACAAGGTGAGATTTCCTTTGCTCTTAGTTTTGAAATAAGCACCTACTTATTAATCGGCTTTCATGAATCCCCTTTGCATTGTGCTTAACATTAAAGAGTTGAGGGACAGACACTCATACTAGTTGAATTAAAAGACTGTCGGGGTCGTTAATGCTCAAACAATTTTTGATAGAATTAAGTTTTTTATATATTCTGAAAATTTCATAGGGAGAGAAGACGGACGATCGACGAAACTATCGCAATGACAATCAAGATCTTTAGCGCCCAGCACGTGATGGTCCTGGCTACTCTGGCGATTCGCGACAGGCGCCTAGAGATGGAGAATATCGGCCGCCGCATAGGTCGACCGCCGATCCTAACGAATACCGTCCGCTAGCCGGAGGCTGAGGGAAACAGCGGTGGAGGAAACTATTATCGTCCTCCTCTCCCGTTAGAGATGGCGACTATCGTCCACCTCGAGGCGATAATTCACGCAATACGCAAAGAGAATGGATTGTCTTGTGGTGGTGGAGCTGGAATTTACCGCGCTTCCGCCTCGCGTGGAACTGGGCCCAGCAATGAAAGGTCTAGTAACAAATGAGTTGTTATTTATTTATTCTTCGTTGACTGACTGTTTTGTCTTGATTGTAGGTTTCTATTCGTTTAGACTGAAGGACGCGCAGTCGTGACGATCACAGCGGAGACAGACGCCGCTCGGCGTCTGCTTCTTCTCCATCCAGCGTGGATGAAGTTCGAAGATTGGAAAAGCCCAAAGCGCCCGTAAGTTTTCTCATTGTGTCTTTAAACTGTTTGTATGTGAGTTAATCTGACAAATTTATTCTTCTATGTGTTTGAGAGTAGCAAAAAGTTTGCAAACCTGCTGGCCGAGGATGAAGGTGCCGACGGATCAGACAGCCGAGATGAACTGAGAAAAGTAAAGGAAGATGCAAAGTGTTAAGGACCAAAAGGTTAAGTTGTTTGCTTGGTTGTTTGTTTGCATGTTTTCTGAAAAAAAAATAAATATCTTGACACTAAAAAAGGAGGAAATGTTTTTGTTCAGTGTGAAAAAAAATGTAGGAATACCGTTGAAGAAGTGTTCCGAGATAAATACAAAACACCAGCCATTCGCATGATAAATTTGACCTTTTAATCGTTTGCTTATTTTCTTTTTGACTTAATTTTTTATTGAGAAAATTAAATTTGAATTGTGTGTATGATGAAGGCTGTTTACATTTTAAATGAATAATACTAATTCTTTTTTCAACGCCAATCTTATTCAAACAGGTAGACAGCGATGGGTGGCTTAAATACTTCGTTTATGGTAATAATCTCGGTAATAATTTGTTTCATCGTTTAAATTTTTCATTAATTACGACGGTTCAAATGCTAAATGTTTGCTCTCACTTTACGTAGCTTGCAGGTGCATCGAAAAATGCTACTGCTGCGTGTCGGGTTATCGGTTATCGGCGTTGGAGATTAATCGTGCAGCATGCAGCTGTATCTTCCGGTTATGGGTGTCGAAAGCGCTCGTCGATCCGATGGGTAAGTGCCTAACATATTTGGAATCATCGGAATTTATGTTGATTTTCAGCCGCATATTTCCTCAAATAATTAGGGGGTAAAATGACGGGGGTTTTGAACATTCATCCCTCGCGCATTTGGATTCGAAACGATAAGTGACGTTTTTTTACACAAATTACGACGAATATGATCAAGTAGAAAATAATTTAAATGTGTTGTAGTGGGAAAATGCATATTCAAAGTCTTTGAAATCAATTTCAAATCTACCTGTGAATGTATGGACAGCGGGAGATGGATCGAATATTGTTTAGCCATTAGTCTGGGACAATAGGCAAACAGCCGCTAGAAGTTTATTTATTTTTTTTTTTAGTTTTCTCTCCTTTTTTTCCAAATTTATCGAGATCAAACTCGTGATAGATGGGGGGAAACCGATCGATGTCTCCCTCCCAGAGCAACTGCTCTCTTATAATCACCTTTTTTCTTTGAACGGGAAGGACTCGGTTTGATCAAAAGTGAATTTGGGTAAATTCACACACAAATATAATGAGATCGTTTCCCGGTATCAAACGCTTGGACACTTATTAATTCTCCTTATTCCCCCCCCCCTTTGTAGCCATGTTATTGGTCTCTACACAACGACACTAAACAATTCTGTGCATTTAATCCTATAGACTATAGTGTAGTTTAGTTTTCTTTAAGATTTTATTCCTTTATACAACTGCGAAAAGTCACACTTCACGCAATTTTCTAACGCCATTTTTGTTCGTTTTTAGGAGCCTTCTATCACCAGTGCTTTAACCCGCCCGGAAACAAACTACCGAATAGGAAAGAAATTAATACGAAAAGGTAAATTAATAGGACCTCGGTGATGGCTGTGGACAGTGTGGTTTTGAGCATTCAGGATCTTTCTCCCACAAAAAAAAACAAAAAAAAACAAAAAAAAACAATAGCCTATTTTTATATTGATCTCTATGTAACGCCCCAAACAGGTTATTCAGCGGCCCCAGCCCCATATTGCTTTGCTTTCCGTTAAGGAAGCTTTGTCGGTACTTTCTCCGGAAAAATTCTGTCACAAATATTTTATAGGGTTAATAATTTGATCGAAGCTGTGTTACTCAAAACAAGCCGCTGTATTCTTTATTATACGGTTATTTGTTTTGAAATTGTCGAGTGTTTAGTGTAGCATTCTTTTCGCTGTGGAGTTTTACTTTCACTCAATCCTTTGTCCGTGGTAAATTTCTGACAATCTTTTTATCAAACATCTACAGAAATAGCGAGAAAATGTTGACCCCCAAAACTGTCTCGCTGAAAAATGGCTATCATCGTTGGATGAAATTTTTCTCTTCCACGTTTTGACCTGCTGTTGGTCGTACAAGGACCTATTCGTCTTGCGAGGACTGTAGCAGCAGTTGATCGCTTTATGAAAATTTATGGTAAAAAGTGTCCGTTTTTCACTGTATAAACATCAGAAAGAATAGAACGGAGATCCTTGTCCCTTTTTGGCTTTTTGCCTCTTGCGTGCTGTTCGTTGCTGTTTAACTCGCACAAGATAAGAAACTTACACAGCAGCAGGCATTTATACAACTGCATAGGTATTGTGACGCAGAGAGAAGAGTCGTAAAGAATTAACCTACTTTGATCTATATACACAGCTGGCATGCCTATAGCCGTGTAAGAACAACACGGGAGATGTCATTCAGTCATTGTCAAAAAAGCTTTTCTTTATTTGTTACGTGAGATGAAATGGACCGGGTTATAAATTTTAACATTTTCTTTCTCTCGGCTCGTCCCCTTTTTTTCTTCTTTCGGAATCGTCTTTCGGAATATGCTGATTAATGGTCACGATATGCGGAGAAAGTTAATGTAGACTTTGTTCTGGCAATAACAGATTCCTTCCTGTTAAGTCTCAACTTTGTTTCTGCTCATGTTCACCTTTCTCCATCAATGATCGTTACATAAAGGATGTCTCCCATCCTTTATTTAATTTGGGGGTCCCAGTTGGTTCAATCACGGTCGTATTGTGTGAGAATCAGATCCTTCTTCTCTTGTGTATATCGATCGACGTTGTAACACTTAAAGACCCGTGGTACGAAAGCGAGTGATATTTGCATTTTTCTTTTGATAAATAGAGGCGTGCTGTACGCTTTTTCTTATCAACAAAAGAGCAGTATGATTGCCGTGAAATTGTTATGGTAGTGATAGTAAAGGCGTTTTCTTATTTCTGCCGGAATCTAACGATGTGAAACCCTCCATCACCTTGAGGGCGGACAGAATACTGAACACGAGAGGTGGTTTAACGCCAAACATTTTTCATTTTAGGAATAATATGCCGTCATTTTCATCTTAAGCTGGTTGCATAACTTTTTTACACTCTTGCTGATCTCCTTTCCGTCAAATTAACAATTCAATTGGAAATTACTTTCAGTCGTTTTTATTGCTTGATTATTTACTAGATTTAGTTAGACGGATGCTGCAAGTGGCGATTATGGATGGTCTTAATAATTTCGAAACGCGTATGCATATCGTGCAGTCTCCGGTAATTATTTGCAAAACTGGTGTACGTATATGTGTGGAGCATTCGTTTGCGTGAGAGACCGCTTTCGGTCATCAAGTAACACGTGTGATCAATCAACAAATCAAATCTATAAAATAACGCGATGATTTTATTTCCCTGTTTGTATTCACACTCGCCACCTCGCAGGTATTTGCATTTTAATCAGGTTTCCAATTTATTACCATCCCGAACTTTATTTTTGTTTGTAGACGGAAACGAAAGTTGGAGAGAGTTTGACGTTTAAATTTGATTTAAAGTTGCTTATGGCGGCTTTAACCTTTTGAAGCCCATCTTTTCTGCAGTCAGTCAGTCAGATATATCATATTCAGTTACCACACAGAAGTTTTAAAAAATCCCACTGTATTTTTACGTTGTTAGGCTCCGGTACAACGCGATAGAATTCAATGACAAAACAAAATTTCTCACATAGTCATATTTGCACGGAGATAAATTTAATCGTTCCTAATTATCTGTTTTATATTTTTGTCCATGGAAACGATGCTATTAGACAGGGGAAAAAATATTATTGGTTGCGTTGTTAAAGGGCGACATTTCTTTTCGTATTTTAATTAATCGAATTAAATCGGCGTTCTCGACCGCTGTGAAAAAGCGCAGGACCAAAATTTGAACGACGAAATCAACAATTTTTAATTTATTTGGCAACGCCCACACATTTAAAAGCAGATTTGTTGACATTCGTATTTGCATTTGTTGTGACAAGTTTTTCTGATTAGTTTTCTAGTTATTCAGGGCATTTGATTTGTCAAGAGCCAAATAAGAATGTAGAATAGGATTTCAGTTTGTTTCATTGACTTACTCAGCAGTGGAAAAATTTTACCGACTCCCGCAAACGTGTCGAAACTAATTCTTCATGCAAAACTGCAATCTCAATTAGTTTTCTCCGTCACGTCTCTAAATGACATGCCGGCGTTTAACACGGCTTTCTACAGGACATAATAAAGTGCTAAACGTGAACTGGTCGTGTAAAATTTTCTCGTCTAGTTGATTAATTGATTGAAAATTTTTCGGTGCAATTTGAAGTGCTTTCTTCTAAAGATCACACATGATGTTGACTGACGTGTCGAGGATCCTCCCTTTTGTTTGCCAATCGAATACATCCTTACTTTTCTCACCTCAATAATTCATTGAAAAATACCCATACTCGAGTTATGAAATGCTTTTCGATTTTAATAGGCGATTCAAGTCTTTAATATGAGCATGAGCAGAAAACCTGGTTGCACTCCGCAAGAAGGATCACAGAGATCAAGATGTCCACGGTGGCTCGGGCCGCTAAACCAAGCATCGGTTAATACGAGACTAGTGACTTGGAAACAATTTTAGTACAAGTTTTTACGCTTTTCTTATGCTAAGATGTCAATTTTTTTACGAATAATCAGCCAATAATGGTCGTTTTTTCCATTAAAACTGCCAAGATTGTTTGGGCGGTGGATTTCGTTTACTTGGGTACCTTTTATCTTCCATTTTAACCAGGTCGTTTGCCGACGTGGAAAATAGCAAACTGTCAAATCCATTACGGTATGCATATTTGATAGAATTTCTCAATTACTGGATCTACATTTTGTCCGTATTTATTGGCTCCTGGTTCATGGCAAGGTAATAGTTTCATGTGTCATTAATTTCCGTATAAATGTGTTCGTTTTTTCCAATACTGCAATCCAAAACAGATGTTCAGCTGCTAAGTTATGGCGTGCTATAGAAGATATGCTTGCACATCCCATTATTGTCTCCCGAGGATACGGCTCACTGCCGCAATACTTCCGCGTCCAGTGCGTCTTCCGCTGCCTCGTAGCAGTGAGTTTTAACACTTCTTTACACTTTTGAAAGCGTTTTCAATAATATAATGTTTTTATTTTCATTGCAGTTATTGCTGAACTTGATTTTATTTGCATTCCAAAGTCTCAGCAGCATTCAGCTGGAACTGAATTGCTGCCCTCAGTATCCTCCGTCAACAAATGCAGCTGTCGTCTGGAATTATCAACGCCAATTTGGCATCGCCTGCCGATCAGTCGAGAAACTCTGATGCTGCACTTTTGGCTTCGTCCTCTTTGCCACCGTTTCTTACACATTCATCGGTTTTGTTAACGCGTCCTACAATCTGCTGAAATCCAAAATCCTACCAGAATTTCCCGCAGGGATCGGATGGCGAGGAAGATCCCTACTACTTCCATGATCGTTGAGCATCTCTTTGGCTGTGGCTGATTTGTCACATGGCCGATGTGATCCACTCCAAGGCCTTGTCCCTCCTTCCAGTCCTGCACAGCATTCTGAACGACCTTTATTCCTGCCAGGGCTGTGTCGATAAAAATCAAGAGGTAAAATTACATTGCGCTCCAGGAAAAAACTAAGAATAACGGACAAGTGCATTTTACGCAGGTGACGGAAAGTTCAAAGTGGTCAACATATGACTCTCAAAGAGCCAATACGTCTTCAAACATCATCAACTGGGTGGAGCAATGGTTGTGGATATTAGTAGGCCGGTGATTTTCACAACAAGTGATGGGGTGGTGGAAAAAAACGAGAAAAACCCTCTGATGACAACTATTTCTGACATAGTCATGAAAGCTGGATCCCGCCTTATTTGCTATTTCCCAAACTGGGCCTACCATCGTCCAGGTAACTAAGCTTCAAAAAATTATTATGGCGTCATTTTAATTATCTTATCAATTTTTTTCCTTGTTAAATTAAGGTGATAGCAAGTATGCAGTAGACGACATAAATGCCACACTCCGCACCGACATGGTCTACGCTTTTGCAATCTTGGATGGGAACACTTATAATATCGTAGAATTTGATCATGCTGTTGTCTTAGGCCTATGAGCTAATTAGTTTTATGCAACAATCGTCGATCTCAAGAAACAGTAGCCTACCCGAGTTTGAAGGCAACCATCGCGATCGGGGGCTGGACAGATTCTCACGACGAAACGCTTATTCCAACGTAGTGGCTAGCCGTAGTCCTGTTAACCGAAAGACTTATAAGACATAGTAATAACGACGTATAAGACTTGGAGACGTATCCTTGTCAATCCTCGTCAATCTAAAAAAATGTTGTGGTCAAGTGATTGTCACTGAACATTTTTGAAAAGGAAAATCGAATATTGCTCAATCCTAATTAGAGCTAATGTTGAAGCCGTGTTTTAAAATACATCTGAACTTCGAAATAAAAATTCTCCATAATACCATAAATAAACAGAAGTATTTAGATTGCGGATAAGAAATCTTTAAAGGAAATGGTGCGGGGCACCTGAAACGAAGTTTAGACCAAATTGAAATTTTATTTTTATATTCTAAAGGGTTTCAAAAGAGCCTCAAGTAATTAAAGTGGGTTTTGGTAACTGTTCTGTTGGGGTAGCCAATCATGTTGGGGAATAAAAATTCGTGGCTATAGTTCTCTATATGGTCAGACGAACTGCACAAAAAAAACTAATGATTTATCGCTTTACTATTTAACCCTATAACGCCAACACCGGTTGTATCCATTGAATTCCCCGCGAAGGATCGTACGCAGAACGCGTCGGTACTGGAGCTCCCGTCTACTTGGCGAAGAAGAAGAACACAAGAATCATAAACTTTCAGAACACTTGTTACCATACTCATTTAGTAGATTTGAAATGAATACATTACAGATTACATACATTATTTCAAGCGCATCATTCGGGCTGACGAAAGACATTCCATTGGCTGTAAACAAAAGAACAGGGTGGTACGTGTGCATCATCTGTGAAAAGGTAAATTAAATTACGGGTATCAATACCTTTTTCCCCATTCCATACTTCCGCAAATTCCGGAAAAACTCAGCAAAATCCACGCGATATTCTAGCAAAATATTCTGAGCTTCTAAATTTAAATAACCTGACCACACTGAATTTAAAAGGAATTAAAAAAGAGAAATGATCGTCATTACCACGATTATCACCACACACTTCACATACTTTACGGCTTGTTGAGCCATTAAGGCGGCGTCCCATATCTTGGCTGAAATGCAAAGGTACTTGAAGAAATCAGATTGTGCAGCCCAAAAGTGTAACCAAAATGTTCGATGAGCATCTCGATCAATGGTTTGGCGATTTTCGGCTTCTGTGAAAGATTGATGTGAAGATTTTAAGAATTCCTCCCACAGTGCAACAGATTGGTCGTAAATTTTGACGAGATTCTGACCCACGTCCACTTCAAATATGTCGAAAACGACGTCTTCAAAAGAAAGTTGACGTGCCAAGTACATTTCGCGTTGCTTCTCCATGCCCACCAATTCCATGCAACCCATATCCTCAAAGGCTTCCACGAAATGGTCAAATTCTGTGAAAACAATAAGATCATATTAAAAATGCATTAAAATATATAAAGAAAACATTTTCGATTACCATGGAACGCAGTTCCTTGGCCCCATAATCCAAGGCGGGTCATGTATCCCATATTGGTGTCCACCAGTTTCGGCACTTTTTTTCGGCACTTGGATTTCGTCGTTTTCGGCACCCCATGCAAACCACACTTCCTCAATTATGAAAAAATATTGTCCATTTCGGCACCCAATTTGTCCGTTTCGGCACCAATTTCGATCGTTTCGGCACCAACTTCAACCTTTTCGGCACCCCATTTCAATTTATCGATTTATTCATGTCAATTTGCTATCGGCGCTATTGCACCGTCAGGCCGCTAGGGGCGCTCTGACGGTTGACGGCAGTGGTACGGAGGGTGCTCTTCCTGACGGCTGGAGCAACCCAACCCGTACCTGATGGCTGGTCGACTACCCCCGACAGAGGCGCTGCGGCCTTATTGTTTTTTTTTTGTTTCGTTTGACGTTTGTGTCAGTATATATCCGTTCGTTCGTGTATTTCCCCCACGTACTAACTTCCCTGAATCCTCGCCAAGCTCAAAATCGGCAAGCCGACTTGGCTGCTTTCTAACTCTGGTTTGTCTTTCCATTGAACTTAAGAAAAATCGACAGTGACACAAGAGCACGACGTACAAGAACAAAGTGCGAAAAATTAGAGATACTAAAGATAATTAACACGACACCTGGTGGAATACAAATTTTGCGACGATGCCGAAACGGAAACTAAAACTGTAACAATTTGGGATGTGGTACTAGACTATACGCGGAATAGGAAAAGGAAAAGAGTTTCAAAATGTGGTGTTTACATTTTAGTTGGTGACAAAATTTTATTAAAATCCAATAAATAAATCTAATAATAAATACAATAAATACAATAGTGCCGAAACGGAAAAACATAGCGCCGAAACGGAAAAATATAGTGCCGAAACGGAAAAACACACACGCCTGGCAACCCTCCCAAAAACATGACGCCTGGAACTAAATCTGGTGGCGGTGCCGAAAAAGACAAACACAAAGCCGAAAACGACAAAAACAGTGCCGAAAACGACGAAATCAAAGTGCCGAAAAAAAGTGCCGAAACAGGTGGCAACCCCCATATTGATGGGTTCTGAAATGCCAGTTGCAAACATGTAGACGATCCTTGCATTTGGTAATCTGGCCTGTAGTTTAAAAACTGCAAATTCAATGTTTGTTCCAGTCCTCACGTTGTTGTAAAATTGTTTCTTAGTTTGATGACATTCGTCGAAAATGATGACGACATAAAAATCTTGCCCACACCAATCAAACCGCTCGTCAAGGCTCGATTGGTATTTCTTACGGAAATACGAGAACTCGGTCAGATTGAAGAAAGTAGAGAATACGACACCTTCTTTTACTGAACCGAAAACATCTCCAGCAGAGACGAGGGAGCGTTTAGAGGTGTACAAATGGTGGAAGGCAATTTGGTCGGCGCCGATATCACGTAAATCCCACTTGGCATCGTATTTGTGTTCGTTCGACACTGAGAGCCAGATAGAGTTTTTACGGCCTCGTAAAAAGTTCTCGAAGATAATTTCGCAGCAATTCGACCTTTGCCCACTCTGGCTCCGTCTCCGACAAGAAATCCAGCTCGAGATCCTTCCGGCAGTCTTTGGGTATGCCTCTAACAGGCATGGATAACAGATTCCAACTGAAAAACAAAAAAGGCTCCTCTGTCGATTGTTTCTTAAGGTAAAGCTGGCTTGTACCAAAAACTGTAACAGTGGCAAGTGACGGAATCTCCAAAACAGGAACTGGGCGGAACTGGGTGATTTCTTATGTGCTAATTGCCGGACACTCCATTTTTTCCCTCTAGGATTTCTACTTTCATCATAATTCGTCTAGCAATCTCTTGTTTGTTCATGGTTTCAGGCTTGAAGTCAAGATAAATTTGCTTGTCCTGGTTACTTCTTTATTTCCTTATTTCGAGCTCGATCTCTTCTTGAATCAAACATTCTGAGATTTCTGGCATAAAAATTCTTCTTCAAAGACCTCGTAAGGTTCCACAAGTCTCCAGTGTTGCTGCTAGCTGACTTTTTTTCTTTTCTGGTCTGCTTCTCTATTTGGTTTAGACTAAAAGTGAAGACCCCCGATACTAATTCAGTCTCTCCTTTTCCCTGAGAAAAATACAATTTGTTACAGTGAATAAGTGAAATACAATGCATCACATTTTATAGTTTAAACACTTTACTTCAACATGCTTTAATCATCCACAACATACCAGCAGAAACAAAATTTTGAGTGCGACAACTTAATTTATGTATCACTGGCTGTGACTCAACATTGTGTTATTTTAAAGTAAACTTTGCCATATCGACTTTGCTTGAAATGCTTTCCTTAGATAATCTGAAATGTAAAATTCGTTATGAACTCACACACTCATTGTGTTTGACACTGTTTGGCTGTTAGCCTATCGGGTGTTGACTGACAGACTGAATAAATCAAAACGTTTACTCATTTGATGATGAACTCGACAACAAAAATGTTTACATGAAAATTTCAAAGAACTAACGACGGTCGCGTAAATAGATTAAATGAACTCCACCAAGCAATCAGCTGACACCACGAGTATAACAGTGGTAAATAACTGGTATGATAACTGCTGGTCGAAAAATGAAATCAGGTTCATCTATGTGTTTTGTTGTTCTCGTCGACAGCGGAATTAAGCAACTGTCAAAGCAAACCCAGCTATTTCATATCCCATATGATCTTGCGGCAACTCCTGCGTTTTGCTACCTTGTGTCTTCGTTTGACGCAGATAATGTGGCTGAACTCGACGGTTTTGATGAACTGTCCTTGGTGGACGTATTCAAGGATTTTAAGCACAAGTAGTGCAAAGAAAAGATGATTTTTCTCTAATCAGACTGCTTTTCAAAGCAAATGAAAACAGTTTGCGAAATATCTTTCGAGACTTTGGCACCACAAATTTGGACTTAGGTTAGTTATTATTTTATTTTTTATTTCTTTGAGTATTAATCACATCTGTTTTTATTAATAGTGCCTGTAGAAAATGAGTCAGAACGTGAATCGCATTGTCAGATATTTTCCTGCCCTAATGGAGATTTTCAATGAAAAAAAATTATGTCATTTAGACGCAATGTTGTCGTGAGACTTTGTTTTCTTGAGTTTTGTTCTTGCCTCTTGTTTGTGAATTACTTTCACTTGATTCAGAAATCCAATTTAAAATCCATGGAAATGATAACGTAGAAGTAATTCATTATCTTCATTGGTTTATGTCATTGGCATTTCCTTTCCCCTACGTAACATAATATTCTTTTTTTAGGCTGCTAAGCACTTTGCAAAATCTGAGCAAGTTTTTGAAGATTTTGTTGATCTACCTTTTAGTCAAATCCAATCAGATTGCCCACAGAACTGCCTGATGAAGGTTCAAGTCAGCAGAGCTCAAGTAAACTTTAAAAAAAGTGTTGGAATTCAGGTAACCCAAACTAACCAAAATTTCTATTGTATACTTTTACATAACATGTTTTGGTTCTAGATAATTTCTTGTGCATGACAAAACCAGTTTTATTCCAGTTTTATTCCAGTTGCTTTCAGGAGTCAGAAACATCCATTTCAGTTACTTTTATTTTACACAATTCGAAAGACATATATCAGCAGCTAACGTAAGATAATGATGTGGATTATTATACTATAAATTTTCCAGCAATTATGTTCACTTGTTAGATTTTTGCTAATTTGCTCTTTTGTCAACTTCCGGAAATTTGCATTGAACTAGCAAGTAAGTTTTGTTCCGTGTAAATTTCTCAATATGTCAGTGTAGGTTTGAGGTTTTAAGCTAATATTTACAAGCAATCCGCCACTCAAATAGACCATTTTGGCATTTTTTTTTTATTTTGAAGAAATCATCACTAGGGGTTGTAAATACATAAATAGATGAGTTTAATTCAAAATGTTTTGCTTAGTCAATTGGTGAAAACCGCAATCGATTAGCTTTTGTCGTTTTGGAGATATTAACAAAAAACTGTGAGAGGGGGGGGGGGGTAGCCGGAATTTTAATTTTTGCTGTTTTTGTGCAGCAGTTTCTCGTCAAATGCTGTACCTATACATATTCTGATTTTTCAAAGTGATGAGATAGCCCACCTCTTCAAATAGTTTCCATATTTTTTCGATAGTCGGCTGAGAAGCAGAGATATTAATTATTAAAATTATGGAAACTAATCTTAAAAGTTTCTTTCTCTGTCATGACGGCCCTAATCCTATAAGCCACAGAGCACTCGCAAAAACAGTACCAACGTCAGAATGTAAGCCTGTTGGATTGAATTCGGAGATCAGACGGTGGACTGGACGGCCTCTCTTACGATGGCCAGCCAGAGCAACTCGAACGTCGCCTACTCGCGTAGCCCCAGCAACCCAATGGCTCTGTCCGGCTCTTCATCTCAGCTGCGGCTCCTCTACAAAGACGACCAACTCCTTGGCGGTTGGCTGACAGAATGGCTCAAGAATCGGCGCCTCGTCTCTGCTGAGCTACACGGTCGAAATTTTCAGCAGTGGCGACCCCAATTCAAATCAAGACAACATCTGAACGTGGGCTGGACCGACGATTCCGACCAAATGGAGCTGGCGGATCGGCACGTTTTGACAGACTTGCAACCCACCACGTCCTACGCGGTGCTCGTCAGAGCTGAGAACGCTCGCACGGCATGTCCACTCTCAGTCCGGTTTATCCTTGCTTCACGACTCTGCCAGGGCATCTGTCGGCAGCGGCGACGGCGTCATCTTGAAATTGGAGGAAGTTTTACAGTGGCTCTCCCCTTCTCTAGCGTGATTCCGACTAGAGCCCATCCACCCGCTTAACGCCAAACAGTCCGGTTGAGTTGGAAGTGGTTGGATGGCGCTGACGCCAACGGAACGACCCAGTCGGCCTACGAGGAATTTCACATTTGGTAATGGCCCATCCATAGCTCCCGCTCCGGCACCAAGAAGGATCAAATCCACCAAGAAAGTTCCTCATTCTCAACGATGAGTTCCTTCTGGGTGGTCTTAGCGTCTCAACTGGTCGTGTCCAGCTTGACTTACACTTTGACCAATTTCCTGCTCTCGACACGCTATTTTATCATCTTGGTCCCGTTCTATTTTCTTTCTTCGATTTTATACAATGTTATTTCTCTTGCAAAATTTTTTTTTGCCCTTAGAACCACAACATTCTTTAAAAAAGTTGCCAATATATGCTTTATTGTTATATCGAGCCATAAAACATCTGCTTTTGAGAAACCCTGAGTTGCATCAAATATCGACTCATTCTTCGTATTTTTTGCTGTAAATTTCTTTTTGAACTTAAAGTTCTAGCGATAGGTTCTGCCATCGACTGTTTTCAACAAAAATAATAACTAAAGCTTCGTTCACACTACAACTCTTTTCTATGTGTTCGTTTTACGTTTTTCTTACGTAAATTTCATTTAGTTTTTTACGAACCAAAATTTACGTTAGAATCTTTGTACTCTGTTCACACTACACTGTGCACTTACGTTAGAGTTGGGTTTTAACGTCAATTCAAACCAAAAATTTTTCTTGTAATAGATGTAGTGTAGTGTTTGTCAGTTGGAGTACTTGTCAATATCAACAGCATGTCAACAGTTTCCTTCATCAACTTCAACAGACATCAGTGAAAAAACATAAGTGATTCATCCGTTGAAGAAGTTTCTAATTATTTTGATAATAACGATCAAGAAAGAGAACGAATTATTCGTCAAAACACTTTGGAAATGTGGGGTAGGAAGGCCAAGGTTGTATGTTTGTTGTCCTTGTTGTTTAAACGTCACCGACGAAGGTTGTTAGCCAATAATCTTCGACCTGTTGGTAGGATTATAATTTCAGTTGAGAGATCACCACAAACAATCTGAAAACCTCATATTACTCATTTTTAGGTAGATTGTGGAAAAGGTTCTACTGTCAGAGAAGAGTATGCATACGTCTTTACATTCAGGAAAATTACTCGTATGTTCAACTTCTTTCGTTCAACAACAAGCCTTGTTCAACAAATTTTTGGTCATGGTAGGCCCTAAATTATTCAAGAAAGACACCAAATCAGACGTGCTATTCCAGTTGGTAAGATTTTAATGTTGCAAATCATTAAACTGAAATTTTTTAGTAATTATTTCATCAATAAAATAGAGCAACGATTGGCATTGACTCTGAGGTTCCTCGCATCAGGAGACTGTATGCGATCTTTTTCCTATTCCGGATAGGACACAGTATCTAAAATAGTGAAAGAAACATGGAGAATAGTGTATGAGATCCTTGCTCCTACCTATTTACAATTGCCAGATACAAATAAGTGGAAACAAATATCGAATGACTTATCAAAAATTTGGTATTTCCCAAATTGTGTTGGGGCTGGAGATGGAAAGCACTTCACGATGCAATGCCCTGACAACGGTGGCTCTAATTGGTACAACTACAAAAGGTTATGTTCACCGTTTTCCATGCAAATTACTGTTTAATTGATATCGATATCGGGGCTTATGGTAGAGAGGGAGATGCGAGTATATTTGCATCATCACAGTTTGCGGAATCGAGGTCTTCCGACCTCGATAACGGTTGTTTGGGTATTCAAGAACTATCAACACTGATTTACTTCAGTAATTTATCACCTTACGTTTTCGTAATGGTAATGTTTGATACTTTGACGTGCTATTGTAATACTCAACACTGATCAATATGTTTGCCTTTTTATCTAGAATGATGCATTTCCATTGAAAACCAACATAATGAAGCCATATCCCGGACGAAGTGCAAGATCATTGACTGAAGCAGAACTAATCTTCAATTACAGGTAGAATTCAATACATTTTCCATATATTTCAGCCATATAAGGTGAAAAGATAGGACTGCACAATATATAGATTGTCTCGAGAAAGAAGAACAATTAAAATGCTTTCGGGATTTCACCAATCAATTGCGCATTTTCCGCACCCCCATGACTGGAAGCAATCAAAGTGTTGAAAATTATATAAAGGCAGGCGTTGTCTTGCACAATATGCTGATTCGCGAAGATAGCCGCTTCTACTTGGATAATCAAAAGCTACCAGATCATTTTGATGCAAAGAGAATTTTAATCGAAGGGGCCTGGAGGACGGACAATACAATAACACCAATGTTTCGGTAAATATTTTTAAGGAAAGCAACGCATAAAACAATTAATCTTATCATTACATCTTTGTGAAGTGACTTGTGGCCAGGAACAGGAGTGAACTACACAACTGTCGCCAAAAATATTCGCAATAAGTTTAAAATATACTTTTCAAATGAAGGTGCAGTGCCATGGCAGAGGGGCATTGTCAAAGAAACCGGTAGAATTTCTGAGGAGGAAGATTAATGGCATCGGAAGAATTGCTCGAAATGATCTTTATTATTGATTTTGATAACGCCGAGTAACGTAATACAATTGGTTCCATTCTAATTCCAAAGAATGATTAAGCTTGGTTCAACCTGTCCTCTTCTTTCTTCTTTTAATCTTGGACTTTTTCTTCTCTTTTTTCCCTGCTTCATATAATAATTGTTCCATTTGTAATCGTACATCGTTCTCAATTTCTAATTCCAAAGAATGATTAAGCTTGGTTCAACCTGTCCTCTTCTTTCTTCTTTTAATCTTGGACTTTTTCTTCTCTTTTTTCCCTGCTTCATATAATAATTGTTCCATTTGTAATCGTACATCGTTCTTTATGCTCTTACTGATCTTAGAAACTATAAATGAGAAGATTATTGTACCTAAACGTGTATATGAATTGATCATTTCAAAGCATTTATACCTTTATCGGCCAAAACTTTGCAATCATTTCTCCATTCCTTCGTCACTTCATCGAGTTATTCTTTTTTCTCAATCACATTATGATTTTGTTTATGATTGGTTTCTTATTAATCAACTGTGATACCAGCATCGACATTTATCTTTTTCTGCTCGAGATTCTTCTAATTTCATTTTGCGCTTTGCACGAATAACTAGGAAGATAAATTTGCAAATGTAGTAATATAAAAAATTACACTATGATACAGTTGAAAGAGTGGGTGTCGATGTTTTGAGAAACAGTTGAGGTCGAATTTCGGTTGAGGTATCTGATTCAAAAGGATATTTGACAGATTTCTAGCTTTGACTTGAAGCCATGGAGGTCAATATTTGTTTCGTTGTCAATACATCTTTACTACAAGATACATTCATGGAACCTGTATATAATATCGTAATTGGAAATTTCATTAAACAGTCAATATAATTAAACGGTGTAAATTGAGAACATTGAAACACATGTATGTGTACCTGAAATTTGTAGAGAATCTTCGATGTTCAAAGAGGATTCGCTGTCTATAATTAGTAATCGTTTGAATGTAATAATACATACTCTTTGTCAACATTTTCCACTTACTCATCATTCTCCATTTCATTCGCAGCAGATCTTTTACTAAATCAATATGTAGTACCTTTGCTGATGAGAGATTGGTAAACCTACTGCAACGTAAAAAAAATTGCTGTACAAGTACCATTTATAATTTCAATAAACAATTTTTATAGCAGTTACGTTCTCTGTTTTATTTGTTGTTCCAGAAAAGACATTGTGTGATAGAAATCCCAGTGGTAATAATCTATCCCTTTATTCCACTCTCTAAGAAATAGAAAGACTTCCCCTGAGAATATAAAAATATATTTGAGTTAGCTTAGTTTTTTCATTGAATTGTGCCTTACGTTTTTAAAGTAATCAGCATTGTGAATAACCACACAATTCAAATTCCAAGTTTTCCCTATCTTATAGTTTTTGCACGTCTCTCGAAGAATATACAAAATTTTCCGACAATGAGTAACTTAAGCACAAAGCATTTTGCTACTTAACGCTGCTTTCACATGCCGATGGAGACGTGCCATCATCATAGGCCCTGCTTTAGTCGTTTTGTTAAGTTGGCCGATAAGTTTGATTTAAACGTAAAAATAATTTCCGATTAGATAGTTCCAACATCCAAAAGGGAAGTAAAGCCTTACAACAAACCAATTCTGGTCCCTATTTGCTGTTCCAAACGCTAACAAAATTAATTTATTAGCTGTTGGAGTCGCTAATAACAAGGCGATATAATATAAATATTCTTAGATACTTGAATCTATTTGCTGTTCCAACCGCTAACAAAATTTATTTTTTAGCTGTTGGAGTCGCTAATATCTTGAGATCTAATATGCAGATTGGGCAATTTGTCCAAAAACTACCAACGCCGTTGAAGCGCAAAACAAATTATCCAATTCAAGTCATTCTTCACTCCTCATAGTAACACTGGAACATTGGTACAGGGAAGAAAAAAAGGCTTGTTTTACTTCTTTTGGAATCACCGCAGGAATGACACCGGAAAGAAGAGAAACCATGAACGAGAAAAAAAGACGAAATTGGATGAAACTAAAGGTTCAACTGATCAGTGACTGTGACGATGGTGAGCCACCAACCAGTACAGAAAAATCCAAACGTAAAAATGAGGAAAGTACTCGTCAGAGTAAGCGTTTGAAAAAACGAAATGAAGAAACCAAGAACGTTGGTATAAAAGGCGTGTAAATTTTTAGCGGTTGGAACAGCAAATAGGGACCATTATCTAGAAATTTGTTACATTTGTAGTTAGGTTGTATAGGTAGAATGCAAAAGAATTACGTGAAATTTTAAATACAATTTTACTACAAGCCACGAGAAATTTCTCTTGCAGTACCCTGGCAGTACCGCAGGAGAAATTTGGGCTGGTCGGGTTGGGAGGAAAATGAAGGGCGAGAAGCTCAAACCATGCCTTTCTGGTAACCCAGATAAAAATAGTGAAATATAGCCAACAAAAGATTTAGAAAAAGAATTTTGCCGTTTGATGTTGTAAACATTGTTTAAAAAGAAAATTGATTTCACGCGTTGTTGTCTGTAAAATGAAAATTGTTGTGAAATTGATTTCGATTTTCGGTAGAAATTGTATTTCGCAGAAATAGAGGAAACAACCTATCCTGCGTACCACCCCCGAAGAGGATATAGCCCCGCTTCTAAATTACCCCACCCGTGGCCAATCTATCTTATTTGACCCTGATCCTAGAGTCCAGGCGATGCCATCTGTAGGTAGGGCCCGCGGTCATCACAGTACGTTAGGTAATTCGTCGGGGCCATCTCTAAATAGAACACGCGGACGAGGGGCACTATTTGCGGAACCTACGCCAAGTAAAAAAAACTCATCAATTACGGAACGGACAATAACATGAATTATTTTTTTTAATGATATTCCCCGTATTCGCGAGTAAATTTGTCAAGAAGGATAAATTCCCCACCATCGGCCAGGAAAATCAAAGGCATCTTCATCAAGCCCGTCTCCATGTGCGGGATCACCAAATCCGGGACCGTTTAGACGATCCCTGTCACCTAGGCCAGGTCCGTCTACCCGATCAACGTCCTCAAGGCCAGGACCTTCTAGAAGATCGTAATCGCCACCAAAAACAAATTATGGGGGGGGGGGGAGAAATACTCGACTGTGAAGAAGGAAATACGTAGTGGGAAAATGACGAAGAAATCTGCTAAGACCACTATTTCTAGTAACTAAATTTAATTAAAGTTGTCGCAATTCGTACAGGGGAAATTCGGAAATTCTAATTCATGAAACATGTTTTTCATAGAGAAAAACGATAAGGAAAACAGGGATTTCTTCTTGTACCATATTCGACACGATTTTTCTTCCGACGAACCCTACTACGCTCCAGAATTCTTTTATTGGGAGGTTCTAGAAGCAAACGGCCTCGTTGGCGAAATAATATCGTGCTAAATTATTTAGACAATAAGGAAAGCGTGCATGGAAAGCTGGTGCAGCTATATCCACGTCTCCGTGAGTGCCAGCAAAAGTATTACACTTGTATCACAAAAGGGGACGAAGCCAGGAGTTAATAATGGTTATTGTGGGTCCAGCTTCTGGGACAACAATTACTGTAATCTTATACACCTAATTTTTTGCCTTTCAACTCTTAATAACTATTTCCTTATGTTAACAATTACCAAAAACCCTTTACCTCGTCCCCATGGTAAGGGATATCAACGTGGAAAACGTCGTGGAATAAGAAGTCCGCGAAGAAGACCTCAAGTGGAGTACTGCATAAATATCTTCACAATGGCGGACTGGGATGACCACTTGGAGGGGATGTGTCAGCGAGATGGTCGACAACAAAGTAATAATAATTGTCTACTAAAAAAAGAATTGCAAAACTCAAATTTCTTTCTTTAGGTAGGAATACGGAAACAGAAAACAGGTATGTAGACAAAGAATCTGATGATTTCTAGGATGAAGAATATTGAAACATTTCTATCATGAAATATGTTAGGAGATGAATAATCTTGCTCCAGACTATATAGCTATAAATCAAATCCAATGAAGTGTCACATGGATCTACTAAAGGCGGGAAATCCCTAATGAACCAAAAAATAGAAGGGAAAATTACAAACTGTAATGGTAAAAGTTGTTCGCAGTCCTATTGAAATGCTAAAGCTTGTTCTTAGTCCATCTAATTGTAAAAGCTTGCACGCAGTGCTAATTGAATTGTAACAAGTATTCAAATCCTATACCAATTGTAAAAGGTTAATCACAGTAGTAATTGAATCGAAAAGTGTTGTAGTAATTGAAAAAGGTTTTTCGCAGTCCTATTTCAACTACAATAGTTGTTCACAGTCCCTACACTGTTGCGATAGTACTAAGTGAATTTTACTTGAACAGATCCCACTTAAGATTAAATAAGAATTTTCAAATCAATTGCAATGAATGACAAATGCATCTATCGTAAAAATTAATTGAAATGAAATCACACATAATTCCGAAACATAAAAAGGATCCCAAATGAACTTTCAAAAATACAAGAGAAAATTTCACACAGTTCTTTTGTAATTGTAAATCTTGTCCGATGTAGTAATGGGGTACACGCACGGAAAATAAAGATGTTTTGTTTTTAACTAGGCTATGGTAATTTTTTACGGGGATCATTTTTTCGAGAGGGTTGTTACCTCAAAAAAATTTATTTCGCGAGATATTTAAGGTTAAAGTTGTATTAGGCTCCTGCTTCCCAAATTTGGCTGTTCAGCCATCTTTGGTAGGAGAAGCCTAATTAAGGCCCCAAAAAAAGCAGACGAACAGCTGTTGAGTCAGTTTAAGCTGTTCATTTAATAATCGATCGAGATGTTGATCAATATTCTATCAATCGATTATTAAAGGAACAGCTAAAACTGACTCAACAGATGTTCATTTTTTGCGCCATGACAATTCCAGAGAGCAGTGAAAATAAAACTTAAAAAAGTTTTATTTACCCTCGATGGTCATTGTAGTTTATTTATTATTAATTTTTTTGTAAACGTCCCAGCCGTGTTTACAAAAAGATATCGCCATTTCCTGCCTCAAGGGAAGAATGGAAAGAAGAGACGAAGGAAGAAACTAAGAGGGGACAAAGGGGTGGCGCGGGGTTCTCTTTCCTCGGGGTAGGATATATAGTCTTTGAAAATAAAATGCCTTTTACTTAAAAATCAATCATAAATTAACTACAATGACTATCGAGGTGAAATAAAAATTGAAAGATTACCTGATAACGAAGGAATTGTGTAATCCAATTCTTAACGGAACTGACGAAAATTTAAATGGGAAAAATTAAAACTAAAACTGAAACGGGCGAAACTCCGTAAGCCGCCATGAAAAAACTGTTACTAGTTCACGTCCATTTTTTTTTTTTACAATTTCAGCGAATTGGCAACTTCGGACGTTAGCCAACTCTATTGGCGGTGGCGAGGAGGTTTTACTAAAGGTCCAAAATATCGGCAATAAGTGGCATTTGATTACATTCTCGCTCTTCTGCGACCAACTGCAGTTCATTCAATTCGACTTAACCAAGTATTACTCATTTGTCATTTTTTAGTTATCTTTTACTGATTTTCTAGAAATTCTTCGCTTCATTCAATAACAGAAATCGGCTGCGCTTAATTGGTGGGCTGATTTATCAGGCCTTTGTCTCATCCCAGGTGCTGTTGACAATTTTAATGGCCATTCTGGAACTCGCGGAAGTCCTGCGACGTGATGTAATCAATTCATTTTGCCTCAATTTCAATTTGAAAAATTCATCACCATTTATCTTGTGATTTAAGACGGGCGACGCAACCTTTTGGATATTTCTAATTCTGAACATGTTGACGTTTACTGCGGGATTGTTCTGGTTCAACATTCTCATTGTTGGTCTCAGTAGCTACTTATCTGGACTCGAAATGGCCAAAGTTTATGGTAAAAATTCCTTTGATATTTTTTCAATTTCTTTATTTATTTATTTTTTTTTCAGAACAAATATTGTGCCCTATTTTACTTCATTTGCATCCAAAAGACTTTTCATCAGCGTTTTTAATTTCTTCAATTTTGAGTCGCCAATTATTACGTGGAAAAGTGAGTATACGCAATATTTGTTTAATTACTACCAGCTACTACGTTGTTTGTACTAATAGTCTCATGTATTTACAGCAATCGAAGCGGCGTTATCGATGCTTGAAGCTGCCAATTTTGCCGCATTTTTAGCATACTCTTTTTCTTCTTCTTTAAAGTCGTTGTAAAACAGGACAAGGAAAATACTCACGAACATAACTCAGTTGTTATTGATGATACAAATGATGAAACAAACGATTCCATTCCGTTTATTACAGAGCCGGTCATTGCGTCCGCAACAAACCATCATCAATGATTTAGTCAATACTTATTAAAAGTGCCATCATTTGGTGCTTCATGATTGGTACCATCATGACTTTTATTACCATTCTTTAAATTTTGCCAAAAGAAGAATGTTTGAACATAATAAATTATTTTGCAAAATTGTTTTTCAGTTTGATTTTTTAATTATTCTCCGCTTTTGGGCTGGTTGTTGTGTAAAAGATTGATAGACGGCTTCCTATTTGATCCTGTTGGTTCGTCTGCTAAATCACACGCGGGTGAAATATTTGAAAGTGAAGCGAAGAACCAGTAAAAGAAAGTTGGCTTGCATTTTAGCTAATGATTTCTGAGTTTATTAGGATCGGATTTAATTTTATTCGAAATTTTTTTCGTGACGGCGTACAGGACACTCCTTTTGAAAAAGAAAATATTGTGTGAAAAGGTAAAAAAAAATTACATATTTTCTCTGCCCACATCTAATGATTAATTTATACCCCGTCTTATCTTTAATTTATAGCCCGTCTTATCTTAAACCGTTTTTTTAACTTTAGATAATGAGAATTTATCCGTTTTGAATTTTGAAAAATATTTATTGAACCCACATACCGGTAAAGGGAAAGAAAATTGAATTATTTATTCACAAAAAGCGATACCCTATCCTGATGCACTCCTCTCCAATTTCAGATGGTAAAATTGAAAACTTGTCGAAATTGACGAGATACTAGCAGAAGAAGTGCCATCAGCCACCTCCAATTAAGGAGGCGACTGACCTGGTCACCTGGTCAACTGCGCGAAACAATATCGTCATCCAAAGCCATTTGAACATTTCAATACCCTCTCCCAATCGTCGTTTATTCTGTTTGTCTGAAATTTATAACAGACACCCAAAAGTAGAAAACGAATTTAATTATGTTCAATGTGAAATGCCTTATACCTATTAGTGTTGAGTGAGTATTACTTGCTAAAAATGTTAAATATTAAAAAGAAAAACAAATGATGTTGATGGTATAGTTTTGGTTTAAGAATTTTATTCAGACATTCAAACAAATCACGCACACACAAATTGACACACATTCTTCAAATCCACACTCCATTCATTCACACGAAGGAAGCTAATGAAAATAAGGAAATGAGAAAGAAGGTGAAACCAAAAGAAAAGAAATCGGGTCGTGATATTGACAATGTTGATCCAACAAAACTTAAATTCGACACCCATTTAACGCGCCTTCAACAGCTAGCTCAACTATATTTCCACAATGGTGCGAAAATATTTCGACAACTGATATATAGCGTATATAGTTCGACCTAACCTAATCTAACCTAACCTTAACTACCTTAACCTAAACTTAAAAACTAATTGTCGAAGTAGTTAAGCATATACACTGTGTCGACGTATTCTCGCACCAGTCGAAATATAGTTGCCATATGTCGAAGGTACAGTATCCTGCACGGAAACTCGGACAGCCGCTAGGTGGTTCTTACGAGTATCCTGCGTAGAACCCCTAGCGTCTGTCCCAGTTTCAAATGGGTGTCGAATTTAAAGTTTTGTCGGATGAAACTACCAATATCCGACCCAATTTATGAAAGAAGAAGATGACGAAACAGATGAATAAGAAAAAAAGGATGAAGGGAAAGATTTAAGGGGAAAGATGAAGAATAAGACAAAAGACATAAAGACACAATAAGCACATAAAAAAGAGTAATTGTTTTTTTGTTTTGTTTTGTTTTTTTTTGGGTGAGGAGGGGGGGAAGGGGCATTTTAATTGTATCGAGGTTTTCCTTTACTTAGGTCCTTTTTTTTTGTTTGGTTTGCGAAACGTCGATTTCGGCTAACAATTCCACGTAAGCCGATTGGCAGCTAGCCAGTCTCCCGATGAGGGTCGTCTTACCGCTGATGCCGTCAGAGGCAAACGTACGATTGATCATTACGTAGTACTTTTTTCCAACCTCGTATAGCCTGAAGTTTTTAATCCTTTTCAACAGTTGCAAGTTTGAACAATTTGTAACGACCGTTAATCCACGTATGATGTCGTCGGCGGCCGCTTTTCACATCTCCTCATTATTTCCGGATATCATCAGTGAATAGGTGCCGTCGACTGATCCTCTTGTACTCACGACGATTTCGTATTCTGTTTCAATGCGATAGATGTTTGATCCCCCGCTACCAACAATCCGCCCATAATCGCCACCTTGGTTATTGGTGAGTAAAAGTCTGTTGCCAGGGAGAGATTTTTCCTCAATGGGACTGGAAATGACGACGAGTTCTTCTTCCGTCTTTACTGGGCCACTGATGATGGTGCGGGGGGGGGGGGGGGTATTTTTTGAATCGGGCGGGATTTTTCCCATTGTTCTACATTTTTTGATTGGGTTGTAGATCCACCGTACTGGGCTTTTGGGTTGTTTTCACTTGAGGCATCATTCGGTTTCTGCTGGAATTTGGAAAAGATGTGAATCCAAATTGCATTGCCATTTTCCGAAATTTGGACGTTCCTAACCTCCTGAAAATCGTCTACGACACGCGCATGGACAACGCCCATGGAGGATTCACTCGTGCAGCAACAACCAATTAGAGAGCGCAGTTGGAGAGCGCGTCGTCCAAATTTTGGATCTTATCAACAAGCATGATCTCACGCTAAAGGTTCAAGTTATAATTGACCGACTACATTTCGAATCGAAGGAATTGTAATAATATAAACTACCTCATCTAGAAAATGCTTCGCTAACGCAGGTGTGAAATGAGAAATCCCGGAGAAATGTGACAAGGTTTTATGAATCAAATTGAAAATTCATTTCTCGCCAATGGATGATTATAAAGCTTTAATCAACAATCATTTTTAAAATACCGTTCTTCCAAAGTCACGGCCAAAGGGATTATTAATGAATGCCAGCACTATTATAATTGAGAGCTATCATAGGATAGATAAATTGTTTCCGAAAAAAGGTGCCCAAAAGCTGTAGCTATGATGAAGGCCATCAATAGTTAAAATAAAAGCATATTAGCCAACTATAGGCTAAATGCACTAGTTAAAGCCTATAGATTAAGAACTCCAAGGGACCCGCCCCCTCTAATGATGATGGGTACATCCAGTTACTGGGAGTTTGGCTAGGATAAAAGGAGCAGCGAAACTCTGCTGTAGTCACTACTCATCAGTCAACACTACCACAACGTTTTACTTATAACATATCAGCAGCACATCATACAGTCTGCAACATGATTCTCATTAGGTGAGGTTTTTTGTTACTTTATTTTTTTGATTTAGTACAAGGCAAAGAATTTTATTGATAATTTCATGTTAACAAATGATAGGATTTCGGTTTTGGTCATCTGCTGTTTATTTTTGTCGCTGGGAGTTGACGGAGCTCCTTTGAATTGGTTCCCGCATCCTTTTTTGCCTGCTGGTGCCAATTCCGCGATGGAGAAAATCTTATCAGACTATGACAATAAAGTTGGCGATAATAGGCCCTTTATTGTCGAGGATAACTTTTTCGATTTATCAGCCGACCAATTCGGTGACTTTCTGAAATTTATCAGAAATCAAGTAAGTCGATTTTTGATATCTTGCCTTTCACGTGTACATTGTCGAGTTCAATTTGTGATTCGATTTTATTTTTCAGCATCAAAAAGGAGAAAGGCTTGTCAAAAACATTGATTTGGCCGATTTGGCTAACCAAAGGGTTGAAGGAGATGATGGTTTCAACTCCGCCGTGGAGAAAAGCTCATCAGACTATGACAATAAACTTATTGGCGATAATTGGTCGCCTGCCTACATTGTCGAGAATAACGTTTTCAATTTACCAACCGACCAATTCAATGAACTTAGAAAATTTGTTAAAGCCAACGGTGAAAGCGAGAAAAAGGACAAGAAAAGGTAACATTTGTTGTTTTGTTTTACATCGTTTCATCTGTGCTACTGCTAAATTATCTTGTCATTCTTTTGAATATTGCTACAGAATTTAGAAGAAATAATTGAAAAGAGTGATCGCATTTGTCTACACATTAGCCCATAAGACATCAGATGTTTTGGCGTCCAGAACTTTTCTCCTGAACATTGTACATATCCATTTTCTGAAAAAAATGCTGTTTTGACGTTAATAAGACTGACCTTGTGCACTCCATACAACTGCTCCTGTAATAAGACTAAACATCTAAGAACCAATGCGCATCTAAACTCTTTTTTCTTTTCTCCAAAGAAACCAAGTGGATTTTTATGCTATTTGATGAGACAATATTGTCACGGGCGGTTCAGTGCGGGCTTCACGTTGCTGTGGCCGACCAGTGGTGTAGTTTGACGGAGCTGGCTCCGTGATTGCACGAGCCCAGCCTCCACCAAAGCACATGCACTGCCGTCACTCCCAACACACGAAAACGGACGACAGTGCCCAACACCAATTAACAGAGACCCACACACCAGACAGGTCCCAACTCGACTCAACCTTACGTCTACTAGGGGGTCGTCTTAACTGTAGGGGAACCCAAGGTGACCTTATGTCATCATCATCATCTAAGTACAGTCGTCCCCTTATCGTCGTTTCCCAGAATCGTCTCGTTGATCGACGATTGTGTTAAACTGTACGCGACAATATTCTTTGAATTTGTATTTCGGTTCAATATATTTGTCTCGCCTTCTTGTCACAAGCTAATTCTCTATTCTGAGTTTGAATATTCGATCAAGAAAACGTGTCTGCATGTATCTCATGAAAAAAGGTGCGCCCATCAGTCGAGGTGCCAATTAATTCTTAGGTTATTATCTATTTCACATGTATTGTTTCATGCTGAATTTTTGAATGCATCACCGCATGTAGTTGTATAAGACGTCTCTCTCTTTCGTTACAAAATAAAACAAACAAAAAAAGAGATGGACAGCAGCCGGAGGAAATTCAGATTTTCAATCCCTTGTATATATATAAATAGAGACCAGCCTAAAATTGTTATATAGGTCATCAATAGGTATAATGCCCTATACAATCACACCCACACACAAAGGGGGAAAAACGGAATTCGCTCCGGGAATAAAAAGACAAATCACTTTTTAAAGAAGAAACATAAATCAGAAATAAAAAGTATCAAAAATAATAAGTCTCCAATCGTTTGCGTTTGTTAGAATTTTCATTTTCTTTTTTTGTTTTGTTTCGTATTTTATATCATTGGGATATCAAAGTTATTTACATTGTTTTGTTTTTTTATTCAAAGATTAGTACACAAAAATTTATATCTGGTGGTGTTTTTTCACACTCGAGCATAGCTCGACTTTCTTCCGAGTCTTTTTTGAAAAATAAAATTCAATTTTTTGAATTTCACGGGGGTTTATTAAATTGAATTGTTTCACCAAGCCTCGGCGTTGCGGGTCTGTCGTTTGCTCCTGGGCACGGTGGGCGAGAGCTGGGGCATCTGGACGACGTCGGACGGATTGATTCCGACGCGCGGGAAACCCCTGGGCACGACGTCCGACTTGTCGGAGCCGCCTTTGCTGAGCTTGGGCGGCGAGGCCAGCGTCGAGCTGGAATCTTTCGGGTAGGTGCCGGTGGTGCGGCGGCGATGGAGGACCAGTCCGATGATGAACCCGCAAACCAGAATGCTGGCCAGCACCGACAAAACGACAATAATGGCCAGGTAAGGGGCCTCGATGTCCAGGGCCTGGGCCAGAATTTCCCGCGTTTCCAGGCTGCGGTACAGCAGGTCGCTGCTCTCCTCTTTAGTGGCGGCCACTCTGAGATGAGTCGAGTCGAGTTTGTGGTAGAATTTCGACGACGTGCTGTCGGAGGGCATCGTGTGCCCGTCCATTTCCAGCGCAAAGTGGCCCGATTTCACCTGTCACCCAAATGATTATTGCCAATCATATTAATCAAATCATTTTGAAATGAATTAGAAAAGATGGTACCATATCCTCGAGGTGGGAGGCGACGTCGATCTTGTTGTCGCCGACCAGCGTGAAGGTCAGGACCGTTCCGTCCTGACGGGATTTGACCTGGAGGGTCGACTCCATGGTGCGGGCCGACAGGCCGTTGAGGATCTCGCCCACCTGCTGACGCACTTCCTTCTCCATTTGCTCCTGGGCGTGGTCCATGGCCGGGAATCCCAGGGTCATCGCCACGACCATCACTGGCACCAGACCTGATCGGACGGACCAAATTTTTTAAAAATTTCGTCATAATTTGGTTGTTGTTGCTGGACACTTACGGCATGTCTCCGGGGAGGAACTGGGTGGTGTTGGCCACCTGATTTCCGGCTTCGTCGACGCACCAGCAGCTGACTTGGCCGCTGTTGGACTTGGCCGGCAGGCACTGGATCGGCTGGAACCGGCCCAGGTGGTCGCATTCCGGAATCAATTCGCCGCTCTGGCCGCCACCGCCTTCCTTCAGTTGCGTCTGCCGCATCTTCTGGCACCGGGTGTAGTGCGGATGGGCCAGCGATTTACCGCGCTGCTGGGCAGGAGATAGACCCACTGTTTTTGTAGTTGTCGTCGTTGTTGTTGGGGCTTCCGTCGTTGTTGTTGTGGTGGTTGTTGGGCTGGTGGTGGTAGTTGTTGTCGTGGTTGTTGTTGTCGTCGACTCTTTGACTTCCGGCTGGACGTCGTGGAAGGCGTGGCGGGGCTCGGCTTGGAGGACGGCCGGCTCGACTTGAGCCAGGCACTTGACGGCCTGTCCGTCTGCGCCGACAAAGACGGCCTGACAGGTGCAGGGATCGACGGAGCAAGCAGCTTCCGGATGGTTGGCGCACGTCTGTCCGGCGCAGGCCTCGTTACGGCTGCACGACTTGATCTCGCCCAGCATCGGCGACTGCTGCGGGCAGAGGACCAAGTCCGGGCAGCGGCTGGCGCACTGCTGGTAACTGTGAAAGTTGTTGGCGTTGCCTCCGCATCCGCCGAACGAGAATTTCTCGCACAGCTGAGTCTCCGGATTATAAGCCCAGCGAGGGAAATTCGCCCGGCACATGCCCGGCTCCTTGGGCAATTCACACACGTTCACTATTAAAAATAATAAAACAAAATTTTTTAATGAAACAAAAAAAATTGTGAATTAAGTTAAATGAATTAAAGTCAATTGAATTTCCTACCTGGTTTCTCGCAGTGTTGGCTGCACTCCTGGACGGATTCGAAATTATTTTCGTTGCCTTCGCATCCGCCGGAAATGAATTCCTCGCAGGATCGGGAAGAAACGTTGTAAAAGTAGCGGGGGAAAAGGGCCCAACAAAGGCCCGTCTCGGCCGGCTAGCTGCAGCGATCGGTGCACTCAAGCCGCTGGCCCTGTTCGTCGATGAAGGCCACCTTGCAGTCGTCGCAAGGATCGGCCACGCAGATGGCGTCCGGGATGAACGGGCAGCGGACGTGGAGGCACTCGTCCCGGCAGGCGGTTGGCTGGACGCTCGGGTCGGGGCAGATGGGACCCAGGGCCCGTTGCTCCAGGACGGTCCCGTTAGGCGAGCAGCGGACCGATCCGCGGGTGAAGGAGTCGTCGATGGGCTGGCCGGTCGTGTCTACGCACCAGCTGAACTCGCCCTGGCTCTGCTCCCGGGCATAGTCGCCCTTCAGGGTGCAGACGGGCAGAGAGATGGACATCATCAACGGGCCGGAACTGTTTTCTGTTTTGTTAATTTAAAAAAAATTCCATTTAATTGGATTAAATTTAATTCGATTAACTTTAAATAATTTCCAATTAAACGGACCTTCGGGGGAGGTGTAGGTGGAACTGCATCCGTTGGAGCAGCACTTGGCCCGGCCGGAACAGTCCGAGTCAGACGAGCATTCAATGACGGCCTTGGTGTCAGCTGGGCAGCCGAACGGGTTTCTTAATGGAATCGGGCAGCCAAAATCGGGCAGCCAAAATTTCCGCCTGAGTCAGAGTAGGTCCTTCTACTTTTGATTCAGACATCTGTACATCCAGCGTCCTTTGCAACTTCATCAGCGACGAGATCATCTCTGATTTAGGATTTGTAGGGCCATCCTGTTTGGAGTGCGAGTGACTGCCGCCAAGCTCAATGTAGATGGAATCCTTGTCGTAGATGATACCGCCCACCCCAGACATGGGGGCATAGATCAGCTTCTCTTTTTCGACAAGCGAACGTTTTTTCAATTTATCCGGTAAAGGGCAAGGATCGGGAAGAAAAGAAACATCTTTAAGGCGGAAATCACCACAGCCTGGGATGTGGATGGGGCAGTGTTTTCTCAAGTGGACACCACGCACGAAACCGTAAAGGCAGATGTCCCGATTGTATTTGGGATTCTCGTGTAATCGACTGGGAGGTGTCATGTCTTCCAATCGGTCCACCAAGACGTAAGGATGAGTCGATCTCCACAACAGAGGTAGGAATTTCATGACCGAGATAAAGCGGCCGAGGTTCTTGATCTCGTTTTTAGGGTAGGTTCCGTGGAGTTGACCAGAAAGGTAAAACAATTTTGCTCCCTGGTAAACTTCTGTTCAAAATCTGTGCTTCAAAACTTTTTTAGTTTTTTTCAGTTGTTTGTTATTCTTGAACATGTCCAGATGAGTCAGAACGCCCATTACTCGGGGGAATCCATGCACCTGGTAATCGTTCGAGATCATAAATTTTGAACACGAGGAGTATGCTTCAGTAAATCTTACCTGACAGATGTTGAGAAATTCAAAAATTTCCATTTCAAAGCCAAACGAAGCATCAGTCAAAAGCAGAACAAGGTCAGCCACTTTCGCGATGTCTATCATTGAGTTGATGTCGTTATTGCATTCCATAAAAGTCACCCTTCGTTTTTTACCTAGATTTTTCAAGAAAAATAATAAGTTTTAGATTCAATATTGTAAAAAATTAACGGATAACGCATTACCCGTGACGATGGTTACGGGCCCCTGCATGGATGTGATATTCTGTCGTGTAAAGTTTTTTATTAGAGCTTGGAGTAGAGTGGTTTTTCCAACTTTGGGTGGGCCAGCAATGGCTACCATGATCGGTGGGGGTTCTAATGGAGTCCTGTCTACTAATGGAATATGCTGCTTTTTCGTTTCCAAATCTTGGGCCCTGAAAAAAATTGAAATTGTTAACAACGAGGGAACAAAAATATTGCCGGCTCTGAAAGAGACTTCATGCAAGCCTTGATTGATCTTTGATGAACCAAGCGATTTACCTGTGAAAATGTTTCTGAGCCTTGGCTACTGACTGGATAGCAAAAGCCTTGGGGTTACGCTGACGGGCATCCATTTCTTGAACGTGCGGATCCTTGACTTTTTTCTTGTCCGCTTTGCGCCCTACAAATTTTTACCATCGTTAAATGTTTTAATCTTCAAATACTGTAATCCGAAAAGTTATGTACCAGCACGGCGTTCCCGGTGGGCCTTTTTCTTGTCCTCAACATGGTCCTCCATCCTTGCTCCCTTTTTTTTCATTTGAAAATACTTATAAAATCTGTAAAAACTGCACCTTGACAAGCAAAAAACTGAAACTACGAAGAAGAAAAGGCCATGTGCAACTGTGCAAGACAAACCACGAGAACAATATAAAAAGCAATAAGCAGACGACGAGAATTGTCAAAAGCTCTATCTAGTGTTGCTTTTGGGAGTTACTTTACAATACCATCTGGGATTCAGAGATGACACTATAATACAGAAGAAGATGAAAAGGGGAAACTATTGCAAATAAATAAATTCTTTCCGTTTGCTAAATTTAAAATAATAATAGCGATTAGCGGGGGGCCCTAGTCATTTTTTATTTTTTTCCTACTATTACTAGAAATATTTCGCTTCAAACACAGAATAAATTGGCTGCGCACAATTGGTGTGGTGCCGGGTGATTTATCCAACCTTCGCCTCCAATTAAACTTATAATAAATTATTTTACAGAAATATTTAATTTTTGTTTTAATATCCTCTGCTTTTTGGCTGGTCGTTGTGTAAAAGATAGAGGGTTCCTAATTTCCTATTGGTTCCTGTTGGTTCGTCTGCTAAATCACACGAGAGTGAAAAATTTGAAAATGAAGAAGAACAAGTTAATGAAAGTTGGTTTGCAAGTTGGGAGTTGCATTTGGCTTATTAATTTCTGAGTTTATCTTTATCGGAATTTACTTATTTAATTGATGGATCTTCTTATAATCTTTAATATTTTTGTCAAAGTCGTTTGAACATTTCATTTCCCTCACCCAATCGTCGTCTATTCTGTTTATCTGAAATTTATAACAGGCACACCAAAGTAGAAAACGAATTTAATTATGTTCAATGTGAAATGCCTTATATTACTGTTGAGTGAGTATATTACTTGCCAAAAATGTTAAATAATAAAAAGACAAACAAATGATGATAGCTATAGTTTTGGTTTAAGAAATTTTATTCAGACATTCAAACAAATCACGCACACACAACTTCGTACATATTCTTCAAATCCACACTCCATTCATTGACACGAAGGAAGATAAGGAAGATAAGGAAATGAGAAAGAAGGTGAAAGTAAAACAAAAAGAAAAGAAATCGGGCCGTGATATTGACAATGTTCATCCAACAAAACTTAAATTCGACACCCATTTAACGCGCCTTCAACAGCTAGCAACTATATTTCCACAATGGTGCGAAAATATTTCGACAACAGATATATAGCGCATATACTTCGACCTAACCTAATCTAACCTAACCTTAACTACCTTAACCTAAACTTAAAAACTAATTGTCGAAGTACTTAAGCATACACTGTGTCGACGTATTCTCGCACCAGTCGAAATCTAGTTGCCATATGTCGAAGGTGCATCAAATGGGTGTCGAATTTAAAGTTTTGTCGGATGAAACTACCAATATCCGACCCAATTTATGAAAGAAGAAGATGACGAAAAAGATGAAGAAGAAAAAAAGGATGAAGGGAAAGATTTAAGGGGAAAGATGAAGAATAAGACAAAAGACATAAAGACATACTAAGCACATAAAAAAGAGTAATTGTTTTTTTGTTTTGTTTTTTTTTTTTTTTTTTAGGTGGGGAGGAAGGGGTATTTTAATTGTACTGTATCGCGGTTTTCCTTTACTTAGGTCCTTTTTTTTGTTTGGTTTGCGAAACGTCGGCTTCGGCCAACAGTTCCGCGTAAGCTGATTGGCAGCTAGCCAGTTTCCCGATGAGGGTCGTCTTACCGCTGATGCCGTCAGAGGCAAACGTACGATTGATCATTACGTAGTATTTTCCCGACAGACATAAAGGCTAGCTTTGACTATGCTGTGTTCGTATGAACGCCAATAAAATGTCATGCCAGTTCACTACATAATACTGTATGTAAGCTATTATGTAACAAATACTGCGCGACATTGAAGCCGAAACAGCAAGTGAATTTTGGTTACGTTTCACATGTTGCGTGGTAAGTTTAGTGAAGGAATGTCTTGAGTCAACTGGATTATGCGGTTTGGCGCAGAGTCCAATTGTGGGATTACCCAAAATGCTTTTTCGACAATAATAACAACAATAAGTTCATCGAAGTTCATTGAGCACAAACAAACAGCCAACCTTTTCTGTTAATGGCGGAGAAGGAAAATATTCGTTTGTCCATTTTTATGGTTTGATTTCGTTTTAACAACTGCCGACATTATACACGCAACAAAATTGCAAATAAATGGCGCAATCTGATTTGGTTAACCCAAACCCAAGTTGACGTCATTTAGTTTTCTTTTTACATTGTCTGCACAAGTGAGAAATCCGTTTGGTTTCTGAACTGAAAAGAAATTTGAGAAAAAGTGAGAAATTCAGGTGTACATACGTATTGCGTCATCGGGGTCTGATTACCGTAATTCAGGCAAACGTTAGATTATGTAATAAATGCTGTTTTTGGGTTCTTGGTTGTCAATACTGGATTGACTTCAGTGTGTAGAAGAATAAGGAACTTTCTCTTCCGATGCATTGTTACATTTTGTGTCTTCGTTGGCAATCCCGCGCTGCAGCAAATTGCGGCACCCGCACCATGTTATTCTCTGATTAGTTATATATTTTGTCATCCGCCACCACACTGCTGCTTTGGTCCGCAAAGTATAAAAGCTTTTAGCTGAGACCGGAGTGGACATCAGTCGACAAAGTCTGCAACCAACCAACCAACATGAATTGTACTACCCTGGTAAGCTAAATATTAGCTATATCCAACACTTAAATATCATAACGGAATTGTATATAGATTAGTCGTTGTTTGTCTGTTTCATTCTTGAATCATTTGTGTCGCATGACGCTGAACTTTTGATTTTCCCCATGACATTCCAGAGTCTGAGTCTTTGCGTCCTGCTGGCCGTTGTGGCCGCAATCGTCGTCGATGGCGCCTCCCATGAGAATCGCCAACGACGCGGCCTCTTCAGTGGACTCCTAGGAGGTGGAGGCTACGGTAAACTATTAATGAATGATTTAAACGTTCAACGATGGATCATGATGGTTTCGATATCGTGATCAACAGGTCAACAGCATGGAGGCTATGATAACCAAGGATACGGAGGGTACGAAAACCAAGGATACGGATACAGCGGATACAATCAGGGGTACGGCGGATATAACCAAGGATACGGGGGTTACGGCGGTGGTTATTAAATCTCGAGAAAAATATTAATTGTTATTTATATTATTCTTGATGTTCCTTTGTACCATAAAATACTATGATTCAATGATCTGTATTTCGCCATTTCAGTCAGAAAATTGGTACAACATTTTCAATCATATCTGTATAACTGCTATTGTGATTAAATTTTCAAATCATTTAAAGAAATAAAACACAAATTTATTTACATTACGACAAAGGTGTTCTGCTGCCCCATTGGGCATTTTGCATTTTGATACCTAATACAATACTCGTTAGCCTATCTCAATTATTATTTGCATTTTCAGGCCTATAGTTAATAAATATAGGGGTAAGAAAACGGTCAGCTGTTTTTTTGTTTGTTTTTTTTTTGTGGGAGAAAAGGAAGATACGTACTTTTGTTTGGACAGGGGCATCCCGCGGTTTGAAGGCGGGCGATTCGAAGGCGGACGATTCGGGGAATTTGGAAGTGGCGAAAAATTTCGCGGATAATTTTAATTGTTTCTTCCTTTCCCTTCGACTGTACAACGCTACAACCCTTTAAATTCAAAAGTTTTAAATGATTCTCCGCGTCTCAAAGGTGCAACATTTGTGTAGGTATCTATTTTGATGATTGAATGTTTGTATAAAAATAAACGACGAATCGATTGATGCTCTTTAATCGTCAAATTGAATTATTCCTGTACGAGATAAGAAGGTGAGTGATGCTCTGCTTTGTCGCGTTGAAGCAGCAATTCAAAACTGATGCCAAACAACGAAACACGCACCGAAATTCTGCATCACCGAGAAAGCGGCCACGAGATTATTGCTATAGAAATACATTTATACGATTTATACTTCCAGCATCATGCACATAAAAAAGTCGAAAAAAGTTTCCCATTATAGGAATCAGAGCCTTGTTTACCTTTTCGTAATGACGCACCATGTCTGCCTTTGGCCTCTTGATTGTGAAAACTTATGGATTTGCTTCACAGTTCACCCAGTTACGAAGAAACTTTTTCCAGCAAACTTCTCAATTCCATTTCATTTTGGCTCACACCAATGTAAATTGGCTATAAAAGCCTTTGACTGAGGCTGAATGGACATCATTCTTCAACCTGTCTTCAACCGACATGACTCGTAATATATATTCCTTTGGTGTCTGTACTGTCGCAGATGGACTACAATTAAATACATTTAACCTTATATAACACGCTTTATTTGATGCTTATTGCCCATCTTTTTTGTTTCCATATGCCACCGATATTCTGTTTTTCCCCATGAATTTTCCAGCTCAGGTTTTGTGTCCTACTGGCCGTTGTGGTCGCAATCGTCGATGCCGCACCGGCGCACCCCGTGAGAAATGCCAACTGCTGGGCGGACCGGCGGACTCCAGCATATATATAGTTAAGAAGATGGTATACTGTATGCTAATAATGGTATATTATGCTACGACTTGCTTCGTACACGAATTTTTTTTTTTAAATAAATTTAACTTGGTGGATTATTTTTTTGAATGCATCTTGATATTCAAAAGTAATATGAAAGGAATTATCACTCGTTGATTGTGCATGAACATTTGAGTTATTGCGAGCCCGAAGGGCGAAGCTAATAATCGCATACGCAGAAAAAAAAAAGCCATGTCACTTTGTCTGTATGTATGTATGTATGTATGTATGTATGTAACGCTCCATAGCTCGGGCTTTTTACGACACATTTCAGACTTTTTGGTCTTAAAAATTAGACAAAAAATATGCGGTGCGACCAGAACAAAAATAATTTCATTTACTTAATTAGTTCTTCTGTAATTAATGAAAAACTGTTAAAATAATTGCTTAACGACTAGTGACATCTGGCGGTGGCGACTACAACTTTTCACCTTAGGTTTAAATTTCACTTTCCACTACATATGTAAGTGTCATTTATTTAAAGTGTTAAGTTTAAAATTCATCCTTCTCGTCGAATAATTTTTATTGAAATATATTCGTAATGGATGGTTAAACATGAGTAAAATAATTTTACGAATATATTCCGCCCAATCAAATCACCACCAGATGTCCGTAGTATCGCCGTGATGACGCAATCTTTGATGTCCCATCCATGACGCAACAACCAGATTTGCATTTATGTTTTGCAGTTATTTGACTAAAAGATGGTTATTTTTAAATTCAATTATTGAACTTTATGTGTAAAAATTGGAAAATAAGAGTTAAGCAAACTAAACGTTAATAACTTGCAAGGATATTGAACTGTGACAGAAAAATACCGTTTTAAGACCAAAAAGTCTGTAAAGAAAAGTGTGAACTGTGAATAAGTCCGAGTTAACAATAGGCCCTGAATTTTTCATTTAAGACAGTTTTCAACTGGCTTACGATTATCCCTTCGCGGCGAGCTGATAAGCTTGCTTTTCTATCTTAATTATATTTGGATTGATTTCAAGTGTTTGCAAAAAATATTTAGGCTGGTTCTACAAAATCCAAGTATTAGGATCCATTTTAAAAAACCTCGTTCCCAAAGCTAGAACATTTTATGGCGGTTAAGTTATTGCCGAGTTATTGCAGGATTTTCAGCCGGGCAATTCTGCCCCCTGGCGTTCGAATCCGTAACAACACACAACTCGTAACGCAACAACCACTTGCTTATAATTTGAAGATATAAAACTATATGTTGCTCAAATCAATAAATTAATGGTTGAACAAGGTCGGAATAATTAAGCAAATATGGAAAATCAAAATTAATTTGACAGGAAGTCCGATTTTTAACGTATAATTTGTCGAATCGCAACGGCAACTCTAGTGCCAATGTCACTCTCGAACCTCCGAGTCTACTTAAGGGCATTGGCTGCTACTGAAAAGTACACGCATTTAAACTCAATAAAAATGGCGTCTCTAGCAAACGGCAGGGCAAGCAACTGCTCATGCATGTCCCGTCAGAAGTGGTTTTTTCTCCTTTTTGTTTTCATCGGTTTCATTTTGATGACGGCTACAGGACTGATTGTTTATTATAATTTCTGCATTCCAACTGGTGTAGAAACCGAAATAATTTGCCTGCCACCGGCTCCAGCAACCAGCTGCCCAGCACCACCAAGCAATTTGCCACCTTGTACATCCCCACCAACTTGTCCGCCCATAGCCGCTTTGCCTTGCCCCAATAGTCCAGCTCAGACTTGCAGACCCTGTCCGACGCATCCTCCGTGTACCACGTCAAATTGCCAACCATTCGTTTGTCAGGCGCAGCCTCCAACTGAAATTCGTCCATTGACAGAACCCGAAATGACCAACACAAGAGCCTTCGATCTGATAACACGACATCCCGTGAATTCTTACCAACGTCTGCAAGTTGCTCTTCAACTGATGGAGTTCAGCATCGAGTGGTGGGCGAATGCTTTCACCGTCCGCAACTGCATACACGACATTAGACGTGTGTGCACCGTTTGCAAGGATCGTTACCATTACTTGCGCTGCATTGTGGAAAACGATCTCGACTCGAACAAAGAAATTCCCAAGGCGACGAGATTCGTCAATGAAAAATATGTCAACGAACCGAGTAACAACATGAACCACATTTACGCACTGAATGACCGTGGGAATCGCTACTGGTTTCCGGAAGACATCCGCCGCCGAGCCTATCATTCCGCCAAAGAAGAACAATTTCAGAAGTATTTTGAAACGGACGTGGACATGTGGAAGTGGGGACTGCATTACGATGAATACATTCCGCTTCAGATCAACCAAAGGGCACTCAGTTTTTGGATCGACAAAGCCGGGACACCGAACAGAAGACATTGCACACCTTGCGAGGGAACGAATCCTCTCCATCACATGAGTTGTACTGCCTATCCGCATTACTTGTACGAAGGTGGAACCCGGACCACTGAATACGATTACACCTGGTGGCCACCGCACCAGCTGTAAGTTTCAGGCCCTGTGTTACACGTTGAATAATAAAACTCTCGATTAAACTTGATTCTGATAATAAACAGTCGAATACAAATGATTTAAAAAAATATTTTTCTCGACTCTGAATTTACTTTATTTCCCTCTATTATTAGCCGATTACCCTTTATCAACGATTACCCTATACGGAACACCATTTTCAAATAATAACTGATGCAATTTATTTTCCGGAACTATAGCCAATTATAAGGATACAATTTTAAATAGCAAAGGAGGTGGTGCACAAAAGATAACGGTTTAGCCTGAATGGTCTTCTTCTTAGCAATTCATCATCCAACGAAGATTTTGTTGTTCGTTAGTTTTATAGTCGCGGGAAACATCTAGTAGGTTAATTATTTTGAGGCTCCAAAGGGTAAGTAAGCGCACATGTCGTCGCATTTCTTCTTGGACGCGAAACGATTTGCGTTGCCACCGCAGCCGCCGTAAATAAAATTTTTGCATTCGCCTTTATTACGCGAGTCAGTTGGCGGATCGAAATACCACGCAGTTACCGCCGCTCGGCACATTCCAGAGTCTTTTTTTAAAGTGCACACATCTGCGAGAAAAGAATTAATCATAATGATGTGTACAGTTTTGGATTTTTTGAATTTTAGTAGACTTACTTGCCGGTGTTGCGCACCTCTTCTCACATATCTTTTTTGTCCCGAAACTGTTAAAGTTGCTGCTGCATTCACCGATGTTGAACGAGTAACAAGTTCCAGTCGCTTTGTCGAAATACCAAGTGGGAAGTAATGTTCGGCACTTGACGGATTCTCGCTTCAAACTGCAAACGTCTGTTCAAAATTTGAATCATTAAGTATTTTCATACAGGTATAGGCCTATTTGCAGTTTCCTTTCCCTTATGAACTTGTGCGTTATACTTACCATCAAATTGGGCCGCTTGCGATGTGACCAACATCAAACTCATAACGAGAAACTGATATGAAAATAAAAAATTTTATATTAATTGACTAACGGTACAATCTCGACAATTAGTAGTCTGCTCATGATATGAACTGTGAAGAATAAAGTAAAATATGTTTTAGCTTACCAAAGAAAACATTGCAAAAGATGTTTTCATGTAGCCTAATAAAACCGCTTGACAAATTTGAGTGTAAAGACGACGGTGGAAATTGCTTTATTTACCTCTGGCTGCCAAAGCGTATCTGAAATATTTGAATGGTGTATTAGACAATATAAGATGCTCTAAATTATACGTTCTATTATATACTCAATTGAATTTTGCGTGCGTGTCAATCTAAACTGGAATCAACCAATAGTTAATTGACAAATGTTATCCGTGTCCATGGGAAAAAACTCACCGATATATTTAGCCAATGATGACATAATTTCGGCGGTAGTATTATTTTCCCGAGGTTAGTAATGCGGATAGCTGATACTCGATAACCAGTCAGAAAATAAAGCACGGGTTTTTCTCGTAGAGTTTCTTGTCAAGAGCGTGGTTTTTCTCTAAAAAGCACGCAAATTTTTATTTTTATTGTTTAATTAGATTCATTTTACATTTCATCTTGACGTAATTCTTTAAATTAACATATTGGTAATCCCATACGCAGATCGCGTGCCTATTGGTGTTGGTTCTTGCCGCCCAAATTCAAGCTCAAATTTACGGATACGGTCTCGGCGCCGTAAATGGTGGATACTGCGGAAACTACGGTGCCTATCCGTTTGCTGACGTTCGCGCCACCACGGCCTATACACAGAAATCCTCGTCACTTACGTCAATCCTGATCTTTCTCGGCCATCCAGTCAGCCAGGACTAGCGCTAGCACTCGAATCAATTCGCATCAAAAATCAAAATTCGAGTTGAATTGTTTTTTTAACGCTATTTGAGTTGAAAATGAATTAAATCTAATTGCGAGAAACTCCTTTAGAATCCATTCTAATGAAATCACGAAAAATTCTAAAAAGTCATTTCTTGAATTAGGCAGGAAATATTACACTAAAACATCCAAAATTTTAACTGTTTTCATTTATTGCAGTATAATATCACTTGAACCGCACTTAATTTAGTGATAATTCAATTATAATAGAATATCTCCTTAGTTTAACGAAACGAAGAGGTTAGCGCATCTAGCGGTTGAAATTGAAACTAAAAAAGTCGCAGGGGAGAGTGGGGCTATTTGGACCGATTTGTTTTCTCGTGTTGGACCTTGCCTAATCATCCGATTAAAAAAAAAATGTTTTTTTTTGTATTTGCCTCACTTATAATATGGATAATTATTTGGAAATAAGATATTTATGAGGGATTTTTCTCGCGCTTACTCTGGGACTCACCCCCCTCCAAGCTCGCTCTCCCCTTTGCACATCCGTCTATTGACTAATTATAATGGTTGAATCGAATAATAATCTATAATCGAGGGGTTGTCAACTCGATCCGAAGGTGTACGGATCTTAAATCCAAAAATCATTTTTTCAGATTTTTGGGATTTTTTCAGATTTTTTCAGATTTTTTCAGATTTTTTCAGATTGCTATAAAGTCTTATTTTACCAGATGGAACACCCATTGATTGACGTGGCTTTACTTTACAGATAATTGTCCAGCGCTGGACAATTTCTTTGCAAACCTCTGACAAAATTTGGAATGTAACTTTGTGCCCAGGTGAAAGTTTGAACTTGGACGGGCACCGTGAAAAGATAGATCCAAATATTTGTAGTTTTTCTTCTTTATTCATAATTTCGAGAACATCAGGATCACCAAGTACATCTCGGATGTACTCTTCAATCATGACACTTGACTCATTTACTTTAGCCAACGCACGAATTCCACTAAAATTGAGATCGTTAAGTATTTTTTAAATACTTTCAGGTACAATGACCTTGTTTTCTTTTAACAATTCCCATGTATCGTCATCCTCTCTACAAATACCAGAATTTATAGAAGTCATTTTTCCCATCAAAAATTCCTAGCATGGCACTGACTGCAGACAGACCAAGAGACAGACAGAAGCCCAAGGGGAATTATTAACACAGTAAGGGGAATTAGAATCGATAACGAAAAAAATCGATTCTTATAAAATTTTGTCGATTTATTAAACCAAAATTCTTGGAATTTTGGGATTTTTGGGATTTTTGGATTTTTGGATTTTTTGGATTTTTTAGGGATTTTTTTGAAAAAATCCGAGGGTGTACGAGGATTTTTTTGAGTTGACAACCCCTCGTCTATAATAACCCAGAATAGGCAAAATGATAAAAATAACTTTTGAGGTTACGCATCTTTTATTCTAAATTTGAATTTCAAATACAAATAACAGACATAAATTAATATTCAGACCCAAATACATTTTTTGTTGTTGACTTGTCGTATGGGTTTTTTGCGTCTTCTTCATATCCCGAACTGACTTCAACAGTGCTGCTGATTGTCGATGGGCTGCACAAATCAATTGTCGATGGGCTGCACAAATCAATTGTGTTCCCACTTTGGTTAGTATAAGATGTAATGATGAGAATTAGAGGTGAGGTGCTAAAAATAGAGGTGTTTGTCCATCCCTCCGTATCGGTAGTTGATGGCCAGGATGTTAATGAGTATGATGATGTTGATGAGTTGATATGAGTTGATATGTCCGACATGGGGGTGGTCATGGGAGTGGACATGTGGTTAGGTAAGGTAAGCTGCAATTAAACTCTATAACTTAATACCAAAAATTGCCACGTAATACAGCCTGTTTCAAATGAATGGAACATACGGAATGATGGACTTCAGGAAAACACCTCTTTACCGCCTTAAATACGGCTATTTCAAAATCAGAAACAATTTCTTCAACACATATACTGATTAAACAGTGTTTTTTATCGCCTCAAAAACCTTTACATAGTCAAAGACTCTTTAGCGAATTCCTTTGGTGCTGCTCTAAATGTGCCATCCATAAACCACTGAGGCACTGACAACAGCTGCCTACAAGTTGCCGTTGTTCATTCGTTAAAAAAAGCTTGTGGCGGAACCGGGATGACAGAGACCCTGCAAGTATAGGATCATATGTATGTGAATGTGAAACAATCTCGGTCTAAATTAATTAGAAAAATTTTAGAAACTAATATTTGTAGTTGTGTTCTATCAAAAATTGGATGATATTTAATAGTTACCATTTACTGCACCCAGGTTGATTTTTTAGTTTGGTTCTGTCAGGTCAATCTTGGGAAAGGGATGTTTTCTCTCCGATTTACAGCCAGAACAAAATGTTTAAAAAACGGAAGCTGCGTTTTCAGAAGCTCTACAGCTTTCGTAGAAAGACAATTCTGAACAATCTTCCCGGCCGTGGCAAATGGTTGTTTTCTTGATGCCTCCTTAGTGTCCCTCACAAATTCCAATATTATTTCCGTTCTAACATCGGCAGATTATGAGATTTCTCAGTGCTATGGGGAGGAATTTAAAATATTGTTGACTGTAGATTTTCATGGCATTTTTTTTTCTGTTGATAATGGCAGTTCCTCTTGCATTCTTCTGTCGGCTTCTTGGTAGCTCCGAACTAATAGATGACAACTAAATAAGAAAAGAAAGCGTCTGGAAATCAGACTTAATCATAAGAAAAAAACTCAAAGTTTAATCAAATGAAATGATTTTTTTGGGGAAACGCGAGAACGATCGACAAGGCACTTTAACATTTTCTCATCATGATGTGAAAAAGGACCAATGCCAAGTAGACCAACTAGAATGATTTAAAAGACTGAACCAATAGCTCATGCAGTAACTTAGCAAAGCACTTCCTTGAATAGTTCTATAACAGTCATTAACGTAAGAATTGGGGACTTCATTGTCGTCACTTTCACTTTCTGACTCTCGGAGAGAAGCACTCTGTACATAGACATCAGATTCTTGTTCAAATGTTTCCTGGAACGAAGATCTAACACTGACATATGGCCGCACCGCAGTCCTTGCGATTGCTCAATAGTAGAAGCCGTATCATTCCATTCTTGATTATGTCTTTTGCAAACCATTGGATTGCTTTATGGCTAGAGCTGGACAACTCGACCAGGGCCTGTCGGATCTGTTGGTGTAAACCGCTTTGCTAGTCCTTTATGCCGCATATTTAGCACAGATTCATGGGAATTCTTTGAAAATAAAGTAGTTCGTGGATCTTGATTGTCAGCGTCTTTTTCAATCTGCCAAGAAAGGAAAAAACAACAACATTAGTTTGTCAAATAGTAATTGGGATATTAAAAAGCCATTAATGTACCAAGGGCTGATTAGCGTGTTCGTCAACTTCATCCTGGATCGAGTTGTGAGTGTTATTCATGAATTAATTCGTAGTATTGACATGCACATATAATAAAATTAGAACTGCTAATAGCTAAAATGTTTTTCGATAACTTTTGCTTACCGTAAAGTGCCTAGCATTGACGTTCAATTCAAAGATCTTATTTCCAATTATATATTTATTAACCGAGAATTCATCGTTTTTCCATGTTAACACACATCCATTTTTATGATTCTGAATGTTCTTACACCAATCAAAGGTATCACCATTGAATTTTTCATCTATATAACAGACGCCCGACCCTGTAAGAATTTAGAAAATAAGTTTCAATCATATACAAAGGTAAAATTCGAATAATGAAATCTAATCTTACTTTCCATTTGTAGTTATACTCATTGAGGATGAAAAATTATTTTTTTTTACCCTTCTTGCATTTTTGTTATGTCCGCAATTTTGTTGATGGTGGGACTGGGACATTCGACCGCGGTTAGCTCCAAATCTTCTTCGTTTTCGAAATATTCCAGCTGAACGGGAGTGTCTTCTGATGTCGTGTTCTCCATCTTGACGATTGCAGATCTTGACTGATGTGTTATGCTAAGTGTTGCCATCCATTATATACTAACCAGTTGATGAGGTCTATTCGTAACCTTGACTATATGTAAAACGTTTACGTTTACGAGAAATGGGTGACGGTGTTGTGAATTCCAAGTTAATCAAACGGGTTTCTTCGAACGTCAAACTATTTGTTTCTTCCGTTTCTCGTGAAGAAATTCGTTTATCCTCAAGGGATTTTTCCAAACAATGATATAAAACTATTAAGTGTCATCAAGTCAAATAAATAAGTCCTTAAAGTTAACGTGTATGAACATCTCCAGTGCAATGAATAAAAGTTAAATTTTCCCGTGAAATATGTTGTTTGTTGAGTATAGCTTCCGCATTTCTTTCGTAAAAAACGGACGTTGGGTTTTTGGGAATTAAAGGTTGGCTTGTCTTAAAGGGAACATGCCGCAGTCGTTTCAATTACGATAGGATGGAGTGTTGGAATATTGCGGTTAATATCTATCTGTTTCAATCGAAAGCGCCGCACTTGATTGTCACGGTTTGCGTTTGTTCTGAAAATCATGCGTATAATGAGAGGAGGACGAAGGTTGTGAGTTTAGTGATGAAATAAAAAAAACTGCGAAGTTTTGCGGGTTAACATTGGAGAATATTCGTGCAATTGAAATTCATTATCGAAGTGGAAGTAATCGACTTCTGAAATACATGGATCCCTACGTGTGGCACCCGGAAGTTAGAGTAAGGTGTATTTGAAAAAATGTTGTGTTACATTATTTGCTAAATGCTGTAATTTGCAGTGTAGATTGGCTTGCTGTTTCAGTCAAATTATGATAACTTGAGTCGGTTTTTGCGGCATCGGTCGGATTAAGCTTCGTGAGCGGAGAAGTGGATAAAATTTTTCGTGAAGCAAAGGTAATTACAGAAGGCAATCAGCCGGATCCCGTAAAAAATTAATTTGTGTTCGGTACGAATCGCAAAAATTTATTTAAAATGCTTCTCTATTTTGAATACTTTTGGTTCTTCATGGAGACGATTTTCGCCTGGAGTTTCGCCGCACTAATATGTCTTTTGTACGTGATGGTGTATTTTTTATTGAAACGTTGCTTTGGTTTTAAGGCAAATCTGGATGATTTCGTATAACTTTCAATTTTTTGTTTGTACGAATCTAAGTGTATCATCAATGTTTGTGATAATTGGAAACCACATTTTTAATTTAGACATTAAAAAGAAAGAAAAAAGTGAAAATGACTGTCGGAATACTTTAACTGAGTAATTTAGTCAGACATCAAACCTTTTTACCTTTGACTGCTAGCTTTATTACAAAGAATGGGTTGTATATAATAGGAAGAGACTATTTTTGTAGTATAGAGAAATAGTATCGATATGTGTGTTCCGTGTGAGATGAGTCGAAAAGAAGATTGTTTCAATGGTATTATAGTTGTGTAAGATCTAACATAGGTAAAGGAAGTTATTCTTGTTGTTCTTTAGTTGAAAAGGATAGCCAATATTGTTATTTTTGACAGTATGCTTACACTCAATGTCAAAAATCATGTCATAACATACATCATGTCATAAAAATATGTTCATTAGAGTGAGTAACAGCTGGAGGTAATTGGATTAGCATTCAACATTTGTATCAATTTTCGCAGAAGATCATGTTGAGTCTATATGTTGCTCCAGTAACATCGGAATTGTATGGAATCTAAAGTAGAGAAGAATTTTAGTCTCTTTTTAATGAAAGTGCATTGAACATTTTGTCTTATTACCTTGGGCAGCATGCTTATCCAAACATTTTCAAAAGTAAATGTAGCAAAAGACAAGAATTCAGTGTTGTCGAAATCAGCTGGAGGCCATGTGATCCAGTCCAGTGTCATCCATATCCAGAATCCGTATCATTATCGAGAGAGTCAGATGAGAACTACATGGTGTGTGTGGAATGAAATCTCAACTAGTGGAAATTAAAGTAAATGTAGGATGTTAGCTTTGATTGTCTGTGGGTGCTATCGATATTCAATTGAAGTACCTTTTGAAGTGTGTTTTTTTTATACAGACAGTGGGATGCAACGTTGATGCTTCTGACGATGTTGATGCATAATTTAAGCTTCAGACGAATTCGGTTGAACAATCCCGATGTTTGAAAGAATCTTGTCCACAAAAGTCGTAAAGTTCAACAGATTTTTCTCCTTCATATTTGACAAGTTTACGACGTCACCTACCACGTCATTATGCGTGAGTCTTTGGGTTCGGAATGAAAGTTTGGCCTTTGATTGCTTGTCCTTTGAACCTGAAATTATCAAATAAAAAATTGGAGGCACCGGATTGGATTCAGGTACGGCGTCTTCCTTTTTGAACTCCATCTCTTGGTAGGTTGCTTTGGGGAAATATATAGAGATTAGATGCATCCTCATCTTGCGTTCCAAAAATATCATCTTCTGGTTCAAAATATTCGCTGATCGCCAATTGTGAATCCGCAAGTGTCGATTCAACGTCAGGAACGATCAGGATACTGTACTATTAAATTCCGCTTAAAACACAGGTGTTACAAAGAATGTGCATCCAACGTATGTAAACTAATCAGTGGAGGCAAAATATTGCGAATGCATTCCTTTTTACTGACAATGAGTGTCATGAAGACGACTATGATGAAACCAATGAAGAACCGAGACAAAAAAAAACGTAAAAGAAATAGAATGGGAATCAATGTTGAGAAAATGATTGATATGATTATGATGAGAGAACTTGATAAGAAAGGAGAGAAGGAATTTGAAAAATTGAGAAAAGATATCTATCTTTTCTCAATTCTTTGTTTTCTCAATTCTTTTGTTTAAACAAAAACGTAATGACGAAGGATACAACAAACCCAAAACCCCATAAGAATTCTGATGATTGCTGTAATACAATGGACAAAAAAGGAGTGAGAGACTAGATTAATGACAGTAATGAAAGAAATAAGTGATTTGTGTGATTCGCCTTAATCAATATTCTAAAATTTTGTTAAATAATGGGATTAATATTAATTATTAGCAACGATAATTCTCAAATGATCTTTTTTTTTTCTGTGAATACGGTGCTTTTAGTGGTTTATTTGTGAATCTTCAGTCATATCTGCTAAAATACAAATCCATCTATAATAACATTTACATTAAAAACAGATTATCTCATATTCAAGTTATCGGCCATTTCTGGTGATCAATGAAGTTTGTAATTTCTCCCTGTTTTGCTTGACATAATAATGCTAAAATATCATTGTTTTCTCATTGCTCACTTGTTGGATTTACATTACAATGTATGGCAATATTACCTAGGGTAAAATTTTTGCCATAATATCGCCTCTTTCTGAAGACAGCAAATGTTATGCAGCGTACATGATGACACAACAATACTCTCAACTTTCTCAATATTGACATAAACATCGTCTTGGATTCTTCGAAATATATTTTTTAATTTGCCAAATAAATGTTCAACGACCATTTTCGTAGCTGAAAATTTAAAATTAAAAGTTCTTTAGAAACCAGCCAGTTCCTTTTTCATATGATGATAAACACCACTCTTCAAAAAGAAACGCTGAATCCCCAATGATGTGAAACCGTTTGGGATTAAACAAAATAGAACAACAATTACACAATTTGTCATTCATAAACTTAAAAGAAATCGTGAGAGCTTGCAGTGAATCCACTAAACACATACGAAAAAGTGCCATCATAAACAACAATGACTATTATGACAAAGATAAATTTTATCAAGTATACGTTCCTGTACGTTTTTTTAGTATATATGTTGTTCATTGACGAGAAATGGTACTGACTTAATTGTGTGTATGATTTTTATGTAGCTTGCTCAAAGACTTGGAACTCGCTCTACCTCAGCAGTGGCTATTTTTTTACTTAAGTTACTGCCAACATTTTGAATGTAAAAGTTCCTGTAAGTTTTTATAGTATGTTTTCTTTGACGGGAAATGGAAATGACTTAATTTTATGTTTGGTTTTTAATTTAACTTGCTCAAAAGCTTGTGGCTTGAGTTCTTCTACAACACCAGGAAAACAACGGATCTGGTGTGTCATTCACAGTCGTAACAATGTTTAAAATGCCAGTTATTTTTTTTTATTGTTGCGTAGCTGATTTTGGTTAACTCTAATTAAAAATAAACTCCAAAAAAAAACTAAAATAATAACTCTACTTGTAGCCACTTTACATCTTGCTTCAATGTCAGTTCGATGACTTTTCAGGTATCATTATCAGGTATAATTATCACAACAAGTAAGCATGTTTTTGTTTGTATTTTACAACAAAATTGTGCACTATGAAGAGTTTAGTTCCACAGCACCACTTACAAATTGGTTTGTTCTAAGGCTTTACTTCCCGTTATGAAGTTGGAACTATCTATTTTGAAATTATTTTTACGTTGAAATCAAATTTATTGGCCAACTTAACAAAACGACTAAAGTAGGGCCTATGATGATGGCACGTCTCCATCGGCATGTGAAAGCAGCGTTAACTAGAAAAATGCTTTATGCTCAAGTTACTCATTGTCAGGAAATTTTGTATATTCTTCGAGAGACGTGCAAAAACTATAAGAAAGGGAAAACTTGGCATTTGAATTGTGTGATTATTCACAATGCTGATTACTTTAAAACGTAAGCACAATTCAATGACAAAACTAAGCTAACTCAAATATATTTTTATATTCTCAGGGGAAGTCTTTCTATTTCTTAGAGAGTGGAATAAAGGGATAGATTTTTACCACTGGGATTTGTATCACACAATGTCTTTTCTGGAACAAAACATAAAACAGAGATCGTAACTGCTATAACAATTGTTTATTGAAATTATAAATGGCACTTGTACAATAATTGACAACGATTGCGGTTTTCACCAATTGACTAAACAAAAAATTTTGAACTAAACTCATCTATTTATGTATTTATACAACCCCTAGTGATGATTTCCGCAAAATAAAAAAAATGCCAAAATGGTATCTTTGAGTGGCGGATTGCTTGTAAATATTAGCTTAAAGCCTCAAACCTACACTGACATATTTAGAAATGTACACGGAACAAAACTTACTTGCTAGTTCAATGCAAATTTCCGGAAGTTGACAAAAAAGCAAATTAGTAAAAATCTAACAAGTGAACTTAATTGCTGGAAAATTTACAGTATAATAATCCACATCATTATCTTACGTTAGCTGCCGATATTTGTCTTTGGAATTGTGTAAAATAAAAGTAACTGAAATGGATGTTTCTGACTGCTGAAAGCAACTGGAATAAATCTGGAATAAATCTGGTTTTGTATGCACAGGAAATTAACGAGAACCAAAAGATGTTATGTAAAAGTATATAATAGAAATTTTGGTTAGTTTTGGGTTACCTAAATTCACACTTTTTTAACAGTTTACTTTAGCTTTGCCCTACTAGCACACATTGTCCATAGGACGTCCATTGGATATCCGACGGTTGATTTTCCGTTTGTCCGTTTAGCGTTAGCTACGGATATCCTATGGATGGTATATTTTGATCCAGATAACGGTTGGTCGCGGATGGTCATACTGGGATGTCCTATGAATGTCCATCTGGTACCAATCTCGGATGTGAAGTCAGCCGTACATTCGTGACATCGTATGGATATCAGAATAAGGATCTGAAACGAACGATTAATTTCACACCCCAGATTGGTACCGATGGACATCCATAGGACATCCCAGTATGGACCGTGTTTTCTTGATCCAAACATTCCATCCATAGGATATCCGTAGCTGACGCTAAACAAACGGACGGTTTTCGTTCATAGGATATCCATAGAACGTCCTGTGGACATTGTGTGCTAGTAGGGAAGCTTGAATATCCCCTTTGTTTCATATTCTCAAGAACAAGTATAGTATGGTTGCATAACACTGGCATGCCATCCAAGAGTCCCGGGTTCGATCCCCGATGAAGTTAGATCTTTGAATTTTTCTCAATTTTTTAACTGATACCAAAGACGTCCGTTTTTTGGACGTCCATGGATATCCCAAGTTGGACGTCCACAGGAGAGGACATTAGTATATCCATTAAACATCCATAGGACGTCCAACTGGGACATCCAACTGGATCGGCTCTGACATCCATAGGATATCCTATGGATATCTCTGTGCTAGTAGGGTGCTGACTTGCACCTTCATCAGGCAGTTCTGTGGGCAATCTGATTGGATTTGACTAAAAGAAAGATCAACAAAATCTTCAAAAACTTGCTCAGATTTTGCAAAGTGCTTAGCAGCCTAAAAAAAGAATATTATGTTACGTAGGGGACAGGAAATGCCAATGACATAAACCAATGAAGATAATGAATTACTTTTACGTTAACATTTCCATGGATTTTTAATTGGATTTCTGAATCAAGTGAAATAATCCACAAACAAGACACAAGAACAAAACTTAAGAAAACAAAGTCTCCCGACAACATTTTGTGTAAATGAGATTAATTTCTTTCATTGAAAATCTCCAATAGAGCAGGAAAATATCTGACAATGCTGCGATTCACGTTCTGACTCATTTTCTACAGGCACTATTATATTAATAAAAACAGATGTGATTAATACTCAAAGAAATAAAAAATAAAATAATAACTAACCTAAGTCCAAATTTGTGGTGCCAAAGTCTCGCAAGATATTTCACAAACTGTTTTCATTTTCTATAAAAAGCAGTCTGATTTGAGAAAAATCATCTTCTCTTTGCAATACTTGTGCTTGAAGAATACGTCCGACAAGGACAGTTCATCAAAACCGTTGAGCTCAGCCCCATTATCTGCGTCAAACCAAGACACGAGGTAGCAAAACACAGGAGTTGCCGCAAGATCATCTGGGATGTGAAATAGCTGGGTTTGCTTTAACAGTTGCTTAATTCCGCTGTCGACGAGAACAACAAAACACAAAGATGAACCTGATTTCATTTTTCGAACAGCAGTTATCATACCAGTTATTTACCACTGTAATACTCGTGGTGTCAGCTGATTGATTGGTGAAGTTCATTTAATCTATTCACGCGACCGTCCATTCGCAGTCACAATGAGTGTGCGAGTTCATAACAAATTTTACATTTCAGATTATGCTAGGAAGGCATTTTAAGCAAAGTCGATATGGCAAAGTTTACTTTAAAATAACACAATGTTGAGTCACAGCAAGTGATGCATAAATTAAGTTGTCGCACTCAAAATTTTGTTTATGCTGGTATGTTGTGGATGATTAAAGCATGTTGAAGTAAAGTGTTTAAACTATTAAATGTAATGCATTGTATTTCACTTATTCACTGTGACAAATTATATTTTTCTCAGGGAGGTGGAGAGACTGAATTAGTATCAGGGGTCTACACTTTTAGTCTAAACCAAATAGAGAAGCAGACCAGAAAAGAAAAAAGTCAGCTAGTAGCAACACTGGAGACTGATGGAACCTTACGAGGTCTTTTTAAGAAGAATTTTTATGCCAGAAATCTCAGAATGTTTTATTCAAGAAGAGATCGAGCTCGTAATAAGGAATTTAAGAAGTACCCAGGACAAGCAAATTTATCTTGACTTCATTGGTTTTGGTATTCTTGGTTCCATTGTTGGAAACTAGCTCACGACATGTCGGCTTCCTTGTCTGGAAACAGCGAAGATTTTTGCATATCGAATTTGGAAAAAAACAAACATATTGATTGTTGATGAATTTGCTCTACTTATCCCTTTTTATTTTTCAAAGACTCGGAAAGGCAAGCGTTCTGTCTTCTTTGTTGTCAATAACAAGCAAGTGAGACCTGGCTAGGATGGTGATTCATATACTGCCATATGGCCTAATAAAAGAACAGGAATGAAATTCTCGCCATTGTCTTGGGAAGTTTTTAAAATTAAGCACGAAAAGGTGGCTGCAGATAGTCCGCAGCGAAGAGTTGTCGAAGAATTTTGGAATCTTCTATACAACGCCTCCAAAACGGATTGCTACCACAGATACTGGTTCGTGACAAATTATAGTGCATTGCTAATACAGAATGAGTGTTAAAGGATTTTTGTATCTAGGACTGGGTAGTGCATTAAAAAGGACCAAGGACTTGAATGTCAATATGGTTTGAGTCTAAAGACCCTGAACGTCCAGTGCGGACCAATATTTTCAGCTTGGAAAGAAATTTCATCAGTTATTAGATCGATGCAGGTATTCACTTAATTTGTAAAGATTGTGATTAATTTTAAAGGTTCAAATTTGAATTTGATGTTTTTAGGCTGTTCGTGTGAAATCCCGTAATATTCAACATGTGGGCCTAATGATACCGGAAAACTCCATTGAGTTCGTACTCGCGATTCTCTGGTGCAAAGGACATCGTCAGTGCTAAATTTTCTCTTCAGGCGGACTTGACTCAACATTTGCTGATACTCGTCTCGTGAGCTTTCCGTTATTCTGAATAGAACTCGGATTACTGCTTTCTTTTGTTGTGTAGTAAGTAAAATCGATCTGTCCAAGTTTGATGTTCTTCATTGTGGCATTAAAAGGCTAAAGTTAAGAAGTATAGTTCAAGAATATATGAGCATAAATCTCAAGGATCCTCTTGGCAGCGCTGTCTCTCACGAAATGCAAAAACGCTTAAGTGGATTTTCTTCAAATTTGCATAGTCTGCTCTCGCATAAAAGTTGCTGACGATGGGGAGGGGGCGAATGCATAATAGACGGTCACTATCCCCTTTGTTGTATGTTGAAGGCCACCGTATTTAAGTATTATGCGGCATTAATGATTCAGTTGCCTGGCGCTCGTCAGACCTTAACAGCAATGTAGTATACACCGATTCGAGGTGGTAGATTTCAGTTTGCCGATGCGAACGGAAGGTTACGGAAAACACCAAACAGTGAGCAGGCACAGTGGTAACTTTGAGTGAGTTGGGGAAGGTTGTTGTGTTGAATGCCGGTTGGTCAGAATATCTATCCTAGCTGGGCCAATTTGTCGTCCAAGCCCAGCAAGAGCAAGGACGCCGTGTGGCGTCTCTCCTTGCCGACATCCGAACAACATTCGTGCTGCTATTGGCCTCGCTTCGTCGCCAAAGTCGACCCTGACAAAGTTAGGGGTGTTACTAAACTATGGAATTGGAACTTCCAAAATTGAAGTATAGAATCTGGAATTCGAACGAAAACTATGGAATTCAAGGGCCGACTTTCCAGATTTTAGCAAAATTTCTGCCGTCTAAAATATGGAAATGGAACTTCCAAAAATTAATGGAATTCAACTAAAAATTCAAAAAAATTCACATTTTATTTTATTTTTTGTGGCACTAGATGGCATATATATTTCATATTCACATTTATTTACAAAAGTGCTACCAATACTGTCCAACCCTCATATTGTTCATTATTCAAGCCACCTAGCGCTCGCGAAAAGAAAATTTTCTCCTCATTGCCTTTAGGGTCTGTCTGACCACCCCCCCTCGGTAGGTGTAGACTGACGCTATGAGGGAGACCACACCAAGAGACCCTAAAGGCAAAGAGGGGGAAATGTTGTTTTCGCGAGCGCTAGGTGGCGTATAGGATGAAGCCCGGCATGGCCAAAAAACGAAGAAATTTTGGGAAATTTTTTCCAAAATTTCAATCATTAATATCTCGGCTTCTAAGCGGAGTATTTAAAAATAATTAAAATAGTTTGAAGAAACGGGCTATCTTATCATTATATACTAATTAGATTTTTTTAGGTGCAGCAGTTGACGAGAAAACTGCTGCACAAAAACCGAAAAAAGTCAAAATTTTGGCTACCCCATCTCAGTTTTTTTTTTAAATATCTCCTAAACTAGAAAAGCTAAGCGATTGCGATTTTTACCAATCGACTTAGCGAAAATTTTGCATAAAACTCATATATTTTTTTATTTTTAGGACCCCCAGCAATGATTTCCGTAAAATAAAAAACCCCAAAACGATTTCTTTGAGTCGTAGATTGCTAGTTAACTTCAAATGAAACTGAGAAATATAAATAAAAAGTATTGTAAATCAGACCTGAAATAAAGCTAACGCAGGTCAATTTTTTGAAAAAAGTCGCGTTTCCCTAGCCCTAGCCGTTCAACTGGAAAAAAGGCCAAAGTGACCTAATTTGCATAAGGTCCTCTCGGCTTTCCAAAGACTTTTACATCCGGCCAAAAGTACTCCAGAAAATGTAAACAAAAATCTATAAAAAATCAGAGGTGTTCCCACTACCTCTAGTTATCTCTTAACACGAAATTTCAAAGAATTTGGTTAAAACTGTACTAACTAAAGGACTGCAAAAACAGCGTTTTTGCATAAGGTCCTCTCTGACTTCCAAAGACTTTCGGTAGGTACTGTACAAAGAATTTTTTTTTAATTTTTTAAAATACTGAGGTTCTATTGTCGGTGGAGTTTTTCTGTCCTTGGAGTTCTACGGTCGCCATACCTTTTATTCAATCGTATTTTTCTTTATTTGCTTGATCTTTCTTAACATGTATAAATTCATTATGTTGTGTTGAATAATAATAAACTATAAAAATTCAAGAATTTTATTCGTGTTCCATTTTTTTAAAATTCTGTGTTCAATTTTGGAATTCCATATTTTTTCGTCTATTTCCATACTTTAGGCTCCTACTTCCATTGTTTGAGACACCTAACGCCACCTAGCGGATTCCATAGTTTTCGGTTGAATTCCAGATTTTATACTTCCATTTTGGAAGCTCCAATTCCATAGTTTAGTAACACCCAAAAGTGAGGACAACGGAGTTAGTAGCATCAGTAGTGAGTGTATGGACTCTGCAGACGGCGAGTCAAGCAGACGACGCTGAGAGGAGCAGGGGAGTCAGTCTTGGCTAGCTAGCCTATTCATCGCGTTTTGCTCTCGTCCCCTCCCGATTCGGCATAAGGTATTTATTGGCTACGCCAGCGGCCGTCAGTCGGCCTTGAAGTTACAACCAAGCTGGAAAGGCACAACCAAAGGACTCACTAGATCTCCAGTGAGGTTAGCATGAACCAGTGTTAGGTCCCCGCACCGCCCGACAGGCCCAGCTTCCATTTAATATTGTAACTCATCAACCCAATGAAAATAACCCATTTGTATACTTGTAAAACTGAAAATATGAATCGGTAATACACTGGGCAGCGCCCCTACAGAGTACGCCCATTAAAACATTAAAAAAGGTAATACACTGACTACCCTCGCTACATCGGTCTAAACAGTGAGGAAGTACATAACTCATTCGACTTAAGTGTGTGTATCACACGGGAAAGATCCGCCAAAGTCTATCAAACGTGTGCTAGTATATAGATTACAGCATCTAGTCAGTCCTGGCGGTCATTAGTTCCTCTTCCTCAAATAGTCCCACGACTAAATTCTTCGTCACTTTGGTGTACTCATTTGGCTTTGTTCGAAGTTCGAACACGTCCTCTTCAATACCACACTGGAGGATGACTGCCTAATAGTTTCACGATAATTAATTAATTTTTTAAAACGCCTGACTTTTGCTCTTTCTACATCATCCCTTCCCCCTGCTTTCCCCGCTCTACCTTCAGCAATCCCACCGGCTGGTGCTGTCGGAAAAGCTGATTTTACGACGCTCACAAGAAAGTCCTTCATTAATATCTCTTGTACCGCGTCTTCTATCATGCAAGGAATATCTTTTATATTTAAAAATTGATATTAAATTATATAAATAACTACAAAGGTATAAAAACTACGTTTTATTGTTACGTTCAATAATTCTTTCTTATCAGCCAATTGTACCTTTGGGACCGAAAGGATTGCCTTTGTATTAGCGTGTTCCTTTTTAAACTTTTTATATTTTGCCTCGAGCAAAGAATCCCCATTCTTCAAGGCCCCTTTTCTTACGAACTTCAATCGAGGAATCCAATGATGATTCGTAACCATCACGCTATATTGTACAAAAAATTAATCAAATTGAAATGTTAACACGAAAAAATATAAAAATCTTAAATACCGAAGCTGAGGATTGAACAGATTTTTTCAAATTGTTGAAATACTCAGCCACAATTTCCTCACTATCCCGCTCTAAATCACCTTTGTTAGCTAAACCATTAAAAATATTATGCTCTACTCAAATAACCACCTTAAACTAAAAATTTTTACCAGAGTTCTTAAGGACGGATCCCTTGATACACTCCCAGCCTTCATCAGGTTCTTGCTCGTTATCTTGAGGTCTCGGTATCATATCCGATATTCCCGGATTTTTTAACATTCTTTTATCTAAAATCCATGTCTCTGCAATAGCGCTAAATTCTCTCGAATCTCGCCATAACACAAGGACGAACCCATTTCCATCATGAGAATTTCCTGCTTCCTTATATTAATCACTCATCAATTCAGAGGATTTTTATGGAGATCTTGCTTTATATCTAAATATTTCAACTAAATTTAGGTTTAGTTCTGCAAAAATAATCATCTTCCCTTCAAACAAACAAATTTACTTCCTTATTGAAAAACCACCGCCCTATACTTTTTCCACCCATCCCTTGGCACCTTTCCTTCCTTAGGGTAGACAATTAGGTCCACAATTTGGTTGACGTATAGCATTTGCTTGTTTGTTTTGTATTTTGACGATAGAATTGAAACTTTTTTTCGTCAATCCACAAAACGAGAGTGAACTTTGGAACACTTGAGCCAGCAATTGAACACATTTTGACACTAATGTTTAAAAAAAATCTTTTCCTGAATTCTTTTACCTTGAACGCCCACCATCCGTTGATTACGATTCTAACTCTACATTTCCCCCTTTCCAAGGACTGTCTGTCTAAATGTTAATCTAATGTGTTATATTATTCTTATGCTCTTTCTCTTACTCTTGTATATCAAGTCCACTTTCCTTATCTCGTATAGTTTCCTCTTTGTAAACCATAGTTTTTATGATTGAATTTCGAAGAACAGCCATAACAATCGAAAGACTAAAGATTTAACAGTTGATTGAGATTCCCGTTCAAAAAATAATTTGATAGGCGACCAATATACACTTTTTTTTTATTATTGCATTATTTATTGTGTTTCATGGATTTGAACCTGGTGTTTCCCGGTTCTGAAGTGGTTAATGTAACCACTACACAGCCACACTATACAGTATTTATTTTATGACTCATCCGGGTCATTCCACTGAAATCGAATTAATTTTGGCGCTCGACATCACCGATTTTTTTTTAATTTTTTTACAGTGTGTTCATTGTGTTTTTTTTTAATTTTCTGTTGAGGGAAAAATTTTTCCCGTTTACCGAATGGGAGAAAGATCATAAAGTTTTGGTTTTTTAAATTAAAAAAAATTATTTTTTTCGTTCAAATTCAATTTGTTCCGATACCGTTTATGCTACAGATTACAAAAAACAGAGGAAAGATAGAGAATTTTTTCTATTTTAAAAATCTATTTGGAATTGAAATGTAATTAAAATAAAGTAAGGATATTGGGGTTTAAACATTTTTTAAAAATTACCTTAGCGAAGATATGTTAACTTCGATTTGAAATTTTTTTTACTCATCAATAGCTCTAATGTCTCTATTTAACAATGATGCTACTGCATAACTTTGACGTCTAGAGATATTTCTTTGCTGTTTTTCCCTCATTCTACGCCAGTGCAAATCCCAATAAGCTGGAAGTCCACAAGACTTTTTTTTGTAATATTCCCATACTTAATCTAAAGTTGCAAAATAAATTTTCAATTGAAGTATCAGCCAACAACTTGTAAATTCATACTTTTATCGCTGCCAATCTTTATGTTTTTGCTTTGTCTTTTTGTTTTGACAAAACTCTTCCGAGAGTTTTCTTTTTCTTTTTAAGTCTCTTAACTATTTCAGTTTGATCTTGTTCACAATGGTCATTCGATTCCATTTCAGATCAGACTTGATAGTTGATCGAGAATTTAGAAGAGAAATTGATTTTTGAGATCAGAAAATACGTAGTTATGATTAACAGCATCGACGAGATTTATGAATTAATGGCGATTATTACATGCGCAAAGAGTGGAGTTGCATTCATTATTTTTAAATTTAAATTTTAAATCAGTTATAAGTTGGTCGGTGATTTTCATTTTTCATTTTTACACGATTAATTACAATTTATGTTCTCATAAAATAATATCGTCCAATTGAAGATAATAGCTTAATACTACATAAATATAGAATACTAAAAATTGCACGTATAATTCATAATACAAAAGTAATGAAACAAAGAATTTTGTGATACAAGTTTCAAACAATTTTTCAATACCATCTTTTCTGTATGTGACTGAACACTTGGGGCGCTACGGTCGTTCGAACAATCAGCTGGGGAAGTCGGCGAACCTGGTAATCTGGAGTGTGTAGATCCACCATTTCTCCCGCAAAAAGCGTTCGTTCACCGTGTTCCGATAAATAATCAATAAAAAGTTTTGTTTGAAAATTAGAACTGCCACGCAACGAAAATTACTGACAAAACCAAATCCAAATCTATAATGTCGTTTATGTATAAGCGTTATAAAGTAACTAAGTTATTTATTTGCAGAGAAATTTAAAAGTCGTTTGAAAATTGAGAAAAGTAATTATTCACATAGTATATAAACTTCAGAAAAAACGTTGTCTCAAGATGCTGAGAGCACAATTGCAGTAATAAATATCACAATATAATTATATAAACTTCCACACCTGTACTTTTCAAAGATTTTTTATAACAGACTACGAAAACATCACATTCAATGCATAAGTGAATATGTCAGAGCATCAACAATACACCGCGGTATTTTAGGACTAAACAAACTCATATTTTTCAATCCATTATAAACAAAGAATTCTCTCAACAATTGAATGCAGGAAACAAAAAATAAAATTGTTTTCGGTATTTTTTTACATGTAAAAACACCTGTTTTTCAAAGCTATAGAGTAGTTGGACATCCTGCGATGCGCATTCTGCCGCAAATTCGTAGTCAATTATCAAAGACTTCACAGTCAACACTCTATAATATATTTAAATGTACTGGAGATCAAAATGTCAAAACCATCTCATGATCTATTTCATTTATTTTTTTAATTATTATATCAAAATAGTCTTATTATTGTAAGAAATCAACCATTAAAGGGATAAGTAAGTTGTCGAATTTCTTCATTTAAAAAAGTGTTTAACTGTTTTTGATTAAAATCAACTATTCTAACACTTTGGATTTGAATTACAATTACATTCAACTGAAAAGATCGCAAAAGCAATGACAAATTGAAGCGCGAGTGGAAGTCACATAAAAGAGGAATAGTAAACAAAGCCGTATCAAATCAACGATTCTGCACCATTCACTTACGCACTACTCCACCAATAATTGGAAAAATTCCTTGGACCCAGATGTATTTCCCACTTCTCATCATGGATTTGTTTTGCTTCGAATATTGTGCTACAATTTTAAAATGCCATTCTGTTATACTCAAACTGGTTGTCGGGTAATTTTTTAAATAGTATTATACGTTAAGATAGGGAATACGCGATACAAAAATTAAAAACTAGTAATTATTTAAAAGTTACTTGAAAATTTGTACAGTAAGGTTTTGATGATCTATTAACACGGTTTTTATGAACTATAACCACGTAATGCTTCTTTCCTCAACAATATGGCAGTTTTAAACTGAGATATATTATTTATGTTTCCTCAATTGAGGCTGATTTAAATTTCAATTGACGTTGATTCAAGACGCTCGCCATGATCTTGTTCTTGGAAATCCCTTTGGGCTGGGAGAGATTTTCGGCATTAGCTTTGGATTGCATTTGTTGGGTGGTAAGAACTGCTTGTGTCTTGAAATAGGAGAATTCTGAGCTGATGTAGTAAGAGGCACTGAAGGGGATGGCGCGTTTTTTACATAATTCAAACCTTTAGAGCCAGAACATGACCGAAAATCTATCGAACTCTTAACAGTGATGTAGCTAAAATAAATATTACCCACATTACCCAGATGGAACAAATCCCTGTAACATAATCTTTTTCAGCTGTCTCCCAGAAAATGGGAATATACCGATACATTCCGAAAACAGATCTGTAACAGCTCCGAATTTGGAATAATTTTCAAAGTCTGAGGGAATAACCACCTTAAGCTTTTTGCTGAAGTAAACCAAGGAAATTCCTTTGAATTTTTCTCGCTTTATGATGTAAGATTTGACAGCTTTATGGTTTTCTCGTCACTTGTCCAAAAATTGACAGTGAGCCTAAAGCTATTCCAGACTGGTTTCATCAATATTTTATATTTTGGAGGGGAGGGGGATTCTTTCTTCCCACCTTTAGGTTTGTTTTTAATCCCCAAATTTGGCTCAAAAGCCAAACACAGTTTCCTGCAATATGGATTGGTGGCTTAAAAAAAATCGCTGTTCGGATTTTTTTGTAGGATACTGCCGTTTGATATTGAAAATGGAATTACTCGTACGCTGCTCGTTTTTGCTGCTGTCGCTTGTAAGCGATTCGCGTTCTGACTCATCTTCTTCAGGCGCTATTCATCGGGCTATTCATGAAAACAGATGTGATTAATACTTAAAGAAATAAAAAAAATCAAATAATAACTAACCTATGTCCAAATTTGTTGTGCCAAAGTATCGTAAGATATTTTGCAAACTGTTTTCGTTTGCCTTGACAAGCAGTCTGATTTGAGAAAAATCATGTTCTCTTTGCACTACTTGTGCTTGAAGATACTTGAATACGTCTACCAAGGAAGAAAACCATAAGATCAAAACCATCGAGTTCAGCAACATTATCTGCGTCAAACAAAGACACGTGGTAGCAAAACACTGGGGGTGCCATGATCATCTGGGATTGAAATAGCTGGGTTTGCTTTAACTGTTGCCGAATTCCGCTGTCGACGAGAACAAAAAAACACATGGATGAACCTGATGAATTAATTTTTCGAACAGCAGTCATCTCTCCACGAAGAAAAAAATTATCCTTAGCAGAAAAGTCGATGCACAAAGATCCTAACTGAGGTACTCCCTTGAGGGGGTTCAATTCTATCAAGTTTACACTATTTCGCAAAGCACGAAACCCACTAGCTTCTTTTTTCAGTTGGATGTACAATTCTATTCTATTCTATCTCTATTCTATTTCTATTCTATTCTAAGGGGCCTTTAGTAATGTGGGAGATATCCGCGTCGTAGAGTTCACCAAGGCATTTCTTTATGCACAAAATAAAGGTTGACACCAGAACAGTGGCTGAACGAGTAGTCTGGATCCTGCAATTTCACTTCATGTTTGACAGGGACAACCTCCCAAGTTTGGTTAAAGATAGCCTTTCGCCTCAAGCAAGCCCATGAATTCTCATCCTCAGCAAAGATGTATTTTTATCTATTGCACTTACTGTCCTGTAGGAAAGGATACTGTTAAAGGTCATATTTTGATTGGGCAACAGTCGATTCTACGAACATAGACAAATTACTTAAATACATTTATCAATAAAATTTCCATTAACGTCTTATTCAAAAGTAATTCCAAGAAAAAGTGGAAAGGATTATTATATAAAGTTCCACGCAGTACTTTCACGCCACCCAGGACAGCGCCTGTGGTGGCGCCCATATGATCTTCACATTTTAGCGACAATCGCTACTACCCTTGTTCATTCTTGATAGTATTAGTATCAGAAAGTATTTCAATACTTGAAAGATACGAAAATAAACAAGCATACAATACAACAAACAGCTACAGTGATTTAAATGCAAAATTCTAGGCAATTTTTGTCCAATTAAATCCAAATTTTGAATTGCAAATTACAGATGTACAGGCCAATGTAGGCCTATAACTTACTGCAAACATATTTTCCTCGCTATTTTAGAAGCGAAATTTGAAATCACATTATCCTGTGTCAAAAAATATGCGGGATCATTCGTCTTCAGCGACAGATACTGGCATCGTGATTAAAATGCGCAATAGAATGCATAATGCATATAGATGGACAAATTGGCTGTACGCCTTTGGGAAATATTTTGTTTAGGCGATTCAAGTAATTGCCAGGACAGAAATGTGACAATTCTTTCGGTCAAAACGACAGATTATTTTCAAGAGATTGCCTTCTTTCACATCATCGGAGAAGAATTCTTCCAATTCGTGGCCTTTTTCTTCTTGGGAAGAAGAATCTTCAGCCGGAAGTCAAATAAACGAAAATCTAGAAGAAAATTCCACTGTCTAAAACATATTTAATCTTGATTGAATTTGCTCAATGAGATGGTCAAGTCCTACGTTGAAATTTTGACTTCAAAATATTTCTCTGGAATGTCGTGGTAGTGATGTCGTGGGCCGTATTTTACAGTTCGTCGTGAAAACGCTCCGCTTTTTATGGCGTTTAGCAACGAATTCAGTTTTAAAACCTTTAAAACCAAGAGGTCCAGCAACCACTTTTGCTTCTTCCAAAATATGTTTCCGTGATTAGCAAATGCCGCCTAGGTCATTCAGTAGTTGTTGGATAAAGATAACCCCGTAAACTTCGGTAATGGAATTGGACTGTAACTGACGACTAACGTCGTCAATAGCTTATGCTCTTGTAAAAAAATATCAGAAAGACAGCCGTTTCAAATGATTCCAAAAATGTCTTTATTATGGATTAGCTTGATTCAACATGTCCGCTGTGAGGTCTAGCTCATCGACAAATCGTTCTAAGGCACCAATAATTTCTCTAGGTTTTTTACCAGTAGTTTTACTGCTGCGATGCGTGCTGACCATCTTTTATTTGAGAGCTTGTGAAACGAGATCCCTACTTCTTATTGAAGAATTTTAAATCTAGCTGGTTTGCAACTGAAGTACACGTAGAGGGCCTGGATGTTGAAAAGAATTTCTTGATCTCGGCGCAGGACTTAACCTAATAAACTACAGCTCAATTTAGGCTATGTGCCCCACAGGGAATATAAAGCCACAGGGTACTTCTGCAGAATGATCTCTAGAGCCCTAATGTAAATCTAAGCCATATTTGACCTTGAGTTATATTCCTGGCCTCGACATATTTGCAAGTCGATATTGGCTTTCTTAAAAACGCTGCAAATCAGCTCTGCAATATCTGCGCCTTTTTATTTTTCCATATCTTCGACGCATAGCAATCACTCTTTTGCCTCCCAGATCTTATCTTAATTGAAATTAAAAAAAAAAATGAAGAATGAAAATGATCTGTTTGGTATGCGACATATCGGCGCCCTGTCGGTTATAAGTTATAATAGCATAAACAACGGCTCCCATGACTTCCTTCAAGAGCGCACTTTGAACCAATGCAGAACACTCGTTAATAAACTCCTTCAGTGAGCACCAGGAAATATGTGCGCTTCCATTATAGATCCCTCCCTTTGATGACAAGCGACAGTTCTAGATGTTTCTTCATTACTTTATTGAGACGTTCAATAATTTCGAGTGCTCCAAGAAATTTCTCGTTTCTCTCTCGTAAATCGACGAGCTATCACCAGTGAAAAAAGTAGGAAGTGCCGGTCTTCGATTCAAGAATAATAACGAAATTCAAATTTACAGAAAAAAAGATAATTTACCTCTAAAAGCTATGTTTCTTCAAGAGAAAAATAACGTTGCATCTAAAATGCAACAATATATTAGACGCATTTGGATTCTTCGGCAATGAGTGTCCTTAGAATCGCTGAGTCAATCCCTCTATAATCAGTTAGATTGAACTGAGCTATTTTCCAACTTAGGTAATGATTTTGAACTGGGTTGCTGTGGTGCGCTTCAATGTGATTTTTCAATTTTCTCCAACTATCCCTGGTGCCTACGTTCCAGCATAGAGGAAGAGATGGATCGCTAGAACCACAATTGCCATTTCCAAATAGAGAACAAGGACAAAAAATAACTAAGCTTAATGGTGGGTTCTAGACCAAATGGTCCCTTTAAAATTTTTCAAATTTTCGTAAAGCTTGAAAAAAAATCTGGTTTAAAACTATCGAGTAAAGTTAAAGAAGGGTTTTTCTTGATAATCTTATCCCTTTCATTTTCCCGCAACATAGGTGATCAGAGTGCTGGATCATTTTTTACTCCGTCAACTAAGAAGATGGGAAATCTAGTTAAGTTAATACAATTTCAATTGATGTTTGCCCTAATTAGAAATCTTTATCTACGGATTCATTAAGTGTAACTGATGTATAATCATCACTTTCATTTTCATGAGTTTCATCGGATTTTGAAAAAAGTATAGACTCATGCACATTTTTATCTTTTTCAAAGTTAGACGGTTCACTTTCCTTGTTAGATGTTCCAGATTCTTCTCCTGACTAGACTTACACATAGAAAAAGGATTACATCTACTCAAATTCAACAATAAAATATCATACAAGCCAAACTCTATTTCATTTTGTTTAGAAGGGGGAGTAGTAAATCAACGTAAATATTTCAAGGTTTATTTGTTTTTTTTCTCTCTCTTTTGCTTTCTTCGATGCCTGCACCCTATTTTGGGATCTTGAAGGCTTTTTACGGTTCATTGGTTAATTGTTGCACTCAGTTTTTTCTAATGCTGTCTAGTTCTTTTAAAATTTATCCACCGTTGATTTGAAAACAAACACCATACACGTTGCCTAGCAGACAAAAACTCAACTAACATATGATCCATCTAATAGAAAAAATAAATGCCACCTAGTGGAATAAAGTTAGACTTGTGTATTCTAGATTTCAAAATTTCATGTAAAGGAGAGGCTAAAAAAGCGACTGAAATCTCCAGACTAAATCTCCAGACCACTCATAGACGGCGCTTTTTCGAAGAGACCTCCATAAGAAATTGCTAGTAAAACGTAGCTTCCCGTTGAATACTCTAATCTCCAAATGGAAAATTTAACATGGAGAGTGGAAACCATCTCTCTATACCAATGATGTAATTAATTTCTTGAAAAGCAGAAATTAAAAAATATTTTCTATACCCCTAATTAACAACTTTTTCATGAGGGGAGAATGGAGGAGGCGCTACTCGGGCTAAAAAATGTCGAGATGCTGTAATTAACGTTGGTCGTTGAAACATCTGAAAAATATGTGAAACGTACTCTTCTTCGTCTAGTGCTGGAAAAATTAATCATTCTATTGCCAACGGCAATTACAGCATCTGAACACTTTTGTCTGCAGAGCTCTTATGAGAGTAGAGCCTCCTCCTTTCCTCCTTCATGCTTTATAGCGTTTTTTGGTCAAAAAATGAGATCATCGCTCTCTTGAATGGTCGTTTTGTTCTTCGAAAATTTTGTTTTTATTGAAGGAGCAAAAAAAATTCCTAGTTTAATCTTTAGTCGATTCATGGGCCAGGAATTTAAAAGTACTTATTTTCCCGTCTTACTGGGCAAAGAATTCGATTTTTACCTGGTAAGACCACAAGATTAACAGGGTTGGGTGATTTTGAAGTAATGCTGTCATACCAAATAGTAAGAAAATGTGTAGTAGCAGAATATAATTCTTTGCTGTCTTCCTTTATTGTTACGGCCCTAACAAATACCTTAGAAAAGAATTTAGAAAATGGCAAAATATATTTTTTAAAATTGCATTTTTTTTGGGGGGGGGTATAATATCTTTATTATGGGGCGTGAAGATAGGAAAAGTAAAGGTAATAACGCAGTTATAAACAAATGTGCAACAAACTTATGATAATGCGTATAAAACTTGTACAAAACAACAGGCTGTACGTTCGTATTTTACGTATATGCCCGTTTTCACTAGTAATAAGCTAGTTCTTGTTGACATAAAACTCCTTTATATTGTCACGTACAAGGTGACAGAGACTTGTATGGGCTTGACGACTGGAATTAAATGCAAACGTTTTACGACTTAACCTATGTCTTTCTTAGAATAGCATGTAAGGTGACCCTAGACGAAACCCCTACGTATCCTGACGATTCCTTGGCGGAGTGGGGTCACCCCTAAATTTTCCTATATATATCTAACCCCGAGTTCTTCTCTTGTTGATTATTCCTCCAGACTTCTTACTGTGTTGGTGTAATTGGTGAAGGGCACTGTCGTCTTAGTGAATTAGAGCTAGATTAGATTAGAGAAGACAGTGAAGGTGTTTCTCTGAGACTGAGCCAGTGTTATAGACAAGCCAGCTCCGTGAACTACTTTTATTGATCGACCGTGTCAACGTGAATGCCGTATAACCTGCCCGCGACAATATTTAAGTTAGTACAGCGCTTATCAGTTTTTAGGACGTAACGAGTATCAATCCTCTAGCTAATACAAAACTAACTATTTACAGCTATACCAAAAACCTGTTTTTTGCAAGTATGCGTATTCCTAATGAGTGCACTAGCTAGATCCCTTTTAAGACCCCTAATTTTTCGTAAGGGTATTCCCCTGATTGTGAAAAATGTTTTTTGTACGCAGAGGATAATTTTATTTGTTCTTGTACCCCAGAAACTGAAACTTTGTGTACCCAGAAAGAGCTAACTGCAAAAAAAGCTATTTTTTAATGAGTGTTAAGTATCAGCTCAAAACTTTATAACAAGACAATGAGCTAGGTGCCACTTTGAGGCGCGAAGTGCTGGTTCATTAAAACTGTTTTGTTAACTTAACTAAACTGCTTAGTAAACAACGAGCATCATGTTGAAAGGTTTGCATTTGTATGCAAAGTACTAAGAACAAAAAGATTTGTTTATCAGATACAATCTTACAAGGTAAAAATAAATATTTAACTTTAAACAAAATTATGTGAGAAAGCATTTTTATTTTTTTATCGCTGCCATCTGATGATTAAGCATAAACAACATCCCTAGCCAAAGGACAACAGGGGTTAGTTTTCTGGGCTGAGGGTTTTAATTAATTATCAACTAAAACAAACAAGTCTTCTTTTAGAAACTTAAGACAAATTTTGGCTGCAAAACACTTATGAATCCATGATGGGAGAATAAGTTTCATTCTTGTGTAATAACTTATCGTGTACAGATTAACAATAAATGTCTCTCACGACACCGAATGTATTTTTTCCTGAAAAAACATAAGTACGTTTTGATATTTTGGAAAGAGCGTCCTATGCCATGGACAGCTCTTTCTATCAAGTTAGTTTCCAACCCCTTTATGTTTTACGATGATGAAGTAGTTAAAAATGTCAAATTTCTCTAAGGGAAAATGGAGGAAGCTGATTTGGATAGTCCAGCTACCCACTGGGTAGCTGCTCTGGGTAGCTAATCCTGGGTAGTACCCAGGATTGTGGGATCATTCCATCCCAACTCAAATTTGTCTGTCACGGAAAAAATATAAATTTCTGATTTTTTTCACAGTGTGTTCCTGTTCCTTATGTATTAATATATCCAACATTTACCTTATGTCCCTTCCCCCTTCTAGAACTTTTGTCCCATATTATAGGGCTATCGCGGCTGCGGTGAAATTAAATGAATCACAACTAATCAGAATATCGTATTTTTTCTTCCACGAAAAAATTTGAGTTGAGATGGAATGACTCAGGTGGTTCCATAATTATATGGTATTAATTTTTTTTCTTGTTATCAACTTAAAGTAACAGATTTTATTAGCTAGGAAATTAAAGCTTTTGAAGGAGCTAACTCTAGCAGAGAAGTATAGATTGAACAATCCTGTTTTCGTAGCTGCAATAGATGATGAAGGCAAGGAGAAACATGAAAAACGCAGAACTAATGTATTTATTTAATATTTATTTTATTGGAATGAGTTGTTTTTCTAGTTTGTTGTATTTAAAGAAGATAAGCTAAACTTGTGACTCAATGTTGTCTCATCCTGATGACACATTTCAAGAAACTGATGTCAGGAATGTTGAAGTATCTAAAATCTGGATGATTGCTTTTAGCCAAATTTATAGGACTTTTTGTTTATAGGACCATTTTGACAACAACACATCTCGACACAGTATGGAGGTGTGAGGTAAAAGTAAGCATTCTTTTAGATTTATTGTACTAAAATATTAGCAGTATTACACAATATTTTTACAGGGAAAGTCTCGTGCTGCTACACAGAGAAAACTAGAAAATGAAAGTATTTCAAAATTCAGTATGGAGAGTTTTTCTGGACGAGATTTTTTAATTCTTTTAAACGGAATTCTCAATTTATCAAGGATTCGTCAAAAGACGATTCATCGGAAGACAAACCTGATTTTCTTAATAAAGATGAGAAAATCCTTGATCACAAGTCAAAAATGAAAAATATGAAAATGGAACTTAAGATCAGCAACCAAACTCTTCCGGTTCCACTATAGATGCTATGTTGTCAAGGTTTGGTAAAGAAGAAAGGTATGCAGACACCTGCTACCATCGACACTGGCTACCCCGACACTGGCTACCCCACACTGGCTACCCATACGGCCTGGCTACCGCGACACTAGCTACCCGACACTGGCTGGATTTGCTACCCATGGAAAATGGTTCTTAAACAGAATACCCCCCTGTCCTTGTGTGTGTGGCCGGCTGATAAGCTGATGAGCTGATACCAGGTCCAGTGGCAAGACGTTCCTAAAAATATGGCAAGCCTATTGTCTGTTGTATGGACTTAATATTTTAGGGCCTTACTTAATAATTAGGACCTTACAAAACACGAAGAATTGTCGATAGACAACGGCCGTAATTCTCCTGTATTTTATTTTTTCGTTCAATGTTATTCACAATATTAGTTAGTTTTAAAGTTTCGACATTCCTGGACAGTGATAGGGTAAACTGCACAGCAGCGCTCAACATACGCTGAACGGATAGTAATTATTTCCGTTTCAGATTATTTGTCTCAACTAATTTGACTAAGCCCACCCACCACGGACGGATCAAAGATCAAAAGTAAAAATCAGCAAGAAATCTAAAAGCATGGAAACCCAAACGCGTAGGTTGGCAAAAGTATGGTCTCGTGTTTAGCAAAAACATTGTGCTAGTATTATCCGCGGACAAACCCAAAACTGTGGTTTTGGTCAAAACACCGAAACTAAATGTAGGGAGTAGAGCGTGAGCGTTCCATTCTTTCTTAGCCTCCTTGTGATCGCAGAAAATTACTTACAAGTGGGAACCGTTCAAACAACGCTCTAAACGTCAGAGGTTTTAGATTTTTCACTTTTTCGAGATGTAACATAGTACTACCTCATTAACAGGGGATCAAAAAAATCAAAACGAGATACTATATCTTATCGGAAATGGCACAATGTTAAAAATATTTCAAATAAATAAATGTAGAAGGTAAATGTAATTATCTTTTCTTGGGTTACACCCACAAAATCACTGACAAGCCAGAGAAGCCAAATGACTTTAGTGTCACAATCTTACTATTAGTATTGTAAGCTACGTCAAAACTCTGCCCATTACTGACTTCCTGCAAACCTGAAATAGCAGCGAAGGATAATCTAACTTCACGCTAAATTCTGTGGGTTTCTTAAGAGACTGGATTGTTTCAAAAGCAGATGGACCTGTATCAAATAAAGTGAACATAAAAAATATCAGATAGAGATAAAAAAAAGTCAAATAGCTGTTGCTTTCATGATTGGGTTCCATGAAGATGAATAGCTAGGGTGGAAATTAGTATTTCATATTTTGGTTTATTGAGATGAATTAAACTGCTTGAAATAATTCATATTAAGCCCCGGTCCATAATCAATGAACTCAAAAAAGACAATAGTCAGGGGACACACAGAGTAGTGGCGATTTGGGGAGGAGGGGGTGTACTCAGAGCCAGTGGGGTTTGTCTGATTTTGAAACCAAAACATATTATTTATTTTCTAGGTTCATTATTTATCAGTTAAAAGCCCAACGCTTACAATTTTGTATTGCACATAGTGTAAACAACAAGCAACTTTTTTTATTCTTCCGAATAAAGAAGATAATAGAAATCTTGCTTCAAAGAAAATCTAAGTCTGATTTTTATTATCTTTAACAGGCTAAATGATCTTTCACTACTTACCTGACTAAAAGAAAGTGTTAGTAATTACTCACATTAACAAGAAAGAGGTTAGAAAAGGTTATGTAGTGTGAGAATTTCGTTCGTACAATAAAATAAAGCAACACCCAAAACATTTTCTACATGCTACAGATGTTGTTTTCTCTTTTACTGTCTCGTAGTCTTTATTTTGAAATCCGTTGCATCCAGTGAGCATCTCTCGCAGATTTCTTAACATTTTCTGTTGATATATTTTTTCTTTACAGCACTTGAAAAATAGCATCGAAATTACTATAGGCGAGCTGTGTTTTGATAATTGAAATACTTTTACAGGCATATAAGTAGTCTAATCCTCCAGTTTGAAGTTATCGTAATACTGGGCTAGTGTTTGAGAATTTTTGAGAAATCAGTGGCCCGTCAAGATATCAGAAAAAGAAATTAGATTCTGCAACAAAGACTCTGCTTCACTTGAAGTTTTCACATCAAATGTCTGAATTGCTGATGGTGGAGAGCACTTTGGCGATTTTAGTAAACATTTCCTTTAGGTTGCATGTCACAATCTTCATAGTTGGTAACTATGGCTTTTTCTTAGGACCACCAGCGAGCCTCTCCTATCTTTTGGAGAGTTTTCGGTTTGTCTTGCCCCTTTTGTCTTTAAACATGAATTGTTTGATTCTTCTATGCACGCCAACTTGCTCACTTCTCATATTCATTGCCCCAACGAAGGCCATTCCAACGATCATAACATTCCTTAATATATGCTGTATTGACAAAGTGTCCAACAGTAATTTTTGAAGCGCTTCTCCTATTGAATTTTTCACCTTCACCATAGCAAAAAGACTCTCTCGGACCACTGATTTTTAGATGAATCGATGAAGGACGATCGCAACTTGATAAATGTTGCTGAGATATGTCAATAGAAGAGTTCATTAGTACACTGATCTTGTTATTTGTGAATTGTGATTTCTTCAACAATAATCAATCTGATTTCTTTTAATGGCGCCTCCATTATACTTTGTTAACAAAGGATTTAGATAGGAAAGTGACCACCGATCCAAGGCCTTTCGACTTTTTCTCGCACATTCATTGTTTTTTTTCGTTGAAACTTTTTTGATTGCAACGTCTAAATGATGACCAAGCAGTGGATTGTAATTTCCGAACGTTTTGAAGATTTCCAAGAAATAATCATGATTTAAAACGGCTAACAAATGCTTTTCTGAAGTTTTATAGACTTTAGTTTGTTTCATGGGTTCTGTAAGCTAAATTTTCTCTACATATAAGTTGGATAACGTCGAATATATTGTTCGCTATGCTGCGATTGCTTTCAATTTCTTTCATTCTCAAACCCGTTACTTCAAGATTGATTAAATGAGAAATGTCTTTATTCTTCTTTGTCCGCATGTGAGCATCGACAGCGTCTTGGTGAGATTTGGTCATTTCGTTTCGTTGTATATTTACAGTGAACCGCGATGAAACTCCGCGGACCAATTTACAATTGTTATACATTCCAAAGTCTAAACAGATGCAGCAATGGAGAGATACAAAAGAATCAACAATACGTTTAGAGTTACCCACATCCGTGGAACTGTCTCTCCGTTAGGAAGCCTTCGATTACAGAAACAGAAACTTAAAGCTTTCCACTGTTTCAAGTCTTTATCATCAGGTTGAATAGGATGTTTTTTAAATGCTAGTTAAAAAAAAACAACAAGGAAGAAAGAACAAGAAAAATGAAGATGGCCCAGATCAAACAGAGTCGCTAATTACTTGACTAGACATTTGCGGTCTTTCATCACCTCTACGATAGCTAATATCGGAATTATCACTTAACAAAATATTAACTGATAGTAGATTTTACATAGAAGGAAGCGGTGTTAAGGTCGGAGTGTCTACAAATTGAATTTAAATATAAAATATGATTTAAAGAGTGGTACTGGACTACAGGTGCTGTTTGTTAAATTGTACCTTGAAGGAAACTAAACATTTCCAATTCACTATCTCAAGAGTCTTCTTCTGGCAGTTCTGACGTCGTAGATTCTGATTCAGTATCCGACGCTGTTGATTCTGAACATTAATTCTTACGATGAGAATTTGATGAATTGCTCAGAGAACTTGTAGGAATATCCGTTCAAACACGAAAAAAATTCTTTTGCTTCTGTAGCCGAAAGTTTCTCTGCGTTGATTCGTTTTCTTTTTTTCACAACCGCTTAAATGTTTATAGATTGTAGATGTTGATGATATATTATAAGTTATCACAAAGACCATAACTAAATGACTCCCTCGACGTGGAACTAAGTATTACGAATAGTACAGCACTAACAACTTGAACTGCGACTGAACAAGTTTGGGCAAGTTGAAATCCCTTCCTTCCTTCTTCAACTTCTCTTTGCAATAAAAAAATCACGGGGATCAGAGGCTTTAGACCCACTAAGAAAGAATAAAGCGTACTCGCACAACAAAAATAAAACTTTAAAAAAAACACACCGAGATTATATTTGTCTGTGCAATAACGTCTTTTTATTAGTTTGTATTGTTATAACTTAGTGACAAGGCCTGCTTGCCAGCATGAGTGAGGCCCTTGTACCAATTGACGCATTCGACCATATGGCAAGTCCGCCACTGTTGTAATAATCACATTGCCCAAAGACTCAATATTTTTCCTCATGTCTTTAGTCTTGAAATAAACAAAATAAAGACAAAGGGCATCCAGCTGACCCAATATGCGTTTCACACTTGCTTATACAGTCAACCATCGAGTGTCTGACGCTCGAAGAAGTTTTAATTCGGTCTTGGCATATTCCTGAAAATAAAAGAAATCTGTCCTTCGCTTGGGGATCCTTGTCTTGCGGTTGTAGAAGTAGTTCAGTAGTTCTTCAAGGCAATTCCATAGAACGTTAACAGTCTTACATGCTGACAGATAGGCCTAAATTCCATGGCAAGCACATTTTACTACCAAAATGCCAGGGTATGTGTTCCCTCAGATGCTCAGCAACAGAATTGTTCTTACCAAACATGGTATTGCACGTGTCCGCAGAAAATCCTATTACATTTTTTCATCTTTTCTGAAGTAAATCCAGTAACACTGAAAATCTATTTTGCGGTTTCGTCTGCACATTCGACCAAATCCAGAATATTGACAACAAGTTTTTTATGCTCTACAAAATCATCAAACTGCACCACGATTGCTAACTTTTTTCAGTTGATAGATTCGTATTTTAATCAGCAGATAGGGAAAAAAGCGTTGTCTGTAATTTATCAGCGCCGTCGATAAATACTTTCCAAAAGCTGTAAAATGAATTCAATTTTAGAAAAAAACAAAGCAAATATATGTACTTGTCAAACATTTTGTCTAATCACAGAACCATCTATGGTCCTTTCTATGGAAATCTGGTTTACGGTCACCGGGAGAATTAAGCTTTTTCTGAAGCCGGACTGATTGTTCTACTACATGAAATGGCAAAAATTTTTCGAAAACAAGTGCACAAATGCGGGCTGTGAATATTACGTCTATTCTGTCTATTTTTCGGCATCATTCTGTTTTTGTGGTATAAGTGGCAGTGTTTTCCAAATGACGAACGTTCTTTCAGTCATTAACGCTCGTAAAACAGACAAATCTTCCAGAATGGACCAGGTCCGATTCCAAGGCCACTTGTTGTTTCATTGTTCTTCGACTGTACTTGGGATAAGACGTTCTTCAAGACACGATTGAAGCTCTGGCTCGTCTAGCCATTGTTTTTTACATGTGTACTTCTGAGTCTGCAATGATGTCGGCTGTGTGGCTTTAGTTCTCTTCGAGATGCCTCTTTTGGCAACAGCTTTGTCTGTTATAATGGAACATCATTTTAGATTGTCTATATTGCTTAAAATATATATTGCTGAGTGTTAGAATTCTTCTTGTTTTTAGATTTGGATGTTGTACCAGTATTACAAGTTGAAACGCCAACATGGTCATTGGGATTTAAAATTTCCATTATAAGTAATAATAACTATTGCTTAATAATTTCATGGTTGCTTTATTATTCGAATTTTCAGGTTCTACATTGTTTCATAATGACCTCGTTATCGCTTGAACTTTTGATTTCAACACTTATTAAAGGTTGTTGTGCAGTTGAACCGTTGTTAAAGACTCAACTTTTGTCAAACATATACACAAAACCGAAAAACCAGAATAAAAAATTTTGAGTCAGATCATTAGACTATTAACATAATGATTTTAACTTAGAGAATGCATACGAATGTTGAGTTTTTTTCACTTCATCCAACTTTTTGTTGACATGATTTACTTTTCTTACTTATTTTTTTATGGGATGTTGTTTTATTTCTTCGTGGCTTCAAATAACTTTCGCATTGTAACTGTGTACTTGCTCATTGGAACCTGGTCCTTACTAGTCAATTTATTGATCAATTCAACTGTTAAAATTTTCCATTATCGTCGTTATAACCTTTTCACAAGTAATTCTATCGTAATTATTGTCAATTCCACTATTTTCTATTCTTATTATAGTAATGTTAACGCCCGAAGAGATTAATTTAGCTTCGCAGTTAATCGGGACAACCAAATTAGGTCTGATGATACAAATATTGTCTCTTGGAGGAAAAATCAACAAGGAGTAATGAGACAGGTTGACTGCTGCAGAGAAATTATTTGTATTCTTCAGTGGAAATTCAAAAATTTCCAAAAGCGAAATTCGATTACATACAAATTTCTCTGTGATATAATTCACAATCCTCGGGGGGGGGGAGAAAAAATTCTTTGAAGAGTAACATAAATTTGCTGTTTTTCTTTATTCCACCTGGTCGTTTTCTCAACTAAATCGCATAAAACTTGGCCCCGGGTTGGGAAAAATTAGCTTTAAAGACCATATTTCTATCTACTACATAAATTAGCTGAGATGGTACTTGTCCTTATTTTAGTAACTCAAATTTACATTCTAAGATTTAAAATTAACATTAAAATTTTGTTTATATATGGCCACGGCCAGAATATTTAGGCAGATAAAGGCCACGTTTTACTGTACAAGATAAAAAAGGTTCCTATTTGTTACCATTTGCCGATTCTTACTTATAATTATTTTAAGTTTCGTGTTTTCGCCCATGGTGGCTAGTGTGATGCGCGGCGTGCTTGCCGCTCCCTCCCGCGAGACACTCCAGAGGTCACGGGGGAAACGGCAACATGAAAACCTCCCACGAGACACACCGCGGATGCGGCAACAAACTGGACTTTTCTTCTTCGCATCAAAAAGGCCAGCATATGTCCTGACTGTTGGTTCGAGTGGGACTCATTCAGTATGTGTGTGCATGTACCATCAAAACCTAAAGCACATGTTATCGGCGATACATATAAATGACGAGCGCCACTACTTCATGGATAAATTTGTATGCTCTGTATCTAACAAGACTTGTATGATGGATCGCTGCTCGTCTTGTCCAGAAGAAGCGGCTCTTCAGGAATATCTGATCGAGTTGACCACGGAAGAAGACGATGGTATTTCGAAAAAAAATGAACCCAGACAGAGGAAACCAAATAAGAAACAATAACGGAAGATAAAGAAGAATTCATCGAATCGCTGGTGAAAATGATTAGAAAACTCACCAAGCACCACTACGTCGCCCGATGTAAAAGCGCCCACTTTTCCCTCTGAAAAAGTGAGGTTCAGCCCGATTCTTGTGTCCTAGTCAGTGACTTCTCCGAAAACTTCGCATTTGTCATACAAGATTGCATAAAAGGATACTACTGGATGAATGATCATGCAACATTATTACCTTTCATGGCTAATATGCAAAAAGAGGATGGGTCCGTTTCCAATGTCCCCATTTGCGTGATCAGTAATATTTTGATTCACGATATCATTGCTGTCCATGCATTCCTCAGCCCTGTTCAAACCTTCCTTAAAAATATCAACTCTTCCTGAAGAAAATTATTTATTGAACCGACGGAGCAGAGAGTCAGTACAAAAATAAGAAAAACTTTGCCAACTTATGTTGCGATGAAGTTGGTTTTGGTTTATCTTCCGAGTGGCATTTTTTGCGTTGCCACGGTAAAAGCGCAAGTGATGACATAAGTGGCACTAATAAACTTCTAACTAGATAAGCTAGTCTCCAGTGACACTCAGCCAACCAAATAACGACACCACAAGACCTGCCCCAAGGGGCCACAGAAAATGTTGATTTTAAAACGTTTTGTGTAAGCTCATATGAAGTAATGACTAATCAAGATGTCATTCAACAAAGAATAGATGAAGCGATCCCAGTACGAGGAACGCGCAGGTATCATTGCTACAGTCCACTGAACTTATACCAAATCGGTGCTTCCTGTCTATCCGGATCTAAGTCAGAATTTAAGATATGTGATGTATTGCCTAATCATGATGTTTTTCAGATTGAATACTGTTCTGTCAATGAATACATTGTCAGTATTTATGAAGAGAATGGATTATGGTATGTTGCCCAAATCTCTCAAATTGACCAAGTCAACCAAGAATATGTGGTTTATTTTCTTTCACCTGACGGTGAGTCAGGATTTCATAAAGGGTTTAAACTAACTATTGAAAGCCCGTCAGTATGTCCTCAATTCGTTTTATTAGAGAGATCTTTTATTTTAAAAACTACTGTTACATCGTATGCACAAATTTAACCAAAATGAATTTGATGTGATTTGTTTAAAATAAACCCAGTGTATGGTTGATGGCCACTAAACGATATCTTTTCATTAATGAGTCATGGCTAAGACAATAGTTTTCATCTTGCCGTTTTCCCCGTCGCCTCTGGTGTTTCTTGCGGGAGCGGCAAGCGCGCCGCGCGTCACACTAGCCACCATGGGCGAAAACACGAAATTTAAAATAATTATAAGTAAGAATCGGCGAATGGTAACAAGTAGGAAAATGTTTATCTTGCTTACTAGAACGTGAGCTTTATCGTGGCTTTTTCGGCCGTGGTCGTATATAACCACCATTTTAATGTTAATTTCAAATCTTAGAATAAATTTGAGTTACTAAAATAAGGACAAATATCATCTCAGCTAATTCATCTAGTAGATAAAAATATGCTCTTTAAAACTAATTTTTTTAAATTACAATTTCTCAACCCGGGGCCAAGTTACATGCAATTTAGTTGAGAAAACGGTCAGGCGGGATAAAAAAAACTGGAAATTTGAACCCTTGTAATTCAATTCCAGTCATAGGAAAAAATCTGAAAAATTGGGAAATGACTTCTAATGTAATCTACTATACCCTGTAAAATATTCAGAATATTACTGTTTGGTCGTGGAAAAATCGGTCGAATCTGGGTGGAATGACTCACCTGGATGACTCCCCCCTCCCCTAGCTGCCGGTTTTTCCAAATACCAAGATTTTAAATGTTAGGGACAGGGGGAGAAAAAAGACAGGCTATCTCTAGGACCTTTTTTTAAGACTTGGTTTTTGGAAAACTGGCAACTAAGGGAGGGGGAACAAAGGGAAAATAACTGAGAAATGAAACTTTTCATTTTCACATCGAAGTTAAAGTGATTTCTCAAATAGCAAGGAGGTCAAAATTATAGATGAGGTTATAGAGCTAACGATGCTCTTTTTTTTAAGCCCTAATGAACCTTCCTAGCTCTATTTTCCGTCCCATAAAGCCCAAGTAGTAACATTTACTACTGACCCTCTTGACTGTACTCCCAATTTAAAAGGGACCTTCCCGTGAATGAAAAATGTTATAAACCTTAAGTCAAAGAACCTTCTATCCAAAAATCTTTTCGTCCGACGAAAACTTGATTTTTTGTGAATTTTCAAAAAAAAATGTTTTCCCATAAGCTTCTCTCAGCTGTGCGGAAACTTTAGGTAGTTACTGTAATTGCCTAACGAATCACCATGGACTACTATAACTAAAGGAAGGGACTCTTCGCCTTTCTCGCCGTGTTAAAGCTAGTCGGGCGGGGTATTTTCATGAAATAATTAATGGAAAACATCGATAAATGCAGTTTTTTCGCTCATTATAACTTATTTTAGTGAAATAAATTAATCAATCAGATATTTTTCCCGTAGGGGTTCTGTATAGGTTTTTTGGCATACGAGAGGATTTTAGTTCGAATTTCGCCAATAGATGGCGTTTGATTTCAACGTTCACCAAAAGATGCCGTTTTGGCATTTTGAACTGCGCGCCTAGGAAATGGAAAACGGTTTGAACTAAGCGCACGAAAGAATTAGAATGTATAGAGATAGGAGATCGACCGCTTGCCTCTTTCTCTTTCTTCTTCTAGATTTTTAAATCTCTTTCCGTCCATCTATAAGTGAAGAGAGATTCAGCTCTCTTCTTTTCTTTACTAGACCCACAAGGAAAGCAAAGAATAACATCTTAATTATCTAATAGACTAATACAGCGCAACCAAAGACTGGTGGTTTTTTTTTCTCAAATCTTATTAAGAAACAAAACCAAAACAAAGATTTATGTTAAATATTTTCTAATTCCATATTGCTAATAATACATTTTTCTGTAACTTAAGCTTTAAAAAGTGCGACGGGCGGCCCCCCCTCCTGATTCACCATACCGTATTAGATTCGTGTAATTAATTTTGCATTTCATTTTACCCTTTGCTTTATTATGTTCCTACGGGAACCTCTCAAACCGGAACGGGATAGCAAAACAATTTTACTTTCAGTAGTAGGGGTAAAAGGACAAAACACCGGTGCCATCTATCAGCCAAGCACCCTAAGCTCTTAAGAATATTCGCAACAAGGTAAAAGAGAGTTAGGCAGCTATGTAAAAGTTTTAGAGATAAGAGAGTGGTGTCTCTTTCTCTAGGTATGCACGAATAGGCATCTGCTTCCAAGAGCTTTGGTTCCTAGATAGCACCGGTGTTTTGACCTATTTAAAATTTTCCGTAAACCAAATTGAAATATCTCTTTAAAATTAAATTTTAGGTAAAGGAACATTAGGTAATCAATAGTTATTTTGAAATTCTGATTCAAATTTTTCCGGAAAAAAATTTACATGGCTGACATACAGTACCTACCTAAAGTTTGGGAACGCGCGCGCGCGCGAGAGAGAACGTTATGGAGTTTGGCTTTTTTCTCGGCGATTCGAAAAATCCAATTTTCGTCGGATCGCAATGAATTTTTTTTTGGCCGTAGCCATTATAGGTAGCAATAAACTGATTTTTTCAGATTTTTCCTATCAAGGGGAGGGTAGGTTTAAAATGGATCCCTAAGTTTGGGAACACTCTATAGTGCCCCATGCAAATTAGGGTACTTTGAAGGGGAATAACCAAAGAACGGGTAGAGCTAGGAAGACGCGGAAAACTCTAAAATGAAGAACTTCGCAAGCTCAACAGAAGTCTACATTTTCATATTTTTTGCGTAATATTTAATCTAGTCAATTCTTAATTGAAAACAGATTTTATTTTATTGCCCGTTCTAGTCCCTTTCTTCCCAACCATTTCCACCCCACGCGCCTTTTTCTCTGTTTAACAGAGAAATAACGCGCTTATGAGGGGGCGACAACCCGGCGTTGGTGGATTGGTGAATTGATGAACGAATTGGTAATGTTTCTAATTTTTCTATATGACCTTTTGGTGTTTTTATTTCCCTATGTCCCTTGTTTTGCAGATGATTAAGAACTGCAGATTTCCAAGTGAACATTGCCAAGGGCGCAGATGGTGATCAAACAGGGCGCTTGCGGTATGGGGTGAGGTCGAAGCCGTCCTTCTCGCAATGATGATGAAATGGAAGATCATACTCGTTCCGATTGGCGTAATGCACCAAGGGAGGTATCTCCAGGCCAGGATCGTGGTGGTGGTGGTGGATTCGGGGGTGGTGAAAGAGGAGGAAACAGGACGGGACGAGGTAAATTTGATTAAACAAATTTGATTACAAAGCAAAGCCTTTCAATATTCCGTTTGACATCAGAACCTGCTGGCGAACGGTACTCGGCTTCGTTAAATACAAGGGATCGCCACCCAGCTCAGCTCTTTCATCTGAGAGACATTCATGTGGTTCGAGGAGATACGGTCTTCCTAGTTCGTTCGGCGGCGGCTGGGACGGTCCTCCAAGCTCGGGTTGGTCGAGACCGAGATGGCGGCTCGTCACATGGACGTAAGCGAGACGGTACCTCGTCGTTCAACCGTGACGGAATGCAGCGAAGTGAACGCCGAAACGCTGGAGGTAAGTTGATATGTTCTCCTTTTATATTGTGAATGGTTTGTTGACAAGATATTTCATTTTGATTGTTAGAACCAACCAAGGAAAGACCAAAGTTATCTCTGAAACCCCGAAATTTCCCAATGGAAGAGAGTCCCCACAGCGGTTTAAAGTGGCTAAAAATTCACACGGCGAAGAATGCTTAAAAGTGACAAGGTACTTGAAATAAAAATGGGTGCTTATAAGACTGGATGCTTATCGTAATTTTCATGCTTAAAATAAAAGTTGTTTAGAAATATCTAAACAAGAGTCGTTTGCCACCGCCTCCGAGAAATCGCATGTTTTCAAATTTCTTCGAAACAAAAATGTTTGCTAAACCTTAGCTCATTGTATCGAAAAAAGGGGCGCGAGTACCAATTATAGTCACCTAACTCTTTCTTTCTACCTCATCACCCACCTCCCTCGCCTAATATTCGTTCCCACCACCCACTACCAACCTCGGTTAGGTGACTGCAATCAAAAAATTTACTTGTCAACTGTTTTACTTTTTATCACTATGAGCGAGGTTTGAATCTAAGACCCAATTGTTTAACTGTTACTAGCTCAGACTGACAGATTGACTGAGCTATCTTTCATTATAAACTTTTAAGTATAACACACTAGCAATGTATCACTAGTGGTATGGACTTAGAAAATTTTGGAGTTTCACACTAACTGTCACAACAATAAACCTTGTGTATGCGGTTTAGAACTACTCGTTATCTTTTTAGACTAATTAGTATTATGATACGGTATAGATGTATGACGATTGTGTCGTTAATAAGTAAATCGAACGGCTAAAACATTACTTGACACATAGGCCTGTTGGGCTTGATTACGATCTGTTGGGTGATTGTATGTTGACAGTTGGGGTGGGTGGGTTCAAGAGAATTTCGCCCACAGCATGTCACCCACTTTCACCCTTTTTCCCACCTTTTTACACCAAGCCTGTCAAGCCCCCCACCGACAAAAGAAAAAACCAAGGACAAGGTCGGCACCAAGAGCAAACAGACGAGTAGGTGGGAGTAATAGAAGCCGACAAAAGAAAATAGTCGGATCAAAAAAATAATCTTTACCTTACTGTTGCTTATGAATATCGCAACATTTTCTAACAAACCTTTGCTGTCTCTTCCCAATCAAGGGATGTAAGACGGCCATCTTTTCCGTTCATAGGAAACACGATGTTTCGAAAATTTTGGAGGAGCGGAAACCGCCTCTTCGTGGACGTGAAACTCATCACCAAGAGTAACCAATTCAAATGTTTCTTTTGATAGCTCGAGACTTGATTTGTTGGTTATTTATTTCAGTGATAGAAATCAACGGGATAATCCCCATGACAGTGGTGGCCGTTCCTCTGAACATCCCAGTGGAGGGCGCGGGCGTTCTAACAAGGTGAGATTTCCTTTGCTCTTAGTTTTGAAATAAGCACCTACTTATTAATCGGCTTTCATGAATTCCCTTTGCATTGTGCTTAACATTAAAGAGTTGAGGGACAGACACTCATACTAGTTGAATTAAAAGACTGTCGGGGTCGTTAATGCTCAAACAATTTTTGATAGAATTAAGTTTTTTATATATTCTGAAAATTTCATAGGGAGAGAAGACGGACGATCGACGAAACTATCGCAATGACAATCAAGATCTTTAGCGCCCAGCACGTGATGGTCCTGGCTACTCTGGCGATTCGCGACAGGCGCCTAGAGATGGAGAATATTGGCCGCCGCATAGGTCGACCGCCGATCCTAACGAATACCGTCCGCTAGCCGGAGGCTGAGGGAAGCAGCGGTGGAGGAAACTATTATCGTCCTCCTCTCCCGTTAGAGATGGCGACTATCGTCCACCTCGAGGCGATAATTCACGCAATACGCAAAGAGAATGGATTGTCTTGTGGTGGTGGAGCTGGAATTTACCGCGCTTCCGCCTCGCGTGGAACTGGGCCCAGCAATGAAAGGTCTAGTAACAAATGAGTTGTTATTTATTTATTCTTCGTTGACTGACTGTTTTGTCTTGATTGTAGGTTTCTATTCGTTTAGACTGAAGGACGCGCAGTCGTGACGATCACAGCGGAGACAGACGCCGCTCGGCGTCTGCTTCTTCTGCATCCAGCGTGGATGAAGTTCAAAAATTGGAAAAGCCCAAAGCGCCCGTAAGTTTTCTCATTGTGTCTTTAAACTGTTTGTATGTGAGTTAATCTGACAAATTTATTCTTCTATGTGTTTGAGAGTAGCAAAAAGTTTGCAAACCTGCTGGCTGAGGATGAAGGTGCCGACGGATCAGACAGCCGAGATGAACTGAGAAAAGTAAAGGAAGATGCAAAGTGTTAAGGACCAAAAGGTTAAGTTGTTTGCTTGGTTGTTTGTTTGCATGTTTTCTGAAAAAAATAAATATCTTGACACTAAAAAAGGAGGAAATGTTTTTGTTCAGTGTGAAAAAAAATGTACGAATACCGTTGAAGACGTGTTCCGAGATAAATACAAAACACCAGCGATTCGCATGATAAATTTGACCTTTTAATTGTTTGCTTATTTTCTTTTTGACTTAATTTTTGATTGAGAAAATTAAATTTGAATTGTGTGTATGATGAAGGCTGTTTACATTTTAAATGAATAATACTAATTCTTTTTTCAACGCCAATCTTATTCAAACAGGTAGACAGCGATGGGTGGCTTAAATACTTCGTTTATGGTAATAATCTCGGTAATAATTTGTTTCATCGTTTAAATTTTTCATTAATTACGACGGTTAAAATGTTTGCTCTCACTTTACGTAGCTTGCAGGTGCATCGAAACATGCTACTGCTGCGTGTCGGGTTATCCTTTATCGGCGTTGGAGATTAATCGTGCAGCATGCAGCTGTATCTTCCAGTTATGGGTGTCGAAAGCGCTCGTCGATCCGATGGGTAAGTGCCTAACATATTTGGAATCATCGGAATTTATGTTGATTTTCAGCCGCATATTTCCTCAAATAATTAGGGGGTAAAATGACGGGGGTTTTGAACATTCATCCCTCGCGCATTTGGATTCGAAACGATAAGTGACGTTTTTTTACACAAATTACGACGAATAAGATCAAGTAGAAAATAATTTAAATGTGTTGTAGTGGGAAAATGCATATTCAAAGTCTTTGAAATCAATTTCAAATCTACCTGTGAATGTATGGACAGCGGGAGATGGATCGAATATTGTTTAGCCATTAGTCTGGGACAATAGGCAAACAGCCGCTAGAAGTTTATTTTTTTTTTTTTAGTTTTCTCTCCTTTTTTTCCAAATTTATCGAGATCAAACTCGTGATAGATGGGGGGAAACCGATCGATGTCTCCCTCCCAGAGCAACTTCTCTCTTATAATCACCTTTTTTCTTTGAACGGGAAGGACTCGGTTTGATCAAAATTGGGTAAATTCACACACAAATATAATGAGATCGTTTCCCGGTATCAAACGCTTGGACACTTATTAATTCTCCTTATTCCCCCCCCCTTTGTAGCCATGTTATTGGTCTCTACACAACGACAGTAAACAATTCTGTGCATTTAATCCTATAGACTATAGTGTAGTTTAGTTTTCTTTAAGATTTTATTCCTTTATACAACTGCGAATAGTCACACTTCACGCAATTTTCTAACGCCATTTTTGTTCGTTTTTAGGAGCCTTCAATCACCAGTGCTTTAACCCGCCCGGAAACAAACTACCGAATAGGAAAGAAATTAATACGAAAAGGTAAATTAATAGGACCTCGGTGATGGCTGTGGACAGTGTGGTTTTGAGCATTCAGGATCTTTCTCCCACAAAAAAAAAAAAAAAAAAAAAACAATAGCCTATTTTTATATTGATCTCTATGTAACGCCCCAAACAGGTTATTCAGCGGCCCCAGCCCCATATTGCTTTGCTTTCCGTTAAGGAAGCTTTGTCGGTACTTTCTCCGGAAAAATTCTGTCACAAATATTTTATAGGGTTAATAATTTGATCGAGGCTGTGTTACTCAAAACAAGCCGCTGTATTCTTTATTATACGGTAATTTGTTTTGAAATTGTCGAGTGTTTAGTGTAGCATTCTTTTCGCTGTGGAGTTTTACTTTCACTCAATCCTTTGTCCGTGGTAAATTTCTGACAATCTTTTTATCAAACATCTACAGAAATAGCGAGAAAATGTTGACCCCCAAAACTGTCTCGCTGAAAAATGGCTATCATCGTTGGATGAAATTTTTCTCTTCCACGTTTTGACCTGCTGTTGGTCGTACAAGGACCTATTCGTCTTGCGAGGACTGTAGCAGCAATTGATCGCTTAATGAAAATTTATGGTAAAAAGTGTCCGTTTTTCACTGTATAAACATCAGAAAGAATAGAACGGAGATCCTTGTCCCTTTTTGGCTTTTTGCCTCTTGCGTGCTGTTCGTTGCTGTTTCACTCGCACAAGATAAGAAACTTACACAGCAGCAGGCATTTATACAACTGCATAGGTATTGTGACGCAGAGAGAAGAGTCGTAAAGAATTAACCTACTTTGATCTATATACACAGCTGGCATGCCTATAGCCGTGTAAGAACAACACGGGAGATGTCATTCAGTCATTGTCAAAAAAGCTTTTCTTTATTTGTTACGTGAGATGAAATGGACCGGGTTATAAATTTTAACATTTTCTTTCTCTCGGCTCGTCCCCTTTTTTTCTTCTTTCGGAATCGTCTTTCGGAATATGCTGATTAATGGTCACGATATGCGGAGAAAGTTAATGTAGACTTTGTTCTGGCAATAACAGATTCCTTCCTGTTAAGTCTCAACTTTGTTTCTGCTCATGTTCACCTTTCTCCATCAATGATCGTTACATAAAGGATGTCTCCCATCCTTTATTTAATTTGGGGGTCACAGTTGGTTCAATCACGGTCGTATTGTGTGAGAATCAGATCCTTCTTCTCTTGTGTATATCGATCGACGTTGTAACACTTAAAGACCCGTGGCACGAAAGCGAGTGATATTTGCATTTTTCTTTTGATAAATAGAGGCGTGCTGTACGCTATTTCTTATCAACAAAAGAGCAGTATGATTGCCGTGAAATTGTTATGGTAGTGATAGTAAAGGCGTTTTCTTATTTCTGCCGGAATCTAACGATGTGAAACCCTCCATCACCTTGAGGGCGGACAGAATACTGAACACGAGAGGTGGTTTAACGCCAAACATTTTTCATTTTAGGAATAATATGCCGTCATTTTCATCTTAAGCTGGTTGCATAACTTTTTTACACTCTTGCTGATCTCCTTTCCGTCAAATTAACAATTCAATTGGAAATTACTTTCAGTCGTCTTTATTGCTTGATTATTTACTAGATTTAGTTAGACGGATGCTGCAAGTGGCGATTATGGATGGTCTTAATAATTTCGAAACGCGTATGCATATCGTGCAGTATCCGGTAATTATTTTCAAAACTGGTGTACGTATATGTGTGGAGCATTCGTTTGCGTGAGAGACCACTTTCGGTCATCAAGTAACACGTGTGATCAATCAACAAATCAAATCTATAAAATAACGCGATGATTTTATTTCCCTGTTTGTATTCACACTCGCCACCTCGCAGGTATTTGCATTTTAATCAGGTTTCCAATTTATTACCATCCCGAACTTTATTTTTGTTTGTAGACGGAAACGAAAGTTGGAGAGAGTTTGACGTTTAAATTTGATTTAAAGTTGCTTATGGCGGCTTTAACCTTTTGAAGCCCATCTTTTCTGCAGTCAGTCAGTCAGATATATCATATTCAGTTACCACACAGAAGTTTTAAAAAATCCCACTGTATTTTTACGTTGTTAGGCTCCGGTACAACGCGATAGAATTCAATGACAAAACAAAATTTCTCACATAGTCATATTTGCACGGAGATAAATTTAATCGTTCCTAATTATCTGTTTTATATTTTTGTCCATGGAAACGATGCTATTAGACAGGGAAAATATTATTGGTTGCGTTGTTAAAGGGCGACATTTCTTTTCGTATTTTAATTAATCGAATTAAATCGGCGTTCTCGACCGCTGTGAAAAAGCGCAGGACCAAAATTTGAACGACGAAATCAACAATTTTTAATTTATTTGGCAACGCCCACACATTTAAAAGCAGATTTGTTGACATTCGTATTTGCATTTGTTGTGACAAGTTTTTCTGATTAGTTTTCTAGTTATTCAGGGCATTTGATTTGTCAAGAGCCAAATAAGAATGTAGAATAGGATTTCAGTTTGTTTCATTGACTTGCTTTCTTGCTTTCTTCTAAAGATCACACATGATGTTGACTGACGTGTCGAGGATCCTCCCTTTTGTTTGCCAATCGAATACATCCTTACTTTTCTCACCTCAATAATTCATTGAAAAATACCCATACTCGAGTTATGAAATGCTTTTCGATTTTAATAGGCGATTCAAGTCTTTAATATGAGCATGAGCAGAAAACCTGGTTGCACTCCGCAAGAAGGATCACAGAGATCAAGATGTCCACGGTGGCTCGGGCCGCTAAACCAAGCATCGGTAAATAAGAGACTAGTGACTTGGAAATAATTTTAGTACAAGTTTTTACGCTTTTCTTATGCTAAGATGTCAATTTTTTTACGAATAATCAGCCACTAATGGTCGTTTTTTCCATTAAAACTGCCAAGATTGTTTGGGCGGTGGATTTCGTTTACTTGGGTACCTTTTATCTTCCATTTTAACCAGGTCGTTTGCCGACGTGGAAAATAGCAAACTGTCAAATCCATTTTGGTATGCATATTTGATAGAATTTCTCAATTACTGGATCTACATTTTGTCCGTATTTATTGGCTCCTGGTTCATGGCAAGGTAATAGTTTCATGTGTCATTAATTTCCGTATAAATGTGTTCGTTTTTTTTCCAATACTGCAATCCAAAACAGATGTTCAGCTGCTAAGTTATGGCGCGCTATAGAAGATATGCTTGCACATCCCATTATTGTCTCCCGAGGATACGGCTCACTGCCGCAATACTTCCGCGTCCAGTGCGTCTTCCGCTGCCTCGTAGCAGTGAGTTTTAACACTTCTTTAAACTTTTGAAAGCGTTTCCAATAATATAATGTTTTTATTTTCATTGCAGTTATTGCTGAACTTGATTTTATTTGCATTCCAAAGTCTCAGCAGCATTCAGCTGGAACTGAATTGCTGCCCTCAGTATCCTCCGTCAACAAATGCAGCTGTCGTCTGGAATTATCAACGCCAATTTGGCATCGCCTGCCGATCAGTCGAGAAACTCTGATGCTGCACTTTTGGCTTCGTCCTCTTTGCCACCGTTTCTTACACATTCATCGGTTTTGTTAACGCGTCCTACAATCTGCTGAAATCCAAAATCCTACCAGAATTTCCCGCAGGGATCGGATGGCGAGGAAGATCCCTACTACTTCCATGATCGTTGAGCATCTCTTTGGCTGTGGCTGATTTGTCACATGGCCGATGTGATCCACTCCAAGGCCTTGTCCCTCCTTCCAGTCCTGCACAGCATTCTGAACGACCTTTATTCCTGCCAGGGCTGTGTCGATAAAAATCAAGAGGTAAAATTACATTGCGCTCCAGGAAAAAACTAAGAATAACGGACAAGTGCATTTTACGCAGGTGACGGAAAGTTCAAAGTGGTCAACATATGACTCTCAAAGAGCCAATACGTCTTCAAACATCATCAACTGGGTGGAGCAATGGTTGTGGATATTAGTAGGCCGGTGATTTTCACAACAAATGATGGGGTGGTGGAAAAAAACGAGAAAAACCCTCTGATGACAACTATTTCTGACATAGTCATGAAAGCTGGATCCCGCCTTATTTGCTATTTCCCAAACTGGGCCTACCATCGTCCAGGTAACTAAGCTTCAAAAAATTATTATGGCGTCATTTTAATTATCTTATCAATTTTTTTCCTTGTTAAATTAAGGTGATAGCAAGTATGCAGTAGACGACATAAATGCCACACTCCGCACCGACATGGTCTACGCTTTTGCAATCTTGGATGGGAACACTTATAATATCGTAGAATTTGATCATGCTGTTGTCTTAGGCCTATGAGCTAATTAGTTTTATGCAACAATCGTCGATCTCAAGAAACAGTACCCGAGTTTGAAGGCAACCATCGCGATCGGGGGCTGGACAGATTCTCACGACGAAACGCTTATTCCAACGTAGTGGCTAGCCGTAGTCCTGTTAACCGAAAGACTTATAAGACATAATAATAACGACGTATAAGACTTGGAGACGTATCCTTGTCAATCCTCGTCAATCTAAAAAAATTTTGTGGTCAAGTGATTGTCACTGAACATTTTTGAAAAGGAAAATCGAATATTGCTCAATCCTAATTAGAGCTAATGTTGAAGCCGTGTTTTAAAATACATCTGAACTCCGAAATAAAAATTCTCCATAATACCATAAATAAACAGAAGTATTTAGATTGCGGATAAGAAATCTTTAAAGGAAATGGTGCGGGGCACCTGAAACGAAGTTTAGACCAAATTGAAATTTTATTTTTATATTCTAAAGGGTTTCAAAAGAGCCTCAAGTAATTAAAGTGGGTTTTGGTAACTGTTCTGTTGGGGTAGCCAATCATGTTGGGGAATAAAAATTCGTGGCTATAGTTCTCTATATGGTCAGACGAACTGCACAAAAAAAACTAATGATTTATCGCTTTACTATTTAACCCTTTAACGCCAACACCGGTTGTATCCATTGAATTCCCCGCGAAGGATCGTACGCAGAACGCGTCGGTACTGGAGCTCCCGTCTACTTGGCGAAGAAGAAGAACAAAAGAATCATAAACTTTCAGAACACTTGTTACCATACTCATTTAGTAGATTTGAAATGAATACATTACAGATTACATACATTATTTCAAGCGCATCATTCGGGCTGACGAAAGACATTCCATTGGCTGTAAACAAAAGAACAGGGTGGTACGTGTGCAACATCTGCGAAAAGGTAAATTAAATTACGGGTATCAATACCTTCTTCCCCATTCCATACTTCCGCAAATTCCGGAAAAACTCAGCAAAATCCACGCGATATTCTAGCAAAACATTCTGAGCTTCTAAATTTAAATAACCTGACCACACTGAATTTAAAAGGAATTAAAAAAGAGAAATGATCGTCATTATCACGATTATCACCACACACTTCACATACTTTACGGCTTGTTGAGCCATTAAGGCGGCGTCCCATATCTTGGCTGAAATGCAAAGGTACTTGAAGAAATCAGATTGTGCAGCCCAAAAGTGTAACCAAAATGTTCGATGAGCATCTCGATCAATGGTTTGGCGATTTTCGGCTTTTGTGAAAGATTGATGTGAAGATTTTAAGAATTCCTCCCACAGTGCAACAGATTGGTCGTAAATTTTGACGAGATTCTGATCCACGTCAACTTCAAATATGTCGAAAACGACGTCTTCAAAAGAAAGTTGACGTGCCAAGTACATTCCGCGTTGCTTCTCCATGCCCACCAATTCCATGCAACCCATATCCTCAAAGGCTTCCACGAAATGGTCAAATTCTGTGAAAACAATAAGATCATATTAAAAATGCATTAAAATATATAAAGAAAACATTTTCGATTACCATGGAACGCAGTTCCTTGGCCCCATAATCCAAGGCGGGTCATGTATCCCATATTGATGGGTTCTGAAATGCCAGTTGCACACATGTAGACGATCCTTGCATTTGGTAATCTGGCCTGTAGTTTCAAAACTGCAAATTCAATGTTTGTTCCAGTCCTCACGTTGTTGTAAAATTGTTTCTTAGTTTGATGACATTCGTCGAAAATGATGACGACATAAAAATCTTGCCCACACCAATCAAACCGCTCGTCAAGGCTCGATTGGTATTTCTTACGGAAATACGAGAACTCGGTCAGATTGAAGAAAGTAGAGAATACGACACCTTCTTTTACTGAACCGAAAACATCTCCAGCAGAGACGAGGGAGCGTTTAGAGGTGTACAAATGGTGGAAGGCAATTTGGTCGGTGCCGATATCACGTAAATCCCACTTGGCATCGTATTTGTGTTCGTTCGACACTGAGAGCCAGATAGAGTTTTTACGGCCTCGTAAAAAGTTCTCGAAGATAATTTCGGCAGCAATTCGACCTTTGCCCACTCTGGCTCCGTCTCCGACAAGAAATCCAGCTCGAGATCCTTCCGGCAGTCTTTGGGTATGCCTCTGACAGGCATGGATAACAGATTCCAACTGAAAAACAAAAAAGGCTCCTCTGTCGATTGTTTCTTAAGGTAAAGCTGGCTTGTACCAAAAACTGTAACAGTGGCAAGTGACGGAATCTCCAAAACAGGAACTGGGCGGAACTGGGTGATTTCTTATGTGCAAATTGCCGGACACTCCATTTTTTCCCTCTAGGATTTCTACTTTCATCATAATTCGTCTAGCAATCTCTTGTTTGTTCATGGTTTCAGGCTTGAAGTCAAGATAAATTTGCTTGTCCTGGTTACTTCTTTATTTCCTTATTTCGAGCTCGATCTCTTCTTGAATCAAACATTCTGAGAATTCTGGCATAAAAATTCTTCTTCAAAGACCTCGTAAGGTTCCACAAGTCTCCAGTGTTGCTGCTAGCTGACTTTTTTTCTTTTCTGGTTTGCTTCTCTATTTGGTTTAGACTAAAAGTGAAGACCCCCGATACTAATTCAGTCTCTCCTTTTCCCTGAGAAAAATACAATTTGTTACAGTGAATAAGTGAAATACAATGCATCACATTTTATAGTTTAAACACTTTACTTCAACATGCTTTAATCATCCACAACATACCAGCAGAAACAAAATTTTGAGTGCGACAACTTAATTTATGTATCACTGGCTGTGACTCAACATTGTGTTATTTTAAAGTAAACTTTGCCATATCGACTTTGCTTGAAATGCTTTCCTTAGATAATCTGAAATGTAAAATTCGTTATGAACTCACACACTCATTGTGTTTGACACTGTTTGGCTGTTAGCCTGTCGGGTCTTGACTGACAGACTGAATAAATCAAAACGTTTACTCATTTGATGATGAACTCGACAACAAAAATGTTTACATGAAAATTTCAAAGAACTAACGACGGTCGCGTAAATAGATTAAATGAACTCCACCAAGCAATCAGCTGACACCACGAGTATTACAGTGGTAAATAACTGGTATGATAACTGCTGGTCGAAAAATGAAATCAGGTTCATCTATGTGTTTTGTTGTTCTCGTCGACAGCGGAATTAAGCAACTGTCAAAGCAAACCCAGCTATTTCATATCCCATATGATCTTGCGGCAACTCCTGCGTTTTGCTACCTTGTGTCTTCATTTGACGCAGATAATGTGGCTGAACTCGACGGTTTTGATGAACTGTCCTTGGTGGACGTATTCAAGGATCTTCAAGCACAAGTAGTGCAAAGAAAAGATGATTTTTCTCAAATCAGACTGCTTTTCAAAGCAAATGAAAACAGTTTGCGAAATATCTTTCGAGACTTTGGCACCACAAATTTGGACTTAGGTTAGTTATTATTTTATTTTTTATTTCTTTGAGTATTAATCACATCTGTTTTTATTAATAGTGCCTGTAGAAAATGAGTCAGAACGTGAATCGCATTGTCAGATATTTTCCTGCCCTAATGGAGATTTTCAATGAAAAAAAATTATGTCATTTAGACGCAATGTTGTCGTGAGACTTTGTTTTCTTGAGTTTTGTTCTTGCCTCTTGTTTGTGAATTACTTTCACTTGATTCAGAAATCCAATTTAAAATCCATGGAAATGATAACGTAGAAGTAATTCATTATCTTCATTGGTTTATGTCATTGGCATTTCCTTTCCCCTACGTAACATAATATTCTTTTTTTAGGCTGCTAAGCACTTTGCAAAATCTGAGCAAGTTTTTGAAGATTTTGTTGATCTACCTTTTAGTCAAATCCAATCAGATTGCCCACAGAACTGCCTGATGAAGGTTCAAGTCAGCAGAGCTCAAGTAAACTTTAAAAAAAGTGTTGGAATTCAGGTAACCCAAACTAACCAAAATTTCTATTGTATACTTTTACATAACATGTTTTGGTTCTAGATAATTTCTTGTGCATGACAAAACCAGTTTTATTCCAGTTTTATTCCAGTTGCTTTCAGCAGTCAGAAACATCCATTTCAGTTACTTTTATTTTACACAATTCCAAAGACATATATCAGCAGCTAACGTAAGATAATGATGTGGATTATTATACTATAAATTTTCCAGCAATTCTGTTCACTTGTTAGATTTTTGCTAATTTGCTCTTTTGTCAACTTCCGGAAATTTGCATTGAACTAGCAAGTAAGTTTTGTTCCGTGTAAATTTCTCAATATGTCAGTGTAGGTTTGAGGTTTTAAGCTAATATTTACAAGCAATCCGCCACTCAAATAGACCATTTTGGCATTTTTTTTTTATTTTGAAGAAATCATCACTAGGGGTTGTAAATACATAAATAGATGAGTTTAATTCAAAATGTTTTGCTTAGTCAATTGGTGAAAACCGCAATCGATTAGCTTTTGTCGTTTTGGAGATTAACAAAAAACTGTGAGAGGGGAGGGGGGGTAGCCGGAATTTTAATTTTTGCTGTTTTTGTGCAGCAGTTTCTCGTCAAATGCTGTACCTATACATATTCTGATTTTTCAAAGTGATGAGATAGCCCACCTCTTCAAATAGTTTCCATATTTTTTCGATAGTCGGCTGAGAAGCAGAGATATTAATTATTAGAATTATGGAAACTAATCTTAAAAGTTTCTTTCTCTGTCATGACGGCCCTAATCCTATAAGCCATAGAGCACTCGCAAAAACAGTACCAACGTCAGAATGTAAGCCTGTTGGATTGAATTCGGAGATCAGACGGTGGACTGGACGGCCTCTCTTACGATGGCCAGCCAGAGCAACTCGAACGTCGCCTACTCGCGTAGCCCCAGCAACCCAATGGCTCTGTCCGGCTCTCCATCTCAGCTGCGGCTCCTCTACAAAGACGACCAACTCCTTGGCGGTTGGCTGACAGAATGGCTCAAGAATCGGCGCCTCGTCTCTGCTGAGCTACACGGTCGAAATTTTCAGCAGTGGCGACCCCAATTCAAATCAAGACAACATCTGAACGTGGGCTGGACCGACGATTCCGACCAAATGGAGCTGGCGGATCGGCACGTTTTGACAGACTTGCAACTCACCACGTCCTACGCGGTGCTCGTCAGAGCTGAGAACGCTCGCACGGCATGTCCACTCTCAGTCCGGTTTATCCTTGCTTCACGACTCTGCCAGGGCATCCGTCGGCAGCGGCGACGGCGTCATCTTGAAATTGGAGGAAGTTTTACAGTGGCTCTCCCCTTCTCTAGCGTGATTCCGACTAGAGCCCATCCACCCGCTTAACGCCAAACAGTCCGGTTGAGTTGAAAGTGGTTGGATGGCGCTGACGCCAACGGAACGACCAAGTCGGCCTACGAGGAATTTCACATTTGGTAATGGCCCATCCATAGCTCCCGCTCCGGCACCAAGAAGGATCAAATCCACCAAGAAAGATCCTCATTCTCAACGATGAGTTCCTTCTGGGTGGTCTTAGCGTCTCAACTGGTCGTGTCCAGCTCGACTTACACTTTGACCAATTTCCTGCTCTCGACACGCTATTTTATCATCTTGGTCCCGTTCTATTTTCTTTCTTCGATTTTATACAATGTTATTTCTCTTGCAAAATTTTTTTTTGCCCTTAGAACCACAACATTCTTTAAAAAAGTTGCCAATATATGCTTTATTGTTATATCGAGCCATAAATCATCTGCTTTTGAGAAACCCTGAGTTGCATCAAATATCGACTCATTCTTCGTATTTTTTGCTGTAAATTTCTTTTTGAACTTAAAGTGCTAGCGATAGGTTCTGCCATCGACTGTTTTCAACAAAAATAATAACTAAAGCTTCGTTCACACTACAACTCTTTTCTATGTGTTCGTTTTACGTTTTTCTTACGTAAATTTCATTTAGTTTTTTACGAACCAAAATTTACGTTAGAATCTTTGTACTCTGTTCACACTACACTGTGCACTTACGTTAGAGTTGGGTTTTAACGTCAATTCAAACCAAAAATTTTTCTTGTAATAGATGTAGTGTAGTGTTTGTCAGTTGGAGTACTTGTCAATATCAACAGCATGTCAACAGTTTCCTTCATCAACTTCAACAGACATCAGTGAAAAAACATAAGTGATTCATCCGTTGAAGAAGTTTCTAATTATTTTGATAATAACGATCAAGAAAGAGAACGAATTATTCGTCAAAACACTTTGGAAATGTGGGGTAGGAAGGCCAAGGTTGTATGTTTGTTGTCCTTGTTGTTTAAACGTCACCGACGAAGGTTGTTAGCCAATAATCTTCGACCTGTTGGTAGGATTATAATTTCAGTTGAGAGATCACCACAAACAATCTGAAAACCTCATATTACTCATTTTTAGGTAGATTGTGGAAAAGGTTCTACTGTCAGAGAAGAGTATGCATACGTCTTTACATTCAGGAAAATTACTCGTATGTTCAACTTCTTTCGTTCAACAACAAGCCTTGTTCAACAAATTTTTGGTCATGGTAGGCCCTAAATTATTCAAGAAAGACACCAAATCAGACGTGCTATTCCAGTTGGTAAGATTTTAATGTTGCAAATCATTAAACTGAAATTTTTTAGTAATTATTTCATCAATAAAATAGAGCAACGATTGGCATTGACTCTGAGGTTCCTCGCATCAGGAGACTGTATGCGATCTTTTTCCTATTCCGGATAGGACACAGTATCTAAAATAGTGAAAGAAACATGGAGAATAGTGTATGAGATCCTTGCTCCTACCTATTTACAATTGCCAGATACAAATAAGTGGAAACAAATATCGAATGACTTATCAAAAATTTGGTATTTCCCAAATTGTGTTGGGGCTGGAGATGGAAAGCACTTCGCGATGCAATGCCCTGACAACGGTGGCTCTAATTGGTACAACTACAAAAGGTTATGTTCACCGTTTTCCATGCAAATTACTGTTTCATTGATATCGATATCGGGGCTTATGGTAGAGAGGGAGATGCGAGTATATTTGCATCATCACAGTTTGCGGAAGACCTCGATAACGGTTGTTTGGGTATTCAAGAACTATCAACACTGATTTACTTCAGTAATTTATCACCTTACGTTTTCGTAATGGTAATGTTTGATACTTTGACGTGCTATTGTAAAACTCAACACTGATCAATATGTTTGCCTTTTTATCTAGAATGATGCATTTCCATTGAAAACCAACATAATGAAGCCATATCCCGGACGAAGTGCAAGATCATTGACTGAAGCAGAACTAATCTTCAATTACAGGTAGAATTCAATACATTTTCCATATATTTCAGCCATATAAGGTGAAAAGATAGGACTGCACAATATATGTGCTTTAGATTGTCTCGAGAAAGAAGAACAATTAAAATGCTTTCGGAATTTCACCAATCAATTGCGCATTTTCCGCACCCCCATGACTGGAAGCCCTCAAAGTGTTGAAAATTATATAAAGGCAGGCGTTGTCTTGCACAATATGCTGATTCGCGAAGATAGCCGCTTCTACTTGGATAATCAAAAGCTACCAGATCATTTTGATGCAAAGAGAATTTTAATCGAAGGGGCCTGGAGGACGGACAATACAATAACACCAATGTTTCGGTAAATATTTTTAAGGAAAGTAACGCATAAAACAATTAATCTTATCATTACATCTTTGTGAAGTGACTTGTGGCCACGAACAGGAGTGAACTACACAACTGTCGCCAAAAATATTCGCGATAAGTTTAAAATATACTTTTCAAATGAAGGTGCAGTGCCATGGCAGAGGGGCATTGTCAAAGAAACCGGTAGAATTTCTGAGGAGGAAGATTAATGGCATCGGAAGAATTGCTCGAAATGATCTTTATTATTGATTTTGATAACGCTGAGTAACGTAATACAATTTGTTCCATTCTAATTCCAAAGAATGATTAAGCTTGGTTCAACCTGTCCTCTTCTTTCTTCTTTTAATCTTGGACTTTTTCTTCTCTTTTTTCCCTGCTTCATATAATAATTGTTCCATTTGTAATCGTACATCGTTCTTTATGCTCTTACTGATCTTAGAAACTATAAATGAGAAGATTATTGTACCTAAACGTGTATATGAATTGATCATTTCAAAGCATTTATACCTTTATCGGCCAAAACTTTGCAATCATTTCTCCATTCCTTCGTCACTTCATCGAGTTATTCTTTTTTCTCAATCACATTATGATTTTGTTTATGATTGGTTTCTTATTAATCAACTGTGATACCAGCATCGACATTTATCTTTTTCTGCTCGAGATTCTTCTAATTTCATTTTGCGCTTTGCACGAATAACTAGGAAGATAAATTTGCAAATGTAGTAATATAAAAAATTACACTATGATACAGTTGAAAGAGTGGGTGTCGATGTTTTGAGAAACAGTTGAGGTCGAATTTCGGTTGAGGTATCTGATTCAAAAGGATATTTGACAGATTTCTAGCTTTGACTTGAAGCCATGGAGGTCAATATTTTTTTCGTTGTCAATACATCTTTACTACAAGATACATTCATGGAACCTGTATATAATATCGTAATTGGAAATTTCATTAAACAGTCAATATAATTAAACGGTGTAAATTGAGAACATTGAAACACATGTATGTGTACCTGAAATTTGTAGAGAATCTTCGATGTTCAAAGAGGATTCGCTGTCTATAATTAGTAATCGTTTGAATGTAATAATACATACTCTTTGTCAACATTTTCCACTTACTCATCATTCTCCATTTCATTCGCAGCAGATCTTTTACTAAATCAATATGTAGTACCTTTGCTGATGAGAGATTGGTAAACCTACTGCAACGTAAAAAAAATTGCTGTACAAGTACCATTTATAATTTCAATAAACAATTTTTATAGCAGTTACGTTCTCTGTTTTATTTGTTGTTCCAGAAAAGACATTGTGTGATAGAAATCCCAGTGGTAATAATCTATCCCTTTATTCCACTCTCTAAGAAATAGAAAGACTTCCCCTGAGAATATAAAAATATATTTGAGTTAGCTTAGTTTTTTCATTGAATTGTGCCTTACGTTTTTAAAGTAATCAGCATTGTGAATAACCACACAATTCAAATTCCAAGTTTTCCCTATCTTATAGTTTTTGCACGTCTCTCGAAGAATACACAAAATTTCCCGACAATGAGTAACTTAAGCACAAAGAATTTTGCTACTTAACTCTGCTTTCACATGCCGATGGAGACGTGCCATCATCATAGGCCCTGCTTTAGTCGTTTTGTTAAGTTGGCCGATAAATTTGATTTAAACGTAAAAATAATTTCCGATTAGATAGTTCCAACATCCAAACGGGAAGTAAAGCCTTAGAACAAACCAATTCTGGTCCCTATTTGCTGTTCCAACCGCTAACAAAATTTATTTATTAGCTGTTGGAGTCGCTAATATCTTGAGATCTAATATGCAGATTGGGCAATTTGTCCAAAAACTACCAAAGCCGTTGAAGCGCAAAACAAATTATCCAATTCAAGTCATTCTTCACTCCTCATAGTAACACTGGAACATTGGTACAGGGAAGAAAAAAAGGCTTGTTTTACTTCTTTTGGAATCACCACAGGAGTGACACCGGAAAGAAGAGAAACCATGAACGAGAAAAAAAGACGAAATTGGATGAAACTAAAGGTTCAACTGATCAGTGACTGTGACGATGGTGAGCCACCAACCAGTACAGAAAAATCCAAACGTAAAAATGAGGAAAGTACTCGTCAGAGTAAGCGTTTGAAAAAACGAAATGAAGAAACCAAGAACGTTGGTATAAAAGGCGTGTAAATTTTTAGCGGTTGGAACAGCAAATAGGGACCATTATCTAGAAATTTGTTACATTTGTAGTTAGGTTGTATAGGTAGAATGCAAAAGAATTACGTGAAATTTTAAATACAATTTTACTACAAGCCACGAGAAATTTCTCTTGCAGTACCCTGGCAGTACCGCAGGAGAAATTTGGGCTGGTCGGGTTGGGAGGAAAATGAAGGGCGAGAAGCTCAAACCATGCCTTTCTGGTAACCCAGATAAAAATAGTGAAATATAGCCAACAAAAGATTTAGAAAAAGAATTTTGCCGTTTGATGTTGTAAACATTGTTTAAAAAGAAAATTGATTTCACGCGTTGTTGTCTGTAAAATGAAAATTGTTGTGAAATTGATTTCGATTTTCGGTAGAAATTGTATTTCGCAGAAATAGAGGAAACAACCTATCCTGCGTACCACCCCCGAAGAGGATATAGCCCCGCTTCTAAATTACCCCACCCGTGGCCAATCTATCTTATTTGACCCTGATCCTAGAGTCCAGGCGATGCCATCTGTAGGTAGGGCCCGCGGTCATCACAGTACGTTAGGTAATTCGTCGGGGCCATCTCTAAATAGAACACGCGGACGAGGGGCACTATTTGCGGAACCTACGCCAAGTAAAAAAAACTCATCAATTACGGAACGGACAATAACATGAATTATTTTTTTTATGATATTCCCCGTATTCGCGAGTAAATTTGTCAAGAAGGATAAATTCCCCACCATCGGCCAGGAAAATCAAAGGCATCTTCATCAAGCCCGTCTCCATGTGCGGGATCACCAAATCCGGGACCGTTTAGACGATCCCTGTCACCTAGGCCAGGTCCGTCTACCCGATCAACGTCCTCAAAGCCAGGACCTTCTAGAAGATCGTAATCGCCACCAAAAACAAATTATGGGGGGGGGGAGAAATACTCGACTGTGAAGAAGGAAATACGTAGTGGGAAAATGACGAAGAAATCTGCTAAGACCACTATTTCTAGTAACTAAATTTAATTAAAGTTGTCGCAATTCGAACAGGGGAAATTCGGAAATTCTAATTCATGAAACATGTTTTTCATAGAGAAAAACGATAAGGAAAACAGGGATTTCTTCTTGTACCATATTCGACACGATTTTTCTTCCGACGAACCCTACTACGCTCCAGAATTCTTTTATTGGGAGGTTCTAGAAGCAAACGGCCTTGTTGGCGAAATAATATCGTGCTAAATTATTTAGACAATAAGGAAAGCGTGCATGGAAAGCTGGTGCAGCTATATCCACGTCTCCGTGAGTGCCAGCAAAAGTATTACACTTGTATCACAAAAGGGGACGAAGCCAGGAGTTAATAATGGTTAATGTGGGTCCAGCTTCTGGGACAACAATTACTGTAATCTTATACACCTAATTTTTTGCCTTTCAACTCTTAATAACTATTTCCTTATGTTAACAATTACCAAAAACCCTTTACCTCGTCCCCATGGTAAGGGATATCAACGTGGAAAACGTCGTGGAATAAGAAGTCCGCGAAGAAGACCTCAAGTGGAGTACTGCAGAAATATCTTCACAATGGCGGACTGGGATGACCACTTGGAGGGGATGTGTCAGCGAGATGGTCGACAACAAAGTAATAATAATTGTCTACTAAAAAAAGAATTGCAAAACTCAAATTTCTTTCTTTAGGTAGGAATACGGAAACAGAAAACAGGTATGTAGACAAAGAATCTGATGATTTCTAGGATGAAGAATATTGAAACATTTCTATCATGAAATATGTTAGGAGATGAATAATCTTGCTCCAGACTATATAGCTATAAATCAAATCCAATGAAGTGTCACATGGATCTACTAAAGGCGGGAAATCCCTAATGAACCAAAAAATAGAAGGGAAAATTACAAACTGTAATGGTAAAAGTTGTTCGCAGTCCTATTGAAATGCTAAAGCTTGTTCTTAGTCCATCTAATTGTAAAAGCTTGCACGCAGTGCTAATTGAATTGTAACAAGTATTCAAACCCTATACCAATTGTAAAAGGTTAATCACAGTAGTAATTGAATCGAAAAGTGTTGTAGTAATTGAAAAAGGTTTTTCGCAGTCCTATTTCAACTACAATAGTTGTTCACAGTCCCTACACTGTTGCGATAGTACTAAGGGAATTTTACTTGAACAGATCCCACTTAAGATTAAATAAGAATTTTCAAATCCATTCCAATGAATGACAAATGCATCTATCGTAAAAATTAATTGAAATGAAATCACACATAATTCCGAAACATAAAAAGGATCCCAAATGAACTTTCAAAAATACAAGAGAAAATTTCACACAGTTCTTTTGTAATTGTAAATCTTGTCCGCTGTAGTAATGGGGTACACGCACGGAAAATAAAGATGTTTTGTTTTTAACTAGGCTATGGTAATTTTTTACGGGGATCATTTTTTCGAGAGGGTTGTTACCACAAAAAAATTTATTTCGCGAGATATTTAAGCTTAAAGTTGTATTAGGCTCCTGCTTCCCAAATTTGGCTGTTCAGCCATCTTTGGTAGGAGAAGCCTAATTAAGGCCCCAAAAAAAGCAGACGAACAGCTGTTGAGTCAGTTTTAGCTGTTCATTTAATAATCGATCGAGATGTTGATCAATATTCTATCAATCGATTATTAAAGAAACAGCTAAAACTGACTCAACAGATGTTCATTTTTTGCGCCATGACAATTCCAGAGAGCAGTGAAAATAAAACTTAAAAAATGGGGTGTAGTGGGATGGGGAGGATGGGGATGTGGGGTGTAGTGGACTAGAGCGTCAACGCTTTGGAAAAAAGGCAATGAGGCTCTGGTTTCAAACCCCAGCTGAACCCGTCATAAAACTGTAAGCAGTAGCGCCCTTGAGGTTGCACGCATAAACACAGGATCCTTGATTGCTTTCAAGGATATGACGTTAAATATACTGTGATGTGTTTAATCACATCTTCCAAATTGGAAACTAACCAGCGTCATTTGAACATTCAGTTGGAAAGTGCGCTATAGAAATTGAATAACCATAACCATAACCATAAAAAAGTTTTATTTACCCTCGATGGTCATTGTAGTTTATTTATTATTAATTTTTTTGTAAACGTCCCAGCCGTGTTTACAAAAAGATATCGCCATTTCCTGCCCCAAGGGAAGAATGGAAAGAAGAGACGAAGGAAGAAACTAAGAGGGGACAAAGGGGTGGCGCGGGGTTCTCTTTCCTCGGGGTAGGATATATAGTCTTTGAAAATAAAATGCCTTTTACTTAAAAATCAATAATAAATTAACTACAATGACTATCGAGGTGAAATAAAAGTTGAAAGATTACCTGATAACGAAGGAATTGTGTAATCCAATTCTTAACGGAACTGACGAAAATTTAAATGGAAAAAATTAAAACTAAAACTGAAACGGGCGAAACTCCGTAAGCCGCCATGAAAAAACTGTTACTAGTTCACGTCCATTTTTTTTTTACAATTTCAGCGAATTGGCAACTTCGGACGTTAGCCAACTCTATTGGCGGTGGCGAGGAGGTTTTACTAAAGGTCCAAAATATCGGCAATAAGTGGCATTTGATTACATTCTCGCTCTTCTGCGACCAACTGCAGTTCATTCAATTCGACTTAACCAAGTATTACTCATTTGTCATTTTTTAGTTATCTTTTACTGATTTTCTAGAAATTCTTCGCTTCATTCAATAACAGAAATCGGCTGCGCTTAATTGGTGGGCTGATTTATCAGGCCTTTGTCTCATCCCAGGTGCTGTTGACAATTTTAATGGCCATTCTGGAACTCGCGGAAGTCCTGCGACGTGATGTAATCAATTCATTTTGCCTCAATTTCAATTCGAAAAATTCATCACCATTTATCTTGTGATTTAAGACGGGCGACGCAACCTTTTGGATATTTCTAATTCTGAACATGTTGACGTTTACTGCGGGATTGTTCTGGTTCAACATTCTCATTGTTGGTCTCAGTAGCTACTTATCTGGACTCGAAATGGCCAAAGTTTATGGTAAAAATTCCTTTGATATTTTTTCAATTCCTTTATTTATTTTTTTTTTTTCAGAACAAATATTGTGCCCTATTTTACTTCATTTGCATCCAAAAGACTTTTCATCAGCGTTTTTAATTTCTTCAATTTTGAGTCGCCAATTATTACGTGGAAAAGTGAGTATACGCAATATTTGTTTAATTACTACCAGCTACTACGTTGTTTGTACTAATAGTCTCATGTATTTACAGCAATCGAAGCGGCGTTATCGATGCTTGAAGCTGCCAATTTTGCCGCATTTTTAGCATACTCTTTTTCTTCTTCTTTAAAGTCGTTGTAAAAAAGGACAAGAAAATACTCACGAACATAACTCAGTTGTTATTGATGATACAAATGATGAAACAAACGATTCCACTCCGTTTATTACAGAGCCGGTCATTGCGTCCGCAACAAACCATCATGAATGATTTAGTCAATACTTATTAAAAGTGCCATCATTTGGTGCTTCATGATTGGTACCATCATGACTTTTATTACCATTCTTTAAATTTTGCCAAAAGAAGAATGTTTGAACATAATAAATTATTTTGCAAAATTGTTTTTCAGTTTTTTTTTTTTAATATTCTCCGCTTTTGGGCTGGTTGTTGTGTAAAAGATTGATAGACGGCTTCCTATTTGATCCTGTTGGTTCGTCTGCTAAATCACACGCGGGTGAAATATTTGAAAGTGAAGCGAAGAACCAGTAAAAGAAAGTTGGCTTGCATTTTAGCTAATGATTTCTGAGTTTATTAGGATCGGATTTAATTTTATTCGAAATTTTTTTCGTGACGGCGTACAGGACACTCCTTTTGAAAAAGAAAATATTGTGTGAAAAGGTAAAAAAAAAATTACATATGTTCTCTGCCCACATCTAATGATTAATTTATAGCCCGTCTTATCTTTAATTTATAGCCCGTCTTATCTTAAACCGTTTTTTTAACTTTAGATAATAAGAATTTATCCGTTTTGAATTTTGAAAAATATTTATTGAACCCACATACCGGTAAAGGGAAAGAAAATTGAATTATTTATTCACAAAAAGCGATACCCTATCCTGATGCACTCCTCTCCAATTTCAGATGGTAAAATTGAAAACTTGTCGAAATTGACGAGATACTAGCAGAAGAAGTGCCATCAGCCACCTCCAATTAAGGAGGCGACTAACCTGGTCACCTGGTCAACTGCGCGAAACAATATCGTCATCCAAAGCCATTTGAACATTTCAATACCCTCTCCCAATCGTCGTTTATTCTGTTTGTCTGAAATTTATAACAGACACCCAAAAGTAGAAAACGAATTTAATTATGTTCAATGTGAAATGCCTTATACCTATTAGTGTTGAGTGAGTATTACTTGCTAAAAATGTTAAATATTAAAAAGAAAAACAAATGATGTTGATGGTATAGTTTTGGTTTAAGAAATTTTATTCAGACATTCAAACAAATCACGCACACACAAATTGACACACATTCTTCAAATCCACACTCCATTCATTCACACGAAGGAAGCTAAGGAAAATAAGGAAATGAGAAAGAAGGTGAAACCAAAAGAAAAGAAATCGGGTCGTGATATTGACAATGTTCATCCAACAAAACTTAAATTCGACACCCATTTAACGCGCCTTCAACAGCTAGCAACTATATTTCCACAATGGTGCGAAAATATTTCGACAACTGATATATAGCGTATATAGTTCGACCTAACCTAATCTAACCTAACCTTAACTACCTTAACCTAAACTTAAAAACTAATTGTCGAAGTAGTTAAGCATATACACTGTGTCGACGTATTCTCGCACCAGTCGAAATATAGTTGCCATATGTCGAAGGTACAGTATCCTGCACGGAAACTCGGACAGCCGCTAGGTGGTTCTTACGAGTATCCTGCGTAGAACCCCTAGCGTCTGTCCCAGTTTCAAATGGGTGTCGAATTTAAAGTTTTGTCGGATGAAACTACCAATATCCGACCCAATTTATGAAAGGAAAAGATGACGAAAAAGATGAAGAAGAAAAAAAGGATGAAGGGAAAGATTTAAGGGGAAAGATGAAGAATAAGACAAAAGACATAAAGACATACTAAGCACATAAAAAAGAGTAATTGTTTTTTTGTTTTGTTTTGTTTGTTTTTTTAGGTGGGGAGGAAGGGGTATTTTAATTGTACTGTATCGCGGTTTTCCTTTACTTAGGTCCTTTTTTTTGTTTGGTTTGCGAAACGTCGGCTTCGGCCAACAGTTCCGCGTAAGCTGATTGGCAGCTAGCCAGTTTCCCGATGAGGGTCATTTTACCGCTGCCATCAGAGGAAACTGTACGATTGAGCCTCACGTATATATAGAACTTTCTTCCAACCTCGTTTAGCTTCGCTTTTTTAATCTGGTTCAACAGTTGCAAGTTTGAACATTTGGAAATGACCGTTAATCCGCGCATTAGCTAGTTAGTAGAGATAAGACTCCCCAGGAAAATACCTTTATTTCAATCAACCTTGTATCTCGATGTGCTGGCCCGTTCCGTTATAGCCTTGGCACTCGAACTACAAAAAGACCCTCGATTGAGACCGAGTAGACATCAGCAATCGACAATCTTGTCGAAAATCTCCAACCAACATGAATCGTCTTTCCCTGGTATTGAGGTTTAAGTTATTTCTCAGATTGAATACGGTAACTCGGATTGAAGAATGTTTTATGTTGTTGCGAACTTGAAGAAAAAAGTTTTTACGAAAAACAAAAAAAAATGTGATTATTGGACTGCCGCAATCAAAATGAACTACGTATATTTTCCCGACAGACATAAAGGCTAGCTTTGACTATGCTGTGTTCGTATGAACGCCAATAAAATGTCATGCCAGTTCACTACATAATACTGTATGTAAGCTATTATGTAACGTATACTGCGCGACATTGAAGCCGAAACAGCAAGTGAATTTTGGTTACATTTCACATGTTGCGTGGTAAGTTTAGTGAAGGAATGTCTTGAGTCAACTGGATTATGCGGTTTGGCGCAGAGTCCAATTGTGGGATTACCCAAAATGCTTTTTCGACAATAATAACAACAATAAGTTCATCGAAGTTCATTGAGCACAAACAAACAGCCAACCTTTTCTGTTAATGGTGGAGAAGGAAAATATTCGTTTGTCCATTTTTATGGTTTGATTTCGTTTTAACGACTGCCGACATTATACACGCAACAAAATTGCACATAAATGGCGCAATCTGATTTGGTTAACCCAAACCCAAGTTGACGTCATTTAGTTTTCTTTTTACATTGTCTGCACAAGTGAGAAATCCGTTTGGTTTCTGAACTGAAAAGAAATTTGAGAAAAAGTGAGAAATTCAGGTGTACATACGTATTGCGTCATCGGGGTCTGATTACCGTAATTCAGGCAAACGTTAGATTATGTAATAAATGCTGTTTTTGGGTTCTTGGTTGTCAATACTGGATTGACTTCAGTGTGTAGAAGAATAAGGAACTTTCTCTTCCGATGCATTGTTACATTTTGTGTCTTCGTTGGCAATCCCGCGCTGCAGCAAATTGCGGCACCCGCACCATGTTATTCTCTGATTAGTTATATATTTTGTCATCCGCCACCACACTGCTGCTTTGGTCCGCAAAGTATAAAAGCTTTTAGCTGAGACCGGAGTGGACATCAGTCGACAAAGTCTGCAACCAACCAACCAACATGAATTGTACTACCCTGGTAAGCTAAATATTAGCTATATCCAACACTTAAATATCATAACGGAATTGTATATAGATTAGTCGTTGTTTGTCTGTTTCATTCTTGAATCATTTGTGTCGCATGACGCTGAACTTTTGATTTTCCCCATGACATTCCAGAGTCTGAGTCTTTGCGTCCTGCTGGCCGTTGTGGCCGCAATCGTCGTCGATGGCGCCTCCCATGAGAATCGCCAACGACGCGGCCTCTTCAGTGGACTCCTAGGAGGTGGAGGCTACGGTAAACTATTAATGAATGATTTAAACGTTCAACGATGGATCATGATGGTTTCGATATCGTGATCAACAGGTCAACAGCATGGAGGCTATGATAACCAAGGATACGGAGGGTACGAAAACCAAGGATACGGATACAGCGGATACAATCAGGGGTACGGCGGATATAACCAAGGATACGGGGGTTACGGCGGTGGTTATTAAATCTCGAGAAAAATATTAATTGTTATTTATATTATTCTTGATGTTCCTTTGTACCATAAAATACTATGATTCAATGATCTGTATTTCGCCATTTCAGTCAGAAAATTGGTACAACATTTTCAATCATATCTGTATAACTGCTATTGTGATTAAATTTTCAAATCATTTAAAGAAATAAAACACAAATTTATTTACATTACGACAAAGGTGTTCTGCTGCCCCATTGGGCATTTTGCATTTTGATACCTAATACAATACTCGTTAGCCTATCTCAATTATTATTTGCATTTTCAGGCCTATAGTTAATAAATATAGGGGTAAGAAAACGGTCAGCTGTTTTTTTGTTTGTTTTTTTTTTTGTGGGAGAAAAGGAAGATACGTACTTTTGTTTGGACAGGGGCATCCCGCGGTTTGAAGGCGGGCGATTCGAAGGCGGACGATTCGGGGAATTTGGAAGTGGCAAAAAATTTCGCGGATAATTTTAATTGTTTCTTCCTTTCCCTTCGACTGTACAACGCTACAACCCTTTAAATTCAAAAGTTTTAAATGATTCTCCGCGTCTCAAAGGTGCAACATTTGTGTAGGTATCTATTTTGATGATTGAATGTTTGTAAATATAAAATTAAACGACGAATCGATTGATATTCTTTAATCGTCAAATTGAATTATTCCTGTACGAGATAAGAAGGTGAGTGATGCTCTGCTTTGTCGCGTTGAAGCAGCAATTCAAAACTGATGCCAAACAACGAAACACGCACCGAAATTCTGCATCACCGAGAAAGCGGCCACGAGATTATTGCTATATAAATACATTTATACGATTTATACTTCCAGCATCATGCACATAAAAAAGTCGAAAAAAGTTTCCCATTATAGGAATCAGAGCCTTGTTTACCTTTTCGTAATGACGCACCATGTCTGCCTTTGGCCTCTTGATTGTGAAAACTTATGGATTTGCTTCACAGTTCACCCAGTTACGAAGAAACTTTTTCCAGCAAACTTCTCAATTCCATTTCATTTTGGCTCACACCAATGTAAATTGGCTATAAAAGCCTTTGACTGAGGCTGAATGGACATCATTCTTCAACCTGTCTTCAACCGACATGACTCGTAATATCCTCGACATGACTCGTAATATACTGTCGCAGATGGACTACAATTAAATACATTTAACCTTATATAACACGCTTTATTTGATGCTTATTGCCCATCTTTTTTGTTTCCATGTGCCACCGATATTCTGTTTTTCCCCATGAATTTTCCAGCTCAGGTTTTGTGTCCTACTGGCCGTTGTGGTCGCAATCGTCGAGGCCGCACCGGCGCACCCCGTGAGAAATGCCAACTGCTGGGCGGACCGGCGGACTCCAGCATATATATAGTTAAGAAGATGGTATACTGTATGCTAATAATGTAATATTATGCTACGACTTGCTTCGTACACGAATTTTTTTTATTTAATAAATTTAACTTGGTGGATTATTTTTTTGAATGCATCTTGATATTCAAAAGTAATATGAAAGGAATTATCACTCGTTGATTATGTGCATGAACATTTGAGTTATAATTATATTTGGATTGATTTCAAGTGTTTGCATAAAATATTTAGGCTGGTTCTACAAAATCCAAGTATTAGGATCCATTTTAAAAAACCTCGTTCCCAAAGCTAGAACATTTTATGGCGGTTAAGTTATTGCCGAGTTATTGCAGGATTTTCAGCCGGGCAATTCTGCCCCCTGGCGTTCGAATCCGTAACAACACACAACTCGTAACGCAACAACCACTTGCTTATAATTTGAAGATATAAAACTATATGTTGCTCAAATCAATAAATTAATGGTTGAACAAGGTCGGAATAATTAAGCAAATATGGAAAATCAAAATTAATTTGACAGGAAGTCCGATTTTTAACGTATAATTTGTCGAATCGCAACGGCAACTCTAGTGCCAATGTCACTCTCGAACCTCCGAGTCTACTTAAGGGCATTGGCTGCTACTGAAAAGTACACGCATTTAAACTCAATAAAAATGGCGTCTCTAGCAAACGGCAGGGCAAGCAACTGCTCATGCATGTCCCGTCAGAAGTGGTTTTTTCTCCTTTTTGTTTTCATCGGTTTCATTTTGATGACGGCTACAGGACTGATTGTTTATTATAATTTCTGCATTCCAACTGGTGTAGAAACCGAAATAATTTGCCTGCCACCGGCTCCAGCAACCAGCTGCCCAGCACCACCAAGCAATTTGCCACCTTGTACATCCCCACCAACTTGTCCGCCCATAGCCGCTTTGCCTTGCCCCAATAGTCCAGCTCAGACTTGCAGACCCTGTCCGACGCATCCTCCGTGTACCACGTCAAATTGCCAACCATTCGTTTGTCAGGCGCAGCCTCCAACTGAAATTCGTCCATTGACAGAACCCGAAATGACCAACACAAGAGCCTTCGATCTGATAACACGACATCCCGTGAATTCTTACCAACGTCTGCAAGTTGCTCTTCAACTGATGGAGTTCAGCATCGAGTGGTGGGCGAATGCTTTCACCGTCCGCAACTGCATACACGACATTAGACGTGTGTGCACCGTTTGCAAGGATCGTTACCATTACTTGCGCTGCATTGTGGAAAACGATCTCGACTCGAACAAAGAAATTCCCAAGGCGACGAGATTCGTCAATGAAAAATATGTCAACGAACCGAGTAACAACATGAACCACATTTACGCACTGAATGACCGTGGGAATCGCTACTGGTTTCCGGAAGACATCCGCCGCCGAGCCTATCATTCCGCCAAAGAAGAACAATTTCAGAAGTATTTTGAAACGGACGTGGACATGTGGAAGTGGGGACTGCGTTACGATGAATACATTCCGCTTCAGATCAACCAAAGGGCACTCAGTTTTTGGATCGACAAAGCCGGGACACCGAACAGAAGACATTGCACACCTTGCGAGGGAACGAATCCTCTCCATCACATGAGTTGTACTGCCTATCCGCATTACTTGTACGAAGGTGGAACCCGGACCACTGAATACGATTACACCTGGTGGCCACCGCACCAGCTGTAAGTTTCAGGCCCTGTGTTACACGTTGAATAATAAAACTCTCGATTAAACTTGATTCTGATAATAAACAGTCGAATACAAATGATTTAAAAAAATATTTTTCTCGACTCTGAATTTACTTTATTTCCCTCTATTATTAGCCGATTACCCTTTATCAACGATTACCCTATACGGAACACCATTTTCAAATAATAACTGATGCAATTTATTTTCCGGAACTATAGCCAATTATAAGGATACAATTTTAAATAGCAAAGGAGGTGGTGCACAAAAGATAACGGTTTAGCCTGAATGGTCTTCTTCTTAGCAATTCATCATCCAACGAAGATTTTGTTGTTCGTTAGTTTTATAGTCGCGGGAAACATCTAGTAGGTTAATTATTTTGAGGCTCCAAAGGGTAAGTAAGCGCACATGTCGTCGCATTTCTTCTTGGACGCGAAACGATTTGCGTTGCCACCGCAGCCGCCGTAAATAAAATTTTTGCATTCGCCTTTATTACGCGAGTCAGTTGGCGGATCGAAATACCACGCAGTTACCGCCGCTCGGCACATTCCAGAGTCTTTTTTTAAAGTGCACACATCTGCGAGAAAAGAATTAATCATAATGATGTGTGCAGTTTTGGATTTTTTGAATTTTAGTAGACTTACTTGCCGGTGTTGCGCACCTCTTCTCACACATCTTTTTTGTCCCGAAACTGTTAAAGTTGCTGCTGCATTCACCGATGTTGAACGAGTAACAAGTTCCAGTCGCTTTGTCGAAATACCAAGTGGGAAGTAATGTTCGGCACTTGACGGATTCTCGCTTCAAACTGCAAACGTCTGTTCAAAATTTGAATCATTTAGTATTTTCATACAGGTATAGGCCTATTTGCAGTTTCCTTTCCTTTATGAACTTGTGCGTTATACTTACCATCAAATTGGGCCGCTTGCGATGTGACCAACATCAAACTCATAACGAGAAACTGATATGAAAATAAAAATGTTTATATTAATTGACTAACGGTACAATCTCGACAATTAGTAGTCTGCTCATGATATGAACTGTGAAGAATAAAGTAATATATTTTAGCTTACCAATGAAAACATTGCAAAAGATGTTTTCATGTAGCCTAATAAAACCGCTTGACAAATTTGAATGTAGAGACGACGGTGGAAATTGCTTTATTTACCTCTGGCTGCCAAAGCGTATCTGAAATATTTGAATGGTGTATTAGACAATATAAGATGCTCTAAATTATACGTTCTATTATATACTCAATTGAATTTCGCGTGCGTGCTGTCAATCTAAACTGGAATCAACCAATAGTAACTTGACAAATGTTATCCGTGTCCATGGGAAAAAAACTCACCGATATATTTAGCCCATGATGACATAATTTCGGCGGTAGTATTATTTTCCCGAGGTTAGTAATGCGGATAGCTGATACTCGATAACCAGTCAGAAAATAAAGCACGGGTTTTTCTCGTAGAGTTTCTCGTCAAGAGCGTGGTTTTTCTCTAAAAGCACGCAAATGTTTATTTTTATTGTTTGATTAGATTAATTTTACATTTCATCTTGACGTAATTCTTTAAATTAACATATTGGTAATCCCATACGCAGATCGCGTGCCTGTTGGTGTTGGTTCTTGCCGCCCAAATTCAAGCTCAAATTTACGGATACGGTCTCGGCGCCGCAAATGGTGGATACTACGGAAACTACGTTGCTATCCGTTCGCTGACGTTCGCGCCACCACGGCCTATACACAGGAATCCTCGTCACCTACGTCAATCCTGATCTTTCTCGGCCATCCAGTCAGCCAGGACTAGCGCTCGCACTCGAATCAATTCGCATAAAAAATCGAAATTCGAGTTGAATTGTTTTTTTAACGTTATTTGAGTTGAAAATGAATTAAATCGAATTGCCAGAAACTCCATTAGAATCCATTCGAATGAAATCACGAAAAATTCTAAAAAGTTATTTCTTGAATTTGGCAAGAAATATTACACTAAAAAATCCAAAATTTTAACTGTTCTCATTTATTGCAGTATAATATCACTTGAACCGCACTTAATTTAGTGATAATTCAATTACAATAGAATTTCTCCTTCGTTTAACGAAACGAAGAGGTGGCACATCTAGTGGTCGAAATTGAGAGTGGGGTCATTTGGACCGGTTTCGGTTTTTCTCGTGTAGGGCCTTGCTAATCATCCGATTTGTAAAATAAATGTTTTTTTGTATTTGCCTCACTTTTTTCTATCTCCATTTTGTTTAAATTTTATTTTAGAGTCGTTAGTTTACCCGCTACCGATTTTTAAAGTTGCGGAAAAAAAGTGGGCGTGGAAACATTCGGAGTTTATATGAGGCAGGGCGAAACACTCTAAATTTAGCAATAAAATATTGTTATAAATTAATTTAAAAAATATCGTGCGATTATATTTGCCTCCTAGTATTTGTTTTTCACTATGTTTTTAAGTTGTTTGGTATGTTTAAAAATTATTTGTTTAAAAATGATTAGTTTTTCAGCGTTGCCACTGAGCTAAGCTCCACCCATTATAAACTCCCTTTTAGTTCCAATATACCCCAAATTTTCGTCCCAAATATCCCCCAAAAAACGCTTCTGGGAAACTTGAATTATAAAACACATTTTTGAAGTAAGAAATTTTATTTTTTGGGGGATTTAAGAAAAAAAGGTATACCTACACTTTTGCTATCTAATTTTTCTTTTAAAATTTTGAGTAAATTCCAAAAAAATCCTGTATTTTTTTAAAGAATTTTAGAGGGCTTTTTTTATTTATTAAAAAACTAAAAAACTTAATGTACAAAAGTAATAATTTTTTAGGGAATAAAGTAGATACCTAAGAAAAACATCAAGTATTAATTTTAGAATTTTATAACTAAATTAAATATTTTTTAACTTGCTGTTTCACATAGTACAACGGACTATATAACCCCCCTCTCCCCAAAATATTCCAACTTTTAAAATTTTTTTTGGCAAATTCGACACGAATTGACCCAAATATTCGTGAATATTCACAATGAATATTCATGAATCGGGAAATGAATATTTGTCCAAAAAAATCACAATTCGGATGAATATGAATTTGGATTTTTCTAATTCGAAATGAACTGAATATTCGAAAATCTAAAATTAAAACGCAATTCGAGTTGAAGCGATTCGAATCAATCGCAATTCGGGTGCAAGCGCTAGCCAGGACGAGCTGGACCAGGCCAGCTTCCCTCTAGCTCACCCCGGACAGTTCACCGGCAACCTCCGTGACAGTTTCGGCAACCATATCGGCAACTACGCTTACCTGAAAGTCGACACACATCGGTTCCTAATCGGATCATTGGCACACATCAGCTCTAATGCTCCTGGGTAATGAGCCGATGACACACACACGGGAGGTCCTATAGATTATACCTGATAATTTTTTACATCTGATTTTTTTTCGGTGTCGGTCGGTCTCGACTGGTCGTGAGGCGTCAAAAAACGCCGCTTGGCTGTGCCTCTCATAGATAAAGACCAGGTTTAGCATCTAAAAGAATCGTGAGAGTATAACGAGTCAAGTTCTCTTAAGAGCCTAATAACCAACCTACGCCCAGAATTAATTTTCGTATTCTCTTCTTCCTTCTGCTTCTTCTCGCATTATTTTTTTTACTCTTTTCCCTTCTTTTCGACGCACGTTCTTCATTATCGCCGAACGATTTTAAATGATCAATGCTGACAAGGCGGTTAGTTGATTTATTTTACCGTGTGTAATTCTCGTATTCTCGATTATGTTTTGATACGAAGAGAGACGGAAAGCTAAAGCTAAAGGAGAAAAAACAATTTCATTCCCTTTCGTGGGCCCTGGCCTTTCGCCGGACCATGATACGCCGACCCAATTGGAAATGAGACTTTTTAGTCGGATGACTTTTCTCTCTGTGTGTCTTTATAAAACATGTTGCCCCTTCTCTATATACAGTACCTACCGCAAGTCTTTGGAAGCCCGAGTGGACCTTATGCAAAAACGCTGTGTTTGCAGTCCTCTCAGTAGTACAGTTTTTTAACAAATGCTTTCAAATTTGGTGTGGAGATAGCTAGAGGTAGTAAGAACAACTCTGATTTTTTGAGATTTTTGTTTACATTTCTTGAATTACTTTTGTCCGGTTCTAAAAGTCTTTGGAAAGCCGAGAGGACCTTGTGAAAATAAGGTCACTTTGGCCTTTTTTCAGTTGAACGGCTAGGGCTAGGGAAACACGACTTTAAAAAAATAAACCTTCGTTAGTTTTATTTTAGCTATTATTTGCAATTTTTTCATTTATACTATCTAAGATGAATTTTAAGTTGAAAAACGAAAGAATAGAATTCCTCTTTTTCCCGCTCCCATCCCTTTTTTATCTCGCGTCAGAGAAAAAACAAAGGGGTGGGAGCGGAAAAAAGGTTTTCAGTTTTTACACATAAAGTTCAATAATTGAATTTACAAATAACCATCTTTTAGTCAAATAACTGCAAAACATAAATGCAAATCTGGTTGTTGCTTCATGGTTGGGACATCATAGATTGAGTCATCAGGGCGATGCTATGGACATCTGGTGGTGATTTATTTCGACCTAAAGTGAAAAAGTTGTAGTTCAACCGCTAGATGTCACTAGTCGTTATGCAATTATTTTAGCAATTTTTCATTAATTACGGGAGAACTAATTAAGAAAATGGAATATTTTTTGTTCTGGTCGCATCGCATATTTTGAAAACGTTTTTCTGAAACAAAGGGGTTTAGTAAAACTGTTGGGGAGAGTAAGCAATTCCGTAGACCCGGCAGCAGTGCACGGCTCTCAGAAGTAGAAATCTTAACGAAATCAATTTTGCGGATACTAATTGCTGAAAGAATACTAATTGCTTTAAAAAAATCGTGCCATAGAAGAAACGCAGATCTTTTTTTAAAGACCATTTGCGTTTCTCTAGCATTTCCCAGTAAGTCACAATTTGAACCTAAAGTAAGCCTATTTACATATGGGCCTCTCTACTGTCCGGACCCTTTTGCCTCGAAAAAACCTACCCTTCCCATTATTTTAAAATTCAACAAAAAATGAGGGTTGTTCCTGGCACCCGAGAAAACCTACGAAAAAATTTTCATTCAAATCGAATGAAAATTTGACCACTTTTTCGCCTTGCGAAAACAGCGGTTTCCCATAAGGTTCTCTCGGGTGTCCGGACACTTTTGAAGCCTACTGTATTGTTGTGCATAGTTGTTGCATGCAAAGTTTTGTTCAGGTGATAATATTTGTTGTTTTCCATTCCCTATGAATACGATGTTGTTGCCCTGTTTCACTACTTTTTGGGTTTTCACAGATGTTCCAATCATTTTTTGTTGAATTTCATCAAAGTATGTGTTTTTGACATTTGAATTGTTTATCATAGCGGTAAGTGCTTTCAGTTTCATAAATTTCTGGAAGTTTTGTGCAATAATGCACTGATTCCCATTAAACATGTCAACAAGAAACTCCATTAGTATTTTCAAACCCATATGCAGATTTTACCCACAGTGGCCCCAATTTTTTACACAGTCACAGGCATGCAGTAATGGATGGACATTTAAACTCATATTACTTAGGCCATACAAATGTTCAAAATCCTCACGAATAATTCAAGGTATTTGGCGATGCCTAACTCATGAAGGGTGATTGATTTCTGATTTAGAAGGTAAATGGAGAACTAAATAACTAAAAATGATTAAAACACGGTTATGGGAGGATTCCTTTGAAAATAAAGGGTCAATAGTACAGAAGTAAATTCCTCTATTCTGAGGACTTCCAATTTGAACGTAGACATAGACTGGCAGGTAACCGGGATACATTTGAAGGGGGAAATATATTAGACATTTTACTGTTAATATCTTTCAGTGACAAACCCATGTACCACGGTTGGTCACAATTTTTTGGATTGAACCAAAGTGTTGCCAGTTGTTTCATTACCCCAAGGTCTACACAATGCATAGAATCAAAAACGATTCCAAGAATAATGTCAAACAGGGTTAGAAAAAGACTAAAAACAGAGTAAACCTTTAATCCTTTCACCGGGTATTGAGATTCATTTGCTCTTCTAGCACACTCTTCTACAGACTTTTTATCCCTTAATACTGAAATTTCTTCGTAGTTGTAAACAGTTTTATTGTCTACCCTCGTTCCTCTATTCTCACACCAACGGTATCCAAAAAATCCATTAAATTGCACAAAGTTTTGAACTGCCAATCACCTGGAACACCTGGAGCAACACCTCCACCACCACAATTTCTACCAGGCGCCAGACAGGCAGCGGCTTTTGACGCCAGACGGCCACCAACTTTTGGTGATTTACAAATTTTTGACAGATAACGTGACGAGCAGTGTGAATTTAATGCGAACGACTTGAACCACGCAGATGTTCCTGAAAGCCAATATATACCAGCTTATTTGAAACCCTTTCAGATCAGTGCGGGTCACAAAGATCCGCTGACTGAAAAGGACATCCTCCATAAGTTGAGAGGTGGCCATGAAGACGCTCATTTCCAATGTCGAAGCGCTGAAAAAGTTGGATTCATTTACGAATTTGAATTAGTTGAAATAATATTAATAATCAACATTATTTTCATCGAGGAATAATTCTGCACCGCAACGAACGTTTGAGAAATCGCCCAGTTAGAAACCAACGTCTTTCTGTTCGACCCATAAAAGAAGGAGCATCATCATCATAAAGATCCTCTCCTTCACAATTTTTTTCATAAAAAAACTCTTTTCGGTACTTCCTTTCGTGTTATAGGCATCCCTATACATACATATTAGCACCTAATTTTTTTTTAAATTTCTTCCATGATTAAAATAAAGTAATTTTCTCTTCCTACCTGACGCAGTTTTACCCCATTTCTCCCTCCCTTTTCCCTGACACGTGTGTAATGGTGTGTAGGTGGTAATGTTATTTCTACATGTACAGGAAGAAAATAATGTATTTTAGCTTAGTTGTGTAACGATGATCTTCCTCAGGTTGTCATAAATCTCCTGTTGAATTTCTTGACCACTTGAGGAACGTGATACCAGAACCACCATGAATATCGGTCTGGTTGAAATGATTGTGATCAGTTTTGGTAGACTCCATTGCTTTTTCTGATGTTTTGTAGGCGGTCAGGAGCAATCACAGTTGTCATAGTCCAGGACAGATGTCCTCGATTCATGCAATTCACGCAATGTTCTTCAGCATGGATGAGTAGTACCTCTTTCATTACACCATCCTTTATCAACTTGAAACCACTTTGTTTTTTAGGTGAAGGGTACAAAACTGCTCCGTCCTTTTGCACTGTAAATTTAAAAATCAAGTTTTTAGTTAGAGCGTATATTTGGCCCAATATTGCTGACTGAAGATTTTGCCGAAAAAAAATTGATTGTGGGAAAGAAAAATAAAAAATAATGCTGCTGTGAAAACTGGTTAAAACATGGTGAAAACGTTAACGGACGAATAAACAGCTTTGAGAGCATACATCTTTTTCATGTCTTAGAAAGAATCGCAGTTTCACTATTGTTTTACTTTATAAGTTATTCAGGAAAAAAATACCAGTTTGAACCTTAAAGTATTGTGTTCTCAGTTTGTAGTCACAAAAACCAAATGAATCTGCTTTTACCTGGTTTCATCAAGAATTAAGGAAGTAGTCAATTCTATTTAGCAAAGTATAATCTAAAGAAAATTATGTTCACTTTGTGTAAGTGATAGTTTTGTATTGCAATTTGCGAGGCATTTATATATTATGTACGGTTATGTAGGGGGTCGATTTGAACATTTTACATTTTTTATGGGGCCGTAATTGCCTTGCAAAAATTTCAAAAATTAACCTAATGGTAGGTGAGATAACTTAATTTTTTGAATATGGTTTCACTCTTTTCTCTTTGTTGGTATAAGTTGTTTTTATTATGTGATTAAAACGAAGTCATTGGGAGGTTACCTTGACAAAATGCAGATATGGAATAGAAAAAAGTTAACTCTTTTGAAATTTAAATTTTTGCACCAACAGTGACAGATCTCTGTAAAAAGAAAATGACTGTTGATTAGATCATTTAGAGGACTGGCATCAAGAAAAGCCACAAATTGTAAATCTAGAAGAAACGTTGATTGTATTAGCTAATTTTTTATGTGTGCCAGTTTTTTCTTTCCCATTTCAACCATTCCATTTCTGCTTGCCATATTTTTAACTGTGAGTATGAGTACATTGAGGTGTTTATTTAAATTAAATTGCTTATTATTGTCCCATCTCATTTGCGAGTGCTACACTACACAATCCAACATGTCCTCTCCGACTTAAGACAAGCCTTTGTCCGAATCTTTTCATGTAACAGACAAAGACATGTCTTAAGTTTTCCTTATTTTTATTACATTGCCTCCTTATATTTGTGATACATTAATTTTATCCCTTTTCAATTCACAGCATAAACGTCCAAACGTTTATATTTCCTTTCATAATTTTCTTAAAAAAAATTCTGTTTTAATGGTATGGGTGACATAAAAAATTTCAGACAAAGACATGTCTTAAGTGTTTCTTATTTTTATTACATTGCCTCCTTATATTTGTTATACATTTATTTTATCCCTTTTCAATTCACAGCATAAACGTCCAAACGTTTATATTCCCTTTCATAATTTTCTAAAAAAATTTCTGTTTTAATAGTATGGGTGGCATAAAAAATTTCAGACAAAGCCATGTCTTAAGTTTTCCTTATTTTTATTACATTGCCTCCTTATATTTGTTATACATTTATTTTATCCCTTTTCAATTCACAGCATAAACGTCCAAACGTTTATATTTCCTTTCATAATTTTCTAAAAAAATTTCTGTTTTAATGGTATGGGTGACATAAAAAATTTCAGACACAGCCTTATCTTAAGTCGCAGAGCATATGTTGAGGGTTGCACATTTTGAGAATTTTTTTTCTTTTTATCTTAGCATTTCTTTAAAAAACTTAAACCTTAGCGTAAAGCAATTATCAAGTTTACTTCAAGATTTGAAAAAAACATTTTTTGAAAATTCTTCCCATTTTCATTGTTGGAGCTTGGATACGCTGCTTAAAAAGTCGGTAAATTTTTAATGTGTAGATATTCACACATGGCCTCCGGCGGTAAATTTGCAGGGTAGAGGTTGTGTTATATTGACTCCGGCGGTAAATTTGCAGGATAGAGGATATTAACGTTTTGCCTCCGGCGGTAAATTAGTAGTGTAGAATTTTTCACGCATTGCTTCCGGCTGTTTTTTTTTCAATATGTATATTCTGTAACTTTACTGTTTAGTTTTGTGTAAAAATTTTTTTTTTCGCCAAATTTTGACTTGTCTGAGTCATGGCTAACAAAAGCATCCGTAAAAAAAAATTTATCCTTATAAAAAAAAAGGCTATCACATCAATCGAACCATGAATCTCTTCATTACCACGCCAGTGCTTTAACCATTATGCTATTTCAGATTAAATCTTACTATTTAAAAAATATATATTTTTTTTTGCGTCAACGCCGTGTTTTTTGCGTGAAAAATTTTCTATCACGATATATCGTCGGGACCGCACCTTGGCTGCACGTATCCATCCCCTGACACGCCGTTATTCACGATAAATGATGTAAACGGGAGTGGGCTTGAACCACCATACTTGACATCTTAAAGCCAGAGCCATAGCCATTACACCGGCAGCTGCTAAAATTGTGTAACCTTTGCTAGATTCAATTGGCCTCCGGCGGTAAATTTGTAGGGTAGAGATGTTCACGCATTGCCTGACATAGGATATTCACGCTTGGCCTCCGGCGGTAAATTCGCAGTGTAGAGCGACATAGCCTCCGGCGGTATCCTTGTAAGATAGATGTGATGACGTATTGCCTCCGGTGGTAAGCTCGACCAATCACAGCGTGCGTTCACACCTACGGACAAACAAACAGACAGAAACACAAACAAACTCCTCCCCATTTTAGCCCTTTGCGCTTTATAGACAAGGGACTATTATATATAGCGCTACTAAGCGAAAGGTAAACGCGAAGATTACATATGTGCGATATATTTTATATCCAGCCAGATTTATTTTAGATATATTTTATTTATGAGAAAATTTATGAATGCTGAAAGTTGTTTTAGATATATATATTCGTTTTAGATTTAGCGCTATATATTAAGCGCGCATGGCGCTAAAAAATAAATTGAAATTATCTTTCGCGCGATGATCTAAATGACGCGCAATTAATTCCATCATATTATAAAAGAGCGATATAAGCGCTAAAATAAATATTTAGCGCTACATATCATACAAACATAACGCGCATCGCAATCAAGTCAATTGCTCTAATAATTTATTTGTACTTAACTTGCGAACGAAGCGCTAAATTCGTAAAATCCGATCCCTTGCTGCGCGCGCGAGTTTCCCGATAGGAGTGGTCCAACAATTAGAAAATAGTTTTCCTCAAGTCTATATTTTGATTTTCCGATTTTCCCTTTATGGTAAAATCTATTGCACTCCGGAGCGCTCAAGTGTCAATAAAAGAGGCTAATGCATTCCGGAGTCCTCTAACGTCTACCTTTTTTGCGGAGTTTAGGTGTCTTTTTAGCTTTGGTTTCGATATTTTTGTTCGATTAATCGTTTTATAGGGAATAAAAAAAAAGCCTCATAACAATAGGAACGGAAAAAAAAAACCCAAACAATTAAAAACCTACACGCGAGTTTGAATCAAAAGTACGGGTGTGACAGTAAAAGTAAAGTATGCACCGGTATGCACTATGGAAATGAACATTCGTGTACAACAAAATGAACAAAACCCGCAGTGATGACACCATTGAATTCGAAGAACGGGAAGAACATGTTTCGAACTGCGGTGGAAGAGGTTATCCATCAGCAATTTCCGAAAGTTGATAATCTACCTAAAGAAGTTTCAAATTTGGATGCGGAATTTTATCTGTGGGAGTCAGTTTTGCCAGCTGCAACTGTGGTTTTTTTTAGTTGTGTTTTTTTTTATCGTTTCCAAAAGAAAATAATTCAAAATTCCTTCAGCTGTCCGAGAAGTGTGTAGAATTCAAAACAAAAATGAAAACCATTGAAAAAATTATTGAAACTTTTAAAAACGGAAGTAATCGAAAAAATATAATTGTAATTTCTAGTAAGTTTTAGTTTTACTATTCCGGCAGTCCTATCCACTGAAGAACATTTCATTTACGATATCTTCTCAAGTTACTTTTTAACGCTTTATAATGGGAAATGTTTCTTTATTTCTTATTTGTCAACCTTGTCTTATACTTTTAAAAGTTTCATCTGTTAGAAATTTTATATCATCGGTATTTACATTTCTACAGGATTTTAATTAAATAAAAAGTTACAAACGATAATTCTAACAATTTTTATGTTATTACGCATGGTTCCCTATTCACGGATGCACTTCTAGCTTTTTTTCACACTCTTCCTATAACCATCGCCTATATAACGTGCTGCTGTCACCAACCCTCGTTGCCTATTCACGGAATCACTTCTAATTTTTTCCATATTCCTTCTCACCTTCCGTATCACTTCGATCACCCCTCATCACTCTGCTATTTCGACATCAGTTCATGATTTGCATTTATTTCACATCACTGTAAACAAGGAACACTCATTCGTGGATTTAATTTTACATTTTTTTTCCCCGCACCGAGTCCAACAACCAGAAACCGTTGAATTCTTCAGTAGATAGCAGAATCGATCCTGAGTTAAACAAGATGACAAATAATGTTACAATTTTTGAAAGGAAGGCCAATTCATGGCCCTCTTGATGAGACATTGAAGAGTTTCACCCTAGGGTAATCGAACAGTAATCGAAAGAATTCCGAAGAATTCTAATACCTGAAGAATCCTTCCTATATGGATCCGTTTCGTCGAGCGACACTTCGAGTGAATCAGCCTCGAGGATGAGATCTACAGCAGTTTGAGAAGAAAGAGTTGTAAGAGGAACATTATGTGATGATGATGATGAGATCGGATGAAACGTTTGATGGCGTTGTCCACACGAATGAGTTTAGCTGTCGAGGAACTAACGGAGATTTGCGTGAATTCTTCTTGTTAGAAGTGATACAATTCGAGCCATCTGATGTTTCCAAATTAAAACCAAATTTAGTTAAAAAGGTAAAATTATCCTGTAGATTGATCGACGAGTTTTTACCTTTAGAAAACAAAGAATTCGCATGTTCTGAGTTGTTGAACGCTGGAGGTTGTTCGACAACTTCTGAAATACCGTCTTTAGTCGTACAATTGCTGTCCTGTGACTCTTCGTTGCCATTGTAGAAATCGCGTTGCTCCCCGGTCACTGACAATTTTTGAAGTTCATTGAATCCACTCTTATAACCAATATTTTCTTCTGGGAAGAAGCGTCAGTAGCTCGTTGCATAATGTTAGATAATTGAGACAAACATGCTGTTAACTCATCAGTAGATAGCAGCGTCGATCCTGAGTTAAACAAGATGACAAATTTTGGTTAAATTTTTGAAAGGACGATTTTAACAATATAATAACACACCTGCCAGTTCATGGCCCTCTCTGTGAGACATATTGAAGAGTTTCACTCTCGGGTAATCGAAAATGAAGTTTTTATAACGTCACATCAGCGCGAGAGGATCGTTTCAAGACGAGTTCGTCTTGAACGACAAAAAAGCCACAGAGGTAACGGCCATCTTTGATTCCGCTGATCGCATTGCCTTCATTATTTGTCTTCTTTTTGGCCCCTGGACCTTGTTGTTTCGCTCCTCCTTAACACGAAAGATAGAATCATCACAAGCAGATCGAGCATTCGATCATTCCTCCTTGGGGTTTGCCTCGGCAAATACAGTAATAAGCAAGGCCTTGATAATTAGACTTTTTTCTAAAGTCAAAACACAAAAAAATTAGTTCACGATTATGGTAAAGTGAATTATGATAATTACTTGAATGTTTTGATCTCGGATACGTTTGAAGCCAGTTAATTCGTTGTTTTCACTCTCTTTGAAAGCTTCTTCGATTAGTCGAGGATTTTATTTCTTCTCTGATTCAAGGGTGATTACGTCAGTCGCGTTGATTGGGTTGAAGGGAGCTTCTTTGGATCGACGGCGTTGACCTTCCCGGATGTAACGGTCGGCGTTGTTAAGAAAGCCAGTTCGTTAATGGAATATTTGGAACAACTTTTGTCGCACGTGCTGTTCCGTAGAACCCAGAAGGGTGAATTCAGCAAAATGATCTCTCATCTATGAGAAAAAAAAAACATACGGTTCAAATTCAAATTTTCAAAAAAAAGTGAACCAAGGAATGAAATCACCTGTTTGATGAGTAGGTAATATTCAAATGTCACTCGAAAAAATTTCAAAAGAAGTTGATTGTTAAATTCTACTTATTTGGTAGTAAAACTGAAAATTCCTGAGTTCTGCTGTAGTAGGGTAGAGCACAGTAACAGGAAATAAGCTCACCCGTTATTCCAATAGGGCAATAGGATACAAGATAATCAAAAAAGAATATCTGTTCAAATGAAAACATTAGTGGATAATGAAACCAAAAGTAAAATTTTTAAATAGTAATATTTACCTGCACCAATGTAATTGCTGGCACAGTAGAGAGTAAATTCAAGATGTAGTAAAGGTAGCGAAGAACTTCAGTAACAGTCCAAGCAATCAATAACAGGGGGAATCCAAACTGATCTCTTGTCTCAGTAATATAGTAAAGGATTGGCCAAAGGAGAAAAACTCTTGAAAAAACTTGAGCGAAAGTAATTCCAACATTGTTGGGAATGAAGCCTGTAGCACTGTGTACAATCTAGATACAAAATAAGCAAACAAGCCTTAAACAATAAGTTGGAGAAAATATATAATTAAATTGCATGTACCAGAAGTTGAATGTTAAATTCCACTTATTTGGTAGTAAAACTGAAATTTCCTGAGTTGTGCTGTAGTAGGGTAGAGCACAGTAACAGGAAATAAGCTCACCAGTTATTCCAATAGGATACAAGATAATGAAAAAAAATATCTGTTCAAACAGAAACATTAGTGGATAATGAAACCAAAAGTAAAATTTTTAAATAGTAATATTTACCTGCACCAATGTAATTGCTGGCACAGTAGAGAGTAAATTCAAGATGTAGTAAAGGTAGCGAAGAACTTCAGTGACAGTCCAAGAAATCAATAACAGGGGGAATCCAAACTGATCTCTTGTCTCAGTAACATAGTAAAGGATTGGCCAAAGGAGAAAAACTCTTGAAAAAACTTGAGCGAAAGTGATTCCAACATTGCTGGGGATGATGCTTTGGCACTGTGTACAATCTAAATAGATACAAAATAACCAAACAAGCATTAAAGAATAAGTTGGAGAAAATATTATAAATAAATTACATGTACTTTAAGATCAAAAGATTGCCTACAAACTTCAAACTACATTTGACTACATTTCCTGAAACTTGGTTGATTAGCAGCCAGCCATCAATTGTTTTGTTTTGCCTTGTTTTTTTCATTTTCTATTATTCCAATCCAAGGCCGCGTGAACTGTCTCGGTCTATCAAAACCAATCAAAACTAAACGAAAACAGTGGACCGAGATTGCCTAGATAATAGGCTGTGTTTATATAGCACGGCTTTATAGCAATGCGTCAGAACCATCTAACGGCAGTTTAATAAAACACGAAAACATAAATTTGAGTTTTTAATTATGATTTCGTCGACGGATAAAAATCTAAATGCGACGGCTCCATGTAAAACCTTGTCTTGCACAAGATGATCAAAATTTCCTAATTGTTGAACTATAAGACAAAAAACGTATAAGACATTAATGAAAATAAACAACTTTCCTATCTCACTGAGAGGAACGACGCCATCTGTTGGTGTGGGTTGGGTTGGGTTGGGTCAAGAAAAAAGGTCTTTGGCGATAGAATCCCTATCGGGAAATTTACGAAACGCACAAGCGCTGAAATAAATAGTTTGCGCTAATAAACGCGCATTGTATCAAATATTATTATGGGCGCGACAAGAAAAACGATTGCGGTGACTTGTCGGACGAGTACCGAACGCTTGTCCGTTATTTTAGTGCTTATCACGGATCCGGCCATCCATTATTTTAGCGCTAAGTGCCGCCCGTCTGCTCAGTGAACAAAAAAAAACAAAGTCAAATATTTCGCGCTAGATCTATATTGCTATCTAAGCGAGCATGGCGCTAATAACGATTAATTTTTCCTTAACTTTTGAGGGATGCGATAAATTAATCGCAATCAAGTTTAATATAGTATAATTTATGAAACGAAGATAAACCGCTATAATAAATCTTTAGCTCTAAAAATTACGAAGTCAAATAGGCTAATTCATGCTAGATCTAGTGCTATGTAAGCGCGAATTGTGCTAATGTTTTTTTGATTAACTTGCGCACGTTGCGCTAAATTTATTCTAATTTATTTCATCCTATTATTTATGAAACGCGCAAGCACTGAAATAAATATTTAACGCTGCTTACCGCGCATCATAATCAAGTAAGCTAAATTTAACTGTCGCACTTCTGGCAAATTTCCGGCTGAAATAAATTGCGCCAAATTTTGAGCATCACACGTTACTTTATCGCTAAGCGTCGCCTGTCCACTCTTTCAGAAGCTCACTCCATGAAAATAATTACGTTAAATATTTCGCGCTAGATTTCTCGCTAATAAGCGTGCATGACGCTTATGATTTAATTAAGATTAACTTACGCACAATTTGCTATTTATTGTTATTTATTATTCTTCGCCATGAATTTTATCATAATATTAAAGAAAAAATTCAATTCTATTTAAAAAATTAATTCATATAGCTACTTAACGCGCATCGAATTAAAGTAAATACAACGGAAGCACATCCCGCAAAGTTTGGGCTGAAATTTATTGCGGTAATATTTCGCCGTTTTATTCCGGGATTGCAGTACTGCCCCTTTGCGACTACATGAACCACATGTGTGTCGTTGCAAGCAAGCGGTAGTCTCACTAGTCTGGCCAGCACGGAATTTAAGGGTAAAATATTATTTTTAGCACTTGCTCGTTTCTTAAATTTTATGATGATATTTATCGTGCGCTATTTAGCTTATCACAAGCAAGTTATCCAGATCATTAGTGCAATGCGCGCTTATGAGCTACATCTAGCACGATATTTTTGAATTAATTATTTGCGCGGAGTGAGCCGCCTAAAACAGTATAGACAGGTGGTTCTTTGCTCAGAAACGGACATTAGCGCTAAAAAAGTCAAATAATTCGTGCTAGATCTAGCGCTATGTCGCCTGTCCGCTATTTCAGGCTGCTGGCAAAGCGGAAATAACAGCATACACTTTTAAACGCGTAGTAGGCTTCTAATAATTTACTTGTGCTTCACTATAGCACGCGATGCCGGATGCGCTATACTTTATCGAAAATCCATTTCGTCAGATTTATTACGAAACGCGAAAGCGATTAAATAAATATGTTATTGCGCTACCTAACGCGCATCGCACTAAAATTTATTAAACAGGCGAGACAAGGAAAACGATTGTGGCGACAGCGGTCAGACGAGTAGCACACGCACCCGTCCGTTATTTAAGCGTAATCGTCACCCATCCCGTTCTTGGCGGCTCACTGCACGAAAAATAACGAAGTCAATTATTTCGAGCAAGAATTAGGGCTATCTTTCTTAGCGCTCATGGCGCTAATGATTTATTTGTGCTTAACTTTTGCGGGATGCGCTAGACGTAGCGCTATCAAGTTCATTATATAATTTACGAAACCCGGATATCCAGGTAAAAAAATATTTAGCGCGAAATATAGATTAGTCAAATATTTCGCGCTAGATCTAGACTGGATCTTGCACGATGTAAGCTCGCATTGCGCTTGTCATTTACTTGTGATAAACTTGTGCACGATAAGCAAAATTTAGCGCGGTTATTTTCATTATTTTATTAGCGAAACGCGCAAGCGCTAAATTAAATATTCTGCGCTACTTAAGGCTAACGCACATCGCATTTAAGTAAATTCAACAAGCGCGCTTCTCGCAAATTTTGGTTTTAAATTATAATTTGTTTTATTTATTGAGTAGCGAGGTCTCTCGGCCGTAAAGAAAAGCCGTCAACGACGGGTAGCCGATCAACCGGGACAGATCGACCGTCGTGAAACCCATAATCGGACTAATCTGTGTACGTGTCGTCGCCAGCAAGTGAATTTTATGGTTAAAATATTAGCGGGATAAATTTCATATGAAAATTGATGAGAGAGCTCGTTTAGTGTGATGCGCGTTAAGTAGCGCACAAAATTTTTTTAATCGCGCGTAAGTTATTAAGAAGAAAAAAATTAGCGCAAGCGCTAAAATGGCGAACCGGCCCGCAATAATCGCTAAAAATAGACATGCGCGTGACTGTACATTTCTATACAGGCCAATAGATCAAATTACAGGCGCTCTTTTAGCCTATGTGTATGCGTCTGCAAGATGCGCAAAATTTAGCGCCATTAATTTCAAGCCAAAATTTACGAGAAGTGCGCCCGTTCATTTTACTTAAATGCGATGTGCGTTAAGTGGCGCTAAGCGTTTCGTAAATTATATGTGAAATGTATTGCACAGAATTTAGCGCATCGCGCGTGCGTTAATCTCAATTAAATCATTTTCGACAAGCGCGCTTACATAGCGCTAGATCTAGCACGAAATATTTGACTTATCGATTTTTCGCTGAAAATATTTATTTTAGCTGGTTCTCCTCGTTTCGTAAATGCTATCAATGAACTTAATTGCGCTACGTTTAGCGCAATTCACAAAAGTTAAACAAAATGCAATCATTATCGCCACGCACGCTTAGATTTGTGCTAGATCTAGCACAAAATATTCAACGAAACTGTTTATTGCTGTGCGAGCCGCTTAAAACAGATGACGGATTTCGCTTAGCGCTAAAATAACGGACGGACCCGCAATAAGCACTAAAATAATGAACGATCGTGCGCTACTCGTCTGCCCCGCGACCGCAATCGTATTCGTTGTCGCGTCCGTTTAATTCAATCGTGCGTGAATATCTTATGTCAGGCAATGCTTGAACATCTCTACCCTACAAATTTACCGCCGGAGGCCAATTGAATCTAGCAAAGGTTACACAATCACAGCAGCTGACGGTGTAGTGGCTATTGCTCTGGTTTTAAGATGTCAAGTATGGTGGTTCAAGCCCACTCCCGCCTACATCAATTATCGTGAATAACCGCGTTTCAGGGGATGGGTACGCGCAGCCAAGATGTGGTACCGACGATATATCGTAATAGAAAATTTTTCACGTAAAAAACACGGCGTTGACGCAAAACAATATATATATTTTTTAAATGATAATATTTGTAATCTGTAATAGCATAATGGTTATAGCACCGGCTTAGTAATAAAGAGTTTGATGGTTCAATTTCAGTTATAGTCTTACTTTTTATAAGGATAAATTTTTTTTTACGGATGCTTTTGTTAGCCATGACTCAGACAAGTCAAAATTTCGCGAAAAAAAAAATTTTTACACAAAACTAAACAGTAAAATTAAAGAATATACATATTGAAAAAAAAACAGCCGGAAGCAATGCGTGAAAAATTCTACACTACTAATTTACCGCCGGAGGCAAAGCGTTAATATCCTCTATCCTGCAAATTTACCGCCGGAGTCAATATAACAAAACCTCTACCCTGCAAATTTTACCGCCGGAGGCCATTTGTGAATATCTTCACATTAAAAATTTACCGACTTTTTAAGCAGCGTATCCAAGCTCCAACAATGAAAATGGGAAGAATTTTCAAAAAATGTTTTTTTCAAATCTTGAAGTAAACTTGATAATTGCTTTACGCTAAGGTTTAAGTTTTTTAAAGAAATGCTAAGATAAAAAGAAAAAAAATTCTCAAAATGTGCAACCCTCAACATGCTCTGCGACTTAAGATAAGGCTGTGTCTGAAATTTTTTATGTAACCCATACCATTGAAACAGAAATTTTTTTATAAAATTATGAAAGGGAATATAAACATTTGGACGTTTATGCTGTGAATTGAAAAGAGAAAAAATAAATGTATAACAAATATAAGGAGGCAGTGTAATAAAAATAAGAAAAACTTAAGACATGGCTTTGTCTGAATTTTTTTATGTCACCCATACCATTAAAACAGAATTTTTTTTATAAAATTATGAAAGGGAATATAAACGTTTAGACGTTTATGCTGTGAATTGAAAAGGGATAAAATAAATGTATAACAAATATAAGGAGGCAATGTAATAAAAATAAGGAAAACTTAAGACATGTCTTTGTCTGAAATTTTTTATGTCAAACATACTATTAAAACAGAAAATTTTTTAGAAAATTATGAAAGGGAATATAAACGTTTGGACGTTTATGCTGTGAATTGAAAAGGGATAAAATAAATGTATAACAAATATAAGGAGGCAATGTAATAAAAATAAGGAAAACTTAAGGCATGTCTTTGTCTGAAATTTTTTATGTCACCCATACCATTAAAACAGAATTTTTTTTATAAAATTATGAAAGGGAATATAAATGTTTGGACGTTTATACTGTGAATTGAAAAGGGATAAAATAAATGTATAACAAATATAAGGAGGCAATGTAATAAAAATAAGGAAAACTTAAGACATGTCTTTGTCTGTTACATGAAAAGTTTCAGACAAAGCCTTGTCTTAAGTCGGAGAGGACATGTTGACACAATCCAAGCACAACAAAATAATCTTATGAGGGGAGCAATCGCCATGGTAACGGATTCCGTTAACAAACGTAAAAATTTAGTTCATTAAGCATTTTCGAATGAATTCAATCAATTCATTTCAGATTTTCATGTAGATCAGCAGTAATAGAATAAAAGGACTAAGCATTATTAAATATTTTCATCGAACGTAGGCTTCATTTTAATAATTCGGAATTGTCCTCCTCCTCCCTTCCCATCCCTCAGAGAGTTGCGAAATCCCGAATCAGACGCCATTTTTCTGTGGCGGCATTTACTGATCAGACATCAGAATTAGAGGTCTACTCATCGGCCGTGGATCAAAGTTGATGTGGAATTAAAATACCAATAAAATGGACAACTTTGCGTCGTAATAAAAAGCTTTTAGATATTTTTAGACGCATTAGGGTATTGTTCCTAATTCGGGACACTTTTTTGGCTATTGCCGTTTCACATGCTTTAGTATAGGCCGAACATCTTCCTAAGTCAGGACACCGATAAAAAGTATGGGACAAAGAAACCAAATGCAAGACAGCAGCCAGCGCCATCTACCTTTGGTTGTGTAGTAACAATCACTTTTTGACAGTAATGAAAACATAAACCAATATATAGGATTGGTCAATGGACAGGATGTTCATCCCTTCATCTCATGTCAATTCGTATCATTGCATGGATAATCGTTAACCAAAATTTTTAACAGTCAGCAACAGCTCTTATTCCAAATTGCACGACTATTGTAAATAGTATTAAAATTAAGAGTTCATATTAGAACGTGTCTTATGGCACGGTGGATTGAGTGGATGAGATGATAACGAAATGAGATATCGTTTTTTCTTCATAATTCAAATCCCAGGAACGGCATTTATAAAATAATTTCGAAAATATCCTCAGGGCTGTCCCGAATTTATAACACAGTAAGGATACTGTGATGTATTGACTGCGATCACAGATGGCGCCCGAAATGCTCACGCCAGAGGGCCGCGGAGTGAACGGCATTCGAGTCGAGAGTAGAGAGGGAAAAGGTCTTACGGTTCCCGTCTTGTATAATTTGGTATGTCTTGTCGACCGAGAATACAGTGTTTAACGCAGACTTAACAGATACCCGTAAAATTAATTCTGCAGCCACTATCCATTGATTTTCATCATACATTGAAGAGTTTGCAGGACATTTATCAACTCTGATGGTACAGGGGGGTCAATCAATAGAAACTTCGTAGGTTTTGAAGATTGCATTGCTGTTTGTTTTCGATCCCCAGGGAATGCTGCCATTTTCAATCAAAAATATTTTTTCAAATGTGTCCCAGTTACCGAAACTCATAATGAGTCATTTTTGGATGATGGAAGTGATCAATGTTTGCTTATGCAAATCAAATAAATAATCTAACAATCAAATAAACGCGCTGATTTACAAAATAATGTATTTTCAATGGTCCTTGATGTCATCCCTAATGTAAACGAACACAACGGTTTGTTGAAGTAGGTCATCACTTACAATATTGTTTTTGACGAGCGAAACTTTGCTGTCATTGAAGCAGCTCCACTTGTTTGCCATATTTTCCTACACGTTTCCCTAATAGTGATTTCTTCGGACATTACAATCCACTTCAAGCCGTCTTCTTCAAGATACTGCTTGTCGGGATGATAATGCAGCATCGCTGCCTTGACAATTGTTTCCAATTTCACCGATTTCTTCGCTGTTGATTTCAGACAATGGCAATAAAAACAGTGAATCTTTTGGTATGCCACGTAAAAAAAGACCTTCGATGAACTTTTTCTGCAATTTGTTAAAGGAAATCATGTAGGAAATATGGTTTCATGAAATTTTCCATTAATAAAACTGGTTGTGGTGCACCAGGAAAGTTGAAGCCATTGAATGGTCCAGGATTTCTGCAATGGAATATTTTTACAACATTAATAAATATTGTTATAATAAAAAACATCACTTTTATAAATTTCGTAAACTTACTCTGTACTTTGTTCAACTGATGTTCTTAGGTTTCTAAAAATTTCAGAATAGTTCAACGGTTCTCGGGAACAAGATATCCGGGCAACCAGAAAAACAAGGCTTGATGCTTTCATGGGTGCATCTTGTAACCACAAAGGCAACACTGAAGATTTTGGCAGCATTCTTCTCGGAATGTACCCATTTAAACAAGTAAAGCAGTAACTTGAAGCACCATATTCTTTGCATTTGGTACAGCAGTGACCATTCACTGTTGGCAATTTCTTTTTTGAAACACGCTCTTCGGACTTCATAATTTCGTAAACACCGTGAATAGGACTCACTTGCCTATTAGAAATTTGAATTAAAATTGTTTATTTTTTAAATTTATGAACGACATCACGTAAAGGAAATTTATTGCCCTCCAACAAGAAGGCTGGATCAATTAATTAATGCATGATGGATTGCCATCCAAAGCCAATCTTCAGACAATGTAACTCCATTGACGATACAGCTTTTAATTGGCTTAAAAGCGATGTTTTCTAACAGTGAAGGATGTCTTGCTGGTATAACATGTTGTGCTGATGTTAAGGCCTTCATGGCATCAACACCAGCATCACAAATTGCAGTGATGCCCAATGAAATCAACCCTGAAAATGAAAAGTATTTCTTTCAATGCCAAATACAAATATGAAAATAGTTACCAATATTTTAAACTTAATTTTGCATTCGTCGTCCATCTTCCTTTTATCGATTTTGTCCCACAACTTGTTTGCCATTTTTCCACCTTTTGCCCATTTCGGTCTGTTATTTAAGAAACGTAGTGGCCTGAAAAATTGAATTTTCTCTTACAATATTTCCTCGTGATATTTTACATTTCCTAAAATTACCTCCACTTGCAGGTTTTTCTATGTGCCTCATCATGGATTTCAGGGAATAATGTGGCATATTTTCAAGCTCAGGATTGCATATGCATAGATTGATGTCCAGCTTCGCAGGGGGATTCCTTGCTGTGCGCAAATTACTATGCAGAACCTGAAAAATTATTGTTCTAAAAGGATATTCAAGATTTAGAACATTGGATTAGCATTCTTATTATTTTTCTTTACTCTGGAACATGATAAAATTGTGTTTTTACGCGACTCCTTAAAGATCCACAGGCACAAGATTTCTGTTCTTCAATCTGAAAGCTCTCATTGAGAAGACTGATAAAATCGACTGCCACACAAACAGGATTTGTCAAGGAAGTCATTAGAGGGAAAACGAAGAGATCATTCTGTTTTTCGTCGACGTAAATTGGCACCTATGGTTGCATTGAAGAAAAATTATCTTTTTGTTTTAATCATAAAATGTTTGTAAAATTATTGTTATGATCCGGAATTTCTAGGAATGACTGGTTCTAGAAAAATAAATTTAAACGAAAGAGTCAACGTAAGATATCGTCAAGGCGACGTCGGAAGGTTGTCATCAAGTGGAAAGGGAAAGAAAAAAGCAGTGCGGGGCACGAAGGCAAAAAGAACGGTCGAGAGCGGTGTTGCCTTGCTAGTGGATCAGGACAGGGCCGAGCGTAACATTTGGTGTCAGAAGTGGAATCGGTCCTCAGAAAGGTAGGGGATGTTCCCGACTTCCCGTTGACACCCACGAGTATTCGTGAGATTGGTGAAATAGGACCGTGTGAGCTGAACGAAGATTGGGGAAAGAGGACTGTGTGAGTTGATCGAAGAGGGCCATGTTGGCCAGTTGGTGCCGTTTGATTGCAAGACGGAGACGGAGACTCTTTGTTGGGTGGATAAAAAACTATGGAGTCTGAGGAAAGAGAAAGACTATGGAGTCTGAAAAAATAGGACTATGGAGTCTGAGGAAAAAAAGAAAGACTATGGAGTCTGAAAAAAAGGGACTATGGAGTCTGAAAATAGAGAAATTACTATGGACGAGTGATTTGTAGTCTATGCTAAAGGGCTATGGAGTCTATACTGAGTGATTGCTATAATGAGCGATGGAGAACAATTTGAGGGAAAAGCAAATGATCTTAGAGGAGGTGTGATACTGTCTGATGAATGATGACATGAGATGGAACTATTGGAATTTTATGGTAGCTGAAGTGTTGTGAATTTATGCAAAGCTATGTGACGATTTATTTGAGTCGAAGAAGTAGAGGCGATGGAACTTTTGGAATATTATGGTAGCTAAGGGGTCGTGAAGTTCATGCAAATCTATTTGGCAAGTTAATCTAAGATGTGGAGGCATTGTCCACTAAGTCGTATGGGGCTGAATATTAGGACCACATGAGCTGTTAAAATAAACCAGAATTTGTTGAACATTGTGATGTCGGACGGTTTGAAGGATCAAAACTTCATAACGAGGACGAATAAGCGAGACCCATGCATAATTGCATTTATAACGTGAATGAGATGGGGTTATGTTTGTGTCGAGTCTCAAAATTGAGAGATTTTCTATGAAGAATCTTGTCAGGAAAGGCCAAATGTTATTATCCGGAATTTCTAGAAAAGGCCGGTTCTAGAAAAAGAAATTTAAAAGAAAGAGTCAACGTAAGATAACGTCAAGGGGACGTCGGAAGGTGGTCATCAAGTGGAAGGGCGAAAGAAAAAGGCAGTGCGGGACACGAAGGCGAGAGGAACGGTCGAGGGAAGAGAGTGGTGTGGCCTGGCTAGTGGGTCAGGACAGGGCCGAGCGTAACATTACTGAACACATTGAATTATCTTGATGATTCTCCCCTCCAAATAAAGCTGTACAGGATTTATTACTGTCTGTGGATCTCTCATCAATAGTCTGTCACGATACCTAGTTCGGGACAGCAAAAAGTAAATCAACCTTTCTGCATACCCTTGAACTCCAAAGTGAAACAGTGAATGTGAGTTTCCAAGGGTTGGTAATTCGTCGATGAGTTCGCTATTGAATGGAACCCTGTGTAAAAAAAAGATTTGTCCCTTTAAAAAGAAAGACAGGAATGAATTGCAAGGATAAAAATCTTTCTAAAATAGTGCAGGGATGTTCCAGGGAGACCAATTGTACTATGGCATTTTAGGTGATATATTGGTTTCGAATAGTGATAAAATGTGAGTGGAAATAAGTGTGAATGTGCTATGGATATACATATGACTTTAGGATAACTATTAACAATTCCTACATGAGTTTTTAAGCCAAATACTTACACCAAAACTCCCCGAGACGAAGCACAATGGTTAGAAGTCATCAGATCGAAAATAGAACACAAATATTAAACGATGAGATTTTCTGACAAAGCAGAATCCTTAATGTCTTTCGCTCTTTTCAATCCCACCATGAAGAAGGGTATATTAAACAGTAGCCTACTTGATGAGGAACATTCACGTAACAGGTATTCTTTGTGTTTTTGAGACTTCAACATATGACAAAACAATGTGATTTGATGCCTAAATGATATAGAAAGACTGACTTACCCATATGGTTGAATGTAATCAGATGTGGTTAGCTCTCTTGGCGACAATCCTAAATGAAATCCGATAAAATTTCGATGTACACTACCTGTGAATTTTCTTTGCTATCCCTGAAAATATAATAAAGTTAATCAATCGTTTTCAAAAAGAAAATTTTAATAAATATTACAAAGTAACTGTTCTGACTGGACTGTTCATTGCAATCAACACATTTGTATCCAATTTCCGATTCAAGTTTCCCGGTGATATATGTTACATAAAACTCAAAAATACTTATTAATACCTCGATAAGTGAAGGGGAAACGATAAACCAAGATACCAATGTGAGCAGATTATGCAACAGATTGTTGTAGTAATTATTGCCAATTTTCAAGGTCTGCCCTTATTTGGGAGCTGGTTCTGCTAAATCTTATTGCAGATAAAGAAAATTATGCCAGGCAGAGGATAAATCTGTTGTAACGTTGTCATCTCCTAATGCAACATTACCAGTCAGTATTTTGTTAAAGCAAATAATTCTGTTGTGTTCACAAACCTGTAACTTGTGAATTTTCCTGTGGGGGATCTTGAGAAGAAACTTGTGTAGGATTGGATAATATTTCACCATGTCAATCACTTGGGACCTCTGAGGGCTCTTGCTGCCAAATCGCAAATCTCATTTGCAGTAGTAACATTTAATTTGATTCAGTAACATCATTTTTATCTGAAGGATTTATCTTGGTCTTTTTATCCTTTGCGTCAAGTTTTCGCTTTCGGAGTAGATCCAACTATTCAACATTTCATAAGATAAACTATAATATGTAAGTGGGAAATTGGATCAATGAAATTAAATACTTACACATTCTTTTGAAGTAAGGGAATTCATGCGGTTTCCTTTGAGAGTAACGGAGTAATAGGATAAGGTAAAGCTGGAATGGTTTGGGCCACTTTGGATGATCTGTCTTGTTTTTCAATAAGCGATCCTTTCCAGTATTTAAAGAGGGATGCATGAATCACCTCTTCCTTCCATAATCCTCCACCTCTTTCCGCACTATTAAACTCTTGCAACAAGGACAATAGAATAGTTAATTCAACATGGGTTCTGGCGATGGCAGGCATGATACCCTGGAAAGCCAGAAACGCAATTTTAAAGGAATCCACGTTCTCTTTGGAAATAATGATGGAATCGCCTGAACTATTTTTTTTCTGGAGTAATCTGAGACCCAATTTTACTCAATTAAATTACATATCACCATAACTATAGTTTTATAATTACCTCGGCCTCAATTTCTCCATTTGTGTTGCTTTCTTCATCTGAAACGACATTAGCGTCATGTTCTACAAGAAGCGATATTCTGGTTGAAATGCACTGAAAAACATTACCTTATTATATAGAAGCTTCATCAATGATTTAAAAAAAATGTATACGTACTCGACCACATCAGCATCGAAGACAAGATGCAAGAAAAATATTCAAACAACAAATCTCCAGAGTCAAATCTCTAGAGTCAGACGAATATTTGAAGAGTGTTTCGCACGCACATTTTTTTATTAGTGAGGCCAAGTTTTTCAGACGAACAAAATTTGTTATTGTTCACTGCACCAATTTGAAACCAATAAAAAAGAGTTTGAAATGAGTGTGTTGCACCACACCAGCAGTTTCAAACACAAAACCTCCACTAGGGTTAGGCCAAAAAAGGATCCTTGTTAAGCAATTGCATGGCAGCAATCTGGTCCGACTTATCACATTGTGCAGAATCACAGCTGCAAAAATGAGCACTATAGGAAAATTTGACTGACAATATTGGGTGAAGCCAACAACAATTCAAATATAATAACTTTGCATCTGCAGAATTCATTGTTGAGCCATTGCTACTGAAAGCTGTCAAAGCGAATCCTGGTGCCACATTACCCGGCCTCCATGCCGTTGCTGCTGCTGGTAATAGAATACGCTCTAAGTCTCGACCGAAACTGACCAGTTCTTTGATCTGGACACGAGAAATCTACCAAAAGAGTTTTTTCGGTAAGTGATATACATCTTCAATAGTATTCCCGTGTTTATCCATTGATTCTTTGCAGGGAAGAGGATATTGTTGACAGAAGAAAAAAACGCAGACGTCATCTCATTTTCGCCACCAGTAAATAACTGGAATTTTTGAAATCTAGCTATCGTTGGTATGTGGATGGTATTTTTAAATTTTTACGGAAGCCCGATTTCCAGCTTTGGTCCATTCACGGCTTCATCTCTAAGGACAGTTTAATGAATTAAGTAATAAAAAAAATTTTAATTTAAATAAGGCTTCTCTAGTCTCTATTACCTATTTTTTCCGCACTCAACGCAATTACTTTTCCATATTCAGAGGGCACTGGACCGTCACCTAAAGAGCTTAGGTTATCTCCCTGTTTCCAGCAGGAAATATATGAAGTTTTCCGTGAAACTTTATATACTGACTCCCTCGACATTTTTATTCAGTGTCAGGAATATCTGCTTTAAGTAAAAAGTATTTAACCTAAATGTTTACACTTTATAATGTTACATTTTCTACAGAGGATGGGAATCTAGGCAACTACTTTGATACATTCTGGTTCAGTGACAAGGGGGGGGGACTTGGCCAATCAAGGACGGAAGAGGAATGTGCACATTGGATAAAAATACCACCAATCGCATTGAAAGGTACAGAAATTCCATTTTGTAATTTTTTTTATTAGTAATATCTTTTCTCAACAGATACCACTTTACAATTTAAAAAAGTTCTCAACAAGATTGGAAAAACAAATTTACGTGGTTATTAAGGCTTTGACGGTAGTGGTCAAGTGGAGGCAGGACAGGGACGCAAAGGCTCTAAAGGCTGAAATTAGATTCCCAACGACTAACCATACTTCTATGCTGCAACTACTACGCGAAAACATAAAAACTAGTGGGTTCAATTAGGTCCTTGAGCAGTCCAAGAAACCAACAACGTCTTACAGCCACACACTTGTATTTTATTTGGTAACGTTATAAGATATAAAACCCACGTGATTGTTGGTGCGATTTGTTCAAATGTTTAGATAGAAACGCCAACACGATACATCATTACTTCAAAGTCTGGTGCCATTACGGTATTTTTTTTTTTTTTTTTAAACTGGGCGCAACTCTTGACAGAGTACTGCCCGAATGTATTGATAGGTGTTCACGAGGAAATACATGATATACAAAGTAGACGTAGAGCAACAGCTCTGAGTAAAATTAACACGATATATGTACACGATAGTAAAAATGTTTCTTCGTTTCCGTGGCGCCACTCGCGGATGGTGTTGGAACCATAGGTACATGGGAGGTATTAGAGGCCAGGATAAGGGCAAATAACAGGGAACATTGTGCTTGGCGAAAATAAAACACGAATGAAACAACACGAAAGGGAAACTGGGCCTATTTACCCCACACTGGGCGGGTGCCACCTCCGCGAGCTACGGATGGTTTTGATTGAGTCTGCCCGGCTTGGTTAAACCTTCAAGGCCGTCAGCCGACGGCCGCCGGTATAGCCTCAGACCATCGCGGAGAGCGGAGAGCGCAGTTGCAGTGGGCAAACTTAGACTTACTGAGGAGGGGAGATCAGAATATATACAATTTTGTAAAAAATGGAGATACAGATTCTCATGCTCTGCTGCCCACGAGTGAGCAGAAGGCGAGAAAACATTATCCCAAGCTGCGCTGAGAGCTGCTCGTTCCATTCTGGGATCCTAAGAAGGTCTTAGGGTCCAGAAAGACACCGAGGGTCCCAACCAGCAAAAATATTTGATGTGCAAAAACAGACCTATCACAACAAGAGGAGAGAAGATCTCAATTTGTGCAGTGCGCGGGGCAACTCTAGGAGGAGCCCCAGCGGAGACGTCTCGTTTGGTGGATGAAAAGGCACATGGCTTCCCATACGGCCCGACTTGCCGGGATCGACGAGAGAGTAGGCGGCCAGCTGATACTGCAGCTATTGCAGGCAGCGCGGAAAAGAGAACGGGGGAGCGAGAATCGAGGGCAGTCAAATAAAAAATGCTCTATGGATTCGAGGGGAGAACCGCACCCACAAGCAGACGAGTTTTTAAAACCAAAACGATGTTGATGGGAGTTAAGAAAAGAGTGACCAGATAAAATTTGGACGGCCTGCTTGGAGAGGTGAAGCTTCAGGATAGTCGTTGCCGTTTTTACATGTGGAAAGAAAGCTCTGGTATTGGCGCCGGCCGAGCTGCTGGTCCACTCTTGGTCCCAAATAGAAGCAACAGACTGTTTGATTTCTGATTTTACGGCCTCTTTCGAGGGTCGCAAAAGCGCCGAGGAAGTTTTGCATGGACCTCCAAGTTTTGCAGCAGCATTAGCCAGGCCAAACCAGAGGTTTTTGATGATGGAAGGCAAGTAAAGAGTGATATTTTTTTGGCTATAAGAAAAAGGGAATCGCGATTTAGCCGCTGAAGAGAAGATAATTTGGACAGAGGTGACATGAAGGAGAAAGTGGTGGTTGACGGCGAGAAAAGTTCAACGTGCGAATATTCATGGCAAGTCGAGTCTGCGATCCGTATTGCTGTGTTGACACAATATTGCATTGCAGTGTGCTCTCCAACGGAAGACTCGAGAGTCCCGCTCTCGATCGCCTTGATACCCTGGTGATCGATAACGAATATGCAGAAGTTGAATGTGTTAAGTTAAATGTACTAAGACCGAAAAAAAGACGCAAAGTTTGAGAGTTGGAAGGAAGCACAGGCATTGGCGCTCCGCATTCACTTGGCGATGAATCAAGACAGCTGGCCCAAGGTGGGCACGTAGACGCCGTGAAATGGCTAATGGGATCAACTTTGCTCTAGGTGATAATACAAGGAAAGAATTTCATAAGCCATTTGAGTGAGGCGGGCGAAAATTCGTTTGTGCAAGTACGGAAACGCGTCGAGGTGATTTGAGCCACCCTTAATTCAATGGGAATCGCTGCATTTAAGAGGAGAAGGGTTTCGGTCGACACTGTTTTAAAGGCACCAATTGCAGTTGTAAGAAAGGCGCGCTGGCAGGATCTGGCTTTTTTAATCCCTGCTTTTGAGTTGAGGAGTGGGGCCCACAGAGAGCAGCCGTAGAGCAGGATAGGTTCGATGACAGTGAGATAGAGAAATTGAATGCGTTTTCTGTCCAGGCCCCAAGAGGCGCGCAGGCAACTTAGCATAGCAAAAAACGCTTTCCTGGCTGCCACAGCTTTTGCGTTGAAGTGTGAGAGCCATTTGAGCCGCGAGTCAAGAGTGAAGCCCAGGAAGACTGTTTCAGTTGATGGTAGAATCAAAACATCGTTGATAGAGATGCTGAGGTGGGAAGCATTAGGGCATTGGAGATGGAAAAGCATTAGGACAGTTTTGAGGGCGTTGAGATTCATCTTTGACTGAGAGCACCACAAAGAAATGGAATTACACATTAGTTGAAGGTTGTGCGTGGCTATCTCGGGAACCTTGTGAGCAGAGGCGATAGTCAAGTCGTCAGTATAGCCAGAGCTAAGGTGAAGGAATGGAAACGATAGTTTGAGGACGTCGTCGATAAGGACGGCCCAGAGAAAAGGGGAAAGAACTCCGCCTTGTGGGCAACCAAGGTTGACAGTGTGAGTCTTGGTGGAGCCGTTATGCGACAATATAGCTGTCCGACATGACAGAAAACAAGAGACAAGACGAAAAAGATACAGTGGACAGTCTTTTTTGATAAGGGAAGAAAGTATGGCGGGATGCCACGCTGCATCAAATGCGCTCTTGATGTCAAGAAACGCGACAGCAGGGACTTGTTTGGCCACACGCACTTTATCAATAAAAGATATAAGAGCATGACCCGCGGACTCAGTTGATTTTCCAGGCGAAAAACCATGCTGATTCGCACTGATCCACATGAGTTGATTGGAGTGCCACTGAAGTCGCGACAGAATGACTTTCTCTAGAATTTTAGCCAGGTTGTTGACAAGACTGATTGGACGAAAGCTGTTGAGACTCTCGTAATCAGTCTTATTGGGCTTACCAATTTTAACCACCTTTGCTGTTTTCCAGCTGTCGGGAAAATACTGGAGGTTAAAACAGGCCTTAAGCAGAAATAAAAGATGCAGCTTGATTACAGGGAAACATTCTTTAACAATCGCCATGGACAGACCGTCATGGCCTGGTGCGGCCTTAGTGTTTAAAGAATCAATCGCTGCTGTAATTTCCCATGACGTAACTGGAGGAGGAGCTGTATCAGAGTGACTCAGAATCGCATCAGAAACAAAATTTTGCACTGAGGTGTGATATGATTGGGACGGTGGTTCGCTTGGGAAAAAGTGATTGGCGCAGCCGTCAATCACAGCACAGGGTGACGAGATAGATTCTCCATTGATCGTGATTGAGGGGGGCAGAGAAATTTTGTTGGATTTGCCAGAGTAAAGTTTGAGGGTAGAGAAAAGTTCAGGGCCAGATGGATTGGTCGAGCACAAATGCTGCCACGATTAACTTTTGGCACGGCACAACTCTCTTTGATAGACAGCTTTGCAGGACGAGTATCTGTCTCGATACACTTGTGATTTCAACACCGACCATTGTTTAAAAGCCTGCCTAGTTTTGTTGCGCAGAGCACACAGTTCCGTACTCCACCAAGGCATAAGCTTCGTACGTGAAAATACAGTGCTTTTCTTAGCTTTGCGAGCAGAGGTAAAGATTACAGAGACAAGATCGGTAATTGTTTTGTCAATTACCGTCTTGGTGCAGTCGGTGGTCAAGAGCGGAAGAGGGTGTAAGTCGCTGGAGACAGAGAGACGGAGTTGAGATGTGTCAAGTTGGCTAATGTGGGGTAATTTGGGCAGCAAAGGCTTTGGTGGGCGGGATACATTGGACTGAAGAGAGTGTGAGATTTCAAAGTAGATGAAAGGATGGTCGGATAGTGACGGAATGGTGGGGAAAAACCACCGAGGAGACACAATATCATCAGTGCCCAAAGTAATGTCCAAAAACGATGTGCCGCTTGGCACGAAATCAAGTTCGCTGCGATTGCGATTTAGAACATTCAACCCGCACTCCAGCAAAATTCCTTCAAGTTCTACGCCTTTTCTGTCAGAAAAGGCGCTATTCCATAACCCACTCTTGGCATTCGAGTCAACCCCGATCACAGTAAGAGGAGAAAGTAGCGAGTGAAAGACAGAGCGAAATTCGGCAGACGAGTCGACACATGAGGGGCGCACATACATGGAGATAAAACGGAAAATTTTGTCACCCAAGTGCAGATCCACGGCTGCAACATGGTTGGCTAGACAGTGAGACACGGCCCAACACGAAATTGCAAGGGGGAGTTTGATCAAAATAACGGCATCCATACGCATGGTCACGATCAAGGGAGTGAAACACAACATAGCCTGGTGGGATGTCAACGAGGGTTGGTGATTTAAAATTACATGCATAGGGTTCCTGGACTAGAATGATGTCCAACTCGTTCTCCAAAATTACTTCAGAGAGAGACGCCGCTGCCGCTTTGGAATGGCGCAGGTTTACTTGCATGCATTTAAAAGAGTTTTTTTGTAGGGGTGGGAACAAGCGATGGATTACGACTATGGGAGCTTTCCATCATTAGTTGTGTTCCAATCTGATACGGTACCTAGCGACAGCCTTCATCTGGACGTTGCAAAATCTGTCACCGGCTTCGTGCGGATCAGAGCAGTTAGCGCATTGTTTTACGTTACTCGAAAAATCTCTCGTACGATTTGCACTGGCACATTTTCCGCATCGTGGGACGGGGTCACGACAAGATGATTGAGAGTGGCCGTAGCCTTGACAATTAAAACAACGCCGGACCTCTCTGTCCAGCAGTACTTCGACTAGGCGGGCAGTCGTGTTGAAAAAATCAACCTCGCCTCCCATCAGGGCATAGTCTCTTGTATCCCGACAGTTAAAAAAAATTTTTACGTGGCCCTTGTTCGTACCTGGTTTTTTGAAAATTTGGGTGACAGAGTCGACTTTCCCTTTCAAAGACTCATTTCTTAGCATCAGCTCCTTTTTTAGACCAGGAAGAAAGCTTAAATCTACAAACAAAGCAACAGCAGGATATAGTTTGGATGATTAAGAGATAGATGAAAACAGATTGTTACTATCGACATTTTGTTTGGACTCCAGGATGTTTTTGGCTCGATCGAAGTCGGCGGGGTTGTTAAGCCGGACGAAAACAGTTCCATCTTTCTGCCGGACGGAGGATGGCACCGGACCACCGGCGTTTGACTCCAGGAGTTTTTTTCATCTTCTCCAGGGAGATTTTATCCGTTGGGGCGGAACCTTTTGTGAAGCTGGCAACCAGGACTGGTTTCGGGTCAACTCTGGTGGCCTGGGCGTATGATGGCCTGGTAGGAGGGCCCGATGTTGGAAGGACTTAGCTGGCCAAAGATGAGGGCTGCATGGTGTTGAACTGGTTGATGGCGGCATTGGCGAAAGCTACTTTGGCGTTAAGCAGCTCCGATTCAAGGTTGGAGATTCTTTGGTGTTGAAACTGCACTAACTCGAGCGCTGCTTCAAGTTTCGTGGTGATGGCCTCTTTGCTGAGGGAGTCGAGTCGATAAAGCTCTTTGTCTTCCGTGATGCTGACCAGGTCTTCATATCTGAATTTCTTTGGCTCGGAGAGAGTTCCGTACGTGCTATTGTCACCAGACAGCGGACGCTTGCTTCTGGCATTCGGGGTAGAGAATATCTCTTGACTTCCACTGGTTGAGCCGGCTCCTTGGGCGAGACAACTGGTTAGTGTCGCAGGCTGCTTGTTGGTCTTCTGATGTTCATAAAAGCATGGTTTGCTACAGAATTTTGAATCTCTCTTGCCTTTGTATGGGGCCTGACATTGGTTGTAGAGGCAGACTTGTTGTGCTGGAGTTGCCACATCTTGCGTGGAGATGACGCCACCGTCGCCTTCGTTCATGTTGGTGGCTGGGACAATTCACTCCGGCACACAGAAAATAATAATCAGCAGAAAAATTCAAAATTTGTTACACCGAGATCACGGGTTATCAGGCAGCAAAAGGAGACCACAGACTATGATGGGCGAAAAAGACACTGGGAAAAAGTGATTGATTGGAGGCTGAAAAACTCTGACGTTTGTTGGAAGAGCAGACGACAGGGCACTGTGCCATTACGGTATCAGGCGACTATAGTACCTGTACGTACCTGCAACTATAACAACCGTCTTCCATGTTCTCATTCCCTCTACGCTGTGTCCAAAACAGGAGGATCTATACCCCGCTATCGTAGATGCGAAGTAGTCAACACCATTCCAGAAGTGCAGCTTCTACAGGAGGAAAACCTGTCATCACTTACGCAGCTAGTCAGACAAAAAACAGTGCTCGCACTGCGCTTGGGGAGCTAAACTCTGTGTTAGCATCACGAAGCACTACTGCCCAGGGATTTCCTCTACCTGTTACGCTTGGTTGTGTGAACATGTTACGCAATCTTAACAGTAGATGGAAATCCAATGAACCAGCAGTATTAGTAGAAGGTAACATTCTATTCCAATTCTATTCCAATTCTGCCACATTTACTGAACATTTTCATGGAAATAAGGCATAGTTGAACTTAAATAAAGTTTGTTGAAGATTCGGTTACTAGTTTTCTAAATAAATATGTGTATCCCTATGTTGAAAATATCGACAGTTCTCAACTGGAGTTTAATGGAAGAGAGAGTTCAAATCAGGCATTCACTGATTCCGTCGAAATTGCCGAACCTACAGAACAACCCACTTGTACTAACTTTACCACGAGCTGATCCTGCTGCAGCATTTCAAAAGCAACTGGAAGATTGCACACTTCCCATTGCCATACGTAGAGCTGGAAGACCAAGAATAAAGAAGGCACTCGACCAAAGGAAGTTCTTGTCTCAAATCATTTTCAGAAAAGACATTTGAAGAACAAAGCTCTAGTAAGTAGTATGGAAGGAAGTAGAAAAGTTAAAAAGCTATACTGAAATGTATTTTCTGTAGTGATCATAACATTGGGTGCAGGCGGTTGAATTACAAAAAGCATAATTTTAAACAAAAAAAAGAAGGTGACTTGAAAAATATGAATCTAAATGGTCTACAGAAGAAGACGAAATGATTCGGGAACATTTTGCCGAAGCCAGACATCCACACACAATTTTTTGCGCAAGTTGAGAATGAAGTGCAATGAAGAGAAATTTTGAACATATTAGACTGGACGTATGCAAGCTACTGTAAAGGTTCTTCAATTGCTTTTGTTTTCAAAAATGTACATATGTCTAAAGGTTTCCGTGCTAGCCAAACTATCTTCACCTATATATATAGATAACTGCTTTAAATTACAATGCAATTGTTTATGTTCAATGCTTTACGTGCTAATAAAACTATCTTTACCAATATAGGTATAGAAAACTGCTGTGTGCTGTGTTTGTCCTATAACACATTGAACATTTCTCTTAGTCTATTTTAGTCAAAATTATCAGCCAGATAATGTAAAAGTTCGAACCTTGCATTTTATTGCCAGTGGAGCTATGGGTGGCATACTTGCTAAAAAATGGTGACCTGCGAATACATCCAAACAAACTTTGTTGATGAAATCATGAAAGCAACGTTTTAAATGAAAATTTTAGCAAAACAATATAAACTTCTAGCAGAATTAGTAGGCTGACTTAAAGATATAAAATAACTGTAAAACCAGTATTGTAAATAATTTTTTGTTTGTTTTGGATGGCCCATCAAAAATGCAATTGAAAGGTATCAGCGTCAAACAAGCTAAAACTAATCAGCCGTGTAAGAAAAGTAAACTTGAAACCATCCAAAACGCAAACCCTATGACTGCTCAAGCTTTAAACTATATCATTTAAATATTTGTGCTATTACAGTCGAAACCCACACAGATCAAAATTAGGCATACATTTTTTAAATATAATTGTTTGAAGTAATCCAATGTCATAGTAGGCCTACAAGAATGTGATCTTAACTGTTGCAATTCCGATGTAAATAAAAAAAAGTTGTCCAGATCTGTACCACAAAACGTAAAGAGCGTTTTTCAAACTATGTAACAGCTTTGCCAGAAATACCACTAATTACGCTGTATGTAATATTCTCTCAAACTTATTTTCCCTAAACATAGAAAGTGAAAGAAAACTGGTCAGAAACGGTATGATTTCAAACGCAATGTGGTGATTCGCCACGCATCCACGCTCAATTACGAAGTCAAGAAGCCCAGGAGCAAACAGAAGTAGCTGGCAGACGTTTTAAAAAACAAAAGATTTGTAAATGACGGGAAATGGATGGTTACTGATAATGTATCGATTAGTGTAAAAAAATGTGAAAAAAATGTGAAAAGTAGCGAGCACGTAGTGGTGGCTAAGCAGATGGTGGATGAAGAACAAAGACCCAGAGAACGCCCAGCGGGGCCATTGGTTAACCGTACACTAGAGGAGAAGGCTGGAGCAGGTGATCACCCAGAGGAGTAAGAGGTCAAACTGACTTTGGTAGCGATAGGTCCATTTTTAATCGCGTCTTAATTTTTATTCCATTTCCATGTCTACTCCGAGTAAAATAGTTAAAAAAGCCTCTGTGGCAGTCTTAAGTAACGCAGACAGTGAAACGATCACAAATATAACTGCTAAATTCGAGAAATATCCAAAGATAAAAAACGAGCAAACTTCCAGTGCGGTCAATTCCGCTGCAGAGCTCAAACGCGCTATGCAGCAAGACGAGGGCTATAGTGTTCTTGTAAAAAGATGCCCCGTGTCAGCGTCAGTATCGGAGATAATGGTTAGTTATAAAATAATTTTTTTAAATTAATTTAGGTAATAATTTTTCTTATTTAAGAATCTCTTTTTGCCGTTCGTACCTATTGTTTCTGTTAAGGAGAATTGGGGTGCCGGTTTTCTCAGATCAGTGTTCGTAACTTTTATGTCCCGGGATTCGGTGCGCAACATTATTGCAGTAATTTTTTTTTGTTTTTTTGTTTTAATATTTTTCAATTTTTAAAAATTTATCCAGCATGCTGAACCACTGATACTGCAGGGAGAAGTCGTTAAACTTCAGGCGCCTTCTTATGGTATTGATGTCCCTGTTGGAGTCTCAGCCGCAACCAAAGGCAAAGATTTTTTACGTCTGGCTAAATTTTTCCATCTAGCGGCCGAAAAAGGAACTAAATTCTCTCCCCGAGGCAGAATCAGTGGTGGCAAACTTTTTCGAAAGGGCTTTATGGGAGCAGTAGTACAGTAAAAATCGTCATTTTACCCCAAACAAATTAACAGTAGGTTTTTTTCAAGAGGTTTGTTTCTACTAAAGTATTAGTTGTGCCAAAAAGCCAAGTGAAAAATTAACGGAAACATAAAAATCGTAATTTAAGAATAAAAATATATTTTAAAGTGCTTGTACGTGGCGCACCTTCTCGATTTTGTGATGTGTTGACAATTACGAAACTTTCGATCCAGTAGCCAAGCAAGACAGCCTTAGAGTAGTATTAATAAGCCGGTGTGACACCCATTGGGCCACCAACACTTTGCATCGTCATTAAACCGTCCTCGTTTCATTATTTCAACCCAAATAATAAGGAATAGGAAAAGGAATTTGAGTATTCGGTGCAGTAAATTTTATATTTTCTAAAAAATGAGCCAATATAAGCGGTAGATTGCCTTAGATATTTTGAGCAAATAGAATCAAGGACATTTGCAGTTCCATTAACCAATGTTGAATGTACCAAAACTCTATTCCAAACGGCAGAACTCAAGAATCAAATTTAGACCTCAAGGAGATAGTATAGCACACAGAGAAAAATACCCCCCCCACCCAAAAAAAAAATGCTGCTGACAAGAAAGCTTTACAACTATTTCCGGTTCCATTTCCTTTGAAAACAGAAGCCACATCTGCTTTCCAGATAAAACGGCGTAATAAAATAAACCCCGAAGAGTCCTCTAGATGTGACATGCGCACGCCAAATAAACAGCTGGCCGCTGCTGTTGGGCTCTGTTGTTTGGCAACCATGCACAGCGACCAGCGCTACATCTAGCGGTGAGATTTCCAGAAAGGGTATTTATTTAAAAGTAAATATCCTTTCAAGCATGATCTCACCGCTAGATGTGCTGTGTGCCGGCTGGGTTGAAAGAAGGGTATGGGGGTACAAAGTTACACTAAGGGTGTATAGCTCGAACGCTGGCCTAGAAGTTAAGTAGGCCATGGCTAAGCAGACAATAGACACCACACACACACACACACAAAACACCAAGAGGGATCTGCCACAGCACCGGCACCTCCTGGTTATTAAAGATAGAAAAAATTAAAATTTAAAGATTGGTTGGTATGGCAAATATTGCAATAAGACATGCCGTAAACTGATCTCTGCATTAAACCCCCTTTCTTTTCATTCATAATATTAGCAGTGGAAAGAAGTAACTTCGTTTATTACTCCTAAACCAAATAAGTTTGGAATAACAAATCTAGTGAAAGTATTTCATAAACAAGACAGCAGAAAACAATTTATCCCATAACAAGTTTTGCATATATGATGGGTTTGTTTTGTGGTACGATAAATGGAATTTTTTTTTCAAAAGCAAAGGTTTTCTGGCTCCTCTTCTTCCACACCGTAGTAATTAAGCTATTCCTTCTTTTTTGCCGACTTATCTCCGGTTTGGCACATTGATTTGGAAAATCGAAAGATTCGTACTCCTGGTCTAGATTACGCTGCTATTTTTTGGAAGAGGTTCGCGTTCTGGCTGATCTTCTACAGGCGGTATTCATTAATTCACAGATAGGATTAATAATTAAAGAAAAACAAAAACTTACATAAGTCCAAACTGGTAGTAAAAAATTCTCTAATGAAGTTTCACAAACAGTTTCCGTTAGCTTTGGCAAGCAGTATGATTTGTGGATAATCATCTTCACTACGTGCATTTTTTGCCTGAGACCCTTGAATACTTCCATCAACGAAGAAAACCGCTCACCAAAAGTAACGAATATTTTATGTACAAGTTTTTATTATTTACAAGGAATAAGTTTAGCAATTAAAAAATTTTGAACTTGAAACTTGAAATTTAAGTTTAAACAGTATGATTGTGTCAATTATTACGATTCCGGCGAAGTAGAAGTTTACAAGTTATGTTAAGAAACTTTAACAATCCTGAAGAGATTTTCTGGGGCTCCATTACTTCTTTACAAGGCTATTAAGTACAAGTGTAATTTGGCTATTAGTTTTTAATGTTGACAATATTGACAAACAATTTGTTGGTTACCTTTTGTTGGCCTGCCCCTCGGTAATCTGTTTATGTTCTCGTCGGACACCGGATGGAAGAAACAGATGGGATGCACCACTCTTTACAATCCAACCAGAAGATGAGTTACCATTTGAGAGTATCGCTGCAGCTCTGTATGAAAGAAAGGCCCCAACTCCAAATCAGTCGACACAATCAGTACATTCAATGATAATTTGTTTACTTGAATTCTTTAAGTTACTGTTTTCTTAACTTATTTATTCACAGCTTCCTCTTACATCAACAAACTTCCTGTACGAGCTGGATTGTGTGACACAAGAAATAGTAAATGTAAGTCCAAGAAAGGCATTACATAGGTACCTAGCTCACGAATAATAGATTTTATTATTTTTTTTTCCAGCGAGTAGTCGAGGCTCAAAAAACGTGTGTGGTCGGGGACGAAGTTTCTATCCCAAACTCGAATGAGAAGTTCCTTTTAAAACGACGCTATCAACTGTCAGAACTTTCAAGGATCAGACGGCAGTTTATAAGTTTTGCCAAGACGCATCCAGTTGAGAAAATTTGGGAACAATTTTATCATACCACCTCATGCAATCTCCAGAGTAAATTTGTGGATCAGTTACAATCATATGTAATAAAATAGCTTTTTTTACCCAATGATTAAACCATTCTAAAACCTTAGTATATACAGCATTTTCTACGATAGGACGGACTTCACTTTGTGGCGACAAAGCAATCCAGGAAATTGATTAGAAAGGATTGCTTTGACCATGTTCTTGCTAATAAGCATCTTGTATTTTCTCCAATTTATGAACTATGGAACAAAAGATGAGATAAAAAATAGTGACAATCCCTATTTGCAACAATTTGTTAATGGTTTAACTACTGGACCAATTGAGGTGTGAGCGTTCAAAGGTTTTAGAGTTAATTACTCCAAGAAACTGATTTAGAAAATAAATTAACTTAAATTAGGAAAAATTATGAATAACAAAAGAAAAAAAAGCAATTTCTTGACAAATTTGCTGACTACTGCTTCTGTTGCCTCGGTGATAGTTAGACCTTTTCAAACTGATGATAACAAGATAATCTTAGTTGCCCTAGGGTGGTTTGCTGCGCTAGATTAGCCGCAATGTTCTTTCAGTACCTGTTGTAACGTCTCATTTGGTGTAAATAATGTACGATAAATAACAACGAATTATATGATTGACCACTGTTATTTCTGTCTTATTAATTGTTTTACCATTCACTTCTCGTCAACATACACAGCAAACTGGGGAGATGAACGAGGCAGCAAAAGAGGAGTAAACAAATAACCGGGCAGATACCTTTGCAATTTAGTACAGTTAACTCAGTGGCGACCCCGTTGTTGATTATGACCACCCCGTTGTTGACCTTGGCCTCGGCGTTGTCCACGACCCCGTTGTTGGGCGACTCGTTGACGCTGAGGACGCCGTTGACGTTGACGGCGTTGTTGTTGTTGCTGTGGCTGTTGTTGTTGCTGTGGCTGAAAGGGTGGGCCAGCTCGTAATTGTTGTCCTCCATGATTGGGTTGAGCTCTTGGTTCTCGCTGCACAGAGATGAACATAGCCATGAGTTGGGCCCTCCTCCCTCACCAGCCAGTACCAATGATTGGCGCTTCCTGCAAAAAGGTAAGTGAAAAGGTATGGTTAGAAATTAGAAAAGAAGTTTAGAAATACCAAAACGGGTAAGTCCAACAAACAATATAAGAATATAATTAAAGAAACTTACGTTTACAAACAACCAATTGTTGTGCGCCACACAATTGTTGAATTTGTATTCCTTACCATTAACAAAGGTGTGGTTGAGCTTCTTGAGACTCTTCTGTATCTCACGATGGTTATTGCATTGGAGGATAAACGTGGGATTACCAGAAGCCAAAAACGTCATGGCTTGACGAATTCGGCGTTGGTAATAGCCATTACCAGTGACCGAATTGGCCCTGGTAACATCGATATCGCGAATTACCATCGTTGTAAGAGAGAATAGAGAGCGTGGGAAAAAGAACGTGAGCGGGGGAAAAAGAACGTGAGCGTGGGAAAGAGCAAGCGAGTGTGGGAAAGAGCAGACTGTTTCAAAATGGCGGCTCTTTAGGTAATGACAAGACGACTTTTATTGTCAGCTGTCAGTCAACAGAAGTCAACAACTTTCTGTCCTCTGAATGAATGAATGTCAAGAAAAACATTTTATATTCCAGGCAAAATTTAGTGAACTAGGCTTCTCATACAGGAGTGTGGCTCTTTTAATATTGGTTCATGGTGGAAGTACCCACTGGAATCGATTAATTGAGAAACTCATAACTGATGTGCAGGAACCTTCTAACACTTCATTCCAACTGGCTGAATCTATTTTTGATGAGCTGCTTTCATACTGCAATAACCTCAAACTAAAAGAGTCATATTGTGTTTCATCATTACTTCAAGTGTGGACTTGTTTGGTGCTCTCATCAAAGTCATGAAATCAGCATCACGATCGAACTTCCAAACTCAAGTTATTTGCCATGGAAATTCAAGAACATTGTCAAATTTTCAGAATAATTGATTTGGTGTTGAACTTGTTTGGAGACAGTGATGACGCCAGCGACGAAGTTGATTTTTCCCTTCCAAAATGGAATAATTTCTTCACCAAAGATTTTGAGATTGTGTTCATCCGAATCACTATGCTTTCTTTGAGCTCCTCATCCTGTGTAGTTCGTAGCCAGTCGGCGGAGACGAAGTGGAATCGAACAAATCAAATCATCTCACTACGCTCAATGTTTTACTATATTTCTGTGAAGAAAGTGATCAACTAGGAGCGGTCGTCAAAGCCAACTTACAAATGGAACCGATAAACTTGAGAATCACGTGTTTAACTCGAGCTGTCTCTGTTGCTTTACACTTGGTTAAGCTCGACTTTTCCAAGATATTTGTTTGCCAAAGAGTAATTCATTAAATAGACAAGCTCTACAAACAAGGAATTGTGGAGCAGAGCAAAAGTTCGGTGTCCACCAGTTTCGGCACTTTTTTTCGGCACTTCGATTTCGTCGTTTTTGACACCCCATGCAAACAATACTTCCTCGATTATGAAAAAATATTGTCCATTTCGGCACCAAATTTGACCGTTTCGGCACCAATTTCGATCGTTTCGGCACCAATTTCGATCGTTTCGGCACCAACTTCAACCTTTTCGGCACCCCATGCAAACCACACGTCCTCGAACATGCAAAAGCTATTGCACCGTCAGGCCACTATGGGCGCTCTGACGGCTGTGGTACCGTCCCTCATCCTGATGGCTGGAGCTCTACTAAGACTACGAAGACTTACAATGACCATATGGGAAAATTAATTAATGAGTATTGGATGGTATTGATAAATTTAATACTTATTATAATTAAAATTTAATAATAATAAAAATAATGTTCTGTAGAAAATCAGTGGTGATGAAAAGGAAATGTTCCACGCAGAGTCCAAAAATTTGCGAAGCAAATTACAAAATAAGCAAACTGAAATTGTGACACAAATATCTGTTTCAAAAGAAGAGATTGCTGATATTCAACTTTCAAAAATTGAAGAATCTAACTTTAAGAAAAAGTTGTATTCACTTAAAATTTCCGAGTCTAAAACATCAATTACTTGCAATACGAATGATTGCCAGAAAAAACTCGATGATATGAAAAAATGGGGTAATACAATCAGAGAGGTCACAAAGATGTATCAAATCAGTGCAAGGAATACATCGATGGAAAAAAATGTTGGTTTTCTACATGCACAGATTTAGCCCATTTTTTCATGTTGGCATTTCATCACATAACTCTTAAACGAATCAACAAAAAAAATTAAGAAAATTACCAAATGTAAATAAATGTCAGGGAATCACCCCTATACTTTAATTTTTTCAGAATTTTTATTTTTATATAAATGGCAGCGTAAAGAAAAGAAATGGCCCACATAGCCCCGGTCTCCCCTACTAGACTATACGCAGAATAGGAAAAGGAAAAGAGTTTCATAATGTGGTGTTAAAATTTTAGTTGGTGACAAAATTGTATTAAAATCCAATAAATAAATCTAATAATAAATACAATAAATACAATAATGCGGAAACGGAAAAATATAGTGCCGAAACGGAAAAACACACACGCTTGGCAACCCTCCCAAAAACATGACGCCTGGAAATAAATCTGGTGGCGGTGCCGAAAAAGACCAACACAGTGCCGAAAACGACAAAAACAGTGCCGAAAACGACAAAAACAGTGCCGAAAACGACGAAATCAAAGTGCCGAAAAAAAGTGCCGAAACAGGTGGCAACCACCAGTCATTTGTCGTGCTAGGGACAGTTCTTCCACTGTGAGATACAGAATTAGATATGAGAAAGATGGAACATATCTTCATTGAACTTACATTGCTTCTACGCTTGTTCGAAACTTGTTCAAATCAAATTCTTTGCTAAGACTATGTTGCACGAAAGAGACTGAATGACCGTCGGAAAATGAAAGTGCAATAGAGGGTTTTTATTTCAACACAAGTGCAAAATTTGCAAAAAAAGTCTTAAAAAACCGTTTTATTTCGTTTTTATGGAACAGGCACAGATAAAGACCACTTCTTTATCTTCTTTATCTGTGGAACAGGGCTATTATTTATATTTATTCAACTAAATTGATCAGTTATCATTTATTTGATTTTTAAAACTTATAGAGTGATCATTTTTGTTGTAGGAAGAAAACGGCGAAGACGACAAAGGAGATATGGAAACTGAAGAAAAAGAAAATGTGGAAGAGTATTCGGATGATTACGATATGTCCTGGAAAGTGAGTAAAAGATTTCATTATCGGAAGAAGAAACGTAAATATTCAATTTTTTATCATAATCAACGACGGCCGACTTCTCTCCATGTCAGCATTTGCCTTCTCTATATTTTGCAATTTGGCGGTTGTTGGGCGGTGGTAATCTTATGCCTACACACACACACCAGTCACTGGTGTGAGTGTGTGTAGAGACAATTTCTATGTGTAGTTAGTAGGTACTATGTGTGTGTGTGCGTGTGTGATGTGATGACTTTTTTGTGTAATTGGAGTACTTCCAGTCAAGCAAATTAATTATTTCTCGGCAACAAGCAATTTGGATCATGTTATTGGTTGTGCTTTCTGCTTCCCTTAGATGGTTCTGGACCAATATGTCCTTTGAATTTGAATCATTCATTTGCTGTGCTAAGAGAAATTTCCTCCGGCGTAAGATACATCTTAAAGTTAAACAATTAAATATGAGAATGATTGAATTTACAGCATTGAACTCACATTGCTTCGGAGAATATTGTTGTTCGAAAGTTGTATATTAGTTCAAATCAAATACTTTGGTAAGTTCGTAAGACTTTAGCTTATGAGGTGTTGCACGAAAAAGTGTAAATGACCGTTGAATAAATCTTAAAACATAATAAATTTTAAAATCCAATTCATCTCTTCAGTTCACTTTTAGCTAAATGTTCTAGTTCAGACGTTCAAGTTAGCAACATGTTCTAACACAACATCTGTTTGATTCATCAGACAGCAGATTTGAGGCCAAGTTAAGGTCACAGAATGGGTTTACCTAATCGTCTTTAACGATTTGGCACCTTTTGATGAAGATTGGTTCCTCACCCGTATGGTATCACTGTCCAGGCACATTTACATCAGGTCTCCTATTGGAATCAAGACCGTTAAGAGAAAATATGGTAATTAAATAGTTGTTATTCAAAAAAATTATTTATTATATTTATTATTTGTTTGGTGACGTCGATATAGGGATGTTTACTGTTTTCGTGATTAAATTAATAATAAAAATTTACAGGTGAAATTAATCGCAGCCTCTATTGTCCCAAAATGTTGCATGTGATCATGAATGATGAAGTGAAATCATGATCATATTATAGTAGATTTAATTGCTTTTTCATTTAAAACTGCGACGTGTGCAGAAGAGAACGAAGAGCCGAAGAAACGTTGCTGCCTAGCCCCATTTCTTTTGCTTTCGAAGATGTCGGCGAATGGCGTTATGTTTTCTCTGTGTGATTGGTCTCTCTACGAATCTTGCGCGTTTCGCTTTAGCTCTGGGTCGTCTGGGCATCATGTCCACAATTGTTTCCTATTTCTCCTTGCGTCCATTCCATCCAGCAACTAGCAGCGGGGGTTCCTAATGTTAGGTAATTATTAATCAAGGTAAGGTAAGTAATTTAACGCGTGATTAATCAGAGGGTGCAATTTATCGTACAAAAAAAAATTAAATTATGGACAAATTCATTATTATCAATCCGATATTCGGGTCCAGTTAGCATATTGGGGCGGATGGACTTAATGGAGCGTTTGATTTCAGAATGCAGGTACCATTCGTCCAAAAAACGATTGATGGGTGCAATGGAATGCAATGGAATAGGCTAGAAAAAAAACTAATACGTTCTGCGTGATAATGATTGCCCGTAATGGCGAATGTTTCCCTAAGCTGCGGATCGGGAAGAACCATTTTTGAACCATTTAATCTTAATATAAGACATTAAAATATTTATAATAATAAAATAATATAGATAGAAAAAAATCGTTAAGAGATGTTAAGTCTACAGGAAGTAAGAAATGTAACCGGATATAAATGAGAACCGGAACCAAAAATGGTGTATCGTGCTACTCGCGTGTCTCGCGTGTTCTGAAGGCCAATAGCACGAACTAAAGAAAGGGGTTAAAAGCTTTTCATTTAGTACAAGTTTTCAATTTGTTTTATGTATTATTTTTATTATTATTTCTCATAAGCATATTATACATATATTATATTTGGTTGCTTATAACGAATAATATAATAAATATTTATATCGTGCGAGTTATAGACCATATGGAGTAACTCCTATTCCATCCTGTCAACCCTGACGCACGGCAACGTCCTTGACGCGTTGTTTGCCAAATCCAAAAGTCGTATTCTCAAAATTAAAACTTTAGGAACAGAATTCTATACTCTTTTTACCAAAAGATCAGGGGACGGAAACCACAGAGCGTCGGTCAACTAGTCTACTTTGTGGGAAACTCTGACAAGCAAAAGGAGGAGCGTTTTTATGACCCATCAACCGGAAAGGTGAATACCAGTTGTGACATCCCGCCAGTCCTTCACTTCTATGAGCCTCGCCTTTCCTCATTCAATTTACAGAACGATACGGAAGTATTCCCCAACACAGTAAGAAAATAGTCAATGAGTCGTATCCACTAAACGAGACTGCATCCCTGAACAAAGAAAAACCTTTCCTCACACAGACAAACATCAGCCCAAGCCATAAGAGCCGCTGACGAAATAGGCTGGTACGCGCTCGATCGTCAACAGAGGAAGACCAATTTCTCCAAGCGCCCTCCGTTCCAGACCCACGTCACTCTACCTGAAACAGCAAGTAGAAGAAAATGGTCATCATGAATGCATCAACTGGAGATGCTAACCCATCTCTCACATATGAAGAAGAGCCCATTCAATACCAGGATGCTAGCCTATATCGTGTGGCGATGCCTTCGAATAGAGAGCAGCCCTGCAACGGGAGTGTGAGTCTCTCTTAAAGAATCAGATCTGGGAACTCACGCCACTTCCAAAAGGCCACTTCCTAATAAAAGATGGATGTACTTTTAAAATTAAGCCAGCTTTCCAAGGTACCAAAAACATTTACAAATCTCGATTCGTAGCGAACGGGTATTCACAGGAGGCCGAAATCCACTACAAAGTAGCAGATCTGCGGTCTACGATCTCTAGCTCTCTCAACTTGACTTAAAAACCAACTTTCTTTATGGCGATCTCAACGAGAAACTGTATATTGAACAACCCAGAGGCTTCAGAGAATAGCCGGCTCCGAGCATCTAGTTTTTCGCCTGAAGAAACCTCTCTTGGTCTAATTCAATCAGCCAGAAAATGGAATGAAAAATTTGAAAATTCATTAATCGCAAAATTCAGCTTTATTCGCTCGTCATCCGACCCCTATATTTACATTCTCCGAGGAGAAACAGTTGAAAACCCTACCCTGTTTGGCATTTGTGTGGACGATGGCATCCTTGAAACAAAGAAGAAGGAAACAGCGTAGACCATCATCCAGCATTCTTCCTTGCTTCTCGAGAGTTCTTTCTTGTGCCCATCTAATTTGGCGTCTTCATTTTTTTTTCTAAACAGAAAAGAAAAAAAGTAAACCAAGTACTTTTCAGACCCTCAATACCGAGATGGCCATTGCAAAGCTATCCAGCATGATTTAAAAATTTTTAGGGCTACATATTTCGACAGTATTTTTTTTCTTCATTACCAAAGCAATGTTACACATATAAAGAGTAATCTTGTATTATTCTAGTGGATTAAGTTATTTAACTCTTATACTCACGATAATTTCCTCTACAGTCTTTTTCTTTATTATCTTAACTATCTTTGTAGATCAAGATAAAGTTTTGAAGGCCAATACTGGGACAATGAATTTACGGGTGGACTGTTTTCTATAATGTCCCTTGTAAGCAGCTTTTGGCGACTTGACAAAAAATTAAGCATTACAAAACAACAAAAAATTAAGTTCCAAACGAATAGTTTTATGACAAGAACATCGTTCGTGAAATAATATTCATTCTTGGAATTATGATAAATAAAAGAACAAGGAACATTTTCTAGCCTTAAAAATGATTTTAATTTCTTAATCCAGTTCTTGTGCTACTTTATCTATTTTTAAATTTTAAATTGCGTTTTTTAACAGTAAACATTAATATTTCCGGGGAGGTTTTTTTTTTATGATATCATTGATATCATATCAATTACAAATAAATTTTAAATTTGTTATTGTTATTATTTAGGGTCTTTGGGGTTGTTTTTTCATTTACCGAATACTTGGCAACGCAGCATCTGATGTCACATCACGAAAAGGGACAAGTGCTTTCGCGCTGTAAATGAAAAGACAACCCTGAAGACTTATCACTATAATAAGAAACGTAAATAGATGAATTGACAATAATTACGATATAATTTCTCGTAAAAAGGTTTTAACAACGATAATGGAAAAATTTAACAGTTGGGCTGATCAATGAACTGACTAATAAGAACAGTGAACAGACTTCCAATGAGCAATTAGAATTAAAAAACAAAAAAAAAAACATGGCTGCCACACTTAAAAGTAAACAGTTACAATACGAACGTTAATTGAAGCCATTGTGAAATAAAATAGCATCCCATAAAGAAATATGCAAGGAAAGTAAATCGAGTCAACTAAAAGTTGGCAGAAGTAAAAAAGATCAACATATCCGTATCCACCCTGTAAGTTTAATGAATCATTTTGTTAATAGGGTAAAGATATAAATGAGAATCCTCTCAAAACATTTTTTCTAATGTTTTGTGTAGATGTTAGACAAAATTCAAGTCTTTAACAACGAGTCAACTGCACAACAGCCATTACTGTTCAAATTAAAAGTTAAATGATAACTATGATACTTTGGCCAATAATGAAACGAAGGATGGTGGTCTGACCGACGGTCTGACCAAGTTGGCAGAATCTGAAAATTTGAATGATCGAAGAAATTATCATGCAATAGTTATCATCACCGATAATTAAAACTTAAATCCCAATGACCATGCTGGCGTTTCAATTGGTAATACTGATAAAACATCCAAATAAAGCAACGGGGTAAGGGATAAACAGCAAAAATGAGAACACTCAACAATATAAATTTCAAGCAAAATATAAACATCCTAAAATGATGTTCTATTATAATATACAAAACTGTTGCTAAAAAAGACATCTCGGAGAAAACTAAACGCATTCAACCTACACATCCTCGCAGAATAATAAGTACAAATCTCGAAAACAATTGCTAGGCGACCCAACGCTTAAATCTTGGTTATAAGAACGTTTAAAAAAATCAATTTTTAGTGTGATGTCGTTAGGCGTTGTTCTTGGAGTTAGACATAGACGTTGTTCGGAGAAACGGAACTTTGAGTGATGTTTTCCCAGGACTGTTTTCTCAAAAAAGGGATTGCGTTTTCGGCGTCATTGTATCGAATGGTGCGTTTCATTGCGTTTGATGGGGGATTTTGGTTATTGTATTGTGAGACTTTGTTAAGTATGTATCGTGCAAGAAAAAAAATTGGGGGTTTCCCTGTATTGTGGTCTTAAAAGAAGAAATGGAGCAAAGAATCGCCCGTATCTGATTTAAAAGAAGTGACTTTTCGTGAGATTACTGAGTCAATAAAACAGCAAGATATTTTTTTGTGTTGCAATAGTTTGTTTTTAAGATTCTCCTGACGAGTGGTACAAAATTCTAGTTGTATTTTGTATGGACTTATGTTTTTTCCTTTTCTAAAATAGACTTTGATGGTTGGCAAAGGAGAAGATTATTTTCGTTTATTAGAGTACACTTGTAACATTTTTTGGTTTATTGCTGGTGTAAAGGTTATTCATTGCATTTAGATTGGGAAAGATTACATATTCAAGAATAGTGTAGTCGTCATACAATTCATACTATTTTAAAATTTTTAAAACTGGGCAACACTTTTAAAATTAATTTTGTTTGAAGTTGCTCCCATTTCCGGCATTGGGTGAATGTGAAGAGCAAGTGCGAGTAAGTGATGGTTGTAAGGGAAAGAAGGTTTGTGAAATGTTGTTTGTGGTGTAATTTAATGATTTTAGTTTGGTATGGTTTACCGTTGTGTATTTGTTTTTGCGAGTGGTTGTAGGTAGTAGTGACGGCGTGGTGTCCGAAAACGTGGTGTGTGAGAAAGATGTTGGTGTAGAGGAACTTAGCGTCCGTTATGCAGTTCCTGGAAAGAAAAGCGATGGTTCAGATTTATGTAAGCAACTAGGTGTTACGCTTCTTGTAAAGCAAAGCTAACATTTTCTGTTAATGTTAGTTTTTATCACAGGTTTGTTGGGTCTTGAAAGCAATGCATTAATCGATATTGGTTTTGAAGAAGTGATGCAACGTATGTTGAACACACGTTAACGAAACAAATAAATTTTTGTGTATGTTGGCGAAGGAGTACAATTCGAATTCATAAAGATTGATCGTCTATGTGTATGGTGTGTGATTTTTTTGTTATAGTTAGAATTTTTTGTGTTTTCTTGACGTTGATTAACGCGAAAGAATTGCCAAAAGCCATTGGGTTGGGTGTGACGTATGAAACGTTTAGTCGTATTGGGAATGAGGTTACCAGTGAAAATCCGTTTCTTGTTTGCGTGTTGTAGCAATTGCCAATTTCGAGATTTGTGGACTTAAGTTTGGAATAAGCTGATAAGTTTATTTTATTGAAAAGGAAAGTGATTGTGGTGAATAAGTCAACGGCAGTCGGATGTAACTGATGTGAAATTTGCGTAATTTGGGTAATTTCAATTATATAAGATATGAATGTGATTATATATGAGAAGTAACGTAGATCACGCAATGGGTTTCTGGTTTTGAACATGCTGGATAGTTTCTGGGTTTTTATCAGTTTTTCATATTCCCATTTTTCGTGATGCAAAACAGAAATTTTTTGGATTAGGCGTATGCAAATTGTTACATATAATTTGATTTTACTATTGAGGGGTTGTTGATTTTATTGTTACAGGTGAGTTTTATTGATGAGTGAATAACTTCGGATTGGTTTTACTTTTTTATGCATGTTTTCTTTTTTTGTGATAGTGGCATTTTGAGAGCGAGTGATCACAATGAAAGTGGCACAATTCTTTGGTCGAGTAACCATTGCCATTGTATAAGTGAAGCCACTTTACCAAATCTTGATGTGGTTTCAGGTTCTTAAGATAACTCAGTCCTAGTGTGTTTGGCCGGTTTGGCCTGCTGCACCAGCGTGAATAATGTTTGACTCTTAAAAGTTTTACGTAGGGGGCGTTCGGTTGGAAAGGCCTCTTGTTCTGATACACCGTGACTCTTTGACAAGTTTTACTGTATACTTCATGGAAATTTAAAAACAAATTATTAGTAAACATTGTTGCTGAATGAGGAGCATTTGTGGTTTCGACGAATCGAAGCCTTTTTGAGGCGTATCGTTCTCTTTATTGGGCGTGGGGATGACCACTTCATTGGGGATGAGGGTGATGTCAATGAAGTCGTCTGGGTTACCATTGTTCTCTTGTACCTTGATGTATTTGGAATTGAGTGTAACGCAATGTATTCTGTGGTAGAGGAGCACATGAGTTGGTCTGCGATGCGTTCGTGATCTTTGTTGTCGTTTTGAATAATGGAGTGGTAGGTAAATTCTGTGCTTTAGACGAGACCTCTTTCCTCGTTTATGTTTTATGTGATGTACAAAAGAGCGTTTTTGACGAAATATTTAGTCAGGCTGTCGTTGTGAAGGAATAGCGCATTTATTTTACATTGTTTCACTCTTGTTTTTGAGATGTTGTGACAGTATATTGTCTCTTGCCAAGAAAAACAACGCGTGTTGTTTTTTAGAGTAAAAGTGGTGAATAATTTTTATTGGTTTATGTTGGTGCGTTCGTTATTCTTCGTTAATTTGAAGTTCTGATTGAACGAGTTTTCTTGATAAGACCTGGTAATACTTTTTGATCTCAGATAAGATTTCCTGCATGAAAAGTCATGTGCTTTTCGTCGTCTGTGAATCTCATCTGTTGCTTTAGTACTATTAGTAAAGTGACAACGTATTGAACGCCGGCTGTTGTTGCGGGGTAAAGATGTTTGTTTCGAAGGTAAAAATCTTCGATGGATGTGTAGAGGGCTGTTCCATTTACTGGTGGTCTCCCACAATTATTACTGCCAAACCACCGAATGGATGTTCTTTTAGCCATTATTATTTCTCGAAGGCGTTTTTCTATTCGACCAAAGAATTTGTAACTGACTTAGGAGATTTCGTCGACAATCAGCATGCAATCAACGTCTACAAAATTATGTTTTTTTTTTTTAAATTTGACTATAGTTTTTCCTGTGTTGGGTCCATTCGATAGTCGCAGGTCGCGTGTGGGTCTGCAACTTGGAAAACAAACGTGTTGCAAATATTTTTGTGAAATTTTGTTCACCGCACTGCCAGCATAGACGCAAGTAATGGCGGATTGACCCAGGTTTTCTGCGTACTGATTAATGCAAACAATGAGGTATGTTTTCCCTGTTCCGGGCCATCGTCGACGGACAAGGGTATTTGTATTTCACATCAGACTTCAAGTGGCTGTTATTTGTTTTCGTACTATTATCAGGAACACTGAATCCGTTTTCAGTTTGGTGTTTGATTTCCACTGGTTAAGATGGTTGAAATATAATTATTTTTTTTAAGAAGGTGTTTCTGGTGTAGTGGTGTAAAGCAGACGACGTACCGAAGTCCTGGAATAGAATATTGTTGGGTCGCCACTGCGACACGTCCCACGATCGGATGTTATTGCTTTTCAGTGTTGCCTGATAGAAGGCGAGCTCTTTTCCATTCTATCATTGAAGTAAATCGTCTGCTGCTGCTTCCATTTGGAGAAGATCTATTGCCCTTCGTGGATCGTTGTCAAATCGTCGATCTAGGCTACGGTGGTCGTCCGTGGTGGTGTTCACAACTTCAAAATTTGATCCTTGTGTGTCTTGATTGACAGATTGAACAAAATTTGACTCCGTCTGGTTTGCCCAACACTTTTGCGTTTCTCATCCTGTAATGGGTTGCTGCTAGTCTTTTGATAGAATTCATACGTAAGCCAAGTGAGACATTTACAATCCATGCCAAACGATACGACTTAATGTAGTTGGGCTTCTTCTGTCGTATTCTTTGCGTAGCTTTCGCGAAAATTCACATTTTGGTGCATTCGGGCGCATTTTGACGTGAACAATGGTTGCATTTTTCTAAGTAAATCTTCACTTTCTTGTTAACTGTCCGGTAGATGGTTGTACTATGTTCCGGTTTTGTCTACAACCAGATGTTGCTGTTCAACTGAAAAAGTTGAATTTATTAAAACGGTGGTCCCCTGTAGCTATTTTCTGCTATGAATTATCACATTGCGCGTTGAAATAAATAATTTTGACATCAGTGTAACATAGCCATTTTTTAAATATTTTTAATACGTCTAACGTCTTTTTGTTTGGCTCGTTAAAAAATGATAAAACGAAAAATGGCAAATGGATAAGAGAAAACTCTGCGTGGAAGTGAGAGAGCCCAAACATGGAAAACAAATTATCGGGAAATCCACGCAAGGAATACATCTCGTACATCCAAAAGTTCCCAGCCACAGGAAGTGGTTGGTGATTCCATTATGCAATGCTATTGAAGTTTCGTCATGCTTTGACATGTAATCATTATTTTTTTGTTTCTGGCACTAGTAATCACTGAACAAAAAACAAACCCCTAACAAGTTTCAAGAATTTGTGATTTAAAGAGATGGTATATTTGTCCAAATTTGATTCTTGCAACAGAGTAATTGAATGGACATAATTTTTACAGGGGGATCTTCCATAGGCGAGACATATTTGACAGAACTAAAAAAATAATACGTAAATGACAACAAACAGTATTTACCAAGTAAACGGAAGCAAAAAGAGAGACAATTTCCCTACAACTGAGACGACTTAATTAATCTCGATAGTCTAGAACTAGACGAGAAAGCATCAAATGACAAACAGATAAAGTCCAAAAAGAAATGACCAAGCAAATCATCGCAAACGGACAAGGTTTTCCAAGTTTTCCATGGTTTTCGCCAGCAAAACAATTTGCATCATTTGCACGATAAAAAGGATAGACAGAAGGTGCATGAAGAGCGAATTGAGAAAAGTAAGCAGTTGATATTGCATGAAAAGCTTGATATCCATGTCTTAAAAAGATAAACCTGGTACTGATGCATCTAAACGTTCTTCACCAAAAATGCAACAAGAATCAAGAAAAATGGTTACAAGGAAAATTTTTACAACAGAAAGAAAACAAAATATCGTTCTTCTTCAGAAAACATAAGTTCATCTGAAGATTCTAGTGATTATCGCTAAGTCATGATTAATTTTACAGCATTTTGAAAGCCTGCCTGAAAGACGTGCCTTCATTCTTAGCAAAGTGGTGAAAGGATTCTTAATATTTTGCAAAAGATACTATTTTATTTATTCTATTTTTTCCTCATTTCGGCCCTAAAACTGAGTTAGCCTAAAAATTATGTTTTGCATAAATTTAAGAATCCTAACATTGCTGCTACGTTAATATTTAATCTAGAAGTTTTTGTCCTTTGGAAACGGCTAGTGTTTGTCCGGTGCACGCCCCGTTATTTAATTGTATCCGTTCTTAGACGTTGTTCGAGTCTTTAAAAAAAACATTTTGGCAAAGAAATTGAAAATCAATTGGTTATTTATATTACCAAAAGTAGAAATAGTTATTTCAAATTAAATTCGCCTTCGTCGAAATGCTACTACAGGTCGTTTTGTATTCACTGAATGGCAAATAAGTTTGCACTTTCTTTCACCCAAATTATCTCTGACATCTCTACAAAATTTAACAAAATCAGCGTTGAAGTTTAGTACATTTTTTAAGCTCTCCCTCATAAAACAGATTGCCTTGTTGTATAAATTAACACGCGACATATAATATCAACACCATTTTCAATGGTTGTGTTCAAATCTAAACACCGTTTAAATCTATTCTTTATTTCCGCAAAAGCAAGTTCAATGACCATTCTTTTGGAAGACGGTTTCTTATTACAAGTTTTTTTAGAGATTGGCAAACGTCCATTTACTTTTTTATATGCAGCGCCATTCCTTCAAAGGGAATGCTGAATGCGCAATGTCGTGATATGCACAGGAAATAAAAAGCTGGTTTGGTTCTGATTCTATTTTACGTAATAATGATGAATTTTGAAATACAGTGCAATTATGTACACTGAAAGGAAACCCACAAAAATATGAAAAGTAACGGTCAAGTAATGCGGCGGCCATAAGATTAAAGCTAAAGAATTTTTGTAATTCCAATATTGGGGGACTTTGGATGGAAGGGTATATGTGACAACTATCGAGGGTAGAAACAACACCAGAGGAAAGATTGCCTTCTTACAAAACTTGTAAGCCACGGCCAAAACCTGAGCAAAAACTGGTCATTTAATAAGTTCTCCTTGCTTTTCGAAGAAAAATTTGCAAAATTGAGCAATAACATTGCAAATTGTAGACTCTGTGCGGTTGAACTTGTTCGCAAGAAGTCTCATGGAAACTTGACTTTCCAAATATTTCAGATTGACACATAATATTTCACAGAGAGACATGGGCTCACATCCTTCATGAAAAATAACCTGGGAACGGAAGTTGCTGTCTTGAAAGTATGCAACTAAATAGACCTAGTTAAAAGTTGTTCTCGTAACTCTGAAATTTCTTAAAAAGTAAGCATCTGAGTACAAGGAAATTATGTCTTATATCTTATATATCTTTATGTCTTATATCGTATATCTTCTTCACTGCTTGAGTCAATATCATTGAACACATACTGTGAACGAATGTGAAGTCTTGTTCTTCTGTCCATCATTCTATCCCTATTTCGATGTATACTATAATCAATCAGCATATTTAAAATAAATATTATGGTGATACTGCTTTGAAATGGATTTAAAATGAAAAATTCAACTATCAACGTTGCAGCCAAAATCCGCCTCAGGTGAGCTGCCAGGCAAACTTCCGTGGCCTGGTCTACTTCCCGGGAACGAAATAGAGGGAGAATGTTTTTTTTAGCAAAACCTTTGAGCTTGTGAATCTGATCGTTGGTCATGGGTCTACTTTGTTTTCCATTTGGGTATGGTGGAAGACCGATTGCAATTTGAATGACATGTTTCGACCGTATTTGTTGTTCATGTGAGTGAAATAAAGGGTAATGGCTGTTGAACGGAAAAGATAGGTGAGCTTTCCGACCTTGATGGTTCTTTTATTCTAAATGCAACGCAACCTCACTGTTTTCTGGAGGGGTGTAATGCAGTGCTTCACAGTGCTGGGGAGTTGTTGATTTCGCGGAAGTGTGATTTGGCAATTTTTTTCACAAGATTTGCGTATTTGCACAGAATGTACGCGGAAAATCTCTAACCTCGATTGGCGCAGTGTGTAGGTTGAGGACATGCGATTTTGCCTATTGTTCTCTTGCAAATGGATAAAGAACAATAATTTTTATTTTCTCTTCATGTTTCGCCTTCTTTACGGCATTGGTTTTTCGAACGCTTCGAAAACGGCATCCAGAGTGGAAGTGGAGCTGTTCTAAGGGTTCGTATCGTCGTTTTAATTCTGAGTCGGAGAGTTTTTGTGAAATGTCGGTGTTGCCGTTGTCGGTTCCGAATTCTCCTTCTAATAAAAGACTTATTGTTTGAAAGTTGGTTGTCTTCGTATTCTCGTTCGTCGTAGACCAATGCTGCAAAACAAATTTAAAATCTGGTAATCGTTGGTTATCTTATCAAAGGGCATAGCGATGACGGTTGCTGATGCCATTTGCGCTGAACCTTATTCTAAATCATTTATTTTGTTCAGAATGATGTTTTAGAAGTGATTAGCTGTCCGAACTTCGGTTTCGCTGTCTTCCGCCTTCAATTGGTGCTTTTGAACGGAAACACGAGCTATTTAAACTAGAGCAATACTGCTGGCGAGTTTGGCTGGATTCTTCGCAATTATTCAAAATATAACATGCGGCGCATCGAACTGCTTATTCACTGCCTAAGAAACCGATATTTATGGCCGACATGCCTGAATTGTGCTCTACCACTAGTCCATGGTTATGGTATGGTTGTGGATACGTTTGCGCATATTGAGATTCAGATGCTCGAATTCAGTTTGCAAGTCGGGAAATAGCTGTAAGTATTGAATTTCCGGATCAGTTTGGGACGTAGTTTTTATGATTTCGGATTAACCTGAGGAATGTGTACGGCAAGTATTGTTGTGCTAGTTTACAGCATGAGCAATACGGATTGCAGCATTTTCAGGTGACAATGCTGACAAATCTGTCAGCTTTGTCTGCAAGAATACTGTAAAAAACCCAACCCTGCACAAAAATTTGAACGGCGAATTTTTTGTGAAAGACATCGTGTTGCAAAATAAATGTTAACGTCGTGTGACCTAAAATATGGATGAGTTATTAATTTACCTTAACAAAATAAACTTTAAATGGGTGATAAGTTATAAGTAGAAAAATGAAAATGAATCAATTAGTTGCTGGAAAGACTATTTTTTAATGAATATTACGTGAAAAATAATGAAAGATAAAAAAAGTTTGAGTGCACCGAATATCGAACTTTTGGAATCCAAACGGCAAAACAATGCTGTTCACTTGGCTAACAATACTTGACATATTGGTTTACTATAAAAATTTTATATTTTAAAACATCTGAGTACTTGACTTTATTTGCCGTAAAATAGATTAACTTGCACAGAATGTCATACGGAAATCAATGTCAACTAATAACCACCAAAATGAATACCAAAATGAAAACCAATAAATAATACATCAGCCATCAGTCAACTATACATGTATTGAGTGAATGAAAGTAGAAATCTTTTGATGCATTGTATTCATCTTCTATTTTTGACAAATTAAGATAAATAGTAGCCGGTGTAGGCCGATACAAAAGAATCATCTTAAATAATGAGATACAAAAAATATTGTATTTACCCCACAATTCGTTGGAATTACCTAAATCGTGGTTGTACCTGTTGAATTACGTGACAAAATCCCGGCAAATGTTAGTCATGGGCATCATGTCGGAACTTTCCGTGGGCCACAGTATGTTGGGCATATGCCGAGCTGCTATCACATCCTTAACGGTTAGCAAAGAGTGGACGGGATTCCGACTTTGAACCATGGTTCCCCCGATCTGGGTGACACTCTCCAGCACATTCAAATATTGTGCAAAATTTTGACACCCTTCAACACGGACGATCTCCCTTTGATAATCTTGAGACACGCATCAATTAACAAGTATGGACTTTGGATAGGACTATTGCTACGGGAGGGTAATTAATCCACCATCAGGATTCAATCGAAAAAAATTGCAAAACATGATGTAAATAAACGCAATTAACAAAATAAACCCGTAATTTAACTTGCCAAATCTATGCAGAAGTCCTTAGATTTATCGCTACCGGGTTGTTTACGAGCTTATTTCCTTTTGGGGATGAAGTTTTTATCAGCAATCCAGCTAGCAAATTTGGCAAGAGAAACGCGGTTTGTTTTGCTGTGACCGTTTTTGCTGCCGCGTGTCTTTTCATTTGGTCAAACATAAAAAAGATCAGACTGTGACATCGACTTGCTCTGCAATCGTTTTACATTAGTAGGTATCGTATTGCTTGTTTTGGGATACTGCATTGCCTTTGCCGAGTAGGGCAGATGTGGGAAGGATGCATAAAAAAGGGTCGGATTTTTTTAGAATTCGTTGAACAGTTCTTTTTCAATTAAAATGTTTAGTACTGGATGTCGAATTTTTTTGTTTTTATTGTGTGTGAGAGCTTCTTCCATGTGTCGTGAGAATTTTTGTGAAGAACTTACTGTTAAAGATAGACGTATAAGGTTGGTTGAAGTCAGGCGGATTAGAGTGAGTTACGAACGCTCTTGCTTAATTGGGATAACTAAAGTTGTCATTTATAGCAGGCTTTGTCTCGCCACAGTTTTCTTGTATAAACGAATCCATTCTCTTCTCCATGTTTCCTGGAGCGTTGCGTAGAAGCTGATGTGGAATGTTGTTCAGTTTTTTGTTTTTGGTACATTGTGTGACTGTCGTCGATGGCGATGGTACAGTAGGCTGGATGAAGCCTTTTAATACTCTTAGGTATTTGTATAATTTGTGCTCGTTGACTTGTTTTTGTGATATTTACGGACAGGGAACGAAATCGTCCCATTGTCGTTGTGCTCCAACAAAACTACGCTGAGGAAAGCGTGCAAGTCATCCACCTTAAGTAGCATTTTCGTGAATTCTTCTCATTTCGTTGAGGAGGGGGAGCGGGTTTATTTTGGGCGGGGACTATTCCGGACAGCCGCCTTATCGACCTGTTAGAAATCAATTAGGAAAATATTTTTTAAACAACTGATGCATAACCATGTGAGGTATTGGTATGCCAAGTTTGGTAAAAATATAAATATTAGTTTAAGAGTTATTTAAGAAAATCTAATTTTTCCAAAACAATTTTTCTGATTTTTTTACTTAAATTGCGAATTTTAACATTTAAAAAGTTGCAAATCTAGTTAATTTATTTATCAATAAAAAGCCCATTCAACTATCTTTAAAAGTGTATCAAGTTCTTTTGTGTGTGTCTTCTCGTTCATTCACAATTAATGAAAATGTCAATCTTATTTTGAGGGGATTATTCCGGACGGCATAAAAAAAAATTGCGAGTTGTGCTAAACAGACTGTAGAAAAAGGGAAAACAAAAATTTTTACTATACTTTTTTCATTTCATTTTATTTCTTGGATTTCCATTACTTTAAGCTAACATAAAAGTTATACCATCAAAACGGAAATAAAATTCCGGTTCGATTGGTATATTTGTAAATAATAATTATTGGGTAAAACTATTTTAAATATATATATTTTTAAACTGACCGAAAAGCCCCTTCGGTGGGGTGAAACCAAATAAAAACTCAGAGAAACTAAACCATTTATATTTAAGCCATTTTTTACTAGCAAACATTTTTAAAAGAAGTTTTTAAAATAAGAAACATGGGATACATCTTGGTACCAAACCAAATACTTATATTAGGTTGCATTGAAATAAATGTCAACTATAACACAGTTTGCAAAATTTTGTCCGGAATAGCCCCGCTTCCCCTACGTCGTACAGTTGAGCAAAAGAAATCATATGGTCACGTTGTCAAAACGCAACTAGTAACTTTCAATGTGAAATGCACACGTAGATTAATCGTATGTGTGTGAGTATGTATGTATAAGTCGTCGTAAGTGTGATTTCGCCTTGTCCTGGAATTTCACCTTGGTCTTACCCCTAATTGCACCTACACTAGTTAAGCCAGTTCTCTCCGAACCTCCGTGTGTCTTATTTTTCCTTGTGTCTTTAGTAGCGTGGTGGCCGGCACTGTCGTCAAGTGTAGTAAAGGGTAGTGACGACAGGGTCAGTCAGTCACTTTTTCTGGTCCTGATAGTATCTTATTCGGCTCACGTCCTGAGCGTATCTTTCTGTCCACCCACTGCGGCGTGATCTCGTTCAGACTCCACGTTATAATATGCCCAGTGAAAATGGCTTGATTTTCTTCATTTTGGATTTCCGCTCAACTTCAACACAGTTCCATACACTCTTTCTAGTACTATGAGGTACTGTTCTGGAATGATCAATTCTTCCAAATCTAATTCAACCGCACGCCGTAGTCGACTCCCTTTGCCAGCGAATACGTGAATTACATCACATTGATGAAGCAATTCGTTGTATTGACGAACAATTCTTTCCGTGTCAGCCAGGAATATTTCTGGTTGCACTTCAGCTACTATTTTTCCGAATTTTTTCAGGTATGACAATTCTGTCGCAGTTTGAATCTTTCATGGGATCGACAACTGCGTGCAGTTTTCAGTCATAAGAGAAGCGTAAGAGTTTACTGCAAAGTATAACGGCGCCGGGATACACACATTATTTGTATGTTGCAAAAGTTTTTCACTTCTCTGTCACAATCAGTTGTTTGTTAGTGTTCCTGTTTGTTTTTGGCATAGATAATCTGATTTTTTTCTGGGCTTCCGTGAAGGAAGACAGAAAAAATTGGCTGAACATTGTTTGGCCCGCCCCGAGCTAAAATCTCGGCATCCAAAAAACGGAAACTTGTTTAATTGACATTCAAATCGTCGTTTTTCGTTACTTCTTTAATTAAATGATAGGAAAATGATAGGAAAATGATAGGAAATGATTAATAATCACCAATGAAATGATTTAATTGACTTCACGAGCTCACGACATTCGGTCAAAATTGACTTAAAAGTGATTCAAAGCGACATTCAGATAACTTTGAATGTTTCCCGCTTTATTGTGCAGGATTAGAAGAGCTTTTTCTTTTCTCGTAACTTTTCGAAAAATTGACGGTGAGCCTAAGGCTATTTCAATGCGGTTATTTGTTTTTACCCGCAAAAGAAATTCCAGACAGCCTGTCTGGTTTCATTCAGAATTTTTTGTGGGGGGGGGGACATAACCAGTGACTAAATAAGGCTATTACCCCTTTTTCTTTCTTCCCACCTTTCACTTTGTTCCTAGCCCCCCAAAATTAGGACCAAAAGTTAAACATAGTTTCCCACAATGTGGTTAGGTGGCTTTCAAAATAAAATCGCTGTTCGGATTTTTTTGGACCATACTGTACATTTAGCTTACCAATTTATTTGGACACATAAATTTGATCTGATTATGCAAGAATATCTCTTGGAGGCAAAAGCAACAAGAAGTTTTTATGATGAGGAAGGAAGTGTGTTGCAGATAAATCATTAACACCCTGCATTGCAAATTCCGAAATTGCAATAAACGAAGTTTGGTAACATACAGACTTCTCTGTGATATAATTTAAAATCTTCTAAGTTTTAGGCGGTTTTAAAAGGGTAAGTTAAAATAAATTCCTAGTAAGAGTTATCGTCAACAATAATTTGGTTCGCTTTAGGTTAAGTAGGGAGATGGCGAATGTGAGAAACGAAGAAAGGCAGATTATTGATGATGATTATTGAAACACAGGAAAGCAAATGGCAGGAAGTAAAACAATATAAGGAAACAAGATAGCTTTGTCAAACAGTTTTAATGCATCCTATCCATTATAACATTTTGCTCTTTATTGTTCTAGAGTAATGGAAAGAAATAATTCTCTTGTTAGCTGCTTGAAGCTTAAATTTCTTGAAATATCCAGAAATGGATTAAAAAATCGATATTATTCCATTTCTATCTATGCCAGAACGATCCTTTTACGTTTTTAGATTTTACTCAAGAATCCCACAGATTGATGAGGCAATATTGTTCAAATGGCAAATAAAGTTTTTAAATTTCTGCTTTTCACGAAATTAATTTTGGGGAAGAATTAAGTGTGGCAGTGTAGCAGTCATGTTTTGTTTCGTTTTTTTAATTCTTAATTCACATTGCTAATTATAACTTGTTTCTTACAAGTCAGTTCATTGATCGGCTCAACTTTCCTATTTTCGTCGTTACAACCTTTTCCCAAGTAATTCTATCGTTATTATTGTCGATTTCACTTTTTACTATTCTTGTTATAGTGATTTTAACGCCACAAGAGATTCATTTTCAGTTAACCGGGACAACCAAATTACATAACTTTACATAGCAGTTTTATGAGACAGGGTGCCTGCTGCAGAGAAGTTATTGATATTCTTCAATGGAAATTTGAAAATTTCATAAGTGAAATTCAATTACAAACAAACAATTTAACGTGTTTCCATTTTTCAAAGGAAAAATTGTTCTAATGGATTGGCCACCCCAAATACCAGACCTTAATCCAATAGAGCACCTCTGCGATCATTCGGATTGGATGTTGAGAACAACTTCCCAATTTCAGGCTCTGTCAAGCAAAGAGTTTAGTTTCAGAGTTTTAGTTAACTTAAAGTTTAGTTGAGTAAAAGTTTAGTTAGGTTTAAGTTTATTTGAGTTTTAGTTGAGATGATTCTGGTGTTTGTTTCGTAAACGTAATTTTGATGTTTTTTCTTTGTTTCTTTTTGTTTTATCTGTATCTTTTGACGTTTTTAATGTTTTCTGTTGACTTGGTCCCGCTTGACAATCGTCGTATGTAGACTGTCTTTTTTTAATCAAATGCGTTTTTGGATTGGCTAAGGTGTTTGCTTTTTGTGTTTCATTAGTGGCTTTTGGGGCAGATTTGGTTTTTGTCGTTGGTTTAAAAAAGTCTTCTTCGTCGCTCGATATCATCATGATGTCTCGTGATGTCTTAGTCACGGGGAAACTTGAAGTATTAACTTTTGCTAATGTGTGTAACTCTTTGGGAAACCTTACAAAATTAACATCTTTCCAGACATGTGTTTTCCGTTGTCTTCTTTTTTTGTTTTGTTTTTGCAAAATGATGGTTGGAATTGGAATTGGTGAAGATGGAATAAGTGACGAATATCGGGGTTGGGGTAGCGATATTGTGCATAATGTGGTGTGCTCGGTTGTGCACGGTTCACATATCCACATTTTTTACTGTTGGTCTACTAGTTTTACCTTTTCTTTGGGAAACGCAACACAATCACAATAGAACTAATTCCCACACTTGTCACATTGGACAGCAAAGTTCGAATCAATTGTGGAATTACACTACGGGAAGTTACATGTCATTTTCTCGGCCTTTTCTGCCATTTTGCGATCACGATAGGTTTGAGATTCCGGTTTTTTGCTATTTGGAAAAAGATGGTTTCGTCCGGATCCTGCCAAATTTTCCGTGCCAAGACACCTTTTTAAATCATTTCAAAAGTGAATTAGTCACCTTTAAAAATCAAAGTGGAACAAATGTGTTTCAAATTTAGATTTAGATTTAGATTTATTTATAACTCGCATTTTCAGAAGTTCTCAAATGACGCGGCTTTGTACAGTCACCGATACAAGAATTTCATTGGACTTCTAGTCGTGTTCACTGGAAAACAGTACTTGAAACAAACGTGAGCGAAACGTGCTGAGTGTGGGGGCTTGTCTGACTGGGTCGGGGAGGGAGTTCCATAGGAGAGGGGCCGCTCGCGAGAAGGCTCACTTGCCGTATTGAATAAGGCGGTAGGGTTTGGTTACAAGAAGGTTTTTCTCGCCCGATCGCAGGTCGCGTGCCGGGGAGTAAGGCGTCAGCAGGTTAGAGAGGTAAGTTAGGGCCGAGCCATTCAGACAGCGAAAGAACAGACAGGCTACTCTGAATTTTGCACGATTCCAATGCAGGGCCTTTCGATACTTTGAGATTGGATCGTGCTTATTGAGGCTAAAAATCGTGCGGGCTGCAGCGTTTTGTACACGCTGCAGTCGCTTGGGAAGTTCTTCGTGGAGGCCGAGGTAGAGGGAGATACAATAGTCGATTCGGGATAGGACTAGGGCATTTACAATGCATTTGGCAGTAGAAAAATCAAGAAAACGGCAAATTTTGTTTATCCTGCTAAGCTGAAATTGAGCAGCTTTGCAGGTTTCTCGGATCTGGGTGGACATCGATAGGGACGACTCGATGACAACTCCCAAATTGTTTGCTTTTTGGGAGGGGTAGACCAGGTTCAATCCCACTTGAACCGGCGTGGCTGGCTCGATGAGGGTTTCTCGGCTCACCATGGACGATTAGAGAAAGGTGCTCTTGGAGATGTTTAGCTGCACTCTATTTGATGTGAGCCATGCGTCAGTTCTCATGGCCCAGTTGGCCAGCTCGCTGCAGCATTCAACATGCGCCGAAAAATCGGGACGTAGGACAAAACGCTTACAGGCTTGCGAGTCGTCAGAAAACTTTTGGATCGTGACGCCACTAGTCGTGGAATCGTGACGCTGTGGAATCGGCTAGTGGGGTGACGTAAGTAATAAAAAGTTGTCCTCCAAGAACAGAGCCTTGTGGGACGCCGCATGTCAGGTGCTTTTCACTAGACTCAACGTCTTCCAATTGAACAGACTGAGTTCTGTCACTTAGGTTGAAACAAAACCAGCCGAGGGCATGATCAGAGAGGCAAAAAAATTGCGATAGCCTATCCAATAGGATGTTGTGGTCGATCGTGTCGAAAGCTGCAGATAGGTCTAGGAGGAGAAGAGCACTGGCGTCGCCTACGTACGCAGTTGTGATAATATCATCATAGAGATAAAGGAGTGCCGTCTCGTTCGAGTGATTGGCCCTGTATGCGGATTCATGGACGGGAAGTAGGTTGAACTTTGTTAGATGTTCTGTAAGCTGTGCGAGGACCGCTTTTTCGATGAGCTTTGACAGGTACGGAAGGTTTGATACGGGGCGATAGTTGCTCAGGGTGTTGCGATCCAGGGTGGGCTTCTTCAGAAGAGGTCTGATAATGGCATCCTTTGAGGTAGAGGGGAAAAAGCCGGGTTCACGATGTCAGTGATCGGGCCGGTGAGGACCGATAAACACTTTTTTAGCAGATGAGTGGGCAATGGGTCTAGCGGGCACGACTTCGTCGGTAGGGACTCAACGAGCTTGAGAACTTCTCCTGTAGACACGGTTCTCAGCCGAAACATATCGTTTTCTTCATGCTGTTGAAGGAAAGACTGCTCGGATGGAAGTGCGTGGCAGGGTGAAGCAGATGCAGCTGCACGGTCCAGGTTCGATCGTATCGCGGAGATTTTCGATGCGAAAAAGTCGCTAAGATCGTCCACGACGTCTTGTGAGCAAGGACGATCGGGAAGGATTTGTGGGGCTGTCTAGCCAGTCAGGTCGCCAATTAGGCGAAAGAGAGAACGCTTATCACCATTGCAATCAGCTATTTGCTCCCGAACCGAGCATGTTCTTGCCTCGTTGATGGCGTTTGAATAATTGGTGCGATGTCTTCTGTACACCCTGTGAAAACGCCCAGCTTTTGGATCGTGCTTCCTCGTTGCGGCGCGCCAGCATCTATCAGCCCAACGCAGTTTCGCTTTTGAGTGACTGAGACATTCGATCTTCAATAGAGTGGACGAGAGGAAGGTGGCTTACATCGTCGAGGAACAAGTCCATATCTATGGATCTCATTGGTCTGAATGATATGGTCTTGGTTGGCCATTGAGGTAGGCGCACATTGAGCACGCACTAGATGAGGGATTGGTCCGAGATGCACACGTCGTTGTCAACATGCGTTGATGCAATTCTGTTGTCCGTATTTCGCGAGAGAACTAAGTCGAGGGTGTGTCCTTTGTTGTGAGTTGGCTGGTGAACGTGTTACCGGAAACCGACGGACTCAATGATTGCACAAAAACGCTGGGTGTAGCTGTCATTCGGTACGTCGAGGTGCAGATTAAAGTCACCAGTGATCACTAGTGCAGATACTAGTGATAAGATACTAGTGCAGATCACTAGTGCCGTAGACGTCGATTCAAGGAGGGAAGAGAATTCTTTTAGGAACTCAGCACATGACTTATCTAGTGGGCGATAAACAAGGATGAGTCTAACCTTTGTGGAGCGTAGAAGGAGACTGATATCGAGGCACTCAAAATACATAAATTCAGGAAGCTCGTTCAGAACGATTGCCTTAGTTGAATTCTTGTAGAAAAGTGCCAGGCCACCGCCACTCCGCTTCTTCTCTTGAACCAGGTCTCTTGGTTTTTGTAGAGCACAGCAGCCGCGCGGGCAGATAGATCTTGCGTCATGATCACCGGCCGCGTCCGTAAACCAGGTCTCAGTTACGGCCAGTAGGTCTGGCCGTCTGGGCATTATTTCGCTAGCAGGCGGGAAACTTTTGAGCCGGTGGAGAAAGTACGAAGGTCTCTTGCATTAATTAGAGAAAGCTCAGCTTCGGTGCCACTCGGTTGCTTCTCACTTTTCCTCTTCTCCTTTTTTCTGCGTGATCTACTTGTTTTCATTCGGCTGAGTAGACTGAGTTTGCCGAGGTGAATAAAGATGGCAACTGGTAGCCTGGGGGTAGGCCCCTGGCTGAGAGCAATCAGGTCTGACCGAGTGTGTGTAAATGACATTTGGAAATGTAAACAAATGGGGTGAATGGGGCGAAAGGAAAAACTTCACAGAATGCTGTCGATGGATGTGGTCTTTTGGTACACAAGATGCACGGAACAATCACGAATATTTCAAGACTAGTAAACACAGCGAACCGAAACTAAAACAATCAGAAATTAATTATTGTTCGGGACTGACTTTTGGGTGCTACCTGTTAGGGCGCTTCCTGGTTGTTAAAGTCAATGTATTGGAGAGCTGCTTACCTTTTTGTCCTTCATAAAGGAAAGCAGAAACAGCTGGTCTCATCCCATATAGAGGCATGTTGTTACGTAATGCATCGCGCAGATCAGATGCTAATGTGATTGTTGTATACTGCATCGTAACTGACTTGTCACTGCGTAATCCGTGGCAATGTATGTAAAACGCAGATTTTGGAATACCTCTCTCAAAAATTTCTCTGATGAATAATTCCTGTAATTCAAAAAAAAAGTTGTTTAAATCATGAATTTTTTGGGTGAAAGAGAACAGACTACTAATTGTAAAAGTTAAGTTGCACACACACAAATCCCCAATTTCCCTTTTATTCACGTTTGATGGAAATTCGACAGGATAGTTTAACTCTATTTGTATCAAAACATCTTTTGAAACTGTAGGGGCGCGCTAATTTGTATTTGAATAAATTGATGAAGACTACTACATTTTCCCTCTTCCATTTCTAGTCATTTTGCTATAAGATAGCTGCTTTTCATGTCCTACATATCCGGCCACTGATCACAACAGTCCTTTTGCTATCTTATTACAATCATTATCCGTTTCAATATTACTGTGTGCAAGAGTCAAATGAATACATGTGTATTCATGCAACATCAAATTTAGCTCCTTAAGAAGCCGTCGATATTTCCGCAATTGGATTGGGAGCCTGTAAAAGAAATGCCTGTACTTTCGTTTAAGGCCTAATTCTGTTCGCCGGTTGCTTTCAAAATTTAAGACTCCGACTGATACACAAATAGAGGTAATACAATAAACTGTTTCAGGATTTGAAAAACCACACTGTATTTGATCGGCGACAGATACTACTTAACTGAAAGAAGACAAAAGACAATAATCGAAAAAAGGCAGAAAATGTTGACACAAACGGAAAATTACGACTAAAATCTGGGTACGTTTCCACATTTTAAATTGAGTTAAGGTAAAATTTTTCTTTCTTTATAAGCCCAATATTTCTTTAAATTTTTCCCCTTTTGGTTATTGATTAAATTTGATTCAATTCGATGGATAGGATAACTGCAAGTCGGATGTCCAGATGCACGTCAATAACCACCGCAAAGACTCATCCAGCCATCATCCAATAAGGATTCCCACGCTTTTGGGCGAACCCGGCGAACGACGCGTCTTCAACGGCCGGCACACCATGAGTCTAAGGCCGATATGGGTCTAAGATCACTTTGACGTTATTTTTATTCTCATCAATTTCGTTGTCTCATACCGACGGACACTGCTCAAAAAAATCCACATCGTCTGATTTTACATTAATTTTTCTGTGACCAAACGAAAAACACAATAATTCCCTCGTCAAAAACAAGCTGGCCCACGACGGCTTTTAGGAATTTCATAAAGAATTTGGCCTGCCAATCGGACGGCTGCTGCTTCACGCGCATCTGCAATCAAATCGATTGCATCCGCGACTGGCGGAATCACAAGCAACACAGACAATTATTCAAGCAAATGGAGCGGCGCTGGCGACGCCGGTGTCCAAATTCTGTCAAATGTAAAACTTCTGGACTTTTTGGTCGATTTGTCGACGCTGAAGATCTGTTGTTTTATGTTTTCCTGCTGTTGGACCGGCTGGACGAGGCGGAATGAGACGGATCGGTCAAACCGTAAGAAGGCGGCCACCGCCTCTGTCTACAAATGCGTCAAGAAGTTGGACATTTGAACGGCGTCGCCAACGAAGCTCCTCTCGCCTGAATAATTGCCTTTGATGATCAGCATCTACACAAGTGGATCTTACCATGAACGGCGTGAACTAACACTCTTATGAACTGCATGAACAGAGTCAACAGTTTTCTTTCCACAATCCGCAATTCCACAGCTTTTCCAACATTTAGCTTGTGGAAACGATTTTCAATCTATATGAATGCGTACAATCGGTAAAAATTGATACAATCCGTTCCGTCGATTGAAACCGCTAGATGGCGCCATGCAGTTATATATTATTCAAGTGATTTGTAAAATAAATAGCACTAGTCGAGTGCTATTATTTTAGGGGGTCATTTGGCGTTCCGTAAAACGAGGCATAGGCGGATAGGAAATTTCACGTCACAACTACCAACCATGTTTTGAATTTTCAAATAAATTTTGCCTGGAAAATAAAATGTTTTTCCTGGCATTCATTCATTCAGATAAAATAATAAAAAAAATCTCGAACAATACAAGTCGTCTGCTATAACAAAAAAAAAACAGTATAGGGATATATACAGTAAATGTTGTGTACTAGACATTCTAGGCCCACCACGTCGATCACCGGAGGTCTCTCACACTTGCAACGGGCGATGCCAGAGGTTTATCGTCTCGACCGCCATTCTCCTTTCCCTTTGTGCTCTTGTGCGTATGTATGCGAATTGAGTCTCACGTGAATACAATCACGCCGACGTATGCCGGCGTCGACTTACTTAACAGTAAAAAGTCCCCATGTTTAACCAGTCAGAGGCTCCTATCCATACCAAAGAATTAGTTTAATGCATTTTGTAAAGTTTCTTTCGCTGGCAATATCCTCTTTGAAAGCTACCTTTCAGAAATTGAAAAACCAAATATCACATTAAAAAAAGGGAAACCCTTATTACGGAAATACTCCTAACATTACGGAGTTGGATTGATTTTCTTCCCTCTAAGTGTTAAAAAAATTAAAGTTATCAAAATATTTTTTATACGAATAAGACGTTTTGTCGTTTACAAATGTCTTTATGAATCTGTGTGTTTTCTCGTTTTTTCAGCATCTTAGTCTGCAAATAATTCAAATGAGGGCAAGGAATTGTTATTGAGAGCGATTAAGTTAAAACTGATGACTGGTAAAACATGAAAGATACTAATGGGTTGTTAGTAAAATAGACAAATATTCCCCGTTCGTAACTGTGTTACATTTTCGCAATAGACAAACCCTGCAGCGTTTCAAATTGATTTTGAACCACTTGCTCCATTACCGACAAGAACTTAATCTTATAATTTGGTCTTCGATATCGGCATCAAATGCTTAGAATTCTCCACCGGTGGTGCGAGATCGAACATGATATTTTATACGGATACGAAATATTGCATGCATAAATTTCACATTGATATTAGTGGTAGCTTGCCAAAATCCACTTCCCATTCCGTTAAAATATTAAGCTTCCAACGACAACGTCTGCTGTGTTCGGTTGGTGAGAGAAGAAGTCCTGTAAGAAAAAATATTACGAATTTCACTTACCAGATGCTAAATTAAAGTTTCTAAATAAACAAATTTCATCCTCATTTCACTCAGTGATAGCAGAGTGGAAGACAGAATAAATTCATTTTATGATTTGGTGGAATGCTGCATGAGGATGGCAGGTAGTATTAGGAGTGATTGCACTGTTTCAGCAACTGTGGCCTGTCAAGGAAACTCAGGCATCTATGGTGTTCATAAACATACATAAAAATGTTGTTTCTTTTTACAGGGACACAATGTTATTGAAGTACAATCCTTGGCCTCACTTACAATCACTAATCAGTTGGTAAATTGATATCAAGCAATACAATAAATTTCTTTAAAATTAAGTTCTCTAAGTCTACTGTATTGATTATTTGATTTAAAGAAAGCAGAGGTTATTCATTCTCTGAACACCGCAGCAGACATTGTATTAGTTTTCAAGTTACTACAGTTGCACGAGAACATGAATTTGTGAAAAAGTAGTTAGTGTCATTCAACCAACGCAGTACATAGCTTTTCAAATTTTGTGTTGGACAATTGTGATGTTATTGACCACCTTGTTGACCAACTCGTTAACCACCTCTTTGACCACCTCGTTGACCACCTCTTTAACCCCGTTGTTGGCCAACTCGTTGTTGACGCTGTTGACGTTGTGGGACCGGCCAGCTTGTTGACCACGTCGTCGTCCACCTTGTTGATTTTGTTGAACTCTTGGTTCTCTATGTACCGAAGTGAACATCACCATTAACTGGACTCTCCTTCCTCCCCAGCTAGGCACAATTATCGGAGTTTAGGTAAGTGAATAAGTACGAGAAGAAAAATATCGATACGGGTAAGTCCAGGAGTAAGAGGGGAGATAGTTAAAGAATAAGAAGGGAGATAGTTAAAGAAACCTACCATGATAAAAATCCAGGTGTTGTGTGTAACGCAATTGCTGAACTTATATTCGATTCCATTTGTGAAGGTGTGATCAATTCTTTTCAGACTCTTCTGAATCTCGTGATGAACGTTGCATTGGTTCACGAACGAAAGATTTGTAGCCAAAAACCTCATGGCTTGATGAATTTTCCGTCGATGATATCCATTCTCCGTAACAGAATTAGCTCTGATTAAATCTATCTCACGAATTTCCATTTTTAACTGAAAGCAATCGGAGCGTGCCGTGGTTCGTGAGAAAGAAGCAGGAGTTAGTCCTTCTCCGCAAGACATTGATTCACATTTCAGAGATGTGGCCTGATGAACTCAATGAGATCTTTAACTATTTGAGTTGCTCCGTGGTTTAAGGGCACAGATTACCGCAAGAATTTCTCAATAGAGATAAGCCTTGACACGAAACTCCAATTTGTGTAAAACCTCTATCTGTAATTTTTAAGTAAAGAAAATGATATCACAACAAAATCCTAGCAATTCAACTGGTGACTTCACAATTTAATTGTTGCGTTTCCATTGAAAACCGGAGATGGAGATATTTGTTATTTCTTCGCAAAATCCTCTTAAAAGTGCATTGCAATTAGGGTTACCTTTGGCGAACCACAAGCTACTCATTATAGGGAATTTTTTTATTTCTGAGGGAGGAATTTTAAGAATGATGAATTGAACTGGCCAAAGTGCTGTATTAGTTGTCTTAAAACTGACATCGCCATCAGTTTATCCCAAAAGTGAAATTCCGTACTGTCCCTTTCTTCTTTCTGAATACTGGGCATACATTAAGCCATCATAGACGTCAGATATTACGTTTCCATTATTATTGTTACCCTCGATACATTTAATATGATTCCCAAGCCCAAAAGATTCCAATATATAAACTTCAGTTGATCAGCCACAGACATGTATAGATAGAAACATCCGTTGAGAAACAAGTCAGATTTCGTCTGTTCTTCTACCCCAGAGCATGGACACTAAATAACTTGATTTTCTTCCATAATTGGTTCATGACAAGATGGGCAAAAGTACTTGGTTTCAATATTGGATTTTGGCAAACATTTTATAAATTAGGAGGTTGTAGGTGGAAGTTGAGAATCTTTAGGAAGAAGTAACTCTAGTATATTTAACGCATTTTGCAAACCATCATTCTAATAGAGCGACAAATATTGCAAGCATAATTATAGCATGTAAAAGATTGACTGAGCTCCCATTGTATAAAGAGGATTTCCTTTTGTTCGTTGATTTACATAATCATTAAATTCAAACTCTGACGTTTCATCATCATTTTCCTGAGTTTGATTCTCTGCACTATAATTACTATGCAGCCCTGAAAACAGTTCATCATTTTTGACATTATATTCATTATCTTGCATTTCAATATTGTTATCTAAATTAATATCATCTCCTTCGTGGATTTCCATATCTTCTGATGCTGTTGATTCGTTAGATTCAACGTCTTGCTTTATTCCAATCAGAAATGGTTGACTTCGGAATTCAAACATCCTTATTCACCATATATCTTTTACAATACTTCTTGTTAAATCCACGATTCATCTTTTTATTGACTATGAAAGAGAGGAGAAATTTGTATGTAGTTGGCTGACTTTGATTGACTGACTGACAGATATTCATTCCTTCACACCCTACTCATTATTATTAATCGCAAGCCTGTGGAGGATTTTAAATTTGAAACTTTAGAAAAGTAAAAAATCACAACTTGAAGAAACTTGAAAAAAAATGCATATCATCAACAATTGTCATTACAGGGAATATTCCACACATTTACATATCCCACAAATTTCCCACAAATTTTCCATATGTTTACGAATATGTGAACGCCTATCCTATATGATTGATGGTCCAAGGAATTTAGATAAACACGAGTTTAAGTTACTATTTACAAAAACCGTGAGTGTTACTCCCGAATCTCACTTTCGAAACCCTGGGTCAAGTAAATCTAAGATACAGTTAGAACTGTTAGATTATATCGCAATGGATTTGGAGGTTCATGTTTTATGGGTGGAGGGAATCCGCAAAAAAATTGACTCCCTCGCTTTTTGGACAAGTCAACGCCATCGTTTTCCATATTTATCAAAGCTAGCTTTCTAATTTGTTAGCTCTTTAAGCTTCTTCTGCCCCATCTGAAAGAGAATTTTCTATTGGTTGGTTCTGGCTGGTTGGCATTGTGCTTGTAGAAAAAATCGTAACGACAAGGATAATCTAGCTGTCAAAGTTTTTATTAGATGTAATAAAGACATCCTGCGTCCTCTTTTATTATAAAATAGGCATATCTTTTGTCTACGAGTTTGTCAGCTTACCTTAAAGTTTTCACTGCGAACTGTTTCTTTTTAAAACTCAATCATTTTTTATGTTTAAATGTGTTATCCTTTGCACCAGAGAATCGCGAGTACGAGCTCAATGGAGTTTTCCGGTATCATTAGGCCCACATGTTGAATATTACGGGATTTCACACGAACAGCCTAAAAACATCAAATTCAAATTTGAACCTTTAAAATTAATCACAATCTTTACAAATTAAGTGAATACCTGCATCGATCTAATAACTGATGAAATTTCTTTCCAAGCTGAAAATATTTGTCCACACTGGACGTTCAGGGTCTTTAGACTCAAACCACATTGACATTCAAGTCCTTGGTCCTTTTTAATGCACTGCCTAGTCCTAGATACAAAAATACTTTAACACTCATTCTGTATAAGCAATGCACTATAATTTGTCACGAACCAGTATCTGTGGTAGCAAACCGTTTTGAAGGCGTTGTATAGAAGATTCCAAAATTCTTCGACAACTCTTCACTGCGGACTATCTGCAGCCACCTTTTCGTGCTTAATCTTAAAAATTTCCCAAGACTATGGCAAGAATTCCATTCCTGTTTTTTTATTAGGCCAAATGGCAGTATAGGAATTACTATCCTGGCCAGGTCTCACTTGCTTGTTATTTACAATCAAGAAGACAGAACGCTTGCCTTTCCGAGTCTTTGAAAAATAAAAAGGGATAAGTGGAGCAAATTCATCAACAATCAATATGTTTTTTTTTACCAAATTCAATATGTAAAAACCTTCGCTGTTTCCAGACAAGGAAGCCTTCATGTCGTGAGCTAGTTTCCAACTCATGCCCTGATCGAATTCAAATGTATGCAATTCAATTCTTGCACAATAAAGCGGCGCTGCTGTAGAATACGGGCTCGTGAGTCTGTGAAATTTTTTGCGACCAACGATTTGACCAGCGCTCCATTCCAAAATATTTATTACGTCACATTCAGACAGCATATTTGCTTTTGCGAGGATGGTTGCTTCAGTTACGGTGAAATACTTGTGCAGGCTTGTTTGAAGCCTCACAGGGAAAACTAGCATCATTTCGAAAAATTCTTTAACGCTGGTTTTGCTTTGTAGCTTCAAAGTGTTTGTGTCGTCAATGGCCATTAAACCAGCTCCAACTAAATCAGTTTTCACATCTATGATTAAAAAAAATAATGAAAAATCTGTTAGAAGTTTGATCATTGCAAATTAGCTTCAAATTTTATCACCTGAGAAAAATTCTCCTAAGTAATCACTTGGGGGTGGGACAATTGGGTTTGATCCATAATTGTGTTCCAAGACAGCTTGAAAAGTAGAAACGAGCGCCCGCTGTGCATATTTTGTCGCTAAAGTAAGTTCACTAGTGCCGAATGTTTCAACGATTCGCTGGACAACAATATTTACAGCGCCAAAACTTTTGAGCCGTCTGGCAACATTCGAAGCAAACTTCTCCTCGCCGTCCAAATTTGAGTACAAAAGAATTTACTCAGGATTACAAACCTAAAAATAACACATTTAAATAATGATCGATTAGATTGAACAGATTGCTTTTAATGGTTAGACTTACTTGGTTGCAGGGGTGAGTGCTGCAAAACTGTTGAATGGCAACCTCGACGCTGCTTGGCAATTCCATAGTAATATAAACACGGGTACGCTAATTTTTCACACGGCTATCAGCCTGAGGATCGAAAAAAATCTTAGGTTTAAGTAAACAAATCATAATATCAATAAGAAATACAAAATATTTGAAGCGAAATCCCACTGCTACATTCCTCAGACACAATCGCAATGTTTTTGTTACCTTGCATGAACAGTTCTTTTTCGCTGATAGTTATCTTCGAAGGAAAGTTTGCATCAAAGCAATGTTCATATTTGATCTAAAAAAGAAAGAATTAATGATCAAATGTTCAACTTTTTTTAATGATAACAAAGTGCTTACCTGGCTATTATCTTTCTGAATGACACGGCCTCGACGATTTGAAATTTCGGAAACCTTATCAGGGCCCCCTAATTCATCAATGAGTTGGTCAAAGACGTTAAGGGAATCATGGCTGAGAATTTCGTCCAAAATTGTTTGCGGATCTAGGGCCACGGTAGTATTTGACAGAGGTGACATGTCAACATGTCTAGCCGTGGTAAAGGAGGCAAAGTAAAGTGAAAGTCAAAGACCCGATCCAGCATGCCCAGACTTCAATTATCCGCCGGTCGTATCCATTGAATTCCCCGCGAAGGATCGTACGCAGAACGCGTCGGTACTGGAGCTCCAGTCTACTTGGCAAAGAGGAAGAACAAAAGAATCATAAACTTTCAGAACACTTGTTACCATACTCATTTATTAGATTTGAAATGAATACATTACAGATTACATACATTATTTCAAGCGCATCATTCGGGCTGACAAAAGACATTCCATTGGATGTAAACAAAAGAACAGGGTGGTACGTGTGCAACATCTGTGAGAAGGAAAATTAAATTACGGGTTTCAATACCTTCTTCCCCATTCCATACTTCCGCATATTCCGGAAAAACTAAGCAAAATCCACGCGATATTCCAGCAAAACATTCTGAGCTTCTAAATTGAAATAACCTGACCCCACTGAATATAAAAGGAATGAAAAAAGAGCGATTATCGTCATTATCACGATTATCACCACACACTTCCCATCCTTTACGGCTTGTTGAGCCATTAAGGCGGCGTCCCTTATCTAGGCCGAAATGCACAGGTACTTGAAGAAATCAGAGTGTGCAGCCCAAAAGTGTAACCATAATGTTCGATGAGAATCTTGATCGATGGTTTGGCGATTTTCAGCTTCTGTGAAAGATCGATGTGAAGATTTTAAGAATTCTTCCCACAGTTCAACAGATTGGTCGTAAATTTTGACGATATTCTGATCCTCGTCAACTTCAAATATGTCGAAAACGACGTCTTCAAAAGAAAGTTTAAGTGCCAAGTACATTCCGCGTTGCTTCTCCATGCCCACCAATTCCATGCAACCCATATCCTAAAAGGCTTCAACGAAATGCTCAAATTCTGTGAAAACAATAAGATCATATTAAAAATGCATAAAAATTTATAAACAATTCATTTTCAATTACCATGGAACGCAGTTCCTTGGCCCCATAATCCAAGGCGGGTCATGTATCCCATATTGATGGGTTCTGAAATGCCAGTTGCACACATGTAGACGATCTTTGCATTTGGTAATCTGGCTTGTAGTTTCAAAACTGCACGTTGAATGTTTGTTCCAGTCCTCACGCTGTTGTAAAATTGTTTCTTAGTTTGATGACATTCGTCGACAATGATGACGCCATCAAAATCTTGCCTACACGAATCCAACCGCTCGTCAAGGCTCGATTGGTATTTCTTACGGAAATACGAGAACTCGGTCAGATTGGAGAAAGTAGAAAATACGACACCTTCTTTAACTGAACCGAAAACATCTCCAGCAGAGACGAGGGAGCGTTAAGAGGTGTACAAATGGTGGAAGGCAATTTGGTCGGCGCCGATATCACGTAAATCCCACTTGGCTTCGTGTTTGTGTTCGTTCGACACTGAGAGCCAGATAGAGTTTTTACGGCCTCGTAAAAAGTTCTCGAAGATAATTGCGGCAGCAATTCGACCTTTGCCCACTCTGGCTCCGTCTCCGACAAGAAATACAGTTCGAGATCCATCCGGCAGTCTCTGGGTATGCCTCTGACAGGCACGAATAACAGATTCAAAATGAAGAACAGAAAAGGCTCCTCTGTCGATTGTTTCTTAAGGTAAAGCTGGCTTGTACCAAAAACTGTAACACTGGCAAGTGACGGAATCTCCAAAACAGGAACTGGGCGGAACTGGTTGATTTCTTATGTGCAAATTGCCGGACACGCCATTTTTTCCCTCTAGGGTTCTTACTTCAATCATATTTAGTCTAGTAATCTCTTGTTTATTCATGGTTTCAGGCTTGAAGACAAGATAAATTTTGTTGTCCTGGTTACTTCTTTAATTCCTTATTTCGAGCTCGATCTTTTCTTGAATAAAACATTCTGAGATTTCTGGCATAAAAATTCTTCTTCAAAGACCTCGTAAGGTTCCACAAGTCTCCAGTGTTGCTGCTAGCTGACTTTTTTTCTTTTCTGGTCTGCTTCTCTAATTTGTTTAGACTAAAAGTGTAGACCCCAGATACTAATTCAGTCTCTCCACCTTTCTGAGAAAAATACAATTTGTTACAGTGAATAAGTGATATACAATGCATCACATTTAATAGTTTACTTCAACATGCTTTAATCATCCACAACATACCAGCAGAAACAAAATTTTGAGTGCGACAACTTAATTTATGTATCACTTGCTGACCCTCAACATTCTGTTATTTTAAAGTAAACTTTGCCATATAGACTTTGCTTGAAATGCCTTCCTTGCATAATCTGAAATGTAAAATTCGTTATGAACTCACACACTCATTGTGTTTGACACTGTTTGGCTGTTAGCCTGTCAAGTGTTGACTGACAGACTGAATACATCAAAACGTGTACTCATTTGATGATGCACTGGACAACACAAATGTCTACATGAAAATTTCAAAGAACTTACGACGGTCGCGTGAATAGATTAAATGAAATCCACCAAGCAATCAACTGACACCACGAGTATTACAGTGGTAAATAACTGGTATGATAACTGCTGTTCGAAAAATGAAAAAGGTTCATCTATGTGTTTTTTTGTTCTCGTCGACAGCGGAAATAAGCAACTGTTAAAGCAAACCCAGCTATTTGACATCTCAGATGATCTCGCAGCAACTCCTGTGTTTTGCTACCTCGTGTCTTCGTTTGACGCAGATAATGTGGCTGAGCTCGACGGTTTTGATGAACTGTCCTTGGTGGACGTATTCAAGGATCTTCAAGCACAAGTAGTGCAAAGAGAAGATGATTTTTCTCAAATCAGACTGCTTTTCAAATCAAATGAAAACAGTTTGCGAAATATCTTACTAGTCTTTGGCACCACAAATTGGGACTTAGGTAAGTTATTATTTTATTTTTTATTTCTTTGGGTTTTAATCACACATCTATTTTTATTAATAGTGCCTGTAGAAAATGAGTCAGAATGTGAATCGCAGCATTGTTAGATATTTTCCTGCCCTATTGGAGATTTTCAATAAAAAAATTAATCTCATTTACACAAAATGTTGTCGTGAGACTTTGTTTTCTTGAGTTTTGTTCTTGTGTCTTGTTTGTGAATTTATTTCACTTGATTCAGAAATCCAATTAAAAATCCATGGAAATGTTAACGTAGAAGTAATTCATTATCTTCATTGGTTTATGTCATTGGCAATTCCTGTCCCCTACGTAACATAATTTTCTTTTTTTAGGCTGCTAAGCACTTTGCAAAATCTGAGCAAGTTTTTTTAGATTTTGTTGATCTTTCTTTTAGTCAAATCCAATCAGATTGCCCACAGAACTGCCTGATGAAGGTGCAAGTCAGCAGAGCTCACATCAACTGTTAAAAAAGTGTTGGAATTCAGGTAACCCAAAACTAACAAAAATTTCTATTGTATACTTTTACTTAACATGTTTTGGTTCTGGTTAATTTCCTGTGCATGCAAAACCAGATTTATTCCAGTTTTATTCCAGTTGCTTTCAGCAGTCAAAAACATCCATTTCAGTTACTTTTATTTTACACAATTCCTTAATTTTACACAAGTCATATATCGGCAGCTAACGTAAGAAAATGATGTGGATTATTATACTGTAAATTTTCCAGCAATTAAGTTCGCTTGTTAGATTTTCGCTAATTTGCTTTTTTGTCAACTTCCGGAAATTTGCATTGAACTAGCAAGTGAGTTTTGTTCTGTGTACATTTCTCAATATGTCAGTGTAGGTTTGAGGCTTTAAGCTAATATTTACAAGCAATCCGCCACTCAAAGAGACCATTTTGGCATTTTTTTTATTTTGAGGAAATCATCACTAGGGGTTGTATAAATACATAAATAGATGAGTTTAGTTCAAAATTTTTGCTTAGTCAATTGGTGAAAACTGCTATCGATTAGCTTTTGTCGTTTTGGAGATATTAGCAAAAAACTGTGGGGGGGGGGTTGCCGGAATTTTGACTTTTTGCTGTTGTTGTGTGTTTGTGCAGCAGTTTCTCGTCAAATGCTGTACCTATAAATATTCTGATTGTTTCAAAATGATTAGATAGCCCACCTCTTCAAAAAGTTTCCAGATTTTTTCGAAACTCGGCTGAGAAGCCGAGATATTAATTATTAAAATTATGGAAACAAATCTTAAAAGTTTCTTTTTTTGCCATGCCGGCCTTTATCCTATAAGCCACAGAGCGCTCGCGAAAACAGCAACCAACGTCCAACGTCAGAATTTAAGCCTGTTGGATTGAATTCGGAGATCAGACGGTGGACTGGGCGGCCTCTCTTACGATGGCCAGCCAGAGCAACTCGAACGTCGCCTTCTCGCGTAGCCCCAGAAACCCAATGGCTCTGTCCGGCTCTCCATCTCAGCTGCGGCTCCTCTACAAACACGACCAACTCCTTGCCGGTTGGCTGACAGAATGGCTCAAGAATCGGCGCTTCGTCTCTGCTGAGCTACACGGTCGAAATTTTCAGCAGTGGCGACCACGATTCGAATCAAGACAACAGCTGAACGTGGGCTGGACCGACGATTCCGACCAAATGGAGCTGGCAGATTGGAACGTTTTGACAGACTTGCAACCCACCACGTCCTACGTGGTGCTCGTCAGAGCCAAGAACGCTCGCACAGCATGTCCACTCTCAGTCCGGTTTTTCCTTGCTTCACGACTCTGCCAGGGCATCCGTCGGCAGCGGCGACGGCGTCATCTTGAAATTGGAGGAAGTTTTACAGTGGCTCTCCCCTTCTCTAGCGTGATTGACTAGAACCCACCGACTAGAACCCATCCACCCGCTTAACGCCAAACAGTCCGGTTGAGTTGGCAGTGGTTGTATGGCGCTGACGGCAACGGAACGACCAAGTCGGCCTACGAGGAATTTCACATTGGTTAATGCCCCATCCACAGCTCCCAAACCGGCACCAAGAAGGACCCAATCCACCAAGAAAGATCCTCAGTCTCAACGTTCCTTCTGTTCCTCATCAGTTCCTTCTGGGTGGTCACAGCGTCTCAACTGGTCGTGTCCAGCTCGACTTACACTTTGACCAATTTCCTGCTCTCGACACGCTATTTTTTCTTCTTGGTCCCGTTCTTTTTTCTTTCTTCGATTTTATACAATGTTATTTCTCTTGCAAAATCTGTTTTTTGCCCTTAGAACCACAACATTCTTTAAAAAAGTTGCCAATACATGCGTTATTGTTATGTCGAGCCATAAATCATCTGCTTTTGAGAAACCCTGAGGTGCATCAAATATCGACTCATTCTTCGTATTTTTTGCTGTAAATTTCTTTTTGAACTTATAGTTCTAGCGATAGGTTCTGCCATCGACTGTTTTCAACAAAAATAATAACTAAAGCTTCGTTCACACTACAACTCTTTTCTATGTGTTCGTTTTACGTTTTTCTTACGTAAATTTCATTTAGGTTTTTACGAACCAAAATTTACGTTAGAATCTTTGTACTCTGTTCACACTACACTGTGCACTTACGTTAGAGTTGGGTTTTAACGTCAATTCAAACCTAAATTTTTTCTTGTAATAGATGTAGTGTAGTGTTTTTCAGTTGGAGTACTTGTCAATATCAACAGCATGTCAACAGTTTCCTTCATCAACTTCAACAGACATCAGTGAAAAAACATAAGTGATTCATCCGTTGAAGAAGTTTCTAATTATTTTGATAATAACGATCAAGAAAGAGAACGAATTATTCGTCAAAACACTTTGGAAATGTGGGGTTGGAAGGCCAAGGTTGTATGTTCGTTGTCCTTGTTGTTTAAACGTCACCGACGAAGGTTGTTAGCCAATAATCTTCGACCTGTTGGTAGGATTATAATTTCAGTTGAGAGATCACCACAAACAATCTCAAAACCTCATATTACTCATTTTTAGGTAAATTGTGGACAAGGTTCCATAACTCAGAACCTGAACGAGAGAAAAATTCTTTGTACACTACTATTCTACTGTCAGAGAAGAGAATGACATACGTCTTTACATTCAGGAACATTACTCGTATGTTCAACTTCTTTCGTTCAACAACTAGCCTTGTTCAACAAATTTTTGGTCATGGTAGGCCCTAAATTATTCAAAAAAGACACCAAAATGAGACGTGCTATTCCAGTTGGTAAGATTTTAATGTTACAAATAATTAAACTGAATTTTTTTAGTAATTATTTCATCAATAAAATTGAGCGACGATTGGCATTGACTCTGAGGTTCCTCGCATCAGGAGACTGTATGCGATCTCTTTCCTATTCCTTCCGGATAGGACACAGTATCTAAAATAGTGAACGAAACATGGAGAATAGTGTATGAGATCCTTGCTCCTACCTATTTACAATTGCCAGATACAAATAAGTGGAAACAAATATCGAATGACTTATCCAAAATTTGGTATTTCCCAAATTGTGTTGGGGCTGGAGATGGAAAGCACTTCGCGATGCAGTGCCCTGACAACGGTGGCTCTAATTTGTACAGCTACAAAAGGTTATGTTCACCGTTTGCCATGCAAATTACTGTTTCATTGATATCGATATCGGGGCTTATGGTAGAGAGGGAGATGCGAGTATATTTGCATCATCACAGTTTGCGGAAGACCTCGATAACGGTTGTTTGGGTATTCAAGAACCATCAACACTGATTTACTCCAGTAATTTATCACCTTACGTTTTTGTAATGGTAATGTTTGATACTTTGACGTGCTATTTTAATACTCAACACTGATCGATATGTTTGCCTTTTTATCTAGAATGATGCATTTCCATTGAAAACCAACATAATGAAGCCATATCCCGGACGAAGTACAAGATCATTGACTGAAGCAGAACTAATCTTCAATTACAGGTAGAATTCAATACATTTTCCATATATTTCAGCCATATAAGGTGAAAGATAGGACTGCACAATATATGTGCTTTAGATTGTCTCGAGAAAGAAGAACAATTAAAATGCTTTCGGGATTTCACCAATCAATTGCGCATTTTCCGCACCCCCATAATTGGAAGCCCTCAAAATGTTGAAAATTACATAAAGGCAGGCGTTGTCTTGAACAATATGCTGATTCGCGAAGATAGCCGCTTCTACTTGGATAATCAAAAGCTACCAGATCATTTTGATGCAAAGAGAATTTTAATCGAAGGGGCCTGGAGGACGGACGATACAATAACACCAATGTTTTGGTAAATATTTTTAAGGAAAGCAACGCATAAAACAATTAATCTTATCATTACATCTTTGTGAAGTGACTTGTGGCCAGGAACAGGAGTGAACTACACCACTGTCGCCAAAAATATTCGTGATAAGTTTAAAATATACTTTTTCAAATGAAGGTGCAGTGCCATGGCAGAGGGGCATTGTCAACTATACCGGTAGAAATTATGAGGAGGAAGATTAATGGCATCGGAAGAATTGCTCGAAATGATCTTTATTATTGATTTTGATAACGCTGAGTAACGTAATACAATTGGTTCCATTCTAATTCCAATAATTACACTATACCAGCTGATGATAAAGTTAAAAGAGTGGGTGTCGATGTTTTGAGAAACAGTTGAGGTCGAATCTCGGTTGAGGTATCTGATTCAAAAGGATATTTGACAGATTTCTAGCTTTGACTTGAAGCCATGGAAGTCAATATTTGTTTCGTTGTCAATACATCTTTACTACAAGATACATTCATGGAACCTGTATATAATATCGTAATTGGAAATTTCATTAAACAGTCAATATAATTAAACGGTGTAAATTGAGAACATTGAAACACATGTATGTGTACCTGAAATTTGTAAAGAATCTTCGCTGTTCAAAGAGGATTCGCTGTCCATAATTTTTAATTGTGTATCGTTTGATAGCAATGACTCGTCGTTTGAATGTAATAATACATACTCTTTGTCAACATTTTCCACTTAATCATCATTCTCCTTTTTATTCGCAGCAGATCTTTTACTAAATCAATATGTAGTACCTTCGCTGATGAGAGATTGGTAAACCTACTACTAACGTAAAAAAAATTGCTGTACAAGTGCCATTTATAATTTCAATAAACAATTGTTATAGCAGTTACGTTCTCTGTTTTATGTGTTGTTCCAGAAAAGACATTGTGTGATAGAAATCCCAGTGGTAATAATCTATCCCTTTATTCCACTCTCTAAGAAATAGAAAGACTTCCCCTGAGAATAAAAAAATATATTTGAGTTAGCTTAGTTTTTTCATTGAATTGTGCCTTACGTTTTTAAAGTAATCAGCATTGTGAATAACCACACAATTCAAATTCCAAGTTTTCCCTATCTTATAGTTTTTGCACGTCTCTCGAAGAATATACAAAATTTTCCGACAATGAGTAACTTAAGCACAAAGCATTTTGCTACTTAACGCTGCTTTCACATGCCGATGGAGACGTGCCATCATCATAGGCCCTGCTTTAGTCGTTTTGTTAAGTTGGCCGATAAGTTTGATTTAAACGTAAAAATAATTTCCGATTAGATAGTTCCAACATCCAAAAGGGAAGTAAAGCCTTACAACAAACCAATTCTGGTCCCTATTTGCTGTTCCAAACGCTAACAAAATTAATTTATTAGCTGTTGGAGTCGCTAATAACAAGGCGATATAATATAAATATTCTTAGATACTTGAATCTATTTGCTGTTCCAACCGCTAACAAAATTTATTTATTAGCTGTTGGAGTCGCTAATATCTTGAGATCTAATATGCAGATTGGGCAATTTGTCCAAAAACTACCAACGCCGTTGAAGCGCAAAACCAATTATCCAATTCAAGTCATTCTTCACTCCTCAACGGAACATTGGTACAGGGAAGAAAAAAAGGCTTGTTTTACTTCTGTTGGAATCAAGTGACACCGGAAAGAAGAGAAACCATGAACGAGAAAAAAAGAATAAAAATCGGATGAAACTAAAGGTTCAACTGATCAGTGACTGTGACGATGGTGAGCCACCAACCAGTACAGAAAAATCCAAACGTAAAAATGAGGAAAGTACTCGTCAGAGTAAGCGTCTGAAAAAACGAAATGAAGAAACCGAGAACGTTGGTGTAAAAGGCGTGTAAATTGTTAGCGGTTGGAACAGCAAATAGGGACCAGTATCTAGAAATTTGTTACATCTGTAGTTAGGTTGTATAATTAGAATGCAAAAGAATTACGTGAAATTTAAAATACAATTTTACTACAAGCCACGAGAAATTTCCATTGCAGTACCCTGGCAGTACCGCAGGAGAAATTTGAGCTGGTCGGGTTGGGAGGAAATTGAATTGCGAGAAGCTCAAACCATGCCTTTCTGGTAACCCAGATAAAAATAGTAAAATATAGCCAACAAAAGATTGAGAAAAAGAATTTTGCCGTTTGATGTTGTAAACATTGTTTAAAAAGAAAATTGATTTCACGCGTTGTTGTCTGTAAAATGAAAATTGTTGTTAAATTGATTTCGATTTTCGGTAGAAATTGTATTTCGAAGAAATAAAGGAAACAACCTACCCTGCGTACCACCCCCGAAGAGGATATAACCCCGCTTCTAAATTACCCCACCCGTGGCCAATCTATCTTATTTGACGCTGATCCTAGAGTCCAGTCGATGCCATCTTTAGGTAGGGCCCGCGGTCATCACAGTACGTTAGGTAATTCGTCGGGGCCATCTCTAAATAGAACACGCGGACGAGGGGCACTATTTACGGAACCTACGCCAAGTAAAAAAAACTCATCAATTACGGAACGGCCAATAACATGAATTATTTTTTTAGGATATTCCTCGTATTCGCGAGTTAATTTGTCAAGAAGTATAAATTCCCCACCATCGGCCAGGAAATCAAAGGCATCTTCATCAAGCCCGTCTCCATGTGCGGGATCACCAAATCCGGGACCGTTTAGACGATCCCTGTCACCTAAGCAAGGCCCGTCTACCCGATCAACGTCGTCAAGGCCAGGACCTTCTAGAAGATCGTAATCGCCACCAAAAACAAATTATGGGGGGGGGGGAGAAATACTCGACTGTGAAGAAGGAAATACGTAGTGGGAAAATGACGAAGACATCTGCTAAGACCACTTTTTCTAGTAACTAAATTTAATTAAAGTTGTCGCAATTCGTACAGGGGAAATTCGGAAATTCTAATTCATGAAAACATGTTTTTCATAGAGAAAAACGATAAGGAAAACAAGGATTTCTTCTTGTACCGTATTCGACACGATTTTTCTTCCGACGAACCCTACTACGCTCCAGAATTCTTTTATTGGGAGGTTCTAGAAGCAAACGGCCTCGTTGGCGAAATAATATCGTGGTAAATTATTTAGACAATAAGGAAAGCGTGCATGGAAAGCTGGTGCAGCTATATCCACGTCTCCGTGAGTGCAAGCAAAAGTATTACATCTGTATCACAAGGGGGGACGAAGCCAGGAGTTAATAATGGTTAATATGGGCCCAGCTTCTGGGACAACAATTACTGTAATCTTATACACCTAATTTTTTGCCTTTCAACTCTTAATAACTATTTTCTTATGTTAACAATTACCAAAAACCCTTTACCTCGTCACCATGGTAAGGGATATCAACGTGGAAAACGTCGTGGAATAAGAAGTCCGCGAAGAAGACCTCAAGTGGAGTACTGCAGAAATATCTTCACAATGGCGGACTGGGATGACCACTTGGAGGGGATGTGTCAGCGAGATGGTCGACAACAAAGTAATAATAATTTTCTACTAAAAAAAGAATTGCAAAACTCAAATTTCTTTCTTTAGGTAGGAATACGGAAACAGAAAACAGGTATGTAGACAAAGAATCTGATGATTTCTAGGATGAAGAATATTGAAACATTTCTATCATGAAATATGTTAGGAGATGAATAATCTTGCTCCAGACTATATAGCTATAAATGAAATCCAATGAAGTGTCACATGGATTTACTAAAGGCGGGAAATCCCTAATGAACCAAAAAATAGAAGGGAAATATACAAACTGTAATAGTAAAAGTTGTTCGCAGTCCTATTGAAATGCTAAAGCTTGTTCTTAGTCCATCTAATTGTAAAAGCTTGCACGCAGTGCTAATTGAATTGTAACAAGTATTCAAATCCTATAACAATTGTAAAAGGTTGATCACAGAAGTAATTGAATCGAAAAGTGTTGTAGTAATTGAAAAAGGTTTTTCGCAGTCCTATTTCAACTACAATAGTTGTTCACAGTCCCTACACTGTTGCGATAGTAATAAGTGAATTTTTTTCTTTGAACAGATCCCACTTAAGATTAAATAAGAATTTTCAAATCAATTGCAATGAATGACAAATGCATCTATCGTAAAAATTAATTGAAATGAAATCACACATAATTCCGAAACATAAAAAGGATCCCAAATGAACTTTCAAAAATACAAGAGAAAATTTCACACAGTTCTTTTGTAATTGTAAATCTTGTCCGCTGTAGTAATGGGGTACACGCACGGAAAATAAATATGTTTTGTTTTTAACAAGGCTAGGGTAATTTTTTACGGGGATCATTTTTTCGAGAGGGTTGTTACCTCAAAAAAATTTATTTCGCGAGATTTTTAAGCTTAAATTTGTATTAGGCTCCTGCTTCCCAAATTTGGCTGTTCAGCCATCTTTGGTAGGAGAAGCCTAATTAAGGCCCCCAAAAAAGCAGACGAACAGCTGTTGAGTCAGTTTTAGCTGTTCATTTAATAATCGATCGAGATATTGATCAATATTCTATCAATCGATTATTAAAGAAACAGCTAAAACTGACTCAACAGATGTTCATTTTTTGCGCCATGACAATTCCAGAGAGCAGTGAAAATAAAACTTAAAAAAGTTTTATTTACCCTCGATGTTCATTGAAGTTTATTTATTATTAATTTTTTTGTAAACGTCCCAGCCGTGTTTACAAAAAGATATCGCCATTTCCTGCCCCAAGGGAAGAATGGAAAGAAGAGACGAAGGAAGAAACTAAGAGGGGACAAAGGGGTGGCGCGGGGTTCTCTTTCCTCGGGGTAGGATATATAGTCTTTGAAAATAAAATGCCTTTTACTTAAAAATCAATAATAAATTAACTACAATGACTATCGAGGTGAAATAAAAATTGAAAGATTACCTGATAACGAAGGAATTTTGTAATTCAATTCTTAACGGAACTGACGAAAATTTATATGGAAAAAATTAAAACTAAAACTGAAACGGGCGAAACTCCGTAAGCCGCCATGAAAAAACTGTTACTAGTTCATGTCCATTTTTTTTTTACAATTTCAGCGAATTGGCAACTTCGGACGTTAGCCAACTCTATTGGCGGTGGCGAGGAGGTTTTACTAAAGGTCCAAAATATCGGCAATAAGTGGCATTTGATTACATTCTCGCTCTTCTGCGACCAACTGCAGTTCATTCAATTCGACTTAACCAAGTATTACTCATTTGTCATTTTTTAGTTATCTTTTACTGATTTTCTAGAAATTCTTCACTTCATTCAATAACAGAAATCGGCTGCGCTTTATTGGTGGGCTGATTTATCAGGCCTTTGTCTCATCCCAGGTGCTGTTGACAATTTTAATGGCCATTCTGGAACTCGCGGAAGTCCTGCGACGTGATGTAATCAATTCATTTTGCCTCAATTTCAATTCGAAAAATTCATCACCATTTATCTTGTGATTTAAGACGGGCGACGCAACCTTTTGGATATTTCTAATTCTGAACATGTTGACGTTTACTGCGGGATTGTTCTGGTTCAACATTCTCATTGTTGGTCTCAGTAGCTACTTATCTGGACTCGAATTGGCCAAAGTTTATGGTAAAAATTCCTTTGATATTTTTTCAATTCCTTTATTTATTTTTTTTTTTTTCAGAACAAATATTGTGCCCTATTTTACTTCATTTGCATCCAAAAGACTTTTCATCAGCGTTTTTAATTTCTTCAATTTTGAGTCGCCAATTATTACGTGGAAAAGTGAGTATACGCAATATTTGTTTAATTACTACCAGCTACTACGTTGTTTGTACTAATAGTGAATAGTCTCATGTATTTACAGCAATCGAAGCGGCGTTAGCGATGCTTGAAGCTGCCAATTTTGCCGCATTTTTGGCATACTCTTTTTCTTCTTCTTTAAAGTCGTTGTAAAACAGGACAAGGAAAATACTCACGAACATAACTCAGTTGTTATTGATGATACAAATGATGAAACAAACGATTCCACTCCGTTTATTACAGAGCCGGTCATTGCGTCCGCAACAAACCATCATCAATGATTTAGTCAATACTTATTAAAAGTGCCATCATTTGGTGCTTCATGATTGGTACCATCATGACTTTTATTACCATTCTTTAAATTTTGAAAAAAGAAGAATGTTTGAACATAATAAATTATTTTGCAAAATTGTTTTTCAGTTTGTTTTTTTAAATATTCTCCGCTTTTGGGCTGGTTGTTGTGTAAAAGATTGATAGACGGCTTCCTATTTGATCCTGTTGGTTCGTCTGCTAAATCACACGCGGGTGAAATATTTGAAAGTGAAGCGAAGAACCAGTAAAAGAAAGTTGGCTTGCATTTTAGCTAATGATTTCTGAGTTTATTAGGATCGGATTTAATTTTATTTTGAAATTTTTCGTGACGGCGTACAGGACACTCCTTTTGAAAAAAAAAATATTGTGTAAAAAGGTTAAAAAAAAATTACATATGTTCTCTGCCCACATCTAATGATTAATTTATAGCCCGTCTTATCTTAAACCGTTTTTTTTACTTTAGATAATAAGAATTTACCCGTTTTGAATTTTGAAAAATATTTATTGAACTCACATACCGGTAAAGGGAAAGAAAATTGAATTATTTATTCACAAAAAGCGATACCCTATCCTGATGCACTCCTCTCCAATTTCAGATGGTAAAATTGAAAACTTGTCGAAATTGACGAGATACTAGCAGAAGAAGTGCCATCAGCCACCTCCAATTAAGGAGGCGACTGAACTGGTCACCTGGTCAACTGCGCGAAACAATATCGTCATCCAAAGCCATTTGAACATTTCAATACCCTCTCCCAATCGTCGTTTATTCTGTTTGTCTGAAATTTATAACAGACACCCAAAAGTAGAAAACGAATTTAATTATGTTCAATGTGAAATGCCTTATACCTATTAGTGTTGAGTGAGTATTACTTGCTAAAAATGTTAAATATTAAAAAGAAAAACAAATGATGATGGTATAGTTTTGGTTTAAGAAATTTTATTCAGACATTCAAACAAATCACGCACACACAAATTGACACACATTCTTCAAATCCACACTCCATTCATTCACACGAAGGAAGCTAAGGAAAATAAGGAAATGAGAAAGAAGGTGAAACACAAGGGGTCCGCAACTCAAATTTGATTTTAAAAATAAGCTCATTTTTTTTGCTTTCCTATCATTTTTTTCCTTTCCGCCCCTTTTTTTATTTTTTTTATTTTCTTTGCTTTTTCTACTTTATTTTCTTTTTTTTCCTCATTTTGTTGTTTAAGTAACTTTATTACTTTATTTTTTTCCTTTTTTTATTTTTTATTTTTTTTTTACCTTTTACTTTTTATTTTTTCGTAGCCAAAGGCTACAGTGAGTATATCATTGCGGCAAATGAAGTCCCTGATGCAGTCAAAACGATTGAAATATCCTACGGAAGTAATAGATCAAATAATGAACTAGAGAAATGTTATTTGCCAATTATTTTTATTTCAAATAAGACAGTTTCTTCAGGAATTCGGTCATATCTTTTGCAACAGTAGCATTAAACAACAACTGTCTCGATTCTCCAACATTTGCATAACATGGATCGGGTACACTACAAAGATATTTATCGCAGGAATAAAACCCAATAATTGATAAATCGCTGTCGATGAGCTTCCCCGTTAGAGTGTTATCTACTTCTTCCGCTTTATACCAATTACATAAAGCGCATATTTTTTCGGACTGTCGACTGCCCGCATCCCATTCCCACATAGGAACAGATTTGTTGGTATTGAATTCGAAAGCGAAAGATATCACCCGACCAATGAGAAATTTAGAATTATCAGAACATTGAAACACGCAATAATCGCCAACTTGAATTTTTGCGCGCTTCTCAACTTGTTTAATGATATGCTTGTTTTGCTCTGTGAAGCTCACAGATTGCATCACTCTAAGTCGCCTGTCGTTGCTTAATTTTTTTACGCCGCTTTCGAGGTACCACACTATCGAAGATTTCTTAATTAACCTAATAGACCCGTCTTCGCTATGAATTTTCACGAAAGGGCTGTTTTCAAAACTAGAATAGTTGTTCGTAGTTAGGTTAGAATAATCTTTAAGGTTTGCGCTTTGAATAGACCTCAATAAATTTACCCTATCAACGCTAACAAGCTCTTCAGTATTCTCTTCACAATCTTCATCATCATCTTCTCTTTCATTGGCATCGTCATCGTCATCTAAAACGGCAGAACTTCTGGGTTGAATCGGACGGGTTTGATTTGTTTTCAAATTTCGCTTAGCCAGATCTTTTGGGAATAAATACTTTTCGCGGCGACGACTTATCCTCAAGCCTGGCGCAAGATAGAAAATGAAATTAAAATTAGGTTTTATTTATTTCAGCTTTTTTTTCAACTAACCTAGCAGTGCTAGTTCCGCTTCGGCATCTTTCTGAGCCTGAAGAACAGTAATTTCCATTTCTTCTTCGCTTGGTAGTTCATGAATAGGGTGATGAGCAGCAATATCTTCATCAAAAGTTTTTCGGTTTCTTGGATAAAGAACACCATCGTTCATATTTTCAGCAGTGGCCCGAAGACGTACGTCTACTTTTCTCCCCTTATCAACCGCAAAATTTCTTACGCTGAAATTTGTTTGGGTGGATGAGGTTGAAGAAGCGGACCGTAGCAATCTAAACAGTCCCTCACAAGACTGGCTTGAAAATTTCCATGGCATCAACAGTTGAGGCAGCTTTTCTTTCTTAAGATTGATAATAGTCAGAAGTAATGAATGGGCATTAACTTCGACGCATTCACTTATGTTAGGTGTCACAAAGTGCTGCTGTAAGTTATATGTGTCATCGCAAAGGATCCAAAAACGCCATAAGCGAAGGGCGAAATTTACAAACCAAATTTTGTAAATCCTTTCTAATGGTTTTAGCTTTTTGTCTAAATAACTAGACGTGCAGTATTCAACTAGTTTCAAATAAAAACATGTTGCCTGTGAACCTAATTGTATAAAAAAATAATAAGTATGGTTGCTGCAAATTTCATATTTCGTTATCTGATCTTATACCTGGCACATGAATTGCTAATAAATTTCTGATGTTGGGGTTGCATAACCTTTCGACGGCATCATAATTCATTTTATCGTGTTGGTTGATATCCCCATCTCGCAGTAGGTGCAGGTCCTTCGATACTCTCCGGAGTAAATGTTCCAGGTCGGAGCAGCTCGCAACTTTATTACCTAGAACCATGAATATTCCCCTTTCTCTCTTCAGTAAACGCACCCTAAATTTTGCACCAAGATGAATAGTGTCTTGGACGGGAATTCTTTCCGTGACAACTTGAGCTGCGAACCAGGTCCATTTTTTACTCAAGCGAAATAGAGGGTTCTCCGGCTGGATTAATGTTGTTTCTAAATAATAATAAACTATTTAGAATTTTAGCTTTACACAAAATTTGAGGCATGCTTACTTCTTATTCTAATAGATGTAGGGCAAGTTCCTAAGCTAAGAGTATGACGCATCATTTTCAATTCCCTTGGGTCGCCATCCGCCGAATAGGTATCGACCCAGATCCCGTTTCTTTTCAGTTCCGATGTTACGTACGCGATCCGATTTTCCACATCTGATGCAGTAAATTTGTTATTTGTCGCGAAGTAACAAATGCGGACGGGCTCGGCGTTTATGGCCAAAGGTTGTGCCATGATCACCATAATAGAAGAAGCCCGCTGATAATTGCAAAACATGTCAACTATATTTTCTGCATTCAAGGCTTTGGATAGTCTAGAGTCTGGAAGACCTGGCAATTAAAACAGAAATTAGCTGCGTGAATTCTTTAATAAAAGTAGTTTTTTTGTTACCGTTAGAACTCAAAGGAAGGCTAAAGCCAAAAATTCTATTTGAAGTAGAGTCGTATTCCCTTATTGCAACTACTGATGTTGCATCTTCTGCCAATGCCACACGGAACGGGAGATTTTGCTGACGAAGGACTTGTACTAACAAACGGATATTTACTTCCCCTTCATTTACGGGGAAATCATAATCTTTCATTTTTTTATCTACAGTGCGCCGCGAAGGTAGCGCACCTTTTGAATTTGCTGATAAAATATTGAAAAACTTCCCTCCCCCCGTAATGAGCGCATTCATACAAAATTGGTTGATGACCTTATCGTTATGACGTCGTCCCCTAGGTTTCTTGTTTTGGTTTACGCGCGCTTGTTTCTCGATTCTGTCAAACAGTGGGGTGGTATTCGAGTCATTTGCTAAGTTGACGTCGATTGACTCGTTGTCGGCGTCGACTGGGAAAAATCCGATTCTTCAAGTCTTGGGTTTTTACGCGGCGGTTCTCCATTGCGATTATCGTCTTCGTTGGCCGCGTTGTCGTCGTTAGACTCATTCCTGCCATTATTTGTGTTACCAGTATTATCGGCTACACCCACTTCATCTGGCATTTTGTGCGCAGTTCGAAGATGGGTCATATATGATGAAATCTTCCACCCTCCTGAGCTATCGACGGTGACTTTAAAAGGCCGATTACTGCATTTCGTGCACTTGATTCCGTTGTCGACAACTTCGAAGTCAGTAGAGGTAACGTTCAGTTTTAGTTTTGTTGATAAGAACCATTGCTGTATATACTGTTGGAGGGTCTTGCCTTTTCTTCTAACCAACAAAGTGATTTCTTCAGTTCCCTCAGCCGAGTTTGTTTGGTCAATATCTAAAATTATGTTATCCGTGTTGGCGTTATGCCTCTGTACTTGTCTTTTTTTGCGCTGGAGGTCTGTCACGTTTTTAAACTTGTCATATAGATAACACTTTTCATAAGATTGAACTAACCTTTTGCACATAGTCACTGCTGCATGAATTGAGCATTTCTCACCGGCAAGTAATTTAAATTGTTGGGGTTTATCAGCAAAGAATTCCCCAAATAATGCAATTCTATCTTCTTGAGTCATTTTCAAAAGTTCTTCGTCTGAAGCAAACAATGAACGCACGTCTAGCTCAAGATGTTCAAGTTTTTCTATGTTGATCATGGAAATAGTTCGGACGCTATTGAATTTTAATTTTTCTAATATTAGCTGTACCTGAGGACTTAATTCCACATCATATTCACGTAACAAGTCAAAAACACTGGACGCTTTGTTTTGGTGTGCCATAGTTGCAAGTCAACAGAGAAATTACACGAAAATTGTTACCGAGAATCTCGAATGTTTACTACTGAATAGCCCCTTGTCTGCTAGGATTTTTCAGGAAAAAAAAAAAGGAAATTTCCTTTTTTTGCTTTTATGCCTTCCTTTTCCTTCATTTTTCTCCTTTCCTTGTTTTTTCTTACCGATCCCTTTCTTTTTTCTATTTTTTTTACTCCGGCTCATTTTTAATCCTTTACCTCCCTTTTTTCATTTTTCTTGCTCATCCTTCCTCTTTTTGGTCATTTTATTGTGGCAAATTTGAGTTGCGGACCCCTTGGTGAAACAAAAAGAAAAGAAATCGGGTCGTGATATTGACAATGTTGATCCAACAAAACTTAAATTCGACACCCATTTAACGCGCCTTCAACAGCTAGCTCAACTATATTTCCACAATGGTGCGAAAATATTTCGACAACTGATATATAGCGTATATAGTTCGACCTAACCTAATCTAACCTAACCTTAACTACCTTAACCTAAACTTAAAAACTAATTGTCGAAGTAGTTAAGCATATACACTGTGTCGACGTATTCTCGCACCAGTCGAAATATAGTTGCCATATGTCGAAGGTACAGTATCCTGCACGGAAACTCGGACAGCCGCTAGGTGGTTCTTACGAGCATCCTGCGTAGAACCCCTAGCGTCTGTCCCAGTTTCAAATGGGTGTCGAATTTAAAGTTTTGTCGGATGAAACTACCAATATCCGACCCAATTTATGAAAGAAGAAGATGACGAAAAAGATGAAGAAGAAAAAAGGATGAAGGGAAAGATTTAAGGGGAAAGATGAAGAATAAGACAAAAGACATAAAGACATAATAAGCACATAAAAAAGAGTAATTGTTTTTTTGTTTTTTTTTTTTTTTTTTTGGGTGGGGAGGGGGGGAAGGGGCATTTTAATTGTATCGAGGTTTTCCTTTACTTAGGTCCTTTTTTTTTTGTTTGGTTTGCGAAACGTCGATTTCGGCCAACAATTCCACGTAAGCCGATTGGTAGCTAGCCAGTCTCCCGATGAGGGTCGTCTTACCGCTGATGCCGTCAGAGGCAAACGTACGATTGATCCTTACGTAGTATGCCGATCCCTTGCTTCGCGCGCGAGTTTCCCGATAGGGTTTTTTTTGCGGAGTTTGTGTCTTTTTAGCTTTGGGTTCGATGTTTTTGTTCGATTAATCGTTTTGTAGGGATAAAAAAAAGCCTCATAACAATAGGAACGTGAAAAAAAAATTGCTAACCGAAATGAATCCGCCCAAAAAATTAAAAACCTACGCGCGAGTTTGACTCGAAAGTATGGGGTGTGACAACTTTCTTTATTGACACGACAGCAATGTTGGGTCTTGTATGTTGACATATTGGTATAGCTGATGTGATATTTCCACCAATCAACAAATTCTCATGAAACATTTTAATGGCATTAAAATAGATTCTTGAATGTGGAGGGAACTCTTATGATGCAGTGTCATTGGCTGAGAAATCGGCTCTTTTTTTGCAACACAAATTCCATCTATTAAAATAGCAACCATGGACGGATATCAACCTGATGTGGAGCTCTCAGATGATCTTTATGATACCAAGAGACTAAACACAGAGAACATTCCTTGTGTACTGACTTTGATGAAGGTTTTGTAGGTTAAAACTTTAAATTTGAAATAAATAGTCTAATACTAAGTTTTCACTTTCAGATTGGAAACCATTTCCTAGTAGTTCCAACACCAAAATGAAAATGCTGCAGCTTTTCTGGTATTAAAATGATTACTGCTGTTAGGAAAATTGACAGTTGTAAGACATCAGCTATGATATTCTTAAAGATGGAACTTTTAGAGAAATAACATTTAAGCGATTATATAAATCTTCCAAGAGTTCACCTTTACTTATCTCTTCGTAACCTAGGTTGACTATATAATTTCTTTACCATCGCCCCTTGTCTGAATTAAAGTGCTTTTGGTATAAAAAAGAAACGGCAAATAAAGCGGCAATTCAAGCATTTCTTGTAAATAGGACAGGAGATTTTGCTTTTATAATTGTGGGCTATATAAGTTCATGAATAGGTCAAAGCCGATACTTACTGATTCGGGTGGTTATACTCGACGTATGACGTCATGACGTAACATCGAAATTACGTAAAATTACAGAAGTCTTGTTGCTTTTTTCAGTTAATTTCGAACCATTATTTATAGTATTTAAATTTATATAAATAACATATAAGGTTAATAACCACCCTAAACAAGATAAGATTTTTGATAGATTAATTGAACGTTTATAGGATGAAATTACGGCTCTATTTCTCTTATCTATGAAGGGAATTTTGACTAAAATTTTCGACCTCACACTTGGAGAAACTTCTGATGTAGTGACTAAAGAAATATCTAGTTTTCTTGTTAAGAGTGGTAATCATATATCACTGAGACCCGAATTTACACAGGCTCAACAAGTAAGTGGTATAGGACTAGAAAAAGCTAGGCATTTTGCTTTACTAAAGGCAAAACTTATTATAAATGGTTTAGAAGGCAAAGAAATAGTAGAAAAAGGACAACTTCCAGGTAAGTCGTTGACGATGAGACGGATTGCTTTGGGCATAGCCATCGTAAGGTGCCATTGCCGAAGTGGCCATTCTTATACACTCCTTCAACTAGTCATCTTTGACCTAGAGGTAAAATATCAGCTTACAAAATTGCAATCAACAAACAAGCACAACCACTAAATACCTGAACAAGTCGCTGAAGTTCTAGTAAAACGTCTCTGATAATAACCTCGATGGCCGGCTGGTGACACTTCATTTCGACAAACAGTAGGACGAAAGCCAAAAGAGATGAGGGAAAGGCAGCATTATTTTGCGTCACAGCAAATGGTCTCCTGCTTGCATGAAAGAATAAGAAGGTCTTGCTGAAGAGTGGCAGGTAAAGTCGTCGAGAGAAGTGAGTGATACAGGTTGAGGAATGTTAAGGTCGTGACCGGTTCTTCTTGGGGTAGACAAGCTAACTTGGCTTCGACAATTTTTTCCATCCGGTTGATGTCTCCGGCGGTACATTTACATTAAGATATCGTTACCAGATATTGAGGTTCAGGAACAATCTATTAATTAAAATTTATTAGACAACCTGAATACTAGCCAATTAAAACTGTCAACATACCTACAATGGACTCTGAATGGAAGATACCTCAACGTTGTTCTGTTTAATCGTCTCCATCCATTGGCAAGCTGCTAGATGGAAGGAGCTGATTGCTATGCATGAGAGGTGTTTAGGAGTGCTTTCATGCGGCTCATGAACCAGTCCATCATGTTGAGAGCATCCAGAAGAACTGCATAAGGAAGATCATACCAGACTTTCATGCAGCGAAGAACATGAGCAGCTCTATCCCTCATTGCACACATAATTTCACCGCTTTCCTAAAACACAGACAACAAATTACAAATTAGTTTGTATTCTCAATAGAAGAAGCATTACAGAATACTTACTCCTGTATTGCTGGCTGTTGAGTGTTGACAGAAGTTGAAGCTTTGGTTGGAATTTAGCTTCAAGGGCCATGGCTTGTCGTAGACTCTGCACCAGTGTTGATACATCAGGACTGGTGGAAATATCACATCAGCTATATCAATATGTCAACATACAAGACCCAATGTTGCTGTCGTGTCAATAAAGAAAGTTGAGATAAATCAATTGTATCACCTGAAGCATAGGATCTTCGTAGGAATTTGCAAATTTCATTTTCCAGATGTTGATGAGTTTGCAAGTCTCAGCCTTGCCGATTCACTGGCATTGGAAACTAATGTAGTTTCAAGAATTATAGGGTGATAATCCAGCAATGTTCTACCATCACATCGTAAATCATCCTTTGATATATCCAAAGTTGAATTTCGTTAAGTAAGGACAATTTTATTTCAATAAGAGACCAACATAATTTAATTATACCTGGACTCCATGATGAATGAATGCTTTTCGGTATATAAAAAACCGTACTGCTATTGTACCAGCTTTACGTAGTAGGGAAAATAATTTACAATCAAAGGATTATATACTACATTCTTTAAAATTTGCCTACATTTTTCTTTAACCTTGCCCTGATTGATTAGCAGCCAGCCTTGTTTTGTGTTTTTGAATTCCAATCCAAGGTTAGCTGGTATTGTTATGATTCACCTATAGTTTAATCCATGGCCGCGTTGGAGTTCGTCGGCCTTGAATTATGGATTGGCGTCAGAACCACCTGACGGAAGAAAAAATAACTTTAAAAAAGTCATTCTTTCTTCGATTTATCTCACGCCGACCCCTATCCTTTAATCCAAGCGGGACTACGACGGCTCCTTGTAATAACATCTCCTCTACAAGACGGTCGCGATTTGCATACCGTCACGAAAACCCCCGCAAATCGTATAAAACATTAATGGAACCCCCCAGACGAAAATCGTTTCCCTATCTCTCCGAGAGGAACAGCGCCACCTCCCAGAGAGAAATCGAGTAAAAAACTCCGAAAACAGCTATCGAGCCGTAGAAGAAAGAGACGTCGTCGCACAGTCGGAGTAGGAGGTGGGTAGAGTGGGGTCGGGTGGGGTGGGGTGGGGGGTGGGAGGACAGGGTCGTTTGCCGATAAATCCCTATCGGGAAACTTTGATCGATTTCCTTACGCTGCATTGTCAAAGGTAAAATCATTTTAATGGCATTAAAATAGATCATGAATGTGGAGAGAACCCTTATGATGCAGTGTCATTGGCTGAGAAATTGGCCCTTTATGCAACACAAATTCCATCTATTAAAATATCAACCATGGACGGATATCAACATGAACTGGAGGTATTCAATAACACTCATACTCAGGCTCATCGTTGTCGAAAAGCACTTGGAGGAGGAATGCGGCAGGCGGGTATTTTGGCCGCAGCCGGAATTTTGTCACTTACAAAGGGACCTACCAGGGTAGCTCAAGATCATATTTTCACCAAACAATTGGCTGTTACTGCGCAAGAGGTTTGAAAAAGCGTTGTGGAAGTTGATCGAGATATCGTAGAGACGAATATGGTTATGCTTAAAGTCGAGCCCATATCAGGTGCTACCCCTAATTCAATTGTGAAAAGATTTGCTGAATCTACTGAAAAGGAAGTTCACGGGATCGGTCAAGATATTCGTTGGCTTGCTTACCCGATGACTGAAACGAACATCATAATTGTTGTTCACTGCAGTAACACACCTGAAGACATCAATCTCGCTCAAGACAAATAAGGGTATGTTTTTGATGAAATCAATCAAAGTAACGCTGTATAAGTAAACTGGAAGCTTCATAAGTGCTTTATTCCATGTAACGATCATTACAAACGTAGTATTGTTGTAGATTGGGGAATTGGTGGAAGAGCTGTTCTTTTGTTTGTATCAGCCGTTACTCGTCTTCTATTCATGTGTAGAAAATGAATACATTGTTATTTACCATTTCGTAGTTGACGTTATGAAATCATGCGTTTAATAGCGCCTTTTTTAAAACTACCTTAAGTCATGTCGCATATCTAATTAGGTTTTTTTCCCCCAAGAAGCCAAGCACTTCCACTAGTGGTTAGATATTATACATAAATACAAAGCTCGAGCTACGAATTCAAGCAAAACGTAACACGGCGTACAAATGCAGGGAAATTTGATTAACTGCTTGGACGTGTTTATTTAATCTTTGCTAGTAAAAAAAAAGAGAGGCCAACACCCAAGCAAAAAAAGCAAGCCAGCAGTTACACACGCACGTTACGATATTGATTGGTTTCAAACCTTCTCCGAAAAATGCTTCATCGTCGCTCTCAAACGTGTTATCGGGCACCTTGTAAAGGCGGATGACGGGCTTGTTAGGATCGTTCACCAACAAATATTTGCCATCCTCTTCCTTCATACACAAATCATTAATCCAACGGAGAATGCCCCAAGCATTGTCGATGTTAAGGTTGATTTGTGATGCGAAATCTGACGGGTGGAACTGCTGTGTTCCAAGGATTACACGACGCGATGTATCTCGTATGTGTATACGGGAAACATATCTGAAGCAAACAATATTAGTTACAATAATGTTCAAAGGACAACAGGAGCCTCCACATACCCGAATTTAATCCAATCAGAGTTGGCGAGCAGAGCTTGCACAGTCCATTTTGCTAGCTTGCATGCATTATTCAGCTCGTTGGCCTGAACAGCACCTCGCTGAGTGTCCAGTTTCTGGCGCCATTCGACTTCACCAGACAACTTGAAGTACAAAATCATTTTAAATACACAGTTTCATTACGAACAGTAAATATGCATACCCTTGAGTCCCATTCATTAAGAGCTTTGATGTTGATAAATTGGTTATCACCAGCCGATCCAACGGTGACAGCGTCATGTTCGCAACGTGCCACCAGGACACCACCTCCTGAAAACTTAGTATTAGACTATTTATTTCAAATTTAATGTTTTAACCTACAAACCTTCATCAAAGTCAGTACACTAGGAATGTTCTCTGTGTTTAGTCTCTTGGTATCATAAGGATCATCTGAGAGCTCCAGTTCATGTTGATATCCGTCCATGGTTGCTATTTTAATGGAATTTGGGTTGCATAAAGAGCCGATTTCTCAGCCAATGACAGTGCATCATAAGGGTTCACTCCACATTCAAGAATCTATTTTAATGCCATTAAAATATGTTATGATAAATTGTTGATCGGTAGTAATATCACATCAGCTATGTCAATATGTCAAAATACATGACCCAACATTGCTGTCGTGTCAATAAAGAAAGTTGAGATAAATTAATTGTATCACCTGAAGCATAGGATCTTTGTAGGAATTTGCAAATTTCATTTTCCAGATGTTGATGAGTTTGCAAGTCTCAGCCTTGCCGATCCACTGGCATTGGAAACTAATGTAGTTTCAAGAATTATAGGGTGATAATCCAGCATTGTTCTACCATCACATCGTAAATCATCCTTTAATATTTCCAAATTTGAATCCGTTAAGTAAGGACAATTTATTTCAATAAGAGACCAACAGAATTTAATTATACCTGGACTCCATGATGACTGAATGCTTTTCGGTATATAAAAAACCGTACTGCTATTGTACCAGCTTTACGTAGTAGGGAAAATAATTTACAATCAAAGGATTATAAGCCTACATTATTTAAAATTTGACTATACATTTTTCTTTAAACTTGCCTTGATTCAGTTGATTGATTAGCAGCCAGCCTTGTTTTGTTTTTGAATAGCAGCCAGCCTTGTTTTGTTTTTGAATTCCAATCCAAGGCCGCGTTGAAGTTCGTCGGCCTTGAATTATGGATTGGCGTCAGAACCACCTGTCGGGAGAAAAACTAACTAAAAATAAGCGATTCTTTTTTACATTTAAATCACACCAACCCCTTTATCTCAATCAAAGCGGGATCACGACGTTGCAATGTAAAAGCATCCCCTCTACAAGATGGTCGCAATTTGAATACCGTGACGAAAACCCCCACAAATCGCATAAAAGAACAATGGAACCCCCCAAACGAAAATAGTTTCCCTATCTCTCCGAGAGGAACAGCGCCACCTCCCAGAGAGAAATCGAGTAAAAAACCCCGAAAACAGCTATCGAGCCGTAGAAGAAAGAGACGTCGTCCCACAGTCGGAGTAGGAGGTGGGTAGAGTGGGGTCGGGTGGGGTGGGGTGGTGGGTGGGAGGAGACAGGGTCGTTTGCCGATAAATCCCTATCGGGAAACTTTTTTCCAACCTCGTATAGCCTGAAGTTTTTAATCCTTTTCAACAGTTGCAAGTTTGAACAATTTGTAACGACCGCTAATCCACGTATGATGTCGTCGGCGGCCGCTTTTCGCATCTCCTCATTATTTCCGGATATCATCAGTGAATAGGTGCCGTCGACTGATCCTCTTGTACTCACGACGATTTCGTATTCTGTTTCAATGCGATAGATGTTTGATCCCCCGCTACCAACAATCCGCCCATAATCGCCACCTTGGATATTGGTGAGTAAAAGTCTGTTGCCAGGGAGAGATTTTTCCTTAATTGGACTGGAAACTACGACGAGTTCTTCTTCCGTCTTTACTGGGCCACTGATGATGGTGCGGGGGGTGTTTTTAGAATCGTCCGGGGCAGGATTCTTCCCATTTTTCTCCGTTTTTTGAGTGGGTTGTAGATCCACCGTGCTGGGCTTTTGGGTTGTTTTCACTTGAGGCATCATTCGGTTTCTGCTGGAATTTGGAAAAGATGTGAATCCAAATTGCATTGCCATTTTCCGAAATTTGGACGTTCCTAACCTCCTGAAAATCGTCTACGACACGCGCATGGACAACGCCCATGGAGGATTCACTCGTGCAGCAACAACCAATTGGAAAGCGCAGTTGGAGAGCGCGTCGTCCAAATTTTGGATCTTATCAACAAGCATGATCTCACGCTAAAGGTTCAAGTTATAATTGACCGACTACATTTCGAATCGAAGGAATTGTAATAATATAAACTACCTCATCTAGAAAATGCTTCGCTAACGCAGGTGTGAAATGAGAAATCCCGGAGAAATGTGACAAGGTTTTATGAATCAAATTGAAAATTCATTTCTCGCCAATGGATGATTATAAAGCGTTAATCAACAATCATTTTTAAAATACCGTTCTTCCAAAGTCACGGCCAAAGGGATTATTAATGAATGCCAGCACTATTATAATTGAGAGCTATCATAGGATAGATAAATTGTTTCCGAGAAAAGGTGCCCAAAAGCTGTAGCTATGATGAAGGCCATCAATAGTTAAAATAAAAGCATATTAGCCAACTATAGGCTAAATGCACTTTTTAAAGCCTATAGATTAAGAACTCCAAGGGACCCGCCCCCTCTGATGATGATGGGTACATCCAGTTACTGGGAGTTTGGCTAGGATAAAAGGAGCAGCGAAACTCTGCTGTAGTCACTACTCATCAGTCAACACTACCACAACGTTTTACTTATAACATATCAGCAGCACATCATACAGTCTGCAACATGATTCTCATTAGGTGAGGTTTTTTGTTACTTTATTGTGTTTATTTAGTACAAGGCAAAGAATTTTATTGATAATTTCATGTTAACAAATGATAGGATTTCGGTTTTGGTCATCTGCTGTTTATTTTTGTCGCTGGGAGTTGACGGAGCTCCTTTGAATTGGTTCCCGCATCCTTTTTTGCCTGCTGGTGCCAATTCCGCGATGGAGAAAATCTTATCAGACTATGACAATAAAGTTGGCGATAATAGGCCCTTTATTGTCGAGGATAACTTTTTCGATTTATCAGCCGACCAATTCGGTGACTTTCTGAAATTTATCAGAAATCAAGTAAGTCAATTTTTGATATCTTGCCTTTCACGTGTACATTGTCGAGTTCAATTTGTGGTTCGATTTTATTTTTCAGCATCAAAAAGGAGAAAGGCTTGTCAAAAACATTGATTTGGCTGATTTGGCTGACCAAAGGGTTGAAGGAGATGATGGTTTCAACTCCGCCGTGGAGAAAAGCTCATCAGACTATGACAATAAACTTATTGGCGATAATAGGCCGCCTGCCTACATTGTCGAGAATAACTTTTTCAATTTACCAACCGACCAATTCAATGAACTTAGAAAATTTGTTAAAGCCAACGGTGAAAGCGAGAAAAAGGACAAGAAAAGGTAACATTTGTTGTTTTGTTTTACATCGTTTCATGTGTGCGACTGCTAAATGATCTTGTCATTCTTTTGAATATTGCTACAGAAGTTAGAAAAAATAATTGAAAAGAGTGATCGCACTTGTCTACACATTAGCCCATGAGACATCAGATGTTTTGGCGTCCAGAACTTTTCTCCTGAACATTGTACATATCCATTTTCTGAAAAAAAATGCTGTTTTTGACGTTAATAAGACTGACCTTGTGCACTCCATACAACTGCTCCTGTAATAAGACTAAACATCTAAGAACCAATGCGCATCTAAACTCTTTCTTCTTTTCTCCAAAGAAACCAAGTGGATTTTTATGCTATTTGATGAGACAATATTCTTTGAATTTGTATTTCGGTTCAATATATTTGTCTCGCCTTCTTGTCACAAGCTAATTCTCTATTCTGAGTTTGAATATTCGATCAAGAAAACGTGTCTGCATGTATCTCATGAAAAAAGGTGCGCCCATCGGTCGAGGTGCCAATTAATTCTTAGGTTATTATCTATTTCACATGTATTGTTTCATGCTGAATTTTTGAATGCATCACCGCATGTAGTTGTATAAGACGTCTCTCTCTTTCGTTACAAAATAAAAACAGACAAAAAAAGAGATGGACAGCAGCCGGAGGAAATTCAGATTTTCAATCCCTTGTATATATATAAATAGAGACCAGCCTAAAATTGTTATATAGGTCATCAATAGGTATAATGCCCTATACAATCACACCCACACACAAAGGGGGAAAAACGGAATTCGCTCCGGGAATAAAAAGACAAATCACTTTTTAAAGAAGAAACATAAATCAGAAATAAAAAGTATCAAAAATAATAAGTCTCCAATCGTTTGCGTTTGTTAGAATTTTCATTTTCTTTTTTTGTTTTGTTTCGTATTTTATATCATTGGGATATCAAAGTTATTTACATTGTTTTGTTTTTTTATTCAAAGATTAGTACACAAAAATTTATATCTGGTGGTGTTTTTTCACACTCGAGCATAGCTCGACTTTCTTCCGAGTCTTTTTTGAAAAATAAAATTCAATTTTTTGAATTTCGCGGGGGTTTATTAAATTGAATTGTTTCACCAAGCCTCGGCGTTGCGGGTCTGTCGTTTGCTCCTGGGCACGGTGGGCGAGAGCTGGGGCATCTGGACGACGTCGGACGGATTGATTCCGACGCGCGGGAAACCCCTGGGCACGACGTCCGACTTGTCGGAGCCGCCTTTGCTGGGCTTGGGCGGCGAGGCCAGCGTCGAGCTGGAATCTTTCGGGTAGGCGCCGGTGGTGCGGCGGCGATGGAGGACCAGTCCGATGATGAACCCGCAAACCAGAATGCTGGCCAGCACCGACAAAACGACAATAATGGCCAGGTAAGGGGCCTCGATGTCCAGGGCCTAGGCCAGAATTTCCCGCGTTTCCAGGCTGCGGTACAGCAGGTCGCTGCTCTCCTCTTTAGTGGCGGCCACTCTGAGATGAGTCGAGTCGAGTTTGTGGTAGAATTTCGACGACATGCTGTCGGAGGGCATCGTGTGCCCGTCCATTTCCAGCGCAAAGTGGCCCGATTTCACCTGTCACCCAAATGATTATTGCCAATCATATTAATCAAATCATTTTGAAATGAATTAGAAAAGATGGTACCATATCCTCGAGGTGGGAGGCGACGTCGATCTTGTTGTCGCCGACCAGCGTGAAGGTCAGGACCGTTCCGTCCTGCCGGGATTTGACCTGGAGGGTCGACTCCATGGTGCGGGCCGACAGGCCGTTGAGGATCTCGCCCACCTGCTGACGCACTTCCTTCTCCATTTGCTCCTGGGCGTGGTCCATGGCCGGGAATCCCAGGGTCATCGCCACGACCATCACTGGCACCAGACCTGATCGGACGGACCAAATTTTTTAAAAATTTCGTCATAATTTGGTTGTTGTTGCTGGACACTTACGGCATGTCTCCGGGGAGGAACTGGGTGGTGTTGGCCACCTGATTTCCGGCTTCGTCGACGCACCAGCAGCTGACTTGGCCGCTGTTGGACTTGGCCGGCAGGCACTGGATCGGCTGGAACCGGCCCAGGTGGTCGCATTCCGGAATCAATTCGCCGCTCTGGCCGCCACCGCCTTCCTTCAGTTGCGTCTGCCGCATCTTCTGGCACCGGGTGTAGTGCGGATGGGCCAGCGATTTACCGCGCTGCTGGGCAGGAGATAGACCCACTGTTTTTGTAGTTGTCGTCGTTGTTGTTGGGGCTTCCGTCGTTGTTGTTGTGGTGGTTGTTGGGCTGGTGGTGGTAGTTGTTGTCGTGGTTGTTGTTGTCGTCGACTCTTTGACTTCCGGCTGGACGTCGTGGAAGGCGTGGCGGGGCTCGGCTTGGAGGACGGCCGGCTCGACTTGAGCCAGGCACTTGACGGCCTGTCCGTCTGCGCCGACAAAGACGGCCTGACAGGTGCAGGGATCGACGGAGCAAGCAGCTTCCGGATGGTTGGCGCACGTCTGTCCGGCGCAGGCCTCGTTACGGCTGCACGACTTGATCTCGCCCAGCATCGGCGACTGCTGCGGGCAGAGGACCAAGTCCGGGCAGCGGCTGGCGCACTGCTGGTAACTGTGAAAGTTGTTGGCGTTGCCTCCGCATCCGCCGAACGAGAATTTCTCGCACAGCTGAGTCTCCGGATTATAAGCCCAGCGAGGGAAATTCGCCCGGCACATGCCCGGCTCCTTGGGCAATTCACACACGTTCACTATTAAAAATAATAAAACAAAATTTTTTAATGAAACAAAAAAATTTGTGAATTAAGTTAAATGAATTAAAGTCAATTGAATTTTCTACCTGGTTTCTCGCAGTGTTGGCTGCACTCCTGGACGGATTCGAAATTATTTTCGTTGCCTTCGCATCCGCCGGAAATGAATTCCTCGCAGGATCGGGAAGAAACGTTGTAAAAGTAGCGGGGGAAAAGGGCCCAACAAAGGCCCGTCTCGGCCGGCTAGCTGCAGCGATCGGTGCACTCAAGCCGCTGGCCCTGTTCGTCGATGAAGGCCACCTTGCAGTCGTCGCAAGGATCGGCCACGCAGATGGCGTCCGGGATGAACGGGCAGCGGACGTGGAGGCACTCGTCCCGGCAGGCGGTTGGCTGGACGCTCGGGTCGGGGCAGATGGGACCCAGGGCCCGTTGCTCCAGGACGGTCCCGTTAGGCGAGCAGCGGACCGATCCGCGGGTGAAGGAGTCGTCGATGGGCTGGCCGGTCGTGTCTACGCACCAGCTGAACTCGCCCTGGCTCTGCTCCCGGGCATAGTCGCCCTTCAGGGTGCAGACGGGCAGAGAGATGGACATCATCAACGGGCCGGAACTGTTTTCTGTTTTGTTAATTTAAAAAAAATTCCATTTAATTGGATTAAATTTAATTCGATTAACTTTAAATAATTTCCAATTAAACGGACCTTCGGGGGAGGTGTAGGTGGAACTGCATCCGTTGGAGCAGCACTTGGCCCGGCCGGAACAGTCCGAGTCAGACGAGCATTCAATGACGGCCTTGGTGTCAGCTGGGCAGCCGAACGGGTTTCTTAATGGAATCGGGCAGCCAAAATCGGGCAGCCAAAATTTCCGCCTGAGTCAGAGTAGGTCCTTCTACTTTTGATTCAGACATCTGTACATCCAGCGTCCTTTGCAACTTCATCAGCGACGAGATCATCTCTGATTTAGGATTTGTAGGGCCATCCTGTTTGGAGTGCGAGTGACTGCCGCCAAGCTCAATGTAGATGGAATCCTTGTCGTAGATGATACCGCCCACCCCAGACATGGGGGCATAGATCAGCTTCTCTTTTTCGACAAGCGAACGTTTTTTCAATTTATCCGGTAAAGGGCAAGGATCGGGAAGAAAAGAAACATCTTTAAGGCGGAAATCACCACAGCCTGGGATGTGGATGGGGCAGTGTTTTCTCAAGTGGACACCACGCACGAAACCGTAAAGGCAGATGTCCCGATTGTATTTGGGATTCTCGTGTAATCGACTGGGAGGTGTCATGTCTTCCAATCGGTCCACCAAGACGTAAGGATGAGTCGATCTCCACAACAGAGGTAGGAATTTCATGACCGAGATAAAGCGGCCGAGGTTCTTGATCTCGTTTTTAGGGTAGGTTCCGTGGAGTTGACCAGAAAGGTAAAACAATTTTGCTCCCTGGTAAACTTCTGTTCAAAATCTGTGCTTCAAAACTTTTTTAGTTTTTTTCAGTTGTTTGTTATTCTTGAACATGTCCAGATGAGTCAGAACGCCCATTACTCGGGGGAATCCATGCACCTGGTAATCGTTCGAGATCATAAATTTTGAACACGAGGAGTATGCTTCAGTAAATCTTACCTGACAGATGTTGAGAAATTCAAAAATTTCCATTTCAAAGCCAAACGAAGCATCAGTCAAAAGCAGAACAAGGTCAGCCACTTTCGCGATGTCTATCATTGAGTTGATGTCGTTATTGCATTCCATAAAAGTCACCCTTCGTTTTTTACCTAGATTTTTCAAGAAAAATAATAAGTTTTAGATTCAATATTGTAAAAAATTAACGGATAACGCATTACCCGTGACGATGGTTACGGGCCCCTGCATGGATGTGATATTCTGTCGTGTAAAGTTTTTTATTAGAGCTTGGAGTAGAGTGGTTTTTCCAACTTTGGGTGGGCCAGCAATGGCTACCATGATCGGTGGGGGTTCTAATGGAGTCCTGTCTACTAATGGAATATGCTGCTTTTTCGTTTCCAAATCTTGGGCCCTGAAAAAAATTGAAATTGTTAACAACGAGGGAACAAAAATATTGCCGGCTCTGAAAGAGACTTCATGCAAGCCTTGATTGATCTTTGATGAACCAAGCGATTTACCTGTGAAAATGTTTCTGAGCCTTGGCTACTGACTGGATAGCAAAAGCCTTGGGGTTACGCTGACGGGCATCCATTTCTTGAACGTGCGGATCCTTGACTTTTTTCTTGTCCGCTTTGCGCCCTACAAATTTTTACCATCGTTAAATGTTTTAATCTTCAAATACTGTAATCCGAAAAGTTATGTACCAGCACGGCGTTCCCGGTGGGCCTTTTTCTTGTCCTCAACATGGTCCTCCATCCTTGCTCCCTTTTTTTTCATTTGAAAATACTTATAAAATCTGTAAAAACTGCACCTTGACAAGCAAAAAACTGAAACTACGAAGAAGAAAAGGCCATGTGCAACTGTGCAAGACAAACCACGAGAACAATATAAAAAGCAATAAGCAGACGACGAGAATTGTCAAAAGCTCTATCTAGTGTTGCTTTTGGGAGTTACTTTACAATACCATCTGGGATTCAGAGATGACACTATAATACAGAAGAAGATGAAAAGGGCTATTGCAAATAAATAAATTCTTTCCGTTTGCTAAATTTAAAATAATAATAGCGATTAGCGAAGGCCCTAGTCATTTTTTATTTTTTTCCTACTATTTACTAGAAATATTTCGCTTCAAACACAGAATAAATTGGCTGCGCACAATTGGTGTGGTGCCGGGTGATTTATCCAACCTTCGCCTCCAATTAAACTTATAATAAATTATTTTACAGAAATATTTAATTTTTGTTTTAATATCCTCCGCTTTTTGGCTGGTCGTTGTGTAAAAGATAGAGGGTTCCTAATTTCCTATTGGATCCTGTTGGTTCGTCTGCTAAATCACACGAGAGTAAAAAATTTGAAAATGAAGAAGAACAAGTTAATGAAAGTTGGTTTGCAAGTTGGGAGTTGCATTTGGCTTATTAATTTCTGAGTTTATCTTTATCGGAATTTACTTATTTAATTATTACTTATAATAATTTTTTACTTATAATCTGAACCTCGTTTTTTGTCAAAGTCGTTTGAACATTTCAATTCCCTCACCCAATCGTCGTTTATTCTGTTTATCTGAAATTTATAACAGGCACACCAAAGTAAAAAACGAATTTAATTACAGTATGTTCAATGTGAAATGCCTTATATTACTGTTGAGTGAGTATATTACTTGCCAAAAATGTTAAATAATAAAAAGACAAACAAATGATGGTAGCTATAGTTTTGGTTTAAGAAATTTTATTCAGACATTCAAACAAATCACGCACACACAACTTCGTACATATTCTTCAAATCCACACTCCATTCATTGACACGAAGGAAGATAAGGAAGATAAGGAAATGAGAAAGAAGGTGAAAGTAAAACAAAAAGAAAAGAAATCGGGCCGTGATATTGACAATGTTGATCCAACAAAACTTAAATTCGACACCCATTTAACGCGCCTTCAACAGCTAGCAACTATATTTCCACAATGGTGCGAAAATATTTCGACAACAGATATATAGCGTATATACTTCGACCTAACCTAATCTAACCTAACCTTAACTACCTTAACCTAAACTTAAAAACTAATTGTCGAAGTACTTAAGCATACACTGTGTCGACGAATTCTCGCACCAGTCGAAATCTAGTTGCCATATGTCGAAGGTGCATCAAATGGGTGTCGAATTTAAAGTTTTGTCGGATGAAACTACCAATATCCGACCCAATTTATGAAAGAAGAAGATGACGAAAAAGATGAAGAAGAAAAAAAGGATGAAGGGAAAGATTTAAGGGGAAAGATGAAGAATAAGACAAAAGACATAAAGACATACTAAGCACATAAAAAAGAGTAATTGTTTTTTTGTTTTGTTTTGTTTGTTTTTTTAGGTGGGGAGGAAGGGGTATTTTAATTGTACTGTATCGCGGTTTTCCTTTACTTAGGTCCTTTTTTTTGTTTGGTTTGCGAAACGTCGGCTTCGGCCAACAGTTCCGCGTAAGCTGATTGGCAGCTAGCCAGTTTCCCGATGAGGGTCATTTTACCGCTGCCATCAGAGGAAACTGTACGATTGAGCCTCACGTATATATAGAACTTTCTTCCAACCTCGTTTAGCTTCGCTTTTTTAATCTGGTTCAACAGTTGCAAGTTTGAACATTTGGAAATGACCGTTAATCCGCGCATTAGCTAGTTAGTAGAGATAAGACTCCCCAGGAAAATACCTTTATTTCAATCAACCTTGTATCTCGATGTGCTGGCCCGTTCCGTTATAGCCTTGGCACTCGAACTATAAAAAGACCCTCGATTGAGACCGAGTAGACATCAGCAATCGACAATCTTGTCGAAAATCTCCAACCAACATGAATCGTCTTTCCCTGGTATTGAGGTTTAAGTTATTTCTCAGATTGAATACGGTAACTCGGATTGAAGAATGTTTTATGTTGTTGCGAACTTGAAGAAAAAAGTTTTTACGAAAAACAAAAAAAAATGTGATTATTGGACTGCCGCAATCAAAATGAACTACGTATATTTTCCCGACAGACATAAAGGCTAGCTTTGACTATGCTGTGTTCGTATGAACGCCAATAAAATGTCATGCCAGTTCACTACATAATACTGTATGTAAGCTATTATGTAACGTATACTGCGCGACATTGAAGCCGAAACAGCAAGTGAATTTTGGTTACATTTCACATGTTGCGTGGTAAGTTTAGTGAAGGAATGTCTTGAGTCAACTGGATTATGCGGTTTGGCGCAGAGTCCAATTGTGGGATTACCCAAAATGCTTTTTCGACAATAATAACAACAATAAGTTCATCGAAGTTCATTGAGCACAAACAAACAGCCAACCTTTTCTGTTAATGGTGGAGAAGGAAAATATTCGTTTGTCCATTTTTATGGTTTGATTTCGTTTTAACGACTGCCGACATTATACACGCAACAAAATTGCACATAAATGGCGCAATCTGATTTGGTTAACCCAAACCCAAGTTGACGTCATTTAGTTTTCTTTTTACATTGTCTGCACAAGTGAGAAATCCGTTTGGTTTCTGAACTGAAAAGAAATTTGAGAAAAAGTGAGAAATTCAGGTGTACATACGTATTGCGTCATCGGGGTCTGATTACCGTAATTCAGGCAAACGTTAGATTATGTAATAAATGCTGTTTTTGGGTTCTTGGTTGTCAATACTGGATTGACTTCAGTGTGTAGAAGAATAAGGAACTTTCTCTTCCGATGCATTGTTACATTTTGTGTCTTCGTTGGCAATCCCGCGCTGCAGCAAATTGCGGCACCCGCACCATGTTATTCTCTGATTAGTTATATATTTTGTCATCCGCCACCACACTGCTGCTTTGGTCCGCAAAGTATAAAAGCTTTTAGCTGAGACCGGAGTGGACATCAGTCGACAAAGTCTGCAACCAACCAACCAACATGAATTGTACTACCCTGGTAAGCTAAATATTAGCTATATCCAACACTTAAATATCATAACGGAATTGTATATAGATTAGTCGTTGTTTGTCTGTTTCATTCTTGAATCATTTGTGTCGCATGACGCTGAACTTTTGATTTTCCCCATGACATTCCAGAGTCTGAGTCTTTGCGTCCTGCTGGCCGTTGTGGCCGCAATCGTCGTCGATGGCGCCTCCCATGAGAATCGCCAACGACGCGGCCTCTTCAGTGGACTCCTAGGAGGTGGAGGCTACGGTAAACTATTAATGAATGATTTAAACGTTCAACGATGGATCATGATGGTTTCGATATCGTGATCAACAGGTCAACAGCATGGAGGCTATGATAACCAAGGATACGGAGGCTATGGTAACCAAGGATACGGAGGGTACGAAAACCAAGGATACGGATACAGCGGATACAATCAGGGGTACGGCGGATATAACCAAGGATACGGGGGTTACGGCGGTGGTTATTAAATCTCGAGAAAAATATTAATTGTTATTTATATTATTCTTGATGTTCCTTTGTACCATAAAATACTATGATTCAATGATCTGTATTTCGCCATTTCAGTCAGAAAATTGGTACAACATTTTCAATCATATCTGTATAACTGCTATTGTGATTAAATTTTCAAATCATTTAAAGAAATAAAACACAAATTTATTTACATTACGACAAAGGTGTTCTGCTGCCCCATTGGGCATTTTGCATTTTGATACCTAATACAATACTCGTTAGCCTATCTCAATTATTATTTGCATTTTCAGGCCTATAGTTAATAAATATAGGGGTAAGAAAACGGTCAGCTGTTTTTTTGTTTGTTTTTTTTTTTGTGGGAGAAAAGGAAGATACGTACTTTTGTTTGGACAGGGGCATCCCGCGGTTTGAAGGCGGGCGATTCGAAGGCGGACGATTCGGGGAATTTGGAAGTGGCAAAAAATTTCGCGGATAATTTTAATTGTTTCTTCCTTTCCCTTCGACTGTACAACGCTACAACCCTTTAAATTCAAAAGTTTTAAATGATTCTCCGCGTCTCAAAGGTGCAACATTTGTGTAGGTATCTATTTTGATGATTGAATGTTTGTAAATATAAAATTAAACGACGAATCGATTGATATTCTTTAATCGTCAAATTGAATTATTCCTGTACGAGATAAGAAGGTGAGTGATGCTCTGCTTTGTCGCGTTGAAGCAGCAATTCAAAACTGATGCCAAACAACGAAACACGCACCGAAATTCTGCATCACCGAGAAAGCGGCCACGAGATTATTGCTATAGAAATACATTTATACGATTTATACTTCCAGCATCATGCACATAAAAAAGTCGAAAAAAGTTTCCCATTATAGGAATCAGAGCCTTGTTTACCTTTTCGTAATGACGCACCATGTCTGCCTTTGGCCTCTTGATTGTGAAAACTTATGGATTTGCTTCACAGTTCACCCAGTTACGAAGAAACTTTTTCCAGCAAACTTCTCAATTCCATTTCATTTTGGCTCACACCAATGTAAATTGGCTATAAAAGCCTTTGACTGAGGCTGAATGGACATCATTCTTCAACCTGTCTTCAACCGACATGACTCGTAATATATATTCCTTTGGTGTCTGTACTGTCGCAGATGGACTACAATTAAATACATTTAACCTTATATAACACGCTTTATTTGATGCTTATTGCCCATCTTTTTTGTTTCCATATGCCACCGATATTCTGTTTTTCCCCATGAATTTTCCAGCTCAGGTTTTGTGTCCTACTGGCCGTTGTGGTCGCAATCGTCGAGGCCGCACCGGCGCACCCCGTGAGAAATGCCAACTGCTGGGCGGACCGGCGGACTCCAGCATATATATAGTTAAGAAGATGGTATACTGTATGCTAATAATGGTATATTATGCTACGACTTGCTTCGTACACGAATTTTTTTTTTTAAATAAATTTAACTTGGTGGATTATTTTTTTGAATGCATCTTGATATTCAAAAGTAATATGAAAGGAATTATCACTCGTTGATTGTGCATGAACATTTGAGTTATAATTATATTTGGATTGATTTCAAGTGTTTGCAAAAAATATTTAGGCTGGTTCTACAAAATCCAAGTATTAGGATCCATTTTAAAAAACCTCGTTCCCAAAGCTAGAACATTTTATGGCGGTTAAGTTATTGCCGAGTTATTGCAGGATTTTCAGCCGGGCAATTCTGCCCCCTGGCGTTCGAATCCGTAACAACACACAACTCGTAACGCAACAACCACTTGCTTATAATTTGAAGATATAAAACTATATGTTGCTCAAATCAATAAATTAATGGTTGAACAAGGTCGGAATAATTAAGCAAATATGGAAAATCAAAATTAATTTGACAGGAAGTCCGATTTTTAACGTATAATTTGTCGAATCGCAACGGCAACTCTAGTGCCAATGTCACTCTCGAACCTCCGAGTCTACTTAAGGGCATTGGCTGCTACTGAAAAGTACACGCATTTAAACTCAATAAAAATGGCGTCTCTAGCAAACGGCAGGGCAAGCAACTGCTCATGCATGTCCCGTCAGAAGTGGTTTTTTCTCCTTTTTGTTTTCATCGGTTTCATTTTGATGACGGCTACAGGACTGATTGTTTATTATAATTTCTGCATTCCAACTGGTGTAGAAACCGAAATAATTTGTGTTTCCACTTAATGAAAACCTGAGTTGGCTCGTAAGAGCAAAATCTCTTGTATTGTGTTCGACTTGACTGGTGTTCACATAAATGAACACGGTGTACTTTGTGATAAGGAAGTGGTGGTTCCTGAGAAGGAATAAAATAAGGTTAGGGACATAATCAGAAAGAGAGCGAGTAAAAATTTAGCTACCTGTGAAGACAGGCTACACACAAGGTGAGAATCACTCGTACACAGGGTCAACACCCAGAGGTGAATAGGCCTGGGAGGGAACATACATTATAATTAAGGTGATTGACATGAATTCATAAATAACACATACCAATTAGTGTCCTGTGACACACAAATGTCGGATAGATCGTCACACACTAGATTCAACTCGAGTGACGTCTCTGAAGAAACATACGACACAGGATTAGTAGGGAAATACAACATAAATTCATGATGGAAATACCTTAGAATAAGAAGAACGACACACACACACGCGGGTCCTTAAACCCAGTAAATTGACTTTGGGCAATCACGAACAAATCAGTTAAACACGAGAGAGAGAGAGTGAAAGCCCAGAATTCAACGTGGTTTACAGACGACATTAATTGACAATTGAGAAGGGGAAAAAGGAGGGAGGGAAAACGTTGCCAAATTTCAGACGGGGTGCGCTTTCGCCGATCCATCCTCCCCCGAGGCCGGCTCGCCGGCCGAGCTGGATTCCAGAAGACATAATTCGGTAATTCCTCGCCGGAAGATTCCAGTTGGTAGTTGGACGTCGACTGCTCGGACACAGCCGTCTGACCCAGGATAAACTTGAACTATGTGTCCGATGTTCCACTGTCCGCGGCCGAGTGTCTTATTTATTTCGAGAACGATATCTCCCACCGTGAAGTTTGGCCGCTGCACCTTCCATTTCTTGCGGGCGGCCAGAGATTGCAGATACCCTGACCTCCAGATATCCCAGAATAAGTTGAGCAGCCGTTGTAGATAGCGATAATGTTCACGAGGGCTTGCATCATCGAAACATCCAGCTGGCGGGAAGGCGGTCGGCGATCTGTTAAGGAAGTCGTTCGGTGTGAGCGGCCGGAAGTCCTCGGGATCGGAGCTAACATATGTGAGCGGCCTGGTGTTCAATAAACCAGCGACTTCATATAGAAGAGTCCTCAAGACGTCTTCCGTTGGGTGACGCAGACTCTTTCCTTCTATCTCCAGTGCGTTGTAAAGGGCGCGTTTAGTCGATTTGACCAACGACTCATGAGCGCCGCCAAAGTGGGGTGTACGTGGAGGCTGGAAATTCCAATCAATCCCTGCCTTCTCCATGAAAACGGGAACCTCTCCGGAGGCGTGTAGGGCCTCGACAGCTTCACGTAGCTCACGTTCCGCACCAACGAAATTCGTCCCGTTATCCGAATGAATAACCGCCGGCTGGCGGTACAAAGCGATGAACTTCCTCAACGATAGCAGAAAATCCGTGCTGGATAGAGAAGGCACCAACTCAAGAAAAACAGCTCGCGTCACTAGACATGTGAAGAGTACTCCCCATCGTTTGGCCGTGCGGTTACGGTAGAGACCGACTTCTATAGGCCCGAACAGATCGATTGCTGTCCGAGTGAACGGCAACGCTCCAGCATCCAGTCGAGCTTTCGGCAGGTTTCCCATCAGCTGCTCTCCTGGTTTGGCCCTATTCCGTCGGCAGATGACACAGTCACGGCGTATTCTTTTCACCAGCTCACGGCCGTTGGTGATCCAATAATGTTGACGGACGTACGCCAACAAGAAATCTGTTCCAACGTGCTTCAAATGTTCATGGAACGCACGGACCACCGTCGCGGCAAAAGGATGCTTTCCGGATAACAACGGTGGATGCAACTGGTCGTAGGGCAATTGCGCCCGCCCGGCTCGACCACCGAGTCGAAGAATTCCGCCGGAATCTAAAATTGGTGCTAGGGCCAGAATGTTCGATGAAGACGGCAAATTCTTGCCCCTCCGGATGCGACGGATCTCCTCTTCGAATGTTTCGGTTTGGCAGCTCTTCACCAACTCCAGGTATCGGCCGTCCATTTTACTGAGCGCCGCGATGTCGTCCGGGGCTATTTTCACGTCGGTCCAAACGACCGGCGATTCCGGCACGGAAGCAAGCAACGTGCGGCTAGTCCTCGACTCATCTTTCACCACAAGCCACGGAAGATCAGTCGGCCAGTCCTTTTCTGTCAGCATAAGAAATTCCGGCCCTGTCAGCCACACGGCAGGAAAATTGATGCCGTCTAGGGTGGAACGAGTGGCCGCATCCGCCGGATTCAACAGCCCTGGCACGAACCTCCATTCTTCCTCTTCTGTGATGGTTTGGATTTCTCCGACGCGGTTGCTGACGAATGTTTGATAATCGGCTGCGGTGGCTCGTATCCAATTTCGGACCGTGCTACTGTCGGTCCAGAACCGTCGTCGTTTCACATGAGCTGGAAGAGCTTCTTGAACTGCTCGGGCTACTCGTGCTCCCAGCAGAGCGGCGTTCAATTCCAGCCTTGGAACGGAGATGGTCTTCTTTGGCGCCAACTTGTTTGTCGCCTTTACTTGCCGGACGACAACGCTTCCGTCACCATAGACGCTTCGGACGTAGACCACTGCGGCATAAGCCTCTTCGGAAGCGTCACAGAAAGTGTGTAATTCAGATGAGACGATGTTGGCGGAATCTGGGAAGAGACAGCGCGGCATCTTGACGTCGTTCAGCTGGAGGACAGTCTCGAACCACTGGTCCCACCATCTTCGGTCCTCTCCTTCGACGACGTCCGTCCACTTTAGGCCCTTTTGGCCTAAGTCTCGGAGGCGAATCTTAGCCTTAACGATGATTGGAGAGGCGGTGCCCAACGGATCGAACACTCCAGCAACTCGGCTAACCAACTCCATCCGGGTTAACTCCGTGTAAGACTTCTCGGCAACCTTGAAGCCTAACGTGTCAGTGCGTGTATCCCAAAATACTCCCAGCACCTTCTCTTCGCCGCTGTCGCCTAACGGATGTGTCTTCTGTTCAGCTTTCTCCCCGCATGCCATGGCTCGCATAAATTCTTCGGAATTGGAGACCCAGCTCTGCAGATTCAGGTCCGCTTCGGCCAATCTCGACTTCATAGTGGAGGCCTCTTGCACGGCGGCTGTCACGGTTGTTGCTGAACTTAAATAATCGTCTACATACATCCGTTCACGTACGACGGCAGCCATCTTTTCGTCTCCGGCATCCTCCATGATTTGACGTACTGTGCGGATGGCGACGAAAGGGGAGCAGCTGGCACCAAAAGGCAGTCGCTCCATCTTGTAAACCGCTGGCTCCGACGTTGCCGCATCTCGCCACAGGAAACAAAAGTACTTCGAATCTTCTGCTGAAAGCCGGAAACGGCTAAACATGGACTCGATGTCAGACGCCCAAGCGATTTCATGCCGACGGAAGCAAGTGACGACGGCGGCCAGCGCAGGTTGTAGAGCAGGGCCACTTAGCATTGCGTCGTTCAATGATTTCCCCTTAAAAGAGGCGGCGGCGTCGAAAACTATTCGTAATTTCACGCCCTTGTAGACACCGTGGTGGGCCAGGAAGTACTTTTCATCCGCTGGATCTTGAACCCGTGATGCATATCCTTGATCCAGAGTTTTCTGCATCGTCATTTCGTAGTCTCGTTCCAAATTCGGCTCGCGCTGGAACCTCCTGAGAAGGCTTTGGAAGCGATTGGCAGCCATGGGTCGATTATTCACGAGGTCCGGCTCCCCCTCCTTCCAGATAATTGGCACCTCATATCCGACGGGTAACCTCCGGGTCTTCTCCTCTGCCATCGCTAGAGCTCGGCGGTCGTCGGCTGATACACATCCGGCGGTGAATTCGGTCCCAAAGGCCTCGGTGTCGCAGAAACGACGAACTTCCGCTGTCAAATTATCCAGGGGGATCTGGCCAGCAATCGTGCAGCTACGAATGGATGTAACTTGATGGCCTCGGTTGGTAACTCCTCGCACGATCCAACCAAGTCTTGTTTTGCAGGCGATTGGTTCATAATCTCGCCCTTCTCTGGTCTCGCGAGGCACCAAAAGATGCAGGTAGTCTGTACCTACGAGAAGATCCACCTTTCCTCCCACTACTCCGACCGGGAGGTCGCGGAGGTGCGGCCAATTCTGCTTTTCTTTATTCCAATCCGTGATAGGAGTGGGGCTGGCGACCATCTTCATTGTTGAACCTTCCATCGTAAAGATTTCGCCTGATTCAGCGCGCAACTGGAACTGGACTCGTTTGGACTGGTATCGGTTGATGACTCCGCCGGCACCATCCACCGTCAACACCTGCGACGGCCCTTGCAGCTTTAAATTTGACGCAAATGACGTCCTCATCAGGGTGGTATCACTGCCTTCGTCGGCGAAAATATTGGCGAGTATCCAGTTACCATCTGCGGATTGCACGTGCAGCCTCATCATTCCCAGGGCCACTCTCTGTCGGCCAATGACACGAGCGGTTGAAGGACGGGCGTCCGTCGTCGACGGCTTCTCAGTTTCATGGAGCAGGATATGATGAAAGAATCTGCAGTCCGGTTGCTTGCACTGGCGCTTGCTTTGGCAATCTCTTGCTGAATGTCTGCAACTGAAACAGCCGAAACACAGCCGGCGACGCATGCAGAAATTGACCCGTTCACCCACTGAAAGGGCCTTAAAGTCTCCGCAATCTTGGAGCCAATGCCCCTTTTCGCATTTGAAGCAAAAGGGTTTCTTCGTTGAGCCAGCTCCGCCTCCATCTGTAGCTCTTGCGGACGAATGATGAGTCTTAGCTCGACGTGGAAAGGCTCCTCTTGGTGTTGATGATGGCCCTCCTGTCTCGTTGGCTTGATCCGCGGCTATGCTGTAGGCGTTGAGGTAATCGGACGCTCGCTCACAGATCCATGTACCGAAATCGTTGAGGCTGCGGAATTCCAAACGGCCACGTCGTCCCGCGTTCCAATCGAGTCGATCTTGCTGGTTGAGTCTTAAGCAGACCTTCTCGATGATGTCGGCTGATGATGCGGCTCCAATCCTGCTGAGGTCGAAGAGATGGGTCCGAACTCTTTCGGCAAAACGTTTGAACACTCTTGGTTCATTCTTGAATTCAAGTCGTTCGATAGCTTGGATGTGGGCGGCTCGCATCACATCTCTTCGTCCGAATGTCTCTTTCAGACGCACCAGTGCCTGCTTGTAGGCCGTCTCTCCGCCACCGAGCCCGTAGACTACATCCAGACATTCGCCCTTAAGGTAATGTTTTAGTAGTGCCAGCTTTTCTCCTGGGGTCTTCGGAGTATCGTGCACTAATGCACGAAACAGGTCGATCCAACCAAACCATTCAACGGCTTTTCCGTTATAAACGTCCAATTCCGCGGAGACGGCAGAACGAGAGGAGAATTGGCTATGGACCGGAAGTAGAAGGCCAGCATTGTAGAGATCAATCCAATCATCCGGAGCTTCCTGTTTGACGTTCAGGTTTCGTTGCTTGGTCCGCCATTCCTCGGCTGCTGGAGACCGTTTCTCTAGCTGTTGACTAACGGACGAGAAATGATCCGGATCTGGTTGACAGAGATTCAGCTGACGGAGAGCCTCTTGTGCTGCTTCGGCTTCTTCCCAAAGAGCGTTTGCCCGAGCTCTGACTTCATCACACTTCTTTTGAGCCGCTGCGACCTTTTCCTTATGGGCTTGCTCACGTTGCATGGCTGCATCCTTCTGTGCTTGGTCGCGCTGGTCTGCTTCTGACGGTGATATAGGAAACAGCGGCGAATTCTGATCGGGCTGGTCATCAAGTGGGTTTAATACTGATGCGGCTTCTCCTTCGCGACTGGACAGATAAACTTGGGCCGCTGCAATGACTTCATCCCCCTTGGAAGCGTAAGTTAGATGCGTGGCGTCTTGTCGTTCCGCTTCATCATCGTCTTCTTCTACGGCTGTGATTTCTGACTGCAAGACGGAGGTTCTGAGAATAAGATCATCGAGGTGTACCACCAGCGCCTTCACGCCTCTCCGTGAACCTGAAGCGTTGACCAAGGCTGTGAGGCTGGTGACAGCTCTGGTGATCTGTTGTCGTAACGTCGTCCTCTTTTTCTTCAACGTGGTGATAGCTGCAGCGTCCATAGTAGGTGGTGTCGATGGACCCAACGTTGAAGAAGAATCTCGAATCTGCGATGACCGGCCAGGAATCAAGATGAAGAGTTTCGATGACTTGACAGCAGGTTTAGGGCTCGGAATGAGCAACCAACACTAAACCGCCTAGAAGGTGAGAAGAATCTCGATGCAACAAGTAGGATGCAAGAAGGGTCTTGCTTGATGTGGAGAGATCTCCGGTTCGAAGGACCAAATGTTTCCACTTAATGAAAACCTGAGTTGGCTCGTAAGAGCAAAATCTCTTGTATTGTGTTCGACTTGACTGGTGTTCACATAAATGAACACGGTGTACTTTGTGATAAGGAAGTGGTGGTTCCTGAGAAGGAATAAAATAAGGTTAGGGACATAATCAGAAAGAGAGCGAGTAAAAATTTAGCTACCTGTGAAGACAGGCTACACACAAGGTGAGAATCACTCGTACACAGGGTCAACACCCAGAGGTGAATAGGCCTGGGAGGGAACATACATTATAATTAAGGTGATTGACATGAATTCATAAATAACACATACCAATTAGTGTCCTGTGACACACAAATGTCGGATAGATCGTCACACACTAGATTCAACTCGAGTGACGTCTCTGAAGAAACATACGACACAGGATTAGTAGGGAAATACAACATAAATTCATGATGGAAATACCTTAGAATAAGAAGAACGACACACACACACGCGGGTCCTTAAACCCAGTAAATTGACTTTGGGCAATCACGAACAAATCAGTTAAACACGAGAGAGAGAGAGTGAAAGCCCAGAATTCAACGTGGTTTACAGACGACATTAATTGACAATTGAGAAGGGGAAAAAGGAGGGAGGGAAAACGTTGCCAAATTTCAGACGGGGTGCGCTTTCGCCGATCCAATTTGCCTGCCACCGGCTCCAGCAACCAGCTGCCCAGCACCACCAAGCAATTTGCCACCTTGTACATCCCCACCAACTTGTCCGCCCATAGCCGCTTTGCCTTGCCCCAATAGTCCAGCTCAGACTTGCAGACCCTGTCCGACGCATCCTCCGTGTACCACGTCAAATTGCCAACCATTCGTTTGTCAGGCGCAGCCTCCAACTGAAATTCGTCCATTGACAGAACCCGAAATGACCAACACAAGAGCCTTCGATCTGATAACACGACATCCCGTGAATTCTTACCAACGTCTGCAAGTTGCTCTTCAACTGATGGAGTTCAGCATCGAGTGGTGGGCGAATGCTTTCACCGTCCGCAACTGCATACACGACATTAGACGTGTGTGCACCGTTTGCAAGGATCGTTACCATTACTTGCGCTGCATTGTGGAAAACGATCTCGACTCGAACAAAGAAATTCCCAAGGCGACGAGATTCGTCAATGAAAAATATGTCAACGAACCGAGTAACAACATGAACCACATTTACGCACTGAATGACCGTGGGAATCGCTACTGGTTTCCGGAAGACATCCGCCGCCGAACCTATCATTCCGCCAAAGAAGAACAATTTCAGAAGTATTTTGAAACGGACGTGGACATGTGGAAGTGGGGACTGCGTTACGATGAATACATTCCGCTTCAGATCAACCAAAGGGCACTCAGTTTTTGGATCGACAAAGCCGGGACACCGAACAGAAGACATTGCACACCTTGCGAGGGAACGAATCCTCTCCATCACATGAGTTGTACTGCCTATCCGCATTACTTGTACGAAGGTGGAACCCGGACCACTGAATACGATTACACCTGGTGGCCACCGCACCAGCTGTAAGTTTCAGGCCCTGTGTTACACGTTGAATAATAAAACTCTCGATTAAACTTGATTCTGATAATAAACAGTCGAATACAAATGATTTAAAAAAATATTTTTCTCGACTCTGAATTTACTTTATTTCCCTCTATTATTAGCCGATTACCCTTTATCAACGATTACCCTATACGGAACACCATTTTCAAATAATAACTGATGCAATTTATTTTCCGGAACTATAGCCAATTATAAGGATACAATTTTAAATAGCAAAGGAGGTGGTGCACAAAAGATAACGGTTTAGCCTGAATGGTCTTCTTCTTAGCAATTCATCATCCAACGAAGATTTTGTTGTTCGTTAGTTTTATAGTCGCGGGAAACATCTAGTAGGTTAATTATTTTGAGGCTCCAAAGGGTAAGTAAGCGCACATGTCGTCGCATTTCTTCTTGGACGCGAAACGATTTGCGTTGCCACCGCAGCCGCCGTAAATAAAATTTTTGCATTCGCCTTTATTACGCGAGTCAGTTGGCGGATCGAAATACCACGCAGTTACCGCCGCTCGGCACATTCCAGAGTCTTTTTTTAAAGTGCACACATCTGCGAGAAAAGAATTAATCATAATGATGTGTACAGTTTTGGATTTTTTGAATTTTAGTAGACTTACTTGCCGGTGTTGCGCACCTCTTCTCACATATCTTTTTTGTCCCGAAACTGTTAAAGTTGCTGCTGCATTCACCGATGTTGAACGAGTAACAAGTTCCAGTCGCTTTGTCGAAATACCAAGTGGGAAGTAATGTTCGGCACTTGACGGATTCTCGCTTCAAACTGCAAACGTCTGTTCAAAATTTGAATCATTAAGTATTTTCATACAGGTATAGGCCTATTTGCAGTTTCCTTTCCCTTATGAACTTGTGCGTTATACTTACCATCAAATTGGGCCGCTTGCGATGTGACCAACATCAAACTCATAACGAGAAACTGATATGAAAATAAAAAAATTTATATTAATTGACTAACGGTACAATCTCGACAATTAGTAGTCTGCTCATGATATGAACTGTGAAGAATAAAGTAATATATTTTAGCTTACCAATGAAAACATTGCAACAGATGTTTTCATGTAGCCTAATAAAACCGCTTGACAAATTTGAATGTAGAGACGACGGTGGAAATTGCTTTATTTACCTCTGGCTGCCAAAGCGTATCTGAAATATTTGAATGGTGTATTAGACAATATAAGATGCTCTAAATTATACGTTCTATTATATACTCAATTGAATTTCGCGTGCGTGCTGTCAATCTAAACTGGAATCAACCAATAGTAACTTGACAAATGTTATCCGTGTCCATGGGAAAAAAACTCACCGATATATTTAGCCAATGATGACATAATTTCGGCGGTAGTATTATTTTCCCGAGGTTAGTAATGCGGATAGCTGATACTCGATAACCAGTCAGAAAATAAAGCACGGGTTTTTCTCGTAGAGTTTCTCGTCAAGAGCGTGGTTTTTCTCTAAAAGCACGCAAATGTTTATTTTTATTGTTTGATTAGATTCATTTTACATTTCATCTTGACGTAATTCTTTAAATTAACATATTGGTAATCCCATACGCAGATCGCGTGCCTGTTGGTGTTGGTTCTTGCCGCCCAAATTCAAGCTCAAATTTACGGATACGGTCTCGGCGCCGCAAATGGTGGATACTACGGAAACTACGTTGCTATCCGTTCGCTGACGTTCGCGCCACCACGGCCTATACACAGGAATCCTCGTCACCTACGTCAATCCTGATCTTTCTCGGCCATCCAGTCAGCCAGGACTAGCGCTCGCACTCGAATCAATTCGATAAAAAATCGAAATTCGAGTTGAATTGTTTTTTTAACGTTATTTGAGTTGAAAATGAATTAAATCGAATTGCCAGAAACTCCATTAGAATCCATTCGAATGAAATCACGAAAAATTCTAAAAAGTTATTTCTTGAATTTGGCAAGAAATATTACACTAAAACATCCAAAATTTTAACCGCACTTAATTTAGTGATAATTCAATTACAATAGAATATCTCCTTCGTTTAACGAAACGAAGAGGTGGCACATCTAGCGGTCGAAATTGAAACTAAAAATGTTGTAGGGGAGAGTGGGGTTATTTGGACCGGTTTTGGTTTTTCTCGTGTAGGGCCTTTCCTAATCATCCGATTTGTAAAATAAATATTTTATTGTATTTGCCTCACTTTTTTCTACATGCAATATTTTTTATTTTATTTTAAAGTCGTTAGTTTACCCGCTACCGATTTTTAAAGTTGCGGAAAAAAGTGGGCGTGGAAAAATTCGGGGTTTTTATGGGGCAGGGCGAAACACTCTAAATAAAGCAATAAAATATTGTTATAAATTAATTCAAAAATATCATCCATAAGTAATAAAAGAACAAGCTTTTTGGGGAGGAGCCTGTGTCTGTCACGAACATTTTGGGGGAGGAGCTTATTCATGTCACAATGCGAATACGCTGTGATTGGTCAGTCGAGTCGCTGCCCAAAGATGCCCAAACAAATCAACACCAGATGTTTATAGCGTCGCCGTAATAGCGTAATCGTTGATGTCCCAACCATGACGCAACAACCAGCATCACCACCAGATGTCTATAGCATCGCCGTGATGACGAAATCTTCAAGTAAGGTAGGGAATCTACTGACTGGGCAGATTTCCCACGATAAGATCTATTATGGGCAGATCGTGCTATTAAGCTACAGAAAAGAGAATAGAAAAAGAGTCCGACTTTATGCTTGACCAAAGTTCCCCGGATTTGACCGGGGCTCAGGCTACTCGTGCGATTATATTTTCCACCTAGTATTTGTTTTTCACTATGGTTTTAGATTTTTTGGTATGTTTAAAAATTATTTGTTTAAAACCCCCAAAAACGCTTTTAGGAGAACTTAAATTATAAAACACATTTTTGAAGTAAGAAATTTTATTGTTTGGGGGATTAAAGATAAAAGGTATATCTACACTTTTGCTATCTCATTTTTCTTTTAAAATTTTGAGTAAATTCCAAAAACATCCTGTATTTTTTTAAAGATTTTTAGAGGGCTTTTTTTATTTATTAAAAAACTAAAAAACTAAATGTACAAAAGTAATAATTTTTTAGCGAATAAAGTAAATACCTATGAACAACATCATAAATTAATTTAAGAATTTTATAATTAAAATAAATATTTTTTAACTTGCTGTTTCACATAGTACAACAGACTATATCACCACCTCTCCACTTTCCAATAAAAACATTTTTTTTTTCAAATTTGACAAGAATTGACCCAAATATTCGTGAATATTCACAATGAATATATTCATGAATCGGGAAATGAATATTTGCCCAAAAATTTCACAATCCGAATGAATATGAATTTGGATTTTTCCAATTCGAAATGAACTGAATATTTGAAAAATCTAAAAAAAAACGCAATTCGAGTTGAAGCGATTTGAATCAAACGCAATTCGGGTGCAAGCGCTAGCCAGGACGAGCTGGACCAGGCCAGCTTCCCTCTAGCTCACCCCGGACAGTTCACCAGCAACCTTCGTGGCAGTTTCGGCAACCATATCGGCAACTACGCTTATATGAAAGTCGACACGCATCGGATTCTAATCGGATCATTGGCACACATCAGCTCTAATGATCCTGGGTCATGAGCCCATGACACACACACGGGATTGTCCTATAGATTATGCCTGAGAATTTTTTACATCTGAGTTTTCTTCGGTCTCGGTCGGTCTCGGCTGGTTGTGAGGCGTCAAACAATGCCGCTTGGCTGTGCCTCTCATAGATAAATACCAGATTTAGCATCTAAAAGAATTGTGAGAGTATAACGAGTCAAGTTCTCATGTAGGGCCTAATAACCACCCTACGCCCAGAATTAATTTTTGTATTCTCTTCTTTCCTCTGCTTCTTCTCGCGTTATATTTTTACTCTTTCCCCTTCTTTTGGACGCACGTTCTTCGTTATCGCCGAACGATTTTTAATGATCAATGCTGACAAGGCGGCTAGCTCATGTATTTTACCGTCTGTCGATTCTCGTATTCTCGATTATGTTTTGATACGAAGAGTCGAGAGACGGAAAGCTAAAGTTAAAGGAAAAATTTAATTTCATTCCCTTTCGTGGGCCCTGGCTTTTCACCGGGACATGATACGCCGACCCAATTGGAAATGGGGCTTTTTAGTCGGATGACTTTTCTCTCTGTGTGTCTTTATAAAACATGTTGCCCCTTCTCTATATACAGTACCTACCGAAAGTTTTTGGAAGCCCGAGAGGACCTTATGCAAAAACGCTGTTTTTGCAGTTCTCTCTCAATAGTACAGTTTTTGAGCAAATGCTTTCAATTTGGTGTGGAGATAGCTAGAGGTAGTGGGAAGACCTCTGATTTTTTTAAAGATTTTTGTTTACATTTCCTGAAGTACTTTTGGCCGGTTCTAAAAGTCTTTGGAAAGCCGAGAGGACCTTATGCAAATAAGGTCACTTTGGCCTTTTTTTCAGTTGAACGGCTAGGGCTAGGGAAACACTTTATAAAAAATAAACCTGCTTTAGTTTTATTTAAGCTATTATTTTTATTTTTTTTTAATTTATATTATCTAAGTTGAATTTTAAGTTGAAAAACTAAAGAATAAAATTCCCATTTTTTCCGCTCCCATCCCTTTTTTTCTCTCGCGCCAAAGAAAAAACAAAGGGATGGGAGCGGAAAAAAGAGGAATTATAAAATTTCGTTTTTTAATTGTAGCTGATTTATTTTAAAATTTAATGTGGCAAATGCCATTGATTAAAAAAAGAAACGTTGCAAAAGAATATATGGCAATTTTGCTATGCAGACGACTATAGCAGACAAGGGGTAGTAGAAAAGTGTCTATTTCGCTGCTACAAACGGCGCACCATACCATCGCGGCAACGTATTATTTGAGTTGAGATGATGTCTGCTACAATAGCCCGCCCCGCCTTGTCTGATCAATTGACGTATGCCACATGATGTCAGATTTTGTCTAACTTTGTCTGACGTCATTTGACCTTCGTCAATCGGTCATCTTTTATTCTAAATTTGAATTTCAAATACAAATTACAGACATAAATTAATATTCAGACACAAATACATTTTTTGTTGTTGACTTGTCGTATGGGTTTTTTGCGTCTTCTTTATATCCTGAACTGACTTCAACAGTGCTGCTGATTGTCGATGGGCTACACAAATCAATTGTCGATGGGCTGCACAAATCAATTGTGTTCCCGCTTTGGTTAGTATTAGATGTGGTTAGGAGAATTAGAGGTGAGGTGGTAAAATTGGTGGTGTTTGTCCATCCCTCCGTGTCGGTAGTTGATGACCAGGATGTTAATGAGTATGATGATGTTGATGTTGATGAGTTGATATGAGTTGATATGTCCGACATGGGGGTGGACATGGGAGTGGACGTGTGGTTTGGTAAGGTAAGCTGCAATTAAACTCTATAACTTAATACCAAAAATTGCCACGTAACACAGCCTGTTTCCAATGAAAGGAACATACGGAATGATGGACTTCAGGAAAACACTTCTTTACCGCCCTATATACGGCTATTTCAAAATCAGAAACAAATTCTTCAACACATATACAGAGTTAACAGGGTTTTGTATCGCCTCAAAAACCTTTACATAGTCAAAGACTCTTTAGCGAATTCCTTTGGTGCTGCTCTAAATGTGCCATCCATAAACCACTGACGACAGCTTCCTACAAGTTGGCGTTGTTCATTCGTTAAAAAAAGCTTGTGGCGGAACCGGGATGACAGAGACCCTGCAAGTATAGGGAAATATGTATGTGTATGTGAAACAATCTCGGTCTAAATTAATTAGAAAAATTTTAGAAATTAATATTTGTAGTTGTGTTCTATAAAAAATTGGAAGATAGATGATAGTTACCATCTACTGCACCCAGGTTGATTTTTTAGCTTGGTTCTGTCAGGTCAATCTTGGGAAAGGGATGTTCTCTCTCCGATTTACAGCCCCAATAACATGTTTAACAAACGGAAGCTGCGTTTTCAGAACCTCTACAGCTTTCGTAGAAAGACAATTCTGAACAATCTCCCCGGTCGTGGCAAATGGTTGTTTTCTTGATGCCTCCTTAGTGTCCCTAACAAATTCCAATATTATTTCCGTTCTAACATCGACAGATTATGAGATTGCTCAGTGCTATGGGGAGGAATTTAAAATATTGTTGACTGTAGATTTTCATGTCATTTTTTTCTGTTGATAATGGCAGTTCCTCTTGCATTCTTCCGTCGGTTTCTTGGTAGCTCCGAGCTAATAGATGACAACTAAATAAGAAAAGAAAGCGTCTGGAAATCAGACTTAATCATAAGAAAAAAACTCAAAGTTGAATCAAATGAAATGATTTTTTTGGGGAAACGCGAGAACGATCGACAAGGCACTTTAACATTTTCCCATCATGATGTGAAAAAGGACCAATGCCAAGTAGACCAACTAGAATGATTTAAAAGACTGAACCAATAGCTCATGCAGTAACTTACCAAAGCACTTCCTTGAATAGTTCTATAACAGTCATTAACGTAAGAATTGGGGTCTTCATTGTCGTCACTTTCACTTTCTGACTCTCGGAGAGAAGCACTCTGTACATAGACATCAGATTCTTGTTCAAATGTTTCCTGGAACGAAGATCTAACACTGACATCTGGCCGCAGTCCATTCATTTGTCCATCCATTTTTCATCTATATAACAGACGCCCGACCCTGTAAGAATTTAGAAAATAAGTTGCAATCATATACAAAGGTAAAATTCGAATAATGAAATCTAATCTTACGTTCCATTTGTAGTTACACTCATTGAGTATGACAAATTAAATTTTTTTACCCTTCTTGCATTTTTGTTATGTCCGCAATTTTGTTGATGGTGGGACTGGGACATTCGACCGCGGTTAGCTCCAAATCTTCTTCGTTTTCGAAATCTTCCAGCTGAACGGGAGTGTCTTCTGATGTCGTGTTCTCCATCTTGACGATTGCAGATCTTGACTGATGTGTTATGCTAAGTGTTGCCATCCATTATATACTAACCAGTTGATGAGGTCTATTCGTAACCTTGACTATATGTAAAACGTTTACTTTTACGAGAAATGGGTGACGGTAACGCGAATTCCAAGTTAATCAAACGGGTTTCTTCAAACCTCAAACTATTTATTTCTTCCGTTTCTCGTGAAGAATTTCGTTTATCGTCAATGGATTTTTCCAAAAAATGTTATGAAACTATTAAATGTCATCAAGTTGAATGAATAAGTCCTTTATGTTAACGTGTATAAACATCTCCAGTGAAATGAATAAAAGTTAAATTTTCCCGTGTAATATGTTGTTTGTTGAGTATAGCTTCCGCCTTTTTTTCGTAAAAAATTCATTTAAAATGCTCCTCTATTTTGAATGCTTTTGGTTCTTCATGGAGACGATTTTCGCCTGGAGTTTCGCCGCACTAATATGTCTTTTGTACGTGATGGCGTATTTTTTATTGAAACGTTGCTTTGGTTTTAAGGCAAATCTGGATGATTTCGTATAACTTTAAATTTTTTGTTTGTACGAATCTAAGTGTATCATCAATGTTTGTGATCATTGGAAACCTTATTTTTAATTTAGACATTAAAAAGAAAGAAAAAAGTGAAAATGACTTTCGGAATAAAATTTGGATTACATTTAACTGAGTAATTTAGTCAGACATCAATTTTTTACCTTTGACAGCTAGCTTTATTACAAAGAATGGGTTGTTTATATAGGAAGAGACTATTTTTGTAGTATAGAGTAATAGTATCGATATTTGTGTTCCGAGTCGAAAAGGAGATTGTTTCAATGGTATTCCAGTTGTGTGATATCTAACTTAGGTATAGGAAGTTATTCTTGTGGTTCTTTAGTTGAAAAGGGTAGCCAATATTGTTATTTTTGAGAGTATGCTTACACTCAATGGGATGTTCATGTCATAAAAAGATAGAGTTCAGCAATGTGAGTAAAAGCTGCAGGTCATTGGATTAGCACTCAACATTTTTATCAATTTTTGCAGAAGATCATGCTGAGTCTATATGTTGCTCCAGTAACATCGGAATTGTATGGAATCTAAAGTAGATGAAGAATTTTAGTCTCTTTTTAATGAAAGTGCATTGAACATTTTGTCTTATTACCTTGGGCAGCATGCTTATCCAAACATTTTCAAAAGTAAATGTAGCAAAAGACAAGAATTCAGTGTTGTCGAAATCAGCTGGAGGCCATGTGAGTGATATTCAGAATCCGTATCATTATCAAGAGAGTGAGATGAGAACTACATGGTGTGTATGGAATGAAATCTCAACTAGAGGAAATTAAAGTAAATGTAGGATGTTAGCTTTGATTGTCTGTGGGTGCTATCGATATTCAATTTAAGTACCTTTTGAAGTGTGTTTTTTATACAGGTAGTGGTATGCAACGTTGATGCTTTTGACGATGTTGATGCATAATTTAAACTACAGACGAATTCGGTTGAACAATCCCGATGTATGAAAGAATCTAGTCCACAAAAGTCGTAAAATTCAACAGATTTTTCTCCTTCATATTTGACAAATTCACGACGTCACCTCCAACGTCATTATGCGTGAGTCTTCGGGTTCGGAATGAAAGTTTAGCCTTTGATTGCTTGTTCTTTGAACCTGAAATGATCACATAAAAAATTTGAGGCACCGGATTGGATTCAGGTACGACGTCTTCCCTTTTGAACTCCATCTGTTGGTAGGTTGCTTTGGGGAAATATATAGAGATTAGATGCATCCTCATCTTTTGTTCCAAAAATATCATCTTCTGGTTCAAAATATTCGCTGATCGCCAATTGTGAATACGCAGGTGTCGATTCAACGTCAAGAACGATCAGGATACTGTACTATTAAATTCACTTAAAACACAGGTGCTACAAAGAATGTGCATCCATTGTATGTAAACTAATTATTGGAGGCAAAGAGGATACTGTGAATGCATTCCCTTTTACTGACAATGAGTGTCATGAAGACGACTATGATGAAACCAATGAAGAACCGAGACAAAAGAAACGTAAAAGAAATAGAATGGGAATCAATGTTGAGAAAATGATTGATATGATTGTGGTGAGAGAACTTGATAAGAAAGGAGAGAAGGAATTTTAAGAATTGAGAAAAGATATCTATCTTTTCTCAATTCTTTGTTTTCTCAATTCTTTTATTTAAACAAAAACGTAATGACGAAAGGATACAACAAACCCAAAACCCCATAAGAATTCTGATGATTGCTGTAATACAATGGAAAACAAGGAGTGAGAGACTAGATTAGGGACAGTAGTATAATGAAAGAAATAAGTGATTTGTGTGATTCGCCTCATTCAATATTCTAAAATTTTGTTAATTAATGGCATTAATATTAATTATAAGCAACGATAATTCTCAAATGACATATTTTTTCTTTGAATACGGGGCTTTTAGTGGTTTATTTGTGAATTTTTAGTCATGTCTGCTAAAATACAAATCCATCTATAATAACATTGACATTAAAAACAGATTATCTCATTTTCAAGTTATCGGCCATTTCTGGTGATCAATGAAGTTTGTAATTTCTCCCTGTTTTGCTTGACATAATATTGCTAAAATATCATTGTTTTCTCATTGACTTGTTGGATTTACATTACAATGTATGGCAATATTACCTGGAGTAAAAAGTTCGCCATAATATCGCCTCTTTCTGAAGACAGCAAATGTTGTGCAGCGTACATAATGACACAACAATATTCGCAACTTTCTCAATATTGACATGAACATCGTCTTGGATTCTTCGAAATATATTTTTTAATTTGCCAAATAAATGTTCAACGACCATTTTCGTAGCTGAAAATTTAAAATTAAAAGTTCCTTAGAAACCAGCCAGGTCCTTTTTCATATGATGATAAACACCACTCTTCAAAAGGAAACGCTGAATCCCCAATGATGTGAAACCGTTTGGGATTAAACAAAATAGAACAACAATTACACAATTTGTCATTCATAAACTTAAAAGAAATCGTGAGAGCTTGCAGTGAATCCACTAAACACATACGAAAAAGTGCCATCATAAACAACACTGACCATTATCTAAAAGGTAAATTGTGTCAAGTATACGTTCCTGTACGTTTTTTAGTATATATGTTGTTCATTGACGAGAAAAGGAACTTACTTAATTGTGTGTATGATTTTTATGTAGCTTGCTCAAAGACTTGGACTTCGCTCTTCCTCAGCAGTGGCTTTTTTTTACTTGATTCACTGCCAACATTTTCAATGCAAAAGATCCTGTAAGTTTTTTTAGTATGTGTTCTTTGACGGGAAATGGAAATGACTTAATTTTATGTTTGGTTTTTATTTAACTTGCTCAAAAGCTTGTGGCTTGAGTTCTTCTACAACACCAGGACAACAACGGATCAGGTGTGTCATTCACACGTCGTAACAATTTTTAAAATGCCAGTTAATTTTTTTTATTGTTGCGTAGCTGAGTTTGGTTAACTCTAATTAAAAATAAACTAAAAAAAAAAAACTAAAATAATAACTCTACTTGTAGCCACTTTACATCTTGCTTCAATGTCAGTTCGATGACTTTTCAGGTATGCAATTCACAATAATCACAACAACTAAGCATGTTTTTGTTTGTATTTTACAACAACATTGTGCACTATGAAGATTTTCGTTCCACAGCACCACTTACAAATTGGTTTGTTCTAAGGCTTTACTTCCCGTTATGAAGTTGGAACTATCTATTCGGAAATTATTTTTACATTGAAATAAAATTTATTGGCCAACTTAAAAAAAACTACTAAAGTAGGGCCTATGATGATGGCACGTCTCCATCGGCATGTGAAAGCAGCGTTAAGTAGAAAAATGCTTTATGCTTAAGTTACTCATTGTCGGAAAATTTTGTATATTCTTCGAGAGACGTGCAAAAACTATAAGAAAGGGAAAACTTGGAATTTTAATTGTGTGATTATTCACAATGCTGATTACTTAAAAAACGTAAGCACAATTCAATGATAAAACTAAGCTAACTCAAATAAATTTTTATATTCTCAAGGGAAGCCTCTATTTCTTGGAGAGTGGAATAAAGGGATAGATTTTTACAACTGGAATTTCTATCACACAATGTGGAACAACACATAAAACAGAGAACGTAACTGCTATAATAATTGTGTATTGAAATTATAAATGGCACTTGTACAGCAATTTTTTTTTACGTTACAGTAGGTTTACTAATCTCTCATCAGCGAAGGTACTACATATTGATTTAGTTAAAAGATCTGCTGCAAATGAAATGGAGAATGATGAGGAAGTAGAAAATGTTGACAAAGAGTATGTATTATTACATTCAAACGACGAGTCATTGCTATCAAACGATACACAATTACTAATTATGGACAGCGAATCCTCTATGAACAACGAAGATTCTCTGCAAATGTCAGGTACTCATACGTGTGTTTCAATGTTCTCAATTTACACCGTTTAATTATATTGTCAGTTTATGTTGTCAGTTTAATGAAATTTCAAATTACGATATTATGCAGTCAGGCTTGTTAATTTCTTGAGCAGGCAAATAGCACTATATGTCTTTATATTAAATTGACGGAAGGTATACTAAAAAACACAACTTTCCCCCTTTTTAGATTTCTTTTGCGCTTTTCCTTTCTCTTCTTCCCTCCCTTTCCCTCTTTCAACTTTCCCACCAGAATGAACAAAATTAGAGGAACAGTGAGCTTCCTCAGCTATACCTTCCGTCAATTTAAAATAAAAATGTATAGACCAATTTGCCTGCTCAAGAAATGAACAAGTGAAACTGTATACAGGTTCCATTAATGTATCATGTAGTAAAGATGTATTGACAACAAAACAAATATTGACTTCCATTGCTTCAAGTCAAAGCTAGAAATCTGTCAAATATCCTTTTGAATCGGATACTTCAACCGAAATTCGGCCTCAACTGTTTCTCAAAACATCGACACCCACTCCTTCAACTTCATCATCAGCTGGTATAGTGTAATTGTTGATATTACTGCATTTTTAAATTTATCTTCCTAGTTATCCATGCAAAGCGCAAAAGGAAATTAGAAGAATCTCAAGCAGAAAAAGATATGTCGATGCTTGTGTCACAGTTGATTTATGAGAAACCAATCATAAACAAAATCATAATGTGATTGAGAAAAAAGAATATCTTGAAGTGAAGAAGGAATCGAGAAATTATTGCAAAGTTTTGGCCGATAAAGATATAAATGCTTTGAAATGATCAATTCATATACACGTTTAGGTACAATAATCTTCTCATTTATAGTTGCCAAGATCAAGAGTAAGAGCATAAAGGACGATGTACGATTACAAATGGAACAATTATTATATGAAGCAGGGAAAAAAGAGAAGGAAAAGTCCAAGATTAGGAAGAAGAAAGAAGAGGACAGGTTGAACCAAGCTTAATCATTCTTTGAAATTAGATTGGAACCCATTGTATTACGTTACTCAGCGTTATAAAATCAACAATACAGATCATCTCGAACAATTCTTCCGATGCCATTAATCTTCCTTCTCAGAATTTCTACCGGTTTCTTTGACAATCCCCCTCTGCCATGGCACTGCACCTTCATTTAAAATGCATATTTTAAACTTATCGCGAATCTTTTTGGCGACAGTTGTGTAGTTCACTCCTGTTCCTGGCCACAAGTCACTTAACAAAGATGTAATGATAAGATTAATTGTTTTATGCCTTGCTTTCCTTAAAAATATTTACCAATACATTGGTGTTATTGTATTGTCCGTCCTCCGGGCCCCTTCGATTTAAATTCCCTTTGCATAAAAATGATCTGGTAGCTTTTGATTATCCAATTAGAAGCGGCTATCTTCGCGAATCAGCATATTGTGCAACACACACCTGCCTTTATGTAATTTTCAATATTTTGAGGGCTTCCAATCATGGGCTTGCGGAAAATGCGCAATTGATTGGCGACAATCCCGAAAGCATTTTCAATTGTTCTTCTTGCTCGAGACAACCTAAAGCACCTATATTGTGCAGTGATATGTCTGTCCTATCTTATTACCTTATAAGGTGTTTATGGAAAATGTATTGAATTCTACCTGTAATTGAAGATAAGTTCTGCTTCAGTCAATGATCTTGTGCTTCGTCTTCGTGTTGGTTTTAAATGGAAATGCATCATTCTAGATAAAAAGGCAAACATATTGATCAGTGTTGAGTATTTAAATAGCACGTCAAAGTATCAAACATTACCATTACAAAAACGTAAGGTGATAAATTACTGAAGTAAATCAGTGTTATGGTTATGGAATACCCAAACAACAATTATCAAGGTCTTCCGCAAACTGCGAAGATGCAAATATACTCGCATCTCCCTGGTTTTGGGGTTGAAGGCGGTGCTGTCGATATAGGCGGGACGGGTGTCGCGAATAATCGGGCCGGTGGTAGCAACTTCTGGGTCAACCCAATCGACGGAGTCGACAATGCGGCGGGCCTTCCGGTGGGTGTGGCCATCGTGCGTTGAAATGTAGTCGCTGGAGCTGCCGGAACATGATCAGCCGTGTTGGTCGTCTGCACGTTTTCTGCCGGTGGTGGTTGACTGAGTGGCGCTGGTTGATTAAAAATGCTCGGCAGCAAGGTGCGTCTTCTCACAGACCCAGACGGAGCGCTCGATGTTGACATCGCTCGTGTTTCGTTGGCCGCGCCATCGGCACCGGTGATGTCGGCTAACTGCTGCCGCATGATGGCGCCAGTGAGTTGTTGCAGCTCCATTTCGTCCTTTAACTTCCGCTGTTCACGATCTGCATCTATTTGGCGTTGTCTAACTTGCAGCTCTCTCAAAGAATCATCTTCTTCCGCTTGACGTTTCGCCTCATCCTCCGCTTGTTGAAGTTTGAGTCGAGCTTCTTGCTCTTTTCTTTCAGCTTCCAGAATTTTCGCCTGCGCGGAAGATACGCTGCTGTGTCTCGACGATGCTCGGGTTGCAACAGAAGCGGACGATTGAGGTTTTGTAAGGAGCAGGTACTTGTCGCAGTCTGCCAGTAACTTTTGTTGGTCATAAATGACGGCTTGAATCCATTGTCGTTGACCCTCTAAGTCATCTCTCGAAAAATTCGCCAGGTTGGCGCAAACGTATCGGTCATGCCGCCTCTCCAACTCTTCGAAGTCTCGAACGTAAACTGCTCGAAGAGCCCGTACTTCATCGCGGTCGGAGCCGATTCTCACTGCTTTCATCATCTTCTTCCCTGACTTCGTGTGGACCGATTTCCCGCCGGTACGGAGGTTCTTAAGATGATCCGGATCTTCGGTCGCTTCCGGATCAAAATGGGCCTCCTCCTCTTCATCGTCAACTCGTTCGTCGTCATCTTCTTCATCGATAGGCGGAAGGGCTATTGCTTGTGACTCCATGTCGAAGCCTGTTCACTTCCGAAGATGAAACGCGCGTGTTGTGGTCGATCGGGTAGATGAGATGATGTAAGATGGTGATGAAGGTGAGCAATGGCGGGCGAGATGACGTAACGAATAATAATAAAAGACGCAACCAATAAGGCGGACTTGGAACCAAAGACGCAACCAATAAGGCGGACTTGAAACAAAGACGCAACCAATATGGCGGACTTTAAACAGGGAACGATAGGCACAACAAATAAGGCGGACTTGATAAAAGACGCAGCCTAAATATGGCGGACTTGACGGAAGCAAGACGCAGCCAATAAACGTGCCAAACGGGAGACGCAACCAATAAATATGGCGGACTCGACAAGGCAAAGATGTAGCCGAAATAAATGTACCAAAAACGAGAGACGCAACCAATAAATATGGCGGACTCGACAAATCAAAGATGTGGCCGAAGTATATTGTATGAGAGACGCAACCAATTAGGCGGACTTGGGCGAAAGACGCAACCGACGTGGCGGACTTGCCGGGAGCAAGACGCAGCCAAAAAATGGCGGACTTAAAGGCGCAAGACTCAACCTATAAAATGGTGGACTCAACAAACAAAGCGAGAGACGCAACCAATAAGGCGGACTCAACAAACAATAGGCATGGCCAAAGGGATTTATTTTAAAACGAAGCGCGATCAAAAAGGCGGGGAGTGGCTAACAAAGGACGCAACCAATATGGCGGACAAGGAATTTATTCTTGACGTCCTTTGTGCTGTGCGGTAGAAACTTGTTGATCGGTTGATTTCCGTTTGGCGAGGATCTGCTGCATAATTTCTTCTGCTTCTTTGATGAGCGCTTCACGGTTGTGAATGATTGGTGCCGGAGAAATTGGACGAACGGCCGGATCAGGATTTCGGCCGGCTCGGATGGTCTTGGCGATTTCTTCGGCTTCCTTGATCGCCTTGTCGATGATGGCCTGTCGATCGCTTACGGGTTGAACAATGATGCGGCGATCGACGACTGGTCTGCGAATGATCGCGCTCCTGCGAGCGAGCGCCAAAGGTGGCGCGCGTGCGTCGGGGAGAGCGGCAGGATTTTGATAGCGCGATCGACGGACGACTCTTCTCTTCTCTCTCAACACTGCCTTCTGTTCTTCGTCCTTCTTCTTGCCACGAGGCAGTTTCAGGCTAGGGGGGAGATCAGCTCTCCTCTGGCTCAAATTGGCGATGAAAGATGACGGGGTGGTAAGATGGCGACGATACGGGCGGATGTGTTGAGATGCGATGATACACGATTATGAACGATGGGACACGAGGGTCGACGGAGGGTTTCACGCGTATGCGCAAACGGCGAAACCAACGAATCTGCCACGCGGGTCTTTCTCGGAAACGTGATGGTGATTTTCGGTATGACGGGGTGATGGTGCTGCACGGACCTGTAGACGAATGTACCGGGCGGGATACAGGAAGCACCGATCAGCCGAACGTCGGTATGCAGGAAGCGGGTCGCAGAGAGTGTAGTTGAGCTCAATCCAATCTCTGGGAATTTCCTGACGGAACGCGTGTGTGAGAGGGCCGATGGGCCGAGGAACGTCAATTCCCGGTCGATGCACCAAATGTTTGCTTCTCACACCGGAATGAAAAACTTCAGAGTCGCAATTAACTGGAGTCGAATGTATTTCGGCTCAGGGAAAAACGGGAACACAAAATCAGGTTTAGGCGTCGGGACGATAGTTGCCAGCTATACGTCCCCACGTTAAACACAGAGAAAAATCGGAAAACGGAAAGCGAAACTGAAACGTAAAGTGTGGAGCGTCGGCACATGTGCGCTCTACACCAGAAAAAAACTTTAAGTGAATAATCTTCTCGGTTTGGCTCCTCCCTTCTTGCCCGATTCCCTTACTCTCGTTACAGGTGTTGCCGGATTGATTTTCTTTGATTCGAGTGGGTCCGAAAAATTGACAACTTTGGGAATCTTAGACTTTCCAACAGCAAACATATTGATCAGTGTTGAGTATTTAAATAGCACGTCAAAGTATCAAACATTACCATTACAAAAACGTAAGGTGATAAATTACTGAAGTAAATCAGTGTTATGGTTATGGAATACCCAAACAACAATTATCAAGGTCTTCCGCAAACTGCGAAGATGCAAATATACTCGCATCTCCCTCTCTACCATAAGCCCCGATATCGAAATCAATGAAACAGTAATTTGCATCGCAAACGGTGAACATAAACCTTTGTAGTTGTACCAATTAGAGCCACCGTTGTCAGGGCTTTGCATTGCGAGGTGCTTTCCACTTCAGCCCCAACACAATTTAGGAAAAACCAAATTTTGGATAAGTCATTCGATATTTGTTTCCATTGATTTGTATCTGACAATTGTAAATACGTAGGAGCAAGGATGTCATACACTATTCTCCATGTTTCGTTCACTAATTTAGATACTATGTCCTATCCGGAAGGAATAGGAAAGAGAACGCATACAGTCTCCTGATGCGAGGAACCTCAGAGTCAACGCCAATCTTTGGTCTATTTTATTAATGAAATAATTACTTAACGATTTCAGTTTAATGATTTGTAACATTAAAATCTTACCAACTGGAATAGAATGTCCCATTTTTGTGTCTTTCTTGAATAATTAAGGGCCTAACATGACCAAAAATTTGTTGAAAGAGGCTGGGGACATACGAGTAATGTTCCTGAATGTAAAGCCGTATGCCAAACTATTCTCTGCCAGTAGAATAGTAGTGTACACAGAATTTTTCTCTCGTTTAGGTTCTGAATTATGGAACCGGGTCCACAATCTACCTACAAATGAGTAATATGAGGTTTTCAGATTGTTTGTGGTGATCTCTCAACTGGAATTATAAAACTATCAAAAGGTCAAAAGGAGATTATTGGCTAACAACCTTCGTCGGTGACGTTTAAACAATAACAACAAACATACAACCTTGGCCTTCCAACCCCACATTTCAAAAGTGTTTTGACAAATAATTCGTTCTCTTTCTTGATCGTTATTATCAAAATAACTAGAGACTTCTTCATCGGATGAATCACTTAGGTTTTTTCACTGATGTCTGTTGAAGTTGATGAAGGAAACTGTTGATATGCTGTTGATATTGACAAGTACTCCAACTGACAAACACTACACTACATCTACTACAAGAAAATTGGGGTTCGAATTGACGTTAAAACCCAAGTTCAGAGTACGAAGATTCTAACGTAAATTTTTGTTCGTAAAAAACTAAATGAAATTTACGTAAGAAAAACGTAAAACGAAGGACGTTTACGTTGTACGTAATACGTAGAAAAGATTTGTAGTGTGAACGAAGCTTTAGTCATTATTTTTGCTGAAAACAGTCAATGGCAGAACCTATCGCTAGAACAATAAGTTCGAAAAGAAATTTACAGCAAAAAATACGAAGAATGAGTCGATTCATCAATTGATGCACTTCAGGGTTTCTCAAAAGCAGATGATTTATGGCTTGACATAACAATAATGCATCTATTGGCAAATTTTTTAAAGAATGTTGTGGTTCTAAGGGCAAAAAAAAATTTGCAAGAGAAATAACATTGTATAAAATTGGTCAATTGATCGATTTTTATTTCTTCAAATCGAATGATTAATGTTTTTAAAAAAGCTAGTCACACATAAATGCCTTTAAAATGGTAAAATGGTTTTTAACTTTAAAATATTGAATGTATTTGTCTTTTTAAACTGGTTTTAAACAGATAAGACTCAACGCTGTTTTTTTATTAAATATTTCCATACTATGGCTTACCGACAGGATATGGAAAATATTCTGTTTTACCCTTTTTCACAAAGCAACGTATGTATTTGTTAATTTAACCACAATCAGATCCCGCGGAGGTCCTTCGGGAACTAAATCAAACAAGAAATTCAAAATAAATTCTGAAAATTTAGTTGCTGAGCAACGGATGCCATCCGGAATGCTTAACTTCCAAGGTCGTCATTTCGTCATTGCGTCCAATTTCGCGTTTGACTGTTGGACTGGAAGCCATCGATATTCCGGTACAACGGGACCAAGAAGAAAAGATAGCGTGTCGAGAGCAGGAAATTGGTCAAAGTGTAAGTCGAGCTGGACACGACCAGTTGAGACGCTGTGACTGAGGATGAACAGGAGGACACTGTGACCCAGAAGGAACTGATGAGGAACAGAAGGAACGTTGAGACTGAGGATCTTTCTTGGTGGATTGGATCCTTCTTGGTGCCAGTTTGGGAGCTGTGGATGGGGCATTACCCAATGTGAAATTCCTCGTAGGCTGACTTGGTCGTTCCGTTGCCGTCAGCGCCATCCAACCACTGCCAACTCAACCGGACTGTTTGGCGTTAAGCGGGTGGATGGGTTCTAGTCGGAATCACGCAAGAGAAGGGGAGAGTCACTGTAAAACTTCCTCCAATTTCAAGATGACGCCGTCGCCGCTGCCGAAGGATCCCCTGGCAGAGTCGTGAAGCAAGGAAGAACCGGACTGAGGGTGGACATGCCGTGCGAGCGTTCTCGGCTCTGACGAGCACAGCGTAGGACGTGGTGGGTTGCAAGTCTGTCAAGACGTCTTGAGCCATTCTGCCAGCCAACCATCAAGGAGTTGGTCGTCTTGTGGAGGAGCCGCAGCTGAGATGGAGAGCCGGACAGAGCCATTGGGTTGCTCCTACGCGAGAAGGCGACGTTCAAGTTGCTCTGGCTGGCCAGCGTAAGAGAGGCCGTCCAGTCCACCGTCTGACTCCGGATCCAATCCAACAGGCTTAAATTCTGACGTTGGACGTTGGTTGCTTTTATCGCGAGCGCTCGGTGGCTTATAGGATTAGGGCCGGCATGGTAGAAAAAGAAACTTTTAAGATTTGTTTCGATAATTTTAATAATAAATATCTCGGCTTCTCAGCCGAGTATCGAAAAAATATGGAAACTGTTTGAAGAGGTGGGCTATCTCATCAATTTGAAACAATCAGAATATTTATAGGTACAGCATTTGACGAGAAACTGTTGCACAAAAACAGCAAAAATTCAAAATTCTGGCTACCCCCCCCCCCCCACAGTTTTTTGCTCATATCTCCAAAACAACAAGAGGTAATCGATTGCGGTTTTCACCAATTGACTAAGCAAAACATTTGGAACTAAACTCATCTATTTATGTATTTATACAACCCCTATTGCTGATTTCCGAAAAATAAAAAAAATGCCGAAATGGTCTCTTTGAGTGGCGGATTTCTTGTAAATATTAGCTTAAAGCCTTAAACCTACACTGACATATTGAGAAATGTACACGGAACAAAACTCACTTGCTAGTTCAATGCAAATTTCCGGAAGTTGACAAAAAAGCAAATTAGCAAAAATCTAACAAGGGAACTTAATTGCTGGAAAGTTTACAGTATTATAATCCATATCATTATCTTACGTTAGCTGCCGATATATGTCTTTGGAATTGAGTAAAATAAAAGTAACTGAAATGAATGTTTCTGACTGCTGAAAGCAACTGGAATAAATCTGGAATAAAACTGGTTTTGCATGCACAGGAAATTAACCAGAACCAAAACATGTTATGTAAAGTATACAATAGAAATTTTGGTTACTTTTGGGTTACCTAAATTTCAAAACTTTTTAAATAGTTAACTTGAGCTCTGCTGACTTGCACCTTCATCAGGCAGTTCTTTGGGCAATCTGATTGGATTTGACTAAAAGAAAGATCAACCAAATCTAAAAAAACTTGCTCAGATTTTGCAAAGTGCTTAGCAGCCTGAAAAAAGAATATTATGTTACGTAGGGGACAGGAATTGCCAATGACATAAACCAATGAAGATAATGAATTACTTCTACGTTAACATTTCCATGGATTTTAAATTGGATTTCTGAATCAAGTGAAAGTAATTCACAAACAAGACACAAGAACAAAACTCAAGAAAACAAAGTCTCACGACAACATTTTGTGTAAATGAGATTAATTACTTTCATTGAAAATCTCCAATAAGGCAGTAAAATATCTGACAATGCTGCGATTCACGTTCTGACTCATTTTCTACAGGCACTATTTATAAAAACAGATGTGATTAATACTCAAAGAAATATAAAATAAAATAATAACTAACCTATATCCAAATTTTTGGTGCCAAAGTCTCGTAAGATATTTCGCAAACTGTTTTCATTTGCTTTGAAAAGCAGTCTGATTTGAGAAAAATCATCTTCTCTTTGCACTACTTGTGCTTGAAGATCCTTGAATACGTCCACCAAGGACAGTGCATCAAAACCGTCGAGTTCAGCCACATTATCTGCGTCAAACGAAGACACAAGGTAGCAAAACGCAGGAGTTGCCGCAAGATCATATGGGATGTGAAATAGCTGGGTTTGCTTTGACAGTTGCTTAATTCCGCTGTCGACGACAACAACAAAACACAAAGATGAACCTGATTTCATTTTTCGAACAGCAGTTATCATACCAGTTATTTACCACTGTAATGCTCGTGGTGTCAGCTGATTGCTTGGTGGAGTTCATTTAATCTATTCACGCGACCGTCCATTCGCAGTCACAATGAGTGTGTGATTTCATAACAAATTTTACATTTCAGATTATGCGAGGAAGGCATTTTAAGCAAAGTCGATATGGCAAAGTTTATTTTAAACAAGTGATGCATAAATTAAGTTGTCGCACTCAAAATTTTGTTTCTGCTGGTATGTTGTGGATGATTAAAGCATGTTTAAGTTAAGTGTTTAAACTATTAAATGTGATGTATTTCACCTATTCACTGTAACAAATTGTATTTTTCTCAGGGAGGTGGAGAGACTGAATTAGTATCGGGGGTCTACACTTTTAGTCTAAACCAAATAGAGAAGCAGACCAGAAAAGAAAAAAAGTCACCTAGCAGCAAAACTGGAGACTGGTGGAACCTTACGAGGTCTTTTTAAGAAGAATTTTTATACCAGAAATATCAGAATGTTTTATTCAAGAAGAGATCGAGCTCGAAATAAGGAATTCAAGAAGTAACCAGGACAAGCAAATTTATCTTGACTTCAAGCCTGAAACCATGAACAAACAAGAGATTGCTAGACAAAATATGATTGAAGTAGGAATCCTAGAGGGAAAAAATGGCGTGTCCGGCAATTTGCACATAAGAAATCACCCAGTTTCGCCCAGTTCCTGTTTTGGAGATTTCGTCACTTGCCAGTGTTTTTGGTGTTTTTGGTAAAAGCCAGCTCTACCTGAAGAAACAATCGACAGAGGAGCCTTTTCTGTTCTTCAGTTGGAATCTGTTATCCATGCCTGTCAGAGGCATACCCAGAGACTGCCGGATGGATCTCGAGCTGGATTTCTTGTCGGAGACGGAGCCAGAATGGGCAAAGGTCAAATTGCTGCCTCAATTATCTTTGAGAACTTTTTACGAAGCCGTAAAAACTCTATCTGGCTCTCGGTGTCGAACAAACACAAATACGATGCCAAGTGGGATTTACGTGATATCGGCGCCGACCAAATTGCCGTCCACCATTTGTACACCTCTAAACGCTACCTTGTCTCTGCTGGAGATGTTTTCGGTTCAGTAAAAGAAGGTGTCGTATTCTCTACTTTCTCCAATCTGACCGAGTTCTCGTATTTCCGTAAGAAATACCAATCGAGCCTTGACGAGCGGTTGGATTCGTGTAGGCAAGATTTTGATGGCGTCATCATTGTCGACGAATGTCATCAAACTAAGAAACAATTTTACAACAGCGTGAAGACTGGAAAAAACATTGAATGTGCAGTTTTGAAACTACGGGCCAGATTACAAAATGCAAAGATCGTCTACCTGTGTTCAACTGGCATTTCAGAACCCATCAATATGGGATGAGTGACCCGCGTTGGATTATGGGGCCAAGGAACTGCGTTTCATGGTAATCGAAAATGTTTTCTTTATATATTTTAATGCATTTTTCATATGATCTTATTGTTTTCACCGATTTTGAGCATTTCGTGGAAGCCTTTGAGGATATGGGTTGCATGGAATTGGTGGGCATGGAAAAGCAACGCGGAATGTACTTGGCACGTCAACTTTCTTTTTAAGACGTCGTTTTCGACAGATTTGAAGTTGACGTGGATCAGAATCTCATCAAAATTTACGACCAATCTGTTGAACTGTGTGAGGAAATCTTCAAATCTTCACATCGATCTTTCACAGAAGCCGAAAATCGCCAAACCATCGATCGAGAAGCTTATCGAACATTATGTTTACACTTTTGGGCTGCACACTCTGATTTCTCCAAGTACCTGTGCATTTCAGCCAAGATAAAGGACATCGCCTTAATGGCTAAACAAGCCGTAAAGGATGGGAAGTGTGTGGTGATAATCGTGATAATGACGTTAATCGCTCTTTTTTAACTCCTTTTAGATTCAGTGGGGTCAGGTTATTTCAATTTAGAAGCTCAGAATGTTTTGCTGGAATATCGCGTGGATTTTGCTGAGTTTTTTCGGAATATGCGGAAGTATGGAATGGGGAAGAAGGTATTGATACCCGTAATTTAATTTTCCTTTTCACAGATGTTGCACACGTACCACCCTGTTCTTTTGTTTACAGCCAATGGAATGTCTTTTGTCAGCCCGAATGATGCGCTTGAAATAATGTATGTATTCTGTAATGTATTCATTTCAAATCTACTAAATGAGTATGGTAACAAGTGTTCTGAAAGTTTATGATTCTTTTGTTCTTCCTCTTTGCCAAGTAGACCGGAGCTCCAGTACCGACGCGTTCTGCGTACGATCCTTCGCGGGGAATTCAATGGATACGACCGGTGGATAATTGAAGTCTGGGCCTGCTTGATCGGATCTTTGACTTTGACTTTACTTTGCCTTCTTTACCACGGCCAGACATGTTGACATGTCACCTCTGTCAAATACTACCGTGGCCCTAGATCCGCAAACAATTTTGGACGAAATTCTCAGCCATGATTCCCTTAACGTCTTTGACAACCTAATTGATTAGTTAGTTTAATTGAATTAGGGGGCCCTGATAAGGTTTCCGAAATTTCAAATCGTCGAGGCCGTGTCATTCAGAAAGATGATGGCCAGGTAAGCACTTTGTTATCAATAAAAAAGTTTAACATTTGATTATTAATTCTTTCTTTTTTAGATCCAATATGAACATCGCTTTGATGCAAACTTTCCTTCGAAGATAAACATCAGTGAAAAAGAACTGTTCATGCAAGGCCACAAAAACATTGTGATTGTGTCTGAGGAATGTAGCAGTGGGATTTCGCTTCAGGTATTTTGTATTTTTGATTGATGTTATGATTTGTTTACTTAAACCTAAGATTTTTTTATCCTCAGGCTGATAGCCATTTTAACAATCAGTGTACCCGTGTTTATAGTATATTGGAATTGTCAAGCAGCGTCGAGGTTGCCATTCAACAGTTTTGCAGCACTCACCGCTGCAACCAAGTAAGTCTAACCATTAAAAGCAATCATCGATGATTATTTAAATGTGTTATTTTTAGGTTTGTAATCCTGAGTATATTCTTTTGTACTCAAATTTGGCCGGCGAGGAAAAGTTTGCTTCGAATGTTGTCAGACGGCTCAAAAGTTTTGTTGCTGTTAATCTGGTTTTCCAGCGAATCGTTGAAACATTCGGCACTAGTGAACTTACTTTAGAGACAAAATATGCACAACGCAATGCCTCGCAGCGATGCAAACGAGCGCCTCGTTTCTACTTTTCAAGCTGTCTTGGAACACAATTATGGATCAAACCCAATTGTCCCACCCCCAAGTGATTACTTAGGAGAATTTTTCTCAGGTGATAAAATTTGAAGCTAATTTGCAATGATCAAACTTCTAACAGATTTTTCATTGTTTTTTTTAAATCATAGATGTGAAAACTGTTTTGTTGGAGCTGGTTTAATGGCCATTGACGACACAAACACTTTGAAGCTACAAAGGAAAACCAGCGTTAAAGAATTTTTCGAAATGATGCTAGGTTTCCCTGTGAGGCTTCAAACAAGCCTGTACAAGTTTTTCACCGTAACTGAAGCAACCATCCTCACAAAAGCAAATATGCTGTCTAAATGTGATGGAATCAATATTTTGGAATTGGGCGCTGGTCAAATAGTTGGTCGCAAAAAATTTCACAGACTCACGAGCCCGTATTCTACAGCAGCGCCGCTTTATTGTGCAATAATTGAATTGCATACATTCGAATTCGATCAGGGCATGAGTTGGAAACTAGCTCACGACATGTCGGCTTCCTTGTCTGGAAACAGCGAAGGTTTTTACGTATCAAATTTGGTATAAAAAACATATTGATTGTTGATGAATTTGCTCTACTTATCCCTTTTTATTTTTCAAAGACTCGGAAAGGCAAGGGTTCTGTCTTCTTGGTTGTCAATAACAAGCAAGTGAGACTTTGCCAGGATGATGATTCCTATACTGCCATATGGCCTAATAAAAGAACAGGAATGGAATTCTCGCCATAGTCTTGGGAAGTTTTTAAGATTAAGCACGAAAAGGTGGCTGCAGATAGTTCGCAGCGAAGAGTTGTCGAAGAATTTTGGAATCTTCTATACAACGCCTCCAAAACGGATTGCTACCACAGATACTGGTTCATGACAAATTATAGTGCATTGCTAATACAGAATGAGTCTTAAAGGATTTTTGTATATAGGGCTGGGTAGTGCATTAAAAAGGACCAAGGACTTGAATGCCAATATGGTTTGAGTCTAAAGACCCTGAACGTGAAGTGCGGACCAATATTTTCAGCTAGGAAAGAATTTTCATCAGTTATTAGATCGATGCAGGTATTCACTTAATTTGTAAAGATTGTGATTAATTTTAAAGGTTCAAATTTGAATTTGATGTTTTTAGGTTGTTCGTGTGAAATCCCATAATATTCAACATGTGGGCCTAATGATACCGGAAAACTCCATTGAGCTCGTACTCGCGATTCTCTGGTGCAAAGGACATCGTCAGTGCTAAATTTTCTCTTCAAGCGGACTTGACTCAGCATTTGCTGATACTCGTCTCGTGAGCTTTCCGTTATTTTGAATAGAACTCGGATTACTGCTTTCTTTTGTTGTGTAGTAAGTAAAATCAATCTGTCCAAGTTTGATGTTCTTCATTGTGACATTAAAAGGCTAAAGTTAAGAAGTAAAGTTTATGGATATATGAGCATAATTCTCAAGGATCCTCTTGGCAGCGCTGTCTCTCACGAAATGCAAACACGCTCAAGTGGATTTTCTTCAAATTTGCATAGTCTGCTCTCGCATAAAAGTTGCTGACGATGGGGAGGGGGCGAATGCATAATAGACCGTCACTATCCCCTTTGTTGTATGTTGAAGGCCATCGTATTTAAGTATTATGTGACATTAATGATTGAGTTCCCTGGCACTTGTCAGACCTTAACAGCAATGTAGTATACACCGATTCGAGGTGGTAGATTTCAGTATGCCGATGCGAACGGGAGGTTACGGAAAACACCAAACAGCGAGCAGGCACAGTGGTAACTTTGTTTGAGTTAGGGAAGGTTGTTGTGATAGTGACCGGTTGGCCAGAATATCTATCCTAGCTGGGCCAATTAGTCGTACAAGCCCAGCAAGAGCAAGGACACCATGTGGCGTCTCTCCTTGCCGACATCCGAACAACATTCGTGCTGATATTGGCCTCGCTTCGTCGCCAAAGTCGACCCTGACAAAGTAAGGGGTGTTACTAAACTATGGAATTGGAACTTTCAAAATTGAAGTATAGAATCGTGAATTCGACCGTAAACTATGGAATTCAAGGGCCTACTTTCCATATTTTAGATTCACCCAGTCTCGACGAGGTTAACAGTGTAGCCTGCGTTGAAATTGATTTCTGATATTTAGGACTCATCACATCTCAGGGCACTCTCTGGCCCGTGTTACATCTCCTGGCAGAACGATAAACAAAACCTCACTGAGAGAGAGAGAGCGGATCAAACCAAAATACAAAAGATGATTTCTTTAGTGACGAGGTTCCAGTGACCGCGGAGAGATTTCGCTGATGATTTCAGATGGCGATATACTGATGCGATCCTCATCGCGCAACAGCCCCAGTAATTATTTCATTGCATTTTTCAGAACGACGAAACCCTTGGAAATTTTGACTGTCCAGCATAGGAAAACGAGGGGAAATCGGGTGGGAAGCAAACCCCACGGAGAAAATCCTCCATCAGTTTACAACCAATTCAGATATTCCATCACTGCCTGCTATACTCTCTAATATACCTTGTAGTAAGTTGGGGATCCCTTAGTAAGGTAGTGACTCGGGGCAGAGTTGTGCTTCGGAGCTCCGGTGTAGTACGTCGAGCAGCATATGTAGTGGACTAATGGTATGGTGGGAGCCTCAGTGTAGTAGCTGGGGGCAGCTTAGGTGTTAGTGTAAAACTCCAGGGCTGGGTGATGCAGTACACATGATTTTCTTAGTAGCTTGGAGCAGGGTATAGATTCCTCTAGATTCTCTCTCTATTAAGCATATAGATTCATCGGTGTAGTAGACTGGAGCAGTATACGTGGTTGTGTGATATTCGGCCTTGTCGTTGTAGTACTTGGGGGCTACGGTGTGGTAGCTAGGTGGAGCGTAGGTTGTGGTAGAGTACATCGGCGCCTTTGTTGGAAATATTCATTTCGCGCACAATTTATTCATATGTTGCAATGCTGTCCCCCCTCATTTTGCTACCCTGTCTCACCCCCTTATTCTTACGACCCTTCTTTGTTCTAGAAATCACTAGACGGGACCTTCTAGTGTTGGTGATATTTAAGATATTTAAGATATTCGATTAATCGATGTATAGTATCATGGTATCATGATATATCGTCGAATCGTTAATCATGAAAGACAATAAATTTGTATACATAACAAAAAACAATTCCGTGGTCAAGTCATCATAGTGTAATGGTTGTGTGCTCCGCTTCTCACCACATAGTTGAGAGTTCGAATACAGATGAAGACAAAAAAAACGAAAATGTTATTTTAGCTGAGTCGTTTCGCGCTCTTCTCGTCTTTTATGAAGATTTCTTGAAAGAATATCCAGGGAGGAGTAAGGAGTGGAATATCATGACATATCAATATGACAATACTCTATTATATATTGAAGAACTATACGATATTACGAAATAAACGGTATAGATGAGTGGTTATAGATCTGGAATAGAACACAGATGTCTCGGGTTCAAATCCGTTAGAATATTAAAATTCACAAAGTTAATTTTTCTAAAACATTTGATTTGAATGGTTGAATTATATTATAAACTTATATTTTAAAGATCTTCTGGGTGGAATATCAATAAAATATTGAGTTAAAATATACCCAACAAAATTTAAATAAATATAGAGGTGAAAATAATATCAATCAATTCTAAGTTGTTATGGTAGTTTCTTCTACCTCAGAAGAAGTACGGATTTCGAATCTCCTTGAAATACTGTTGCGCTATATTGGGGTTGATTGTTGTCTTTCTTTTGCTATAAGCTATTTACGTTTTTTCAGAACTCCTAATCATGGTCATGCTAATTAATGTAGGCAGAGTGTGAAATAAGGCACAAAAGCGGCAAAATGTTTAAACGTTAATGACAAGACGTCGGGGAGTACCAGGGCAGTACATTTAAAACTTATATTTTGAGCGCTAGATGGCGCAGATCGATACTGATACCTAGATATATCATGATACTTGATATATCTACCGCTGGCGCTGATTCCGTGATATATCTAGAAATATATCTAGAAATCAGTATCGTTATCACCACACTAGACCTTGGCTCCGCCGAGGTAGGTCGCAGGTTTTCGCCCTCTCCTTTGCAGAATTCGCCTCGCCCGCATCACGGCAGGTTGCACAGCTCTCTCTCAGTATTCTCTCTTCAATACAAGATAGAAACAGAGTCAATTTGAGAATGAATTTGAACAGAGTCAAAATTTTTGGATGATGATGTGATGCTGTTAGGACGTAGTTTCGACTCATTTAGTGTGCTTTCACCATGATTTCTACAATACCCAAATATAAAGCATTTGCAACTTGGATTGCAAAATCGCTCACTATAACGGCAACAACAATGTTTTTTTCTAAGAATTTTTTTTATTAAACTAAAAATTCATTTAATAACAAGAAATATACTTATCTTATACGTATATTTTGCAACCTCCGGTACTGCAGTGGCATCTAGGATTGTTAATGCTATCCACTGTTTTAGGGGTCTCAGGAGCCAGGGTCACCGTAACGGGGCTGGACGGAGCGGGGGCCTTGCTTCCTCTTCTCAGTCCCGAAACCACCGCAGAGGAGGCCGCAGCTTCATTTTCCAAGCATCTACAACAATTTTTATTAAAAATTGTATTGAACTTTTAATACAATTTTTTTTGCTTACTTTTCTTTCATATTATTAGCCAATTCATCCTTAACTTTTTGGAGTTCAAGTTCTGTTTGTTGAGCCTCGCGTGGAGCCAACTTGAGTTGACTTTGGGTATCGGCAATTACTTTTATAGCCAAGAGCCGCTTATTTTCCTTTCGAAGAGTTTGGTTTTCATTCAATATAAGTTGTTGGTTTCCGGCAGGTTGGGCCTCTACCGTTCTCGGGTTTTCAACGGTTATTCGCTTAGTCTTCATTTGTTTCGCATCTACTGCATACTGAAGAGTGAGGAGAGTATCTCCATAGTTTGACTCAGCTAGACTAACACAAGCTAAAATTATTAGAGGAGATTTCCCACCTAGTGACCATCAATCAATTTTTTTTTTCTGATGTGCTCCTTTTTTTTAATTGAAAAAAAGTACCGGGAGAATCTTAAAGAAAATTTGTTAGCGTAGTACATGTTCAGGAGCATGCTGATTTTTTACCCTTGTAAAAATCCCAAGATTTAGCATTTCCTGATTTATCTGTACCCTTTCCTCGTAAATTTGGGGTGATAAATTTTTCATGCTAGCAGTGTCCTCTCTTCCCCGCTAAATCAATCAGTCTGAATTTCGATTATGTTAATGTTGAGCTTCCTTTTTTTCCTGATAATAATGTTATGATCCGGAATTCTAGGGAATGCTGGGTTCTAGGAAGGGGGATTTGGGCGAGGGAGTCAACGTGATGTGGCGTTCAGTGGACGACGGAGGGTGGTCATGGAGTGAAAAGGGGAAAGAAAAATGGGCGGTAGGGGGAACGAAAGGGAAGAAGAACGGTTGAGCGAAGAGAGCTGAGACCTGGCTTGTGGGATGGGACAGGGCCGAGCGTAACAATAAATAGAATTTACATTGGCCTATTGCCTACACATCAATAGATGAAAGCAGCAAATCATTTTTTATTGTCAACGTAAAAATGCTATGGGATCGACTGCTTGTAACATTCATAGTAGTTAGTGCTGTTCGTCTTTCGGTTGCAAAATGTATAATAGAAAATTCCAAGCCTCCTCCAAAGTTTTGACAATTGTTTTGTTCAGACCCATCATTACTATTCCAGTTTTGGGATCCTTTTGCACTATCAACTCATTCCTACCTGGCTTAGATAGATCATAATTTTTTTCTTATCATAGAGCTTAAAATAAAAAAATTGGTAATGATAATTCAAAAGAAAATATCAAAATTACACACTTCTACAAATGACACATCCACTTCAAATGAGTGTCCATCTTCATGAATTTTTTAAAAAATGTCTTTTATATTCGAGGTGCTATTTCACTTTCTTCTGAAAAACTCCTTTGGAAGCACATGATCCAGCAAATCCCATCGTGCATGTCTTACCGGACCCAGTTTGGCCGTAAGAAAATATGTACAACTTTTATAGACAGCATTAGAACTAAATTTCGAAAAAACAACTGGCTGTTCAATCTGGGTAAGTTTCCCATTTGATCGCCTATCTCTGTGCGCTGTTATTTCACACTTTGTGTCCATCAAACATATTGTTTGCCATTCCAGACACAGCAGTGTCGTGCACTTGGTTTGCTAGAGTTCGCGGGGTTATAAAAAGGATAAAGGGTAAACAATTCTGTGAACGAGCAGAAACCATTGCAACCAAGTAGAGGAACTCTGTTAGCCGCAATTTGATCTCGGTCGTCTGGACAAACCCTACCGACTTTCACGGGTAGGGGAGACCATACCCACTTAGGACAGTTTTGTTTCGCGTTTAATATCTCCCGTTTTTGTACCCCAAAATGATTTTTGTAAATGTTAAATAATAAGTTATCCTTTTACAAACCTCCTAATTTTTTATTATATTTTTGAAGTGACAATTAGTGATATTTTTCTGGGTTTCAATTTTGGGGGAGATTTCACTGTGTGGGGTAAAATTGGACACAAGACTGTACCACTTTGGATGTGGTCCTAAATTAGTGAGGAAATGAAGTAAAAATTTACAAAAAATTTAGAAATTTGTAGCTTTTCAAACTGTACCTATGTATGAAGTTTTATGAAAATATCTATTAAATTAAACACAATTCCTTATGGGTTAACTCAGTTTTAACATTTAATGGGAATGGAAGTGGTGAGCTTGAATGGAATCGCTATTTAAGAATCGATTATTGTTTTTGAAAACGACCCTATAGTATTTTTCAGTTTGAATCAGCATGGCTGTCGTAGAGGCGGTAGAGCATGCCGTCAATTTGAGTGTTCGTGAATATTTCTTTGTTACGTTTTACGAAAATACCGGTAATTGTATTTTCTGATGGTTTGACACGTACACCGGCAGATTTTTTAAAAGTTTAACAGCAGAATTCTTTGTTTGCCCAGTGCTACCTACTTTTGATTCATGATTCCTGCCTGTTGCTAGTGATTTTTTTCGTCATTAACCCAAACAGAAGGCAAGTTATATTAAAATTAGTTATTCAGCAGCAGTTATCAACTTCTTTTTTAGTGTGTTAGGTTAAAAAAAAAATATATTGGACATGGCAAATAGTACCCTCAGCATTATGATTCAAGTCTGGTTTCATTCATAAATTGTAAAGTCTTTCAACGATACAGTAAGGAAAGATTTTTTATGCTTTTACAATTATTAATGACTAAAGTCCCATCATGTTCAATATGTTAGGTTTATCACAGAACAAGATTTTTCCTGTCAGATTGAGAAAACCACAGCGACCTGAGTCTGGTGATAGATGCAGAAATTGTTCAGTCATTCAACGATACAGTAATGATAGCTAATTTATATATTTACAAATAGAAGACTAATGTTAAATAATATCTATTGCAGATGCCTCGCAATTATATACGACAAACTGTAAAAGACGAACATCTTAATGATAAACTAAAAATTGCACTCAGTTAAGTGTTGTCAGGAAGATCCACAATAGGAAAAGCAGCTGAAAAATATGGTTTGTCCAAGTCGACACTTGGATATTACTCAAAACGACACCACGCATATGGTTTGCTACCTCCTGTAAATATCAAACGACCACAACACGTAACTCAAATCATTTCTGCAGCACTTGAGACGGAATTATCGGAATACTTGAAGGAATGTTCCCTCATAAGCCACGGATTAAGTGTGAAAGACACAAGAGGCATTGCATATTCATTCGCAGTTGCAAACCAGATCAGCATTCCTGATAATTGGAAGAAACATGAAAGGGGATCTGAAGATTGCTTTTCCAATTTTTTAAAAGGAAAAAAATCACTTTCTTTTCGAAAACCAGAAGCCACAAGCCAAGTGAGGGCTGCAGATTGTAATAAACCTGTCGTCATACAGTTTTTCAATAATTTGTCCATGCAAATGACAAAACATCGATTCAAGCCTTATGAAATATGGAATTGTGACGAAACTAATGACCCCACAGTGAATCAACCTCCAAAAGTGATTGCTGTAAAAGGAAAGTAAGAAAAAATACAAGTAAGTTCAACAGTTCATTTACGTCTCACATATACTAAACTTGTATTTATATGCAAAGTTGCAGTAGACAGTTTCAGCGGAACGGGGTGTAAATGTCACAATGCTTGCGTTCGTAAATGCTGCTGGAGGCTGTGCTCCCCCTGTTTTTGTGTTTCCTAGAAAAAAAGTTTATCCAAGTTTGTTTGAAGAAGAGCCACTTGGCTGCCTGGGATAAGCACATGAATCTGGATGGATGACAGGCCAAAATTTTTACGCATCACTCGTACATTTTCACTCCTTCGTGAAGTCAAGCAAGGAAAAGCCGGTATTGCTAATCATGGATAATGGAATCGTTCTCTTAACACTACCCCCTCATTGTTCTCATGTGCTGCAGCCACTTGCTGTGACGGTGTTTGACCCATTTAAGAAGGCAATTGGTGAGTGCCAAAATGATTGGCTTTTTCAAAATCATGGTGGACGGATTTCAATCAAGGAAATTGCGGACTTGTCCAGACGACCATTCCAACATACATTCACACCGGACAAAATAATAAAAGGTTTCGTGACAACGGGCATATGCCCATTTAGTAGATTCGCCATTCCTGATGCTCGCTATGCTCCTTCGTTTGTCACTAACCGTCCAGGTAATATGGCATATACAATTTATTTTATCGTCATGTTCTCCAACGTGCTTTCTGGTTTCATATTTTAGCTCCAACCTATGACGCTGTATCCAATACACCACCTCCCGAATCAGCAATAGCTTTGCTAATTGATTCCAGGGCAGAAGCTATACCAGTTGATGCGACGACTACTGCGGTTCTTCCAATTAATGCGGCCACAGCAGCTCTACCAATTGCAATGGGTACCCCAGCTGTTTTTCCAATGTATTCGGGGACTCAAGCATCTCAGTCAATGTTGACGAACACTCCAGTAGTTCTGCCAAGGGAAATTCGACCACTACCCCAAGAACCCCAGAACACCCAAACGGCTCCAGTCCCAGCAGTTTTGCCAATGTATTCGGGGACTCCAGCATCTCAGTCAATGTTGACGAACACTCGAATAGTTCTGCCAAGGGAATTACGACCACTACCCCGAGTACCCCAGAACACCCCAACGGGTCCATGGCCAAGATCCAATCGATGACTTGGTAGAACAAGAATTCTCACAGACACTCCAGAAAAAGCTCTCATCGAACAGGAACACAAGAAGATGGAAGAAAAGAAAAGGAAAGTAAGTGAAAAGGAAAATTCAAAGAAGGGCTTGGAGAATCGAAGGAAGAAAGTAAGTCGTGAATTGCTACCTGAAAAGAAACGAGTGGCTACGCAGAAAATTTCGAATGATGACATTTCAGAGGATGATGACTTCTTCGAAGCCCCAGTCACCCCATCTTTATGTCAACGAGTTAGTAAAACCGGCCGAGTGATAAAACAAGTTAACCGAACTGACTTGTAGTACCCTATCGTTTAAATGTCATATTTTGGCCCTAAATTGCACGTGAAGCCAATTTCTTCTTGTCCCTTTATAAATGCTTTTGCCAAAATGTTAATATAGAAGCCGTCGTGCAGTCTGCAACTGGAGTACATTGTAAAAATACTCATTATTTCTACTCAAATCTTCTCTCTTGAAATGAACGAAATAAAGGCGAAGGGCATACAGCTAACCCTCAATAAGCGTTTCACACTTGCTAATCACGTCAACAATCAAGTGTCTGAATGTCGAAGAAAAGGTTTTTATTAACTCGGTCTTCGCATATTCCTGAAAATCAAAGAAATCTGTACTACGTTTGGGGCTCCTTGTGATGTGGTTGTAGCAGTAGTGTAGCAGTTCCTCGAGGCAATCTGATTGAACGTTAGCTATCTTACATGCAGATAGATAGACCTAAATTCCATTGAAAGCACATTTTACCACCAAAATGCCAAGTATTCGTTCCTGATGCCTAGTATCTACGTGTCCGCAGAAAATCATATTACTTTTTTCATGTTTTTTAAAGAAAAAACAGTAGAACACTGAAAATTGATTTGTTGGTTCCGTCTGCATATTCGATCAAATCCAGAATATCGACAAAATGCTCTAAAAAAATCATAAAACTGCACCAAGATGGTCAACTTTTTTTGAGTTGACAGATCCGTTGTTTCATCAGCAGATTGGAAAAAGTATCTTCCGTAATTCATCAATCAGCGCCGTCGATAAATACTTTCCAAAAGCTGTGAATTCAATGATAGAAAAACTATAGCACATATATGTACTTGTCAAATACCTTGTCTAATTACAGAACAATCTGTGATACTCCATGGAGAAAGCTTTTTCCGAAGCGGGACTAATTGTTCTACTACATGGATTGACAAATATTTTTCGGCAACAAACGCACAAATGCGGGCTAAGTGAGAAGAAATTTTTTTTCTGGGTGGACATTCTGTCTATTCTATCTATTTTCGACATCATTCTGTTTTGTTGCATGAGGGGCAGTGTTTTCCAAATGACGATCGTTGTTTCTAAAAAGTAAAGTAAAGTAAAACAGATAAATCTTCCACAATGAATACACCAGGCCCGACTCAAAGGCGAATTGTTGTTTCTTTTTTCGTCGACTGTTAAGCTTTGGCTAGTCTAGCCATCATTTTTGAAATTTGTACTTCTTTCTGCGAGGATTTCGGCTAAGTGGATTTAGTTTTCTAAAGATGCCTTTTTTTGCAACATATTTTTATATTATGATGGGAAATCATATTAGATTCTCTATATTGCTTAAAATGTATATTGCTGAGTGTTATAATTATTTCTGAATTTCTCTTGCTCTGTTTTTAGATTTGGATGTTGTACCACTTTTACAAGTTGAAGCGCCAACATGGCCATTGGGATTTCAGTTTTCACTATAAGTGATGATATCTATTGCTTAATAATTTCTTAATGGCTTTATTATTCAAATTTTCAGGTTCTACATCTGTTTCATTAATGACCATTGCATCATCGTTATCTCTTGAACTTTTGTTTTCAACAATTAATGGTTGTACAGTTGAACTGTTGTTTAAAACTTGACTTTTGTCAAATATCTACCGAAAAAATAAAAACAAGAATAGAGAATTCTGAATGTTGTTGACTCGATTTACTTTATTTACTTATTTATTTATAGGATGTCATTTTGTTTCTTCGTGGATTCAAAATTGTAACTGCCGACTTGCTCATTAACTGCTTTCTAATTATCGAAAATTTCCAAACTTTCACGTTAAACCTTGCAACCTTTCAAACATTCGGGAGGGGAAAGAGAGTAAGACTGTTGAATACCTGAATGCCGGTGTATTGGGTAATCCTGAGTAAGGCAGAGTAATTTCATCGGACGGCCAAAGAATTTGTTTCTGCGTTAGACAAAGTGGAATCGGAAGCCAAACGAGAAGCTGCGCTGTTGGTCGGTTCTGAATGACCATTTCGGTTGTCAATTTTATTGTGAAATTTGATATGGAGTAGCCTTGTGCGCAATTAAAACGCGTGTCTAAGAGGTCGAACCATTCCCAATATAAACCGGTTGCCTGGGTCTGTGCTACCACCATTTATAAATATATACAAATGGATTTATTTATTTCCAGAGAAGACTGCTTAAAGAGAAAATGGAGCTAGAAGATATAAGAAGGGAGAAATGGAAACATCTGCTTTCTTTCTTTTTGCTTTTGAACAGGGGAGGGGATGAAATGACCAGTTTTAGACCACTACTCACTGCGAGTGACGCCACTCTACTCTTACTACGAACCTGCGTCCATGCAGAAATGGGATAACTCTGGGAGCTTTCGCAGGAACATGGCCAATTAATGTTGCAAGCACGTAAGCAGCGTATTAAGAATTAAACAGTAAAAGTTATCGATCACCTTTTTTATTCAGAGAAGCAAATTACATCCTATTATTACTTGATGACGTGAAGAAACCCTGTGGGTGTGATTTCTACACACACCTATGACAACTACTAAATTAGCTGTAGAAAAAAAAAAGTTATTCCAAGTCGGGAAATGTTAAAAAAGAACTGGTTAATGGAGAAACTTGCGCTCACTTAACGGGGTGTTTATTTCTGTGGAAATTTGCTGAACTAAATTCATTATTGTGTGTGGTTATTGTGTGTTTTTAAAACGTGGATATGATTATTCAAAGTCGCTGAATAGCATTCTAAAATCTAGGACAAATATGTATAAGTAAAGATGGGGGATATCTAGTATGGACGACCAATAAAGCTATACGAATTATATTTCCTACATTTATAAGAGACCAGTGAAACCAAGACTGGGAATTGGGAGAGCGTAAATCATTCCACTTGACAACAAAGTTTATTTATTTCATTACATCACCATTGGATTACTCATCTAGATAACAGACGCCCAATCCTATAAATATTTGGAAAGTAAGTTCAATCATAAACAAATTAACAAATCGAATAATGAAACCCAAGCCTACGTTCCATTTGAAGTTACACTCATTGAGGATGACAAATGAAACGTTTTTACCCATTTTCTTCCATTTTATTTTGATGATGGTGGGATTGGGATCTTTGAGCGTTTTTAGCTCCGAACCTGACGGTGATGGTGATGCGAATTCCAAGTGTATCAAACGGGATTCTTCGAACGTCTAACTATTTTTTTCTTCCGTTTCTCTTTGAGAAATTCGTTTATCGTCATTGGATTTTTCCAAACAAAATAATTAAACTATAAAATGTCACCAAATTGAAGCATTAAGAACTTAAAGCAAACACAAATGAACATCACCAGTGAATGAGTAAAAGTTAAGTTTTCCAGTGAGATATGTTGTTTGTTGAGTAGCTTCCGTCTTTTTTTTTGGTAAAAAACGGGGTTCTTGGGAATAAAAGGTTGGAGATATGATGACAACTTCAACCTTCCTCCCTTACCCTGGAAGGATTGCATGAACTTTAGGAGATTGAAAAAATTAAGATGAAGGCACTTTAAACTGTCTTTAAAAAATCACTGAGGATTGTGGCGTGATAATCTTTCGTTTTTATTGATAAAGATTGAATATACTGAAAAGAATGAGTTGCCAAAAATTGCCGAAATTGCTCCTGCTCTAACAGGTCGGCGAATCAATCCCGCCATCCATGTGAAGTTGTCCAAAACAGCTGAAAAACCGTTGCCCCGGCTTATACCGGAACAAGTAAAGCTATCGGTGCAGCTAAACCTGCTGCCTCAAAAGTCAAGCCTGAAATGTCTTTAACCAAAATGTCTCGCCTAGATTCCGATGCAGATGACGACATGACACAGAGGTAAAGAAAGAAAAGTTAAAAAAAAAACGAAAGATGCTGTCTCCCCACTTCCATCAGTGAAAGGGAAGAAAATGGTAAGTGCGAAAAAAGCTAAAACTGATTCCTCCAAAGCCAATCCTTAATCGTCTTCGACCGAAAAGAAGTCTCAAATTTATCCTGCCCCGTTGTAAAACTGCCGTTATAACCGCCAATTTTTTCTTTCTTTATCTAATTGGATTGAACTTTCAGTTTTTCCTATTACTCTGTATGCACAATTTTCTCGTTTATTTTTTAAATCTTATTGCCGCTCCAGCCCTTCTCTTGTCCTCGCTACATTCCCCTTTGTTTGTTTTTCTTGTCTATTTTTTAATATAAGACTTCGAAAGGGGAAAATCAAACAACAATTTTTTAAAATTTTTTTTTCTATAACCTACACAGCGGTTGGTTCAGTGTTGGCGATTGTAACACATGGTGGTTTCGTTTATTGTTACTCTAGATGGCTTTAGTTTATTTACCCGACCTGACGCCTAATGGAAAGGAGGAACATCGATTCCGTGTTCTGACGATTCCTCTCGGGCTTATTGGGCAATTGCTGTCTTAAATAGTTTATTTCGTTTGTTTCTTGTGAAATTTGTTCGGTTTTTAAGTCACATCATGTTTAAACCCTCTGTGTAAACCCTTTCTTTTACACAATTGTGGCAGGATTTTTACATCATAAAAAGTTAATTGTTTGCCTGCCCATGTCTTCTAGATCAAGTAGCCGACGATTTTCTCTTCAAAATTTTGAACAAATACGTACATTTAAAATGCCGTGTGTAATGACGTCACTTAGCAGAATAAGCTAGACGTCGATGAATGATTTAACTGGATGTACTAGAGTCGTGTCAAGTATGGAGGGGCTAATTAACGGGTGTGTACTAGGCCTCAGTCATCGTGCAACTACTGTGTGATGTGTGTCCATCAGACAAAGAGTAATATCAAGGGAGGATGGTAGTCTGTCAAGTAGCCGACGGGCAATAGGTTGTTGCAATATCGCAAGTCATCAACAGTAAATACACTGTTTTTTAACTGTACAATATTGAATGTTTTTGCCTTTTTATCACTGGCTTTAAACAGACAAGTAACGACGTAATGCTTAAGGAAAGAAATAACTTAACAACAGGAAAAAAACTTCGTGATTGAAGAGGGAAAAAGACGTCAATGAAAGTGCCTTTGCCAACGACTGGAAAAAACCCTCGAAGAAGGAAATTGAAGGGGAGATATAAGGATCCAGAAGAGTTAAAATAAATCAGAGGTAAATACAAATTTATTCGCAATTGAGTGGCTTGCACATTTCATATAAAATTATATAATTTATACGCAATAAAAAAATTGTAACCGTTGATGAAATGTGGCGACGGTTTCCCCGTCAGTTGAGGCAACAATAACCAAAAAATTCAACCGTTGCTCCAAAGAAACCAAATATTGGCTAATTAAATTCCACAAATTGATTGAAAAATTAGATTTCCCTCTTGATAATTTGTTATGTATAATCAATAGCAGCATTTATTTAAAACATAACAATTCAGAACTCTCGAATGTAAAGTTGATTTCAATTATTTTTTAAATTTTAATGGAATGAAATTATTATATGAAACGTTCTATATGGAGGGATAGAATGAAAGATGTATGTTTTATATAATTCTCATATAATATATTTCATGAGTAAAACGGTGATGGCCTGATAAGCGCAATCCGGCGAACAATTTTAAGAATTGAGGCCATGTCCAGCTCTGCTCAACTTGAACCAGACAAGGGATAGGGCTTAAATCACCAATACACCACTCACGCTCGACACAAACGCACACACAGACCAGCCTGCCGTCTCTCTTCGACTCTAACCTTCAACCTTATACTAAGAATAAGACGATTAACAACGTATAACATACTCTACCTCTCTACTACGATGAACGCCCTCGATCATGCAAGAAAAATGCAGGAAGGAAATGCAAAAGAAGACCATTACCGTTCACGACACTTATTTTTTTACGGAAAGTTATTATAAAAAGGGGCAAGCGAGGAGGAGACAAACAGACAAAGCAATACAGACAAAGATTTAAAATTACCCCATCATACAAAGTTACAGGATAGAAATTGAGTAAACAATCTTTGAAACAGTGAATCTGCTTCTGCTGGGTGGCGGTGGCCGGGGGGGGGGGGGGGCTCTTCTTGTCCGAGAGAGGTACGTACGTACTCAGCGGTTGCGTCTCACTCTCGTATTCGCAATCGTATTGCCCTTCCTCAACCATCGCCTTGTCCACACCCAAAGACCGCACCAACGATTCCTACACGATCGCATCGCCTGATCCCACGAAGTTCGCATCGTCCATTCCCGTTACGATCGCGTCACCATTCTCTCACGCCAAGGATCGCGCTTCCTGTTCTCTCGATGATTGTATCGTCTACCCTCCAGTGCTTTTACTTTTTTTCTGGGATACCCCAGGACGTTGCCAGAAAACTTATTCTAAAACCATGTTTTTTAAAATGCAAAAACACAAAAAAAACAATACCATTAAAAAAACGAAGAATTATATTTCAATTTTTTTTTAAATAAAAAAAGCCAACAGTAAACAATCAATTCTAATTTCTTAATTGCTTGTTTCTCAATCCGTCACGAGCAGAGAAGCAATTGAAATAAAAAAACTTAATATTGCAATTTGTCAATGATTCAATGGAATAAGGGAGATGAGCAGAGTGCCAGAGTCAGACGAATTATGAAATACTTAACTGCGGAATCTAGTGGTTGGCATATGCATAGCAAAATACAAAGTGTCACCATTAGGAGCGTTGAAGCGGAATTTTTTCTAAATGGATTTATTGGAAAACGCTTAAAAAATTTTTAAACCCTAGTTTTACATAAATGAGTCACAAAACCCTAAAACATGTAAAAACCCTAAAAGTGAAAGCACTGTTACTCTCTCGACGATCAAATCGTCTACTCTCTCGTTGATCTCTTCATCAACTCTTCTCTTTTATGAAAGTGCTTGATAACGGATTTGATTAAGTCCTTCTCGGTGACTCCATTCGCCGTACCACATTTTCCTCATTGTAACCAGATGAGTTCCCTTTACTTTGCCTTTGGTAAAGCTTGCCAGAATATCAAGAATATCTCCTTCAAACCCTTTCAGACCATGTGTAACCCCCTCCTCTTAAATTACGTAATAAATGATAGGAGTCCTACAATAAGACTCAGCATTACATGTTTAATGATGACTAGAAAATAATTTATATATATAGATAGAAACACTTCACTCCATGACAGGACTGAATTTGTAACATTTTGTGGGAATATACATTTTCTACCTTACTGCCACGAAATATATCGTGGTAATAGTCTTATTTTAATTTATTTCCACGACAAGAAAGAACCAACAACCTTTCAAGGCAATAGACATGTTTTCGTTATTGCCACCAAAGATGTCATGGCAATAGACAGTTTTGACCGTCGCGCCACGACACCCTTTTCATGGTTCAACAGATTTAACCAATTTTTTAGTAGTGGGCTTTAAAACATTCCTTGGTGTCAAGTTTTTCATTTATATTTCTTCCTTCTTTTTCTTCTCTTCTAATATAGTCTTCGTCGATCTTAAGTTTTTCTGGGTTATCAGTTAAAATTCTGGTCCTGCCAGTTTTTCTTCCTAGGCCGTAGAGCAACTGGAGTATTTTAGCAGACTTGTGTAAGCGAAATTAACTGTTACATGCTAATATATGGTTTGGTAGCAAAAACCGTTGACGATGAAGACGATAGTGCTATAGAAGCGGCATCTGCTGATGACGAAGACGATAGTGTTTTAGAAGCGACATCGGTTTATGATGACGATGATAGTGCTGTAGAAGCGGCATCCGTTGAAGATGATTGCATTGCTTGATGAAGTATGCAGAGCAATAACGAATATTTTACTTCTTCCGAGGCTATTTTTCAGAGATAATAATCATATTAGTTTATCCTAAAAATAATTGTGCATAAATGTCTATCTATCTATCTGTTACAAATGACGGTAAATATCTTGAAAAACCGATCTTAAATTGATTTAATGAGAAGATTCCTGTTGCTTTCAGCCCACAGTAGGTATTCTTAGGTGTGGCGGTTTCCAGATAAGGTTCAGTAGAACGTTCCGCAATATGTTTGATTGATATGCGTTCTCTAGGATGAGGTTGTACCCAATCATTTTGGCTTTTCCCACATATCCTTTTGAACGGACCAAATAAACTGACATCGCAATGCTAGAAAGCGTGAGAGCAGTGGGAAGGCCAGGTAAGCTTTACTATTCCGTGTTCTATTGCGAAAGATATAGCCTGATATCAAGATGGCTCGAGTGGTTATCTAAAATGAAAAACACTTGTTTGCTTTTCTAGCATTTCAGAAAGCTGTGAAAATGTTGGAGGGATTTGAAAACAAAAATTTTTCCAGTCATCCATCCTGGTTTGTGTGCCAGGCCTATGAAACGTGGACAGCCATTTTCAAACATGGAAGGTAGCAATTTTTTCTTGAATATACAGAAACTGGTGGGGCAGTTCCACCTGCAGCATTAATGAAAGCCTTTATAGTCACATTCGTACCCCTTTCGGCTTAAACCGTTTGTTGAACCTTAATGAAGAATTTCAAAAAAACAACAATTGGTCCACTTTAAAAGTAATATAAAATAAAATAAAAATTCTTATTCTGTTCCTTTGGCTGTGATAACATTAGAAAGCGCCATAACTGTTGGGTTGTTAGCTTCATCCACATAAAATACTTTGTTGGCTGTGAATTAGTTTATTCATCAAGCTTTGCAGCTTGTCGTAGAATTAATACAAAAATGGATTTTGGCTCAATGAAGCCTGCGGCTTGAGCTTGACTAGTTTGCTCTGACTTTTGGATTAATAAAGACTATTTTTCGTTTAAGGAAGCACCAAAACCTATCCTCAGATGCATTTACATGTTGTGTCAAGTATGGTGGAATTCTTTGAAATTCACATTTGCACAATGAAAGTGCAAGTACACAATTTTCAGCTGGTGAGAGTCCGTGGTTGAAAATAGTATAGGTCTTCAAATAGTCAGCTAAATCTCATTCCATTTTATGTGAAAAAATTTGCGCGGAATGTTGAAGACGTTTGATTTTGGCTGGAGGTAAAAGCGCGCATGTAGAGTATCTTTTACTGTAGAATCCTACACTAGACGGACTTAAGTTGAATTTTTCAGCATCTTTCCTCATAGAAGATCTTCAAGATAAAACGTAAAAGCTCGATGAATTATTTTTCACATGATGGGGTGTTCCTTGGCATACTTTTTATAAAAACAGTTAAAATTAACTTAACACTTAAGAAATTTTTAGATAACAACCAAAAACTTACATTGATTAGTGATGATTAGCATTGACCTGGAGAATATCACTATATTCTTTATCGGAGGAAACTGGAATGTTACATCTTGACCATTCTCTTCTAATGGTTTTGGCAGTTTCTGTTCTATAATATCGCCCAGTTACTGAATTGGCAAAACAAAATAAAGGTGACTACAAAACAAGTAAATTTTCATAAATTAAACTGAATTGTCCATGCCCAAGGGAAGGTCAATAAAAAAAGATTTTTGTGTTAAGAAAAACATGAATTTTCAACATGAATTATACAGATAACCTATTTTGGTAAATACCTCTAAAGCAACGAATGAAACCAAATAAATGTCACCAGAAATCACATAAAGATTTTCTTTATCAATAGCAGCCATGACGTCACAATCACGCCAAGAAAACAGAAACGAAAAAGTTAGTTTCCAATCTATACCTAATTAACGATCATAACAAATCCATGTAATGTTAGGATGACAAATCCACGTCATCATAGGTTCCATCCGTTCATCCATCCATAGGTTACGCCTCTACCTACCTTTTCCTTAGTCACCAACACAATTTTCATCATCAAGAACTTTTTTGAATAACGGGATAACGGGATACGAGAAATATTACAGATTGATTTAAAAAAATAAAAAATAAAGGGGGTGGGAGATATAAAGGAAAATAATCGGAACTGTCTAAGATGGGTATGGTCTACCTTAACTGTTAACAGTGGTTGCTGTCAAGAAAGTGACGTTATCACGCCTTATTGCTTGAGAAATTATGATCTTTATTATTGTTAGTCTATAAGTTTATTTATATTGATTGGAATAACTGTTCAAATAATTTCTATTTTCATTCAAACCCCTGATGCTGACTTGCTACCGATGCCAACTTTACTATTTTGCTACTTGGCTTTTTGGCTATTTAGTTACCTGCTATTGTTTGAATATAATTCATCAACTATACTCTTTCCGTCTAACTCTTAGGTGATAACAATGGGAGGACCAGGTAGCGGCAAGAGTGCTTCACTATATGGATGACGAGGTGAATCACGAGGTTGGTCAAAAGGTGGATCACAAGTCAGAGGACGTGGTCGTGTAACTGCCACAACCTTTCAAGAACAATTACTGTGTGAAGAAGAGGAAGAAGAACATATTATGGAATCACATAAAAAAGAGCAAGCAAATAATCCTAATCTAACGCAATTTCCGACGAGGAAGATGTTGTCCCTAATGAGGAAGAGAGATGTATAGAAGAGATATATCGAGTAGAGCTACCCAAAGACGCTGTTAAATGATGAAGAATTCATATTTGAAATAACTGACACATAATCCAACGGAAAAGTTTTTGCTCAGTGTGAACATAGAATGTACGTTTAGCACTACTGTTGACATTTTGTCGGCAAGTAGAAAGAAGACTAAGCCAAAATTATTTGACATGCTTCTGTTCATCAAATGTAATGCTCAGCTTTCGGAAACTGTCAACGACAAGAACAGCAAATAGAAATAAATTTGAATTTGATTTTGATTTGATTTTGATTTTGAAAAATATTTAATGATTTGAATTTTAAAGTAATATTTTCAAATATTTGATTTTAACGAGTTTTTACACATTATTTGATTTGGAATTGATACGAAATGATTTTTTTACGTGGATTTGATTTTAAGATTTAAAAAGTACGAAATCCCAATACACTGTCAATAATAGACCAGTATTGAAAACAACATAGAAACCAATTTATATCTTGTAAAGATGATTTTGGATTAAAAATATATATGCAGCCAACATTGAACTTGTATTCAACAATCAATTTGTAGATTTTGTAACAGTTATTGAAGCCAATTGTCGCTCCACTAAAGTCCGATAATGATTCAGTTTTTAAAATAACATCTACAGAAAAGCCTGGTTTTGCCAAAATCAAATATGATAAACAAAATAAAGCCAATATCTTTTAGTCAAAAATAAATTTTGGATTTCAATTCAGTTTTAAATAGAAGAAAACATTTAAAAATATTTTAGAAAATACAAAAGACCCACATCGTATTTGGCTCAGTTACCAATGTATAAACAAAACTGATTTTATTTGCAATATCAAGCAATATTCTCCTTCCCTGTATAAAATAATCTTCTTGATTGTCAAAAGAATGGGTTCTTTTAGTTCTGATTGGATTTATTTGTCTACGTGACATTCTTATGAGCATTTTATATCTTGCATGATTTATCTGACGACCACTTATGTGTATGAAATTGTATCTTGGGCTTATTGAGAAGTAATATTAATTTCCATTATTATCTTGGCTTTGTATTGACCCCTGCATTTTGTTTCGAGTTTGATCGGTCACTCTGAGTGACCAAGTTGCCTAATTTCGCATCCAAGCCGGCCATTTTGTTGTAAAGAGTGATCTTTTACAGCCCACTTTCTCTACCTATCGAGCTGTCGAAAAGAAGGCTTTGATTACAATCACCCCCCTTCGTGAATCCGCGAACATAGAATACTCAGCAGAAACAACGACACTTATAAAAAGGAAAGTAACAAACCTCCGTATAATTCGATTGATTCCCAGATTTTCAGACCTCTTCAGTAGCCCAGCCAGCGGTACCCCAATTATTATCCAGCTAGTAAGCGAACTATGCTCATTCCGAGAAGAGAGAATCTCATTCCGAATGAGAAGAAAATGTTTACCGCCGAAATCATCGATATAATGTGCCAAGTGATGCCTGGAACGAAGTGGACACAACAAGATGAACTCTACGTTTACCAAACCACCAGTAAGCAAAAGAATCTCCTACTCCAACAGAAAAAGGTAAAGTAATACCAGTTATCATGCTCATTATGCAAAATCAGAACAAGAAGTGAGAGGCGTCATATTCAACGTACCACCGAACAACAACGAAGAAGAACTCCTGAGCCTCCTATCAAGCCAAGGGGTAAAAAAAAGTTGGGAAAAAGAGTGAGATTCTCCAAAGAAGTACCAAACAATACTACGACCAACTTCCCCATGGCCATCTCTACTTCAGCACAACAACTCCCCCACGCGAAGTAGTCATCGCCCACAAAGTGTTCATAGTTAAAAAATAATCCATAAAGACCATCCTTGTACCAGAAGTGTTGTTTATTCGGTCAGCCTGAAGATAAATGTATATATGTACGAACAACTTCGTGCACAAGCCCTCCAAAGTGTCCGACGTGATTGAGAAAGAACCATAAAGTGGAAACGTCAGCATGCCCTATCTTCACTACTAGGAGAGAAAAAAATTAAAAAATTGCATATGTAAACAATATAACAATATGTCGAGTACCGAAAAGCCGGTATACTTCACACTCACTCACCTACAACAGCTGAAAAACAGCAACACTTGATGCTCTACATAAAACAAGACACTCTAACCAGACGGGAATTTGATGACTTGAAGTCCCAAATTGAAGAACTCCGACGAGCTGCAGCCAGCCAAGAAATCCCGGATATACGAAAGTCGGAACTAGACTAAAAAATGTTGAATCATTGAATGTTGAATCAGAGGTATCAGAGAGTGCGTTTTTCTGTAGAATAACATAAGAATAAACTTATACTAAAATACCTGTCTAATATCACTTTATTCGGGCGTCTAATTATACACTTGATAATAACTAAATATTCAGGTCTCAAACACATTATTGAAGACGAGCACGCTCACGCCAGATAGCTATAGCAGGAGAATATATAAAACACATGAGAGAGAGTTACGGGGAGGAAGTGATATCAAAACAAGGTTGAAATATGTTCGAATGACATATCCAACGTGTCCTCTAAGATGAACATAGAGACAACCAGTAAGTCACACAAAACTAAAGCCGGTTCAATTCCAGCTGCTTCCCTGATAACGGTGAATCTTGGTCTCGGTAGAGGCTTAGTTAAGAAGTCAGCCAACTGGTACTCTGAATTGATGAAATGGATGTCGATCTCTCTGTTTGCCTGCTTTGAACGAATGAAATGATTATATTAATTCGCTTCTTCCTTTGGCCTTGGGCCAAATGGCGTGTCAACTGGATGCCCCCCCCCCTGGTTATCACTTTTAATAATAATAGGTCCTCCGATGTGAAGTCGAAAGTCTTGTAGAATTCGGTGAATTCACACCATCTCCTTGGTGGTCTCGCTCCACCTCAATCGTTGACGTAGAGACACATTTCTGGTAGTAGCTAGACTAAGCAATGGAGCCCCCAACAGTATGAAAATCGTTCTTTGAGCATTGTGAATCAAGGCATCCAATCCAATCAGCATCACAATATCTAATTGGATAAGAAAGAGTAGCATAACTCGAAACAAATTCCATGACTGGTTGTTCCTTTTAGATACGAAATAATTTGGTGGACCGCATTGGCATGAGATGAATTGAGAAACTCAACAAAACGGGCAACCTGTCCTACCGCAAAAGCAAGGTCTGGACGGGTGACGAGAGCCAAATAGAGGAGAATTCCTACTGCTTCCCGTCATGGAAATAATATGGCTTCCGCTGGTTCTTTCTTCTTAAGACGAGTGCCTGAGTCGTCCGGAATCTTCTTTTTAAAACAATTCATCTCATCCGGAATTTTTCCACAACCCCCGCTGTGTCATCAGGCTGAGAAAGGTGGATCTTCTTTTTCTTCCGGTCAAATTAATGCTGATGCACACAAAACTCTCCACGTGAGATCTGATTTGAAAATCAGCACCACGAACAGCTAGGAACTCATCGTTGAAGATCTGTTGATTGCTTGTTATTATTCCGTCGTCGACATAAATCACCAGAATAGTCATCTCCGTTCCATTGATTCGCAAGAAAAGACAAGGATCCTCTTCACTTTGTTTTAATCGGTGCTTCTTATTGAAATCAATAAAACGCTTTCCCCACACATAAAAGGACTGCTTCAAGCCATAAATACATTCATGCAGTTGACAAACTTCGGTCTCTTTCCCTGAGATGAGAAAACCCTCCTGCTGTATCATATATATTTCTTCTTGAAGAGAGCCACATAGGAAAGGCCACTGACGAGCTCTCCCTCAAAAGGCTCAAACGGAGAAAAAAAAATCGTGAAGACAACTGCAAGTCACCTTCTGTTGTGGTCCTAATGGCCCTCTATGACACTCCATCTTTCTGTGGGGTATGAGGAACACTTTTCTCCTGACGAATGCCTTTTCAGGTAAGCCAGGCTTCGAATTCATTGATAGACCATACACCTCCACCATCTGTCCGGAAAGTGCGGACGAGATTCCCAGTCTCTCCCCTGATGATGTTGATGAGGTCCTTGAATTGGTCAGCAGTTTGACTCTTTGTTTTCAAGAAACATATGAAGCGAAAGCCACTGTAATCGTCGATGAAAAGATCGAAATACAGGCAACCGTTTGGTGTCGACTTTTACATGGGACCGCAAAGATCAAAATGAATCAGCCGGCCATTATACTTTGCTCTGATGCGGTCAGTCGGGAATGGAGACCGTTGGTGTTTTCCATAGGCACAATCCTGGCCCGCTTCGGTTGTATTTATTAAGTTTAATTGTTTTTCATGAGTCGTTTCTAACGGAGCGGGGATGAATCTTAAAAAAGTAGAGGACCCTCCCGGCCCGCTCTCCATGAGCACTTCCTTTTTGGTTAATGAAATGCAGACTTTGGTGCCGGAGAAAATCACACTCCATCCGAGGCGGGTAGCAACCGAAATAGAAAAGAGGTTCGTCCCGAGTTCTGGTATGAAAATAACTTTCTTGATACGATTTTTGAGCCGGTTTCATTAGACCATTAATGATTGTCCACACCTTCAGGTCCAGGAACCTTCAGGGACTGCAACGTAGTCAACAAGTGCTTCCCTCTGGCCAGTCATGTGTTGTGTAGCTCCACTATCAGCGAACTAGTCTTCGGTGCTTCTAGTATCGACTAGTATCGACTGGTAGATATGAGGCTGAAATCTTGATCTTCAGTGGCATATCGGTAGTGGAGAGATAAATAGCAACGTTCCCTTCGTCTACTTTCTTTTTCTTCGCCAAATCGGCTCTTTATGGTCTCTATGGTCAGTTTTTTCATGGCGTATCTTTGTGTTGCAGAATTCAAAGCTTTTTCTTTGTAATTTTCCACTTTTGGAGCCATCTCTCTCTCTTCCTGTAGAAGGAGGGATGTTAGTGCAACCAAATTTTGCCATTCAATTGGGGAATGTTGCCATGAGAATACAAAAGGTCGGTAGTGTTGAAACCTATTATTCAAAGGCATAATGAATCACAGGGATTACTTTGAGTAACTAGAGTTAAAATACATAGACAGTAATATAATATTATAGAAGAGACAATAGAATATAAGACGGGAGATAATAGTTACCGTACCAGAGATAGTTTCAAAGAGAGATCTGTTAAAAGGCTTCAAGAATCTCTAGCCGACAATAATAAAAAGATTCACAATTGGCTTTGGCAACCGTCACCATTGAGTTGCGGAAACCTATAGCTTTAATTGCTTTAACAGGTAGGCCTAAGGAAGTGTACAAACAATCTTAGTGATTAGCTCTCTCTCATCAACAGGTCGGCCAACCTCGCCCAAGTGATGGGCAAGAGATTTAATCTCGGCAATATGGAGTTCTATATCATTGTCAGCTTACATATAAAAAAATTATCGTGAAGGAAAAATTTAGGCATCAAAGCTGTTTGTAATCTAACCTGGTTTTTGTATTCATAAAAACGAACCTGTAAGTCATACAAATTGTCTTGTACCTGCTCTAAATGTTGTGCTGAAAGAGCTAATCACATTGGGTGGGCATTTGTGCAGTCGACAAGTATTCTCTGCTGTGCAATCTGCATACATAACAAATGATATCTTTTTAGATCTACATTGACTATGAATGTCAAATGTGGGTAAATGTAATAACCTCAGTAGTAGCTGTAATGTAGCCTCTGCCTCGACAATGCTTTGCTTATTTCCATCTAATTTCTTCCTCGTTCTCAAGTTCTTCATCATCATTAAAGTCCTGTCTGTGCAAAATGACAATGAGTTACAAAATTTTGACAGAAGTGAAATACGTAATTTCAACTAGATAATGAATTATTAATTCTAATCTTGTCGCAATACGTGATTGCAACTAATGAATTACGTATTTCTTGATTGCAACTAATGAATTACGTAATTCTTGATTGCAACTAACGAATTACGTAATTCTTGATTGCAACTAATGAATTACGTAATTGTTGATTGCAACTAATAAACCTACATCAGGTAGAGTTTCTTCTCCTGTAACAATCTGAATCAGATTAAGTTCTATGAGTAGGACCCATAGTCCTAATTTCCGTAGAGAATAGTTGTGTCCATCATATTTGGAAATATGTGAAATTTGACTTGAGATGGCTGCCATTTTGCATTTATTTCTTAATGTTGCGTAGTCTGGGCCCATAACCTGTTAGATAGTGTGTTTTATCTGTGCAATAACATAAACAAAATTATACTAAAATACCTGTCTAATATCACTTTACTCTGGCGTCTAATTATACACTTGATAATATTTAGATATTCAGGTCTCAAACACATATATTGAAGACGAGCACGCTCACGCCAGATAGCTATAAGCAGACGAATATATAATACATATGAAAGAATGTTACGGGGAGGGAGTGATATAAAAAAAAAGGTTGCAATATGTTTCAATGACATATCCAACAAGATCACCATTATTAAGACACAAATGGAACCGATACTGGAACTACAATCCCAAATAACAGCCGGGTTCTCCAGCCTAGACAGACGCCTGCCAATGATGTGCGACATGATCAACAGATACAGAGAAGACAGGCTTCCCCAACAAAAGAAAAAAGACAAAAGAAACCAACTGCCGTATTCAAAACCTAGAAATCAGTGAAGTGGAACCCAACCAACATAACAAAAAAAGAAAAAACGAAATCTTACCTCTAAAGAAAACAATGACGCCATGCTTCCCTCCCCCATCAAAGCCATAAAATTGAATGCAAGAGGATTCTCCGACACCACCACCCACATATTGTCCTCCTTAGCGAAACGCATTGGAAAGACGAAAAAAAATCTTCTCAGCAAAACTCGTTTACGAAAAATCGCGTGAGCCAAGGAGGAGGAGTTGCGATACTGATAAAAAAATAATTTTTCAAACCACCATCTTAGAAGTCCCATCACACGAAATCGGAGTCATCTCAGCGTATTTCCCAAATGGCAATCGGTGTACGTACGAAGAGCTAGAAAAACTACTGAAAAAAATTGGAAATAATGCCATCGTTGGAGGCGATCTAAACGCTAACTCAGACCTATGGAAAGACGGTTACCAAACAAATAATTCCTGAAGGAAAGTGAAGCAATTCCTAAAAAAAGACGACAAATTCACGCTATTAACACCAAAGAATCTCAGAACAAGACCATCTCTTAACGACAACCGAAATGCAACGATAGACCTTACGCTGTGCACACCCAACCTGGCATACTTATCAACTACAGTGACCATACCATACTGAGGAATTAACCATCTTCCTTTTGTCATCGAGATAAAAGTCAAGTCCACAACACACACACACAGACCAATCTTGAGATTCGAAGAAAAAAAGTGGTATGAGTGGAACGTAGAAATAATCGAGATCCAACTAGAAACAACCCAACAAAACCAAAACGCTGAGGCTAGCTACAACGTACACCCTATACTCTGCAATGATGAACGCCAACAACCAATTCCTTGCCCCCAAGAACAGAAAATTTCCACGAGAGTCCCACAAACCATGGTGAACCAAATTTTCAAAACCACAGCTTAACACGCCAGAAAAGCATACCAAGTCTGGCGTGTTACCCAGCTCCAAAACGAGAAAATCCATCTCAATAAAATGGAAGCAATCAAGAAGAGAACCACCCTGGAAGCAACGAACAGCTCGTGGGAGGGACACATCGAATCACTGGAAGACAAAAACACGCAAGTTTTATAGCAAAGGTCATATTGCTATTTGCTTTCAATAAAAAACAAAAAAGAAAGCGTTTTTATAGTAAAAACTATGCCTTTCTGTTAGAATATATATCTGATAAATAACAAACAAATAAAGTATTTAACTTCCTTACTCGGAATCCAAAACCCAAACACCTAGAAGTTTACATTGATGGATCATTGTGCGAGACAACAAAAAATGCCAGCTATTCATTCCACATATCTAAAAAGAAAGAACAAGAAGCATGGCTACAAAAAATTTCGCAAAAAGTTTCAACGGAGAGCTGTATGCCATCAGGCAAGCCCTATATCACATGAACAAATACGAGATGAACACGGCCACCATTTTCGCTGACTCAAAGTTCTCCATCCAAGCGATAACCAACTTAAAATGGTACGAATAGAAGTACGAATAGAACAGATTACGAATTTAAACTCATCAAGTACCAGAATATTCTTAACTTGAATTCCTTTCCATGCATGAATTCAAGGAAATGAAATTGCTGACAAATTCGACCACATCCGGAAACTTGACATATTACGTGACTAGCATAGCAATCAAAAAGGTCAGTCCACGACAACAAACCAATCAGAGTATCAATCAAGAAAAACCTGAATCAGCAGTCCCACTAACCACCACTACGGTGCGTTGTTGCACGACTTTTGCTTCGGATACCTTTAGAGTTTGGACTTTAAAATGCTCTCTGTCCATGTTAAAATTCTAATAAGGGGATTCGAAGGGAAACTGCTATTTTACTAGCGATGTTTTATTAAATTGCTCCATTTAGGAGTGGTAAGGAGATTTAGTTCAGTTTTCAGTCGCTTTTTTGCCTCTTCGTAACGCTACAATCACAGAAACTTAAAAAAATTTTGTAAACTATTCACAATAAACACTATCGAGTTCAAAGATTTACTTAAATAATAAAAATTGGAGCAAAAATTAATATGTGTTCATGTATTTTCAAAGGAAATAGCATGTAGTTCAATGACACACCCGTTTGGTGGCGCGACAATAAACTCAACATTTTAGTAAAATGAGCGGAGATTTAACATGGACGCGGGAACCATCTCTCCATAGTCCATACCAATGGCTTTGCTAGAGCCATTAAGGGGAAGGTCTGTCAACTACAGAACAGAGTTTCCCTTTGGCTGCTGACCAGTTTTTCCGAGCTCCCCTTTTTTCACATCTTCCTACTTGTGAACTGCTTAAAGTTCTTTGTTGCCATCTTGTGACAGACAAAAACATTGCTGTCAGTATTTATCTTGATTTTTTAGGATATTGACTTAGCTGTAAGTCATTATTTTATTTGATTAATTTGGCATATGAAAAATATCGAAAGATGACCGAGTCCAAACAAAACGTCATTTAAATAGTATATATAGTGCATATATTTGTGCATTGACTCGACGAACTTGCAACGAAGAATGACTGAACCAACGAAACAAAAAAAGAAGTTCATGAAAAATGAAAGTCGACACGCATCGGATCAACGAAGTCTCAGGTTGATGTTACAAGACATTTAAGCCTACTTGAGAAACATGGTTGAAAAAGTTTCGAGCAAAGTAGCTGACTCGAGACTTACTGCTGATCCAGAAACTAAATACGAATAAATTTTTTAAACTATCAGTCGAGTGTTGCGAAATGGAATCCGTATAATTGATGCGCCTTGGTTCGTCCCAAAATTTCTTTTCAAGAACGGAGCTATAATCTCTCCATGATTGATGTACACATTTTCTTGTCAGTCTAACTTCTTCAATTGGGTTTAAGGTAATTGAAAGTAAGGAAACCTGTGCACCGATGTTCTGCATAGTTTATCGAGAAGTGGCTTTGAGGTTTGGTATTCTGTGTGAGCCTGTTTATTGTTTTGAAAATATCAACATGGACCATCCGCTGATTCTTAGGTGCCAAGAGTTCCCAGAGTAAATATTACATTTGTTTTGGGTTATATAATTTTTTTGCGTTTTCCTTGATCTATTTATTCAAGGCAATACGATGGAGAAAGATTCGCCTATATCGACGTCTGCAACGGTGTATCTCTAATACGTCTCAATCATATGCGTTGTCTCGGTCCTTTGCGAAATTGAAATAATTAACTCCGTTACTATTACCTTGAACGGATCAACCAGCTCCAGAAAACTTGATTTTCCACCGAATGTTTCAATCAGTTATTGCTTGTGGGGAAGTCGCATTGACGATACATAGCCGTATCTTTCCTCAATAGAATTTACGGATTAAATTTCACGGCGCATATGAGGGAAAATGGGGTGTACCTAATAAAGTGAACGGTACCGTAGCGCCATGGAGGTTAATCCTACATCAACTTTGCTTGTGTAAAAAATATATATCATCATTAGATTTACTCAGGAAAAAAAGGAAAAAAAATCTAGCCCAAGCCGTTCGGGTAGTATTTGACTTTTTCTAAGACACGTAGTGCCATAAGAATGCACTGAAAAGGGGGGGGGGCTGTACCTAATAGCTTGGTGGGTACTGTACATCAAATGTTTCATTTCCCAGAGACAAATCATCTTTCGTGCTATTCATTACTATTTCTTCGACGCTTTCAAAAATGTTCAACTAAACTGGCGTCCCGAGACAGCGTCTGGCGTTCAGCGGATTGTCGATGGGCCCTTCGTCACGAAGAATTCGATGTAGTAGATGAATTTGTTGACCTACGTCGTTTCTGACCACGCGTTTCCTCTTCTTCACTTTCACTTCTTTCGTCCTCTTCTTCACTTTCACTTCCTTCGTCCTCTTCTTCACTTTAACTTCCGTAGTTCTCCTCTTCACTTTCATTTTTTTCCTCCTCCTCTTCTTCTCATCCTTTCTTCACATTCACACGACTCATTGTCTTCGACGCTCGATACTTGATTATTTGTCGAAAGACTGTTATTTTCTTCGTCCTTCCCTAATGCAGCAGAATAAGAATCAGTTTCGGCTCTTCCGTTTATTTAAGTTTGATCGGAGGGAAGGAGGCCATCCATATCTGGAGTAGGTACAAGACTGTGTTCTTCTATTACATCTGGCATTGATCCCGCGGCTACTGCGGTATTCTGATTAGGCAGAGGCCATTCTTGCAACGGTATTTGGTATAATAATAATACAATGTCCATAAATGAAAATGATGTAAAGTATTCATGCACATTTAAATATGTTTGTTTAAAGTAACCTGCAGTTCCCAAGTTAGTTGGACGAACCATTGCAGGGGGGACAGCATGCTAACTTTGTCCCTAAGCACGGCCACGTCCACCACGCCCACCTTGGCCTCGCACGGATACATGGGCTGCAGCATGCTCGCTTTGTCCACTAGCACGGCCACGTCCACCACGGGCACAATGTACCATATCCAAAAATAAAAATTGTGTAAAGAGTTTGTGCACATTTAAGATATTAAGTTAGTAAAAATACCTGCAGCATCCTCACTTCCACCACGGCCACGTCCACGTTTACCACGTCCACTTTGGCCACGTCTACCATCACGGACTCGTCCTTCACTGTCCAAAACGAAATCTCCAAAACGCTTTGGTACCTACAAAAGAAAACTAAGTCCACTGACACTAAAGAAAGCTGGAAGCAAGACTCAGAGTTAACTGAATAAGACGTAAAAACCTGTTTATTTCTTGTTGGTCGTTCCATCACGAACACTTACAGTCGATGGCTTCGGATTAGCGAAGCCATAAACACACAATCACTTTCACACGAGGCAGCACGAATAAAGGACGAACGACAAGGCTGACCATACGAAAGGGCTGCTGCGGGAACTGGCGAAACCAAAGCGAATACAAAGAATGTAATATTTACACTGTGTTTACAAGTCCATTTCGTTTTTAAAATGACTTCCTCAAATAAAGAAAAGATATGTGTGATTCACATAGTTAATACTGCGAGTACGGAGAACATGAAAATATTTTACGCCAAAAAACTTTTGAAATGAAAAAATGCGCTACTTGCTTACAGTTTCGAACAATTCAGTTCAACAAATTCAGTGATGCATTTATCCTACCTGAAACTCCTAATGACAACCAGGGCTATCACTCTTCCTGTTATAGTAAATTCACTTCTGTTTCCAGCAGTCAGATAAAATTAGCCAAGGAAAAACAGTGCAATAAAAACAGTGAAAGTGCAAGTGCAGTTTCAAATTCTTCAAGCGTTCCAGGTAATTTTCATAAACATTTTTGTAAAGGTTATCCCATTAAGAATTATCCTACGTTTTGTAGATGCAGAAAGAGTTTCTGCAACATAAAGCAATTCTAACACTCCTGCACGTAATTTAACTTCTGGGAAACAGGCTAATGTGAGCATTCCAAGAACTGGATAAAGTTTGAAAGGAACATTATGGGAAAAATTAAGGTCTTACAAGTTGCTCGACAGAAAATATTCAAATAACAGAATCAATAAATTGCCTTTATATTATTAATAACAATAATAATAATAAATAATTTTTTTATGTTTTCAGATTAGTATTATGAATGACACCGCAGTCCTGGAGGAGGAAGCCATAGTAAGAAAGATAGGTAATCTTGAATCGAACTTGCAATTCGTATCTAAAGAAATAAAATATTATAATTCGTGCTGGAAAAGTTTGCTCATGCAGCCAAAAGTGCAGTAAAGAAACGAGAAGAGGAACAGCAATTCAAGTGGGTTTTAAACAAGAGCATTAGGGAAAAATCTACGCAAAAAAATTATAGCTTTTTTGGAAGAAAAAATCATGAAGGAAGAAGAGGTTCCTCGTGTGAAAGATATCACAAAACACTATCGATTGCTTCTATCCGACCTTTGTTTGGATTATAATAGCATTTGTAGAGTGCGTAAGTTTCAGCTATATGAGAAATTGATCAGCTATTTTGGTGACAAAGTAACAGTCATAAATCACACTGTCGAAGGTGTTGGGCAAATTATTTTCAAATCCGACTTGAGCGTTGACAAGGCTTTACTGACAACTTTTGATACGAACATCAGTTTTTATTGCAAGGTAAAAACACTTCTAAAAGTAAGTTGATTTTTAGTTTAGTAATATAATATAATTAATTTAAAGGTGAAAGAAGAAGTCGCCTTCATGCTTCGCAATTTGATATTGGAAAGGCCCCGCAATATTCTGCCGAAAAACCTTAACATTGAGGATCTCACTGCCGGAGAAAGTAAACCACCAAATTTGCTTCGAACCTTTTTTGAAAGTCTGGTAGCAGGTAAACTTTGTTTTATAAGAGAGATATGAATGTAATTTTTGTATCTCAGTGTATTGTCATCTTGACATTCCAATTCAGGTCTCAAGGCTCATAAAGACAAAAGTGATATCTCAAACAGAAAGATGATTAGAATAGATACTTTGATGGATGACACCATTTTTCCCTTACTAATGGACTCTAAAAGCCATCAAAGCAATTGATGCTCGAGATTTACCTTAAATTTGCAACAGGTAATCAATGTTATTGCTATTCTCATGGACGTTGAAAGTTTTAGTACAATATATTGGCAATATAGGAAAACGCGAGGTGATTGACGTAATGAATCATTTTGGACATTGCGTGAGCTACAATTTTGTAGAAGATTTAGAAACAGAGCTAGCTTTGGTGCTGTTGAGGAATCTAAGTTATTGCCTGAAAGTTTGCATCGCAGACTGGATCTAAACACTGGAGTTGTCTTTGATAAATTCGTTACGGGAAAAGATACGTTACATGAAACGGTGGGAATCGCGACACAAGATATTCCCCCTGATGGTGACAACTTTCTTCAATTGGCTAAATCCGAAGATAACGAATGTGATATCATACTACAAACTGGGAAGTGACGACGGTAATTCATATCAAGAGATATAATAATTGAACCTTATTACAAAAAACCTAGAATGCTGTCTGAGCCCATGCTGGCTTAAACAGACAGTAGGAGATCACTTCCACCACCTAGCACTTTGAAAAATGCGTTTAACCTTGACTTTCTATGGATGTTATCACTATGCCACTGGGTGCCAAATACCCCTATATGGACCGGCTGGAATTTTTGCATTGTAAAAGATGTCCTCCCTCTTCAAAGAGTGCGTTATTTTCGCAAATAGACGCATCAGCAACTCGAGTGGACGTGGTAAAATAGACAATGGAAGATCAATCTTCGAATCTTAAAGAAGTGTAATCAGAGATACATCTCCGTTACTTACGACCTCGCAATAGCAAAACAAAGCACTCAGTATCCAGTCAATAAAGAAACCTAGATTCAATAACCTCTTTATCCAACTCGGATTTTTCCACATCTTTCTCTCGTTTTTCAGCAAGCAGCAAGCAGCAGGCAAATTCATCGCCGAGTCTGGGACTCCATATCCACTAACAGAAAGCGGAGTACTGGCTGCGGGATCGCTCAACGTTTCCCTACTTGGCACAAATTATAGTCGGTGTAACCGCATCCATCCACTCCTCGCGGTTTCACTAGAGATTCTTCACTTTCGTTCATTTTTAAAAAAGGAAGACAATCCAGCGTTTTTTGTGATCTCTTAAAATCTGAGAAAAAGATCCCTGTGGAGACGATGTCTCATCGGTCATCGGTCAATTCCAATTGAGCTACTAGAAATTCACGAAAAGTATATTTAATCTTAATATTGTTACTTCTAGTTCCTTTAATGTGTTGTCTTTTTTCAGATACAAATCATACAAGGAAATTACCTTAAATGGTGGGCACGTTGCAACTGCAAAATATTAAATGATCCACATAGAGCTGATAGGATTATATCATCGTTTTTCTCGATCGATAAGGACGGGAGACTACCGTCTTTATGTTCACCTTCAACCTGAAATGTCTAAGCTTTTTTGCGTTTAACCATCAAAATTACGTCAGGCGGCGTCAGGTATATTGCACAATAAATTAGCTAGTTTCTTATTAATCCTTCTTCTTCTTTTTTACCAGGTTTCATGATAATATGTTACGAATGGAAGACTTTCATCTCGGCATCACAGAACAATTTGAAAGTGGGATGATTTCGATTTGAAGAACCAACAATTCCTTTTCATGGACACCAATTGATCTCGTAGTAGAGCAAACCATAAATGCTGAAGCGACAATTCGTTCACGTGTTAACATGTATTCTTTCGGTTTCTGAAAAAACGCCATTACTAAAACGTAATTCATTTTTTTTAATAGGGATTATTACCTTTACTAATTCGAGTTTTTTGAGTTCCGCAATACAGCGTTGGTGCGTTACTCACTTTATCCGCACGCAAGTTGCGTCAAATATGTTGAATGATTTGGGATTTCACAGGAAGGAAGACATTGCCAAAGCACACCCTAGCCGTATCCGAAAGGATATTAAACAACTCAAAGAATTAACGGACTTCCTTATTTCTTGAAAAAATCCTTGCCTATGCCTCTAATGAGACGAAAACATTTTTGCTTAACGTCAGGGAAACTGACAAAAAAGCAATGAATGATTACATCAAATGTTGCCATGAAGATCCCCTTTCATTCGAACTCCCCATAACAAGACAGAAAATATTGACTTTCGCCAACGACGGAATAAAGATTAAACGAAGTTGTAAGGGAACCATAAAAGAAACCAGAATGGAACGTGATATGTTGGGAAAGCTGCTGATGATTTCACTCAATCAAAAACTAGATATCGGACTCGTCTTACAATACCAACTCACTCCCGTCCCACTAGTAATCAGCCATCTTGATGGGACGGTTAACAGTGCCGACAAAGCGGTGCTCTACAAAAATCAGGAGAAAAGAGTTGACAGTGTTGGACCGGAACTTATCGATGTGTACATAGTGGACGGATTTTTCTTCTTACACCTTTTGGATTCCAACATACCACTGACTTATGAAGATATCGCTAGGTTTATCCTGGTAAACTTTGCAAATTAAAGGCAAAGACTATTCATCTTGTCTTCGATCGCACCCTATCCCCTTCCATCAAAGATTTGGAACGTGATATTCGACGTGACTGTGATCGCTCAACCAATAACGGTTCCTTTGGAAAAACAAACAAACAAAATAGACCCGCAAATTTTTTAAAGGCCTTAAGAAATGATTCTTTCAAAATACAGCTTGTAAAGTTCCTTGCGGACGCATTCGATGACGCCTCTTACATTAATATACTTGAAAAAACAGTGTGTATAACTGAAGACACGAACCGCAACTCCTATAAAATTTTAGAAGATCGCATGATGAAATCCAAAGAAATAGATATGGAAAATTCACACGAGGAAGCAGATTCAAAGGTTAATGCTTACTCACACAATATCTTTATTCACCTAAATTTATTTTTTACTTTTAGATTATAACTCATCTCGCCTCCGTCAAAGGGCCAGCGCATATGGTTATCTGATCTTGGGACACAGACGTATTGGTCATCGCGCTAGCTAACTGCCTTATGATTAGTAACGACATTTCTGTATGCATGAATGTCGGAATCGCAAGCAAGAACCCCCCCCCCTCCCCCGTTTTATTGGTATTTGTTTCCTGAACGGAAAGCTTGGACCTCGATTTGTAAAATCTCTCGCTGTCCTTAATTCGTTCACCAGTTGTGATCAAAATCCAGGAAAAAGGAAAAATCAGGCCACTAGCGATTCTCGAAAAATCATTACTATATCCAGATGCTTTCTCATCTCTTGGTACATCAGAAACAATTGACGAGAAAAAATCTCTACAATAGAGTTGTACGTGTGCGTAATGAATGGATTCAAGAAACATACTGGAAATGCAGATCAACTTGATGTCGATGACGCAAAGCTTAAAATTTTTTCAAAAATGTATCAGTCTGGATCAACCAATCCAATATCGAAAGTGAAAGGGTTGGATGGAAGCTCACTTCCTCCCTTCGAAAAAGGTCTTGTTCAACAAATTCTCAGGGCAAATTCAATTTGCTTGGAATAGAATTTTGCTACGGATCCTAAGCTTCATATTTTCTCACCAGACAAAAACGGTTGGAAGAAAGGAAAAAACAAATCCGGTGTCGAATCATATAATCTACGTTGGTACGAAGACGAAGACGAAGACGAAGACGAAGACGAAAACAAAGACGAAAACAAAGACGAAAACAAAGATTAAAACAAAGACGAAAACAAAGACGAAAACAAAGACGAAAACAAAGACGAAAACAAAGACGAAAACAAAGACAAAGACGAAGACGAAGACGAAGACGTAAAAAAACTTTTGCCCTTAGGTTTGACTTCACTTGATAGATGTCTCTTAGTTTAAAGCTGAAAAACAAATTAAATAATCAAATTTTGCATTCTTCAGAATAGACTTCTAATCAACTGTTGATACATACCGGAAAAGTAGCCTTGTCCGTAGCTAATGTCACTGTTGACCCAGTCACCATCAAGTAACATTTTGTTGGGATCATCAAATTTCTCATGGCTGAGATGTTCCAAGCCACCAATCAAGTTTCTTTGTTGCTGTCTGAGTTCAAAAGCCTCGAGACAACTCTTTCTGGTTTTGTTCAACATCAGGAATGAGATCTCTTGTTGAGGGTAGGACTGAAGTAACACTAAGTAACGCGCTGTTTGACATCAGGAATGATATCTATGGCCGATGGAGTGACATCAGGGCGAGGTTGAGAAAGAAGTAACGCATAGAGAAATAGACTCTGCATCTGACTCACACTTTTTGAAAATTAAAAATCAGAAAAATGAAGAGTAGTCACTCATCTTTCTGAGAAAAAAAAATTAACCTTGTACGAGAAACCTAAGTCTTCTAAAAAAATCCCGTGCGAAGCACCGTTAGACCTATCTTGCGCGGGTTAAAACGCCCTCTTTTGACCGGGGTGATCTAATACCTGGCGGAGGTAATGTATTTGCCATGTTTTTTTTTAACATTGAATTCCTTTTTCCGGCTTTTGGAAAGTATTTATCGACGTCGCTGATTGATAAATTACGAACGACGCTCTTTTCGCTCTGCTGATCAAACAACGGATCTATCAACTGAAAAAGTTGGCCTTCGTGGTGCAGTTTTATGATTTTGTAGAGCATAAAAGTTTGTTTTCTATATTCTTGATTTGGTCGAATATGCAGACAAAACCGCTTAATAGATTTTCAGTGTTCTACTGGATTTGCTTCAGAAAACATTTAAAAAGTCTAATAGAATTTTTTGCGAACACGTGCAATACCATGTTTGGTAAGCAAAATTCTGGTGCTGAACATCTGAGGAAACGTTTACCAGGCATTTTGGTGGTAAAATGTTCTTGCCATAGAATTTAGGCTTATCTGTCTGCATGTAAAGCAGCTAACCTTCAATCGAATTGCCTTGAAGAACTACTGCACTACTTCTACAACCACTTCAAAAGGAGCCCCAAACGAAGGACAGCTTTTTTTTATTTTCAGGAATATGCCAAGACCGAGTTGTTAAAACTTTTTTACCTTCAGACACTCGATGGTTGACGGTGTAAGGGAGTGTTAAACGCATATTGGGTCAGCTGGATGCCCTTCGCCTTTATTTCGTTCATTTCAAGAGTGAAGACACGAGCAAAAGTAATAAGTCTTTGGACAATGTGATTATTACTAAAGTGGCGGACTGGTCATACTGTTATTGGTAGAAGGGCAACTCATGCTGGCAGGCAGCACCAGAACCTCGTCACAAACTTTTAACAATAAAAAGTTATATAAATACGTAACTGCACAGAAAAATATAATCTTGGTGTTTTGTTTATAATTTTAAGTTTTATATTTTCTGTGCGAATACGCTTTATTCTTTCTTAGGGGGTCTAAAGCCTCTGATCACCTTGGAGTTTTTCTTGCAAAGATAAGTTGACGAAGCAAGGATGGGGTTTCAACTTGTCCAAACTTGTTCAAGTGGTTAGTGCTGTACTATTCGTAATCTTCGTAATCTTGGGAAGTGCGTCTGCATAGATCCAACGTAGCCTGATTTAGTAGACTTCAGGTCTTCTCAAAGAAGCAGCACCGGTTTGTGAATTGAATGTTCTTATTTGTTTCTTGGGTGTTTTTTTTTATTTGTTTCTAATTTTTTTCTTGGGTGGTGGAAAAGAGAAGGGTTTTTTAAATTTTTTCTGGATTTTTTTATGTCTTGCAATGCTGTGGGAAAGTTTCCTGGTGAGAGGGCTGGGACAGTGGATCTGCGATTTTCTTCTTTTTCGTTCAGCTGCGTGGGTTCCCTCGTCGAGAGAGTGGGCTTACGCATTTTGCTGCCATGTTTGTGTTATGATTTTTTTTGGCGAAGTATTTGCCTGGCTGGATTTTTGTCTTGGATCATTATATAAGTGGACGCTGAATGTATTTTTTTTTGCATGTGATTCATTTTTGAGATACTTGGATTTTTGTGGGTTTTTTTGGTCAGCAGTGGAATTTTGGAAGTTTGGCGTGCCATGTTTTGGCGTGTTAGGATTTCGTAATTTAAATTTTTTTTTTAAATTTAGTATTTCAGTTCTAGATTTATTAGTTTAACGCTCTACAGTCTAGATATGATTCGTTAAGATGAAGATTTAGTAGGTTAGAGGTTTCACAAACTAAGATTTTATCTTTGTTTGATTTTCTGTTCAGCAACGGTAATAACGTGGTATTATTGATTTCGTGTTGATTTGCCGCTCTCGTTGTCGGAGCTGCTTTCGCTGTGTTTCCTCTTCTTGCTGTCATCTGAAATTTTTTCTTTCTTTCTTTCCAGTTTGTGATTACTCCTGATTCGTGGGTGCCTGGTTCCCCCTTTTTTATCTTTAAGTAAGTAAAGTTAGACACATCAGATTTTAGTTTTGTAATTTTTTTTTATTTTACTTCGATTATGCCACCCTTAGTTGTGTTAATTGAGGTTTGTTGAATGTAGATGTTGGTTGTTGCATGTTGAATCGAAATCTTAGCAGCCTTTGAGAGCCAGGTTTTTGGTGAGTTCTGTGTTTTCATTCCAGAGGGCAAGTTTCATCTGAACATGATTTTTTAATTTATACTGTTGTTTGAAACTTGGATTTCATTTTTTTTACCGTTTCTTCAGGTGTTAAGTATTCATCATAGACATCAAGTTCCATTTTGGTGTATCCACCCTTGACTACATTTGGTTTCCACTCTTTTCATGTGATGGCCACAACACTTAATGGAAGTTTGTACTAATATTTTTTATTAGATTGGAGGGTTTGTGAAATTTTTGTACCTATTGCAGTTCCATTGGGAAGACCTTGAGTTTCTTTGAGCAGAGTTATTTTAACCATGTTCGTTTCTGGAAAATCAGGTTTTGTGTCCACTTTTTTTATCTGTGAGAAGTTTTGTATGATTTGGTTGGGCCTTTTTGTAAAGTTTGTCTTAATTTTTTTTTAAGTTACCAGCGTTTTTTTTCTGCTAGTATTATTTCGTGAATCAATGGGTAAATCGGGTCGGTACTGATGGCTTTCTCTACTCGGGCTACTCGTGCGGGGGTGTAGGGTGTAAAACTGTCCTTTTTTGATAACGTTGAAGTAGTTCTGTGCTTGTTTTCCGAATGCTTTGATCCTCATCATTCCTGATTGATTTCGTAGACCGAAGAAAAAAATTTGGTTGTTGTTTTTAAAAAGAACCAGTCTTGAAATCCGTTTTACTCTTCCTTTTATTTTCCATCTGAAATTTGAAATATTGGTTGGACTCTAGACTTAATCCGCAATCAGGCTTAAGCTGCATGAATAAAAAACAAATGAGAACATAGACACAAGGTACTTGATAATAAATTGAAAGTTTTTTGGGGGTTGCCATCTCTTTTCCTAAGATTTTGGCGGTCCTCAGAAGGATCCTTAGAAAGGTAGGGATTAAGAACAGCCGAAAGTGAGAGAAGTAAGTCAGAAATTTCAACAAAATTCAGGAACAAAACAAACAAGAATTTTTTTTAGTGAATTAAATTTTTAAGTAAAACAAATAGTCTTTCAAATGGCCCTGTTCCTTGACTCACGTCGACGCGAGGCCCGCGTGCGCCTCGACTGGCGCCTCTGCTCACGCCTCGACTGGCGCCTCTGCTCGCGCCTCCACTGGCGCCTCAGCTCTTCAACTGCAACCCGATTTTGAAGCAGAGCCTCTAGAGGCTCGACAACGGGGGGGTTTGGGGGTTGAACAATGGGTGGAGTTGCTTGGGGATTTAGGTACACATCAAATTTATCACCCGAAAAGTTGTGAAAGACGCGATCAAACTGAACGCGGCAGAATGGGCACGACCATTTCACCTCGCACCAACTTAGCAAACACAGAAAACAGAAAGCATGCATGCACGGGGGCGTAGAATTTTCAACTGGTGTTTCGAGGCAAATCCCGCATGACCCAAAATCAAATTTAACTTTTTTGTCGGTCATTTTAAATGAAATCCCAATCAAAGATTTAAAAAAAAAAACAATTCCCAAGACCGTAAAATTCCAAAACAATAAAAATGAATAACTGGGACGCAAGATATACTTAGGAACGTAGCTTGAGAACGGAAACAGCACCTGACCGGACGGAAGTGGAAGAAGAGTGAAGGTGAGACTGTGAAAGATAACCGCAGAATAATCATCATCCCACCTCGGAATTTCTTATGTATCTTCCCTCCACTACTTGATGGTAGCCAAAACTCGCGTCTCCAGAGAATTATGTGCCGGTGGTGGGTCTTCACTAGGGGACGGAGCTAGTAGAGCAATCAGGGAGAGAGAACGAAAGGTGTGGTAAGTGTCGATTAACAAATTGGCTACCAAAATCATGTTCTGAATCCAACTTCAAACTCCTGAATAAACGCCGATTTTTCAAATTTTATGTATCACTTGATCCTTGATTATAGGAACCGCGTTAAACTTTAAACTCCCAAGCTCAATATGTCTCGTCGTGGTAAAGGAGGCAGCGTAAAGGTAAAGTTAAAGAACCCCTCCACCGGCTGGACTTCAAATCCCCGTCGGTCGTATCCACCAAATGCCCCACAAGAGATCGTACGTTGAACGCGTCGGTGCAGGAGCTCCCATCTACTTGGCTGCCGTCATGGAATACTTGGCCGCTGAGGTCCTCGAGTTGGCTGGTAACGCTAGGGTGTTCCGTTTTTTTGAATTTTTTGAATTTTTCAACGGCCGAAATATTTCCCATGTAAAAAAGGTTGAAAAATTGATTGGGCTATGTTTTAGATTTTTAAAATAAAGCCTAGGGTTGCCAAAACCTCAAAAACTGGAAAAAATGAAAATTTTCGTCAATTTTTTTTAATTTTTTTTCAAAAAATTTTTTGTTTTCATCATCGGCCTTTTGTGTTGTGATAGAACTAGTTTAAATACATATATCCTGAAAAGTTAATAAGAATAAGATAAAATCTAGGGGTTCCAAAAAATTCTGTATTATATCTGGCAACGCTTGGTCACCATTAATCTCGAGTTTCAGCTATTAAGCCGTGATGACGTGCCCTTCGACCTTCCTGTTTCATTTGATGTTATCTGTTATGTTGAACTAAGGTAATTTTGACTTCGATTTTATTATTCCATATGAAAATGTACATTTACATTGGTTTTTATTATTTTTATTATTTATTGGGCTGAATTCACGCGTTTTATTTCTTGGGCACGGTATTTCTCGTAGCAAAAGGCTTCTTTTTATCCGTGCTCGCGTTAGGCCACTTGAATCTTTGAGCTGATTTCATAAACTAGAAATACTGCTTCTTATATTTTACACGAAAGTTATTATGCCCTCCATGTCAATAATTCACAATGCTTTCTTTCTTTCTTCTTTCTCCTATTTTATTTACACTCCTCATTCAATGTCAGATTCCCCAGATCGGAGTGTGAGGGATTGGGGGCTTCAGGGTGCCTCTCTCTCTCTCGGCTATACCGGCGGCCGCCACCGAGGCGGCCTTGAAGGTCTAACCATGCATTGTAAATATTATGAACTTATATGCTGGAAATACAACTGGGCAGCGCTCGTGCCGAGTACGCCCATTTAAAAAATAATAAAAAATAAATACGTAACTGCACAGAAAAATATAATCTTGGTGTTTTGTTTATAATTTTAAGTTTTATATTTTTTGTGCGAATACGCTTTATTCTTTCTTAGTGAGTCTAAAGCCTCTGATCGCCTTGGGGTTTTTCTTGCAAAGATAAGTTGACGAAGCAAGGAAGGGGTTTCAACTTGCCCAACTTTTTCAGTCGTAGTTCAAGTGGTTAGTGCTGTACTATTCGTAATTTTCCTAATCTTGGGAAGTGCGTCTGCATAGATCCGACTTAGCCTGATTTAGTAGACTTCGGGTCTTCTAAAAGAAGCAGCATCGGTTTGTGAATTGAATGTTCTTATTTGTTTCTTGGGTGTTTTTTTTATTTTGTTTTGTTTTGTGGGTGGTAGAAAAGTGAAGGGTTTCTAATTTTTTTCTGGATTTTTTTAATGTCTTGCAATGCTGTGGGAAAGTTTCCTGGTGAGAGGGCTGGGACAGTGGATCTGCGATTTTCTTCTTTTTCATTGGTCAGTTGCGTGGGTTCCCTTAGGCTGTTTCATTTTTGACTTTTTTTGAAATTTTGGGGGGACGCTCGGATTATATGTTCTTTTGATATAATGAGACTATCCACCAAGTTTGAGCTAAAAAAATAAAATTTTATATGCGCGCCTGTCGATTTTCTCCAAAAATTGACATTTTTCGCATTTTTTTTTCGGTTTTTTTTTCACGACGCTTGCACATAAGTTTCTTATCTTATTATAGACCTGCACACCGAATTTCATCAAGATCAGAACAAATTATATATGCGCGCCGAGCCAAAACTCTATATTTCCTTGTTATATTTGAATAGGTAGGCAAAAAACGTTAACAGACAGATTAGCCAGACTTTTTAGTAACATCAATTTTTTTCTGTAGTCTTCAACTAAATTTTTTTGTGTGTTTTTCTTCGATTATGCCACCCTTGGTTGTGTTAGTTGAGGTTTGATGAATGTAGATGTTGGTTGTACCATGTTGAATCGAAATCAAGCAGCCTTTGAGATCCAGGTTTTTGGTGAGTTCTGTGTCATCATTCCAGAGGGCAAGTTTCATCTGAACATGATTTTTTAATTTATACTGTTGTTTGAAACTTGGATTTCAAGTTTTTTACCGTTTCTCCAGGTGTTAAGGATTCATCATAGACATCAAGTTCCATTTCGGTGTATCCACCCTTGACTACATTTGGTTCCCACTCTTTTCAGGTGATGGCCTCAACACTTAATGGAAGTTTGTACTAATGTTTTTTATTAGATCGGAGGGTTTGTGAAATTTTTGTACCTATTGCAGTTCCATTGGGAAGACCTTAAGTTTCTTTGAGCAGAGTTATTTTAACCATGTTCGTTTCTGGAAAATCAGGTTCTGTGTCCACTTTTTTTTATCTGGGAGAAGTTTTGTATGATTTGGTTGGGCCTTTTTGTTAAGTTTGTTAAAAAAAAATTTTCAGTTACCTGCGTTTTTTCTGCTAGTATGATTTCGTGAATCAATGGGTAAATCTGATCGGTAATGACGACTTTCTCTACTCGGGCATATTGTAGGTTGTGAAACTGTCCTTTCTCGATAACGTTGAAGTAGTTCTGTGCTTTTTTTCCGAATGCTTCGATCCTTATCATTCCTGACTGATCTCGTAGACCGAAGAAAAAAATTTTATTGTTGTTTTTAATAGGAACCAGTCTTGAAATCTGGTCTACTCTTCCTTCTATTTTCCATCTGAAATTTGAAATATTGGTTAGTACTCTAGACTTATTTAAAAATAAAATTAGTGATCAATCGATATTACGTTTGGAGTTGAGGAGTGATTTCGGTGACTTTGTTGTAGGATTCCTGTGATTAAGCCGATGTTTTTTTTTCGCTTGTTCCGGCGGTAGGTTGGTTCTTTTTTCTTCGCCGCTCGATTCGCTGTCACCTTATCGAATCATTTTTACGAACTGTGTGCTGCGTCGATAGAACTGAGGGTTATTTCTAGCAAAGTCAGTTGTTGGTATGTCAATGATGGTTTCGTTGAAATTACGATGATTTCTTCTTATTCCTCGGCTTTGGTTGGAGAATAGCCAGTAAGGCGTCATCGTGGTTGATGGTTTACGCCAATGGTCTCGTTGCGATATCCATAGGGTTTTCAGGAAAGGAAGGCAGTTTAGCAATGAAGGGATCCTTGGTGAGTTCTTCCATTGGTTCATTCGCTGTCGTTTCTAATTCCTGGTCGACGTCGTTGATATCCATTTCCTCTTCGTTGGTGTCGATGGTTTCGTTTTCTTTCTCAGCCATTTGCTGGGGATCCGTGTCAGTGATATCCAAAGCTAAGGATTCTGGGCTGGGTTGGTAGAAGTTTTCGTAGAAATTTTGGATGCTGTCGATGGTGGTTTTGGTGTCTTGGTTGCTGTACAGTTTTTGTTTTTGTCGTTTTTAGGCGTCCCACCAGTTTTTACCAACGACCAGGTCCGTTTTCTCGCGAAAAGGTACGAACATGATCAATACTCCTTTGGCGTATTCCTCTCGTCTCTGCTCTCAATCTTCAGACGTGAGGTTGCTGTTATCCTGATCCCAACACCTATAGGAGAACGTGACCCTCACGGTCATTGCGACAGAACCCACGAGGATTATGGTGGTACGAGACCACCACCAAGTCATTTCGCATCCAACTACCAATCACGTCCAATTCCTTTTCTCTACAAAACATCGTTGCTATTTTTCCCCATAATAAAAACCATTGAAAAAATACGAAAACACACAAAATGGAAAGATAATTTGTAATAATTAACAAAAACCCACCTGAACACTTGTTCCACCACAAACCAAAAGATAAAGAAAACTCATATTACAAAAAAACGTGATTTCTTCATAAAATCAAAATATAATTATTGCAATTGATAACATTCTTCACCAAGCCATTACATTATCAATTGTATCATTCACTCTTACTATATCGACGATCAACATCTAACACAAGAACAAAACTCCAATTAAAATTCAACTTTCTATGCATCCAGGGAAAATCTGTCTAAACACATGATAAACCACTGTTGACAACTAACCATACCAAAAACAAATATAGAATAATCAAAAATCACTCTGCTGCATGGCATCCAATCTTTAATTAAAACATTACTGATGAACGGCAGTTTAGTAAAAACACACACAACAAGAATGATTGCCAAAATACTGACACAAAAAATAGCTTAATAGAAAGTGATCGAAAGATGGAAATTGAGGCCGTTTTCAAAGGAAACGATTTCCCGGCAATCAAGTCAGCAGCAGCTGAATCCGCATCAGCCAATTCCACAGCAACCGAAACTACTAGCGGTCATCTGTCGTTCCACACCACCGGGTGTAAACTGCTTCTGAAATCACTGTCACATCGGAACCGGCACTACGAGAAAATACACGGTAAAAGCGGAAAATTACAACATTTTAACTTCAAGACTTGCTAACGAAAAACATATAGACAAGCAGTCGCAAGCAATCCTAATGAAAAAGGAATTAGTGCTGACAAGATCAGCAAACATAGAACATATTTAAAAAAAGATTAAAATGAGAAAAAAACATGAAAATTATGGTATATGTGATTTAAATGTAAAAGCATCCCCTCTACAAGACGGTCGCAATTTGCATACCGTGACGAAAACCCCCGCAAATCGCTTAAAAGAACAATGGAACCCCCCAAACGAAAATTGTTTCCCTATCTCTCTGAGAGGAACAGCGTCACCACCAGGAGAAAATTCGAGTAAAAAAACCCGAAAACAGCCATCAAGCCGTAGAAAAAGAACGTCTTCGCACAGTTGGAGTGGGAGGTGGGTGGAGTCGGGTCGGGTGGGGTGGGATGGTTTCTTGTTTATGTGAGTAATTATTAACACTCTCTTTTAGTCAGTTCAGTTGTGAAAGATAATTTAGCAAGTTAAAGATAATCAAAACCAGACTTCGAAATTCTATTAAACAAGAATTTATCTAATTATCTAACTTCCCATTTGGAAGAATGACCAAGGTTGCTTGTTGTTTAAACTATTTGCAATACAAAATTGTCAGCGTCTTTATTTGATAAAGATCCATCTGCTTTAGACAATTCAGTCTCTTAATAAACCCAAAGAATTGAGGGTGTAGTTATATTATCCTTCGCCGCTATTTCAGGTTTGCAGGAAGTCGGTAATGGGCAGAGTTTTGTTGTAGCTAACAGTAGTAATGGTCAGATAGAGACACCACAGGCATGTAGCTTCTCTGACTTGTCAGTGGGTGTATCCCAAGAAAATTAGAATTCCTTTTACATTTATTTAAGAAAGTTAACATTGTGCCATCTCCGATATGACATTTCTCGTTTTGATTTTACTGGTCCACTGTTTATGAGGTGGTTATTATTATGTTACATCTGGAAAAAGCGCGAAATAAAAAAGGAAAAGGCCAAAAAAGCATGGAACCAACATGCTATACTACCAACATCTAGTTTCGGTGTGAATGATGACGTTCGAGATGAATATAACAATGTGTTGCAAAACACGAGACCACTTTTTCCAACTTATGCGTTTGCGTTTCCATGCTTTTGGGTTTCTTGCAAATTTTTACTTTTGATCTTGTCTGTGGTGGAAGGGCTTAGTCAAATTTGATCAGACAAACAATCTGACACGAAAATAATTACTATCCGTTCAGTGGAACAATGTGGCGCTAATGTCCAGTTTACCCTATCACTCTCCAGAAATGTGTGGTAACATTAAACTAAAAAATAAAAATACGAGAAGAGCATGGCCGTCGTCTATCGACAATTCTTCGGTTCATTCTTCTTTTTTGTAAGGTCATATTAAGTCCATACAACAACAATAGAATAACTTATCATTTTTTAGGAACGTCCCGTCGATGGACCTGGCTGGTCTGGTTGGCATCAACGCTTACTTGCCCTTGCAAGGAAGGGTAAATATCACCTACTACGCTTCTACAGCATGTTTCCAAACTTCTACATCTATTTGTAGCTGCCCTCCATTTAGTTATAAATGTCTGAAAAAAATACAAGAAGTAGCTAACCATTATGGCTACTTAAAAAAATTGCAATACCCTCCGTCAAAAACCCGATTTTTTGGAACGCGGCGAAAATCGGCATTTTACATAAGCTTCTCGCGCGTTTCCAAACTTCTGGTAGTTACTCTATATACATTATAGTTCTGCGTTTTTCAAGTTTCTCCTCACCTTCATCATCTGTTATAGCAACGAAAACAGGATTGTTCAATCTATACTGCTCTGATACTTTAAGTTAATAACAAGAAATAAAATGAATACAATAAAATTTAAGAAGCACTGAGGAATTCCATTTCAACTCAAATTTTTCCGTCGAAGAAAAAAAATATATATTCTTATTAGTTGGGATTTATTTAGTTTTACAAGATAGAGCCGCGATAACCATATAAAGTGGGTTTTAGAAGAGGGAGGGGGCCCCAAGGGATATGCGGGATATATTGATGCATAAGGAGCAGGAACACAATGTGAAAACATCATAAATGTATATTTCTTTTCCGAGACGAAAAAAGTCGAGTTGGAATGTAATAATAAGTGTTATCGTTTTGGCGTTGTCCATTACTTGATCATCGTACAACATAAGGGGGTTGGAAAATAACTTGATAGAAACACTGTCCATCGAATGTGACTCTCTTTCCAAAATATCAAAGCGTACTTATTACTACAGGAAAAATACATTCTGTGTCGTGACAGACATTGCTAATCTGTACAAGATAATTTATGCCACAAGATTGAAATTTACTCTCCCATCATGTATCTATAAGTGTGTTGCAGCCAAAATTTGTGTTTAGTTTCAAAAGGAAGACTTGTTTGTTAGTGTTAATAATTAATTAATATCCTCAGCCTATAAAACTAACCCCCATTATCCTTTGGCTAGGGATGTTGTTTATGCTTCATCATCAGATGAAAGCGATTAATAAATGCTTTCTCATTCGCATACATATGTACTATAGATCTAGCTAGCGAACTCACTGGGAATTCTCATACTTGCAAAAAACAGGTTTGCGGTATAGCTGTAAATAGTTAGTTTTGTATTAACTACAAGATTCAAACTCGTTAGGTTTTATAAAATGATAAGCGCTATACTTACTTAAATAAAGGGGATTTTTTGCCAACAAGAACTAGCTTATTACTAGTAAACATGGGTATATACGTAAAATACGAACGTACAACATGTTGTTATTTACAAGCTTAGTACGCATTATCCTAAGTTTATTTCAGATTTCTTTATAACAGCGTTATTACCTATACTTTCCCTATCTTCACGCCCCATAATAACGATCTTAAACCCTAAAAACAAAAGCATTCAAGTTTAATAAATATATTTTGCCATTTTATTAATCAGTTTCTAAGGTATTTGTTAGGGCCGTAACAATAAAGGAAGAAACCAAAGAATTATATGCTATATTACTACACATTTTCTTACTATTTGATACGGCAATATGGCTTCAAAGTCACCCAATCCTGTCAATCTTGTGGTCTGATCAAGTGAACAATCGAATTCTTTGCCCAGTAAGACGGGAGAATAAGTACTTTTAAATTCCTGGCCCATGAAAGATTAATACCTGGAAATTTTTTTTCGCTCCTTCAATGAAAATAAAGTTTTTTCTAAGAAAAAAAAACGACCATCATTCAAAAGAGTGCAATAATTTATGCGCTTCTTTGACCGCACATAGGCGGATGCCACAAAAATTTCAGAACTAGCCAAAAAGTTCAAGAAAACCCTAAAATAGTTTAAAACCTAAAGAATACCCTATGTTCAAATTTTTTGACCAAAAAACCCTAAAAAGCAGGAAGGAGGAAAGGAGGAAGTGCTACTCTCATAACTCATAATGTCCCTGCAGACAAAAGTTTCGAGATGCTGTAATTGCCGTTGGCAATAGAATGGTTCCTTTTTCCAGCACTAGATGAAGAAGATTACGTTTACACATGATTTTCAGATATTTCAACGACAAACGGCAATTAAAGCATCTCTACACTTTTTAGCCCAAGTAGCGTCTCCTCCATTCCTCCCTCATGTAACAAGGGTAAAATACACAAATTCTGGCAGCCTTGAGTACTTGATTCATTAGGCAATTAATGGCAAACAACGTTGTCAATTAGGGGTATAGAAAACATTTTTGGATTTCTGCTTTTCGAGAAATTAATTTAACCATGGGTATGGAGGGATAGTTTCCACTCTCCATGTTAAATTTTCCATAAGGGGATTCAAGTATTCGACGGGAAGCTACTTTTTTTCTAGCGATTTTTTATTCTCTTCGAAAAAGCGCCATCTAGGAATGGTCTGGAGATTTAGTTGAGATTTCAGTCTCTTTTTTGCCTCTCCTTTACATGCAATTTAAAATCTTGAATACACAAGTTTTTCTTTAATCCACTAGGTGGCATCTATTGTTTCTATTAAATTGACCATAGACATTTGGTTAATTGAATTTTTTCTGCTAGGCAACGTGTATGGTGTTTGTTTTCATTTTCAAATAACTAGTGCAAATAGAGGATAAATTTTAAAAAAAAACTACACAGCATTAGAAAAACTGAGTTTACCATTAACCAATGAATAATCGTAAAAAGCTTTCCGGATCCCAAAATAGGGCGCAGACATAAAAAAAAGTGAAAGTGAGCGAGAAAACAAAAATACCTTGAAATATTTAGGTTGGTTTACTACTCCCACTTCTAAACAAAATGAAATAGAGTTAGGCTTGTATGATATTGTATTGTTGAATTTGAGTAGGTGAAATCCTTTTCCTATGTGTATAACTCTAGTCAAGAGAAGAATCTGGAACATCTAACCAGGAAAGTGAAAAGTTTAACCTTAAAAAGGTGGAAATGTGGATGAGTCTATACTTTTGTCCAAATCCAATGAAACTCATGAAATCGAAAGTGATGATGATTCATCAGTTACACTTAATGAATCCATAGATAACAATTTATAATTAGGGCAAACATCAATTGAAATTGAAAATCAAAATTGTATTAGCTTAACCATATTTCCCCTCTTCTTGGTTGACGGAGTAGAAAATGATTCAGTGCTCTGGTCACCGATGTTGCGGGAAAAGGAAAGGGAATAAGACTATCAAGAAAGGTCCTTCTTTAACTTTACTTGATAGTTTTCTATGAGATAGCAAGGATAAAAGAACCTTTCCAAAGGATATTTTAGTCAAGGTTTACCCAACGGGGAAAAATTTCGAAAGGACTATTTGGTCTGGAGCCCATCATCAAGCTTAGTTATTTGTTTTTCTTGTTCCGTTTTTGGAAATGGCAATTGTGGTTCTAGCGATAAATCTCTTTTTCTATGCTGGAACAGAGGCATCAAGGATGGTTGGAGAAAGTTGAACGATCGCATTGAAGTGCACCACAGCAACCCAGTTCATCTAAATTATTACCTCAGTTGGAAAACAGCTCAGTTAAATCTCACTGAACATAGTGGGGTTGACTCTGCGATTCAAAAGGCACTCGGCGCCGAAGAATCCAAATGGCGTGAAATATATCGTTGCATTTTAGATGCAACGTTATTTTTGTTTTCACGAAACTTAGCTTTTAGAGGAAAATACTTTTTTTCCTCGAATTTAAATTGTTGTTATTATTCGATCGTATTCGTATTCGTATAGCATCATATATAAAGAATTTTATTTTAAAAAATATATTTTGTTTGCCACACATACATGCAAGGCTTTTGCAACTCATAACTTTTTACATGTAATTGTGACGATTCGCCCCTCCCACTCTTTATCTCCCCATACCCGATACATTTCATGGCTCGTTAGCCACGACCTCCCACTTCATCCTCCTAAAGTTACTGGATCGGGACTCTTGAGATCTTCCAGTACTGTTGCTTAATAGACCACAACACTTCCTTCCTGTTCCTTTCTCTCTCTCTCTCTTGCACCATCACTACTAGTGGTGGTGCGACTAAGTTCCCCCGAGTATATAAGTCCGACGCCTGCCTGTTCCCGGTAGAGTCTACACCGGCAACTGTAACCCAAAACACGAGGTAAAATACAAGCTTACAAAGTCATTCTTAGTATTATATACTTATTGTGAGGATCATCACAATTTTCCTAATGAAGCATAACATCTTCAAACAGGCAACGCCCGTTACATTTGTCTTACTACTTGTAAAATATTGTAAAATATGGATTAAGCTACTGATTTCATTCGTTTGCCACAACGCGATGAATACAATGGTATCAGTGAAACTTTCCAATCTTCCGTATACCATAGGTACGTTTAATGATGGAATCAAGTAATGTTTGCAGATAAAAATTCTATGCCATATTTACACTGCAGGTCTGGTTGACGGCACATAATAAGAATAGTGCAACCACTGAAACCTTTTGCAGCCAATACATGTCGCAATAAGTTTTGCGCTGTCAACCTTCAAGCAACCTGCACCAAAAGCCTCAAGTTCACTTCCGTAAGCAGTGGCTGGTCAGGGTCAATGAATGATGCACGTGTCTTTGAAAACAGCGAGAGGACAAACCCTACATGAAAAACTGGCGGGCACTGATTACCACATAATTGATGATCTTGCCTATTCCCTGTCTGAACGTTTATTAAAATCATATCGAAGAGTAGGTGCAATTGAGGTATGTATGATAAACAAAAAAAAATAATGTTATTGATGGCACCAACTTTGGCATACGTAATGAAAACACTGTTTCATTTTCCGATAAGAACAAAAACTATTCAACCGTATCCTGAACTGTGAAAGATCTTCCATTGAGCGAGCATTTGCTCGCTGAAAATGAAAATTTTGACGGTTAAAATATCTTTACATGAGGCACTTAGATTGGATTGATTGGATTTAGCTTAGATTGGCCATTCCTTTAGATCTTCTAGATATGTTCAACAGGAATTTAAAAAAAATTAAAGTCAAATAAGATATTAACTTACCAACAGTATCGGGTTTAGTGGCCTAAAGGTGAAGAAAACCAGTTTCTTGGACCTATGCATGAACCTGGAGCAAAGGGGATATGTAAGATGGACTTTATCAGCCAGTACCTTTAAGAATAACTGTGAAATATAAACAGCCTTGAAAGCACTTCTTAATTAACAGTAGCTTGTATGAGAAACTTATTCTTGACAACTAATTGGCATACTCCAAATACTGAATGTAAAAAAAAATATGAGCAGTATTGAAGTAAGCTCTGCTTGTTATTAAATAACAAAATAAGCTACCATGATCCACCAACTGTTGACTTCAACATTATCTTACGGTACTATTCAGTTTGTATAAATACTGCTTTCGAACTTCAATTATTTCGTGGGTGGATATTAAGAATTGGTTACTTCACGTAGTCCAGCAAGAGCACTAGTATTATGGGAAAATACATTTTTAAAAATCCATTATAATACATAATTTAGGTAAACCAATTACCAAACGAGAGCGTAAATAATAAGCTTCTCGGGGATAGTATGTAAAGTAAACGTGGTAATCCGTCCCGTTCATGGCCGTCAAGATGTCTGTGAAAATTATATAGAAAATAGTTTCATAAAAGACGCCGAATACAGCAAAAATTTACCCTCATTTGAATACCAAATCGTCGCCAATTTAAGAAAATTCTGGAAGACAATGACAAAGAGGACTACCAAAAAGGCAGGATGAAGGCGATAAAAATATCTGAGCCTATAAGAAGATACAAAAAATAAAATGAAGTAATGGTAACGAAACATGAACATAGTTTACACCCGAAACAATCAGGTAGAACGAAATAGAAAAACAGGAGGATGGGTCACAGCAAAATGGTACAAAAAATTTTGGTTTGGTGCTTGTGTCTGGAAGAAAAAATATCGACGCGCTGGTCAGTGAAAAAAGGTCAGTTGTAAGGAATACTTTGTCGGAGCAGGTTATACAGCAGCCATGTATACGTCCAAGAACTACACCCTTCCACCGGGATACGTCCAGAATCTTTCAAATTGCAGTTTGACACTGATGAGATCATAAATTTCTACATTTTTCCGTAAACTCAAAAACAAAACGTGTTTCTTGCTAGCAGATCCGGAGTATAGGGCTCAGGTAACAGCGCATGCGTGGGAGCAATATTGCATAGCAAAAGAGACACACCAACGCCAAGAAAAAAATAAAAAAGCACAAAATGCTTGTAGTGGAAAAGAGGGAATTGAGCGGACCGAAAAGGAAAACGGTTAAGAGTTGGAGCAGGTCGACATAGAAAGGACTGAAAAAGAACACGAGAGAGAGAGGATCGAGAACAAACGGGCTCTCGAAAAACCAAGCCGAGAGAGAGAGGGCCGAGAGAGAAGTTGGTGATCGTGAATGAGAGGAGCAGGAGCATGAGGGCCCAGCGCGAATGAGACGAAAACGATGTAGCCACGGAAGAATGTGAAAAAGGAGACGAACTGATTCTGTCCGAAACTATTTAAATCGATAGCGAGTCATCTGGAGCACCGGCCAGTTCCGGCACCGGATCTGCTTCTCGAGTATTAGTTTCCGAAGCAACTATTGCAGTTTTGCCAAAACCTTTACCAAGTAAAGGGTTGAAACGGAAGAAAGGTGATCGAGTTGCCCCATCTATGCAGAAGAGAACAATGGATGTAAAATGGCCAAAACACACTACGACAAGTGAGTCGGAATGTGGAACAGACAGTGGAGAGGTGGAAGTTCAAGCTGGAAAGAAAAAAGGAACTAAGAATGCAAAGCCTACAGAGTTCATTGAAGAAAAGCACCCGTGGACCATGGACAAGATTGAGTGCATTATGAACATTATGGAAGAAATGCTTGAACAATGCAACACGATGACAAAAAAATGTGCGAAAAGGTAACCAGCTGCTTTATTAACATAAAATATCTGACTAATTGACAATTGACAATTGACAATTTCATTATAAAATAGGTGGAAAAGCTCATGAAAATCGAGGGACACCGCAATCAATCCGAAATGGATTGTAATGTGAAATTTAAAAATCTAAAGCGACACTACCTAAAGTTAAGCGTGCTTAGAAAAACAAAACAAAAATTAAAAAATCCGGAAAAGGCCATAAGGAGCGGCCTCTCTGGCCATTCATGCAAAGTATGGAAATACTGCTGAAAAACAATTCCACCGTGACTTTACACATTGGGTCATATGTCACAGATGTTGTAGATTAACTTTAAAGAAAGGTAAACTCTAGATTGGAAAATGTATACATTCCTATCCTACTTCTACTTCAATTTTCAGGGGAAGTTGAAGCCTATGGGTAATCGTCGTGGATTCTCTGAAAAGTAAAATTTTGGCGATAGAACAGAAACGAGCTAAGGCCCTGGAAAGTATCGCCAAATCGCAAGTAGGAACAAATTAAGTTATGAATAAAATTGTAATGGCAATCCAAGCTTTGGCTGATCGAAAATAAATGTCGTATTTCGAACATTTCCTTTGTTTTCAGCTTATACAGTTTTCCAATAAACGAGAATTGCTACAGACTTAAACCAATACAGAACTTTGCTCGATGACAGGCTAAAGATGCATACTGATAGAAACACCTGAAATTAAGAAAGTCCTTTAAGTCACATATTTATTTGAGGTATAAACAAACACTGGCTGCTTACCCATTAACTTCGCAGCAATTAGAGCCCCAACTAGGACGGACGAATTGGGTGTAATGAAGGTCACGTGGCTTTCCACGTACGAATAGATTCTGCATTTACATTTCGCGAATTCGAAAGCAGTGTCACATGCTTCCATAACTCTGTAAATTTCCATAGAGTCCAGGGGTTTCCTATAAAATAAAATTAATGACCATGGAAAATTTTACATTACAATAAACTTTTTCAACCTGAATTATCCTAGAGCTGTTGTAAGCGTGTTGCAAGCTCTTTGACTGTAGTGCTGCATTCAAGGGGGTGCACTACCAATGATTCCAACATTTTGAGCTCTTCAGTAAAGACTCAAGTCAAGACTTCATCGAGTTGGTACATTTACAAAAGTAGTTACAGTTTATTGGATTAATGAGAAATATCTTCGATATTTTTACCAAAAAGTACCTCTAACTTCATGGGAATAGCTCAGTAGGCTTAATGAGCACCACAGAGAGTGTTTAATTGGCTAGCCAAAAATTCTTGGATGGACGACGACATTCAAACAGACCAAGATGGTGTAAGCCTGGGAAAATAAGAGGTCAAGAGAGACAAACCTGTTGAAAATCTTCTGGTATTCAAAGTGGGCAGTGACGAAGCTGAAATGCAAAACACATCCAATAATGCATGTGATGTTGACTGGATAACACAATTGTTTGATATAAATACAATGTAAATTGCATTGCTTACCAACGTGATGATTAACGTTACGTAACTACTAATTAGTCGGCATAAACCAAAGCCAAACGATTACCAATGCACTGCGTGATGACAGTTTGTTTTTTGTTATGACGCTCAGACGCTGTGTCGTCTGAACACAGATTTCTTGGATTCAGTACAGTGCCTCTAACAGCAACAAGAACTACAGTTAACACGGGGCCTTATGGCGAATCTGGATTCACGGATTTTCTTGCTTGAATCGCTCTAGATAACAGCAATCGAATAAAAATGCATACTTCAATGGGAGAAAATGCAGGCATGAACTTCCTTGAGCATTATCCGAAAAAACTTAAATGAGCCGCCGCCATAAGTTTTTCCAGACTTCGCTAACGAGGAAAACATGAGCGACTGGATTGCTGATTTTGTGCTTCAAAACACTCAACAGGTCCTTTTGTAACTACGAAGACGAAAAGAAGCTAGTGTGGACTATGGCATCAACTTTCCAGGGTAATTTGGTTCTTCGTTGGCTGTGACAGTAAACACTATATTAATAAAAAACAATTTCAACATGTTCCTGTAAATACTTCACATTCGGTTTACCATTCAATATTTCAGTCAGGTGTTGTTTGCCTTGCAGTACAAAGGCCGTTTACAACTGGCTTAAATCAAACTTAGAAGTTTGATGGAAATCGTCAGAAGTTATTCGTGTCTGTTTGACACAGCATGTAAGGAGTATATAAGGATATAACAGTGAAGACTAATGTGAAAGTAGAAATTTACAACCAATTTAAAGGTTGCAATATAGATGATGTCAGTGTACAGTGGAACCACCTTGTCCACAAGTTCAGAAGAATAAGAAAAATCATGGTAAATGAAGACCCATTAGTAACTGGCATTTAAGGCTCTACACAACATCCAGGATGGAATTTGTATGAACATATGCCTCTCTCATTTGACATCTTGCAGTTGTCTTAAGTGTGGGCTTGACTTAATTACAATTTTTGTTTCTCGATTCGTTTTAACAGTTTGCTGTGTTGCTTAGTGTTGCTGCTCACATGGCAGGGTACTGTATTCATGGTCGTTGTAAAAGAGCCCACCACCTTCCTATTTTCCGCTCAAATGGATCCAACGACGACGTCGGCTGGAAGCAGTGGAGAAGAAAAGACCAGCAGTGGAAGAGGTGTACGTCATTGTCTTAGTCGTGGTAGTTGAAGGACGTCAAAGTCGAGAAGGTGAAAGTCAAGGTGTAAAAAAAGGTGAAAATTCTCCTGCTTGATCAATAGAGGATTCATGAAACTTGTCCTGGGCTTAAGCGACGGCGGAAACTCCCACGACTAACAGGCAAGAAAGTGTGAGACGCATTTTGTGGGAGAAAAGTGCTTAGACGATTTTCTTACTGGGCTATTAGAGAGAAGGCGCAGATTGATCAGTTGACGGATCGAGTTGAAAGAAAGTCCAACAGAAATAAATCTTAGTTTTGGTCGTCAACGGTCTTTTATATTCGGTCAGATTGGTTCGAATTCTCTATCTCATTTAATGACAAACTATCCGATCGATGGAATTCTTATCCCCCCCAAATTTCCCTTAAAAAGGTTGCCAATATATATTCTGAAACAAATGAACCTGATGCACAATATAAGGATGATGATAAAGACGACTTGAGTTAATAAAATTTGAAATTTGAAAGAGAATATGCATACCCATAAATGAATTCCGAATTGGAATGCCGAATGGTAATGTCGATTAGGCATGGTTGCCGAATTTGAACAGTCGGTTCGGAATACAGCCGATTCGGGAAATAACAATTTGGTAAAATCATTTTTGGCCGAATCGACTAAGATTCCGAAAATTATTAATACAGGGTTGTAGATTTGAATAATTGTAGATAGAAATGTTGACGCCTCAAGTCATTTGGACCCTGTTCTAATAGGAAAAACTAGAGATGAGTGGAAAGATACAGTGAACTTTCATTATTTACATTGATCAAAGAAAAAGCAAAACAGTGTAAAAGTTCCGTATGATGGCTAAAAAAGCAACGGAACCTGTACCACAAATACGGCATTGTAGTGAGTGGACAGGACTTATAAGAGAGCGAAAATTGGATTTTCAGTCAATCACTTTTGGAATGGGGTCGGTCAACCCGTAACGTTATATTCCACGGAAGAGGAAACAACATTTGCGATAAGTGAATATTAAAAGATTTATCCGGATGTAAAAAGCATTAAAAATAATTTGGAAAATATCATTAAAGGACTTGTTACAAATTTCAGAATAATGATGTTTGCGTTACGAAAGTAAAAAATGACAGATAAAGATTGTTCCGAAAAGCAGCATTAGCAACGCATTCCCTGGAAGAACATTCAATGACAGTTACATGTTATGAAGGCCGTGACGCTTGGCTGAACATATTAAAGGATTGAGAAGTTTTCGCCAAAGAAAAAAACACGAGATCCCAGAAAAATTTCGTAAGATTCTCTATCCAGAAACACACACTGAGCTTGATACAGCCGAACCCACTTTTATGAAGTTAATGAATCGTCTTCAAACGTGTAATTGAAAGAAACGTGTAATAAAAAATTGTAGGCACTATTAATTAATAGATGAAGGAATTTATTCAACATGTGAAAGTGGACAACTATAAACCTACACAATGGAAATAGATCTAACGTGCTATTCCTTTTATTTCTTTATGGCTGATCACCTTTCTTGCCAAGATACAATCCATAATTTTCAAATTAAAGGACAACTTGAAAGTTCCTTACGAATCATATTCTGATCATATGAGAAACAAATGACTCGAGATATTAAAATATTTATTGATTTTTTCAACTACAAAGAGTATTTATGCTATTTATAACTTTTACCTGTTATAGGCCTATTCAGGCTGATGTGATACCAGTGATACCGAGTGTAAGATCCCCGATAAGAGTGCATCTGAAGAAAAAGAGCCCAGAAAGCCCACAAAACTGATAGGGAGGAATTCCACAAGGCAATTGTGTCTATTGTTCTAGAAATAAACTTACTTTGGTTAAGTACAGTTAAGATCTTAGATGCCTAAGTATTAAAAATTAATGTTCCAAATTTCTTTACATTTTGTTATGACTCAAAGCACAAATTCTCCTCGATTCCCCTCGCATAAACACAGGCACACAGAAAACAGAACCAACGAATCACATAACTTTTGACCCTTATATATTTTATTGAACACAGTGATCTCCGCTCGCACAACACGACAAAAAAAGACAAATCGGACCCCACAAAACAATCAGTAAAAATAAGACAATCGGTCTCTTTCGGATAGCACAGTAAGTTCAGACGTTTAGAATCAGAACCAGAATCCCAGAAATAATTCGTGGAAAAAACAACAACAAAAAGGTTCCATCATAGTTTGGATAGATTTTGGGATAATCGAAGAGAGACAGGTGCGTACACAATTTTCCCATTCCCCGTTTCGTGCCGCCATTACTTTGTTTCTATGTAAAAATTGTCAATGATTTCTCTATCCCACACTTATTTATTTCTACCAAACACTAAATGTTCAATTCCGTTCATCTTGAGAGAAAAGAAAAAAGTTAATCATTTGTTGTGTTCTCTTGCCTTCAATGTAGCTGTGCCATCTGCCATGGTTACACCCGTTACACCTTAATATTATGTTGAAAATATAATTGTTCCCCTTCGTATAGTAAATTATGCTATATTTGGCTTGTTTAACCTGATAAAAAATTTATGGAGACATTGTCGGTGTTACACACATTGATGGATTATGTAAATTATTTAGAAAGAAACTGTGTTCGCCAACGTAAAGAAAGTATTAAACACAGATTGATTTCGAAATGTCTGAAAATTATGTTCGAATTGATGATGTATTTATCTTAACCTGAGTCATTCACGATTACAGGATTGCATAGTAGCTACGCGTCGTATAGTTACTTGCCGGATATCATCACTGCTCTCCGATTCAAATTACGTTTGAAACAATTCCTATGTTTACTGACTGTTCTACATTTTAGAGACCTTGGATCTGAGTGATTTATTCAGTGATGTGAAAATTTTGAATCTCTCTTGATGTTGAAAATTTTCCTTCTCTCTGATTTCTGAAATACAAATGGTAAAAATTGCAGACGAAGTTTACAGTATTGCCAAGCAAATAGAACAAAACGCAGGAAAAATTAATTCTTCCGAGTTTCAATCATGATATTAAAGCGAACAGTATTGTTAAAAACGAGTCCACGACTCGTTGTCGAAATCACGAGTTGGCGTCGGAGGGCAGGGGAATGTAGAGCATCCAATGCGAAATTTTGCGGAATAGCTAATGGCGCAATCGGCGTCTTCCTATCTGTCATAGTTTTGAGTGGAGGTTGGTTTTGGCAACCGGGAAATTGGGTTCTGCAACGGGCACTTAAGTTGGAAACATTAAATAAAGTATTGATGATGATACATATTTGAGGGAAATTGTTGATGAAGCTGTTGAAAAGATGTGAATAGAAATTGACCAATGTCAGGTTGTCTAACCTAAAAGTTAAAAAAAAATATTCCGAATAAAAAAAAATAATAAATTTTCCATTTACATGGACAATTATCTTTTTTATTGTCCACAAGAACAAAACAAAAAAATATATAGTAAAATAGATATTAGATCCAGAAAATACACACTAAAAACATTTAGCATTTCACAATAAACACTAACATACTGTAAACTACTGGTAAGGCATAAAAATAAGGCTGCTAACAAGATAGAAAAAGTTACGTCAGACCATTACTTTGAATAGTTTATACAATTACCTTAAGAAAAAGAAACATTTGCGCCCCACTTCATCCCATTTCACTAATAATATTGTCAAAAAAATTGATTCATTATTCTAGGCGTCATTATGCAATGCCATTTTTAAAAAGAGGAGTTGTGCAGTTGTCTCAATTAATATTAATGAAAAAGATATTATCTTTTTCTGTATGATGCATACACGCATTTACTGAATTACTTATGAATTGTGATATTGTAGTTTGTATAGATGTCCAGAAAAAAATAGTTTCCTTGCCAATAACCGTATTAGAAGACGGGACTTATTGCTTGACGCATGCGCATAACAGGCACTCCAACAAACTGGATTTTATTCAGAAAAAATTTTGTGAAAAACGAAATGTGGATCAGAGCTCGGGAAACAAGACAACCGATGCGGGCGATTTTTGAAGAAGTTAGGAAACTGTAGGAACGATTGCAGCGTTACACCTCAAATAAGTCCTCTTATCATAACATAAACATACTAATGTATCCATTGCATTTTACAGCAAACTTCAACGGTCAATGCAGCGCGAAAGAAGAGTTAAATGCCTCCAGAATCTATAGACGAAGCAGGGGAAGCTTTAATTAATAATCCACACTTACAAGTATTTAATGTTTCTGCAATTCGTTTATTTCATTACATTTATTAAGAAAACCCCGAACTTTTTCCTATTTTTTTGTGCGATGTCAAATGTATGAAAAAGTGAGAGTAAATTTTTGTTGGATACTATTACGTTATGGCGTTTTTATCCCAATAGTAGGACAAAAGATGTAAATTCCCTCTTTTATCATGGGAGAGTTTATACTGGAACAGGAACAACATTGGTTTTAATATGCATAGACATTTTACCGATTTTGCGATCTTCGGAAGAGATAGCCTGCGACGCAAATTTTGCTACTCTTCCATTTCTTTTTGCGCAGCTTTTTAAATCCACGTTGTTGCCTATGCATATGTAAGTTAATTTCAATTAAACGAAAAACCCCAATTTTCCTACTTTCCCACACTTTTAGTAAGAAAATGGCTTCGTATTTTCACCGTACGAAACTTTTAGCTAGTTCTGTACTAGAAATAGCTAAAAGAATAGTGAAATGGGGTATTTCCAAAGGTATAAAATATTGTAGCATAATGGAATAATCCACAACCCGACATAAGAATTTTTTGTGAATTATAATAAGGAACATTTAGATTTTATGAAATATGCCTAACAAACTCCAACAACCTTATCATTATAAATTTGCCAAAGCTAAATACAAAATACCAGTACTATTATATGGACACGCTATAGCACCAATAAAAACCACGCTAATTATCTTTTAGCACCAATTAACAACAATTTTCGCCAATTTTCGTTTTCAACAGCCACTAAAGTGACCTTAAGTTTATGAATATGAACTAGGCCTATACCCATCAGAAAAAACATCACGGTAATGAAGTTCAAATATTTAAATGCATTTCCCCTGTTCTTGTGCCACATAACATTTCTTTCGCATACTAAATCCGTAGTACCGAAACAAGAACCAGCCACTCGGTTACAGGCGTATTATTTTAGGAGCATTACTTTCTCTTCCATTACACCTTAAGTTTTTGGAAATTGTTTCTGAGTCTACACGATTGAAACCAGATGTTGTGTTTCTTAGGTGTTATTTTCCTCCCCTGGGTGGCCTCACAAATATTTCTTGCACTTTTGTGATGTTTCTTTTTCCTGAAATGTGGGGAAATCCTATTTCTCCTTTTTCCCCACTTTTAACTGGTATCTTTTGAGACCCCTTTTGACACCAATGATTTGTTTTTTAGCTCTTTGTAGCCTCAAGAATTACTTTCACCTGACTTGGGGATTTGGGGATGGTGGCTTGCTGTTGTTATATTTTTACTGATGACTTTTTCAAAGGCTCTTTTTTTGCACAGACTATTTAGGGTTTCATTTATCGTAATCTTTCCCTCTTGTTTTTATCATTTTGCCTCTCATTATCTTATCTGCTTATGAAGCGCATGATTTAGCAACTCATGTTCGTACGCCCCAGTTCAAAAATACTTTTCGTTTGATTTTCATAGGGCTTTTATTGATTCCCTCAATAGAGGGTATTTATTGTTGGGTTTACAACATTAAAATGCGCATCTCAGCCCTTTTTTTTTCTTTGGGATGCTTTGCCACTCAAGATTCCAAATTCCGTACTGTTGTGATGCTTTCTGCTCAGCCGTCAGTGTTGGCTTTTTCTCATTTCCCCTCATTCTGCTTCAGAACCCAGCGTATATTGCAGTTATATCGCCTTTAATAGAAAACATTCGACGTTTTCTTCCTTTGGGGACGAGATATGCAGTTGTTCCTTATGGACTTTCACTTTATTTTTAAAAAAGCGCAGCCTCTCAAAAAAATCGCCTCATTCCTTATAATACAAATCTTTTTTTTATTTATTTTCTGTTCACAGCTACAACAGCCTTCCTCCAAAAAGGTATCATCACTTATTGAATCAATTGGGAGGGGAAGCACTTTTTGGGGGAGATATAACGACCACATCAATCCTGATTACGACAGCGCTGTTTTTTGGATGACCAATATTGGCCTGATGCTTTCCCCCATCCTTTAACGCATCCGCATCTGCAATTTAAGCCAAAGGTCAGTGGGATTTTTATTTATCGGGTTGACTCTTGGATGGGAAAAGCCCTTCAAATCGATTCTTCTTTCCCCCTTGCGACAAACGGAGATCTCCAAATTGACGATCCCCGGCAAATGGAAACTTTCAAGCCTCATCAAATCTTCGATCAGGGGGATTTAGTGGCATATGAGATCAAAAATCCCCAACCGTCTTTGCTTTTGCTCAGCCAAACATTTCATGCCGATTGGAAGGCCAAGTTACGCACCACTACAGGTTGGCAGAAAGCTCAAACGGTTTCCGTCAATGGATTTTTTCAAGGTGGTTTCCTTCCAAAGGGCACAGAAAAAGTTGTTTTGAAATTTTTTCCTTGGGTCCGTTTTATGTGGATTGGGCATGTTTTTTGGGCACTTGTGATTTTGGCTCTTTTGATTCAATTTTCTCTTCATGATTTTCGTCCCAAAAAACTGAGGATTTCTTGACCTTGTCTTCTCTCATCCCCTTTCATCGTCCTTATGTGGCAGGCCAAGAGTTGGTCTATATCGCTGAAGCGTGTTCGAATGCTCAACTGTCGGGGGATGGGCCTTTTACAAAGCGTTGTTATACATGGCTTGAACAACAGATTCACTGCCACAAAGCGCTTCTAACCCATTCAGCAACGGCCGCTTTGGAAATGGCAGCTCTTTTTTTAAATCTCAAACCCGAAGACGAGGTGATTATGCCTTCTTATACCTTTGTCTTCTCAGCTAATTCATTTGTTTTGAGGGGTGCTGTTCTTTTTTATTGATATCCGTCCCGATACTTTGAACATGGATTAAACCCTCATAGAGGAAGGTTTAGGATTTAACTTCTGGCGGTGTTTATTATTCACAACCGGTGGTAATATTGGTATAGGAACAACTGCTCCTACACAAGCTTTAAGTGTTAATGGTAATCTTGATTTTACGGGAAATTTATTTCAAAATGGATCAGTTTGTAGTGGAAGTACACAATGGGGCTTAACTGGAGCAAATATTTATTTGAATACAGGGAATGTTTGATTCGGAACAACAGCTCCTAGTAATATATTACATATTGTAACAAACACTGATGCATGGGTATGCAACAAACATCTCTTGGTATGGGATTAAATAAGGACAATACAGGTGGAAATTCTAGAATAAATTTTAATATGAATGTTGAATTTATATCAAGTGGAAAGGCATACATCGGACCCTACATTTAGCTACTATACGTTCATATTCGGGAAATACATCTGGTATTTCTTTGTTAACAGGCGGAGCTGCATCCATTAATTTTTTAGCACAAACAACAGAAATAATGCTTATAACATCTTCTGGTAATGTTGGTATAGGTACAACAGCACCTACTTAGTGATGGCAACCTAGTTACCTAGTTTTCGACAAATTAAGGTAGCAGCGGCATTTTTCTTTTGAGTAGCCTCCCCCTTAAAAGTACTTTTATTTTAAAAGTATACTTCAATTTGGTCAAACATAACAAAAGAGGAGTAAAAGGGGGTGTTTTTTTAATAGAAAAGAGCCACTCCTATCTGTATTTGTCAAAACTAGGTAACTAGGTAATAACTAGGTTGCCATCACTTGACCTACTTATTCCTTGCAGATATTACAAGATAATACGGGGGCTTATCCTGGAGATAATACAACTGGTGAATTAGTAATTTCAGGTGCTACAGATTCTACAAAAAAATTTTGATTTCAAAAAGATACAACCAGAATTGTTGGTCAAATTCAAGTGGTAAAAGCTGGTACGACGACTTATCCATTAATATTAAATAGTATAGGTGGTAAAGTAGGTATTGGAACAACTAGTCCAAGTTATACACTTGATGTTTCTGGTGCTGGTAGATTCACAGGAGGTATAACAATAGCTATAAGTACTCCAGGTGCGTGGGCATCAAACAATTAGTGCTAATGAAAATTTTCCAATGGTTTTTGTGCAAATCGTGGCGCTATAGCATCATTTTTATTTACAAATCCTGATGCTTCAGTAAGGTATGTAAATATTAATAATTCAAGTTTTACATTAGATGTTAGTGGAACAATTTTTGTTTCACAACCAATCGTATGACAATCTCCGGGTGGTAATATTGGTATTGGTACAATTCTATTTATATCTTTTACATGTGAATGGTTCAGCAAATACTGGTAATGTAGGTTCTTATGCTGGTTCTTATGCTAATTATGTTTGGCAAAATCAAACTGCTAATTATCCTGCATCTATTTATACATCTCATTTTATTGTAGATGGTCAAGGTTTTGCATCTCGCTAACTTGTTTTAATGTATCTGGAAATATTCTAAAGCTAGGTCATTATGATCCGCCATTCATAAAAAGAGTTTCTTAAAAATAGATCACCAGGGTTCTGAAGACCTCATGTATAACTTCTTTTGACAAGTGTACAGTAAAAACACATACGCAGAAGTAATATACTGAAATTCCCGAAACCTTCCTCAGTACCTCCTGCCTCTACTACCGTAATCTTTGGGAGGCTAAGAGCCTTTTAGGAGGGAGGTGTGCCGTGTGGGATACAAATACAGCTATGACTTTAAATGAATGTGGATGATCAAGTGTTAAAAATAGTGCACAAGAAACACCAGTTTATACTACATTTAGTACTGTAACAAGTGGATTATTTGCTAATGCAGTAGAACAAATGGGTATTAATGAGGGGGCCGTTCATAAATTACGTAAAACGCGAGAGGGAAGGGGTTGCAAAAATGTTATGGGATGTACCATGGGGGAATGAAGGGGTTGAAAAATTTTGACGTGACGTTCGAAATGTCATCGTCTTTGTCAAAAAAATTAAAATAAAAAGAATGCCTTAATAGATTTAATATCCGGTGAAAAAAGCAATGTCTTCAATTTTCATGAGTAGTAAATCTCCCATTAAACTCTTCAGTAAGAGGTAAATTATTCTAGTTACTATTAAGTCCATTCAGATGAAATTTATTCTCACTCATTAGTTACAATGGAGCATTTGTTTTTTACCGTAAGTGATTCTCAAGATTTTCATATTTTTAGGGGATTCCTGGAAGTAACTGGGATGCATCGGTACTAAATGAATCACATTTGGTCAGTCTCTCAGCGTACTTCAAAGATAAAGAACCACAGGTGCTGATTTAAAAAAAATGGCAAAACTTTCATTGAAGTTTCCACACATCTGCTTTACTGTGTCTACTTGAATAAGAATTTGTCATGGTGCCAGAGTTATCAATTCTGAAGTGAGTCCACAGTGGACAGTCGAGGTGATTTGTGTTGACGAGAAATTTTCAACATTTAGTAGTGTCCGATCACTTGGTGGCTTTAGAACTGCCATTGAAGATGTAACTTAATGGCCAGAGTTAACCCAAAAATACATCGTTGCTGAGGACGAGAATTCAGGGGCTTGCTGGACGCTAAAGGCTATCGTTAACTAAACTTGGAAGGTTGTCTCTGTCAAACATGAAGTGAAATTGCAGGATCCAGACTACACGTTCGACTACTGTTCTGGTGTCAACCTTTCTTTTGTGCATAAAGGAATGCCTTGTGGTGAACTCTACGACGTGGACATCTTCCACAATGCTAAAGACCCCCTAGAATTTTACACCCAACTGAAAAATAAGTTAGTGTGTTTTGTGCTTTGCGCGATAGTGTGATCTTGCGAGAATTGAATCCCTTCGATTGAGTACCTCTGCCAGGATCTTTGTGCATCACCTTTTCTGCTAAGGATAATTTATTTTATGGTGGGATGATAACCGCTGTTCAAAAAATGAAGTCAGGTTCATCCATGTATTTTGTTGTTCTCGTCGACAACGAAATTAAGCAACTGTTAATGCAAACCCAGCTATTTCGCATCTCAGATGATCTTGCGGCACCCCGGTGTTTTGCTACCGCGTGTTTTTTTATGCAGATAATGTGGCCGAAGTCGACGGTTTTGATAACTGTTTTCTTCCTTGGTGGACGTATTCAAGGATCTTCAAGCACAAGTAGTGCAAAGAGAAGATGATTTTTCTCAAATTTGACTGCTTGTCAAAGCAATAAATGGAGAGAGTTTGCGAAATATCTTACGAGACTTTGGCACCTCAAATTTGGACTAAGGTAAGTTATTATTTTTTTGTTATTTATTTAAGTATTATTCACATCTGTTTTCATGAATAGCGCCTGTAGAAGATGAGTCAAATCGCGAATCCCTTCCAAGTGGCAGTAGCGTAAATTAGCAGCGTACGAGTCATTCCATTTTCAAGATCAAATGGAAGTATGAGTATCCTTCCAAAAAATCCGAACAGCAATTTTTTTATTTTGAAGCCACCTATCGATATTGCGGGAAACTGTGTTTGGTTTTTGAGCCAAATACGGGGGCTAGAAACAAAGCAAAAGGTAGGAAGAAAGAAACACCCCTCCCTCCAAAATAAAAAAATATGGATGAAACCAGACAGACGTCTGGAATAGCCTTGAGCGCACTGTCAATTTTTGGACAAGTGACGAAAAAACAAAAGTTTTTGAATCTTGCATCATAAAAAGGTAAAAATTCAAAGGAATCGTCTTAAGTCACTTCGGAAATGAGCTTAAGGCGGTTATTTCATTTTCAAGCAGATTACAAAAATTGAAAATTATATCAAATTCGAAGCTGTTACAGATCTGTTTTCGGTATGTTTCAGTATATTCCCATTTTCTGGGAGACAGCTGAAACAGATTCTGTTACAGGGATGTGTTCCATCTGGGTAATGTGGGTGTAGTATATATTTACATCTCTGTTAGAGTTCGATTGATCTTCAGTCATGTTGTGGCTCTAGAGGTTTGAAATATGTAAAAATTTGTATTTACTGTTATTATTTAAAAATACATTTTCACTACGGTCAAAGTTGACTCCACTTTTGTCTTACATGGACCATTCCAATTATATGATAAAAAGCATCGTACCTCATTAACCATAAGAAGAGTCGATTCTTTTGGACTTTTCCTTGTTAAATCTTTTGGAATTTTTCCCGTCGATTCTTTTAGTCTTTCCCTCACCGCATCTTGCAATTCCGCTCTTTCGAAATTTTATGCGACTAATCCATTCCCAAATCGTCTTCATGAGTAATTACCGGTGCTGCTTCCATTAAGAATCTATCCCTCTTTTTATTCCACTCACCAAGAAATAGAGGCTTCCACTGAGAAAATAACAATATATTTCAGTTAGCTTAGTTTTTTCATTGAATTGTGCTTACGTTTTTAAAGTAATCAGTATTGTGAATAATCACACAATTCAAGTGCCAAGTTTCGCCTTTCTTATAGTTTTTGCAGGTCTCTCGAAGAGTATAAAAAATTTTGCGACAATGAGTAATTTGAGCATAAAATATTTTACTACTTAATGCTGCTTTCACATGCCGGCGGAGACGCCCCATCACCATAGGCCCTGCTTTTACCGTTCTCAAACTCAGGTGCCATAGAAGAAACGCAAATCTTTTTTTAAGACCGATAGCGTTTCTCTAGCATTTCCCCGTGAGTCACAATTTGAACCTAAAGTATGCCCATTTACATATGGGCCTCTCGCCGGTCCGGATACTTTTGCCTCGGACAATAACCTACCCTTCCTATTATTTTAAAATTCTAAAAAAAAGGATTGTTCCTGGCAGCCGAGAGAACCTACAGAAATTTTCATTTCATTTTTACATTTCAATCGACAAAGAAATGGGAAACTAGTGAAGTCTAGACATAAACTTTTGATTCTCGTAAACGATGGCGCTTTCACAGTTGGTTATTGATCTGTGTAGCGACGAAGAAGAGAATTCAGATTCTTCAACCATTTCATACGAGGAATACTTAGCAACAAGACATATTCATCATTTAGTAAAAGATGAGGTATGTAAACCATTTTTCATTTTTGATTGAAAACAACTGATTGAAAACTACACTTGCATGAAATCGCATTCCTGGACGTTAATGAGCTCATACAAATGTAAATATTTAAATCCATGAATGAATGTTGTTGTTTATATTACCAGATATCTAATATTTGGAAAAAATAGCTGACGTAAAGAGGAAAATTGAACTGTCTTTAATCAAACAAGCAATGATTACTCACTACACAACATTAGGAGATTGGGAGCTTTGCAAAGATCAATGAAGTTCATTATCTCAAAAAATTCAACACAACAAAAAAGGATGATTGGATATTACAGAATTAAATTCAAAGTATGCTAATTGTATTATAATTTTAACTCTTAACTTTTTTTTAAAACAAGAGATACTTTTTTAAGGCATTAAAAGATGAATCGAAAGGGATATGAGAACAACTCTCAATAGCAACAGCAATGTACGCCAGTGTTAGAAAACAACGTGAAAATGTTGTCATACAGAAACACATGAAAACAGTAGACGACCTTATAAGTAAGTTAACTTGATTACAAAATCACACATTTAATAATGATAAACGTTTCATTTCATCTATTATTACTCTTTAGGATGAATCAACAAACAAGATCCAAATCTCAAAATTCCAGAAATGAGAACTATTATTCATAATTTGAAAAGTTTACTCATAAAGAGCAGAAACAATGTGAGGGTCGCATGTGCGAATTCTGTTCGGGAATCAACATTATGAAAAGTTAAGCCGAACTCGCAAACCATGTGAAGAAAGAACATTCAAGTCACTTTGGAAAATGTGTTGAAGAGTTCTACCAAAATGCTGACATGTTGTCAGAGCAAAAAATTCAACAAGCACTCGAGAAAATGAAAAACCTACTACTTGGACAAGAAACTTTTGTTGTTTTTTTTATTCCAGTGTTAAAGGTAATACAAAAATTTACTTTAATTTGTTGGTGTGATAATTATTATCTTTTTCAATTTATTTAGGAAATGCTTGACAATTTCATTAAAGAGATTGAAACAACTAAAACTGTTACATCTAAAAGGAAGTCTGATTCCAAAGTTAGCGACATTGATCCGCCCAAAGTGCCATTGATGGATGAAAATTTTTTAAGAGGTGAAGATAGTCGAAAAAAATCAAGATCATCTAGTAGCGCAACAATATCGACTTCGTCGTCTGCTGCACCTTTTGGCGGAATTGGATCTCCAAGACAACTTACTAAGACACCTGGATCAAGTAGTAGCGCAACAACATCGACTTCGTCGTCTGCTGCACCATTTACGTCTCATTCAACCCAAATCACATCCCTTCCGCAAAGCAATCATCAAACTTTCCGTAAAGGGGATTTCAGTCCAACAATGTCGAGCAAATAAATAGAGGGATACTATAGGACATAACTACTTAAACGTGAAGAAATGATTTTACACTATCAACGAAAGGAAAGAAGAAGATTGGAAAAAGAAGAAGAAGATCTACAGAAGCGAAAGCAGGAATTCGAATTGGAACGTGCAAAGCACACAAGCAATCTAATTGCAACACCAAAGCAATCTACATCGCATTACGTCAATACCAATCGCTATCGGAATCAAAATCCAATTCAAATTGCTGCTAACGAGAGGAATCAGCAGTTGAAAATGGAAGCTGCTACAAGGTTCAATCGCTTTCCAAACAAGTTATTCATTGGTGAAAACGCAAAATATAACCATTATTTACGCGATCATCCGGAACAAAAAGAGTTCCCGTATTACTTGGTCGACACTGAGGGAGAAATCAGGTGCCATTGTCCTGAGCGCCCATTGGCAGTTTATTTGAACAATAACTGTCACATCAAATGGGCCAAAAAAATAGATTATCTGGAAAATGCTCACTTTTTATACCAAACTATCCTTGATTAACTAAAAAAATCCCTATTCTTTTCTTTACAAAGTTTTTGTATATTTGGTTGTGTTACTACAATTTCTAATTTTCCAGTTCTGTATTCCGTTGATGTTCAATAACGCGTGGGTGTGGGATTCAGTTACTTGTATTTCAAGAAATAAGAATTACTGGCAAAGTTGCAATACAAGGGGGAAACTAGAATGAGTGCCACGGCTGCCTGCTGGCAGGCGCGACCTAGTTTGCCCTTTAGACTCAACAAAAACGTGACGTGACTTGACTCGACTCTTTACTCTCGACTGACTGCTCTCCGACTCTGCTACTACGCGCAAGGTGGGCGCACGGCATCTGCGGCTGGGGAAGCCCCATCTGGATCGTTTGGAACATCGCCGGCCCTGCGTCCGGCAGCGAACGCATCTTCTTCCTTTTCGGGTTCGGGTTCCAGGAGGCAAAGTTTGACGGCTGGGTGGTGTAGCTCGGTTCCGTTGTAACGCACGCTGGCGGAGCGGACCACTCCATCGGCTCCCGTGAATACTTCTGTCACCAAACCCAACGGCCAAAGGCCTCGCGGAATCGGAAATCTCGTTTATAGGAAAACTGTATAAGCTGGAAACAAAGAAAATGTTCGAAATACGACATTTATTTTCGATCAGCCAAAGCTTGGATTGCCATTACAATTTTATTCATAACTTAATTTTTTCCTACTTGCGATTTGGCGATACTTTCCAGGGCCATAGCTCGTTTCTGTTCTAGCGCCAAAATTTTACTTTTCAGAGAATCCACGCGCACGATTACCCATAGGCTTCAACTTCCCCTGAAAATAAAATAATTGAAATAAATCTCCCAGAACAATTCGATACTATATTTTAACACTAAGGCAAATTATTATACTATAACATTAAAACAAATCTTATTGGGATGACATGAAACTGATATCATTTTGATATTCTTTATTTAGAATAGACTTTATAGACATATCATTTAGTCATAGATTTGAAACTTATAAATATCTTTTATAAATATTTACATCAATTTTATGTCATCCAGATATCTAGTTAATGGACAGTTTAATAAACATGTAAAATGTATTTTATGTTTACAAAAACTTTGTTTACGATCAGTTTTACATAACTTTTTCCTATCAAATTTCATCCAATTTTTTTTTCAAAATGACGAGTTAGGGGAGAAGGGGGCTAGTTGGCAGGTGCTTTTTCCTGAATTTTTATGAATTTTTTGAGTACACTACTGGTAAAATGAATGAATGAATCCGATTCATATTTAAATTCTCTATGAATTGATCGTATTTGTTTACAATATTCATTTACACGAAATTGTGAAATCGAGAAAAACTGCAAAAAAAAGTCTGTCAACTTGCACTCACCTATGGGGACGGAAACTGACTCTTTCCCAGCAAAAAATTCAACAATTGCTGAAACGCCACGACGAGTTAGAATCTGAAAACAAAAGGCTCTTGAAGGAGTTGGAAACTCTGGCAGAAACGGTCTCTGAGCAAGCCAACCGAAATATTATTCTTATCGAGCAATCCCGAGCAATGCAACAATAAAGAATTGATTGATTTAATCAGCGATTGCGATCAGAAAGTAGCTAAACTTCAAGACGAAAACAAAAATTTGAAATCCTTCATTCATTCACTTGAGATAGAAAACGGGAAACTGGTTTATCTGTTCGTCGAAAGATGCCCAATCAGTTTGACAAGACCAGAATCCGTTGAAACCGAAGAGACATCCGCCCTTCCGGAGACACCGAGCTGCATTCTGGACTCACTCAAACTGCTATGTAGAAAAGAATAGAAATGACCAGAAATCAGTAGATGAAGGTGACGTTTCTCAGAAACTAGTATTTTTTTTAAGGAGAAACAGTCGCCGATGAGGAAGTTGTGGGTGAATCTCGCAGATTCCCAAGCAATTTGTTGAATCCCATTGTCGACCCGATCTGATGTCAGTCTAATCCGAATAGTGAGGTATTGGTTCGATCTTTTCGAACAAAGAGTCTCCTTCGCTTGCATCCGACTCTTCTGAGGGTAAAGGAACGGATAAGACCAACACCGAGTCAACTGACTTATAATTGAGATGTCAGTTCCGGACACATTTGAGGACCCCCATGACTGCTGCGCTGCTTATATTGCCCCATATAAGAATTTGTTCGTTTGATGCCAGAAGCACTTGCAGAGTCGTCGCTCTTGAAACCAGACGTTGATGGTGAAATTCCACAGATACCGGAGAGATCCAGTGGAAACCGGAAAAGAAAAGAAAAGCGAATAAAAATAAAAGCCGAAACTCAAATCATAGGAAAGGGCTGTCGATCGTATTGATAAAAATGCGGACGTGGACCGTGGACCGTGGACGGCTAAATAGTGGACTTTTAAAGAGTGGACTTGGCTCACCGGAGTCCACTTATTAGTAACCTAGAATGTCCACTATACATACTAAAGCGAGTAAAGCGTGGTCTCCTAATTTTAAATGGAATCGTTTTAAATCTTAACCATTTTGATGCCAGCCATAGGTAAGAGAAACGCGGGGAAACAGAGAGCCTCTTTTTCTTACCCATACTTATAAAATAACAAATTTCTTAGTTTTATCCCGCCACGTAACTGTGGAGAACTTTGTTCATTAGATTTTTGAGGTAAAGAATAATGGGTTTGGGAATTAATGGGACATACGCCAGACATAGGTAAGGGAAACGCGGGGAAACGATAAGCCCCTTTTTCGATATTTAAGATCGATATTTGAGGAAAAGATTTATGGGCGTAATTTCAATTGAAGTTCAGTTGCTTTCAGTACCCTACTAGCCAGGGTTGTGACCGATCTTCTTTTTTTTTATCGCAATCACGGTCGCGGTCAAAACAAAAAAAAAGAAAGCGATCGCTGTCGCGATCGCAATTTCAGCTTAAGATCGCGGTCACGGTCGCGATCTTTTTTGCGATCGCCACTAGATGGCATTGACCTTTTCAAAATGGAAATACATGCAAAAATTTATTTCATATCTGATTAATTACACATTTACAAGAAATTAGAATCCCCATTCACTTTAAGAAAAAGTAGCATTTCAAAGTTTTTGTCCTTCAGCCTTGATCGAGTTGGCTTAAAAATACTTCCAGCAACACTAAACAGTCTTTCGACGGATGCTGATGAAGGAAGAGCAGTGTTGTATCGTAAGAACAACCGACTTAAAATTGGAAAATTTAAAATAGATTCAGATGCCGCCGATCCATCACTTAAAAATCTATCAAGCTCTTCTGTTTCAAGGGCCTTTCTGGGATTTAAAGACTTAAAAAAATCTTTCTTTGCCTTCTTTCTTGGTGGTTGGGCATCATCACTTTCCTCACTTTCACTTTCTGGTGTAGTTGCTTTTGAACTTAAAAAAAGAAAAAATCAAAACAAAAATCAGAAATCTAACCTCTAATGATATTAAATTGCACTTATAAAATAATATACTTTAAAAGAGGCGGTCCGCTACGTTCACACTCATCTTGAAATTCTTCTTTAAGCATTTCGATTGCATCGTCTTTATCTTCTTGGATCCAAAATAATTTAAAGCGGGGATGCAACATAGCTGCTAAACGCAGTTCACGATCTAGGAACATATGACTAAACCGTTTTGTGAGTCCATTACAAAGAGCATTAATTAATGCTTTAGTGGTTGATGAATCATTTTCCCTACATAGCAATATATTACGTTTAAGAACTTCGAACAACTAATTATACCATATAATTGAAAAAAACACACATAACTGTGGACGAATCATTTGAACTTGATTCTTCATCAGATTGCACGGTAGCAGGTGTTTTAGGCACACCTCTGAAATGCCTTTTAATTCTACACACAAAAACTTAGATTTTAGAAAATAAAAAAACCAAAGGAAATAAACATATTACCCATTTCCATTCGACATTGCAGTAGATTGAAGTAAAATTAAAGCTATCGTGCACGATTGAACAAACAGTTACTCTTACTATTAGCTGTCAAACTGTCAGTCATTACAGTTAAGTAATTTGCAGTTGCACTAATAATTTGTAAGTTTTTAAAAATCAACATAAGATGGCGCTAATTGATCGCAAATTTGATCGCAAGATTTTTATCATGCGATCCCGATCCCGGTCGCGTTTTTGTAAAATCATCGCGATCGCTGTCGCGATCGCGGAAAAGTGACCGCGGTCGTGATCGCGCGATCAAACAATCGCGATCGTCACAACCCTGCTACTAGCACAGAGATATCCATAGGATATACCATGAATGTCAGTTCCTATCCAGTTGGATATCCAAGTTGGACGTCCTATGGATGTTTACAGGTTATACTAATGTCCTCTCCTATGGACGTTAAACTTGGATATCCATGGACGTCCAAAAACGGACGTCTATCAAACATTTTAAATTTAACTTCATCGGGGATCGAACCCGGGACTCCTGAGTAACATGATAGTGATATGCATCCATGCTAAAATTGTTCTTAATAATTTGAGAAAAAGGGGATATTAACATCCCCTACTAGCACACAATGTCCAAAGGGGGTTCTATGGATATCCTGGGAACAAAAACCCGTCCGTCCGTTTAGCGTCAGCTACGGATATCTTATTGATGGAATATTTTGATAAAAAAAAACGGGTTCATACTGGGATGTCCTATGGGTGTCCATTGGTAGGCCTACCAATCTGGGATTTTATTCTGAACAATTATTTTTGTATCTTTTCTCAATTCCTTATCGTTGTGTTTCGACCATAAAATAAAATTCAGGCAAGAGTACATACAAACACTGTCATTGATTTAGAGTCTGATCCACTTTTTTGGTCCACCTTTTAGTTATCACTTGGATGTGAACCGAAAAACTTGAGTCCACTCATTCAAAGTCCACTATCTAGCCGTCCACGGTCCACGGTCCACGTCCGCATTTTATTCACACCCTGGTGGGGACAATCGGGAATCGGCCAAAATGCTTGGTCCGCTTGCAAATCAATGGTGTCTGCATGTCTCGCTGATTGGCTGCCGACATCCTTTTGCTACGAAGAACCCGGAAAATATTCAAGAACGGGTGAAGACAAAACTTGCTGTTGCCAAAAATCTGAAAAGACTTGCATGTGCTAAAGCAGCAAATGTCCCTGATTCTCTAAAACCGTTGGGTGTGGCTGATGAGAAGAACAAAAAGAAAATCGGCGTAAAAAAACAACCGTAACACCATGCAAGGAGACAAGGGATTCGACAAAATTGTAGTGGTGTTAATTTTGTATGTTTCTCATTTTCTCATCGTTTCGCTCACGATTTCTGATTTAATTATTATTTCATTCATTCAATACAAATAGGCTTATTCAGACAAGAGTTCACATGCAGCATGATGTCGAATATAATTATATCGTTATATTTTATACAAATGTCTGCATTTTCTGTTGAGTCCAAGTTATTCAAGGTCGTCCATCATTAAGTTTATCAGACATAATACGGTATTTTATTGAATTTTGATTATCCGTATGAGAAGAAGGAATAAGAATTTTTTCCACCAGTTTTCTTAACATTAAGACTAACTATACATTGAGACGGTATCTCTCCCAAGTAGAGAAAGAAGGAAAAAAACTATACTGGAATCGGTTTGTAAACTCAGTGACTGGCTCGAAGCAAGGTCGTTCACAATTTCACGACACGCCCTGAGTCAGGGTGTGGTAACAATGAGGAATCGGCAAGAAAATGTTGTTCTCGGCTACCTTGGGTGATCACAAGGGTGTTAGGTGGACGAGTATAAAAGAGCCTGGTGGCAGTCCATCAACAGCATCCTCCTCGAGCTCTTCCTTTAGTCTTTACGAGAACGACAATGAAGTCCACGGTAACATTTATTTTCAATTTAAGCATAACCAAAATTTTTTAATTAATATTTGGTTTTTCCCATAAACGCAGATTGCTTGTCTGTTGGTGTTGGCTGTTGCCACCCAAGCTCAATTCTTCGGATACGGTGGATATGGTGGATACTACGGAAATTACGGTGCCTATCCGTTCGCCGGCGTCCGCGCCATCACGGCCTACACTGGAATCCCCGCAACTGCCGCCGTCCCCGCCGCCTTACCCGTCGCTTACGGCTACCCTTCTATCTCCGCCACCCAGTACCACGCTCAGGACGAGCTCGGTCAGGCCAGCTTTGGCTATGCTCACCCCGGACAGGCCGCCACTAACCTCCGTGACGGTTTCGGCAACCAGATCGGCAGCTACGCTTACGTCAACCCGGAAGGCAAGGAAGTCCGTGTCTCCTACACTGCCGACTCCCGAGGCTTTCGCGTCCAATCCAACGACTTGCCCGTCGCTCCCGTCGACAATTCGGTAGCACCCCTCCCGGTCCAGGACACTCCCGAAGTGGCCAAGGCCAAGGCCGATCACGCTGCCCTTGTCACCGCTGCCAAGACCGCCGCTACCCCGGCCGTCCGTGCTAAGCGCCAAGCAGTCTTTGGCTACGGAGCTGCTCCTTTCGCTTACCCCGGCTATGCCGTCGTCGCTGCCCCAGCCATGCCCGTCCGTGAGGCCACTTTGACCAAGGTCATCCACACCCCTGGCCACGCAGTCTCTTACCGCGTCGACTAAATTTTTGTTAAATAGCAGATCAAATATTTTTATATTCTTTGTCTTTTCCTTTATTTCTGCGAAATACAATTTCTACGGAAAATCGAAATCAATTTCACAACAATTTTCATTTTACAGACAAAAACGCGTGTAATCAATTTTCTCTTTTTTACAACATCAAACGACAATTTTTTTTAAATCTTTGTAGGGTATGTTTCATTATTTTTATCTGGCTCACCAGAAAGGCATGGGGTTGAGCTTCTCGCCCTTCAATCTCCTCTCAACCCGACGACCAGCCCACATTTCTCCTGCGGTACTGATAAAGAAATTTCTCGTGTCCTGTAGAAAAATTGTATGTCAAATTTCACGTAGGCTAATTCTTTTGCATTCGAACTATACACCCTAACCATATAGGATACAGATGTAGAGCTAAACGGTTGAGTAGGCTACAAAGCTAAGTTAAGATACCATCACAAGTTGTCACCGCAACGCCCATATTCCCGTCCTTTGAGCGAATATTGACCAAAGTCGAAGTTAACCTAAAATTAATATCAGTCGGAGAATATGGTGTATATAAAGACGATATTTAGCTGAGGAAATAATTAATTGCTGTGGACTAATATTTCTTTCCCGTGGTTATATTTAACTAAGCTAATGTAGAATTGTGCAAGCGACATTTTGCAAGCATCAAAAGTCACATTGGCGTACATAATAAATATATACCGTACGTGTGTGCATGTGTGTATTAAAAAGAGCCCAACCATATCACACCAAAGGCCAATTCTCTCTGTATAGCGTTAAAACATTCACAAATTTCTGAATGACTAGAATACCGTACCAACGATTTTATGTTGTCCTCTGATAATGTCTATAGATCAATATTATTTTCTTTTCTTTTTATGAACATGTTCCCTTCAGTTGATTTGAGATTTTATAACACTTAATAGGAATCGAACACCGAACCATTTGGTGGAATAATTGAATGCTTCTAAAAAAATAGCTTAAGATATTTACCATCAAACTTTTTATCAAGCTTAAACTGTTGAAAACGATATCGCCGAGTGACGATGCAGGCCAAGGGACTGAGGAACATCGCTGAGGGTGAGGGAGTTTAGCTGATCAAAAGAGCCCAAAAGGTAGTAATACGTAGAACGTAGTTCAACTGCCGGCCGCAAAGAGACTGTTGATATAAAATGCTGTCTTCCATCATCGTAAGTTGACGACTTTTGTTTATGGCACATAAAGTTACCTGCTCTGGAATCCCGAAGGGCAAAAACCTGCCGTTATGTAATAGATTTTTTATGACAGCAAAGCACATTCCTTCGTAGCTAACATGGAATTATAATTTTCACTGTCCTACTATATAACAGCGTGGTAATCATTTCTTTATAAAAGATAATTTATTTTGAAACGTATTTTTTTTTCATTTACCGACCGAGGCGGGACTCGAGCCCGCAATTTTTGGACATCATCGTCAACCAATTTAATAGTCCAACTTCATATCCATTAGCCCACTTCTTATTTATTTTAATGTAGTGCGTGTCTACATTATAAAAATAATTCAATTTTCCAAAGGAAAAATATTGACGAACCAAATAAAAATCTTCTGCAGAACTCTAAATGCAAGTTTTCAGAATAGTTATTCCCTTGTTGAGCACTGGTATTGACCTAGAAATGAAGGTCACAAGTCACAACCATCACTATTGGTCACTTAGCCCCTTCTACTTTCCTGTGGAGGCATCTAGAGCACAGCCACACCTTAACTGGAAAGGAAAAGTAAAATGAGGAAGACGTGCGTGTGTGCACTGGTGTATCATTTCCTCTGTCTAAAAAGCGGAAGAAGAACAAAATGTAAGGGTTTACAACCTTGCTGGAAGGCACAGAACCGCACCATAAGCAACGAAACTGTTTCGTATAAAAGCTCCGACATGTTGGGAACAAAATCAATTCACTCTCCTCCCTCTTCCGCGCTCCAACAATTTTTAAGCGAATCGACATGAAGACCTCAGTAAGTTTTAAACAACTAAACAATTTAATCTCAGAACTAGCTATAATAGCAGATGGAATTATTTGCAACATTTCCCAAAGGTTGTCGTCGTCGTCTTGATGGCCTGTGCCGCCGTCTCTGCCCAGATCCCGGCCGGTTGGAACTACAATCCATTCCTTTACTACCCGTTCACCGCACAACCAGCGCCCGTCCAGGAAACGGCCGAAGTTGCCGCCGCCCGTGCCGCTCACTTGGCAGCCCACACTTCCGCCGGAGGATCCAACAACAGGGTGGTCGCCGTACAACCTGTACCCGTTTGGGAACAACCGGCAGGTGCCGTTTTGGACACTCCCGAAGTTTGGGCCGCCAAAGTTGAACATTACCGCGCCCACTCGGCCGCCGCCGCTGCCAACGGAGTCGTCTCGACTCTTGCGCCTCTTCCGGTGGTCAGTTGGGGAGTCCCTCAGCCCGTCCAAGACACTCCCGAAGTAGCAGCTGCTCGTGCCGCCCACTTGGCAGCCCACGCCGCCGCCCGCGGTAAAAGATCCATCCAGCAGCAGGACACACCCGAAGTGATGGCCGCCACCCTCGAGCATTACCGGGCCTACAACGCCGCCGCTGCAGCTAACGGAATCTTTAAAAATCAACATAAGATGGCGCTAATTGATCGCAAATTTGATCGCAAGATTTTTATCATGCGATCCCGATCCCGGTCGCGTTTTTGTAAAATCATCGCGATCGCTGTCGCGATCGCGGAAAAGTGACCGCGGTCGTGATCGCGCGATCAAACAATCGCGATCGTCACAACCCTGATTTTAGCGGCGTGAACTTCAGGGGTATCCTGGACGGGTTGAGGGGGAGCATCAACGACCACCGCTGATGGAAGTGGTAATGCTCGAGGGTGGCGGCCATCACTTCGGGTGTGTCCTGCTGCTGGATGGATCTTTTACCGCGGGCGGCGGCGTGGGCTGCCAAGTGGGCGGCACGAGCAGCTGCTACTTCGGGAGTGTCTTGGACGGGCTGAGGGACTCCCCAACTGACCACCGGAAGAGGCGCAAGAGTCGAGACGACTCCGTTGGCAGCGGCGGCGGCCGAGTGGGCGCGGTAATGTTCAACTTTGGCGGCCCAAACTTCGGGAGTGTCCAAAACGGCACCTGCCGGTTGTTCCCAAACGGGTACAGGTTGTACGGCGACCACCCTGTTGTTGGATCCTCCGGCGGAAGTGTGGGCTGCCAAGTGAGCGGCACGGGCGGCGGCAACTTCGGCCGTTTCCTGGACGGGCGCTGGTTGTGCGGTGAACGGGTAGTAAAGGAATGGATTGTAGTTCCAACCGGCCGGGATCTGGGCAGAGACGGCGGCACAGGCCATCAAGACGACGACGACAACCTTTGGGAAATGTTGCAAATAATTCCATCTGCTATTATAGCTAGTTCTGAGATTAAATTGTTTAGTTGTTTAAAACTTACTGAGGTCTTCATGTCGATTCGCTTAAAAATTGTTGGAGCGCGGAAGAGGGAGGAGAGTGAATTGATTTTGTTCCCAACATGTCGGAGCTTTTATACGAAACAGTTTCGTTGCTTATGGTGCGGTTCTGTGCCTTCCAGCAAGGTTGTAAACCCTTACATTTTGTTCTTCTTCCGCTTTTTAGACAGAGGAAATGATACACCAGTGCACACACGCACGTCTTCCTCATTTTACTTTTCCTTTCCAGTTAAGGTGTGGCTGTGCTCTAGATGCCTCCACAGGAAAGTAGAAGGGGCTAAGTGACCAATAGTGATGGTTGTGACTTGTGACCTTCATTTCTAGGTCAATACCAGTGCTCAACAAGGGAATAACTATTCTGAAAACTTGCATTTAGAGTTCTGCAGAAGATTTTTATTTGGTTCGTCAATATTTTTCCTTTGGAAAATTGAATTATTTTTATAATGTAGACACGCACTACATTAAAATAAATAAGAAGTGGGCTAATGGATATGAAGTTGGACTATTAAATTGGTTGACGATGATGTCCAAAAATTGCGGGCTCGAGTCCCGCCTCGGTCGGTAAATGAAAAAAAAATACGTTTCAAAATAAATTATCTTTTATAAAGAAATGATTACCACGCTGTTATATAGTAGGACAGTGAAAATTATAATTCCATGTTAGCTACGAAGGAATGTGCTTTGCTGTCATAAAAAATCTATTACATAACGGCAGGTTTTTGCCCTTCGGGATTCCAGAGCAGGTAACTTTATGTGCCATAAACAAAAGTCGTCAACTTACGATGATGGAAGACAGCATTTTATATCAACAGTCTCTTTGCGGCCGGCAGTTGAACTACGTTCTACGTATTACTACCTTTTGGGCTCTTTTGATCAGCTAAACTCCCTCACCCTCAGCGATGTTCCTCAGTCCCTTGGCCTGCATCGTCACTCGGCGATATCGTTTTCAACAGTTTAAGCTTGATAAAAAGTTTGATGGTAAATATCTTAAGCTATTTTTTTAGAAGCATTCAATTATTCCACCAAATGGTTCGGTGTTCGATTCCTATTAAGTGTTATAAAATCTCAAATCAACTGAAGGGAACATGTTCATAAAAAGAAAAGAAAATAATATTGATCTATAGACATTATCAGAGGACAACATAAAATCGTTGGTACGGTATTCTAGTCATTCAGAAATTTGTGAATGTTTTAACGCTATACAGAGAGAATTGGCCTTTGGTGTGATATGGTTGGGCTCTTTTTAATACACACATGCACACACGTACGGTATATATTTATTATGTACGCCAATGTGACTTTTGATGCTTGCAAAATGTCGCTTGCACAATTCTACATTAGCTTAGTTAAATATAACCACGGGAAAGAAATATTAGTCCACAGCAATTAATTATTTCCTCAGCTAAATATCGTCTTTATATACACCATATTCTCCGACTGATATTAATTTTAGGTTAACTTCGACTTTGGTCAATATTCGCTCAAAGGACGGGAATATGGGCGTTGCGGTGACAACTTGTGATGGTATCTTAACTTAGCTTTGTAGCCTACTCAACCGTTTAGCTCTACATCTGTATCCTATATGGTTAGGGTGTATAGTTCGAATGCAAAAGAATTAGCCTACGTGAAATTTGACATACAATTTTTCTACAGGACACGAGAAATTTCTTTATCAGTACCGCAGGAGAAATGTGGGCTGGTCGTCGGGTTGAGAGGAGATTGAAGGGCGAGAAGCTCAACCCCATGCCTTTCTGGTGAGCCAGATAAAAATAATGAAACATACCCTACAAAGATTTAAAAAAAATTGTCGTTTGATGTTGTAAAAAAGAGAAAATTGATTACACGCGTTTTTGTCTGTAAAATGAAAATTGTTGTGAAATTGATTTCGATTTTCCGTAGAAATTGTATTTCGCAGAAATAAAGGAAAAGACAAAGAATATAAAAATATTTGATCTGCTATTTAACAAAAATTTAGTCGACGCGGTAAGAGACTGCGTGGCCAGGGGTGTGGATGACCTTGGTCAAAGTGGCCTCACGGACGGGCATGGCTGGGGCAGCGACGACGGCATAGCCGGGGTAAGCGAAAGGAGCAGCTCCGTAGCCAAAGACTGCTTGGCGCTTAGCACGGACGGCCGGGGTAGCGGCGGTCTTGGCAGCGGTGACAAGGGCAGCGTGATCGGCCTTGGCCTTGGCCACTTCGGGAGTGTCCTGGACCGGGAGGGGTGCTACCGAATTGTCGACGGGAGCGACGGGCAAGTCGTTGGATTGGACGCGAAAGCCTCGGGAGTCGGCAGTGTAGGAGACACGGACTTCCTTGCCTTCCGGGTTGACGTAAGCGTAGCTGCCGATCTGGTTGCCGAAACCGTCACGGAGGTTAGTGGCGGCCTGTCCGGGGTGAGCATAGCCAAAGCTGGCCTGACCGAGCTCGTCCTGAGCGTGGTACTGGGTGGCGGAGATAGAAGGGTAGCCGTAAGCGACGGGTAAGGCGGCGGGGACGGCGGCAGTTGCGGGGATTCCAGTGTAGGCCGTGATGGCGCGGACGCCGGCGAACGGATAGGCACCGTAATTTCCGTAGTATCCACCATATCCACCGTATCCGAAGAATTGAGCTTGGGTGGCAACAGCCAACACCAACAGACAAGCAATCTGCGTTTATGGGAAAAACCAAATATTAATTAAAAAATTTTGGTTATGCTTAAATTGAAAATAAATGTTACCGTGGACTTCATTGTCGTTCTCGTAAAGACTAAAGGAAGAGCTCGAGGAGGATGCTGTTGATGGACTGCCACCAGGCTCTTTTATACTCGTCCACCTAACACCCTTGTGATCACCCAAGGTAGCCGAGAACAACATTTTCTTGCCGATTCCTCATTGTTACCACACCCTGACTCAGGGCGTGTCGTGAAATTGTGAACGACCTTGCTTCGAGCCAGTCACTGAGTTTACAAACCGATTCCAGTATAGTTTTTTTCCTTCTTTCTCTACTTGGGAGAGATACCGTCTCAATGTATAGTTAGTCTTAATGTTAAGAAAACTGGTGGAAAAAATTCTTATTCCTTCTTCTCATACGGATAATCAAAATTCAATAAAATACCGTATTATGTCTGATAAACTTAATGATGGACGACCTTGAATAACTTGGACTCAACAGAAAATGCAGACATTTGTATAAAATATAACGATATAATTATATTCGACATCATGCTGCATGTGAACTCTTGTCTGAATAAGCCTATTTGTATTGAATGAATGAAATAATAATTAAATCAGAAATCGTGAGCGAAACGATGAGAAAATGAGAAACATACAAAATTAACACCACTACAATTTTGTCGAATCCCTTGTCTCCTTGCATGGTGTTACGGTTGTTTTTTTACGCCGATTTTCTTTTTGTTCTTCTCATCAGCCACACCCAACGGTTTTAGAGAATCAGGGACATTTGCTGCTTTAGCACATGCAAGTCTTTTCAGATTTTTGGCAACAGCAAGTTTTGTCTTCACCCGTTCTTGAATATTTTCCGGGTTCTTCGTAGCAAAAGGATGTCGGCAGCCAATCAGCGAGACATGCAGACACCATTGATTTGCAAGCGGACCAAGCATTTTGGCCGATTCCCGATTGTCCCCACCAGGGTGTGAATAAAATGCGGACGTGGACCGTGGACCGTGGACGGCTAGATAGTGGACTTTGAATGAGTGGACTCAAGTTTTTCGGTTCACATCCAAGTGATAACTAAAAGGTGGACCAAAAAAGTGGATCAGACTCTAAATCAATGACAGTGTTTGTATGTACTCTTGCCTGAATTTTATTTTATGGTCGAAACACAACGATAAGGAATTGAGAAAAGATACAAAAATAATTGTTCAGAATAAAATCCCAGATTGGTAGGCCTACCAATGGACACCCATAGGACATCCCAGTATGAACCCGTTTTTTTTTATCAAAATATTCCATCAATAAGATATCCGTAGCTGACGCTAAACGGACGGACGGGTTTTTGTTCCCAGGATATCCATAGAACCCCCTTTGGACATTGTGTGCTAGTAGGGGATGTTAATATCCCCTTTTTCTCAAATTATTAAGAACAATTTTAGCATGGATGCATATCACTATCATGTTACTCAGGAGTCCCGGGTTCGATCCCCGATGAAGTTAAATTTAAAATGTTTGATAGACGTCCGTTTTTGGACGTCCATGGATATCCAAGTTTAACGTCCATAGGAGAGGACATTAGTATAACCTGTAAACATCCATAGGACGTCCAACTTGGATATCCAACTGGATAGGAACTGACATTCATGGTATATCCTATGGATATCTCTGTGCTAGTAGCAGGGTTGTGACGATCGCGATTGTTTGATCGCGCGATCACGACCGCGGTCACTTTTCCGCGATCGCGACAGCGATCGCGATGATTTTACAAAAACGCGACCGGGATCGGGATCGCATGATAAAAATCTTGCGATCAAATTTGCGATCAATTAGCGCCATCTTATGTTGATTTTTAAAAACTTACAAATTATTAGTGCAACTGCAAATTACTTAACTGTAATGACTGACAGTTTGACAGCTAATAGTAAGAGTAACTGTTTGTTCAATCGGCACGATAGCACGATAGCTTTAATTTTACTTCAATCTACTGCAATGTCGAATGGAAATGGGTAATATGTTTATTTCCTTTGGTTTTTTTATTTTCTAAAATCTAAGTTTTTGTGTGTAGAATTAAAAGGCATTTCAGAGGTGTGCCTAAAACACCTGCTACCGTGCAATCTGATGAAGAATCAAGTTCAAATGATTCGTCCACAGTTATGTGTGTTTTTTTCAATTATATGGTATAATTAGTTGTTCGAAGTTCTTAAACGTAATATATTGCTATGTAGGGAAAATGATTCATCAACCACTAAAGCATTAATTAATGCTCTTTGTAATGGACTCACAAAACGGTTTAGTCATATGTTCCTAGATCGTGAACTGCGTTTAGCAGCTATGTTGCATCCCCGCTTTAAATTATTTTGGATCCAAGAAGATAAAGACGATGCAATCGAAATGCTTAAAGAAGAATTTCAAGATGAGTGTGAACGTAGCGGACCGCCTCTTTTAAAGTATATTATTTTATAAGTGCAATTTAATATCATTAGAGGTTAGATTTCTGATTTTTGTTTTGATTTTTTCTTTTTTTAAGTTCAAAAGCAACTACACCAGAAAGTGAAAGTGAGGAAAGTGATGATGCCCAACCACCAAGAAAGAAGGCAAAGAAAGATTTTTTTAAGTCTTTAAATCCCAGAAAGGCCCTTGAAACAGAAGAGCTTGATAGATTTTTAAGTGATGGATCGGCGGCATCTGAATCTATTTTAAATTTTCCAATTTTAAGTCGGTTGTTCTTACGATACAACACTGCTCTTCCTTCATCAGCATCCGTCGAAAGACTGTTTAGTGTTGCTGGAAGTATTTTTAAGCCAACTCGATCAAGGCTGAAGGACAAAAACTTTGAAATGCTACTTTTTCTTAAAGTGAATGGGGATTCTAATTTCTTGTAAATGTGTAATTAATCAGATATGAAATAAATTTTTGCATGTATTTCCATTTTGAAAAGGTCAATGCCATCTAGTGGCGATCGCAAAAAAGATCGCGACCGTGACCGCGATCTTAAGCTGAAATTGCGATCGCGACAGCGATCGCTTTCTTTTTTTTTGTTTTGACCGCGACCGTGATTGCGATAAAAAAAAAGAAGATCGGTCACAACCCTGGCTAAAATGACCTTTTTCCGCGCCTTTCACGAAGCTGCCGTTCGATCTGGTTAAACTGTACGCCTAGATATATTAAATTGTAAATTAGGTCATTTTCAAATTGTGATTGTTCAGGAGTCAGAATGTCGACTGTGAAGGCATAAAACAATTGTCTGTTATTTTTTAAATGCTGTTGCTTGCATCCTTCTATGGTTGTAGCACAATAAATCATATCGAATGATGAATCTTTTCTGTTGTTATGTTTTATATAATATTATATAGGTTGAAGACGCCTTACGTATATAAACCCAGGAAGCTCATCGTATATTCGTGCTCAACTGGCGTTCGTGCCACCGCCTAAGTTGAGATTTGAGAAGTAGCTTAATTCAAGCGCTCTGTGTGGCAGTAACCAGCAACCATTAAGTAGGAATCCTGATTTTACTGGCACAATCCGAGTAATTATGGCCCAGGTAGTTTCCATTTGGAAGCTGTCACTCACTTTGACCGTCATATACAGGGCGTTTCGAAAATTCCGATAAAAAGATAAATTGATAACATAAGTTTGCATTATTCTTTCATGATACTGCCGTTTTCTCTGGTAGATTTTATTCTTCGGTTCGATGGGATGATATTCGCGGATATTCGCCTGGCAACTTGGGTCACATTCAAGAAATACATTCCGATAATTGATTGTTTAAAAAATCAAGTGACAGGCATTCCCTCCAAAGAACGCAAGGTCATTTTATTTACATCTACCTGAGCTGATCTCATAATGCTGAACAACTATCGTGTTGCATACCTTTACATGGAAAACCGGTTGGATGCGCATATATAATCTCTGGCACTAAATTATTTCTTAATATTTCAGTTTTATTTTTTTTAATTTTTTTATTTGTTGGGGCTCTGGCTCCTCCAGGAAACAATCGAGAATAAATGGGGACACCGCAAATCTTGAAATGAAAAATGAATGGCGTTCTGGGAATTCATTTGGTCCCCCAGCTCCGTCGTTTTCACAGAGATACTAAGTACATATAACCAAATAAGATATAATGCTGTTGGAATTGCCTTGTTCTATGCAAATCGGAATTGTACAATTTTGGGATTATACGGAATTCTCGGTTCTATCATTGAAAGCCATTGTGCGTTTCGGCGAGATACTACACATAATATTATCGTGCTGCGATCAATTTTTCAATTTATAGATTGGCAATCATCAAATCAAGATAGATTGTAATAAATCTTGTCATCGCCAGGCTCAACCTTTTTCGATGCGACGAATTACGCCACTATTTTTCCAGGTAAATGAAAGATAGTCCTTGAAAATCGATAGAGTCTGGGCGAGGTTCTAGGAAACCTTTCATTCTCATTTTGATCTGATAGAAAATGGAACTATCATATCATTTATACGATATTCATCTTCCAACTTTCCCAAGGAAAACAAAAAATGATTAAAGCCAAAAAGCTACGAAAACTAACGAATGCGGATAGGGTGGGGTCATGATTGTACATACATACTAGGATTTTCACTGCGTGTTGGTTGTATAAAGAATCGTCAGATTAACGCGAAATAAAAATTTATTATTGCCTTCTTTGTCAGTATAGCAACCAAATAACTTTGTAACGTCACAGTAGACTAATACCGAAATATCATACGAATGTTTCCCATAAAATCAATCGTAGTAATGTAGATGTTTAAAATGAGTTTAATCAAGGCGAGACTCGTACCCGCAATTTTCGGATGACTTTAACTATTATAGAAGTCCGACGCCTTATCCATTAGGACACACGATCTGTCAAATGTAAAATATTTTTCTTTTGAAATAAAAGTATTGAATTAAAATTATTGCTCTCGAATGGAGTATTCCCATTTGATGTGATAAAAAAATTAATATATGCAAATATGATTTTTCTGGACTGTTGATCGCCATCTGTGATCAACAAAAAAATGAATCCATATATTTACCAGTTGCTAGATTTGGCTAAAGTAAATCAGGAAAATTCAGCCAGTTTTGAGTTATCCAAATGAACGTAAATATTTCGTCTCCATACTAACAACGCGTTATCGTTCGCGCATGCCAAAAATTCTTTTAATATCACGTACAAATGTCAAACACTTTTCGTCGTTTCGGATTGATGTCAGCAAAAAACTTTTGTTACCTGGTCACATTTGGGTTGTTCGAGGTCACCTCATTTTGGTTGGACAGGTGTTTTTTGACGTTTTAGTGATGTCAACTAAAAGATACCAGACGAACTCCACCCAAAAATAGAAAACTAAAACATCAAAACAGTATAGAATATCGTCTATGTAGTATTTAAAAAAAATTATTGAGAAATCGGATGAAACAGCCATCGAAAAAAAAGAGAGGGAGGCGGGATTATTGGCCAAAAAAAGAATGCCAGTATGCGGAAGAAGTGATGCGTTTCCAATAAGAACCTTGCTCGCGGGAAGCAACAACGCAAATAACCACCAAGTATATAAAGCCCCTTTGCCTCTTTAATTTTCGTTAATTCAGCTCCAAATTACTCCGGCTAACAATCACAAGCGAATCGACATGAAAATCTATGTAAGTTCATTATTTCCCTTTGATTCAATTTATATGTCAAGTTCAACTATGAGTGGTTTTATATACATTTCATTCCTTATTCAATTTAGATCCTCGCCGTTTTTCTTGCCTTGGCCTGCGCCGTCTCTGCCCAGATCCCGGCCGGTTGGAACTACAACCCGTACCTTTACTTCCCTTACTCCGCTCTCCAGCCTCCGGCACAAGAGACCGCCGAAGTAGCAGCTGCTCGGGCCGCTCACTTGGCAGCCCACGCCGCCGCCCGCGGTAAAAGATCCGTCGAAGACACCCCTGAAGTGAAGGCCGCCACCATCGAACATTACCGGGCCTACAACGCCGCTGCTACCGCCAACGGAATGCCGATGGCCTTCTTGCCTGCCCGTTATGCAAATATGCCGTTTGCTATGCCTCAGCCAGTCCAGGAGACTCCTGAAGTTGCCGCTGCCCGTCGAGCTCACTTAGCCGCTCACGCTTTGGCCGCCGCTCGTGGCAAACGATCGGTTCAAGACACCCCTGAAGTGATGGCCGCCACCATCGAGCATTACCGGGCATACAACGCCGCCGCTGCTGCCAATGGAATCGTGGCCTACCTGCCCGCCAGATTCACCAACATGCCTTGGGCTATGCCTCAGCAAGTTCAGGAGACCCCCGAAGTGGCCGCAGCTCGTCGCGCTCATATGGCCGCTCATGCTTTGGCCGCTGCCCGAGGTTAATATACGGTTATCTTTGAAAAATCACGGAGAGCAAAGTCTGTAGATTGTCTTAGCTACTCGAAAGCCACCTGAAAACTTTGAATTATCCCTCATGATTATGAATTTTACAATTGGAAAAAATAAACCGTACGCTTCTTTTTCATAAATAGAGTTTTATACATTTATTCGTGTTATGATGATAAGGTCTCACATTTACAATTTTCCTATATAATTCGACATTTTTTTAAGGTTAATATTACAACATTACGATAACAACTTTGACAAATGGGTTGGATTAATTTTTTTTGTTTAATTTAATTTAATATCCCACGTAAAAACATCTCCTGCGAAGTTGTTGATATGAAATACTCCTACCAAAATGTATTAGCATGCGAGGACAATGTTTTAAAAAATTATGTGTTCCATGAAGGAATACCAAAAAACTTTTAAAATGATAAAAAGGAATTGTCAGAAGTGGGATTTGAACCCACGCCTTCTACCGAAGACCAGAAATCTGTTCAACCGGGATACCCGGCAAGCTGTGAGCTTGAGTCTGGCGCCTTAGACCGCTCGGCCATCCTGACATGCTTCATGTTTAAAAAGTTAAAAATGCGTTAAAAAACTAAATCATTTGCTATTGGCAAATTAAAAAGAATTAATTATTTTCATTTATCGTTTATTACGTTTTCTAATGAGTAAACTTAAAACGTGCCCCATTGCGCACAACTACATACTACACTTAGACTAAGTTATGTCTTTGATCTTTTTTGAAGTGAATTAAATTTCAGCCGAAAATTTTGTGCATTTTGTCACGCATTGCCTTGTTATTTAGAAGCGCAGAATAAGGTCTGATAAACACAAAATTAACGCACACGTAATCGGATGAAGACAATAATATTTCAAAATAGCTCCCTTTACTGATCAGACGAAATACCCAGTTATGTCTACTCAATTATCCAGACATGCAGTCCTAACGATGGCGGTTTTCCGAATTTAAAATTACTACGTTAATCGTAAACTACGTAAAATAAATTGAAATTTGTCGGTTTTAATGAGTTAAAGCTGATTCAGTTAAACTAACCAGAAAATGAGTAAAAACTCTAACGTTAATCGACAAAAATGTCCTGGGAATTCACTTGCAGGAGCCTCCAGGATCGTCCTTGTCTACATAAGATCTCGGTTAGTCATGAAGTTTCACAGATTAGTTTACACGGATTCCTGAAATTCCACAAACGATAAATCAAATAAAGCAATGTCTACTAATAAAGAAGAAACCGGTACTGCCAGTCCCAGCGACGTTCGGAAGTACGATGACGGCACTTGTGCTATTTGTCTGAGTTCGCATGTCAACAAAGCGACCCCTGACTGCGGTCATGTCTTTTGTTTCCGATGCTTGATTGACTGGTGCCAGATAAAGCTAGAATGTCCAACTTGCAAGCAACCTTTCCAGAACTTTCGTCACGACATCCAGATTCGACCGACTTGCGAACAGATCTACACCCCCGATCCTCCTCTCGTTCCTGCCGACCAACAGCCAACGCCAGAGGTTCTCAACATAACTTTCCTGGACGGAGGGGAGCTTCAAACGTGGGTTGTTCGAACTCCCAATAGGATGATTGTGCTACTGATGCCACCGTTAACCCACGAAAGATTGCATCACGATACCAACTTCCAAACATGGTTCTTTAATTACCTAAATAGCCAACTGAACATCAACATTGTGGGCATGGTCTGGCCTTAATTGAGACACGTAGCTTATAGACAGGACATGTCAGTTCAAAAGTGTTACATTTATCATTCGATGAGAATCTGAAATACAAAATTGTCTTAAATAATAATGTTTTCATATTTTCATGAATTACCACAAAGTTACTAAGCAAATCTCAAATCTGCATGGTAAAAGACTAAAAGTGCACTCTTTTACTGTGGGCTGTGGGCCTAAGTCTACTCCTTTTCATTATTACTTTTTCACATTATTCTTGCTATATTCTCCTAATATTTTTACATCCTACACTCCTACTTACTAGATTCAATTATAAGTACTTAATAAATGTAATTCAATTCATTTTGAAAACGTGGCGTAGCCTATGTATGGCATGCCGTGGGGACAATCTGTTTACTTATTTATACGCTTCAAATGTAAGCTTAAATTTTAAAAATTTAAAGAATACTTATTTAAATATCAAAGTAAATGCTTAATTACGCCACCTATCAGTGAATATACATACTCAAACGGGCAATAGCTGTATTTAGGTATTGTTCACTATTCTGCGGAATGTCGCAGGAGCACAAATCGAACAAGTCCTTCAAACTTTGATTTCATTTACCGTCGTAAAATTACGAGTTCTAATTCGCCAGCCAGTTCGAAACGAGCATACCCAACGTGTGACCTATTAACATGGGAACGTATTTCAAATGGTAAATTGCACATCAGATTGAAGATAAAGATACGACGACAAATAGTCATTCCGTTTGTCACTTGTCCATGTTAAGTCTCATCGATTGAAGATACAAGTAGTCACACACAATCGGCATCAGGCGGAACGCCATCAACTTCAAAATATGTACAACATTTCGGCATTTGCCACTAAGTTTGATTTTCTCTTCAAAAGTATTGAATTCGTTCGTTCGTTCGTTCGTTCGTTCGTTGGTCGGGTGAAAAAAAAAAAGGAATGGGGAGGATAGAAGGGCGTTCTCTCCGCCGGGATTTAGCGCAGCAGAAACACACACACACACACAGGAAAATGGCAATCAACTTCCCTTTCGTTCGGGCGGTCGTGAACCTTGTTGTGTTGCTCGTCTTCCGTCGTCGTCTTTTGTTTTTATTCTGGAATTTTATTTCCCTTTTTCTTCTTGTCTTTCCTTGTGCGTGTTGTGCAGATAAAGACAGACGCCGAGGCTTTGATGCGTAAGTATTTCTTCGTCAAAAAGGAAATGTCAAATTGTGTGACGGACGGTGTGTACCCAACCAGCCGGCAACCGAACGCCGAGCGTGTTTTATTTTCATCCTTTTTTCCTCTTTTCACGTTACCCAGCGGGAGGATTTTGATGTGTGTCACATGATTCTTATTTAGTTAACGAAATAGAGGGGAAAATGAGAGCAAAAGAAAGCTGTGACAGCTCCCATTTTTTGAGCCAAGTTGTCGTTGTACACTTACGGATGAGGGCCCGCACTCGGCATGTCTTGACATTTTCTCTCTTCTTCTCGTTCTCCAGGCAAACAAGTGAAATGAATCCGGAGAGAGCTGTCGCCACCACCGTCCAGTGAAGTCCAGGCTGCCCAAACAACCCGCACGACTCTGGTGGAAATCGAAGAAGAAGAAGAAGACGAGCAACAATCATCGCCAATAGAAAAATTAGGAGAATGATGATGATGGAGGAGAATAGCAGCATCAAATCGGCCGTGTCGTCGATGGTGCTGGGCAGCAGCAGCGGCGGCGGCATCGCGGCTGGAGGCGAATCGGCCGCTGGCTCTGAAATAATTCCGCATCATCAGCAGCTGCAACATCATCCTGCTGTCAATGCGACGACCGGCTCCGTCCGCATTTACGTGCCGGAACTCAATGTCCAGAAGGTGATCCACTTTCATCGCGAAGAGCTCGTCTGGAATGTCAAACAACAATGTTGGCCAGCCTGCCTAAAGTGAGTGCCCAGCCAACTTTGGCTATAACTATTAATTAGCCCCCATCACAAATGACTTGTTTGTCGACATCTCTTACTACTTACTCAGTTGTGTGTTAGAAACTTTTGGGCTCATTTCGTCCAGTTGACTCGTTTGAACTGGTTGGCGGCCACCAGGTTTCGTCACTTTTCTTTGACGCCCGTCAAATTGTGACGTCGGTTTTTTTTTTTTAATGATTTTTCATTCGACCTATTTCAAACCAGGATGTTATATATGTGTCGTCGTGTGTCGTCAATTATTTAGTGTTTTAGTTTTCTTATTGTTTCATTTGCGTCGCCGGGCAGTTATTGTCCAATCCAATTGGCTATTTGTGTGTTTTTTTTTTTTACTTTCGCACGGGGGCCGTTAATATCATCAGCTTTGTTGTTTGTTTGTTGTGTTTGACTGGTTTGGTTTATGGGTGAGGAGGGGGGGATCCCTGTGTGATATAACGCGATACCAGGGGGAAATGGAGGGAGAGTCTATATATTCGTACGACGATGTGCCGCCCATCAATTTCTTTAATTAGCTGGCCCTGGAAATCGAGCGAGACGGGACTCGTTTATTGAAACAATAAACCCCGCTGAGAAAGAGCTAAAGCCAAAAAAAAGAAGCGCTAGCTTTTCTCTCTCACCCGATTCACGCAGCTCTCCAGCAGCTCACTCCGACTCACGATAGCCTTTTTTTTTTTGTTTTAATGCTCTACGGGGGGAGATGGCCAGCAGATGGAACAAGAAGAAGAAGAAGAAGAAGAAGAAAGAAGGTCACGGAATCTTCTAGAAAGGTTCACACAGATTGTTGTGCACAGCAAAAAGGCGATATGCGTCGATGATTTTCGGTCTGAACCGAATTCCCGGTTTCACTTCCAACCATTTTTGGCTCTTCACCTATTATTATTATAACCGTTTATTATCTTTTCGGCCATATAGACTTTTTTCTTTTTACTTCTTATCAGCCCATCTATTTGAATATTATTACTCGTGTGTATAGTATATACTGATATTCTTTTTCTTATTATTAATTTAATATGTGTTTTTTCTTCTATTTTTTGTTTTTATGTTTTGGTTGGTTGTTTGAAATTTTTTCGTCTTCGACCTGCTGGTGATGTCTGTCCGTTGTTGTGTGCTACCGGGATTATTAAAAAAAAACACTCCCGGTCCCTATATACCTCTCAAAAAATGTTAACAAACTAACAGGTGGCCTCTTGGTATCGGGTAAGAGGTGTTCTACTAACTTTGTTATTTTTATTTTTGTTTTGTTTCAACTTTGATTGTTTTTCTTCTTCTGTCTTTATTTTTCACTTTCCTTGGGTGGGGATGAAATCGAATCACGCTACACACACGCTGTTGCCATGACACCGCCCCAGTCTTGCATTATAATGAGAAATGCACGGCATCCCGCCATATTGTATTTAGCCAAGGTGGTCGGTTGCATGTTGTTTATTTTTTACCTCAGCATTGGCCATGATCTTATACTCTCTTCTCTAGTTCTGATTGCAATCCAACTCTCTTACGTACTGCGCTAGGATTTATCGATGCGGATGCTAATGAAATGAGATCCTCCCCGAGTTGCCAATTTATTGCCGTGCCCAGGCGGCCACGCCTCTTTTATTTTTTCTCGAGAAAAAGAAAAGAAAAATGGTCACCAAATCGACGAAGCGGAGAATTTTGTTTATTTTTATTTTCCAACCAGAAAATGAAAAATGAAATCAGAATAATGAGCTTGTTCACCGCATGATATAATACTGTGGCGCAAGGGCAGCACGCTTGTGTTACGTGTGCGCTCGACGTGAACCTTTTCCCGTAAACCATGACGAAGCTTTATATACATACTTGTGTACAACTTCCAAATATTTCTTCTTCGTCTTCTTCTTCCTTGTTTCGTCCTTGTTTGATCGAAGAATGCGGCGAGAGCATTGTGCCGGCGGATCTCTCTTGTGGATCCGCGTGTGGGATTTTGATGGCTCACTTGTTGTTGTTGTTGTTGTTGTTACCGTAGGTAGATCTTTTTTTGGAAACAAAAAAATCACCCATGCAACAACAACCCACAACCACACGAATCAAGTTTATTTTTTATTTTTATTTGACTGTTTTCCACTTATCTTATTTTTTGTTTTTTAATAAAATTATATTTTATTTTGTAATTTTAATTTTTTTAAAGGAGCTGAAGGAAAGTTTCAACTATGGACTGTTTTATCCGCCGTCAAACGGCCGGGCCGGCAAATTTATCGACGAAGAACGCCCCCTGTCGGATTATCCTTTTAACGGACCTGGCGGCTACCTTGAGGTAGATAAACATTCATTAATAGGCGAAATGCATTAAGTGCGGTTAGGTATACTACTTGTCCGTCCAGCGAGATCCTCTCTGCTCTCGCTGCTGCTGGGCAGTAAAAACGTTCGCGGAAAACGAGAATGACATCAGCCCCGTTAATGAGCTGAGCGCTCATTTTGTTGTTTTTTTTAGTTTATGACGACCATTACGATCGAAAAAGAGAAAAATGCTGAACCATTTTCCAAAATTTATTGCGCCGTTGCCGTGATTAGACGGTTGACTCCTAACGGCCAGGGATCGTCTTTTTTCTCCCGAATCACAGCAGCAGCAGACGGTTCAAAAACGTCTAATGAGTTTTCGAGAAAAAACCGGACAGTGTATACGAGCGAGCGAGAGAAACAGTTGTTAATAATGGATACCTAGTACATACACCCTTAATGTTAGTCATTAAGAAACGCGTTCGCCGGACGCACTTGTAACGGTTCTCTCTTTCGCCATCTCAACTTGATAATAATCACATCAAAGGAGATCAACTTAAAATAACAAAAAAAACATTATTTCGATGTACAGTTGAAGTACAAGAGGCGTGTGTACAAGATGCTGCATCTGGACGAGAAGCAACTGCGTTCGCTGCACACACGCGTCAACTTGCGTCGCTTCTTCGATGCTTCGACTATACGATGACCAGCGGCCAAACGGAGAAGATTACCAAAATGTGTGCCAAAGGGCTGGATCCCAACATTCACTGTCAGGAGACGAGCGGTAAGTTTTTTCTTCTTCTTCTGTTTTTCTCCGTATATCATTCGGATGAGGTAGAAAATTTCCCATTTAACTGTCATTCACTTTTTTCCATCCGATGGCGTTGGAGCAACGAATTGGGAGGAGAAAAATAGTTGTGTGGTTGGTAGTACACGTGATTTTATAAGTCCCGTGACTCTTTAGGGGCCATGTCTTCTTCTCTATTCCCTCGTGATCCTATCACGAATTGTGTGTGTTCAAAAAGAACGCGCATTTGACATTCCCCCCGTCGCTTTTCGTGGACTAGAAATTGGTTCTGTCGTTAAGGGGATATTTATATAACTATTTCTTTTCTTTCTTTTTTCTATACCTGTCGAACTGAATAAAATGGCGTAGAAAATCGAATTTCTGGGAAGAATGAATGGGAGAGCTGGTAGGCCATTTGGAAATCCTCACGTGAATTGAAAAAAAAAAATATGTGTCGATCTATTCCTTGGAGAGTGTGTGCACAGCAAGAGAGATGTATATAAAATGTAATAAAACTATGCATTCCTGGGTTGTGAAATGGCCAAGAGTTATTTGGCTGTTGATGGCGCTGCGATCAGTCATATTTTCCCCCTGACGTTTACGCAGAAATTTCAAACGCCCACATTTTTCCTGGTAAAAACCTGTTTTGAGTGACATGCCCTGGGTTTTTCTCGACTGACGATTTCCATTTGATAGTCTCGTCACAATTTGCATCAAATCTATTTTTATTTTCGTCATACTTATTCAATGATTTTCGTGTACAGAGACCCCACTGACGTTGGCTGCAGTTTCATCTCGCCCCGGGCCACTACTTCTGGCCCTGGTTGGTGGCGGTGCATTGATCGATTACCGAACGAGATGCGGATCGACCGCCTTGCACAGGGCCTCTGAGAAGAGCAGCATAGAAGCTGTGAGAACTCTTCTGGACCTGGGGGCCTCCCCTAATGTTTGTGATGCCAAAGGTCTGACTCCTCTGTGGACCGCAGTGTCAGCCAAAGCCTCTCCAATGTTATGCCAGGCACTCCTTCATGATTACTCCATCCACGGTGTGCAAGATGCTCAGGGATGGCATGAAGTCCACCAGGTTTGTCTTTGCATATTACGTCTGTAACATCCTCGAGCTCTGAATGGGTGGCAGCATGACAATTATTGACATTTTCCACCACATACCATTGCATTAAGGTTTCATGTGATATTTATGTGCTCTCACATTCTTGATAGTTGTGGAGTTGCAGACTTGGCTGAGCAGTTGCAAACTTTCTCACAATAAAAAAGCAGATGTAGAACTGGCATGTTCACATGCATCAACTTGTGATTGCGACAAAACGCCATTTGTAATAAAGATAGTCGTACATTTTTAAAGGGGTTCGTTTCTGGTTAGTTATCCGGAAAATGACGAAACGAGGAATTTCACGGAATGCGCCGTAATAACTCAACTCTCAACCAAAAGGAGAATCTCAACATTCTTTTTTGAATTTCAGGCCTGCCGTAATGGACTCGTCCAGCATTTGGAGAACCTGCTGTTTTACGGAGCCGACATGAACGCCAAGAATGCGTCGGGCAACACGCCCCTCCACGTCTGTGCTGTGGACAATCAGGAAGCGTGCGCACGACTGCTGCTCTTCCGGGGGGCCGATCGCGAAGCCCTTAACTACGCCAATCAGACACCCTACCAGGTGGCGGTAATTGCCGGCAACCTGGAGTTAGCCGCTCTTATCCATCGGTTTAGAGGCGAGGATGTCGGTAAGTCGTCATCGGCAATATAAACCCGTCCGACACTTTCCGCTCGTAAAAAACGTCATACTTAACTTTAAAAAAATGTTTTGCTCTTGTTTACGACTGACTGTAGTGGCATTCAAGGAAACTCCATCGTTCAATCCCCGTCGGCGAAAGTCTGGCGTACTACTGTCGATGAGGCATTCGATGTCGTCGAATGCCATGATGCTGGACGCGTCTTCCATCGCTTCGTCGTCGACGACCGGATCGAGCAGCACGCCCAGCCCGACGTTGGTGTACAGCTCGCTGACTAGCAGGTCGATGAATCGCCGCCAGCAGCAGCAGCCCTCTCCGTCGCCTTCCAGCACTGACCGCTGGCTGAAATCGAATCCCATGTGCATGAGCACCGTGTCTGTGCGCAGCGATACGGGCAGCTCCTCTTCTTGTACGGCTGAAAGCGAAGATAATGGAAGCAGTTTGACTGGTAATGACCGGCCTGCTGGGCCTTATTGTTTTGATTATTTATCTTTGCATGACTCAAATCTCTCTCTCTCGTTTTTCCTATGACCTCGTGCAGACAAAATCAGCGTGGACCAATGCGACATTGTCAGTGATAGCTCGGGCGTTGGCACGTCCAACAGTGGAAGCGGCGGAAGCTACGATGCAAATACCCCGTCTGAGCACTCGCTGGTCCTACCAGGCATGACAGTCGTCTGCACGGAGGCGTACAGTTGCAAGGAAGCCAACCATCTCAACTTGCAACCGGGGGATATTATTGAAGGTAACGTACTACCTGCTTATTAGTAGCAGTTCAATGGGCTGGAAATTCGAGAAACTCGACAATGACGAACCAATTTTTTAAATATCATCATTATTTAGTGACGGGATCAACAGACTGTGGGCTGTTGGAGGGCTGGTTAAGGGGAGACAGTGGCTATTTTCCTCCCAGTTGCGTGCAAGAAGTCAGGTTGCGCAATCCGGCCGCTATCGCAGCGGCTCGACATCATCCCAGCCCGGCTGTCATCTCCAAAGCTACGGGTGTGCCAAATATGGGCATGACCCTGCCTGTGCCGGTTCCCGTTTTGCAACTGGGAAAGACCATGGAAGCCAGAGTTGCCGGTCGCCGAGAAATGACTGCACAAAATTACGGAACGACTCCACGGATGAAGTCTCTGTAAGTATCGGTTGATAAGTTTTATACCAGTCAAACTTAAAACTGACGACTTGTTTGGTTTTAGGTACAGCGAAACGCGGACTGTCATCCTGCTTAAGGGCCAGAGAGGATTTGGTTTCGTGCTGCGCGGTGCAAAGACAATGACGGGCATGAAGGATTTCAACCCTATTCAGAATCGAGTTCCGGCTTTACAGTATTTGGATAGTGTCGAAGCTGGCAGTGTAGCCGACCGAGCCGGACTTCAGCCTGGCGATTTCATTCTGGCTGTGAGTTTCTTTGAATTGCTCCATCGAGTTCGATTTTTTTTTTTTTTTTTCCTTTTTTTTTTTTACATCAGATCAATGGAGAAGATCTGGCCAAGGCTTCGCACGAGACTGTGGTCGATTGTATCCGTCGTTCGGGTAATTTGGTTCAGCTGACTATCTGCTCCGCCACCGTCCAACCTGTCAACCAATCAGTCAGCCAATCAGTCAGCGAATATGCTTTAACAGTCCCCAACAGTAGTCGACAGTATTCAACACTTCCTCGAAAGTTACCCGGTAACGTACTGCCACTACTTTGTAATCGGAAATTGCAAGTCTCTTGGACGACGACGTCTTTATCGATTTTCTTCTCGTTTGCAAGGCGGCCCCCACAACCACCGAAACGAGATCCCCGGACGACGCTAAGTGTCAGTCGCGCCCGTGCTCGCTCGATGGTTGTAGCACTCAACGATATGGGTATACACGACGACCAAGATGCTTGAAATCAATACCAACAAATCGGTTAACGTTCTCCTTTTTATCGTGTGTGTGATAGAATCTTCTCGATCGAGTACGGAGACGGCGGAAGATATCTATTCCAATTCGTCTTCGTCAAGGACAGCTTCGATTCGCTCGCGTTCAGGATCTGGGCGTGTTTCAACCACCGATCTGGAAAGATTATCTATCCCGACTGCTGTCAGCCCTCCAGCGCCACCAGCGGAGAACAACCGGTCACCCCGTGTTTACGCCAGTGTGGCTGAAATGAAGCGCATGAGAGTAAAGCTTTTCTTCTTTTATTACACTGAAATGATGAAATTATTGCATTTGGGTTTGTCCAGAAGCAGAAGACGTCGGCAGAGCTGTTGAAACTACACAAGGAATTCCACAGCACACTGGAATTGTGTTGGGAACAGCAGCAAAATGACAAGGTGATGACTTCTTCTTGGACAGCAGAAGTCGAAATTCCACCGGATGTTCCATCGGCGAAAGATTGGCGAAAGAGTCAGAGCCAGGAGAACGTCTACGGCATGGAGCTGCAGGCTCACAATCAACGCAATTCGCGTCGCTCCTGGGCTCCTGGAAATGCTGCCTCCAAACCGGGAGGGCCACGCCATTCCGGCGTCCGTTATCACGGCTCTTGGCAGAACATTGAGGATTCCTACCAGCAGTCAAAAGACGACGACGATGGAGATGAGACGAAAGAAGAGGAGGAGGATGGCGATGACGACGGAGAAGACGCAACTACTCCGATCGCCGATCAGTTGAATTTGTTGGGGAATCGCGACTACCGCGCCGTTAAGCCGTGCCGTCCGATTTACTCGACCGGCAATTGCAATACTCTTCCAAAAATAGCAGGCAGTCCGCATTGTACGGCTCCTCCGCCAAATCATCCGCCGCCACCTCCACCTCCGCCGTCTCAGGTTGTCCGAGTTGACGTTACCAAAGCTCACAGCGAATATGCCGCCGTCGCTGCGGCCGGTGGCGACCGTCCTAAGACTCCAGTCATGTCCAGCTTCCGACCCAGTGACAATGCCAAGCTCTACGCCCTGCCGGAAGATATGAAAAACGTCGGCTACATGACACTCCGCCCGACCGCATCCAAGAAAATGACGAACGTCCAGTCTTCCATGACTGGATCACCTCCATCTTCGGCAGCTTCACGATCCAAGAGTTTACCGCCACGCAGTTCCCGTCCCAATGTCCAGGTCAAATCGGCGAAAAACGAAGAGCCGCGCGTCAGCGTGACTGTCAATTCTACTCCGCTGATACCCGATCCGGACTATGACAGCGAAGAAGAAGCTGCCCAGAATGGTCTGGCAGCAGGCAAAGCATCGCGGATGATGGTTGCCCACAGCACGGCGGCCGACAACGAACCTCGTCGTACGAAGCTCCTGATTGAAATCAAACCGCAATCTCAGCCGATTGAAATCAAACAAACGAATCCGCCCAGGCAGCCACAACGGGTCGAAGTCGAAGGGCGAAAGTCGGAAGGCAATCGAGCAAGTTTGCCCAAGTCGCAGAGCTTTTGCGCCGACATTCTTAAGGCCAAGTCTTTGTTGAAGAACTCTAAATCGTTTCCTGAAGAGCTCAGCGATCAACTTGTCCAAGATTCCTATTGCGAAGACGCCTACGTCACTTTCGAGCCGGTCAACGGCAGCAGCAGCCAGTCGGAGGAGTCGCAATACGGACACACTAAAAACGGCCGCCGAACCGGAACGCTGACTCGCCACGCCGTTTCATTAATTCAACTGCCGACGCCGGTCGAAAACGGAGAGCCGGACATGGAAGACAGATTGCAGTCTCAACAGTCTGATATGGCCGTCGAACAGGATTCGGTCAGCACCATATCGACGTTGAGTTCGCTTTCGACCAGCACCAACTCTTCGGAGCGGGACGACGCTACGATCCTGGAGAACCACAAACCGGTCAAGAAGATCAACGGTCATTGGCGGGAGGCGGGGGCGCCGTCGTCGTCTGAACACCAAACGACGTCCGACGGTGAGCGAACGATTGAAGAAAGTCTGCAACTGATCCGAAAACACGTTGACGAGTTGAGAATTATTAGGGCAATTAAATTAAATTATTGAAAAATTATTAGGGCGCAAAGCGGACAAGAAAAATTCAATGATCCACACGTCCAAGAAATGGATGAGAAAAGCTTTTGCTATCCAGTCAGTAGCCAAGGCTCAGAAACGTTTTCACAGAGTAAATCGGTTTGGTTCAGCCCAGATTGATCAAATCTTGCATGAAATGTCTTTCATAGCTGACCAAAATTCATTTCCCACGTTGGTTAGCAATTTCTTATTCTTTTTTTTTTTTTTTTTCAGGGCCCGTAACAGACAGCTCAAATACACGCCAGAGCATATGCACTGTACATCTTTGTTTTGGAATCCACTGACACCTCAAGGCAAAGGTCTGCTGGCCATTCAGTCCGTCTCTCAAGTTCAGGTACAATTCCCTAAATGTTTGATTGAAATTTGTCTTCAAAGTAATTTATATTATGATTTGTTTCTTGCCTTGGCATAGTCTGGATTTAGGCTGGATTTCGATTTGGACAAGTCGACTCAGATTGTCAAGAAACTCAAATTAGTCGACACGCCGTTACAGATTTACCGCAAAACGGCCTTCATCTAGGGCATATAAATATCGTATATAATATAAATATAAATACCGTATACGGTATTTGGCGAGCGTCCTTTGGCCACTTCCTTTTTTATGCGACTATTTTTCAAGAATGTACTGTATTGGAGAAAATAACTTGTTGGACCCATCTAGATTGTTAAGATGTTCACTGCTTGCTGATTAAATTTTTATAACACCACACCTGGCTTGCCCTATAACACGCCACCACAAACTCCATTTGAGATCAGAGATCAATAAATATTACTATCTAGCGTATATTTGTTTACATTCTCGTTACAAAAGAAGGTCAGAAAAGTACAAATAAAATTGGCGTAGGTAAATTACTGCTGTATCAATTTAATCGTGACATGATATTGGGTCAGTGCGCAATATGCGGCAATATGTTTTATCTGAGCAATATGTTTTAAGTGCTTTGACCGTCAGTCCCAGTGAATTACCATGCAAATATATCTACGCAGTTACCGTGGAAACCAATTTCTCAAGTAGCGCAACACATGCATGCAGCATGATATTAATAATAAACTTTGTGATCCAACCGATCCAACCGGGGTATGTCGGTTTGTCAATTGCCACACTTTTTCAGTTTTCATACCTCATGCAATGTATAGCGTGACTATTGACTTCGCATATAACTGCTGCTCAGCTATAAGCAAAATATAAACGTTATATAGCTTGTTATTATAGAGGAAGCCCAGGATGGTCGTAACAAAAGTGGTCCCTACTGTCGTTCCAGTCGTCCCTCCCCATAACATTTCTTGGTGTTTGAAACCTCTGCTGTTTATGTGGATGCGCGTTTTAGGGATAGAACTCGATCCTACTAGCAATCCATATCGTCAAATTACTTACAATTACGGTCTTGTAATGTTATTATTATGTCAGTGCTGGGCTAGCCTCAGCTTAACTGCTAATTACTTTAAATTTTCCACGTCTATACCGAACATGCAACCGAAGAATTCGAAGCGTTGCGATTCCATTCAATTCCATTCCATTCGAAGAACCCGTCATTATGTACAGTAATTTATCCCTGAGAGATTTTCAACTTGATTGAAAATCTAGAAGGCTTTTAGCGGCATAAATGGGCGGGGAGGAACACAGGGCCAAAAACTATTATTTAAACCCAAGGGAATCAATGGCGCTCTGTGATTGGCTGAATAACAGTTTACAAACTGTGGCACAGGTGTGGCTCGCATGAATTGACGTGAGCCCTTGGCGTTAACTTTATTCGATTCCTTAGACGTTTGTCCAACTAACGCGCAAAAGTTTATAACGATAAGACAAGTTGTTAATTAGTGACGAATTGTTGAAGGTGCAAAAGGGGCGGGAAAAAACGTTTTTTAAAGCTGCGACTCATATTCAAAGTTTGTTTGTTGTTGCGTGAATTCCTACCGATTCCCCATCAAATTCTTCAAATAATGTGCTAGATTTTATCTCAACATCTGATTTGGTTGATTTTACAAGAATATTTATATGTGTGAAATGGGAGGAGTTTCGTGAAATGGGAGGAGTTTCATTCACAGAGTGTGATACGGACTATTTCGTGATCTGGCAATGCAGGATATTACATCACAAAAAAAGAACAGGACAATTAATTACGCCTGCTAGTTTCGCAGTACCTACGAATCATTTAGCCGAATAGCCGGTGTTATTATCGCTATTAGTATTATGGAAAAATCCATAGATGATTTGGATTTATTTCATTTTGGACAATCGGAGGTATATAGTAAAAGAATCTTTTTCAAGTCTATAGAATCATCAGTGAATAGTAATTTTTTAAATACGAACGACCCTCACAACAATAAAATCTCGAAGGCCGACACGCAGTGGCATTTTTTTACCACGGCCATAAGTGGATATATGACAGAAAAAGATTCACCTTTTTGCTTTCTGGAATCATTTCCTCGTTCCGTGTAAATGAGAGTTATGCTAGTTCGGGTTCTGAAGTTCTTGAATCTCTAATTGAAAATCTTTCAGTTTCGTACTGGGCTGGGCTCTCGGCTGGGCTGCCTAGTTAGACCACATGCGACCACATGTTATCATATGCTTTTGATCTATTTTAATTTTTGATTGATGATTATCAGTCAATCAGCACTGAATCAACTTTGAGTCTCAGACACCAGACACAAAAAGTTGGATGCGATCCACAATTTTATCATTTTTAGTCAGATAAAGCAATGAAAGTCCTTGAGAGGATGAGAGTCAGGGCGAGGTCGATCGACAGTTTTCTTATTTTGATGTATTACAAAATGGGACTGTTATAGATATTATCATGTTCCAACAACGAAAAATCTCATATTACTTAAATATAATGCAAATAAATGTTATATCAACTCCTTAGTGGAATTGATTATTGAAAATTTAATTAATCGAGGCGGGACTCGAACCCGCAATTTTCGGATGCCTGTAATCTGATAGAAGTCCGACGCCTTATCCATTAGGCCACACGATCTTACTGATTAGTATTAAAGAAAATTAATAGCGAGTATTTAAACCATGGCCAAATGACTGTAAAATCTGTTTTCCTTTTCTCTTAAATCAGACTAGGATTTTCTTTCGATTTAGTGCTTCCAAAATGTTATGACCATCGTAAATGGTAAAACTCGACGCCACAATTGACAAGATAATTCACATTGAATTTCACACGTCATGCGTGTTATTTTTGGGGATCGCAAGAAATGAGAAAAAATGTGCCGTTAACTAATTGTGTTAAAGTCCAACCAGGAAAATACTACCGGTTAAGTCAATCATAACATTTCTTATCAATAACAACCCGCTAACTTTAGCGCATGCACAAAAATTTAACTAACAAGCCAACCAATGTCAAATATGCCGGTACTCTTGACTCTACTTTCATTTTTATGTCAGAGTGAAACTTGATCACGTTGTTCACGTTTGGGCTCTTCGAGGTCAGCAATATCGAATATGCTTACATGCTCAGTTTGGTTTGACGGTTGTTGCTTGTATATTGATTCATGGTGTCCACTGAAATACTCAAATCCAATGATACAAGCCGGATAAGATACAAGTCCCAAATAAAAGAAAAAGAAGAAAAATAAAATAAGAAAGCATGGCTCAAGGTATGGGAAGCGAATAAAAGGATACGCGGTCGTAAAATGATCGTAAGCATTTTTTAAATCAAAACATTCACAAGCATTAAATCTCTAGCAGATTAGAAATAATTATTGAAAATAAAATTACAGACATTGGTATTATAGTGACATCTATAGTACATAAATGAAATAACAATGTATAGATGGAGAATGAGCCACAAAATATTACGCGCGCATGACAAATTAATCAGATATTTTTCTCTTGACTTGAATTATTACAAAAAAAACATTTTTTTACTTGGCTTGAGCATATTGACTCCTCAATTCACGTCGGAGAACCTTGCCCAGGTTGTTTTTCGGCAGAGCATCGCAGAACTCGATTCCGCCTTTAATTTGTTTGTGGGACGAGACCTTGGAGTCGACGTATGTCCGAATTTCAGCGTCGCTGACCGACTCCATTCCTGGTTTCCTGACGACGTAGGCTCGAGGAAGTTCTCCGGCGTGTTCATCGGGGATTCCAATCACGGCGGCTTCCATTACAGCCGGATGCCCGGAAAGGATATCTTCAAGCTCAGCTGGAGCAACCTAATAAGAGAGGAATATTTCCGTTATTTCAATTCTTTTTTTAAATCTTTTCCAAGAGAAAAATTAAAAATTGACCTGGAATCCTTTGACTTTGATGAGTTCCTTGAGGCGATCGACGATGTAGAAGTTGCCGCCTTTGTCGTAGTAGGCGACATCGCCAGAGCGGAGCCATCCGTCTTCGCCAATCATTTCCTTGGTGGCTTGCGGGTTGTTCCAATATCCTTTCATGACTTGCGGACCAGTCATGTAAAGTTCACCTTGTTGATTAGGGCCGAGCGTTTTGCCGCTCTCCAAGTCGACGATTTTGGCTTTTGTCCTCGAAATGAGACGTCCGCAAGAACCCAAATGGTCGTTGTTTAACGGAGTCTGCATCGCCCCGGGTGACATCTCCGTAAGTCCGTAACCTTCTTGAACGAGTAGGTCGGGCTTGTTGAATTTCCCCAGAAGGTTGTTGGCTGTTTGCGCTCCAAGCGGGGCTGCCGAGCTGAAAAGGGTGTGAACCCGTTCAAAATTTTCCATTTTGAGGGCCGGATGTTTGATGAACAGCTGGGCCAGAGTCGGCACGATATGCAACAGCGTTGGCTATAAGCGGATTTTAAAAAAACAAATAATGATAATAATGAAACGATTGCGCAAGATTAATATTAGGCAGCAGCAGGATACATACCTTGTGATCTTCAATGGCTTTCAGGTAGCTCGGCACATCCAAGTGGGGCAGAGTCACCAATTTTGCTCCCAAATCGAAGCCGATGTTCAATATTCCAGTGATGCCGTAAGAGTGGAAGAATGGCAATAGGCAAATGTGGATTTCTTGGTATTGGTCTTGAACATGACATTCAATTTTTTATTGTAATTTTATAAGCCAATCGCTTGAAATTAAACACGATTTATTACCTGTAGCCATTTGATTTTTGGAGGTCCCTGGATGAATATTTTGTGAAACGTTGACACCTACATTGGCGTGAGTGAGCATCACGCTTTTAGGCAGTCCTTTTTAATCAGTAAGGAAAAGTTGAAGTAAATGTGAAAGTGTTGTTTTCTCAGTCGAACTTACCAGTGGTACCACTGGAATGTGGAAGTATGAACGTATCCTCTTGAACGTTGATCTGAAAAAATGTTCGTCACTATAGCTTGTTAAATTCAACGTTCCGAAAAGTGATTTTCGATCTTCCACAGTAAATATTGTCAAACTTACATCTACGTTATCGTTGAACAGATCGCCGGAATCCTGAAGCATTTGTTGAAAGCAGACGAATCCTTCCTGCGGAGGACCGAGTAAGATCACTTGGCGAACTGAAGGGCACATCTGAGCCATTTTTTGGAGCATCTCGGCCATTGGGGCGACACCAAATATAACACTGGCTCCAACAGATGTCAACTGGCGTGCGATTTCCTCTGAAATAATTAAAACAGAAATTAGAAGGTAAAATAAATGTGATTGGCATTTTTTCCTACGATATTTTTTGGCACATACCTGGAGTAAAAGTAGGATTTACAAGGGCGACGGGCATTCCGACACTGGCAGCTCCTAGGAGAGCGACGGGGAATTCGGGAACGTTGGGCGAAATGATCGCCATCACGTCGCCTTTTTTGTATCCGGCTCGTGTCAAAGCGCTCCCGCATTTTCGGATGAGGTGGCCCAGCATCTCGTATGTGTATTTGCGTCCGGTCACTCCGCATTCCTGCGAATCAAATGCAAAGTCAAATCCAGTCAAATAATAAAATACTCGCCGGCAATTTCGAAACAGAATTATAGATTGGGAATGAATTGTATACATACCAAAGCGATTTTGTTGCTGTATTTGCTTGCGTTTTGGAAATATCTCTGCACCAAAGTCAAGCCGTGTAGTTCGCAATCGCTGTGAGGTGAAGTGACGATGTTTTTGTCCATTTTGCCGGCCAGGTTGGTCGCTGATGTCTGCTGATTGTACGCCGGAGCTAGCTGATGACTCAGAGCCATTGGCTGGCTGTTGATGCTGGCCGTAATGCATGCTCGTTTGTTGGCAAACAAGGTAGCTCTCTGGAGGGAAGATCTCAGGTGCGATGCCATTTTGTCTTCGAAATTTTCTGCAAGTGGTTTTTACTATTTAGAAATTTTTTTTTTCTGGTTTACTAAGCGGTTTAGACAAACTATGTATTAAAAGTTCGATACAGCCTGTGCCTGTTTATATAGGGAATCGTTTAAGCGATAAAACACTGACTCTGCTGACGCAGGAGAATATTTGACTTATGTTGACATAGTATAGATATTATACATGAAGCTACATTCACACTTTTTCGGTTTTCCCAAGTTTTTTGGGGCCTATAAATCCTAAACACGAGCTGCCACTGATAGTGACGGGAGCAATCCGTACGTAGGTAATATATTTGTTTGATTAATTTCTCTTGCAAGAAGTCCGTTGTTTGAATTGATATATAATTTGGAGGTCGTCTGAGTGGCACTGTGTCAACATTACTAGCTGTACAATGTTCACTTTGCCTTTTGTAAAGTTGGTGATAATTGATAATACTTTCATATTCTAAACCAAATAACTGAGTTTGAACATGGCACAGAGATATTTAGCAATAAGAACAAATATTTATAATCAATTCAGTCAGCTCTTCATCAAACAACAAAAAAGAAGGTCTTAAAAAATTGAACGACAGTTCATAATGAACGAAAACTGAAATGTATTACGTGCGTTTCTCAATATTCACTTAAATTTTTTCTCCGAGAATGTTATAGCCTACGTTCGTCACCATTTTATATTATAGCTATACTCAAGGTTAGGTAGTGCGATATCCCGTTCGAGTGCTGATAATTTCTTTATTTCCACAATTAGGGTCACTATTGGAGAGCAAGCAAATCGCGCTATTTGTCTCGATATACGCATTTGTATATTAATATAACGTCATCATCCGTCCCAAGGTTACATGGGGAAAACCGGATGTGTATATAGCGTGCAGTTGTATTTCTTCACCATTTTATTGGATTTTCCCACTTTGAAAGTATCAATCACCTATATAATGGCTGGGTGGGAAAATCGCCCCAGAGAGAGCACTGAGTTTATCTCATTCAAGAGATGATAACGATGAAAACAGGACAGTTTGATTACAAGGGCTCGGCATAAAAATCTTTCGTTTTGTATCGGGTGTGTGCGGGTGTGTGTGTCTGTTTAACATTCGGAAATATTATTTGCCGTCGAATTTTCGGAATTTTCTAGGCCTAATACTGTATTGCTGCATGTGTGAATCACCTTGTAATAACCCAACATAATCATATCCTGTTATTGTTGAAATTATTTAACCAATTGCATAAAGACATCGAGTATAGCCTTACTAAACATGGACTATCACTTCCGTAATATAGCTGATGTGCTGGTTTTTATTTTTCGATAATTAATGGGCGGACCCTTGGATGCCGCTAGGCATTGGCAGCCCATTGAAAGAGCGCGCTATTAGTTTATCAGTGCTGTGCGTAGTTGTGGTAAAGAAATGGTTTAAGGAGTGGTTCGTGACACGAATGAAGGTTAGACCAAGATTTTCCAGAGATTTGTATTCCAAGGTATTTTAAAAAGAGAGTCTCACGCAAGATAGTATAATTTTTCATTATGTTTTTGGTTTTTTTCATTGCGAGTTAATTGTCCTTCTGTATAGAGCCAATGTCTATCAGTAATGATAATATAATAATTGAAAAAAACCTTTTTCATATTAGGGCTAGTTCTTTATGCATAGAAGAACTGCCGAGAAAAATACCCCTAATGATTCGTCGTCACTTTATTATAACCCTATTAACATCTTTACTTGAGACCATGCGAAAATCGTACGAGATCAAATTAAAAATATGAATTTTTTTTTTTTTTTTCAGTTTCGGTTTGCTGGGGTTCCGCTAAAGTTGGGCGACGCTCAATTCCAACAATAGCGTTGACGGGCTGCGTCACTTGAATGAATCCTTTGTCGAATTGCATCTTTTCCTAATTTATAGAAAGACATTTTTGCCATCAATAGGCTACTGAATTTCTTTTGCCATTTAGCGCCATTTGGTGAAATTAATGTACCGGTGTTTCACGGACACGGAAGAAGCGGAACTGACTGACGATTGTGCACAAAGCTATTTTGATTTCTTCCATGGCAAATCGCATGCCGACACAGTTACGAGGCCCCATTCCAAACGGAAGAAAAGTGTACGGGTCACGTTCAGCTTTGTTATCGGCGCTCCACCTGTGTCAGAGATAGTACACATGGTAACAATAATGGTAAAAAAAAAAAAATAACACGTTTCTTTGTTGATATAGTACCTATCGGGATTAAATGTTTCGGGATCCGGATAACTGTCCGGGTCGTAATGGAGAGCAAACGACGGCACGGTAATCATGGTTCCTTTCTTGATTTCGATACCGTTGTAAGTGACGTCTTTGTTACATTCCCTCTCAACTCTGTTTTATTAAACTGGAAATAAGTAAAATTGAAAAATTGAAAATTGTATAATTTGTCTTTTATTACCTTGGAACTGGTGGGTAGACCCGGAGCACTTCGTTTATGACCTGGTCGATGTACGGAAAGTCAATCAGTATGTCGTGATTGACTTCTCCCTTTAGTGAAATAACCTGTATTATTTTAGGTTTATCTTTGAAACAAATAGTGCTTGGCATAATTACAGAAATTTTCAATTTGTTCTTGATTTCTTGGTGTAATCTGTTTTGAATTTCCGGATTTAAAGCGAGAAGAAAAATGATGTTGGTCAACGTAGTGGCTGTCGTGTCGAAGCCGGCCAGCAAGAAGAGAACCGACTATAATATGAATTATAACATTTTTAAATTAAGCGTCAATTTCCATTGGGTAGGTTACCATAAGAACAGCTTATTAATTAATAACCTTGTTAATAACCCTGAATTCCCTGTTATTTTAACCAATAACGCCTCTAATTAACCGGCACTTTGAGTTTGTGCAACTTAACTCCTATCTCAACTAGACATAGAGATCAGTGGTCGCTATGCGTTCGTTGGTAACATTATTCGTGAAAAAAAAAATAATGTACTACCTGAGCGATAACAATCTCGTTGATTTCTTCGCTACTCCACTTTGGTACAGACTTGCCGTCAACCTCTTTCGTGTAGTCGGTGATAGTTTCCGTGGCTGCTTCGACAAAATCCTGATATTTCTACACTCAACGGCAGACAAATGAAATAGATTTATTGACTCTTACTTCTCGTTTTATTTCTATACATGTTGGAATGAAAAATGTTAATTACCTGTTCCGACTCCTTACGCTCTTTGATCAAGTTCTCTAGTAGTCTAATGAAGAATTGGAATCCCTCTGTGAGGAAGACGCGCTCGCCCAATAATGGAATCAACTTCGGATAAATAACTGCATTATTCAAAACAAACGTTATGAGTAAAGTCAACTCTGCTTATGGTAAATCCAATTTTAATTTGACAAGAAAAAAATAGCTCACATGGAATAACAGCTAGTGGAGTTTTGTTGACCGGAGGGTTAAAGATGGCTTTGGCTTTTGTCATAAAAGGATCGTCCTTCTCACCTAAACTGTCGATCGTCATCCCAAAAGCGCATCGAGCGATCACGTCCATAGTGAACGCACTAAATTGACTGTCAATTCAATTAGCAAAAAACATCTCTAATTCATGTTTATGCTAAACTATATTATTATAATAACAGCATACATTTTAGCTTCCAATTTTCCTTGACTTGTTGCGATGTTATCGAACTTGATGGCCATTCGATCGGCACAGTTTTTTATCAAGACGGACATCTATAATGTTCAAAAATCCGTGATAATATACGAAAATGCGCGAAAATGTTTGAGATTCAAATGGACTAACCCGCTTAATTTTTCCCGTGGTGAATGCCGGTGTGATGGATGAACGGATATCCTTCCACTCCTGACCGCGAGCGCTGCTAACCATCCGACGAACCACTTTACTTTCGAACGTAATATTCTGAAAGGTAAATCAAATGTGATGTAAGACATTTGGCAAAGTGAGACCATGAATTTTTTTAAAATACTATACCCGACGATTGGTGAAATGATCAAAGTCTTTGACGAAGATGGCCTTGATGAACTCGGGATCGGTGACCCACAGACTGGGATTGCTGCCGTCGAAATATCCAAAAATCTTGCCGTATTTTTTCACCAAATTTCGATCGTGATCAGGTAAACTCTAAAATTCATTCGAATTTTTTGTTCTAAGAGTCATTAATGATAAAGATTACAGTTTAATTTGAGAATGAGATATTTCTTACCACTCTCCAAATGCCCCAGAGATTTCCAAAAATCGGAATAGGTTTGGGGCCGGGAATACCACGTTCAGAGAAATAAGTGAACGTTGAGGTCATGTATCTGCACACATTACATAGATTTAAATAAAAAAACGTAACAATTATTATAAAAAATAAGGGCTATGGCCATACAGGATAGGTTAGAAGATGAAATATACCTATAGAGAAGAAACAAAACCAACGAGGCGACAAATAGCGTAGAGAGGATGGAGGAAAAAGCGTCGCTGTTCATCACGATAGCCTAAATCTAAACAACTATAACTGCTGTAACTCTTTCAACAACAACAAGAATCACGCATGTACAATGTGAGCCTGGTTCTCGCTTTCTTGCGCTCTTATAAATAAGGCGGGAGACCTCAGATTTTGTTGACGAAAAACTAAAAATGGATACACGCACTGAATCGCAAAGAATTTCTGTTTGATTAGCTCCTTTACTCGCTCAACTTTGGAGTTTGATCTAGCATGTATTATATACGACAGTTGTGAAGCGGTATATCAGTTGAACTAAAGTCTATATTGTACTAGCCTATATCTTACTTCCAGCGTTGCTGACCGGGAAAACGACGGGTGTGTTTGCTCATTATCTACTTAAACGTTTACTTGACTATAAATAAAATGACCCTTGGCTGTTATTAAATTTTCTTTTCATCCTCCACATACAGTATACTTTTATATCATGACGGAGCATTGCAACACGTATTGCGTGAAAAATATTTAGTGAAGAATTACCACCCTTTGCGCTCCTTATTATATAATTCCTATTACAAGTGAGAATTATAATCTTAATACGAGTTTTACGATAACATTTTTGTGGTATTAGATAGGGGGCCCCCAGATTTGAATCGGGGAGAACCCGATCTGCAGTCGGAAGCTCTACCACTGAGCTATACCCCCATTGGATAAGCTAACTCTCCCTGATTTGAGCACTTCTGATGATGATCTAGTTAAAATTGAAAATTTAACTAGATAGAAGGCACCGATAAACTCGTGGCAAATAATGGATAATTTACTGTATCACCCTTTCGTGATTTTCCAAACGAATCGATCAGGACACATATTGGTCCATCGAACGATGGCCAACTTGTTTCACGATGCAAGTCATGCAACAAGATAAAAATAAATACATTCTCCGACATTCTATTGTGCGAACGAAAAACTTGGCCAGCAAACTGTCACTCCGGTCAGGATTTACCAATCGGCATGAAGTCATGGACTTTATTTGGAAAAAAATAAACGAGTTTTTACAATTCTAAAAAAGTTGCTCAGGTTCCATGTTTTGGAGTGTGATCAAGGCCCCAATAAGGACTGTGCATTTATTGTGAACTTACCTGGATTTCTTTATTACCTTATGTGTGACTCGTGAATCTGGTGAATTTTGAATCGGACGAAGGCCAAATATAAAAAAATTGACTCGCAGTCCACCCTCTCGTCCTTTTTCGGGCTACATATTTGTAGCTGGTGTACAAATTCGTCTTTGTACAACTTTTGTACACGTATGTATATCCTGTTTAGGAAAAAACGAGTAGTGCCTCCTTTACAAGTAGGCAAATTAGGTTTTTTCGAGTTTTTCACTCTTTTAGTGAAAGGAAGAGACACAAAAATCTTTTTTTTCGACCGCGTTTCTCTCTCATCCCTAAACCGCTCTAATCTCGAGTTCTTTCTTTAAAACCCGCGCGATGGAAATCCATAATGGCGGTTAAAAACGAAAAAAATTTCCAAGTCCCATCACCGAAATTCAATGGGGCTAGATAACACTCGATAAGTTGTTGACTTAATATATTGTTAGCAAGCTCTTTAATTCAACAATGATTGCAATCAATAGCAATCTTGAAATTTTAAGTTTCTTTCTTTGCCCTAAGAATTAATTAGTATTATAAGCTTCCCTAATACATATCAATAGGTGATGGCACAGCGGATAAATATTGGCTTGTAATTCTGAGGTTTCGGGTTCGACTCATGAAAAAGCTAATATAATTATGACAGCCTTTGAAAAATAAGGCAGATTCAATATATTCAAATTAGCTGCAGGTCAATGCTGTCATCGTAGCAAATGGAACAATGGCAGATCACACCTCTGGCTGAAGCATGCAGTTTGCAGTATATTGAATCATACTTTAATGTCGTGCATCTGCTTGAGCATGCAGGAACAAAAATAAGTTTAAATGTCGTATAATAGAATATAAGCACCCAAGCTTTTGACATTAATAGAGTACTTCCTACGAAGGTGATGCATTGCATATCTAATGCGCATATAGATAGTATTCACCCGTAACGTATACTGTTAAGCAATTTTCACGAAAACTATCAAATGAAATCTACGGTAAAAGAATATTTTGTTTGTTTTTCCTAAAAATAATTTTGGAGCTAATTATTTGCATTTTGGTTTTCTCATCGCAGATCGTCTGTCTGTTTATTGGTGTTTTTTGCTTCCCAAGCTCAATTCTTCGAATACGCGGGTCTCGGCGCCTGTCACGAACTGCTTGCATATAATCGAAACTCGAGAGCGGGCTAAACACAGTTTATTTTTCGAGCAAAAACGGTCAGTACAACATACAAAGCTGGACTGAGGCTTGCCGTCCGCGTCAAACTCGAATGATTATTTTTCCGCCCACCTCGGGATCTTGCGCTTTTCTCCACCTTTTCTTCTTTGTCCTTTGTTGGTGTCTGGGTTGCCAAATGAATACTTGCGGACGCGCATCTGGTCCGCAACAGTCCCGAGGCCACCGACAGCTGCAATCAGGCGTCTTCTGATCCTTCTGACCGACGCGGGAACACTCGTCCCGATCCATGGAGGAGCGGATGATGCCACTGGGAGCAGTTCGTTACGGTGTATTTTGTCGTCTTTTTACACGCGGATGAGAAGTGTTTTCATCCAAGGCATCTAAAGCAATGCTTTCCCTTCGTGACTGCTTCCGCTCTTTGGGTGGGTGAGAAGTCAATGAAAGTCTGGCAGAATACTAGAGGGTGCCCTGGATTGGTATGGCACACCATGCAAGTGTTGTCTTCATTAGTTGGATTTGGAATAGCCACCATTCTCACCGTTGGGCCAAATTTACCATCTTGGCTGGGGGTTGCGGCGATTTTTGCGCGTTGCGCGATGCTGATGCGCTCAGAAATTCTTCTGCTCCTACAATACCTTCTATCCATTTGTCAAAATTGGTCAGGCCTGACAGTCTTGGTCGTAATGGGTACGCGAACCTTCCCCACTCTCTTTGAAGCTCACCTGGAAGGGCTCTAATCAATTGGCTCACGATATTGGAGTATGATTGGCCTTCTTCTGGATTCACACTAGTTACTGCATCTTTCACCCATGTTGACCAGTGATTTTATGTCCCCCGACGAGAATGGCTGAAGTGCTATTAATTCTTGAACGTGTGCATGCATGATGGCTTGGAGATTACCATATCGCTCAGTTAGCGCCTTCCACAAAGTCTGGTAACTAGCCGAGACAACGAATAAGTTTGCTACTCTCCTTCGAACGTCCGGTTCCAAGTTGTCACGAAAGGCTAGTAACTTCATATCTTCTGGCATTCGGGTATTGTGGATGAGAGCGCCGAATGAAAGTTCGAAATCAGGCCATGTTCGGGAATCTTCGATAAAAGGTGTAATGGATATTTTCGGCCATGGTCCTCTTGGTCTGTTTTCGTCATCCGAGTCGTTTATCGTGGAAGACAATCTTGGCTTGAAATTCGAAATTCCCGGTGATTTTAGACCTTCCAATTGACGCTGATATTCGATCTGTAAAGTGAGGTCCTCTTGCTCTCGTTGACTCTGTTGTCGGATGTCCTCCAGTTTACGTTGCTCATCGAGCTTTGCTTGTTCTCGCTCGAACTCCAATTCTAGCCTTCTCTTCTTTGCGTTGGGGGCCGCGTTCATCTTATCCTTTTCCTTATTCAAATATTCTTCTACCGCCTTTCGACATCCTGTATAAAAGGTGTTGATTTCAGCTTTCCATTATATTACGTCTTGCTCCTGCTTATTGTCCGCTTGCTTGTATTTGGCATTCACTCGCACCACCTCAGTGTAAGCTTCTTCGAGTACCGCTAAAGCTACGTTCACGTCATCTGCTTTTCCCCCTCCATCGATCAACGCCTTGAGATAGTTTGCTTGTCGGGTGTGGCGACGTTTAGCGCTGGTGCGGATTGCCAAGATTGTTTTTGCGTCGACTTCCTCTTCGCTATTGCTTGCAGACCCCATTTTCTCAGTCGGCTATTACAATGCTTCGGGTTGGCGATAATCTGGACGAGTAACAGAGACGATTTTATGACATTTTGCTCAACGAGTTTTTGAATTCGACAAAGGGTTTATCTGGACTAGTTTCAGAAGCGTTAGGTTACGTTTCGGTTTATTGTATCCACGTACGTGTATAATTCGAATGTCGAATAATTTTTTACCCTACGTGTACCTGAATTAAGTTGATTTCTGCGACCCAATTTTTTTAAATTTTATGGAAAACTTTTCATAGTTGAAAGACTACAGCTGCATTTTCCTACCACTGGGGATGCACGTAGCATGTCCCACCAATCACTACTCCTGCAGCTGGTCATTTCAATCTTATAGAGAGAATATATGCTGCTGCCTTTCAGAGTAATCTTATTGTTTAAGTTTTGAAAATTTATCTTTGAATATTTTTAAAGGAAGAATGCAGAGTATCGTTTGAAATCACTTAAACTTAACTGGAGAATTAAAGTGACATAAATTCAATATATTTTGTTTTCCCTTAATTACGTATTAGAGTTTTTGCCATATTTAAAGACAACAATATTCATGTTCGATAGAGAAAACCTGAAAGAAAATTGCCCTTCTTAGGGCAGAAAACAATTCTAGAAAAGACATATCATTATCTGATCACTTCATAACAACTTCTCTTTCAACACGTCAAGATTAATTCTCTAATTACTTTTCACTATTATAATTGATAATCAATTATCGATAATGATTTTTTTTAGAAACAGAACCAAACATTGTATTTACATAACAAAAACAAGACTTAAGCTTGGTTAATTGTTTGTGTGCGAATCATCATTGTGCTAAACTGATGTCATAAGAATGAATACATTAGTTTTTTATTGATTTGTTCTCCTTTTGCATTGATCACAGCGTGACACCTACGCTGCATTGAATGGACATACTGTTAAAGGAAACTTTTGTACATTTCTCTCCAGAACTTTGCAATTTTTTTTCCATATGCATGAGTTACACTAACTGGGGTGTTTTTCTCAACATCCGATCCAAATGATCTCAGAGTTTCTCTATTTGATTAAGGACTGGACTTTGGGGTGGCCAATCCATTAAAATAATATTTCCTTGAAAAAAGGAAACACATAAAATTGTTTGTTTGTAATTGAATTTCACTGATGAAATTTTCGAAATTCCATTGCAGAATATTAATAATTAACCTGCAGCAGGCAACCTGTCTCATAAACTCGTTGGTGATTTTGCCTCCAAACGATAATATTGAACAATCAGATCTAATTTGGTTGTCCCGGTTAACTGTGAAGTTACATTAATCTCTTCGGGTGTTAAAATCACTATAATAAGAATAGTAAATAGTGGAATTGACAATAATTACGATAGAATTACTTGGTAAAAGGTTGTAACGACGATAATAGGAAAATTTTAACAGTTGAGCTGATCAATGAACTGACTAGTAAGAACCAAGTTCTAATTAGCAATGTGAATTGAGAATTTAAAAAAAATCGAATCAAACTTAGCTGCCACACCGCCGTACTTAATTCTTCCTCGAAATTCTTAAATTAATTTCGTGAAAAGCAGAAATTTAAATTTAATCTACACCTAAATTTACAACGTTATTTGCCATTTGAACAATATCGCCTCATCAATTTCCGGGATTGTTGAGAAAAATCTAATAACGTAAAAGGATCGTTCTGGCGCAGATAGAAATGGAAAAATCTTTTTGTTTAAATATCCATTTCTGGATATTTCCAGAAATTATTTCTTTCAATGATTGTCGAACAAAGAGAAATAAATGATAGGATACATTAAAACTGTTTGACAATACTATCTTGTCCCTCTGATTTTTTTACTTCTTGCCATTCGCTTTCCTGTTTTCAATCTGATAATAGATGATTCCTTCATCAATAATCAGCCTTTCTTCGTTCCTCTCATTACATATTACACTGGGTGCTCTTAAAGAGAAGTAAGAAAAGTGACTGTGCGATTCGTCGCTAAGGATCGACGAGATAGTCTGCGACCAGCCTGGAAATGTTACCCGTTCCAAAAGTAAAAAATCGGCCTTTTGCTGGCTCCTTTCATCGACTGTTTCCAGTTGTTCTGCACTTTGTGCATAGCTCTTTGTTCATTGAGATATCTTTCACCAAATTCGCCAACAGGAGAAATAGCTGCTGTTCCTTTTCGCGGGTAGAATGGTAAGTGATGGTAAATGGTAAGTTTTTCATGACTTTTCACCTGGGATTTCTGTAAGCTCATCAAGTATGGACAGCAATGACTTAGTCAATCGATAGACACAGGAAGGCATGCAACATGTATCTAATTCTCTATTAGCTTAAAGATTTCGAATATTTTTAAGAATACGAATTTAATTGAAGCTAAAGAACAGTATATGTAGTTCTCATCGTTAGTTTGTACAAAAAAGGCTCCAACTTATTATCGGTACTCCACATTTTAAACATTTAAACATTGGTGGAAGCGTAGCCACCGACTATTCTTGCTACTCTAAATCCTATGTTTTTAAGGTCTTTGAGGACAAATTGCGTTAGCTGCTTGAAAAATCCGTTGCCATTAACCGCCGTACGAAAAAAAATATGCAACAGGAAATTTAACCGCCGTTGACAGACCAGCCATATGAAATGCCAAGAGACGGTTTGATAAGATGGGTTTTTCATCTTGGATGAGTAGCACACTACCCTTATTTACTTGCCCAACAATTCTATCTCATTGTTTTTTTTTTAAATCTTTGGATCTATTGCCATTTTGTCTATTTCTAGGCTTACCACATTTTTTTGTTTAGTTAGAGTAGCTGTAAACGATGTCAACCTTTTCTCGGCACTTGCAGTGAAGCCAACATCTCCCGTAAATTTCCTAATGTATTTCCTTGAAGTACAAACACTAGCGAGCAACAGAAGTTTACTCCAGCGGATAAATTTATATGTTCGAGGCGATTGAGCATTGATAATTATGCAGCATCCTATAATTTCTGGTTCAGCATCCAGGAATACTTATTTGTCATCAAATTTTCCGCCTGTGCAAATCAGAACATAAATTTTCAACATAGGAGTAATTGGAGTGGTGAAAAGTAATTTAACTTTTTAAGTTAACACATTGCCATAATCTCTTTATTGGCTCGTCGTTTGGCTAATTTCTCCACCACTGATTGATTTTTTAATCCGCTGCCATGTGTTCATATTTTTTCACTTTTATTCACTAATTCACTTTCTTCGAGTCTTCTTTTGTTTAGCTGTATCAATGATTCGGAAGGTCGTTTGGAAGTTTTTCTTAACATGCATTTTCGTAGACAATTCTTCTTTTTTAAGGTAGAATATAAGATTCGTGATATTCAGAAGCTTAAGTTTCCATCCGGTATTGTAACTAGACCGTTCAATGCTACAGCCAGATTTTGAAGCAGAGCCGCCATAGTATTCAAGCAAAAGATTAGTGGATCGTGTTCTGGGAAAGCCGGAATTTGTGACGGAACCGCCAATGGAGCCGCAATAGAAATCGGTGGATTGTAAACTGTTAGAATAGATGAAGCAGACAAATAAGATATGTCTAGCTCGGATGCCGAAGGGGCTCTACAACATTTATCAATTGGCATATCATGATTGTTCGATTTTGCACCATCTTGAATCGGTGAAGGAGCTAAAAAGGTTCTGCCTCAAAGTTTCCGTGTGGTAAGTTCGTCAATCGTTATTTCACATATTTTTTCCATATTGTTTTGGTTAAAATTTAATTTCGTTCCTTTGCTGAAGCAGACGAATACTGACAAACAAATACGCCGAAGTCGTAGGAGTTTTCTTTTATCGGAATGTCTCGCACAACATCAATTGTCCATTTGTTGAAGCCCATATTTAAAATTTCGTTGTATTAATGTAATAAAATCTCCAACTTCCCCACCTGGAAAAGCTATTGTAGAAGTTAAGTGGTTTTTCATTGCACGAAAAAATGGCCAGAGATGTTGTTGATTCACTGGAATCAGTATAAGATCCGTCTCCAAAATGTAGATTTTCGTGTTGCCTTCATAACCTCGAACCAGTTTCCAGTTCGTTTACAAGATTAAGACAAGATTTACACATTTTCGCGACATTGGTTGAATATTTGACGATTCAGAGATTAATTTTAAATAATTACCAAAACTTGATAACAAATTTTTGAAACGGTAACCTAAAATCCAACCAGTTTGCTTTTTTCATAGTTTCGTTTCCCATAGTTTGGCCATTTTATTTATTTGAATAATTTAGTTCGTTAAGTGGTTCTTCACTCTCGTAATTGAAATCTTCAGTTTGAGACAGCGTTTCTCTATCGACCACTTTAACTGTGGCTACTCCAGTTTTCCTATCGAGAGAATGTTTATTATTTTTTAGTTTAATGGTTTTTAGACAAATTTGGTGAGCGTCGTTCATTTAGTGGATCTGATTAATAATTCAGCTACTGAGAATATTGCGTGGATCACTGTTATAGAAACAAGTTATCTACATTTTAAAATTTTTTGTCATATCTTTTCATAAATTATCAGCTCGGTGATCAACTCTTGTATTATTCGTGCTCTTTGGTGCTCTTAATTTAAGCAGTTTTCGCTTAAGAAATAATGAAAAATGATATTTTACATTATTACTTATTCTTACATTATTACTTTATTCTTTCTTTTGCCTTTAACACTTACGTCGTGTACTTCTCTTACGTGTAGAGTTTACGGGCTAGTAATTCTTTTTTTGGGGGGAAATATTAGCGGTTTTAAAATTAATACAATTGTGGAATCTGCTACCGGATTGAAACACCTTCTTTAAAAATATAGGAAGTTTAACCTTAATGAACAGAAATTTGAAAAGCACTCACTTAGGTATAATAACTGCTGTTACTCTGATTGGATCTGGAGTCTTCAGGGGGGGGGGGGAGCTCCATCAAATACCTCTCGAAACTTGGGCCATAACTCTTTGTGAGATCCCAATTTTTACACACAAATTTAGCTTGCCTGACAACAATTTTAAATCACTGTTCACATAGGAAAAACACCAATATATCCGAAAGATTCCTTTTACACACAATTCTGATTCACTTTTCGATAAATCTGACAAAAACCAAACGATTGGTGCCTTTCCAAATCTCGGTGATTGAAATATGGCCAAAGCCAATGTTCTTTGGTATTTGACGGATTGTGCTACTGGATTTGGGTTAAAAGAAAATGCCAATTTTCCGTCTCGAACAGCTCTTCAAACTTCTTCATTAACTCACTTCTTCATTAACTTAAATGTTTTTTGTATAACTTACATGAGTGGAAAATCCCAAAATTACAAACATCAATCAGTTAGGTTAGAAATTGTTAGTCTGAGGGAGCCTGAATTCTGAGGTGTCTGAATTCTGTCACCTAAAAAGGAAGATGATGAAAATCAATAATACCAATTTGAGTGAAGTCGATTTGAAGTTGTTTTCAAATTGTTTGATGCAATCTGGATTTGGTGGATCCAAAAAGGGGCAGAAGTGCCAACAAACACAAAAAATATCATTTTAAGTAAAAGTATAAAACTTAGATGAATCATCCCAAATAGACAGTAGTGCGAACGATCAAACACTTAGCTCACCGATGAAAAAATCCGGGATTGTTCAATTTGACTCGAAAACTCAAATATCTGCATATTAGAGACGATTGGTTCTGCGTTTACACGCTAGTTTTTGCTCTTGACCTATTTCTGCATGAAATCTTGTGGTGACGTCTTTCCGCCATTCTCTATTGACGTCTTTCTGCCCTCCTCTCTCGGTTTCTTTCGGCATTTTCTCTGCAAAGAATTTTTGTCTGAACTCCGTTGCAATTGCCACCTTTTTGAGGTCTTGGGATCACATTTGCAAGGGCAAGAAAGCGTTATTGTCAACCAGACAATCCGGGTCCATTGACGGGAGTTTCTACAAAAATGGTAAGTTATTCTATTATCTTTTATATTGACTTATGTATAAACCTTACAAAAGAGAAGAATGGTACGAGAAATTTTAAATAGACAACGGCCTACCCATACGTTTTAAGTTAGATTCTGGTTCTATCAGCAACGTCCTAACCTTTGAGTCGTACGTTCGAAAATTTGATGCAGTCTTATCCCGAAGATTTAAGGGCCTTTATGGCAGTAGAAGTGAGAGTCACTGCGAAAACTTTGTTGGGATATTTTCTACCAATCATGATCAAGGGAATGTTCCCACCAGTCAAAATCGAGGAAATGGGAAAAAACCCGAACATATGTATTTTGACGATAAAAGTATAAGATATGAAAAAGTTAAAATTAAGCTTACTTGACAATGCATGAACTTAAACATGAAACTAGGTTCCTCCTTCAACCTTTTCAGGCAATTCTAAAACAAAGCAGTGGCAATTATGTAGCACTTCATGACAGATGTTTTTCACTAAATTTTGTAAATCTTATAACACATGGCGTCACATTAAACAAATGAACATTAATCCACAAATAATAACCATAATTTGAAGACACCGACCATTTATAAAACTTAGGACAACAAGTCAAGATAATTAAGAACAAGTGATAAATTGTGAAATAGACATAAAACTGATTTTTATTTGCACTCAATGTTTTCGAACCGTTATGCTACAACCAACACATAAAACACACTTCAATCAGAAGTGTTGCAATTCATGTAAACCTTATTGCAAACCCATTACATTTATTTTCTGTTTAGGTGACTATAACAATTAATAGAATGTTAATAAGCTCCTGAAACAAGATTAAAAACAAAAAACAATGGCAAGGAAATGTTACATTGCAGGATGCGAGAAAAACCACCCAGTTGTATTGCATTCCACAAAAATTTAGTTAATCGAAAAGTAATTAAAAACACCGTAAGACAAACAAACTTGTAAAAGAAATTTAGCGCAGCAGTCTTGAATGTCAAGAAACGGTTCCTAAAAAAATATATGTTTGTGAACGTCATTTCATTACATTTAACATTTCATCGTAACATGAAATCTTGGGGAAAAAATCCACTAAAATTTGTGGGAAAGCCAAGTACAGCTAATGACTTCATCAATGTAGATTGGGATCCAACCTTATTGCTGCCAAAAAACACATGCATTGAACAAACAAAAAGAAAACGGAAACGGTGATGGAAACAAAATGAAAATGGTAAGAAAATTGCAGCAATTTCCTTTTTGATTCTATTTTAGTGAAAATAACAACAAACCACAGCAGGAAGAAATGCAAAGTTGTCAAATTTTTTACTAACCTCAAGCCAAACAACGCAAGAATGTACTTAATTCCATATTTTCGTGACACATTTATAAGAATAACTTTATTTAATTAGCACCCGTGAGAGGATTGAGGAAAGAAGACAACTATGACTAAAAGCCATAGGATGTGTGGAAACTACAGCAGACCATTCTTACGTTTGCCAGCCTCATTTTGTTGGTTAATTTGCTCATGTCACGAATTAAAGTTTAGGAACATGCAACTACAAATTACTGTTTGTATCAAAGGAAAACCAAGTGCAGCAACGGCAACCATAAGCATTGATTGCTTACCAACCCATTTGGCTGCCAATCACTTTGGAAGAGATGATAGGTGGGTATAACGACGTTATACCCATCATAGTATTAGTTACTTGGCAGACATAACAGGGAAACGAAAAAAAAAAAACGCTTTGCTAGCAGACTAAACCAAAATGACGAAGCAAAAACTAACTATGCAAACCCAAAAAACAATTGGAAATATTGCAACTGACCTGTACAAAAAAAACAGCTTGCCGGTACGTAAAATAACCGAAGAATACAAACTTAAGATAAACCTGATAACGCCAAACTCAAAACACCCCAAAAATCAAAACAGTAATTAAACTTACGTTACAGCAACCATATAATGAACGTTAAACATCAAACACAATTTTACAAAGATAACAGAAAAAATATTTTTTAAATTTTGAAATGCAGGAAACGAATGAAGCACATAAACCAGCATAAAGGAAACAAAAGAAAAGTTCCCTTTGGAAGGCGTTTGTATTTCAGCCAGACAATGTTCAGCCAAATTTTTATGGTTTCCGTCACGTAAGCCCAGAAAAAATCAAATTATCTATGTCATAAACAAACAGGAACAACTGACACGAGAGTGTGCCAGCGAAGCGAAAGAACTTTCGCAACACACAGATACTGTGTGTATCCAATCATGGTGCCGTTATCCTTTGCAGTGAACTCTCACGCTTCTCTGACGCCAAAGAACTTCACATAGTTTTCGATTCCATGAAAGATCCAAACTACGACAGTACTTTCGTACCTGAGAAAATTCTAAAAAACTTGTAGCTGAAATGGAATCAGAAACAGTCCTGGCTGACACAGAATAAGAATTGTTCGTCAACATAACATCGACATAAACAAGAATACTACATTGATGGCGTGTGAGAGGCGTGGCATTCAAGCATTTGACATGGGGGCCATCAGAGGCGTTTTTTTTTACTGAAAGATATTACATTTCTTAAAATATTCAACCAAACGTAGTCCGATATATTCGCTTGCAAAGGGAGTCGACTACGGCGTTACGCTTGATTTAGATTTGGAAGAATTGATCATTCAGGAACAGTACCTCATAGCAAGTAGGAAATGTGTATGGAACTTTGTTGAAATTGAACGGAAACCAAAATGAAGAAAAGCAAGCCACTTTTACTAGGCATATTGTCACGTGGAGTTTGAACGAGATCACGCCGCAGTGTTCGGACAGAAATAAACGCTCAAGACGTGAGCCGACGAAGGTACGCTCAGGACCGGAAAAAATGACTTCACTGTCGCCACTTTTACTACACTTAACGACAATGCCCTCCACCACGCTACTTTAATCATAGCCTACTGTATTTAAGAAGCCGAAAGGAATGCTATCCCTCCCGTGTGGAAAAAGTGAAACACATTTTGCTCACCTTTCCTCCAATATCTCTTCCTCGAAGTAGAGCCATGGGAGCCACCTGGTGTTCAAAATGATGTCAGAGGTATGGGTTGAGTTCGGGGAATCGCCCGAATTTATGAGCGGTAATTTATGACCGCCTTATTAATATTTTGCCATAAGGGCTTTTAATGACGAAGATACACGGGACGGTATGCTGCATGTACTGTTGTTTGTGGAATATGTTCATTCGCAGCCATTTAACACGTGCTACCGTAAAATAGAAGTAATTTTGGCTCGGCGAGAATGTGCATTTCATGTATAGTTGAGGGAAACGGTAATCGCAAAGAGAGACCCGAAGAAGGAAAACAAATTTTGTTTCATTAGTTACCTGCGGATGAACCCAAGAGAAAAATGTTTTTAGAATATATAGTGAACAGTTCCTGTGGGTTAAAGAACAATTTGAAGGCGATTTGTGATCACTCCTGTGTGTGTAGTGAACATTTTCGCGAAAGTGATTACATCTTGGGTTTCACGGGAATAAAGCGTTTGAATTCTAAATTTGCCGTCCCATTCTCCACAGTTACAAATGGCAAGGTAACTATGAAATTAATTGATAATTAAGACCAATGATAAAATAAAAAACATTCTTTTATTAGGAAACTGAAGTAATCACAGTTACAGCAGTTGTAGAGAAACGCTGAATGGAACTGAAAATTTAAATAGGCCTTATGAGAGTGAAGAACAACCTAACGGATTAAATTATGCAAATAAAGGAAATGAACAAGGTGCAGGAATCGAAACTTTAGAAGGAACAAACTGGCTGGATGACAAAGTTGGTTAACCGTTTCAAATATTTTTTTATTAAAATTATTTTTTCCATTCTGTTATCAGGCTATTGATGATTACTTTAAATTGATCACCGAATCGTCAAATATGGAACAAGTTTCCTGAAATGTAGATCTAAGCTGTTTTTTTGTGTCGTCACTATTGAGAGCGCCAGAACCCGGAAACTGGATCCAGGTTTTGAAGGCTACACAAAAAATCAACGTTTTGGAGATGAATCTCATACTGATTTCAGTGAATATCAACAACGTACACTAGACACTGGCCACTTTGTGCTGCAATGAAAAACTACAGAAGTTCTACGATAGCTTAGGTGGGAAAGGTGGAGATTTCCTTAATTTGATACAACAATATTTTGCATCGCTAACCAATATGGGCTTCAGAGAATGGACGATTGAGGTTATGAGAGGTCTTTCGCCTTTATGCCCTAAGAACAAAAGAGGGTTTTAGTCAGCCGTAGGTATCACGAAAAGGTTGATTTGGAAGAAGGTCGTCTGAAAATTCATCACATTTAAAGGACCGCCCACCAAAAATGGCGTGGGGTCCGTTTTAAAGTGGGGGGAGCTTATCTCAACTTTGTGTGAGATTACGGGAGGGAGAAATAATAATTTTAAAAATAAAATTAAAAAACTGTGAGAATCGTCGTTAATAACTTATTCGAATCGTATTTATTTCCACCTGATCCCTTATTCATGCAAAGACCCTATTGGCCAGTCTGAAATGAAATGTCAATGTCAATTTGTTCTACATAACCCAAAAGTCACTCTGTTACAGAAGTATTTATTGGAATTTAAAGTAATATTCACTACTGGAAACTAAATTTTTGTACCTTCTAACATAACTATATTGTGAGAACTGAAAAGTTACTCACTCCAACACGGTGATAGACGGGGTAAAGAATTTATTGTAGAACATACATGGCTTTACGGTCCTACATGCGAAGTGCGAGACTTCTCTAGCATGAGGCGGGCAAATACAAAAACATAACTACAATGGAAAAAGAAGAAACAATAACCCGACAGAATGTGACATCCTACGAGCCAGAAGGAGTGAGCCAACACTAGACCGACTGAACAGCCTAGCATTGACTCGAGAAGGGGTGAGCCAACACCAGACCGATTGAACAGCCTAGCATTGACTCGAGAAGGGGTGAGCCAACACCAGACCGATTGAACAGCCTAGCATTGACTGAAGAAGAACTGCGTTGGGTGGGGTTTTATACAAGTCAGAACAGGGTCAAACGCGGTCATTGACAGTAGAGTCAAGGTTAGCGTGGGTCATAAAACAGAAGGGGGGAATGACTTGTATCGAGGTCAGCGAGAGAGCAATAAACAAACGAGGGGAATGAACTATTTTGCCGATAAGCAGAACGCTGACAGCCAATCCTTACAATATTACCAATAGCACTTATTTCAGTACGTGAAATTTATTCAAAACAAACAAACACAATTCAAAAACAACACAACTCACACAAAAACAAAGACCACCATCTTGAAATCTCTTTTCCTTCTAAACCGTTATCATATCGATAAAAAAGTTAAGTTTTAATGTATCGACGGCTCCACGGCTCTACTTGAAGGTTAGGTAACATAGAGGAAGGTTAGGCAAATGATATTCCAAAAAAATCCCAAACCTTTTGGGTTCTTAGATACAGTAGGCTATGCTTTAAGACAAAAAGAAAAATGAGGCACATGAAGGTCAGGATAGAAGTGGCTTAACTAGTGCGGGTCTGATTTACTGCATTTAGGGGTAAACCAAGGTGACATTCCTAGACAAGGTGACATCACACTTACGACGACCTACACTTACGAACACACATTCACACAAATACGATAAACCTGCGTTTGCATTTCACATTGAAACATACTAGTTGTGTTTTAATAACGTGACAATATTATTACTTTTTCTCAACTGGACGACGTACTCCTCAACGAAATGAGAAGAATTCACGAAAACTCAAAAAATGCTACTTATCCTAGGTGGATGACTGGGATACAAGTCAACACGCACAAAGTATACAAATACCTGTAGCAAAAAGAAAACTAGAAAGGCTTCATCCAGCCTACTGTACCATCGCCATCGACGACAGCCACACAATGTACACCAAAAACTGAACAAAATTCCGCATCAGCTTCTGCGAAAAGCTGCAGGAAACATGGAAAAGAGAATAGATGGAAATTCCAGTTGAAAAATAACCGTTCAACGAATTTGAAAAAAAATCCGGTACTTTTTATGCATCCTTCCCACATATGTGCCCCTACTCGGAAAAGGCGGAAAAGGCAAGGCAGTATCCTAAAGCAAGCAATTCGACACATACTACTATAAAAAATACAGAGCAAGTTTCGTCAGATCTTTTTGATAATTGACCAAATGAAAAGACACGTGACAGCAAAAACGGTCAAAGCAAAACAGACCTCGTTTACCTTGCCAAATTTGCTAGCTGGATTGCTGATAAAACATTCATTCTCAAACGGAAATAAGCTCGTTAACATCCCGATAGTGATAAATCTAAAGAACTTCTGAACGAACTCTTCCTCTTTTTTGTTTTGTTTTTTTCCGATCCATCTTTTCGTCTAACATTAAAAGTTTCTTTGTGTCTTTTTTTCCAGTATGACACTGTTGATAACGAAACGCCCATTTTCGCACTAATCCATGTGAAGAATAATAGGTGCGCTTTCTTGGGTATTAAGATATTTACGTCCCAGTGTTCACAAAAAATGTCTGATCACTTGTTTCATTCAAAAGAGACTAAAAATTTCGTCCTAAGGTAAAAAAAGGATTTTCCCCTGGAGTTATGGTTAACATATTAAATAATAAGACACTTAAATTTAAAATTAGTTGATATAGGGTAGGTGTATAGCTCGGGGCATTAACTTTTCTAGTTGCAATTTTTCAGCTACAGACTGGACATAGCCAGACTTCTTTATCGCTCTCATCCGCTGTTGGGGTTATTTTGTGGTATTAAATTAATAACATGAAGTGGCATCTATAGGGAAAGTCCATATAAACTATGATTTTAGCGTGGCCTTGTTCATATCACCTTGCTTAGCTTAAAAATAATAAGAATGGGGGGGGGGAAGTTAATGGGAAGAGAAATCGGCTATGTAAGGGTGCATGCTCACTTTAGTTTTATCAATCCACTTTCTCACGCCTTCGAAAATGTCACAAAAAGGATTTTTGCAGTCACGTTTAGACTCGCTTCATTCTCTTTTTGGCGAAATTATATTTTTATCGACTTTGATTTGGCAGATTTGGGCAAGTTAAATTACGGCTTTATTTCGTTAATTGTTTTTATTTATCTCATGTATTGCAATTTTATTTTCGATTGAATCCTGATGGGGGGTTATTTACCTTCTCGTTGCAAAGGTCCTGTCGAAAGTCCATATACTTGTTTAATGGAGATCGTCCGTGTTGCAGGGCGCGAAAATATTGCACAATATTTGAATTTGCTGGAGAGTGTCGCCCAGGTTGGAAGAACCATCTTAAAAAGTCGGAATCCCGTCCGCTCTTTGCGGACCGTTAAGCGTGTGATAGCAGCTTGGCACATGTTCAACATACTGTGGCCCGTGGAAAGTTCCGACATATATCATGCCCAAGACTTCCATTTTGGGGGGCATTTGTCACGGAATTTAACATGTCCAACCAAGATTTAGGTAATTCAAATAAATTGTTGGGGGAAATGCAAAATGTTTGGTATCCCTTTATTCAAAATTATTCTTCTGTATCGGCTTACACTGGCTACTAATTATGGCTTAAGCTGACAAAAATAGCAGACGAATACAATGCTTCACAAGATTCCTTCTTTCATTCAATGACTACATGTATAGTTGGCTGATGTGTATAGGGCGCGCTTCGAACGCGAGATATTGCAGTTTAATTCTTAGTTCGAGGAAAAATTCTTTAATCACGAAAATCGTTCCGATACATTATTTCTTGGTTTTCATTTTGGTATTTATTTCGGTGGTTATTTTTTGGCATTGATTTCCTGTGACATTCCTTGTAAGTTAATCTATTTTACGGCAAATTAAGTCAAGTAATCAGATGTTTCAACATCAAAATTGTAATAGTAAACAATTTTTTCAATTATAGATAGGCTAGTGGTATAGCATAAAATATCTGATCGGATTCCTTAAGTTCGATCTTCGCTGCACTCAAACATTTTTTCTTGTCTTTCATTATTTTTCACGTAAAATTCATTAAATTTATAGTCTTTACAGCAACTAATGGTTTTTTTTTAAATTTTACTAATCATCCATTTAAATTTTGTTTTGTTATGTTAAATAAATAACCCCTCCAAATTGTAGATTACACGAAGTTAACATTTATTCTGCTACTAGATGTCTTTTACAAAAAAAGTCGTCTTATGGTTTTACTATGTTTTTGTTTTTGTCAACAACATGATTTTGCAGTTCAACTGAAAAAGTTGAATTTGGTAAAACGGTGGTCCCCTGTAGCTATTTTCGGCAAATATTTTCCCATTTCATATTGAAATAAATAATTTTGACATCAGTGTAACATAGCAGACTTTTCATATTTTTCACACGTCTTCTGTTATTTTCATTAATTTTTTTGTTTGGCTCTTCATCAACCATCTTCACCAGTGAACATCACACACCAAACCGACAACGGATAAACTGTTCCTGTTCCTGATAACAGTACGAAAATCAATAACAGCCAATTGAAATCTGCAATGAAAGACCCCATTCTCAAAACCATGAATGGCAAACAAAAAAGTTATCAAGTCATTGATGATTACTTATACGCAGAGGTCGCTAGCAGGAAACAAAACCAGAACTTTTCTTCGTCTGTTCGTCGACGGTGGCTCTGCAACAGGGAAAACATATATCATCAATTGCAGCAAACAGTACGCCAAAAACCTGGGTCTATCCGTCATGACATGCGTCTATACTGGCAGTGGGGTGGACAACCTTTCGCTAGATTCACAGCACGTTTGTTTCCAAGTTGCAGACCCACACGCGACCAGCTACTATATCGAATGGACCAAACACAGAACACTAGTCAAATTGCGAAAAAACATCATTTTGGAGACATTGTGGTTGAATGCTGATCATCGAAGAAATCTCCTACTTCAGTAAAAAATTCTTCTGTCGAATAGAAAAATGTCTTCGAGAAATAATGGCTAAAAGAACATGCAATTCCGTGGTTTGGCAGTAATCACCGTGGGAGACATGTACCAATACCCACCAGTAAATGGAACAGCCCTCTACACCTCCATCACAGATTTTTACCTTAGAAACAAAAACAACTCGGCTCTGCAACAACCACCGGTGTTTAATACTTTGTCACTTTCCGCAGAATAGCACTAAAGCAACAGATGAGATTCAAAGACGACGAAAAACACATGACTTTAAAAGCAAGTTCCACCTAGAAAATCCACCCATGCAGAAAATCTTATATGAAAATGATTAACTTTAACAAAACTCGTGGAATCAGATCCATTATTTGCTTCGTGTCTAATCATCGTTACCAGCAACAATGAACGCACAAACATTAACAAATAAAAATCACATACTTTTGCTCTCAAAAACAACACGCTTCATTTTTCTTGGCCTGAGACAATATACGGTCACAACATCTCAAAAACAGGAGTAAAACCAAGTAAAATAAATGCGCTCTACCTTCACGACGACAGCCTGACAAGATATATCGTCAAAAACGCTCCTGGATACATCACACATCACATCGAAGAAAACATAAACGTGGGAAGAGGTCTCGTCTAAAGCACAGAAGTTACCCACCATTCCATTGTTCTGAACGACAACGAAGACCACGAACGCATCGCAGATCAACTGAAGTGCTGATGTCAATTCACTAATGCAAATAGAATTTATTAGGATTCCTACTAAATTCTATTTGCATTAGTTCTTCAATTGCGACAAGCAAGCGTGATATTTCGGTAATTAAATGCGAAGCCATTTTGATTTCCATGCTTTTTCTTTCATTGACCCAGATATTAAGTTTTTTTTCATGCACCTTAAACAGACAAGATGCATGGGATCAATGAAAAAAGAATCAATCATAGCAATAACTAAATTTCCAAAATGGATAATCCATCGTGATGCTTACCGTGATCACGATTTCGAAAGGATTTCTCTTTTAGTGCCCCAACCTCGGCTAAAAAATTGACTTTCCTAAACTGAAATTTTATCTTGGGGGCAATACGACGATGGGTCGTTTCTTTAGCCCCCAAGCATTCTTCCCCCCGTCATCGTCGGTTACCCCCTGCCAAAATGGCTGACTTCGATTGGGGGGGGGGAGGAATGCTTCAGGGCTAAAGAAGCGGCTTGAAATGCAAAAAGAGACCTTTATAGATTGAATTAATTCTCAATTATAAAGAAAAAAGATCACATTCATTTTTTATATTTTGAAGAATAAAAGTTCTTCTTTAATGTGGTAAAAATTAAACTTTCGCAATCGGCAAGCATTCTGTGATACAGAATTTTGAAGTTGAAAGAATTTTTTCAAAACACACTCCAATTTTTATCAAGATCTAAATTTTGTCGTGCCATCGATTGGTTTTTTTGGCGTGGAATGTCCCATTGCCAGTTTACTACTGGATGGGATTCTGTTGAGTATTTTGTTGGTGAAGATTGCGGGAATGAAATTTTGGTTTTTAATCACTCAAAAAATAAATGTCTCAAATGATAGCTCTACTAGGAATTAATAGTTCTAGTTGTTTAACGATTATCATTTGTGTTTCTCGATGGTGTCCTCAGATAGTAGTGATAAAAATGAAAGTCAAGTTTGGCAGTTTAGTTTTTATATATAAAAAAATTGAAAAAATGTTGTTGATAATTCAAATTTCAAAAGCCTTACGAGGTTTGTCAACTTTAAAAAATACTTTGGCAAATCATATTATTTTCAACAACTTGCCGTTTTTTCATATAGTAAGTGAAAGTTTTTAGATATTGTCAAATTATTTTTAGAGATGAAGGCCTCGGCGAGTTTAGATAATAATTTATTTGTTAATTAATATGTCAAATTTATTCATTTATATTTTCATTGTTAGGAGAATATTGAAACTTCAAACAGCAATAATATTCCATCCCTGGAGTAGTTGTTTCTTCAGTACAAAAATGTTTTGTCTGCCCATAAGAGGCTCCCCTAAAAGAATTTGAACATTTTAAAAACGTAAGACATGATCGTTAGGTTCAAAATGATTAGGCTTTCCGTCGAAATGTTCTTTGCCAAAGAAAAAGCTATGTAGGGGTTTATGCTAGTTCCAGATGGTTGGTATGAACTTGACAACATCATAGACCTTGATCTAGATAGAACTGACTAAATTCATGTACAAGTCCAAGTATCGTTTAATCAGTACCGTCATTCCAGCATACATCAGTTGCATGGAGGGAATCGAACTTGTTGCCTCATAAAACCATTCTCTAGACCTGGCGAAGGACGCAATTCTTTTAAAACTAGAGAAATATTCTCTGCCACACTTATAAATATGCTAACGCAACAATATTGGACACCAGATTCAAGCTTGCGTACTATTACGGAGAAAGATTTCACCACAATAAAAAAAAATTTTGAGGATTCTGACAAATTTCGAAATGCTAAAGAAAATAAATAAATAACGAAGCGTTATTCAATCCCAGATTTCCATAAGGAAGATAATCATTCTATACGGACAAATCGAATGTTTATAGTTGCCAGAATGTCATAAATTAAAGAAGAACTACAGATTTTTTCTGAGGCACCCTCTACCCAAAGCATAGACCCCTTGAAATATTGGCAAGATAAATCCCAAGATTAACCAAGTTTATGAGCAATGGCAAAACAATATTTGAGTAAGCCAGCTTCAAGCACGCCGTGTGAGCGTTGCTTTTCTGAAGGTCATCTTGTATGTCATCACACATACGGCCATCTATCAATTGACAAAAATACTCCTATCTATCCTATCCTATCTTTAGACTCTTATTTGTCTAAAGAGATGGCAAATGAACGACTTTCAAATACAGTAGCTATTGTCGCGTATGGTTTTTATTCCAATTCATATAAACAATTTGACATCACTGTACAGTTGTGTCTACCCTGATACTAAAATACAGTTAACACGAGCACGTTACTCTAAATCCACTACAAGCAGGTAGGAGCACCATCATTAGTTGAGCACTGCGTCTACTTCTGGATGTGTTACCCTCCCTATCCTTTCCCTCTTTCGTTAAAGAAATGCTCTCCTTCAGTTTCACATTTAACGTAGGTGAATAGTACGACCCAAAAGGTTTTACCCTTTTTTGAAACTGAGAGCGGCCGCATTCCAACAGAATCCAACAATCTCAATTTTGACGTGACTGCCATTGCTTTAACCAAAACCATTTTCAATCAAGTTAGTAATTTTAGTGTAAAAGTGGTTAAGATAGTAATTTGGCTGATCAGGCTTAGTTTGTCCATGATAAAATCCAATCTCAAATGTAATGGCACCTTCTATTTAAGGGAGACCAAGGATTGGCCAAAATTGACAATTGGTACTTTTGCTAGCAGACATTCCATCACACCCAACAAAAATGTTACAGCATTTTCGCAAGATTCAAAAGAATCTTTAAAAAATACTCTAAAGAAGCTGTTAACTTCCAGTAGATTTTAAACTCAAAATACCGCCTGAATTAACTTAAATTGTGTTAACTTCACGGGTTGTAACCAACAGTGTTTTGTAAGTCTTGGGGCGAAAACAAAAATTTCACTTATTCTTGAAACGTTGAATTCAATGGCACAATGAGCAATATTTTTCGGAAAATTCGTTGCCTTTCTTTAATACTGGTTAAAATCTCAATGAGTTAAATCTTCCCAGTCGTACGTGTCTCAATTACCTGGTTCCTCGCCAGCTTCCTCTACTGGATCTACATCCCAAATGCTGTCGTTATCCACGTTAGATGCATTAGAAGTCCAATCAACATCACTAAAATATTGGGACGGAGATTGCGTAAGAAAAAATCGAGGAACGGAGTAAAGTGAATATGTAATAGAGGTTTTTGGGGAACTTGGTGTGTTCAGATAAACAATCTAAGCAAACGCGTAAGAAAGACTCGAATTTACTTTTACTCGGGGTATTTAAAGGAGATTGGTACCCGGTTACTGAGTGACGCCGGAAGAGTCTAGAGAAGATGGTTATCTAAATAATATCTTGATCATCTAGATCTAGATCTACACAATTTGACTAAATAGATTGATCGTCAGAATTTTCTTCCCTCGCTTCGTTATGAATATTTTCGGGTGTACGACGTTCAGGCCCGGTATACATTCAGGCCTCTGTATCCAATAATTTCCACGAAATGAACAGCTTCAGTTTGCAAAATATCCCCCCCCCCCAAACTTCGTCAGACATTGCATTTACTTGTTCAGACGTATTTTTTCCGTCTTCGTCAGACGTTACATTTATAATTAATCAGTAATATTTGCCCTGATAATGCCATTTTTTGTAATTTCTACTATTTATTGAACGTGTTAGTTACTAAACATTCAAAAAATAAATTTTATCCCAGAAAACGGGCAACTAAATGCATTTTCAGAAATCTGTGGGAAAGGTATATGGGACGATAATAGTAAGGCTTAAAGAAGGCAGTTCTAACTGTTATAAAAATTTAGACTGAAGTAAAAGTGGATCACACTTTCTTGCAAATCACATTTCCTCATAGAAATTCCTAAGGATCCACTATTAAACGGGAGTTGAACAAACCCTGTATTTACCTGATAACTCATATTCTGCTGCTTATAAACATTACCTGCTTCCTAGTGGGGTGGAAATGGACACAGAAAAATGTGAATCAATTCTATGTTACAAGTTATTCATCGCTTCGGAAATTAAATTTACAACCTAATTCTTTAATTATGATTAAGATTCGTCATTTTTTTAAAGGCATGTATGATGGGTCTAGAATAAATCTTCGACGCCCGGGTAGAATTTGTAACTCTTTTTAATGTTGTGCCTATGCCGTATAAGCAAAATTTGATATTGGTTGGTCAGTTCCAGTCCGATATTATCCCAATAATGAAAGCGTACGCGGGACGCGTCCAAGCCAACTTTGAAACGAAAATGAGTAATAAGTCGTTAGAAATTTTGCATTGTTACAATGTTTAAATAGCAGGTAGCAAAAAAGATACTGTTACAAAGCTGGTCCGATATTGAAAATCCACTGTCCAACATTTGTCGACGGCTCAGGTTGAAAAGGGCCTTTCTTACTTGGGCTCATGTAAAGAAACCAATATTTTTCCAAAATAGCGTTCTGATTGTGGCATAGGCTTATTTTTTCTTATCACATCGATATTGTGATTTCAACTTATTAAATTACTTTCTTTATATCTTAAAAAAACTTTTGAGATCCAGGAATATTCTACCAGTGATATGCGTTTAGTTAATCCCATTCAATTCAATAACTAAGCCGTTTTTGCATATAAAAAGAATCCAATCTTGTTTTCGCCCACAGCCCTTTCAGATACAGTGTTTGAAATTTACGATGAAACTTCTTTGTCGAATGATATGAATGAATGGATTTAGATGTGTAATCCATCTCAGAAATTCCTTTAAAAATTTGCCCCAAAGGTTTTTTTGGATTTTATACTTTCAAATGAAGTTTTAAAACAGGAAGGTAGACAATCGATCAGAGGGACCATGATTCACGCACTCATTGCTCAAATGTATCAATGAATGAGCATTTTAGGTCAAATGATAAACACCATTATTTCCCAAATGAGAATACAAAGTTATTTAAGAATTTGCCGGCCAGAGTTTGATACTTGCTGCATAAAGTCGATGATACTAGGATAAAAATGCCTTATAAAATTTCTGGGCGAGAATAAAGAAGCAATGATCGCAGTTCAACTGCCTTTCATTTCTTAATGTGCTAAATTGCTGTTGGTATTCTTTTAAAATCACCCAGTTACGTTTTCTTAATATAACGATCGATGCACGCTCTTTGTAGAATTTCAAGCTTATTTTTCAATTTTGTATGCCATTGGCCAGTCAAAATAAAATTTTTTGAATGTTATTTACCTTCCCCACCGATTCATCAATGTCTTTTACATCACGATAATCCCATATATAAAAATAAAACTTTGATTAGTCGATGGGGAAGGTTCATAAAATTTGAAAAATTTGAAAATTGGCCCATTATATTAAATATAAAAATGTAAACAATACTGAAACCCCTTTAGAAAAAAATATTGATTTTTATGGAACACCCTACGTGCCAAAACACACATTACACAAGCCTTGTCATAGTAATGTTTCTTTTAATTGTTAATTATAGTTTCTATTTTAATTTATTGTCTAATATTTAACAGAGAACTTGTCCACAATGGTTATAACCTTAGAAGAAATTAACAACGCTATCAACGTGACCAGTCGTCCAAAATCAGATTCGCGTCTTCTTAAACTTTTAAACACGAATTCGATGTTTTCTAAATAATATCTACAGAACTCCCACAGAGAAAATCAGCAGAATTTAAAATTCATTTACCCCAGTTATCGTACCGGGTTGCAGTAAAAATGCAATAACGCCATGGTGCATAATTCTTGGGTATTCGTATCAGTAATTTTTGTTTACTTAATTACCTCTTACTTTCATTACATTCACTTACCTTCATAGGAATTTCAATTCCTGGTTCTTGATGAGCCGGCAGAAAAGTTACTTTGATGCTTTTTCATTCCTTACCAAGAGCTTCAAGGGAAAACAGACAACAAAATAAAAAAAATTCCACATTCTGTAGAAGCTGAGACTAAGGCGTGGGGATCCTGCTGCGCCTACGGTCGTTGCCTCCCTCTCTGGCCTGGCTAAAGTTCCTGGCGACAGATCTCCTGTAGTCTCGGACCAATCTCCTTGAATTTTCCGACGACGAACAAGATGAACTAGACGAAATTGTTGAATCAGATGAGTCTCACAACCTAGACATTTTTTAAGTGCTTACAAAGTCTAACCTGCGTTCTCAAAAGCTGAAAAACGTCTGAGGAAACAATGGGTGACACAACAGACACAAAGTTAGGTCTTATTTTATTAACATAAAATCCCAAATGCCCTTCTGGCGCTAGCGCGACCTCGAGCAATTGTATAATTGCCGCAAACAACAAACGAAATCTAAAAAGACAACAACGGAATCAGCCTCAGCATAGTGAAAACCTTCCTCAGCAACAAATACAATGCCAGCTTCAACAATAATATCGTAGGCCTTAACAACAACGGACTCATCCTCAGCAACAAGTACAACATCAACCTCAGCAACAACAACATCACCCTCTTCAACAACAGGTGGCTTGTTGGTGGTCTTGACGACAGCTTCTTCATTTTCGTGGCAAACGATATAAGTCTTTCTTTTTACCGAAGAGGCCGTGGTTTTTGCTTTATTTGACAAGAAACTTCCGGTGAAATTAAGACAAGAAATGATTAAGACACTGTTACCGTTTCCCCAACCACAGCGGTTCGTCCCGCAAAAACCAATTTTCCCGCGAATTGATCCATCAAATGAAGTTGACTTCTCGGAAGTTGCTGTTATGTATTGGCTCAAGAAGTTTGCTATTATTTTATTTGCTTCAAGTTCGCGAAGAGAAGTTCCCCAGTCATTTATTGGGATAAAATTATTGGGTATCACAATGTTGAAAAACATATAATCTCAATGGTCGTCAAAGATTTTGCAGAAAGAGGTATTAAGTTAGTGACTGACTTTAAGGACAAGTCAAAAGATGAAAAAGAACAGCGATATTTTTTCTAGGTGATCGAAGACTATATAAACCGTTTCCAAACCTTAAAGAAACAGTATTGAACAAATAACAGATGTAGCAGAACACGTATAATAGAACGATGAAATATAACAATCAATTTTAGTCTGACACATTTTCTTATGATGGGAGGGTTAATTTTGAAAAAAAAAAACTAATGAAACTTAGTAGACGGATAAAGAACAGTGGGGTTAAGAATAATACCATGGGCTAATAGCAAAATAAAATTTAAGATTCCTGATACAAATTTTTAAGTAAAAAACACGATTCTTAAAGGTTTTTTTTAGGGAAGGAGGGTAAAATGTTGTTCTAGTTACCTCAGTTTTTGGCACGCTTTTTTAAATTACATTTATCAACTCACACCAGAAGGTGGCATTAAATCTTAAAAAATGAAAAATGAAACACCTTAAGTAGCACAGAATCTCCAATCGGAAGAGTAGCAGAGAATCCAAATTATTGCAAAACTAAACGCAACGCTGAATCATCTTTAAATAAATCATTGCAGTAAAAAAATATTTGACGACTTTAAATTCACTTTCAATGGGGAAAGGGTGACCAAGTTTAAAGAAAGACTAACTTAAGAATTTTCCCTTCAATACCATGGCTGCCATCACGAATTTAATGTCTTGTTTACCTCGGGGAATGAAATCATTAATCAAAATTTGATATGGGAGATATCAAGAACAATGGTCAATTATTTTACCAAAAATACACATTCAGCAATGCCAATTTGAAATGAAATAAATCATTTAGGCATGATGCATTCTTCACTATTTAACAATAATTTGTTGCAAAAATGTCAAGAAAATCGTTAATTACTTTAGTGTAAGTGCATCGAAAGGAAAGAAATGTCACAAGTACTTGTTTAAACAGTTCAGTGTCACACGAATAAGTTTTACAACAGATTGTTTAACATCTTAAGGCATACCACTAGTCGTTTTAAAATAATGATATTATCGAAAATTCTGTCCCTTTTGCGATTAGTAATCAGCAAGTGCTATTATTGAGTAAGGAATAGATGCCAAATAAAGCCTTATAAAATTTGCCTTGTTTGGTTTGTTTTTGTACGTTAAGATGTTAGAGGACAAAGACAACACGGCCGTTATCTCCTTTACGCTACAGTTGGATTGGAAGCTTCGCCCGCACTGCAAACGTGACGGATGGGCAGATAAAAAAAGCAGCTGTCGACGGAATTCCACTGAGCCACGAAAAAGAAATGAAACTGGCGAATTTTTTACTGCGTTTCCCTGGGACGATTGTTCGTTTGACAATTGATTTATGCCTTCATCCGTTCTGTGAATAATCTCTGTAGTCAAATCGTTACGTGTGTATTCCGGTGCAGACTAAAGTCGTGAATTTTATCTGCAGATACTTCCTCAATTTCAAACACAAACAAACAACTAGCCTACGAACCCCGTTAGACTTCAAACCTGCTTTCACTTAAAAGTACTCATTAAAGAAAAGATCCGACAATGGTTTCGTTGATGGTTGATATATTTCGTGTATGACCTACACATTTTTCGTACACACGCAGGAATAGGCGAACGGGAGGTGCGTCAAAAGAGACACACTGCAAGTTTAATGACTTGACAAATAACACGCAGTGTAGTCTTTTCACAAATAATATTTCGTGGCTGTATTTTTTTTCTTATTTGGTTGTGTGGTATTTGCGGCACATTGGAGAAAGAATAATGGAAACCGTTGGATAACATGGAAAAACAGGAAAATTTTTGCCAGTTCTTCCGTTGGGGGATTTGATTGCCTGTACAAGCTTTACTTAAATTTTTCGATTTCCCCGATTCTCGGGAGTATGAATAAGTTGTAATTGCCCACGTCCTCGTTTCCCGAACCACCTCAATCTTAACTAAGCCCCAACAGTCAGGAAAATCAATCGCACTACCTATACTACTCAACAAGTTCCACTTAATAAAACGTGTTGAAGTCGATATGTGAAATAAAACTTAACATATACATGGTCATATTTAAATGTTACTAACGGAAAATAATACGGAAATGGTCGCTTACCATTCTCAACCATAATAAGAACATAACGGTACCGTAGCTTAATTGTATTCTGTGGTAATTGTGGGAAGGTTTATTAAGTGGTAGTCGCGGCCGAAGTGTAAAAATTTATACCCAATGAAAGATAACACATCATGCAGGAAAGACTAAAAAAAAAACAGAAATAGTTTAATAAAATATCACACAGATGGCAAATGCACATGCCTTAGATATAAAAGCATACTAATAGTGAATTTTTTAAATGAGTGTATCAGCAAGAAATTATGAAAACTTCATTTTTCAGACTAAAAAACCTTCCAACTGCAATAGTACAAAATAATAAATGAAATCGAGGCGGAAACAAGTTTTGGGAGAAAAAGGTTTTGATTCGGGTTTTGAACGATGAAGATTAATTGATAAGTTCCCAGGGTTATTTCTATGTTACAAATAAAAAATAATAATAAAAATTTTAGAAAATAACGTCGAAACCTCGTTACTTTTTCAATAAATTGTAACTGTTGACTACTTAAACGAAACGATGATCCAGATACAAGTCTTGTACAGTACGCATTAAGTTATGTGAATGGTACCAGGTCTTGGAATATATAATACTTAGGTACACACATAGCTATCTACCGATAAAGCCGAACTCATTATCGCCCAATACTCATACACATGCCTGCAGGAACAAGTGACTTATTGTTTTGTATTGGAAGTTGTACGGAACTAGACCATCATGAAAGTATATCTGAACATAAGGACTCATCAATCTCCGACGCTCTAACCATTTGGCTACGAGCGCGGTGATAGCGATAGAGGTGAGAGCGGGGTTACTCAGGACAAAAAAAATTATTTTCCCAATATCTCTTGAACTATACATAATTTTTGAAAACAAAAACATAGCATTGTTTAACGTTTCAATATCTAGGCCCCCTAATTTTTTCATAAAGATCGGATCATTAGTTAAGCTGCAATCAAGCTTTAAAAAAAAATGGGAAAAAAAATTTCAGGAGGGAAAACTGGACAGAGAGGGGGTGATAAAAGACATGGTTATAACTCTAATGCTATTGAAAAACTATTGAAAATGAAATTCTTAATAACTAAATTGGTCATTAAAGTAATATAATATGTAAAAGAATAATAATAATAATGATAATATGTTATCAAACTTTGGTAATTAATGCTTGGGGTTGGAATGGACAACGCAGCACTGAAAATGTAAAAAAGGGAGGGGTTTAGAAAGTTTCAAGTATTGAATCACAAATAAAAGTAAAGATGGTGTTTTTTTTACAAAATTATGTTGTTTTTTTTACAAAAAAATTTATATTTTTATAGCCTACTGCTCTTGCAGTCCATTATTACCCCAAAAAGATGTCCAGTATTACCCGCAGCAAAGACATTTTTTAAAATCATTTAAATTCTTAAACGGTTGACCGTAACAAACAAATTTTAACGCAACATGAAAACAGAATGAATAAAGTATGTTATTCAACCATTATAATTTTTTTAACCGTTAAAGTTGTTTAGTGATACTTAAAAATATGGAAATGAAAAATATAAAGTTTGACCGATATTTTTTTATTTTTGCTCTAACTCAAAAACTATTATCAGGATTTTACTTAAACTTATACCCTGTAGTTGTAATGAAATTATTCATTTCACAGTATTTTTTTCCTCATCCCCACCGTCAGTTATTGAGCTTGTCGCACCTGGTACGTGTCCAACGTGACCCCACTCTCCCCTACTGTAAAAAATATTTTTAGTATTTAGATTCAATCCATGTATCGACTCCAATTCAAGTGTCTTATAAATGATTTATGTTAAGATTATAAATAGATTTTTTTTTTAAATAAATGACAAGTAAAAAATAGTCAAAGTTTTTTTTGCCCCCATGATGGCAGCACTAACGTTTTGTTATGGTGAACAACAATTAACAATAGCAACTTTTTCCTTTCTACTTTAAAAAAAAGGTTCAGTTTTTTTGCCTTTAGGTAATAATTAACAATAGACCTGTCAGAATTACTTGTAAGATTTGCATCAATGGGAAAGGTGGTTAAAGTATGTTAAGATGAGCTGCTAAAAAATGCACCAAAATCCCCTAACATTGCTGGAGAGCAGTGTAAGGTGTAGAAAATTTTGAAATTTAGGCAATTTTACCACTTATCTTTTCTCATAAGCCAAGTCGGTCACGTTTATTCTACTAAACTTTTTCATTTTTTTTACTTAATAAGTTTATGATGAAATTAGATAAGAATGAAAAAAATTTTTTAGCAGGAATTCCTCATACCTAACAGCACCATGCTAACAGAAACAAAACCATACCAACATCTGCATCAAATAAAAACCCCTCTTCTAATGTGTTCAAAATGCAAGAGGCCTAACAGACCATCATTCCAGGTAAAAGGTAGTAGGCTTCTTAAAAAAAGGAAGTAGTCTCCAATGAAATTTTGTTTGCTCTTGGGTTTGCTAATTGAAAAATGTTTTTGTAGGAGGATGAATGTTTCAATGAAGGGAAATATAAGAAATTAATTTAATGCAATTCTACAGCCACGGAACTTGATCCTTCTGATCTCATACAGGGAATTGAGTGATTTCTTTGTTTTCTTTCGTTTAAAGGTGAGTGAATGTAATTACGAGTACAGAACTTGTCAAAACGGCTAACACTGATACACAGTTTAAGACTTTTGAACACCATAGAGGAAAGGATCTTGCGTACAATTATTTAATTGTGTCTGTGTTGTTGAGGAGGGAAAGAAGGTCAAACCTGGCTAATTTAAAAGCACGAACACGTCAAAGGATTAATCGGAATACTAATCGTGTTTCTTCTTCTTTTTTTTTAGTCAGCTGCATTTAGCGTGTCGCTTCAATAGGACAATTCTATGAGTAGCGTGTGCTTTAGCCCGCAAAAGCTGAGTATCTAATGCTGAGGAAATCGACAAACACGATGTGCAATTCCATGCTCTACTGGCGCATGGAAAGATAACTGATTTTGTGTGTTTCTGAACCTGTAAGTCTATTTGTCTTTTAAATTGCATGCACAAAATTTTTTTACCAATTTCCTCTTTACAATGAGAAGACTGATTTGACATGTTTGGAGCAGCTACAGACATGTTGACTGGAGGGACACCATGTAAGATTGCTCCAAGAGGCAATGTTTCAGAAAGAAAAAGAGAAAACACTAGGCTACTGATAATATATCGTTTAACTTTTCATAAAAATAGTTTAACTCCAATTTTAGTGAATAATTTATCTATAGCAATCTAGTTTCTTTATTTTTTTTCACGTCTCCACTTTTTGCGCTTTTTCGAATTTTTATCCTCACTGCAATTATTACTATTTGGCAAAAGCTTTGGGGTTCAGAAAAGGCGGCAAATCCTTCTCTTTCTTCTGCTAGACAGCTTGATCAATCATGGACTACTTTAACTAAAGGACGGGACTCTTCGGCCTTTCCTATGTCGGCCATGTAAAAAATTTTCCGGGAGAATCGGAATCAAAATTTAAAAATATGTATTGTGTTACCTAATGTCCCTATACCTAAAATGTACGGTTATAGAGATATTGCAAATTACTTTACGGAAAATTTGAAAAAAGACAAAACACCGGTGCCATCTAGGAACCAAACCTCCAGAGCTTTTGGAAGTCTGCTCATTCGTGCATACCAAGAGAAAGAGACACCACTCTCTTATCTCTATTGCTTTCACATAGCTGCCTAACTCTCTTTTACCTTGTGGCATATATTCTTGAGAGCTTAGGGTGCTTGGCTGCTAGATGGCACCGGTGTTTTGTCTTTTTACCCCTATTCCTGAAAGTAAAATTAGAATACCTTATTAATTAGTTTTTTTACTAAGATTTATAAACACAGTTGGAATCAGCGAAAAAAACTGCATTTATTGATGTTTTCAATTAATTATCTCCTGAACAAACCCCACCCGACTGTTGAAATAGCAATTTCCATCTCATGTGGTGAGAAGAGGCTTCGACTTGATACAACCATGTTGCCCTTATTCCTTTACTCGTTCTGTCACATGTAAGTGTTGGAAAGCCTAGCTGGATCTATGTGTCAATTTTGGTATGTTCATTCTCTACACAAATATAGCACAAGTAAGCTGTTAAACTCTTGTATGTATACTTTATTTCAACAGGTTATGGGCCCAGTTATTTGAACGCATACTGCTATTTAAAGTAAACTACATTCGAGTATAAATCTTTGCCTGTTGTTTAGCATGACGTCAAATCCAACCAAGGAAATGAGTCATGCCGCTAAATTCGACGGCACGAATTTTCAATTTTGGAAGTTTCAGATCACCCTCCTGCTAGAACAGCATGATCTGATTGAAATTGTCACTGGTGTATCCACTGCGCCTATTCCAGACATTGATGCATCAACTCAAGCCGTCAAAAACTCTGCTGCCATCAAAACCTGGAACCAACGAGACAGCACTGCAAGAAACTTCATAGTCTTTACAATGGAATCTCAACAGGCTCGTTCCATGATGACATGTAAATCAGCAAAGGAGATGTGGACACGCCTGACAGATCAATATGAACAAGTGGCTTCAGAGAACAAGCACTTCCTTCGACAGAGATTCTACCAGTACGAGTTCAACAAGGAGCATGATATTGCTGCACACATCACCATGATCGAGTCGATGGCCAATCAATTGAATGATATGGGGGTGAGTGTTGACGAAATTGACATCGTTACTAAGATTATTGTCACCCTACCCCCCAGCTACAAGCACATTGTGTCAGTATGGGACAACATGGACGACAGTAAGAAAACGTTGCAGTCTTTAAGATCACGCCTTTTTAAGGAAGAAGCTCGTAATAAAGGTTGTCAAGAAGAAGATGGTGCCAACGCTGCATTCTTTGCCAAGAAACAAGAAATGTCAAATCAACAGTCTACACAACCTGCTGCTGCCCACATCCCATCACAGCCACCAGCTCAACATTCATCCGGTCGTGGACGAGGATTCAGGAAAAGAAGATGCAACTACTGTGGTGGGTCGAACCACTGGGAAAGCACATGTTGGACAAAGAAAGATCACATGGAAAGAGGAGTCCCTAACGGATTCCAGCCACTACAAGCTCAGTTTGCACAGTTCAAGCCTCAAAGACAACCCGATTGGCCTGGAGACTACGCTTTCACAACTCTTCCAGGTGATATTCAATTTGAAGGAAATTTTAGAGACAACTGGTACGTGGACTCTGGCTGCACTATTCATATGTCGGATCAGTTCCATCTATTTTCAAACTATCAAGCGGTTAAGAATGGAAGTTGGCCAGTCAAAGGAGTTGGATGTAGTAACAATCTTCTTCAAGCCAAAGGAATGGGAGACATCACAATCCAAACCAATGTCAACGAAGAATGGCATTCAGGTATTCTAAAGAATGTGCTCTTCGTTCCTGATTTAGGCGTCAATCTTTTCTCCGTTCGATCTGCAACAAAAGCAGGCCTGCGTGTCTTGTTCAACAATGACCGGGTTACCATCTCTAAAGGGGAGAAGATTGTGGCGGTCGGCGAAAGTTTCTCTAATCATCTATATCGTCTGAATATACGAAGTGTCAAGAATCATCATTCGAAGGTTGGACAGAATTCAGATGGTCAACAAACTGCATTCCATGCACTATCCAGACCGGAAGCTCAACCTCTTCACCTGTGGCATCATCGTCTTGGACACACAAGCACAGAAACCATCCGTAAGATGGAGTCAGAGAAGTTGGTGGATGGACTTGTCATCAAACGTAGCGACACATCTGCTGGGCCATTCTGTGAAGGTTGTGCCCTAGGTAAACATCATAGGCTGCCTTTTCCAACTGGAGGAAGAAAACGAGCCAACAGGATAGGAGAACTCATTCATTCCGACGTGTGTGGACCAATGTCAAGACCTTCACCTAAAGGAGCCAAGTACTTCGTTATTTTCAAGGACGATTTTAGTGGCTATGTCTTCATTTATTTTATCAAGCTAAAATCTGAGGTGGAAGCACTTTTTAGACAACTAGTCCAACGCATCTTGGTAGAAACTGGCCAGCACGTTGCCACTCTTCGCTCAGACAACGGTGGTGAATATTTCAGCAACAAATTTGAAGAATGGTTGAAGGAGAATGGAATCAAGCATGAATCAAGCGCCCCGAAGACCCCAGAACAAAACGGAGTGTCGGAGAGATCCAACCGGACAATAGTTGAACCAGCCAGGAGCATGCTGCATGCCGCAGGGCTTCCAATTGAGCTATGGGCGGAGGCCTCCAACACAGCCGTCTACATCAAAAATCGAGTAGTGTCAAGGAGTCGAGAAGGGAAAACGCCTTACGAGTTATGGAAAGGTATCAAGCCTAATTTTTCTCATCTTCGGGTGTTTGGAGCAGATGCCTATGTTCATGTGCCGAAGGATGAACGGACAAAATTTGATCCAAAGGCAATTCAGTGTATCCATGTTGGGTATTGTGAAACCCAGAAGGCCTTTAGACTATGGGATCCAGCCACTAGAAAAGTGAGGATCAGTAGAGATGTCCTTTTTAACGAAGAAAGATTCTGTTCTATTTCAAGAGAATCCTGTTTCAGTAATCCGCCATTGGTGTACCCAGAAGAATTGGTTCCAGAGAACTCGATATTGAGTCCATCGGAGGATCCGCCTGAGACATTGCCGTCTGAAAATCAATTGCCTTTGAATCCAGATCAATCATCTGAAGCCCAAGAAGCACCGACTGTTACCATCGATCCAGCTGCAATGAATCCAAGGAAAAAGAAGCAAGTTACCATCATCACTCCCAGAGAAGAAAATCCGCTTGGAGCAAGGATCCGAAACAAACCCAGCCGGTGGATAGAAGAATCGCAAACTGAAAAATATGCGGGAATGGCGTTACTGGATGTTGAAGAACCGGAAACGGTAGAAGAAGCTCTCAACTCAGCTGAATCAGAGAAGTGGATGTTAGCCATGGATGAAGAGTATCAGTCGCTTATGAAGAACAACACTTGGACACTCTGCAGGTTACCAGTTGGAAGAAATGCAATCAGGAACAAGTGGGTGTATACAATTAAATCTGGTACCGAAGTTAGATACAAGGCTAGGCTTGTAGCAAAGGGGTTCACGCAAAGACCTGGCATTGATTATGAAGAAACCTATTCTCCAGTAGTGAGACATGACTCTCTGCGTGCCGTACTTGCAATCACAGCTGCTGAAAATCTTGAGATGGTGCAATTGGATGTGAAAACAGCTTTTCTGAACGGGGACCTTCATGAAGAACTTTACATGTTCCAACCAACAGGATTTGAAATCGAAGGACAAGAAGACCTGGTGTGCCGACTGAACAAATCATTGTATGGTTTAAAACAAGCCTCGCGTTCCTGGAACGAGAAATTCAACAATTTTTTGGTGCAGTATGGTTTCTCACAAAGTAAGGCAGATCCGTGTGTTTACACAATCAAGACAGAAACCGAACTAACCATAATGGCCATATGGGTTGATGACGGTATTGTGTGCAGCTCTCTACAATCAAGATTGGAAGATATCGTCCGCTACCTGGAAAATGTGTTTGAGATGACTCATGGTGACGTGGAGTGCTTCGTAGGGATCCAAATAAGAAGAAATCCAGAAAGGAACCTAATTCACATCAGTCAAGAGAAATACATCGAAAAGATCCTCAAGAAATTTCAAATGGAGAACTGCTATCCCAAAACAGTACCGGCGGACCCGCATGCAAGATTGTCCAACAATGCAGAAAGAGACCCAAAGGATTCCTTCCCGTTTAGAGAAGCAGTTGGATCTTTGATGTTTGCGGCTACTTGCACAAGACCTGATATTGCCTTTGCGGTGAATCAAGTTGCGCAGTTCTCAACCAATCCAGCAAAGGCACATTGGGAGGCAGTGAAGAGAATTCTTTCGTATCTTCGAGGCACCATCACTTCTGGAATCTGCTATGGAGGAGTACAGGAGAGAAATATGCTGCTAACGTATTCGGATTCGGACTACGCTGGCGATCTCGTCACTAGGAAATCAACCACTGGCGTTTTCTGTTTCCTTAATGGCGCCCCAGTGTCTTGGTCCAGTCATCGTCAGGATTGCGTATCTCTTTCATCTACTGAAGCAGAGTATGTTGCTGCCAGTGCAGCCACGAAAACAGTCATATGGTTCCGGCAACTACTGGATGACATCGGATGGGAGCAGAAGTCACCTACTACCTTATTGTGTGATAATCAAGGTGCCATCAGCTTGGTGAAAAATTCAGGACATCAAGCGAGAACTAAGCACATAGATGTCAAGTACCACCACATCCGCAATATGGTCAAGGAAGGAGTCATTCATATCCAGTACATTCACACTTCACAACAACTAGCAGATATTTTAACTAAGCCCCTGGATGGACAGCTCTTCAGTCGACTCCGGGAAGAAAGCAACATTGTTGATATTAATCATGTGATGTAAAATTGAGTGGGTGTGTTGAAATAGCAATTTCCATCTCATGTGGTGAGAAGAGGCTTCGACTTGATACAACCATGTTGCCCTTATTCCTTTACTCGTTCTGTCACATGTAAGTGTTGGAAAGCCTAGCTGGATCTATGTGTCAATTTTGGTATGTTCATTCTCTACACAAATATAGCACAAGTAAGCTGTTAAACTCTTGTATGTATACTTTATTTCAACACCGACTAGCTTTAACACGGCGAGATAGGCGAAGAGTCTCGTCCTTTAGTTAAAGTAGTCCATGGATCCAATCAATGGTATTGGTTATTGTTTTGCTTTTAGAAATATTTTCTAGTTTACGAACTTGGCCAGTGCACCTAAAGACTAAAGTCAACTAAAAAAAAAAGAGCTGTTGGTAGATGGCTTCGCTTAGTTGTGAAAATGGTGTATCATAACAGTGGGAAGTACAGGGCAGATAAGAGCAGCAAAGAGAAAAGTGCAGGGTAATAGTAACTTCATATATATTTTTGAATATAATATGGTAATATACATGTTATGTTTTAGTGGGAATGGAGATTTAGCTAAAGTCTGCAAATTTACAGAAAATTGGCCTTGACGAAGTTGCTTCAGGGTTTCTTTGGTAACAACTGGCAGTCCCACCAGATTAAACGCCAACTGGTAGAACTCGATTCAACTGAGTAGTGAAATCACTTTTTTTAAAGCAGTGTTGTAAGGTTTTTACCCTTCTATTAAAGCACCAACAAAATTTACATGCGATGATGCGAATCAAAACGGCCTGATAAGTTCTAAAATACTAAGCGAGTACCGAGAAACTTTACATCAATTTCTGAATGACCAAAAGAAAGATATCCATCTCGAAGAAGAAAAAAACTACCGACGTACTTTTTTAAAAGCTTTGCCACTACCACTACATTAAGTGTTGTTCGGCGGAATTGCTGCAAAAACGGATGGCGTGGATTGACTCTTATTGGTTTCTTTTACTTTACCATCCCTGATAGAGCATTAATATTAAAATGATTCACCCTGAAGGCCAACATGTTACATTTAATATACACCTTTTTTTAAACAGAGGGAAAGGATTGGGGCAAACCTCTCGAATCCTTGCGTTGAAATCAGCCAGATAGTTTGCCCTTTCCATCAGGCAACCACACGTTTTGTTAAATGCTACAACAGGGGAAAAATGATTGAAAGTTATGAAATTAAGGGATAACACTTGCTAAGCAGCTATACCTGCAATTGCATCCTCAGGTTCGTAACCCCTTCGGACGATAAAATATCTCGCCGCGACTAAGGAAGCTGTAAGACCATTGCTGTAAGATCAATAACGCAAGCAAGCGTCGAGACCTTTGCCATGAGATCCTTGGGAGTGAACCTTTTTTCAGCATCAATATTATGATAGTTAAATAAGTCCTGCGAAATGAAAAAGAAAATTAGGTTTTTGACACAATAATAAATTATAACTCTCATCAAACCTCTTTAAAGGAACTCTGCGAGCCACAATGTGTAATCCATCAATCTGTTTTCCAATAGTGGCATAACTTTCCCATCTACATACAAGTCAAGTGCAAATATTCAATAGAAATAAAGGAATTTCATAATAAAAAGATATGCAAACTAGCAAACCTCTCAGGCATCGGACCAGGATTTGCAAAAGGCTGAGAGCGAAAGTTTCCGGAATGCATATTGTACTTCTTAGGACCTGGACATCGTCCTATCCCTGAATGTAAAAATTGAATGGTATATATAAGGTACTACTTCCGTAATTTGCATGCCTCCGGCTATGCTAAACTCAAAACTAATAAATATACCACGATTAGGTGCAAGCCATGCAAAATCAGCAAAACCCGATCAACCATAAGATGCATTAGCAAAAGTTAATGGAGCTGGTGAAATTGTGGAGCCGGTGGGAAGAGCCTGATGCTTACGGACTTTAGTAGCAGTCACAGCTTTTGATGAAACAGGACGGGGTTGTTTGGACTTCACAGGAGGCAAGGCCGGAATCGGGTTTCCTACTCTACCGGTACGTCCCTTAAATGATTCTTCAACGTTTGCCTAGAATAACTTAAAATTGGTTAGCAATTATCGCTTGAGTTCCCCCGCAATCACTCTAAATTTTAGTTACTTACACTAAAGGCTGAGGTGAATGGGCGTTTGACGCTAGAAAGATCGACGGGCGTGATTTTCTGAGCCGCCATTTTGATACAGTTTTGATCCATGAAAGAGTCCCCCCCGTTAGACGAGTCCGAAAATCCACGATGCTGACTATTAAATGGACCACTATCGACCGCTCCATCCTAAATAAGTTTCAAATAAAAAAAACGACACCATAATTTTTGCTGGAAGAAACTGAAGCAAAGTATAATTACGTTAAAATGCGAAGTTTCCTCGATCAATTTGTCGTGGTCATATTTTGGCAATGGCAAATTCTGGGAAGCTACCGAAGCCAAGGGGCGAAGGACATTATCACCCAACCAAGAGGCAACTTCAGATTCTACTAGGATTTTGTCATGCGCCATTAAGGGCTTGTCAAAGTGGTGATGATGTTCTTGCAACTTCGAAATCTGAGCTGGAAAAAAAAATAAACTTAAACTTCTACAGGGTGCAAAATTTAAAGATCTTCACAAAACAAACCTTTAATTTGAATTGTACGCGCCAGAGAATCACTCTTTCTGATGATTTATATAATTCATATTATGAATTCGTTTTTGGCTGCTCGCTCCCTTTACCAGGGAGACGTGATTTTTCATCCGGCTTGTCTGGCTCCTGCCGAGAAGAGGGGCCACCTAATCTTGATTGCATATCGCCTCTTGACATTCACAATAGACCCGTTTGTTTATTAAGTTTTTCCCGGAGTCTATAAATGGATCTACATAATGTGATATTAAGAATTGAAGGTAATTCTGACGCTCGTAGCCAAGTTTTTTAGAGCATAGGCGGGACAGTTGAGTCCATGTATCCGTTAGTATACCCAAGAATCAGTACAACTTCCAGTTCAAAATACCAATAAGTCATGTGTACCTGCAGACTTGTGCTTGGAATTGTATTGGGTGATGCTGAATGCACGTCATCGGTAGATAGTTATCTGGATACTGTGGTATTGGATACTTCTTTAATGGTAATTCAGATAGCTTAAGGCGTACTTGACTAATAACTGGATCAATATTTGTGTAAATAGTTAAATTTATAATTTAGCAATTCAAAAAAAGTAACGAGATTTCGAAATGGTTTCATAAAAAAAATCTTTTTTGTTGTATTCGTAATAAAATAACGGGAATTATCATGTACTAATTTTTTTATTCGTTTTAATTGTATTTACAATGTTATTACAATATATTTTGTGGTTTCAATTATATTTACACTGGATTATAGTATTTTACTCAGAATAGACAGTGATTCGTGTGGTTCATGCTAATAGATGAAAGATGACTGGTGATGATGAGAAGATCACATTTACAATGCGCTACAAAATTGTGGAAATTGTGGAGATGGATAAGACGGTGGGAAACATTTTTGAAGGGAAGACGTAAAGCATTATAGGTTGAGCATCTGAAAATGAAATGGATGACCGACTCATCGGTCACAATCGCAAAGGGGTGATTTTGCTTGTGTGAAAAGGTAGAGGTATCTGTTCAGACAGAAGTGTCCGGAGAGGAGCTGCGTCAGTAGGATGATGTCATCTGTATACGTTTTGCTCCGTCGATGGTTGGGAAGAAGGACCAGGGGATACCATTCTTCATCCCATCTCTTTTTTGTTATACTCCTAACGAGATTTTGTCTTGTATCTTCTCTGTTGGTGTGAATGGGTTTCTTGACAGGCAGATGATACTTCCCGCTTTGATTATCTTGTTTACAAGTTTCCTTGAAGATGGTGTGAAAGGTTGTGCTACTGCCTTCATCATAAACCTCATGGTTGTGATTTCTGAGAACATGTGTTCCGCTGGCGTCAAGCCAGAGAAGAAGAGTATGACGGCTCTCGGGGTTGTGCGAAAAGCTCTGGCATGAGGATTCAACGTTTTTTATTTTTTTTTTAGTTAGCTTTCTTGAAGGCTGCAGCAGCCCATGCTGAGCAGCAGAAAGTTACTGTAGGTTCGATTATGCAATAATAGAGCGCTTTTAAGCGCTTCTTGTTTAGTCTACAACAATCTGGTTGCAGGCTGTTTGCACGTTTAATGCTGCTTGGATTGCGTCCGTATTAGTACTGCTTACAGTCAGGTCGTCAGCGTATCCGATAATCAGTATTAGAAAAGGGAACTTGAGATCGAAAACCGCATCCATTGTTGGTGATAAGGAAACTGAGTATCTCTTATATTAAGGTGGCAATGTTTCTCCCCTCCCAAGTTAAAATGCAGTGTAATAGAACGGCGTGTGCGTCATTTGGCCTACGGCTATGATGACGCATCACACCTGTACAGCTTCCGGTGCAACCCCTTTTCCCTTGCTGCCGACGCCGCGGTTCTTTACCCTTCTTAGATTGCATCTCCATGCATAAATAACGCGTCCTACACGCATATTTCAAGCCCCTTTTACCCGATTTAAATACTCTTTAAACCTCAATTAAGTGAGTTGACAGAACTGTCAATTCACTCAGGGGTGGGTTTTCTATGGGATACCTTTTTCTATCGTTTTCCTTACACTATATTGCAACCCCACTCTTCTCATATAAAAGGGTGCGATATTCTTCTCTCCATAAGGCAGATCCTTTCTGTAGTTTGACAGATCGGGTGTTTCCGATTCCGTTCAAGTAATACAACCCTCTTTCAATTGTGTGTGTTAATTGTGTTGTGCAACTCGTCATCTACAACCGAGTAAAGATACTGTCTCTCATTCCCTATTCTTCCTCTCCTATTTAGTTATATATTTTCTATCAATTGTACTTTCTGGACTGATATTAATAAACATTCTCATTGTTGAGTCACGCCTCATATTTTATACATTCGTTCCCGTAAGAGACAAGATGCACGCGCCGTGTAGTCTCTTACAGCAGTCAGGTGTCGTGTGCGAGCTCTTACTGTCTGGTGGGCGTAACGGGTGAAAGGTAAGCGTGTGCAGTGCCTAAGCACTGACAATAGATAGGAAAATGTGATAAAGACTCGCAGCGTGTATACACTTGTGGTGTATACTTTTTACATCTTTTGCTATATACATAATCAACTCTAACATCGATGAGTGTGCTGATCCAAAGAAATACTGATAGTACGCTTCCTTGTGGGCATCAAGTTGCGATGTTTTCTTCTAGCTCATCTTCTCAGCTCGTCATTCTTCAGCTCGTGTCGAATTCGTAACGTCGACTTAGACTTGACTTGGACTTGACTTAGACGTTTTTCCTACTTGACTTGAACATTTTTTCAGACTTTAACCGAAACTGAATTCCGAACCAAAATATTTCAAGTCAAGTAAGAAACTTGGACTTGAAAACTCATAAGTCGAGCACTAAAACTAAGTTAAGTCTCTCAAATCTCAAGGTACCTTTTAGGTGCCAAGTTTTGTGTGCAACAGAAGGTTTGTAAACTTCTGGACCCAAACTGAGAACGAGATGTTTCAAACAGAGGAGGCTGATTCAACTAAGCTTAGCAATTTATGCAGTGAAAAAGTTAGCATCGAGCAAGAAATGAAAGACACTTGCCTCCAACTTGAAAAGTTGCAAAATACCTTTGAAGAAGCTCTCTTGCAGATAATCACAGATAACGACTTCACCATCCTACGAAAAAGGTAGATGTAATAAGATCAGGGGAGGGGGGCATAATTTTTTTGTCTTCGCCAAAACAGAAAAAACAAGAAATAAGATAAGAAAGGCAGAGTACGAACGAAAAACTAGTCTGACCAAAAACATAATTGGCGTTGGCACGGTGGCAAAGCCACTGCCTGAACGTGAGAAGGATTCTCATCTGTATCCCACATGCCACGACCTTCATTCCTGATCGATACGGCCTGGAAGTGGAATTTTAAAACACAGAGATCAATGACATCCGTGGAAGCTGCTTCACCAATCCGATTGAGGTAAAAAAGGTAGGTCCGGGTCTTCTTTCCGTTCCCACGCTTGTGCCGCAGGATGGCAAGCTTCTCTGCTGCAGCTCTTCCAGTGTCGTGAACTAAATCCCTGAAAAGGTCGGACCTTGTGAAGCAATGCAGCGCTTGTCCTCTGAAGTACCCCTGCTAACCTTGATAGTTAATCGCTTGCCACCGGTTTTCCAGCGTGGCCAGTTCGTTTTTATACTCGCCATCGCGTTACTTTTGTTGCTCCTGGCACCACCGATGAATATCTGCCCGTTGGTCGTCCTCTGCTGACGATCGTTCTCTTTTCCAAATGCCTTCCTAAGAAACAAATGAGCTTCTTAAGCAACTGCTCCGCCTCATTCAGTTCTTCCGAGGCGTAGTCTCGACGTCGGAATTTTGAACGATGCTTAGATTTTTCAAACAGACGAGAAGATGGCCTACTATGGGGCGACTCGTGACTCTTGCGGATGCTGTGTCGTGACTCGGCAGGGCTTGGAGAACGTTGACTCTGTCGTTCAAAATGGTTTAAGACGACTAATATGAGATTATCGGAAAAGTTAAAGTTGAAAAAGTTAAAGTGAAGCCCGAATAAAGAAAATTAAATCCACCTTCACGACCACTGGAACTTTGATATTTTCAGCCATTTCAAACCAATCACCAAGTATTATATGCTTCAAGCTCCCCTCACTTTTAACATGCAATCCACCAATCAACCTCACCGAATTCATGGGCATTCATTTTTTCTGATTTCGCTATGGGATATAAAATTCTAAAAAATACAGAGCTATCCAGCTTTTAACTCCGGATTTTCCTGTTTTTGCGGAATTCTAATATTTGCTGCCGTTCAGGAGATATTTAATTTTATATTTTGCGTTTTTGGAGTTTAAATTATTAATATTCTAATTTTTGGGCTTTCTTACTATAGTGATTATTTCCTCAGTCATCAAAGATACAACCAAATAAGAGATAAAAACAAACGCCTTTATACATTTATACATATCTACGTCACACTACAAGGAAATCAAGAGATTGAGTTTCAAAAGCTAAATGAAGTGAGATGAATTAATTTACTGTTCATGAAATTCTGTAAAATCGATTTAATTATTTTCTTTCTAAATTCTATTCTCACGTTGCTGTTTCCCGTTTCTTTTCTAGTAGCCAAAAGTTGCTGCTAATTTTCATGTTGCTTTCTTCGGTTTTTATTTCTTACAAGAAGTTGTCCTAACACCAACTAAGTTAAAAGAATCCCAATTGCTTGAAAGGATTTATATATCAATTAACCCTAATACATTTTTTTCCTTTAATCAAATTATGAAACGTTCAATACCATATAGCGAGTATAGATTCCTGTAAGACATTGTTTTATTATATCCTGCAAACGTCTCTAACAGACGTGATAACGATGATCAATTGGATATTCCACAGATTTTATACACACATCAATAAAGATATCTGTATTGATTTTTGAGATGACCCCAAGACGTCTTAACAATGTATTGGCAAGATGGGCCAGTGGATGAATGCTTTTTCAGGTTAAGATATTTAGTCGGAAGATTTTATCCTTTAATGTCTTACCTTTCAATTACATTTTTCCCTGTTCTAGCTTAAAAAAGGTTACCTTACGGTGAGTTGCAACTATAGTGCTGATTTTTAACAAAATGATTCGAGAAGTGTGCTGCCGCAATCCATTTCCTCAGTTTCAAAAAAGGAAATACGTATATTACATTTTACATTTCCACCTTCAGGGTCAATCTTTTTTACATTTATGTTTTATCATGGATGGTAAAGTAAAGGTAACCAATAAGAGTCACACCACGCAAACGGTTTCTACAGCCACTCCGCCCTAAATCACAAAATTTCAGTTGAATCGGGTAACATCAGACCAAGAGAAGTCTCTTACCAAAATCAGCCCAGTAGCAGTGGAAATGCTATTAAAAAATAAGTTTCTATTGATTTAGAATGAGATGGGTTTTTTATTTAAGATGGATTTTATTTCTTTTCCTGTGCCAATTGGTCCCCTGTTGGTACAGTCATTGGTATTAATTCAGAAATCAAGCTCTCTTGTCAACAGTAATGTTTAGGGGGGATTTTTCTTCTTGTGTTATACTATACCCTTGAGTTGTTTCCTTTGTTTTCAATGTTTTAACTACTGGAGAATACTGATAAAAAATAGTTGGTTATTCGAGTTGATAGCCCTCTCGAAACTATTAGAAGTAACCTAAAACAGATGTCCATGAAAGGTATTATTCTGTACTTAAATCTTGAAACCCGCCCTTGATAATTGATTTACATGTATTTGAAAGTATTCATGAGAACGATTTGCTCTTTTAATTGAATAAATCATTTCTGTAGTGTGAATTGTAAGAAATGATGTAATAGCTCATTCGCACAGGGGCCATTTGCACACGTTACCTGATGAGCATATGTTGAAAATGTAAAATAGGCTTTAAACTTGGCACTTCTAAAAGACAATCAATTTAGTCTAGTATGTGCAGTTTGAACATTTTAGATTCTTTACTAATGTTACTCATTGAACCAGCAACTGACTCTTTGTGAAGAGAAGGAGTAAACGAGCCCATCAAATTCACTCCATGTATCTCTAAATCAAACAATAAACAAAGGTTCAAAGTGCAAATAATAGTAATTAAAAAAATATTGTCTGGTATATTGTGGACCGTCAGATTTTTGGGATTTGTATAAGATAACATTTCATGTCTTGCTTATAGGAATACTCTCTGCAGAAGTCCAATTTGGCTGGTATTTTCGATGGAAATGTTGAGCCAAAAAAAAGCCCAATCAAAATTGTAAACATCCGTATGATTTTGGGGACTTTGTATAAGACGAAATTTCATGTCATACTTATAGGTGAGCAGTTAAAAGCGAGCAGAGAATTTTTTAGATGTCAATGACTCACATTAAGGACATGGGGGACTTAACTGTGTTTGTTATCAGTAGGTGGCATGAAACGGAATATTTTAAGGGCAAAATTGAGTTTGAGTTCGATCACACGTCTGATCGTACTCAAACTAATCTTAAAATTATTTGATTGATCGATCATTTTTAGGTTTGAATTTTAATTCGATAAAAAATTAAGTTCGATCACGGCAACACTACTGGGAGATTAGCTAGAAATGAATTTATAATTTTTGCTGAAATAATTGAAGATTGCTTTGCATATTGTAACATACTAACTACCAGGTGTATTTTAAGGACTTTATTCTAGTAGAACAACGAAAGGAAGCAACCTTGATCAGTCCAACGATCTACGCCTATATAGTCGGTAAGGCTGGCATCATCACACAATACGTCAATCCGACACAGTGTAACGTCTGGTTGGACTACATAGTACCAGTCGTATCGCATAGCTTGGTCATCGACAACGCAATAATATCTCCCATATCAGAGATTCATTAATAATTTCATCCATGGGAAAAAAGGCATTGAAACGGTGATTGAAGTTATAGTACTGAAGAACAAATCCTCAAGTCAGACTTTCCTAAAACTTGAACATGATATCCCCATCGTAAGCAAATTTAAAATAGTCAAATGTTTTCTTCAGGTAACAAATTTCATGTCGTTTCGATATGTGGTTGAAGTACTTTTGACTTAAATTTTTATACTTAAAAAAAATTTCGTTTGGCCATCAACTTTGTCCTCCCAACGAAGTTCGTTTGGGAATGAAAAAGGGCATCAATTTTTTCACATGAAAATGAGGTCTGTAATATGACATCCATACGATATCAGTATACTGAGTCGAGTAAAAAGATAGGTAACCATCACGTTATTGACTCCAGCCGCAGCTGCTTCAGTAGAATACGTAACGTACATAACTTCTAGCACATGTTACAATTATAATAATGTAATAAAAATTAACATAATTATAATTAATAATAACAATTAATACCATTAATATAATATTAATATTAATATTTTAATATTAATTAATTAATCGCGACTACTGACATTAACAATATCTCCAACGTTGCTTTCAAAAAGTTAAAGAAGCGCCTTGAAGCGATACTTCAAGCAATTTGGAACAAGCAAGCACGCAACTCTTTCGCGTCGGATTTTATCAAGAGTAAACTCGGTGTCCTTTTCGTCCTCTACAATGCCACTAGGTGGAACTCGTTCTTCGACGCCGTTGAGTGCGTAAAAAAGCTAATAGGGCCGAAAAATCAGGAGCTCGCAGAAGTTCTTCATCACTTTAACATTGCGCCTTTAACTAAAACTGAAGAAGAATTTCTGATCGAATACGTTATGATTATAGAGCCTTTCTAACAGGCGCTAGATGTTCTCCAAAACGAGGAAAACATATCTATCGGCTGTATTCTTCCTACAATAAGATTGCTCTAAGAAACTATATTGTTACGCTCAAATCAATTGATGGCCTCTTTACACTTGAAGTGAGGTCACTATAAGCGAAATCAATCACTCTGCCGACTCCCTTTTACACAAGAGCCGGTACAGAATGAAAAACTGTCACTGTTGGTGCTTACGTAACTTTATTACACCAACAGCATCCACTAACTACACCAAATAAGAATACATAAACAACAAGGGATGAGACAAGGTGCTAGGTTAATACTCCGAACTTGACTGACCGTCAGCGAGAGGGGGAGCAAGGTGAAAAGGAAGAAAACCAAGAAGCAAGGTTAAACAAGGTGACCAACTACATTAGGCCACCTAGGATAAAGCAATTAAACCAATAACCCCACGATCAATAGGGGAACTGGTTTCTGCCATTTTGCTTGGACTGGAAAAGAGATTTGGATAAATGTTTAACAACAATCACCTTCGGCTGGCATCGATTTCTGACCCAAATTTTAAAACAATTTGGGCAGAAGAAGATGCAAAAGCTCAGCTGATTACTCTACTAAGATCTGTGGTACGAAGTGTCCAGAGCACTAACAGCACGCCTGACCAAGGGTATTTTTTGTGATTATTTGTTTAGAATTGTTGTTAATGGTTTTATTCTTCATTTTTTAAGGAATACAAACATCCCTTTGCCAACAAAAAACCGCTTTCTTTACAGATTTAAAAAGAAAAGGACATCGATTGAATCCGATGAAGTTGACAGCTACCTAAGTGAGGGGACAGGGGAATTAAGCTCGTAAGATTGATTTCCAACCATCAAGAAAATTTTCCTGTCATTATTTTTTCTATTCTATCCACTATGGTATCATCCATTACACATATTTCACTAAATTTACTTCTTTTCGCTAGGGAATATAACAGTGCCTTAGCCTCGTCGGCCGCCAGTGAGCGAGTTTTCAGTTGTGCAGGTTTAATTTTCACGGCCAAACGGACAAATCAGAAAGATGTGAACTTCGAAGCCTTTGTTTTTCTAAAATTAAATTGTGATTGCTGCCGCTTTGGGGAAAATAATCCTTGTAAAACTTCCAAGAAGTAATTTTTTGTATTTGGTTGCTTACATTCTTATTGTAACATTCATCAAATACATTGCTTAATTGTTGTGGAGAGAATAAAGCAAGCTTGGATTTTCAAATTTTTTTATAAAAAAACGATCGATCGATTGATCGATTGAACGATTGATAGATCGATTGACGAATTGATATATTGATTAGTTTCATTTGGTGATCGATTGAAAGATAGATTGATCAATTTTCGAGGCTGATCGAGATCGAAATCGAGATCACCGATCACATTTTGCTAATCGATCGGCATCTTTGTGAATAGTATATTGGTTTCAATTAACCGTTTATAATATTGATTGGTTACTATAATTTAACATTAAGACAAACTATTACAATATAAATAGAAAATATCTTGGGTGATATGAAAATGATATCATTTTGATATTCCAGGTCATAGATTTAAAAATTATCAATATCTTTTATGAACATTGACGTCTATTTTATGTCATCAATATATCTAATAGACTAGGCTAACCAAAGTTTTCAGTTTTATTTAAGCGAAAAACAAATTTTGGACACGAATTGATTGTAGTATATTTATCTATATAAGTAATAACCAATAATTGAATTTCAAGTCATTAAGTTAGTTCAGTAACCAATGGTTCCGTGGAGACAATACCAGAAAGTTATGCTTGTATAATTTTTACGAACGGAATTAATTAAGATAAGGAAGGGGAAAATTGTGAACTAAGGTCCGTCGTTGCCTTTTCAAATAGAGACAGGAAATTAATTACCCAGAAATTGTGTTTCATCAAAATCTTCTAATAAAACGTCGTCACACCGAAAAATTATGAAACTTTCCGTTACTGGCTGTTTTAGTTGCAACAGGCGGCAGAGCATGATGAGCGTACAACTCCATCTAGTCGACCAACCCTGTTGAAATTTGTTTTAGTTAAGTTTCTGCACAATCTGGTCAACATGGCTCAAAATTAAAAGAATTTTGATATGAAGATTATTTTTACTAAATCACCAACCGTAGAAAGTACTTTAGACACCATTTTCATTTTATGATTGATGCAGTGTGCCCTGACTCTGAAGTAGCTATAATTATTCAACGATGTCCAAAATTCCGTGGTCAGGGTGACTCAGTCCATTCTTTCAAACTCAATTGATTCAAAGGCAATCAATACAAGAAAACTAATAGTGTTTGCCCAGCCGGCCGTAACATACGGTGGATATGTCGTTAACAGAAATGGTTTCCGCCCGGATCCAATGCTCATGCGAGCAATCCGCGAGTTTCCGTGTCCACTTTCCATCGCCGACATCCGATCATTTTTTGGTCTGATCCAGCAGGTCAATCACTTCTCCGCCCAGCGGCTTTGGCCCCACTTTTCCCGGTACTAAAAACCGGATTTACATAAAAATTGGACGACGCGTCATGAGGCAGCATTCGATGCGGCCAGGGTTCTGCTCTCGACAGTCAGTGAATTTTATTTTTACGACCCGTCACGGTCCACCAGCCTCCATGTAGATGCTTCAAGGCTCAACGGCCTCGGTCTCTTGTTAAAACAGCGCATAACTGCAATTCCATGGCGTTTGGTTCAAGCCGGGTATCGCTTCTTGTCCAGTGTGGAAATAAGATAAACGATGATCGAACTCGAGTTGCTCCGTGCTGCATGGGCGATGCAGAAGTGCCAACAATCTCTGAAAAAGGTGGCCGACGTTCCAGCTAAGGACAGACCACAAGCCCCTGGTGCACATCTTGAATAGTTATGCGCTGGGCAAACTTGACAATTCCCGCTTACTCGGTTTGAGACTTAAAATGCAGCCTTGTTAATTTGTCACGCGTTGGTTGCCCCCCCCCCCCCCCCAAAAAAAGGGGATGTCGACGCCCTGTCGTGGGCTCCTGTCGACCAAACTTCCGCCAGTGACGAAATCGGTGAAGGTCTGCCCTCGTTTCCGGAAAAATTGCTCTACTGAGCCTCATAAGCCTGGACGTACAAAACTCCACTGATCCAATGTTGGAGAAAATCAAGCAGCCGACCCCGTTATGAAGAAACTCAGAAACTTAGTGCTGATGCATCAAGGGGCGACGAATAATCGTCAACGCGCTCGCATGTCAGTCTACTGGCCCAACATTGATAATGACATCATTAACGCAACCAAAAACTTTGAAGTTTGCACAACGCAACCAAAAACTGTGAAGTGTGCACTAAGCATCGGCCTTCAATGCCAATGGAGCCGTTCAAGTCACGTCAGCCACCCACCCGCCCTTTAAAAAAAAAGATCCATGCAGATCTCGGTAAGATTAACGGCCGTCATTTTCTTGTCCTCGTCGACAGTTTCAGTTGCCTTCTTCATATGGTTGCATTCCACGATAAAAGCACAACGGTCCGACAAGTGGTCGAGCATGTCCAGAAGTTTATTTTTTTGAATCCGGTTCGCCCGCTGGCATTTTGATCCGACAACGAGCTTAAATTAACAGTTGTCGAATTCTGGTCTTTCCTGGACGATTAGGGGGATAAAGGCCCTTACATCATTGCTCATTATGCAAAGTCTAATGTTGGCGACGAGTCTTAAATCAACATGATGATCCATGATGATCCATGGCTCTTGGACGTCTGGCGCAATTAACGTTGCTAAATTCGACAAAAACATTTTTCTTTTCCGCACCGCGTCACGGCCCGGAGCTGCATCACCTGAACAATTATTTTTTAATCACCCCGTCCGTGATTGTCTGCCAGCCCCTCGCCACTCTTTACCCCCCGAATGACAGAAGGTGGCCCCATATTTTAGAGTAACGGGCCCGACGATCGAAGAAGCTGCAAATCGCTCACAAAAAAATACTTATCCGCTAGCTCCGTTTGTTGTCTGCAATCACGTCCTCATTCATCACCCGGACTTCAAGCAATGGGACATGCAAGGTGTTATCGTTGAAGTCGGTAAACACAGTGACTATTTCAATCAAAACCCCAACTGGCCGCATATTTTGACGCAACCGGCGATTTCTCTACCTTTGCGTCCCAACATTCCCATCATCCACCAGTCTTGAGACTGATACCGCATTACTCAACCCGGGGCCCACCCAGCAAGTCCAGACGGATTAACTTCCACTGCCGGGATTGCCATCGCATCCGCCACCGCCGCTTCGTTGATCTGCGGGCGCCCGCCAACCGAAGCGAGTCCATTTTCTCGATGACTGGACAATGTAATTTGTTTTCGTTCATCTTTCGCGCGTCTCAATTTGTGGTTCACGTACTACTGTGTCCTGGTTGTCCCCGTTACTCGTGTGATTTACTATATTGTACTGTTTTATGTATACCGTGTGAGAAAAACACATTTTATTGTTTTTTTTTTGCTCGTCGAAAGGGGCGTGTGATGACAACACATTTTGCAACATGACACCCATCACTTCCAACCTAGATATTCCCAACAAAGAGGCTCACACCCCTTCAGACTCCTTTTGTCTCGCTTGTAGCGATGGTCGTGTCCGACTCTATCCGTTAAAATACAGATCTGATTCAAATAATCACATTCATCTATTTCACTTCATAACAGGAAAGAGGAGGAGACAACGAGCAAGCAGGTTATCGTGGTTACGCAACGAGGGGGTGGCTCAGGAGATAATACCGGTGATACGTTCAAAGGTATGAATTTATAATATTTTATTTATTTTTATTTAAATATTGCAATTGTAGATGATAGGTTTAAATAAGGAATAGACGAAAGGAAAAAAAGACGAAGAAGGTAAAGATGACGAAGAGGAGGGCGGGTGGGATCCTACCATTGACGGGATCAACGGTGAAGAGGACGACGAGGAGGATTATTACGAGAGGCGCAACGAAGAGGGTGATGATGAAGAGACGGTGTTGTTAGATCTAAGTAAGGAAGAAAGGGGATTGTAAATAAAGTAAAACTTATGAAAAACAAATAAACATGTGATAATTATATAAGTCAAACAAAATAGGTAATTGTGAAGCCTCAATTATTTGTACAAAAAAACCATACGAAAAAAAATACTTCAAAACTGGCCATTCAGGATGTGCAAAGTAACTAAAACCGACTATTTTGACAGATTTTAATTATAAAAGACTATTGAAAAGTCATCTAGCGGTAGACAAAAGAAACTTTAGGCATGGTCTAAGAGACTATGGTACCGTCACCCGTTAGGATTTGGCGGTAAGGCCTCGTCCCAGCTTTTTGAGGGGGTGTTTCAAATTGAAATCACCCGTGGGGGAGGGAGGGTGGTGGAAGAGGGGGAGAGGGAAAGTGATGACGCTCTAGAAAACGACATCAGTACAGCTACTGCCACCACGCGTAGCGTAATTGGACTAAGCAAAAGAACAGTTTTTTTTCTAAGTCCTGGCCAAAGGAAAAACATTCGAATTTTCTTCAAAAACATGTGAAACCCCGACGTTGGTCCGCACCATCAACAGAGATCCGAAACGATAAATATTTCTTATCGTCATCAGCATATTGATGATCAGGGACGCCGTGACTAACAGATATATCATGAATCGGTGTGGTATATAAGTTGTAAAGTATAGGGCCGAGGACAGAGCCTTGTGGGACACCAGAAGGGAGAAGAACAGGGGATGAAAATTTTCCAGACACACTGACAGATTAATGATTAACATGAATAAGTATTTACTTTAAAAGCCATACTGATAACCCCAACTTGCCAGCGATGAAGGGCAGATGGATAACTTGGAATGTCATTTCAAATAAGATTTTTAAGTACATTAAAATATCAATTAATATAAATAACAGAAAATATAATTTTTTCAATGATTACGCAAGATGACATCCAATATTCATTCCAGTAAGTTAACGCTTATGTTCCTAAGTGATCTTTATCTGCCACAGAGACCCGGAAACCTGAAAACCTGCCTGTTGGATGGAGTGACACTTTTCCTAGACGAAATTGTTTCAATTATAGCTGTTTGGCTATTGGCTCCTGAAATACAGGGGCAAATAGATTTTCTTTAGGATTTCTTTTTTCTAGAATTTCTTTAGGCCTGTGTAAGGTTTGACGAAATTAGCAATTGATGACAAACATCCTTCCGTTAAATTAAACATCAAAATAGATATTATAGTATTATCAAAATGTTATAGTATACATCATAAAAGATGTTAAGATGAGTACATCCTTTAATATTCTGAGATATTAGGAACTCAGCAGATGTTAAGAGCAATTAGTATCTCTCTAAATGTTAAGAAGAAAGAAGGTCAATCTGAAATCTCACACAAAGAAAGAGTATTCATTTAGTCAACCGTCACGTTGACCTTCTATTTTAGGTAACCTCGAAGGGTAAGAAAACCTGAACCCTACAGGAAACAAACCGTTGACAAGGTCATTTTTAGGGGTCAAGTCTTTTTTTAACTACTTGTTTTGACTTCGCCACCTTTCTTACATTATCGTTGTTTCATTGGTTCTCCTTTTTTTGGATCCACTCCGTCTGGGTGGACATTTATATTTGACTTATATTTTATATGTTGAATTCTGGATTTTAGTTATTTGTAATAAGAATATTTTACCTTTAGCTTTAAGAATTTCGACTATGGGTGATCAGCAAGTGATAAAGAGACATCGGCAATCAGGTTTGAAAAATTGATTGCAGAAGCAAATACGATGTGAAGAAAATTCGAAGCAAGGGTCATTCAGGTCTTTTACATTTTTTTTAACCGACGACCATTTGAGTTTCTACTTTTTTATAAATTTTGTAATTCGTTGAGAAGTTACTGCCAAAAAAATAAATACTGTCAGTCATCGGTATCATTTATCATGGTATTCTTTAAATGTTGTATTTCATTTTTATATCCTTCTTGACTTCATGTGTATTTATTAATAATCTAAGTATAGGTAAAAAAGGACTAACAACAGCCGAAAGGGCATAGCCAGCGAGAAAAAGAGATTAAAGAGTTAGAAGGCCAAGAGCACCAAGACCTAGATCTAGATTTATTTATTCAGGTTGAGACTGCAGGCCCTGACCCAGACACAGAAAATGATCCAGATATTCTAGAAATCTCAGATTTAGATATCATTGTCTATATGTAAAGAAAGTTGGCATTGGCCTTTCATTTGATGCTGAAGATCCTACTTTGTGGCCGACGATTATAAATGAAGATTTTCCCCAAGCTTTAGTGAAAAAAGGCTTTCGTCAAATTGAATTTTTGAATATCCTAGCAACAAAAAATGGAGAAAGTTCAATCAAAGGTTTTTCATGTGTCGTATGCAAAATAGAGAAATGGTTCCAAGAAAATGACTTATGTTTTCGGTTTCATTAGACTATTTATTTTGCTTTTGCTGCTAATTTTTTTCCAACGAAAATACTTCATGGACTTAAAGAGGTTACTAAGCTTGTGGACTAAGAGGCTAGCCCATGTATGACCCATACTTCAACTATATTGGAAAAACACGAGAAAAACAAAGCTTTTTAAAGCATTTGGTGATTGTAAGGTTCTTAAATTTCAACTAAAAACTAACTCTTCTTTAGATGATATAAACCAGAAGATCAGAGATGAACAAGTAGCATAATGGAGGAATCTATTGCGTAGAATATTTTCGGTGGTTTGATGTGTTGGAATTCAAAACCTAGACTTTCTTAGGAAATCTCACAAGATATTCACTGCTGGAAATGGGAATTTTCTGAAAGCCCATACTACATACTAAAGAACACCTTTAACGGTCCCTTTCAAAGGAAACGAGTGTTCACTATCTTGGTCCGACAATCCAGAACGAAATCATTTCTGTTCTCACAGAGCTTATTTTTAAAAACATCATCGATCGCCTGCTTGTAGCAAAATATTATGGAATGGACTGTTGACTGTACTCCGGACAAAAGTCAAGAAAAGAACAGCACGATTCTTCGAAATTACTGAAGATTCTCCAGGTGTTCCCGCCAAAGTAAAAATTTGTGAACAGTTCTGTAAGGCTCGTTCCAGCCTTACTTTACTTGTAAGAAATGGAGACGCAACGACTTGTACGAGGATGACGTTTGTATTTGAATACACGAGATTAAACATAAAAGTACACGAATGCGACTATTCAATATCAGAATAATAAGAGAGAAAGAGTTTACCAGCGTGAAGGCCTGCTCGGAGAAGACTGGTTATACAAGGGAAACAAGGGGGCTTTTATACTGGTCAAGGCGGAAGTCAGCGTCGTAGATTGATCTCGTTATTGCTGTTATTGCCGTGTTGGGATTGATACTCTTGCTGATGTCGATATCGCGGTGTTGGGAATGGATACCTCCCGTGTATCGACATCAGGGTGTCGGCAATGGATACTTCCCGTGAGTCAGCCTCACGGTGTCGGCACTGGATACCTTCCGTGAGTCAGCCTCACGGTGTCGGCACTGGATACCTTCCGTGAGTCAGCCTAACGGTGTCCGAGAGCGGATCCTATTTGCTCAACGGACTCGTTTGCGCAGACGTCTTTTGAATTGCGCGCTTATGGCTGTCTGTGCTATAGATGCGCCGCTTGTTTGCTGGTTGCGGGTGCCCTCCCGTGGCTGGGTTCGGGTACTACTCTCTGCCAGAGCGGTGAGTTAGCCCGATCCTTACACACTCCCCCCCTTTAAATTTGCACTCCTGGGCAAATCAATTATTAAGCTAAGCTAAGGATCGGTTAATATAATGCATTGAAGGAAACATTTAAACAAGTAATCTAACATAATTTCACAGCTTTTACGGCGCTGTACAATACATATGCATGGGGTGGCCTTGAAACTTTCATTGGAATTTATCTGCCCGCCGGCTACTGCAGTGTTACGTATGCGCGACTGGTACGCTTTGTTTACACTGGCTCGGCGTTGGCTCTTTTGTTTCTTTTTCTTGCGCGTTTTGGCGAGATCCGTCCATAATTTGGTTTTTAATAATTCGCCTTTGATTAAATGACATCGCCTTCTTTTTTTTTTTTTTTTTTTTGTTCCTTCACCTTTGATGGCTTCAGGATTTTTCGACTTTCTGAAATGGCATCATGGGATATAGCATGGATATGATGGACATAACATGGTCAAAATGGGACATAACATGATAATAACATGGTCGTGATGGGAAGTAGGTCACTTATTGAAGCTGAATGTAGGATAATATGTATGTAGCGTAAACAATTTGAAATACAATGTGCTCTATATTGTCATCCTCTTCGATTAATATTTCTACTTCTTAAGCTTTGTAGTAGGACAAAATACATATTTTTTTTTTTTCTTTTAGCATTGTGTTACATGTTATTGGTGTGCGTCCTGTTTCTTGGATATATATGTATATAGGGGGAAGCATAGTGTAAATGTATTCTTTTTTTTTTTTTTTTTTGTTTGGTCTTTATACGATCTTTTAGCTACTTGAAACGAGAATTTGGTGGGTGTCCTTACTTGCTGACGATGGTTTAACGGGTGGTCTTTTTATTTTCGTCAGAGATTTCACTATTTCTGTTCATTGCCTATTTCGCCTCGCCCTAGTGCGCATCTATCGTTCTTTTACTTTGAGTGAAAAAGTTGCACCTCTCTGTTCTAACTTTAAAAATGGTGCGCCCCAAAAGATTTAAGCGCGTCGCTTATGCGGAGTCCTCCGCTAGTTCTACTGTGGGGATTCCCCAGTTGCCCTCCACTTCGGTAGTTCCCCCCCTCGTCATTCGGGTTCGTCCCGAATCACCTCGAATTGTTCCGTCCGCTGGCCCTTCTGGATTCGTTCAGCCGCCGTCCCGGAGCCAAGCTGGCTCCGTTGTGCCTCCGGCGGCTTGTCGTTCCGGCCCATGTCGGCCGACGGCTAGAAAAAGTTGTGGGGTGCCTTTGCGTGTCCCTGCGGGTGGCCTTTCAGGCCCATCCGTTGTCGAGTCGTTTGTGCGACCGACCAGCCCGGTCCGCTCGGCTTTCCGGGCGTTTGTAGCCACCCCGGTGCCTCAGCCCCCGCCGGCGTCGCCGTCCGGAAGGGTGCAAAGTGCAGGCGGAATGCCAGCGCTTGTCCCCATCCGGCCGCCGACGTTGGTGTCTCCGAGTGTTTCGGTTTCCGGCTGCCCGACGCCACTGGTGTCGTCGGAGGGCTCCTCTTCTTCGAGCCCTTTAGAGCCTTTTGACTTTGAGACCCAGTATTCGCTCGAGGCGAATTACCTGGCCTCTCTGCTGACTAGTGAGTATCTAAATCGTTTTGTTGCACCCCCTTTTTTTTTTTTGTTTTATGTGTTAACTGACTACTTTTCTATCTCTTTTTTTTTTTTTTTTTTTTTTTTTTTAGGTTATACTACGCAGGAACGCATCGCGGCATACTATGCCTTTCGGCGTCATATGGATGCTCATCTATCTAATCTAGAACAGGACGACCAATATCGGATTCTTCCCCCTCATCGGGACAATTGATTGTCTGTTCAAAAAAAATTTTTTTTTTGGTTGAAACTTTGTATTTACTATGTCTGCTGTCAAATAAAACAAGGTTTTCTTTCAAATTCATTTTGTTTTGTTTCTTTTTTCGTTGGCTATTAAAAAAAAAAAAATTTTCTTCATGTATTCTCCTGCCTTCGATCAATAAAAGTTTTTAATTCTGACTTTTCTTTTTCGCTTCGTATTATTTTTTTTTTTTTTTTTTTGAAAGAAAGCAGTACAAAAAAAAAAATGGCGTAAAAATGGGAAAAAGTGGGACGAAAGCTATACTAGAATAAGACGAGGTAAATTGTATGGATCAATAGGACAAGAAAATGAAGTATAAAAATGCATTGAATCAACAGGAAAATGGAGTATAAAATGCGTTAAATCAATAGGAAAATGGAGTATAAAAATGCATTTAAATCTATGGAAAAAATGGAGTATAAAATGCGTTAAATCAATAGGACAAGTTAATAATGTGTCCGTTCTATTTGTTACTACTGTTAAACATAGGGGGAAATGCAATGACCTTCTTATCATTACACGTACAATACTTGGTTACTCGTCGTCCTCGGTGTCCATCTCTTGCTCTCCTACCAGCTGTTGGATTCCATTTTCGACGATATCGCCATCGTACGCGAGTCGCCTGATTTGGTCCAGATTTCGGCGGGCGGCTGTTGCTGCCTCCCGTAGGCGCAACAATATACGCCTAAGTTGATTTAAATAGCTCGGCAGAGTTCTGCTTTCTGGATCGTAGTCCTTTTCTTGATGTTTTTCTTCGCCCCTCCTTGACGGTGGGCGATCAGGGCGATCAAGACTCACCGTCGTTGCCGGAGATGCTTCATCCAGCTCCCAATTTTCTTGTTCTCTCATCCGATTTTCTACTTCTTTGTTTGTTGTATATCCGGATGTTCTTTTCATCTTGATCGGCTGAACGCGCACGCCGGACGGCGGTCCTTCTGGTGAATCTGGTGACTCTTGAATTTCTTGATTTTTCTTCTTGCTTGGCGTCCTGCAAAATTCTTCCCATTCTTGAATTATTTCTTCGGCTAGGTCTTCATTTCCGGGGCCTGCTTGGCTGCTTCCTCCGTCTTGCCGTGTCTCTTTTGGGGCTTCTTCTCTTCGTGTCACCATCATTTCCGTCCGCGTTCTATAGGTTGGTGTCTTAAGAATTTCTGGTGCGTGAATGACCGTTAATACCTTGTATTTGTTTTTTCGTGCCGCATCGTCCGCGCTTGCCGACCTTGAGCGTGGCCGCAAGTTGTATCCGGGTCCGTGCAGTTCTTCTTCCTCGGCTCTTTCTTCTGCTGGGTCGCGTCTCATCATTTTTGGAAAAATCTTTTCTGTTGCAATGTCTATTGTTGTCCGATGCGCTGCTGCTTTCTTACTGCATCGTTTTAATGTGTAGGCGTTCGTCTTTATATACCGACTTTCTGCTGACTGGCTTGTTTGATTGCATTTGGCTATTTGTTTGCAGCTGTTTGATGCTGCGTAGGCGTTCGAGCTATTTGAATCCGATACTCTGCGTGTTAATTAGTTATCTGGCATATGACTACGGATGTGCAACTGATATGCTGCTATATATATATTCTTCGAATGATGAGTCTTGCAACCGTTAACCTATGGCAGATCGTATGTTGCTATATGCGTCCGTCTTTGACGGCGCGATCGTATGGCCTGTGTGTTGTTCACAGAAGGGGGTTGGGCTTAGCTTTTTCCTTTGCCGACGATGCTCATTGGCTGTGGGCGGGCCAATGGCGTTGGGTTTGGGATTTTATGCGGCCGGTCCCTCCCTTTTTGTGATGGCCGCTCGGCTGCAGTTGCTTTGACTCTGTCTTTCTTTCTTTCTTTCTCTTCTTACTTTTCTTATGATAGGCTTGTGTGTGGATGATGCTTGATGGGTGAATAAATTGATACATATATATTCGAACCTTTGGTATGTTGCTTACGGTGGGCTCATCAGTTGATTTGCCTGAAGCCGTAGAGCGAACTCTGTCAGCTCTTTTTGATGCTTTATCTGCTTTAGTCTAAAATAGGCTAATGCCAGACAGGCAAATGATGCTATTGGGATGATCACTGTTGCTGATATTAAGCTCGTTTTTAATGATGTGGTCCAGTTGCTCAGGCTCCAAAATCGCGACTCAGCGTGTTTATTTAATGTGATCTCTGAAATTGATTCTCCATTATCTTCGTGGATCCTTGTTATCAGCTCGTTTATAACATTTTGTTGCTCGAATTCGCTCGTTTCGTAGGCTTTGTGTTGCAGTAGTTGATACTCCAGCTCGTTGTCATCGAGATCTGGGAACTTTTGTTGTAAGTTGATCGTTGCCAGGTGGTAGGTTGGATATACTCTTGTATAATTCTCAGATGTGTTATTCCAGGAATACGAATGACCATTTAAATTAATTATCTGATCCTTCCAGAAGCATTCTTGGAATGGGTGGAGCGAATAGCCATCCCGACCGACAGTATAATTGTCGAATCGAGGCTCGAAACCGCACTTCGTTTTCTGTCCTCGAATGGTGACATTCTTCGCTTCACATTGTTGAATTATCAAGTGTACTCCGTTTGGTTTCAATCGACTACACATAGGTAAGTTGTTAGCCATAGCTGCCTGCAATCCATTATTTTCTGCCAGTAGTTGTGTCGTATATTTTCTGAGCTGTAAGTTGCCGCAGTATATTTCTTTTATTTCCTTCAGCAGTGCGTTTTCTCTTTCTAGTGTTTTATCTTCGATATATTGATGATGTTGAGCCAATAGTGGTCCAATTTCTTCTGTTTTGCCACTTGTTTTCCTCCTTTCGGGTTCGAATATCCACTGCTGATTTGTCTTTTTTGGTGAGCAATTTACCGCCTCTACTCGTTTGTCTTTGTAGGCCTCCAAACAATAGACACCATCCGTTAGTGCCTTTGTTTGTGGATTCCAAACAAGTGGTATTATTTTTGGTCTGTAGTCCCTGCGTATTAATTCGCCTTCGTGGGGCATCTTTTGCATATCACATCTCTTGTTTGTTCTTTGTAACTCGTGGTCAACAAATCCCATGCAAGAAGATGAGTCTTTAAAAGATTGCACGATTAGCGTTTGGGAGAGTTTATACCATTGCTCTTCCACCGGCCTGCACTGATCCAATTCTAGCGTCTGAAAGTTCAAACACATTTTGTGTTGACGGTTAAATAATTGCATGCCCTCTTTCTTTGCTTTGTTGGGCAGCTCGATATATGCGTTCTTTAAGTTTGCTAATTTGTGAAACGTGTGATTGCAGAATTCGTACGTTTTCTCTTCATAGTGAAATTCCAATTGGTTTATTTCATCTACAAGCTTGAATGATCCGTCGTCTTGTTTTGTCGTGGTCCCTGTTGCGCATATTACTCTCTTTAATTTGCATTTTTCGTCTTTTTGTAGGATCGGTGTCTCCCAGATGATGGTGACGTCGCGGGATACTACTGATGTCTCGTCCGTTTTGTTTGTTAACACGCCGAACGGAGACATCACAGGGCAGGTAAGACAATCTCTATGTAGTTTTATCTTCTGTGTTGCGCAGTTCTTTTTAGTTTCGACTACCTCTTGCATCCAGGTGCCTTTTTGTGTAGGGTTTCCTTTGAATTCGTAAGCATTTTCGTTTAACTCTGTCATCTTGTTGCCATCGCAAACATGACTTTTAACTAGTTGCCTGCACTCGTCCGCTGTAGTCACGGATGTGACCATGGTGTCGATTGTGTCAAATGAGCCAAAAAAATATCCAGACGTTGTCCTTGTTTTTCGCCATGTCATGCATAAATCTGCGCTCCACACGGTGTGTGGTTCTTCCGTTACATAAAAATCATACGCTTCTATCACCGATTGGGTTGAAGTGATGTTATCGTCGCAATACGAGGGTAGGTTGATGTCCATCAAGCCGATTACTTCTGCGCGTCCGCAGTCGCATACGGTAATGTTGTTTCCTCCCGTCGTTTGAGAACTCGCTCCAATGATGAGTAGTACGAAGAACATCTGTAAGGGAAGGCGTTGCAGATTTGTATTGATTGGTGAAATACTTGTTCAACACTAAAGGTACAGAGAGGAGGGATGTGATCCTTTTTTTTTTTTGTTTTGTTTTGTTTGTTTTTTTTTTTTTTTTATTTTATTTTTTTTTTCGATATCCTTCCTTCTGTTGTTCCTCTAGTTTCTTCTTGTTTGTACGACGAAATCCTTGTATTTTCTTGGGAAGATGACTTCTCGCGTGAGTATTCTTCTTGGCGCTGCGACCTTAGTACCAGCATTTGTCACAGCAGTTTTTGAAGCTGTGACTCTTGCTTGTGTTACAGTCGCTGTCGCCGCTGAATCTCCTTTGCTCTCTTGTGCTTCATTCCCTATTATAGGTTGCGGATTTTTGGTGGCTGCTGCTCGAGCATCAGATTTTTCCTTAGCATTCGATGACGCTAAGGTCATCTCTTTTGCTCTCGTCGCGGCCGCCGTTGAATCTCCTTTGCTCTTTTGTGCTTCATTCTCTATTACAGGTGGCGGGTTTTTGGTGGCCGTTACTCGAGCATTAGATTTTGCCGTAGCCTTTGTTGACGCTACGGTCATCTCTTCTGCTCCCGTCGCGGCCGCCGTTGCTGCTTCTTGATTCTGATTTTCATTTGTGTGTATCCTGTTGTTTGGGTTGTTGTCAACTGGCGCTCGAGTGCGTGATTCCACGACAGTCAATTTTTTATCAGCTGTGAGGGTTTCACTCACTCTCGTTCCGGTTGCTTCTGAATCTGCTTCTTCAATGTTGTCTGTTTGTTTTTCGCTGTTACACTTTTTCATTCGATCTACATGCGTGACGTATTCTTTTCCTTTCGGCGTCAGCAATTTATAGTTCACTTCTGATTTCTTTTCTAGTACTGTATACGGTCCTTTCCACCTCATGTTGAATTTTCCTGGGATATCTTCATCCACTTTTATCATTACTTTGGTGCCTACGTCGTATGTCTTTGCTGTTTTCACTTTTCTGTCGTAGTATTGTTTTTGAATTTCTTGGCCTCTTGCCGTTGATTTTGCCAAGGTCCACATTTTGGCGAACGCCATATTTGGATCCGTTATGAGTTCGTTTCTTACCGGTGCTAGAACGTCTCCTGGTTCTCTTGCATCTCTTCCATACATTAAGTAATGCGGTGTATATCCGGTGCTGGCGTGTACCGACGTGTTGTACGCGAATGTCGCATGTGAAATGTAGTCGTCCCAATTCGTCCGTCCTTTTGACAGATAGCTGGCCAACATGTCTGTCAAAGTACGGTTGAATCTTTCGACTAATCCGTCACAGCAGGGTCTGTACGCAGTCGTTTTCTTTCTTTTTACACCCAGTTGACTGTAGAAGTCGTCCATTGTTTTTGATAAGAAATTTGTACCTTGGTCCGTCAGTACTTCTTCTGGTACTCCATGCGTTAAGATAATTTTATCTCTGAACGCTTCATGGACACTATCCGCCGTTTGATCTTTCATAGCCGCTGCTATCATATACCTTGTTGAATACTCGCCCATCACGAGTATATACTTGTTTCCTCTTTCTGTCAGGTCCATCGGTCCTTGAATGTCCATTGCCATCAATTGCCATGGCTTATCCGGAGGTGTTATGGGATTAAGTGGTGCTTTACTTGACCCTAAAGCTTTTCTCTTTTCGCAGATTGCACATTTCTTTACGTACGTTTTTATCTCTTTAATCATTCCAGGCCAGAAATACCTGCAGCGTATTCTGCCTATTGTTTTCTTTGTTCCTAAATGGCCTGCCAATGGGTCGTCGTGGTATCTGAATAGGATTTTTTCTCTTAGCGCTTCTGGGGCTAGTATCTTTCCGTAACTGGTTGCTAATAATCCGTTGTTTAACACCGTAAATTGCTCTTCTTCTGAATCCGATTCTTGTGGGTCTGTTGCCAAATCGTAAGTGGGTGGGTTGAGGGTATTTCTTTTGCCAGTTTTCTTTTCTTTATTGTTGCTTTGTATTTTGTGATACACTTCCTCCCTTACTGCGAATCTCTTTGCTTGTTTATCGTATGTCTCCCGGGCTGCCTTGCAGTAAGCATCTTTTCCTTGTTCTGTTGTAAGACTCTCCACAATGAGACAGATTGGCGCCGTTGTCACATGTGGAGGGAGATACGTCTTTGTAGGGAGTGGAATTCGACTTAATCCGTCTGCGTTTGCGTTTGCCGATCCTGGGCGAAACTTCACTTCCACATTATACTTTTGTGTTTGTAGGACCCACCGTGTTATTTTGGCCGTTTCGTTTTTTAATGGGTTTTTAAATATCTTCACCAATGCCTGACAATCGGTATATACTGTAAACTTTGGACCGTAAAGGTATGTGTGGAATTTTTCTAGCGCGTAAATTATTGCATATAGTTCTTTGTCGAGTGTGCTCCATCTTGCCTGAGTGTCAGTCAGATGTTTGGATCCGTATGCAATTACTACGTCTCTTCTCTTGCCTTCCACCCATTGGGTTTGTCCCAATACTACTCCAACGCCGTATCCTGACGCGTCGGTTTGCACTATATATTCCTCCATGAAATCCGGGTGTGCTAAGATGGGTGCCGTTGTCAATCTGAGCTTAAGTTTTTGGAATGCGTTTTCTTGTTCAGTGCCCCACACAAAATCGACGTCGTTTTTAGTCAGTTCTGTGAGTGGGTGGGCGATTTTGCCGAAATTTCTTATGTACTTTCTGTAAAATCCAACAAATCCTAGAAAGCTTTTTACATGCTGTTTATTTTCTGGTACAGGGTAATTTTTTACTGCCTCAATTTTCTTTGGGTCTGTCGCGGAACCTTCTTCTGAGATTATGTGTCCTAGGTATAGTACACTCAATTCGAAGAAACAGCACTTGGAGAGTTTTAGTTTCATCCCTGATTTTGCGATGAGGAAAAATATTTCTTCGATATGCTTGATGTGCTCCTCTTCTGTTTTCGAGAATATGATCACATCATCTAAGTATACTAGTGCAAATTTCCCAATAACTTTCCTCAGAATTTCAGTCATAATTCTTTGGAAGCATGGAGGTGCATTGGTCAAACCAAATGGCATTCTTTTGAATTGGTAATGACCATTTTGCGTTGTAAAGGCTGTCTTGTGCCTATCCTCCTTCTTTATTGGTATTTGCCAGTATCCACTGATGAAATCAAGCGTCGAGAAATATTTTGCTCCCTTCAAGTCGTCTTTTATTGCTTCAATACTAGGGATTGGGAATTTGTCCTTTATTGTTACATCATTTACGAATCTGAAATCGACACAGAATCGTATTGTTCCATCCTTCTTTTTCACTAATAGGATTGGTGAACTATACGGACTTTTACTTTCTTCAATCACATCGTTTGCTAACATAATTTCTACATGTTTTTCTATAACCGGCAACATCACTCGTGGCTGGCGTCTTGGTGGTATATATACTGGAGGGCCCACTGTCGGAATACTATGTTCTTCTCCAATGGCTTCGCCGAAGTCCGAATCTGAAGTGGCGAATATGTGTTTATTTCTTTCCAGTACTTTTCGAAGGTCTTCTTTTCTGATTTCTGTTTTTCCGATCAATTCTTTTATTTCTTCTTCGAGTTTTTGATGTATAATGACGCATACTTGACATGGTTGAATTTCTGATACTTTGGCCACGATGTGGTACTGTTTGCCGTTATTTTTGTATGATATCCGCCTGCTGGCGGTGTTTATTCGAAACTCTAGATTTGTTATGAAATCCATTCCTAGGATGCAACTAACCGCTAAATTTGGTACTACGTGGAAGTTGCTTTTAATCGGGTCGCTATCCACCGAGTGTAGTTTCACTTGCAGTTCTACTGTTTTAACTTTTGGCATTGGATCCCCACATGCTGTAATGAGATTGAGGTTCTCTATTGATCTTTCCTTCTTTGCTGTTTGCGGTATCTGTTTTTCGAAGTCGGAGGAGATTACACTCGTTGTGGAGCCCGTGTCTATTAAAGCTGCTACTCGTCTGCTGCCTACTGTCACTAATATTGTAAATGGCTTATACTGTATTTTACACTGGGATGGGTCGCATTGCTTTGTTGATACATGTCCGAATGCGATTATTTCCGTACGTTCTTGTAGTTGTTGAACGGTCTCCTGGTTGGGTCTCTGGGAGCTTGAGTTCCTCTCACGTTTTCTTCGCGCCATCTTTGGTATTTGCGACACGCTCTTTTTATGTGTCCTCTATTCTTGCAAAAGAAACAGGTTCTGTCTTCAAGTCCTCCCGGGATCCCTCCGTTCCTTTGGTTATCCCAATTTCCTGTAGTACGATTTAGCGGATTACTCCTTGGTGGTTGTGTTTCTTGTGCTCCTTGACGTTGATTCTGTCTCCAGTTGTTATCACCTTGCAATCTTTGTCCCAGCGGGTAATACCGCGTGCGTCCGTCCACGTCCTCCGGGTTTTGCCTTTCTCTATATCTTGGGCTATAACTTCTGCTCCTTCCGGAAAAACGGACTTGTTTATCTCCTTCTTGCTTTTGTTCGGATATATGTGCTACCGTTCCTGCTGCTACACCTGCGGGGTCAGCAGACAACTGTATGTTAGCTATAGCTTGCATAATCTGTTGCGGGTCCCGGACATTCAGGCCAGTGACGTTCAGGCCAGCGACGTTCAGGCCAGTGGCCTGAAAGTCCCCGGCCACTGGCCTGAATGTCCAAATCCTTTCAGGCCAGTGGCGGCAGTAGGTAAATTTTCATTTTCAAAGTCTTGAGTCTCTACATAGGCCTACCCTGTTTTGGCGTTTTTTGTAATATATTTAGAAGTTGGAAGGGGTATTTTTTTTCTGCCAAGGCAGTTTAAGTCAGTTTTAGCATTTAGGGAAGTTTTTCTTTACAAGTCCCAACCAAACAGTTTTGGGCAGCAAATAAACAAAAGTAAGTCGATAGAAAACAAAATTGATGAAAAGAAATTTTGGGGCGGTTGATTGGAAGAATAAGTATAGTAAGCGAGCACTTCAATTCTCATGAAGCTTTTAAATTTGATCTGAGACGACATCTAAAGTCCTTATCTCCTAAAGAGTTCCCGAGTTAAAATTTCTCGCTGACCTCATGCGAAATCAATCGTAAATTTGTGTGTATGTAAAGTTCAAGTATTTTATGGTTTTATGGTCAAGAGGTAATGGTTTAAAAAGTTCATGATACAATTGATGTGATATCATTTCGAATTTCCCCTAAAACCAAGTAAAAATGTATACATTTTTTTTAGTCATCCCTTACAGATATCCGACGCTTTCCTAACTTATTGCTACCCAACTAAAATTTAAAATCACAGACTATTTCAATAAAATTCGCTGCCTTTTTTCTTTTGAGGGGGGGTCATTCATTTAAGACTAGAGTTATTAGGGAAGTGGGGTGGCTATACTTTACTGGCCTGAAAGTCCCCTGGTACTGGCCTGAATGTCTCCCGTTCAGGCCAGTGGCCGGGGACTGGCCTGAATGTCGCTGGCCTGAACGTCACTGGCCTGAATGTCACACATCCTCTGTTGCAATTCGGGGTTTTTGTTTTTCTCGTTTTCTTGTTGCTCCGCTTTTTTATGGGCTTCTGATTCCTCTGTCAGGCGTCGCAAGTCCACGACTTGTTCGCATACTTGTGCTTTTTCCACTACTTCTTCGTAGGTATCTGTTGCTTTCAAGCTATTCCATAGGCTTGTCCTGATGGTTAGGCGCATTCCTTTCAACAAAGCCTCCTTTTTAACAGCGTTTCTTAGTTGTATTACTTCAGCGTCCTGGCTTTCTGCCGCTGCTCTTCCGTAGGCCGATTTGTATAGCTCGTCGATGCGGTGTCTGTATTCTCGTATGCGTTCGTTGAATTTCTGCTCTATCTTGCTGAGTTGCGCTCTTCTCATATCTTGTATCGTCGCGTCATCGAATCCCGCTTCCATGGCTGCTGTCCACGCTGCAAGGTCCGCTTTGATATTTACTCCTAGCGAATTATTAAATGCAGCTGATGCTCTCCTTAGTTTGGACTGGAAAAATTTCAACTTCTGATCTTCGGTCCATCCAGCTTCTACGCCAACTCTGTTTGCTTTCTTTAGCCAGCTTTCAAATGTAGTGTTGTCATCTAGGTCGCCACTGAATTCTGGAATATCTTTTCTATAATTGACGGCTGCTAGATTTAGCATTCCCGTTGTCATGGCTGCTGAAAATGTTCGGAAATCTCCTGGATCGATTCCTCCGGCGCCTACTTGTCCAATAGGTCCTTGGGGTCCAGGTGGGCCTTGGGGTCCTGGTGGTCCTTGGTTGCCTGGAGGTCCTTGGTTGCCTGGAGGTCCTTGCTGGCCAACTTGCCCTGGAGCGCCTTGTTGTCCTGGTTGTCCATCTTGCCCCGGCTGGCCATCTTGCCCCGGTTGTCCCGGTGGTCCTTGTTGGCCTGGTGGCCCTTGTTGGCCTGGTGGCCCTGGCGACGGTGTTGGGGTATTAGGCATTTCCTCTTCTGTATCCGTCTGTTCGGATGAGTAATCTTCTTGGGTTGATGAAAGGCTTTTGTCGAATGCCGGGATTTCTGTTTTGTTTCTTTCGAATATGTCGATGAATTCTTTATCGACGCCAGCTATTTCTTTTTCTAGTTTAGTGATCTTTGCTTCTCTTTTATCGTTTTTTGGCTTTTCCTTAAGCTTTAGTACTTTGTGTTTGAGTTCGAAACTTCTCGTACTTAATTGCTGTAGACGTCCTGCAATTTGGCTTGGCCTTTGTGATCTCCGCAGTTCTGTCTCTGGTTTTGTTTCTACGCTGTCTTTCGGGACCACTTGGTTTGAAGGTGAGTCTGATTTTATATTTACCTCCAATTTGGGTTGTCGGTTGTCGGTCATGTGGGTCCTTGATGTTCCTTTTCTGGGTCGAACTGTCGTCGTCTCCAGATAGTTCACAAAATGTTCAAATTTGCACAATAGAGTTTAGACACTTGTACAAATTGAAAGGTTCAATATTTTGGCACGTTCACCACTTGTAAGGCTCGTTCCAGCCTTACTTTACTTGTAAGAAATGGAGACGCAACGACTTGTACGAGGATGACGTTTGTATTTGAATACACGAGATTAAACATAAAAGTACACGAATGCGACTATTCAATATCAGAATAATAAGAGAGAAAGAGTTTACCAGCGTGAAGGCCTGCTCGGAGAAGACTGGTTATACAAGGGAAACAAGGGGGCTTTTATACTGGTCAAGGCGGAAGTCAGCGTCGTAGATTGATCTCGTTATTGCTGTTATTGCCGTGTTGGGATTGATACTCTTGCTGATGTCGATATCGCGGTGTTGGGAATGGATACCTCCCGTGTATCGACATCAGGGTGTCGGCAATGGATACTTCCCGTGAGTCAGCCTCACGGTGTCGGCACTGGATACCTTCCGTGAGTCAGCCTCACGGTGTCGGCACTGGATACCTTCCGTGAGTCAGCCTAACGGTGTCCGAGAGCGGATCCTATTTGCTCAACGGACTCGTTTGCGCAGACGTCTTTTGAATTGCGCGCTTATGGCTGTCTGTGCTATAGATGCGCCGCTTGTTTGCTGGTTGCGGGTGCCCTCCCGTGGCTGGGTTCGGGTACTACTCTCTGCCAGAGCGGTGAGTTAGCCCGATCCTTACAGTTCGTTGGATTTATAGTGGTAAAAAAAACATTTTTAACACTCAAAATTCCCTTAGAAAATATCCAGGGTTGCTATAACAACGGTGAAAATATTAGCGGTAGACGGAAAAGTGAGTACAAGATCTGAATCCGAGATCTTCGTTTGTTCCTTTTAACGCGTACATTTTGAATCTCGTTCTTAATGACGCTACTAGCTGTTGCGTTGTTGTTTTTTTAAATTATTCATTCACAAGTTCTTCCTCAATTTTGCCTTACCTAACAATTAACCCGTTATATGAAACTCGCTGGGAAAGTCGTATCGATGCCATCAAGCCCCTTTGCTATTAACTTGAAAATGAGTACGACACCTAACAGAATCTGGAAAACAACGAAACTTTAGTGAGGCCCAATGGAACTAAAACGCGTGTGGAAGCACTTTCACTACCCACATAGAAAAGTGATTTCTTTTTTCGCCGCAAACTAGTCCAGTTGTCCAAAAGATATCTTAGACTTAAAAAATATATCTAAAGGAATTCCAAATGAGGGGAACTTAAAGATGACTACAAAACTGATTTTTTAAGGCTACCCTAAACTTGTCCACCCACAGGGACTTCAATTAACGACAACATTTGGACTACCAAATGGAAACCGAATTTGTTAGTTCTTACGCCTACCTTAAGATTTTTACTTGCATAATGTTGTAAAAAGATTAATGTACATAAATAGTTCACCAACAAAATGAAATTTATTTCTCTCATCAAAGGAAATACAAAAAATTCAAGCCTGTGTGGAAAAGAGCTAGGCAATTTGACTGCTTTACCCATTACATCGAAAATGTTACAAGTTTGAATTTCAGAAAGAGTTGATACTTTGAACTAATTAATATCAGATGAAGGCACTGAATAGTTAAAGTTAATCTCTGATTTTAACCTGTTTCGACAAAATTTCTAACTATGGCAACAGACAGATCATTTAGGAAAATACAGTTATCTGGTTCCTCGCAAGTAACTTGCCACTCGCCAATTTTTTTTGCTCTTTTAAACTGTTTCACTTCAATTTCAGCATTCAAATTGATAGGGCCGTTTACATGAATGTTAGTAAAATGAATGGAACCATTTTCTAAACGTTCCTTAGAAGGCAGGGAAATGCTCTTTTCCTCGTGTAACCGTTTAACTATCTGCTGTAGCGGTTTGTCATTTTTCCGGAGGTATTTTTTCATTAGACCATAATGATTCTCAAATCAATATGCGCTATATGAATAAAGGGTCCCAAATCTTATCGCATCGTCCGCAACATGAAGCAAAGCGTGAACATTGTAACTAAGAAAGGCCTTGTTATAAAGTATTTGTGCTTGACGGACATAACGATGGAGAAAACATTGAGCCTGTTCATTATCATTTACACACCACTCATTACATGAATAGAAATTTAACGGCAACATGAAGACATAGGAAGTGATCATAAAAGGCTTTTGGGAGGCATGGTTTTAAAACGACTACTCCAAGATAGTGTAAAAACAGCCTCAATTCTGAAACCTTCCAGTGGCCTAAATGTTTAATTGATTTTGTTTGTCGGTTAAAATGAAGTCTAGAAAAACCAAAAGGTGTCTATAGATATCTGTGTAGCGTTAGGCAGAGTAATTCTACGTATGTTTCTACCCTTCTTTGACCCAAAAAGGAAACTAAGCAATCTTTGCATTACTCCTATATATCAAAGAGATGCATTGGATCAAGCGGCACATTATTTACCATGTCAAAAAAAAAGTTTCTCTTCAATTGATGCCTCATGATGGTGTTTACCACATTCTTTATCCCGAAAACTCTGATTGGTTCTGAGTTGGCCAATGTTGACACCCGAGCCCGTGCATTTACTACAGCCATGCAAATAAGTGGAGTGCTCTTTGGTACACGTCACCGTAGCTCTGGCTGGTGCATCACAAAAAAGAGCGGAAATTTTAACTCTAACGTTTTCTCCGTTTCTCCAAAACCTGTCATATAACAGTACAGCTTCCGTTATGAAAGATGTTAAGAATACGTTAGAGCTTTGCGCTTTAGAGTAAGCATGAAATATACAGATTCTAAATGGTGGAGAGTCGGGAAAGAGGGAATGAAGCCAAAAATTGCAGTGAACTGGCTGGTGGAACTGTTATGCAACTTAAGGTCATCAATACCGACAAAAATAGGTAGAAGCCCACGGATAGTCTGCCCAACACTCAACATTCTAAATACTTTTAGCAATCAATTTTGGAGACCGAAATGTTTGTAGTAACCGGGTGGAACATCCAGAAGCTACACTTTTTTTCTATCAGTTGGAACCAGTGTCTTTGTACATTTCGGCAATTCTGGGTGATACGGTTTTAGGATGCGTAACAGCTTGTCACACTGCATGTGAGGAATATGGATCCTTCCATATTCCAACTTGCCATGAATAAAGTTTTTCCTTCAATGATTGACCAGCATTGTCGATTGGCTCATCGTCTGCAATGTCAGAGTGTGTGTGGCTCGCCTCATCGAAACTGCTACTACTTTTCTCGGCTTCTAATGAAGCATCATAGGAAACTTCACTTTCAGTGAAAGGTGATGGCACAGAAGAATGTGTCTAAATAAAATAAATGTATCCACAGTGAATGAACAAAATAAAGTTAATAAAAAACCTAATTACATCATTTGCGGTTGAATTGCACTCCACTACACTCTGATTCCTCTTGGGTGGAAGTGTTCTCAATTGGACTCGTTGCAACAATACTTCCATTGTCATCCATATCTGATGAACTTAAGCCATCAAGTTCATTGGCAAAGATAAAAAAGAGGCGTGTAATTGACTCTCTCTCCGACTACGTCTTGAAGCCATATTAATTAAAATATAATATAAATAATATATATAATATATAATATTATTTGAAACAGTCTTAATTTTGCGTTTCTACAGTAAGCAATAATCAATTGACTCATACTTAATGAAATGTGTTTTAATTTATACCTTGAAATGTTCTGTCATGAAAACTTGGAACAACAAGAAATTGAATGGCTCACTATTAAGTGTAACTGTAACTTTCATTTTTCAACTGCTTGAGTTTTTACTAGCGTGCATCGTGTTGCCACACTGCGTCACCAACCAATCAATATTTTACACTTAGGCATTCTGCTTTACGTGCGGACTACGGCAGGATATGTAATAGATGTAAAACTCGAACAGCGAGATTAAAAAAAATTCTCGCGAGTCTGAGGGATCTAGAAAGATCCTGTATTTCCTCCGATTCACACGAAGCTGGCCCTAGTGGCGAAAAACAGCACCCGGTCTTTAATAACGATTTGACAATGCCACTTCGTAAGGTGGATAACTTGAAACAATTTGAAAAACAACTTGACTTTCCCGAAATAAGATATAATTGGTAAGCTGTTAAATGTTGTGAAATTTGGTATTAACGTAGTGCAATGAATTTTTGTTTACAATTTTAGATAGGTACAAGCAGAGCGTTTGGGTTTGACGACATCAAAAATGTGACACGGAGAGCATGGAAGGAAACCATGGCAGATTCCTTAATGAGTCAGTTTACCTGGACTGACCAACTGAAAAAAAGGTAGCACTGAGGAGATGGGTCTCTCTCTCAAAATCCAATTTGGCTTAAACAGTATTCGGTAAATTTCTTTTAGTTACTTTACGTTTTACATGATTTCATTATAAAACACACTAATAATTCTGTATGCTTCTTTTACAGAGGCAATTAAACAAGATGATTTCAAAGACGGTACACTCAACCAACTTCAAGAAATCAACAAAGATTTCGGGGGATTGGCTCAAGGCTGCATTGAAGAGTCAACAAAAAACGTAGCTGGACGGCAATCATTGCATGGTGACGGCGACGGCAAGTCATCTGATGCATCATGTTCCGAAATTCATTGTATCATTTATGTCATTGGAAATAAATTGCCAATGGAAACTATGTAGCCGTGCGTATTTCATTATACAATGGAGGATTATTTTAATATTTTCAAAGGACAACTATATGTTGGCTATCCGTGTGCATAATGGTCCGGGTTGAATCATATATATATTAAATATAGACATCTTAATGGCGACATTAAGAAATATTCATGACATCTTTCAGTTGACGTTATGTAATCATAATTTGGTCTTAGTATTAAAAAGATTACATTAAGAAAGCTAACGTGTGGTCAAAACTGTCTAATCAGAGATTTTTTTCAGTTAAAATTTGCCATCTTTTCAAAGAGCCAAAAATGCTCACTCAGACAAAAATCAGTAGTCGTATGGGCATCTTTAATCTATGCGGGTAGCAAAAAATATTGCCAAATTCAACTTTACCTGCTTTTTTGTTCTGTGGCATGATGTTTTTTATGAGATTAATATTCTTAAATGAGTGGAAACGGATTTGTCACAGGCCGCAAAACATCTGGATCGAACAAAACAGTTTCTCGTCAATCTAAGATCCGAATAGGGATTCGCTTTAGTTATCGCTAAAGCTAAACAACTTAAGAAAGAAATAATAGTCGAGCCAATTTTTAGATCTGAACCAACAGTCCAAGTTCGTCGAACCGGTCGTAAATTCAATTAGGAATCAAGAGATGAACCGATTTCGGATCCAATGGCTAACTTTTGGACGGAAATATTTTTTTATGTGATTGCCATTAATCCAGTCGTTGAAAGGTATGATTTGTTAAATGAACACAGATCTTTTTTCTCGTTTTTGTACGATATTACAACTGTTAAACTTGACGATAACTAATTGAAAATATGTTGTACTGCCTTAAATAACGCTTTGTCCAGAAAAATGCAACATTTCTACAGATGATATTTTTATCGGACAGCGATCTCTCTCCCATCGATTTCCTTTACCAAGCGAAGATAGAAAAATAATTGAGAAGATAGAAAAATAATTGATTCTAGTACTCTTGCAGCCTAAACATTCATTGTTCAAAATTGATGTCGTCATTCTATCCTAATACTGTGATCGCATTACGAATTTCAAATCTCAATCAAGCGATTGAAAAATTTGCCCAAAAAAATCGCGGAAAGTTCCAATAAGTCTCATTGTTCGATTTGGAATTCAATTTGCAAGATATTCTCATGTCTCGTCATTTATCAGCAATCTTGTAGCGTGTGTTTTCTATGTTATACTGTTATTTACCCAGAAATATAACTAATCCAGATATACGTAAACGAAAGCTTATGTTAAAATAGACGATATGTTTTCAAATATGGATTTTTTTAAGGGGTGACAAAAACAGAAATAAATTTGCACCCCTGTCATTTTGGGTCGGGGAGGCCTGATGTCGTGACGTCAATTATATCATTGCATTAGAGATTATTAATAAATCAAATAATTTAATTAGTGAGATCCATTAAACAACAAGATTTGTTATTATTTGCCTTTCAATAAGAAACAATTCACAAAGGCCAGGGTTGAAACATTAAAAAAGTGATTTTTACCCATTAGACAGACAGGGAAACGTTATACACAACGTATATGTTGCGCTCAAATGTAATTCTTCTGAACCTATAGTTAAAAGAAAAAAATATTATAGAGCAATACCAGTTTTAAAATCGTAAAATATGGACAATTTATTAATCTTACAATCCCAAAACTTGAAGTGGGAGGAACTTTATGTATTATTAAAAGTTTTATTGCTGAAAAATGAATGGAATTTAATGGCTAGCATCCAAGACCTGTTGACAAAGTGTCATTAATTTGTGTACTAAATAAATAATAAACTAAACTTTCTTTGAATCCAACCCATTAAAATCAATAAAATTCACGTACACTAGGAATTTGTTTCCAAGAATCATAATTTCTCCATTTTTTATTTTAATAAAATTTTAATCAAAACAACCTTGTCATTTTCCATAATACCGCAGTTTTTAAGTTGCCTTGAACTTAATCTTAATTTATGTAACGGTGTTTGCTCATATTGCATCCTGTACAGCCCGGGAAGTAGGGGATCTTTGGATTGCTCATCAATTGACTTAATGACATCTGGATTTCTGCGTTAAGAACTCTAAACAGGAGATTGCTACGTCCTCCCATGTTTCAATTAACAAGCTGTATTAAAGGTTTTCCACTTTTCTTTGCCTTTTCTCTACCAAATTCTTAAGTTTACCCAATTGATTTTGAAAAACCAAACACCTACTATTTCCAACAGCGCCCAATCGACGTCATTCCCCCGACAAATGACAAATATTATGAAAATTAAAAGTGATGAAGTCATCACCATAAAGGACTGGACTCTGATTAATAAAAGTAATCAAAAGAATATTAGCTTATCCGATGTTTTATTCTGTTTTAGCACTGTTTTTACAAGACATAAAATGAGAATTGCCACACGAAGGAGCATAAAATAGTTATATACTACGTCAGGATTCTGTTTGTTTTTTAATATTACAGTTAATAATACATACAACAATAATAAACGAAATTTCGTCGTCTTGAACCGTGACAGTTCCTGTCATGTCCACATTTTCCTACTAAATGATATATGGATTAGTTCTTCAACTGCGATAAGCAAGTGTGATATTTTTGTTATTAACTGGGAAGTCATTTTGACCCAGTTATTTTTTTTTCATACACCCTAAATAGACAAGATTTATGGGATCAATGAAAAAAACAATCGATCATATCAATCACCAGATTTCCAAAATGGATAATCCTTCATATGATTCTCAACCAGATCACGATTTTGAAAGGATTCATCTTTTACTGCTCCAGCCTCCAGGTGAAAAATCGAATATGATAAACTAAAATGTCCACCTGGTTGCAACACCATAAACGTTGTTGTTTACACACAGGATCAGCAACAGTATTACTAATAGACCCACAACCTCTAATAATAATAGACCCATAGATTGCTTTTTTTTTACGGATGGAAACTACTGAAGGTGACGTAATGAATTGGGATTTCTGCTATTGCCAGTTTACCACTAAATAGGTTTCTATTCAGTATTTTGTTGGTGCAGATTGCGGCAATGAAACTTTGGTTTTAATCACTCGATGCATATATTTCTCAAATTAAAGCCCTACTAGGAATTAATAGTTAAAGTTGTTCTCAACGATTTTTATCTGTGTTTCTTGGTGGCCTCCTCAAATAGTATTAAGAAAAATTAAAGTCAAGCTTGGTAGTTTAGATATAAAAAAATTAAAAAAAATGTTTGTTGATAATTTAACAGGTAAAACCGTCCAAAAGCCATGAATGGTTTGTCAGCTTAATAAATCCAATAGTAATGACAAATGCGAAACGGCCTACGTATTCAAACCCAAGTATGGAACAGGAATTTCTCGAAACGTTTGTGCATGAAACACGACAGTGATGATCCACTAAATAAAAAAATGACACCTGTTGAGGTATTTACTATTTCAAAGAAAAAAATAACTTAAGTAACTTAAAATTATTAAAAAAAACAAAAGGGTGCAGATTTTTTTCAAATCCTACAAATGGGGTACAGTCAAAAGTATTTTGTGTAAAGGCAGACAACGCATAAAAGAAAGGAACTTTGTCTTTTGCGCTTCAAAATATGATTTATGATTCAAGATTATAATGCAGCTAGAAATATGTTAGGATTTGTGGGACAACCGATGTGGTCAATTTGGCAGCAAAAAGCAAAGATGGACTTAAAGTAATAGGTCATCTTGTGACGGATATGAGGGATACAATCAAATTATTTTGGTGATGAAGGCCTTGGCGAGATGGCGGTGGCCTTCACCATTGGTAAATTAACTAACTATCTACAATAAACTAACCAATGGTGCCCTACCCACACAGCACACCTCCCTCTTGGGATCCTCCAAAAAGGAATCTTAGCCTCCAAAAGATTACGGTAGTAGAGGCAGGAGGTACTGGGGAAGGTTGCGGGAATTTAAGTATATATTACTTCTGCGTGTGTGTTTTTTTTTAAATAAGACTTCTCCAAAGAAGTTAGGAGGTCTTCAGGACTGCTGATCTATTTTCAACAAACTCTTATTTAAGTAAGGTGGATCACAATGAACTAGCTTTAGAATATTTCCAGATACATTGAAACAAGTTAGCAGTGGAAATCATGTATACATAATACAAAAAGAAATAAAATAAGCAAATTTACAAAAGTTTGTTAAAATGAGAGTTGAAAAATGCATTTTTATCAATAAACCGAAAACATTCAACCGTGCCAATTAGACGTAACGCAAAAAAGCTACAGTGTAGGCAAGAATAAAACGACAGCACATTTTTTCTTCTCACACTTTAACTCAATTTTAATTTGCCGAAAAATCTCTATTGAATTAGTTGCAGTCATAATGACAAAAAATGTTACACACCTTTAAAAAATTTATATCTCGTTAACCAGTTTATATATCAATGCATCAATAAAAGGTACATCACTCGTGTTTCAAGCATGAGTACATAACTAAACAACTTACAAATCCAATGTAAATCATGAAGCATATAAATACGTCAAAATATGTTTAGGTACATAGAATAATAACGGTGTATTGGTTAGCATGCTTGATTACGATGAAAATGGATGCAGGCTCGATCCCGGGAAACGTCGAATTTCATTCGAGTCTTTTTATGAGATGTACTGATGATTCTTTGATGTTTTTAAGATGTATTGAGGAACTTCTCAGATGTAATTGTTGTTCTTATTTCATGTTTAAGTCCAAATGTAATTTTTGTTCTAATTTCATGTTCAAGTCCAAGTATCCTTCAATCAGTACCGTCATTCCATTATCGTCGGTTGCATGGAGGAAATCGAACGTGTTGGCCCTCAAACAATCCTCTAGACTTGGCGAAGGATGCAATTCTTTTAAAATTAGAGAAATATTACTAGATGTTTTGCACTTAAAAATAGATGTTAAAGTTGTGTACTTTAAAGGACGGAAAGATTTCACCACAATAAAAAAAATTGAAGGATGCTGACAAATTTTCAAAATACTCAAGAAAATTAATAGATAACGAAGCGTTATTCACTTCCAGCTTCCCATAAGGAAGATAATTGTTGAAAATGGACAAAATGTCATCAATTAAAGAAGAACTAAAGTTTTTTTCCTGCAGCCGAGAGGCTATTACGTCGGTTGGATCTGCACACAGCATCTGGCTTAGACTCTACAATATCTATGCCAGGTAGATCGAACAGCCCTTAAGTGAACCATGCACGGAGCATCTAGGAAAGACTATGATATCCTATTGTTCAAGCTTCAAGTGTGAGGGTTGCTTTTCTAAAGGCCGCCTTATATGTCATCAAAAATGCGGTTTTCAATCAATTGTAAAAATTACGGCTCTTCTGTGTCTAATGAGTTGGCTGATGAACCAGTTTCAAATGCAGTAACTAATACCACGTATGCTTTTTTTTTATCTATGTAAAAATAATGACATCACTATACAATAGTGGCTACACTGATACTAAAATAGAGTTAACACGAGGTCGTTACTTTAAATAATACTATAAGCAGGTAGGAGAACCATCGTTTGTTGAGCGCTGCGTCTACATATGGATATGTTACCCTCCTAACTTTCCCTCTTTCCTTCAATTTTGACGTGACTGCAATTGCTGTAATCAAAACCATTTGCAATCGAGTTAGTTATCTAAGTTTGAAAGTTGTGAAGATAAGTTATTTGGCTGATCAGGCTTAGCTTGTCCATGATAAAATTTATTCTCAAATTTCTTGGCACCTTCATAATGGAGACAAAGGATTGACCAAAATTGACACTTGGAGAAAGAATCATTTTTATAAAAATAGTCTAAAGAAGCTGTTATACCTTCCAGTAGATTAAACTTAAAATACCGCTTGAACTAACTTCAATTGTTTAACTTTACGAGGTGTACCCAACAGTGTTTTATAAGTATTGGGGCGAAAAAAATTACACTATTTCTGGAAACGTTGGACTCCATGGCCCAATCAATAGTATTTTCTCTGAAAATTCGTTGCCTTTCTTTAATCCTGAATTCTTCATCCACACATTTAAGGTTATAATAAAAATCAGTTAAGAGATGAGTATATGGGACGCTAATAGTAAGGCTAGACGAAGTTAGTTCTAACTGTTATAAAGTTTTTTACTGAAGTAAAAGTGGATCACACTTTCTTGCAAATGTCCCATTTGCTCATAGAACTTAACTTATTGATTCTTAACGATCCACCATTAAAAGAGTTGGTGCATATACTAAAGCCGAAATTTGATAGTTGAACAAACCCTGTATTTGCCTGATAATTCTTATTTTTCTGCTTACAAAATTAACCTGCTTCAAAGTGGGATCGGAAACAGAAAACTAGGAATCAATTCTTTGTTAAAAAAATATTGAAGCTTCGCTCCAGTAATTAAATTTACAACCTAATTCTTTCATTTTGATTTAGATTTGCCAATTTTATGTTTTTATAGACACCTATATTGAGATCAGAAGAAATTTTCCACACCCGGGTTGCATTTTGAACTCTCCTCAATGTTGTGCCTATGTTGTATAAACCAAATTTGATATTGGATGGCCAATTCCAGCCCGATATTATCCCAATGTTGAAAGTGTATGCGGGTCGCTTCTAAGCCAACTTGAAAAAAAGAGATTAGGTATACGTCGTTGGAAATATTGCATTGGCACAATAATGAAATAGCAGGTAGCGAAACGATACTGTTACAAAGTTGGTGCGATATTTAGAATCCGCTGTCAAACATTTGTCGACGACTCGGGTTGAAAAGGGCCTTTCATATTTGGGCCCATGTACAGAAACCAATATTATTCCAAAATAGCTTTCTGATCTTGGCCCAGGCTTTTTTTTCTTGTCACATCGATATTGTGATTTCAATTGTTATGTACGCGTCGTGATGGTTTTCCCCAACCGAACGTTAGATGTCCCTCTCCCCCTGGTCGCCTGGTCGGACCAAGCTCAGTCTAGTTTAGACCTCACGTGTAATCTGTGGCGTCTCTCGTATACGGCTCATCTAATACAATTGCGTCTATTACTATCGACGACCAAGAAACATAACATCAATATTACCCCAACAAAATATTGCCACAGTCAGGCTACAACCAGCAGCGATCCAATATCGCAGATACGTTAAAATCAGTACACTGTTAGATGTTGTCCATTATGTATTGAAACTTTTCAAGAAGCTTTAAAACAAGCATCGCAAAATTGAAAAGAAAAATTCAATCTGGAAGATTATCATTAGAAGAATGATAATTGCCAGAAGAGTCGTCTCGAGCTGTATTCTTTCTTTTTACGATTTAAGCTTTTGGGGGTGATATTTTTTGTATTCTTCTAATGAAATTTTATAAATGTTGCTGTCTCTCGGCATCTTTCGCGGTAACCCTTTTTATTAGCTGTTAGGGTAAATAAATTTCAAACAGCTTATAAAATTTTCGATGTAGAGACTTTCTCAAAAAGGTGAAAATAAAGTAAAACCTTAATACAAACGAAAGACTGAAGTCTAATTATGATTTCTCACCTTCATTGAAGATCCTTCAACCACTTTGAACACATTCATTGATTTAAATACAATTTTCCTCTCTTTGGGTATTTGCGCGTTGAATTGTAGGCGCAGTTCGGACTTTGGACTTTGGTGACTATAATTTGGCTTGGATTAGCGATAAAGAAAAAAAACCTGTAAATGACAGTAGTTAAATAAAATTTAAGGAACCTTAACGTTTATAAAAAATGTCACGTTAATAATTTTTTCCACGCAACGGCATCGTTATTCAATAGCTCTTCTTTATCGTTGAAATATTAGACGCTGTATAGAGGAAGCATTATAGAGGCTTTACTTCCTGGGGCAAGGGAATTTCTCTCACATTTAAGGACAGCAAATCGCATATGACAATTTTATAGATTCTTCAAAACATTTTTGACGTCCTGACCCACACTGTTGTATAGAATACCACAGTCAGAAGAACTTCTAATATTTATATATGGAGAGAAATATTTCCCTCGCATTCTAATAAAGAAACGCAAGGAAATTAACTATAGCAATAGTTAATTAATGGTGTAATAACAAAAGTCAAATTTTCTAACCGATATCACCGATATCTTTCATGTTATGCGGCATTTCCGGTCGTTGTGTTGAACGTAGAGCATCACTACGGAAGCATTATCGTTGTTGTTGCAATCTACTTTTCCTCTTCCTTTTTTGAGTCCTGGAAATCCCCATTACTGATTCAGAAGATGGCTGTAGTCAGTAATGACGAATCATTAGCCTTTAAAGAGTGTGGTATAACTGATGCCACACCTGGTTGTTACCCTTTCATTTTAGAGGTGGCAAAACTTGCTCAGCGGCTGGTGCGTTCTTAGATTACGATGCCTTTGGAGAAAGGGGAAATTGTTCAACAGCTCTAACTTCTTTGCTGGTTCATCTTCCCCTCTTTTTGACTGCTTGACAATTTGTACTGTTCATTAACCTCCGTCCTCATTACAAGCGCCTTTCAATACCCAAAACAGACAATAACCATAAAAGACAGAAATAAATTATAAACTCGTATTAGAAAATTTAAATTTGAAATACTTTTGGGTGTTGCAGGAGGATTGATGTGCCGAATAGATGAAATGGAACCAACTCTTTCCTTTTGACGCAAATCAGAGGACAAACCGGCGATCCCAAGCCGTCTGCTCTTCTTGTGTTGCCTTTTTCTGGTGTTTCACTAGTGATTTTTCATTTTCTCCTTCTATCAACGGCAAGTTCCTCTTCACTCACGATGCTGCCAAAGGCAACACAAGAAGAATAAATATCAGTAAATACAACACAATCAAATATTATTTAAAATACTCTATATAAGATTGAAAAAATTGTGAACCATTAACAAATAAACCATGAAAAATTCATAATATTTCTGTTCAAATTGTTTTACACGGTGAAAAGGCAGACGTTAACAAAGCCAAGCCATGGAAAAAAATATAAGAAAGAAAAAATACTAGACAACGCAGGTATCATAGGACTGTGTAAACAAATCGTCTGTCCATTTGGTTAAAATGGTTGAAGATGCCTTGGATGATTCTTCCTTATTCATTCCAAATAGGTTAGTGGGTTTCTGCTGGCCTAATTCGCGAATAAATTAACTTCGCATGTTTCTGTCTGTTCACATACAACATTTAGGTAAACATATTCGTATCCATAGATCAACATGTATTATTGGGACGATGATGCAACCTTTTTCGTATGGCATAACCCAGAATTTTGTAGAAAACCACAATTTGTTGGTGTCTCATATTTTTGAAGAACGCGTGCCTCGTGCAAGTCCCACAAATGTTGATGAAATTCGATGGCATCGGCTTCTCATACAAACTCTTGAGATCCAGAAAAATTCTACCAGTGATATGCGTTTATGTAATCCCATTTAATTTATTTACGAAGCCGTTTTGCATTAATTAAATGAATCCAATCTTGTTTTTCCCTACCCATGTCAGATACAGTGTTGAAAATCGACAATGAAACGTCTTTGTTGAATGTTGATATGTAATTCTGCTCAGAAATTCTTTAAAAAATTGGTCCAAAGGTTTTTTTGAACACCTAATTAACTTTTTACATTTTTCGAAGTAGTTTTCGGACAGGAAGGCAGAACATTGATCAAGGGGACCATGATTCATACATTCTTGCTCAAATATATCAATGAATGAACATTTAAGGCCAAATGATACCCACCATACATTTTCTCGAATGAGAATACAAAGTAATTTAAGAAGTCGCCGGCCAGAGTTGAATACTTCCTGCATAAAGACCTTCCGAAGATATAAGGAGGAAAATGAAGTTAAAGGAAGTGTTTGTACTTTTTCGCAGTTCTAATGTGCTAAATTGATGTTGGTATTCTTTGAAAATCAGGGTACAATTTTTTAATATTACGATTGATGCACGCTCTTCCTCGAATTCCAAGCTTCTGTTTCAATTTTTTATGCCATTGGTCAATCAAAATTAATATTTGTCTTATAAAAACACTTAGCAAGACTAGGTGCATATAGTCCAACAAGAATGATTGCATCTCTCACAGCCACATATCCGTTATGAAATCGTGAATTATCGCCCCAATCTTGTTTCTGTACCAGAGTCAGTACGTTGTAGACCTTCTCTTTTAGCTGTATCATCTCTTCCAGAAACGGACCCAAAAAATTCTTCAATACTTTTTGGTTTCAGTTTTCCCTTGGCAGCAGAAATGCTGACGACAAAGGTGACGCCGTCGACAGTACATACCACACGACACCAGATTGGCCACATCTCGACCGTGTTAGTCATGAAAACGGGAATATCGTCAATTTTGATATGCATAGCAACCACATTGTTGCCTGGGCCTTGAATTTCTTATTTGAATTGGATTATGATTCCAGCAGACAGTGAAAAATGGTGAAAGGACTTGTCGCCGATTTTTATTTTTGTGGCTTTCAGTATTGTTCTTGTATCAGTTGGGACGTTATGGCCCACATCTTTAAGGAGTTTTGCAGCTCTACCAAGAGCACTGAATTACATACCATTTTTTGAATGTAGCAGAGTCAGTCGTTGTAGTATTTCCTCTTTGGTAAGCGGGACAGGACTGCTTTCATTTAAGTTTACACCAAAATTATGAACGAGGTGTTCTTGAACTTCAGCCTTCTCCCCACTTTCATTTCTGCAGTCTGTCGTTTCATTGTTCGAGTCGTCGTTATCAGCTTCGTGTAACTCATTTGAATGGACTATAAGACCAGTGGAAATTACATCTTTGAACCGTAGTTGGTGCTGTTATTTTGAAAAGTGTCTTCTGTCGGTGCGACAGAAGACTTCTCGTCTCCGGATCTAAAGTAGTAGTGAACCCAAAATATGATAATGAAATCAAAATAGCTATCAATTCGCACGAAAAAGAATGATGATGATGATGATGACCACATACCTAGTATTCAGAGCGCCACTATTTTCACGATGTGCCAATTTTCTTGTAAGGACATTATTTTACAGCTTTATTAGTTATGTCTCTTTGCGATCTGGACTGTTTGAACATTTTGAACAATAGCATTATCAACGCAACAAAATTGAAGACTCAGTAGTTCGCCTGTCAAAAGTAATTGAGAATACACTAGGTAGCTAAATTGTATTTAGATAAAAAGCTGGGACATGATACAGCATATCCTGGATTCCAAGCTTGGAATTTTTTGAAAATTATAAGTTAGCTGTGTTGAATGCAATGTTGGGACGTGATACGGTACAGTCTGGATTCCAAATTGAGAATTTTGGTTAAATATAGGAAAATCTGGGCCAATCAAAGCGAGACCTTTGTAAACAACATTTTTGCTGGATACGAAAACCGAAAGGAGTTTGGGCATGTTGTAACACAGAATGGATTCCGAATTTCAGCTTTTAAGAATAACATCCGACAACCAGGTTGAATGCAACATTGGGGCGTGGTACGGCACATTCCATATTCATTAGTATTAGCACCTTCCTTCATCAAAAGCAGACTAATTCCCAGTAATTTTGGCCCCAGTCTATTTGAAGTTTCAATGGAAACCCATTGGAGGACTGGAGGAGGGTGAGCCTGGATATTTCGTTGCAAATCCCCCTCCAGCATTAACAAATATGGCCTGTCATCGCAACATATATTTGCGAGTGTTTTCTGGGTAATAGATGTTGATATTATTGTTGGGTAATAAGAATCAAAAAGGAAAATATGTGTGTTTGGTTGATCAATGGGAACGGTCCAACTCAAAACTTTTTTCACCAATCAGATGGATTGTGAGATCAAAGTGACTCAGAAGAAGGGAATGGTCCCAGTAATTCTTCATTCACGGCCCATGACTTCATAACTGTACAAGTACTGCGAATAAAAAATTTATTTGGACCGTTCCCTTCCATTGAGTTACTTCAAACATATTCTTGATATAAAATGGTTAAAGTTGGACCGTTCCCAATGATACAATCAATGTCATCAAGAATATGAAGATGTGTTGAAATATAATAAGGGAACTCATCACTGTCTTCTACATCACGATAATCCTATTTAATAGTCACATGAAAAGTAAAGTGCCAACTTTGATTAGTCGGTGAAGAAGGTAAATAACATTCAAAAAATTTGAAAATTGGCCAATTATCTTAAATATAAAAATGTAAACAATACTGAAACCCTCATGGAAAAAAATATTTTTTATGGAACACCCGTATCTCCACTTGCCAAAACACACAACACACAAACCTTGCAAAAAAAGTTTACTTTTAGTTATTAATTATACTTTCTTTTTTAATTTATTGTCAAATATTTAACAGAGAACTTTTATGGTTATAACTGTAGAAGAAATGAACAAGGCTATCCACAAGACTACCATTAAAATCATATTCGCGTCTTCTTAAACTTCTTAACACAAATTCATGGCAATGCTTTCTACAAGAACTCCCACTGAGAAATTCAGCGGAGTTTAAAATTCATTGACCCTAGTTATCGTACTGGGATGGAGTTGAAATTAAAAACCGCCATGCAGCATAATCCTATGGATTTCGTATCAGTTATTTTTGTTTACTTACTTACCTCTTACCTTCATTACATTCACTTACCTATATAGGAATTTCCAATTCATGGTCCTGGCTGGGCCGACAGAAAAGTTACTTTGATGTTGCTTTACATTCTTTAACAAGAGCTTCAAGGGTACACATACACCAAAATGCAAAAGTCCACTTTCTGTAGAAGCTGAGTCTGAGGCTTGGGGCTTCTGCTGCAACTACGGTCGTTGCCTCCCACTTTTGCCTGGCTAAACATCCCGGCGCCATATATCCTATAGTCTCTGACCAATCTCCTTGAGTTTACGGATGTCGAACCAGATTAACTAGACAAAATTGCCTTCAGTCTTCGGATTTATTGTAGGTGCTATGTTAGAGGCTTCAAGATATTCCCCACCTCTAAAATGTTGTGGTTTCTTCTTTCACATTATGGATTATTTAAACTCGTCTAGCCACCATCCTTCCTTAATAATGCCAACAGTCTTATAGCATCCAGCCAAAAAACCACCAGTGAAGCCCCCATGTTTCTTCTTCCATATTCACTCATTATATATCTTCAATTCAAATTGGTTATTTGACTGCTAAATCAAATGTTAAAATGTAATTAAGACAAACAAATTTAGTAAGAAGCACGCCAGAAATTAAGAATTTTTTCAGTAGCACATAGTCGGATTTCACGAAACTCCCTTGAGTGGATTAAGAACATATCTCTGTTCAGGACGGTTTCCACTTACAACATGAGATAATATATTTATTCTACTACACATTTTTTCGTTTGTAGATTCATGTCTAAACTTCTGCAGTTTATATCAGAATTAAATTACAGGCAGCTATTGCGTCGATTCCCACAATTTGACTGCTGAGCGTTCCCAGGTCTTATTGGTATCCCCTCGCTATATATAAAAGACGCTTTGGTCTTATGTGGTTTAACAGAGTCATATATTTCCAGAGTCATCCATCATCCATTTCTCCATATGACTTTTATATCTGTCTCATCAATCATCTCAGGATACTTTACGTTTAGTTACGTTATCGAGTTACGTTCACAGCAGTAACGAAAGAAAACAGATACAGACGATTTTTGCAATCGAGAAAATGACGTGTCTAGAAAATTAATGAGATTTGATAGCAAAATTAATGAGTCAGGAGAAATGTGACAAATTTGGCTCGTGGGCCAGACAAATAGATCGAACAAAGCGGGATTTTTCTACGAATCATTCTTATGACCATTCTAATGACAAGAGGTAAACAAAGGATCTAGCTAAGGGGTTAACTAACGAAACTCTATCATTAATAGGCACTGAAATGACATCGGGTTGAACTTCTTGACTACTTTATGTGAATTCAGTCCCCCAACCCCAAGTATTCTTTCCCCCTACGTTTTCACTTTTCTCCTCTTTATGACTGTTTTCAACTTTTGAACTATCTTTATGACTTCACTTTTCTTTCACCCTCTTTCATTGATTGCGTCTACGGTTGACACACGAAACATTAGCTCTGGCCGCACGGGAATATATTGTTGTGATTCTGTGTATTTTGTGGAATGTTTTGGAAATTCTTATTTGCTGAAAAAAGTTACAAAAATAAAGGATTTAAATAATTTTTCAGCAAGAACTAACATAGCTAAATTTATTTACCTCGATTTTATATAAGAAGTCTGTTCTGTGCTCACTACTGGAGGTGGAAGAATAAAATAAGGATCAATTTTATACTGAATGGAAAAATTCAGAAATAACTGGTGTCACACTCAAGGTAAAATAATCACTTGTACAGTTCTTGAACTAAACAATTATGAACTGCTATCTGATCGTAGTTTCCTGATGCCGGTCTTGTTGAGAACCAATTTTTTGATTTCACTGACTTTAAAAGCTGCAAGGACTGCATAATAGTTGAAAAGTTCTGTCTGCAAAGTATTTTCTGAACAGCAGCTATTTTCTTTTATATCATCTTAGAAGAGCCCCATTATCACATCAGGACTATATTTGCTAAGCAACCAGTGGTTCTGTCTGAGGGGGCAATAAAAATAATTTTATTTCTGGTAAACCAAATAAATTCTACATTTCAATAGCAACCATGAAAGTTTTCCCCTGAAAAAATTATGAAGTATATTCTAATAAGTAATGTTTTAATAAATTTTGATTGAACTAATCCAGTCAGAAAGCTAATGAACTATTACGAAACACGATATCTCTAATGTTTTCTACATTTTCTCATTTTCAATTCATACTTCATAGCGTTTGAGCAAATAGCATACGAATAGTAACGGTCATGGGGTTGTGTGTAATCTCGCGGGTTGTAATCGACCCCACAGTTGATGGATAGCTGATTCGCGTATTCAATGGTGGCTTGTTGGTGGTCTTGACGACTGCTTCTTCATTTTCGTGGCTAACGATAAGTGTGTGTTGTGGCTAAGCGCAGAAATCAGTTGGTAAGTAAATGCGTGCTTTTTTCGTCTTTTGGTGTTTTATTGTTTTTTTTGTTGTTGTTGTTTTGTGACTTGTGCTTTTGTTTGGCTTTTCTCTTGGGAGGGGGAGGGGGAATAAGTTTCTTTGCTTGTAGTATGGCGAACGCTGGTTGAAATTTGATTAAAAAGTGTCCCCTTCACTAAACATTGCACACTTGGTGCTTTCATCACGATTTGAAGTAGATGAACAATGCAGAAGAGGAAATTGTTGGCCCAACAGTGTCGATATACTTGGTTCTTGTACTTGTATATTTTTATTACTTGACTTGTATTTTCTTTCTTGGTAGGTATTGGTTGGAGATTTATGTTGTTGCATATTAGTGGGTTTGTGCATTCTATACCTGAATTGAGCATGAGAAGATGCTTCAAACGCAGGAGGCAGAAGTTTTGGCTAAGAAGGAAGAGCTTGGCAATTTTCGTGGGGAAAAGGTGGGAATCATGTTGGAGAAAATTTTGGAAGAAGCTTTCTTGCAGATTATTCAAATGAAAGGTTTAATTGGCAAAGATTTTTGAATTTAACATATTTTTTTGCGTATTCTTTGCTTAAGTTTTTTATAGATAAAATCATAATGCCATTTCTTTATTCGAAAATGATAAAGGGTCGAACGCTCGGAGGTGGTTCATTTTCTAGTCAGAATAGTAGGATTATGGACTCGTCTAAGGAAACTCGTCAAAAGATTCCAACTCTATAAAAAAAGGCAGCTACTTTTTTCATTTGTCAATTTTTCTGGCGTCACCTAGGTCACCTTGAAGGTTAAAAAAACTCAAACCCTTCAGGAAACATACCGTTGACAAGGTCATATTCAGGAGACAGATAGTTTATTTAATTACGGTTGTTTCATGTTCTCCTCTTTTAGAATAGAGGGGAATATGGCAGGGATATAAATACAAATCCTCCACGTACTGGCAAACTTCATCAGATCATTAAAAATATTTATACCTCACATCTCATTGCTTTCATATAATGTCTTATAATCATTGGTGGAACATCGTCTCAAATATGGTCTAAAATATTGTCTCCTTATCTTATGTACGTACTAAGATACGGAGACCATTGTAATGTAATGTGCGAGGAAGACACTCTTGGACAAATTCGAATACCGAGAAACACATAAACGACTTCGAACTGCTGGGCGTCACGCCCAGGGCGTGTTGTATGTTGTACAGGTTTTTGCGGCGAAATCGGAAAATATTTCCATGATGATCTACTTCTATAATATTTCAGCAATAGCGTATACAAACCACGGGGGCGTCCCAGATTGAAGGATTGAACTACAACTTCAGCTGTGCTAATCGGATGGTGTAAGAATCGGGCAGAGTCAGAGAGGCAGTTCATCCTACTGTTGTGCATGTTATGTCGTCATCATTGGCTCATTTGATTAATTTGTTATTTGCTACCGGCACCTTTCCTGACCCCCTCAAATTGGCAATTATAGAGGGCAATATAAGGGAGACAAAGGATAGGGACAGAAAGACATTTCCTTGGAATTGCGGGTAAAAAAGAGTCAAACTAAGAAAAGAACATTCTAAAAAAAAGGTTCAATACCAAAAATAGGAAAATAAAAAGGTCAATCAACTTTAAAAATAATGATGTTCTTCGACGCCGCTATTGTGGATCCTTACATGGCTATCCCTTTCGTAAGATCGCGTCCCGCGATCTCAATTTAGGAGTGTCGCGGCCTCTCGGTGAGCTCGCCTAAGGTTGTCTGGGTGAATTCTTCCTTCGCGCTGGTTTCCGATGAAGGGGGCCGACGGAACAATAAATTCGGGGTTAGAGAATTTAGATGGTACAGGAGCATTTACAATCGTAATGGGGGAGGACATGGAGGGAGGGTTAGAAAAGGCTTGGTGACCTAATTCCAGATCTGAGGTTGTTTGTTTAGCGTTTTTGGTAAAACAGCTAAAAGGGTTGCATGTACTTAAACAAGAACAGCATGGTATATATCGAGCAATGAGATATCCAACTGCACAGTAGCAAATTATCACGAACATAATAAATCCTATTCCAAGAAACCACCCGATACTAGTCGTCCAACTGATTTTCTTATCCATTAAAGATAACTTCTTTTTTTTTGGTAGACGAGAGAACACTATCCATGTGAAAAGGATTTCCAAGATTGATGCTATGATCTTCTCGGGAAGCAGCAATAATTTGTGCGATGGCTGCTGCTGCTGCTGCAAGCACTTGGTCTATAGGTTACTTCTTCCAATCTACAGTTTACCAGCTGATCTCCTGTGACTAGAAGCCATTTTCCTTGGGCGTTAGGTACACCCTCTAGAGACCATTTGTTGTCGCCTGGGTAGTCCATTGTTTCTGTATTGCATAATCGAGAGTCTCCCATTTTTTCACAATCAGTTACGGTTGTTTCCATTGGAATGCGCAATTGAGTTGACGTTTGCCAACCTAAAAATTGGTGTAGATCTGTGTTTTTTTCTAGCCACATGGTACATGTATGGCTAACGAATCGGGTGATCTCAGGAAGGGTGAAAAATACATCGTAATAAACGGGAACTGGTGCAAGTGGACTAATTTGGAAATCGCAATCAATGCTAGAAAATTTTAAAAAGCCTTTCGGTTGAGAGTCTTTACAATCGCAAATGGTAATGTTGAAAGCATGTACCCGGAAAAGAAAGGACAAGAGGAGGAGTGGGAGTAGGCACGATCTAAAAAGAGATAAAAAGAACTAGGAAAAAAAACAATAGTTCAAATTATCGACAAAACGGAAAAAAACACAAATGTAGAGTTTGTTTTAAGAAAAGAAAATTGAATTTTACATAGTTATTTGTAATAAAAACATAAAGTTAGTATCGAACAACAGATCTATATTAGAATATTCCTAGGACGTAACCCAAGACGAAGCTCAGGTTGTATTGGAATGGTTGACGGATCCTTACATAATATAGGAACGGAATCAGAGTAGTGCCGTCCCAGATACAGCAAACCGAGCCTCCAGACGAGAAAGAAGTCTCGGGTGATCCATGGTATTGAATGCCGCACTTAAATCGAGAACAGTCAGTACAGCCGCTCTTCTTGAGTCAACAGTTATTATGACTAAATCATTAAACACACGAAGGAGAGCAGTTTACGTAGAATGATTGGAACGATAAGCGGTCTAGAACAACACAAAAAGATGAGAAGACTCAAGATGGGTGGGAAGGCGTTTGAGCAGAGCGTTTTCAATCAATTTAGACATAAACGGCAAACCCGAAACAGGGTTGCCGGGAAATTCGCTAGGTTTTCGGGGTCAAGATTGTTCTTCTTCAAAAGTGGCGTAATAATTCTCCGTAGTAACTTCTTTTTCCTCCAGAATGTTTCTATCTCCCTTTACATAAGTTGCCATTTTCTCCCGTTCCATTTTAGTATAAAAGGCCGAACTGTCTTTTAATCGGTACGAATCCTTCTACAGCTGTCTAGCTGAATACACGGTGAATTCAGAACTGAAAATCAAGTAGTAAAACTTTTTACTATGCAGCAGTAAGTAGGGTTATTACATTATGGTGTCAGAAATGGGATTTGAACCCAGTAACTTTTATCTTCGCCTTCTCCCTCTCCGCTGACATATTCAGACCGGGTTTTGGAAATCAAGACAAGTCCTTATGGGCCCAACTATCTCTATTTTTAATTTGCACCGAAGAGTGAACCGACCGACACTTACCACAGCCTGCTGGGAATTCGCCCCAAGTATTGAACTTTATGGTCATTTTCAGCTGTGGCTAACGTATTGGGAACGCTAGGGAAACCCAAAGTGAGTGTAAGAGATTTCTGGGTGGTCCGTGATCCCAAATCACGGGCTTCAAATAGAGATCTCCCAGCCTTTTGGACCGCGTTAGTAAATACGTACCTCTTCAAGCCTTTATTTTGAGTACTGATTAGCGGTCAGCTCTCTAGTGCACTGTTTTGGAATGAACCGAAAACGAGAGAACAGAAAGTGTCCTGTTCTTCACGTTAGTAGTTTCATTTCTCTATCGTGAGAATTAGAGATTGCCAGCCAGGGTCAGTATTTAACAAGCGATCCACGAATCAAGTAGACCAAAATCCCGGAGCGGCTTTACTGATCTAAATCCGGAAAAGGCAATAAAAATCTTAAAAAAATATAGCCATGTTCGTCTTCGCACGCCGGATTTACCTGCGTTTGCAGAATGACGATTTTCCCCCCCGTTTAGGAGTTATTTAGCTCTAAAGTTTGGTTTTTTTGAATTTTGTCAGAAAGTGGGGGGGCTTTGACATCCATTTTCGAAAAAGTGGGGGAGCTAGGGAAAAAACTAATTTTTCTAAAAGGTTTATTGCAATCTCAACCACCAAGATCCAAAAGGAATTTCCTTTCCGGATTTTATTGGTTGAGATATTACCAATTTAGTGAAAGGATTATTTAGCTGGTTTCCCTCCCTGGCTTGCAGCCATTTTTTCGTACGGTCCGCTGCGCTCCTGGTGGAAGCCAGCAGAAGGTGGTGCATAAGTCCCTCCAGGCTATTAGCCGTAGCAATCGATATCAATTGCAACTGACGAAAAGTTTTATATCGATAGCGAACGGTTTGCGATTCAAACAGTCCATTGAGTCCAGCAAAGGTGTCGTCTGCATTCTACATCATTACTGTCTGATTTTCACACGAGGATAATAGTAAAAGTGAAAATGCATTGGATACCTATAGAAGAAATCCCAAACAGTATATTGTATAGTGATACGCTCGAAGAGTATGTCATAGACGCAAGGGATTCAAGAAGCCCAAAAGAAATACATGAAGTCATCGAACGCCACAAGGCAGGTTGTCATTTGCTGGAGGAGGAGGATCGTAAACTCCAAATGATGAAAACTCAGAAATGAATCTAACAGGTAACTTGATGTTTGTATTTCCCAAGTTTATTCTTTCACCTTTCATAGCGCAGTGATTAACCCCTAAATTTTTACGGTCGTTTTTCTTTAGATTATACCGAAAGCAGCAGTGGCCGTTGGATAGTGCAGCACAATACCAATCGGGGGCATCACTGAAAACATAATGGAATGTTATATTGTAATACTCAATGCAGTTCTATGTGGATTTTCATTGTGTTGTAATTTCAATTTCCATTGTGATATAAATGTAATGTGAGAGACAGCATCAAAAAGATTTACACACGTCTTTTTTTATTTGAAACTTAAGAGTTGTAGGGGTTGCGATTGTACGGGTACTGCCTTTATGGGTACATAATAAAAGTGAAGTAAATACAGATAGAAATTTGTTATTACGAGGCAGCACGAAATCTGAAAGCAAACTTGACAAATAAGAAAATATAGCACAAGTGGGTTGATGTGTCCGCTCAGCTACTACATTCCGTAACACAAATATAAGTAACATTGCACTGGACATAAAATGTTAAAGCGATAAATCACCAACTAAAACAATGTTACCGTGTAGGTTTACCATGCAAAGACATCTCCGTTGAACTGCTCAGAAAGGGTAGAATTTTGGTTAGATTCCGGCCCGATGACGCATATTCATGGTAGAAAAGTTAACCTTGAATGGGAAAAAATGTATGGGATAAGTTTATCTCGGTTAACTTTTATGTCGCACTAATAAAACTTTATGTAGTTCACGTCTTCCCTTGAAAGCCTTTTTCTACGTCAGGAAAGCTCAGTGTCAAATCCTTTTTGCTTCCGTCATGACTTCTGTTTGCCGCTGTAAAATAAAGTTGTGTGTGACTTGTTCTCGGTGCCCCAGATGTGAATGTGACCACGACGGGCGATCCGTTGAGAATAAAATTAGCCGTAAAAGAGGTAGAAGCGTGAGGGACAACTGTCTTGATGAATCTGTAACAAAAAAAAGAAATATCTCACCATCTTCAAGAGTATTACGCAAAAGAAAAACAAATATTCCGTCTGAGGATATAAATAACAACACCGAGGAAGAAAGTGAAATAATCTTACCAATGAGAGGCATAACTTCCGCATCCGATCTCTTCGCAGCATTCAACATCGATGTTCATTCCACGTTGAGGAAGTCGCTGTCTTCATCGTTGTCAAGGACCAGCCTACAAAATTGGGAAGAAGATTCAAAAGAAAGTAAGCAAATGAAATTAAGTGTTGTGAACGTATACAAACACCTTTTTTCCCAAATTGCCGCTTTGTTATGTGGCCCAGCAGGATCTCTATCAATCGCTTATGCCTTAACAAATTTTCGTGATGTAGCAGAGCATGCTCTGACGTTGCCTTTAATTCGAACGATTGTTCGTTCAAAAAAGTCTCAGAAAGAACCGCGAGTGGCAAGGGCATATTTGTGTGGTTCAACAGGGAGAAGTAAAGTTGCCCAATTAGTAAACGTTTACAAAGAATTCAGTCTGAGTAATAACACTTACGTCAAAGGGTTGAGTGACTTTAACAAATTGACTAATGGGCAGCGTCTTTCCCCGCCTCGTCGTAGCTATCAACGCTTTGATCCTGCTGTTGTTAATCAGGCGATTGCATTCATCCTAGGATCATACAACGTTTGTCACATATCATGGGGAACAAAAACAATTGTGGTTGACGGTATTCCGCGTGCATTTCCGTTACTGATGCGCAAAATTTCCCGTACCAATATGTACGCAAACTATCAAAAAAGTACTACAGTCCAGAAAAAAAGAAAAATACAACGAAGCAGCTTCTTCACTTTAGCTTCAAATTTGACGCACACACAAGCAACACTAAGAAAAGCCGTTGATTATGTGACTGGGTTTCTTGTAAATGATAACTTTGAAATTGTTCACAAACTACTTGAAACTTTCACCACTGCTGGGCCCAACCGGCAACGACTGTTGAATGAAATAGAAGCCGCTAACTCATATTTGAAATATGGGTTTCAGGCTGATACCAGTAATGTCTGCATTGCCCATAGCATATTCGTCGGCCTCGGTTGTGAAGAGACCCCAACAGCCTTGCCCTCAACGCCAACCTGCAGTAATTGCCGTAAATTATTCCACGTCTTTCATTTTTTGAAGGAAGAAATCCTACACTCCAGCCTTCCTAGGGAATCAGCATTAACCGCCTTGGATGGATGCTTACAGAAAACGCAGCTGTTTATGGGCCATCGCCTCAGAGTGCTAAATCAACAACATGCAATAAAGAAGATGCAGGACGAAATGATGATGAATTGCCTGCATAATGAGACTGTCAATGAGTGCGTCATTCTACTGGATTACAAAATGAAATTTGAACCAGTTTACTTTCGGGAAAAAACAGTCGACCATTACAGAAAGAGGGGAATCAGTTGGCACGGAGCCATGATAACTTTTTACACTGTTGTCGTTGTTGACGGGGTCCGTACAGCTGTGCAAAACAGGTACTACATGGATCACGTAGTGGAGAATGAAAGTAAACAGGACATAACGTCAGTTATTTCCATTCTAGAGGCAGTGATTATTGGCCTTAAAAAACTGTTTCCTCGCCTAACAACCATATATCTGCAATCAGATAACGTGAGCTGCTATCAAAACACCATGCTATTTGTTCTTATTCCCTACCTTGCATTTACCTATTCTCTATGCATTCGGCGGTATATCCATACTGAAACCCAAGACGGCAAATCTGTATTGGATGCTCATTTCGAGAGATGCACCCAAAAAGTGTATGAATACTGCAAAGAAGGTAATTAACTTTATATAATAAACTGACTTTTACGCCTTTTTACTGAGTGAATGGTTTCGTAGGAAATGACGTGGTTACGCCAATCCAGCTGGTTACGGCTCTTAAGCACTACGGCGGGTTGCCTAATTGTATAACTGAACTAGTCAAACTCGAACGAGAGACAGTGGCAAAGGTTGTAATCGCCTGCGCAACGGTGGAAACTAAGCTGAAAAAAGCCGTGAAACGAAAGAACGACGTGTTTTTTACACAAACTGACTGGCCACACCGTAATGAAATGCCTACTTCGTCGAATAATGAGGAAAGTTATCAGAATATGCCTTGCTTTTCCATACAAGGATTCGAATACTCAGGTAGTATGCTAATTTTCTAATATCCCTGGTGCTTGCAAAGATTTACACAATATTCTTTTTTTTTGGTTAGGGATAGGCAATCCAACAAGTTACATTGTAAACCCTGCCGAAGAAACTGTCGTTATAGACAACGATAGTTTAAACGACCTGAGCGACGGTTCCATCACGGAATCGGAGGATGATCTAGACTATGAATGCATCGAGGAACTTGAAATAATGCAATCAAGTGGAAATAATGCTGATTGCACGACTGAAAACATATCTGCCATTGAGCGTAAGTCATCAAGTAACAGCGACTACTCGGAAGAAGGTATGTCTGGTGACAGCGAAGCCCCAGATCAACAAGACATCGCACCTGAAACGACTGTCGGAAAGATAACGGGTGTTTACATCTATTCGGATTCTCAATTACGTTTCAGGCGACAGCGATGGAAAAGCAAAGGTCGCAAATCAAAGGACTCTGAAGTCCGTCTGGCAAGGAAGAAAAATCTGTTAAGCTACGCATTACAAACTGCATGGAATATGCAATTGAACGGTATAATGCAATGTGATCGGACAGATGACTCCCTGGAAGAACCGTCTTTATCTTTAGCTGAGACTTTTACTGTGCCCTTGCAATTTCAAAAAGGTTGGGCTAAACGGCCCAAGAATGGACTAATGTATGGACCAAAGCATGTGCAGAGTTACCGTGCAGATATCTATGAATTATACAAGCTTGGGGAAGAAGACAAAAAGAATAAACGAAGCCCAGCTCAAATGCGAGAAGCATTACAGATGAAATATCCAGAAGAATTTTGTCTCCCGTCTGAAAACGACATACGTGTCGAAATCAACAGGCTTCAAACGAAAAAGAAATCCCCTCAAGCCACTTCAAGAGTAGAAAAAACCACGAATGTGTACAGCGAGTACATAAGGAACCTAGCGAAAAACAATTGCCAACTTAAACCAAAAGAAGCTGTTAAGTTGATTACAGAAAACTTCCCAAGAAAAGATCACCCACAATTACCATGTGATTCTCTGTTATCGAGGAAATTTTCCTATCAAAAGAGATGTGTGACTATGCAAAATAATAGATCGCAATCAAATGTCTAACTAACAGAAATAAACTTTGGTTTAGGTTGCTACTTACTTGCTTCATTACGAGTGCTACATCTCCATGGAGAGCCGGAGTCACTTTCAGCCTTATAGAGTGAAGCCGATGAAGGATGACTATGTTTTGCTGTGTTGTAGATGGCCTTGGGGCAATGAAGTAAGGCAATGTGCTTTGGTTATAGCTTGCCTCCCTGCTTGTGCCAATAACTTGTGGAGTCCAATGACAAAGCAGAAAACCTACGAAATGTGGCAACAAAATAATTATTAGTAGACTGGTATAGAGTTATAACAAATAAACTACATGGTTTGGTTACGCTGCAGCTTGCTATGGTGTGTGATGCTGTCTTCACTGATCACTTTTAGGAAGGTTTCAATTTTGAATTTTGCCCAGTCAGACTGAGAGATGAACTCGTAGCTTCCACTTCAAGGAACACGATTCACGAGGGAAATCTTGTGTTGCAATTGTGTGATCCAAAACTGGTCTGCAACTTTTTCACTTTATAAATTTTGTTCCGCCTAAAAAGTTAAATAATAACCAAAATTCCTCTTTTCACTACAACCAACATACACCATTGAGCATAAAAAATCTAAAGACATATGAACATAAATACGTATTCCTTTGACTTTGAGTTTGCACCTTCACAACAGCTAAAACGTTTCACGTCAATCTAGAAAGTCATCTGCTGAAACGCCAACACAAACACAAATATCGATTTGCCTCAGAAAAGAATCGATATGCTACTGTGGGCGATAAGAAATCTGGGTTCACTATATGTGAAGGCCTCTATGAATGAAATGGGTCTAATGTGAAGGCCGATATATAAGACCTTCTGCTGGCTTCCGCCAGGAGCGCAGCGGACCGTACGAAAAAATGGCTGCAAGCCAGGGAGGGAAACCAGCTAAATAATCCTTTCACTAAATTGGTAATATCTCAACCAATAAAATCCGGAAAGGAAATTCCTTTTGGATCTTGGTGGTTGAGATTGCAATAAACCTTTTAGAAAAATTAGTTTTTTCCCTAGCTCCCCCACTTTTTCGAAAATGGATGTCAAAGCCCCCCCACTTTCTGACAAAATTCAAAAAAACCAAACTTTAGAGCTAAATAACTCCTAAACGGGGGGGAAAATCGTCATTCTGCAAACGCAGGTAAATCCGGCGTGCGAAGACGAACATGGCTATATTTTTTTTAGATTTTTATTGCCTTTTCCGGATTTAGATCAGTAAAGCCGCTCCGGGATTTTGGTCTACTTGATTCGTGGATCGCTTGTTAATAAAAAGAGTAAGATAACGTCTTTAACAGACCGAGGACCCATAGTCATTAAATTGACTAGCTCATCCTAAGGAACAAGGAATGATTGGTAGCGATGTTGCTAGAAATGAATGCAAGTAACTAGCCCAATCAAACTGAGTTCCTTCCCGTTTGTTTCTGGACTCAAACAAATTAACCCCAATACGACTTTTTTTTGTTGAAGAAGGCAAAAGGCTGTGCTGACGTAACCGAGGTGGATTATCGAGGCCTTTTGTTACTGAAGTCCCCGTTACCTCGTTGAAAACGTGTAATCATCCAAAAAACTATCTAATTTTCCTCACGTTTAATAGAGATTAGCTGAACATGATTTTGAGTAGAACTCTCACGTTCAGCTGCCCGATAGAGCTCGCTATCAGTGCAATTTAAAACTGATTGAGCTACGCTCTCACAGATTGGTTAACGAGGACTATTAGGCCAATAGTTCGAACCGGCCAACTCTTTTCCCTTTTTTACCAAGTGTTATATTTTTTTTTTTATTTTAATAATCATGAATAGTAATCTAGATAGCGGGATAGAGAATACTAGAGAAGAATCAGCAAAAAAAAGGGGCCATTGCGTTGAATGCTCTTTTTTCGGGAGAAAATTGCATCTAATCGTTTTGATACCAAGTCGTGGTCTCTACTTTTCCAAACCCAGCAAATATTCCTTTTAAGAAGACATTTAAATAGAGAAGAACCAGTCAACTTCTTTGGCATCGCGTGCAATACTTGTTCACTGGGATGTCTATTCTTCTACTTTCTGAGGAGAGGAGTTCATCCTTATGGGGAAGAGGATGACGCCATTCGATGGAAAATTGTTGTGAAACAAAACCCTGCCGAGTTTGCATCCATGCAGGCATCGAAACACGAGAAAGTTTACGATTTTATTCGTGACATGATCGACCCACAACCGGAAAAACGAATTCACTTAAATCTGTCGTAATGCGACTAGAGACTTTGTTCCCCCCATCTGCAACGAGCTTTCAGGAATACAGAAAAGACGATCAACCCAACCCAGAAACTGCTACAACATCCGGTGATCCTTGTGAAACTGAGGTCGAAGGGAAAATCACAGACGTGTGCGATCAAGAAGGTAATAGCACCAACAAGACAAGACTTGAAGAAGAGGTGGAAGAGGTGAAATGTTGCATTCATCGTAACGCAAGGTTGAAAGAAATGGAAGAAATTTGTGAAAAACTTGAAAATTGGATTTGAACCGAAGGGGATACGTTCCATTTTTAAATCGGAGGCTGCTGGTGAAATTCGAAACGTTTCAATATTTTACCAACTCGTAAAATGCTACAGTGAAGCCAAAAATGACGAATGGACGGAGAAAGATGTATACCAAAATTGCCAACGCGTCATCGACCATCTTAAAGCTGTAAACAGCGAACATCATTTCTGCTTGTGGTATTATTTACAAGCCAACCAGCAGCAGATAGGTCTAGCACTGGAACTAGCTTGCCAGATTCAAAGCACCCCTATATTGAGTCCGTAGGGGAAAATCAATTGGAATATTGTCAAATTGTATCAAGATTCTGGGATGCTCAAAAACTATCTGTTAAGCCCCATCACTAACTGGAACGATTATCACGAACCTTCCGGTCCAATTTTCTTTCTCGCGTTGTATCAAAGTATTAAAGAAAAAACAGATTTGTTGTCTTTCCCACCGCCTGGAGAATTAACCATGGATGTTCCACTGCAAATCTTATCCGCAATGTACAATACCTCTTACACATCGACATCGACAAACGAAGAAAAATAGATGACTGGTACCAAATTGCAATTGAGAAGAATCCTGCTCTGCTTCAATTGGCTCGACGAGTTGCTTTCACAGCCTAGAAAATTCTATTACGGACTTATTGGCAATATTTACATCCGCGGTACCTGCTCAACAGCACTACAAGAAAGCAAAAGGAAAATGGACGCTGAAGATTGTTTGAAAAAATAAGAAATAGTAATCTACCGCAAATATCAAATGTACAAATAATTATGCGCTTATTTTTTGCAACTTGATACTACAGGGTCTACATTAGCGACTAAATGATGATCGTTTTTGTGTGTTAATCTGTTCTGCTGTAGAATACCTGAAGCAATACGAATAAAGTGTAGTATGTAAGAAAGGTTAGTCTTCCATTTAGGTCTATTTTCCTTTATGTTCGGTGATGAATTCCTCCAGAAACTGTTCAATCGACACGGCAGCGGATGGAAGTAGCTATAAAATGAATCAACTTCACCTGCTAAAAAACACAATAAAACAAAAATAATAACGTTCTTCAACGCCGAAATTGACGGATCCTTACAATAAAGAACATATCTCCGGCGGTATTTATTTCGGGTGTTACTTCGAACCCTACTCCTCTTCATTTTGGTGTCGACAACACAACATGGAAGACACGACAAGACAACATGGACTATCCGCTCACTATTTTGCGGACGACACTCAAATACACACTGAGTTTGAGATATCTAAGGACGAGGCAGACCAAATCGAGGCTTATCGACGGATTCAATGCTGCACAGAAGACACGAAGTTATGGATGTTCGAGAACAAGTTGAAGCTGAATAAGGAAAAGAGTGCCGCACTTTTGGTTTCTTCTTCGCATCCGTGGAAACAGGCCCTTTCCCTTCCACTTTCCATTCCCAGCAACTGATTCTAAGTTTGAGATAAGGAATCAACGAGCCCATCGACTCCACTCCATGTATCCCTACATCAAACAACAAACAAAGGTGCAAAGTGCAAATAAGGAGAAAAACAATAATAAACTTGGATGGTATTATATTGTAGACTGTCTAATTTTGGGGACTTGTATAAGATGACATTTCATGTCCTTCTTATAGGAATATTTTCTGCAGCGATCCAACTCGCCTGATATTTTCGATAGAAATGCCGAGCCGAAAAAATAAATCAAAATTGTAAACATTCGTCTGATTTTAGGGACTTATATAAGATAACATTTCATGTCATACTTATAGGAATATTCTGTGCAGTGATCCAAATCGGTTGTTCGATAGAAATGTCAAGCCGAAAAATTCTAGCGGTAAAAAGGCAAAGTGAGCCATGGACTACTGTAACTAAAGGACGGGACTCTTCGGCCTTTCCTGATTTCGGCCATGTAATTTTTTTTTCTGGAGAATCGGAATCAAAATTTAAAAATATGTATTCTTTTACCTAATTTCCCTATACCTAATATGTACGGTTATAGAGTTCTTGCAAATAACTTTACGGAAAATTTGAAAAAAGACAAAACACCGGTGCCATCTATGAACCAGGTACCCTAAGCTCTTTGAGTTTGCAAGGAGATACATGTCTAGAGTAAGAGAGACCACTCTCTTATCTCTAGTCTTCTGACATAGCTTCCTAACTATCTTTCACCTTGTAGCGTATATTCCTAAGAGCTTAGAGTGCTTGGTTGCTAGATGGCACCGGTGTTTTGTCTTTTTACCCCTACTTCTGAAAGTAAAATTAGAATACTTTATTAATTAGTTTTTTTTACTAATTTTTATAAAAACAGTTGGAATCAGCGAAAAAAACTGTATTTTTTCGATGTTCTCCATTAATTATCTCCTGAACAAACCCCACCCGACTAGCTTTAACACGGCGAGATAGGCGAAGAGTCCCGTCCTTTAGTTACAGTAGTCCATGAGTGAGCTGAGAATTTTTTAGATGTAAATTACTAAGATTTTTTTTTGTGGGGGGGGGGGGGGAGGGCATAACTGTAATTCTTATCAGAAGATGGCGTGAAGCGGGATATTTTGAGTGCTACGTTATGTTTGAGTTTGATCACAAGATTTGAGTTTGATCGCACTCAAACTTATCTTAAAATGATTTGATCCATGGATCATTTTTTGGGGATTGAGTCTTAGTTCGATAAAAAATTAAGTTCGATCACGGAAACAATACTGGGAGATGGCCTAGAAATGAATGTATAATTTTGGAAGTCGATTTTTTCTAAAATAACTAAAGATTGTTCTGCATATTGTAACATTCTAACTATAACAGGTGTATTTTAAGGACTTTATTCCAGTACAAAAACCATAAGGCAGCACCCTTGATCAGTCCAACGGTCTACGCTTATATAGTCGGTAAGGCTTAATAATGAATATTTAATCATGAAAAAAATGTTGTTGATGGTTCATGGTTTGTCAGCTTAATAAATCCAATAGCAATGAAAAATGCAAAAGGGCCTACGTGTTGGAACCCAAATATGGAACAAGAAAATTCCCGAAACATTTGTTCACGAAACACGGCATTGATGTATCCACTAAATAGAAAAATACATCTGCTGAGTTATTTACGATTTCATAGAAAAAACCGCAACCTATAATTTAAAAAAAAATCAATAAGGTTCAGAATTTAACCAAAAAACTTTAAAAAAAAACCTTTGGAAAATAACATTATTGTCAACAACTTGCCATTTCTTCAAACAGAAAGTGAAATTCTTTTATATATTGTCAAATTATTTTAGTGATGAAGGCCTTGGCGAGGTAGATAATAATTTATTGTTATAAATATGTCAAATTTATTCATTTATATTCTAATTGTTAGGAGAATATTGAAACTTCAATCAGCAATAATATTTTTTCTCTGGAGCAGTCGTTTCGTCAGTACGAAAAATGGTTGTCTGCTCGTAAGAGGCTCCCCTCAAAGAATTCGAGCATAAACTGGTACAAATGGCAAACATATCCCCCAGTCACCTCGTCGTAGTTATTGACATGGAAACGTTGGAATTCAACCTAGATTCAAGATATGCTGGTTAGGTTCAAAATTCTTAGGCTTCCGTCGAAATATTCTTTGCAAAAGACAAAGCTATGGAGGGGTTTATGCTAGACCCAGATGGTTGAAAAAAAATATGACAACATCATAGATCTTGATCTAGATAAAACTGACTAAATTCATGCCCAAGTCCAAGTATCCTTCAATCAGTACCGTCATTTCAGCATACGTCAATGCATGGAGTAAATAGAAGTTGTGGCCTCATACAACCATTCTCTAGACTAGACGAAAGACGCAATTCTTAAAAACTAGAGAAATATTCCTCAGTCACACATACAAAGGATGATAACGCAACAATATTATTTTGAACCCGAGATTTAAGCTTACGTACTACTTCTAAGGGCGGAAAGATTTCACCAAAATACAAATTTTTGTTTTAAGGATGCTGACAAATGTTCAAAATACTTAAGAAAATAAATAGATAACGAAGCGTTATTCACTTCCAGATTTCCATAAGAAAGATAATCACTCTTTGTGGAGAAATGTAATGTTTATTGAGGCAAGATAAATCCGAAGATTAACCAAGTTTAAGTGCAATGGCAAAACAATATTTGAGTGTGCCAGCTTCAAGCACGCCGTGTGAGAGTTTCTTTTCTGAAGGCCGCCTTGTATTATTCTTCTTACAAGAGTAAGAAGCATTTTCAAAAAACAAATTATTATAAGTAGTATTCTAAACTTTTGCTTTCTTACTAAAGTGGCTAAATTTCTTCAGTCATCAAAGGAAAACGGATCATCAATTGCTGATCAAGTCAGTCAAAAAATTTCAATTGATGTAATTTAAAATTGTTTGGGCATTATTCAGATGTGCATCTCATACTCTCAATCTTATAGCAAGTGGCGACACTTAACTCAAAAAGTTTGATATTAAGTTATTTCCAAAGAAGAATGCTTTAACGAAAGCAATGAGTAAAATAACTGGCCTGTGGAACAAGTTTGGACGATCGATTACAGCTACTGAGCAGGCAAAAGAAGCCTTTGGTTTGTTGAGTAAATTTTTTGATGTCGTAAATAGTTAATCTAATATGATACATATATTTAGGAGTAGCTATCAAGACTCCATGTGCAACAAGGTGGAATACCACCTATGATAACCTTTCTTCATTCATCAGCAATTACAAAAGTTTAGAGATAGCTAACACTTTATTCAGTCTACTTGAATTGCCATCTCTGACTAAGGAAGACTTTGAAGAATTAAACGAATATATGCTTGTCATGAAGCCCCTTGCAGCAGTAATTTATATTTTCCAGGGCTAAAAGGGGTGTTTCCTAGGATTGGTAATAGTTCTGCCTCTGCCGACCAAGCTTTAAAAACCACTGAAACAGAGAGTTTTCGCAAGTCTAGGAGCTATCCGTGACCGTATTACTTCGTCAATTGACTTGAGGTGAGATATAGTGTCTTCCCCAGTAATATCTATGCAACATTATTTCGACTGAAATTTTTTGCAATTGTTATCTACATTTGCACAATTGTTCTAAGATCCATTAGTAGTTTTGGCTGCAATCACTCATACATTTTTCAATTCTAACTGGATCGAAGATGAGGGGAAGAGAAGAGATGCAAGAATCCAGCTGAAACAACTGTTCAGCGATTCAGTTTCTCCAATCAGCGAACAGAGCTCTACTTATATTACAGAAGATTTTCTCAATTTCATCCAGTCTTCTGAGCACAAAAAACTGGACGAAGTCGATTTATTTTTAAGAGATCCAGAAACTCACATGGAGATGGTGAACCAATATCCAGCAATTAAAAAACTTTTCATTAAATACGGTGAGGTGGAATAGGCTTCCTTATATCTTATTAGCATCATTAACCGGATTATGTTCTTTATTATATCCTACAGAAGTCTCTAACTGACGTAAAAACGCCGGTCACTACTCTCAGGGTGTGCTGCTTGGCCACTGGGTTGAAGTTTTTGCCATAGTTCATACAAAAACGCTGCGAAAAACCTTTTGTGACTAGTCTGGTTTTATAGCGAGGAAGTGCGTATTCCTGGTTTGATTTTAAAGACCCAGCGGGATTTTGTTAGAAATTGATCTATTGCAACTGCTTGAATGTCCAGGTTTGGTTGTGAATTAAGGAATCATGCTCTTCTTGCATTGCTACTTTCCATAGGTGGGTATCTGGTGACACCATGGCGTCAGTGAAGCTTTTTGGTTGCAAAAGCTCGAAAACTGACTGTAATGACTCGTCCCACTGTCGCTTAGGCACAAGAATACGTCGAGGATAGGAAGATTGGCGATGATGTTCAGGTGGATGTACAACGTATTCAATCATTACGATTGGAATGTTATCTGTGGGAACAGTCCATAAGTTGCTGGCTGGTTTTTTATTCGAAGTAGGTGCTGGATCTCCTTCCATTCATGATTCCATTTGATTATTCTCCCCCAGCACATGACGATCCATGGGCTGTTGATCAATCTCTTAGTAGTCAGGTGTTGTAGTCACTAGGTGTGTGATCCGATCCAACGATTAGTGATGTTATTTTGTGAGGATAGCGGTTTCTGTTCGTGGTAGATCTGCTCGTGGAAGTTGACATCTCTGTTAATCTTGATCTCCTTTGTGCTCAGGATCCCAGAATCGGTAAGTCCTTTGATTAGTGCAATATCCATTAAAGTAACACAGCGTACTTTTTGAGTCAAGCTTTTTCCGTTCAGCTTTGGGAAGTAATAGAGCTGAAAATGCGTAGATTGCATAGTTCTGGTTTAGACCACACCAGAGTTGATAGGGTTTTTGCAGTGGCTATGGTAGTTAAATTTGAAAAGTCAAATTTAATGAACATGAGAAATAGTTAAGTGTGAATAACTCGGTTTTTTACCTAGCACATAAAAAGTGTCTTGTAAGACAAATGACATTCTAGATTCAAGCGATTTTTTGAGAGCCTCAGCCAGATCTGCACAGTGATGAATTTTTCCGGCCAAAGGGCTTTTTGGATTGTTGATAAGAGTTCCTTCGTCTTCTTCCCGTGTCAAACTAACTTTATTAAGTAGGTCCAAATAAGCAGGGATAACGTTTCCAAGTGTCTCGTAATCGGCCTTTAGATCATCAGTAGCCTCTTGAAAAGGCTCTAAAATCAGGACCAACTTTCAGAATAGCAATCATCCTGCTCGTCAGACGGTGTGATTTGTCTTTTGTTCCATTTAACTTAGTCTGAATCAAGGGGTCGATTTCTAATATCCGTAGCACCCCATTAATTGAGTAATATTGAGAATTCCCTCGTGTAGCATTTTTGGCTGGAAGATGAAATTTTGTTGTATTATACACGATTTCGGTGTCATTCACACTCCTGCGCACCGCACTAATGATACTAAAATCTTTATCCATGGCATCGACTATAGCTCTCTAAAAGAATTTCTGAATTAGCATATAATTTTATTATCAATGTAACAAATAGTATTCTTACGCTGATTGCCTTGAGCCCATCCTTGATGACAAGTTGTAATCATTCATCTGATCGAAACCTCGTCCATTTCTTGACATGATAACTGAATATCATCAATTCTACCCCACAAAGAACTATCGTCGTCAAACTCAATTTCAATATCCACCAAACGTTCGCTATCTGGGATATTGATTACGGGATTGGGATCAGGCTCGGAGCGCTCGACTTGTTCAACCGATGACTGAGTGAGAGTTTCAAACTGATTGGTTGGGAATTTAATATTAGACGCGCGTATGATGTTACTTCTTCCGTCTGAGACGACTTGAACGATTTAACAAGTAAAATCTGAAGTAATTTTCCTTGGTCTTGGAGAAACAAGTCTGAAATGATATAGATTTACCTTTGAAATTGTAATTTCCCACTCCTGTATGACATCTTTATATTCAATAAAAATTGCTTCACCAGTTTGTTTCCCTTTGACTTGTCTAATTGATAGAAAGCACCTGAACGGCTCATATGTTTTCAATACTCCAGAACAAGTAAAGCCAATGTAACCGACCATACTCTTAAATGACCAAATATCTAGTATTATAGATAAAGCCGTGTAGGATGAAAGTTTCTTCTTAATGTATTCTTTAAATTGTTCATATTTTTGTGGTATGAGTGAGTTTCTCATTACATAAACCGAGGGCAAATGGTAACCAGGAACTGCCATCTAAAAAAAGTAACACATGTTAAATGTGATAACAACAAACTGAGGTTAGATTGAAACAATGAATAGGTTACCTCAATCCATTCACGAACAGTTTTGTTTGCTAAGATGTTAAGAGAAGGTTCCCTTCGCTTACAACTCGAGTGAGCCCTATGTCTAACTGTTTTTTTTTTTTTTGAATTATGCATCGTAGTTTGAACAGTTGAAAAGTTGGTGTAAGCTTGTTTTAATCCAGAGAAAAAGCGCTTATCTTGACAAAACAGGCATTGGGCGTATACCCTCTTTGCGTCTTCTCTCCAGTTAGTAAAACATTTCTTACGCCAAGAGGGCCAGCTTTGCATTGTTGTTAAGTTTGAGATTGGGTTACCAGGTGGTGGTTTTGAACTTCCACTAGAGTTGGAACCAATTGTTGTATTTGATTCGTCTTGCCCTCCTTCATTCTCGTCTTGTTCTTCACTTATGTTACTAACCTGTTCTTCTGGGAGATTTTCAACTTATGTCCAACATCATTGTCGAGCTCATGTGATGGATGTTTGGGATTTTTCTTTCGAGGCCTTCCTCTCTGGCCTTTCTTGGTTGGTTTAGGCTCATTTATTTTTGGACGCCCCATTTGCTCGATATCATGAAGTCTAGAAGAGATATTCTAGATCAATTTAAAATAACATATATAGTCAACAGGACTCAACACCCATGTTCAAATTTATCACATGGAAAACTTAAAAAAATTATAATAAATCAAATCAAACTTTGCAGTTATAGATATTTCTACAAGATACCCCTATGTAACAAAAAAAGTAAAAGTATATTACCACTTTACCAGTGATAAATCCCAAAATCAGTACTTCAGAGTCTTCAGTCAGTAGGATAAATTGTGTGCAGTGCAATTTTGAAACTGTCGAGGTAGGACATGCAATTTAAAAAACGAGTCTTATCTTGCGTCTTATCGTCTAATAAATGCTTCATGGTTCATGCTTGACATAATGACGAGGCACTGTTTTGTTGTCGGCTGCTAGTGAAATTTTTAAATAGGGGAGACCGGGGCTTTGCGGGACACGGGGATAAAATGTACAGGGAAGTTTTGATATGTACGATTTGTTTTAAAATGCTGAAATTAATACAGCGTATTGTAAATGATGTTTTTTTTATCCTCTAAACTTTTTTTCCTGAATTTCTGATTAATTTTGCGAGTTTTTTGGTAAAAACAAAAAAATGGGAATCGGACAAAAATTTTTGGACGTTTACTTTTCAATTTTTTTTATACTTCCATAAATATTTTTATAAAACCCAGATAGCTATTTGATAGGGTTTTCTTTCTAGTTTAAGATAGTATTTTTGTTTTATACAAATTTTGTTTCTAAGTATTTGATAATTTAGTTTATTTGATGTTGTTGGTGTCTGGGTTAAATGGTACAGCCATCTGTTGCCAGGTAAACGACCAAAAAAGATCGAAAAAAAAAACATCTTTACTTTTTTGATTGTATCTCCACTTAAACTCAAAAGAATGAATAAAATTACAGTAATTCTGAAAGAGAAATGAATTTCCTTTTCATTAGTGCGTCTTTCAATATATTTAATCCGTCCGTTGCAGAGAAAAATGGTGTTCCGTTTTACCCCTGGCTCTGTTCCGTTTAACCCTAAAAATTTGTTTTTCCTAAATTTTTTCATCTTTACATTTAATTAAATAACTATTACATAGTTTATCGAAAAAATATGAAAAAATAACCTAATGTAGAGAAATGCATTGGAATCACTCCTATATTTTTGTTTTAATTTAATTCTGCTATTTAAAAAATTGGCAGCGTAAAGAAAAAAAGTGTCCCATATAGCCCCGGTCTCCCCAACTAAACAGTATGAAAAGGAAGTAGAAAAGGTCGAAAATTGACATAATTTTTTTTTAAATCGTCGAGTATTTTGAGTATTTTATTTGAGTATTTTAATAAAAAAGCAGAAAATACCAAATAAAATACAGGGAAAATTAAACAAAAATAAACGCTGAAAATAAAATAAAAAATATATATTTTTTTTGTATTTTATTAGTATTTTATTTTATTTTATTTGACAAATACAGAACACTGGGTTCTCTTACCTGCCCCTAAATCGTAATTTTGACTTATCTTTTCCCTTCATCTTTCAAACGCCACTTCATACTCTTGAACAGTTGCCGATTATATCTTAGAGCTGTTTTTTCAGAGGAATAATCTCGTCAATTTTAACATCGAGTTGTTTAACATAATTTTCAACATAAGGTTTGGCAAACACCAGGTAAACTTGTCTGCTCAGTGCTCTCTAAGGAACCACCCTGTATCTTGATTTCATTTCATTTTATCTGAGGATTTAACTTTTTCATGGGTATCAAGGGTTTTTCTGAATGCTTCAAGTGAGTCCACATTTCTGAACAAAATTATCCTCAAAATTTCCTTTTCGCTGAAAGTTGTTGTCATTGAATTAAATCCTGGCAGTTTTGCCAGTTCTTCGACACTTGGATTATCATTGAAAGTGATGTGTAATTTCAAGCAAAATTTGATTCAGAGCGCTTTAATTCTACACGCCCGCGAAGCATTCTGGTAAGTACTACAACTCCTCTTCCTCGGTCACCAGAAGATAGTCCTCCAGTGCCATTGTCACATCTTCCACGCCCACCTCTGTCTCCTGCAGGATTACCTACTCTAAACCTTTCTCCTCTAGAGCCCTTTTCTTTGCCATCTTCTTGTTTAACATCTACTTTCCTCTATTTACTTAGGGGTTCTTCTTTGAATTTGGCTCCATTTCCTGTTTCTTCAATAACTGCCTCAGGTTCACCCTTGGGGAAGTCGTGTAAGAACTTCATACGGGGAAGGTTTAGACTTTCTTTCCGACAAAATTCACATCTGTCATCTTTAAAATTTTGGTAGGTTGCTTGTTGTTTTTTAAGACAAAGAGCAACGTGGCAAGAGTTGGACCCAGGGAAGGTCGTGTTATAAAGGGTGAAGGAAATTGCGTCGCGGAACTGATCAGCAATATGTTTGATTGTGACTTTTTTGGGAACATTTCTCAATAAAACCTGATCTTGTTTGATACTGGCTACTGCTAACTTGGCACTTGGCACTACACATGGTAGATTCACGCGTTTTAAGAAATTTTTACAAATCTGTTCCTTCAATTTTTAACGATTCACAATAGAGTCGAAAACAAGGAAAACAAGGAATTCTTGTAGCTTTGTATTTTGGGTGTTGGTGGGTACAATGCTGAGTACGACTCTGCTGGATGAACAGAGCACCAGGCTTTTATAGACAGGGGACAAGGAGGGATTGCCCCATCACTACAGATTGTAACGCAATACCGGATGTAGTTGCATTATCACCAGGTGAGATGGCACAAAAAAATTTGAAAGATACTGCGTACTACCGTGACTTTCGAGTAATGCGTAATAGATTGGCTTTTTCAATAGTCCGTCGAACTGCTACACAGATCTTGAATTTATTGCAGTCTGTTGATATAAAAAGGAAACGCATAAAGCATACCTCAACGACACATTCCTTTACTGTTTTTCTTTTGACAGGACTGCCTTGGCTTGATGTCGTGAATGTATGATCTGTCTGAATAGCTACTAATGAAAATAATAATCTGTCGAATATTAACGTATTCACAAGGCATTCCTCAACAGATATTCTTTTTCTTCGACTATAATAACGATGAGGCTGTATAAGCTTGATTCCTACAAAAAAGTCTGTAAGTAATGATTGTTACGTCTCTGAAATAGTCTTCGAACGATTCGTTTCAGCCACTGAATTGCCTTTACATAAAAAATAAATTTTAACACCTGTTTAAAAATTGTACGTACGCTTTACTGCTTCTTCATTTTAGTAGATACTAATAAGATTTCCTTGTGGCTAAGCGCAGATACCAGTTGGTAAGTAAATGCTTGTTTTGGTCTGTGGTTTTTGTGTTGTGTTGTTGCTTTGTGACTCGTACTTTTGTTTGACTTGTTAGAGAGGAGGGGAGAATTAAGTTTCCTCGCTTGTAATATGGTGAACGCTGGTTGAAATTTTAAGGAAAAAGTGTCCTCTTCACTTAACATGGCATAGTTGGTACTTTCATATTCAACATTTGTTTTGATTTGATGAACACTGCAGAAGTAAAAATTGGTGACCCAACAGTGGTCAATATATTTTTTTGTTAGACTGGTATCATCCATTCCTTTTAGAAGCCCATTCAAATTATGTTTTCTTTAGCATTGGTTGGAGGTTCCAGCTGCTGTGTAGTAGTTGGTTTGTACATTCTATACCCAAATTGAGTAGGAGAAGATGCTTCAAACGCAGGAGGTAGTATGACAAGTTGTGGCTAAGAAGCAAGAGCTTGGCAATTTACGTTATGAAGAAGTAAAGCCATGAGCAGTGCAAGTATACCAACCCAGCCTACAAACCTGCCAACGATCAAAGTATTTTTTGGACAATGCCTAGTAATGGTGGAAATGTTGTATAAAGGATTCGCCGCTAGGGTTTTAGAATGGCTTTGGTGGATTTTCTTTCCTACTTGTCTTGATTTCACGCTGGACTTTTTTTTATCCATTCTCCCTGTTTTCTCTGGGTTTTTATTTTTTTCCTACTTTCTTACCCTGTTCTAATTTTTCTTTGTTTGCAATGTTTCTAACTATCTAAAAAAAGTATTATTGGTTATTCGATTTTAAACCCTCTAAATTATAACAAGTAACCTGAAAAAGATGTCGATGCGAGGTATTACTCCGTACATAAACCTTGTAAGCTACCCTGAATAGTTGAAAATCCTTTCGTTGAAAGATTACGGAGAACGGGTATGGCTCTTAAAATTGAACACATCAAATTCTGTAGTATGAATTGTAAAAAATGATGTAATAGCTCATTTACACAAGTTAACTTACATGGATATGTAGGAATGTAAAAAAGGCTTTTGTGTAAGAAATACAAAAATAGTGGAATCAACCACGAGGCTTCTGTATTAACAGGATTTTGTTTTAAACAATCATACAATAAATAAGAAATACAATCATCATACAAAAATGTTACTATATGTGGTACACAATTTAACCTGAATGCCTGCATTCAAGGAAACCAAATAAAGATGATTTCGAAATGAGAAAAGATGAAACTAAGATGTTTAGAACTGACGAAAAGTGTCAGTCTTGAGTGGAACAGGCGTCAAGAGAAAAATATAGAAGTGGGGCTAAACAGTTGAACACTTGACAGTTCCAGAACTAGGAGTCAAGTCTCGGTTTATATCAGAGATATACTATAGAGCTGCCATCTAGAATTGGTTGATGGCATGTTTGCCAATTTCTCATATTTTACACTCGACACATCTGAAAAGAAAACCAATTTGGTTTTAGCATGTGCAGTTAATACATTTTAGATTATGATACTCATTTACCCAGCTCTCAACTAAATCGTTGTGTGAGAGAAGGGGGCAACGAGCCTATCGACTTCACTCCATATATTCATACATCAAACAACATTCACAACTGCAAATTTCCAAAAAAGAGAAGTACATCCAAAAACTTGGCTGGTATATTGCGGGCCGGCTGATTTTGTGGACTTACGTATAATGACATTTTATGTCATGCTTATAGAATTATCCTCTGCAGCGATTCAACTTGGTTGATATTTTTAATAGAAATATCAAGCCAAAAAAAACAATCAAAATTGTGAACATTTTACCATAAAACAAAGAATTTTACAGTAATAATCAGGACTCACCATTTTATGGAGCAGAACTTTTGAAGTTTAAAATTTGTATTGATATTTGATTGCATATACTTATTTTAGTTAACTTCAACTCTGCGAGACGGCAGCTTGCTTTGGCTGTTGATCGCCACCAACTGACTTTTCGAATGAGGAAGAAGGTGCTACACATAGACAGGGAAAAGACATAAATGAACACCTGCAAGGCATTGTCATTCATCTTAAAAAACGACAATAATGATTCTTTTGACGAGCAGCTAGATTCATTTCTTATGTTGGCAAATTGCCCTTCTTTTCCCAATACCACTAGTAGGAGCTCTAAAACTTTTTTTGATAAATTATCGTTTTATGAATTCTATTATATTGTATTTTTTGTAGGATTTAATGAACATCAACAACAAATTCAGTGGATATTTTTGATTCTGCACCTTCTAGGATTTCTATTTCAACCAAAACACTCATAACAGCTAACACATAGCTGAAGTTCAATGCATGGCGGGGATAGTAAATCAACACTTAATGAGATAATTTTTAACTCAAATGTTACTCTTGATTTCCCTTACAAGTTGTTTAAGTGAAGAAGATAAAAAAATAAAAATAAGGGACTAAGCACGTAAAAAACCGCGGATTTCGACGTAAAAAATTTGGCGGAGGTTACAAAACTCCATTTCAGACAAGACAAAATTTAGAATTTTATTATTGCCACAATCCTTACCGCAATCCAAAGTGACGTAATAAATTTCGAAAAAAATAACTGTTGAAGGAAACAGACTTATGTACAGGCATGAGGAAAGAGGTAGCTCACCTTTATTTTCTTTAAAAAGCTAAATATATGAAGTCTACACCAATAAGTCTCACGAAATGTCATTTCGAGATACAATTCGCAATCTGCTATGTCAGGGGGGGGGGGGGGAGTGAATCAACAAATTTATATTCAACAGCTCTCCATTAATTTTGCTCAATTGCGCTAAAGGAACACCCAATTAAAGATTGGACGTGGGATGCCAAGAAAGGAAGGTTCTTGATGAAGCAGACGTCTATCATAAGACCAAGGTAAAAAAAAAGTCAACAGCAAGAAAACCAATAAACAGAAATAGAGGTACAATAAGAGGCGGTATTAGACTCAAATTTGTTAAGTTATCAAATTAGCATTAAGACTTTATTGCTACATAGTCATGGAAAAAAAATTTTAGTTTTTACCAATCGATTCACAGTAAAAAAGCTCAATATAAACGCCGATAAAGATTCTCGTATAAAATATAAGAAAGTCATTTAAAGCTTTAAACAATTAAACTTGCATGTACAATTAGTTATTTAACTGAAACTAACCTTTAATAGCACGGATGAAAAAAAGAATATCAAGGAAATGGGGTAACTTTGAAATGATGAGCGATAAAAATTAGATTAGAATGTGACATTATTAGAAAATCATGGGATAAAAATTTAATTCACAATTCAGTAACTGTTGGTTTTAAAGTCAAAAGAAGATCAGAAAATATCACTATGGAAAACTTAGGGTACAGCACATACATTATAAGTTAAGTATAAGGTATAAGTTGTTCATCGGTAACTGTGTGTACATTAAGTTGCTCTACGGATGTCATCAAAGATTGATTTCAAAGATTCATTCTAATACCCTATCTGTTGTTTTTTATCAGCGAGTCAAACAAGACTGAATAGTGTGGAAAACGAAAATTCCAGATGATCCCTTTTAATGTTCAGCATCACAATTCCAATACAATGGAAAGTTGTATTAATACAGTTGTAACTGTTACTCGATTCACCCACTTTCTACCTCTTTGACGGATGGGATTGTCTACTTTCACGATGAAATTGACGAGACTTTCTCCTAAGATGACGAACAACAAGTTGTAAAGGCTTTCACTACACATATGGCTGTTATTACAGATAAAGAGTAAACGAGGTATAGTCATTCATCGACTTGTTTCATATCTATAGGTTTGACTAAAAACAATTTCTCTCAGATGTGTAATGGAGACAAACAACATTAAAGAAGAATCAATGTGTGGACGAACTCGAAACTGTGCCTATCTATTGCCACAGGGTAATCTACCAGAGTTTTCCATGAACAGAGACAGAGATGGATGAAACTCAACGGACTTAAAGATATACCAAGTCACAGAGTGCATCTAGTGGAAAAGTTGTTGGTGTATGTAATACATCACCATCATCGGGTTGGCCACCATCAATTTTCTTCGGGATACTGTTACAGAGTACACGATAGGAACTTTATGCGATTTATGCGACCGGTAAATTTTTTCTGAAAAGCCAATCACCGAACGAGTTTTACCATTACCGACGCAAACACCATTTAACGATCTTTTGTCACACGGGCTAGGTGTGTTAGGAACAAAGAGTAGCACAAAATCTAGAATCGGAAGAGTAGTAGAGTTATCCAAATTAGTGCAAAACTAAACGCAACGCCGAATCATCTTTAAATGAATCATTGCAGTAAAAAATATTTGACGACTTCAAATTCACTTTCAATGGGGAAAGTGTGACCAAGTTTTAAGAAAGACTGACTTAACAATTTTCCCTACAATGCCATGGCTACCATCACCAATTCAATGTCTAGTTTACCTCGGGGAATGAAATTATGAATGAAAATTTTATATGGAAGATATCCACAACAATCGTCAATTATTTCACCAAAAATACACTTCCAAAAACAGGTTCATTTCTAGTTAATCTCCCAGCAACGCCAATTTGAAATGAGATCAATTATTTAGGCATGATGCATTCTTCATTATTTAACAATAATTTGTTGCAAAATTGTCAAAAAAATTGTTAGTTACTTTAGTGTAAGACTGTAAGTGCATCTAGAGGATAGAAATGCCACCAGTACTAGTTCGCACAGTTCAGTGTCACTTACACAAATAAGTCTTACAACAGATTGTTTAAGAACTTAATGCATACCACCAGTCGTTTTAAAATAATGGTGTTATCGAAAATTCAGTCAATCTTGCGATTGTTAATCAGCAAGTGCTATTATTGGGTAACGAATCTATGCCAAATAAAGCCTTAGAAGATTTGCCTCTTGGTGGTATTATAGCTTTTCATTTGCTTTGAAATATAAAAATGATTAATTTTTAATTTTTATCGGGATGCCGTTACCAACAACAGTTTACATGCCAATTGAAACACCAAATAAGAAGAAAAGAGGGCAGATTTTGTTTAGAAGATGAAGTTGGAACAAAAAGTATATCGTGTAAATGTTGGCTACGTGATGGATGTAGCCAAAAAACTTATCAACTTCAGCACACTTAACCAAATGCTGTGACATTTCTATCCCACAACAAAATAGCATTGATGCCATTTGTTTGTCCAGTCTTCAAACTTCTGATAACCTGTTTGTCCATCTCATGGTACATCATTCTGAAATGATACGACACAATACTGGGTTACAATTTCTGTGGCCCCCAAAATAGTTTAGATTGTGTTCTAACAACTATGTTGGATACATTATGTCAATGTCACGATTTAGTTAATTTACATAGACCACACTTATTAGAAAAAGATGGCGACAAAGAATTTGTGCTAATGCTGGATTATTGGTCTAAAGCTAACACAGGTAATGGCTGGACAGGCCTAAGTTATTTTGAGAAACAGAAAATTATACCACTGATTAAAGACATTTTTGCTTTAAAAGACGCCGTGGGAAGCGAAAGTCCTTACAAAAAGGCATCCCTGCCATCTGTATTGAGAGATTTATTTATAGATTATAATGATTTTATTCAAGATCCATATTTTTTTTTTAACTGAAAACTTAAAATGTGCTCAATGGCCATTAATATCTTAAAACCATGACAGATAATTCGTTTGCGCAAGTTCAATAAAATCGTAATGACTTTAGACGAAACCTGGCCCTAAATAATGTAATTTAGAAATTTAATATGTTAAAATGTGATGGATGAACAATCTACAAAACACGAAGATGTTAGACATTTAGCGTTTTCAGAATTTACAAAATATGAAGGAGTTGAAAAGTCAACATATAATCAGCAGATACCTTTATAATGAACGATCTATGACAGAGAAGTAAAAAAAAGTTTGGCCAATTTATTTCGTACATGACGCAAGAGTATCTGATATGTTTATTATGGTCATGGAGTCTAAACCCAAACACTTTTATGTGCTCTGATTTAGCCCAAGCTGATGTTCCCTATGCTATACATTAAAGTTACGAATCACGAGAATATCACAAAATATAGGGCATAACATGAGAACCTATTCATTCTTTCTGGTCTACCCTGGAAGATCCATCAAGACAGTTAGATAATCCCACACTAGAGCATAGAAAAATTTATGAGAATTTTAAAAATAAGAAGCGGATGTCCCAGCCAAACAATTAATAACAAGACAACCTGAAAAACAACCTGGCAAAAAAGCGTTCCATGACAGACGGTACTGAAGAAGAATATGAAAATCAAAATCAAAAGTTTGAATATGTGGAAATTTAAGATCCAGATGGAGTAATGTGCACTCCTGAAGAGGATGATGTTATTCGTCCTGCAAAGTACTGACATAGCCAAAAGTGTTGGAAAGCATGCTCTTGCAGGAGCAAGGAATTCTCCGAGATAAAAAATCAATATGTCACCCAAAATCAATCAAAATAATTCTTCTAGTTCTTCTTTTGGGACCAATTCAGCAATTCAAGAAGCCAAATCTACATTAAAAGCAAGTAAAGAAATGCAACTTATTGGTGGAGTTTCCCTTGATATTGGACCACCACCATCACTAATTTCTTTTTTGAAACAACAGTTTACTTGTGATGTGATTATTCGTGACTTCCATTTACTTGATTTTTCATATGGTGATTCTGTATGTGAAAGTCAATGGGAAAAACGACTAGGGATAGCAGACACTACGGCAAATGCAACGTAAAATCAATTACATAGATTTTTATATGAGAAAAGAGATGCAGCACAGTGTATTCCACTAGATATTCCATCTGTGTGTTAAGATAACAAAGCAAGTTATGATAAAGACAATATGCCCCGGAATAAATGTAAATTTTTTTTGGGGGGGGGGCGTATTATAGCCATGCATGCTCCAAGAAATAAAGAAAATCAAACTATAATTCAGACTCGTTTGGCTTATTAAAAAATTTTTAATTAACAGTCCAAGGCGACAACGCAACCGTTTACCTCCGAAGAAAAGTTATTTCAAAACAATTAAGGGCTGTTTCATGAAACAAGTTAACGTCAATGCAGAAAATCATGGATTGGTTTGCATGAACTGTGATCTGCTTCCAGTCTAAGAATGGAAACCCATTTCTGTGACATCTGTCATCGCTCTGGCCCACCAACAACATAAGGGAAAAATCAATGGAGTCTTCCGCCATTATTACCCATTATTTTTACCAGACCGATCTTCATGGTTGTTCTTGGGTCTCGATCATCAAGCGGACAAAAATTCCACGGTCGCTTTATAACAACCTGAGGCAGACAATTGTTACTCAGCTAAGGTATGTTTCCTTAATTTTTTAAATATATGTGATATGTGCTACTATTACGACAATAGAATAGCATTTTATTATGTCATTAACGTGGTAGCGACAGAAATTCCCCCAATCGTTTTCATTGTACATTAAAGATAAAATGATGACAGAATATTTTGGTCATTGCACGCAGAAAATGTAATTCATCAGACCAGGGTAGAGATGGATAAGGGGCTAATGAATATAAATTAATATAGCCTACCGCAAAACACGCGAACAAAAAATTTGATTGGGATAAATTATCGCTGTAATTTCATTTTTCTTTTTATCTACAAATATCCAGTGAAACGGGGATAAGACAGTGTTGTGGGAAACGATGGCATTCTTTTTGCATTCTCTTTTCTTTTTTGCGTTACCCCTTGTAAACAATTTTAAAAAATAGAGGAGCCGCTGCGCTTATTTGCTGACAACTGTGTAATCGAATGGATCAGATTTGGTCGTGATGTGCGGCACGTCAGCATTGTTGGCATGCGGCATCAGGTCAGTTTCAACAATAGACCCATATCTGGCATCTCTTTTCTTGATGTTGTGTCCCATTGAAATGCTAAAAGAGAGAAAACAAGACGGGAGCGTGTGCTGGAACATGCAGACATTCACGGGATCAATAACCCTAAGAAATACAAGACTGAGTAGCGCAGAGAGAGAGAAAGGGAATCGCTACTGAGCTCCCTGTCGCCATGGTGACGATGACATGGATTTTACGTGCTTTACAGTATCCACTGGTAATACCGTAGAGGTCGTCTGTTCCCTAATATTAAGTGGATACGCTATGAATCTTGAATCGAGAAAAAAATGGAGGAAACTAGTAAACAGCAAGTCCAATAAAATTTGGGTAAGAAATCCTCTCTCTAAAAAGCTAGTCCAGCTCAATAAACCCCATGGAATCAATCAGGGAAATTAATAAAAATTGTAGTAAGAACAGAGCTATAATGTCGTGTTTATTGATGGCGCGGCTATCATGACACAGAGTGAGGTCATTCGCCACGCCATTTTGCAAGAGGACAAGCGTCAATCGAATAATAAATAGATGAAACGTCGTCAACTTTTTTTCCAACTTCTCTTTCCGAATGTCGAAAAACATGGGGAATTAAATTTTAATAGCCAAGCATTTAACTTAGTAGCCCAGCAACCTACCAGAAGGAAAAGAAGATTTTTTTATGAGATCTACAACTAATTCGAATAAATGATTGAAATTTTAAATGTTTCCTAATTTGTGTTTTGTAGACAAATTTGTTATTTCCCCAAACTGAAAACCGGACAGAATTTTGACATTCATATTATCGCGAAAGTTGGCCATAATGGATCCATCTTTTCTCTACTAAATGATGGCGACACACATGTGCGCAAAAAGAACGAAGAAGAACGCATTCCGGCGAGTCATATTCCTGACCTAAGATACGTCGACTTCCACCTCGATGGTGTGTAACATGACAAATTCTCCCGGAGATCTAACTGGGAAGATTGCAAATCATGTAACATCAAATAAATTATTTTTTTGGCCATTATATTTTACGACATTTAAAATTTAACTAATTTTTTTCTTACAGTATCACAATCTGAAATATCTAGAAAAAGGAGGAATTAAACCGTCGTCGGTAGTTTTTATGGCTAATGGAGTAAATGTTGTACAAGGGAAAGGTGTCGTGATGGATTTTACAAGGTTCACGGGTCTAATCGAGACAACGAAACCACATCTGGAAAACGATTCTTGGATTTCCCCTTTACCACTGAACCTACAGTGGAGGGTTATGTTACAGGAATGTCAGAAGGTAATTTAATTTTTCATTAATTGTATTTAAACACATAAGAAATAATTTATAAAAATTACACTTTTAGACGCAGGATCTCGACTTGTGACGGTGGTCCGGGCTTAAACAACTTTGATAGTAAATTTATGTGGAAAATGTGCGACAAGGAAAGATATTACAACAACTGGATTTGTTATGCACATAATTGAGCTACATTTTTAGATCAAGGCATTGGAATGGATTCAGAAGCTTTAACTGTAATCTCATTCTTATCAGAAACCGATAAAAAAAAACAGAAAGTTTGTGTTGGCCAAGCTCAAAGTGCTTAGAAAACCAATTCATTAAGAAGAAATTTCCCTCAATTTATCAAATTAGTAACTGGTAAGAATTCAGTTGATGGTACAAATTCTAATGGCGATAGATTATATGAATTTATGCAAGATCATTCTGTGAAGAAACAATTACTTTCCAAATGATGGGATGGCCTTATTATGTTAGAAACCCCAAGAAAGAATTGTGTTTCAATTATTTATTACTTGGTAGAGATGCAGATGATAAATACATATGGTTTGCAATAGGTAGCAAAAATTTCCTTTGTTTTTATCCAACAATGCACATGAAATGTGGAGTAAAAATAGGCAAAAGGAGCTTCTTTAATAGCAAAATGGTCAGTGATCGAAATTTTAACTTATCACACAATGGTTCTTAAAAAAGTTATTTAGATATCAGACAGAAAGCTGAAACAGACACTTCTTCTCATTGTGCAATGATTCGTGTTTCTCCTCTTCCATTATATGATGAATCATCAAATTTTTCTTCGTTACACATTGATTTAGTTATTCATTGGCATTCGAAAGGCTATATTCGCTTTTAGGATCCACTCCGTTTGGGTGAAGGGGAATGTCGGAGGGACATATAAATACAAGTCCTCCACGACCTCACAAAAATATAGAGTGGTTGTGGTTGCCATTTTGGATTGGCATTTTCTCATTTTTGGTGCAGCCAAAACATATTTTGTTTTTTTCCGTAAGCAAAGGGAAGAAAGGGGTACGAATATCAAGAAAAAGGAGAGTGAAAAAATGTGGATTAACCCTTTCCTTCCCTGTATTCTTCCCTTCCTTGACTGCTAAAAAAAAATAACCTCCAAATTACCAATTCTTTGGAAAAAAATTTCTATGCTCGCAATGGACGTTCGGTCTCAAACGGCGGTGTCACGGCTCATGCCCATATGGTGTGAGTTTTTAATCAAGTTTAGAAATCGGCAACGTATTGTAATTGCTTATTTTCGAAGCTATTATTTCTAGCTAATAAGTCAAAGGACAGGAAAGAAAAATTGAAGTGCTTTGAACAAAGTAATTGGTCTATTCTAAAAGCTACTGGAGTAGAAGATTTTATTACGGGGAATATTCCAGTAAGTATGCTTTTATTTGTTGTATTGTGTAGTTATTATTTTACATATTATTACATAATTTCTTATTTTGTTTTATAGTGAATTGTGTTATTTCCTGCGAGACCAACTGTTGGAAATTCACAACGCCGATGCCGTTATAAAGCGCGCCACTTATTGGGCAAATTAACTTCTTGTTCTCGATCCTTTTACAAGAGGCAAATGTTGCAACAACCGACAATTTAGCGAAATCAATTTTCGTTTATGATGAATGGGAAAATTCAGAGGCTTCCGGCGAAAGAGCTGATGTGACACAAGGTTTAGGGATCTTTAATGCAGCACAACTTATACAGTAGGCACCCAAAAACCTTTAATGGGATTTTTCCCTACCAATAAGAATCAATGAAATCGAATAAGCTGGATTTAGGATATTTTTAAGCTAAAGTTTCTATAGTCCCATGTAAGGTTTGGCGAAGTTAGCAACTGATGAAAATTATCCTAACGTCAAATCAAACATCGAAATGTGAAACCCGAAATAAAATTCGAAAAACAATTTTATTTTCAATGGCCATGTCCAGTATCACCGACTTTACTAAGGGTAAATAGGTAAAACTATATATTATTCCTTTAGTCAACCGTCACGTTAACTTTCCTATACCTTGAATGGTAAAAACACCGATCCCTACAGGAAACAAACTTTTGACAAAGTCATATTTAAGGGTCAGGTCTTTTTTATCTACTTATGTTAACTTCGCGACCAGAAGCGCTAGTAGCGAGGAGCAGACGACGGGGAATCGGTCTGGTCTCGCGTCTTCCTCGCTACAAAGGTAAAATACACTTCTTATGGCGTTTCACGTGTGGCGCTCTGAAAAATGATCAAGCTCGGAGCTGGATTCCTGAAAATCCCACTTGGAGCGCCTCGAAATCTGGAAAAGAACAATTATTTTGCTCGACCAGTGGAACAGAATGTCAGATGATCCAAACGTCTGTAAAGAAAAAACAACATCGCCTGCTTCTACTTGCTGCAAAAAATTTCGAATCTTTATATGCTTATTGACTCCGGCCCTTGACCCCGGAGTCGAAAAGTGAATCCAGATTGTGATTTTTGCTCCAAGTTTGAGCGAATTCCGTCCCAGTGGAATGGCGCGACTGGACGCTCGAGAATTTTGGGCGACACTTTAGCACCCACTGGAACGAATTTTCGCGAAAAGTAGCTTCACCTGTTTTTTTCGAGCGCTCAAAAAGGTCCACGTGGCTCATTGAGCAATATTTTTTCTGAAAATTCGTTGCCTTTCTTCAACACTGAGTTCCTCATCCACACATTTAAGGTTAAAATCCCAACCAGTAAAATATTTCCGATCGTACGTGTTTAAAGTATCTGATTCCTCGTCAGCTTTCTCTACTGGATCTGCAATTCAAATGCTGTTGTTATCCCCGTTAGATGCATTACAAACCCCAACAACATCACTAAAATATGACCAAATCGTCAGAATTTTTTCACTGGCTACGCTATGAATATTTCCACGAAATGAACAGGCTCAGTTCGTAAAATATTCTCCCTCAACTTTGTCAGACATTATATTTACTTGTTCAGACGTATTTTTCCCGTCTTCGTCAGACGTTATATTTAATTGATCAGTAATATTTGGCCAGATTATATTCATTTTTGTCATTTCTTTTAATTTGCGTAATAGTTATTAACCATTCAAAAATAAATTTATCCCAGAAAACTGGCAACTGAAGTTATTGACAGAAATCTGTGTCTCTATATTGGACGCTAATAGTAAGGCTGGACCCTAAGGCAGTTCTAACTGTTGTAAAGTTATAGACTAAAGTAAAAGTTGATGACACTTCCTTGCAAATATCCCATTTACTCATAGAATTCCTGAGAACCCACCATTAAAAGGGAGTTAGTTGCATACTGTAGCTGAAAATTGGATAGTTAAACAATCCCTGTATTTGCCTTATAAATCTTATTCTTCTGCTTATAAACATAACCTGCTTCTTAGTGGGGTGGAACCGGACACAGAAAAAAGTCAATAAATTCTTTGTTACAAATTCATCGCTTTGATAATTGAATTTACAACCCGATTCTTTTATTCTGATTTAGATATGTCAATTTTGTGTTAATGTTATTGGATGGCCAGTTCCAGCCCAATATTATCCCAATATTGAATGCGTACGTGGGTCACGTCCCAGCCAACTTGGAAACAGAGTATAAGTTACCTTTGGCTGTTGCAGGAAGGTTCATGTGCTGAAGAATTGGAATTGGATCAGCTCTTTCCTTTTGCTGCGAATCAGAAGTCAAACCGTTGAACCCTAGCCGTTTGAACTTCTTGTGTTGTTTTTTCCGGTTTTTCAATACTGATTTTTCACTTTCTCTTATATCAACGGCAAGTTCCTCTTTACTCATGATGCTGCCTTAGCCAACAGAATGAAAATAATTATAAGTTAATACAACATAATCAAATATCATTTAAAATGCTTTAAATAAGATTGAAGAAATTGGCGAACCATTAACAAATAAACCATGAAAAAAAATATTAATTTTCTTATCCAATATTTCTGTTCGAATTTTACTCACAAGGAAAAAGCAGACGTTAACAAAGGCACAAGCCAAACGTCGATTTCATTGCCATTTTTATTTTGAAAGATGAGTCAAACATTGAACCAAATATAAGAAAGAAAAATACTAGACAACGCAGATATCATAGGTCTGTGTAGACAAATTGTCTGTCTATTTGGTTAGAGTGATTGAAATTGCCTTCGATGGTTCTTTTTAATTAATACCCTACAGGTAAAATGAGTCTGCTCGCCTAATTCGAGAAAAAATTTAACTTAACATGTTTCTATCTGTCCATATAAAACATTTAGGTAAACATATTCGTACCTATAGTATGATGTATTATTGGGAAGATTATGCAACCCATATGGCGTATGGCATATCCCAGCATTTCGTAGAAAGCCGCAATTTGCTGGTTTCACATATGTTTCAAGTACGCGCAATTCCCGTTGATTGCAAAATATTGATGTAATTTAATGGCATTGGCTTCTTGTAAAACCTCTTGAGAGCCAGGCAAACTCTACCAGTGATGTGCGTTTTGTAAATCCCATTCAATTGAATTACTGAGCCGTTGTTGCATAAATAAAAAGAATCCAAAATTGTTTTTGCCCTCATCCCTTTCAGATATAGTGTTGATTGCCTTAAGTGTTGAAAACCGACGATGAAACGTCTTTGTCGAATGTTAATATGCAATCCAGCTCCGAAATTCTTTTAATGATTTGTGCCAAAGGTTTTTTTGTTAACTTTGTTAACTTTTTAAATTTTACGAGGTAGTTTTCGAACGGGAAGGCATAAAATCGATCAAGAGGACCATTATTCACGCATTCATTGCTCAAATGTATCAATGAATGAATATTGTAGATCAAATTACGCACACCATAAATTTTCCTGAATTAGAATATAAAGTAATTCAAGAAGTCGCCGCCCATAGCTGAATACTTGCTGCATAAAGTTGGTGATACTATAATGCGTATAACAAAATGAAGGTAAAGAAAGTGTTCGTACTTTTCTAATGGCAAGATGCCTTATAAAATTTCTGGGCCAGAATAGAGAAGGAATGATCTCAGTTCAAATGTTTTTCATTTCTTTAAGTGCTCAATTGATGTTGGTATTCTGTGAAAATCACTCGGGTACGATGTCTAAATATTACGAAGTCTTCAATCGATGCACGCTCTTTCTCGAATTCTAAGCTTATGTTTCAATTATTTTATGCCATTGGCCAGTGCAAATTAATATTAGTATTTTGAAAACACCGAGAAAGACTAGGTGCATATAATGCAACGGGAATGAGGAAATCATATCGAAATATAATTTTAAGAATGGTTCCAACGAGATGGTTTTTAGAGGTTTTGTTACGGAAGGAGATGTCGGTAAGGAGGAAAAAAAATTATGGACATTACTAAGAAGGTACCATACATTTATGCATTGTAATGTGCATTTCCTTTTGAGTAAGTCTCTCACAGCCACCATATCCGTTATGGCCCTTGGTGACCTTAACAAATTGCCTAGCAGGGGCATCGCCAATTATCGCTCCAATCTTGATTGTGTACCGGAGTCTGTTATGTAACCTTCTTTTTTCAGCTGTATCATGTCTTCCAGAAACAGACCCAGAAGTTTTCAATATTGTTCGGTTTTCCCTTTCCAGCAGAAATGCTGACAACAAAGGACTCGCTGTCGACCGCACTAACCAGCACAATTAAGACCTCAGATTGGCCACATCTCGATCGTGTTAGTTTCGGGAAAACGGGAATACCGTCAATGTCGATATGAATAGCAACCACATTTTCGCCTGGGTCTTTAATTCCCTTTTTCTTATGATTTGATTTTTGAATTTTCTTATGATTTCAACAGACAGTGAAAAATGATGAATAGACTTGTCACCGACTTTTATTTTTGTGGTTTTCAGTATTGTTCTTGGATTGGTTGGGACGTTGTGGCCCAAACCTTTAAGGAGTTTCGTAACTCCACCAAGAGCACTTATTGACAGGCCCTCTTGTGAATAGCCATTCGTTGCATATTTCCTCTTTGGTATGCGGGACAGGACTGCTTTCATTTACGTTAAATTTCCCCATTTTCAAGAACTAGGTGTCCAGGTGTCCTTGAACATGAACAGCTTTCTCCTAACTCATTTTTCATTTCTGACGTCTGTTGTTTCATCGTTCGAGTCGTCGTTATTAGTTACGTGTATTCCAGTTGAATGGACTATAAGACTGGTGGAAGACACATATTTGAATCCGTAGTATTTTACAGTAGACTTCTCGTCTCAGGGTCTTAAGTAGTAGTGATCCAAAAATATGATAATGAAATAAAAATAAACTATCCATTGGCATAAAAAAGAACTATGGCCACGTCTCTAGTATACAACAGCTATTTATCAAAGCTAAAGTGTATTTAGATTAAACGCCAATATTGGGGCATGAGATACAGCACAGCCCGCATTCCAAGTTTGGAATTTTTTTAATAATTTTATAAAATCGGGTTAATGCAATGTCAAGCCGTGATACGGTACAGCCTGGATTCCAAGTTGAGGATTTGGATTAAATAAGTGTATTGGCAACTAGATCTTAGACAAAATTACTCAAGACTGACTCCCTGAGAATACTGTTGGCTCCCCCTTATGTAGCCACACAATGGGAACATTGTACAGGAAAACTTGTCTCACATGAATGGCAGGATGTTGCTGTAAGGAATAGCCCACTCTATCTTTGAAAAAGCTGTACGACCCCATTTGGCCTTCGAATCTGGTATAATACCTATTGCGAACTTGCATTCTGCAGCTCAGTGGTAAAGAGCTCATTCTCTTGTAAACTTATCTTGCTGCGTCCAAGTAGAGGTTGACGCTGGCTATACGGAAGCTGTCTTGGTCCGGAGCAGCTCCGTGTGTATGCCTCCGATCTCTCTCGATATATATTGACTTGTGTACCGACCTCTGTATGTTCTTAAACTTGGCTTAAAGAGAATGAATAAATAACATCGGAACGATGGGATTCAGCTACGTCTCACACAACCGACTAGACGATACTACCGGTGTCGGGTTGATCACCGAGCAATGACTTGGCCAAGCCTGACAATATATCAAAATCGGGGTAAATCTAATTTGGAATGATACGACCCAAAACGGATTCCAAATTTCAGGTTTTGAGAAAAACACCCTATAAACTTAAAATAAAGGTTGAATGCAACATCAGGGCGTGATACCGCACTTCCCGGATTCCAAACTTGTAATTTTGTTAAAACATCCGAAAACCGGATTAAATCCATTATTGGGGCATGATACAGCAACAGCCCAGATTACAAGTTTAAGATTGTCGTAAAAATGAAGAAAAACAGGATTGAAACCAATATTGGGACGTGATAAAGATCAGCCTGGATTCGAAGTTAGGGGGGAACGGAGTCATCTTGGACAAAATCTTTGTTTTTCAATTATTTCTTTCTGTATTTACTTTTTATGTAATATTTTACTTAAATTGTAAAGTATCCTCTTCTCTACCTACCATATTTTTTATTTATTTTCCGTTTGAAAATAAAGGAGTTGTAACGGTTTTTATGTAAATTTGTTGTACCTTCGCGAAAAAACGTGGGTCAAGACTGGACAGGTTATGAATGAGATTGTACAGTGCTAGTTAAAGGCACAATGATCCATGATTAAAATTTAAAAAAATATATATTTTCGAATTCTCCATCCATTCTTTAGTCATCCACGTTAAAATGGATAAAGTCGTGTTAAAAACTTAAGAGTTACGAGTGTTTCTGTAAAAAGGGGGTAGATTGGACATTTTACGAAAATTTGGGCCCTAAGGCTACTAAGCTCCTCAGACTGCTATAGTTAGCGTTGTACAAAAACATCCCCAATACTGCTGTATAATCTGACCGAACCCTACACTTTTTTGTATTTTGCTTAAATATCTTTTAAGGTACTTGACATTAAAATGTAATTTTTACGGTAAACATAAAGGAATTAATACTCCAGTTACATCATTTATTTGTTTATTAAGGTATCACGTTTTTAGTTATTTTATAGCTACTGAAATGGAAAAAAAATTGAATCAAACGCCCCTATTATTTTTAATTTGCGGTAACATCAAAAATAATCACGCGATCTCAATAAAAGATTGATCCGTGATGTAAAACACCAAATTCCACACAAAAAAGTTTAAATAATTTTATCTTCTGAACTGAGGGAATAATTACATTTGCCCAATATGACCCGTGTCCATCATGAGTTCTCCCCTGTAGATGTTGTGGAAAAATATTGGAAATCTGGGTTGAATCTAATGTTGGGACAAGCTCCTTTAAACACACGGACTCCGATATTTGAAAAGAGCGGAAAACAGGGTTATCAAAAACATTAGCTTAAATCGAGGAATTCGCAGTAGAACATCCATTGGTCACTATAAAGTATAAACTTCTAAAGTGATGCTACCATTTGAACCCTCTGCGATCAAAGAAGGCCTATGGCAGCATCTGGGTTACTAATCAAGTCTTTACTTACATTGCATCATTCGGCCAGTGTCCATGAATACCCAGCATGCTCATGGGTCCCGATCAACAACAAAAAACAATCACTGTCGCAATCATGATTTCCCTTGAAGATCGTTATTGCGATCTCTTATGCGATCGCCGCTAGATGGCAAAGGGGGTGGAGTACTACCGTTTTCAAAACAAACAAGAAAATGCATTTTATCACAGAAACTTTGGAAACTTCAATTTATAATAATCACTTTGAAAAAATAAAATATAAACTTTAATGTATTGGCAGTGGTGCTAATTTAAAAAAAAATATTAATTAAAGAAAGCACTGATTGCAAATCTGATCGCGCAATTTTCAGCCTGTGGACCTGATCCAGGTCGTGCTTTTTTTTCAATTTTGATCGCGGTTGCTATCGCTAAAAAATGACCACGGTCGTGATCGCGCGATTGAACAATCGCGATCACAACACTGCACTTGGCGAAAACGAGCATCTAGCGCTAGATGAAACCACGTCGGGTTGTCGCCCCCTCATAAGAGTGCGTTTTCTCTTTTTAACAGAGAAAAAGGCGCGCGGGGTGGAAATGGGGGGAGAAAGGGACTAGAACGGGCCAAAAAAACTGTTTTCAATTTACACTTGACAACATTAAATATGACGCGAAAAATCTGAAAATTAAGACTTTTTTCAGCTTGTGAAGCTCTTCATTTCAGAGTTTTCCGCGTCTTCCTACCTTAACCCGTTCTGTAGTTATCCCCCTTCAAAGTACCCTAATTTACATACAGCTCTATGGAGCGTTCCCAAACTTAGGGTTCGATTAAAAATCTACCCTTCTCTTGATAGGAAAAATCTGAAAACAAAAATCAGCTTAATGCTACCCATAATGGCTACGGCAAAAAAAATTGAAAATTACCAAAGGTAATTATGATTATACAAGAAATAACGAAAGAAGACCCTAAGGGTGTAGACGATATTTATTTAAGCTCTTTAAAGTTTTGAGGTTACTTCACCCCTTGCAACGCCCCTTTCCGATCAGACTTTTTTGGTGGCTGATTCGAAGAATAAAATAAAGTTGGGCAAATGAATGTTGCAATGCATATTGGGGTGAGAAAACAAAATAATCAATGAAACAAGCGTGACATTTAACAAGTGGGCTACAACATAGCTTGAACGGTGTACAGAAACTGAAAAAATTGGAACACTGCTGTTTGGGCAAAAAAACCGGCGGTACCGGAAAAAAAGGCTCCCAATCCGTTCACGACTATAAGTTGAGTTGGAGGAAAAAAGGGGGATGCCATCATTCTTGTTTGTTGCTTGCTCCTCGCCTGGATGGAACAGAGTTCAAAAAATTATGAAAGAACATTGAAGGCGCGATCCCAAAATAACGAAATAGGGTGGTGCGGGAGGGAATAAGGACCCTTAGGGTCTTCTTTCGTTATTTCTTGTATAATCATAATTACCTTTCGGGATCGCTGAGCGATCCCTCTGGTAATTTTCAATTATACCTACGAAAGTAACTCTTTCGACCCTAAGGGTGACTTCAAAGCTGATCGAGCGCTATTTGGAGGTAGGATCGATGCTACCGACGGCAATATGTCCCTTTGGTAGAATTTACTAAATGTAGACTCCCTACTCCACTGCCCCGCTTTCAGAATGCTATCTAACGATAAACCGGACGCTAGGGCTTTTGAGGCCACTGCTCCTCTAGTAGAGTGAGCTTTAAACACCGCTGTGTCGATTCCGGCCGCTTTAAGAGACGAACGGATCCAACCGCTCATTGTGTTGGCCGTGATGCTTCTATACGGCGCGATAAGGGAGATAAAAAGAGAGTTAATGTTTGTGTTTTTTCGAAGGGTAGATGTACGGTCGATATACGTTCTGATCGCTTCCACAGAGCAACATGCGGCGTCCAGAATGCTGGGAATAACGATGGATTTCAAAGGTCCACTATGCTGCGCTTTCTTGGGTTTAAGCAACGTGAATTTAATTCCGTTGCTTGAAAATGCTACTGACTGCATATCAATTGACGATAGTTCCGAAACCCTTAGGAGAGAAGCTAGTGCCAACAAAACCGCTGTCTTGCGAGCTAGAGCCTGGAGTGGGATATAGCGATTTTCGCTTAAAGTTGAGACATATTTAATTACGACATCCGGATCCCAAACGCTATTGTACTTAGGACGCGGGGGATTGAGGTTGTAGCAACCATTGAGGAGCTTTTTTACTAAAGGATGGGTTCCTACTGGATGACCGTCGACAGACGGGAGGGTTTTGGATGTGTAATGAGCCAAAATAGCCCGGGGACGGAGCGCGAACTGACAGCGGGAAGATTGACAGCAAGAGCCGAGCTCATTAGTTATCTGTCATTCACGATTATAATTATGTTACACACCCGCGCTTGTCACTCATCAGACCCATGATCATGCCGTGCACAATCCGTATAAATACTCCCCAATCTGTAGCAGTAAGGCAGAGTTCTCTCAGCTCTCCTTCAAGCTCCAGCTCCAGAAGTAAGATCACCCTTCTCATACTTTCTATTGTGTACTTGTATGTGTGCTATGTGTGCTATATGTTCACCGGAAGAATACATGGCGTAAGCTCTCTACAATTGGAGGTCCCAACGAGACTCTGAAGCTAACCGTAGAGACTTTCGCCTGTATTTTTTTTTCAGTGCATTTGTGAACTTGTGTTCAACGAGTGGAACGCCTAAACATCTTTAAGGTAAGCGGATGCCTGATTCTTTGAGCAATCCTGAGACTTCTCTCAACTCTTTCTTTACCACCCTATACCCTAATCTGTCAGACGAAAACCTACCTTCCACATATTCTCCATTAGAACATTCCCCAAGTACTCCAATATCAGACCCTGCGGTTAATACAGCCCGAGACAATTTCCTAACAAATTGGAAGGCATCAGTAGAAATCGAATCTTCGTACTTAACCGAAATAAGTAGACCCCACCACACATCATCCGTACGCAAGCTAATTTTACAGTTGGAAGAAGAGAAAAAGAAAACACACAAGGCTACTAATAACATTTTAAATCAATACGTCTATATTATCGTTAGGGACAAACTTGAATCCACAGTAACTCCAGACACCATAAGAGAAACCACTAGAAAATTAAGAAACTACATAGTCTTCTTGAAAGGAGACAGTAACAGTGTAAACCCCCTGGTGCAACAATTACAAATCGTTCACGGAAAACAGCGCGAATTCAACACAGAATTAATTACGGTACTGACCAAAGAAGCCCTCTTACAACAAGCAGGACTCCGAAAAACCCATACTGAATTAATTAAAGAAAAAGAGAAAGTAGATAAAAAGTGGAAAGCCGCTGAAGAAAAACTTAAAGAGCAACGAGAGGATATCAATAAATTAGACCAACTTAAAAAAGATAACGTAACTAATTTAAAACTTTTAGACGATTCCCAAAATCACGTAGAGACGTTACAACAGCAACTTAGAGAAGCGGAAAATTATAACGCCGACGGCAATCAAATAGTAAAAGACCTCGAGGAAAAATTAAAAATATTAGTATTAGAAAGCACGACTGCAAAAGATAACGAATCTCAACTTAAGAAAGCATTAGATATAAAAGAGAAACACATTTCTTTAGTAGAAGCAAATAGCTTAGAAGCAAATAATACACTCGAATCCGAAAAGGAAGAGTTAAGAAACAATTTGACTGCAGGTCAAAAACAGATAGAAACCCTCAACAGTCAAATCACCGCACTCAAACTTGAAAACGAATTAGGAAAACCACTAATTATTCAGATTACGCAAACAAAAGATAAAACCCATAGTAACTACGTTACCGCCACATCAAAAATTAGAAAATACGAAGAAGAAATATTAGACCTAAAGGACGATAAAAAGCATCTAGAAAATAGGATATCCAATCTCGAAGAACGCAATAAGGATTTAAAAGACAGGGAAAAAGCTTATCACGAGGCCGAAGATCAGTACGAAAGAAATTTTCAGGAGATCGTAGAAAAAACCTTCGAAACAACAAAATTTATAGACGAATTACAAAGTTTCACAGGACGAGACTCAGTAGATAAATCATTATTCGCCGAACTCGATACAGAGAAAGCAGACATAATTAAGAATCTACAAGAAATCATAGATAACCTTACAGCACAAAATAATAGCCAGGCGACAGCAATCTTTAAACTGCAGAAACGTAACACGATACTAAAAAAGAACCGCAGAGTCAGTATTTCAAACATGGGAGCAGGTGCAGGAGCAAGTCAAAATGGAGACGATGATGCAAACAAAACAACACCTACACCCCCACAGGATACCACTATATTAGATAATGTAACAAAACCTATAGTAAAAGTATTAGGCGAACTCTTCTCACGAGAAGACAAAAAATCAATTCCAACTTTTAAAGGAAAAAGTACCGACAAATTAATCACCGAATGGTTAAAAACAGCAGAACACGTAGCGAGAAATAATGACTGGGACGACGACCAAAAGATACGTTTCTTTTCAGATCGTCTAAAAGGAGAGGCTTTAGAATGGCACGATAATTATGCGGAAGAGCAAGGCGACCTAATTAATTATATCGATTGGAAATGCGAAATAATCGAAAGATTTCAAGATTCATACGACCTAGCAGCCCTTAGAAAGAAATTCAATAGAATGAAGCAGAAACCTGAAGAGAATTGTAGGACATTTGTTTCCAGGCTAACTAGCCTTTACGACAGCTTAGAAGGAAAATTAGATAAACTGGATGAGAAGAACAAAACAGAGGTAGAAGATGCACTCCTCAGTACAGTTAAGAAAATGCGAGACAATATTAAAATCAAAACTTTACTCCAAGGAATATTGCCCAAAGTAAAAGCCGAATTGTATTTGCGAATGCCAGAAGATTTTAATGATTTTGACCAGTTATGTAAACAATTATTTATTTCGGAACAAATTTTACAAAATAAAGAAACTAACGAGGATAAAGAAATAACGGCAGTTATCGCTGGTATTACGCATCACGAAAAACAACAGGACGACGAAATAACACAACAAAAATTGGATCTCGAAATAATTAAGAAAGAATTGACAGAGTTAGGAAATATAACTAAAAGACGACAATCCTCACAAGAAAATATTGCCACTATTGGCGCAGTGGACCACTACGGTGCTAGACGAGCAGAATCCGCGGAACGACGTCCGAGACAGGGTGACTCTCAAGTACACTTCAATAGACCCCCACAGGGAAACCAAGAAAATCAAAATCAAGAATATACCCGAGATAGAGAAAAAAACTACTACCGTAGCAGGGAACAGAGTCCAGCCGGCTCGGGAAGATACGAACAGAGATACCAAGATAACAGCTACATTGACCCCCGCAGACCTAATAATTATAACCCGAGATTCAATCGACCAAACCCTAATTACGGCAACCAACGAAATAGGTACAACAACGCACCACAACCCTGGCCCACAGTACAAAACAATAACGCATATAATAATAGATCAGCACCCCCTAACCAGCAATCAGCCCCGAGGGATATTGTGTGCTATAACTGTAATAAAAGAGGGCATATCGCTCGAGAATGTTGGACGGATATGGCTCGTGTCAACGACCCGTCACGTCACAATTAGTTAATTAGGAAAATATAGCAATAAACTCTTTTTTTTTAGCCCTCCATAATCTGACCCCGCCTGTCCCAACCATAAACCCCACTCCTTAAAATCCCCATTTTAATATTTTATATTCCAGCAAAATGATTTATAGTCACCTGGCGCTGCCGCCAGTCTATTTTTCTTCGGAAGTCTTATTTCGACTCCGAGAAAAAAAAAATTTTACTTAAAAAACTCCAGTAAGCAAAAACAAAAACAAAAAGGGCGTTTAACATACACTTGCACAAGAGAGGGCATAACCCAAAATAATAATAAAATCAATTGCGTAAAAAAAAAAAAAAAAAAAAAAATTATCCGGAACCGTTTTAACCAAAAAGAATATGATCATTTTAGGCTTCGCAGGCTACTACCGAAAATTCGTCCGTACATTTACAGAAATAACAACCCCTAACGGCACTCCAGAAAAAGACAGCAAAATAGAAATGAGAGGAAGAGGCAAGGGGCCCCTTCATTGTATTAAACAACGTGTCTAGGCCTGTCCTGAGCTATCCAGATTTCACGCGCGAATTTATCATCTAAACTGATGCATCAGGATATGGCATGGAGACGGTGTCGGCACAAATACAACCTTTTCCCCCTCAGAGAATACAGATGGGACCGACGAAGCGAGCACCCAAGAGATAGACAAGAAAATAATTCATAATAGCGTATAACTCGAAAAAAAAGAAGCAGAACGATCGACAAGTAGTTAAAGAAAGACAAGTAATTAATAAAAGAATCAGATAAAAAACAAGCCATACACTGTGAATGGTGAATGGGCTAGGTTACAAAGAGCAGATAAATATTGTAAAACAATATTAGGAAAAATAGATACGGATACATATAAGATACAAGCCAAGATAACGTAAAAGAAATAGAAAGATGAAACAAAGAAAGAAGAAAATAGTGTAATGTTAATTCACAGCATATGGCAAAGCCATTGACAAGTTCTCACACTTGTTGATGCGTTTACCATACGCATCTTCTTAATTACTTTAACAGGCATGGCTACCATCAGACAAGCCATCGCCCGTCGTCCCGTATATAAACCGGACATTCGATTCATTTGGAGTCTCGCTTGTACGGTCACTCGCTTGTGCTTGTAATCGTGTTACAGTTGTCTTGGTTGGTTCTCAATACACCTTTAACCGCACCTCTCGTGTTTGACTCCTGTGACACATCATCACAAATTGGTGAACGTGCCAGTTTGGACTTCAAGACCTGCCGTGAGTCAACGAGAAGGAACATCGCCCCCAGCTGCCACACCACCTAGGACCAGACGACAGAACGACCAGACGACCAGACAACCCACAACGAGATCATCTACATCGAGGAAGGCAACATCAATTTTCTCTAAACTGTAAGTGAATGACGAATCCTCAAACAACAATTAGCGACACTTCGTTTACTGCTATTAATGAGTCTTTAATTGATGAGATAGACCTTGAAGAAGACGCGTACGTAAATTCCTTAGCTGATAGTGTACTAAAAGTTAGAAACAATTTTGTTACCCATTGGTCAAATTTAATAAGTCTTTGTAAAAGTAATATAGATGAAACCTCAGATAAACGCTTAACACGTAGTAGTTATATTGCAAAAAGAAAGGAAGTCACAGGTCAAGTTTATCATTTTTTGAAACAGTATACATTTGAATTGCATAAGAAGGAGTTTGGAACTTCAGTTTATCTTACCGGTGAGGCTAAAGAAAAAGTTTTAGAAAAATTAGGGACATATTTCGTAGAATTAAAAGCAGACCCCAATAAATTTAACCCTTTGTTACAAAATGTTAGAGAAGCTCATAATCGAGAAGTAGATTTTCGGAATAAAGCATTTAAAATATTTAAGAGGGAACTTCTTTTCAAACAATTAGCATTAGATGAGTATGCAAAGAATCTTGAACAAGACGTAGCGAACGAAACGAAAAAGACTGAAAAAGAGGTAGATAAAGTAAGGAGAGAATTTTCAAAGAAAGTAGCCGATTCTTATCTAGAAAACACCCGTTTAACAGCAGAAGTAGAAACATTAACCCGAACAAATTTTAAACAAGCAATTCTAATAGCAGATTTTAATAATAGACCCAAAGAAAGTCAGGCAAGCGATGAGAGTAAAACATTTTTGACAGAATACGAGACAGCTAAAACCGATCTAGAAAAAGCTAAGAGCGAAATCATAGGACAAAACGACTGCATAAATGATTTAAAGGATTCTCTATCACAACTTAAGGAAGATACTGAAGATAAAATAAAACAACTAAACCATAGCTACAATCTATTAGACAACGCACACGAAGCTTTGAAGAACGCAAGTAAATTAACAGAAGACGACGTAACAGCACTTACAAATAAAAACCAAGAACTATCTCAGAAGCTAGACACATTGCAAATTGAAGCCAACTCCAAAGAAGCAAGCATAAAACTTTTGAAAACAACCAAACGAGACTTGTCCAATAAAATCTCTGACCTCGAACAAGAACTTAAAGCTAAAGATTTATACATTCAAAAACATTTGAACTCAACTCTAGTAGCAGATACGCAAACCCATTCAAAGCCCACCCAAAGAACTAATATTATAACCATGACATTAGGCAATGGAAACGAAGATGCACCAATAACTAAGAGCCATTTACGTGAATTATATTCACAGGACGAACGTAAATCTATCCCGATTTTTAAAGGCAAAAGAGGAGAGCAGTTAGTTAATAATTGGTTAAAAGATGCGGAAAGAGTCGCACAAAGCGCAGGGTGGGAGAAGAAAGATAAAATTAAATATTTTTCAGATAGACTAAGAGGAGATGCTGCGGATTGGCATAGTGATTATATGGAAAGAGCACAAGATGAGGAAGATTACGATGCATGGGAAAAAGCTTTAATAAATAGATTTCTTACAGAAACAGAGTTAGAAAATTTAAGGAAACAATTAAACGAGCTTCGGCAGACCCCCGATCAAAGCACACAGACTTTAGTTAGTAGAATTAATCAGTTATATGACATCATTCACGGAAAAGAAATTACATTAGGTGACAAAGCGACGAACGAAGCTAGGGCATTAGCAATATCTCTGAGTCAAATGAGAGGCGAAGCTAAACAAAAAATTCTTTTAAAGGGTCTCTTGCCTAAAATATTGAAAGTAGTTTGGAGCCGCATGGATGTTGATAGTGCTTACGAAGACGTATGCGAAATCGCCTACGCCGCAGAAACTTTAGTTAATAGAATGGAACAGAATGAAGATAAGAGTTTAAAGGCCACTATAGCAGGTATCTCTGCACACGATAACGAGCAAGATATAGAGATCTTGCGGCAGAAAACAAAGATTGTTCATTTAGAGAAACAGTTAGCCGGTCTAACTATCGGTAAAAATGCTCCACAGGAAAACAACGAGATTGATTTTCCCTCAATAGCAGTTGCCGACGCCTTTAACAGACACAGATCACCTTCCGGCGATCGTAGACGGTCCAATTCGGAAAATCGGATCCGTTTTCAGCACCCCCCAAGCCGCCAACACAGCGCGGATAGAAATATTCCTCGATCTAGAGGTACGAATAATCAACACCATAGATCACGTAGTTCTAGTGGTAACAGATATAATGATACACTAGATAACCGTCCGAGAAGAGAGCCAACTCCACCACCACAAAATTATTCAAACAGATCACAAGGACAATTTCAGCGTCCCCAAAATTTTAATCCTATGTTTAATCCTCGTCGTAGATTTCAGAATTTAAGTGAATATCCCCAGCATTTTCGAAACCAAACGTTTCGTGCCCATCAGGTACCGCGCCAGAATAACTTCGTTACCTCAGGTCCCCCTGGAGCTAGGCCACAGCATAACGCTTGGTATAACCCAGCCCAAGGATTTAGAAATAAGAGACATATAGAGTGTTATGCTTGTGGAAAGCGAGGCCACTACGCGCGAGAATGTCGCAGCGTGCCCCCGCCCCCGTCAACAGAACAGCAGTAGGTTTATCGAGTAACAGTGTTGTAAATATAAATATACCCGTAATATGTAGCGTTACGCAGTTAATGCGTATACCAGTGAGTTTTTCTGGTCTAAAGACACAAGCTTTAGTAGATACAGGTGCCTCAGCTAGTTTCCTTGCACATCGACTACTTATAAATGTACCCTATGGAGAAGTTAAAGAAATAAATACCGCCAACGATAGCACACAGCTTTTTAGAACAGTATCAGGAGAGTTAGTAAAACCACGAGGATGCTACGAGCTAAATATTAGACTAGCTCGTAGACACTCGTTTAAACATCCATTTTATGTAATGTCAGAGTTAGAAGAAGGATGTATTTTAGGTTACGATTTTTTAGCAGCTAACGAAATAATAATAAACCCTAGCGAACGATCGATTAGCTATAAACAAGACAACGAGTTAAAGAAACTTATAATACCGCCATTACAGATTAACTCAATTAGCATAGTTGATCCACCCCAATTTAATTTAGAAGGCATACCAACAACACACAGAGAAAATTTAAAGAACCTTTTAATTTCAAATTTTTCGCTTTTTACTGAGAATTTAAATGAGCTAGGAAAAGCAAAATCAGTCAAGCACCTTATACGTACAACCAAGCTTCCGAACGTTATGCCTATGAGGAGAACGCCTGAAAGGCTACGACTTGTTGTAAAAAAACAAATAGAAGACATGTTAAAACATAATATAATTAGGCCCAGTACAAGCCCTTTTGCATCACCTATTCTTTTAGTAGCTAAAAAAGAAGAAGGACAGATGAGATTTTGCGTGGATTATCGTGAGTTAAACAGTGTAACCATAAAAGACAGGTACCCCATACCAAACATTCAGCTAATTATTGATAGTCTACACGGTGCCAGGTATTTCTCGACTCTGGATTTGCTCAGTGGATACTGGCAAATCGAGATCGAAGAAAAACATAAATATAAAACAGCTTTTATTTGTGAGTATGGCTTGTATGAATTTAACTGTATGCCATTTGGTTTGTGCAATGCACCAGGCACATTCCAAAGGGAGATGAACAATGTATTAAAGGACGTGCTGTACGAATTTACACTTGTTTACCTTGACGACATCATCGTTTTCAGTAAAACGCTTGATGACCACATAAAACATTTGAAAATTATTTTTAAGCTTCTGGCAAATGAAGGATTAAAATTAAAATTAAGTAAGTGCGATTTTTTCAAAACAAAAATTAAATACTTAGGTCACGTGATTACAGTAAATGGTTTTCATCCAGACAATAAGAAGATTACTTCAATTCTAAACTACCCCGAACCACAAAACGTAAAGCAACTACTCTCGTTTTTAGGATTAGTTAATTATTATCGGAAATTCGTTCGAAGTTACGCAGAGATAGCGCATTATTTAACAGAACTGACAAAGAAATCATCGACTTGGATTTGGGAAGAAAACGAAAGGGACGCCTTTCGACGTATCAAGAATTCGCTAACCAACAATCCACTCTTAAGGTATCCAGATTTCACCAGGGAATTTTTAGTATACACAGATGCCTCAGGATACGGGATTGGAGCTGTGTTAGCACAGATACAGAACATACCCCCCTCAGAATCAGATCCAACACAGGCCCACGGAGAACAGGAAGTAGTTATAGCTTATGCGTCAAGACATTTAAATGAAAGAGAACGAAATTGGAATGTATCAGAAAAAGAATGTTTAGCGATTGTTTATGCATTAGAGCAGTTTAGACCATACTTATACGGAAGAAGTTTTAAAGTATACACAGATCACAAACCATTGGAGACATTAATGAAGAAGAAAGATCCGCATGGCAGATTAGCTCGTTGGTCGTATGAAATGCAATCATACGATATGATAGTCCTACATCGTCCTGGCCAGGAAAATCAAAATGCCGATGCATTAAGTAGGACTCCATTACCATCAATAGGATCGATAATATTAGTAAAAGAAGAAAAGGTTCAAAATGATATAATATTAGCACAGAGAAATGATAATTATTGTAAAGAAATAATACAGAAACTAGAAGAAAGCAATAAGAAAGAATATAATGAATTCCGTTTCAATAATGAAGGCATTTTAATAACAAATGAAGGAAAAATAGTTGTGCCAAAAGAGAAAATTAATGAAATTTTAGAATTGAATCATGATCATATTTTAGCAGGGCATTTAGGGATAGCAAAGACGCTAGCGAGAGTAAAACGCCAATTCGTTTGGCCCGGACTAGGCAAAGACGTTACTGAATATGTAAACAATTGTATTGCATGTGCAAAACGTAAGGCCTATGGGTCGACTAAAGCCCCACTTAAACCATTGCCTTTAGTAGCAAACATTTGGGAACAAGTCGCAATGGACATAGTAGGGCCGGTTACGGAAAGTAGTGAAGGAAACAAATATATTTTAGTTTTGTCTGATTACGCAAGTAGATATGTAATGACCATACCAATGAAAGACCAGAAAGCGCATACGATAGCAGAACATTTAGTCAAAAAAGTCTATACAAAATTCGGTCCCCCAGCAAGAGTATTGACAGATAAAGGAACTAATTTTCTTTCAAAACTCATTTCAAAAATATGCATTCTTTTTAAAATTAAGCAAATTAAAACTACAAGTTACCACCCGCAAACGGATGGACTAGTGGAAAGATTCAACAGGACTCTGTGCGATATGCTCGCATGTTATGTGAACGATGAACCAGAGTCATGGGATAAATATCTCGACTTTGTAACTTTCGCATATAACACTGCAAAGCAAACTAGTACAGACTGTTGCCCTTTCTATCTATTTTTTAAACGCGAAGCAGTAGTGCCAAGCGATATTTCTGTCAATGATGATATAGACGTTTTTGAAGATGATGCAGATGAATACGATAAACAATGGAAAAGAGCTCTAAAACGTTCGAAAGAGCGATTAGAGAAAGTTCAATCAAAGCAAAAACGGCTATATGACAAAGGTAGTAAATTAGTTAAGTATAACGTAAATGATCACGTACTCTTAAAAGCCCATTCTACCCCAGGAAAATTTAATAATAGATGGTTAGGACCGTATAAAATAAATAGAAAAATATCGGACCTTAACTATGAAATTATCAAAATAACAGACGAAATAAATAACACTGAGGACGAAGGGAAATATATAGTACATGTAAATAGGTTAAAATTAGTAACCAGCACTCCCAATAATATAACTAGCCCTAACCCAATAATTATTAAGAAAAGACGTAAAACAATTAAGAAAATGCAAACTAAAGTAGGAAAGAAAAGAGGTAGGCCTCCAAAAGTAAAAGAAACCGTAACAGCGATAAAAAGAAGAGGTAGACCTCCGAAGATAACAGGGGTTGTAATTCCCCCGCAACCAAAACGTGGAGGTAGACCCCCAAAACAACCAAGATTTACAGATCAGAATTTACCTAATAACAACCCGGTAATTCCACCGACACAAATACGTGTGTCACATAGATACCCACTTAGAAATAGAAATTAACGCTTAACAAACAGTAATCGTATTTTGTTTTTCCAAATTAGATGGGAAACAACGCTGTTCTTATCACAGCATGCTACTTGTCGATTGTCTTTACGCCTATTTTGACGCTTAATATACAAATTTGCGACTGCTCGAAACCAGTCACGAGAGGTCTGCTTGACCTTACAGACCCAGATTATTGTTTCAAAAATCACACTGATAAAGAGGATGAACAGAAAGTTATGAGCAAATTAGTAACCTATTATGTGGCTACTAAAATACAAACAGACCTGCGAGTAGAAGGACTCGTATGCTCGCAATGGATAGAAACGAAAAAGATCACAGGATCATTTTGGGTAGGATCATATGACACAGAGCATTTTCACACGACGAAAGAGGTCAGTCCCCAAGAATGTTGGGAAATGAAATCGCTATTAAACTGCGCAGGAAATAAGAATATAGTTAACGGCAAAACATATAGTTATAGACAAAAACCAGTAGGTGAAGGAAAATGGATGTCAATAAAAGAATATTCAGTAGTGAATTGTTTAGCCCAAGACATTGAGATTAGACAAGAGTCCACCGATGGACCACTTCTATCACCATTTGGATCGCATAACGTATCGTTGAAAAACGAACACCTTATCGTTAACCACAATACTATCGTGTGGCGCATACCAAACGTTCCTACAGCAGAGGAGGTAAAATGTCAAGAAAAGAAACAATTTAAGGGAACAGGTAAAATATCTCTCATTAAAATAGACAGAAATCCAAGATTAAAACAGATAAAAACAGGTAGAATATTAGATACAGAAAAACAAGTTGAAATTTTATTTGGTCCCGAAAAAGTCAACCTTTGCGCCGGTATGTCTAATTCTTACAAAATAATTGGCATACCGGATACCCACATAGTTTTTGAAGATGAGATCGAAAAATTCTTCTTAACAAACCCAACGTCAAAAACTCGACACACAAGACAGCTTCAACAAATTAACAACGAAAATAGCCACGTGTTTGCATGGGGACACCTCAACCCCCTTGCATCATTTCCACCCACCGAGTTCGACGAGAAATATGAAGACAAAAGTTACGTGGTAACAACTTCCGACATCGAAAATCATCTGTTCCTGATGCCTCGAGTTCCAATCAACAAAACTACATGGAGCGAGCTAGGAATTTGGCCGAAAACGCAGCAGCTCTTCGAATTTTCCACGGACTATTCCATTCGTTTTACAACAAATGGAACCAGTTACTGTCTGACAGTAAACAACCCAAACCACCTGCTTTTCAAAGATTGTTCAATCCCCCACTCGACTTGGATCTATGATGACTACCGAATGTACATCATGGAAACGCAATCGAAAGGATGTCTTACAGCAGTCAAGGACCAGGTGTCACTTGAACCTTGTGAAATGGAGCCCCATTCAATCAAGCAGATGTGGAGATTTGATCAACGTAATACGGACTACAACCTACGTCAAGCATATCCAAACATCACAATAGAAGAATGGGAATTCGTCCACGAAGAATTCAGAAGCAGCCCTGCAGAAAACCTATTAAATATAGACCATATATTTAATTGGGGACAACTTATGAACAAAAACAAAAATGGAAAAACGCCGATGTGTATGAACAATATACACGGAAAATTAAACATCTCTATGGAGCCATGTCAATCACCAGGAGATCCGATGCAGTTTCCAGATCAACTGTTTGAATACGACATCGACTATACCATCAGGAAGTTCGATACCAATCATTGTTTAAGAATAAACGAAAAGAACGCAGTTCTCGAGCAATGCAACCCAGATAGTATGAGATGGGGAGCCAACGAGATAACTGGACAATTAATGGATGTGAACTCAATCAAATGCATTGAATTTCACCAAGGAAAGTTAAGATTAGGATTATGCAACGATGACCAGAAACCCAGACATCAGAAATGGAAATTCGAAGCATACAACCCTAATCTAATAAATTCCGAAGAGCATCCCAGCTTAATACCTTCCAGGATTCTTGAGTGGCATAAAAACTTTTCCATTCATGATATGCCATTCCCGACGATGCCGCCAATCTTCCAGAATCGAAATAACATGAGCCTCATTGAAGATGAAACGTTACCAGAAAAAACGCCAGTTCCAGATACAACAACGGAGACCAACAAAGAAGAAACAACGCCAGTTCCAGATACAAAAACAGAGACCAACAAAGAAGAGTACCCTGAAATATTGGAGATAAAAGCCGTAGAAACACCGATCATAAATGAAACTAAAGTTGCAGCAGCGTCACAAATCAAACAACAAATTCTAGGGAATAATCAACAGAAAAATCTAACAACAGTTTTCGCAGGCGAAATAGCGAGACCAGATGCAGGAATCAATAATAATTCAAGCAACCCGCCAACAATGAACCCAACAAGACCTACAGATCCTCCAGTACCTGCACCGACAAAACCTGCACCAAAAGTGACATCAACAACAACAACCACAACAACAACGACATCGACAACAACTTCAACTTCAAAACCCATACCTTTAACCGAACCAACAAAACCACCTGTACCACGCCCACGTAATTCTACACATAGCAACATCCCACCCCAAACAAAAACAACAGGTCCCAACCAAAAAGTTACAAAACAACCCTTACCCTTACCTCATCCCACCAGAACCATCATACCTCACCAAAACGATTCCAAAACTATACCTATACCAACAAAAGCCACATTACCTTACCTGAACGACTCAACCGACAAAAGCAAAAACACCACACAAAATAAACCAGCAACAGCAAACAAAGAAGAACTCAGCGAGATCATCAAGCCCATCATCCAATCCTTCCACGAGCAATATAAGCAGAACATCGAGATTCAACACGAAAATGAGCTGGCAAGAGAGATACGACAAATATACTGCCAGGTGTCTGTGTTGAGAAGATTGCAAGCCATGACACTGTCTCAAACAAATGGAATTCTAGCCGCAGCAGCATTGGAACTACCAACTTGTTCACGACTTCAAGGACTCGGACAATCTCTACTTCTACAGGAATGCGAGAAGAAACAAGTTACAGTCGGAGCAATAGAAACGAAATGTGGATTCCAGCCATACACGGTTTACAAAAATAACAACTATACAATTGGAACAGATGGATGGTCAATCCACCCGTTTTCCAATTGTTTTTGGAAAACAAACCTTGTCAATCTAAACGGAAAAACATTTCACTGGGAACACAATACAACCCACGCCGATTGGACGGAGCAAACGCCGAATATACACACACCAAATTTGAATCTTGTATCGCAGTTTGAAGAGCTCTCCCTTAACGATTTTAACTACGCTTTAAAAGGACACCCAGCTCATTCCGTAACAGACTTAGAACGACTCAACGTTTTAAACGAATTAATAGGTAGGATAGAGGAAACGCACGACAATTCGTTAGCTGGAATGATAATGTCAGAGAAACAGGATACGAAAATTGGAGACATGTATTCTTGGACAGATTATCTAAAAATTATCGTTTTTACTACGATAGGATTTATAATGTTTATCCTAGTCGCGTATATTTTTGCACGAGTCAACCCTATACCAGCCATGATAGATTCGTTTCAACAACGCCGAAATCGCCGTGCAGCAGTAGAAATACCAATAGAGCAGAGTCATCACATGGCATATGCCACAAACCATCCAGTTATAATGCCAGGAAATATGTATCCATATGTTATGCCACCAAGTGCGCCTATCGAATCAATAAGCCGAGCAAATAGTTTCCTTAATCAAATTCATCTGTAACTGCTGACAATTGACAACATACTTATCACCGCATGGAGTAGAGTAGAAATGCTTTGAATAACTATATACAAAAATATGTTTAAAAAAAAAAAACCACCTTCTAATATCCAAAACACCATATCATCATAGAAAAGAAAAGAAAAAATGAACCAAGAGGATTTTGCAACGACCCCATCGGAACGTCAACGGATTTGGACCTTTAGCACTACCCACATGAGTAGGAGAAATGCTTTTCCTCCCAACCAGAAACATGGAATTGAAAAAACCACCCCGAAGATTCACGAATTGGTTTTGATGGACAGTCACACCGAGTTGAAATATTGGCTAACGCGACACCCAGAGGACATTGAGAACAGCTATCGACAAAAAACGCCTCTCCTGGTAGCTATCAAACATAATTCGTATAAATGTTTCAAGATTCTCCTAGAGCACGATGCAGACGTCGAAAAAAGTAACTCGAAGAATGAAACGGCGCTAGTGACCGCGGTACGATTACACCGAATTAACATGATCGAAGACTTGATCTACAAGGGCGCCACAATCTACAGCGGAGATCGAATGGCTAGAACAATCACGGAAATACTCATCTCACGGGATGACGTAAATAGTATACGGTTCGTCCATATTTACAAGAAAAACCTTTTTGAGCACGATCTGGTTAATCAGGAATTTCCTTTGACTTTGGCAATAAGCCATCAGGCTAGGAATTGTATCGATTACATCCTCAGCCAAAACCCAAAAGTCGAGTCATTTCTAATCAACAGAAAATTCAGCTGCCCCATTTCAGTGGCTATAAGAAGAAACGACATCGAAACCATAAGGGCTCTAGTAGAGCTAGACAGATTCCAGCACATTGTCAACACAAAAGTGCATAAATCTCTTTCTTATATCCATCTAGCAGTGAAAAAAAACCGCCATGAAATTGCCGACATTCTACTATACCACGGAGCACACGTAAATCTACAGGACAATAATGGAAACACGCCCGCACACTTCGTGAACGATATACCTACGTTAAGGGTATTGATTTCTCACGGAGCCCGCCTGGAACTTGGAAATCGTAACAACGAAACTCCAATCATGGCCGCAGAAAAAGATGGCAGGAATGCCGTCTATCAATATTTACGCCTCTACAACCATGAAAATAGGAAAAAGGTTTATAAAACACTCGACACTAGATTTTATTACAATAATTCTGACAGAATCGAGAAAGCGATAGCAGCCATGAACATAATGTCGGACGAGACCTCCCAAAAAGGAAACTACGAGGATATGCCAGACTTGGAAGAAATACCGGCAAATAAGCACATCCCTATTCCGCCACGAAAGGTCAACGAGAACATCTACCCTGCAAGAACCGAAATGTCACGCCTAGACGACGGTGCACCAAGTCTCAAATTACGGAATTTTAAACGCCTAATAGACAAAGCCAAATCGAAACTACCCCCACCACCTGGATACCGACGGGACTATTCTTTGATAACAAGCGAATCAGATAGCGACATCGAGAAAAACATTATTGCCGACAACAAAATAACGCCTTCCGAGAATGAAGATGACGACGATCTAAACGAATTAGAATAAAGGAATTAAAAATAATAATAATAATAATAAAAAGATACAATGGTAGCAAAGCGTTGTAGTAATCACCAGTAGCAGCTAATAGTTGTTTACAAACAACAAAAAGAAAAACCTAAAAAAAAAAGAAAAAAAAAAAAAAAGAAGCCAATAACATTTAATGCTAAAAAAAAAAATAAAGAAAGAAAGATGTTAATTAGCCAATAAATCGTAGTTACCGATTTTTTAGTCATTGCCTTGACATAGCGTCACTAATGAATCGATTTTACCCAAGCAGCTTACATGGACGCCAACGCAAAGGTGCTAAAGAGAACGTTCGCGTTAGTAGCTGATAGAAAAGAAAAGACCGTGGTACTCCTGGACGTAGAAGCAAGAGTAAGGAGAATACCAGCGAAAGTGATTATCAGCAGCAGCGAAACAGTAGTGTTTCAAACAGAAAGGAGATTTATTAACAACAAAGAACAAATCGACCTTGAAGCAGATTCACTAATAACACTTCACGAAGCGGATCCGGAAGATGAAGATCCACTACACAGCGACGATCTTTACTACGATGACATAAGTTCAATCGATAGCGGATCGACGGAGCCGAACCCTGATCTACCACTAAACTTCGCCTCGGACGAAAAAGCAGTTTCCCCCCTTCCACCAGGACTCCCCAACAACGAATGCAGCTGGGAAGCTGAGCAGATGTACGCTCCCCCAATTCTTCTCCGAAGCGAGGAGGAGTATCAGCAAAACAGGAAGGACCTCATCAACCAATACAACCGCGACAGCCGTGAACTATATCGACGTTTTTACTCCCAGGCCCAGCAACTGAAGCGAGCACGAAAAAGAATTTATTCATCTTAGCTACTTGAAAAAAAAATATATTATCAATGTCTTTGACAGTTGCCTTTATGCAGATTTTTGCCACTCTTGCCTGTTTAGTGATTTTTACCATTTTTGCCTGTTCAGTGACCTATTATGTAGCAATGTTGTGCTTTTAATCTTACATGTAGTGATGCTGTGCTTTGCCAATGTTTAAAGATCACGCCCCTTCCCAGTTTGGAACATCTCCAAGCGGGGGAGGAGTGTAATGTTAATTCACAGCATATGGCAAAGCCATTGACAAGTTCTCACACTTGTTGATGCGTTTACCATACGCATCTTCTTAATTACTTTAACAGGCATGGCTACCATCAGACAAGCCATCGCCCGTCGTCCCGTATATAAACCGGACATTCGATTCATTTGGAGTCTCGCTTGTACGGTCACTCGCTTGTGCTTGTAATCGTGTTACAGTTGTCTTGGTTGGTTCTCAATACACCTTTAACCGCACCTCTCGTGTTTGACTCCTGTGACACATCATCACAATAGCTACAAACCGAGATAAATAAAGAGGAAAGAAAGAATAGATACAAGTCGAAAAACGTAGAAGACGGAAATAATGATATAAGAAATTTGATAAGAGGCCGACGATAGGAGAGGTTCAAACGAGAAATAAGCGATATAGATATAACGAAAACGGAGAAATAATTGACATAATACGACAGTACCACTTGTTAAAGTGAAGGAAATTTTTAAGAGGAAAACCACGATCACAGGTTACGGAAATTTAGGTATAGCCATACCTTAGCAGAGAGACGATCCATCAATACTTCTTTAAAACAAAAAATTTAGATTTTGCACTACAACACTACAAACTCAATTGCGCCGTAAAATGCGCAAGACGAAAAATGTAAAAACGGGATTCCCAGATAAAAGAATAAGCGGAAGAAATTAGCTCCAATATTACATCCACCTAGCAACCAAGAGCCTTTCTACAACCAACGTCAATCATTCATGGAGCCCACGGCGGTACGAAAATACACCCCACTGCAATTGGAATCAAGGGAAAAAGCAAGTACCCAACAAACAAACAAAAAAAAAACGAGTAATAAGTAAAAACAAAGAAATCTATCCCTCACTAACCACAAAAATTGCAAACTTCACCCCTCACCTGACATTTAATCAAAATTAATAAATACGGGGAAGCCAGAATGCACTGGATCCCACACCACATATAGCTAAGTAGCTGGCTATAGCATGGCATGAGAGGATTTATGCAAATGTAAATTAGAGTAAAACACGGAGCAATGGCAACCAAGTATTAAAATAACACAACAAATAATAATAATAATAATTAACATTGCATTTAGGAAAACAATTAACAAAAAAAAATTTTCAATAAAAAAACTAACAACACATTATACTAACAAAAAAAAAAATAATAATTTTACTAACTTTCTAAAACCTACCAAAAAAAAAAAAAAAAAAAAACCCTTAAAAAGAAAATACCAACTTAAAAAAAAAACACCTAAAAAGTAAAAACCCATAAAAAATTTAAAAGACAACAACACACTTAAAAAAAATAACCCACTTAAAAAGAATAACCCACTTAAATTAAAAAATACCCCATTTAAAACAGAAACAAAGAACACTACAAAAAACCGTAGAGAAAAAAAAACGCACTTAAAATTTGAAAAAACTCCCACTTAAAAAAAAAGGGCGCACTTAAACGCACTTAAATTTTAAAAAAAAAAAGTAAAATAAAATTATAGCACGGGAAACATTTTAAAATGGAAAAAATCTAAAAAAAAAAATTTTAGCGAAACGAACAAATTATAATAAGCCTCCGAACCCAGTTAAGTTGACAGCACATGTAAAAAACAACTCACCTTACGAAAAATAAATTAGACACGTCAATCACTTTCAGTGTTCTTAAAATGCAAATCAAATCAAAGGGCTGAAGGATCCCTATATATTTTCTATTTACGGTACAAAATTTTTTTTATTTACTACTACAGCTACTTAACTTTGTAGCTAGGGGCAAATCAAATGGGAGGGGGGAGTGTCTTCAACAAAAAAGAATCGAAATCAAGAAACGTAACGTACCAACTTAGAAAGCAGCAAACACCGCGGAGAATAATCAGTACAGTATTACGATTCACCAGACACACATCTCAAAAAGTGCGCGATGGACCCAGTACCAACTCCACCAAGTTTAAATCCCGATTTATCGGAATCAAGATCAAGTAGTGCTACGACAGCACAGTTATTTGTGCAAATCAACCCAGAAGAAATTAGTTCACCAGACCAGTATGAAAGCAGTACCCTAATAATCGACGAAAGCGTGAGAGATGACGACGATGCGCTACCAAAGGATAGCGCTGACACACCCGAGACGCCCAGGACGGCCAAACATCATCAACCTTTCACCGTAAATTGCCCGAAGAAAACAGCAGCCGAGACATCAAATAATGTATGTACAGAACCAACTCAAAAATCTTGCTTAAACTGTATGCTAAAAGCATACGCAGCCCAAACGGCTTGCAAATCACAGCAAATCGAAGAAGAAATTGTAACAATCACGGAGTTACAAAATGATACCGTTACGTTACGTTTTACACTACCCGCGGCCTTAAACCTCGCGTCAAAGAAGTAAAGGCACAAGAGAAATAAGACAAAACAAAACAAAAAAAAATATAGTAATAACATAACGTAGTAAAGAAAATATGCATAACCTTTTTATTAATCCACGAAAAAATTCGTCAGAGAAAAAAATACATATACAAAAAAAAATAAAATAAAAGTATTTACAAAGCCATGAAGACCGCTTCAGTCTCCGCAATTTGATTGGTTAATGAAATACCATCATGACAGCTCATATCGCCCGGTGGCGACTCCGGGATGATTCGTCCCTCATTAAATAATAACGGATAAGCTGTGCCCTCAAAAGACGACGCGGCTAAATTCAACCCGCATAAATTCATCAACTCTTTCATCTGCCACCGGACGTCGCGGATCGACAAGCGGACTTTAGATGGTGCAGCGAATATCTTAGTTGCCTAGGCCCGGCACAGGATAGCAAAAGTCAGTGCCGGATTCCGCATTCCACAGGAATCGGGCCTGATGGAAGGAAAGGAGATCACGATACTTCGCGTAGCCGGGATAATGGCTGAACAAAACAACAAATATTTAAAAAAAAAATTTGGAAAAATCACGATGTCTACTTAAAGACTACTTAAGAAAAAATCAACAATCATAAATTTTTTTTTTGGCTTACTCGTAATAAAAGGCGAATAAATCGACACATTGAAAAACACAATCAGGAAGATGCCCCACGTCAACATCAAGTAAAATCGCCTAAACGAAAAACAAGTAGAGGAAAAATGCACGTTGATGGGGACACAAAGGGAGCCACTGGGTTACCACCTCAGCCATCGACGGAGCGGCAAACGCAGTTAGAATAAGACGCAGAGTTTTTATTACTCTGTCTAAATTTTGAACAACGGCTTCAAATTTTAATTGGTGACTCATCTTGCCGAAGGAAGTGGAGACACTAAAAAAAATTTTTTTTTGGGCAAAACTACAAGTATCGACAATATTCAATCCATGCTTGTCTTCCAGCTCAGATGGACTTTTAGGTCGGTAAAAACTCTCACTCCCTCCAAGTATCAACCCAAAAGACCTCGTTGAATACCTGGTACATATTCCGAGTTGTTGGCACCGTCACTGGGCCTAAGTAAATCTCTAATCTTGGAGCACTTAATTATTACATGTTGATCTTCAACATTCTTCGCAATTCTCATTCCCATTCTAATTTCTTGAGTCTAAAAGCATTCAGGCTTTTAGTTGTGTCTCGCATTCTAGGATTTTAATCTTTTCTTCGATACAATATAGCCTTTTAGGCTTGCTTTGTTTTATTTTAGTTCCCTCAGCCCTTTGGCTGTTTTTTTTTTTTTTTTTTTTTTCTCTATTATTGTTATTGATCGTAGCTGCTTGTTGGACACTCTATTTCAATGATCTGATCCAATGTTCTTTCTTTATTTCCGATCTCTGATTTTATCAGCCCTTTGGAAAAGAATGACGAATTAATGGATAAAAAGACATTTATATTTATCCATAAAGTTATGCTTTCAATTTATACAATTATCCTTTGGTGATGGAATATGCCTTAATCAACAATTAGAGGACTAATTCTTTCCCTCAGAAAAGGGGAAGGAATGTAATGAGCCAAAATAGCCCGGGGACGGAGCGCGAACTGACAGCGGGAAGATTGACAGCAAGAGCCGAGCTCATTAGTTATCTGTCATTCACGATTATAATTATGTTACACACCCGCGCTTGTCACTCATCAGACCCATGATCATGCCGTGCACAATCCGTATAAATACTCCCCAATCTGTAGCAGTAAGGCAGAGTTCTCTCAGCTCTCCTTCAAGCTCCAGCTCCAGAAGTAAGATCACCCTTCTCATACTTTCTATTGTGTACTTGTATGTGTGCTATGTGTGCTATATGTTCACCGGAAGAATACATGGCGTAAGCTCTCTACAGATGGAACTAAAAGATTTACCCGCTCTATGCAATCCGGCCAAATATTCTAATACGGAATTTAAAGAGTTCGACAAGGAATTCTCACCCCGTCAAACACACCAATTATTCCAACCTCGCCATGCCGACTCGTATGTCGAATGTGTTGTAGCTCGGTTGCCGGCCACGAGTAAATCGACCAGTGGTTCCGAAAATCCCTTCCGGCGGAACTCTCGCCAGATAACATCCAGGCGGCTAACTGAAGTGCGCCTGTCTCCAATAGGGGGTGTGGCTCTCCCTTCGCTGACGTCAAAAGACTGGGGGCTGGTTGTAGGAGGACTGGGACGTCGCACGCTAGTTCTAGTAGAACCGGGAACCAAGGTTGCGCTGGCCAGACTGGACAAACCATAACGATATTAGCTGCTTCCTTTCTAATTTTTTCAAGACATTTAGAAAGCAAGGCAAATGGGGGGAACGCGTACCCCATCCTTCCCGACCAATTAATAGAGAAAGCATTTATCGCCGTTGATTTGGGTTGTGGTCGCCACGAAACGTAAGCGGGCAACTGGGCGTTCCAAAATGAGCTGAATAAGTCGATCTCGGTCGGCCATACGATCTGTAATTTCCTGAATATTGCGCGATCCAACATCCAGTCGCTCGCGTCGCTGATGGCCCTTGATTCCCTATCCTCCTCATACATACAGCTCTATGGAGCGTTCCCAAACTTAGGGTTCGATTAAAAATCTACCGTTCTCTTGATAGGAAAAATCTGAAAACAAAAATCAGCTTAATGCTACCCATAATGGCTACGGCAAAAAAAATCGTCGCAATTCGACGAAAATTGGATTTTTGGGAACGCCGAGAAAAACGCCTTTTTTCCATAACAGGTTCTCTAGCGCGTTCCCAAACTTTAGTTAGATAGGTACTGTAACTATAGCGTATAGATATAGGGGAGAGTGGGATCAAATGGGACACGTGTCAAACGGAACAGCGGGAGGAAAAATAGTAAATGTAATTTAATAATTATCAAAAAGTTACCTCAAATGGATATGGATAGTTCCTATTTAAGGAAAAAGTTCTAAAACTGCATTTTGAAAGACGGTTGTTTTGAGTGGGTTGGGACAGCTGATGTGTCCAACATTGGAGAGCAGTGGGCGGGGCTTGGGGAGGTAGATTTCCATGCCATTAATATTTCTTGTGGGACTTTTATTAACCGATAACCGATTTTTAAAGTAATCGATAACCCGAAACCAAGCCCCCTTGATTTTTCGATTTTTTCCCCTATCTGAAATAAGCAATTTCTTTTGCTATAAGACAACTTTTTTTTATATAGATTTATTCAAATGAAAACTTTTCTAACACGTAGAATTCATTAATGCAGATATTATTTTTTGTTTTATTATTCCGGTGTTTTAGTAGACTAAACAGAGCTGTCCTGGTCCCACATCACCCAACCTAGTGTCCCAATTCACCCAATATCATAGGCTCCTCCCCCAATTTTTTCAAAACTTTGAAAATTGGTACAGGGTAAACCGTTTCTACTAAATTACCAAAAAGTTACTGGGAATGGAGAAAGGCAAAAAAAAACATAAAACCAGAAAAGAAATCAAATCGGTTAATTTATGTGTGAGTTATTACTTATTAGAGCCTAAAAACAAAATGTCCCATTTGACCCCACTCTTCTGTACTCTTTAATTGAGATAAAATTAATGAGATAATAAGACGAAAGCAAACCGCCAGTCCCCCTCCCCCATAATCATCAGTTATAGCCTATAACTAACTAATACCTATAACTTATAGGCACGTACGACACGCATCAGAGGCTATACACGCGCGCGATAATATCTAAAGAGAAGAATTGAAGCGACGAACGCGATAAATCAATTCGACCAAAAAGACAAGTAACGAAACACATATTCCAAATATCAAAAGAGTAAAAGCGCTTGTCAGATTTTTTAGACTAATTTGAGGTTTTCCGTTTTTTTTTATGTTGTTCTTCAAGCATTCCGTCGCTTCAGGGTGGAATGCTGTCACCCATTTTCCAAATAGACCATTTTCCTGCATCCTTAATATGCTGATGGAAGGTAAAAATACAATAAAATTTATACAGTTAATTATTTAGAGTTTGTATTATATTGCTACGGTAGGCCTACTATTTTATACCCTCGATTAATAGTTTCCGTATAGGGACTTTTCTTTGGCAAAAAGAAATAAAGATGGCCCGACCAAAAGGATTTTGAAGCCATAGTTAAGTGACACGATCCTGTCTGCTCTCGATCCATGGCAATAATTTTCTGGATGACCGGTTTTCTCTGTTGGACGAAACAGAAATGAAACAAAATTCACTTTCGTAATGTGGGGAACTGAAAATAATTTGCAATAGCGCGAACATAAAACAATAATTTTGCCAACTTACGTGAATGTAAACATAGTTTCCAGATTGCATTTTATCAAGGCAAAGTTCCGTTTTGTTGCAACGAAGGCTTCTCTCAATGAATCACCAAGTTTCTTGAAAATACTGAAATTAGTTTGCTATTCACCAGAAGATAATGAATGTTGTAAATTGAATGTTGAATGTTGTTTAATTTCAGAAAGCAACTTGCCCTTAGCATTACATCCACTGCGAAGTTTCTATTGACTGTGATTTTTAGACCAGGAACATTTGGAATGTCGTACACTGAATTGATTATGGGTTTGTTATTGGCAGACTGGTTATTGGGTAACGTAATGAAAGCGATCAGCGTTGAACTGTAAGCAAGCTTGAACAAGAACGAAGCAAGCCAGACACCAGGCAGCCGCTGCTAAACGAATCGCTAATTGTCTTTTAACGCAATATGCACCTTATTACAATAAGTGTCGTTATGTTTTATTGTGGTCTGAATCGTAAGATAAATTATGCACCTTGGGACAGAAGAACGCAGATGACGTAGTTAGTTATTTGAAAACTGCTGTCTCTTACATTTACATCTGATGGCTTTGATCCCTGCATCATTCGTTTGTTCAGGGCGACAATACATTTGCCCAAACCAAACAGACTTGCCATGACTGCCGGTACTGATAGACAAATCCAAATCCACACCTGAAAAAATGTGGTTAAAATATAGCACAAATATTGCATTGTGAATTGAATTGGCTATTATTTTATATATTTTTATCTGCTACTTCGGTGCTCATGGGCTGAATCAAAGCGCCAATGTTAGTAGAAGAATTGGGGATGGGTATGAGGATACTAAAAGAACTAGACATCCACGGAGATGGAAAATCTGCATCTTTAAATCGTTCTGATGTTACCACCAAAGCCCCGAGGTACAACTCAGCCGTGATATTGCTTTCGCTATTAATAAAAACTCATGTTTTTTTTATGTTAAAGTATGGAGTTAACCTTTTGACGTAAGAATGTCATCCCTCCTTGTTGATTTGGCAAGTCATCTACGACCATATTAGGTTCAGTCATAGGAATGTATGAGTATCTATAAGGAATAATTTAAAACGAAAACAAATTCAAAACCTAGTCTAATTTCCGCTAATTTCTTCCTTATGAAGAACACATTCGCTATGATTACGTGAAATTGTAGCGAAGAGAAAGCCACTCGAGTGCAAGAGGAACGGGTCCCGCAGACTGGACGACATAACCGGTCGAATTTCTTTTCACGTTATAAATTCCTGGGAGCTTCATGTGTTCCAAAATACTAAAATACTCGCTAAAATAAGTCATCAAACAGCAAGCATTTGTAATATTGAAAAAATTTTACCGGTGAAGCGATTAAGCGAAAATGTTTCCCTTTAGGGAATTTGACTCCTGTTGTTGCAACGCTTCACGCGGACGAACCTTGGCGAGTATGGCGACCTGTTCTGCATTGGCAGCACAGCAAATGAAAGTAAAACAGACGAACGATAATCGCCCCATCGTATCGTTGCTTTGTGACTGATGTTGCGTTCAGCAAGTCTTTTTATTGTATAGGTCCTATATACCTTATACTGCATTGATTTGTACTTTTAAAAAAGGCACAGCAACAAAAATTTACAATATGAAATTTTTATTTATTTTAGAGCTTATTATTAGTCGCCATGGAAATACGAATTTATTTTTTTCGCCCACCTATTCTCTTTATTCAGCAGGAGGATGCACTCTTGAAAAAATAAAGTCATCCTTTGGCCAACTGCAGTTGCACAATTTTGAAATTGACTTTATTTGTCGTTTGTCATTCTTTTTTCATTGCCATCATTTCATGTCGTCCTAAAGGAAGTCACTGCTGTAGCAATCATAGAGTCTGGCTGTGCCGAGTTTGAGTTCAGATTTGAACACTAGCGGTGTATAAAAAAAGTAGCCAAGTTATTTAAACTGCCCAGATGTACGAGCATAACCATTCATAAAATAGAATCAATTGAACTAAACACAAAATTTGGAGAAACACACAATATCATGTTTCCTGCTGATGTATCCAATTTTTTTCCCCTAGAATTCTCAGCTATGTCCGCAAGATTGAGCGGGAAATTATGGCTCTAGAGAATTTGAAATCAGTCTTGTTAAATTATTTCACAGCTTATTCTGAGACGGGAGAAAAAAGAAATAGAAGCATATAGCCACATAGGCTACATATAATATATTCGTTGCCACGGTCACGGTTAGGCTGGAAACATTCAATAGCGATCGATCGCTTTCTTATATACAACAAGAAAAATGATGCAGTAAGCAAGAAAAATGCCTATCACGTATCAGCTTTACAGCAGTACAAAAGGTATTGAATAGAAGAAAATTTTGAATCAGATTCTATGATAATTTTTTCGGTGGCTGTCAGTTCAATACAAGGGTTTTAATCGGATTTCATCATAATTTAATGCGTGCAACGCATGCATACATCAACCATATCGCCGAAACTCGTAACTTTAAAAAATCTTTTTGGAGAAACAAACAAACCGATTCGTTCGGATTCGTTTTAATTCAGGGCATCTAGATTTTTTTTTTTCATGTAAATTTATTTACACTCTTCTGACACACAGCATGCTCACTCAACTCGCAGAATCACGACGGCTTTTATAGGCATGCATACTAAATAGGGAATAGGTTGGTTCCACATTTATAAAAATTTTTAATCCTACAGCAAATAGGCATATACTTTTTCGTAGCAAAGCTGATACTATGATGTATACCTGAGTACCGGTCGTCAGTAATAAAGGTCGCCTTGACCCTGTGATATGATGTGAGGAGACAGGAGAGCGTGTGTGAGAGAAAGGTTTAAAGAAAAAAAAACGTGGAATAACTTGCCTAAAAATAGACTGCATTTGTCTTTTGTCAACTCTCGATTAAATTCGTTAAAATTATTTCCTAAACCATAAAATAATTATCAAACTTTATTTGTAAACTCCAGACATTCCCAACAATGGAAAATGTTAACAACAATTAGATATGGACCAATCAATTAGCTGTAAATTAAAAAATGTCTTTTTAAAGGGGGTTTGCGTTATTATTATTTACTTTTTTTATTAGTTTAGTTTTTTAGTCACAGCTCTTTGTTGGAACAACACTTGGTTTCCCTTTGAAAAATTCCACATACATTTTCCATGAGGTTTAGAAGAAGATAAACTTAATTAAGTGCGCAGTACTTTTTCAAAATCATCGGGGACAAATTCTTCTTTTCTGAATTTGACACTCAAAATTATGTAATTAAAATGTCCCGAACATTTTAATTTCAGTTCCGGTGTTTTCAATTAATTTTCGTCCCGGCGTCGTCGCCCCTGCTGGTGCCCGTCCGAGAAGTCGCAGCACTTTGACCAAGACCGTCTTCAATCCCTGCCACGCCAACTGAACTTGAAACAGCATCTATAATGTATGGCATTTTCTATTTTCCCTTAAAAAAATATTTATTCCTCTTCTTAAAAAAACTAGTAAAGTGAAGGAAAATCGATCGATTTATCCACGTTCGTGCATCATTATGGAAATATCGAAACAGAATAAAAAGCACAACAAAAAGCATGAAAGAGAATATACCGTGAATGTTTTGGTAAAATATAAAATTTGCTTCGCTGGTATTGATGGTTAGTCTTCACTTGTACTACCGTACACATGCGCGCCTATATTTATCAAGCACGTCAACTGAATGATGTAGATCACCAAGGGCCACGTATTATTTTCACAACATACGGAGGATTTCATATGAAATTTTTATTCGAATATTTTTCTGTGTGTCGATATAAAAGTGTAAATATACCAGACTATCATCATGGTGCGATCGGGTGCGATTTAATTTCCTATTTCTATTAGGTACGCAGTTCTGTCTCGATTGTCAATATCGCCTGACCAACATTTTCATCAACGGCTAATTTTGTTATATTTTTTTAGTTGTGTCAAATAAAGTAATTTATAATAACCTACGCCATATATAGCAGACCCCAAACGACTGCTGAAGTAAATAGTCCGGTACTTAACACGTGATTTAATTCCATTGAACTGCAATGTTTTAGAAAATTTGACGTGAAAAAAAAAACAGATACTTCTGCATTACGCGGTAAGTTTGCATATTATTGGAAGTAAATAGTTCCCATTTTTTGGGACCCGGTAATGCTCCATTTTCAGTCAAATGGAACATATGCGAAAAAACAACTGGGATAGTGGAGTGGAATAGAAACGAGCAGACTTGTTTAATGTGTACTGTAGACTATAATAGACGGATGTTCGGCCAAAATAAGTAGGGAAGAAAATGACGCACTTAAATTTTTAAAATTCAAACGATATCCGAACCACTATCTTGATCAATGTCCGCTGACCACCAAATATTTTATTTCTTATCGACAAATGGCTGCATCAGTCGAGTTAACGAGATAAGGAAATAAATAAGGAAATAAAGCCAAAACAATCCACGAATTTATGGTCCTCGCCAACTGAAAAGGTGTAAGTACAGCAGAGAAAAAAAATTGTAAATACCTATGGGATTTCAGGGCCCCGACAAAACTGAAGATAGGAAATTGAATGAAAAAAATAATGACTCATTCTAATTATATTATTTGAAATTTCTAGAAAAATTTGTCGTCGTCGTTCAAATTCAGTTTTCTGATTTTAGGAAGACATTTTTGTCATAAAAATACTGATCATTTCTTTTTCCCTTTGGTTAAATTAAATACTGGTGTTTCACGGACAGGGAAGAAGCGAAACTGACTGACGATTGCGTACAAAGCTATTTTGTTTTCTTCCATCGCAAATATCGCATTCCGACACAGTCACGCAAACAAAAGAAAAGTGTAGGCCTATGGGTTACGTTCAGCTTTTTGCTATCGGCGCTCCACCTGTGTCAGATAGTACCAGTTCAAATTTTATTGTCAGAATAAAACTAAAAAATATACGCACTGAATCGCAAAGATCTGTTTGATTATAGCTCCTATACTTTCTCAACTTTGGAGTTTGATCTAGCATATACGAAGAGAGTTGTGAAGCAGCAGTATATCGGTTGAACTTCAGCCTATAGAATATATATATGTGTTGATGCATGCATCTTACTTCCATCATTGCTGACTGGGCAAACGGCGGGTGCGTGTGTTTGCTATGCCGTGTTAACCCATTATCTACTTAAACGTTTACTTGGCTATCAAAAATTTACCCTTGGCTGCTATTGTAGTTGGTTTCATCCTCCCCAGATTCTTTTATATGTAAGAGTGTGAGGGCATCGCAGCACGTAGGCCGGTCACAGTGCGTATAAGAGAAATGTGGAAATGCGGATTTGAATCTTTACGGGAATATTTGTCAAAATACTTAGTTTGTTTATCATTCGGCACCGGTTTGAACCGGAGACAACCCGATCTTCAGTCGGAAGCTCTACCACTGAGCTATACCCACTGATTTATATAAAACAGATGTGAAATTGAAAACCATTTTACACACTTTTTCAGTGCCGAATTGGTACTTTTTTTTCCTCTTTGCTTCTTGGGGGGAAAATTGGAAATAAATTAATGGAGAAGTTATATATGGAAGTAGGCCTATCTTAGGCTATTTCATTTAAATCGCCCAGCAACACGTTTCAGAGCTACTGTTTTATAATGAGGTTGTATAACGAGCTTCCTAGTTGGTAACAGATTGCGACGGAATAGTAGGTGATGTTAGGTGTGCTATCGTGTTGGTCGTGTTAATAAACAAAAATTTATTTCTTGAGTAATTGACGTCGACTTTTAAATTCAAATAACAGGAGAAATAAAAATAGCAAATGACTGGCGTGGGATAACAACTCTGAAAAGTCTGGATAACAAACATTTGAGAGAACAGCAATTCTCGGTAAAAAAACAAAAAAAAAACGTGGACAACCGACAACGTAACCCTCACAAAACTGTAAAAAGGTTTGGTAAGTGGTATCATTGATGGACTTCGATGGAATTCTCTGTCGAAGAATTCGTCCAGCGATATGCGGAAGCCGAACCTAAAAATTCTAAGACGATGCCAAAATTGCGAGAATTATGGACGGCCCGAATAAACAGTAATTATGACGCAAATGAACCCCAGAACACATTGGCACATCAGTGATCACTCCTAATTGTTTCTACGTATTAGTGGTCATTCTACGCAGTTGTTTGTCGCTTAATGGGGTTCTTAATTGATTAGTTCTGTGTATTGATGTGTCCTTGATTTTTCAACGGATTCTGCCAATACTATACGTTTTAATACGTATTTATTCCCAGAATCCAAACTTTCTCTTTCATTGCTAAAAAAAAACAAAAGATGGTCATCGGAAGGCCAGCAGTCGATTTTTGATTCTCTTACGGATCGGACATCTGCTTCATTTCCTCTCGGTTGCGCTACACCATTACAGTGGAAGTGCATTTCTTTGATTCTCTCTCAGAGCCACTTTGGTTTTTTCACGTTTAATTGAGACTCGTCGTTCAATAATCGGTTCTATACAGTAAAATAAAGAGTGAATACTCGTCAATTGTAAAAAGGTATGTGCATTATCAATTTCTTTTTTTAGTGAGGTTTTTAAGTGTCCAACGTTCAACTATGTAACGCCTCATTTTTTGCTGTAGTTCTGTAGTTCAAAACTTACATTTGGAAATCTCTCATTTTTGATTTTTCAGCATCGGAATCTGGCACTTATTGGAGGTCCAGAATTTCTGCCGGCAGAGAATCGACTTGTGGAAATGGAAGAAGCTTCCAACCCGGAGAGACAAAAGAAAAGGAGAACGAGACGTAGAGGAGGACGAAGAAAGATAAAAAAAGAAGTAGCGGTTGAGCCTAACGAACAACAGCAGGTCGTAATTATTACGCCCGAGAAGAAAAAACCTTACGCCACCTTCCTGATCGACAGGCCTTTTGACAGTAACCAAGCGCAGGAGGAAGAGGAAGCTACGGTCGCCTTAATGAACTGTTTGCGTTATCGCCTTCATTTTGCACTGAATTTGAACGATACCGAACTGAACAATGAAAATATTTTTGATAGCATGTTGGAAGAAGAAGACTTCGCAATGCCCAATCAAATTTCAGAAATGGATTCTTGTCGGAGCATGTACGATACTCTATTGCAGCTGATTGACGAATTCGACGCAACTGGTGCCGTCGAGATTTTCCGACTTTTACTGGAGAGGAGGACGGCCATCCCTTTGTTCATCCCCGATTCCAAGCAGCACCATTTAAATTTACTGAGGCACGTCTCCCTTCCCGGTGTCGATAACGTCCGTCTGGGTGAGGATAAGACCTTGTTGCGTGTTGCTGTCATTTCCTGCCGGCAGCGATGCGAAAGCCAGACCAGCGAGATCCTCAAAAATCTTTTCAACATTGAAAGTTTCCATCGCCACGATTTGTCGAACGGCAGTGTCTCCCAAAACTTAATGTTAGCCGAGATCGGCTACGGATGCCTGTTGGTGGAAGGTGCCAACTCTGGAAAAATACAGCACGTCATAGTCATTCACGTCATCGGAGATTTCCTTGCGCTTTGGCCATTCCTGCAACGTTTTGCCGATTACTTGTTGATTGAAGATTCCACCGTAAAGCAGGGAAGCTTTTGCGAAACGTTTTTACAAGAGTTTTTAACGGCAAATAACGCAGAGACGACCACCGGAGCCGAAAATTCTGTCCCTGGACTGGATGCGGTCCCTTTCGTCTGCGTTTGGAAACCGTCGGTCGGAGAGATGCGCTACAAAATGCAAAAAGTAAATGGATCCCATCATCACTTGCGCATCGACGGCCAGCTGCCAGGCAAAACCCTTAACATGTTAAGAGCGAGTGTGATCAAAGCAGTAAAAGATCAATGCACCGACGAAAACCGACCAACGTTGCACGAAATTCCCATTTTAAAAGATAATGGATTCAGCGCACTGGAATGCGTTTCTCCTTTAGAAATCCAATCGAGTATCGCCGTTCAAAACCTTGGACAAATTAAGATGACGGAATTTGTGCTTCAGAAAAACTTCCGGCAACAGGCAAAACACGAAGAGGCAAAAATGGAGCACCACACGACCAAAGAAAAGTTACGCGAAGATGCCAAGATCAAAAATTGCATTGACAAGCGCCGTGCCGACACTTATCACGTTCAAAATAATTCGTTACTGCAACTTTTTCTTGGTCTTCTTAGCAACAAAGATTCATGCTCTAGGGTTTTGTCCCTGCGTGTCTTGGAGAAGGAACTGGCCGAACGCGGTGAGCGGGAACTCGTTCCTCTTTCGAACAAAGTTTCTAATTTGAATCGATCCGCCGAGGAATTGGCTCGCGAAAACAACGAAAATGCTCTAGAGTCATTAAAACGCGAACTATATTCTGCTAAAATCGATTTAATTGAGAGCATTCTCAATATCGAGCATTTGTGGCGTGAACTGAGTCACCTTTACACGGCCATGGAACCAGAAAGGCGATCGGAGACGATCCAGGACATACCCCGTCTAGCCGCTCAACATTTACTGGACGGATTCTGCCTTGAGCTGCTCGACGGTGATTCCAACATGATCCACATGGAATGGGTGACGGAGGTTTTATACGAATTGAGCTCGTTAATCGGAGAGGCTAGTCGGAAGCGCATCTTTGTCTTGTCCGTTATGGGCGTCCAGAGCAGCGGCAAGTCGACCCTTCTCAACACCATGTTCGGCATCCAGATGAGAACAAGCGTCGGCCAATGCACCCGAGGCGTCAACATGCAGCTGCTGGCCGTCGACGGTCGTCCGGAGTACGACTACATCTTGTTGCTGGACACGGAGGGGACTCGGGCACCAGAGTATCACGGCCTGCCCGGTAGCGAAAAACGTGACAATCAAATGGCCACTTTGAGTATTTTACTAGCTGACGCCACCATCGTAGTCACGCCGGGTGAGAACGATGCGGCCATCAAAGAAATACTGCCGATTGTTCTGCTGGCCTACCAGGGTTCGAAGCTGGCAGAAGATAATGGCGGTCGACTCAGTTCTAGGATGTGCTTCGTTTACAACAGGATCGACACAAAGCAGAAGAACAAATTGAACAATATCATTCAAACATTGGGAACTTCCCTTCACGAGGCCTTTAGTCAAGTCCAGAAATTGACTGGAAATTTGACTAATCTGAAATCAGAGAGTCCGTTCGGAAATTTCAATCTTGACACGTCCAGTTCATCTGGTTGCAGTGACGTTTGCATTCTTGGAAACGTCAAGAAAGAATACGAACCCCCCGGAGACGTCCCAGATGCTGCGTATGGTGAGGCTCTCATCCAGTTCCGGGAACACATCCATCGGCGAGTCGTCAACAACGAGAGTGGACAATCCTGGAAAAGCAGGTCAATTGAAGAGTTTTCCGGCTACATCGAAGAAGTTTGGAAGTGCATCGGCTCTGCCAATTTCAATTTCAATTTCGCCACGGTGGTCGAGCGCATCACGTTCGATAAATTGGAATCCGAGTACAAGAAAGCTGAGCAAAAATTAGCAGAAGCCTATCTTGAATCGTTCGCAAGTATCAAGAGGAGCATGATCGAAGAAAAAGGTAAAACTATCCGCTCAGCGCCGGTAGACGAAATGAGCAACGCAATTCGTTTAGCGTCGTTCGAGGCCAAACTGCGTGACCAAGTGATGCCAACCGAACAACGTTTGGACGTTGAAGTGAAAGAGATTCTGAAAGGAAAAGGCCGTGAAAAGTGGAGTCTTCAATTTAAAGAATTGTGGAAAATGAATAAATTAGGCCAGGAGCGGAATTGGAAATTTAGTTTGAAAACGAGTTTCAATACGCTGTTTAATTACGAGCATCACGTGGAAAGCTACAAGAAGAAAATGCGCGAGGAAATCAACGAGCTCTTCAAGTCGACGAATTTAAACGTTTCCGAATGGACAGAAAAGGACAAAAATAAAAAATTCGATGAGATGTTCGCTCGAATTTTGCTTGAGGTTCAGCAACATTTCCCTCCAAAAGACATACCAGAAGAAATCAAGAAGGTCTATCAAAACAGCAACGTGATCAAAACGAGGCAAATTGAAATGATGGCGGTTGCTGGTGATGGACAATCCCACGTAGATGGTCGGACTTGCGATGGTAATCCAACACTTTTGGAAAAAATGGGAATGAAATTTTCCCAGTTACTTAATTTAAAACCAACAGAAAAAAAAATAACGAGAAACGCCATTGATTCATGCTCTCTAAGAAACGCTGTGTTGAAAAAGGGAAACATGACCATGCTTTGAAAATATTCTAAATTCTATGTTTTCAAAACGGAAACACAAAGTTTAAAAAATGGAGTAAATTTCTTTTTCTCATTTTTACCTTCGCGCCACTTTTGACATTAAACCTAATAAACGCCCCTCATTAAACGACACATGATTTAACTAAACATTGCGTTAAGAAAAGGTAAAAATGTTAACTTTTTGCATCTCTTTGGCGGGAGGTAAAAAACAAACATTTTGAAACATCAACAAATGAAATAAGTATATATCGCGTGAATTGGTTTGATAATCAAGTTTATTGCAAACCTTATCTTTAGTTTGTATACATCCTAGCGATCCTAGCAGACAATTATCAACGGCTTGTTTCGTCCAAATTTCACACAATTTATGAAATAAAAAATATGACTGCGATGGGTATTGAACTCGGGACTTCTGGGTCCCAGTTCGATGCTGATCCACTGTGCCATTCTAGATATATTTAAATCGTTCACAATCATGGCATATTAGACGATGGGCGTTGGGACCTTTGAAAATTTTTCCGAATATCCAAACATCACTTCCAATTCGATTTGTAGCACCCATCACACACACCACACAAATGAATTAAAAAACATTATGTGAGCCATTTGGCGACACACTCGATGCATAGATATGCTTAGTCAACTATATCGACGGACAAACTAGATGTATAGGCCATTTCACGCACCGTGCCTATGCACGTTACGTATGTTTAGGCAATACGCATACATATAGCATAAGAAAGAAACAGTATGTAATGAAAAGCTTTTTTAAACAAATTGTATTAAAGTATGTTGACTGATAGTACTTTTGGGACTTTAAGTACTTAATCTCTTGAATCGTAGTTATTTGAAAAAGTTATTTATGGCTTTCTTGAAACTATGTTTGGAATTGTCCCCTCAATGATTTTGTTTTTCTAATAAAATGAATATATAGAGGATGCAGAAGATTAGATTTTTACCAAATTAGGTATAAATGCATTAGCTGCAAATTAAGGTATTCAACTTTGAAGTTAATTCATTTCTTTATGTAAATAAAATTTTTTAAGAATTTCGAGAAATATGCAAATAAGAGGAGGGATAACAAGGCCATGGCTTCCAGCATAGCCTGGGGTTCTTTCGGGGCGGTTAGGTTAAAAACAAAAAGAAAACAAATGTGTTTGGTTGGGGGGAATCATTTTTGTTTCGAAAAAAATTTCTAAACATCGTGTGTCGGAGGAGGTGACAAACAAGTCATGTTTAGATATAGCAAAACATTAGTTTCCTTTTAGAACACAGCGTTTCTTAGAGAGTGTTACGAATCTGTCTACGCAATGTTAACAGAATTGCGGCTGGCAAAATGTGCTATGACGACAGCATCGTCTACAACGTAATCAGCGATGTGGACGCGGTAATTACTTCAAAAAACATTTCCTCCTATTCCGAGGTACTAGCGATGCACAATTACGGCCAAACGCTCATAGTCGAATTGATGCAATATATTGAAAAAGAGTGGGAAGCTGAAAATTCCGTGTTCGCTAAACTCAAAGCTGACAAAGAATGCATGCGTGAATACTTCGTGATGGTTTCACAAGGTTTGGAAAATTCGAAGCTTTTTGTCGCCACCATGGAAAGAACCTTGGAGAAGGTCGCTGTTTCAGGTAATCATTTTTTATATTTTAATAGCGACGATATTAGTGATATTATTGATTTCGATTTTTAAAATAAAGAAATTAGTTTTATAATTATCAATTCATATCTGTTTCAATCTTTAGCATTCAGAGAGGAAATGGTGCTGAAAACGTTCAGAGCAATCCGCAATGAGCGTTGGTTGTACGACGCCCGATTTATGCAAAAGCACATGGACCTCTATTTGATTGACTTGCTCCAGAAGAAGGAAGTTGATAAAGTGCTTGATTACATAGATCAACCTAAGCGGCTGTACCAAACCGTGCTCCAGAGACTGATCGCTGAAAAGGTCCCCAGATCCGATGAAGAATGGAGAAGTTTCGCAAGTCACGTGACACAAGCCATCGAGAAAGCGGCCCTAGCAACTCTGGAAGTCGACAGCGGAAGGGCACAGGATTTTGTCGGTCAACTGCGAACCGAGTTTCTACATGGTTACTTGCAGAGTGAACTATTAGCTTCGGCATTTTTGATTGATTGCAGAGATGAATATCAAGACTGTGACAAAGAAGAAAAGAAGGAATTTCTGGAAGCATGCACTTCCAAATTGATACAAGTTATCGAAAAGCAAAAGTTTCCTCCAAAACAGAGAGAATTCGCCAAGAGATTGGGCCCAAAAGTCGTCCAGTACATGAAAGACTTGAACGATCCGGCAGCCCTTCCACGATGTGATGCCTATTGCACAATGTGTAATAGCTTGTGCATCGAAGCGGCCAATCACGACACCAAACTTACGCCCCACGATGCGATCCATCAACCAGCAGGTATTGCTGGCGTTCATTGTTCGAAAAGCCTTGAACTGTCATCAACAACGTGTAGTCAATCTTATGAACAAAACGAGACGTTTCGTCTTCCCAACGAAGACGAAAACGTCATTCATAAATTCAGAGACTATGCCAAAGTGGTTAACGGATGGAAAGATCCTCGGATCAACGAAGAATTGCCCTTGCGCGAGTACATTCTGGCCAAGTACAACGAATATATCGCACAAAAATACGGCCTCAAACCCTGTCCTGAAATTCCCCCAAATTATTTTCGTGATTTACCGACCATCAAGAGACAACTGCAAAGGGAAATTCAAAACTGAAAAAAAGAAATTTTCTCTCGCAATGTTTACTTTTTTCCTTATTAGCTAACTTTTTTTTAAACGGAAAATACAAACATTTCACTCGGATTTATCATTTGACTAATTACTTAGCCATTTACTTACGCCATTTAGGACATTAAAACTGTTCAATATTTTCGCTCGATTATACTCTTAGGTGGGTACCTACTATTTACGTGCATATTTAATTTAAGAAACAGAGACAGAAACAGCCTGTGTAATTTTTACAGTTTAGCTGAGTATATTGTACATATAAGAAAACTTTTCTTTCGATAAAATTTAAATTCTGTGACGAAAATTCAAAATTTTAAGCTAAAAGAATAAAATTTCTGTATTTCTTCTGGCATCCGATTTCCGTTTAACTTTTTCGCATTACATTTAACGATGTAAAGAAGGGACCGTAAAGGAACCAATTTCATAGAGCGAAAGATAGTACCTCACTCCATCGCCCAACCAAAAATCCGAGGCTTTGCAGTCTTCGACGTGAAATGCGAAGTACTAGCTAGATGGTGTAGCATCGAGGAGCTTTGTGAAGGTGAGCCAAGACGAGATTTTGTACGACATTTCCAACGTTGAGAGTTCGTGAGAGACGCAACGAGCACTCCTCTTTCAAAGAATCCATTCTCGGAGCGGCTAGCAGTTTAGCCATCATCTATGTTATAAAAGTGGCGAATAAGATGTTCGAAAACGTTTGGGCTGGATATTTTGATCTCCATATTTTTTCCAAATTTTTTCCAACTTATCTCTAAAATCATTTTTTTAGAACATGGTGCAAGGACGAGGCTTCCGAATGCGACGAGCAATGTGCGAGCTTTGATTAGGTCTAATACGGGGTATACTTGTTCTTTCGTGTTCTTTAAACTTAAATGTAACGTCAGCCAGTGTCTTTTCAATAAAAAGATTCCGAAGGTTATCGAGGACATGCTTCGATTCTCTTTTCACCACAATCGTAGAATGAGATGTTTTGTAACACTGGTGTTTTACGTTATACTGAAGGAAACTTTCCATTTTGAATTATCCAACTTCATTTTGGTTTACACCATCTTCAATACTGAACAGAATGATAACAGCGTAAAGTTTGTGGGGCTACTTTACTGGAGGAAAATCACCTTACCGTCAAATGTGCACAAGTCGCATGAGTCCTCGTACGGTAATATTAGGAACGATAGGTCTTTAAGGAGTATAAGAAATCCGGTATTGAATTAATTACTGCGTGTGGCTAAAGCAAGATAGTGCTAGCGTAAGTAAGTAAATGGTCCTTTTTTTTACCCAAAACGAAAAACAGGTCGCTGGTCTCACCGTATTTCGAATCGAAATGAAGAGGAAATAAATGTGCGTTCAGAAGACAAAGTAAACGTGAATGAGAATATAGATACAGCATATAACAGCTTGGTTTATTATAACACAAATTTTACGATATGAATGATACTGAATCAAAAAATAATCAAAATGGAAAAAGGAAAACAAAATATCTAGGTCAATAATAAATGATAGTGATACATCAAATGTTTAGAATTTAAATCTCACATTATTCGTGTCAAATCGATTCAACGATGTTCGTTTAGAAATTTGCTATGCGCTGAACGACAGCAAAGGCCAGTTCAGGATAATCCTTGATTACTCCCATCCAATCTTCTGTTGAACAAATAGATTTCGCGTTTCGTGCAATTAAATCCGAGGTGGCTTCTTGGAGCGTCGGTACATTGTGGAGATGGGCCAACACCAGATGGGAAGTAACATTTTCCAGCGTTAAATTCTCCGACATACAGGAAGCGCATTCTTCCTTCAACGGATCGATGGCGTACTTGTCCGCTGCCACCATCACTTCAGCTGCATCCGCATTCTTCAAGTCAACCTCTCCAGTGTATAAGAATTGGAGAACAACCGCAAATACTTCCGAATTGATATCCGCAATTTCCACGACTTTTCCCGCATTCATCTCTTTAAAATTATGCTGGAACATAGCTGCCAGTACGGGGCTACCGGCAGCGAGAACTAGTGAATGTCCCTTCAAAGTTTGATGAGGAGTTTGATTTCCGAAATTGAAAGTGACATCAGCGCCTTCCGGGTTTTTTAAAAGATTCAAAAGATGCTGCGTTGATCTTGTTTTCGTTGATGTTTGTAAATGACGTAAAGGGTTGAAATCAATACAAATATCAAAAAGCACCCCATCGAGCTTTCTATACATTGGCCACTCATCGCACTTTCTGCACTTAGCAGGTAATGGAGTGTCCCAAGACACTGTCCACTTTCCTTCTTGGAATTTCATTTTCTTTTCAACGCCGTCATTTGTGGCCATAACGCTCACTAACAGCTTGTTAAGGTTAGACGTTTTATCTCTTACATCCATTTTCATTTCCATTACAAGAACGCAGCACTCATTCACGAAATTTAAAAAAAAAAAAATTTAGGTTTACTTGTCCAAAATAAGTTTTGATTGAGGTAGAAGTGCCGTATTTCTCGCGATGGGAATCTTGATTTGCGGGGTTTTCGTCAATCCAGGATATTATAAACGATGCCTTTCCAGTTTGTGCCACGTGCGGAGAAAAACATGTGAATGACATGATACGTTATCGTATATTACGATTACTTATTGAGTAGAACTAGTCTAATAAAGTAGAATATTACACAAACAGGATACGTCGATACACGTCACGTTTGTATTAACGAGTGGAAAAGACTGACTGATTTCCGTTGAATAATGAAGAAAGAAAGCAAATCTTAACGTAGTCCAAACGATCATGACATTACGTAGCCCTAACGTTTCAGAGATTGTTTTGGGCAATATTTTGATTGGAAGCCTAGAGCGCGAGGGATAGGAAGATAGAAGTCTAGTGCTGTGCAAGTCATGGCTGATGACGTTTTGAGGGGTAAGAAATCGTCACCTATTGATATTTATGACATCTGGGAGGGGGGGGGAATACTTAAGCTGCATTTTTTTAACCTAATTTAGACGGGAAAATAATAATCTCGCTTTATTTCACCATAAAGGGGTGATGAGCTGCACCGAGATTTGAAACGTCTGTCAAGTTATTAAAAACCATTAAACAGTTTTTATTTTTGGAAATGTAATCCCAATTGTAGGCTGATGACTATAATTAGCCTACTCATTGCGTTTCAAGAGCGGTTTTTACTTACGCCATACTGTAAATTAAAACTGTTCAATACTTTCGAGTTAAAACGAGTTAAAAAAATTGTTAAGTTGGGTACTTACGTACGAATTTAATTTATAAGCAGATAAAACTGGATGTACGGCCAGAAAATGGGGTTGCCTTTTCTCTTACACCCGGTTACACTTACACTCTACAGTCCGAACTCTTAAGTAATAATTTGGGCAACAATAATCGACAATAATAATTTTAAAAATAAATATTAATTTAGATTTTATCTCGAGAATATGGCAATTGAAATTATTTCCGGTAGATATAGGCTTGATTTGCAACCGGCCGGCCAGATCTCAGTCCCTTGATGATATGCTGCCCCTTGATGATTCCTGGAACTTGATCGACGATTTATTCCGGGCATTGACACCAAGATTGACACTCGCAGATGGAAACTATCCGAAACTATCCTCCTAAAATGTTCGTGTTTTTTTTTTTTTTTTTTTTTTTATTGTTTTTTGAAGGATCGACACCCCATGGTAGGTTAATTGCAACACGCTTTTGACGCTGATCCGAGTCTATATCTGAAGCTCAACAAGAGCTTCTATGTGTTGGATTTCGGTTAAGAAGAAAATAAAAAGAATAATGGGAGCTTCTCGGTTACCAAAATTAATTGGTTAACATAGGCTGGCATACTATTACATAATAGATATAATGTGTAAACGGAAATAAAAGGGGCGGAGAAGGGCAAGCGATGAAAAAGGAAAAAAAAAAAGAGTATAAGGGCACGGGCAGTTCAGTCAGGCTGTGGAAAATGGAAGTAGGGCACAATATTTTTATTCCGAAAGCAAACATTTGGTTTCTGCAACCTGCATGCCTAATTGGCTGCTTACATTTCCCAATTCTAGTGTCAAATACTGGTCAAATATATCTTTTGTAAAAATCTAAGTGGTCGTGTTTTTGTGGACTGTCAGGGACGATTCCCAGCACTATTACATCTCAGATCTCACGAATGAAAGCAAATAAAGGCTCGCATGGTATAATAATTTTTGCACTGTAGTTGTTCTGTCGTCCCTCTTGCATAAGTCGACTGCATGCATGGGGCCTGTTGGTCGGGTTACCGGCACCTACATAGCTTGTCGATTATATTTGTCGAAGAGCAAAGTGTATTTTGAACACTTTTTATACTATATTATTGGCTACAGCTTCGCTCATTTATTCCATAGGCGTCTGTGAGACTACAGCATTGCAGACTCACAGACGTCCGCTATTTTATTTCTTTTAGAAAAACAAAACAAAAACAAATTAAAACAATCATTGTAGACTATTACCCCTATTCAATTGGATAGTCCCTGCGTGTTGATAAACCTTCCTCTTTCCTTAGAATTTATATTGTTATATTCGACCTGAATATCACGAACATTATAGATTATAGATCGAGGGGGTGTTTTATTCAGCCTGGCGACAATATTTTTAATAGCCAGAATGGTTGTCGAGACAAGCAGCTTATAGGATTGTCGTGATGCAACATGGAATAAACGGTCTCGTTTTGTCTTCGGTATTGCAGGCTACGGAAAATATAGCTATGTTAAGGATTAAAAATGTGGGTAAATGTGTAACCTATTCCTTATGTACGCCTAAACCTGAATACCGGCTGTTTGAAATAAAGGCCTTTGGGATTCTGTGAGGTTAGATGAGAAATGTGTGTGAGGAGAGATAGTTTCCCATCTCCGGTCATCGACCAAGTTATTACTTGTAACGTATAGTGTCAGAGCACCGCAGCGCATAGTGCAATTAAAATGAATGGTTTAAGATTGTCGTGACAGGTTCGAATCAACAGATAGGGGGCAGTGGGGGCACACAGGTTTGAACCAGGGACAACCACATCTGCAGTCGGAAGCTCTACCATTGAGATGTACACACTGTAAAACTTGAACATACATAGAGTTTAATTAGATCGATTAGATTTCCCGCACGTTTGCGTTTACGACGGAATTACATGGATTATGTGCTATAAACGTAAATATTAGCTACTTCAACATAATGTCATAGCTAAGGAATTTTTTTTCTCAAGCCATCCATCATCGAGTAAAACGCACAAATTTTTAAAAGTTTTTAGTAAAATTAAACTGAACTGAAATAACAAGAAAAAGTAAATAAACTGAATCACTGGCATACGGTTATAAACAGATAAAATATAGTTATCGGTAGACAATGCGGGCAACGTAATCCCACCAAATAGTAAGTAAATCAAAAATGTTTGGCCAATGACGATATTGATGGACTTCTCTGTCGAGTACTTCGTCCCGACTGCGGTTAGGCAACGATGTGCGGGAGCCGTACCGTAAGTATAAATATGCATGACCAAGGAAAAAATAATAGTAAAATTAGAAAATATCAAGGACGCTTAAAAGCCTATTATTATTGTTAGAAGTTGTCGAATGGGCATTCATACCTGTCATTTTGACGTAAAGTCACTTTTCCTGGTAAATGGCTCTTTTTAAATTTTATCCGGCGATTTAGAGAAACATTTCTCACAATAGTTTGTTTTACAAATTCTGTCTTGGATGTCAATGTTTCCTTACTTATAATATCTTGCACACTATTCAGGATGCCTTCTAAGTCCTTGGATTCTTTATTCGGCGACGTTTTCTCGCATAAATATTCCTTCTTCATTTCATCGCAAAGGTATTTAATCAGAATAGATCCTTTTACATCATATCCATAAATATCTGTTAATTTTTTATAATAAAAATAAAATAAGATATTCAGACCAACCATCTTCAGATCGGTAAGCATGGAAACCAGGAATAGAGGCTCTGATGTCAAGGAAATCCATAAAAGGCGCTCGATTGTTCAAATTCTCTTGTGCTGATCCATTTCCCTCTGTCTTTGTTGTGGATGTTCTTTCAAAGGTTACTATGTAATAAGGATTTTAGAAGTTATCGAGTGAAATCTTGAGCAATTAAGTTTAAAATGTAGTCATGAATCAAATACTTTTTTGCTCGTAGCTAATCTGAAATCCTAGAATCGGTCCTGATGGGTGATTATCGTCGGTACTAAAATTCGATCGTGATGCGGACCTTCTGTGAGAAGACTGCCTCAAAGGTGGTTGATTTTCAGTTCCCTGGCAAGCTTGTATGATCCAAATTTTGGGTTTTCCGTTCAATGAAGGACAATCGTTACTGTTGAACTTATATTTAAGTTCGTTGATATTCAAACTTTTTCTATCGGTTCCTTCCACGACATTCTCATCTCCATGGGAGAGCATGCAAACAATGAGACTGGCGTATGCGGAGAAATCCCGTGATCTTAAACCTTCAATATAATATAACAGATCTTGTTTCTTCAAGTTTTCGAAAATTTCCACGTCAAATCCCAAAGCCTTGAATACCCTTGTCAATCTTGTTTTATCACGTTCAGTTCCGTCTCGATTGCTTGTTGGCTGAAATAAAAAAAAAATTAATTATTATAAATTTTACTTATAGTGTAACCACTAAAATTATTTACATCATCAAAAATTTCTTGGTTAAAGATGACGCAGATTCCCGGTTTGACTCCGCCGGGTATGTCGTAAAGTTTGTAATAATTATCCGGCAGAAAATAATGGGAATTCAAGACATGGATGAGGCTGCACCTTTCATTGGGATCGAACTTGATCATTTGCTTCAAAAGAAAGTTTGCTTGTTCGTTTTGCTTTTGCAGAGATGGATTCCACGCAGCACAATACACCGGATCAGAATTACTGTTGATTCTTTGCGAGTTGTTACCGAAAGGATGAAGTCCGTTGGTCAAAACGTAGTAAAAAAAACATCCGAGGACAAACACGTCATCTGCAACATAATCCTCTGGCGCTTTTATCGTTCCTGTTTCCGAAATGGGAGCGATCCATCCGTTCGATCCTCTTGGGCCAGAAACTATTGGACTCTCCTTTGGTTGTTTACTATAAGAGAAATCCGACAGCTTCACCTTGTACTCGTCGGGCTGATCCGTGTCGCTAATTTTAGCGATCAAAAAGTTACTCGGCTTCAGGTTTCGGTGGACATATTTCAAATGATGCAGATATTCCAGTCCTTTTGTGGCTTGCCATAAGATCTGTTTTGGTCCTAGTGATTTCTTGATTTTTTCCACAAAAATCTGTTCTCCAATCCAATTGGTTCCCTCATTACTTCTGGTACCGTACAGATCTTCCACGGAACAAATGCACCATTCTGTGATGACGTAACTGTATAGCATTGAAAATTAATTTGAATTTTAGATTACTCTTTGAATATATTAATGGGACGTATTGCGACATATTACATAAAGTCTCTGTCTTCTTCCATTGCGAAGTAGCGGATGAAATTTTCTTGCAAATTCGGTCGCTGTCGAAGAGCCGCGAGATCCCGAATGACTTCAAGATCTCCATCCCTCATCCTTGCTCTTTCAGATTTTCGGATAAAGACCTTCAGCGTCTCACTTTCAAAAGTGCCATGTGAAATGCTACTAAATTTGGTCGAATCATTTTCGCCGTTTTTATTACTTTGCATATGATATGGGCAACATTTAAGTTTGACTCGATGATTCGGTTCGATTTCTTTCAGCGTGCACCCTTAAACAAAAAAGAAAATCAGATTAAGAAACTATACTGGGGAAATGCTTACTTATGTGTGTGTGTGTGAGTGGCAACCACATTCCACACACGTGTCGAATGTGGTTGACGACACGTATTCAAATGTATACATTTGAATACGCCACGAGTTTAGATTAGATTAGAACATTTGTAATTGTTATACCTGCTGGTGGTTGCCTTCGTTCATTCTCAGTTTCCTCGGCCATTTAGTTTCGTTTGATAGCTGTTTAAGGAGCACTGAAACAGAAACTTAACTTATGATGACTAGAACTAGTTCAATGTGTAGACGCCTACTAGACGGATGTTCGGCCAAAAGAAGGAGGGAACATAACGACTGATAACGACGCAATAAAATTTTGAAAAATCCAACGATATGAGAACCGCTATCTCGATAAATATCCGTTGACCATCAGATTCTTCTCGACCTATGGCTGCATTGCATTAGTCGAGTTCACGAGATAAGGAAATAAAACTAAGCGGTTTCAGAGTCCCGGCGACACTAACGAAAGGGAACGACAGAACGGCTCATAATAACTAAATGATATTTGATACCCCTAGACAATTTTGTCGTCGTCAGCACTCAGCAGTCACGAAATCTACTACACTTTTTTTTCAATCTATTATGTTGACGATGATTTAAGGAACGTGAAGTTGACAATACTAAATGGTAAAAGACGACGCAGACAACGATGAGAAACTATCGTTAAATATGAGTAGAATTATAAATCTAAATGATTCTTTCACAAAAGGAGTTCATGGGGGATTGAATGCCATTTTTGTGGATGTTCCAGCTTATCTTTGTGATTTAATAATACGCTCTGATGAGTGCAAAGCAAGAATGTTTGAGAAAAGAAGAAAATGAATTATTAGAAGTTTTAGTTACAATAGACTATAATAGACTAGATTTTGACTACATATTATTTTACTGAACTTATTTATTGCCTACCAAAACATTGGATTGTTCAATTCATTTGTTTCAGTCGCATACAAAATTGAGGAACAAGTTCAACACAATAAAAGGTTTGTCTGCTATCAAACAGCCATAACAGTGCTTTCTAATGTCAGAAATGTGCTTCCATTGATAAACAAAAATGGGAGTTAAAATTATAATACAAACTAGGGTGAATCAGATGAATTTACTTCTTGGTTAATAAAATGTTGGGGATAGTCTGCTTTTCTTGAATCATCTTCTTGAATTTGTAATTGGACAAGCTTTTGAATTTCTATCCTCGTATGCGACGTGCTAGCTGAATATCCTTGGGCATGATGGTGACACGACTGGCATGAAGAGCACACAGATTGGTGTCTTCAAATAGGCCCACCAAAAATGCCTCGCTGGCCTCCTGCAAGGTGCCAATGGCTCCACTCTGGAATCTCAAGTTCAGTTTGAAGTCCTTCGAGATTTCGCGAACAAGTCGTTGGAAACGCACTCTCGGTATGAGAAGATTGGTCGAGTTTTGGTAGCGACGAATCTCCTTGAGAGCCAGGGCACCAGGACGATAGTGATGCTTCTTTTTCTTCAAAAGTTCAGCTTTCAAGCCACTTTGATTGGCGATACGTTGGGAGTGCCTTCCTTTGATTTTCTTCTGTGCGGCAAGGGCAGCAAGTTGGCCAGCACCACCAGTAGATTTACGAGCAGTTTGCTTTTCTCGTACCATTTTAATCGAATGAGTTCTTATTTGCAAAAAGTTTCTGAGTTGCTGACAGTTGTTTTCCTTTCTTAAAGGGCGAGCAGTCACCTCAACGTTTTCTCTTTATTTATTTACTTATTTTTGGCTAAAGGCTTTAAAATGCTATCGCTAGATGGCGTTTGAAGATGCGGCAATAATTACCCTCGACTAGTTGTAAAAAAAAAGAAAACAATAACTGCTACCAATGCGCCTAGTCTCCTTGGAGAGGTTCCCGAAGGGCAGATATTTTCATTCATTGTGGATTTGAAGTAAAATGTCATTTGTATATATTGTTGTATGGTTGTGTTAGTAATTCCGATCTCTTGCTGTGCGCGCGAGTTTCCCGATAGAGGTCGCATAATTTCATCGGGAGTTGCTGTCCTTGGTTTCAAAACCTGAAATGTTTAATTGCTGGGTGTTCGGAGGAAACCGCTATCACGCTTGATCAGTAAGCCCAAAGCCCCGCTCGGCAAGACTTGCGATTCACCAAAAAAGGCAGCTTTAGTGCAGCCAAACAATCGAAATTGTATTTCCCATAAATGAATGACACAATTTTAGGTGGTTATTTAATTTTAAATAAGCAAATAATTTGAATGAAAGGCTAAGAATTTCAAGGATTCAAAGTCGGTGGAATGAAAAGTGAGCGAAGCTGAGTCTTGACGGGCTTCAAAGCTTCGACGTCTTCGTCCCAGTCAGTGTCGCTGGGAATGGCCAAGATGTCGTCTTGGTGATTGGCCAACGACGGGCTAATATCTGTCAGAGTCAGCAGCGTCTCGTACGGCCGTGATTTTACGAACGCGAGGGAACCGATTCACTAGCAGATTTAACAGGTGAATGATTGATTTATCGAACGTCACTTGATCACCTCTGAGTAGGTGACAGTACAAATCCACCGACGATATCAACAACTGTAAAAAAAGATGATAATCAACAGTCTAAATAAGATTTCTAAATATTTAAATTCGTAATTTAATTTAAATGAATACTTTTAACGGTTTACCGCCATTGGTCATCTCAGTACGAATCAAGGTCAACAGCGACCGTGACATGGATTTGAAAACGGAATCCAAACATCCGGACGACAAGAGATGGTCCAGGAAGTTGAAAATGTACGGCATCAGTCGGACACTATTCAAATTCTCTTGAAACACGTTTAGAATATCCCGGGTGACCAAATTCAGTTCATCCAATTTGTTCTCGGCCACCAACTGGCGGAGGTAACTCATGAATGGAGCGCTGTAACTTTTAACCTGCGAGACAACAAGTTAGGTTATAAGCAATACTCGAGGTGTTGCTTAATAAATGCAAATGCATACCAAACTATCCGTGAGACTGCCGATGCTGGAAACAAGTCCGGTGATGACGGCTTTGCGGTAAGTGTCGAGTCGCATCACCTTCATCCACAAATCGAAACATTCCTTCTCGGTCGAAATGTCCAGCGGAGGCGGTGGAATGATGGAACGCAATTCTTCCAACTGCTCAATGTGAGGAATGGTGGGATCACTAAAACAAACATCAATTCGTTAAAGGTATTATAGTTAAGAATTAAGTTGTTTTCTGTAAGTACCAGTAGACGAGAGAAGAAAAACGTTGGGGGCCAACAACCGGTTACGACGGATTTGTTCCGTCGATTGTTTAGCCACCGCATGCAATACGGAGCGGATCAGGTCAGCTTCAAGTAGGTCTGGTTGCGAGGTGTTGGTCAATACCTAAACAACCTGTAGAAATATTCAAATGTTTTCTTTCGATTTATTTTATTTGAAATAAAAGAATTCTAAACCGAACCTGAATAGAATACATTGCCGATTCACGGACGATAGCTCCAATATCTCCACGGCTATCCACCGTGTAATCTTCAAAGCCATCGATGAATGTGCGGAATATTCCGGCCAGTGTCACTTGATCAACCCCACCTGTGTAATAATAAATAAAATTGAGACTTATCTCAAAATAAATGAAAATGAGGCCGTCTGTCATTTTACCTGGGCTGGATGGGGCGATCCCAACGGTTGTGCAGACGAGCGAAAGAGCTGTCAGAGCATTTTTTCGAGATTCGGCCCATTGGAGAGTCTTGTCGGTGATGAGAGCGCAGGTGCACAAAAGTTGGATGACTTTCTGCAAGGAAACGGTGAGGAGGAAGCGAGGCATTGAGCCCAGGGCTAGTGCGTTTCCTACTCTCGCCTGTTGGTTGTTGCTCGTCACCTCGGGTAGGAAATGGTTCAACAAGGCAGTGAGTTTCTCCACTGGCTGATGCCGGAAGTATTCGCCAATCAAAGCGGTGACGGCGCTGATGGCCGATTGCTGGACATTTGAATCGGCTGAAGCGAGACACTCTCGTAACGCCTTCAACCAACGGTCGACTACAGCGTCTGGCAACGGGAAACCCCCCGAAATTAGATCTTGGATGAAATGGCAAACGGCTATGCGCATTGGATCGCCGCCGTAACTCCGCCAGAAACGCTCCTCCAGGATGTCGATACAAGTTTGGGTAATGGATTCCATCGCGGCATCACCTAAAGGATCGTGAAAACATTGTAGAAATAATTCAGTAAGAAATGACCAGCGGTAACTGACCAAGTTCATCTGGCAGACGACGTTGATGGTCTTTTGCCACTTGACAAAGAGCGCTGATGACTTTGCCACTGGCCAAAATGCTTCCGTGCCGTAAATAAAGTTCAGGATTTGTGCAGCGAGGAAGGATCTGAGTAGAAAGAATCAGTTTCATACTCTCCGGATCGAGGAACGTCATTTGATGCAAGGCCTGAACAAAAATTCTGATTAACAACTGAAGTTAAATGAGCAAAGTTCAATTGCACCACCATGCCATACCTGAGATGTTAGCTGTCGAATAACCGTGTCCCAATGGATGACTTTACGATCCACTAAATGCTGGATGAGATGCGGCCGGTACTCTTCGTATTGCGCCACGAAAAGACTGGAGAGAGAAGAGAATTGTTTTCAGAATGAAATGAATTTGAAACAGAATGAAACTCACCTGAGTTGGAGATAGGCATTTTTACGTAAGCGAACTAATCGCAGGTGGTCAGAATGTCGATGCCGTGAGGAAAAGTGCCCTGTCGACCGACGTGTTCCTGGAAGGCAGAAGCGGCAGCCCGTCAGCAGTTGACCTCACGATCGAACACGGTGGTGATGACTAGGGCTTTAGCCAACTGATGGACGAATGGCTGGAGCAGAGACGGGTCGTAGGATCGGGCCCAGCAGAGGTAACAAGCGGCATCACGTACAGCCGAGCCAACGGAAAAGTTACCGCGTAACTCATCGTACAGCATGGCCTGCTCCATAAAAGGCAAGACAGAAGACAATCGCTGGGGCAACAGCAATCCATGACGGGCTAAAAATGAAGAAGAGGGAGACAATTTGTTTTTTAACAATCAGATATAAGCTTGAACATTCAAGACAATTTTAACCTAATTCGGCCAAAGCCAAACATCCTCCGTGCCAGGCCATATCCGACTAAAAAAGACGAAAAAAGTTCCATGATCGATTCAATTACCCGATTAATAATTAATTCGTTGTAATAATAATAGTATTGTTCAGTGTTTTCTATAGAGATACATGAATTACTGAATGTAAGCCACACAACAACAATGAATAAGGCTGATTATTATTACGTCTTCATATTAATATTAAGCTAACCTGGTCGGCAAAGTTCTTTGATAAGCGACTGGTCAGCCGCCCAATGCCTTTTGCTGCAGAGTACCTGTAAAAAATAAGATTTTCATGACAAAGGAATGCTTTAAAAAATGAAATCGATTTAAATTCAGTACTGGACTTCACGGTTCTTGTCTCGGAGGGCTTGCAGGATCTCGTTAAGTACTTCTTCGATTTCTTCCGGCACGTCGTAATCGTGGTCATCTTCATCATTCACCGAAATAGCTGCTTTAGTCTCAACGGGTTGGCTCTGTTGCAGATTGGCAGCTAATGATCTGCTGCCCCGCTGGTATCTCCAAGAGGCAACTCGAGGTTTCAAGAATATCAAACCTGCCATTCAGAAATACATGAAACGTTTTAATTACTTCCAGCTAAATGAATCGAAAAAGGGGCTCACCTATTCGCTGCGTCAGCTTCACCAACGGTTTCTTAACTGTATAAGCAATTCTGACGGTTGGAATTTAATCGTCAGGATTGTACGCAGCACAGCATGTGCATGCTCCATCATTTGTTCTCTTTGCCCATGTTTGAATACGCCGGCCAACGTTGAAAGAACTCCTTTTTTGAACTGAGCACTATCTTTGGTAAGAACCTGATGGAAATGAAAACAGTAAGCTTGACAGTTATTTTCAAGTTAAAAAAAAAGGGCAAACCTCATGAGCGCAATTGATGAATCCTGGTAGATAGGAATCTTTGACATCAGGCCTTGTAAGATAGATTGCCGATACATAAAAGGCCATGTCCTGAGCTTTTGTTGTCCCAGCCAGGTATTTCTTACAGACATTCAGAATTCTGAAAGAAATTTTAATCATCTTAATTCAAAAGACATCAATATTGTTTAATTTTGTTCTTACCTTTCCATGATTGGCTCTGAAGTGCTGGTGTCAAATCGCTGAAGGTGGAATGGGATTTTAACTACAATGCTGAGCCAGAGAAACAAGCTGTAATGAGTCTCCCATTTTAGTTGCACACCATGGTCTTGGTTTTCCAAGTAATGTAGCAAAGGCTCCAGATCGGCAGTCTAGAAAGAATTTTGATTTAGACGATTAGATCACAGGGAAAATCTATATAGTACATTACCTCATGAGGAAGATGTCTTGCTACAACTTTGTAGCCCCTGACTTTCGATATAAAGTAGAGGCATCGGAAGGCCACATGTTTCACCTCATAATCCAGCACTTCCTCTCGAATGATGTTGATGATTTTAGTGAGTAGTCCATCGAGGTGTGAATCGATCAAATGTAGTTGCTCTTGGTATTGATCTAGAATGAACGAAAACCTTTGCCAGTTTCTCTCCACTAAACGAATATCCGTTTGGTTTGTCTGATGTTGGGCTGACGGCTGACGTCCTCAGTTCGTCAATGAGTTTTTCAACCTCCGAGTGCTCAGTAAATGATTCTTTTGAGCACCCAAGTCAAATGACATCGATTTCTTTTTCGGTGCACTCTTCTGCAACTTCAAGAGTCATTTTGCGAAAAGGATTTCGTGGCAATAGATTTAACCTTTTGATTTCTCAAAAAAGTTGTTGGTTGGTTGGTGAGAATTTAGGTGCGTCTGCCTTGGCATCTAGGATCCAGGGGAGCCAGATTTAAGGCTGACATCTGGTCTTCCGAATAAATTATTGGAGGACCCTCATGCACCGGCGGGGATGAATACTGTGTTTCGGAGCTTTTGGATTTGATTTTAAAAGGAGATGAAGAGGGAGGGGGAGGAGATGAGGTAGGTTTGAGAATTATGCGATAAATCGGAGGCCCGTTTTGCTTAGGTAAGCTGACAGGAGATTGTTGAGTTTAAATTGAGTTTTTGGGCTGATTGAGGGGTCGAGGCCCAGGAGCGTTTGAGGATTCAAGGGGAGACAATTTAAGTTGAGGAAACGGACGATATTAAGGCGATGAGCGTGGTGGGTGGGACAATCGATTAAGACATGTTTTGTAGATTCGATGGCTGGGCAGCCAAATCGGCAGCTCGGGTCAGCATCTTTGTCAATGCGGTGAGCGAAAGCGTTTAGATGATTGTGGTCGTTTCTCAGGCGGTGAAGGCAAGTTGATGTTGCTCTGTCTTTGGAGTGGTGCCATGGGATGAAGCCAGGCTTGGTTTTCATTTGGACGCAGGGCTTTTTGCATTTGAGAAGGTGAGCTAGAAGCGATTTTTCCCAAGAATGTTTCGATGACGAGATGAGTTCCCCTGTTGATAGGGAATTTTCGATTAGGCTTCTGGAGGGGGGGTCGCTGTCGTCGGAAGCGAGGTTATCCGCTATTTCATTACCGGTAATACCGGAGTGACTGGGAATCCAGTAGATAATTGTTTTGGTGCCACAAGAGAGGAGACAATTTAGGAGATTTTTGATCTCCGAGATGCAACAATGAATTGGGGGTATGGGGGACGAGAGGGCCTTGATGGCGGAGCTGGAATCTGAAAAAATGTGAATGCAGGGGGGAAGTTGGTCTAGAGCGTAGATTGTTTCGAGTGCTTTTAGAATTCCGTAGAGTTCGGCGGTGAATATACCTGAGCCTTGGGAGAGGAGCCAGGATTTAGAGCAGTTAAGAGCGGGAATGAAGATGGCGCATGTAGAGCGAGGAGGGCTTGATTTAACAGAGCCGTCGGTGAAGATGATGATGTCGGGCTGGGGTATATTTTCCACGAGGGAGTTGAAGATGATAGAGGTGAGCTGTGGATTAATTGAGGCGGCTGATTTTTTGAGAGGGAACCATTTGGATTCGAAGAGAGGGGGAGACCAAGGGGGAGGGGGGATGGAAGACGGGTAGATGATGTCAGAGGAGAGGCTAAACAGGTTGTGATTCTTTAATTTAAGATTGGAGCAGATTGAGAGCAGACATGGGGTGCATCTAGTTGGCCATTGGTCGGAGGATGAGAACAAAGCTTTTATTGAGTTGAACGTTAAATTTCTGGGGTTTGAGCTGAGGTTAATCACATATTTGGAGGCGAGCCATTCTCTTCTGTAGGCGACGGGCTCAGTATTTGATTCGGCGTAAATGACTTCCGTAGGAGAAGAGGGTTTTGAACCGAGGATGATGCGGAGGATAGATCTAGCGGCGACGTCGATTTTATTAAGATGGGACTTGCTGGCTGAGCCGTATACAATTAAGCCGTAGTCAATGCGGCTACGCACTAGGCTCTTGAATAACGATGACAAGGAACGGAGGGAGGGGGCATAGGAGGCTTTGCAGATGATCGAAAAGGCGTTTTTAATTTTGATGCATTTGTTTACTACTTGGGCTATGTGGTCTATCCATAGGAGCTTTGAGTCGAGCGTAAGGCCTAGAAATTTCACTTTTGATACGTTTGGGATGCGGCGGCCATTGATGAATAAAAGCGGGTCGTCCCCGGGTTTATATGAACGGGTGAAGGATACGGCGGACGATTTGGCGGCTGAGAATTTAAACTTCCATTTTTTTCCCCATTTTGCGACTTTATCTAAGTAGGGTTGGAGAGTAACTTCGGCATCGATGGGGCGTTTAACTTTTGAGTAGACGGTGACGTCGTCGGCGAAGAGTAGGAGCTTGGAGTTAATAGGAGGGAGAGGGAAATCAAAGAGCATGATATTGAACAGTAGAGGACTGATTACGGCGCCTTGGGGAACACCATTTTTTAAGAGTTTGAAAGCTGAAGAGTGACTACCAAGGCGGATACAAATGGAACGATTTTGGAGAAAATTGGATAGCCAAGCGAGACAAGAGCCGTGAATGCCGATTTTCGACAGTTTATAGAGGAGGCCAATTATCCATACCGAATCGTATGCTTTGTCAATGTCGAGAAAGACAGCCACCGTAGACTGTTTTTCTTTAAAGCTCCTTTTAATGTCGAGGTCTAGCTGGACAAGGTGGTCAGTGGTACAACGCCGTTTTCTAAAGCCGGCCTGGTTTGGACAGATCAAATTTTTGCTTTCAACATACCAGGAGATGCGGTTTGTGATGATACGTTCGAAAAGTTTGCATAAGCAGGAGGTTAGGCTAATTGGGCGATAGGAGCTGGCTACATCTGGTGGTTTGTTTGGTTTGGGGAGGGGAATTACAGTTGCCTTCTTCCAGTCTTCTGGGACGAATGAGAGTTGATAAAGGGAGTTGAACAAGAGGAGTAAGCTGCGTTTATTGTTGGTTGATAAGTTGGCTAGCATTTCATTATGTATGTTGTCTGGGCCGGTAGATCTACTTTTGATTTTAACTAGGGCGGATTCTAATTCATAAGATGTGAAGAGAAGATTTAGTTGATTAGGGGAGTTGTCAGCTATACGTGAATTGATGATAGGAGAGAGGGTGGCTTCATCGATCGAGTAGTCGGATAGGGAGTCAGGAGGGTTGCTGAAAAAATCGAGGAAGGATTCTGCAATATCTATTGGAGAAGTAAGAGAGACGCCGTTTGGTTTCTTAATTACAGGAGCTATGGGTATACAGTTATTTCCTTGGCCGATCATGGCTCTCATAAAGGGCCATACATGGTTGTTGTTGGATTGGGGGTTGAGGTTATTGATAAATGTTGACCAGGCTGATTTTTTGGCTGAGATAATAATTCGTTTCTTGATTGCTTCTGCTTTCTTCCAATCTAGTCTTTTCTCGGATGAGAGTGGGGATTTACGCCAGGCCTTTTCGGCTCTTTTAGTTGATGCGACGGCGGCTTGACATTCGTTTGACCACCATGGCCGACGGGGTTCCCTAAGAGACTCTGGGGAGGGTTTTGTTATAGAGAAGTTCATGTGACTAGCTGATAGGATGGAGTTTTTGAAAGAGTCGTACATTTGATTGGGGTCAGATAGAGCGTGAAAGGAGGATGAAGTAAGACAGTTCTCGAGATCAGCGTTCCATTTGGGCCATTTATCTTTTAAGAAAATCCATGAAGGAGGTTTGGAGGATAGGCGGATGGGGTCCGCGTTCAGTGTAGTAAAGATCGGTAGATGATCGCTCCCGCAGAAGGGGCCAAGGCTGATGTTAGAATTTAAGACGAATTGAGATGACGTGATAAAGAGGTCGATAGTGGAGGGTTTACCAGAGCTAGGGTCGATTCGGGTGCCTAAGTCGAGGGGGGTAATGAGAGAAGCGTTGGGGTGATCGATGATGGCGTTACTGATTGAGTGACCAGCTATGTTGACAGTGGGAGAGGATTCCCAAAGTTGATGGTGGGCGTTAAAGTCGCCTGCCAGGATAAAGTGGTTTGGTCTTGAAATGAGAAGGTTAATTTCTTCTTGGGAGCAGTTACCTTTGGGACAATAAACTGAAAAACATTCGATTTCTCCTGATTGAGTGAAAATGCTCGCGCTGATGATTTCTAGGGAGCTTTGAATCGGGGGGTTGGCAACTGAATATTGTAGAGATTTCTTAATAAGGAGGGCTACGCCACCTCCTCGTCGCATATGGCGATCCTTCTTAAGGGTATGATAATTTTTAAATTTAACGCAAAAATGGTGGGACCAGTGAGTTTCACTCAAAAAAACGAGGTCGGGATTAAATTGATTAAGGAGGATACGGAACTCCTCGAGCTTGGATTTGGTTAAACCACGGGCGTTCCATTGGAGGCAAGAAAGGTTCTTAATCATTAGACAAGTTATTTGAGAAAGCGAGGTGGTTTTCTGAAAAGTATTCATTGACACTGCTTAGGGGGGGATTGGTCATAGGCTCAATTGGGCTATTGTTAAAAGAGGAGGTGGGGAGAGCAGGGTTGAGGTTAACGTCTTTGCCCGTAATGACGGAAGGGGACTGGCAAGAAGTCAGTGGAGAGATGGCAGCGGTGAGTTGTTTCAATAATGATTCGATAGAGTCGAATCGAGAGTCTTGTTTTTGGGCGAAATTGTCAAAGCGCTGGTCAAAATTAGCTACTTTCTTTTTGGTGTTATCGAGGTCTTTAGTTAAGGCGGCAATGGATGCATTTAGGCCGGGGAGAGTGATCTCTCTCACTTGTTTGATTTCGTCTTGAAGAGAGGATATTTGGGAGCTCAAAAGATCAGGGATGGTGGGATTCGAGTTACTTGGGTCCGAGTGAGGCGAGCTACGTTTAGCTCTGAGGATGGTTTGGCTGTATAAGCTCTTATGTTTAGAACGCGCTTCCTGAACAGAGATCCCGTTTAATGCGGCGAATTTTAGGATGGCTTTGAGCTCGAGGAATTCGGGACAGTTTTCACTGTCGGACTCATGGGAAGGACTACTGCAATTGACGCATTTGGTGACGCAGAGAAAATCTGGTGCGTGAAGGGACCCACATTTTTTGCATTTAGTAAGATTAGAGCTGCATTTTGAGGAGGTGTGGCCGAGACGCCAACATTTTTTGCAACGAAATGGGTTCGGGATGGACAAGTGGACCTTGTACATGAGTGCGGCCATGTTGACTTTATCTGGGAGGGTGGACGAGAAAGAGAGGAGGACGGTTTTGGAGTGTATTTCAGGGTGGCCTTTCATGGGTAGCCTTTTAACTGCGATGACGTTTTGGTTGGAGAGCGCTGCGAGAATGTCTTCTTCCTTGTCATCAACTGGGACATCAAAAATGACTCCTTTGCTCATGGAGGAGGAAGACGAAGGGAGGGAGCAAGTAAAGTTTCTGTCTGCTAGCTGGGAGGTGGAAAGGAGGATTTTTTGTTGATCCATTGAGTTTGGGAAGACGCAAAGGTCGCCACCATACATAACGTTGGAATGGGCTACCTCACCAACGAGGGATTTGAGGGCGAGATGGAAAGCATCACGTTCCGCGGTTTTCATATTTTTAAAATTGGGGGAGTTACCAGAGATCGAAATAATGACTGGGGGGATAGGCGGAGTACTGGGAGGAGGAGAGCGGGAACCTAGAACTGGGAAATCAGGTGTTGACTTTACAAAAGGTCTTTTGTTTGGTGGGCTGGACCCGAAAGAGAAAACTTGATTCATTTCTGGGGGAGTGAGCTGGGGGAAAGGGTTACGATGGACTTAGCTTTTGAAATAATAGAGGAGCGGAGATGAAATTTCGCGCCGGACTGTTGGAGATAGCACAAAGAAAACTCGGAGAGAGAATAAGGCACGTCTAGCTTCTACCGTGGTCGCGACAGGACTCGCTCAAAAAAGTTGTCAAAGAAGAAGAAGGTACGAGATTAAGTCGTCTGCTTTGTTTTTATTTACCAAGTTGGAATTGTGGCTGCCGTTTATTTCTTTTTCATTTTTTAAATAATTTAATAATTACGAAAAATGGAATGCTATGGCATGAAAACGTTAACAGAACATTTTTATCCGTAATTTTAATCCTTAAAATTCTTTCCCGAATTAGTTCTTTGTAACTTAAGAAAACTCAAAATTCATCTATTGCGCTTGGCAGGCGAATTTCATTCATCTCCAAAGCCATCTATTGAGCTTAGCAGGCGAATTTCATGAATTTTTTCCTCCAACCCCACCAACCCCAAAATGCCTCACCCTAAATCCCTTCGGGAAATTAACCTCGACTAGTTGTAAAAAAAAAAGAAAACAATGTCTAATTGGACGAAGAAATGATGCGTGAAGCCGTGAACTTTGTTCATATTAATGAACAAAACTTTTTCGGGAAATATAAATATTTCAAAAGCATCAAAATCTCTTAATATTTTACGAATTAATTTACCAAAATAAAACGAGAAGTTTTGCATACTCGCTCTCCGGTTCGATTTCTCGGTAAATATTGTCGAATAAAATCAAGCTGTGATGTAGACAGAATAGAAAATTCTCAGTGGATTATGACATTCTAACCTTTACCGCTTTTGACTCATCCGCCCTAGTCTACATCTACATACATCCGCGATACTCTACCCTGTCGCCTGTCAACACACGGAAGCTCGATAATAAGTAATAACCCTACTGGCAACAGAACAAAACTGGAACATTTGTTCTCGTCCGCTCTTCTATAGCTCTGTCCCTTTGTCTGCGGGCTGAAACTTTGCGTGTGTGCATGCATGTGTGTGTTGGTTCTTTTACAGCCGGATCGCCACGTCCAACCAGAGTCCACCCACATCAAATCGCAAACTTTTTAATAATTTAAAGAGACAAAGACAGAGATTAATATAAATCTTGTGTACGTTGCCCTCATAAGAAAACTCCAATTAATCGTACCCACACCCGGAAAAAATAACATTTTCTAATTATTACCTACTAAGTTTTAAACTTTAACGAAATGAAGACACGAGATTGATTTGAAATTTGTAGAAGTCAAATTAATTGGAAAATTAAACGAAAACAACAAAGAGAATGTGATACTTACAGGAATCGGCTGGCATGTCCATGAGGAGACCACTTTGGGAAATCACTGACATTTGATTGATTCCAATCATAGCCTTAAGGTACCATACAGCCACTGTTTGTCTTGAAGAGCTTTGTTTTCTTCTAACACACCAGAAAAGTTCTGTTTTGCTTTAATATGAACACCCCCTTTAATTCATTATTGCTATACACCATGCTTTGTTGAAAAGAACCTATTTAACAATGCTTAAAACACAGCGCTAGTTTTAGTACACATCGAACCTGACAAGTCTTTGTCAATTCAAGTTCATGAAATAGACGACTTTCAACAGCCACAGTGCTACTTTTCAAATTCAAACGAGAAAAATATCACAAGAATTTGTGATTTTGTTAGCAACATTAAAGTTTTTACCGACTTATGAAGTGGTCCTACCTTATCCTAAACAAATACAATGTAACAAATTCTTGTATGAAAACGACAGGATTGAATTGGATTACAGAAATTTTGGAACAAAAAAGCTTAAGCATTTTAGAAAATGTCTATGTCATGCGCTTCGTTTTCCATAAGACAATCTACCTTAGCAGCGAAACGGAAGTCACAGTTTGGAATTTTCCTCTTCCGCAATGCTTGGTAAGAAGGTTAGAAATGCTGGACTCACAGATCGTCGGGATAATTAAACCAACAGTCCTTTTGCCCCCGACGTGTACACAGGCAACCTAATAAATATATTTGACTTGCATTAAAAGGAGATCTCAATCGACAGAAACTAGTTACCTGCATAGTCCCATTGGCATTGAGTACAATCGTTTCGACATCTTTCCAGATAGAAAGGCCCACACAAAATGTTGTGTGTCTGCAACCGCAATCCTTTCCGACATTCGAGTACCATTGCCTTTTTAGCACATCGTCCATACCTAACATTTCAGGAAATAACATTGGTTAGCATTTTTAAACGGAATTAAATAATAAAATAACGAACCAGTAGGAATGATGATGCAATCGGTTTGAGAAGCGAAATATAAATCATCCCAATACTGTCGAGCTTCAACAGGAGTGACTTTACGTAATTTCTTTTTCCTGTCAGCTAAAGACTGTGACATCATTTGCAGACCCGTGTTGGGTCGGAAGACCTTGTACAAGAATTCCTTTTGGTCGCATCTGTCAGCACTGACGGGGATGTCACTTTTCTCAATGAGCGAGACTCCGCATTTCCCATTAAGAAACTGGAGAATAATAAATGGAATAATTAAAAATAAGAAAATTAAACCAAAATTTTCAACATTTTTACTTCATTTGAAAGATAAAATCCTTCGTTGGCTCCAGTAATAGAATTCCATTTCTCTTGAGCCGTTTCCCAGCTCATTCCCCAGTCGAATTCAAATCGATGCAGTTCGATTTTGGCCGCTGACCCCGTTGCGATGTCGGTGGTGAATGTTTGCAGTTTAGTCCGGTGGATATATATACCTTCGCCAATGTCAACAATTCCCATAGCGCTGAAATCGGACCTCGTTTTGGCGTAGTGGATGGTCATTGACAGAGTGTCGGTGAAGTATTTGTACAGCCTTGTTTGGAGCTCCACCGGAACGCCCAGGATCCGATTAAGAAATTTAGGAAGATGAGTGTTGTAAGGCGGTGGAAACGCGTTAGGAGCCCAATCCGAGCCAAATGCACAATTCTTAATTAGTCCAACTGAAAATAGAGCTTCACTTATGTCTAATAATTTAAACAAAATTCAGTTAGAATATTAAGGTTAGTCTCAATAAACTATTGTAGTGCAAACCTTTGCAAAAGTCTCCTAGGTAGTCAGCTGGTGGTGGGACAACTGGTTCTTTGTACCCTAAAATGGATCGCATCGTAGACTCGAGGGCCAGCCATCCGTGCTGGTCGTCTATGCTGAATTCGCTGGGATCAACTGGTTCGATGACATGGCGATCACCAGAGTTAGTTGCCCCAAAATGTTCAAGATGTTTGGCAACAATCGAAGCGAATCTCCTTTCACCCGCTAATTCCGAGAACAAGATGATGAATTCAGGTGCCGTAACCTATGACAGAAGAAATGAAATTCGATCAATTTATAACTTGATTGAAATAGCTTATACTTGATTGCTCCTATGGACACATCCAAACTGATGAATGGCTAAATCAGCACTTGACGGACACTGCAGTAAAATGTAAACACGACGGCGTTGATTTATCACACGCCGATCAGCCTATAAAATTAAAAATTAAACCTAATTCACACATAATTAACATGAGCTATATACGTGAAGTGAAATTCCGTTGGTAGCAGCTCGAGAGACGATGGCAATATTTTTCTCTCCATCCACAAACCGTTCCCTTTCACGGACATTGATCATCTCCAGAGGAACATTCGACTCTGAACGAGATTCGTATAAGATCTATCATAATTTAAAAAGTGTCATCAGTCATTAGATAATTTACAAAGACTAAATTTTAAGGTAGAACTCACCTGCCCGTTGTCTTTCTGGACGACACGGCCTTCCCGATTCGAAATTTCGGCCACATTTTGAGGGCCTCCCAATTCGTTAATTAAAAAATCCATCCAATTACGTGGAAGTAAAGCCCCGAGCTTCTCGATTAGCGCAATAAAGAGTTGATTTCTTATCGATGGCAAACTTTCACGGTCATTTTTCGCATCTTCATTCCATTCTTCCGACTCCAAATCGGATGCGTCGTAATATTCAGTTGACTCGGATTTCTTCCTTTTGAATTTGCCATCAACTTCGTAGTAAGGCTTCCGTTTCCCTCCGACGGTTCCGTCGTAATAACCGGAAACAGAAAAGTGCCTGTTGACAAGAGATAGCAGAATGTTTTTGGTGGGCGAAACAAAATCCGACAGTCCACCACCTTCTTTTTCCATCTGCTCCAAGGTTTAGGCTTCGCCCGTCGATTGAACTCCAATCACGACACATTTTCCGTTTTTCACCGCCTCTTTAGCTATCCTGACGGTGTGCATTACTTTGGCAGAGATGGACAGGTCCTTGAAATATTTGTTATGGGACGACCAGTATTGACACCACAAAGGTCTTCGCATATTTTGAGCGGAATTCACAATTTCTGTCGCTTTGGTAAGCGATTGACGTAACTGATCCCACAGTTTGACGGAATTGTCGAAAACTTTGATGAATTTCAAGGTGAGAGAGGCCTCGACAGCTTCGAAGGATACGTCTTTGAAAGACATTTGTCTGACCATTACATTCCGATTTGCGTCATCTCCATTCCAACGATTTCCATGACACCTGAAGACTCAACTGTATCGATGAAAGTTCTAGATACTGCAAGGACGAAACATTAATTTTAATATACTGCATCAAATGGACAATAAAATTACCTTTGAATGAAGTCCCTCGACCCCAAAGTCCCAGGCGGTTCATGTAGCTCATAATCCGGGGCTCTGAAACTCCAGTGGCGCAAATGTAAACGATCCTGGCGTTTGGCAACTCGTTCTGTAAATCGCAAATTGGCAATTCTATTAAAGATTCACTCTTGGAACCTCTGTAAAACAGGTCCTTGACTTGGTGGCATTCGTCCAGGATGATGACGCCATCGAAATGTACTCCGCACCACTTCAACAATTGTTTCAGACCCGTCTGGTATATTCCGATTGACGATCGGACTTGTTCGACTAATGCCGAATAAGGGTGAATAGAATACCTTGCTCGCAATCCAACATCCTGGAACTGGGGTCTAATTGGTTCAAGGAACAGACGGGGATGAACTCGGCTCCAATGTCGTGAAAATCTCGTTCCACGTCGTATTTGAGATCGTTTGAATCGGAGATCCAAACAGATTTCTTACGTCCCTCACTGTAGTTTTCCACGACAATTCCGGCTGCAATCCGGCCTTTGCCCACTCCGGCTCCATCTCCGACAAGAAATCCAGCTCGAGATCCATCCGGTAGCCTATGTTTATGCCTTTGACAGGCATGGATGATGGGTTCCAGTTGAACGGCTTATAGAGCTCCACTGTCGATGATTTCTTCAGGTAAGACGAGTTTATACCAGGCATCAGGAAGTGAAACACTGGCCAGTGAAGCGTTTTCGACTATCTGGTCTGGATGTTTCTGAACGCGTTGAACTTTGAACTAAGGCATTTCGTTCGATTTAGTTTCTACAGCTGGAATTTCTGCCTTTTCTTGTTTAACAATCACTTGTCTTTCTAACTGTACAGTTTTGCTGCCACCAACATTTTGGTGTCCATCATAGACATCACTTTCATCAGAGGAATAAATGAATAATATGACTATTTCCTGTTTTATCCAAACTACTTATGGAGTTTAGGTGCAAATTTGGTTGTAGTTGATGAGACTGAATTTGACGAGTCCACCTTTTCTTTTTTGACAATTACATGCCTTTCCATTTTCTGAGATGCTTCCGATAGCTAGTCAGACATGTCCAGACAATAACTCTAGTTGACAAGTGAACCACTTGGCCTAATGAGAAAACAACTTTACTTGAATGCATTTCGTTTTAAATAATTTACTTGGGAAACTTACCAGAAAAAAATATTATCGTTCACTTTTTGGACACGAGGCGATTACAGTTCTGTATTTTCTTTTATTCTCTCAAATTTAGAATTTCAAGCACTACGTCTGCTACATAAGCTAATGAGTAATAATACGTGATAACATCAAATACAAGATAAAACAAGTTATTACAGCTGCCAATTCGTAAGATATTCAGAGACGTGCACACATGTTTACAAGCTGAAGGATTCTGTGAAACTGAGTGATGAAACATTTCCCCCGGGTAAATTTATTGAAAAACAAATGAGCGACGAAATTCGAACGACAAGTAAAAAGAGGAGGGAAAATGTGTCACTTCTTCTTGGATTTGCATTTGCTTTGTTTAACGTAGTTAATCTAAGTAAAAATGTCATTGCAAACCAAGGTCATGTGTGTGTTATATACGTTACCCCTAGTTCCCAAGAAACTCATTGTGATGTAACGGTTAATAAAGAATCAATCAAAAAAATATATATACAACATCATTTTGTGTTCATCTTCTTAAAGATACATTCGATCTCATTGTGATGTAACGGTTAATAAAGAATCAATCAAAAAAATATATATATAACATCATTTTGTGTTCATCTTCTTAAAGATACATTCGACAAACAGAACAATGAAGCTCAATGCGGATCCGAAGGCGAGAATAGCAAACGCCCCGGCCACGTCTTTAAGTTTAAGTGGAACTGCTTTATTAGCTGCAATCTTCTTCGCTTCTGAGATAGAGCAGCGGTTGTAGGGAACGGCAGATCTTTTTTCGGCGTATTGGATCAATCCCGCTTGTTGCATCAACAGGAGACTATTGTAGAAACACAAGACAGAACATTAAAACTGGGATTTTGTTGAAATTATTTGTCTTAACACGTTGTACTACTTGTAATCAACGGATTTGACTATGGGGCTGTTTTTCGGATAGGAGAAAGTTTGTGGGCGACTGAAGAAGGTCTTTTCGGCCAGAGTTACTTTACACTCCTTGTTGATTTTATAGCTATCTTCTATGAAGGATTCTGCTGTAGACTTTACCTGTGCAATTAAAAAATAGATTATTTCAATAAAAATGTACGTTTAGTATTTGCAATGGATTTACCAAAATTAGGGCGGCTTGTTCTTTTACAATAGTCGAAATATCGTCAACAGTAAAGGCATTAAGGATTCTTCGTTCCGGATGTTTTCTCATCCTGTCCCCAATTTTCTTCAGGGTCGGATTTGTTGAAGCCTAGCGCAATAAGTTCTTAATTTCACTTTTTACTTGAAGTTTCACTTTTACGTGAAAAGGGAAAATTACTTGAATAACAAATTTACCATAATGAACTCGTCCGAACTGGAGCCTTTAACAAAAAGTGGAATGACTCCTCTGTTGTTTGCTAAATCCTCGATGGAAGAGACAGTCGTTTTAAAGCTGGGGATGGACAAAATCGAAGTGTACGAGGCCGTAAAATAATTCGTGATGATGAAAATCCCGAAAAAGGAAACGATACAGACTAGTCGAATGGGTGTCGATCGATTTCTCAGTGTATCCCCTAATACAAGAAAAAAACATTTCGGATAATTTTATCAACGGAAGAAATAGGTACCATTAGAAAACCTTGAGACAATGTCCATATGGACATAAAATAAAATATCCAAAACGGTAATGTATTCTGGCTATTTTGATCCGATTTGGAGATGGTAATGCGATGGATAATCCATCCAGACAGGATCATGAATATGAAAAACGATCCGGTGGCTAACCAAACCTTTTTTTTTAAAGAGTATTTTATAATTAAAATAGAATTATGGAATCATGTGGGGTAATATCGCTCTTCTTTCTTTTTTACCTCATTATTCTTAAAGGTTGAAGTAACTATCCACTTAGTTTTCTCTTTAGGAAATGGAATTACAATAGCGGAATCGACGTACACCACCGGATATGATATGTCTTGAACCGGTGTCTTAGAAGAAGCCGGAGCACTAGTAGTGACACACATATCAACTTCCTTAAATGAAAATAAATTATTTTTTACCTCCTTCAACTTAACTAGCCTTTTAATTATTATTATTTTGTTTTATCCAGTTAGCCTCTACCTTGCGTTGCAACTGTCCGGTTGTTCCAGTCCACGATCCGTTTGCTTGAAGAAAACCAAGTGTTAAAATGTCAGTTGGAGGAATAATTTCATACCTAGACGACAACGAAATTTTGTTACGAAAATTCGTGAAAATTAATTTGAAATATAAATTAGTTGATACGTGAATTTCATTTTATCTGCTAAAATGTTGAGAATAATTTCTTCAAAAATGCCCATACTGACAGTCGTTAATTCCTTATCTTTAACTAAGGGGCTCTGAAAAATGACAAGTAAAAATTTATAAGGATTATTATAGGAAAGACTTTTATGCTCATATTTGACGATGGATAAGAGACAAACCCTTGAAGAGCTCAAACGAAGGTGATGATTTTCAAGTTGATGTTTGTTAACTTTACTGACGACCTTCGTGAAGGAATTTACCAGTAACAAAGCGACAAGCCAACAGACAAAATTCGAAGCCTTATTCAACATTATTATTCTATGTCTTTCTGACAAAATGGTGTTGGAAAATTGCCTTTGTAATGAAATCAAGTTTAAGGAAATTAGCCTAGCGTAGTCTTCGTGCAGAGCAACTTGACTCCTGAAGGAATCGCCTTCAACTCCGGATGGAGAGAGCCGATTGACCCATAATATATAGACCAAAATGACGACAGCACCTACGCTTTTCTCTCTTGGTTACCATTTGTTGACTTGTAGCGACGAAACCTAAATTTAACGGGATAACATGTAAATTGAATTCATCCATGCGGAGAGTTCGACTGCTGGTTCATTTCACATTCTCCATTGAATTACAAAGTTGTTTAAACAGTTATAGTCTCATTTACAATCGTGATGGATCTATTTCAATTTGATTTCATTAAATTTTAATTATTTCCTTCTCGTGGTCGCAGGATGGGATGGGAGAAAAAATAATGTAAGGGGATAAAATTGGTTCGACTTTAATTGGTTAAGAGGGGTGTGCATCATTTCTTTACGAAAATTTGACAATGGATGCATCAATTACACTTACTGAATACGCGCATCAAGTTTGTAGACGAATCTATCTAAGCCCATGATTACGATAAAAGTGGCAAGGTGTAACTCGACAACAAAAATGTCTGCATGAAAATTTCAAACAACTTACGACGGTCGCGTGAATAGATTTAATGAACTCCACCAAGCAATCAGCTGACACCACGAGAGTAACAGTCTACTTAATTTCACAATTGCTGACGCACATGTTTTACCATATCTAGTCGCTAATGTCTTTCGATAGTGAAAGGCAATGCTTGGCTAGCGTTTTATGATTCATCGCTAGTTAATAAAGAATTAAAAATAAATGATTTTCTGCTACTTTAATGGCAATCAAAATGGTCCGGTCGACTTGTTATTGAGGTAATTAACAGTGAATAAACGATTGCTAATGTGAATAATTTCAATTAAATTTCAATTTTCCTTCACGTCCAGTAAAACGCAATGAGTAATAAACCAAATCAGACCAGTCCGCAGGGTAAGCTCCATTTCAATAAACGGTAGATTATTGTCCAATGTCCATAATAGCCACGTAGAAAACAAATAATACGATATAATATCAGACCGTCATGCTGACATTAGACTGCATGACATTTAAAAATTCTCATCACGAAATTTATCTTCTTTCGACAGGGATATATTATATAAACACAAAAAGACTCGTCATTTACATCCGCAATAATTTCTCAATCTATCAAGCGTAACCTTTAAGTTGAACGCAACAACGAGTCAAACTTCATAAATTGAAACGCACGTCCAAAATTGGAAACATCATTATATAACAAATTCCGAACAACTAAATAATGGCATAATATATTCGCACTCACTTAAGTTGTTTTGCTGTTGGTTTTCATCTGTTGGACTAAAAATTGACGAAAAATGGGCAGTTCTAATCAGGTGAGTCATGAAAAGCGGCTTCATGACAACCAATCAATCAGTGAGGAGCCATCACGCATCGAAGATAAAGCGGAATAATAGTCGTTAAACAAAACAAAAATTAATTTATCTCAAAAGATCCATATAGATTCAACTAAACTTAATGGAATAATTGGATTATAATAGTGACGTAACTATTTGAGTTATCGCAAAACAAATATGTTGTTCAAGAACAAAAACAAAAATTTCGAAACAAAAGTGTCGACAGTTTATCTGTTATGGACTCATTCCAAGCGATTGATAAAACCGCACTAAAGGTATTTAAACTATAAAGTTTTATTTTGTCGATTGTTACGTGTCGCTGTTGTAACAAAGAAAATCGAGTAAAAATGGCTCGTTTGACAGTCATTTGGAGTTTACTGTTAATTTTAAGTTGGGGGACAATTTGTTCATCTGCTCTTACCCCATTTTCCTTGGAAGGTAAACTGCAAGAATTGGAAGTGAGACTAGAAGCCAAAATTGAGGCTAAAAATGCTCAACTTGAAGAAAAGGTGACACAACTGGAGGTGCAACTGGAACTAAATGTAAGTCTATACTTTTTAATTTAATTCAAAGTTTCAGTGTGGGTAAAGACACTTTTGCCTTTTCGATGACAGAATGAACTAAGACAAGATTTGGCATTGAAAGTAATTCAATTAGAGTCCAAAATTGTCCAGCTGGAAGTCAAAATTGAAAAACTGGAGGCCAAAGTTGAACAACAAGATTCACTTTATCAAAATTATTTTTCACGTGAGAAAAATGAACGCACAGCAACCGACTTTGTTCCAATTGGCAATAATCAATCGGCTGTTGCCATCAACGGACTGCCGTCTTCATGCGCGGATCTAAACACGATTGGCCACACCCTGAGCGGATTTTATTCCGTCATGGGATCGGCGATGATGGAATCTGTTTACTGCGATTTCACTAAACTTCCTGACGATGCGGGTAAATGTTTGGCATTTCACGAATTATTCAGTAGCAATTATCTATTTTTTTTCTATTTTTTTAATTATTCTATGATTTAAAAAAAGGTTTCCAAAAATGGATCGGATACGTCGACGTCAAATCGGCGCCCGTCCATTTCTACGTTCAGAGAAATTCTCATTTTGACACAGAAAACACTCCGATTCCGTTCGATGTGGCGCCTGTGAACGAGGGAAACGCCATGGATTTGACGTCGGGGATATTCACGGCACCACGGCCGGGAATTTATTTTTTCTCTTTCGCGGGAGTGGCGCGTCTTTTTTCTTCTTCATCTATCGCTGATTTTTCTTCTTCTCTTTATTTGAACGGGTTTGAAATAATCGGGTCGAGTTTAATTGGAGAGGAAAACGGCCCCGTTTATCAAAATAGTCCGTTGACCCTCCAGTCGACGCTGAACTTGAAAACAGGCGATCAAGTCTGGATGCAGATTTCTTATTCTGGTTCATCCTCGTATTTGTACGGCGGTTACAACCACTACACCCATTTCACGGGTTTCATGTTGGAGGAGGAAATTGGGGCGTCCCTTTGAGGTTCAGGGTTACACGAACCAAAAATGCGCAAAATGATCGTCGACACGAACATTTAGGAAGGGAATTTCAAGGGGGAAGGGAAGATAATTCATTCATGTTCCAATTCATTAAGGAGCGGGCATTTCTTTACTAAAATCAAACTGTGTATGCAACTTAACTTACTGAATACAAACACCAATTTTCGTTTTTATCTGCAAAATGATGCGTCTAGCCGTCTAAAATATCTTATTTAAAAAATATGTTTAATTATTTTAATTCGATCGAATTCGATTCAACTAAATTTTAATTATTTTCTATTCTCACGGAATCACCCCTTTACAATTCGTGAAGAGGTGGGAATTTCTCGGCGAAATTGAACAGTGTATGCAACTATGCATTTTTAATGCACAGACAAATTTTCACGTTTCTATCTTTAAAAATAAATTTTTAATTTAAAACCAATTTTGATTGCCAGATTTACTAAATACAGGACTAGAAACTTGGGAGAAATTTCATTCGCTTCTATAATTCGATAACAGAATGGAATTTTTTCAAAATTTTTCCCCAGTTCCTTGCTCATTATAGTTGTGCATGGCTGAACTAAAATTCACGCGTCTATCTGCAAAATCATGGGCAGAGTACTGGATTTGATTACCCCTTCCCCCTCAAAAAACAAACAAACAAACAAATTCAATTTGATTGCCAATCGCAGATTGAAAACAAAAAATCAAAAAAATTAACACTTTTATTCCCTAAAAAAACTAAACAACGAAATGTTTGGTTTTTAATTCATAAGAAAAATGTTAATTTCACGATAAATCTCGCAAGAAATGGACGGCCACGCCACCGGGTTCAAAACATGACAAAAACGTTCAGTTTTGAATGACCAAAATGTTGAGAGACCAACATTTGAATTGAACCATGTCGTTAGCTAATTAAACGAATGCCGACTTACTTTGATGACGTTCTCGTTGGTCTTTAATGTCAGATTGCCAGGAGATGAATCTCCAGGGTCGGTCATTCAAGGTCTTTTGAGGGCTTGATGATTTCACTGATTACGTTGACGTCAATGTCCATCTCACTGGTATAATCAATCAGTTGAATGGTTTACACTTATTAAAGATGTGAACTGAGTTGACAGCCTCACATCTCACAGTCTCTATAAAGTCTAAACGCGTAGAACTTCTAGTTTGCACTGCAGACGAAACCAATTGATGGAGTAAACTGTAAACAGTAACCTAACCTGGCGGTGATTAATATAATAATAGCCAATAATGTTTTTAGGATTTCAGTTGCATAAATCATATCTCAAACGATTGTTGTTAGAGTTGAACGAAAAATGAATATTTTTTTTAAAACCACATCAATATGACGATTTTTACGGGTTCCGGACATCTCGTACCCAAAAATTCTCGTACTCATTTTTTCAACCACCTCGTACCACCGAGATGGTGGTACGAGGTGGCATCTGGCGGTAGAGAACAGTACCGGCTGGTACGAGGTGGCTGGCATAATCTTCCGGCTGGTACGAGTTGGCTGGCAGAAGTTTCCGGCTGGTACGAGATGACTGGTTGAAATTTCCGGCTGGTACGAGATGGCCGGCAGAAATCTCCATTCAAGAGGGAGCCAAAGGGGAGCGCCGAGCTGGATGTCCGGATGAAGTCCGCCTTGAAGAACGCCTAGCCGGTGACTGATAACTTAGTACGGCCGCGGCGACCTTATATACTGCGGCTCGAGCATGCGCCACCTGGTGGCCAGTACGAGATGGCAGTACGAGATGGCCGATAGAAAGGCAACCGGCTAAGTATCCCAGCAATTATGCCATGGTATAGGATGATTATGCTTGTAATTATTCACCCTTCAATAAACTTTTTAAAAATTTTTTTATTATGTTAGCAGTGTATTTCATATTTTTCCTCAAACTTATTTTAATGCAGGAATTATGGTTGCTGTATGGGTGAACCACACAGCAGACTAAAAAAGATCGGTAAACATTTCGTTAAGAAATGTTTGAAGTGTTTCGTTAAGAAGTGTTTTAAGAAGCTTTGTAAACATTTCGTGTGCTGCATAGAACAGGTAAAGATTGGTCTTAATTTGAATACCAATATTTTCATTAATGCAATACATTTTTCACAGAGCAGGCAACATCCCAATCCATCAGCTTCATGTTATACGGCCTCAAAGCTTGTATATACCAGACCAGGAGGTATTCCTCCAATACCTAATCATTGTACGTAAGCTCATTTTTCAGCTTATTATGGCATTCTTAACATTTCATTTTTACTTTGTTTAGATAAAGACTGAGAAAATGCTAGCCAGAAGCAGAAAAGGCATTATTGCCCTTGATTGTACTACATGCTCTTTCTTGGATTGTTGGTTTTCATTAGTTAACTCGTTGGCTGGGGTGTCCCTAAACTATGGACTTGGACAGTCCATTTTGGACTACTAAACTATGGACTTCGATCGAAAACTATGGACTTCACCAGATGGCGCTGCCTGTCAAAGTCCATATTTTAGAACCTGAACGCTCCACCAATGGCCATACTAAACTATGGACTTTTCCTGAAAAGTATGGACTTTATCCAAATTCAACATAAAACATAAACTACGAATCGTTCTATCATTTTTTTGTTTTATATATTTAACGTCCGTTCAATAAACTACAAGAAGCCACGAGCTTTCTAGAGCTGGCGGGACACTTACTTTTTTAAAGCCAAAATTTGTTTGGTTCATAGTTTTTTTATTATAATAATAGTATCAAATGCCAGAACACTGCTTGGTAGAATTCCGTCAGCGGTAGGATATATTTTTGTAAAATATTCTATTTTTGTGTTAATTTCTTCTAAAGTATTATTTTTTATTCGCTGTCTTGCTTTATCCGATCTATAAAACGGTTTAAATACAAGATGTTTTTCCGTGTTAATTAAAGGCAAAATCTCTTATATATTTTTAAGCTTCTATTTGCGAATTTAACTAATATTCCTTCCTCCTATATCCACATTACTCTCACTAAGTTTACCCGGTTCTAAAGATAAAATTGAAAATTCGGGTTGTCCAAGTAAAGCACCAACTGCAAGAGAAGCATGAGCTACATATCTTTTTTGCTTAATTAATAGGTTTAAGCTTTCTATCAGATGATGAGCTATGCTTTTTATATCTTCGATTCATACTTAAGATCTCATTTTTTTTAAATTGACTTTTGCTTTTATATAAAACAACGTATAGGGCAAGAACAGTCTTTAGAGACATAAGCGGTTCTGCAGCACATTTTAAATTAATTCCCTCTTTTGAGAAATGTGTTCATACTGTGTACCTAAAAGATCAATAGCTCCATTATTAACAAAACCACTACCATATCTTAAAAAAATAAAGGGATAAATATAATGGGTATAATGGGTAATGCGAAAGCCAAAAAGAAAGCGGAAGTTGCGGATTATATGCCATCGCATTTGCGACAGCCTTGGCATTTTCATTTAATCCATCTGAATTGAGGTTTGATGGGTCACAAATGCGCTCCCATCTAATGAATAAATGCATTTCCGACGGCGCAATCATTCCTTTTCCAACCGAAGGACTCCGAACGCGTTCAAATTGGAGACCAAAGAAACAAATTTCCATTCCCCTCTTCTGTGTGTGTCGGATGCCCGACTTTGGATTTCATAAACTCCTTCCTAAAAAATTTCACGTTATGGTACAGTGCAACATTTGCAAAGAATATTTCCATCCGGAATGCGAGAACATACCCGAATCTGCCATCAAGTGCAAAAAAGTGCTCTGGTATTGCTCATCTTGCATTTAAAGTTAAATGACTTTGTTTTATTTCTTTTCTCAAATGTAAAATCAAGAATAATAAAACCTTTTTTGAAATGTTCAAAATGTAACTTGTAAATCGTGTATTAATATTCGCAATACACCATTCAGAATGAATTTGTGGTTTGCTTAAATTTAATTAAAAGATATATTCATTTAACCGTTTAAAACTTAAGCGAAAATATTCGGATCTAAGCCAAGTTTATACATTTAAAGTCCATACTTTAGACGCCAAGTCCAGTGTTTCGGATATAACGCCATCTGATGGAGTCCATAGTTTCTGCAGGTTAAAGTCCATATTTTAGGTCCCTAAGTCCATAGTTTCGGACAGGCAGCGCCATCTGGTGAAGTCCATAGTTTTCGATCGAAGTCCATAGTTTAGTAGTCCAAAATGGACTGTCCAAGTCCATAGTTTAGGGACACCCCGTTGGCTGCCTCCAGTCTAAAAATTTGGTCTCGTTGTCAATTTAGTTTTGGCACCATTAGAAGTGTCAAGTGTGTTAAATTGTTTTTATTTGTCAGAATTCCATTCAACCTAACTAGCTAACTAATTTCTTTCATAGTTGAAATCTGGACTGGCAGAAGTATTTGGAACAGAAATTGTCAAAGGAAAAGTGTACAGTTTTGGTGGTGGTTCCAAGATCGCTGTTTTCACATGGCAAGGTTGTCTTTTAGAACTGAGAGGGAAAACAGAAGCGGCTTATGTGGCAAGAGAAACTCCAATGATTATTTATCTCAATACACATGCTGGATTAGAACAGGTAAAGTTACATGCAGATTGAATTGTATTACTTAAAAGTTTTCCAATATTTTGTTTTGTGTGTATGTTCTTAATTTATTTCTTCCTTAGATAAGGAAGAAAGCTGATGCTGACAAGACTAAAAGAGGCCCTATAGCCATAATCATTGGTCCAACAGATGTTGGAAAATCAACAGTTGGCAAGTTGCTTTTGAACTATGCAGTGAGAATGGGTAGAAGGTAGACAAATTAAGAAAACACAATAAAACATTTTATATCTAAAGAAATAGAATCAAATTTGTTTATGTTTAAATAGGCCTATATATGTTGATTTAGATGTTGACCAGGGACAACTTTCCATTCCATGCACTATTGGTGCAATGGCAATTGAACGTCCTGCTGATGTTGAAGAAGGATTTTCCCAAGTATGCCCACTAATATACCACTATGGGTACAAAGAACTGGGAGTAATGTAATGCTGTACAATTTACTTGTCACCAAATTAGCCCAAACAGTTGCAGAGAGAATGGAAGCAAATCGACAGAGTAGGAGAGAAAGTAATATTCATTCAATTATTCAAATTATTTAAATTTCTGTGTAGATGCTGTTAGTGGAGTAATAATCAACACCTGTGGCTGGGTAAAGGGCCAAGGGTATCAAATGCTTATTCACGCAGCCAGAGCGTTTGAAGTTGATCTAATAATCGTCCTTGACCAAGAGCGACTTTACAACGAACTAGTGCGTGATTTACCTGAAACCGTGAAAGTTATATTTCAACCCAAAAGTGGCGGAGTATGTTTTCATGCTTGTTAGTTATTTGTGTCATAGCTACAACTCTTAATTCTGGAATTATTTTTTGTGTTAGGTTGTGGAACGGAGTCGGCAGGCAAGAGTAGAATCTCGAGATCAGAAAATTCGCGAATATTTCTACGGATTAGCAGCCCAGTTTTATCCACACTCATTTGAAGTGAGATTTTCAGATGTTAAAATATTTAAAATTGGTGCGCCGGCCTTACCAGATTCATTAATGCCTCTCGGAATGAAAGCAGAAGATCAACTTACGAAATTAGTCACTGTTCAGCCAAGTATAGATTTTTTATTTAATTTAGAGACTGACAAATTTTATTTTTGACGTTCCCTCTATTGCAGGCCAGCAATTATTGCATCATTTGATTTCAATTAGTATGGCTGAATCCGGGGAAGATGATATTATTCAGACCAACGTTACTGGGTTTATTTGTGTGTAAGTTTTGACGTCCTAGATCAGATGTTATTTTATTTATGACATTTCGTGTTTACAACAGGATGCATTTACAACAGGAATAACGTGGATTTAGAACGGCAAATGCTTACGGTGTTGTCACCTCAGCCTCGACCACTACCTCGAACCCGATTGCTTTTATCCGGCATTCAGTATATGGACTCCCACTGACCCTATAAATTGAACGAATAATAAAAATTCTTGACAACCTTGTTATATCTGATCTTGTGTATTGTTCGTTCTGTAGGCCGTATGATTGCTCAAGTCAAACACTCACATATACATACATACAAAATTTCTCTATCACACATATTACACCCCTCACAAAACAGTTAAATAAGCCTCGCAATCGCGCAGGACGAGGTATCCTTTTTTATCTAACCAAAATTTATGTTGAATTAAGAAGTGGACACTTAATAATCCGGGCACTGTTACATTTGACGACACTAGTGAACTATCTCATATTTTCGAGAGGGTAGGAAGAAAAGGTGGAAAAAATATCCTAATGAATAAGATTGTTAAATTTTGCAAAATTCCCGTCGAAGAGACAAAAATATTCGGCAACTGAAGCCAAACACACAGAACGTAAGTTGTGGGTGGCATTCTGTTTGAAATACTTATCGATAAAGAAACGCGCGCAGTACACTGAATACGATCAGCTATCTATATCTATATCGGCCATCTCGTACTGCCATCTCGTACTGACCACAAGGTGGCGCATGCTCGAGCCGCAGTATATAAGGTCGCCGCGGCCGTACTAAGTTATCAGTCACCGGCTAGGCGCTCTTCAAGGCGGACTTCATCCGGACATCCAGCTCGGCGCTCCCCTTTGGCTCCCTCTAGAATGGAGATTTCTGCCGGCCATCTCGTACCAGCCGGAAATTTCTGCCAGTCATCTCGTACCAGCCGGAAACTTCTGCCAGCCAACTCGTACCAGCCGGAAGATTATGCCAGCCACCTCGTACCAGCCGGTACTGTTCTCTACCGCCAGATGCCACCTCGTACCACCATCTCGTACTGGTACGAGATGGTTGAAAAAATGAGTACGAGAATTTTTGGGTACGAGATGTCCGGAACCCATTTTTACTAACTTGTAAATTATTTGTTTAAGCAACAAAACATGACAAAGACAAACCTTGCGGGCTTGCGGCCAAAAATAGCCAAGTAGCCTAATAAAAAAAAGTAAAATAATTAAATGGTTGCAAATTAATTATTTATCTTTCAGCTAGAAGGCGACTTATTTTTCGGCCTCCCTTTTATAAATTGGCTCTAGATTTTTCCTCTTTCATAAAATAGTGCCAAAGAGTAATTGAGACACCGATTGAAATAATGAAATCTCTGAAATTATATTTATCACCTGTATCCTATATGATGTATAGCTGGCCTAAAAGGATTAATCAATAGTATTTTCTTAAGATAAAATTTGTACCTTTTTCTAAATAATTAACAGCAGCATATCTTGTTATTGTTAAAACAAGACCCAAATTTAAAAGTGGAATTCATTTGCATATAGTCTCTTTCTGAAGCAACTTCTTTAGACCTAATAAAAAATGGAAACTGCTTCCAGGCCAAGGCTTTTTCAAGCACAATAAAGGCACTCTGTTACATCATTGCCTTTCAACTCCTCCCCCTTTGCAGATTTCCAATCTATTTCCTATCTGCTGCAGCTGATGTTTAGTTTGGATGGCCAATGGCCCATAACAGTCAGCATTAACAACCGCCAAAAGTTATAAAAAGCTATAAATAGCTCCGCGAAAACAAGTTACCGTCAAGATGCCATTGAAGATTTAGATAAATTTGAAATCGTGAAATGATGTTTTAACGTTTTACATTACTTTCATATATTACAAAACATTTAGTTACAAACTTATACAACCAATGAGGCATTTAGGGATCGGAGAAAACGCATAGGTTCATTATGTTCCTGTGCAGATTGTCGAGTGTTCGGATTATTTAAGCACTTGGGTATGGTTTGGCCTGTTCGGTCGGATAACTCGCTGATGGTTTGTTGTTGTTTGAAGAAGGTGCGGGATATTGGGCCTCTCCTTCGTATTTGACTTCAGCGACGTATCCGTTTTGGTCGGCTCTGTAGGTGACGATTTGGATGCGACCATCGGGCAAGGCAACGCGGTAGGATCCGGTCGTGACTTTGCCGTCGCTTTCCTGTTGGTGCGAGTAGTCGTTCTTGCTCGGCTCGTCCTTCACTTCCCAGGCAAACGAGTGCGGCATAGGAGCGTACTATGGAAAATTCTAAGTTAAAATTTTGATTTAAACACTTGAACGTTATTTTTAATTTACCTGTTGTTGTTCGTAGGATGACTTGGCGGCATTGCCGGCGTACTGTTCCTGTCCGACTGTCATAACGACAGCCAACGAAACAAGGGCGACGATAGTTTGGACCTGTTTACGAGCATTAAACTAAAATAAAAGACGCAATCATTTGAATAATGAAATGAACAAGACCTGCATGTTTGTTGGTGAAGCTTTTGGTAGGAGAATCGAGAATCGACTGATGACTTTACCCAGTCGACACGGCCGTTTTTATAGTGGTACACTTTTTCCACGGTGACAAAAGCGATTTCCGTTATGGTTAGATTGGCAGTAATGAGTGAGTTATTATTACGATTTTGTGCTGCCCTGTGAGAAAAGGAAAAAAAGGGAAACTTGAGGCGGATAAAAGAAGATGATTATTCTTGCACGTTCACTTTTGCGGTTACTATCACGACCAGCAGACTTTCATCCTGGTAGTGTTGGCAACCATATAGAGAATTGCATGTTAACGTACTTGCCTTTTTCCACTCTTTGTTGGGCTTGTTCCACATCTTTATTTTCCCATAATTTTGCATAATGGCCGAGTGTTACTTCTCCATTTGTGCAAAAATTCAGACCAACGTGAATTTTATGTCCACTAGCCCTGAAACAAACTGATTGCCGTCGCCGGGGTTTGACGTGAAACGGTCAGTTTATCACTAAAACGAAGACTCTCTCTGGACATTTGTCAATTTCTTTATTACGTGTAACTCCTTATGACGTAAACGGAGATTTCTTTTCGTTATAGTTTCTTATATAGCGAAAAATCATCCAAACCTACAAATTAGAGATGGCGGAGCGTATTAGCCAACCTCCAGCAATGCCAATTGAGTTCCCTTAAATTAGAGATTCAAATCAAATCAATCAAGCGATCGATATAAATAAATTGATTTGCAAATTGCAGCGGACTCTCTTCTATAATTTACGCTAATATAATATTCGTGCAAAACGCTTGACGTGTCGCCGTCGGGAAATCAATTTGGTATTGATTGTCTGTGAACCACCGGTGAATCGTGACGAAAAGCAATTCAGATAATGACTGCAAGTGTTTAAATGCAATTGAAGGTCGCACAAGCCTCGACATCAATTCGAACACTGTCGCTGTCGTTTGTGAAACTTGCCTTAACTTTGGTTATGTAACACTTTGAAAGTATAGCGCCAGACGTGTATTAAGTTCATGGGGAAAGGGGAGATTCATTATTCAAGTTAAATTGCTTTACGTTTCAATTTATTGTCTGGATTTGGCTTTTCAGAGTCGAATGGAAATCAATTCTGATTAGAATCAATTTGGCCAAGCCCCAAAGCGACGAGAATTCAATTCCGAGAAGCTCATTTCACATTCGACATGGTTCATTGAGCACAGCTAAACTTTTGGAGTACTACATTATTTTGGTTGGGTATCGATTTGTATTAACTGCAAATCTTTTCGGGCGTGAAGAAATACAAATGATGCAAATAAGCCAATCCTATTTTGGGTTCAAATTTAATACGGGTCGATTGGGGGATAGTTTGGTTTGGGCGTTGACAAACGGACGATTATATTATCCCACCTTCTTTACAAGGTAATGTGTACAATTTTACAACGAAAAGTGCGCATAATTACCAATCATTATCGCGTTCCATAGTTAGATATTTGGTGGGTGACCATCATATAAGAAACGGTTATTTTGAATATTACCTCGAGCTGTACTTTTAGTGGCCAATACATAGTTAAAGCTAAATTCTATCACATTAAATAACCAAATTAATTTTCTCCGAAAAATAAATAAAATCGTTATTACATTGATACACTCCGTCTTTTTTAATAGAATTATTCTCAAGATCGACTTTCACGTCCTAGTTTATAACTGTTACTGAACCTGAAATTACTCTTGATTTTTTCTTGATTTTCGCCGCAATCAACTCGCTGATAAAAGCCAAAACGCCTAAACCGAAGCCAATGGACAAGAAGACGAAGGCTCCGCTCATTTGATTTCTGAGTTTGAGCGGAGCAATTTTTTCGGACTGGGCCTTTTTCATATCGGATATTCGGCAGCGATCGTGATGGCCCATCTGAGCTCGTTTCTCGGCGTATTGAATCAAGCCAGCTTGGTGTAACAGCAGAAGCCTATCAATTAATTCAACGAAAAATCAAATTTATAAAATTTGGATGCGGCAAGATAAGTATTAATTTGATCTAAATGATATTACTCGTAATCGATTTCTTTGGCTATGGGACTGTTTTTCGGATAGGAAAATGTCTGCTGGCGACTGAAGAAGGTTTTCTCGGCAAAAGTTACTCGACATTTCTTATTGATTTTATAACTCTGTTCTATCAGGGATTCTCCGTTGGATTTGACCTGTTAAAACAATTAATTAGACTACTGAAGGCGTTATTCTGCTCAAATTTATCCAATCTATTCACGATTATGAGAGCAGAATCTTCTTTGACGACTGTCGAAATGTCTTCAACGGTGAACGCGTCGAGGATTCTTCTCTCAGGATAACGTCGCATTTGGTCACCAATCTTCTTTAATGCCGGATCGGTTGAAGACTATTTTTTTGAATGTCATAAAGTATTAAACAATTATTATTCCACAGGGACAGTAGACCCTATAAGTATATAATTCTAATAATAACGGACTGACCATAATGTACTCATCTGTGCTAGATCCTTTGATGAGAAGAGTCTTGACTGTATCGCTGGTTGCCAAATCTTCGATGGAGGTGACGATCGGCTTGAAAATAGGAATGGATATGACCGAAGTGTAGGACGCCGTAAAATAATTTGAGATGATGAAAACTCCGAAGACGGAAACGAAGAAAGTCATTCGAAATGACGAGGCTTGATTTCTCAGCGTGAGTCCTTCAAATAAAGAAGAGAATGCTAAATAAAACTGGCATTTTTGCGTCGATTAAAAAAAAAATAATTATATGAAATAAAATAATTATTATTTAATAATTATCAAATCATATAATTATTACCTTGAGATGCCCATATGCTGACAAAGATAAATGCCCAGTGAAATACACTGGGACTGGTGCGTCCCAGTCTTGAATAAGTAATTCGGTGGGTGATCCAAGTTGCAATGATCATGAAAGTAAAAGCCGCTCCGATCATTATCCCCGACTTTAAAAATGAATTTGACTCGGTCATTATACACAGAAGTTGAAAATCTATTTTTAGACAATACGGATCGTTGACATACCAAGCCCTCGAAAGTTGTTTCTTGAACCCAAATTTTACTTCTTTGCCGAGGAAACGGAATCATTAAAGAAGAATCGGTAAAGACCACTGGGTAAGACACGTCCATAACCGAAGCTTTGGCTAACGATGGTGCACCCCAAGTCACGCACATATCAACTTCCTTAAATAAAAAAAAAAAAAAAAGTTAATTTAATTAAAAAGAAAAAATAATTCATCAAAATTTACCCGGCGTTGGAGCTGCCCGGTTGTACCGGTCCATGAACCGTTTCTTTGAAGGTAACCGAATGACAAAATGTCCGACGGAGGAATAATCTCATATCTAATTTATAGGATCGAAATAATTACAGCTGAATCGTTTAGGAGTTCATTATAGTTCAAGATTACGTAAAGCGCATGTGATTCGACAAAATATCGAGGATAATTTTCTCCATTATTCCGGCGCTGACGATCGAAAATTCGGGATTATTTAGCAACGGTCTCTTTTCATATATCAGAAAATTATCGACGAAATATGAATATTAATTTGAATTTGTTATTATTTCGTCACAAAATTTAAGTTACCCTTGTAGAGGATATTAAAATGTGCTTGAAGAGAGTGTGATTAGAATGCGCTTGGTGCTCTTCTTCCAGACTTACAGGAATAATCAGAAAACATGACAACCCAAAAATGATTACGTAACAAAGCGACGGGTATTCAAACAGTCTTTTGATGGAAAACATTGCAGAGTTCAATTGCCGTATGTAGGCTACTCTTTGCAAGATAGTATCTCGCATCGTATACTGAACCGCTTCTCAGTGGAAACAATAGATTTATATAGTACTTACTGGGATATTGGGTGACGCTCCAGCTGTTTTATCCGGCTGACTGTTTGGAGATTCCAATGCTGGGCGCCGAGCTGATCGTTCCAGTGGGGGAGAATTAAACAATTCGAGAACCACTCAGTATTAATTATATTAGATATAATGTAGTTGGTGTAGTTGGTGGTGGTGCTGTAGTTGGTGATGTATATACAGTATAGTGGAAATGTAAAACAGAATTTACTGTAGCTACGAACCATGTGTCTGAAGCATTATTTAAAGGGCGGTACGTTGGCAATTTCAAAATGATTCTAACCGGAACGGAACTCATTTGAAAGTCATTTCTGGTAAAGTCTATAAGGTATATATACTGTACATATGTTCAAGTATATTAAGGTAAAATGTGGCCAATCTTTTGAAAGTTCAATAATCTCATTTAGGTTGTATTACGTTTCTACAAAACTTTCGTTCAAGTTCAGAGCTTGTCAAGTCAGAGCAGCGGGAAATAAGAAATTTAAATTTAAATCACGATTCTTATACTGTGCAATAAAGGCTGAAGGATTTAAAATAAATTTTAATTTGGAAGTTATGTGAAACGAAAAATAAAAATGAAATAAGTAACGCTGAGTAACGCAACCCGAAAATCGCTTTATAGCCTATGATTAATAAAATCAATCAATAATTTATATCGATATTTGTTTTTGTTTTCCTTTCCTTGATGTTTGTATGGGGTGCGGAATGAACACTTTTTCCAAAAAAAATGTTCAATAATCGATTACCATATTTGATGTGAAAACAAATTGATAATCGATTTGAATATTGAAATCAAGTTGAAAATATATTCAAAAATTGAAAATCTTTTGAAAACGATTTCATAAATTGAAAATGATTTTGAAAAATGAAAATGATTTCGAAAAACTAAAATGAATTTGAAAAACTAAAATGATTTCGAAAAATGAAAACGAATTTGAAAAATGAAAATGAACTTGAAAAATGAAAATGAACTTGAATATCCATACAATTTCGGGAGTGCGATATGACACCACCCTACTCTATCCCCAGCTCTCTCCATAGCCATCTCCTATAGCCACCCCGAGACAACCGACTAGCCATTGATGGCTATGTCGCTGATTCCAGCCAGCTAGGCCGTCAGCGCGCGATACTGTCAGCCCTTGCCGGGCGGTGCTGGCCACCGCTACCGCCATAACGGCCGCCGCTGAAGTCTCTCTCGACCGCAGGCCGAGTATTACCCTACACAAAAATAGATTACACGATCCAACGTGAAAAGTTTCATGTTCCTGCAGTAAATGACACACAGCCTACCCAGCAACGATGAAAACGGAACGGCCGAATGGGTGGCTTTCACCTGAGAAAAGTTCCAGTCACGCCTCGGTATGACGTTCTCGCGAAGTTCTCGTCATTCCACTAACTGCCAACTGCCCGGAAAGAAGTGTTCTGGTACGTTTCGCTGGATAGGCCTATGCGTCCTGTACTGCTGCGATACTCTGCCGTTCAATCCGACGAGAAGAAGAAGGCGGACACGCCTTCTTGCTGACGTGGATCCTCATGTTGGTGCTGGCCCTGCTGGAAATTATCCGCTATCTAAGCGGATTGGGGAGCTGGACTTCTCTATTGTCTCTACGTCTTTGCCATGTGGTCCACTTGCGCCGGAAGTGTTACCTACCCGATACTCCACGGCATTTATATAAAATTGGGCCATTCCAAGGAAGAGTTCATTGGAAGGATGGCTCTGTCTCAGCTGCAGCGACGGATTGAACACCAAAAATTGGCGCAACGTCTATCTTTTCTACCATCATGGAGGCAGCGGACATGGCGGTGGAGGCCAAAGAAGAGGATCCAAATGGTCATGTTGCCCATGTCCGTTTCAACAGAAAAGCTTTTTTTTCATGGCCGGCCTCAAATAAAAGTAGTCGTATAGGAACATGAAACTTTTCACGTTGGATCGTGTAATCTATTTTTGTGTAGGGTAATACTCGGCCTGCGGTCGAGAGAGACTTTAGCGGCTGCCGTTGTGGCGGCAGCGGTGGCCAGCACCGCCCGGCAAGGGCTGACAGTATCGCTGACGGCCTAGCTGGCTGGAATCAGCGACATAGCCATCAATGGCTAGTCGGTTGTCTCGGGGTGGCTATAGCATCCGGAGAGAGCTGGGGATAGAGTAGGGTGGTGTCATATCGCACTCCCGAAATTGTATGGATATTCAAGTTCATTTTCATTTTTCAAGTTCATTTTCATTTTTCAAATTCGTTTTCATTTTTCGAAATCATTTTAGTTTTTCAAATTCATTTTAGTTTTTCGAAATCATTTTCATTTTTCAAAATCATTTTCAATTTATGAAATCGTTTTCAAAAGATTTTCAATTTTTGAATATATTTTCAACTTGATTTCAATATTCAAATCGATTATCAATTTGTTTTCACATCAAATATGGTAATCGATTATTGAACATTTTTTTTGGAAAAAGTGTTCATTCCGCACCCCATATGTTTGACTAATCCGCAGGTTAATCCCCAGTTCGATAAATGGTAGAATTTCCATAGCCACCTAGAAAGAAAAAAAAAAACAGATAAATAAAAAATATTATACAATAAATATCAGATCATAATATTAGACTGACCTTCAAATTCTAATCGCTGAATTTATCTTTCTTTCGACAGGGATATTATAATAAAAACGAATAAACACAAATTGACGTCAACAAGCGGCGTCATAGGGAATTTTAAGGGGGAAGGGAAGAAAATTCGTTCGATTCTTATTCACGTAGAGGTAAGAAATTCCTTACGAAAATGTATATCAATGTACGCAACTATAGACTTACGCGGAATAGCCTACAATAAAAAATTTTCAAGTTTCAATCTGTAACTAAAACTCTGGACGCGACACCCAACTTTTCCAATTTCGGTATTATACCAACTAGTGCCAAGCCTCCACCACGTTTATAGGTTCACCCTAAGAGCGCAACATACCGTTGAAACATGATTATGTTTAATTTAGACACTTAATTAGCAACCATACCACATCAGAACACATATATAGAGTGCGCGAGGAGAGAACTGAGATCATATTTTTCGACATGTTCTTTGCCGAATTTTAATAACAATCGAATGGCGGGAGGAACTGCATACAATTTTTGGTTGATTTTTAGACGCTGCTGGACAGTTTCCCAATGTCGACCTGTTGGGAAAACGAAATTGTTAACTGATTAGCAATTTGCCACATGCGCAATTAATTCCACCCAATGCTGGAAGGAGAAAAACAAGGCCGGGACAAAGACAAAGCCGGGACTCACGGCCAAAGTCCCTCCCCGCTGCGAAGATAGTATCGTGATCAACGTCAAGGCAAGTATTGACTGTATCTGCTATGCTATAACATAACTATAGACACTGTAAATGTTTATCTCAAAAAATTATAGTAACCACTTGAAAAATGAATAAAATTATTCAAACTAAATTGGTTGGTGTCACTCTGGCGTCCTTGAATTGTGAAGTGGATGTAACGAATTCCCATCAATGCCGACCTTGTGGATCAAAGTAAGAGATTACCAGTAGCCTACATAATTTTTGTAAACAAAATTGTATAGGCTACATGTGATGGTTCTTTTCCCCCCTCTTTTAACAAAAATTATGTTATATATAATAATTAAATAAAAGTAAAATTATATTATATAGCTATAATTATGCTATTTCTTCTGCATATCATATTATATATGAACGCTATAGGACTCTATGGCGCTGTTTTAGTCTATGAATCATTTATTATTTTCTTTAAAATAAATACTGTACCTAAACTAATTAGAGCCTTGAAGGTCATTTGTGTCAATAATTGATATGCATTTGTTTTTGGTTTTCTGTTTCTCTCCCTGTTTGACCAGTCCACAGGTTAATTCCCTTGTTGAATAAATAGAAGATTGTCCATAGCAACGTACTAAGCAAATAATACCAGACCATGATTATGCAGACTGACGTTCAAAATTCTAATCGAAAACTTATCCTCTTATTTACAGGGATTACATGTATAAACACACTCAAACTCGTGTATCTCAATTTATCACTATTAACATTTAACGGATCCGAACGGATCTAGCTATATAAATTGAAACACTCGTCCATCAGTTCGAAAACACTGTCTCATTCTAACCAATTTCGAATAGCAAAAAAATGGCGCATTTTTCTGTCGCCTCACTCGCCCAAGTTGTTTTGTTGTTGGTTTTGATTTGTTGGACGCCGAGTTCGACTGGCACTGCCTTTTCCTTGGAGGAAGAATTCCTACGACTGAAGGAAAATTATGTAAGAATTTATCAAAATTTCTTTTTCACCCGATATGCTTCTGTATTGTCGACCGTCCAATTCAATTTGTTAATTTTTGATGTCTCATTGTAATTTTATTCCATTTGCCAATAGATTCAAATGATACAAGTCGTGAAAAGTTTGGAATCGACAGCGATTGAACAGCAGGCAAAAGTGACACAACTGGAGGCGCAACTGGAACTTAATGTAAGTCTATACTTTTTAATTTAATTCCAAGTTTAATTCAAAGTTTCAGTGTGGGTAAAGACACTTTTGCCTTTTCGATGACAGAATGAACTAAGACAAGATTTGGCATTGAAAGTAATTCAATTAGAGTCCAAAAATGTCCAGCTGGAAGTCAAAATTGGAAAACTGGAGGCCAAAGTTGAACAACAAGATTCGCTTTTAACTTCCCTTTTACGAGAGAAAAATGAACGCACAGCAGCAGCAACTTATTCTGTTTCAATTGGCAATAATCAATCGGCTGTTGCCATCAACGGACTACCGTCTTCATGCGAGGATCTAAACACGATTGGCCACACCCTGAGCGGATTTTATTCCGTCATGGGATTTTCGAAAATGGAATCCGTTTACTGCGATTTCACTAAACTCCCTGGCGATGCGGGTAAATGTTTCAAATTCTCACGAATTATTCAGTTACAATTATCTAAATATTTTTTTTAATTCTATAGGTTTTCAGAAATGGATCGGATTCGCCGACGTCAAATCAGCACCCGTCTATTTCTACGTCCAGAGAAATTCTTATTTTGACACACTTGGCACTCCGATTCCGTTCGATGTGGCGGTGGTGAACGAGGGAAATGCCATGGATTTGACATCGGGGATATTCACGGCACCGCGGCCGGGAATTTATTTTTTCTCTTTCACGGGAGTGGCGTATCTTTCATATTCATCTTCTGTTTATCTTTTTCCTTCTCTTTATTTGAACGGGAATCGAATCGGGGCGAGTTTTGTTAAAGAGAATAACGGCCCCGTTGAACAATATAGTGTGGTGACCCTCCAGTCGACTCTAAACTTGAAAATAGGCGATCAACTCTGGGTGGATATTGCTTATTATGGTTCATCTTCGTATTTGCATGACGACAGTCGCCACTTGACCCATTTCACGGGTTTCATGTTGGAGGAGGAAATTGCGGCGTCACTTTGAGGTTCAACTTCATCGGAGAACGGCGTTCATTTTCGACAATTTGAGGTTTTTTACCTAAATTTGACTGTGGATGCAATAACTCTTACTGAATAGCGAATACACACATCTCTAAAGAAAATTCGACTATTTCAATTTGATTCAATTACATTTTAAATTAATTATTTTCTTCTCACGGACGCAGGATGGAAAGGGAAGAAAAAAATAGGGGAGGGGAGAAAATTCGAGTCTAATTCAATAATGGCTAGGAATTCCTTTAAGAAAATTAAACAGTAGATGAAAATTATCATTTTGAATGTACAAACAAATTCTTAAGTTTCTAACTGTAAAACTGTGAACGCTACAATTGAAAAACCGATTTGATTGTGAAATTTACAGAATGCGCGTCGGACTAGAAAAGGGAGAAAATTCAATCGCTTCTAATTCGTAAAAGAATCAGAATTTTTCCAAAATTATTCAACGGTTACACGTCCATTAGAGTTGATGTGCTCTAATCACTGAACACAAATTCGTTTTTCTATCTGTAAAAATAAGGGCAAGAAAATTGAAAACCCGGTTTAATAAATTATTATGTAGCTAAACGGACTCTCTTGATCAACGTTGTTTCTCCCTAAAACACGACTCGACCCGATTATATTCCCGTTCAAATAAATACGAGAAGAAAAATCAACAGCAGATGAAGAATAAAGACGCAGCACCACTGCCGCGAATGAGAAAAAATAAATTCCCGGCCACGGTGCCGTGAATATCCCCGTTGTCAAATCCATGGCATTTCCCTCGTTCACCACCGCCACATCGAACGGAATCGGAGTGTTTTCTGTGTCTAAATCAGATTCTCTCTTGACGTAGAAATGGACGGGCGCCGATTTGACGTCGGCGTATCCGATCAATTTCTGGAAACCTTTTCGTTAGTTATAGAATTAAAAAATAGATAATATTGCTGATTGCAACTGATTAACGTGAAATGTGAAACATTTACCCGCATCTTAAGGGAGTTTAGTGAAATCGCAGTAAACGGATTCCATTTTCGCTAGTCCCATAACGAAATAAAATCCCGCTCCAAATGTGGCCAATCATTTTGAGATCCGCGCATGAAGACGGCAGTCCATTGATGGCAACAGCCGATAGATTATTGCCAATTGGAATCGAGTCGGTTGCTGCTGCCGGTGTTCATTCATTTTTCTCTCGTAAAAATGAAGTCAAAAGCGAATCTTGTTGTTCAACTTTGGCCTGCAGTTCAATCGTTGTGGATTCCAAACTCTTCACTTGTTCAACTTTGGCTTCCAAGCTTTTCACGACTTGTTTCATTTGAATCTATTAACAATAAATTGAATAAGATTAAAATATTGATTAAAATAAGACATAGAAATAACAAATTGAATACGATTGAATATGACTGTTGACAACAGAAGCCTCGCGTGGAAAATAAATTTTGATAAATTCTTACATAATTTTCCTTCAGTTGTAGGAATTCTTCCTCCAAGGAAAAGGCAGCGCCAGTCGAACTCGGCGTCCAGCAGATGAAAACCAACAGCAAAACAACTTGGGTGAGTGAAACTACCGGCGAAAGATGCGCCATTCTTTTGTTATTCGGAATTGGTTAGAATGAGACTGTGTTTTCCAACTGGACGTGCGTTTCAATTTATACAGTTGGACCTGTTGTTGTTGCGTCCAACTTAAAGGTTATAGTAATAAATTGAGAACAACGGGTCTTTGTGTCTATAAATAAGAAGATAAGTGTTCGATTAGAATTTTTAAATGTCAGTTTAATGTCATGGTTTTATTTGTTTTTGTACGTGGCTATGTACAATCTTCCCTTTATTGAAGCAGGGGTTACCCTGTGGACTGGTCAAACAGGGAAAGAAACAGAAAAAGAAAACAAACAAGCAAAGAAAAAGAAAAGACTCGTAAACGAAAACAGCGCCATATTGGCCTAGCGTATGGCACGGTATTTGGCTCACATGTATTTGATCGAAAATATCGATGGCGAGGTACAGTATCCTGCACGGAAACTGGGACAGCCGCTAGGGGTTTTACACAGGATACTCGTAAGAACCACCTAGCGGCTGTCCCAGTTTCCGTGCAGGATACTGTACGTTGGCAATTTCGAAATTGTATCCAAAGTGAAACGGCACTCATTTGAAAATCATCTCTGGTAAAGTCTATAAGGATGTTCAAGTGTAAAGCTATATTATAGGCCTATTATATTAATTAATATTATATTATATTAAACTCTATTTGAAATTTCAATCATGTAGGTTGTACGTGTCTACAAAGCCTTCGTTCAAGTTCAGGGCGGTCATCAAGAGCGGGAAATTAGAAATTCAAATTTGATTAATACGGACCGTGAATAGTCTAAAGTAAAAGACTTGACTAAATAGAATATTGAATTCAGTAAAGGAAGAAAATTAATTGACGCGACACGACAGGTGACCATTGAACAACATCGTTTCTTATTCTCTGCAAGTATTATATTTCCAGTTTTTCCCTTACAAAATCTGGCGAACCGGATATAATAAATATTCGGTGTCTCGAGCATTAATTATCCACTTGCAATCAAATGAATTCATTGTGCAAGAAAAAATGTTCGATTCCTCCAACAATTGTCAATGATTAAGCATTTTGTGTATTGCATCAATATCGTTACGTGACCGGGAAAAAATTAAAGTTAATAAATTTTAAAAAAGTTTTCAACAAGAGAATGATGATAATTTCTATTTGGCTTCGATTTCAATTGTAAATGGGCGCACTGCCTCCGCCATATCCACCGTTGTAACCGCCACCCTAACCGTAATATCCTTCCTCACCCGGACCATATCCAGCGTACTCTGCACCATATCCTTCATACCCGTAAGCGGCAGTCGCATCATACGGATTCCCTAATTTAAAAAAAACAAACAAAAATCAATAAGAAACCCAAACCCAAATACGATCAAAATAGTTGAACAGGATATACCGTAACCGTATTGCGTTCCAAGTAGACCGGACAGAATAGCCTCGAGATGCCGACGTGGATGACCCATATAAAAGTTGTAATTCTTTCCCTATCAGAAAACTTTTTCAGTTTTAAAGATATCATTTCCAAAATGTGTTTGGGGTGTGACTACATTACCATCTACATTTCCTGATTTTTTCATAATTTTTTATTTATCCTATCCCTCTTTTAATAACCTGTCTAACATGGTACAGACTTCTGTCCAATATTACCCTTGTCTGGTAAAAAAAACCCAAAAAATTGAAATCTCTATAACTTTTACAATTTTAAAGGTACGTAACTGAAAAAAAATCATGGGTGTGCGGAAACTATTTCCGCGTGTTTTTGCAAAAAAATCTTTCTTTCGGGTAAGGGGATTGGAGATATAGAAAAAAAAACCGGAACTGCCAATATGGGTCCTGTCTACCCTATCCATGTGATATCCAATTTAGGTTGTAGCTAGATAAGATTTGATTTAGACATTAAGACATCTATATGATAGACGATGGATGTGAGTGTGCTACCAGGGAATGATAGATATAATCCAGTTGCTATAGTGGAAATGTAAAACAGAATTTACTGTACGAACAAGGTGTCTGATGCGTTATTAAAAGGGCGGCACGTTGGCAATTTCAGAATTATCCGAAGTGAAACGACACTCATTTAGAAATCATTTCGGGTAAAGTCTAAAAGGATAGAGAGTTGTACTAGTTGATGCGATTTTTTGTTTTTTGGCCCCCATACTTTTAAAAATAAACTTTCGAAACTCCCGATTATCTTAAAAAAAAGAGGGGACAATTAGCTATCTGCCTCGTTTTTTTTAATTTTCAGAAACTCCCCTTTATTAGGCCGACAAGTAAATGTGAAAACATAAAAATTAAAAGACGAGATGCCCCGTTGAAGGGGCACTTCGCTCGATGTATGGGGGCATGAAAGCCCATGTTATTCTTATGGAGTAAAAAGTCAAGGGAAGGTACATCAGTTAAATTATAAAAGAATAAAGAACGTTACGATTCAAATGTAAATATTGACGATACATGACGAATGTACAAATGACAAACAAAAATGGCCATTAATCAAGACATGCTATGAATAATCAACACACAAAACCGCCTACTCTGTCAAGTCAACACAATTTGCATGAGCCATAATCAACATTTTACACAGATACTGCACTGGTTATCGAGTAACAAAAGAACTTCGTTCTCTTTCGAAGGCCGAACGAGCTGTATGTAAGTGTTTCATGAACAAAACAAAATCTTGGTCTGACATCCAGCCAGACTTGTAGGCTGATCCAGCAGCGAACCGAGAGGGGAACCATTGAGGAAATATTCCTTAAAATGAACTCTGAAAGAAACAGACAAATTTCTTAGCAAAAGACCATATTTTAGTTGAATAAAAAATTACCGTGGAAGGAAAGAGTGGTGGAATGGACTTCCCTGTGGCAGATACTATGCAAGGCAGACGGGGAGGGACAATACATTTTTCTTTGTTAGCGTACTGATAAACCAATCTTCTCATGTCTGTGGTAGTGATTCCGACTTCCCCAACAGGAGTTATAGCAAAAAGAAAAAAAAACTGCAAAAAGTTTTTTTGGGCCTCTTAGCACTTTTCATTTTTCTCATAGTATAAAACTCTAAGAGTGTCAGAAAACCCAAGCAAAAAAGAATTAATGTTTAAAAGATGATTTTAAAAGAAACCCCACATTTCTACATTAAAAAGTTATTTAGTTATCAATTTATTTGTTCGAAAAGCACCCTGTGGGGTTAGTAGGCAGAAATTTGGTGGGGCATGTTGGCATACAGATTTCTCACGAGATGCTGAGTTGCAAGTTTTCAAAATTCGACCTAGAAATTTTGGAGCAATGAAGAATCGTCAGCTGCCAACTAACCCCGTAGGTGGGGCAAGTTGGCAGATTTTTTTTTGCAGTTTTTCTCAATTTCACAATTTCGTGTAAATGAACATTGTAAACAAATACGATCAATTCATAGAGAATGAAATCTGAATCTGATTCATTTATTCAATTTGCAAAACATGTGGTCAAAAAATTCGAATAAATTCACAAAAAGTGACCCTGCCAATTAGCCCCCCTCTCCCATACCTTACGAGGTTTTTGGTAACCCCCAATGATTGTAGTTGCTTCAGCTTCATCTTGAATTCCAGCAGCCAAGAAATTTTTAACATATCTCAGTAGAGATATTTTTGGGATGGAGGTTTCTTTGGAAACATCACATACTTTTTGTTTCTCAGCAACAACTTTCTTGACAGCTTTCAAAATGTAACCATCTGGATACATACAACGTTCAGTTTTTCTAATATAATGCCTAACCATCGTACATTTAACAAAAATTGACAGATTTTTTAGACTCACCATTTTGACGTTTGACGACAGAGACCCGCAATCTGCCCCCCCCCCGTTGCCAGGCCAGTTTGCCTCAAAAATTGGTGTCGTTAATCAAATTGATTTTTCAGTCACTCCTCTAAGGAGAAATAATAAACTAAAATATGGGATTGAAAAAGGAAAGAATTTCTTCAAAGAATATTATTTGTTGAAAGTTTTATTGTATTTCTGAAACCCGTAAATTGAAAAAAATCTATCAAAGTTGATTACACGATTTTAAGGCGCCAAAATTATTGTTTCATTTATTACTGAACCCTTCGGACTTTTTAATGATTTTTTTAAAGGATGGAGATTCTCGGGTTGCATAAGGATGAATTTTTCCGACACTTAGATTTCATTAAAACATATCTCAATATCGATAGTGCCAACATACACACTACCCTAACTGCCCCGCTCTCCCCTAAGGACTTTTTCTCTTGGTTTAAAGGGATGTTTAATTTGATTATCCCTGAGGTATATTTATATACGAAGATCCTTAACAATATAGGGTGTGGGGTATAGGGGGTAGGGTAGTAATAGCTAGTAGTGAAATTCAGAGGGTTTAATGTCCATTATGTATTTGCTTATACGTTTCTTCCCTGAATGACAAATCGTCACCAAATTTTGTACATAATTCTGTCAAAATTTGATACATTGCGTAGTGGGGTTTTCATTTGTTTTCATTACTGTTTTAAAAATTTAATTTGCGTATTTGTTACTTAGCTGGTTGCCGAATCCTAGGCAGTGAATTTGCTTTTTTTGCGTAACCTTCCAACTGTCAGTGCAGTGAGTGCTCAGCAGTGTAGACAAAAAGAAAAAAAAAATTATTTTCCCGAGCAAGACAAGTTTTCTGCTATGGGAGTGGAGAGTATGTTTTATTTGATTTGATTTGGTTTTTATGTTCTTGTTCGATTTTGTCTTTATTGTTCTTTTTACTTTGTATTTTTCCACTATTACTTTTTTAACTCTTTTGTTTTATTATTACCTTTTTTTTTACTGTTTTTTATCTTGATTTTAACAAATTTGGTTGTCCAAGTAAAATTTCTATGCCTAATTTTTTTTTAACAGTTAGTCATCTACCAAGAAGTTGAGGAACAACAAAAAATGTTAGATTATACTCATTTTGAAGCTCTGGGTCATCTCTCCCTTCTTCCCCTGTCTTCTCCTCGGTCATCAAGATCTTCTTGCGGTCGTGAAGAGTTACCACCGATCGTCCACTTCCATTTACCTCCGAAAGCTTTTTAAAAGTAATTTTTCAAAATTTACAAACTTAGTTTTCCTTTGCGACTTGATCGAGATTCAAACCTCGAACCATCGAATGGCAGCCCTGGTTGATGACTATTAGACCATCATTGTTATAATGTTATATAATTAGAATGGAAAAAATGGTTATGATGGTAGCTCGCTATCTATTAGCCAAGACTCATGTAATCCAACATGTGACCGCATGATATAATTATGTTGTTACTATAGTAATAAGTGTTACTTTAACTTAATCTAAACATGAAGTGCGACGTGGGGTGGCGGGGCGAAGGCACAACTACAGTAGCTACCCGAAGTTTGGGAACGCGCGCGCGCGAGAGAGAGAAACTTATGGAGTTTTGCTTTTTTTCTCTGCCATCCGAAAAATCCAATTTTTGTTGCATCACGACGAATTTTTTTTGGTCGTAGCCATTATTGGTAGCATTAAGCTGATTTTTTTTCAGATTTTTCCTGTAACGGGGAGGGTAGGTTTAAAATGGATCCCTAAGTTTGGGAACACTCTATAGTGCTCCATGCAAAGTAGGGTACTTTAAAGGGAAGTAAAGAACGGGTAGAGCTAAGAAGACGCAGAAAACTCTGAAATGATGAGCTTCGCAAGCTCAACAGAAGACTTCATTTTCAGATTTTTCGCGTCATATAGTTCTTCGCATTTGGGAATTGAAAACAGATTTTTCGTTTCGGCTCTTTCTAGTCTCTTTTTTTCACCCCCAAATTCCACCCACGCGGAGTTGTTGCTCCATCATTATCACGCCTTTTTCTATGTTTCCATTGAAGGGGAAAATAGAGCCATGTCGCGTACAACGCTCACTAGGGGAATTGGCAACCGAAGGCATTTGGACATTTGTTTATGCAGACATCGAGTCATACGTCTGCGAGATTACTTGTTGACGAGTGAAAATTCAAAACTCTTAAATAAAAATGGTTTGAATTCATTGAAGAAAATGGCGAATTTCGTGCCAGTTTTGGACCTTGAATTTTTCGGATCGCAGAGAAAAAAAAAGCAAAACTCCATAAGTTTCTCTCTCTCGCGCGCGTGCGTTCCCAAACTTCAGGTAGCAACTGTAAGTCGCACCTCGTCGCACCACTAATAATATTGACAGATTATTAGTTAATTAGTTAATACCCTGGTAGCACGCCTCTATCTATAGGATATACGTCGCCCATCTTTTCAGCCGAGTTAGATATCTTAACCCGACGTCCATAGGATTGCCTATGTCTATACTAATGTCGCGCTGTAAGACATCCAAATGGGTACGGCTTACAGCCGTCTTCAAAAGACTTAAATTTAAGCAAATAGAAATAAAGAAACGTTCCTCCATGGGCGCGAAACCACCTTCTTTGGAGTGGTACTTCAGTGCTCTACCCACTTCACCACTCTCTATTCATTTTATTTGTATTTGGTTCAAGGGCTCTATATTAATATTAGCAGTTAAAATTATGAAAATTTAAAGTTCTTGTCTTCCTCATCTATCCTGTGGACAGATAATTTGGACATCTCACAGACGTCATGTTACGTCTGTCTGTTAAGCGTCTGCTTTCTAGTACAAATGGATGTCCATGATCGTATGAGAAACGTACATCTTTAGTACATCTATACGAAGATAGCATAAGGCCGTATTAAATTGATTATCCATGTGATATCCAATTTAGGTTGTAGCTAGATAAGATTTGATTTAGACATTGAGACATCTATATGATAGACGATGGATGTGAGTGTGCTACCAGGGTAAGAATCAATTAATTTAAGAAAATAAAGGGAAACAGAATTTTCCAAACATAATAGTTTGTATTAATCTACTATTTAATCTTGATTTTCTGTCTCTTTAACGTTTAAAAAAATTCCCTAAGGCATTACCGAAGGAATCTTGTTGAAGCATTCTTATTCCGCAAATAGAAAATAATCGACAGAATTGCTTTAATTTTGAATTGTCTTATAAATTTCAAAATCAATCAGACTCCTTTTCCTTTCCGTATAGAAATGAAAAATAATTTTCATAATGAAATTTAAATGGCTTAAAATTTGTAATGATTGAAAGGTCTCGTGTAGCCCATTCATGAGAGCTGGACGGTCATGCCATAGCGCTGTCCCCTTCCACCGGTAACCAGCGTCTAACTCAGCAACTATTCAGTTAGGCGTGATCGTGTCACCTGCGAGACCTAATTAGTTCATTCTTTTTAGTTGACGCTGAATATTTCAGCTACACGAATTATTACAAGTTTCGAAGATACTTTGCATCATAGGATTTTAAAAGAAAAATGTATGGACTTTTTTTCTCGGTTTAGGGATGTTTAATTTGATTATTGATGCATTCTTATTCCGCAAATAGGAAACAATCGGCAAAATTGTTTTAATATCAAATTGTCAGTTAAATTTCAAAATCAATCAGACTCCTTTTCCTTTCCGTAAAGAAATGAAAAATAATTTTCATAATGAAATTCAAATAGCTTAAAATTTGTAATGGTTGTAAGGTCTCGTGTAGCCCATTGATGGCTCATTTAATCTTATTTTTGTAATACCCCTTTTTCAAACGAGCCAGTAGGGAAGAATGGGGCTAAAAGGCCTGGGGGCAGGTCGCTCTTTTCTAATTATTTAGCTCTGTATTCAATTTTAAAAATTTAGCTTTTAAAAATTTGTGCATAATTGTCATGCGCACTAATATAGGAAATTTAAAGAATATATGACAAGCCGTTCTGAAGATATAAAGTAAAAACACTTGTTGACTTTTCTTATCACAGTACCGCGCCAGAAACTATAGGCGGCATTTCTTTTTGAAAAGGGTTGTCGGATTTTTATGGAAGATACTGTTCAGTATCGTCCAAAAGAATCAGAACACCATGGTCTCTTTCTTTATTTTTAAAATATTTCGAAATTTTTTTCTTAATTCTAATAAATGAACTTTGCAAAAAAATTAATTCTACGCATAATATGAAGTCTTGAAAGTTAACAACAAAAAAGATACATTAAACTGGGCTTTTGAAAAAGAGGTGCGTTCGGATTTTTTTGGACGATACTGTACATCCCTAAGTACGGCGAAGGGACAATATCCCCGTGGATCAAACACGGAATTTCTTGGTGCGTAGCCAGTTCTATACGGATAAGCCATGAAGTATTGATTTATTATTGGAAAGTAAAGGCAATATTTAGATTTCATAATCGTACTTTTTCGCGATAATACAAAGACGATTTTTCAGAAATATTCTAAGTGTCGTGTTGGAACCAAAATTTATTAAAAGGACGGACCAGAGATGCAAAAACGGGACTGTATAAAAGTAGTTGGTTGCTGTGCTGAGGACTTGGTCAGCTTTAAGATGGATTTGAGACGGCCCGTCTCAGCTATCCCACTGGCACGCATATTCGACCGGATATGAACGACAATTTCTATCTGAGAATATGTTTGAATGTTGAAGTAACTCAATGGAAAGGAACGGCCCAAATAAATTTCTTATTCAAAGTACTTGTACAATTATGAAGTCATGGACTGTGAATGAAGAATTTAGTTGGACCGTTCCCGTCTTCTGAGTCACTTTAATCTCACAATCCATCTGATTGGTGAAAAAGGTTTTGAGTTGGACCGTTCCCATTGATCAACCAAACACACATATTTTCCTTTTTGATTCTTGTTACCTTACAATAATATCAGCGTTTCATTTTAAAAAATTTGAAACTTTGTCTCAATGAAGATGACTATGTCGTCTACCGTTTGTGCAAGTTTCAAGTAATAATTGACATATTTGAATTTTTTAGAATTTTTTAAGTAACATATACTTTAGCTTCGAAACATGTGATATTTAAGTATATTCAAGCGAAACATTTAATTATTTCAAGTCGTTAAAGCCCATTTCTTTAGATCTTGGGGTCCTGGTGTGGTAAATCGCTGAGTAATTGAACATGACTTATAAGAGTCTTTAGGGATTCATGACAAGACTGCAGATTACTGTAAGGGGGGTTCTACAGTTTGATATCTGCGGATGCTCTTCATATTCTGTCAATATTATTTGAATTATTATTTTCTGTATAAATCTAGGTCTAGGCTACCAATTTCTTTTGCTGACATGATCATTAAAGGAGTGGAATTACTGCCAACTTACCTGCCTTCTGTCACCGTCTTATTATTTATTAAATAAGGAGCTGCTAAGAAAGTTCGTGACTGGAACAGCTGTTTAGAGGTTTTAAAGAAGTTGGAGTACAGCCCTTATCTTGAGGCGCTTGAAACCTTGATGTCCAAAGCCAAATCGATTGCGATATGACTGGATCCGCTTGACGAACTAGAAAATTAGATCGCAGAAGCCCACGCTTGGCGCGAGAAAATTGCAAAAACATTGTTACGAAAGAACTCATATTATTGATCCCTGATCGAATTCCTTTTCCCGAAACTCGTCGTATTAGGTATGTATTTTTTTATTTAGAATTCCCTGATTACTTTTTCTGTTTTACTAAGACAATGTTCAAAATTAGTTGCATCGCGTTTCCGACGCCGTCTACCCAAAGAAGATCCCTTGAACCCAATCAACGTGACTCAGGTAATCACCCATTTGAGGCAGAGAAGAAGGAAGTTCCTCGACTGATCGTTGGAGCTTTCAAAGAGAGTGAAAACAACTCATTAACTATTAGCTTCAAGCGTATCCGAGTTCAAAACATTCAAGTAAATAGCCTAATTCACTTTACCATTATCGTGAACTATTTTTTTGTGTTTTAACTTAAGAAAAAAGTCCAGATGATCAAGGCCTTGCTCATTACTGTATTCTCCAAGGCAAAGCCCAAGGAGGCATGATCAAATGTGCGCTCTGCAAAGAATGGTTTCATCTTTCGTGTTTAAGAAGAGCGAAGTAACAAGGCCCAGGGGCCAAAAACAAGACAAAGGCAATGCGATCAGCGGAAAAGATGGCCGTTACCTCTAAAGCTATTGTTGTCGTTCAAGACGGACTCGTCTTCATTTCAAGATTCATTTCAAGACGCATCTCATCCTTCATTCGTTGCTACAAATGAAATCGAATAAACTAGAAAGGGAGGGGGGATTTTATTAACCGGATCTATACAGTACCCACCAAACTATTAGGTACACCCCTCTTTTTTCAGTGCATTCTTATGGCACTACGTGTCTTAGAAAAAGTGCATATACTACCCGAACGGCTAGATTTTTTTTCTTTTTTTCCTGAGTAGATCTAATGATGATCTATATTTTTTACACACACAAAATTGTTGTAGGATTAACTGGAAGTTGCAAATGCCCTTTTGTATCTACTTAGAATTGAAATAAAAACTGAGATGGCATATCAAGACTGTATTATGAAATACTTCGTTCCATACCTTAAAAAAAATACAACTTGTGCCTAAATATGTAGACGGAAAGTTGAGCAAATCAAAGGGGAGATGTTAAGTAACAGGAAGGTGCATGCACATCAGCATGCATGTCAGATGAGGCATGGTTGGTCCAGCATGAAACTTGTCGCATAAGTAGTAGACGAGCATCACTCACCACATGTGTGTAACAGCATAGCTTCCTGTAAACACAAATACAATTTAGAATTGAATGGCTTAAAAGAGTAAAAACATTTACTGTATAGTTACTAACTTAAGGACTTGGCTTCGTTTAACCTTTTGGTTGTTCTTACATCCTGTAAACATGACAGGTTGTGAGGATTCTCCAATAAAAAGGCGAGGGATTAATTTTACCTGCAATATAACAAATTAAGGCATAAATATTTTGATTAGCATATACAGAAGCATTTACACTAGTGGATTACCATAGTCATTTGGCGTTCCAAGGGGGCGTTTTTCTGGAAATAATGTTGATCTGGCAATACCTGTTTTATCCCGTTTTCTATGTCCCGTTTAACCCGAACCCAAACAACTATGGAACGCCAAATGTCTCCCTAAAATAATAGCACTCGACTAGTGCTATTTATTTTAGAAATCACTCAAATAATATACGACTGCGTGGCGCCATCTAGCGGTTTCAATCGACGCAATGGATTTTCCCGATTGTTGCATTCATTATCGATTGATAATCGTTTCCACAAGAAAAATGGTGGAAACTCTGTGGAATTGTGGATTGTGGAAAGACTTCTGTTGACTCTGTTCACGCCGTTCATGAGAGTATCAGTTCACGCCGTCCGTGAGTGTCAGTTAACGCCGTTCATAAGATCCACTTGTGTAGATGCTAATGTAGATGCTTATGTAGATGCTGATTATCACAGACAGTTATTCAGTCGAGCGGCGCTGGCGACGCCGTTCAAATGTCCAACTTCTGGACGCATTATTTGTATACAGAGGTGGCGGCGGCCGCCTCCTTACGGTTTAACTAGCGCTCCCACCCGAATTGCGTTTGATTCGAATCGATTCGAATTGATTCGAATCGATTCAACTTGAATTGCGTTTTTTGAGATTTTTCGAATATTCAGTTCAACTCGAATTGGAAAAATCAAAATTCATATTCATTTGAATTGTGATATTTTTGGGTAAATATTCATGGAAATTTACCTAAATATTCATTTCCCGATTCATGAATATTTATTGTGAATATTCACGAATATTTGGGTCAATTCGTGGCAAATTTGGCAAAATTTTCGAAAATATTTTTAGTTTCAATTTCGACCGCTAGATGTGCCACCTCTTCGTTTCGATTAACGAAGGGGATGGGTATTGTTAGGGTTCTTTCAAATGGAAAAATATTCTATTATTATTGAATTATCACTAAATCCAGTCGATTTAAGTGTATTCTACTGCAATTAATTAAAACAGTTAAAATTATGGATGTTTTTGTGTAATATTTCTTGTTTAATTAAAAAAATGAATTTTTAGAATTTTTCGTGATTTCATTCGAATCGATTCGAATTCCATTCGAATGGATTCGAATTGAGTTTTTGGCAATTTGAATCAATTCATATTCAACTCGAATTTCGTTTTCAAAAAAGCAATTCAGCTCGAATTGCGATTTTTGACGCGAATTGATTCGAGTGGGAGCGCTAGTCGCCCCTATAGGCATTAGAAATTTCGAAAAATTTTGAAGCAACTGTAGCTCTAAGAGAGAATGCGGCAAGGACGGATGCAAGACGTTCCACCATCCTCTGATCCACACTGACCGGGGACTTCCAGAGAGAACGGGCACCTCACATTCTGCCAGAACAACGTCCGGTACCATCGCCTTTAGGGTGATCCGCCTCGACGCCATGAATGCTGACGGGGAGCTTGTGCCCATCAATGTCATGTTGGACGCCGGGAGCAACACAACTTTCATCCGCGAGGGATTAGTTCGTTCTCTTCGGATTTCGGGCGAGCGACAGACACTTCGAGTTCAGGGAGTAGGTGATGCGGCTTCAACGCATCTTAATTCTGAAGAATTGTTCCTTCAGCTGAAGACGGCCTTCGGCGACATGGTGACCATTTAGGGCTCGACCCTAAAGACCGTGACACAGCCAGTTCCCGTGTACAATTGGGAGCAGCTTCGCCACCGTTGGACCCACCTTAACGACTTGCCGCCGCTACGTAGCTCCGGCGGAAGAATCGATGTCCTGATTGGTTTAAACCATACAACGCTCATCACATCGACAGATTATCGACTTGGAGCCGACGACGAGCCAGCAGCCATCAAGACTAGGCTAAGATGGACAATCCTTGGTGTGCTGGGATCAGGATCGACGACGGAAGCCCTCTGCCACCGTGCCTTTGCCTCATCAGACGTACACATCACAGCGGAGCTGGTGGAACAACTAAGACGGTTCTGCGACACCGAATCATTCGGTACCGAGTACCAGGGTGCCGGAATATCCAACGAAGATCGATGGGCAGTCGCGAGGCTGGACGCTGAGACCACCCAGATAGCACAGTGCAGTCCCAAAGACGTCCCAAACACGCCACTTTGAGACGTCTGAGATGTACTTGGAACATAGCAGATTCCCAAGTTTACATGCCTTGGACGTCTTTTACGTATGGCCAATGTCCGCTTCGACGAGATCCGATAGCGGTTCCTATCCGGTCCCATTGGATGGACCTTGGACGGGAATTGGACGGGATTTAGATGTAAATGGAACCATTGAGATGCATTTTAAACGTCTTTTATACGAATAATATCCTCGTTCTTTTTAAATTTCATCGCGGATGCATACATGGCTGAATAGGAATGAACCACGCTCAATTTATTATAAAATCAAGAGACTCAGTAATATTTTGGAAACAAACTCAAATTTATTTTAATTCTTCATATACAACAGAAACATAAAATAGTCAAATTACTTCGCAGAGACAATGACAAATTAGTCTTTAGTTTAGTAGGTTTCTTCTTGTTCCTCGTCTTCTCCACTCTGGCTTCCATCGTCAGTTTGTTTCGACGCATATCTTGGGCAGTGACGTAGCCAGTTCTTTATCTTCGCTTCAACTGCATCTCTTGTCAAAGAATTGTGTGCTTCACGAACTCCATCTGAAATGGTAAAAGTATGAAAAACGTTAAAAAATTGACGGAAGAAATGTTACAATAAAAATGTATTCTAAATACTAAGCACTCACCAATTACAATCTCGCAAATAGTGGTTGACTTGAAAGCCACTTTATCTTCATTCAGGCCTAGATAACAGAAACAACTGCCACACCGGTAGGTCATGATTGACTTCATGACCCTTCCAACCATGGAATTCGTAGTCCCTCCTATCCCAATGACGAACGTCTTCTGCAATAACCAAGATGAATATAAAATTTAGATCATTATTATTAGAGGAATGTTTGAAATTTACCATTTTAGATGCATTATGTTGAACTTTCAGTAGCTTTGTCAAGTTCCTCGCATCCTGTATAGTCTTCATAGGCAGCTGAAACAATTCCGTAATGGAAGGTAAATCTGGTTGGGGTGGAGCACTGTTTTTCAACAGCAACGTCAGTAGGTCTAGCACCTCCCGCTGATTAGCCTTCACAACTTCAATGCCTCTAGCTAACGCCTCCACCCGTTGCAAGATAACACCTATTTTTCCTGAGATAAAGAAAATGCATGTAAAAAAATAGATTCCCTGGAATCAACACTACATGAAAATCTTACTTGCATCCACTTCCGGGTTGGTGGGAGCTGATGGTGATGGAGTTGATTTCCTAGCTATGGTAGCTGATGGTGATGGAGTTGATTTTCTAGCTACGGCTAGCTGCTGTCGTGGTATAACAGGAGAGGACATAATCTCATCCGTAACACCATTCCTGTCGTCAAAGGAATTGGATCTTTCTAAATGGATAGAAAAGATAAATGTTATACTCAAAATTTTCCACTAATTTTTGTACTCGTACTTACCGTTCTCAGTAGATTCAATTCTTGGCCTGGTGTGGCTAACTTCATTTGAAGATTGAGAAGAAAAAAACGTGTTGATGTTGAGACCGTTCGGAACAGGTGGCAATGTCATATGTGTGTCTGATAAATTTGCTGATACCGAAGCATTCTGGGAAGGTCTTGCTGGACCTAGAAACATCAATTCTGTAAAAAGTAACTTCGAGAAAAATAAATTAAAGTGCTTACTACGTTTCTTCTTCTTTCTTGACGAGTTCTCCTTGTTCTTTCTATTTCCGTCGTCGCTAGATTCACTCGTATCTTCACTTAGATACCTTCTTGTTTTCTGTTTTTCTCGCTTTCTTTTTCCTTTTTTATGTCCATCAACGTCAGTCGAGCTGGGAGCAACTGATTCTCCGGCAATAGCAAGAGGCAACTTAGCCTTGGCTTCTGCATACGTTTCTGCAGAAAGAAATCAGTATTACTTTAAAAATTAACCTCGGTAGAATAGTACATGAAATACTTACTGAAAGTAGCAATGAGGTGAGCATCATAACAGTCCCATGTAGCTTTATCACAATCCACTGACTTCGATACTTTTTTTTCCAATGTTGAACGAGCAAATGCACCTGGAGGCCACCAACACTGACCTGATGAGTACCATGAACTGGGGACAACTTCTACTTCGGTCTCATGTTCACCTATTATATACTCCACTACAAGAAACATTTCACCTGCGAAAGAATGCAATTAGAAGATTGAAAAGGCTAATTTGTAGCTACATCGTGAAAGGAAACCGCATACGTTTTAGTGTTTTACTAACTCACATGAACAAGAAGATCGTAAATTTTTAAAAGTTATATACGTTTTGTTGTAATATTTACCCCGTTCTGGCATATGTTAATATCCCTTTATTGAAAGCAAATAAATTCCAGGACACACGAGACGAGACACACGAGACACGACGCTTGGTGAGACGACAGAGCAGAAGACAGACGCTACAAAATGGAGTTGTCAGATTTCTTAAAAGACCACCTGGAATTAACCAAAAAAATATAAATATTAGGATTACGTTATGTAATGACTTTTAAATACCCTTGAAGAAGAATCGAGAATGGGAAACATCGTAGAGGAAATAAAAAAATAATCGCTGCATTTCTTTTAATGGAAAAAAATTTGGAAATCCTGAAAAAAAAAATTTGATACTCTTTTTGCAAGCCAATTAACTTTAAACATCCGTAAATAACCTTTCAAGAGCCGAGAGATGTTAATAATGGAATCTTCAGTTACATCGACTTGCAAGATTGAAGCTATGCGTTGCTTTGCATATGTAATGGAAAAACAGCGAAGTCATAAAGACTATGAACTGCTGTTGGCAGCAGCATTGCTTTGCATTTCAAGGACTTTATAGGCCAACGTTGTAATTGAGAAAGTCGTCTTGCACAAACTATTCCGAGTCTGGAAGATGGTAAGGGGGAAGAATAGTGGCTAGTTTTGTGAAGAAAACTATGCCCGACCAAGAAAATTCCTTCTTTACTCTTCAATAAATTGGCAATTTTTACAATCGTTTGGTCCTGAAGGATTGCGCAACAATCTGCGTCGTTATCTGTACGAAAAGTCCATGAGTGACATTGGAGAAACTTGAACTGAACGCCACGACAGCCATTTATCATCGGCCCTTGAGTGTGTTTCTTTTTCAATACGAAAGGTGAGACAGCACAATTTATCCGTGGTACTAGATTTAACTGGATCTCATCAAGTCTTCGGATAACTTGGGCTAAGGGTTGATTATGTTTTCGCAAAAGATGTTTAATGTCCTGCAGATAATTTTCGAAAGCAAAAGCGCTGAAAGAATCAAGATTGCCAAAGTGACGTACATCGTCTGCCAAGTGAATTAAATTATGAACGTTGTAGCTGAGAAATTCTTTGCCGTAAATTTCTTTTGCCTCCGTCACGAACAGCACAAGCAACTGTTTGGCGTAGTCGTTAAACTCTTTGCAGAAATGTTGTGCTACCAAAAGTTTGACCGCAACATGAAAAAGAAGGAAATCTTCGTAAAGGCGTTTTGGTAGCACATTTTTCAATACAATCGGACCAGTATACAATAAAAATTCTCTTAGTTCGGTGGCTTTCCACCTTGCTAATTCCGCTAACGACCGCGATTTACGACTGAATTCTGAAGGAATGTAACTTGCCAAAAAAATTAAAAAGCTCGAGATTGTGTTTTTCTGAGTTTGGCTTAATCTACACGAAAGAGGACCTTTTATCCATTGCCACAACAATTTACGCATGACCCCCAAACAGCAAAGGTGCATGTAATCTAGGGGAAAGGTGGCCACCATATCAATTGGCAACTGCTCTAAAATTGACCGACCTGTGTGATGCTCGTCTTGTCGTTGACTTCGGAAAGTTGCATCGGTACGCAATGGGGCTTTCTCGTTCAAAAATACGATTCTACCTTCAAAATCCCCTTCCTCTGTACACTTTGAGCAACTGAAATAACCGCTGTGTGTTTTTGTGTAAGCAATGAAAGCCCTTGCCGGCGCATCGCAAACAAATCCAAATATAACGAGTGTCAAGACCTCACCGTTATACAATATGCCTTTTTCAAGCAAATCTAACATTTCTGTTGTGAAATCAGAAAGGAAAACATTTGCATCAGATGGCTTGGAAGGCCCATGATTAGCGCTCCCACCCGAATTGCGTTTGATTCGAATCGATTCAACTTGAATTGCGTTTTTGAGATTTTTCGAATATTCAGTTCAACTCGAATTGGAAAAATCAAAATTCATATTCATTTGAATTGTGATATTTTTGGGTAAATATTCATGGAAATTTACCTAAATATTCATTTCCCGATTCATGAATATTTATTGTGAATATTCACGAATATTTGGGTCAATTCGTGGCAAATTTGGCAAAATTTTCGAAAATATTTTTAGTTTCAATTTCGACCGCTAGATGTGCCACCTCTTCGTTTCGATTAACGAAGGGGATGGGTATTGTTAGGGTTCTTTCAAATGGAAAAATATTCTATTATTATTGAATTATCACTAAATCCAGTCGATTTAAGTGTATTCTACTGCAATTAATTAAAACAGTTAAAATTATGGATGTTTTTGTGTAATATTTCTTGTTTAATTAAAAAAATGAATTTTTAGAATTTTTCGTGATTTCATTCGAATCGATTCGAATTCCATTCGAATGGATTCGAATTGAGTTTTTGGCAATTTGAATCAATTCATATTCAACTCGAATTTCGTTTTCAAAAAAGCAATTCAGCTCGAATTGCGATTTTTGACGCGAATTGATTCGAGTGGGAGCGCTACCCATGATAGATACCTATCAAGAAAGGTTTGGAATGTGAAAAGCCACTAAGTCTACCCAGAATCGGCCAAAATTGGCTACCGGAACTTTTAGCTATGGGCACACCGTCAACATTTATCAGCAATTTGATACGTTTGGAAGGAATGCGTTTCACTTGCATTCTTTGAAGAGTTGACAAGATTCCTTTTTCAACATCACAGTGATAGTAGTGTCCTGGGCCAACTACTTTTGTTGCAGTGCGACGAATAGTTTTCAGAAGTGTTCGACAACTTTTAGGAAGGTTGGATGTGTCAAAGTCTGAGAATGATTTCAGGAGCACAAGTAATTTGTCTACATGCGATTGCGGAATCTGGCACTGAACAGCCCAAGAGGCAAGACTTTCACGAAACTCACATGTGTTAATATTGTGTTCCTCACAGTCGAAAAATGTGTCATCTTCCTCCACTTCATAACACGTTTCAGTTTCTTCTTCACAGTCTACATAAATTTCATCATCGCTGTCACTGTCAGGTTCTGTATCACTATGATTCATGTCACTGTCGACAACTTCTGCAATGCAATAATCTTGTAATGAGTTGTTATGTAATATATCACTTTGATCACTGTTTGATTCACTGGCACCAGTCACACTTTGGTTAGCAGAGGAATATTGCTCGGCATCTTCCTGGTAACACGCACTTCCGTTAACCAATATTTGCTGAATGCGTCTGCGTTTTTGTCTTGAAGAAACACTGGCAGCCATTATTGTCAACACTGAATCTTACAAGTCCCTACCGAAAACCGTTCATAAATAGAAATAAAAATTAATTGGAACAAAATAAAACGTATGGCCGTATTACTTCGTAATATACCGTATTATGGCGTAAATTGAAGTTGTAAAACGTCAAAACATCCATCCACAATTTAAAAACATCCGTCCGCCATCTAGCGCTGAAGATTGGAGTCTAAGTTATTGCTTTACTCACGCGACTCATGTATACAGACACAATTTGTTTCTAATATAATGTTGTAAGCTCAATCAACAAACAGAGCTTTGGATATTTAGTAATAATAATACCTTGTTGAGGAAAACAATCCATTAACTGAAGCAACACACAGAGATAGTCTTTTCCAGTTTTCTCACACGAGGCAGAACACAGACGACGTTCTTCAAGTCCGCGTGAGTGTGAACGTTGCCAAACTGACTGAACACTCCAGTAAAAAGAGTTTGTTCCATTATTTATGAATAAACAATAAGAAATCTAAAGCTTGAAGGATTATTTTCATTAAATAAAGAAAATCAAAATATATTATTTTTAAAAAATTCCATAGAAAATTTATTGAACTGGCCATCTAGTGAGCAGAACGTTAACACCGTCATAAAAGGGAATAAGAAAATTTCGCCGCGTTAAAACAAAGACATGTGATCAAAAAATTTTCTAAGTCTTGACCGAGAGCCAGAAGAAAAGAAATGGGACGGGCTAAGGACATCAACGGGGCACCAATGATATACAGGAGTAAAAAGGAAAGTATTATTTTTTCAAGGGCTCAGGTTTAGACATCTTTTGGATGAACCCGTCGCAGTCGTGCCATTGGTACGGCTTTGGAACTACCCCGGGACACCAATTCCTATCTGGGCAAGAAGCTGGATGTGGGTTACCAGGCCCCAATTTTCTGGAAGGATGAAGAGCCTCAATTGCTGCCCGACAACCGGAGTGTAGCTGATTCCCGTATTCGTCCGCTTTTGAACAAATTTGCAAGAGATCCAGCCTATGAGAAACACTATCGAGAGTCGATGTCAAGAACTTTGCCGAAGATTATGCAAGGCACCTGTCTCCCAGAGAGGTCGAGGAGCGGCCAACTCGATATTGGCTACCCCATTTTACAGTACCCAAGGTTGCCGGCCGTCCTGAGCTGTGGTTGGTTTTTGACGCAGCCGCTAAATACCACGGGAGGAGCCTTAACGACTACGTCACACCTGGTCCAGCACTTCGAAATCCGCCCCCAGTGGTCATTCTGCACTTCCGGGAAGGAGAGGTGGCGTGGTCGGCAGACATAGGAGCCATGTTCAGCCCTATCCGACTAGACGACGTGGATCGACGCTACCTTCGATTCCTCTGGCCGGAAGAAGACGGAACATTGGCATCGTGTGAGATGACACGGGTGACCTTTGGTGTCTCATGTTCGCCCTATACGGCCATCCGAACGACCTGAAGATCAGCAGACGACGCCGCCGTAGACCAGGGTGAGGCGGCAGCCGCCATCCGGAGATATCTCTACGTGGACGATTACCTGGATTCCAGCAAGACCACTGACGAGGCGATGCGCCGGGCGACAGCAGTCAACAAGGCTCTGAGCAGTGGCGACTTCCACCTGAACCAACGATGTACGCCTGCTGGAGCAGCTTTCGATTCCGGACCCAAAGGAGAGTGGCGTCAACACGGTCAACCTTGGCGCTGACGACGCCGAGATGGTCCTTGGCGTCACCTGGAGGCCCGCCACTGATGTTTTAGGGTTTCGTGTCCGGTTGGCAGAGATCAACTATACACGTGCCGGCCTCCTTTCTAAAGTTGCCGGATTGTTTGATCCCCTCGGCGCCGCAGCCCCAATCACCGTTAAAGCCAAGATACGTCTTTGCCACCTTGGCGTGAAAGGCCTGAAATGGGAGGATGCGGTGATTGGACCAGACCGTGAATGGTGGGAGAACTATTTCGATACAATGCAGCAGCTAAAGACGGTGGAATTTGCCCGCTGCCGGACCGAACTGGACACGTTCGTGGACGCCTCTGAAGAGGCCTGTGCCGCCGTATGTTTTATCCGCAATGTTTACAGTGACCACCGAGTGATCGTGCGCTTCATCAAGGCAGTGACAAATTTGGCTCCGCTGAAAACAGTGTCCGTGTGCAAGTTGGAGCTGAACGCTGGACTTCTTGGAGCGCGTTTGGCCCGTTTTGTGGAATCTTCATTGACCCAGAAGATCACAGCGCGTCGTTTCTGGACCGATAGCAGTACGGTGCGTAATTGGGTTCGAGCGTTATCTGGTGACTACCAGGTCTATGTGAGCAACCGTATCGGCGAAATCCAGACCCTATCAGACCCTTCGGAGTGGCGTTTCGTCCCGGGAGTCCTAAACCCAGCGGATGCGGCGACCCGCTCTCAACTGGATTACCGGGCAATCCCAGCGTGGTGGTTGGACGGACCACCCTTTTTGTATCAAGAGGAGACGGCCTGGCCACAAGACCTCCCCTGGACCTTGGAAAAGGCGGAGATGTTTGGGGCCCGCGCCCATGTGAGTGACGTCGTGTCGGAGAAAATAGTGCCATTCGACTGGAAGACGGTGAAGATAGCTGCCAGCGACGTGCCCACTCTCATCAGATTACAGAATGACTATCTCGATCTCGTCCGACGGTGCCAGAGGGAGACCTATCCCGATGAGATAAGCAGACTGGAGCGTGGAAAAGTGATTCGCCCTACATCAACCTTGCAGCCCTTGACCCCCTTTTTGGATGCTGATAAGGTGTTGCGGCTTGGAGGCCGTCTCAGCAGAGCGAATTTACCGTACGAGGTCCTCAACCCGCCGATTCTGAATGGCCGACATCTGTTAGCGCGAGCAATCATCCGCGCCTTTCATGAGCAGCTTCATCATTCTGAAACTGACATGGTGCTTGCCCAGGTGCGACAACATTTCTGGATCACAGCAAGAAGAAAGGCGGTCAAGAGAGCTCGCAACGAGTGTCTGGGGTGTCGGCGTTTCCGACCAAAAGCAGCGCTACAGATGATGGCGGACGTTCACAGGGCCGGCTAAGTGCTCACCAGCCTCCGTTCACCTACACCTCCGTCGACTATTTTGGCTACATTGACATCTCCTACCACAGAGGGACGGCCAAGCGATGGGGCGTCCTGTTTACGTGTTTAGTGACGCGTGCCGTGTACGTCGACGTGGCGATCTCTCTATCAGCCAACGATTTCTTGCTGGTTTTGCGCCACTTCGTTTCTATCTACCACAAGCCAGCTGAGATGTTCTCCGACAACGGAACTAATTTGACCGGGGTGGAGCGACTACTACGTGAAGAGCTGGAGAGACTAAAGTAGAGTTCGGCGTTGGAGACGGAGCTCAAAGCTCTCGGGATTCGATGGTGGTTCCAGCCAGCCCAGACACCCCACTTTGGTGGAGCTCACGAATCACTGGTGCGTTCGGTCAAGCGAGCGCTCTACCCCGTGCTGGACAAGGAGTTGAACGGTCAGCGTAAACCGAGCGAGGAGATTCTTCTGACGCTCCTGTTTGAGGTGTCGGGACTGCTCAATTCCCGCCCACTGACTTATGTCAGCTCAGATGAGGACGATATTCGGCCCTTGACGCCGAACGATTTTTTGAATCGCGCGCCAATTGCGGATCTACCGGTGGGTGATTTCTCTCGTGCCTTACCACGGGACCACTACCGGTACGTTCAACGGATGGCGGCCCGCTTCTGGGACCTGTGGCATGGAGCATTCCTGCAGTCCATGATCTCGTGACGCAAATGGACAAGACCAGCCCGGAACTTAGCGGTTGGCGATTTCGTGCTCGACGATTGGAAGGATGCACCGCGAGGACGCTGGCGGACCAGAAAGGTTGTGAGAACGTATCCGGGAAAAGATTAACTAGTTCGAGCGGTAGACGTCGAGTTTTCTACAGGGATATTGCGCCGTAAATCTAATCAACTCGCCTTATTGGAACCAAGCTCACTCTCTGCGGAAGCCGGATCCAGTTCGGGGGAGAATGGTTCGGCGGATGCTGTTTAGCTTTCGTTAATTTTAATGGCGCCACTTGTCCTACCACTGTTTAGCCTCATTTCCCCCTTTCCCCTGTCAATCAAAGTCATCTTCTTTGTGATATCGTCCTTTCCAATTTTTCTGAACTGAAGTGACTCTTGCCCTGACAGATAATTACTTGTATTCGCGTTTTGAGTATTGTGACCAAATTGTTCTGACGTGCAGTCTCAGACGTGGTCGACACATGAAATTTGTGACAAGGTGGCAATTCCCACACCTCCTCTCTTAGAGCGAGTTATCAAAGGAGGACGGAATAACAAGACAACCACAGAAAACAAAGTGAAAAAGAGAAAGGAAAGTAAATAACGCGCTAGATAAAATGTCTGTCTTTGTGTCGTTCGTTGAACGCAGATATGGAACTCATCACGAAACAATCATTTTTACTCCGCCTGAGTGTGCGAGGGATGAACGGGGGTTGAGGTGCTTATTAAACTTGGCCAGATTACCAGGTGTGTCGAGTGTGTAAGGCAATTCCGTCAAAAGCATTTTTCAATTTTGATTGGTTTCTTTATAAACGGGGCCCAACCACTGATCCAGAGAATAGAGACCCGTCAACGTTTGATGGATGAATTTTTGACTTTTTAAAAAATTCTTTCAATAAGAAATTACAATAAATAAGGTGTAGATATCATATTTTATTCAATCTAGTCCATTATTTATCCGTTGGATTCTGTTGTTCTTCGTGGGATTTGTCGTGTTCGAAACGAATCAGCCGTAATTTTCTTGTTGTCTCTCTCCAATCCAGCGCTATACAGTGGGTACCGAAAGTATCCGAACGGCTGAGAGGATCAGTAGGGAAAACGCGTTTTTCAAAACGCTCCCAAAAATAGAATTCTCGGTGGAATTCGATAAAATTTTTTTCAAAGGTTAATATTAGGGCGGGGTATCATGTGATTTTTTTTGGGAATTTTTCGACAACGCGATATGTGGTTTTTATCGCGTTGCGTAAGTATCCGTACGGCCGAGAGGCCTAGTAGGGAATGGGCTTACTTTGGAGGCCTGTCATTCGGTATCTACGTAATATTATAGGGTATGAAAGTTCTTAAAAAAAAGAGCTGCATTAGCTCTATGTGTGGTCATAAGATCACATTTTTCAAATTTCATTTATAGTAATGAAATCGAAATTGAAAACACGAATTATAAGTTTTCCGTTTTCTTCCCCTCGATTCCCCATCACCAGTGTTGCCATATCAAAAAATATTTATCCTTTCTCTTTCTCCCTCTTCCATCCAAGGGAAGAAAGAGATTTTGAGATATGGCAACACTGGTGATGGGGAATCGAGGGGAAGAAAACGGAAAACTTATAATTCGTGTTTTCAATTTCGATTTCATTACTATAAATGAAATTTGAAAAATGTGATCTTATGACCACACATAGAGCTAATGCAGCTCTTTTTTTTAAGAACTTTCATACCCTATAATATTACGTAGATACCGAATGACAGGCCTCCAAAGTAAGCCCATTCCCTACTAGGCCTCTCGGCCGTACGGATACTTACGCAACGCGATAAAAACCAGATATCGCGTTGTCGAAAAATTCCCAAAAAAAATCACATGATACCCCGCCCTAATATTAACCTTTGAAAAAATTTTTATCGAATTCCACCGAGAATTCTATTTTTGGGAGCGTTTTGAAAAACGCGTTTTCCCTACTGATCCTCTCAGCCGTACGGATACTTTCGGTACCCACTGTATACGCCGCTGGCACGCATTGCTTAAACACGCGCTAGACTGGAGCTGCGCTATGCATTGTGCTCATTATCACGGTAAATTACATATCGGATTCAGGCACACACAGATTCAATCCAGATGATCAGAGTTGCCTGTTAGCTGTTGAAACACAAACGAAATAATTCAATAGATTTATGCAAATGCGAGTGACTCCTATATCCCGCGCGGAAGACACAAATAATACACGCAAGTCCACACACTTAATACCCCAAGTGCTTGTGGGACCCCTGGGACCCTTGTCTTTCGTGTGAGAAGAAAAAAATCCTTATTATGAAACGTTGAAAAATTAACCAAGATGTGAAGAAATAAACATTCCTCAGTCTAATTTTAAAATGTGAAATCAAATATTTTCTGAATTGTTGTCTGAAGTTGCAAATGCCCTTTTGTATCTACTTAGAATTGAAATAAAAACTGAGATGGCATATCAAGACTGTATTATGAAATACTTCGTTCCATACCTTAAAAAAAATACAACTTGTGCCTAAATATGTAGACGGAAAGTTGAGCAAATCAAAGGGGAGATGTTAAGTAACAGGAAGGTGCATGCACATCAGCATGCATGTCAGATGAGGCATGGTTGGTCCAGCATGAAACTTGTCGCATAAGTAGTAGACGAGCATCACTCACCACATGTGTGTAACAGCATAGCTTCCTGTAAACACAAATACAATTTAGAATTGAATGGCTTAAAAGAGTAAAAACATTTACTGTATAGTTACTAACTTAAGGACTTGGCTTCGTTTAACCTTTTGGTTGTTCTTACATCCTGTAAACATGACAGGTTGTGAGGATTCTCCAATAAAAAGGCGAGGGATTAATTTTACCTGCAATATAACAAATTAAGGCATAAATATTTTGATTAGCATATACAGAAGCATTTACACTAGTGGATTACCATAGTCATTTGGCGTTCCAAGGGGGCGTTTTTCTGGAAATAATGTTGATCTGGCAATACCTGTTTTATCCCGTTTTCTATGTCCCGTTTAACCCGAACCCAAACAACTATGGAACGCCAAATGTCTCCCTAAAATAATAGCACTCGACTAGTGCTATTTATTTTAGAAATCACTCAAATAATATACGACTGCGTGGCGCCATCTAGCGGTTTCAATCGACGCAATGGATTTTCCCGATTGTTGCATTCATTATCGATTGATAATCGTTTCCACAAGAAAAATGGTGGAAACTCTGTGGAATTGTGGATTGTGGAAAGACTTCTGTTGACTCTGTTCACGCCGTTCATGAGAGTATCAGTTCACGCCGTCCGTGAGTGTCAGTTAACGCCGTTCATAAGATCCACTTGTGTAGATGCTAATGTAGATGCTTATGTAGATGCTGATTATCACAGACAGTTATTCAGTCGAGCGGCGCTGGCGACGCCGTTCAAATGTCCAACTTCTGGACGCATTATTTGTATACAGAGGTGGCGGCGGCCGCCTCCTTACGGTTTAACTAGCGCTCCCACCCGAATTGCGTTTGATTCGAATCGATTCGAATTGATTCGAATCGATTCAACTTGAATTGCGTTTTTTGAGATTTTTCGAATATTCAGTTCAACTCGAATTGGAAAAATCAAAATTCATATTCATTTGAATTGTGATATTTTTGGGTAAATATTCATGGAAATTTACCTAAATATTCATTTCCCGATTCATGAATATTTATTGTGAATATTCACGAATATTTGGGTCAATTCGTGGCAAATTTGGCAAAATTTTCGAAAATATTTTTAGTTTCAATTTCGACCGCTAGATGTGCCACCTCTTCGTTTCGATTAACGAAGGGGATGGGTATTGTTAGGGTTCTTTCAAATGGAAAAATATTCTATTATTATTGAATTATCACTAAATCCAGTCGATTTAAGTGTATTCTACTGCAATTAATTAAAACAGTTAAAATTATGGATGTTTTTGTGTAATATTTCTTGTTTAATTAAAAAAATGAATTTTTAGAATTTTTCGTGATTTCATTCGAATCGATTCGAATTCCATTCGAATGGATTCGAATTGAGTTTTTGGCAATTTGAATCAATTCATATTCAACTCGAATTTCGTTTTCAAAAAAGCAATTCAGCTCGAATTGCGATTTTTGACGCGAATTGATTCGAGTGGGAGCGCTAGGTTTAACTGATCCGTCTCATTCCGCCTCGTCCAGCCGGTCAAACAGCAGGAAAACATATACCCACAGATCTTCAGCGTCGACAAATCGACCAAAAGTACAAAAGTTGGACATTTGACAGAAGATGGACACCAGCGCCGCTCCACTCTCTTGAATAACTGCGTCCAGATGCACGTCAACAACCACCGCAAAGACTCATCCAGCCATCATCCCGTTAAATATACCGTGATGTGTTTAATCACATCTTCCAAATTGGAAACTAAATAAGCGCCTTTGATCATTTATGTAAAGGGCGCTTTATAAATCGAATATAATAATAATTCAATAAGGATTCCCCAGCACGCTTCTTGGCGAACCCGGCGAGCTTTCTACGTTGGAAATATGTCCCGAGAGTTTTTTGTTTCTTCCGGCTCTCTATTACGAATGTTTTTATTCGATACCGGCGGTCAATTTTTCCAACCCAGAACTTTCGTTAATGAGCTCGTCGTTCAAAAACTCAACATTGTCGTGGCGCATTCATCCAGGGAAAGTTTGGCCCTTACGGAAAAATCTCATTAAAACTCATAAAGAAATACATGAGAATAACCTTAATTCTCATTCATTTTGTCGTGATATTTTGGTGAGATTAACAGCAAAATATCATTTATTTGATGACTTTTGATGAGAATTTGGGACATTTTCAAGTTTAAAATCAGCCGTTAATCATTAATTTCATGTGAACAAAGTGAGAATTATGTTATTTCTCATCTAAATATAAATGATTAGTCGCGTAAATATAATGATTTCTGACTGAGGTTTCACTGTAATCTCGCTAAATTTCACACTTTTCACCCAAAATTATCATCTAAATATCAACTATAAGTCACCAATGTATAATGATATCTGGCTCAGTTTTCACGTAAATCTCTCTAAATTTATGGCTATTTCACCTGATAATCACCACAACAATTTATGATTAACGGCTGATTTTAAACTTGAAAATGTCCCAAATTCTCATCAAAAGTCATCAAATAAATGATATTTTGCTGTTAATCTCACCAAAAGCAATAAGAAAAAATGAATGAGAATTAAGGTTAATCTCATGTATTTCTAATCAAACTTCGTTGATGACACAACTTCAGGAAGACATCGCAAAATGTCGTGATGTCTAATTAGTTTTAGGTAGTTCTTCGGGTTTGGATTTGGCTGCCTGGTCGCGTAAATAATTCGTCACCTTCTGGTTAAACTCTCCAATGTGTTTATCAGGATGTCGTTTTAAGATGTACTCTGAATATGAAATAAGGAATGTTCAGAAAAACGAATGAAATGCAAACTTTAAATTTCCTTACTTGCAACAGCGTTCACTTTGTCAACGGGCAACGCAGGCTTTGTGGTTCGTTTCCCAGTAAGGGATTTTGTTGTCAATTCTTCTACTGTGAATACTTTGCCCATCATAAGTGAAATCATCTTCGTGAAATTATTTCGAGCCATCATGTTGCAATAGTCTAAATCTTCGGAGGACATATGTTGTAGCATTTGTGTTTTGTAATCATCGGCATTAGACTGCAAAATAAGAAAAATAGTTAGACAGAACAGTTGTAAGAGATAAAAGTATGAGAAATATACTTTAGAGTTAGATCCATCGGGAGAGCTGGACAACGTGACTGGCCTCGTTAATGGTGGGCTTGATGCCCCTTCAGATGAGTCACTGAAATTAGTCGTTCTGGCTGGTCGATCCAAGGCTTGCCTCATTAGATGAGACCTTTGCAGAGTTGAGACAATAGATGGAAGGTCTAAAAAAGAATTAGATTTAAATGTGTTTTGCTATCTAATACTAAAAAAAATTACCTCTCTGTAAGATTAGGTTGTGTCTTTTTAACTCTTCATTTTCCAATTTGAGGCGGTCCCTCTCTCTGATTACTTGAGCAAGTTGATCCTTTACGTCTTGTTTGGATTCAGAAATTGAAGTAGGTGATACTGAATCATCAGAATTCTGGATCGAACAAAAAAAAATGTTAGCTGACTACAACTTAAGACTAACATTGGGAATTAACCTGATTGATGCGCTGAATCCTGAATTGCTGATGAGGTTCACCTGTACCTCTCTCACCATTAATTTCATCGAACAAAGATTGAGGGATGTCTTCTTCACATGAGGACCCTGATGAAGATGATGCGCTTTCCAGTGACTCAGAAGGAGGTTTGGGAGGTTTCTTTTTTGCCGGAGTGGTTTCTTTTGTTAAAGACTTCATTAGTTCTTCAAACTTAGTCTTTCCTCGTTCCTGGGTAGACTTCTTCTTCGCTGTACAGAAAGAAAAAAACATAACAATTAGTTCAACAGTAAGATAAGCACACAGAAGTAAGAAAAAATTACCTCCACAGGTAAGTACTCTTGCCGGGTAGCTTTTCCAGCCTTCTTTTGGACGATCCTTCTCTTTCCCCTGGTGTTCAACGTCGTCGACCAGCTTTGCATCTTTCAACTGCAATTTGTTTTTCACGGAAGAAACACTTTGCACAGTAAACTTTTGTTCAACTTCCCAAAAAACTGCCACATATTTGATAGCGTGCTTGTTAGCCATAGTGGGAGGCGTATCAGTGACAATGACAATGACTCGCAAAAAAGACGCCAAGACGCCACAACTGTACCCAAGACAACGATCAACGCCATTGGCATGGTTGCCAAGTTTTATTAAATAATTGCATGGTGCAATTTAATACCGGGGGGTTGAGCACTCATAAATCACGAGGTTTTTCAATAATCAGCTGTGAATTTGATATAGATGGAGTTGTAAGATGATAATCAAAAGAAAGTGAATAAATAGCCTGTATTGAAATCGACAACGTGAGAGATTAACATTTGAAGTTATTTATTAAATTATTCACTAATCCCGGTCAATTAAATTGGACAAAACGGCTAGAATCAAGATTGGCGTTTGTTTTATAACGATACATTTGCATTTGATTAAATTTAATGATAGCAAAACTAACTGGCCAGGACCGACAATTTCAACTAAGTGCATGGGAAGGGAAGATATTTTTTTAATAAAAGATAAACGCCTTGAAAAAATAAAATATTTTTCCGGAAAAGCAGCAACTGTGCTTCGGTGCACATAAAAACTTAATAATTCATGAATTTCACCGTTGCTTGTGGTAATATAGCAATTTTTTCGCCTTGATGCTAATTTGTGACTTTCAACTGAAAAAAGTTCTCTTTGGCCTCCGGAGGCCCATTTTCTCGTTCATGATGCGTTTTAGAACATACAAATCGTAAGCTTAACCTTAATCATAAGTTCCGTACGTTGATATTTTGCCTTGACTTGTTTTTAACTCTATTTGTATCACAACATCTTTTGAAACTGTAGTGGCGCGCTAATTTGTATTTGAATAAATTGATGAAGACTATTACGTTGTCCCTCTTCCACTTCTAGTCATTTTGCTGTATGACAGCTGCTTTTCATGTCCTACATATCCGGCCACTGATCACAACAGTCCTTTTGCTATCTTTTTACAATCATTATCCGTTTCGATACAACTGTGTGCAAGTGTCAAATGAATACATGTGTATTCATGCAACATCAAATTTTGCTCCTTACGAAGCCGTCGATATTTCTGCAATTGAATTGGGAGCCTGTAAAACAAACGTGTGCGGCCATTTGAAAAGAAAATGTTTCGTGAGATATTGATGATGGCCCACATATCAAAAGGACGAAAGAGGAGAGAGTAATAGATTGCGAGGCAACCCCCGACGGCTAAAACATTTTGATTGGTACACTACGGACGAGAGAGACATGTCGGCGAAAATTTTTCCTTTCCATTTTTCTTTTGCATACTAATCATCTCATTTTATTTTTTTATTTTTACGATTTAGAGTCATCCCGTTCCGCCTTGTGAACAGGTTTCTGAGCGTGAAGAAATGGCTGCTGCGCAAGAAACACCAAGTGAAGCTGGCCAGGATGCGCGGCTGGCGCGGCTATTGGGTCTGCCTGAAAGGGACGACGCTCACATTCTTCCCGTGCGACTCCCGCGAGGGCCACCACGTCGAAGCCGCACCCAAGCATCTCATCATCGTCGACGGGGCCATCATTCAGCCCATACTTGAGCATCTGCAGCGTGACTTCATCTTTTGTCTCAGCACAGCGTTCGGAAATGTCTATCTCTTCCAGGTAAATAGACTCAACCACCATCCATCTATTCCCCTATTCCACCTTATTTCCTATCCCAGTCCGTCCTGTAAGCCATCCGTCAATCGATTATTGTTCACTCGCGTGACCTTTTCATTCACATCATCTGACTATTTGACTGAAATTATCAAACCAAATATCACGGTAGCTTATATGTCTGAAGGCATACGGGGGTAGAGTGAAATCAACAATTTTAACCGAGTTTACAACGTTGGCGGAAAATTCAAAATTGCACTTGACGAGCAAATGCAGGACTCCACTTTCCAGTCTGTGTAACTGATGCATATGGGAAAAACTTGCAAAGTTTTGGAGATAAATAACGAAAGTGTTCTTCAACAGTATGTCCATTCAATGCAGCGTAGGTTTCAGGCTGTGATAAATGCAAAAGGAGAACAAAACATCAATAAAAAATGTATTCATTCGTATGACATCAGCCTAGCAATGTGATGATTCGCACACAAACAGTTAACCAAGCTTAAGTCTTGTATTTTTTATGTCAATAAAAAGTTTGGTTCTGTTTCTAAAAAAATTCATTATTGACAAGTGATTAACAACTTTACATTTTTATTGCATCAAACAATTTTGTAACAATTTCAAATCGACTTTACTCAAATTGGAATTATTCTCCACCATCTTCCTTTTTTTAGGTGACAGAATTCAGGCTCCCTTAAACTAACAATTCCTAATTATCACACTGGAGTGGAATATCGACTAAACAATATGATGTTCACAATTTTTGTATTTTCCACTCACGTAATTTATGCAACAAACATTTAAGTTAATGAAGAAGTTGAAAAGCTGTTCAAGGCGGCAAATTAACATTTACTTTTAACCCAAATCCAGTAGTGCAATCCACCCAAAACCAAAGAACAGTGGCTTTGGCCATATTTCAATCACCAAGATTTCAAAAGGCAGCAATCGTTTTGTTTTTGTCAGATGTTGAAAATTCATGTTCGATTTGCTTAGGTGGAAAATTTTATGAAAAAGGAGTATATACCTGGATGCTGGACCAGAAGTTATAGGATGCTGCATAGTTCTTCATGCTCAATCGCCTGGAACGTATACATTTTTCCGCTGGATTAAACTTATATTTCTCCTTAGTGTTTCTGCTTCAAGGAAATATTACGCGATATTTTTGCTTCACTGCAATTGCCGAGAAAAGGTTAACATCGTTAGCAGCTAGTCTAAATAAAAAAGAAAAGGAAGTAAGCATAGAAATAGACAAATTGGGAATAGATCCAAACATAAAAAAAATGGGGTAGAATTGTTGGGCAAGTAAATAAGGGCGGTGTGCTGCTCATCCAAATGGAAAATCTATTTGATATGACTGGTCTGTCAACGGCGGTTAAATTTCCTGTTGCATATTTTTTTCGTGCGGCGGTTAATGGCGACGGATCTTTTCAAGCAGCTAACACAATTTTTCCTCAAGAAAGAAAGGATTTAGAGTAGCAAAAATATTCGGTGGCTACGCTTCCACCAATGTTGAAATGTTTAAAATGTGGAGTTTCGATAATAAGGCTGAGCCTTTCTTTGCACAAACTAATGATGAAAACCACCTATTGTTCTTCAGCGTTGATTACATTCACATTCTGTAAAATATTCGAAATCTTTAAGCTAATAGAGAATTTGATATATGTGGCTTTCCTATGTCTATCGATTGGAGAAGTCAACGCTTTCCATACTTGATGAGTTCACATAAATCCCGAATGAAAAGTCATTAGAAACTTACAATTGTCTTATCTAACTTTCTTATTTACTTTCTAGTCTACCCAAGAAAAGGGAACAGCAGCTATTGCTCGTGTTCACGGATTTGGTGCTAGATGTCTCAATGAACGAAGGCTATGAACGAAGTGCTTACAAACTGGAAACAGTCAATGAAATGAGCAAGCAACGGAAATTTTTTACATCTAACTTTCGAAACTGGCAACCTTTTAAATAAAGAACTTGAATGCGTCAGCCGGATTAAGCTACATTTTCTTAACTTAAAAAATTACAGATAGAGGTTTTACACAAATTGGATTCGTGTCAAGACTTATCTCTATTGAGAAATTCTTGCGGTTATCTGTGCCCTTAAACCGCGGAGCAACTCAAATAGTTAAAGATCTCATTGAGTTCATCAGGCCACACCTCTGAGATGTGAATCAATATCCTGCGGAGAAGGACTAACTCCTGCTTCTTTCTCACGCTCATTTGCAACGAACCACGGCACGCCATTCAATTGATCGACGACGGGCGAAAGCTTGCAGATATCGAACGCCAAGACAATTCCATTTCGTCCAGCAATTCCCTTCAGATGGAATTGGCTTTTCAGATATTCAAAGAGAGAGTCGCTCGTGGTATTTTCTCCAAGTCCAGAAATCATCAGCCACTCGCGATTGCAGACGTTGGAGGAGCTGTTGACGGCGTGACTGGCCAGTGATCTGATTGAGCGTTCTTGTCCGTGTTGTTTCATCAGCCAAACCAAAGAGACGAGGATGGCGAAGCAGAAGGCGCCGTGAATTCCGTTCACTCCGATGTTGTAAAGTCCCGTGGATCGAAGGGTTTTATGCGAAGACTCTTCGAGTTTATCGCCGTGCAAGTGCATAACAATCAAGAAGATTCCGAGGGCCATCCGGAGGACCTCGACTTGGATCAGCCAGAACTGATACCAGAGGAAAGTGGCTCCATCCTTTCAAACCGCTTCTTCGTCGATTTTCAGACTTAGCCAATCGGTCCAGCTGGTGGTAGTTCGGTTCTCGTTAATAGTTGATGCTGGATGATTGGCCAATAACAAAACGTGCCGAGAGAAATTTCCATTTGAAGATCCGGCGGAGGATAAGCAGGCCGGCGAAAGAAAGGATTAAAATGATTAACCAGTAAACAGCGTTGAAAGCGATTCCTCGACGGAAACGTCGTAAGCGTCTGGTTGGGTGCAGCTGGTTGCATCAATTCCCCGCTCGGCGGCGGCAGAATTATTCGTTTGATTTTCCATTTGTGGATGTATATTCTGCTGAGTGCTGCGTGTTTGCATTTCCTACGACTCGTGATGGCTGCAGTATTTCTGGTTTCATTTACTGACAAAGTCGGACGGCAAAGCAATAATTCTGGGTTCAATCGCCATTATTTATTTAATAATAATTTTTATTCATAATTATTTTCGCATGATATTCATATTCTAAATTGCATTTAATCAAACATTGTTCAAAAGCAATGAATATTTTTATCGCTAATTTAATCAAGCTAACAATAGATTGAACATTGAAGAGCCTAAACCATGATGTTATCGCGGCTATTTGCCTTTCCGATCCGATCAGCACAGCTATCGATCATTATTGATTCTGATTTACCATGGCAACTACTTGGCTTTAAGTTCTAATTCTATTTAAAAAAAGAAATATTCCAAATGATTGAATGGTAATATTTATTTTTGAAATATGATTGTAAAATGTTGAGAATATTTAAAACAATAATTATTTTGAGCTATTAATTTGATTAAATTGAAATTATGATGGAAATGGTGGTTACTTTACGCTTGCGCATGAGGCAGTCTACTCCCTACATCTATATATAAAGGAATGCTGTGCAGTTGTGCGTATGATTGTACTATCAAGTAATATTCAACGAGAACAACTATCGAAAAATGAATATTATTCTGACAATTATCAATTATCAATTATCAACCTGTTTTTCATCAGACTTATGTCTTGGGTTTTTTTCATCTCGCCTGCTGCATTTGATTGCCTTTGGGAGGCATTTGCAAACTATTTTCTTTATGATTTCGCGGAGTCACCACCTATCGTCACTGAATCTGAATTGACACCAGCCTCAAATGCCACAGCAACCGAGGTGGCGGAACCCGAATTTTGCCCTTGTTGCGAGGAGGAATACCAAAATCGAATTTTCTTGAATCAGTTGGAACTTGAAGTACAAAAGGTATCTGATGAACAAAATCAAAAGAATCGTCGGAATGCGACTGAGCCAAATTCGGATAGTGAGGAATCGAATTATGAAGATGAGCCATCGGCCCAGCAAGAAAACAACGAGGCGGAAGCGGAATCTCCTTCCATATCTGAGTCTTCTAAAGTTAAACCACCAACGGATGAGACCCACACCGAGTCAAATGGCATCGTTGAGGCTCTTTTAATTCCGGACACTTTTGAGGATCCCCATGATTGTTGCGCTAATACTTGTTCGCCCATGCCAGAAGCAACTGATGCAGACCAAGGAACAAACAATGACCGTAATACCAAGGGGACAAGCGATTTAACAAACATGTAATGGCCCTCATTTTCGATGTTTCTCATTTCGTCAGTCGTTAACGACTTATACTTCTTCTGTCGTATCAAATACACATAATTTCAGACAGCAATTCACCATATGATATTTTATTTCATTGTCCCACAAAATATTTCTGCATCTTTCATTTGTGCTTTTTTGAGCTTTCCATATTATCGATATCCAGGTAATAAAAATAGGGAATTGACTTAATTGGAAGAAGAAATTAAAATTCTTCCATCATTTTCTAATGTGTATAAGATTGACCTTGCTGCTTGTCTCAAAAATCTGAAAAAGAAGGGAAAATAAAACTTAACTTGAAACGGTTAGTAACTCGAGTGACTGGCATCACGCGAAGGAATGTCGTTTGACATTTTCACGATGGTTCAAGGTCTGGTGGCAATGACCAATGAGTAATCGCTAAGCAAATGCTGTTCTCGGCTACTTTGGGGGATCACCAGGGTGTGGGTTTTACAGGTGGACGAGTATAATAAAAGAGTCTAGTCGCAGTCCATCAACAGCAGCATCCTCGTCCTCGAGCTCTTCCTTGAATCTTCACGAGAACGACAATGAAATTCACGGTCCACATAAACATTTATTTCCAATTTAACCATAACCTTAATTTTTTTAAATTAACTTTTTGGTTTTCCTATATATACGCGGATTATTGCTTGTCTGTTGGTGTGACACGACACCGCTTATCGCATCGACGCTACCCCGGCCTTCCGTGCTGAGCGCCAAGTTTGGGGCTAATAAGGCGGTCAACCCCCAACTCAACCCGCTATAGCCCCGAATATTTTTCCGCTTACTCTGGCTGATACCGGCTACTTGCTTATGAAGATCCGCCCATCACCCATCTCCGATTCAACCCGCATCAGCACACCGTAGTAATTATTCATTAAAAAGCATCTCAGGCGTCGTGCTCTTCCATTGTGTGAAATAATAATATCTCCCAATATCTTCCTTACGTCATCGCATTATATTTATGAAATTTAAAAAGAAAACGTTTTGCTAAAAAGAAAAGAATCGGTTTCTATTTTTTCTTTTTCATCCGAGAATTCTAGTGCGTTTTGGGGGAAATAGAAAATAACGTAATATCAGAGCATAAAGAAACAGGTAGTAACAAGATGCGGAATCGTGGATTTGATGCCAATTCAAAAAGTTGGGTCCAATATCAAATCAATAGCAAATCTGTATGTCTCGCTGATTGACTGACGATATCCTTTTGCTATACGAAAAACCCGAAAATTAAATTCAAGAATTGGCCGGAATTGGCCAAGAGCAAGTTTGCTGTTGCCAGAAATCTAAGGAAGAGACTTTGACGTGAAAGTATAGCGAATTTCTCTGATTGTCGAAAACCGTTGGTAAAGTGGCTGCGAGAAGCGCTAACAGAAAATATACTTTTTTTACAAACTTGCAACGGCGCTCATTTTTATTACGTTTCTCATTTCGTCAATCGTTAACAGTTGTATTTCTTCTGTCAATTCTTCAAATAGTTACAAATAATTCAGACAATAATTTTCACCGGGATATCTTAATATTATTTCATTATTTTACAAAATAGCTTCGCATATTCCCACATTTCCGTTAAATATTCTTTTCGAGCTATCGATTAATGGCCTAATAACTAATAAGCAATACGGGGAATTCTATATTGAGCGTTGGCTAAATTGGAAATGAAGAAATTTGAATTCCTTTCATTATCTCCATATACGTGTAAGACTACAACTTTGCTGCTTTTCGAAAGTCAGCAAAAGAAGGAAAATTTAAATGAACTTGAAACAGTTATAGTAGTAGGCTACTAACTCATTCTCTGGCTCGAAGCAAGGTCTTTCGACAATATCGCGACACGCCCTGCTGGTTCAGGAGTATATGGCTATAGCAATGAGGAATCGAAAAGCAAATGTTTGTTCTCGGTCACCTTGGCTGATTACGCGAGGGTTGGGGTGTTAGATGGACGAGTATAAAAGAGTCAAGTCACAGTCCATCAACAGCATCCTCCTCAAGCTCTTCCTTCTTTCTTCACGAGAACGACAATGAAGTCCGCGGTAAAAAATTATTTTCAATTTCATCTTAATCTTAATCCGATCTTAATTTTTTTAATTAACATTTTGCTGTTCCCTTATACGCAGATCGCCTGTCTGTTGGTGTTGGCTGTGGCCGCCCAAGCTCAATTCTTCGGATACGGTGGATACTACGGAAACTACGGTGCTGCCTATCCGTTCGCTGCTGGCCTTCGCGCCACCACGGCCTACACCGGAATCCCTGCAACTGCCAGCACCTATCCCGTCGCTTACGGCTACCCCTCATACACGGCCACCCAGTACCACGCCCAGGACGAGCTCGGCCAGGCCAGCTTTGGCTATACGCTCACCCCTGACAGGCCGCCAGCAACCTCCGTGACGGGTTCGGCAACCAGATCGGCAGCTACGCTTACATCAATCCGGAAGGCAAGGAAGTCCGTGTCTCCTACACCGCCGACTCCCGAGGCTTCCACGTCCAATCCAACGACTTGCCCGTCGCTTCCGTCGACAATTCGGTAGCGCCCGTCCAGGTTGAAGACACACCCGAAGTGGCCGCTGCCAAGGCCGATCACTCCGCCGCTATCGCCGCTGCCAAGTCCGGAGTTGCCCCCGCTGTCGCTCTTCCAACCCCAGTCCAGGACACCCCCGAGGTGGCCGCTGCCAAGGTGGAATTTGCCGTTAAATTCGCCGCCGCCAAGGCCGTCCGTGCTAAGCGCCAAGTATTTGGCTTCGGAGCTGCTCCATTTTCTTACCCCGGCTATGCCGTTTCCCCTTACGCCTTTTCGGTTGCCGCTCCGGCCGTCTACGCCACCCCAGCTGTGCCCGTCCGTGAGGCCACTTTGACCAAAGTCATCCACACCCCTGGTCACGCAGTCTCTTACCGCGTCGAATAAATTTTTGTGAAATAGCATCTCAAATTGTTTTTCTATTCTTCTTATTCTTCATAATTTTGCAAAATAAAATGTTTACTTAACATTGAAATCAATTTGTTTTTATCCACATCCACATATCGCATGAAAAGCCAGTTTACTCGACAGCGTTAAATGATTCGAATATCGTAATAATGTGTAGACCAATTCTTTTTTAAAAATGAAATAACAATAAGAAATAATTTTAAAGAAATAACCGCAGTGAAATTGTCTCCTCTCGACTCTCTAGACGTGTATTATTATTATTTTTTTCTTACACAATTTATCGCATGTTTGCTTTTCTAAAACAAGAAGTCAGTTGGCTCTGCTGTTGGCGTTGGAGCGTTTAGCCGTTTATACACCAGTGGGAAAAACCGAGAGAAAACAAAAAATTACGATTTATTTCGGGGACCAAATTGACTTGTTGTTTGGTTGGTCGACTCACTCCGTCAGCGATTAAAGAAAATAAGCTCTTTTAATTTTGACTATTTTAATTCATGAAATTGAAATTAGATAGAAAATTAATTCAAATTCCTAAATTGATTTTTCGTGAACTAACACACGTTAAGGGGAATAAAAAATTGAATGACATTAAATTAATTTGTAACAAATATTTAGTCTAATTTCTGTGATTCATGAATGCTGAAAAATAATAAAACTATTGAATTGAAAAAAAATCGATAATTCTTGTTTGAATTTAGGCAGGTTGGCATGGCCGCCTATATTAACATATTAACACGTAACATAGAAATGAAATCGAAATGAAACGGAGGCTGAAGAAAATAATTAATTGTGGACCAACATTTTTCCCGCGGTTATGTTATGACTAATGAAGAATTGTGTATAGGCCTAAGTGACATGACGTCACCATTGCCGGCATAAGAATCATGTAATCGCATGTAATCTGTCTTAAAAGAGAGAGCCCAACCATATCGCACCAGTTCACTCGTCTTTAGCATAAAAACATTTACACAGTTTCCGGATGCTTACCATAGCTAGTAGGCTAACAATTTTGTGCTGTCGTCTGATAATTTGTAGAAACAAATTCATTTTCTTATGGAACATGTTCTCTTTTCAATTGATTTAAGGTGTGATAACATTTAATAAAAACAGTGCGGGGCTATACATGTTGCATTGTTATGTTGATAAATTGTATATAAGTTAGATTAGAAATGGAGGAAAAATCACCGTCCCTCATGCCAGTGATAAATTCACCTTTCCTATATTTTACCCAAACGATAACGGAATCATGACGGAATATTGGAGCTCGTGACGTTCGTTAATATGGGAGCCTCTTTATGCGAAATAATTTCTGGACTAATAAAGTAAAATTATCCGGTCGCCAGCCGCAAGGAGACTGGTATACTAATACAATGTCTCCCATCATCGTCGGTCGACACCGTTTGTTGTTGGCATGCAAAGTTATACCTGATGCTCTGGACTGGAGTCCCAAAGGTCGTGATGTTGATTATGATGACAGAGTAGATTTCTACGTAGAGCTAATATTGAACTTCCGTTTTTTTCTATATCATTTCATGAACCGAGCATTTATGTTAGGATTACAATGAACGCATCCAATTAATTTCCCCAGACGAGACTCAAACGTGTAATTTTGGGACTGAAATCCTTATTAAATCGGTGCTTTATCCAGCGTTTAGCTACATAGTATTGAATACTTATCAAGCATCTATGTTAAAACGGACGTAACATTTTGAAAAGCAAATAATTTATGTTACTGAACCAAATGCAACTTTTATGTAGAACTTTAGATGCGAGTTTGCAGTATCGTTTTACTGGTTTTTGCATTAAGCACCGGTATTGAGTATTGACCTAGAAATGAAGGACGTAACCATATCACCGTTGGTCACTTGGAGAACTTTCCTTAGAAGTTTTTCGCGGGACACTGTTCCACAACCGACGCCGTTTGTCCTGTTGTAAACTTTGACGACATGGCACATACTAATCATCGTATAGTTAACATACAAATTTTTAATTGAATTTTCCACGGAATTCGTAATCAGTAATGCATTCACATTTAAAATACATTGTTAGGTTATACTATTCAATTATCCGAGGCGGGACTAGAACCCGCAATTTTCGGATGTCACCATTTTAATAGAAGTCCGACGCCTTATCCATTAGGCCACACGGTCTGGAATTTTTCATATTTTCGTATAAATTGAAACGTTAAAATTTAAACAAATATAAAATTTCTGTAGAACTCTACATGCGATATTGCAATATTGTTTTACTGGTTTTTGTATTATTAGGCACCGATATTAACCTAGAAATGAAGGACATAACCGTCACCGTTGGTCACTTGAGCCCTTCCTACTTTCCTGTGGAGGCATCTGGAGCACAGCCACACCTTAACTGGAAAGGAAAAGTAAAATGAGGAAGACGTGCGTGTGTGCACTGGTGTATCATTTCCTCGGTCTATAAAGCGAAAGAAGAACAAAATGCAAGGGTTTACAACCTTGCTGGAAGGCACAGAACCGCACCATCAGCAACGAAACTGTTTCGTATAAAAGCTCCGACATGTTGGGAACAAAATCAATTCACTCTCCTCCCTCTTCCGCGCTCCAACAATTTTTAAGCGAATCGACATGAAGACCTCAGTAAGTTTAAATCAACTAAACAATTTAATCTCAGAACTAGCTATAATAGCAGATGGAATTATTTGCAACATTTCCCAAGGTTGTCGTCGTCTTCTTGATGGCCTGTGCCGTCGTCTCTGCCCAGAACCCGGTCGGTTGGAACTACAATCCATTCCTTTACTACCCGTTCACCGCACAACCAGCGCCCGTCCAGGAAACGTTGACGAAAAGTTGCCGCCGCCCGTGCCGCTCACTTGGCAGCCCACACTTCCGCCGGAGGATCCAACAACAGGGTGGTCGCCGTACAACCTGTACCCGTTTGGGAACAACCGGCAGGTGCCGTTTTGGACACTCCCGAAGTTTGGGCCGCCAAAGTCGAACATTACCGCGCCCACTCGGCCGCCGCCGCTGCCAACGGAGTCGTTTCGACTCTTGTGCCTCTTCCGGTGGTCAGTTGGGGAGTCCCTCAACCCGTCCAAGACACTCCCGAAGTAGCAGCTGCTCGTGCCGCCCACTTGGCAGCCCACGCCACCGCCCGCGGTAAAAGATCCGTCCAGCAGCAGGACACACCCGAAGTGATGGCCGCCACCCTCGAGCATTTTCGGGCCTACAACGCCGCCGCTGCAGCCAACGGAATCATGGCCTACCTGCCCGCCAGATACGCCAACATGCCATTCGGTATGCCCCAACAGGTCCAGGAGACTCCCCAAGTGGCCGCAGCTCGTCGTGCTCATTTGGCAGCTCACGCTCACGCCACCGCCCGAGTAGCGAAAGTGGTGGTTCCCGTTCAGCCGCTTCCATCAGCGGTGGTCGTTGCTCCCCCTCAACCCGTCCAGGATACCCCTGAAGTTCACGCCGCTAAAATGACCTTTTTCCGCGCCTTTCACGAAGCTGCCGTTCGATCTGGTTAAACTGTACGCCTAGATATATTAAATTGTAAATTAGGTCATTTTCAAATTGTGATTGTTCAGGAGTCAGAATGTTGACTGTGAAGGCATAAAAAAATTGTCTGTTATTTTTTAAATGCTGTTACTTGCATTCTGCTATGGTTGTAGCACAATAAATCATATCGAATGATGAATCTTTTCTGTTGTTATGTTTTATATAATATTATATAGGTTGAAGACGCCTTACGTATATAAACCCAGGAAGCTCATCGTATATTCGTGCTCAACTGTCGTTCGTGCCACCGCCTAAGTTGAGATTTGAGAAGTAGCTTAATTCAAGCGCTCTGTGTGGCAGTAACCAGCAACCATTAAGTAGGAATCCTGATTTTACTGGCACAATCCGAGTTATTATGGCCCAGGTAGTTTCCATTTGGAAGCTGTCACTCACTTTGACCGTCATATACAGGGCGTTTCGAAAATTCCGATAAAAAGATAAATTGATACCATAAGTTTGCATTATTCTTTCATGATACTGCCGTTTTCTCTGGTAGATTTTATTCTTCGGTTCGTTGGGATGATATTCGTGGATATTCGCCTGGCAACTTGGGTCACATTCAAGAAATACATTCCGATAATTGATTGTTTAACACATCAAGTGACAGGCATTCCCTCTAAAGAACGCAAGGTCATTTTATTTACATCTACCTTGAGCTGGTCTCATAATGCTGAACAACTATCGTGTTGCATACCTTTACATGGAAAACCGGTTGGATGCGCATATATAATCTCTGGCACTAAATTATTTCTTAATATTTCAGTTTTATTTTTTTAAATTTTTTTATTTGTTGGGACTCTGGCTCCTCCAGGAAATAATCGAGAATAAATGGGGACACCGCAAATCTTGAAATGAAAAATGAATGACGTTCTGGGAATTCATTTGGTCCCCCAGCTCCGTCGTTTTCACAGAGATACTATAAGTGCATATAACCAAATAAGATATAATGCTGTTGGAATTGCCTTGTTCTATGCAAATCGGAATTGTACAAGTTTCGGATTATACGGAATTCTCGGTTCTATAATTGAAAGCCATTTTGCGTTTCGGCAAGATACCACACATAATATTATCGTGCTGCGATCAATTTTTCAATTTATAGATTGGCAATCACCAAATCAAGATAGATTGTAATAAACCTTGTCATCGCCAGGCTCAACCTTGTTCGATGCGACGAATTACGCCACTATTTTTCCAGGTAAATGAAAGATAGTCCTTGAAAATTGATAGAGTCTGGGCGAGGTTCTAGGAAACCTTTTCATTCTCATTTTGATCTGATAGAAAATGGAACTATCATATCATTTATACGATATTCATCTTCCAACTTTCCCAAGGAAAACAAAAAATGTTTAAAGCCAAAAAGCTACGAAAACTAACGAATGCGGATAGGGTGGGGTCATGATTGTACATACTAGGATTTTCACTGCGTATTGGTTGTATAAAGAATCGTCAGATTAACGCGAAATAAAAATTTATTATTGCCTTCTTTGTCAGTATAGCAACCAAACGACAACCAAACACGATCTGTCAAATATACAACTTTTTTCTTTTGAAATAAAAGTATTAAATTAAAATTATTGCTCTCGAATGGAGTATTCCCATTTGATGTGATAAAAGAATTAATATATGCAAATATGATTTTCCTGGACTGTTGATCGCCATCTGTGAAACTGTGATCAAGAAAAAAATGAATCCATATACCAGTTGCTAGATTTGGCTAAAGTAAATCAGGAAAATTCAGCCCGTTTTGAGTTATCCAAGTGAACGTAAATATTTCGTCTCAATACTAACAACACGTTATCTTTCGCGCATGCCAAAAATTCTTTTAATATCACGTACAAATGTCAAACACTTTTCACTTTTCTTCGTTTCGGTTTGATGTCAGCAAGAAACTTTTGTTACCTGGTCACATTTGGGTTGTTCGAGGTCACCTTATTATGGTTGGACAGGTGTTTTTTGACGTTTTAGTAATGTCAACTAAAAGATACCAGACGAACTCCACCCAAAAATAGAAAACTAAAACATCAAAACAGTATAGAATATCTACTATGTAGTATTTAAAAAAAAAAAAATATTGAGAAATCGGATGAAACAGCCATCGAAAAGAAAAGAGAGGGAGGGGGGATAATTGGCCAAAAAAAGAATGCTAGTATGCGGAAGAAGCGATGCGTTTCTAATAAGAACCTTGCTCGCGGGAAGAAGGCGTACAGCAACAGCGCAAATAACCACCAAGTATATAAAGCCCCTTTGCCTCTTTAATTTTCGTTAATTCAGCTCCGAATTACTCCGGCTAACAATCACAAGCGAATCGACATGAAAATCTATGTAAGTTCATTATTTCCCTTTGATTCAATTTAAATGTCAAGTTCAACTATAAGTGGTTTTATATACATTTCATTCCTTATTCAATTTAGATCCTCGCCGTTTTTCTTGCCTTGGCCTGCGCCGTCTCTGCCCAGATCCCGGCCGGTTGGAACTACAACCCGTACCTTTACTTCCCTTACTCCGCTCTCCAGCCTCCGGCACAGGAGACCGCCGAAGTAGCAGCTGCTCGGGCCGCTCACTTGGCAGCCCACGCCGCCGCCCGCGGTAAAAGATCCGTCGAAGACACCCCTGAAGTGAAGGCCGCCACCATCGAACATTACCGGGCCTACAACGCCGCTGCTACCGCCAACGGAATGCCGATGGCCTTCTTGCCTGCCCGTTATGCAAATATGCCGTTTGCTATGCCTCAGCCAGTCCAGGAGACTCCTGAAGTTGCCGCTGCCCGTCGAGCTCACTTAGCCGCTCACGCTTTGGCCGCCGCTCGTGGCAAACGATCGGTTCAAGACACCCCTGAAGTGATGGCCGCCACCATCGAGCATTACCGGGCATACAACGCCGCCGCTGCTGCCAATGGAATCGTGGCCTACCTGCCCGCCAGATTCGCCAACATGCCTTGGGCTATGCCTCAGCAAGTTCAGGAGACCCCCGAAGTGGCCGCAGCTCGTCGCGCTCATATGGCCGCTCATGCTTTGGCCGCTGCCCGAGGTTAATATACGGTTATCTTTGGAAAATCACGGAGAGCAAAGTCTGTAGATTGTCTTAGCTACTCGAAAGCCACCTGAAAACTTTGAATTATCCCTCATGATTATGAATGTTACAATTGGAAAAAATAAACCGTACGCTTCTTTTTCATAAATAGAGTTTTATACATTTATTCGTGTTATGATGATAAGGTCTCACATTTACAATTTTCCTATATAATTCGACATTTTTTTAAGGCTAATATTACAACATTACGATAATAACTTTGACAAATGGGTTGGATTAAATTTGTTTGTTTAATTTAATTTAATATCCCACGTAAAAACATCTCCTGTGAAGTTGTCGATATGAAATACTCCTACCAAAATGTATTAGCATGCGAGGACAATATTTTAAAAAATTATGTGTTCCATGAAGGAATACCAAAAAACTTTTAAAATGATAAAAATAAAAAGGAATTGTCAGAAGTGGGATTTTCTATCGGAGACCAGAATTCTTTTCAACCGGGATACCCGGGATAACCGGGGCAAGCTGTGAGCTTGAGTCTGGCGCCTTAGACCGCTCGGCCATCCTGACATACTTGCAAATATAATAAGTAAGAAATGTGTTGAAAAACTAAATCATTTGCTATTGGCAAATTAAAAAGAATTAATTATTTTCATTTATCGTTTATTACGTTTTCTAATGAGTAATGACTGTCAGTGGACTTTGTTTATCTCATACGGTCTCGCACAATGATTTCAGTTTGCCTAACTTTAAAGAGAAAAAGAGCTATCGTTGATAGTTGTCTTGATGGTGGCATTATCAAGTTAAGAAGACAGATTGGGATAATAACATTAAACCGCATTAAACATCCAGTAATGTACGAAGCTAATTAATTTTTGAATTTTAAGATTTTAATTTATCTGTCTTTGCTTGACAACTACTATATATCGTGTTACATTTACAAAAACCGGATGGATGCGCATTCGCTTGCTTGTTGATTATTTGAATTACTGTACTCGATTTTTAGCTTTCCATATATTCTATCGAGTCTTTTTCAAGTTAACCCGTTTCTTTTGCAGTGAATGGAATGGAGTTCTTGCAAGTTCAAGTAGCTTTATAGCTTAGTAGCCTATAGTTCTTACAAAGCAACAGTGAAATAGATGGGGATACACGATTATTAACTAAATAAAATTCCAGGAATTCCTTCTGCTGGGTTTGCCACTCTGAAGAACTCGGATCCCATGTTTTGTTCGCCTCCTGGAACAGATTCAGGGTAGGCTAATAACAAACTTGTGGCTCTGGGCACGGCACTGGCTCCCGATTGTTGGACGAAGGATCACACCCAAAAACATCGTTGATCGTCATTTGCGCTAACGTCAGAGGGTTCCTAATCCACTCTATTCCCTGAATTATCGAATAAATAAGGAAGTTCATGTTAAACTGTATTGAATGTAATATGGGTGCTTATGAACATTTACCTTGCTTACTGGGACGAAATAAACATGGTCAAGGCTTAGCAAAAAATCGATGAATTGTAAGAATCCTTGCATGACATTAGAATCCTTGATGAATTAGAATTCCTTGCAACATATAGAATTAAAATCTGAATCTGATTCAATCATTTAATTTGCAAAACGTCTGGTCAAAAAATTCAAATAAATTCACAAAAAGTGACCCTGCCAACTAGCCCCCCTCTCCCCTAATGTTGTAATACCGTTGGGATTAGTTCTGTTGCCAAATATTTTTTCGTAGGTAGGGTACATGCAGTTACTCACAGCATCGTCGAACGTCAATACAATTTACAATACATAATACAATACGAAAATCAATACCATTTTCGGAATCTCTTCTGGATTGAGGCCCATCGGAGGAGTTGTGCTCATGCACAAACAATCTGGCAGTATGCATATTGTACTGAAACCGTAAGTTATTTTAGTAGTTTTGTAAATCCCTTCAGATTTTAGAAATTCGGTGATTAGTATTGCGTCTTTTCTTACCTGTCACAACCATTGGTTTGTTCTAGTGTTAGCGTATAAGTAACAGAGAATAGCCAGATTTTTTATGGAAAACATTGCACACAACTATGGATGAGTTTGATTGCACCGCTGTTTATAAGATTAATGATAGCTAGCAACACAAAAGGCTCGTAGGCCCAGCAGGCCCGGTAGATATGTTGGTTGTAGCAATCCGTGTGCTAGCAATGCGTGACATATTCTCGCGCTAACGAAAAAACAAAGAGATGGGAGCGGAAAAAAAGTAGAATTTTACTTTTTCATTTTTTAACTTCAAATGAAACTGAGAAATATCAATAAAAAAAATTGAATATCAGACCTGATATAAAACTAACGCAGGCCGATTTTTTAAAAAAAGTCGCGTTTCCCTAGCCCTAGCCGTTTAACTGCAAAAAAGGCCAAAGTGGCCTAATTTGCATAAGGTCCTCTCGGCATTCCAAAGACTTTTAGAACCGGCTAAAAGTACTTCAGGAAATGTAAAAAAAAAATCTGAAAAAAATCAGAGGTGTTCTCACTACCTCTACCTATGCACATACCAAATTCGAAAATATTTGGTTAAAAAACTGTAGTACTGAGAGGACTGCAAAAACAGCGTTTTTGCATAAGATCCTCTCGGGCTTCCAAAGACTTTTGGTAGGTACTGTATTTAAAAAATCTAATCATCGTCTCACTAGCTCTGCTACGAACATACCTATGTCATTCATATCACTGGCACACCACTTTCAATTTGTAAACATATAACATATCTAAAAAATAAATAGTGCGAAGAAAAGATTTACTTGTTTCATGAAATGATTTTAGCATGTCGTCCGCGTTGTTAGAATTGCTGGCGACCAATGCGCCGTTCAGATGATCTTCACCAGTAAATCCCAATGAACCAGACTGTATGTTCGCATTCAGTCTCCCTAGCAATTCCTTTTTGGAAAAGTAGCTACTCATGATGGTTCAAATTAAATGAGAAATCATACAACACGAACGTGAAAAAAGAGTAGAACTATCCGACCAACAAAAAACCAAGCGTAACCATAGAAACACGCCACAGAACTGCCACAGAACTGCCACGAGAACAATGAATCTACCTCCAGGCTATATTGGTGGGCGGGATTAGGATTGATCACACTGCATCCGCCATGTTGTTTGCAAGCACGAGTCGCGCGCGTGTTTTTTGGCGCCAAAACAACGAGACAAATATTTACCTTTACTCCATTTTAGACAAATAAGATGAATATAGTAAAATGAAAAATATATATTTTGTCTCATACAAACATTTTAGACATTATGAAACATTGTAGAACATTAGACATTTCTTTGATAACGTAGAATAAAAATCTGGCAACGTTTTTGGATGTGTTCTATTTCGAAAGAACATTTCAATCGACAAAGAAATGAGAAACTAGTGAAGTCTAGACATAAACTTTTGATTCTTGTAAACAATGGCGCTTTCACAGTTGGTTATTGATCTGTGTAGCGACGAAGAAGAGAATTCAGATTCTTCAACTATTTCAGACGAGGAATACTTAGCAACAAGACATATTCATGATTTAGTAAAAGATGAGGTATGTAAACCATTTTTCATTTTTCATTGAAAACAACTGATTGAAAACTACACGTGCATGAAATCGCATTCCTGAACGTTAATGAGCTCATGCAAATGTAAATATTTAAATTCATGAATGAATGTTGTTGTTTATATTACCAGAAATCTACTATTTGGAAAAAAATAGCTGACGTAAAGAGGAAAATTGAACTGTCTTTAATCAAACAAGCAATGATTACTCACTACACAACATTGGGAGGCTTTGCAAATATCAGTGAAGTTCATTATCTCAAAAAATTCAACATAACAAAACAGGATGATTGGATATTACAGAATTAAATTCAAAGTATAGGGGAGACCGGGGCTATCTCGGACACTTTTTGTTTTTCCGCTGCCAAATGTTTTAAAATCTAAATTAAGAAAAAATAAAAGTATAGAGGTGATTCCCTGTTGTTAATTTATGTTTGGTAATTTTTTTAATTTTTTTCGTAAAGGTAAGTGAGTTTTATTTAATAAAATGTAAAGAGGAAAAACTGAAAAAAAAAAAAAAAAATTGGGTTGAATGGGACAGAGGCAGGGGCTAAATTGGACAGCTTTTTTCTCTGAAACGGCTGAATTATATTTATTTTAAGACGCACTGGTGAAAAGGGAATTTTTTTCTCTTTCAGAAGTGCTGTGTTTTTATTTATAATATCAAGTATAAGCGGAGATAATATAAAAAACGTAAAGATGGTTTTTTTTTTAATCTTTTTTTCGTTGTTTTTTCGGTGGGTGGTCATTAAACTGGCTATAGCTCCACCCTCGTGATCACGTGACTTTTTTACTTCTGTTTAGTCACAACCCTTGTCCTTGTCAAAAATCAGAAAGTCTTGAAAGTGTATTTTAATTTTTAGTGGAAAATTTCTTCAATAGGTAATTATAATTATGAATATACACTTTTGTTTATTAAGTGAAAGGTTTCATAATTTACAATTGTGTGAGTGACAAAAGTTGCTCGCGTTATGTGCTACAACAATAGTAACAATTTTGCAAACTTCTTTAGGAAGTGGCAGACCTGGATTATCCAACATATTAAATACTTTTCTCAAAGTACCAATTTATACAGTCGTGAGAGGTAATCTCACTTGTCTATACTGAAATACTGAAATACTAACATAAACGTATGTCTGATCATTACAGGTTTGAAAATGGTTCGTACCTACTACAGAAAGACTGAAAAGGTGCCTAGAGAAATATTGATTGGTGCACTGAGGCACTTGAAATTACTCGATAATCTTAATTTGCAAAAGATAGCATATAGAAAAGTAGCCGAAGGTTTTGGCATTCCTAAGTCAACCCTTTTCAGTCACTATCAAAAAGTGAAAGATCTTGATTCCATCCCTGAAAACTATTTGTCGAATGAAGTGCATAACAGACAAATCCTTAAGTACAAAGAAGAGGAGGAACTTGTGGAATATCTCAAGCTTGCAATGGAGAGTAACCATTCGTTGACTCCTAGTGAAGTGAGAAAGCTCGTTTATAGCTTTGTTATCGGCAATGGAATAAAATGTCCTTTAATGTGGCATGAAAACCACACTGCTGGAGCTGATTGGTTCACATCATTTATGAAGAGGAACAAGTGCCTATCTCTAAGAAAAGCTGAAGCTACAAGTCAAGCTAGAGCTGCCGGATTCAATTACCCAGTTGTTAACGCTTATCAACAGCAATTGGGTGCTATATTTGCCCGTCATACGTATCCACCAGATCGCATCATCAATATTGATGAAACTAGCGATCAAACTGTGATGGCGGCTGAAATTGTTGTTGCTATTCGTGGTACCAAGCAGGTATAAACCGTGAAATATTATATATTTTTAGGCAATAGTTGGTATTTAATTTTTTTCATTTGTTTAGGTTCGTCAAACCACAGGTGCCGAGCGAGGAACTAATGTTTCCATGATCTGCTTTGGAAACGCTGCAGGTGGGTTTATTCCTCCAGCTTTTGTCTTTCCGCTAAAGAAAGTAAACAGACAAAGTATGAATAACTCAATTCCTGGTTCAATCGCTTTCGCCAACGGGACTGGTTGGTTTGATGGAAAGATTATGGTGGATGTCATAGAACATTTACAGCGTTACGTGAAAAGCAGCAAGGAAAATCCAGTCCTAATCATTTGGGATAATTTCACAGCTCACTTGGATTACCTAGTAGTTAAAAAAGCAAAAGAATACGGTATGGAGATAATTACTTTGCCTCCCCACACATCCCATGAGCTACAACCCTTGGATGTGTCGGTGTTTGTAGCACTGAAAAAGTATATTAAGGCAGCTCACATGATTTGGTACCGTAATAATCCTGGAAAGCGAATTACCATCCATGAAGTTGCAGGATTAACAAGGGAGCCTTTCTATAAGGCTATGACTCCTACCAACTTAATTTCTGGTTTCAAAAGAGCTGGGATCTACCCTTTCATAATGTTTCAACCTGACGACCCCCGTTTCTCATCATCTTTGGTTACTGATCTGCCAGGTACAAAACAAGCTTCTTATATTGTTTTTATTGTTATTTTTTTTAATAATCAAAGAAAATTTTTATTTTTCACCCTCCTTTCATTAGCTACATCGCAACAACAGATTGCGGAAGCTCTCTTTGTTGATGAAATGCAGACCCCGATACATTCCATGGAGATTGAAGTTTCGAACAACATTCACACGGTGGAGAGGGAAGATAATGGAATGGATATTACACAGGAAGAAGTCAACGTCCCAACTATCGACTGTCGTGTTTTTGGCAGCACAGTAGCTTCGACGCAAGCTGAAAATTTTCAGCCAATGCCAAATAATGCTAGTGAAATTGTTGATGGAGTAGATGGAGTAAATCAAGAAAGAGCAGGCAACTGTGAAACTTCCGGTAGCACGAATGTGAGAGTAAAACGTGTACGTTTAGAAGAAATTATGCCAATTCCAAAAGTTATACAAATTGGCCCAAGACAAAAGAACAGAACCCGTATCGGAAGAAGCCGCGTTTTAACTGATCCCGAGGAAATGAATCAACTACAATTGGAATATTTAAAAAAACAAGAAAAGGAGCAAAATAAAGAAAAATTTAAGAAAACACGATCAGCTAAGCCTCTCTTGTCGAACAAAGAAAATATCTCAGGAAAAGGTAAACTCGTCGCTGGCAAAAGCAATATGAATTCACTTCCCGAAAAGGAGCCTTTACAGAAAACACGATCGGCTAATACTCGCTTGTCGAACAAAGAAAATATCCCAGTCGCTGAGAAAAGCAATATGAATTCAGTTCCCGAGAAGGAGCCTTTAAAGAAAACACGATCGGCTAATCCTCGCTTGTCAAACAATGAAAATATCCCAGAAAAAGGCAAACTCGTCGCTGGGAAAGACAATCTTACTTCAGTTCACGAAAAGGAGCCTTTAGTCGTCCTAAGCCGTCAACCTCGAATTGCCAAAAAACCAGCTTTTTTAGCACAAAACTATTTGTTTGATTAGGTTATTCACATGAGCAATGCATTATTCTGTTGTCTGTGGCTTACGTTGTCTTATTTATAATCAATGATTCTTTATTTGTTTAATAAGACAATTTACGAAACCTAATCTGCCAGACATTTAATTATGTGTTGTACATTGACAGATAAATTGATTGAACTGGTAACACCTTATCTAACTGTTTCATCATTAAGAACTGGTTAATAAATAAACATTGAAAGAAAAAGACAGAGATTTTATCACATCTATTCAAATTCTCATTGAGTCGTAATCCTTATTTACCAAATTCCAGTTGTGTTACAATCCAAATAGTTAATCAATGAGTTTCAAATTTTTGAACAGATAATCTCAAGACTTAGTCGACATAATCTCCTTGATTCTTCACCACTCTCTCAAGATTGACTGTAATGTTGTTTAGAAGACTGAAAACAAAGTCTTTAGTGCACACTTTCTGCCAAACTTTAAAAATTTCTTCCCATAGGCGCTGCTCACTAAACACTTTAATTTGCTTTTCATTCAGCTCGTTGATCATCACCTTCCACAGCCATTCTACAGGCATTATGTCGCCAAAACACCAGGGCCAATCGAGAAGAATCAAATCATTTCTGTTTTCACTGTAGAACTTTTTCATGGCAGCAGAATGGTGAACCGGAAACCTGAATAAAAAACAACAATCTTGTAATGAATATAATAATATATAATTTACAAAGTAGTAACTTACCAGTCATGGACATATTGAATCATGTTCGATGAAGTTTGTTCTCTCAATGGAAGCACATGATTTTCCAGGAGATTGCTGTATTTAGCTGAATTTAGTCTACCATCAACTCGAGAAATTGTAGAGTTGATTGTCGACATACAGCTCCAAGCAAGAACAGTATTGGGAATGTTAGCTTTTTCTGATTGGTGATATAAAGAGATTGTTCCGTTGTCTTCAAACCTAACAAGTATCAAGATGTGTATGTAAGTAACATGACTAATGATAATATACTGAACCACTGAGCAAATGTGTTGTACTTTACCTGAACCGTTGACTGTCTCCATAAGCAACACCAATTGTATATTTATCGCCATTCTTTATCATGTTCTTTGCAGCTGAAGCTCTTGAAATTTTTTGGTCGAGTGTCAATTCAGGACGAAACATATTGTTTGAAGATAAAACCAAACACACGAAATCGGAAAAATGTTTCAATCCACTAAATGTAATTACAAATGTTTAGTTTGGTCTTATTAATACAAAAATGAAATAAATTTAACCTACAATGGGCCTCAAAATGTGAAATCCTAAATTCGTTTGTGTTTTCACTTGTCAGTTCGCACAAATATGTCTAAACAGCAATATTTTGGCCCCTCCTACAGCTCCACCCACAGGAGGGGTAAAATGTCCTTTTTTACCCCGTTAAATGTGTCCAAATCAACCCAGACCCAACTAATGTCAAATAAACTAAATTATAATATATTTAGAAATACAATTTGTATAAAATAAAAGTACCCCCTTAAACTAGAAAAAAAAGCCTATCAAACAGCTATCTGGGTTTAATCATAATGTTTCTTAAAGTATAAAAAAATTAAAAAACTAAACGCTTGAAATATTTTTTCAGATTCCCATTTTTTTAATTTCCCATATAACTTGAAAAATAAACAGTATTTCAAGTAAAAAAGTTTAGTGGACAAATAAAACATAATTTAGCATATATAGTATTTATTTCGTAATTTTTTATAAACTTTTACATATTTTAATTGCTCTGTACATTATAGCCCCATGTCCCACATAGCCCCGGTCTCCCCTACTAATTATATTATAATTTTAACTCTTAACTTTTTTTTAAAACAAGAAATACTTTTTTAAGGTATTAAATGATGAATCGAAAGGGATATGTGAACGACTCTCAATAGCAACAGCAATGTACGCCAGTGTTAGAAAACAACGTGAAAATGTTGTCATACAGAAACACATGAAAACAGTAGACGACCTTATAAGTAAGTTAACTTGATTGCAAAATCACACATGTAATAATGATAAATTTTTCATTTCATCTATTATTACTTTTTAGGGAGAATCAACAAACTAGATCCAAATCTCAAAATTCCAGAAATGAGAACTATTATTCATAATTTGAAAAAGTTTACTCAAAAAAAGCAGAAACAATGTGAGGGGCGCATGTGCGAATTCTGTTCAGGAATCAACATTATGAAAAGTTAAGCCGAACTCGCAAATCATGTGTAGAAAGAACATTCAAGTCACTTTGGAAAATGTGTTAAAGAGTTCTACCCAAATGCTGACTTATTGTTGTCAGAGCAAAAAATTCAACAAGCACTCGAGAAAATGAAACACCTACTACTTGGACAAGAAACTTTTGTTGTTTTTTTTTATTCCAGAGTTAAAGGTAATAAAAAAATTTACTTTAATTTGTTGGTGATAATTATTATCTTTTTCAATTTATTTAGGAAATGCTTGACAATTTCATCAAAGAAATTGAAACAACTAAAACTGTTACATCTAAAAGGAAGTCTGATTCCAAGGTTAGCGACATTGATCCGCCCAAAGTGCCATTGATGGCTGAAAATTTTTTAAGAGGTGAAGATAGTCGAAAAAAATCAAGATCATCTAGTAGCGCAACAACATCGACTTCGTCGTCTGCTGCACCTTTTGGCGGAATTGGATCTCCAAGACAACTTACAAAGACACCTGGATCAAGTAGTAGCGCAACAACATCGACTTCGTCGTCCTGAGCACCTTTTGGCTGAATTGGATCTCCAAGACAACTTACTAAGACACCTGGATCAAGTAGTAGCGCAACAACATCGACTTCGTCGTCTGCTGCACCATTTACGTCCCATTCAACCCAAATCACATCCATTCCGCAAAGCGATCATCAAACTTTCCGTAAAGGGGATTTCTGTCCAACAATGTCGAGCAAACAAATAGAAGAATACTACAGGACACAATTACTTAAACGTGAAGAAATGATTTTACACTATCAACGAAAGGAAAGAATAAGATTGGAAAAAGAAGAAGATCTACAGAAGCGAAAGCAGGAATTCGAATTGGAACGTGCAAAGCACACAATCAATCTAATTGCAACACCAAAGCAATCTACATCGCATTACGTCAATACCAATCGCTATCGGAATCAAAATCCAATTCAAATTGCTGCTAACGAGAGGAATCAGCAGTTGAAAATGGAAGCTGCTACAAGGTTGAATCGCTTTCCAAACAAGTTTTTCATTGGTGAAAACGCAAAATATAACCATTATTTACTCGATCATCCGGAACAAAAAGAGTTCCCGTATTACTTGGTCGACACTGAGGGAGAAATCAGGTGCCATTGTCCTGAGCGCCCATCGGCAGTTTATTTAAACAATAACTGTCACATCAAATGTGCCAAAAAATAGATTATCTGGAAAATGCTCACTTTTTTTACCAAACTATGCTTGATTAACTAAAAAAATCCCTATTATTTTCTTTACAAAGTTTTTGTATATTTGGTTTTATTACTACAATTCATAATTTTCCAGTTCTGTATTCCGTTGATGTTCAATAATGCGTGGGTGTGGGGTTCAGTTACTTGTATTTCAAGAAATAAGAATTACTGGCAATACAAGGGGGAAACTAGAATGAGTGTCACGGCTGCCTACTGGCAGGTGCGACCTAGTTTGCCCTTTAGACTCAACAAAAACGTGACGTGACTTGACTCGACTCTTTACTCTCGACTGACTGCTCTCCGACTCTGCTACTACGCGCCAGATGGGCGTAGCATGGCAGACGGATCGATACTCCAGCCATGGATATTCAACAGGACAAGGGACACAAGACCCCATATGCTTCGTTCACCTCCTGGAATGGATTCGTTGTAGTGACATTCTTGCGGCTCTGGGCATGGCGCCTGTTCGATGGAGGAAGGATCGCACCTAAAGGTGTTGTTTACTTTCATCTGTTCCCATGTCATGGGATTCCTCATCCATTCTATTCCCTGTATATTTTGTTTAACACATACAGTTTCTTAAATTACTGTTTAATGTAGAACGCTTGTTTGTACTTTACCTTGCTAACGGGAATAAAGTAAACATAGTCAAGGGACGTCAAATAGTCGAGAAATTTTACGAATAATCCTTCAAGAACAGCCGCTTCGTTTACAATCCAGTAAATATGTTGATAGATACCGAATGGTGCCCGAGTTTTGTTATAGCGTTCAAAGTTGAACATGAAATAATCAAAAACCTCTTGAATGGTCAAATTTCCTGATCTAGAATCAATTTAATTTAATTTAATCGCATCAAGATTTCAATTTATACATTACTTAGGTTTATTACTTCAAACAGGTATCAGCCATACTGCATACCGAACCATTCTGACCGCTTTGCAATGCAACCATGGGAACATCCCAAAAACCAGGGTGTATTTCGTTCCCACATGAAGCTATCACGCAATCCTATAAAGTACATCAAACAATAAAAAAATTTATCCACCGGCTTGAGTTGAATGAATAGTTTTTAAAAAATATATAAGTTTCGAACATGAGTGACGCCGAAGTCCATTGTGAACGGCCATATAATGATCCATGAATTTTATCGATCCATGAATTGGATCCATGAATTCATCATGAATTGATCGATGAAATGGATCCATGAATTGATCATGAATTGATCGATGAAATGGATCCATGAATTTTATCGATGGCAACGACGAGTCAAAATTCATGCCCAAACTTTGTAAGGCGGTAAAAGTTGCATCACCACCTGTTTGTAGATAGCTAGGAATCCCTTAATTGATGAAGCAATAATAGTCTCTAGTTGGCATGAATGCTATTAGTTTTGTGCAAACCTGGATTTTATCAAGAGGAACATTGCTGCAAGTGTTTATGTTAATGTGTGCTCCCATTATTACCTGTCACAGTTAGTCAGAACAGGTTCTTCGTTCAGCGATTGGGTAATCTCCCATGCATTAAGGCTAAGCATTACTAAAAGAATCGGCAGAAAGTTAACAGGACGAAACATCCTGCAGAAATCTTGTTTGTCTTGGGCTCTACTAATAGCTAAACCTTATTTTAGATCACTAATGCCCAAGTGTGGCATACTTCAAGCTGCTTTATGCTCCTTAAAAAAACTTTATCTTTTCTTGCTTCATGTCCATACGGTGTGGCGATTAATACATTATAGTGAGTAGGAAAAGTACTTTTAGGTGAATTCATTCATTCGCACACTGTAAGACTTGCATCCCGTGGTGAAATACAATAACGGGTTTCTTCTAACTGTTTCGCTTTACCTTTGAAGTAAAATTTTATTACTTTTTTAGGACGTATGACGGATGTGTGACGGCACGATCATTCGTATGAAACCCGCTGTTTATCACGCTTGTAAAAGATGCTTAGTTTTATCTGTCATCCCAGTTTTGGCTTGTTTGCGTGTCATTTTAAAAAGATTTAATTCAACGCACACCTGCAGTGCTTTTAATACATTATTATGTTTATAAATTTAAACAATTTAGTACCAACAATGTTGTAAATTCCTCTGTGCAAAAAAACTAATTCTAACACAAAATAAAAATTTCAAAATCATTTACAACCGGAGAATTTATACGCCCAATCGCAAGCCTTAATATCTTGTTGGTAGATGGTTTCCGGATGAGCACAAGTCTGCGGATTGCTGTTATAAAATATGGAGAAAATAACCATTAGTACTTAAAAGCAATTATTAATATTGATTGGAATTAAATATAAATTTTAGGAGATTTAAACACTCACTAAAAGATAAGCATTTCCGTTGGAGCACATGAAGAAGGTTCTGGAACAGTTAGAGGCTGGATTCTGGTAGCTGTCGTACTGTTTATCCTTGCAATCGAAATAAGGCGGATTTTCAATCGGAGTCGTCTCAGCTGTTTGATTCGACAAAATGAGATTCGAATACAAATCAGAATAAGAGAAAACAATAAAGATAATTGATGTCAAACTTACTTTGAGGGATGATGGGCTCGGACGTGTCCAGCATGGGATATTTTAATGGACAAGGAACGCAAGAGCCCATGGTTCGTTTACCTCCTGGAATAGACTTGTCGACGTAATGGCAAACTTGTGGTGCTGGGCATGGTGCCTCATCGACGGAAGAAGGATCACAACTAAAGATATAATTTTCCTTCATCTGCGCCAATGTCTGAGGATTTTTCATCCACTCTATGCCCTGATATTGTAATCAAATTTAAACTATTAGATTCAGATTGTTAAGTGAGACTAGTTTACACGTTACCTTGCTGACCGGGACTATGTATACATAGTCAAGGGTCACCAAATGGTCTAGAAATTTAAGAAATCCCTCGAGAACAGCCTGGCTGTCAAGGAACCAATTAACATGTTGAAAGATGCCAAAAGGTGTGCGAGTCTTGTTAAAGCGCTGGAAGTTAAACATAAAGTAGTCAAAAATTTGTGCAGTGGTCAGATAAGAGTCCGGTCTGTTAAAAGTTTAAAAAAGAAAAACGTGTAAAGTTGTCAATACAAAGCAATATAACACCGTATAAAACCACCACACGTTTCTTACGGGAAGCAGAAAAAATCGGGCATGCTGCAAATGGAACCGTTATTATTGTCGTTTTGGAAAACGAGCAACGGGATTTCCCATAAACCAGGGAATTTTCCTGTGATACAAGGGGAAATGACACAATCCTGTCGTATAAAAAAGTATTAAGACATAAATATAAAACGAGGAGAAACTGTGTTAGAACATCAAATAACCCTTCGAACCTGCGTGATGCCGTGATCCAATGTATACGGCCAAATGGGACAATATTCCTTTTGATAAAATTCAGATGAGATCAGTCCAATAAAACCTTATATTATGGATCACTAAATTTTTTGCTGGTAACGATGAGTCGAAATTCATTCCCAAATTGTTCAGGGCGATGAACGTCGCGTCTCCACCTGTCTGGAGGTAAGGAGCACGGAATCCCTGTAAAAAAAATAGTAGCATATTTAGTTTTATACCACCCTACAATAGTGCGCATTCACACTGCCACTAACGCAGCGTTACGGAGCGTAGCGCCACTGGGCTACAGTGAAACGCTGCGTTAGTGGCAGTGTGAACGCACCTTAAGTGTTGATGATTTTTTTTTACGTCCGACCTCCTTTTCTCAGAAGTCGACGGAAGTGTTTTTCCAGTATATAAAATCTGCTTTATGCCTGTACAAAAAAAATAAATAAATAAAAATATTCTAGAATGTACGAAACTGAATAATAAAATGCTTAATACTACGTGACACTGTGGGATGCGATTTCGTGGCCTCGGTTGAAAAATTCGTTTACCAGTCGATAGTCTGTTCCATTCAGGCCTGTCGTGTTGCCAGTTCCTGATTCGTGAGACAATGAATTGTGTCTGATTCGTGATTCGTGTCTGATTCGTGTCTGATTCGTGACAATGTTGTGTTGAATGTGTTTTCGTTCGGCTGTAACATCATGTTACAGCCTGTATTAATGTTTGTCAGATTATACTAAAATTTCCAATTCGTGAAATGAATATCCTACCGTTGGGATTGGTTCTGTTTCCGAGTATTTTTTGGTACGTAGGATACATCCACAGTAATTCAAGGCATCGTAAAACGTGAGAAATACTATTTGCGGAATTTCCTTCGGATTCAATCCCATTGCAGGGCTTGTGCTCATGCATAAACAGTCTGGTAACACGCATTTCGTACTGAAACATATTTCCATAAAAGCCAGACAAAAATAAAACGATAACCTAATTCAACTTTAATTATGCACGTTAATGCACACTTGTGTTTTTCACATTTAACGGGTAATATTTAGAGCGACAGGGAGCTGACGGTCTTCCAATAGTTGGACGGAAATAGCTTATACGATGATAAAGAATGTAAAGCAGATAAATAGATCTCTTGCATGCTCAAACGAAATGTACGAACACACACTAATTCTTGCATGAGCTTAACAGTTGCACAAAATCTTAAATAGTTCGTAAAAGGATTTTACCTATCGCAAACAGTATGATTACGAAGTGGTTCTGCAGTCAGAGACGGCGTAAACTCTGATATCACCAAAATAATCGTTATCAGATACTTGGTGAGATGCAACATTGTTTCCTGTCGTAGTGCGCTGCTCTGTGATCGACTTATTCTGAATAAACTGATAAACCCTGTTTCAGTTTGAAGCAGATACCACAGGTGTTTTAAATGCTTATAGAGAACTGGCCGTCTTGTTGTTGTTGGAGGTTTCTAGAAGTTTAGAGGAAATGATTAATGGTACAGTGTAGCCTAATGTTAGGGTGAATGTTCTATCGGACATGATAGTGTTTGGCAAACCTTTTACTCACTTTCATTTCCTCGGTGGGGGAGCTGCACAGAGGTATTGTCTATTGTGTCGACAATTATACAGAAATGGTAGTTAGTCAAATGTGATTAAGGCGAAGTCTTTATTTCGCAATTTTTTGCGTCGATATGAGAGTATCGTCCTACCATTTGTACCATGGTTGTGCCTTGAATATCAGGACAAAAATTATTCTAATTTAATCACTTTATATTACGGACTTATCTCGTTTCGATACATGAAGAGTACGTGAAAACGTGCGTTAAGTACTTTTGGTGAAAGTTGGTGGCCTCAATTCGTTGTCGGCAACTGCAGAGCAATAAAAAATCATGATTAATGATGAATGTACTCACGAGTAACTTAAAACGTGCCCCATTGCGCACAACTACATACTACACTTAGACTAAGTTATGTCTTTGATCTTTTTTGAAGTGAATTAAATTTCAGCCGAAAATTTTGTGCATTTTGTCACGCATTGCCTTGTTATTTAGAAGCGCAGAATAAGGTCTGATAAACACAAAATTAACGCACACGTAATCGGATGAAGACAATAATATTTCAAAATAGCTCCCTTTACTGATCAGACGAAATACCCAGTTATGTCTACTCAATTATCCAGACATGCAGTCCTAACGATGGCGGTTTTCCGAATTTAAAATTACTACGTTAATAGTAAACTACGTAAAATAAATTGAAATTTGTCGGTTTTAATGAGTTAAAGCTGATTCAGTTAAACTAACCAGAAAATGAGTAAAAACTCTAACGTTAATCGACAAAAATGTCCTGGGAATTCACTTGCAGGAGCCTCCAGGATCGTCCTTGTCTAATACATAAGATCTCGGTTAGTCATGAAGTTTCACAGATTAGTTTACACGGATTCCTGAAATTCCACAAACGATAAATCAAATAAAGCAATGTCTACTAATAAAGAAGAAACCGGTACTGCCAGTCCCAGCGACGTTCGGAAGTACGATGACGGCACTTGTGCTATTTGTCTGAGTTCGCATGTCAACAAAGCGACCCCGGACTGCGGTCATGTCTTTTGTTTCCGATGCTTGATTGACTGGTGCCAGATAAAGCTAGAATGTCCAACTTGCAAGCAACCTTTCCAGAACTTTCGTCACGACATCCAGATTCGACCGACTTGCGAACAGATCTACACCCCCGATCCTCCTCTCGTTCCTGCCGACCAACAGCCAACGCCAGAGGTTCTCAACATAACTTTCCTGGACGGAGGGGAGCTTCAAACGTGGGTTGTTCGAACTCCCAATAGGATGATTGTGCTACTGATGCCACCGTTAACCCACGAAAGATTGCATCACGATACCAACTTCCAAACATGGTTCTTTAATTACCTAAATAGCCAACTGAACATCAACATTGTGGGCATGGTCTGGCCTTAATTGAGACACGTAGCTTATAGACAGGGCATGTCAGTTCAAAAGTGTTAAATTTATCATTCGATGAGAATCTGAAATACAAAATTGTCTTAATCTTCTAATAATAATGTTTTCATTTTCATGAATTACCTCAAAGTTACTAATCAAATCTCAAATCTGCATGGTAAAAGACTAAAAGTGCACTCTTTTAACTGTGTGCCTAAGTCTACTCTATTTCATTATTACTTTTTCACATTATTCTTGCTATATTTATATTCTCTTAATAGTCTTACTTCCTACACTCCTACTTTATTGACTATTCTTACTTTTCTTTTACTTCATTTTTTATACAAACAAATAATACAATATGATACTAGAAAGTACAAAAAGGGAGAACTTACTCAAAATTGCCCAAATATCCAAAGCAAATGGTCCATCCAAGTTCCAACACGGAAAAAAACCGCGAAAATGGACAACACTTTGAACACTATCGGTCGACGAACAATACTGACAATGAGGTATGGAGAATGGAGGTGCCTCGAATTCAGATTCAACCGCTAATCTCCAGAGCTGTGTTGCAAATCAAACTGTGATACATATTTAAAAAAAAAAAAGGATTAGATGAATACCACATATATTTTTAATAAAATTCTTTAATTTACTGACCATAATGTGAATCATTTATAAGTACTTATTCAATTCATTTTGAAAACGTGGCGTGGATGGGTGAATAAACGTGGAAACCAGTGCCATCTGCCAATCACAAATCTGATTGGGACTTTAAATGTTTAGGACAAATAACGGTGTGTTGTACACACTGATAAGTGATAAGCTGCCTCTGATCTTTGTTAATTTTAAATTAATTTAATAATCACTATAGGTTTCATCTATATTGAAATATGTGGGTTTTAAAAATGTGATGTCGATGAAACCAAATTTACCGATATCCTAGTAAAACATTAAACGACAAATTACAAAAATGTCGCGAAAATCCATTTGCGAGAGGCCTCGACACCAACTGAGATGATATAAGAGCACAGCGCCAATCAAACGCAATATGCGAATTGTGAATCAGATCGGAAAATGGCGAATAACGGAGAATTCGAGAGCCCTTGCCAAACCTACGATGACGGCACTTGTGCTATTTGTCTGGGTTCGCATGTTAACAAATCGACACCAAACTGCGGCCATGTCTTTTGTTTCCGATGCTTGATTGACTGGTGCCAGATAAAGCTTGAATGTCCAACCTGCAAGCAACCGTTCCAGAACTTTCGCCACACCATCCAAATTCGACCGACTGGCGACCAAATTTACACACCTGATCCTCCCGCCGCTCCTGTCGAAAATCCACGCGTTATTGATTTGAATTTCACAGTCATCAACGAAGGCCATCGAGATCTTCAATCGTGGGTGATTCAATCTGCTAACCGCATGATTGTGATTCCCATGCCGATGTCCAGTCACGACAGACTAAACGATCCTGGATTTCGTCTCCGATTCTTCGCCTTTTTGAACCGCCAGTTCGACATCAACGTAATCGACATGGTGAGCGTGGCGACTGATGAGTCTTGAAAACCTAAAACTGACATTTCAAATCGTGTGTACGCATTTTCTGAAGACATTGAAATACATAATAATTCCTTTTAAACTATGACTTCTTTGCATTTTTTTTATTCTCAAACATTACATTGAATTACATAATTTCGCTTAAAAAGCGATGGCATATCGGCAAATGGCAATCTAAATTTAGTAAGCTTATGACTGTACGATTTCTAGGCTATATCAACCCCTCGCCAAAGTTCATGGACAAGGTAAATGTCAGCACGCGCCGGACATGCACTATAAAAGGGCGGGACTAAAACACGGTGAGGGAGATATTACCATGGCAACGGCGGACTAAAAACATATATCCTCATCATTTCATCATGAGATGTTTCCTTTTGCATCCGTACGCATATCCGAATCAATACCGACACCACACAGAGTAGCAGTGCTCAACCAGTGATCTATTTTGATTAAACCATATTTCTCCAGTCGATATTATCTCATAGAAATCCAATATCTCAAGCTGATTTTGGTTTGTGCTGTCGTGGCTTACTAATTCTAGTGAAATATAGAATGACGAGACTCTTCAGAAACTTTATTAGAGTTCGGACTCGCAGTCAAAGTGAGTTAGTCTTGTTTCCGGCCATGGAGGGGAACAAAGTGTCCCCATCAGCGGTTCAGGAATCGAATGGCAACGTCTCCTAGTGTTTCCAGCCGTTTTTCATCTGGATGCGCCTCTTGGGAATTTAACTCTACCACAAGTGTTTTCGATTCAGTAAATTCATCAACGTGTATGGCGTTTTGCTGTTACTCATGTGCGAATGGGCGAGCATTGACTTTATCGCAATTACATTCTGGAAAATCTCATTCTCGTTCACCCAGCAGCAGTCGACGAACGCGCTGAACGTCTCCATGTCCACCACTCTGAGCTGGAACGCCCGAATCGATACGTTTGAATCATTTCTGTTTTATTGCCATTGTTTTCCCGACGTTTTATTTCCACACGGCTCACCACAAATGGTGCTGCGCCTCTGGAACGTTATGGAGACATTTGATTTTGCTTATTGCAGACTCAATCACGACAAATTGAGAAAAATTCTGCTGATTGGATTCTTCCCTATATAGCGGTAAGTGTATTTAAGTAGTATTAAACATGTCATTTTCATTTAATCGATTTGATATTTTGACTCAGGAAATTGGGATAATAATTTACAATCTACTAGTCAAGATACCAGATTTTGCAAATGAAACGAGTTACCGGAAATTTGTTACCGCCAATGCTTATTTTGCCAAGATCGTGCCAATCAGCGCGCTGGTCTTGTATTATTTGGTGGTTTGGTTGAGTTCTCTATTTTACGAAGAGATTCGATTGGACATCGAAAGGACCTACAAGGTCAATCAGGAAAACATCTGCAGGTGGAAGTGCAGTCTGGTTTTGGCCGGAGAAGTTGTCGACCGCATCAACGACACTTTCGGGCTGATCCTTTTGATATCCATCACCCACTTCTTTGTCGAATTTATTGCACGCTCGTTTTACCTCGTCAACAGCATTTCGATGACTAACCAACCCGACTGTATTACGCTGGTCAGCATGTCTTCGGAAAGTCCTTTTTCTCTAGTTCATCGCCTACAGCCCCACCAAAATTCACCACCGGGTAGTCATTTACTCCGCATTTACTATTCTGAAGGGAATGTGGGACAACTTAAGTTTACTCCTTTATCTGTTTCAGGCTATTCAAGTAGCGAAATTGCTTCGCAAGATCGGCAGTGTTGATAATAATCTGCAAAATCAAGTTTGTTGCTGACATTTATTACGTCTTGGTGATTTAGGGAGATAAATATTTGTGATTTGATCCAAGGTTTCGTTGTTGGCGTTGTTGGCACTGGGCATAGTCCAAAATTGGCCCAAAATATCGGCTTTGGGCCACTTTGACGTGAGCCTTCATTTAATACCACAGGTATTTTAAAAATTATGATAATAGTAATTTGTTGGATAACGGTTTCCACGTCTCCTATATAGTTGATCGGGACAACTCTATAGCGTACCTTTTTATTCTCTACCAGTTTTATGCTTCGGAGAGAAATGACTGATGATCGCAAAGGCGTTATGAAATAGTTTTCAAATTCATAATTTTATTGCCAGTTGTAGTTTACACTCGCCTTTGTTTATAATCTATACTTGTAAAAATTTTATAGCAGTTAGGTGAAATACAGAAATTACAAATAAAAGTGCCAGGCGGTGAATCACGCTGTAAACTAAATTTTAAAAGAGTTCAATATTGGGCCAGTGCAATATGTTTTATCCGGAATTGCATTACTTTAAACCTTCTCTGCGTGCTAACCTTTTCAACAATTATATCAAGAGAAGAGCTTGACCTTTCCATCGACGAAAGATGCATCCTATTAGTCGCTATTAGTCCGAATGAATTATTTTGGAACTATATCTATAGGCTACGCAGTTACCGCGGAAACCAATTTCTCAAGTAGCGCAACACATATATGCACGCATGAAATTAATAATAAACTCTGATCCAGCCGATGTATAGGCTGAGTCCTTTTGTCAATCGCAACACTTTTTCAGTTTTCATCCCTCATGCAATGTAGCATGACTTCGCAAATAACTGTTCAACTATATATAAGTAAAATACAGTAAAATATAAACTTTTTAGTTAATTATTATAGAGGAAGCCTTCAGCACCCAGGTCGTTATACGATGGTCGTTACAAAAGTGGTCCCTGTCGTTCCAGTTGTCCCACCGCGTAATAATATTTCTTGGTGTTTGAAACCTCTGTTTTTGTGGATGCGCGTTTTAGGGATACAGCTCGAAGAATTCGAAGCGTTGCGATTCCATTCGATTCCATTCCATTCGAAGAACCCGTCATTATGTACAGTAATTTATTACCACGGCCATAAGTGGACATATGACAGAAAAAGATTCACCTTTTTGCTTTCTGGAATCATTTCCTCGTTCCGTGTAAATGAGAGTTATGCTAGTTCGGGTTCTGAAGTTCTTGAATCTCTAATTGAAAATCTTTCAGTTTTGTACTGGGCTGGGCTACCTAGTTAGACCACATGCGACCACATGTTATCATATGCTTTTGATCTATTTTAACTTTTGATTGATGATTATCAGTCAATCAGCACTGAATCAACTTTGAGTCTCAGACACCAGACACAAAAATTTGGATGCGATCCACAATTTTATCATTTTTAGTCAGATAAAGCAATGAAAGTCCTTGAGAGGATGAGAGTCAGGGCGAGGTCGATCGACAGTTTTCTTATTTTGATGTATTACGAAATGGGACTGTTATAGATATTATCATGTTCCAGCAACGAAAAATCTCATATTACTTAAATATAATGCAAATAAATGTTAAATCAACTCCTTAGTAAAATTTATTATTGAAAATTTAATTAATCGAGGCTGGACTCGAACCCGCAATTTTCGGATGACTATAATCTGATAGAAGTCCGACGCCTTATCCATTAGGCCACACGATCATACTTAAAAAATTAAAGAAAATTAATAGCCATTATTTAAACTATGGCCAAATGACTGTAAATCTGTTTTCCCTTTTCTCCTAAATCAGACTAGGATTTTCTTTCGATTTAGTGCTTCCAAAATGTTATGACCATCGTAAATGGTAAAACTCGACGCCACAATTGACAAGATATTCACATTGAATTTCACACGTTATGCGTGTTATTTTTGGGGATCGCAATAAATGAGCAAAAATGTGCCGTTAACTAATTGTGTTAAAATTCAACCAGGAAAATACTACCGGTTAAGTCAATCAAAACATTTCTTATCAATAATAACAACCCGCTAACTTTAGCGCATGCACAAAAATTTAACTTACAAGCCAACCAATGTCAAATATGCCGGTATACTCTTGACTCTACTTTCATTTTTATGTCAGAGTGAAACTTGATCACGTTGTTCACGTTTGGGCTCTTCGAGGTCAGCAATATCGAATATGCTTACATGCTCAGTTTGGTTTGACGGTTGTTGCTTGTATATTGATTCATGGTGTCCACTGAAATACTCAAATCCAATGATACAAGCCGGATAAGATACAAGTCCCAAATTGAAGAAGAAGAAGAAAAAAAAGAAACAAATTAAGAAAACATGGATCAAGGTATGGGAAGCGAATAAAAAGATACGGTCGTAAAATGATCGTAAGCATTTTTTAAATCAAAACATTCACAAGCATTCAATCTCTAGCAGATTAGAAATAATTATTGAAAATAAAATACAGACATTGGTATTATAGTGACATCTATAGTACATAAATGAAATAACAATGTATAGATGAGAATGAGCAACAAAATATTACGCGCGGCATGACAAATTAATCAGATATTTTTCTCTTGACTTGAATTATTACAAAAAAAAATATTTTTTTACTTGGCTTGAGCATATTGACTCCTCAATTCACGTCGGAGAACCTTGCCCAGGTTGTTTTTCGGCAGAGCATCGCAGAACTCGATTCCGCCTTTAATTTGTTTGTGGGACGAGACCTTGGAGTCGACGTATGTCCGAATTTCAGCGTCGCTGACCGACTCCATTCCCGGTTTCCTGACGACGTAGGCTCGAGGAAGTTCTCCGGCGTGTTCATCGGGGATTCCAATCACGGCGGCTTCCACTACAGCCGGATGCCCGGAAAGGATATCTTCAAGCTCAGCTGGAGCAACCTAATAAGAGAGAAATATTTCCGTTATTTCAATTTTTTTTTTAAATCTTTTCCAAGAGAAAAATTAAAAATTAACCTGGAATCCTTTGACTTTGATGAGTTCCTTGAGGCGATCGACGATGTAGAAGTTGCCGCCTTTGTCGTAGTAGGCGACATCGCCAGAGCGGAGCCATCCGTCTTCGCCAATCATTTCCTTGGTGGCTTGCGGGTTTTTCCAATATCCTTTCATGACTTGCGGACCAGTCATGTAAAGTTCACCTTGTTGATTAGGGCCGAGCGTTTTGCCGCTCTCCAAGTCGACGATTTTGGCTTTTGTCCTCGAAATGAGACGTCCGCAAGAACCCAAATGATCGTTATTGTTTAACGGAGTCTGCATCGCCCCGGGTGACATCTCCGTAAGTCCGTAACCTTCTTGAACGAGTAGGTCGGGCTTGTTGAATTTCCCCAGAAGGTTGTTGGCTGTTTGCGCTCCAAGCGGGGCTGCCGAGCTGAAAAGGGTGTGAACCCGTTCAAAATTTTCCATTTTGAGTGCCGGATGTTTGATGAACAGCTGGGCCAGAGTCGGCACGATATGCAACAGCGTTGGCTATAAGCGGATTAAAAACAAATAATGATAATAATGAAACGATTGCGCAAGATTAATATTAGGCAGCAGCGGGATACATGCCTTGTGATCTTCAATGGCTTTCAGGTAGCTCGGCACATCCAAGTGGGGCAGAGTCACCAATTTTGCTCCCAAATCGAAGCCGATGTTCAATATTCCAGTGATGCCGTAAGAGTGGAAGAATGGCAATAGGCAAATGTGGATTTCTTGGTATTGGTCTTGAATATGACATTCAATTTTTTGTTGTAATTTTATAAGCCAATCGCTTGAAATTAAACACGATTTATTACCTGTAGCCATTTGATTTTTGGAGGTCCCTGGATGAATATTTTGTGAAACGTTGACACCTACATTGGCGTGAGTGAGCATCACGCATTTAGGCAGTCCTGTTTAATCAGTAAGGAAAAGTTGAAGTAAATGTGAAAGTGTTGTTTTCTCAGTCGAACATACCAGTGGTACCACTGGAATGTGGAAGTATGAACGTATCCTCTTGAACGTTGATCTGAAAAAATGTTCGTCACTATAGCTTGTTAAATTCAACGTTCCGAAAAGTGATTTTCGATCTTCCACAGTAAATATTGTCAAGCTTACATCTACGTTATCGTTGAACAGATCGCCGGAATCCTGAAGCATTTGTTGAAAGCAGACGAATCCTTCCTGCGGAGGACCGAGTAAGATCACTTGGCGAACTGAAGGGCACATCTGAGCCATTTTTTGGAGCATCTCGGCCATTGGGGTGACACCAAATATAACACTGGCTCCAACAGATGTCAACTGGCGAGCAATTTCCTCTGAAATAATTAAAACAGAAATTAGAAGGTAAAATAAATGTGATTGACATTTCTTCCTATGATATTTTTTTTTGCACATAGCCTACCTGGGGTAAAAGTAGGATTGACAAGGGCGACGGGCATTCCGACACTGGCAGCTCCTAGGAGAGCGACGGGGAATTCGGGAACGTTGGGCGAAATGATCGCCATCACGTCGCCTTTTTTGTATCCGGCTCGTGTCAAAGCGCTCCCGCATTTTCGGATGAGGTGGCCCAGCATCTCTTATGTGTATTTGCGTCCGGTCACTCCGCATTCCTGCGAATCAAATTCCAGTCAAATAATAAAATACTCGCGAGCAATTTCGAAACAGAATTAGATTGGAAATGAATTGTATACATACCAAAGCGATTTTGTTGCTGTATTTGCTTGCGTTTTGGAAATATCTCTGCACCAAAGTCAAGCCGTGTAGTTCGCAATCGCTGTGAGGTGAAGTGACGATATTTTTGTCAATTTTGCCGGCCAGATCGGTCGCTGATGTCTGCTGATTGTACGCCGGAGCCAGCTGATGACTCAGAGCCATTGGTTGGCTGTTGATGCTGGCCACAATGCATGCCCGTTTGTTGGCAAACAAGGTAGCTCTCTGGAGGGAGGATCTCAGGTGCGATGCCATTTTGTCTTCAAAATTTTCTGCAAGTAATTTTTATTATCTAGAATTTTTTTTTCTGGTTTACTAAGCGGTTTGGACAAACTATGTATTAAAAGTCCGGTACAGCCTGTGCCTGTTTATATAGGGAACCGTTTAAGCGATAAAACCCTGACTCTGCTGACGCAGGAGGATATTTGACTTATGTTGACATAGTATAGATATTATACATGAAGCTACATTCAAACTTTTTCGGTTTTCCCAAGTTTTTTGGGGCCTATAAATCCTAAACACGAGCTGCCACTGATAGTGACGGGAGCAATCCGTACGTAGGTAATATATTTGTTTGATTAATTTCTCTTGCAAGAAGTCCGTTGTTTGAATTGATATATAATTTGGAGGTCGTCTGAGTGGCACTGTGTCAACATTACTAGCTGTACAATGTTCACTTTGCCTTTTGTAATGTTGGTGATAATTGATAATACTTTCATATTCTAAACCAAATAACTGAGTTTGAACATGGCACAGAGATATTTAGCAATAAGAACAAATATTTATAATCAATTCAGTCAGCTCTTCATCAAACAACAAAAAAGAAGGTCTTAAAAAATTGAACGACAGTTCATGATGAACGAAAACTGAAATGTATTACGTGCGTTTCTCAGCAATATTCACTTAAATTTTTTCTCCGAGAATGTTGTAGCCTACGTTCGTCACCATTTTATATTATAGCTATACTCAAGGTTAGGTAGTGCGATATCCCGTTCGAGTGCTGATAATTTGTTTATTTCCACAATTAGGGTCACTATTGGAGAGCAAGCAAATCGCGCTATTTGTTTCGATATACGCATTTGTATATTAATATAACGTCATCATCCGTCCCAAGGTTACATGGGGAAAACCGGATGTGTATATAGCGTGCAGTTGTATTTCTTCACCATTTTATTGGATTTTCCCACTTTGAAAGTATCAATCACCTATATAATGGCTGGGTGGGAAAATCGCCCCAGAGAGAGCACTGAGTTTATCTCATTCAAGAGATGATAACGATGAAAACAGGACAGTTTGATTACAAGGGCTCGGCATAAAAATCTTTCGTTTTGTATCGGGTGTATGCGGGTGTGTGTGTCTGTTTAACATTCGGAAATATTATTTGCCGTCGAATTTTCGGAATTTTCTAGGCCTAATACTGTATTGCTGCATGTGTGAATCACCTTGTAATAACCCAACATAATCATATCCTGTTATTGTTGAAATTATTTAACCAATTGCATAATGACATCGAGTATAGCCTTACTAAACATGGACTATCACTTCCGTAATATAGCTGATGTGCTGGTTTTTATTTTTCGATAATTAATGGGCGGACCCTTGGATGCCGCTAGGCATTGGCAGCCCATTGAAAGAGCGCGCTATTAGTTTATCAGTGCTGTGCGTAGTTCATATAAAACACAAGACATCTATGTGTCCTTATGAGAGTTTGGTGATCATTGCCACTGGAAATTTTAAAAAGGAAAATTGAATATTGCTCAACAGCGCTAATTAATTTTGACATCGTGTTTTCAAATAAATTAAAGAACTTCAAAATGAAAATTCTCCATAGAATTATACAGGACTATTTTAGGTTGTATTAAAGAAATGGTTTAAGGAGTGGTACGTGACACGAATGAAGATTAGACCAAGATTTTCCAGATATTTTTATATTCCAAGGTATTTTAAAGAGAGTCTCACGCAAGATAGTTTAATTTTTATTTCATTATGTTTTTGGTTTTTTTCATTGCGAGTTAATTGTCCTTCTGTATAGAGCCAATGTCCAGTAATGATAATATAATAATTAAAAAAAACCTTTTTCGTATTAGGGCTAGTTCTTTATGCAAGACTTTGCCGAGAAAAATACCCCAAATGATTCGTCGTCCCTTTATTATAACCCTATAACATCTTTACTTGAGACCATGCGAAAATCGGACGAGAACAATTTAAAAATAGGATTTATTTTTTTCAGTTTCTGTTTGCTTGGGTTTACATTTAAGTTGGGCGACGCTCAATTCCAACGATAGCGTTGACGGGCTGCGTCACTATTGAATGAATCCTTTGTCGAATTGCATCTTTTCACAATTTATATAGAAAGCGATAGAAAGACATTTTTGCCATCAATACTGAATTTCTTTTGCCATTTGGTGAAATTAATGTGCTGGTGTTTCACGGACAGGGAAGAAGCGGAACTGATTGACGATTGTGCACCAAGCTATTTTGATTTCTTCCATGGCAAATCGCATGTCGACACAGTTACGAGGCCCCATTCCAAACGGAAGAAAAGTGTACGGGTCACGTTCAGCTCGGTTCAGCTTTGTTATTGGCGCTCCACCTGTGTCAGAGATAGTATACACATGGTAACAATGGTACAAAAAATTTAACACGTTTATTTGTTGATAGTATACCTATCGGGATCAAATGTTTCGGGAATCAATAATTCGCCAATTAATAATTAGAAAGCTATACCTACATTGCTTTTCACTGGCCTTTTCACAATCAATCGGGCATAATCTTGTTTATTTTATGGCGAAATCCTCAAATTTTTAAGTTTTGTAGTTTATTAGAAAAACTTACTTTTGTCAAGGTCGTTTTGTCATAAGGCTCCATGTAAACCGCGGCTGCCGCGTGGCAGAAAATGATTTGACCGTCTGATTCATACATAATTTATTTTACACCTGATTTTTATGAAAATTTGAAAAATTCTAAAGCAAAATACGTATAGAACACGTGGGGATATTTAAATAAATTTATTTCTAATTAGAAGTACCATATTTATACGAAAATAAATGAATTTGAATTTAAACTTTTTTTTTATTTTTTTACAGAAATATTTCAGATTTTCACGGAGGGTTTTGTGTGTAACATCTTGAACCGTCTTGAACGCTTGAACACTATAATAATAAAGCTCATTAAAAAAATTTCATGTTACATTTTTAAAGAAGGCAAGTAAGTCCTTGTCTCCTACACCGCCGACTCCCGAGGCTACCACGCCCATCCAACAACCTGCCCGTCACTCCCGTCAACAATTTGGTAGCGCCCGTCCAAAAAAGCCGATCATACCACCGCTGCCAAGTCTGGAGTCTCGTTCATCGCTCCAGTTGCCCCCATTGTCGCTCTTCCAGCCCCAGTCCAGGACACTCCTGAGGTTGCCGCTGCCAAGGCGGAATTCGCCGTTAAATTCGCCGCCGGCTCTACTAATACCCCGGCAGTCGTCCGTGCTAAGCAACGAGTTTTATTTGAATACGGATTTGCACCATTTGCTTACAGAGGCCTACTACAGTGGTTACGGTTACGGACTTCGTTCTCCTTACGCTTATGCGCATGTGCCTTCACATCAGCAGCGATTGAATACTTAAATAAATTTAAAAAAGGCGATAAATACTTAAAAAAAGGCCAGGAATACTTATAACAGGGTTTTCTTACTTAAAAACGCGCTTTTAAAGTAGAAAAAACCGATTTTCTTGTTATTTTATTAAAAGTAGGCTATTCCTGGCGTTCTTTTAGTCTATTTAAGTAGGCCTTTTTTTATCGCTTCTTTGTTATTGCAAGGCTAAATAACGGCATACTATGAATAAAGGGGAAGGTATTGTGTGCTTCTTTAATATTTGTAGAAATATGTATAGAAAGAAATTTATTTTGTAATTTGAACTGAATTTGAATAAAATCTCAAATGTGAGAAACACTTGAATTATTGACCTCAGACCAATAAAATGTTATAATTACAAATTACACACAGCACACCGACATTTTACTTTTATTATTTTTCTTTCGTAAATCATATGAAGCCGAATTATTGCTCTATACTAAACCAGCATAAATATGCTTTTCTCTAGCACACACACGGCGGCGAATTTCAAACATTTTCCAAATTCATATTGCAATAGCTAGCTAATATAGTCACATTTTTAGACGCCGTTTAATGCCTGGTTTGGTCTACGTGCAATTAATCGGTAAAGGTTAATCTTTTGTTATATGGTATCACAAGGTTATACTCAGGTAATGTAATAATGAAATAAAAGTCTAATTAGGAAGATAAAAATTACCAGACTCCTTTATCATTCGTATAGGCTCCCATGTACACCTACTGCTTAAATGCTACTTAAATTATGTGGTTACTCATATTTACAGCGCAATTGTGTAATAAAATCGGCGCGTTTTAGTATCGTAAAGGTATTATATGTCATCGTATTGGTAAATATATAACCTTCGCCAGCTATATAACGTGATAAGTTTGCGATAAAATAGTGCGACATTTTAATAAAACGAAGGAAATGGGCGATTCGCTTTTTATAAAAAGTGAATAGATTTTATAAAATCTATTCGTAAACGAACCACTTGAAGTAACAGTAAGACTTCTTCATCCTTCGCCCAACTCCAGTCATGAAGATTTTAATCGTTGTCTTCATTTTTTCGTCTGGGATGGTCTTCGGTCAAGTAAAATAAATGCACGGGGATTGCTAATTTAAATGACTCTTTTGTTCAATTGAGTGTTGATTTCCCAATGTAGGATTTACCCACTTTAGTGCCGGCTGACCCGTTCGACCCAAATGGAGACGCCGCTCGACTATTTGACGCCATTGACGGATGGGGAACCGACGAGGACAAGATCGTCAGTGTCCTTTGCTATCGAGTTGCATCCCAACGTGACGCAATCACAACTGCTTACAACAGCCAACACGGCGTAATTATAGAATAATAATTTAAAAAAAAATAATTTGGCTCTAATAAACTATGCAGAGTTTAGTCAATGACCTCGAGTCAGATTTGAACGGAAGCTTTCAAACGCTGGCCGTCATGCTCACTCACGGTATGGCCAAGTTTTTATCCATCGAGCTGCACGAGACTATGTCCCGTTCGGGAACGGACGAGACTTCCCTGACTGAAATAGTTATGAGTCGGTCTAATGCAGAGTTGGCAGAAGTCAGAAACTTTTTTCTCGATTGTGAGTATAATTTTTGCATACAGTATTTATTAAACGACGCGGTTTATTTAATTCATAATTCAATCATAAAGGATCCTAATTCTATTTAAAATATCTGTGTTGGATTTTAGATTATGGACATACACTACTTTCCGAGATAGAGAGCGATACCTGCTGTGCCTACCAAAAGCTTATTATGCAAATGGCAGAGGTATAGACAGTTACAGATCTGTATATATGTTTATGGAAACAAGAGAATCAGTCGTATTATTCAATTTGATTTGATTAACTTAACAAATTATTGGCATGTTAGACACGTTATTAGAGTACAGATTGTTATATAGCTAATTTTTCATTTCTAATATCATTATACAGGGATCTAGGGACGAAAGTAATCTAGAGAACGAGGCATTAGTCCAAGAAGATGTTAAAGCTTTGTACGAAGGGGGTATAGTACACTTGAATTAAATTTTTTAAACAAATCTTAAGTCAAAATTATTTTAGCTATTATCTAAATTAAGCAATTGATTTTTTCATATTAAGGACCGGCGATAGAAGGAACTGACGAGAATCTTTACGTCGACGTCTTTTCCCTTCGCAGCTTTGTCCACCTGAACGAAGTCGCCATTCTTTACGAGGCCACTTACGGAACTTCACTCACTTCCGTTGTGACGATTGAGTTTGAGGGCAAAGAAATGGGAAATGCACTTGTGTCCATTTGTAAGAAGCTGTTGAAATCCTTTCTGGATCTTAGAGAATCAAAATCAGAGAATTCTTACTTTTACAGTGCAATATAGTCGGGACAAGGCCAGATACTTTTCAGCGCGATTTCACGTATCTGTTGCTGGAGCAGGGACAGCCGACCGCGATTTGATGCGGCTTACAGTCAGTCGCTGCGAAACCGATCTCGAAAACATTAAGAGTGCTTATCAAACTGTCTACGGCGAATCGCTGAGGAGCGTTGTCTCTGTGAGTATTTTCAAAGATATTATGGGGAAAAAATTGCAAAAACTTACAGCTGAATCTCTTTCATTTATTTTTCATGATAGAGCGATACTTCTGGATCCTACCAATCAGCTCTACTAGCTTTGATTGGTTAAAGCATATTAAAAAAATAGAAGACCAAATGATTTATTGTGTCACTCAACCAAACAACCGTCTGATGCAAAATTAGTTATTTTTCAATAAGCTACAGTAAATTTTCAATGGAAAAAATTAGAAACGAAACAATATAAATAATATCAGAAATCGCGCAGAAACCGGAAAATTAAAAGCTAGAAAAAAACTGCCCAGAATTTAAAAAAAAAAACCGACAGCAGATCATATCACACCATCGGACGATGACAAAATTACGAGAATTATGGACGTCTCCAGCAATGGAGTAGTTAGACATCCTGCGTTGAGTATTCTTCGCAAATGTGTCAAATAAAATTTGTGTCCAAGTTGGTCTGTGTCGCCTACAGCGTCTTATGGAAAAACCAACTTCTTCTCGTTAAAAAAATGTTTTCCCCTGATCTACAGTATATATATATTATTCCCCCCCCTCTTCTTCCTAACACGGAATATTTTATTCATTTCTTTATTAACTAACTTTTATTTCGAGCCCCAATTCAATGTAGTTATTTTTTATTACATTTTGTTTGTGACTATGGACAAGTTCGGGATGCTGAGTTGCACAACCGCTAAATTAGGATCGTGCGCCAACGGGTCCTTTTAACGTTGTGGGGATAGTAGAAAGCGGGTTTTTTATTATTTAAGCATAGAATTACTTATCTAATCTTAGTAATGTTCAGGATTATCGTTGTTTAGAACATTCTGCTTTTTATAGAGTAATTTGAAATGTATAATTCAGCTTAGTTTACCCATTAAAATTAAAGAAAGTCCAAGCCTGGGATGATGTTTAGTCTTTTCTTGTGTGTTTGAGCTTGTCACTTGTCAGCAGATCTGTCAAAAAACACAAGAAAAGACTAAACAGCATCCCAGGCTTGGACTTTCTTTAATTTTAATGGGTAAACTAAGCTGAATTATACATTTCAAATTACTCTATAAAAAGCAGAATGTTCTAAACAACGATAATCCTGAACATTTCTAAGATTAGATAAGTAATTCTATGCTTAAATAATAAAAAACCCGCTTTCTACTATCCCCACAACGTTAAAAGGACCCGTTGGCGCACGATCCTAATTTAGCGGTTGTGCAACTCAGCATCCCGAACTTGTCATTTTCACGTTGTAGGCAGCCACAGCAAATGCATTTGCGTATTTTTTCCCCATGCATTTGCTGTGGCTGCCCTACAGGCTGTTGAGAATTTTTACTTTTGCACTAAGCTCTGCCTCTTGTCCGGAAACTGGCTTCATTCGAGATAGCCGATTCCAACCAAAGTTCCCCCACCATACTAATACACCATGCTATGGGGCTCTTCGGGATCTGTTTTCTTTTGCCGTTTTATCTGGCAACGCAGCGTGGCTTTGCACTTATGAAGCGCGAGAACGGGGAAAAGAGGGAGAATGGGACGAATGGGAGGGAGGAGGGCGTACGAAAAAAAGGGGACCCACGTTTCCTCTTCTCCCATTCGTCCCATTCTCCCTCTTCTCCCCGTTCAGCAAGCTTATAGCATGCAGATTACAGAACTATTGTCTGATAGTTACTATTAATTGTTGACATTCAGGAAAGAGGACGAGATGCCAAGAAGTACAGTGTGCAGCAAAAACAATTTCTCTCTTAACCATTTTGCCAATTCCAGATCAAATGCCCAAAGGCTGTGCAATTTTGCATACCTTTCTATTATAAAATTTCTTTATTTCTATTGACTGAACTTGTATGTAGGTGGGAAAATTATGCCAGAATTGGAGAAAATATTGGTTATTACCGATTGTGGCTTGCAGAGTTCCTTTTAGGAAGTTTGATAAGATTTATAATTTATTTTTCTGTTAAAATCATATTTTGTTTTTCATTTCACGGGAATTGCATCGTTATCATAATGTGGATATTAAGAAATGATTGACAAACAAAAATCTAATGGAAAATGCTTCATTATCACCGCAACAAATTGAAAAAGAAAGTCTTCAATGATGCCCAACGTTCAACATAAATATATTTTTGCAGAGTACAAGAGATCCTAGATGAGGGCACGATAGAAAAAGATGAGTAATTTATTCATGACATATTCAGCAATTTTAAGGCCTTTTGTTTTCAATGTATATTTTTTTCAGTAATGGATGATTTTCTCCATTAATCAAAGCCACATGGGAGAGTTGGAGTTGTGTATGGTACTCATGGTCAACGGCCATTGCACAGAACTGGGTTTATTTGCTTACCAGGTACTTAGTCGTTCAAAGGTGTTACAGCCCCCAGGTAGCACCTGTCATCCTGAAGACATCTACTTGACATCATATGTCATCCAAAACTGATCCAAACCCTGTGAGACAAGAAATGAATGTTTAAGTGACGGTATATTAGGGATGTATCTTGGAGAGTGTTCTGGGGCATCCAGTGATTATGATATGTACAGTATGGTCCAAAAAAATCCGAACAGCGATTTTATTTTGAAAGCCACCTACCCAGTGCATTCCGGGAAACTATGTTTAACTTTTGGTCCTAATTTTGGGGGTCTAGGAACAAAGCGAAAGGTGGGAAGAAAGAAAAAGGGGTAATAGGCTCATTTAGCCACTGGTTATGTCTCTTCCCCCCCCCCCCCCAAAAAAAAAAATTATGAATGAATCCAGACAGGCTATCTGGAATTTCCTTTGCGGGAGAACGAATAACCGCATTGCGATAGCCTTAGGCTTACCGTCAATTTTTCGACAAGTGATGAAAAGGAAAAAGCTGTCTAAATCCTGCACAATAAAGCGGGAAAAATTTAAAGTTATCGTAATGTCGCTTTGAATCACTTTTCATGCAAGTCAATTTTGACCGAATGTCGTGAGCTCGTGACGTCAATGAAATCATTTCATTGGCGATTATTAATCATTTCCTATAATTTTCCTATCATTTAATTAAAGAAGTAACGAAAAACGACGATTTGAATGTCGTTTAAACAACTTTCCATTTTTTTCCGATGCCGAGATTTGAACTCACAACTTCGGGGGCTGTAGAAAACCACCGTTACCATTAGACCAAGACAGAGTTATTAAAGTCATAAGGAAACGATTAACAAATTGTATGAAAAACTTACAGGAATAAATTTTTTTATTTTTCTTTCTTGTTTTGTTTTTAGTTTTCTAATAAAACTGCTTCAATAACTCTGTCTTGGTCTAGTGGTAACGGTGGTTTTCTACTACCCCTGAAGTCCCCCTGTGCCCCCTCTTTGCCTTTAGGGTCTGTTGGGGTGACCACCCCCTCTCGATAGGTGTAGGTTGACGTTATGAGGGACCACCCCAACAGACCCTAAAGGCAAAGAGGGGGAAATGTTGTTTTTGCGAACGCTAGGTGGCTTATTGGATAAAGCCTGGCATGGCCGAAAAACGAAGAAATTTTTGGGAATTTTTTCCAAAATTTCAATCGTTAATATCTCGGCTTCTGAGCCGAGTATAAAAAAAACCATGAAAGTAGTTTGAAGAGGTGGGTCATCCCATAATTTTGAAACAATTAAAGAATTTCTAGGTGCAGCAATTGACGAGAAAACTGTTGCACAAAAACCGAAAAAAGTCAAAATTTCGGCTATCCCCTCTCAGTTTTTTTGAAATATCTCTCAAACTACAAAAGCTAGGCGATTGCGGTTTTTAACCAATTGACTTAGCGACAAATTTTGCACAAAACCCATCTACTTCTTAATTTTTAGAACCTCCAGCGACGATTTCCGCTAAATCAAAAACCCCCCAAAACGGTCTCTTTGAGTGGCGAATCGCTTGTTAAAATGAATGCATTGTGATGAACTCCACGACGAGATTGTTAGCCATATTGCTGAAGGCTCTTACGAATTCGAAATTCAATTAAAAACAAATCTAGCGCGTTTCGTGTGTTTTCCCATAGTCTTAAAGTGCGAAAATTGAATCCATTTGAGTGAGTACTTTAGCTCTATGTGCATCGCCTTTTCTGTTAAGGATAATTTGTTTCATCGTTGGATGATAACCGCTGTTAGAAAAATAAAGTCGGGATCATGCATGGGTTTTTTTTCCCGTCAACACAGGAATTAAGAAACTGCTTAAGCAAACGAAGATATTTAATATCCCAAATAATCTTGCGACACACCCAGTGTTTTTCTACCGCGTTTCTTTGTTGAGAAGAGTTTAATTTAGGTTCCCAGTTCAGTTAACCAGGACAGCCAAAGAAGACCTGTTGTTGATCCAAGATTATCTCTTGGAGGCCACACTCCAAAATCAGAGGAAATGGTGTAGATACTTGTGGCCCAATCAGGGCTCTTTACTGTTTTATTTTCATTTCCCGGATATTTGGCAACGCAGCTGCCAATGTCAAAACGTGGAAGTTGCCAGCAAATGAAAAGTGCTGCGAAAGGGGGGGGGGGGTCAGCTAGGATGCGAAATCCACCCATTAGGGGGGGGAGGGGCTTAGGGGCGGACCTCTCCCTCTGTATCGCGTTGCAACACTGGCTGCTGTGTTGCCAAGTGTTCGCAGAAGAAAAAAACAACTGAAAACAGTCCTATAGGGAACAAAGGCGTAGATTTATCTAACACGGGGATACGGTTACAGCTGGTAGTGATTGGAAATCAGCACTGTTTTTCTTTGATCGGATAACGAATTTATCCATTTCACCATGACAACTTGCAATCAAATTTTAATATTACAATTCCTGATCGGTCACTATTCACTTATCACTTACTCGTAAAACGTAACACTAGTAAATCGCAAACACTATGGCTGGCCAGCAAGCCACAAATTTACTGAAACACAACGCAGTTTGCACGTGCATTGTGCTATAGTAACAAGCAAGATCAAACTCGAGAAATTTGAAAGAGCAGAAGAGAAGTAAATAAATAAACAATAGGTGCCCCAGAATTCCAGTTTGAATTTATTACAGCTGGGAAATAAAAAGGTCAACAAAAGGTTGAGTTCTTCTTTTTATTAACATACAATCCTAACTTCTTTTTGGTCGCTTTCGTCACCTCGAGCAATTGTATAATAATTACCGGAAGCAAGCAACGGAATCCAAGAAGACAACAACGGAATCATCTTCACCAACAAGTCCAACGTTCATCATCCTCAACAACAAAATCGTCAACAACTGGAATGCAATGGAACCATCCTCAACAATGGAATCATCCTCAGCAACTACACACATAGAACCACGAGTCTTTAAGACATCCCAAGGATGTCCCATGACCCCAAAGACACATCCCAGACTAAAACAGGACGTCTTAAAGATGTCTCGCCAGGCTAGACTGTGGAAAAATCGAATAGAACACTTTAAAAAGTATGTCTTTAGGATATCCACGATAAAAAGAACTTGATACATAGCGATAATACTAAAATAAGATGCCCTTAAGACGTATGAGATCATACTATCTCGAGACAACTGAACAAGTGGAAAACAAGATCAGAAGGAGATGTGTTTAAGAAGTCTCGACAATTGATGACTTGAAGATTCTACGTACGCAGTTGAACTTGAAGCGGCCAATTTGAAATTGATTTCGTCGCCATAAGACACCTAACTGTCAAACCGAACCTTTTTTAAAAAACAATTTCTAATATTAATTAATTAAATTAAAATATTACATTTGTTGCTGTGCAATTTGTGGTCACAACAGGAAGCTGCTCAGCTGCAACAGGAAGTTGTTCCTTCTGGCGAAAAATGAAAGCAGGTACTTTTTCACAACGATAGAGAAGTTCATACATCTTTAAGTACGCATCCATGATGGCGTAGTCTTTGATGGAATCTATCATGGTTATCTTGTATTCTGAAAGAAAAAAATAAGACATTACCAAAAATATAAAAAGAAATGAAAAAAAAATTTAAAAACTTACTTAAGCGATATGGTAAGTACACGAGCAAAGTGCAAGCATGCTCGTTTCCTTTTGGATAGGTATACTCTCTTTTTACCCATTCATTTTTCTTGATTTGTTTGTCAAGTGCCATTTGACCAACGTGGGGGTATACCCCACCCCCCGGTTGTAGTGTTTCCTGGATGAATTGTTTGTAATTTTCAAAATTTTTTCCAGGGAGATAATTCCTATATGTAAATGACAAGAATAAATATTGGTATAGATAGAATATTGGATAGAATATGACTAGAATATATTGGACTAGAATATTGGTCTAGAAGAATTGGAATATGACTAGAAGAAGAAATGTGACTAGAAGAAATATGACTGATAAATGATATGAATGAAAATATGAATATGACTGAAATATGAAACGAAAATAAAAAAAATGAATATGACTGAAATATGAAATATTGACTGACATAATATTGACTGAAATATTGACTGAAAAATATGAAATGTTGACTGAAATATGACTGAAAATATGACTGGAAATATGAAAATATGACTGATAAATGCGACTGAGAAGAGATGTTTGACTAGAAGAAAGAATATGACTAGAATACATATTGGACTAGAATATTGGACTAGAATTGAAGAATAAAAAAAAAATATCCGGTCATTATGTTTTCCTTTATCAGGAAAATGACATAGTGCTTGATGCACAAATTTTTCGCCTCGTCGTCGTTTTTGTGGATGGCGGACTGATTCCTTAATTGGTCTCCTATAAAAATACATAATAATTAAAGCTAATTATATATTTTTTAAATTGTATGTTTAATTACCGTAAATCGTTAACAATGCCCGCCATTGGCGGTTTTCTTTTCGCTGCGAAAATTGATAGCAGGAAATTACTATTCCGTAAATCACAACAGTTGACTCTATATGGTATCTCTTTAATAAACACATATAGTTGTCAACCTTTTCATAAGATTTCAAGTGGCCAACTCTTGGGATGTTACTGGTCTGAATTGTAAATCTTGAATGTTTTTAAAGACGGGTTTACTGTTGCATCTATCAAAATATTCTATTTCGTTGCAGGCATCAATATTTCGGGACGTCGGAAGGCAAATAAAAAAAATATGTTCACGAATGTTCTAAGAAATAAATAAATGTGAATAAAGAGCCTACGATTGGTAAACGAAACGAGAGAACAATAAAAAAGCGTTAGTATACGCATTATCATTAACGGACCAAGGTTAAATGATAATAACTCCACATCTACATGGACAACGCCGGATTAGAGTTTGGCGGGCCCTGGGCAAAATTGATATCGCGGGACCTTTTTCCACCTTTTTTCAAGATATTTTCTGTATCAACAAGCAAGACATTCAAAAGATGCTGAAAAGATTCAATTTTAGAACATACATTCAGATTCAATACACTTATCAAATAAGTAATTTACGAACATTATCGCAATCACTAATTAAATTGGAAGAGATCGAGATTTTCTACTAGCAAAATCACTGATAATATCATTGAAAGCAATATTGTTAAGTAGGTCGTACTCAATGCTCATCAAAGTTAAATTATTGAGGCGGTATTCGGTAGTGCTTGCACAGCTTTCATTTTTGATCCGCTTGAGTTTTGAAAAGGACCGCTCTCCTTTACAGTTGGTTACCACCACGGAAAAAAATATGCGAAGAGCAATCTCGATGTTCGGGAAAGATGATTCTAGACGATTTGATTTGATTCTTGAATACATAGTCTCAAACAATGTTTTCTTGCGGCCTTCAATATTAGGAGATGATTCTTTCTTATGTTTTTCTTTCACTTCGTCTTCAACGTAATAGAAAAATTGCAGAAATTCTCCGTAAAGATCCGTTGGATCTACGTCACCACAATAAAATCCTGTGAGCTGTTCACATTTTCTTTTGATATCAGCGATACTCATGTTGTTTAATTGTGTAAAAAAAGAAACGGTCTTTAATTCGCTCGTTTGCGACGCTTCGCGTAGATAAACCCTCGTTCAGTGAATCAAGGATTGGATAGAAGACTTCAACTCGGACTTGTATCGACAGTTAAATTAGCGTCAACAGAGGGTCCTACATTACGTGTTACACGAACACTTCGCTTCTTCGCTCGTTGAGTGATAAAACTGTATTCAGTCAAGGGACTTTTTTCTTTAGCCTTCTCAACACAATCATCGAAGTCGTCTCTCACTGATTAAATAAAAGTTTTCAAGAAATTCATAAGTGACACAATATCGGATAAATTTACGTCCTCGGATTGTGAAGTCTTGCTTACCATGTTAAATCTTGAGAGAATGCGGTTCCAAATTGAAGTCAAAATAACATATTCGAGTTTATCCATTTTAGGAGAAGGTGACTTGGCTTCGATGATCGTTTCTGGTTCCTCTTCTTCGCATTTGCTATTAGGTTTAAAGCAAATTGGATTTCATTGTAGCCACTATCAAGAGCGCTTACTGCATCGGCAAGAGCTGACCATCGTATATCAATTAGTCTCTTAAGAACCACTTTACCTCCAAGGGCTTTACACAAAATATTCCATCGATGCGGAGAAGCTGAAAAGAATACGTATAGGTTTTTTTTCAAACAAAAAATACGCCACGACGAAGAAGCAACACTCTGCCGCTTTTAATCCAATCAAATTGAGAGAATGTCCACCACACGGCACATATTCCGCTTTTTCATTAACTGCTTTGATGCGAGCCTGCAGCCTGTTGTACTGGCCCGACATATTGGATGCATTGTCATACGACTGTCCTCGACAGTCAATCACATTAATTTTTTAGGTCTCTAAAAATTTAAAGACACAATCGGCCAGATATTCGCCAGTGTGACGATAAATCGGAATAAACTTAACAAATCTCTCAACTGGTCCATCTTGTTTCCCGCAACGGAAGGTGAAAGTTAACTGATCGACGTGAGTTACGTCTGGGGTAGAGTTGACACTTATTTAAAAGTACTTGCTTTCTTGAATTTCTGCTATGATAACTTTCAACACTTTTTGTCCCATAACATCAATAAACTCAGTACAGATGGTCGACGATATAAAAAAAGGAATCCCACGGCCTGCATTTCCATATTTCTTGATATGCTCATTTAAGAAGAGATCAAATTGAGCTATCAGTTCCAAAGTTCCAAGGTAATTTCCATTGCGAGTGGAACCTATTATTTCATCGTCACTATGAAAGCCAAGTCCTCGATTAGCCAAACATTTTATCGTTGCAACGATTCGTTCGAGAACTTGAATCCAATAATTTCATTCTTTTTCATGCTGTTTAACTAATTCACAATCGACACTTGACGTGGTGAGCACTTTTTCGTGATATCCAAGCATAGTCGAAGCGTGTTTCCAGTCGGCAAATCCTTTAGAAAACTGGTTTTCTTCTTTAGAAAATAGAACGCACGCAAAACAGTAAACACATCCTAGCGATAGCGAGTAGATTAACCAATCTCTAGCCACAATTTCTCCATTTGGTAATTTTCTTTTGAACGAATCGGCATTTAGTTTACGATTTACCTTTTTGCCGTTGGCGTTGTAAACTCGCTTTGATTTCAAGAAAGCACCGTCATTATTTTGACAAGCAATCGGAACCTTTTCAATCCAAAAGTCAACTAGTTCGGATGAAAAGGGCTGAAGCCCCAAGCCGGGATCAGATGATTGATTACAATCCAAATTCACTAAAACACATTTCGAGTCGGACACGTTGACAAGAGTGGAACACGGGCGACTAGAATAAACACTTGAAAGAGACATCCTGTCGTCAGATGAATCATCAATATCGGCTCCATTATCACTATACACGGTTAGTGATATTGATAAATCAATATAATCGGCTGACTTCTCAGAATCTCGAGCATTGCTCGTTGAAATGGAGGCTATAGGTTCAGGTGTAGGAATAGATGAAGTGGGACGAGGTTAAAATTTAGTTAGTTTTGGCAGAGTTTTTACATACTGATCATGTTTGTCCATCTTTTCACGTTTTTGACACCCACTTTTTATGTGAGCACCAACTGTTTTCACTCTTAGGTTTTCTTCGACTCCTTTTTTCTTTTCTCTTTGACCCTTGCCAGACATGCTTCTTCGTGTAAAGTTACGCTTAAACTGAGGCTATTACAGCGATTAACTTGATGACGACGTACTAAGAAATCAAGTTTAAACATTTTCTCGTCAACGGAAGTCTCAACTCGGCTTCGGGGAGTAAAGGGAAAGGGTTAGAAGTAGAACTAAGAGGTAGGGTTAGAATCAGAATTTTGAAAAAGCCCTGTACGCACATTGAGTCACTGTCGGCTTTACGTACGAGATAAAGATGTTTTCTCATTTCTTTTTTACCTCCTACATTTCCGAAAATAAATTTATTACAATTTCATATATTTATAAAAATTGGCGGTCAATTTTTTTAATTAAACTTGGCTGCACGGGCCCTTGATTCCGCGGGCCCTGGGCATTTTCCCACAGTTGCCCATTGGCTAATCCGGCACTGTACATGGAACAAAGGAAAATTATTGTACAATTCAGTTGACAAAAAATGCTTGAAAATTGCTACTCCGTGGCCTTCCAACGAGGAAGTTCTTTTATGGATCGTGTTTGCCAGGCCAATTCAATTCTGGATATCAACCGCCTTACATGGACAGTAATAAAGGAATCAATTTGATCTGCTATTTTGTAGTGTCAAGTAACTTGTGGCACATTTCTTATCTTACTATCTGTTCCAAAAAGGAAAGCAATAATTTTCTTCATGAGAGCGAGGTCGAGTTGGTGCATGGGATCTAATGAGCCATGAAGAACTATGTCGAGATAAAGGACATTTTCTATAATCGTACGGCAATGGTGATGGGGCACACATTGCTTCTCTCTAATGGATTCATTAGTTCTCGAGTAACCAACAAATATACTAAACCCTGTGCATCTTGCACGACCATATTGTTCAGAAGAATGACCTTGAATGCACAAAATAATAGCTCTTGCAAGAGCATCGCAAATGAATGACTTAATCAGAACTGAAAAGTTTTTGCCGGAAAAAGAATTCTCTTTCAATAAGTCGCTGGGCTTCCTCAAATATAAATATAATTAATACGCGTTGGGGGAATTAGTTTTAGAATAAGCATGGTAAACCCTGATGGGAAAAGAGATGAATCTTTAATGAGCGGTAAATAGCCGACAATAGAACAGAACTGGATGCCAGAACTATCTGTAAGATGAACACCATCTATTGCAACACACAACGGGATGGGATTAACAATAAATTCTTGAATATGCATTGTCAACAGAGTACCCAAAATTCACTTTGCAATACCAAAATATTTAACGGCAATATAGTTTTCAGTGTTACCGCTGTTCTTGGTGTTTTTACCAGAGTTCTTGTTGACAGAGGAAGAGAAAGGTGATAGGGATGAACAATTTTAAATAGTTGATCACACTTGGAAAATTGAATGTGATTATCACTTTCCCACGTTTCTAATGGTGTCTTGAGTGCAAGTTCACTAGCTGAATTATCTTGTGAAGCTGGGTCGTCAACATCACATTCTTCTGTTGGTATAGATGGGGAGTTTTCAAGATCATCAGAATAGTCCTCCGATAATAACACCATCAACACTGCCACTGGTGTAATTGACTCACTTTTTAAAGCAAAGATTTGTATATTCTCCCAAAAAATGTATACTCAAGAAAATTTGCTTTCACCTTCAATGGGTATTACTGGTGAATTTTAATTTCTGCTAATATGTCTGGGCCAATACTAATAACTTCCTTATCAAATTGAGAGGTAATTGAACAACGTTCGGCATCTGCTTCAGACACTTCATCTGAATAACTTTCACGTTCACATGTAAATTGCAACTATGATGCATTTTTCTGATTTCGCCTTCTTTTAGTACTATCTGTTATTCCTCTATTAAAAAGTTAAACCAATATTATATTTAAAAACACAAAAGAACTTCAACTTTCTGTTATACGCATTTATGCATTCGTGAGACTCGTGGCCAAAATGGAGAGGACTAGGGCATGATAGGGTCACAAGCACTAATAGCAATACCTTCGACCTCCCAAGAGACACTTGGGACGTAAACCCCATTGATGAGTAAGAATGCTATGCATATCTCGTGAATACATAAATGATATAGTAATGGAATCTTAAATTTCAGGTTCGCCTGAGAAAAGATGATATTTTGAAAAACAAGTACTGAAAACTTTCAGAGAATGAAATTTGAATTGTTTGCATGCCAAAATTCTTGATTTTGTATTACAGACAGAAATCGATATTTGCGAGTGATGACGACAGAATTGTCTGACATTAGAGCAGAGCAATGAGATTTGCATCGGCTGAATGCAAGTTAACAATCTGTTAGCGATGCAAATGGTCATCCAATCTTTCAGAAACACGTCAACCTTCCCTTAAAAACCAAACAAGACTTCTACATTTTGAAGAGGAACTGATAAAACCAGAAGTTAAAAACAATATTTTAATGGGTGTACAATTTTTTTAAAATGGTGCATCTCTTGTAAATGAGCCTTTCTGTCTGATTGTCTGACTGTCATTTTCAAATCATATTTTAATGTAAGGTGGAAATGCTACGTATATTCTTTGAAAAAATCGCAGGCGATGCAATCAGAAGAATATGGTGGGAGGTAATGGCGAACGAACTCATGAAAACCAGTGTTTTGTGGGCGGAACCTATAAACCTTATAGCAGGAAGAAAATGGTTTGGCAGTAAAAGGTTCAAGATTGTTCTCAGCTGTCACTGAAGCAGTCAACTTTGGGGTATTGAGAAAAACTACTTCTATCCCAAGATTAGAACAAACTTCAAAATGTTTATAAGGAAAGCCGTCAAAATGCTAAAACAAAGTGCATCTTATATTTCGTGTCACTATTTATTTGATTTATTCTTTTTAGACCGAGAGGCCCAGTAATATTTTGATTTTGATTGAGCAAGATTTGTGACATGTTATGATTTCACCTTTTTTTGTTAGACTTATCCTTATAAACATCATTTGCGAGTCGTCATTACACCATAAACTATTCTTTTACACGTCTTTTTCAGATCATTGTGTTGTCTTCCAGACTTCATTTTATGTTCCTGTAGTCGTCTTTAACTATCTTAGGGGCGTCTTAAAGACGTTTTTGGGATATTGCCTTGTTAAATCTTCTCTATGTACGTCTTTTATCCGCAAAAAGACGACTTACGGTAATCGTCAAACTGTTTTGATAGACGTCTTGAAGACAATACTAGTCTTGGACATTCGGACGAAAGGATTATTCTTAAGGACTTAATTATTACTTAAGGACGCTTAAATACATCTACAGGAAATCACCACTAGGGACAACCGGACATCCTTGGGATGTCTAAAAAGACGACATGGTTCTCTGTGCATCTAAAATTGTAAACCATTAGGCATTGCGATAAAAAACGTGTTGCGGTTGTGTTTAGTGATGCGTGGGCGCAATATTCGAAGAAAAGCATTTTGGATAATAAAAGACTTAAGTGTAAAATCATGTCATCTAATTTGTTCTCACTGATTCCAACCTCCTGAGCCAGTGGTAAAATTTAGGTTGCACCTCACACAGTAGGACGAATAGGGGGACAGAAAGAGGTGGTTTGTGAAACCGAGAAAAGGACGTATCTAGAAATTATATGATTTGATTAAAATGAATTAATCAAGATTTAAAATATCAATGAAAGTCAGGACAGGTGTGAACAATTTCGCTGATAGGATCGAGCAGGGCGGGATCATGCTAAAGAGCTAACAAGGGGTAAAGAAAGAAGCCAGCCAACGGGATACCAACGGCAAGACTATACCAATAATAAGTGATGAAGTGACATCGTGTTGAACGTGCTGTCATTGACTGTTTTATTTCTTAGATGGATAGGGGATAGATGGATTGTTAGATGCCTGGCATTGTGTCTGATGGGCAACATAATAATTATCCAAAATAAACCATTTCAAAATTATTCAATAATTTTACATGACAAAAAAATAAAATAATTATGAACTATACTAAACTGAAACAATTCAGAAAAAGTTACCTGGTGTCTCATACTCAAGGAAAAAAAAGGAAAACAGCTCTGTGTTTTTACAGTTCTTTAATTTAACAATTTTGAACTAACTGATCATAGGCGTTGTTCCCTAATACTTTGTGGGCAGAAATGGGGGGGGGGGGGGAAGTAAAATCTGAAATAAAAATTTGATTGGCCCATTCCAGTCAGAGAGGTAATCAAACGATTACAAATCTCTTAATATTACCTTGCTGAATGAGCTGTGTGCTGTTTGTGGGATAGCGAGTGTGTAGATTACCAGCCTAGTCTGAATGTGTGTAACCGACGAGGGGAATTAACCCAGGTCCTAAGAAAATACCATACCCGCTTGTACCTTGCATATAAGGAAGCATTCTTTTGACTGCTTGGCAATGTCCAGGTTGTGGTTTTTCACAAAATTGTGAGGCTTAGTTGACAGCAAAAGCTATATCCAATAAAGACGAAATAATGAGGCACATCAACGAGCTAATCGCTTCATTGAATGGAATTAGAATGCCTCAATTGGAGAAAGTCTACGCTTTCCCTGCTCGTATGGAATTTTTGCATGATTTACCCAAGTTGGGTGATCCAGCTGTTGAATAAAAAGGACGTGCTGTCCAACTCGAAGAAGTATGCTGCTTTAAAATTAAAAAAAATTCCCGAGCAGATTGTAATGCACTGTCTCGCCACAGGAATCCACCAAGCAAAAAGAAGAAATTAGATCTTAAACAAGATGATGGTGCAGAAGCCGACGGAGAAGAGGAGAGTGGAGACGAGGAAAAAGATGAGGTTGAAGTTAAAAAGACGATTATATTATTCAGTAAGGGGAAAGTCTTGTCGTAAAGGGTGGTGGAAACTGCATCGGGGAACTGATCAGCAATATATTTGATTGCGAATTCTTAGGAAACATCTCTCAATAAAACCTGATCTATTTTACACTGGCTGCTGCTAACTTGGCACTTTGCACCACACATAATAAATTCACATCTTTTAAGAAATTTTGACCAATCTGTTCCTTTAATCCTTCAAACGCTGTTTCAGACTCTTTAACAGTTACAAATAGTACTTTGCAGCTATTTTACTTCAGAGGAATAATATCCTTGATTCCTCAATCTATACTGATTCACAATATAATTGAAAACAAGAAAAACACGGAATTCTCTTTGCTTTGCTTTCTCAAAGCTTTGTATTTTGGATATTTGTGGATACAATGCCGTGTACAACTGCTGGATGAACAGTGCGTTGGGATTTTGAGATGGTCGTTTGTTAGACAGAGAACAAGATCAGAGGGATTGCACCATCATCCTTGATGTAGTTGCACCATCACCAGGTGAGATGGTGCAAAAGAAAAATTTAAAGATAATCATCTAAAGATAAAAATTTGAAATTAATCGTGTATATATATCAAAGCAAATGAAAAGCTATAATACCACCAAGAGGCAAATTTTCTAAGACTTTATTTGGCATACGTTCATTACCCAATATCACTTACTGATTACGAATCGCAAGAGGAAAAGCATTTACGATAAAATCGTTATTTTAAAAGGACTAGTGGTATATATACTTGAAGATGTTAACAATCTTTTGTAAGACTTATTTGTATGGCACTTAACTTTGCAAACAAGTAACTTCACATTTCTATCCTTTCGTTGCACTTAGTCTTAAACTAAAGTAACGAATAAATTTATTGAGAATTTTGCAATAAATTATCGTTGAACATTGAAGAATGCATCACACCAAAACTATTTAGCTATTTAGCGCTGGAAGAATGTCCGTGATCGCCACTGCAAAAAACTATCGACTTACCCCAACGGTTGATGCCAGTGCTCCAATAGCGATTATAAGAACCGTTAGTGTGTCCGATTTTTGCCAACGTATTCTCTCTTTTAACTTTCTTCCCCATTGCTTCGAGGAACTTTTTCCGAAAAGGCAAGACATTTCCCTTGAAGAGAAAACACGTGGATCATAAAGCATGGAGACATCTGAAGCGCAACTTAGTGCATCACATTGAGAGGCGACGCATTTTGGCAATGTTGGCAGAGGCGCCACCCAAAAGCTGAAGACCCGATTCCACTGCTTCCATCAAAGGACTGTTCTCCGGAAGATTAATCCAAAGGTGAATTATAGGACGCATAGCGTCCATAACTTGATACTGAGACGAAAGCCAAGCTTCTCAACGCAACTTTTCGGTTGTCCGAACGATAGCTTTTAGCATTTTTTAAGTGATAAGCCATGAAATCTACTTTGGGACATTGAAGGTCAAACGAACCCTAAAATTTCAACTTGAATGATTGTCTCAGTGACTTGTTCATATCTTTAACCAATCTCTCAACCATCCATCTACGAAGACTATGAGATTGCCGGTGAGGAACGACATCTAAAGTGCCAACAAGCGACGCAACACTCGGAGACGGATAAGGATAACAATCTCTAGACTTACTTCGTGAAGTAGAACGTCCACGGTGATGCCTGTCACGTAATGGAGATGAATCATCGTCAAAACCGTGGAAATCTTCAAAAGGTGAACGAGGATCTTCTTCTGAATCCATCGCTCATTTATCGAAAATTAAGAACATTACGACGATCTCGAGAACGAAGGACCTCCTCACGGGCCTCCGTTTCACTAGTCGTTGGAAAAACTCGGCCTAGACATTTCCACACTCTGCAAGAGCTGAAAAAGTTCTTAGGATATGATTGATGGCCCTCGCCCTTGGGAGTGGAGGGCCAGGATGGTGACTCTTTTAAGTACCCTTTGAAGAGAGCTGAAGTCAGTGGTTCAATACCGTTGAGGTCGAGCGAATGCAACGAATAGAATAGGAAAATGGCCACAACCTCTCTAAGAAGTCCTGAAATCTGATATGCTATAGTATCGACGATGTGTTTTGTAAAGGAGTCAAGTAGGCCAAAACAAACCACAGCCTACTTCGGATGCAGAGGCAGACCGAACCTAGTCTTATGGCGTTTTCACGTGGGCCTTTTTGAGCGCTCGAAAAAAAAACAGATCTAGATAGATCTAGAACAGATTTCTTTCTCTCATTCTTTCCCTTAAAAGGCGGAAAGGGGATTTTAAAAAGGGGGAATAGTTAGATTTTAAGTATACCTTCCGTCAATTTGAAACACAAACACATAGAGCAATTGGCTTGCTCAATAAATTAACAAGCGTGACTATGTATACACTTGGGATAAATGATAGTTATAGATTAGATGAAGATTTTGTTTGAACTACGAAATAGTTTAAAGACCTAAAAACATTTTGCTGGTTCTAATTTTTTTTAAATAGAATTTTGAATCAATTACGAAACTAAATAAAAACTAGGCAGAAATTTATAATTAATTTTATTTCTAGATTTGAAAAAAATTTTAAATATTTTTAAAAAATTAAAAATTGTTTATTTTAGTTCTTCATTAGTTTTATAATTATCAGTCTATGTGGAGAATTTTTGAAACAATAGGATTGGTGCATGAATAAGGGATTAGTTTGAAAAAAATACCATTAGTATCAGTTTTTCACGCTGATTCTCATGGTATTTTTTTATATTTTTAAAATAATAATTCCCCCCCCCCGTAATCTCACTTCAAAGTTGAGATTAGCCCCCCCCATTTTAAAACGGACCCCGCGCCATTTATGGTGGGCGGTCCTTAAAATCTGATAAATTTTGCCCTTTTTCCCCCTTTTCACCCTTTTTCGTGCTGCCTATACCTCTTTTGCCCTTAGGGCCGAAAGGCGAAAGACGACAACGTATCCTCGTTAACGTTGATCTAAACCAATTTTGGTGGTCAAGTAATTCAATAACATATTCAATTGAGCGTTTTCTAATCCAAAAGTAAATCTATGATTCAAATTACATCGATGTTCTCGTCAAACATATCTCCGGAATCCTGAAGCATTTGTTGAAAGCAGACGAATCCTTCCTGCGGAGGACCGAGTAGGATCACTTGTCGGACTGAAGGGCACACCTGGGCCACCTTTTAAAGGATTTCGGCCATTGGGGCGACACCAAACATAACAGTGGCTTCAACAGCTGTTAACTGACGAGCAATTTCATCTGAAGTATGAAAACGGAAAGTAGGAAATATGTTTTTAAATTATAATGGAAATTTCCCTCCGCATTCGCAATTAACAATTAATTAATTTATCTAATACCTTGGGTGAATGTGGGATTAACAAGAGCGACGGGCATGCCGACGCTGGAAGCTCCTAGGAGAGCGACGGGGAATTCGGGAACCTTGGGCGAAATTATCGCCATCACGCCGCCTTTTTTGTATCCCGCTCGAGTCAAAGCGCTCCCACATTTTCGAATGAGGTGGCCCAACATCTCGTAAGTGTATTTGCGTCCGGTCACTCCGCATTCCTGCGAATCACAATCCAGTGAAATAATAAAATATTAACTAGCAATTTCGAAATATAATTAGATATACCGGTGAAACTGGGAATGAATTTACAATTACATGCCAAAGCAATTTTGTTGCTGTATTTGCTTGCATTTTGGAATATCTCTGCACCAAAGTCAAGCCGTGTAGTTCGCAATCACTGTGAGTTGAAGAGACGATTTTTTTGTCCATTTTTCCGGCCAGATTGGTCGTTGATTGCTGCTGATTGTACGCCGGAAGCAGCTGATGACTCTGAGCCATTCATTGTTTGTTGATGCTCGCCGCAATGCATGTCCTTTTGTTGGTAAACAAGGTAGCTCTCTTGAGGTAAGATCTTTAGGTGTGATGCCATTTTGCCTTAAAATTATTATCTGCTTTTTTACTCGGAAGAAATTTTTTTTTCTTTACCAGTTTGCTAAACGTGTCGAACCAACTGTATTAATGGTCAGGTAACCTGTCCGCTGTCCCTGTTTATATAGGGAACCGTTTAAGCGATAAAAGCTATAAACAGTGCTGACGCAGGAGGATATTTGACTTATGTTGATATAGTATTGATATTATACATAAAGTTGCATATTCACACTTTTTTGGTTTTCCCGAGTTTTGGGGGCCTGAATATTCTTAACACGAGCTGCAATTGATATGACTTGAGCAATCCGTGCATCTACATTTTTTTCATTTGTTTAGTTTTCTTGCAAGAAGTCCGTTGGCTGAATTGATAAATTTGGAGGTCGTCTGAGTGGCACTGTGTCAACACAACTGTACATCATCATTCGCTTTGCTTTAGTAGTATTAGTTTATGATAATAATTTCATATTCTGCATATTCGAAACCAATAAATAACTGATTTTGAACACGGCACAGAGGTTGAGCAATAGAACAAATATTTATAGTCAATTTAGGTTAGCTCTTTATCCAATCAACATTAAGAAGGTCTTAATAATTTAAAAGACAGGCCAGTATGAATGAGGACTAAAATTTCTGTGCGTTTCTGCATTCATCTGAATATTTTTTTCCCGAGAGTTCGTCGACTTATTTTATATACGGTATACGCAAATCCCGTTTAAGTGCTGCTGTATGCTGATATTTTTTTTCATTTCAACAATTATACTGCCGATATATAGGTATAGACTCACACAGCCAGCTGCATGCAGGCTGCATGAGATTTTTCCTGATATGTATTTGTAAAAACGTCAGCTGTCGCTCCAAGGTTATATTGGGAAAACCGGAGGTGTAGCGTGTGCAGTTGTATTTGTTCGCCATTCTCTCTCATTTGAATTTTCCCACTTTATTGAAAGCACCATTCACCTATAGAATATTTACTGCGTATCATCACGCTATCATTAAACATGGCTGAAGGGAAAACCGCCCCAGAGAGAGCACTGAGTTTATCTCATTCATGAGATGATACCGATCAAAACACTACATTTTTAATAAAATACGTCGCTTTGTATCAAGGGGCGTATCTATAGTTTCCTTGGGAAATATTATTATTTGCCGTTGAATTTTCGAGGATTATAGGCCTATTGTTACATGTGCAACATCAACATGTAAGTGATGTAACCCAACTTAAATGAAATATCCTCTTATAATAGCTAATTAAGTCATTGGATCTCATGCAGTCATCGATTGTATATAGCCATACAAAAAATATTAGACTATCAGTCACCTCCGCAATAGGTACTGATTTTTTATTTTTAGATGGGCGGGATCTTAATGACATTTCACGCTAGGCATTGGCATCGCATTGGCAGAGCGGTCCAATATTAGCTTATCAGTGCTGTAAGCAGTTCATATAAAACACAAGACTTCTATGTGTGTCCGTATATGAATAAAAGTCAAGTGCTCATCGTCACTGAATATTTTTTTAAAGGAATATCGATTATTGCTCAACGCTACAATTAATGTTGACGCCGTGTTTTAGAATACATTTGAACTTCAAAATAAAAATTCTCCATAAATAAACAGAAGTATTTAGATTGTGGATAAGAAATCTTTAAAGGAAATGGAGCGTGATATCTGACGCAAAGGTTAGACAAAATTAAATTATTACTTTTATTCCAAATGGTTTCAAAAGAGCGTATCACGGAATGTAGTAGGTGGGTTTCTTTTTATTGTCCTGCTGTAGATCAGTAGATGATTTGCCAAGATGACGGGGAATTAATAATTTGCGGACTATAGTTCTCTATGAACAGACTAACTTTACCAAAAAATTCCCTTTATAATTTGTTGCATTATAACCCCCAAATCTTTATACTTGAGACCATGCGAAAATTTTACGAGATCAAATTACAAATACGAATTTAATTTTATAGTTTCGGTTTGGGATTCCACTTAAGTTGGGCGACGCTCAACTCCGACGATAGCGTTGACGGGCTGCGTCACTTGAATGAATCCTTTGTCGAATTGCATCTTTTCCTAATTTATATAGAAAGACATTTTTGCCATCAATACTGAATTTTTTTTTCCATTTGGTGAAATTAATTAATGTACCGGTGTTTCACGGACACGGAAGAAGCGGAACTGACTGACGATTGTGCACAAAGCTATTTTGATTTCTTCCATGGCAAATCGCATGCCGATACAGTTACGAGGCCCCATCCCAAACGGAAGAAAAGTGTACGGGTCACGTTCAGCTTTGTTATCGGCGCTCCACCTGTGTCAGAGATAGTACACATGGTAACACATGGTAAATTACTTTTGTTATTTAATAATATTAATTTTGCGCAGATGATATCAACAAGTTCTGCTGCTGATGGCTATTCAGAAAAAAATGCGTCAAGTGCTCCTCATGATATCCAGATGATATCAATAAGTTCTGCTGCTGATGGCAACTCAGAAATAAATGCGTTCAGTGCTCCTATGGAAAAGACTAGCTTCTTTGCCAGGCCTGTTGCTACTCAGGAATCGAGTCTGCCGTCCTTGCCTGTTCAGGAACGATCAAGATCAGGTGATCGATCTCACAGAGGAAATGGTTTACGAAAATGGCACATTGAGCCAGCAGCAGGCAAAAGGTATTGATAATTTTGGCTGTTGTTTCGATTCATTACTAATTAAAATTAAAATTATCCGTCTAGACTACACCCTATGCTGATCGACGACACTGATCGTGGTCTCGGAATTCGCAACACGAGAAAAAATGGAATTGCCATGTGGCGCTGCAACTACCGGCCAAATAAAAATCCTTGTCGTGGACTAGTTTCCCAGATTGGAGATAAATTTGCGGAGCATCACCCGCATTCGTGCAAGGCAAAGTCCCACCATAAAGTCAACATGGTTCTTGCTGCCGAAGCCAAAAAGTATGCCTTATCTCATATTAACGAACCTGCCCTAAAAGTAGTTGAGCCCATGGTTGTTAAGGCCCTTGATGATAACCCAAATTGGAACCCAATTAACCCCACAACGTTAGCTAGGGCTGTAAATCGGGTAAAAGCAAAGCGCACTGATAAAAACCCAACTGATCTTTTTTTTTCAAATCAAAATGGACTTAATGCCCACTTCGTTTTTTAAAGGAGAAGTTGTAGTTGGTTCTAAACGTCATTTAATTTTCATGACTGACGAACAACTAGCGCTTTTGAAAACTGCCGTTCGATGGTATGCCGACGGAACCTTTAAAATCATTAACTTCCCTTTCACTCAACTATTTTCCCTCCATGGGTTTCTAAAAAAAATGGGCAGTTAAAGCAGGTTCCACTTTGTTTTGTGTTTATGTCGGGAAGGACTCAAAGAGATTACCGCAAGGTTTTCGAAAAGATTCTGGAATTGTTGGGTGGTGAATGTGCTGTGAAGGAGTTTGTTACAGACTTTCAACGAGCAATTTCGAGGGGGGTGAAGGAAACGCTTCCTGAGGTTAATATTATTGGGTGTGGCTTCCACTGGTGTCAGGCTGTATTTAGAAATCTAAAAAAGATTGGCCTTGTTGGATTGTATAGAAGTAACGCAAATGTACATAAATATCTAAAAAGATTCCTAAGCTTACACCTGATACCAATGGAAAAAATTCCCAGAATGTTTGAATACCTCGAAAGGAAGATTATTTCTCTTTGGGAGACGGATGAGGAATTAAAAAAGAAGAAAACACAACTAGCACTAGTCAAAAAAATTTGTTTCCTATATGCGTGCTAATTGGATCGTAAGTAAAGTTTGGCCCCCTGCAAAATGGTGTGTTTTCAACCAGCCAATCCGCACTAACAACGACGCAGAGGGTTGGCATAATCGGATAAAAGGATAAAATGAATTTTTACTTACTGGTACCCATACTTTATCAGGAGTCCAAATTAATTCCCCTCTATAAGAAATTACTATGCGGAAAAAAAACTAATTAAGCGCACACTGAAACTAACCGATTCTGTAAACAAAAAATTGTTTGAGTTGTGGAATTTCTACCCTGAACAGATTAATGGAAAAAAACTTCTAAAAGCTGTTTCTGAAGTGTATGCCGAATCAAATGTGTTAAATGAAGCTATGTGTTTGGACGATGAAAAAGATTATGTGAGTGAATGATTGTAATTGTGAAAAAATAATTGTATGAGTAATAAAAATGAGAGTGTGACGACAGACAGTATAATTCGCGTGTTGGTGGTGGCGCTGATTACCCGAAACCCACACAGCTAGCGCCACTGGTCTTACAACGGCATTTTAAACAATTTTGCCGAATTGGCTTTTTACCGAATTGGTATGTACGATTCGGGAAAATAACAAAGTCAACCAATTCGGCAAAAACCAATTCGGCAAACGTCAAATTTGCCGAATCGTCCGTAAACCGGTAACAACGGTTAAAAAAAAGTAACACGTTTCTTTGTTGATAGTATACTTATCGGGATTAAATGTTTCGGGATCCGGATAACTGTCTGGGTCGCAATGGAGAGCAAACGACGGCACGGTAATCATGGTTCCTTTCTTGATTTCGATACCGTTGTAAGTTACGTCTTTGTTACATTCCCTCTCTACTCTGTTTTATTAAACTAGAAATAAGTAAAATTGTAAATTGTATAATTTGTCTTTGGAATACCTTGGATACCTTGGAACTGGTGGGTAGACCCGGAGCACTTCGTTGATGACTTGATCGATGTACGGAAAGTCAATCAGCATGTCGTGATTGACTTCTCCCTTTAGTGAATTCACCTATATTATTTTAGGTTTATCTTTGAAACAAATAGTGCTTGGCATAATTACAGAGATTTCCAATTTGTTCTTGATTTCTTGGTGTAATCTGTTTTGAATTTCCGGATTTAAAGCGAGAAGAAAAATTATATTGTTCAACGTAGTGGCTGTCGTGTCGAAGCCGACCAGAAAGAAGAGAACCGACTATAATATGTATTATAACATTTTTAAATTAAGCGTCAATTTCGTGAATTTCCATTGGGTAGATTACCATAATAACAGCTTATTAATTAATAACCCTAAATTCCCTGTTATTTTAACTAATAACGCCTCTAATTAACCGGCACTTTGAGTTTGTGCAACTTAACTCCTATCTCAACTAGACATAGAGATCAGTGGTCGCTATGCAATCGTTGGTAACATTATTCGTGAAAAAAAAATAATGTACTACCTGAGCGATAACAATCTCGTTCATTTCTTCGCTACTCCACTTTGGTACAGACTTGCCGTCAACCTCTTTCGTGTAGTCGGTGATAGTTTCCGTGGCTGCTTCGACAAAATCCTGATATTTCTACACTCAACGGCAGACAAATGAAATAGATTTATTGACTCTTCCTTCTCGTTTTATTTCTACATGCTGAAATGAAAAATGTTAATTACCTGTTCCGACTCCTTACGCTCTTTGATCAAGTTCTCTAGTAGTCTAATGAAGAATTGGAATCCCTCTGTGAGGAAGACGCGCTCGCCCAATAATGGAATAAACTTCGGATAAATAACTGCATTATTCAAAACAAACGTTATGAGTAAAGTCAACGCTGCTTATGGTAAATCCAATTTTAATTTGATAAGGAAAAAATAGCTCACATGGAATAACAGCTAGTGGAGTTTTGTTGACACGCGGGTTAAAGATGGCTTTGGCTTTCGTCATAAAAGGATCGTCCTTCTCACCCAAACTGTCGATCGTCATCCCAAAAGCGCATCGAGCGATCACATCCATAGTGAATGCACTAAATTGACTGTAAATTCAATTAGCAAAAAACATCTCTAATTCATGTTTATGCTAAACTATATAATATTATAATAACAGCATACATTTTGGCGTCCAGTTTTCTTGACTTGTTGCGATGTTATTGAACTTGATGGCCATGTGATCGGCACAGTTTTTTATCAAGACGGACATCTATAATGTTCAAAAATCAGTGATAATATACGAAAATGCGCGAAAATGTTTGAGATTCAAACGGACTAACCCGCTTAATTTTTCCCGTGGTGAATGCCGGTGTGATGGATGAACGGATGTCCTTCCACTCCTGACCGCGAGCACTGCTAACCATCCGACGAACCACTTTACTTTCGAACGTAATATTCTGAAAGGAAATCAAATGTGAGACCATGAATTTGTTTTAATACTATACCCGACGATTGGTGAAATGATCAAAGTCCTTGACGAAGATGGCCTTGATGAACTCGGGATCGGTGACCCACAGACTGGGATTGCTGCCGTCGAAAAATCCAAAAATCTTGCCGTATTTTTTCACCATATTTCGATCGTGATCAGGTAAACTCTAAAATTCATTCGAATTTTTTTTCAAAGAGTCATTAATGATAAAGATAACAGTTTAATTTGAGGGAATGAGATATTTCTTACCACTCTCCAAATGCCCTAGAGATTTACAAAAATCGGAATAGGTTTGATGCCGGGAATACCACGTTCAGAGAAATAAGTGAACGTTGAGGTCATGTATCTGCACACATTACATAGATTTAAATAAAAAAACGTAACAATTATTATAAAAATTAAGGGCTATGGCCAAACAGGATAGGTTAGAAGATGAGATATACCTATAGAGAAGAAACAAAACCAACAAGGCGACAGATAGCGTAGAGAGGATGGAGGAAAAAGCGTCGCTGTCCATCACGATAGCCTAAATCTAAGCAATTATAACTGCTGTAACTCTTTCAACAACAACTAGAATCACGCATGTACAATGTGAGCCTGGTTCTAGCTTTCTTGCGCTCTTATAAATAAGGGAGAGCTCAGATTTTGTTGACGAAAAACTAAAAACGGATATACGCATTGTATCGCAAAGAATTTCTCTGTTTGATTAGCTCCTTTACTCGCTCAACTTTGGAGTTTTATCTAGCATGTATTATACGACAGTTGTGAAGCGGTATATCAGTTGAACTAAAGCCTATATTGTAGTACTAGCCTATATCTTACTTCTATCGTTGCTGACCGGGCAAACGACGGGTGTGTTTGCTCATTATCTACTTAAACGTTTACTTGACTATAAATAAATGACCCTTGGCTGTTATTAAATTTTCTTTTCATCCTCCACATACACTTTTATATAATGTTGGATTGGACTCCAATGAGCAACTCCTCCAATGCTCGTTGTTGATCTATATAATGCATTGCAGATTTGAAACACGTAGCGTGATGAAAAATGTTTAGTGAAGAATGACCAATTTACGTTCCTTAGTATTTAATTCCTATTTTAAGTGAAAATTAAAATCTGTATATGAGATTAACAATAACATTTTTACGGTATATTAGATTGGGGGCACCCGGGTTTGAACCGAGGACAACCCGATCTGTGGTAGGAAGCTCTACCGCTGAGATACACCCCCGTTTGATATACTAACTCTCCCTGATTTCATTCCTTCTGATGATCTAGTTAAAATTGAAAATTGAACTACGTAGAAAATCGATAAACTCGTGGCAAATAATGGATTATTTACTGTATCACCCTTTCGTGATTTTCCAAACAAATCAGGACAAATATTGGTCCATTGAGCGATGGTCAACTTTTGTTTCACGATGCAGCAAGCAAAACATAAAGACATTCTCGACATTCTATTGTGGGAACGAAACCCTCGGCCAGCAAACTGGTTCTCTACGGTCAGAATTTACCAATCGCCTTGCAGTCATGGTCTTTATTTGGAAAAGGGATAAAATAAACGAGTTTTGACAATTCTAAAAAAGTTGTTCAGATCCGATGTTTTGGAGTGTGATCAAGGCCCCAATAAGGACTGGGCATTTATTGTGAACTTATACCTTGATTTTTTTATTACCTTATGTGTGACTCGTGAATCTTGTGACTTGTGAATCGGATGGCCAAATGTAAAAAAATTGACTCGCAGTCCACCACTGGCATCAACAGAGAGCATTTCCTTCATTCTTCACGAGAAGTACTATACAATGAAGTTCACGGTAAAAATAATTAAACATTTTATTTTCTCCTTCAAATAAGCATACAATTTAAAAAAAATTGATATGGGGTTTTTCTTATGCAGATTTTTTTCCTATTTCTGTTGTTGGCTGTTGCTGCGCAAGCTCAGTTTTTCGACACGGTGCCGTTCCCGCTTTACTGTATCCCTTTGCTTACGGCTACCACTCTTACATAGACATCCAGTACCCGCCCTGGAAGAGCTCGGCCAGGCCAGCTTCGGCTATGCTCGCCCCGGACTGGCCGCCAGCAACCTCCGTGACGGTTTCGACAACCAGATTGGCAGCTATGCTTACATCAACCCGGAAGACAAGGAAGTCCGTGTCTCCTACACCGCCGACTCCAGAGGCTTCCGCGTCCGATCCAACGACCTGCCCGTTGCTACCGTTGTCAACTTGTTAACGCCCGTCCAGGTCCAGGACAAATCACCTGAAGTCGCCAAGGCCTATCCTCTGACCGCATTTTTTGTTGCCAAGGCTGCATTACGTTGCGAAGTCCGTCGTAAACGCCAAGGCGAAACCGCTCGTCCATTTCCTGTCCAGATTTCCTGTGTATTAAATGTTTGCATAATAACGAAAAAAAAAATTTAGATTCACAATTTTTTTCATTTTATTCATTGGCAAAGGCTGCTTTTGAAATATTACTATAGCCCATACACAAAACTTGCTGGAAGAAAAGCGTTTTATTCAAATTCATTCAACTTAGCTGCAGGTCAATGCTGTCATCGTAAGCTAACGGGACAACGGCACAATACACCTGTGGCTGACGCATGCAGTGTGTATATAGGCCTATATTGAACTACTTGAATGTCGTGCATCTGCTTAAGCATACAGGTACATAAAAAAAAACTCTAAGAGGTTTAAATGTCGAAGTATAAGAATATAAGCACCCAAACTTTGGACATTAATTCAGTACTTCCTACGAAGGTGATGCAATGCATATCTAATCACTGTGCATATAGATGGTGTTCAGTGTTCACCCGTAACGTATACTATTAAGCAATTTTCACGAAAACTATTAAAATAAAATTTACGGTAATAGAATATTTTGTTCGTTTATTTTAAAAATAATTTCGGAGCTAAATATTTGCATTTTGGTTTTCTCATCGTGGATATATAGCCTGTCTGTTATTGGTGTTGGCTGTTGCTTTCCAAGCTCAAGTCTTCGGATACGCGGGTCTCGGCGCGAGATATGGTAGATATACGGTGTGCTCATCCCATATTCTACATTTCACGATGCATCGTCCAGTTATTATGAAATTTAACCTCATGGTGGATATCCCCCAATCACCGGCCCCCGCGCAAACAATCGGAATCTCCACAACTGCCACCCATAAGCTCAGTTATACGGAAGCGGTCGTGGTGGATACGGTCTTGGCGAATACACGCATCCGTCGCATCCGTTTCTGCTACCGCTCCATGCAGTTTTTGCCCCATGCCATATCATTTAGAGATTAGAGCTTCCCATCTCTTCTTACTTGCACCGGCCCAGTACCATTCCCAGGACTATCTCGATCAGAACAACTTTGACTATCCTCATTCCAGTGGATCTTAATACCCCCGCTAAATGGGGTTTTCTCTATATTGCCGCCCCTGCATGCCGAGAGACCACGCTTTGACCAAGGCCGCCCTCAACCCCGACCACGCAAACTAAACTTTAAACACAGCATTTACTATTTTCCCTTCAAAAATAATTATTCCTCTTCTAAAAATACTAATAAATTGAAGGCAAATTGATCTATCGGGTATTCACCCTCATTTATTCTGTAGAATTGTGAGGAAACAGAATACAAATTTCATGCAAAAAGCATCTCAACTGCTATTATTGGGGTGAAAGAGAAGTGAAAATATTTATGGAAAATATGAAATTTGCCTCGCTGGTGCTGTTTTTTTTTTAAGTCTTCACTTTTACATTTAGGCATGTGCGTTACTTTGTCACGCACGTCAACTGTATGATGTAGATCACGGGCCACGTATTATTTTAACCGTACGGAAGATTCGATAAAATTTTGATTAAGTAATATTTTTCTACATGTCGATATAAAAGTGTAACAAATCAAACACTCCAATAATTGGTGCTTAATGCATGCCTTTATTCATAAGTAAAATCGTCTTAATTCCTGAAATCTGAACAAACAAGTTCATTGTGCTGAACATCAAGAAGATTATACTTGATGAAGCTCAAGTGACAAAGATAATATTGTCAGCCTGGAAGCCATGCTAGAAACCCAAATCCACTTTATCTCGTATTCCAACGTTTTTCCTTCGTAGGCCTACTGGAAATATAAAAATAGAAAGAAAAACAAGTTAAAATATACGCGATAGTTCCGCACGTAATCTAATAGCCTTCAACCAAATACAAAACCAATGCAAAAATATGTTTGACAAGTGCTCCATATAGCTCGCATGGTGTGATTTCATTTCCCATTTCTAATACGCGCAAGCATTTCCAATCACACGCCAGACTAAAATTCTCATCAACGTCAAATTTTGCATATTTTTTAGTAGTGTCAAATCAAGTCATGTAATAATACACGCCATTAGCAGACACAACAACGACTGATGAAGTATATATATATATAGTCCGGCACTTTTCACGCGCTTTAATTGAACTGCAATGTCTTCAACAATGTCTTGAACATTTGTCGTAAAAAATAAAATGCTATACTGCATGTGCAGTAAGTTCGCATATTATTCGAAGTAGTTTCCCATTTTTTGGGACCCGGTAATGTTCCATGTGACCCGGTATATTGAAAACGATAATTAGGACAGTGGAATAGAAACGAGCAGACTTTCTTCTTCGAACTCAATTCATTTTTCTGGCATGTTATTGACGTGATGTCAATATCGTAGCCTTCAGAGCAACGACACAACACACCTGTGACTGACGCATATGCAATAGGCGTGCATCTAAATTGACCCTGCAGTTAACCAAAAGTCTCAATAGTGTGTGGGAATTTTTTTTCTTTTTAGTTTGATATTTATTTCCTTTCGTCATAATGTTACAGCGACGTACATGGTCAATGGTCATCCTCCATCAAAACTAATACCGAGAAAAACAGAAGTTTAATACAAATCGAAGGTCGAGCGCTCATAATGTAATTCAGTTCATTTTCGTTACACCGATTTACACCCGAGTTTCCAATTAGAGCAAATTCAAATGAATTTAAAACTTGTTCACTGGCTAAGATGCGTTTTTACATACACATCTATTTTTTTCCTTTTGGGGTTGGCGACCAACCAAATCAAAGTAATTCTTTAAATTTTATCGTGTTTCTCGAGGCTAATTTAATCTGCCCTTATATTCCATTTGAGGATCGCCAAGGTGTCAGCATTTCATAACGAGATGGAATAAACATCAGTTGCGAAGCGTTAGTTGCGCAATAGCACGGAAGACGATCAAAGAGGACGAAGGTAGTTCTCTTTTCAAGGAAGTAGTTTTCAGACATTTCAGACTAACGCCCTGGTTGCTAACGTATATATAAGCCTGCAATGAATTGCAGAGTCAGTGTGTGCTAACTTTCAGTTTTCAGGGGATATTTTAACTCTCTACGACGGATATTCCAGCTTCGAATACCCTTGCTTAGAATAGGTCTAGAATAGGTTCAACTCTATTCGAAAGCATCGAATACCCATAGTAGAACCCTTATGCGATTCGATTACCCATCGAATACCCCAGTATTCGAAGACTCGAATACCTTAGCCCGTATTCGAATAGAATACCTGGATGGGCGAATTTTTCATTTGCACACCGTCGTCGGTGTATCGAGTTCTCCCAGCACACTTTTTTAAATTTTCAGATTGAAAATTTTTCCGTCCCAACTTTTTATTTTTTTTACACCCCTAAACTTTAACAAAAAAATAAATTGAATTACTTAAAATGTAGATAAACTTAGTCTTCATCTTTTAGTAAAAGCTAGAAGTGCGTAAGTATAGCGGTTATTTTTTATAATTTTTAAAAAACAGGGCCCTTTTTTTGGTAGCGCCATAAGAAAAGCACGGCAACTGCCCAAAGTTTCGCTCGGCGAAGCAGTTACGCATGGCGCCAGTTCCAGGGGGTAGAGAAATGTAGATAAAGGGGGGGGGGGGCGTATTTTTTTCATGTTAACAGTTATGTAGTGACCCCCCTCCCCAAATATCTTAACATTACAGCAACTAGATTGCTAATAAAAAATAAAAACTAAAGTCGCGTAGTGCCATAAGACGCAATGTAAAAACGGGCTAAGTTGGTACGCAGTACCAACTTCGCCGGTAGGTACTGTACAGGTGGTTATTGTTAGGATGTTAGGTGGTGTTTATATGATACAGCCAAGGTTTTTGTTTAGGTCGAATACAGGGAAGAGTCGACGTGAGTCGCGCGATTTTTCTTTCGACAGCTTTTGATAAAGGCCTATTCTACAAACCTATCGATTTCGAAAACAGAAACTCTGTCTCAACTCTAAAGGAGAGCACGGAACAAAAAAAGATCATTGACAACAGATGGGAAAAGCACGGAAGACGAGAAAGTCGAGGGAAAAAAGAAGCGGAAATATAACTTTAAAGGGAAAGTTCGGAAGAATGAAAGGAAACGCCTCTGTCTTGCTGTACGATCCCGATGCTCATCTGCTTTCGTATACGCCGTAACATGAACGAAAGAAAAAATAACAAAAGTCAATAGTAAGAGAATAAACTATGTAATTTAAAACATCGAAGCAGATCGTCCACCATTTCAATTACGCAGAGACGACCCATCATTTCTTTATTTCTTCGTGATTTGAACCTTGGAAGTATCGTCCGAAAAGAGAACAGCACGACCTTTTATTCGCAAATGCCCTAATCAATGATAAATGAAGTAGGCCTAGCTAAATTTAGAAAGCTCACATAAAATTTAGGATTATCTTATTTTACCATGCGATCGTCATCGGAAAGAATTTCACTCAGCGCCTGGCGACGAAGTTTGTTGGCTTTAGTCTATTCAATAGCAAATACAAAAATTCATATATATCTTTGACATGAATGAATCAGTGGTTTACCTTATGTCCGTTGAGATTAAGAGCTGATTCAGCAGAAGTAAGGGGGAAAAGGGGGAAAAGGTCGAGAGAGTGGAGAAAACGACAAAGAAAAAGATCGGGGGACGTTCAAATTGTTTGCGTAAGCAGCGTTCAATACCTTGCGTGAGCTTCAAGGTTCTTCTCCTGTCAAGGATCCCAACGACAGAGTGCGGCGTTTCTCTAAACCCAGCAAATGCCCTTCCACTCCTCCTCATCCAGAACTGTTTCCAGCGGTTTCCAGGAGCCACTGGCTTCCATTTAAAAAACGTCGTCGTCGTCGGCAACCTCGCGTGGTATCTGGTTGCCCCGGTGACCGAAAAGGTGTACTCGGTCAGATCTTACGTGACAGATGAACCGGTGTGCACGGCGCTGTTTGATCACCGATTTCCTAGGCGCTACCCGACAGCTTTGATTGCCGCCACCGTTTTCAAGGTTCACCAATCGCACTGCTTCTGAAAGAACGAAAATGGACCAAAAGAAATAACTTTCATTAAGCCATTCTTCGAGATGGAAAGAAACATGAGGAATATGACCCGATATCCTTTCTCTGAAAATCATCAAAGTCATGATATTAACAAAAATAATTGTTCAGGTTGTGTCATGTCACGTCAGAGTAAGAACATCACTCATACGCAGTCACAAAGGCAAATGACGTCGGCGGGAACGTGGAAGCCTCATCAAAAGCGAGACAAAGAGTTCCGGACGGACGGTAAAGAAAGCGAAAGAAGAGCGCATGCCTAACCTATAGTCGATGAAGAATCTAGCTACGGTTTCAAACCATTTTTTTCGCGCTTAATTGCCATTTCATGGACTTGCTTCTTCACATAGAGCGACTGGAAATATGAAACATCCACTTGAGTGGAAGTTAGGCCATTCCGTACCGGATTCTTCGACGACCACTACTGCGGTTGATTAGCAGAGACCGAGGAAGCCGATCGCACTTTCTTCGACGCTCCATTAGCACGCAGCAGAATTTTTGATAATACCTGTTTGGCCGTCTTTATTCTGGTTGCGGCCGTTATCAGACTGGACAGACACGTGAGTGGAAGAAGAAGAAGGAGGAAGATGATTTCCCACTAGACTGTTCAATGGAATCAAGTTAGTAATAAAACGGTGACCGGACGGATATGGCAGTGGCTTGGAAATTATCTTGGGCCTCGACATGCTGCTGCTGATGAGTAGGATGAGTCGATGATACCGGTTTAACTAGACCTGTGATGAAATAGCTCGACTGTCCGACTGAAGAAGGCTGATGAAGGGCTGCGTTGCTTTTGCCCACTGAAGGTTAACAGGAACGTTGCTATAAGGGCAACCAGAACCCATCACAACTCCACTGGATTTCGACAAAGCTGATCTGACCTGCTTGTGTCCAGTTGGAATCACCGTCAACATCAAAGACCATTGCTACTGGTGGTTGGTGTGAGTTAACATTGCCCGCCAGGACTTGATGAAGCAGCAGGGGAACACCTTGTTGACCATCAGGGCTGATGTTTCTGTCCCTGCTGTCTGTACCACAGGGTTTGGTTCAAGAAAGAAGGATTCTTCTTCTTTCTTAGCTACAGGTAGAAGCAAAAAGTGAATTAAACTTATTGAGTTATGCAAACCACGGTAGTTTATTGGCTCTTCTCGAAGCGACTAACTTTTACTGGTAATTCTGCACCTCTCGGACTGGATGGTAATGTATAACTGTAACAACCATATTTTTTATGTCTAAATTGGCCTGACGTTCAGCTATCTGTCGTGAAATTGCATTCATTGTCCACTTAGAGCTCCCGGTAAGACGCTTTCGCTTACAAACGTTGTTGTCATCGTCACTCAGCTGAGCCATATTTTTTCACTAAATCACTGTCGAAGCAAACTAACCTATCACTTGTGCAAAATCAGTTAACTAACGTAGACGATGAAATGAATTAGTGTGTCATCGCAAAAAGGCAGCAGCCGATCCCAATGTCTATGTTTAGGGATGCTTTCGAATACAGATCATAGTTGTCTCACTTGTCGCGGGGAGGGAATCAGCTGATTGTATGCCAGTATACCTTTAGTTGAATCTGTGCAAGGCATTTTTAACACGTTTTCGTGTAGGGAGAATATAAAAGTGCTTTTTCTCCTAAATTGTGAATTTTCCTGGTCAAAATTATCCGTTGACCCAAGTAAATATGTTTTATGAGTTACAAATATTTACGTAGTCTTTTATCGATAAGTATATGTTGAGAAGCTATACCTGCAGGCCAAATGTTAACGGTCCCATTGGTTTCATTTTGATTTTTAAAGATATTAGGTTATTCAAAATGTTTTCTTAGAAGAGTTCTTACATGGATAGCATCCACATTTTGTTCAAAGTTAAGTCCACCGGGAACTACACTGTTGGAACTGCTGGAATGATATCGCTGCCTAAGTTACCATTAGAAAATTTAGTTCTTCTCGACAAAATACAAACTCGAATTGATTCAAAGACTGAGATTAAAATCAGGTATTCCTTCATCTATTTAATTAAAGGCAAATAATTTTAGGAATAAACATGCTGGTTTTCTTTTTTCAGGCTAGAGAACTTAGAGAAAAGGGCTGAAGAAGAGGCAAAGAAAAAGGCTGAAGAACAAGCAAAGAAAAAGGCTGATGAACAGGCAAAGAAAAAAGGGTGAAGAAGAGACAAAGAAAAAGGCTGAAGAACAAGCAAAGAAAAAGGCTGAAGAACAAGCAAAGAAAAAGGCTGGAGAACAGGCAAAGAAAGAGGCTGAAGAGCAGGCAAAGAAAGAGGCTGAAGAAGCATCTTAAAAAAAAGCTGATACTGTAAAGAATAATTCTCATATGCCTGTTGCTAAAAAGAGGCTAATTTACAATGAAGACGTCGAACCATCTCCTTCCTTATCTTCTTCATCACAGCTTAATGAAGAAAATTATACCGATACTCAGAAATATATGTTCGAGGAGTCATCAGGTTAAAATCCACTTGTTTTTTTAACAGTCGTTTTAATGTGTGGATTTACTGTTTTAGATGAAAGTGATTACGAAAACTCAATGGATGGTTCAAATATCGCCGATTGACAAAACATAGATGATGATGAGGATAGTTTATATCATAAACCGTCTGCTGGTGTTTCTGAAAGCAACACCCTTGCGTCCCTTAGTTCATCGATCATTTTAACAAGTTTGGGAAATACGGCAGAAGAAAACTGTGGTTCCGTGTTAGTAAATAACAATATACCCTATACCCTCTCGTAATCAGAAGATACATATTTATATCCGAAAAGCTTTGATTTCCACGACTTGACTGTACCATTTTTTTAGATGTTGGATATGAAAAGCCGAATCAGCGATCTTGAGAGTGAAAATGGTTTTATTTACCACAAGGTGGATGAAAAAGATGAGGAAATTAAATCCCTTTAAGCTGAAATTCTTCATTTACAGAGCAAAAATCCAGATAATTTGGTTGAGAGTAAATTAAACATTAAGTCCTCATTTTATTTGAACGAAATATGAACTATCCCACTTTCTATCTAGGAATTACTGCTGCACTTTCGGCAGTTAATGGAACGACGAGAGTTTCCGTTAACGAAGACAATACTGCTGCCTCTCATAACGTCTCAAGACACTCACCGTCAACTGCGCACGTAATGGTAAACGACTCATTATTTTCAGAAAATGGCAACTAGTTCAAGGGCCCAATTTGAGAATCGAGAAATCTGATCTGAAATTTTCCATTATACTATTGGAAGGCTATCGAGCGGAAATCTACACCTGATGGTCAAAAAAATTATGGAATCCATTTACACCCGTGTGTTTATGAGTAATCACACTTTGACCTGAATGGCCCCTAGGTCAAATAAAGTCGGACGCCGCCAACACCGATTAAGCCTGGTTTGCCCAGGGAAGATGTTTTAGCTATGACTCGTAAGTTTTTTTTTGGTCCAGCTGTTTCAAGATAAATTTAAACGTTTCTATTCGTTTTCAGTATTCATGATTAAAGCATGGAAGGTTTATCACAACCAAGTGATCAAACCAAAGGATGTGAGAGTTGCAATACGCTCAAAATTGTCGACCGAGACTAGGGCCATTCTGGCAATCAACACAACGGATTTGGAACCTGGCGTAAACACCATAGATGAAGCCAACGAAGATTCTGCAAATTAGTTATTTCTAAAGTCACGATTCTACCATATAGACAAATAGAATTTGCCTGTTGTGGTTTTTAATTTTTAACCTAGCTCCCATCACAATCCATGACTTAGTTATTCAATCATTTTTTTATCGGATTGATGGATCTCTTAACTATTTGTTGTTTCGAAACTGGGGTGTTCTTATTTGGGGTGTTATCTTAATTAATGTGTTAAAAATTTGTCTTTCCAAATTTTAACCCCATTTATGTAACCCATGTTAATCTGCTGTCAGACCCAGAGAGTGTTAACACTTAATAAAATTAAAGGTAGCATTAATAAAAAATTATTGCATTTCATTTATTGAGCGACGAGGGGGAAGGGAGGTAATAAATACAGACGAACTAAAGCTAGTGAAAACCCTAGCTGATCATGCAAATATAGAACTCCCTAGTGTATGTCCGTTTCCTACTCATCATATGATACCTACATACGCCTTAACTGCGCATATTAGTGGATAACTAGTAAGTTCAGAGCAGAAAACATCAAGTATGTTTCAGAGAAAACCCATGCTAGGGGAAACCATCTATGTAACAGTATGCATGGCAGTAGACAGCTACCTTGTTCCTTACAAGGGACTAACTTACATTTTCGTACGGGTGCTATCGGTTGGACGTCTATTTTTATGGTCAATTTGAAAGTACGAGAAACTAAACAAAAAAAGCTAGGGGACATTTTGAAAACTCGAAATGACTAAAGCAACTTTTAAAATAATTATTGTTTATTGTAAGTAATCAGTTCATATCCAGCGTCTATTTCAGACTTTAGGTATAGGTTTTCAGTTGTACATCCATGTCCAAAGGCAATTGCATTTACTCTGCTTAATAATGTATCCATTTGAGATATAAAAACAAATCGATGAAAGGAAGAGAGCATCACACATTAGAATCCCGAGGGGTTGTCAACTCTAATTTTTCTAGAAAATTGTTATTACCACGCAAAGTGAAGTAACCAAAAAAGCTTGGTATTCTTGTTAAATTTCCGTACTGTTCCCTCTCTAACCTTTGTTCACAAATTTCCAATTTCTCTATGTCCATTTCTTATTCTACCCCTTTTCTTACCTTTTTCCCCTTTTCCAATAGAAAAATTGGAAAATTTGGAAAAACTGGAAATATTAAAAGATAATACCCCACATTTTACCACATTTTCTTTCCTTACTCCCTCATTTTTTACGTCGAAAACGTTGTCAGATTTCACTATCGATGTCCGCGCGAAATTTGAATGTGGCTACTTTTGCGTTGCCTGAAGATCTTGCATGGAAACTGGGACAGCCGCTAGGTGGTTCTTACGAGTATCCTGTGTAGAACCCCTAGCGGCTGTCCAAGTTTCCATGCAGGATACTACTTGCGCTACTTTTGCTACTGACTCTTTCTTGGTTTTAACCCCTGATCCGCCCCTTTTTCCAGTTTTTCTAATAGAAAAATTGCAAATGTTCCGTGGGTTTTCCAAATGTCTCCCATTTCCTTATTTTTTTTACCTTTCCTAACTTTCCTGCCATTTCTCCCAAGTCAAATAATGGCCCTACCCTTTTAACCTTTTTTCAAGTTTTCCTTGGTTTCCAACGTTGGAAACATCCCTCAAAACTATCCAAAAATCCGAGGGGTATTAGAGTTGACAACCCCTTGTAGAATCCTAAACGGAGAGATACTAGAAAGCAAAAAAAACAAACAATTTTCTTAGTTTTCAAAAAAGAAATGTTTTAATGTTCTGGTACATACAATACTTCCGTCAATAACTAGCTTGTCGTAATGTTGATCTTTCAATTCGGTACAATTAACCGCAATGACTTTGTTGGCTTTTTGACAATTTTTGATATCTCCGATACTATTTAAAATTTGTGGAAAAGGCTTAGCACATTTCCTTACTAGATTTTTATTGACTTGCACCTCTTTTTCGAATGAATACGTGCTAAAAGAGTCTAAGGGGCAATAAAATCGAACGTCGTTGTTCAGGTGTATCAGATTATGAATATTATACGAAATAAATTTTTTTCCATAAAGTATGGCTGAATCGTTCACAAAATTAATCAGCAGTTTTTCACAAAAATCCTGAACACTATCAATTCTTGCATTTGGCTCGCTGGAAAATAGTTTCATGACAAAAAGTCTTTATGCAGAACTGGACCAAAGTATAGTTTTTTAATTCTATAACATGTAGCTTTCCAGCGCTCCATCAAGTCAAGAGAGCCTAGTTTTCAAGAAAAATGTCTTGAATATATTCTCTTATTTCTTCGATTCTCTCTAAAATTTTTAAAATCAGGCGACATTCTAATGTAACTCTCTTATATTTACCGCAAATCAATCTTGTCATAGCTTTCTTGTCCCAAATCAGTAAAATGCATACTTTAAACTGGAATACTTTTGACTACATCAAAATATAGCTGTAAAATAACGCCATGGAAGATGTGATGGTCTCTTGGAAATTGCTGTTGAAAAGACCGGTTATGAGTCGAAATCGACCTGACGGAAAATCAATTGACCGTTTTTCTTGTCAAAATCCGATATAAAATACTCTCCTTTGCAGTTAAATTTTGAGCAACCGTAGTAACTCTAATGGCCTTAAACTCCAGAGATACTTGTCCTGACAAGTTCGCCACAAAAAAAGGACGAAATTAAAATCACTTAATTCTTTCTTGTGTTATTCTTTGCGTAACGAATACCATATGGAAATTTGATTAATTCAGCAACAAATTCTTCCAAAACTCATTTAGACTATCAAGATTTCTGCTTCCCTAATGAATCCCTACAGGGAATGTTAAAACCCCCTCTAAATTCTCAATAGTGCAAAGTATAGGAAAAAAATTGCTGTCTGTTATTTTGATGGGGGTTTTCCGTAAACGCTAAATTTTAGCTTTGCATGATTTGTGTAGCACTGAAGGGTACAGCGGCAAAGCAAAGGAGAATCCCTCATAATAGTAAAAAATGAGCGTTCGTATCCGTACCAACATGTATAGTTTGAACGGAACGCACAGTTTTCAACAGAATGAGATAGTCAACAGGTAATGTCTGCAAAATGTCGACAGATTTCAGGAGGAATAAGAATTTGTTTACATGAGTTCTAGGGTAGTACAGATCCAATGCTTCATTTGACACAGGTTTCCCCGAGAGGGTATGAGAATGCTTCTACACTTGATCAGAGCAATTATGGGGAAACGTCGATCCCACCACCGTATGCCACTTACCATACCAGAGATCAGAAGGTTTGATTCATCATCTTCTTCTGGACACATTAAATTACCATCAAAACCACATTACATTACATAAAAACCACTTTTTGTCGCATAACTTTCAACAGCGAGATCTAAAATACGTCACAACCCCTAATCAATCATGAACAGCAAATCCATGGAAAATTTCTGTAACAACAGTTTTTGGCTATGCAAATGGAGGAGAGATTGCTAAAATCAATCATGAACAGCAAATCCATGGAAAATTTCTGTAACAACAGTTTTTGGCTATGCAAATGGAGGAAAGATTGCTAATAATGTGGAGGCTAGTCAAATTGCACCCCACATCCTATCAGCTGGCGATTGAAATGGAAACAGTCAGCATGGTGATAACAATGTGGCTTCGAACATTCAACCTAATATCTCTCCATCTTATGCTATTCATAACAGTGGAAAATATTATCATAGTTGGCTTTTCCTCTTGATGTCAACCCGTTGGCTGGGACATGCAGACTTTGTCCCCCGAGTTCTCGTTCCATTAGTAGATCCTAGAGAATTAAGCAAAAAGAGAAACTAATGAACATTTTGGCTAAAGGTGGGCAATCCCAATAGAACTGTTTAAGTTAACTTCACCATGTGTTTCTTCAAACCATGACGGAAGAGTTTGAACAGCTTTCAAGCGAAAAGTTTTGGGACTACTTTGTAAGTAATAATACTTTATTGCAATCATGTTATTCAAAATATTTTCAAAAAGTCTTTTTCAGGTTGCAGTTATAAGAGGAATTGGTAATAGAGAGAAAAAATATGTCTTAAAAAACTGTTTTTAAAAATATTTTTTCTCTTCATCTAACAAAATGTTTAACTGGGAAGCCCGGCCTAAAAACGATCAAATTCCTAAGAAGGCTTCCAAGGAAACAAAGTTCAATTAGGTGATGTATAGTAAGAAGCATTACAAAAACTGATTATTAATATTCTAATTTTGGGGCTTTCTTACTATAGTGATTATTTCTTCAGTCATCAAAGATACAAGGAAATTAGAGATCAAAACAAACGCCTTTATCTGGCTACGTCACACTTCAAGGAAATCAAGAGATGGAGATTAATTTACTGTTCATGGAATTCTGTAAAATAGATTTAATTTTTTTCTTGCTCATTCTCACGTTGCTGTTTTCCGTTTCTTTTCTAGTAACCAAAAGTTGTTGTTAATTTTCATGTTGATTTTCGGTTTCTATTTCTTACAAGAAGTTGTCCTAACACCAACTGAGTTAAAAGAATGGCAATTGCTTGAAAGGATTTATTTTTATCAATTATTTTATTTTATTTTATCAATTAACCCAAATACATTTTTTTCATTTAATCAAATTAATTTTAATGAAACGTTCAAGACCAGATAGAGAGTAGATCCCTGTAAGACCTTATTTTATTATATCCTGCAGACGTCTCTAACAGACGTGATAAAGATGATCAATTGGATATTCCACAGATGACATACACACATCAATAAAGATATCTTTATCGATTTTTGAGATGACCCCAAGACGTCTTAACAATGTATCGGTGCCGGATGGGCCAGTAGATGAATACTTTTTGAGGTTGAGCTATTATTTAATCGTAAGATTTTATCCTTTAATGTCTTACCTTTAAATTATATTTTTCCCTGTTGTAGCTTAAAAAAAGGGTTACCTTACCGTGAGGGGAAACTATAGTGCTGATTTACACAAAATGATTCCAGAAGTAGGCTGCCACAATCCGTTCCCTAAGTTTCAAAAAAGGAAACATGTATATTACATTTCCGCCTTCATGGTCAATCTTTTTTATATTTATGTGTTATTATGGATGGCAAAGTAAAGGTAACCAATAATAGTCACACCACGCAACCTGTTTCTACAGCCACGCCCTAAATCACAAAATTTCAGTTGAATCGGGTGACATCAGACCAAGAGAAGTTTCTTACCAAAATCAGCCCAGTAGCAGTGGAAATGCTATTAAAAATAAGTTTCTATTGTTTTAGAATGACATGTGTTTTTTGTTTAAGATGGATTTCATTTCTTTTACTGTACCAATTGGTCCCCCGTCGGTACATTCGTATTCATTCAGAAATCATTGTAAAGCTCTATTTTTAACAGTAATGTTTAGGGGGGGGGGGGATTTTTCTCCTTTTGTGTTATACTATACCCTTGAGTTGTTTCCTTTGTTTCCAATGTTTTAAACTACTGAAGAATACTGGTAAAAAATAGTTGGTTATTCGAGTTGATAGCCCTCTCGAAACTATTACAAGTAACCTAAAACAGATGTCCATGAAAGGTATTATTCTGTACTTAGATCTTGAAACCCGCTCTTGATAATTGATTTACATGTATTTGAAAGTATTCATGAGAACGAATTTCTCTTTTAATTGAATAAATCATTTCTGTAGCGTGAATTGTAAGAAATGATGTAATAGCTCATTCGTACAGGGCCCATTTTCACTCGTTACCTGATGAGCATATGTTGAAAATGTAAAATAGGCTTTAAACTTGGCACTTCAAAAATACAATATCAATTTGGTCTAGTATGTGCAGTTTGAAAATTTTAGATTCTTTACTAATGTTACTCATTGAACCAGCAATTGAGTCAACTAGCCCATCAAATTCATATAAATAAAACAATAAACAAAGGTGCAAAGTACAAATAATAATAATTAAGAAAATATTGTCTGTATGTTGTGGACCGTCAGATTTTGGGGATTTGTATAATCCCAGCCTCTACCCATCCCACTTTATAAGCGGGAACACTATAAAGGTGTAGAAAATCACTGCCTCTACCTTTCCCAATCTCGTTTATTTCTGACATTTCACATCTGCTGCTGTTAGTTTAACTTAGTGTTTCAGAGACACAAGACATTTACAATCGGAAATGGAAATTAGTGATGATTCTGATGCCATTTCTGACTCTGAAGAAGAGTATTCTAGAAGTATTGGAAAAATTGTCACCGTTAATCGAATGCAAGGCGAAAAGAAAAACGGGACAATCTAATCAACAGGCCACTATCTATTTCACCTTGCTTAACGCTGGCACGTTGGTTTCTGTGTTTATACTGACGTTAACAATATCTCCAACGTTGCTTTCAAAAAGTTAAAGAAGCGCATTGAAGCGAAACTTCAAGCAATATGGAACAAGCAAGCACGCATCTCTTTGGCATCGAATTTCATCATGAGTAAACTCGGTGTCCTTTTCGTCGGAGGAACTCGTTCTGCGACACCGTTGAGTGCGTAACAAAGCTGATGGAGTCGAAAAATAAGGAGCTCGCAGAAGTATTTCATCACTTAAACATTGCGCCTTTAACTAAAACTGAAGAAGAATTTCTGATTGAATACGTTAGCACTATTAAACCTTTCACACAAGCGCTAGATGTTCTCCAAAACGAGGAAAAAATGTCTATTGGCTGTATTCTTCCTAAAATAAGATTGCTTCAAGAAACTATGTGACGGAATTAACGAAGGACATTTCAATCTTTCACTGCCAACCACTAGTTTCTGCCGTTTCGCTTGGACTGGAAAAGAGATTTAAACAAATGTTTAAGAAGAATCACCTTCAGCTGGCATCAATTTACGACCCAAATTTTAAAAAAATTTGGGCCGACGAAGATGCAAAAGCGCAGCTGAATACTCTACTAAGATCTGTGGTTCAACGTCACCAGAGCACTAACAGCACGCCTGACCAAGGGTATTTCTTTTTTTTGTGATTATTTGTTTAAAATAATTGTTAATGGTTTTATTCTTCATTTTTTAAGGAATGCAAACATCCCTTCGCCAACAAAAAACCCCGCTTCCTTGACAGATTTAAAACCAAAAGGACATCGATTGAATCCGATGAAGTTGATAGCTACCTAAGTGAGGGGACAGGGGAATTAAGCTCGTTAGATCGATTCCCAACCATAAAGAACATTTTCCTGTAATTATTTTTTTCTATCCCATCCACTATGATATCATCCGTTACACATATTTCACAAAATTTATTGATTTTAGCTAGGGGCTATATAACAGTGCCTTAGCTTCGTCGGCCGCCTGTGAGCGAGTTTTCAGTTGTGCAGGATTAATTTTCACGGCGAAACGGACTAATCTGAAATGGTGATTGCTGCCGCTTTAGGGCAAATAATCCTTCTAAAACTTCCAAGAAGTAATTTTTTGTATTTGGTTGCTTACATTTTTATTGTATCATTCATTAAATTCAATATCAATTCTCAAATCCAATCCGATCAATTCTTCAAACCGAGATGCAGAAGTGCCAACAATTTATGGAAAGGTGGCTGAAGTTCGAGCTAAGGACAGACCACAAGCCTCCGCTTACTCGGTTTGAGACTTAAAATGCAGCACTGTTCCTTTGTCACGCGCTGGTTGACCCCCCCCCCCCCCCCCCCCACAAAAAAAATGGATGTCGACGCCCTGTCGTGGGCTTCTGTAGACCAAACTTCCGCCAGTGACGAAATCGGTGAAGGTCTGCCCTCGTTTCCGGAAAAAATTGCTCCACTGAGCCTCATCGGCCTGGACGTACAAAACAGACGACGCCTCCGCTGATCCAATATTGGAGAAAATCAAGCAGCCGACCCCGTTATGAAGAAACTCAGGAACTTAGTGCTGATGCATCAAGGGGCGACGAATAATCGTCAACGCGCTCACATGTCTGTCTACTGGCCCAAAATTGATAATAACATCATTAACGCAACCAAAAACTGGGAAGTGTGCACAACGCAACCAAAAACTGTGAAGTGTGCACTAAGCATCGGAATTCAATGCCGCTTGAGCCGTTTAAGTCACGTCTGCCACCCACCCACCCTTAAAAAAAAGATCCATGCAGATCTCGGTAAGATTAACGGCCGTCATTTTCTTGTCCGCGTCGACAGTTTCAGTTGCCTTCTTCATATTGTTGCATTCCAAGATAAAAGCAAAACGGTCCGACAAGTGGTCGAGCATTTCCGGAAGTTTTTTTTTTCGAATCTGGTTTGCCCGCTGGCATTTTGGTCCGACAACGAGCTTAAATTAACAGCTGTTGCATTCTGGTCTTCCCTGGACGATTAGGGGAATAAAAAGGCCCTTACATCATTGCTCATTATGCAAAGTCTAATGTTAGCGACGACTCGTAAATCAACACGATGATCCATGATGATCCATGGCTCCTGGACGTCTTGCGCATTTAACGTTGCCAAATTCGACAAAAACATTTTGCTTTTCCGCTCCGCGTCACTGCCCGGAGCTGCATCACCTGCACAATTATTTTTTAATCACCCCGTCCGAGATTATCTGCCAGCCCCTCGTTGCTCATTTTCCCCCGAGTGGCAGAAGGTGGCCCCACATTTTAGAGTAACGGGCCCGACGATCGAAGAAGCTACAAATCGCTCACAAAAAAATACGCATCCGCTAGCTCCATTTGTTGTCTGCAATCACGTCCTCATTCATCACCCGGACTTCAAGCAATTGGACATGCAAGGTGTTATCGTTGAAGTCGGTAAACACAGTGACTACTTCAATCAAAACCCCAACTGACCGCATATTTTGACGCAACCGGCGATTTCTCTACCTTTGCGTCCCAACATTCCCAGCATCCGCCGGTCTTGAGACTGATACCGCATTACTCAACCCGGGGCCCACCCAGCAAGTCCAGACGGATTCACTTCCACTGCCGGAATCACCACCGCATCCGCCACCGCCGCTTTGTTGATCTGCGAGCGCCCGCCAACCGAAGCGAGTCTATTTCCTCGATGACTGGACACTGCAATTTGTTTTCGTTCATCTTTCGCGCGTCTCATTTTGTGTTTCACGTACTACTGTGTCCTGGTTGTCCCCGATACTCGTGTGATTTACTATATTGTACTGTTTTATGTATACCGTGTGAGAAAAACACATTTTATTGTTTTTTTTTGCTCGTAGAAAGGGGCGTGTGATGACAACACATTTTGCAACATGGCACTCATCCTTTCCAACCTAGATATACCCAACAAAGAGGTTCATACCCCTTCAGACTCCTTTTGTCTCGATTGTAGCGAAGGTCGTGTACGACTCTATCCGTTAAAATACAGATCTGATTCAAATAATCACATTCATCGATATCACTTAATCAAAGGAAAGAGGAGGAGACAACAGTAAGCAGGTTATCGTGGTTACGCAACGAGGAGTGGCTCAGGAGATAATACCGGTGATACGTTCAAAGGTATGAATTTATAATATTTTATTTATTTTTATTTAAAGATTTCAATTGTAGATGAAAGGTTTAAAAAAGGAATGGACGGCAAAGAAAAGGAAAAAAAGACGAAAAAGGTAAAGACGACGAAGAGGAGGGCGGGTGGGATCCTACCATTGACGGGATCAACAGTGAAAAGGACGACGAGGAGGATTATTACGAGGAGCGCAACGAAGAGGATGATGATGAAGAGACGGTGTTGTTAGATCTAAATAAGGAAGAAAGGGGATTGTAAATAAAGTAAGACTTATGAAAAACACATAAACATGTAATAATTATATAACTCAAACAAAATAGGTACTTGTGAAGCCTCAATTATTTGTACCAAAAAACCATACGAAAAAAATACTTACAAACTGCCCATACAGAATGTGCAAAGTAACTAAAACCGACTATTTTGACAGATTAAAATTATAAAAGACTATTGCAAAGTCATCTAGCGGTAGACAAAAGAAACTTTAGGTAATACTTCGTTTGCGACTAACAAGACCGGCTCAAATCTCCGAATTATTGGACAGAAATGCACTTTTAAACAACTAAACGATTAGTAGATAGAATTAAATTGTTAATTGTTAATACCATGGTAAGTGACTACAAGGGTGTTATAGTCAGTGAATGAAGTTGTGTGTGGAAAGGAAGCAGTGAAGCTAAATGGAACAGACCTAAATGAAAGTCATCGCCGAAAGGGCATAGCAAGCAAGAAAAAGAGATTGGAGAGTTAGATGGCCAAGAGCACCAAAACCTAGATCTAGATTTATTTATTCAGATTGAGACTGCAGGCCTTGACCCAGCAGACACAGAAAATAATCCCGATATTCTAAAAATCTCAGATTTAGATATCATTGTCTATATGTAAAGAAAGTCGGCATTGGCCTTTCATTTTATGCTGAAGATCCTACTATGTGGCCGACGATTATAAATGAAGATTTTCCCCAAGCTTTAGTGAAAAATGGCTTTCGTCAAATCAAAAATTTTGAATATCCTAGCAACAAAAAGAAGAGAAAGTTCAATCCAAGGTTTTTCATGTGTAGTATGCAAAATAGAGAAATGGTTCCAAGAAAATGGCTTATGTATTCGGTTTCATTAGACTCTTTATTTTGCTTTTTCTGCAAATTTTTTTCCAACGAAAATACTTCATGGACTAAAAGAGGTTACTACGGCTGGCCCATGTATGACCCATACTTCAACTACATTGGAAAAACACGAGAAAAAAACAAAGCTTTTTAAAGCATTTGGTGATTGGAAGGTTCTTAAATTTCAACTAAAAACTAACTCTACTTTAGATGATATAAACCAGAAGATCAGAGATGAACAAGTAGCATAATGGAGGAATCTATTGCGTAGAATATTTTCGGTGGTTTGATGTGTTGGAGTTCAAAACCTAGACTTTCTTGAGAAATCTCACAAGATCTTCACTGCTAGAAATGGGAATTTTCTGAAAGCCATACTACATACTAAAGAACACCTTTAACGGTCCCTTTCAAAGGAAACGAGTGTTCACTATCTTGGTCCGACAATCCAGAACGAAATCATTTCTGTTCTCATAGAGCTTATTTTAAAAAACATCATCGATCGCCTGCTTGTTGCAAAATATTACGGAATGGACTATTGACTGTAATCCGGACAAAAGTCACAAAGAAAAGAACGATTCTTTTCCAAAGTGTTCCCGCCAAAGTAAAAATTTGTGAACAGTTCGTTGGATTTATGGTTGTAGGTTGATCTGATGATGCAAGTTTTCTTGCCGTTAAAAAATAGCATTTTTTAACACTCAAAATTCCCTTAGAAGATATCCAGGGTTGCTATAACAACGGTGAAAATATTAGCGGTAGACGTAAAAGCGAGTACAAGCAGTGTTTCCTATGTTTTCAAAAAGATAGTATCTTTTTGAAAAAAAAACGCCTCTTTTAGAGAAATTTGGTGGAAACTCTACTAGACAGGCGCTAAATCTCAATTGTCTAAGCGGGTAGAATTTCCGCCAATTCTATTTAAAAGAGGCGTTTTTTTCAAAAAGATAATATCTTTTTGAAAAGATAGGAAACACTGAGTACAAGATCTGAATCCGAGTTCTTCGTTTGTTCCTTTTAACGCGCACATTTTGAATCTCGTTCTTAATGACGCTGCTAGCTGTTGCGTAGTGTTTTTTAAAATTATTTATGCTTTTTTATGTGTTTTTCTCTTCGTCAACTAAACCCGTTATATGAAACTCGCTGGGAAAGTCGTATCGATGCCATCAAGCCCCTTTGCTATTAACTTGAAAATGAGTACGACACCTAACAGAATCTGGAAAACGACGAAACTTTAGTGAGGCCCAATGGAACTAAAACGCGTGTGGAAGCACTTTCACTACCCACATAGAAAAGTGATTTCTTTTTTCGCCGCAAACTAGTCCAGTTGTCCAAAAGTTATCTTAGACTTTAAAAATATATCTCAAAGAATTCCAAATGAGGGGAACTTAAAGATGACTACAAAACTGATTTTTTAAGGCTACCCTAAATTTGTACAACCACAGGGACTTCAATTAACGACAACATTTGGACTACCAAATGGAAACCGAATTTTTTAGTCCTTACGACTACCTTAAGATTTTTTCTTGCATAATGTTGTAAAATGATTAATGTACATATATAGTTCAACAACATAATGAAATTTATTTCTCTCATCAAAGGAAATACAAAAAATTCAAGCCTGTGTGGAAAAGAGCTAGGCAATTTGACTGCTTTATCCATTACATCGCAAATGCTACAAGTTTGAATTTCAGAAAGAGTTGATGATACTTTGAACTAATAAATATCAGATGAAGGCACTGAATAGTTAAAGTTAAAGTTAAAGTTTACATGAATGTTAGTAAAATGAATGGAACCATTTTCTAAACGTTCCTCAGAAGTCAGGGAATTGCTATTTTTCTCGTGTAACCGTTTAACTAATTGTCATTTTTCCGGAGATATTTTTTCACAAGACCATAACGATTCTCAAATCTATATGCGCTATAGGAATATAGGGTCCCGAACCTTTTCACATCGTCCGCAACATGAAGCAAAGCATGAACATTGTAACTAAGAAAGGCCTTGGTATAAAGTATTTCTGCTTGACGGACATAACGATGGAGAAAACATTGAGCCTGTTCATTATCATTTACACACCACTCATTGCATGAAAGGAATTTAACGGAAACATGAAGAAATAGGAAGTGATCATAAAAGGCTTTTGGGAGGCATGGTTTTAAAACGACTACTCCAAGATAGTGTAAAAACAGCCTCAATTCTGAAGCCTTCCAGCGGCCTAAATGTTTAATTGATTTTGTTTGTCGGGCAAAATCATGTCTAGAAATGTGTTTTTGAAGAGAAACCAAAAAGGTTTCTATAGAAATCTGTGTAGCGTTAGGTAGAGTAATTCTACGTATGTTTCTACCCCTATTTGACCCAAAAAGAAAACTAAGCAATCTTCGCATCGCAATCTACAATTGATGCTTCATGATGGTGTTGCCCACATTCCGTAATCCCGAAAACTCTGATTTGTTCTGAGTTCAATGGCAAATGTTGACACCCGAGCCGTGAATTTACTACATCCATGCAAATAAGAGGAGTGCTCTTTGGAACACGTCACCGTATGTGCTGGTGCATCACAAATAAGAGCGGAAATTTTAACTCTAACATTTTCTCTGTATACTCAAAACCTGTCATATAACATTACAGCTTCCGTTGTGAAAGATGTTAAGAATACGTAAGAGATTTGCACTTTAGAGTTAGCATGAAATACACAGATTTTAAATGGTGGAGAGTCGGGAAAGAGGGAATGAAGCCAACAATTGCAGTGAACTGGTTGGTGGAACTGTTATGCAACTTAAGATCATCAATACCGACAAAGAAAGGTAGAAACCCACGGATAAACTGCCCAACACTCAATATTCTAAATACTTTTAACAATCAATTTTGGATACCGAAATGTTTGTAGTAACCGGGTGGAACCTCCAGAAACTACATTTTGTTTCGATCAGTTTGAACCAGTGTCTTTGTACATTTGGACAATTCTGGGTGATACGGTTTTAGCATGCGTAGCAGCTTGTCACACTGCATGTGAGGAATATGGATCTCAACTTGCCATGAAGCAAGTTTTTTCCTTCAATGATTGACCAGCATTGTCGATTGGCTCATCGTCTGCAATATCAGAGCTTGTGTTTCTCGCCTCATCGAAACTGCTACTTTTTTGCTCGGCTTCTAATGAAGCATCATAGACAACTTCACTTTCAGTGAAAGGTGATGGCACTGAAGAATGTGTCTAAATAAAATAAATGTATCTACAGTGAATGAACAAAATAAACTTAATAAAAAACCTAATTTCATCATTTGCGAGTGGAATTGATGACTCTACACTCTGATTCCTCTTTAATGGAAGTGTTCTCAATTGGACTCTTTGCAACAATACTTTCATTGTCATCTATGTCTGATGAACATAAGCCATCAAGTTCATTGGCAAAGATAAAAAAAGAGGCTTGTAATTGACTCTCACTCCGACTACGTCTTGAAGCTATATTAATTGAACAGTCTTAATTTTGCGTTTATACAGTAAACAATAATCAATTTACTCATACATAATGAAATGTGTTTTAATTTATACCTAGAAATGTTCTGTCATGAAAACATGGAACAACAAGAAATTGAATGGCTCACTATTAAGTGTCACTGTAACTTTAATTTTTCAACAGCTTGAGTTTCTACTAGCGCTTATCGTGTTGCCACACTGCGTCGTACTGGGATTTGAATTAAGTCTCTTGAAATAAAAAAATTAAACTATTTATTTTTTTATTTTTTTCATTTTTAAATTATTTTATAAACTGTGCTACAACCCAAATTTCTAACTAGCAATATCGCTTTTGGAACTTACTGAAATCGCTGTTGCTAACGGGTTTACCACCTATTTTCTGATGATGTTGTGTGGTAGCCTAATCTTAAGTAGCAGCAAGGGTACGAAATAGTTTCGGGGAATGGCGAGAAAAACAGAATAAATTTAGATTGAAAGTGCTCTCTAACAACTTAATAACTATTTCAGTTTCATTTGTTTTCAATATAAAAGTGAACATTTGTTTGGGAAAATGGTTTTTCTGGTAGTGAAATTTATTCACTGTGGTCGCAATGAAGTTGTTCCTGATTGCTGGACGACAAAAGATGATATGTGTTACTGGTGGCCTCCAAAAGATCCCCAAGCAAAAGTACGACGAGGAGAACTGTTAAAGACTTGCTGGAATGAGTACGCCATTAAAAAAATTTCCGCACATCGTAAGTTTTCCTCGTGGCGTGGGTTGTAGCAGTGTTTTTTTTAAATGATTATTTACATCTTTTTCTTTCAGTAAATTATGAAGACGGCTCGAATCGGAGTGAGAGTGACATTCGAAATTGGGAGCAGGAGAATTCATTACTCGTTCAAGGAAACGACGTTCAATTTATTCTTCGCTTGGGGATAGAAATTTATGTGACGAGGTGGTCGACAGCAGTGAAGATGAGACGACATCTTCTTTCAAGCAACCTTCCCAACCTCCAGCAAAAAATCTCATTCGTCCAGTTAAGAAACCGTGTGTCTCTGTTTCCTCACACGACAGTGACAAACATTCCGTGATCAAGGAGGAAGATGCAACTGTTCTCTCCACCTCGAAAAATGTAAATGTTTGTGTTTTAGCATGTTTCCCTTAATCGGCACCTCTTCATTGCCAAATATCGTCATTTTAGGCGAAAAAGGAGTAAGAATATAGAAGAGGAAGCAACTGAAGAATAACGCTGAAAGAGAACGATGTCTGGCATCTTCTGTTCTTTGTGATAATTATGCACCAGAGCCAAGGGATCGTATTCCGATCGGCGACTATAACTTAACGAAAACTTGACTTGAAATAATCTAAGTTAAGTTCGAGTTAAGTCAAGTTTTGAGTTAAAGTTTGAAACTTTGAATCTCAAGTCAAAGTGTAATTCCGAACACAAAAAGCGGAAATTTTTCCGCTTTCTCTTTCTTTTTTTTTAGCTTTCAAATGCAACTAAACTTGAAATTGGCAACTCAACCAATGGCAGAGGACGTTGCTCAAAATACTTCTCGCGTCAGCAGACGAATTTGAAGTGTCTAAGTCATAAAAAAAAGAACTTTTATTCAAAGTGACTCAAAAGTGCTGTGATTGTACTTTTGTTTACGGAGTTGTTTTTGCAATAAGTCGTGACAAAGCACAGAAAAGGCAGCGGGATATTTGGGTTGAAAAGGAAACTTACACTCTTTTGGAAAACTTCATTATCTACAAGGTAACGTGTTAATCATTGTACTACAACAGAAGACAAGACCATTACTTATGTTTATTTTATATGTAGAGTATTTTGAATGGAGCCTATTCCTTATGTGTAACCAAAGAACGAAGAAATTCGATTTGGAGAGAAATAACTGCAACTGTTCATAATGAACACCTAGATTGTACGGAGAAGACCCAGGAACAAGTGGAAAAAAAGTGAAAAAATTTTATCGCTTTAGCCAGAGTTGCAATAAGGAACTACAACAACGCGCTTACTGAGACTGGTTAACCTTTTCTATTAATATTTTTGTTGTATTATGTTAACTGTATCATTTGTGCTAAGGGGTGGCCCTTTGGGTGAGGGTGGAATATTGAGACCTATCTACCAGAAGTATTAGGAAGAAGTTTTAGGGTTGGACAATCCTGCAGTATCTGCAACAGCAATCCCAGTAAATAATACTTCTTTTCACTAGCATTATTTATTTTCATTTCAAATAACTTGCAATTTTAGGGTGGCATTGACACGGCAGATATATCTACTCTGACAGGAAATGCGGCTGCTCAGCAACCACTGGTGCAGAGAATTGCAGGAAGGAGTAACAACCATGACAAAGAAGACCATCTGAATGAAAACTTTGATGACGCTTCAATGACGAGTGTAGTCGCTGCTGTAACTGATAACGGGAATTTGTCAAGGTAATTAAGACGTTTACAGTTGGCCTTCGTTAAGCAGTGAATAATTTTAGTTTTTTTAGAGAACCTGAGGAATGTGAATTTTATTTCACTTTGGAAACTAGTAATTCTCAAAGAAGTTCGTTGTCTACTTCACCAACACCGGTAACTGGAATATTAGCCATTGAAGGAAGTGCTTCGATTACTGCCAACAGAAAAAATAAATAAAATAAAAAAAAAACTTGTCGGAAGCGCTTCAGCGGAAAAAAAGCTTATTTATAATTCAAGTACGCCAACAATAAGAGTTCAAGGAGGTCAAACATCTTCATCATCATCAGATTTGTGCGCTCTTATAAATCTTATCTGTAAAATGAAACAAAATAATGGAGCACTATTAAAGCATACATGTGGCATAAAAAACCTTATATCCTTCAAACTGGATCATTATAAGGAATGAAAAGAAATGGAGTGTTGGAATAGCCGCTGTCACCCAACAATATGCTCGTTCAAAAAAATCCCGATTCAAATTTCTTCCCAATTGCACTGCCTTTAAAAATTGAGGAATCATGGCAGGATCCAGGTTTAGTCCCACATACACTCAAAAATTTATATCCAGCATCACATATTGCCTGAATCACAATGCTACGTGTTCGAAAGGTGCGTTAAAATGAAAAAGTCTACTTTTTTTCTTGAACGTTGATTGAATGATAGTTTTTTTCTAATCACATAGGCTTTTTCGTATAATATCGGACGTTGGATTCGAATGTGAGTTCCATCAAGTGATCCAATGACGCCTGGAATGCGTGCTATTTCAGCATACTCACGTTTCAGCTATATTTCAAATTTATTTAATTCAAATTTCAAAATTACGTGAAATTTTAAATTATTTTTTAATGGGTTTACGTTATTTAAGTTGTCGGGAAATCGAATGTGATTTTCCGATATGAAGGATAAAGAAAGGGATATTTCAACAATGGACACAGACGCCTGACTCTATCGAACAACATTTTCAACAACAGTTTGAAAAGTTCCAGTGGCGTAGAACTGCAATGCAATCAATACCATATCCAGCGGAAGTAAATTCCGCCGTGCTTTTGTCTTTCGTCGTGGTAAAATATCGGCAATAAGTGCTGGAAAATACAAAATTCGTGATTAAAGGGGATTAATTCTGTAGTAATTTTTGATGTTGTATTCTATAGAAGGTCGATCGAACCTAAAAGTTGTCATTAATTTATCAACAGAAAAATATCTTAGAATATCTTTCCGTGTACGATAAAATGGAATAAGACGACTCCTTTTGGCTTGGCGATTTTCGGCTACCAATTCATTATCACTCCTCGTAGATAAATCGTCAAAATTATCAGTTAAATTACCCATATCCTCTAAGAATTCGTCAATGACGTTATTACAATATTCGGTCATTGTGTAAACAAACACAACGCCACTGCCAATTTTCACCGCAAACTTAGTGAACTTAAGCCCGTAAGTCAGTTTCAAGGCACCTAAAAGGTACCTTGAGATTTGAGAGACTTAACTTAGTTTTAGTGCTCGACTTTTGAGTTTTCAAGTCCAAGTTTCTTACTTGACTTGAAATTTTTTGGTTCAGAATTAACTTCGGTTATGGTCTGAAAAAATTTTCAAGTTAAGTAGGAAAAACGCCTAAGTCAAGTCCAAGTCAAGTCTAAGTCGCCGTTCGAAATACGACCCCAGCAACTTGAAAACTAAAGCCACAATTTCTGCAACCAATAACCCCAAAAATTCCAATATGGTTTTTACCGCTAAGGAAAGAGTGTTCATCATTTACTTGAAAGGTAAAAAATATTTATTCAGACGCAACAATAAAAAAATTTCGCTTGTAACCAATCAATATTTTACACTGAGGCATTCTGCGTACTACGGCAGGATATGTAATAGATGTAAAACTCGAACAGTGAGATCAAAGGAAAATTCTTGCGAGTCTGAGGGATCGAGAAAGATCCTGTATTTCCTCCGATTCACACGAAGCTGGCCCTAGTGGCGAAAAACGGCACCCGGTCTTTAATAACGATTTGACAATGCCACTTTGTAGGGTGAATGACTTTAAACAATTTGAAAAACAACTTGACTTGTCCGAAATAAGATATATTTGGGTAAGCTGTTAAATGTTGTGAAGTTTGGAATTAACGTAGTGCAATGAATTTTTGTTTAGAATTTTAGATAGCTGCAATCAGAGCGTTTTGGGGTGACGACATCAAAAGTGTGACACGGAGAGCATGGAAGTAAACCATGGCAGATTCCTAAATGATTCAGTTTACCTGAACTGGCCAACTGAAAAAAAGGTAGCACTAAGGAGATGGGTCTCTCTCTCAAAATCCAATTTGGAAAAACAGTATTCGGTAAATTTCTAGTTACTTTACGTTTTACATGATTTCATTATAAAACACACTAATAATTCTGTATGCTTCTTTTACAGAGGCAATTAAACAAGATGATTCCAAAGACGTTAAACTCAACGAACTTCAAGATATCAGCAAAGATTTAGTTAGACGAACGTGGGATGGGCTCAAGGCTGCATTGAAGAGTCAACAAAAAAAGTAGCTGGACATCAATCATTGGATGGCGATGGCGACGGCATGTCTTCTGATGCATTATTTTCCGCAATTAATTGTATCATTTATGTCATTGCAAATAAATTGACAATGGAAACTATGTAGCACTGCGTATTTCATTATTCAATGGAAGATTGTTTTAAGATTTTCAAAATACAACTATATGTTGGCTAACTGTGTACATAATGGTCCGGGTTGAACCATATATAGTTATACATAGACATCTTAATGGCGACATTAAGAAATATTCATGATATCTTTGAGTTGAAGTTATGTAATCATAATTTAGTCTTAGTATAAAAAAGATTACATTAAGAAAGCTTACGTGTGGTCAAAACTGTCTAATAAGAGAAGTTTTTCAGTTAAAAATTTGCAATCTTTTCGAAGAGCAAAAATGCTCACTCAAACAAAAATCAGTAGTTGTATTGGCATCTTTAATCTATGCTGGTGGCAACAAATATTGCCAAATTCAACTTTAACTTTTTTTGTTCTGTGGCATGATGTTATTTATGAGAAATATATTACTAGTAAAATTCTTAAACGAGTGGAAACGGATTTGTCACAGGCCACAATAAACATCTGGATCGAACAAAACAGTTTCTCGTAAATCTGAGATCCGACTAGGGATTTGTTTTAGTTATCACTGCAGCTAAAGAACATAAGAAAGGAATGAAAGTTGAGCCAATTTTTATATCTGAACCAACAGTCCGAGTACGTCGAACCGGTCGGCAATTCAATTATGAATCAACAGATTTTGGATCCAATGGCTCAGTTTTGGACGAACAAATGTTCTTAGGTGATTGTCACTGCCATTAATCCAGTCGTTGAAAAGTGGATGATTTGTTAAATGAACACAATTCCTTTTTTCCGTTTTTTGTATGATATTCCAACTGTTAAACTTGACGATTACCAATTGAAAATATGTTGTACTGCCTTAAATATCACTTTGTCCAGAAAAATGCGACATTTCTACAGATGATCTTTTTATAGGACAGCGATCTCTCTCCCATTGATTTCCTTTACCAAGCAAAGATGGAAAAATAATTGATTCTAGTGCTCTTGCAGCCTAAATATTCATTGTTCAAAATTTATTGTCGTCATTCTATCCGAATACTGTAATCGCATTACGAATTTAAAATCTCAATCAAACGATTGATAAATTTGCCCCAAAAAATCGCGGAAAGTTCCAATAAGTCTCACTGTTCGATTTGCAATTCAATTTGCAAGATGTTCTCATGTCTCGTCATTTATCATCAATCTTGAAGCGTGTGTTTTCTATGTTATACTGTTATTTACCCAGAAATATAACTAATCCAGATATACGTAAACGAAAGCTTATGTTAAAATAGACGATATGTTTTCAAATATGCTTGGCACCTTTTAATTAAGGGAGACAAAGGATTGGCCAAAATTGACAATTGTACAAAAAATCATTTTTATAAAAATTGTCTAAAGAAGCTGTTATAACTTCCAGTAGATTAAACTTAAAATACCGCCTGGATTAACGTTTTGGATTACGTTAGTGTTTTTCTAGTTCAAAGTTCGAATAAGCGCCTCCCATTTCAAAACGGGGTCTCAGCCATTTTTGATGGGCGGTGCTTAATTTCTGATCAATTTGTAGACGACGCTCACCAAAATGACCCTTTTCGTACTGCCTACGGCTGAATACAACCCTCTTTCGCCCTTAGGGCGTTAAGGGGAAATACGAAAAGGGTGATTTTGGTGAGCGTCGTCTACAAATTGATCATAAATTAAGCACCGCGAGAAACCTGGGTATCAGATTTCTCAATATTAGCGCAACAGTTTCGTAGAGTTTGGTCTTTGGAGACTAAAATTTGGCTTGGATTAGCGATAAAGAAAAAAACTGTAAATAACAGTAGTTAAATAAAATTTTAAGGAACCTTAACGTCTATAAATAATGTCGCGTTAATAATTTTTTCCACGCAACGGCATCGTTATTTAGTAACTCTTATTTATCGTTGAAATATTAGACGCTGTATAGATGAAGCCTTATAGATGGTCTACTGCCTGGGGCAAGGGAATTTCTCTCACCTTGAAGGACAGCAAATCGCAAATGACAATTTTATAGATTCTTCAAAACATTTTTGACGTCCTGACCCACAGTGTGGTATAGAATAATATTAGAGTATTATAGTATCTACTATAGTAATAGTTAATTAATGGTATAATAACAAAAGTCAAATTTTCTAACCGATATCACCGATATCTTTCATGTTATAAGGCATTTATGGTCGTTGTGCTGAACGTAGAGCATCACTACGGAAGCATTATCGTTGTTGTTTCTATCTACTTTTCCTCTTCCCTTTTTTAGTCCTGGAAATCCCCATTACTGACTCAGAAGATGGTTGTAGTCAGTAATGATGAATCATTAGCCTTTAGAGAGTGTGGTATATCTTGTGCCACACTTGGTCGTTTACCCTTTCATTTTAGGGGTGGCAAAACTTGCTCAGGGCCTTGTGCGTTCTTAGATTACGAAGCCTTTGGAGAAAGGGGAACTTGTTCAACAGCTTTAACTTCTTTACTGATTCATCTTCCCCTCTTTTTGACTGCATGACAATTTGTACTGTTCAATTACCCTCCGTCCTCATTACAAGCGCATATCACTACCCAAAACAGACAATAACTATAAAAGATAAATTATTAACGAAGCTGGCCCTAGTGGCGAAAAACAGCACCCGGTCTTTAATAACGATTTGACAATGCCACTTCGTAAGGTGGATAACTTGAAACAATTTGAAAAACAACTTGACTTTCCCGAAATAAGATATAATTGGTAAGCTGTTAAATGTTGTGAAATTTGGTATTAACGTAGTGCAATGAATTTTTGTTTACAATTTTAGATAGGTACAAGCAGAGCGTTTGGGTTTGACGACATCAAAAATGTGACACGGAGAGCATGGAAGGAAACCATGGCAGATTCCTTAATGAGTCAGTTTACCTGGACTGACCAACTGAAAAAAAGGTAGCACTGAGGAGATGGGTCTCTCTCTCAAAATCCAATTTGGCTTAAACAGTATTCGGTAAATTTCTTTTAGTTACTTTACGTTTTACATGATTTCATTATAAAACACACTAATAATTCTGTATGCTTCTTTTACAGAGGCAATTAAACAAGATGATTTCAAAGACGGTACACTCAACCAACTTCAAGAAATCAACAAAGATTTCGGGGGATTGGCTCAAGGCTGCATTGAAGAGTCAACAAAAAACGTAGCTGGACGGCAATCATTGCATGGTGACGGCGACGGCAAGTCATCTGATGCATCATGTTCCGAAATTCATTGTATCATTTATGTCATTGGAAATAAATTGCCAATGGAAACTATGTAGCCGTGCGTATTTCATTATACAATGGAGGATTATTTTAATATTTTCAAAGGACAACTATATGTTGGCTATCCGTGTGCATAATGGTCCGGGTTGAATCATATATATATTAAATATAGACATCTTAATGGCGACATTAAGAAATATTCATGACATCTTTCAGTTGACGTTATGTAATCATAATTTGGTCTTAGTATTAAAAAGATTACATTAAGAAAGCTAACGTGTGGTCAAAACTGTCTAATCAGAGATTTTTTTCAGTTAAAATTTGCCATCTTTTCAAAGAGCCAAAAATGCTCACTCAGACAAAAATCAGTAGTCGTATGGGCATCTTTAATCTATGCGGGTAGCAAAAAATATTGCCAAATTCAACTTTACCTGCTTTTTTGTTCTGTGGCATGATGTTTTTTATGAGATTAATATTCTTAAATGAGTGGAAACGGATTTGTCACAGGCCGCAAAACATCTGGATCGAACAAAACAGTTTCTCGTCAATCTAAGATCCGAATAGGGATTCGCTTTAGTTATCGCTAAAGCTAAACAACTTAAGAAAGAAATAATAGTCGAGCCAATTTTTAGATCTGAACCAACAGTCCAAGTTCGTCGAACCGGTCGTAAATTCAATTAGGAATCAAGAGATGAACCGATTTCGGATCCAATGGCTAACTTTTGGACGGAAATATTTTTTTATGTGATTGCCATTAATCCAGTCGTTGAAAGGTATGATTTGTTAAATGAACACAGATCTTTTTTCTCGTTTTTGTACGATATTACAACTGTTAAACTTGACGATAACTAATTGAAAATATGTTGTACTGCCTTAAATAACGCTTTGTCCAGAAAAATGCAACATTTCTACAGATGATATTTTTATCGGACAGCGATCTCTCTCCCATCGATTTCCTTTACCAAGCGAAGATAGAAAAATAATTGAGAAGATAGAAAAATAATTGATTCTAGTACTCTTGCAGCCTAAAAATTCATTGTTCAAAATTGATGTCGTCATTCTATCCTAATACTGTGATCGCATTACGAATTTCAAATCTCAATCAAGCGATTGAAAAATTTGCCCAAAAAAATCGCGGAAAGTTCCAATAAGTCTCATTGTTCGATTTGGAATTCAATTTGCAAGATATTCTCATGTCTCGTCATTTATCAGCAATCTTGTAGCGTGTGTTTTCTATGTTATACTGTTATTTACCCAGAAATATAACTAATCCAGATATACGTAAACGAAAGCTTATGTTAAAATAGACGATATGTTTTCAAATATGGATTTTTTTAAGGGGTGACAAAAACAGAAATAAATTTGCACCCCTGTCATTTTGGGTCGGGGAGGCCTGATGTCGTGACGTCAATTATATCATTGCATTAGAGATTATTAATAAATCAAATAATTTAATTAGTGAGATCCATTAAACAACAAAGATTTGTTATTATTTGCCTTTCAATAAGAAACAATTCACAAAGGCCAGGGTTGAAACATTAAAAAAGTGATTTTTACCCATTAGACAGACAGGGAAACGTTATACACAACGTATATGTTGCGCTCAAATGTAATTCTTCTGAACCTATAGTTAAAAGAAAAAAATATTATAGAGCAATACCAGTTTTAAAATCGTAAAATATGGACAATTTATTAATCTTACAATCCCAAAACTTGAAGTGGGAGGAACTTTATGTATTATTAAAAGTTTTATTGCTGAAAAATGAATGGAATTTAATGGCTAGCATCCAAGACCTGTTGACAAAGTGTCATTAATTTGTGTACTAAATAAATAATAAACTAAACTTTCTTTGAATCCAACCCATTAAAATCAATAAAATTCACGTACACTAGGAATTTGTTTCCAAGAATCATAATTTCTCCATTTTTTATTTTAATAAAATTTTAATCAAAACAACCTTGTCATTTTCCATAATACCGCAGTTTTTAAGTTGCCTTGAACTTAATCTTAATTTATGTAACGGTGTTTGCTCATATTGCATCCTGTACAGCCCGGGAAGTAGGGGATCTTTGGATTGCTCATCAATTGACTTAATGACATCTGGATTTCTGCGTTAAGAACTCTAAACAGGAGATTGCTACGTCCTCCCATGTTTCAATTAACAAGCTGTATTAAAGGTTTTCCACTTTTCTTTGCCTTTTCTCTACCAAATTCTTAAGTTTACCCAATTGATTTTGAAAAACCAAACACCTACTATTTCCAACAGCGCCCAATCGACGTCATTCCCCCGACAAATGACAAATATTATGAAAATTAAAAGTGATGAAGTCATCACCATAAAGGACTGGACTCTGATTAATAAAAGTAATCAAAAGAATATTAGCTTATCCGATGTTTTATTCTGTTTTAGCACTGTTTTTACAAGACATAAAATGAGAATTGCCACACGAAGGAGCATAAAATAGTTATATACTACGTCAGGATTCTGTTTGTTTTTTAATATTACAGTTAATAATACATACAACAATAATAAACGAAATTTCGTCGTCTTGAACCGTGACAGTTCCTGTCATGTCCACATTTTCCTACTAAATGATATATGGATTAGTTCTTCAACTGCGATAAGCAAGTGTGATATTTTTGTTATTAACTGGGAAGTCATTTTGACCCAGTTATTTTTTTTTCATACACCCTAAATAGACAAGATTTATGGGATCAATGAAAAAAACAATCGATCATATCAATCACCAGATTTCCAAAATGGATAATCCTTCATATGATTCTCAACCAGATCACGATTTTGAAAGGATTCATCTTTTACTGCTCCAGCCTCCAGGTGAAAAATCGAATATGATAAACTAAAATGTCCACCTGGTTGCAACACCATAAACGTTGTTGTTTACACACAGGATCAGCAACAGTATTACTAATAGACCCACAACCTCTAATAATAATAGACCCATAGATTGCTTTTTTTTTACGGATGGAAACTACTGAAGGTGACGTAATGAATTGGGATTTCTGCTATTGCCAGTTTACCACTAAATAGGTTTCTATTGAGTATTTTGTTGGTGCAGATTGCGGCAATGAAACTTTGGTTTTAATCACTCGATGCATATATTTCTCAAATTAAAGCCCTACTAGGAATTAATAGTTAAAGTTGTTCTCAACGATTTTTATCTGTGTTTCTTGGTGGCCTCCTCAAATAGTATTAAGAAAAATTAAAGTCAAGCTTGGTAGTTTAGATATAAAAAAATTAAAAAAAATGTTTGTTGATAATTTAACAGGTAAAACCGTCCAAAAGCCATGAATGGTTTGTCAGCTTAATAAATCCAATAGTAATGACAAATGCGAAACGGCCTACGTATTCAAACCCAAGTATGGAACAGGAATTTCTCGAAACGTTTGTGCATGAAACACGACAGTGATGATCCACTAAATAAAAAAATGACACCTGTTGAGGTATTTACTATTTCAAAGAAAAAAATAACTTAAGTAACTTAAAATTATTAAAAAAAACAAAAGGGTGCAGATTTTTTTCAAATCCTACAAATGGGGTACAGTCAAAAGTATTTTGTGTAAAGGCAGACAACGCATAAAAGAAAGGAACTTTGTCTTTTGCGCTTCAAAATATGATTTATGATTCAAGATTATAATGCAGCTAGAAATATGTTAGGATTTGTGGGACAACCGATGTGGTCAATTTGGCAGCAAAAAGCAAAGATGGACTTAAAGTAATAGGTCATCTTGTGACGGATATGAGGGATACAATCAAATTATTTTGGTGATGAAGGCCTTGGCGAGATGGCGGTGGCCTTCACCATTGGTAAATTAACTAACTATCTACAATAAACTAACCAATGGTGCCCTACCCACACAGCACACCTCCCTCTTGGGATCCTCCAAAAAGGAATCTTAGCCTCCAAAAGATTACGGTAGTAGAGGCAGGAGGTACTGGGGAAGGTTGCGGGAATTTAAGTATATATTACTTCTGCGTGTGTGTTTTTTTTTAAATAAGACTTCTCCAAAGAAGTTAGGAGGTCTTCAGGACTGCTGATCTATTTTCAACAAACTCTTATTTAAGTAAGGTGGATCACAATGAACTAGCTTTAGAATATTTCCAGATACATTGAAACAAGTTAGCAGTGGAAATCATGTATACATAATACAAAAAGAAATAAAATAAGCAAATTTACAAAAGTTTGTTAAAATGAGAGTTGAAAAATGCATTTTTATCAATAAACCGAAAACATTCAACCGTGCCAATTAGACGTAACGCAAAAAAGCTACAGTGTAGGCAAGAATAAAACGACAGCACATTTTTTCTTCTCACACTTTAACTCAATTTTAATTTGCCGAAAAATCTCTATTGAATTAGTTGCAGTCATAATGACAAAAAATGTTACACACCTTTAAAAAATTTATATCTCGTTAACCAGTTTATATATCAATGCATCAATAAAAGGTACATCACTCGTGTTTCAAGCATGAGTACATAACTAAACAACTTACAAATCCAATGTAAATCATGAAGCATATAAATACGTCAAAATATGTTTAGGTACATAGAATAATAACGGTGTATTGGTTAGCATGCTTGATTACGATGAAAATGGATGCAGGCTCGATCCCGGGAAACGTCGAATTTCATTCGAGTCTTTTTATGAGATGTACTGATGATTCTTTGATGTTTTTAAGATGTATTGAGGAACTTCTCAGATGTAATTATTGTTCTTATTTCATGTTTAAGTCCAAATGTAATTTTTGTTCTAATTTCATGTTCAAGTCCAAGTATCCTTCAATCAGTACCGTCATTCCATTATCGTCGGTTGCATGGAGGAAATCGAACGTGTTGGCCCTCAAACAATCCTCTAGACTTGGCGAAGGATGCAATTCTTTTAAAATTAGAGAAATATTACTAGATGTTTTGCACTTAAAAATAGATGTTAAAGTTGTGTACTTTAAAGGACGGAAAGATTTCACCACAATAAAAAAAATTGAAGGATACTGACAAATTTTCAAAATACTCAAGAAAATTAATAGATAACGAAGCGTTATTCACTTCCAGCTTCCCATAAGGAAGATAATTGTTGAAAATGGACAAAATGTCATCAATTAAAGAAGAACTAAAGTTTTTTTCCTGCAGCCGAGAGGCTATTACGTCGGTTGGATCTGCACACAGCATCTGGCTTAGACTCTACAATATCTATGCCAGGTAGATCGAACAGCCCTTAAGTGAACCATGCACGGAGCATCTAGGAAAGACTATGATATCCTATTGTTCAAGCTTCAAGTGTGAGGGTTGCTTTTCTAAAGGCCGCCTTATATGTCATCAAAAATGCGGTTTTCAATCAATTGTAAAAATTACGGCTCTTCTGTGTCTAATGAGTTGGCTGATGAACCAGTTTCAAATGCAGTAACTAATACCACGTATGCTTTTTTTTTATCTATGTAAAAATAATGACATCACTATACAATAGTGGCTACACTGATACTAAAATAGAGTTAACACGAGGTCGTTACTTTAAATAATACTATAAGCAGGTAGGAGAACCATCGTTTGTTGAGCGCTGCGTCTACATATGGATATGTTACCCTCCTAACTTTCCCTCTTTCCTTCAATTTTGACGTGACTGCAATTGCTGTAATCAAAACCATTTGCAATCGAGTTAGTTATCTAAGTTTGAAAGTTGTGAAGATAAGTTATTTGGCTGATCAGGCTTAGCTTGTCCATGATAAAATTTATTCTCAAATTTCTTGGCACCTTCATAATGGAGACAAAGGATTGACCAAAATTGACACTTGGAGAAAGAATCATTTTTATAAAAATAGTCTAAAGAAGCTGTTATACCTTCCAGTAGATTAAACTTAAAATACCGCTTGAACTAACTTCAATTGTTTAACTTTACGAGGTGTACCCAACAGTGTTTTATAAGTATTGGGGCGAAAAAAATTACACTATTTCTGGAAACGTTGGACTCCATGGCCCAATCAATAGTATTTTCTCTGAAAATTCGTTGCCTTTCTTTAATCCTGAATTCTTCATCCACACATTTAAGGTTATAATAAAAATCAGTTAAGAGATGAGTATATGGGACGCTAATAGTAAGGCTAGACGAAGTTAGTTCTAACTGTTATAAAGTTTTTTACTGAAGTAAAAGTGGATCACACTTTCTTGCAAATGTCCCATTTGCTCATAGAACTTAACTTATTGATTCTTAACGATCCACCATTAAAAGAGTTGGTGCATATACTAAAGCCGAAATTTGATAGTTGAACAAACCCTGTATTTGCCTGATAATTCTTATTTTTCTGCTTACAAAATTAACCTGCTTCAAAGTGGGATCGGAAACAGAAAACTAGGAATCAATTCTTTGTTACAAAAATATTGAAGCTTCGCTCCAGTAATTAAATTTACAACCTAATTCTTTCATTTTGATTTAGATTTGCCAATTTTATGTTTTTATAGACACCTATATTGAGATCAGAAGAAATTTTCCACACCCGGGTTGCATTTTGAACTCTCCTCAATGTTGTGCCTATGTTGTATAAACCAAATTTGATATTGGATGGCCAATTCCAGCCCGATATTATCCCAATGTTGAAAGTGTATGCGGGTCGCTTCTAAGCCAACTTGAAAAAAAGAGATTAGGTATACGTCGTTGGAAATATTGCATTGGCACAATAATGAAATAGCAGGTAGCGAAACGATACTGTTACAAAGTTGGTGCGATATTTAGAATCCGCTGTCAAACATTTGTCGACGACTCGGGTTGAAAAGGGCCTTTCATATTTGGGCCCATGTACAGAAACCAATATTATTCCAAAATAGCTTTCTGATCTTGGCCCAGGCTTTTTTTTCTTGTCACATCGATATTGTGATTTCAATTGTTATGTACGCGTCGTGATGGTTTTCCCCAACCGAACGTTAGATGTCCCTCTCCCCCTGGTCGCCTGGTCGGACCAAGCTCAGTCTAGTTTAGACCTCACGTGTAATCTGTGGCGTCTCTCGTATACGGCTCATCTAATACAATTGCGTCTATTACTATCGACGACCAAGAAACATAACATCAATATTACCCCAACAAAATATTGCCACAGTCAGGCTACAACCAGCAGCGATCCAATATCGCAGATACGTTAAAATCAGTACACTGTTAGATGTTGTCCATTATGTATTGAAACTTTTCAAGAAGCTTTAAAACAAGCATCGCCAAATTGAAAAGAAAAATTCAATCTGGAAGATTATCATTAGAAGAATGATAATTGCCAGAAGAGTCGTCTCGAGCTGTATTCTTTCTTTTTACGATTTAAGCTTTTGGGGGTGATATTTTTTGTATTCTTCTAATGAAATTTTATAAATGTTGCTGTCTCTCGGCATCTTTCGCGGTAACCCTTTTTATTAGCTGTTAGGGTAACTAAATTTCAAACAGCTTATAAAATTTTCGATGTAGAGACTTTCTCAAAAAGGTGAAAATAAAGTAAAACCTTAATACAAACGAAAGACTGAAGTCTAATTATGATTTCTCACCTTCATTGAAGATCCTTCAACCACTTTGAACACATTCATTGATTTAAATACAATTTTCCTCTCTTTGGGTATTTGCGCGTTGAATTGTAGGCGCAGTTCGGACTTTGGACTTTGGTGACTATAATTTGGCTTGGATTAGCGATAAAGAAAAAAAACCTGTAAATGACAGTAGTTAAATAAAATTTAAGGAACCTTAACGTTTATAAAAAATGTCACGTTAATAATTTTTTCCACGCAACGGCATCGTTATTCAATAGCTCTTCTTTATCGTTGAAATATTAGACGCTGTATAGAGGAAGCATTATAGAGGCTTTACTTCCTGGGGCAAGGGAATTTCTCTCACATTTAAGGACAGCAAATCGCATATGACAATTTTATAGATTCTTCAAAACATTTTTGACGTCCTGACCCACACTGTTGTATAGAATACCACAGTCAGAAGAACTTCTAATATTTATATATGGAGAGAAATATTTCCCTCGCATTCTAATAAAGAAACGCAAGGAAATTAACTATAGCAATAGTTAATTAATGGTGTAATAACAAAAGTCAAATTTTCTAACCGATATCACCGATATCTTTCATGTTATGCGGCATTTCCGGTCGTTGTGTTGAACGTAGAGCATCACTACGGAAGCATTATCGTTGTTGTTGCTATCTACTTTTCCTCTTCCTTTTTTGAGTCCTGGAAATCCCCATTACTGATTCAGAAGATGGCTGTAGTCAGTAATGACGAATCATTAGCCTTTAAAGAGTGTGGTATAACTGATGCCACACCTGGTTGTTACCCTTTCATTTTAGAGGTGGCAAAACTTGCTCAGCGGCTGGTGCGTTCTTAGATTACGATGCCTTTGGAGAAAGGGGAAATTGTTCAACAGCTCTAACTTCTTTGCTGGTTCATCTTCCCCTCTTTTTGACTGCTTGACAATTTGTACTGTTCATTAACCTCCGTCCTCATTACAAGCGCCTTTCAATACCCAAAACAGACAATAACCATAAAAGACAGAAATAAATTATAAACTCGTATTAGAAAATTTAAATTTGAAATACTTTTGGGTGTTGCAGGAGGATTGATGTGCCGAATAGATGAAATGGAACCAACTCTTTCCTTTTGACGCAAATCAGAGGACAAACCGGCGATCCCAAGCCGTCTGCTCTTCTTGTGTTGCCTTTTTCTGGTGTTTCACTAGTGATTTTTCATTTTCTCCTTCTATCAACGGCAAGTTCCTCTTCACTCACGATGCTGCCAAAGGCAACACAAGAAGAATAAATATCAGTAAATACAACACAATCAAATATTATTTAAAATGCTCTATATAAGATTGAAAAAATTGTGAACCATTAACAAATAAACCATGAAAAATTCATAATATTTCTGTTCAAATTGTTTTACACGGTGAAAAGGCAGACGTTAACAAAGCCAAGCCATGGAAAAAAATATAAGAAAGAAAAAATACTAGACAACGCAGGTATCATAGGACTGTGTAAACAAATCGTCTGTCCATTTGGTTAAAATGGTTGAAGATGCCTTGGATGATTCTTCCTTATTCATTCCAAATAGGTTAGTGGGTTTCTGCTGGCCTAATTCGCGAATAAATTAACTTCGCATGTTTCTGTCTGTTCACATACAACATTTAGGTAAACATATTCGTATCTATAGATCAATATGTAGTATTGGGACGATGATGCAACCTTTTTCGTATGGTATAACCCAGAATTTAGCAGAGAACCACAATTTGCTGGTTTCTCATATGTTTGAAGAACGCGTATCTCGTGCAAGTCCGCAAATATTGATGGAATTTGATGACATCGGCTTCTCATACAAACTCTTGAGATCCACTTAAATTCTACCAGTGATATACGTTTATAAGAAGTTTTGCATAAATAAAATGAATCAAATCTTGTTGTTTCCTCACCCATTTCAGATACAGTGTTGAAAATTGACGATGAAAAGTCTTTGTTGAATTTTGATATGTAATCCTGCTCAGAAATTCTTTTAAAAATTGGTCCAAAGGTTTTTTTGGAGAACTGATTAACTTTTTTTTATTTTTCGATGTAGTTTTCGGACAGGAAGGCAGAACATCGATCAAGGGGACCATGATTCATATATTCTTGGTCAAATGTATCAATGAATAAACATTTAAGGTCAAATGATAAACGCCATACATTTTCTCAAATGAAAATACAAAGTTATTTTAAAAGTCGCCGGCCAGAGTTGAATACTTGCCGGATAAAGACGGTGATATTAGGAGGAAAATGAAGGTAAAGGAAGTGTTTATACTTTTTCGCAGTTCATCTGCCTTTCATTTAGCACATTAAGAAATGTTCTAAATTGATGTTGGTATTCTTTGAAAATCAGGGTACATTTTTTAAATATTACGATCGATGCACGCTCTTCCTCGAATTCCAAGCTTCTGTTTCAATTGTTTATGCCTTTGGCCAATCCAAATTAATATTTATCTTATAAAAACACTTAGCAAGACTAGGTGCATATAGTCCAACAAGAATGAGTGCATCTCTCACAGCCACACATCCGTTATGGCATCGTGAATTATCGCCCTAATCTTGTTTCTGTACCAGAGTCAGTACGTTGTACGTTGTAGACCTTCTTTTTTAGCTGTATCATCTCTTCCAGAAACGGACCCAAAATTCTTCTATACTTTTTGGTTTCGGTTTTCCCTTGGCAGCAGAAATGCTGACGACAAAGGTGACGCCGTCGACAGTACATACCACACGAGACCAGATTGGCCACATCTCGACCGTGTTAGTTATGAAAACGGTAATATCGTCAATTTTGATATGTATAACAACCACATTGTTGCCTGGGCCTTAATTCCCTATTTAAATTTAATTATGATTCCAGCAGACAGTGAAAAATGGTGAAAGGACTTGTCGCCGACTTTGATTTTTGTGGTTTTAAGTATTGTTCTTGGATCAGTTGGGACGTTATGGCCCACATCTTTAAGGAGTTTCGCAGCTCTACCAACAGCACTGAATTACAAACCCTTTTTAAAATGTAGCAGAGTCAGTCGTTGTAATATTTCCTCTATGGTAAGCGGGACAGGACTGCTTTCATTTAAGTTTTCACTTTATTTATGAACGAGGTGTTCTTGAACTTCAGCCTTCTCCCCACTTTCATTTCTGTGGTCTGTCGTTTCATCGTTCGACTCATCGTTATCAGCTTCGTGTACCTCATTTGAATGGATTATAAGACCAGTGGAAGATACATCTTTGAACCTTAGTTGTCGCTAACAGAAGACTTCTTGTCTTCGGGTCTAAAGTAGTAGTGAAACCAAAATATGATAATGAAATAAAAATAGCTATCAATTAGCACGAAAAAGAACTATGACCACATACCTAGTATTCGGAGCGCCACTATTTTCACGATGTGCCAATTTTCTTGTAAGGACATTATTTTACAGTTTTATTAGTTATGTCTCTTTGCCGATCTGGACTGTTTGAACATTTTGAACAAGAACATTATCAACGCAATAAAATTGAAGACTTCAGTAGTTCGCCTGTCAAAAGTAATTGAAGCTGGGACATGATACAGCATATCCAGGATTTCAAGCTTGGAATTTTTTGAAAATTATAAGTTAACTGTGTTGAATGCAATGTTGGGACGTGATACGGTACAGCCTGGATTCCAAATTGAGAATTTTGGTGAAATATAGGAAAATCTGGGTGAATCAAAGCGAGACCTTCGTAAACAGCATTTTTGCTGGCTACGAAAACCGAAAGGAGCTTAGGAAAGTTGTGACACAGAATGGATTCCGAATTTCAGCTATTGAAAAAAACATCTGACAAACAGGTTTAATGCAACATTGGGGCGTGATACGGCACATCCCGTATTCCATATTCATTAGCATTAGCACCTTCCTTCATCATAAGCAGACTAATTCCCAGTAATTTTGGCCCCAGTTGATTTGAAGTTTCAATGGAAACCCATTGGAGGACTCGAAGAGGGCGAGTTGCCTGGATATTACGTTGCAAATCCCCCTCTAGCATTAAAAAAATATGGCATGTAATCACAACAAATATTTGCGAGTGTTTTCTGGTTAATAGATGTTGATATTATTGTTAGGTAATAAGAATCAAAAAGGAAAATATATGTGTTCGGTTGATCAATGGGAATGGTCCAACTCAATACCTCATTCACCAATCAGGTGGATTGTGAGATTAAAGTGACTCAGAAGAATGGAACGGTCCCACTTAATTCTTCATTCACGGCCCATGACTTCATAACTGTACAAGTACTGCGAATGAGAAATTTATTTGGACCGTTCCCTTCCATTGGGTTACTACAAGCATATTCTTGATATAAAAGGGCTAAGGTTGGACCGTTCCCAATGATACAAACAATGTCATCAAGAATATGAAGATGTGTAGAAATATAATAAGGTAACTCATCACTGTCTTCTACATCACGATAACCCTATTTAATTGTTCTATGAAAACTAAAAGTGCCAACTTTGATTAGTCGGTGGGTGAAGGTAAATGACATTCAAAAAATTTTAAAATTGGCCATTATCTTAAATATAAAAATGTAAACAATACTGAAACCCTCCTGAAGAAAATCACACAGCACACTAACCTTGCAATAATAAGTTCTTTCTAAATTTATTGTCAAATATTTAACAGAGAACCATTATGGTTATAACTGTAGAAAAAATTAACAACCCTATCCACGTGACTACCATTAAAATCATATTTGAATCTTCTTAAACTTCTTAACACGAATTCATGGCAATGCTTTCTACAAGAACTCCCACGAGTTCAAATTCAATAACGCCATGCAGCATAATCCTATGGATTTCGTATCAGTTATTATTGTTTACTTACTTACCTCTTACCTTCATTACATTTACTTACCATAGGAATTTCCAATTCATTCTCCTGGTTGGGCCGACAGAAAAGTTACTTTCATGTGGCTTGACATTCCTTAACAAGAGCTTCAAGGGTACACATACATCAAAATGCAAAAGTCCACTTTCTGTAGAAGCTTGTAACAATTAGGTACAATGAGTAAATGCACGGACTCAAAGTATGGGAGACCACTTGTATCGATATGAAACACAGATGTACTTGTTACATACAGTAACAGTTATGCACACAGTCCTGTGGAGTCTCAGGTAGACTCCGCTTAAATACTAGTGAGGATGCTGACGTGGCTGTGCCTTGTGGACACAGACTGTGGGTCAGTTTCCAGACGATCCAGATATGGATCGTTCACGTGCATCTGGCGTGTAACTTGCCAGCTACCGCCTAATAAGGAGAGTGTCCCGGCTGTTGCTATGTGCATGGTTAAGGAACCTTTACAAGCTCAGACTGAGGCTTGGGGCTCCTGCTGCAACTGCAGTCGTTGCCTCCCTCTCTGGCCTGGCTTAAGATTCCGGCGCTATATATCCTGTAGTCTACGACCAATCTCCTTGAGTCTACGGACGTCGAACAAGATTAACTAGACAAAATTGCCTTCAGTCTTCGGATTTATTGTAGGTGCTATGTTAAAGGCTTCAAGATGTCCCACCTCTAAAACGTTGTGGTTTCTTCTTTCACAATATGGATGATTTAAACTTGTCTGGCCACCTTAATAATCCATCCTTAATAATGCCAACAGTCACATAGAATCCAGCCAAAAAACCACCAGTGAAGTCCCCATGTTTTCTTTTTCCTTATTCACTCTTTATATATCTCCAATTCAAATTGGTTACTTCACTGCTAAATCAAATGTAAAAATTTAATTAATACAAACAAATTTAGTAAGAAGCACGCCAGAAATTAAGAATTCTTTCAGTAGCACATATTCGGATTTCACAAAATTCCCTTGAGTGGATTAAGACCATATCTCCGTTCAAGACGGTTTCCACTTACAACATGAGATAATATATTTATTCTACTACACATTTTTTCGTTTGTAGATTCATGTCTAAACTTCTGCAGTTAATAGCAGATTTAAATTACAGGCAGCTATTGCGTCGATTCCCACAATTTGACTGCTGAGCGTTGCCAGGTCTTATTGGTATCCCCTCGCTATATATAAAAGACGCTTAGGTCTTATGTGGCTTAACATAGTCATCCATTTCCAGAGTCATCCATCATCCATTACTCCATATGACATTTATATCTGTCTCATCAATCATCTCAGGGTACTTTACTTTTAGTTACGTTATCGAGTTACGTTCACAGCAGTAACGATAGAAAACAGAAAGAGGCGATTTTTGCAATCGAGAAAATGACGTGCCTAGAAAATTAATGGGATTTGATAGTAAAATTAATGAGTCAGGACAAATTTGACAAATTTGGCTCATCGGCCAGACAAATAGATCGAAGAAAGCGGGATTATTCTACGAATCATTCTTAGGGCCATTCTAAGGACAAGAGGTAAACAAAGGATGCAACTAAGGGGTTAACTAACGAAACTATATCAATAATAGGCACTGAAATGACATCGGGTTGAACTTCTTGACTACTTTATGTGAATTCAGTCACCCAACCAAACCAAGTATTCTTTCCCCCTACGTTTTTACTTTTCTCCTCTTTATGACTGTTTTCAACTTTTGAACTATCTTTATGACTTCACTTTTCTTTAACCCTCTTTAATTGCTTGTGTTTACGATTAACACACGAAACATTAGCTCTGATCGCATGGGAATATATTGTTGTGATTCTGTATATTTTGGGGAATGTTTTGGAAATTCTTATTTGCTGAAAACAGTTCCAAAAATAAAGGCTTTATATAAATTTTCAGCAAGAACTAACATAGCAAAATTTATTTACCTCGATCTGATATAAGAAGTCTGTTCTGTGCTCACTACTGGAGGTGGAAGAATAAAATAAGGATAAATTTTATACTGAATGGAGAAATTCAGAAATAACTGGTGTCACACTCAAGGTAAAATAAGCTCCGTATTTGTAAAGTTCTTGAACTTAACAATTATGAACTGCTATCTGATCGTAGGAGTAGTTTCCTGATGCCGGTCTTGTTGAGAACCAATCATTTGATTTCACTAACTTTTAAAGCTGCAAAGACTTCATAATTGTTAAAAGTTCTGCCTTTCTGATCAGCAGCTATTATATTTTATATCATCTTAGAATAGACCCATTATCACATCAGGACTATATTTGCTAAGCAACCAGTGGTTCTGTCTGAAGGGGCAATAAAAATTATTTGATTTCTGGTAAACCAAATAAATTCTACATTTCAACAGCAACCATGAAAGTTTTCCAAGTAATGTTTTAATAAATTTTGATTGAACCAATCCAGTCAGAAAGCTAATGAACTATTACGAAACACGATATCTCTAATGTTTTCTACATTTTCTCATTTTCTAGCTTTCATACTTCATAGCGTTTGAGCAAATAGCATACGAATAGTAACGGTCATGGGGTTGTGCGTAATCTCGCGGGTTGTAGTCGACCCCACAATTGATGGATACCTGATTCGCGTATTCAATGGTGGCTTGTTGGTGGTCTTGACGACTGCTTCTTCATTTTGGTGGATAACGATAAGTGTGTGTTGTAGCTAAGCGCAGTAATCAGTTGGTAAGTAAATGCTTGCTTTTTTTCGTCTTTTGGTGTTTTAGTGGGGTTTTTTGTTGTTTTGTGACTTGAGCTTTTGTTTGGCTTTTCTCTTGGGGGTGGGGGAGAATAAGTTTTTTTGCTTGTAGTATGGTGAACGCTGGTTGAAATTTGTATTAAAAAGTGTCCCCTTCACTAAACATTGCGCAGTTAGTAGGGTTGGTAGGTATCGGTTGGAAATTTGTTGTTGTATAGGAGTGGGTTTGTACATTCTATACCTGAATTGAGCAGAAGAAGATGCTTCAAACGAAGAAGGCAGAAGTTTTTTCTGAGAAGGAAGAGCTTGGCAATTTTCGTGGGGAAAAGGTGGGAATCAGGTTGGAGAATATTTAGGAAGAAGCTTTCTTGCAGATCATTCAAATGAAAGGTTTAATTGGCAAAGATTTTTGAATTTAACATATTTTTTTGCGTATTTATACTTTGCTTAAATTTTTTTTCCAGATAAAATCATAATGTCATTTCTTTATTCGAAAATGATAAAGGGTGGAACGCTCGGAGGTGGTTCATTTTCTAGTCAGAATAATAGAATTATGGACTCGTTTAAGGAAACTCTTCAAAAGATTCCAACTCCATAAAAAAGGCAGCTACTTTTTCATTTGTCAATTTTTCTGGCGTCACCAAGGTCACCTTGAAGGTTTAAAAAACTCAAACCCTTCAGGAAACAAACCGTTACCAAGCTCATATTCAGGAGACAGATAGTTGTTTTAATTACGGTTGTTTCATGTTCTCCTCTTTTAGAATAGAGGGGAATATGGCAGGGACATAAATACAAATCCTCCACGTACTGGCAAACTTCATCAGATCATTTAAAAAATTTATTGCAAACATCTCATTGCTTTCATATAATGTCTCATAATCATGGCTGAAACATTGTCTCAAATATGGTCTCAAATATTGTCTCCGTATCTTCTGTACAAAAAACATGTTTTTCCTCCCTCTCTCTCATCTTCACCATCCTTCTGCAACCGGTCATTAAAAAACCAAAAGCAACAATAAACGCGTCCTCAAATCCTCCTTTAAAACGTCATGCTGCGTTTTCTTTTTTTAAATACAATTACAGTAATGCCAGAATGAAAATACACTTTTCCACGTCCTTTTTTTGCAATGTAAACATGGCCTCTTATCCTCTACCTCCTCCTTTTTTTCAGTTTACTGGTAAGTCATTACAATAATCAAAATTTTAAAAAATCAATTCAACAGTGACGCATCAATGGGCGTGTAATACCCTGAACGTTATATGTGCGTTCGGGTTTAGACAATTTCCCTCTTTTCCCGTTTCGCGCCGCTAGTGCAGCCAATTGCGCTTTTCTATTTTGTGAAGAACTTTTTAACAAAAAGTCGCACAAACTTCAAATTTTATTCCCTCGTAACAAGAAGAAATTGAACCTTATTTTAATGTAGTCAATATATTTTTAATTCCCTTTTCCCCTCTCCCTACCTCATTTCTCTTGATCATTTTTGAAAATCTCCCCCAAGTAAAATTTCCCCGATATTCTTTTGATTTTACATCCATGATATTAAAGGTTATTTTCAGTTACACTACTAATTTTACATACAAGTTTAATTGTTTGTAGCTTTAAATTACTTTCTTTTATTTTGATTCCGAGGATCTTCACCGAAGTCTGAATTTGGTACAATAAGTTATTGCTGAAAGAGTTTAAATTTTTTCTTTCCCTGAACATGCAGCAAAATGTTAATGCTAATGTGATAAAAAACATATTTGAGATTAAAACCAAAAGCATCAGCGGTTAAGGCTAAATTTGATGTGGCTCTGGCAAGAGTTTCCATTAAGTTGCGCTAAATGGCGTTCATTATGGAAAATTTAACTTGCGATTTGAACATTACCGTTTGGCAGGGGTATTTTTGAAGAATGCAACGTTATGTATTAGGCAAGCCATTTGCACATAATTTAATCTACAAGCTAAATGAACAATTTCTGCTGTAGTCATGTTTTTTCCGGAGTGATGGTTCATCAACTTAGGTCGCGGTAGAAATAAGACATTTTTCCCGCAAGAACCTCACTTTTTTACACGCCTCACTTTCAGGAGGGGTGTCTTTTTGTAATGAGGTGCGAGAAGACACTCTTGGACAAATGCGAATACCGAGAAACACATAAACGATTTTGAACTGCTGGGCGTGTTGTATGTTGTAGAAGTTTTTGCGGCGAAATCGGAAAATATTTCCATGATGATCTAGTTCTATAATATTTCAGCAATAGCGTATACAAACCACGGGGGCGTCCCAGATCGAAGGATTGAACTACAATTTCAGCTGTGCTAATCGGATGGTATGAGAATCGGACAGAGTCAGAGAGACAGTTAATCTTACTGTTGTGCATGTTATGTCGTCATCATTGGCTCGTTTGATTGATTTCTTATTTGCTACCGGAACCTTTCCTGACCCCTTCAAATTGGCAATTATTACGCCACTTTTGAAGAAGAACAATCTTGACCCCAAAAACCTAACGAATTTCCCGGCAACCCGGTTTCGGTTTTGCCGTTTGTGTCTAAATTGATTGAAAACGCTGTGCTCAAACGCCTGCCCGTTTGAGTCTTCTCATCTTTTTGTGTCGTTCTAGTCCGCTTATCGTTCCAATCATTCTACGAAAACTGCTCTCTTTCGTGTGTTTAATGATTTAGTCTTAACTGTAGACTCAAGAATAGCGGCTGTAATGATTGTTCTCGATTTAAGTTCGGCATTCAAAACCATGGATCACCTGACCCTTCTCTCTCGTCTGGAGAATCGGATTGGTGTATCTGGGACGGCGCTGCTCTGATTCCGTTCCTATATTATGTAAGGATCCGTCAACCATTCCAATACAACCTGAGCGTCGTCTTGGATTACGTCCTAGAAATATTCTTAGACCTGTTGTTTGATACTAACTTTATGTTTTTATTACAAATAACAATGTAAAATTCAATTTTATTTTCTTAAAACTAACCCAATATTTGTGTTTTTTTCCGTTTTATCGATACTTTTAACTATTGTTTTTTTTCCTAGTTCTTTTTATCTCTTTTTAGATCGTGCCTACTCCCACTCCTCCTCTTTTCCTTTCTTTTCCTGGTACATGCTTTCAACATTACCATTTGTGATTGTAAAGACTCTCAACCGAAAGGCTTTTTAAAATTTTCGAGCAATGATTGCGATTTCCAAATTGGTCCACTTGCACCAGTTCCCGATTATTACGATGTATTTTCCAAACTTCCTGAGGTTATCCGATTCGTTGGCCATACATGCACCATGTGGCTAGAGAAAAAACACATCTACACCGATTTTTGGGTTGGCAAACGTCAACCCAAATGCGCATTCCAATGGAAACAACCGTAACTGATTGTAAAAAAATGAGGGACTCTCGAATATGCAATACAGAAACAATGGACTACCTAGGCGACAACAAATGGTCTCTAGAGCGTGTACCAAACGCCCAAGAAAAATGGCTTCTATTCACAGGAGATCAGCTGGTAAACTGTAGATTGGAAGAAGTAACCCTATAGACCAAGTGCTCGCAGCAGCAGCAGCAGCCATCGCACAAATTATTGCTGCTGCCCGAGAGGAACATAGCATAAATCTTTTAAATCCTTTTCACATGGATAGTGTTCTCTCGTCTACCAAAAAAAAGAAGTTATCTTTAATGGATAAGATAATCAGTTGGACGACTAGTATCAGGTGGTTTCTTGGAATAGGATTTATTATGTTCGTGATAATTTGCTGCTGTGGTTTTGGATATCTCATTGCTCGATATATACCCTGCTGTTCTTGTTTAACTACATGCAACCCTTTTAGCTATTTTACCAAAAACGCTAAACAAACAACTCCAGATCTGAAATTAGGTCACCAGGCCTTTTATAACCCTACCTCCATGTCCTCCCCCATTACGATTGTAAATGCTCCTGTACCATCTAAATTCTCTAACCCCGAATTTATTGGAAGAATTCATCCAGACAACCTTAGGCGAGCTGACCGAGAGGCTGCGACACTCCTGATTTGAGATCACGGGACGCGATCTTACGAAAAGGATATCCATGTAAGGATCCGCAACCGCGGCGTCGAAGAACATCATTATTTTTAAAGTTGATTGACCTTTTTATTTTCCTATACTCGGTATTGAACCTTTTTTCTAGAATGTTCCTTTCTTAGTTTGACTCTTTTTCACCCGCAATTCCAAGGAAATCTATTTCCGCTCCTTTCCTTTGTCTCTCTTATATTTCCCTCTATAATTCTCCGTAGTAGCTTCTTTTTCCTCCAGAATGTTTCTATCTCCCTTTACATCAGTTGCCATTTTCTCCCATGCCATTTTAGTATAAAAGGCCGAACTGTCTTTCAATCGGTACGAATCCTTCTACAGCTGTCGACCTGAATACACGGTGAATTCAGAACTGGAAATCAAGTAGTAAAACTATTTACTATGCAGCAGTAAGTAGGGTTATTACATTATGGTGTCAGAAATGGGATTTGAACCCATTAACTTTTATCTTCGCCTTCTCCCTCTCCGCTGACATATTCTGAGCGGGTTTTGGAAATCGAGACAAGTCCTTATGGGCCCAACTGTCTCGATTTTTAATTTGCACCGAAGAGTGAACCGACCAACACTTACCACAGCCTGCTGGAAATTCGCCCCAACTATTGAACTTGGCGGTCATTTTCAGCTGTGGCTAACGTATTGGGAACGTGAGGGAAACCCTAAGTGAGCGTAAGAGATTTCTGGGTGGACCGTGATCCCAAATCAAGGGCTTGAAATAGAGATCTCCCAGCCTTTTGGACCGCGTTAGTAAATACGTACCTCTTCAAGCCTTTATTTTGAGTACTGACTAGTGGTCAGCTCTCTAGTGCACTGTTTTGGAATGAACCGAAAACGAGAGAACAGAAAGTGTCCGGTTCTTCACGTTAGTAGTTTCCTTTCTCTATCGTGAGAATTAGAGATTGCCAGCCAGAGTCAGTATTTAATAAAAAGGGTAAGATAACGTCTTTAACAGACCGAGTACCCATAGTCATTAAATTGACTAGGCCATCCTAGGGAACAATGAATGATTTGTAGCGAGTTTGCTAGAAATGAATGCAAGTAACTAGCCCAAACAAACTGGGTTCCTTCCCGTTTGTTTCAGGACTCAAACAAATTAACCCCAAAACAACTTTTATTGTCGCAGAAGGCAAAAGGCTGTGCTGATGTAACCGAGGTGGGTTATCGAGGCCTTTTGTTACCGAAGTCCCCGTTGCCTCGTTGACAACGTGTTATCACCTAAAAAACTATCTAATTTTCCTCACGTTTAATAGAGATTAGCTAAACATAATTTTGAGTAGAACTCCCACGTTCAGCTGACTGATAGAACTCGCTCTCAGTGCAATTAAAAACTGATTGAGCTACGCTCTCACAGATTGGTTAACGAGGACTATTAGGCCGATAGTTCAAACGGGCCAACTCTTTTCCCTTTTTTAACTAGTGTTATCATTTTTTTTATTGTTATAATCATAATAGTAATCTAGATAGCGGGATAGAGAGTACTAGAAGAGAATCAGCAATAAAGAAGGGGCCATTGCGTTGGATGCGCTCTTTTCGGGAGAAAATTGCATCTAATCGTTTTGATACCAAGTCGTAGTCTCTACCTTTCCAAACCCAGCAAATATTCGTTGTAAGAAGAAATAGAGAAGAACCAGTCAACTCCTTTGGTATCGCGTGCAATACTTGGTCACTGGGATGTCAATTCTTCTACTTTCTGAGGAGAGGAGTTCATCCTTATGGGGAAGAGGATGACGCCATTCGATGGGACATTGTTGTGAAACAATAACCTGCCAAGCTTGCATCCATGCAGGCATTGAAACACGAGAAAGTTTACGATTTGATTCGTGACATGATCGACCCACAACCGGAAAAACGAATTTCACTTAAATCTGTCGTGATGCGACTAGAGACTTTGTTTCCCCCATCTTCAACGAGCTCTCAGGAATACAGAAAAGACGATCAACCCAACCCAGAAACTGCTATAACATCCGGTGATCCTTGTGAAACTGAGGTCGAAGGAAAAATCACAGACGTGCGTGATCAAGAAGGTGATAGCACCAACAATACAAGACTTGAAGAAGAGGTGGAAGAGGTGAAATGTTGCATTCATCGTGACGCAAGGTTTAAAGAAATGGAAGAAACTTGTGAAAAACTTGAGGATTAGATTTGAACCGGATTATTGAACTTGGATTATTTGAACCGAAGGGGGATACGTTCCATTTTTAAATCAAAGGCTGCTGGCAAAATTCGAAACGTTTCAATATTTTACCAACTCGTAAAATACCACAGCGAAGCCAAAAATGACGAATGATCGGAGAAAGATGTATTCCAAAATTGCCAACGCGTCATCGACCATCTTAAAGCTGTAAACAGCGAACAAAATTTCTGCTTGTGGTATTATTCACAAGCCAAGCAGCAGCAGATAGGTCTAGCACCGGAACTACCTGGCCAGATTCAAAGCACCCTTATATTGAGTCCGCAGGGGAAAATCAATTGGAATATTGTCAATTTGTATCAAGATTCTTGGAAGCTCAAAAACTACCTGTCAAGCCCCATCACTAACTAGAACGATTATCACGAACCTTGCGGTCCAATTTTCCTTCTCGCGTTGTATCAAAGTATTGAAGAAGTAAGATATTAATCAAAGTAAGAAAAACAGATTTGTTTTCTTTCCCACCGCCTGGAGAATTAACCATGGATGTTCCACTGCAAATCTTAACCGCAATATTACCTCTCAAACATCCAAGTTAGGGAGATTAAATTGAAAAACGAAGAAAAAGAGATGACTGGTACCAAATTGCAATTGAGAAGAAACCTGCTTCAAGTGGCTCGGCGAGTTGCTTTCACAGCCTAGAAAATTATATTACGGACTTATTGGCAATATTTACATCCGCGGTACCTGCTCAACAGCACTACAAGAAATTGAAAGAAAAATGGACGATGAAGATTGTTTGAAAGAAGAAGAAATATTAATCTACCGCAAATATCAAAGGTACAAAAAATAATGCGCTTAAATTTTGCAACTTGATACTACAGGGTCTACATTAGCGACTAAATGATAGTCGTTTTTGTGTGTTAATCTAATTTCTGCTGTAGAATGCCTGAAGCAATACGAATAAAGTGTGGTATGAAAGAAAGAATAGTCTTCCATTAAGGTCTATTTTCCTTTATGTTCGGTGATGAATTTCTCCCTCAACTGTTCAATCGAAACGGCAGCGGATGGAAGTAGCTATAAAATGAATCAACTTCACCTGCTAAAAAAACATAATAAAACAAAAATAATAACGTTCTTCGACGCCGTGGTTGACGGATCCTTACAATTAAGAACATATCTCAGATGGTATTGATATCGGGGGGTTTCTTTGTCCCCTACTCCTCTTCAAATTGGTGTCGACAACACAACATGGAAGTTACGACAAGACAAAATGGACTATCTGCTCACTATTTTGCGGACGACACTCAAATATACACTGAGTTTGAGATATCTAAGAACGAGGCAGACCAAACGGCATTCAGCGTTGCCGATTGCCGTATATGTGCTTTTCGCCTCCTTTTCTGTCCACTCCTTCGCTTTTTCCCTGTTTCCTATGTATCAAGGCCTTGTATATCGATACAGATGGGACTTGATGCATAGGAAAATATGGAAAAAGTGAAGAAGTGGGGGCGAAGTCACATATACGGCAATTGGTTTTAATTTATTTATAGTTTCCATAGAATGTCTTGCTTGGGGACCTTATCTGGCCATTCCTTGGTCAAAAGACGAGAGGTTACACACAGGTTTTCTCTGCTCCCTCTCAGTTACCCATTTTGAAATTTAAATTAAAGAATTTAAATCACAACAGGACATCTCAGGATGAAAGTTCTCCAGGTTTAGAATATTCTCTCGGTTTGCACAGTGGTATCAGTAATTGTCCAGTCAGATTTGGATTGATTTTCATTTTTTCGAGATTTATGCTTTTCGTGTTGTTCATTAATTTGAAGGGTTCTTTATGTATTTTTCGCTCATTGGTGCTCATCGGGCATATCATTTTCGTTCAGATTTCTTCAGTGAGTTCGTTATGTGTAGATCGAAACACCTAATTGCTTATATAACCTATCTTGTCAACTGTTTGATCAGCAAGCAAATCGTATACCCCGTTTACCTATTGTTTTCAAAAATAATTCACAGTGAATATAATAGACTGCAAGAATTAGTTTACGCTGAAATTATTTCAAACTTAATTGATAATTATACATTTTCAAAAACACTGTTGTAAAAAATTAAAAAATAAAGGAATCTGGCCCAAGACCTCCAGAAATTTAGTCGATCACGGATGGGAGCAGGATTTATTTGGCAAACAGGTTGAGATACTTGCTACTATAGCCGCCATATCAGACCGCTTAAATCGTTAATTATTGGTTGCTCGAGGGATGGCCCGGCCATCCCGATGGGCAACCGGAATTGCACGAAAGTAAGAGAAGAGAACCCTTAAGGGTGTTGACACTGTATTAGCCAGCTCTTTCATAGATGGCGCGATAGCGCACTTTCTTTCTTATGACATGGGAGGCCCCAGAACCCTCAGACCTGTGACAGTCCGAACGTTTGGGTAAATACAAACAAAAAATGGGAAGAATCCCCTTACAAAATCAAAGAAATTAAATGCGAAAGATGCGCTTGCGCTTGAAAACAAAAAACATGAAGTTAGGTGAAGCGTTCTGCAATCTCCGCGTCTTCTAATGATTGGCGGGATGCTGGCCTCCTCGGCCACGTCTTCCTCTGCCACGGCTTCTTCCTCCTCTGTAAAAAAGATATAAAAGGGAGGGGCCAATTAACAAACCGAGCAGAATAAGACAGATGAACGGAACAATATAGGGTGGAGAGGGTGGGAAATAGAGACCCTTAAGGATTCTCTTCTCTTACTTTCGTGCAATTCCGGTTACCCATCGGGATGGCCGAGCCATCCCTCGAGCAACCAATAATTGCACTCAAACGTTCCGTTCCCCTTAAGGGTGATTTGAAAGCTGTTCGCTGCTGCCGTTATCTTGAAAAGCGATTTCAGATGGGGCAATGGGTCTATGATAAAATCTAGCGAAGGTAGGTTCTCTTGACCACTGGGCAGCCGTAAGAATGGATTCAATTGGCACGCCTGAAGCGACTGCCTTTGAGGCCGCTGCACCTCTCGTTGAATGCGCAGAGAAGGTTTGTGTGTCCACTCCGGCCCTCTCCATGTAAGATTTAATCCACCTCGCTGCTGTAGATGCCGAGACCGGGCGATATGGGGCGATGTTGCTAATCAATAGCCTGTCTACGTTTCCGGCCGGTCTGATGGGGTCTGTGACGTAAATGTACAACCCTAGGCAGTCTACCGGGCAAACTATTTTGTCCGGGCATCGAGGGATCTTGATTGAGGAAAGCGGGCCTTGGTGCTGGGTCTTTCTTGGCTTCGACAAAAAAAGAGTTGCGGCTCCATCGTCGAATCGAACGGAGCTCCTCTCGATCGCCGCGATTGCGGATACGCGCAGCAGGGAAGTAAGCGCTATTAACGTGGTCAGTTTGGCCGACAACCTATTGAGGCGGAGTGATTCGTTCTCACCATCCGCCTTGGCGAAATCTAACACGACATTAGGGTCCCATGTAATATTTGATATTTGATATATGATATTTGGGTCCCATGTGATATATAGGTTTAGGAGGGTTTAAATTATAGGCGGCTCTTAATAATTTGACTACTAGCGGATGCGAACCTACTTGGAAGTGGTCGATTGGCCCTAAGGTCATCGACAGCATTGATCTGTGAAGATTAATTTTGCTGTATGACTTACCCATCTCGAAAAGATGAGTCAGGTACGAGAGGACTGAGCTCAAAGAGCTAGACATGGGATTGTTATGCTGTTCAGCACACCAATCTGACCAAGAGTGCCAGGCGGCCTGGTATGCAGTATTTGTGGCTGGACGGCTTCCTGCCAGCAAAAGGTCGACCACTTTTGACGGAAGGCCTTGGTCTGACAGGCTTGTCCTGATAACATCCAGGCGGATAGAAGAAGCTGACTTTTCTCTGCCAGTGGATGGTAGTCGCCCTGGGCTGAAAGCAAAATATCAGATTTGGGCGGGAGGATGCGCGGGGTATCGCACGCTAATTCCAGCAGCGACGGGAACCAAATTTGGCTGGGCCATACTGGGCAGATGAGAAGCAGTCTTGCTTCTTCTGCTTTCACTTTGGCCAGGCAACGGGAGATCATAGAGAAGCGGGGAAAGGCGTAAGCTTTAAACTTTCCCCAGTTCTTTGAAAAGGCATTGACTGCCCATGCTCCCGGTTGAGGCCGCCAAGAGATGAAGCGGTCATGCTGGTGGTTCCAACTTGCCGAAAACAAGTCGACGTCTGTCGCCCATATGTTATCGATCGCCTGGAAGGATCGACGGCAAAGCATCCAGTCGCTACTGTCTGACGCCGCTCTCGACTCTTCGTCCGCCTCGACGTTAAGTTTCCCCGGAAGAAAAAATGCTTCGAGCGAAATGCTGCGTTCCTCACAGAATGAGTTGAGCAGATTAGCCAGAATCAATAGACCAATCGATCTTGTGCCGCCCCCTTGTTGATATAGCAAACGGCCGTGCTATTATCAAGGTAGAATTTGATTGAAATTTTCGATGAACTACCGGCTAACGACTTGACTGCGTGAAAAGCAGCCAAGATTTCTAGCTCGTTAATGTGGCGATTTCTATCTGCTGTGGTCCACGGACCTCTGGTTCTAACGTCGTCGCAAATAGCGCCCCACCCTGACAGTGATGCGTCTGAATAAATTTCTAAATGAGGGGAGCGTGGGAAAAAAGGTTTTCCGTTTACTATTTGCAAGTTGTTAATCCACCAATCCAAGTTGCTCCGCGCTTCCGCCGGGAGTGTAATTCTTTTTGACAAATCACGGTCCCATTTGTGCAATTGCTGTATGTGAAAATCTTGAATTTGTCTGTAGTGCATCTGCGCAAAAGGAATGGAATGAATGGCCCACGCGAAGTTGCCTAAAATTTTAGAGATATCTCTTAAGGTGATATCTTTACTCTCGAGCGCCTTTTTGCAGAGTTTTGAAACCTGGTCCATTTTTTCCTGGGGGAGCGCAAAGGAAAGTTTGGTGGAATCTACTACTACACCTAGATAGTCTATGCGTTGGACTGGCCGCTTGACTGATTTTGCTTCGTTAATAACGAAAACAAGTGAGATCAGCGTTTCCGCCACCACTGCGCAGTGGTCTAACGCTTCCGAAAAGGAACGGCTCAGAATCGAAAGAATGTCGTCAAGGTAGATGATCAACCTGATTCCTTTTGCTCTAAGATGGCCCATGACTACCTTCATAACCTTAGTGAATACCCTTGGTGCGGCCAATTGAAATTTTTTATCCCCCCAACAAAAACGGAGGAATTTTTGGTGCTCTTTTAGCACCGGGATGAACAAATAGGCGTCTTTAAGGTCTATTTTGGTCATAAAATCTCCCGGTTCTAGAAGTTGCTTGACTGCGTCGAGGCCTTCCATTTTAAAATGGGAGTATGCGACGAAGTTGTTGAGCGCTTTTAAGTTAACAATGGGCCTATAGCCCCCCGCTTTTTTCGGTATTACAAAAAGGGCGCTAAAAAATCCGTCCGAATCGGACGTCTCCTCAATGGCTTTTTTTCTAATAAGCTAACCACTTCCTCGTCGCAAAACTTTTCCATTTCCTCAGCCATACGAATCATCGGTGGTAGGAAGGATTGAAAAGGGACGGACAAAAAATCAATTCGAAGACCATTTAAGATGGTCGAAAGAACCCACGGGTCCAACGACAAACGCCCCCAGTTTGTCTGAAAATAGCGTAGTCTTCCCCCACAAAACGAGGCTGGAGGGGGATGGGGCATGCTAACAATTAAATCATTTTGAGTGGGTACATACCTTCTCCCACGTCCGCCACCTCGATCGTTGTCGAATGGAAATTGCCCTCTGCCTTCTATGCCGGATTTTGATCGTGTAACCGGTCCTGAAGCTGTTTTTGGGGCTGGACCTGGTGGACCACGACGGCTTAGCTTTTCGTCTTGGTCCGCCTCTTTCAACATGGCTTCGAGGTAGCGTTTGCCAAACAGTGACGAAACTGTTTGTTTGCTTGAAAAGGATTTGGGGTCCTCCAGCAAATAGTCAGAGCGAGGGTCGGTATGGTTGAGGATGTTCCGGCGTCTTCTACGGTAGATGTCGTAGGGCTGTTAGCTCCAGCGCCACTTTGACGTTTTCTGACACCTCTTCCATGTCCAGCTGGCGGCCCTGCTTCGTCAGCTGGGGGAGATAGACAAGCGGTCCTGCTATGTCCAGCACTTTAAGCTGTACCGAAAGCCACGTTTTTTCTGCCGCTTCGGCTGGTTTGTGGGCGGCGGACTTTTTTAGTCGCCTGGTCATCCAGTCGTCCAGACGTGGAGGAGCCAGGCTGAATTCTTTCTTCTCGAATTCAATTGGGTATTTGTCTGCAAAACCCTTCAGTTCGGCTGGCGTGACGCTCTTGTTCAGCCAGTCGGCGAGGTTTCTCGAATCTTCTTTCGAGACCAGGACTTTCCTTGGATGCTGAGATCTTTCCGATGTCCCGGCTGTCGGCGGCGGCGACGGTGGAAGTGCATTTCTCGTGGTGGGAGGCGCCGGAACTACGGGCGTCTGGGACGGTCTGGAGCGGTGCGGGGACCTGCACCTGGATCTGGGACGTGCATCGCGGTTGCGACGTTCTTCCCTCGAACGACGATCGGCCTCTTGCTCTCGTCGAAGGCGATCTTCACGATCCCGCTGCTGGTGGCGTTCTTGCCTCTCCCGTTGACGTCACTCCGTTTCTTCCTGCCTCTCCTTGTCACGTTGCTGCCTCTCAATTTCCCGTTGCTGCCACGTCCTCTTGATCTCTGCATAGGCTCGGCGTTCCGCCGACGATTCACTTGGCACTGACACTTCATCATCTAGACTAACTTCACCAACTTGTTCTACGTAAATTAAATCTACAAAATTATTAACGCGAGGGTCCAAGGACGGGACGGCAGACGGTGCTCTTCCCGCCTGCCATTCCCGCCTCTGGCCTCGTTAGGATCTTAACTATTCCGGAGCTGAAACAGGTCTGGGGGTTCTGGGGCCTCCCATGTCATAAGAAAGAAAGTGCGCTATCGCGCCATCTATGAAAGAGCTGGCTAATACAGTGTCAACACCCTTAGGGGAACGGAACGTTTGAGTGCAACTATAGCCTATAGCGAGTAACCCAACCCCAGAAGTTCACCAAGTTCTGACGTTGAATGATTTTTAGCACATTCAAATTGGATTCGGTCTCCATGATTAGTTTTTTTGTAAGGTTTACGTGATATCTGCTATACTCACAGACATCTGGTGTTTCTAATCTAGATGAACTTCTTACACCGACGAAAGAGATTGCTATTGATTTGTTGGCGAGGGCGTGAGCAGTGTAAATGTTGTATTTTTGTCAAAGAAATCCCCCAAGAAGGGGGATGGTACCATCATTATGTACGATATTTTTGGTCGGCCGTTAGAGGAAGAATTCCGTCTCCATCAAACAAAGGTAGTTTGCTTATTGTGTTTATCACGTCTCCCAAAACGCCTAAGGATAAAACGTTGACCCGATGGAGGAAATCAGTTTTGGAAAGAGCGGGCGTCGACGCCGGGAATTTTGGGGCACACTCTACAAGAAGCGCAGCCGCTTCAGACGCAGTTAATAATTGAATTCCGTATGACTCGGTACTACTATGAGGGTTACTACTACTGCTGGCTGGAAATTGGTTGAACCGATTTTACAGTCATGCGTCATTGCAAATTTTACATTAATACATGGACAAAATTAAAAATCAAAACGGAACGAACAAACTTCAAAGTCATCCTTAGGGTCTAACGAAATGTAGTTTCGCGATACAGTCATGCCTGGAAGTTTCTTGGAACAGGAATTAAAAACTAACCTGTTTCAATGTACATTAGCGGAAAGTATACCAGCGTGGTCACCTTGTCCCCTTTCCTTTATCTTACTTTCAAGAAGAAAATAAGGGAAAGAAAAAAGGACCGGGTGAGCTGCGGTGGTATCCTTTTCACCAATCTACATTGAATAACAGAAATTTGCAGTTTCTTTCAAATATGCCAGGCATTTAAACCAGGATTTGCCAAACCAATTTCTCCTCAGCCAATATGCAATCGGTTCCGTCTATTGGTGTAGACTTGAACGGGAACTTCACAGACACGGCCAATGGCACTACATCCACGGTCACCGATATCACGGCCATTGGCAGCGCGGCATTGGGCAGGTCTTTTGTTGCCATCACGCGCTCACCAAGCTATGAGCTACGGCCACGAACAGTATGCTGTTTTTTTCATTATTCTATATTTTACAAATATCCAAACCGCTCATTACATTACTTATGCTAATTTAAATAAGTTAGACATATTAACGCTAATTTCATATTAAATGTACCGCGTTATCTAATTCAAACGGTTTCTCGTGAAAGACTGGGAGGAATGCAGGCTCATATAAATTCGAACAAATTCTAAATATGTTTGCATTTATCGCATTTATTGGAAAAGTGACGTTTCCGAGTACTGGTAAATAGCTATTCGTCCGTTGTCCAGCACTGCAGCAAATGACTGAATTTGAGAATCCTTCCTCTTGTGTGCAACACCCTGTTCTCTTCTATTATTTTAGTCCTTTTATTGCCAAATTAAAATCTTGTAACGTGGACGATACCACCTTTTGCAAGTATTCTACACAAAATGATGGAAATAACTACAAGTTTCAAGGTACAAGTTTCAAGTAATAATTGATATATTTGAATTTTTTATAATTTTTTAAGTAGCATTCACTTTAGCTTGGAAACATATGGCGAGCGCGTCGATGTTTCAAAACTTTATATCTAGAACTTTTGGGGTACACTTCTATTCACTAAAATTTGCAAATAATCATGATGATAGTTGATTCTTTCTTCAACAAGAAGATTTTTTTAGATTTGCTTTGCGATAACTCAAACGTGAGTTATCGCGTAAAAAAGGGAGACACTTTGGCCCGTAAGCTGCCTTGTTAGAAGCGCGGAAACACTCGCCGAGTTTCCAAACTTCATGAGGGTACTGTACATACCGAATTACCTCATTCCTGTCAATTTAAAAGTCCCAAATCTTCCCCAACTATTGACGTTGATCATCACATAGGAAAACATTAAAACTGCCTAAGATCACTTTTACACACAAGTCACAATCATTTTACAATAATTCTGACAAAAACAAAACAATTTTGTCGTTCCAAATCTAGGGGGATGGGAATATGGTTGAATCCACTGTTCTTTGGTTTCCGAAAATCTAGTCGAATAAGCAAAGTTCTAGCTTTTTTCAAATGTTTGTTCTGTGTTGCAGAAATAATTATGACACATCATTTTTGAAATAAGGTAGTCGAAAAAACATATGGATTTAGAAATAAGATGGTTAAGTTTAAATATTGACTTAGACTTTGAAGGCTGTTTTTTCAATCGAAGAAAGTGACAATTTTATTTAAGTAGGGAACCAATTTAGGAAACAGTTAAAAGTTGACATTCTTTCGAATTTTTCAAAGAATTCAAACTTTTTTCTATGGAGAGAATTTCAAACTGGTCGTGTTTCAGCGTCTATTTTTTGTTTGTTTTTTTGCTTTGTTATAAGTCATGAATGCTGATTAACTTAATATTCTGTCAATAACCTTTGATCATTCCACAGAAGTATCCGTCCCTGTTGGTTCCACGGAAAGCGGTATACCGTCCCACTATTTAATATATAATCCTTCTTTAGTCGATCTTCTCCAGTGAAAATTGTGAAATTTTCAGTAACTCCCTTTCCATGTCGAATGTGTACTCATGAACACAACCAAAAAGAGTTCTATTCTGCCTCTTTGAAGACACTCGAAATTGTTACCCTTGCATTTATAAGAAAACTTAATTTTTATTATTTTAAACTGAATCCCTTAATGCAAATAAGAAGGAAATTGAGGAAATTACTTTTAGCTTACGTGATTTGAAAGTTTTCCAGTTAGGTCAGCGAGAGCGTTGGTTATACATCCGAACATTCAAATTATCATAGAATTTTAGAAAAACAGATCTGCAATGTGAGAGGATGGGAAAATGTTATCCTTCTCCTGTAGTGTTTGTTGCAGTCGAATAGCAGCGATAGGATAGATATCCATTCTGTCCAATTCGTCAATGACATGAATCTCACAGTTGATGTTAGTCTATTCTTTAAGAAACACCAATATCTTTCTATTAAAAAAAAAGAAAATTATTCCATATTTAGCAATCAATATGACACACTTTATTGTAAAACTTAATTTTTGTTTGCTACGACATGAAGATTGTTATGCATAAAATATTTCTTGAGGAATTGCACGGCAAATAGAAGATCGTGATGCTGATTGGACAACTTAAAAACACCTGGCATGTTCCTTAGCGGTATCAATTTTGATGAAGTGACCATTTGTTTAAAGACTTCATTGGCCATTGGGGATCCATTGTCAGAAAAATTCTTCAAAATAAAGTTTTTCATATTGACGTAGCTAAGGAATCTTGATGAGTATGATTTGTACAGTGCAGTTCATGTTGTTCAAGGTACAATGTTACTTTCTCAATAATCCGGCCCATTATCTGTGTTTTAGTATCAAAATTCTGTCTTCGGTAAGAGATGTAATGTTGCTCCATCTTCTTTCACAGAGAAAGTGAAAATCAGTTTCAAATTTATCTATAGTTAAAAACTTAATTAGTTTAAAAAGTGTTACACTTTAAAAAGGAAGTAACTATAAATTATAGATTGCTCAGCATGTTGAATTCCTCCAATTCGGATTCAAAGTCTTTTGTTTCTGTATTTTTGAAGGCAAATATTCAAAAAAATCCCGTGCAGTCCATGTAATTGGACATTCACTTTTTTTTAATTTGCAGTCCATGTTGATTTATATGTTTGTTGATGATTTTTTCCATTTTGGTGTAAAAACTTGTCGTTCTTCATTCCTCAGCTGCAATCTGCACACGATTCAATGGATAAATCTAGAAGTCGTAGAGTACCTGTATTTGAAAGTATTTATGAGAACGAATTGCTCTTTTAATTGAACAAATTATTTCTGTAGTGTGAATTGTAAGATATGATGCAATAGCTGATTGGCACAGGACCCATTGGCACACGTTACCTGATGAGCATATGGAAAATAGGCTTTACACTTGACACTTCAAAAAGACAATCAATTTAGCGTAGCATAACCAGTTGATAAATTTTAGATTCTTCCATTGACCCAGCAACTGATTCGTAGTGTGAGATAAGAAGGAATCAAGGAGCCCATCGACTTCACTACATGCATCCCTACATCAAACAAAAAACAAAGGTGCAAAGTGCAAATAAGGAGAAAAACAATAATAAACTTGGATGGTATATATTGTGGACTGTCTAATTTTGGGGGACTTGTATTGACATGATGACATGATGACATTTCATGTCATTTTTATAGGAATATTTTCTGCAGCGATCAAACTCTCCTGATATTTTCGATAGAAATGTCAAGTCAAAAAATTCTAGTGGTAAAAAGGCAAAGTGAGCTGAGAATTTTTTTAGATGTAAATTACTAAGATTGTTTTTTTTGGGGGGGGGCATAACTGTAATTCTTATCAGAAGATGGCGTGAAGCGGGATATTTTGAGTGCTAAGTTAAGTTTGAGTTTGATCACAAGATTTGAGTTTGATCGCACTCAAACTTATCTTAAAATGATTTAATCGATGGATCATTTTTGGGGGATTGAGTCTTAGTTCGATAAAAAATTAAGTTCGATCACGGAAACAATACTGGGAGATTGCATAGAAATGAATGTATAATTTTGGAAGTCAATTTTTTCTAAAATAACTGAAGATTGTACTGCATATTGTAACATTCTAACTATAACAGGTGTATTTTAAGGACTTTATTCCAGTGCAAAAACCATAAGGCAGCACCCTTGATCAGTCCAACGGTCTACGCTTATATAGTCGGTAAGGCTTCATAATGAATATTTAATCATGAAAAAAATGTTGTTGATGGTTCATGGTTTGTCAGTTTAATAAATCCAATAGCAATGAAAAATGCGAAACGACCTACGTGTTGGAACGCAAGTAAGGAACAAGAAAATTCACAAAACATTTGTTCACGAAACACGGCATATCCAATAAATAGAAAAATACATCTGCTGAGTTATTTACGATTTCATAAAAAAACTGCAACTTAATTTAAAAAAAATCAAAAGGGTGCAGAATTGAACAAAAAAACTTTTAAAAAAAACTTTGGAAATCACATTATTGTCAACAACTTGCCATTTCTTCAAACAGAAAGTGAAAGTCTTTTATATGTTGTCAAATCATATTTAGTGATCAAGGCCATGGCGAAATAGATAATAATTTATTGGTATATATATGTCAAATTTATTCATTTATATTGTAATTCTTAGGAGAATATTGAAACTTCAATCAGCAATAATATTCCTTCTCTGGAGTAGTCGTTTCGTCAGTACGAAAAATAGTTGTCTACTCGTAAGAGGCTCCCCTCAAAGAAAATCGAGAATAAACTGATGCAATTGGCAAACATATCCCCAAGTGACCTCGTCGTAGTTATTGACATGGAAACGTTAGAATTAAACGTAAGATATGCTCGTTAGGTTCAAAATTCTTAGGCTTCCCGTCGAAATATTCTTTGCAAAAGACAAAGCTATGGAGGGGTTTATGCTTGACCCAGATGGTTGGAAAACAACATTACAACATCATAGATCTTGATCTAGATAGAACTAACTAAATCCATGTCCAAGTCGAAGTATCCTTCAATCAGTACCGTCATTTCAGCATACGTCAATGCATGGAGTAAATATAACTTGTGGCCTCATACAACCATTCTCTAGACTTGGCGAAGGACGCAATTCTTTAAAACTAGAGAAATATTCCTCTGTTGCACATAAAAAAATATGCTAAGGCAACAATACTATTTTGAACCCCAGATTTAAGCTTACGTTCTACCAATGAGGGCGGAAAGATTTCACCACAGTAAAAATTTGTGTTATAAGGATGCTGGCAAATTTTCGAAATACTTAAGAAAATAAATAGATAACGAAGCGCTATTCACTTCCAGATTTCCATAAGGAAGATAATAATTCTATGTGGAGAAATCTAATGTTTATTGAGGCAAGATAAATCCGAAGATTAACCAAGTTTAAGTGCAATGGCAAAACAATATTTGAGTGTGCCAGCTTCAAGCACGCCATGTGAGAGTTTCTTTTCTGAAGGCCGCCTTGTATGTCATCACAAGAGTAAGAAGCATTTTCAAAAAACAGATTATTATAAGTAGTATTCTAAACTTTTGCTTTCTTACTATAGTGGCTAAATTTCTTCAGTCATCAAAGGGAAACGGATCATCAATTGCTGATCAAGTCAGTGAAAAAATTTCAATTTATGTAATTTAAAATTGTTTGGGCGTTATTCAGGTGTGCATTTCATACTCTCAATCTTATAGCAAGTGCCGAACCTTGTTTCACAAAGTTTGATATTAAGTTATTTCCAAAGAACAATGCTTTAACGAAAGCAATGAGTAAAATAACTGGCCTGTGGAACAAGATTGGACGATCGATAACAGCTGCTGAGCAGGCAAAAAAAGCCTTTGGTTTGTTGAGCAAATTTTTAGATGTCGTAAATAGTTAATCTAATATGATACATATATTTAGGAGTAGCTATCAAGACTCCATGTGTAACAAGGTGGAATACCACCTATGATAGCCTTTCGTCATTCATCAGTAATTACAAAAGTTTAGAGATAGCTAACACTTTATTCAGTCTACTTGGATTGCCATCTCTGACTAAGGAAGACTTTGAAGAATTAAACGAATATATGCTTGTCATCAAGCCCCTTGCAGCAGTACTTTAAATTTTCCAGGGCAAAAAGGGGTGTTTCTTAGGATTGGGAATAGTTCTGCCTCTGCCGACCAAGCTTCAAAAACCACTGAAACAGAGAGTTTTCCCAAGTCTAGGAGCTATCCGTGACCGTATTACTTCGTCAATTGACTTGAGGTGAGATATAGTGTCTTCCCCAGTAATATCTTTGCAAAATTATTTCGACTGAAATTTTTTGCAATTGTTATCTAGATTTGCAAAATTGTTCGAAGATCCATTAATAGTTTTGGCTGCAATCACTCATACATTTTTCAATTCTGACTGGATCGAAGATGAGGGTAAGAGAAGAGATGCAAGAATGCAGCTGAATTAACTAAACAGCGATTCAGTTTCTCTAATCAGTGAACAGAGCTCTACTTATATTACAGAAGATTTTCTCAATTTCACCCAGTCTTCTGAGCACAAAAAACCGGACGAAGTCAATTTATTTTTAAGAGATCCAGAAACTCACATGGAGATGCTGAACCGATATCCAGCAATTAAAAAACTATTCGTTAAATACGGTTAGGTGGGATAAGCTTTCTGATATCTTATTAGAATCACTAACCGGATTATATCCTTCATTATATCCTACAGAAGTCTCTAACTGACGTAAAAGCTCCGGTCACTACTCTCAGGGTGTGCTGCTTGGCCACTGGGTTGAAGTTTTTGCCATACTTCATACAAAAACGCCGCGAAAAACATTTTGTGACTAGTCTGGTCTTATAGCGAGGAAGTGCGTATTCCTGGTTTGCTTTAAAGACCCAGCGGGATTTCATTGGAGATTAATCTATTGCAGCTGCTTGAATGTCCAGGTTTGAATGTGAATTAAGGAATCATGCTCTTCTTGCATTGCTACTTTCCAAAGGTGGTATCTGGAGACACCATGGCGTCAGTGAAGCTTTCTGGTTGCAAAGGCTCGAAAACTGACTGTAATGACTCGTCCCACTGTCGCTTAGGCACAAGAATACGTAGAGGATAGGAAGATTGGCGATGACGTTCAGGTGGATTTACAACGTATTCAATCTTTACGATTGGAAAGTCATCTGTGGGAACAGTCGATAAGTTCCTGGCTGGTTTTTTATTCGTTGTAGTTGCTGGATCTCCTTCCATTCATGATTCAATTTGAATTTTCTCTCCCAGCTCATGACGATCCTTGGGCTGTTGATCAATCTCTTAGTAGTCAGGTGATGTAGTCAATAGGTGTGTGATTCGATCCACTGATTAGTGATGTTATTTTGTGAGGATAGCGGTTTCTGTTCGTGGGAGATCTGCTCGTGGAAGGTGACATCTCTGTTAATCTTGATGTCCTTTGTGCCCAGGATCCCAGAATCAGTAAGTCCTTTGATTAGTGCAATATCCATTAAAGTAACACAGCGTACTTTTTGAGTCAAGCTTTCTCCGTTTAGCTTCGGGGAGTAATAGATCTGAAAATGCGTAGATTGCATAGTTCTGGTTTAGACCATACCAGAGTTGGTAGGGTTTTTGCAGTGGCTTTGGTAGTTAGGATTTAAGGTGTAGACCGCGCAAGCGATGGCTTCTTCCCATAATTCGACTGGTTGATGCTTATCAGGAATTAGGAATCTGACGCCTTCCATGATGGTCCTGTTGGCAATCGCCGATACTCCATTTTGCTCTGAGGTTTGGAGTGCTGAATTCTCCAGACAAATCCCCTTTTCTTACAGCCAGCTTCGGAATTCACGTCTGATGAATTTTCTTCCATTATCAGATCTTAATGTCCCAATGTTCTTTCTGGTTCATGTTGCTTTATTTTATGCAATTTTCTGCAACTTCGGATTTCTGTTTCAGGAAATATACCGTTCTGAAAACACTGTAATCCTCTGTAAAGAGAAAAAAGTACTTGGAACCTCCAGAAGTGGCCAGCAAAGCACGTGCATCGGTCAGCACATATTGTGGAAAGCTGTCTAACCTACAGCGCATAAGTTCTTTCTTTTTGAACTTCTATTTTCCCAGCGGTGAAGCCATAGCAAGGCTCTTAATGAGTTTAGTTATTTTGTGACAAGATCATTCCATAAACTGATTTACTGGAGGCCATCGCCAGTGTCTTGCCGTTACTCAAATGGGCTAGGCGTTGTTGTCATACTTCAACGAGTGGAGGAGGTCGCGCTACAAAGTAGGCTGTTCCAAGTGGTTGATTAACTGAAATGTGCAAATAATTGTCTCCTGACGATTCTCCTTCCAACCATTACAATCGCGTTGTTTTTGTTTAAGTGAAAATAGATTCAACAAAGTGGAACGTTATACCAATTTCCATGACAAGCGCAATCAACAAACATTAGTCCTTAGACCTTAGATGTAGAGAATCGTCTTGACCGTTGCTTCGCGTTTAATATCATTCGCCAACATCATAAAGTTGATCTCGCCGTGGAAAAATTCTGCAAAACGGGCGCAACCAATGCCATTGACGAACCAGAAGTCGGGTTTTACCGATGTGAGGTTCTTGAAAAAACTTCCCGGCTGGTCATATGTTTTGCGTCCCCTGATTCAGCAAACTAATCTTCGAGATTTTTAATGAATATTATATTCATTTAATTTGACAAATATACAATTGCGATAGCTGGGTGGCAGAGTATAAATGATCTTTGTCATAAATTGTGCATCAATCATGTGTGCATCGACGTCAATCAGCCTTGAACTCATCGTTTTGATTTTGGTCACATGTCGTGATCAGGGTTGTATTGATACTCAAAAAATTTCTGTTGTAAGACATGCTGGTTTTCAACAGCGTAATACGGGCAGACATTCACGTCCACATTTTGTGAGGAATGGCAGTTAATTAAAGTCCTTCGCTACTGGCTCTCATTTGTTGCAATTACATCATTTGTGGACATGACATCTCTCCTTATCCAATCTTGTTCGGCATTGATAACGTTCTCTTACCTGCCCCTAAATCGTAATTCTTACCAATCTTTTCCCTTCATCTTTCAAACGCCACTTCATACTCTTGAACAGTTTCCGATTATACCTTAGAGCTTTTTTTTCAGAGGAATAATCTCGTCAATTTTAACATCGGGTTGTTTAACATAATTTTCAACATAAGGTTTGGCAAACACCAGGTAAACTTGTCTGCTCATTGCTCTCTAAGGAATCATCCTGTTTCTAGATTTCATTCCCATTTGATCTGTGGATTTAACTTTTTCATGGGTATCAAGGGTTTTCCTGAATGCTTCAAGTGAGTCCAAATTTCTGAACAAAATTATCCTCAAAATTTCCTTTTCGCTGAAAGTGTTGTCATTGAATTAAATCCTGGCAGTTTTGCCAGCTCTTCAACACTTGGATTATCATTGAAAGTGATATGTAATTGCAAACAAACTTTGATTCAGAGCGCTTTAATTCTACACGCCCGGGAAGCATTCTGGTAAGTAATACAACTCCTCTTGCACGGACACCAGAAGATAGTCCTCCACTGCCATTGTCACATCTTCCGCGCCCACCTCTGTCTCCTCCAGGATTACCTACTCTAAACATTCCTCCTCTAGAGCCCTCTTCTTTGCCATCTTTTTGTTTAACATCTACTTTCCTCTATTTGCTTAGGGGTTCTTCTTTGACTTTTGTACCATTATCTGTTTCTTCAATAACTGGCTCAGGTTCACCCTTGGGGAAGTCGTGTAAGAACTGCATACAAGCAGGGAAGGTGTAGACTTTCTTTCCGACAAAATTAAAATCTGTCATCTTTAAAATTTTGGTGGGTTGCTTGTTGTTTTTAAAACAAAGAGCGACGTGGCAAAAGTTGGACCCAGGGAAGGTCTTGTCATAAAGGGTGAAGGAAATTGCGTCGAGGAACGCATCAGCAATATGTTTGATTGTGATTTTTTTGGGAACATTTCTCAATAAAACCTGATCTTGTTTGATACTGGCTACTGCTAACTTGGCACTTTGCACTACACATAGTAGATTCACATGTTTTAAGAAATTTTTACCAATCCGTTTCTTCAATTTTTAACGATTCACAATAGAGTTGAAAACAAGAAAAACAAGAAATTCTTGTAGCTTTTTATTTTGGGTGTTTGTGGGTACAATGCGGAGTACGACTCTGCTGGATGAATAGAGCACCAGGCTTTTATAGACGGGGGACAAGGAGGGATTGCCCCATCACTACAGATTGTAGCGCAATACCAAATTTAGTTGCACTATCACCAGGTGAGATGGCACAATAAAAAATTTTTAAAGATACTACGTAGTACCGTGACTTTCGAGTACTGCGTAGTAGATTGGCCTTTTCAATAGTCCGTCGAACTGCTACACAGATCTTGAATTTCTTGGAGTCTGTTGATATAAAAAGGAAACGCATAAAGCATACCTCAACGACACATTCTTTTGCTGTTCTTCTTTTGACAGGACTGCCTTGGCTTGATGTCGTGAATGTATGATCTGTCTGAATAGTTACTAATGAAAATAAGCATCTGTCGAATATTAACGTATTCACAAGGCATACCTCAACAGATATTCTTTTTCTTCGACAATAATGACGATGAGGCTGTATAAGCTTGATAACTACAAAAAAGTCCGTAAGTAATGTTTGGTACGTCTCTATATCGTCAATAGTCTTCGAACGATTCGTTTCGGCCACTGAATTGCCTTTACATACAAATAAATTTTAACACCTGTTTTAAAATTGTACGTACGCTTCACTGCTTCTTCATTTTAGTAGATACTGATAAAAGATTCTTGTGGCTAAGCACAGATACCAGTTGTTAAGTAAATGCTTGTTTTGGTCTGTGGTTTTTTTGTTGTGTTGTTGCTTTGTGAGTATTCTTGTTTGACTTGTTAGGGAGGAGGGGAGAATAAAGTTTCGTGGCTTGTGATATGGCGAACGCCGGTTGAAATTTTGAGGAAAAGTGCCCTCTTCACTTAAAATGGCACAATTGGTAATTTCATATTCAACATTTGTTTTGATTTGATGAACACTGCAGAAGTGGAAATTGGTGGCCCAACAGTGGTCAATATACTTTTTTTTTAGACTTGTATCATCCATTTCTTTTAGAAGCCAATTCAAATTATGTTTTCTTTGGCATTGGTTGGAGGTTCCTGCTGCTGTGTAGTAGTTCGTTTGTACATTCTATACCCAAATTGAGTAGGAGAAGATGCTTCAAACGCAGGAGTTAGTATGACAAGTTGTGGCTAAGAAGCAAGAGCTTGGCAATTTACGTTATAAAGAAGTAAAGCCATGAGCAGTGCAAGTAGACCAACCCAGCCTACAAACCTGACAACGATCAAAGTTTTTTTCGGACAATGCCTAGTAATGGTGGAAATGTTGCATAAAGGATTCGCCGCTAGGGTTTTAGAATGGCTTTAGTGGATTTTCTTTCCTGCTTGTCTTGATGTCACCCTGGACTTTTTTTATCCATTCTCCCTGTTTTCTCTGGGTTTTTATTTTTTTCCTACTTTCTTACCCTGTTATAATTTTTCTTTGTTTGCAATGTTTCTAACTATCTAAAAAAAAGTATTATTGGTTATTCGATTTTAAACCCTCTAAATTATAACAATTATCCTGAAAAAGATGTCGATGCAAGGTATTACTCCGAACATAAACCTTGTTAGCTACCCTGAATCGTTGAAAATTATGTCGTTGAAAGATTATGGAGAACGGGTATGGCTCTTAAAATTGAACACATCATTTCTGTAGTATGAATTGTAAAAAATGATGTAATAGCTCATTTACACAAGTTAATTTACAAGGATATGTTGAAATTTAAAAAAGGCTTTTGTGTAAGAAATACAAAAATAGTGGAATCAACCACGAGGCTTCTGTATTAACAGGGATTTGTTTTAAACAATCATACCATACATAAGAAAAACAATCATCATACAAAAATGTTACTATATGTGGTACACTATTTAACCTGAATGCCTGCATTCAAAGAAACAAAATAAAGAAGATGACTTCGAAATGAGAAAAAATGAAACTTAGAGGTTAAGAACTGACGAAAAGTGTCAGTCTTGAGTGGAACAGACGTCAAGAGAAAAATATAGAAGTGGGGCTAAACAGTTGCACACTTGACAGTTCCAGAACTAGTAGTCAAGTCAAGAAGTATATCAGAGATATACAATAGAGCTGCCATCTAGAATTGGTTGATGGCATGTTTGCCAATTTCTCATATTTTACACTCGACACATCTGAAAAGAAAACCAATTTGGTTTTAGCATGTGCAGTTAATACATTTTAGATTATGATACTCATTTACCCAGCTCTCAACTAAATCGTTGTGTGAGAGAAGGGGGCAACGAGCCTATCGACTTCACTCCATATACATCAAACAACATTCACAGCTGCAAATTTCCAAAAAGGAGAAGTACATCCAAAAACTTGGTTGGTTCGGAGTAGGCCACTTGCTGCTTCCGCTCCCGATGGGCCACCTAGAGTTGGTAGACGTCTGCCACTTGCTGCTGCCGCTCCCGATGGACCACCTTTAGTTGGTCGGGGTAGGCCACTTGCTGCTGCCGCTCCCGATGGGCCACCTACAGGTGGTAGACGTCTGCTACTTGCTGCTCCCGCTCCCGATGGGCCACCTACAGTTGGTAGACGTCTGCCACTTGCTGCTGCCGCTCCCGATGGACCACCTTTAGTTGGTCGGGGTAGGCCACTTGCTGCTGCCGCTCCCGATGGACCACCTCCAGTTGGTCGGAGTAGGCCACTTGCTGCTGCTGCTGCTCCACTACCACGGCCAGTTTGTCGAAGTGGGCCACTTTCCGCTGCTGCTGCTCCACTATCACCGCCAGTTGGTCGAAGTGGGCCACTAAACGCTGCTGCTGCTCCACTACCACCGCCAGTTGGTCAACGTCCTCGTCTAACATGTCATATTGCTGTCCAATATGACATGACGAAGAATCGTCTAGTGGTGGTCGTGGTAGACGTATTAGTGGGTTGTTTGTTTTGAACTGATAAATTTTCGTCATTGGATACTTAAAATAAATTCCTTATACTAAAATTCAATTAATAGTTTGTGTTTTTACTTATTCATTTAATATCGGTTCAAAAATACACCGACTTGCTACAAGTAAATTTTCAAATTTAATGCAATTTGGCCATTGGTAGATTGGTTGCGCTGCGCACACCACTAGAGACTAGAGTCAACAAAGAAAACCGAAAATGATTTCGAGAGAGAAAGATGATGGCACGAAAAAGAAAAAAAAGATAAAATGATTTTTCTTCTTTCTCAGCAATAGCCAAAAAAGTGTCCCGAATTAGGAAAAATACCCTAATGCGTCAAAAAATATCTAAAAGCTTTTTATTACAACGCGAGGTTGTCCATTTTGTTGGTATTTTAATTCCACATCAACTTTGATCCACGGCCGATGAGTAGACCTCTGATTCTGATGTCTGATCAGTAAACGCCGCCACAGAACAATGGCGTCTGATTCGGGATTTCGCAACTCTCTGAGGGATGGGAAGGGAGGAGGAGGACAATTCCGAATTATTAAAATGAAGCCTACGTTCGATAAAAATATGATTCGACAATTCGAAAATATTTAATAATGCTTAGTCCTTTTATTCTATTACTGCTGATCTACATGAAAATCTGAAATGAATTGATTGAATTCATTAGAAAATGCTTAATGAACTAAATTTTTACATTTGGCAACGGAATCCGTTACCATGGTGATTGCTCCCCCCATAGGATTATTTTTTTGTGCTTGGATTGTATAGAGTAGCACTCGCAAGTGAGATGGATCAATAAAAAGCAATATAATTTAAATAAACACCTCAACTTACTCACAGTTATAAATATGGCAAGCAGAAATGGAATGGCTGAAATAGGAAAGAAAAAAATGGCACACATAAAAAATTAGCTAATACAATCAACGTTCCTTCTAGATTTGTGGCTTTTCTTGATGCCAGTCATCTAAATGATCTAATCAACAGTCATTTTATTTTTACATAGATCTTTTTAATCATTGTTGGTGCAAGAATTTTAATTTCAAAAGAGTAAACTTTTTTCTATTTCATATCTACATTTTGTCAAGGTAACCTCCCAATGTTCCAGACTTCGTTTTAATCGCATAATAAAAACAACTGATACCAACAAAGAGAAAAGAGTGAAACCATATTCAAAAAAGTTATCTCACCTACCATTAGGTTAATTTTTGAAATTTTTGCAAGGCAATTACAGCCCCATAAAAGTGTTAAATGTTCAAATCGACCCCCTACATAATCGTACATAATATCAAAATGCCTCGCAAATTGCAATACAAAACTATCACTTACACAAAGTGAACATAATTTTCCTTAGATTATACTTTGCTAAATAGAATTTACTACTTCCTTAATTCTTGATGAAACCAGGTAAAAGCATATTCATTTGGTTTTTGTGACTACAAACTGAGAACACAATACTTTAAGGTTAAAACTGGTATTTTTTTCCTGAATAATTTATAAAGTTAAAATGTAGTGAAACTGCGATTCTTTCTAAGACATGAAAAAGATGTATGCTCTCAAAGCTGTTTATTCGTCCGTTAACGTTTTCGCCATGTTTTAACCAGTTTTCACACCAGCATTATTTTTTTATTTTTCTTTCCCACAATCAATTCTTTTTTCGGCAAAATCTTCAGTCGGCAATATTGGGCCAAATATACGCTCTAACTAAAAACTTTATTTTAAAATTTACAGTGCAAAAGGACGGAGCAGTTTTGTACCCTTTACCTAAAAAACAAAGTGGTTTCAAGTTGATAAAGGATGGTGTAACGAAAGAGGTACTCATCCATGCTGAAGAACATAGCGTGAATTGCATGAATCGAGGACGCCTGTCCTGGACTATGACAACTGTCATTGCTCCTGACCGCCTACAAAACATCAGAAAAAGCAATGGAGTCTCCCAAAACTGATCACAATCATTTCAATAAGACCGATATTTATGGTGGTTCTGGTATCACGTTCCTCAAGTGGTCAAGAAATTCAACAGAAGATTTATGACAACCTGAGGAAGATCATCGTTACACAACTAAGCTAAAATACATTATTTTCTTCCTGTACATGTAGAAATAACATCACCACCTACATACCATTACAAACGTGTCAGAGAAAAGGGAGGGAGAAATGGGGAAAAACTGCGTCAGTTAGGAAGAGAAAATTACTTTATTTTAATCATGGAAGAAATTAAAAAAAAAACTTAGGTGCTAATATGTATGTATAGGGATGCCTATAACACGAAAGGAAGTACCGAAAAGAGTTTTTTTATGAAAAAAAAATTGCAAAGTAGATGATCTTTATGATGATGATGCTCCTTCTTTTATGGGTCGAACGCAAAGACGTTGGTTTCTAACTGTTTGATTTCCAAACGTTCGTTGCGGTGCAGAATTATTCCTAGATGAAAATAATGTTGATTATTTATATTTTTTTAACTAATTCAAATTCGTAAATGAATTCAACTTTTTCAGCGCTTCGACATTGGAAATGAGCGTCTTCATGGCCACCCCTCAACTTATGGAGGATGTCCTTTTCAGTCCGCGGATCTTTGTGACCCGCACTGGTCTGAAAGGGTTTCAAATAAGCTGGTAAATTGGCTACCAGGAACATCTGCGTGGGTCAAGTCGTTCGCATTAAATTCACACTGCTCGTCACGTTATCTGTCAACAAATTTGTAAATCACCAAAAGTTGGTGGCCGTCTGGCTTCAAAAGCCACTGCCTGTCTGGCACCTGGTAGAAATTGTGGTGGTGGAGGTGTTGCTCCAGGTGTTCCAGGTGATTGGGGTGTCCCACGTGATGATGGACGAGGTGATGATGGTGGTGGAGACGCGGCTGGAGGATGTTATTGGTCAAATGTTGTTTGACGTGATGCGGATGCAGGACGGAGTCGGCCGGAATGTGGTGATGGTGGTGTTGGTGCGATGCCACCGTCGACGATCCCAACGTGGACGACGAAGACGATGACGAAGGGGCGTGTTTCTGGTGGAGACGTCGGTGTGTCAGCAGCAGAGGAAAGCGAAGGCCGTGACGACGATGAAGACCAGGGCCGAGACGAAGGCGATGACGATTATTTGCGCCAGACTCCAGCACAGCAGATGCGAATCTTCCAGCTGGAAAAACGAAAAACGATCGCTGCATTTGCCATTCAATCTCTTCGGCTTTGAGATCCGATTCGACCAGTTCAGTTTGCAGCTTCTTCCGCGTCTTGGTGTTCGTCACCAGCGAGGGGATCGTGTCTTGGTTGAGCGTGAATCCTGGACTCTGCTGTGGACGTGTGGTATCCAAAGGAATCAACCAAATGCAGTGAATCCACACCAATCCTGGGCGATAACAAGGTAAACTCGATGGTGTCTGGTGGTACTCTGAAAGTGTAAGCCGCTCCTTCTTCCATCAGTGGTCATGCTTAATATCTCGACCGCCATAAAACTATAAAATATAAAAGGATGGCAAGCCTTAGATTATATAGGGAAAAATTACCGAAATTTACAGAATAAAATCATATGTTTAACCTGCAAAATATTTAATGTTTTCTGATTTTTTTTTCTAGAAAAATTTTGGATTTTCTAAAATTGAAGACAGGATTAGAGTATGACATACACATAATAGCGGAAATTGGCCATAATGCTCCATTTCCCTGCTATCTAAAAAGCGACACACATGTGCGCAAAACGATTAAACAAGAACGTATTCCTGCGAGTCACATTTCGGATCTTATTTTCTACTATAGAACTTTGACTGTTGGTGCTGCTGAACACTGTCAATGGTGGGATATATTAGGAACTCTCCCGGAGATCTTCCTGGAAAGCTGGCAAATTATGTGAAAAACATTTAATTTTTTTTTGTGTATAACATTAATTAAACTAATGGTTTAATTGTTACAGTACCATAATCTGCGGAATTTAGAAAAGGGAAGGATCAAGCCGTCATCGGTAGTTTTCATTGCTAACGGAGTACACGTTTTTGAAGGCAAAGGTGTTGAACCGAACTTCACAATGTTCACTGATGAAGAACTTATCGACAAAACTCGACCCTTTTTGCCAACTTATTTCTTGGGATTCCCCTATTCCACTGAACCGACAGTGGAGGGATATGTTACGGGAATGACAAAAGGTAACTTAATTTTCCATAAATTTTCTTTAAAGAACACCAAATAATTTTTAATACTTATTAATTCCGACACAGGATCTAGACTAATTCATGAAACTCAATGTAGGAAGAAACAAATGAAAACAAATTTAAAGTCAACAAGTGTTGCAAACATACATCCTGCCTTCCCAAAATACTTCTCCTTTTTCCCCCTTTTCGTCCATTCCTTTCCTTTCCTCTTTCCCTACTTTCCCACCGCTTTTTAATTACCCACCTATGCCTACTCGCTAAAAAATTGTGTCTTGCGAATGAAAGACAATTTGTGTCTATTTCACGTTTAAGACATTAGTCCATCAAATATAAGACTTTATTGTCTGAAAAGAAGTTTATGTCTTATTTCGGTAAAACACCTGTTGTCCGTTTCATGAAATACGCAGAGCAAAACATGATTTTCTTTCTGTTCAATATATGTTCAATATTTGTTAAACTTGATGGCTAGAAAAAAAGAATTTACCTCCCCTAATTGAGTGTAATCCCCCAAAACAGTTTTACAAAAATTAAATCCCAAGGTGGTTTTTGAAAAAAACTGGCTGTCAACCCTAACTCCCTTTTTTAAATGCCGCGTACCTTTATTCCCCAAATAACATACTCCCACCCCAGCCACTCACCACCCGTTTTGCAATCAGTGGGTGAAACAGAGGGCTATCCCATATGCTTACACATCATCACACTTGTCCGTCAAAATAAACGGCAAATGTATTTTCAGATAGAAGAAACATTGTGGGGAAAAACAAACTTAATTCTATAGCTAGCCGTAATTCCCTTCATATGTCTTTAAAAAGGTCCCAAAACAAACCCCGAAACAAACGGCCACATTATAATGATATTGGAGTTCTCGCAAGAATTCTAAGTCCCTCTTTACTTACATTCTAAGCTCATTTGCACTTTATTTAAATTAACATCTCATAACTAAAAATTACAAAATAGCTCGGCTGATGGCAAAGAATGCAACTGTTCTGGGTCGCTAAGAGATTGAATTAACTTTCCAAAGAAGGCTAATAAGGTGACATCCTGCAATAGCAGTATTGATATGATATAATAAAATATAAATGAATATAAAATGAATATTGGTGAAATGGGACAGATCTGTTTTGATAAGTTCTCGATTACAAAGTGCGATAGATGCTTTTTGATAGAAAAAAAACTAAATTTCTCGAAATGAAAGAAAAAACCAAAATTGCAGAAAGCATACTTAGGTACAAGTTCAATTGAAATTTTAAAAATACAATTAATAAAAAAAAAATTGTATTACATATGAAATAACAACAATAAATCCAGATGGTTTTCATTCCAGTGGTCAAGTGGTCCATTACAGAATGTATGAAGATTCTGAGAAAGTTAACGAAAAAAATCTCTTTGAATTATGCGAACGAACATACAACGATAGGCCACGGTTGAACAAGCATCTAAAGAAAAAAAACGCAATGGAATTCGCAAATTCCATATCCAATAGCGACAAAATTGGCTACGCCAAACATCCTAGTAGCTTTGCGCTTGATGTCAAGCACCGCTTATGGGATAGAGAAATTCGAAGTGTTATTGGATCCAGAATCTTCAATATATCATCAATATTTTTTTTTAAATAAAATTTCAAAAGCTAAAGTTTTTTCCTTTTACGTAGTAAACCCTAAATTTGCACCTTCGCAGAATTGAAACAACACCCGCAACACATCTAATACAAAGCGAAATGCAGGAGGATCCATTTCAGCCATGCATTCTCCCCATGCCTTCATGTCTATGGGCTACGGCACCCATTCTTGAGTTGTGCCACCAACGGCTGCTCCTTCTTCAGCCCCATCTCAAGCGGCAAGTTCTTTCATTCCGGTACCACCGATTCCAACGACGCCAACCGTTACTCAGTAGTCGGGAAAACATCTTCAATATAGCTCAACACATCGGGATACTCCCGACACTCTTGCGCCACCTACAAGAAAGAGTTATGTTGTTCCAACTATTTCTGTTACCAAGCCATCCACTGGATATGAATACCAACGTTCGGCGCCGAATCTGCCTCCGGTTCCAATTGCTCGGACAACTATACTACATTTACCTACTGCGCAATCTCCTGGTTATCCTGTATTGGAAGAATGTGTAAATCGTATTTTCCATTGTAAACAACACCCTCAAACCCTTGAATGGCTTTTCCAACTGGAAAAAAGCACTGGACAGATTCAAATCACCCGAGAATTCGGATTTTCACAAGGCTGCTGCATCGATGATACGATCTGCAACGGCGACTGTATCAGTGTCCTATCAGATGGATAAAATTAAGAAAAAAGATGCTACTGACTCTCGACATGCCCTCAAGATTATTTTTACTACGCTTCAGTATCTGGCTACCCAAGGAATTCCAATTCGAGGGAAAAAATAACAAGATTCAAACTTCCACCGCTTAATCAAATTAAGGGCAACTGACAGTCCAACATTAAACAAATGGTTAAATCTCGAAGAAAAGTAAGAAAAGAAAAGTGGCTTTCACCCAAAATTTCAAACGAAATTTGGAACTTATGGCTCACTCAACTTTAAGAAGTCTCGTCAGTGAATTAAAATCTTCCTATCATTTTGGGAGCATGATGCTGGACGAAACAGCAGACATTTCATGCTCAGAACAAATATCGGTTTGTTTCCGGAAAGTAACTAAAAAATTCGAAGTAGAGGAACGTTTTTTTGGGTTCTATAAATCCTAGAGCATGAAAAGTTCAACGCTTCATTCCTGTGTTACTGATTGCCTTCGCCGTTTTAATTTAAACATCAAGAATTGCCGTGGTCAGTGTTATGACGGTGCTGCAAACATGTCATGCATCCGGTCATGTAGGTGGTCTTCAAACTCTAGTTAAAGCCGACCCGAGATGTGTTTTTGTTCATTGTCAGGCTCATAACTTGAATTTGGCTGCTCAAGATTCAATCGATAGCCAAGTTCAGTTTAAAAATGAAATAACTTAGTTCAGTCCTTTCTTGCTTTTTCCCGTGGATCGTCGAAAAGACTTGTTTGTTTTAAAAGTTTCACAACACCCGATGGAGTATCTCTGCGTCCCTTCTGCCCAACTAGATGGATTCTAAGAAAACCAAGCATAACTTCAATTACAAGCAACTACACTGCGATCATCAAGTGGTTAGAAGATTTCGACACCCACGCGAAAAAACAGAAAACAACGTGCTGAAGCGGCTGGTTACCTGGAAACATTTTACAAGTTTGACACCTTTTGGAAGCTTGAGTTGCTGCGTATCATTTTCACAATGGTCGAAGATTTGAACACTGCCCTACAAGGAGTTCAGCTAAATTTTTGAAAGGCCGAAAATATTATCAACACTTTGCAAGACATAATCAGTCGATTTCGCTGTTCAGAGAGATTTGATTTGTTATGGGACTCAGCAATCTTGGCGGCAAAAGCTGTCGGGATCGATGAACCAACGCTGCCTAGAAAAAGAAAAACACCATCAGCTCGACTGAATGGAACCGGAGATCATCATTTTTAAGAGACTCCAAAGGATCACTATCGCAAGATTTTCTATGAGATAGTTGATGCTGTCACTGTCGGTCTCAATTATCGATTCGAAGAAACGGAAAAATCAAAACATCTCACCAAAGTAGAAGATTTTATTATCGGCAAGAGTGACGTATCTCACGTGAAAGAATTCTACCGTGATGACTTTGAAGACTACGGCAGACTAACGCTTCATCGAGACATATTTTTAGATCAAGCAAAAGCAAAAATTTTTACTCTTGTCGAATTTCAATCGGCCTTGGATTTTTGAAGAGTGTTGATGAAGATGTTTCCCAGTCTCTAACAAGCATTATAGCAGAGTTTGTCAAGGTAATGAAAATTGTCTTAACTATGCCTGTTTCAACATGTACGGATGAAAGAAGCTTCTCCTGTCTTCGTAGATTAAAAACTTACTTGCGCTCTACGATGACTCAAGAAATAAAAACCATCTAGCAATTTTGGGTTGCCCTTCTGATTTAGATAAAGTAAGGATACTGTATATCTGGTTTGATTTTATATACCCAGCGGGATTTAATTGGAGATCGATCTAGTTGCAGCTTCTGGAATGTCCACGTTTTGTTGTGAATTAAGGAAACATACTCTTCTTGCATAGCTATTTTCTATAGATGGGCATCTGGGGACGCCATGGCGTCAGTGAAGCTTTCTTGTTTCAAAGGCTCGAAGACTGACTGTGATGACTCGTCCCACTGTTGCTTAGGCTCACAAATACGTAGAGGATAGGAAGAGTGGCGATGGCGTTGAGTGGATGTACAACATTTTCATTCTGTGTGATTGGAATGTCTTCTGCGGAAACAGCCGATGAGTTGCTGACTGGTTGTTATTTGTAATATGTGGATCTCCTTCCATTTCTGATCCCATTTGATTATTCTCTTCCAACACATGACGATCTATCGACTGTTGATCAATCTCTTTATAGTCAGATGTTGTAGTCACTAGGTGTGTGATACGATCCACTGATTAGTGAATTTTCTTGTGAAGATAGCGTTTTTGGGTCGTGTGAGATCTGCTCATGAGAGATGACAAAACTGTTAATCTTTATTTCCTTTTTGTCCAGGATCCCATAATCTGTTGGTCTTTTGATTAGTGAAATATACAACAAAGTAACAGAACGTGCTTTTAGAGCCAAGCATTTTTAGTTCAGCTTTGGATAGGTCTGGTTTAGACCCATACCATTTTTTAAATAGGGAATTTTGAGTGGCTTTGGTAGTGACACGATTTATTTTTTAGACCGCAAAACCGCTGTTGTTTCTCCCCATTGTTTCTCCCCATAATTCGAGTGGTAGATGCTTAGCATGAATGAGGCATCTGGCGCCTTATACGATGGTTCTGTTGGCAATCTCCAATGCTCCATTTTTCTCTGGTGCGTGGGGTGCTGAAGTCTCCAGCCTGATTCCCTTTTCTGACAACTATAGCTCTGGAAGTCGTGTCCAATGAATTTTCCTCCATTTTCAGATCTTAAGGTGTGAATAGTCCCTTTGGTTTCTGTCCACAAGTAATTGCTTAATTTTCTGAAACTTTGGATTTTTGTTTCAGGAAATGTATCGTGCGGAAACCACTGTAATCGACTGTAAATAGAACAAAGTACTTGGAATTCAATAAGTGGCCTAGTGCATTGGTCCGCACACATCATTATTGTGGATAAGCTGTTCCACCTGCAGAGCACGAATTCTTCCGTTTTGGAATGGGAAACGTTCCGTTTTCCCATCGGTGCTGCCATAGCGAGGCTCCGAAGGAGTAAAGCTATTTACTAACAAGATAAATCCATAGACTGATTTATTGGAGGTCATCGTCAGTATCTTGCCGTAACTAACATGGGCTAGGCGTTAGGAGCATACTTCAATGGATGGATGAGGTGCACAAAGTAGGTTTGTGGGTTTTTACTGTTTCAAGTGGTTGATTAATGGAGATGTACAGACGATAGAGTCTCCTGCTGTTTCTCCTTCCAACCATTACGATCGCATTGTTTTGTTTTAGAGAGATGACACTGGATCAACAAAGTGGACCGTTATACCGACTTCCTTCACACCCGCAATCGATAAAAAGATTTGACCAAAGTCCTTGGATGTACAGAACAGTCTTGATCGTTGCTTCGCGTTTAATACCATTCACCACTTTCATAAAGATTCACTGTGGCCAAGTTCTGTTAAACGGATGCCACTAATGTCATTGACGAACCAGGAGAAGGGTTGACCAGTGTGAAGTTCTTGAAAAAAAAACCTTGCTGGCCGGTCATACGCTGTGTGCCCCCTGAACCAGTAAACCCATCTTCAAGGTTTTTAATGAAAACACACGTATCTTCAGACAGGAAACTGTTATCTTCAGGTTGACGATATTTATCTAGTACCACTACTTCTGGATCATTTCTTTGTTGGGCTTTGTCCCGTTTGCATTTATGACATTTATCTGCTGTGTGATAATTATCTGGCAGTATGTGCGGCGAGGAGGTGGAATGTATTGAAGATACTGCCTTGATTGGCCTCAACCTCTTTGCCACCTCAACTTCTTCCTCTGGTCATACGCGTTGCGCCCCAATGAGGGTTTCTCTGAAAGCTCTACGCAAAAAAGGCTGCATCGTTGGAATCTTGTTCGCCTTTGTATCCACCGTTTGGTCATGCTTTCTTCTTCCAGTATTTTGGACGTGAGCAAAGTCAGTGCTCTTTCTTCCGCCAGTACGCTGTCCTAATCTGTTATTAAACTGCAATAGCTGGGTGTCAGAGTAAAAATGATCTTAGCCATAATTTGTGTATCGCTCATGGGTGCATCGAAATCAATGAGCTACAACGCCATCGTTTCCATTTTGGTCACATGTGACATAAGGTCGTGATCTAGGTTGTATTGATATTTGAAAAACTTCTATTGTAAGACATGCTGGTATTCAACGACGTTTCCTGTTGGGCGGACACTCGTGTCAAAATTTCGAGAGTGAACGGCAGTTAATTAAGGTCATCTGCTGCTCTGCTGACTTTCATTTGTTGCAACAAGATTATATGTGACCATGACGTCTCTTCTCATCCAATCATGTTCGGCGTTGATAACGTTGTCTTCCCTATCGTATTCCCCAGGATGGCTTTCCAGCTTTCCTCTCTAGTCACAAAATCAACAAGGCTATGTTGCAATAGTAGAAGCCAACATCCCAACTTCGACAAAGGGAAGTTACTATCATTGAATTTGGCTATATGATTCGCTTCTCTTAGGGTATTTTGTGCCATCTCGGCTACAGGGCCGACTCAATGGTCAAGTTCGACAGAACAATCTTAATATTGATAGGGAGGAAAACGTTTATCGCTTGGTGACATGTGTTATTAGTTCAGAATTTATACCGTAACAGAGGAGTCTACTTTATTTTTTTTAGTTTGTATGTTTATGTTGTTAGTGCGGTGTTCTTCTTTAGATATTCACAAACTTATTACACACGTGTATGTAATTATGGGTGTGGGATCATACTGAATAATTAGGAATGGAATTAGTGCATTGTAATAAATTTGAGATCTGGGTAGCAGTTCGACCGACTATTGCAAAGGAAAAATTACTACGCAGTAATCGAAGGTCACGGTACTATGCAGTATCTTGAATTTCTCTATTGCACGCTTTTTTTCTTTTGACAAGACTACCTTCGTTTATGTCGTGAATGTATAATCTGACTGAATAACCAAATGAAAATAAGCATCTGTCCAATATTAACGTATTCAAAAGACATATACCTCAATAAATATTCTTTTTCTTCGACTATGATAGCTTGAAGCATAAAAAGTCTGTGGGTTTTGGTTTGTACGCACGTCTCTGAAATAATTTTCGTACGATTTGTTTGGGCCACTGAATTGCCTTTGCATAAAAAATAAATTATTTGCTTGTAATATGGCGACGGCTGGTTGAAATTTTAAGGAAAAGGTGCCCTCTTAACTTAACATGGCACAGTTAGTACTTTCATACTCTACCTTTCTTTTGATTTGATGAATATTGCAGAAGTGGAAATTGGCGGCCCAACAGTGGTCGCAATACTTGGTTGTTAGACTTGTATCATCCATTCCTTTTTGAAGCCCATTACAATTATTTTTTCTTAGACATTTGTTTGAGGTTTTTGCTTTTGTGTAGTTGTGGGTTGGTACAATCTATACCCAAATTGAACATGAAACTATGCTTCTAACGCAGAAGGTAGTGTGGCATTTCGTGGCTTAGAAGCAAGAGATTGGCAATTTACGTATTGAAGAAGCAATGCCAGGAGCAGTACAAGCAGATAAACGCCAGCCTAAAAACCACTTTCAAAGTTTTTTTTTGACAAAATCCTGGTAATAGTGGAATTGTTACATTAAGATTCGGCACTAGTTTTTAAGAATAGTTTAGATGGATATTTTTTTCCTACTTGTCTTTATGTCACGCTTGAATTTTCTTACCATTTTTCCCGGGGTTTTTAGTTTTCTCCTACTTTATTACCCTTTCCTAATTTCTATTTGTTTGCAATGTTTCTAATTACCTAAAGAAACTGATCAACAATTCTTGGTTATTCGAGTTAATAACCCTATGAATTATAATAACCAGTAATCTGAAACAGATGCCGATGTAAGGTATTACTGTATGCATACACCTTGTAAGCTGCCCTGGATAGTTGTTGACGTGTTTGACTGGCCGTTGTGTTTGAGAAGGGGTCAACGAGCCTATCGACTTCACTTCATATATCCATACATTAAACAACAAACACAGCTGCAAGTTTCAAATTAGGAGAAGAACAAAAAAAACTTGGCCGGTATATTGCGGACCATCTGATTTTGGGAACTTAAGTATAACATGACATTATGTCATGCTTATAGGAATATCTTCAACAGCGATTCAATTTGATTGATATTTTTTATAGAAATATCAAGCCAAAAAAACATCAAAATTGTAAACATTTTACAACAAAACAAAGAATTTCGCAGTAATAATCAGGAGGTCACCATCTCATGTGATTTTTTTTGTCAAAAATGAATACAATTGTGGATAGACTTAAAATGTAAACATAGCATTCGAGCAATTTGGATCTAACTTGTAAAAAAGGAGACCGTGTGTTTGTTACAAAAAAATGACAAATATTTTCGATTTACTTAGTGTAGTGCATTGAAAGGACAGATGTTTCACAAGAACTTGTTTGAACGGTTCAAAGTGTCGTACATATTTTATTGTATATCCATCTTAAAACATACCACCAGTCGTTATATAACAATGGTATTGAAAATGCTGTTGTTTTTGTGGTAAATAATTAGCAAGTGCTTTTGGATAAGAAAGCAATTAAAAAAAAACTGTGAAAATGTGCTTGTTATTGTACTATAACTTTTCAATTGCTTTACAATATAAAAATTTGTTATTTAAATTTTTATCAGGATGCCCGTCACCATTACCAAAAATAGTTTCATACCAATTGAAACACCAAAAAACTAAAATAACGATATTATAGAAAATTCTGTTTCCTCTTGCAATTGGTAATCAGTAAGTGCTATTGAGTAACGAACCTATGCCAAATAAAGCCATAGTAAATGAGCCTCTTTATGGTATTATACATTTTCATTTGCTTTGAAATAAAAAAATTATAAATTTTCTATTTTCATCAGGGTGACCGTTATCGTTACCAACAACAGTTGACAAGCCAATTGAAACCATTAACAATAAAAAGGGAGCCGATTTTGTTTTCAGAAATGCTGTCGAAACAAAAATTAAATCAAGTACATGCTGGTAACGTGATTGATGCAACCAAAGAACTTATTATTTAATAAGTACAGGTAACCAAATTATGGCTGTTATTTCTGTTCTACAACAAAATAGTATTGAGGTCATTTGTTTGTCTGATCTTCTAATCTAGGATTACCTTTTTTCATCTTATGACACAGCATTCTGAAAATGATTCTGGAATGATTCAACAGAGAACTAATCTGCCACTTGCCCATTTCGACATCTTTAAATATAGAAAATTACCTAGATCAGATTGCCCAACCTATGGAGCAAAAGTTAGAAAAATGTTTGATAACACTTTTAAAGTTTCAAATTTGTATTGATATTTGATTGAAATTTACCTATTTGAGTTAACTTTGCGAGACATCAATTCGATTTGGCTTTTGATCAAACTGACTTGTCAAGTGAAGAAGAAGGTTCTGAATAAGAGAGAGGTAAAAGACCCAAATGATCACCTGTAAGACATTGTCATTTTTTAAAGACACCAATCATGATTCAAGTGACATAATTTTGTATTATTTGAAGGATTATATATATCAACACAAAATTCACCGGATATTAGTGATTCTGTACCTTTTAGTCATCTATGTCACAGTAGGCTAGATGTGCCCTTTATGAACAGGTAGGAATATTTAATTTAGTGTAAAGTGTTTTATGCCTTTATGTGCATTAGTATGTTTTTAGAGTCTGATAGCATGGAATTAGGATCTTCATGTTTTGGTGATGAAGAACATTCCCAGCATGATAGTCAACCGATAGACAGCCCAACGCTAAACGACAACGTTGAGGGTGAAGCCATTGACAATACACCGCCCATTATTAGAACGCCATTACTAGTTGTTTCAATTGGAATAAGGGGAGGGGAATTAAATGGATAGAACCTCAAAGAATTAAGCCAATGGGACCAATACAGACGAAAGCGATTGACCACACACTATATTCCGTTGTATTGTTTTTAAAGCACCGTTAAAGTGCATTTCAAAAGTATTTTCTAAAAATGGGTCCTAAAAAGTCCAATCGAAAGGATATAAATAAATATAAACCCAGCATAAACTCGATATTATCCCTGTCAAATTTGAATGTCTTCATAATTGTGTCTTCAGAGAAGTAGTTGGGGGTTTCTGCGTGTTTGATAAAATGGTAGCAATTTACTCATCCAAATATTTTGTCTAGCTCTTTTGACTAGTTCATCACATGATTCAGAGTTCTCGTCATCACATAAAAAACCAAACTCTTCTAAAAAATTGTCTTTGGCGTTTCCACGAGCCATGTTTACGTGTATTCAAAACTGCGTAGTTGGCGGCTATTTGTGAAAATACAGTGTTTTCGTTCCCAAATAATCGTATATTTTCACATATATAATGCAAATTGTATACACACATTGTTGCCGTTGTCAAATTGAATACAATTTTGCAGTCAAAATAGCTTCCTTTGAAAGCTTACTTTCTTGAAAGTTAGGGCTCAACTTTGGAGTTTTGAAATTGAAGCAGGCTACTTACCTTTTACTGGTTCTACTACAACTACCACAAATTTGGATGAGAATACCACTTGAAGAAAAAAGCAAAAAAAAAAGTAAAAAAAAATTGCTTTATTGACCCGTTGGAAAGTAAATTAAGTTACTTCAAGCAAGTAAAAAATCGAAACCTGATCCCGGGAACGTCTCTGTGTTAGTAGAGAATCTTCAACTGATGTAAATTTACTGTGGATTTGATTTGAACCTAGAAACAATTAAAAATTGTAGGAAAAAAGGATGAATTAATTTAAAGATTAAAATCATTTAAACAGCAATGTAATAACTATTGTTATTCAAGAAGTTTCTGTTAGACAGTCGATGTATATATAATAGGATCTATATTGACGCGTAGCAAGAAACGTCAATATTCATCCTTTATTCACGCCACGAAAAAAAATATGAGTTTTACCGCGACGACATGCACGGGAACTATCCCACCGATTGTGTCGTGACGCGTATACGAAAACGTGAGATTGCATTCGACAGCAATCGGGATACGCTGCAATATCGATAATTATTTGCTAGTCAACAGAAAATGGCAATTTAGCCATGAATTCAGCAAAATATTACCAAAACTTCGGTAGAAAACGTCAGAAAATCACGACCTTAAACTTCAATCTAACTTACAATGATTCGACGATAAGGGAGAAGACGTTGTAAGATCATTCCTGTAGAAAAAACAATCCATAACAATACCTGTTAACAAAAAATAAAATACATCTGACAATAAAAAATGGAACATTTATGTCCAGTGAAGAAGTACTGCTCCGGGATAGCCACCAACTAGTGATAAATCTCAAAAAAGGTCGTGCCTCTGCAAATCTTCGATGCCATCCAGGCCTTACCACACTCTCTGACATGAAGGGAAACTTTCTACAGTTCGCCTATTTTCTCGGCAGCGGCAAAAATATTAGCTAAGCCATTTACGACCTTAAAGATAGTCTTGAGTTCCTTGGCCTCTAGCAAAGTGCACAGTTTGGAGGGACGGCATCGAACTGGCACAGCAAAGCAATCCGCTCGACATTTTTTATTTGTTACCACAAATTTGTTGTCAATCTGGATGTTCCAGCGATGGATTCCCCATCCCCCTCCTTCGGTATGATTAGGACGGGCAAAGAAGCTAAAAATAGAAACGGTTAAATGAAAAAAAAGAAAACTGGAATAGTTTACTGCTGTCGGGCCGCTGCTTCGTGATCGCAACTGATGGGCAAACTGCTGACGGATGGTGCCGCCTCTGCAGAATTCCGCCGGGCAACTCGGCAACGTCGAGGGAATCTTCTTCCGATTCCTTGACGAGTTTAGGAGCCTCGGCCATTTCTTCCGTCCTCACTTTTGCCACCGGCGATTCCTCGTTGGGAACCTGGGCAAAAATGTAAAACAAATTTAAAAAAGAAATTCCAGTGGAAGTTGCTAAAATGTTATACCTGGACCTAGTCGAGAGGCCCACCCGTTCAATTACGTGCTGCGAGCTACCCACCAGGGTGTTGACGCTGGCCAGCAATGGGTTGACGTTGATGGAGCCCAGTGCTGGAGCAGGTGGCAATGTCGCCCGTCAGGTCGTCGATGTCGATGTCGATGGCTGCCAGCGGCGCATTGTGCCCCGTGCCCCCATCGACTAGTGGATACTTAAAGTTGAACGCAAAAATCACAGACGATCCGGTTATCCAAGCCCGACACCAGGATCTCACTGGGCACTGCATCAGGTCGTTTTATCGACGTTTCGCCCATCAAACCGCCAACCACGTTTGCCGCCCGCTTCTGGTCGGCCATCGGCTGGCTGGCAGAGTCCGAGAGTCCCATAGCCGTGGCCAGCAGCTGCTGGTAGAACTCTTAGCGGAAGTTAGGCGGGAAGGCCAGCAAGTGGTTGCGGAAATCATTGGAAATGATCTCCAGGGCGATGATCTCGATGAAGTGTTGGCGGAGTTGGTACTTCTGGACCTGCGTGATGAGCTGGATGATAGCTAATAAGTCGAAGACGCAGACACCTAGAACACCTAGAACGCCATGATATTACTCACGCTCGACCCTGGAACCAGTGGAACGTCAAGAAAAAATGAAGAAAAAGCACGAAAAAATCAAACGAAATGATGACAGGATGAATTCCTTGCCCAGCGGAGTGTGTATGATAAAGTTTGGCAACTGAAGAAAAAGAAATTCGGTGGAAAAAGGCCGAGGGACGTACTTGGTGGAATCCGCACGTACCAGCAAAGACCCCGTTAAAATCAAACTATTATCAGAGCCTCTCAAAATTCTACGACCTGTGTCGTGTTTCGCTTTGATCTGACAGAATTCCTGCTTGAATCACAATCAATCAAATCAAGTAACCTTTCATTTTCTGTAAAAATGTTTGATGATGATGAAGAAAGCTAAAACACCGAAATAAGCTTATGAACTTTTTTTCATTATTTTTTTGTTGCTATCTGCCTGAACCTACCTTCTGTCGAAATCCAGAAATCAGGTTCCCCGTTGAGTAAGCTGCTGCTGTAGCCATGCATCCTGTCATGTTGTTTTCAAGCAAGAAAGTGTTGGCTAGTGTCGAGAGAAAGCTGGATCCTCGTGATTGTCAGTTTTTACTTCTACTTGCTGCACTGGACTGTATGAGGGAATAAACACACATCTGGGCGATACGAATTCTCAATGGCACCTAAACATGTCATTTCAACGACTCCCTTTGTCTCAATGATGAGCGAAGTATTGCGATTTCCCTGATTCCAACGAACCAGTGCAGTCAACTTAAACGGAGAAATTTAAATCAGGTCTGGTGGGAAGCGAATGGTTTAGGCAGCAGTAGCCCTTTTTTTCCTTCAAAAATTGAATAATACAATCAGTTCACATATAACGTATCTATATAAATCTATAACATATAAATATCGACTGGAGTTCAGACATCATGAAGAGCAGAGTGAAGCTGCTCCCCAGCATGAGTCAAGTAAGGCTGAGGGTGAAAAAATCCAAATAGAAGTCAACCAAGACTCTCTTTTCAAATTATTCAAACTGTTGCCGATGATGCACCCCACATTAAACGAGGTATTACGGCACCAAGAAAATACTATGAGACATTTGAAATTACTGGATCAAAAAATGGAAGGCATCACAAGAAAACTAGTAGGCGTACACAACACTGGACCATCTGAATCGGAGCATGTTGCCAGATTGCTGTCAAAACTACCCTTAAACTCAGTAGATGAAATGACTGAATTTCTAGGAGAAATCAATGATGCGATTGCTGATAAAAGCATTACGATTGAGTATTTAGTAAGTAAAAATTAAAGGTATTTAATGGACTTATTTGAATTGTTTTTTGTTTTGTTTGTTTTTTTAACTAGAGAAATGCACTCAAACTTGAGGGAGGCTCGACTGCAGAAAAACTCACGATTAATATATTAAAATCCGTGGTTTCTCTTGAATTAGCAACGAAATTTACTTATTTTTGAGTAAAAACTAAAGACGGCGAGGGTGACAGACTCGCGTTTAGCACTACATATATTTGCTGTTAATTATTGAAGAAATCTGTTAGGGAAAACTTTCTGAAATCCGAGTTGGATGAGAAATGTTTTAAAAAACATATTTCAAATTGGCTGAATGGAAGTAAGGATACGAGGAAAAAAATTTAAGTTGTAAACGAGGAATCTGAAATTGATAATTTAATTAACAAATTATGTATTCCGTGTTATTAAATTAACTTACTACATTTTCAATTACATTCTTTCTGCATCTCCAATAAAGAATGTATAATGATTTTCAATATTTTTCTTCATATTGTCCCTGAGGGTAAGGGTTCAGATTTTTAAATTTTAATAGCGTGTAAGTCTATTGTAAACTGTAAGAGATAGCACAAATTGGTTATCTTTCTCTGTAATATAATAGGGGGGAAATTGTTTGTGGAATAGCAGTTTATTTAGTGAGTGTTTGTAAAGCATAGACATTTCGTGAAACCTTTTGTTGATAATGAGCAAGATTATGGTGAATGAAGGGAGAGAATGAAGACGATTTGGGAGAGAATGAAGACAAAGTATTAAGTGAAATGGAAATGGAAAGCAGAGGAAGATGGCGAGTTCACAGAAGAAGAAGAGATTTTGGAAAACAGAGTAGCTGCAATTGCTATCAAACATCATCTATCAGGAGCTGCTGTAAGATCAATTACTAATTTACTTATCAGTTTAGGTCATAAGAATTATAAGGATCGACGAACTATTTTAAAGACTCCTCGGACAAAACTTGGTTCCTCATATTTTAAACATTTTGGGTTAATCAAAGGGCTTGGTCGTAAATTGAAATCTGGCCTTCTTGGTTCAGCTGGTGCTGAATTACAAATAAGTATTGGCGGACTCCCGCTGTGTAAAAGTCGTCCGACGGTTTTCTGGCCAATTCTTTGTAGGGTTAAGAACGCAAATGATAGCAGCCCATTTCCAGTTTCTATGGTTCTGGAAATGGCGAGAAACCACCTGATTTGAATTTGTATCTCGAGCCATTAATCGAGGAACTTTAACACATTGAAATTAATGGAATTGAAATTAATGGGAAACTGTATTGCTGCAATCATTAGCATTCATTTGTGATGAACCTGCTAGAGCCTTTGTTAGAGGAACAGTTGGTCACACACAAGTTTTCATGACTGTGAAAGATGCGATGTTGTGGGTAAAACAAAAATGAGACGTCGTGTATTTAAATCATTAAATGCACGGCTCAGTACTGACGCAAGCTTCCGTGACAACGAAGAAAACGCCTTTAAAGTAAAATGCATTTTGTTTTCGAAGACTATATCCTGCCCAGAGGAAAGAGAACCCCGCGCACCCCTTTGTCTCCTCTTAGGTTCTTCCTTCGTCTCTTCTTTCCATTCTTCCCTTGGGGCTGGAAATGGCGACATTTTTTTTTAACCGCGGTAGGGATGTTTAAAAAATAAAAATAATAAATAAACTACAATGACTATGGAGGGGAAGTAAATCTTAAAATATTACCTGATAACTAAGGAATGTAGTTATCTAATTAAGAATAGCAACTGAAGACGACTGAAATTGGAAACATTAATTTAACTAAAAATGACACGGGCGAAACTCCATAAGCCGCCATGCAAGAGTTCGTGTCCGAATGGAAAGACAAAGGCAGAGTGAAAAAAAGGGGACCGACCCCTTTCTTCCCCACTCTATTCTTCCCTTCCTTGACTTTCCTTCCATTCGTACCCTTTTCTTATGGACGATGTCAATGCTTTTGGGTTGAGGTTGCACCAAACTGGTATAAAACCTATCCAAGATGGCAACCTCGAACCTATAGATTAGAATGTGTTACTAAATGTTGTTTAACTGAAATTATTTGTTGCCTGCCAAAACATTGAATTGTTCAATTCATTTGTTTTAGTCGCATACAAAATTGAGAAACAAGTTCAACAAAATACAAGTTTTGTCTGGTATTAAACAGCTAAACAGTGCTTTCTAATGATAGAAATGTGCTGCCATTGATAAACAAAAATGGGACTTGAAAGTTGAAACATAGATAAAGACGACTGGTTGATTATGTGCTATCCTTTTAGCCCTATCCCTACTGACCCCGAGTTCTTGGATTGCTTGTAGTGCCTCTAGCGGATAAAGTACTGTACTGCACTGAGGCTACGAAGGGTTTTGCAGACGAAGATTATTTTCCCTCTGTTTTGGTAAAATTCTTTGCCGGCGTTTAAAAGTCCTAGGTAATTTTTTCATAAACATTTTTATTAAGAATTCATATTGTATTTAATTTTGACGTTTGCCAATTGAAAAAGCAGAGAAATCAATTGAATCATTGCAATTGAATAGAATTAAGCAGAGTGTAGAGATGAAAACGTACACTAGAGGGCAGGACAAGTAGTCCAAGATTGGAGAAATCGGAGGAAGGGTAGCAAGAATGTTGGCGACAGTTGGCCATGTTAATTCTCTTATTGAGAGAATCAACCAGTGGTCTTTATCTGTGCTTGAAATTATATCTAATACAAAATAGGATGAATATACTTCTTGGTTAATAAAATGTGGGGATGTTCTGTTTTTCTTGAATAGTTTTCTTGAATTTGAAGTTGGAAAAGCTTTTGAATTTCTATCCTCGAATGTATGGGATGCCGTTGTACCTTTTTACCAACAAAGAAATATTAAGCAATAAATTAAACATTACAATAACTTAAATCAATCGTGATCTTGTATTCTAACAGAAATCTAACATTCATTACACAATTCTAACATTCATTTAACATTAATTAAATACCAATAACGCCGAGGTAACACTCTTTTAATTCAAATAAAACATACAAAATGAAATGTAAAATTAATCAAACCATCTATCGATTAACATTGGAGAAAACAATCAATCTTTCGGGTAAGCTATTATTTAATAAACCATGTATTGGCAAACCTAACATTAAATCAAACGTCATTCGCAATCTAACAGATAAATTGATTGCGATAAATTAATCAATCATGTAATCAAACAGTTTATTTTAATAACAATTTAAAGGAAATAGATATGGTTAAAATTTTGAAAATGAATATTTAATTCTATTCCTTGAATCAATCAATTAACAAATGAAGTGTAGAGGCTAACCTAAAAATTAGAAATAAAGAATCATTAAAATTGTAATGTAATTGAAGTTTGAAAAACAATTAAGGAATCAGCAAAGCATTTTTTTGTTGGGTAATAGACTCATTGGCTTTGTGGAATACTTCTCTGTCAGGCCACTAGAGGCATCATAAAATAACACAAGTCCGCAGAAGTACTCATACGCACGTAGTAGCCTACTCATATTATATATACGCAACCGTCCGCAACAAGCAAAATTTGGCCCGCTCATATATAGGGCGAATTAAAATAAACGTGGAAACTCAGCGAGAGGACTCCAACAACAACAAAAAAAAACGAACGAACATGGCAGAATTTCTAGATAGTTCCGCAAAATTGTAGGAAAATGCATTCATGCATTTTTTGCCGTGCCGATATCGAAAGCTATCACCGGAAATCTGGAGAAATTGTCCCATCACAGTTGCGCATATTGGTTGCATTTATTCGTTTTTATATCACGCTCATTTTCTGATACAAAATATATTTGGGAACGTGGATTTAAAATTTGTATTCGTTATCAGAAAATAATTTTCATATTAAAACGAATGTGAACCAACACGCGCGAATCCAGGGACACGTTCCACCAGTGCATTTTCAAAAATAAAAAAAAAATTGATTGATGACTGACGCACCTTGTTTGCTACTTTAAAAGTTGTCCCTGATCTCTGCGTGAAGCCAGTCAATTTCCCGATTCCTTATTTCTGGTACATGTATACGATCTGAAATAATTTTTCGTAAAAATGATGGGGGCGAATGGGGATGATGGTAGATCGCCATTCTAGACATAACGAAATGGCATGAAATATAATGAAAATCAAGTACAGAAATCAAATTACAAAATTAGAAGTGCAACAGCATCATAATTGGTGTTTTGTGTTGCGTGATTCTAACCGCTAGATGACAAAGTTTAAAAAAGGGGCGGGGAGAAAAGAATGGAGGCAAAACCATTCGCCATATCCCATATGAGTTGTTAATGCTCCGGGGTTAGTATAGGCTACATTATTTCTGAATTTTTGTTTTATTTTTAATTTGCCCGATTCAATAATAGATAAAAGGTTTGATGCAGGTTTACGGAGCTATTATTTTACATTTGATTTGAAGGTTAGGTTTGATTGCAAGTTAGATTTGATAAATCTAATATCCCTGGTTTGACGCTATGTTACCCTTTGATGTTTGTTTAGATAAGTGTTTTATATAATGTTGTTTGTTTAATTATAGATTGATGTTAAATGATAGGTTTGTTGTTAAAAAGGTACAACGGCACCCTATGGGGTGCCGTTTTTCCCTTTATACAACATATCTATCGTTTAATTTATTTCAACTCCGTGTCATCATTAAACATATAAATTTGCATTGATATATTATTAAACCTACCAATTCATACTTTGATATCAAGAAATCAACCATACTATTTGTATAAATTGATTAAACATTAATTAATTAATTAAATACATTTCAAACATGAATCAAACATTAATAAATCAATAAAATTCATATCAAACATGAATCAAATCAATTTAACAAAATAATCGAGGGAAAGAATCATTAACGTGAAAATGGGAAACATTTATTATTTAAGTGGAAAAAGGAATAATATTAAATGATTCTACCGATTCCATAAAATTAATAATTTAACTTCGAATTCAAGTTGTTAAAAAAGACAGCAACCTAGCGGTTTATAAATGCTTCATTCGCTCACCCCCTTTATAGCCAGGGAACGGGAGCGGAGAGCGAGCGGTGCGATAGCGCCATCATCTTGGAATAAGCAATTCATTTTATCGTATTATTTACGAAACGTGCAAGCGCTAAAATATATTTAAAGTTAGGCCTACTTAACACGCATCGCATCAAATTTTATTAACAGGCGTAACAATGAAAACGATTGCGGTGACTGGTCGGAAGAGTAGCGCTTGCCCGTCCGTTATTTTAGCGCTTACCGCGCGTCCGTTCGCGATTTTAGTGCTAAGCGTCGCCCATTTGCTTTTTTTAGGCCGCTCACTGCGCGAAAAATTATTAAGTCAAATTTTTCGCGCTATAGATCTAGCGCTATGTAAGCGCGCATGTCGCTTATCATTTACTTTAAAATTCACACGATGCGCTAAATTTAGTGCAATTCATTTTATCATATAATTTATAAAACACGCATTGTAAATATTTAGCGCTAGATCATGTCACCTTTTTGCGGCTAATACAGTATCATGCCGATTATACACAGCTCAATAGAAGCTTGTCCGCCTTTTTCCTTCCGTCCGATATCCATCCGCCCACATAGGCCTGTATACACTGATTTTCCCGATATATTAGAGCAATTAATTTCAGCCTAAAATTTGCAAGAAGTGTTCCCCTTTAGTTAAATTTAGTGCGATGCAAATGCGCTAAATATTTTCTCTCCTGCAACACGGCCAACTGGAACTTGTCCCGCAGCGTCAGCTCAGTGGGCGAGATACACAGCGACACTTTCTCTATGCATTTACTGCCAAAACATGGACCGAAACGTTCGGCACGGATTTCAACAGAACGGAAAGGATAGGGGCTTAGTCAAGAAGTAGGACACCGATTTGATGCTCGTCGAGTCGACGATAAACGAACAGAAGCAGCATAATAATAAAAAATTTACGTACGGGAAATGTATATATATGTATAAACGACCGAAATCTGTCCCCTTTTTTATGTTCATATAAACAACCATTCGATGGTTTTGAATGAGCTTGTGTTTTTTTTTTCTCCGCTTTTAGACGGTTACTTTTTTTCGCAAGAGGAAGACGGATCGGTGCTTCGAAAATGGACATCTAGTTCGAGCCTACGATGTCACTGCCTTGATGTCAATGCTTGCTGCTTATATGAAATTTTTTTTTAAAGAAACACACAAACGAACGAACGAAACAATACAAACAATCCGTAAAAAATGCAGTGCTCTGTGGTGCTGTCAACGAATTAGATGAAAAACATAAATTGCATGGGTAAATACCGGGTAAATAAAATCACCAAGCAACAAATTTCGATCCCCTCCACCTTTCATCCAATTATCGAGAAACTGAAACGGTCATTCGTTGGTGCTGGAGACTTTTGTCGACAACCCTCATGCTAAATTTCATCGTGTCATATTCTATAGTCCCGTTCTAGTCCCAAAATTGCTAGATAAGTGGCTGGCTAATTAAAATCTTATCAGCCGGGCAAGGCTTCGGGAATTTCCTTGTGAGGGTTTTATTAGTTGGTATTCATATTGATATTACGTAATTACACTGGCTACCTTACTGAAGACCGGTTTGGATGTCGACAGCTTTTTTCAAATATAGTTGTAGCGCCTAGACAGACGGTGATTGTACGAGAAAGGCGAGCCGTGCCAAATTTGGCGATCATATTTCATTTTCCGACAAACTGAGAGAGATTTCAGGCTTATAGGTCACTGCATTATTGTACGCTATTTATTAATTGATTACTTGAATATTCGATTCTTATGAGATTTAGTGTACAAAAATTTCTTATAATAAACATTGTCCATTTGATTTAATGGTTTTATAGTTACTCGTACTATTTATTTCATTTATTTTTCCTTTTATAATTTCAAAATATATTTTTGTTTGATTAAAAATTTTAAATGTCATTCGTTCTTTCATGGAACATAACCCACATCATTGTAGTTTAATAATAACAAATAATTTTATTCGCATCTTTATTCAATTATTTTTCTTGGATTTCCCGTTTGATTCCAGCATTTCTGATCAATTTCCTCTTTTTGAAATGATTTCTTATGTTTTTACAAATTTATATCAGCAACTGCTATTTAGTATAACCTTACCATTGACGTCATCTCTATTTCATTAATTGTTAATCGATTAATTGTGTTTGATCTCTGTTAGATGTGGTTTGATCGCTGTTAAAAACATTGATTTTTGTTTAATCCGTGTTTGATTTGGTTTGATTCATGTTTGATCCATTTGATCAATGATTGATTTTTGTTTAAATATTTTTCTATTCCTGTGTATGCTGATAGAAGGGAAAAACGGCACCCCATACCATAGCGACGTGCTAGCTCAATTTATCCTTGGGCAATAGCATTAGCTACTTTAACATAATGTAATGCTAAGGAATTTATTTTCTCGAGCCATCTATCATCGAGTAAAGCGCACACATTTTTTAAATTATTTACAATTAAACTGAAGTGAAATAAAACGAAAAAAATTAATAAAAGAAATTGAATTAGGGCATACGGTTATAAACAGATAAAATATAGTTATTGGTAAAAGAAGCGAGACAATGCGGGCAACGTAATCCCACCAAATAGTAGTAAGTAAATCAAAAAGTTTGGCGTATGGTATTGATGGATTTCTCTGTCGTATACTTCGTCTCAACTCTGGTAAAAGCAACGATGTAGAGAAGCCGTCACGAAGAATATAAATCTGCATAACCAAAAAAAAAAGCTACATGGAGACAGAAAAAAGGAAAAACGAAATAAATATTGTAAAAATGTCAATAGCGCTTAAAATTATATTATTTGAAGTTGTCGACGAATCGGCATTACCTTTCATTTTGTCGTAAAGTGACTTTTCCCGGTGAATGGCCCTTTTTAAATTTCATCCGGCCATTAAGAGAAACATTTCTCACAAAAGTTTGTTTTACAAATTCGTTACAAAGTCTCGGATAAAGCCATGGTTTTATTACATATTATATCTTGCACGCTATTGAGGATGCTTCTAAGTCCTTGGATTCTTTATTCGGCGACGTTTTCCCGCTTAAATATTCCTTCCCCATTTCCTCGCAAAGGCATTGAATCAGAATAGATCCTATTACATCATATCCATAAATAACTGATAATTTTCGATAAAAAAAAATAAAATAAGATATTCAGACCAACCATCTTCAGATCGGTAAGCATGGAAACCAGGAATAGAGGCTCTGATGTCAAGGAAATCCATAAAAGGCGCTCGATTGTTCAAATTCTCTTGTGCTGATCCATTTCCCTCTGTCTTTGTTGTGGATGTTCTTTCAAAGGTTACTATGTAATAAGGATTTTAGAAGTTATCGAGTGAAATCTTGAGCAATCAAGTTTAAAATGTAGTCATGAATCAAATACTTTTTGGCTCGTAGCTAATCTGAAATCTTAAAATCTGTCCTGATGGGTGATTACCGTCGGTATTAAAATTCGATCGCGATTCGGACCTTCTGTCAGAAGACTGTCTAAAAGGTGGTTGATTTTCAGTGCCCTGGCAAGCTTGTATGATCCAAATTTTGGATTTCCGTTCAATGAAGGACAATCGTTACTGTTGAACTTATATTTAAGTTCGTTGATATTCAAACTTTTTCCATCGGTTCCTTCCACGACATTCTCATCTCCATGGGAGAGAATGCAAACAATGAGACTGGCGTATGTGGAGAAATCCCGTGATCTTAAACCTTCAATATAATATAAAAGATCTTTCTTCTTCAAGTTTTCGAAAATTTCCACGTCAAATCCCAAAGCCTTGAATACCCCTGTCAATTTTGTTTGATCACGTTCAGTTCCGTCTCGATTGCTTCTTGACTGAAATAAAAAAAAATTTATTATTATAAATTTTACTTAAAGTGTAAACACTCAAATTATTTACATCATCAAAAATTTCTTGGTTAAAGATGACGGAGAGTCCCGGTTTGACTCCGTCGGTTATGTCGTAAAGTTTTTAATAATCATGGTAATAATTATCCGGCAGAAAATAATGGGAATCCAAGACTTGGATGAGGCTGCACCTTTCCTTGGGAACGAACTTGATCATTTGCTTCAAATTTCAAAAGAAGGTCTGCTTGTTCGTTTTGATTTGGCAGAGATGGATTCAACCTCGGATTCCACGCAGCACAATACACCGGATCAGAATTACTGTTGATTCTTTGCGAGTTGTTAAATACCGAAAGGATGAAGTCCGTTGGTCAAAACGTAGTGAAAAAAACTTCCGAGGACAAACACGTCATCTGCAACATAATCCTCTGGCGCTTTTATTGTTCCCGTTTCCGAAATGGGAGCGATCCATCCGTTCGATCCTCTCGGGCCAGAAACTATTGGACTCTCCTTTGGTTGTTTACTATAAGAGAAATCTGACAGCTTCACCTTGTACTCGTCGGGCTGATCCATGTCGCTAATTTTAGCGATCAAAAAGTTACTCGGCTTCAGGTTTCGGTGGACATATTTCAAATGGTGCAGATATTCCAGTCCTTTTGTGGCTTGCCATAAGATCTGTTTTGGTCCTAGTGATTTCTTGATTTTTTCCACAAAAATCTGTTCTCCAATCCAATTGGTTCCCTCATTACTTCTGGTACCGTACAGATCTTCCACGGAACAAATGCACCACTTTGTGATGACGTAACTGTATAGCATTGAAAAAGAATTTGAATTTTAGATTACTCTTTGAATATATTAAATAATGTGACGTATCGCGACATATTACATAAAGTCTCTGTCTTCTTCCATTGCGAAGTAGCGGATGAAATTTCCGTGCAAATTCGGTCGCTGTCGAAGAGCCGCGAGATCCCGAATGACTTCAAGATCTCCATCCCTCATCCTTGATCTTTCAAATTTTCGGATAAAGACCTTCAGCGTCTCACTTTCAAAAGTGCCATGTGAAATGCTACTAAATTTTGTCGAATCATTTTCGCCGTTTTTATTACTTTTCTCGTGTTTTGAGCAATATTGAAGTTTGCTCGATCACTCGGTTTGATTTTGTTCAGCGTACTGTCCGTACATCCTGAAACAGAACGGAAAATCAGATTAAGAAACAACTGGGGAAATGCGCACTTGTGTGTGTGTGTGGAATCAAATTCGACACATTTGAATATGCCACGAGTTTAGATTAGATTAGAACATTTGTAATTGTTATACCTGCTGGTGGTTGCCTTCGTTCATTCTCAGTTTCCTCGGCCATTTAGTTTCGTTTGATAGCTGTTTAAGGAGCGCTGAAAAAGAAACTTAACTTATGATGACTAGAACTAGTTCAATGTGTAGTTCGGCGTTCGGCCAACAGAAGGAGGGAAGAGAATGACGCAATAAATTTTTGAAAAATCAAACGATATCAGAACCACTATCTCGATAAATGTCCAATTTGTCCATTGAACCATGAAATATTAAATTTCTTGTCGACCGGCTGTTATATCTGCATCAGTCGAGTTCACGAGATAAGAAAGAAAAAAACAATTTGGTGTGAATATGTGCGGTTCAAGAGCTCCGGCAACACTAAAGAAAGGGAATGACTGAACTACTTATTATAAATAAGTGATTTGATTAGAAAATTTTGACGTCGTCAGCAGTCACGACATCTACAACACTTTTTTCAATCTAATATGTTGACGGTGATATATGTAACGTGAAGGTGGCAATACTATAAACGGTCAAAGACGACGCAGCCAACGTGGAGAAACCATCGTTAAATACGTTATATATGAGAAAAAATTATCAAACTTAATTATTAATTGACAAACAGGAGTTGGGGGATTGAATATCATATGGGTTTGGGTATGAGGTTTTTGTGGACGCTTCAACATGTTTTTGTGATTTAATAATACACTCTGATGAGTGCAAGGCAAGAATGTTTGAGAAAAGAAGAAAATGAATTATTATAAATGTTAGTTATAATTCAGATTAGATTGTGACTACATATTATTTTACTGAACTTATTTATTGACTGCCCAAACATTGGATTGCTCAATTCATTTGTTTTAGTCGCATACAAATTTGAGGAACAAGTTCAACAAAATACAAGTTTTGTCTGGTATTAAATAGCCAAACAGTGCTTTCTAATGATAGAAATGTGCTGCCATTGATATACAAAAATGGGACTTAAAATTATATAATACAAAATAGGATGAATTTACTTCTTGGTTAATAAAATGTGCTGGGGATGTTCTGTTTTTCTTTAATAGTTTTCTTGAATTTAAAGTTGGACAAGCTTTTGAATTTCTATCCTCGTATCCGACGTGCTAGCTGAATATCCTTGGGCATGATGGTGACACGACTGGCATGAAGAGCACACAGATTGGTGTCTTCAAATAGGCCCACCAAAAATGCCTCGCTGGCCTCCTGCAAGGTGCCAATGGCTCCACTCTGGAATCTCAAGTTCAGTTTGAAGTCCTTCGAGATTTCGCGAACAAGTCGTTGGAAACGAACTCTCGGGATGAGAAGATTGGTCGAGTTTTGGTAGCGACGAATCTCCTTGAGAGCCAGGGCACCAGGACGATAGTGATGTAGATGCTTCTTCTTCTTCAAAAGTTCAGTTTTCAAGCCACTTTGATTGGCGATACGTTGGGAGTGCCTTCCTTTGATTTTCTTCTGTGCGGCAAGGGCAGTAAGTTGGCCAGCAGCACGGGTCGATTTGCGAGCAGTTTGCTTTTCTCGTACCATTTTAATCGAATGAGTTCTTTGCAAAACGTTTCTGAGTTCTGACAGACAGTTGTGTTTTCCTATAGGCTAACCAACGCTTTCCCCTTGTTTACGCTTTTGGTTAAAGTTAAAGGATTTTTAAGGCTATCACTAGGTGGCGTTTGACCGACATAAAAAATAGCAAACTAGTTTTAAAAAAGAATGTGATCTTTGTTCATATTATATTACTGTCCAAACAACTTCGGGAAATATCCATTTTTCAAAAGTATCAAATCTCTTATAAATTTTACGAATTGTTATAAAAAAAATTAAAGCGAATGCACATTCTTCGGTTCAATTTCTCGATAAATATTGTCGAGCCCCGAATCCCGAAATAGAAATCAAAATAAACTCGAGAAAACAACAGAGGAGGGGGGAAACAAATTTTGTAGAATAGAACAAATTCGAGGTCTCGTGTCTCTGATGATGCCACCGAGTAATAATAACTATGCGAATTTTCTGATGTTTGGCCGTCGCTCCAGAATTTGTCGTGGGACATCCCAGACGTTTGCCGAGCGATGCGTTTGGGTTATCTGGTCGAGTGGACGTGGAATGATTACCCATTGGAGCAATTCAAAATGTCCTCCGGCCAGTTTCGCTTTATTTTAAAATTAAATTTAAAAAAGAAAATACGATTGAAATTCAAGCACATAAAAAAAAACCATTTTCGTTTTCTTTAAAACAAAAAAAAAATTTGTTTGACTGTTCCAGTTCTATTCTTCACGTTTCGGATGGATGCATGGAACCGTTTATCGCTCGCGTTCCGAGTCGATCCCCCAAACTGATGATCCCGATTCCATCCTATATTATGGCATTTCCATCTGCTGAGAAGATAATTGTAAAAATAAATTTCAAATTTTCCGCCAACAAATTGTATTCTTTGTTCAGGAACAGTCACGATTAAAGTTTTAATTCTTGATTACAAAACAAAATAAGGTGAGAAACGGTACTGAATGGAGCGAAGTGTAAATAAAAATCCACGGCTTATTTCGGGCCAACGACACGGGCCAACTTCAACAGCGGTTGAAAAATGTGAATCCACAACGACACTGGTAAACTGCGATTCAATCTTTCTTGCACTTCAGCTTCTTCCAAATGAGACACGTACTGCGGAAACGGCTCGGGGAAACCCAGCGATCGGGCGTAAGTGGCGTGATCTGTAAGAGCAGCGATGAAATGGCCCGTTTCGTCACTTATTCCGTCGCTGTTCTCGTCAGCACTGCCGACGGCTTGGCGAAGTTTCCAACACGGGCGGAGATCGCTGCTCAATTTCCTTTTCTTCTTGGCCGTTTTCTGGGTCAGCTGGACGACCGAGTAATGCTCCAAATAGGCTGGAGCTTTAATTGTTTTCATCTTGCTTCTGGTATCGCGCTGGAAAAGCATCCGGTCGTGTTTCTCCTGCCAGTTGGCTGGCAGAGGTTGGTTTATGGCCTGTGGGCATCGCATTACAATGTACAGTAAGACCTTTTATTTTAAAAAGACTCAGGAGCCTTCAAATATGTTTATACCACGATATCTTCAAGAATCCAAGGGTATTTGATGAAAAAAGGCTCTCGGCTGAGCGGAAGACAGGAAATGGACGAATGGTCGTTGTTGATGACTTGCTCCAATTGCGGATTAAAATTCTGTTCAGGAATATTAGTCCATCTAATAAAATCAAAATTCCGCTTTATAGCTTTACGTTTGAAATTATTTTTACAATTTTTTAAAATACGGACACCAGACGATGTTTGGTGGAGCCTTGGGCATCCTTCATGTCAAATGTGATCGGTTCCATCTGGAGAAATCTGAAAAAAAGAAAGAAAATGTATTATAGCTCTCTAAGCAGATATTTTCCAATACAGCATTTCAAACCTCGAAATGATTATGTGGTAACAGGCGACATTCTCCACGGCCCACAAGAGTGGCGTTTCCTCGTTGTTGCGTTCGATGCAATTCTTGACGTGGTAGAAATCGAAAAAAGCCTCTCCATACTCTACAGAAATTAGAAGAAACTCAGTTTCATTGTGATTAATAATCAAATATTACAGATACTCGTAAACGTACCTCCTTCAGAAAATTGTCTTCTACCCACTTCTCGGCCGGCGGGTTGGTGACGCTTGGGATCGAATTTCTTGGCAGGGAGGCAAGAAACGAGTAAATGAACGGGACACAATTTGGCCCATTCTTCGTCCTTCATTCGATTGGCGTTTTTCAGGACTGCGAATTCAACGCCGTTGAGTTCGTACACTTCGTTCCATCGGTCGTAGGCCCAATACTGATCCAATTCAAGTCTCAGTGAATTAAGGGCGTAGTTGACGGCTCCGAGATTGTCGTGAAGTACGACGACACGAAGAGCAGGTTGCCCTTTCTTGGACAAATGCCGGTTCAGTTGGACGGGTAAATCTTGGTGAAGGAAACTTCTCAGCTGTCGGAGAAACTGTTCAAGAATATTCTGTAAAATCGCTAGAGAAAAAGGTAAGTACTTTCATGGCCCAGTCGGAGCGGGGGTGAAGGAGGCCGTGGGATTCTGCCGTGAAACTGGCGCAGAGGAAGCAAAACCATGGCGTCTTCTGCATGATAACGGACATTGATCCCTCACCAACCAGCAGCTCAACACAATACGAGCAAAATACTCTTTTAATTCATTAACAAAAAATAACTTTGAGTTCGTGAATCAAAAAGTTTTTAGAAAATAATAAAGTTTTACCTGGAACATGAACTATTTTCGCATACCAGACAATTTCCCGTGGAACCACAGATGGCGCAACTCACCTGATTAAAATGAATCAAGAAATTATTCTAAGCAATTCAATTTTATAATTCAAATTAAATAAAGCACTTACGTGAATATCGTCCTCTCCAATGCTGTAACTCGTTGCGAGAAGTTCATTCTGCATAAATAACATTAAAAAAAAAAACAATTATTCAGCGCTCATAATTAATTAGGAAAAAGAGAATAGACTATATCACCTTGCATTCGCGATTACATAAACTTCCAAAGAAGAGCGGATGTTCCATACACGGGCCCATAATTTCCACATGACAACCGAGACAGAAGTAATCCATGTCCAAAGTTCCGGCCTTGATCCTGTCCACCACGGCTATTGTAACAAGATCTTGGCGTGTTGAGATTTGACATAACAATTTAAAAGATGCAATATTGCAGACGAAGATTTACCAATGTCGCAATCCCGCGGGCCGTAAGTGAAATCATCTGCTCCGGAATTTTTTTTCTTCTTTAACTTCATGTTGTTGCTGCCCTGGAACAGTGACAGGCGATACTCCTTTTTCTCGTTGGCGATCCTCTTCAACTTGGTGTTGGTGTCTTTGATCCGGTCCATGGAACGTTGCAGCCATTTCGGGAACTCGTCCAAGACCACTGGAATTATTTTTTTCAGAAATGGGTGTTGATAATAAAGGTTGACGTAATAATAGAAAAATCATTACCATCTCGACTTTTGGTGCTCTTTGACGACGCCAAGAGTTTGATGGCCCACGCCTTCAATTTGTCAGCCGTGCCTTTAACTAATTTCGTTTGATCTCTGTTAAAGGCGAGTGCCTGTGGATTTATAAAAAAATTATATGTTTGATGTCAAGAATTGGCAATATTAAAAATTTATAGTTGTATTTAACCCGCAGGGCTTCTAAGACTCCTCTTTCATAGAGGCTGTTGCAAGCTTGATTTAACAGGCTGGCCAACCGGTCATCTAGAAAACTGCCCAGTTTTTCCGCCGGCATCTATTTTTAACTCACAATAATTACAATTAAAAACTTGCACCAAAGTCGAAAAAGTGTTGGGATATGTGAACCTCTGACACGGTTTGATGGCCGCCGAACCAAAATATCCAGTAACTAGTCGGTTTTCTCGGAGGTGGCAGCCCACAGTCATTGTGAGTTACAACGATTCCTTTGTCGTATATCGAGATTATCGACAAGCAAATATATAAAATAACACGAATAACGATTTGGCAACAATTAAGATCAGAATTTCTTAAATAAAAACTAATAAGTAAAAAAATAAAATTTAATATAAAGGCGTGACTTACCGGGCCACCAAGGCCAGCCATCTAGCTTAGCCCAGACGATTGTCCCCAGTCGAATAGATTTACGGGAGGCTAACGTCTTTTTTGGTTCGGCGACTTCACCATTTCCAGCTGATTTTCCTTCACTTTTGCTGCTGCTGTTGCTACCGATTTTGTTATTAGCCATCTTTGGCGGAAATTCAATTGAATCTAAACCAAAACTCCTTCTGCATGACTTCACTGCCCAGTAACGAACCGTAAACTGCACTTGAGGAAATTGCGCAGTTAATTTCTCCTTCCCTAACCTCCTGTTTGAAAGACGTCAAATGAGGAGACAATGAGGATAGAGGGTGAGTGGTGGGGGGGGGGGGGCGGGGGGGGGGGGAGGCTATGCTATGCGAGATGAGCCTGGGAAACTTTTTTTTTTTCAACGACGATGACCTTTCGCCATTGCGTTGTTTCAGAGATAAAATTTGCGTTTCTGCCTCTGTTTTCTTTCTGCCATTTTCAATTAAATATGTTACCTAGATGGCTTAATCAGAGACCATTTATTTTGAGAGTTTAAACGGAAATTTCAGTAAAAAATCTCCGATCTCGTAGACAAATCAGAGGATGTCATCACATGTCAGAAGTTGAGGTGCAATTGGGTGCAAAGTGCAATCGATCAAAAGATGTACTGAAACTTAGCATTCCATGATTTCAAGTCGTCCATTTTAAGAATAAAAATTGAAATTAACTGTAACGTGATTAATTCTTTGAACACCAATTGTTAAATTCCGCTAACCTGATATTCTGATATATTTTCGAGTCAACCTTTATCCACTATGATCGGTCGACCATCACGTCTATGTTAAACGCAATAGCTGTGCGCCTTTTTCCACTCTTGCCCCTATAAAAGCTCCCCAGCAAAAACACTCACAGAAAAAGCAAAATCAAAATCAGATGTGTGCAACAATAGCATCAAGCCGTCGACAACATGAAAAAAACAAGGAAATTGAGACATTTTGTCCAGCAATGAGGTATATTGGTGGGAAAACCCAGTGATAACTGATAACCCTCCTCTCGCAATCCCCGCTCCCGATGTATAGCCTATACCCTCGAGTGTGATGATGAGTTCCATTGGGGATTACCGACGCCAAGACCATCAGCAGAGAGCGGCGATTGACTTTAATAGACCAATCTGTGCTGAGACAGCACACACATACTCAAATTCTGTCAGGGATGCAAACGCGCAAGAGGCAGAAAACAAAAATAAGACCCAAGCCCATAAGGCCATAAGGTTCAATGATGTCGCGCCGGCTATTTTTTTCTTCCCGCCGCATCACATTTTCTTCTGACTTGATGTGTCTATTTGATGGAAACGTGGAGAATAGCGTTAGTATATAACGCGGGGTAGTAGTTTGATATTTACCTAATATTCAATTGTAATAATGACCGTAGATGAGACCGAGCGAAGCGGGGCGAGTCATAGCCGAGGTAGTGGCCGTGGCCATGTTGGTCTGATTTGTTGGACATATTGGATGATGTCTCCACTTCGACCTGGTGGTGGAGATTTCACAATTGCACAGGCCCCACGCACTTCAAAAAATGTGATGCTCCTAGGTCATAGGATTTCTGGTGACTGACTCATTTCAATGGGTCCCGACTGCACTGCAGCAGCAGTTTCCAGCAGCAGCAGCTCTCAATTTTTGCGACGCTATAGAACAGCAAACTGGTCGTTTTGAGACGGGAAAGAAAAAATAACTCGCCCCGGTTTAAAAATAGAAAATCCTTAAAAACTCGGAAAGCAATTTTTTTTTTTTTTTTTTTTTTTTCAAACGGACCTGCATAGTCTTGGACCGGTCCCCGGAAGAGAATAACGAAAACAACATTCGGGGACCTGTATAACTCCCACAAGAATTCGGCCACATTTAATGTTGATCCACTTGACATTGCCATTCTGTTCTAATCAGCGAAAGAGTTTGAAAAAATTACAATCGATTTGAATCACCCGCCTAAATGCAAAATGGCTAATTAATCAGTCGTCTCGTTTATACTGTTTATTATACATTTCATTAACAACTAGACTATCTTCTTTTGTATAGATTTCAGACTCGGCCTGTGCGCATGTTGTTGGCAGACTCTTTTGATTGGGTTGGGCTGCGATACGGCCGTTGAGGTTTCACACGGAGGGAAAACAATAGCACTGGCTGGTTTGGCTTTGTCATTGTTGGAACTCTTAAACGAGATTAATGAATGCCGCTCATACCAGGCCCAAATACGTATTACTACCTAATGATGATTTAGTTTGGTTAGACCATTCCAGGTGATCGGCGACCCAATTGCTTAAGCTTAGGTCGGCTTAAGGTTGTACAAGGTAATCGAAATGAGTTCTCCAGTTGTTATTTAAAAAAAGACATTATAGAGACGTTGGACGAGTAGTTTCGGTGGTTATTGAGCTTCCGTGTGTTGACAAGTGACATGCAGGGTAGGATCGCGCGGATGTAAAATAGGGCGGATGAATCTTTAGCGGTCAAGGTCAAAATGTCAGGATTCATTGAGAATTTTCTATTCCGTCACAGCTGGATTTAATTCGACAATATTTACCGAGAAATTGAACCGAAGAGTATCCATAACTCGCTCGTTTTTATTTTAGTAAAATAATTCGTAAAATAGATTCAATCCTTTTCGTCACGTAGATATTAAATAAAATGGTACATACAGACAAACCAGTAGTCAGTTATTTTATTAGACGCGTGACTCACTTCACCGTTTTCCCCTTGTTTACGCATTTTTAGTTAAAGGCTTTGTAAGGCTATCTCTACATGGCGTAGGAAGATAAGACATCAAAATTAGCATTGACTAGTTGTAAAAAAGAAAACAATGGGGTTAGTAGTTAAGTCAGTTTCAATCTAATTGGGCGAAGCAATGATGTTTAACGCGAACTTTGTTCATATTAATGAGGAAAATTACTGTCCAAAACATTTTCGGGAAATAGCTATTTTTCAAAAGTATCAAATCTCTTATCTATTTTACGGATTGTTTTACAAAAATTAAAACGAATGCATATTCTTCGGTTCAATTTCTCGGTAAATATTGTCGAATCAAATCCAGCTGTGATGTGGACGGAATAGAAAATTCTCAATGAATCCTGACATTTTGACCCCGACCGCTAAAGATTCATCCGCCCTAGTCTACATCCGCGCGATCCTACCCTGCATGTCGCCTGTCAACACACGGAAGCTCAATAACCACCGAAACTATACTCGGGCCTAGTATGAGCGGCATTCATTAATCAAGCCATGTTTCTCGAACTAGCCAACTTCAGAATTAGTTCGTCATTTTTCAACGAGGTTTTCTGTAATTTCTGGTTCAGTTCGTTTGTCACAGCCGTCAGTCGCTGTATTTCCACACATTTTAAACTCAACTCAGTAGCTGACGTCTCCAAATCGATTTTCAGTTTTGAATTTTCTTATTTTAGTGCGCATCCTAGTGGTTGTCAAGCAAAACTTGCAGCAGCAGTCCCACCAACCACCACTACGGTGCGCACTAGTCGACAAAAAGTTGTACAATTTAGAGCGCGTCAAATTTCAGCTTAAGCTTTGCTTATGCGACGTTGCCTGTTATACGAAAGTCTGTGTATTGCTGCTTTCTCTGTCGTTCGGATGGAATGGGTTCGTTGTAATTTCTCTTTAGACCATGTCATTCCTCCATCGCTATTCCTTTCTTTTTTCACATCTAGACAGCTGGCCAACAACACTTGCAGTTCGTCAAGTGTCAACTTAAAAATTAGTTGAAACTCCGCAATTAACGATTTCGTGTGACAGGCAACGCCGCATAAGCAAAGCTTAAGCTGAATTTTGACGCTCTCTTACATTTCGCCATCTGCTAAACAAGCGGTAAACGGGGTCCGGTCTGCTTGCTGATAATAACTTTACATCACAAGTAGTACGTAGCTATTACATGATCCTAATCTTTCAGAAGAAAAGAAAGCATGTAGAGGGGCTGATTTTTAAGACATTCTTCTACATAGGGCAACTGTCCGAATGCATGGATGAGTCGGAAGTGTAGAACCATTTTGCGCGGCCATCCGCGACACGAATTATTTAAAAAATCGTGGCGTATGGTTGCCATCGTTACGACTGGTATCTGCATGCCCCCACTTTAGCAGATGGCGAAATGTAGCCCCCTGGCTACATTTCAAAAATTGTGCAACTTTTTGTCGACTAGTGCTGCTGCAAGTTTTGCTTGACAACCACTAGGATGCGCACTAGTCGCTCTTCGAGTACCTAAATCCATGATTTCAAATCGTCGACATAAACTTTAAAATTAACTTTATCGTCATAAATTCTGTTGAATAATATTTGATTAATTCCGCTGATTTCATTAACGATTAAAAAGTTTGAGATAATTACATTGAAAATAGAAATATTCGCAAAAAAATAGGCCGATTGTGCTGTTGCGTAAGTTCTTTATTAAGTCGGAGTCTATATAAGGAAGGGACAAAGGTTACATGCTTATTGAGTCTAATAAGTAAAGTCTGACCACTGACTATTACTACTGACTATATTCGTGCTGTTGAAATATTTACAAAAATGGTTCAAGTCTTAAATGTCGTTCTTGCATTCATCGCATGCATTCACGCCATTCTTGATTGGATCTGGTTTGAAATGGTCGAATATTTTGAATCTGTTACCGAAACAGAAATTGAACCAGAATCTAATGAGGAACCTTCCCAAAATCGGGTTTCGGCAACAAACCTGATGCAAGAGCAAACTGGCCAGACCCGCATAATATTACCCCTACCTAATATTTTGTGGAAACCTGACCAAGTCTCTGCCTTACCCGACACTGTTTTACCTGACACTACCTTACCTGACATTGTTTTACCTGACACTACCTTACCTGACACTGTCTTAATACCTGAGTCTTTTTCTGAAGAAGGCCTAACTGCCTTACCCGAGTGCGAATCAGATGGCCGGAAATTCCAGCCACAAAATGAAAAGAAACCGGATTCATCAGATGAAACAATAAAGAAAATCAAAGATGAAAATTCGAAACTGAAAATCGATTTGGAGACGTCAGCTACTGAGTTGAGTTTAAAATGTGTGGAAATACAGCGACTGACGGCTGTGACAAACGAACTGAACCAGAAATTACAGAAAACCTCGTTGAAAAACGACGAGCTAATTCTGAAGTTGGCTACTACGAGAAATATGGCTTCGAACAGTCAATCCGATTTCAACGAGACAGAATCAAAACTAACCAAAGAGTTAACAGAGTTGAAAGTTCAGTTGATTATCCAGCAGAAACTGCTGGAAGAAAAGGAAGTGACTCTGGAGTTAATGTTACAGGAAAAAAAAATTACCGATCACATGCTCGAGGAGAACCACAAACAGGAACTTAACTTTTTTTTAACTGAGTTGACGGAAATGAAAGCGGAAAATCAACGCATTTCCGAGGCACGCGATGCTGCTATCCTGTCCGCGGAAGAATCCAGAATATTAGCCGAAGAACGACAAGTTGCAATCGATCTCCTTCAGTCGAATATAACTCAATTAAAAACAGAGTTAACTGCATCCGATTCTCAAATCGACGAGCTCAAGAAGGACAAAGCGGTTCAGCTGAGCAATGCCTCGACGTGGGCAGACACCGAATTACAGCTTCAAAATGAAGTGGCCAATTTGAAAGCTGATACAACGCAACCTCAGAATGAGACCCAGACCCTATCGGAGGAGACTAAAGATTTTCTCTTTGACCCGATTTCAACGCTGGTTCCAAAATTGCATCATGATTTTCCCATACATCTTGAATCTCTTTTTCTAGTCGCTCGAGTTTTGCTCGGAAATCTTTAGCCTCCTTCACCAGGGTCTCATTTTTCTCTTCTAGCAAAGAGTTTTTGCCTACCAGTTCCAAATTACGGATACTTAATTGGCTGTTTAGGTCTTTGAAGCGTTTCAGCTCCTCCGATAGGGTCTCATTCTGAGGTTGCGTTGAATTAGCTTTCAAATTAGCCACTTCATTTCGATACCGAAGACTCGGCTAATAAAGCGACGGAAACCGAACGGGAATTGATGAACTCTGATGGCGCGACCGAAGCACTGGACCGGAAAAAACGTACATGGATTGGCAAACTGCTTGCCAAGCGCAAGACTCAAAAGTCAGAGTACGAAGATGGGTTCGCCAATCTACTGAAAACTACAGGGCTCAAGATGGTGGCAAGGGCCAAAAATCTGCAAGTTCATGCAATTAATTTAAAAGCAGAAGGCAAAGCCCTGAAAAAGAAAGCTAAAACCATTCAGAAATAAATTTTAACTTTTCTTATTTTTTTTTTCTTATTTTTTTTTGTTTTTGCTATCTGCTTATTATTACCTTCCAGCCGGAATCCGGAAATGATCATTTTCCACCCGTTACGTTTAGCTGCTGTTGCCGAAAGAGAGTCAGGCATCCCAGTTAGTGCTCTGCCATGTTTTCCGAGAAGGAAAGTGTTGGCTATAGTATCGAGAGGAAGCTGGACATCCTCGTGATTGTCAGTTTCGACTCTTCTAGGCCTACTAGCGCGGCACTGGACTGTAAGGTAACGGAACACATCTATAGGCGATTCGAGTTCTCAATGGCACCTTAAAAATGTCATTTGAATTCGAACTCGTTGTTCTGAGTGTTGACATGAGTGCTGCGTAGTAAGTAGTACCGTCTTCGTAGGGGTGTCCAAAAAGAAATGTCGCACCCCTCCGTACGAAGCGATACGAAGGTACGCGTACGAAGGGTATTCCGTAATAGTACGCAATCATGACGTAATATTACCACGGTTTTAGGCCTTTAGTGGATAATGACGGTTGAGGCCGAGGGTTGCCCTTGACTGAATTAAGCTTGCCTGGGCTCGTCTGGGCTTGTCCAGACTTGTGAAAAAATTGATCGGGAAATCTAGCGGTTATTTTAATTTATCATGAATTTATTCATGGTGTATTAGTATGGTGGGGGAACTTTCGTTGGAATCGGCTATCTCGAATGAAGCCAGTTCCCGGACAAGAGGCGGAGCTTAGTGCAAAAGTCGAAATTCTTAACAGCCAATTGCAGGGCTGGTCGCACTTCTTTGGTGCCCTCTATGAACCAAGATACTAATTTCTTTTGTAAATTCGTCTGAAAAATAGTATATATTTTAAAAATTTACGACTATTGACATCAATTGGTTGCCACAGTGGCTAGAGTCCCAAATCGTTCACTTATTTTTTTTTTTCATATTTTTTTATATTAATTTTAAAATAATTAAAGCTTGAAAAATAATACTTAATTGCTGTTTTTGACTCTTTTTTTACGATTTTATAGCTTTATAAGTACACAAGCAATGTGCAATCGGACTTAGAAAATTTTCAGACCGTTTATAGCTCATAGTTCACCCAATTGTCCACCAGGCAGCGCTGATCAGGTGCGACCACTGGCTTCAGCCGAGATAGCCGATTCCAACAAAAGTTCCCCCACCATACTAATACACCATGATTTATTTATAAATAGATTAAATATGTGTGATGTGTTATAGTGGTTAAGCGACTGGCTTACCATATGATAGGATGTAAAGTACTAGTCCCGACTCAGAAATTTTTTTGACTGACTGAATAACTGACTCAGGCAGTCCACTTCAGTAGTCAGTTATTTTATTAGTCACGCCGTGGTCACGCAGTCACTTCACTGTTTTCTCCTTGTTTACGCATTTTTGTTAAAGGCTTTGTAAGGCTGTCGCTAGGTGGCGTTTGAAGATAAGACGATCAAAAATAGCATTGACTAGTTGTAAAAAAAAAAGAAGAAAACAATGGGGTTAGTAGGTAAGTCAATTTCAACCTAATTGGGCGAAGCAATGATATTTGACGTGAACTTTGTTCATATTTATGAGGTATCAAAACGGAAAATCCGATCCAGTCATCCAATGGCATCAACTGCTGTTGCTGGCTTTCAACGGGAAAACAATTGACGACCAAACAACCATCGGATGAATGAAAACGGAGCACACTTCCACAATAAACGCAACGCTTCGTTTGATACAATCGGGGCGATAAACAATTACAGGAACGTCCGTGTCGCTGTCCTTTTATTATTATTTAGAAACGGGAATACAAGAGACAAGACGGAGAGATGCCAGGGCAATCGAATCAACTCGGCGCAAGATGGGAGGGAGAGAGAACATAGACGTGTACACGTCTACAGCGGGATAGAATATAGAGTTATGTATCTAATATTATTGGATATGCTCCCCTTCTTCTTTATTTGTTTCGCCGAAGAAGAAGAAGAGGAGCACAGACGGAAGATATGGTGGCTGTTGAGAGACCTCTATAGTTAAACTATTATACCTTAAGCACAATTCCATCGTCAAGCCTCGACAGTTTTATTCGGTTTTATTATTCGATCCGCAGAGGCAGAGCACAGACGCCACATTATTACAACAGACAATCTTTTATCTCGTCCGCACCGCCGAATTTATTGTATGAAGGTGTTGGATGTTTCTCCTATCTGTGTGTCTGAGGTACATAAATCGAGCAAAGAGTTGGATGTATAATCAAAAAAGGTTTTTTAAATATTACGAATTTGGCGCTCTGGGCGTCAAGTTGGCAAACCCTTGTTGGCAGACGTGAATAAATATTAAAAAAAAAAACATTTGTGGAACCAGACCTTAAAAGGAAATGCGACTGGCCAAATTTTTATCAGAACCATCTCACGACAATGTCTACTTTTTTATTGTTTCTGTCCGCTGGCTTATTGTACGTACATTCGGGAATTTTTCATGAAAAATCACCAGAAAAACGTTCCCAGTTTTTTCTTTTGTTGGACAAAAAATAAAAATATGGCCGACAGACGTGGCGGATAGATTGTCTATAGAACGCGGTGCAGCAGACGTTCAAGTGCGTGTACGATAACAACAACAACAACAACCACCACCCAAAAGAAAAAGTGATGAAAAGAAGAAGAAGAAGGGAAAATTTCATGCTTGGCAGACTATATGGTCGTTGCATAAATTGGTGTTGCGGGTACTATTAGATGCCACGCACGCGGCCCCATATCGTTAAATCACGACGCAGAAGCGGCGGCCAGGCCGTCTTCTCCTCGCGATAACCGGGCCCAGAAATAAAACAACCCCCCGCCACCGCCGCCTGACCGACCCATCAAACGTCCAACCGCTTACGTCTCAGAAGATACGATAATGAAAAGAGTCACCACAATTTACAAGCTCACAGGAGGGGCTTGGTATATTATCTCTTGCGTGTGGGCGCCACAACAAAAGAAGAAAGAAAGAAGGACGATATGCTTTAACCATCTTTCTTGTGTGCGCGGTGATATCGGGTCTGACATGTCCGTTCCCCATCTCTTCTACATATGCCCGGCAATAGTCATTACAGTTACTCTCGCCCACCTCCCCCCCCCCCCCCGCCATAAGGTCCCCCCGCGTCTATTCGGCTGCTGTGTATGGGCATGCATGGGTTACATGCGGTTACATGCGACTATATCTCATCAAAGACGGTGGTGCAGCTTCACGTCCGAAAACCTCCCACCTATACACCACGTACAGTGTTGTCCGCCCCCTTCATTGCTGCCGAAAAATCGATACTCTACCACGTCCTTTTCAAGACAAACCAACTGAATAGAACTACACCGACGACGTATGGCAACGGTCGACATATATTACTCGACTGCCAGCAGTTTTATCAAAAGCCAACAACCTAAATCCCAATTGGTTTCCTATACCTTCTATATTATAATAGACGCTGTAATTATTGGACATGTCAAAACAAATTCTTAAAAAAAAAATCTTATTTTTCTTGGGCTGTTCCATTTGTTGATTCGAATCAAAAGAAATGAATGATATTGCATTAGATTAGGCCAAATTCCATGCGATTCGATGCATTTAAATCAAAAGACGGTGTGGGTGGAATGATCAGGAGTGGGGCTTGGCGTGGGCTGGCGGCGGCCCGGCCGTCGAGTATTGATCTCGTGAACACGAGCGCGTTCCCTCGGGCACTGACGCTCGTCTTTCCCCCCTACGGATAGATCACAGGATCCTCCTTGATACTCCTACTGCCTACACTGGTGATCCCAGCACTTTTTTTTCCCGAGTCCACCGAACCACGCCATCGAGTCTACTACAGCAGCAGCGATCCTAACATTGTGAATCGATTCCTGAATGCTAGTTGAACAGTGCCGAGCTAAAGAAGAACCAGCGCAGCCCACCCTTTTCCTCCTCCTCCGGTTCAGATAAAAGGAAGGAGGAAAAATATATATCTAAGAAAAGAGCTTACACCTCAATGTCAAGATTACATTCGTTCCAGTGACAGCGTCGTCGTCGTCGTCGTTGCAATGGAATAAGCAGTAGCCAACTGCATTGATGGTGTCATGCAACCAAGTAATGAAGCTCAAATACACATGACTCTCGCGTGCACGAAAAAGCTAAAAGGCACCATTACCGAGATTACGCGTCGACCCTCTTAAAGAAAGCGCCAAAAGGAGGAAAACCCAAAGATTTTGTGAATAAGAAAAATAATTTTAAAAGAAAACAGAAAATCTACTTTTATTTCCTTGAAGAAATAAAAAGGCTGAATATACCTATCCGCCCACGAATTACTTTGACTCGGGTTCTCTAATATCCAATGATCGTGTTTCTAAGTCATAACAACACGTTTCCAGGAGGAAAATGAATACATTTTCGAATCATTTCTGCTTAAAACTTGAACATGAATAGCATTTTACGTCAACAAAAGTCAAGAGTTTAATGGTAGAGGTTGAATGAAATTTTCCATACATATTTCATCCACTGTATGTGTATTATATAATCACCTAATTCAACTTGGCTTTACATATACAACTCCATTTCCAGTTTTCAAGTCACCGGTGTGGAGATAAAGAGGGCGTGGAACACATTCAGCGATAAATTTTTCCAAAAATCACATCCAGTGTGCCTGCGAAATTGAATGAAATTAGACGGTCATATATATTTCAGGACGAAATCTGCATATAATTAAAAACGAACCAATGACGGCAACAATATCGGCGAGCATGTGGTTGCGGCCGACTTTCTCCAACGCGGCAAGATGGGCGAAACCTGGCGCCTTGATTTTGCAGCGATATGGGCGTGAAGAACCGTCAGAAACGAGATACACGCCAAATTCACCTGGAAATCAACAACAAATTAGATTGAAATTTGGTTCAAGCCCATAGACCACCATTTTCTTAATAAAAAGATACCTTTGGGATTCTCTACAGCCGTATAAGTGGCTCCTGGCGGAACGTTATAGCCCTGTGTGAACAACTTGAAATGATGAATGAGAGCTTCCATCGATGTTTTCATTTCGAATCGCTTGGGCGCCATGATCTTGGCATCGTCCACACGGACCTCAGCCGCCGGCATTTTATTCAGGCATTGATCGATGATGTGGAGAGATTCCCGCATCTCTTCAACACGACACAGGTATCTAAGAAAATAATGAAACTATTGTCTTGTGGTGCGACGACGAGGTGATGTGACTTTACCTGTCATAGCAGTCGCCTTTTAGTCCCACGGGAACGTCAAATTCAACCAAATCATAGGCGTCGTAAGGTGGAGTTTTCCTCAGGTCCCACTTGATTCCAGATCCGCGCAACATGACACCACTGAAACCGTAATGAAGTGCGTCTTCGGCGGAAACGATACCAATATCAACGGTTCGCTGTTTCAAATGCATTCGGAGAATTCCAATTATCTTCTCGCGCTCTTCAAACAGCCAAAAGAAGGGCGTCAAAGCACCGATATCCAAGGCGTGAGTACCGATTTGCATCAAGTGATTTAGAATGTTCGTAAGTTCGGCAAAGAGCACTAAATAATTGAGAAATATTTTTGGGAGGAGGCAAATTCGTCGCCGTCTGAATGGCTGTCGTCGCCGCCGCCATGGCTGTAATCGACTCCGTGGCCGCCGCTGATGCTGCGGCTTTAGTCGTCGACGTCGTCGTCCCAGTGGGTTGTGATGTTGTCCAGGGGATTCAATTGGTAATTCATGGGCGCCGTCGTGTAGCAGCTGCCCGGCGGGAAACTTCGCTCTGATCCCGAATCCGAATACCCCTTGAGAGCCGGTTGATCGAGTTCCGTGTGCGATCCGGAAGTGCCGGATCTCTGGGACCGTGTCGACCTCATGGCTTTCGTCCGCCCAGTTCGGATTGCATTCCGATTGCCGTTCGGTGCCGTCTCTTCTCCTCCGAGACTGGCATTGTACCGAGGCGATGGAGGTTTGAACGTGCTGGAGACGCCAGTCGATCCTGCAGGAGCACTACGCTTCGACAAGGCCGGACTAGGATTGGCCGAACTGAATTTCAGCGACGGTTTGACGGAATTTGGCAGCGGAAGCGATCCCTAAAAATATCGTTCAGATTTAAAAATTTAAAATTCGCGCGCTAATAGATGTTGATTTTAAAAATGTCCTTACGTCTTTGGAAGCGGAAGTGGATCGATCGCAATTAGGTGCTGGACTAGGTGGCGGCGGATGTCTTGGTGGCGGAGGCAAAAGTTCGGCCCAGTTGGGAATTCTCTGCTGCTGCTGCTGATGGCCGTTGCCATGGCCATTAGACAAGAATCCGCTGCTGTTCTTCCGACTGTGGTGACTGTTGTTGTTGCTGTTGCGGCTGTTGCTCCCGCAGCCTATTCGATCTTGATGCTCGACCACGTAGCTGCCACTGCTCGAGTCGCCCGACGACTTGCTGGAATAAGGGCCGTGGATCTGCTGCTGCCCTCGCATCGACGGATTGACCAAAGTTGTGGTGGCGTAGGCGGACGGAGGCGCCTGCATCTGGGCCTGCATCAGCATCATGTTGTTGGTGTTGTTGCGACGCGGCAGGAACGAGCTGAGACTCAGTTGGCTCTGATCCGACTGGTGCTGTTGCTGCTGGGAGCCGTGCTGGTTGAGCAGTTCGGCGTATTCCGGCGGAGTGATCCCGCTGCTGCCGTACTGCTGCGGCTGTTGGGGTAGCAGCGAGGCCTGGGCTTCCAGTTCCGCCTCTTTCTGTGAAGCCGAAACCGTGCCCGTTCGCGACGGATGCTGGTGGTGGTTGCCAGTGCTGCCGGAATGCCATCCGCTTGACCAGAGCAAATCTCTGGCGCCGCCGCTGCCACTGCAGACGCTGTGGAGTAAATTGCCGTCCGTTCCGCTGCCCAGCTCTACTTTCTGCACAGAGGACATGGCCTTGTTGCGGACCCATCGGCGACGGACAATCAGGGCGGCCACCAGAAGACACAGCGTGGCCAAAAGAACTCCGCCGATGGCAAGAATGAACCACGTCTCCTTGACCATCTGCGTGGTGACTTCGCCACTGGGCGGACGATTGTCGCTGTCGAAACGAGTGAACGGATCGTCCAGGTCAGAGTCCAAATCGTCGTGAAGGGCCGGAACCTGCGGATTCTGCTGGAAGCTCAACACCTCCATGCTGAATGAGGCGGGCTCAGAAGCCGGGCCCACTCCTGCCAGAGTCCACGCTGCTGCCCGGATGGAGTAGGACGATCCGGCTACGAGATTGCCGATAATGACCGAAGTCGGAGTCGGCGGCAACGTCATGTTGGCCAATAATGTTTCCGAATCGTCCATAAACACGTAAATCTAACATAAAAATGAATTAATTATTAATGGCAAAGGACAAAAAGGATTTTATTGATTTGATTTACTTGATATCCGGTGATGATTCCGTTGCGTTGGTTATGCGACGGCTCGCTCCATTTCACCAAACAGCTGCTCGAATTTAATTGGCGCACAATCAGATCCCGCGGAGGTCCTTCAGGAGCTGCACAAAATCAAACAAGAAATTGAAAATGAAATCAATTCAATTTAAATTGCTGGAAGGAATGCGGAACTTACCGGCTTCCAAGGTCGTCAGCGTTTGACTGTTGGACGGCCGGCCGTCGATATTCCGGTAGAACGGGACCAAGAAGAAAAGATAGCGCGTCGAGGGCAGCAAATTGGCCAACGTGTAAGTCAAGCTGGACACGGCCGGCTGGGACACTGTGACCACCCGGAAGGAAGCCAACGTCGAGGCTGAGGATCTTTCTTGATGGATTTGATCCTCCTCTGAGCCGGAGCGGGAGCTGCGGATGGGCCGGTACCAAATGTGAAGTCCCTCGAAGGCCGACTCGGTGGGTTCGCTGCCATCAGCGCCATCTAACCAGCGCCAACTCAACCGGACCGTTGTGGCATTGAGCGGGCGGACGGGCTCCAGCCGGAGCCACGCCAGAGAAGAAGAGAGCCGCTGTCGGCCTTCCTCCAATTCCTGGATGCCGCCACCACTGCTGCCGCTGCCGACGGATCCACCCGACGGCAGAGTCGTGAACCAAGGAGACACCGGACTGGGCAGGGACAGGCCGTGCGAGTTCTCGGCTCTAACGAGCACCGCGTAGGACGTGGTGGGTTGCAAGTCCGTCAAGACCAGCTGATCCGCTTTGAGACGACGGGTGATGATCCGCCAGCTCCGTTGGTTCGGTATCGTCGGTCCAGCCCACGTCCAGCTGTTTTCTTGATTCGAATCGGGGTCACCGCTGCTGAAGATTTCGACCGTGTAGCCCAGCAGAGGCGAGGCGCCCATTCTCAATCCGCTCTGCCAGCCGACCGTCAAAGAGTTGGCCGTCTTGTGGAGGAGCCGTGGCTGGGACGGAGAGCCGGGAAGAGCCATTGGATCGCTGGGGCTGCGCGAGAAGGCAACGTTCGAGTTGCTCTGGCTGGCCACAGTCAGGGAGGCCGTCCAAGCCGCCGACTGATCTCCGGATCCGATCCAGCAGGTGTAAATTCCGGCGTCGGAAGGCTGTAAATCTTCGATGCGCAGCATGCCCGTCTCGCCGGATTGGGTCATGCGGACGGACAGGGCCAGCGGGGCGCCGTCCTTCCACCATCGCAGCGGCAGATTTTGGCTGCTGGGCTCAGTGGTGCTGCAGGCCAGCGAGGCAGGTGAGCCCAGCGGTAGGGTCTGATTGGCCGGGCCGACTTCGATGACGGGCGGCGGCGGAGCCGAGATGGTGACAATCTCCAGCCGAGTGCGGGCCACCAGTCCGCCGGCCTCGCTGACGGCTCCGCACCACAGGCCGCCGGAATCCTCGCGCCGGAGTCGGTTGATGACCAGCGTTCCGTTGCGGAACACGTTCCACCTGGCGCTGGGGCCGGAAGAGTCGGATGTCAGGAGCTCCACGTTCGAGCCAGCGCCGTCGCGGCCTTGTCCTTCCCGCTGCCAAAAGACCAGCGGGGCCGGCGACCCGTGAACTGGGCAATCTAAAAAGACGCTCTGCTCCAGGAATCCGCGCACCTCCCGCGGCAAAAAAGCCTGCCCGCTGCTGCTGATTCCGGCGCTGCTGTTCCACGTGGGCTTTAAATTATATAAAGAAAAATCATTTTAAAACATTCGAATGATTTTAAACATAAAACCAAATGCATAATTTTTTGTTTTAATAAAAATTAAGCGGGCGAAACATTCGTGAATTCCGCCGGTGGAATGAAATATTCATGTGTACATACCGGGATTAAGATGGCCAGCTGGGCCGAGGCCGAGCTGGAGCCGACCGAATTCTCGACCTCGCAAACGTAACGGCCGGCGTCGGAGGCTACCAGTCGCTCCAGCCTCAAACTGGTTCGCGTTTGATCGTTGGAGGCCGGCCGGATCCGGTTGATGGGAATTTTGGCGCCGTCCTGTCGACGCCACTCGACGTGCGGCGGCGGATCGCCCGTGACGCCGCACTCGAGACTCACTTCACCGCCCAGCAGGGCCGTCGTATCTTGAGGCGGGCGAACTATGAACGGCCGAACTGTAAAATTGGGTTTCAGAAAAATAATTTGATAACATGACGCAACTGTTGAATGACGGGCTGATTCATCTAACAAAAGGAAAACTGGGCAATATTCTCCAAGTCCAATTTGGATGAGACTGCCAGACATTTTTCTATTGGGGGATACAGGGGCCTATAGATTCAATATCATTCCATTGCTGCGCCTGGATGGCGCAATGGATTTTGAACTGGAGAGAGAGTATAGTTCAAAAGATATGAATTGGTGTGGACTCTTGTGCTGCATCAATCCGCTCGGATGCATTAGTCGTAGTATCTAGTCGTAGTATCTCCCCCTCCCGCCATCAAAGTATGTACACACAAAGAGAGAGAGAGAGAGAGCTGCTATTATTATTGAAATATGAGAAATCCAATTTGACTCATCTCAAATCATTCAATATTCTTCTACATCTTTTTTTTCTCCACTATAGGGCCGTCCCCCCTGGAACGCTGAAAGTCACCCACCCCACCCTTCTTTTATTCCCCTTGATCCGCAGTGGGTGGCAGACATGTAGGAGACACAAGAGTTGCTGGGTTCTTCTACGTATGTGGATATAGATAGAAGATCAATAGAGGAATCGATAGAATGTTGCCGGGATGAATCAAATCAAAACGCTGGTTTGTGTCATCCCTGGCGGTGTTGGCAGTAGAACAAAAGCAAAGTCTCAGCTTAAACCTACCGTGAACCGATAGGAGAACGGCGGCCGTTTCTCTGGTGGCCACGACGTTCTGAGCCGAGCACTGGTAACGGCCCTCGTCCGACGACATGAGTTTGGCAAAGATCAGGTTTCCATTTTCGTCCATCCGGATTCTAAGATAGAGCAGAGACAACAACAACAACCAAACAGTTAAAACAAGTTAAAACACATCTATAGGTAACAAAGTCACAAACAACAAACAAACACGAAATAAATATCATTTAGTTTCATCGTAGAGATTCAACACGCAGGCCTGCGTTCTATTTGTTTATTTAGCGAGATGTGTGTGTGTTGTTCAAGCCGGAATGAGAAACTGGAAGCTCGATATATGTCGTTTTGTTTTTCTAGACCTGTAGACCCTACACATGCAGTCAACGCCAAAGCTAGTCGTTGGGCCTTTTTTCTATAAATAAAGAATTTGGGGGCCCGTTTCTTTCCCGTTTGAAATAGAAATTCCGGTCGGTCGCTTTTGATCGCTGGGTCATTTCGATGTGCTGTACTAGACTAATACTAAAGGGAGTAGGGGGAAATCGCTGGGCCGTACACACACCCTAAAATAGAACTGGCATTGACATCTGGGTTTTTCTTTCCTGTTTAGAAAATAACGTAACCAATTTGTTGTCAAAAAGGTTTGCCGACGATCGCCAGTTTTCTCAACGACTTGTCTTTGGGTTAATTGAAAAAAACTTATTTTTTCGATTGCTTTCCCCCCGATCCAACTCGATTTCATGCTCGGACATGGCCAGCGCAAACGAGGGGATTCACTCTATTCTCAAAAGTCTCGTGTCGGCTGCAACGCATGAAATAAGAAATCGTAGACAGTTTGCGGATGACCGCATATCAATTTCCGCTGAGAAAAAATAATAAAATGAGAAATGGGGAAACTCCAATGGACGGCGTATATAGGTGCAACACTATAGAGAGAAGAGAATTTCCTATTCTTTTTTCTGAATATGGTGGGAACCCTTTTTTATTTTATTTTACTATTTTTTAAAACATGCGAGAAAGGCTCAGCCGGCCCGTTTCTGATCCAACATATATAAAGAGAAGAGAAAAAAGAAAATGAATAACCAAACGCGGACCACATCCGGTGCAAAGCTATGCGGATCAAAACTTTCGAGCCAAACCCAGCACGGCGCACGGTGTTCAGTTACTAGACGGGCTAAACCATAACAACAACATTTTTCCTTCATCTTTTTTTTTTTAAAGAAAAAGATAAAACATTTGAAAGATATCGAGGTACTAAGAACCAAAGTATATCGAAAGAAAGAAATATTAATGGAAGCAGTTTGGTGCCCATCAGACTGGGGAAAAAGAAAAATCCTTTTGGCCAGTCATTTTTTAAAAGTTATGTAAAGTAGTTTAAGAAGCTGCCCGTAAACCTTGAATATAGTACCTGGAAGAATGATCGCGCTGAGGTTGTCCAACTGCGAGGTTGTCCAGCGGCTGGCCGTTCTTTTTCCAGCGCACCTGCGGCTCGGGATGTCCGCGAGGCGGCTCGCACTCCAACGTCGCCGGCTCGCCAAGAATCCCGCGCGTCGCCAAAGGAACCGTTCGGAATTCCGGATGCAAATCTAATGATCAAGACAAAATAAAATGGGCGCGGTTAATTTATTGTTTCAAACTAAAATAAAAAAAAGTCAAATAAATTCGGTTAACTAAAGCCAAAAAGAAAACAGATGAAACCAACATGACAATAAGAGTCTCATTAAAAGATACGAAAGAGTAGCGCCGTCAATCCGGAAGGAGAGAGAGAGCAGCCAGTGGGGGGTAAATAGGCCGGGAGCGATGGAAGCAAAAGAGAAAGACGCAAAATTGAGTGAGAGGATCTCTGATATGTTGTGCACTAGGGCAGGAAGAAAAAGATGTCCCCAACGAAGGTTCTGTTGCCGAAGAAAAGTGACTTAACGATCCTCTTTTGTTTGTTCTGTTTGTCTTGTGTGCGTGTTTTTTGATCCTGTGCAGCGATACACACACACAGCTGAAGGCATCGTGTACTAAGCTAAGCCAGCCAGCAGCCCCTGATGGTCGTCATCATCATCAGCAGCCGTCACATATATATACGTATACAAGCATTTGATATGTAGACGGGCACACACACTCACGGGGGGACGACACTCGCCATGCTGCCCGTCTGCTCCGGCGATCCATTAAAATAAAGGCAGAGCAATAAAGAAGAGAAGAGAGAGAGAAAAAGGGATTGAGAGATGGGCCAGCACAGCGCAGCCAGTTGGCTGCTGGGGGGAAGGATATTTACGACGACGACGTCGGATCTTCTGCTGGCTGCTGCTGTGGGGTCCGTCTCATATTTATCGAAACATGGCAGCTGTTTCGACAGCGTCGAGTGCTATGTGTGTGTGTGTGTGTGTGCGCGATATATCTCCGTATATAGTCTATACGTGGGATGTGACTGTGTACTTGATCCCCACATCAGTAATGGGTCGCGCCCGGTTGTTTTCTCTTCTCTTGGCGGGGAGAAGAGTCAAGTTCAGCCATCCGGGGAGCACAGCAGCCCGGCACGGCACGGCCAACCCGTTCGCGGTTCGCTGCATTAGCCATCCGATGAACCGTTTTGTCCCCCATCGACTGGCGAAACTCTACACTGTGTCGTTGCTCAGCTCCCTGCTGCACTTATCGTCAACGGTAACGACTCTGCGGCGATGACTGCCGATCGTAAAGAAAGAAGAAAAAGAAGAAAAAGAAAAACGGCCGCATAGCAAATGCGACAAGAGTCGAGCGCCAGTCAAATTTGTCAATTGGCTATTATCGAGGCAACAACCTTTTCTCTTCTTCTCTTTCTGCTGTGTGGGGGCCCTTGCTGCTCATCATTATATAATATGACAGTTGCAGCTGCAGCCCAAACTTTTGCTGGCACTGCCTTCGGTCTAAAAACGGACGGGCTCACCAAAAAAGAAAAAAAAAGGATTGAAATAAACCAAAAATGAAACATGGATTAGTTAGTTGCCATGTTGAGCCAACATCTCACAGCCTCTTGTCACACAACAGCACTGCTCTGCTCTGCTTTTTCCTCAAGTCGAAAATTTAATGAAGGTGGACGGATGCTAATCTCTGAGCCCAGGTTTTTTCCTATTTCCATCACCCCAAATGAGGTGGTAATAAATCATGGCCCATCTTATCGAATCTTCATACCTGCAGCAACAACCCAAAGGGACGAGGAAGAAGAAGAAGAAGCCCAAAATAGGAAGAATGATAACAGCCAACAGAGCAGAGGAATGAAAAGATAAAACCCCAAAAAGACTCGGTGTGTCTCTTCAATGGCCAACCAGGAGAGATAACAACCAACAAAAAGGGGCAAAACATTCGACAGCTCACACAACCAACCCAAAAAGAAAAAGAAAAAAAGGAATTTGACAAAAATTCAACTCTAAAATAAATCAAGAAAATGTCGTTGACGGAAAGGTTTGTCACCAGCCATTGCCGCCTCATCCCATCAATGCGCTTCTGTTCATTAGAGTCTGACCGGCAAAAGATAAGATATGGAAACTGCGAAAAACAGAAATGCCGATCTCCAGCTGCTGGTCCAACCCGACCAGCTGGACGCCAGAGATTCAGGAGCGGGGGAAAAAAATGAAATTGCAGAAATTGAAACCAAATTTCCCCCAGCTGGTTGTATCTGAAATGTACACTCCCCTAATGGGCATACAAATCTATTAAAAATGGGACGCGCTTATTGCGCAAAAAATAGAAATTCAAAATAGAATAGGAATTTCCTGTGACAATTCTAAACGACGCAGCATCTCGTCGCTCTCATTTCGTCTGCTGGCGGATCATCCGACAGACACACCCACGTTTCATGACTCTCTAAACATGTATAGGCACCTTGAGATGATTATTCATGAGGATTTGTCAACTAGTAATAATCGTCATCCATGTGGGCACGTGGGAGAGATGAGCGCAATTCTCCTGGCGTCGCTTGAGCGCCAGACGACGAGGCCATCAACAGTTGCAAGGGAATTGAACGGTGTGATGGTCGGTGTGACGAGATAAACACCTAACACGCTTCTCCAATGAGCGATATGCCAGCGCGCGTTATTTTGGCAAAGAACAAGGTTTCACAATCAACGCGGGAATAAATGAAGAGCTCAGCAGCAGACGACCCATCCATCACACAGCAGTTGCCGTTTAATCCGATTAGCTCATTTTCTTCTGTCCGTCTCGGGAGATTGAGTCACCCAAGTTGGGAGAAACGGCGCCGTGCCGGTAGATTTGGGTGGGGGCGACGCTGGGCGACGTCGCCGGGGGGATACGGCGACGCGTCTGTCAGCGCGTCTGGCTCACATCCAGACAATGACAAATGAGGTTGTCCATATTATAAGATGTATAGACACACACACACACACATATTCCGGCGGCTTATATACATGTGAGCAGCAGAAGCGTCGTCATCCATCGTTTCAAGGTTCTCTCTCTCTCTCTCGGCCAGCGCCATCCATCGCATCCGCCGCTGCTGCCGCCGCTCGTCACAACTGGCCGCCGCCGCAGCCGCCGGACGACCAGACTTGGAACGACATCAAAGCGCGTTTTCATTTTCATTTTCATTTAAAAAAGAAAGAAATAACACATATCCATCGTGCGCGCTCTTTTTTACCTGGCGCCCCAGCAGTCATTTAAATCCGTCGAATTTCACATCCATTACGCAATAGTGAATGAAATGAAAAACGAAACAAAAAAGCGAGGGAGAGAGAGAAGGACTCTGCCGGACAGCATGAAAGTATATCGATCCGTCTGCTATATACATTCAACTCGAGTGCCATTGTGTGTCGGTCGTGACATCGTGTGCCTGGCAACTTTGGCTATACAGTCTAGAAGACGGACGGACGGACGGACGGGCGAAACAAAGAAAAGAAAAGAAATATATAGGGTGGACTAGAGAGATGATTACCTTCATTATCTGGGCCCCCATTCCAGCACTAGCTCTGTGTGTGTGTGTGTGTGTGTGTGCGTGTGTGTACATACTTGTGTCGTCCCTACTCTCTCGACGTCTATTTGTATATCTACGTATAGTATTTATGTTTATGTGTGTACGTGCGGAGATGGGCCGGCGAGAGCTTTTCATTCCGACGCCCGACACGCACGAAATATCTAAGAAGGGGGGAATGACTTTTAAATAAAAACCAAATGGACCTTAAATATCTTTCCTATTATTGGGTTTTGCGGCTGGGGAGAGAAACTGGACGTGAGAGAATCGGAGATTTCCTGAAACACACACGACTGGCAATTAACAAGAGAGCGCGAAAAAGATAAACATAATAAACAAATAAAACGACAACAACATTTTCGGTTAAAGATCTTGGGCCTTTGATCGTCAAACGTCCGCTAACGACGACGGTGGGACTCTCTAAGTCTCTCTAATCCAGTTTTGAAGAAAAAAATGCTATAGACGGAAATAGGAGCGGCTGATGAGTTGATGTAGAGGACCATTAGTGCCAACGTCATATAATTTAGTCCTGTGATGGGCGCATGCGCATTGCTGGACTATAATAATACACACGGATATAATTTAAAAAGAAATGGGGAACTGGTGATCGTTTGGCATGGGCTCGCGATCGGTCGATGGTTTCCACAGTTTTCCCCTAGCCAAGATGTTTCTGGCCGTCATTTTCGCTCGTTTTCTCCCGACAAATGACGGGTGTTAATGGGCCGAGTACGTTGGTTTTGAGGGGTAAATAGACGAGTGGGTCTTTTTTCGAAGAAGAAGAAGAAAAAAGTTGTGATGATATTCCAAGAAGAAAATGGGGCCTCCTCTCATTCTCTCTGGCTAGTAGACAATTAACAGCCGTTATATTGACTTGTACTCTACGACTTGGCTGGTACTTTTTTCTTCTTCCTTATCTTTCTGACTAATTTTTCTTTTCTTATTGCCTTTTCCCTCCCTCCTTCCTTCCTTCCTTCCTTCCTTCCTTCCTTCCTTCCTTCCTTCCTTCCTTCCTTCCTTCCTTCCTTCCTTCCTTCCTTCCTTCCTTCCTTCCTTCCTTCCTTCCTTCCTTCCTTCCTTCCTTCCTTCCTTCCTTCCTTCCTTCCTTCCTTCCTTCCTCTCTGTAGGAGGTAAGAGTTAATAGGCCATCGCCAGCTTGGTTATTTTCTCCACTGGAACAATATCGCCGACTGGGCTATTCCCTTTTCCCCTTTGCGCACAGTTTAACAAACAGGGTCGAAAAAATAAAACTGGCGACTTATTTGAAAAAGTCTGACTCTATTTACTCTTTTAACCGCTGACGGACATGCACCTGTCTATTTAGGCGTACAGCTGTTTTTGTTTTATTTCCTCCTCATTTGGGAAAAGAAGAAAATCCACAAACGGCCGGAAAAAAGTTTCTCTAGTCTCTACGGGCGGATAACAAAGTCGTTTAGAAAAAGGCAAAACGGAGAGACTCTCGAATCGAGCCAATAAATTTTGAGCGATTCCGATCACCCGAGTCGATCGGCATCTTGTCGTTTCTTTCCCATCTGCAAAACGGGTCTATTTTTTTGTCTTGACTGGACAGCACAGCCGGCCCTTTAAAAGTCATTCGTTCCCAGCAGAAAAAAAGTAAAAAAGGCCCATTCGATGTGAGGGCCATTAAAAACCCAAAACGAAATAAAATCGTGGGGGGAAGAAAGAAATAAATGTACACTATATTACACACACACAGCACGCCGGATAGAGGATAAGAGGAGGAGGACAAAGCGGCCTATAGCCCAGCATTTATATATCGGGGAAATGTGATTCGGGATACACGTCCTTAAGCGTCTGGCGGCAATGAAACACAACCGAGGATGAAAGATTAGAAAGAATATAGAGGAGAGCAACAGCGATAAAATAAAAGAAATCCCCCCACCATAATATACATTACAGCTTTATATATTATACGGCCCATCCACAAGTTATACTATTTGGTTGTTTTTTTTTTGTATAGAAGAGAGCCGGCACACGTTGAAATATGTATCCGCCACGCCATGCCACATGAAAGTCCGCGATAAAATTGGTGGGGGGATTTGCGTCCGCGTGTAGTAGATGCGTCTGGGCGCTGTGATCTGATAGATATTTCGGCTGGCTATTTGACTACATGCAACCGCAAACGCGTTGCTGATGAGGGGAGGGAGGGAATTCAATTCTACTTGCTGCTTGGCGCTATTTATGTTTTAAATTGTTTACACACAGGATTTACGATTGCGCCATTTCAAATGGATTTTACGAGGCGTCACTTGGCGCCAGAACTTTTCTATTCTCTTCCTCTTTCGAGCGTATAAGAGAATAGCAAAAGTAGTAAGGAAAAATTCAATCAATAAAATGGCAAGTTGGTTAAATTACATTAAATGATAATAGATATAAAGGGGGGCCTTAATATTTATTATTGTCATTCATTGTGTCGAACTGTGCGGAATCGATTCGTCGTGGACAGTTGTCCAAATCGATGGACCCCCGATAACATCAGAAACGAGAGACCATCTGAACCAATACGACAAACTTATTTCTATTATAATACCATGGATTATATGTACACATATCATCTTGATCGTCATCATCGAGCTGCTCCCCTTATATCATCCACAGAGAGTACATAAGAGGAGAAAGCGCCTTTTGTGTGTGCTGCTGGCCATGTCTATTAGTTGCATTCAGAAAATATAGACTTGTGTGTACACACAGAGAGCGAGTGTCATTGCAATCTGCAAACCCCAAACAATCACAGCAGCAGCGCCAGCTTGGTCATATCAATTATTCATCCGGGTGAGGGGGGACACCCAAAAGGGGGGTAAAAGTCGAGAGAGGGAAGGAAGCCCAGTGACACAACTTGGCTGGACTTGGAGGAGCCGAGGAGCCCCACACACCAAATAATTCTCTCTCTCTCTCTGTGTTTCCCTATATTTTTCTTTCAAATGAAAATCCCGGCTGGGCATGTTGCTGGACTGCCGCTGTGCACGGGTGCAACCAAACAACAGCAGCAGCAGCGGCCAGCTGTTTGTTTGGCGTGCGCGTGTCACATTCTGGTGCCCAGACGGTCATATAAATTGCCAGCCAGGAAATACAGACACACACACAGACACACCTCTGACATTCGCCAAACTTTTGAGATGATTGCGCATCCAAACTTGTTGATAATAATCGATTGACGGTATAAATAATGACACTGGGCGCACTTTGACAGTGACGTAATATCAAAGAGAGGCCCGCGATGTAATTTGAAACGTTTGAAAGTTGGCGGCGGGGAAGCAAACTTTAGCTATTCCGTCAATCCCGAAACTTGTGTGATTGACAACCCGACACCGTCGTCTTTTCAAAGTGTAAATTGGTTTGTGTCGAGAGAAGAACCTGTAAAACCTTTGATCTCGACCGAGGAAGGCGCTGCTGGATGGGCGGGAATAAGAGATGGGCGGGCAATTAGGGCGGACGAAATCAAACTCGTTAAGGGTGTACATGTACATATCGTGTGCGCCCATCAGCGACATACACTTTCCCAGGTGTATTCACCTTGTATAGTAAGAGACGGGAGCGGCAAAATAAAAGAAGAAAACAAGCGCACGCGCGGGATAGAAAAATAAAAATAAAAGGAGGGCGGTCGTGTGACACAAGCGGCTGACAGCCCCCCGTTCACTTCGTTCGGTTCCCTTTTTTTCTTTCTTGTGTTTGGGGATGATCACGTTTCGGCAGACACCTCGTCTTCTTTCCTTCTTTTGCCTTGACGAGATGATTGCTGTTTGGCTGGAATAGGGGGCAGCGCTGCACGACAAGCCCAATCCCTCTGGCGCAACAAACTACATCACAGTCCCGTCTAACAGCTGCCCAAAAGGATCCTTCATATTTAAACGGCCAGGAAAAAACTTGGTCTCGATTGAGTTTGGCTTCAGCGGAAAATACAAAAAGTTTGTATTTAATTTTGGACGCCATCGGCACACGCACAAGTTGGGGGTAAATAAAGAGTCGAGAGTTGCGCGCACTGCAATTGCCGAATCTCTCATAAAAGTTGGTACTGGTCTAATCGCATTATCTTTAGACTAACGAAATGCCTTTCAACCTTTTTCTGTTTTGTTTTATTGGTAAATAGGAAAGTTGGGAAAGAGAAGAGTAATCAGAGGGTCGGACAGGTCGGTAGTTTGATGAATGTCGGCACAGCAAACGCGCGCGGTCAATATATTCTCTAATAATAGATGACGCGACGGGGAAAAACGGGCGATGATAGAGACGAGAGATTGTGCGGGGCCGTTAGTTTCATTTTTTGGCGAGGGCCCTGGCCGGCTGGGCTGGCGGTCCAGCCGTTCCAATCATTCCCGACCCCTCACATATTTTCCTCTGGGCCAAATGATGAATGTCTTGTCTGTCGACCGCGTCGCCACGTCTATTCCCCTCTTTTTATTTTGGTCGTGATCGGTCGTGATCAAAAGGCGAGATGAGGTCACGAATCCAATGAAGAAAAAGGGGAAAGAATAGAGGCGCGCGCGCCCAGTTGTCGAAACGATAGGCCGGCCCTTGCATAACTCTCTCATTCAAATTAGACGCGGACACGGCACAATATACAAGGGCGGCCAGGGGGCGCTGACACAAAAGAGAGAAAAGAGCTAGATAGGAAATAACAACTTATCTCTCTACCTCTCTCTCGGTTGCTGCCCCTTTTGGTGAAGGGGGAAAAGAAAAGAAAGAAAAAAAGATCCCGATGATTTGCAACCGAAACGGGCACCGGGGTCATCATCAACAGCTGAGCCTTACAGAAATTTCTTTCTATACCCTCCTCCGCCTATTATTTAGACCCATAGTTTCTCTTCAAGATATTTTTTCCGATTTTTTCTCTTTGAGTTTACCGTTTAGGGGGCCGATAACGATCGTTACATGTCCTCCTTTTTGATTGTCTTTTTTTTGAAATAACACTGAAATGGGACAGGGAAATGAGAAGAGAGAGAGAAAAACACGCCGGAGACGATAGTGTTGATTTTATTAAAAGATTTTTTGATTGTTTCCCTGTTTTAACTGCTCAAGTCAAGGAAAGCCAATCGAGTTCTTTTTTCTCACAGAGCCCACACCGCCATGTCTGAATGGACTCGCCGAAAAATGTGGAGAACCTACGTCTATCCCCCACTTTGAAATGAAATGGTGGTGGTGGTGGTGGGGGGATGTGGCCGGCGTGTGTACAAGAAGAAGATTTAAGAGGCGTGACGACCGAGTCCGCGTAGTGGAACCGACCCCGAAAATTCTCTCACCTGGACCCGGCCGAGCGCATCTCTTTTTCCCTCTCACTTCTTATCTTCTTCTTCAGTCGACTATTTTATTTTATTTTATTTATTTTTCCTTTTCAGATGTTACGTGGAAATCTAATTGCTGGCCGGGATGATCAAGAACTCTCATTGCTAACCGACTGCCCACTGCTAGAGCTGGGCCCATAAATCGCTAGGCTATTTCACACGTTGCACACACGCACCTGTCCCCTGCGGTCACTGATCTTAATGGGCCGTCGACTCTCATTCTCCCTCTCTCTCCTTACGGACGAAATCAAGCGGCAACCCTGGGCGCGTGCAAAAAAATAAATATAAAAAAGAACATCACCGGACCGGACTTTCTCCTATATACCGAAATTTGACTGCTAGCGTTGCATTAACGGTTGAGATGCCAGCAATGAAATATATTATGGCCACCGGCTCGAACGTGAACAATACCGGCACTTTTCTCGCCAGACCATCCGCAACACAAACCAACGTCAGACGAACAAACAAGATGGGGAAATCTCTTGATCGGCGGCGGTTCTTTTACGTTTGAAAAAATGGCTGAGGGGAGGTAATGGGTCTAAAAAAGTTGATTGCTATCGCGTCTCATTAAAGTTGGTTATTCGTCGCTGCCCAGGGATTCCCTTCTAAACCGGCCAGGCAGCCGCCGGATGGCGTCAATGTCCTTAAATGGAAGAATGGAAGCGACTATGCAACATGCAGCAGCACAGAAGCGTTTTTTGATTTCCCCCCATCGACATTCTTTTGCCTTCCATCTTGTCTCTCGAAACACATTTATTTATTCATTCGAATTTCACATCAGGCTCCCGGATCTTTTCTCTTCATCTCTACTCACGCAAACGTTTCTCTCTCTTCCTCATTGGCCAGCCATTAAATGACGTCCCACTCTCCACTCGTGCTCAACAATTGACCAACAGAGTTCACCCAACTGGTCAGCAGCCCGTTGCGTTTGATTCGGGAGCCGAAAAAATTAAAATTTGATCTAACGAATCCCGACATCCCTTTCTATCTACTTTTTCACAATGAAAATCTTATCCAGCAGCAGATGGGCAATCGCCCATTTCTCACGATCGTAGCACGCGGGAATAAAGTCAAGAAAGAAGGAAGGGAAAAACCAACAAAGGATAAATTGAAAATGAGATTGGACGGCACTTACATGCGACGGTGAGAGTGGCGTTGCGTGATCGGGACGAGCCTTGCGGGTTGCGAGCCAAACACCAGTAGAGGCCGGCGTCGCTTTCCTTGCGTCCGTGAACGACACGGAAGAAAAAGAGATCGCCGCCCGGCAGCATCACCCGGTGGCTATTGCCTCCACCTCCTCCGCTTTTGCTGTGCTGCTGCTGCTGCCCGTTGGAGCTGATGATGAGCTCGCCGTCGCGGTACCATTCGATGGTCGGCGCCGGACTGCCGTCGGCCGAGCACTTGAGCGTCACGGGATCGTTGCGCGCCACCGTCATGTCCGTCGGGTGTTCGGTGATGCGCGGTGATCGCATCACGCCTATATGCCATTACAATAAGAAAAAGTAAAAATAAAAAAGTTGATTAGGGTTTTATCCGTTATGCCACTATTGAATCACAAAACCCCCAAGAAAAAATAAAAATTCAAACACGAACGCGCTGGCGCATGAAACGGCCAAAATGGAGATGGATTGCTGACATCTTCAAATGACAAAAAACTCCTTTTTTTCATATCCATCAAAATGATTAAAATGGCCATTTTCCCGCATTTTCCCCCTTTTTATTTGGACCAACAGCCCGGAATCAACTTGATTGAAAAAAAATACGACGACGACGATGGATTGGATGTGTACTTCTCTTTCTAGTATACTCTGCACTTTTCATTAGTCGGCATTGAATCAATAATCGAATTGAAAGAAAGCTACAAGTTACTACATGTACGAGTTCTTTTTATTTCGTATAGATTCGGACAAAAGAGAGTCGGGAATATCCAGTGACTTAATACTCAATAGTCGAAACATGTTTGGAACTGTAAGGAGGGGGCCTCTGTCGAGTGTAGTTGTACAGAGATTGATATATTACCAAGTTGAAAACATCTGCTGTGCCCCACTCTATACACTCGGATGATGAACCCCTCCTCGTCGTCGTCGACTCCACCCCAAACACACAAGAGAAGTCGCCCAGTTCTCTTCTCTCAAACAGTCCCAACTGACTTCATTCATCACGATGACAGGGGGGGGGGGACCCAGCCAAGGCTATACACGATGATGTTGCGTGTGTGTCCGTGTGTATAAATATACACCGGCGCCTATTTCTTCTTGTTGCGCTGCCCTCCTCCTCCTCCTCCCTTGTCGTCATCGATTTCACGAGACCCTCCACTCCTCAACCTCTCAGCTGTAAAAATGCACGACGACGACGGTTTTTCTTTCTCTCTTCTCCGACCAACCGATTCATCCCCAGTTCGTTCCACCCCACACACTTTCTCTCCCTCCTACCCCATCACCTCTTCAACTTTTTTCCCAATAAAAGAAGAAAAATCGTAATTATAACAATGTCTAGTAATAACAGTTCAATATAGAGTGTGTGGGTTATTATTCCTTCCAGGTGAGGTACTCGACAAGAGGTAAAATATATCGAAGGGGGATCTTATAGGAAGAATAGAAGAAAAAAGTCGTTTGAGGGCCGTCACCTCAGACAACTCTGGGAGATATGCGTGTGTGTGTATTTATTTGGCCAGCGGGAGAGTCGCGACTCTCTCTTATATTATCTTCTTTTATGTGCGTGTGCGTGTCCGATATGTTCCAGGGGAAAGAAAAATACTCCTGGACGAGAAATGGGGAGAAAGAGAATGAATGAGCTGCTGCTGCTGGCCCCTTTATACCTGGAAGTGAACAACTTGCGCATTTTCGAACCTTTTTTTTTACTTTTGTCAGCGCCCGGTTCTTGTTCAACACGAGGAAAGATCAAAAAAGAAAGAAAAACTCTCCAGATTTTTCCTTTTTTCCTTGGCACTGGAGAATGGCATTCCATTGAAAGGGGTGCTGGCTGGCTGGATTGTCAGTTGCCATCGTCATTTGCTCTTCTAGTCTATACCGACCGCTATATGGCTTCCACCACGTTATATAACTCGTCTCTTCTTCTTTACGTCGTGTGGTTGTTCTTTCTCTCCCTCGTTTAATTTTTCGCCCCCCGTCTCCTTCCGACCTGAAAATGGTCCCCATTCACTTCCAGACACCTTTTTTTTCTCTAAAAAGGTGGTTGTGCGCTCGCTAACAATAAAAGAAGTACCAGTTCCCATTTTTTAATGAAGCAATTCATTGCTGTACAGTATATAGGACCAGGTATAATCCAAACACACACACACCGAAATGTGTGTAACGCATTGAACCGTAAACGAGGGTGTTAAACGATCACGGCCACCTGGGAAATAATAATAGAAATAGCCTCTATCTTTCGACGTGTCACATGCAGAGCTCCTCCGGCAGAGACATCTGCAGTTGCACAGTGTTGTGGACGGTATCGTGAGAGTCTTGGATGGGCTTTTATAAGAAATGCGCACTGTATGCAGTACCAGCAGTCGCTCTACTATGTATCGATCTGATCCGAAACATTTACAAGACGACGGCCATGATCTCACCCATCATCGCCCCTCCCGACAGCTGCATTTTCATGTCAAAATATAAAATTCAAAAAGTAGAAGGAGAAGAGCTGGCCGGCGTGACACTCAGGCGGCCGAGAGAGGCAGACGACATACAAGTACCGGTACAGTATCTAATATTATCTGCATCGAATTTTTCCACTTTTTTTCTGGGGAAGAAGAGAGCGAGTAGGAGCAGCAGATCGATAATATCGAGTGGCGATGCCAACACGCTCCAGTAGCTCCTATACACGTAAATGAATCGATGAACAGAGACATGAGAGACTAGACACAGACGACAGAGACGACGACAGCGCAATTAGACGCTCCGTTTCTCTCTCGTCTCGTCTCTCCCATTCGACTTGGCACTTTTGTCTTTGTGTGTCTGTCCCCACCCACAACCCCCACCGATGCAATCGATTTCCTTCGACTCACTTACGCTCAACACCCACCCACCCATCTAGTCGGTTTCAACAATCAAATATTTATATCAATAGGCAGGGAGAGATACTGTATCTTTTTTTACTTTTGGCGGAAAAGAATGTTACAGGGGGTCTTGGAAGACACCGGAAGATGTACCGAAGAAATCGTGAGCTGAGAATGGAATCAATTCAATTCACGTCGTGTTAGTCACAGTCGACAGTTGATCGGTGCATGTACACATTTCCGGTAATGCACTTTGAATGTGTAGTAGACGGATGAATGCGACCAATGCGCATGTCGTGCTTTATAGCCGAATTTTCCCTCGAGAGAAAGAATCCGGGACGACAAAAATCGGTACACGGTACATTAGACCAAGTGCGACCCAATGGCCTCACTCTCCTCGATATCGCCCAGATAAATAAAAAATAATAAATAAATAAAAAAACAAAAAATCAGACGACAATTTGATGGCGTCATTACAATTGGAGGAATGAGCCACTGCCATTTATATTAGCCAATTTTCTTTTTTTTTCTAAATGAAACAATTTCACAATCGGTGGTCTATTGTTCGGGCGACGTAACGACAACAGGAAGACTTGACTTACAAATTATACGACCCACGTTTCTTTTATTTTTTAAAAATAAGATTTTATTGAGACGAGGGGGCCAAGTCGTGAGCTCATATAAAATATCCCAACCCCACCCACTATACCCCATTTCATGTGAGACAGAAAGTCAACGCCACCGGTCACCATCGCGACGACGGAGCTATTGATATTCCAAGGCAACCCACAAGCACACACACGCCCCTTGTGTTGTAGCACAGCACGGCAATTATTGCGTGTGCCACACAAGCACGTCGTTCGATGTGTATACAAAAAGCTATACGGCAATCAGAGTCTAACCTTTTACACGACCACACAAAAGAGAGAAAGAAAGAAAAACGCAGCTCGTCGTTCCAACATCAAATGCATTTTTTGTTGCCATTAGACACGCGCCCATGTCGATGTGTGTGTGTGTGCCTTTGATTAGCTATGCCTCCGTAACCAACAGCTGGCTGCTTTTTTACAGCAGACGACCGCTGTCGCTCACATTTATTCACAAGAGTTATTTATGGATGTATCGACTAGACATGTAGATTCTCTCTTTCCCTCCCTCTCTCACACATACTCTCACTCTGGTGTGTGTGTGTGATCCGTATGCAGATGAATTATTCAGTTGCGTTCAACTCACGCCGGGCTGCTGCTGCTGCCCATCCGGTCGGCACATGATTCATATCTACAATAGACGTTGGCCCAGCGCAACCTTCCAACAAAATTCATCCAGCCCAAAAAAACACTTGACAATTTCGTATAGGAAAATTGCAGAAAAACAAAAAGAGACTCGGCCATATAGATGAGGTTAGAGTGAGTGTCGAGTATTTGCATTGGAAATGAAACGACTGTAGAGAGTTAGCCTTGTCTATAGGGGGGATATGCATAGATAGAGACCCGCCCGTTTCCTTCACGCCAAGGCACCCCCCACCAACTCTCAATTGCAATAAATCAGGAGCAGCAACAACAACAGCAACAGAAGAGGAGGTTCGTAGAATCACGGCTCGTTCCCAATCAGACGAGGGCAGACAGCTCACGAAGAAAGATATCCAAGGGTGAGGTACGAGCAAGAGTCAAACGTCTTGATTTGGGCCTATAGAGAAGAAGTAGACAGAAGGCATATCCGCGTGCCAATTGTTTCGGTAGTTTATCGGTGAAGCCAAATCGAGTCGAGTTCTGCTGTTGCTATAGTCCCGTGCCAAAAAGGAAAAAGAGTTGGAAGAAGAAGAAGGGGACCCGTCGCAGTTGGTTTGACGGAGTGATGACCGTTTCTCTGCGCTTGTCACCTCGAGTCTCCCCGTCAGAGCGTCACGACACATTTCCAGGGTGGCAGCAGCAGCGACAGCAGAGAAGAGGCTGGGCACGGCTCCACCACCGCCGATGTATATATCAATAGCACAAGAGTTATATAACTGCTGCTGGGCATATTTGTATTCCCAACTCGCTTAGCAGCTCACGGCCAGCGTAGACCTTCTCCCCTACTATCGTGCAAACGGACGACCGACTAATATACGAAGTGTGGAAATGAGGAAAGATGGAGAGGGGAGACTAGACAAAGAGCGAAAGAACGTCAAAGAGACAAGAGAAAATAAAACAAACAGGAAAAATTGGAAAAAAAGGAATTTTTTTAGCTGGGCTGGCCGCCCAAAATCGGTCACGAGCTCCTAGTCCGTCCACGTTTTTCTTTTGGTCCCGCCACCCTTCTTTCGAGGTTGTTTGGTTCTTAATGACTTCTTCACTTTGGCTCGGATGCAGAAGAGCATGTCGCGTGTCAGCTAACGACTTGCGTTGGGCAGAGAGACTCTCTGCTCGCACACACGAGGCTCAACACACAAAAGTGGCTAAAGTAGAAGAAGAAGAAGAAACGGACTGATTTGTTGGTTGCTTCTCTCATCTGATCCCCGAAACCCAGTCCCGAAAAAAGAAAAAGACGTGACCGGAAACGTTCCTTCACGAAGAAAAAGAAAAATCCCTCGGAGCACAAAACATGCGGATGGCTTTTGTTTTGATTTTTGATTTTTTTCTTTTTCTTTCCTTTCTGGTTGGTGGAGGGAAAGAATCACGTGAATGCAGACGAGACATCGTGATGAGGCATTTAAGAGGAGCCGGGGCTTTAAGTCTCTACACGGCGGCGGAGTTAGTGGGGGAGGAGGATCCGTTGCTGAGGTAACCAACGGCCATTTCTCGTCCCGGCACGTCGACAAAATGTAAACACCGTTTGTTTCTTATAGGCAAACAATCGAGGCGATTGGACGGGAAAAACTAAAAATGAGTCAACAATTTTTCACGAGACCGTGTGAATAAACTGCTCGTGAAAAAACGTGGGCGATCCAACGAGGAAAAAAAACAAACAAACTGATCAGCCTAAATTAACTGTTAATGAAGAGCATGAGGTACATACAAGAGCCGTCGCTTTAAAAAATAAAGAGACGCTCTTTTCTATAATACGACGTCGAGCTGGGAAATGAAATTGGATTTTCTTAGATAGGTTCCGTCAGAAACTCATCTCTACGGTGTGACTGGCTGACGTGTCTCACGGAATCTGAAAAAAGAAAACTACCTGCGCCTGTGTGTAATTACCTATTGATTATGCAACCATCTGAACGAGCCGAGCGGAGGAAACGTTGGAATTACCAACAACCCTGAGAGAAGATGAACTTTAAAAAGTTCCAAGGGGCCGAGCAGCACACCTGGGTGGTGGTGGTGAGGTAAGAAAGAAGGAGATGGCCACAACAGCCACAACAACAACAACAGACTAGCGGCCATCGATCCATCATTATTGTGAACATGTGTCTCGCGTCAGATTGGAGGGACCGGCCCATCACCACATCAGATGCCCATCATTGGAGCGGCCTAATTTCTGAATCTTTTCTTCATTTTTTTATTCGAAATTTCTCTCGTGTTTCTCATTAACTAAAATTAGATAGAAGGGAGGGAGAGCATCTGCTTTGGACATGTCGGGACAGATCGAAAATATTCTCTTGCCCGAACGCGCCCAGACAAATGAAAAAGAAAAAATAAGACAAGACGAGACGAGACGTGACCTTACCGTTGGCGTCAGATGACGGGATTTGATGGAGGAGGAGGAGCAAGATGACGAAACGGTTAAGTAATCCGGCGGGCGTGAGTCGGCAGGATGATGATGGTGCATGCGACATTTTCGACCTATCGATGGCGATGTTTGGACGATTGTTGGCAGCAAAAACGTCAGTCCGATGCATATCACCTGCTCAAGTCTAGTGCCAAATCCTCCGTTGCGTCATGTATGAACGAGAGCCCAGGTGAACGCCGATTCCAATCTCCAGTTCAAAGTTACAATCGCAAGTGGTGAAAATGGCCAACTAGTTGGTATAAACTGCACACACACACTACCTGTTTCACTCGGCACAGGTCTCAACACTCGGCACTCGGCACACGCAACACACAGACACACACACGACAGACACACAACTGACAAGTTCTTGTTGTTGTTTTTCAATCGACAATACTGATGAGCCGCTCAAACAAAACGGCTCAACGAAAGAGACACAGCCCAAAATAAGGGGAAAATGGAAGAAGCCCCCGCGTGTGTGGACAAACAGAGAAAAACAACAAATCCGTGTCCAAACAGAAACTATTACTAGGTAGCCATACTTTTTGGACTCGTTCTCTCACTCACTCACGCAACACTTTTATTTGGCAAATCCCCTGGCACAATCGAACGATAATGTTTTTTTCTCTCTTCCAAATCGCCCAGCAGATTACAATAAGAAGAATTGTTGTTATGTCACTGGTTGCCTTTTTCTTTCTACTGCTTCTTCTTCTTCTTCTTCTTAGTTGATTGGATTAAACTCGACACACGACGTCTGTCCTTGGCTGGGGCTGACGGCCGACTGAACACTGAAGTCTGAAGGAGTGAGGTACTGAGGTCCGTCCGACAGTTCTTCTTCTCCCTCTCAAAACGATTGGCTCCTCCCAGTCAAGACGCTAGCGCCACTCTACCGGTGTGGTAAGAATGAGCAACCGTCTCTCCGGCCAGCGCCCGCCTACAACACACATACATTATGATCTAATCAATAAGTCAATCACTATTGATCTTTTAAAAATCAGAAAAAAAGAAGAAATAAATTTTCGCAGGAAATGAAGACGACACTGATGTAATTGAATCGAACAACTCTCTCTCGCTCGGATTAAATTACTAAATAGTCCTTGATTTGGATTCATCACTACTATACATGTCCAAGACAAAAGGCACCGAAAACTCTACCCTGCTGGCTGGCCCCGTGGGCGTAATACGCGCCGATGAGTAATGAAGTTATACATAGCATTCGTCTATACTCTATAGAAATCTTTTCGGTGTTTTTTTATTTATTTTTATTTTTAAAGCCGCCGCTAACAAGACTGACTGTGTTTGTGCACACCACAAGACGAAACATCCTGGGAATAAATTTATCGACTCCTTTTTTTTATTATTTATTTTTCTATTTTTTTTAGTGGGTAGGTCCTTCTTATCGATTCGTCGTCTTTTGGCGACTCTTTCTCACATCCAATTTCCCCTCCACTTGTGTATTTTTCTCTTTCCTTTTCTCCAACATGTGAGCCTTTTGGTTTGATTTCATACATCCCCCCCCGCCCGTCCGACTGCCTGGTATATATTGTGGGGCTATAGACACACACGTTCGTATTGGGTCAAGCTCTCTCTCTCTCCCTCCGCATTCTCTGCCGTACACACAGAGACGTAAAGCAATATGTGAGGATTGATGTCCGCCGGAATCTCAATGCAATCAGCTGGCCCCTTTTTCTTCTACACCGACCCATGGCCGGCTGGCTTGCCATAGAGATGCCACAGTGGAATAACGATACAATACGGCGGCAGCAACCCACTATACGTAATGGGTCTCAAACTCTCTCCATACAGCAGCGGCGTATGTATAAATATCTATACTAGCCCCTCTGTACTATATAAGTCTTATATGGCGCATATAGTACTCGATGAATCCAAACAATGCAGTATACTACACAGCAGCAGCGGCGAATATATCTAGATTCTAGAACTGTGAAGCTCTGAGCCGGCTCGTTACCTTAGTAACAACAATCTTGCCTTGCAGCATCTCTACACACCGGAACTGCTTCTCTGGCCTATCCTACAAGAGAGACCCGTCCAGGAAAAGGATATAAAAGAATGGGAGTAAGAAGAAAAAGAAGAAGAAGAAAAGCTTTATTATATGAACCATCTCGGATTCCCATGTGCCAGCAGACCGCGCACTCTGAGTGTAGTACAGCACACACAGATCATTATCTACGGCTTTTATATCGCTGTACATGAAACTCTACGACTGCACAGCGAATCGAAACTAATAGACATGGCCTATTAGTTACTCTATTTCTATAGGTGCGCTGCTCTTAATGGGGCCTCCTTCTATTAGCACGTACACTTATAATATAAAAAGCGGATATGGATGATAATAGCCGGTAAAGGTTAGATTGTTGTCAGTGTCTTAAACTTTTTCCAAAAGATTTTCTTTTTTATTTGCCCCCTCTATATAATAATACACCAAACTGCACACACATAGTGTACCAGGTGTAACATTGTGCTCGTATCTAACAAGTCATTTACCCAACAACTTTTGTGAGTCTCCCCACCAAACTCAACTGTAAAAAAAGGAGAGATGAAAAGGACAGAGTGGGAGGTGGAATAGAGAGATGGGGGGCGAAGATTGTAATCGGAGAGAGCTACTATATAGTAAATATACACTGGATAGGATAGAGGATAGCGAGAGACCATTAGCAAGTAAAAAAAAGTAACAGACTGACGGGGTTATTTATACACAACATGCAGCAGAAATATAAAAGATTCCTGACTGACAGTTTTTCTCCCTCGCTTCTTTTTATTTTTTCGCTTGTGCTGCTGCTGCCGACCCCACATCCATCCACGGATAATAATAATTAAAAAAATAAAAGTTTCCGTATAATATGTATAGGGGGGTTAGTATAGTACGGTACAGAGAAAACCTTTTTTTTTTTTACTGGGAGCCTGGAATATAACCCCCCTCGCCGTTTGAAAGAGCTCTAGACTGGATGGAGAGGTACGAGTAAGAGCCGATCGGAAAAAGCATCTCAATTCGACCTGTGATGTTTTGTGGGTCGAGCGCGGCGGTACGTCAACTGACTCGCTCATTTCGGCTCCTGGCTGCTCTCTCTCTCTCTTCTGACTCTCGCATATGACCCTTTTATACTCTCTACCAGTGTGCACGTCTAGAACTCGTCGTAAAAAGAAAAAAAAAGAAAAAGGGTAAAAGGAAAGAGAGAGAAAACCATAAGGTCCATGAATAATAATCGCCGCCCGGTTTGTGTGTTGCTGGAACGTAGTCATAGGACGGACGCCATATCCAACAAGAATGTTCCAACCGAGAGATGTCGGAATATTTGATTAGGACCCTTACAAGGATGTGGGAGAGGAGTTCTCCTGGCCAGTCGACACGTACAGTGTACATACGTGTACATACGTATACGTGGACCGACGATTCTTGCGGCCACAACCGCAACATCCGAGAGGAAATTCCTCGGCGACCGGACCCACACAAAAATAAAAATAAATAAAAGTTGCCCGCCATGTTTAGTTATTTCTTTTTGACACTAACAAAACTGGAATTTCTAGCCATTTTTTACATTTTTATTGATGGGGGGTGCGCACCGCCATTTCACAGGGGATAGGTTTTCTGCTCAGCAAAGAATTTTGTAAAGGCGAATAACTTGGGAATAAAAGTTTTGGCCTCCCCCGAAATAAAAATGAAAATCGAAAAAAAAAATCCGGCTGTGGCCATATGTGGATGGACTCAGCTGGAAAAAAAAGGCCGGCGGGCGAATCAAAAGGGCAGCAAGCGGCCATCGTAAACATTTTGCTGGGCCGGGCAAGCAGCCCTTCCCTCCCCCCCCCCCCCCCCCCCCCCCCAAAAAAAAGTTTTCTCTATACGGCGCGCAAAACTAACTATCAGGAAACATTGAACAGAGAGAGAGAGAAAAACTTGAAAGCGCCCAAGATCAATGCTGTAGACGAAAAAAGAGAGAGAGAAAAGAGACTTATCGTTCGTGTGCAGACATAAGAGTTACTTCCGACTCGTCCAAACTTCTTTAAAGCCACCCCCTCACCCACCGACCATACCCACCAGGCAGCCCCCGAAAAAACTAGATCGCACCAGCCAATGGAATGAAATAGGCGCAAGGGGCCGTGTGTAATAATAATACCCGCAGTAAAATAAAAACAGTCTGTCCTGTGCTAAAACGTCGTTAAATCCAAGACAAATCAAAAATAAGGGGAAACTATTTTCTATCTATTTCTAGGACTGTGAAATATCCTCTGGGCTTTTAAAACGATTGTTCTTATTATATGAACGCGGCGATGAAATGGTTGTGATCATTTGGTCACGATTCGTTTGTCGCTTAGACGAGCAGCTAGAGCGTGTGGGTGTTCCAGGTCAGACTGTAAAAGGGGATCGTTCTTTATCATTATGTTTGCCATTAAAGCAGATGGCCCGTGTTTAACTGTAACTCGTCTTTTATTTCAAAAATATTTTTTCCCCTTTGAGCTGTGGCAGTTCAGTCAAATGGAAAAGTGGGTAAAAGTATTTAAAAAGTATAAAAATAACTTGGGATAATTTTTTAAGTAAAAACTTGTTGCCGAACCATGCCGGCACATACGTGACTAGTCAGCTGGAATCGAATTGGCAAAAGGAAGAGCTCCGACCTATTATGGTCAATGATGGAGAGGGAGCGTTTCTCTCATTCAGTCTCTCGTATATATAGGCGCACATTGTTGGATAGAAATTCAAAGCAGATGCTGACCGTCAGCTTATGGGTAAACCCCTGGGTCGTCTCTGTACGGCCAAAAATGAAAAAGAAAAGAAAAAAGAAAAAATACGAATAATAAAATTCCATTCAAATATTTCTTTTCTTTTCTTTTCTTTTCTTTTCTTTGATTCCTTCTGTATTTTTCCTTTCGTGCGGACGGACGGACGGGCGGGATGTGCTATGCTGGCGGGAAGTTTGTCCCGCAAGAGTCTAGCTCTACACAGTCAACACTTGCGCGGGAGATAAATGAACAGGTCATCCATTGTTGTGTAGTAGCTGCCGTGTGTTATTTTCGGAGAGAGAGTCGCGTGCTGCTGCTCATCCAGCCAAATATTTCTATCGTTTTTTCTTTTTTTCTCTTTTTGTCTTTTGCTAGCCGTCGAGTCTTTTTCTTTTGATTTCTCCGGTTGTCGACGGGAAAGAAATGCAAAACAAAAAGAAGATGCATAAATATACGAATCGGTTGCTGGTTATTCGTTCGTCCAGTCGTCGTCTTCTTCTTCTTCTTGGTCGGTCGGCTTCCTTTTTCCCACAATGCCCATCCATCTTGTGCGAGAGCTGAATGCCGAGCTTCCACCCTTCCACCTTCTCTCTCTCTCTACTCCTCCTTGCTGCATTGTTGACGTGATCCATTGTTTCGTATATATTCCGGTTGGGAGAAAGAAAGAATGAAAAAAAAGCCCAAAAGTGTACATCATAGAAAATATCTACGAAAAGGAATTGAATATTGATGGCACGAACTACGCTGGCGACTAACGAGATGAACAACACACACACACACACTTCTTTTGGACTTTTGATTATTACCTTCTTCTTCTTTTCTTTTCTCTTTTTTCTGTTTCTCTCATTTCTTATTTCTCTCTTGGCGTTTCAATGTCGGGGTAAAAAAGTCCTTGGACGTCTTCCTTCCATTCTTTTGTAAAAACCAGCAGCTTTCCCCCTTTTTTCCGTCTTCTTCTTTTCTTCTTCCCCCTCTTTCTGCTGGTCTCTGCTGCTGGGCGGACGAACACGCCGAGGCTTTTGAATTCGGATACCTAATTGTTTTGGCTTTTGGCTCCTATGCGTGTGTGTGCAATGCGTACGGCGCGTGTCTGACTCGCTAGAGAGAGACAAGAGTCTGTGTACTACTACACCAGCATTCGATCCGGCCAACATCATGGGGGAAACAGACGGAGAAACAGACGCCGGCCAGCAGCAGCTCTTCACAATCTCAGATGCGGATGAGGTAGGGGGTTGAGCGCGGATAATTGGATGTGATGGCCGCCCATTAATCGCGTCATGGATCCATCATCTGATCCCGTGTGCATATATCCTATCCTACCCCCCGACTGCTGTACCGAAACGAAATGCAATCCATTTCCTTATAAGCTCCTTTTGGGTCGATTCTTTTTTCCTTCTCAGAAATTATCTCTGCGCTGGACTATTCTCGTTTGTATAGATTTGGCCCAGCGGAGCTGCTGGCCAAAAAGAAAAACACAAGGACATGACGAAGATATTTTGACAAACGACAGTTTTATATCCATTCATCATGAGGCCATAACGGTCAGCAGCCCGCGTCAGAAAAGTTCATCAGGGGGGCCGGGTGATGGGGGGACAAGAAAGGGTTGAAGAGGGTCAACTCCGCCAAACTGCTGGGATGACCCTATAGCACAGCACGTCTATTTGTTCTTGCCATCGATTTTCTGGCTCGATTTCACTTATTCTGACTGGGCAAACATCTTCTGGTCTTCTTGTGTGTCTGAGCACAACAGGAGATGATAAGAGTCAAGTGTGACTAAACAACCAAAAATCAAAGGAGGAATTTTGTTTCTGTCCAGCAACATTTTAAATGGGGGAACGGGTGTTTTGGCGCACAAGTTCCAGCAGGAGCCGGTGCTCAAAAAGTTCCAGGGTGCCCTTTCGTATATACCTGTCAAAAGGTCAGCTGATGAATGAACGGTCAGCTGCTCTAGTTGCTAGCTGTGCTGTGTGTCTCTTTTTGCGCTTAGATTCTTTTGGTCGTCGGCGTTCTAGTGTCAAGTACTTTGCTCGCTTATAACTTTTCTTTTGGAGGGGCTGTGTGACTTTTTGGAACTGAAATCGATTTAGAAGCCCCCATTTCCTCTTTCTCTCCCCAGCACTTTCACCCTCCCCACCAAGCCAAACAGCCACATCACCAAACGGCCGTTCCTCTACACAGGCTTTTGAGAGCTGTGCGCAAATTGATCCAAATACCAGACGCACATAGAGAAAAACAACCAAGGGGGGGCCAAAAGAAAAAAAAACAACCTGTATTATTTTTTTGGAGCTCTTGAGTTGGTTTCAAACCACCCGCGCGTTCTATAACCCCACCACAAGAGAATGGACTTGGGCTCAAAAGACCATTAAAAAACTAAAGTCCGGTGTTGCTGTAGTGTCTATGGTTTTTCCGCGTTTTCTTTTCTTTTTAGATGAAAATAGCCGGAAAAAGAAATAAAAGGAAAATAAAAAGGAAAATGCAACTGATACTACGCGACTCGTTGGAGCGTGCGGAGGAAGAACCTCTTTCGCCCTTGGTCGCGCGAGAATATCAACGTGAATGTTGGACTGTCGGGGTTCTAGCGCACTTGTTTCTCGACATTGCCGTTTTAGGTGATGGCAGCGCCAGCCAAAATTTAAAAATAAAAACTATACAGAAAATGTAATGCAGCACAATTTATAGGAATATTTTCTGGTTGTAGTGCGACACTCGAGAAAAATTTAAAAAAAAAACAGAGTCACTTTAAATTTCCAAGTGGAGCCATATACAATCCCGCAATAGGATGGCGAGACTCTTTTATCAAACATATTGCAACATTTTTGTACATTTCAACTCGCATTTCAAAAAGGATATAACGTGCTCTATTGGCGTATAGTCTATCCTTTCCCTTCTTTTCCTCGTCCACATTATAGAAATATAGACTTGTATTTATTTCTTTTTTGGCACAGTCCGTCTGGCTATTCCGTGACACTTGCGAATGCTTTTCATATATAACATCCAGCAAACGCCATAAAAAAGAATATGGCGACTTGTCAGCTCTATCCCTAAATAAGGCATTTCACATCTCGTCCGTCTTGTTCCCTTTTTTCTTTTCTCATCTCGATTAGGTCATGGCGCATAAATCGTACACACAGCACTGTCCAGCAATAATAACAACCGCAGTTTATAGTGTACACCACACTTCCCTGAGATGATGTCATCCATTCAATGGGAATGAACGGAGCCACCGTATATATATTCAATTGCGCTCGTTTCGCCAAAAATAAAAAGAAAGAAAATAATTTGAAATATGTATATTTCACATATTTCAACTCCACATGGGCTCGGGTGCCAAAAAGCGAAAAAAAAAACAAACAATGAAATCAACAAAATGAACTTTAAATCAACTCCTTGGAGTTATCGAGACCTTAAAAGAACCCGGTCAAAAATACTGATGCTGTAATAGAAAATGCTCTTCAGAGAAATGGGAAAAAGTCAAGAGCTCAAAAAAGCAATTCTCGAACATGTAAAAAAAGAATATGAACTTGAACAAATTGGGGAAAAAAATAAAAAAAAACTTATCCAAATTGAGGAAATCTTCAATCATCAAGTCTGCTGCCTTGTCTCTGTCTTGTGTATAACAGACTAAGTGAACTAAAAGACAACGAGGGCGCTAAAGTCGAATGTTTTTTTTGGTTTCGCGTTTCACTTCGGTGACGACGCACTGGGTCTTCTTCCGATAAAAATCGTCAACGGCCGAGTGGGTGACGAATTGATTGTCGGTCGGCCACCCGACGAAACTTCGCAAATCACACGGTCTCGGAACGGTTGGCACCTGCTGATAATAAAAGACACTTGAGCAAATAATAAATAATGTATACAAGAAAGAAATTGAATAGACATTTTGGGGATTGATGTCTATAAAATAAAATGAAAACCTCTCAACATGTGACTTTAGCTGCTGTACTTGATGATCCTTGATGATCTGCAAATCGTTTTTTCTGTCTCCCTCTCAGTTTCACACGATTTTAATTTAAGAGTTTCTTTGTGTCACAAAAGTTCTTGATTTAGACATTTGGTAAATTTGCCTAATGTGTTTCAACTTTTTTGTACAGGTACACAATGTTTTGCGACGTCGTCACCGAAGTTGAACGTAACCAAAAAAACATTCGACTTTAGCGCCCCCGTTGTCTTTTAGTTCACTTAGTCTGTAATACACAAGACAGAGACAAGGCAGCAGACTTGATGATTGTCAATTTCCTCAATTTGGTTAAGTTTTTTTTTATTTTTTTCCCCAATTTGTTCAAGTTCATATTCTTTTTTACATGTTCGAAAATTACTTTTTTGAGCTCTTGACTTTTTCCCATTTCTGTGAAGAGCATTTTCTATTACAGCATCAGTATTTTTGGCCGGGTTCTTTTGAAGGTCTCGATAACTCTTAGGAGTTGATTGATAGTTCATTTTGTTGATTTCATTGTTTTTTTTTGCTTTTTGGGCACCCGAGGTTACGTGGAGATGAAACGCTGGCCGACAGCAGTTGTACTAATGCTGCAGTTAGGCCTAAATGAATTTGCCAATCATGTTTCTTCTATTGTTAAAATGTTCTGAAATGTTATTTGAAAAATAAAATTTATTTTCCCGTTTTGGCTATTACTATAATAGTCCTATTTTCACAATATTTTATGCATATTTTTCAACTAGCCAAAAATGAATGGCAAATCATGGACTAAATTTCAGGTTAAGAGTAGTTACACTACTTTGATATAAAAGCCTATTTCTACTTCATCTGCAAAAACATATCTCTTCTTTTTATTCAGAAATAAAAACATTCAAAAATAGAAGGTTTGATTGTACAAAGAAAAAGAAGAAAGGCTATAAAACTTAAAAATTAAAACGAAAGGTTTTAGCATGTAAATTTTTTTTAAATGGAAAACCATTTTTCAACAGTGTTTTGTAACCCCCAACACGCAAACAGTATTTTAATAGCATTGAGATGCTTACCTTTCAAGACCGAAGCCAACAGTATACTATTAATTTATAATGTGAGTTGTAGCCCAATTCGATTCGATTCATGTACAGATTGCGTCATTGCACAAGTGTGGGGTGAGTCAAAAGATCAGGTAGCAGAGTTTTTTATCAACGTGTTGCTCTGTAATTGGCTCAACAAATTTACCACCTCTATTGGGGATAAAAGCATGGGCTATGTGGGGGATATGTGCGTCAGAGAACTAGAAATTTGAAATCGTGCATGAGGAATTGATGATATCATGATTTCCACAGAATATCCCTGTGATCCTTTCCAGAAGTGGCAACTCCTCAAATAACAGTAGATCACCTTCCTGAATATAATCTTGGTTTCTTTTTTCAGATCACGTCATAATGATAACAGAATTCGGCATTTTACCTCTTCTGAATATATATTGCGCATTAACAAAAATCAAAAAATTAACGCCACGACAATAAAAATTTGCTGTAATACGCGGTCTATTTTACGTTTCGAATTTCTGGTAGAAATCTTTATGTGTAATATTTTCGAAAAATAATTTATTGGTTGAATAATCAACCTAGTCATAGTTGACAGATATTGTATTTAATAGCTTTTTAATTAATTATTCGTGTTTCTCAATTAAATGAAAAACAGATTTTGTTGTTGTCAACATACGAGTGGAATAAACTGATGGCGAAAAAAAAAATTTAAATTGAAGCGCTTCAAAAATGACCATCCTTTTTTATTCCGTTTATAAATTCAATCAAGAAAAAAGAATAGAAAAAAAAATTCCTTCATTTTTCCTTTCCTTCCTTAACTCCTTGTAATTCGACGGTGGCGGTCAATTCAAAATTAGTTGAAGATAAAACCCAATGCGAAAAAAGAAACAAGACGCTGATCGATACGTTGGCGGCGGCGGTGGCGACGACGACAGCCAAGTGGATCGCAGCTGATAAAACAACTTAAGAGAAGTATAGGGTGTAGTAGTGTGATGAGGTATATACACGGCGGTGGGGTGGGGTGAGGAGTCTATGGCGTTGAAAGAAAAGAAGATAACCTCGGCGAACTTGATGGCGTCTGTGCTCCTCCGTTTTCAGATCGGCGGTAGCGACGGTCGGCGTCTCGGCACAAGGAACACAAGAAGAGAGAGGGGAGAGAGAAGAATGAAATGCCACCGCCACCGAAATGCGTCACGTTTTTCCCCTCTATATTACTGTATACTCTTCGTCTTTTATTCTTTCTTTTTTCTTTCTTTTGGGTTATGCACAGCAGCAGCGGCAGCAGCAGCCAGATGATATATCCTGCCTTTGTTTGACCCCCACAAGAGAAAAAATCTGAAAAAAGAGTAGGTACCGTACCCTATACACACACAAAAAAAAGTAGAACAACTGACGTGACTGTTAAGTCCATTTTCGGAAGCTACAAGACATCCGCGCTTTAGTATGTCTCCCGCGAGACATTTCGACGCTGTTTGCGCCGCTGTCTATTCTTTTTTCTTTGACTTGATTGAGGGAAAAATCGCAAAGATTGTGAGTTTTCTCTTTTCTTTTTGAGCGCTAACTGGACAGGGTCACTTCCTTCCGGTTGTCGTTTGATGGCCGACGCACAGACGCCTCTCAATTCGTCTGCTGGCCCTTTTTTGGTTTGTCACTCTTGTGGATGATCAACTTCTTTTTTTTGGGAGGTTGGCTAAGAAGGCCTCGGCTCTTCTTATTCTCCCCCCGTCTCAGGAGGGCCTTTTTTCATACTCATCTTCTCGACTGTGAGCTCTGCTGCTGCTGCTGCTGCTGCTGCTGTCTGTATGTCATTAGTCTCACTCGGATGAATAAACAAGGAGACCCGAAACAGACAAACCCGCGCACAGACCATCTCTATAGTCCGCCAACGCCGCCAACGATCATAAGGACGCAGCAACAACAAGTCCGTCCTTCCACATCCACACACGCGACAGCTTGTTATTTTGTTTGCTTTTCTCTCTATTTCGCAGAGGATAAGAAGAAGAAGAAGAACAAGAGGAAGCCCACCGATAAGACTGTTGAGCCTGTAGTTAAAACAAAAAGGAGCTCCATCCAGCAGGAGCAGAGAAAAACTCATTAATTTTATTTCTCGTTTTTTATGTTGCGCCCAGTTGTCGTGCCTGAAACATTTTCGATTCTTTTCTCTCTTTTGATCGGCATTCAGACGTGCTCGGGGTAGATCCACAACGGAATGCCCATAATACAGCAGATATACTCGGAAATACTTTCCTTTTGTTTTAGGAGCCTTTTTTCTTTCTATTTATATACGATGTGTATTTAAATACCCGGACGGCGGTGGCTTATTCTACTTCTCCGGGAATGTGCATAGGAAAAGAAAGAAATAGAAAGAAAGAAAAAGATTTACGTATTGTTTGTCCATGGAGACGAGAGAGATTCCCATTTGGAAATTGTCTAAACTGTTAGATTTTGTGTTTTGCCTATTTGGTCTCAATTCGGGTTTTCCCATGTGCGTGTCGTGTGTACCTATCGAGTTAGTTGCATGGCATCTCTGGATATGGAAGAGATCTACAGACAACTCGTTACGCACAGACAACCGTGATGGTGCGTGTCGATGACGTCACCGAATCTCTTAATCAAATTGTCCAAATTCGGTGCCAATCGTCTCCAAGCCCAAAGCCATTGGTTATACAACTGGGTTCGAGTGGAGAGTCTCTTATCGAATCTGCAACATCTTCATGTGTGTCACTCTAATTAGACCCTCGGAAGTTGAACGCATCGACTCGTGCGCAGTTGTCAGATGTGACGCAATGGACGCACATATTTGTGTGTGCCGTATTGGACTCGTGGATCTCAATTTTATTGGCGCAAGAAAGAGAAAAGAGAGAAAGTGAGTGGGGGGATATAGAAAATATCAAATAATAATGGATGGATCGCCCGTCGGTCAATCAGATTGCACCGGGCACACACCTGGAAAAAAGCAACGGAAAAAAATAAAAAAAAGAGTGTGCCATCGTCGCCTATCCACCACATAGTGCTGCTGGCCGCCCTATACCCAAAAACATTCCAACAGAAAGCCCATAGCCAAAATCCAGCGATTTCCCATTTGGAATTTGACTCCAGCCGCTATACGGTTGCAATTGATTATATATGAAACTGTCAATGGCTAAATAGATATACCGTAGGCAGTGTCGATTCAACGAAATAATGGGGTAATCAAGTGTGTGGAAATTAATGCGCCAATTTGGACTTGGACCATAAAAATAAAAAAATAAAAACGACGACGGGCGCATTTGTTGGTTATGTCAGTTGTGAATGTACGTCAAGTCCGTCCCATTTGTTTGTCTTCTTCTCCTGAAATGTTTGCCTCTTGGTTCTTATAATAAAATAAAAAAAACAGGAACGACCAAATTGACTCAAGGTGTTGCCAAACTCTCGACAGCTATTTGTTTTTTTCCCTCTCTTTTGCTGGCCATTCCTGATGTTTGATTCCATTTGATTCCGTGTTGATTGTTGGGAAATTAAAGCCCATAGCACAACAAGAGGGGAGTATACACCGCACATTCCTATTTTGTAGAGCTAACTAAATATAAGAACGGCGCTCCCCCCCCCCCCCTCAGAAAAACATCAGAGGCTCCAACACACACACCCACAGCCAACAACGCCAGCCAAAAGAATATTATAAGTGATAGACGCCACAGCAGAGTCAAAATCACTGGGCAATGTGTGGCCAGACAAAGACGTTTTGCTGCATCATCCATGGGCTGCTCCATACACAACAGCCGAGACTCTCTTGATCAATGTCTCCATTCAGCACAGCCCCGGGACTTAAAAAGCTTCTTTTTTGGGTGTTGTGTGGGCTGTGAGGTCCGACCTCTTGAACCCCTTGCGAGTTCGACTGCTGGCAAGCCGATGCTGTGTGGTCTGACTGGCCTGTCATTAATCTAAACATGAGGCAGTGTAGAAGCGGGCAGCCGTAGCGGACGGACCGCAGCCACAACAGCAAGAAAGTATAAAAGAAAAGAAAAGACAAAAAGGGCTAGTTGTTTGTATGCTAACATTGTTCAACCCGATCGCATTATTCACAGCAGAAAGAGACAGCAGCAGAGAAACAAAAGGGCCCAACCAACCGACCGACCAACAACGGAACACCAGAAAAACCCGCAACTCTGGTGCACGTAAAAGGAATCAAAAGAACAAAACGGAAAAAAAAACACACACAGACACGCCAACAAGCCGCGGCCAGCCAACGAATGATAATAACAAGTCTCTCTCTCTCTCTCTCTCTCTAATGCAATCGGAATTTCTCCCGAGTCCCCTCGTCGTTGTTGCCTATTGGGCCGATTGGTGACACGCACATGCACCCGTTGCATGCGCGCCAGGAGCTGCTGCTGCCGTTGGAATATTCTTTTAAAAAAGAAATCTGGGGTCTCAATCTCAAAAATCAATCTCAATCAATCTCAAAAACCACTTGTCCAAATCGCTCGATCTATAAGACGACAGTAGCCAAGCAACAGATGGCATTTTCTCTCCACCGCATTCATTTTACAGGGAGATAGGCATTCACGTTTTGCTTTTATCTATGTACAAAACTTTGGCGGAGATTTTGGAAGGCCGAAATCAGGTCGTTCTATCCTTCCCTATTATATTATACCTGCGCCATATATTATCGTCTCCATCAAGTTTTTAGAAGAATTTGGGGAAATATTCACTGATGCTTTTTGGGTGATGTGTACCTTCTTTATTACCCGTTGGGCATGAATCGCTTAGGGCGTGAAATTTCAAGAGACGGGTGAACTGTAAAATTTGACGATAACCACCACCCACCCACTCGCCCGCCAGCCAGCCACTCCCGCGCGGTTATATAAATCGAAGTGCAAGTCCACTTTACGGGATAGATCGGATATCAAAAGTCAACAAGTCATTCAGTCGTCAGATATAATAAACAAGTTGTTTATATAAAAGCAGCAGACACGATATACGGGGGGCGACTTGCATATTGGCAAATTTCCCGATGCATTCATCATCCCATTACTTTAACATATGTATAGCACTTTGTGAAAACACGCGTTGCCATCCATTCATCATGGTCGTCTGGTCTGGAATAGTTATATACAAAAAAGAGTATAGACGCCAGACCTCTCTATATTCCAATGCCAATTTTATCGATTCATCCATATTTCTCACTTGCGCTAATTGATTGGCTTGAGTCGATTTCCCTGTGTCAACAATTTCTGTACAACATTCATCCCAAGGGCCAGTAGAAATCGATAGATAAAAATTCCATAGAAAACAATCGGGTTGTCTGTCGTATCGCGTCCCCCATCAATCGAATAACCCGAGAGAGAACATTTCAAATATCCCCCCGATCTGATAGCGTCTTCAATCAGAATAAAATTTATTGATGAACGTCTTCGATCTCCTCACCCATCCACCCAAAAAATGGAAGGGAAAAATTGTCCCTGACCCGACAGATTAGATCAAGAACAATACGGGCCGGTTTGCGGGCGTGATGGAAACAAAAGATTGGCTGAACTGAGAAAAGTCGGATGAGCGCAAGAGAGAGAGGCCACAGAAAAAGTTTGACACGCCGAAACTATTTGGGTTTTTCCCCTTTGATAAAGAGACAGGGGATGAGAGACGTGAACATTTCGGTCCAACTTATACATCAAAGTTATGAAGAAAGGCCACCGTAGACAGAACAAAAAGTCAAAAGAACAATAAAGCAGGGCCATCCAGCCAAAGGAAATAACAATCCACCAAATCGATCCATTATCGCACGGTTGAGCTGCGCTTAATTGATTGAAAAAACATACACAGCACACTCGGATGTGTCTAGTACTATACTAGACGGCGCGGATTATAAGCAAGACAGATTGACGGACGTGAGCGTGTCGTGTACACACACACCAGACAACTTTCGAACGAAACGGAAAGACGATGAGAAATTCATTCGAAATAGGAAAAAGAGATTCCTGTTTTCTTTTTTACTTGCGGTGTACAACAACAACAGCGTATAGGAGATTAAATTATTTTCTTATTCCTCATCCCTCCTGGAATTATTCACACCTGGTTGCTTCATATTTTTCCGCCAGTAGATTTGATTACGCGTTCGTTCGTTTTTTTTTTCTTTTTCCCGGGGCTCCGGGCGTATCGCCTTACCACCGGCGTCGTACAACCGGGGGGACTCTCGAATGACCCACATTCGGGAAAAATACAGACACGCGGGGGATTAGACCTAAACTCTTTCAAATATTAAAGAAAGGGAGTGAACATGTCAAAGATTCGAGTGTTTGTTTGTGTACCTGGTCTAATCTGATGCAATTTGAAAAAGCTTTTTGTAAGATGTGGTAATGTACATTTCAATTGGGTTTTTTTGAACGGAAGTACTACATGGGAATTTACGACAAGACGATTGAATTACTTGAAACATTGTCTCCTTTCTCCTGTGTCTTTTTGCCTTTACATTTACACGCAGTAACAAATAGAAATGTGGAAATGCATGGCGTCAGACGATTTACCATTTTCCATCGCGATTTTTCTTTTTCTTTTTGTTATTTTTATGTATTAGGTTGTTTCCGGTGGAAAGAAAAAGAAAAATAAAAACACAAAATAAGTGAAGAGAGATGCGGAGGGGAGAGAAGAAAAAAGGTTCACACCGCGGTCTGACACTCTAAACGGGTCGTGAAACGCCACTAAAAGAGAATCAAATGAGACTAGAGAAAACAACCGAAAAAAAGTAGAGAAAAAGGACCGCGGCCAACAGGTAAACTGTCAACGGTCAACCATAGAAATAAAACGAATACGGCCAAAGATGTCAATAAATATTTTCTTTGTACAGTTTTTAACCCTCTACTCTGTTTCACGATCGTCCCTTTTAAAATAAAAACATTTTGAATTTTTCCGGGGTGAAAAAATATTTAAAAACACCTCCAAAAAATGTGGCGTGTCAATGGGTCTCCTCACATCGGCATGTGATTATTTTCACAAGCTCCGGGAGATTTTTTCTTTTCCCCGGCGTCATCGGAAACTGTTGAAAGACAAAGCGGAGGGTTTTTTACTTTGTATTTTTTCCAAACGAAACATTTATTTATTTGAAAGCGTTGCCCGTCGTCTTCAAGTTATTCAGATGCCCTTACAAGGCACCTACCTACAGGCTAAAGTCATAGAGCTTTGTGTGTGATTGCCATCATCTTTTCTGACATGGATGTTAGACAGGAAGATTCGTACGGCGAATTGAGAGATGCGGAAATTGTTCAACTTGAACGGAATCCCCCCCCCCCCCCCCACGAATTTCTCGGGAAAATTCCTCAATCAATTCCCTTGCGGGCTTCTGATTATCGTTGCGCACAAGTTTGCTGGCCGATGTTATTCGCTTGCCCATCAACTTATGCGTGAATGCTCGCCCCAAATCCACATCATGCCCGGCCAAGATGACGACGATAGAGATCTATACTAGGGTGGGGTTGTGTAGATGAGTTGGGAGTTGGGGGTTATTGCAACCGGGAGGCTGGCTGGCCGGCTGCTTTAATGAAAACGGCATCTTCATATCACGCCATGGCCTTTCATGATTGCCATTTCGTGGCATCAGTCTGGTCAGCTCTGTAGTAGGTACCGTATTCGTTGGGTGGTAAAAGGCAATCGATTCTCATTAAGTTATACAAGGCAAAAGTGAAATATACAGGGACCCCCGCCTAATACGTAATCCAATCAGAGCAACTGGCAGGAGCTAAAACAACAGATGCCATACCGTCAACATTTTATAAAAGCATATACACATGCCGAACATATTGGTATATACACCACCAACGGGGTTTTTTAAAAATATAAGAAAACAGCTGTTATTTCTCATTTTTTTGGGTCGGCCATCAAGTTCCGAGTTCCAGAAGCGGAACCGATGAGCTCGTGACCCTGTAATGCTTAGCCACTCGATCATCATTCATCAGTCGACAAGTCATCATCATCATATCCTTTGATGGAACAGCGAGAATGGAGGAGAGAAATGAAAGAAACGCAGGGAAAAACAGGACGCCACAAAAGCAACAAAACACGCCGCTAAAATAAACCGGTATTTCAGTACAAACAGAGAGGAAAAAAAAGAATCAAAAATTCACGAGGGACCCTTTTATTCTCTCTCGAAAGAAAAAGAAAGAAAAAGTCTAGTATGGATGATCCGTACCGTACCACAATGGCACCAAAAGTCCCATTGTGCTGTAGATATTTGTGTCTCATCTCTTTCCTGTTCAAACGAAAAAACTAACGACCGATCGATTGCAGCGCAAACAATCAACGTGTGCGCAGTGCATTGTTCATTTGTTCTATTCTCCTTTCCCGGAAAGAAGAACCGAAAAAAAGTAACTGCAATCAAAAACGGTAAACCGACAATGACCGACCAACAGCATCAAGCCAAGAGGACTGCGGCAGGTCCCTATCGGTCAATCAAATCTCCTAATTGCACTTTGATTGAACAATTCAAGTTGAAATATGTTGGGAAAAAAAACAAGCCTGATCTGTAGTCGTCCTATATGAGTTATTTAATGAACCCTCAACCCTGACCGAGTCAACGAAAAAGGCAAGAGAAAACAGTTCCAGTCAATAACCGCATATAGTTCAGGAATAATCGTACTCGGTAACGATTTAAAATCAACGCCCGCTCAATAATCAAAAAGGAAGAATAGAGATAAATGTTTTTCCTACCTTTGAGCCTGGGAAATTCAGCCAGGCATCCATCCACTTAAGTGAAACTCCATCCATCCGCCGAAAAGTTGAGTCCACCAGGCGGGATAGGGAGAAAAGGGGGTCCTCGTGAATACACCCACACTCACATGAAGTGTACACGAGGACATTTTAAAGAAAGGGGGGAGGAAGAGATACGTAGCTCGGCCATGGGTAGAATCTCCAATCAACAGGGATGCTGTTTATCTACATGCAAAATATAAATTAAGTCACGAAAAATATTGAGACAACAACAAGTAAGGCAAAGTTGAAAATTATCAGGTCACAGGAATAAAAATATTAAAAATTATTCACCCAAGTGGAGATGCTGAGGTTGTTGCTGTGAGGACAGGTCCAGCAGAAGCAAAACTGGAATATCTTGTTGTTACGTTGGCTGATTCAGGACTCAAATCTGCACAAAGAAAAAGGTTAGACAATGCGAAAAAACTGCCACATGCATTGACAGAAGGCTTACATCATGAATGCTAGTTAAATGCAGTAAAAGGCTAGTCAGAAACTAACTATTCAAAAATTTGGAACAGGCTTAACTCTTTTACCTTTTCTCCCATCATCATTCTTTTTGTCAACTTCATTTTATTTTCCCGCCGAACAGCATGAAATCATTGGAGTGTGATTTAGGCGATTGTATTTCTAAGAGCCACGACACCAGAGTTTACACGACGATCACATTTCTGTAATTTGATTTGTACTGCTATTTTTCGTACAGCCACCAGCCACGTAACGTTTCATTTGCTTTGAAATCATAAACTTTGTCTCTTTATTAGTCTTTTTCGAAACTGGTAAACTTGCAACTTGGAACTTTTAACAAAATGGTAGCAGACGACACTAATATTCTAATTAGCTTAAGATATCGATAGCAATTATTAGAAATCGACCCTCTTTTAATTAACCAACCAATCAAAAACGATAAAAACTTTTTTCTCAGTTTAGCTCTCGACATCCTCGACAGCTGAATGGATTGGGATATTTTTAGTATCTAATAGTTCGTGAACAAGTTTCACTGAGCCCCCCTATCATAGTCCAGATAAAAATACAAATACAAATTGGCACGAAACCCGTGCAAAGATAATTACTTTAAGACCGGCCCAATATAATAAGACTTTTCATACGACTCTCAGGGCTTCCAAGAGGGAATAACCAGTATACCGGTTGAAATACGACAGTATGATATGTACAGCAGCAGGAGCTTTAAAATTCGAATTCTGTCTGTCGAAATGAAATTGTGTAATTATTGACTGTGCTGCCGGATTTGTGTGTACTCACATAAGCAGCATAAGTTGCCGTACTGTGTAATCAAATTCGTTGGTTCTGTAGCAATACAAAATGAGATGGGCGCCGAGGAGGAGAGAACGAGAGGCTCAAGAATTGCGTTTCTAGATGTATATGTAGCATTCTACAATATCCATCTTGTCGTCTAAAGTCTATATACAGGAGGGGGGTCCCGCAACATACGCGATGCATGTATAAAGCACCGTGCGGTAATATATCTCTCATGGATGGAATATAATAAGGCAGCAGAAGCGGAGAAGGAAGATGGAACACACTATATAGGGCGAAAGCTCGTTTCATTATTGCTTTTATTACTGGTTGCGACGGAATATTCGGCGGAGGGGAATATAGACTCTCTGATGCGCTTTGATGGCGGGCTCCGCATCTTCTTCTTCTTCTACTGCCTCACGTCGTCCTCACCGGCTTTTGTCATTCATTATTCAGTGGCCACTCAAGTTCCTTTTTTTCTCCCCTTTTCTCGACGTTCTCAGCGCACCTCCCAGCCGGACTGCCCGTCCCAGCAACTTGGAGCTTTTCTTCTGTCTTTCTCATACACATCGTATATATCCGTATTAGATATGTGTAGTCCCCTTGAACGTCTATTGCGTGCTGTACATCGACAAAGGCGCCTTTAATATTGATCAGTTATATATCCACCTCTCTTTCTCGCTCTTTTTTTAGTTTCTTCCGCACGCGCGTGTTGCCCGTGATGATGCTCATCCACCTGAATAGTTTCACGTCTAGATGTATAAACAACAGGCGCATGCACTGCTGCTGCTGGTGAAAAAAGGGAAAAAAAAAGAAATATACTAGCGTCTATACCCCCTCTTGCGGGATTTCACTGACGTCCCAACACGTAAAGAACACCGGCTGTATAGTATAGAGCTATGCTAGTAGTAGACACTCTCACAAATGGGAATTCGTATAGATTCGTATATAGCTTCTCCTTCTTTTTTTTCTCTTTTTTTCCTGGTGTGTTTTTTATAATAGCTCATAGAGAGACAGGCTATAGACACGGCGGAGACAAGCTCTATTAGGAAATGTCGGGCCGACTAATGCAATGCACTTCATGATTAGGCAGCAGGGTACAACAGCGGCAGTTCAGCGTTCGTTTCCATTAGATAATCAAGGTTGATGCCAGCAGCCATGCGCCGTGACATTCAATGACATTTTACTTTTTTCGCTTCTATTATGGCGCGCAGGATAAACCGGTGAGAATTTGACCCGATTACCCAGTCTATTTCTTATGAGAGTGACATGTTGGCATTTATCAGCTGATGGCAATCTCATTTCCTTCCACGTCAGTCTCAGTTTTCCAACTTAGAGCCGACTGCCATCAGAAACTGCCAGCGTCTTCGTTACCTATTCAATTAAGCTTTCACGATTCTCTCGACTTTTTGATTTGAGAAAGAAAAATAAGAAAAAATGATTGTCTAGGAGACTAAAAAAGATGGTCCATGGTTCGGCACTCTAAAAACAAAAGCCATGAAAAGCTATAGTCATTAGCTATGCTAAAAGAGCTGGCCGAGTCGAGACTCGTTAGCGATCGCTGCTGGGCCATCAATATGCTGTTATTGCGCAATCTATAAGCCGTACCTGATGTGTGTGTGTTTCTTTGTGATGTTGCGCCGGGGCAGCAGCAGCAGCATGCTTGTCTCTGTAGGTAGGCCTATGCTAAATCTTTTAACAGACACACACATTGTACATGGGTTTTTAGGCCGTTCAAGGCACAGACGTCCTGTAATAATCTGCAGCCGCTTGAGTCTTGTCTAGTCATCAAACATTGCCTTTTCTCGTTTCTCTCAAGTCTCGACTCCGACTCTCTGTGTTGTGGCTTCGGCAACGTGTTCATTGAAGAGTAGCCAGAATATCAGATCGTCGTGTATTTCCTCGTCTTGTTAAAATAAAAAAACCGCACACACACACACAGAGGGAAAAGCGCGGCCCTTTTGCTACACTATTAGGGCTTCGTTGAATTTTGGACGGACGGGATCCCTATTATATAGGCGCAGGGGTAATCTATTAAATCAGTATCCATTTCAAATAGCTGAGAAAACATGTGACTTATTGTGAGAGGGTATTAGACTCGGATTAAATCTACTGAACTGGCAGCAACAAACACAATAATATAACCTGGAGCCGCTATACATACACAACAGGAAATGCAATCGGAGAGGCAATTGAATTCGTCGATATTACATCCAGCAGCAACAGCACAGTCGAAAAAAAAAGTGCGACTGCTGGATGATTTTCCCGCGTGCACTTTTGATTTCATTTCGTGATAGTATATAGGTATAACCGTCCCGTTTCTTTCTTTTGATTTCTCCCACGCGACGACGACGACCGTGACGCCATGGCTACAGATGGCTGTACATACAATCATCTCAGCATCAGAATCCGCTGCCGTAGACGAAGCGATGTTATTCCCTGTTGATTTGAACAAAAGAACCCCAAGAAAACTCCCGCAGTCGGCAGAAAAAAACAGCGTCGACTCTTTTTTTTATTTTATTTTATTTCTCATTTTACCGAAATGTTTCTTTCATTTTCTTCGTTGCTCCTTTCCCAGCAATAGAGCCACAACGTGTTGTGTGTAGTTCTTATGATTTCTTATTCCTATCGGCTCTCTGAGATGCTGACTGCAGTCGAGCGTTTTAACATAAACACGCCGTTTCTATGGGGCCATTGGGGCCTGTTGCTGCGGAGAGATCTTCCACCTTTTTTTTCCCAATCGAACATTTTCCTCGTGCTGGCACAAAAGAGCCATCCAACTATTTAAATAGGTTAAAATTTTGGGGGCGCAGACAACAGCACAAATAACCACAACAACAACAGCCCCAAAAAAGATATGAATATGATAACAGCAGCACTGGTCGTAAATTTCTTCTCTCGTGCACGTATGAGGCGGAAAAAGGGCTCGGCAGGAACAACATATCGCTAAACTGTTTGCATATCAAAAGGGGGGGGGGGGTATGCTGACTAAACCGTCGTCCCATCGTATAATATAATGAACATGAAAAACACGAAATGTTGGACGGCAATTTCTTTTTCGATACTTGAGTCTTTCTTCGCAACTATCAACTTTTTTTTATTTTTGGGTGGGAGAATATTTTGAATTTTATTTCTCCATTTTTTGAAGAGAACACATTCCCTGTTTATTATACAAACCCCGGCCCAAAGATTTTTCTGCAGCACACGCGTAAATCAGGTGAAAGTCGTTGAGCATCTCTGAGTCAATATGCCCATAAATGAACGTTTACAATGACGACGGCGGCGGCGGGAATGACGCAATAATATCCGCCGCAGCAGTCGGGAGTTTTACCGAATGAAGTGTATGCACTCAATTTTGTCGAAGAAAGAAGGGGGGAAAAAAGGGCTCATCAATGGTAATGGCGTCAGCACAAACATGGCCGGAGATGAGGAGGAGCTGACTCGATCATAGTCGAAAAAGAATATTATTTACGATCGAATAAAAATAATTTTGCCGCTCTTTTTGTGGCCAGCGGTAAATTGCGCTTGACAAGAGAGAAGCGGAAATGCGCCGTGTTATCAGTGACGCAATAACCCAATCTGGACAGGCGAGTCTAAATGTGTTGATCAATCATTTCGATTTCAAATCAAAACGTCAAACGCTGTCCCATCATCATTTCATCGTGTCTATCGATAAATAACAGTGTACAGAGTGTGTGTGTATAACGACGTGTGTAGTTTCATTGATTAGTCTCTCACAGAATAAAAAAAAAATCCCGCCGCACACTCTGTCGGAGGTCCGTAACTTTTTCCCCAACAGCAGCCACAGGCCGGCGGGGTCTGGAAATCAGATCGTGATATCGGGGTTCTCTCTCGGTCGCATATTTATGCATACATTTCCATATCCTCTTTTTATCTAGTTCTTCTTATTTTTCCTTCCTTTTGGACTCGAGCGCGTTCCTCCATATGTATAAAGCAAGAGCCTCAATATTGATCTTTTACCCCCAGCACATCCTTTTTATTTTTATTTTATTTTTCGTCAGCTCATTCACTCTATCTTGGAATATTAAGTCTTTTTTTTGTATGCGTCAGAACTCCGCAATTCTTCTTTCTTTCTACTTTTTCTTTTGTTTTCTTGTTCTTCTTCTGTTGGATAGACTTCCTCCTTGCTGCCTTGCCGCTTCGTGTTCCGCCGAGGAAACTTGACATTCTCCGAGCCCATAATTGTACGAGTGGATGTTGGTCGTTTCGGCAGACAGTCACGTTCTCACCAATCAGACGAAGAAGAAAAAGAGAAAAAAGAAGGAAAAAAGTTTGTTTCTCCCGGGCCCTTAAGGAATAAAGAGCCATGCAAGTATATAGAAGAGAGAGAGAGTTCCCAGTAGATAGAATATAGACGAAATCGGTCGTCGGAATAATTTGGAGCGTTTTCTTTAACAGCGGAGCAGCCAGCTAGCTGCTAGCAGCAACTACTTGCAATATAACCACGAGACATGAGTGGCTTTTCCAGGTAGCTTTTCCCGGTTCAAAGAGACAAACTGGGAACAATTTGCCAGCGCTCCTCCTTTACATTGTCTCTAAAAACCCTTCAAATGTAGACGTGGGGGGGGGGGGGGGGGCCTTGCGAAGAATTATGATTGAAGGAGATGCGGGGAACTAGTGATTGTATTAACGAACTCACCAAACTACAAAATATAATGTGCGTCAAATATCTCAGCCGCAATATAACCGCCATCATCGCAGCAAATAAGAATCCAAACGATCATTATTTGTTGATCATTCACGGCCAACGGTTTTTCATTTCTTTTTTTCCTTTTTGTCAAATAAACTCTGGTTAGGAGATGTTTTTTTTTCGTTTTCAATCGATTGGGATGTGTGGTGTATCTGCACAGCCCCGCTCTTCTTGTAAATGTTTGTAGGCAACCAAAAAAAGTTTAAGTTCAATTGACGGCTCAAGCATGGCTCAAGTACGACTCATTACTGTACTAATTTTGACAGCTGGCAGCAAATTGCTAAAAATAAGAGTAGCCTGCAATCCTGTCTAGTGGCGAATTGTAACATTAAAAATCGCACATTTTCTTTAGCGCGCGTTTCAAAAAAGTCGGAAATTATACTTTAATAGATTCGAGAATAGATTATCTAAAATAAATACAAAATAAACGTTATTAACTAACTGTTATAATAATTGGAGGCAGTAGCAGCAGCTGCCGATTTTATTTGGCTGTTGCTTGGTACTATATACGTCGCTTCTGCTCACAGGGGAATTTCCCGTCAATAATTCAGTTCCGTCAATCACGTCATCTTCCCCCCCCCCCCCAACCATTGAATATTGCAATCTGATTCAATTGATTCGAAAAATAAACTATAGGAAAAGAAAAGCTGCATCGCCCTTAATTGGCGATGTAATGTTTAAATTAAAAAAAAAAACAAAATAAAATAAAAAGAAGTCAAACAGTTGAAAAAGTTGAAATGATGTCGAGAGTCGAAGCGAATGGCTGACAAACAGACTGACGTTGTTTATGCACTAAGCTCGTGTTGATTCTACGCTTCCCTTTTTTAAATAGAGACACGCAACGCACATTTACGCACGCACCCCCTCCATTCTCTCTCTCTGCTGAGACTCTCGTCGTGTCTACTTGTTGATTCAAAACAGCTCGACTTTTTCCCCCGATTAGATATTGATGTGGCTGCAATACAATGCTGTTTAATATCTATCCTCCGCTTTTCTCTTTTTTTTTTTAATATAAATATATCCAACTTTCATTTTCTACATGTAATAATGACACACAAAAAGGCTTTGGCATTTAACTTGTCAATTAGCAACGCATCGGCATCGACTTTACAACTATGCAGAAATAGTTGGTAAGGATCTAAAAGGAGAGCTGCTGTAGCTGTCATTCATTCTTTTGCCAGATAACTAACCAGATTGGTTTCCTCAAACTGGATGAATGTCAATTTGTCAATGAGTCGTGTGGCTCCCCCCTATTTTACATTTCGGTTTCCAATTTCATGTGCTGGAAGATTGCAGAGTGATAGAGCATTTAAGCCAGAAACAAGAAAGAAGGTGGGGTGTCACATAAGGGGAAGAAAAAAGGCCCATGTAGAATAAATGTCAGCTCTATACCGTAAGTCAAGCCAAGAGGGTTCTAACCTCTCCATCTCTCTCTTAAAAAGAGCTCGGCTGCTGTGAGAGATAGAGTCTTGCTGGGGTCCTGATGGTTTGGACAGCAACGCCAGACACGCCAACAAGAAGGGGCCTCGACACTCTCAACCCAAAACCATCTCCTTCGGCCGCCACCGCCGTCGAGTTCTGCTCAACTCGTTTTCTTCTTTCTCGGTAAAGGGACGACCCAACAATTTATGACACACAATCAAGTTGCAACAAGCACAGCAGCAGCAGAAGCTAACTCTTTTTTGGGTCCCCTTCGCTTTTGTTGACGCTGTCGGTGGATAAACCGGGAGAGATGCGCTCGCTGGCGCACAAGTTGAACGGCAGCGGCGGCGGCTTCATTTGCCCGCGGATCCAGCAGCAGCAACAATGGCCGTGGATATAAAAACCCATGGCGCAGCTGTTGCGAGGCCGTTTTTGCGGCCCAGCCACAGCAGAGAATATTGCACCGCATCTCTTCTATGTGTACGTATGGAGGGGGGAGGAAAAAGCAAATGCCAATGTCATTTTTCGACGGTAAATAACGCAGCTGTTTTTGAACGGTCCCCCTTCCTATTTTCATCTCTTCTTCTTCCCATTTGGATTTTTCTTCCTTCGCTTAACTCTTGAAATTCTGACGTCAACGACATTTTTCATCATTATAATGGGCTTTTGGCACATTCGAGTTGATTGAATAGTGATTTATTCCCCCACTTTTCCATCACGTCGGCGTTAAGTTATTTGCTTCTTCACCCGGCGCATCATAGAGAGAAATATAGAAGAAATATACGACAACAGGAAATGGAAAATGATGTTACATAGTAGTAAACAGTTCCATATTCACGCTGACCGCAGAAAATTTTTTAAAAAAGAGTCGAGGATGTTTTTGGGGCTTCAGGCGATCAGCAGGCGGCGAAATGTTGTTACTCTTCAAGGATTTATTTTGTTTTCCCCTATAGCTCCGTCTAGAATCGACAACGCCTTTATCTGCTGCCTATATACACCTTTCAATCAATTGCCCAATACGGGAGGAGGAGGCCACACGGAACATATTCGTGGGAGAAAATATCTAACGTCTACTAGAGAGAGAGTTCACCACATCACAAGGTTTATATAGATTGGCGCCAGCAACCGCTTCTTTTTTTATTTTCTAAATAAAGTTGCGTGAATGATGAGAAAAGCCGATCTTATAATGCACACACGCGGTGCGCCAGCTCTAGCGCATTAACAAACCGGTGGTGGCCCTTGGGTTATTTTCTTGTTGGGCTTCTTGTTTTGGTTATTCGCTTCCGAAATGGTGGGCGTGTGATTTGTCCTGATGGAAAGCCTCAGATAATACGACCGCGTCATCAACAGGTCCATAGAGTCCGATAGAGTCTTCACCCGGTTGAAAGGCGTTGACGCATAGATTTTTATACCGAAATTCCCATAGAGCCGGACGAGCGCGAGCGTCGACATGCAATTGGGCGGGGTCGCCTTATTGGCGTATAGGAACATCTCAGAAGTTGACGTGAGACTGCTGAGAGATACTAAATCGAAAAGAATGGGGACGTATTTAAAAAAAGAAACCTCAATCTAAAAAAAGAATTTTTTTTTTAAAGAAGGTGACTATAGTTCTTATTTATGTTCTTGTCAAAAGCGTCGAGAATTATAGAGAAGCTCCTTGTATTTCAGAGAGAGTCAACACAGGGGCGAAAAAGGAGAAAGCGAACGCGTTCATCATTTGTCTTGCGACTTGTTAATTATATACCAGCCAGAGGCCGTGTGTGTGTGTCTCATCGACGATCTTCCCCAGTTCATTATATCGATGCGACACAAAAGACCAGTAGCATAAATCTCGTCGAAAATGCATTTCTATTTGCTGTCCAATTTTTCTGGGGTTAAAATGTACACACTTTCAAGTTCAAGTTTGACTCGTCAACAGGGCGAAAGATGGATCGGTGTGGAGGTAAAAATACGTCGTCGATTTAATATATAATACGACCGGGCCTTATTCAAAAGAAAGTTGGAGAGAGTAGACCTATACAACTTTCAGCGACGGCCAGAGCACTTGGAAGGACCTTTGATTTCTCAAGTCTATGGCCGAATCAATATCGTTGGGTTGTTTGTTTCTCCGTAATGTTTTTCTTCTTCTTTTTCTCTTCTTCTCCGACGACGACGACGACCGTTTTCGTTTTGATGAACTCGTGAAAAAGTCAACAAGACAAAACCAGATCGGATTGCACCAACCCTGACCGCCTTCAACTGTGGCATCACTTTTTTAGTTTTTTCCCGGTGGCTCAGATGCTGTGGACACGGGGGGAGAGTGAGCACAGCACGGACCGGCCTATAGCTCATCATTTGGCTCGGGCGCGTCCGGCTTTTACCAAATATTGGAGAGGGGAAAAAGAAAAAAAGGAAAGAGTCAACAGAAGAGGCGAGCGACAGCTCCAGTCGCCCCTTTTCCTATATGCCAAGTCGACGCAGCAGAAAATGGAAGCAGAAATGCTCTCTGTATAGTTCACGTCACACACAGAGGAAAGAAAACAAAAAAAGAAAGAAGAAGAAGAGATTGAAAAAGAGACTCCTGCACACACACAGCACAGTCCAGCTCACTGTGTCATCAATGACCAAGCAAAAAGGGAAAATGAGAAAACCCTCCAGCAGAAGCAGCAGCAGCAGCCCTGGCCACACAGCTCGTCTCACAAGAGCAGCACCTGGTAGTTCCATTTTTCCCCCTTCAATCGAACCCACAGCCCACGAACCCAGGTCGAACCAGGCCTTTATTTTCCCCCTTGATCTCTTATTCTCCTCCATATTATCCCTCTACGCAATTCTCTCCGTTTGTGTGTGTGTGTGTGTGTACATAATAGCCGACAGCATCTCTTTCAATAGGCCTAGGATATAATAATCAACCGCGCTGTTGTACACAAGGTTTTCTATTGTCTGCTATTATTGCCATCATCGAACTGCTCTCTGCCCAGCAGAGTACAACTGCGCGATGCCTATCGCTACATACGTCCAATAATAAATATAATAACCCCCTCGACCTTGTTTTATGTAATCTCCCTTCAACCCCCACAGCGAAAGTCGGGCGTTCCAAATTTCTTACTTTAAAATCTATGGCCATCAGAGAATAAGAGAATGAGATTGTAAAGCTTATTCTTTCCACGGTTATGATTTCGACCCTCTTCAACTTTTTTCTGTTGGGTCTATGAAGTATACCCTCCCTTCGTATATGATATAGACGAGACCCTTTGAGGCGCTGGCATGAAACAATTTGTATATGGCAGGCGGGTAGAAAAAGAATTGTAAAAAAGAGCCTTAAATATAACACAGATGTAGTATAACTTCAAGGGGTGTTATTATATTATATGATATGTACGGTAGCCGGCCTCACGACAAGATTCGGCAGCTAATCTCGTCAAAACATCACACAGGGAAATTCGGTGTTTTTTCGAGAGAGAGAAATAGATCGCCGAGGAATAAAATGTATCAAATCGGACCCTTGAGGGTGAACGAGGGGAAGAACAATAATACATTTCATATAATATAAGAAACAAGCCGCCGAATCACAAAAGATGATATAGACAAGTCAAGCATCCTACTGGAAGTCGTATCACAGGCAAACTCGATAAGCTCCGACATCCTCTTAATTTCATTGAAAATGCATTGATGTTTTGTGTCTCAAGAGTCACTCTGCCATATCAAATCAAACAGAGATTCGCTATATAAAAAATTTAATCGCTTATATTGGTTGTTCCGACTGATGCTGCTGGATGACGACATCCATCTCATTGGGGAATCAAAAGAAATATTTGAAAAACAACCAAAAAGAGAACAGCGTCGTTTTCTTTTGTTTTTTTTTACTCTCACGAAATATTAAAATGAATACTTTAGGGGGAAGATGATGATCGTCAAAAGATTAAGGATCACTATATATAACCGGTTATTACGAGTCGTTCATTTTCTTTTTCAATTTCGTCCACGAATATTTAAAATACACCAACTTTATTTTCATGTTGTTGAATAATCGTCTCTCTATGCGATATGACACAACCATCAAATAAAATACCCTATAACGCTATTATATCCTGGGCGATCCATACCTATATCCGATCGATAGACACAGCGCAGTTTTGGATGTTTTTGCTACGGTGATGATGAAGGTATCGTCTCTCTCTTTTTAATTAAAAACGAGTGCGGCGCTATCATATAGACGAGAAGAGCGGGGGGATATAACATTCTCCGAAAGACTCTTGTCTCCATCACGATGGGGAATATAAACATAAACACACGTAAGAAGTGGACGTCAAAGTAGATGTTTGACCCGTACATCAACTGATTGCCATCTGATCTCTCCGCATCGTCACAGCGTGCGCAGTTGTTGCTCTATTGTCGAGCTCAACTTATTATGACGCGCAAGTTCTTCAGCCATCAATTCGAAGGCATACAAGAAGAACCCAGAATAAAAATAACACGAAATGAGAGGAGAGAGAGGAAAAAAGTGAGGGGGAATGAAAAGAAATCGACAAACCCAATTAGGAATTGAAATGGTGTTTGATGCTGTCGTCGTTTGGGGTGGGCTATAGTCACTCGATTCCATCCGGATCAGTAGAGAGGGGTGAGTCAATCTAATTTTTTTTTAAATCAAGAGACTGGAAGCGAAACGGAGCGGGGGAGAAAGAGAGAAACTGGGAGGGAGTTGAGAGAGGATGGATCACTCAGTCTCAGAGAACTAGTTGGGAGTATAGAGAGGGGAATCGGAGAATTAACATAATTGATAGCAACGGACGGCACACATATACTGGTGCCGTCGCCACTGGTAGTGTATATAAAACTAAAAAAAAAATATATGCAAATAGAAAAGGAAAAAATCAGAAAACTAGAAAATGAAAGAAGAAACTATCAAAGTTAGATACCAGATCAAACAGTGAACTCACGTTCATCTAGTACTTGTGTCTCCACAGCAATTGGCTCAAGGAAAAAGAAGAAGAAATCCCGAGTTTGAGATGTTCGTGAGCGTCTTATACGATCAGAGTACTAACAAGGTTGAGGGGGGAAAATAAAAGTGACAATCTCCCAACAAGAGGGACTGGTTTAGATCGACCATTATTTTATCAGAGTCGTCACATCACGATTTTTCACTTTCTTTTTCTCAACCGAAAAGTTCCTTTTGTTTTGTTTCTTCACTGCTGCTGTCTGTATATAACAAGTTTTGTCTATAATCAGCAACCACCATCTATTTTTCGCCTTTTTCTCTTTCGTGTTCGATAATGGACCAAGTGATGGCTACTTGGCGCTGACGGAAAAAAAAATGAGTTCCCTTGATTTTTTGTTTTATTTTTTCCCAGACTTTTTGGGTGATCGATCAAACTGGCTGGTCTACCACATGTCAGCAGTGGTCCAACGCAATTCGGTCAGTCGTCCCTAAATTCTAGACTAATCAAACCACTGTCTATAGAAATCTATTCGTTATGTATATTTCGTCTTATATAATCAGACAAATTCCCTTTTCCAGCAGACAGGAGACCCAATCTATAGACACACACGGGTGATGATTATATTTATAGACTTGTGAACTAAACGCTAACAAAAATTTGACGACTCCCAACTAATCACGTCATTTCGAATCAATGTTTCGGGAAAGCTGAAGCGCAGGAATCTTGGCTCGTGAAATAGGCAGCAGTAGTCTATATAAGAGTTGTCTTCTCGTTAGCCACAGCGCAGTAACAAGTAGGCTTGCGACTCATTCAATTAGACTAGCAGCTCGTCTAAGCTTCTACTTCTAGTTCTAATTCCGTGCGGTTGTTTCCTTCTATATACCGACGAGAATATAAGAGGCGACGATAATTCTTCATCCCTTTTCTTGTTTAACCCCCTTATACGTAATAGAAATTGATATATAAGAGATGAACTCTTGAGAGAAACCGGATCAAAAGAGAATTGCCATTATTTTTGACGCCTTGATTGAATCCTCTTATCCATGTCCCATTATATTTCTCTCTTTAACAACATTACTACTTTTTCCCGTAGCGACGAGTGGTATATAGTACGTCTTGAACGTTGGGAGATGTATTTAAAGAATCTCTAGAATTTGTTTCACGACGACGACGACGACGAAATATACTCGCGCGCGCCAGTGAATTTCCCTTCGTTTAGATTTTCGATCCCTTAGCTGCAACCTAAAATGTATAAAAGATAACGAGCTCTTCTTTTTTCCCCCTTCCACCTCCATTCCTTCCGCCATCGCCCAGTTCCTTTTTCTTTTACTTTTTCGTCTTCTTGGTGTTCTCTCATCCATCGAGCTGTACACACACACCCGTCGTCCCCCCTTTTCTACATGGTAGTAGTACCGGCAAAATTGGAAATTAGCCAGGAACGCGCGCTCCCATCGTCTAGTACACACTCAAGATTGCCGTTTTCATTAGAGAGAAAAATATCCTGGGCTCCATTATCAACTTTAGCTTCCATTGAATCATTGTCTATCTATCTCTCTCTCCAAGGCAACTTAATTGACATTCTTCTTTTTTTTCCAAAAATGTATCCATAGCTACAAGCTTCCCAAAAATATTAAATCACCATCACAATGTCTAAGCTGGATGTTATAGCGCATTGATCTATTTAGGACGACGCCGAAAAGATGAAAACTTGACGTTGACCAATTTTTGGCAATTTCTAGCGAAAAAAGGGAAATGATTCGCATCGAGCATCTTATATTCCAGACTGAATAAACCTCAATTCTCCTAGCTGAGCCACTGAAAAATCCTTGGAAAAATCTGTAACGATTCCAGTCACATCTATTTGGTGATTCGTCGGCGCATGCGCTGCGCTGTGTGTCCAGAGTGTTGCATGAATGTTTCATGCCGTCCAAATCAGAATGTATGTGTAGATATATTATGCCAGCGCTGGCGCGCTGTATTATATTTTCGGCTGCGACGACGACGACGTATCCTGTCGATCCCTTTGAAGAAGAAAAGAGCAGAGGGAGAAAGAAAAAAGAGATATCCGAAAAGCTTTGTAGACTCTTTTTCTTTCTCTATAGAAACAAGCTGGCGCACAGGCGAGATTCGGATAAATGTAAGGCGGAGAATCTAAGGCGTGAGGTGCGGCCAAGAGCATCAAGGTATAGAGAGAGATGTAGTGCATGATAGTACACATACAGACGCCGAAGAGCAGCCGAAGAGCATACATAGAGAGATAGAGGGGGGTCATATGTAATCCAGTTCATTGTCTATTCCGGCCCAGTCCTCCTACGCTCAAATTGGAAGGACAGTAAGAATGGGGAGAGAGAGAGATAGACACACACACACACACGTATGGCTAAAGAAGGAAAGAGAGAGAGGATTTTCAAATGGAAGCTATATAGGGAAATCCCCAGCAGCAGCCTCAGCTTTGCACATCAAGCGCCCCAGAACCAGCACCAGAGAGTTTCCCTTTGCTTTCACGCATCTCTCGTCGTCTTGGGCCGGAATCAAATACTCATCCAATCCTCGTTGTCTTATCTTGTCTGTTTTTTTCCTATCGAGAATCTCCGCGCGCACAATCTAACTGGAATATTAGAGCATAGAGGTTTTGATGGAACCCAATTCAACAGGGAATACTATGTATAAAGATCGCACACCCTCATATTCTTAAATGGAATCAAGCGTCGAGTGGTTAGACTTTCGGTGTAAAATATAAGCTTTGATGAATCATTCTGTGAGCGCTATCGACTTTTTGGACCGAAAACATACGTGGATATTATATAGCGTAACATTTTTAGACTTTACCCCCGGCAAGTGTGTTACTGCTGTATATCTATATCCTTTCATACTCCCCGCGTTGTATATATAATAGCTCTCGTCACCCTCTATAATACTTAGTGTTTCACTCGTTTAAATAACGACAACGAAGATAACGTATTAACGAGCCTCGTTATCGACTTTTTTGGAAAATGCTCGTTTTTTTCGTTAACGATAACGAAATGCCTGTTTTTTTCGTTGTTTTCGTTAATTTCTTGCTAAATTTTTCGTATCAAAACCGTAGAGATTTCAAATTTTTTGACCACCAGGGGGAACTTTTTTTTCCCTCAAAATTTTGGTATTTTCAAATTTGGGATGACCACCTACTAGCAACTTAGCGATCCCCTAGCGAGGAATTAGGTCATTATTTTCGCTACATCATTTGGTCTAACTGGCCTTAGAAAACTAGGTTCTAAAAAAAAATTGTAAGGTAAACGATAACGGTCGCAAAAAGAAAAAAATGCGACACGTTTAAATTAACGAAACGAAGAACGAAACGAATGACAAATTGAAAAAATAACGATTAACGATAACGATAACGAATCCAAAAAAGCACAACGGTGAAACACTAATAATACTACACCAGACTCTTATATTTTTATGATTTTCTCTCCTCTTTCGTTTCTTTTTATCTTTCCTGATGGTTTTGCCAACTGGAAGCTCTTTCACATACGAGAAAAAAGCTATATTTGTTTTTCCCCTCTCCACCCTCACTGGTTGTGTCCCCTCATCAACGACAGGGTTCCCCCCCCCCCTACCCTCTTATCACGCACCGAATCGCCATACGAAAAAGAGAGGAGCGGATTATTCGGTGACTGCAGAGCCCAGAGTCGAAACAAACGACTCTTCTTCTTCTTCTTCCTGCCTTCGCTGTATTAGATCCCCGCCCGTCTAGAAATCACCTCATCATGAATAATGGTCCCATTTATACCGAGCGTACAGCATTTCCTCTCCTCCTCCCCCCCAAAAGCTTTTTTCGATTATATAAGACTTAGATATACAGCGCTAAAGAAGAGAGAAACGCAGGTATCAAGAGACCCAACGCAGTGTCGTTCAATGCCAAAAGACATGTACCGTGCGGATGTGTATGAATCGATCGCGGCCGAGAGATGCTTGTCGATCTCCTTCCAGATTATCGAGATCAGCATGTTGAAACCTTTTTTGGCTATAAATCAGGATTTGGCTTTGATACTTTAACGTTTAAAAATAAAAACCCCGTCAAGGTTTATGATACACTGAAATCGCGTATCGACAAGAGCGTTTGGGGGGCGATATTATAAACAAAAAAGCTCAGGAATTTAGCGATTGGTTTTTTAGTGTGAAATCAAAGTGTAAACAGCTTTTAGACGAAAGATGTTACGAGGGTGGACATGGATTACCGGTGATGGTGATTCCTCTGCGTCATTATTGACAACTCTATCATTTTTATGTTTGTCAAAAAAGAACGAAAAAGGGAATAAAACATTCTTCTCTCTATAGAAAAAGGGGATATTGTTTTATTTCTAGCTGGAGAGTTTGATAAATCTCCTATACAAGTCCCGTGTCATTCTTTCTTCCTCCTTTTTGTTTTGTTTTGTGGCTATTCTTATTTTTCTCTCCCCATCATAAAATGTTCAAAGTCAACTCTCTACCCATCTTTAATGCATCCCGCAGTCAAAAAGGTTGTTTTTCAAAAAAGGTTTTAGGTTAAAGGTTTCTATGGCTGATTATTGTGGGTGAATGGAGGGAGGGGGGAGGGATGACGTCAAATGTTTATATCGAAAATGATGTGGAAATATGATTCGCCATAGGGCGGGTGATTCATAATGATTTCCAACGCACACACACAGCATATGAAGGACTCGGCGACGTGATTTGTGACTGGGCGCAATCTCTCGGTGGCTGAGACTTTCTCCAAGAAATAGAAAATCAGTCCTCCTCCTCCCACATCACGTACGTCTATACATAATAGACGATATAGCTGATGTCTTCCCAAAAGTTCGTAAGCGCGTAGGTATATCTAATACCAGGCATATAGTGCATATGTATATTAATACATACGTGTGGGGGTGTCTGTATAGCAAGCAAATATCTACACGTTTTTCTTCGTCTTTTGGCTTTGTATCATTCATCGTCGACAACTGCCAAGATCGAAAAAAGGCAGAGAGGACTGAGAGAAAGCGCGTTTTGTTTTGGTCACGGATATAACGTTCCAGGCATTCCCAGTAATCCCCAAGCCCCAGCGTTTGTCCCCTTGTCAACGAATTGAAGGCACAAAGTTGTAAGATAGGTCACAGTGGATCGATGAATCTTTGAGAAAGGACCCCAAAAAAGAAGAAAAAACCTGTTTGGTTCCTCTTGCCTTTCTCTACACACACACATAACAGCCTATTGTTTCTTACGTAAATACACGGGACTGAAAAAACATGCGTGATGGACGACGACGAGCTGGAAAACTGATGCTGTGGCCAACAGGGGAAATACTTGGCGTGCTATCTCCATCATTGACGAATGTCTAATGTCTATTCCAATGCAGCTGTGACATTTTCTTCGCTTTTGAGTTGGGGACCATCTTTTAAAAGGAATTAAAGTATTGGACGAGGAGGTGCGCCCGTGTAACGGCAGGATACTATTGGCCATCAAATTTCCACTCTGCTCAAAGTGTTCAAGTTCAAATAATTTGAAATTTGACTTGTTACAAGCAGACAAAGTTGTAAGATAAAAAACAAAACAAGCCTGATCTGCAGTCGTCCTATGAGCTATTTCATGAACCCTGACCGAGTCAACGAAAAAGGCAAGAGAAAAAAGTTCCAGTCAATAACCGCATATAGTTCAGGAATAATCGTACTCGGTAACGATTTAAAATCAACGCCCGCTCAATAATCAAAAAGGAAGAATAGAGATAAATGTTTTTCCTACCTTTGAGCCTGGGAAATTCAGCCAGGCATCCATCCACTTAAGTGAAACTCCATCCATCCGCCGAAAAGTTGAGTCCACCAGGCGGGATAGGGAGAAAAGGGGGTCCTCGTGAATACACCCACACTCACATGAAGTGTACACGAGGACATTTTAAAGAAAGGGGGGAGGAAGAGATACGTAGCTCGGCCATGGGTAGAATCTCCAATCAACAGGGATGCTGTTTATCTACATGAAAAATATAAATTAAGTCACGAAAAATAATGAGACAACAACAAGTTAGGCAAAGTTGAAAATCTATCAGGTCACAGGAATGAAAGTATTGAAAATTATTACCCAAGTGATGATGATGACATTGTTGCTGTGATGACAGGTCCAGCAGAAGCAAAACTGGAATATCTTGTTGTTACGTTGGCTGGTTCAAAGACTCAAATCTGCACAAAGAAAAAGGTTAGACAATGCGAAAAAACTGCCACATGCATTGACAGAAGGCTTACATCATGAATGCTAGTTAAATGCAGTAAAAGCTGTAGTCAGAAACTAACTATTCAAAAATTTGGAACAGGCATAACTCTTTTACTTAAGCTCCCATCCCATCATCATTCTTTTTGTAGGCTAAACTTAATTTTATTTACCCGCCCAAAAGCATGGAGTGTGCTTTAGGCGATTCTTTTACAGAGCCACGACACCAGAGTTTACACGACGATCAAATTTTTGTAATTTGATTTGTACGGCTTTTTTTCGTGCAGCCACGTTTCATTTGCTTTGAAATCTTAAACTTTGTCTCTTGTAGTCTTTTTCGAAACCGAAACTGGAACTGGTAAACTTGCAACTGAAATGAGAGCAGACGACACTAATATACTAATTAGCTTAAGATATCGATAGCAATTAATTATTAGAAATCGACCCTCTCCTAATTAAACCAACCAATCAAAAACGATCATAGCTTTTTTCTCACCCGCTCTCGACATCCGCTGAACGAATTGGGATTATTTTAGTTTTTAACAGTTTTTCTTAACAAGTTGCTGCACTGAGCTAAAAGTAAAAATGTCCACGAAATCCGTAGATAACTACTTTTTAGAAATCCGGCCCAAAAATAAGACCCCCTAGGACCCTCTTGTGAATCCAAGAGGGAACAAATAATATTTGTGGCTGTGCATCGGCAAGCAGGTGATATTGGGTTACATCGGTAAACAAAAATACGAGCGACGTATAACACGAATAACAGATAATAACTTCATATGCATACTATAATTAATCCCGCATTCACCGTACATGTAATTGAAAATGTCAAATAAATAGGCAATTAACCGAATACAAAAGAAGGAGGATTTCCCGGCTAAATTTTCAAGCTGATTTACAATTTCCTCGAACAAATATAACAAATGCGCTTGCCTTCCTTCATTTTAATTTCCGGATTCTGGGTTCAATAGGCTTTCCTATACACAGCAGCGACGACGACAACTGCCAACTTTATTTGAACAGTTCTCTTTCCAATTAAGAAAGTGGTGGAGCCCCAATCTGCTGGCAAACGGTTAACTAATTGGAATTACACGGCGCAGCAACAGCATCCATAGTGACGGAGTTCCAAGTCGAGGCCATTCACTGATCTCATTCGTAACAGATTCTTCATCATTGAACAAATCAAATAGACGTGCCGTGAAGTCCAAGTTCATTAAAATACATCAGCAAGAGTCGGATCAATACTTGTATACACCTACTCACCTTATTTACATAAAAATGGAATATGTTCTTCATACCCTTTTGATTTCATTTCTTTCGGCTAAATCATTACGCAAGTTCTAGACTATAAATAGACGCAGACATTTCTTAGATATATTTTCGCCATTATAATTTCGAGTTCAACCACCCGATATGCCGAGCAACTATCAACCAATCAAACGAGAGTCACTGGGGTTTCTCCACTCGAGTACTTGTAAAACTGGTTGGTGTTGAGCGCGCAATTTAATCAGATTTTTCAAATGACAGAAATAGCTCCGTATTGGTATAAGGTATATTTATAGGGTTCAGAGGAGGGGGAGGATATAATATGCTCGCACTCAAAGAGTCGTGTATATTACGAATGGTTGCATAGAAAAGAGGGTCATTAAAAAATGTCCTTTTGATATTGCAACGAGACAAAATAAAACTGTGAACATAAATTTGAATTTGAACAAATTAAAGGGTATCTTGATTTCTACATATAGCGCATTCTATCAAAGTTATATTTTTCGAGTTGAATAATGCGCCACTAGGTCTAGTCGAGGAGATGCTTGGTATAATAGACGCCGCATTCTGGAACGCTCACGTCTGCCCATCACGCAATGGCAGAAAGCCCGTCTCATTCTTTATATACAAAAGAGTCTGATGGAGTCGAAGAATGTGTAGGTGTACACTCACAAGAGTCTGTGACTGTCGAACAAGACAACATGTCTATTTAAAAACGGTGACAAAGATCCTACAAAGATTCAAAAACTGGCGAGGCATTTACGCGCTCAGCAACAGGAAAATAGAAGAAATAGTCAAATAACGCATGCAGAGAGAGAGAAAAGAAAAGGGAAAATAGACGAGGGCCTTCGACGTATATCGCCTAGTCAGCATCGACGTGGATGTAGGAAATATGCATGAGCTGTGCATGGCTCTATCGTGAAAGAGCAGCGGGAGTATCTTTGGGTGATATCGAAGAAAACGCCTCGTCACAACAGCATCCAACAGCACATTGGGAGACGATCTATCGCTCGAGTCATGGAGCCAGCACGTCGATTTCTCTTACACACCCCTGCTAATTCTATGTACCGGTGACCTGGCCCCTCTCTATATCTCTTTATATTATACAAGAGAGAAAATTGAACGACTCTTGTATACACATCGCCCGATAATGTTGTCTATTTGCTCCCAACTAGTAACTCTATATCGCACAAAAGTATATAAGGTAGTACAAATATCAGCCTCTAATAAATGCGCTATACTTGCTTGTGCTATTTGAGCACACAGTCTATATAGCTATAGAGACGAAAGAGAAACACATATCAGCAGTTGAACACACACACACACAACGACCCGGGGCATTCAAACATGCTGTGCCGGGGCAAACAAAAACATTGTCTCCGTGACTTATGGACAATGAACATCGTAGGTTATATTGTATAGCTAGACAGCAGGATTGGATCCTGAAATTCCTCTTGTTGACGAAATTGTTCATTAGGAAAACGCCTTTATAGATGTCCTGACATCCAATTAGCATACGCGGATTGCGCGTACAATATATCTATAGTCTATATACATATTCGAGTTGGGGAAGGAGTCGCCGATGTTATTATTATATGCATCGACCCCTGCGCTCCGAGGCCTGATGTTCATCTTCAAGCAACTAATAAGCAGCGCTAAATACTATTCACAGCAGCGCACAGCAAGTCATCCAGCAAGTCTGCTCAAAAGCTAGTGCTGTGTGTTTGCGTCACTTGACTGGGCGACACATCACCCCCCTTGTATTATAGTCCTCCCAGCAGCACGGCACGGCACGGGTGCCCTTGTGTGTAGTTTAAAGACGCAGCAGCACAGCACACAGTTTGATGGCAACTCATTAAAGGAGCGTCGTCGTTGGATTGTAAACCCACAAGTTTATACAATGCTATTCCCCCCCTCCGGCTCGTGTCTGTGGACAAATGAGTTACGCATATATAGGCAACTACTATATCTACGTCCTAAATCTGTGCAGTGAACTCTATACATCTAGTTATGGAGCGGGAACACATTTTTATACGTATGCCAAGTGTATATCGATTAAGCCGATAGTATTAGTGTATTGTAGTTGGCGACATTTTCAAAAGGTCGACATATAGTCGTTGCTTTTCTTCTTTTTATATTAGGTACGTGTTGTATAATCTATATCAGATATATACATCCCGGTAGAGATGTTGTTGTGTATTAGAGTGCCTCGAGCTGCAGTAGGTGGAGCTCAATTTATATATATTTATACTGAAAGCATCAGCTAGCTAGCGCCAGGGATTGTGGGGGGAAATGTCGGGAGAAACTCGTCGTTCTCTTCTCTCGTACATATTTCATTTGCCGGGGCGAATGAAGAACTTGTCGGCGAGAAACTTTCCAATCAAGCATCTGTATCCCGAAAAGTTAGATATCTGCTGTGCTGTAGTATAGTCTAGACTACTGTATATACTCTAGACGCGACTTGTAGCTCTATAATACACTTGCTAGTCTTTCTTGCGCTGAGACTGCATGATGAACGAGACACAAGAGACAAGACGAATCACTTGCAGTTGTATTCGAGAGAGCCTGTTGCTTTTGATGTTTGTGTGTCTATCCCCTTTGCGTTGGCAACGAGCCAGACAAACTGACGGCAGCAATTCGGGATTATTTTTCTGAACGTTACAAATTGAAACTCATCTATTTCTACAGTTGCGATTTGTTGGCGAAAAATGGGGAAAAACAACTCGCTGATATTTATTAGTTTCCCCCGGTCTGCCGTCGCGACAAATAACCTTCAGAGCCAAGCAGCAGCGTGATGATGGCTGTAATATAAAATAGAGGAATTCATATGAAACATAGCTATATAGTCAAATGATCCTGCAACCCTGTAGCCAGTTCTAATTGTATTCTTTTGATGATGAAAAGAAAAGAAAACTTAGCGAAGCAAAAAGAAGAAGAAGAAGAAAGAAGAACATCACCACCACCACCACCCAAAGAGATTTTTTTCGGTGCATATACTTTGTGATTCTTATTATAGAAGCGCAGCTATAGCGCCGACTATATACAGACAGACACGTCTCTCATCTCTTGTATTACAACAACAAACTGGAATTTTACGAATGGGTTATGCCGGTTATGTGTACAGTCGTTCTGATTCCCTTATTTAGATGAGCGCACGCGGCCGTTTTGACTCTATTTCTTTTTCCCCTTTGGCTGGTGGCGCCAAGCTCTCGCAGGTATCCAGCTGGCGCGGACGTGATCCGCGATACGGAAACTTATTCTTATTCGAAAACCCAATGCGCTGCTGCTGTGTATAGCGACGGTGCTGGGATGGTTAGGCTATTTGTTGGCCGTCGCAGCAGTGATTGATTCAATGTGTCTATGCTTGTGCGATTCGAGCCATACACGGCGTGACCCCGACGAATATATATCTCGTTTCATCTTTTTCTTTCTTGATTTTCTTCTTCTTTTGGGTTATATTCACGATGAAATAGCCAAATGACGAGGCGGCGGCTGGACCCGTGCCAAGTCATACTCCGCTGCTGTGATTGCCGCCGCCGTGTATCATTGTATAGTATTATTATTGCCTGGCTAGCTTCATTCCCTTCTCGTTAGTCTTCATTTCCCTTCAACGAAAAAAGAACCAGTTAACTCTATTTTTAAAAAATCTTTGGTTATTCTAGCGAAAGAAGGAAAAACGAAGAGAAAAGGGGGGAAAAACATGGGGAAATGATGAAACAACAACAACAACACAAACTACAGACAGCACAAACACAGACGAACCCAAATTGAAAAATAATATACATAGTGAAAGGGAAAGGGATTTGTTTTCGACGTGTGCGGTCCGAGAACCACACACATGGCGCAGCCCAGCAGCCCAGCCCGAACCCTAAAAAAGTAAAAAAACAAAAGAAGAAAAACAGGAAAAACAAAATGTCTAAAAAGGGTCGAAAAAAGGTGGAGCGATTGACACCCAGAAACAAAACGCACATCGGCGGCATCGCTCCCGCTGTGCCGAGAGCCCACCAACCTGTTTTTCCCCCCGCCATTGTAGCTATATAGAAGCAAACAAGTACTTGTAAGCCTTTCTTTTACTGTCAAATATTTGTACACAACACAACAAAACAACCGAATAAGGAATATACATAAGAAAAAACAAGGCAATTTTGGAATGAGAATATAAAAAGCATGACGAATGCTGCGCCGTGAGTATTCGGTCTGATAGGATTGATCCCGTAGAAAGAAAAATAAATGGACGAGCCATTTGTTTCACATCGTGTAATCACAGCCAAAGCCACAAAGCCATTTATTTTCCGCTGTGCTCTTTTTGAATGATTTCTTTCACGAATATAAACAACTCGAGCAGTGTTGTTCTTGTTGTGATCCGCCCATGTCTATGGAATATATAGCGCGACCCACAGCGAAGCAGCAGAGCTCTATTAATGATTGGCTGATGCCTTTATATAATATTCCTCAGCATCCGCAGCCTCACATAGAGAGAGAGAGAAAAGAGTCGGTACAATGAAGGCGGCCTACGCCCATGTTGGTATATCTCCGTCAATCCTATCGCGTTTGCTTGTTTGGAAAGTCATGAATATCCCCAGCCATGATGAAATCATGACGTGAATAGCTGAAAAGCTCGTCGTCGGATATCTAACCTTTCACTTTGAGCTTAGTAGGTACACAGTTTGGCTGAGAGCGCGTCGTCTATATAAAGTTTTGCCAGCGTCGATGCATTTTTGAAGCAAAGTTTATATACATCCACTCGCTTCGGCTATACACAGCAACAGCAGCAACCGGGAAATAGCGCAGGAACTATATGAAATATTTTTATACGCAATAGAAGCCAACAGTTCTCTCTAGTAGCATTTCTATTCTCATCCTGATTTGTTATTTAGTACTTTGAAATCATTGCTTATTTATGTATAGCTCCAACAGACGCATTTATATATGTTAAAAGGGAATATAAGGACGACGAGCTAAAGTTTTAAAATGAAAAGTGCTGCTGGAGAGAGATCGACTTGTTTTGGCTCCTATTACTATATAGAAGCAGCCATGTAGGCCTATTTATTTCACGTAAGTTCTATACAGGCACATCAAGTTATGACCTACATACTACCAAATAACTTCTCTATACTAGAAATCTTGATTTGGACATATGTAACTCTTCACTTAACGGTCGAGTTTCATTTTTCATAAGGTACTATAGCGTATCCTCTTTGGTATTGTCTATTGCGAGTTGTGCTCAGTTCCGTCCATCGTTGGAGGGGGGAGAGGTCCGCCGACGAGCAGCACAACATTTCCGACGATCGGTGGAGAGCTGCAACGTTATGATCTTGACAGTTCCTCTTGAGGGAGTTGATATTTCCACAGTATCGGTTTTGCGTTCGAACAGCAACAACACGATGACGTCCGTGTGCACAGCATCCAGGTCTCTCAACGTCTTACGGTTGTCGACAGCAGGGCATATATCAGATGAAAACTTGTCCGGCGACTGTGTTGCTGGACTTTGGCGCGGGATGTTGATTTACGCGCACTCCAGCAAACGCGTGATGATGAGCGCCCAATATTATCAGACAACATTTTCTCTTTTATATTTCTGCCTACACTTTGCTGTCAGCCAACTCGTCTAGGGGGGAAATCTCAAAACCCGAAAAAGAAATATTATAACTTGGCACCTTCACAGCACAGGAGCCGGTGGGAGCATATAGCAGTGTCGGCGCGGTGATGGCGGCGGCCCCTTGAGCTCTTTTGCCAACCTCGTTTTCTAGCTCCCAGCCATCAGCAGCAAACGACGTCAAGCCCCTGCTCGATAGACTTTCCGACATATACCAACAGCCATCGAGGCGAATACTTTCAACGTTTCTTTTAATTAGCTGATTGGCACAGTCGTCGGTCGACGAGCGGTGCGGCTTTGAGCGCAGGTGAGCGCAGCACATCAGCGCTCAAATTCGATTCCAGCGCAGCAACTTTCTCCGATAAAGTTTCTGCGGGAACAAGTGCCGGCGACTGAAGAAGCCGCCGCCGCTGGCATCAGGCCGACCACATCAAAATCTCAATCGAGCTGTTGATATCTACTCCTCTCGGAAATATTAGATATGTAATAAATTGATGAAATTCGTGGTGGAAATGCATCGGTTTTCCTTTTTTTCTTTCGCCGGGAGTTTTGCTGCTGTGCTGGATGGAATTGAATTCCAAACAGCCCACACGTCCGTCAACGATGAACATCTGCTGGCCGCGCTAAAAACGTGTACGCACGTCTCCACTGCGCTCCAATGAATAAGTCTTTTATAGCAAATCGGCTTTGACGTCCAGCACACACACACTAGTCCTGTGAGAGAAGGTCCAGTGCATCCAGGAGGGAAAGAAATAAGTAAAAAAGGGACTGTGCTGCATATTCGTCTCTGCCTTTGATGGAGTCTCTTCCGCCCCTCATAATATTATAGAGGAGTGTACGAGAGTGCATGTTGTATATAGACTAGGATGGGAGGGAAAAAAGAGACACACAGCAGTGCGGCCGGCCGGGGCTAAAGAAGAGTCTATTGATGGTCACTCTCGGCGGCCCTTGATGGCCGTCCATTCAGTATAGAGAGAGAGAGAGAGGTCCGTCGTCTATTTTCTATCTATATATATAAGCATTCGCCCTTCTTATTCAATATAGATCCATAAAAAAGAAGAAAAAAACAAACTTGTAGGCCTATGTCCGGCTGGCCGTCTCCTAATACATGTTGTTGGTCTCCCTCCTGGCCAGCAGTTTCTGAGAGATGCATTTTTTTTTTCAAATCGCTCCAGCGTTATTTTCTATATCCTTTTCTGATGCTTTATAGTATATAGTATAGATCTGCTTCTATATCGGACGCTTTGTAGATGTTGTGCTGCTTTGTGTCTATTTATTTCCAACATGCGCTCCCACCCAAGACGATGCGACGACCCCCAATCCAATCTGCTCTCAGCGGGCAGCAGCAGTAATTCTACCAGGAAATATGATCGCATCGCTGCTGTCCGCGCCTTATACATTTATAATAGACTCTCTGCTGCTCTGCTCTTGTGCACAGTCTACATAAAAAAAGAAGCAAGAGAGGGGGAGACATATATAGCATTGCTGCTGGGCCGCGCGGATCAGGGCGACAAAATCATGATCCATGCACCACGAAGAGAGAATATTGGATGATTATTATTCCTCGTAAATATATATAAACCCCTTTGGATTGTGTTGCTGCTGCTGTAGTGGAAGATGTTTTTGATGTAGATTTGATATTAAAAGAAACCAAAGCGTTCGGTCAGCCGCAAACAATTCATACGCGTCCGCGTATAGTTGATATAGCCCCTATTGCTGCTGGCCAGCCAAAAGAGAGAAGCCCACCATGTTGCTGCAACTGGTCCGTCTGTAATTTCACCTTTCCTGCGTGTTCACGTCTCAGTTGCGCCACAACCAGCAACGAAAAGAAAGAAAGAAGAAAAACTAATGCCCTTGGTTGGATTTTATTATCTTTGGATTCATTTTATTATTATGTCTCATCGTTTTGAATTTATACATAGGAGGTTGTTTTTTGTTGTGTTTGCTGTGCAGGATATCGGCTGAGTGAGTCCAAATCCAATTAAACACGCAAGGAGAGGAGATGAAACATTTCAGCAGAGGGCCCACGCGCTCATTTCAAAAGTGGAATAAGAATCGTGCGCATCCGATTAATATTAGGCCCGGCTCGTTGCGTCTAAATTTGGTTCGTGTTACGCAACATCAGCCGGGACGAGTGTAGAGAAAACAGCGCAAACAGAGTAGACTCTGTCCAATAATTACAGACATTTCAAATGTTGGCTGAGGCTGTTGTAATTGAAATTCACGTGTTATTGCTCTTGTCCAGAATTAATATAATAGTACAAAAGTCAACTATAATTACAAATTCAGCGTAAATAGCAAATGATATATATGGAGAGCACTGATGACGTCAATGTATTTCCGGAAGGGCGTCTCTACATGCTGCATAGCTATAGTTATTAGCACTTTGTTGACGGTCACGTGTAGGCCTATACATGTTCAGTGTCAATTCCTTTTTTCTTTTCCTCCCTTCTTTTTCTTCTTCTGGTTCTTCTTCTTCTTTCTCGTTTTGTTATCCATCAATGGGCCCATTACCGACAATGAGACGTCTCTTGCATCAGCACCCGGTCCTCAGACCCGCGGCTCCATGACGGTTCTGCTCTTGTGCAACTTGTATCCAATACAGCATGTTGTAGTAGAGTATATCGTCCCTGTTCATGCACTATAGCTGCTGGAAAATAGAGAGAGACGCGTCCTTGTACATGCTATGGCCCATTAAAACCCACACGCCATATACAACATGGCAGGAACTGGGCTAAAAGAGAAGAAGAGGGTCTAACTTCCTCATTCTTGCACGTCAACCCAAAGACCGCGTCGTGCGCGCCGGGTGATGAATCTATCAACCTCCCACCCATCACAGATTTTTCTTTTTCTCTCTCTCGCTCATCCAGCAGCACAAAAGCCCCTTCTTATAGTCCTATACCAGCAACCCCCTCCCCCTCCCCAACCCCCCAAAAAATTAATCTATATAACACAATGGGGAATATATACAGCACAGCTAGAAATAAATAATAAAAGAAAAAACAGAGATATTAATCAAAATTAAATTGATCTAGATCCTCTCGACAAGAAATCAAGGAGCCAGAGATAAAATCCAAACCTGCTGCAGGAAATAAGCGACGATGATGGTGCAGGAAGGTCGTATTTCGTTTCATTAATTGGACGGCGGCGCTATAGGTCCTCCCTCCCTCCCTTGGCTGATCTCTCGACAGCTGTGCTGTGCTGGGTCTTATAATACATGTAGGACAGCGCGCCAGATATATACGTTTCACTATAGTATAGTATATAAAAGAGTATATAGGAGCTACGTATATAGACCTGATATATAAGTTGATAGTACAGTTCACTTTTTTTCCTGTTCTCTCCTGCTGGCCGTGTTCTTCTAGGGTGACCACCATTAGTCGATTCCGAGTCGACTCAATTACGCGGCCCATTCTGGCCAGCTACCCTCTTTCCTGCTGGCCGTTGCTGTACAAATCCATATATGATGAGAAGAAGGAATATATAGTCCCTTTATCTTTTATAGAGAGCTAGAAAAGCTGGTGCCATTCATTCTGCGACTTTTGGAGCGTTCAGAGTCTTTGTTGGGAAATTGTGATCAAAGTATAACGTCGCTGCTGCTGCCAACCTCTTCCATCCACACCCCACTGACTTGTTCTTGTTGGTGCGGTTGTCATAATCCAGATTTTTGGTCTCCTGCTTTTCACACTTCCCCCTTTCTTATATTCCTATGTACAACCCCATTCTCCCGCGATATATCCCTTCAATCTATACACACGTTCACTGCTGTGTGTGAATCAATGGATAATTTCCTTCCCTCCCTGCAATCTTTATTCCCCCACCTCATCCGACACATCCGGCGGCCGATTGTCTTCCGACACCCAGCCCGCTCCATTGTGTCAACCCCCTGACTGTCATCACCAATCGTCGCATCTATACACAACGCCAGTGTACTATAGCACCCGACGAATTTCTCATCACACCATATCAAAGTCCTACATCAGTAAACTATTTCCGTTTTTTCCACCGTTGATTTCAAATCTACAAGAATAAAAAAAAATTACCACCGCGTTTACAATTCTCCGTATAATCCATAAAAATTTCGCCCTCTTACTTTTCTCTCCGCATGTGGTCTGTGTGTGTTTGCCATGCCATTTAGCGTGTCGTCTAAACAAAAAAATCTTTTTTTTTTTGTGTTCAGAGAAGAGAATAACAGGAGCGCCACCAGCACTTTGAATGGATGGTGCAGACACTGATGTTGCCCTGGCATCTTTTGAATAAACTTTGACAATTCTCATAGTCTCTGCTCCCAATAACAAGCATCTGATAATGCTTTCAGAGGCGACCGCGCACGCCAGCAGTTTGGAAAAAAATAGACTTTTTGAGGAGCGCTGATGGCATAACGCCTTAAAACAGCAAAAGGGAAAAAGCTCTTTTGCTTTTCCTGCTGCTGGCCGGCTCCTCAATCCATATACAGTGGAAGCACTACCTACTATACTCGTCCGGCATGAGCCCCTCCGTCGTGCTGTGGTTTGACATACAACTCGTCTTAGTCAAAACTGTGGAGGGACCCCATCGTTTTCATGGCGGGGATGGAGGGAAAAATCCCCGCCGAGAGTGGCTTAGACGGCCAAAACAGGAAGCTGGCCGTCTCCTCTAGCACTCTTCTTCTTCTTCTTATATTCATATCCTTCCCCATACAAACTATGGGGGGTATAGGGGGGGGGGAATAAAATAAAATTTCGAGTGTCGACATTTCCAATATTTTATATTCAACTGTTTAATAATAATGCACATTCTTGACTATGTACTATTGTCGACATTGAAATGTTTACTTTTCAAACGGTGCAGCAATATTCGCCGCAAATAATATTAATTTGAAATCACCGAAAACGTGCAAGACTGCGGTATAGATGTTATTCCAATGAAAAAGTAGTCTATCTATGATTGATTCGATTGAATTGACAGTCGACTCGTATACTTAGTGCTTATATATGTGCCATCACATACTCGAGAGTGCTGCTTTATATGCCTGGATGAGCGGCGTGAGCGATGATGATTCCGTATATTATTTAGTTGATGCTCCGGTCGATCCATCAAAACATCTTCTTCTTCTTCTCTCCTATAGAATATCATCAAGTCAGTCGCTTTCTCGACATACGTTCGAGAGATATCCAACTGGTCACGTGCTGCGCTTGCCTAATCCAGCGCAAAATAGGAGGAGCACTCGAGCGGGGTCTGGTGTAGGTACCGAATCTCGGATAACTCGGTCGACAAGACCCGTAACTCCATCCGTGTGTAACCCTAAACCCCAAGTTGATAGGGTATCCAGCGCGGAATAATGAAGAGAACAAAAATAAAAGGGACGACAACATTTCTCTACTACGCCAAAGAAAAAACCAATAACGCAACTCGCCTAGTTTATAGGCATATGGTATAGCTATAGTCTGATGGCCATTTGGTGGTGGTTGTCGACATTGTCGTCGTAGTCGGCGTCGTTGTCGACGTCGACATTGCAAGCCGATCAATTGAATCGAAATTGATCAAACCGATCAATTGACGCCCATTGCAAGGACAGTGATGGGGGCAATGCGGTCAGATACGTGCGACGCTGGTACAAAGGTGCCAACGTTTTGGAAATAACTCAATTGTTAATTAACAACGGTTGCATTGGTGAAACTTGAACTGTGTATTAATAACTGCAATAAATATGTTTCGTGAACTATAGAATAGGCCTACGGAAAATTTACCACCCTTAAAAGCATTAAAATAAGCATTTGGTAGAATTAATTTTTTTATGGTTTAAAATTTGGTTTTTTGTTAGTAAAGTTAGCAATAAAAATGTTTATTTTATTACGGATTTATTTAATGACGAGTAACCTGAGCCCTTCAAATCCGGGGAACTTTGGTCTAGCGTAAAGTCGGACTCTTTTGCTATTCGCTTTTCTCTGCCCGTTAAAGATTTTTTCGTGGGAAATCTGCCCAGTGACTATCTTACTTGAAGATTTCGTTATCACTGCGATGCTATAGACATCTGGTGGTGATGCTGGTTGTTGCGTCATCAAAGATTGCGTCATTACGGCGACATCTGGTGGTGATTTGTTTGGGCATGTTTGGGCAGGATAAGCTCCTCCTCCTTGTGACATGAATAAGCTCCTCCCCCAAAATGTTGACACATTATGCGTGACATTTTCCGTGACATGAATAAGCTCCTCCCACAAAAGCTTGTTCTTTTATTATATATCGATGGCCGGAAATTTCCATCTTGAATGTCATTAACTTGAGAAAAATTGGCGAGTTATTCCTGTTGCTATGCGAAAATATGTAAACGAATGCAACGAAGTTCGTAATTTCACCACCCCAATTGCGCAATTCTGCAATTTTCGCATTTTACCTTTCGCCCCCCACCAAAGTCAATAATATCGATAATATAGCATTGTGTAATTATCGCATATGCAGAAAAATAGAAACCATGTGACTTTGTCTGTATGTATGTATGTATATATATGTATGTATGTCCCGCTCCCGCACCATATAGCTCGAGCGTTTTACGACAGATTTAGGACTTTTAGGACTTTTCAGACTTTTTGTATGGCACGCTGAAAGGGACACAAAAAAATGTAAAATAAAAAAAGTTTCGCCATAACGCCATCTAGCTGTCAAATATGGAACTTCATGCGAAAATTCCTTTTTCTTGCCCCAAAACGCGGAAATTTTCTTCGCTTATTCGTCGGTAGGCTAAAGCTCAGAGCCTTCTACTTAAAAACCTGAATCATTTCATCTTAATTTTTAAAGGAGATGAAATTGGAAATCAATAGAAATCAATATCGCATGATTACCTATAGAATTTTGGTTGTCGAAGCAGAGAGGAGCGAATAACAACTTATTTCAGTATGTAGACTACACTTGTAATTTTTAATTTTAAGCTTAAGGTTCATATAACTGCTACCGCCGTACTACTTGCTAGTACCATGCTTAATATGATAGGCCGACAGGTTAAAATAGGGAGAAAAAGTGCGTATTTCTATAGGTTAAATCCCGTACGCTAAAAACGATCCGCCGATAGTTGCAATATTTTGTTTTTTACTTCAAAATAATGTTGGGTCCATCGAATAATTTTTTAATTAGCTAATTAGACTACGCATACATTTTTCATAAATCCTTCATTTTTACAGTCTTTAAAATGAAAATGAGCTAGAAAAGAGTCAATGGGGAACAATTTGTAACATTGTTAAAGTTCGGAGTCTATAGGGCTACGTTACTATATTTAACACATGTTTATGGTGTGTGTGTATTGAATATACTATAGCGTACTATTAACAGACCGTAACAGACGCGTGCTGTATAGCCCTGTGCCTCTATGTATACTATATCATTAATAGTTCTACCTAGACCTAGCTACGACATAAAGCTGAAGCTTACAAGCATTTGCACCATCTTGCTATTTCCTATATTAAAGGTCCAATCAAATAATCCTGAGGACTTAAAAAAAATTATTGAAAGTATAGCTACAGAGATCAAACAGTACGATGACACAGGAAAATTTTGGTTCTTCTCTGCTTTGACAACTGAAATGCTATAGGTAATTATGCGTTATTTATTTCTATGGAAAATTTCATCTCCTTTAAAAATTACAATGACATGATTCAGATGTTTTAGTAGAAGGCACTGAGCTCTGAGGCAAGCAGCCTACCGATTATTAACTATGGTGTTAATATTGTTATTCAGAAAATTTATTTCTATTTATTTCCAATTTCATCTTTAAAACTTACGATGAAATGATTCATGTTTTTAGTAGAAACTAGGACGCTCGGAAGTTCTGAGCTCTGAGGCTTGTAGCCTACCGACGAATAAGCGAAGAAAATTTCCTCGTTTTCGGGCAAGAAAAGGGAATTTTTGCATGAAGTTCCATATTTGACTGCTAGATGGCGTTGCAGCGATTTTTTTTTTTTTTTTTTTTTTTTTTTTTTTAACAATTTATTTGTGACCCTTTCGGCGTGCCATACATATAGTGTAGTGTATGGCGTAGTGTAGTGTAGCATAGTATAGTGAAACCAGGTTTTTCTAAAAATGTGTTCGTCCCCTGATATAGTGTAGTGTATGGCGTAGTGTAGTGTAGCATAGTGTAATAAAACCGGTTTTTTTTATTGGAAAATTGCTCGAGGTCGCGTAGCGACCGAAGAGCAATTGAGATTGCTTTCAAAGAAGTGAGACCTTAACCATGCAGTGTTGACACTTTGTATTCAGCCGCTCTAACGCAAAACAAAACAAAAGAAAGACGATCGAGGCCCCTTCGGCGCTACCGCTCCCTCGATACTTTAGACCTTTTCGGCCAAAAATAAAATAGATTCTTCTTCTTGAAAAAATGGGCATCCGCGACCGGCCGATTAATTGTTGCGGGAACCGTGGTGACCACGTCCTCTGAAAAGAAAAGAAAAAGAAAACAATTTAGTTCGGAGTGGGAGGGTGGGAAACCTTAACTATGGTTAAGGTCTCACTTCTTTGAAAGCAATCTCAATTGCATACAAATTGCTCGACCTTAACCATACAGTGATTTTAAATCACATTTCCATTAGCTTCTCCAGCGAGAATGGCCTCTCCAAATGCATCCTTATTTCTTGGACGGTTGTAGTGTTTAGAAAATACACTCTCGGATGCCCAACTACCAGTCTTCAAAATTGAATCAATCGAAAGGCCGGCGCTCACGGCTTTCGAAGCCGATGCCCCACGCGTAGAGTGGGCAGAATAAGTAGTTGTGTCGACCCCCGCCTCTGAAAGTAAGAGCTTAATCCAGCGCCCAATCGTAGATGCACCGATAGGCGGATGGGGAGACCTAAGACCTAAAATCAAGCTGGAATTTTCTGATTCTTTTCTTAATTCGCTCGTTACGAAAATGTAACGTTCCAAACATGAGACCGGACAATTTAGAAGCGACGAACCAAGGTTATTTAAGGAAAAAACCTGCAGGGAGCCTTTACGCTGTGACTTCCTTAGTCGACTCAGAGCGAATTTCACAACCGGCCAGGAAAAGACGATCGATTTAAAATCGATGGCCGCGATCTCCGACACTCTGAAAAGAGAAGTCAAGGCGAGAAGCATTACCAATTTAGATGATAGGTTTTTGAACGATAGGGAGGTGTCTGGACCGAGACCTTCCAGATAAGATAGCTCCGAGCCTATATCCCAGAAAGAGTTATATTTGGGTTTCGGAGGGTTAGAATTAAAAATGCCTAGCATAAGTTTAATAACCAAAGGATGTTTACCCACGTCATAACCTTCGATCTTGTCAAGCGTAGCCGAGAGCATAGATCGAGAAACATTAATCGACCTATAAGCCTTACCCTCTTCGTGGATTTCAGAAAGAAAATCGAGGACGACGGTTAGAGAAGCAGACACGGGATTTTGATTCCGTTGAGCGCACCAACCGAGCCAACCGTTCCATGAGCTCTGGTAGCAAGCTGATGTGGCCTCACGGTTACTTTTCACGAGCAGCTGGACCACTCGTTCCGAAAAGCCACTGTCTTTGAAGCGTCTCCGGACAATATCCAAACGGCTAACAGGAGGGATCCCCGTTCCAGAAGAGGGTGAGGGTTGCCCAATGGGTCCGAGAGCAATGCTTTCTCCGGACAAATTATTCGGGGGGGGGGGGGGCTGCAAGGCTAGCTCCATGATGGTCGGCCACCACGGTTGCGCTTGCCAAACCGGTGGCACCAGAATTTATTCGGCCCCCTATTTCATGATCTTTGTCAGAAATCTGGCGATCATATTGAACGGGGGAAATGCGTATCCCCTCCGATTGGTCCAGATCAGGGAAAAAGCGTCGACTGCCATTGCTTCCGGCTAAGGCTTCCAGCTGACAAACCGGTCCAATTGTCGATTCCATGTCGAGGCAAATAAGTCTATCTCTGGCTCCCAGAGGGCTCGAATCCGCTGGAACGTCGATTCCTGGAGTTTCCAATCGCTGGATTCGTTCCGCATTCTCGATTGCTGATCTGCAAGAACATTCAGAACCCCGGGTAGGTGTATTAGTTGTATTGCTTCGTTCGAAAGTTTGCGCTTCTCGCACCAATCGACAATGTCCGCCGAGATGGCGCTGAGAGCTGGAGATCTAGTTCCACCTGACTTAATAATATAATGCACCGCCGTAAAATTGTCTAACATAAGACGGACTGATAGGTTAGAGACTTGACTGGTAAAGTATTTTAAACCATTAAGAGCCGCCAAAAGTTCCAACTTATTAATGTGCCTGTCTTTATCACCAAGAGTCCACGGACCTCTTGATGAAACCTCATTCAATACTGCCCCCCAACCTGAAAGCGACGCGTCCAAAAATATTTTGAGATTGGGGTCTGTTGCCGACATCGGTCTGCCGTTAGACTCTCTCACGTTGGCTATCCACCAAGTCAGATTCTGTTTCGATTTCTTGTCCAAAATGATAGTCGAATTAAGCGAGCCCCCTAATTGTTTACAACCTTCAATGTATTGCGCCTGGAGGTCCCTATAGTGTGATTGGGCGAATAGAATTGCTTTGATCACCCAGGCAAGATTTCCCAAAATTTTGGCAATCTCTCTTAAGGAAACTGAAACCCGTTCTAAGGCTTTCCCACAAAGATCAATAATCTCTACAATTTTTTCGGGACGGAGAGAAAGAGAAAGAGACTTCGAGTCTATAATCAATCCTAGGTACTCAATGACTTGCTCAGGTGTTTCCACTGATTTTTCTAAATTTATGAGAAAACCACACTTTTCGAAAATGGACACCGCGAATAAATAATCTCTCCCTGCTCCTTCCGCGTTTGAGTTTAATATGAGAATATCGTCAAGATAAATTATTAAACGAAGGCCTTGTCTCCTTAAAAAATTTACGATTGGTTTCAAAATTTTGGTAAAAATCCAAGGGGCAGAGGAAAGACCGAAACCTAAGCATCGGAATTGATAGAAAACGCCCCCCCCCCCCCAAAGTATCCTATAGAATTTCCTATCCTCCGGGTGGGCGGGAACGGTGAGATAGGCGTCCTTCAAATCGGTTTTAACAAAAAAGGCATTTTGGCGGATCAATTCTTGAAGCGAGCTAATGCCCTCCATTTTGAAATGTTCCGGTCTAACAAATTTATTTAAGGATTTCAAGTTTACAATAGGGCGAAATCCACCCGAACGTTTAGGTATAACAAAAAGACCGCTTATGAACCCCTCTGTAGACGTTGCGATTTGTTCAATAGCGCCCTTCTCTAATAAACTTTTTACTTCCCTGTCACAAATCTCTGACTGAATTTTTCCCATCTTCATATTACGGCCTGCGACTGTTTGAAAAGGCGGGCTAATAAAATCAATTTTTACCCCTTCCTTTACGCTCGATAAGATCCAGGGGTCTTTAGATAGCGATTTCAAAAATTCAACATAATGATGCCTGGCGCCCACTATGACAGAATCCAAAATAACTAAAGGAACAGATAAGTAAGACACATACCGATTGTTGTTGAAGCTGTTGTTTCTAGCTGCTCCACCTCTGTTGAAACCGCCGTTGTTGAAACTTCCACCGTAATGCCCGCCACGGCTGCTACCGTTCCGTTGAAAACCATTTGGCGCTCCTCTAGCGCCGCTGCCGCTTCCGTGTCCTCGAGACGATGAAGGGGCACTGCCACGGTTGACGATTCTGAGTTGTTGGTCGTCCCTGGCTTCTTTCACTATTCCTTTGATGAAGGTCCTCCCAAATAGCGACCCGCATTGGCGAGTCTTGAAAACGGCTTGGTTCAGACAGAAGCGACACAAATTTTGGGTCCGAAATCTTCAAAAGATTCTCCCGTCGGCTAGCCGTGATGCCGTGGATAGTATGGCTCCATAAGCACAACGCAGTATCAACCACATTGGCCATAGGCGACCCTCTGAATTCTTCCCTCTCGGACATCTTCTCCCGTAAAAAGAGGAGTGGACGGGCCATACCCAGAACTTTGTACTGCTCTGCTTTGAGAGATTTCTCGTTCGCTTCCGCCTTGGACAGTTCTGGGCCTTTGCTGTTAGGATCCTTGAAGCGACGGGCCATTGAGCTATCGAGCTGGGGACATTTCAATTCAAAAGAAGAATTAATGAAATTAGGATTGAAACTTTCCCGAAGCTGCTTCACTTCCGTTGATTTCAGCGACGAAGTCATCCAGCTTCTGAATTCCGCTCATGTTCTTGCGGCACACCAAGAAATTTGTTAGTGGCGTAGGAGAAGGGCTTCGAGCATGCGGAGTACGGCTGCGATCGTGGTTCTGGTCTCGTTCCCGGCTCCGACGTTCGGCTGGACGCTGGTCTTGATCACGTTGTCGAGCTTCTTCATCGCGTTGCCGAGCCTCTTCATCACGATGGCGAACCTCTTCTTCAAGCTGTCGAGCCTCCTCATCACGTTGCCGAGCTTCTTCTTCACGTGCCTAGCTACGACGTTCTCTGGGCTGAGCCTCACGCTGCAGAGCCATTTCTTCACGAGCCGGGCTGGCACGTGGTGTTTCACTTCGCCGACCATTGCCTAAAGCTGCCTGGGCATCGCCGGCAACCTGTCTCTGCCCACTGTCACGATTTACCTGCTGACGATAGCCGGATGACGATGATGTACGACGATTCTCCCGAACACGACTTTGCCTGGAATCCGCACTACTAGAACTAGAACTTGAACTGCTAGAGCTTGAGCTAGGGCTCGACATGACTGCGATGCGTTAGAGCCGAAAAGAGTCTGAAGTATGGAGGGGGTGGTAACGCCGAAGAGGCCTCGATCGTCTTTCTTTTGTTTTGTTTTGCGTTAGAGCGGCTGAATACAAAGTGTCAACACTGTATGGTATAGGTGGAGCAATTTGTATGCAATTTTCTGACTCCTGATATAGTGTAGTGTATGGTGTAGTGTAGTATAGTATAGTATAGTGAAAACGGGTCTTTCTACAAATTTGTCCTCCCCCGTGATATTGTGTAGTGTAGTGTAGCGTAGTAATAGTACACAGGGGTGTCGTCGTCTGCTGTGATAGCACTTAGACGTAATTTTAGCTTAATTTAAATTTTAAGCTGAATTTAGATATTATTAAATTGCGCATTGGCTCAATTTAAAGACCGAAGAATAGTGCATCGAATAGTGTGTTTTATTCTTGAAAACGTGCAAAATCGGTAACCTCTCAATACCTACTTAAGCCAGCGACGGTCAGGCCTACACATATCTTGCCTATGGCAAAATATTGTTATGGTAAGACCTGAGTCTCGTTGTTCCCCTAGTGGATATCCGCTCTCTGGCATGCCAGAGAACGATATTATGGAGCTAGATGGGACTGCAGGAGAGGCCAGCAGTAGTGGAGGTAAAAAAGGTTCTAACAGTAAGTGTCTAAAAGCAATTACAAAATCAGGTCCAGGTAACTACAAGTACTGCTCTACGTAATGCAAAGACATATGTGCTGTATTGCGTGATAGAGACAGGTCCAATAGTATCTCATCTCAAAAACGTCAACGTATAGAAAGTGTAGAGTACAGCCAAATGTCAACTGAGGATTTTATTAACATAATTAAGGTATTAGAAGCAGAAAATATTGAACTAACAGATAAAAATATCCAATTGCAAGCAGAGAGGGATAAAATACTATTCGAGATCGGTAAAGGTACTCTTGACTGGATTATTAAAAAGGAAGAAGCGGGAAACAGTGCTTTTTGAGGCATCGTCAAAACCAACATACGCCAGGGTTGCTAAACCAGTAACACTAATTGAAAAACTGGACCCAGAAGGTGACACTACTGTCTTCGATGAGAAATCAATGAATACGCTGTTCAAAAGCAACAACCATTGGCCAACACTACAACACTTCTCAAAGAAAAACAATCAAGCCAGACTAGTCTGTAACAACGAAGCAGACGCTAAAAAGGCCGAAAAGATTTTGAAAGAGGATCCGAAGTTAACTGGAACGGTAAAATCAATCTCTGAACATAAACTTAATTACCCGGTTGTAGCACTAGCTACCAGAACCGATAAGCTCGAAGAACTTCAAGCGGAGATTGAATACCGTAATGAGGCGTTAAAAAGTAATATAAGTAGCATAAAAATACTGTCAAGAGAGAAAGGACACGTCAAATGTGACCTCTAAGGAAGCACAAACGGCCATTTTAAAAGTGGGTATAATACACACAAACATCAACGGTTTTAAGAGACACAGTGTCAGAGCTATGGATTTAAACCGAGAAATAAGAACATGTAACAGGTGTCATACTTTGGGACATATCTCCTCCAATTGCAACTCAGCATCTGAAGTCTGTGGTAAGTGTGCCGAAAAGACACACAGGACGAGTGAGTGTGTTCATTTGGATAGCAAGTTTAAGTGTGTTAACTGCAAAAACGGTAAGCACAAATCAGACGACCCGAAATACCCGGAGAGAGTTAAAGCAGTAGAACGGCTTAAGAAACTCCTATCCTAATGGTAGAGGCTGGTAAAAATAATTTTAATAAGCTTAATTGTATACAAATAAACTTACAACATTCAAAATCCGCCACCTTCACCTATGTAAGTTACTAGTTGAAATAAAGATAAATATAGCGTTAATCCAAGAACCCTATGCTAAACGTAACATTTGTAATGATGAAATCCAGATTCCTTCGGTGCCTGATGTGTACGTAGTTCATCATAGCCTTAATGAGGACCATGCGTATGGTGCTGCCATACAAGTAAGAAAAGTGCTCGTGGTCAGGACCGTAGCGTGCATGTCCAGCAATGATGGAATTGGAATTCAATTAAGTTCCATGAGTAAAAACCCCGTACATTTGTTTTCGGTGTATGTCGTCCATCACACAAAATCTCGGCTCAATTATTGACCCGATGGCAAAATTTCAGGATTCGAAAACATACCCTTATCAGCATGGACTCAAACGCCAGAAACAAACTATGGGGTAGTAAAATAACAGACAAAAAGGGTAAAGAACTAGAGGATTTTATCCTTCACCAGAATCTCAATATTTTGAACACCCCCAAAGAAAACATGCACTATATACCCAGATATAAAGCTATGGTAGATGTGACGATTGGAGAAGATAAGGTAAAAGTGGAAAACTGGTAATATCTCATAGTAGAATCTTTGTCGGACCATCCCTACATACAATTCCAATTAGTACTAGAAAATAACCTCACCAAAGCACCCTCCCGGAAACGGGTTCCTAAACTAACAAAACTAGATAAAAACATTTTCAAAGAAAGACTAAAAAACGAGGTAAAAAAATAAAAAAAAATAATGTAAACTGGTCCGCAGTTGTAACAATCAGAGACTTAGATCCCATTATAACCGATATTACTCACATTATAGCTGAAACCGCTGTGCAGAGCCTGTTACCACAGAAAGAAAAGAAGCGCAACAATAACCTTGACTTCTGGACCCCGGAGCTAACAACATTAAAAACGCAGATGCGTAAAGACAAGAATATCAGAGATAACCTAAGAAAGGCGTGTGAGAATAGAGGTAATAATGGTAAGCGTCCGCACAGTGAGATGTCAATAGAAGAAACAAACTACATCAAATCCAAAGCTAAGTACCAAAAACCCCTAAGATTCAGTAAAGACAAGTCTTTCAAGACTTTCTGCTCGACAAATATGAACAAAGACCTGTTCAACAGCCTAAAAACACTAACAAAAAGGCAGGTGGGTGGTGAACTTCCTTCCGAGCTCCTAGTAGGCAATAAAACTATTACAGATGAAGTAAAAATTCTTAAAGAACTTAGTAAAAGTTTCTTTCCCGATCAGAGAAAGATTGGTCCAGTCCAAGAAGAAATAATCAATAATTAGTTAAATCAGAAATCTAACTCAGAAGACAGAATACCACGCCAGTCACAGAAGAAGAACTTCAGCATGCCGTTTTCACTTTAAATTCGAGCTCTGCCTGTGGAACGGACGGTATCGGTATCGATTTAATTCAGTGTTCTTATAAAATCTTAAATGCAAATCTATCGTCACTTTATAATAAGTGTATTAGTCTGAGATACTATCCAACAAAATGGAAAGTAGCTAAAGTCACAGTTCTGAAAAATCCAAACAAAGATTCATACAAAAATGTTAAAAGTTTCAGACTAATCAGTGTTCTTAACTCACTAGCCAAAATACTGGAAAAAATACTCTATGGTCGCTTGTCATGGCTATCCGAAGAATACAATTGGTTCGGGAAAAATCAGCACGGTTTTAGACCAGGACTATCAACTGAAATTGCAATGCATGAACTCAAAAATACAGTAGAAGGTAATGTTAATAAAAAAATATTCACAACAGTAGCTTTTCTTGATGTAAGTGGTGCCTTCGACTATACCTGGCCAATAGCAGTTCTAGCAGCCTTAGGCAAGAAAAAATGTCCACTTTACCTCTTAAAAATAATTGAAAGTCTTTTTTACAACAGAACGGCCATCTTGGAAACAGAGAGAAGCTCCTACACTTGCAAGGTACCAATAGGTTACCCTCAAGGGGGTGTGCTATCCCCTTTCCTTTGGATAATTCTAGCGGAAAAAAAAATAAATTCGACGTTCTCCTTTCCGTTCATAATCATAGGTTATGCAGATGACATAGCCATAATAAGTATGCACAGGTTTCTTGAAATAGCAATCCAAAATCTAGAAATAATGTGTAGCGAAATTGTGACGAAGTGTGAAAATTTCCTCCTAGAAATCAATCCACTCAAGTCTATTTTCATGATTTTTTCTAAAAAGAACGTAATAGACAACAGCACAATCAAAATTAAAGATAACCAAATCAAACCAGTAAACACTACTCGGTTTGTGGGTTTTGAATTAGACTCAAAACTAAACTGTAAGTCCCATATAACATCTAAGTGCCAGGCAACTCAAAGACTGATCCATGCACTTGGAAAATGTTTGCCACTTACCTGGGGCATAGACACAGTCAAACTTCTTACCCTATACAAAGCTATAATTATCCCCAAAATACTCTATGGCGTTTCCGTCTGGTGCCACTCTACTCTGAAAAAATATGTCACAAAAACTCTCATGGCAGTACAAAGAACAATGCTAAAACTCATAACACGTTCCTTCAAATCGGTCCCAACTACCTCTATGTTAATATTAGCAATTCTTTTACCTATCAACCTCACAGCCTTGGAACTTTCGTACACAAGAAAACTATATTTTACAAATCTCGCTTTTACTCCGTCTTCTCTTAAAGCTATCGGGAAAGTTCTCCCGGAAACCAAAATACAGACTCCACAAGACTACCCAAGAAAATACTTCTCACCAAATCATCCATCATGGTCAACATCGAAACTAGACTTCGTCAACGCTCCCAGTCCTCTACCCTTATTACCCAGCGACAGTGAAACGCTCTATATTCATATAGGCGTCTCTAAAACAGAAGCAGTCACTGGGGTAGCAATTGTATTCTGCTTGCAAAAGGAAGGTGTATATACACAAACAGAGTCTCTATCTTGCAACACCACGACTATTCAAGACGAACTGCATGGCCTACATCTAGCTCTAAAATACTGCTAATCAAATAGAGCACGTCACAAAAAATTTTATCTCTTCACTGCCTCCAACACAGCATTCAAAATCTGCACTAGAGACAGTAAAATCAGCAATACAGCCAAACTCTGTCACGACTTACTTCACGAACTTTACGGCGACGTAATCCTGAATCTAGTGTCACAGGTTCATCAGAAGGGTCAATCCACGCCGATCCGTCAGATCTTGGGCACGGTCAAGTCACGGATTTTGTTTAAATTTGGACAGTGGATTCATATACTTATGAAACACTGATTTCCAAAATTTTATTGTATTTTGCCCAGTAGTGTCTGAGATATCGCAAAATGAAAAACGTTTTTTTTTTTTATTTTGCCGTAGAGCATTTTATAGCTGTGTTTTTTTATTTTGCATTTTTTGTTATTTTCCCTGTTATTTAATTTTCTTAGAAATTTAAATACAAGTGTCTTATCCAGTTTTTTACTAGCTTTCTTTTGGTTACATTTATTTTAAGAAAAAATTAATTCTAAGTATAGTAATTTAACTATTAAATTTTTAAACCCTTCCTTATTGAAAAATCTGTAGCCAAAATCGGCACCTTCATAGAGTAGCGGGATTTTTTAAAATGATTTATTAAATATCAATTAACCATATCTATTAAAATCAAAGGACTTAAATTTATACTTTGGCCGCAACAAATCGGCAAAATTCATGAATTTTTGGGATTTTCAACTTCATTTTATGCCTAACGGGCATTCATGTAAAGTCAGAAAGGGTTTGCTTAGCGGGACCTAGATGGCGCTGACACTCATTAGTAACTCTTAAGAGGAAATGAAGTTTAAATTTGTGCTCGCAACGTTACTGGTATGTTGTCGATGTTATAGTTAAGTTTCATTCTTCCAGTGCATAATAATGGATTCACACGTAGTGCCTTGTTCGGTGGGAGAAAACTCAACGAAATTTGGTTTCAGACAACTTATGTGAAAGAGAATTTGGTTATCAAGGCCATAGAAGCCTCAGAAGACGTTGCGATATGAATTGTGATTGAAATATCCATATAGTGAGAACGATTAAATATAGAGTGAATATGGATGAAATACCGACGATTTGTGATCATAACTTTGCTGCTTTTCATAACTATTACCACGTTCATATGGACAAAGTTAAGTCAAACTTGTGTAGTGACCCTTTAAAAATTCATCAAACTGATGAAAAACCTAATGCTAAATGTCCCAAAGGAACGAACAAAGTTTCACTTAACATGTGTGACTCCCTCAAAAAGCAAAATGTTTCGTTGTCCATTTTCCCAGGGCAAAAAGTGTGTGTTTTCTGCAATTCCAGATTAACTAGTTTGATGAAAAATCCGAAGCCAATACCATCATCTTCTACCACTAGTTTAAAAGATTTTGAAACCATGTTGAACGACGATGACGAAGTTTTTGTTTCTCCATTACATGGATTAAAAATAGCTAATGAAGCTGCTCAGATTTTAGGACTTACTCCAATCAAAATCGAAACAAAAGAATCAAAAGCAAAAAGAGCCTTAAAAATTGCCAGAAAAAGTGAATAAGTGCGATGTAAAGTGAAAGAAGTTTTAGAAGATACTTTGTTAAATTCATTCCGTCCTCATCTACTTTGAAGTATTTGGAAAGTGATTTTGTTCATTTAATGGAAAATCTTAAAGAACGTTGTGTTTCGTTAAAAGAGAAAAAAGATTATTGTTCTCTTATATCGCTACTGACGTTAGCTCCAAGATCGTGGACAATTCCAAATACTGCAGATTTCTTCTCCGTTTCTGAATGTTTAGTAAGAAGGGCACGAATTCTGAAAAACGAGAAAGGAGTCATGGCGATACCAAATAAGAACAAGGGAAGACCATTATCAGAAGATGAACTGCAAATTGTTTCATCGTTTTACAAAAGTGACGAATATAGCAGAATGCAGCTAGGTATGAAAGATACTGTTAGCGTTCGTCAACCGGGAATTACCAAAAAAGTGAAATTTCAAAAAAGACTACTACTATTGAATATCGATGAACTATATTCCCAATACAAGGAGTATTGCGTGAATACATTAAGTATGAAAGCATGCGGAAGAACAAAATTTTTTATGCTCCGACCGGAACATGTTGTGGAAGTGGAATCAGGAGGAAATCACAATGTATGTGTGTGTGAAATCACCAAAATGTAAAAATCACCAAAATGGTCGATGCATTATGCAATGGAAAATCGAAAAGTACATGTTTATGGATTCCATAGTGTGTGACATTAAATCAGAAGATTGCATGATGAATAAGTGTACCCTCTGTCCAGGAATAAATTTTTTGAAACCAAAATTAGTTGAACTATTAGACAATCGGGCAACTATAAAATATAAAATGTGGATCTCAACCGATCGAACTATGCTTGAAGAAAAGGAGTGTACTGCTAGTACGTTTATTGACACATTGCTTGACAAGATTAACAAACTTACGAAGCATCACTTCATATCTATAGAGCAATCCAAATTTTGTCGGGAATTAAAAGAAAAAATTACACCGGAAGAATGCTTAATTCAAGGTGATTTTTCGCAGAATTACTCGATGTTTGTTCAAGATTCTACACAGTCCTCTTTTTTTAATCCAGTACAACGAGCTACAATTCATCCATTTATTGCTTATTTAAATGTCTCTGGAAAAATATCCCCTCATAGCATCGCAGTTATTAGTAATTGCAACAGTCACAACACCGTCGCAGTGCATTCTTTTTTGCGACCAGTTTTAAATCACGTGAAAGAGTTATGTCCAACTGTGCAAAAAGTTTTATACTTCACGGACGGTGCTGCATCGCAGTACAAAAATTACAAAAATTTTGCCAACCTCATTCATCATTTCGAAGACTTTAATTTGCATGAAGAATGGCACTTTTTCGCTACGTCTCTTGGAAAGGGTCCATGTGACGGGATTGGTGGAACCATTAAAAGGTTGGCGTGACGAAAAAGTCTTTTCGCTATTTAACTTCGCGAATTCTAATATAGAAAACATAATTTTTCTTTACATTTCCGCTGATGCAATCAGTGAAAATGGAGAACAACTTCAATTGAGATTTGATAACGCAAGAACGCTACCAGGTACGCAATCCTTTCACAAGTTCAAACCTTGTGATTCAACAACAATTGAAGCCTATGAATTATCATCTAGTGACGGTGCGAAAAAATTTGTCATCATAAAAGAGAAAGTGCAATACAATGTTGTCGATTTCAACTTAATAATGGTGAAATCTGTTGTTGCGTGTTTCAACGAAGAGAGCGGAGAGTGGTTTTTAGCAACTGTGATTGAAAAAACGGAGAAACTATGGATTTGAACGTAAACCATCTGGCCCACAATCAGAAATACAAGGATTCAAGAAATCTAAAAATAACGATACAAGAATGCAAGTAAAAAACCGTCATCCAAATAGTTACAACGCAGGAACAAACTACTCGTCGCAGCCGGACTTTTAAAATTAAACAAGAAGAACGAGACGCAATAGAATCAAGATTTTCAATGTTAATGCAAAATGGTGGAAATTAATTATATTTTGAATGATCCAGATAATACAGATACTAAAATAAACGTTTTAATGGTTGATCATTGATTGTCTGTTTTGAATTTCCTTTCCTCTTAAGAGTTACTAATAAGTGTCAGCGCCATCTAGGTCCCGCTAAGCAAACCCTTTCTGACTTTACATGAATGCCCGTTAGGCATAAAATGAAGTTGAAAATCCAAAAAATTCATGATTTTTGCCGATTTGTTGCGGCCAAAGTATAAATTTAAGTCCTTTGATTTTAATAGATATGGTTAATTGATATTTAATAAATCATTTAAAAAAATCCCGCTACTCTACGAAGTCGCAGATTTTGGCTACAGATTTTTCAATAAGGAAGGGTTTAAAAATTTAATAGTTAAATTACTATACTTAGAATTAATTTTTTCTTAAAATGTAACCAAAAGAAAGCTAGTAAAAAACTAGATAAGACACTTGTATTTAAATTTCTAAGAAAATTAAATAACAGGGACAAAAAATGCAAAATAAAAAAACACAGCTATAAAATGCTCTACGGCAAAATAAAAAAAAACACGTTTTTCATTTTGCGATATCTCAGACACTACTGGGCAAAATACAATAAAATTTTGGAAATCAGTGTTTCATAAGTATATGAATCCACTGTCCAAATTTAAACAAAATCCGTGACTTGATCGTGCCCAAGATCTGACGGATCGGCGTGGATTGACCCAGAAGGATCCACAACAGCCAAACAATTAGCCAAAGAAGCAATTCAAAACTTCAATAACACACCAACCGAAATCGCCTGGTCACCTACACTACTTAAAGCAAATGTTAGATCCAACTTCCTGTAATTATTGCAGAAAGATTGGAGCATATGCACTACTGGCTCTTTCACGCGTCAATTCTTTCCACACCACAAAAATGCAGCATACCTAAAAAATAAATTCATTCAGCATGAAGTCACACAAGTTCTTACGGGCCATTTTCAACTGAAGCAGCATCTCCATAAAATCGGAAAATCTGCCTCCCCACTTTGCGAATGCGGAGAGGAAGAAGAAACAGTCATCCACTTTCTCTTCAAATGCCCGCGTGTTGCTGACAACAGAATTGAGTTAGAAAATTTCTGCAAACAAAACAATAGAGTGTTTCCACCAAAATTAGAAGATATCCCAAGGCAAAATGGTTTTTGGAACGCAACGAAGAGATATATATTCAACACGAAAAGACTAAAATTTCAGGATTCTGCCCGATAGCTCCCTCTTCCCATCGACAAATTTTTCTTTTTCTTTCATCTGATGTATTATCTCCTCTCTATCAACTACGACGAGTTTCTTTCTTTATTTTCCCTCGGTCATATCAACTTTTCATCTTATCAATTTTTCGACCTTAACTATACCAGTTACTATTTCCCCCACTCGCTCCTATATATATTTTCCCACAGGCTCTTCTGCTATTGCAACATATTTTACCAAAATGTAAACAAAATGAAAAATAATTTTAGTGCATTTCTCAACTATTTTCTCCCTCTGCGATTTTTTCTTTGTCCAATCTCAGTCTCAATAAGATGCATGTATCTTAAATGAGCGAAGGCAACACTCAAGTCTGAGTAGGCCTCAACAATAAAAAAGAAATATAAGTATAATGTAAAGGGGAAAAAATAAAAATGAATCCACTTCATTAACCTTATACTTTCACAGGGAGGAAAAATCAACGCCCTCCTCGAAGAAGCGAGAACTATGGGTCCTCGCCCACTTCATGGACTTGATACCAACTTTTAGACAAAAATATTAGTGTTTCTAATGTTTGGAATTATCATTTTCAAATTTTTATATTTACTTTTCACGAAATATATAGATGAATCAATTTTTTTCAAGAGGAATGTTCTAACTTAACTGTCAAACATTTGTTTATAGAGAATGCTTTCAAGTGTACATGTTTACGTGTTTGTTTTGCATTATTATTATTAGTATGCTATAAATAATCAAACTGATTGCAAATCTGCATAAAAACGAATGCAGGGTCGAAACAAAATAGAATTTCTTACTTACTGACTTAACCAAAAAAGCCCTAATCCTTTTTTCTTGCATTAAAACAAATTATCATTGATATTTTAGTGCACAGCACCACAAAAAGGTGTCAGATAAATGAAATGTTTTTTTGCGTAGAGGCTGTAAGCTACGACCAGGGATAAAACCACAAGTGTTGTTATCCTCATCGATTTCCCTCCATCCGTCCGTATTTCTCTTGAGGTAACAGGTTCTACCTGCATGAGTAAAGTGAGTACAAAAGGGCAGTGAAATGCAGGTTTTTCCACAATCCTCGCTAAGAACGTCTCTTTGGGTCATCACGTAGCCAGGAAAATGACAATTGTTGTCCCAGCGTACCAGACCGTTGTCACCAATCTTCCATGATCGAGCGAACACGGATGTCAACAAGATAAGGAAAATAAAAAATGAACAGATCGTCATCCTGTAACGCGTAAAAAACGGAGTCAAATTGTATATTACAACTATACTAAACTTTATTTATTGAAAATCAGCACCTTTGTAGTTGAGAAGTGACCAGAGTGCTGTGGATTAACTTCTATTAATACGGTGACTCTTTATACTGTCGTACTCATACAGACTTGAATAACTGAAGGGCAATGAGATTACGAAAATTTGAAGTGCAAGTGTGGTGTTTTACCCTCAGCATATAGTTCAAAGGTAATATATCTTTTTTTTAAATCTAGGTGATTGATGTTAAATGTTTGTTTTTTCAATTATTATTATTATTTCTCAGCTTTTTAGTTGTGGTGCCTCAATAGATTTTGTAATAATGAAGAAAGGTTGTACTTTCTTGACTAGGATTTATGTTGATTTGTAAGGAATGCGTAACATTTGTTACATCCAACTTTCTATCCATTTGTGGTAATGAAAACTTCTGTGGTTTCAACAGGAAAAACACTTTAGATTAGGCAATGTCACTATAATCAGGCAATTGTATTTCCCGCCCCCCGCCCCCCCCCCCCAAAAAAATAAAAACAAACAAACAAAACGATAACTTAAAAACAAATAATTTTAAAACAAAATCTAAGTTTAGTGGAAGTGTATAAATGTATATTCTTTAAAAGACCAAGAAAGAAATTATAAACGACCATGTTTCTTCGTGTCTAGTATTTATTTGATCTATTTTAATTGAAATAGCTTACCTTGGTATGCTGTCTTTTTATTGGTTGAATATATGCAGTTGCCTAATTTCACCACAAGAGATTTAAAAATTTTATTTGCGTAACGTAATAAAGACGGATTTGGTTTGCCACAGGTTTCCCAAATGAACAAAAACTACATAATAACGAAACGTTTTTCAAGACAAAGGTCATTGGTGAAATAAGTTCATTAGCTAATAAAAAGATTTTAGTTGCAGAAGTTTATTGAACCAGAATCAAAATTAATGGTTTATTTCACAAACAGAATCTTTAAAATAGTAGGAATCTATTCCATGCTATATACTTAAAAATTCTGATGCAAATAGCTGCTCTAAGTTATTTGTATCTTTGCCCCCCCCTTATGTTTCTTTTGTTCGTTTTTTTTTTCACTTTAGCCTTCAGGCATGGATTTTCCCTATAAAACAGCAGCTTGAAAGCAAACAACTCTGTCACGAGGTCTATCGAGTCTTCACAGTGTTAAAAAAGTTATCCTCAAGAGTCACAAGGTATAAAGGTAGATATTTGATAGTAAATTAGATAAAAAACACAGCCCTTTTTAACACACAAAAAATCAAAATATATTTGTAATAGAGGCAAAATTTATTCTATTAAAATATTAAGAGAAGAATGATGACCATTTTCTCCATGATTTTTGTCTTTTCAAATTTATGGCTTGTATCGATAGCAACGCCCGTCTTCAATAGCTTAGACCAGATACAGGTAAAAACTAGTATTTATTGAAATTAAAAATTTTTTAAATTATTTTTACCCTCAGTTTACTACTATGCACCTTACCCACAAAACGATTAAGAACACCCTCTTGTTGTGCGTGTATTTTTTGGTGCCATATGTCTCATTGCAACTCGCATAACTTCTTAAAGGCTATGAATAGATTTCTTTATTTTTTTCCCCGATCAGAAGAAGACTTGATCAACAAATCATACACACTTATTGATATTGTTGCATGACTAACCCCTTGTTAACAAATTTAGAACACCTTCCCTCTTTCTTACCTCAAACAGAGGGTTAAAAGGGAGAGGGATTTAAAAATTTTAAAAATTATAGAAATTCCTGAATATTATTAAATAAATGTTTATGTATTTAGAATTCAATATATTCAATTCAATATATTTTGTTTTCGATTTAAAAAAACGGGTTATAACTAAGCGCTTATGCTAGGGAAAGAAGGTTTTAAGGGGTGTTCATTTAATTTGTGAAAGAGAGTGAAGGGGGATGTTCTTTATCGTCTGGTGAGTACTGCACATGCTTATATTAATATTTCAAAGAATTTTATAGTCCAGCAAAGATTTTGTGTCTGGAACGCCGTTGACAGAGGAAATGAAGGGAAATTTTTCAGATATAAAAGATGGTATTAAAAAAAATATGTTTGTTCACTTTTTTATTAACCTTATTTGATTTCCGTTAATGGGTTTTATGCAATTTTTTTAAACGTAGAATTTTTCGAGGATTTTTTTCAATGGGAAAAACAGGATCCCGCACTTTATGAAGGTGACATTATGTTTTTGGGGGACAAAAATGCTATCTTGAGCAGCAGCTATCGTTGGCCGAACGCAACGATCCCTTATGAAATTTCAAACGTCTACAGTAAGAGCATTTTCGTTAATATGACGTTGATGAAGAATATTCTTTTACTACCAATCGTACTTTTTATATAATTTGACTTCTATCGAATTTTGGTGATCGTCACTTAATCTTAACAACTAATTTTCTAATAAAAAGCGTCCGATCAGCGTAAAGTGATCGCATTTGGTATGAACGAGTACCACGAAAATACGTGCATAAAATTTGTTCCTCGAACTAGCGAAAAAAACTACATAAGAATCTACAAAAAAGGATCAGGGTATGAAAAATTCAAATATATTGCGTTTTTTTTTCTTTTTTTTAAATCTAATTTGATATTTGGGAACTGAAAAGCTGTTCTAGTTACGTTGGTATGATCAATATTGGTTCTCAAGATGTAAGTCTTGATGACGGATGTGTCTCAAGAATTCGTCCAGGCATCGTCCTGCACGAACTTATGCACGCGGCTGGATTTTTTCATGAACACACTCGCCCAGATCGTGACACATTTGTTAGAATTAATTTTGAAAATATTTTGGAAAGTAAGTGTAGGCTTTCATTTTTAAATATTTAAATTTTCACTTTATTAACTGACAAGAAATTAAAATAGAACATGTCTTTAACTTCAACACAAACGATGCATCGAAGGTGACTACTCTTGGACTCCCCTACGATTACGGTAAGAAAAAGGTTTGTATTGTAAAATTTTTTATGGAATATTACAGTGGTACACCACTATAGTAATAAAGGCTCAAAAGTGATAAAGAGTCTAAATGACGTCTATAAGCATTAACACTACAGTGAGAATCTCCCATTTTAACAGTTTTTTGGTTATAAAATTAATACATAAGGAACCTAAGTGTAACCAACCAATCTATTATTTTATTTTATGACAGATTCTGTGATGCATTATTCAAGGTATGCTTTTGCCGTTGACAGGACCAGACCAACCATTACTCCTGTCCCAAATGAAAACGTGGAAATAGGGAATAGAAGAAAATTTAGTTCTGTAAGTATAGAATAGAAACGATTAAAACAAGAAATTTTTATTTCGAAATTTTTTTTGAAGCTGGATCTTCTAAAACTGAACGCACTGTATTGTTCCGAAGTAAATCGTCGTTTTACGTCAATATGAAACTTTTATGTATAACAATACCTTTTACATATTTCTGTACAAGACATAAACCACATTGTTTTTCATAAAAAGTTTAAATATAGCAATTCTTACTATCAATCATCGAAATAGATTGCATTCCTCTTTTCTATAAATCTTAATGTTTTTAAATATAGTGTCTTTTTTAAATATGTGTTCTTTTTCAATTCGTCTTTTTTTGTTCTTTCTTATTCTTATTTCAACCTTTTCTACATCCTATTACGAAGAAATTACATGCGCAAATTGTTTAGAGCAGTCATTTTAAAATCATGTTTTAGTATAAAGCATCCAATAGGTCCCTCTCCATGTTTCAGTAAATATTTCATTCTGCTTGTTTTCATCGTTTTCAAAACTTTGATTTTGTTGAGCGTAATAAGAGATTTACCTAATCTCTTTAAAAATATAAGATCAAGTTTTAATCACCATTTTTACTCAGTTATCTACCAGTTCATTTCACCATCTTTGTGCTGTTTTTCTTTTCCTTTTTTTCTGTCGGAAATATATAGGAAAAATAAATTTATAGATAAAAAAATTAACCTTTTAATAATCCGTACATCTTGAAATAGGCGGCTTTTAAAAATGTAAGTTTTCTGAAGTTTTCTGAAAAAATATATTAGCCCTTGCAATAAAAACTATACTTTATAAATGTAGTATTTTTCATGTTTTACTACATATATTTTTCATTTTATGAAACCGGCCATTCTAAACTGTCTGGTCAGTAAAAATTGTCCATCTTTTTTAGTAAAGCTCATTGCTAGTTTTCTATGCAGCAGTTGACGAGAAAACTGCTGCACAAAAACCGAAAAAAGTCAAAATTTCGGCTACCGCCTCTCACTTTTTTCATATATCTCCCAAACTGCAAAATATAGGCGATTTCGGTTCCACCAATCGACGCGAAAAATTCCACACAAAACCCATTCATCATTTAATTTTTAAGACCCCAAGCGAAGATTTTCGAAAAATCAAAACCCCCAAAATTATCTCTTTGAGTGGCGGACGGGTTGTTAAGAAAAATCTGCAAAAAGCGTTAGTTCTGAGCATGCCCGTAGGACTGCAACTGTCGTCCATTGAGTCTCCCTGGCTTCCCCTATCTGAGTCCAATCTCTGTTTATTTCTGCTAAAACCGTTATTATTGCGCTTCGATTTCACATACACATGTCATACTAATCTGGAATCCGCAGTTGGCTAGAACATGAAAAAAATGAGGGACTATGAAATTTAAATTAATAAATTGCTTTTTGCGATTTAACAATTCAACATGATAGTAAATTAAATTTAAAGTTATTGAAATTTATTGAAACAATCTAAAATATTAAATTACGCCATTTTTTCTAATGATATATTTTTTTTCTATTAGGGAAGACCGGGGCTGTATGGGACAAAAAAAAAATGAAAACTCGCTTTTAGTATTTTTACTCGTTGAACAAATAAATTTTCACAAAACTTGTTGTATTCGTGTTAATTAACACTAATTAATTAACATTAAAGCTATTTTTTAAATAAGGTTTTGTAAAATACACAAATAACTAGAAACATTTCTAATGAAAGACCTTTTTTCGTGAAACACGAAAACATCACGGGATTACTTGGGACATTTCACTAAAACTGTTTTTTCATCCCATTATGTTAAATTTTTTTGTTAAGATAGCTATTCGATAAAGAATAGAATTTAGCTTCGGGAAGTATGTAACAATTCCCCAGTCTGAGAAATTACATAGATGTGCCAGCCATCACACGGAAGATATTTTTTAAATAAGTGTGTTGCTTTTTAAAACGTTAGTAAACCTTAATAACGCTATTCCGCAAACTAAAAAACAATGAAACGTAGAGCCATGACAGGATATATGAAAAGGGCAGAAAAACGACAAACTCTAGATTACTTTGGGGGAATATTTTTTTAAATTTCCAAATAAATAATATTTTTGTCCCTTGTTTTGAATTAAGTACAAAAGTATGTAACGAAGTTATGATAAACTCATATAGGTGAGCGACATATTTTTAAAAAGCCAATTCTATTAAAATAATTTGCATACTAATGTCACGGTCTAACAGAATAAGGTAGACAAACGTCATAAGAGAGGATTGTACGAGGTAACTTAGAGGGTTCCACGTTACTTGGGGTGTTCTAGTGGAATGCCGTGGGACCCTCTGAGCTGCCTTTTACATTCTGACTGATGCCAAGGATGGCGCGTTTCTCTACCTCCCTTGTTAGACCGTGCTGATGTGATCCGGTTCAAAAACATCGTACCATTGTTTTTTTCTATTTATGGATTTTGGGCTTTTGTTGTTGCAATCCACCCAAGGTAATTGGTGACTCTGGTGTATATGCCAGCAAAATTAGAATCAACACAGCCATTTCCCCAGCTGAAGATACCAACTTGAACACCATTAACGAACAGGGGACCACCACTCATATCCTATATTTAATAATAAAATTGTTTTTATATGTTTCAAAAACGACCACACATATCCTATAATAAAGGTTTGACTTGAGTACCTGACAAGTGTGTGCGCTGGAAGCGGATGCACATAACATATCAGCGCCGATAAAAAAACTATCATGTCGACTTTTGCAGAAGGAGTTGTCTCTTATTATGACGTCCGCTTTCAGTAATACCTTTGAAAAGCTTCTTCCTTTCAAAATTAATTATAAATTTGTTAATAATATTTTCAAGTCGTACAATTTTATAAATTTTAACCTAGAGAAATTGTTCTCCATCCAGTTATAACGGCCGGGATATTCGCAAAAGTACTAAAAGCACTTTTAGCAGATGTGCTACTGAAAAAATGGCTGAGGGGCACCAACTCGTAGTCTGAAGTTGGTTTTCCTTCTGTCGTCGTTGCAATTGTTGTTTTAGTTTTTGATGTTTTGTTGGTGTTGGGTTTCGCCGTAGTTTTATTAGCTGTTGAGGGGGTTTGTGTTGTTGTCATTTTACTTTCTTGTAAGCTACTGAAAATATTGCTAAGGGGCACTAAATCAGAGCCTGGGGTCGTATTTTCTGATGTCATTGTAATTGTTGAATTTGCATTTGTTGTGGTATGCGTTGAAGTCGTAATAGCTGTTTTAGTTGTGGGACGTTGTGTTGTTGTCGATTTAATTGCTTGTAAGCTACTGAAAATATGGCTAAGGGGCACTAAATCAGAGCCTGTCGTCGTATTTTCTAATGTTGTTGCAATTGTTAAAATCGCATTTGTTGTGGTATGCATTGTAGTCGTAATAGTTGTTTTAGTTGTCGGAAGTTGTGTTGTTGTTGATTTAATTGCTAGCAAGCTACTAAAAATATTAATAAGGGGCACTAAATCAGAGCCTGACGTCGTATTTTCTGCTGCCGCCGTTGCAATTGTGGAAATGGCATTTGTTGAGGTATGTGGTGTAGTCGTAATAGTTGTTTTAGTGGTCGGAAGTTGTGTTGTTGTCGACTTGATTGCTAGTAAGCTACTGAAAATATTACTAAGCGGAACTAAATCAGAGCCTGAAGTCGTATTTTCTGCTGTCGTTGATGCATTTGGTTTAGGTATCGATGTTGAAGTAAAAAATACTTCTTGATGGGCTTTTTGAGTCGTTATGTTTTGTTGATTAATAGTGGATTTGAAATTTTCTGTTATTGTCTGTTTTTCTTTTGCCGATGTTGGTTTAGGTGTTGTCGTAGGGGTTTTCGTGGTAGATGCTTTTAAGATTGTTGCTTTTTTTATGGAATCAGTAGGAAGAGTAGCGAACGATAGATTAGTAACTGGCGAACTTAGGATCAATATGGCAATGTCGTTATCCTGTTTATAATATTGTGTTAAACAGATCAAGAAAATAACATTAATTAATGATATTTAACATAATTTCGATTACTTTTAACAAGCTAACTCCCACTCAAGTAGTCCAAAAATCTACTTTTTTTGGGGAGGTCGATTTTGAAACTAAATCCGGGAATCGTCGTAGAAATTCGGGAACGGATTTTCTTGTTCAGTATTTCACGGCGGTTTCAACGGATAAAAAATTAGAGTTTTTTTCCTTTTACTGTTCGTGATATATTCGGGTATTAAAAACCTTCTCCCCCCTTCCGTCTGATACATAGAAAGAACAAAAAACGGAGAAAGCGAATAGATAAAAATACGGGAGGGGGAGCGAAAGACGTAAATAAACCTAACGGCAACGCCGAATTAAATGAGTTGGAAATCGTAAAAGAATAGTTAAGTAAAAGAATAGTAAGAGAGTAGTAAAATAAACTAAAATAGCAGTAAAGAATAGTAAAGAGAGGTAAAAGTATAGTAAAATGGGTAGTTCACCTACACTTTAACCGAAATTCCAAACAAGAAAAATATGTCCAGGAATTTCTACGGTAATTTCCGGATTTGTTTTCAACATTAACCTCTAAAAACTAAGTATCCATAATTTCTTTGTCTATTTATTACTAATCGTCAGTTTTTACTTAAATTTTCTTTCAGTCCCTAAGGCGCCAAAAAGGCTTTATTAGCCTAGTAGTTAGGTGACAAGGTAGCCTACTGTTTTTTGGAGGAGTTAAGAAGAGGGGGTGTTTTTTATGGGTTTTCAGTTGGTAAAAATAAAAGAATCCAATTCAGACCAATTTTAGGTCATACTCTTTCTTGCAAGACAAACCTCCAAAACTGTTAACCATTTTAATTAAAGCGTGTAATATAATGACAACCCTTTTAAAGCATAGGAGTAGCTTATAAAAAAACCATATTTAGTACATCTATGATTGATTCAATTCATTTTAGTTTAATCTTCTTACCTTGTAGCTGGGATTGTATTGTTCGTGAACGATAAAGTCCTTTACTCCTCTTATAACAGCTCCTGTACTGCTTCCGTCAATCGCAAGTGAATTTAACACAGCACTGAATTTGCTGATTTCTGTGATTGCGTGACTAATCACAAAGTAAATATATAAAAATGTTGTTTACTAAAATTTATATCATATTCTAAGTAGGAATCGATTACATTTTAAACAATAAATCCGCCACCAAACCAGACAGAAGTAGCGAAAACCCCTATTTTCTATTTTTTTTACTATGATACCTAAAATTTTAAAAATACCACCTTGTTCATTCTCGGCTGATCAGCTTCGGCTATCCTCCGCAAGGATTGTGAGAGGGATTGGTAGATAATGGTTGCTATTTATGATTGGGAAATGGTCTAAATCTCTATATCATTAAATCGGTTATTTGTCGGCTAATAACATCTTAGGAATCATTTTTTAATAATGCATTGGTTAAGGATCATTCAAAATTTTCAAAAATTATGATACATGATATTCTTATGGGTGATGGCGGATTGCTTGTTAAAAATGGTTAATCTTAAAAAAGATTAAAGCTGTGTTGTTACCCGTGTAAACAATGAGCTGCAGTCAAGATATGGGAAGGTCCAATTAGGGTTCCTCCACACAAATAGCCATTCAAGTTCAAAATGCACTGATGGAGAAAAAAAGGGGTCAATTCATGTCACATCAACAAATCGTTGGCACAAATTCATGAATCAATTATTGGAATCAAAACCCCAATTTAAAGAGAATGAATATGATCTTGCTTAAATTACCATGAAAAGTATTTGTTATTTGCTCAATTGGTTTACGTGTTATTCCAAAATAAATGTAATATTTTATTTTTCATTAACTCAACTTACAAATATTATATATTAACAACGCTTATCTGACTAGAAGAGTTAAAATCAGTAAATAATTTTTTCCCCCTATAGTTGAGATATTTAAAAAAATAGCCAAAAATGAAAGTTTAGTTAACAGATATCCGTAATATCGAAAAAATGCTCCGATACAAGATTTTATCTAGAAAAAACAGTCAAGATAAGATAAAATAAGATATTTTCGGAATTGTTATGATGGGCTAAAGATAAGATAAGTTAAGGTATAAGTTGTTTTTTAGCAAAAAAAAAATTGAAAAAGAAAATTTGAGTCGATAAATTGTTGAATTTCTGCATTGGGTGCGTCCAGGCGGTATTCAATTAGATTGGTTTTTGACACGTGATCACCAAACAGCAATAGTGGTTCTACTTTTAGATTGACTTCAAGCAATACCGTTGATGTTTGATGATCAAGTATCTAAAAACCAATTTGACCGAATACCGCCTGGACGAACCCATTGTGTTGCACGACATATGATCACTAATTCACGCGTAATGCGATGAAAAATAAAAATTAAGGAGATTTTGCTATCAGAAAATTGAAATCTCAGAGTGTAATAGAGACTCAGAGTCTCAGACGAAAAAAAGCACGACTAATTTGCTGAAAGTCCGCAACGTGCTGATGAGTCAGCTCTCAGTCTAAACAGCCTTGGTCTTATGAATTTATAATTTCATCCTTCCAAGTAATTCATTTTTCTACCACTAGATGGGATCTTAAGTATCGTATCTTTTAGGACAAAAGTTACCATTATTTTCATACCCCTAGAGTTAGAAATACTTCATTCTAACTAAATTTGACACAAGAAAGATACCGAAAAGAAACCAGAAATATCTTATCTTGTCTAATCTTACCATATCTTTTACGCAAGATAGGATCCATTGGTTCAAATATATGGATTTTTTTTTTGCAAAATTACCATGTAGACGTTTGTTACTCAGAATTTATTAGAAAATCAAATGGTGCTGTCCATGGCTGCCTTGCTAATATAGTTTATGAGTTATTGGCAAAAAATCACAGAGGTTGCCACAAAAAGTAATTTTCTCGTTTTCGACAAGAATTTTAACTTTACGAAAATAGAGAACGAGGTCTTAATCAGGTTGGGTTAGGGAACTAAGATGATAAACTAGACCATTTTTGGGTTTTAGCAAAAACATCTATTGTTACTTAGGAATAACTCGTTAATCAAATTGATCAAATAGTCGATTATATTAGGATTTTGTCAGCTAACAAATAAAATTATTTTCAATTCGAAAAAAACGTTCATCAAATGATTGGTTCGATTGTCGCTGATTACAAAAAAGAAATTTGGAGAAAAATGACGGTGTTAAACTAAAAATATAGCTAACGAAAGATATTTCGTTGCATAATTAATTTGTAAATAATCATTTTGTTACCAAATACGGAAAATCTCCAGATGCAGCGGGAATATAATTTAAAAAATTTTCATGATTACCCACGAATTTGGCCACTATAATATTTAAGATAAAAATTTGTAGATTTTTTAAAAATTGTTTGCTATTGAAGGAAAACTATTTTTCTTACGAATACTTAGTGGATGGGAATGCAAACCGACAAGAAAGCAAAGGGCTACAGCCTAAACAAATGAAAAATAGGAATGATCACATTTAAATATATGAATGCAGCGCTACAGTATGCATTTTCGTAACTAACCCAAGAAGACAGTCCCATCGATAGAAGCAAGAAATCAAGAGAGCCGACTGAAAGCGAAAATGTTTTCTGGCAGTATTGGGAATCAACTGATGACTGCATCGATTACAAGCCGCCATTTTATAGCTTGAATCAATGCAGAATGAGGGTAAAAAATTTTGCCACTAGAGAATTACAAATTTTATTTGCATAACATCATTTTAGATTTCCTTCGCGAACGATTTCGTTACATAAACAACAACTGCATGTTAAAGAAACGTTTCGTAAGTCAAAGTTAATCAGCGAAATAGGTTCATTAGCTAATATAATGTATTTAAGTTGCAAAAGGTCTCAGATATAAAATCTAAATTTGAAGGTTTATTTGCTAATCCTTTCGAAAACAGAATCTTAAAAATTAAGTGACCAATAGATTGCTTCATTCTAAACATTCTGAAAGAAAGAATGTTTCAAGGCTATTTGCAAATGTATCGATGTTTCGATGTTTCACATTTAGTTTTTTTTCACTTTAGCCCTCAGTTAAAAATTTGTCCTACAATATGCATTGTCGTAACCAACCAAAGAAGACAGTCCCATCGATAGAAGCAAGAAATCGAGAGAGCCGACTTAAAGCGAAAATGTTTTCTGGAAGTATTGGGAATCAACTGATGACTGCATCGATTACAAGCCGCCATTTTATAGCTTGAATCAATGCAGACTGAGGGTAAAAAAATTTGCCACTAGAGAATTAAAAATTTTATTTCCGTAACATCATTTTAAATTTCCTTCGTGAACGATTTCGTTACATAAACAACAACTACACGTTAACGAAACGTTTCGCAAGTCAAAGTTCATCGGCGAAATACGTTCATTAGCTAATATAATGTATTTAAGTTGCGAAAGGTCTCAGATATTAAATCTAAATTTGAAGGTTTCTTTGCTAATCTTTTTGAAAACAGAATCTTAAAAATTAAGTGACCAATAGATTGCTTCACTTTTAACATTCTGAAAAAAGAATGTTTCAAGGCTATTTGTAAATGTATCCCTTTCGATGTTTCACATTTTAGTTTTTTTTCCCTTTAGCCCTCAGCTAAAAACTTTTCCTATAAAAGGGAGCTGTAAAGCTAGCTACACATTATTGTGAAGTCTTTTGAGTCTTTCTTTGTTAAAAGATAGATGGTCACAAGGTATGAAAATGAGAGCAAGAGTGTTCGATAGTAATAAAGTAGATAAGAAATACAGCTTAAATATTTTAAAAATCCTAATTTATTTGATACAGGCAACAATTCTATTTAAAAAATAATAAAAGAATGAGAAGCCCCTTGTCGATGATTGTGGCCTTTTCGAGTTTATGGTTCCTATCGGTAACAGCAACGCCCGTCCCAAAAAATTTTGACAATGATTTTCACATACAGGTAAAAGAAGTTGAAAATTTAAATACATAATTTTTCAACATCCGTTTTCTTTTTTAAATAATACAGTCCAGCACAAATTTTATAACTGGAATGCCATTGACTGAAGAAATGAAAGGAAATTTTAGCGAAATAGGAAAAGGTATTAAAAAACATATATAAATGGTATTTGCACACTTCATTTGAGTACACTTATTAGATTTTAAACTATTTTTTATTATATGAATGGATTTCATGTAATATTTTTATGTAGCATTGATTATACAGTCTTTCCCATGGGATAAACAAGATCCTACACTGTACGAAGGTGACATTAAGCATTTTGGGGACAAAAATGCTATCTTGAGCAATAGCTATCGCTGGCCGAATGCAAAGATCCCATATGAAATTTCAAATGCCTACAGTAAGAGCATTTTCCTGATTTTTCCCAATTTGGTTGGTCGTCGTTTAATCATGACAATTTATTTTTCATTAAAAAGCTCCCGATCAGCGAACAGTTATCGCTTTTGCTATGAACGAATACCACAAATATACGTGCATCCAGTTAGTTCCTCGAACTAGTGAAACAAATTATATAAGAATTCTTAAAAGTGGAACTGGGTATGAAAATTCAATTACATAATAATGATTTATTTCCTAAAAGTCTACTTTGTAATTTAAAAAAAAGATGTAATAGCTGGATTGGTATGATCAATAGAGGCGCTCAAGATTTAAGTCTCGATGATGGATGCGTCTCAAGAAATTATCCAGGCATCGTCCTCCACGAACTGATGCACGCTGCTGGATTCTTCCATGAACACACTCGCCCAGATCGTGACTCGTTCGTGAGAATAGATTTTAACAATATTATTTTAAGTAAGTATAGGCTATCATTTATCATTCCACTTTCCATTTTCTTAAATGGTGAAAAATTTAAAATAGAACATCGATTTAACTTCAACAAAACCACTGCTTCGGAAGTGACTACTCTTGGTCTCCCCTATGATTACGGTAAGAGTTAGGATTGCATTTTAAATATTTAAATAGAATATGACAGTACCACAGACGTGAACTGCCAAGGTGATAAAGACCTAAAAAGGATGTTGAAGTAGGGGAGAACGGGGTTAATGGGTTATACTGGACATGGGTAATATTTGACGAATGCTTAGGTTCTTAAATTTAGGGGGTGAAAATTATTTTTATTTTTTATATGGAGATGAAACTTTAACATTATAAAGTAAATTTATGTTTATCGTTCACCATTATTGAGCGTATAACTAATAAATTTAAAAATTTAAAGATTTTCTGTTGTTTCCATTACCGTTAAATTTTGCATTTTTTATTAAAAATAGTTTCAGATATATTTAGAATATTCATCCTTTGAATGTTAAACGTAAATATATTATTTTAGGATTTTAATGTCAAGAACACTAAAAGTTATGTGTAAAATACAAAAAGACATAGGGTTGGGTAAAACTGGTAATTGTTTCCCAGGGTGTATTTCGACCACACTAACTATGAAATGACGAAAGAAGCTTAGTTGCCTTAGTTACAGTTAAATGGAAAATAAATTTTAAAAAAAGGTTAGGATAAAACTAAATAATAAAAAAGACAAGAAATATTTTAAAAATTCAAATTTTTGTCCAAGATAACCTGGTTCTCTCCTAAACGTGGTATAGTGGCCGCAAAGGTTATATTGTATTTTGGGTATTATACTCCCTCGGAAATACACAATAGTAATGGATTTCTATCGAAAAATCTGTATTAAACAAAAGTTTTGCGAAAATTCAACAAATAAATGGTTGGTATAGTTTTTTTTACAAATACACTCTTTTTACTAATCACAAATCACATTTTTTACTAATACGCTAAAATAATTAATGTAAGGATGACAAACTAAATTATTATTTAAATTTGTATGACAGATTCTGTAATGCATTACGGAAAGAATGCTTTTGCAATTGACACAACCAGACCAACAATTATTCCTATCCCTAATGAAAACATAAACCTAGGGAGTGATGTAAAGTTTACTTGGGTACGTATGTAAATGAAACGAATAAAAACAAAGAAAATTATTTAAATCTTTTATGTATAGCTGGATCTTCTCAAACTGAACACACTGTATTGTTCCCAGATCGGCTAAATCTGACAGATCGGCAAAGTCACATTTCACTGTGCATTACTTTCGATCCATTATTTTTTTCAGTGTGCTTTGACAGCATACAGCGTAATGCATTTTTAGATATAAACTTAACATCTTTCAGTAGAAAAACATTTTATTTGTTTTCATAAAAAGTTATAATACAGCATTATTTTAGCACTAAGAAACATTGTATTCCTTTTTTGATAAATCAAAAGAAATTTAAAATTCAAAGAAATGTCTAGAAGCCGATTTGCGCCTTGGCTACAGTGCCAGGATGAAACATTGACGCATGTAGGGGGAGTAGGGCGAATGGCACTCTTTTTTTTTTAAACGGCTGGCATTCCCGTATTTTTTAACCGAATTCGTTCGTTCTGGTCTCATAAAAAAAAGCAAAAATTAAACTGTCTTGTTTTTTTTTCAGACTAATGCAACATTACAGGAAAAAGTTATTTAAGATTTAGAAAATAAAAAAGTGGGGAAATCGCCCCAAGCGTGGGGCGGATTGCCCATACTAGTGGGGTATTTTGGCCCCTGCATTTCTTATGGGAAATACACTTCTTAGCTTAACTAAACCTATTAGTAAACTCAAATTTTTAATGTGATATTGATAAAAAAATGACCAGATAGACATAAATACAATAAATAGTGTCTTAGTAAAAGTTGTTTTGAAAATATAAAAAACCAAATTTTTTGAGTGCCTGTACCACTTTTAATAAGGCAAATTGCCCCTACGTTGCAACGTCATCTCGCTCCGAACAAAATTGTCGATAAAAATCATGAAATATCTATACTTTTTATTTATAGAATAATTAAAAAAAAAATAAGGTTTAAAAAGACAAGATAGCATTTAATCTTTTTAAATTGATTAATATAGTCAATAATTCATTCTTTACTCGAGTACGGACTACACCATTTTTGGATCGAAAATTTATTTATTTTACATTCAAGAACCAATTGACGTATTTCGACAATTTTTTTTTAGATGTGGCTTTTTACTCTTAATGTCCTTAATTTTTTTCAAGTTGCTAGTGCAATTGAGTTACACAAAAAATCGATTTGTACATTTTTCCCCACAGCCATTCCGCCCCACTCTCCCCTATATATATTCAGTGAAGGACACCGAATAATACAAGCTATATATTTTTAACTTGTGTATTATATATTTTTTTTCAATGTATCCTTTATGTATCTTCAATTTATTCTCAAAACATTTAAAGGGTTTGTGCAGAGATAAACAGAGTTTGGACTCAGATAGGGGGAGCCAGGTAGACTCAATGGACGACAGTCGCAGTCCTTCGGGCGTGCTCAGAACTAACGCTTTTTGCCAGATTTCTTTAAAAATTCTTCATGCGAACTAGTAGTTGGTAAAATTGAAACACTGAGCAACGTCTAGCGCGAATCGGCCTCCAAATCTAGCAGACCAATCATTTCTTGGCCTCCATAACTAGCAAACTAGGAATTGAGGGTGGGTAGGGAAAGAATACTAATTGTTTTAAAAAAACGTGACTCGTTGGTGCCATAGAAGAAACGCAGATCTTTTTTTAAGACCGTTTGCGTTTCTCTAGCATTTCCCAGTGAGTCACAATTTGAACCTAAAGTAAGCCTATTTACATATGGGCCTCTTTACTGTCCGGACACTTTTGCCTCGAGCAAAAACCTATTTTTTGCATTATTTTAAAATTCAACAAAAAATTATGGTTGTTGAAGGCACCCGAGAGAACCTACGAAAAGATTTTCATTCAAATCGAATGAAAATTTGACCACTTTTTCGCCTTGCGAAAACAGTGGTTTCCTATAAGGTTCTCTCGGGACACTTTTGGTGCCTACTGTATAAAAAATAGTACAAAAAACTTGACGTCGACAAAAATGATGCAAAACAGGTGACCAAGGTGACTGCACTTGGAGTGCACTAGAGACCGTAACATCAATATTATTTTTAGGCTTTTACAATTTATAAACGCTATAGTGCTCCATAAAAATTAGGGTAATTTAAAGGGGAATAACTAATGAACGGGTAGAGCTAGGAAAACGTGGAAAAAAAGGGTCAAACACGGGCAAACAAATAAATTCTGTTTTCAATGGCTACGGCCAAAAAAAAATTTATCGCGATCCGACGAAAATTGGATTTTTCGGATGGCCGAGAACAAAAGCTAAACGTCATAAGGTTCTCTCTCTCGCGCGCGCACGTTTCCAAACTTTAGGTAGGTACTGTACATCTATAACTCTGCGACAGGTTACAGATAATAAAGATTTTGTCAAATTGGCAATATTGCACGATAATTTGTTTTCCATATTAAACATCGGCTACTTATAAATCCGGTCACTTCTGTTACTGTCTGGTCAATTCTGTCATATCCGTCATATCATTGATTCAACCATGTCAGGAAGCGAAAATATATCAAGTGATGTGTCAGATTCAGATAGAGATGCTACTGTTAATCAGGCTACGGTTGTTCAGTGGTTTCAGATAGGGATTTTAAGCAAGCTGCTACAAGCAGTTACTTCAAATTGGCAGCGCCACTTTAAGGTTTATCGTTATAAAAATAAACTTTTTAATATTTACAGTAGCAACAGTACAAATTTTAAGGAGTGAAAAAAATTAAATAAATAAAGAAAAAAACGGCAAAATTTTCCCCAAATGATGAGTCTCTCTAGTGGTAGGCAACTTCTTGTTCATAGACGAGAAATTTTGCCGTTTATTTTTTATTTTTTTGTACACTCCTAAACTTAAACAAAAAAATTAATTGAATTACTTATAATGAAGATTGGCTTATTCTTCATCTTTTAGTAAAAGCTAGAAGTGCGTAAGTATAGCGGTTATTTTTCAAGATTTTTTTAAAACAGGGCCCTTTTTTTCGTAGCGCCATAAGAAAAGCACGGAAACTGCCAAAACTTTCGCTCGGCGAAGCCGTTACACATGGCGCCAGTTCCAGGGGGTAGGGAAATGTACATAAAGGGGGGCGTATTTTTTTCATGTTAACAGCTATGTAGTGACCCAAAACCAAAAAAATAAAAACTAAAGTCGCGTAGTGCCATAAGACGCCATGTAAAAACGGACGAAGTGGGTACCCAGTACCAACTTCGCCGGTAGGTACTGTAAGTCACGCATTAATGTTACATCTGCCATTCAATTAGATCCATAAAAAGGAATATAATAAGGATTTAGAAGAACTAGCAATCTTAAATCAAGCCAAAGCTCAGAAGAGAAAGAGAGTTGAGACACCATCCAAGACGCGATTGTCTGATAAGCAGAAACAAGCTCTTAAGATTTAAAAAAAACAAGAATTCTTCGCACGAAAATCAACCAAATTACCAAAAACTGTACAAGACTGTTTACACCAATCTATCATTGCTTATATAATTGCGGATGCTTTACCTCTTTCTACGGTTGAGTCATTGTTTTTTCGGGCAATGCTGTTAAAGCAGAGTCGCAGAGCAGCTTTTTTTTAAATACTGAAAAGGAATTTCCCACTAGGCCCAAACACGCTTGGGCTTTTATTACAATTTCAATGCCTTTTTTATTAAACTCGTCGGACCAGTTTGTACTTTCGATTGCCCAATAGTGGCCGCCAGCTCTCTCAAATAACAAGTCGTGAAAAAGACGACAATTGTCGTGTTTTTACACGACAGATGAGTCCGTAAATATCACACGACGTTTAATTGTCGTGAAAATACGCGACTTTTTCATCGGCACACAAGCAAAAACGCGGGGTAATTTTCCCTATACATTTTACGTCCATTCTTATCAACTAATCCCCTTCAGAGGGAAAAGGAAACAGTTTTTTTGCTGGGGTGTGAAAACAACCCATCAACCCCACCCACCATCAACCTTAATCAACCCCACCCCACCCACTTCAATATTTCAGTTTCAAAAATATTTAAAGATAGTCGTTTTCTACTCATTACATTTTTCCGTCTATACTGTGATCGATCCCACGAGCTCGAAACAATGGATTCGTAGCTTCAAAAGCTATAAACTTAGCTTCTTGGAACTTGGTTATTGCTTTCTCAACTCAAAACAAACTTCTTGTATGAATCGAAAATTCGAAAATTGGAACTTAGAAATTTTTCTGAAAATGAATGATACGCGAATGTATAGCTAAGCCGCTTTTATAACCAGCAAGAAGCATAGACATCAAATGCTTTATAGCCCATATATTTCTATATTCAAATTATGTGTTGACTATGCAGCATGACATTTCATTATTCCCTAATTCTTGAATGTAGACTTTGCCGTTCATTGCAAAGGGCAATGAATGCAACGGATAGCGGCCATGTTTCTCCCACTGATAGTCAAGTGGGTGGTGGGTGAACACCTGCTATTAAAAATAGAGAATGGGGTAGGAGAGGACGAAAGGGGGGGTGAACAGGGGATCAGAAGCATGCCGCCTTCCAAGGGGGAGTAAGAGTACGGGGGATGATGTTGGCCTTTGTTCTTCTTTTTTGCCAACGAAAGTTAAGGAAAAGAACGAAAAACGCCCCTCTTCAAAGCAAGAGAAGGTGGAAGTGAGGTCACACAAAATGCAGATAGAAAGACTAAACCCAATTTTGGTCCAAATTTTCTTACTACACGTTCTATTTTCCGCCACACCCGCGCGAGAGCGCTGTGACTTTTAGCAAAAGGCTTTTCCAAGAATGTAAACAAAACATAATGCCACAGCGCTCACTGCGGGTGTGGCGTAAAATAGAACGTGTAGTAAGAAAATTTGGACCAAAATTGGGTTTATATTTCATGAAATAACTTGAAAAGTAAAACTAGCTCCCGGGAATCATTTATTGGGGTGGTAAAGGATAAACCGCCGATTAGAATGAGACCTAAACGGATGAGAAGCGAACTCTAATAGTTTACTATCGGCAACGATTTTCGTTTTCATGATTTTTCCGAGAGAAAAAGCCGAGTAAAACACGGACGCGTTTTTAAGGGGGAAAAAAAGAGGTGACCAGCTTAAAGTGGCTGTGAATTTTGAACTTTTAAAGTTATGTAAACAAAATTTATTCTGAATATAAATGAGGGAATAAATAACAAAGTTCATTTTTCAAAATTAATATTTTCTTTTATTGTAATACCTTTAATCGAATCACAAAAACACGCATATTTTCAAAATTAATATAAATACACTAAATATTAATATTTTTTGGGAGCTTTTTAACAGGGCATACAAAAAGGGCATATAATCAAAGCTCATGAAAAAACAAGATATGACAATTTGTTTGGGGTTAAAACCTAGCCCGACCGGACTACAGTCTTCATCACCCGATCGTCGCCAAACTCTTACATTCAGAAAGCGAAACGCATTTCAAGTACTACGCCCTGGAATTATGCGCCGCCTCGTTTGTCCTTTTTGTTTGCCATTTTTTTTTTTTTCGAAATTCCCGTGTCGTTATTCAAAATACGATAGGAAAAAATCAGTCAAATCTATATGAATCGCATACTATAACAATGATAGCATCACATAACATTATCGGTAACAGATAGAATTAGATATAAAAGAAAAAAGAAAAGAAGAATATGTCGGATTATATGTATTGGTCCTTATTTGAAATAAGGACCACATATGCCATGACAACTGAAGAAAATCGGAAATTGCTAGCTTTTACTGCAAGAATAAGCGTTTCGTGTTGTTGAGTGAGTTTTTGTTGGACGCCCTTTGGCTTTGCACCTTTGGAAAAAAAAATTCCGTTGCGATCCGGTTATCCATCCTTTTATAATACCGTTCGTTGTTAGTATTATTTCCCGCCCAGAGAATCATTTTCTTTAGTAAATTTGAAATCTGCTATTTTTGAACTGTGGACTTTGTGCCCGAAGATTTTGCTGTGGCTTCATGAACCTCGGTAAATCAAATTTCTCGAACGGGATTGGTAGGCCTAATCAAGATCTCCTCCCGCCACCATTTGAATCCGTGCCTCATATAAAATACCGGACGGCATGCCGTGGCTTTTACATCTTCCCGCTCACTAATAGAATAACGATGCGGCGAATGTAATGAAATCTATAACAAATAAACCGTTTACGATTTGGATATTATTTTTGCTATTAATCTTACACGAAGAAACCTCTATATGTAAATACTTAATATGTTGTGGCGTATTTATGTATATGGCGTTGGATGTAACGACACAAATGTATAATCATTTGCACCAACTCAATTGAAAACATTTGGCAAGGTGTGAGGGAGGGACGGGGGGGGGGCGTGGACGTTCAATGTTAGTAAACACATCACTGGCTTTCTTAATAGAATGAAATGTTTCCTATGCGGTTATTCCGTTCGTCGAAATTTCTATTATACTATTCAATATAGCCCGTGTCCAGCATAGCGTCCGCCATGCAACAAAAGAGAAGCAGCATGCAATATAGGAAAAACAAACTCAGCAGGGTATTACTCACACACATAATAGGTTTTCTTAATGAAATGTAACGTTTCACACTACTGGTTTTTCGTCTATTATTCAGTCGTTATTTCGCTTTTTATATTACGTCGTCGTACCCAAGCAACCCAACCGATGTCGTAAATTCCAGTAATGTCTGGTATATAGTACACGCACCAGACTATTTTTTAGGCGCATCTTAAGTAACAAAATGCACAGCAACCGTTATTTGCTGCTGTCCAGTGTAATACACAAAAGGAATAAAGACGGCTTGATAGAAACCATGATTTATTGAAAAAAAAGACGTGCGTGTTATTGTAATCATCATCTTGAATGTTGCAACGACATTTGTTGGAATTATAGCCCTTTTTGTGTTGCCAAAAGAAACAGATATACGGCTGCTGCTGTAATAAAAATTTCGTTTTGTGTAATTTATTGTTCCAAACTTCCAGCAAATGTGAATGCAAGATAAGCTATTTATATATTCACAAATGATTAATTCCAGCTTTTTTTATGGGGTGGGGGGTTTAAAACATATACTAGTAGATAAGCTATACATAAGATAAGATTTTATTTTTAAGCACGAATGCAAGGTTTTTTAAATATTTCCGTTGTACTATATAAACTCATTATACGTATATATGGCAGTTGAGAATAATTATTATAACATATAACCGTTACATTTCATAACAAATCAACCAAAAATTTTCAATTATTATTACGAAAGTTACTTACAGTACTTTTTTTAATTCTTCGTAAAAAAATAGAACTGTCGCGTCTGTAAAAATATGTTTAGCATTTCTACGTTGTAGACCAAGTGCAGCAAAGTGTGTCAGAATTAGCGCTACTGGCAAGGGATTTGATCAGCATCGTGTTGTCCGCCGAAGTGTACGCCACATTGACGGTGGGCGGGTTCGCAATGATTGAAGTTCCGCTCTGATCGAGGATCTGCGAGTCAAAGTTGTAATTACAGTTGAATTTGATCCTGTAAACTATTTAGCGTGAAGGCTAAAAGTAACTTATGTCTCTTACTCTCTTACCGTAACGTAAGTTCCACCTACCGTGTAGACGGACGTGCAAATCATTTTGACTCGGCTACCGGCAGGTACAGTGATGGACAGACACTGTTCCACCTGGATGCCAGGATTGCGGACTGTTTTGTAGCTTCCCGTTGGAGCCGTTGTGTTAGTACTACAAGTCACTGTGGCGATCAAAAACAAAGGAAAAAATACACTCTAAAATCCTGGTTTATTTTGTTGTTTTTAGGCTATTACTAGCCATCATTGTCGTCGTTGTCGTTGATGTCGTCGTCGATGTCGTCGACGTTGTTGAAGTGGTAGAAGTGGTAGATGTCATTGAAGTTGTTGTTGACGTTGTTGACGTCGACGTGGATGTCGATGTTGAGGTTGTAGTCGTGTTCTCGACAACCAGAAGGGATGATATAGAGATGAGGCCTAATTTGCCGAGAACTAACCCGACCGACCCCAAAATGAGACTGGCCTTCAAAACCTTCTTCTTCTTGCCTTCAAGACGGAGACCCATCACAAAAACAGAGAAAATAAGGCCCGAATGAAACAAATTGTTGCCTTTCGATCCTACAGACTATTTATTAAATCGAACCTTTATTGCATTCCAGATAAGGCATATCCTCAGGGTATAAGAGATGAGGATCGGCTTGATTGGAATAGTAATCGGCCTCGTAAGAACCGACTTGGTAAACTGATGGGTCTTTAATGACTTGCAGCTGCGAATATGAGGAGCTTCCGTATCGACTCTTTTGGCTGGGGACGCGGATATTTGCTGCCTTTTCACGTAGGCGATTTAAGTAAACGATTTGTCTCGCGATTTGTTTTTCAGGCTTTCTTTTGTCGTCTGCCACTCTGTTGACATCATTTATCCTCTGAACATTTTTCTGTCGCTTATTGCTGGTCATCCACAGCGACGACACCAGTAAACTAGGCAACAGAACCTTTTAATTACGAATCAACAAATTAACGTCACAGTGGTAGGCCTATTCCGCAAATGACGATCTGAAATATGACATAAATGAGACGGAATAACAAGGAGAGGGAATTGATTCGTACCATGGCAGTGAGGACAAGAATGCGACGGTTCCTGTTCATGAAATTTCCCATCGCCACTTTTCACGTGAAATAAATAAACACGTCCGTACGTAGTGTTGAATGGAATAGCGATGTATAATATGCCGCCTTGCAAAATGTCGATTGTTAAATCAGCACGGCGTATTATAAAACAACGCAGTATAACCGGGCTCTTATTGTTGTTGTTGCCTGCCCCTTTCGGGTTGCTTACCGGCGACGTCGAGGAACGTGACTGAATCCAAATATGGTTGCGTCGCCTTACATCAGAGGAGATCAGCAGTTCCGGGAAACAGAACGGCAGATGTTTCTTTCGGTATGTATTATGTAAGAAAAGAGGACGTTATGAGACGGAACTCTTTGTATCCTCGCATCATTGCCATATGGAATATTACGAAATTCCCACTTTCGTGCAGCGTAACGGGCATGTGTATATTCCCAACATTATCCTATGTCCCTTCATAATTAATGATATAGACGTGATAAGTAAAATAAGGCCGCATGTATGATTATTATGCATTCGTGAACGTCTGCTGTGGTAAACAACCAACTCGCTCACTCCTGTATCTATACATAGGACTAATACACATTTAACAACGCGTAGGATGGTAGAGTCCCACAGTGCGTGCTGATGTCCAACTGTGTTGAAAATGGAGAAAGCCATATCAGCATGGGAAATGTTTCGTTTCTCAACTCAATAGCGCAGAGATATTTTAGAATCAAACAATCAACGTCAAATACTTTATAAAAAGCCCATGGGGTAAATAGAACACACACACATAACGTGTGTGTCAATATTATCGTAAATTCCATGCTGGGCTGGGCATTCCGTGATGTCCGTCTGGCTGATGGGAAGAAACTTCTTTTCGACGAAGCCTCCAGGTCCGGCAAACACAGCTGGCAAACATAGGGTACGTTGGGTATAATGCGTTTCTTAATGAAATGAAACGTTTCCTCCCCTTTTTGCGGTGGTTATTCGGCTATTCATTCGCTCCCTTGTTTTTATACGGCGTCGCCGCACTCCAGCGCCCCAGTCTCGGCCCACGCGATCAAAATCCGCATCTTAAGTACTGTACACAAGGTGCCCAGTTGAACCGTACTATAGCATTGAGCACAAGGTGAACGATAGCCATAACAATATAACAGAAAAACATTTTGTTTAGCCTGCTGTTATCAAGAAATTGCCAAAAAGTCGCAAAAAGTGCCAACTTCAAGATTGAGGCGGCTGATCAATGCTGTGGCTGGGCGAACGAGATCCTTAAATAATTCTTTTGATACAATAAGTCTGTATATTCCATTATGTAATGGTTTATTACAACTAGTTTAGTCCGTGAGATGTGATCGCTAGTCTTGAATGGTGTTTATCGTATTTACCGTGCGGTTTATCTGAACTCTCATGGTTTAGTGTTGGAAATAGATTTCCCTGCTGTGTCGTAAACGGGAGAAATCAACTTGGGAATAGGAAAACGAAATAAAGCGATCTATATTAGCCTGCTATTGCTGATCTATCATCCTCCGTATTAGAAACTGACCGCAGCACGAAGAGGCGGCCATTGCATTGATTGCCAGCGGTAAAACCGCATCGCTATATGTACACTTTTAAATAGTTTTCCTTCTTTTTCTGTGTTTTAGATGAGGACTTTATATGTATTCATGTGGTTTGATATGGCGATAATATAGATTTTTTATTTCCTTTTAATTATCAATTTTTCTATACACCAAAAGGCGAAAAAAATAGTTTGTAGGCTAATCTAAATTGTAACCCAATTGCAGCAAAGTTGATCAGCATTAGCACTACTAGCCAGGGATATGATAGTCAGCGTATTGTCAATGGAAGTGTACGTTACGGCTGCGGCCGGCCCGTCCACGATTAACGCAGTTCCACTTAAACTGTAAAACTGCGATAGATATATCAACATAGCAATTAGCTAGGCCTATATTTTTCAATGCGTTAAATATTTCTAAATTATTGCTAAAATATTAAATCGCGTTAATTACCATAGCGTAAGTTCCGGCTGTGGAATAGACGGACGTGCAAGTAATTTGGATTTTGCTACCGGTAGGTACGGTAATGGCCAGACACTGTTCCACCTGAGTGCCAGGATTCCGGATTGTTTTGAACGTTCCAGTTAGCGATGTCGATGTGTCAGTAGTGCACGCCACTGTGGCGATCAATACAAAACAAAATTAAACTTGATTAAAGTACCATAGTATTAAAATGTAAAATATTAATTATCGATATTCTTTTGTTTTAATTATTTTGAAACAGCGTAGTAACCTGTCACCTAAACAGCCAATCAACTGACGCCGTCAAATACAAACAGCGAGTTCATTACCTGGCTTTATTGTCGTTGTGGTTGTCGACATTGTCGTCGTACTCGGAGTCGTTGTCGACGTTGTCGTCGTACTCGGAGTCGTTGTCGTCGATGTCGTCGATGTCGTTGATGTCGTCGAGGTTGTCGATGTCGTCGATGTCGTAGAAGTGCTGGTCGATGTCGATGTCGACGTCGAGGATGTAGTCGATGTCGTGGTCGTGTCTTCCGCAATCAGGAGAGATGTCAAAGACGAAAGTAGGTTTAACTTGCCCAGAGCCAGGCCGATCGATCCCAAAATAATACTAGCCTTGGTCTTCTTCGAGAAATCCTTCCACCTTGTCGGCTTCTTATTACCTTCATTCAAGACAAAATGAGAGGGAAACATTAAAAACCACAAATGTGAAAATATTTCGCGCCTATTATATTGAAAATATATCAGCAATTTGAAATGAAGTTATTCATACAGTCAACTGGCGACTCCTCCGGGTAGTACGAATCAACATCGTTCTCGTTGTACGACAATTCGACGTCGTACGAATATTCGGAATTGGCCGCCGGTTTGTCGACTTGCTGATCCGAGTATGCCGTTCCGTATCGACTGGGTCTCATGTTCGAAACTTTAGTTTCCTCTCGACTCAGTTTGTTTGCAAAACTATCAAGGTAAACAACCTGCTGCTCTCCCAGCTCGTAGGCGTCCGTCAAGCTGAAGACGTTTTTTTTTATTTTCTGGACATTTTTCTCTGCTGGCTCTTTAATTGGCATCCACGCGCAGAGAAGAGTGGGCAGGATAAACTTTAATGGCAATTACAATTCCAATCATTAATGATTGTGATTTTTTTTTTCAAACAAAATTCTGAAACCAGAAGGAAAAATCAAATACCAATGAAGTGATGGCAAATAAAACACGGTTCTCTATGATGAAGTTTGGCATGATGATGATCAGAGAGGCCGACCTAATGAAGTTTACGTATACTTATATTATCCAACTTTGAGCACTGCGCTATAGGTCTACTTGTGATTAATGATTGAAAAAAAAACAGGCGCACAAACTCTTATATAATTTACTTGTCACAAGCTAAAGTGACAGAAGTCTTGGGGTAGTCTACTCTTATCTCTATAGGCTTGTTGACTGACGAAGTGGAGGAAAGAGACTGATTCAAATGCGACCTCGCCATCTCACCAGACCGCTTATGTATGGACCAAAATCGCGCTCCTTATGGAAGGGTAAGAGTGTAATGAGACGAAACTAAATGCTGCGACGGTCACGGGGATGTAAGCCGCACTTTTTTTTGTCTGGAGCATATGTTCAATAACGCACATTTATCTCTATCGCTATATCCTCCATCACTATATGTAGTGCCAGTTGTAGACTTTGTAGTTTATACGTGCAAATATGTTCTCTTACTATTTCTAGTATATCCCACACAATACGTTTATAGCAGAAGGTAAGGGCGGCACCTGATCGTATCGCTGAGGTAGTCGAGTACGTACTGTGTAGCACCACCTTAATTTTGGATTTACGAGTTACGACAATAACCGACTAGCGGTGTATAGTATGTGTATAGCCCATAGCACAGTGCTCCGTCCTTTAGCTGACACCTGCTGTTGCGTATATATCTGGTTAAATACTTTCCAATCTATGTATTTTATTGATCCTTTTTTTTTCCATTCCAGTGCAGTCTACTATTTCTTTCTTATTTCCATTCGCAATTTCTACTTTTTTCCTCGGTGATCACGATGATACTGTAAAGCCTAGATGTCTAATGCAATTTAATTAATTCATGAATTACCTAACAGTTGAACAGACCAGTGAAATTATATTAGTCGGCTTTATTGTACATTATATTTGGCAAGTTATTTAGTGTCTTAATGTGTGAACGTTCTGCTCGATAGCTATATACGCGCGCCGTCTAAATAGTAGTACCGGAAGCTTCGTTACCATTCAAACATGGTTTAATTATGCTACTAAAAATTTTAATTGACTTAGCAAGTTAGTTTTATGTACAGCAACAAAATAATTTGTAATTTTGTATTTTTATTTTTGGCAAACTGCTGATTGACGAAATATGGAACAAAAAAAAAAACCAACTTGGTCATTGTTGGTGGCCGTTGTTTTTACCTCCGACAATTAAACTGCCTTGTACAATTCATTTGTTGGTGCCGAAAGCTGTGTTGAATTGCTACTGCTGCTCTTCCGTGAATTTGGACCACTTACCACATCCTTGTGTATCGTAAAAGGGACACCAGAAGTTCGTTGTGTAGGGGAGACCGGGGCTATGTGGGACATGGGGCTACATGGGACATCGCAGTTTTGAGCATGTTCCCGTAATTTTTTTTAAATAATTTTTTTACTATATTTGAGCATTTACCATGCCCCATGTTGGGTAAAAAAATTATTTAAAAAAAATTACGGGAACATGCTCAAAACTGCGATGTCCCATGTAGCCCCATGTCCCACATAGCCCCGGTCTCCCCTACATTGGCTGTTATTTGGTCGGAATTTGCAGTCAGCATGGGACACTGTGGTCGACAAAATAATTTGGAACACTTTTGTGAAGGCAATTACTGTCTGTCGTCGTTTAACAGGGACAATAGTATTTTCTTTCAATTTTTCTTTATTTTTGCAATAACTTTCTCATTTCACTTAACAGTAAACAAACACCGGAGCACTTTAAAAATAATTGAATTATTCTTCTGATTTCATTTTCGTAAGGATTTGGTAAGAAGGACAGTAAAATACTTATTTTCAGTCCCGGCCACTCTTTCCCCGCCCTTAACAGTCCCTTGTAAATTAGGGTCAAACGGGTACGGTTCAGTAAATTCTTTGCTGAAATTCCCAAATGCTTCATTTCCTGGAATCGGGTTGTATAATTCCATCGTAGTAGTGCGAGTTGTACAAATCAGTAGGTGGGAGCTTCTCATACTATACAATTAAAAAAAAGGAATAAAAGATTCACCAGGGAATCTGATAATTATTCAATGACGTTTTCACGGGTAAATATACCGATAAGTAATCACACAATTGTAGAAACGCAAACGGTATCATGCTATATTCTTTGATCTACGTGGTAAACACACTCGCAATTCCACAGCGGTCCTCAAAATAAGACGATAAAAAATCGTGATTTTGCGTTATTCAATTCTGCGATGTAACAGCGCAATCGTGCTATTTATTGCACCAACTTATTCTTGAAGGAAATGGATTACAATGCAACTGAAGCTCAAACCGCAACGCTTAAAACTACGACACTTTCCTTTGATTTCTTTAACCACTTTTGGCTCTCGTTTCGCTATACAAAGTCGATACGTTAGATACAAATGCCGCTATTGTTAATCTAATTCGTTTTTAGCACAGGAGGCTCTTGTTATCTCGTCAGACTTTTATGGATAATAGGCTCAAGTCAAGTCAAAAATGTTGTAGCCTTCTTGGTGGCGGAATCTTTCCAGCCGAACGGTTGATGCTGGCGTCCGTTTGCCTGCAAACCCAAGAATAGGAAAAAGGACTTGCTATTAAGGCACAAGCGGAACGGGGAGTGTCATCCACAGCACTGGATGAATTGAAGTCTCCATTTCTCCTCATATAAGTCACCTTTAAGTTCTCCATTTCTCTATTTGGAACATTGGCCCCAAATAAAAACTTCTTGCGTCAATTCGATATTACAGCGTTTTGTATTTAAGTGACGTTGCGATATTAGATTTTACCGTTTGATTTGAACATGTTCCGGAGACTAACGGCTCCTCCACTGTGGACTCTTTGACCGATTGGTGTAAGCTGAAATTCAATTGCCCGTTTCCGCCTTTGGGTAACATGTGCAATGTACGGCCTCTGTACGGAAAAATATGCTGAATACAAATTTGAAACAATACCCTGAACAAATTCGCAAACAAAGCACCCGCGAGTAGTAAATTTTTGAAAATCAACTTGAAATCAGATAGAGCGAAAACCAAATCCAATCTTAATTGGATAACAAACACAATTTATTTCAAAAAAGTAACGGCTCAGAGTGACAACAGCACATGCATCCGGCAGCAATAATCGTTCATTATTTGTGATTTTTGACGACGAGATTTTTGATTAATTCCATTAGAAAAGATTCACTTCCAAAAAGAAATATTTGCATGGAACAGCGCAGATGACAGCAGATGGTTTGTTAGAACTTCTTTTGCAAACCTTTATACTTGATGGCTTTCAAATTTGCACTTTGTGTTTTCCAACTCGTTGACGCTTTCCTCCATCAAGAATTTTACGCTTTCCAAGAGGTCGGTGGGGACATCATGGTTTGCGATTTTTATCTCTTTAATGAGCCACACTTTTCGAGGTATTAGTCCCGATGATGTAAGGAGGATGCGTCATCTGGTTCTTCACTGAAAACGATGCTGTATTCTTCGATCGTCTAGCTTTCGTCTCGGCATTCGCTTTTTTGCCTCGTTGAGTTGCTTCTTCGATTGTGGTCAGAGCTTCGTCTCGTTTGGTGATTGTGCTGTAACCTATACTCTTCACTCTCCAGCAAATTTCCCCGCTCTTCGCGCAGAAACCGTAACAGTCAACCGGCTCCCCCAGAACTGTTTGTTTTCCCTTTCCATAGCAACCGACATCCCTTTGCAAATCATTGTTAATCCAACGTCATGCTCGTTTTTAAATCAATTGCTACACGGCAGCAGCTTCTTTTCAAATCTCCGAGACTGGTTTCCCCGCCGAGTCGCATTTCTTCTGATCGCCTTTCCGATTCCTTTTCTTCATGATGGATTTGGGCATATCTCTACTTCTACCTCTCGAGAGTCCATCACCTCCTCCTTCCTGCGACGAGAAATGATATCCGTTTGATATCCGTTAAACAAAAAAAAAATACGATTCCCATGCATCTGCTGTTGTTAGTTGAATGACTGTTGCCTGTTGGCGTCTTTCGTAACTGATACGTGAATTAACGAATAGTTTCTGCTGTAGGAGAAAGCCTATGAACATTAGTGCAGTCGTTTTCGTTAATAGTTCATCCTTTCAAGCGCATAATTTCAGTTGCTTCCTTCCGTCGTGTTATCCTCGTTTGTTTTGGGGCGGGCAAAGAAAAAGAAGTGTGAATCGACAAATCAACAAGCAATCTGTGCCCTGGAAAACCGCAAAGCGACACGGGAAATCGTTTTTCTTCTTTTTGTTTTTCGTAGGAAAAAGAAAATCAGTGTTTGCGGTAACAATTAATTCGACCACATTTAGACACTCAAATTGTGATCCTTCTCGGTTACGTATAAAATCGTTTCATGCGGAACGTGTGGTTTTTAAAGAAAGAAGCCGATCTCGTAAAAGTGAGCAAAAATGCGATCATTTCTCAACACACCTTCCACTATCAATCAAACGTCCGTATTCTAAATGTTCCATTTTATTTTTGGCCTCCCTCACTCTCTCTCACTCCCCGCCCTGGTCCAGTCAGCTTTTGGCTAGTTTCGAGTTACTCAAATACTGCCAAACGAGCCATAATTGAGTACGCGTGGTTAATGCGGTGACGGTTATTCTTTTTCTTTTGGTTTGTTAAAACCTTTTTTAAAAGCCAGTAACAAGCATCACTTGATTTTGGAGCCATTTGGCTGTTGGACAACACTCAATTTATTGTGCGCACATGTCGGTGCTCGGCCGTAACAAAGTTTCAGTTGGTAGGGTATCGACGACATTTTATGTAGGACACCACCTCTCCTACTGTGTACTGTTTTTTCTAGAACAATTTTTACAAGTATCAGGGGTAGAAGCGTAGCAATCGTAACAGCCATCAGCTATTAACAGTACGAACAAATAAATGTGGTATACCATAACAACTCCCGACTATTTGTTCACCTTCTTATAACTATGAGCAAAACCAAAATGTGTGAAATTTGTAAACTATCAGTTGAGTAAATTTACGATAGGGAAATACCTTCATCTGTAAACCGCAAAAGAAAAGATGTCTTCGTTCGAGGCGGGTATAAATGGAGCAATGGAGTACTTGGAAAGTTGTGCCAGCGTTTCAATAAAGACATCACAGGCGTAAGCGCGGGAAATTTGTGCTTAATGAAAGACTATAACCACAAGTCCACAACCAGCAGCAGGGTAAATTCGATCGAAAATACACGGCAATTATGATGTCTTGCTCGCCTTTAACGACATGGAGGTAGACTTAATAGAAAGAAAATCTTGGTTTGACATCTAAGAAATCTTTGTCTAAAATTCTAAACATAAAATAATTAAATACTAATCTCTCGGGTAACGGGTAATAGCGGAGAACAATGCGTGGGAAGAGCATAAGTTGTTGCCAAAACTACAAACGATGATTTGAAAACAAACAAAATATTGTATTAAAGCAGATAACGCCTTGTACGGCCATCAGCAATCACAGTTTTGTGTTCCCATCACTCATTCAAAAGTGGCAAATAAGTAGATCTATTAAGGATTAGTGATTCGTTTAGTGAGAGCGGTCCAACCTTCAGAGCGGTAGTTCTCCGCGGTAGCCACCACGTCGGAGCTCTTGATCAGCCCCCTGCCGACGATGATGATATCGGCGCCACGTTCCAGCACCGCTTCAGCCGGTGAACAATACTGCTGCCCTTTGGAATCGCCAGACTTGGATGCGGAATTGACACCGGGTGTAAATTGGATCCAGCCAGAGAAGTCAGCATCTGGTGGAGACTGTCCGACGAAACCAGCAACAATATCGGAAGCAATCAAGCCCCACTTAGCGGCTTCTGTAATTGACACATTAAGATTGATAAATGGTATAAAAATAAATGAAATGGAGGTTATTGTCTAAACCTTTCGAGTAGTCTTGGCTGGTGAGAGCATTTTTGGTGCTCATTTCTAGAATGAGAACACAACCACAAGTTCGACGGCTATCGGATGAAGAATCACCGAACAAGTGAGTAATCATCTCTGGTCCTGCAAGTGGATGAGCAGTAATCAGATCGGCCCATTCACTAATTTTGTAAACGCCTCCGTGAAACTGCTGCTGCACTGTGTTAGCAATATCAGCAAATTTTCTGAAATGAAAACGATAAATCAGTTAACGTGAACAAAGTAAGTTACAACAATTTCATCTACCGATCTTCCATGATGAGAAATTCGTGAGCTTTGGCGACCTTTCTTAGTTGCTTCATTTTAGCCAAAGAGAAATCTTCTAGAATGTCGACATGAATCTTGAGAACAACAATCTTTGAGCCAATGGATTCTGCCAACTTGATGACTTCATCCAAACTTGTCAAATCAGCAGCAACGCATAGATTTGACTTCTTTGCCATCATCAATTCGAACAGACGCGTTGCTACAGGATGTTTAGAACTGGATCTACGTTCCTCAAGCGACTCATGCAGGCGAGGATTTCGAGACACTATAGACTGCTGGTGGCCTCTAATGAAGTCCATAACTTCTTCAGCAACTTTGTGATCCACTTTGCTTTGTTTTTCCAAGGATGCCATGATCTGAAACAAAAAGAGAGAACGTCACATGAATTCTTAGCCTAATGATCAATAACATGATGTTACCTCTTCTACATGAAACACAGCACTCAATTCAATTCCATGCTTTGCCAAATTTTCCTTCCCACCTTGTCTACGGTCAAGCAACACAATTGCATGTGTAACTAAAATGCCAAGTTTTCTCAACTCGACTGCTGTTTCAAGGACACTGGTTCCTGTAGTAACAACGTCTTCCACAATGATGCAATTCATTCCCGGTCTGAAATCACCTTCAATCAATTTCTTTGTGCCGTAATCTTTGGCTTCTTTTCGCCTCAGAAGCATTGGTACTCGATTGGTAACCGAGATGAGAGTGGCTATCGGCAGAGCAGTATATGGAACACCACATATAAGATCAACATTTGCATTGTATGCACATTTTTTCCACAGTAACCCTGCCACTTTTTCCTAATCAAATTGACACATGCAAAAACAGATTAGTAAGTTATAGTTTTTTAACTTGAAATTGTTGCCTACCAAAATAGCGGGATAAGAAATAATCAGTCGAAAGTCGAAATAGATAGGTGATACTTGTCCACCTTTCAATGTGAAGGAACCAAATTTGACGGCCTGGATGTCAAACAGCTTGGTAGCTAATTCATCCATTTCTACTAGAAAAATGGATATGAGAAGGGAAAGGAATAATAAATTATAAACAATAATTACCCTCGGTTTTTTAACGACAATTACTCAATGAATAAATAAAAAAGGAGGTTTAAAGCTATTAATCTTCTTGGCGTTTGAATAGCGACTCGAAAGACAAACGTAAATGTGCCGAGTTACACTACACAAGATACAACTAGCGGGACAACCAGCTACGAATAAAACTGCGGAATTCGTCTGCAAGATTTCATTCATTACCAACGAATGGCGCCTCTAGGGTGACAAGTTGTAAACGCGGTTTTTTCAAACACTTGAAATAAAAAATAACTTATTAGTCGCAGCAAAATTTTCAAATAAGAAATAGAAGTTGTTAGTTAAAATATTATTTTATGCTATAGCGTAATGAAAATGAATGCCTAGTTGCTTACATATGAAAACCAGATTTTGAGGGGTTGCGTTTTTAAAATTCAGGATGACTTTGGATTAAGGAATAGTTGTGATTAATAATTGTTGTGTAATTTTCTCTAGGTTTCTTTTTCTAAAATTAATGAACTCATATCCCAGTTATAAGTAAAGTTTTTCTTATCTAAATAAACTAGAAAGAAGAGGCGTGGTTTTTAATCAACCCCACCCCAACAAATTTCCTGAAATTTTATAAAATTTAATTGTACTTAAAATAATATGGTCCTGTGGCCCAATGGATAAGGGGCTTGCCTACGGAGCAAGAGATTCCAGGTTCGATCCCTGGCAGGATCGATGAAACTGGTAAATAAATACTTTCGTTTATGGTTATGGTAAAGTTTAAAGAGTAGGATTTTATTCAATCAAAACAGATGGCTCATATACTGATCACCCGTTAATATCACACGTGATCATCTGTTGAGTTCTCTTTTCATACTGTTTAGGACTGTCTTCTATGCAATGAAAATTATTTTACCATCACTATATGATAAACCATGGTAGCCATGCCGCCTTCACACAATTTACAAATCATCAACTTGTCCTTCAATTCCGAGTGCTTCCTTCCTTTAAAAGGCTCGATGTCATGAATCATGATCCCACTTGATACATCCGTTTGAAGCTGCGTCGTTCCTCCGCTGTGTCCCACTTTCTCTCCGAGTTTTTCATCGCAGCAGAGATCTAGCGAATGTGTTGTGACTATATCTATTCTACACTGTGGTGGATGGCACAGCAGTCTTCACATTTTTGTTGTACAGTATTGTAATGCGTTAAGGTATTTTTTAAAGGCTCGGTCTCAAGGATATGACTGTGCATCTGACCTGGTAAAAAATCTAGAGGGCAATAATTTATTTTAATTCAGGAAAATAAAATCTATTTGATTTTTGCTTTTTCCACATTTCTGGCTGGATTCATTTATTTTTCTTATCGTATCTCATATAGCCTAGTAACTATCAGATTTTAGATAAAAAGTTCTCAAAGCGGCAACAGGCCAACAGCTATCGCTCAAATCTTTAAGTTTTTATCTTTTTAAAATACAGAAACTGTATATTTATTTAAAATAATACAGAAACAACGATTTTTGGAACGAAAACGAGCAAATTTAGTAAAGTTGTGTGTCGTCCGTCCTTGATCCACGCAACAGATGGCCGTCACGTTTGCAACAAAATTATTTCCCCTCACCATCCTTTCAGTTTAGTTTGCCTTTCGTCCTTGAATGGATGCGTTGGAAATTCTCTCTTCGCCCATCACTTGGGCGGTAACAGTCGGCACTCTGTACATCTTTTACAGGCATGTTTTTTTCCCGTTAATTTCATCGTTTAATTTTCATTACACTGACATGTATGTTCGTACTAATTCACAGGTATGTCACGTCTACCTTCAATTACTTTTCTGATCAAGGAATTCCTGGCCCCAAACCAATGCCCTTTTTTGGCAATATGTGGGGCATCTGGAAATCGGTAAGGTGACCCCCGTGGAATATTATCAACTCTTTTCACATTACAATTATTATTATGATTACAGAATCTTCCAGAGTACGACATGTCATTGGTGAAAAAGCATGGCAAAGTGTTCGGTTATTATGACGGACCGCAACCGAACCTGTGGATAACAGACTTGGAATTGATCAAGGCCATCTTTGTCAAAGATTTTGATCATTTTGTTGACCGCAGAGTAAATTTTTTTATTACTGTTTGGATAATAAGTTATTGTTGCCCCACAGCTGTAAAGGAGAAATTTTATTTTTTTTTTCAATCTTTTTGATTAGACATTTAACTTCAAAACGAAAATTGTCCGGAAATGGTTGACAGTCGTAAAGGGCAAAGAGTGGAAGGATATCAGGTCGTCAGTTACTCCAGCGTTCACTACTGGGAAAATCAAGCGCGTAAATTTAAAACATTTACAACCAAAATGCTATTTGAAGATTGCAAAATTAATTTTTAACAGATGTCGCTGCTGATTAAAGAATGCGTCGAAATATTGAGTAATAGAATTAGCGCCGTCGCCCAAAGTGAAGGAAAGATGAACGCCAAACTGTAAATTAAAAAAAACAAAAAACACACATGTTCATTTTATAACTCGTTTAACTTCCTGGGCTTTTACGGTCCTTTTTCCTTTATTGATTTATGGCAGGATTTATGGCGCTTTCACGATGGACGTAATTGCTAGGTGCGCTTTTGGCCTCAAAATTGACAGTCTTGGTAACAAAGACGACCCGTTCATAAAAAATGCTCAGTTCATTTTTAACCCTCCAACTAGTAAAACACCACTCATCTTACTACCCTGTAAGTAAAAAAAAAGTGCTAGTTTATACCATATAATTTACTCATTCCTATTTATTTTCCGACAGTCATGTACCCCAAGTTATTTTCCTTGGTTGGCGAAAGTATGTTTGTCACCAAACAGTTGAAATTCTTTTTCGAACTATTGCAGAATATTCTCCGAGAACGAGCGCAATCGAAACAGGTATTACATAATTAGGTTTTCATATATTAACTCTCTTTCATCGGTTTTAGTCCCATTTTGTTTTCGTTTTTTGGCACGCCCATAGAAATATCACGACTTTATTGAAATGGCACATGAGGCCATTTCCGAATTCACGAAGGTAGTCGATGGCAAAACGGTGCCGATGTGGTCACCCGAGGAGATAAAAGAAATTGTGATAGGCCAGGTAATAATGAATAATTAATTCTATATCTTTGCGTTGCCTGCAATAAATGTTGTTACGTTTCAAAAGTCGACGCTGTTCTTGTTAGCCGGGTTCGATCAGACGGCCACCACCTTGACCAACACCTGCTTCCAACTGGCCAGGAATCCGGATATTCAGGAAAAGCTGCACGAAACCATCTTGCAGAAACTGGAAGATTATGTCTGTCGTCTATTTGTAAGGTTCACTTATCATTTCGCTTTCGTTAATGGAGTATATTTCCCCTTTTCAGGAAGATGTATGCCACGAAATGGTCCAAGATATGCCCTATCTCGAACAGATTATCCAAGAGGTTTTGCGCTTTTATCCTGCATCTCTACGGTGCGTTATTTAATAGCATTTAATAAAAACAATACGTATATTCATCTTTCAATAATAATTTCCGTTTCTCGCCTGTCCTATTTAGAACGGAGCGGATGTGTACGAAAGATATCTCTTACGATCATGGCGGTGGTCGTATTCACATCAAAAAAGGAGTTTTAGTTACCGTTCCAATCTATGCCGTTCACCACTCGGAGGAATACTACCCTGACCCAGAAACGTTTGATCCCGAAAGGTAATTCAATTGAATATGCAACAAATTTTTATAATGGCACCGTAAAAATAATGACAAAATGTTTGTACGCGAATTTCCAGGTGGAATCCCGAGAACAAAGTCAAGCGCAACCCGTACAGTTTCATGGCGTTCGGAGCGGGTCCGCGCAACTGCATTGGGATGCGCTTCGCCATGGAAGAGCTCAAATTTGCTATCACCACACTGGTCAAACAATTTCGTTTCTTTCCAGTTGAAGAAACTCCGGTACGAATTTTCAAATATTTTAGCGCTGTGAAATAAATGAAGACTGATGACGTTATTTTTCACTCGGCAGGAAAAACTCCGTTTTGATGTCGGATTCCAGCCAGCTTTACAGCCTATGAACGCCATATTGGGCATTGAACTCCGTCAACCCAATTAAAGCAAAAAAATTAATAAATAATAAAAAATAATAATAATAAAATTATCGTGGCATTTGCCACGATAATTTATGAATAAATAGCCGATTAATTTTTTTCTTTGAAAAATAACCTGCGCTTTCCTTTTCCTGTAGCCTGTACTCTCTATGTTTATCTATTATACGACCTTCAACAGGTCGTTATCGTTTTTTCCCGCTACAAGCGCCACTTGAGTAGTCATTTCCAGTTGGATTAGATTGGGGTGGAAGTGGAATATACCGTTTGTGTCCGCTCAGTGGTTGACAGTTGTCAGCTGAGAGCCTGAGACTCAATAGCTTGGTCTAATACATGCAATATTAACATTGTAAAACAAAGCAACAGGTGCCCCAGTGTTTTGGTTTTCGAACTAGACCTACTGTTTGTTTTGGTCCTTTTTGAAATTTCTTTCTGACTTCTGTGCAATTAGCGTCGTTGTAAAATTATCGTTTTTTATTACCTGTAATAATTTTTAAAAAAGGTAAGCAACAATTAAACACTTCTGATTGCTTTCGTTTAAAGAAAATGTTTTGTAACGCCAATAGGGTCGATAATTCCGTGTCAAATAAGAAAATGGACACTGAAATTAAACTAAGTGGATGGAGCCCAGCACTGATGGCAGGCAAAACAAAACTCCAAGAGGGAGGTTCACTGGATCTCACATTCTGTGATCTGAGCTATTGTGTGGGAAAAGGTAAATTTTGTCACTTCATAATAATAAATTGTCCAGCAATAAATAAAAAAAGCATTTTATATTTTTTATAACTGGAAACTCACTCAAGTTGTTATGCTAAATGACAGTGTCAAATGCATATCCCTGTGTTTAATCTTTATCATTGGTCATAAAAAACTGACCCAAATTTTTGTTTGTTTAGGCAAGAAATTAAAAAAAATTTTACACCAAATCAGCGGCTCTTTCAAGTCTGGCCAGCTCACCGCTATTTTAGGGCCGTCTGGAGCAGGGAAAACATCGCTAATGAACATTCTAGCCGGCTTGAAGTGAGTTTTATAGTTTTTTAAAATTATTAAAATTAATTAAACAAATTTTTTGAAATAGGAAAAGTGGAACACAGGGCAAAGTTTACGTGAATGGGGCGGAACGAAATTTTAAAACCTTCCGCAAAAAATCTGCCTACATCACTCAAAAGGATCACCTTTTGAGGAACCTAACTGTTGACGAGTACATGATCTCCGCCGCCCATCTCAAACTGGGCAACGCCGTTTCCAACAAAGAAAAGATTTCGACAGTAGGTGCTAAACGTGTCGTATAAAGCCCACCGTAATTAAGGGTGAATTTTTTTTGTTTGTAGATAGAACTCGTTATGAAGACGCTGGGATTGACAAATAGCCAACACACACGAATTTCGCGCTTATCCGGCGGTGAATGCAAGCGGCTGTCTATCGCACTCGAACTAATTGACAATCCATCCGTCTTGTTTTTGGACGAGCCAACCAGGTGAAATATTATACTAAAATTTAGTTTTACGTAAGTGATGTTAATCATTCATTTTTATATCTGGCTAGTGGATTAGACAGCTCGTCTAGTTTGCAGTGCGTTGCCCTGTTACGTGAAATCGCCAGGAGTGGTAGAACGGTAAACATTTTTTTTTTACGAGCCTAAAATAATCTTGTTGATTGCAGGAAATTAATATTTTGTTTCGTTAGGTGATCGCTACTATCCATCAGCCAAGCTTTCGAATGCTGAACCACTTTGATCATCTCTACATCGTAGCCAGTGGATCGTGCATCTACCAAGGACCTGTCGGGTCTCTGATTTCTTACTTCAAATCCATGAATTTGAATTGTCCGAGTTTTCACAATCCAGCCGATTTTGGTATTTATTTAAGAACAGTGTTATTCAATTTAAAAAAAATGTTGAATGTAACTTTTGTCATCTCTTTTTCAGCACTGGATGTTGCCTCTGGAGAATATGGCGACGTGCTGGAAAGGCTGGTATCCGGTGTGGAAAACGGGCGTAAGGTTTACCAAGATACTTCAATGGAAACGACGACATCAGCTGTGGAAAGCAATAGCCAGAATAGTAAGTGTCACTTTGGTTTATTTATTTCATCTATGATTTGATTCAGTCTGGAACATCACATGCAATATCGATGGAAATTTGTAATTGCGACAGATACCGGAGATATTGACGCTGACGAAGAAGTTTCCATGTTGAGCGGCCTTCCCAAGAAGAAGTTGGCGACTGGAAATCGACTGATGTACGCCGCGCCATTTCATACGCAAGTGGCTGTTTTACTTGGGCGGACATGGCGAACGATATGGAGAGACAAAGTATATACCTCATTATTAAAGTATATTTCTCTCATTTATTATTTTAAACCGTTTTTAATTGTATTATTTCGAGTAATCAGATCCTGACGACGATGCGTCTGGGTGTTCATGTGGTCGTGGCCATCCTGGTGGGATTTCTTTACTGGCAGATCGGAGATGACGCCGCCTCCATCTTCAACAACGTCGGTATGATCTTCTTCAACATGCTCTTCATCATGGCCGCCGCCATGATGCCAACCGTCCTCACTTGTTAGTAAAAAAATACAAAATCCACATAAAATTAAACCAGAAAAAAATTTCCTAATCAAATCTTTTCTTTATTACAGTTGCCCTGGACACGGAGGTACTGATTCGAGAGCATTTGAATCAATGGTACAGTCTCAAAGCCTACTACCTGGCCAGGACGTTGGCCGACATTCCGTTCCAGATTTTCTACCCGGTTGTTTATTTAGTCCCCGTTTACCTGATGACCGACCAACCGATGAGCCTTGAACGCTTCGGCCTCCTGCTGGCCATGATGATCTGGCTGTCGCTGGTGGGACAAGGTTTCGGTCTCTTTTTCGGCGCCGCCTTCGACATCCAGGTGGCTTCGTTCTTCGCCCCGACTAGCATCGTCCCCATCTTCCTCCTGTCGGGATTCTTCGTCACTTTCGATTCCATCCCGAGGTACATCAGCTGGTTGACTTATTTCAGTTTTGCCCGCTACGGGTTCGAAGGATCCATGCTATCCGTTTACGGCTACGACCGGTCGCCTCTCAGCTGTTCGGAATCTTACTGCCATTTCCGCTTCCCCGAAAAGTTTCTAGAGCAATTCGACCTCACCCGGAGCTCCTACAGTTGGTCCGTGGTTGGTTTGTTTGTTAATTACATTCTGATCAGAACGGCTGGTTACTTGGCCTTGCGTTTCAAACTGAGGCACGTCCGTTGAATCGCTTTCACATTTTTGTTCTCTGAGCATTTAAATTGCAACTCACATTCCCAGTTTGATCCCAAGAGAGATGTTCCATGACTTAAATCATTCGTGCCTTCCATGACTTCAAAAAGTGCCCATTGGAGTGCTGTTCAATATTTGTCCTGCCAAACAGCAAGCAATAATACCGGTAGCTATTAAGGGATCTATTTTGGTTAATATTATATCAGATTTTGATTCAGTTTTGTAACTACTATTTTATAACAATAAAATAAAATGTGGAAATTGCGTATATTTGATCACAAGTCGTAACTATGGGTACGGAATAATTAGATAAATACTTAATACTGTTATGTCAACATTGAGTATTTATAGTTCATTGAATCTCTAACAAACCAGGGATTCGCCCTGTTAACAAAAAAAAAAAAAAACACATTCAACGCATATATTTCAGCTTGAAACTCAAGGCGAAATAACCGATAACGCGCACGACAAGGAAAAACGTCAGCATACCAACGACGGACAAAAAGTAGGAGCTCTCCGCCATGTCGAACTGCTCCAGCAGCTTGTGGGGATAGCGTAAATGGCAGTACATTTTCGAGCAGGCGAGAAGCGGCCGGTCGAAACTGTAAATGGACAACATGGACCCTTCGAAAGCGTAGCGCATAAAACTGAAATAAGTCATCCACGACATGTAGTAAGGGACCGAGTTGAGATTGACCAGGAAGCCGGCGAATAAAACGAACGGAATGCAGCCCGTCGGAGCGAGGAAAACGGCGACTTGAATGTCGAAACAAGCGCCCAGCAGCAGTCCGATTCCCTGGCCGCACAGCGCCAGGGAGATGGTGATGCCCATGAGCATAGCGAAACGGTCGGCGCTCATCGGTTGACTGGACATCAAGTAGACGATCGAAACGTAAATGCCCGGGAAGAGGACTTGAAACGGAATGTCGGCGATCGTTTTTGCGATATAATACGCCTTGAGACTATACCAGTGATTCAAGTGCTCTCGAACCAGCACTTTTCTCTCCAGCGGAACTGTTTTGTCGAACGGAGAACAAAAGAGATTTTTAGAACTGGGCAAATGTTGATTGTTTTGGCTAAACTTACAGGTGACGACAGTGGGCATCGTCGAGGCGAATAAAATGACGAGGAGATTGAAAAAAAGCATCGAGGCATTGTTAAGGATCACTGCCGCGTCGTTTCCGCCCAGCCAGTACATCGTTCCCACCAGGAGCCCCAGAAAAACGTGAGTGAAGAAACGGACTTTGGTCAGCATCTGTTTTTTAATAAGGTAATAAAATATCGGTAAAATATGAAAATTGAATTCAAAGTAGCAGATATTAAGTATACCTTGTCTCTCCAAATAATTCTCCAGGTTCGTTCGAGTAGAACGGCAACTTGCGTGTGGAATGGCGCAGAGTAAGTTGGTTTCTCTTTCTTCCTCGAGCCACCACCGCCCATCAAAGTGACGGTGACATCCTTGGTGTCATCCATTTGACTTTCAACTACGGGGGCTGTGCGAAAGAACATTTGAAGTGTTAGAACTGAATGAACAAAGTAATTATTTTGAAGATTATACCAGGAGATTGCATCGCCATCGCTGACGCGGAATTTTCCTGGTAAATGAGACGCCCGTTCTCGATACCAGACACCAACCTGGGTAGCACGTCGCCGTATTCTCCACAAGCCACGTCCATTACTACGCAAGAATTATTATTTTTAATAAATTAGTCATTTCAAGGTAAATGAAAGGGGCTGTCAGGGGAAATAGTCACCGAAATCGGCCGGATTGTGGTAACTGGGACAATTCAAATTGGCTCTCTGTAAATAAGGCACTAACGACCCGATCGGCCCTTGGTAGATGCACGAACCGCAAGCTACAATGTATAGGTGGTCAAAGTAATCCAGCAATCGAGAGCTCGGCTGATGAATGGTCGCAACCACCTTTTTCAATCACAAAACAAAAAAAGAACAATTTAAAAAAAGAAGTTTAATTTCGAGATTTATTTTTAGAATTCTCATTACCGTTCGGCCGCTCCTGGCAATTTCCCTCAATAATCCAACGCATTGTAAACTCGCCGAACTGTCCAATCCGCTATCAGGAAAATTCAGTTGTTAAAATTAGACCTCAACATTCGTCAGGGTCTTATTGACTTTACCCACTAATAAGTCAACATTTGACTGACGCACCCTACTTTTTAGGTTAGAGTAGGCCAGAAAGGTAAACAAATAGTATCAAAGTCTAACACAGCACACATATCACCATTCTTTTTTTAGATCTTCAGCAGAGTGCTGGTAACTCGTATACGTAAATTAAAGGTTATACTGGTTGATATCGGTCGAAAGATACCGAAAAAGTAAATAAACTCTATCTTGTGTGTTCTCCAGTCACAGATTTTTATCATCGGTCATGAGATAAAGTTGCATGTTTACCTGGTTGGTTCGTCAAGAAAGAGGATGTCTGGATTGTCCAGCAACTCCAGTCCGATCGAAAGCCTTTTGCATTCGCCACCCGACAAGCAGCCGATTTGCGTACGTCTGCTTTCCGTTAACCCCAGCGTTTTCATAACATGTTCAATCTAGAAAAAAAAAAAAATCCAATTTCACTGTCAAGTTCCTGACGAAATGAAGATGAGAGGTATATACCATCAATAATTTGTCATTGATAGGAACACGGTTGCCCAGTTTAAGATGAGCTGCGGAGACCATGTACTCGTCGACGGTTAGATTCGTCAAAAGGTGATCCTGTTGGCTGATGTAGACGGAATGTTTTCGGAAGGATTTCAGCTCTCGATCGACGCCATTCACGTAGACCTGACCTTCAACTCCACTCGTCCTGTTAACATGCCACGATTTTCACTCTAGCGTAACTGTCAACTCAAATTTGGACATCAACTCACTTCAAACCGGCTAGAATGTTCATTAGGGAAGACTTTCCAGCTCCGGACGGCCCCAATATGACAGTCAACTGGCCGGACTTGAAGGCGCCGCTCATTTGATTTAAGATTCTTTTGGCGTTTTTCCCTACAAACAGGTATCGTTATTACATGGTTGAATTACATAACAAAGAATCTGATTCGATTGGGGGTTGCCGCTGCACATACGTAGCAAAAACCTAACGGTAAAATGCACTTCCTTTGCATCGTCAGTAACGGTGTACTATTAGCCGCATTCAAGATTGAATAGCACAAAGAAGCACAAGAAAATGGCTTACCTTTGCCCGTCGTGAAAGATAAATCACGAAAGGTGAGATCCAAGGACTCGTCATCGTGGATTTTCGCTTCTGTTTTTAGGTCCGAACTTTCCACCTGCATTTCGAATTCCATTCAATTCTTTTGTGTATGTTACCAGATAATTGGAAAACTGAAATTTCGAATGACACGAAAAAAATAACAAACACAGCTTGAATAAAATATGCTTCCTTCTTTCTATCCCGACCAGCTGTCAAGTGACTTTTCATTTCAACCAAACAAAAATAGTAACGAATAAACAGGTGTCTGTTGTTAGGATTGAACAGCGTTGCCTGATAAATGCGTAGCGACGCAAGCGCCAATTTTAAAAGAGTCGAATAGACTCTTCAATCTTCAAACAAAACTACACAATAACTTGCTTGTAATTAGGTTATTTAGGCTTGTATTTTTATAGAGGAGTTATATTCACAGACATATTGAAATGAAATGCTGGAATTCGGAGGTGGCCCAGTTTGAAGGGATTCAGTTTGCGACGATGCGTCAATTTTCCGATTTTTTAAAGAAAACATGCCGATTCATTTTGGTGGCGCAGGGACGAAATCCTAGCCCAGGGGAAGAATAGAGGGAAGAGAATAGGGGAGAACAAAGAAGTCCGGCGAATTCCCTCTTCTATTCTTCCCCCGTGGCAGGATACGCTCCACGCGACGTGAGAAGAAAAATCAACATTTAATAAAAAATCGGCAAAAATCAGCATATCATTAGAAAAATTTGAAACTTTGTCCAAATGTACACGACTATGTCGTCTACCGTTGATGCAAGTTTCAAGCAATAATTGATATATTAATATAATATACTCTAAAATTCACGCAATAATTTCTTTCCATGCTCTTTTACGCTATCAGCCTCTGTAACTCTACCAATGTTTCGAACGAAACGAGCCTAAATGAAATAAACAATAAAACGCAGAAGTAGACTTTGAAAAACGGATAATTCGGACGACAAAATGGACAATTATGGCTGTTTACCAACGCTTCACACTTTTTTTTTCGACAAAGAGCGCATTTTCGAATGCCAGTAAATCTTCTAAGGTGCTAAGAGGCAACTCTTTCAAAGGATCCAATTCCTCTCTTGCTTCAGGGTGATATGGATAAATCTGGCAAGAAATTCGAGAAATTTTTCGTTGAATATTGTCAACGTTCTCATTTATTTCGTAAACAACCCATAGTACAGCGTCAGCAGGTACCTCACGGCGAAATTTTTTTGCAACAGACGGGCGTTGATTAATTAATCCTTGGGGGACACGTTGTACAGTAATAATGACGTTTGCAATTGAACCACGTTGACTACCACTAGCAATAAGTTGTTCAACAGAAGGCCGTCAAAGAGATTTGCCAACCGGTAGAGCTTCCTTTCTTCCGCCTTCCTTAGCACAGCTACCACTTGAAACAGGTTTTTTGACACAGGAGAAAGAACACCAGGAATGCAACGAGGTAGGACTTGATTGACGTAACCCTTTCTAGTGTGGCTATAGTCCGGCTAGTAGGTTTTTCACTCGGAGCATGTCAATTAGAATTGACGACGAGTGTAGCTTGATGACCTTTACTAGACTTGCTTTCACTATTGGTAGATTTTTCAATAGTAGAACGTCTATTAGAGCTCAGGTCATGAGATTCTCAGGAGACTTCAACAAAAAATTGTCAACATGTTCTCAGTTTCATGGCTCATGGAGCTAATGGCTGCTGTTCAATGATATCCCTTTTAATTGATAAGTCATTCATTATTGAAGTTTCAGTAGGAAAATTTTTTGAAGTGTCAGTTATTTAACTTTCAGATTACCGAGGTCACTTCAGTGCAGGATGCACGTATGTAAGAAAGAAAAAGGGTATTGTATTTCAAGGAAAAATTGTAAATTAACAGAGGGATCACTCTGCGATCCCGAAAAGTAATCTGAATTATAGAAGAAATAACGGATTGAGACCCTAATAAGGGTGTAGACAATATAATATGCTCTTTAAAGCTCTTTTTTGTCGCTACATACAGTACCTACCAAACTATTAGGTAAACCCCCCTTTTTTCAGTGCATTCTTATGAAACTACGTGTCTTAGAAAAAATGCAATAACTCTTGAACCAGTTGGGATAGATTTTTTCCTTTTTCCCTGAATAGATCTAATGATGATCTACATTTTTTATACACATGAAGTCGTCGTCGGATTTTAACCCCCCCCCCGGGCGCTACGGTATTGTTCACTTTATTAGGTACACCCCGTTTCCCCCCATATGCGCCGTGTTAAATACGGCGTTCTCAAAAATTTACAAAAAATATTAAAAATAAAGCTAAAATCTTTTTCTTTGTGCCAAAAGATGCAATAAGTTTAAGAAGAAAATTTCGTAACATTACTCTTAGAAATTTTTGTAATTGCAGATGAATTAATCTCCACCTTTCTTGAGGATGCACATTTTGGACAACTTTGTTCCCTTTAATATATCAGATTATTAAGTTAACCAGGGGAGATATTGAAAACTTTTCTTTTATGGGAAAAAAACTAAGGGGAAACTTAATCTCGGACTGTGATGATCAAGACGACAATGAGGAAGACGGACAGCCTGACATCGACTATTCTTTTGAAGAAACTACATCTGACCAAGAACCCTGTGATGCTTAAGTCCCTTCAACAAGCTAATCTTCATGATTTCACTAACCATTTTAAAGATCCATCTTAAAATTTATTTTCCTTTGTACAATTAGTAGATGATGAAGGTAAATGCACGTTGTTAAAAAAAGAACATTCTGTTGGTTTTGTAATGGGAGCAATCGCCATAAGGCGATTAGTGTCAAGAACGAGCTCAGCCTTGGGACTGATAACTAATTCATCTTTAACGACATAATCGCGTGTCTAGGCTATAAGATCTTAGACTTTCTAATATCATAGAAAGCTGCCAGTTATAACCTGCCAACATTCGTAGGTATATAAGCGCGACTCCATCAGAGTTCGCATACGCATTGTACACATTCTGTATCCCTTGTATTATTGTGTAAGCATGTTATTGCTAGTACTCTAAATACAAAGTGCATTCTTCCTACAATCGTCATCTTAGTTAATCATCTTTAACCCCCCGTAACCATCTGTTACAGTTTTTAGAGGAGCAAACCAAAGATTAGTAGTCACCGTAATTTGCAAGTCCGTCAATTGATGTAATTTCGTAAATTTTCTGACTCTCGAAAATAACTGATAGTGGAATCAGTTGAAAAAAGACCGATTGTGCGAATCGGAGATTGGGGTCTATTTAAAACTCTTCCTGGTTCCCAAACAGGAATATTTATTCCTTCTAGGATGCGTTCGTCAGTTCCATTCTTTTATGGATAGCAAACAATAGTCAATTTACGAATGGCAAAGCTCAAATGAGAAAAAAATGACGAAATAGGAGTGAACTGCATACGGTACACATTTGAGGGACAAGTAAAAGGGTCTAATAATAAAATTTCTACGATTGGAGAAAAAATCGTGTTGAAGTTAGTGAACAACCCAAGAAATCCAAAAGGAGTTGCTGAAACCCACACTCTGGAGGTTGCACTTTAGCAACACCCTTCTCCCTCTCCCTCCTGTTAACTCCCCCAAGTTAATGACGCTAGAGATTTGACAAGAGCCTCACTTCTTCTTTATCTGTTCTCCTGAAGACTGCGGTGCTTTACTAAGTATAATCTATACATATCCTTGTATTCTGTGTCATATCCAAGGTGCTCTAAGTTAAAATAAAAGTCAGTTAGCAAAGTATATTTATCTTAATTTATTATAAAATTCATCAGTTTATGGGCCCAGTTGTCGCACAGACCTCACATAGAGAATCTGTATAGAAGAATGGAAACACCAACACTGAAAGATATTGGACACCTAACCAAGTTTAATGGCAGCAACTTCCAACGCTGGAAATGTGGTTTAAGACTCACCCTTGAACACCATCAACTTATCGACATCATTGATGGAACAGAAACTAAACCAACTGAGGTAATTCCTATGACAATCACTGAAAACCAAAAACAGTAAAATCAATCTAGTCACCTCTTTAAAAATTACTACTTTGAATACGAGTAAAAATAGAGATTAGTCATAGAATCTTTTTTTGTTTAACTCTAGAAACAATTGAAATTATGTACACGAGTAAAAACTAGAAACCAGTCAAACAAGTAAAATTATTTGCAATACAGTCGACTAAGAGACTTTTAAAAACTAAAATCTTATTCTGTCATTCGAGACCAACCATTTAGATCTCATGAAACAAAATCTTTATACACTTATTTTAATTCGAGATAATGACATTTTCTATCTCATGAAACAAAATCCTTATACACTTATTTTTCGAGATAATGACATTTTCTATCTCATGCACCTATTAAATAGGTAAGAAACAATGACAACGTCGTCACAAATGCTGCACAAATTCAAAGATGGAAAGAAAGAGATGTTGCAGCTCGAAATTATCTATTTGCCACTACTGAAGATGATCTACGAGATACCCTCTGCACAGCAACAACAGCAGCCGATATGTATGAGAGAATAAGAAACCAACACGCTCGCACTGCAGCTGATAATCGACTTATCCTTCTTCAACAATTCACCGAGTACTATTTCAACAAGGCCATAACGTCACAAGCCATGTAACAGCTCTCGAACTTCTGTGGTCAAGATTAACGGAAATTGGAGAACATATTCTTGAAAGTCAAGTTATAGCTATAATTCTCTCCACACTTCCATCAACCTATTGTCACTTCTACACCACCTGGAACAATTCACCAGAAGCAGGAAGAACTGTCAAACTTCTGCTCACTAAACTACAAGAAGAAGAGGCGATTACACAGGCATTTAACAGAAACAACCCTCCAACGGAAGGAGCCTATGTTGCACCCAACCACTTCCAAATTCCCGCTCAACGAAATCAAAATCAATCTCTACAACAACCTTACAGCAGGCCTCATCCTTACTCAATGTCTAGAGGAGGTCACCAAGGAGGAAGAGGAGGATTCCAGTCAGGAAGAGCAGGCTATCCAGGTGTCAGAGGAGGATATCGTGGCGGTTTTCGTGGAGGCTATCGTTGATTCAGAAGTGGCCCGCAAGTTCAAGGAGAACTCTGCTCCTACTGTGGATTAGGTCCTCACAAAGCCACAAACTGTAGAAATAGAATGAGAGATGAAACTGAAGCCCTCCAACAGCAACAGTCAAATGCAAATGTCTCACATGTAGAACAAAAATTTTGAATTTGGCTACACCTCGCAGAATATTCAAGACTTTGAGACATTTGGTTTAGTAGCAGACTCTGGAGCGTCTGAACACATGACGGATAAAAGATCGATTCTCATCAACTTCAGACCGATTCAAACAGGAACTCACTCTGTCCATGGCATTGGAAACACGTGTTTAGAAGCAAAAGGAAGAGGTGATGTTGAAGTGGATATGCCGCAGGAACAACTCTACTACTTAAAGATGTCCTATTTGTCCCTGGCCTGGGAATAAACTTATTTTCGATTAGTGCAACCACATCAAAAGGAGAAGAAGCAATATTCTTCAAAGATATGGTACAACAAACCTATTTAAAAAAAACATTTTTCTCATCTTTCATAAAAAGATAAAAATTTTTTTTTTGTCATAGGTCAATATATACAGAGATGGACAACTAGAAATGACTGGTCAAAGAGCAAGTGAGAAGCTTTACTATCTTGATATTATAGTAAAGGTCCAGGAATCCTGTCTCAATGCCACTAGTCGTCCACTACCAATCTCAATCTGGCATCAAAGATTAGGTCATGTCAACAACAAAACGATCCTGAAAATGTCAAAAGAAAACGCTGCGAATGGACTCAAAATGGTAACCGTACGATTCGGCCAAAAAAATACGATTCGGCCTGGCCGAATAAAAAACAAAGAATTGTGGCCGCTTTTCTGAGTTTTTTATTCGGCCAAGGCCGAATCGTATGAGTGGAAAAATACATTGAAATATACAATTCGGCCAATGCCTTGTTTTTATGTTTTTTATTCGGCCAAAAATGGCAAGTAATTAATTAAAAAATATACTGTTCCGCCAATTGATCAGACTTCTTTCTATTCTTGAATTGACTGGTGGCCGAATGAGAAATTATTGACTTTGTGCGATTCGGCCAAAAAAAATTTAATTTGGCAACCATTATATTAAAGGAGGGAGAAGGCCGGAGGATTGCCGCCAATAATTTGGTCTATAATAGTCAACAATCTAGTTTGAATTTTACTAATTGCCTTGGATGAACACTCGGAACACTCGGAACACTCTTAACGTCTATCCATAGCCTACTTTATAATGTCTCCGTGCTTCATTTGCAAGTTAGAATTTGTTGGTGCTGAGGGTCGACGTTGTACAATGGAGTAGTCAAACATCCACGTTTCCATCAAATTTGTGTCCAAAATGGCCCAATCAGCGTACAGCGTTTTAAAGCTGCTGTACGCTGATTGGCGATTTTGTAGTGATGTGACGTTATAGTATTTCGACTACGTTTACGTTATCCGTTAAATTAACGGAGCTTTGAAATTTATACGTTAAGTTAATTAACGCGTTGTTTGAAACAATACGTTAACGCAAATTTAACGTTATTTTTTACGTTACGTTAAAAAAAATTTGCGTTTTTTTTACAAATAATATCCCTTAAGGCAAAAAAAAATTTTGCAAAAGAAAAACAAATTTTTTTCATTTCAGTTTTCTCAAACCATATGCCTAAGGAAAAAAAAATTTTCAAAAGAAAAAGCAACTTGGTTTTTGGTTTCAGCTCACAGAAAATTAAAAAAGTTCGACTATGAACTTATTAATAAATAACGTGAAAATTTAACGTCTAAAAATAATACTACGTTTCCGTTGTTAAGTTAAGTTAACGGACCCTCAAAATGGTCCGTTAACGCATGTTTTACGTTATCCGTTAAGTTAAACGTCCCATCACTACAATTTTGGACACAAATTTGATGGCAACACAGGATGTTAGACTGCTCCATTAAGAAAATTAAGTGTAAAAAATTAGGTGCTCAAATAAACCTAAAAGGTAAAATGACTGACAGCCCTATTATCTGAATCTGAATAGCCCTGAACAGCCCTGAATGGTCTGATAACCTTAATACGATTCGGCCAAAAAACTTGGCGAATAATTTTTTGGCCGAATCGTCTCATAAATTTAAGGCCTATGGCCGAAAAATTTTTTTTTTAATAATTGGCCGAATCATTCAATTTTTCAACAGGCCGAATCATTCAATTTTTTCAACAGGCCGAATCGTATATCGTCAAAAGATCATTCGGCCTAAAGTTCAAAATTGTTTTTGGCCGAATCGTACTGTATTCCTCAAAATAGAAGCAACCAGTAAACCACCAACACTATGCCACGGATGCGTTTTAGGGAAGATGCATAGGTCATCATTTCCAAACGAAAGAACAAGAAAGAACCACGTCGGCGATCTAATTCACTCAAACGTATGCGGTCCGATGCAAACCATGTCACCTGGCAAGTCACGCTACAACGTTCTATTCAAGGATGACTTCAGCGGTTGGTGCGAAGTTCAGTTCATGAAAAAAAAGTCCGAAGTCTTCCACCACTTTAAAAAACTTCGTAGCACGGTGGTCTTCACAATCTAAACATCTCTCTCTTAGATGTGAAAACTGCCTTCCTAAACGGTGAGTTAAACGAAGAAGTCTTCATTGAACACCCGAAGGATTTGTCGAATCAGGAAAAGAAGACCAAGTCTGCCTACTCAAGAAAAGTCTCTACGGACTGAAACAGGCTCCGAGAATGTGGAATATAAAATTCAATCAATTTCTGATCAGATTTGGACTAAAAAGAAGTAAATTGGACTCGTGTGTATACTTCCGTCAAAATGGAACTGACCTACTCATCATAGCTATCTTTGTAGACGACGGACTTGTGTGTGCATCAAATATTCAACTTGCCAAAAGTGTAATTGACTCCCTTTCCGAAGAATTCGACATGATATCTCTACCAGCTACAAGGTTTCTAGGCTTAGATCTTCACCTAAGAAGTCACAAGATTCTAATTAATCAACCCGAGTTTATCAAGAAAGTGCTAAACAAATTCAATATGGGATCGTGCAAACCTACTTCTATACCTATGGACCCTGCGACTCGTCTGACGGCTTCGATGACGCCAACATCCGAAGAGGAGATTTTCCATATGGCAAAAGTACCGTACAGAGAGGCGGTCGGATGTCTGCTCTACATCTCAATCACGTGCAGACCAGATATATCGTACGCTGTAAGTCAAGTAGCCAAGTTCTGTCAAAACCCAGGTCGAGCACATTGGAGCGGAGTAAAGAAGATCCTAGCCTACCTCTCCGGAACAACTGAACTCGGAATTATGTTTGAAAAGAATGAAACAAGTCCAATTTCCGGCTACACCGATGCTGATTACGGTGATGATCTCGACAACAGGTGCTCCACATCCGGCTCAGTTTTCTTTGTATACGGGAATCTTGTCTCGTGGAGCAGTAAGAGACAAAAATGTATATCTCAGTCAACTACCGAAGCTGAATACGTAGCGGCCTCAGATGCGTGTAAAGAAGCAGTCTGGCTCTCCAGTCTACTCACAGAGTTAGGAGAAACAGAAGAAAAATCAGTACCGATGTACTGCGACAATCAAAGTGCAATTTAGTCCATCCGCAATCCAGCATTTCATCAGAGAACTAAACACATAGACATCCGTTATCACTTCATCAGATCCTTGAAAGAAAATGGTATTATTGATGTGTCTTATGTCCCATCAAAAGAACAGAAAGCCGACATACTAACAAAACCCCTTCGAAACCAGAGTTCAAAAGAATGTGTCAACAGTTGGGCTTATGTGATATCACTATGTCTGTTGAAGATTCCTTGGCTTGAGAGGAGATGTTGAAGTTAGTGAACAACCCAAGAAATCCAAAAGGAGTTGCTGAAACCCACACTCTGGAGGTTGCGCTTTAGCAACACCCTTCTCCCTCTCCCTCCTGTTAACTCCCCCAAGTTAATGACACTAGAGATTTCACAAGAGCCTCACTTCTTCTTTATCTGTTCTCCTGAAGACTGTGGTGCTTTACTTAGTATAATCTATACATATCCTTGGATTCTGTGTCATATCCAAGGTGCTCTAAGTTAAAATAAAAGTCAGTTAGCAAAGTATATTTATCTTAATTTATTATAAAATTCATCAGGTTATGGGCCCAGTTGTCGCACAGACCTCACATAGAGAATCTGTAAAGAAGAATGGAAACACCAACACTGAAAGATATTGGACACCTAACCAAATCGTAGTTTTTTTCATGGAGTTCATCCCTGTAGAACTTATATTTGCGGTTTACCTCTGCCAATCATCCCGTCCTGTCAAATGATTTCATATCCAGACAATGTTGTGTGTGATCCTTTTTTTCCTTTTCCTGTCTCCTTTTTTGTCAAAAGTGAAAATAATTCCAATTATATGATTTGTTGATATTGTTTAAATCTTAAGAAACACCATCAAAACAAAGAAATCAAGAAAATTAGCAAACACGAGAAAACACTATGGAAATGTCAGGAAAATTTGTTTCTCAATTTTCCCATTTTTCGAAAATTGAACTTGCCAAAAAAGTGGGCAACCACTTGGCCATGGTATTCAGAAAGGCTACCTCATAGTCGGAAATCATAATTTCTAGCTCAAGGGGACTATCGATTTCAAGATCCATCAAATTAATTTGCACAGGGACTTATTCATAAAGGGCGGTGGTCTTTGCATTTATTATTGCATATCCAAACATGGAAAAACTTGGGGTCTAAAATAAATAATTATTATAGTATCAAAAGGTTGATGACTAATGAGTTATAAGCAATAAGACTTATAAGTTGTCAAAAGCAATAACGTGGAGGGTCATGAGTTAATAAAATAAATCTGGAGTTATTTGAAAGGTGGCATCAATGCCAATTCCTCTAAGTCATCAAAGAAGGTAAAATACCCAGACTGATGAATATTAGCGCACTTTTATTTTCTAGCTGATACTTTTCCTCGGAAAAAACAACGCATTTCCTGACAACGAATGCCCGAATAAAAAAATTTACCCTGAAAATAAAGAAAAGACTGTATAAAATTACCTGTTTTGAGGGAATTCGATAATCAAGTACCCCGCGTCAGCCACTAAAAGGGGTTTGGAGGTTGACGATCTGCGAATGAACTGTAGGCATGAACGAATTTTCATATATGGGACATCTCTACTATTCATCATAGGAAATAATCACATTTATAGACGAAATTAAGAGAGAAAAGGTTCTTCTGCTGTATCGGATACCTTTCTACTTCTTCATCATAAATTTTCTTTATATTCAAAGTTTCATTCAGCAATCTTACTTTTGTTACCTGATGATTTTTGAATCTGAACTGGAGGATATCTGAATTTTTTTCTCGAAGAAACAAATTTTAGAATAAAGACTGGAATAAATGTGTATTGATATTTAGTCCACCCTCCGTTACTATCTATAGCATATCGAAGTCTAGTAACCATAGAATGGGCCAGTTTTCTCCAGGAATTTGGATTGCCGCTATACCCATTCTAAATTGAATGCGCCCTTTCGAAAACCTCTTCCGAAGTTGGAGGTCGAAAAAAAATCAAAATCTTTAATAAATTATTAAAGATTCGGATTTTAATAATAATATTAATAAATATATCCCCAATACATTCTCTATCGGATTCCAATCCGCCCCTTTTGCTGGCCAGGGAAGTAACTCAATTTCTCGTTATTACACAAACCTATGTTGAATAACATTGGCTCCGTGGATGGAGGATTTATCCTGTATAAATTTAATACGAAATTTGATATATTTATCAGCGTTCGGTTTCCTTTAATACGGACGAAATCAGCGATACCGCTGGCAGAAATCCATGCCCAAACATGGACAATTTTTCTCCCACTTCGGTCTTGAACTTTTTTCTTCGAAACGACTTCTGTTACAACGATAGAAAAATCCTCATTCGTCAGATATGAAAGATGAAAATAGCAGAGAAACTAAATTAACCGACACGAAATAAATGTATTACCTTATATCCCATCCGCCCAATTAGCAATGAATTGTATTTTGTCTAATTTTCCTTTTTGTGATTTTTGTGGACCGACACGCTCAATACTCAGGAAATCTCGGATCTAGAAAGAGCAATAGAGGATGAATACATACGATAGGTAAAAGAATCTGATTATATAAAAGGGATGTTCACAACAAGTGTCTGCTCCCCATCTTTTGTTTGCTTAAAAACAGCAGCAGCAAAAACAGCGGAAATACAAAAGTCAAAACACAGTTATTGTTGAACAATTACGGTCAACTATGGTGCTGCCGCTGCCATCACCACACGTATCGTCCCAGAATTAGGCTAGAAGAAAAGGCGTTTTGGATTTCATTACCGTTTATTTGTTTACTGGTGGTTTTGTTGAGAATTTCCCAAGATTGGTTGGAAAGTCCCATTTCAGCCGTGTGAAATCAAAATCAGTGAAAAATTTGATTTTTTCGTTTACAGTTCTGTATAAGACGAAAACCACAGAGTCGAAAATTTTATTTTCTATCAGGAAATTGATTATAACGGAACTCTAGAAAATATTTAGGCTGTGAAATCTATTTTGATGAATCTGATGTATTAAAGGGAACAAAAGTTGTCCAAAATGTGCATTCCCAAGAAAGGTGGAGATTAATTCATCTGCTATTACAAAAAATTTCTAAGAGTAATGTTACGAAATTTTCTTCTTAAACTTATTTGTTGTTCAGCAACTTTTTAACTATATACCATATTTTTAACAGTCAAGCAACTGTTACAGACTAAGTTGAAGATAGCAATATGAAACTTCAACATTTGAATCAAATAGATACAATTTCTGATCCACAGAGTTATTTGACAAATTGTGATGAATTTGTATTGTAAAGCTTAATAACTTCTGTTGTCTTGCTTCAGTTTTTTATTTCTATTTAAATCGCATTCTTCATACAAAATAACAAATAATTTGTTTTTATATCATAACGTTGCATCGGTATTTTGAATTTGGCCGTATTCATAAAAACATATTCGTAAAGTAGTGCGACGTGCATAAATGATAATCGCTAATACAGTTTAAAATGAATAAATACCCAAAAAATCCAAGAAATTGTTTTGCCCAGCTGTTTTCATCATTTTTTTTTAGTTTCATCATTTGTTTGTTACTTTGTTTTCATAATATTTTCCCACCTCCACGCTTAAGTATCAGATTCTCATTATAAGTCGTTATAACGTAGCTCATAAATAAGACATAAATCAGTACGTAAAATCTAGCAAAATTGTATTGTTTATGTTATATTGCCCTCTTTTTTTACTTTTTGTATTGGAGATTCTGTTGAAAAATATTACTCATTTTAATCATATCACGGGAGATGCTAATAATTGTTGATACAGTTCTTATTTGGATTTCTTGGCCAGCCACTTTTTTAAGACATTTTCCTTTTTTGTACTTTCCACGGACTTTAAAACAAAAATTTATGGTTTTTGGATAAAGAAAAATGTTTAATTTTTAGCGTAATAGAAATATATAATTGAGTTAAATTAGACTTACCTATTATCGCATCACTTAAGTTGAGATATCTGGAAGAAATAGCAGTATCAGGTAGTATTCAGTATCATTTTCCAAATGTTGGCGTTACTCAGATCAATCGGCCGATAACAATTTGCAATGAGCTCCTTTTTCTAGAATTTCAAAATCAAGTCAATTAAAATTTTTTATGAGCACTGATACTAAAAAAAATCAATTTAAAAAATAGGGGAGACTTGGGCGAAATGGAACATTTTTGTTTGTCTCCCGTATTTGGATGATGTGGATGATGATGGTTTGTCAAATAATTCATACTCCTGTATTTTGAATACTGTTGCATTTGTAGGTGGCAACTTTTTAAGCATTACTTTGCATTCCATTGATAGTTTTTTGTCTTGTGATGATGATGCAGGTTTGAATCTAAAATAGCCAGATGATTCACTGTCATATGGAAAGACAAGCTGAAAATTTGTCGAAGCAGCAGGTGATAACGAAGTAGACGGTTTGGCCATGAGAGATAAGGGATGATTGAATGGGGGTGGAGACAATTGCGGAGAACGAGCAGAAGGGGATCCTGGATGATCTACTAAGGAGCCTTCCTCTCTTGCCTCTCTATATTTCCTGTCCCTTTTCTTTCACCTTTTTTTCTTTTCCTTTCCTTGCCTTTCTCGAGATAACTTTTTTTTCTTCCTTCCTTTTGATTTCTATGAATTAAAACCAATCGTTAGTTTCGGTATCATCGTCAGCGAGAGAAAAATAATTTGAATACTTTTTTATCAACATCGCTTTCGTATGATCGCCCGTCATTCTCTTCTAGATTCCAGTATTCTTCTGTTTCACTTGTAGGTCTTTTTTCTCTCAAAACTTTGTCCGTATTACTTTTTCACATATTTTCTGAACAAAACAGTTTAAATATTTGGTGTTGGAACCGAAGACAGAATCAAAAGAAATAAATTATTGTCATGTAATTATTTTGTTCTTTTTACTTTTCCTTGCGAGCCACACTCCCTTTTTTTTTACAAAGTTTCATCCTTTTTCCTGATAAAAATAAATGTCAAATAGCTGAAGTGCATTTGATTCTATAGATAATTCTACCTTGAACCTTGTCCCAGTGATGTTCCCATAAATGTTGAGTAAGCGTACCATCTTCCCCTTTGCAGTAGTCTGCTTGTCAAAAAAATTGTGTGCTGCGTTCCGCGTATACCCACGACACGCCATAAGAAGCTTTTTCTGTAAATAGTTTGGGAGGATTTCTTATAACTAACTCAAATATTTCATTTTAATTAAGAATTTAAAACTTATGCAAATGTTTTTCAAATAATTTGGCGTTTGGAAACTGGGTCATAGAAGTTTTTTTCTCAATCGGTTTTATTCCCTATACGAGACCTACGGGAATTTCACTTTGCAATCTAAGCTTGTAAATCCAAAGCTTTTATTTAAAAATCATTTTAAATGTCTGTTTTTTCATTTACAAGAAATATTTGAGCTGTTGTAAGGAATCTAAAGATATTTAAGATTCTCTATTTAGATAAGAAAACGCTACTTTTTGGGTTATAGCAATATCCCAGGTTGTAGCAATAGTCTATCAAACATATCTTTGACACAATAACCGAATATTTTAAAATAATTTTATTTTATTTTTCAGAGCCAGTTCTAATTCTATACCTATTCTATTCTGTTGTATAGGTAGGCCTATGTCGGCATTCTCTCAGTCTACAAACTGAGTTGTTTTACGGCAGCTAAATATATGAAGGTGAAGTGTTCCTAGTACTTAATATGTTGAACATACTGTCTCTTTATCGCGTAGTCTAATTGTGTAATCCATATGTGTTGTCGAAAAGGGTGTCAGTAGTGTAGGCGATTATCATATCTGAATATTTTAAAATCTCGTTTCACCCAAAATATCCGTGAAAAGCCGTCACGACTCCTCATCGTGGATAAACTTAAAAATAGATCAACTATAGTTGATCTCATAGGCAGAATATGTTATTGTATATCATGTATTATGTATCAGGGAAAAGCCAGAAAATCAATGGGTGACAAAAATTTAGTCTCACCGACTGTTATAAATTTTAATCAATCGGAAGGAAAGTTTATTTTTTAAAATTGTTATTCACTAGGAACTCAATGGCAGAATGGATAACGCATCGGAACAAGACAGACCATCATCGAACGGAAGTGGATCTAATCTAGAAATATGTATATCTTCTTTAAATCTTAATTTCTATTATTTAAATTTTTGCGATTATTTGAACAGTATTTTATAAGAAAAATATATATAATTCATTTTTTTTGCGTGAGAAATGTTTATAGATTAGCTAAATGCAGAAAATTAGCAAGCACATTAAAGCAAATAAATCAACACTCTTTTTTTACTAATTTTGTTTGTTTTTTTCTTTTTAGTTTCTTATATTCTTATTATAAGTTAAAAGAGGAACAACAATGAAAACATCGGTCAACATAAATTTAAAAAAAATAATCATGTAAGTATCTCATAGGCAGAATATGTTATTATGTATCATGTAGGGGAAAGCGGGGTTGGATGGGACAGGGGTTGGATGGGACAGGGGTTGGATGGGACAGAGGGGTTATCCCATAGAAGTAATAGTTGGAAATTTAAAAAAATTTTGAGCTTATGCATCACACACATATTAGTACGGGGCTAAAAGGAATTTTTCCTGTCATTATAGGAACTTACATAAAACCCCTCTTTGCCATCCAACCCCTGTGCCATCCAACCCCGCTCTCCCCTGTGATGTATCAGGGAAAAGCCAGAAAATCAATGGGTGAAAAAAAAATTAGTGTCACCGACTGTTATAAATTTTTATCAATCGGAGAAATTTTTATAGATTAGCTAAATGCAAAAAATTAGCAAGTACATTAAAGCAAATAAATCAACACGCGTTTTCTACTATTTTCTTTTTTTTCATTTTAGTATCTTATATTCTTACGAGCAACCTGAGCCCCGGTTAAATCCAGAGTACTTTTTTCTAGCGTAAAGTCGGACTGTTTTGCTATTCGCTTTTCTGTAGCTTAATCATTTGCCCGTAATAGATTTTATCGTGGGAAATTTGCCCAGTACCTTACTTGAAGATTTCGTCATCACGGCGATGCTATAGACATCTGGTGGTGATGCTGGTTGTTGCGTCATCAAAGATTGCGTCATCACGGCGACGACATCTGGTAGTGATTTGTTTGGGCATCTTTGGGCATGTTCCATAAAAGCTTTTTGGGGAGGAGCCTGTGTTGACACAGACACAGGCCCCTCCCCCCAAAATGTCCGTGACATGAATAAGCCCCTTCCCCAAAAGCTTGTTCTTTTATTATATATGGATGGATGCTATAGACGTCTGGTGGTGATGCTGGTTGTTGCGTCATCAAAGATTGCGTCATCTCGGCGACGACATCTGGTGGTGATTTGTTTGGGCAAGTTTGGGCAGGATAAGCTCCTCCCCCTTGTTACATGAATAAGCTCCTCCCCCAAAATGTTGACACATTATGCGTGACATAATCCGTGACATGAATAAGCTCCTCCCCCAAAAGCTTGTTCTTTTATTATATATGGACGAGTAACCTGAGCCCCGTTCAAATCCGGGGAACTTTGGTCTAGCGTAAAGTTGGACTCTTTTGCTATTCGCTTTCCTGTAGCTTAATCATCTGCCCTTAATAGATTTTTCGTGGGAAATCTGCCCAGTACTTGAAGATTTCGTCATCACGGCGATGCTATAGACATCTGGTGGTGATGCTGATTGTTGCGTCATCAAAGATTGCGTCATCACGGCGACGACATCTGGTGGCATGTTTGGGCATGTTCCATATATAATAAAAGCTTTTGGGGGAGGAGCTTCTGTTGACACATTGTTGACACAGACACAGGCTCCTCCCCCAAAAATGTCCGTGACATGAAAAAGCTCCTCCCCCAAAAGCTTGTTGTTTTATTATATATGGATAATAAGATCTGCATGCCTATAAGCTGTAAAGAGCATGCCGAAACGGTGCTACGCCCACTAGGTAAGATAGTGCAAATTTCTGTACAGAAACCGGGCCAAGGACTAGTAGCGCCCCTATCGGAAATTGGGGGAAAACTTGATTAAAAATCTCGTAGAATCTCTCAGAATCTCTCAGAATCCTTAGAATCTTTCGGAATCTTTGAGATTCTGAATCCTCGTACACCCAAATTTTGAGTTGCCAACCCCCGGTCAAGGTGAGCAGCGTATCATTCCCGCTTAAACACTACAATGCAGCCATTTTGAGTCATTAGGTATGGAATCTATAGTGGGAAAAATGTTTCAAGTGGACTCTAACGTCATTAAAAAAATTGGCCTTCAATCAGCAATACCTAAACGACTGTCATATGAAAGTTTAAGCTTGAATCATGGTTATCGACAATTTTACTATCACGTGATAAATGACACGATACTAATTATTCAGTTATAGTCGGCAAATGCGGGGCAAGAATGGAGAAAGAAGCAAGTCGATGCCAAACGTCAATTAGGCAGAAATTGACACATTGTTTTTCCCGACTTCAATTGCCATTTCAAGTATGTGAAATGATACGCGACGTTCTCGTTCAGAATGCATCAGTTTAATGACACCCACTTTACGAAATGATTTTTCGCACGCAATGTGGAATCAGAGATTTTAGCATTTGCAATGTGATGGGAAACCCCGTAGTAAATGCAAAATTAACCATTTTATCGACGAAAAAAGATAAAAATTTCCTGAGCGACGTGGCAGATTGGCATCCTTCCAAATAAAACTTTCAACAAGACGCAAGTAACGAATGGGGGTGAAGAGGAAACGTGGGTCCCCTTTTTTTTCGTACGCCCTCCTCCCTCCCATTCTCCCTCTTCTCCCCGTTCTTCCCTCAAAAAAACCAAAACAAAGTTTTACATTTAAATTTTTAGCCCAAAACAATTTTTTAGTCCTAGTAAATTATACATCAAATTAACGACCGATATCTTACCTAGAGCACTGTGTAATTCTTTTGAAGAAATATTCCGAATTAAAAACACTAGATTTTTTTTATTTAAGACACTTAGATTTCTTATGGCCTTTGCCATGTAAACGGAAAAAACGTCCAAAAGCATGCGTTGCCAGATTTCTGGAAGTCGGCTTTTCGCGATGTAAAAAAGCCCTATACAACAAAAGTTTTCAACATGACAAACGGCGTCGGTTGTAGAAAAGTGTGCCACGAAAAAAATTCAGGATAAGGGACGGTGATTTTCCCTCCATTCCAGCAGGTCAAATTATACAACTTAAAATTTAAAAAGTAAGCACCCTATTAATTTAGCAGCAACCAAACAACATACAACATCTGTAGTTCTGGGCCGTTTTTATATTCATATAGATAACACATTAACACCCACTTTTAAACAAATGAAACAAATATTTATTTATTTTTTTATAAATGGGGATCGGACATTGGCCTTTACCTACAGGCATGTTATAGTTTTGCATTTACAATAATAACCTTCGAAAAAAAAGGTTTGCGAGCGTTTTAACTGCTTATTGTTAATGTAAAAAATATCAGATTTTGTAATAACGATCACATCCAACGAACATCATACTCTTGATTGAATTGCAGTACGTAGCCCATGGTTGAACGGAGGTCCTCTCCCCTGGTGTGTGGGGTCTATTTGGAACCCGAATATCGGGTAGAAGGCTAACAGGCCTCAATGCTGAAATGCTGCAATCGACGTCCTGCTGAGCGCTCATCGTCATGATTTTCCAATTAGCAAAATCCTATATTTTTCCGCGTGTGATCTGGGTCTCATGTAAAAGTTTTAGTAACAACAAATGGGAATAGTAAACAAATGTTTTGTCTCTCACACAACACGTATGGCTGATTCGTCCGGATTCGCCCTTGAGACTGAAAATTAAAGTTGCCAAAAAATCCGGTTCCTACTAAAAAAAAAAAAAAACAATCCTTTCTCTTGGATTAAATTCAAAATAGAAATATGAAAGTCGTTTTCTGTTAGACTGCTAAAATAGAGCACAACTTTATCATAGGCAAGCTGCACTGTGCTGCACCAGTCACATTTCGTGCGCCAGCTAAAGTAAGTGAGGTTTGAATAACTGTGCTCGACCTATTGTTTGTTCTAAGATGCCGAGTATGCCTAATATTACGTGGATTGGATGGAGTCCATTCATCGGGTCATTACTAGCCAGTTTGCTGGTCGTCTATTACTGGATTTGGAGTCGTTCGCGCTTCGTTCGGCTCATAAATGCTGTGCCTGGGCCTGATTGTCTCCCGATTCTTGGAAATGTTCTTGCCTTGAACGTTCCAAACGACGGTGCTTATCTAATTAGGCTATTTAAAAACGAAATATAATCTTAATCTGTAAAGTTGTATATTAATTAAAAATGTTTCTTGCTTAAATCAGAGATTATGGACATTGTTAGTGGCCACTGGTTGAAGAAGTATGGAAGCATATACCGGATATGGTTCACCCTACGCCCTGTGATACTCCTTACCGCACCCGAGTTATTAGAAGTATATAAGCTACCAACAATGTCTTAATTCTTTCCTGCGCATAATTAAAAGAATTTTTGAATTCTGAAGCCCATTTTGGGAACATACAAATTCATTATGAAACCGGGCGAGTATGATATCTTCACTCCTTTTTTTGGAAAAGGATTGCCTGTGGCAAGTAAGAACTGAAATATCATATTTCATAAATGACTTTCATGTGGCATCTTTTTATGTACAGATGAGCGTTGGAAGAAAAATCGTCGACTCCTCAATCCAGCATTTCACTTTCAGATTCTCAACACATTCATGGGAGCCATTAACGACAAAAGTAAAGAGTGTGTAAAAGAATTTGAAGATGCTCTTGAGACCAACAAAGGTGGGGAGATTGACGTCTTCCCTATAATGTCACGATGCACTCTCGATATTATATGTGGTAATTATTAGCTATGTAATTCTATATTCAATTCATTTTTCATAATAGTAATATTCAAGCATTTTGGTTACCATTATCAGCTACATTTATGGGAAGAAAAACATTGAAAAACGAAGAAAAGTCACTTTTTCTTGACAACCTTGCCGAGTAAAGTTTCATTTTTTAGTTTTTTTTTTGTTTTTTTTACTTTGATTCATCTATTAAACTAAAATACCGGTCTCAGATTTGAAAGAATTTTCCAACAACGCATTAACAAACCCTGGCTTAGAATGAATTGGTTTTTCAAATTAACCTCACCGGGTCGCGAAAATGCGCGTTGCGTTAAAGGACTTCACGAGTTCAGCAATACGGTTATTTTAAATTAAAAATTCAAATGCCTTTATTAGCGCCTATACTTGGACTTGTACAAATGAAACACTCTTGAAATTTTTTTATTTATGTCGAAAAAGATTATCAACGATCGTCGTGAATTATTGAAACGAGACGAGGAGTTATTAGCAGATAAATCAACACGTGATATCGAAAAGGTAAATAACAACAATTCAATAGAAGCTGAAGATGTTGAAATGCAGGGAAACGATGACGAACCAAGTAAGCATTTATAATATATTAATTCATACATGGTTCCTATATTATTCTGTTATTCCTTCCTTTTAATCTCATTAGAAAAGAAATTGCCCTTCCTGGATATGCTCATTAAAGACTTGGGGAAAGATCATTTTAGTGACAGTGACATAAAAGACGAAGTCAATGCATTCTTAGGCGCGGTATAATTATATACTACTCAATGTGTTTATAATATCTCTAACGTTCTGATCAAACTATTTATATTACCCTCGACAATTCAGAGTCAAACAACAGCATTGGCTTTTACCTGGTTCCTCTATATGATTGCAAAGAATCGTGATCACCAAGTAGGCCTACGTTTGAAACAATTTGGAATTCATTTACAAGTGTGAAATTCTAATCATTTCCGCTTCTTGACGATCTGATTTATCCGTACAACAGCAACTGTTACAAGAAGAGGTGGATGCCATTTTTGGGGATTCTGATCGGCCGTGTACCGCTCAGGACATGACTGAGCTAAAATACCTGGAATGCTGCATCAAGGAAACTTTGAGGATCTACCCTAGTCTTCCTATTGTATTGCGCTGCCTTACAGAGGATTGCAACATAGGCAACGTCAAGAAACTATACTAAATCATAGACATTATTTTAAATAATAATTATTTGATTTCCTTTTACTTCTACGTAGGTGGCTACGTCTTACCAAAAGGAGTCACGGTTGCAGTAATGATTCATAGCTTACATTACAATCCTGAGATTTATCCCGACCCGGAAGCTTTCAAACCGGAACGCTTTCTTCCGGAGAACAGCGTTGGCCGTCATCCGTACGCTTTTATTCCATTCAGCGCCGGTCCCCGAAATTGCATCGGTTAGTGAAGACGAGGTTGGGTTTTTTATGTGACCGACTTGATTTATTTAAATTTTTGTATAGGTCTCAAGTTCGCCATGCTTGAAATTAAAATTGTTTTAGCAGATTTATTACGCCGGTTTCAGTTTTCTGTCCGACATCCTCTGTGCCGATCAAGGCCGCCCTTGAACTTCTGTTAACACCGAAAGACGGTGTTCATCTTCTTGTATCTAAAAGGATAAAGGTCGTCGGATGAGAAAATGCATTTTTTTGCAAGATGTTTCTATATAGTTATCATTTTGCTTCGATTCGAAGTTTTCACCTAAATGGGGAAATTATTTCTATTATATCCATAAAACATTACGTGGGTGATGTCTACATTTGGCACCCAGCAAATAATTGTGGAAGGTGTTAGTTTAGAAAAAGATAAAGTATAATATACCAAGTCTCTTATCGTCTTTTTTATTCATCTGAATTGTCCAACCATTTGTAAAACATATAAGGCCTATTAAAATAGAATTGTTTTTGAAAGAAAAACCTAAAGTGCGCAAGTTTATTTATTCCGCATTTTTTTGTCGATTAATATTGAAGGAGACGAACAAAAATTGTATTATATACCGGACGAATAAACTTGAAGAAAGTAATATAATACCGGTTTATAAAGGAATGGGCAGTAATGTGCTACAATATTTGAAAGTTTGCCCCAATAACCTGCTGCTGAAAAGGGACCAAAATGATCATGTTTGACCGCGTTTGACTTCGAATAGAAAGATGCCCATAAAGAAAAGCACCTGCTGATATACGCAGTTTCATAAAACGGAACTATAGTTCCAAAGAGCTCTCTCTTGGTCAGAATTGCAAAGATCGCAAGGGATTTCGAGTCATTCAAATTGGAAAATGTGAAAGGTGTTTTTCGTGTCTAATATAAGGACAATTCAAGCAATATGACGATCGAAGAATGCCGAAAAGAGCCAGTCATTTTTCGTTCTTTAAAGAAGTTAGATTGGAATCCTATAGTGCCTAATTTATACAGTGGCGTTTGTTTAAAACATGCTAGGTTTTACTTGGATTGGATTGACTCCATTGATTGGGTCTTTACTGGCTGGTTTTCTGGCCATCTACTACTGGACCTGGAGTAAATCGCGATTTGTTCGGCTCGTCGATACTATTCCCGGACCGAAAACCCTGCCACTTTTAGGAAACATTCTCGAATTGAATGTTGATCACGATGGTAATACTCTCCGATGCGAATATTTCAAATAATTAATAAAAGTACTGTACATGTACAGTATTGTGGTATATATGCGGTTGTCCTTTCGCTTTTATTACCATTTATCGTTTCCGTTTTTATTTTCTAATTGTCAAAGAATTGCTGAGAAGGGCAAGCTTCAAATGGACGAAAGAGCACGGAAGCATTTATCGAGTGTGGTTCACCATCCGTCCAATGGTCCTCCTTGCTGCACCCGAATTACTGGAGGTATTATTATTGTATTATATTCCTTTTACTGATGTAAATGATCCTATAAAAAAATAATTTTTAAAAATTGACCAAAATTCCCTGTTACGTACCACCACACAGCCAATTTTGAAAAGCGATAGATTAATCACCAAAGCGGTTGAGTACGATTGCTTCATTCCCCTTCTCGGAAAAAGCTTGGCCGTTGCAAAAGGTGACACATTTGACTGAATTTTAGCCGAAGACACTCGATTTTAATTCAATAAAATTTATTCTCAATTCCGTTATCACACAGCTGAGCCGTGGAAGAAAAATCGGCGTCTCTTCAATCCAGCATTCAAAGTTAAAATTCTCAACAGCTTTATGAACGCGTTTAACGACAAAAGCCTTGTGTGCGCTCGAGAAATCGAGGAAGCCATCCAGTCTCTTAATGGAGGTGAAATCAACGTTTTCCCAATCATGACGCGGTGCACTATGGATATTATTTGTGGTAATTCTATACGTGACTTTGATTATATAACGTTCTGGAAATAATGACATACAAAATTACTCGAAAAAGAAACCACAATGGGAGGGAAAACGTTAACCGATGAAGATAAGGCGAACTACATAAAAAATTTTCATGGGTAAGTTATTATTTTATTAGATAAAAAATCGTAACGTATAGCGCAGTATATGACCTATTAGACTGAAACTTTAATGTTTTTATTGGAATAGTTTTGAAAACATTTTCCAGCAACGTCTCAATCAACCGTGGCTTCGATTGGATTGCCTATTCAAATTAAGCGGTCCGGGACGTAGAAACGAGCGCTTTTGCCAAGGACTTCGTGATTTCAGCAACATGGTTATTATTAGAAACATTAGCCTATAGCATTTCAAATTGACAAACAATTATACATTTGCTTATAAGGCAATTTTCCTTTTTTTCCCTCTCCAATCAGTTAATCGGACATCGCCGTGAATTGCTCAAACGAACGTCAAAGACAGCAGTTGATCAGAAAATTGAAAATAACAATAACGATTGTGAAGTTGACAGAAACATTGAAGGTGAGTTGATATCGAAAGTGAAAACTCCAATGAATTTAAACTATAAGAATAATGCACCACAAAATATTTTGGACCTGTGCTGAATTTCAGAGAGAAAAAAGGTCTTCATGGATCTGCTGATTGAAGAATCGGAAGACAATGGTAATTTTACGCATGATGAAATGAGAGATGAAGTCAGTTCTATGATGGCTGGGGTAATAATCCAATTTTCTTTCAAATCCGAAAATTGAAAGTTGTGATGTAATAATCTAATCGCATCTAAAAAGGGCCACGACACAACAGCATTGGCTTTTACTTGGTTCCTTTACATGATGGCCAAGAACCCCGAAAAACAGGTATAGGCCTACATGGCAATTTTAAGAAATTATTTTCTTTAACTCGCTAATTGATGAATTTATAGGAACTTGTAATGGACGAACTAAATTTAGTTTTTGGAGGAACTGATCGACCGTGTACAACGCAGGACTTGACTGAGCTCAAGTATCTGGAATGTTGTATTAAAGAAACGATGAGGCTGTACCCCAGTATTCCTTTTATGTTACGGCGCCTTCCTGAAGATGTTGAAATAGGTGCAAATTTGCAACCATTGAATTAAATATTATTTAGCTTGTAATATTTTTTTGAGTTGAATTTTCTGTCAAGGTGGGTATATCTTACCTAAGGGCGTCACAATAGGAATGATGGTTCATGGAATGCACCACAATCCCAAAGTTTACCCCGACCCGGAAGCTTTCAAACCGGAACGCTTTCTTCCGGAGAACAGAGTTGGCCGTCATCCGTACGCTTTTATTCCATTTAGCGCCGGTCCTCGTAATTGCATCGGTCAGTTAAACCACATTGTTGTAGTCTCTTCATTTTTCTATAATAGTTAATTAAATGGCTCAATTTGAAATTTACCAGGGCAAAAATTCGCTATGCTCGAACTGAAAGTAGTTTCAGCCAACTTGTTACGTCGATTCCAGTTTTCGGTTCGGGATCCCGCGGAACCAATGATCGATTGCCTCCTCCAGACTACGCTCAAGCCAAAGAAAAACGTCAATCTGGTGGTTTCAAAGCGATCCATTGAGGTACTTTGAAAAGTACTTTAGAATTTTGGATTCGAAAAATTCGCCATGAATATTTTATTCAACTGCTCCTTCATTCATTTGAAATGAGAGCAGCAAAACAGTTGGATGGATTTGTAAGGTTATATCGAAAACATTACTCTGCGAAATTTGAAGAATAAAGGGGTTTTCATTTATAAAAAAACTAGTAATCTTGTGCCAGTTGTAAGCTAACGTAACGGAAACATAAGAATTTGGTGCATGAATCATTCCCCAAGGCAACGTGGATTCGTGTTTTTCGTATGCAATTTGGACTTTTACTTTTCCCGTCGTTCCAAATTACTTCGAAAATAAACCTACAACTTATCCTAGCCTAATCTTTTACCGATTTTCACGGCTTCGCCGTGCTGATCCTGAATTTGAATTTCACGGCTCCACCGTGATGATCCCGAACGTGAATTTCACGGCTTCGCCGTGCTGATCCTGAATTTGAATTTCACGGCTCCGCCGTGATGATCCCGAACGTGAATTTCACGGCTTCGCCGTGATGATATCGAATGTGAATTTTACGGCTTCGCCGTGATGGTTGTTCGGGAGCTACTATACTTGGTAACCTAAACTGAACTAACCTAACCTAACCTAATCTTACCTAACCTAACCAAAGTTAGTGGCAGTTATTTGTTTTTATTTACAGAGTGGTCAATGTTGCAACTTTGGGCGCGGGCTCCGCTATTTAGCCGCGAGGATACCTCCAGCACTCCTCTCGCCGGGGCCTCCCCGCGGGCTCGAGTCCCGGATGAGGTATTCTCCGGTATCCTCTCAACATCCGCTCAGCTGCCGGTTGCATCGGCAAAGTCAGTGGCAGTTATTTTTTACAGATTGGACGATGTTGCAATTTAGGAGCTTAGTTTTTTCGTTTTGATTCAGAATGATTGAATTCCCCCCGCCCTTCAGTTGAATTGCCAGTCAATCTCATTGTCTCCTTGTCGTTCTCCTTTTGCCAGTTAATTTTCTTTTTGCTAAAGGGAGGACCCAACATAAGCTAATTGTATATAAAAATTCAAAGCGACCCTATTTGCTATTTCTCAGTCACAGTTACAGAGAATAGGGGTTAGTTAAGACAAACACCGTCACCCTTCATATACTTTGCCTAGCTCAAACAAAGATGAGTGAAATTCACACATTGCCTGCTTGTTATTTATAAGTTAGTTGGCCGATTCCCGTTTTTATTATTTCGTGAACATATTCCTCTTGTTGTTAGCCACAAAGTTCATTTTTAAAAATGTCGTTTTCACTTCAGAGCTGTCGTAAATTTGAAAAATTAACAAATTTCCGTACTTGCTTCGCAAATTTTTCTCCCCTGTTGACATCTGGCCCGTCAATCTAATTGATGCCTTGTTAATTTTCTTCTTGCTAGACCTTTTTCGTTTTTTGATCACTTTTTTCATTTATTTATTTTAATTTGCCAAGATTTTTTTATTTGCAATTGATTTGATTGATGTTTTATTTTGATTCAGAGTGATTTAAATCCCCCCCCCTGTTGACATCTTGCCTGTCAAACTCATTGTCGCCTTGTTGCCAGTTAATTTTCTTCTTGCTAGAAAATTTTCGTTTTTTATCACTTTTTTTCTTTTTAAGTTGTAAAGTTTTTTTAATTTGCAATTTATTTGAATTGCGTGATATCTTGATTAGCCTGTTCATTTCTTGTCCGTAGTTTATTTATTACCTAATATTCGTTACCTGCCCGTCGATTCGTCGCCTGATATTCTGTCCCTCGCTTAATTTTGTTTGAACTATTCATCTTTTCCCTGAAAGCTTGGTCTGTTTTAGTCGCGAATGCGTTTTCAAACAGTTAAATTTAATAAGACTGGTATTGTTGTCTTTTGATAAGTTACCCCCGTCACTCACGTTTTTCCGAGTAGCAATTTAGTCAATTGCATTGGGTTAGACCGTGAATCAAATTCGTTTTCTTTTTTTTTCTTCTTATAAGTTAATTCTCGTGTTTTTATATTTCAGTTTAAGACTGATAATGTTTTGTCTTTTGATTAGTTACCCGTCACTCACTGTCTATTATTTTTTATCCGTTAATTCTCGGATATTTATTATTCATTTTAGGTAACTAAATGTTTCTTTCTCCTTGTAAACGGGCCTATTCTCCCTTTTAATTCCATTAGAAATTTTAAGTTCCATAAGAATCTATAAATTAAACACTGATTCAATAAAAACATTTCTTCTTGTAAGAAAGCTCGAATCTCTTCTCCCACCCTTTAAATACTTTGCAGTAGCTCCGACCGTGGTGAGTGAAATTCACATACTGCCGTCTCGTTATTTATAAGTTAGTAAGCCGATTTTAGTCATTATTTTTTCGTGAACACATTTTTCTTAGTGTTAAATATGAAGTTCATATTTTACAAACGTTATTTTCGCTTTACAGCTATCGTAAGTAAAAAAAACGAACGAATTTCCGTGTTCCTTTCGCCACATTTCCCTAGCTCGATCCCCCCTTCAGCGACTCAGCCTCCCCTGCTGCAACTCGAGGATTTTCCCTTAAGGGTAAAGAACCCAAAACAGGTAGAAACTCTGGGAACCAATCACCGCGTGAGCACAATTTTTTTTGCTCCGCCCAAGCGACGACTTGTTTTATAGTATAGGATGGGCGGATTGATTTTTTTTACTTTATGGACGCTATAGGCTACACTTAGCTAATTCTTTAATCAATCGAAATTCGACCAATACTGCAAACTAGAATTACCGTTTATTATTCCACGATGGATTTGCCAGTAAAATGCTCGTTAACTAGTAAAAATTTACTTAGACGATGTTTTAAAATCGACAAGGACTTAGATGAACACTTAGATAAACGCGTGAATCTATAAAAGCCGTTACCACTTGATGAACCGTCTCCGCGTCGGATAAGAGGTCATCTCTGTGCAGCATCAGTCTGTTAGTGTAGTAAAAGGAGCTATTGGATTATTGGATGTACGTGAATTCAATATTTGCTACAACTTCCACATATTACTTGCTAATATTGATGGGATTTTGTAAAGTATTTTGAATGAACATTTATTTTGTTATTTTATTGTTGAAAGGTGTAAACAAGTGCAGGTGCAGGTGCAGGTGTAAACAGAATGAACGTGTCTCTTTTATATTTTAAAAATTGATTTCTAACAGTAAATCCATTTTAAAAATTCATTTTTTTTACAAAATTCATAGGAAAGATTCTGCTCGGGCTAATTATTTTTAAGTTTTCCAAAAGAACTCTGAAATAATTTCAAATTAGTTCTCAGCGTTATCTCTATGACAGAATAAGCGGGTTAATGAGTGAGACTATGGTAACCCTTTATATACTTGACCGTAGCTCAAACCATGATGAGTAAATTTACACATTGCCGTCTCGTTATTCATATTTTAAGTAGCCGATTTCCGTCTCAATTTTTCATGAACATATTCCCTTTGATCTTAACTATAAATTGCATTTGTTACAAATGTTCCGTGCTTGCTTCGCCATTTTTTCTTCCGTAGTTCGACCCCCCCCCCCCCCCTTCAGCGGCTCAGCCTTGAACGCGTCTACCCCCTCTACCGATGCGAATGCCCCCAGTGCTCGCAGGTAAAGTAGGAAATGAAACAATGCATTAAATACTGTATTTCTTTTGCATTTAAATTCTATTTTTTTATGTTAAATATTCCCCTGATCACGATACATCAGAACCCCAATTTATAACTGTTGTCAAATCGGTTGGCCATCGATCGGCGGCGACCGATGGGGTTGGGCTGGCTTTTCCCTTTTTATCTTACCTTTCCTCCTTCAAAAATTTTGATTCCAACCCCCAAATCCCCCCAAAACACGTTGTTTAACCATCCCATTTAACGCAACGCATAACACGACGGGAAAATTCTCCTCGGGAACACAGTAGGTTAGTTGCAAGATATCCACAGCTATAGCTGTACGCACCATAGAGCGTATCCAATTCCTCTTAAAAATAGAGGAAAATATTATATCTCCTACTAAAAGAAGACGCTTTTTACAATTATTTCAAAAATAATGCTTTAATAAAAATAATACAAAAATTTTAAGGAAATAAATCGTTTATATTATTTTCTTTTTTTCCCCAGATATAATCTATGGTTAGAAACGATATTAAGTAACCTTGAATGGAGGTGTGTCTGTTTGATATGAAATGGTCTTAGACGTTTAAAGACCTCTATTCTACCCAACTTTTTAATAAGCGGAGAGCCTTTTTGAAACGATGAGATTAACGGGAGTCTTCGGGTTCAACGTAGTTTCTTGGAGAGGTATGACCTCTGGGGCAGAAGGATCCACAAAAAAATGGAACTGCCGGATCAAGTTTGCTAAAATTACTTTGAGCTCAAGCATGGCGAACTTTTGACCTGCAAAAATTCCATTAAGAATATGGGGTTTATGTAAGAGAAGCCAATATAAGTATGTAGGCTTGTAGAAATAATTTACCGATGCAATTTCGGGGACCGGCGCTAAATGGACTGAAGGCGAACGGATGTCGACCGACACTATTTTCTGGAAGAAAACGTTGCGGCTTAAAAGTTTCTGGATCAGGGAAGACTTGAGGGTTGTGGTGCATGGCGAAGATTGAAAGTCCAATCGTCAGGCCCTTTGGCAAGGTGTAGTCCCCTTTCAACATATTCACCAGATAAATTGTATGTAATGAATGGAAATTAGTACCCTATTTTTGCTCTGACCTATTTCAAGGTCTTCTGGCAGATATCGCAAGATAAAAGGGATGCTCGGATACAATCTCAAAGATTCCTTAATGCAACATTCCAAGTACTTGAGTTCAGTCAAGTCTTGCGTAGTACAAGGGCGGTCCGCGTCATCAAAAACCGCATTCAATTCATCCACTATCAGTTGCTTCACGTCAATAGTGGGATTAGCATTTTTAAAAAGTTTACAATTTGAAAAATGATTTCATAAAAAGTCGCTCAACGATTTTTTTTACCTGATGCTCGGGATGTCTAGCAATAGTGTAAAGAAACCAAGTAAAAGCCAAAGCTGTTGTATCATGTCCCTGTTTGAATGATTCAATTTTAAAAGCAAGTTTGTTGTGTCAGTATATAGGGCTTAATACACGGGATTACAATTTATAACCATAAATTTGTTAATATTACCCCAGTAACCATGCTCGTGACTTCGTTTATCATTTCATCTTCACTATAATTGCCATTGACGTCACATTCCTTTATAATAAGATCCATGAAACCTAATTTCTTTTCTGTAATACATTTTTTTAACCAGTTTTAGCACACTGATAATACAAAGGGTTTGACCACCTACTTAAGGGCTCATCGTCCACGTTATCGTTCGTCTCGAGTTTTTTATCCGATGATTTTCGTTCCAGCAAAGCGCGTCGATGTTTGACTAACTATTTAATTGAAATAACAATCGTAATGAAACAAATGAATGAATTAATCGAAAATCTTATACCATTTGGCTAAATCCTTTAATTCCTTTGGAAAGATTTTTAAACACCCGGCCCCTCTCAGTTAATTTGAAAAGCCAATTGATTCTAAGCCACGGCTGAATGAGGCGTTGTTGGAAAATCTTTTGGTAACTGTTAGTACAATTTAAAAATTATATACACAGTATACTATTCTTCGTCGTCAAAACATAATGAATTGATTGCTTGGTAAATTTACCCTTCGCAATTTCGAATTAAATTTTCATTGTCTTCAATTGTCAATGTTTTCCGTCCCATGGCAGTTTCTGAAAAATAAATGCTTTAAATGTTGAAGTTGGAAAGCTTAAAATGTTAGAATTCGATAAAATTACCGCACAGTAAATCCAGGACACATCGCGTCATGATAGGCAAGATGTCGAATTCACCTCCACCATTTTCCTCAATAGCTTCTTCCAATTCACGACTGCAGGTGACGCTCGTTTCGTTAATGGCGTACATATAGCTGTTGAGAACTTGAATATGAAAAGCTGGATTGAGAAGACGTCTAGATTTCTTCCACTGATCATCTGTGGAAATTGATTTCATGAAAAGGGAATAGCTAATGCAGCTAGCGCGGTCAAATAATTCAAATCTTACCTGTTGCCAGAGACAAACTGTTTCCGAGGATAGGAGTAAAGCCGTCGTACACATCTCCTTTCGAGATATTTTTCGGATTTCCGTATATTGGCTTGTTTTTGGAGAGAAGTTTCTATATAATAATCTGTCGAAGAAAAAAGGAGCTGTTCGCTTATACCTGCATCATCTCAGGGGTGGCAATGACAACCATGGGGCGGACCATGAACCAAAGACGATAGATACCACCGTACTTTCTTATCCAGTCGAAGCTCACCTTCTGCAATAACTCTGAAAGAAAACTATATAAAATGGAAAAGCAGCTTTTCGGCTGAATTTTACCAATCATCAACATCCACAGAAAAAAATGACATTATCACATACCATCGTGAGTCACGTTGAGTTCAAGAATATTGCCCAGTATTGGCATAGCATCGGGACCTGGGATAGCATTGATTAGACGCACAAATCGCGATCGACTCCACACTACATAATAGACGACTATCATAAGAGCAAATAACGAGCCTATGACAAAAAATATGCTGGCTTCCATCTTCTGTAATCCACCTTGCTCTCAACACTTTATAGCTGAAATTCAAAAGTTACAGATTTTTGACGGCTTAAATTTCTTTTAAATTACTACTTTTCCTTGGGAATGAAGGAGTGACTATTTGGAGGTCTCTTCTTTATCGGGTCTACTTTACTTGTGAAAGGGTCGGTTGAAAGCCACAATAAGCAGTGACTTTCTGATTTAATCAAATATAGATATGCAGGTTAGGGCTCAACCCAATACTTTCTCTATTGTGAAATTAACTGGTTGTTTCACTTTGTATTCCGACGTTTCGGACCCTACCATTTCGGCCCCATACCTTTCGGCCTTTTTTAGCCATTTCGGCCCGGGGCCTAAAATGTTCCAAACTGGGTCCGAAATGGCAGCTTTATTAAAATAAAATAAGTTTAAAGAAAGAAAGAAGCTATAATATACAGTACCTACTGTACCAATTTCGGCCGCTTTTAACACGGCGTCTTATGGCGATATGGGTCTTTAGTTTTTATTTTTTAAATTAGCAACCTAGTTGCTGTAATCTTAAGATTTTTGGAGGGGGGTTCGAAACAAAACTGGGAACAAGACAAAAAATACGCCACCCCTTTATGTACATTTCCCTATCCCCTGGAACTGGCGTCATGTGTACACATTTCGCCGAGCGAAACTTGGCAGTTGCCTTGCTTTTCTTATGGCGCTGGGCCCTTTTTTTAAAAAATCACAAAAAATAGCCGCTAGACTAAAGACCTCCTGGTTTTTAGAAAAAGCGTTTGGTTGTTTGTTTTCTTAAATTTTCAACAACCAAACGCCACCTGTATGCGGCGGCTTTTTTTATGAACCATAGCGGCAAATAATTTTTTTCTGCGAACTTTCTCAATAAATAACTAAAGAGCTATTAAATATTTTCCAAAACGACTTTTAAATTTAGAAAAATTTATATCTTAACTAATGTAGTACAAAAGATCAAAATTTTAGGACAAATACATGACTAGATATAATGAGTTTACGAAGGGATTATCCGCCATAAGGTCCCTTGTAAACACCTTTTGGTGATTTCATAAAATTTGAGTTAACACTCATCTAATGATGATCTACATTTTTTATACACATGAAGTTGTCTTAGGATTAACCCCCACAGCACACCGGTATCGTTCACTTTATTAGGTACACCCCGTTTTCCCCCATATGCGCCGTGTTAAATACGGCGTTCTCAAAAATTTACAAAAAATATTAAAAATAAAGCTAAAATTTTTCGCTTTGTGCCAAAAGATGCAATAAGTTTAAGAAGAAAATTTCGTAACATTACTCTTAGAAATTTTTTGTAATAGCAGATGAATTAATCTCCACCTTTCTTGAGGATGCACATTTTGGACAACTTTGTTCCCTTTAATACATCAGATTATTAAGTTAACTAGAGGTGATATTAAAAACTTTTCTTTTATGGGAAAAAAAACTAAGGGGAAACTTAATCTCGGACTGTGATGATCAAGACGACAATGAGGAAGACGGACAGCCTGACATCGACTATTCTTTTGAAGAAACTACATCTGACCAAGAACCCTGTGATGCTTAAGTCCCTTCAACAAGCTAATCTTCATGATTTCACTAACCATTTTAAAGATCCATCTTAAAATTTATTTTCCTTTGTACAATTAGTAGATGATGAAGGTAAATGCACGTTGTTAAAAAAAGAATATTCTGTTGGTTTTTAGAGGAGCAAACCAAAGATTAGTAGTCACCGTAATTTGCGAGTCCGTCAATTGATGTAATTTCCTGACTCTCGAAAATAACTGATAGTGGAATCAGTTGAAAAAAGACCGATTGTGCGAATCGGAGATTGGGGTCTATTTAAAACTCTTCCTGATTCCCAAACAGGAATATTTATTTCTTCTAGGATGCGTTCGTCAGTTCCATTCTTTTATGGATAGCAAACAATAGTCAATTTACGAAAGGCAAAGCTAAAATTAAAAAAAAATGACGAAATAGAAGTGAACTGCATACAGTACACATTTGAGGGACAAGTAAAAGGATCTAATAATAAAATTTCTACGATTGGAGAAAAAAATCGCAGTTTTTTTCATGGATTTCATCCCTGTAAAACTTATATTTGCGGTTTACCTCTGCCAATCATCTCGTCCTGTCAAATGATTTCATATCCAGACAATGTTGTGTGTGATCCTTTTTTTCCTTTTCCTGTCTCCTTTTTTGTCAAAAGTGAAAATAATTCCAATTATATGATTTGTTGATATTGTTTAAATCTTAAGAAACACCATCAAAACAAAGAAATCAAGAAAATTAGCGAACACGAGAAAACACCGGAAATGTCAGGAAAATTTGTTTCTCAATTTTCCCATTTTTCGAAAATTGAACTTGCCAAAAAAGTGGGCAACCTCTCGGCCACGGCACTCAGAAAGGCTACCTCATAGTCGGAAATCATCATTTCTAGCTCAAGGGTACGATCGATTTCAAGATCCACCATATTAATTTGCACAGGGTCTTTGCATTTATTATTGCATATCCAACATGGAAAAACTTGGGGTGTAAAATAAAAAATTATTATAGTATCAAAAGGTTAATGACTAATGAGTTATAAGCAATAAGACTTATAAGTTGTCAAAAGCAATAACGTGGAGGCCATCCTCACTTACGTAATACCTCTCGTTTAATAGACATTACTGTTTACTACGTCTCAGCTGATAAGAAACTCGAGGAAGCTGTTATTGAATTGATTCCTTTCCCACCTCCCCACACCGGGGATGCAATTGGCAAACTTGTGATAGAGACGTTTCAGGAATGAAAGTTAAAAGTTCCAATTATCGTTACTGATAATGGGAGCAACATGGTAAAGGCGTTCAAACTAGTTCGATCTAACCACATGGAAGAGATTATTGAGTCTGTGGTCAACGAAAGCAACAAGGAATCAGAAGACGATAGCTTATTTTCAGATGATGATCAGAACAGACGAGGTATTTTCCCTATTTTGTTTACATTTATACCTCTGGAAAGTATTTCATGAATTTTTTTCACTCTCAGATTCTAACACTGACTCTGATTCCGACGATTGTTCAAACATTTCTGTCGAGCTCTTTAATGAAGATAGTCAACATAGCCTTCAGATTAACATGGAAAATGAGGAGGTTGAATATCAGCAATTTGAAAATCAACTTACTGATTCACTGCAAACATTCACAAATCAGAGAAGCTCGAGTTCATCAGCCGAAGACCTAGAAGAAGAACTCTCAAGGAAACCATGCCTAAGCCATATGCTGCAACTGGTCATGGCAATATTTGACAAATTTAAGTGAAACTCATTGTCCAATTCAACAGGATCCGTTCCCGCCTTTGTTAAAGTCATTTCAAGCGCAAAAAAGCTTGTGAGTAAATTTAACACCTCCTCAAAAGCCACCCAAATGTTGATCGAAAAATGCAACAAGAAACTCATTGGTGAATGCTCCACAAGGTGGTCGTCCAATTCGATCGCCTCATTCAAGTGCGAAAGTATGTGAACGAAGTCTGTGAAGAGCTAGGCTGGGATGGATTGTCTAATTCTGACTGGGCGATGTTGAAGTCCATAGTGGATCTATTGGCCCCATTTGCACTCTACACCCAGCTGGTTAGTGGGAGCAAATATGTGACATTTTCAGCAGCAATCCCAACAATTGAAGAATTGAAGCTTCATTTAGAAGCCTCTGCTGAAGTCGTGGGTTTGAAACTAGTATCTGAGGCTATGCTAGCTGACCTGAAAAGAAGATTTGATTTTTTAACCGTCCCTTCGTCGTCAAATTTCGATCCAACATACTTGGTAGCTACCATCTTAGATCCAAACTAAAATTTTTTTGTAATCAAAGATTCTGCTTTGCGTAACGTGGCAATTACGAATGTTGTTAAACTTGCAAAACAAATGGGAATCCCCTACTCTTCGAAACCAGTTTCCGCGAATGAAATGACAGACACGGCGATGGAAGAAAGAAGAACAACGGAAGATGATGTACCAACAAATTTATTTCAAAATTCTTTTCGACGACTGATCCAGAAGACTATTAGTGCCAATGCTCAGAATGCTGGTAGTCGATCATCATCTTCACTTTCCAACATTTCAGAGGGGGACGGATTTGGATTTGACAACGACGTCCAAGGCCGCTGCGCTATTGAAATGGAATTAATTGATTTCTTAAACTTTTCTTCCCACTCTGAAATTGCCTCTCCGACTGATCATATTCAGATCAATTCAATTTTGTTTTGGACTAAAGAAGAACAACAACTTAGATTTCCCTTTCTTCAAAGACTCTCACTGAGTCTGTTGGCTATTCCGGCGTCATAAGGCTCGTCGGAACGGGCCTTTTCAGTTGCCGGGTGGCAAACTGTTGGACGAAAAAATAGGACTACGAGGGAAAATCTTGCGGCAAAAGTTTTCTTATCCTTTAATAAGGATCTTCTTAGGCCACTCCTTTTCTGAAGAAACACTTCCAAGTCCCAACCCATTCCGTGATTTCGCTCAATCCCAATTGCCTCATTGCACATTCAATCGTCCCACACGTTACGACATTCAAAATCTCTCCAATCAGTCAAATGTCAAATAAAAAATGCAGATATGTTATGTTTTCTTAAATTGTCATTTTGTTTCAGCTTTTGTTTGATATTTGATTTGATTTCAACAATACAGACATTCAAGATAATGTTTAAGTTAAACTACAGCCATTTTTTGTCAAGAATAATAACGGTAACGAATCTCATTAACGCACGTTAACGACGCGTTATCGTTATCGTTATTAACGCGTTAACGAACGATCGTTAGTTGAGTTCTCTCGTTAACTTAACGGTAACGATAACGACATGGAAAAGCACTAACGGCCCATCACTAGTGGAGGGTCATGAGTTAATAAAATAAATCTGGAGTTATTTGAAAGGTGGCATCAATGCCAATTCCTCTAAGTCATCAAAGAAGGTAAAATACCCGGACTAATGAATATTAGCGCACTTTTATTTTCTAGCTGATACTGTGCCTCGGAAAAAAAAACGCGTTTCCTGACAACTAATGCCCAAATAAAAAAATTTACCCTGAAAATAAAGAAAAGACTATATAAAATTACCTGTTTTGAGTAGCGATCCCACTCGAATCAATTCGAGGTATTTCACGCAATCTGAGTTGAATAATTTTTTTCAAAATACAATTCGAGTTGAATTTGAATTGATTTGAATTGACAAAAAATAAATTAAATCAAGAAAAATTTAAAAAAATTTCTTTTTTATTAGGCAAAAAATATTACACTAAAACATCCATAATATTTACTGTTTTAAATAATTGCCGTAGAATATCACTTAAATCGACTGGATTTAGTGATAATTCAATAATAATAGAATATTTGTCCATTTGAAAGTACCCAAACAATATCCATCCCCTTCGTTTATCGAAACCAAGAGGTGGCACATCTAGCGGTCGAAATTGAAACTAAAAATATTCCAACTTTGCAAAAAAAAATTCAAATTTGACACGAATTGACCCAAATATTCGTGAATATTCACAATGAATATTCATGAATCGGGAAATGATATTCAGGTAAATTTTCATGAATATTTACCCAAAAATATCACAATTCAAATGAATATGAATTTTGATTTTTCCAATTCGAGTTGAACTGAATATTCGAAAAATCTCAAAAAACGCAATTCAAGTTGAATCGATTCAAATCAATTCGAATCGATTCGAATCAAATGCAATTCGGGTGGGATCGCTAGTTTTGAGGGAATTCGATAATCAAGTACCCCGCGTCAGCCACTAAAAGGGGTTTGGAGGTTGACGAGATCTGCGAATGAACTGTAGGCATGAACGAATTTTCATATATGGGACATCTCTACTATTCATCATAGGAAATAATCACATTTATAGACGAAATTAAGAGAGAAAAGGTTCTTCTGCTGTATCGGATACCTTTCTACTTCTTCATCATAAATTTCCTTTATATTCAAAGTTTCATTCAGCAATCTTACTTTTGTTACCTGATGATTTTTGAATCTGAACTGGAGGATATCTGAATTTTTTTCTCGAAGAAACAAATTTTAGAATAAAGACTGGAATAAATGTGTATTGATATTTAGTCCACCCTCCGTTACTATCTATAGCATATCGAAGTCTAGTAACCATAGAATGGGCCAGTTTTCTCCAGGAATTTGGATTGCCGCTATACCCATTCTAAATTGAATGCGCCCTTTCGAAAACCTCTTCCGAAGTTGGAGGTCGAAAAAAAATCAAAATCTTTAATAAATTATTAAAGATTCGGATTTTAATAATAATATTAATAAATATATCCCCAATACATTCTCTATCGGATTCCAATCCGCCCCTTTTGCTGGCCAGGGAAGTAACTCAATTTCTCGTTATTACACAAACCTATGTTGAATAACATTGGCTCCGTGGATGGAGGATTTATCCTGTATAAATTTAATACGAAATTTGATATATTTATCAGCGTTCGGTTTCCTTTAATACGGACGAAATCAGCGATACCGCTGGCAGAAATCCATGCCCAAACATGGACAATTTTTCTCCCACTTCGGTCTTGAACTTTTTTCTTCGAAACGACTTCTGTTACAACGATAGAAAAATCCTCATTCGTCAGATATGAAAGATGAAAATAGCAGAGAAACTAAATTAACCGACACGAAATAAATGTATTACCTTATATCCCATCCGCCCAATTAGCAATGAATTGTATTTTGTCTAATTTTCCTTTTTGTGATTTTTGTGGACCGACACGCTCAATACTCAGGAAATCTCGGATCTAGAAAGAGCAATAGAGGATGAATACATACGATAGGTAAAAGAATCTGATTATATAAAAGGGATGTTCACAACAAGTGTCTGCTCCCCATCTTTTGTTTGCTTAAAAACAGCAGCAGCAAAAACAGCGGAAATACAAAAGTCAAAACACAGTTATTGTCGAACAATTACGGACAACTATGGTGCTGCCGCTGCCATCACCACACGTATCGTCCCAGAATTAGGCTAGAAGAAAAGGCGTTTTGGATTTCATTACCGTTTATTTGTTTACTGGTGGTTTTGTTGAGAATTTCCCAAGATTGGTTGGAAAGTCCCATTTCAGCCGTGTGAAATCAAAATCAGTGAAAAATTTGATTTTTTCGTTTACAGTTCTGTATAAGACGAAAACCACAGAGTCGAAAATTTTATTTTCTATCAGGAAATTGATTATAACGGAACTCTAGAAAATATTTAGGCTGTGAAATCTATTTTGATGAATCTGATGTATTAAAGGGAACAAAAGTTGTCCAAAATGTGCATTCCCAAGAAAGGTGGAGATTAATTCATCTGCTATTACAAAAAATTTCTAAGAGTAATGTTACGAAATTTTCTTCTTAAACTTATTTGTTGTTCAGCAACTTTTTAACTATATACCATATTTTTAACAGTCAAGCAACTGTTACAGACTAAGTTGAAGATAGCAATATGAAACTTCAACATTTGAATCAAATAGATACAATTTCTGATCCACAGAGTTATTTGACAAATTGTGATGAATTTGTATTGTAAAGCTTAATAACTTCTGTTGTCTTGCTTCAGTTTTTTATTTCTATTTAAATCGCATTCTTCATACAAAATAACAAATAATTTGTTTTTATATCATAACGTTGCATCGGTATTTTGAATTTGGCCGTATTCATAAAAACATATTCGTAAAGTAGTGCGACGTGCATAAATGATAATCGCTAATACAGTTTAAAATGAATAAATACCCAAAAAATCCAAGAAATTGTTTTGCCCAGCTGTTTTCATCATTTTTTTTTAGTTTCATCATTTGTTTGTTACTTTGTTTTCATAATATTTTCCCACCTCCACGCTTAAGTATCAGATTCTCATTATAAGTCGTTATAACGTAGCTCATAAATAAGACATAAATCAGTACGTAAAATCTAGCAAAATTGTTTTGTTTATGTTATATTGCCCTCTTTTTTTACTTTTTGTATTGGAGATTCTGTTGAAAAATATTACTCATTTTAATCATATCACGGGAGATGCTAATAATTGTTGATACAGTTCTTATTTGGATTTCTTGGCCAGCCACTTTTTTAAGACATTTTCCTTTTTTGTACTTTCCACGGACTTTAAAACAAAAATTTATAGTTTTTGGATAAAGAAAAATGTTTAATTTTTAGCGTAATAGAAATATATAATTGAGTTAAATTAGACTTACCTATTATCGCATCACTTAAGTTGAGATATCTGGAAGAAATAGCAGTATCAGGTAGTATTCAGTATCATTTTCCAAATGTTGGCGTTACTCAGATCAAACGGCCGATAACAATTTGCAATGAGCTCCTTTTTCTAGAATTTCAAAATCAAGTCAATTAAAAATTTTTATGAGCACTGATACTAAAAAAATCAATTAAAAAAATAGGGGAGACCTGGGCGAAATGGAACATTTTTGTTTGTCTCCCGTATTTGGATGATGTGGATGATGATGGTTTGTCAAATAATTCATACTCCTGTATTTTGAATACTGTTGCATTTGTAGGTGGCAACTTTTTAAGCATTACTTTGCATTCCATTGATAGTTTTTTGTCTTTTGATGATGATGCAGGTTTGAATCTAAAATAGCCAGATGATTCACTGTCATATGGAAAGACAAGCTGAAAATTTGTCGAAGCAGCAGGTGATAACGAAGTAGACGGTTTGGCCATGAGAGATAAGGGATGATTGAATGGGGGCGGAGACAATGGCGGAGAACGAGCAGAAGGGGATCCTGGATGATCTACTAAGGAGCCTTCCTCTCTTGCCTCTCTTTATTTCCTGTCCCTTTTCTTTCACCTTTTTTTCTTTTCCTTTCCTTGCCTTTCTCGAGATAACTTTTTTTTCTTCCTTCCTTTTGATTTCTATGAATTAAAACCAATCGTTAGTTTCGGTATCATCGTCAGCGAGAGAAAAATAATTTGAATACTTTTTTATCAACATCGCTTTCGTATGATCGCCCGTCATTCTCTTCTAGATTCCAGTATTCTTCTGTTTCACTTGTAGGTCTTTTTTTTCTCAAAACTTTGTCCGTATTACTTTTTCACATATTTTCTGAACAAAACAGTTTAAATATTTGGTGTTGGAACCGAAGACAGAATCAAAAGAAATAAATTATTGTCATGTAATTATTTTGTTCTTTTTACTTTTCCTTGCGAGCCACACTCCCTTTTTTTTTACAAAGTTTCATCCTTTTTCCTGATAAAAATAAATGTCAAATAGCTGAAGTGCATTTGATTCTATAGATAATTCTACCTTGAACCTTGTCCCAGTGATGTTCCCATAAATGTTGAGTAAGCGTACCATCTTCCCCTTTGCAGTAGTCTGCTTGTCAAAAAAATTGTGTGCTGCGTTCCGCGTATACCCACGACACGCCATAAGAAGCTTTTTCTGTAAATAGTTTGGGAGGATTTCTTATAACTAACTCAAATATTTCATTTTAATTAAGAATTTAAAACTTATGCAAATGTTTTTCAAATAATTTGGCGTTTGGAAACTGGGTCATAGAAGTTTTTTTCTCAATCGGTGTTATTCCCTATACGAGACCTACGGGAATTTCACTTTGCAATCTAAGCTTGTAAATCCAAAGCTTTTATTTCAAAATCATTTTAAAAAGTCTGTTTTTTCATTTACAAGAAATATTTGAGCTGTTGTAAGGAATCTAAAGATATTTAAGATTCTCTTTTTAGATAATAAAACGCTACTTTTTGGGTTATAGCAATATCCCAGGTTGTAGCAATAGTCTATCAAACATATCTTTGACACAATAACCGAATATTTTAAAATAATTTTATTTTATTTTTCAGAGCCAGTTCTAATTCTATACCTATTCTATTCTGTTGTATAGGTAGGCCTATGTCGGCATTCTCTCAGTCTACAAACTGAGTTGTTTTACGGCAGCTAAATATATGAAGGTGAAGTGTTCCTAGTACTTAATATGTTGAACATACTGTCTCTTTATCGCTTAGTCTAATTGTGTAATCCATATGTGTTGTCGAAAAGGGTGTCAGTAGTGTAGGCGATTATCATATCTGAATATTTTAAAATCTCGTTTCACCCAAAATATCCGTGAAAAGCCGTCACGAATCCTCATCGTGGATAAACTTAAAAATAAATCAACTATAGTTGATCTAATAGGCAGAATATGTTATTGTATATCATGTGTTATGTATCAGGGAAAAGCCAGAAAATCAATGGGTGACAAAAATTTAGTCTCACCGACTGTTTGTTGAGAGTCAGATAGTTTTTGGCATCTTTGATAACGATGCTCGCGAACAATTGCTGTCTCAGGCGACATTGGACCCGAAAAAAACCGTAGAAATTTGTCATGCCCGTGAGTCAGCACACAAGCATGCTGCTCAAATGCAGTCTGTGTCGGAAGCCGGCCAAAGACAAATGTTTATAAACCTGTTGAGTGCTTCCAAAGGTTCGTCGAGTTAATCGAAGTGGAACAATGGCAAGGATAGTGGTTTCATAACATCTTGTCGTTTTTGTGGTGGACAACACCCCCTTGGAAAGTGCATATGGAAAGACGTGTGCAAAATGTGGAGCTTCTTATCATTTTGCCAAAGTCTGTGAGAAGTCAGCACAGCAGCAGTCTCAGCAGGGATCGTATAAACGATTTGACAACCCCCCCCCCCCCCCCAGAACAATCAGCACCACACTAATCAGACAAAAAATTGTTCATCACTGCATACGGATTCTGAGTTAAATACGGAAGAATTTATTATTTCGTCAATTGGCATTGCAAGAGATGATTCCAGGTATGTGATTATACATATAGATGACTCCCCAGTGAAATTCAAGGTGGACACAGGGGCTCAATGTAACGTGTTGCCGAAACAAATTTTTGACAAAGTTGTAAAAACCAACATGTCCTCTCCGACTTAAGACAAGGCTTTGTCTGAAACTTTTTCATGTAACAGACAAAGACATGTCTTAAGTTTTCCTTATTTTTATTACATTGCCTCCTTATATTTGTTATACATTTATTTGATCCCTTTTCAATTCACAGCATAAACGTCCAAACGTTTATATTCCCTTTCATAATTTTATAAAAAAAATTCTGTTTTAATGGTATGGGTGACATAAAAAATTTCAGACAAAGCCATGTCTTAAGTTTTCCTTATTTTTATTACATTGCCTCCTTATATTTGTTATACATTTATTTTATCCCTTTTCAATTCACAGCATAAACGTTCAAACGTTTATATTCCCTTTCATAATTTTATAAAAAAATTCTGTTTCAATGGTATGGGTTACATCAAAAATTTCAGACACAGCCTTATCTTAAGTCGCAGAGCATGTTGAGGGTTGCACATTTTGAGAATTTTTTTTCTTTTTATCTTAGCATTTCTTTAAAAAACTTAAACCTTAGCGTAAAGCAATTATCAAGTTTACTTCAAGATTTGAAAAAAACATTTTTTGAAAATTCTTCCCATTTTCATTGTTGGAGCTTGGATACGTTGCTTAAAAAGTCAGTAAATTCTTAATGTGTAGATATTCACAAATGGCCTCCGGCGGTAAATTTGCAGGGTAGAGGTTTTGTTATATTGACTCCGGCGGTAAATTTGCAGGATAGAGGATATTAACGTTTTGCCTCCGGCGGTAAATTAGTAGTGTAGAATTTTTCACGCATTGCTTCCGGCTGTTTTTTTTTTCAATATGTATATTCTTTAATTTTACTGTTTAGTTTTGTGTAAAAATTTTTTTTTTCGCGAAATTTTGACTTGTCTGAGTCATGGCTAACAAAAGCATCCGTAAAAAAAAATTTATCCTTATAAAAAGTAAGACTATAACTGAAATTGAACCATGAATCTCTTCATAACTAAACCAGTGCTATAACCATTATGCTATTACAGATTACAAATTTTATCATTTAAAAAATATATATATTGTTTTGCGTCAACGCCGTGTTTTTTACGTGAAAAATTTTCTATTACGATATATCGTCGGTACCACATCTTGGCTGCGCGTATCCATCCCCTGAAACGCCGTTATTCACGATAAACTATGTAGGCGGGAGTGGGCTTGAACCACCATACTTGACATCTTAAAACCAGAGCCATAACCACTACACCGTCAGCTGCTGTGATTGTGTAACCTTTGCTAGATTCAATTTGCCTCCGGCGGTAAATTTGTAGGGTAGAGATGTTCACGCATTGCCTGACATAGGATATTCACGCACGATTGAATTAAACGGACGCGACAACGAATACGATTGCGGTCACGGGGCAGACGAGTAGCGCACGATCGTTCATTATTTTAGTGCTTATTGCGGGTCCGTCCGTTATTTTAGCGCTAAGCGAAATCCGTCATCTGTTTTAAGCGGCTCGCACAGCAATAAACAGTTTCGTTGAATATTTTGTGCTAGATCTAGCAGTAATCTAAGCGTGCGTGGCGATAATTATTGAATTTTGTTTAACTTTTGTGAATTGCGCTAAACGTAGCGCAATTAAGTTCATTGATAGCATTTACGAAACGAGGAGAACCAGCTAAAATAAATATTTTCAGCGAAAAATCGATAAGTCAAATATTTCGTGCTAGATCTAGCGCTATGTAAGCGCGCTTGTCGAAAATGATTGAATTGAGATTAACGCACGCGCGATGCGCTAAATTCTGTGCAATACATTTCACATATAATTTACGAAACGCTTAGCGCCACTTAACGCACATCGCATTTAAGTAAAATGAACGGGCGCACTTCTCGTAAATTTTGGCTTGAAATTAATGGCGCTAAATTTTGCGGATCTTGCAGACGCATACACATAGGCTAAAAGAGCGCCTGTAATTTGATCTATTGGCCTGTATAGAAATGTACAGTCACGCGCATGTCTATTTTTAGCGATTATTGCGGGCCGGTTCGCCATTTTAGCGCTAAGTACCGCCTGTCTACTGTTTTGGGCGGCTCGCTCTAAACAAATAATTAATTTAATAATATCGCGCTAGATCTATAGTGCTACTAAGCGCGCATTGCGCTAATTTTTTTCTTCTTAATAACTTACGCGCGATTAAAAAAATTTTGTGCGCTACTTAACGCGCATCACACTAAACGAGCTCTCTCATCAATTTTCATATGAAATTTATCCCGCTAATATTTTAACCATAAAATTCACTTGCTGGTGACGACACGTACACAGATTAGTCCAATTATGGGTTTCACGACGGTCGATCTGTCCCGGTTGATCGGCTACCCGTCGTTGACGGCTTTTCTTTACGGCCGAGAGACCTCGCTACTCAATAAATAAAACAAATTATAATTTAAATCCAAAATTTGCGAGAAGTGCGCTTGTTGAATTTACTTAAATGCGATGTGCGTTAGCCTTAAGTAGCGCAGAATATTTAATTTAGTGCTTGCGCGTTTCGCTAATAAAATAATGAAAATAACCGCGCTAAATTTCGCTTATCGTGCACAAGTTTATCACAAGTAAATGACAAGCGCAATGCGAGCTTACATCGCGCAAGATCCAGTCTAGATCTAGCGAAATATTTGACTAATCTATATTTCGCGCTAAATATTTTTTTACCTGGATATCCGGGTTTCGTAAATTATATAATGAACTTGATAGCGCTACGTCTAGCGCATCCCGCAAAAGTTAAGCACAAATAAATCATTAGCGCCATGAGCGCTAAGAAAGATAGCCCTAATTCTTGCTCGAAATAATTGACTTCGTTATTTTTCGTGCAGTGAGCCGCCAAGAACGGGATGGGCGACGATTACGCTTAAATAACGGACGGGTGCGTGTGCTACTCGTCTGACCGCTGTCGCCACAATCGTTTTCCTTGTCTCGCCTGTTTAATAAATTTTAGTGCGATGCGCGTTAGGTAGCGCAATAACATATTTATTTAATCGCTTTCGCGTTTCGTAATAAATCTGACGAAATGGATTTTCGATAAAGTATAGCGCATCCGGCATCGCGTGCTATAGTGAAGCGCAAGTAAATTATTAGAAGCCTACTACGCGTTTAAAAGTGTATGCTGTTATTTCCGCTTTGCCAGCAGCCTGAAATAGCGGACAAGCGACATAGCGCTAGATCTAGCACGAATTATTTGACTTTTTTAGCTCTAATGTCCGTTTCTGAGCGAAGAACCACCTGTCTATACTGTTTTAGGCGGCTCACTCCGCGCAAATAATTAATTCAAAAATATCGTGCTAGATCTAGCTCATAAGCGCGCATTGCACTAATGATCTGGATAACTTGCTTGTGATAAGCTAAATAGCGCACGATAAATATCATCATAAAATTTAAGAAACGAGCAAGTGCTAAAAATAATATTTTACCCTTAAATTCCGTGCTGGCCAGACTAGTGAGACTACCGCTTGCTTGCAACGACACACATGTGGTTCATGCAGTCGCAAAGGGGCAGTACTGCAAGCCCGGAATTAAACGGCGAAATATTACCGCAATAAATTTCAGCCCAAACTTTGCGGGATGTGCTTCCGTTGTATTTACTTTAATTTGATGCGCGTTAAGTAGCTATATGAATTAAATTTTTTTAATAGAATTGAATTTTTTCTTTAATATTATGATAAAATTCATGGCGAAGAATAATAAATAACAATAAATAGCAAATTGTGCGTAAGTTAATCTTAATTAAATCATAAGCGTCATGCACGCTTATTAGCGAGAAATCTAGCGCGAAATATTTAACGTAATTATTTTCATGGAGCGAGCTTCTGAAACAGTGGACAGGCGACGCTTAGCGATAAAGTAACGTGTGATGCTCAAAATTTGGCGCAATTTATTTCAGCCGGAAATTTGCCAGAAGTGCGATAGTTAAATTTAGCTTACTTGATTATGATGCGCGGTAAGCAGCGTTAAATATTTATTTCAGTGCTTGCGCGTTTCATAAATAATAGGATGAAATAAATTAGAATAAATTTAGCGCAACGTGCGCAAGTTAATCAAAAAAACATTAGCACAATTCGCGCTTACATAGCACTAGATCTAGCATGAATTAGCCTATTTGACTTCGTAATTTTTCGAGCTAAAGATTTATTATAGCGGTTTATCTTCGTTTCATAAATTATACTATATTAAACTTGATTGCGATTAATTTATCGCATCCCTCAAAAGTTAAGGAAAAATTAATCGTTATTAGCGCCATGCTCGCTTAGATAGCAATATAGATCTAGCGCGAAATATTTGACTTTGTTTTTTTTTGTTCACTGAGCAGACGGGCGGCACTTAGCGCTAAAATAATGGATGGCCGGATCCGTGATAAGCACTAAAATAACGGACAAGCGTTCGGTACTCGTCCGACAAGTCACCGCAATCGTTTTTCTTGTCGCGCCCATAATAATATTTGATACAATGCGCGTTTATTAGCGCAAACTATTTATTTCAGCGCTTGTGCGTTTCGTAAATTTACGAATTTAGCGCTTCGTTCGCAAGTTAAGTACAAATAAATTATTAGAGCAATTGACTTGATTGCGATGCGCGTTATGTTTGTATGATATGTAGCGCTAAATATTTATTTTATCGCTTATATCGCTCTTTTATAATATGATGGAATTAATTGCGCGTAATTTAGATCATCGCGCGAAAGATAATTTCAATTTATTTTTTAGCGCCATGCGCGCTTAATATATAGCGCTAGATCTAAAACGAATATATATATCTAAAACAACTTTCAGCATTCATAAATTTTCTCATAAATAAAATATATCTAAAATAAATCAGGCTGGATATAAAATATATCGCACATATGTAATCTTCGCGTTTACCTTTCGCTTAGTAGCGCTATATATAATAGTCCCTTGTCTATAAAGCGCAAAGGGCTAAAATGGGGAGGAGTTTGTTTGTGTTTCTGTCTGTTTGTTTGTCTGTAGGTGTGAGCGCACGCTGTGATTGGTCGAGCTTACCACCGGAGGCAATACGTCATCACATCTATCTTACAAGGATACCGCCGGAGGCTATGTCGCTCTACACTGCGAATTTACCGCCGGAGGTCGTGCGGGATTTCTCTACCCTACAAATTTACCGCCGGAGGCCAAGCGTGAATATCCTATGTCAGGCAATGCGTGAACATCTCTACCCTACAAATTTACCGCCGGAGGCCAATTGAATCTAGCAAAGGTACACAATTTTAGCAGCTGACGGTGTAATGGCTATGGCTCTGGCTTTAAGATGTCAAGTATGGTGGTTCAAGCCCACTCCCGTTTACATCGTTTATCGTGAATAACGGCGTGTCAGGGGATGGATACGTGCAGCCAAGGTGCGGTCCCGACGATATATCGTGATAGAAAATTTTTCACGCAAAAAACACGGCGTTGACGCAAAACAATATATATATTTTTTAAATAGTTAAATTTAATCTGAGATAGCATAATGATCATAGAACTGGCGTGGTAATGAAGAGATTCATGGTTCGATTGATATGATAGCCTTTTTTTTATAAGGATAAATTTTTTTTTACGGATGCTTTTGTTAGCCATGACTCAGACAAGTCAAAATTTGGCGAAAAAAAAAATTTTTACACAAAACTAAACAGTAAAATTAAAGAATAAACATATTGAAAAAAAAAACAGCCGGAAGCAATGCGTGAACAATTCTACCCTACTAATTTACCGCCGGAGGCAAAACGTTAATATCCTCTATCCTGCAAATTTACCGCCGGAGTCAATATAACACAACCTCTACCCTGCAAATTTACCGCCAGAGGCCATGTGTGAATATCTACACATTAAAAATTTACCGACTTTTTAAGCAGCGTATCCAAGCTCCAACAATGAAATTGGGAAGAATTTTCAAAAAATGTTTTTTTTCAAATCTTGAAGTAAACTTGATAATTGCTTTACGCTAAGGTTTAAGTTTTTTAAAGAAATGCTAAGATAAAAAGAAAAAAAATTCTCAAAATGTGCAACCCTCAACATATGCTCTGCGACTTAAGATAAGGCTGTGTCTGAAATTTTTATGTCGCCCATACCATTAAAACAGAAAATTTTTTAGAAAATTATGAAAGGAAATATAAACGTTTGGACGTTTATGCTGTGAATTGAAAAGGGATAAAATAAATGTATAACAAATATAAGGAGGCAATGTAATAAAAATAAGGAAAACTTAAGACATGGCTTTGTCTGAAATTTTTTATGTCACCCATACTATTAAAACAGAAATTTTTTTGAAAATTATGAAAGGGAATATAAACGTTTGGACGTTTATGCTGTGAATTGAAAAGGGATAAAATAAATGTATAACAAATATAAGGAGGCAATGTAAAAAAATAAGGAAAACTTAAGACATGTCTTTTTCTGAAATTTTTTATGTCACCCATACCATTGAAACAGAAATTTTTTTATAAAATTATGAAAGGGAATATAAACGTTTGGACGTTTATGCTGTGAATTGAAAAGGGATAAAATAAATGTATAACAAATATAAGGAGGCAATGTAATAAAAATAAGGAAAACTTAAGACATGTCTTTGTCTGTTACATGAAAAAGTTTCAGACAAAGCCTTGTCTTAAGTCGGAGAGGACATGTTGGTAAAAACTCCAAACTTGCAAGCTGGTCCTAGAGTCACAGCTTACAATCGTCAGCCAGTGAGTGTAGTGGGACAACAACAACTTGGTGTTTTATTTAACAACATTCGTGTCGATCTCAGTTGTGTCGTAGCTGAAAATGTTGATATTCCAGTTTTGGGATTGCCGTCGTGTAAAGCTCTCATCAACATGGTCAAACTAGTTGATTCGCTAAACATAAGGGCATTGACCAGCCCTTTGACAGAAACATCAGTGGCTAATCTAGTTGGCAAGTATGAGTCAGTGTTCACCGGAATTAGGTGACTTCCGGTTGAGCATCGTATATCAATTCAAGAATCTGCTGTGCCGGTAGTTCGCCAGCGCGTCGAATTCCATTCAAACTGAGTGATCCAGTTCTCAACAAGTTAAACGAAATGGAGCAAATGGGTTTGATTGCAAAAGTGAGTCATCCTACGGATTGGGTGAGCACAATGGTTGTGGCCAGAAAATCAAATGGTGATATTCGGATCTGTCTTGATCCAGCGGACCTCAACATGGCTATCAAGCGTCAGCACTATCAAATGCCCTCGGCGCAAGAAATTTTTTCAAGAATTGGGAAGGCTAAATATTTCTCAACTTTGGACGCAACATCGGGATTCCTCCAGGTGCCTTTAGCTGAAGATTCTATCTCTCTGGCCACAATGGCTACGCCGTTTGGTAGGTACAGTTTCTTCGTCTTCCTCTTGGCTTGTCTTCCAGTCCTGAGGCGTATCAGCAATGATGGTTGAATTATTTGGCGATCTACCCAGTGTTGAAATCTATCTCGACGACTTTTTTGTGTGGGGTGAAAAAGTGGAAGACCATAATTCTAGATTGGAAGCCGTGTTTCAGCAATGTGTGAAAGTTAACCTCAAGCTGAACAAAAACAAGTGTAAATTTCTTCAACCGGAAGACATGTAATCGGCAATCAAACGCTTAAACCGGATCCTGAGAAAATATCGGCGATTACCTCATTTCAACGTCCAGAGTGTAAGCAAGATCTTCAACGTTTTCTTGGTATGGTAAATTATTTGGCCAAGTTTTGCAACAGTTTATCTGAATTGGCGTCCCCTCTACGTTCATTATTAAAGTCTGGTGTTGAGTGGCAGTGGGATGCAAATACCGATCAAGTATTTGACAAAGTGAAACACAGCATAGCTAATCTTCCAGTCCTATGCTTATTTTATCCATCACTTCCAGTTTTTCTATCAGTGGACGCATCTCCCTTGGGGGTAGGAGCCGTTTTATTGCAAAACGGACAGCCTCTTGAATTTGAATTACGAACTCTAACGGATACTCAACAGCGATACGTCCAAATTGAGAAAGAAGTATTGACAGTTTTATTTGGGTTGCAGCGGTTTCATCAATATGTCTATGGACAAACTGTGACAGTGAAGACAGATCACAAGCCTCTGTTAGGTACAGTGAATAAAGCAATCGCGCTGTGCAGTCCGAGAATACAGCGAATGCGACTGTTATTGCAAACGTATGCATTCCAAATTGTATACAAACCTGGAAAAGAATTGCACATTGCAGATGCCCTCAGCAGAGCTCCGGAAGTGCAACAGTTTGTAGACGATAGTTCACAGTTTAGTGAAACGAAAATGTTAACATGTTGGTTTTTTCAACAGTTTTAGTGCCAACATCGCACGAGAAGTTCATTGCAGCAACCTTACAGGATCCGACATTACAAGCAGTGTTGGCGTACGTTCGTTATGGTTGGCCCGAACATCGCAAGACTTGTAGCCCAGCAACTAAACTGTTCTGGCAACATCGAAGTGACTTTAGGGAGTGCGAACGGTCTTCTTCTAAAAGGGGAGCAAATTGTCGTTCCTGTGTCGTTGCAGTCAGATGTCCTTCGTCAAATTCATGCCGGACACATTGGTATCTCTAAGTGCATTGAAAGAGCCAAATGAACTGTTTCTTGGCCCAGTTATGTTGATCATATCACCAATATGGTAGAAGGTTGTGATGTTTGTCAACTACACAGGCATCAAAATACAGCGCAGCCGTCCTTTCCGGTCCCGATTCCGGATTATCCGTTTCAAAAGGTATCCGCTGATTTGTATGAAATCGACGGAGTTCATTATCTCCTGGCATTGGATTATTTCAGCAAGTGGCCTTGCGCAGTGGTTCTAAAGATCATCACTAGTGCGTCAGTGATTGCGGAACTAACGAGATTCTTTATTGATTTTGGGATTCCTGAACAACTTGTATCAGACAATGGAAAACAATTTGACTCTGCAGAGTTTCGTCAATTTTGTCATCGCTTCAATATTCGTCAAACAACGTCCAGTCTTGAATATCCGCGGTCGAATGGCCTGGTGGAGCTTACGGTTCAGACTGTAAAAGAGTCCGTCATCAAATCGCAAAGTGACGGAAAAACCTTGTTGGGTACCATACAAGTCTTACGTTCAACTCCCCTTGGGAATGGTTTGCCTACTCCAGCTGTGATATAACAAAGAAGAAATCTTCGTGGTGGACTATTATTCACGTCACAAAAGTTGCAAACCAAACACATTAGTGACTCATTTGTGAAAGAAAAATTACAAAGTCGCCAAGCAACTCAGTTCTTCAATTCGGCTGGTCGGAAAACATGTCTCGCTCCCTTATCTGTGAGAGTTCCGGTTCGTGTTCGAGTGTCACACAAGTGGATTCTTGGCATCGTTCAGTCAGTTTGCCCTGAACCTAATTCTTATGTAGTCCTTACTGACTGTGGTCGCCTGTTTCGAAGAAACAGACAGGCAATCAACGTGGACAAGTTTCGTTGTCGTCAGCTGTTGCAGCAGGAACCAGTCGTCTGTCTACGCTCACCTCCTGCTGAGGCTGCAAATAAGTTTTTGAAATTGGTTTTCACTAGGAACTCAACGGCAGAATGGATAACGCATCGGAACAAGAAAGATGTGAATCACTCACTTGTACCATGGACATTTCATCAGACCATCATCGAACGGAAGTGGATCTAATCTAGCAATAGATATGTATCTTCTTTAAATCTTAATCTCTATTATTTAAATTTTTGCGATTATTTGAACAGTATTTAATAAGAAAAATATATATAATTTTTTTTTGCGTGAGAAATGTTTATAGATTAGCTAAATGCAGAAAATTAACAAGTACATTAAAGCAAATAAGTCAACACTTTTTTTTACTAATTTTGTTTGTTTTTCCTTTTTAATTTCTTATATTCTAATTATAAGCTAAAAGAGAAACAACAATGAAAACATCGGTCAACATATATTTTAAAAAAATTATCATGTAAATATCTCATAGGCAGAATATGTTATTATGTATCATGTAGGGGAAAGCGGGGTTGGATGGGACAGAGGGGTTATCCCATAGAAGTAATAGTTGGAAATTTAAAAAAAATTGTGAGCTTATGCATCACACACATATTAATACGGGGCTAAAAGGAATTGTTCGTGTCATTAGAGGAACTTACATAAAACCCCTCTGTGCCATCCCACCCCTGTCCCATCCAACCCCGCTCTCCCCTGTGATGTATCAGGGGAAAGCCAGAAAATCAATGGGTGAAAAAAATTTAGTGTCCCCGACTGTTATAAATTTTAATCAATCGGAAGGAAAGTTAAGTTTTTGAAATTGGTATTCACTAGGAACTCAATGGCAGAATGGATAACGCATGGGAACAAGACAGAAGTGAATCACTAACTTGTACCATGGACATTTCATCAGACCATCATCGAACGGAAGTGGATCTAATCTAGGAATATGTATATCTTCTTTAAATCTTAATCTCTATTATTTAAATTTTTGCGATTATTTGAACAGTATTTAATAAGAAAAATATATATAATTCGTTTTTTTGCGTGAGAAATGTTTATAGATTAGTTAAATGCAGAAAATTAGCAAGTACATTAAAGCAAATAAATCAACACTCTTTTTTTACTAATTTTGTTTGTTTTTTCTTTTTAGTTTCTTAAATTCTAATTATAAGTTAAAAGTGGAAAAACAATGAAAACATCGGTCAACATAAATTAAAAAAAAAAATAATCATGTAAGTATCTCATAGGCAGAATATGTTATTATGTATCATGTAGGGGAAAGCGGGGTTGGATGGGACAGGGGTTGGACGGGACAGAGGGGTTATCCCATAGAAGTAATAGTTGGAAATTTAAAAAAAATTGTGAGCTTATGCATCACACACATATTAATACGGGGCTAAAATAAATTGTTCGTGTCATTAGAGGAACTTACATAAAACTCCTCTGTGCCATCCAACCCCTGTCCCATCCAACCCCGCTCTCCCCTGTGATGTATCAGGGAAAGCGGGGTTGGATGGGACAGAGAGGTTATCCCATAGAAGTAATAGTTGGAAATTTAAAAAAAAATTGTAAGCTTATGCATCACACACATATTAATACGGGGCTAAAAGGAATTTTTCATGTCATTAGAGGAACTTACATAAAACCCCTCTGTGCCATCCAACCCCTGTCCCATCCAACCCCGCTCTCCCCTGTGATGTATCAGGGAAAAGCCAGAAAATCAATGGGTGAAAAAAATTTAGTGTCACCGACTGTTATAAATTTTAATCAATCGGAAGGAAAGTTAAGTTTTTGAAATTGGTATTCACTAGGAACTCAATGGCAGAATGGATAACGCATCGGAACAAGACAGTAGTGAATCACTAACTTGTACCATGAACATATCATCAGACCATCATCGAACGGAAGTGGATCTAATCTAGCAATATATATATCTTCTTTAAATCTTAATCTCTATTATTTAAATTTCAATTCTCTAAATTTTATAATTATTTTTTTGCGTGAGAAATGTTTATAGATTAGCAAAATGCAGAAAATTAACAAGTACATTAAAGCAAATAAATCAACACTCTTTTTTTACTAATTTTGTTTGTTTTTTCTTTTTAGTTTCATATATTCTTATTATAAGTTAAAAGAGGAACAACAATGAAAACATCGGTCAACATAAATTTAAAAAAAAAAATAATCATGTAAGTATCTCATAGGCAGAATATGTTATTATGTATCATGTAGGGGAAAGCGGGGTTGGATGGGACAGGGGTTGGATGGGACAGAGGGTTTATCCCATAGAAGTAATAGTTTGAAATTTAAAAACAAATTGTGAGCTTATGCATCACACACATATTAATACGGGGCTAAAAGGAATTTTCCCTTTCATTAGAGGAACTTACATAAAACCCCTCTGTGTCATCCAACCCCTGTCCCATCCAACCCCGCTCTTCCGTATGATGTATCAGGGAAAAGCCAGAAACTCAATGGGTGAAAAAAATTTAGTGTCCCCGACTGTTATAAATTTTAATCAATCGGAAGGAAAGTTAAGTTTTTGAAATTGGTATTCACTAGGACCTCAATGGCAGAATGGATAACGCATCGGAACAAGACAGAAGTGAATCACTAACTTGTACCATGGACATTTCATCAGACCATCATCGAAAGGAAGTGGATCTAATCTAGCAATATGTATATCTTCTTTAAATCTTAATCTCTATTATTTAAATTTTTGCGATTATTTGAACAGTATTTAATAAGAAAAATATATATAATTCGTTTTTTTGCGTGAGAAATGTTTATAGATTAGCAAAATGCAGAAAATTAACAAGTACATTAAAGCAAATAAATCAACACTCTTTTTTTACTAATTTTGTTTGTTTTTTCTTTTTAGTTTCTTAAATTCTTATTATAAGTTAAAAGTGGAAAAACAATGAAAACATCGGTCAACATAAATTTAAAAAAAAAAATAATCATGTAAGTATCTCATAGGCAGAATATGTTATTATGTATCATGTAGGGGAAAGCGGGGTTGGATGGGACAGGGGTTGGACGGGACAGAGGGGTTATCCCATAGAAGTAATAGTTGGAAATTTAAAAAAAATTGTGAGCTTATGCATCACACACATATTAATACGGGGCTAAAATAAATTGTTCGTGTCATTAGAGGAACTTACATAAAACTCCTCTGTGCCATCCAACCCCTGTCCCATCCAACCCCGCTCTCCCCTGTGATGTATCAGGGAAAGCGGGGTTGGATGGGACAGAGAGGTTATCCCATAGAAGTAATAGTTGGAAATTAAAAAAAAAATTGTAAGCTTATGCATCACACACATATTAATACGGGGCTAAAAGGAATTTTTCATGTCATTAGAGGAACTTACATAAAACCCCTCTGTGCCATCCAACCCCTGTCCCATCCAACCCCGCTCTCCCCTGTGATGTATCAGGGAAAAGCCAGAAAATCAATGGGTGAAAAAAATTTAGTGTCACCGACTGTTATAAATTTTAATCAATCGGAAGGAAAGTTAAGTTTTTGAAATTGGTATTCACTAGGAACTCAATGGCAGAATGGATAACGCATCGGAACAAGACAGTAGTGAATCACTAACTTGTACCATGAACATATCATCAGACCATCATCGAACGGAAGTGGATCTAATCTAGCAATATATATATCTTCTTTAAATCTTAATCTCTATTATTTAAATTTCAATTCTCTAAATTTTATAATTATTTTTTTGCGTGAGAAATGTTTATAGATTAGCAAAATGCAGAAAATTAACAAGTACATTAAAGCAAATAAATCAACACTCTTTTTTTACTAATTTTGTTTGTTTTTTCTTTTTAGTTTCATATATTCTTATTATAAGTTAAAAGAGGAACAACAATGAAAACATCGGTCAACATAAATTTAAAAAAAAAATAATCATGTAAGTATCTCATAGGCAGAATATGTTATTATGTATCATGTAGGGGAAAGCGGGGTTGGATGGGACAGGGGTTGGATGGGACAGAGGGTTTATCCCATAGAAGTAATAGTTTGAAATTTAAAAACAAATTGTGAGCTTATGCATCACACACATATTAATACGGGGCTAAAAGGAATTTTCCCTTTCATTAGAGGAACTTACATAAAACCCCTCTGTGTCATCCAACCCCTGTCCCATCCAACCCCGCTCTTCCGTATGATGTATCAGGGAAAAGCCAGAAACTCAATGGGTGAAAAAAATTTAGTGTCCCCGACTGTTATAAATTTTAATCAATCGGAAGGAAAGTTAAGTTTTTGAAATTGGTATTCACTAGGACCTCAATGGCAGAATGGATAACGCATCGGAACAAGACAGAAGTGAATCACTAACTTGTACCATGGACATTTCATCAGACCATCATCGAAAGGAAGTGGATCTAATCTAGCAATATGTATATCTTCTTTAAATCTTAATCTCTATTATTTAAATTTTTGCGATTATTTGAACAGTATTTAATAAGAAAAATATATATAATTCGTTTTTTTGCGTGAGAAATGTTTATAGATTAGCTAAATGTAGAAAATTATCAAGTACATTAAAGCAAATAAATCAACACTCTTTTTTTACTAATTATGTTTGTTTTTTCTTTTTAGTTTCTTATATTATTATTATAAGTTAAAAGAGGAACAACAATGAAAACATCGATCAACATAAATTTAAAAAAAAATAATCATGTAAGTATCTCATAGCCAGAATATGTTATTATGTATCATGTGTCATGTATCAGGAAAAAGCCAGAAAATCAATGGGTGACAAAAATTTAGTCTCACCGACTATTTTAAATTTTAATCAATCGGAAGGAAAGTTTAGTTTTTAAAATATAAAAGCAGAACTTTCTCGAACAAAGGATTGTACCTACGTTAAGTGTCAAGCGTTATAAAAATTTTCGTTGTGCTATCGGTTGCAGTGGTGCGCATCGGCGTAAACTGCGCACGACTTTTTACTCGACTACTACTTTTTGGTTGGAATAACATCTATAGCGGTATATGACGGCAGGCCATGGTTGGGTTATAGATGAATTGTTTCGCCCTGTTTTTGCGCCAGAGCCGAAAGGGACAGGAGAAGAATTTTAGGACACAATTACGGCATACCCACAAAGGTTAATAATCATGGCCGTTTTCGCGATATGATTTTTTATTTCTAAATTCTAACTACGAAATGTTAACTTAGAACTTACTTAAACGTACTTAAATGTTGACTAAGAATAGTGGAAACTTCAAATTAGAAGGAAAGAGGTAATTTCCAATCAAAGGTCGTAAAGATCATAAAAGAGTAAGTAGAATTTGAGGAAGAAATGCTAACATTTTTAGCCAAAACGAATATCACTCTAGCTTGACTTTAGATCAAGCATCTCTTCAGGTACTCAATTTCTGAAGCGCCTAATTACCAACTGGGAATCTCGGTTCAATGAATACCTCGCGAAATGGGTCATGGGTAGTTAATGCCTGGATTCACTAGAGCTTGACGTGTCACGACTACATATTCATTCACCAGTAACTGCACCAATACATAATGGATACAGTTGCCAAAAGCCACAACCGACTACAATATAATAGGGATAGATGCTATATATACTATTCTTTACTTCCGGTATTAACGATGGTGTTTGGGGGATTCTTTAATCGCGTTTATAAACATGTGGATAAATTGATTAGATTGTTTTTCAACTTAAATTTTTTATTTTATTGTAATAGACGTAAGGCTCATTTAAAAGAATTAAAGTTTATTTATTCTTTTATTTCGAAATTCAGTAAATAAAAATGACTAAGGATTACCCAATTGTTACACAGAAACTCCTAGCGGCTAATGGCGACAACTTTTTTTAACACAACGCTTACCCAGCGCTTACCATGTTTTGTTTGTCTTAACATGAATCAAACGGTGATTTTATGCAACAAATAACTGCATTAATTTGAAATATAAAAATATATAGAATAATGAAATTTAAAAAAAAAAACGTTCTTGTGGCTTGTAACTCGCTAATTCTTTTATGATACCGACAAAAGTCGTTGAAATCTTGCGCCAATCAATTGATGTGTTTAAATATCGATCGACAGTTGGACAAGGCGGCGATAATCATATTTGTATTATAATAGACGTGCTTTTCCATCATACAAATGTTTTTCAATCATATCATAACAGCATTCTTATATAAGATATAATGGGGGGGGGAGGGTTGCCAGGAGTCTTTTGTTTTTTGGAGGGAGGAGGAGAGTTTGGTATAATGAAGAGGAGGGGGGATTATATGACATGCGGATTTTTTTAAATCTGTGCATCGGATTGCATACGAGAGTTTCCATCTTTGACACGAAGCGACTCACGGCTCAATCACAATTGAAGAGAGAGGTAATAATAAATTGAATGAAAGAAGGTGGTGGTTGTTGTAGAGCATCGGTGTGTAATCAAGAAATCAGTGCAAATTGAAAGCGGCGGCGTACACGGAGGATACTCAAAGGGAGAAAATATTTTGAATAATAATAATAATAAACATGTAACCTTATATAGAGCTGGGGGAGAGAGAGAGCTAATTTAAAAAAAAACAAGGGAAAAAAAAGAATTGAACAAAACACACCTATGACACATTGTACATAATTTGCTGCTGCTTAGCTACATACGGTCAAATAATCTACAGCAAGAAACGAAGCGAAAATCCCACCGAGACGAAATTTTGTTTTTTGTTTTGAATTTTTTTGAAGTTGTTCAATAGTTGATGTAGCGATTTGGGGCTCCTCATTTTATTTGAAAAAAAGGCCAGGATCCTTTAAATCTTTTTTTTTTTATTGTTACGTTCATTCTCCATCAATGGCCGAATCGACCGAGTAGCGGCTGGTGACTACGCTCTTGCTCTTAGGAGCGCACTGGCTGCTACGGCCGCCGCTCTTCGGCGCCAAGGAGGTTCCACCTGCGGGAGAAGAAGAAGAAGAACAGCCGTTGGTTATTAGGGCGGGGCTGTTATAGAACTCGTCGTCCTCCTCCTCCTGGATCAGGGTGGGCATGTGGGTGCCGGACAGGAGCGTCGACGAGTGGTTGGAGCAATCGCTGATGCCACTGTCGCTGCGGTCGGCGTAGTAGACCCGCCGAGACGAGCTGGCGCTGACCGGGCCGCTGCTCCTGTCCGACATCAAGTCCGTAACGGGCAGACTGGGACTCCGGCTGCGAGCGATGCCGGGAGTCGACGAGCCAGACGACTGGCAGGGGTGGGTCACGACGGGCAGACTTGGACTACGGATGCGGGGGCTAGTGGCCGGGTGGGCTCCGTTGGTCGGCGCCGTCAGCGACGAAGTCGCCAGCCGCGATCCGCTGCCGCCGGACGAGCCGCTAAAGACCGAGCCGTGTTCCTCCTCGCACAGCGAGTCCATTCGCGACGAACGGCGGCCGGTCGACGACGACGACGAGTTGCGTCGAGAGGCGGATGACAGGCTGGCCATTCGACCCAGGGCTCGGATAGCCGTTCCCGTTTTCTAATTTTTTTAAGAAATCAAACGCATGCCGGATGCAAATGGAGGTTTAACATGCAAATTGTTTCATGCTTCCAACACACTGGACACACGTAAAAAAAAAGGAAAATTGCCAATCGTACCTGCCACTTGCGACGGATGATGAATTTCTTGAGCCGGTCCGTGGGCAGTTTGACGGAATTCATGGTCTGTTTGGCCTGGGCCAGCCACTTGTGCTGGAGGCAAGTCTCGGCCGACAACCGCAGTCTGTTTAAAAATTCGGGCGGAAAATTTTCAAATTTCAAATTAAGGAAAAAGAATTGAAATTTTTTTTAAATTTTTACTCTGGCCGTTTGACGAGCAGCGACGAAATGAAATCCTTGGCGTCGGACGAGATGGCGGCGAAGGCGTCGTCGTCGAAATCGTAATCGCTCGAAGTGATGTTGGCAAACGTGTCGGCGTCGTTGTCGCCCATAAACGGAGATAATCCCGATAATCTGAATAAATTAAAATTTTTAATATAAATTAAGCGATGAAAAATAATTGTTTTCAAATATTCTTATAAGACGTAACAGACGACTCCGAGCGACCACATGTCGGTTGCGCAACCAATGGGCTCATAGCTGACGATTTCGGGGGCGATAAATTCGGGAGTGCCGAAAAGGACCCGCACCGGAGTGTCCGGGTCCAACTGCCGGGCCAGACCGAAATCGATCAACTTGATGCGATGCGAGTTCGGGCTTTGACAAAGGATATTTTCCGGCTAAATCAATCAGCAAGAATTAATTTTAAAAAGATATTAAGTTAACGGACTTAAATCATTCGTGCCTTCCATGACTTCAAAAAGTGCCCATTGGAGTGCTGTTCAATATTTGTCCTGCCAAACAGCAAGCAATAATACCGGTAGCTATTAAGGGATCTTTTTTGGTTAATATTATATCAGATTTTGATTCAGTTTTGTAACTACTATTTTATAACAATAAAATAAAATGTGGAAATTGCGTATATTTGATCACAAGTCGTAACTATGGGTACGGAATAATTAGATAAATACTTAATACTGTTATGTCAACATTGAATATTTATAGTTCTTTAAATCTCTAACAAACCAGGGATTCGCCCTGTTAAAAAAAAAAAAAAAAAAAAACACATTCAACGCATATATTTCAGCTTGAAACTCAAGGCGAAATAACCGATAACGCGTACGACAAGGAAAAACCTCAGCATACCAACGACGGACAAAAAGTAGGAGCTCTCCGCCATGTCGAACTGCTCCAGCAGCTTGTGGGGATAGCGTAAATGGCAGTACATTTTCGAGCAGGTGAGAAGCGGCCGGTCGAAACTGTAAATGGACAACATGGACCCTTCGAAAGCGTAGCGCATAAAACTGAAATAAGTCATCCACGACATGTAGTAAGGGACCGAGTTGAGATTGACCAGGAAGCCGGCGAATAAAACGAACGGAATGCAGCCCGTCGGAGCGAGGAAAACGGCGACTTGAATGTCGAAACAAGCGCCCAGCAGCAGTCCGATTCCCTGGCCGCACAGCGCCAGGGAGATGGTGATGCCCATGAGCATAGCGAAACGGTCGGCGCTCATCGGTTGACTGGACATCAAGTAGACGATCGAAACGTAAATGCCCGGGAAGAGGACTTGAAACGGAATGTCGGCGATCGTTTTTGCGATATAATAAGACTGTACCAGTGATTCAAGTGCTCTCGAACCAGCACTTTTCTCTCCAGCGGAACTGTTTTGTCGAAAGGAGAACAAAAGAGATTTTTAGAACTGGGCAAATGTTGATTGTTTTGGCTAAACTTACAGGTGACGACAGTGGGCATCGTCGAGGCGAATAAAATGACGAGGAGATTGAAAAAAAGCATCGAGGCATTGTTAAGGATCACTGCCGCGTCGTTTCCGCCCAGCCAGTACATCGTTCCCACCAGGAGCCCCAGAAAAACGTGAGTGAAGAAACGGACTTTGGTCAGCATCTGTTTTTTAATAAGGTAATAAAATATCGGTAAAATATGAAAATTGAATTCAAAGTAGCAGATATTAAGTATACCTTGTCTCTCCAAATAATTCTCCAGGTTCGTTCGAGTAGAACGGCAACTTGCGTGTGGAATGGCGCAGAGTAAGTTGGTTTCTCTTTCTTCCTCGAGCCACCACCGCCCATCAAAGTGACGGTGACATCCTTGGTGTCATCCATTTGACTTTCAAATATGGGAGCTGTGCGAAAGAACATTCTCTGAAGTGTCAGAACTGAGAATTGACAAATTAATTCTTCGATTATTATACCAGGAGCAGGAGATTGCATCTCCATCTCTAACGCGGAATTTTCCTGGTAAACGAGACGGCCATTCTCGATACCGGACACCAAGCCGGGTAGTACGTCGCCGTATTCTCCACAAGCCACGTCCATTACTACGCAAGAATTATTATTTTTAATAAATTAGTCATTTCGAGGTAAATGAAAGGGGCTGTCAAGGGAAATAGTCACCGAAATCGGCCGGATTGTGGTAACTGGGACAATTCAAATTGGCTCTCTGTAAATAAGGCACTAACGACCCGATCGGCCCTTGGTAGATGCACGAACCACAAGCTGCAATGTATAGGTGGTCAAAGTAATCCAGCAATCGAGAGCTCGGCTGATGAATGGTCGCAACCACCTTTTTCAATCACAAAACAAATAAGGAAACAATTTAAAATAAAAAATTTAATTTCGATATTTATATTTATAATTCTCATTACCGTTCGGCCGCTCCTGGCAATTTCCCTCAATAATCCAACGCATTGTAAACTCGCCGAACTGTCCAATCCGCTATCAGGAAAATTCAGTTGTTAAAATTAGACCTCAACATTCGTCCGGGTCTTATTGACTTTACCCACTAATAAGTCAACATTTGACTGACGCACACTATTTTTAAGGTTAGAGTAGGCCAGAAAGGTAAACAAATAGTATCAAAGTCTAACACGGTCTAACACAACATATAGCCTATCACCATTCTTTTTTTTTAGATCTTGTACTATACCAGCAGAGTGCTGGTAACTCGTATACGTAAATTAAAGGTTATACTGGTTGATATCGGTCGAAAGATACCGAAAAAGTAAATAAACTCTATCTTGTGTGTTCTCCAGTCACAGATTTTTATCATCGGTCATGAGATAAAGTTGCATGTTTACCTGGTTGGTTCGTCAAGAAAGAGGATGTCTGGATTGTCCAGCAACTCCAGTCCGATCGAAAGCCTTTTGCATTCGCCACCCGACAAGCAGCCGATTTGCGTACGTCTGCTTTCCGTTAACCCCAGCGTTTTCATTACATGTTCAATCTAGAAAAAAATAATAATCCAATTTCACTGTCAAGTTCCTGACGAAATGAAGATGAGAGGCATATACCATCGATAATTTGTCATTGATAGGAACACGGTTGCCCAGTTTAAGATGAGCAGCGGAGATCATGTACTCGTCAACGGTTAGATTCGTCAAAAGGTGATCCTGTTGGCTGATGTAGACGGAATGTTTCCGGAAAGATTTCAGCTCTCGATCGACGCCATTCACGTAGACCTGACCTTCAACTCCGCTCGTCCTGTAAACATGCCACGATTTTCACTCTAGCGTAACTGTCAACTCAAATTTGGACATCAACTCACTTCAAACCGGCTAGAATGTTCATTAGGGAAGACTTTCCAGCTCCGGACGGCCCCAATATGACAGTCAACTGGCCGGATTTGAAGGCGCCGCTCATTTGATTTAAGATTCTTTTGGCGTTTTTCCCTACAAACAGGTATCGTTATTACATGGTTGAATTACATAACAAAGAATCTGATTCGATTGGGGGTTGCCGCTGCATATACGTAGCAAAAACCTAACGGTAAAATGCACTTCCTTTGCATCGTCAGTAACGGTGTACTATTAGCCGCATTCAAGATTGAATAGCACAAAGAAGCACAAGAAAATGGCTTACCTTTGCCCGTCGTGAAAGATAAATCACGAAAGGTGAGATCCAAGGACTCGTCGTCGTGGATTTTCGCTGCTGTTTTTAGGTCCGAACTTGCCACCTGCATTTCGAATTCCATTCAATTCTTTTGTATTTGGATAATTGGAAAACTGAAATTTCGAATGACACGAAAAAAAATAACAAACACAGCTTGAATAAATATGCTTCCTTCTTTCTATCCCGACCAGCTGTCAAGTGACTTTTCATTTCAACAAAACAAAAATAGTCAGAATAACGAATAAACAGGTGTCTGTTGTCATAGCCTACTCTATATAGGAAGCCGAAAGGAAGGATATCTCTCGCGTGTTGGAAAAGTGAAGCCTACTTTGCTCACCTTTCCTCCGATTTCGCATCTTCCAAGTGGACCCAGGGGGGCCATCTGGTGAGCGAAATAATGACACGCCCTCCGAAATTTCGAATGTTATGGTTTGGGGGGATTACCCTGTAATTTATGAACGCACCATTAATATGTTGCCGTGAGGGATTTCATGACAATGTTACATTGGAACGGTGGACATTATTGTTTAGTGAATGGCCCTTCGTAGCCATTTAACAATCATATCGATAGAAACGTAAACAAATCCGTGTTTTCAAATATCGCCACTAGACGATAAATTGGCTCCCGTGGGTCCACTTAGGGCGGAGCCAAATAAGAGGAAGGGAACCCAAATTGGCTTCCAAAAAAAGGCCAATCCTTTCGGCTTCCTATATAGAGTAGGCTATGCTGTTGTTAGGATTAAACAGCGTTGCCAGATAAACGCGTAGCAACGCAAGCGCCAATTTTAAAAGAGTCGAATAGACTCTTCAATCTTCAAACAAAACTACACAATCTAGAGGCTTGTATTTTTATAGAGGAGTTATATTCACAAGACATATTGAAATGAAATGCTGGAATTTGGAGGTGGCCCAGTTTGAAGGGATTCAGTTTGCGACAACTTAAAAAAAAGGCCGTCAACGCACGATGCGGTTGCTTTGTATCTCATTTGCTATTGAGATACAGAAATTTAAATATGACTACCTCTGAACTTTTTGTCCCCTGTTAAAAAAACCAAGAATAAAAATCTCATGAAATGAAAATTTCTTGAGAAATAGAACTAGACCAGTTTTCTTAAATTACATATTAGGGACCGGTTTGATTTCACTGATTCCGGAATTCACCCTAAAAACCAACATCTCCCAAAATTGGGAAAAATGGAGAGAAATACACAGGTTCTACTCAAGGACCTAATTTGTAATCGATTGTTACTAATTTATATTCGATTGTTTTCGGTATCAAAAGTCATTCATCAATCAAACCCAAAATTTATTATTGTTTGTATAAAAGCGATCGACAGTTTGGGCACAGCGGCGATAATCATATTTGTATTATAATGGACTAATGGAGCAGTTATACATCCTGCGTTGCGCATTCTCCGCAAATCCGCAAATTTCATTTGTGTCCAAGTTGGTCTCTGTCGCCATAGACAAAGACCACTGGTTTATGCTCTTCATAAGAAAATTAACATGGCCAACTGTCGCCAACATTCTTGCTACCCTTCCTCCGATTTTTCCAATCTTGGACTACTTGTCCTGCCCTCTAGTGTACGTTTTCATCTCTACACTCTGCTTACTTCTATTCAATTGCAATGATTCAATTGATTTCTCTGCTTTTGTAATTAGCAAATGTCAAAATTAAATACAATTTGACTTCTTAATAAAAATTTTTAAGGCAAAATTACCTAAAACCATTAAACGCCAGCAAAGAATTTTACCAAGACAGAAGGAAAACAATCTTCGTCTGCAAAACCCTTCGTAGCCTCGGTGCAGTACAGTACTTTGTCCGCTAGAGGCACTACAAGCACTCCAAGAACTCGGGGTCAGTAGGGATAGGGCTAAAAGGATAGCACATGCGAAACCAGTCTTCTTTATCTATGCTGTCGCCTACAGCGTCTTATGGGAAAACCAACTTCTCCTCGGTAAAAAAATTGTTTTCTATAAATTCTTTATCTTTAAAATCTTAATCTCTATTATTTAAATTTTTTGCGATTATTTGAACAGTATTTAATTTGAAAATAAGAATAAAAGAAACTAAAAAGAAAAAACAAAATTTAGTAAAAAAACGTGTGTTGCTTTATTTGCTTTAATGTAACTTGCTAATTTTTTGAATTTAGCTAATCTATAAATATTTCTCACACAAAAAAACGAAATATATATTTTTTTCAAATTAAATACTGTTCAAATAATCGCAAAAATTTAAATAATAGCGATTAAGATTTAACAAGCAATCTCCCATTCAACCGCACCGAAATACCCCTTTTTCCGGAGGTCGTTTTCGTATTGTAATCCGGAAAAGGACTCTAAAAATCCGGACTAGGTCTATTCTGCTCAGAGAACGGAATAAAGTCCGGATTTTTTATCTTGTTCGTTACAGAGATAATCGGGATTGAAAATCGTGAAATATCACGAAAACCCAAAGTCTCCCCCTCCGACTACATCGCTTTTAGCCGTATATTCGGCTTCTACAAAATAACTAATTGATTCAGAATGTAGCCCTTTCATCCCTCTTTCAGAATCCAAAAGGATTTTTAATAATTCCTTAAGATGTCCGAGATATCACGATTTTTGTGATACCCCCATTTCGACACATTTTTCAGTCATTTTATTCGGCGTTGCCGATTGCCGTATATGTGCTTTTCGCCCCCTTTTCTGTCCACTCCTTCACTTTTTCCCTGTTTCCTATGTATCAAGGCCTTGTATATCGATACGGATGGGACTTGATACATAGGAAACAATGGAAAAAGCGAAGGAGTGGGGGCAAAGTCACATATACGGCAATCGGCAACGCTGTTTGGATTTTTTCGCAGGATACTCTTGCTAATTTTTTGCATTTAGCTAATCTATAAACATTTCACACGCAAAAAAAAATATATATATTTTTTCCTATGTACATACATAGGATGTATACGGCACATCGTAATTACCTTCCTAATGACGTCGCATAGAGTAGATCATCTGTATGTCCTGTTAAGTTTATACATATTACATTAAAAACGTGTACAAATTGGTAGACCTACAGATACAAAAAAAATTTCTGGTATTTAAGAAAAAAAAAATCCAGAAGTATCTTTGTAGTCCATCTGAAATTCATAACAAAAATGAAAATAAGTGAATCAAAGAATAAAGTTATGAATCGAACACTTTATCCCATGCAGCCAGGACAATGGTTTTTTTTAAATTTTGCATTTTTTTAGTTTGTGTTTTTTAAATGCCTTTCTTTACCTCGCTCCAGTTGCAGAGCACTCTAAAATTCACGCAAGAATTTCTTTCCATGCTCTTTTACGCTATCAGCCTCTGTACTCCACCAACGTTTCGAACGAAACGAGCCTAAATGAAATAAACAATAAAACGCAGAAGTAGACTTTGACAAACGGATAATTCGGACGACAAAATGGATAATTATGGCTGTTTACCAACGCTTCACACTTTTTTTTTCGACAAAGAGCGCATTTTCGAATGCCACTAAATCTTCTAAGGTGCTAAGAGGCAACTCTTTCAAAGGATCCAATTCCTCTCTTGCTTCAGGGTGATATGGATAAATCCGGCAAGAAATTCGAGAAACTTGTCGTTGAATATTGTCAACGTTCTCATTTATTTCCTAAACAACCCATAGTACAGTGTCAGCAGGTACCTCACAGCGACAATTTTTTACACCAGACGGGCGTTGATTAATTAATCCTTCGGGGACACGTCGTACAGTAGTAATGACATTTGCAATTGAACCACGTTGACTACCGCTAGCAATAAGTTGTTCAACAGAAGGCCGTCGAAGAGATTTGCCAACCGGTAGAGCTTCCTTTCTTCCGCCTTCCTTAGCACAGCTACCACTTGAAACAGGTTTTTTGACACAGGAGAAAGAACAACAGGAATGCAACGAGGTAGGACTTGATTGACGTAACCCTTTCTAGTGTGGCTATAGTTCGGCTAGTAGATTGTTCACTCGGAGCATGTCGATTAGAAATGACGACGAATGTAGCTTGATGACCTATACTAGACTTGCTTCCACTATTGGTAGATTTTTCAATAGTAGAACGTCTATTAGAGCTCAGGTCATGAGATTCTCAAGAGACTTAAATAAAAAATTGTCAACATGTTCTTAGCTTCATGGCTCATGGAGCTAATGGCTGTTTAGTTGATAAGTAATTCATTATTGAAGTTTCAGTAGGAAAAAATTTTGAAGTGTCAGTTATTTAACTTTCAGAATACCGAGGTCACTTTAGTGCAGGATGCACGTATGTAAGAAAGAAAAAGGGTATTGTATTTCAAGGAAAATTGAAAATTAACAGAGGGATCACTCTGCGATCAAGACCCTAATAAGGGTGTGGGCAATATAATAAGCTCTTTGAAGCTCTTTTTTGTCGCTACATATAACGCCCAAAATATCCTCGGACTTTTGCCAAGGTGATTTAAGAACATAAGATAACGCGCCAAATACAACAACTGAAGCGAAAGAGCCCAACCCCCCAAAAAATATAGAAATTTGTGATAAATACCAACAGTAGAAACGAAAAAATTAGACACAACATAGGATTATGATAGCTGCTGTTTGGAAAAAAAACGGTATTCCGAAAAAACGGCTCCAAACACGAATATAACAAAGTTTTGCAAATAAACAATGTTCTGCTTGGTAAAGGAAACAAAAAACGGGACTGGCATTCCGGCAAAGAGGTTCCGAACACGGACTATGTTAATGGCGTTGTGGCGAGAGCTGCTTTATTCTGGAACATTGCTCTTTCCTCGTCTAAATACGTAAATGAAATAAATAGTAACAAACGGACAATACGGGCGGGTTGGGTGGGATTGAGGGTCTCAATCCGTTATTTCTACTATATTTCAAATTACCTTTCGGGATCGCAGACGCAGAGCAATCCCTCTGTTGAGGGTAACGAAATAATTGTTTTAGTTATGAGAATGACGAATTCATTTATTTTGAACATAAAGAACCATAATACATTCTATGGATACCGTTAATATGACAACAAAGGTGCTCTTGGGGGCGAGTAACATTTCTCGATTTAAATGCTTCAAAGTGATTTTTTTTTCGTCAACGACGTAATTGTAATCATAATCACAAAAAGGCGTAAGATCTATTGTAGAGGACGTTTTTTAAGACTCAGTTGATAACGTTCATATTGATTACATGCATTTAGTGTTTATTGGAACATACAAAAAATTATTGATTTGCTACTTCTACTGTCCTTTCGATAACATTAGACTAAGTCCTGCAAGTTTGGTTGCAATTTGATTTTTTTGTTGCTTTGCAAAAGGATATTCCTTGTGACTTTGCTAGGATTCCTATAGAGAAGTTCAGCACCTAACTGAGTGTAACTGATGGTTGGAAAGCAAACGAACTTCGTTTTGACCTTCTCTTTTTAAATATTTAAGAGTTTTTTAAGTAGAACTAGTTATCAAAACATGATGTTGCTACATGTTGCTATGCCACTTTTATTAGAGAATGATTCTTGTCAAAGTAAAGGCCAACTAATACTCCACTAGAATTATTTTTGTCCCGCAATTTGTTTCTTTTAATGTACACAGTCTATGTCATTTGGCAAGAGCTGTAACCGAAATTCTTGAAGAAACAAGTGCGTATCCGTTTGAAAATAAAATTCAAGTAGTTAAGAACTCTGTACATAATGGAAGAATAGACATGGAACAAGCTGTTTTTCGTGCTCAGGAAAAGAATGCAATTTGCAAGACTTTTGAAAACAAAATCAGGGGTAGCTGATGTGTCAATAAATCATTATTAAGCCACCGAGATATTTTTCGCTAATAACTTAATCGTGAACAGAATTTTGTTCAATTCTTTCGCTTTTTAAAATTCCTTTTAAAATTTTAAAGCACCCAAAATAAATTGTTACCATTCAAATTGGCAGATGTCGCCTTATATATAAATTTACGATAAGGCTTGCTGTTGTTATTTTCCTCAAAATTCACACTTTTTGTCGTGGATTTTTAAATTTCAACATGTTATTCTAGAGAGGCACAGTTTGTCAACTATGGTGCTGTCTTAATTTACTGCCGGTTTGAACAAAAGAGAAACCGATGTAGTGGATCACTCGATTCTCTTAAATAAGTGGAGATCCTATCCGACGATTAGTATCTGTAACTCTTTTTTAACTCGCAAATAAGTTACAAAAGTTCAGGCAGATAGCGAAAAAGAAGATGAACTCTCTTGGCATTAAGTTAACTAGGGGAGATATTGAAAACTTTTCTTTTAGTTCTAAATATGGGAAACAAAACTAAGTGGACACGGTGATGATCAAGACGACAATGAGGAAGACGGACAGCCTGACATCGACCATTCTTTTGAAGAAACTACATCTGACCAAGATCTCTGTGATGCTTAAGTCCCTTCAACAAGCTAATCTTCATGATTTCACTAACCATTTTAAAGATCCATTTTAAAATTTATTTTCCGTTGTACAATTAGTAGATGATGAAGGTAAATGCACGTTGTTAAAAAAAGAACATTCTGTTGGTTTTTAGAGGAGCAAACCAAAGATTAGTAGTCACCGTAATTTGCGAGTCTGTCAATTGATGTAATTTCCTGACTCTCGAAAATAACTGATAGTGGAATCAGTTAAAAAAAGACCGATTGTGCGAATCGGAGATTGGGGTCTATTTAAAACTCTTCCTGGTTCCCAAACAGGAATATTTATTCCTTCTAGGATGCGTTCGTCAGTTCCATTCTTGTATGGATAGCAAAAAATAGTCAATTTACGAATGGCGAAGCTCAAATGAGAAAAAAATGACGAAATAGGAGTGAACTGCATACATAACACATTTGAGGGACAAGTAAAAGGATCTAATAATAACATTTCTACGATTGGAGATAAAAATTGGCAGTTTTTTCATGGATTTCATCCCTGAAAACTTATAATTGCAGTTTACCTCTGCCAATCATCCCGTCCTGTCAAATGATTTCATATCCAGACAATGTTGTGTGTGATCCTTTTTTCCTTTTCCTGTCTCCTTTTTGTCAAAAGTGAAAATAATTCCAATTATATGATTTGTTGATATTGTTTAAATCTTAAGAAACACCAGCAAAAAAAAGAAATCAAAGAAAATTAGCGAACATGAGGAAACACCGGAAATGTCAGGAAAATTTGTTTCTGAATTTTACCATTTTTCGAAAATTGCACTTGCAAAAAAAGTGAGCAACCTCTCGGCCACGGCATTCAGAAAGGCTACATCATAGTTGGAAATCATAATTTCTGGCTCAAAGGGATTATTGATTTCTAGATCCACAATATTAATTTGCACAGGGACTTGTTCATAAAGGGCGGTGGTCTTTGCATTGATTAGTGCATATCCAACATGGAAACACTTGGGGTCTAAAATAAAAAATTATTATAGCATCAAAAGGTTAATGACTAATGAGTTATAAGCAATAAGACTTATAAGTTGTCAAAAGCAATAACGTGGAGGGTCATGAGTTTATAAAATAAATCTGGAGTTATTTGAAAAGTGGCATCAATGCCAATTCCTCTAAGTCATCAAAGAAGGTAAAATACCCGAGCTGATGAATATTAGCGCACTTTTATTCTCTAGTTGATACTGTGCCTCGGAAAAAACAACGCGTTTCCTGACAACCAATGCCCGAATAAAAAAATTAATCCTGAAAATAAAGAAAAGACTATATTAATTACCTGTTTTGAGGGAATTCGATAATCAAGTACCCCGCGTCAGCCACTAAAAGGGGTTTGGAGGTTTACGAGATCTGCGAATGAACTGTAGGCATGAACGAATTTTCATATATGGGACATCTCTTATATTCATCATAGGAAATAATCACATTTATAGACAAAATTAAGAGAGAAAAGGTTCTTCTGCTGTATCGGATACCTTTCTACTTCTTCATCATAAATTTCCTTTACATTCAAAGTTTCATTCAGCAATCTTGCTTTTGGTACCTGATGATTTTTGAATCTGAACTGGAGGATATCTGAAATTTTTTTATAGAAAATTGGTCGATTAATCGATTTTTATTTCTTCCAATCGAATGGATAATATTAAAAAAGCTAATCGATTATGCGTCGATTGGATAATTTTTCCTCTTATTACAATAGATTGATTAATTATCGATTATATTGAATCGATTATCAGGCAATCGAGTGGGAGTCCTAGTTACTACCCAGTCAACTATAAAAAGCTGTCTCGAAGAAACGAATTTTAGAATAAAGACTGGAATAAATGTGTATTGATATTTAGTCCACCCTCCGTTACTATCTATAACATATCGAAGTCTAGTAACCATAGAATGGGCCAGTTTTCTCCAGGAATTTGGATTGCCGCTATACCCATTCTAAATTGAATGCGCCCTTTCGAAAACCTCTTCCGAAGTTGGAGGTCGAAAAAAAATCAAAATCTTTAATAAATTATTAAAGATTCGGATTTTAATAATAATATTAATAAATATATCCCCAATACATTCTCTATCGGATTCCAATCCGCCCCTTTTGCTGGCCAGGGAAGTAACTCAATTGCTCCTTATTACACAAACCAATGTTTAATAACATTGGCTTCGTGGATGGAGGATTTATCCTGTATAAATTTAATGCGAAATTTGATATATTTATCAGCGTTCAGCTTTCCTTTAATACGGACGAAATCAGTGGTACCGCTGGCAGCAATCCATGCCCAAACAGGGACAATTTTTCTCCCACTTCGGTCTTGAACTTTTTTCTTCGAAACAACTTCTGTTACGACGATAGAAAAATCCGCATTCGTCAGATATGAAAGATGCTAATAGCAGAGAAACTAAATTAACTGACACAAAATAAATGTATTACCTTATATCCCATCCGCCCAATTAGCAATGAATTGTATTTTGTCTAATTTTCCCTTTTGTGATTTTTATGGACAGACACGCTCAATACTCAGGAGATCTCGGATATAAAAAGAGCATTAGAGGATGGATACATACGATAGATAAAAGAATCTGATTATATAAAAAGGACGTTCACAACAAGTGTCTGCTCCCCATTTTTTTTTGCTTAAAAACAGCTGAAATACAAAAGTCGAAACACAGTTATTTTTGAACAATTACGGACAATTATGGTGCTGCCGCTGCCATCACAAAACGTATCGTCCCAGAACTAGGCAAGAAGAAGAGGCGTTTTGGATTTCATTACCGTTAATTTGTTTACTGGTGGTTTTGTTGGTAATTTCCCAAGATTGGTTGGAAAGTCCCATTTCAGTCCTGTGAAATCAAAATCAGTGAACAATTTGATGTTTTCGTTTACAGTTCTGAATAAGACGAAAACCACACAGTCAAAAATTTTATTTCCTATCTGTAAATTGATTATACCGGAACTCTAGGAAATATTTAGGCTGTGACATCTATTTTGATGAATCTGATGTATCAAAGGAAACAAAAGTTGTCCAAAATGTGCATCCTTAAGAAAGGTGGAGATTAATTGATCTGCTATTACAAAACATTTCTGAGAGTAATGTTACGAAATTTGCTTCTCAAACTTATTTGTTGTCCAGCAACTTGTTAACTATATATTTTAAACAGTTTGTAAACAGCAGACTAAGTTGAAGATAGCAATATGAAACTTGAACATTTGAATCAAATAGAAACAATTTCTGACCCACAGAGTTATTTGACAAATTGCGATGAATTTTTATTGTAAAGCTTAAGAATTTCTGTCGTCTTGCTTCAGTTTTTTATTTCTATTTCGATCGCATTCTTCATTCAAAATAAAAAATAAATTTTATTTTATATCATAACGTTGCATCGATAGTTTGAATTTGGCCGTATTCATAAAAACACATTAATAAAGTAGTGCGACGTGCATAAATGATAATCGCTACTACAGTTTAAAATGAATAAATACCCAAAAAATCCAAGAAATTGGGTTGCCCAGCTGTTTCCATCATTTTTTTATTTTCATCATTTGTTTGTTACTTTGTTTTCATAATATTTTCCCACCTCCACGCTTAAGTATCAGATATTCATTATAAGTCGTTATAACGTAGCTCATAAATAAGACATAAATCAGTACGTAAAATCTAGCAAAATTGTTTTGTTTATGTTATATTGCCCTCTTTTATTTACTTTTTGTATTGGAGATTCTGTTGAAAAATATTACTCATTTTAATCATATCACGGGAGATGCTAATAATTGTCGATACAGTTCTTATTTGGATTTCTTAGCCAGCCACTTTTTTAAGACATTTTCCACTTTTGTACTGTAAAGAAAAATGTTTAATTTTTAGCGTAATAGAAATATATAATTGAGTTAAATTAAACTTACCTATTATCGCATCACATAAGTTGAGATATCTGGAAGAAATAGTAGTATCAGGTAGTATTCAGTATCATTTTCCAAATGTTGGCGTCACTCAGATCAAACGGCCGATAACAATTTGCAATGAGCTCCTTTTTCTAGAATTTCAAAATTAAGTCAATTAAAATTTTCTATGAGCACTGATACTAAAAAAAATCAATTGAAAAAATAGGGGAGACCTGGGCGAAATGGAACATTTTTGTTTGTCTCCCGTATTTGGATGATGTGGATGATGATGATATGTCAAATAATTCATACTCCTGTATTTTGAATACTGTTGCATTTGTAGGTGGCAACTTTTTAAGCATTACTTTGCATTCCATTGATAGTTTTTTGTCTTTTGATGATGATGCAGGTTGAATCTAAAATAGCCAGATGATTCACTGTCATATGGAAAGACAAGCTGAAAATTTGTCGAAGCAGCAGGTGATAACTGCGTCTGCTCGAGTCGCGCCTTCACGGCAGCACCGATTATCGGCTGTTGATTTTGTTCAATTTTTGTTGGGTTTGCTGAATCTATGACCAACATCTTTACCACCATTGTGTCCGTGAGTTATTCGTGATCACGAATCTGTGCAGTTCATCTAGTTTTGGCCACATTCTGTGCTTGTGTCTATGTTTTTGGCCTCTACCTGTGTTTTGTTTACATTTCACATGGAGCTATTCACACTGCCTCAGGCATTATTACGCCATGCCATCATCTCGGTCTGTTCCCACATCCCTGCCAGACTTCCACCGATATACTTCCATCGTCTACGAATGCTTGGGATTGCTTCTTCTCCTAGATCAAGACGCAGCTATAGAGGTGGTAGGGCCGCCATGCGTTCCCGGGCTGCTAAGTGTTATTTAAATTGTGGTCTAGCCAATACTCGTTCACTAGGCAACAGCTGTGCTCTCGTCGAGGATCACATTGTTTACAACAATCTTGACGTATTTGTCATAACTGAAACCTGGTTGACGAGTGTGGACGGCGATGATATCCTTCGTGCTGCCTGTCCAGCTGGCTATTCTGCTCTTCACATCCCCAGGATTGGAAGGAGAGGTGGTGGAGTCGCGCTCATCTACTGCAGCTCTATTGTGCTAAAGAAGATCACGCTCGTCCATGTTCCTGTATCCTTCGAGTACCTGGCAGTAGCTCTTACTGTTAACTCGTCTCTTATTACGCTTGTGGTTGTATACCGCCCTCCTGCCTCCAACTTTGGATTATTTATTGAAGAATTCTCCACCCTTCTTGAAATCCTGTCCACCTACCCAGGGCGTATCCTGATCGTGGGTGACTTCAATATTCACGTTGATGATCCATTAAATCCTGCGGCTGCTAAATTCTAGTGCCTCATCGAGTCGTTCGACCTGCTTCAGCACGTTTCCGGCTCTACTCACGCCAGCGGCCACACTCTTGACCTGGTGCTCTCTCTTTCGTCAGATGATTCTGTTGCAGACTGCTACACGTCTGACCCGCTGAGTGACCACTCTGTGGTCCATTGGGTGGTGAGAGCCCACCGACCATTTCGCCCGTTTAAACCTGTGTCATTCAGGAAGCTGAAGTCGATTGACATGGATAGCTTCACCGCTGACATTCTCGATCTTCCACTGTTTCAAGCACCATCTGACGATCTTGAGGGCTTACTTCTGCAGTATAATACTGGTCTTGCTACTGTCCTTGATGCACACGCCCCGATGGTCTACAGATCTTTCGCCGTTCGTCCTGATAATCCTTGGTGCTCGGAGGAGATTTTGGCTGCTCGGAGGAGACTGAGGCGCTTGGAGAGACTATGGCGTAGGACAGGTCTCCACGTGCATTATGAAATGTTCAACGATGCCTGTCTGTCGCGAAACAAGTTGTTTCATGAGGCTAAATCTACCTTTTTGGTCTCTAGAATCAATGAAAATCTAGAGAAGAAGTCCCTCTTCAAAGTCGTTGATTCTTTTCTGATCAAGAAGCCCCAGTTGGCCCTGCCCAACCATGACTCACTTCCAGAACTGGCGGAACGTTTCAGTGCGTTCTTCACCGAAAAGGTGAACAACATTCGCGTCGCGCTGGAAGTTTTGACCTGCAATGTGGTACGTGACTTTGCACCTTATCGGGGCAACTCTTTCTCGGTGTTTAAGCCTGTGAGTGTCAGTGAGATCCTGGTTCTCATCAAGTCGTGCCCATGTAAATCTTCATTGCGTGACCCCATGCCATCATTTCTCGTCAAGGCCGCGGCTGATTTGCTTGCTCCTCCAATTGCTGCCCTAATCAATCGTTCCCTTGAGCTGGGCATCTTCCCTGCTGAGATGAAACTGGCTTTCATCTCTCCTCTGCTGAAGAAACTTGGGCTTGATCCTGATGTTCTGGGCAATTATCGCCCAGTTTCTGCCCTTTCGTTTATTTCGAAGCTTCTCGAGCGTGTGGTGGCCAAGCAGCTCATTGAACACCTGGAGACTCAGTCTCTCTATGTGCCAGTGCAGTCTGCCTATCGCTCATTTCACTCGACCGAGACTGCCCTTCTCAAGGTTCTCAACGACATTCTTTCATCTATTGATCATGGCGATTCCGTCATCTTGGCGCTTCTCGACCAAAGTGCCGCCTTCGACCTCATTGATCACGAGATCCTCTTGAATCGCCTCTCCACTCAATTTGGAGTAACTGGTGTTTCGCTGTGTTGGTTTGAATCGTACCTTTCAGGCAGGTTGCAGTCTGTTTGCATTAAAGGTGTGTGTTCTTCACCTGTCCCTCTTCAATACGGTGTACCACAGGGATCCGTTCTTGGACCGGTTCTCTTCACACTGTACATCAGTCATTTACACGAGATCGCAAATAGTTTCAACCTGTCTGATCACTACTATGCTGATGATGTCCAGCTCTACCAGTCATTTCGAGCAAATGAACAAAACGTGGTCTACTCAACGCTATCTGCTGCCATTTCTGAGATTAAGTGTTGGCTATCGCAAAATTTTCTTAAACTAAACGAGGAGAAGTCGGATAATATTCTTCTTTCCTCGGCAAGCTCCAAACATCCACCTGAGGGCACCTCACTTGACTTTGGCGGCGCCCTCGTCCCAATCTCCGATTGTGTTCGTGACCTGGGAGTTATCTTTGATCCTCATCTTACGATGGCCCCACACATTCGTTCATCATGTAAGAAGGCGTACTTCCATCTCCGCAGAATCGCTCGAATTAGGAAATTCTTGCCACGCCTAGCAGTCAAGCAGCTCGTCCATGCTTTCGTAATCTCTCAGCTTGACTATGGCAACTGCTTGCTGGTCTTCCTGACGTTCATCTTGACGGGCTACGCCGTCTACAGAACTCTGCTGCGCGACTGATCACCGGGGCAAGGAAGTTCGAGAGCATCACCCTCCACTTACGCTCTCTTCACTGGCTGCCGATTCGTCAGCGCATCGATTTCAAGATCGCAGTTCTGGTTCATCGTTGTTTACATGGTTCTGCTCCTTCTTATCTGGCTGAACTGATAATTCCATATTGCCGCCTCGTGCTCTTAGGTCTGCCTTCCTCTACCAACTGTCTGTTCCAGCTTCTCGCTTAAAATCATATGGTAACCGTGCGTTCTCGGTGTTTGCTCCTCGACTATGGAATTCCCTCCCTCTCTCTATCCGCTCTGCTCAGTCCCTTGGACAATTTTGGTCACTTTTAAAAACCCACTTGTTCAGTACTGCATTTTCAAATTGAACTCTTCTATATCTAGTCTTGAGCCCACCCTACTAACACAGCGATGTACCATGGATATGACTGAAGCGTACTCCCAAGGATAAGGGAGATACAAACAGCATATCCATGGAATGCTTCATGTTTATCCTTATTTCCCCTTCCCCGCACGTACCATTTGTATGTCCCTTGAATATACCGGTTTGTGTATACACAGTATCCTTAAATAACATCCATCTTTGGATATGATTTCTGTCAGAAATTTTAAGATAAAAGTCTACCCTGAGACTTGAACTACTGACCTTCAATTCCGTAGCTCACCTCTCTAACCATTTGACCAACTGTTCGTACAATTTGTGAACAAACGTTTGGGAGTAATGGAAATTGAGATATTTTTTACCTTTTTCGTCCACTGTGTACCTAATATGGTTATACTGTGATGCACATTCTGTGTATATACCAAATGGTATCACAACAAAATCATACCCCCGAGTATATTACTTTGATGTACAATCAGTATGTTAATGAATATACGCTGGTGGATCTACGATGAATATTCTTTATTTGATCCCATCCTGGATCCGAATAAATTTATACCTACGCTATACTACCGCCCCACAATTGCGACCTGGATCTATCCATCCCATATTTATCTACATCTTACATAAAGAGGATGGGCCGTGTTAGTAGGGCACAGCGCCTTTGAACAATTTTTGTAAAGGGCGCTATATTAAATTCAATACATTATTACATTATTATTATTAACGAAGTAGACGGTTTGGCCATGAGAGATAAGGGATGATTGAATGGGGGCGGAGACAATGGCGGAGAACGAGCAGAAGGGGATCCTGGATGATTTACTAAGGAGCCTTCCTCTCTAGCCTCTCTATATTTCCTGTCTCTTTTCTTTCACCTTTTTTTCTTTTCCTTTCCTTGTCTTTCTCGAGATAACTTTTTTTTTCTTTCTTCCTTTTGATTTCTATGAATTAAAACCAATCGTTAGTTTCGGTATCATCGTCAGCGAGAGAAAAATAATTTGAATACTTTTTTATCAACATCGTTTTCGTATGATCGCCCGTCATTCTCTTCTAGATTCCAGTATTCTTTTGTTTCACCTGTAGGTCTTTTTTTCTCAAAACTTTGTCCGTATTTCTTTTTCACATATTTTCTAAACAAAACAGTTGAAATATTTAGTGTTGGAACCGAAGACAGAATCAAAAGAAATAAATTATTGTCATGTAATTATTTTGTTCTTTTTACTTTTCCTTGCGAGCCACACTCCCTTTTTTTTTACAAAGTTTCATCCCTTTTCCTGATAAAAATAAATGTCAAATAGCTGAAGTGCATTTGATTCTATAGATAATTCTACCTTGAACCTTGTCCCAGTGATGTTCCCATAAATGTTGAGTAAGCGTACCATCTTCCCCTTTGCAGTAGTCTGCTTGTCAAAAAAATTGTGTGCTGCGTTCCGCGTATACCCACGACACGCCATAAGAAGCTTTTTCTGTAAATAGTTTGGGAGGATTTCTTATAACTAATTCAAATATTTCATTTTAATTAAACATTTTAAACTTTTGCAAATGTTTTTCAAATAATTTGGCGTTTGGAAACTGGGTCCTAGAAGTTTTTTTCTCAATCGGTTTTATTCCCTATACGAGACCTACGGGAATTTCCACTTTGCAATCTAAGCTTGTAAATCCAAAGCTTTTATTTAAAAATCATTTTAAAAAGTTTGTTTTTTCATTTACAAGAAATATTTGAGCTGTTGTAAGGAATCTAAAGATATTTAAGATTCTCTTTTTAGATAAGAAAACGCTACTTTTTGGGATAGTTTGTTCTTTACATTGGCCCACATCGATAAGCCACAGCAAAACCACATGGCAGCAAACAATCAGGATTATAATTTCAGAAAAACTACAGAATGTTTGAAATAAAAATCTGTACTATTGGATTCGTATGTGGTGTGTGTATGACAGCAATAGCGGTGTTCGCTTTTTTTTAAAGAATAAGTCCTAAGAATAATAAGTTCTAAGTCGTAAGAATAAGTCCGTAATGGTGTGTGCAACTGAAGTACGTCGACTACCACTAGCAATAGTTTGTTCAACAGAAGGACGTCGCAGAGATTTGCCAACCAGTAGAGCTTATTTCTTCCACTTTCCTTAGCTCAGCTTCCTCTTGAATTAGGTTGTTTGACAGTAATAAGAACACCAGGATTGCAACGAGGTAGGGCTGGATTGACGTAAACTTTTCTAGTGTTGCTAGAAACTTTTAACTTTTAACCTGCAGACAATCGTTCACTTGGAGCATGTGGATTAGAATTGACGACGGTCGTAGCTTTAAAAATTACCTTTACTAGAATTGCTTCCACTACTGGTAGGTTTTTCAACAGTAGAACGTCGACATTACTGCTTTAGTGTGAAGGTTACTCATTAAACATATTTCATTCCCCTTCGTGAAACCAAGAAATTGTTATCTCAATAAGCCGCTGTGATGTTAACTTCTGCCTTTGTGTAATCTTAAAAAAATTAATATGCGATATGTTTTAGTGGAACAATATAATCATGAAAAATTTATGCACTTTACGGATTATTTATTCGAAAATTGTAACGGTAAGCAGCAAAGGACAATACTGCATTTTAATTTTTTAAATATTGATTTAGTTCACTACAAATGAAATAAATTGACCCCTTTCACAAACTGGAAAGGAATTTTATGTTCACTCTTGTACGTGAACTCTTCACGCACTGAGGGCAGCAATAGGGAGGACATATACACTCTCTGTGAGTAAACATTGTTCATGAACGGAGAGTTATTGTTCACTGTATGTTAAAGAACTGTGGTAAATTTTTCTATTGGGGTTGCCATCTGCCATCTCTAACAAACCAACTATGGCTACCGCTACCCCTTTGTATTTTTATAAAAGTAAATTTAATTATACAGAAAAAAGATTGTAACAGTGGTAAGAACATTTATTATTTTTTTGTCGATGCATATCCAGCAACAAGATGAAATCTGGGATACAGCTCAGTACTCTTCATTTTTAAAGCTTCGAATCCCAGGTTGTAGCAATATTCTATCAAACATATCTTTGACACAATAATCGAATATTTTAAAATTATTTTATTTTATTTTTCAAAGCCAGTTCTAATTCTATACCTATTCTATTCTGTTGTATAGGTAGGCCTATGTCGGCATTCTCTCAGTCTACAAACTGAGTTGTTTTACGGAAGCTAAATATATGAAGGTGAAGTGTTCCTAGTACTTAATATGTTGAACATACTTTCTCTTTATCGCTTAGTCTAATTGTGTAATCCATAAGGGTTGTCGAAAAGGGTGTCAGTAGTGTAGGCGATTATCATATCTGAATATTTTAAAATCTCGTTTCACCCAAAATATCCATGAAAAGCCGTCACGACTCCTCATCGTGGATAAACTTAAAAATAGATCAACTATAGTTGATCTCATAGGCAGAATATGTTATTGTATATCATGTATTATGTATCAGGGAAAAGGCAGAAAATCAATGGGTGACAAAAATTTAGTCTCACCGACTGTTATAAATTCTAACCAATCGGAAGGAAAGTTTATTTTTTAAAATTGTTATTCACTAGGACCTCAATGGCAGAATGGATAACGCATCGGAGCAAGACAGAAGTGAATCACTAACTTGTACCATGGACATTTCATCAGACCATTATCGAGCGGAAGTGGATCAAATCTATCAATATGTGTATCAACAGTATTAAATTTGAAAAAAATCTATATAATTCGTTTTTTTGAGTGAGAAATGTTTATAGATTAGCTAAATGCAAAAAATTAGCAAGTACATTAAATCAAATAAATCAACACTCGTTTTCTACTAATTTTGTTGGTTTTTCTCTTTAGTTTCTTATATTCTTATTATAAGTTATAAAAGGAACAACAATGAAAACATCGGTCTACATAAATTTAAAAAAATAAACATGTAAGTATCTCATAGGCAGAATATGTTATTATGTATCATGTAGGGGAGAGCGGGATTGGATGGGACAGGGGTTGGATGGGGCAGAGGGGTTAACCCATAGAAGTAATGGTTGGAAATTTAAAAAAAATTGTGAGCATATTTTTTGTATAGTAGCTATAGGCAATATGACTGTTGGGTCAATTTGATGGCCATTTCATACCACAAAAAAGTGAAACCTTTGAGAGATTTAAGTTTGTGTCGAGGAAACAGGCTCTGGATGAAACTTTTGACAAATATTTGCTAGCCCTCAAGGGATTGATTTCAACGTGCAACTACGATACTCAACGTGACTCTTTGTTGAGAGATCAGATAGTTTTTGGCATCTTTGATAACGATGCTCGCGAACAATTGCTGTCTCAGGCGACATTGGACCCGAAAAAAACCGTAGAAATTTGTCATGCCCGTAAGTCAGCACACAAGCATGCTGCTCAAATGCAGTCTGTGTCGGAAGCCGGCCAAAGACAAATGTTTATAAACCTCGTTGAGTGCTTCCAAAGGTTCGTCGAGTTCATCGAAGTGGAACAATGGCAAGGATAGTGGTTTCATAACATCTTGTCGTTTTTGTGGTGGACAACACCCTCTTGGAAAGTGCATATGGAAAGACGTGTGCAAAATGTGGAGCTTCTTATCATTTTGCCAAAGTCTGTGAGAAGTCAGCACAGCAGCAGTCTCAGCAGGGATCGTATAAATGATTTGACAACCCCCCCCCCCCCCCCCCAGAACGATCAGCACCACACTAATCAGACAAAAAATTGTTCATCACTGCATACGGATTCTGAGTTAAATACGGAAGAATTTATTATTTCGTCAATTGGCATTGCAAGAGATGATTCCAGGTATGTGATTATACATATAGATGACTCCCCAGTGAAATTCAAAGTGGACACAGGGGCTCAATGTAACGTGTTGCCGAAACAAATTTTTGACAAAGTTGTAAAAACTCTAAACTTGCAAGCTGGTCCTAGAGTCACAGCTTACAATCGTCAGCCAGTGAGTGTAGTGGGACAACAACAACTTGGTCTATGGACAAACTGTGATAGTGAAGACAGATCACAAGCCTTTGTTAGGTACAGTGAATAAAGCAATCGCGCTGTGCAGTCCGAGAATACAGCGAATGCGACTGTTATTGCAAACGTATGAATTCAACCTTGTATACAAACCTGAAAAATAATTGCACATTGCAGATGCCCTCAGTAGAGCACCGGAAGAGCGACAGTTTGTAGACGATAGTTCACAGTTTAGTGACGAAAATGTCAACATGTTGGTTTTTCAACAGTTTTAGTGCCAACATCGCACGAGAAGTTCATTGCAGCAACCTTACAGGATCTGACATTACAAGCAGTGTTGGCGTACGTTCGTTATGGCTGGCCCGAACATCGCTAGACTTGTAGCCCGGCAACAAAACTGTTCTGGCAACATCGAAGTGACTTTAGGGAGTGCGAACGGTCTTCTCCTAAAAGGGGAGCAAATTGTCGTTCCTGTGTCGTTGCAGTCAGATGTCCTTCGTCAAATTCATGCCGGACACATTGGTATCTCTAAGTGCATTGAAAGAGCCAAATGAACTGTTTATTGGCCCAGTTATGTTGATCATATCACCAATATGGTAGAAGGTTGTGATGTTTGTCAACTACACAGGCATCAAAATCCAGCGAAGCCGTCCTTTCCGGTCCCGATTCCGGATTATCCGTTTCAAAAGGTATCCGCTGATTTGTATGAAATCGCCGGAGTTCATTATCTCCTGGCATTGGATTATTTCAGCAAGTGGCCTTGTGCAGTGGTTCTAAAGATCATCACTAGTGCGTCAGTTATTGCGGAACTAACGAGATTCTTTATTGATTTTGGGATTCCTGAACAACTTGTATCAGACAATGGAAAACAATTTGAGTCTGCACAGTTTCGTCAATTTTGTCATCGCTTCAATATTCGTCAAACAACGTCCAGTCCTGAATATCCGCGGTCGAATGGCCTGGTGGAGCTTACGGTTCAGACTGTAAAAGAGTCCGTCATCAAATCGCAAAGTGACGGAAAAACCTTGTTGGATACCATACAAGTCTTACGTTCAACTCCCCTTGGGAATGGTTTGCCTACTCCAGCTGTGATATAACAAAGAAGAAATCTTCGTGGTGGACTATTATTCACGTCACAAAAGTTGCAAACCAAACACATTAGTGACTCATTTGTGAAAGAAAAATTACAAAGTCGCCAAGCAACTCAGTTCTTCAATTCGGCTGGTCGGAAAACATGTCTCGCTCCCTTATTTGTGGGAGTTCCGGTTCGTGTTCGAATGTCACACAAGTGGATTCCTGGCATCGTTAAGTCAGTTTGCCCTGAACCTAATTCTTATGTGGTCCTTACTGACTGTGGTCGCCTGTTTCGAAGAAACAGACAGGCAATCAACGTGGACAAGTTTCGTTGTCGTCAGCTGTTGCAGCAGGAACCAGTCGTCTGTCTACGCTCAACTCCTGCTGAGGCTGCAAATCCCGTTCCTATACGGAAGTCACTCAACTTTTTAGAGGAGTGGCAATCGGCTCTGCGGATTCTTTCTCAACCACCCCCATCGCATCCTGCAGCGGTGGCAATTGGCGTTGCGGAGACTGATGACCCGGAAGATTTTATGGAGGCATTCCATGGCTTTGAAGAATTGGAGCTGAATCATCAACCGGAGCGTCGAAGGGGTCGTCCTAAAACTTGGTCGACTCATCACTCCCGTAAATCTAGTGCTCGTCCTCTTGAATATCGCTCGCTATCGGCCGGTCGTCCTCATCGGCTGGTAACTCGTTCGGGTCGATCTTATGGTGTATATTCTCTATGATTGTTTATCACAGATTGTACTGTTCGAATAATCAACACTGTCTTGTCTCAAATAATTGTTTATGGAAATTGTCACTGATATTGTGTTGTTGATTCATGAGAGTCATCGGTAACCGATATGTTCGTGTATTGTCTTAATTGTCAACAGTGTGGTTGTTCGTTATCTTAATTGTTGTTCGATCCTTTAAAGAAAGGAAGATGTTGCATAGTAACTATAGGCATCACTAGAGGGCTCACTGGTACTCTTGGTGATAAGCAGACTTAAGTTACTGGACTGAGCATCTTAAGTGTTAAGACTCAATTACTACAATATGCATCACACATATATTAATACGGGGCTGAAAGGAATTTTTTCTGTCATTAGAGAACTTACATAAAACCCCTCTGTCCCATCCAACCCCTGTCCCATCCAACCCCGCTCTCCCCTATTATGTTTCAGGGAAAACCCAGAAAATCAATGGGTGACAAAAATTTATTCTAACCGACTGTTATAAATTTTAATGAATCGGAAGGAAATTTTAGTTTTTAAAATTGGTATTACTAGGACCTCAATGGCAGAATGGATAACGCATCGGAACAAGACAGAAATGAATAACTAACTTGTACCATGGACATTTCATCAGACCATCATCGAACGGAAGTGGATCTAATCTAGGAATAGGTATATCTTCTTTAAATCCTTATCTCTATTATTTAAATTTTTTCGATTATTGGAACAGTATTTAAAAAGAAAAATATATATAATTCTTTTTTTGCGTGAGAAATGTTTATAGATTAGCTAAATGCAGAAAATTAACAAGTACATTAAAGCATATCCCATAGAAGTAATAGTTGGAAATTTTAAAAAAATTGTGAGCGTATGCATCATACACATATTAATACGGGGCTAAAAGGAATTTTTCCTGTCATTAGAGAAACTTACATAAAACCCCTCTGTGCCATCCAACCCCTGTCCCATCCAACCCCGCTTTCCCCTGTGATGTATCAGAGAAAAGCCATAAAATCAATGGGTGAAAAAAATTTAGTGTCCCTGACTGTTATAAATTTTAATCAATCGGAAGGAAAGTTAAGTTTTTGAAATTGGTATTCACTAGGAACTCAATGGCAGAATGGATAACACATCGGAACAAGACAGAAGTGAATTACTAAATTGTACCATGGACATTTCATCAGACCATCATCGAATGGAAGTGTATCTAATCTAGCAATATGTATATCTTCTTTAAATCTTAATCTCTATTATTTAAATTTTTGCGATTATTTGAACAGTATTTAATAAGAAAAATATTTATAATTCTTTTTTTGAGTGAGAAATGTTTATAGATTAGCTAAATGCAGAAAATTAGCAAGTACAAAAAAAGCAAATAAATCAACACTCTTTTTTTACTAATTTTGTTTGTTTTTTCTTTTTAGTTTCTTATATTCTTATTATAAGTTAAAAGAGGAACAACAATGAAAACATCGGTCAACAGAAATTTAAAAAAAATAATCATGTAAGTATCTCATAGGCAGAATATGTTATTATGTATCATGTAGGGGAAAGCGGGGTTGGATGGGACAGGGGTTGGATGGGACAGAGGGGTTATCCCATAGAAGTAATAGTTGCAAATTTAAAACAAATTGTGAGCTTATGCATCACACACATATTAATACGGGGCTAAAAGGAATTTTTCGTGTCATTAGAGGAACTTACATAAAAGCCCTCTGTGCCAGCCAACCCCTGTCCCATCCAACCCCGCTCTCCCCTGTGATGTATCAGGGAAAAGCCAGAAAATAAATGGGTGAAAAAAATTTAGTGTCCCTGACTGTTATAAATTTTAATCAATCGGAAGGAAAGTTAAGTTTTTGAAATTGGTATTCACTAGGAACTCAATGGCAGAATGGATAACGCATCGGAACAAGACAGAAGTGAATCACTAACTTGTACCATGGACATTTCATCAGACCATCATCGAACGCAAGTGGATCTAATCTAGCAATATGTATATCTTCTTTAAATCTTAACCTCTATTATTTAAATTTTTGCTATTATTTGAACAGTATTTAATAAGAAAAATATTTATAATTCTTTTTTTGAGTGAGAAATGTTTATAGATTAGCTAAATGCAGAAAATTAGCAAGTACAAAAAAAGCAAATAAATCAACACTCTTTTTTTACTAATTTTGTTTGTTTTTCTTTTTAGTTTCTTATATTCTTATTATAAGTTAAAAGAGGAACAACAATGAAAACATCGGTCAACATAAATTTAAAAAAAATAATCATGTAAGTATCTCATAGGCAGAATATGTTATTATGTATCATGTAGGGGAAAGCGGGGTTGGATGGGACAGGGGTTGGATGGGACAGAGGGGTTATCCCATAGAAGTAATAGTTGCAAATTTAAAACAAATTGTGAGCTTATGCATCACACACATATTAATACGGGGCTAAAAGGAATTTTTCGTGTCATTAGAGGAACTTACATAAAAGCCCTCTGTGCCAGCCAACCCCTGTCCCATCCAACCCCGCTCTCCCCTGTGATGTATCAGGGAAAAGCCAGAAAATAAATGGGTGAAAAAAATTTAGTGTCCCTGACTGTTATAAATTTTAATCAATCGGAAGGAAGGTTAAGTTTTTGAAATTGGTATTCACTAGGAACTCAATGGCAGAATGGATAACGCATCGGAACAAGACAGAAGTGAATCACTAACTTGTACCATGGACATTTCATCAGACCATCATCGAACAGAAGTGGATCTTATCTAGCAATATCTTCTTTAAATCTTAATCTCTATTATTTAAATTTTTGCTATTATTTGAACAGTATTAAATAAGAAAAATATATATAATTCGTTTTTTTGCGTGAGAAATGTTTATAGATTAGCTAAATGCAGAAAATTAGCAAGTACACTCACTTCCATAAATAACTTTACAGGCGAAAGCGCAAAACAACGCACCTGTGTTGGCTACAGTGGTGTACAGCCTTTGTTGTTTGTAATCGAGAGGGAAGGGTTAGATTTTTCTCAATGTAAGAAAAGAGAATTTTGGTTAAAGCCAACATTGGTGCGTTGTTTCGCGCTTTTGCCTGTAAAGTTATTTATGGAAGTGAGTGTACATAAAAGCAAATAAATCAACACTCTTTTTTTAATAATTTTGTTTTTTTTTTCTTTTTAGTTTCTTTTATTCTTATTATAAGTTAAAAGAGGAACAACAATGAAAACATCGGTCAACATAAATTTAAAAAAAAATAATCATGTAAGTATCTCATAGGCAGAATATGTTATTATGTATCATGTAGGGGAAAGCGGGGTTGGATGTGACAGGGGTTGGATGGGACAGGGGTTGGATGGGACAGAGGGGTTATCCCATAGAAGTAATAGTTGCAAATTTAAAACAAATTGTGAGCTTATGCATCACACACATATTAATACGGGGCTAAAAGGAATTTTTCGTGTCATTAGAGGAACTTACATAAAAGCCCTCTGTGCCAGCCAACCCCTGTCCCATCCAACCCTGCTCTCTTCTGTGATGTATCAGGGAAAAGCCAGAAAATCAATGGGTGACAAAAATTTAGTGTCAAGAAGTGTTATAAATTTTAATCAATCGGAAGGAAAGTTAAGTTTTTGAAATTGGTATTCACTAGGAACTCAATGGCAGAATGGATAACGCATCGGAACAAGACAGAAGTGAATCACTAACTTGTACCATGGACATTTCATCAGACCATCATCGAACGCAAGTGGATCTAATCTAGCAATATGTATATCTTCTTTAAATCTTAACCTCTATTATTTAAATTTTTGCTATTATTTGAACAGTATTTAATAAGAAAAATATATATAATTCTTTTCTTGAGTGAGAAATGTTTATAGATTAGCTAAATGCAGAAAATTAGCAAGTACAAAAAAAGCAAATAAATCAACACTCTTTTTTTACTAATTTTGTTTGTTTTTTCTTTTTAGTTTCTTATATTCTTATTATAAGTTAAAAGTGGAACAACAATGAAAACATCGGTTAACATAAATTTTAAAAAAATAATCATGTAAGTATCTCATAGGCAGAATATGTTATTATGTATCATGTAGGGGAAAGCGGGGTTGGATGGGACAGGGGTTGGATGGGACAGGGGTTGGATGGGACAGAGGGGTTATCCCATAGAAGTAATAGTTGGAAATTTAAAAAAAATTGTGAGCGTATGCATCATACACATATTAATACGGGGCTAAAAGGAATTTTTCCTGTCATTAGAGGAACTTACATAAAACCCCTCTGTGCCATCCAACCCCTGTCCCATCCAACCCCGCTCTCCCCTGTGATGTATCAGGGAAAAGCCATAAAATCAATGGGTGAAAAAAATTTAGTGTCCCTGACTGTTATAAATTTTAATCAATCGGAAGGAAAGTTAAGTTTTTGAAATTGGTATTCACTAGGAACTCAATGGCAGAATGGATAACGCATCGGAACAAGACAGAAGTGAATCACTAACTTGTACCATGGACATTTCATCAGACCATCATCGAACGGAAGTGGATCTTATCTAGCAATATCTTCTTTAAATCTTAATCTCTATTATTTAAATTTTTGTGATTATTTGAACAGTATTAAATAAGAAAAATATATATAATTCGTTTTTTTGCCTGAGAAATGTTTATAGATTAGCTAATTGCAGAAAATTAGCAAGTACATAAAAGCAAATAAATCAACACTCTTTTTTTAATAATTTTGTTTGTTTTTTCTTTTTAGTTTCTTTTATTCTTATTATAAGTTAAAAGAGGAACAACAATGAAAACATCGGTCAACATAAATTTTAAAAAAAATAATCATGTAAGTATCTCATAGGCAGAATATGTTATTATGTATCATGTAGGGGAAAGCGGGATTGGATGGGACAGGGGTTGGATGGGACAGGGGTTGGATGGGACAGAGGGGTTATCCCATAGAAGTAATAGTTGGAAATTTAAAAAAAAATTGAGCTTATGTATCACACACATATTATTAATACGGGGCTAAAAGGAATTTTTCCTTTCATTAGAGGAACTTACATATAACCCCTCTGTCCTATCCAACCCCTTTCCCATCCAACCCCGCTCTCCCCTGTGATGTATCAGGGAAAAGCCAGAAAATCAATGGGTGGAAAAAATTTAGTTTCCCCGACTGTTATAAATTTTAATCAATCGGAAGGAAAGTTAAGTTTTTGAAATTGGTATTCACTAGGAACTCAATGGCAGAATGGATAACGCATCGGAACAAGACAGAAGTGAATCACTAACTTGTACCATGGACATTTCATCAGACCATCATCGAACGGAAGTGGATCTAATCTAGGAATATGTATATCTTCGTAATATGTATATCTTCTTTAAGTCTTTATCTCTATTATATAAATTTTTGCGATTATTTGAACAGTATTTAATAAGAAAAATACATATAATTCGTTTTTTTTGCGTGAGAAATGTTTATAGATTAGCTAAATGCAGAAAATTAGCAAGTACATTAAAGCAAATAAATCAACACTCTTTTTTTACTAATTTTGTTTGTTTTTTCTTTTTAGTTTCTTATAGTCTTATTATAAGTTAAAAGAGGAACAACAATGAAAACATCGGTCAACATAAATTTTAAAAAAATAATCATGTAAGTATCTCATAGGCAGAATATGTTATTATGTATCATGTAGGGGAAAGCCTTGTTGGATGTGACAGGGGTTGGATGGGACAGGGGTTGGATGGGACAGGGGTTGGATGGGACAGAGGGGTTATCCCATAGAAGTAATAGTTGGAAATTTTAAAAAAAATTGAACTTTTGTATCACATACATATTATTAATACGGGGCTAAAAGGAATTTTTCCTGTCATTAGAGGAACTTACATATAACCCCTCTGTCCTATCTAACCCCTGTCCCATCCAACCCCGCTCTCCCCTGTCATGTATCAGGGAAAAGCCAGAAAATCAATGGGTGGAAAAAATTTAGTGTCCCCGACTGTTATAAATTTTAATCAATCGGAAGGAAAGTTAAGTTTTTGAAATTGGTATTCACTAGGAACTCAATGGCAGAATGCATAACGCATCGGAACAAGACAGAAGTGAATCACTAACTTGTACCATGGACATTTCATCAGACCATCATCGAACGGAAGTGGATCTAATCTAGGAATATGTATATCTTCGTAATATGTATATCTTCTTTAAGTCTTTATCTCTATTATATAAATTTTTGCGATTATTTGAACAGTATTTAATAAGAAAAATACATATAATTCGTTTTTTTTGCGTGAGAAATGTTTATAGATTAGCTAAATGCAGAAAATTAGCAAGTACATTAAAGCAAATAAATCAACACTCTTTTTTACTAATTTTGTTTGTTTTTTCTTTTTAGTTTCTTATAGTCTTATTATAAGTTAAAAGAGGAACAACAATGAAAACATCGGTCAACATAAATTTTAAAAAAATAATCATGTAAGTATCTCATAGGCAGAATATGTTATTATGTATCATGTAGGGGAAAGCGGGGTTGGATGTGACAGGGGTTGGATGGGACAGGGGTTGGATGGGACAGAGGGGTTATCCCATAGAAGTAATAGTTGCAAATTTAAAACAAATTGTGAGCTTATGCATCACACACATATTAATACGGGGCTAAAAGGAATTTTTCGTGTCATTAGAGGAACTTACATAAAAGCCCTCTGTGCCAGCCAACCCCTGTCCCATCCAACCCTGCTCTCTTCTGTGATGTATCAGGGAAAAGCCAGAAAATCAATGGGTGACAAAAATTTAGTGTCAAGAAGTGTTATAAATTTTAATCAATCGGAAGGAAAGTTAAGTTTTTGAAATTGGTATTCACTAGGAACTCAATGGCAGAATGGATAACGCATCGGAACAAGACAGAAGTGAATCACTAACTTGTACCATGGACATTTCATCAGACCATAATCGAACGGAAGTGGATCTAATCTAGCAATATGTATATCTTCTTTAAATCTTAATCTCTATTATTTAAATTTTTGCTATTATTTGAACAGTATTTAATAAGAAATATATATAATTCTTTTTTTGTGTGAGAAATGTTTATAGATTAGCTAAATGCAGAAAATTAGGAAGTACATAAAAGCAAATAAATCAACACTCTTTTTTTAATAATTTTGTTTGTTTTTTCTTTTTAGTTTCTTATATTCTTATTATAAGTTAAAAGAGGAACAACAATGAAAACATCGGTCAACATAAATTTAAAAAAAATAATCATGTAAGTATCTCATCGGCAGAATATGTTATTATGTATCATGTAGGGGAAAGCGGGGTTGGATAGGACAGGGGTTGGATGGGACGGGGGTTGGATGGGACAGAGGGGTTATCCCATAGAAGTAATAGTTGGGAAAAAAAAATGTGAGCGTATGCATCATACACATATTAATACGGGGCTAAAAGGAATTTTTCCTGTCATTAGAGGAACTTACATAAAACCCCTCTGTGCCATCCAACCCCTGTCCCATCCAACCCCGCTCTCCCCTGTGATGTATCAGGGAAAAGCCAGAAAATCAATGGGTGGAAATAATTTAGTGTCCCCGACTGTTATAAATTTTAATCAATCGGAAGAAAAAGTTAAGTTTTTGAAATTGGTATTCCCTAGGAACTCAATGGCAGAATGGATAACGCATCGGAACAAGACAGAAGTGAATCACTAACTTGTACCATGGACATTTCATCAGACCATCATCGAACGGAAGTGGATCTAATCTAGCAATATGTATATCTTCTTTAAATCTTAATCTCTATTATTTAAATTTTTGCGATTATTTGAACAGTATTTAATAAGAAATATATATAATTCTTTTTTTGTGTGAGAAATGTTTATAGATTAGCTAAATGCAGAAAATTAACAAGTACATTAAAGCAAATAAATCAACACTCTTTTTTTACTAATTTTGTTTGTTTTTTCTTTTTAGTTTCTTATATTCTTATTAAAAGTTAAAAAAGGAACAACAATGAAAACATCGGTCAACATAAATTTAAAAAAAATAATCATGTAAGTATCTCATAGGCAGAATATGTTATTATGTATCATGTAGGGGAAAGCGGGGTTGGATGGGACAGGGGTTGGATGGGACAGGGGTTGGATGGGACAGAGGGGTTATCCCATAGAAGTAAGAGTTGGAAATTTAAAAAAAAATTGAGCTTATGTATCACACACATATTATTAATACGGGGCTAAAAGGAATTTTTCCTGTCATTAGAGGAACTTACATATAACCCCTCTGTCCTATCCAACCCCTGTCCCATCCAACCCCGCTCTCCCCTGTGATGTATCAGGGAAAAGCCAGAAAATCAATGGGTGGAAAAAATTTAGTGTCCCCGACTGTTATAAATTTTAATCAATCGGAAGGAAAGTTAAGTTTTTGAAATTGGTATTCACTAGGAACTCAATGGCAGAATGGATAACACATCGGAACAAGACAGAAGTGAATTACTAACTTGTACCATGGACATTTCATCAGACCATCATCGAACGCAAGTGGATCTAATCTAGCAATATGTATATCTTCTTTAAATCTTAACCTCTATTATTTAAATTTTTGCTATTATTTGAACAGTATTTAATAAGAAAAATATGTATAATTCGTTTTTATTGCGTGAGAAATGTTTATAGATTAGCTAAATGCAGAAAATTAACAAGTACATTAAAGCAAATAAATCAACACTCTTTTTTTTACTAATTTTGTTTGTTTTTTCTTTTTAGTTTCTTATATTCTTATTATAAGTTAAAAGAGGAACAACAATGAAAACATCGGTCAACATAAATTTAAAAAAAAATAATCATGTAAGTATCTCATAGGCAGAATATGTTATTATGTATCATGTAGGGGAAAGCGGGGTTGGATGGGACAGGGGTTGGATGGGACAGAGGGGTTATCCCATAGAAGTAATAGTTGCAAATTTAAAACAAATTGTGAGCTTATGCATCACACACATATTAATACGGGGCTAAAAGGAATTTTTCGTGTCATTAGAGGAACTTACATAAAAGCCCTCTGTGCCAGCCAACCCCTGTCCCATCCAACCCCGCTCTCCCCTGTGATGTATCAGGGAAAAGCCAGAAAATAAATGGGTGAAAAAAATTTAGTGTCCCTGACTGTTATAAATTTTAATCAATCGGAAGGAAAGTTAAGTTTTTGAAATTGGTATTCACTAGGAACTCAATGGCAGAATGGATAACGCATCGGAACAAGACAGAAGTGAATCACTAACTTGTACCATGGACATTTCATCAGACCATCATCGAACGGAAGTGGATCTTATCTAGCAATATCTTCTTTAAATCTTAATCTCTATTATTTAAATTTTTGTGATTATTTGAACAGTATTAAATAAGAAAAATATATATAATTCGTTTTTTTGCGTGAGAAATGTTTATAGATTAGCTAAATGCAGAAAATTAGCAAGTACATTTAAGCAAATAAATCAACACTCTTTTTTTACTAATTTTGTTTGTTTTTTCTTTTTAGTTTCTTTTATTCTTATTATAAGTTAAAAGAGGAAAAACAATGAAAACATCGGTCAACAGAAATTTAAAAAAAATAATCATGTAAGTATCTCATAGGCAGAATATGTTATTATGTATCATGTAGGGGAAAGCGGGATTGGATGGGACAGGGGTTGGATGGGACAGAGGGGTTATCCCATAGAAGTAATAGTTGCAAATTTAAAACAAATTGTGAGCTTATGCATCACACACATATTAATACGGGGCTAAAAGGAATTTTTCGTGTCATTAGAGGAACTTACATAAAAGCCCTCTGTGCCAGCCAACCCCTGTCCCATCCAACCCCGCTCTCCCCTGTGATGTATAAGGGAAAAGCCAGAAAATAAATGGGTGAAAAAAATTTAGTGTCCCTGACTGTTATAAATTTTAATCAATCGGAAGGAAAGTTAAGTTTTTGAAATTGGTATTCACTAGGAACTCAATGGCAGAATGGATAACGCATCGGAACAAGACAGAAGTGAATCACTAACTTGTACCATGGACATTTCATCAGACCATCATCGAACGGAAGTGGATCTTATCTAGCAATATCTTCTTTAAATCTTAATCTCTATTATTTAAATTTTTGTGATTATTTGAACAGTATTAAATAAGAAAAATATATATAATTCGTTTTTTTGCGTGAGAAATGTTTATAGATTAGCTAAATGCAGAAAATTAGCAAGTACATAAAAGCAAATAAATCAACACTCTTTTTTTAATAATTTTGTTTGTTTTTTCTTTTTAGTTTCTTTTATTCTTATTATAAGTTAAAAGAGGAACAACAATGAAAACATCGGTCAACATAAATTTTAAAAAAATAATCATGTAAGTATCTCATCGGCAGAATATGTTATTATGTATCATGTAGGGGAAAGCGGGGTTGGATGGGACAGGGGTTGGATGGGACGGGGGTTGGATGGGACAGAGGGGTTATCCCATAGAAGTAATAGTTGGGGAAAAAAATGTGAGCATATGCATCATACACATATTAATACGGGGCTAAAAGGAATTTTTCCTGTCATTAGAGGAACTTACATAAAACCCCTCTGTACCATCCAACCCCTGTCCCATCCAACCCCGCTCTCCCCTGTGATGTATCAGGGAAAAGCCAGAACATCAATGGGTGAAAAAAATTTAGTGTCAAGAAGTGTTATAAATTTTAATCAATCGGAAGGAAAGTTAAGTTTTTGAAATTAGTATTCACTAGGAACTCAATGGCAGAATGGATAACGCATCGGAACAAGACAGAAGTGAATCACTAACTTGTACCATGGACATTTCATCAGACCATCATCGAACGGAAGTGGATCTAATCTAGCAATATGTATATCTTCTTTAAATCTTAACCTCTATTATTTAAATTTTTGCTATTATTTGAACAGTATTTAATAAGAAAAATATATATAATTCGTTTTTTTTGCGTGAGAAATGTTTATAGATTAGCTAAATGCAGAAAATTAACAAGTACATTAAAGCAAATAAATCAACACTCTTTTTTTTACAAATTTTGTTTGTTTTTTTCTTTTTAGTTTCTTATATTCTTATTATAAGTTAAAAGAGGAACAACAATGAAAACATCGGTCAACATAAATTTAAAAAAAATAATCATGTAAGTATCTCATAGGCAGAATATGTTAAGATAGAAAAGCAAGCTTATCAGCTCGCCGCGAAGGGATAATCGTAAGCCAGTTGAAAACTGTCTTAAATGAAAAATTCAGGGCCTATGATTAAGTCGGACTTATTCACAATTCACGCTTTTTTTCACAGACTTTTTGGTCTTAAAACGGGATTTTTCTGACACAGTTCAATATCTTTGCAAGTTATTTACGTTTGGTTTGATCAACTCATATTTTCCAATTTTTACACATAAAGTTCAATAATTGAATTTAAAAATAACCATCATTTAGTCAAATAACTACAAAACATAAATAACATCTGGTGGTGATTTTATAGGAAAGTGAAAAAATTGTAGTCGCAACCGCCAGATGTAACTAGTCGTAAAACAATTATTTTAGCAGTTTTTCATTAATTACAGGAGAACTAATTAAGTAAATAAAATTATTTTTGTTCTGGTCGCACCGCATATTATTTGTCTAGTTTTTAAGACCAAAAAGTCTGAAATGTGTCGTAAAACGCCCGAGCTATGGAGCGTTACATACATACATACATACATACAGACAAAGTGACATGGCTTTTTTTTCTGCGTATGCGATTATTAACTTCGCCCTTCGGGCTCGCAATTATGTATCATGTAGGGGAAAGCGGGGTTGGATGGGACAGGGGTTGGATGGGACAGGGGTTGGATGGGACAGAGGGGTTATCCCATAGAAGTAATAGTTGGAAATTTTAAAAAAATTGTGAGTGTATGCATCATACACATATTAATACGGGGCTAAAAGGAATTTTTCTTGTCATTAGAGGAACTTACATAAAACCCCTCTGTGCCATCCAACCCCTGTCCCATCCAACCCCGCTCTCCTCTGTGATGTATCAGGGAAAAGCCATAAAATCAATGGGTGAAAATAATTTAGTGTCCCTGACTGTTATAAATTTTAATCAATCGGAAGGAAAGTTAAGTTTTTGAAATTGGTATTCGCTAGGAACTCAATGGCAGAATGGATAACGCATCGGAACAAGACAGAAGTGAATCACTAACTTGTACCATGGACATTTCATCAGACCATCATCGAACGGAAGTGGATCTTATCTAGCAATATCTTCTTTAAATCTTAATCTCTATTATTTAAATTTTTGTGATTATTTGAACAGTATTAAATAAGAAAAATATATATAATTCGTTTTTTTGCGTGAGAAATGTTTATAGATTAGCTAAATGCAGAAAATTAGCAAGTATATAAAAGCAAATAAATCAACACTCTTTTTTTAATAATTTTGTTTGTTTTTTCTTTTTAGTTTCTTTTATTCTTATTATAAGTTAAAAGAGGAACAACAATGAAAACATCGGTCAACATAAATTTTTAAAAAATAATCATGTAAGTATCTCATCGGCAGAATATGTTATTATGTATCATGTAGGGGAAAGCGGGGTTGGATGGGACAGGGGTTGGATGGGACAGAGGGGTTATCCCATAGAAGTAATAGTTGCAAATTTAAAAAAAATGGTGAGCTTATGCATCACACACGTATTAATACGGGGCTAAAAAGAATTTTCCTGTCATTAGAGGAACTAACATAAAACCCCTCTGTGCCATCCAACCCCTGTCCCATCCAACCCCGCTCTCCCCTGTGATGTATCAGGGAAAAGCCAGAAAATCAATGGGTGGAAATAATTTAGTGTCCCCGACTGTTATAAATTTTAATCAATCGGAAGGAAAGTTAAGTTTTTGAAATTGGTATTCACTAGGAACTCAATGGCAGAATGGATAACGCATCGGAACAAGACAGAAGTGAATCACTAACTTGTACCATGGACATTTCATCAGACCATAATCGAACGGAAGTGGATCTAATCTAGCAATATGTATATCTTCTTTAAATCTTAATCTCTATTATTTAAATATTTGTGATTATTTGAAGAGTATTAAATAATAAAAATATATGTAATTCGTTTTTTTGCGTGAGAAATGTTTATAGATTAGTTAAATGCAGAAAATTAACAAGTACATTAAAGCAAATAAATCAACACTCTTTTTTTACTAATTTTGTTTGTTTTTTCTTTTTAGTTTCATATATTCTTATTATAAGTTAAAAGAGGAACAACAATGAAAACATCGGTCAACATAAATTTTAAAAAAATAATCATGTAAGTATCTCATAGGCAGAATATGTTATTATGTATCATGTAGGGGAAAGCGGGGTTGGATGGGACAGGGGTTGGATGGGACAGAGGGGTTATCCCATAGAAGTAATAGTTGGAAATTTAAAAAAAAAATTGAACTTATGTATCACACACATATTATTAATACGGGGCTAAAAGGAATTTTTCCTGTCATTAGAGGAACTTACATAAAACCCCTCTGTCCTATCCAACCCCTGTCCCATCCAACCCCGCTCTCCCCTGTGATGTATCAGGGAAAAGCCAGAAAATCAATGGGTGGAAATAATTTAGTGTCCCCGACTGTTATAAATTTTAATCAATCGGAAGGAAAGTTAAGTTTTTGAAATTGGTATTCACTAGGAACTCAATGGCAGAATGGATAACGCATCGGAACAAGACAAAATGAATCACTAACTTGTACCATGGACATTTCATCAGACCATCATCGAACGGAAGTGGATCTAATCTAGCAATATGTATATCTTCTTTAAATCTTAATCTCTATTATTTAAATATTTGTGATTATTTGAAGAGTATTAAATAAGAAAAATATATATAATTCGTTTTTTTGCGTGAGAAATGTTTATAGATTAGCTAAATGCAGAAAATTAGCAAGTATATAAAAGCAAATAAATCAACACTCTTTTTTTAATAATTTTGTTTGTTTTTTCTTTTTAGTTTCTTTTATTCTTATTATAAGTTAAAAGAGGAACAACAATGAAAACATCGGTCAACATAAATTTTTAAAAAATAATCATGTAAGTATCTCATCGGCAGAATATGTTATTATGTATCATGTAGGGGAAAGCGGGGTTGGATGGGACAGGGGTTGGATGGGACAGAGGGGTTATCCCATAGAAGTAATAGTTGCAAATTTAAAAAAAATGGTGAGCTTATGCATCACACACGTATTAATACGGGGCTAAAAAGAATTTTCCTGTCATTAGAGGAACTAACATAAAACCCCTCTGTGCCATCCAACCCCTGTCCCATCCAACCCCGCTCTCCCCTGTGATGTATCAGGGAAAAGCCAGAAAATCAATGGGTGGAAATAATTTAGTGTCCCCGACTGTTATAAATTTTAATCAATCGGAAGGAAAGTTAAGTTTTTGAAATTGGTATTCACTAGGAACTCAATGGCAGAATGGATAACGCATCGGAACAAGACAGAAGTGAATCACTAACTTGTACCATGGACATTTCATCAGACCATCATCGAACGGAAGTGGATCTAATCTAGCAATATGTATATCTTCTTTAAATCTTAATCTCTATTATTTAAATATTTGTGATTATTTGAAGAGTATTAAATAATAAAAATATATGTAATTCGTTTTTTTGCGTGAGAAATGTTTATAGATTAGTTAAATGCAGAAAATTAACAAGTACATTAAAGCAAATAAATCAACACTCTTTTTTTACTAATTTTGTTTGTTTTTTCTTTTTAGTTTCATATATTCTTATTATAAGTTAAAAGAGGAACAACAATGAAAACATCGGTCAACATAAATTTTAAAAAAATAATCATGTAAGTATCTCATAGGCAGAATATGTTATTATGTATCATGTAGGGGAAAGCGGGGTTGGATGGGACAGGGGTTGGATGGGACAGAGGGGTTATCCCATAGAAGTAATAGTTGGAAATTTAAAAAAAAAATTGAACTTATGTATCACACACATATTATTAATACGGGGCTAAAAGGAATTTTTCCTGTCATTAGAGGAACTTACATAAAACCCCTCTGTCCTATCCAACCCCTGTCCCATCCAACCCCGCTCTCCCCTGTGATGTATCAGGGAAAAGCCAGAAAATCAATGGGTGGAAATAATTTAGTGTCCCCGACTGTTATAAATTTTAATCAATCGGAAGGAAAGTTAAGTTTTTGAAATTGGTATTCACTAGGAACTCAATGGCAGAATGGATAACGCATCGGAACAAGACAAAATGAATCACTAACTTGTACCATGGACATTTCATCAGACCATCATCGAACGGAAGTGGATCTAATCTAGCAATATGTATATCTTCTTTAAATCTTAATCTCTATTATTTAAATATTTGTGATTATTTGAAGAGTATTAAATAATAAAAATATATGTAATTCGTTTTTTTGCGTGAGAAATGTTTATAGATTAGTTAAATGCAGAAAATTAACAAGTACATTAAAGCAAATAAATCAACACTCTTTTTTTACTAATTTTGTTTGTTTTTTCTTTTTAGTTTCATATATTCTTATTATAAGTTAAAAGAGGAACAACAATGAAAACATCGGTCAACATAAATTTTAAAAAAATAATCATGTAAGTATCTCATAGGCAGAATATGTTATTATGTATCATGTAGGGGAAAGCGGGGTTGGATGGGACAGGGGTTGGATGGGACAGAGGGGTTATCCCATAGAAGTAATAGTTGGAAATTTAAAAAAAAATTGAACTTATGTATCACACACATATTATTAATACGGGGCTAAAAGGAATTTTTCCTGTCATTAGAGGAACTTACATAAAACCCCTCTGTCCTATCCAACCCCTGTCCCATCCAACCCCGCTCTCCCCTGTGATGTATCAGGGAAAAGCCAGAAAATCAATGGGTGGAAATAATTTAGTGTCCCCGACTGTTATAAATTTTAATCAATCGGAAGGAAAGTTAAGTTTTTGAAATTGGTATTCACTAGGAACTCAATGGCAGAATGGATAACGCATCGGAACAAGACAAAATGAATCACTAACTTGTACCATGGACATTTCATCAGACCATCATCGAACGGAAGTGGATCTAATCTAGGAATATGTATATCTTCTTAATATGTATATCTTCTTTAAGTTTTTATCTCTATTATATAAATTTTTGCGATTATTTGAACAGTATTTAATAAGAAAAATATATATAATTCGTTTGTTTTGCGTGAGAAATGTTTATAGATTAGCTAAATGCAGAAAATTAGCAAGTACATTAAAGCAAATAAATCAACACTCTTTTTTTACTAATTTTGTTTGTTTTTTCTTTTTAGTTTCTTATAGTCTTATTATAAGTTAAAAGAGGAAAAACAATGAAAACATCGGTCAAAAGAAATTTAAAAAAAATAATCATGTAAGTATCTCATAGGCAGAATATGTTATTATGTATCATGTAGGGGAAAGCGTGGTTGGATGTGACAGGGGTTGGATGGGACAGGGGTTGGATGGGACAGAGGGGTTATCCCATAGAAGTAATAGTTGCAAATTTAAAACAAATTGTGAGCTTATGCATCACACACATATTAATACGGGGCTAAAATGAATTTTCCCTGTCATTAGAGGAACTTACATAAAACCCCTCTGTGCCATCCAACCCCTGGCCCATCCAACCCCGCTCTCTTCTGTGATGTATCAGGGAAAAGCCAGAACATCAATGGGTGAAAAAAATTTAGTGTCAAGAAGTGTTATAAATTTTAATCAATCGGAAGGAAAGTTAAGTTTTTGAAATTAGTATTCACTAGGAACTCAATGGCAGAATGGATAACGCATCGGAACAAGACAGAAGTGAATCACTAACTTGTACCATGGACATTTCATCAGACCATCATCGAACGGAAGTGGATCTAATCTAGCAATATGTATATCTTCTTTAAATCTTAACCTCTATTATTTAAATTTTTGCTATTATTTGAACAGTATTTAATAAGAAAAATATATATAATTCGTTTTTTTTTGCGTGAGAAATGTTTATAGATTAGCTAAATGCAGAAAATTAACAAGTACATTAAAGCAAATAAATCAACACTCTTTTTTTTACAAATTTTGTTTGTTTTTTTCTTTTTAGTTTCTTATATTCTTATTATAAGTTAAAAGAGGAACAACAATGAAAACATCGGTCAACATAAATTTAAAAAAAATAATCATGTAAGTATCTCATAGGCAGAATATGTTAAGATAGAAAAGCAAGCTTATCAGCTCGCCGCGAAGGGATAATCGTAAGCCAGTTGAAAACTGTCTTAAATGAAAAATTCAGGGCCTATGATTAAGTCGGACTTATTCACAATTCACGCTTTTTTTCACAGACTTTTTGGTCTTAAAACGGGATTTTTCTGACACAGTTCAATATCTTTGCAAGTTATTTACGTTTGGTTTGATCAACTCATATTTTCCAATTTTTACACATAAAGTTCAATAATTGAATTTAAAAATAACCATCATTTAGTCAAATAACTACAAAACATAAATAACATCTGGTGGTGATTTTATAGGAAAGTGAAAAAATTGTAGTCGCAACCGCCAGATGTAACTAGTCGTAAAACAATTATTTTAGCAGTTTTTCATTAATTACAGGAGAACTAATTAAGTAAATAAAATTATTTTTGTTCTGGTCGCACCGCATATTATTTGTCTAGTTTTTAAGACCAAAAAGTCTGAAATGTGTCGTAAAACGCCCGAGCTATGGAGCGTTACATACATACATACATACATACAGACAAAGTGACATGGCTTTTTTTTCTGCGTATGCGATTATTAGCTTCGCCCTTCGGGCTCGCAATTATGTATCATGTAGGGGAAAGCGGGGTTGGATGGGACAGGGGTTGGATGGGACAGGGGTTGGATGGGACAGAGGGGTTATCCCATAGAAGTAATAGTTGGAAATTTTAAAAAAATTGTGAGTGTATGCATCATACACATATTAATACGGGGCTAAAAGGAATTTTTCTTGTCATTAGAGGAACTTACATAAAACCCCTCTGTGCCATCCAACCCCTGTCCCATCCAACCCCGCTCTCCCCTGTGATGTATCAGGGAAAAGCCATAAAATCAATGGGTGAAAATAATTTAGTGTCCCTGACTGTTATAAATTTTAATCAATCGGAAGGAAAGTTAAGTTTTTGAAATTGGTATTCGCTAGGAACTCAATGGCAGAATGGATAACGCATCGGAACAAGACAGAAGTGAATCACTAACTTGTACCATGGACATTTCATCAGACCATCATCGAACGGAAGTGGATCTAATCTAGGAATATGTATATCTTCTTAATATGTATATCTTCTTTAAGTCTTTATATCTATTATATAAATTTTGCGATTATTTGAACAGTATTTAATAAGAAAAATATATATAATTCGTTTTTTTTGCGTGAGAAATGTTTATAGATTAGCTAAATGCAGAAAATTAGCAAGTAGATTAAAGCAAATAAATCAACACTCTTTTCTTACTAATTTTGTTTGTTTTTTCTTTTTAGTTTCTTATAGTCTTATTATAAGTTAAAAGAGGAACAACAATGAAAACATCGGTCAACAGAAATTTAAAAAAAATAATCATGTAAGTATCTCATCGGCAGAATATGTTATTATGTATCATGTAGGGGAAAGCGGGGTTGGATGGGACAGGGGTTGGATGGGACAGAGGGGTTATCCCATAGAAGTAATAGTTGCAAATTTAAAAAAAATGGTGAGCTTATGCATCACACACGTATTAATACGGGGCTAAAAAGAATTTTCCTGTCATTAGAGGAACTAACATAAAACCCCTCTGTGCCATCCAACCCCTGTCCCATCCAACCCCGCTCTCCCCTGTGATGTATCAGGGAAAAGCCAGAAAATCAATGGGTGGAAATAATTTAGTGTCCCCGACTGTTATAAATTTTAATCAATCGGAAGGAAAGTTAAGTTTTTGAAATTGGTATTCACTAGGAACTCAATGGCAGAATGGATAACGCATCGGAACAAGACAGAAGTGAATCACTAACTTGTACCATGGACATTTCATCAGACCATCATCGAACGGAAGTGGATCTAATCTAGCAATATGTATATCTTCTTTAAATCTTAATCTCTATTATTTAAATATTTGTGATTATTTGAACAGTATTAAATAATAAAAATATATATAATTCGTTTTTTTGCGTGAGAAATGTTTATAGATTAGTTAAATGCAGAAAATTAACAAGTACATTAAAGCAAATAAATCAACACTCTTTTTTTACTAATTTTGTTTGTTTTTTCTTTTTAGTTTCATATATTCTTATTATAAGTTAAAAGAGGAACAACAATGAAAACATCGGTCAACATAAATTTAAAAAAAATAATCATGTAAGTATCTCATAGGCAGAATATGTTAAGATAGAAAAGCAAGCTTATCAGCTCGCCGCGAAGGGATAATCGTAAGCCAGTTGAAAACTGTCTTAAATGAAAAATTCAGGGCCTATGATTAAGTCGGACTTATTCACAATTCACGCTTTTTTTCACAGACTTTTTGGTCTTAAAACGGGATTTTTCTGACACAGTTCAATATCTTTGCAAGTTATTTACGTTTGGTTTGATCAACTCATATTTTCCAATTTTTACACATAAAGTTCAATAATTGAATTTAAAAATAACCATCATTTAGTCAAATAACTACAAAACATAAATAACATCTGGTGGTGATTTTATAGGAAAGTGAAAAAATTGTAGTCGCAACCGCCAGATGTAACTAGTCGTAAAACAATTATTTTAGCAGTTTTTCATTAATTACAGGAGAACTAATTAAGTAAATAAAATTATTTTTGTTCTGGTCGCACCGCATATTATTTGTCTAGTTTTTAAGACCAAAAAGTCTGAAATGTGTCGTAAAACGCCCGAGCTATGGAGCGTTACATACATACATACATACATACAGACAAAGTGACATGGCTTTTTTTTCTGCGTATGCGATTATTAACTTCGCCCTTCGGGCTCGCAATTATGTATCATGTAGGGGAAAGCGGGGTTGGATGGGACAGGGGTTGGATGGGACAGGGGTTGGATGGGACAGAGGGGTTATCCCATAGAAGTAATAGTTGGAAATTTTAAAAAAATTGTGAGTGTATGCATCATACACATATTAATACGGGGCTAAAAGGAATTTTTCTTGTCATTAGAGGAACTTACATAAAACCCCTCTGTGCCATCCAACCCCTGTCCCATCCAACCCCGCTCTCCTCTGTGATGTATCAGGGAAAAGCCATAAAATCAATGGGTGAAAATAATTTAGTGTCCCTGACTGTTATAAATTTTAATCAATCGGAAGGAAAGTTAAGTTTTTGAAATTGGTATTCGCTAGGAACTCAATGGCAGAATGGATAACGCATCGGAACAAGACAGAAGTGAATCACTAACTTGTACCATGGACATTTCATCAGACCATCATCGAACGGAAGTGGATCTTATCTAGCAATATCTTCTTTAAATCTTAATCTCTATTATTTAAATTTTTGTGATTATTTGAACAGTATTAAATAAGAAAAATATATATAATTCGTTTTTTTGCGTGAGAAATGTTTATAGATTAGCTAAATGCAGAAAATTAGCAAGTATATAAAAGCAAATAAATCAACACTCTTTTTTTAATAATTTTGTTTGTTTTTTCTTTTTAGTTTCTTTTATTCTTATTATAAGTTAAAAGAGGAACAACAATGAAAACATCGGTCAACATAAATTTTTAAAAAATAATCATGTAAGTATCTCATCGGCAGAATATGTTATTATGTATCATGTAGGGGAAAGCGGGGTTGGATGGGACAGGGGTTGGATGGGACAGAGGGGTTATCCCATAGAAGTAATAGTTGCAAATTTAAAAAAAATGGTGAGCTTATGCATCACACACGTATTAATACGGGGCTAAAAAGAATTTTCCTGTCATTAGAGGAACTAACATAAAACCCCTCTGTGCCATCCAACCCCTGTCCCATCCAACCCCGCTCTCCCCTGTGATGTATCAGGGAAAAGCCAGAAAATCAATGGGTGGAAATAATTTAGTGTCCCCGACTGTTATAAATTTTAATCAATCGGAAGGAAAGTTAAGTTTTTGAAATTGGTATTCACTAGGAACTCAATGGCAGAATGGATAACGCATCGGAACAAGACAGAAGTGAATCACTAACTTGTACCATGGACATTTCATCAGACCATCATCGAACGGAAGTGGATCTAATCTAGCAATATGTATATCTTCTTTAAATCTTAATCTCTATTATTTAAATATTTGTGATTATTTGAAGAGTATTAAATAATAAAAATATATGTAATTCGTTTTTTTGCGTGAGAAATGTTTATAGATTAGTTAAATGCAGAAAATTAACAAGTACATTAAAGCAAATAAATCAACACTCTTTTTTTACTAATTTTGTTTGTTTTTTCTTTTTAGTTTCATATATTCTTATTATAAGTTAAAAAAAAAGTTCGTCTGCTACAGCCTCGACGTGTTGTGATTTTGTGCTCCCGATTTTTTGGATATTTGTGCTTTTTCTGGTTTGTTTTCAACAGTAGTTTTGGATTTATCTCGTTTGCGAGTGAATCTGGACTCTGCAGATTATCTTTTTTCTATATTTCTCAACTTCTTTTTCTATCCTTTTCGCGTTTGTTTCTTCGATCTACTGTCTGTGTATAAAATTCCCCCCCCCCTTCCAGCTGATCTGTCAGTGGCCTGACGGATCAGTTTCTCTTTTCAGTTTTTGTTTTCTTTTCTTTTCTTCTCTCTTTGTATCACACCTTTCTGCTGCCTTCATATTTTTTTCTACGTCTTATTATTTCTTCTACTTATATCAGTTGGCTTAATTGTGTTTTTTTTTTTTCTCTCCCAATTAGTAGACTCTCTTGTGCTCGTTCATCAGTTATAAAGGAAATCAAACAGGGTTATAACCCTGTGTCAATCGTAAGTTGCGAAGTTCTATTTTCAAATTTTTTAAAACAGGAAGTGTGTGGTGAAATTCCACCCCGTCCGGTCTGGTTCTAAGCATAACTGGAAAAGGCTTGGTCCCCTAGTTTATTGCTCTATAGAGCTAAGATCCCCGGTGATCTTGCTCCTCCTCCCTGAGCGAGTGGCAAGGCCAGCTTCTCAATCCGTTCTCGTGTCGTGGGCTTCTGAGGGAGCGCCGGAAACCTTCTGGTGGAGACCTTGGGGGGATTGAGTACTGGTCACTCTGCTCACGCTTGGTTTGAGGGGTGAGGGAACTGGGGGTAGTTTTAATTCTCTTCGACGCCGTACTCGTCTTGCCTGTCCCTCCCAGTGTCGAAGAGGATCGTCCATCTCTTTCGTTCTCTTCTTTCTCGTTTTTTGTTTCCCTTTTTTTTTTTATAAGGGCCCTGATCTTAATTGCTAGCCACTAACTTTATCCACTTCCCTAAGAGTGATGGGAGATGACGATGATGATCCAGGCGGAGATACCTCCGTCTGGGGCCATACTTCCCTTGCTCTCAGTATCAACACCCCGTCTCAAAGTCAAACTATCTCTTGCAAATCTTGCGCTCTTCCGTTTGCCCCGATTGATTCGAGATACAAATATTGCGTGGATTGTAAAGCCGCAATGTTGTTAAAACCGAAAGCGGCCGGGACAAAGAGGGATAGCTCTGCAGCTCAGTTTTCCCTCCAAGAGACAAATTTGTCCAAACAGCAGAAAGATGATAAGGATGATAATTTTCCTTTCCTATTTGATAAAGCGTTCGGAATGGACGTCGATTCATTCCTTGATCTCGACTCAGCAGAGCAGACGCTAAAATTGAAATCCTTGTTTGCCAAATTGGAAGAAGAAGCAGTCGGTGTCAAATCAGAAAAGTCTCTAATGACAAAAAAAATCGAGAAGCTGGAGAAAGCAATCGAAAATAGAGCCACCCTCCAAAGCGAACTTAACCTAGCAAAAAAAGATCTTTTAACGGCCAAACTATCTCTTGCTGACAAAGACATCCGGCTTTTTGAGCTGCAATCGTCTGTCAAATCAGCTAGGACTCCGTCTTTGATCAAACCCCATCCAGCTTCAAACCCTCCAACTAGCAATCCCTCGGCTCCGAAAAATACCCGCCTGTATGCGGAGGTACCTAAAAAACCCGTTTTGATCGCTCATGTAGGAGGTAGCGACCGCCTGCCGATGAGCGAAATTTCGAACGACAAAATCGACAAGTTATTTGACCTTGATGGTGACGGTCCAGTTGTCCAAAACATAAAGAAAATCGATGGACGAGTAATTTTGTCTTTTTTAGACGTGGCCTCTCGTGACAAAGCCCAAGATCTCTTCAACAATAACTCAGCCCAAAATGTGTTTCGTTCTGTATCGGTCCCTCAAAAACAGTTTCCTGCTCTGGTCAGGTTTCGAGAGTTACAGGGAATCTCCCATCTAAAAGGCACTGAAAATAAGGCTGCTCGAGTTGCGCAAGAGAACGCTCTTAATCGTAGGCTTGTTGAACAAAATCCTGGCCTAAGGGGTCACTTACAGTCTGTGCGAGTTCTACACCAACGCCCAAACAGTAACTCTTTCCTTGTCCGAATTGCTTTCTCCTCCAAGCCCTTCTGTGAGCATCTGATCAAAAGTGGTAGAATCCTCCTGGATGGCGTTACTCATGCGGTTGTCGAGTCTGACCCAAGAAAAGAGGTGCGGCACTGCTCAAAGTGCCAAAAGTATGGACATATCCATCATTTTTGTAATTCCCCTATCTTAGTCTGTGGGAAATGCTCACAGAACCACGCGACTCATTCCTGTACATCATTCCCTAAAGACTTCAAATGTGCGAATTGTCAGCAAAACCACCAAGTTGGATCTATCGCTTGTCCTGCTCTGGCCAAAGCCGTAGCTCAATACCTCGACTACATTTCCACCGAGTGAATATGCCAGTCGCCCATCACAACATCAGTAAAGCGTCTGCCCCACTCAAGTGCTTTCAGATCAATCTAAGGCACTCGCGCTGCGCTGCGCTTAATCTCTCTCAATTGATACTCGATCTTGACATTGATGTAATTTTAATTCAAGAGCCGTATGCAGCTATGTCCCCCCTGTCTTCTTCGTTTGAGCCTAAATTCGTTCCTCTTGGCTACTCTTATTTCCACAATCTATCTTCCGAGCATGCTTTCGGCGCCCTGATTATTGCCAAAAGTTCTTTGAACGCTTCGCTCTGCATTTTTGGTCTATCAAATAATTGTTGTGGCATCAAGCTGTCCAACGATCTGTTCTGCTTTTCTATTTACTGCAGACCATCTCTGGTATCGATTCCTCTACACCTCGAGTCAATTTTTAATTCTATTCCGCCGGCCGTAAAAAAACACGCCTTTTTCGGCATTGATTGCAACGCCAAAAGTCAGGCCTGGAACAGCGTTCGCACTGACCACATCGGCGTTGACCTAGAGCTCTGCTTCCTAAATAACGCTCTCTCTGTTTCAAATGTGAATCTCAAACTACTCTCACACAAGCCGTCCAACACGTCCTTTGTTGACGTCACCCTGGCTGGGGACTCCGTCTCCCTCAATGGTTGGCAGTACCCGGCCTATCCGTCTCTTTCGGACCACCCTTTTATCTCTTTCCGTGTGCCCTTTGGTTGTCGTGTTGCCCTGCCTGCACGTACTGAGTTCCGACTTCCGTCTCCTCCCAACTGCAACATGCCTCTTTTTCTCTCAAACCTTGAAGCCTCCCTCGGTTCCATGGCCAGCCCCAGTACTGTACAGACGTTTACTTCTCCTCAGGATATCGAAGCATTCATTGCAAATTTGACTGACTCTATCAAGTCGGCTGCTCTGAAAAGTAAACTCCCATTTCATCCCTCCCGAGCTCCTGCTAGGATGCCCTGGTGGTCCGATATGATGTGGTCTCTGCGTAAAAAGCTGAAAGTCGCCTACAAACTCAGCCGTGAGTCTCCCTCTCAAGGGAATAGAGACGCGTACAGTCACCTCAAAGCCGAATACCAAAGGACCCTAAGAGCAGGTAAAAAAGAAAGCTGGAAATCCTTCTGCTCCAATAATCTAAACGGAGATATTTTTGGAGAGTTAAAAAAGTTGACGTTATCCACCCCAGTAAACAATCATCCTTCAGAACTACTAATTGATGGAGTTTCCATTACCGACCCAAAGGACATCCTTTCTGCCTTCAGCTCGCACTTCTTCCCGACTAACCCTCCAGATGACTCATTTCACAAATCCGCTCTGCTCTCCTCAACTACCTTCTGCGAAGCACCTCTCTCCTCTACGGAATTTCTTGTCCTCCCTTCCGAAGTTAAGCAGGCCTTCGATAGTGTACGCCTCTCTAAGTCCGCCGGCTCGGACGGAATCTCGTCCATCTGGCTAAGCCATTCCTTCGATTTAATAAAATCCCATTTAGCGGCCCTCTTCTCGGTTTGCTTTAACCTCGGCTACTTTCCTAATTGCTGGAAAACCGCCTCTATCGTCATCCTTAAAAAAAACAATAAACCGAATTACCTTCACCCAAACTGTTTCAGACCAATCAGTATTATCAACAGCCTCTCTAAACTGTTTGAGAAAATCATTCTTGCTAAACTCAAAGCTTTGGCTGCTACGCACTCTTGGTTCAGCCCCAGTCAGCATGGTTTCAGGGCAGGTTTATCCACAGAAACGGCCTCCCTCTCTCTTATTAAGTTAATCGAAGGCAACAAAAAAAAGAAGATGGTCACTTGTTGTGCTTTTTTAGACATTAAGTCAGCTTTTGACGCGACCTGGCACCCAGCCATTCTGAACAGCCTGATCAAAAAAGGCTGCCCCCAGTTTTTAGTAAAAATTCTGGGTGACTTCCTCAGCTCTCGCTCAAGCATTTTGAAAAACGCTTCGGACACCTTCACTGCCAACACTGAGCTCGGTTGTCCTCAAGGCAGTGCCCTCTCGCCGTTTCTTTGGAACATTCTTATAGAGGAACTGCTAAGCCTTAGTTTCCCCTTCCCCTTCCTTATTTTGGCGTATGCAGATGACATTGTTCTCTGTGCAATGGACAAAAACTATGATACTGCTTTTGCCAACCTTCAAGCAATGTGCGATTCCTCTGTAGCATGGGGTCGTTCGGTCAAACTTACTTTCAACGGTTTAAAATCCGTCTTCATGGTCTTCTCCTCGAAACGAACCCTGCCGTCTTTGCCCTTGAAGGTTGACAACGTATGTGTTGCTCGTTCCCACTCATGCCTGTACCTTGGTCTAACCATCGATGACAAACTCAGCTGGAACACCCACATATCTAACAAATGCGCTGCGGTAAAAAAACTTTTGTTTCTTATTCTAAAATGCTGTCGGCTTTCGTGGGGCCTCTCGCGTAATGCAATTTCTCTTCTATATAAAACAACCGTGATTCCCACTATACTATACAACTGCTCTGTTTGGGCCTCGGCCATCCGCAGGAAGCGTGTAATTGCAGCCCTGAAATCCGCCCAACGCCCTTTTGCGCTGACCATTGGCCGTCTGTTCAAATCCACGTCTACTGACGCGGCCCTCATTCTCGCCAACACCCTCCCTCTGCACCTCAAAATAATCGAAACGGTGCTAAAGAGATCCATCTCTACCCTAGCTGCGCTTCTGCCACCCTCGTCGTTACAAGTTGCTGGCGTTATCTCTGCCAAAATTCTGGCGTCTGAAGCTCCAGCAGGCATACCCCTTGGTCTGCACAGGAAAAGACTGTTGCGGTCAGAAATGCTTTCCCTTTGGAATGAAGCCTGGCAAAATGCAAATACTGGTGCCCAGACCCGCTTGTTCTTTCCCTCAGTGGAATCCGCCTCGATTTTGTCCTCCTCTAAATTACCCTTCTTTCTCTGCAGCTTTCTCTCGGGCCACTGCGGCTTAAACAACTTTCTCTTTAAAATCAAAAAGTCTCCGTCACCGCTCTGTCCCTGCCTTTCAGGGGAAGTGGAAGATGTGGCTCATATTTTGTTTGTCTGTACCAGCCACGCCGTACACAGAGTCAGCCTTATTAATTCTGCGGTTGAGTTAAAGCTGTCGTGGCCAGTCCCATTAGACGCTTTCTCCCAATCCAAAATTCTTTGGTCTTCGCTTGTTAAATTCCTATGTTCTATCAAAAGACTTTAACCACCACCACCTTTTCCCAGTTCTTTATATTTTACTTCTTCTCTTAGTTGCGTCTTGGTACTCTGTACATTTTTGCATGGGTCCATCGTGCCCTAATTTCTGGCGCTTTAACCCTGCTTCCATCCTCAGGCTCTAGCGGGCGCCTTAACCGGACCGTGGCCGTAAGAGTCGTCCGGTGCTTCGCGGTGCTGGTGACATCCAAATCAGCATCTCGTCGCTCCGGACTATCTGGGGGGTCGGCAGCGGCGTCTTTTTATTCTTTTTAGTCTTCCTATTCTCTTTACTCGTGCTCTTAGTTGATGCATTTTGGCCGCTCTTTTGTTTCGCATGAGTCCCTCGTGCCCTAATTTCTGGCGCTTTTAACCCTGCTCTCATCCTCAGGCTCTAGCGGGCGCCTTAACCGGACCGTGGCCGTAAGAGTCGTCCGTTGCTTCGCGGTGCTGGTGACATCCAAATCAGCATCTCGTCGCACCGGTCTATCTGGGGGGTCGGCAGCGGCGTCTTTTTATTCTTTTTAGTCTTCTTATTCTTTTTTACTCAGTTTTTCAATCGCGTGCCGCTCCGCTTCACTTTCCAGAATTCCAGTTCTACTTTCGATCTTCTGCCTAATCTTTCCTCTCGGTTCCCTCTCTCTTCTCCCATCCTCCTCTCTTATCCTTATTTTATCTCTACCTCATAATAATGTGACTCTTGTATTTTACCATGCCTATGACAATAAATTGGTAACATTCGCCTTCGGCGAATACACACCTCATTTAAAAAAAAATAAGTTAAAAGAGGAACAACAATGAAAACATCGGTCAACATAAATTTTAAAAAAATAATCATGTAAGTATCTCATAGGCAGAATATGTTATTATGTATCATGTAGGGGAAAGCGGGGTTGGATGGGACAGGGGTTGGATGGGACAGAGGGGTTATCCCATAGAAGTAATAGTTGGAAATTTAAAAAAAAAATTGAACTTATGTATCACACACATATTATTAATACGGGGCTAAAAGGAATTTTTCCTGTCATTAGAGGAACTTACATAAAACCCCTCTGTCCTATCCAACCCCTGTCCCATCCAACCCCGCTCTCCCCTGTGATGTATCAGGGAAAAGCCAGAAAATCAATGGGTGGAAATAATTTAGTGTCCCCGACTGTTATAAATTTTAATCAATCGGAAGGAAAGTTAAGTTTTTGAAATTGGTATTCACTAGGAACTCAATGGCAGAATGGATAACGCATCGGAACAAGACAAAATGAATCACTAACTTGTACCATGGACATTTCATCAGACCATCATCGAACGGAAGTGGATCTAATCTAGCAATATGTATATCTTCTTTAAATCTTAATCTCTATTATTTAAATATTTGTGATTATTTGAAGAGTATTAAATAAGAAAAATATATATAATTCGTTTTTTTGCGTGAGAAATGTTTATAGATTAGCTAAATGCAGAAAATTAGCAAGTATATAAAAGCAAATAAATCAACACTCTTTTTTTAATAATTTTGTTTGTTTTTTCTTTTTAGTTTCTTTTATTCTTATTATAAGTTAAAAGAGGAACAACAATGAAAACATCGGTCAACATAAATTTTTAAAAAATAATCATGTAAGTATCTCATCGGCAGAATATGTTATTATGTATCATGTAGGGGAAAGCGGGGTTGGATGGGACAGGGGTTGGATGGGACAGAGGGGTTATCCCATAGAAGTAATAGTTGCAAATTTAAAAAAAATGGTGAGCTTATGCATCACACACGTATTAATACGGGGCTAAAAAGAATTTTCCTGTCATTAGAGGAACTAACATAAAACCCCTCTGTGCCATCCAACCCCTGTCCCATCCAACCCCGCTCTCCCCTGTGATGTATCAGGGAAAAGCCAGAAAATCAATGGGTGGAAATAATTTAGTGTCCCCGACTGTTATAAATTTTAATCAATCGGAAGGAAAGTTAAGTTTTTGAAATTGGTATTCACTAGGAACTCAATGGCAGAATGGATAACGCATCGGAACAAGACAGAAGTGAATCACTAACTTGTACCATGGACATTTCATCAGACCATCATCGAACGGAAGTGGATCTAATCTAGCAATATGTATATCTTCTTTAAATCTTAATCTCTATTATTTAAATATTTGTGATTATTTGAAGAGTATTAAATAATAAAAATATATGTAATTCGTTTTTTTGCGTGAGAAATGTTTATAGATTAGTTAAATGCAGAAAATTAACAAGTACATTAAAGCAAATAAATCAACACTCTTTTTTTACTAATTTTGTTTGTTTTTTCTTTTTAGTTTCATATATTCTTATTATAAGTTAAAAGAGGAACAACAATGAAAACATCGGTCAACATAAATTTTAAAAAAATAATCATGTAAGTATCTCATAGGCAGAATATGTTATTATGTATCATGTAGGGGAAAGCGGGGTTGGATGGGACAGGGGTTGGATGGGACAGAGGGGTTATCCCATAGAAGTAATAGTTGGAAATTTAAAAAAAAAATTGAACTTATGTATCACACACATATTATTAATACGGGGCTAAAAGGAATTTTTCCTGTCATTAGAGGAACTTACATAAAACCCCTCTGTCCTATCCAACCCCTGTCCCATCCAACCCCGCTCTCCCCTGTGATGTATCAGGGAAAAGCCAGAAAATCAATGGGTGGAAATAATTTAGTGTCCCCGACTGTTATAAATTTTAATCAATCGGAAGGAAAGTTAAGTTTTTGAAATTGGTATTCACTAGGAACTCAATGGCAGAATGGATAACGCATCGGAACAAGACAAAATGAATCACTAACTTGTACCATGGACATTTCATCAGACCATCATCGAACGGAAGTGGATCTAATCTAGCAATATGTATATCTTCTTTAAATCTTAATCTCTATTATTTAAATATTTGTGATTATTTGAAGAGTATTAAATAATAAAAATATATGTAATTCGTTTTTTTGCGTGAGAAATGTTTATAGATTAGTTAAATGCAGAAAATTAACAAGTACATTAAAGCAAATAAATCAACACTCTTTTTTTACTAATTTTGTTTGTTTTTTCTTTTTAGTTTCATATATTCTTATTATAAGTTAAAAGAGGAACAACAATGAAAACATCGGTCAACATAAATTTTAAAAAAATAATCATGTAAGTATCTCATAGGCAGAATATGTTATTATGTATCATGTAGGGGAAAGCGGGGTTGGATGGGACAGGGGTTGGATGGGACAGAGGGGTTATCCCATAGAAGTAATAGTTGGAAATTTAAAAAAAAATTGAACTTATGTATCACACACATATTATTAATACGGGGCTAAAAGGAATTTTTCCTGTCATTAGAGGAACTTACATAAAACCCCTCTGTCCTATCCAACCCCTGTCCCATCCAACCCCGCTCTCCCCTGTGATGTATCAGGGAAAAGCCAGAAAATCAATGGGTGGAAATAATTTAGTGTCCCCGACTGTTATAAATTTTAATCAATCGGAAGGAAAGTTAAGTTTTTGAAATTGGTATTCACTAGGAACTCAATGGCAGAATGGATAACGCATCGGAACAAGACAAAATGAATCACTAACTTGTACCATGGACATTTCATCAGACCATCATCGAACGGAAGTGGATCTAATCTAGGAATATGTATATCTTCTTAATATGTATATCTTCTTTAAGTTTTTATCTCTATTATATAAATTTTTGCGATTATTTGAACAGTATTTAATAAGAAAAATATATATAATTCGTTTGTTTTGCGTGAGAAATGTTTATAGATTAGCTAAATGCAGAAAATTAGCAAGTACATTAAAGCAAATAAATCAACACTCTTTTTTTACTAATTTTGTTTGTTTTTTCTTTTTAGTTTCTTATAGTCTTATTATAAGTTAAAAGAGGAAAAACAATGAAAACATCGGTCAAAAGAAATTTAAAAAAAATAATCATGTAAGTATCTCATAGGCAGAATATGTTATTATGTATCATGTAGGGGAAAGCGTGGTTGGATGTGACAGGGGTTGGATGGGACAGGGGTTGGATGGGACAGAGGGGTTATCCCATAGAAGTAATAGTTGCAAATTTAAAACAAATTGTGAGCTTATGCATCACACACATATTAATACGGGGCTAAAATGAATTTTCCCTGTCATTAGAGGAACTTACATAAAACCCCTCTGTGCCATCCAACCCCTGGCCCATCCAACCCCGCTCTCTTCTGTGATGTATCAGGGAAAAGCCAGAACATCAATGGGTGAAAAAAATTTAGTGTCAAGAAGTGTTATAAATTTTAATCAATCGGAAGGAAAGTTAAGTTTTTGAAATTAGTATTCACTAGGAACTCAATGGCAGAATGGATAACGCATCGGAACAAGACAGAAGTGAATCACTAACTTGTACCATGGACATTTCATCAGACCATCATCGAACGGAAGTGGATCTAATCTAGCAATATGTATATCTTCTTTAAATCTTAACCTCTATTATTTAAATTTTTGCTATTATTTGAACAGTATTTAATAAGAAAAATATATATAATTCGTTTTTTTTTGCGTGAGAAATGTTTATAGATTAGCTAAATGCAGAAAATTAACAAGTACATTAAAGCAAATAAATCAACACTCTTTTTTTTACAAATTTTGTTTGTTTTTTTCTTTTTAGTTTCTTATATTCTTATTATAAGTTAAAAGAGGAACAACAATGAAAACATCGGTCAACATAAATTTAAAAAAAATAATCATGTAAGTATCTCATAGGCAGAATATGTTAAGATAGAAAAGCAAGCTTATCAGCTCGCCGCGAAGGGATAATCGTAAGCCAGTTGAAAACTGTCTTAAATGAAAAATTCAGGGCCTATGATTAAGTCGGACTTATTCACAATTCACGCTTTTTTTCACAGACTTTTTGGTCTTAAAACGGGATTTTTCTGACACAGTTCAATATCTTTGCAAGTTATTTACGTTTGGTTTGATCAACTCATATTTTCCAATTTTTACACATAAAGTTCAATAATTGAATTTAAAAATAACCATCATTTAGTCAAATAACTACAAAACATAAATAACATCTGGTGGTGATTTTATAGGAAAGTGAAAAAATTGTAGTCGCAACCGCCAGATGTAACTAGTCGTAAAACAATTATTTTAGCAGTTTTTCATTAATTACAGGAGAACTAATTAAGTAAATAAAATTATTTTTGTTCTGGTCGCACCGCATATTATTTGTCTAGTTTTTAAGACCAAAAAGTCTGAAATGTGTCGTAAAACGCCCGAGCTATGGAGCGTTACATACATACATACATACATACAGACAAAGTGACATGGCTTTTTTTTCTGCGTATGCGATTATTAGCTTCGCCCTTCGGGCTCGCAATTATGTATCATGTAGGGGAAAGCGGGGTTGGATGGGACAGGGGTTGGATGGGACAGGGGTTGGATGGGACAGAGGGGTTATCCCATAGAAGTAATAGTTGGAAATTTTAAAAAAATTGTGAGTGTATGCATCATACACATATTAATACGGGGCTAAAAGGAATTTTTCTTGTCATTAGAGGAACTTACATAAAACCCCTCTGTGCCATCCAACCCCTGTCCCATCCAACCCCGCTCTCCCCTGTGATGTATCAGGGAAAAGCCATAAAATCAATGGGTGAAAATAATTTAGTGTCCCTGACTGTTATAAATTTTAATCAATCGGAAGGAAAGTTAAGTTTTTGAAATTGGTATTCGCTAGGAACTCAATGGCAGAATGGATAACGCATCGGAACAAGACAGAAGTGAATCACTAACTTGTACCATGGACATTTCATCAGACCATCATCGAACGGAAGTGGATCTAATCTAGGAATATGTATATCTTCTTAATATGTATATCTTCTTTAAGTCTTTATATCTATTATATAAATTTTGCGATTATTTGAACAGTATTTAATAAGAAAAATATATATAATTCGTTTTTTTTGCGTGAGAAATGTTTATAGATTAGCTAAATGCAGAAAATTAGCAAGTAGATTAAAGCAAATAAATCAACACTCTTTTCTTACTAATTTTGTTTGTTTTTTCTTTTTAGTTTCTTATAGTCTTATTATAAGTTAAAAGAGGAACAACAATGAAAACATCGGTCAACAGAAATTTAAAAAAAATAATCATGTAAGTATCTCATCGGCAGAATATGTTATTATGTATCATGTAGGGGAAAGCGGGGTTGGATGGGACAGGGGTTGGATGGGACAGAGGGGTTATCCCATAGAAGTAATAGTTGCAAATTTAAAAAAAATGGTGAGCTTATGCATCACACACGTATTAATACGGGGCTAAAAAGAATTTTCCTGTCATTAGAGGAACTAACATAAAACCCCTCTGTGCCATCCAACCCCTGTCCCATCCAACCCCGCTCTCCCCTGTGATGTATCAGGGAAAAGCCAGAAAATCAATGGGTGGAAATAATTTAGTGTCCCCGACTGTTATAAATTTTAATCAATCGGAAGGAAAGTTAAGTTTTTGAAATTGGTATTCACTAGGAACTCAATGGCAGAATGGATAACGCATCGGAACAAGACAGAAGTGAATCACTAACTTGTACCATGGACATTTCATCAGACCATCATCGAACGGAAGTGGATCTAATCTAGCAATATGTATATCTTCTTTAAATCTTAATCTCTATTATTTAAATATTTGTGATTATTTGAACAGTATTAAATAATAAAAATATATATAATTCGTTTTTTTGCGTGAGAAATGTTTATAGATTAGTTAAATGCAGAAAATTAACAAGTACATTAAAGCAAATAAATCAACACTCTTTTTTTACTAATTTTGTTTGTTTTTTCTTTTTAGTTTCATATATTCTTATTATAAGTTAAAAGAGGAACAACAATGAAAACATCGGTCAACATAAATTTAAAAAAAATAATCATGTAAGTATCTCATAGGCAGAATATGTTAGTCTTAACCTCTATTATTTAAATTTTTGCTATTATTTGAACAGTATTTAATAAGAAAAATATATATAATTCGTTTTTTTTGCGTGAGAAATGTTTATAGATTAGCTAAATGCAGAAAATTAACAAGTACATTAAAGCAAATAAATCAACACTCTTTTTTTTACAAATTTTGTTTGTTTTTTTCTTTTTAGTTTCTTATATTCTTATTATAAGTTAAAAGAGGAACAACAATGAAAACATCGGTCAACATAAATTTAAAAAAAATAATCATGTAAGTATCTCATAGGCAGAATATGTTAAGATAGAAAAGCAAGCTTATCAGCTCGCCGCGAAGGGATAATCGTAAGCCAGTTGAAAACTGTCTTAAATGAAAAATTCAGGGCCTATGATTAAGTCGGACTTATTCACAATTCACGCTTTTTTTCACAGACTTTTTGGTCTTAAAACGGGATTTTTCTGACACAGTTCAATATCCTTGCAAGTTATTTACGTTTGGTTTGATCAACTCATATTTTCCAATTTTTACACATAAAGTTCAATAATTGAATTTAAAAATAACCATCATTTAGTCAAATAACTACAAAACATAAATAACATCTGGTGGTGATTTTATAGGAAAGTGAAAAAATTGTAGTCGCAACCGCCAGATGTAACTAGTCGTAAAACAATTATTTTAGCAGTTTTTCATTAATTACAGGAGAACTAATTAAGTAAATAAAATTATTTTTGTTCTGGTCGCACCGCATATTATTTGTCTAGTTTTTAAGACCAAAAAGTCTGAAATGTGTCGTAAAACGCCCGAGCTATGGAGCGTTACATACATACATACATACATACAGACAAAGTGACATGGCTTTTTTTTTTCTGCGTATGCGATTATTAGCTTCGCCCTTCGGGCTCGCAATTATGTATCATGTAGGGGAAAGCGGGGTTGGATGGGACAGGGGTTGGATGGGACAGGGGTTGGATGGGACAGAGGGGTTATCCCATAGAAGTAATAGTTGGAAATTTTAAAAAAATTGTGAGTGTATGCATCATACACATATTAATACGGGGCTAAAAGGAATTTTTCTTGTCATTAGAGGAACTTACATAAAACCCCTCTGTGCCATCCAACCCCTGTCCCATCCAACCCCGCTCTCCCCTGTGATGTATCAGGGAAAAGCCATAAAATCAATGGGTGAAAATAATTTAGTGTCCCTGACTGTTATAAATTTAATCAATCGGAAGGAAAGTTAAGTTTTTGAAATTGGTATTCACTAGGAACTCAATGGCAGAATGAATAACGCATCGGAACAAGACAGAAGTGAATCACTAACTTGTACCATGGACATTTCATCAGACCATCATCGAACGGAAGTGGATCTAATCTAGGAATATGTATATCTTCTTAATATGTATATCTTCTTTAAGTCTTTATATCTATTATATAAATTTTGCGATTATTTGAACAGTATTTAATTAGAAAAATATATATAATTCGTTTTTTTTGCGTGAGAAATGTTTATAGATTAGCTAAATGCAGAAAATTAGCAAGTACATTAAAGCAAATAAATCAACACTCTTTTCTTACTAATTTTGTTTGTTTTTTCTTTTTAGTTTCTTATAGTCTTATTATAAGTTAAAAGAGGAACAACAATGAAAACATCGGTCAACAGAAATTTAAAAAAAATAATCATGTAAGTATCTCATAGGCAGAATATGTTATTATGTATCATGTAGGGGAAAGCGGGGTTGGATGTGACAGGGGTTGGATGGGACAGAGGGGTTATCCCATAGAAGTAATAGTTGCAAATTTAAAACAAATTGTGAGCTTATGCATCACACACATATTAATACGGGGCTAAAAGGAATTTTTCGTGTCATTAGAGGAACTTACATAAAAGCCCTCTGTGCCAGCCAACCCCTGTCCCATCCAACCCCGCTCTCCCCTGTGATGTATCAGGGAAAAGCCAGAAAATAAATGGGTGAAAAAAATTTAGTGTCCCTGACTGTTATAAATTTTAATCAATCGGAAGGAAAGTTAAGTTTTTGAAATTGGTATTCACTAGGAACTCAATGGCAGAATGGATAACGCATCGGAACAAGACAGAAGTGAATCACTAACTTGTACCATGGACATTTCATCAGACCATCATCGAACGGAAGTGGATCTAATCTAGGAATATGTATATCTTCTTAATATGTATATCTTCTTTAAGTCTTTATCTCTATTATATAAATTTTTGCGATTATTTCAACAGTATTTAATAAGAAAAATACATATAATTCGTTTTTTTTGCGTGAGAAATGTTTATAGATTAGCTAAATGTAGAAAATTAGCAAGTACATTAAAGCAAATAAATCAACACTCTTTTTTTACTAATTTTGTTTGTTTTTTCTTTTTAGTTTCTTATAGTCTTATTATAAGTTAAAAGAGGAACAACAATGAAAACATCGGTCAACAGAAATTTTAAAAAAATAATCATGTAAGTATCTCATAGGCAGAATATGTTATTATGTATCATGTAGGGGAAAGCGGGGTTGGATGGGACAGGGGTTGGATGGGACAGGGGTTGGATGGGACAGAGGGGTTATCCCATAGAAGTAATAGTTGCAAATTTGAAACAAATTGTGAGCTTATGCATCACACACATATTAATACGGGGCTAAAAGGAATTTTTCGTGTCATTAGAGGAACTTACATAAAAGCCCTCTGTGCCAGCCAACCCCTGTCCCATCCAACCCCGCTCTCTTCTGTGATGTATCAGGGAAAAGCCAAGGGTGAAAAAAATTTAGTGTCTCTGACTGTTATAAATTTTAATCAATCGGAAGGAAAGTTATGTTTTTGAAATTGGTATTCACTAGGAACTCAATGGCAGAATGGATAACGCATCGGAACAAGACAGAAGTGAATCACTAACTTGTACCATGGACATTTCATCAGACCATCATCGAACGGAAGTGGATCTAATCTAGCAATATGTAAATCTTCTTTAAATCTTAATCTCTATTATTTAAATTTTTGCGATTATTTGAACAGTATTTAATAAGAAATATATATAATTCTTTTTTTGTGTGAGAAATGTTTATAGATTAGCTAAATGCAGAAAATTAGCAAGTACATTAAAGCAAATAAATCCCAATACCATGGAAGAGGAACAACAATGAAAACATTGGTCATCATAAAATTTTAAAAAATATTCATGTATGTATCTCATAGCCAGAATATGTTATTATGTATCATGTGTTATGTATCAGGGAAAAGCCAGAAAATCAATGGGTGACAAAAATTTAGTCTCACCGACTGTTATCAATTTTAATCAATCGGAAGGAAAGTTTAGTTTTTAAAATATAAAAGCAGACGGTTCTCGAACAAAGGATTGTACCTACGTTAAGTGTCAAGCGTTATAAAAATTTTCGCTCTGCTATCGGTTGCAGTGGTGCGCATCGGCGTAAACTGCGCACGACTTTTTACTCGACTACTACTTTTTGGTTGGAATAACATCTATAGCGGTATATGACGGCAGGCCATGGTGGGGTTATAGATGAATTGTTTCGCCCTGCTTTTGCGCCAGAGCCGAAAGGGACAGGAGAAGAATTTTAGGACACAATTACGGCATACCCACAAAGGTTAAACTTCATGGCCGTTTTCGCGATATGATTTTTTATTTTTAAATTCTAACTACGAAATGTTAACTTAGAACTTAAACGTACTTAAATGTTGACTAAGAATAGTGGAAACTTCAAATTAGAAGGAAAGAGGTAATTTCCAATCAAAGGTCGCAAAGATCATAAAAGAGTAAGTAGAATTTGAGGAAGAAATGCTAACATTTTTAGCCAAAACGAATATCACTCTAGCTTGACTTTAGATCAAGCATCTCTTCAGGTACTCAATTTCTGAAGCGCCTAATTACCAACTGGGAATCTCGGTTCAATGAATACCTCGCGAAATGGGTCATGGGTATTTAATGCCTGGATTCACTAGAGCTTGACGTGTCACGACTACATATTCATTCGCCAGTAACTGCACCAACACATAATGGATACAGTTGCCAAAAGACACAACCGACTACTTTATATTAGGGATAGATGCTATATATACTGTTCTTTACTTCCGGTATTAACGATGGTGTTTGGGGATTCTTTAATCGCGTTTATAAACATGTGGATAAATTGATTAGATTGTTTTTCAACTTAAATTTTTTATTTTATTGTAATAGACGTAAGGCTCATTTAAAAGAATTGAAGTTTATTTATTCTTTTATTTCGAAATTCAGTAAATAAAAATGACTAAGGATTACCCAATTGTTACACAGAAACTCCTAGCGGCTAATGGCGACAACTTTTTTTAACACAACGCTTACCCAGCGCTTACCATGTTTTGTTTGTCTTAACATGAATCAAACGGTGATTTATGCAACAAATAACTGCATTAATTTGAAATATTTAAATATATAAAATAATGAAATTAAAAAAAAAAACGTTCTTGTGGCTTGTAACTCGCTAATTCTTTTATGATACCGACAAAAGTCGTTGAAATCTTGCGCCAATCAATTGATGTGTTTAAATATCGATCGACAATTGGACAAGGCGGCGATAATCATATTTGTATTATAATAGACGTGCTTTTCCATCATACAAATGTTTTTCAATCATATCATAACAGCATTCTTATATAAGATATAATGGGGGGGGGGAGGGTTGCCAGGAGTCTTTTGTTTTTTGGAGGGAGGAGGAGAGTTTGGTATAATGAAGAGGAGGGGGGATTATATGACATGCGGATTTTTTAAAATCTGTGCATCGGATTGAATACGAGAGCTTCCATCTTTGACACGAAGCGACTCACGGCTCAATCACAATTGAAGAGAGAGGTAATAATAAATTGAATGAAAGAAGGTGGTGGTTGTTGTAGAGCATCGGTGTCTAATCAAGAAATCAGTGCAAATTGAAAGCGGCGGCGTACACGGAGGATACTCAAAGGGAGAAAATATTTTGAATAATAATAATAATAAACATGTAACCTTATATAGAGCTGGGGGAGAGAGAGAGCTAATTTAAAAAAAAACAAGGGAAAAAAAAGAATTGAACAAAACACACCTATGACACATTGTACATAATTTGCTGCTGCTTAGCTACATACGGTCAAATAATCTACAGCAAGAAACGAAGCGAAAATCCCACCGAGACGAAATTTTGTTTTTTGTTTTGAATTTTTTTGAAGTTGTTCAATAGTTGATGTAGCGATTTGGGGCTCCTCATTTTATTTGAAAAAAAGGCCAGGATCCTTTAAATCTTTTTTTTTTTATTGTTACGTTCATTCTCCATCAATGGCCGAATCGACCGAGTAGCGGCTGGTGACTACGCTCTTGCTCTTAGGAGCGCACTGGCTGCTACGGCCGCCGCTCTTCGGCGCCAAGGAGGTTCCACCTGCGGGAGAAGAAGAAGAAGAACAGCCGTTGGTTATTAGGGCGGGGCTGTTATAGAACTCGTCGTCCTCCTCCTCCTGGATCAGGGTGGGCATGTGGGTGCCGGACAGGAGCGTCGACGAGTGGTTGGAGCAATCGCTGATGCCACTGTCGCTGCGGTCGGCGTAGTAGACCCGCCGAGACGAGCTGGCGCTGACCGGGCCGCTGCTCCTGTCCGACATCAAGTCCGTAACGGGCAGACTGGGACTCCGGCTGCGAGCGATGCCGGGAGTCGACGAGCCAGACGACTGGCAGGGGTGGGTCACGACGGGCAGACTTGGACTACGGATGCGGGGGCTAGTGGCCGGGTCGGCTCCGTTGGTCGGCGCCGTCAGCGACGAAGTCGCCAGCCGCGAGCCGCTGCCGCCGGACGAGCCGCTAAAGACCGAGCCGTGTTCCTCCTCGCACAGCGAGTCCATTCGCGACGAACGGCGGCCGGTCGACGACGACGACGAGTTGCGTCGAGAGGCGGACGACAGGCTGGCCATTCGACCCAGGGCTCGGATAGCCGTTCCCGTTTTCTAATTTTTTTAAGAAATCAAACGCATGCCGGATGCAAATGGAGGTTTAACATGCAAATTGTTTCATGCTTCCAACACACTGGACACACGTAAAAAGGAAAATTGCCAATCGTACCTGCCACTTGCGACGGATGATGAATTTCTTGAGCCGGTCCGTGGGCAGTTTGACGGAATTCATGGTCTGTTTGGCCTGGGCCAGCCACTTGTGCTGGAGGCAAGTCTCAGCCGACAACCGCAGTCTGTTTTAAAATTCGGGCGGGAAATTTTCAAATTTCAAATGAAGGAAAAAGAATTGAAAATTTTTTTAAATTTTTACTCTGGCCGTTTGACGAGCAGCGACGAAATGAAATCCTTGGCGTCGGACGAGATGGCGGCGAAGGCGTCGTCGTCGAAATCGTAATCGCTCGAAGTGATGTTGGCAAACGTGTCGGCGTCGTTGTCGCCCATAAACGGAGATAATCCCGATAATCTGAATAAATCAAAAATTTTAATATAAATTAAGCGATGAAAAATAATTGTTTTCAAATATTCTTACAAGACGTAACAGACGACTCCGAGCGACCACATGTCGGTTGCGCAACCAATGGGCTCATAGCTAACGATTTCGGGGGCGATAAATTCGGGAGTGCCGAAAAGGACTCGCACCGGAGTGTCCGGGTCCAACTGCCGGGCCAGACCGAAATCGATCAACTTGATGCGATGCGAATTCGGGCTTTGACAAAGGATATTTTCCGGCTAAATCAATCAGCAAGAAATAAATTTTAAAAAGATATTAAATTATCGGAAGTGAAAGCGGAAATACCTTCAGATCCAGGTGGACGATACTCTTCGAGTGCATGTAACCGACTCCCTGGCAGATTTGTCGCATGAAGAGGATGCAATCGCGTTCCGTCAGGGTGAAATCATCGGCCACGACGCGCTCGAACAGTTCCCCGCCGGAAATGCTGTAATGGTTTGTTGTTTTTTTTAATTAGAACCGGAAGTGATGTAACAAACCGGATATGTGTCTAAATATTTATAGATTATATTAGCGTAGAATTATTTACTATTCGGTGACGAGGACGATTTCTTTGGGACAGTCGTAAGCGGCCGCCAGCTGCAAGAGTTTTGGGTGTTGCAACTTGTTCATGATGGCCACCTCCTGGTAGACTTTCTCGCGGTCGGCCGCCTTGATGCATCTCACGTATTTAGCGGCCCTTAGAGCGCCACTGGCCCGGTCCACCAGCCGGTAAACGACTCCGAAACGGCCTTTACCCAACTCTTCGTGAACCGAGTACTTTTCCTGAATTGGTTTGAATTGTTTAATTTCGTTCAAAAATGAAATTTAGAATGCAGATTTAATTGTTTAACGTAAATTGGTTTGTTTTAGAAAATTACCAGAAAGTGGGGTTCACCCGGTTGAACGGTGACGTGACAGTGTTCGAATTGGGGGGCTTGAGACTCGTCAGAATCATCGTTGTCTTGGTCGTAGTCGAGCTCGTCCTCTGGCCGCCCGTCTCGGCTGCTGACCTGCCGGTGGAGGTCCTTCTCCTCGCGGTGATGGTGATGGTCGACGACGACGGCCTTGTCTCGCCTCTCAGCCACCAGCGGCGGCTGGTAGAAGAGCGGGTCAGACGGGCAGCTCGGCTCGCTGCTGCCGTGAATGTTCTTGGCCCGGACGCGAAACTGGTAAGTCCTCAGAGGCGCCAGCCCGTGAATCACGTACGAGGTCGAGTTGCACCTTGACAAGAGAAACAGAAAAATCAGAAAAAAAAAACATCAACTACAAATTGGATTTTCTCGTCGTTTCTTTTCTTTTCTTTCATTTTCAGAGAACAAAAAAGGACGCGACGACATTACATTACAACTATGCAAATCTTTCAGACACGCGATGCTCTTCGACAGCAGCACCGGCCGTCGGGGCGCCATCAACGCGCCCCAAACGGGCAGAGAGTCGAAGGCAATTCGATTTTGGCGCCTTTTTTTTGTGTCTATTACGTCAAGTTAGATGGGATTGGTTATTTTTGTTTTTTTGTGTAGGTGCATGTCCGTGTGCAGACTCGATTTTACATATTCATTTATGGAAACAATGTTCTTCTTCTTCTTTTACGATTGAAAAAAAAGTGATGGGTTTTTTTTAATTACTCGGAGGTGAGGACCCTCCACGACTGGCCCGTTTCGCAGATTTCCACCAGGTAGCCGGTGATGACCGAGCCGCCGTCGTAGACGGACCCGTACCAGGTCAGCGTCAGGCTGTCGGCTTTCACTTCGCAGATCGTCGGCTTACCACCAGGATCCGGCGGCCCTAAACAACAACAAAAATTAACAAAAAACACACAAATGTAACGAAACACAAAATGAAATTCCGTTTTGGATATTATACAACACAGCAGACAAAAAAGCTTTTCAAATAATAAAAAAATATTTCGGACATGAGTCAACATTATTTTTTTATTATTTGTTCCAGCCACCCACGGACGGCCACACACAATGTATAGCCGGATATTTGATGAATTTTTTTTTTGGAGGGGGGGGGGGGTCTCATACCTTCGACGGCCAGCGAGGCGTAGTGGCAGTCCATGCCGAACGTGTTTTCAGCCATGACGATGTACTTGCCGCTGTCGTCGGCCGTGATGCCGTGCAAACTGAGTGACGCCATCCCGTCCGCCTGTCTCATCTCCACTCGGTCGCTTTCCACCAGTTCCTTGCCCTGACACAATCAAAATCAAATAAATAAACAAACAAAAAAATGTTAAAATCAATCAGAATTCCAAGCGAAAATAGAAAAAAAAAATGTTTTCTGGTCTGTTGATGAATTGAATGAAATTATCCAGGTCGACTTTCTCCTTGCGTGTCTCTAATATAATAACCCCAGCAAATAAACACAACGAGAGAGAAGAGAAGAGAGGGGGGGGGGGGCTCATCTTGATGACGAGCGTGAGAAAAAAAATCAAAGAAAACAAAAGCCGACGACGTTATATGGCGTGTGCGCCGGCGGCGGCGCCAACCAAACGAAGAAAAACAAAAATTAAAAAAAAAAAAAAAGGCAAGGAGGAGAGAGTGAACGATGGTAATTACATGTGCACAGAGGCCAAGAAAATAAAAGGGCCAGCAGGCTACACACAGAGAGTCTATTATTTAAGAATTAGCGAGAGTTGTTGGCTGTTGTTGTTGTGTTACCCCTTTTAGCCAGCGAACGGTGGGTTCTGGCCGGCCGATGATGAGCGCTTCGAGTAAAACGGTCGAGCCGATCAGGGTGGAGACGCTGACGGGTCCCTTGACGATCTGGGCCGCCACTTGGAACGGGTTGTCCAGCTCGTCGTTCAACTTGTCAGACTCGTACGTCAGATCCTCTTTGCTGCAGCTGAAGTCCTCCTCCTCTCCGGTCTTATTTTCTTCTTCTTCTTCTTCGGTTTCGTCATCGTTGCGCGTTCGAATCGAGGCCGTGTTGGCGCTCGAGTAGGCCAAGGTCACCGACGCCTCTGCCGACGTCTCGCTAATTGATCAAATGAGAAGAGAACAAAAGAGTTAAAAATTTGTTGAGATAAAAGTGGTGCCCATTGTTTTTGAATTTTGGCGGGTTTTTTTGTTAATTTAAAAATGGCGGGCGAGACTCACTTGAAATGTTTGTCGGCGGGATCGGTGACGATGAGCCGACACCACGACTCGGCGTCGCCGTAGAGGTTGTAAGCCTCGCAAAAGTAGACGCCGCTGTCGTGAGTGAACGGGTCGGCCAGACGGAGGGCGTAGCGGCCGTCGCCGTAGTCCAAGTGCCGGAATTCCGGGCAGTCCACCAGAGGCGAGTCGTTGTGGACCCAGACGACTTTCAATGGCGGCGTTCCTGATCACACAAACAATCCACAACAAAATGGCCAATCACTCACTCACTCACACTCAGCCACTTTGCACTTTGTTGGTCTGTCAGATTCGATTGGCTCACCTGTGAGAAGGACCTGCAATTCGACTGCGTCTCCCTCGTTGACTCGCATGCGACTGGGCAATTTGGTGACGAACGACACCGGTCGATCGGTAGCGGCGGCGGCGGCGTCACTGGCACCCGATCCGTCCATGTCCGACGTGGCGTGATATCTGGGACGCACCAGACGACAAAGAGAACAAAAAGAACCCAAAAAGTGTCGGGTGTTAATTCGTACGTCAATTGTTTCATTCCCGCCATCGATGACGACAAAAGAGACCCCAATTATCGTTGAGTGGGGGTGGGACTACGTAACTCAATAGCACTTGGGAAGAAATCAGAAATGGATGATGAAAACTAAGAGAAACAGAGAGAAATTTTTGTTTTCTTCTTTTCAGTTTGGTAATCATTGGCAAAGTGATTAAAAGAAAAAAAAAGGATTTTGTTTTTTTGTCTTTGGTTTTTAATTGCGCAAGGTAAATGACCTCGCCCGTAGCGAGCGCTCGTATAACCAAAGAGAGTCTCGTCTCGTCTCTCTCTCTAACCTTTTCCTATATACACCGGAGCCCAAATTATCCGCGCAGAAACGAATAAAAGAAAATGGCGTTAACATTTCACCCACGAGTGAGAGAAGAGAGAAGAAGCTGAATAGGATTTTTTTACGATTTCCAGTTGGAAGATAATTGACGAGTTTGAGTTTTTTTTTTTCTAATTGCAACCTGCGACCACAAACGAAGAGAGAGAGACGAAAATAGAAGTCGTCGTTCTGGGATGATTACGTTTTTATTTGATTGGGAATTGATTGTAATTTTTGAAATAATTATTTTTTGGAGGTTTTTTTTACGATTTCGAAAAATGGCGAAAAAATTGAATTGAAATAAAAAAATTTATTGATTTTTTTTATTACCGGCCACCCGAACGCGGAGTGGACGTGCCGCGGAGGTAACTGGCTCCCGAGAGACCCAAAGTGCGGCCGGCCAATCTGGAAGCGCTGGATCCGCTCAGAGCCGAGTAGTAAGTGCCTCTGCCGGCGGTGGCTGCCGATCCGGAGCGGATGAATCCGGCCGAGCGACTGCCGCTGGATCGACTCAGGATATCCAGACGGGCGTTGGCCTGGATCCTTCCTAATTCGTTCTCCACCGTGATCCTGTACAAACCGGCATCCTTCGCAAATTCAAATTCAAAGAAAAAAGAAAAAAAATGAAAAAAGAGAACACACGCGTGAATGAGAAATCCAGAACGGAAACCGAGTGTCACATTGAATTTCATTTCAACCGCAACATTGATCAATTGAGTCCGGAAATTCCGCCATAGAAAAAAAAATCCTTTTTTAACAACTTGTAGAAAAAGCTCGTGGCTTTCTCTCTCGGTGTAGTAATCACGCAATAATGTGACGTCATCATTACAAATCACAAACAAAAAACGACGATAAAGTAGGACAAGGTTAAAAGGCCAATTAAAAATAAATCACGAAATGTATTTGTTTGTTTTTGGAAAAGCTGCGGGAAATTTGAAATAGAAAAAAATGAAAAAATTAAAAAAGAAATTCTACCTCGCTGGTCACGTTGCGGATCTCGAGGACGCGGACGTCATCTCGCTCCTCGATGCGGACCCGTCCGGCCGGCGTGATGGACTCGGGTTTGATGGCGATGTTGTCGCGGTCCCAGGTGACGCGGGGCGACGGGTTGCCGCCGACGTTGCACTGGAATCGCACCGTCTCGCCCGTCTCGGCGATTTTATTGTGCGGCACCGAATAGAATTTCGGCGGCACTTTGCGCACGCGCCCGCTCTTCGTCTGTTGTTGTTGTTGCTGCTGTTGTTGCTGCGTCGCAGTTTCTGGGAAATAAATAACAAATCAATTCAACCGAGGAATGAAACGATTGCCTTTGTTTCAAATTGGTTTGAAATCAAAATCAAATTTTTCTTACTGGAATTGATGGGCGAGAGGGAGCGGATCGTGCGTGAGGGCGTGGTGCGCGGAGTGGCGCGTGCCGACACAGTGCCGGCCGGTCTCGAGTCCAGCTGAACCATCAGGTCGTTCTCCTTATCGTCAGCCACTGTTGTTATTTCCAAAGGGGGGGGGTTGCAACAATAATAATAAAAATGTTGAAACAATTGAACAGATTGAAGGGAAAATAAAACAAAAGGCCGTTTTTGTCCAGTTTTTTTATTTTTATTGACGGCCGGCGTAAAAATAAGATTACCATCGACGATGAGGCAGGCGGATGTGGAGTCGCTGCCCAGCTCGTTGTAGGCCACGCAGGTGTACTCGCCTTCGTCTTCCGGGTAGACTCGGCCGATGGAGAGCCGGGCCACGCCCTCGTTGGCGTTCACCTCCGTCGAAAAGTCTTTGCACAACCGCAGGAGCTGCGAAATAATAATCAACATATAGTACCCGGAATTCAATTTCCAATTGAATTAATATAAATGGGATTCGATTAAAATACCTTGCCGCCTCTTTGCCAGTGGACTTGGAGTGTACCGGCCGCTTCAGGCTGGCCGTTGAAGCGACATTCGAAGGTGACCGTGTCGCCGTCACAGCAGCGCAAGTGTCTCAACGGCTGGACGACCTTAGGCGCCGTTAGGACGCCACTAGTTAAAACAAATCAAAATCAAAATTTAAAAAATGCCCAAAATTGGATCGGCTGGGAAAACCCGTCGTCCTCATTAACCCCCCATAGACGACAGGTACAAGCCTTTAGGGGTTGAGCTGCCGCGTGATTCAGAGAGCGCAGAGAGCCAATTAGATCGATGAATAAGACCATCTCTTTTTTTTTTCTTTTTCTTTTCTTTAATGACAACACATTCACGACCCTTTGCGCGGACGTAACAGATATCCCGCGAATATGGCCATAGTCTATATTTTCTCTCTCTCTCTGACACACTGTCTATGCAAATGAGAGCGCGACTCACGCGTGTATACATATAGTTAACGGGCCACAGAGCCGAGTTTCTATTTCCCTTCGCCGCTGCGAATGCCAAGAGAATGAAAGAGACGCGAGAGAAAGGTTGTTTTTTTTCTTCAACTTTCCCTTTTCTGGAGTATAAATTGACTAGAGCCTGTTATATAGAGAACTATCTCTCTCTCTCAGAAACACACAACAATGTTTCGTAGAGAGTTTTAGCTAGAGTTGGCCACATTTTTTTTTCTTTTTTTCTCGGCATCTCCACAATTGGCCCCGGCTGTTTTGTGAGACTCTTTTCGCTGGATTTATTTTTTCCGAGAACGAAACACGAGAGACACTTCCAAGGTTTTCTTTTTCTCCCACAGTTTCAAATGAGGCAATGATAGGAGCTGTCGCCTGTATAGACCAACACGTACCCGAGTGTCGTCGAGTGTCCAGTCGAAGATCCAGCGGTTTCTTGTTGTCTACCTTGGCGGCCTTGTCCTGGAAAAAAAAATACAGAAATAATATAAGAATCAATGCACATTTTTTTAGGGAAATGTTCGACTCCTCCTTGTACGTCTCATTTTGCCAGCCCATCCTTCTTATTTATATCGGTCAAATATAAACGGAATTTTTGAAACAAATTTGCATCTCCTTCCAGTGGATCGGAGGGAGAAAAACAATTTCAAATTCGGCGGGAAATTTGAAATCGAATTGAAACGAAAAAATCTTAAAAAGAAGACAGTGATGAATCGGTGGTCCGTTGCTAAACAAGCCCCCAAAAGACGTCAGGGGGTTTTTGTTGTTGTTGTTGTTCCTTTTTTTCGGTTAACAACAACAACAGAACCCATTGTTCTTCTTTTCCTTCTTTTTTTTTGTGAGTTAGAAAAACAAGAGCCCCGAATATACTGCTATGACCTCATCTGGGCTATTTTGGACGAGGAGGTCTACACAGTCTAGATTGCGTTCGAACGTCAATTAAGATGATGACACAGAAAAGAAATGTGGCTCGGCTAATCATTATGCTACGCGGCGGGGGGTTGCGCGCAGCATCGAGAAGTGATTTAAAACACTGGGCGCGATAATGAACATCAGCGAGACGCATCTAGCTATACCTGCATTGCGTCATTAGGCGGATATATGTATATTAAACAGGGAAAGTAAAAAATGAAAAAAAAAAAAAAAAAAATAGACTGTATAGTGAGCCCTGGCTAATTATCAAGTAGGTCGTCATTTGTCAAATGTCTACAATCAGCGATGGAATTTTTTTTTCTTTTTTTTTGCCTAGCCAGAAATGATTCACATTATTACATACGAGGGGGGACAGCAGCTAATGAACCAAAAATATACGTGGTAGATTTGAAAACCCCCAAAGAAAAATAACAATTTTAGAAAATTAGAATGAATAGATATGTAACAAGATGGTTGTTAGACTGGCTCATTATCAATTCGTTCGCTTCCTCCTACTGAAGCGGAGGCCAGCCAAACCGAGCCAAACGTTCACTGGATTATGCACATAAAAATTTTATCATCGAGCTACGACTCCTGCGAAACTGTGGTCATATGAAAATTTTGGTTTTTCTTTTTGGTGCAAGGAAAAAAGAATTGAAGGAGTCATTTTGGGACACAGTTACGGATATACAGAATATCCGCAAAGGTTAATCATCTTGGCCATTTTCACGTTATTTTTTTAATTTTGAAATTCGAATTACAAAATAGAATAGACTTATATGTTAGACTTGACTAGAAAGGAGACATTCAAACAAAACGACAATATATTTGTTCGCCGGTAACTGACTAACTGTGTACCCAAAATGGATATACAGTTGACAAAAGACACCACCGATTAGGTATTTTTGTTACGGTAGCTATTTATGCTATTCTTTACTTCCGTAATCGACGATGATGTTTAGGGGGATCTTTAATCGCAGTTATTATTTTGCTGTTCAATCATTTTTTTCAACTTTAATTTCAAAGTTTATTTTAATAGACGTAAAGCTTATTTAATAGAATTAAATTTTACTGGAAATTTTATTTGAAAAATTACAAAATAAAAATGGCTAGGTTTTAATCACGGTTATGGTTGATCATTCAACTTTTTTTCAACTAATTTTAAATTTTATTTTAATAGACGTAAAGCTCATTTAACAGAATTAAAGTTTACTGATTATTTTATTACGAAATTCAGTTAATTAAAATAACCAGGGATTACCCTATCTGTTATCATTGCCTACCCAAGAACTCCTAGCAGCTGATGTCGGCAACAACTTTTTTGAACACAACGCTCGCGAGTGTTTTGTCTTAAGACGAATTGTAATTGATCAAACGGGGATTTAATGCAATAATTATTATGGAAATATTAAATAATCTAATTTTCATCGAGACTGAAGTGCTAATGCCAAATGAGTTTTTCGCGTTTTAAAAATTTTTGTTTAAAAAAATCATTTTATAAAATTTCTACAATCAGCGATGAATTTTTGCTTTTATATTTTGTTTTGTAGCCAGATTTCATCCACATTATTATCACCTACGATGGGGAACAGAAGCTAATGAACCGAAAATATCCGCGGCAGATTAAAAAAAAAAGCCATCCAAATAAAAATTTTAGAAAATGAGAGAATGAATAGATACATGTACAGATAACAAGAGGATAATAGAAATGTGGACTGGCTCGTTATATCAATTCGTTCTTCCTCCTGCTGAAAAGGGGGAGGCCATCATCATCATTGGTATAAGGAGACGGACAAGAGAAATCAGAGAGTCTCCTCTATCATCGTGTCAAGGACTCCCGCACCGTGTGTATGTCTGTGATTCATCCGCCGGACTTTTGTATACGAGTATACGCACGTCGCCCGAGCTTTTTGTATTTTCCGAATTGGATTGCGCTGTCCGCATTCCGCTCTTTGACTCTCTCGTCCAGCCATCAAGGTCCGACAGATAGCCCAGCAGTACCTATGAGTCACACACCCGCTCGCCTGCGTACCTCTTTCACGTTAACTCCTCGTCGCAGCAGCCCGGGAGGATCGCGAAAAAATTGCATACACACTCGAGCTATACGCTGAACCCCCCCATCTTTTTATGCGACATTATTCCGCGCATATCTCTGGCTCTCGTTTCACCTTCACCTCGACACCCCAAAAAATCTAAACAACTTTCTTTTCAAAATTCCTTTGAAATTTGTCTATCCTGGATCTTGGCGTCGTCGTCGCCGTCCGCCTTGACGACGCCAGACGCCGTCTCAAATACGCAGTCGCCATTTTGTGGGCGTTTTGCCCGGGAAAATTTCAAATAAAAAATTTCAAAATAAAAAGCGCAGCTAGTCGATCACAATCTGAGATCTATTGCTCGCAGCACGCCATTGCGGCGGGTGTTATATAGATGACGCGGAATGGTTTCCCCGCGGTTTTTTTTGTGTGTGACAAGATAGCCGAAAGGGACAGGATAGAAGGAACAAGAAAATCGTCCGTGACCGATTCTCACGATGATGATCTTTCAAAAAGAAGATGAAAAGAAAAAAAAAGTGGACCGTAACGGCTCATTTCATCGTGTTGTTGTTGTTTCGGTGGTTGTTGGGGCCCCCCCAGGGACCCCACGCGATGTTTCACGCACGCACAAAGTCACACACATGAAAGAAACCAAAAAAACAACAACACGACAGATAGAAAATATATATAAGACGAGAGAAGAACATTACCTGGAGGCGATTAAAAAATGAGAGGGAAAAGAATATAAGCTCTACATCTGCTTTCTAACTCGTTAATTCATTTCATCTTATTTGAATAAGAGTCGAGAAAAAGAGAAGAGCGAGGCCCCCCCCAATTGAATCCTCATTTCGTTGTGGGGCTGGCTGTTAGATTATAATGAGTCTTTCATCCCATTTTCATCACTACGTGTGCTGTGTGTGCCCGCCAGCAGCGGGTCATTGAGGAACAGAGAAGAGCATCAGCCACACCATCTGGCCGGCCAGTAGATGCAGCGCTTCATCGGTCACAGCACAAATGAAAACGCCAAGAAATGAATCATCTAATTGAACGCAACAGCTCAAAAAAGCGCCGGTGGGCGCTCGACCGAATATTTGGCAGCCGTTATTACATATTGAATCCCAAATTGAAATGATTATTTTGGGGAGGGATATAGAGACCGCAGGGGATGCCGGGCCCGTTTCGATAAATCACCGATATAAACCGATTGATTATATTCGCTCAAGGATGTTATTACATTTCGACTTTTCGTTTGTTGAATTCTTTCAAATGTTATGTATGTATTTTCAACCGGATGGAATCTTATATATCGCCGTCACTATGGAAGATATGATAATAATCGACCGTGAAATATTCACAGTTGGCGTTCCTTCCCGCCGTCGTTTGAGAAATTTGTTTTCAACTCCCACAATCGTTGGACGATTGATCGATTTTGAAAGTCGCGGATTTTCCGGGTTCCACCCGCCCCGCGCTTGTTTGTGACGCAACCGCATTGGAGACGGCCAATACAAAATTGGCGGATGGATGCATGGATGGATGAATGGATGGATGGAGGAGAGTCTCTCATATTATTCTTACCGTGAACGTAGACCTGGAGAGAGATGACGGCTTTGGCTTCGCCGTGAACGTTGCGTGCGATGACGGAATAGGCGCCGGTGAAATCCAATTTCACGCAGGGGATCGTCAACTTGTAAACGGGTCCGTCTCCTTCCCGGACAAAGTGATCGGCGTCGTCGTAATAATCCGGCTGGTGAAAATAAAACAAAACAAAAAACAAAAATGATTAATTCATCGAATTTTGATTTTTCAATTGAATTTCGAAATTTAAATTCTGCTGCTCAGAAATTATTTAATAAAGAAAAAGGGGGCCCCGTTACATGTTGTAATTGTGCACGTACGGGGACCCCGGGAGCCCTGGAGCTCGGTCGTGCTGTGGGGGAAGGAGAGAAACCGTCGTCGTCACTTTATATATTTTGGTTTTTGGTTTCTTTTCCAACTCTCCAGCAACTCCCGACGCCGTTTTTCTTATATGCATATCTTTTTTGTTTTGTTTTTGGGGTTGTTGTTTTTAACATGTTCTATTGTTCTCTCTCTCTCTCTTTTGACTATCTCTCGCTCTCTGACGGTGGCTCGGCTATTGTGTTGGGATCCACCGAGAGGAGCTATAGCGAGAAGAGGGAGATAATATTTGCATCTCTTCCCATTTTCCATTTCCCATCGTTTTCATTAAAACGACCACCGCGGCGGATCCTCTCTCTCGTCCCGACTTGATTTTTCCGTCATCCGTCTACGACATGACAACGACGTCGGTGGGCTTATTTGCATCTCAAAAGCCCACCCTTCAAAAAAAATAACAAAACAACCAAAAGAATCGACACGTTGGAATTTTTTTTTTTTCCTTTTCAAAATTCCCGCCGAATAAAAAAAAAGAGAACGGGGGCGCCCAAACAACAACAACACCCAAAAAAAAACTTTTTCCTAAAAAAAAAAGTGGTTTCACTTGAAAAATCGGATAGAAATTGATTTAGTTGTCGGGAAGAATGTCGGGAATGTTATTTCCAATCTCTTTTTTTTGTCGACCGCCCGTTTTCAAGTGGATAGAAATAAATCAAATTTTTTTTTTTTTATATTTTCTGTATGAGTCGAACGCATTGATTTGAGCGGCGGGAATATGCGCCGTCGTTTCGTCAATCAAAAGTAGGACGAGCGGGATTTAAAAAAAAAAAAATAATAATAATAGATTTTTTCTTTTTTTTAAACTTTCGGCAGTTGGCCCCCGCCGGGCATTATTTCTCTCTACACAATTCCCCCCCATCTGCATTGGAGAGAAGATGATGATGATGTGGCACAAGTGCGCGCGTCTATATCTCTCTCGTGTCGTGAGTCCATCGAAGAGAGCCAATCTTCTGGTCTCGGTGTGGTGTTGGTTATGTTGTATAGTATACCCGTCCCGTCCCACCACCTCCCAGTTGTACCTCTCTCTCCGACTCCATGACGACGGCAGGAAACAATAGATCGTGATTGGCAACTTTCCTCTTCTTCTTGTATTCTTGTAAAACGGCGATGGCATCACCATTTTTGCCGACTGCCCCAAACGCGCGACGCAACAAGAAAAGAAGAAGAAGAAGAAGAAGAAGAAGAAGAAGAAGAAGAAGGGGGGGGGGGGAGGTGGAAGCGTGCGTGAGTTCGTGGCAGCGCACGACATGAAAGTGATGAAGAAGAAAAGAAAAAAAGAAATAACTTTTTTTTTGAAGCGCATAACTCTCACGCAAATGTCCCGTATCTTCCCCCCAACCAACCAACCCACCCACCAACCTTTCTATTCAAATGATTCTATTGCGCATATAACAAAAAAATAAATAAAAATACAAAAATCTTTCCTGGCGGCCACAGCGACGACTAGATCGTCGCACCTGTTGTCGCCCGCGCCAATTGAAATCGCTCCTTTTTCTTTTTTCTTTTTCTTTTCTTCGTCATTAAATCATCCGCACCACAGTCCAACCGAAAGAAGAAGAAGAAGAAGTAGACGAGAGTCTGCTGCTAGCGGTGCTCTGTGTTGGGAATGTGTTGTGTGTTGTGTGTGCTAGCGCTCGACATTTATGGCATCAGCGGGAGCAGCAGCAGCAAATAAAGAGAAGAGTTTTGAATTTACGAGTGAAAATGGTTTGGCGGCCTGTTCCACCTGGCCGGGCATTAAATCAAAAGGCGAAAAGGCAAAGGCAAAGAAGAAGAAGAACTTTGGAAAGGAGAAAGCGCACGTTGGCAAAGAGGCCAAATAACCATTTGTATCATCAAAAGGAGCTGCTGGAGAGAGAGAGAGACGATAACTGCGCTCACACAAATTCCCTTTTTAAAGTGACCCCGCGAAAAATAAATAAAAACAGATTCAAATGAACCGCCAAAAAAGATGCTGGTTGTCGTTAAATAAAACAAAAAATGTCGCGGTAGCAGGTGACGAAATCAAAGTGGGTAGAGAAAAGAAAACACGAATTGATCAAAAAAATGTTGTTATAAATTTCTGCTGGTGGCTGTGATGTAACAACAACCAGACGAAAATGGCGACCGCGGTCCATTTCAATTCGTTCGCGCCCCGTGATTTTAAATGATAATAAAAAAATAGCGGCGCCAAGGAAAAAATAATAATAATAATAATAACAACGTATAGAAGAAGTCTAATATCTAACTATAAAATATTTCTATATACATCAGACAGAAAAAGAATTAAAGTCGAAGAAATAATACAGCGGGAGTTGATGAATGGTTGACGGCGCCGTGATGAATTGCGCATATAAACGCACGCACTTTCGCCCCGGAGATAAAACAAAAGAAACAACCAAAAATCCCAAAAGAAAAAAAAAGGGAATTTTTCGGTTTGGAAAATAGATTTATAATCGACCCAGCGCAGCTGATAGAGCCTTTTTGAGCCCTCCAGTGCAACTGTGCACATCCGTATCGAATGAAGAAAAGAAATGGGCCGATCCGGTCGGGAAATGTGAGCGATCACGCACTGCAATCTGCCCAGCGTGTGCCCGTCATTATATTCTCTCGAGACGTGGCGGAACAACGAGAGGAGAAAAACACCTGAATTTTTTCACCAATCATATAAAAATTGATAACTAAACTTCACAATGAAAAGAAAAAAGAAAAAAAAGGGAATTTAGCTACTGGATGCTGGTCGAATCGATTCGATCACGAACAACAACAACAGTGGCCCGTCCTTCTTCTCGTTCGATTCCCAGCAGCAGCACACGCATATGAGCGCAGACCTCGTTTTGGGGAGGTGACGAGAACTGCCGGGGCGTTGCCTTCATTTTTATTTTATTTTGTTTAATTTATTCTTCTTCTTCTTAGCCGCATCAGGTTGTAATAAGACGCATCTGATGATATCGGACATCATCTCTAATTTTTGGTCTTGTTTTCTTATTTTCACGGCCAATTTTTCACGAAATTTTTTGATTTTGTTTGGAAGGGCCACGCCCTATTTGGAAAAAATAAATAAACTGATTGACTCGAGAAACCCAGAAGAAGGCATTTAATAGTATTGAACCATTTTTTCAGAGTGACTTTATCACGTCGGGTTATCTCTCTCTTTCTCTCTCTCTGCGGCGGTCGGGGCGGGCGAATGGGAATCGTCGACATTATGTAACGCGCTTGGGTGTATTACAGATGGACGGATAAATGGCAGGTTCGTGAGTCGTGATGAACGGATCACGTTTGAGGGGGGGAGAAGAGAGCGTTAGCGTAACAGCGGGCGAGGAACAGCACCGACAGAACGTCATCATCTGCCAGTTATCACATCCTCGGCGCCGTTCAACGAGCATTTCTCTCTTCGATGGCAAATAGGAAAGAAAATGGCGCCAAACATTCAAATTTCGAAGGTTGAAATTTTTTGTGTTTTTTTCTTTCTTCTTTCGTTCAATTATGCAACACGTTGTTGTTGTGTGCGGCATTGACAGGGCCGCCTGCGGGACCACATGGAGAGTCGAACATGTTCAGAAAAAGATCCTTGCTCTCAACTATCCCTCGAGCGATTTTCAACCGATTTTCCCCACCAAGTTCGACGTCCATTTCAGTCGTCGCCGAGTGTACAAAAATTGTTATTTCACATACATCCATTTGAAATATATAAATACAGCCTTGCCTTTCACTGCGTGTCGTGGCATAATGAATGATTGGCCAATAACAGATCTGGAATATATACTTGTATGAATTACATTTTCATCCAATAACCGGTTGGTCGATTGAAAATTTCACGCGCGGGAAGCCTATAAATTAATTTGAATCCATGGTGGTAGACATCTCATCTCTCTCTATAATTCCCTTTTGATTTATTTATTTCCTTTGAGTGTAGATTGTCTAACGGGCTGACCTAAATCAGAAACTTAACTGCTGAAGAAGAAGAAGAAAACAAAAACCAAAAGGAACGAAACGAACGAACGTTCAAAACGAATTTGCCTTTTTTATATTGGACGACCTTGTGGGGGACTCGACACCGGCATCACTTATATGGGATTCTTTCCTAAAAACGTCTTTCCTTTTCTGTTTGTAATTTTATTTTTTAAGGAAAAAAAAAATAAGAAAAGAAAAGGGAGAAGGACTTTTTTTCTTTCCAAAGTCTCAAATGAGATCTGCTCATGTCTCATGGTCTCCTGTTCCTATTTACTTAACATCTGTCTGTCTGTCTGTCTGTCTTCTGTCTGTCTGAAAGTCGAAGGAATGATGCCAAAAGGGCGGGTTGATTTGTCGATAGATAATTCGATTTGAAAAAAATATTTGATTCCCGCCTTTTTTGTTTAAAAAAAAAAGCGGGGGATCTGAATTTGTTTTACTTTTCATACTCCCCCACTCGCTAGTAAAAGAGAGAGAAAAGAAATCAAATAGGTGAGGTCGTCGGAGGTGACTCTGTGTCAAAACGCCTCCAGCGCAAGATGATGATTACATACTCTAGCATATTCGGGGTTGTGTGTGTGCGCACTAGAAGGAGGATGTTACAGGGCGTGGCACACGACAGGAAGTTGGGAATATCTCAGCAGAACGGGGCCCCGCAAACACAATTTTTTGAACGCCGAATTCCCTTCTTTATTTTCGTTATTGTGTCGGAGGGAAAGTCTGAAACTCAAACGAGTTACACAATCAGCGACAGTAGCTTATATATTTTTAAATAAATCAAAAGAGCGCGCACGCTCGGTTCGTGACCCTTTTGAAAAAAATTTAAAGTTTTTGAAAAAATATAGTGGCGGCGGCGGCGACGGCGGCGGGCAATTTGCTACCCGCTGATTTATGCACGCGGCCTGAATCTTCTTCTTCTTTCTGCCCCTAGTGGCTCTCAATGGATCCCGGCGAAATCCCGAAGAAATCAAAAAAAAAAAAAAGAGACGCCTTGGCCGCTTTGCCTTTGCTTGGTTTTGGCTGTGTGGCTGTGGGGACGACGGACCTTGGGACCAGTGGAGCGACTAGCGGCCCCGGCCGCTCTGGCTGCTACAGCCAAAAAGCCAACTCGGCACCTTAAATGGTCCGGCGCGCGGGGGTCTATGGAAATGACCATCAAAACGGGAAAAAGTAGAAAGAAAAGAAAAAAAGGGGAAACCTATAGCGCAAAAAAATAAAATAAAATAAAAGGCTCTCTCTTTCTCTCGTCCGTTTTTCCTATCGACCAATATGGAATCAGTCGTCCACTAGTTTGTCTTTCTCTTTTTTTTTTCAGCTGGACTTGTGTGTATATGTGCTGGCCATTCGAATAAAAAAAAATCAGTATATTTTTTTAATCGAATCGATTTCGATATTTTGGAGAAATGACATCACGAAATCCAAAGATAAATCAATTCAACCTGTTTGGTTCTTCGTAACAAAAAAAAAACACATTTTTTTTAACGTAAAAGAAAAAATGCTGGACGGCGAGAGGCGGTGCCAGGTAAAGGGGGGGGGGAGAATTATCATAAGAGACTAATCGATCTATTTGCATCGGTCGTTTGTCAGTTTGGCAGCTTCTTCTTAGCAGCTGAAGTAAGAAAAAAAAGGCCTATCATTTTGATATTTTTTTTCTCTCTCTCTAAAGACTCCTCCCTCTTTAGGTCTTCCTCCCCACAGGGTCAATATTGACCCGGACGCGGGCGCCCAGCTTCGGCCAAAAAGAACCATCATCATCATTATTCCAAAGGGTTTTTTTCACGCAGCAGCAGCAGAGAGAAAAAGAAAGAGAATAACAACTTTCAAAAAATAAAATAAAATTGCTCACGCGTCCGACTAACGTATATACTTGTCAGACGCGGTTATCGATGATGATGACGGGTCTATACCCAGTCCCAGTCCCGTACACAAACCCCCCCTGAAAAAGTCTCCAGTGAACCCGTCAACGTAGATAATATGCTATTCTCTCAAAATATGTCTACGAGATAAATGAGCTATACGGCGGCATACATTATACACAAGTTGATACAGTGAATGAATCACAGACAGAAAAAATCAAATCAAATTGTTGAGTGCATTCTTGTGGGATTGCCGAGAGAGTCTGTCTGGGAGCTAGATAGATAAGTCAGTCAATCAATTCGTTGAATGCGTTTTATTTTTCGATAAGAGTTGAAGTATGTCTATAAGAGACCGTAATCGGGTTCCAATTAACAAATCCGGTCGTATAATCATCGTGGGTATATTATATAGGTGGTATAGTAGGTGGCCACACCCCACCGCCGTCTAGTACGTGGTTGCATGTTATTTAGTCTAATGGCTTTTTTCTTTCCCCGAAAGACTTTTCCAACACTTTGGCCATGGCCAATAATGCCCGTGAATGGGCAAACCGTTGAATTATTTTTGGTCGGAAATTTCAAATCAAAAAGTAGACAAAATCTATTTAATAGCCAGACAGATGGAAATAATCAAACCAGTTTAAGAAAATGGCTGAGCTAGTTAATATACCTAGTATAGGGTCCAGATCAAATTGGGACCCAATTATTTTGTTGTCAGCGTTTTTCAATTCTCATCAAAAATCGTGTCAATAACAGACGGGCATGTTTGTCGGATTAGGCATTCAGTTATTCACGCGCAAATAGTAACACAAGGGCGTTTGGATCTTATTATTTTTATATGTATCTGCGTATAAGAGAAGCGTGTGAGTCACTGCTGGGTTACCTGGCGCGGGTAGTATATATATATACATATAATCTACACACATACTTTTGAAATGCTTTCAATTTTGAGTCTCAATCTGTTTTTTGTGTGCGGTTGCGTTGCCCATGTTTTTTGGCGGTGCATTTTATGTGTTACAAATTCGCTCCAGTGGTTCTCTTCTCGTCACATCTACCCGCCTCCTTTGTGTGTGTGTGTGTGTGTCTATTTCTTTTTTTCAAAATTTCCCTTTTTTCGCCCGCGCTCGAATGAAATTTTTAAAAAAGAATGATTTTAATATTTCCAAAAAAATAAATAAATTTATCTTTTTTTGAATAACAGAAAAATAATAAGAAGAAAAAAACGATCCGGTTTGACGAGAAATCTAAACCGTGTGGCGCCAGACAACCTTTTAAGGTATGTCCACAAAACACATGTACACACAGCAGCAGCACACATGATTCTGGTCGTGGAAAAAAAAAATATCTCGGTCAGAAAAATATTTTCCTTCATCGCGGAAAAAATTAAATAATTTCCAGAAAACATTTTTTTTTTGCGGGAAAATCAAAAATATAAATGAAATGTGATTAATTGTAATTCGAGAGAGAAACCTTCCGCTCATGTTTTTCGGTGTTTTTCGGGTTTTTTGGCTGTTCGTGTAGCTAGGTTGTGTATAGCGCGGCGTCACTTTTTTCTTCCAACGCGCAACACAATATGCAAATGACTGTTTGCTGCGAAGAAGAAGGGGAGGAGAGATGGAGGCGCCTGCCTAGATGGGTATCTAGTTACCCGCAACAGCGTTGTTGGCGCGCGAGCTTCGCTTTTTTCGTTTGTTTTTTTATTATCATTATTTCAACGTTATTTTTATTTTTTCTTCGGAAAAGAAGCGAGAAGAAAATTTGAGTTTGTACATTTGCAACTCCGCCCCTTTTTTCAAGAAAAATCGGCAATTCCGAAATGAAAAAAAAAAAAAAATACATTTTTGTTCCATCTGCCAAATTGCGTTATGTTCAATAACACCTCGAGATAAGACAAATGAATAACGTGAAAGAAGAAAAAAATCGTTTTGGAGGTGAAACGGAAAAATTTCTATCCGTTTAAGAGAAAAAGTTTTCCCATCACCATTTGCATCCTATTTATTCCGATCGAAAATCCCCGTCGATCCATCCCGCGCCGGCCCCAAAAAACTCCACTCTTCTACAATATACCAGGGAGGATATGATATAACCTGCCAACTCCCATTTCCAAATGATGGGCGGCTGATTGGGTATCCGCATCACACACTCACACAACAACACACAAAGAAGAAGAAGAAGAAAAAAGAACTTTCTGTCTGTGTTGTCCGTCTCTGTTTTGTGTAGCCATCGATATTCATTGTCGTTTCTGTTTATTTTTTCCAATGCATTTAGACGATCTCTTATTATATATATTTTTTTCAGTTCATTTCTTTTTTTTTACAACTTTCAAGCGGGCCGGGCTGCTGTATAGTATATAGACATGTGGAATGATATCGGCGCGCCGACAAGACAAAAATAGATAATGCAGCTAGCGCCGAAACTGATCTGGTTCTACATTTATTTTTTTACGACTGCCAGAAAACACTCGAGAACGAGAGAGACTAGCTATCGTCGTTTCAAAAAAAAAAATAAAATGAAAAAAGATTACGTAACATATATATGACCTTTTTCTTTCGTGGATTGTATTCAAATCTACTCCTAAGAAAAAGAAAAAAAGAAGAAATGGGCGGAGACGGGAGTGAAACCTTCATCTTCATTGTTCGTTTTTTTTAAACATGTGATGAACTCTCTCTGTCTATTACCATCTCTCTCCTGTGAGTACGAATGTTGTGCAATGTCACCGGGAAATCTAAACGCACAATACACGACAATGAAAACATGTCACAATGAAGTCATCAAAGCCTATCGTCGTCTCGGGCACACAAAAAATAAAAATAAGAAAAAAAAAGTATCACGCGCATCGAACGCCGAGAGGTTTTTTTCTTTTTTTCCCAGTAACTCGAGAATTTTTTTTTGTATTTTATTCTTTTTCTGACTGTTAATTGTGCTCGAATGTCTTTTAGAAGAGATTGCCACGTCACCGCCTTCTCTTCCAGAATAGCGACATTTCAATCGCTAAATAACGAGCTGCTGAAAAATATCTTTTCTCGTTTGAAATGTGGATGGTAAGAATTCAATTGAAATTTGGATCAAAAGGAAAGAAGAGAAAAAAAAAATGTTTGACGTTTTCTAATGAAATGGCCGGGGCCGAATGACAACAACAACATTTCAACGGACTTGAAAAGAATTTTCATTTTTATTATTATTTAAAAAAAAAAAAAATAATCGAGAACATATTTATTTCGCAATGACGATGGTCTCTTGCGCGCGATGATGAAGCTCGTTTCTTTTCTCTCGACTTTGACGCGTGTCATCATTTCTCCTTTTATCCGATCCCATTAACCCCCCCGACAGCTGCGAATTAAATTATTCTCCATTTCTCTCTAGAGTCAATTTCTTTTCGATTCGACTCGAGCGTTTAATCTCCCGTTGGCCAACAAAGAAGAAGCGAAGAAATCTCTAACACACACACACCACCGAGACGGCCGAAGATTAACTTTGGCACCGGAGGGAACCGCAAAAGGTCAAATCGATACATTCTCCCAAAAAAAGAGTCAAAATATTTCCATTTTTTTTTTTTTTTTCGGGGAATTTTTTTTTTGATTTTGTAATTCGCTTGTCATTATTCCCTTGAAATTTTTCATCCATCTCTCCCGACAAGAAAGAAAAGAAAAAAACTTGATCGTATAAAATGGAGAAAAAAAAATAAAAATAAAATTCCGGCCATAACGGGACATGGATAATATCTCAACTCTTCATATCTGCGAGTGTGTCACTGCGAAACGGATCTCCAAAGTAACCCGCACAAAAAAAAACCGCAAACATAACTTTGGTATAAATACATTCCTAAAATGAAATAAAATTTATAAAGAAAACCGGTTGCAAAAAAAAAATGACATTTAAAATTTGGGACGTCCTTGCAAGGACGAATGTGTCCAATTCATTTAAATTCATTTAAATTCATTTGATATTCCCGCCCTGGGCGCTTCGAAAAATGAATGGGAAAAAAAAGAAACGTTGTGTGTATTGCTGTTTGACTGTTTGTCCAGAGGTTTGACGTGAGGGATATTATCAAACCAAATACAACACGCCCAGCAACAAACACACAGTAAGTAAGTCAGTCAGTCCACAGCTCAGAAAACTGCGAGAGCGAGAACGAGAGAGAGAGAGAGAATGGCCGGCCTCTTGTTATATTGTGGTGTCTATTATTACGCGGAATAGAAATCGGACGGCCGGTCGGTCAGTTTTCTGAGCTGTGGATGATGGACAGCTTTTCCTTCCAACGCAACATGGCCGTTTATGGAATCGACGCAAAAGAATTACCCATAAAAAGGGATAGATAAAAGAAAAACAACATACATAATCAGAAAACTTGTTGCTTTATTATTTCGATCGGGTTTCCCACTTGACTATCCCGGGCTGCTGCTTGGAAACATCAACTAAACACAGAAAGGTGATAGTCTTTTATGTGTGCGCAGAGGACGACAAGAAGTTCATTTCCAACAACTGTGTGTATCTAAATATATAAGAACTGGCTGTGTGTGTATAAACCGGGTACTACTACGAGTCAAGAAATTTGAATTTCATTCCGCGATATAGATACATATGCAGATTGATTGACTCTGTCATTTGGCCCGCCCGTTATTCGGTCACTGGCTCTGCTGCTGTGTGTGTAGAGCAAATTTTCGCTAAATGGCGTTGCCAAGGTGAAATTGGTCAAACATTTCTCCACGCAGACTTTATATTTATTTCTGCATTTATGTATTCCTTTGCGCATTAGACGACGGAATTATTTTCTTAAAAACAAACACGCAAACTATTTTGTTTTTCTCAATAGTATATAAATAAATATACCAGAGAGAGCGAATAAGTCATTCCATCAGTTTCAGAATTTTTGAATCTATTTTAATATTTTATTTTTCAAAAAAATAAATAAATAAACAAATCGGCTAGGAATGCGTGTTGTAATATAATCATAATAATAGTAACACAAGTGCCTCGTCGCAAACTGCCTCGGCCGCTGATGATGAATGGCCTAATTGAACAATTAAATAAATAGACGCTGCGGGACGGCCTTTTTGTCCCACCCAATTCCCCCCTTCGTCTTTTCTTCACACACACACACACTCCGGTTGTCAGCCCCACACACACACACACACGGGCTCCCCTTTATTCTTTCAAAAGAAGAAGAAGTGATTAGAAATGAAAAGGCAGAAGAAGAAACGCCAGAGAGATTGTATCTTTTTTTTTTTGAAAAATGTTACATAGAAGAGCGCAGAAATGCCCTCCGGCTGCGTGAATAGGCGCATTTGCCGGGCCAGCACACACACACTTGACTTGATTCTCTCGTCGATAGTATGTGTGTGTACTGTTGTATATACTACATACACACCACGGTGGCATCACACATTCATTGAAAAATTGCCACGCATTTGTTATCAGACTCAAGTGTGACCAAAACGTCCGGCCATTTTTTTTTAAATTTTTTTAAAGAAAAAAATAAATTTTTCATTTGATTCAAAAATAAAATAAATGTGTGTCGGACGTCACAGAAACATTTCGAGTATGACGTCAATGAACAAAATTTGAAAGTTGAAATAGAAAAAAAAATGTCGGAAAAATTCTTAACTTCTTCTTCTTCGTTTGAAAAAACAAAAATGATTTCTGTGTTACGCAATAGCTCATTTCGCGAGTTTTTTTTCTTCTCTTTTCCCTAGCATCGGTCGTGATCTTTTTACGGGGAGCTCATTAAGGAAGAAGAAAAAAGCGCGTTAGAAAGTTTTTTCCTCTTGACGATGTTCTTATTATTATCTAATGCTGCCCTTCTGATTTTTTTTTTCCTTTTTTCTTTTTTCTTTTCTACGAATCGCCGGCGTTCGACAATCGCCGCGCTCATCACGACTTGAAAAATTGTTGTCGGTTTTTCCAGATAAAACCCGCCGAGGTATCACTGCGAGCGCCGCGAGTTCTTATATATACTACTATATTATATTCCTTCCAAGAGAGGACAAAACAAAAGGCAACCTGCAGAATATGGGCCGACCGAAATTTTGTTATTCCGTCCGCGCTGCTGTCGCTAAAAAACACAAAATGATTTTATTTTATTTTATTTTTTTGAAAAATCTTAAATCCTAAAATGGCGGTGATTTTTCAAAAAAAAGAAATAATTAAATATCTTCGCCCGCTGGACATTATACATATAACATATACTAGGTATATATCTATCTGGTATATTATTGCTCAGACCCGGAGGATAGATTGTGCATAGAAACCGGTCGCCCTCTTATTTGATGGCCAATATCTTTTTTGTTTTTCTTCGTTCCTTTTTTCCTTTCTCTTCTTGTCTTCTATGCCCATTTTGATTCTTTCTCGTTGATGGCCTCCCCTCTACTATATAGCAGCCGAGAACCGCGTTTCTATCAATCGTCGCCAACGCAACGAATATAAGAAACAAAACAAAAAAACAACAAAAAACGAACCAGGCAGCAAAATTCTTTGGAAAGAAGAAACAACAAAACGCGCCTATTGGACATTCCAACACTGCTGGACGTGGGAGTCAGACCAGCACAGGCACAAGACGAAAAAATAAATATATTTGAAAATTTAATTTTTTTCTCTCTCTCCCGAGAGAGAGATGGAAAAAAGAGTGAGATTTCAAACGCCAAAAAGAATAATCGAAAGAGAACGAGATAGAACCAGTTGTCAAAAAAGGGACGGTGGAAGTTTTTTTAAGGGACGCCAAAAGATTTACAACAAGACAAAAAAAAAAAAAGAGAAAAGAGAAAGACAGAGAGCAGAGCTATACAGAGAGAGAGAAGAATCCAGTTGTCATAAAAATTGTGTGTGCTAGCTGCTGCTGCTGCTGCTGCTGCTGGCCTGCCTTAACCTAAAACACAACGGGCTACCACCTCGTACCTGACACTCTCCACACACACGACAATCTTTTTTTTTATGATTTGATATTTTTTTTTCCCCACTGGGCCGAAACAAACATTCTGGAACGACACGAAAAAATAAATACAAGTTTTAGATTGCGTCTTACCTCTTTGCTGGTCGTGAAAATTGTTGTCAATTTGTTATTTTTGTCGAATCACTGAAACACGCACTGGCGGCAAATTCAAATGACAATTTAAGAAAAAAAACGACAAACTTTTTCTTTCAATTAAAAACACTTTGATCGAATCTCAGTTATCTTTTTTCTTTTCCTCCCTGGCGTCCTCCTCCCTGTTTTTTTCTTTCGCTTGTTGCAAACTAATAAGCCGAACAGAAGGGAAAGGATATAGTCAACCAACAACCAAAAAAAAATAATAATAATAAATTTGTTGTTGTCCAGATAAGAAGGGGGGAAAAAAAACGCGCAGGTGCCGAACGTGTTGTTCGCCGGTTGACGGTGCGACGTCGACTGAAACAAGTTTCACTCGGGTCGCCCTACTCAAGTCTCTCAAGTTTCTCTCTCCTCCGCTTTTTTTTTTCTCATTCTATTCTCATTCCTCCACGGTCACGCTTCTTCTTCTTCTTCGGGAAAAAAAAGAAAAAATATAAATTCTTCGTTCATCTCTCCGCAGCGCCAAAATATTCGTGGCGGGACTCCCGCAAAAAAAAGGAAGAAGAAAAAAAAAATAGATTTTTTGTTGTTCTTTTTTTTTCTCCCGATCCCATCTCATCATTTGACACGCGTGAAATTTAAGGTGGAAAAAAACATCTTCATCCTCTTCTTCTTGGCTAATCAATTTGAACTTTTTTTTCTTTTATTCTTTCTTTCTCGCAAGAAATTTTAGACCCCGAAAAAAATGAACATTTTTGTATTAATAATTTTGAAATTATTCAAAAATTCGACCGGGCGGGTTGTGTATAAAAGAGGAATGTGTCCCACTGATTTCTTGTTTTGATTTCACGTCTGGTGATTTTTTTTTGTTCTGTTTTTTAAGTTTTCCATCGGACAAAAAAAAAATCTGAGAGTTTGGAGGAGGAGGTGTCGACACGCACGCATCTCGGCGCGATCTGGAAATGTTTATTTATTATATTTATCGACGTCTGGACAGCTTTTTGTAAAAAATTCGCTTGATCTATCTCACTGGCAGCCATTAGTTTTTCTCTCTCTCTGTGAACCAGCAGAGTGTTATGTTTATATACATTGGGACGCTGCTGCTGCTGCTGGCCCGGCGGCGGCCAGCAATATGCAAACAACGGGGGCAACAATTCAAAAATCCCGAGCGAACCACAAACATTAAAAATTAGAATATCAAAAGGGCAGTCCCGAGTTGTTGTTGTTGTTTTTTTTCCTTCCTTTTTTTTTTGAATCGCAATCAGGGCCAGCAGGGGGAAAAACAACAACTAAACAGGCTTCTCTCTCTTATATATATCCTATACACAAAAGGCCAGCTGATTGATTGCCAACAACGAATTTTTATTTGAGTTTTTTTTTTTCGTTTGAATTTCTCGACGTCCGTCTTCTCTTATTATGTTTTTGGAGTTAATGCGCCTCTAGGGGCACGAATAACGTAAACCCGGCGTGATGTGAGCTGGCCGGCCGTCATCAGCGGCAGTCCCGCTCTTTTTTTTCATTTATTACGACCCAGGAAAAATAAGGGAATGAATGAAACGTATGATTATATCAAGATGATTTTTTTTTCTTTAAAAAAAAGAAAAGTTGGTGGGGTAATCGTTTTGAAGACAGCACGGCCGCTATATTTTCCTTATTGCGCAACCACCGAAAATGAGGAAACTGATAGCCAGAAGAAAAGCCTGGCCATATTTTTGTTTATTTTTCGGCCAACCAAATTTCGTTCCGATTTCCTTCAAATGATAAAATCTGACGTCAAATAAATGTGACCTTATGAACAAAAATTCCTGGTGAATAACCGTTTGTGTTGGCCACCAAATACGTAACCTTTGCAGGCGGGGAACGAGTCAAGAAGCGTTTCATAATGGCATTCCGCTCAACTGAACACGGCCGAGATCGTGATCAATTACCATAAAAAGTCGAGAAATAAAAGAGGAAAAATAAAATTTTCATTCACACATATTTTTCTTTGATAGGAGCAGAAGAGAGGAGCCCAGCTGAATTTGCCATTGAAGAAAAGAAATAAGAAAAAAAAATATCAGACTCGCCCTATTAACCCCCGTCTTCTTTTTCTTCCCTTAAAAAAAAAAATTTACAAAAAAATTCCAACAAAAGACAAAAAGAATTTCATTCAAATGAATGAAAAGGAGGATTTTTTTTTTCATCCACGGATTAAATTTTTTTCATTCGATTAATCTAATCGACCATGAGGAAAAATAAAAAAATTGCTTGCAAAAAAACAAACAAACAAAACAAGTCTCTGATTTTTGTTGATACAAGCCAAACAAATTTTTCTCTCACCTACGCGGGATTTTTCTTTTTGCCAAGTCGAAAAATCAAATAAACAAATAAAAAGAAATACAAAACGGGACGCGCGGGAGCGGCGACTTAAATAACCCCCCCCAAAAAAACAACAAAAGAAACAAAAAGGTTTCGCGTTTGATCAATTCGCGAATAGATACGAAGCAAGAGAAACACGTGGAAATGTCTACACAGATTAACACGGTCGAGCGCAAACGGATGAAATTGATTGGCGTTTTACCTTTTAGATTTAAAAAAGAAAAAAGAAAAAAAAGAAACGCAAAGAATTTTGTTTTTTTCTGTTCGTGGAAAATAATCAGAAAGCGGAGAGCTATAGAGAGTTAGAGAGAGAGAGAGATCCCGTCGCCGTGATAATAATACACAAAAGGGGAATATACACACAAGAGTCTGATTGATTTGTCTCTCTCCTTATGGACATTTTTAAATTATATCAAAAAAAGAAAAAGAAAAGAATGAAAGATGGATAGACAAAAGGGACTGGAGCCATTTTTTTTTGGCGAGTTATATGAGAGTGTGTAGAGTACACACACACACATCTAAATAATAATAATCACGGCGGTAATAATAAGAGAACTGGAGCTGACACACGGCGAATGAAAAAAATTCCTGGAACGAAATCAAAAGGCGCAGATATTCAAAAACACTCAAACAGGCCAATCATTAAAGGTTTGAATAAATAATGACTGGCCTCTGCTGCTGCTCACTGCGAACACACACACACACACACACACACACGAATCTAAGTATATACGTAGCAGTTGGATGATGGATGTGTGTTTTCGGTCGGCAAACAAGTAAAAAAATAAAAAGCTCTTCAAATATTATACACGCGGGCAGCAAACGCGCAGCATTGAATTCCAAATGAGGAAATGATATTTGTTTATTTATTTGTTTGCTATTAACAATTTAAATATTATTTTATTCATTTCTTTTTTTCGTTTTTTTCTTTTTCTGCTGGTTCATACCGCGCGAGAGATTAAAAATGACAACGAATTAAAGAAGAAAAACAAAACATCACGAGAGAAACAAAAAAAGAGAGAGAAAAGATGAGCGTGATTTGGGTCGGACGGCCCGGATGACGGACACAAACCGGGCGCTCCCGGTTTTTTTTTTCTTTTTCTTTTGATTTGAATCAATTTTTCTGTTTTGTTTTGTTTTTTCTATCTCTGATTTTTATTTGTTTATCATTTTATTCCAGTAGTGCAGCGAGAAGACACTTAGTGAAAGCTTTGCCAGTCAAAAAATATGACGAGTCACATCTTTTTTCTTGGATCCTGCTGCTGCTGGCCTGGCCCCCATCAACCCCCCCACTGGCGCCACACGTAGTAACAAGCAAGGGGGGCACACGAGGGGAAAAAATGAAACACAAAAAGGAGCAAGATGGATGATTTGACTGGATTGGACACGGGCGTTGATTGAATCGGAACAAAAAAATAAATAAATAAATTCCGCCACTTTTTTTATTCTCCCGTCTTTTTATTAAAAAAATATATTACAAGATTTTTTTTTCTCTTTTTTGAATATTTGAATATTTAAAATAAAGAAAATATTTGTTTAGTTGAATCAACTAAATTTACCTACCCAAAATCTCAGAGAGTGAATCAATCTCTCCCTGATTAAAGACTCTTGAGTTTGATCGAAGTAAAACCTGATTGCGCAATAAATTACGCGCTGTTGCTATAGGGATAAAATATAGAGAGGGGCTCGTGACTATATTTTCGTTATTTTTTTTATTATTTCTTTTCCCTTTTTCGGTAGATTGAGGGCGGTAGATTCGTTACCGGCCAGGAAAAAAAAGAGTCTTTTTAAGAATCTTCTTCTCCTTGCTGTGGACGGAGCTGCTGCAATTCTTCATGCGCGAAAACAATAGCATCGTTACGCATCGTCTACAGTGTCGGGGCGTTCGTTACGCACGCTCGTATGGTCAGGCGTGTGCCCGTTCTCTCTCTTCTTTCACTCGCCGGACCAACCAACCAACAACAAAAAATAAAAAAATGTGGGAAAAAAAAAATATTTCGTCGAGACAAGTTCATCATCCAATGAATATATAATTATTTTTAAGTTCTTATCTTAATTTTTCCGCTAGGAAAAAAAAAGTATTTTTTTTTTTTACCATAAAATATTTTTTTTTTTCGCTTTACCGTCGGCGTCGCTTGCCGCCGTTCTCGGCGGGGGGTTTGAATCTTTTTTTTTTTTCATCCAAACTTTCGTGGCCCGAGCGCGGCGGATGATGAACATGTCTCTGCACGGACGCCATTATTACGGGACTACTACAACGACTACTATGCACACACACACACGACAGAGTAAGGCAAAAAAAAAACAAATTTTATTTTGACGATTTGTCATTAAACCGACCAACCCACCCAAGTCGAGAAAAAAAGAAGAAGAAATATTTTTATTTCATTCTAGAAATAGCAACGACAATAATCGTAATAGCCCAGCACCGATGGCATTTCAACAAAATAAATTTCGTTCTTTTTTTCTTCAAGTCAAATAAAATTCCATTTCAAAAGTGTACAGGCCTTTTTCCATCGTTGCCAATATTTGAACTGCGCGTTATTCCCGTCTTCACTTGACACACAAAAAATCAAATGAAGTCGGGGGCCAGAGAGAAGAAGAAGAAAAAGAAAAAAAAGATAGAGACTCTCGTCTTTAAAAAAGAAGAGACATTTTGAATCGTCCCGCCCGTATAAGGACCAAAAGTGTTTTCTAATTTTTTCTCTTTTTTTCTGCTTCTCTCCTTTTACTGATTTTCGCTTAGATTGAACTTTGCTTTGAGAAACAACTCCTCTCTCTCGCTACAAGTCTCGTGCAGTCATTTGCCTTCAACAATTTCAAATAAATAAACAAAACGGTGCAGCAATCGCTATCATGGGAAAGAAAGAAAAAAAATAATACTATTTAGCCCCGCGAAATTGCGTTCTTCTTCTGTTTCTTTTTCCAAAGCGGACATGGGAGTTAGTTTTTCTACGCAGACAAACCACCCGGACACTTTCTAACAACTCTTCAGGGTCTTTTTTTTTTCTTTTTTCTGTGTTACACACAAACATTTCGTGTGACACTGTGTGTGTGTATATACCACACGGGCCAGCACACAGCGTCAACAAACGCTGGCCATCTTTGGTCATGGATCCGACGGTGAGAGAAGTAAAAGAAGAAAAAAAAAAACCGCGAATCAAAAGAAATTTTTTTTTTAAATTTGGAGAGATAAAAAAATAAAATAAAAAATTGAAGAGATGATGATAGTGCGGCGTTGGCCCGTCATTGTCGTGCGATTATCAACTAAAATTCGAAAAAGAAAAAAAAACCGGCGCGCCGATCATCGTTTGGAAAATGAATTCCGTCATCCGCCTCCATAGACGCTTGAATAAAAAGCCAACCAGTTTTTCATTTTTTTTTCCTTTTCTTTTTCGTCGATCCTGACAGAACGAGATGAATAATTAAATGATATATACAAGACGGCCAAATCGAACACGCAAAGGGCGCCAGCAGCAGCAGCTAGAGCAGCCGGGAAAAAACTGGGCGATAAGAGAGAAAAAGTTGGGGGGACCGTGTTAGTTTGAACTAACACGGTCTATGTATTTCCACATTTTTTTTTGGAAACGTCGTTAATCAAATGATTTGATTATGGAATTTTTCAAAATAAAAAATAAATTCCATGCGTTATTTATTTATTTATTTATTTATTTTTTGCGTAACTTGAACTTTTTATTTTGGGTTTAAAGTTAACGCCGAACGTCATTAACCAACGTCCGACGAGCTCCTGCTCGACTGGACAGGAGGAAAAATTAGATAGAAACTTGATCGGCTCTGTCGTCCCGGCTCTATTTTTCCTTTGAACAACAGACGCACGACGCTGTCTATACATCCGAGACATGTATTATTACACGAGCGCCATTTTCATTTTCGGGAAAATGGGAGATTCTCTTTCTTATTAGATTTGTCTAGATTTAGTTTTCGGTGGTAACCCGATCGCCGCAGCGGGGAATTATACCCACCACGGCGTTGGACGATGGAAAGAAGAAAAACTGCGCAGATCCTGCCCAGCAGAGAAATAGAAAAGTCGAATGCCGACTGACGGGCCTTGATATCAAATTTCCCGCTGGAATTTTCACATTTACATAGACACGACGCCCATGCGAGCAGCCACAGCGTTAGTTCAGCTCAGAGAGTCTAAAGTAATAAACATGAGAACGAATCACGTCACATCATGTAAAACCATCTGGCCCGGCTTGTCCATCTTGTATATTTCGAAGAGAAAAAAAAAAACCTTTCGGACCCAACAAACTGAAACGTCGGCGTGTGCCCCATTGCGCAATAACGATCAAAAGTTTATTTTATTTTCATTTTTTTTTAATTTTATTTTTGAGTCCGCTATGATGACAAATGACCTGGACGACTGCACTTATAAAAAAAAAAAGGATTTCCCGGCCGGCCAGCCCACCAGAAAGAGCTCAACAAAACTAATCCCATTGAAGTAAAAAATTGCGTAATAATGTGCAGTGAAGGCAACTAATAATAATAATTCAGGTCTCAGTATACGTACTACGCACTCGGCCAAAAGAATCAAACTTTAGTGGAGAGAGAGAGAAGATTTTCGGTATTTCTCTCTAGTATTTTCTATATATCTGTAAGACACGGGCGAATTGTGAAAATTTACGACCGGCTAGCTCACGCGTCTGCTGTTTGCGGGCCGGACGCAGAGGGGGAAAAAAAGAAAGATGGAAGGAACTGATAGTGCGTTACGCAGTCAATCATCATTACCATCATCATCGGGCCCTGGCCGGCAGCAGCTCAACGCACAACACGGTCCTCTCTTCTTCTTCTTCTTGTCTAAGCGGATTTTCGGACAATCAGAAAGCCATTTGCTTTTTCTATGTAGGAGAAGAGGCGACTATGCTGTGTGTTGGCCGCCCGCTTTCACTCCTAGATTTGCGACTGGCCAGCAGACGGACAGCAATAGGGCCGTTGATATCGGACGAGAGAGAGAGAGGCAAGACGGAAAAAAAAAATATCATCTGCTGTGGATATTTTTTTCTCAAGTTGTTTCAAGTGCCAAGTCATGGAATATATATATATACGTAATATTCCGCTTCATCATTACGTATTCATCGCGGGCATATCTAAATATAGATGAACGCAACGACGATGGAACGATACCGCGCGAAGAGCGCCTTGCGTTCAAAAAAATGAAGGCGGACTTTAACTAGTATTTTATTTTTTCGCTCGATCGGAAAATAAAATTTTTCTCTGTGTGTGTGAGGTGGGCGGTTTTTATAGCCGGCAGGTCCGGCGTGAGCGCCCATATGCCTTCCCGCTTCTTTTTTCTTAATTTAAAAAAAATATGTTCATCATCTCATTTTCTCACGCGAAAATAAATTGTAAAAAAAAAAAAAAACTGACACGAAAGAGCCAGGAAAGACAAAAGAGACTCACATTTAGCCAGTCACGCAGCCAGATGACCTGCACGTTCGTGAAAAACAAAAAAGAACCCAAAAATGCATTAGTTATATTTCAAAAAGAGGAGGAGGATATTGTCTATTTTTATTGTTTCTTTTCTTTTTTCTTACCTCGGGTTTCGGATCGCCAATGACCTCGCAGACAACGACCAGAGAATCGCCTTCAACAACTTCGGTCGATCTCGGCTTTCGGACGAACTTGGGCGCCATGGCCGGCGACGACGTCGTCTCCCTGCACAGATAAGCATCGCCACAACATCAGTTGAGAAATAATAAATATAATAGAGAAGAGAGACTAGAGACTAGAGAGAAGGAATTGAGCATAAGGTACATTGTTTCCCACTCTCACGACCGACGACGATGATGACTTTGGCCTCCTTAAATCACACGCTATCGCATAATTGGACGGGTTTTGTTTTGTTTAGCTTTATTTTTATTTGAAAACTTGAAAAAAAGGGGGGAAAACTTTTCGAGTCGAACGTGTGAAACGCCAATGAGCAACGTTTTAGCGGTTTAGAGCTCGTTAAAAGTGGAACGGAAATTTAGACACAGTGTCCGTCGCTAACTACGCAACTTTAACTAGGAGATCTTTATGGAAAAAGGGGTTTTTATTTTATTTTATTTTCGTTTAAAAAAGAAAAAGAGAGAAATTTTCAAAATGATGGATCCAATAAAAAATCAATTAGAAAAGAAAAGGAACTTTTTTTTCTCTTTCGCGGTAAATATTGACTTCTCGATCGTAATTTATTTCTTTGAAAAAAATGTACTTCATACTTTATTTTTTTAACAAATAAAAATGAATTCGATGGATTTATGGAACGATACGCCGACGGCAATTATTCTTACGACCTTTCTGTTGATTTTCAAGAAAAACAAAATTTTTTTCGTGAATAATAGAAAATGCAATTTAAGAAAAAACGTCGGCGGGACTGTCTGAGGAGGCGGTTTTTTGTTGTTGCTGTTCCGTTTGTTGTGCAAATCTTTGCGCTGAATAGATGATGGCGGGGCCAGCGCACCGGGCGAGCGCCATAGAGCACCGCGCGCCAGTTGGCTGGCAGCAAAGGGCTATTTATTTATATAGAGATATCTACATGCGCATAAACGATAAATAGCCAAAAGCGAAATCTTCGGTTGGTTTTTTTTTTTCGTTTTTTTTTTTTCATTCCCCAAGAAGAAGAAGAAGAAGAAGAAAAAATAATCCAAACGGCACGAAGTTTGGCGCGTTTGTTGTTATTGTTGTCAAGGCTCGTGAGTACATAAAGGGATCGTGTCTCTCGGTTGGGTCGTAAAAAAGGAGGTCGTGTCAACATCTACGAGGTAGAGAGAGTGAGAGAGAGAGAGAGACGTCCTTTCCCCCCATCCACCCGTTTTAATCCCATCCAATAAAAGAAACACCCGCGCCGTTCGGGAGTGGTGTTGTTGCGCATCCAGCACCACCGCGTAATACAATCAAAAAGACGACATCCCATTTGTCAAGGTAAAAGCCTCCGAGCAATTTATTTATTTATATTTTTTTCAAATTTCCCTCCTTTTTTTGGGGTTTGAAAATTTTGGGGTTTTTTTTTCTTTCTTTCCCGTCATGTTGGATAGCGCAGGACCCTAAAGATCAAGTCATCCATCCCGATAATAGGTGCAAACCAACTACGCCGTTGTTGTTGTGGCTGTTGTACACGTTCCCGCGTGATGGACCCAACTCGTGAAGTCGTGACGCGGCGCTTCAACGAGTGTGAAATGAATTTTGTCTTTTTTCTTCTATTCTCTCCCGAAAGCGAATAAATAAATCAAAAAGAAAGAAAGAAAAAATAACGCTTTGTGCCGTATTGTGTCGATTTTTTTCTTTCGTGATAGCCAATGCGCGCGCATCCCATCAGGCCGGCAAGCCCGGCGGCATTTGCGTTGGTCGTGAGTGACCCGCCAGCCGTGAACCTGCACCGGTTTTTGAAAAAATAAACAACTCCCCATCAAAAAATTCAAAAATCTTCAAATTTCCCCGCCGCGCAGTTCCGTCGGAACGTTGATAGATTGCTGTCTGCTAATGGCGCCAATTACGAAAAGTGGGAAAAAATTCAAATGGCTGCTGGATGTGTAAATTGTATAATTTACCCGAGAGCGATGGCGTCGTGATCGGTGGCGACGCCGGCCCCGTCGGCCGACGAAGATGCTGACGGCCGCTGCGGTTTGACGGTGACGCGGGCGCTGGACGAAACCTGGCCCATCTCGTTGGTGACGGTGCAGGTGTAGACGCCAGCGTGGCGCCTGGCCAGCACGCCCGACACGACCAACGCCACCGAGCCGTCAGACTCCAGTCGCATGTCGTACTGGCGGCAAGGACGTAGGCGGATCCCGTCCCGGTGCCTTTAGGGGGGTACAATTTAATCAATCAATCAGTTTTTATTATTTTAAAAATGTATAAAAAAGGAAAAAGGGAAAAACAAATGGAAAAAAGGGAAAAATGGTGGAGATGGTTATCATCTAGCATTGCTGATGCAGAGTCTTGTTTTCTTTTCTTTTCTTTTCATTTTTGGGTGGGGATCACAATTGAAGAAAAAGGATTTGTCCCATTCAAATTCCCGCTCCTCCTCCTCTCATTCAAATGTCGTAAACAATGGCCCGTGTTTGTTTGTTTGTTTGGCTGGCTGGCTGGTTGGCTGGAGATTATATAAGTAAGGTAGATAGGTAGGTAGGTAGGTAAAGTAGGTAGGTAAGGTAGTCTGCATGCATGATGTTTTTGTGTGTGTCCATACCAGAGGACCCCGACGGCCGGATAGGCTTCGACGCGGGCGATCAGCGAGACGGTGCCGCCCTCCGACACGTTGCGCTCCTCCAGTTCGTGCGTGAAAAAGGGCATGACGTACGCCCGAATGCCTCCGTCCACCACCAGGCAGCACTGGCAGCCCACCGCGCCCTTTTGATTTTTTAGATTTTTTGTTTTTCCACCGACGAGAGAGTTGCAATCGCAGCAGCAGCGAAAAATATATAATAAACAAAAAAAGATAGAAAGAATAAGAAGAAGAAGAAAAAATCAGACGCACGGCATCACACAAAATACAAATGTTTATAGAGATCCAAGAAAATGATATCGAAAGAGCGAAAAAGAAGAAGAAGAAGAAGAAGAAGAAGGATAGATCGTAAAGTGAAATTCTTCACGACCCGTTCGGGCGCTATCTCTCCCTTCTATCCAATGTCCGTCTGTCCCGAACGGTCCCGAAAAGATTTCAACAAAAAAATAATAAGAAGAAGAAAAAAGCGAACCGTCGATGACTAACTTCTAATTAGCATAACCAAATCATCAATGGCCCTCCTAAACAAATTCGTGATCGTAATGACGGGAATACCAGCATCGGCCAGGCTCTCAACGGCTCTGAAGCAAAAAACCCGCCGACGATAGTCCCAACGTATTTACCGAACCGATATGGTCAAAATCAACCGTTAAAGTCGGACAGGGGTAATCCGGGCCGGCGTAATAGCGCTGCTTTCAATATCATCATTTTGGATCATTGGCAGAGTTATGCCCGTCTTTAAATCAAACGATGAACATAGAGAGAGAGAGAGAGAGACCGGCCCCCCCATCATCTCAGAACAAAAATCTCTGGGAGAGATAATATAATGGACGACTTGTGTATACCGAAGAATTACGGCCTTGGACGCTGTAGACGCCGGCGTCGTCGAATTTGGTAGTGGCGATCTCCAGCGTGTAGAAATTGCCGTCCACGCTGTAGCTGTGACGATCTGCGACGGAACCCAAAATACACAACAACAAAAAAAAGGATAAATCAAAATTGGTTTTTTGGGTTTTCTTATATTTTCAAAAGAAGAAAATTGAATTTTACCGTCGTCACCGATGATGATGGGATTGTGATTGTGGTACCAGGTGACGTCCGGCTTGGGGAAACCAATCACTTGGCAAGTCAGCCGGACGGGGAAAGCGACTTGGACCCGACGGTCGCGCGGCCTCATCGTGAATTGAGGCGCCATCGGCGTCTTGTCATTGCCGCAACTCAGGCAATCCAACTGCCTGAAAGATTTCCCGAAAAAATAAAATATAAAATCAAAATGATGTCCGTGAAAAATGCAAATTCCGAGACGAATTTGAAATAAAAATAAAATTGAATGAAATGAAATTCTTTTGATATTCTTTTTATTTTACTGTCTGAATTGGGCGTCGGCCTCGGCTACGCGTTCGTCCGTCACGACGAGGACGCGACTGAAAGTGGCGACTCGTCCGGCCGGATTGACGGCCTCGCAGGAGAACTTGCTGTCGTCGTCCGTCTCCATCTGGACATCGTGGATGGTGAGGGCGTGGCGGCAGTCGGCCCGGATGGAGCGTAGCTCGTAGCGCGGATTCTTGACGCCGTCCACTTTGCTGCCGTCGCGGTACCACTCGACCTGCGGCGTCGGCTCGCCCGTCACCTCCGTCAGCAGCTCGATGTCCGTGTGCTCCATGGCCTTGATCTGCGGGTGCAACTGGCGGTGGAAGTGCGGAAGGCCTGTCTTGCTCACCGTCCGGATGGGCGTCGACGACACCAGCGACTCGCCCCACCCGTACTTGTTCTTCGGCGTGATCCGGAACAGATACTCACGGTCCGGCTTCAGGTTGTACACGTCCGAGCTGGTAATAACCGTCGTAGCCACCTGTGCGTAAATAGTTGATTATTTTCAATTTTAATTTCTATTTGTAAAATTGGATTTGCATTGAGTTGAATCAAGTTCTTACCTCTATCCAGATGGCTCCTTCGCCCAGGAGCCAGGCTTCGACTTTGTACGCCAAAATAGGCGCTCCGCCAATGTAATTCGGTTTGGCCCAGCTGAGGGACACAACGTTTTTCCCGCTGACGGTGGCCGTCGGAGGAGCTGGAACCGGACCCGGCACATCTGTTCAAACACCAACCCAAAATGGTTGGGGCAACGTATATTTTAAGTCAAAGAAAAAAAAAAACCCAAAATGAGCGAGTCATTGTTGGGCTCATTTGTCTACACCGCTGATCTCTTTCAAATCGGCATTCCTTGAACAGCCGGGGCAGCAAAAAGGAACGAGAGAGAGAGAGAGAGAGAGGCGTGAAATGAAGGTGCTGTGGGCTATCGAATTCGGATGGATACCCATACTCGGCAATGACTTATAACACCCCCAAAGACTTGGATATATGCTGATATGCTCCTACGTTTTGTAATGGTACACTTGTAAGCAGGAGCGAAAAAAAAATAGTTCTTTTTCTTGTTTTTTCTTTCTTTCTTTCTTTCTTTCTTTAACTGGAAATATTTAAAAAGGAATAAGAGCCTTAGGCGGTGCGCTAGGAGCTATACATATCCAACACCACCAAAAAGAAAAAAAAAGTTGAGCGCGGCCTGTCTATAATTACTCTTAGCTTCCGAAAAGCCATTATCAAAGGCAAGAAACGCTCTCCCGCTATATAGGATATATTGACGTGGGCCAGCTCTCTCTCTCTCCCCCTCTCTCTATCTTGATCTTTTGCCCACCTGCTGCCGGCCGTCGAGCGGGAGAAGCCCCAAACGTAATACAATTGCGCATCGCCCAAGCAAAGAGAGGACACCCATGAAAAGGACATAGTGCTGTGTTTGTGTTATAATAAGTTTCCATTTGAAAGATGACGAATGGCTGGGGCCGTCCGGCCCCATCAGCAGCAATTTGCTCGCGCACTGTTTGCAATAAAACGACACAATACGCGTGGCGTACGGCCCTTTTTTGGCCGGTCCCCGTCTTTCTAGCTATATAGCTGCTCTCCCCCCACGGGCGTGACAAAATGGTCTTTTATTTTTATTTGTTACCTTTGTTGAATCGTCTGACTCGACACTCGGCCAAATCGGCGGGCTGCTGCATGGCCGGCGAGTCCTTGAAATCCCAGTCGGAAGAGTTGGCCGTTTCCTTGACCTGTTACAAAAGCCCAAAAGGATATATACAGCAAAGGATGACAGGCTTGCGGCCGGGAGATAAGGCGCTCGTGATCGACTCGATAACTTACGCGCACGGTGCAGTAGGCTTTCTGGCTGCCGTGGCAGTTGCTGGCTTTGACGATGTACGTCCCACCATCGCCGTAATTGGCTTTCTTCAGGATGAAACGGTACGAGTCGCCGTCCATCTCCACGCATGACCGTCCAGATTCGACCACGTCCCGTATGCCCTTCAACCATGTCACTGTTGGACGTGGAAGACACACGCAACCATTGAAAAGCGTTTGGTGGTCGGCAGAAGAAGAAGAAGAAGATGCATTAATTGCGGGGAACGCCAAAGAATAACAGTCATTATTACTAAGAAAAAAAAAACACGGCCATTTGTCTCGACTTCAAGTGGATTCTGATACATCAAACCCGTAAATCAAAATCCTATCCCAAGAGAAAAAAAAAGTTTTTCTGTTCTATTGAAGATTTTTGCGAGTGACTCATTCCAAAAGAGAGAAAATGAAACTTGAATAGAAAAATAAAATCTTTTCAGTCGCTTACAAAAGAAAGTCTACTCTGCTTCGATGAACCAACGAAATGGCATTCAAAGAGTATATACGCAACTAATACGCAACCTCACAATTCTTGAACCATAAATCTGTCGGAGTTTCAAAACTTACACATCCCTGGCTGCTTTTGTGACTGGAAACACTGAAATTTTTTACCGAAAGAACAAATAAGACCCTCTTTTAATTGACTTAATTTTGAAGTATTTAATACGAAAAATTAACTTTTACGGTGGCAATCGATGGACAGTTGAACACTGCGTAAAATATTAGGTAATAGGCCGTGTGTCTGAAGCTAATTCTACTCTAGAGCTTTTTATAAGCTTAAAAAAGGCTTAAACTTTCTTTTACAAATTGAAAACATTTAAAAAATTATTTTTCAAGACGTTTTCCGACGTTTTCAATATTTTTAAGCTTAAGTAAATTATTGCGTAAGTATTTCTTAGAGGGTTTTCCACGCACTATTTTTTGTGTAGTGGGATTAAAAGTTAAAGAAACGTTACTACATCATTATTTAATAAGGATCTTATTATTTACGTAAGTAATGGTAAACACTACACAAACTCTAGTGTTAGATTAGGTTGCAAAAATGGCCACTGTTCAAAGTTTAGATTCTGACCGCTAGATGGCATTTTAATGGGCGGGATACGAAGAGTAATTTGATTTTACCTTTGGGACGTGGATGTCCTCGGACACGGCATTGGATGACGAGATCGCGATCTCTACCCACAGTCACGGTACTTTCTGGCAGCTGAACAAAATGAGCCGAGTCATCTTGGGCACCTATTCCATCGTAACGTCCTCCATCAAAACTGTGGGTGTCTCCCGAAGAAGCCAGCTTATCAGCAGCTGTTCGACGATGGAATTCCCCACCCCCAGAATATCCGGCATGACTTGGGAGAGTCTTCATCGCGCGTTTTTCCGTGTCCCAAACGTGTTCTAAACAAAACGAAAAGTGAGGTCATTATGGTATGATGGATCGGGGTCCAACCGGTTTACGTACCTGGAACGACGACATAGGTAGAAATCTCATCCTTCCTGGAAGCATTTTGAGCGACGCAGGTGTATTGACCCGAATCGCCTGCACAAGGCGAGTGAACAACCAGGCGGCAACGCCCGTCCAAGTCCACGCTTTGCTTGTAACGGCTACTCAAATGCAACTTGATTCCGTCCTTCATCCAAGTGATCTTGGGTGTCGGGAAGCCATTGACGATAGACTCCAGGACCAACTCGTCGGTTGTGTCATAGTAGACATCACGTATGGCCGAGGTGAAAGACGGCGAACTCGTTTTGGGTTCGTAATCACCTCTGACTCGAAGATCGGCCGAAGTGCTGGCCTGCCCGTGGTGGTTGCGAGCAACGCACATGTATTCTCCAGTGTCGGAGCGGCAGAGGTCGCGTATCTCTAGACTTGCGATGCCGATTGGGTTCCAATTAATCACGTATTTATGACTGTCCACGTTCTTCAAAATCGACAAGCCATTACGGAACCATTCGATTTCGGGTTCGGGACTGCAGAGCAAACTGCAACTCAGCTTGACCCTGGAACCCTTTGCCACTTCCATGTCTCGTAATTTTGAACTGAATTTGGGCTTCTTTGAAGGATCTCTTCGGTTGTCCTGCGAGAAAAAAAAAAGATAAATCGTCTACAACTATGTAACCATGTACAAATATTGTGATACCTCGTGTGATCTCGACGAAGAGTCCCATTCCATTTGACTAGTACGAGATCGCATTGAGCTAAGAACGACACCGGCAGAACAAGATCGAATTCCATGTCGCATATCTTCCCTGATCAATCTTGCTCTCGAACGTACATCAAAGTCACCTGAAGTCGGTTGTCTGTGAGAGCTATCAAAGCCAGAGGATAGCGGACTAAGTGAATCAGTTTCTTCCATAACAGTTGGCACAGGTCGACGTCGAATTCCTGTATGAATTCCAGTGTCATATCTTGATTCTTCAGGGGGACAAACTCTGGTACGTCTCCTGGTCGAGTAATCGGAAGAATTTTCGGCAGTTGACTCCTCGTCTGATTGTAAGACTGTTCTTCTCCTACGATCCTTATTGGGCGTAGGAGATTCGTCACCCGACCGAGGGTGTGCGTCATCACCTTGTCGTTCTTCATATTCTGATCGCCTCTTCATATCTTTTTCCTCAACTTTGACGTATTTCTGTTCTTGATGCTCCTGAATACTCTTTTCTTCCGCGCCAGTACCAACTTTTTCTCTTGCAGTTTTCAGTTTCTTTTCTTCTCCTTTCTTCAAATCATTATCTTTTTCATCCTTGATGCTTCTTTCTTCGGCTTCTTTACGTTCTTTCTCTTGCTTTTCTTTCTTCTTTCTTTCTTTGCGTTCTCTTTCTTTCTGTTCTATTTTTGCTTCTTCTACCTCTTTTCGCTCCTTGTCTTGTTTCTTTTTCTTCTTTTCGGCCTCTATACGTTCGTTCTCTTCCTTTGCTTCTGCCTCCTTACGTTCTTTTTCTTTCTGCTCCTTCAATTTCTTTTCCTCTGCCTCCTTGCGTTCTTTCTCTTGTTGATCTCTCCTGTTCTTTTCCTCGGTCTCCTTGCGCTCCTTCTCTTCTTTTTGATTCTTTAATTTCTGAGCTTCAGCCTCCTTACGCTCTTTTTCTTGTTGTTCCTTCAACTTCTTTTCCTCGGCCTCCTTGCGCTCTTTTTCCTGTTGTTCCTTCAGCTTCTTATCTTCTGCCTCCTTGCGCTCTTTTTCTTGTTGTTCCTTCAACTTTTTATCTTCTGCCTCCTTGCGCACTTTTTCCTGTTGTTCCTTCAGCTTCTTATCTTCTGCCTCCTTGCGCTCTTTTTCTTGTAGTTCCTTCAACTTTTTATCTTCTGCCTCCTTGCGCTCTTTTTCCTGTTGTTCCTTCAACTTCTTATCTTCTGCCTCCTTGCGCTCCTTTTCTTGCTTTTCCTTAAGCTTCTTTTCCTCGGCCTCCTTGCGCTCCTTTTCTTGTTGCTCCTTCAATTTTCTTTCTTCTGCCTCCTTACGTTCTTTTTCTTGTTGCTCTTTTATTTTCTTAGCTTCAGCCTCTATGCGCTCCTTCTCTTGTTGTTCCTTCAATTTCTTTTCTTCTGCCTCCTTGCGCTCTTTTTCTTGTTGCTCCTTGAGTTTCTTATCTTCGGTTTCCTTGATCGCTTGTTCTGTTTCCTTCAGATTTTTAACTTCAGCTCTCTTGGGCTCCTTTTCTTGTTGATCCTTCTGCTTTTCATGCTCGGTTTCCTTGTGCTGCCCCTTCAACTGGTTTTCTTCAACGACTTCCTGTTGTTGCTCCTTCGATTTGATTAGGGAATCAACTGCCTCATTGTTTCCCTTCGTTTGTTTCACGATTTTATCATCGTCTCCTTTTAAATTCTGTTCTTCGATGTTCTCTTCCCTTTGGTTCATTGTGGTCTTTTCGTCTCCTTTTTGGCGAATGTTTTTGTCTGAAAGATTAAGTTCTTCGTCGTCTTTTTTCTGGGCTTTGTCTAGTTTAACATTTTCTGTCAAATCCTTTTTGTTTTTATCTAAAGAAACTTCGGCCTCAATACGTTCGTCTTCAGGCTGAATTGGTTCTTCAAGAGCTCTTTTGTTTCGATTCGTCTCTAACTCTTCCAAAATTTTTCTGGTTTCTTCTTCTTTCTGTCTTTTCAATTCGTCTTTGATTTTCTTTTCTTCTTCGTCTCGCTTTCGCTTTTCTTCTTCCTGTTTCATTCGTTTTTCTTCTTTCTCTTTACTTTTCTCTTCTGTTTCTTTTCTCAGTTTTTCAGCTTCCTCCATACGCTTTTTCTCTTCTTCCTCTCGCCGAAGTTTCTCCTCCTCTTTTTTCTTTCGCTCTTCCTCTTCTTTTTCTTTTCTGATTCGTTCATTTTCGTCCTTCTTCTTTTGAGAACGTTCTTCTATTTCCCTCAACATCCGTTCTTCTTCCTCTTCCTTCAGTTTTCGATTGCGTTCCCTCTCTTCCTTCATCAATTTTAGCTGCTCTTCCTCTTCTTGGCGAAGTCTCTCCTCTTCTTCTTGTTCGCGACGTAAACGTTCTTCTCTCTCCTTCTTCAATCGGAGTCGTTCTTCTTCCTCTTCTTTGGCTTGTCGTAATCGCCGTTCTTCTTTCATGCGAATGCGCTCCGATTCAAGTCGTTGAATTTCTTCTTCTAACCGGATTCTCTCTTTTTCTTTCAATGCCCATTCTTCTGCTTCTTCTTCGCGACGAATTCGTTCAGCTTCTAGCTGCTTTCGTTCCTTTTCTTCCCTTCGGAGTCGCTCCTGTATTTCCACTTCCTTCCGAATTTTCTCTGCTTCTTCTAAACGGATTCGCCTTTCTTCTTCTTTTTGTCTTTGTTGTTGTACCCTTTCTTCGTCTGCTTCTCGTTGAATGATTTCTTCTTCTTGTTTATGTTTTCTGATATGTTCATCCACAGCCTGTTGCATTTCTGCTTGTTCAAGTCGAATTTTCTCATCATGTCTATGTTCTTTGACACCTTCATTCCCAGATTGTTCAGACGCCCATTTTTGTTCTTGTTCTCGTAAAAGTCTTTCTGCGGCCTCTCTTCGACGATTTCGTTTTTCTTCTTCAATTTGCTTCTCAATAAGTTCGTCTTCAGTTAGCGGTCGTTCAGTTGACGGTTTGGATCTTTCTTTGAAACCCAACTGTCCAACAACTTCCTTTTCAGCAGAATTACTAGATTCGAATTCTACTTTTTCCAAACGGGAACGATCCACATTTCTTAGAAGACCTACTGAATGCTTCTCTAATTCCATAAGTTCGGTAACTCCTGCTCCCGATGGTAATTTATTAGGCCTATCGCTTAATCGTGTATTACAGCTGTCTAATTGTTTGTCAGAAACTGCTCGTTCTTCAACTTCGTTTATGCGAGATTTATCTTCGTTTTTGATTTGACTTCCTTCGACTTCTTTCTTTTGTAAATCTTGTTTGCTCTCATTTTCTTTCGATTCTTTTGGAAGTAGGACAATTTCTTCTTCTTTTAAGAGTCGTTCCGTTACATCCACTTCCTTTTGAGTTTCATTCTGAATGAAATCCTTTTCTTCTGCTTCTATATCTTTCTTCGTTTCCTCGGTTTCATCTGTTTTCGCCTGGAAAAGTTGCTTCTCTTCAGCTTCCTTTAAGAGTAGATCTTTTTCCTGAGCTTCTTTCTGAATTCGTTCTTTCTCTTCTAATTCTTTCTGGAGACGATCCTTCTCCTCTGTTTCTTTCTGGATACGTTGCTTCTCTTCTTCTTCCTTCAGGAGCCGATCATTTTCTTCAGCTTCTTTCTGGAGACGATCCTTCTCCTCTGATTCTTTCTGGATACGTTGCTTCTCTTCTTCTTCCTTCAGAAGCCGATCCTTTTCTTCAGCTTCTTTTTGGAGACGATCCTTCTCCTCTAATTCCTTCTGGATACATTGCTTCTCCTCTTCTTCCTTCAGGAGACGATCCTTTTCTTCAGCTTCCTTCTGGAGACGATACTTCTCCTCTGATTCTTTTTGGATACGTTTCTTCTCTTCTTCTTCCTTCAGGAGTCGATCCTTTTCTTCCGCTTCTTTTTGGAGACGATCCTTCTCCTCTGATTCTTTCTGGATACGTTGCTTCTCTTCTTCTTCCTTCAGGAGTCGATCCTTTTCTTCCGCTTCTTTTTGGAGACGATCCTTCTCCTCCAATTCCTTCTGGATAATTTGCTTCTCCTCTTCTTGCTTCAGGAGCCGATCCTTTTCTTTAGCTTCTTTCTGGAGACGATTCTTCTCTTCAGTTTCTTTCTGGATACGTTGTTTCTCTTCTTCTTCCTTCAGGAGTCGATCCTTTTCTTCAGCTTCTTTCTGGAGACGATCCTTCTCCTCTGATTCTTTCTGGATACGTTGCTTCTCTTCTTCTTCCTTCAGGAGTCGATCCTTTTCTTCCGCTTCTTTTTGGAGACGATCCTTCTCCTCCAATTCCTTCTGGATACTTTGCTTCTCCTCTTCTTCCTTCATGAGACGATCCTTTTCTTCAGCTTCTTTCTGGAGACGATTCTTCTCTTCAGATTCTTTCTGGATACGTTGTTTCTCTTCTTCTTCCTTCAGGAGTCGATCCTTTTCTTCAGCTTCTTTATGGAGACGATCCTTCTCCTCTGATTCTTTCTGGATACGTTGCTTCTCCTCTTCTTCCTTTAGGAGCCGATCCTTTTCTTCAGCTTCTTTTTGGAGACGATCCTTCTCCTCTAATTCCTTCTGGATACGTTGCTTCTCCTCTTCTTCCTTCAGGAGCCGATCTTTTTCTTCAGCTTCCTTCTGGAGACGATCCTTCTCCTCAGATTCTTTCTGGATACGTTGCTTCTCTTCTTCTTCTTTCAGGAGTCGATCCTTTTCTTCAGCTTCTTTCTGGAGACGATCCTTTACCTCTGATTCCTTCTGGATACGTTGCTTCTCTTCTTCTTCCTTCAGGGGTCCATCCTTTTCTTCAGCTTCCTTCAGGAGCCGATCCTTTTCTTCTGTTTCTTTTTGGAGTCGATCCTTTTCTGCTTCCATCTTGAGGTGTTGCTTCTCCTCTGATTCCCTTAGAAGCCGTTCATTTTCTTCAGCTTCCTTTTGGATACGATCTTTACCTTCTGCTTCTTCCTGGAGGCGTTGCCTATTCACTTCTTCCCTTAAGAACTGATCCTTTTCTTCGGCTTCTTTTTGGAGACGGTCTTTCTCTTCGGATTCTTTCTGGAGACCTTGTTTCTCCTCTGATGCTTCTAAGAGGCCATCGTTTTCTTCGCCTTCCTTCTTCTTTTGTTCTGCTTCATCGGCTTCCTTCTTCTTTTGTTCTGCTTCATCGGCTTCCTTCTGGAAACTTTTCTTTTCTTCACCTTCTGTTTTTCTTCTCTCAGCTTTATCTCTGTCTCCTGAAATATTTTCGATAGGTTTGATATCATCTGCGAAATCTATCGACGTAGCTTTGGACTCTTCTGTTGTTGTTTCAGTTGCTTGACTTGCTTCCGTTGATATTTGGGTAAGATGTTTTTCTTGTTCAGCGTCTTTTTCAGTTTGGAGTCTACGTGTAGCGTCACTTGAGGAGATCGAAGCAACCATAGCTCTTGTTTCTTCACTGACAAAATCAGATGTTTTTTCTTCTTGGCCTATTCCCAGCTCAGATGCAAGATTGCGAGTAGGTGACGTGGATGGATATTCTTTCAATCCATCCGAATGATCTTCTACAGGAGGCTCATCCATTAACGTGTCCATCGTCTTTGCCAGATGGCTGGCCTCATTCCAGGATTCCTGTGCACATATCACATCTTCCCGCCTTGTGACCTGAATTCCCTCAATAAGTAGCCCAGACTGGTCGCCAGATTCCGGCGTATCGGCACCGGAAGTTATAGTCTGATCCGACCCTAGACGAATGGTTGACAATTTTGATTGAATGAGAGTGCTGCTAGACTGGCTTGTCTCAGCTTGTGATATCTCGCTCGCTTTTTGCAATTCGCTTTTCGCCGAAGATAACGAATCCGTTCTTCCCAATCCCAGATAATCGCTCATCAACCGCTGGGAATTCTCGTCCGCCGATGTTTCCGTCTCGCTTGCTGATTCTCGTATGTCCAGCGAGCTTTTATTGGACATCATTAAGTTCTGTATTCTCTCTGACACTAATGCTGATTCGAGTACTTGGGGAGCTAGCGCTGGGTCAACAGTCGCCACTTCAGCTGGCAAGGGTTCAACTGCATCCGTAGGCGTCGCAGTTTTTTCAACCGGTCTTTCAATTATTTCGGGCTGTTGGGCGGCCACCGGCGTTGCTACAGCGATGGGTTCTTCGACAAGCCAATCTGGCTGCGGGGAAGAAGATGGAACGCTGCAACTATCCGAATATTCTAGCGGAGAATAATAGTCAACGTCGACGGGTGACTGAATACCATCAGCTAACATGGCCTGAAAATCTTCCTCGACCTTAGCTGCATCACGTTCAATGCTCAACCGCCGTGGCGACATGACCACCGGAGTGGCCCCTCCACTGTGTGATTCCAAATGAAGTTGTCGTTCTTCCTCTGTCGGACTGGCTTCCTGAATGAGGAAGGCTTCTTGCAAACCAGTGATGGATTGACGGACATCGTTGACCTCATAGGGTAGATCAGGAATGGTCAAATCGTCCAAGAAATAAGGATCATTGCGCATGTCTGCTTCTTCTATGATCAAGGCTTCCATGGCAGACAGTTCTTCAATGTCCGCCTCAGTTGGCGCCTCCTCAAACGATAAATCGCTTAGAGTCCTCTCGTAAGAAGAGTTTCCATTTATTTCCATGGGTACGTCAATGACGACAGCTTCCATTAATAGAGAGCCAGACGTGGCTGTCTCGCGAGTAAATCGCAAGGGTGGCAATTCGGTTGTGTTCTTGTACGAAATTCGCTCAGATAATTCCTCAGCGAAGAGTTCTACAATCTGTTGAGCTTCCTCTTCAGTCAGATCAGGCGTTTCGTACAAGGAAACCGAGACTTCTCGTCCGTCCAGAGACACGCTAATTTCAGCCCGCTCTTCGCCCGTAAGCGTGTCCTCAGCATTGGCCGTCTCGTACAGGGAAATTTGCGAGGAGCGCTCCTCCTGAATCGTTGACAGCGATGGATTACGAGCGATACGCGGGTGCTCCGTCATGTAACTCCGAGGTTCAGTGTCCAATAAAGTTTCCTCCTTAGCCAAAGAGACATTTTGTTCGGTTTCGAGTCGATCTTCGAATCCGAGAAGAGCAGCTGAGCTGGACGACGTGCCCATGCAGTTGTGCGCCTCGCAGGTGTACGTGCCAAGGCAGCAAGTTCCGTCTTGGCCGGACATGATGCGGTGAATATCACCCGGCTTGAGCTCAACGCCGTCCTTGTACCATTTTAAAGACGGCTGCGGAACGCCGATGACTTTGCATTCCAAATTGACAGTCCCTTCGTCCGACAGGACGGCCCTGAGCGGTTCCAGGAAATGCGGTTTGCGGAAAAATCGCGGAACGGATAACTTGACTGAGCAGCTGGTGACTGCGTGACCGAAATCGTTGATGACGATGCATTTCCAGTCGCCTTCGTCGCTGAATTCCAGCGGCTCCACGTCCAGATGGCAGAGGCCGGCCTCTTCTTTCAAACTGCGGAATTTGTGCGTTTCATCCAGATCGATCGGCTCGTCATTGTGAAACCAAGTAACCAAGAAGCTCTCGGTCGTGCTGGACACTTGGACAGTGAGTCGAAGAGGATCGCCCACCCGGGACTCACTAGAACGCAATCCTTGCGTGAAGATGGGCGGTCGGTGAGAGTCCATCAGTTGGCGACGCTCCTCGTCGTTGAGCTGGTTCTGAATGTCGTCGACGGTCAATTCGGCGGCACTGACAGCCTGGCCCATGCAGTTGCGGGCGACGCAAGAGTAAGATCCCAGAGAGTTGGTGCCGCTCAGTTGGTAGACGTCGCCCGGTTTCAACTCCTGGCCATCTTTGAACCACTGGAGCTGCGGTGTCGGGAAGCCGACAACTTTGCACTCGAAACTGACGAGTCCTTCTTCCGTCAGAATGGCTTTGAGGCTTTCGAGGAACCGAGGGGGTCGATAGTTCTTGGGCACGACAAGAGTCAAAACGGCCGAAGCGTTGGACTCTGCGTCGACGCCTTCGTTTTTGATGGCCACTTTCCACTCGCCGTCGTCGTCGATATCCGTCGGCGTGATATCGAGCGAGTAGCCACCGTGGCCGTCTTCGCCCACCACGTATTTGGAGCTGGCCTCCTTGGGCACATCTTTGTTGTACCATTTAACTTGAGAGGGCAAGGGCGGTACCATCACTCGCACTGTGAAGCGGACGTCCTCGCCGACTCGGACCTTTTGATTGAACGGCTCCTCGATGATGACGGGCGGTCCGGTCGATTCGGATTGGCTATTCGTTCGCGACGGAGTCGGCGGCTGCTGCTGGACAGCATTTCTGACTCGCACTTGCGAAGTTGAAATGGCTTTGCCGATGCAATTGATGGCCTCGCAAGAGTAAATTCCCAGCGAAGTGGCCGTCTCTTCGGCCGTCGAGTCCGTCTGAGGGGCGCGGAATGCGAAAACATCGCCGGCCTTGATTTCTTTCCCGTCTTTGAACCAGTGGAGGACTGGCGTCGGGATGCCGACCACTTTACACTCGAGAGATACTGTACCTTCTTCCGTCAAAATGGCCTGCAGATCTTCGACGAATTCGGGGCGTTTGTAGCTCTTTGGCACCATCACGCGAAGCTGCGCGGTGGCAGATACACCTTCCTCCGAACCGGCGTTGTCAGCCAAAGAAGCCCGACAGGTCCAGGCTCCTTCATCCTCTATGGCCACCGGTGAAATTTCGAGGCAGTAAAAATTTCCCTCCTGCAGGATCTTGAAACGTCCGTGAGCCGTCTCGCCCGGCTGAAAGACGGGCAATCCATTGAAATGCCAAGTGACAACCAGGCCCGAAGAGCTGATGATTTCGGCCAGGAAACGGGCTCTCGATCCCACTTTGACCGTCTGATCTGTGACGCAGCGCAAGAAGATGGGTTTGCCGTCCGAGCCCATGAATGCGCTCGCATCGGGGACGAGATCGGCCTCGTCGTCCATATCCATGGTTCGCTTGACACTAGTAGTCGGAGAAGGGCATTCACCTCTCAGGGGTCGGTCCAGCACCAAACCGTCTGCCAATGCAAACACACCAAATTGAAATCATTCACCAGTATATAAGAAATCAAAGTCCGGCCTAACGAGACGGAGCTTCGTGAGCGACTGGCAATAGAGAACCCTCTCGCCCCCTAACTCAGCGACCGGGCAACAACGGGGTATATGTTATACACTGGGCTGAGTTCTAAAATCAGACCGGCAGAGAATAATCCAGACCCTGGAAGAAAAAAGGCTGGATGCTTGACGTTCTTTATTTTTCTCTAAACACACGCGGGCAAGAAAGGAACTGAAAATTTTTTGGTCGCTATTTTCATTTGGTTTTGTTCTTTTCTCGAGATATTTCTTTTTTGTTTTGTGGCTTTTGTTGATTTTCCTTGACGAAGGCCTATATTTGTTCATTAAAAGCGACAAGTTTAACATTTTTTTGCTGTTCCTCGGGGGAAAACGAGAAAATAGGAAAAAAGAGAAGGAAGAAAGAAAAAAGGATTCAAGGAACGGACTTTGGTTCTCTTTGGCCGGGAGACGCCCAAACAAGCTAGGCTAAAAATACATCACAGCTTTCGTGTTGTTTCATCCGCCCCCAACCATGTACACGCACGCCACCGTACACAGAACGCACACACACACACACACAAACGCATAGATAGAAATAGAGGGGGTATATATGTCTGAAAACGTAACAAGTGCAAACACCTATAGCCACGCGCGGTTGTGCCCTGCCAAAACAAAAAATGCGACTATTTCCCTCTCTCACTTTTTTTTTCTTCTTCTTTAAACCCAGCACTAATGAAACTGTTAAATCATCATTTGCGAAAGCTCGGCGAAAGCGCAGGTGTGTCCGTCATCAATGAATTTTTTAAAAATATCCCTTTACACATGTATGTTATTTGTTTGTTTGCTTGTTATATCTCCCGTCGTGTTCTTGTTTTTCAAAAGCTAAGGTTAGGTTAATATATACGTTGGAGTGGACATTCCGCTCCAGTGACACCTCTTCAAATTATACCTGGTTCTGGCGAGTCTCCAAAGTCGCAACTGCTCATCGAGTCCACGGCCGTCATGTAGGCGTCGCTGTACTGGTCCGTGCTGTGCTGGCCCTCGCCGTCGCTGCCTCGCTGAGCCATTAGCTCGCAGACGCCAGAGTCGATGGCGGCGAGATGCGACTGCATCGCCGGAATAACGTCCTGCTGATGCTGAATGTCGTTATTGTCCTGGAGTAGAATTGTTGGCACTTCCATTTGCTGGTCGGCCAAGGCCAGCTCGATCTCGTCAGGCTCCGACGGTTTCACTCGAGTCATCTCGTCCGACGGCTGAGAATTCGGATTCATCAAATCAAATTGATCTTGACGCTTAATTTCTTCAATCACTGTCTCCTCGTCTAGCCGGGCTGGCTCAGCATCACTTTGTTCCAGTTGGACCGACGATTGATCAGCTTGAGCAATAAATTCCACCTCATTTCCGTCTACATCAGCTTCCTGCTTCTCCCCAATGTCCAGTTCGATTCGATCCAGCACTTCCAGTTGGTCCTGCAGGTCTTGTTCGATCTGCTCCAGCACTTCCTGGCGAGTCTCACTCTCAGCATCGGGCGCCAGCACTTGATCCTCGACCACCACTTGTTCCATAACATCCGATAACGTCACTAGCGCCGACGACGAGGCCACGCTGCTGAGAGCCGATTGCACGATAGCGTTGTGCACAAAAAGTCTGGCAGGGGATCGAGGTAGGAGGAACCCGCGTTGCTGGATCGGCAACGGCAGCTGTTCCACCGTTTCAGTCGGCTGCTTAACAATGTCATGGCTGCTGCCTTCACTGCTGTCGTCGTCCAAGGAAAGGGCGTCCTCCAGCGAGGGACGTTCCGGCGAGACGGAAGGTGACGAAGAAGAGTTCCTCGAAGTGCTGGAACCTATGCCAGACAGGACGTCATTGGACGTGAATCCCGGCTGGGACGATAGAGTCACGGCCCTTTTCTCCAAGACGGCCGAAGCACTGAACGCGTAACGAGGGTCCAGTTCTATTTCGCCGGGTCGGTTTGGCGGTTCCGACATCAACACGGCCCCGCCCATGGCTGTACAAAAGCAACAACAACAACAAAAAAATCACAAACTCGCATATATATATTTGATCGTCCTCATCCGGAGCTAGATATTTTTATTAATAAATGCCCGGTTATGGACTCGTATTTTTTGTTTTTGTATTGTAAGTGCTGTTTTTTTGTTTTTTCATATTTTGATGGGTTTTTGATAAGTGTTGTTTAATTGTATTAAAACCGATTCATCTGGGGTTACATCATCAGTGCAAATTGGCGTACGTGTTTCGTGTGTGCTGGTTGCGCGTGCGTGTTTCAACCCATTTTGGTATGTTTTTTATTTCTAATAAGTGTTGGCTTGTTGTGTTTATGTATTAAATTTTGCTTTTTTCGTTTTATGTTTTTTTATAGTAGCCATACGGATGCGTTAGTGTTACGTGGCTGGCGGCCATAGTTACCTCCGTTAGGCGCTCCCAACACCGAAGGATCGGTCAACCGACTAAGTTCCAGTTCCGAAGCGTCTAGAGGCAGATAATCAAGATCGCCGGATCTGCTGACCTGCCGGTCGCTGTCGCGCGGACCTAAATTAGAACTGGAAATGGTCGTGTCGTCAGGATCGACCAGCTCGGATGACGTCACATCCGGAACCCATGACGTTTCGTTACTGTCGAGTTTTATTTTGATTAGTTACAGCCAGTTTCATTCATGCAGCTTTTGTTTGATCTTTTCGTTCATTCTGTGTTAATACCTTCGAGCGGGCAGGCAAACCAGATCGCTCTGGGCGCTCGGCTCGCTGACGCCGAAAGGATTTTCCGCCTTCACCCGGAAGACGTAAGTCGATCCAGGGATTAAATCTCCCAGACGAATGTGCGGCTGCTTCGAAGTGGTCGCTTTAAGCCACATGTCCCAACCGAGCTGGACCGCGAATGTCAAAAGGAAATTTTCTTTTATATTCTAGTAGTTTAGCCAAATTGTATAGAAATGGAACAGAATCCTTACCCGGTTGTATTCGACGATGTAACAAGTAATTTCACAACCACCGTCATCCTCGGATGGATCCCAGTGTAAAGAGACGACCGATTCCGAAACGTCTGCAGTCAGCGGTTTGCCCGGCATTGACGGCCGATCTGTAATCAATCAGCAAGAAATTGATAGGAAATTTGTCTTCATAGGCACATTTATCGGAATGATGCGCGTACTTGCCACTGTGACGAGAAAAGATGCGCTATCCTCGCCCAGTCCGCTCTGCAATTTGACGGAATATTCGCCTCGATCAGAGCGCTTAGCCTCGGCGACTTTCAGGATGGTACAGTCGGCCAGATTTTCGATTTCAAGACGTCCGCCGGACGTGAGAAGTTGGTTTTCATGGTACCAAGTGACGGCAGGTTTCGGGCGGCCGGTAAATTCCACTTTCAATCGGATGATGTCGCCATCTTCGAAAATTAATCCGTCTTCGTATTTTTTGGTCAAGACGGCCCTGGGTGGAGCTGCGATCAATTTCCGAAATCGATCCAATGATGAATCAATTAATGCGATCAAAATCTTTTTTCCGGACTAAATAGATTTATACCTTCCACAGTCAAAATTGCGGATGAGGTAGACTGACCGGCATCGTTGACCGCAACGCATTTGACTTCACCTTCGTCGCCGGCCAGGACGTCGTTGACGACCAAGGTGGAGACTCCTGAATCGGGATCTCGTTCCGTCACGATCACTTTGGCATCGGACGATGCGTTGACGATCCACTGGACATCAGGCGGCGGAATGCCCTGGACCTCCACCCTGAACTCGACCTTCTCGTGCTCCATGACGACGGCATCACGCAGGCCGACGCTGAACGACGGGCTGACAACGTTGTTGGGATCGTAGGGAACTCGGTACGACTCCGACTCACTTCCCGGCTCCGACCATCCGATAGCGTTGACGGCTTTCACGCGGAATTTGTAATCCTGCCCAGGAATAAGACCCGTCAACGTCACCTCGCTTTCTCGGACATCCAGCGGATGGGCTCGCACCCATTGGCCGTTCGGTCCCGCCTTCCTCTCGACGGCGTATCCTGATGGAAAACAACGAAAAAATGTCGAAATTGGGGGGGATGAAAGAGAGAAATTTGTTGAGCGCTCGGCAATGGAATGACAAGGATGGAATCTTTAGTGGATTGTGTAGGACATGGCAGGTTCTATCTAACCATTGACGGGCGTTCCACCGTCGGTGTAGGGTGCAGCCCACTGAATAATGACTGCGTCGTCCGGTTTGTTACTGTACGCCAGCTGTTGGAAAGCATCGCCACCTTGACGTGGAACGACGGTCGGCACGCCAGGACAACTCGGCCGGGCTGCAGCAACCGAGAGAAAAAGAGAAAAAAAAGGGACAAAAAAATAAACAAGCAATATAAGTATACCGGAAGAAATGGGTCTGCTGGTCTGCCGTGTTGCGGGGAGACGGGCATCAGACTATTAATAGCTGTTCACTCCTCGGTTAATATATAAATACCGCGCCGTTTAGAAGAAGAAGAAGAAGAAGACGGCGCTGTTGCAGCGCCGCCCGACTCTTTCCCGTTGTTGTTGCCCATTTTCACTCACACAACGCACAGGCACAGGCAAAGAGAAAAGGTGATCTACAACAGCAGACGGACAAATAAGTCCATGGCACAGTGAAGCGTGGGGGTAATCCGCGGCACTGAAATGTTGTGGATATGAACTTGCTGCTGCTAATGGCGCTCTGGGCAAAGGAAAAAATAAGGACGTCTTGAACTGGACGCGGCACAACGGCGAATGATACTACTACTCTACTCTTGCTTTTCTGTGTTCTCTCTTTTTTGGCTGGCAAACGACTAACACAAATGTGACTAGGAGCGGGAGCAGCACAGATGAGGAGCCGCGAATATAATCCCGCCCCAGCGCTAGTGGCCGTCTGCCAGATCCCGACTCATGTGGTCTAGCACAAATCAGCCCGCCAGTGCTGTCTTTTTTCTTGTCAAAAAGTCTAAAGTCAGTAGGAAAAAATTACAAAAAAGGGGGGTACACTTTGACAGCTTCTTATGTCCTATCAACAAAGAGTGTATAGTGAAATTCCCGCGTAGTAATCATTAAAATACCACGGGAGTCATTGAACGCGCTCAAATGTTTAACGATCGTATAGCGCGCCAAAAGCGGAATCATACACAGTAAATCTCTCGTCTGATGTTTATAAATAAAAAGCCGAGATAAGGAAATACGATTAGACCTATAGGCCGGATTGTCAACAAGGAGGCCAAGAAAGAGATAGAGAGAGAGAGGGAGAGAAAAAAAGAGGTCGTCGAAGACAACAAGACGGTGGGAAAATATCCGCAAGAATTCTGTTGGCACCGGACACTGTACGGCGCGCTGGATCGTCTATTTTTAAAAAAAGGGGCTCCGCTTCGAATTTCTTCTTGGGGTTTTTCAAATGACACAGTCGTCATCCGAAAAGTTGGAAGTAACGGATCATTTGACGAAACTCGGCAAGGTTTTCACGATTTCTGAAGTAAAAAAAACATACGGCTGATCTAATAATAACTAAGCGCTAGGCTCACAAAATAAATCACCGACCTGTTGGGCTTGTTTGGGAAAATTGATGCATTTGAACAAGCAGGGAAGTGTGTGTTGACTGTGTTGGTCAAATAAATGAAGATGAGTAATTACCGATTCCGGGTTGTATTCGTACACATCGGGGTCCAATTAAGGCTTCACTCATTCCGGCGGCATTTTCAGAATAAACACGGAACTGGTAGAGTCGTCCCGGTTCCAGTCCTTCCATTATAGCTGACGTACAGGTGGGTGGCACTAATTCTAAATGACTGGTGTCTCGATCGGTGTTCAATGTATTATAGAAAATAAAATAAAATCCGGCATTAATGATGAATTCTAAGTAATTTCTAGTTTAAATTCACACAAGCAGAGGTTTCTTTTCAGAAGTAATTTACAAAAGGATCTTTTGTAAATTAACTATTTCATTCAAAAGAAGCAAGTGCATAGATAACACGACAACTGGCGTGAGAAATTTCACATACGACGTAAACAATAGTGAAGAAAATGTCTAGTCATTTTGTTGCCTCAGCTGTGGTAGCAAGAAAGCGCACGCTCTTTATTTACAACAGTCATATAAAGATTGTATTTCACTATGTTTGTCTAGGGCTACCTGCACCTGAATGCACGCTTATTTAATTTGGCTAATAACATGACTTACGCTATTCCATGCAAGGATGATTTGAATTTTTACGTTCAGCACCAAGTAGCTGCAGATTGCAAATATATCGTGAAAACGTTACTCGCATCTTATCACAACTCTTAAATCGGCATCACTTGAAGACTTTACGATTGACCTAAATTCAAATCGCCGTCACAACTCACAATTTCCCTTTTTAGATCGAAGTCATAAGACTTCAAAATGCTACTGACAGCCACGAGAGTCACAGAAATGAATTCAATATTCTGTTTTGTTTGTGGGCGGCGGGGTTTACCCGTTTAGATGGGTAGGAGGTAGGGGTTGGAACGTTATTGTTGCACTTTTGGAAAGGGGTGGTTCGAGCGCTTCCTGTTTTGGTCCGTTCTAAATACTTTTCCGATCCTTTTCCCTTATTTAATTTTTTTTTACTTTTCCCTACTCTTCTTCTATTTACTGCGATTTGCAACAACCAACGCCCATCACAATTTTAGTAAAAGGCATTATACCCTTTTCGACAGTGATCAGGTCCATTTCTTTGCGGCTTGCGTACTTTTATATGAATTTGAATTATTATGCTATATGATGTGTATTAGTTCTGTTTTACAGCAGCAGCAGATTTTGTTTTAAGGCGGCGCAGTATCTGATGAACGGACCGTATGAAAGTTGCGTGTAGACAGCCTGTGTAAACTGTAAAGCAGTTTCATATTTCGCGGACATAGATACCTCAATGCCTGGATCAGTTTCCTTTTCGGTGAGTCTACATTTATTTCTTTATGTAACTTCATGTCCACCATAAGTTTTCCATTTGTCCCCAAAAACCCCCAAAAGGAGGAAATAGAATCGGATAGTTTCGGCGCATTTTGTCAATAAGCCGAGGTGCAATTTCAATTAGCACATTAAAAGAAATGTTTATGTCATTAACTTTACTTTGAACGGGAAGTGACGCAACAACAACTTTTGGCGTATTTTGTTTTTGTTGCAAGAAAAAAGAATTGAAGGATCCAGTTCGGGACACAATTACGGAATATCCTCAAAGATTTAATAATCATGGCCCTTTGTTTCACGACATTAACAGGACATTATAATTCATTACCTACAGGACATCTTCTGTAGTCAGTCGCACAGCAGAAGCAGTCAGCGGTCAGCCAGCAGTCAGCAGCCGCCAGTCGTCATTCGCCTCTGTTCGCTTCCTCTGCCTTCGCCAGTAGCAGTCAGCCGACTCCCTATTCTCCCTCTCCATCCTCCCTATTCTCCCTCTCCATCCTCCCTCTCTATTCTCCCTCTCAGTTCTCCCACTCTACTCTCCCTCTCAATTCTCATCGCTTGTGTATGTGCCTGTGCTGAATACACTATTTAAACCCAGATACCTTGTCCTCACAAAATCAAATGGGAAAAGATAGTAAAAGAATAAGAAGAATTTGAACTAGTAATTAATCAAACGGTGATTTAATGCAATGTGTATGCAAAAATTATTATGGGAATATTAATATAATCTAATTTTAATCGAAATTGAAGTAATGCCAAATGAGTTTTTTACGTTTTTAAAGTTCTTTTAAAGGTTATTTAAAATCAAATTTCTGCAATCAGCGATTGCATTTCCTTGGTTTTTTCTTATTTGTAGCCATAAATGATCCAAATTATTATTACATGATACTATATTAAAGGAGGAACATCTAGGAGCTAATGATCCAAAAATATACGCTACAGATTAATTTTTAAGCCAAATAATAATTTTAGAAAATTAGAGAATGAATAGATGCGTCTAACAAGAGGGTAGAAAAAATTATTTGACAGAGTCGCCGTTTTAGTCGTTTTGACCAGAAAAATTTTAGAAAAAAGCGCAGTCGATAGTCGATCGCAATCTGATTTATTGTGCTATGTGCTGGCGCTCCATTACTGGATCTTATAGATTACGCGGCAATAAACAAATCTTTGCTTCCCGTTCAAACTTCAAAATCAAGTAAAAGACAGACACACAAATTATTTTGTGTCTAATGCGTTGCCGCTTGGCTCTTGTTCTTTTGAAGCGCATCCTCGTACGATGCAGCGCATAATTCTATTACTGTACACTCTGAAGCCCGACAACCCAAATTAAATTTTTCTGGGTAGGAAGCGTCTGAGCTGGAATGCATCCCTGCTCGTCTTAGAGGCACAGTAAATGTGAGTGACTCATGCGTATTCAAGTCATCAAAGTGTTGAGTGAAACCCGTGTAATTTCCGCCCGACAAGTTTTCTTTCGAACTAATGAATATTTTGTCGTCTAGTTGTCTGGAGTCGTCAAAGCTACATGCTCGTCCCTTTTGGGTCTCAGCAATCTCAGCTCTTATCTCACGTTTTTGTCAACGTTCATCTCAACAGCAGTCCATACTGGAGAACGGCAGCATTGACGATCCTGATATTCTTGCAATCTAACCTGCGCGATCTGCACTGCTCCAGGGATAAAAACGTTCGGAAGAACGATTAGTTACTTCAATCTCTCGAAACTCTTGGCATAATCAATTTCGACCGCAATGCTAATCTAATCTCCGCTGAATGGGTGAGTAGAAAGTTCCTTTCGTCATTTTTCTTTCTTTATTTCGTTCGTTCAGCTGATGACGTTGTTATGTAAACTAATCTGATTTCCAAGCCAAATTGAGTGAGCACAACAAAAGTAGTCAAATAATGGTTATAGGGCGGTTCGGCGTTGTTTACCCAAATAAGCCACTCTTTTTTATCGCTTTTTCTTTTTAAACAAAAAGGGTGGAGGATTGCGAGACAAAATCTCTTGGGGAAAATTAATGGCGCCTTCTGAGTGCCTTTTCTTGTCTTGGTATGCACCAACCTACATTTTACGCCACGTCGTTTTGTTGACTATTTTCACGGCTATTTAGATTTACGACCTAGAGACCCGAAGCGTATAGCCTAAATGTTATTGCAGAAGTTTGACGTAAACGACGCAGTATGTGTGCTCTAACTATTATACAAAAAGGATTTTTGCTTTGTTTTTCTGTTATATTTTTAAGAAAGATATTAAGTTGACTTCTTAATTTGGCGCTTGAGCAATGCAGTTGGCCTTATAGAATTAGTTATTTTGTATATGATGTTAGAAAGTGGTTTTAAAGATCACCTGATGATGTCTATTTTGTCTAACTCTCGGGCGTCGATTATGTAACCGATGATGGGTCCTCCTCCCGCATCTCTTGGTGGGTACCATTGTAGCGTGGCCCTTGTTTCCGCCACGTCGAATATTTCCAGCGGCCCTTCCGGACGTTCCGGGACTTCCAGCACTTCTATTATTTCTGTGTTTATAGACAACCACATTGATGTCGATGAAGCAACACAACGTTAGGAAAAAACAAAAATAACAATCCTTTTGCCGAAATGTCGTCACGAAGTGACCTCAATGGATGCGAATTTGCTGAAGCCATGTCCACTATATAATAGGCGCTAAGTAATCCATCCAGCAGCGGAAAATTTTTATCATTCAGTATTCTCATCATTTATACAATCACATGTGTGTGTGTGCTCATGACGGGCAAACTCAAAAGTGTGTCTCAGAGACTTGGTTAATTTTTTTTTTCTATGTTATAAAAGGCAGAAAAAAATAATGATCAATCTATTTGAGGTGTCCGCGAGTTCGGAACTCGTTCAGGAGAAGGTTAGATTATACGACAAAATTTGGTTAAGTATATATGTGTATACAGTCTCTATTCACACACTTTTGGCTTGCCCAGCATCTGCTATCCATTTGAATCGATAACCAGCAGCAGAAAAGATTAATTGAGAAGAATTTATTTTTTAAAGAAAGAATCAATAGTGTTTTGTTGAAGTGGCAAACGAAACGTTTATTTAAAGGCAAAGAACCCCAGCTTTCCTTATATTGTCCACAATTATTTGGGGGAGGCGGGTAATAATAATATACTGTATATAGGGTCAATAACTCGATATATGTTTACATATACGTCTAAAAATGTCAAAGCATGAAAGCAAATCAGAAATAAGAAGAAGAATCAAAACGAAAACTAAAAACAGCGAAGCATATTCCACATTTTTTTTGCCGATTTTCCTTTTCTTTGGTTTCTGTTGTCGATATTTTTTAATTATTATTATGTAAGGTGGTGGGAGATAACATCACAGATGGGTTTTTTCAATGTTTTTTTCATATTTCTTTTTCGTTGATTGGCTAATAACAAGCTAGTATATAGAAGGCGCGTCAAAATCACAGCGTTGTTTTTACAAATGGACCCGTATTTATGAGAGCAAGAGAGAGAAAGATGGAGAGAGTGACCGTCGCCCTCCACTGGGAGGCTTTGCACTGGGTGGACACACGATATCGACCAGAAGAGAGAGAAACGTCAAATCTCTTCTTCTTTCCCCCTTTCCAACTCGCCATTTACAGGTATTATTTGATTTACTTGATTTTGTTTTGAGTGATTGAACGCGGCTTTTGTTTTTTTTACACATATAACAACGTCTAAATGACTTCAAGGTTAAATTTTTTAATGTTTTCAATGATAGTGTTGTTGCTTGAGATTGGCAGTGAGGGTTAGATTAGCTAATTTCAGACAAGAAGAAAGATTATTCAAGCTTAACGGTTGTGTTCTTTTTTCAATATTCTTTTCTTAATATGTACACCAATTCTCTATCGACCACCAGATGGTGTCAGCTCGTTGAACGTGTGGCATTGACTCTGGTGTTTTTATTTTTTATTTGAAGAGTTGTCGGGAGTAGTACCAGACACGGAAGAAGTATTCGTCCCGGCGGAGGAGGGACGAGCGCGAGTAGATGCGGATATCGGCATCCATGTTTGCGTCGCGCATCCACGACGAGAGCGTTTCCGTGCTGAGACTCAGCGACGCTGTTGGGTCCTTGTGAGCCGGGCCGGCTATGCCCGGTTCGAGGTAATCTGTACACACAGTCACAGTCACACACATGTCACACAGTCGTCACCATTGAAACTCTTTCGTTTGTTTTTTTCCAATCATTGCTGGATGTAACGACAACTGGACAAGTCAAAAGTAGGCCTATCTCTCTGTACTAAGACGGATAGGATATTTGATACGTGTAATCATGCAAATCACCAACATGCCGGGAACATATAGGATATATCTGAACATCAATAATTATTGGGACATTGCCCAATAATAATTGAAGTCAACTAAGAAAAAGCAGCTCAATTCGGTTGAATCTTTTTTAAAAAATTGGGCGTATCAAATAAAATAGGCCTTCTGCTCTAATAAGGGTTTGAATAATTCGAAAATGAACATTACCTGGTGGTCGAATGACTTTCACCGGTTCTTCGGTTTCTAGTGGTTCGCTGAGACCCACTTCGTTTCGGGCGAAAACTCGGACGTAGTACTTGTGACCCTCCTGTAATAAGACACCGATATTTTTATTAAATTCACATATTCTTTAATCTTTTATTTAGATATCATTGTATCGAACGAACCTGCATGTCTTTGACGATGAGGCGGGTGGTGTCGGCTCCAACTTGGCCGACTTCCATCCACATGGTTTTGCGGCTGTCGCGTACGGCGACGATGTAGCCATCGATAGCAGCTCCGCCGTCGCTCTCTGGAATGCCCCACTCGACGATGATCGAGTTGGGTCCAACCGGCCGCACTTCCAGCGGAGACGTGGGTGGCGACGGGACGGTGGCGTGGGTCTTGAGGGCAACCTTCCCGGTCTCGGCCGGAGCCGAAAGGCCCATCGGGTTTTCGGTGAGGACGCGGAAGAAGAACTCTGATCGCTCCTTGAGATTTTGAATGCAGTGGACAGTGACGGATGGGTCGAGTGTCACAACCTTTTCCCACTTGTCCGTTCCACTCAACATCTTCTCGATGATGTAGCCGGTCAACTCAGCACCGCCCGTTGATATGGGAGGGGCCCACTGCAGCGTCACCGATCGGCTGGTGATGTCCGCCACTTGCAAATTGCTCGGTGGTGACGGAGGAGCTGCCGGATCAAAAAATATCGAATGAAATTATTTCTTTTGTTAATTAAGTAGCTCTAACTTGTCGTCACGTACTGATTCGTTTTCCAGCAACGATGACATCCTCGGGCGTGAAGGCCGGCCCGTATCCCAGCTGGTTCTGGGCCGTCATTCTGAAATTGTAGGATGTTCCCTGCTTGAGACCGAGGGCCTCGATGTGTGTCGTCTTGCCGTCGGTGGTGCCCACCTTCTGCCAGGCCTTTTTGGACACTTCGCGACGCTCAACGAGATACTCCGTCAGCGGAGAGCCTCCGTCGCTGGCCGGTGGGAACCAGTGGAGCACCAACGATGTATCCGTCATGCCCGAGAATTCCAGTGGGCCGCGAGGTGCCGACGGCGTGTCGAATTGACACTTGATCAACACCGGGGCTCCGGTATCCAACGGCTCGCTGGTGCCGACGTCGTTAACGGCACTCACGCGGAATACGTATTCCAATCCTGGACAAAAGTTTCGACACAGGTTAATCTTTTGGTTAATCAGTAATTCGTCGATTGAGCTTATACCTTCAGTCAAATTCTGTACGTGGCAGATGGTGTTGGCAGAGAGCTCCTCCACCCGTTTCCATTGCTCTGTGAAGATTTCGCTGTACTCGACGATGTAGCCCTTGAGTTCTATGCCACCGTCATCCATCGGAGGCTTCCATTCCATCGTAGCCGACGTCTTATCCACCTCCTTGGCCACTAGTGGTCCTTGAGGCTTGCTCGGTTTGTCTAATAGCGCGTCAAACAAAGCTTTAAATTAAATGAACCGCGAAAATAAATTTTAAAAAATTTACCGCTGATCTTCAAAGTGACGTCGTGAGTGACTGTTCCAGCCACATTAGTGGCAGTCAGAGTGTATTTGGCCGTGTCCGTCCTTTCGGTGTTGATGATGGTCAGAGTGGTGGAGCAGGCCGTCGAGGACTGGGTTTCGACGTCGGCGATGTAGTGCGTGTTTCCTTCGATGCTGGCCCCGTTTTTGGTCCAGGTGACATCGGGTCGTGGCAAGCCCGTTATTTTGGCCGTAATGGACCATTGCTTTTCGATTTGCAAGCGGTAGACTTTAGTCTTCTTCTCCGGAACGATTTTGGGAGCCTCCTGGATTATCAAGGTGCAGCTACACTCACAGGAACCGCTGTCGTTGGATGCTCGGCAGCTGTACTGGCCGGCTGATTCTTCGTTGGTGTTGTTCAAGATCAGACGGGCCAATCCGCTTTCGTACGACGAAGATTTGGGTACGAATTCGTCGTCGTCTTTGAACCACCTCAGAGTTGGTTGTGGTACACCAACGATGATGCAAGATAGCGTTGCAGTTTCTTTCAGGCCGGCTGTCAGGTCCTTCAGAGGCTCTCGGATGACTGGAGCTTCTGGGATGGCCGCTTTGGCCGCTTTGTACAGCAGCGACTCGCTGGACGGTGTTCCGGGTCCTACGGTGTTGACGGCCGTCACGCGGAACCTGTACTCGGTGTTGTGCGTCAGTTTGGTGACCATGTAAGTGGTCTCGGTGATGACGACATCTTTGTTGGCCGTAATCCATTTCTTGGTCTGTTTCTCCTGGTACTCGACGATGTAGTTGATGATCGTAGAGCCACCGTTGTAGCCGGGAGGTTTCCACATGATGGTGATGGAATCGTCGGCCGTCTCCAGACATTCTGGCACGCTGGGACTGCACGGTTTTTCTATTTGTTTAAAAAGGAATGATTCAGTTAATTTGTTATTCAAATTCAAATTTTTTTTAAATGAACGACTTCTGTTTTACCCATCAGTTTGATAGTGACGGACACGCTGACGTCGCCACACTCGTTGGACAGCTTGCAGGTATAGACGCCGGCCTCGTTTTCATCGACCAACTTGAGAGTGAGCGTGGCGGAAGTTTCACTGATGGTGTACACGGATTTCTTGGTCTTCCTGATGGCTTTGCCCTTGAAAGTCCATTCGGCCTTTGGCGTCGGGAACCCGTTGAATGGGATCTCGATGACGGCGTCCTCTCCGCGACGGACCCACACTTCGGCGTGCACCTGGTCGATGGGGATACTGGGCGGCACTTTGGGCACCTCGACCGTCAGCACGGTCACCGTCTTCATGGCCTCCAGGACGCAAGTGTACTCGGCACTGTCCCCGATGGTGGCTTTGGTGATGGTCAGAGACCGGGCACAGCCGTCTCGGATGACTGCCAATCATTGATTAGACATCAAATAATAAGACAACACGCTCAATCAGAGAAAGAAATGACTTACGTTTGATTCGGTCGGACTCGACCACGACTTCTCCGTTCTTCATCCAGGTGACGTCGGCTTCCTCGCCAGTCAGCTGGACGGTGAACGTCACGTCCTGGCCCATGGGAGCGGCCACCACCTCTGGCAGTTTGGCCACAAAATTCACTCTGGGCGCCAAGACGGTGAGCTGGGCGGCGGATTTCTGATCCCCAATGACGCAAGAGTACTCACAAGCATCTTCCGGTCCGGAGTCGTAGATGACTAGCCGTTGGCGCTTACCGTCGATGGCCAGCTGGATATGCTCGGAGAGCTGGATTTCTTCACTGTTGCGGAACCACTGGATCTTGGCGTCGCCTTTGGTCAACTCGATCTCGAAGCTGGCCTCTTCGCCGCGACGGACCGTCACGTCTTTGAGGCGCAGGGTGATCTCGGGTGGCAGCTCGATGACAACCAGCTCGGCCGTGCATTCCTGTTCGGCCAGCGAGCAAGTATACTCGCCTTCGTCCTGCAGGGTGACGCTGCGGATGGTGAAGCTCCTCTTGAGAGCCTCTGAGACGAATTCGTAGCGCTCCGTGTTGGTCTGGTCGAGAGGCTCTCCGTCCTTGTGCCAAGTGACTTGGGCCTTCTCGTCCGAGACCTCGGCCGTGAAGACGGCCGGCTGGCGCTCCTTGATCTCCAGATCCTTGATCTTGGCGGTGAACTCATGCGCCGGCTCGGCCCTGACTGTGAAAACACAAGCGGTCGATTGATTCTCGAACGTGCAGCTGTAACGACCCGTCTCCTTCTTTCCCACCCTTCGCATCGTCAACTTATGTTCTCTATCTCTACTCTCCTGGACCGGACCGTCGCCGCCCGGCAAAAGCGGAGGCAGCTGGACGTCGTTGCGGTACCAAATCACCTCGGTGGGCTCTTTGGTGCGGCAAAGTAAAACGACATCCGATCCGGCATCGACTTCAACGTCTTCCAGTGGCTGGACGAAAATATTGCACTCGACTTTGACATTGGCCGTGTGGGAGACTTTGATTCCGCTGGAGTTGCTGGCCACGCATTTGTATTCGCCCGTCTCTTTTTCGACGCTGGCGCTGGACAACTGGAGCGTGTGGATCAATCCGTCCGACGTGATTTTCAGCGATTTGGTCGCCTTCAAACGCTTGCCGTTGCGGTACCAGGCCACTTCGGCCGGAACCACCGTAAAGGTCGCTTTCATTTCGAAAGGTTCTCCCTCCTCGACGGACATGTCTTTGAATTTTTCGACGAACTGGAGCTTCGATGGTAACTGGACTGTTAAAGTAGCGGACGTTTGGACCTGCCCGTGTTCATTTTCAGCGTTCAGCATGTAATCGCCGTCATCTTCTGGCTGGGCAGCAGCGATGGTTAATGTGGAGATGCCCCTTTCGTCCGTCTTCACGTTGGTCTGGATCTCGACGCCATTGCGATACCACTTGACGACCGGAGTAGGAATTCCGGTGACTTTGGCTGTCAATGTGACTGGATTTCCGATCTGGACGGTGGCATTTTTCAGCGGCTGTTCCACTTGCGGTGGAGCTTTTTTAGCGCCTTTGACTTTGACGTTGAGGACGACGTGACTGACGGCTTCACCTTCCCGGTTGCGGGCGATAATGTCGTATGTGCCCTCGTCGGCCATCTGGACGTCCTTGATCTGGATGATGCTGCAGTACATGTGGACGTCAGACTGCCCCAACAGGGCGATCCGATCACTGGGCTTGATCCGTTTGCCGTTGTGGAACCAGGCCACGTCGGGTTCCGGAACGGCCACCAAACGGCATTCCAATTCAACGTCCGTACCTTCGTCGACTGTTTTGGTCTTGGGTCGTTGTGAGAAGGTCGGAGGGATGCCTTCCAAGATGTCCATCAACGATGATTCTCTGGACAGCGACCGACGGGATGTTATGGTCGTGTCGGAGCCGTGGTCAGACAGCGGAGCTTCGACAATTAATTCCGCAGAGCTGGAAGCAAAGCCGGCCGAATTTTTAGCCACGCAAGTGAACGTTCCGGCATCTTCCGGGAACACTTCTGCGATGGTCAGGCTGGCCATGTTACCTTCCTCGTCGTAGACCATCTGGAAGTCCAGCGACGGTTTGATGACGGCCGTCTGCCGGAACCAGGTGATCACCGGACGCGGAGAGCCTTCCACTTGGCATTCGAAGGTGATGCTGCTTCCGTCTGGTGCTCGAACGGGCTGCAACTTGGTCAAGAATCTCGGAGCCTGGATTTTGGTTTCGTCGGCCGTCGGGAAATCGAAAACGGGTAACTTGTTGATTTTCTCGTCCAGCTTCTTCTTGACGTAGTGGGTGTAACTGGTGTCGTCTTTGAGGTACTGAGCTGGAACCCAGCCCGTCTCTTCCGTCAGGTGTTTGCGTACGAACCACCAGTCAGAGTTGTGCCATTCCAGAACGTAAACTCTTTCGCCCTCTACCAAGTTCATGGCCTCCTCCGTGTCAGCAACGTAAGAGCACAGGGAGAAGAACTCGTCGCCCTCTTGCGGCTCCAAAGGCATTGTGGTCTCTTCTTCGGCATCAGCCAGGATTGAAGTGGCCGCTCGGGCGACGGTCAGGGTGTTACCGTCCTCTGTTAAAGTCGGCGCCGACACCTTGGGCCTTGCTGGGATTTTGAATCGTAGACTTTCGTCGGCTTCCACGGAGATGCTGGGCTTGACAAGTCGACGAGGTTTCAATCCTAAACTGAATTCTTCTTGGACGTCTTCGGCCATTTCAGAGTCAGTTTTCAGTTTGAAAGTAGCGCCACCTTCGACGTCGTCCCCTTCGAGGCTATCCTTCATGTTGCGGGCCTGAACGGCGAAAGCGTCCTCGACGTCCTCGACTCTGTAGGATTTTTTCGTCTTCTTCGGCTGGATGATAACATCTGTAATGGAAACGACACCACTGTCTGAAAATTGTTGTGTCATGGACTCGCTGGATTGGTCCGTCGTTGTCAACAAACTATCGTCATCGACAGGCTGTTTCTGCTGAATGACTAAACTGGCGGCCTCGGTGGTTTCTTGGATGACCACCGTTTTGGCAGGGCGCTTCAAAGTAACGGCCGCCTCGCCTTCGACGTCGTCAGTTTGAATTTGAACTTTGGGCTTCCTCTTGGGTTTCAACCCAATCTGGAACTGCTCTTCGACATCTTCCGCCTCATCGACAGTGACGACTTGCTCTTTCAACTTCAATGTTGCGCCACTTTCGACATCTTGGTCGACCACTTTCTTTTTCTTCTTAAGGATCGGTTTAACTTGGAACTCGTCTTCGATCTCTTCTACGCGATATGGAACTTCTTCCTTTTGAACCATTTTCAAAGTGACATCTTGAGGTACGTCTTCTGATTGTACGCTCGTTTTTAGGGACGCTGAAGCTTCTTCAACCGCTTGTGAAGTTTTGCGCTTAGGTTTGATGGTCAACTTCTCTTCGACATCATCCACCTGTTCCTTGGGCTTAAAGGGTTTCAAACCTATTTGGAATTGTTCTTCGACGTCTTCCACGTCGTCAGCAACAACGACAGTTTCTTTCAATTTGAACGTCGCTCCACTTTCCACATTTTCGGTGACGACTTTTGTCTTTTTCTTTTTAATGATCGGTTTCACTTGAATCTCTTCTTCGATCTCTTCAACCTGATATGGAACTTCTTCTTTTTGAACCATTTTTAAGGTGACGTCTTCTGCTTGTACGACCGCTTTTAGAGACGCCGAAGCTTCTTCGACCGACTGCGATGTTTTGCGTTTGGGTTTGATGGTCAACTTCTCTTCAACATCTTCTACCTGTTTCTTGGGTTTAACTGGTTTCAACCCGATCTGGAATTGCTCCTCCACATTCTCTCTCTCGATTACCTTGACCGGTTTGAGTTTCAATGTGGCACCCTGTTCAACATCTTCAACCGCGACAGGTTCTACTTTGCGGATGGAAGCTACATTAACTGAATCTTCGATCTCTTCTACTTGGTAAGGTTTAACCGATTTCTTCAATGTTAAAAGGGTAGATTCCTCCACCGTTGCAACCGTTTCTTTGGGTTTCTTAATGACGTACTCCTCTTCGACGTCTTCCACTGGGATCTCGGGAGAAATTTGGGGTTTCAATTTGAAAGTGGCAGCACTTTCCTCCACTTGTTCCACAGTCTTAGTCGCTTGAATGGTAACAGACTCTTCAGTATCCTCTGTAACAGGTTTCTTCTTCTTCTTTACAATCTTTTTCGTTGCTGTGACATCTACCACTTCTTTTGCTAATTTAAGAGTTGCCTGGAATTCCTCCGATTCAACTTTGGGCTCTGGTTTGGGTTTTAATCCGATACTGAACTCTTCAGAGACTGTTTCTTCGTGACTTGTTGGCAAAACGAAAGAAGCCTCAACTTCCTCTTCTTGGATGACTTCAGGTAGTTGGGCTACATCCACCACCAAATCTTCCAGGCTACTAGCGGCCGTCATCATGGTGTCTTCAATCAATGTCGACGTTGAGGAAGACAAACTCTGGAAGCTATCGTCACTGAAACTGATCTCTTCCTCTGGTGCAATGGTAAATATCTGTTCAGCAACATCGACCACCTCTTTGACGACTGGAACATCCTGAGCGGAAGCTTGAACTGCGACCGGCAACCGATCTAAATCGTCAACCTTTTCCGTAAACTGCACCTGAGCCACGCTGATCTGTTCACTCGGCTGAGGTAAAGTACGACTGGCCTTCCTTGTTTTTGGTTTCGCTTCCGGAAGGAGTTCCGCTTCGCTGGAGCCTTCCACAACGTGCGAAACAGTGACGGCTCTCTGCTCCGTAACGGTGACGACAGGTTTCTCGGTCTCGACAACCTTGGCCGTCTGAGGTACAGTGTAGTCCATCACAATGTTTTGAGTGACGACGGCCGTTTCTACTTCGGGTAAGTTGGTTTTTGCCCTTTCGCTGATTGGCTTTTTAATGTCCAAAATTTGCTCCTTGATTTCCGATCGCACTTGACTGATTTCGATTGTTTTTCGCTCATCGGCAACTGGAACGGCAGTTTGGCTCTGTCCAGCAGTGAAATCTTCCATCGGAGCTTCTTTGAAGGCCAGCTGAACGCCACTGACACTAGTTTCCATTTTCTCGGGTAAAACTCTGGTCGCCTTTTTGGTCTTTTTCTTGACTTCCGGAACAAGTTCGGTTCCAGTCAGTCCTTCAATGACTTGACCGACTGAGACGGCCCTTTGCTCTGTGACACTCACAGTAGGTGTTTCTTCTATTACAGTAGCCACTGATTTCGGTACCGTGAAATCCATGGCGACCGTTTCGTGCTGGACAGCAGCTTGGTTTTCAGGCAGTTTTGCCTTAATGGTTTCAGTAGACGGGCGTCTAGCAGCTGGAAGAGGTACTGTACTGACTCCAGTTTGAACTTCAGTCACCTGGACGGTACGTTTTTCCTCTGGCGCAGATTTGCTGGCCAATTGAGCTGGTGCTTGAACAAATTCGTCCATCGGAGTTTCTTTGAAAGCAACTTGAACATCGTGGACGGAAGTTTCGTTCTTTTCTGACAACACTCGAGTTGCCTTTTTGGTCTTTTTCTTGACTTCCGGTACTAGTTCGGTTTCATTCAATCCATCAATGACCTGGCCCACGTTAACCGCTAATTGTTCAGTTACTTTCACCACCGGCTTTTCAAGCTCTACCTTCTGTTCGGCCTGGTGTTCAATGGTGTCCATCAACAGGTCTTGGCTGCTCACAATAGCTTCCGACGGCGAGAAGCTGGCCTTGGCCGTCTTTTTCTCGGGTCTGGCGCGTGGAGTCAATTCGAATTCGGCGGAAGACTCTACGACAGTTCCGACGGACAAGGCTTTCTTTTCCGGAAGGACCACAAAGGCCGTCTCAGTTTCCGTCGTTGTCGGTTTTTGAGGAACAGACATATCGAACGTTACTTGTTCTTGCGTTGTCCGTGCTACTGCTTCTTGGACGTCCATTTTGGCTTTTCTTCCAACCGGAAGTTGAGATTCCAAAGGTGTCGCTCGTTGTTCAGAAACGACTTGAGTAACTTGGACCATTTTCTGCTCGTCGGTTGATACGTTTGCAAGTTGACTGGGAACTGGAACAAAAGCTTCCATTGGCGCTTCCTTATCTTCCGTTTCAACCTGCAGCACGCTAGTCTCAGTCTTCTCCGGTAAGATCCGACTGGCTTTTTTGCTCTTCCGCTTCGTCTCCGGAATCAATTGAGTCTCGCTCGACGCCTCAACCACTTGGGCAACATTGACGGCCCGGTGTTCTGTAATTCCGACGACAGAAGTTTCACTTTCAACAGCTTTGGCCGTCTGTGGGACAGTGAAGTCCATCAGAACGTCCTGACTGATGACCACCGTTTGCTTTTCTGGAACGCTGGAAACCGCCGTTTTGCTGACAGGTGCCGCAATTTCTAATGGCTCTTCCTTCATTTCAGTTTGAACTTGACTGATTTGGACTGTTCGCTGTTCTTCCTTCACCAGACGGGCTGACTGCGTTTGTCCAGCACTGAACTCTTCAAGCGGGGCTTCTTTGAATGCCACCTGAACGTCTCCCACACTAATTTCCGTCCTTTCCAGCTGAGCTCTGGTCGCCTTTTTGGTTTTTTTAGTGACTTCTGGAACAAGCTCGGTAGTGGTCGATCCTTCAACGACTTGCTGAACGGAGACGGCTCGCTGCTCGGTAACGTTGACGGTGGATCTTTCTTGAATAACATTGTCCATTGTTTTAGGTGTAGTGAAATCCATAATGGTTACTTCTTGGGTGACAGGTGCCTCCTGAATAGGTTGGCTAGGCACGGCAAATTTGGCCGTCCTCGTTTGATTTTCTAATGGGATTTCGCTGAGCTCCGATTGAACTTCAGAAACGACCACCGTTCGCTTTTTGTCCATCTTGGTGGTGGCCGTCTGGCTTTGGGCGGTGACGAAGTCGTCCATTAACCCTTCTTTGTAAGCCACTTGGACGCTGGCCACAGCCGTCTGAACGTGTTCAGGAATGAGTCTGATGGCCGTTTTCTCTTCCGGTTTCAAATCGGCCGCTAGACCGGACTGAATTCCGGATTCGACGACGTGACCAACAGATACTGCGCGTTGTTCGGTAAAACTGACACTAGGTGTAGCTGATTCGATGGGCAATTCTTTCTGGGGAAGGACGTAATCCATGACAATATCTTCTCTTTTAACTACTACCTCCGATTGAGGGATACTGGCCTTGGCCGTCTGCTCTACGGGGCGCTTTAGATCTAGGGGACTTTCGTGGATGCTAGTTTGGACTTCAGAGATTTGGACAGTTTGTTTCTTGGTTGGGGAAACGGGACGGGCAGACTGGCTCTGGCCAGCTACGAATTCTTCAAGGGGTTCCTCTTTTTGGAAGACTTGCGTCGAGTAAAGAGATGGCGTTTCCAGCATCGATGTCACGGAAGATGTTGAATCCGCCATCACGGCTTTGGCAACATTAAGCTGGCCTTCAGCTTCAACGGTTTGTGTCTGTTCTACTTGAACGGAGCGTAGATCGGACATTGTGACGGCTTGAGCCGTCTTTTTGGCCGGCTGAACGGAAGCGGGAACCCAATCGGCTTCTTTTCGGTAGTCCCACACATGGCTGACAGTAGCGGTTTCCATAGAGGCCAGTAAAAGTTGTGCTGTTTCTTCGACTCGTTCGGCCGTTTGCAGTTGGCCGGCAAAAGAACCCGTTTGAGTTTCAGTGACTTGAGCAGCTTTACCTTGGTTACTGGGGACAATCTTTGCCTCAAGTGAGACTGCAGTAGGTTTTACCACTTGATAATCGGAACCATGCTGGACTTGCTGTTGCTGATCCGTGACGAGGGCTTCTCTAGTAGCCAATTTCACTTTGCCTTGCTGCTTTTGTGGAGTCAGCTGATCAGGGTGCACCGTCTCCTGCTCGACCAGCTGATGCAGAGAAACTAACAACGACAGCTGTTCCGGCAGTTCAAGTGCCGCTTTGGATTCAACCGGCCGCTGAGTCTGCATGGGGGCCAGGCTCTCGCTCGTGGCCGTCTCTGTAAGAGTAATAGGTTGGATTGTAGGCTGGGCAAGAACGCGGCAGGCTTGGGAAGCCTGCGGAATTATATCACTGATGGGTTGCTGAAACGTGCTTGGCATCTGTTCCGGTCTAACTTCACTGGTCACGACGCTTCCGCTGGTGACCAAATGTGCCGTCTGTGTGAGTGTCTGTTGTTTGGGTATCGTGTCACTTACAAATTCGACCTCTCTCTCCACCGGCTCGTTGGCCATCACCCGGATGGACTGCTGGACATCGTGGATCAGGCGGGACTCCGCTGTAGGAACCGGAACGACTACGTAAGTAGCTAGACACTCATCGCTACCTACCTCGGCCGTGACAGGCAACAGTGATCGATTGTCACCCGTAACAGTGAAGCTGGCCATGTCCAGCTCTGGTCGGCTGAATTGAGGAAGAAACTGCTCCTTGAAACCTGTTTGAATCTCTTGGGTTACCGAACTCTCCATTGGATTTTGGACGGACAGGGAGGCCGTGAGGGCTGGGATGGTTGGATGGCTAAGGATCTGGCCTTCTCTCTCATGCGATGGGGTCTGATGGGAAGATGCAATACTTTGAAGGGGAACCAAATCAGTCTTGGCGGATTGTAACAGGGGTGTTTCTTCTTTGAAAATGTCTCCCGCCGAAGAAGGGACAACGGACAGTTGGACTACGGCCAAATGAGGCTGAAGGGATACTTGAGCTTGGTCGCTAGTTGCCAAAACAGGTAAAGTGTCAATTACACTCTCGTGAGTCCACGTCTCGCCCGTCTGAGCTGAAGATTGGCCGTTTTCGTCGTGGATTTGAGTTGCTTGTTTGGCATCCGGACTAGACTTTGGCTTGAATTTAGCAGTCGCTTCTTCGACGTAAACTTGCTGGATGGATGGAAGAGATTGGCCTGCTGACCCAACCACCTTGGGCATTTCTAAAGCGACTACTGGTTGGGCGAATGGTTCTGTTCCCTGGAATGTGTCAACCGCGGATACCCGGGGTAACATCATGAACGAATCCAGCTTAGAACTGGCTTGGTTCGTTTCCGGCAGAACGGGCAGCGTTAATGCAGATTCTTTATCGACAGATACGGTAGAATCAGTCTGGGCGACTGAAAATGCTTCCATCGTTGATTTTGGAGCTGGAAGTGATGGAAGACGGTCCGCTTCAGTCCAATCTCCTTCCGATTCGTAGGTGATTTTTTGTGTGGTCGCCGCCGATTCCAGTGCGACACAACCAGTTGTTGCCTCCTGGCCGGCTGGTGTCTTAGTCTCTTCTACACTGCCCGTCGCTTCGTCAACCACCACCTGGTAAGATGAAACTGTTTCTTTGACTTCCTGGACTTTCTTGGCCGTCTTTGACGAAGGAATAACAGACGACAATTCTAAAACCTCTCCAGACTGGTAAGGTTGTTGCGTGTGAACGGACAAGCTCTTCGAAGTCACCATGACGGGTTCGGCTCGTTCCATGGCAGAAATCGGGAGCTTGACGACTCCGCTGACTTCTCTTTCGGTCGTGTGTGTTTCGTCGCGAACTACCGATTCGTGGGGAATGATGGACATTTTGCCCACCTGTTTGATTGACTCTGGTTGCCGAAGCAATTCTTCGGCGGTCAATTGGGACTCGGGTCTATTTACAACAGCCACGATTGAATGAATAGGTTCTATGGCAGTGGTGGCTGTCTCTCGTGTCCGGTCGATTGCAAGGGCGCATTCTGATTCGTGGAGACGATCCAAACCGATGGATGCCGATTCTCGAAGAGACAAGGCAACGTTGGCTTGCTGGGTTGGTGGTAATCGGCCGGCAGTGTAGGATCCTTCTCTCTCTGGGGCCCTAGTTTCCGTGGTAATTAGAGCGCTCTCAGTAGTAAGGCGAGGTCGAGCTTTTTCAGTGGCGACGAACAAGGCCGGGACGTACTTTTCCGGTTTGTTGAAGGTCTGAATTTCTCCCACTTCTAACGGAAATGATGATACCATCTCGACGCATGCTGAAACAGCTTCTGCTTTTTTGGATATCATAGCTGACTGGAAAGGAATAACCTGGATCTCTTCACACTGCAAGCCCTCTTGGACGTCTAGTTTAGGCTTTGCTGACACAAAACTAGGCAATTTAATGGCTGAAAAATCACCGCTGGAATCAAGAGGCATTGCCTGTTGCACGACGGTCGCCTTCTGAGTTTCTGGAAATCGGAGTTCGGCATATTCTTCGTTCAACGGCCGACACTCGTCCACCACGACCTGTTCTAAAGTCGGATTCACCACCTCGCTGAATTCGGCTGGAACCAGCGGTGCAACCGGTGTAGCTTCTCGATGTTCTCGAGACACTTTTTTGGATTTCCTCTTGACTGTCGTCTCTTTACTCTTCTTGATAACTGCAGATTCTTCCATCTGTGCAGTTTCTAACGGTTCAGTGTCCATCACTTTCGAACTCAAAGAAATGTTGAAAGTTTCAACTTCCACTGGCTGGATCGTCTGTTCAGACTTGGCTTGAATCGTGAATTCTTGAGTAGCTGTTTCGACTTCTACGTCTGGGACGATGGCAGAAGTTTCTTTTGGGTGTTCGAAGGTAACCACAGTCACTTCTGTGGGAGCATCTCGCTTCTTTGATATTGTCGCAATTGACATTCCTGGGAGAACGGGTGCTGAAATTTCTTTAACTTCAGGAACTTCTTTTTTAGTTGATTCTTTGGGTCGCTTCAATTCTATCTTAGTCGTTTCGATCTGCGTGATTGGTTCTGCTGGTTTTTCGGGTAAATCACAGCGCTGAAGTGGCAATTCCGATACTTCTTTTTGGCTCGTTGATTGAACAACCGTTGTTATGCTTTTCTTCTTTAATTTAATTTGCGCTGGAACCTCTTCTATCTTAGTATTTGGTACTACACTTTCTTGAGGCTCTTCTGGCCGCTTCAAATCCATTACGGTTACCGAAGACGATGTCGTTTCACCAATGTTCATTTGGGCTTGAGTTATGTTGATGGTTTGCATTTTCGTGCTGTCGTCTATAACCGTTGTTTTTGTTTTCCTCAGCTTAGTTTGAACGGAAATATCTTGTGGGATATCTTGTTTATTCGTGACAAGCGATTCAATGGGTTCAATTTTGGTGGTTGCCACTTCAGGCTGTTTTTGGCGCACCAAAGTAAACTTCGATGTTTCTGAGTGTTCGATCTGCCTTGTAGGTTCTTGTGGAATCAAAGTTACCATTTGAGGTTGATCGACTGCAGAAACCATTTCAGCAGTCGCACGTTTTAATGACTTTGTTTCAATAACAATATCTGTGCTGGTTTGCTGTGGTAGTGCTTCAGCTGTAATCGACACTTTTTTAAGAATAGATTTTGAAACTTTTGGCTTTGACAATGATTCCAGCGTCATTTCAGACTGGTGGGTCTTATCTTCTTGGCTCTCTAAAGTTGTATCTGTCGTCGTTTGCTGCGCAACAAGCCGTTTTTCAGTCTGGAAATCAGAGGAGTCTTTGCGCTTAATGAGCAGTGGTTTTGTCTCTTGGGGTTTTCCAGGAAGTTCTTCTTCCAAGAATTCAACCTTTAAGGGTTTGATCTTCTTCTTTTCCAAAGGTTCGACTTTCTCAGACTTTTCGACAAGGAAGGATTCAGGTGCTAAACTGATTTCGGACTTTTGACTTCTTTGTTTCTTTTTCACTTCAACTTCTTTGGTGATATCTTGAATAACCTTAATCGATTCAGTCATCAAAGGTTTAATCTCATCTGGCTGGCTATTGGAAGCCAATGTAAACTCGGATTTAAGTGTCAAAGGGTGCTCTGTTTCCGGCTGATGAACAACAGACTCAGGCACTACTGATATCTCAGACTTTTTAGTTCTTGGTTTTTTCTTGATTTCGACCACCGTGGAAATTTCTGTGATCGCTTGAGCCGACTCTCTTGGTTCAGGTTGGATATCAGAAGTTAAAGTAAGATCAGATTTTAGAGTTAAAAGTTGCGTGATTTCAGGTTGCTCAATGGAGCCTAATTCGGGCGCAAAACTGATTTCAGATTTTTTAACTCTTGGTATCTTCTTCTTCTCAACGATCGTGACAATCTCTTGTTCGGGCTCTGCCATTTCTTGTTTGAATTCTTCCGGTTTTGCATCAGACGGCACCATTATTTCTGTTTTCAATTCCAACTGCTCCGTTTCCTCTGGTTGCTGTGCGGTGAAAATTTCATGTGCCAATTGCTGTTTTGCTTTTATCTGAGGTTTCTTTTTTATAACTGTATGTTTAACAGAAGTTTCTTGGCCAGTAACGGATTCTGCCATCACTGGCACAGGTTCAAGATGTTTGATATCTGTGTGCAGCGTGATTTCAGATTTAATTTTCAACGGCTCAACGGTTTCCACTTGTTCAGTTGGCGCAGAGTCTGAGGCTAAACTGATTTCGGTCTTTCGGATTCTTGATTTTTTCTTGATTTCAATATCTTTGGCTGGAATGACATCTTCTGACACCTGAACCGGCTCAATTTTCACCGATTTAGTTTCTTCTGGCTGGATATCAAATGGTAAAGTCATTTCAGCCTTTAGTTCCAATTGCGCAGTTGTGCCAGGTTGCTCTGCGACGACAGATTCTGACGCTAAACTTATTTCAGCCTTTCTAACTTTTGGTTTCTTCTTGATTTCAATATTGGATACTTCCACTACATCTTCAACCAACTGAGGTGACGGCCTCGTTACTAAAGCAGGTTCTATTGAGTGGACAGATTTCAAATTCAGTGGTTCAATAGTTTGTTTTTTCTGTTCGACCACTGCAACGTTCTTGAGCAACATTTCGGAGGTATGTGTTGGCGCTTCAGGTTGATCTTTTCGAATGCTTTCGATCTGATACTCTTGTTGAAACGGAGTTGCCTCCGGACGTTGTTGTATCGATTCCTTGTCGAATGGTTTAGTAGCAATGGATTTCTTCTTTAGTTCGATACCTGCATTAACTCGTTCCATCTGCACGTCAGGTAACTCTTCGCGCGATATTGACTTTACCTTGACTACCGATAATTCCTTTGTGATTTCTTTTTCATCTTTCTCTTCTGCTGAAACAGATTGTCTCTTGACGGGTTTAAGTGTAACTTTTTCCACTTCAAATGTTGCCAATTCTCGTTTCGGAACTGACTTGGCTTTTTTCAGCGGCTTAGCAGCTTCGGATGTAATTTCCACTTCCGTTTTTTTAGTTGGTTCTAGTTGAATGGTTTCTTGAGTCTTAATTGGCGATGATTCTTTCTGAGTTGTTTTTGTGGTCAAATCAGTAATGGAAGGAGTTAAATCAGTTGTTTCGATGTTCGCCCGTGTTACAATCTTCGGCTCAACAGTCATTTTGACGACTTCAGATGGTAAATTGATTAATTCTTCCTGGCGTTTGCTTGATTGGATAACCACTGGTACTTCATCTTTCGGAATCATTTCTTTTTTGCTAGAATGGATTTCAGCATCGACTTTAACTGATTTTTTCACTTTACTCATTTTCAGTGATACAGCCTCGGTCGATGTTTTAGTCGTTACTTTTTCTTCTTCTGCCAATTGTTTGACGCTCGCGACAAGACCTTTTGATGGCTCACGGTTCAAAGGTTGGGATTCTTGGGTCAGGGGGGTTTCGATAAATTGGAGATTCTTCTTCTTCTTGGCTTTTCTCCATTCAGGGACGGTTTCCTCGTTGGTTTCCAGAGTGGCAATTGCGCTCGGTTCTACATGAGGGACATCTACTTCAGGCATTGTTTTTTCTACATATTTAGGTACAACAGGTTGAAGGACAGGAATTTCTACACCATCTCTTTCCAAAGCCTTGACTTCCATCTCGATCGTGTCTTCCGCCACTGGAATCCAACTACCAATGTCTGCTTCATCTTGACGGATGATTTTGTTTTCTACCGTAGCTGTGTCTTCGTTTGTGTTTGGGTAAATGAGTTTTACGGGCGGATTGGCAGTAGATTTAACATGACCCTCATCACTCTCAACACAAGTCGCTGACTCGTAAGTAGCTGGGTTTTCTACTAAATCAATCTTATCAGAGAGCACCTCTAAAGAACCTATAGAAGAGATTTCGATTGAACTAGGAAGTCGATCAATTGGCTTCTTTATAATTTTTTCATTTGGTGAAACAACTGATTCCACCGCAACAATTGGTCTCTCAGGACTGACTACTTGGGTTTTCTTTTCCGTGATAGGCTTTGCTTTACGTCTCCAGGGAACATCCGAAATAATAGGAGTGCTAGGTACCTCAACTGTTTCAGTGCTTTGTTCAGGAAGAACCTGTTGGACTACGCATGAATCGACAGAGCTGACAGACAAAGTCTCTATAGGAATAATAGGAACCGAGGTAACGCATAGAGATTGGTCTTTATCTTTGGAAATATCCGATTTCTGAAGAGGATATCCCTTTTCTACATCCTGACATGTCTGAAGTTGTTTTAGGAAGTCCTTTGTTTCTTCTTCTTGAAGTGGAATAACGCTGGATGATTCGAATGTTGTAGCTGTTTTCAAACTGGATGGAAGATCTAGAGGATAAATATTTTCCTGTCTACCCTTCGGTTCTTTGCTTATTAATGTATCATTTGATTGGAACTCCTTTTCTGGTGGAGGGGATATCTTTCGTTTCACTAAATTAGTAGTGTTAACTTCTAGCTCAGCTGAAGGATTTTGTTCTTGTTCGGGTTTTATTTCAGGAGAAGTAACGGGTTCAACATTTAGATTGGAAGTTACTATTTCACCTTTAACTTTTTTCTTACGGTGTACAATTTTATCGCTGTCTGTCGTTAAAGAAGGACTCACTTTCTCGGTAACTACTAAAATTTCGTCACCAGTGACTACGGGTTCGATTAACGAAGCCAAAGTTGGTCCTTCGTTCAATTTTATTGGGGCATGTTTCACTGCTTTAAACATAAGGTCAACTATGACTTCAGTCACTTCTGATGGATTTTGAGGTGCATAAAGTGAGGTTTCCATATCAGGTAATTTAATTTGAAATTCAGCTTGAACTTCAGATAAATCTTCGTGCTTAATGGATAATGGCGGACTCTCAGTTGCAGTACTTCCTCTGGGTAATGTACGCTCGCTAATCCTGATATTTCCATTATTTGAATCTGGCACAGTAAACTGAAGAGACACTTCTGTTTCTTTTGAATCGGGAATCGTCTCTTCAGGTGAATGAAACAAGTTACTAGATGCATCAAACGGTTTAAAGAAAAAACTAGCTGTCGCTTCTTTCTCACCAGAAGAGATTGCTGGTTCTTGCACTTTCTCATCAAAAATTGTTTCCAACGGGTCACATTCTTTGAATTTCAGAGTTTTTTTAGCAAGAGGTTCTGCAAAGATCTCTACATTGGTGCTTTCCAAAACGTTATGCCGTTCAGGTAGTACTAATAAGCAATCCAATTCAGAAGTCTTGTCTTCGTCTTCATCTTCGCCCACAGTCCAAGCTTTAGTCGATTCGAAAAAATCTTCGTGAACTGGTGACCCTTCGTCTTCATTCGGATTTGCGATTTCTTTTTGACCGATTAAATCTGTTGATGGTGCTTTTACTTGAGATTTATCCTCCACTGATTTCCCTTTAATGGGTTTCTTTCGCTTGGGCGCAGTTTTTGATGACATATTGACAAATACCTGACTTGGTTGCTCTTCGAAAATATTTTCCCCTGTAGGTGCTGTTGACTCTTCAAACCCAATAACCTCTTTTTCAATAGAATCGAGTAGCTCTTCAATCTCCTGTGGTAACTCTGTTGGTAATTTTCTAGCTAACTCTGTAGCTAACTCTTTGGGTAGTTCTCTAGATAATTCTGTAGGTAACTCTGTAGGTAACTCTGTAGATAACTCTATGGGTAAATTTGCTGAACTGGTTCTTAGGAAAACTGTCTCCTCGACTGATGGCTTCTCCTCGATCGATACCTTTCGTTGAGCAATTATTTTTGGCGCAAGGCGAAGCTTAACATCAATAGCAGCTTCCGTCACCGTTGGATGGTCGTCTTTTGGTTCAATTGTTTTGTTTAGTTCAGTTTTTTCATTTACGTTATGTTTTTTCTTTGGAGTTGATTTGATAGTAAAGGTACTAAATTTTGTCTCGTCAAGATCCAAGTTATCTTTACTACTTCCGCTTGAAAATGTTATTTCTGATTTGGAAATATTTTCTGGTTCATTCGGCTTCAAATCAATTGAACTTTGATGTGTTTCTACAGCGGGTGGCAACGAAAAAGTAATAGTGGTTTCTGAATCCGGTGATTCCCCTTTTTCAAATTTCGCGGTACTTTCAGCGTGTGGAGTTTTTTGTTTAGTGATTAGTATTTCTACTGCCGTTGTCTGTCCGGTTGTTTTTTCTTTATCTGTCAGCTCTAACGGGCACTCACTCGGTTGCAGATTGACGATTGTTTCTTCATGAGGCTTGACCCCCTTCTCTTCTGTTTCTTTATTTTGTCGCGCTAGTTCAGCTAGTAAAGTTGACTCATTTTTAGTCAGGCTTTTCTTCTTCTTCGGTCTCTTAGGAGAACTGAGAACAAGTGGAACCATAAGGTCATCTAAGTCATTCCTTTTCTTTGGTTGAACAAAGACCGACGTTTCTTCTTTTCCGGAAGTTTCCGTTGGCTTCATCGGCATGAATTGATTTTCTGTGAACGTTTCCTTTGCAGTTTTATCGTCTTCGATTTGAACTACAGATTTTACGGACCCTGCCTTTTTCTTTTTCACGTCTACGTTAACGTCAGTCACTTGAACAACGCACCCTTGCTGGGTATCTGGTGTAAGCACTTCTGACTGAGAATCTGAAGGTAAAATAATTTCCGATTTAAATCTAAGTTTATCTGTTGTATCAGGCTCTTCAACAGCAACAGCCAATTTGGTTATTAAATTAGTTGCGTCGCTTGTTTGGGGTTTCTTTTTAATAATGTCTTTTGTAGTAGGAATACGTGTTGGAAATTCTGTCGTTGATACTTCCGGTAAAGATACATCCGACTGATGATCTAGTTGAAGGGAAAAATTTGATTTCCTTTCCAAAGCCAGATCAACGTTTTGGGGTTTCAAACTGCTTGCCGTTTCAACGGTTGTGGTCTTACTTTCGATATTCCTGGCAACTTCCGGTACTTCTTGAGGCATCAACGTTGTTATCCTAAATTTCTCCAGGTCGCTATCCAATGGCAACGTCAGTTCAGATTTTAATTCCTGTTCTACTGATTTAGACATTTCAGTGCTGAAAACTTCAGGCCTTTTAATCCTTATCGTAGATTGAATAGAAATTCCTTGCTGAATATCCCCTTCAACCCTTGTATCTGACTCCTTTGGTTCTAATTTGGTGTTTGTTCCATCATACGAATGCTGCAGTGGTCGTTCTAATGTCAAATTAAACGCTTCTGAATGTTCTTTTTCTTTTTTGGGTTGCAATGAAAAAGAACCTTCCGTTTGAACTTGATCGACTGCTTGAACCTCTCCAGGAATTTCTCGTTTTGCGGACTTGATTTCAACAGAAATAGTTTCGGTATCCAACGGTTTTAGCTCCAAGGATTCTGTAGTAGAGACTTTCTCGGGAAACTTCTTTGGGCCTTTTGATTTCGACGGCAATTTCATTGTCATTTCAGACTGATGAGTCTCATCTTGCTGGATATCCAAAGTCTTAGTAGCCGTCTTTTGATGAGAAGCGTCGGAGGCTTCAATTTGCAAATCAGATGATTCTACGCATTCAACATGTAATGACGTAGTCTCTTGAGGTGTTTCAGTAAGCTTTACAATTTCTTTACGAACATGAGCCTTAACGGTTTTCGCTCCTTTTCCCTTTGAATCTATCTTGACATCAACCCCAGGAACGACACATGTTTCATTTAATTCCATGTCCACTGTAGATGGCTCAGCAGTGATAGTAGTAAACGGCAATGTTATTTCCGATTTCAATTCCAACGTTTCAGCGTTCTCAGACTTCCCACTAAGGACGAATTCTGGTGCTAAACTAATTTCGGTCTTTGTAGTTTGTGGTTTATTTTTCACGTCAACTTCCTTTGCGACTTCTTGAGTAACCTGATTAGATTCAGTCGTCACATGTATTTCTGGTTGGATATCAGAAGGTAACGTGAACTCGGATATGAGTGTTTCAGGTTGTGCTGTTTCCGGCGGCTGGACAGCTACAGACTCGGGCATAACAGAGATTTCAGACTTTTTAGTTCTTGGCTTTTTCTTGGTTTCAACCACCGTGGAAACAGTAATTGGTTGAAGCAACTCCGTTTTTTCAGGTTGGATATCTAAAGGTAATGCGAGCTCAGATTTTAGAGTTAAAAGTTCCGTGGTTTCAGGTTCCTCGACAGAGACTGATTCGGGCGCTAAACTGATTTCCGATTTTTTAACTCTTGGAATCTTCTTCTTCTCAACGATCGTGATAACCTCTTGTTGGGGTTTTGCCATTTTTTGTTTAAATTCTTCCGGTTTTGCATGAGACGATACCATTATTTCTGTTTTCAATTCCAACTGCTCTGTTTCTTCTGGTTGCTGTGCGGTGAGAGATTCCGGTGCCAATTGCTGTTTTGCTTTTATCTGGGGTTTCTTTTTCACAATCCTTTGTTTAACAGGAGATTCTTGACTAGAAAGTGGTTCTGTTGTTACTGGTGCAGATACTTCCGGCTTGATATTTGTAGGCAGCGTAATTTCAGATTTAATTTCCAATGGCTCAACGGTTTCCACTTGTTCAGTTGGCGCAGAGTCTGAGGCTAAACTGATTTCGGTCTTTCGAATTCGTGATTTTTTGTTTATTTCAACATCTTCGGCTGGAACAAAATCTTCCACCAAGAGAAGCGTTTCCATTTTCGATTTAGGTTCTTCAAGCTGGATATCGACTGGCAACGTCATTTCAGCCTTAAATTCTAATTGCTCATTTGCACCAGGTTGCTCAACGACGACAGATTCTGAAGCTAAACTTATGACGGTCTTTCTTGGCTTCTTCTTGATTTCGATCTTGGATACTTCAACTACATCTTCGTCCACCTGAGGTGACTCTTTCGTTACTAATATAGGTTCTATCGACAGCAGAGATTTTAAATCAAGAGATTCAACAGTTTCCGTTTGCTCTTCTCTAGCAGTTTCTGGTTGAACATTTATTTTCGTTATAAGCGCTTCTTTTTTTTCTCGTTCAGCAGTTTCAACATTCTTCAGAAAAATTTCTGAGGTATGTGTTGGAGCTTCAGGTAGAACTTTTCGAATGCTTTCGATTTCATACTCTTGTGGGAACGGAGTTGCCTCCGGATATTGTTGTATCGATTCCTTGTCAAATGGTTTAGTAGCAACGGATTTCTTCTTGAGTTCAATGCCTGAATCAACTCGTTCCATCTGCACGTCAGGAAATTCTTCTCGTGGTACCGGCTTTACCTTGACTACTGATAGATCTTTGGTGGTTTCTTTTTCATCTTTCTCCTCTGCTGCAACAGTTTGCCTCTTGATGGGCTTAAGTGTAACTTTTTCCACTTCAAATATTGCCAATTCTCGTTTTGGAACTGCCTTGCCTTTCTTTAGTGGTTTGGCAGCTTCGTATGTAATTTCCACTTCTGTTTTTTTAGAAGGTTCTATTGACTGTACAGATTTAAAATCCAGGGGTTCAGTAGTTTCCGTTTCCTCGTCGCTGGAAGTTTTTGTTTCAAATTCCAACTGCCCTGTTTCTGCTGGTTGCTGTGCGGTGAAAGATTCAGGTGCCGATTGCGGTTTTGATTTTATCTGGGGCTTCTTTTTTATAATCATGGGTTTAACAGACGGTTCTTGAACATTAAGTGGTTCCGTCGTTACTGGCGTAGATGTTGATGATTCCGACTTGATATCTGTCGGCAACGTAACTTCAGATTTAATTTCAAACGCCGGCCCAGCGACTTTCAGTTGTTCAACTAGTGTAGAATCTGAAATTAAACCGATTTTGGTCTTTCGAATTCTTGATTTCTTTTTTATTTCGACGTCTTTAGCTGGGATTACATCTTCTTCAACCGAAAGTGGTTCTATTTTCACCGATTTAGGTTCTTCTAGCCGCATATCGACTGGCAAAGTAATTTCAGTCTTTAATTCCAATTGCGCAGTCTCTTCAGGTTTCTCAACGACTACAGATCCAGGAACTAAATTTATTTCGGTTTTTCTAAGCTTTGGTTTCCTATCTATTTCGACCTTGTTAACTTCGTCGTCCACTACCTGAGGGGAATCTTTCGATGCTGAAGTATGTTTTTCTGACTGGAAATTGAAGGGAAGTGTCAATTCCGATTTTAAATCCAGAGGTTGAACAATTTCAGTCGGCTCATCTTTTGCTGTTTCAGATTTAAAATTAATTTTTGATTCAGTGGCTTTTGGCTCTTTCTGTCCGGTAACTTCTGCTGCAATGTTATGCAAAACATTTTGAGTTGGTGTTGGCGATTCTGGTTTAACTTTCCGAATGCTTTCGATTTGATGCTCCTGCTGCTGCGGATGAGTTGCTTCCGGACATTGTTGTATTAATTCCTTGCTGAACGGTTCGGTAGCAATTGCTTTTTTCTTTAGTTCGATTTCTGCATCAACTCTTTCCATCTGCTCTTCAGGAAACTCTTCTCGTGTTATCGCCTTTACCTTGGCTGCTGTTATCTCTTTCGGGCTGTCTTTTTCATCTTTCTCTTCTGTTGTAACAGGCTGCTTCTTGACTGGCTTTAGTGTCACTTTTTCCACTTCAAATGTGGCCAATTCACGTTTTGGAACGGACTTGGCTTTCTTCAGTGGCTTGGCAGCTTCTGGTGTAATTTCCTCTTCCGTTTTTTTAGTCGGTTCTAGTTGAATGGTTTCCTGACTCCTTGACGGTGTTTCTTGTGGCATCGGATTTGGGATTAAAACAGTAGTGGTGGCAGGCGATTGTTCAGTCTTAATTTCCTGTTTGTATTCGGTTGGCTCGGCAGTTGACGCAAATGTGATTTCGACGCTTTCAGTCGGTGATATTATTATCGCTTCACTAGGCCCTTGGAAAATATCCGAGGGCAACGCCAGATCGAGTGGTTCTTCCTTTTCTGGCGGTTGAATCACGATAGGGCGAGGATTTATCAAATTGATATTGGTGTCTGCTCTATGCTTCATCGAGTCAAGATGTTGATCTACAAGTGCCGTATTAGTTGATGAATTGAAGTTATCATCATCTTTTGAAGTCTTTTCCAATTCTCCTTCACTAGTTACATGGGCAGTCTTTTCACTGACCGGAATGGAAAGCTTAGAATCTTGTTGAACGAAGGTTGACACTATTTTTTTGCTACTCTTTTTAATCTCAAGCTTTTCTTCCGATTTTAATAGAGGCCCTGTTGCCTCTTCTTCTGTTTCCGGAGATGAACCGGATTCAATATCGCAGGATTTTTCAGTAGTCCGCTTGTCAGCCTCAACACGTAATTTGCGATGCTTCGGTCGTTTCGTTGAAACACTTTTTTCCACTCTTTCTGAACGGGTTGTCAAAGTCAATTCTGTTTGTTCTGGTCCATGAAATTCGGTCACAAATGTTTGTTGAACAGTAGAATCTGGAACCTTTTTCATAAATAACACTGAATGCTCTCTTGACATGTTTGCGTCGTTGGAGCCTTCCCTATCCGATGAGGAGACTGAATCCAAATTAATTTTGATATCTGCCAACTTACTGGAACTAGTCCGTATTTTACGACGTGTTGTCCTTTTCAAGTGAACACCTGTGTTTTCCCTTTCTGTTGTAATTTGCTTATTAGATGGTTTGAGGTCATCTGGCACTGGACTTGGTTCCACAGCGGTCGTCAAAGTCATTTCGGTGGTGTCATCCTCATGGAAAGAGCTTTCTTTTTCCGAGGAAGAGCTAGATTGGCCATCTATTTCTTCTTCACATTTAGTCTTGGCGTCCTTTGAACGTTGTTTCGGCCGTGTAGGTTTTTTTAAATTTAATTTCACGATTTCTTTTCGAATAATTTCCTCTTCCGGTGAGACTTCTTGTACTGTGGATTTGGCAGGAAGAAGTTGACTCATTTCATACCTATATTTTTCTGCTTCGTCAGGAATTTCGTTTGGTGAAAGTTCGTCTCTTGGTACTTCAACATCGATTTTGACGATTCCGGTTCCTTTCTTCCGATGCGACCGTTTCAAATCGATTTTTGATTTTTCTTTTTCTGTTGGTCTGGTTTGCACAGGAATCTCAGCCACTGTTGCTTCAGTAGGGTTTGGAACATCAAGTGTTTCTTTACATTCGGGAACCGGAGAACTTGTCAAAGAATCCGAAATCATAGGCGAAGGTTCTTTTTTAAAGGTCTCTCTTTCATAAAAGGATTTCTCGATTTCTTGAGGTAAAACTAATTCAATATCACGACCTTCCTCTGGTTTAGTAATTATTTCTTCTCTGCCTATTTCCGTTTCCTGTGGGGAAATTTCTAGCGCACTTGACTCAATTGATATTGAGCTAGTCGGTTGGGGTGCATCGGTTGGATATTTGATCGATTCTGATGATTCGCTAACTCTTTTCAATTTGGGAGTCAAGCGAATGGTGGCCTGTGACGTCTGAACTTCCCGGATGGGCGACGTTTCTTCCGACACCAAGACTGGACTGCTGCCCGTGCAAACGATAATTGAGGTACGTCGGTGAGCTTCATCAGGAGGAACGACCTCCACGCTACTGACGTCGTATTCGCCCACAATATCCTGCGCTTCTTGCCCCGCCAGAGGTTGAACGATCCAGCTGAACTGCTCCACTTTAGCTGTGCTGGATTGACCATCATCGGCTACCTGGTCGTCGTTCACCTTATTAGAAGAAACGGCCATCACCGGGCTGTCGTCCGGGTACGTTGTCTCCATTTCTTCTATGCTAACGCTCGTCTCACTTGGCGCTTCCTGCGAGATCACAAACACGCCCGGCTGATCCTCTAGCTGGATCGGAATGAATCGCTCTTTCGGCACCTCAGCCGCTACCGATTCCTCGTCCGGAAGGGAAATGATGGGAACACTTTCTTCCACTCCACTCGCAGACGGTGACGAAGATTCGCTCTCAAACATTTCGCAGATTCTCAAATCAGACAACTGTTTGATCAGCGGTTGGGGCGTCTTTGAGACGTCCGTTTTAATTTCTTGGACAACCTGTTTTTTATTCCCGGATTCTGTTACTATGGTGATCGTTTTCTCGACGGATGAAACATGCCCTTTCGATTTAACGCTGACCTGACTGCTGCGAATTTCGAACAAAATCGGTTTTTCTTTAGTTGCGCTCGCTGACGGAGTTGGTAACTCTACTACAATATCAGGTGTTTGTTCTATTCGAACGGTGGTATCGACAAGAGGCCTGCTAGTCTGATCGACTTGAGATGTTAAACGCAAATTTCCTAAGACTAGAGAAGCAATTTTGTCTGATTGTTGTGGTGATTCGGGTCTATTAACAACTGCCAATTCGGGACAAGGGGTAGGATGAAAGGTTGGCTGTGAGGTTTGATCGTCTGTATCCGCTGGATGAAGTCGAATATCGTGTGTTGTGGTCGCACTGAGTTGTGTTGGTGACGGTGTCATGTGGAGTGTCGTGTTGTACGTGTCCGGTGCTGCAGATTCTAGAGAAATTAACACGTCGAATACTACATCAACGATCAAAACGCTTCTAATTCGCTCCGATTATAAAAATCGGATTGTCGCTATTTCAAAAAGTGTAAAAAAAACAATTTTTCGATTTGCTCAAATAAAAAGTTCGAAAATAATGTGTGCTCAAACTGAAAGAAATAAAAAGCGCATACTAATGTACAAGAAATAAATCAAAAGTATTCGAACAAGCCCGTGATCAATTGGAATGCATTTGTTTTTTTAGGCTGATAATAACCCTTGCTGTTGGTGTAACGTGTTATATGTTTGAATAGATTGTAACATGTTTGATGATTTTTTTTTGTTCGTGTCATGCCTGTGTTACGTGATAAATATGTGCAATTCGGTGTAGTATGACCTTGAGTAATTTTTAAATGCTGGTTTTGGCGAATCGTTTGGTTAAGAAAATTGGTTGTTTCTTGCCAAAATGAAGCAGAAACAAAAAGATGTTGGATTCTTGGTTGAGGCGGAAGAACGATGAACAAAATTGGAAAAAAAAATAATTTGAAATGTCATTCAATTTTTAGGGAAACTTAAAAATTGTTTAAAGGATGATATGTCTTGGCTTTGGTTTAAGAAATAATAAAACAGAAATAAACTAATTAATTAACTTACAGTAACTGAGATCTAAACTTACCCCCGAGTGTTAAAGGTGAAAAAAGAAGCCAGTGAGTGATAATAAAAATATAACCAAAAATGAACCAAATGATAGAAAAGAAAATAACCGAAAATGGTGGTTGTTATATGCGAAGAACCACACGATGAACGGTGAAGTTGCTGGCACGCGCCGCGTGATGATTTTTTTAAAGAGAGAGGCCGACACAATTGTAAGTCACACTTCCGTGAAAGCCATATTTTGTGCGTGTTTGTGAGTGAACAGAGTGGCATGTTTAAAAAATGATAATTTTTATGATTCGTGTGAAGAAAAAGTGTCGCAGAGTGAAGTTAATTAGCACAGTGTTCATCATTGAGATCACCAGCGAAAACGTTACGAGACATTTGTGTGATAGTTAGACCGCATACCATTAAATTTTTTTTTTTACATGAGATAGGAATCGTGAATTTTTTTTTACAAGAGAAGTTAAATTCCTGATCTGTTTGCACACTGCAGTTAATTTTTTAAAATCATTTGAGCAAATCGTGAAAAATAATGGAACTTTTTTTATAAAATGGAATTTTTTTTTTGCTTTATGCGCTTGGAAACAGTATCGTGGAACTTCTCTGGTAAATTGAGTGATTACATCGATTCCTTGACACATACCATGTTGATGTTGTCGACACAACCCAGAAGAAGAAGAAGCAGATAAAGAGGAAGCGTCGAAAGTTAAGATGTTTGCTGCATCAGCGTTATTTTGTTTGTTTTTTTCGAGCGCTTGTTGTTGCAGCATTAGAAATTATAGCAGAGAATATTATCAAAGTTAAAAGAGAGAGAGAGAATAGTTGTGAAAAAGCATTTCCAGTGAACGGGTCCAGTCTTGTTGGTTAAACAACCCGCACTTTTTTTTTGCATAATAAATGAAACAGGTGAGAGGCAAAATTTAGCAATCAAAATATCAATTGAAGACCAACTCCTCGGAGAATTATAGGTCATGCCAAGCAGAAGACTTTAATTTGTTTGTTGTTTTTGTTTTTATAGCTGAAAGCGATTTTTGTTTTTGTTTAGAGTAGAGAAGACTCCTTGAGAAGAAGAAAAACTAGATTTGTTGTTTTGGTGGTTATCACTTCACACACACTTGCTTGGTTATTTGAATAGCTTTTGAGGCAGATATATGTTTCAATTTGTTGTAGAAGTCGATGCCGAAGATCATTCATTGCCGTGTTAACGAATTATACGTGAAAAACTTAAGAGTAAAATATAAGAACTTAAAGAAGAAGAAAAAACAATCCAACACAAAAAAACAACAATAATTGGCTCAGCTCAAAGTGAATTAATATACATAAAAACCCGACATGCAACGCCTTATAATTTACACAACTTAAAGTATAGATAATACCCGAAAATGAACTTCTAAGAAACAGGCGAATCGGTGCACTTACCGTCCGGTAGAACCTCGACGACGGCCGTGGAGAGCGGCTCGACGGTCGACTCGATGGACGTGGCCAGCTCGGGAATTTCGATCTTCAGTCCCAGCATGGGCTCCTCGATGATGGTTTGCGAGACCATGGCCGTCTGGCCTAGCCGGTCCATGATTTGGATCAGTGGCCACTGGGTCTCGGGCAGTTTCAAGGCCGGCAGTTCGCCCGCTTTGACGATGGTCAACATCTCCTCGCAGGAGATGCCCTCGTGAAGCAGAGTCGACACGCTGGCCATTTCGGGCACCGGAGTGGCCTCCAAACCGAATTCCTCCGGGTGGATGGCCATTTCGACGATGTTTTTGATGTCGGCCTTTTTGGTCTTGACCGCCTTGAGCACTGCCTTTAGGCCGATCGCCTCTTCCGGCAACAGTTTAGCGGCTTCTTTCACGGTAATCTAAACAATATCGAAATTTGTTATCAATCGAACATTCTATGCGACTTATTATCATTTTTACCTCGCGAACGATGGCCCTAGAGCCGTGATCTTCGACGATTCGAACCAGGGCCTTTTGGGTCTCTGGCGCGGTCAAAACGGGGAGATTTCCGGTTGAGCCCAGGGCCACAATCTGGTCGACTTTGACGCCAGATTTGAGCATGGTGTCGATGTTGACGAATTCCTGGAAAGGCGCTTGGTCCGGCGGGAACTCCTGGACCCTGTCGAGAGTGGCCATTTCGCTGACGTTGATCGACTCCTGAATGGAGAGGTCGATCAGGGCCCTCAATCCGATGGATTGATTGGTCACGAATTTGTCGAGCCTCTCCTCCACCGTCTGCGGGATTTCGTTGATTTCGGCGGGCAGGTTGAGGGCCGGCTCCTCGACGATTACTTGTGAGATGATGGCCGTCTGGCCGAGCTTGTCCATAATCTGGACCAAGGCCCATTGATTTTCCGGTAGGTTCAAGGCCGGCAGCTCTCCGGCTTTGACGATGGTCAACATCTCCTCGCAGGAGATGCCCTCGTTCAACAAAGTCGAGACTGTCGCCATCTCCGGCACCGGATGGGCTTCCAAGTTGAACTCTTCCGGATGCGTCGCCATCACCACAATGTCCTCCATGTTGGCGCTCTTGGTCTCGATGGCTTTCAGGACGGCCTTCATGCCGATGGGCTCCTCAGGAGCCAGTCGGGCCACCTCTTTAACGATGCCCTATCCATCCAAAACGTCCAAATTCGTTCGAATCATTCACGTTTCGTATCAAATAATTATTCAATTTAAAAAATTCAGACCTGAAGGACAACGGCCCGGAATCCTTGATCCTCCACCAGACGGACAAGAGCCTTCTGGGTTTCGGGGGCCGTCAGAGTGGGTAGATTGCCCAGGGCGCCGAGCGTGACGATCTGATCGACGGTCACGCCCGATTTGAGCATCGTTTCAATCTGGACGAATTCCTTGAATGGAGCCTCGTCGGGAACGAATTCTTTGGCCTTGTCCTGGGCCACCACTTCGGTGACGTTGAGCGATTTCCTTTCGGTCATCTCCAGCAGGGCTTTGAGACCCAGGGCTTGAGACTCCACGAATTTGCTGAGTCCTTCCTCGATCATGGCTTCCCGTTGAGCTTTGGCTTTGTTGATTTTCACTTCAGGTTTCGGTTGCTTCTCGGCTTCCTCTTTGGCCTTTTTATATTTTAAAGATAATAATTAATTAATTAGAGTTGATTTGATTTTTTTGATTTGTAATGTACCAATTTGGCCTCTTCGACAGCTGCCAACTTCTTAGCTTCTTCCGCCTTGGCCAATTCTCTGTTATTTTGTAAAAAAGATTAGAATGCGATGAGCCTGGAAGGAAGAAATGAATTGGCGACTAACTTTTCGTGCATGGCCTGTTTCAGGTATTCCTCCTTGGTGAGCTTAGCGCCCTTATCTTTCTTGTGCTTTTTATCCTCCTTCTCTTTCTTGACGCGAACCTTTTCCTCCTCCACTTTAGCCTTTTTGGCCATCCAAATCTTCTTGGCCTCGCCAGTCAATTCTTTACAATCAACAAAATATTACCAGTAAAAAAACAAACAAAACAAATCTGCCGGGATGTTGCCGCGATCAAAAATCGGCTATACCGTGAACGTGAAGACGAGCTTTAGTCACGTGACTTCCGGAATTGCTGGTGGCTTTGCACATGTACTCGCCCTCCAGGTCTTGGTCGACTTCGAGGAAAGTGCACGAAGTCGTGCTGTCCGTGATGCGGATCTTGATGTTCGGGTTGGGGTTGAGCAGTTTGTTGTTGAAATACCAACAGATATCTGAGTGGGGAAAAAAACAAAATTCCCGTTTCCATTTCGATGAAAAATCGATCGTTTAAAATTAAAAGTTTTTTTTCTTATTTGGTTATTCACCTGGTTTAGGATTTCCGGCGTAGTGGCACTCAAATTTGGCCTCTTCGCCTTCTTGAACTCGAGCGTCGACAATCTCCGTCGTGAATTGCGGAGGCTGGATCGACTCTGCAAACGATGTTTCAAACCACCCGAAAAACCAAAATTAAAACATTTTCCATGCGGCGGGAATTTCAAAAAAAAAGAAAAAAGGAAAAGAAAAAATGAACGTGCAATCATGCCAAACATAAAAAGTTAAAAAATTTTCTTTGTATTCACACTATGTACATCAGACACATAGGAAAATGATTAGCGGCGTGCATTTTATATTAGGATATGTCGTACATGGTTTCGAGCATGAGGAATTCCTTCAAATCTTCCATGCTGGAGGCGGAGATGAGGTCGGTCATGGAGGTTTTCAGACTTTGGGTTTTGTGGGCGGGGTCGAGGGCTTGGGCCGACTCGGAGGTGGGCGTTTCCCCGTTCTCCTGGATCGGCGACAACATGGTGGAGAAATTCAACGTGCGGGGCACCTCCAACCGAGGCATGTCCTCTTCCGGCCGGATGGTTTGTTCCGGTTCATCTTCTTCTTCATCCTCGTCATCTTCGCTTTCGTCGGGGTAGGTGCTGGTGTCGGATTCATCCTCCTCCTCCTCCTCCTCGCCGGAAGAAGGAGTTGGCGTTTTGTTATCGTCGTCGTCGTCGGTCGGGCCGCCGATGGCCTCGATGGCCGCCGTGATCGATTGCCTGTGAGAGTGCAGGTAACCGGACAGGACGGACTGGGCGAAGATGGAGGCCGAAGAGACGCTCAGGTCGGATTTGTACATGGGAGAAGGGACATGCGGGATGAGGGTGTCGTACTCGGTGCTGGAGGCTTTCAAATTGCTCAAGCTGGGCCGGCGACTGGAGCCGCAGTCGGAGATGAAGACCGAGTCGCTGCCCGTCGACACGTCGCCCATCGAGTGGCACTTGCTAATCAGTTCATGCATGGTGGCGCTATCTATGGACATGCTGCGCTCCGAGTCGGAGCCGATGTGGTTCAGCCGGATCCTCGGCACCACCATCACCGGAAGCGACGGATTACTAATATTACCTAGCATTTGGGCGCGGACGATCTCCATCTTGGTCACCCATTCCGGCTTGCGGTACGTGGGCGTGTCCTTGTATTCTGTCGGGCGGTAATTTCAACAACAAAAAAGAAATTAAAAAATTCGGATTAGAATAGATTTAAAAAAAACATGTCAAAATGTTGTGGGCGTGTGTGATTAGAATATGCGCCAATTTGGAGATAGAAGCAAATAATGGGGTTAGTCATTCATATCACATGAGGAATCAATGAATAGAGAAAAATGATTAAATTATATATAAAGCCGTTGTGTGTCTGTGTTTCTCCGCGATACAAACACAAGAAACAACCTGCAAACTTGGAAAAAGAAAAGAAACGGAAAGGCTCTTTTATGCATTAGTCCCGGACAAACAGAAAAATAAGCGCGATAATATGAAACAACATGAGTTTGGTTTTTTGAAGAATAAGCGCGTGTTTAAAAAAATATATATAAAAAGAAGATGAATGTTTGTGTGTTTGTGTGTTGCGGGGTGTAATAGGTGGATAAAGGAATGTAAAAGGGAAGATTTACGTGAAGCTGCAAAAGAAACAAATTGGGAACAAAAAAGAAACCAAAGTTGATTAGCGTCTTAATTAAATTATTTGCAATTGAATTTTTTTATTATACAAATCAGCCGGAACTAAAATAAAAATTATTTTCTTTTTTTTTACAGCGAAAAAATTGCGTAAAGAGAAGAAACAGGCAAAACTGACCAGTGACATTGAGGTGAGTGATGGAGGTGACGACGCCCTTGTCGTTGTGAGCTTCGCACATGAGCTCGCCGGCGTCGTCCGGGAAGACTTCGCCCAGCGTCAAAATGGAAGTCCCGTCTTCCAGGTGATCGATGCCGAAATCCTTGGACGGCTGGATCTCTTTGCCGTTCAAATACCAGAACACCGACGGCCTTGGATAACTCTCCACTTTCACCTCGAATCTGTCCAATTCGAAATTTCGAAATTGAATTATTATTGTTAAGTACTATTTTCCCCTTGTATATAAGTTTATAGGGTTGTATTACCTGGCTTGCTGGCCGTCTTTGACGTCGACTTGGCGAGGCAAGGCCACCACAAAGCGCGGAGCCGATCCGGAATCTTGGACCAGCTCTTCTTCCTTGGACTCTTGCGGCTGGAACTTTGCCGATTTCTTCTCCGTTTTGGTTTTGACCGACTTTTTATTCACCACCGGTTTGTCGCTGAGCAAGTCGTCCTCGGAGCCGCTAGGGCCCGTCAAGTCCTCCCAAGTGCCGACCGACGGTCCGGCAGTGATGGAAGCGCTCTCCGAATCCGGGATGTACTCGTATCCTATTTTTAAAAATAATTGTCAATCAAATTGATGAAATGAATTGTGTTCCAGGTGACATACTTTCGACTTGAAGAGTTGTCGAGGTGGTGATCTGGCCGGCACGGTTGACGGCCTTGCATTCGTACACTCCGGCATCTTCCGGGAAGGCTTCGGCCAATCGAAGAACGGCTTCTCCTTGGGGCGATAGCGACATCATCACGCCATTGTGCTCGCGGACGGGCTGGCCGTTGTGGTACCATTTAATCCGCGGCATAGGTGTACCATTCACCTGTATTCAATTCAACAAAAGAATGAGCCTGGGCTGGAAATGAAAATAGAAATCAAATTTTTATACTTGGCAAATGAGTCGGACTTCTTCTCCGTCCATGACTTTGGTTTGCGGAAGTTCTTTGACAATGAACGGCGGAGTGAATTCCTCGGCCAGCAGCTGGCGCTCGACCGTCAACGTGGCGGTGGAGGCCACCGATCCGGCGGCGTTCTCCGCCTTGACCGTGTAGATGCCGCTGTTCTCGACGAAGGATTCCGGAATGAACAGCGTCGATCGGTTGTTCTGAGTGACGATCTGCATGGCCTCCGTGTTCCGGACGACTTGCCCGTGCTGCTTCCAGCTGAAAACGCATTCCGGCGCCGAGTCCACTTCGACTTCCATGACGATGGCTTCGCTCTCCGGAACGATTTGAGGCCGGAGGGCTTTGCGGAATTTCGGTGGCTGCTGGGCCGTCGCTTTGCCGTCGGCCAGCTGGATGGACGCAGACGTCCGAGCCTCTCCGCCCTCGTTCATGGCCCGGGCCTCGTATTTGCCGGCGCTGTCGGCGTCGCAGCGGACGACGACCAGCGTCGACTCGGTTTTGAAGGTTGTGACCAGTCGGTTCTCGGTCTGCTGGATTTCACGCCCGTTGTGGTACCATTTGACTTCCGGCGTCGGGTAGCCGTCGAAGCGGATCGTCATGACTTTACGGCTGCCCGTCTCGACCCGATCGGGTTCCAGCGGCTGGGCGATAACCGGAGCTCGAACCAGTTCTTGATGGCTCACCACTATCATGTCACCTGTTGGATATAAGATTCATCAAATTACTTTCTTTCCGGTTTCCAGCTGCTAGGCAGGCGGAGGCGGATTAACTTACCAACGGTGAGAGGGGCTTCGCACTCGGCCGTTCCGTGGGTGTTGGTGGCCCGGCATCGGTAGACGCCCTCGTCGTCGGGGAAGACTTCGGTGATGGTCAAACTGGCGGCTCCGGTCGCCGGTTCGAAGGCCGGCTGGAAATCTCTCGACGGACGGATCTCGCGCTGCCCGCAATACCACGTGATTTGCGGGATGGGCTTGCCCGTCAGCGTGCAGATTAACTTGGTGGGCTCGCCATCCGACGCCCGGATGGGACTCAACGGCAGAACGAAGCGCGGCGCTTCGCCTCCCTCACCTTTGGCTGTTGGAAAAATAAGAAAATAGACATTCAAATTGATTTGAAATAAATAACATTTAGGTTATTTAGGTTATTTAGGTTATACTTTGATAAATGACAGCATTTTCGTGAAAAGCAATTCATAATGATTTAACGACTGGCAGCTACATGAATAACGGTCTGTGTTTAACAAGGATGGATGGCCGTAAATAACTTTTTGGGGGAAAAAAATGTCCGGTCGTAAATTATGCACCTTTGTGGCGTAATTATTTGAGAGCCGGAATGAGAGATGGACTTATACGGGAGTCGGGAGAAATGGCCAGCTAGTTAGAGGTAGTTGGACGTGTTCATTGCCTTTTGAAATATATGTACAGTATATATATAGTCGGCTGGGAATAGAGAGCGCATTTTAACTCACTGGAATATAATTATAACAAATGACTGCTGGCCAGCATCAGGCCACCTACCAGGGAAAGTTTTTTTTTTTTTAAGATGGAGGTTCTTTATAACAGTTATTTGACCCGAGGCCTTCAATAAATTAGGCTGTTACAACCGATTGTTTCCCAGATTTTTATGATCTACTTTTTGATAGCTAGTCATTTTCAAGTCATTAAATTTCAATTTTCTTCAGAGTTAAATTTAGATTTTTTTTTTTTGTTTCTTTGGAATGTTTTCGGCCAAGCTTCGGCGGATGAAATGCCAGCGGCTGCCGGACAGGGCATTGTAAAGAAAATAAGCTTCAATAAACTATCGAACCTTATCGACGAGAGCAGAAATTGTTGAAACATTTCCAAAGTCGAATAGAAAAAGATTTTCCAAACAAATAAAAAATAATAAAATAAAACGACGACAGCGAAATATCGCAAAGTCAACAGAAATGATCAATCCGAAAGTGTTGGCTTGAGACCTACATTCCTTTAATTCGGTGTGACGGGCCGAATCGGCCGCATACCGTCGCATATATTCGGCGTAGAGCAGAGAGTGCTGGACGCGTTGCCAAATGGCGGCGGCTGTGGCTAGGCGCAAGCGCAGCATAGCCCAGCAGCATCGCTTCCATCTAATCTCTCGGCTACTTTTTCAGAATTATCCGTCTATTTTTGTATGTCACCCTTTGCCTTCTTGACTGGCCCATTTTCCACAACAGCCCACGCACGGAGAAATGGGAATTTAAAGACCCGATACAGTCTAAACTATTCACCTACTACTACGCTATGAATATATACAATAACAGTATAAAAGTGATGATGTAACTTACATGAGTTAAAGAACCAAGAGAACATGTTTCGTCACGGAATTTCTACTGCGGAAACATTTCCCTTTATCCGGAACTCACAAAGGGGGATCGATTCGAAAATTGAATTGAATTGGAGATTTGATTGAGTTGATAATTAAACACGGAAAAAAATTAGAATAAAAAGAAAAGGGGGTCGTCGGTTATCGTGTGTCCACCCAGTGCAAAGGGAACCCAGACTTCGACTGAAGTCGATTTCCATTCGGACGGCCCGAAATGCCTCCGCTGGTCGCAGATGCAAAAGTTGGCACGGGACCACATCAGCGTCGGGTCATGTGACTTTGCATCCGGAATGCAACACGCACCGCCCGTCGTCGTCGTCGTACCCACCGTCGAAATCCCGTTTTTTAAATTTAGACCGGACGACACCAGCTCTCGGCGGATAGGCCGTCCTCCCCCCCACCCCTTACTAGTTTCTCCTGTCACTACACTGTCGCCCAACAACAGGAATTGTCGCTGCCAATTGCGATCCTTCCGTCAGATATTTTTGTTGTTGTTTTCTTTCTTTTTGTGTTAACCGAAACCATCGGGAGCCGTAATGGCCCACTTAAACGCAATTGGAAATGAATTTTTCTCCATTTGAGAGAAAAAGATCATTAACATTCTAAAATATCCTGGCCGGCTGGAATTCCAGCTAGTCGGCTTTTAAGGGCCTTTTTTTCTAAATTTTCAAACGGCCCGCCATCAGCCCGCGAGTTGATCCGTTGAAAATTAGAGAAACTCGAGAAGAATGTTGGGCCAGCTTTAAATCTAATTTTAATAATCTTTTTAAATTAAATAAATGAAACTAACCTTGTACGATAAAGTTGGCCGAGGTGATGGCGCTGCCGGCCTCGTTGACGGCCCGGCAGGTGTAGATGCCGGTGTCTTCGAGAACGATTTGGCTGATTTCCAAGACGGAACTGGCCGGCTCGGTGGTGATGTCCAATCGATCAGCCGTCGGTAAGAGGACACTCTCGTTGCGGTACCAGGTGATGGTGGGCAGCGGCTCGCCCTGGAACTGGCAGTGCAGACGGACTTTCTTGCCCGTCCGGCTGCTCAGCGGCTGCAGTTTCTTGGTGAAGACGGGCGCCTGGAATTTCGGGGCCATCGCGATCGACGCTTTCATTTTGGGCAGTCGAGTTGTTGATTTCTCTTCCGGCGACGGCGGCTGGACCATTTCCGTCCTGTGAGTCGTCGACGTTTGGGAAATTTTAGTCGTCGTGATGCTGACCGTCTGCTGGTCCGGCAAGACTTTCAAAATTTCCGTTCGGCTCTCAGCAGTGACGTCCTGAACGGCTGGAACGTCTGGCCGCTTCAGTTGGACACTTTTGACGGACGCCGTCAAGGTGACGGGACTGGCGGGTTCGTCAAGAACGGCCGGAATTGGCTTCAGTTCAACCGGCTGGATTGGTGCGGATGTCGTAGCCTCGGAAATGTCCGGAATGTACTGCCGCTGCGTGCGTTTCAGCCGAGTGACGGACGTGATGGACGTTTGATCGTCCGGCGGAAATTGCTCCGAAATCAGTGACACATCCTGGACTACTTCCGGCTGGAGCGGCTTCTCTTCCATCGGCGTCGCTGAAGGTGTGACGGAAGGAGTTCGAGGCTTCCTCCACGAAGGCGACACGTCGATTTTCGATTCCGGAATCGATTCGATCGACACTTCCGTACGGTCGGAAGAAAAGGATATCGGAATTTCTGATCTGACCACTGCTGCAACTTCCGGCACTTCCGGCTGAGGTATCTTCTTTAATTTAATCATTTCCGGCTCCGGTTCTTCCGCTTTGGGCTTTTGGGGAGTCCGCTTCAGGACGACTTGCTGCTGGATCGGTACGGTTTCCGGTTCTCTCGGAGAGCGTCTAACCGATTTGCTTCCCTCGGGAATCTTTGGTATCTCTGCCGGAATAACTGTTAATGTTTCCGTCAACTGGACCTCTTCCGGCTTACGTATTTGAGGTGTTGGCTTTAGTGAGACTTGTGTGGCCACTACGGGCTCCGGCATCTCGCGTGCCGCCGGAACGACCGGCTTTAAAATCATTTTGGTGACCACCGGAACATCTTTTCCCGCCGGAGGAACTTTGACTGGGACGGAAGTCGGAATGTTGATTGATTGCGATTCCGGTGGCGTCGCGATCTGGGAGCTGGCAGCTTCCGGCTGAGGTATTTTCTTCAATTTTACGATTTCTGGTTCCGGCTCTTCCGCTTTTGGCTTTTGCGGCGTACGTTTCAGCACTACAACTTGCTGCGGAATCGGTGCGGATTCCGGTTCTCTCGGAGAGCGTTTCACCGTTTTGCCTCCGTCGAGAATCTTTGGAACCTCTTGAGGCTTGGCAAGAACGATTCCAGTTAATTTTGTTTCTTCCGGTTCCGGAACCGGAAGAATTTGAGGTATGGGGACTGCAACTTCTGGAACCGATTCCGGCTCGATTTTCCGCGCCGGAATGACAGGTTTCAAATTGATTTTGGCTTCGACTAGAGGAACGTCCTTCCCCTTCTGCGGAATTTTCACGTCAGCCGGAGCGGAAGTCGGAATGCTTGTTTCTGGAGTTTCATCCGGTTTGGAGGGAGCGATGACTGGAACGGCGTCGATCTTTTCTTTCATTTCATCAGGAACTTGAGGAATGACTTTCTTCCTCCAGGGCACTTCTTTGTTACTTACAGAGATTTCCGGATGGACACTTTCCGGAAGAGTCTTGACTGGATCGACTTGTGTCGGCGTGGCAAGTTGCGCAACCGGACCGGTTCTGTCCGGACTCATTTTGGCAAGCGTGATCGACTCTTTGGTTTGTTGAGGTATGATGTCGCGCTGGATGCTTCCGGCATCCAGTTGTTTAGCCTCAACCGGCGCTTCCCCGTCGCCTTTACGAAGCGCGACGGGTTTCAATCGAATTTCCGGTTTCTCCGGCAATTCCGTCGGTTTCACCGGCACTTTTTTCAATTTAATTTCCGCCGCTTCCGCCTCTTCCGGCTTGGCTTTCTGCGGAGTTCGTTTCAGAACGACTTCCACCGGTTTCTCGTCTTCTTTTGGCCGGGGGATCGGTTTCAAGTAAACCGTTTGGTCTTGACCTTCAACCGGCGATTTCAGCGGAATCTTTTTCAGCTGGACGCTTTCCGGCTCGCTTTCTTCCGGCTTCTTTTTCTGCGGCGTCCTTTTCAAAACGACTTCTGGAACTATTTCCGTCTCCTGTTTGATGAGTTTGTCTCCGGATTTCTCTGATGGCAAATTGCTTGGCTGGATCGTAAAAGATTCCGGCTGGAACGTTGTGCTGGGCTCCGCGTTGGCTGGAAGCGCCGGTTTCCTCCACGGAGTCGCCGTCTTGATTTCTGGCTGGATCCCAACTGGCGCCCGTTCCAAAGCTTCGCCAACTTCCGCAGTCGTTGCTCTTTCGACTAACTGGTCCGGCTGAGGCTTTAACGGCTCGCCGGATGACAGTAACTGCCCAGAGACCTTGACTGGAACAGGTTTGAGTTTCACCTCGGATCTCTGCTCGTGTACTTCCTCTTTTCTCACCGCCGGAATCGGTTTCAGATCTTTTTTCAACTCGGCGGACACTTTGCCCGTCTCGGCCGTCTTGTCCGGTTTTTGTTGGATCGTCCGTTTCAATTGCATTTGCGGATGCGGTTCAGAAACGTCTTCCTTGAAGGTGGTGGGTTTGGCCGGCAATTCCGGCTTCTTCCTATTTTCAAGCTCAATCTCCAGTGTTTCTTTCAGCTGGATGGCCGGAATAACTTGTTCCGTCTCTAACGGAGATCCGTCAATGTTCTCGGTTGTTTTGGCTTGTACTTTCTGGCGTTCCAGAGATTCCGCCTTCGGTTTCTCTGGAATGGCTGGCCTGACTGGCACGGCTCTTTCCCCAACGGATTCTTTCGGTTTCGGTGGCAATTCCGGCTTGATTTTTTCCTTCACCAATTCATCAACCGCTGACGTTTCCGGCGACTCGACTGCTGGGACAGATTGAATTCCCATTGTGGTTTTCGGACCCAGCACTTTCTCCGGTTGCTCATCCGCTTTTTGAGGCTTGGCCGGAATCGGTTTCAGTTCGACTTTGTGATCCGGTTTGACCACATCCTTCATCGCTTCCTTTTGCGGAGTTTTCTTCAACTCGACTCCGCCGAACGTTTCCACCTGTCCAGCAGCTTTCTTCGCCGCGGGCTTTATGTCCGCTTTCTTCTCGGCCGGTTGTCCGTCGCCGACTGTCGGCTTGGCAATTGTTCCAGGACTAACCGGAATAATCTCCTTCGGTTGGACCGGAACTTTCCGTAAAAGAGCCGGACTGGATTCCTTTTCCATTGGCTTGGGTTTCTGAGGTGTCGGTTTGAGAATGGATTCGTCTTTGACGGCCTTCCGGCTGACCGGAATGATTTTGATCTTATCTCTGGGCTTGTGGGTCGTTGTGGCTCCATCGCCGGCCAAAGCGGCCAGCTTCTGAGTCAGAAAAGCTTTGGCCGTTTCTTTTTTCTCGACCTGGGTCAAGTCGATCGAGTCCGGCCGGCTGGGCGTCGGCGATCGTTTGCGGAGCATCTCCTTGCCGGCCTTCCATTCGACAACCTCCAGCAACTGGGAGCTGCTGGACTCTCGTTTTTCTGGCGAAGATTCTCGACTACCGGACGTCTTGCGCAGTTTGACCGACTTCCAGGGAACGCCCAGCTGCTGGGCCGGAGCTTCCGGATGACTGGGCGTCGTGGCCGGCGAGCTGTCCCTCGACGTCTTTTTCAGCATCTGAACGCCAATCTTCCACGGAACGCTGGCCTCCTGGGACGTTTCCGGTAGGTCCGTCTTGGAAGGCGAGTTCTCCCTGGACGTTTTTTTCAAGAGCTGGGCTCCCGTCTTCCACGGAACGTCGGCCGAGGACGCCTTGGAGGCCAGCGGCGGTACCGTGTCCACCAGTGACGTCCGTCGGTTTGGCGACGATTTCCTGAGCATCTCGGCTCCGCTCTTCCAGGCCGGCGCCACTTTGACCGACTCGCCGGATTTCGGCTGAGGTTTCTTCAGGAGCTGGAGGCCCGTCTTCCAGGCTGGCTCCTCTTTCTTGCCGATGGATAATTGACCGGGCCGTCTGTCCTCCGACCGGCTCCTTTTGCGCCAAGGAGCCTCCTCGACCATCGGGATCCGTTCCGTCGGCGGAGAGCTGGACTCTCGCCTCCTCCAGGGAGCGCTCTGATGAACCCCGTCCGCCCTTGCTCCGGTCCGTCTCTGCTCATCCGACGCCTTCTGAACCGATACGACGTTGGTGCTGGTGGTAGTAGTAGACGTTTGCTGGACTTGAGGCTGGCCCGTCTGCTGGGCGTCATTGCTGGGCGTCTTGGGTCCTTTGTGGTGACCGACTCGCTGGAACCTGGCCTGTTTCCCTGTTACAGAAACATTGGCCCGTCAGACTGGTTGCCTCTTTCATCGCCGGCCTACGCGCTGACTCGTCTCGAAACGGCCGGAATGTCTTGCCCGTCTCATCTCTCTCTCTCTTCTCTTTGCCCATTATTTATAATCAAAAAAGAGAGTTCCCCGAATAGAAACCAAATAACAATCTCCTTCCCCTGGACGGATTCCAGCTGCGCCCATCTCGGCACACCATCCAAAGCCAAGGCGTTTGATTGTTGATTCAAGATTACATGCCCGCCCACTTTCGCTCGTGTTTATATGAAGGAATGAAAAAGAAACCGTAGGAGGCCGGCCGGTTGGAGAGAGAGAGAGTTGATTACAAATTTATATACAACAACCCGTTTCTTTCTATTGCGACTTGTTATCATTGGGAAAAGGTTTTTTTGATAGGGAAAATGGCCAGCTGGAAAGGTTCCCAGCACACATTTCGACACGCCCCTGTCGCCACGGAACGACGGAACGGCCCTTATTTGAGGCTAATGACTGGTGGGCACCGAGTCGAGTCGAGTCGGGAGAGATCGGTCGTGAGTCATCTTTTTCTTGTCCAAATGACTCACGCTATTGGGAACGGGGAGATAGTATCTAGAGTTGCGGAACACAAACCCGCCCAAAAACTTCAAACAAACGGAAAAGAAGGAGGAGGAGGATAGCTAGAGAGACGGGCAGAGAGTTGTGTAGTTACATTGAAGGTGTAACTAATCTGGCCAGGCAGTTACCGGCTCGACTCGGTCGGAGTCGGTCGTTGAAACGGGACAATCGACACTGGCAACTCCTCCCATTCTTTTGAGAAACACGTCTGAACCGGCCTCCTAGTTTGCACCCAGTGAAATTATCTAATCGAAAACTTTAATTTTAAAATTATCGATTGACTAAATATTGTAATTTCTAATATCGAAAGAAGAGTTTTGTGTCGTTTTCTCATCGAAAAGTTTTTGTTTGATTTGGTGATGGCGATGTTGTCGTTGGTTAATGTGATCGATGTCTTAAACAAAAAAAAAGGCGTGGTCTTAATTTTCCACTCTCTTTTTTCCTTTTTGATTTGAAACGTTTCGATTTGAGTTACCATGCAAAATCAAGGTCATTGTGAAAAAAAAATTGCAGCCACGAAAATTGAAATCCAAATATTTCGAATTTTCAATTTACTTTTTTATTATTTACTTTAATTTCTTTTTTGTCGTCAATTTTTACCCGACCAACCAACAGAAAAACATGCTTTGTGCTCGTGTATTTCGACGATGATGTCATGTGTGTGTGTGTGTGTGTGATTTTTTTTCAGAATTTTTGTCCATTAATTAAATAATAAAAAAAAGTCAAAACTACTCGATTTGGTATTTTTTTTTGTTCTCGTTCGTTTCGTTTTGAAACTTGCTTGTATTTTTTTTTGAGAGGGAAAAAAAATAGAAGGAAGGCAGAACGGACAAGGAAAGAGCGAGACAGCGCGCAAAAAAAGGGCGTGGTTTTGGGGGGGAGGGGGAGGGCAAGGGGGGGGTACGGAAGAGCCATTTAAATTCCAAAAATAAAAAAGGCCGACATGTGATATAATAATAGTAATAATAAAATCATTCGAAAAAAGATGATCAAAGCCCTTTTTCTCATTTGTCTTTTGTTTTAATGCTCTACAATTCAAATATAGTATGGCGCGAATAATAATGATCCAAATATCAAAAAAAGCTTGGCGATCACCTTTGAAAAAAATGGCGTTCAAAAATAATTCAAAAGGCACTTTCGAATGAATCAGGAAAAAAAGGAAAAGAGGAGGAGGGAGTATAGAGAATCTCTCGCTACAATTTTTAATTTTTTCCAATTGTGTGGAATCAAATCAAAGCCGAAAGTTAGTGTTAATTAACAAGTTTTGGTTTGGCCAATGAAATATAAAATCGAAAAAACACAATGAAAGGGAGAGGCGAGAGAGAGAGGAGAGAAGAAAATAATCAAAAAATTCAACTGGACAAAAGGAGAGAGGAGCAAATGAAAACAAGAAGTATGGGCGAGAGAGTGTGGCCTTTTTCTCTCCAAAATTATTTTTCTTTTTTTTTTTGACTGGAACAACAACAACAACAACACAAACACACACAGAAATTATGCAGCGATCAAGGCTCACTTTTTGTTTGCAAATTTTTTTTTGTTCAACTCTCCGCCCTCCCTTTTTTTTTCTTGTTAACATTCCAAAACTCTCCGTCCGGCTTAAATTTTTTTTTAAATTGAATTAAAAAAAAAGGAAGTTATTTTTACTTTTTTGTTAGCTTTTTTCGGGCCGACAATGCAAAAATAATAAAAAAATCACGACGAGAGAGATAGAAAAGAAAAAAAAGGAAGGTAAAAAAGAGTTTGTCATAACACACGTCGTATATCATGAGGCGGGGATCAATTCAACGAAAGGGGGCAGGGGGGTGAAAATTAAAAAATAATATTATAACGAGTTAATAATTAAAATGATAAAAAAATTTCTAACTAAATTTTTTGCAAATTTTGGGTTAATTTGGTAGAAATTTTGACACAAAACTCTTTGTCTTCTGGGTTTATATATCATAAAAATAAGCTGCAATTTTTTTTTTTTTTTTTGATTTTTGAAATGTTTTTTTTTTGTCATAATAACTTTGGGGCCGGTTCAGCGTAGTAGCGGGAAAATAATTTTTTTTTTGTTTTCAGAAAAAAAAAGTCTAAATCTTGTGGCACAATTTCGTTCAACACCCCATCTATGTAAAAATGACACACTTGATATATATAAATAGCTCAGCGCCCGTCGTCTCGACGGGACGGACGGGCCGGCATATTATTATTATGATTTTGATCTCTACGAGAGAGTGTGTGCGTTTGTGTGTGTCATGGAGTATTTTCTTTCGTAAATTTTTGGGGGTATTTGTTTGTTTGTTTTGTTTTGTTTTAGGGCTTACTGTGCACGGTCAGGTACGCAGACGACTCCACTTGACTGGCCGGGTTGGTGGCGCGACACGTGTAGACGCCCGAATCCTCCGGGTAGGTGGTTTTGATCAATAAGACCGCGTGGTTACCTTCCTGGATCATCTGCTTCAAGACGGACAAGACGGACAAAACGGAAAAATAGAGACGGGCACAACAACAAATTCACAGAAAAAGAAAAGAAATGGAAAGAATAGAAGAAATTAGAATAGCCCCCAAAGAGAAAAAAATTGAAATTCAAGTTAATACCTGAAAGTCGCTGGACGGCGGGATGATCTGGCCCTCCCTCATCCACTGGATGGTCGGCAGCGGAGTGCCGCTGACCAAAGTGCGGAACTGGACGGGGCTGCCCTCAACGACGTTGACGTCTTCCAGGTTGGTCAACGACGGCGGAACGTCGCCGGAATCGGGAGCTGTTAAAGCAAAAAAAAAAGTTAAAATTGAAATTGAAATCCTTAAATTGAAATGTAAGGAGATTTACCGATGACGTGGAGGCTGGCGGAGCACTCGGCCTGGCCGGTGGCGTTGCTGGCCACGCATCGATAAGTGCCTTCGTCTTCCGGGAAAGCTTCCGAGATGCGGAGGACGTGGGTGTCGCTACCTTCCTGCGACATGATGAAATAGCGCGAAGGTTTGATCTGCTGGCCGTCCTTCTCCCAGTTGATCTGCGGGGCCGGATTGCCGGCCACACGGCAGCGGAAGACGGCCGCTTGGCCTTCCGGAACGTTCTGCTCCTTCATAGCCAGCGAGAAGCGAGGCGACGAGGTCGAGGATTTCGACGATCCTTTAGCTTCCGGCGAAGATCCACCCGACTTGACCACCTGGGCTATCTCGACGTAGCACTGGGCCTCGCAGCGGCCCTCGCCGGCCGAGTTGATGGCCACGCACTCGTAGATGCCAGAGTCTTCCGGCAGCGTTTCGATGATGATGAGCGTGTAGACGTCGTCCTCCTCCAGGATCTTGTAGCGGATGTCGGAGGCGATCTTCCGGCCGTTCTTGAGCCAGTAAATGTCCATGGGCTTGGTGCCCGTCACTTTGGCGTCGAAGCGGATCAGCTGGCCGGCCTTGACGCTCGTGTCCTGGATGGTGCTAAGGAAGGAAGGCGGGACGAGTCCGCCGCGGCCGACGGGCCGCTCCTCCACCACCAAGTTGGCGCTGCACTTGGCCCCGCCTCCGCGGTTCTCGGCCACGGCGGCGAAGATTCCGGAATCCTCCATAAAGACCTGGCGGATCGTCAGCACCGACTTGGATCCGAAGTTGTGGATCTGGAACTCGGACGAGTTCTTGATGGGGAAATCCTCGCGGAACCAGGTGACGGTCGGCGTCGGATCGCCCTCGAATTCCACCTCGAAGCGGGCGCTCTCGTGCTCAAACACTCGGCACGGCTGGATCTTTTTGGTGAAGAATGGCGGCACGGCCGGTTTCTATTTTCATCAGAAAAAAACGGGTTAAAAATTAATTTCGTTAAAAATATTATTTTCTAATTCCGGAATTTTTCTTCCAGAATTCCGGAAGAAAAAAAAATTCCGGAAAAATATAATTTTTGGTTTGATTTGATTACCACTTGGCCCTGAACGACGCGTTCGTGGGTGCGGCCCTTGTGCTCGACTTCGGTGGTCTCGGTGGCCGTGATCTTGCGGGTGATCTCCATCTGGCCCTTGGTCTCCTTCTGGACCTGCTTCTGCTTGGCCACGTGAACCTCACGGCCATGAACCGACGACTCAAACGGGTCGGGTGGTACTCCGCCGCGATCAGAGTCGATGTGCACCTCCGATCGGTGGGCCTCGCTCGTCTTGCGGCTGGTCGCCGTTTGGCGCTCCACCGACTGGCGGCTGATGACGGTCGTCATCTGGTCGTGTCTCTGTTCCGTCTGCTCCGACGAGTGATCCCTATTTGGAAAAATTCAAATTCTCAAAATGATTTGGTGGGAAAATTTGAAAATTTTGAAAAAAACAAATTTACAATTTGGTTTCGTAGCTCTGGGCCATGCCCTTGGCCATGGAACTCTTGACAATCTTCTCGCCCGGTATGGCAAACTGGTGCGAAGCTTCTCGCAATTTCACCTCCTTGTGGACGACATTATCCTCCAGCTGGACAAACAAATTAAAAAATTAAAATTGTAAGTTTTTTTTTAAATTTCCCGCTGAAAATGTCGGGGGCGATCGGACGGACCTGTTTGAGGCTCTTGTAATAGTCGTCGTTCTTCTTGCTCTTGACTTGTCGCTGCCACTCCGTTTCCGTCTCCTGGACCGACTTCTTGGTGAAGAACTCGGCCGCAGAATCGCTCTGGGCCTGGCGGGACGGGTCCTCGAAGCGGCGCTGGAGCTCGCCGCCGTCCTGTCGATCCTTCTGGTAAGTTTTCAGGTCGCTATCATACCATGCTGGACAGACAAAGAATAGGACAAAGGGCCGCTAAAGATTTTTCATTTCTTTTTTGTTCGGGGGTTGCGTCGACTAATTCAGAAGAAAAATAAAACCAACAAACTGGACACGGACGGACGGGGGTTGGAGAAGAGAGTCCATTCAAAAAATCCCTGAGCTCTCAGAGATGATTGAAAAAAAAAAGGAGCTGGACAGAAAAAGAAAAGGTGGGAAAAAGTAATCTAGAAGACGGAACAGACAACAAAGACACAGCTGGACTAAAATAAAAATAAATAAAGAAAGGAAAGAGAAAAAATTTCTGGGGAAGCAGCTCTCATCACAAATACCTTACCCTTGCCGGATTCGAACCAACGGGGACCTTCGGCGGATGTCGGGCCATGGAGGAGAGAGAGGGGGAGGGAAAATGGGGAGGGGCGAAATGTTTTTTTGAGTGTGTCATGTTCATGTGAAAAGTGTGTCGTGTTTTAAGAAGAAGAAAGAAAAATCGAAAAAAAAGCTCCTGGGACGAGCGAAAACCTGGAAATTTCTTAACTCAATTTTGAATTAGTCACAAAATCATCCGGAGTTGGACGACGGCCCTAGAAGAGGGGGCAAGAGAGCGGATCAAGTCGGTGGGGAGGAGGCGGGCAAGACTCACGTTTGGGTGAATTCTTGAGGACGCCGCGGTGGTCGTCGTTGCGGGCCGTGACTTTGAGCTCCACGACGCAGCTGGCCGATCCCTGCGAGTTGCGGGCCACCACTTCCAGTTTGCCGTCGTCGTATTGGCGCGTCTTGGGGATGTCCAGGTGCCACATGCCGTCGTACGTCAACTTGTTTCGAGTGCCCTGGATAGACAGAAACAAAAAAATTAAATTGATTTGCCCGTCTACTTTCTATTTTTAAATGTTGTCCTTACATTGATGACAGTGTGTCCGTTCAGGATCCACATCACCCTGGGGCGAGGGTAGCCGGTGACTCGGCAGCAGAAACGGGCCCATTCGCCTTCCATCACCTGGACGTTCTTGGGCTGGAGGACGAAGACGGGCTTCTCCTTTAGCACCTCGGCTTCAGCCCTCTCGTCCGGCATTCTAAATCATTCAACCAAAAATGGAATTAAGTCCAGGCAGAGGGGGGAAAAGAAATGAATTCAATTGATGGGAGACGGACCTCTGCCAGGAAGCCTCCATTTCGCGGATCATTTCCACGCTCTGCATGCCCTTGGGCAACTGAGAATCGTAAATGATGCCCTTGCTGCCCGTCGTCTTGATGAAGGCCCTGGTCTCGTCCATGCCGTACTTGTTGGTGGCCCGGCAGACGTACTCGCCGGAATCCTCCGGGTAGACCCAGCCGAAATTCATGGCCACGTAGCCAAAGTCGTAGATGGGCGTGAAGCGGGTCTTGTAGGCCAGCGGCTTGCCGTTGAAGAACCATTCAACCCGCATGTTGGGGTCGCCAACCGGGGCCAGCTGGCACTCGAACTTGGTCATCTCCATCTCCTTGAGCTCCAGCATGTCCTTGATCTGAGTCACGAAGCGCGGCGGCTGGCGCTTGTCGGCGTCGTAGATGTCGTCCTCCGTCAGGAAGATCTCGGACGTGTATTTCTTCAAGGCCGCTTCCATCTGGAGCAGCGTCTCAGATTTCTTCATGCCGCGGGGCATCTGGTTCTGCATGATGATGGCCGGAACACCTGGAATTTAAAAATTTGAAAATGAATTTTTTTCTTCCGATATTTCTTCCGGCCGGATCATAATTTTTTTTTCTTCCGGCCGAATTATTGAAGATGAAAATCAAATGTCTTACTTTTGCAGGTGAGGCTGGCCTTGGTGGTGGCCTCGCCTTTGCGGTTAAAGGCTCGGCACATGTACTCGCCGGCGTCTTCCGGATAGGCGTACAGAATGTCCAGGGAGACGAAGCCCAGCTCAAAAACGGTGCGGAAACGATGGCCGCTCTGCAGGAGCTTACCGTTGTGGTACCACTCGACCCGCAGGTTGGCGTCCGTCTTGGGCTCCACCCGGCACTCGAAATGGGCATTGTCACCTTCTTCCATCGACACTTCCGTCACCTGCTGGGTGAAATGAGGCGCCACTTCTGGCGTGTCCTCCTGGAAGCGCTCGACGACCGGGCCGCGCTCCAAGTCTCGGAGCTTCTCGCCCGTCATGCCCTGCGGCAGCTGCGAGTCCGTGTTGACGCCTCGCTTGCCCTTGGTGACCAGTTTGGCCTTGGTGGTGGCCGAGCCCCAGCGGTTGGTGGCCCGGCAGACGTACTCGCCGGCGTCGCGCGGGAAGGTCCAGTCAATGTCCAGGACCACGAAGCCGAAATCGTCCAGCATGCGGATGCGCGAGCCAGAGCCAAGCGGGCGCCCGTTGTGGAACCACTCGATCCGCATCGAAGCGTCGCCGACTGGCTCGACCCGGCAGTCGAAATGGGCCGCCTGGCCCTCGACCAGGTCCAGGTCCTTGATCTCGCTGACGAACTTGGGCGGGTTGGGCTGCTCGTCGGCCGCCGCGGCTGGCTCGTCCCTCTTGTAGAGGTTCTCCTCCAACTTCTGGATGGCCTGGGTGCCGCTCTTGAAGCTCTGCGGCAGTTGCGGCTCCAGGACGATGCCCTGACGGCCCTTGACCTGCAGAGTGCACGAGACAGAGGCCTCGCCGTGCTTGTTGCTGGCCTTGCACGTGTAGAGGCCGGCGTCGCGGGAGTAGACGCCCGTCACCTCCAGGATGACGAAGCCAAAGTCGGAAATGGTCTTGACACGGGAGCCGGCCAGCAGTGCCTTGCCGTTGTGGAACCACTCGACCCGCAGGCTGGGATCGCCCACCGGAGTCAATTTCGTTTCAAAGTGGGCCAGCCCGTTCTCCGGTAGGAGGAGATCGCCCGGCTGGCTCAAAAACTCGGGCGGTTTGCCGGTGTCAGTTTCGGCCGCTTGGTCGGCCGGACGTCCGCCCAGTCCTTCCAATTCGGCGATGCGCTCGATGGTCCGTTCCATGCCCTTGGGCAGCTGGGACTCGAAAATGACGTTACGCTTGCCTTGGCATTTGAGCGAGGCCGAAGTGACGGCCTCGCCGTAGTCGTTGGTGGCCCGGCAAGAGTACTCGCCGGAATCCTCTGGGTAGACGGGCGAGATCTCCAAGATGACGAAGCCGAAATCGCTGAACGTGCGGATGCGAGAGCCCGTCTTCAGAGGTTTGCCGTTGAAGAACCATTCGACCTGAAATAAAGACAAGACGGGCAAATGATCATTTCTGGTTGCCCAGCAATTTTGGTTTTTTGTTTGTTTTTTCTCACCTTGAGTTTTGGATCGTCCGTGGGAGTCAAACGGCCCTCGAAGTGGGAATTCTCTCCTTCCCGAAGTCCGGCCACGTTGTTGAGTGGGACGGTGAAGACGGGCGCCTGGCGGCGGACCTCTTCGACAGCCCCGTCGTAGCGCTCCTTGTCCTCCAGCGACTGGATCTTCTGCAGCGAGTCCATTCCCTTGGGCAACTGCGAGTCGAGGATGAGGCTGGCCTTGGACAGGCACTTGAGGGTAGCCCGGGTGCTGTCCTGGCCCATCTGGTTGACGGCCCGGCACTCGTAGACGCCGCAATCCTCCTCGTAACAGTAGAGGATGTCCAGGATGACGATGCCAAAGTCGTGGAAGGTGCGGAATCGGTGGCCCGTCGGCAGTTTGGTGCCGTTGCAGTACCACTCGACCATCAGGAGCGGGTCGTTGACGGGCGTCAGACGGGCCTCGAAGTGGGCGCTTTGTCCCTCCACCAGACGGGCAACGTCCGTCAGTTGGGTGACGAATTTGGGGGCCTCAGAGGCGGCGGCCATCGGGGCTTGTTCGTGGATCGATTGGTCTTCCAGGGCCCTGATCTTGGCCAGCGAGTCCGGCTGGAGAGAGTCCGAGTAGACGCCTCCCTTGCCGACGCAGCGCAAAGTGGCCCGGGTGAAATCTTCGCCAAACTTGTTGCTGGCCTTGCAAATGTACTCGCCGGAATCGTGGGACTGTACGTAGGCGATGTCCAGCACGACGAAACCAAAGTCCGACACCGTCTTGATGCGCGAAGAATGGCGCAGCGGCTGGCCGTTAACGAACCATTCAACCTGGAAACATTTAAAAAGAAAACGGGCCGGTTAATTTAAATGTTTTAAATGGAAATTGTCCATTTCCATCTAGTGACGGGCGAATACCTTGAGGTTAGGATCTCCGACGGGCACCAAAGTGCATTCGAAATGGGCAGATTGGCCGTCCTTTAATCCTTCCAGGCTCTGGATTTGCGATGTAAATTCCGGTTTCTGGCCGCTGGACATGTCGACGCATTCCAGAGTCACGCTGATCTCGGCCACACCCCATTTGTTGGTAGCTCTGTCCAGCAAAAAAAATCAATCAATCAAATGTGGTCCATCCGGAATAAAAAACATTATTAATTTGTACCTGCAGGTGTAGATGCCGGAATCTTCGACCTTGGTGCCGATGATTTCCAGGACGACCATGCCAAAGGCGTGGACGGTGCGTTCCCGGTGGCCCAGCTTGAGCGATTGTCCGTTGTAGAACCACTCGACGGTCATGGTCTGGTCGCCGATGGGCGTCAGGGTGGCCTCGAAGTGGGCAATGTCGCCCTCCAGCAAGTTGGTGACGTTCTGGAACTGGGAAGTGAAGACGGGCGCCTTGCCGTCCTCGTCGGCCTCGCCGAGTCCCCTGGACGGCAGGAGGGAGTCCTCCAAGCGCTGGATCTGCTCCAGGCCGGCCTCTCCTTTGGGATGTTGGGTGTCCTCGATGAGGCCCTCCTTGCCCTGGCAGTAGACGGTGGTGGTGGTGAAGGCCTCGCCGGCCGCGTTGGTGGCCCGGCAAGTGTAGACGCCCTGGTCTCTCGAGTAGACGTCCGACAGGTCCAGCGAGATGAAGCCAAAGTCGTTGGTCATCTTGAAGCGGGAGCCGTGGTCCAGCAGTTTGCCATTGAAGAACCACTCGACGCGCAGTTTGGGGTCCTGTTTCGGCTCAACGTGACACTCCATGTGCAGCGGCTGGCCCTCGGCCGGCGAGAACTTCTCAGGCAGCGGGATGATGAACAGCGGCTTGGGGAAGCTGGCCTCCGGAGCGGACGACTGCCGCTGGTACTTGTTGTAGTAGGCCTGCTCGGCTTCGTGGACGGCCTCCAGACCGGCCTTGCCCTGCGGGTGCTGAGTGTCCAGGTAGATATTCTCCTTGCTAGTGCAGCGCAGGGTGCCGGTCGAGACGGCCTGGCCCTTGGCGTTCTGGGCCCGGCAGGTGTAGACGCCAGAATCTTCGGCGTAGACGTGGGTGATGTCCAGGGAGACGTAGCCAAAGTCGTAGGTGGCGTTGAAGCGGGAAGCGACGGGCAAGAGTTTGCCGTTGACGAACCACTCGATCTTCATGGTCGGGTCCTTGCTGGGCTGCACTCGGCACTCAAAGTGGGCCGTCTCGCCTTCGCGGCACTCGACGTTGTTCAAATGGGTGATGAAGACGGGCGACTCAAAGTCCGCCTCCTGCTCCACCATCTCGCGGACCTGCTGCTCTTCCAGGGCGGCAATCTTGGCCAGGGCCTCTGGGCGCAAAGCCTGGCCCAGCAGCCAGCCGTGGGCTTCCACTCGGATGGTGCAGGTCGAAACGGCCTCGCCAAGTTTGTTGACGGCCTTGCAGACGTAAATGCCCGAATCGTCGGCCCGGAGTCCGTGCATGTCCAGGGAGACAAGACCAAAGTCGAAAGTGCTGCGGATGCGCGAGCCGGTCATCAGCTGGACTCCGTTGTGGTACCATTCCACTCGCAAGTTGGGATCGCTCCTGGGCTCCACCTGGGCTTCCAGGTGAAGGTTCTGGCCCTCGGCCAGCAGCTCCTGGTTGACCAAGTTCTTGATGAAACGAGGAGCTTCCGACATGGGGGCGTCGTCGTAGGTGGTCGGTGCCCGATTCAATTCCGTCTCCTTCAGCTGGATCTTCTGCCAGGCTTGCGGCTGGACGGCGTCGCCCAGGATGCTGCCCCTGGGTCGGACTTTCATGGCCGTGGTGGAAACGGCCTCGCCGGCCTTGTTGATGGCCTTGCACATGTAGACGCCGGAATCTTCCGGAATGACCGAGCTGACGTCCAGGGTGACGTAGCCAAAGTCGTGAGTGACCCGGAAGCGGCTGCCCATCTTGAGCTCGACGCCGTTGACGTACCACTCAAAGTGGAGCGAAGGATCGCCGACGGGCACGACTCGGCACTCGAAATGGGCGTTCTGACCCTCCAGGAGCTCGGCCGGCCCAGTCAGGCAGGTGGTGAAGACGGGCTTCTCGAAAACGTTGTCCAGCTCCGGCCCGCGCTGCGGGGCTTTGCCTTCCTCCAGCTCGCGGATCTTGCGCATGCCTTCCGGATGTTGGCTCTCCAGCATGATGCTGGCCTTGGAGAGGATCTTGACCGAAGCCGTGGTGACGGCCTCGCCCAGCGAATTGGTGGCCCGGCACATGTAAATGCCCTGGTCCTCGTCGCGGATGTGGGAAATGTCCAGGGCGACGTAGCCAAAGTCGTGGGTCTTTTGGATCCTGGACGAGTCCTCCAGGGGCAGGTTGTTGCGGAACCATTCCACCTTGAGCGACGGATCGCCGACGGGGATCAGACGGCACTCCAGGTGGGCGTTGGCGCTTTCCAGGAGTCCCTCCAGGTTCTGGAGCGGGGCGGTGAAGACCGGGCGCTGGAAGGGCACCGGTTCCAGGTTGATCTCCTTGCGGAAGCGGTTGGCGTCTTCCAGCTCGCGGATCTTGTCCAGGCCCTGCGGGTGTTGAGATTCCAGGATGAGGCCGCTGCGGCCCTCCACCTGGATGTCGATCGACGAGCTGCACTCGCCGAAATCGTTGACCACCTTGACCGTGTACTTGCCTCCGTCTTCCGGCAGGACGTGCTTAATGTCCAGTGCGATGTAGCCAAAGTCGCAGGTGACGTGGTAGCGAGAGGCCGACTGGAGCGGCTTGCCGTTGTGGAACACTTCCACCCGGAGCTTGGGGTCGCGGACGGGCTCGACTCGGCACTCCAAATGGGCCGTCTGACCCTCCTGGAGTTTGGTGGTGCCCTGGAGCTCCGTGATGAAGCGGGGAGGGCCGGCCGGCTCTTCCACCTCTTCCGGGCGGCTGGTCGTGTGCGATTCCAGGGCTCGGATCTTCTCCCAGCCTTCGGGGTGTTGAGAGTCCAGGTAGATGGACTTGCGCGACGCCACCTGGATGGTGCAGGTGTTGACGGCCTCGCCCAGGGCGTTAATGGCCTTGCACATGTAAGTTCCAGTGTCCTCCGGGTAGGTGTAGAGGACGTCCAGGGCCACGTAGCCAAAGTCGTGAGTGGCCCGGAAGCGATGGCCGGTGCGGATGGCCATGCCGTTGACGTACCACTCGACCCGCATCTTGGGGTCGTTGATGGGTTCCAGGCGGCACTCGAGGTGGGCGTGGTCTCCCTCCTTCATGTTCTCCAGGTTCTGGAGCGGAGTCGTGAAAATGGGCCGCTGCATCTCCTGCTCAACGTCCTCCTTGGCTGGGCGGGTGTAGGCCTCCAGCTCGTTGATCTTGGTCAAGCGCTGCTGGTCCAGGGTGTCCAGGACGAGGCCGGCCTTTCCTTCGACCGTCACCGAGCAAGTGGTGACCGTTTCGCCATTGGCGTTGATGGCCTTGCACATGTAAGTGCCGGAATCCTCGGCGTAGGCGTACAGGATGTCCAGGGCGACAAAGCCAAAATCGTAGGTGGTGCGGAAGCGATGGCCCTGCGAGATGGGCCGGCCGTTGTGGTACCACTCAACTCGCATGGTCGGGTCGTTGACGGGCACCAGAGTGGCTTCCAGGTGGGCAGACTGGCCCTCGGCCAGGTTCAAATTGCGCAGCGGACGGCCGAACGACGGCTTGTCCGTCATGGCCGAATCGACTTCGTCGACGCGTCGGTGGCGGGAACCGTCTTCCAGGTAGAGGATCTTCTCCAGGGCCGCCTGGTGCTGAGATTCCGTCACCAGGCCGGACCTGGACGAGACTTCGATGTTGAGCGTCGAGGTGCACGTGCCCAGCTTGTTGGTGGCCTTGATCGTGTACTCGCCGGAATCTTCCGGGTAGACGCTGAGGATGTCCAGGGCGGCGAACCCAAAGTCGTGAACGGTGCGGAAGCGATGGCCAGTCGACAAGGCCTTGCCGTTGTGGAACCATTCCACCTTCATGCTGGGATCGGGGTAAGGTTCGATCCGGCACTCGAAGTGCGTGTTCTGGCCCTCGACCAGTTTGGTCGGCCCGTTGAGCGGAGCCACAAACCTGGGCTTGTCCGTCACGACCGAATCCTCTTCCACCTGGCGCTGGTAGCGCGAAGAATCTTCCAGGTACTGGAGCTTGTCCAGGGCCGTCTGGTGTTGGGTTTCCGTGACGACCATCGTGTCTCTCGACTGGACAATCAGGGTGGCCGAAGTGACGGCCTGGCCCAGCTCGTTGGTGGCCCGGCAAGAGTAGGTACCCGAATCATCCGGGCGGACGTACTTCAAGTCCAAGGCGACGAATCCAAAATCGTTCAAAGTCGAAATCCGGTTGGCGTCCTGGAGCGGCACGCCGTTCTTGAACCATTCCACCCGGAGGCGAGAGTCGCCGACTGGGATGAGACGGGCCTCGAAATGGGCCGATTGGTTCTCCTTCAAAGTCAAATTCTTCATCGGCTGGGTGAACATCGGGGCCTAAATTGAACAAAGAAAAATTTGAATTCCATCCGCCCAGAAGGATTTTTTTTTTTTTAATTCTCACCTGGGTGGTGGAATCCTCCACGTCGGACGGGCGCTGTTGGCGGGAAGCGTCTTCCAGGTACTGAATCTGGCTCAAGGCCGTCTGATTCTGGGTCTCGCGGACGATGGATTTCTTAGAGTGGACGCTCAACTGGCACGAAGTGACGGCCTGGCCCAGGGCGTTGGAGGCCCGGCAGGTGTAAGTGCCGGCGTCTTCCGGGTACGAGTACATAATGTCCAGGGCGACAAAGCCGAAGCTGTTGGTCTCCATGAAGCGGGAGCCGGACTTGAGCGGCATGTTGTTCTGGAACCACTCGATCCTCATGGTGGGATCCGAGACGGGAATCAAACGGCACTCGAAATGGGCCCGCTGGCCTTCCTTGATCTCGATCGTTTTCAGCGACGTCGTAAAGACCGGCGCCTGTATTGAATCAGCGTGTCGTGTTCCAGGGATGTGCGGATGTGATGGACGGACGGACCAATAAAAAAAGAAAATTCACAAAAATTGTTAATTTTGTTATTTGATTTTATTTGATAATTTTAAATAATTTTCTGTTTTGTTAATGAGATCATTCTAGTCCGGCCAGACGGACGGATTGAGCAGCCGGAAGCGGACCGTCTTCTTCAAGCTTTTCATCGTTACCTGAGTGCAGATTTCTTCAGATTCTTCGACCCGGTGGTATTTCGACTTGTCCTCCAGGTACTGCAGCTTGTCCATGCCCATGTTGTCGCGCTGGGCGTCCGTCACGATCTGCTTCGACGACTTGCACGACAAGTTGGCCGACGTCTCGTCGACACCAACGGCGTTCTGAGCCCGGCAAGTGTAGACGCCCGAGTCCTCGGCGATGAGGCCGATGATGTCCAGGGCGACATAGCCAAAATCGTGGATGGGCCGGAAGCGGCTGCCAATCGTCACGGGGCAGTTGTTCTTGAACCACTCGACTTTCAGGTTGGGATCCTGGACGGGCTCCAGTTTGCATTCGAAATGGGCGTTCTGGCCCTCGCGGAGCCCCTCCAGCGGTTTGGGCTTGGACAGGAAGCGTGGGCGGATGGCCACGATCTCGTCAATGTCCTCGCGACGCTTGTAGCGCGAAGCGTCTTCCAGGTACTGGATCTTTTCCAGCCCTCCGGGGTGCTGAGACTCGAGGATGAGCTGCGACTTGGCGACGACGCGGACGCTCGACGAGGTGACGGCCTCTCCCAGCTTGTTGTAAGCGCGGCAGGTGTAGACGCCGGAGTCTTCCGGGTAGACGCTGAGGATGTCCAGGGCCACGTAGTCGAAATCGAAAGCCGGGCGGAAGCGGTGCCCAGTGCGGATGGGCTGTCCGTTGACCAGCCAGTCGATGCGCATGGAAGAGTCTCCGACCGGAATCAGACGGCATTCCAGGTGGATGTTGGTGCCCTCGACCGTCTCAATGTTGTGCAGCGGCTTGGTGAAGAGCGGAATCTGCTCGACCGACATCTCCTCCACCTGCTTCCGGCTGTAGCGCGAGGAGTCCTCCAGCATCTGGATCTGCTCCCAGGCGCCTTCGTGCTGCGTTTCCGTCAGGATGTCCGAGCGGTTGATGACGCGGACGCAGGCCGACGTGTGGGCCGTGCCCAGGTGGTTGGTGGCGCGGACCGTGTACTCGCCAGAGTCCAGGGCCGTCACGCCAATCACGTCCAGGGCCACGAAGCCGAAATCAAAGTACGACTTGAAGCGGGAGCCCACCGTGATGGGCTTGCCGTTAAAGTGCCACTCGACACGCATCGTCGGGTCGCCCATCGGTTCCAGTCGGCACTCCAGGTGGACGTTGTTGCCTTCGTTGACTGGATGCGGATCGCTCAGCGGGATCACGAAGATGGGACGCGATTTAGAGATTTCTTCAATGTCATATTGCGGCTCCTAATGAGAAAATTTGAATTTTGAGAAATTGGCGCCAAAATTTGAATTTTGGAATGTTTCAAACCTGGAACTTGGATTCTTCCAGGCGCTGGGCCTTGTCATAGGCAACACGATGCATCGAGGTGGTGTCGATGCTGCTGCGGGTCTCCACAATCATGGTAGTTTCCGACTGGGCCTCACCCAGGGCGTTGCGGGCAACCACCGTGTAGGTTCCAGCGTCCTCGGAGCGCACGTCCAAAATGTCCAGTGCCACATATCCAAAGTCGTGGAACAAATGGATGCGACTCGCCTGGGCAAATTTAAAAATTCAAGATTCAAAAATTATAAAAGTCAATTCAGATCAATTGTTTGATTACCTGCATGAGGACTTTGCCGTTAAAGTACCACTCGACGCGCAGGGTCGAGTCGTTTTGCGGTTCCAGGCGGATCTCAAAGTGGGCCTTCTGGCCCTCGACGATCTTGTTGGTGCCCTTGAGCGGTCCGAGGAAGCGCGGCTTGATGGTGACCGAGGTGGTGGTCTCCTCCTTGCGGGCGTAGCGCGAGTCATCCTCCAGGTAGCGGATCTTCTCCAGGCCCTCGGGGTGCTGCGAATCCAGCAGAATGTCCTGCTTGGAGATGACGCTCAGCTTGGCGGCCGTGGTGGCCTCGCCCAGGGCGTTGCGGGCCACGCACGTGTACACACCGCGGTCGTGGATCGTGATGAATTTGATCGTCAGCGCCACGTAGCCGAAATTAAAAAAGTTGGTGATGCGCGAACTGGCCTCCAGCGGTTTGCCATCTAATTTCAATATTTGTGTCAAATTCGAATTAAAAAACCGCAATTGAAAAATAATAAAGAAATAAAATTGAATGAAAAATTTTTTTTAATGCAATCATAATTAATTATGAAACAATTAACTTTAATTAAATTAAAACAAATTTTATGTTTTTTTTACCTTTAAACCAGTGAACTGTCAGTTTTGGATCGCCGATGGGTTCAAGACGAGCTTCAAAGTGAGCAAAGCCTCCCTCACGAATTTCCAGTTGATCTTTGATGGGCGACTTGAACTCGGGCGGCGACGTGGCCTCGATGGGCTCCGGCTGGCCGCGCTGGGCCAGCGACAGTTGATAGGCTTCCAATTCCTCAATGCGCTCGATGTAGCGCTGCTGTTCTGGGATGCCCAGGTCACCGGTGACAGTGCCGCGGCTGGCCACTTGGATGGCCGCCTGACTGACGGCCTCTCCCTGGCGATTGATGGCCTTCACCGTGTACATTCCAGCGTCTTCGGAACGCAGATGCATTATGTTTAATGCCACATAACTAAATTGAAAATAATTCACAAGTTAAATTTGAAAGAAAATTATTTGCCCGTCTCTTTGAAGTTTATACCCAAAGTTGTAGATGGTGGTGATGCGAGAGCTGGCTGTAATGGATCGGCCGTCCTTGTACCACTCGATCCTCATGTAGGGGTCGCTGACGGGCTGGATCTGGGCCTCGAAATGGGCATAGGCGCCCTCGTTCATCAGGCCGAGATCGTGCAGCGGCTTGACAAAGACGGGCCGGGAGCCGGACAGGGTCTCCTCGACCGAGGTGTTGCGCTGGTAGCGCGAATAATCCTCCAACATTTGGATCTGCTCCAGCGATTCGGGATGCTGGGAAGTCGACTCGATGGTGGCCCGCGGGCCGACAATCATGGTGGCGCTAGAGTCGGCGTAGCCGGCCTCGTTGCTGACGCGGCAAGTGTAGACTCCGCTGTCCTCGCGGATGACTCCAATCAGCAGCAAAGAAATGTAGCCGAAACGGTAAGTGACGGTAACGCGCGAGCTGGCCGCCAATGGCTTGCCATCAATGAACCAATCAACGCGCATGTTGGGGTCGCCGGCCGGGTTCACTTTGGCCTCGAAATAGGCTCGTTGCCCTTCGGCTAAATTCACATCTATTTTTAGACAAGAAAAAAAAAGAAAAAAAAATTTAATCCGCATTCCGGAATTCCGGAATTTTTTTCTTTATCTCGTAAATTTCAATTTTTTACCTTTCAATGGCAGGATAAAAATGGGCGCCTCGTAAACGCGTTCTTCTTCTTCACGACGGGGTGCCTGAGGCCGGGCGCGCTCAACATGGCGCAAATAAATGACTTCGGGCTCCGGCTCAGCCTGCGGCTGGATGACTTTAGTCGGCTTGGGGAATCTCATGGCTTTGGGCTGGCCAGATGAGAGCTTCTGCTGGTCGACAAAGAGACGGGCTCGTGTGGCCGTCGAGCCGGCCGCATTCTGGGCCGTGCACTGGTACCATCCGGCGTCCATGAGACGGACGCAGGGAATTTCCAGGGCGCTGTATCCTCCCTCGTTGGTGATGGACAATTCAGGTCCGGCCGAGCTGACTGGGACGCTATCCTTTTGCCAGGTGAGCTTGGGGATGGGCGTGCCGATGGCCCGGGCGTGGAGGCTGACGGGCTCGCCCTCCTTGACGTGGATCGTCGTGAATCTCTCGACGAATTTGGGGGCGACCACTTGTTCCCGCTCGATGACGGACAGCCGGACTTGGAAGCTGGCCTCGCCTCCCTTGTTGCGGGCCACGCACTGGATGACTCCAGAGTCGCCGAGGCCGGCCCCGGTGATCATCAGGGCGTGGTTGCCGGACTCGTTGACCAAAATCTTGTGGGTGGCGTCGTCCAGGATCTGGCGGCCGTTGAGGTACCACAAAACGTCCGGGTAAGGGCGGCCGGTGATGCGGCAGTCGAAGCGGACCATCTTGCCCTCGCCCACTTCTTGATCGGCCGGTACGCGGACGAATTGGGGCGGCAGGGCCTTACCGCTGGGCTCTCCCGTTTCCATGACGACGGCGTCGTTGTTGATGTTGGCCGGGCGCTCCTGCTGCTGGGAAACGGTGCGGGCCACTTTGGCGGCGGTGGGTTCGCTGAAGGCCGGGGCGGCGGCCGGACGGGACTGTGCCCGCTTATCAGCGACGGGCGAGAATCCGTTGCTAGCGCCGGACGGCTCGACGGCCAAGAAGGCGGTCGAGACGATGCATCCGGCCGCGTTCTCGGCGAAGAGCGTGTAGTGGCCAGCATCTTGCGGCTGGACCGAGCGGATCTTGAGCGTGGCCAGGTGGTTGCTGTGGGTCAGCTGGTGGCGGGGCGACGGGTTGAGCCGGGCGCCGTTCATGAACCACGTCAATTTGGGCTTGGGGTTGCCCTGGAGCTTGGCCTGGAACGTGGCGTCCGAGCCCTGAAGCAGCTTGGTGTTGCGCGGCTGCTGGACCAGCTGGGGCGGGGCCAGCGGCGTCGTCAGCTGCTCAAAGTCCGTCTCCGTTTCCGTCTCCGTCTCCGTCTGCAGGTCCAGCTGGGAGCGGCGGGTGAGCGACTCGCGGAATTCCACCTCGCGCAGTAACCGGTACTCGAACGTGTCCACCTTAAAGTCCACGTCGTAGAGCTCCTGCTGCTGGACTTGATTGCCATTCGTCTGGTAGGAGAGCAGCTCCGTGTGGGCGCTGCGCTCGTGGATGTCGGGCAAATGCTGCGGGAAGTTGAGCCCTTCCGGCTGGATGTAGACGGTGCAGATGGCCTCGCCGAATTTGTTGACGGCCGTGCAAGTGTACTCGCCTTCGTCACCCGGCCCGATGTGAGTGATGAGTAGAGAGACTTTGCCCGATGTCGCCTCGTATTGCATCTGATATTTGCCACCTGTTGGAATATTTGGAGAGCCAATTTGGAATTTTAAAAAGATGCGTCCGGATGTGTGTGACAACGAAATGTTTATCTTTACCCGAAGAGAGTGGCTGGCCTTCGCGGGTCCACGAGAGTTCTGGCCGGGGATTGCCGGTCACTTTGCCTTCGAAAAAGGCATCGCCCCCCTGAGCGAAACGGGCATTACGAAAGATTTGCTCAAAGACTGGTGGCGAGCCGTCCATGACCATCGACGGTCTGCCACTGCTCATTCTGTTTGTGTGTTTTTTGTTGGCAAGTGGAAGAGAAAAGAAAAAGAGAAAAGCCATTAGTCGTCATGTGACACACAGACTGTGAATGCTCTATCTTCTATTGAATTCAACAAAAAAGGAGTTGGACTTGCATCATCTGCTGTTGTTGATGTCCCTGCTGCTGGATCTGATGGCCCTGCTGCAGCATGGCACCTTGGACTGTGAAACGAAAAAGGAAATGATGAGCATCAGGTGATCAAAGCCAAGAGAAACAAAGTAACGTTGGAACTAAAGTGGGACGCACACAAATCACAGAGACACTTTTGGCTGGCAACGAGAGGTGAAAGTGATTGAGACATTGCAGGCTAGCTCTGTGGGGGAGGAATTTTCAAGTAACCGAGAATGATTGATGTGACTTCAGTTGCAACAACAAAAAAAACAAATGGAAGATGTATATACCTCTCCCGATTGGCTGTGCAACAGTTTGCCGCTGCAGAGTGGTGTCCCCACGACAACATCTGTCAGCTGCCATCGATAATAATTCACTGCCAGACCATCGAATCTTGGTTGTCTACCACAACTAGCCTGGCTCCCCTTTTCGACCCTGCTCTGTTTATTAGTTTTAGCTGCCATCTGATCAAACTGAAAGCGCCTACGGCGACTTGTGTGTTCTTGCTCAGAGTGTATGTGTGTGTGGGGGGGAGAGAGATAGAAAAAATCCTTTTCCATTTCTTTTCTTTCTTTCCCCAAAATAATATTACACCACCATTTATTATTCTCTCCAAATGAGAGTTTTGGGTAGTTTTATTTTCGACCGCTAGATCGCAGCGCCATCGCGCCGTCTGCATTCCACAACACACGTCACATTCTTCAACAACAAATTTCTTTTCCCCAAAAAAAACTTTTATTTCTTTTTTTTTTCTTTTCTTTTTTAATATTTCTGACGAGTTCCAATAATCATCGGGCATCCGAACCTCCAACATCCGCGTTCCATTTTCATCCGTCCGGCAACCCTCCCATCCGAAAAGAATAGAGCTGGGGGTCTCTCTCACATCATATTACGTAAATAATTGGGTAATAATATGTAGTTGGTTGTCGTTCTTGTGGGTTGTACTGACGCGGCGTTAAAAAATAAGAAAAATAAAAAAAAATAAAAGCGAAGTAAAAAAGGTTGTTGGTTATTTGGCGAAGACGGCCCGGATGTGTATAATACACGCGCAAGAGTCCTCGACGGAGTTAAAAATATAAATCCAGAGAGTGAGAGAGAGTCGAAGTTGGTGCAAAAGCCGCTGGTGATTTGGGGAAGAGAAAGAGAAGAACCGAGACCCCCCCCCCCCCATCTCGCCTTTCTCGTGTCCATTTTTGGAACACACTCGGGCGCGCTGGGGTTTTTGTCGGAGACTCTCCCGTGTGTGTGTGTGCTGGGCTGGCCGTTCTCTCTCTCTCTTGGTTGGTTGTGTTAGTTGAAAAGTTTCCTTTTGCTCTAAAGAGATGTGATATATAAATTTAGCTCTGAGCCAGCGCAACTCTCCTCCTCAGACTCCGTGTAGTAGGAGTACACAGAGCCCAGCAGGGGGATTTGAGACTCGCACACACTGTTATATAGAGTTTGTTGTTGATTGCTGCTGCAACTGGGCCCCGTTGCCCGGCCAAATCATCAATTTTCCAATTCGCCATCTCGTAGCCTTGCTCGTAGCTGAGAACTTTCTTCCGAGGGTTTTTAGTGGGGTTTTTATTTGAGTAGTTGCGTTTGTTCTTTTTTGATGAGGATTATTAAAAGAAATCAGCGCGCGATCGGAATGAAACGGTCATCCAACTTTTCGAGTTCGATTGTGCAGATGATGGCCTTCTCATTCTCTCTCTCCTTTGTATACATTTAAGCGACCTGGATCGGATTCGGCTGGCCAACTTTCTCTCTGCCCGGCCCGGCCCGGCGTCAGCTGAGATTTCAATGAATGACAATGACCGAAAGTTCCTTTTCAGCTTCTCGTCTTTTTTTGTTTTTTTTTTTTCTTTCCAAACGAAGGGCCCAAAATGAAGATCAAATGTCTTTTCACAGTTGGAAGTTATCCGTCAGAATGGACAGCAGGGATAGACCTCCAAAGTATGACGGGCGAGCGCAATAGCACCTGACGGGCCCCGTGTGTCTATGTGTACAGCATAAACATATTTTTTCGCTGCAAGTTAGTAACTGCTGCTGCTGCTGCTGCTGGCCCTCCTCCTACTCTCCTCGCCTGGCGAAACGTTTTTGTGACCTTTTAAAGTCAAAGCCCATGACTCACCTGAGAGAGCTGCGCCGGTTTTCTCTCTCCCGTCCGTCCGTCCGTCTGACTCTGTGTGTGTATACCCCCTTCTCTCTCTCTCGGCTGGATGCAACAGCAGCAGCCACACACAAAAACAAAATCTCCTTAAAAGAGAAGAGAGTCTCTCCACACACACACACACACACAGCGGCGTGTGCGTGTCATTAGCATAGATCGTTCTGCTGGCCCGTCCCAGGTGTATTTTTTCTTTCTTTCTTCCATGCACAGATTTGACACCATTCTCTTCTTCTCTCTTCTTCTTTCTTGAGCCCAGTCAGTCATTGAGGGTTAGACATGTACGGTGGAGGGAAAGAAAAAAACATGCACGAACGCAGCGACGGGCGGATTGTCTTCCATCCCACCCGTCTTTTTATCCGCCATCTTCTTCTTTTGTCGACTATTCCGAAGTAGAAGAAAAAGAAGAAGAAAAAGCTAAGACGAACGAACGCACACGGGGAGTAGAGAGAAAGTCGAGAAGGAAACAAACCGCTCCAGGGATTTCTGCCCGTCTTTGGCTCGGCTCGTTTCCCCTTCCCAAACATGTCTATAGCATAGCAATAGACACACACACACACACATTTCGGGTTGTGTTGGAGTGAGGAACCCAGAAGAAGAAGAAGAAGAACGAAGAAGAAGAAGAACTTTTTTGACTTTACACCACCTCTCCGCCAGAGTATCGGGTGACGGACCCACCACGAGCTGTTTGCTGCTGCTACTTTTTTGTCCTGTTTCCCTTTTCTTCTTTTGGGGAAACAATTAGTGGCGAAAAATACTGAAATCATATCTCTTTTTTTCTCTCTCTCTCCCGGAGTGAAGACCCTTTTTTTAAACTTTGCGCCTTTTTCTTTCAATGGGAAAATAAAATAAAAATTTTAAAAAATTCCTTTTTTTCTTTCCTGTACTGGCCCAGCTCAGCATCTATTTTGGGTGTCTCTCCCCACCCCCTAGACGCACACACACACACACCCAAAAATATTCCAGCTCACGGCTCTCTTTTTTATTTTTCTCTCTCTCGGTCTTTTTGAATTGGGAATTTTTCGTATCCGTCCGGAATTAAAATTGAAAAAATGGAAATTGAAATTAAAATTGGCTAACCTCTGTGAGTCGTGTTGGAGCTTTGCTGTTGGGACGTGAACGTCTGTTGAGCGACGCGGGTCTCCTGGCCGCGGGTGTGCGATTCACGGACGGTCGTGGTCGAGGCCGACGAGCGCTGCTCCATCGTCCGCTGCTGGGACAGCAGGACCTGCTGCTGCTTCTCGGCCGGCACTATTGACCGCTGAGACATTTCCTCCAATTTTTTTGCTTGCTGCTGCTGTTGATGTTGTTGTTGTTGTTGTTGTTGTCGTCAAACCGGAACACACAAAAAATGACAAAAAAATTTTCTTCTTTTTTTTTGTTTTCCAATGAAACTCGGAGCTGCTGGATTTTCTTCTTTCTGTTTCACCCGCAAAATCAAATTTTTTTTTCCAGTTGCCAGTAGTGGTGGTTGGGGAGAACCTCTCAATTTTTCCCGGCCACAACGGACGTAGAAACTGGACGAAAAAAAAAAATGTCGGTTGTTGTTGTTGTTGTTGAGCTTTCTCCTCTTTTCTGATTGGGGTGATGTGGTCGGGGTAGTAGATTTTGAAGCTCCTTCAAAATCGACCAAATCTCGACTTCTCTTTTTCTTGACTTTGTTGGACGTTCTCCTCTCTTAGCGTTTGTGTGTGTCTGTTTTGTCTGTTGTCGACGTGTTGCTCACGGTTCCAGCTCTGGGGGGCCACTGGAGCCGGTCCCGCTCCCACACGGTAAACTTATACAACCGGGAGAGATGGGAGGGCTGTAGTGGTGGTGGTGGCTGGCCTGGCCTCCTCATTCTCTCCCTCCTCGTCAGTTTTTGTGTTCCTCCCTCTTTTTTTTTCTTACCCAAAAAAAAAAAAATAGTTCCCTCCACCTTCTTATTCGTTTTTCTCTCTTCTCTCTCATTCTCCTGGCATTCGTTTCGTTTGGTTTCTTTTTATTTTGTCCGTTTTTCTCTTATTCTCTCTTAGCTCCCCACTTCTTTTTTCTTCTTTTCCAGCCGTTTGGGCCATTTTCTTTTCTCTTCACAGCTGACTCACGCCCGAACCCGTTCCGACGTTTTCCTTCGTGTAGACGCTTAAATGCATCTAAGAAGAAGAAGAAGAAGCCTAGGGAGACTGGACCAGTAAGTGCAGGGCCGGCCGGTGATGACCCCCCCTCCCCATTCTACCCAGGCTCAGAGTCAGGCAGAAGAAGAAGAAAACATTTAAAAAACAATCGACACAATGACTTTTATATTCTTCACTTTGAATTTGAACGACATTCCAATTTTTCTTTTTTTAAAAATAAAAAATTAGATTTGTTTGTCCAGCCAAACAAATCAAAAATCAAAGACAAAACAAATGACTGGACAGAGATTTGGTTGTTGTTGTTTCTTCTCTGCTGGGCGATTTGTGTTTTGGTGCGGGAGAAGAAGAAGAAGAAGAGATAGAAGACGCGCGTGGGATTATGGAGAACCTCTCCAGACTCTCTTCTTCTCATTCGAGATATTTCCCATTTTGATATTCTGAAAAGGTAAAGGAAAAATAGGAGAGAGAGAGAGAGAAGAAAAGAAATGAATGACGTCACTTTATATATACATGTATAGTGTGTCCCGGCATATCAAAATGGCTCCGGGCGAACAACACAACAACAACACAACTGGTTATAGTTGTGTGTATATACTATATACACCACTACACACCACCACCACCAGTTCTAACCTCTTCTTCTACAGAAAAACCAAATTCGTTTTTTTCTTTTTCTTTTGTAGGTGAAAAAAAAAAATGCAAAAGGAAAGAAGAAAAAACGAACCCCGAAAATGTGTGACCATATTTGAACATGTGAACCAGACGGAGGATATATCCAAGCGAACACGCACACGCACGCGGGCAAATAAAACAACCACGCCGGATGGTATAGAGAAAGAAAGAAAAAGAAAGAAAAAAAGAGAGAGGAATTGAGAAGAGAAGAAGAAGGACATGTGTACACCTCCCCTTTCAAAAGACCATAAAAGGTAACCAGATAGACCCCCCCGAGAAAAAATAAAATAAAAGCTATACACAATAATCCATCCATCGGATCTCTTTTTGGGGATTTTCATTTGTTGGTTTTTCCCCCACAATTTTTGATTTGATTTTAAATAATTTTGATCTGATATTCCGGGCCGGCAGGTAAATATGTCAAAATGTTTTGGGGTCCTTATACTGTATATTCTTTAGAGCTCCTAATCGTGCATAGTATGTTTAATTGACCCGTGTGTGTGTTGTGAGAGCTAAGATAGAAAATTCCTCCAGTGACGTCAAGATCACGTGACTCGGATGAATCAAGTCGGGTAGAAAAACAAAAAAAAAGAGTTTTTATTAGATTTCTCGAAAATCTCTTCCATCTTTTTTTAAAAGAAAAGGTGGGGTCGTCTACGAGTTACTTTTTTACTGGGTCGTGTGTAGTACAACGTCGGGATTTGAACGCCCAGACCAACGAACACGATCCATCCAGCAGCAGCAGTCTAGCCGTACGTATATATAATCCAGTTGAACTGGAATATAATATGTTTTTTATGTTTCAAAAAAAGGCCGTTTGTGTGTTAATTGGGCGCCATTTTTGAACAAAATAAAAAAAAAAGGAATTTTTCATTTTTTTTTTCTTTTTTAAATAAAACAAAAAAGGCCAGAAAGGTTAGTGAGACGCGCCGTTTTGGAATTCCGCACATCGACTCTCCCGACGACGTCGTCGTCGTTTTCTCCTCCTCCCTTGCATCCAAACTAAACAAACTCTTAAACTTCTCTCGTCGACGACGACACACACGTGTGGGTAGAGGCGGCTGTCACGACCGCTTGCCATTTGCTCCTCCGGCGTGAGTGAGAGTTCTAAATTTAAAACGGTGGCTCACACACACACACACACACACACACTCACACACACACACACTCACACCGTTTCGTATGAAGAAAGAACCGAAAGAGAGCTAGGCCACCACACTCTCATCTTCTTAACTTCTTCTCGATCCTTCGCCCTGACCGCCGTCTATTATTGCGATCTCAGTGATTCATCCGCCGCAACCGAGCGCCGCTCTCAGCAGCAGCCCAGCAGCCCCCCGGAGGAAAATGAGGAGGAGGAGGGGGCGAAAATGTCGCAAAAACATTGGCAACTCCCGCCAGCTGCTGCCTGCCCCATTTCGAAATAATGAACTTTTTTTCTTTACCTATAAATACCGACAAACGAGTGTTTTATAGCACCCCAATTTTGTGAGTCGGATTTTTCAAAGTAAAACTAAAAAATGCACATCAACTATCGTAAGAGATTGATTGAATTACACATTTTTTTAAATAAAAATTAATTACAAATAATAACATAGTCTGAAATTTAAAAAAAAATAGTTATTGGCCGTATTATTCGTATCATCAATGGGGAATGAATAATCACTGTTGCAATAGTCTGATTCAGCTCATCTACATTTATTTTTTCACGAAAAATTTAAATGTTTTATTTTCCGACTATAAACGTGTCAGAAATAGAAATAAAATCGGTTATAAAATGAAATCTACGTTTAAAATAGAATGTAGCGTGTTCGAGGATTTGAACTGCTGACAGGATGTCCTCGATGTCAATATTGTTGTCCGTATCGTTGGAGGAAATTAATTAAATTTTATTATTTTATTTTATTAAATAACAGGAACAATTAACATAAAAACAATCTAATCTTTTGAGATGAGAATTGCAGTTTTTTTTTAAATAATGCCAAAATGATAGATTCGAAGACAAGCTTCTTGCTCCTTCGATTCCGCCGGAGTCTTCCACTCAATGGGCCTCTTCTACAACCGTTTCACTCCCAACGGGTCACTTTATCAACAGCTTACGTCCGGGTTATAACTTATCTATTATATACCCAGGCGCTCACAGATCATGGAAGGGTATGATTACTTTGTCACAATTCCATCATTGAACTTCATTGAACCAGTATCATAACTATGCCGACGCCCTAACCACTAGACCACGGGCGCACAACTATTAATAGTTTTCGGATCTATTTATATTTGTCTTTTGCCTCTCTATTTGCTGTACCTTTGGGAATTTAATCTAAGTTCTAAGACAATTAAATTAAAAGTAATAATATAATCTGAAATTTGAAAATAATTTATTGGCCGTATTTCCCGTACCAACAATAGGGAATGTGTATCGTGTTGCAATCCGATAATCTGATTAAGCTTATCTAATTTTTTTTACGAAAAATTTAAATGTTTCATTTTTAAACTATAAACGTGTCAGAAATCGAAATAAAATCAGTTAGAATGAAATCTATTACCATAAAATTTTTTAGTATGTTTGAGGTTTTGAACCCGCTGACAATACCTCGATGTCAACATGTTCGTTAATTCCCCACGTATTGTTAGGGAAAATGAAATTTTAATAATTTAGGAAAATATTCAATTAACATAACAAAAACAATCTAATCTTTTGAGATGAGAATAGCAGTTTTTAAATAAATAATGCCAAAATGATAGATTCGAAGACAAGCTTTCGCTCCTTCGATTCGTCGGAGTCTTCCACTCAATGAAGGCCTCTTCTACAACCGTTTCACTCCCAACGGTCCCTTTATCACAGCTGACGTCCGCGGGTTATATAACTCATCAATTATTTTACCCACCGACGCCCCCTGGTCATGGAAGGGTATGATCACTTTATCACAATTCCATCATTTCATTGAATCATTGAACTAGTATCACAATTCCATCATTTCATTGAATCATTGAACTAGTATCACAATTCCATCATTTCATTGAATCATTGAACTAGTATCATACTATGCCGACGCCCTAACCACTAGACCATGATATAGGGTTTTAGATCTATTTGTATTTGTCTTTTGCCTCTTTATTTTTTGTCTGGGAATTCAAAACAAAAGTCTAATGCGATATTAATAGAGTCCAAAGCAAATTAAATTAAGTTCTACATAGAAAAAAAAAAAATAAATATTTGAAACCTCGATCGACAAAACATTTTTTAAAAATCGATTCTTAAAACTAGCAGACGACAGTTTTTGTTTTCTTTTTTTGCAGTATTTCATTTTCTCCGTTCGAGCAAAATTAATCTATCAACATCAAGAACTAAATATTTTTTTAATTTTAGAATTTGTCTTTTATTCATTAGAGTAAATTTTTTTCATTTTTTTCGTGTATTTATTTAATCGTCTCCAGGTGAGAAAGGGTTTAGTTCTACCAATGTCCACTAGATGTAGACCCGAAGCCAAAATAAACAAGAATTTCGGATCAAACGGGAGAAAGAAGAAAGAAACAAAATTGGGAGAAACACAAACAAATTCTGTGCGAGTCGATGATAAACAATGTCAAGAGAAATAGGGCCGAATTCCAATACAGAAGAAGAGTAAATGAATCAAGTCAATTGTTTATACGTATAAAAGCTGATTCTAGAATCGTAATTGTTATTCTTTTTTTCTTAAATTAAAAGGTATTTCTGCTCTGCTGTTTCGTCACATTAGAACATTCTCCATTCTTCATGTCTCACCTGGGACTGGCAGTTTGGGTGTACCTCCCCTCCAACCGTTAAAGATGTGATTGGTCACAGTTCTATTCTGGTTCAAAAATGGGTGAAAGTAAACAAACTCTGGTGAGTAACTTCAACAGCCATGACTCATACATGTGGAGGTTTGAGAGAGATATAATATACCTGGCAGCTTTGTAGGTCCTGTGATGCTGCTCCGGGGTGATGTGGAGGCCAGGGACTGCGGGCTGGGGCTGTGCTCTGGAGGCTGGAATTTGCTGTAGCTCTGCTTCCTCTCTTCATAGTAACGTGAAGGCCCCTTGCTGCCCTCTGTGTCAGACAGCTCACTGTCTGTAGGCTCCCACTTGGCGGCTTTGAATTGAGTGAACTTCTTTGGCTTGAAATTGGGTATCTCTTTTTTCGTGGGACTCTGTGCTTCTGCAGCAGCTGCTGCTGGGACCGTTGCTGCTGCTGGAGGATTGGCTGGAGGAGTTGGAGTCACCGATTGTTCGTGAAGGACTGGCAGCTCAATGGTACCTTCCTTGCCAATGCTGGTCTCAATCTTGTCCACTTTTTGGGGCTCGCCGGGCAGCACCAGCCCAAACTCGTAGCCGAAATCGTACTTGAAGTAAATCAGGCCGGTATCTGGATCGATATGTTTAGTACCTATAAATTGTTCCAGAAATATTTTTAGCCAACACAATCTTGTAGTCTGAATTAAATAAATAATACAAGTCATTTTCCCTACCAAACTCGGACTGGCGACTTTCTTCGTGATAGGCTTGAGGCTCTTTGCCCGTCACTTCCGGCTGGACGACAACGGCAGGAACGGCCTCAACGGTCGGTGGCTGGTCCGCCGCCGTCGGCTCGGTAGGGCTGGTAACGAGACTCGAATTGGCTTTGACATCCGAAATGACTTGCTGGGCGAAATGCTGGGCCTTTGTCCGGAAAGCGTCCGACATTTGACTGAAATGGGAGGCCGCTTTCTCCTCTGTTCCAATTAAAAATCAACGCCATTAATTTAATGAATAAAATTTTTTTTTTTTTTTTCAGGAGGTCAAATCATTTACGGGCGGCGGCGGCCGTGGGTGGCGGCGGTTCGGCGTAAGAATAAATGGGCTCCTCGGCCGGTTGCAAGGCCGGCTGTGAGACGGCCGGAGCCGGCGGTGGTGGCCGTATGGCTTTGGGTTTGACTAGTAAGACGGGCCTCTCCTCTGACTGTTGAAGCGCGGATTTGATTTTAATCACATCCGTCGGACTGATGACTGGGCGAGGTGGGCCTTGGAAACTGGGCGGCTGATCGAAGACGGAAGGCGGCGTTGGAGACCTTGCCCCACTGGCGGCCCTTTTGCTCCCGTTGCCGCCGGGCGTCGATGACGGCGGCCGGACTTTACGGTAGGCCGGCTCGTATTCGGCGTCGCTGCCGGCCGGCGTCCACCTGGGCCGGATTTTGGCCCCGTCGTAATCGCTTTCGTAGTCGCTCTCCCGACTGTATCCGGCCGGAATGAACTTGCTGGGCTTGCTGGCGAACGACATGGGCGAATGGACTTTGCGCGGCTGCGGAGGATCCGGTACGAACGGAAACGGTTCCAGCGGCTGTGCTGGATCAACGGGTCGTGGAATAACCACCGGCGGAATAGCAACTACCGGCTGGGTGGGCGGACGGACCAGATCAGCAGGATGCAGCTGGACAGTTCTCGTCGTTTGTTCAACTGAAAACCAAAAACAAAATTCCGGCAATAGAAATTTAGACATCCGCAAAATTCCGGATGAGACGAAAAAATGAAATTTTACCTGTGACGAATCGTTTGCTGAAGCGGGTCGACTCTTCCATCTGCATCCGCTGGACGGTTTCCGTGCCCGTGATGGACGGTTTTCTTTGAAACACTTCCGGCTGAGGTTGAATCTTAGGTTCCGACTGGATGGGCGGCGACGGCTTCTTGAATTCCGGCCGAGGAGGTCCATCGAATTGCGGCGGATTGGCGTCGAACTTGGACGGAGGTGACGGCGATTTGTCCGGCTGCTGCTGTTTCGACTCGCCCGGCTTGACGTCGTCGGCGGGTAATTTGATGGGCAACTGGATTTTCTTGTAGCCACCGGACGTTTCCTCCGTGTCGCTGCCCGGCGGTTGCCATCTGGACGGAATGCGGGAGCCTTCCAGTTCGCTCTCGTAGTCACTCTCCACAAACTGCCCTTGAACGAACTTGGCCGGCCTGCGAACGACGGGCGGAGGCCCTCCCGACGATGTCTTGATGCCCTCGGCTGGGCGGGGGGCGTCCGGCTCGAACGGGAACGGCTCCAATTGGCGGAAAGGTTCAAACTGTTTTTTTTCCAAGCGGATAAAAACGTTAAAAAATTACAAAATATTTGATCGATGGCGTGTGTTAAACGGATCATCAGTTGAATTCAATTGTCTGCGACGGGCCAAAAAAAAAATTAATTCGATGGACGCGGACATGCAAATTGGTCACGGAGCCAACCCGGAAATGGATCAATAAAAAGATCGTGAGTGATGGGGGTGGCCCTTGTTTGGGAATTTTCAAGGTGAATCGACTGGGCAAAGTCTCTGGCCGGCGGCGGGGGGGACGACGTATTCAACAGCGGAGGAATAAGTCAGCGCGTAGTCGGTGCAACGCCTTCGCCCGGAGCAAGGCCGTCCGAATGTCGAATCTTCAGCTGCACATGCACAGCCACTCTCCTTTTCTTTCCCATCTTCCCTAATTCAGGGTGTGGTCATGGGGGGGACAAAGGAATACTATACTACCCCGCCCCTATTGCTTGATTGCTAAACGAACCAGTCAGGTGGGCGACTATAAAAGAGTCAAGTCACAGTCCATCAACAGCATCCTCCTCGAGCTCTTCAATCTTCACGAGAATCACAATGAAGTCCACGGTAATAACTCAATTCAAATTTCTATTTCATCTCAATTATTTGAAAATTTACTTTGATGGTTTTCCTATGCATACGCAGATTGCCTGTCTGTTGGTGTTGGCTGTTGCCGCCCAAGCTCAATACTGGAATGGATACGGATATGCTGGATATGCTGGATTCTACGGAAACTACGGTGGATACTATCCCTACGCCGGAGTTCGTGCCACCACGGCCTACACTGGAATCCCCGCAACTGCCGCCGTCCCCGCCGCCTATCCCGTCGCTTACGGCTACCCCTCATACACGGCCACCCAGTACCACGCCCAGGACGAGCTCGGCCAGGCCAGCTTCGGCTACGCTCACCCCGGACAGGCCGCCACTAACCTCCGTGACGGTTTCGGCAACCAGATCGGCAGCTATGCTTACATCAACCCGGAAGGCAAAGAAGTCCGTGTCTCCTACACCGCCGACTCCCGTGGCTTCCGCGTCCTGTCCAACAACTTGCCCGTCGGTCCCGTTGACAATTCGGTCCCGGTCCAGGACACTCCCGAAGTTGCCGCTGCCAAGGCCGATCACGCCGCCGCTGTCGCCGCTGCCAAGTCCGGAGTCGCCCCTGTTGTCGCCCTTCCGGCCCCAGTCCAGGACACCCCCGAGGTTGTCGCTGCCAAAGCCGATCACGCCGCTGCTGTGGCCGCTGCCAAGGCCGCCGCTACCCCGGCCGTCCGTGCTAAACGCCAAATTTTGAACTACGGAGCTGCTCCATTCGCCTACCCCGGCTACGCCGTTTCCCCTTACGCCTACTCGGTTGCCGCTCCGGCCGTCTACGCCGCCCCGGCCGTGCCCGTCCGTGAGGCCACTTTGACCAAGACCATCCTGAACCCCGGCCACGCCACCGCTTACCGCGTCGACTAAACTTTCGGTTTCAAATCTCATCTCAGGTGTTGTGCTCTTTTCTATTTTGTGACATTATTTCTTTTTCTTCCAATGATGATTGCACCACCGCATTTTTTTTCGAAATTCCAAAATACAAAAAACTTTTTCACTAAAAAAGGAAAGATAAAAAAAAACCAGTTTTCCACTTTCCCTTTTTGTTTCCATCATCCGATTATTTCAATGCGCAATATAAGAAAATGGGGAATTAAAGAAAATCAATCAAAAGTAGCAGAGCAATAAGAGCAGGTGCTTGGCGCCCGGTTACTAACGAGATGCGGATTCGTGGAATCATTCCATTTGAAGGACGCGTCCGTCCTTGGCAAATAAATCAAGATCCACCCACCCACCCACCACACACCAAAAAGGAGAATAAAAATGGGAGTTTTCAATCTTGTCTTGCCCGTCTTATTATCATGTGTGAACCAACCTCCTTAGCGCTGCTGCTATTGCTCCGGCTGCTGGCCTGTGGTGGTTCCAACTTCAAGGCCGGCTCCGAAGAAGAGATGACGGCTGGGACAGCCTTCGCCACGTCGACGGCCACTTCGTCATTCCCGTCGCCTTGGATTTTGACGCGTCGCTCCGGTCCAGCAGCAGCTGCTGGACCAGTCGACGATTTCAAAATGCTTTTCTTGCTCACCGTTTCCACCAGATGCTGGGCAGTCATCAATGTGGTTTCCATCGTCACGCTGCTCGATAAGGAAGAAGAAGATGGCTGGCCGGCATTCCAAATCGGGATGGACGGCGGCTCGTTGTCCGGCGGTGGCGGCGGCCAGATCTTGGAATTGTGGCTGGTAAACCGGTGGCTCCACTGTTTCTCCATTTCCAGCGCTTTCGGCGAAGGTTTGACATGGCCAGCACCGACCGGACTGCTGGACAATTTCGGGGTAGACATCTGCTTGCTGGGCGAGTCCGTCTCCACCCGTTTTGGCACCCAGGCTTTCTCCATGGCCAGTCCTTCGGCCGACGGAGGTTTGGGCGACTTGACTCTGGGCAAAGTTTGCTGGGCGGCGGCCAGGAAAGGAACGACCACTTGCTGGATCTCTTCCGCTTTGGCGACGGAGGCGATGAATTCCGGATCCAGCGGCAGAACTTTCGGCCGCGGAGGCCCTTCCATTTCGGGCGGGATTTCAAATTCGGTGGGAGGAGTCGGTTCCTTGGAGACGGCCCGGCTGGTCCGCTCGCCCTCCGACGCCAATTTCGGTTTGACTTTCTTGTAGCTGGCCGTGTCCGTGTCGGTGTCGCTGCCCGGCGGGACCCACCTGGGCGTGATGCGGGCACCTTCCAAGTCGCTTTCGTAGTCGCTCTCACGCGATTCCCCGCGGACGAATTTGCCCGGCTTCCGGACGGCCGGACCGCCGGAAGATTTCTTCTTTTCCGGACGCGGAGGATCCGGTTTGAAGGGGAAGGGTTCCAATTCCGGGAAAGGCTCGAACTTGGATAATTCCAGGCTGGGCTGACGGGGTGGCAATTCCGGCGGCGGAGTTGGGCGGATGTTTCGCGGAGGAGATTCCGAATCGGACGACGGCATGGGCAAAAGTCGAATCCGGCCCGGCACTTCGGTGGGGCTGACGATTTTGCTGGCCTCTTCCAGCAGGCGGGTCTTCTCCGCAAAGTCAACCCGGGCGCCGGAAAAGCTTCCGCTTTTGGGCGTTTCCGATTTGGGGGCGTAAAGGACCTCCGGCGGCGGTTCCGGCAGCAAATCGGCCGGTTTGACGCTCACGTCCACTTTGAGCGGCGGATGCTTCCGGCTGACCAGCTGCTCTTCGACAAGGACGACGGCCGGCGGCGAGACGAACAATTCCGCCGTGCTGATGGCCTCTCCGGCTCGGTTGAGGGCCCTGACCGTGTACCTTCCGGCGTCCAGTTCCGTAACTTTGGCGATAACGATCCAGTGGCGAGTCCCTTCCACTTTGGTGGACACTCGGCCGTCGTCGCTGGATGTCAACTGACGATCGTCTCTAGACCAAGAGACTTCCGGCGGAGGAGTTCCGGTCACTTCGACTTCCATCGTGATCCGCGATCCAGGACGGACCGTCTGGGCTTGCAATCGCCTACCGAAAACCGGCCTGGAATCAATCCGCAAATCATTTGATTAAAATTGGATTTCAATTAAAAGTTTGAAAAGAATTTGAAAATTACGGGAATTGAGTTCGACGGACGACGACATCGGCCGTGCTGCTGGCCGTTCCGGCCGAGTTCCTAGCCGTGCAGGTGTATCTTCCGGCATCGGATTCTTCCATCTGTTGGATGGACAGACGGACTTTTTGGCCGCCCGATGAAATGTCCAGCCGATCTTGATCGTCTGACGGGATGATTTCCACGCCGTTCTTGTACCATTTGATGTCCGGCACCGGATGGCCGTCCAGTATGCCCTCCAGTTGGATGTTGGCGCCCGGCTCGACCATGACGCCCGTCAAGGCCGTCACGAATCTCGGGCCGACGTCTTTTCGTTGAGTTTTCTTGGCCGGCTGCTGGACAGGGCCGGCTTTAGCGGCTGCCGGATCGACCTGTCCAGCAAAGAGACTGGCCCTCTGTTTGACGGACAAAACGGGCTCGTCATCTCCTTCGGCTTTCTCGACCACCTCCGTCCGCTCAGTGGCCGTCTGCTGGGCCATTTGCCCAGACACTTGAGTGATGGATTGCTGGACCTGTCTCGTCACCGAACGGTAGTTACTCTCTTGGCTGCTGCTGACGACGGTGCTGGACTGACTGAAGACGGCCCTCCTACTGACAAACGAGTCGTCCTGCTTCCTCGGCTGGACCGTGGCGTCCGCCATGCAAGTGGCCACTCCGGACTCGCTCTCCGCCACGCATTTGTAGCGTCCGGCGTGCTCAGGACGGGCCATCCCGATGGACAACCGGTACTGGTTCTCCCCGATTTGAGTCATTTTGGGTCCGAAACTGGACGGCCTGATTAGCTGGTCATTAAAATGCCACTGGACCTGTTGGGCAACAACAACCAGAAACGGCCAAGATTTTTAATTACGCACGAAACTCTCAGGCAATCAGGTAAAAAAAATAAAACGGACTTGAGGCGTGGGACGGCCAGTGATGGTGCAATCAAAGACTAACGGCCCGCCTTCTTCGACGGTAGCGTTGCCGAAAACCTTTTTGAAAACGGGCGGCTCGGTTGTCGTCGGGTCCGGCTGGGCAGTCAGCGAAACCAGCGCCACCGCTGATTCCCGCCCGTCGGCCCGTTTCTCTTCCATGGCTGCTGGGCCAAAAATAAATTAATGAAATAAATGCTGTCCTAATTTTTATGGCGTTAAATGGGCGGAGCTGAATGAATTATTACGAGAGACGACGAGTTGACACTGGCTGGACGCTTCGCCGGCCGAATTGACGGCCACAACTCTGTAGAGACCGGAATCTTCCTGGAAAGCTTCCCGTATGATGAGAGAGCAGCGATCGCCCTGGAAGATGAGCTGGAAATCGCTCGACTCTTTGACTGGGCGCTCCTTGTGATACCAAATGACCTAAATAATCATTTCAAAATGAATTAAAAATGTGCCAAAATCAATCCATCATTTAAAAACTGTTGAATGTTAATGACTGGGCGTCGTCTCCTGGACTTACTTCGGGCTCGGGTTGAGCCACAATGACGCAATCCATTCGCACTTTGTCGCCCTCGTTCACCGTCATTCTGGCCGGCAGACTTTGCTGGATGCCCGGTTTGATCGGTTCCATATCAGACGCCAACTCAGAGTCAGACGTCTCTGTCGGGACCCGGCCCTGATTTGCATATCAGAAAAAAAAAACACGTCAAACGAGTTCCCCTCCTCCTTCTCGCGATTTCACTGGAATTTAATTATATAGACGTACCTTGACGGCCAAATTGCATGTCGTCGTGGCTTCGCCCGCCACGTTTCTGGCCACCACCGTGTACGTTCCAGCATCTTTGGGAAACGCCTCGGTGATAGTCAGTAAATGTTTATTACCTTCCACCAATGTCTGGGTTGGAAAAAAAAAATTGTAAAATTAAATTTTAATTGGTCCGTTTAATTTGATTGAATTTGAATTTTTTTTAATTTTCTCACTTTAATGTCTCGGGTTTCTTTGACCGGTTTGTGGTTGTGCAACCAGAGAATCGACGGCCTGGGAAGGCCGGCCGAGACGACGCATTCTAGCCGGACTTTCTGTCCGGTTCGGGCCATCACGTTGCTGCTCAAACCGGGTTTGAAAGCCGGAATTTCCGTCGGTTCCAGCGCTGAATTTTTTAAATCAAATCAAATTTCATTTTCATTTCATTTTCTTAAAATGAATTTTTATACGTTCGACGATGAGAGTGGCGGCCGTGTCGGCGTCGCCGGCCTCGTTGACTGCCCGGCATTCAAAGATGGCGCCGTCTTCGACAAAGACCTGAGAGAAGCCCAGCTGGCACAGGCCGTCGTCGTAGGTGATGATGTAATCGCGCGAGTGATCGACGCAGACGCCGTTCTTGTACCACGAAATCAACGGGGCCGGCACGCCCACCACCCGGCAACTCAGTTGATGAGGCTGGCCTTCCCTGGCCGTCGAATCCATCAAAGGCTCCACGAACTCCGGGGGTAGTAAAACATCCTCCGGGCATTCTAAACGGCCCAACAAAAAACAAAAAAATCATGAAATCATCAGTGGGAAAAAAATGAGAAAACATGAATCACCTTGAACGCGGAGAACGGCCGTTGTCTGGGCAAAGCCGGCCAAATTGCTGGCCTGACAGGTAAAACGGGCCGAGTCATCGGCAAAGGTTTCCTCGATCGTCAGACAACAGGTGCCATCTCGTTCGTCAAACGTCGTCTGGTAGTCGGGATTGTTCGTGATGGCCATCCCGTCTTTCAGCCAAGAAATGGATGGAGTCGGTTGGCCCGTCACCCTATAAAATCAAGAAATGATTAAATTTAACGGGCCAGCAGAAAACACAAAAAAATTGAAATGAAATCGACGGACCTGCAACTGAGCTGGACCGATTTGCTCTCCTCGACTGTGGCGTTTTCCAGCAAAGTGGTGAAGGCCGGCCCTTCGACGGGCGAGTCCGTCTGTTTGGACCGTTTCGGAGGAGTCGGAGCTCTTCCGGCGGCCAGGGCCGCAGCCGAGGGTCTGGGCAGTTCGGGTATGCTGGCCGGTAGAGGAGGTCGGGGCGGAACGGCCGCCGTTTCCTTCATGGCCAAAGCGGCCGCTTCGGCCGCCCTACGGGCCTCTTCCGCAGCGGAGGCGGCCGCTCGAGCCGAGGCCGCTTCGGCCCTGGCTGCATCCAGCGATTCCTGCACAGCTGCTTGCGTCTAATTCAATCAAAGTCAATTCAATTTCATTTTTTTAAATTCGAAATCATTTGAGTTAATTCAAACCTCTGCCTGTTTGAAACGATCGTCTTCGGCCGCCTTCAAATTGATGGCCAAAGTGGCCAGCTCTGAATTCATAACGGAAAACGAGTCCAGCATGCTCCGGTTCTCCTTTAAAACCGGCTGGATGCGATTGGAACTTTCTTGGCCTGCTCAATTCAAATATTAAATTAAACTGGAAATTGTAATTGAAAATCAATTTTGAGAAACCGTAAAGTTGGATGGCCAGCTGGGATATTTTGGTGATTTTGTGTTCCAGCTGGACCTCTTGCGGCTTGATGAAACCGTCCACTTCCCTCAACAGGGTGTGGGCCTCTTCCGGCGTTTTGACCTGGGTGGATTTCCTGGCGACTGTCACCAGGACCTGACTGCCCGTCCGGAAGGATTGCTCCACCTCCTCGACCAGCGTGAAATAATCGATGGAGAGGTCGATGAGCTGACGGGTCTCGCCCACCTCCCGGTGGAAGCTGCTCCACTTCCGGTTCATCTGAGACACTTCCAGCTCCAAACTGGCCCGGTCCTCTTTTTCCTCCTCTTCGTCGATGATCTTCTTGGCCGTGCTGGAAAACGTCCCGATTCGAACTTCCAGCAACTGGGGAAAATGATAAAATAATTCAAATTTGGTTTAATCGAATTAAAGTTGAATGAATTATTATTTACCTCGATGGTCTTTTCGAATTGGAAAAAGGCCTGGGAAGTGACTTTGGCGGCGGCCAGCGAAGAGCCGTACTGGCCTCTCATGGCGGCCAGCTGGTGGCTGAGGTCGTCCAGCTGGGCGTTGATGGTATGCAAATCGCTGTTGAACTGACAGCGCTGCCTCTGCCGGGCCAGTCGATTCTCCTGGGCGTTCCAGCTCTTCTCCCAATATTCTTCCGTCCTTTTCAAATAGGACTCGATCAGGTGGACGTCCGACTGAGTGATTCCCGGCGGTTCCTTTAGCCAATCAAATTTTACTATAATTAAATTCCCACCAGATCAAATTTAGAAATTACCTGATCCTGAAGTAGATGGATGAGCTGGTCCGCCTCTTGTCGGGTGATTTTAATCAATTCGTTGACGGTGTTGACGGTGACTTGATGGTCCTTGACGGCCTGGTCCACTTCGGCCGTCGTCTTGTAAACCATTTGTTTCCGGTCGATCATTTCGATCATGGACTCCACCTCGGCCAGATTCTTAAACAGCGCCAGGCCCATCTGTACCAGAGTCTTGTACTCTTTCAGCCGGAACTGCATCCGCTGCTGGAGGAGCGAAACGTCGCCCAGCATCTTGGACCGGTCTTCCTGATTCCCACCTAGATCAGACGCAGACGCGGGCTTTTTAAAATTTTCAAAATTCAATTTAAAGAAAAATGTCAAGAATTAACCGGCCGGAGGCAGAGGGACTTGTTCGGCTTCCAGTTTTTTCGATTCCAGCTGGTCGATAGTGGCGGACCACTCGGCCACGACGCGTTGGCAACTCTCGTCCAGCAATTCTACCATGGCCGAACAAGCCGGCTGATGGGCAGCTGGCCTTGGGAGCATCGGGTAGAGACTCTGTTCCTTTTCTTCGTGAATTTCCATCACCTTTTTTATTTGCCCGGCAATTTCAAATTTTCAATTTTATAAAATGGAAATCAAATCAATCAAATTAATGAATTACCGATTGGATGATGCTAACAAAATGATTCCATTCGTGACGGGTGTGCTGGATGGTCGTCACCGTTTCGATCCAGGTCTCCTGGATGCGGTGGACAGTCAATTGCCGGCCGCCCAGGTATTCCAGGAGACTTTCGACGCAGAGACAGGCTTTCCTCACGTCCAGGTATCGGTCGGAAATCTGGAAAAATGTTTGTCCGCTCTCATGTAATTGAAATATGGCCGGAAAATGGATTTGAGGGTAAAATACCTTGAGGGCATCGGCCATGAAATTGCGGCCCAGTTGGCTGAGCTGCAAGTATTTCTGTTGGCCGTCCAGCCAAATTTCTTCGACTTGGCGGATGGCGGCCGAAGGTTCTTCGTCCACGTCCAGCTGCTGACACCTGGTCTCGACGTCGTCCCAGGCCTCCTGGACAGCCATGGCCAGTCCGTGGAGCCGGACGTAGGCCTGCATCAATTCGACCCGGTCGGCCATGGCCCGGCCCAGCCGCTTCCACGTGTCATGCAGGACGTCGCCCTTCATCTGGACCTCGTGAGCCTGGGCCTCTTCCGCCATTTCGCACAGCGGATTGACGGACCTCAGCAAAGATTCAATTTCACTTCCCCTCATCTAATTTTTAAATAAATAAATCAAATTAATTTCATTAGCTTTGAGTATTATTTAATTTAGATTACGTTCAAGTCGTTGTAGAGTTGAATGTGCAAGTCCAGCACATCCCTGGCTTCCGGCAGAGTACCCCGCATGTCGGTGTGAGTCCTCAGGAATCCTTCAATCACGTCCAGCAGCCACGATTGCAACTATTAAAAGAATTAATTTTAATTTCATTACAATTAAATAATTTTATTAGATTTTTGTTTAGATTTACGCTTTCGTATTGTTCAATAAAGTTGCGGACGGCCTGCGAGATGCGGAGGCTCTCCTCCTTGTGGGCTGTGCACAGACTGCCCAGCTGGATGCCTCGATTTTCAATCAGTTCCACCGTTTTCCGGATACCCTAATTGAATTACAATTGAATTAAAAAATGGCAGGTTAATTTGTTTAAATTTAAATTCCGCACCTCAGCGCCTGGATGGGATCGGCCGACAATGTCCAGCAGGGAATATCCGTGATGGAGGGCGGGTGCAGTGGCGTCTTCCAGCGCCCGGGAGACTTGGGCGTGAAGCTGGGCCAACTGGGCCGAACCGGGTGGGACTTGATGGGCCGTCAGCTGGACTTCCAGCTGGTCCAATTTGGTCAGGGCCGTAGCGGCGACTCTGAAGAAGTGGATCGACTGGGCCAGGAGCTGCTCCCTCTGCTCGACCGTCTCCAGGAATTCGCTGGTCTTGTCCAGCAAAGCGTACGCTTCATTGCGCACCTGTTCCGCCCCGTTAGCCCCGCCCAGCTCGTTGCGCCAGCGACCCTGCAGCTCCTCGGCCCGGTGCGTCAGCTTCAGCGTCCGCTCCTGCAGCTCCTTGCACTCGGGCGTGATCTTGTTGTGCTCAAACAGGAGCAGCTCGGCCGTGGCCGAAGAGTCGCCCAGCGCCGTGCTGCCGTTCCGGCCCAGCGCTTCCAGCCGCTTCTCCGTGGCCGCCAGATCGCGCCGCAACGAACACACCTCCGACCATTGATCCAGAGCTGCCCGTCGCTGCTGGAAGGCCGTCTCGGATCGACGCCGACGATCATGAAGGGCTTCCAACCACCTCCGCACTTGGTTCAAAGCTATTTATTCCGGCCGGAATACAAACAAAATTTCAATTCCTTTAAACGACAGCTGCAATTAGATTATTACCTGCGTTGACGGCCGTCAAAATGTGGCCGGGCCGTGAGTCTAGGGTGCCCAGATTTTTCAGGGCCGTCAGTTTCTCCAGTAGGACTTCGCCATCTTGTAGGGCCAGCCGGAGGCTCTCAAGCGCCGATTTGCGACTCTCTTCTATTCTGGTGCGTAGCCGCTTGATGCTGTCGACGTCCGACGGCAAGGTGGACGTGGCGGCCGACTCCCGATCCAAGCTGGCCAGCTTGTCGATGACATCCTCAGCGTGACTATGGGATAACACAAAATAATAATAAAAAGGGCCTCACTCGTAATGTAAAATATAGAAAAATTCGTGAGGGATTTTGGAGAGTTTCAAGAGGAAAGTTCCCGTACATGAACCAAGCGGAATTGCGGACGGACAGGCTTTTGTTGCCGCTCATGTTCAGCACCAGTACCCCACCCTGCTGCTGCACTTGAACCCGTCGTCAAGCTGGAAATGGGTCCGGTATATATAGACCATATGTTAATTAGATGGTGTCTATACAACTTGAAAACGTTTGGAGGGGAAATAATTTGGTTGAAAGACAATTTTGCACAGCCCCCACGCACTTCAAAAAATGTGATGCTCCTAGGTCATAGGATTTCTGGTGACTGACTCATTTCAATGGGTCCCGACTGCAGAGCAGCAGCAGTTCCAGCAGCAGCTCTCAATTTTTGCGACGCTATAGAACAGCAAACTGGTCGTTTTGAGACGGGAAAGAAAAAATAACTCGCCCCGGTTTAAAAATAGAAAATCCTTAAAAACTCGGAAAGCAAATTTTATTTTTTTTTATTTTTTTCAAACGGACCCGCACAGTCTTGGACCGGTGCCCGGAAGAGAATAACGAAAACAACATTCGGGGACCTGTATAACTCCCACAAGAATTCGGCCACATTTAATTTATCCACTTGAGTTAATTTGTTTTTTTAATCAACGAAAGAGTTTGAAAAAATTACAATCGATTTGAATCACCCGCCAAAATACAAATAAAATAATAAAATTTTATGTTGGCTAATAAATCAGTCGTCTCGTTTACTGTTTACGGGAGGGGGGATCATAAGTCTCTTTTATGAGGTCTCACGCGCTGAGAGAGAGTTGACTGATGACGTAATTGAGGCCATAAATTTGATTCAATTATATATACCTGTGAAAGGCGACGTTGTACTCGAGGATGACCCTGCGTTGTTCCAGGAAAGAATTCAAATCCTTCCAGGCCTGGCCCAAAGATTCGGCCATGGCCGCGTAGACCTCGGCCCTGGGTCGTTGACTGGCAATCAGCTGGTCGGCCTGTTTCAATAATTCTTCCACCGGACTCTGCTTGCTCTTTAAACATCACCATATATCAAAACGCCATTTGAATTTGATGTCTCAATTATTATCGACTATCGACTTTTGATGTACCTGAAGCTTCTTGAGAACGTCCTGGTGGGCCATGAGAAGATCGGATGACGTCACGAAGCAATCGCCCATCCTCGTCATGTCCGGGCTCATTTCCAGCACCTGCAATTCCAGCCATTCTTTGCTCTGGAAAAGGAAAGACAACCCAGAAAGTAGAACATAAGTTCAAGAGAGACAGAATGTAGCCAAGCGTGAATCAACAAACACGATCGATGTATACAGAAAAAACCAGAAGGAGGTACCGACATGAGCACGACGGTCTTATCCTCAAGAAAGAAAAATACAAGACGAACAGGCGCTATCTCTTCAACAGATGGGAATGCCATACCCATATAGGACGGAATCGGGATCATCAGTTTTGGGGATCGACTCGGAACGCGATAAACGGTTCCGTCCATCCATCCGAAACGTGAAGAATAGACACGAATGTTGACGCCCATTACACACAGCTAGGCGAGATGGTGCTGCTGGGGCTGGGCTGGCTGCACGCGAGAGTTATTCCATTAAAGTGACATCGCAGCACAGCAGAGACGATAATAAATCCTCGTTTGCGCGTGCGACTGTGTGCGCATCGGCGTAACGAGAATAACAAACGTTCAGAAAAGCAGGGGACTGTTGTGCAAGCGCTTGACTGCTTCATCTGCTTAGCATCATTATCGTCAACATTCCCCCCCACCCCCACTCACTCCCCAGCAGCAGAAGCAATTCTGGAACGCGCAACTGGTATATAATCTCTCCGAGCTAAGTTCTTTTTTTTTTCAACAGTTATTACAGTCTAACTATTTGGGGTCGGTGTTAAAATGCCCAGCACTGGAACAGTCAAAACATTTTTATTTTTTTTAAGAAAAGAAAAAAAAAGGTTTTTTTTTTCATGCGCTTAAATTTCAATTTTTGAAAATTAAAATAAAGCGAAACTGTAGTTGGAGGACATTTTGAATTGCTCCAATGGGTAATCATTCCACGTCCACTCGACCAGATAACCCAAACGCATCGCTCGGCAAACGTCTGGAATGTCCTCCGACAAATTCTGGAGCGACGGCCAAACATCAGAAAATTCGCATAGTTACACAGTGGCATCATCAACATCAGAGACACGAGACCTCGAATGATTTTCTATTCTGGAAGAATCACAAGCATTTTCGCGTGGTACTACATATATACACCGGGGTCCGTGTGTTGTGCTTACATGTTAGATATATTTCCTTGTTATTACGTGTTCTCCCACCCCACCCGTTTCCGTTCTACTCAACATTCCCCCCTCGCTCCTCTTGTGTTTTAGTTGGAGTTTATTTTGATTTCTATTTCGGGATTGGGGGCGCCCCTAGGAGGAGGAGAGCCCCCACAAGAGCCGGAGAAAGTTATGCGCCACTGGAACACAAGAAGAAGAAGAAGAAGAAAAATCTCTGCGCCTCTATACACTCGAAGACGGATGACTTTGACGCCAGCATCCACTTGATATGTAATATCCAACAAACGTCCTAAATTTGAACTGAGTTCACATGTATGCAGCGAGGCTGCTGCTGGATGCTGGGCAACATGCCTGCTGGATAGCAAAATGATTTGAATTTTGTCACCTGGAGGAGGGCGACGACAATGCGAGTGGCGCCGCTTTGGACGGCGATGGTCGAAATGGTCGTCGTCGCTGGCGGATGGGACGACAAGGTCGAGCCGGACGATCGCTGCTGCTGCTGCCGCTGGAGCGAATGCTGGGCCGCCGACGACGCTTGGGGAACACCGGCTTCCGCCATGTCACAAATTTATTTTCGTTTTTATTTTCTTCAACACTTCGTCGTGGGTTTTTTGCGGATGATAATTTATCCGCCAGTTGAAAAGAAAAAAATTGGGAACCAACCACACCCAGCGTGATATTTCCGTACGGCCCGGCACTCACGCAACTGCTGGGCCAAAGTCGAGAGAGTCACGGGGGAGGCCGGGAGGGGGGAAATGTGGATTGAGGGGGAGGCGAGAGGAAAGAGAAAAAAAAAACCAACAATAAAAATCTCCCCGCGTCCAGACTCCGTGCCAGTCGGGGAGGAACTGGCCGCCTCTCTCGGGCCGGCACCGCTTCTGGCCGCCCCTGATGCCCGCGCGCGCGACCACAAGGAAAGGAAGAAGGAAAAATAAAAAGCTTGACACGTTCTATTAATAGACGAAGCGCCGAGAGAGACGCACTGTACACAACACGTAGACATTAACAACTAGACTATCTTCTTTTGTATAGATTTCAGACTCGGCCTGTGCGCATGTTGTTGGCAGACTCTTTTGATTGGGTTGGGCTGTCACGATGCGTCCGTTGGGGTTTCACGCGGAGGGAAAACAATAGCACTGGCTGGTGGCTTTGTCGAAATCTCAACTGTTGGAACTCTTAAACGAGATTAATGAATGCCGCTCATACCAGGCCCAAATACGTATTACTACCTAATGATGATTTAGTTTGGTTAGACCATTCCAGGTGATCGGCGACCCAATTGCTTAAGCTTAGGTCGGCTTAAGGTTGTACAAGGTAATCGAAATGAGTCCTCCAGTTGTTGTTTTAAAAAGGACATTATAGAGACGTTGGACGAGTATAGTTTCGGTGGTTAATGAGTTTCCGTGTGTTGACAGGCGACATGCAGGGTAGGATCGCGCGGATGTAGAATAGGGAGGATGAATCTTTAGCGGTTAACGGGTTAAGGTCAAAATGTCAAGATTCATTGAGAATATTCTATTCCGTCACAGCTGGATTTGATTCGACAATATTTACCGAGAAATTGAACCGGAGAGCATCCATAACTTCCTCGTTTTTATTTTTGTCAAACAATTCGTAAAATAGTTAAAAGATTTGATACTTTTGAAATATTGCTATTTCCCGAATGTTATTTTCCTCATTAATATGAACAAAGTTCACGCCAAACATCATTGCTTCGCCCAATTAGATTGAAATTGACTTGGCTACTCTATTTTAATGTCTATTTTGGATGTCTTATCTTCAAACGCCATCTAGCGATAGCCTTACAAAGCCTTTAAAATGCGTAAACAAGGAGAAAACGTTGAACTGATTAACAAAGTTCAAACTCACTTCAACGGTTGAAGTGACTGCGTGACTGATAAAATAACCGACAACTGGACTCTTGGACTGCCTCCCAAGATAAGAAAACACAGCAGAACTCAGAAACGTTTCGCCAATGCAACTCGTGCGTATAACTTTAAAGAACGAAGGCGGGAAAAGTCTTGGAAATTTCGGATAAACTATACTTTTACCCCTTTTCTAGTAGTGGTTTGCCGAATGCCCCTAAGAGGGTACTACTGCATGTATATAGGCCTACGAGGTACGAAGGGCCTAGTACAGTACCCTACCTACGAATCCATTTTTGCTATTTTTAAAAAAGATTGTCTGAGTTTGGTCTCGATCTTTCATCCCATCGCACGTTTAGTCAGTCGCTCAACTATACTACATCACACATACTTAATCTAGTTATAAATAATGATTAATTAAAATAACCGCTAGATTTCCCGATCAATTTTTTCACAAGTCTGGCCAAGCCCAGACGAGCCCAGACAAGATTAATTCAGTCAAGGGCGTCAAGGGCAACCCTCGGCCTCAATCGTCATCCACTAATAAATAAGGCCTACTACCGTGGTAATAGTACGTCACGATTGCGTACTATTACCGAATTCCCTTCGTACGAGTATCTTCGTATCGCTTCGTATGGAAATGGAGGGGTAGGAAATTTCTTTGTGGACACCCCTACGAAGACGGTACTACTTACTACGCAGCACTCATGTCAACACCCAGAACAACGAGTTCAAATTCAAATGACATTTTTTAGGTGCCATTGAGAAATCGAATCGCCTAGATGTGTTCCGTTACCTTACAGTCCAGTGCCGCGCTAGTAGAAGAGTCGAAACTGACAATCATGGGGATCCAGCTTCCTCATCTCGATACTATAGCCAACACTTTCCTGCTCGGAAAACATGGCAGAGCACTAACTGGGATGCCTGACTCTCTCTCGGCAACAGCAGCTAAGGTATAACGGGTGGAAAATGGTCATTTCCGGATTCCGGCTGGAAGGTTATAATAAGCAGATAGCAAAAAAAAAAAAAAAAAAAAAGAAAATAATAACAAATAAGAAAAGTTAACTAGTTTATTTCTGAAGGGTTTTAGCTTTCTTTTTCAGGGCTTTGCCTTTTGCTTTTAAATTCGTTTAAATTAATTGCATGATCTTGCAGATTTTTGGCCCTTGCCACCATCTTGAGCCCTGTAGTTTTCAGTAGATTGGCGAACCCATCTTCGTACTCTGACTTTTGAGTCTTGCGCTTGGCAAGCAGTTTGCCATCCATGTACGTTTTTTCCGGTCCGGTGCTTCGGTCGCGCCATCAGAGTTCATCAATTCCCGTTCGGTTTCCGTCGCTTTATTAGCCGAGTCTTCGGTATCGAAATGAAGTGGCTAATTTGAAAGCTAATTCAACGCAACCTCAGAATGAGACCCTATCGGAGGAGCTGAAACGCTTCAAAGACCTAAACAGCCAATTAAGTATCCGTAATTTGGAACTGGTAGGCAAAAACTCTTTGCTAGAAGATAAAAATGAGACCCTGGTGAAGGTGGCTAAAGATTTCCGAGCAAAACTCGAGCGACTAGAAAAAGTGATTCAAGATGTATGGGAAAATCATTATGCAGTTTTGGAATCAGCGTTGAAATCGGGTCAAAGAGAAAATCTTTAGTCTCCTCCGATAGGGTCTCATTCTGAGGTTGCGTTGTATCAGCTTTCAAATTGGCCACTTCATTTTGAAGCTGTAATTCGGTGTCTGCCCACGTCGAGACATTGCTAAGCTGAACTGCTTTCTCCTTCTTGAGCTCGTCGATTTGAGAATCGGATGCAGTTAACTCTGTTTTTAATTGAGTTATATTCGACTGAAGGAGATCGATTGCAACTTGTCGTTCTTCGGCTAATATTCTGGATTCTTCCGCGGACAGGATAGCAGCATCGCGTGCCTCGGAAATTCGTTGATTTTCCCCCTTCAGCTGTTCTGTTGTTCTCTTCATTTCAGTCAAATCAGTTAAAAAAAGGTTAAAATCCTGTTTGTGGATATCCTCGACTCTCTGATCTGCCATCTTTTTGTCCTGTGTGATGGACTCTAAATTCATTTCCTTTTCTTCCAGCAGTTTCTGCTGGATAATCAACTGAACTTTCAACTCTGTTAACTCTTTGGTTAGTTTTGATTCTGTCTCGTTGAAGTCGGATTGACTGGTCGAAGCCATATTTCTCGTAGTAGCCAACTTCAGAATTAGCTCGTCGTTTTTCAACGAGGTTTTCTGTAATTTCTGGTTCAGTTCGTTTGTCACAGCCGTCAGTCGCTGTATTTCCACACATTTTAAACTCAACTCAGTAGCTGACGTCTCCAAATCGATTTTCAGTTTCGAATTGTCATCTTTGATTTTCTTAATTGTTTCATCTGATGAATCCGGTTTCTCTTCATTTTGTGGCTGGAATTTCCGGCCATCTGATTCGCACTCGGGTAAGGCAGTTAGGCCTTCTTCAGAAAAAGACTCAGGTATTAAGACAGTGTCAGGTAAGGTAGTGTCAGGTAAAACAATGTCAGGTAAGGTAGTGTCAGGTAAAACAGTGTCGGGTAAGGCAGAGACTTGGTCAGGTTTCCACATAATATTAGGTAGGGGTAATATTATGCGGGTCTGGCCAGTTTGCTCTTGCATCAGGTTTGTTGCCGAAACCCGATTTTGGGAAGGTTCCTCATTAGATTCTGGTTCAATTTCTGTTTCGGTAACAGATTCAAAATATTCGACCATTTCAAACCAGATCCAATCAAGAATGGCGTGAATGCATGCGATGAATGCAAGAACGACATTTAAGACTTGAACCATTTTTGTAAATATTTCAACAGCACGAATATAGTCAGTAGTAATAGTCAGTGGTCAGACTTTACTTATTATAGACTCAATAACCATGTAGCCTTTGTCCCTTCCTTATATAGACTCCGACTAATAAAGAACTTACGCAACAGCACAATCGGCCTATTTTTTTGCGAATATTTCTATTTTCAATGTAATTATCTCAAACTTTTTAATCGTTAATGAAATCAGCGGAATTAATCAAATAATATTCAAGAGAATTTATGACGATAAAGTTAATTTTGAAGTTTATATCGACGATTTGAAATCATGGATTTAGGTATTCGAAGAGCGACTAGTGCGCACCCTAGTGGTTGTCGTCCTGAAGTCGTCCTCATCGTCATCATTATCATCGCTTGAGCAACAAGGTCCGCCAAGCACTCCCGAAACACCGATCACGGTTGGGCTTTCGGACATTTTGAAATGGAAGGAGGAGCTGTCTGCAGTAAGGGTTTCGTGGATTACATCGTCAGACAGGGTATAGAAACCATAAATTTATAAAAGAAATTTCTAATTGATTGTATTTTTAAATTGTAGATGAGGTGGCTAGAGGATCAATTTAATCATCTTATTCCAAATAACAATAGTAATGTAGTTGCTGAATTTGGGAAGGGAGGTCATTGAGATTGGTTGTTTGGATAATAAAATGTTAGGCTCATTTGCTTTCGTTATTATTTTATTATTTTATTCGTTAAATTCCTTGGGAACGTGTCTAAAGGGGTCTTGTCGAACAACTTCAGTCCAGGATTACTGTTAAATCTCTCCAACTAGTACCTTCTCACTGCTCAGTATTATATTATTGAAAAATCCTACAAATATCTCAACTAATCATTGTTGTTTGTTAAAAGATGATGATGATGAATTGCATAACAGGTCACATATGATGAGCCACATGACGATGATGTAGAACATGAAACAAATAAAAATGTTCTTTCCATTAATGATGTGAACACTGCCTAGATACATCATATTCAAATATTTAAGAAAAGGCCTTAGAATTATAAAATTTTCAGAACACGACTTGAAGACTAAAGAGTAAAGACAAGTGCATTTTCGTACATGCATAGGCCTATGTTTATTTTTAACATCTTCATTTTGTTTTAACCTAATTGTGTCCTCTTATGTAAACATTAGAAATAACCTCGTTTATTTGCTTTAATTTTTCAACGCAAATCATCAGGGAGTCCGGATTAATTAGTAAATGTCGTTAACTTCTTGGTATAATGTATAGTATATTGTATAATGAATGTATTTTGATTATAAGCCGAATATTTTTTTTTTATATATATTTTCTCCGTGTTTGAGTGTTTTACAGCTTTTTACGAACCAAATTCCGCCAAATTCTATCATAAATTGATATGTAAGCAAGTCTGCCGTTGTAAACTGATCTCCATAGTTTATTACTAGACCCATCTCTATATATTCTTCTATTGTTAGATACTGTGTCATGTGTCTGTTCTCCCACCAGATAAAATTTCTAATTTATGGATCAACATTGGCATTCCCAGTTTGAATGCATCTGTAAGTTATATAATTAAAGTGCTATGTATTATATTACACAGCATAGATGCTTAACAAGTATATTATAAGATCAAATATTATAGTCTAAGTCTCTTTTAAAAAATGCAACGATTAACCTATAGACTCATTATCTGCTTGCCATTCCAAAATGTCCGTTATATAATACAAAAGATAAGAGTAGTACTATTTATACATTATTCATGAAAGTGGCCACTTTGAGAATATTATTAGTTTATTACCATTCAAGGTCGCATTATAATGCTGCTGAGTTTTAACGGATATAATAAGCTGCTGGTTTTACAAAAGAATGGGGGAAGACGTCCAAGGACTTTTTACCCGACATTGAAACGCCAAGAGAGAAATAATAAATGAGAAAAAATCCATATATAATAAAAGAACAAGCTTTTGGGGGAGGAGCTTATTCATGTCACAAGGGGGAGGAGCTTATCCTGCCCAAACATGCCCAAACAAATCACCACCAGATGTCGTCGCCGTGATGACGCAATCTTTGATGTCCCAACCATGACGCAACAACCAGCATCACCACCAGATGTCTATAGCATCGCAGTGATAACGAAATCTTCAAGTAAGATAGTCACTGGGCAGATTTCCCACGATAAAATCTATTACGGGTAGATGATTAAGCTACAGAAAAGCGAATAGCAAAAGAGTTCGAATTTACGCTAGACCAAAGTTCCCCAGATTTGACCGGGGCTCAGGTTACTCGTAAGGTAATAATCAAAAGAATTGTGATGTGTGTGTTGTTCATCTGATTAGTCGCCAGCGTAGTTCGTGCCATCAATATTCAATTTCTTTTTGTAGATATTCTATGATACTAAATAGCTTAAACTCAAATGTCACATGTTCAAAGCGCGCGCTTATCGTATTATATATATTGTATTCACTTAGAACAACCTGAGGTCTGCAGTGAATCTTGTCATGAAGGTAACAGCAATGCTATACTTTCCCTGATGAGAAACATTGGAAAAGATTGATATGCTTTTCTGGTTCAAAAGAAGGAGACGCTAATGGAGAAAAGAGTGAGCGAGTGTCTAGATGAGATAAGAACAGTCTCATCAGCTCATTAGAAACGGAAAAGCAACTAACTGCAATAAAAAACGGACGACACACTGAAACTGTCCACGAACAAAACATCATGCTCCGGTAGAGATTTCTTAATCCAACGATGCGCTATAAAATAACCTGCGCAAGCCTGGGCTATTAGAGAAGAATTACTTTTAAAATTTACGATTTTAGAAAACTGCGAGCCTTTCTGTATCGCGCATTTTTGAATTGTGCGCGCAAATGAGTGTATTAAGACGCGCACGCTATTTATTGAGAGTGTGCGCGCGCATTTGCGCTTTGGCACAATCGCAATTTAGGGACTCCCGGTTATACCCCGTCTGAACTGTCTGATTTGAATAGACAGTAGACACAACACAGTGGGAGCTGTACTCTGTAGGTCTGTAGTCTATGTTTCTTTTTCAGTAATAATTATCTGTAATTGGAAATTATTTTCACGAATTAATGAGAAACCGAAGAAACAAATGCACAAAAATCTTCCAGTAATTTAGTCTACATTCTTGCCACTTCGTTTGGATATACACGTAGGTATAGTGATATTATATTTATTCGTTTTATGAGCTAATTGTCTATGATTTTTATTAACTATTTTTTTTAACCTAGATTCAATTTTTTGTCGCAGTAATCAGTTGTAACATGGTCGACCGAAACCGTCTCATCACGGCATTGCAGCTGAAAAATCAAGATTCAGATTTTGGTAAATTCGCATGGGGACAGCAATTGAATGGAGAAGTTTTACATGCCCTCGAAACTCAAGGATTAGGAAATCTCCAAGTGCCTTTTTCTGTGGAGGTTAGTTATTGTATTTTGTATCATAATTATTACATCTCATGAATGTATGCAGTTGCACAGATAACGTACTAATCTATTTTTTATTTTTAATAATGTTATTCAAAGGATGTTGAAAAACTTAAGAGTATCTCTGAGCCTGCACCTCATGGCAAGGGACTGAATGTTGTTGTGGACTCGAATGTAAAAAATGCATGGCAAATTGATGGTTCTAAAATATCAGCAGTCCTACACCCGACAAACTTTATCCACACAACTCTTGCTGACATTTCTGTGCAAGCATTGTACCACCTGCAACTTGGCTGGCTTGTTGAGAATCTTGACAGTGACAATGTGGAAGTCTGCATTGACAAATTAATGCTGTATATGATTCAGGGGGGCACTACAAATGTCTTTGTGAATTAGGATTAGAGCAAGGTAATAAATAGACTCACACTAATTAAATATAGAATAACCAAATTTGATAAACAATTTCTGTAACTTTTTTTGTTTTTATTCAGGAATATGTGCTGCTGTAACGATTCTTCAACTTCCCGTTCAAAATGGATACCTTGGTGAGCGACTAAAGATCGATCATGGTTCAACTGCCAAATATTTTGAATTTGAAAAAGGTAGTAACCACTGTCACTTTTTGACGGCTTTCCGTTCCAGTTGTGAACACGAATTAGAACCCATCACATCTGGATGGAGAGCGACTTTGGTGATATCAACTTTGTCTGGAAAAATGCGTTTTATGTTACAAAAATACCGCAGACGTTATCAACGCTCGTCATCCCAGACGTTCTTCAATTGTTAACTGAAATTCGAGCTTCGATCAACCCCTGGTTCACACATTTTAGTCAAGTTACGCAAAGGCCAAACTCTGACTGTCCGGAAATACCTACCGTTTCAGAGACTGGAACTGAAGTTAACCAGCCAATCAGTTGTAACACGGATGCGCTCAACTTGCAAGGTAGGAGGTATCTGCGGGTATCTGTTACTGTACACTGGCGATTATATCATATTTAATACTAATTTATTATTCTAGTTGAAGCAGTTTTGCAACCTTCGCCTATGGTTTTGACCCACGATGTCTCCCGCCAGTTACATTTCGACTTGAAAGTAGCCAATATTGATCGTTATCAGACGTTCCTGGAATATTCATCAAGTACTATAACAAAATTTGGATTATAAGTAATGTGGCTTTAGACCAAAATTATTATTTTTCCCCCAGGCACTGATGTTCGTGACTGCGTAGAAAATCCAATAAATACCAACAAGTTGCACCAGAAAGTATCAGTGGATATGCTCGCATTTCTATTAGAGAACGAGTATCCATTGACGGACCTCAGCTTTTTTGGTTTGAGAGGGCACGATGCATGTTTTTCTTTCCCGGCTCTTGTTGAGCGGTAACTTGCTTGACGTTCACTTGGCCATCATGAGTCAGCCGGAGATGTCGACCGACTCATCAAGAGAAGAAACGTGTATCGGCGCAGTCCAGATGGAGCATTGGATCAGTTCTAGCAATACGTTATTGCCGTTTAAAAGAATTCTAGTCGACACTAACCAGATCGTAAGCGATTTCCAGCTGAAATCGAGATGTCACATCGCTAACCAAGAAGAAAGAAATGAAAATGGCGACCGTGATCCGCATTGTTATCAGAAGCAACCAGTTCTTGTGATATGGCCGAGACATTAGTCATTTCGCATCAAATGCCTCTATGCGTTTGACGACTTATTGGACCAAATGGAACGCCAGCTGCATACCGCGAGTCGCGAAAAGACGATAGAAACTCTACGTCGAATTATTTCCTTTTGCTGCGAGGATCCGCTGGCGGTATTTATGGATTCTACCTGCGCTCCAGGAGAGCGCACCTATCGTCTTTTGCATCTTTGCATCTTTCTTCGAGCCCGACAAGAAGGACTTCAGTTACTGGAACTTATGAGTACGGATTTCCGAAATGCAGAGCTATGCGGAGAATCCCAAAGCCTTTGTTACGAAGGGATTCGCAGCAATGGGGTGGCTCAATTAATAGCCGAATTTGAGTGTCGAGTCAGCGGTACGAGTAAACATTTTCATATTCTAATTCAAACAGCCTCTGATGATAATTTTCATGTTCTTTAGGATGGGCCGCTTGTTCACGTTTGGTGTTGAAAATGATATCTCCGATTCGACTGTCGAATCAGATGGAATTTATCGTTAACCTTGCTGGCTACCTCAGGGATCGCCGCTGTTCAGACGGTGCATTCCAAATTATGGACCGTGTTGCCTTCGTCCTTCCTAAACTCGAGGCGTCCTTTATTGCTAGCCTCGGACAAAAGGATATTGATTCGTACTCCAATTTTGTTGTCGACTGTGAAGCAGATCCGAAAACTGCCAGTGCTCAACGAATCGCTGGTTTCACCACACTTTTCCCTCATCTGGATCCTTACGAACAGTGCCGTTTGGTTGTCGACCTCCGGAGGCGGATCAGATTTGGAGGAATACCTTCTTGCATGCACCTCTACCAGGAATTGTTCCGTGCTCTACCTTCGTGCAATCTGCACGCACCTAGGCCCATCAAGCATGTCATCGTAGCGGTTGTGAGCAGCTTCTTTCAACTCGGCGATCCGGAATTGATCCAAATTCTCATGAACAAAATATGCAGCCTTGGTCCAAACACTTCAGAGCGACCAGCTCAAGAAAACAGATTGATTGATGTGCTCTTGTTGTCTGGCGATTTTTGGGATTTGGCCACTTCATCCGATTTAGGAAAGTCGATGCTCACCAGCCTGATTGAGGCTCAGATTTTATCAGTGATGTGTATGTTCGATCAACTCATTATTCCCAGTGAAGAAAGTCTTGCGATTCAGCAAATCCGACAAACAGGCGAACTCGAGAAATTGGATTTTACGAAGAGCATCGATTTTCTGGAAAATCTGTCACAGCTAGAGCTGCATAATCAACATTGCGAACTAATCCGTGAAGCACGCACTGCTTTTATCACCACCTGGATTAATGGATTCTGCCTACTACTGGATCGGGAGAGGTCTTTTGCTACGCCTAGTTCTAGTACTGACCCGCTTCAAGTTAACATCACTGTTTTCTTGAAAACATTTATCAAGATGGAAAAGAATCTTTACGATAACAACCGGCAAAATGTTTCCATTGGTTTTTCCCACTTGTTTTCAAAAATGTCTATAAAGAAATTATGTCAACTAATACTCGATCTTTACAAGATAGATTCAGTGACCCAGCCCTGTTTGAAAATTGTTTCTTCGTGCTTTACTGTGTACAGGGACCTAAACCGTCAATTTGTTGGAGAAGATGTAATTTCACTACTGGCGCCTACTATAAAACTTGTCGTGAAAATTGCCAAATGTCTTTTCTGGCTCGGGGACGACGTGTCGTTGGAAACATTTTGCCAGAAGATATGCACCAGCGTCCCATTGAACAAAGAAAATCTATTGGTGAAAAAAATCGTCTCCTGTAGCAGCGTTTGGCCGCTAGCCTGCACATCTCCTCCCAGTCTGGCCACCTTTTATGTTTTCTTGGATCGGCATATCGACTACTTGAAAACTATCGAAGAGCCCGTTTTCTCGTTTGGGCAACCTTGCGCCCAGTTGCCGCAGTATCCCGAGGTGGAAGTTTTTCTCCGCTCTTCGAAGGAGAGAATGACTTATCACAGTTTGGCCAGTATTTTTCACGCGCGTAGTTTTGCTGATGAATTAACTAAAGTGTGCTTGAAGAACGGGTGGTGTAGCTTAAAAGTCCAGGCGATGGGGTCAGCCAGGAGTGCCTTCTGCGAGATCGTGAAAACACAAGACATGTATCAGATGAAGATGAAGCGATTTCAAATTGTGCAACAAGAATGATCTGAAATGCTTTCTCTACGCCATAATTTTGAAAGTAAAGCCACAGAGAGCGATCTGTCAAAAAGGTTGTCGGACATGCATCATAAGGTGGAGAATGTTTTATGCTCGGCCATGAAGTGTGATGGAAACGAACCAGAAATCATCGTTATTTCTGATTAATCTGTAACAAAGAAACTGGAGCCGCCAATAAGATTTCTTCCCCCCTCTGTACTTAGCTGATTGTTCTTTGCTAATGTTTCGAATAATTTTTAGAACCTTTTCTGTTGCTGAGCAACAAATCCAAAAGTGCAATTGTCGAGAACTGGAAATCTAATTTGGCTGTGAACTGTGATCTCTTTAAATGTTTTAAATCTGAAATAAATCTATGATATATCTATCCATACCGATAAAAGCCATATACACATGCATGTTTCTCATATTCCTTGATTCCATCGAACCGTTTTAGGCCATTTGTGAATAGTAGTAGATATGACTATAGCTCCCAGTGCTCCCACTTTGGTAAGTTTTGAGGTTTGAGCCAATTGACACCATGACATAGACAAAAGAGACCAATACCATACATAATAAGGCGATGTCAGTAATGCTAGCGCTTTTATATATAGCCTCATTTAGAGAGCATTTATATTTTTCTATTATCAAAACGCCAGCAGTTGAGACTGGAGTAAACTATCACTATTTACTTGCGCTCTGTGTTGAAATAACACGTGTTAAAACTTCATTAGCAAATAAACCTCAAGTTATCTTTTCGATTCGGTGGATATTTCAACAGAGGTGTAAGAAGGGAGGAAGAAAATGTTGACAGCAACAAACGCAATCAAAGATCATTTGGATAAAAATGAATGAACTCTCATCGATTATTTCCCAACTGTATTTTATTAGCTAGATTATACTCAAGGATGCACGGCAAACAGTGAATTGTTACGAATCAGATTATGAACACCAGGTAGACACGTATATTATTGTCAGTGGAATTAGTAGCGCTCATTAATAAACGAAGCATTTCAAGTTCCAATTGTTTTTAACAATCAACTTAGACCATTTGCAATTGTTTGCGGACCCCAAATTTTTACAACCAAAAAAACTGATAATTTCTATTGGATTGCTATCCACCAGTAAAGCTTCAATACCACGTCCCGACACCGAATTGCAGTGAGATAGCTGCAGCTTCTGGAGGTTCTGAAACCCGTAATAATTGATGGCGGCTGTAAAAATAATTCAGTCCAAGGGTAAGGAAGGTCTCAGCTTAAACTGAACGCCAATCTTACGTCTAGTTTAAGAAGAATTAAAAAAGGTCGAGCCGACCTCAACCTTCCTGTAATTCAAACGTTGGTATGATGTTGCTGTCAAAACGAAAAAAGAAGAGAGCCCTTTTTCAGTCAGTTGTTTTTGGACTCTTCAAGAAACTTGTCCGGAGAACTATCTTGGCTGATTTGGAGCGCGTCTTTGTGTGATCCTTTTCTATTGTTAAATCTAACCGTTGGTGTTGTGTAAACCTTTTGACTAGTTCGTTCCCTTTGGGGCCCGTGGGTGACAAGGTGCGACGTGTGAGCGTTCACCCGCGGGACTGGTACTGGGAGTTTGGCTGACTTAATTAATTAAGCAACCTTCAAGCCTCAGTTCTGTTGGTGACCAAATCATCTTGTAAGAGCAAGAAGACCGCCCAGCAGGGCCATCGTTCCGGTGATCTCTGTATTCCCGTCTTCCTCTTCTGCCAAGTTTTTATATGGTCCGTCGAACCGGAATATCGGTCAGTATACGGTATTGGCAGGAAGAGCACGGGGGGAGGTAAGAGAGGCAGAGCAGTTGGTTCAATTGGTCGGTCCATAGAGTGGCGCGATGCCCAGAGAAAAGCTCTATTGGAAATCTGGTCGGTCCATAGAGTGGCGCGATGCCCAGAGAAAAGCTCTATTGGAAATCTAGTCGGTCCTAGAGCGGCGCGATGCCCATAGACAAGCTCTACGGAATAGTCGGTCCTAGAGCGGCGCGATGCCCATAGACAAGCTCTACGGAATAGTCGGTCCTAGAGCGGCGCGATGCCCATAGACAAGCTCTACGGAATAGTCGGTCCATAGAGTGGCGCGATGCCCCAAGACAAGCTCTATTGGAAGTTCTGTTTGCTCCTTGTATGAAGCGAGACTGGGAAAAATTTCACGGAAAGGATTGGCTACGTTTATCCTTGTTGTGTCAATCTTGCATAGCAAGAATAATAGAAAGTTGTGTTGATATTGGATCTACTGATTTCATTTTAATTTTTTCCTTTAGACCACAAAATGGAAAGAGAGCTACGTCTTATTGAACTTTATAGAAAATTTCGGATATCTTCACAATTGGCCGATGGTCTCGCCAGGGAATCATTCCGCTCTGAAGCAGTTCCTGTTTAATATGGATCGGCTACCGAAAAATGTTCGAACTGCATGGTACAGGTCCATCGCGGAGAAGGAGGAAGCTTCTGAAGTGGGGAATGTTCTAGCCTTCCTCCGAAAAGAAGTAATCAGCCAGGAAAGAAGCCAAACTTCCGAAGGTACGAGCCGAAAGAGGGGAGCTAATGAGGAGTCGCTTGATCATCCGGCATCCAAAAGAGCAAGACTGTTTCCGTCCGCCTCGGGCCTTACAACCTTAACGAAGTCGGAGAATAAGAGGAATTATAAAAATGAATGCTGCTTTTGCCGAGCAGCTCATTCGGCCATCAAATGTGAACTTCCTCTACAAAGCAAATTCGATGTGGTCCGAAGGGAAAGACTTTGTTTTATCTGCCTACGGAGAGGCCATCGGGCAGCCAATTGCGACAATTCAAATCCACATTGCCGAAAATGTAATCGTCGCCATCACACCGCTCTGTGCAGCAAGACTAACCATACCGAGAATCAAACACAGGAAGGTACTTCATCTGAGTGACGATGGGAGTCGCAGTCGCCGCTCAGTCATAATGGTTGTAAGTGGTAAAGTAATCCTGAATTGTCAGAAAAATGTTTCGTGTAAAATCAAATCAAGGAGTATTGTTGTAAACAAAGAAAATGTTTCGAATTACTCTCGTTTGTAATTCGAGAGGGGAGTGTAAAAATAATTCAGTCCAAGGGTAAGGAAGGTCTCAGCTTAAACTGAACGCCAATCTTACGTCTAGTTTAAGAAGAATTAAAAAAGGTCGAGCCGACCTCAACCTTCCTGTAATTCAAACGTTGGTATGATGTTGCTGTCAAAACGAAAAAAGAAGAGAGCCCTTTTTCAGTCAGTTGTTTTTGGACTCTTCAAGAAACTTGTCCGGAGAACTATCTTGGCTGATTTGGAGCGCGTCTTTGTGTGATCCTTTTCTATTGTTAAATCTAACCGTTGGTGTTGTGTAAACCTTTTGACTAGTTCGTTCCCTTTGGGGCCCGTGGGTGACAAGGTGCGACGTGTGAGCGTTCACCCGCGGGACTGGTACTGGGAGTTTGGCTGACTTAATTAATTAAGCAACCTTCAAGCCTCAGTTCTGTTGGTGACCAAATCATCTTGTAAGAGCAAGAAGACCGCCCAGCAGGGCCATCGTTCCGGTGATCTCTGTATTCCCGTCTTCCTCTTCTGCCAAGTTTTTATAGCGGCCTTCTGTAAAACCTCATCACTGAGCGTATCACAATCAGAAATGGATATGTGTTGAAGTGAAGGCGAAGATAACAGTAGAAGAAGAATGTCGGGTTGGATATCGTCATGACAAAAGAGAAACTTAAGATCCTTAAACATAGGCACTTTCTCTTTGATACACCCAAGATCTCTTTCGTTGTCAAGCGAGCCCGTTACGTTGTTAATGTGCAGCCAAGTCAAATTAGGACAAAACTCGGCTATGGTTGAAATAGGGGCTGAATCGAAATACTCCAAGCTAAGAGTCTCCAACGATTTTCCAAATGCTTCAAGTAGTGGGGCCACGCCACCATCAAAAGTGATTTCAGTTTCATTTGGAAAAAATGGGAGGCACTTCAACATTTTTAATCCTTGTAGATTAATACACTCTTGGAAGCATAAGAGATCACTATCTTTCAATCCTTTGATCACGTGAATTCCGACACGGGTTACTGAATGGCACAAAGAGAGTGCAAGTCGAAGCCTATCACTTCTAAACAAGTTATAACGTGGGGTATACAGTACTGATGTACAGAACCTATCGTTGTAATAGCCGGGTCGCTTTGAATCTATGGCCCTTTGAGCCAATTCCACCAATGCTTCAATAGTAAAATAATTTGGAAGGACTCTCAAGGACAACAAATGTCTGAGAGCAATTTGAATTCCTCTTTGTGTAACACTAGTGTATAAAACACTTAATCTCTGTAGGGTCTTGCATAGTCTAGGGCTTTCTTTTCGCATCTCTGGATATTCGGTGCCACGACACAGCCATTGAATTCCAGTATCGGTCACGTCTATACAATTTTCTAAATTCAGCGACCTGCAATTGTCAAACATAAATGATAATCACTTCCTTTTCTAAAAAAAGAAATAATTAATAAAAATAATTAAGATAAGCTGCTGACGTACCTTAAATTGAAACAATAAGCCCCAATGTATTTTAACCAATTGTTTCCCACTCTAGAGTTTTGTAGGTCCAATATAAGCAGATTTCCAAGCTTAGGGAAAAAAACTAAGTAATCATCAGAGTAAACAGGAAAATATAACTTTTGGATGCGCGGAGAGATGAGATGTTCGAGGATTTTTGCATCGGTTAGTTTTCGGCTTCTGGTGAAAAGCGCAACGATTTCTTCCGAGAGCGTAACGGCTGAACACATTTTTTAAATATGAATAGAAAAACATCACAATTAGAGAAAATAAATGTTCTAAATAAAATTCTCTAAAATTGCGTGATTGACATACGTAGTAATTGATGAAGTGGGTTGCTCGTTTCTAAGCTGACAAAAATCTCCTTGTCATCCTTCTGAATTGTTGGTAAATTAACGGCCAACTTACTATTTTCAATAGTTTCTTTAATGCAGCCTAAACACAGTTTAACAAGGGATTCAATTTCACACTTTCTAGGCATTGTTTTAAACAGCACGGAAAAACAAGGGAAAAGTGAAGTTTACAGCAGCTGTATAGTCCGATAAATGCAGTTCGAAGGTTGCTAACATACTACGTTGAAAAGGGAAGAGTTGTCCACTTTAATAGGGACTAGGCTACTTATCAGAATAAGGAGAAAGGTGGAGAATTGTCGTCTCAATATCAGGTGTCGAAAGCCGAAGGGAATTCATCCCTCTCAGGACGGTACTTATATCCGTTAAAACTCAGTAGCATTATAATGCGACCTTGAATGGTAATAAACTAATAATATTCTCAAAGTGGCCACTTTCATGAATAATGTATAAATAGTACTACTCTTATCTTTTGTATTATATAACGGACATTATGGAATGGCAAGCAGATAATGAGTCTATAGGTTAATCGTTGCATTTTTTAAAAGAGACTTAGACTATAATATTTGATCTTATAATATACTTGTTAAGCATCTATGCTGTGTAATATAATACATAGCACTTTAATTATATAACTTACAGATGCATTCAAACTGGGAATGCCAATGTTGATCCATATATTAGAAATTTTATCTGGTGGGAGAACAGACACAGTATCTATAGATACCCATTCCCGAAACAGATCCGAATATTAAGCCTCACAACAATTTAAACATACAATTAATAATGAATGGGGAGGGCTTGTGATTTGAATATAATATTCAAATATTCATTATTAATTGTATGATGGATATAAATAATATGGTGCGCAGTTTCCAGCACCGAAGAATAAAATATTAATTGAAAAATTGAAAAAAAAAAAAAACGTCACCGTCATTAGCGGTCAAATTGGGCAACTATGGCTGGTGTCAAATTTGACCGGGTGTGAAATGTGAATGAAAATGCCGAAAGGTATACCGCTATTATCGCAAAATCAGGGGCAGGGTTAGAAAAAAAAATAAGCCAGATCTCGATTGAACTACACGAAGCCATTATTTCTCAGTCTCATTCTGATTTCTGACTGCTGTGTCACGTTTTCAGTCTCTCTCCGGCTTTATGTTCAAAATAAAGTGGTTGAAGGTTTTATATAACCTCTTTATAGCTGTTGGGTGCACTCAAGGTAAATTTTTCAAAGTTATTCGCGTTCACATTTTAACAACATAAACTGATAGTTACCATATTCAATTTTTGTGTCATTCAGATCTGTCTTAAAATTAACCAGAATGTCTGATTCGCCGAGACCAACATCAACCGAAGATTCAGCTCCTGGGTCATCATCGCTTCAGTCGTCCTCATCGTCATCATTATCATCGCTTGAGCAACAAGGTCCGCCAAGCACTCCCGAAACACCGATCACGGTTGGGCTTTCGGACATTTTGAAATGGAAGGAGGAGCTGTCTGCAGTAAGGGTTTCGTGGATTACATCGTCAGACAGGGTATAGAAACCATAAATTTATAAAAGAAATTTCTAATTGATTGTATTTTTAAATTGTAGATGAGGTGGCTAGAGGATCAATTTAATCATCTTATTCCAAATAACAATAGTAATGTAGTTTCATCATCGCTTCAGTCGTCCTCATCGTCATCATTATCATCGCTTGAGCAACAAGGTCCGCCAAGCACTCCCAAAACACCGATCACGGTTGGGCTTTCGGACATTTTGAAATGGAAGGAGGAGCTGTCTGCAGTAAGGGTTTCGTGGATTACATCGTCAGACAGGGTATAGAAACCATAAATTTATAAAAGAAATTTCTAATTGATTGTATTTTTAAATTGTAGATGAGGTGGCTAGAGGATCAATTTAATCATCTTATTCCAAATAACAATAGTAATGTAGTTGCTGAATTTGGGAAGGGAGGTCATTGAGATTGGTTGTTTGGATAATAAAATGTTAGGCTCATTTGCTTTCGTTATTATTTTATTATTTTATTCGTTAAATTCCTTGGGAACGTGTCTAAAGGGGTCTTGTCGAACAACTTCAGTCCAGGATTACTGTTAAATCTCTCCAACTAGTACCTTCTCACTGCTCAGTATTATATTATTGAAAAATCCTACAAATATCTCAACTAATCATTGTTGTTTGTTAAAAGATGATGATGATGAATTGCATAACAGGTCACATATGATGAGCCACATGACGATGATGTAGAACATGAAACAAATAAAAATGTTCTTTCCATTAATGATGTGAACACTGCCTAGATACATCATATTCAAATATTTAAGAAAAGGCCTTAGAATTATAAAATTTTCAGAACACGACTTGAAGACTAAAGAGTAAAGACAAGTGCATTTTCGTACATGCATAGGCCTATGTTTATTTTTAACATCTTCATTTTGTTTTAACCTAATTGTGTCCTCTTATGTAAACATTAGAAATAACCTCGTTTATTTGCTTTAATTTTTCAACGCAAATCATCAGGGAGTCCGGATTAATTAGTAAATGTCGTTAACTTCTTGGTATAATGTATAGTATATTGTATAATGAATGTATTTTGATTATAAGCCGAATATTTTTTTTTTATATATATTTTCTCCGTGTTTGAGTGTTTTACAGCTTTTTACGAACCAAATTCCGCCAAATTCTATCATAAATTGATATGTAAGCAAGTCTGCCGTTGTAAACTGATCTCCATAGTTTATTACTAGACCCATCTCTATATATTCTTCTATTGTTAGATACTGTGTCATGTGTCTGTTCTCCCACCAGATAAAATTTCTAATTTATGGATCAACATTGGCATTCCCAGTTTGAATGCATCTGTAAGTTATATAATTAAAGTGCTATGTATTATATTACACAGCATAGATGCTTAACAAGTATATTATAAGATCAAATATTATAGTCTAAGTCTCTTTTAAAAAATGCAACGATTAACCTATAGACTCATTATCTGCTTGCCATTCCATAATGTCCGTTATATAATACAAAAGATAAGAGTAGTACTATTTATACATTATTCATGAAAGTGGCCACTTTGAGAATATTATTAGTTTATTACCATTCAAGGTCGCATTATAATGCTACTGAGTTTTAACGGATATAAGTACCGTCCTGAGAGGGATGAATTCCCTTCGGCTTTCGACACCTGATATTGAGACGACAATTCTCCACCTTTCTCCTTATTCTGATAAGTAGCCTAGTCCCTATTAAAGTGGACAACTCTTCCCTTTTCAACGTAGTATGTTAGCAACCTTCGAACTGCATTTATCGGACTATACAGCTGCTGTAAACTTCACTTTTCCCTTGTTTTTCCGTGCTGTTTAAAACAATGCCTAGAAAGTGTGAAATTGAATCCCTTGTTAAACTGTGTTTAGGCTGCATTAAAGAAACTATTGAAAATAGTAAGTTGGCCGTTAATTTACCAACAATTCAGAAGGATGACAAGGAGATTTTTGTCAGCTTAGAAACGAGCAACCCACTTCATCAATTACTACGTATGTCAATCACGCAATTTTAGAGAATTTTATTTAGAACATTTATTTTCTCTAATTGTGATGTTTTTCTATTCATATTTAAAAAATGTGTTCAGCCGTTACGCTCTCGGAAGAAATCGTTGCGCTTTTCACCAGAAGCCGAAAACTAACCGATGCAAAAATCCTCGAACATCTCATCTCTCCGCGCATCCAAAAGTTATATTTTCCTGTTTACTCTGATGATTACTTAGTTTTTTTCCCTAAGCTTGGAAATCTGCTTATATTGGACCTACAAAACTCTAGAGTGGGAAACAATTGGTTAAAATACATTGGGGCTTATTGTTTCAATTTAAGGTACGTCAGCAGCTTATCTTAATTATTTTTATTAATTATTTATTTTTTTAGAAAAGGAAGTGATTATCATTTATGTTTGACAATTGCAGGTCGCTGAATTTAGAAAATTGTATAGACGTGACCGATACTGGAATTCAATGGCTGTGTCGTGGCACCGAATATCCAGAGATGCGAAAAGAAAGCCCTAGACTATGCAAGACCCTACAGAGATTAAGTGTTTTATACACTAGTGTTACACAAAGAGGAATTCAAATTGCTCTCAGACATTTGTTGTCCTTGAGAGTCCTTCCAAATTATTTTACTATTGAAGCATTGGTGGAATTGGCTCAAAGGGCCATAGATTCAAAGCGACCCGGCTATTACAACGATAGGTTCTGTACATCAGTACTGTATACCCCACGTTATAACTTGTTTAGAAGTGATAGGCTTCGACTTGCACTCTCTTTGTGCCATTCAGTAACCCGTGTCGGAATTCACGTGATCAAAGGATTGAAAGATAGTGATCTCTTATGCTTCCAAGAGTGTATTAATCTACAAGGATTAAAAATGTTGAAGTGCCTCCCATTTTTTCCAAATGAAACTGAAATCACTTTTGATGGTGGCGTGGCCCCACTACTTGAAGCATTTGGAAAATCGTTGGAGACTCTTAGCTTGGAGTATTTCGATTCAGCCCCTATTTCAACCATAGCCGAGTTTTGTCCTAATTTGACTTGGCTGCACATTAACAACGTAACGGGCTCGCTTGACAACGAAAGAGATCTTGGGTGTATCAAAGAGAAAGTGCCTATGTTTAAGGATCTTAAGTTTCTCTTTTGTCATGACGATATCCAACCCGACATTCTTCTTCTACTGTTATCTTCGCCTTCACTTCAACACATATCCATTTCTGATTGTGATACGCTCAGTGATGAGGTTTTACAGAAGGCCGCCATCAATTATTACGGGTTTCAGAACCTCCAGAAGCTGCAGCTATCTCACTGCAATTCGGTGTCGGGACGTGGTATTGAAGCTTTACTGGTGGATAGCAATCCAATAGAAATTATCAGTTTTTTTGGTTGTAAAAATTTGGGGTCCGCAAACAATTGCAAATGGTCTAAGTTGATTGTTAAAAACAATTGGAACTTGAAATGCTTCGTTTATTAATGAGCGCTACTAATTCCACTGACAATAATATACGTGTCTACCTGGTGTTCATAATCTGATTCGTAACAATTCACTGTTTGCCGTGCATCCTTGAGTATAATCTAGCTAATAAAATACAGTTGGGAAATAATCGATGAGAGTTCATTCATTTTTATCCAAATGATCTTTGATTGCGTTTGTTGCTGTCAACATTTTCTTCCTCCCTTCTTACACCTCTGTTGAAATATCCACCGAATCGAAAAGATAACTTGAGGTTTATTTGCTAATGAAGTTTTAACACGTGTTATTTCAACACAGAGCGCAAGTAAATAGTGATAGTTTACTCCAGTCTCAACTGCTGGCGTTTTGATAATAGAAAAATATAAATGCTCTCTAAATGAGGCTATATATAAAAGCGCTAGCATTACTGACATCGCCTTATTATGTATGGTATTGGTCTCTTTTGTCTATGTCATGGTGTCAATTGGCTCAAACCTCAAAACTTACCAAAGTGGGAGCACTGGGAGCTATAGTCATATCTACTACTATTCACAAATGGCCTAAAACGGTTCGATGGAATCAAGGAATATGAGAAACATGCATGTGTATATGGCTTTTATCGGTATGGATAGATATATCATAGATTTATTTCAGATTTAAAACATTTAAAGAGATCACAGTTCACAGCCAAATTAGATTTCCAGTTCTCGACAATTGCACTTTTGGATTTGTTGCTCAGCAACAGAAAAGGTTCTAAAAATTATTCGAAACATTAGCAAAGAACAATCAGCTAAGTACAGAGGGGGGAAGAAATCTTATTGGCGGCTCCAGTTTCTTTGTTACAGATTAATCAGAAATAACGATGATTTCTGGTTCGTTTCCATCACACTTCATGGCCGAGCATAAAACATTCTCCACCTTATGATGCATGTCCGACAACCTTTTTGACAGATCGCTCTCTGTGGCTTTACTTTCAAAATTATGGCGTAGAGAAAGCATTTCAGATCATTCTTGTTGCACAATTTGAAATCGCTTCATCTTCATCTGATACATGTCTTGTGTTTTCACGATCTCGCAGAAGGCACTCCTGGCTGACCCCATCGCCTGGACTTTTAAGCTACACCACCCGTTCTTCAAGCACACTTTAGTTAATTCATCAGCAAAACTACGCGCGTGAAAAATACTGGCCAAACTGTGATAAGTCATTCTCTCCTTCGAAGAGCGGAGAAAAACTTCCACCTCGGGATACTGCGGCAACTGGGCGCAAGGTTGCCCAAACGAGAAAACGGGCTCTTCGATAGTTTTCAAGTAGTCGATATGCCGATCCAAGAAAACATAAAAGGTGGCCAGACTGGGAGGAGATGTGCAGGCTAGCGGCCAAACGCTGCTACAGGAGACGATTTTTTTCACCAATAGATTTTCTTTGTTCAATGGGACGCTGGTGCATATCTTCTGGCAAAATGTTTCCAACGACACGTCGTCCCCGAGCCAGAAAAGACATTTGGCAATTTTCACGACAAGTTTTATAGTAGGCGCCAGTAGTGAAATTACATCTTCTCCAACAAATTGACGGTTTAGGTCCCTGTACACAGTAAAGCACGAAGAAACAATTTTCAAACAGGGCTGGGTCACTGAATCTATCTTGTAAAGATCGAGTATTAGTTGACATAATTTCTTTATAGACATTTTTGAAAACAAGTGGGAAAAACCAATGGAAACATTTTGCCGGTTGTTATCGTAAAGATTCTTTTCCATCTTGATAAATGTTTTCAAGAAAACAGTGATGTTAACTTGAAGCGGGTCAGTACTAGAACTAGGCGTAGCAAAAGACCTCTCCCGATCCAGTAGTAGGCAGAATCCATTAATCCAGGTGGTGATAAAAGCAGTGCGTGCTTCACGGATTAGTTCGCAATGTTGATTATGCAGCTCTAGCTGTGACAGATTTTCCAGAAAATCGATGCTCTTCGTAAAATCCAATTTCTCGAGTTCGCCTGTTTGTCGGATTTGCTGAATCGCAAGACTTTCTTCACTGGGAATAATGAGTTGATCGAACATACACATCACTGATAAAATCTGAGCCTCAATCAGGCTGGTGAGCATCGACTTTCCTAAATCGGATGAAGTGGCCAAATCCCAAAAATCGCCAGACAACAAGAGCACATCAATCAATCTGTTTTCTTGAGCTGGTCGCTCTGAAGTGTTTGGACCAAGGCTGCATATTTTGTTCATGAGAATTTGGATCAATTCCGGATCGCCGAGTTGAAAGAAGCTGCTCACAACCGCTACGATGACATGCTTGATGGGCCCAGGTGCGTGCAGATTGCACGAAGGTAAAGCACGGAACAATTCCTGGTAGAGGTGCATGCAAGAAGGTATTCCTCCAAATCTGATCCGCCTCCGGAGGTCGACAACCAAACGGCACTGTTCGTAAGGATCCAGATGAGGGAAAAGTGTGGTGAAACCAGCGATTCGTTGAGCACTGGCAGTTTTCGGATCTGCTTCACAGTCGACAACAAAATTGGAGTACGAATCAATATCCTTTTGTCCGAGGCTAGCAATAAAGGACGCCTCGAGTTTAGGAAGGACGAAGGCAACACGGTCCATAATTTGGAATGCACCGTCTGAACAGCGGCGATCCCTGAGGTAGCCAGCAAGGTTAACGATAAATTCCATCTGATTCGACAGTCGAATCGGAGATATCATTTTCAACACCAAACGTGAACAAGCGGCCCATCCTAAAGAACATGAAAATTATCATCAGAGGCTGTTTGAATTAGAATATGAAAATGTTTACTCGTACCGCTGACTCGACACTCAAATTCGGCTATTAATTGAGCCACCCCATTGCTGCGAATCCCTTCGTAACAAAGGCTTTGGGATTCTCCGCATAGCTCTGCATTTCGGAAATCCGTACTCATAAGTTCCAGTAACTGAAGTCCTTCTTGTCGGGCTCGAAGAAAGATGCAAAGATGCAAAAGACGATAGGTGCGCTCTCCTGGAGCGCAGGTAGAATCCATAAATACCGCCAGCGGATCCTCGCAGCAAAAGGAAATAATTCGACGTAGAGTTTCTATCGTCTTTTCGCGACTCGCGGTATGCAGCTGGCGTTCCATTTGGTCCAATAAGTCGTCAAACGCATAGAGGCATTTGATGCGAAATGACTAATGTCTCGGCCATATCACAAGAACTGGTTGCTTCTGATAACAATGCGGATCACGGTCGCCATTTTCATTTCTTTCTTCTTGGTTAGCGATGTGACATCTCGATTTCAGCTGGAAATCGCTTACGATCTGGTTAGTGTCGACTAGAATTCTTTTAAACGGCAATAACGTATTGCTAGAACTGATCCAATGCTCCATCTGGACTGCGCCGATACACGTTTCTTCTCTTGATGAGTCGGTCGACATCTCCGGCTGACTCATGATGGCCAAGTGAACGTCAAGCAAGTTACCGCTCAACAAGAGCCGGGAAAGAAAAACATGCATCGTGCCCTCTCAAACCAAAAAAGCTGAGGTCCGTCAATGGATACTCGTTCTCTAATAGAAATGCGAGCATATCCACTGATACTTTCTGGTGCAACTTGTTGGTATTTATTGGATTTTCTACGCAGTCACGAACATCAGTGCCTGGGGGAAAAATAATAATTTTGGTCTAAAGCCACATTACTTATAATCCAAATTTTGTTATAGTACTTGATGAATATTCCAGGAACGTCTGATAACGATCAATATTGGCTACTTTCAAGTCGAAATGTAACTGGCGGGAGACATCGTGGGTCAAAACCATAGGCGAAGGTTGCAAAACTGCTTCAACTAGAATAATAAATTAGTATTAAATATGATATAATCGCCAGTGTACAGTAACAGATACCCGCAGATACCTCCTACCTTGCAAGTTGAGCGCATCCGTGTTACAACTGATTGGCTGGTTAACTTCAGTTCCAGTCTCTGAAACGGTAGGTATTTCCGGACAGTCAGAGTTTGGCCTTTGCGTAACTTGACTAAAATGTGTGAACCAGGGGTTGATCGAAGCTCGAATTTCAGTTAACAATTGAAGAACGTCTGGGATGACGAGCGTTGATAACGTCTGCGGTATTTTTGTAACATAAAACGCATTTTTCCAGACAAAGTTGATATCACCAAAGTCGCTCTCCATCCAGATGTGATGGGTTCTAATTCGTGTTCACAACTGGAACGGAAAGCCGTCAAAAAGTGACAGTGGTTACTACCTTTTTCAAATTCAAAATATTTGGCAGTTGAACCATGATCGATCTTTAGTCGCTCACCAAGGTATCCATTTTGAACGGGAAGTTGAAGAATCGTTACAGCAGCACATATTCCTGAATAAAAACAAAAAAAGTTACAGAAATTGTTTATCAAATTTGGTTATTCTATATTTAATTAGTGTGAGTCTATTTATTACCTTGCTCTAATCCTAATTCACAAAGACATTTGTAGTGCCCCCCTGAATCATATACAGCATTAATTTGTCAATGCAGACTTCCACATTGTCACTGTCAAGATTCTCAACAAGCCAGCCAAGTTGCAGGTGGTACAATGCTTGCACAGAAATGTCAGCAAGAGTTGTGTGGATAAAGTTTGTCGGGTGTAGGACTGCTGATATTTTAGAACCATCAATTTGCCATGCATTTTTTACATTCGAGTCCACAACAACATTCAGTCCCTTGCCATGAGGTGCAGGCTCAGAGATACTCTTAAGTTTTTCAACATCCTTTGAATAACATTATTAAAAATAAAAAATAGATTAGTACGTTATCTGTGCAACTGCATACATTCATGAGATGTAATAATTATGATACAAAATACAATAACTAACCTCCACAGAAAAAGGCACTTGGAGATTTCCTAATCCTTGAGTTTCGAGGGCATGTAAAACTTCTCCATTCAATTGCTGTCCCCATGCGAATTTACCAAAATCTGAATCTTGATTTTTCAGCTGCAATGCCGTGATGAGACGGTTTCGGTCGACCATGTTACAACTGATTACTGCGACAAAAAATTGAATCTAGGTTAAAAAATATAGTTAATAAAAAGTTTCTGGGGGATTCTCCAGAGTTGGAAATGCATCAGTCAAAAAATATTTTTAAAATAAGAATAAGAGAGAGAGACCACAAAAAAATCTGTCTCTTTCAGACAAGAGGAAAGAAGAAGAAAAAAAGGGCCCGCCCGGTGCGATACGGGCCATCGCTTATTGTGCCATCGCTATAGTTCCGTTACACGCGGATGCCAAACTTTGAACTTTTCGGTTCGTTCGTTTTCTTTTTCTTTCTTTCTTTCTCTAAGATCTTTTCTTTGGTGGGGGGAGTATAGCCAACCCAGGAGTTGACCATACAAGTTTTTTGGCGATAATCATCTCGTTTTGCTGTTCCATCCTAATGAGAGCCATCGGCTTCTCTCTTTCCCGGGAAAAATCAAAAAAAGAAAAATAACTAAATGGAATTAAAAAGCCGGTTCCGATGGTAGGAGGCGTTGTCTATTGCTCCTTTTTTTTCTCCTTCTCTCCGTGACGGGGTTTTTAAAAAAGCATAAAAATAAAAATAAAAATCTACAAGACAAAAAAAAGAAGAAGAAGAACCTTGGCGTGACACGCAGATCCTCGAATCCGCGCCCGTTCTCCGAGGTGCTTGTCATGCCACAAGACTCGGCTCTTTTTTCTCTCTCTCCCCTCTTATTCTTAACGAGGCGACGGGTTTAACTTTCAAAAGAAAAGACGACGATTGGAATCTTCTTCTTCTTTTGATGGCAGAGCCAATGAGCTGCTGCTGCTGCTCTTGCGACTCAAAGTCGGAAAGAAAAAAAAAAGACAAACAATTAAAAACAAGCTCGGCCGTGGCCGAAGAGTCGCCCAGTGCCGTGCTGCCGTTCCGGCCCAGCGCTTCCAGCCGCTTCTCCGTGGCCGCCAGATCGCGCCGCAGCGAACACACCTCCGACCATTGATCCAGAGCTGCCCGTCTCTGCTGGAAGGCCGTCTCTGATCGACGCCGACGATCATGAAGGGCTTCCAACCACCTCCGCACTTGGTTCAAAGCTATTTATTCCGGCCGGAATACAAAAAAATTTCAATTCCTTTAAACGACAGCTGGAATTTGATTATTACCTGCGTTGACGGCCGTCAAAATGTGGCCGGGCCGTGAGTCTAGGGTGCCCAGATTTTTCAGGGCCGTCAGTTTCTCCAGTAGGACTTCGCCATCTTGTAGGGCCAGCCGGAGGCTCTCGAGCGCCGATTTGCGACTCTCTTCTATTCTAGTGCGTAGCCGCTTGATGCTGTCGACGTCCGACGGCAAGGTGGACGTGGCGGCCGACTCCCGGTCCAAGCTGGCCAGCTTGTCGATGACATCCTCAGCGTGACTATGGGAAATACGAAATAATAAAAAATGGGGCTCACTCGTTATGTAAAATATACAAAAATTCGTGAGGGATTTTGGAGAGTTTCAAGAGGAAAGTTCCCGTACATGAACCAAGCGGAATTTCGGACGGACAGGCTTTTGTTGCCGCTCATGTTCAGCACCAGTACCCCACCCTGCTGCTGCACTTGAACCCGTCGTCAAGCTTGAAATGAGCCCGGTATATATATAGACCATATGTTAATTAGATGGTGTCTATAGGCTACAACTTGAAAACGTTTGGAGGGGAAATAATTTGGTTGAAAGACAATTTTGCACAGCCCCCACGCACTTCAAAAAATGTGATGCTCCTACTCCTAGGTCATAGGATTTCTGGTGACTGACTCATTTCAATGGGTCCCGACTGCTGCAGTTCCAGCAGCAGCTCTCAATTTTTGCGACGCTATAGAACAGCAAACTGGTCGTTTTGAGACGGGAAAGAAAAAATAACTCGTCCCGGTTTAAAAATAGAAAATCCTTAAAAACTCGGAAAGCAAATTTTATTTTATTTTATTTTTTTCAAAAGGACCCGCACAGTCTTGGACCGGTGCCCGGAAGAGAATAACGAAAACAACATTCGGGGACCTGTATAACTCCCACAAGAATTCGGCCACATTTAATTTATCCACTTGAGTTAATTGTTTTTTTAATCAACGAATTTGAAAAAATTACAATCGATTTGAATCACCCGCAAAAATGCAAATAAAATAATAAAATTTTATGTTAGCTAATAAATCAGTCGTCTCGTTTACTGTTTACGGGAGGAGGGGTCATAAGTCTCTTTTATGATGTCTCACGCGCTGAGAGAGAGTTGACTGATGACGTAATTGAGGCCATAAATTTGATTCAATTATATATACCTGTGAAAGGCGACGTTGTACTCGAGGATGACCCTGCGTTGTTCCAGGAAAGAATTCAAATCCTTCCAGGCCTGGCCCAAAGATTCGGCCATGGCCGCGTAGACCTCGGCCCTGGGTCGTTGACTGGCAATCAGCTGGTCGGCCTGTTTCAATAATTCTTCCACCGGACTCTGCTTGCTCTTTAAACATCACCATATATCAAAACGCCATTTGAATTTGATGTCTCAATTATTATCGACTATCGACTTTTGATGTACCTGAAGCTTCTTGAGAACGTCCTGGTGGGCCATGAGAAGATCGGATGACGTCACGAAGCAATCGCCCATCCTCGTCATGTCCGGGCTCATTTCCAGCACCTGCAATTCCAGCCATTCTTTGCTCTGGAAAAGGAAAGACAACCCAGAAAGTAGAACATAAGTTCAAGAGAGACAGAATGTAGCCAAGCGTGAATCAACAAACACGATCGATGTATACAGAAAAAACCAGAAGGAGGTACCGACATGAGCACGACGGTCTTATCCTCAAGAAAGAAAAATACAAGACGAACAGGCGCTATCTCTTCAACAGATGGGAATGCCATACCCATATAGGACGGAATCGGGATCATCAGTTTTGGGGATCGACTCGGAACGCGATAAACGGTTCCGTCCATCCATCCGAAACGTGAAGAATAGACACGAATGTTGACGCCCATTACACACAGCTAGGCGAGATGGTGCTGCTGGGGCTGGGCTGGCTGCACGCGAGAGTTATTCCATTAAAGTGACATCGCAGCACAGCAGAGACGATAATAAATCCTCGTTTGCGCGTGCGACTGTGTGCGCATCGGCGTAACGAGAATAACAAACGTTCAGAAAAGCAGGGGACTGTTGTGCAAGCGCTTGACTGCTTCATCTGCTTAGCATCATTATCGTCAACATTCCCCCCCACCCCCACTCACTCCCCAGCAGCAGAAGCAATTCTGGAACGCGCAACTGGTATATAATCTCTCCGAGCTAAGTTCTTTTTTTTTTCAACAGTTATTACAGTCTAACTATTTGGGGTCGGTGTTAAAATGCCCAGCACTGGAACAGTCAAAACATTTTTATTTTTTTTAAGAAAAGAAAAAAAAAGGTTTTTTTTTTCATGCGCTTAAATTTCAATTTTTGAAAATTAAAATAAAGCGAAACTGTAGTTGGAGGACATTTTGAATTGCTCCAATGGGTAATCATTCCACGTCCACTCGACCAGATAACCCAAACGCATCGCTCGGCAAACGTCTGGAATGTCCTCCGACAAATTCTGGAGCGACGGCCAAACATCAGAAAATTCGCATAGTTACACAGTGGCATCATCAACATCAGAGACACGAGACCTCGAATGATTTTCTATTCTGGAAGAATCACAAGCATTTTCGCGTGGTACTACATATATACACCGGGGTCCGTGTGTTGTGCTTACATGTTAGATATATTTCCTTGTTATTACGTGTTCTCCCACCCCACCCGTTTCCGTTCTACTCAACATTCCCCCCTCGCTCCTCTTGTGTTTTAGTTGGAGTTTATTTTGATTTCTATTTCGGGATTGGGGGCGCCCCTAGGAGGAGGAGAGCCCCCACAAGAGCCGGAGAAAGTTATGCGCCACTGGAACACAAGAAGAAGAAGAAGAAGAAAAATCTCTGCGCCTCTATACACTCGAAGACGGATGACTTTGACGCCAGCATCCACTTGATATGTAATATCCAACAAACGTCCTAAATTTGAACTGAGTTCACATGTATGCAGCGAGGCTGCTGCTGGATGCTGGGCAACATGCCTGCTGGATAGCAAAATGATTTGAATTTTGTCACCTGGAGGAGGGCGACGACAATGCGAGTGGCGCCGCTTTGGACGGCGATGGTCGAAATGGTCGTCGTCGCTGGCGGATGGGACGACAAGGTCGAGCCGGACGATCGCTGCTGCTGCTGCCGCTGGAGCGAATGCTGGGCCGCCGACGACGCTTGGGGAACACCGGCTTCCGCCATGTCACAAATTTATTTTCGTTTTTATTTTCTTCAACACTTCGTCGTGGGTTTTTTGCGGATGATAATTTATCCGCCAGTTGAAAAGAAAAAAATTGGGAACCAACCACACCCAGCGTGATATTTCCGTACGGCCCGGCACTCACGCAACTGCTGGGCCAAAGTCGAGAGAGTCACGGGGGAGGCCGGGAGGGGGGAAATGTGGATTGAGGGGGAGGCGAGAGGAAAGAGAAAAAAAAAACCAACAATAAAAATCTCCCCGCGTCCAGACTCCGTGCCAGTCGGGGAGGAACTGGCCGCCTCTCTCGGGCCGGCACCGCTTCTGGCCGCCCCTGATGCCCGCGCGCGCGACCACAAGGAAAGGAAGAAGGAAAAATAAAAAGCTTGACACGTTCTATTAATAGACGAAGCGCCGAGAGAGACGCACTGTACACAACACGTAGACATTAACAACTAGACTATCTTCTTTTGTATAGATTTCAGACTCGGCCTGTGCGCATGTTGTTGGCAGACTCTTTTGATTGGGTTGGGCTGTCACGATGCGTCCGTTGGGGTTTCACGCGGAGGGAAAACAATAGCACTGGCTGGTGGCTTTGTCGAAATCTCAACTGTTGGAACTCTTAAACGAGATTAATGAATGCCGCTCATACCAGGCCCAAATACGTATTACTACCTAATGATGATTTAGTTTGGTTAGACCATTCCAGGTGATCGGCGACCCAATTGCTTAAGCTTAGGTCGGCTTAAGGTTGTACAAGGTAATCGAAATGAGTCCTCCAGTTGTTGTTTTAAAAAAAAGGACATTATAGAGACGTTGGACGAGTATAGTTTCGGTGGTTAATGAGTTTCCGTGTGTTGACAGGCGACATGCAGGGTAGGATCGCGCGGATGTAGAATAGGGAGGATGAATCTTTAGCGGTTAACGGGTTAAGGTCAAAATGTCAAGATTCATTGAGAATATTCTATTCCGTCACAGCTGGATTTGATTCGACAATATTTACCGAGAAATTGAACCGGAGAGCATCCATAACTTCCTCGTTTTTATTTTTGTCAAACAATTCGTAAAATAGTTAAAAGATTTGATACTTTTGAAATATTGCTATTTCCCGAATGTTATTTTCCTCATTAATATGAACAAAGTTCACGCCAAACATCATTGCTTCGCCCAATTAGATTGAAATTGACTTGGCTACTCTATTTTAATGTCTATTTTGGATGTCTTATCTTCAAACGCCATCTAGCGATAGCCTTACAAAGCCTTTAAAATGCGTAAACAAGGAGAAAACGTTGAACTGATTAACAAAGTTCAAACTCACTTCAACGGTTGAAGTGACTGCGTGACTGATAAAATAACCGACAACTGGACTCTTGGACTGCCTCCCAAGATAAGAAAACACAGCAGAACTCAGAAACGTTTCGCCAATGCAACTCGTGCGTATAACTTTAAAGAACGAAGGCGGGAAAAGTCTTGGAAATTTCGGATAAACTATACTTTTACCCCTTTTCTAGTAGTGGTTTGCCGAATGCCCCTAAGAGGGTACTACTGCATGTATATAGGCCTACGAGGTACGAAGGGCCTAGTACAGTACCCTACCTACGAATCCATTTTTGCTATTTTTAAAAAAGATTGTCTGAGTTTGGTCTCGATCTTTCATCCCATCGCACGTTTAGTCAGTCGCTCAACTATACTACATCACACATACTTAATCTAGTTATAAATAATGATTAATTAAAATAACCGCTAGATTTCCCGATCAATTTTTTCACAAGTCTGGCCAAGCCCAGACGAGCCCAGACAAGATTAATTCAGTCAAGGGCGTCAAGGGCAACCCTCGGCCTCAATCGTCATCCACTAATAAATAAGGCCTACTACCGTGGTAATAGTACGTCACGATTGCGTACTATTACCGAATTCCCTTCGTACGAGTATCTTCGTATCGCTTCGTATGGAAATGGAGGGGTAGGAAATTTCTTTGTGGACACCCCTACGAAGACGGTACTACTTACTACGCAGCACTCATGTCAACACCCAGAACAACGAGTTCAAATTCAAATGACATTTTTTAGGTGCCATTGAGAAATCGAATCGCCTAGATGTGTTCCGTTACCTTACAGTCCAGTGCCGCGCTAGTAGAAGAGTCGAAACTGACAATCATGGGGATCCAGCTTCCTCATCTCGATACTATAGCCAACACTTTCCTGCTCGGAAAACATGGCAGAGCACTAACTGGGATGCCTGACTCTCTCTCGGCAACAGCAGCTAAGGTATAACGGGTGGAAAATGGTCATTTCCGGATTCCGGCTGGAAGGTTATAATAAGCAGATAGCAAAAAAAAAAAAAAAAAAAAAGAAAATAATAACAAATAAGAAAAGTTAACTAGTTTATTTCTGAAGGGTTTTAGCTTTCTTTTTCAGGGCTTTGCCTTTTGCTTTTAAATTCGTTTAAATTAATTGCATGATCTTGCAGATTTTTGGCCCTTGCCACCATCTTGAGCCCTGTAGTTTTCAGTAGATTGGCGAACCCATCTTCGTACTCTGACTTTTGAGTCTTGCGCTTGGCAAGCAGTTTGCCATCCATGTACGTTTTTTCCGGTCCGGTGCTTCGGTCGCGCCATCAGAGTTCATCAATTCCCGTTCGGTTTCCGTCGCTTTATTAGCCGAGTCTTCGGTATCGAAATGAAGTGGCTAATTTGAAAGCTAATTCAACGCAACCTCAGAATGAGACCCTATCGGAGGAGCTGAAACGCTTCAAAGACCTAAACAGCCAATTAAGTATCCGTAATTTGGAACTGGTAGGCAAAAACTCTTTGCTAGAAGATAAAAATGAGACCCTGGTGAAGGTGGCTAAAGATTTCCGAGCAAAACTCGAGCGACTAGAAAAAGTGATTCAAGATGTATGGGAAAATCATTATGCAGTTTTGGAATCAGCGTTGAAATCGGGTCAAAGAGAAAATCTTTAGTCTCCTCCGATAGGGTCTCATTCTGAGGTTGCGTTGTATCAGCTTTCAAATTGGCCACTTCATTTTGAAGCTGTAATTCGGTGTCTGCCCACGTCGAGACATTGCTAAGCTGAACTGCTTTCTCCTTCTTGAGCTCGTCGATTTGAGAATCGGATGCAGTTAACTCTGTTTTTAATTGAGTTATATTCGACTGAAGGAGATCGATTGCAACTTGTCGTTCTTCGGCTAATATTCTGGATTCTTCCGCGGACAGGATAGCAGCATCGCGTGCCTCGGAAATTCGTTGATTTTCCCCCTTCAGCTGTTCTGTTGTTCTCTTCATTTCAGTCAAATCAGTTAAAAAAAGGTTAAAATCCTGTTTGTGGATATCCTCGACTCTCTGATCTGCCATCTTTTTGTCCTGTGTGATGGACTCTAAATTCATTTCCTTTTCTTCCAGCAGTTTCTGCTGGATAATCAACTGAACTTTCAACTCTGTTAACTCTTTGGTTAGTTTTGATTCTGTCTCGTTGAAGTCGGATTGACTGGTCGAAGCCATATTTCTCGTAGTAGCCAACTTCAGAATTAGCTCGTCGTTTTTCAACGAGGTTTTCTGTAATTTCTGGTTCAGTTCGTTTGTCACAGCCGTCAGTCGCTGTATTTCCACACATTTTAAACTCAACTCAGTAGCTGACGTCTCCAAATCGATTTTCAGTTTCGAATTGTCATCTTTGATTTTCTTAATTGTTTCATCTGATGAATCCGGTTTCTCTTCATTTTGTGGCTGGAATTTCCGGCCATCTGATTCGCACTCGGGTAAGGCAGTTAGGCCTTCTTCAGAAAAAGACTCAGGTATTAAGACAGTGTCAGGTAAGGTAGTGTCAGGTAAAACAATGTCAGGTAAGGTAGTGTCAGGTAAAACAGTGTCGGGTAAGGCAGAGACTTGGTCAGGTTTCCACATAATATTAGGTAGGGGTAATATTATGCGGGTCTGGCCAGTTTGCTCTTGCATCAGGTTTGTTGCCGAAACCCGATTTTGGGAAGGTTCCTCATTAGATTCTGGTTCAATTTCTGTTTCGGTAACAGATTCAAAATATTCGACCATTTCAAACCAGATCCAATCAAGAATGGCGTGAATGCATGCGATGAATGCAAGAACGACATTTAAGACTTGAACCATTTTTGTAAATATTTCAACAGCACGAATATAGTCAGTAGTAATAGTCAGTGGTCAGACTTTACTTATTATAGACTCAATAACCATGTAGCCTTTGTCCCTTCCTTATATAGACTCCGACTAATAAAGAACTTACGCAACAGCACAATCGGCCTATTTTTTTGCGAATATTTCTATTTTCAATGTAATTATCTCAAACTTTTTAATCGTTAATGAAATCAGCGGAATTAATCAAATAATATTCAAGAGAATTTATGACGATAAAGTTAATTTTGAAGTTTATATCGACGATTTGAAATCATGGATTTAGGTATTCGAAGAGCGACTAGTGCGCACCCTAGTGGTTGTCGTCCTGAAGTCGTCCTCATCGTCATCATTATCATCGCTTGAGCAACAAGGTCCGCCAAGCACTCCCGAAACACCGATCACGGTTGGGCTTTCGGACATTTTGAAATGGAAGGAGGAGCTGTCTGCAGTAAGGGTTTCGTGGATTACATCGTCAGACAGGGTATAGAAACCATAAATTTATAAAAGAAATTTCTAATTGATTGTATTTTTAAATTGTAGATGAGGTGGCTAGAGGATCAATTTAATCATCTTATTCCAAATAACAATAGTAATGTAGTTGCTGAATTTGGGAAGGGAGGTCATTGAGATTGGTTGTTTGGATAATAAAATGTTAGGCTCATTTGCTTTCGTTATTATTTTATTATTTTATTCGTTAAATTCCTTGGGAACGTGTCTAAAGGGGTCTTGTCGAACAACTTCAGTCCAGGATTACTGTTAAATCTCTCCAACTAGTACCTTCTCACTGCTCAGTATTATATTATTGAAAAATCCTACAAATATCTCAACTAATCATTGTTGTTTGTTAAAAGATGATGATGATGAATTGCATAACAGGTCACATATGATGAGCCACATGACGATGATGTAGAACATGAAACAAATAAAAATGTTCTTTCCATTAATGATGTGAACACTGCCTAGATACTTCATATTCAAATATTTAAGAAAAGGCCTTAGAATTATAAAATTTTCAGAACACGACTTGAAGACTAAAGAGTAAAGACAAGTGCATTTTCGTACATGCATAGGCCTATGTTTATTTTTAACATCTTCATTTTGTTTTAACCTAATTGTGTCCTCTTATGTAAACATTAGAAATAACCTCGTTTATTTGCTTTAATTTTTCAACGCAAATCATCAGGGAGTCCGGATTAATTAGTAAATGTCGTTAACTTCTTGGTATAATGTATAGTATATTGTATAATGAATGTATTTTGATTATAAGCCGAATATTTTTTTTTTATATATATTTTCTCCGTGTTTGAGTGTTTTACAGCTTTTTACGAACCAAATTCCGCCAAATTCTATCATAAATTGATATGTAAGCAAGTCTGCCGTTGTAAACTGATCTCCATAGTTTATTACTAGACCCATCTCTATATATTCTTCTATTGTTAGATACTGTGTCATGTGTCTGTTCTCCCACCAGATAAAATTTCTAATTTATGGATCAACATTGGCATTCCCAGTTTGAATGCATCTGTAAGTTATATAATTAAAGTGCTATGTATTATATTACACAGCATAGATGCTTAACAAGTATATTATAAGATCAAATATTATAGTCTAAGTCTCTTTTAAAAAATGCAACGATTAACCTATAGACTCATTATCTGCTTGCCATTCCAAAATGTCCGTTATATAATACAAAAGATAAGAGTAGTACTATTTATACATTATTCATGAAAGTGGCCACTTTGAGAATATTATTAGTTTATTACCATTCAAGGTCGCATTATAATGCTGCTGAGTTTTAACGGATATAATAAGCTGCTGGTTTTACAAAAGAATGGGGGAAGACGTCCAAGGACTTTTTACCCGACATTGAAACGCCAAGAGAGAAATAATAAATGAGAAAAAATCCATATATAATAAAAGAACAAGCTTTTGGGGGAGGAGCTTATTCATGTCACAAGGGGGAGGAGCTTATCCTGCCCAAACATGCCCAAACAAATCACCACCAGATGTCGTCGCCGTGATGACGCAATCTTTGATGTCCCAACCATGACGCAACAACCAGCATCACCACCAGATGTCTATAGCATCGCAGTGATAACGAAATCTTCAAGTAAGATAGTCACTGGGCAGATTTCCCACGATAAAATCTATTACGGGTAGATGATTAAGCTACAGAAAAGCGAATAGCAAAAGAGTTCGAATTTACGCTAGACCAAAGTTCCCCAGATTTGACCGGGGCTCAGGTTACTCGTAAGGTAATAATCAAAAGAATTGTGATGTGTGTGTTGTTCATCTGATTAGTCGCCAGCGTAGTTCGTGCCATCAATATTCAATTTCTTTTTGTAGATATTCTATGATACTAAATAGCTTAAACTCAAATGTCACATGTTCAAAGCGCGCGCTTATCGTATTATATATATTGTATTCACTTAGAACAACCTGAGGTCTGCAGTGAATCTTGTCATGAAGGTAACAGCAATGCTATACTTTCCCTGATGAGAAACATTGGAAAAGATTGATATGCTTTTCTGGTTCAAAAGAAGGAGACGCTAATGGAGAAAAGAGTGAGCGAGTGTCTAGATGAGATAAGAACAGTCTCATCAGCTCATTAGAAACGGAAAAGCAACTAACTGCAATAAAAAACGGACGACACACTGAAACTGTCCACGAACAAAACATCATGCTCCGGTAGAGATTTCTTAATCCAACGATGCGCTATAAAATAACCTGCGCAAGCCTGGGCTATTAGAGAAGAATTACTTTTAAAATTTACGATTTTAGAAAACTGCGAGCCTTTCTGTATCGCGCATTTTTGAATTGTGCGCGCAAATGAGTGTATTAAGACGCGCACGCTATTTATTGAGAGTGTGCGCGCGCATTTGCGCTTTGGCACAATCGCAATTTAGGGACTCCCGGTTATACCCCGTCTGAACTGTCTGATTTGAATAGACAGTAGACACAACACAGTGGGAGCTGTACTCTGTAGGTCTGTAGTCTATGTTTCTTTTTCAGTAATAATTATCTGTAATTGGAAATTATTTTCACGAATTAATGAGAAACCGAAGAAACAAATGCACAAAAATCTTCCAGTAATTTAGTCTACATTCTTGCCACTTCGTTTGGATATACACGTAGGTATAGTGATATTATATTTATTCGTTTTATGAGCTAATTGTCTATGATTTTTATTAACTATTTTTTTTAACCTAGATTCAATTTTTTGTCGCAGTAATCAGTTGTAACATGGTCGACCGAAACCGTCTCATCACGGCATTGCAGCTGAAAAATCAAGATTCAGATTTTGGTAAATTCGCATGGGGACAGCAATTGAATGGAGAAGTTTTACATGCCCTCGGAACTCAAGGATTAGGAAATCTCCAAGTGCCTTTTTCTGTGGAGGTTAGTTATTGTATTTTGTATCATAATTATTACATCTCATGAATGTATGCAGTTGCACAGATAACGTACTAATCTATTTTTAATTTTTAATAATGTTATTCAAAGGATGTTGAAAAACTTAAGAGTATCTCTGAGCCTGCACCTCATGGCAAGGGACTGAATGTTGTTGTGGACTCGAATGTAAAAAATGCATGGCAAATTGATGGTTCTAAAATATCAGCAGTCCTACACCCGACAAACTTTATCCACACAACTCTTGCTGACATTTCTGTGCAAGCATTGTACCACCTGCAACTTGGCTGGCTTGTTGAGAATCTTGACAGTGACAATGTGGAAGTCTGCATTGACAAATTAATGCTGTATATGATTCAGGGGGGCACTACAAATGTCTTTGTGAATTAGGATTAGAGCAAGGTAATAAATAGACTCACACTAATTAAATATAGAATAACCAAATTTGATAAACAATTTCTGTAACTTTTTTTGTTTTTATTCAGGAATATGTGCTGCTGTAACGATTCTTCAACTTCCCGTTCAAAATGGATACCTTGGGGAGCGACTAAAGATCGATCATGGTTCAACTGCCAAATATTTTGAATTTGAAAAAGGTAGTAACCACTGTCACTTTTTGACGGCTTTCCGTTCCAGTTGTGAACACGAATTAGAACCCATCACATCTGGATGGAGAGCGACTTTGGTGATATCAACTTTGTCTGGAAAAATGCGTTTTATGTTACAAAAATACCGCAGACGTTATCAACGCTCGTCATCCCAGACGTTCTTCAATTGTTAACTGAAATTCGAGCTTCGATCAACCCCTGGTTCACACATTTTAGTCAAGTTACGCAAAGGCCAAACTCTGACTGTCCGGAAATACCTACCGTTTCAGAGACTGGAACTGAAGTTAACCAGCCAATCAGTTGTAACACGGATGCGCTCAACTTGCAAGGTAGGAGGTATCTGCGGGTATCTGTTACTGTACACTGGCGATTATATCATATTTAATACTAATTTATTATTCTAGTTGAAGCAGTTTTGCAACCTTCGCCTATGGTTTTGACCCACGATGTCTCCCGCCAGTTACATTTCGACTTGAAAGTAGCCAATATTGATCGTTATCAGACGTTCCTGGAATATTCATCAAGTACTATAACAAAATTTGGATTATAAGTAATGTGGCTTTAGACCAAAATTATTATTTTTCCCCCAGGCACTGATGTTCGTGACTGCGTAGAAAATCCAATAAATACCAACAAGTTGCACCAGAAAGTATCAGTGGATATGCTCGCATTTCTATTAGAGAACGAGTATCCATTGACGGACCTCAGCTTTTTTGGTTTGAGAGGGCACGATGCATGTTTTTCTTTCCCGGCTCTTGTTGAGCGGTAACTTGCTTGACGTTCACTTGGCCATCATGAGTCAGCCGGAGATGTCGACCGACTCATCAAGAGAAGAAACGTGTATCGGCGCAGTCCAGATGGAGCATTGGATCAGTTCTAGCAATACGTTATTGCCGTTTAAAAGAATTCTAGTCGACACTAACCAGATCGTAAGCGATTTCCAGCTGAAATCGAGATGTCACATCGCTAACCAAGAAGAAAGAAATGAAAATGGCGACCGTGATCCGCATTGTTATCAGAAGCAACCAGTTCTTGTGATATGGCCGAGACATTAGTCATTTCGCATCAAATGCCTCTATGCGTTTGACGACTTATTGGACCAAATGGAACGCCAGCTGCATACCGCGAGTCGCGAAAAGACGATAGAAACTCTACGTCGAATTATTTCCTTTTGCTGCGAGGATCCGCTGGCGGTATTTATGGATTCTACCTGCGCTCCAGGAGAGCGCACCTATCGTCTTTTGCATCTTTGCATCTTTCTTCGAGCCCGACAAGAAGGACTTCAGTTACTGGAACTTATGAGTACGGATTTCCGAAATGCAGAGCTATGCGGAGAATCCCAAAGCCTTTGTTACGAAGGGATTCGCAGCAATGGGGTGGCTCAATTAATAGCCGAATTTGAGTGTCGAGTCAGCGGTACGAGTAAACATTTTCATATTCTAATTCAAACAGCCTCTGATGATAATTTTCATGTTCTTTAGGATGGGCCGCTTGTTCACGTTTGGTGTTGAAAATGATATCTCCGATTCGACTGTCGAATCAGATGGAATTTATCGTTAACCTTGCTGGCTACCTCAGGGATCGCCGCTGTTCAGACGGTGCATTCCAAATTATGGACCGTGTTGCCTTCGTCCTTCCTAAACTCGAGGCGTCCTTTATTGCTAGCCTCGGACAAAAGGATATTGATTCGTACTCCAATTTTGTTGTCGACTGTGAAGCAGATCCGAAAACTGCCAGTGCTCAACGAATCGCTGGTTTCACCACACTTTTCCCTCATCTGGATCCTTACGAACAGTGCCGTTTGGTTGTCGACCTCCGGAGGCGGATCAGATTTGGAGGAATACCTTCTTGCATGCACCTCTACCAGGAATTGTTCCGTGCTCTACCTTCGTGCAATCTGCACGCACCTAGGCCCATCAAGCATGTCATCGTAGCGGTTGTGAGCAGCTTCTTTCAACTCGGCGATCCGGAATTGATCCAAATTCTCATGAACAAAATATGCAGCCTTGGTCCAAACACTTCAGAGCGACCAGCTCAAGAAAACAGATTGATTGATGTGCTCTTGTTGTCTGGCGATTTTTGGGATTTGGCCACTTCATCCGATTTAGGAAAGTCGATGCTCACCAGCCTGATTGAGGCTCAGATTTTATCAGTGATGTGTATGTTCGATCAACTCATTATTCCCAGTGAAGAAAGTCTTGCGATTCAGCAAATCCGACAAACAGGCGAACTCGAGAAATTGGATTTTACGAAGAGCATCGATTTTCTGGAAAATCTGTCACAGCTAGAGCTGCATAATCAACATTGCGAACTAATCCGTGAAGCACGCACTGCTTTTATCACCACCTGGATTAATGGATTCTGCCTACTACTGGATCGGGAGAGGTCTTTTGCTACGCCTAGTTCTAGTACTGACCCGCTTCAAGTTAACATCACTGTTTTCTTGAAAACATTTATCAAGATGGAAAAGAATCTTTACGATAACAACCGGCAAAATGTTTCCATTGGTTTTTCCCACTTGTTTTCAAAAATGTCTATAAAGAAATTATGTCAACTAATACTCGATCTTTACAAGATAGATTCAGTGACCCAGCCCTGTTTGAAAATTGTTTCTTCGTGCTTTACTGTGTACAGGGACCTAAACCGTCAATTTGTTGGAGAAGATGTAATTTCACTACTGGCGCCTACTATAAAACTTGTCGTGAAAATTGCCAAATGTCTTTTCTGGCTCGGGGACGACGTGTCGTTGGAAACATTTTGCCAGAAGATATGCACCAGCGTCCCATTGAACAAAGAAAATCTATTGGTGAAAAAAATCGTCTCCTGTAGCAGCGTTTGGCCGCTAGCCTGCACATCTCCTCCCAGTCTGGCCACCTTTTATGTTTTCTTGGATCGGCATATCGACTACTTGAAAACTATCGAAGAGCCCGTTTTCTCGTTTGGGCAACCTTGCGCCCAGTTGCCGCAGTATCCCGAGGTGGAAGTTTTTCTCCGCTCTTCGAAGGAGAGAATGACTTATCACAGTTTGGCCAGTATTTTTCACGCGCGTAGTTTTGCTGATGAATTAACTAAAGTGTGCTTGAAGAACGGGTGGTGTAGCTTAAAAGTCCAGGCGATGGGGTCAGCCAGGAGTGCCTTCTGCGAGATCGTGAAAACACAAGACATGTATCAGATGAAGATGAAGCGATTTCAAATTGTGCAACAAGAATGATCTGAAATGCTTTCTCTACGCCATAATTTTGAAAGTAAAGCCACAGAGAGCGATCTGTCAAAAAGGTTGTCGGACATGCATCATAAGGTGGAGAATGTTTTATGCTCGGCCATGAAGTGTGATGGAAACGAACCAGAAATCATCGTTATTTCTGATTAATCTGTAACAAAGAAACTGGAGCCGCCAATAAGATTTCTTCCCCCCTCTGTACTTAGCTGATTGTTCTTTGCTAATGTTTCGAATAATTTTTAGAACCTTTTCTGTTGCTGAGCAACAAATCCAAAAGTGCAATTGTCGAGAACTGGAAATCTAATTTGGCTGTGAACTGTGATCTCTTTAAATGTTTTAAATCTGAAATAAATCTATGATATATCTATCCATACCGATAAAAGCCATATACACATGCATGTTTCTCATATTCCTTGATTCCATCGAACCGTTTTAGGCCATTTGTGAATAGTAGTAGATATGACTATAGCTCCCAGTGCTCCCACTTTGGTAAGTTTTGAGGTTTGAGCCAATTGACACCATGACATAGACAAAAGAGACCAATACCATACATAATAAGGCGATGTCAGTAATGCTAGCGCTTTTATATATAGCCTCATTTAGAGAGCATTTATATTTTTCTATTATCAAAACGCCAGCAGTTGAGACTGGAGTAAACTATCACTATTTACTTGCGCTCTGTGTTGAAATAACACGTGTTAAAACTTCATTAGCAAATAAACCTCAAGTTATCTTTTCGATTCGGTGGATATTTCAACAGAGGTGTAAGAAGGGAGGAAGAAAATGTTGACAGCAACAAACGCAATCAAAGATCATTTGGATAAAAATGAATGAACTCTCATCGATTATTTCCCAACTGTATTTTATTAGCTAGATTATACTCAAGGATGCACGGCAAACAGTGAATTGTTACGAATCAGATTATGAACACCAGGTAGACACGTATATTATTGTCAGTGGAATTAGTAGCGCTCATTAATAAACGAAGCATTTCAAGTTCCAATTGTTTTTAACAATCAACTTAGACCATTTGCAATTGTTTGCGGACCCCAAATTTTTACAACCAAAAAAACTGATAATTTCTATTGGATTGCTATCCACCAGTAAAGCTTCAATACCACGTCCCGACACCGAATTGCAGTGAGATAGCTGCAGCTTCTGGAGGTTCTGAAACCCGTAATAATTGATGGCGGCCTTCTGTAAAACCTCATCACTGAGCGTATCACAATCAGAAATGGATATGTGTTGAAGTGAAGGCGAAGATAACAGTAGAAGAAGAATGTCGGGTTGGATATCGTCATGACAAAAGAGAAACTTAAGATCCTTAAACATAGGCACTTTCTCTTTGATACACCCAAGATCTCTTTCGTTGTCAAGCGAGCCCGTTACGTTGTTAATGTGCAGCCAAGTCAAATTAGGACAAAACTCGGCTATGGTTGAAATAGGGGCTGAATCGAAATACTCCAAGCTAAGAGTCTCCAACGATTTTCCAAATGCTTCAAGTAGTGGGGCCACGCCACCATCAAAAGTGATTTCAGTTTCATTTGGAAAAAATGGGAGGCACTTCAACATTTTTAATCCTTGTAGATTAATACACTCTTGGAAGCATAAGAGATCACTATCTTTCAATCCTTTGATCACGTGAATTCCGACACGGGTTACTGAATGGCACAAAGAGAGTGCAAGTCGAAGCCTATCACTTCTAAACAAGTTATAACGTGGGGTATACAGTACTGATGTACAGAACCTATCGTTGTAATAGCCGGGTCGCTTTGAATCTATGGCCCTTTGAGCCAATTCCACCAATGCTTCAATAGTAAAATAATTTGGAAGGACTCTCAAGGACAACAAATGTCTGAGAGCAATTTGAATTCCTCTTTGTGTAACACTAGTGTATAAAACACTTAATCTCTGTAGGGTCTTGCATAGTCTAGGGCTTTCTTTTCGCATCTCTGGATATTCGGTGCCACGACACAGCCATTGAATTCCAGTATCGGTCACGTCTATACAATTTTCTAAATTCAGCGACCTGCAATTGTCAAACATAAATGATAATCACTTCCTTTTCTAAAAAAAGAAATAATTAATAAAAATAATTAAGATAAGCTGCTGACGTACCTTAAATTGAAACAATAAGCCCCAATGTATTTTAACCAATTGTTTCCCACTCTAGAGTTTTGTAGGTCCAATATAAGCAGATTTCCAAGCTTAGGGAAAAAAACTAAGTAATCATCAGAGTAAACAGGAAAATATAACTTTTGGATGCGCGGAGAGATGAGATGTTCGAGGATTTTTGCATCGGTTAGTTTTCGGCTTCTGGTGAAAAGCGCAACGATTTCTTCCGAGAGCGTAACGGCTGAACACATTTTTTAAATATGAATAGAAAAACATCACAATTAGAGAAAATAAATGTTCTAAATAAAATTCTCTAAAATTGCGTGATTGACATACGTAGTAATTGATGAAGTGGGTTGCTCGTTTCTAAGCTGACAAAAATCTCCTTGTCATCCTTCTGAATTGTTGGTAAATTAACGGCCAACTTACTATTTTCAATAGTTTCTTTAATGCAGCCTAAACACAGTTTAACAAGGGATTCAATTTCACACTTTCTAGGCATTGTTTTAAACAGCACGGAAAAACAAGGGAAAAGTGAAGTTTACAGCAGCTGTATAGTCCGATAAATGCAGTTCGAAGGTTGCTAACATACTACGTTGAAAAGGGAAGAGTTGTCCACTTTAATAGGGACTAGGCTACTTATCAGAATAAGGAGAAAGGTGGAGAATTGTCGTCTCAATATCAGGTGTCGAAAGCCGAAGGGAATTCATCCCTCTCAGGACGGTACTTATATCCGTTAAAACTCAGTAGCATTATAATGCGACCTTGAATGGTAATAAACTAATAATATTCTCAAAGTGGCCACTTTCATGAATAATGTATAAATAGTACTACTCTTATCTTTTGTTTTATATAACGGACATTTTGGAATGGCAATCAGATAATGAGTCTATAGGTTAATCGTTGCATTTTTTAAAAGAGACTTAGACTATAATATTTGATCTTATAATATACTTGTTAAGCATCTATGCTGTGTAATATAATACATAGCACTTTAATTATATAACTTACAGATGCATTCAAACTGGGAATGCCAATGTTGATCCATAAATTAGAAATTTTATCTGGTGGGAGAACAGACACATGACACAGTATCTAACAATAGAAGAATATATAGAGATGGGTCTAGTAATAAACTATGGAGATCAGTTTACAACGGCAGACTTGCTTACATATCAATTTATGATAGAATTTGGCGGAATTTGGTTCGTAAAAAGCTGTAAAACACTCAAACACGGAGAAAATATATATAAAAAAAAAAATATTCGGCTTATAATCAAAATACATTCATTATACAATATACTATACATTATACCAAGAAGTTAACGACATTTACTAATTAATCCGGACTCCCTGATGATTTGCGTTGAAAAATTAAAGCAAATAAACGAGGTTATTTCTAATGTTTACATAAGAGGACACAATTAGGTTAAAACAAAATGAAGATGTTAAAAATAAACATAGGCCTATGCATGTACGAAAATGCACTTGTCTTTACTCTTTAGTCTTCAAGTCGTGTTCTGAAAATTTTATAATTCTAAGGCCTTTTCTTAAATATTTGAATATGATGTATCTAGGCAGTGTTCACATCATTAATGGAAAGAACATTTTTATTTGTTTCATGTTCTACATCATCGTCATGTGGCTCATCATATGTGACCTGTTATGCAATTCATCATCATCATCTTTTAACAAACAACAATGATTAGTTGAGATATTTGTAGGATTTTTCAATAATATAATACTGAGCAGTGAGAAGGTACTAGTTGGAGAGATTTAACAGTAATCCTGGACTGAAGTTGTTCGACAAGACCCCTTTAGACACGTTCCCAAGGAATTTAACGAATAAAATAATAAAATAATAACGAAAGCAAATGAGCCTAACATTTTATTATCCAAACAACCAATCTCAATGACCTCCCTTCCCAAATTCAGCAACTACATTACTATTGTTATTTGGAATAAGATGATTAAATTGATCCTCTAGCCACCTCATCTACAATTTAAAAATACAATCAATTAGAAATTTCTTTTATAAATTTATGGTTTCTATACCCTGTCTGACGATGTAATCCACGAAACCCTTACTGCAGACAGCTCCTCCTTCCATTTCAAAATGTCCGAAAGCCCAACCGTGATCGGTGTTTTGGGAGTGCTTGGCGGACCTTGTTGCTCAAGCGATGATAATGATGACGATGAGGACGACTGAAGCGATGATGAAACTACATTACTATTGTTATTTGGAATAAGATGATTAAATTGATCCTCTAGCCACCTCATCTACAATTTAAAAATACAATCAATTAGAAATTTCTTTTATAAATTTATGGTTTCTATACCCTGTCTGACGATGTAATCCACGAAACCCTTACTGCAGACAGCTCCTCCTTCCATTTCAAAATGTCCGAAAGCCCAACCGTGATCGGTGTTTCGGGAGTGCTTGGCGGACCTTGTTGCTCAAGCGATGATAATGATGACGATGAGGACGACTGAAGCGATGATGACCCAGGAGCTGAATCTTCGGTTGATGTTGGTCTCGGCGAATCAGACATTCTGGTTAATTTTAAGACAGATCTGAATGACACAAAAATTGAATATGGTAACTATCAGTTTATGTTGTTAAAATGTGAACGCGAATAACTTTGAAAAATTTACCTTGAGTGCACCCAACAGCTATAAAGAGGTTATATAAAACCTTCAACCACTTTATTTTGAACATAAAGCCGGAGAGAGACTGAAAACGTGACACAGCAGTCAGAAATCAGAATGAGACTGAGAAATAATGGCTTCGTGTAGTTCAATCGAGATCTGGCTTATTTTTTTTTCTAACCCTGCCCCTGATTTTGCGATAATAGCGGTACCTTTCGGCATTTTCATTCACATTTCACACCCGGTCAAATTTGACACCAGCCATAGTTGCCCAATTTGACCGCTAATGACGGTGACGTTTTTTTTTTTTTTCAATTTTTCAATTAATATTTTATTCTTCGGTGCTGGAAACTGCGCACCATATTATTTATATCCATCATACAATTAATAATGAATATTTGAATATTATATTCAAATCACAAGCCCTCCCCATTCATTATTAATTGTATGTTTAAATTGTTGTGAGGCTTAATATTCGGATCTGTTTCGGGAATGGGTATCTATAGATACTGTGTCTGTTCTCCCACCAGATAAAATTTCTAATATATGGATCAACATTGGCATTCCCAGTTTGAATGCATCTGTAAGTTATATAATTAAAGTGCTATGTATTATATTACACAGCATAGATGCTTAACAAGTATATTATAAGATCAAATATTATAGTCTAAGTCTCTTTTAAAAAATGCAACGATTAACCTATAGACTCATTATCTGATTGCCATTCCAAAATGTCCGTTATATAAAACAAAAGATAAGAGTAGTACTATTTATACATTATTCATGAAAGTGGCCACTTTGAGAATATTATTAGTTTATTACCATTCAAGGTCGCATTATAATGCTACTGAGTTTTAACGGATATAAGTACCGTCCTGAGAGGGATGAATTCCCTTCGGCTTTCGACACCTGATATTGAGACGACAATTCTCCACCTTTCTCCTTATTCTGATAAGTAGCCTAGTCCCTATTAAAGTGGACAACTCTTCCCTTTTCAACGTAGTATGTTAGCAACCTTCGAACTGCATTTATCGGACTATACAGCTGCTGTAAACTTCACTTTTCCCTTGTTTTTCCGTGCTGTTTAAAACAATGCCTAGAAAGTGTGAAATTGAATCCCTTGTTAAACTGTGTTTAGGCTGCATTAAAGAAACTATTGAAAATAGTAAGTTGGCCGTTAATTTACCAACAATTCAGAAGGATGACAAGGAGATTTTTGTCAGCTTAGAAACGAGCAACCCACTTCATCAATTACTACGTATGTCAATCACGCAATTTTAGAGAATTTTATTTAGAACATTTATTTTCTCTAATTGTGATGTTTTTCTATTCATATTTAAAAAATGTGTTCAGCCGTTACGCTCTCGGAAGAAATCGTTGCGCTTTTCACCAGAAGCCGAAAACTAACCGATGCAAAAATCCTCGAACATCTCATCTCTCCGCGCATCCAAAAGTTATATTTTCCTGTTTACTCTGATGATTACTTAGTTTTTTTCCCTAAGCTTGGAAATCTGCTTATATTGGACCTACAAAACTCTAGAGTGGGAAACAATTGGTTAAAATACATTGGGGCTTATTGTTTCAATTTAAGGTACGTCAGCAGCTTATCTTAATTATTTTTATTAATTATTTCTTTTTTTAGAAAAGGAAGTGATTATCATTTATGTTTGACAATTGCAGGTCGCTGAATTTAGAAAATTGTATAGACGTGACCGATACTGGAATTCAATGGCTGTGTCGTGGCACCGAATATCCAGAGATGCGAAAAGAAAGCCCTAGACTATGCAAGACCCTACAGAGATTAAGTGTTTTATACACTAGTGTTACACAAAGAGGAATTCAAATTGCTCTCAGACATTTGTTGTCCTTGAGAGTCCTTCCAAATTATTTTACTATTGAAGCATTGGTGGAATTGGCTCAAAGGGCCATAGATTCAAAGCGACCCGGCTATTACAACGATAGGTTCTGTACATCAGTACTGTATACCCCACGTTATAACTTGTTTAGAAGTGATAGGCTTCGACTTGCACTCTCTTTGTGCCATTCAGTAACCCGTGTCGGAATTCACGTGATCAAAGGATTGAAAGATAGTGATCTCTTATGCTTCCAAGAGTGTATTAATCTACAAGGATTAAAAATGTTGAAGTGCCTCCCATTTTTTCCAAATGAAACTGAAATCACTTTTGATGGTGGCGTGGCCCCACTACTTGAAGCATTTGGAAAATCGTTGGAGACTCTTAGCTTGGAGTATTTCGATTCAGCCCCTATTTCAACCATAGCCGAGTTTTGTCCTAATTTGACTTGGCTGCACATTAACAACGTAACGGGCTCGCTTGACAACGAAAGAGATCTTGGGTGTATCAAAGAGAAAGTGCCTATGTTTAAGGATCTTAAGTTTCTCTTTTGTCATGACGATATCCAACCCGACATTCTTCTTCTACTGTTATCTTCGCCTTCACTTCAACACATATCCATTTCTGATTGTGATACGCTCAGTGATGAGGTTTTACAGAAGGCCGCCATCAATTATTACGGGTTTCAGAACCTCCAGAAGCTGCAGCTATCTCACTGCAATTCGGTGTCGGGACGTGGTATTGAAGCTTTACTGGTGGATAGCAATCCAATAGAAATTATCAGTTTTTTTGGTTGTAAAAATTTGGGGTCCGCAAACAATTGCAAATGGTCTAAGTTGATTGTTAAAAACAATTGGAACTTGAAATGCTTCGTTTATTAATGAGCGCTACTAATTCCACTGACAATAATATACGTGTCTACCTGGTGTTCATAATCTGATTCGTAACAATTCACTGTTTGCCGTGCATCCTTGAGTATAATCTAGCTAATAAAATACAGTTGGGAAATAATCGATGAGAGTTCATTCATTTTTATCCAAATGATCTTTGATTGCGTTTGTTGCTGTCAACATTTTCTTCCTCCCTTCTTACACCTCTGTTGAAATATCCACCGAATCGAAAAGATAACTTGAGGTTTATTTGCTAATGAAGTTTTAACACGTGTTATTTCAACACAGAGCGCAAGTAAATAGTGATAGTTTACTCCAGTCTCAACTGCTGGCGTTTTGATAATAGAAAAATATAAATGCTCTCTAAATGAGGCTATATATAAAAGCGCTAGCATTACTGACATCGCCTTATTATGTATGGTATTGGTCTCTTTTGTCTATGTCATGGTGTCAATTGGCTCAAACCTCAAAACTTACCAAAGTGGGAGCACTGGGAGCTATAGTCATATCTACTACTATTCACAAATGGCCTAAAACGGTTCGATGGAATCAAGGAATATGAGAAACATGCATGTGTATATGGCTTTTATCGGTATGGATAGATATATCATAGATTTATTTCAGATTTAAAACATTTAAAGAGATCACAGTTCACAGCCAAATTAGATTTCCAGTTCTCGACAATTGCACTTTTGGATTTGTTGCTCAGCAACAGAAAAGGTTCTAAAAATTATTCGAAACATTAGCAAAGAACAATCAGCTAAGTACAGAGGGGGGAAGAAATCTTATTGGCGGCTCCAGTTTCTTTGTTACAGATTAATCAGAAATAACGATGATTTCTGGTTCGTTTCCATCACACTTCATGGCCGAGCATAAAACATTCTCCACCTTATGATGCATGTCCGACAACCTTTTTGACAGATCGCTCTCTGTGGCTTTACTTTCAAAATTATGGCGTAGAGAAAGCATTTCAGATCATTCTTGTTGCACAATTTGAAATCGCTTCATCTTCATCTGATACATGTCTTGTGTTTTCACGATCTCGCAGAAGGCACTCCTGGCTGACCCCATCGCCTGGACTTTTAAGCTACACCACCCGTTCTTCAAGCACACTTTAGTTAATTCATCAGCAAAACTACGCGCGTGAAAAATACTGGCCAAACTGTGATAAGTCATTCTCTCCTTCGAAGAGCGGAGAAAAACTTCCACCTCGGGATACTGCGGCAACTGGGCGCAAGGTTGCCCAAACGAGAAAACGGGCTCTTCGATAGTTTTCAAGTAGTCGATATGCCGATCCAAGAAAACATAAAAGGTGGCCAGACTGGGAGGAGATGTGCAGGCTAGCGGCCAAACGCTGCTACAGGAGACGATTTTTTTCACCAATAGATTTTCTTTGTTCAATGGGACGCTGGTGCATATCTTCTGGCAAAATGTTTCCAACGACACGTCGTCCCCGAGCCAGAAAAGACATTTGGCAATTTTCACGACAAGTTTTATAGTAGGCGCCAGTAGTGAAATTACATCTTCTCCAACAAATTGACGGTTTAGGTCCCTGTACACAGTAAAGCACGAAGAAACAATTTTCAAACAGGGCTGGGTCACTGAATCTATCTTGTAAAGATCGAGTATTAGTTGACATAATTTCTTTATAGACATTTTTGAAAACAAGTGGGAAAAACCAATGGAAACATTTTGCCGGTTGTTATCGTAAAGATTCTTTTCCATCTTGATAAATGTTTTCAAGAAAACAGTGATGTTAACTTGAAGCGGGTCAGTACTAGAACTAGGCGTAGCAAAAGACCTCTCCCGATCCAGTAGTAGGCAGAATCCATTAATCCAGGTGGTGATAAAAGCAGTGCGTGCTTCACGGATTAGTTCGCAATGTTGATTATGCAGCTCTAGCTGTGACAGATTTTCCAGAAAATCGATGCTCTTCGTAAAATCCAATTTCTCGAGTTCGCCTGTTTGTCGGATTTGCTGAATCGCAAGACTTTCTTCACTGGGAATAATGAGTTGATCGAACATACACATCACTGATAAAATCTGAGCCTCAATCAGGCTGGTGAGCATCGACTTTCCTAAATCGGATGAAGTGGCCAAATCCCAAAAATCGCCAGACAACAAGAGCACATCAATCAATCTGTTTTCTTGAGCTGGTCGCTCTGAAGTGTTTGGACCAAGGCTGCATATTTTGTTCATGAGAATTTGGATCAATTCCGGATCGCCGAGTTGAAAGAAGCTGCTCACAACCGCTACGATGACATGCTTGATGGGCCCAGGTGCGTGCAGATTGCACGAAGGTAAAGCACGGAACAATTCCTGGTAGAGGTGCATGCAAGAAGGTATTCCTCCAAATCTGATCCGCCTCCGGAGGTCGACAACCAAACGGCACTGTTCGTAAGGATCCAGATGAGGGAAAAGTGTGGTGAAACCAGCGATTCGTTGAGCACTGGCAGTTTTCGGATCTGCTTCACAGTCGACAACAAAATTGGAGTACGAATCAATATCCTTTTGTCCGAGGCTAGCAATAAAGGACGCCTCGAGTTTAGGAAGGACGAAGGCAACACGGTCCATAATTTGGAATGCACCGTCTGAACAGCGGCGATCCCTGAGGTAGCCAGCAAGGTTAACGATAAATTCCATCTGATTCGACAGTCGAATCGGAGATATCATTTTCAACACCAAACGTGAACAAGCGGCCCATCCTAAAGAACATGAAAATTATCATCAGAGGCTGTTTGAATTAGAATATGAAAATGTTTACTCGTACCGCTGACTCGACACTCAAATTCGGCTATTAATTGAGCCACCCCATTGCTGCGAATCCCTTCGTAACAAAGGCTTTGGGATTCTCCGCATAGCTCTGCATTTCGGAAATCCGTACTCATAAGTTCCAGTAACTGAAGTCCTTCTTGTCGGGCTCGAAGAAAGATGCAAAGATGCAAAAGACGATAGGTGCGCTCTCCTGGAGCGCAGGTAGAATCCATAAATACCGCCAGCGGATCCTCGCAGCAAAAGGAAATAATTCGACGTAGAGTTTCTATCGTCTTTTCGCGACTCGCGGTATGCAGCTGGCGTTCCATTTGGTCCAATAAGTCGTCAAACGCATAGAGGCATTTGATGCGAAATGACTAATGTCTCGGCCATATCACAAGAACTGGTTGCTTCTGATAACAATGCGGATCACGGTCGCCATTTTCATTTCTTTCTTCTTGGTTAGCGATGTGACATCTCGATTTCAGCTGGAAATCGCTTACGATCTGGTTAGTGTCGACTAGAATTCTTTTAAACGGCAATAACGTATTGCTAGAACTGATCCAATGCTCCATCTGGACTGCGCCGATACACGTTTCTTCTCTTGATGAGTCGGTCGACATCTCCGGCTGACTCATGATGGCCAAGTGAACGTCAAGCAAGTTACCGCTCAACAAGAGCCGGGAAAGAAAAACATGCATCGTGCCCTCTCAAACCAAAAAAGCTGAGGTCCGTCAATGGATACTCGTTCTCTAATAGAAATGCGAGCATATCCACTGATACTTTCTGGTGCAACTTGTTGGTATTTATTGGATTTTCTACGCAGTCACGAACATCAGTGCCTGGGGGAAAAATAATAATTTTGGTCTAAAGCCACATTACTTATAATCCAAATTTTGTTATAGTACTTGATGAATATTCCAGGAACGTCTGATAACGATCAATATTGGCTACTTTCAAGTCGAAATGTAACTGGCGGGAGACATCGTGGGTCAAAACCATAGGCGAAGGTTGCAAAACTGCTTCAACTAGAATAATAAATTAGTATTAAATATGATATAATCGCCAGTGTACAGTAACAGATACCCGCAGATACCTCCTACCTTGCAAGTTGAGCGCATCCGTGTTACAACTGATTGGCTGGTTAACTTCAGTTCCAGTCTCTGAAACGGTAGGTATTTCCGGACAGTCAGAGTTTGGCCTTTGCGTAACTTGACTAAAATGTGTGAACCAGGGGTTGATCGAAGCTCGAATTTCAGTTAACAATTGAAGAACGTCTGGGATGACGAGCGTTGATAACGTCTGCGGTATTTTTGTAACATAAAACGCATTTTTCCAGACAAAGTTGATATCACCAAAGTCGCTCTCCATCCAGATGTGATGGGTTCTAATTCGTGTTCACAACTGGAACGGAAAGCCGTCAAAAAGTGACAGTGGTTACTACCTTTTTCAAATTCAAAATATTTGGCAGTTGAACCATGATCGATCTTTAGTCGCTCACCAAGGTATCCATTTTGAACGGGAAGTTGAAGAATCGTTACAGCAGCACATATTCCTGAATAAAAACAAAAAAAGTTACAGAAATTGTTTATCAAATTTGGTTATTCTATATTTAATTAGTGTGAGTCTATTTATTACCTTGCTCTAATCCTAATTCACAAAGACATTTGTAGTGCCCCCCTGAATCATATACAGCATTAATTTGTCAATGCAGACTTCCACATTGTCACTGTCAAGATTCTCAACAAGCCAGCCAAGTTGCAGGTGGTACAATGCTTGCACAGAAATGTCAGCAAGAGTTGTGTGGATAAAGTTTGTCGGGTGTAGGACTGCTGATATTTTAGAACCATCAATTTGCCATGCATTTTTTACATTCGAGTCCACAACAACATTCAGTCCCTTGCCATGAGGTGCAGGCTCAGAGATACTCTTAAGTTTTTCAACATCCTTTGAATAACATTATTAAAAATAAAAAATAGATTAGTACGTTATCTGTGCAACTGCATACATTCATGAGATGTAATAATTATGATACAAAATACAATAACTAACCTCCACAGAAAAAGGCACTTGGAGATTTCCTAATCCTTGAGTTTCGAGGGCATGTAAAACTTCTCCATTCAATTGCTGTCCCCATGCGAATTTACCAAAATCTGAATCTTGATTTTTCAGCTGCAATGCCGTGATGAGACGGTTTCGGTCGACCATGTTACAACTGATTACTGCGACAAAAAATTGAATCTAGGTTAAAAAATATAGTTAATAAAAAGTTTCTGGGGGATTCTCCAGAGTTGGAAATGCATCAGTCAAAAAATATTTTTAAAATAAGAATAAGAGAGAGAGACCACAAAAAAATCTGTCTCTTTCAGACAAGAGGAAAGAAGAAGAAAAAAAGGGCCCGCCCGGTGCGATACGGGCCATCGCTTATTGTGCCATCGCTATAGTTCCGTTACACGCGGATGCCAAACTTTGAACTTTTCGGTTCGTTCGTTTTCTTTTTCTTTCTTTCTTTCTCTAAGATCTTTTCTTTGGTGGGGGGAGTATAGCCAACCCAGGAGTTGACCATACAAGTTTTTTGGCGATAATCATCTCGTTTTGCTGTTCCATCCTAATGAGAGCCATCGGCTTCTCTCTTTCCCGGGAAAAATCAAAAAAAGAAAAATAACTAAATGGAATTAAAAAGCCGGTTCCGATGGTAGGAGGCGTTGTCTATTGCTCCTTTTTTTTCTCCTTCTCTCCGTGACGGGGTTTTTAAAAAAGCATAAAAATAAAAATAAAAATCTACAAGACAAAAAAAAGAAGAAGAAGAACCTTGGCGTGACACGCAGATCCTCGAATCCGCGCCCGTTCTCCGAGGTGCTTGTCATGCCACAAGACTCGGCTCTTTTTTCTCTCTCTCCCCTCTTATTCTTAACGAGGCGACGGGTTTAACTTTCAAAAGAAAAGACGACGATTGGAATCTTCTTCTTCTTTTGATGGCAGAGCCAATGAGCTGCTGCTGCTGCTCTTGCGACTCAAAGTCGGAAAGAAAAAAAAAAGACAAACAATTAAAAACAAGCTCGGCCGTGGCCGAAGAGTCGCCCAGTGCCGTGCTGCCGTTCCGGCCCAGCGCTTCCAGCCGCTTCTCCGTGGCCGCCAGATCGCGCCGCAGCGAACACACCTCCGACCATTGATCCAGAGCTGCCCGTCTCTGCTGGAAGGCCGTCTCTGATCGACGCCGACGATCATGAAGGGCTTCCAACCACCTCCGCACTTGGTTCAAAGCTATTTATTCCGGCCGGAATACAAAAAAATTTCAATTCCTTTAAACGACAGCTGGAATTTGATTATTACCTGCGTTGACGGCCGTCAAAATGTGGCCGGGCCGTGAGTCTAGGGTGCCCAGATTTTTCAGGGCCGTCAGTTTCTCCAGTAGGACTTCGCCATCTTGTAGGGCCAGCCGGAGGCTCTCGAGCGCCGATTTGCGACTCTCTTCTATTCTAGTGCGTAGCCGCTTGATGCTGTCGACGTCCGACGGCAAGGTGGACGTGGCGGCCGACTCCCGGTCCAAGCTGGCCAGCTTGTCGATGACATCCTCAGCGTGACTATGGGAAATACGAAATAATAAAAAATGGGGCTCACTCGTTATGTAAAATATACAAAAATTCGTGAGGGATTTTGGAGAGTTTCAAGAGGAAAGTTCCCGTACATGAACCAAGCGGAATTTCGGACGGACAGGCTTTTGTTGCCGCTCATGTTCAGCACCAGTACCCCACCCTGCTGCTGCACTTGAACCCGTCGTCAAGCTTGAAATGAGCCCGGTATATATATAGACCATATGTTAATTAGATGGTGTCTATAGGCTACAACTTGAAAACGTTTGGAGGGGAAATAATTTGGTTGAAAGACAATTTTGCACAGCCCCCACGCACTTCAAAAAATGTGATGCTCCTACTCCTAGGTCATAGGATTTCTGGTGACTGACTCATTTCAATGGGTCCCGACTGCTGCAGTTCCAGCAGCAGCTCTCAATTTTTGCGACGCTATAGAACAGCAAACTGGTCGTTTTGAGACGGGAAAGAAAAAATAACTCGTCCCGGTTTAAAAATAGAAAATCCTTAAAAACTCGGAAAGCAAATTTTATTTTATTTTATTTTTTTCAAAAGGACCCGCACAGTCTTGGACCGGTGCCCGGAAGAGAATAACGAAAACAACATTCGGGGACCTGTATAACTCCCACAAGAATTCGGCCACATTTAATTTATCCACTTGAGTTAATTGTTTTTTTAATCAACGAATTTGAAAAAATTACAATCGATTTGAATCACCCGCAAAAATGCAAATAAAATAATAAAATTTTATGTTAGCTAATAAATCAGTCGTCTCGTTTACTGTTTACGGGAGGAGGGGTCATAAGTCTCTTTTATGATGTCTCACGCGCTGAGAGAGAGTTGACTGATGACGTAATTGAGGCCATAAATTTGATTCAATTATATATACCTGTGAAAGGCGACGTTGTACTCGAGGATGACCCTGCGTTGTTCCAGGAAAGAATTCAAATCCTTCCAGGCCTGGCCCAAAGATTCGGCCATGGCCGCGTAGACCTCGGCCCTGGGTCGTTGACTGGCAATCAGCTGGTCGGCCTGTTTCAATAATTCTTCCACCGGACTCTGCTTGCTCTTTAAACATCACCATATATCAAAACGCCATTTGAATTTGATGTCTCAATTATTATCGACTATCGACTTTTGATGTACCTGAAGCTTCTTGAGAACGTCCTGGTGGGCCATGAGAAGATCGGATGACGTCACGAAGCAATCGCCCATCCTCGTCATGTCCGGGCTCATTTCCAGCACCTGCAATTCCAGCCATTCTTTGCTCTGGAAAAGGAAAGACAACCCAGAAAGTAGAACATAAGTTCAAGAGAGACAGAATGTAGCCAAGCGTGAATCAACAAACACGATCGATGTATACAGAAAAAACCAGAAGGAGGTACCGACATGAGCACGACGGTCTTATCCTCAAGAAAGAAAAATACAAGACGAACAGGCGCTATCTCTTCAACAGATGGGAATGCCATACCCATATAGGACGGAATCGGGATCATCAGTTTTGGGGATCGACTCGGAACGCGATAAACGGTTCCGTCCATCCATCCGAAACGTGAAGAATAGACACGAATGTTGACGCCCATTACACACAGCTAGGCGAGATGGTGCTGCTGGGGCTGGGCTGGCTGCACGCGAGAGTTATTCCATTAAAGTGACATCGCAGCACAGCAGAGACGATAATAAATCCTCGTTTGCGCGTGCGACTGTGTGCGCATCGGCGTAACGAGAATAACAAACGTTCAGAAAAGCAGGGGACTGTTGTGCAAGCGCTTGACTGCTTCATCTGCTTAGCATCATTATCGTCAACATTCCCCCCCACCCCCACTCACTCCCCAGCAGCAGAAGCAATTCTGGAACGCGCAACTGGTATATAATCTCTCCGAGCTAAGTTCTTTTTTTTTTCAACAGTTATTACAGTCTAACTATTTGGGGTCGGTGTTAAAATGCCCAGCACTGGAACAGTCAAAACATTTTTATTTTTTTTAAGAAAAGAAAAAAAAAGGTTTTTTTTTTCATGCGCTTAAATTTCAATTTTTGAAAATTAAAATAAAGCGAAACTGTAGTTGGAGGACATTTTGAATTGCTCCAATGGGTAATCATTCCACGTCCACTCGACCAGATAACCCAAACGCATCGCTCGGCAAACGTCTGGAATGTCCTCCGACAAATTCTGGAGCGACGGCCAAACATCAGAAAATTCGCATAGTTACACAGTGGCATCATCAACATCAGAGACACGAGACCTCGAATGATTTTCTATTCTGGAAGAATCACAAGCATTTTCGCGTGGTACTACATATATACACCGGGGTCCGTGTGTTGTGCTTACATGTTAGATATATTTCCTTGTTATTACGTGTTCTCCCACCCCACCCGTTTCCGTTCTACTCAACATTCCCCCCTCGCTCCTCTTGTGTTTTAGTTGGAGTTTATTTTGATTTCTATTTCGGGATTGGGGGCGCCCCTAGGAGGAGGAGAGCCCCCACAAGAGCCGGAGAAAGTTATGCGCCACTGGAACACAAGAAGAAGAAGAAGAAGAAAAATCTCTGCGCCTCTATACACTCGAAGACGGATGACTTTGACGCCAGCATCCACTTGATATGTAATATCCAACAAACGTCCTAAATTTGAACTGAGTTCACATGTATGCAGCGAGGCTGCTGCTGGATGCTGGGCAACATGCCTGCTGGATAGCAAAATGATTTGAATTTTGTCACCTGGAGGAGGGCGACGACAATGCGAGTGGCGCCGCTTTGGACGGCGATGGTCGAAATGGTCGTCGTCGCTGGCGGATGGGACGACAAGGTCGAGCCGGACGATCGCTGCTGCTGCTGCCGCTGGAGCGAATGCTGGGCCGCCGACGACGCTTGGGGAACACCGGCTTCCGCCATGTCACAAATTTATTTTCGTTTTTATTTTCTTCAACACTTCGTCGTGGGTTTTTTGCGGATGATAATTTATCCGCCAGTTGAAAAGAAAAAAATTGGGAACCAACCACACCCAGCGTGATATTTCCGTACGGCCCGGCACTCACGCAACTGCTGGGCCAAAGTCGAGAGAGTCACGGGGGAGGCCGGGAGGGGGGAAATGTGGATTGAGGGGGAGGCGAGAGGAAAGAGAAAAAAAAAACCAACAATAAAAATCTCCCCGCGTCCAGACTCCGTGCCAGTCGGGGAGGAACTGGCCGCCTCTCTCGGGCCGGCACCGCTTCTGGCCGCCCCTGATGCCCGCGCGCGCGACCACAAGGAAAGGAAGAAGGAAAAATAAAAAGCTTGACACGTTCTATTAATAGACGAAGCGCCGAGAGAGACGCACTGTACACAACACGTAGACATTAACAACTAGACTATCTTCTTTTGTATAGATTTCAGACTCGGCCTGTGCGCATGTTGTTGGCAGACTCTTTTGATTGGGTTGGGCTGTCACGATGCGTCCGTTGGGGTTTCACGCGGAGGGAAAACAATAGCACTGGCTGGTGGCTTTGTCGAAATCTCAACTGTTGGAACTCTTAAACGAGATTAATGAATGCCGCTCATACCAGGCCCAAATACGTATTACTACCTAATGATGATTTAGTTTGGTTAGACCATTCCAGGTGATCGGCGACCCAATTGCTTAAGCTTAGGTCGGCTTAAGGTTGTACAAGGTAATCGAAATGAGTCCTCCAGTTGTTGTTTTAAAAAGGACATTATAGAGACGTTGGACGAGTATAGTTTCGGTGGTTAATGAGTTTCCGTGTGTTGACAGGCGACATGCAGGGTAGGATCGCGCGGATGTAGAATAGGGAGGATGAATCTTTAGCGGTTAACGGGTTAAGGTCAAAATGTCAAGATTCATTGAGAATATTCTATTCCGTCACAGCTGGATTTGATTCGACAATATTTACCGAGAAATTGAACCGGAGAGCATCCATAACTTCCTCGTTTTTATTTTTGTCAAACAATTCGTAAAATAGTTAAAAGATTTGATACTTTTGAAATATTGCTATTTCCCGAATGTTATTTTCCTCATTAATATGAACAAAGTTCACGCCAAACATCATTGCTTCGCCCAATTAGATTGAAATTGACTTGGCTACTCTATTTTAATGTCTATTTTGGATGTCTTATCTTCAAACGCCATCTAGCGATAGCCTTACAAAGCCTTTAAAATGCGTAAACAAGGAGAAAACGTTGAACTGATTAACAAAGTTCAAACTCACTTCAACGGTTGAAGTGACTGCGTGACTGATAAAATAACCGACAACTGGACTCTTGGACTGCCTCCCAAGATAAGAAAACACAGCAGAACTCAGAAACGTTTCGCCAATGCAACTCGTGCGTATAACTTTAAAGAACGAAGGCGGGAAAAGTCTTGGAAATTTCGGATAAACTATACTTTTACCCCTTTTCTAGTAGTGGTTTGCCGAATGCCCCTAAGAGGGTACTACTGCATGTATATAGGCCTACGAGGTACGAAGGGCCTAGTACAGTACCCTACCTACGAATCCATTTTTGCTATTTTTAAAAAAGATTGTCTGAGTTTGGTCTCGATCTTTCATCCCATCGCACGTTTAGTCAGTCGCTCAACTATACTACATCACACATACTTAATCTAGTTATAAATAATGATTAATTAAAATAACCGCTAGATTTCCCGATCAATTTTTTCACAAGTCTGGCCAAGCCCAGACGAGCCCAGACAAGATTAATTCAGTCAAGGGCGTCAAGGGCAACCCTCGGCCTCAATCGTCATCCACTAATAAATAAGGCCTACTACCGTGGTAATAGTACGTCACGATTGCGTACTATTACCGAATTCCCTTCGTACGAGTATCTTCGTATCGCTTCGTATGGAAATGGAGGGGTAGGAAATTTCTTTGTGGACACCCCTACGAAGACGGTACTACTTACTACGCAGCACTCATGTCAACACCCAGAACAACGAGTTCAAATTCAAATGACATTTTTTAGGTGCCATTGAGAAATCGAATCGCCTAGATGTGTTCCGTTACCTTACAGTCCAGTGCCGCGCTAGTAGAAGAGTCGAAACTGACAATCATGGGGATCCAGCTTCCTCATCTCGATACTATAGCCAACACTTTCCTGCTCGGAAAACATGGCAGAGCACTAACTGGGATGCCTGACTCTCTCTCGGCAACAGCAGCTAAGGTATAACGGGTGGAAAATGGTCATTTCCGGATTCCGGCTGGAAGGTTATAATAAGCAGATAGCAAAAAAAAAAAAAAAAAAAAAGAAAATAATAACAAATAAGAAAAGTTAACTAGTTTATTTCTGAAGGGTTTTAGCTTTCTTTTTCAGGGCTTTGCCTTTTGCTTTTAAATTCGTTTAAATTAATTGCATGATCTTGCAGATTTTTGGCCCTTGCCACCATCTTGAGCCCTGTAGTTTTCAGTAGATTGGCGAACCCATCTTCGTACTCTGACTTTTGAGTCTTGCGCTTGGCAAGCAGTTTGCCATCCATGTACGTTTTTTCCGGTCCGGTGCTTCGGTCGCGCCATCAGAGTTCATCAATTCCCGTTCGGTTTCCGTCGCTTTATTAGCCGAGTCTTCGGTATCGAAATGAAGTGGCTAATTTGAAAGCTAATTCAACGCAACCTCAGAATGAGACCCTATCGGAGGAGCTGAAACGCTTCAAAGACCTAAACAGCCAATTAAGTATCCGTAATTTGGAACTGGTAGGCAAAAACTCTTTGCTAGAAGATAAAAATGAGACCCTGGTGAAGGTGGCTAAAGATTTCCGAGCAAAACTCGAGCGACTAGAAAAAGTGATTCAAGATGTATGGGAAAATCATTATGCAGTTTTGGAATCAGCGTTGAAATCGGGTCAAAGAGAAAATCTTTAGTCTCCTCCGATAGGGTCTCATTCTGAGGTTGCGTTGTATCAGCTTTCAAATTGGCCACTTCATTTTGAAGCTGTAATTCGGTGTCTGCCCACGTCGAGACATTGCTAAGCTGAACTGCTTTCTCCTTCTTGAGCTCGTCGATTTGAGAATCGGATGCAGTTAACTCTGTTTTTAATTGAGTTATATTCGACTGAAGGAGATCGATTGCAACTTGTCGTTCTTCGGCTAATATTCTGGATTCTTCCGCGGACAGGATAGCAGCATCGCGTGCCTCGGAAATTCGTTGATTTTCCCCCTTCAGCTGTTCTGTTGTTCTCTTCATTTCAGTCAAATCAGTTAAAAAAAGGTTAAAATCCTGTTTGTGGATATCCTCGACTCTCTGATCTGCCATCTTTTTGTCCTGTGTGATGGACTCTAAATTCATTTCCTTTTCTTCCAGCAGTTTCTGCTGGATAATCAACTGAACTTTCAACTCTGTTAACTCTTTGGTTAGTTTTGATTCTGTCTCGTTGAAGTCGGATTGACTGGTCGAAGCCATATTTCTCGTAGTAGCCAACTTCAGAATTAGCTCGTCGTTTTTCAACGAGGTTTTCTGTAATTTCTGGTTCAGTTCGTTTGTCACAGCCGTCAGTCGCTGTATTTCCACACATTTTAAACTCAACTCAGTAGCTGACGTCTCCAAATCGATTTTCAGTTTCGAATTGTCATCTTTGATTTTCTTAATTGTTTCATCTGATGAATCCGGTTTCTCTTCATTTTGTGGCTGGAATTTCCGGCCATCTGATTCGCACTCGGGTAAGGCAGTTAGGCCTTCTTCAGAAAAAGACTCAGGTATTAAGACAGTGTCAGGTAAGGTAGTGTCAGGTAAAACAGTGTCGGGTAAGGCAGAGACTTGGTCAGGTTTCCACATAATATTAGGTAGGGGTAATATTATGCGGGTCTGGCCAGTTTGCTCTTGCATCAGGTTTGTTGCCGGAACCCGATTTTGGGAAGGTTCCTCATTAGATTCTGGTTCAATTTCTGTTTCGGTAACAGATTCAAAATATTCGACCATTTCAAACCAGATCCAATCAAGAATGGCGTGAATGCATGCGATGAATGCAAGAACGACATTTAAGACTTGAACCATTTTTGTAGATATTTCAACACGGCGATGCTATGAACATCTGGTGGTTTTTAATCATGTTTAACCATCCATAACGTATATATTTCAATAAAAAATATTCGACAAGAAAGAATTAATTTTAAACTTAACACGTTTTTTTAACTTAACACGTCAAGTAAATGACAAGCACGTTAAGAATGAAAAATGGAATTTAAACCTAAGGTGAAAAAGTTGGAGTCGCCACCGCAAGATGTCACCAGTCATTAAGTGAAAAAGTTGTAGTCGCCACCGCAAGATGTCACCAGTCATTAAGCAATTATTTTAACAGTTTTTCATTAATTACGGGAAAACTAATTAAGTAAATGAAATTATTTTTTTTCTGGTCGCACCGCATATTTTTTGTGTAATTTTTAAGACCAAAAAGTCCGAAATCTGTCGTAAAACAAACGAGTTATGGAGCGTTACATACACACATACATACAAAGTGACAAGGCTTTTTTTTTTCTGCGTATGCAGTTATTAGCTTCGCCCTTCGGGCTCGCAATTAGTGGATGACGATTGAGGCCGAGGGTTGCCCTTGACGCCCTTGACTGAATTAATCTTGTCTGGGCTCGTCTGGGCTTGGCCAGACTTGTGAAAAAATTGATCGGGAAATCTAGCGGTTATTTTAATTAATCATTATTTATAACTAGATTAAGTATGTGTGATGTAGTATAGTTGAGCGACTGACTAAACGTGCGATGGGATGAAAGATCGAGACCAAACTCAGACAATCTTTTTTAAAAATAGCAAAAATGGATTCGTAGGTAGGGTACTGTACTAGGCCCTTCGTACCTCGTAGGCCTATATACATGCAGTAGTACCCTCTTAGGGGCATTCGGCAAACCACTACTAGAAAAGGGGTAAAAGTATAGTTTATCCGAAATTTCCAAGACTTTTCCCGCCTTCGTTCTTTAAAGTTATACGCACGAGTTGCATTGGCGAAACGTTTCTGAGTTCTGCTGTGTTTTCTTATCTTGGGAGGCAGTCCAAGAGTCCAGTTGTCGGTTATTTTATCAGTCACGCAGTCACTTCAACCGTTGAAGTGAGTTTGAACTTTGTTAATCAGTTCAACGTTTTCTCCTTGTTTACGCATTTTAAAGGCTTTGTAAGGCTATCGCTAGATGGCGTTTGAAGATAAGACATCCAAAATAGACATTAAAATAGAGTAGCCAAGTCAATCTACAGAAACGGTGTGTGTTTGGCACCCTTTAAAATCACATCGAGTCTAAGTGCCCTTATATAACCTCGTATAAACACTTCCCTTTCGCAACTAAAATCCTGTGAGATTTTTCATTCACAGTTCAATATCCTTGCAAGTTATTTACGTTTAATTTGCTCAACTCAAATTTTCCTATTTTTACACATAAAGTTCAATGATTGAAATTTAAAAATAACCACCCTTTAGTTTAATAACTGTAAAACATAAATGCAATTCTGATTGTTGCGTCATGGTTGGGACATTACAGATTGCGTCATCACGGCGATGCTATGGACATCTGGTGGTGATTAATTTGGACCTAAATTGAAAAAGTTGTAGTCGCTACCGCCAGATGTCACTAGTCGTAAAACCATTATTTTATCAGTTTTTCATTATTTACGGGAAAACTAATTAAGTAGATGAAATAATTTTTTTTCTGGTCGCACCGCATATTTTTTGTGTAATTTTTAAGACCAAAAAGTCTGAAATCTGTCGTGAAACACCCGAGCTATGGAGCGTTACATACACACAGACATACAAAGTGACATGGGTTTTTTTTTTCTGCGTATGCGATTATTAACTAAAATTATTAACTAAACGATGGTTATTTTTTAAATTCAATTATTGAAACGTTGACGTAATTGAAGGATGATTCACAGTGGTGGCCGGAAAACAAAATGCGCGACGCTTCACCTTTCCCGATGTCACGATGGCCAATGGAACGAATTATTGAGGAGCGAAATGCGGAGCCAGCATTGTCGGTGACATCAGCCTTGTTGATAATCGTTTTGATCACTTGCTGTAAAGTGTTGCCAGATCGCTCTTGTTTGCTGGCATATTTGACCATGTAGTTCATTGCAGCGTGATGATCAAGAATGAGCTGAAGATCTACATTGGCACACCAATGTTCCAACATTGATCTGTTGTGGACATTCATGAACTTGTCGTTTCTTTTGAGAACAATTTTAGCACGAACAGAGTCTGTGTTTCCGATTTTTTCAAAAACTATTCTCGATTCACTAACTAGATCAAAAGGAAAGTGAAAACGACATTTGCCATCCTTCGATTTGCAGTAACCGTCTGGTCGACAGACGTGACGTTGAACACAGTTTGCCAATCTTTCGTAGAAGTAGTCCATGGCTGCTCCATCGTTCAAAATTGACGAGACATTGCTTGAACACGGATGGGGAACTGGTACTTCAGCATTGAACGGGTTGACTGGATCAGACCGAGTATTACAGGCACACAACAGAGTATCGGCATACTTTAGAACCTTGAGTTCTGCAAGAATGCCGGCTTCAACCAGATCTTGCTTTTCTAGGACGTCTTGTTCGCTAAGGTTTGCTGTGTACTGTGGATCAGCTAGTTTTTGCGCCATAAGTCGGCCAGCATAGACTTTAATCACTAGGTCGGCAATCCCCGGGTCGTTTTTGAGCTTTACAACACCGTGGGCATGAATGGCTGTTCTTGATTGCCACTCGAAACGATACCAAAACCATTCGTGATCCAAGACACCACCGAAAAAATGCTTCATAAAAAGACGTAATTTTTCGGAAAAGTACCAGTCTGCTAGATGTAAATTTGCATTTGTACTCTGGTAGCGAAGTTTTGGTTCAGCTGCACCGTTGGGCATGAGACGATGGAGGTCGTACCAGTGATTGTCAGCAAAGCTAACAGTAAAAAAAGCCGTGCCAAGACCTTTCTGTTGCATTATAGCCTCTAATTCTCTCCGCCGCTTGCTCCAGTAGGCGTCACTGCCAGTGACATTGGCTGTATAGGAGTACATTTTGCTGATGACCGAGTCAAGTTGACCGTTGGCAGCCATGGCCTTAAGTTCCTCCATAGACAATGCAGCTTCTTCGGGATTTTGTCTCAGAAAAACGGAACACTGCCCAAGGGCTCGATGGCGTCGTATGCGATCAACCGACCAAAAACAAAAGCGCTCATGTTCAGCAAATGGATAATACAAATACCCGTTTGGATGAGATTCGTCAGGTTCCTTTGTACAATCAATCTCGGCATATTTCATCAAGTGGTTAGAAGCAACGAGTTCGGATAGGTCTTGTCTGCGACCTTTCTTTGTTGGGTCAGCTTGCCCAAGAGGAAACAACTTGATGAAAGCCAGAGATGCAAGACCAGACATGACCTCAAATTCGTTGATAGGCTCAGTTGAAATTGTTGGCCAATTAATCGGATCGAGCGCATTTAATATTTCATTTTGTTGAGGAGGCCTGATGTTGTTTGAAATGACGAAAGCGACATCAGGAGGTTGTGGCTGATCAAGAATGTCTTCTGGTGGAACATCCCTTGTCATGGCTCCTTCGTCAGTGACATTCAATTCATCGTTGTCGCTGTCCATCGTCGGTATATTTAACAAAACTCCATCTTCGGGCAGCAAATCACAGTTGGTCTGGCTAAAAGTGATGCGATGTGAAACAAAGCCGGGATGGTTCTGAATGAGAAATCGGCCAACTGCTTCAACACGTTTACGGCAAACTTTGAATTCGGCACAGGTGTTGTCCACACCTCTCCTTCTTATGACAAGGCACGGAAGTTGCTCTGCTGTGAGAGGAATCTCTCTGATGAATCCGGCTACGTCTTGTTTGAAATTTGCCACGAAGCCACGAGAAACATGTCCACCAGAAGGTAGCCGGAAGACAGACATGATGGAAGTTACTGGCGAGAGAAGCATTTCTTCAGTAGGAGTAAGTTCCCGAATGTGCTTCTGAATTGCTATTGGAATAGATGACAAATCACGCACCATATCATTTTGAATGCCAAAAGGGTTGAATTCCGTAAGTTTCTTGCAACGGCAGCAAATGTAGGGATCGACAATTGCATCTCTTGTAGGCCACAATTCTCGACAGTGGAGGCAATGCTGCTGATTTAATTGATGCAATTCAGAGTGGAATTTCTTCATTTGCTTGTTGACGAAAGGTTGGGAATGAAGAGGTCCATTGACGGAAGCATCAAAAGCATCTAAATATTCTGCTTTGGAGGTTTGACGGGTTTCCCTAGATCGTCGCTGAACACTTGCATTATTTTGTCGCCTATCGTTAGCTTCATCTTGGGTTTCGTTGGATATACTGGCGGCAAATCGAGCAGCGGAAGCAGCAAGTCTAGCAGCAGTTTGTTGAGGACACTCGGCTTCTCTGGCGATTGCATTCCTTACAGCATTTGTTTCAAGTCGAGCACACCGCTGTTCTTCAGACTCGGCTTCTCTGGCGGATACATGTTTCAGAGCATCTATAGCACGGCGATTGACGGTCTGTTGTTCAGACTCGGCTGATCGTGCTGCAGCTGTCCTGACAGCTTTTGCTTCAAGTCGAGCACACCGCTGTACTTCAGACTCGGCTGATCGTGCTGCAGCATTCCTGACAGCATTTTCTTCAAGTCGAGCAAACCGCTGTACTTCAGATTCCGTTGCTCTACGTTTGGCTTGCCTAGCTGCAAGTTCATCCTTTCGTTTTCTTTTAGAAGACATTTTAACGTTCGATAATCGGGGAATAGATTTAACTATAACTTAACTTTTAACTTCTAACTTAAGCCCGGTCAAGACCAGGGACCTTGGGTCTAGCTTTAAGGTTGGTGATGGAGCAAAGACCTTGTCAACTTGTAGATAGAAAAGCAAGCTTATCAGCTCGCCGCGAAGGGATAGTCGTAAGCCAGTTGAAAACTGTCTTAAATGACAAATTCAGGGCCTATTGTTAAGTCGGACTTGTTCACAATTCACGCTTTTTTTCACAGAGTTTTAGGTCTTATAACGGGATTTTTCTGACGCAGTTCAATATCGTTGCAAGTTATTTACGTTTGGTTTGATCAACTCATATTTTCCAATTTTTACACATAAAGTTCAATAATTGAATTTAAAAATAACCATAATTTAGTCAAATAACTACAAAACATAAATAACATCAGGTGGTGATTTGATGTGAAAGTGAAAAAGTTGTAGTCGCCACCGCAAGATGTCACTAGTCGGTAATAAATTATTTTAACAGTTTTTCATTAATTACGGGAGAACTAATCAAGTAAATGAAATTATTTTTGTTCTGGTCGCACCGCATAATTTTTCTCTAATTTTTAAGACCAAAAAGTCTGAAATGTGTCGTAAAAAGCCCGAGCTATGGAGCGTTACATACATACATACAGACAAAGTGACATGGTTTTTTTTTTCTGCGTATGCGATTATTAGCTTCGCCCTTCGGGCTCGCAATAACTAGATTAAGTATGTGTGATGTAGTATAGTTGAGCGACTGACTAAACGTGCGATGGGATGAAAGATCGAGACCAAACTCAGACAATCTTTTTTAAAAATAGCAAAAATGGATTCGTAGGTAGGGTACTGTACTAGGCCCTTCGTACCTCGTAGGCCTATATACATGCAGTAGTACCCTCTTAGGGGCATTCGGCAAACCACTACTAGAAAAGGGGTAAAAGTATAGTTTATCCGAAATTTCCAAGACTTTTCCCGCCTTCGTTCTTTAAAGTTATACGCACGAGTTGCATTGGCGAAACGTTTCTGAGTTCTGCTGTGTTTTCTTATCTTGGGAGGCAGTCCAAGAGTCCAGTTGTCGGTTATTTTATCAGTCACGCAGTCACTTCAACCGTTGAAGTGAGTTTGAACTTTGTTAATCAGTTCAACGTTTTCTCCTTGTTTACGCATTTTAAAGGCTTTGTAAGGCTATCGCTAGATGGCGTTTGAAGATAAGACATCCAAAATAGACATTAAAATAGAGTAGCCAAGTCAATTTCAATCTAATTGGGCGAAGCAATGATGTTTGGCGTGAACTTTGTTCATATTAATGAGGAAAATAACATTCGGGAAATAGCAATATTTCAAAAGTATCAAATCTTTTAACTATTTTACGAATTGTTTGACAAAAATAAAAACGAGGAAGTTATGGATGCTCTCCGGTTCAATTTCTCGGTAAATATTGTCGAATCAAATCCAGCTGTGACGGAATAGAATATTCTCAATGAATCTTGACATTTTGACCTTAACCCGTTAACCGCTAAAGATTCATCCTCCCTATTCTACATCCGCGCGATCCTACCCTGCATGTCGCCTGTCAACACACGGAAACTCATTAACCACCGAAACTATACTCATCCAACGTCTCTATAATGTCCTTTTTTTTAAATAACAACTGAAGGACTCATTTCGATTACCTTGTAGGGCCGACCGATTACCACCGACCGATTACCAGTAGCCGTCCTAAGCTTAAGCAATTGTGTCGCTAGTCACCTGGAATGGTCTAACCGTGAGTTCCCCGGATTTGAACGGGGCTCAGTCTCTAGTACATTAATAAATGTCAAAAATAACTTATTCTGGTTGAACGCATATTTAAACAATTGCTAAATTAATTAAACCATATTTTATAAACTTTATTCTTTTTTCTCTTCGATAAAAGTTCTTCTCTGAATTACACAATTGAACCCAACTATCTGCTAGAATAGCAATAAATATCCAAAATGAAATAAAAGTACATAGGTTTAATAAAAAGAAATAAAAAAGATTTGCCTTTGCAAAGATTTGAACCACTAGTATAGATGTGATGGGTGCTGCTTAAGTTTTCGTGTGATTTTTAACAAAATTGTTTCATATTACTTTTTAAATATACTTTTTAAAATTATATCTAAGTAAAAACAACAAAAAACAACCCTCAGTAATGCAATTTAGCACATTGGTGATCTCCAGCCTAAGCTAGGAGCGCAGTACAAGCCACGCCTATCTATGTCTATCCGAATCGCTAACCATTACACCCAAACGTTGTTATTATATTTCATTTTACCAACATTTTATTCCATTTAAAATAAGCTCAACATTCATAATAAGTATACATTAATAAATGTCAAAAATACCTTTTTCTGGTTGAACGCATATTTAAACAATTGCAAAATTAATTAAACCATATTTTATAAACTTTATTCTTTTTTCTCTTCGATAAAAGTTCTTCTCTGAATTACACAATTGAACAAAACTATCTGCTAGAATAGCAATAAATATCCAAAATAAAATAAAAGAACATATGTTTAAAAAAAAGAAATAAAAAAGATTTGCTTTTGCAAAGATTCGAACCACTAGCATAGATGAGATGGGTGCTGCTTAAGTTTTCGTGTGATTTTTAACAAAATTGTTTCATATTACTTGTTAAATATACTTTTTTTAATTATATCTAAGTAAAAACAACAAAAAAACAACCCCCAGTAATGCAATTTAGCACATTGGTGATCTCCAGCCAAAGCCAGGAGCGCAGTACAAGCCACGCCTATCTATGTCTATCCGAATCGCTAACCATTACACCCAAACGTTGTTATTATATTTCATTTTACCAACATTTTATTCCATTTAAAATAAGCTCAACATTCATAATAAGTATACATTAATAAATGTCAAAAATACTTTTTTCTGGTTGAACGCATATTTAAACAATTGCAAAATTAATTAAACCATATTTTATAAACTTTATTCTTTTTTCTCTTCGATAAAAGTTCTTCTCTGAATTACACAATTGAACAAAACTATCTGCTAGAATAGCAATAAATATCCAAAATAAAATAAAAGTACATATGGTTTAAAAAAAAAGAAATAAAAAAGATTTGCCTTTGCAAAGATTTGAACCACTAGCATAGATGAGATGGGTGCTGCTTAAGTTTTCGTGTGATTTTTAACAAAATTGTTTCTTATTACTTTTTAAATACACTTTTTTTAACTTTATCTAGAAAAATAAAGTTTTTTCGCATGAAAAATCTGCAAAAAAACAGCGATTATTAAGCGGGAATATCATGATATATTCTTATAATCAATAAGTAATTTGTCATAAATTCTGAGTTATTAATCATTAATTTCTATTGATGTTTTGTCAAGAGATTCTTGTATAAATTCATGTGAAAATCAATAAAATCTCATGATTTTTCCGCAGTTTTTTCGCATGAAAAATCTGCAAAAAAACAGTGATTAATAAGCGGGAATATCATGATATATTCTTATAATAAATAAATATTTTATCATATATTCTGAGTTATCAATCATTAATTTCTATTGATGTTTTGTATTGAGATACTTGTATAAAATCATGTGAAAATCAATTTTACCTATGACATTATAAGATTTTTTTGGTTTTCTTTTATACAGTTTTTTGGCTTTAAAATCATGAAATTTATTATTAAATGTCTATCAGAAATCAGGTAGATTTAGGTGTGAGATCATGATATTTAATTATAATTATTTTGTATATTATCATTTATTAAGAGCTTTTTATGAATCATTTCTCTAATGCTTTATAGCGCGATTTTTCATTAAAATCATGTGAAAATCAGTTCCCACTAAGGAATCAAAAGATTTTTTGGTATTATTTTTACCCAATTTTGGGCTTTAAAATCTTCAAATTCATAACAAAAAGTCAGTAATAATCAGCTACAATTCAACAGATCAGATGTGAAATTATAACTATTTAATCGTCAATATTTTCTTATGTTTTGTAATGATGTTTGTGTGAAAAATCAAGGGAAAGTTATTTCTACATATATGACATAAATATTTTCTTGTATTCTTTTAATACAATCCTAAAAATATCAGTTAAAATCAGCAAATAAGTATATAGGCCTACCTGGAATGAAATATTCTGACTTTAAATTCTTTTTGAACTTTAACATTTTTTATTTTATACCTTTCGTAAATATATGGTAGCTATCTAATTCTCACAAAAATTACACGATGTTTTTATAATCACAAGATAGGCTGGGATAACTATTTTTTTTAACGCGCTAAGTAAATTTGAGTGAAAGTTCTATTTTACTCTGGTGTGTTTTTTTGTGTGTGAATTATTCTAAGTCCCGAAATCTGGCTTTTATCTAACTAAACAAACCAATTGATTATATGGTATGTCAAAACGCATCATAGAAATTTTTACTAAGTTTTTTTCACGCGCTAAGTAAATTTGAGTGAAATTTCTATTTGACTCTGGTATGTGTTTTTTGTGTAAATTATTCTAAGTCCCACAACCCTGTTGTTATCTAACTAAACTGACGAATTTATTAACTTCTACGTTAAAAAGCTTTAAATTTAACATCAATAGGTGGTGTAGTGGTTAGCAGATTGGCAAGCCACCCTGGAAGTCGAGGTTCGATTCCTGGTCAGGGCAATTCTTTTTTCAATTTATATAATTACAATCTCATTTAAAAGCGCTCAAATTCTCATTCAAATTTTAGTGAGAAAATCATTAACATTTCAGTGGTGAAAAGAGAAATTAAGCGAGATTACAGTGAACCCTCAGTCAGATATCATTATATTTACGCGACTAATCATTTATATTTAGATGAGAAATAACATAATTCTCACTTTGTTCACATGAAATTAATGATTAACGGCTGATTTTAAACTTGAAAATGTCCCAAATTCTCATCAAAAGTCATCAAATAAATGATATTTTGCTGTTAATCTCACCAAAATATCACGACAAAATGAATGAGAATTAAGGTTATTCTCATGTATTTCTTTATGAGTTTTAATGAGATTTTTCCGTAAGGGTACACCCAAACGTTGTTATTATATTTCATTTTACCAACATTTTATTCCATTTAAAATAAGCTCAACATTCATAATACAGTACCCACCAAACTATTAGGTACACCCCCCTATTTTCAATGCATTCTTATGGCACTACGTGTCCTAGAAAAATGCAATAACTCTTGAACCGCTTGGGCTAGATTTTTTTCCTTTTGGCCCTGAGTAGATCTAATGATGATCTACATTTTTTCTACACATGAAGTTGTCGTAGGATTAACCCCCACGGCGCTACGGTATCGTTCAGTTTATTAGGTACACCCGTTTTCCCCCCATATGCGCCGTGTTAAATACGGCATTTTCCAAAATTTCCAAAAAATACTAAAAATCAAGCTAAAATCTTTTTCTTTGTGCCAAAAGATGCAGAATTCTTCACTCTATGCGAATATAAAGAATAATTTACAATCAAACCAACTCAGAGAACCCTTCCCTATACCTCAAAGTTTTCCACTTCAAAATTTGGCGAAATTAGGCGCCCTCTGCTGGCGAAAGTGCAAGTTTGTTGAAAAAAGTACAAATTTTGAAGTGGAAAACTTTGAGGTATAGGGAAGGGTTCTCTGAGTTGATTTGATTGTAAATTATTCTTTAAATTCGTATAGAGTGAAGAATTCTGCATCTTTTGGCACAAAGAAAAAGATTTTAGCTTGATTTTTAGTATTTTTTGTAAATTTTGGAAAACGCCGTATTTAACACGGCGCATATGGGGGGAAAACGGGTGTACCTAATAAACTGAACGATACCGTAGCGCCGTGGGGGTTAATCCTACGACAACTTCATGTGTAGAAAAAATGTAGATCATCATTAGATCTACTCAGGGCCAAAAGGAAAAAAATCTGGCCCAAGCGGTTCAAGAGTTATTGCATTTTTTCTAGGACACGTAGTGCCATAAGAATGCATTGAAAATAGGGGGGTGTACCTAATAGTTTGGTGGGTACTGTAAGTATACATTAATAAATGTCAAAAATACCTTTTTCTGGTTGAACGCATATTTAAACAATTGCAAAATTAATTAAACCATATTTTATAAACTTTATTCTTTTTTCTCTTCGATAAAAGTTCTTCTCTGAATTACACAATTGAACAAAACTATCTGCTAGAATAGCAATAAATATCCAAAATAAAATAAAGAACATATGTTTAAAAAAAAGAAATAAAAAAGATTTGCCTTTGCAAAGATTTGAACCACTAGCATAAATGAGATGGGTGCTGCTTAAGTTTTCGTGTGATTTTTAACAAAATTGTTTCATATTACTTTTTAAATATACTTTTTTTAATTATATCTAAGTAAAAACAACAAAAAAACAACCCTCAGTAATGCAATTTAGCACATTGGTGATCTCCAGCCTAAGCCAGGAGCGCAGTACAAGCCACGCCTATCTATGTCTATCCGAATCGCTAACCATTACACCCAAACGTTGTTATTATATTTCATTTTACCATCATTTTATTCCTTTTAAAATAAGATCAACATTCATAATAAGTATACATTAATAAATGTCAAAATACCTTTTTCTGGTTGAACGCATATTTAAACAATTGCTAAATTAATTAAACCATATTTTATAAACTTTATTCTTTTTTCTTTTCGATAAAAGTTCTTCTCTGAATTACACAATTGAACAAAACTATCTGCTAGAATAGCAATAAATATCCAAAATAAAATAAAAGTACATAGATTTAAAAAAAGAAATAAAAAAGATTTGCCTTTGCAAAGATTTGAACCACTAGCATAGATGTGATGGGTGCTGCTTAAGTTTTCGTGTGATTTTTAACAAAATTGTTTCATATTACTTTTTAAATATACTTTTTTTAATTACATCTAAGTAAAAACAACAAAAAACAACCCTCAGTAATGCAATGAATTTAGCACATTGGTGATCTCCAGCCTAAGCCAGGAGCGCAGTACAAGTCATGCCTATCTATGTATATCCGAATCGCTAACCATTACACCCAAACGTTGTTATTATATTTCATTTTACCAACATTTTATTCCCTTTAAAATAAGCTCAACATTCATAATAAGTATACATTAATAAATGTCAAAAATACCTTTTTCTGGTTGAACGCATATTTAAACAATTGCAAAATTAATCCATCTATAATAAAAGAAAAAGCTTTTTTGGGAGGAGCTTATTCATGTCACATCGAGAGCACGCTGTGATTGGTCAGTCTAGTCGTCGCTCTGGAAAGGGGTGAAAACCTCCAGCGGCTACATTTTCATCACCAAAAAAAGGGGGAATTTTTCAACGCACATTATTCTGAATGCCATCTACCAACCAAATTATCAACAAAAGTTATGCCATCTATCAGTCAAATATACTAATTATAATTGCATCAAGTTCAAATTTCGAATTCTGTCTGTAATAATTACTGAAGAAAAATCAGTTAAATATACCAATTAAAATTGCACGAAGTTCAAATTTCAAATTCTGTCTCCAAATACTGAAGAAAATAATTTATTTAGCCAGCAGACAACTAAGTGCCATACATTATTCAAAGAAATTATTTCTTTTCTTCATTTCCGATTTTTGAGGCCAGATTTTTTTCTTCATTTGCGAGTTTTGAGGCCAGATTCTTTTTTGCATTCTCCTTTCTCACCCACTCTGATTTGCGAAGACTCCACTCCTTTTTCAGCTCAGAAGCAACTGAAGATAATTTTTTTTCATGCTGGGTAATGCTAAAAAAAAATAAATAATGATTAGTCTAAATTTTTGTTTGTTTCTTCATTTCTTTCTTAGGATAGTAGAGAACGGTTAAACAAAGTGTCCTTACATGACCTTTGATAAGCTGTTTCATTTTTTGTACGCAATCCAACTTACCAAAATTGTAAGTGGAAGGACTGCGAAGATGAAGCTACTTCCTCTTCGCAGTCCTTCACTTACAATTTTTTTTCAAAGTACTGCGAAGATGAAGTTCACTTCCAATTTTGGTAATTTTGACTGCGAACAATAAATGAAGCAGCTCAGCAAAGGTCATGTAAGGACACTTTGTTTAACCGTTAGGAATTGCCCGAAAAGAGAGAAGAAAGACGCAGAAATATTGGAGACTTCTATCAGATTCGACGTGCAAATGAAGTTGAAGCTGATCACGCAAGAAGAAGCCTAGAAGAAATGCAAGACGGAATTTGTCTTATTGAAGAAACACAAGAGGTGACGGAATTAACGAGTGAAGCAATTGCAGAGCAAACCACAGGACCTGAAATTGATGGAGCAGAAATTTTCTTGGATGGTTTGGAAAGCGTTGATTGGACACAATTTGACCAAGAAACTGAAGATTTACGAAGAGCAAAGTATGCTCAAGATCACGCAGATATTGTTCCAGTCGAAACAGAAGAAGAGCAACGTCACCGACAAGCATTTTTGGAGAAAAATCGGCTAACAAAGGTGAAGAAGACTCATCAACTAGCTCAGAAGCCAATCTTAGATGAAAGTAAAATTAAGATTTATTCATGTGGGAAAATGGACGTGAGTTGTGAATTCTGCGGAGCAATTCATTTCAAAGGCGAAATGGCAAGTGGCAAGAAATTTAATCTTTGTTGTTCTAAAGAAAAGGTGATTCTCCCTCCTCCTAAGGAATGCACAGAATTGCTTCAAATGTTATTTACCAACTGCCACCCTAAATCTGCAAGTTTCATCAAAGATGCCCGAAAGTACACTGGGAGCATCCATTGACGTTCCACGTGGAAGAGGACCATATTGTTACAAGATTCATGGGCAACTGTACCACAATACAACTGCTGTTCAATAGTATGATGAAGAAACATCCGTTATTTGCCGTGTTAATCCATATGCTGTCATGTACAAAAACATGCGTCAAGTGGCTATGGAAGAGGACCGTCAAGCAGCAGTTGAAGGTAGGGCTCCGTTAGTGATTTCGATGGTTATTCATAATGTAAAGGTCGACACAACGGAATACGAAGGTCACCAATACGAAGAACTTAAATACTATGAGGCGACTTTAATCACAATGTCAAAGTGAAGTGTCCAAGACCAACGGGAATAATTAAGGCTAAACAATGTATTGATAACGGACAGATCATACAATAAGGTGAACTAATAATATTAAATAGGGGGACGATAAATAAGTGAGAGAATACTACTTGTATGGAGAAAATGTGGTAGCGGGCTGAGCGGTTAGGCTTGTCGAGAAACGGCAAGTTTCGAGGTACAGTTGGAAATGGCACTTAGCTTAAATAACAGGCACTGAGCACAAGGGAAAAATATAACTAATACAATACCAAAAGGAGAGTGCGACTGGAACACAATGGTAGTGTGAATGCCGTGGGAGAATGCAGTCCAGAATAACATTTACATACAGGTTTTATACTAATTCGGGCTGCACGATTAGCATAGGCCTAGAGAGGAAGTATAGGGAGCAGACATGTTTAGGCCTAGAGAGGATAGTATAGGGAAACGTGAGCAGACACCTTAAAACATGGTCAGAGCGGAGACGGACGAAAAGGGGGTTTGTTATTGAAAAGCGTTGAAGGAAAAAGGAAAATATATTTATATAGTGTCATGAAAGATAAAAGTACGCCTAAAGTTAATATAGCAAAAAGGGAAAGGGAATAGTAAAAAGGGAAAGGGATGGGGCGAGTTGGCGGCAGAGATGGGGCGAGTTGGCGGCAGATGGGGCAGGTTGGCGGTAGAGATGGGGCGAGTTGGCGGCAGATTCAAATGGTAGCAGCCTCCTCTGGTATGATATGGAGAATAGCGGAAGCGACATCTAGTAGTCGACGTTAGAGATTGTCTTGTAGAAAGGGAAAGTAACAAGGGAAAGGGGTGGGGCAAGTTGGCGGCAGAGATGGGGCGAGTTGGCGGCAGATTCAAATGGTAGCAGCCTCCTCTGGTATGAGATGGAGTATAGGGGAAGCGACATCTAGTAGTCGACGTTAGAGATTGTCATGTAGAAAGGGAAAGTAACAGAAAAACGGGAGTCGGCCGAGCGTTCTGTTACAATAACGACCGAAGAACACAGGATGAAAGAAGATACAATAGCCCTGCAGGAGAAGAAATTGCGGTTGTGTTTAAAAGCATTGATGGAGCACCCCCTGAAAACAGGGATATCCGACGGCATCCATTGATTCCACGGAGAGGAAAAGTTTTCATTAGGATTGATACTCAAAAACCCATGTGCGATCCCATGACGTACCCATTGCTTTTTCCGAATGGTGACAATGGATGGAATCAAAATTTAAAACGAAGAAATCTAAATGAAGACCAAGATAATGTTTCCCATGATCATGATGAAGAGCAAGAATTATTGGCTGAAGAATCTAGAATCGCAGACTTAAACGATGAAGAAGACCAGATGCGAACTGAAATTGTACCGGAACCAGAATTTGACCCAGAAGTCGACATTGATCCTGATGTTCCAGTACCAATCTATGACGTCAACCAAAGAGGACCGCGTTCCAGAATAACTCAGTGTGAGTTTTATAGTAGTCAAATTTCGATACGTAAAGGGATTTTTAATGCGGTTTTATACGGAGGATCGCTGTTTCAACAATATGTTGTTGATGCGTACGTGAAAGTGCGGCGAACAGGAGGCGAACAGGATCCATTATATTCAAACGCATCAAAAGGATCTGCACGTCACACAGTGTAATGGTCTTATGGACTATATTACGACGCGGGCTGAAAAAGACAACATTATTGTAGGGACACCTGTGATTTTACCTTCGTCTTTCATAGGTAGTCCAAGAGCGATGAAACAAGGATATCAAGATGCAATGGCTATTTGCAGTAGATTTTGAAAGCCGACTTATTTCCTCACATTTACCTATAATCCAAAGTGACAAGAGATTACGGAGAGCATCGAGAGCTATCAAGTAGCAGCCAACAGACCTGACGTTGTCGCAAGAGTCTATCAACTGAAATTAAAAGAACTCATCCCAGATATTCAAGAAAAACAAATTTTAGGGGTTGTTGTTGCAAGAATTCACGTAATTGAATTTCAAAAGCGAGGCCTACCCCATTGCCATATGTTGATACGGATTGATCAACATGACGTTCCTACAACTGAATCTGAAATCGACAAGACAATTTCAGCTGAAATTCTGGATCCAGAAACACACCCAGAACTTCACAAAATAATCATGAGCAACATGATTCATGGTCCGTGTGGTACCATTAATCCAAACTCACCCTGCATGGACGGTAGTAAATGCACGCAATCGTTTCCAAAACCTTTTTCACCATCTACAGTCATCCTCTAAACGACAAGCCCATAACTATCCTCGAGTTGATAACAGCTGGGTTGTTCCTTTTAATGCTTATCTCTTTCTGAAATACAATTCTCACATCAATTTAGAGTTTTGCGCGTCTATTACAAGTGTCAAGTATATATTTAAATATACATACAAAGGACATGATTGCGCAAATATTCAAATTAGCAGAGCTGAAAATCAACAAGGTCAACAGGAAATAGTGTGGGATGAAACCAAGCAGTTTTTGGACACAAGATACGTGAGCGCTCCAGAAGCATGCTGGCGATTTTTTAAGTACCCACTTTGTTACCGATCTCACGCCATAAGTCGATTGGCTGTTCATCTCCCTCAAGAACAACCTGTTTACTTCCAAGCAGGATTTGAAGATCGAGCAGTGTTAAATGCAGCTTCAAAATTAACTACTTTGACAGCTTGGTTTAAATTAAACCAGGATCACGAATCGGCAAGACAGTACTACTATCGAGAAATTCTGAATCATTTCTACTTCCATAACAACCAACGTAAATGGAAGCCAAGAAAGAAGAGAATAAATGTTATCGGCAGAATTTATTCTGTTGGGGTGAAACAAGTAGAAAGACACAGTTTTCGCTTGCTTTTGCTTGAGGTAAAAGGAGCAACAAGTTTTGAATATCTTCGAACAGTCGACTACATTTTGTATCCCAGATTCAAGCAAGCGGCCATAGCAAGAAATCTTCTCGCTGATGACAGTGCATGGGAAAAAGTTATGGAAGAAGCCGCTGCATTTGAAATGCCAGTCCAGTTTAGACAACTTTTTGTCGACATATGTTGCCACTGTCGTCCGACGAACGCACAACTTCTTTTTAATAACAACCTACAGCATCTCACTGAAGACTACCAAAGAAACGGGCATGGAGAAGAAGTGGCCAAAAATCTAGCGTTAAAATGGATTCAGATAAGATAGTGCAGAATGGTGAAAAATATGAAGATTTTGAACTACCCATACCTGATTTCCAACTGATTGATAGACTTATTTCCGCTGAAATTGAAGAAAATGATGAGAATGTCCAAAGACAAAATAAATTGAGAGGGGAAATGATGATGGCTAAATTAAATGTTGGTCAACGAGCGGCATTGGATCAAATAATGGCCGCAATCAATGATGAAAACTCTCCTTAATCACTTCAATTCTTCTTAGATGGTCCTGGTGGAACAGGGAAAACATTTCTCTACAATACTCTAATCAACGTTCTTCAGGGTGAAGGAAAAAAGATCATTGCTGTCGCTTCAACTGGAATCGCTTCAACACTGTTGATTGATGGAGCCGATTATCACTCTCAGTTTAAAATTTATCCGCCCATCACAGAAACAACCAGATCGAAAATAGAAGAACACCACTTCTCGGCGAAATTGATAAGGGATGCCACACTAATCATCGAGGACGAAGCTACTGTGATGACCAACCACGCTCTCAATGCGATTAAGCACGTCACTGAAAAAGTGACTAAGAATAACAAGCCTTATGGAAATAAAGTCCTTCTCCTCGGGGGAGACTTTAGACAATGTTTGCCAGTACTCAAACATGGAAATCGAGTTAAGGTAGTCGAAGCTACCATTAAAAACTGTGAGAGTTGGTCCACCTTTCGTCACCTTCGGTTAACAGAAAACCTGCGCACCACGGCGGGAAGTCAAGAGTACGCAAATTGGCTGATTGAACTGGGAAATGGGACGTTACCAACAACAGCAAATTTGAGTTCAGATGTCGTTGAAATCCCTCCTGACTTCCTGATTACCGAAGAAAATGCTAAGTCTTTGAATATCACCGGAGATGACCAAGATCCAAGAATCAATGCTTCAATTCATCACGTGTTCGGTGATCCGAAGCGTCTATTGGATCAAGATATCTCTGAAGAAATTAATTCACGTGCGATTTTATGCCCCAAGAATGATGAATGTTTGAAGATAAACAATGCAATAATCAAAAACATGCCTGGTGAGCAGTGTGTTTATAAGAGCATAGACACAATCACAGGTGATGAGGAAGAAGTTGCTAATTTCCCAACAGAATTCCTCAACACGCTGAAAATATCTGGAATTCCACCTCATACGTTAAAACTCAAAGTTTGTGCCATAATAATGCTTCTGAAAAGTATAGACTCAAGACGAGGACTATGCAACGGAACAAGATTAGTCATCAAACAGCTCCGTCAAAACGTTATCGTTGCAGCAATTTCTTCTGGAAAAAATAAAGGACTTTGTGTGTTCATTCCAAGAATGAACATGTCTCCAACAGATTCAAATCTGCCGTTCACCTTAAATAGACTGCAATTCCCAGTGCTTCTCGCCTTTGCCTAAACCATAAACAAATCACAAGGTCAGACGTTCGATCGGGTTGGCATTCTTCTTCAAGAACCTGTTTTCAGCCATGGACAATTGTACGTCGCGTTTTCCAGAGTGACTTCAAGAGAAGGAGTCAAAGTCGTTTGCATAGAAGGTGCAAAACAAGGCAAAATGCTCAACAAATCTACAACAGTACAAGACCGGGAAAAGGTTTTCACACATAATATTGTGTATAAAGAAGTTCTTTCATCAAATTAAATAAATCACTGCCCAAGTGATAGGAAAAACGGAGAAAAAAGAGGAACTAACTTCCGCCTCGGTCTACGGACCAAAAAGGAGCACGGGCATGGCCTTGGGGGCAGTTCCCAAGTGCGCTAAACTGTGAAATAATTAGTTTCGTACAACAAATGTTGCTAAAAAAATAGGTTAGGTTAGGATAGGATAGGTTACCATGCAGTAATTAGCGCGCATTTTCCTATCTTAGTATGGGAATATATTCAATATATTATCATCTATCATTTTTGTTCTTTACATTTGAAACTGACATTCACTTACGTTCATTTCCTTTAAAAAAAGTGAAAACAATGATTCAAACTTTGCTACACCCAAATTCCCCGGTTTCGACCGGGCTGAAGTTACTAGTTGAACCATATTTTATAAACTTTATTCTTTTTTCTCTTCGATAAAAGTTCTTCTCTTAATTACACAATTGTTCAAACTATCTGCTAGAATAGCAATAAATATCCAAAATAAAATAAAAGTACATAGGTTTTAAAAAAAGAAATAAAAAAGATTTGCCTTCGCAAAGATTTGAACCACTAGCATAGATGTGATGGGATCTGCTTAAGTTTTCGTGTGATTTTGAACAAAATTGTTTCATATTACTTTTTAAATACACTTTTTTTAATTATATCTAAGTAAAAACAACAAAAAACAACCCTCAGTAATGCAATTTAGCACATTGGTGATCATGTGGCAAAGATTTGAACCACTAGCATAGATGTGATGGGATCTGCTTAAGTTTTCGTGTGATTTTGAACAAAATTGTTTCATATTACTTTTTAAATACACTTTTTTTAATTATATCTAAGTAAAAACAACAAAAAACAACCCTCAGTAATGCAATTTAGCACATTGGTGATCTCCAGCCTAAGCCAGGAGCGCAGTACAAGCCACGCCTATCTATGTCTATCCGAATCGCTAACCATTACACCCAAACGTTGCTATTATATTTCATTTTACCAACATTTTATTCCATTTAAAATAAGCTCAACATTCATAATTTCATAATAAGTACGAGTAACCTGAGCCCCGGTCAAATCCGGGGAACTGTTGTCTAGCGTAAAGTCGGACTGCTTTGCTATTCGCTTTTCTGTAGCTTAATCATCTTCCGTAATAGATTTTATCGTGGGAAATCTGCCCAGTACCTTACTTGAAGATTTCGTCATCACGGCGATGCTATAGACATTTAGTGGTGATGCTGGTTGTTGCGTCATAAAAGATTGCGTCATCACGGCGACGACATCTGGTGGTGATTTTTTTGGCCATGTTTGTGCATGTTCCATTTTGGGGAAGGAGCCTGTGTTGACACATATTGCTGACATGAATAAACTCCTCCCCCAAAAGCTTGTTCTTTTATTATATAGAGGAGTAATCTGAGCCCCGTTCAAATCCGGGGAACTTTGGTCTAGCGTAAAGTCGGACTGTTTTGCTATTCGCTTTCCTGTAGCATAATCATCTGCCCGTTAAAGATTTTTTTCGTGGAAAATCTGCCCAGTTAGTGACTATCTTACTTGAAGATTTCGTTATCACTGCGATGCTATAGACATCTGGTGGTGATGCTGGTTGTTGCGTCATCAAAGATTGCGTCATCACGGCGACGACATCTGGTGGTGATTTGTTTGGGCATGTTTGGGCAGGATAAGCTCCTCCCCCTTGAGAATGGATAAGCTCCTCCCCCAAAATGTTCGTGATATTATCCGTGACATTGTGCGTGACATGAATAAGCTCCTCCCCCAAAAGCTTGTTCTTTCCTTTTAAAAAGATGAACACGCTGCGTATCTCTTTAAGCTTCGTTACAATTAAAACCATGTGTCACTAAACAAGATTCCTTCGGTAATGTCCTTCGGGATTTTTTTTAAACGTTAAAGAGACAGAAAATCAAGGTTAAATAGTAGAAAGTAAATAGTATACATACTATTACGTTTGGAAAATTCTGTTTCCCTTATTTATCTTAAATGATTTGATTCTTGTTAACTAATTGACTAATAATCTGTCAATATTATGAGTGGTGCGACTTAGCTGTGGCGGAGGCTTCGCCCCGCCACCCCACGTCGCACTTCATGTTTAGATTAAGTTTAAGTAACACTTATTACTATAGTAACAATACAATTATATCATGCGGTCACATGTTGCATTACATGAGTCTTGGCTAATAGATAGCGAGCTACCATCATACCCATTTTTTCCCTTCCATTGATATAACAATGATGGTCTAATGGTCATCAACCCAGGCTGACATTCGCATGGTTCGCGGTTCGAATCTCGAACATGTCGGAAAGGAAAACTAGGTTTGAAATTTTTGAAAAATTCCTCTTCATAAGCTTTCGGAGGTAAATGGAAGTGGAACTCTTCTGGTAACTCTTCACGACCGCAAGAAGATCTTGATGACCTAGGAGAGGACAGAGGAAGAATGGAGAGATGACCCAGAGCTTCAAAATGAATATAATCTAACATTTTTAAAATGTTCCTCAACTTCTTGGTTGATGACAAACTGTTAAAAAAGGAGGCATAGAAATTTTACTTGGACAACCAAATTTATTAAAATCAAGATAAAAAATAGTAAACAAATAATAAAACAAAAAGGGTTAAAAAAATAAGAGTGGGAAAATACAAAGTAAAAAGAAGAATAAAGACGAAATCGAACATAAAAACCAAATCAAATAATTAATATTCTCCACTCCCATAGCAGAAAACTTGTCTTGCTAGGGAAGATTCAAACTTTTTTTTTCTTTTTGTTTACACTTCTGAGCATGCACTGACAGTTGGAAGGTTACGCAAAAAAAGCGAATTCACTAACTAGGATTCGGCAACCAGCTAGGTAACTAATACGCAAATTAAATTTCTAAAACAAATTTCTAAATTTCAACACCATCATACACGTGCAAGATTTTTCGAGGGGTAGTTCGAGGGGTAGTCAACTCGAAAAAATATCCGTACACCCCCGTATTTTTAATGAAAAAATATGAAAAAATATGAAAAAATATAAAAAATATAAAAAATATAAAAAGTTTTAACACGAAAATTTTTTTTTGCCTTACACTAAAAGGTTGCACTGAACATGTTTAGTGTGTTTTAGGGTACTGAAAAGGAGAATTTTTGCACTTAATGTAAAAATTTTACACTTAATATGGAGAACATACTTAAATAATCTTAAAATAAGTGTCTTTTTAAAAACAATTAAGTACTTTAAAAAATTAAGTACTCTTTGGCAATGTACTTAATTTAATTTGCATACTTAATAAATTTTTTAAATAAGTGCCCAATGGTACCTTTTCCTCCTTAATATAACTTTGCACTTTTTCAGCATTCTTATTCTTATTCTGGGGCAACATACTTAATTTTAATTTGCATTCTTAATAAGTTTTTTAAATAAGTGCCCAATGGATTTAAGTACCTTTTCCTCCTTAGTAAATTGGAAGTGAAGTTTGAACATTCGGAAAAGTTTCTAAGTCCCAACTCCCGTCGTATCATACCATAGGATTGTGATTAATTTTAATGTTTACATTGGCACAGTGGATGAGCAACCGACTGTAACCCGGTAGCCTCGTGTTCAATTCCGGCCACAGCCATATCTATTATTTTAAAATAAGTATGTGAAGTAGGAAATAAATTTAAGTACTATAGAAAAATAAGTGGCACGGTAGTATTTCAATATTTTTAGTGTATAAAATAGTTTAAGTACGTTGATACTATTCAGTAGACAAATATTACTCAGAAAACAACATACATATAAAAAAATATAAGAAATACAAAAAATATAAAAAATACGAAAAAATATAAAAAATACGGAAAAATATAAAAAATACGGAAAAATATATTTTTATTTAAATATTCGTACACCCAAATCATGAGTTGACTACCCCTCGAGATTTTTCTAGGTGATTTAAGGTTCATAATTGTTCAGTATTCACAAACTGAATCATTTTTTCTGACTCACCCTTTCAGTTACTTTTGTATAGTCAGTTTTAAAAAAGGGGAAGGGTCATCAAACAAAAAGAAAATTACCTGCACCAACCACGTGGATTGACTCTTGATCACTAGCAATTTAACGGAAATATCACAAAAGTTTTTCTTTCAAGTTCATGATGAATTTAACACTTTCGTTAACCGAATTCTGACGGTCGCTTATCTGAAAAATTTGAATATTATGGACAACGTGCACATTCGGCGCTCAAACTGGAAAGACTGCCGAGTGTCGAATGAGATAAGGATTTCCAATTTCCATTCCTCTTACTTGAGATGCTGCATTGCCAAAAATTTTTATGAAACAAAACATGTGATTTATTTTAGAACTTATCTTTTTTGCAAATCCTATCGTTATTCGTAACGGCCAAAATAGAACAAAAAAATAATAATATTGACATCCAGAGCCTAGCGGCAATTAGCAAAATTACAGAAATGATTACTCTTCGTCACCGGCGACTTTACAATTTTGCAAAATATATTTTCAATACTATTTAGTAAATCCAGTTAATATTTGAATAATAATTTTAAAATTCCGCTTTAACTAAATTTATAACTAAAATTACATCAAATTAATTAGTTCCCAAGAAAATCAAGATTTAAAGTGCCAAAATGCACCTGCCAATAGAGTCGTGCTCAAAGTAAGTTATATAAGAGCGACTGTTCGAATGCATCCTACACCACGATTCGATTCCTTCAACATGTCTTCGACTAAAACGAGAATTTCATTCGAGGGTTGGATAATCATAACAGTTGTTGTTTTAATTGTGGCCTCTGCAATTGGCATGATATGCGTTGATCAAGTTAATCGAGCCTCGATAGAAGAATGCAACAAACGCATCGACTGTTCGTCGTCCCTGAATCCCCAGTCTGCTCAAATGAAAGCAGATGAATCCTTGATCAGTGCCGCACCTGAAGGTAAATCTCCATCGCAACCAGAAACTCGCACAGAAACTTCCGACATATATCTTCAAACGACTTCCATTCCACCGGAAAAGAGGGAACCTACTATCCTTTCCCGCTAAAATCGACAGATGATTTTCTCTTCCCAAAGCGCGATCTATCCACTGAAATTAAACTCGCTTCAATATTCTTTGTTTGAATCAACTTCGCGACATGTCTCTTGATCAGACAGAATAAATGATTGTCTTTAAAAAATTGTTAAACAATCTTATTTTTTAAAAAAGAATACTTTCATAAATCTTTCTCTTATTACTTTAAAACCATTTTTCTATAAGGGTTACAATAACGTGTAGGCTAATTGAATGAATGGATATGGTTTTAAAACCATTTGGAAAATTCATCCCAACTAATATTTAGACCAGTACCACCAAAGAGAATAGGTGCTGTAAAAAATGTATACTTTTCCATTGATCTTCTAAACCAATTTCATTCGAAATCAATAATAGAAGAATTCTACGTGAATGCCAATTGCCGAATAAGGCAGTTGTATTTGCCATGCTTGCGTGATGTCATTAGATTATAAATAGACTATTCTTCGATTTTTTAGAGAAATACAGCTCCAAGAAGAATGTAAAAAACGATACAATAATGCCCAGCAGAAGGAGAGCGAAAGCGCTTGCCAATACAGAAAGTGTAAGTGGGTGTTTCGTTTGAGTTTCCGAACGATGAAAGTTTCGTATTCCATTGCTACATTGATTTGTTTGATTGACATAGCGTTTGATCCATTGATCCACCAGTCCCAATTCGTTCATCTCTATGATCCTACATTAGAAAAATGTAAAAATGGAATAATTTAGAAAGCATTTTAAGAGGGGTTGGCAACTGATTCGAAAGTTGGAAGGCTACGGCGAAAGAATACAGATTCGCACTCCATGCAAACAAATTGCCAATCACTAAAACTCCGTAAACAGGAAATTCACCCCAGATTGATTAGATGAGTGTAGGTCGATCCCTTTGGTAGAGCTAAGCACGTTTTCAAAATTGGCATGAACTGTTGGGGCAAAAGAGTCAAATCGCATCGCCTACTTTTTCTGTAGTCCAACTCCATTAGCATATCCAGTTTTAATTTTCCCTGCACATATTTAGATTCGATGCTCAAAATTATTTAATGGTAAAAAAAAAAAAATTTATTTTGTACTTACCGTTATAAGGGCAAGCCGACCGAAAACTTTATCTAACAATTTTTCTTGGTTGTAATACTGACCGGTTAATCTATTCTCAGGATTTTTTCGCAAGCTGTCTCCTAGATTCTTCAACGGACCAAAATTAGATTGCTGTAATAGAGAATGACAAATTTCATAAGGCAAATATTCACAGTTAAAAAAAAAATATGTGACCACCAGAGAACTCTGTTACCAATAAGGTTGTTTCAAAGATGGAGTTCTTGAGAGTGGCCACTTGAAGGATTTCGCTATTGGCCAATTCCTCGATAGAGTTCACAAGAAGATACGATTTAGGGATCGTCAAGTATGCGATTATGCAGCTGGAAAAAGCGTAGACTAGGACGGCCGACATCAGACACCATGATGATGTTGCGATTCGAGTGGAATAAGAACTACTCGGAATCCATTTGGCTGTGCACCATGTCACAATGGCAAAATGAAACAGTTATAAATTTGGAGGAAGAGGGTGGTATAATTACACTGACTACAAAGGGCTCCAAATGCGAAAAGAAAATTTTGAGAAAACGGCAATTGAAAGCGAAGAGTAGCGTGAATGTGAGATCTGTCCAAACACCATTTCCAATAAGCATTCGTAGTCGTCCAAGTGATTGTAGCAATGCTAACTAGAGAAAAGATTATCATCAACCAAACCTAATGGATTCATAAATTCGGATTAGTTTATCGATACTTAATTCCGACAGAAAGGTTATTTATAAAATAATGATGATGAAATACCGTATAATCAAAAGGCCTGAAAACTGCAGTCCATTTATTTCTATCAAAGGTGGGAGCTGGGATAAGACAGGCCGCTTGCTCGTCTAAATATCTAATGCTAAAGTCTACCACTCGAATTCGGTCTGAAGACGGCACGACTGGTGCTGCAACGAGATCTACTTCCTTCAAGTGTAACCGTCAGGAAACACCGCATGATTCAATAAGTAAGTAAATAAATAAAGGTAAGAAAAAAGTAAAAATAAAATAAAAATGGATACGTACTCGGATTATGGCCATGTGAATCATACCATTCCATGTGTTATTAACTAAAGCTCCGACAGCACCATCCTTGGGTTCAACCACAGTAAATCTAAGCAAAAAAAGAGTGTGCCGTCGACCCCGTCGTGTTAATTATCAAATCTTTTCAAAAGTTTTACTTACGTAAAATTAAACCGAACTGATAGCCACAGAACCATCTGATAGACGAAGCCATGCAGCTATAAATTCGTTTGTCAATTAATGAAATATTTTAGGATTCAAAATGAATAATCTTACCTTATATATCTGTCCTTTGTGATCGTGCTCAATGTGCATATAAGGCCTTATCTAAAGAACAGTTCAGTGCACCGTTAATCGTTATTAAGTCATACGAAAGCCGCAATATAAAAACAAACTTTAATAAAATCTTACATCCAATGAAGCGATGGTTAAGTGCTGCCCGTTTAAAATACTAACTCCAGGCTTTCCTGTAAAAGGGGTGCTTGTACACTCAACAATGGGTGTTTTCAAAAGCAATAGCGGGCAGGTACTAATCAGGATAAAAGTGGCCGAAATGGATTTAAATAATTGCATTTTAGTAGATCTAAGGGCCTATATATAACTTAAGGGGATATGCTTTAAATTTGAATTTTATGATTTAATGAGATTAATGAAAGGGGAATAAAAATGAATAAATAGATAATTTCGATTTTTAAAAAATCGAGGATAATGGAATAATTAAGCGGACATTCAGTGACTACTTCTTAATAACTACAATTCACTAAGCGCAAAAAAAACATATACTAGATAATTAGATATATCGTATTTGACAAATTCAATGACGAGACTTCATCCGCTGAACGATAGCGATCCAAATTTCGATGACAAATGCGAAAGAGGCAGCTGCAATTCCAACGGCAAGAACAACGAATGCTCCGGACAGATTGTCCAATGAGATTGGTTTTTTCTTCTGATTTGACATGCCCATTTTTATGTTGGTTGGTTCGCAGTTATGAGTTACTGTTCTAGGAGAACGATTCTTCCAATAATCAATCAGCCCCATATCGTACATTGCGTAGAGGCTTTCGGGGATAGCGGAAAAGAAATAGAATGGAAAATTCAAACTTTGGTCATGACTACCTGATTAGTGCTTAAGCACGCATACCCTTCACTGATTAGTTTCGAATAAGGAGATTTTTTGGGCAGCGCAAAACAAAATCTAGTTGATTGGATTTTTTCTCGCATGATGCTTAGACGACATCGATTCTCTTTTTTCCAACTCATGTTAATCAACGACTCCGCCTGAGATTTGCTCTGAAACCCAACAAACGAGATTTTAAAGCACGCTAATAGAAAATGTTATTACGCTTACCAGCATGCAGAATGATCCCGAATTTTCCTAGCAAGGCTGTTTCCAAAAGTTTGTTTAGGTTATAATAGTCACCGGGCAAACTGTTTTCGGGGTGCTGACGAAGCTGATTTCCCAAAGAATGCAATGGCCCCGAAGTGCTTTGCTAAATATAAATTGAAAATGTTCTGTAAAAGAATATTCATCGTTTCCAGGTGGAATGTTATTACGGTACCAGAAGAGTAGATTCAAAAATAGAATTTTTAATGGCAACCACATGAAGTCTGGTGGATGCGGCTAATTCTTCAGTCGTCTCAACGATGGGTTGCATCTTTGGAATGGTCAAATAAGAGATGAGGACACCTGTATATAAATAATCCAGAACGACAGTAGACAAACACCACACCAAGCCAACGAGCGGACTTGAATTTGGCGATCGTGTAGAACTTTCTTTGGCTGCGATGGTAAAACATGGGTTTACGTGGGATTGGAGAATCAAATCCTCTGACATCATAAAAAGATAAAATTTAAATTTCTTACGTTGGAGGCAGATAATAGAAAACACAGCGAAAATATGATCCGATAAAGACATTTGCATGTATCCATTATCAAGCTTATAAGCTTGATCGCGACACGAATTTTTTTAAAAATCGTGGCGTTTGGTTGCCATCGTTACGACTTATCTGCCCCCACTTTAGCAGATGGCGAAATGTAAATTGTGCAACTTTTTGTCGACTAGTGCGCACAGTAGTGGTCGTTGGTGGGACTGCTGCTGCAAGTTTTGCTTGACAACCACTAGGGTGCGCACTAGTCGCTCTTCGAATACCTAAATCCATGATTTCAAATCGTCGATATAAACTTCAAAATTAACTTTATCGTCATAAATTCTCTTGAATATTATTTGATTAATTCCGCTGATTTCATTAACGATTAAAAAGTTTGAGATAATTACATTGAAAATAGAAATATTCGCAAAAAATACGACGATTGTCCTGTTGCATAAGTTTTTTTATTAGTCGGAGTCTATATAAGGAAGGGACAAAGGCTACATGGTTATTGAGTCTATAATAAGTAAAGTCTGACCACTGACTATTACTACTGACTATATTCGTGCTGTTGAAATATCTACAAAAATGGTTCAAGTCTTAAATGTCGTTCTTGCATTCATCGCATGCATTCACGCCATTCTTGATTGGATCTGGTTTGAAATGGTCGAATATTTTGAATCTGTTACCGAAACAGAAATTGAACCAGAATCTAATGAGGAACCTTCCCAAAATCGGGTTCCGGCAACAAACCTGATGCAAGAGCAAACTGGCCAGACCCGCATAATATTACCCCTACCTAATATTATGTGGAAACCTGACCAAGTCTCTGCCTTACCCGACACTGTTTTACCTGACACTACCTTACCTGACACTGTCTTAATACCTGAGTCTTTTTCTGAAGAAGGCCTAACTGCCTTACCCGAGTGCGAATCAGATGGCCGGAAATTCCAGCCACAAAATGAAGAGAAACCGGATTCATCAGATGAAACAATTAAGAAAATCAAAGATGACAATTCGAAACTGAAAATCGATTTGGAGACGTCAGCTACTGAGTTGAGTTTAAAATGTGTGGAAATACAGCGACTGACGGCTGTGACAAACGAACTGAACCAGAAATTACAGAAAACCTCGTTGAAAAACGACGAGCTGATTCTGAAGTTGGCTACTACGAGAAATATGGCTTCGACCAGTCAATCCGACTTCAACGAGACAGAATCAAAACTAACCAAAGAGTTGACAGAGTTGAAAGTTCAGTTGATTATCCAGCAGAAACTGCTGGAAGAAAAGGAAGTGACTCTGGAGTTAATGTTACAGGAAAAAAAAATTACTGATCACATGCTCGAGGAGAACCACAAACAGGAACTTAACTTTTTTTTAACTGAGTTGACGGAAATGAAGGCGGAAAATCAACGCATTTCCGAGGCACGCGATGCTGCTATCCTGTCCGCGGAAGAATCCAGAATATTAGCCGAAGAACGACAAGTTGCAATCGATCTCCTTCAGTCGAATATAACTCAATTAAAAACAGAGTTAACTGCATCCGATTCTCAAATCGACGAGCTCAAGAAGGAGAAAGGTGTTCAGCTTAGCAATGCCTCGACGTGGGCAGACACCGAATCACAGCTGCGGAATGAAATCATAAATTTGAAAGCTAATCCAACGCAAACTGAAAATGATACTCTATCGGAGGAGCTGAAACTCCTAAACGCCAGTTTGGAATCGGTCAGAGAGAGTCTGGCAGAGAAGACGACTAAGAACAACCAATTAAGTTCTCGTAATTTGGAACTGGTAGGCAAAAACTCTTTGCTAGAAGAGAAAAATGAGACCCTGATGAAGGAGGCTAAAGATTTCCAAGAAAAACTCCAGCGACTAGAAAAAGAGATTCAAGATGTATGGGAAAATCATGATGCAGTTTTGGAATCAGCGACGAGATCGGAAAAATTGGCTGAAGCGCAAGTGAAGGCGCTATCGGAAGCTCTGGCTGCACTGCAAGAAGCAGTTAAAGTTACCCAAGACTCAGCTAAAGCGACGGAAACCGAACGCCAATCGATGAACTCTGATGGCGCGACCGAAGCACCGGACCGGAAAAAAGTTACCTGGATTAAAAAACTGCTGGGCAAGCGAAAGACCCAAAAGGCAAATCAGAACAAAGATGATACTGGATACGTAAATTTGCTGTTAACAACAGGGCTCAATATGGTGGAAAGAGCCAAAAATCTGCAAGTTCATGCAATTAATTTAAAAGCAGAAGGCAAAGCCCTGAAAAAGAAAGCTAAAACCATTCAGAAATAAATTTTAACTTTTCTTATTTGTTATTTTATTGTTATTATAATTTTTTTTTTTTTTGCTATCTGCTTATTATTACCTTCTAGCCGGAATCCGGAAATGACCATTTTCCACCCGTTACGTTAGCTGCTGTTGCCGAGAGAGAGTCAGGCATCCCAGTTAGTGCTCTGCCATGTTTTTCGAGAATAAGGAAAGTGTTGGCTATAGTATCGAAGGTAATGGAACACATCTAGGCGATTCGAGTTCTCAATGGCATCTAAAAAATGTCATTTGAATGACTCGTTGTTCTGGGTGTTGACATGAGTGCTTCGTAGTAAGTAGGCCTAGTACCTTCTTCGTAGGGGTGTCCCAAAAGAAATTTCGTACCCCTCCATTTCCATACGAAGCGATACGAAGGTACGCGTACGAAGGGTATTCCGTAATAGTACGCAATCGTGACGTAATATTATCACGGTAGTAGGCCTCTATTAGTGGATGACGGTTGAGGCCGAGGGTTGCCCTTGACTGAATTAAGCTTGTCTGGGCTCGTCTGGGCTTGTCCAGACTTGTGAAAAAATTGGTCGGGAAATCTAGCGGTTAGTTTAATTTATCATTAATTTATAACTAGATTAAATATGTGTGATGTGGTATAGCTTGGTTAAGCGACTGGCTTACCATATGATAGGATGTACGATGTTCGATTCCCGACTCAGACAATATTTTAACTGACTGAATAACTGACTCGGGCAGTCCACTTCAGTAGTCAGTTATTTTATTAGTCATACGCCGTGGTCACGCAGTCACTTCACCATTTTCTCCTTGTTTACGCATTTTTGTTAAAGGCTTTGTAAGACTATCGCTAGATGGCGTTTGAAGATAGACATAAAAAATAACATTGACTAGTTGTAAGAAAAAAAAAGAAAACGGGGTTACTAAGTCAATCTCAATCTAATTGGGCGAAGAAATGAATGATGTTTGACGTGAACTTTGTTCATATTAATGAGGAAAATCCCTTTCGGGAAATAGCAATATGTCCAAAGTATCAAATCTTTTATCTATTTTACGAATTGTCTGCGAATTGTTTTACAAAAATAAAAACGAGGAAGTTATGGATACTCTCAGCTCCGGTTCGATTTCTCAGTCAGTAGGCCTAAATATTGTCGCTCACACACACACACTCACACCGTTTCGTATAGAAGAACCGAACTAGATTGCTCCAAATGCTCCACACTCTCCACACTCTTTTTTCTTTACCTATAAATACCGACAAACGAGCGTTTTATAGCACCCCAATTTTGTGAGTCGGATTTTTCAAATTAAAACTAAAAAATGCACATCAACTATCGTAAGAGCTAAGAGATTGATTGAATTACAAATTTTTTTAAAGACAAATAAATTTAAAATAATAACATAGTCTGAAATTTAAAAAAATATTTATTGGTCGTATTATTCGTATCATCAATGGGGAATGAATAATCACTGTTGCAATAGTCTGATTCAGCTTATTTAATTTTTTTTTAAAGAAAAATTTCAATGTGTCATTTTCCGACTATAAACGTGTCAGAAATTGAAATAAAATTGGTTATAAAATGAAATCTACGTTTAAAATAGAATGGAGTGTGTATGAGGATTTGAACCGCTGACAAGGTATACCTCAATGTCAATATTGTTGACTTCCTGTTTTGACCGTCTAAGCCACTCTCGGTGGGGATTTTTTCCTCCCTATCCCATGAAAACGAAACCCTCCATAGTTTTGAATAAGACAAATTGTATGTCAAAAACCACAGCACGACAGAGGGGCTCATGCCGGACGAGTATAGTATATGTGCTGCTGCCACTGTATAGGCCTATGGAATGAGGAGCCGGCCAGCAGCTAGGAAAAGCAAAAGAGCTGTTTTCCCTTTTGCTGTTTTAAGGCGTTATGCCATCAGCGTCCTCAAAAGTCTATTTTCTTTTCCAACTGCTGACGTGCGGTCGCCTCTGAAAGCATTATCAGATGCTTGTTATTGGGAGCAGAGAATATGGGAATTGTCAAAGTTTATTAAAAAAACGCCAGGGCCCACATCAGCGTCTGCACCATCCATTCAAAGTGCTGGTGGCGCTCCTGTTCTTGTCTAAACAAAAAAGATTTTTTTGTTTAGACGACACGCTAAATGGCATAGCAAACACACACAGACCACATGCTGCGGAGAGAAAAGTAAGAGGTTGGAATTTTTATGGATTATATGGAGAGTTGTAAACGATGGAAAATTTTTTTTAATTCTTGTAGATTTGAAATCAACGGTGGAAAAAACGGAAATAGTTTACTGATGTAGGCCTTTGATATGGTGTGATGAGAAATTCGTCGGGTGCTATAGTACACTGGCGTTGTGTATAGATGCGACGATTGGTGATGAATGTCGGGGGGTTGACACAATGGAGCGTGCTGGGTGTCGGGAGACAATCGGCCGCCGGATGTGTCGGATGAGGTGGAGGAATAAAGATTGTAGGGAGGGAAGAATATCATTCATTGATTCACACACAGCAATAGTGAACGTGTGTATAGATTGAAGGGATATATCGCGGGTGAGAGAAAGGGGTTGTACATAGGAATGAGAAAGGGGGAAGTGTGAAAAGCAGGAGACCAAAAATCTAAAAGATTCTTTGATTAGAAACGCGTGAAAGGAGGAGCTGCTGGATGATGACAATCGCACCACCAACAAGAACAAGAATTCAGTGGGGTGTGGATGGAAGAGGAGGGTGGCAGCAGCAGCGACGTTATACTTTGATTACAATTTCCCAACAAAGACTCTGAACGCTCCAAAAGTCGCAGAATGAATGGCACCAGCTTTTCTAGCTCTATAAAAGATAAAGGGGCTATATATTCCTTCTTCTCACCATATGGATTTGTACAGCAACGGCCAGCAGAAGAGATGGTAGCTGGCCAGAATGGGCTGCGTAATTGAATCGACTATAACGGAGGTCACCCTCCGCCTATACACACTGCGGTAGAAGAACACGGCCAGCAGAGAGAACAGGAAAAAAAGTGAACTGTACTATCAACTTATATATCAAGTCTATATAGTCCAGCTCCTATATTTTTCTTTTATATATACGTGAAACGTATATATCCGGCGCGCGATCCTACATGTATGACCCAGCACAGCACAGCTGTCGAGAGATCAGCCAAGGGAGGGAGGGAGGACCTATAGCGCCGCCGTCCAATTAATGAAACGAAATACGACCCTCCCGCACCATCGTCGTCATCACTTATTTCCTTCAGCAGGTTTGGATTTCATCTCTCTGGCTCCTTGATTTTTTGTCGAGCGGATCTAGATCAATTTAATTTTGATTTATATCTCTGTTTTTTCTTTTATTATTTCTTTCTAGCTGTGCTCTATATATTCCCCATTGTGTTATATAGATAAATTTTGGGGGTTTGGGGGGGGGGGGGGGGTGGGGGTTGCTGGTATAGGACTATAAGAAGGGGCTTTTGAGCTGCTGCTGGATGAGCGAGAGAGAAAAAGAAAAATCTGTGATGGATGGGAGGTTGATAGATTCATCAACTTGCGCGCACGACGCGGTCTTTGGGTTGACGTGCAGGAATGAGGAAGTTAGACCCTCTTCTTCTCTTTTAGCCCAGTTCCGGCCATGTTGTATATGGCGTGTGGGTTTTAATGGGCCATAGCATGTACAAGGACGCGTCTCTCTCTATTTCCAGCAGCTAGTGCATGAACAGGGACGATATACTCTACGAGGCCTACAATATGTGTAGTATTGGATAGAACTTAGAAGTTTCACAAGAGTAGAACAGTCATGGAGCCGCGGGTCTGGGGACCGCGTGCTGATGCAAGAGACGTCTCATTGTCGGTAATGGGCCCATTGATGGATAACAAAACGAGAAAGATAAGAAAAACCAGATGAAGAAAAAGAACGGAGGAATTGACACTGAACATGATGGGCACGTGACCGTCAACAAAGTGCTAATAACTAGCTATGCAGCATGTAAGGAGACGCCCTTCCGGAAATACATTGACGTCATCGGTTTCGACTGGTGCTGCTCTCCATATCATTTTCTATTTACGTCGAATTTGTATTTATAGTTGACTAGTACTATTATATTAATTCTGGACAAGAGCAATAACACGTGAATTTCAATTACAACAGCCTCAGCCAACATTTGAAATGTCTGTAATTATTGGACAGAGTCTACTCTGTTTGCGCTATTTTCTCTACACTCGTCCCGGCTGATGTTGAACTGCGTCTTTACCGAATGTAGATGCAACGAGCCGGGGCCGAATAATAATCGGATGCGCACGGTTCTTATTCCACTTTTGAAATGAGCGCGCGGGCCCGCGCTCTGAAATGTTTCATCTCGTCTCCTTGCTGCGTGTTTAATTGGATTTGGACTCGCTCAGCCAAAATCCTGCACAAACACAACAAAAAACAGACCTCCTATGTATAAATTCAAAATGATGAGACATAATAATAAAATGAATAATAAATCCAACCAAAAGCATTCGATTTTTCTTCTTTCTCTCTTTTTCGTTGTTGGTTGTGTTGTGGCGCAACTGAGACGACGAGAACATCCAGGAGAGGTGAAATTACAGACGGACCAGTAGCAGTAGCAACATGGCGGGCTTCTCTCATTTGGCTGGCCAGCAGTAATAGAGGCTACCAACTACGCGGACGCGGATGAATTGTTTGCGGCTGACCGAACGCTTTGGTTTCTTTAATATCAAATCTATTACATCAAAAACATCTTCCACTACAGCAACAAGGGGTTTATATATTTACGAGGAATAATACCCGGAATAATAATCATCCAACATTCTCTGTTCGTGGTGGATCATGTTTTTGTCACTCTGATCCGCGCGGCCCAGCAGCAATGCTGCTGCTGGGTACAACCGGTATATGTCTCCCCCTCTCTTGCTTCTTTTCTTATGTAGACTGTGCACAAGAGCAGAGCAGCAGAGAGTTTATTATAAATGTATAAGGCGCGGACAGCAGCGATGCGATCATATTTCCTGGTAGAATTACTCCCGCTGAGAGCAGATTGGAATGGGGGTCGTCGCATCGTCTTGGGTGGGAGCGCATGTGGGAAATAAATGCACAAAGCGCGTCCGATATATATATAGAAGCAGATCTATACTATATACTATAAAGCAAGAAAAAGGGATCTAGAAAATAACGCTGGAGCGAATTGAAAAAATGCATCTCTCAGAAACTGCTGGCCAGGAGGGAGACCAACAACATGTATTAGGAGACGGCCAGCCGGACATAGGCCTACAAGTTTGTTTTTTTCTTCTTTTTTATGGATCTATATTGAATAAGAAGGGCGAATGCTTATATATATAGATAGAAAATAGACGACGGACCTCTCTCTCTCTCTCTAGACTGAATGGACGGCCATCAAGGGCCGCCGAGAGTGACCATCAATAGACTCTTCTTTAGCCCCGGCCGGCCGCACTGCTGTGTGTCTCTTTTTTCTCTCTCATCACCCCGTCTATATACAACATGCACTCTCGTACACTCCTCTATAATATTATGAGGGGCGGAAGAGACTCCATCAAACGCAGAGACGAATGTGCAGCACAGTCCTTTTTTACTTATTCCTTTCCCTGCTGGATGCGCTGGACCTTCTCTCACAGAACTAGTGTGTATGTGCTGGACGTCAAAGCCGATTTGCTATAAAAGACTTATTCATTGGAGCGCAGTGGAGACGTGCGTACACGTTTTTAGCGCGGCCAGCAGATGTTCATCGTTGACGGACGTGTGGGTTGTTTGGAATTCAATTCCAGCACAGCAGCAAAACTCCCGGCGAAAGAAAAAAGGAAAACCAATGCATTTCCACCACGAATTTCATCGATTTATTTCATATCTATTTCCGAGAGGAGTAGATATCAACAGCTCGATTGAGATTTTGATGTGGCCGGACTGGTGCCAGCGGCGTCTTCTCATTCAGTCCTCGCCACTTGTTCCCAGAAACTTTATCGGAGAAAGTTGCTGCTGCGCTGGAATTGAATTTGAGCGCGCTGTATAGTGCTGCGCTCACAGCCGCACCTCTCGTCGACCGACGACTGTGCCAATCAGCTAATTAAAAGAAACGTTGAAAGCTATTCGCCTCGATGGCTGTTGGTATATGTCGGAGAGTCTATATAGCAGGGGCTTTGACGTCGTTTGCTGCTGATGGCTGGGAGCTAGAAAACGAGGTTGGCAAACGAGCTCAAGGGGCCGCCGCCGACGACACTGCTATATGCTCCCACCGCTCCTGTATGCTGTGAAGGTGCCAAGTTATAATATTTCTTTTTCGGGTTTTGAGATCTGCTAAACGAGTTGGCTGATGACAGTATAGGCAGAAATATATCAGAGAAAATATTTAAAAGAAAAAGTTGTCTGATATTATTAGGCGCTCATCACATCGCGCGTTTGCTGGAGATGCGCGTAAAAATCAACATCCCGCGCCTGCAAAAGTCCAACAGTCACCGGACAAGTTCCATATCTGATACGCCCTGCTGCTGTCGACAATCGTAAGACGTTGAGAGACCTGGGGAGGCTGTGCATCACACGGACGTCGTCGTGTTGCTGTTCGAACGCAAAAAAAAGCCCAGCGATGTGCTGGGGATATCAACTCCCTCGAGAGGAACTGTCGAGAGCGTTGCAGCTCTCCGCCGATCGGATATGTTGTGCTGCTGCTCGTAGGCGTTCCTCTCCCCCCCCTCCGACGATGGACGGAACTGAGCACAACTCGCAATAGACAATACCAAAGAGGATACGCTAGTATATTACCTTATGAAAAATGAAACTCGACCGTTAAGTGAAGAGTTACATATGTCCATATCAAGATTTCTGTAGTATAAAAGTTGAACAGTTATTTGGGTAGGCCTATACTATATAGGTATAAACTTGATGTGACTGTATAGAACTTACGTGAAATAAATAGACCTATAAAAAGAGTAAAAACAAGTCGATTGCTGGATGGAATATATTATTAGTCAATCTCTCTCCAACAGCGCAGCGCAGCACTTTTCATTTTGAAACTTGCAACTCGTCGAACTTATATTCACTTTTAACCAAAATATAAATGTGTGCCTGTTGGAGCGCTATATAAATGAGCAATGATTTCAAAGTCTACTAAATAACAAACCATAATGAGAAATGCTAGAGAACTAGCTACTGGCTTCTATTGCGTATAAATATAGTTCAGTTCCTGCTATGCTGTGTATAGCCGAAGCGAGTTGATGTATAAACTTTATACTTCAAAAATGCATCGACGCTGGCAAAACTTTATATAGACGACGAGCTCTCAGCCAAACTGTGTACCTACTAAGCTCAAAGTGAAAGGTTAGATTTCCGACGAGCGAGGAGCTTTTCAGCTATTCACGTCATGATTTCATCATGGCTGGGGATATTCATGACTTTCCAAACAAGCAAACGCGATAGGATTGACGGAGATATACCAACATGGGCGTATAGGACGTCTTCATTGCACCTACTCTTTTCTCTGCTCTCTATATGTGAGGCTGCGGATGCTGGATGAGGAATATTATATAAAGGCATCAGCCAATCATTAATATAGCTCCGCTGTGGGTCGCTCTATATAGACTTGTATTCCATAGACATGGGCGGTATCACAACAACAACAACACAGCTCGAGTTGTTTATATTCGTGAAAGAAATCATTCAAAAAGAGCACAGCAGCGGGAAATAAATGGCTTTGGCTATGTGATTACACGATGTGAAACAAATGGCTCGTCTAGCATTTATTTTTCTTTCTACGGTATCAATCATATCGGACCGAATACTCACGGCGCAGCGCAGTCGTGATGCTTTTTATATTCTCATTCCGAAATTGCTTGGTTTTTTCTTGTGTATATTCCTTATTCGGTTGTTTTGTTGTGTTGTGTACAAATATTTGACAGTAAAAGAAAGGCTTACAAGTACTTGTTTGCTTCTATATAGCTACAATGGCGGGGGGGAAAACAGGTTGGTGGGCTCTCGGCACAGTGGGAGCGATGCCGCCGATGTGCGTTTTGTTTCTGGGTGTCAATCGCTCCACCTTTTTTCGACCCTTTTTAGACATTTTGTTTTTCCTGTTTTTCTTCTTTTGTTTTTTTACTTTTTTAGGGCTGGGGCTGGGCTGCTGGGCTGCGCCATGTGTGTGGTTCTCGGACCGCACACGTCGAAAAAGAAAAATCCCTTTCCCTTTCACTATGTATATTATTTTTCAATTTGGGTTCGTCTGTGTTTGTGCTGTCTGTAGTTTGTGTTGTTGTTGTTGTTTCATCATTTTCCCATGTTTCCCCCCCTTTTCTCTTCGTTATTTCTTTCGCTAGAATAACCAAAGATTTTTTTTTTTTAAAGAGTTTTGGTTATTCTTTTTTCGTCGAAGGTTGAAGACTAACGAGAAGGGAATGAAGCTAGCCAGGCAATAATCTACTATACAATGATACACGGCGGCGGCAATCACAGCAGCGGAGTATGACTTGGCACGGGTCCAGCCGCCGCCTCGTCATTTGGCTATTTCATCGTGAATATAACCCAAAAGAAGAAGAAAATCAAGAAAGAAAAAGATGAAACGAGATATATATTCGTCGGGGTCACGCCGTGTATGGCTCGAATCGCACAAGCATAGACACATTGAATCAATCACTGCTGCGACGGCCAACAAATAGCCTAACCATCCCAGCACCGTCGCTATACACAGCAGCAGCGCATTGGGTTTTCGAATAAGAATAAGTTTCCGTATCGCGGATCACGTCCGCGCCAGCTGGATACCTGCGAGAGCTTGGCGCCACCAGCCAAAGGAAAATAAAAGAAAAAGAATCTAAACGGCCGCGTGCGCTCATCTAAATAAGGGAATCGAGAACGACTATACACATAACCGGCATAACCCATTCGTCTCATTCCAGTTTGTTGTTGTAATATACAAGAGATGAGAGACGTGTCTGTGTATAGTCGGCGCTATAGCTGCGCTTCTATAATAAGAATCACAAAGTATATGCACCGGAAAAAAATCTCTTTGGGTGGTGGTGGTGGTGATGTTCTTCTTTCTTCTTCTTCTTCTTTTTGCTTCGCTTATTTTTCTTTTCTTTTCATCATCAAAAGAATAAAGCTAGAACTGGCTATACAGGGTTGCAGGATCATATCTACACAGCGGCGGTAAAGTACTTAATTGGGGTACTAAAACGGGGGCCAGGAAGTACTTAATTTTTTGGGTACTTAAATTTTGAAATTTCAGAAATTTAAGTACGTTGTTTTGTGAGTAATATTTGCCTACTGAATAGTATCAACGTACTTAAACTAATGTTTATACTTACATTTTTTCCTACTTAAAATACTTATTTTCAAAATAACAGCTATAAATATCACTTCACGATTCTATGGGTTTACACGACGGGCCTTGGGACTTAGAAATTTTTCCGAATGTCCAAAGTTCTATTCCAATTCGCTTCCTACCACCCTCTTTTTAAACTGAACATTTTTAGTACGTGTTTTAGGGTACTGAAAAGGAGAATTTTTGCACTTAGCCTAATGTGAAAATTTTACACCTTATATGGAGAACATACTTAAACAATCTTAAAATAAGCGAAAATAAGTGTCCTTTAAAACAATTAAGTACTTACACAAATTTAAGTACTCTTTGGCAGCATACTTAATTTAATTTACATACTTAATAAGTTTTTTAAATAAGTGCCCAATGGATTTAAGTACTTTACCTAGTACGTTAAGGAGGAAAAGGTACTTAAATCCATTGGGCACTTATTTTAAAAACTTATTAAGTATACAAATTAAATTAAGTACATTGCCAAAGAGTACTTAAATTTTTTAACGTACTTAATTGTTTTAAAAGACACTTATTTTAAGATTATTTAAGTATGTTCTCCATATTAAGTGTAAAATGTTTACATTAAGTGCAAAAATTCTCCTTTTCAGTACCCTAAAACACGTACTAAAAATGTTCAGTGCAAAAAGAGTACTTAAAACACCCGAATTAAGTACTCTACCGCCGCTGTGTATTTGACACATTGCTAAAATTTGTACGGAGGCTACCAAAACCTTCAATACTATCAAAAGATGCTTCCGGCTATCCTGGGGCCTCTCACGCTCCAAACTTCTCCTCCTCTACAATGCGGTAATCATTCCAAAAATCTCGTATTGCTGTCCGTGTTGGGTTTCCGCAACCAAATTCTCCTGGTGCAGGAAGAAGTTGCGCAGTTTTCAGCGACCAATTGCTACGAGCATCTGTCGAGCCTTCAAAAGCACGTCTGGTCAGGCGGGCTTCGTTCTGGCTTCGACAACTCCATTAGAGCTTAAACTTATTGAAATCACTTGTAATAGGTTCTTGGCGAGTGCTCCAATTCCAGTCTCTTCATCGTCGGTGATCGCAATCCTAGTGGAAAAAGCGAGATCGGCAATGGTCATCGCTAGTCGTCCAGATCCTCCCTCCCTTTCAACAATAAAAGCCACCACAAGAAGATTAATCTTAAATCAATGGAACGACGAATGGTCCATATGTACTTCCGGCTGTCTCACTAGAGAATTCTTCCCCTCTATCCAATCCGCTCTTACGTTGAACAAACTCAACCCCTCTTTTGAAGTTATGCAAGTGCTATCTGGACACTCCTTTCTTTATAAATTTCTACACCAGATCAAAGTTCAATCTTCTCCACTCTGCTCTTGTAACCAGGACGATGAAACAACTCAACATTTCCTTTTCTCATGCATTAAATTTTCACAGCAGCGCGCTGCTCTGATCAAGGCCGTCAACATAACTTCCTTACACTGGCCACCCAATCTAAATGAATTTGTATGCAACACCATACTTTGGAAGGCCTTCGTGACCTTTATCACCCAAACTAAAAGATTGGTCAAGCCATCCAGATAAAAAAAAAAAAAAAAAAAACTCAGTTCTTTTTATCCCATTTGCAAATTCTTTTCGGCCGTGTCTACTCGTCACAATCTCTGGTACCTCGACCGGGGCTTGCTACTTTGCAGTACCCAGCCTCAGGACGAGAGGTACCAGTAAGATGTTACAGTTTCTTAGTCGTTTGAGGCCTTTTTTTTTTCTCCACTTTTTGCTAATTCGTTTTCTTTTTTTCGGCCGTGTCTACTCCACATAATCTCTGGTACCTCGACCGGGGCTAGACGTACGTTACAGTACTCAGCCTCAGGACGAGAGGTACCAGTCAGATGTTTTTTAGTCGCTCGAGGCCTTTCTACATCTTTTTACCCCCTTTCATAGCATTCTATCTTCTCTCTCTTCCTTTATCTTCATAAATCGCCATACATTACCACCCGTCCATTTCGTGCGTTTATTTCATATTCCCTTTCCCATCTCCAGTCCAGTGTTGTATTCGTTATTTTTTATACTTTTGACTGTAATATACGGGTAACACTCGCCTTAAGACGAGTAACACACCCTCTAATAATATCTATTTGACTATATAGCTATGTTTCATATGAATTCCTATTTTATATTACAGCCATCATCACGCTGCTGCTTGGCTTTGAAGGTTATTTGTCGCGACGGCTGACCGGGAAAAACTAATACATATCAGCGAGTTGTCCCATTTTTCGCCAACAAATCGCAACTGTATAGAAATAGATGAGTTTTAAAAATTTGTATCCCGAATCGCTGCCGTCAGTTGGCCTGGCTCGTTGCCAACGCAGAGGGAATAGACACACAAACGAAAGCAACAGGCTCTCTCGAATATAAAACTGCAAGTGATTCGTCTTGTATAGACTCATTCATCAGCGCAAGAAAGAGTAGCAAGTGTACTATAGCTGCAAGTCGAGCAGAGTATATATAGTCTACTTTTACTATAGCACAGATATCTAACTTTTTGGGAAACAGATGCTTGATTGGAAAGTTTCTCGCCGACAAGTTCTTCATTCGCCCCGGCAAATGAAATATGTACGAGAAGAGAACGACGAGTTTCTCCCGACATTCCCCCCACAATCCCTGGCGCTATAGCTGATGCTTTCGGTAAATATATATAAATTGAGCTCCACCTACAGCAGCTCCAGGCACTCTAATACACGCACAACAACATCTCTACCGGGATATATATATCTGATATAGATTATACAACACGTACCTAATATAAAAAGAAGAAAAGCATCGACTGTGTCGACCTTTTGAAAATGTCGCCAACTACAATACACTAATACTATCGGCTTAATCGATATACACTTGGCATACATATAAAAATGTGTTCCCGCTCCATAACTAGATGTATAGAGTTCACTGCACAGATTTAGGACGTAAATATAGTAGTTGCCTATATATGCGTAACTCATTTGTCCACAGACACGAGCCGGAGGGGGGGAATAGCATTGTATAAACTTGTGGGTTTACAATCCAACGACGACGCTCCTTTAATGAGTTGCCATCAAACTGCTGTGCTGTGCTGCGTCTATAAACTACACATACAAGGGCGCCCGTGCCGTGCCGTGCTGCTGGGAGGACTATAATACAAGGGGGGCGATGTGTCGCCCAGTCAAGTGACGCAAACACACAGCACAGCACAGACTTGGATGACTTGCTGCTTTGAATAGTATTTAGTAGTATTAGTTGCTTGAAGATGAACAGGCCTCGGAGCGCAGGGGTCGATGTATATAATAATAACATCGGCGACTCCTTCCCCAACTCGAATATGTATATAGACTATAGATATATTGTACGCGCAATCCGCGTATGCTAATTGGATGTCAGGACATCTATAAAGGCGTTTTCGTAATGAACAGTTTCGTCAACAAGAGGAATTTCAGGATCCAATCCTGCTGTATATTAGCTATACAATATAACCTACGATGTTCATTGTCCATAAGTCACGGAAACAATGTTTTTGTTTGCCCCGGCACAGCATGTTTGAATGCCCCGGGTCGTTGTGTGTGTGTGTGTTCAACTGCTGATATATGTTTCTCTTTCGTCTCTATAGCTATATAGACTGTGTGCTCAAATAGCACAAGCAAGTATAGCACATTTATTATAGAGGCTGATATTTGTACTATGTACTTTTGTGCGATATAGAGTTACTAGTTGGGAGCAAATAGATAACATTATCGGGCGATGTGTATACAAGAGTCGTTCAATTTTCTCTCTTGTGTAATATTAAGAGATATAGAGAGGGCCAGGTCACCGGTATATAGAATTAGCAGGGGTGTGTAAGAGAAATCGACGTGCTGGCTCCATGACTCGCGATAGATCGTCTCCCTATGTGCTGTTGGATGCTGTTGTGACGAGGCGTTTTCTTCGATATCCCCCAAAGATACTCCCGCTGCTCTTTCACGATAGAGCCATGCACAGCTCATGCATATTTCCTACATCCACGTCGATGCTGACTAGGCGATATACGTCGAAGGCCCTCGTCTATTTTCCCTTTTCTTTTCTCTCTCTCTGCATGCGTTATTTGACTATTTCTTCTATTTTCCTGTTGCTGAGCGCGTAAATGCCTCGCCAGTTTTTGAATCTTTGTAGGATCTTTGTCACCGTTTTTAAATAGACATGTTGTCTTGTTCGACAGTCACAGACTCTTGTGAGTGTACACCTACACATTCTTCGACTCCATCAGACTCTTTTGTATATAAAGAATGAGACGGGCTTTCTGCCATTGCGTGATGGGCAGACGTGAGCGTTCCAGAATGCGGCGTCTATTATACCAAGCATCTCCTCGACTAGACCTAGTGGCGCATTATTCAACTCGAAAAATATAACTTTGATAGAATGCGCTATATGTAGAAATCAAGATACCCTTAACAAGCCCTTTCATTTGTTCAAATTCAAATTTATTTTTAGACTTTTATTTTGTCTCGTTGCAATATCAAAAGGACATTTTTTAATGACCCTCTTTTCTATGCAACCATTCGTAATATACACGACTCTTTGAGTGCGAGCATATTATATCCTCCCCCTCCTTTGAACCCTATATAAATAAACCTTATACCAATACAAAGCTATTTCCGTCATTTGAAAAATCTGATTAAATTGCGCGCCCAACACCAACCAGTTTTACAAGTACTCGAGTGGAGAAACCCCAGTGACTCTCGTTTGATTGGTTGATAGTTGCTCGGCATATCGGGTGGTTGAACTCGAAATTATAATGGCGGAAATATATATAAGAAATTTCTATGTGTATTTATAGTCTAGAACTTGCGTAATGATTTAGCTGAAAGAAATGAAATCAAAAGGGTATGAAGAACATATTCCATTTTTATGTAAATAAGGTGAGTAGGTATACACAAGTATTGATCCGACTCTTGCTGATGTATTTTAATGAACTTGGACTGCACGGCACGTCTATTTGATTTGTTCAATGATGAAGAATCTGTTACGAATGAGATCAGCGAATGGCCTCGACTTGGAACTCCGTCACTATGGATGCTGTTGCTGCGCCGTGTAATTCCAATAAGTTAACCGTTTGCCAGCAGATTGGGGCTCCATCACTTTCTTAATTGGAAAGAGAACTGTTCAAATAAAGTTGGCAGTTGTCGTCGTCGCTGCTGTGTATAGGAAAGCCTATTGAACCCAGAATCCGGAAATTATAATAAAGGCAAGCGCATTCGTTATATTTGTTCCTGGAAATTGTAAATCAGCTTGAAAATTTAGCCGGGAAATCCTCCTTCTCTTGTATTCGGTTAATTGCCTATTTATTTGACATTTTCAATTACACGTACGGTGAATGCGGGATTAATTATAGTATGCATATGAAGTTATTATCTGTTATTCGTGTTATACACCGCTCGTATATTTTTGTTTATTGATGTAACCCAATATCACCTGCTTGCACAGCCACAAATATTATTTGTTCCCTCTTGGATTCACAAGAGGGTCCTGGGGGGTCTTATTTTTGGGCCGGTTTTCTAAAAAGTAGTTATCTACGGATTTCGTGGACATTTTTACTTTTAGCTCAGTGCAGCAACTTGTTAAGAAAAACTATTAAAAACTAAAATAATCCCAATCCGTTCAGCGGATGTCGAGAGCGGGTGAGAAAAAAGCTGTGATCGTTTTTGATTGGTTGGTTTGATTAGGAGAGGGTCGATTTCTAATAATTAATTGCTATCGATATCTTAAGCTAATTCGTATATTAGTGTCGTCTGCTACCATTTTGTTAAAAGTTCCAAGTTGCAAGTTTACCAGTTTCGAAAAAGACTAAAAGAGACGAAGTTTAAGATTTCAAAACAAATGAAACGTGGCTGCACGAAAAAAGCCGTACAAATCAAATTACAAAAATTTGATCGTCGTGTAAACTTTGGTGTCGTGGCTCTGTAAAAGAATCGCCTAAAGCACACTCCATGCTTTTGGGCGGGTAAATAAAATTAAGTTTACAAAAAGAATGATGCTGATGGGATGGGAGCTTAAGTAAAAGAGTTAAGCCTGTTCCAAATTTTTGAATAGTTAAGTTTCTGACTAGCTTTTAACTTTTACTACATTTAACTAGCATTCATGATGTAAGCCTTCTGTCAATGCATGTGGCAGTTTTTTCGCATTGTCTAACCTTTTTCTTTGTGCAGATTTGAGTCTTTGAACCAGCCAACGTAACAACAAGATATTCCAGTTTTGCTTCTGCTGGACCTGTCATCACAGCAACAATGTCATCATCATCACTTGGGTAATAATTTTCAATACTTTCATTCCTGTGACCTGATAGATTTTCAACTTTGCCTAACTTGTTGTTGTCTCATTATTTTTCGTGACTTAATTTATATTTTTCATGTAGATAAACAGCATCCCTGTTGATTGGAGATTCTACCCATGGCCGAGCTACGTATCTCTTCCTTCCTTCCCCTTTCTTTAAATGTCCTCGTGTACACTTCATGTGAGTGTGGGTGTATTCACGAGGACCTCCTTTTCTCCCTATCCCGCCTGGTGGACTCAACTTTTCAGCGGATGGATGGATGGATCACTTATTGTGGATGGATGCCTGGCTGAATTTCCCAGGCTCAAAGGTAGGAAAAACATTTATCTCTATTTTTCCTTTTTTACTATTGAGTGGGCGTTGATTGCAAATTGTTACGGAGTACGATTATTCCTGAACTATAGGTAGTTATTGATTGGAACTTTTTTCTCTTGCCGTTGACTCGGTCAGGGTTCATTAAATAGCTCATAGGACGACTGCAGATCAGGCTTGTTTTGTTTTTTACCTTACAACTTTGTCTGCTTGTAAAAAATCAAATTTCAAATTATTTGAACTTGAACACTTTGAGCAGAGTGGAAATTTGATGGCCAATAGTATCCTGCCGCCACACGGGCGCACCTCCTCGTCCAATACTTTAATTCCTTTTAAAAGATGGTCCCCAACTCAAAAGCGAAGAAAATGTCACAGTTGCATTGGAATAGACATTAGACATTCGTCAATGATGGAGATAGCACGCCAAGTATTTCCCCTGTTGGCCACAGCATCAGTTTTCCAGCTCTCTCGCGAGACTCATCGTCGTCCATCACGCATGTTTCAGTCCCGTGTATTTACGTAAGAAACAATAGGCTGCTATGTGTGTGTGTGGGTAGAGAAAACAGGTTTTCTTCTTTTTCTTCTTTTTTGGGGTCCTCTCTCAAAGATTCATCGATCCACTGTGACATATCTTACAATTTTGTGCCTTCAATTCGTTGACAAGGGGACAAACGCTGGGGCCTGGGGATTACTGGGAATGCCTGGAACGTTATATCCGTGACCAAAACAAAACGCGCTTTCTCCTCTCTCTCTCTCACTCGGTCCTCTCTGCCTTTTTTCGATCTTGGCAGTTGTCGACGATGAATGATACAAAGCCAAAAAGACAAAGAAAAACGTGTAGATATTTGCTTGCTATACAGACACCCCCACACGTATGTATTAATATACATATGTACTATGCCCTGGTATTAGATATACCTACGCACTTACGAACTTTTGGGAAGACATCAGCTATATCGTCTATTATGTATAGACGTGCGTGATGTGGGAGGAGGAGGACTGATTTTCTATTTCTTCTTTTCTTGGAGAAAGTCTCAGCCACCGAGAGATTGCGCCCAGTCACAAATCACGTCGCCGAGTCCTTGTGCTGTGTGTATCATTATGAATCACCCGCCCTATGGCGAATCATATTTCCACATCATTTCCGATATGAACATTTGACGTCATCCCCCCTCCCCCCTTGGCCCCTTCACCCACAACAATCAGCCATATAGAAAAAACACCTTTAACCTTTTTGAAAACAACCTTTTTGACTGCGGGATATGCATTACAGATGGGTAGAGAGTTGACTTTGAACATTTTATGATGGGGAGAGAAAAATATGAATAGCCACAAAACAAAACAAAAAGGAGGAGGAAAGAATGACACGGGACTTGTATAGGAGATTTATCAAACTCTCCAGCTAGAAATAAAACAAAATCCCCTTTTTCTATAGAGAGAAGAATGTTTTATTCCCCTTTTCGTTCTTTTTTGGCAAACATAAAAATGATAGAGTTGTCAATAATGACGCAGAGGAATCACTATCACCGGTAATCCATGTCCACCCTCGTAACATGTTTTGTCTAAAAGCGGTATAAAACTGTCTATACTTTGATTTCACACTAAACACGAATTGCTAAATTCCTGAGCTCTTTCGTTTATAATATCGCCCCCCAAACGCTCTTAAAGATACGCGATTTCAGTGTATCATAAACCATGACGGGGTTTTTGTTTTTAAACGTGAAAGTATCAAAGCCAAATCCTGATTTATAGCCAAAACAGGTTTCAACATGCTGATCTCGATAATCTGGAAGGAGATCGACAAGCATCTGTCAGCCGCGATCGATCCATACACATCCGCACATGTCTTTTGGCATTGAACGACACTGCGTTGGGTCTCTTGATACCTGCGTTTCTCTAGCGCTGTATATATCTAAGTCTTATATAATCGAAAAAAGCTTTTGGGGGGAGGAGGAGAGGAAATGCTGTACGCTCAGTATAAATGGGACCATTATTCATGATGAGGTGATTTCTAGACGGGCGGGGATCTAATACAGAGAAGGAAGGAAGAAGAAGAAGAAGAGCCGTTTGTTTCGACTCTGGGCTCTCTGCAGTCACCGAATAATCCGCTCCTCTCTTTTTCGTATGGCGATTCGGTGCGTGATAAGAGGGTAGGGGGGGGGGGACCCTGTCGTTGATGAGGGGACACAACCAGTGAGGGTGGAGAGGGGAAAAACCAATATAGCTTTTTTCTCGTATGTGAAAGAGCTTCCAGTTGGCCAAACCATCAGGAAAGATAAAAAGAAACGAAAGAGGAGAGAAAAATCATAAAAATATAAGAGTCTGGTGTAGTAGTATTATAGAGGGTGAGGAGAGCTATTATATATACAACGCGGGGAGTATGAAAGGATATAGATATACAACAGCAGCACACTTGCCGGGGGTAAAGTCTAAAAATGTTACGCTATATAATATCCACGTATGTTTTCGGTCCAAAAAGTCGATAGCGCTCACAGAATGATTCATCAAAGCTTATATTTTACACCGAAAGTCTAACCACTCGACGCTTGATTCCATTTAAGAATATAAGGGTGTGCGATCTCTATTTATTCCCTGTTGAATTGGGTTCCATCAAACCTCTCTGAGCACTCTAATATTCCAGTTAGATTGTGCGCGCGGAGATTCTCGATAGAAAAAAAAACAGACAAGGTAAGACAACGAGGATTGGATGAGCATTTGATTCCGGGCGACGAGAGAGATGCGTGAAAGCAGAGGGAAACTCTCTGGTGCTGGTTCTGGAGCGCTTGATGTGCAAAGCTAAGGCTGCTGCTGACTGCAACAGCGTTAGGGATTTCCCTATATAGCTTCCATTTGAAAAGCCTCTCTCTTTCCTTGTTTAGCCATACGTGTGTGTGTCTATCTCTCTCCCCTGATTCTTACTGTCCTTCCAATTTGAGCGTAGGAGGACTGGGCCGGAATAGACAATGAACTGGATTACATGACCCCCCTCTATCTCTCTATGTATATGCTCTTCGGCGTCTGTATGTGTACTATCATGCACTACATTTCTCTCTATACCTTGATGCTCTTGGCCGCACCTCACGCCTTAGATTCTCCGCCTTACATTTATCCGAATCTCGCCTGTGCGCCAGCTTGTTTCTATAGAGAAAGAAAAAGAGTCTACAAAGCTTTTCGGATATCCCTTTCTTTTTTCTTTCTCCCTCTGCTCTTTTCTTCTTCAAAGGGATCGACAGGATACGTCGTCGTCGTCGTCGTCGTCGCAGCAGCCGAGAATATAATACAGCGCGCCAGCGCTGGCATAATATATCTACACATACATTCTGATTTGGACGGCATGAAACATTCATGCAGCACTCGGCACACACAGCGCAGCGCATACGCCAACGAATCACCAAATAGATGTGACTGGAATCGTTACTCAGCTAGGAGAATTGAGGTTTATTCAGTCTGGAATATAAGATGCTCGATGCGAATCATTTCCCTTTTTTCGCTTGAAATTTTCAAAAATTGGTCAACGTCAATTTTTCATATTTTCGGCGTCGTCCTAAATAGATCAATGCGCTATAACATCCAGCTTAGACATTGTGATGGTGATTTAATATTTTTGGGAAGCTTGTATCTATAGATACATTTTTGGAAAAATAAGAAGAATGTCAATTAAGTTGCCTTGGAGAGAGAGATAGATAGACAGTGATTCAATGGAAGCTAAAGTTGATAATGGAGCCCAGGATATTTTTCTCTCTAATGAAAACGGCAATCTTGAGTGTGTACTAGACGATGGGAGTGCGCGTTCCTGGCTAATTTCCAAGTTTGCCGGTACTACTACCATGTAGAAAAGGGGACGACGGGTGTGTGTGTACAGCTCGATGGATGAGAGAACACCAAGAAGACGAAAAAGTAAAAGAAAAAGGAACTGGGCGATGGCGGAAGGAATGGAGGTGGAAGGGGGAAAAAAGAAGAGCTCGTTATCTCTTATATATTTTAGGTTGCAGCTAAGGGATCGAAAATCTAAGCGAAGGGAAATTCACTGACGCGCGCGAGTATATTTCTTGTCGTCGTCGTCGTGAAACAAATTCTAGAGATTCTTTAAATACATCTTCCGACGTTCAAGACGTACTATATACCCCTCGTCGCTACGGGAAAAAGTAATGTTGTTAAAGGAAGAAATATAATGGGACAAGGCTAAGAGGATTCAATCAAGGCGTCAAAAATAATGGCAACTCTCTTTTGATCCGGTTTCTCTCTCAAGAGTTCATCTCTTATATACCAATTTCTATTACGTATAAGGGGGTTAAACAAGAAAACAAAAAGATGGATGAAGAACTATCGTCGCCTCTTATATTCTCGTCGGTATATAGAAGGAAACAACCGCACGGGATGAGAACTAGAAGCTTAGACGAGTTGCTAGCCTAATTGAATGAGTCGCAAGCCTACTTGTTACTGCGCTGTGGCTAACGAGAAGTCTCGACTATAATACATTCACTACTGTTGCTGCCTATTTCCCGAGCCAAGATTCCTGCGCTTCAGCTTTCCCGAAACATTGATTTGAAATGACGTGATTAGAGTTGGGAGTCGTCGAATTTTTGTTAACGTTTAGTTCACAAGTCTATAAATATAATCATCCCCCGTGTGTGTGTGTCTATAGATTGGGTCTCCTGTCTGCTGGAAAAGGAAATTTGTCTGATTATTATATAAGATGAAATATATAACGAATAGATTTCTATAGACAGTGGTTTGATTAGTCTAGAATTTAGGGACGACTGACCGAGTTGCGCTGGACACTGCTGACATGTGGTAGACCAGCCAGTTTGATCGATCACCCAAAAAGTCTGGGAAAATAAAACAAAATCAAAATCAAGGCAACTCATTTTTTTCCCGTCAGCGCCAAGTAGCCATCACTTGGTCCATTATCGAACACGAAAGAGAAAAAGGCGAAAAATAGATGGTGGTTGCTGATTGTAGACAAAACTTGTTATATACAGACAGCAGCAGTGAAGAAACAAAACAAAAGGAACTTTTCGGTTGAGAAAAAGAAAGTGAAAAATCGTGATGTGACGACTCTGATAAAATAATGGTCGATCTAAACCAGTCCCTCTTGTTAGGAGAGATTGTCACTTTTATTTCCCCCCCCCCCAACCTTGTTAGTACTCTCTGATCGTATAAGACGCTCACGAACATCTCGAACTCGGGATTTTTCTTCTTTTTCCTTTCCTTGAACCAATTGCTGTGGAGACACAAGTACTAGATGAACGTGAGTTCACTGTTTGATCTGGTCTATAACTTTTATAGTTTCTTCTTTCATTTTCTAGTTTTCTGATTTTTTTTTCTTTTCTATTTGCTTGATTTTTCCTCTTCAGAATTTGAGAGTTTTATATACACTACCAGTGGCGACGGCTCCAGTATATGTGTGCCGTCCGTTGCTATCAATTATGTTAATTCTCCGATTCCCCTCTCTATACTCCCAACTAGTTCTCTGAGATCCCTCCCAGTTTCTCTCTCTCTCCCCCGCTCCGTTTCGCTTCCAGTCTCTTGATTTTTCAAAAAATTAGATTGACTCACCCCCCTCACTCTTTTCCCCATTGCTGCTGGGGGGAGAGATCTGTTAGGTAAGAAAAAAATTATGATTGCTACTCCGGATGGAATCGAGTGACTATAGCCCACCCCAAACGACGACAGCATCAAACACCATTTCAATTCCTAATTGGGTTTGTCGATTTCTTTTCATTCCCCTCTCACTTTTTTCCTCTCTCTCCTCTCATTTCGTGTTATTTTTATTCTGGGTTCTTCTTGTATGCCTTCGAATTGATGGCTGGTGAAGAACTTGCGCGTAATAACAAGATGAGCTTGACAATAGGCTAACAACTGCTGCGCACGCTGTGACGGTGCGAGAGAGATCAGATGGCAATCAGTTGATGTATGGGTCAAACATCTACTTTGACGTCCACTTCTTACGTGTGTTTGTGTTTATATTTCCCATCGTGATGGAGACAAGAGTCTTTCGGAGAATGTTATATCCCCCCTTCTCGTCTATATGATAGCGCCGCTCGTTTTTAATTAAAAAGAGAGAGACGATACCTTCATCATCACCGTAGCAAAAACATCCAAAACTGCGCTGTGTCTATCGATCGGATATAGGTATGGATCGCCCAGGATATAATAGCGTTATAGGGTATTTTATTTGATGGTTGTGTCATATCGCATAGAGAGACGATTATTCAACAACATGAAAATAAAGTTGGTGTATTTTAAGTATTCGTGGACGAAATTGAAAAAGAAAAATGAACGACTCGTAATAACCGGTTATATATAGTGATCCTTAATCTTTTGACGATCATCATCTTCCCCCTAAAGTATTCATTTTAATATTTCGTGAGAGTAAAAAAAAACAAAAGAAAACGACGCTGTTCTCTCTTTGGTTGTTTTTCAAATATTTCTTTTGATTCCCCAATGAGATGGATGTCGTCATCCAGCAGCATCAGTCGGAACAACCAATATAAGCGATTACATTTGTTATACAGCCAATCTCTGTTTGATTTGATATGGCAGAGTGAATCTTGAGACACAAAACATCAATGCATTTTCAATGAAATTCAGAGGATGTCGGAGCTTACCGAGTTTGCCTGTGATACGACTTCCAGTAGGATGCTTGACTTGTTTATATATTCTTTTGTGATTCGGCGGCTTGTTTCTTATATTATATGAAATGTATAATTGTTCTTCCCCTCATTCACCCTCAAGGGTCCGATTTGATACATTTTATTCCTCGGCGATCTATTTCTCTCTTTCGAAAAAACACCGAATTTCCCTGTGTGATGTTTTGACGAGATTAGCTGCCGAATCTTGTCATGATGCCGGCTACCGTACATATCATATAATATAATAACACCCCTTGAAGTTATACTATATCTGTGTTATATTTTAGGCTCTTTTACAATTCTTTTTCTACCCGCCTGCCATATACAAATTGGTTCATGCCAGCGCCTCAAAGGGTCTCGTCTATAATATAACGAAGGGAGGGTATACTTCATAGACCCAACAAATAAAAGTTGAAGAGGGTCGAAATCATAACCGTGGAGAGAATAAGCTTTAACATCTATGTCTCTGATGGCCATAGATTTTAAAGTAAGAAATTTGGAACGCCTGACTTTCGCTGTGGGGGTTGAAGGGAGATTCCATAAAACAAGGTCGAGGGGTTATTATATTTATTATTGGACGTGTATAGCGATAGGCAGCGCGCAGTTGTACTCTGCTGGGCAGAGATCAGTTCGATGATGGCAATAATATAGCAGACAATAGAAAACCTTGTGTACAACATCGCGGTTGATTATTATATCCTAGGCCTATTGAAAGAGATGCTGTCGGCTATTATGTACACACAACGGAGAGAATTGCGCAGGAGGATGGAGGGGAATAAGAGATCAAGGGGGACAAATAAAGGCCTGGTTCGACTGTGGGTTCGACTGAAGGGGGAAAAATGGAACTTCCAGGTGCTGTTCTTGTGAGACGAGCTGTGTGGCCAGGGCTGCGGCTGCTGCTAGAGGGTTTTCTCATTTTCCCTTTTTGCTTGGTCATTGATGACACAGTGAGCTGGACTCTGTGCTGTGTGTGTGCAGAAGTCTCTTTTTCAATCTCTTCTTCTTCTTTCTTTTTTGTTTTCTTTCCTCTGTGTGTGACGTGAACTATGCACAGAGCATTTCTGCTCCCATTTTCTGCTGCGTCGACTTGGCATATAGGAAAAGGTGCGACTGGAGCTGTCGCTCGCCTCTTCTGTTGACTCTTTTCTTTCTTTCTTTTTCCCCTCTTCAATATTTGGTAAAAGCCGGACGCGCCCGACCCAAATGATGAGCTATAGGCCGGTCCGTGAGCCTGTGCTCACTCCCCCGCGTCCACAGCATCAGAGCCACCAGAAAAAACTAAAAAGTGATGCCACAGTTGAAGGCGGTCAGGGTTGGTGCAATCCGATCTGGTTTTGTCTTGTTGACTTTTTCACGAGTTCATCAAAACGAAAACGGTCGTCGTCGTCGTCGTCGGAGAAGAAAAGAAAAAGAAGAAGAAAAACATTACGGAGAAACAAACAACCCAACGATATTGGCTCGGCCAAGACTTGAGAAATCAAAGGTCCTCCCAAGTGCTCTGGCCGTCGCTGAAAGTTGTATAGGTCTACTCTCTCCAACTTTCTTTTAAATAAGCCCCAGTCGTATTATATATCAAATCGACGACGTATTTTTACCTCCACACCGATCCATCTTTCGCCCTGTGCGGCCCTGTGCTATAGTTGACGAGTCAAAGAAAATAACTTTAAAATGTACATTTTAACCCTGGCAGAAAAATTGGACAGCAAATAGAAATGCATTTTCGACGAGATTTATGCTACTGGTCTTTTGTGTCGCATCGATATAATGAACTGGAGGAGAGCGTTGAGGACACACACACACGGCCTCTGGCTGGTATCTAATTAACAAGTCGCAAGACAAATGATGAACGCGTTCGCTTTCTCCTTTTCGCCCCCGTGTTGACTCTCTCTATAATTCTCGACGCTTTTGACAAGAACAGAAATAAGAACTATAGTCACCTTCCTTCTTTTTCAAAAAAATAATAATTCTTTTTTTAGATTGGGGTTTTTTAAATACGTCCCTATTCTTTTCGATTTAGTGTCTTTCAGCAGTTTCACGTCAACTGCTGAGATGTTCTCATACGCAGCAATAAGGCGACCCCGCCCAACTGCATGTCGTCGCGATATCGCGCAAGGAGACGCTCGCGATCGTCCGGCTCTATGGGAATTTCTCTATAAAAATGTATGCGTCAACGCCTTTCAACCGGGTGAAGACTCTATGGACCTGTTGATGACGCGGTCGTATTATCTGAGTCTTTCCATCAGGACAAATCACACGCCCACCATTTCGGAAGCGAATAACCAAAACAAGAAGCCCAACAAGAAAATAACCCAAGGGCCACCGGTTTGTTAATGCGCTAGAGCTGGCGCACCGCGTGTGTGCATTATAAGATCGGCTTTTCTCGTCATTCACGCAACTTTATTTAGAAAATAAAAAAAGAAGCGGTTGCTGGCGCCAATCTATATAAACCTTGTGATGTGGTGAACTCTCTCTCTCTCGACGTTAGATATTTTCTCCCACGAAAATGTTCCGTGTGGCCTCCTCCCGTATTGGGCAATTGATTGAAAGGTGTATATATAGGCAGCAGATAAAGGCGTTGTCGATTTTAGACGGAGCTATAGGGGAAAACAAAATAAATCCTTGGAGAGTCGCAACATTTCGCCGCCTGCTGATCGCCTGAAGCCCCTCAAAACATCCTCGACTCTTTTTTAAAAAAATTTCTGCGGTCAGCGTGAATATGGAACTGTTTACTACTGTAACATCATTTTCCATTTCCTGTTGTCGTATATTTCTTCTATATTTCTCTCTATGATGCGCGGGCGACGAAGCAAATAACTTAACGCCGACGTGATGGAAAAGTGGTGGAATAAATCACTATTCAATCAACTCGAATGTGCCAAAAGCCCATTATAATGATGAAAAATGTCGTTGACGTCAGAATTTCAAGAGTTAAGGGAAAGAAACTCGAATGGGAAGAAGAGATGAAAATAGGAAGGGGGGACCGTTCAAAAACAGCTGCGTTATTTACCGTCGAAAAATGACATTGGCATTTGCTTTTTCCTCCCCCCTCCATACGTACGTATAGAAGAGATGCGGTGCAATATTCTCTGCTGTGGCTGGGCCGCAAAAAAGGCCTCGCAACAGCTGCGCCATGGGTTTTTATATCCACGGCCATTGTTGCTGCTGCTGGATCCGCGAGCGCAAATGAAGCCGCCGCCGCTGCCGTTCAACTTGTGCGCCGACGAGCGCATCTCTCCCGGTTTTTCCACCAACAGCGTCAACAAAAGCCAAGGGGACCCAAAAAAGAGTTAGCTTCTGCTGCTGCTGCGCTTGTTGCAACTTGATTGTGTGTCATAAATTGTTGGGTCGTCCCTTTACCGAGAAAGAAGAAAACGAGTTGAGCAGAACTCAACGACGGCGGTGGCGGCCGAAGGAGATGGTTTTGGGTTGAGAGTGTCGAGGCCCCTTCTTGTTGGCGTGTCTGACGTTGCTGTCCAAACCATCAGGACCCAGCAAGACTCTCTCTCTCACAGCAGCCGAGCTCTTTTTAAGAGAGAGATGGAGAGGTTAGAACCCTCTTGGCTTGACTTACGGTATAGAGCTGACATTTATTCTACATGGGCCTTTTTTCTTCCTCTTATATGACCCCACCTTCTCTCTCTTGTTTCTGGCTTAAATGCTCTGTGCACTCTGCAATCTTCCAGCACATGAAATTGGAAACCGAAATGTCAAATAGGGGGGAGCCACACGACTCATTGACAAATTGACATTCATCCAGTTTGAGGAAACCAATCTGGTTAGTTATCTGGCAAAAGAATGAATGACAGCTACAGCAGTTCTCCTATTTTAGATCCTTACCAACTATTTCTGCATAGTTGTAAAGTCGATGCCGATGCGTTGCTAATTGCCAAGTTAAATGCCAAAGCCTTTTTGTGTGTCATTATTACATGTGGAAAATGAGAGTTGGATATTTTTATATTTAAAAAAAAAGAAAAGCGGAGGATAGATATTGAACAGCATTGTGTTGCAGCCACATCAATATCTAATCGGGGGAAAAATTCGAGCTGTTTGAATCAACAAGTAGACACGACGAGAGTCTCAGCAGAGAGAGAGAATGGAGGGGAGTGCGTGCGTAAATGTGCGGTGCGTGTCTCTATTTAAAAAAAGGAAGCGTAGAATCAACACGAGCTTAGTGCATAAACAACGTCAGTCTGTTTGTCAGCCATTCGCTTTGACTCTCGACATCATTTCAACTTGTTTGACTTCTTTTTATTTTCTTTTTATTTTTAAATGAAAACATTACATCGCCAATTAAGGGCGATGCAACTTTTCTTTTCCTATAGTTTATTTTTCGAATCAATTGAATGAGATTGCAATATTCAATAGTTGGGGGGGGGGGGGGAAGATGACGTGATTGACGGAACTGAATTATTGACAGAAAATTCCCCTGTGAGGTGAAGCGACAGCCAAATACAATCGGCAGCTGCTGTTATGCCTACAAACATTTACAAGAAGGGCGGGGCTGTGCAGATCCACCACCACATCCCAATCGATTGAAAACGAAAAAAAAATCTCCAACCAGAGTTTATTTGAAAAGAAAAGAAGAAATGAAAAACCGTTGGCCGTGAATGATCAACAAATAATGATCGTTTGCTGATTCTTTCGCTGCGATGATGGCGGTTATATTGCGGCTGAGATATTTGACGCGCATTATATTTAGTAGTTTGGTGAGTTCGTTAATACAATCAGTATAGTTCCCCGCCATCTCCTTCAATCATAATTCTTCGCAAGGCCCCCCGCCCCCCCCCACGTCTACATTTGAAGGGTTTTTAGAGACCATGTAAAGGAGGAGCGCTGGCAAACTGTTCCCATCAGTTTGTCTCTTTGAATCAGGAAAAGCTACCTGGAAAAGCCACTCATGTCTCGTGGTATATTGCAAGTAGTTGCTGCTAGCTAGCTGCTGCTCCGCAGTTATAGAAAACGCTCCAAATTATTCCGACGACCGATTTCGTCTACATTCTATCTACCGGGAACTCTCTCTCTCTTCTATATACTTGCATGGCTCTTTATTCCTTAAGGGCGCGGGAGAAACCAACTTTTGTCTTCTTTTTCTTCATGTGATTGGTGAGAACGTGACTGTCTGCCGAAACGACCAACATCCACTCGTACAATTATGGGCTCGGAGAATGTCAAGTTTCCTCGGCGGAACACGAAGCGGCAAGGCAGTAAGGAGCAAGTCTATCCAACAGAAAAAGAAGAAGAAAACAAAAGAAAAAGTAGAAAGAAAGAAAGTAGAGGTGCGGAACTCTAGCGCATACAAAAAATAAAAAAAGACTTGATATATTTATATTCCAAGATAGAGAATGAGCTGACGAAAAACCGACGAAAAATAAAATAAAACAAAATAACAAGGATGTGCAGGAGGGTAAAAGATCAATATTGAGGCTCTTGCTTTATACAAATGGAGGAACGCGCTCGAGTCCAAAAGGAAGGAAAAATAAGAAGAACTAGATAAAAAGAGGATATGGAAATGTATGGATAAATATGCGACCGAGAGAGAACCCCGATATCACGATCTGATTTCCAGACCCCGCCGGCCTGTGGCTGCTGTTGGGGAAAAAGTTACGGACCTCCGACAGAGTGTGCGCCGGGATTTATTTTATTTCTGTGAGAGACTAATCAATGAAACTACACACTTCGTTACACACACTCTGTACACTGTTATTGATCGATAGACACGATGAAATGATGATGGGACAGCGTTTGACGTTTTGATTTGAAATAAAAAATGATCGATCAACACATTTAGACTCGCCTGTCCAGATTGGGTTATTGCGTCACTGATAACACAGCGCATTTCCGCTTCTCTCTTGTCAAGCGCAATTTACCGCTGGCCACAAAACGAGCGGCAAAATTATTTTTATTCGATCGTAAATAATATTTTCTTTTTCGACTATGATCGAGTCAGCTCCTCCTCATCTTTAGCGATGTTTGTGCTGACGCCATTACCATTGATGGGCCCTTTTTTTCCCCTTTTCTTTCTTTCTTCGACAAAATTGAGTGCATACACTTCATTCGGTAAAAACTCCCGACTACTGCGGCGGTTATTATTGCGTTATTCCCGCCGCCGCCGCAGTCATTCTAAACGTTCATTTATGGGCATATTGACTCAGGGACGCTCAACGTATTTCACCTGTTTTACGCGTGTGCTGCAGAAAAATCTTTGGGCCGGGGTTGTATAATAGGCCTAATACAAACGGAGGGGGGAACATGTTTCTCTTCCAAAACATGTAGAAATAAAATTCAAAATATTCTCCCACCCAAAACTTAAAAAAAAGTTGATAGTTGCGAAGAAAGACTCAAGTATCGAAAAAGAAATTGCCGTCCAACATTTCGTGTTTTTCATGTTTATTATACGACGAGGTTTAGGCATATCCCCTCCTTTTGATATGCAAACAGTTTAGCGATATGTTGTTCCTGCCGAGCCCTTTTTCCGCCTCATACGTGCACGAGAGAAGAAATTTACGACCAGTGCTGTTGTTATTATATTCATATCTTTTTTGGGGCTGTGGTTGTTGTGGTTATTTGTGCTGTTGTCTGCGCCCCCAAAATTTTAACCTATTTAAATAGTTGGATGGCTCTTTTGTGCCAGCACGATGGAGGAAAATGTTCGATTAGGAAAAAAGGTGGAAGATCTCTCCGCAGCAACAGGGCCCCAATGGCCCCATAGAAACGGCGTGTTTATGTTAAAACGCTCGGCTGCATTCAGCATATCAGAGCCGACGATAGGAATAAGAAATCATAAGAACTACAGCACACAACACGTTGTGGCTTTATTGCGAGTTTGAGAATGTGCTGGGAAAAGGCGCAACGAAAAGAATGAAAGAAACATTTCGGTAAAATGAGAAATAAAATAAAATAAAATAAAAAGAGTCGACGCTGTTTTTTTCTGCCGACTGCGGGAGTTTTCTTGGGGTTCTTTTGTTCAAATCAACAGGGAATAACATCGTTTCGTCTACGGCAGCGGATTCTGATGCTGAGATGATTGTATGTACAGCCATCTGTAGCCATGGCGTCACGGTCGTCGTCGTCGCGTGGGAGAAATCAAAAGAAAGAAACGGGACGGGTATATACGGTATAGGACGGGTATATAGATGATTGTATACACTATCACGAAATGAAATCAAAAGTGCACGCGGGATTCATCCAACAGTCGTACTTTTTTTTCGACTGTGCTGTTGCTGCTGGATGTAATATCGACGAATTCAATTGCCTCTCCCAACCGATTGCATTTCCTGTTGTGTATAGCGGGGCTGTTTGGGTTATTATTATTGTGTTTGTTGCCAGTTCAGTAGATTTCATCCGAGTCTAATACCCTCTCTATAAAAACTTGGCAGAAGAGGAAGACGGGAATACAGAGATCACCGGAACGATGGCCCTGCTGGGCGGTCTTCTTGCTCTTACAAGATGATTTGGTCACCAACAGAACTGAGGCTTGAAGGTTGCTTAATTAATTAAGTCAGCCAAACTCCCAGTACCAGTCCCGCGGGTGAACGCTCACACGTCGCACCTTGTCACCCACGGGCCCCAAAGGGAACGAACTAGTCAAAAGGTTTACACAACACCAACGGTTAGATTTAACAATAGAAAAGGATCACACAAAGACGCGCTCCAAATCAGCCAAGATAGTTCTCCGGACAAGTTTCTTGAAGAGTCCAAAAACAACTGACTGAAAAAGGGCTCTCTTCTTTTTTCGTTTTGACAGCAACATCATACCAACGTTTGAATTACAGGAAGGTTGAGGTCGGCTCGACCTTTTTTAATTCTTCTTAAACTAGACGTAAGATTGGCGTTCAGTTTAAGCTGAGACCTTCCTTACCCTTGGACTGAATTATTTTTACACTCCCCTCTCGAATTACAAACGAGAGTAATTCGAAACATTTTCTTTGTTTACAACAATACTCCTTGATTTGATTTTACACGAAACATTTTTCTGACAATTCAGGATTACTTTACCACTTACAACCATTATGACTGAGCGGCGACTGCGACTCCCATCGTCACTCAGATGAAGTACCTTCCTGTGTTTGATTCTCGGTATGGTTAGTCTTGCTGCACAGAGCGGTGTGATGGCGACGATTACATTTTCGGCAATGTGGATTTGAATTGTCGCAATTGGCTGCCCGATGGCCTCTCCGTAGGCAGATAAAACAAAGTCTTTCCCTTCGGACCACATCGAATTTGCTTTGTAGAGGAAGTTCACATTTGATGGCCGAATGAGCTGCTCGGCAAAAGCAGCATTCATTTTTATAATTCCTCTTATTCTCCGACTTCGTTAAGGTTGTAAGGCCCGAGGCGGACGGAAACAGTCTTGCTCTTTTGGATGCCGGATGATCAAGCGACTCCTCATTAGCTCCCCTCTTTCGGCTCGTACCTTCGGAAGTTTGGCTTCTTTCCTGGCTGATTACTTCTTTTCGGAGGAAGGCTAGAACATTCCCCACTTCAGAAGCTTCCTCCTTCTCCGCGATGGACCTGTACCATGCAGTTCGAACATTTTTCGGTAGCCGATCCATATTAAACAGGAACTGCTTCAGAGCGGAATGATTCCCTGGCGAGACCATCGGCCAATTGTGAAGATATCCGAAATTTTCTATAAAGTTCAATAAGACGTAGCTCTCTTTCCATTTTGTGGTCTAAAGGAAAAAATTAAAATGAAATCAGTAGATCCAATATCAACACAACTTTCTATTATTCTTGCTATGCAAGATTGACACAACAAGGATAAACGTAGCCAATCCTTTCCGTGAAATTTTTCCCAGTCTCGCTTCATACAAGGAGCAAACAGAACTTCCAATAGAGCTTGTCTTGGGGCATCGCGCCACTCTATGGACCGACTATTCCGTAGAGCTTGTCTATGGGCATCGCGCCGCTCTAGGACCGACTATTCCGTAGAGCTTGTCTATGGGCATCGCGCCGCTCTAGGACCGACTATTCCGTAGAGCTTGTCTATGGGCATCGCGCCGCTCTAGGACCGACTAGATTTCCAATAGAGCTTTTCTCTGGGCATCGCGCCACTCTATGGACCGACCAGATTTCCAATAGAGCTTTTCTCTGGGCATCGCGCCACTCTATGGACCGACCAATTGAACCAACTGCTCTGCCTCTCTTACCTCCCCCCGTGCTCTTCCTGCCAATACCGTATACTGACCGATATTCCGGTTCGACGGACCATATAAAAACTTGGCAGAAGAGGAAGACGGGAATACAGAGATCACCGGAACGATGGCCCTGCTGGGCGGTCTTCTTGCTCTTACAAGATGATTTGGTCACCAACAGAACTGAGGCTTGAAGGTTGCTTAATTAATTAAGTCAGCCAAACTCCCAGTACCAGTCCCGCGGGTGAACGCTCACACGTCGCACCTTGTCACCCACGGGCCCCAAAGGGAACGAACTAGTCAAAAGGTTTACACAACACCAACGGTTAGATTTAACAATAGAAAAGGATCACACAAAGACGCGCTCCAAATCAGCCAAGATAGTTCTCCGGACAAGTTTCTTGAAGAGTCCAAAAACAACTGACTGAAAAAGGGCTCTCTTCTTTTTTCGTTTTGACAGCAACATCATACCAACGTTTGAATTACAGGAAGGTTGAGGTCGGCTCGACCTTTTTTAATTCTTCTTAAACTAGACGTAAGATTGGCGTTCAGTTTAAGCTGAGACCTTCCTTACCCTTGGACTGAATTATTTTTACACTCTCACAATAAGTCACATGTTTTCTCAGCTATTTGAAATGGATACTGATTTAACAGATTACCCCTGTGCCTACATATACTGGGTCCGTCCAAAGTATGGGACCGTAAGTTTAATGAAGCCCTAATGTAGCAAAAGGGCCGCTTTTCCCTGTGTGTGCGGTTTTTCTTATTTTAACAAGACGAGGAAATACACGATGAGACGATCTGATATTCCGGCCACTCTTCAATGAACACGCCGCCGAAGCCACAGCACAGAGACTCGAGACTAGAGAGAGAAACGAGAAAAGGCAATTTTTATGACTAGACAAGACCCAAGCGGCTGCAGATTATTACACGACGTCTGTGCCTTGAACGGCCTAAAAACCCATGTAACATTGTGTGTCTGTGTCTGTTAAAAGATTTAGCATATAACTATAGAGACAAGCGTGCTGCTGCACCGGCGCAACATCACAAAGAAACACACACACATTCAGGTACGGCTTATAGATTGCACAATAACAGCATATTGATGGCCCAGCAGCGATCGCTAACGAGTCTCGACTATACACATACAGCCGGGCCAGCTCTTTTAGCATAGCTAATGACTATAGCTTTTCATGGCTTTTGTTTTTAGAGTGCTGAGCGAGCCATGGACCATCTTTTTTTGACTTTCCTAGACAATCATTTTTTTCTTATTTTTCTTTCTCAAATCAAAAAGTCGAGAGAATCGTGAAAGCTTAATTGAATAGGTAACGAAGACGCTGGCAGTTGCTGGCAGTCGGCTCTAAGTTGGAAAACTGAGACTGACGTGGAGGGAAATGAGATTGCCATCAGCTGATAAATGCCAAGATGTCACTCTCATATAAGAAATAGACTGCTGGGTAATCGGGTCAAATTCTCACCGGTTTATCCTACGCGCCATAATAGAAGCGAAAAAAGTAAAATGTCATTGAACGTCACGGCGCATGGCTGGCGTCTACCTTGATTATCTAATGGAAAAAACGAACTGCTGCTGTGTGCCCTGCTGCCTAATCATGAAGTGCATTGCATTAGTCGGCCCGACATTTCGTAATAGAGCTTGTCTCCGCCTCTATAGCCTCTCTCTCTATGAGCTATTATAAACAAACACACAGGGAAAAAAAAAGGAGAAGCTATACGAATCTATACGAATTCCCATTTGTGAGAGTGTCTACTACTACTAGCATAGCTCTATACTATACAGCCGATGGTCTTTACGTGTTGGGACGTCAGTGAAATCCCGCAAGAGGGGAGTATAGACGCTGTACATTTCCTTTTTTTTCACCAGCAGCAGCATAGTGCGCCTGTTGTTTATACATCTAGACGTGAAGCTATTCAGGTGGATGAGCATCATCACGGGCAACACGCGCGTGCGGCAGAAAGTAGGAAAAAAGAAGAAGAGCGAGAGAGAGAGGTGGATATATAACTGATCAATATTAAAGGCGCCTTTGTCGATGTGCAGCACGCAATAGACATTCAAGGGGACTACACATATCTAATGATACGCTGTGTATGAGAGACAGAAAAAAAGCTCCAAGTTGCCGGGACGGGCAGGCCGGCCGGGAGGTGCGCTGAGAACGTCGAGAAAAGGGGAGAAAAAAAAAGGAACTTGAGTGGCCACTGAATAATGAATGACAAAAGCCGGTGAGGACGACGTGAGGCAGTAGAAGAAGAAGAAGATGCGGAGCCCGCCAGGAAAGCGCATCAGAGAGTCTATATTCGCCCCCCTCCATCCGCCGAATATTCCGTCGCAACCAGTAATAAAAGCAATAATGAAACGAGCTTTCGCCCTATAAAGTGTATACCATCTTCCTTCTCCGCTTCTGCTGCCTTATATTCCATCCATGAGAGATATATTACCGCACGGTGCTTTATACATGCATCGCGTATGTTGCGGGACCCCCCCCCCCCCTCCCGTATATAGACTTTAGACGACAAGATGGATATTGTAGAATGCTACATATACATCTAGAAATACGCAATTCTTGAGCCTCTCGTTCTCTCCTCCTCGGCGGCGCCCATCTCATTTTGTATTGCTCCCGAACCAACGGATTTGATTACACAGTGCGGCAACTGATAGTGCTATTTTACGTTCGTTCCTTCTATAGATAGTATGTGAGTACACACAAATCCGACAGCACAGTCAATAATTATACAATTTCATTTCGACAGGCAGAATTAAAATTTTAAATCTCCTGCTGCTGTACCTATAACATATCATATTGTCGTATTTCAACCGGTATACTGGTTATTCCCTCTTGGAAGCCCTGAGAGTCGTATGAAGGGTCTTATTATATTGAGCCGGTCTTAAAGTAATTATCTCTGCACGGGTTTCGTGCAAATTTGTATTTTTTATCTCGACTATGGTAGGGGGGCTCAGTGTAACTTGTTCAAACTATTAAATACTAAAATAATCCCAATCCATTCAGCTGTCGAAGATGTCGAGAGCTAAACTGAGAAAAAAGGTTTGATCTTTTTTTATTGGTTTGTTTAATTGGGAAAAGGGTCGATTTTTTAAATTGCTATCGATATCTTAAGCTAATTAGAATATTAGTGTCGTCTGCTTCCATTGTGTTAAAAGTTTCATTCATGGCGTGCTATGGTTTCTGTGGTTTCAGCATGGTTTCAGTTTTGGCTAATAAAGACTAAGAGACAAAGTTTAAGATTTCAAAGCAAGTGAAACGTTACGTGGTTGCACGAAAAATAACAGTACAAATCAAATTACAGAAATTTGATCGTCGTGTAAACTCTGGTGTCGTGGCTGTCTAAAAGAATCGCCTAAATCACACTCCATGCATTTTGGCGGGTAAACAAGATATAAAGTGTACAAAAAGAATGATTATGGTGGGAGCTTAAGTGAAAGAGTTAAGCCTGTTCCAAAGTTATGAATAGTTTCTTACTAGCTTTTACTGCATTTAACCAGCAATAATGAAAGCCTTCTGTCAATGCATGGCAGTTTGTTCGCACTGTCTAACCTTTTTCTTTGTGCAGATTTGAGTCCTGAACCACAACCATCGTGACAACAAGATATTCCAGTTTTGCTTCTGCTGCATCTGTCATCATAGCAACAATCTCAGCATCACCGCTTGGGTAAATAATTTTCAATACTTTTATTCCTGTGACTTGCCAGTTAATGTTTCATTTTCAACTTTGCCTTACTTGTTGTCTAAATATTTTTCGTGACTCAATTTTTATTTTTGATTTAGATAAACAGCATCCCTGTTGATTGGAGATTCTACTGATGGCCGAGCTACGTATCTCTTCCTTCCTCTCCCTTTTTTTTAATGTCCTCGTGTACACTTCATGTGAGTGTGGGTGTATTCACGAGGACCTCCTTTTCTCCCTATCCCGACTGCTGGATTCAACTTTTCAGCGGATGGATGGATCACTTGTGGATGGATGCCTGGCTGAATTTCCCAGGCTCAAAGGTAGGAAAAATCTATACTCTATCTTTCCTTTTTTACTATTGAGTGGGCGTTGATTATAAATCGTTACCGAGTGCGATTAGGCCTACTCCTGAACTATATGCGGTTATTGACTGGAACTGTTTTCTCTTGCCGTTTTCGTTGACATTTAATAGCTCAGAATACGTATTATGACTAAGATCAGGGCCATCAGGCTTGTTTTTTCCCAAAAATATTTCAAACTTGAATTCAATCAAAGTGCAACAAGGAGATTTTATCGACCTTGAGGGGGACCTTCCGCCACACTGCGTGCAACTCCTTGTATACAGATGCTGGTCGGTCATTGTCGGTTTACCGGTTTTGATTGCAGTTACTTTTTTTTTCGGTTCTTCTTCCCGGGAAAGGAGAATAGAACAAATGAACAATGCACTGCGCACACGTTGATTGTTTGCGCTGCACTGATGATCCGCAATCGATCGGTCGTTAGTTTTTTCGTTTGAACAGGAAAGAGATGAGACACAAATATCTACAGCACAATGGGACTTTTGGTGCCATTGTGGTACGGTACGGATCATCTACACTAGAATTTTTCTTTCTTTTTCTTTCGGGAGAGAATAAAAGGGTCCCTCGTGAATTTTTGATTCTTTTTTTTCCCTCTCTGTGTGTGTGTGTGTACTGAAATACCGGTTTTTAAGTTTGGCGGCGTTCTGTTGCTTTTGTGGCGTTCTGTTTTTCCCTGCGTTTCTTTCATTTCTCTCCTCCATTCTCGCTGTTCCATCAAAGGATGTGATGATGATGACTTGTCGACTGATGAATGATGATCGAGTGGCTAAGCATTACAGGGTCACGAGCTCATCGGTTCGGCTTCTGGAACTCGGAACTTTTGATGGCCGACCCAAAAAATATGAGAAATAACAGCTGTTTTTCTTATATTTTTTTTAAACCCCGCTGGCGGTGTATATACCAATATGCACGGAGAGTATATGCTTTTATAAAATGTTGACGGTATAGCATCTGTTGTTTTAGCTGCTGCCAGTTGCTCTGATTGGATTACGTATTAGGCGGGGTGGGGGGGGGGGCCTGTATATTTCACTTTTGCCTTTTATAACTTAATGAGAATAGATTGCCTTTTACCACCCAACGAATACGGTACCTACTATAGAGCTGACCAGCAGCTAGCAGTCTGCCACGAAACGGCAATCATGAAAGGCCATGGCGTGATATGAAAATGCCGTTCTCATTAAAGCAGCCGACCAGCCAGCCTCCCGGTTGCAATAACCCCCAACTCCCAACTCATCTACACAACCCCACCCTAGTATAGATCTCTATCGTCGTCGTCTTGGCCGGGCATGTTGTAGATTTGGGGCGAGCATTCACTCATAAGTTGATGGGCAAGCGAATAACATCGGCCAGCAAACTTGTGTGCAACGATAATCAGCAGCCCAAGTGAATTGATTGAGGAATTTTCCCGAGAAATTCGTGGGGGGGATTCCGTTCAAGTTGAACAATTTCCGCATCTCCAAGTCGCCGTACGATTCTTCCTGTCTAACATCCATGTCAGAAAAGATGATGGTAATCACACACAAAGGTCTATGACTTTTGGCCTGTAGGTAGGTGCCTTGTAAGGGCATCTGAATAACTTTAAGACGACGGGCAACGCTTTCAAATAAATAAATGTTTCGTTTGGAAAAAATACAAAGTCAAAAACCCTCCGCTTTGTCTTTCAACAGTTTCCGATGACGCCAGGGAAAAGAAAAATCTCCCGGAGCTTGTGGAAATAATCACATGCCGATGTGAGGAGACCATTGACACGCCACATTTTTTGGGGGTGTTTTTTAAATATTTTTTTAACCCCGAAATAAAATTCAAAAGGTTTTTATTTTAAAAGGGACGATCGTGAAACAGAGTAGAGGGTTAAAAACTGTACATATCAAAAATATTTATTGACATTTCTAGTCGTATACGTTTTTTTATGGTTGACCGTTGACAGTTTACCTGTTGGCCGCGGTCCTTTTTCTCTACTTTTTTCGGTTATTTCTCTAGTCTCATTTGATTCTCTTTTAGTGGTGTTTCACGACCCGTCTAGAGTGTCAGACCGCGGTGTGAACCTTTTTCTTTTCTCCCCCCTCCGCATCTCTCTTCACTTTTGTGTTTTTCTTTTTTCCACCGGAAACAACCCAATACATAAAAAATAACAAAAAGAAAAAGGAAAACCGCGATGGAAAATGGTAAATCGTCTGACGCCATTTCCACATTTCTATTTGTTACTGCGTGTAAATGTAAAGGCAAAAAGACACAGGTGAAAGGAGACAATGTTTCAAGTAATTCAATCTTCTTGTCGTAAATTCCCATGTAGTACTTCCGTTCAAAAAGAAAAACCCAATTGAAATGTATTACCACATCTTACAAAAAGCTTTTTCAAATTGCATCAGATTAGACCAGGAACATATACAAACACTCGAATCTTTGACATGTTCACACCTTTCTGTAATACTTGAAAGAGTTCAGGTCTAATCCCCCGCGTGTGTAGGGATGTATTTTTCCCTAATGTGGGTCATTTGAGAGTCCCCCGGTTGTACGACGCCGGTGGTAAGCTGATAGGCCCGGAGCCCCGGGAAAAGAAAAAAAAAACGAAGGCGTAATCAAATCTACTGGCGGAAAAATGTGAAGCAACCAGGTGTGAATAATTCCAGGAGGGATGAGGAATAAGAAAATAATTTAATCTCCTATACGCTGTTGTTGTTGTACACCGCAAGTAAAAAAGAAAACAGGAATCTCTTTTTCGAATGAATTTCTCATCGTCTTTCCGTTTCATTCGAAAGTTGTCTGGTGTGTTTGTACACGACACGCTCACGTCCGTCAATCTGTCTTGCTTATAATCCGCGCCGTCTAGTATAGTACTATACACTTCCGAGTGTGCTGTGTATGTTTTTCAATCAATTAAGCGCAGCTCAACCGAGCGATAATGGATCGATTTGGCGGATTGTTTCCTTTGACTGGATGGCCCTGCTGGATTGTTCTTTTGACTTTTATTTTCTGTCTACGGTGGTCTTTCCTCATAACTTTGTATAAGTTGGACCGAAATGTTCACGTCTCTCATCCCCTGTCTCTTTATCAAGGGGGAAAAAACCCAAATAGTTTCGGCGTGTCAAACTTTTTCTTTTTGTGGCCTCTCTCTCTTGCGCTCATCCGACTTTTGTCAGTTCAGCCAATCTTTTGTTTCCATCACGCCCTCAAACCGGCACGTATTGTTCTCGATCTAATCTGTCGGGTCAGGGACAATTTTTTCCCTCCCCTTTTTTGGGTTGGTGGGTGAGGAGATCGAAGACGTTCATCAATAAATTTTAATCTGATTGAAGACGCTATCAGATGGGGGGGATATTTGAAATGTTCTCTCTCGGGTTATTCTATTGATGGGGGACGCGATACGACAAACAACCCGATTGTTTTCTATAGAATTTTTTTCTATCGATTTCTACTGGCCCTTGGGATGCATGTTGTACAGAAATTGTTGACACAGGGAAATCGACTCAGGCCAATCAATTAGCGCAAGTGAGAAATAAGGATGAATCAATACAATTGGCAATTGAGTAGAGAGAGGTCTGGCGCCTATACTCTTTTTTGTAGCTATTCCAGACCAGACGACCATGATGAATGGATGGCAACGCGTGTTTTCACAAAGTGCTATACACATGTTAAAGTAATGGGATGATGAATGCATTGGGAAATTTGCCAATATGCAAGTCGCCCTTCGTATATCCTGTCTGCTGCTTTTATATAAACAACTTGTTTATTATATCTGACGACTGAATGACTTGTTGACTTTTGATATCCGATCTATCCCATATAAAGTGGACTTGCACTTCGATTTATATAACCGCGCGGGAGTGGCTGGCCGGCGGGCGAGTGAGTGGGTGGTGGTTATCGCCAAATTTTACAGTTCACCCGTCTCTTGAAATTTCACGCTCTAAGCGATTCATGCCCAACGGGTAATAAAGAAGGTACACATCACCCAAAAAGCATCAGTGAATATTTCCCCAAATTCTTCTAATAACTTGATGGAGACGATAATATATGGCGCAGGTATAATATAATAGGGAAGGATAGAACGACCGGATTTCGGCCTTCCGAAATCTCCGCCAACGTTTTGTACATAGATTGAAGCGAAACGTGAATGCCCACCCCCTGTAAAATGAATGCGATGGAGAGAAAATGCCATGCCTGTTGCTTGGCTACCGTCGTCTTATAGATCGAGAGATTTGGACAAGTGGTTTTTGGGGTCCCCAGATTTATTTTTTAAAAGAAAAATCCAACGGCAGCAGCAGCTCCTGGCGCGCATGCAACGGGTGCATGTGCGTGTCACCAATCGGCCCAATAGGCAACAACGACGAGGGGATTCGGGAGAAATTCCGATTGCATTAGAGAGAGAGAGAGACTTGTTATTATTATTCGTTGGCTGGCCGCGGCTGGTTGGCGTGTCTGTGTGTGTTTTTTTCCGTTTTGTTCTTTTGATTCCTTTTACGTGCACCGAAGTTGCGGGTTTTTCTGGTGTGCCGTTGTTGGTCGGTCGGTTGGTTGGGCCCTTTTGTTTCTCTGCTGCTGCTGTCTCTTTCTGCTGTGAATAATGCGATCGGGTTGAACCGTGTTAGCATACAAACAACTAGCCCTTTTTTCTCTTTTCTTTCTTTCTTTTACTTTTCTTTTATTCTGGCTGTTGTGGCTGCGGTCCGTCCGCTACGGCTGCCCGCTTCTACACTGCCTCATGTTTAGATTAATGACAGGCCAGTCAGGCCACACAGCATCGGCTTACCAGCAGTCGAACTCGCCGGGGTTCAAGAGGTCGGACCTCACAGCACCAACACCCAAAAAATAAGCTTTTCAAGTCCCGGGGCTGTGCTGAATGGAGACATTGATCAAGAGAGTCTCGGCTGTTGTGTATGGAGCAGCCCATGGATGATGCAGCAAAACGTCTTTGTCTGGCCCGTTCTGGCCACACTTTGCCCAGTGATTTTGACTCTGCTGTGGCGTCTATCACTTATAATATTCTTTTGGCTGGCGTTTTTGGCTGTGTGTGTGTGTGTGGGAGCCTCTGATGTTTTTCCGAGGGGGGGGGGGAGCGCCGTTCTTTTGTTTAGTTAGCTCTACAAAATATGAATGTGCGGTGTATACTCCCCTCTTGTTGTGCTATGGGCTTTAATTTCCCAACAATCAACACGGAATGAAATGGAATCAAACATCACGAATGGCCAGCCAAAGAGAGGGGAAAAAACAAATAGCTGTCGAGTGTTTGGCTGGGCAACACCTTGAGTCAATTTGGTCGTTCCTTTTTTTATTATTATAAGAACCGAGACGCAAACATTTCAGGAGAAGAAGACAAACAAATGGGACGGACTTGACGGACATTCACGACTGAAATAACCAACAAATGCGCCCGTCGTCGTTTTTATTTTTATGGTCCAAGTCCAAATTGGTGCGTTAATTTCCACACTTGATTGCCCCATTATTTCGTTGAATCGACACTGCCTACGGTATATCTATTTAGCCATTGACAGTTTCATATATAATCAATTGCAACCGTATAGCGGCTGGAGTCAAATTCCAAATGGGAAACCGCTGGACTTTTGGCTATGGGCTTTCTGTTGTAATTTTTTGGGTATAGGGCGGCCAGCAGCACTATGTGGTGGATAGGCGACAATGGCACACTTTTTTTCTATTTTTCCATTGCTTTTTTCCAGGTGTGTGCCAGGTGCAATCTGATTGACCGACGGGCGATCCATCCATTATTATTATACGTATATTTTCTATATCCCCTTACACTCACTCTCTCTCTTTTCTCTCTCTTCTCTCTCTCTCTCTTTTCTTGCGCCATTGAAGTTGAGATCCACGAGTCCGATACGGCACACACAAATATGTGCGTCCATTGCGTCACATCCGACAACTGCGCACGAGTCAATGCGTTCAACTCCCAATAGTCTAATTAGAGTGACACACATGAAGATGATGCAGATTCGATACGAGACTCTCCTCTCGGACCCGGTTGTATAACAATGACTTTGCGCTTGGAGACGATTGGCACCGAATTTGGACAATTTGATTAAGAGATTCAGTGACGTCATCGACACGCACCATCACGATTGCCTGTGCGTAACGAGTTGTCTGTAGATCTCTTCCATATCCAGAGATGCCATGCAACTAACTCGATAGGCACACGCACATGGACAAACCCGAATTGAAACCAAATAGGTAACAACACGAAACATAACAGTTTAGACAATTTCCAAATGGGAATCTCTCTCGTCTCCATGGACAAACAATACGTAAATCTTCCTTTCTTTCTTTCTATTTCTTTCTTTTTCTATGCACATTCCCGGAGAAGTAGAATAAGCCACCGCCGTCCGGGTATTTAAATACACATCGTATATAAATAGGAAGAAAAACAGGCTCCTAAAACAAAAGGAAAGTATTTCCGAGTATATCTGCTGTATTATGGGCATTTCGTTGTGGATCTACCCCGAGCACGTCTGAATGCCGATCAAAAGAGAAAAAAGAGTCGAAAATGTTACAGGCACGACAACTGGGCGCAACATTAAAAACGGGAAATAAAATTAATGCCTTTTTCTCTGCTCCTGCTGGATGGAGCTCCTTTTTGTTTTAACTACAGGCTCAACATTCTTATCGGTGGGCTTCCTCTTGTTATTCTTCTTACCCTCTCTGCGAAATAGAGAGAAAAGCAAACAAAATAACAAGCTGTCGTGTGTGGATGTAGGAAGGACGGACTTGTTGTTGCTGTGTCCTTATTGTCGTTGGCGGCGTTGGCGGACTAGAGATGGTCTGTGCGCGGGTTTGTCCGTCCCCTCCTTGTTTATTCATCCGAGTGAGACAAATGACATACAGACAACAGCAGCAGCAGCAGAGCTCACAGTCGAGAAGATGAGCATGAAAAAAGGCCAAATCTCCTGAGACGGGGGGAGAATAAGAAGAGCCGAGGTCTTTTTAGCCACCCTCTCAAAAATAAAAAAGTTGATCATCCACAAGAGTTTTCTCTCTTAAGTAAGTCCTTTCCTTGTTTTGACTGGGGAGATATGGGAGGCCGAGGTACTGGAACGAGTGACAAACCAAAAAAAGGGCCAGCAGACGAATTGAGAGGCGGCTGTGCGTCGGCCATCAAACGACAACCGGAAGGAAGTGACCCTGTCCAGCTAGCGCTAAAAAGAAAAGAGAAAACCCGCAATCTTTGCGATTTTTCCTTCAATCAAGACAAAGAAAAAAGAATAGACAGCGGCGCAAACAGCGTCGATTAACAGCGTTTCAAATTATTTTCTTTCTTTTTATTTTTGGCGAAACGAGCGCAATTGAATATATATACGGTGGCTCCGTTCATTCCCATTGAATGGATGACATCATCTCAGGGAAGTGTGGTGTACACTATAAACTGCGGTTGTTATTATTGCTGGACAGTGCTGTGTGTACGATTTATGCGCCATGACCTAATCGAGATGAGAAAAGAAAAAAGGGAACAAGACGGACGAGATGTGAAATGCCTTATTTAGGGATAGAGCTGACAAGTCGCCATATTCTTTTTTATGGCGTTTGCTGGATGTTATATATGAAAAGCATTCGCAAGTGTCACGGAATAGCCAGACGGCTAGCCAGACTGACTGTGCCAAAAAAGAAATAAATACAACAGTCTATGTGGACGAGGAGAAGAAGGAGACTATACTACGCCAATAGAGCACGTTATATCCTTTTTGAAATGCGAGTTGAAATGTACAAAAATGTTGCAATATGTTTGATAAAAGAGTCTCGCCATCCTATTGCGGGATTGTATATGGCTCCACTTGGAAATTTAAAGTGACTCTGTTTTTTTTTTTAAATTTTTCTCGAGTGTCGCACTACAACCAGAAAATATTCCTATAAATTGTGCTGCATTACATTTTCTGTATAGTTTTTATTTTTAAATTTTGGCTGGCGCTGCCATCACCTAAAACGGCAATGTCGAGAAACAAGTGCGCTAGAACCCCGACAGTCCAACATTCACGTTGATATTCTCGCGCGACCAAGGGCGAAAGAGGTTCTTCCTCCGCACGCTCCAACGAGTCGCGTGTATCAGTTGCATTTTCCTTTTTATTTTCCTTTTATTTCTTTTTCCGGCTATTTTCATCTAAAAAGAAAAGAAAACGCGGAAAAACCATAGACACTACAGCAACACCGGACTTTAGTTTTTTAACAAGCAATCCACCACTCAAGCGCACCAAATCCATGGACCCCCCTTTTTTTTCCAAATCCGCTATGGGACCTAGAAATCTGAAATAATTCAGGCATATCCAGTTTTTTACTCCGGATTCACCTGTTTTTGCAGAATTTAAATATTCCCTGCCGTTCGGGAGATATTTAATGTTAAAGTTTGAGTTTTTTCAAATTTTAACAATTTTGGTGGGTCTTTGGCATCGCTTTTTGGGTAAATGCTAACCTTTAAAAAAAAACTAATTCAACCAAAAGTTTGCTCGGCCATCCCTTAATACCAATCCAAAAGGAATTTACATTCCGAATTAGATTGGCCGAGTTATTCCCAATCTAGTAAAGTGTAATTTTGACAAGTTTCCCACCCAGCCTAGCCGCCATTTATTATCACTCTCCCTCGCGTTCCTGGCGGATGACAGCCGAAGCATACGAGTTCTCTGCACCTCGGGCTTCATATTGCCGGCCACTAGACTATATGAAAGGGCCTACAGTATGTCTCCCGGTCTAAAGCGAAGGCCAGGAAAGCATAGCTTCAGCTGTCATCCGCCAGGAACGCGAGGAAGAGTGATAAAAAATGGCGACTAGGCTGGGTGGGAAACTTGTCAAAAATACACTTTACTAGATTGGGAATAACTCGGCCAATCTAATTCGGAATGTAAATTCCTTTTGGATTGGTATTAAGGGATGGCCGAGCAAACTTTTGGTTGAATTAGTTTTTTTTTAAAGGTTAGCATTTACCCAAAAAGCGATGCCAAAGACCCACCAAAATTGTTAAAATTTGAAAAAACTCAAACTTTAACATTAAATATCTCCCGAACGGCAGGGAATATTTAAATTCTGCAAAAACAGGTGAATCCGGAGTAAAAAACTGGATATGCCTGAATTATTTCAGATTTCTAGGTCCCATAGCGGATTTGGAAAAAAAGGGGGGTCCATGGATTTGGTGCGCTTGAGTGGTGGATTGCTTGTTAATGGTCTTTTGAGCCCAAGTCCATGTAGCCTGTGTAGAGGAACGGCCGTTTGGTGTGGCTGTTTGGCTTGGTGGGGAGGGTGAAAGTGCTGGGGAGAGAAAGAGGAAATGGGGGCTTCTAAATCGATTTCAGTTCCAAAAAAGTCACACAGCCCCTCCAAAAGAAAAGTTATAAGCGAGCAAAGTACTTGACACTAGAACGCCGACGACCAAAAGAGTCTAAGCGCAAAAAGAGACACACAGCACAGCACAAACTAGCAGCTGACCGTTCATTCATCAGCTGACCTTTTGACAGGTACATACGAAAGGGCGCCCTGGAACTTTTTGAGCCCCGGCTCCTGCTGGAACTTGTGCGCCAATTCCCCCATTTAAAATGTTGCTGGACAGAAACAAAATTCCTCCTTTAATTTTTGGTTGTTTAGTCACACTTGACTCTTATCATCTCCTGTTGTGCAGATACACAAGAAGACCAGAAGATGTTTGCCCAGTCAAAATAAGTGAATTCGAGCCAGAAAATCGATGGCAAGAACAAATAGACGTGCTGTGCTATAGGGTCATCCCAGCAGTTTGGCGGAGTTGACCCTCTTCAACCCTTTCTTGTCCCCCCACCCGGCCCCCCTGATGAACTTTTCTGACGGGGACTGCTGACCGTTATGGCCTCATGGCGAATGGATAAAACTGTCATTTGTCAAAATATCTTCGTCATGTCCTTGTGTGTTTCTTTTTGGCCAGCAGCTCCGCTGGCCCAAATCTATACAAACGAGAATTGTCCAGCTCCGAAATCATTTCCGAGAAGGAACAAAGAATCGACCCAAAAGGAGCTTATAAGGAAATGGATTGCATTTCGTTTCGGTACAGCAGTCGGGGGGTAGGATAGGATATATGCACACGGGATCAGATGATGGATCCATGACGCGATTAATGGGCGGCCATCACATCCAATTATCCCCGCGCTCAACCCCCTACCTCATCCGCATTTGAGATTGTGAAGAGCTGCTGCTGCTGCTGCTGGCCAGCGTCTATTTCCCCCGTGATGTTGGCCGGATCGAATGCTAATGTAGTAGCACACAGACTCTTGTCTCTCTCTAGCAAAGTCAGACACGCGCCGTGCGCATTGCACACACACACGCATAGGAGCCAAAAGCCAAAACAATTAGGTATCCGAATTCAAAAGCCTCGACGCGTTCGTCCGCCCAGCAGCAGAGACCAGCAGCAGAGAGAGGGGGGAGAAGAAAAGAATAAGACGGGAAAAAGGGGGGGAAGCTGCTGGTTTTTTACAAAAGAATGAAAGGAAGACGTCCAAGGACTTTTTTCCCCCGACATTGAAACGCCAAGAGAGAAATAGAAAAAAGAAAAGAAGAAGAAGGTAATAATCAAAAGAAGTGTGTGTGTGTGTTTTTCATCTCGTTAGTCGCCAGCGTAGTTCGTGCCATCAATATTCAATTCCTTTTCGTAGATATTTTCTATGATGTACACTTTTGGGCTTTTTTTTCATTCATTCTTTCTCCCAACCGGAATATATACGAAACAATGGATCACGTCAACAATGCAGCCAGGAGGAGTAGAGAGAGAGAGAAGGTGGAAGGGTGGAAGCTCGGCATTCAGCTCTCGCACAAGATGGATGGGCATTGTGGGAAAAAGGAAGCCGACCGACCAAGAAGAAGAAGACGACGACTGGACGAACAAATAACCAGCAACCGATTCGTATATTTATGCATCTTCTTTTGTTTTGCATTTTTTTCCCGTCGACAACCGGAGGAATCAAAAGAAAAAGACTCGACGGCCAGCAAAAGACAAAAAGAGAAAAAAGAAAAAAACGATAGAAATGTTTGGCTGGATCAGCACCAGCACGCGACTCTCTCCGAAAATAACACACGGCAGCTACTACACAGCAATGGATGGCCTGTTCATTTATCTCCTCGCGCAAGTGTTAACTGTGTAGAGCTAGACTCTTGTGGGACAAACTTCCCGCCCGCATAGCACATCCCGTCCGTCCGTCCGTCCGTCCGCACGAAAGGAAAAATACAGAAGGAATCAAAGAAAAGAAAAGAAAAGAATATTTGAATTGAATTTTATTATTCGTATTTTTTCCTTTCTTTTCTTTTTCATTTTTGGCCGTACAGAGACGACCCAGGGGTTTACCCATAAGCTGACGGTCAGCATCTGCTTTGAATTTCTATCCAACAATGTGCGCGTATGTACGCGTAAATACGAGAGAGACTGAATGAGAGAAACGCTCCCTCTCTCCATCATTGACCATAATAGGTCGGAGCTCTTCCTTTTGCCAATTCGATTCCAGCTGACTAGTCACGTATTCCGGCATGGATCGACAACAAGTTTTTAACCAAAAAATTCTCCCAAGTTATTTTATACTTTTTAAATCCTTTTACCCATTTTTCTATTTGACTGAACTGCCGCAGATGAAAGGGAAAAAATATTTTTTTAAATAAAAGACGAGTTACAGTTAAACACGGGCCATCTGCTTTAATGGCAAACATAACGATAAGGAACGATCCCCTTTCACAGTCTGACCTGGAACACCCACACGCGCTAGCTGCTCGTCTAAGCGACAAACGAATCGTGACCAAATGATCACAACCATTTCATCGTCGCGTTCATATAATAAGAACAATCGTTTTAAAAGCCCAGAGGATATTTCAGTCCTAGAAATAGATAAAAATTGTTTCTCCTTTTTTTTGATTTGTCTTGGATTTAACGACGTTTTAGCACAGGACAGACTTTTTTTTATTTTACTGCGGGTATTATTATTACACACGGCCCCTTGCGCCTATTTCATTCCATTGGCTGGTGCGATCTAGTTTTTTCGGGGGCTGCCTGGTGGGTATGGTGGGTGGGTTGGGGGGTGGCTTTAAAGAAGTTTGGACGAGTCGGAAGTAACTCTTATGTCTGCTCACGAACGATAAGTCTCTTTTCTCTCTCTGTTTTCGTCTACAGTATTGATCTTGGGCGCTTTCAAGTTTCTCTCTCTCTGCTGTTCAATGTTTCCTGATAGTTAGTTTTGCGCGCCGTATAGAGAAAACTTTGGGGGGAAAAAAGGGCTGCTGCCCGGCCCAGCAAAATGTTTACGATGGCGCTTGCTGCCCTTTTGATTCGCCCGCCGGCCTTTTTTCCACAGCAGAGTCCATCCACATATGGCAACAGCCGGATTTTTTTTTTTTTTCGATTTTTATTTTTATTTCGGGGGAGGCCAAAACTTTTATTCCCAAGTTATTCGTCTTTTTATTTAAAAAAAACTCGAAATAAAATTCTTTGCTGGGCAGAAAATCTCCCCGGTGAAATGGCGGTGCGCACCCCCCATCAATAAAAATGTAAAAAATGGCTAGAAATTCCAGTTTTGTTAGTGTCAAAAAGAAATAACTAAATATGGCGGTCAACTTTTTTATTTTTATTTTTGTGTGGGTCCGGTCGCCGAGGCTTTTCCTCTCGGATGTTGCGGTTGTGGCTGATCGTCCGTCCACGTACGTACGTGTATGTACGTGTGGACTGGCCAGGAGAACGTCTCCCACATCCTTGTATGGGTCCTAATCAAATATTCCGACATCTCTCGGTTGGAACATTCTTGTTGGATATGGCGTCCGTCCTATGACTACGTTCCAGCAACACACAAACCGGGCGGCGATTATTATTCATGGACCTTATGGTTTTCTCTAACTCTTTCCTTTTAACCTTTTTTTTCTTTTCTTTTCTTTTTTACGACTCGAGTTCTAGACGTGCACACTGGTAGAGAGAGTATAAAAGGGCCATATGCGAGAGTCAGAAGAGCGCGAGAGAGCAGCCAGGAGCCGAAATGAGCGAGTCAGTTTACGTACCACCGCGCTCGACCCACAAAACTTCACAGGTCGAATTGAGATGCTTTTTCCCGATCGGCTCTTACTCGTACCTCTCCATCCAGTCTAGAGCTCTTTCAAACGGTAAGGGGGGTTATATTCCAGGCTCCCAGTAAAAAAAGAAGGTTCTCTGTACCGTACTACTAACCCCCCAGTTATTATACGGAAACTATATTTTTTTATTATTATTATCCGTGGATGGATGAGGTCGGCACCAGGAGCAGCACAAGCGAAAAAATAAAAAGAAGCGAGGGAGAAAAAACTGTCAGTCAGGAATCTTTTATATTGCTGCTGCATGTTGTGTATAACCCCGTCAGTCTGTTACTTTTCTTTACTTGCTAATGGTCTCTCTATCCTCTGTATATATCCAGTGTATTTACTATATAGTAGCTCTCTCCGATTACAATCTTCGCCCCCCATCTCTCTATGCCACCTCCCACTCTGTCCTTTTCATCTCTCCTTTTTCCAGTTGAGTTTGGTGGGGAGACTCACAAAAGTTGTTGGGTAAATGACTTGTTAGATGGGAGCACAATGTTACACCTGGTACACTATGTGTATGTGTGCAGTTTGGTGTATTATTATATAGACGAGGGGGCAAATAAAAAAGAAAATCTTTCGGTAAAAGTTTAAGACACTGACAACAATCTAACCTTTAGCGGCTATTATCATCCATATCCATATCCTTTTATATAGCATATAAGTTTGCCAATAGGAGGAGGCCCCATTAAGAGCAAGAGCAGCGCACCTATAGAAATAGAGTAACTAATAGGCCATGTGTATTAGTTTCGATTCGCTGTGCAGTCGTAGAGTTTCGCAGTTGTTAATGCAATCGGCTTTCCCTCTACTATATACGCACAGGGTCTTCTCCTTGTGATGTGTACAGCGATATAAAAGCCGTAGATAATGATCTGTGTGTGCTGTACTACACTCTGAGTGTGCGGTCTGCTGGCACACGGGAATCCGAGATGGTTCATATAATAAAGCTTTTCTTTTTCTTCTTACTCACATTCTTTTATATCCTTTTCCCCTGGACGGGTCTCTCTTGTACGTAGGCTGGAGGAGCAGTTCCGGTGTGTAGAGATGCTGCAAGGCAAGATTGTTGTTACTAAGGTAACGAGTCGGCTCAGAGCTTCACAGTTCTAGTTATATTCGCCGCTATGCTGCTGTGTAGTACTCCATTATTTGGATTCGTCGAGTACTATATGCGCCATATAAGACTTATATAGTACAGGGGCTAGTAGATATTTATACATACGCCGCTGCTGTATATAGAGAGTTTGAGACCCATTACGTATAGTGGGTTGCTGCCGCCGTATTGTATCGTTCGACTGTGGCATCTCTATGGGTCCCGGTGTAGAAGAAAAAGGGGCCAGCTGATTGCATTGAGATTCCGGCGGACATCAATCCTCACATATTGCTTCACGTCTCTGTGTGTACGGCAGAGAATGCGGAGGGAGAGAGAGAGAGCTTGACCCAATACGAACGTGTGTAGCTATAGCCCCACAATATATACCAGGCAGTCGGACGGGCGGGGGGATATATGAAATCAAACCAAAAGGCTCACATGTTGGAGAAAAGGAAAAAGAAAAATACACAAGTGGAGGGGAAATTGGATGTGAGAAAGAGTCGCCAAAAGACGACGAATCGATATAAGACCTATCCACGAAAAAAAATAGAAAAATAATAAAAAAAAGGAGTCGATAAATTTATTCCCAGGATGTTTCGTCTTGTGGTGTGCACAAACACAGTCAGTCTTGTTAGCGGCGGCTTTAAAATTAAAATAAATTGCACCGAAAAGATTTCTATAGAGTAGGTCGAATGCAATATATAACTTCATTTCATCGGCGCGTATTACGCCCACGGGGCTAGCAGCAGCAGTGTAGAATTTTCGGTGTGTGCTCCTTTTGTCTTGGACATGTATAGTAGTGATGAATCCAAATCAAGGACTATTTAGTAATTTAATCCGAGCGAGAGAGAGTTGTTCGATTCAATTATGTACATCAGTGTCGTCTTCATTTCCTGCGAAAATTTATTTCTCTTTTTTTTCTGATTTTTAAAAGATCAATAGTAATTGACTTCTTGATTAGATCATAACCTTGTGTGTTGTAGGCTGGCGCTGGCCGGAGAGACGGTTGCTCATTCTTACCGCCACCGGTAGAGTGGAGCTAGCGTCTTGAGTGGGAGGAGCCTGTCGTTTTGAGCGTGTAGAAGAAGAACTGTCGGTCGGACCTTCAGTCGGCCGTCAGCCCCAGCCAAGGACATACGTCGTGTGTCGAGTTTAATCCAATCAAATAATAAGAAGAAGCAGTAGAAAGAAAAAGGCATCCAGGGACATAACAACACAACTTCTTAATCTAATCTGCTGGGCGATTTGGAAGAGAGAAAAAAACATTATCGTTCGATTGTGCCAGGGGATTTTGCCAAATAAAAGTGTTGCGTGAGTGAGTGAGTGAACGAGTCCAAAAAGTATGGCTACCTAGTAATAGTTTCTGTTTGGACACGGATTTGTTGTTTTTCTCTGTTTGTCCACACACGCGGGGGCTTCTTCCATTTTCCCTTACTTTGAGCAGCTCATCATCAGTGTTGTCGATTGTGAAACAACAACAACTTGTCAGTTGTGTGTCTGTCGTGTGTGTCTGTGTGTTGCGTGTGCCGGGTGTTGGTTGAGACCTGTGCCGAGTGAAACAGGTAGTGTGTGTGCAGTTTACCAACTAGTTGGCCATTTTCACCACTTGCGATTGTAACTTTGAACTGGAGATTGGAATCGGCGTTCACCTGGGCTCTCGTTATTACATGACGCAACGGAGGATTTGGCACTACACTTGAGCAGGTGATATGCATCGGACTGATATTTTTGGCAACAATCGTTCAACCACCGCCATCGATAGATCGAAAATGTCGCATGCACCATCATCATCCTGCCTCCTCACGCCCGCCGGATTACTTAACCGTCTCGTCATCTTGCTCCTCCTCCTCCATCAAATCCCGTCATCTGTCGCCAACGGTAAGGTCACGTCTCCTCTTGTCTTGTCTTATTTCTTCTTTTTCATTTGTCTGGGCGCGTTCGGGCAAGAGAAAATTTTCGATCTGTCCCGACATGTCAAAAAAGCAGATGCTCTCCCTCCCTTCTATCCAACTTCAGTTAATGAGAAACAAAAATTAAAAAGAAATTTCGAATCAAAAAATGAAGAAAAGATTCAGAAATTAGGCCGCTCCAATGATGGGCATCTGATGTGGTGGTGGTGATGGGCCGGTCCCTCCAATCTGACGCGAGACATATGTTCACAATAATGATGGATCGATGGCCGCTAGTCTGTTGTTGTTGTTGTTGTTGTTGTTGTTGTTGTGGCCATCTTCTTTTATTCTTACCTCACCACCACCACCCAGGTGTGCTGCTCGGCCCCTTGGAACTTTTTAAAGTTCATCTTCTCTCAGGGTTGTTGGTAATTCCAACGTTTCCTCCGCACGGCTCGTTCGGATGAAAATGGTTGCATAATCAATGGGTAATTACACACAGGCGCAGGTAGTTTTCTTTTTCAGATTCCATGAGAGACGTCAGCCAGTCACACCGTAGAGATGAGTTTCTGACGGAACCTATCTAAGAAAATCCAATTTCATTTCCCAGCTCGAGGTCGTATTATAGATAAGAGCGTCTCTTTATTTTTTAAAGCGACGGCTCTTGTATGTTCCTCATGCTCTTCATTAACAGTTAATTTAGGCTGATCAGTTTTGGAGTTTGTTTGTTTTTTTCCCCGTTGGGCGATCGCCCACGTTTTTTCACGAGCAGTTTATTCACACGGTCTCGTGAAAAATTGTTGACTCATTTTTTGTTTTTCCCGTTCGATCGCTCGATTGTTTGCCCAAGAAACAAACGGCGTTTACATTTTGTCGACGTGCCGGGACGAGAAATGGCCGTTGGTTACCTCAGCAACGGATCCTCCTCCCCCACTAACTCCGCCGCCGTGTAGAGACTTAAAGCCCCGGCTCCTCTTAAATGCCTCATCACGATGTCTCGTCTGCATTCACGTGATTCTTCCCTCGACCAGAAAGGAAAGAAAAACAAAAGAATCATAAATCAAAACAAAAGCCATCGCCATCCGCATGTTTTGTGCTCCGGGGGATTTTTCTTTTTCTTCGTGAAAGAACGTTTCCGGTCACGTCTTTTTTTCGGGACTGGGTCGGGGACTGGGTTTCAGGGATCAGATGGGAAAAGCAACCAACAAATCAGTCCGTTTCTTCTCTCTTTTTCTTCTTCTACTTTAGCCACTTTTGTGGGTTGAGCCTCTTGTGCGCCAGCAGAGAGTCTCTCTGCCCAACGCAAGTCGTTAGCTGACACGCGACATGGTCTTCTGCATCCGAGCCAAAGTGAAGAAGTCATTAAGAACGAAACAACCTCGAAAGAAGGGTGGCGGGCCCAAAAGGAAAACGTGAACGGACCAGGAGCTCGGGACTGGGTTTGGAATGTCAACAGCCCAAGTGAACGTACAGGAGGCCGCCAGCTCAGCTCACAAAAAATTCCTTTTTTTTTCAATTTTTCCTGTTTGTTTTATTTTCCCTTGTCTCTTTGACGTTCTTTCGCTCTTTGTCTAGTCTCCCCTCTCCATCTTTCCTCATTTCCACACTTCGTATATTAGTCGTCCGTTTGCACGATGGTAGGAGGGGGGAGGTCTAGCTGGCCGTGAGCTGCTAAGCGAGTTGGGAATACAAATATGCCCAGCAGAGTGATATAATAACTCTTGTGCTATTGATATATATATGGCAGTGGTGGTGGAGCCCTGCCCAGTACACCTTCTCTGCTGTCGCTGCTGCTGCCACCGTCGAAATGTGTCGTGACGCTCTGACGGGGAGACTCGAGGTGACAAGCGCAGAGAAACGGTCATCACTCCGTCAAACCAACTGCGACGGGTCCCCTTCTTCTTCTTCTTCCAACTCTTTTTCCTTTTTGGCACGGGACTATAGCAACAGCAGAACTCGACTCGATTTGGCTTTAGCGATAAACTACCAAAACAATTGGCACGCGGATATGCCTTCTGTCTACTTCTTCTCTATAGGCCCAAATCAAGACGTTTGACTCTGGCTCGTACCCCACTCTTGTATATCTTTCTTCGTGAGCTGTCTGCCCCCGTCTGATTGGGAACGAGCCGAGATTCCACGAACCTTCTCCTCTACTGTTGCTGTTGCTGCTCCTGATTTATTGCAATTGAGAATTGGTGGGGGGTGCCTTGGCGTGACGGAAACGGGCGGGTCTCTATCTGTGCATATCCCCCCTATAGACAAGGCTAACTCTCTACAGTCGTTTCATTTCAAATGCAAATATTCGACACTGACTCCAACCTCATCTATATGGCCGAGTCTCTTTTTGTTTTTCTGCAATTTTCCTATACGAAATTGTCAAGTGTTTTTTTGGGGCTGGACGAATTTTGTTGGAGCCAACGTCTATTATAGATGTATGAATCATGTGCCGACCGGATGGGCAGCAGCAGCAGCCCGGCGTGAGTTGAACGCAACTGAATAATTCATCTGCATACGGATCACACACCAGAGTGAGAGTATGTGTGAGAGGGAGAATCTACATGTCTAGTCGATACATCCATAAATAACTCTTGTGTATAAATGTGAGCGACAGCAACCGTCTGCTGTAAAAAAGCAGCCAGCTGTTGGTTACGGAGGCATAGCTAATCAAAGGCACACACACACACACATCGACATGGGCGCGTGTCTAATGGCAACAAAAAAATGCATTTTGGTGTTGGAACGACGAGCTGCGTTTTTCTCTTTCTTTCTCTTTTGTGTGGTCGTGTAAAAGGTTAGACTCTGATTGCCGTATAGCTTTTTGTATACACATCGAACGACGTGCTTGTGTGGCACACGCAATAATTGCCGTGCTGTGCTACAACACAAGGGGCGTGTGTGTGTTTGTGGGTTGCCTTGGAATATCAATAGCGCCGTCGTCGCGATGGTGACCGTTGGCGTTGACTTTCTGTCTCACACGTACCAAAAATGGGGTAGTGGGTGGGGTTGGCATATTTAATATGAGCTCACGACTTGGCCCTCTCGTCTCAATAAAATCATATTTAAAAAATAAAAGAAACATGGGTCGTATAATTTGTAAGTCAAGTCTTCCTGTTGTCGTTACGTCTCCCGAACAAAAGACCATCACCGATTGTGAAATTGTTTCATTTAGAAAAACGAAAATTGGCTAATATAAATGGCAGTGGCTCATTTCTCCAATTGGGTTTCAGGTCTAGTAATGACGCCATCAAATTGTCGTCTGATTTTGTGTTTTTTTATTTATTTATTATTTTTTTATTTATCTGGGCGATATCGAGGAGAGTGAGGCCATTGGGTCGCACTTGGTCTAATGTACCGTGTACCGATTTTTGTCGTCCCGGATTCTTTCTCTCGAGGGAAAATTCGGCTATAAAGCACGACATGCGCATTGGTCGCATTCATCCGTCTACTACACATTCAAAGTGCATTACCGGAAATGCATATATGCACCGATCAACTGTCGACTGTGACTAACACGACGTGAATTGAATGGATTCCATTCTCAGCTCACGATTTCTTCGGTACATCTTCCGGTGTGTCTTCCAAGGCCCCCCTGTAACATTCTTTTCCGCCGAAAGTCAAAAAAGATATCTCTCTCTGCCTATTGATATTATATTTGATTGTTGAAACCGACTAGATGGGTGGGTGGGTGTTGTGCGTAAGTGAGTCGAAGGAAATCGATTGCATCGCCGGGTGGATGTGGGTGGGGACAGTGACACAAAGACAAAAAATGCCAAGTTGAATGGGAGAGACGAGACGAGAGAGAAACGGAGCGTCTAATTGCGCTGTCGATGTCTGTGTCTGTGTGTCTAGTCCCTCATGTCTGTTCATCGATTCATTTACGTGTATAGGAGCTAGTGGAGCGTGTTGGCATCGCCACTCGATATTATCGATCCGCTGCTCCTACTTCCCCCGAAGTAAGTGCAAAAATTGATGCAGATAATATTAGATACTGTACACAGCGGGTAGGGGGTACCGGTACTTGTATGTCGTCCGCCTCTCTCGGCACCCCGAGTGTCACGCCGGCCAGCTCTTCCACTTTTGGAATTTTATATTTTGACACGAAAATGCAACTGTCGGGAGGAACGATGATGGGTGAGATCATGGCCGTCGTCTTGTAAATGTATCGGATCAGATCGATACATCCAGTAGAGAGACTGCTGGTACTGCATACAGTGCGCATTTCTTATAAAAGCCCATCCAAGACTCTCACGATACCGTCCACAACACTGTGCAACTGCAGATGTCTCTGCCGGAGGAGCTCTGCATGTGACACGTCGAAAGATAGAGGCTATTTCTATTATTATTGCGCAGGTGGCCGTGATCGTTTAACACCCTCGTTTACGGTTCAATGCGTTACACGCATTTCGGTGTGTGTGTGTGTGTGCTTGGATTATATACCTGGCCCTGTATACAGCAATGAATTACTTCATTAAAAAATGGAGAACTAGTACTTCTTTTATTGTTGGCGAGCACAACCACCTTTTAGAGTAAAAAAAAGGTGTCTGGAAGTGAATGGGGACCATTTTCAGGTCGGAAGGAGACGGGGGGCGAAAAATTAAACGAGGGAGAGAACAACCACACGACGTAAAGAAGAAGAGACGAGTTATATAACGTGGTGGAAGCCATATAGCGGTCGTATAGTCTAGAAGAGCAAATGACGATGGAAACTGACAATCCAGCCAGCCAGGACCCCTTTCAATGGAATGCCATTCTCCAGTGCCTAGGAAAAAAGGAAAAATCTTGAGAGTTTTTCTTTCTTTTTTGATCTTTCCTCGTGTTGAACAAGAATCGGGCGTGGACAAAAGTAAAAAAGGTTCGAAAATGCGCAAGTTGTTCACTTCAGGTATAAAGGGGCCAGCAGCAGCAGCTCATTCATTCTCTTTCTCCCCATTTCTCGTCCAGGAGTTTTTCTTTTCCCTGGAACATATCGGACACGCACACATAGACATAAAAGAAGATAATACAAGAGAGAGTCGCGACTCTCCCGCTGGCCAAATAAATACACACACGCATATCTCCCAGAGTTGTCTGAGGTGACGGCCCTCAAACGACTTTTTCTTCTATTCTTCCTATAAGATCCCCCTTCGATATATTTTACCTCTTGTCGAGTACCTCACCTGGAAGGAATAACCCACACACTCAATATCGAACTGTTATTACTAGACATTGTTATAATTACGATTTTTCTTCTTCTATTGGGAGAAAAGTTGAAGTGGGGGGAGAAAGTGCGTGGGGTGGAACGAACTGGGGATGAATCGGTTGGTCGGAGAAGAAGAGAGAAAAACAGTCTCGTCGTGCATTTTTACAGCTGAGAGGTGGAGGGGTGGAGGGTCTCGTGAAATCGATGACGACAAGGGAGGAGGAGGAGGAGGCAGCACAACAAGAAGAAATAGGCGCCGGTGTATATTTATACACACGGACACACACGCAACATCATCGTGTATAGCCATGGCCTCTGGCTGGGTCCCCCCCTGTCATCGTGATGAATGAAGTCAGTTGGGACTGTTTGAGAGAAGAGAACTGGGCGACTTCTCTTGTGTGTTTGGGGTGGAGTCGACGACGACCAGGAGGGGTTCATCATCCGAGTGTATAGAGTGGCACAGCAGATGTTTTCAACTTGGTAATATATATCTGTACAACTACTACACTCGACAGAGGCCCCCCTTATAGTTCTAAACATGTTTCGACTATTGAGTATTGAGTCGCTGGATATTCCCGACTCTCTTATGTCCGAATCTATACGAAATAAAAAGGAGAACTGGTACATGTAGTAACTTGTAGCTTTCTTTCAATTCGATTATTGATTCAATGCCGACTAATGAAAAGTGCAGAGTATACTAGAAAGAGAAACATCCAATCCATCGTCGTTGTCGTATTTTTTTTTAAATCAAGTTGATTCCGGGCTGTTGGGCCAAATAAAAAGGGGAAAATGGCCAACTTGATCATTTTGATGGATATCAACTTGTCATTTGAAGATGTCGGCAATCCATCTCCATTTTGGCCGTTTCATGCGCCAGCGCGTTCGTGTTTGAATTTTTATTTTTTCTTGGGGGTTTTGTGAACGATTCAATAGTGGCATAACGGATAAAACCCTAATCAACTTTTTTATTTTTACTTTTTCTTATTGTAATGGCATATAGGCGTGATGCGATCACCGCGCATCACCGAACACCCGACGGACATGACGGTGGCGCGCAACGATCCCGTGACGCTCAAGTGCTCGGCCGACGGCAGTCCGGCGCCGACCATCGAATGGTACCGCGACGGCGAGCTCATCATCAGCTCCAACGGGCAGCAACAGCAGCACAGCAAAAGCGGAGGAGGTGGAGGTGGAGGCAATAGCCACCGGGTGATGCTGCCGGGCGGCGATCTCTTTTTCTTCCGTGTCGTCCACGGACGCAAGGAAAGCGACGCCGGCCTCTACTGGTGTTTGGCTCGCAACCCGCAAGGCTCGTCCCGATCACGCAACGCCACTCTCACCGTTGCATGTAAGTGCCGTCGAATCTCATTTTCAATTTATCCTTTGTTGGTTTTTCCACTCCTTCTTTCTTGACTTTATTCCCGCGTGCTACGATCGTGAGAAATGGGCGATTGCCCATCTGCTGCTGGACAAGCTTTTCATTGTGAATAGTAGTTGAATTTAGGGGGATGTCGGGATTCGTTAGATCAAATTTTTATTTTTTCGGCTCCCGAATCAAACGCAACGTGCTGCTGACCAGTTGGGTGAACTCTGGTGGTCAATTGTTGAGCACGAGTGGAGAGTGGGACGTCATTTAATGGCTGGCCAAAATGAGGAAGAGAGAGAAACGTTTGCGTGAGGATAGAGATGAAGAGAAAAGATCCGGGAGCCTGATGTGAAATTCGAATGAATAAATAATTGCGTTCGAGAGACAAGATGGAAGGCGAAAGAATGTCGATGGGGGGAAATCAAAAAAACGCTTCTGTGCTGCTGCATGTTGCGTAGTCACTTCTTCTTCTTCCAACTGGAGGGATTTTAGGACGTTGACGCCATCCGGCGGCTGTCCGGCATGAAGAAGGGAATCCCTGGGCAGCGACGAATAACCAACTTTAATGAGACGCGATAACAATCAACTTTTAGACCCATCACCTCCCCTCAGCCATTTTTCAAACGTAAAAGAACCGCCGCCGATCAAGAGATTTTCCATCTTGTTTGTTCGTCTGACGTTGGTTTGTGTTGCGGATGGTCTGGCGAGAAAAGTGCCGGTATTGTTCACGTTCGAGCCGGTGGCCATAATATATTTCTTGCTGGCATCTCAACCGAATAGGCAACGCTAGCAGTCAAATTTCGTTATAAAGGAGAAAGTCCGGTCCTGTGATGTTCTTTTTTATATTTATTTTTTTTGCGTACGCCCAGGGTTGCCGCTTGATTTCGTCCGTAAGGAGAGAGAGAGAAGGAGAGTCGACAGCCCATTAAGATCAGTGACCGCAGGGGACAGGTGCGTGTGTGCAACGTGTGAAATAGCCTAGCGATTTATGGGCCCAGCTCTAACAGTGGCCAGTCGGATAGCAATGAGAGTTCTTGATCATCCCGGTCGGCAATTAGATTTCCACGTAACATATGAAAAGGAAAAATAAATAAAATTAAATAAAATAGTCATCCGTAAAAGAAGATAAGAAGTGAGAGGGAAAAAGAGATGCGCTCGGCCGGGTCCAGGTGAGAGAATTTTCGGGATCGGTTCCACTACGCGGACTCGGTCGTCACGCCTCTTAAATCTTCTTATACACACGCCGGCCACATCCCCCCCCCCCCCACCACCACCAGCATTTCATTTCAAAGTGGGGGATAGACGTAGGTTCTCCACATTTTTCGGCGAGTCTATTCAGACATGGTCGTGTGGGCTCTGTGGGAAACAAGAACTCGGTTGGCTATCCTTGACTTGAACAGTTAAAACAGGGAACCAAAAAATCTTTTAATAAAATCAACACTATCGTCTCCGGCGTGTTTTTCTCTCTCTTCTCATTTCCCTGTCCCATTTCAGTGTTATTTAAAAAAAGACAATCAAAAAGGAGGACATGTAACGATCGTTATCGGTCCCCTAAACGGTAAACTCAAAGAGAAAAAAAAGAAAAAAATATCTTGAAGAGAAACTATGGGTCTAAATAATAGGCGGAGGGTATAGAGAGAAATGTCTGTAAGGCTCGGCTGTTGATGATGACCCCGGTGCCCGTTTCGGTTGCAAATCATCGGGATCTTTTTTCTTTTCTTTTCTTTTCTTTTCCCCTTTCACCAAAAGGGCAGCAACAACCGAGAAAGAGAGGTAGAGAGAGATAAGTTGTTATTTCCTATCTCTCTTTTCTCTCTATTGTGATGTCAGCGCCCCCTGGCCGCCCTTGTATATTGTGCCGTGTCCGCGTCTAATTTGAATGAGAGAGTTATGCAAGGGCCGGCTTATCGTTTCGACAACTGGGCGCGCGCGCGCGTTTATTTTTTTCCCCTTTTTCTTCATTGGATTCGTGACCTCATCTCGCCTTTTGATCACGACCGATCACGGCCCAAAAAATAAGGGGGAATAGACGTGACGACGCGGTCGACAGACAAGACATTCATCATTTGGCCCAGAGGAATGAAGGAGGAAAATATGTGAGGGGTCAGTAATGATTGGAACGGCTGGACCGCCAACCAGGGCCCTCGCCAAAAAATGAAACTAACGGCCCCGCACAATCTCTCGTCTCTATCATCGCCCGTTTTTTCCCCGTCGCGTCATCTATTATTAGAGAATATATTGACCGCGCGTGTGTGCTGTGCCGACATTCATCAAACTACCGACCTGTCCGACCCTCTGATTACTCTTCTCTTTCCCAACTTTCCTATTTACCAATAAAACAAAACAGAAAAAGGTTGAAAGGCATTTCGTTAGTCTAAAGATAATGCGATTAGACCAGTACCAACAGACTTTTATGGGAGATTCGGCAATTGCAGTGCGCGCAACTCTCGACTCTTTATTTACCCTCAACTTGTGCGTGTGCCGATGGCGTCCAAAATAAAAGACAAACTTTTTGTATTTTCCGCTGAAGCCAAACTCAATCGAGACCAAGTTTTTTCCTGGCCGTTTAAATATGAAGGATCCTTTTGGGCAGCAGTTAGATGGAACTGCTGTGATGAAGTTTGGTGTGCCGGAGGGATTGGGCTTATCGTGCAGCGCTGCCCCCTATTCCAGCCAAACAGCAATCATCTCGTCAAGGCAAAAGAAGGAAAGAAGACGAGGTGTCTGCCAAAACTTGATCATCCCCCAAACACAAGAAAGAAGAAAGGGAAGCGAACGAAGTGAACGGGAGGCTGTCAGCCGCTTGTGACACGACCGCTTTCCTTTTATTTTTATTTTTATTATTTTTCTATCCCGCGCGTGCGCTTGTTTTCTTCTTTTATTTTGCCGCTCCCGTCTCTTACTATACAAGGTGAATACACCTGGGCAAGTATATGTCGCTGATGGGCGCACACGATATGTACATGTACACTCTTTACGAGTTTTATTTCGTCCGCCCTAATTGCCCGCCCATCTCTTATTCCCGCCCATCCAGCAGCGCCTTCCTCGGTCGAGATCAAAGGTTTTACAGGTTCTTCACGCGACACAAACCAATTTACACTTTGAAAAGACGACGGTGTCGGGTTGTCAATCACGCAAGTTTCGGGATTGACAGAACAGCTAAAGTTTGCTTCCCCGCCGCCAACTTTCAAACGTTTCAAATTACATCGCGGGCCTCTCTTTGATATTACGTCACTGTCAAAGTGCGCCCAGTGTCATTATTTATACCGTTAATCGATTATTATCAACAAGTTTGGATGCGCAATCATCTCAAAAGTTTGGCGAATGTCAGAGGTTTGTAATGTTTGAATTCTTAATCATAGTAATAATTTGAATGTTTGTGTGTGTATATCCTGGCTGGCAATTTATGATCGCCTGGGCACCAGAATGTGTACATGTGACACGCGCACGCCAAACAAAACAGCTGGCCGCCACTGCTGCTGCTGCTGTTGTTTGGTTGCACCCGTGCACAGCGGCAGTCCAGCAACATGACCAGCCGGGATTTTCATTTGAAAGAAAAATATAGGGAAACACAAACAGAGAGAAAAAGAATTATTTGGTGTGTGGGGCTCCTCCAAGTCCAGCCAAGTTGTGTCACTGGGCGTCCTTCCCTCTCTCGACTTTTACCCCCCTTTTGGGCGTCCCCCCCCCCCCCCTCACCCGGATGAATAATTGATATGACCAAGCTGGCGCTGCTGCTGTGATTGTTTGGGGTTTGCAGATTGCAATGACACTCGCTCTCTCTGTGTACACACAAGTCTATATATTCTGAATGCAACTAATAGACATAGCCAGCAGCACACACAAAAGGCGCTTTCTCCTCTTATATACTCTCTGTGGATGATATAAGGGGAGCAGCTTGATGATGACGATCAAGATGATGTGTACATATAATCCATAGCATTATATAGAAATAAGTTGGCCGTATTGGTTCAGATGGTCTCTCGTTTCAGATGTTATTAGGGTCTCTATCGATTTGGACAACTGTCCACGACGAATCGATTTCGTACTGTCGACGCAATAAATGACAATAATAAATATTAAGGTCCCCCTTTATATCTGTTATAATTAAATGTAATTTATCCAACTCGCCATTTTATTTATTGAATTTGTTGCTATCTCTTATACGCTCGAAAGAGGAAGAGAATAGAAAAGTTCTGGCGCCAAGTGACGCCTCGTAAAATCCATTTGAAATGGCGCAATCGTAAATCCCGTGTGTAAACAATTCAAAACATAAATAGCGCCAAGCAGCAAGTAATTGAATTCCCTCCCTCCCCTCATCAGCAACGCGTTTGCGGTTGCATGTGGTAAAATAGCGAGCCGAAAAATCTATCAGATCACAGCGCCCAGACGCATCTATTACACACGGACGCAAATCCCCCCACCACCAATTTTATCGCGGACTTTCATGTGGCATGGCGTGGCGGATACATATTTCAACGTGTGTCGGCTCTCTTCTATACGAAAAAAACAACCAAATAGTATAACTTGTGGATGGGCCGTATAATATATAAAGCTGTAATGTATATTATGGTGGGGGGATTTCTTTTATTTTATCGCTGTTGCTCTCCTCTATATTCTTTCTAATCTTTCATCCTCGGTTGTGTTTCATTGCCGCCAGACGCTTAAGGACGTGTATCCCGAATCACATTTCCCGATATATAAATGCTGGGCTATAGGCCGCTTTGTCCTCCTCCTCTTATCCTCTATCCGGCGTGCTGTGTGTAATATAGTGTACATTTATTTCTTTCTTCCCCCCACGATTTTATTTCGTTTTGGGTTTTTAATGGCCCTCACATCGAATGGGCCTTTTTTTACTTTTTTTCTGCTGGGAACGAATGACTTTTAAAGGGCCGGCTGTGCTGTCCAGCCGTGGAAGAAAAAATAGACCTGTTTTGCAGATGGGAAAGAAACGACAAGATGCCGATCGACTCGGGGTGATCGGAATCGCTCAAGATTTATTGGCTCGATTCGAGAGTCTCTCCGTTTTGCCTTTTTTTCCCAAACGACTTTGTTATCCGCCCGTAGAGACTAGAGAAAACTTTTTCTTTTTTCCTGCCGTTTGTCGATTTTCTTCTTTTCCCAAATGAGGAGGAAATAAAACAAAAACAGCTGTACGCCTAAATAGACAGGTGCATGTCCGTCAGCGGTAAAAAGAGTAAATAGAGTCAGACTTTTTAAAATAAGTCGCCAGTTTTATTTTTTCGACCCTGTTTGTTAAACTGTGCTGCGCAAAGGGGAAAAGGGAATAGCCCAGTCGGCGATATTGTTCCAGCGGAGAAAATAACCAAGCTGACGATGGCCTATTAACTCTTACCTCCTACAGAGAGGAAGGAAGGAAGGAGAGAAAGAGGCAATAAGAAAAGAAAAATTAGTCGAAAAAAAGAAGAAGAGAAAAGTAGCAGCCAAGTCGAGAAGAAGAAGATTGGAGAGACACCCCAGAGTACAAGTCAATATAACGGCTGTTAATTGTCTACTAGCCAGAGGGAAAGAGAGGAAGTTTTATTTTCTTCTTGGAATATCATCACAACTTTTTCTTCTTCTCCGGAAAAAGACCCCCTCGTCTATTTACCCCCCAACCAACGGACTCGGCCCATTAACACCCGTCATTTGTCGGGAGAAAACGAGCGAAAATGACGGCCAGAAACATCTTGGCTAGGGGAAAACTGTGGAACCCATCGACCGATCGCGAGCCCATGCCAAACGATCACCAGTTCCCCATTTCTTTTTAAATTATATCCGTGTGTATTATTATAGTCCAGCAATGCGCATGCGCCCATCACAGGACTAAATTATATGACGTTGGCACTAATGGTCCTCTACATCAACTCATCAGCCGCTCCTATTTCCGTTTAGCCCTTTTTCTTCAAAACTGTATTAGAGAGACTTAGAGCTTCGTCGTCGTCGTTAGCGGACGTTTGACGATCAAAGGGCCCAAGATCTTTAACCGAAAATGTTGTTGTCGTTTTATTTGTTTATTGTGTTTATCTTTTCGCGCTCTCTTGTTAATTGCCAGTCGTGTCTGTTTCAGGAAATCTCCGATTCTTTCACGTCCAGTTTCTCTCCCCAGCCGCAAAACCCAAATAATAGGAAAGATATTTAGGGTCTATTTGGTTTTTTTAAAAAGTCATTCCCCCCTTCTTAGATATTTCGTGTGTGTCGGGAGTTGGCGTCGGAATGAAAAGCTCTCGCCGGCCCATCTCCGCACGTACACACATAAACATAAATACTATACGTAGATATACAAATAGACGTCGAGAGAGTAGGGACGACACAAGTATGTACACACACGCACACACACACACACACACAGAGCTAGTGCTGGAATGGGGGCCCAGATAATGAAGGTAATCATCTCTCTAGTCCACCTTATATATTTCTTTTCTTTTCTTTGTTTCGCCCGTCCGTCCGCCCGTCTCGACTATAAAGCCAAAGTTGCCAGGCACACGATGTCACGACCGACACACAATGGCACTCGAGTTATGTATATAGCAGACGGATCGATATACTTTCATGCTGTCCGGCAGTCCTTCTCTCTCTTCTCGCTTTGTTGTTTCGTTTTGCATTTCATTTTACGACGACTATTGCGTAATGGATGTGAAATTCGACGGATTTAAATGACTGCTGGGGCGCCAGGTAAAAAAGAGCGCGCACGATGGATGTGTGTTATTTCTTTCTTTTCTTTCTTTTTTAAATGAAAATGAAAATGCGCTTTGATGTCGTTCCAAGTCTGGTCGTCCGGCGGCGGCGGCGGCCAGTTGTGACGAGCGGCGGCGTCAGTCGAAGCGCCAGCGGATGCGATGGATGGCGCTGGCCGAGAGAGAGAGAGAGAACCTTGAAACGATGGATGACGACGCTGCTGCTCACATGTATATAAGCCGCCGGAATATGTGTGTGTGTGTGTCTATACATCTTATAATATGGACAACCTCATTTGTCATTGTCTGGATGTGAGCCAAACGCGCGACGACGACGACGACGTCACCATATCCCCCCGGCGAAGACGACGTCGACGTCGCCCAGCGTCGCCCCCACCCAAATCTACCGGGGCGCCGTTTCTCCCAACTTGGGTGACTCAATCTCCCGAGACGGACAGAAGAAGAGAAGAAGAAAATGAGCTAATCGGATTAAACGGGCAACTGCCGTACGTGATGGATGGGTCGTCGCTGATGAGCTCTTCATTTATTCCCGCGTTGATTGTGAAACCTTGTTCTTTGCCAAAATAACGCGCCGCGCATGCATCGCTCATTGGGGAAGCGTGTCAGGTATTTATCTCGTCACACCGACCATCACACCGTTCAATTCCCTTGCAACTGTTGATGGCCTCGTCGTCTGGCGCTCAAGCGACGCCAGGAGAATTGCGCTCATCTCTCCCACGTGCCCACATGGATGACGATTACTAGTCGACAAATCCTCATGAATAATAATCTCAAGGTGCCTATACATGTTTAGAGAGTCATGAAACGTGGGTGTGTCTGTCAGGATGATCCGCCAGCAGACGAGATGCTGCGTCGTTTAGAATTGTCACAGGAAATTCCTATTCTCTTTTGAATTTCAATTTTTTGCGCAATAAGCGCGTCCTATTTTTAATAGATTTGTATGCCCATTAGGGGAGTTTACATTTTAGATACAACCGGCTGGGTGGAATTTGATTTCAATTTTTGCAATTTCCTTTTTCCTTCCACTCCTGAATCTCTGGCGTCCAGCTGGCCGGGTTGGACCAGCAGCTGGAGATCGGCATTTATGTTTTTCGCAGATTCCATATCTTATCTATTGCCGGTCAGACTCTAATGAACAGAAGCGCATTGATGGGAGGCGGCAATGGCTGACGACAAACCTTTCCGTCAACGGCATTTTTTTGATTTATTTTAGAGTTGAATTTTTGTCAAATTCCTTTTTTTCTTTTTCTTTTTGGGTTGGTTGTGTGAGCTGTCGAATGTTTTGTCCCATTTTGTTGGTTGTTATCTCTCTGCTGGTTGGCCATTGAAGAGACACACCGAGTCTTTTCGGGTTTTATCTTTTCATTCCTCTGCTCTGTTGGCTGTTATCATTCTTCCTATTTTGGGCTTCTTCTTCTTCGTTTGGGTTGTTGCTGCAGGTATGAAGATTCGATAAGATGGGCCATGATTTATTACCACCTCATTTGGAAGTGATGGTACTAGGAAAAAAAACCTGGGCTTAGAGATTAGCATCCGTCCACCTTCATTGAATTTTCGACTTGAGGAAAATGCAGAGCAGAGCAGTGCTGTTGTGTGACAAGAGGCTGTGAGATGTTGGCTCAACATGGCAACTAACTAACCCATGTTTCATTTTTGGTTTATTTCAATCCTTTTTCTTTCTTTTTTTTGGGAGCCCGTTCGTTTTTAGACCGAAGGCAGTGCCAGCAAAAGTTTGGGTTGCAGCTGCAACTGTCATATTATATAATGAGCAGCAGCAAGGGCCCCCACACAGCAGAAAGAAGAAGAGAAAAGGTTGTTGCCTCGATAATAGCCAATTGACAAATTTGACTGGCGCTCGACTCTTGTCGCATTTTCTCTGCGGCCGTTTTTCTTTTTCTTCTTTTTCTTCTTTCTTTACGATCGGCAGTCATCGCCGCAGAGTCGTTACCGTTGACGATAAGTGCAGAGAGCTGAGCAACGACACAGTGTAGAGTTTCGCTAGTCGATGGGGGACAAAACGGTTCATCGGATGGCCAATGCAGCGAACCGCGAACGGGTTGGCCGTGCCGTGCTGCTGCTGTTGTGCTCCCCGGATGGCTGAACTTGACTCTCTCGCCCGGCTAAAAAAGAGAAGAGAAAACAACCGGGCACGACCCATTACTGATGTGGGGATCAAGTACACAGTCACCCATCCCACGTATAGACTATATACGGAGATATATCGCGCACACACACACATAGCACTCGACGCTGTCGAAACAGCTGCCATGTTTCGATAAATATGAGACGGACCCCACAGCAGCCAGCCAGCAGCAGAGGATCCGGACGTCGTCGTAAATATCCTCCCCCAGCAGCCAATTGGCTATGCTGTGCTGGCCCATCTCTCAATCCCTTTTTCTCTCTCTCTTCTCTTCTTTATTGCTCTGACTTTATTTTAATGGATCGCAGCAGACGGGCAGCATGGGAGTGTCGTCCCCCCGTGAGTGTGTGTGCCCGTCTACATATCAAATGCTTGTATACGTATATATATGTGACGGCTGCTGATGATGATGACGACCATCAGGGGCTGCTGGCTGCTGGCGAGCTTATTAGTGCCTTCAGCTGTGTGTGTGTATCGCTGCACAGGATCAAACAACACACACACACAAAGCAAACAGAACAAACAAAAGAGGATCGTTAAGTCACTTTTCTTCGGCAACAGAACCCTTCGTTGGGGACATCTTTTTCCTGTCTAGTGCACAACATCAGAGATCCTCTCACTCAATTTTGCGTCTTTCTCTTTTGCTTCCATCGCTCCTGTCGTCCTATTTACCCCCCACTGGCTGCTTTCTCTCCTTCCGGATTGATGGCGCTACTCTTCCGTATCTTTTAATGAGACTCTTATTGTCATTGGTTTGATCTGTTTTCTTTGGCTTTTGGTTAGCCGAATTTATTTACTTTTTTTTATTTTAGTTTGAAACAATAAATTAACCGCGCCCATTTTATTTTGTTTTTTAGATTTGCATCCGGAATTCCGGACGGTTCCTTTGGCGACGCGCGGGATCCTTGGCGAGCCGGCGACGTTGGAGTGCGAGCCGCCTCGCGGACATCCCGAGCCGCAGGTGCGCTGGAAAAAGAACGGCCAGCCGCTGGACAACCTCGCAGTTGGACAACCTCAGCGCGATCATTCTTCCAGGTACTATATTTATTTTTTCAGTGCTGTAGACGGCCAGCTTCTTAACTACTTAACATATAACTTTTAAAAGTCTATATGACTGGCCAAAAGGATTTTTCTTTTTCCCCAGTCTGATGGGCACCAAACTGCTTCCATTAATATTTATTTCTTTCGATATCCTTTGGTTCTTATTACCTCGATATCTTTCAAATGTTTTATCTTTTTCTTTAAAAAAAAAAAGATGAAGGAAAAATGTTGTTGTTATGGTTTAGCCCGTCTAGTAACTGAACACCGTGCGCCGTGCTGGGTTTGGCTCGAAAGTTTTGATCCGCATAGCTTTGCTGCACCGGATGTGGTCCGCGTTTGGTTATTCATTTTCTTTTTTCTCTTCTCTTTATATAAATGTTGGATCAGAAACGGGCCGGCTGAGCCTTTCTCGCATGTTTTAAAAAATAGTAAAATAAAATAAAAAAAGGGTTCCCACCGTATTCAGAAAAAAGAATAGGAAATTCTCTTCTCTCTCTCTATAGTGTTGCACCTATACACGCCGTCCATTGGAGTTTCCCCATTTCTCATTTTATTATTTTTTCTCAGGGGAAATTGATATGCGGTCATTCGCAAACTGTCTACGATTTCTTATTTCATGCGTTGCAACCGACACGAGACTTTTGAGAATAGAGTGAATCCCCTCGTTTGCGCTGGCCATGTCCGAGCATGAAATCGAGTTGGATCGGGGGGAAAGCAATCGAAAAAATAAGTTTTTTTCAATTAACCCAAAGACAAGTCGTTGAGAAAACTGGCGATCGTCGGCAAACCTTTTTGACAACAAATTGGATACGTTATTTTCCAAACAGGAAAGAAAAACCCAGATCTCAATGCCAGTTCTATTTTAGTGTGTGTGTACGGGCCAGCGATTTCCCCCTACTCCCTTTAGTATTAGTCTAGTACAGCACATCGAAATGACCCAGCGATCAAAAGCGACCGACCGGAATTTCTATTTCAAACGGGAAAGAAACGGGCCCCCAAATTCTTTATTTATAGAAAAAAGGCCCAACGACTAGCTTTGGCGTTGACTGCATGTGTAGGGTCTACAGGTCTAGAAAAATAAAACGACATATCGAGCTTCCATGTTTGAGTTTCATTCCGGCTTGAACAACACACACACATCTGGCTAGATAAACAAATAGAACGCAGGCCAGCGTGTTGAATCTCTCTACGATGGGACTAGATGATATTTATTTCGTGTTTGTTTGTTGTTTGTGACTTTGTTACCTATAGATGTGTTTTAACTTGTTTTAACTGTTTGGTTGTTGTTGTTGTCTCTGCTCTATCTTAGAATCCGGATGGACGAAAATGGAAACCTGATCTTTGCCAAACTCATGTCGTCGGACGAGGGCCGTTACCAGTGCTCGGCTCAGAACGTCGTGGCCACCAGAGAAACGGCCGCCGTTCTCCTATCGGTTCACGGTAGGTTTAAGCTGAGACTTTGCTCTTGTTCTACTGCCACCACCACCAGGGATGACACACACCAGCGTTTTTATATGATTCGTCCCAACAGTCTATCGATTCCTCTATTGATCTTCTATCTATATCCACATACGTAGAAGAACCCAGCAACTCTTGTGTCTCCTACATGTCTGCTGTCTGCCACCCACTGCGAATCAAGGGGAATAAAAGAAGGGTGGGGTGGGTGACTTTCAGCGTTCCAGGGGGGACGGCCCTATAGTGGAGAAAAAAAAGATGTAGAAGAATATTGAATGATTTGAGATGAGTCAAATTGGATTTCTCATATTTCAATAATAATAGCAGCTCTCTCTCTCTCTCTGTGTACATACTTTGATGGCGGGAGGGGGAGATGTATATACTTGCGACTAATGCATCCGAGCGGATTGATGCAGCACAAGAGTCCACACCAATTCATATCTTTTGAACTACTCTCTCTCCAGTTCAAAATCCATTGCGCCATCCAGGCGCAGCAATGGAATGATATTGAATCTAGGCCCCTGTATCCCCCAATAGAAAAATGTCTGGCCGTTTCATCCAAATTGGACTTGAAGAATATTGCCCAGTCTTCCTTTTGTTAGATGTTAAATCAGTCCGTCATTCAACAGTTGTGTCATGTTATCAAATTATTTTTCTTTAACCCAATTATACAGTTCGGCCGGTCATAGTTCGCCCGCCTCAAGATACGACGGCCCTGCTGGGCGGTGAAGTGAGTCTCGAGTGCGGCGTCACGGGCGATCCGCCGCCGCACGTCGAGTGGCGTCGACAGGACGGCGCCAAAATTCCCCTCAACCGGATCCGGCCGGCCTCCAACGATCAAACACGAATCAGTTTGAGGCTGGAGCGACTGGTGGCCTCCGACGCCGGCCGCTACGTTTGCGAGGTCGAGAATTCGGTCGGCTCCAGCTCGTCCTCGGCCCAGCTGGCCATCTTAATCCCGGTATGTACACATGAATATTTCATTCCACCGGCGGAATTCATGAATGTTTCGCCCGCTTAATTTTTATTAAAATAAAAAATTATGCATTTGGTTTTATGTTTTTAAATCATTCGAATGTTTTAAAATGATTTTTCTTTATATAATTTAAAGCCCACGTGGAACAGCAGCGCCGGAATCAGCAGCAGCGGGCAGGCCTTTTTGCCGCGGGAGGTGCGCGGATTCCTGGAGCAGAGCGTCTTTTTAGATTGCCCAGTTCACGGGTCGCCGGCCCCGCTGGTCTTTTGGCAACGGGAAGGACAAGGCCGCGACGGCGATGGCTCGACCGTCGAGCTCCTGACATCCGACTCTTCCGGCCCCAGCGCCAGGTGGAACGTGTTCCGCAACGGAACGCTGGTCATCAACCGACTCCGGCGCGAGGATGCCGGCGGCCTGTGGTGCGGAGCCGTCAGCGAGGCCGGCGGACTGGTGGCCCGCACTCGGCTGGAGATTGTCACCATCTCGGCTCCGCCGCCGCCCGTCATCGAAGTCGGCCCGGCCAATCAGACCCTACCGCTGGGCTCACCTGCCTCGCTGGCCTGCAGCACCACTGAGCCCAGCAGCCAAAATCTGCCGCTGCGATGGTGGAAGGACGGCGCCCCGCTGGCCCTGTCCGTCCGCATGACCCAATCCGGCGAGACGGGCATGCTGCGCATCGAAGATTTACAGCCTTCCGACGCCGGAATTTACACCTGCTGGATCGGATCCGGAGATCAGTCGGCGGCCTGGACGGCCTCCCTGACTGTGGCCAGCCAGAGCAACTCGAACGTCGCCTTCTCGCGCAGCCCCAGCGATCCAATGGCTCTTCCCGGCTCTCCGTCCCAGCCACGGCTCCTCCACAAGACGGCCAACTCTTTGACGGTCGGCTGGCAGAGCGGATTGAGAATGGGCGCCTCGCCTCTGCTGGGCTACACGGTCGAAATCTTCAGCAGCGGTGATCCCGATTCGAATCAAGAAAACAGCTGGACGTGGGCTGGACCGACGATACCGAACCAACGGAGCTGGCGGATCATCACCCGTCGTCTCAAAGCGGATCAGCTGGTCTTGACCGACTTGCAACCCACCACGTCCTACGCGGTGCTCGTTAGAGCCGAGAACTCGCACGGCCTGTCCCTGCCCAGTCCGGTGTCTCCCTGGTTCACGACTCTGCCGTCGGATGGATCCGTCGGCAGCGGCAGCAGTGGTGGCGGCATCCAGGAATTGGAGGAAGGCCGACAGCGGCTCTCTTCTTCTCTGGCGTGGCTCCGGCTGGAGCCCGTCCGCCCGCTCAATGCCACAACGGTCCGGTTGAGTTGGCGCTGGTTAGATGGCGCTGATGGCAGCGAACCCACCGAGTCGGCCTTCGAGGGACTTCACATTTGGTACCGGCCCATCCGCAGCTCCCGCTCCGGCTCAGAGGAGGATCAAATCCATCAAGAAAGATCCTCAGCCTCGACGTTGGCTTCCTTCCGGGTGGTCACAGTGTCCCAGCCGGCCGTGTCCAGCTTGACTTACACGTTGGCCAATTTGCTGCCCTCGACGCGCTATCTTTTCTTCTTGATCCCGTTCTACCGGAATATCGACGGCCGGCCGTCCAACAGTCAAACGCTGACGACCTTGGAAGCCGGTAAGTTCCGCATTCCTTCCAGCAATTTAAATTGAATTGATTTAATTTTCAATTTCTTGTTTGATTTTGTGCAGCTCCCGAAGGACCTCCGCGGGATCTGATTGTGCGCCAATTAAATTCGAGCAGCTGTTTGGTGAAATGGAGCGAGCCGTCGCATAACCAACGCAACGGAATCATCACCGGATATCAAGTAAATCAAATCAATAAAATCCTTTTTGCCCTTTGCCATTAATAATTAATTCATTTTTATGTTAGATTTACGTGTTTATGGACGATTCGGAAACATTATTGGCCAACATGACGTTGCCGCCGACTCCGACTTCGGTTATTATCGGCAATCTCGTAGCCGGATCGTCCTACTCCATCCGGGCAGCAGCGTGGACTCTGGCAGGAGTGGGCCCGGCTTCTGAGCCCGCCTCATTCAGCATGGAGGTGTTGAGCTTCCAGCAGAATCCGCAGGTTCCGGCCCTTCACGACGATTTGGACTCCGACCTGGACGATCCGTTCACTCGTTTTGATAGCGACAATCGTCCGCCCAGCGGCGAAGTCACCACGCAGATGGTCAAGGAGACGTGGTTCATTCTTGCCATCGGCGGAGTTCTTTTGGCCACGCTGTGTCTTCTGGTGGCCGCCCTGATTGTCCGTCGCCGATGGGTCCGCAACAAGGCCATGTCCTCTGTGCAGAAAGTCGAGCTGGGCAGCGGAACGGACGGCAATTTACTCCACAACGGCTGCAGTGGCAGCGGCGGCGCCAGAGATTTGCTCTGGTCACGCGGATGGCATTCCGGCAGCACTGGCGACCACCACCAGCATCCGTCGCGAACGGGCACGGTTTCGGCTTCACAGAAAGAGGCGGAACTGGAAGCCCAGGCCTCACTGCTACCCCAACAGCCGCAGCAGTACGGCAGCAGCGGGATCGCTCCGCCGGAATACGCCGAGCTGCTCAACCAGCACGGCTCCCAGCAGCAGCAGCACCAGTCGGATCAGAGCCAACTGAGTCTCAGCTCGTTCCTGCCGCGTCGCAACAACACCAACAACATGATGCTGATGCAGGCCCAGATGCAGGCGCCTCCGTCCGCCTACGCCACCACAACTTTGGTCAATCCGTCGATGCGAGGGCAGCAGCAGATCCACGGCCCTTATTCCAGCAAGTCGTCGGGCGACTCGAGCAGCGGCAGCTACGTGGTAGAGCACTATGATCGAATGGGCTGCAGGAGCAACAGCCGCAACAGCAACAACAACAGTCACCACAGTCGGAAGAACAGCAGCGGATTCTTGTCTAATGGCCATGGCAACGGCCATCAGCAGCAGCAGCAGAGAATTCCCAACTGGGCCGAACTTTTGCCTCCGCCACCAAGACATCCGCCGCCACCTAGTCCAGCACCTAATTGCGATCGATCCACTTCCGCTTCCAAAGACGTAAGGACATTTTTAAAATCAACATCTATTAGCGCGCGAATTTAAATTTTTAAATCTGAACGATATTTTCAGGGATCGCTTCCGCTGCCAAATTCCGTCAAACCGTCGGTGAAATTCAGTTCGGCCAATCCTAGTCCGGCCTTGTCGAAGCGTAGTGCTCCTGCAGGATCGACTGGCGTCTCCAGCACGTTCAAACCTCCATCGCCTCGGTACAATGCCAGTCTCGGAGGAGAAGAGACGGCACCGAACGGCAATCGGAATGCAATCCGAACTGGGCGGACGAAAGCCATGAGGTCGACACGGTCCCAGAGATCCGGCACTTCCGGATCGCACACGGAACTCGATCAACCGGCTCTCAAGGGGTATTCGGATTCGGGATCAGAGCGAAGTTTCCCGCCGGGCAGCTGCTACACGACGGCGCCCATGAATTACCAATTGAATCCCCTGGACAACATCACAACACACTGGAACGACGACGTCGACGACTAAAGCCGCTGCATCAGCGTCGGCCACGGAGTCGATTACAGCCATAACGGCGGCGACGACAGCCATTCAGACGGCGACGAATTTGCCTCCTCCCAAAAATATTTCTCAATTATTTAGTGCTCTTTGCCGAACTTACGAACATTCTAAATCACTTGATGCAAATCGGTACTCACGCCTTGGATATCGGTGCTTTGACGCCCTTCTTTTGGCTGTTTGAAGAGCGCGAGAAGATAATTGGAATTCTCCGAATGCATTTGAAACAGCGAACCGTTGATATTGGTATCGTTTCCGCCGAAGACGCACTTCATTACGGTTTCAGTGGTGTCATGTCGCGCGGATCTGGAATCAAGTGGGACCTGAGGAAAACTCAACCTTACGACGCCTATGATTTGGTTGAATTTGACGTTCCCGTGGGACTAAAAGGCGACTGCTATGACAGGTAAAGTCACATCACCTCGTCGTCGCAGCACAAGACAATAATAGTTTCATTATTTTCTTAGATACCTGTGTCGTGTTGAAGATTATGCGGGAAGCTCTCCACATCATCGATCAATGCCTGAATAAAATGCCGGCGGGTGAGGTCCGTGTAGACGATGCCAAGATCATGACGCCCAAGCGATCCGAAATGAAAACATCGATGGAAGCTCTCATTCACCATTTCAAGTTGTTCACACAGGGCTACAACGTTCCGCCAGGAGCCACTTACACGGCTGTAGAGAATCCCAAAGGTATCTTCTTATTAAGACAATAGTGGTCTATGGGCTTAAACCAAATTTCAATCTAATTTGTTGTTGATTTCCAGGTGAATTTGGCGTGTATCTCGTTTCTGACGGTTCTTCACGCCCATATCGCTGCAAAATCAAGGCGCTAGGTTTCGCCCATCTGGCCACGTTGGAGAAAGTCGGCCGCAACCACATACTCGCCGATATTGTTGCCATCATTGGTTCGTTTTTAATTATATGCAGATGTCGTCCTGAAATATATATGACCGTATAATTTCATTCAATTTCGCAGGTACACTGGATGTGGTTTTTGGAGAAATTGATCGCTGAATGTGTTCCACGCGTTCTTTATCTCCACACCGGTGACTTGAAAAACTGGAAATGGAGTTGTATATGCAAAGCCGAGTTGAATTAGGTGATTATATAATACACACACAGTGGTTGAAATGTGTATGGAAAATTTCATTCAACCTCTACCATGAAACTCTTGACTTTTGTTGGCGTAAAATGCTATTCATGTTCAAGTTTTAAGCAGAAATGGTTCGAAAATGTATTCCTTTTTTCTCCTGGTTTCGTGTTGTGATGACTTAAGAAACACGATCATTGTATATTAGAGAACCCGAGTCAAAGTAATTCATGGGCGGATAGGTATATTCATCCTTTTTATTTCTTCTTAGGAAATAAAAGTAGATTTTCTGTTTTCTTTTAATTATTTTTCTTATCACAAAATCTTTGGGTTTTCCTCCTTTGGGCGCTTTCTTTAAGAGGGTCAACGCGTAATCTCGGTAATGGTGCCTTTTAGCTTTTTCGTGCACGCGAGAGTCATGCGTATTTGAGCTCCATTACTTGGTTGCATGACACCATTAATGCAGTTGGCTACTGCTTATTCCATTGCAACGACGACGACGCTGTCACTGGATCGAATGTAATCTTGACATTGAGGTGTAAGCTCTTTCTTAGATATATTTTTCCTCCTTCCTTTTATCTGAACCGGATAAGGAGGAGGAAAAGGGTGGGCTGCCGGTTCTTATTTAGCTCGGCACTGTTCAACTAGCATTCAGGAATCAATTCACAATGTTTGGATCGCTGCTGGTGTAGTAGACTCGATGGCGTGGCTCGGTGGACTCGGGAAAAAAAAGTGCTGGGATCACCAGTTTAGGCAGTAGGAGTATCAGCAAGGAGGATCCTGTGATCTATCCGTAGGGGGGAAAGACGAGCGTCAGTGCCCGAGGGAACGCGCTCGTGTTCACGAGATCAATACTCGACGGCCGGGCCGCCGCCACCGCCGCCAACCCACGCCAGGCACTTTCTCTCCTCCTCCTAATCATTCCACCCACCGTCTTTTGATTTAAATGCATCGAATCGCATGGAATTTGGCCTAATCTAATGCAATATTATTCATTCCTTTTGACTCGAATCAACAAATGGAACAGACAAAGAAATAAGATTTTCTTTAGAGTATTTGTTTTGACATGTCCAATAATTACAGCATCTATTTATAATGCAGAAGGTATAGGAAACCAATTGGGATTTAGGGTTTTGGCTTTTGGGTTTGTATATCTATAAAATTGCTGGCAGTCGAGTAATATATGTCGACCGTTGCCGTACGGTCGTCGATGTAGTTCTATTCAGTTGGTTTGTCTTGAAATGGACGTGGTAGAGTATCGATTTTTCGGCTGCAATGAAGGGGGCGGACAACACTGTACGTGGTGTATATATAGGTGGGAGGTTTTCGGACGTGAAGCTGCGCCACCGTCTTTGATGAGATATATCGCATGTACCCATGCATGCCCATACACAGCAGCCGAATAGACGCGGGGGGGGGGGGGGGGGACCTTATGGCCGAGGGGTGGGCGAGAGTAACTGTAATGACTATTGCCGGGCATATGTAGAAGAGACGGCCGGTAGGGAGGGGGGACACGTCAGACCCGATATCACCGCGCACACAAGAAAGATGGTTAACCATATCGTCCTTCTTTCTTTCTTCTACTTTTTCTTTTGTTGGGGCGCACACACGCAAGAGATAATATACCAAGCCCCTCCTGTGAGCTTGTTAATTGTGGTGACTCTTTTTTCATTATCGTTTCTTCTGAGACGTAAGCGGTTGGACGTTTGATGGGTCGGTCGGGCGGCGGTGGTAGCGGGGGGTTGTTTTATTTCTGGGCCCGGTTATCGCGAGGAGAAGACGGCCTGGGCGCCGCTTCTGCGTCGTGATTTAACGATATGGGGCCGCTTGCTCTTGTGCATGGCATCTAATAGTACCCGCAACACCAATTTATGCAACGACCATATAGTCTGCCAAGCATGAAATTTTCCCTTTCTTCTTCTTTTCATCACTTTTTCTTTTGGGTGGTGGTTGTTGTTGTTATCGTACACGCACTTGAACGTCTGCTGCACCACGTTCTATAGACAATCTATCCGCCACGTCTATGGTGTGTTGGTCGTTTTTCTTTTTTGTCCAACAAAAGAAAAAACTAGGAACTTTTGCCTGGTGATTTTTCATGAAAAATTCCCGAATGTACGTACAATAAGCCAGCGGACAGAACCAATAAAAAAGTAGCCATTGTCGTGAGATGGTTCTGATACAAATTTGGCCAGTCGCATTTCCTTTTAAGGTGCTGGTTCCACCAATGTTTTTTTTAAATATTTCACGTCTGCCAACAAGGGTTTGCCAACTTGACGCCCAGAACGCCAAAATCGTAATATTTAAAACACCTGTTTTGATTACATCCAACTCTTTGCTCGATTTATGTACCTCAGACACATAGAGAGGAGAAACATCCAACACCTTAATACAATAAATTCGGCGGTACGGACGAGAGAAAAGATTGTCTGTTGTAATAATGTGGCGTCTGTGCTCTGCGGATCGAATAAAACTGTCGAGGCTTGACGATGGAATTGTGCTCAAGGTATAATAGTATAACTATAGGGTCTGGTCTCTCAACAGCCACCATATCTTCCGTCTGTGCTCCTCTTCTTCTTCTTCGGCGAAACAAATAAAGAAGAAGGGGAGCATATCCAATAATATTAGATACTTGTATTCCCGTTTCTAAATAATAATGAAAGGACAGCGACACGGACGTTCCTGTAATTGTTTATCGCCCCGATTGTATCAAACGAAGCGTTGCGTTTATTGCGGAAGCGTGCTCCGTTTTCATCCATCTGATGGTTGTTTGGTCGTCAATTGTTTTCCCGTTGAAAGCCAGCAACAGCAGTTGATGCCATTGAATGGCTGGATCGGATTTTCCGTTTGTTTTACTTTCAATCCTTGTCGTCATGTAGATATTATATAAAATGGTACATACAGCCAGACCAGTAGTCAGTTATTTTATTAGACGCGTGACTCACTTCACCGTTTTCCCCTTGTTTACGTATTTTTAGTTAAAGGCTTTGTAAGGCTATCGCTGCATGGCGTAGGAAGATAAGACATCAAAATTAGCATTGACTACTTGTAAAAAAGAAAACAATGGGGTTAGTAGCTAAGTCAACTTAAATCTAATTAGGCGAAGCAATGATGTTTAACGTGAACTGTGTTCATATTAATGAGGAAAATTACTGTCCAAAACATTTTCGGGAAATAGCTATTTTTCAAAAGTACCAAATCTTTTATCTATTTTACGAATTGTTTTACAAAAATTAAAACGAATGCATATTCTTCGGTTCAATTTCTCGGTAAATATTGTCGAATCAAATCCAGCTATGAAGTGGACGGAATAGAAAATTCTTAATGAATCCTGACATTTTGACCTTGACCGCTAAAGATTCATCCGCCCTATTCTACATCCGCGCGATCCTATCCTGCATGTCGCCTGTCAACACACGGAAGCTCAATAACCACCGAAACTACTCGTCCAACGTCTCTATAGCCTAATGTCCTTTTTTTTAAATAACAACTGAAGGACTCATTTCGATTACCTTGTACAACCTAAGCCGACCTAAGCTTAGCAATTGTGTCGCCGATCACCTGGAATGTTCTAACCAAACTAAATCATCATTAGGTGATTGTGTAGGTTTCGTGTGATTGCTGAACTTAGAAATCTGCAAGTCGGGATTAACATGGGCGAATTCAACAATAAAAAAAAACAGGGCGCCTTCCGGGGGTTGGCAACTCAAAATTTGGGTGTACGAGGATTCAGAATCTCAGAGATTCCGAGAGATTCTAGAGATTCTGAGAGATTCTGAGAGATTCTACGAGATTTCTGCGAGATTCTGAATCAAGTTTTCCCCAAAATTCCACTAGGGGCGCCACTAGTCCTTGGCCCAGTTTCTGTACAGAAGTATGCACTATGTTACGTAGTGGGCGTAGCTCCTTTTTGGCATGCTCTATACAGCTTATAGACATGTAGATCGTATTATCTTTAAGATAATTTACTGATAGGAAAAGGTGCTAAATAGGTTTTGTAGTTTCAAGTAAGATGAAGTAATCTGATAGTTAGAAATTTGAAAGGTTTGAATTAAAAGTCCAGATTATTAATTTTAAAATAAAATATACGGGGAAAATTAACTTTAATTGCTGGGAATTAATGGCATATTATCAATAAAGTTTTTTTAACCATAAATTTTTCCCACCCCATCCTCCATTCATGAGCAGATGAAAAAATGTGTACGCCACCCAGCGGTGGGAAAAAGGAGGGAAAATTAAAGAAGATTTAGCGCAACCCATATTTTTACATTTTGCAGTATTTCTAGTGCATTTTTTTACAATTGGAGCTTTTCAAAGAACAAATTCACAAAATATCTGGATTTTTGGACGGTTTTGGGGTAGTTTAAAGTTAAAAAAGGGGGTAAATTTAGTGAGATTCTGGAGATTCTACGAGATTCTATGGGATTCTACGGGATTCTGTGAGGTTCTGAAGATTCTATGAGATTCTTAAGATTCTGACAAGATTCTGGCTAGGGTGTACGAGGATTCTGGGGAGTTGCCAACCCCCGGCGCCTTCCCTTGGTTGAATGTAGCTGGAACTCCGGGAATACCAGGTATAATTAATTATTTCTTTTAAAATAATAATTAGCTGGAAAAATGGCCATTGCAGACATTTTTTTTAAATATCAGGTACTGATGGGGTGAATGGAGTTTATGGGAAAACGGAAAAGGTGGCAATGATGGTGCAGCCGGACCTGTTGGACCGCAAAGGAGAACCGCCAGGAACAGAAGGAGAAGTGGGTAAATTTAATTGAATTCAGAATAATTAGTAAGTTGATCGTAATTTTTTGTGTTGGAAGGTTTGCCTGGAAAAGATGGCCGCGATGGACTTCCCGGGCCACCTGGAATGGTCGGACCACCGGGTTTGCGAGGCATTCAAGGATTAACTGGGCCGCTAGGAGCTGCACGAGTGCCCGGTTTGCACAAATTAATTCGAATAATCAATTGGAAATTAATTCATAAAAAAAATGTATTTCAGGAGAAGAGGGGGAAGTGGGCAAAGACGGACGAGATGGATCAGACGGAATCAACGGCAAAGATGGGACAGTACTTGGTCCTGCAGGTAGGAATCCTTTTCTTTCCTTATATCTTTGGTTAATTATTTAATTCATTTTTCTTTTATGTTTTGAGGACCTAAAATTGGATCTAGCGGGAAAGATGCCAAGGACGGTAAAAACGGCCAAGCGGGCAAAGGAGGCAGAAGCCCTCCAGGTTGTTAACCTTTTTTAAATTTTTCTAAGAAACTCTATCGATTCCCGTTATTGTTCAAATCAAAGGTCTAATTAGTGTTGACGGAAAGGACGGAACAGATGGCGTCGATGACAAAGATGAAAGCGATGGGCAGCAAGGATTGGTTGGTCCCCGAGGTAAGCCATTAAAATTCTTTCCTTTGATTTCATTAGATGAAATATTCTACGTTTTTAATTATCACATGCACTCCAGGGCAAAACGAAAAAGATGGGGCTTCCGGACAATATGGGCAGCCTGGCCAATACGGAACATATGGCAAAGATGGGCAAAGTGGTACTCCTGGCTCGGTTGCTCCTGCAGGAACGCCCGGAAGTGACGGCACTGGGGGTCAAGCAGGAACAGGTACTATTGAATTTGTTCATTGGTCAATTTTCAAACATATGAAAAATTCTAATTTCTAAAAATAATTTTGATTGGCTTATTATAGGAGGTCCTCCTGGTATTCCTGGACTGGTTGGAATTGCAGGTGTTCATGGCACAGCAGGAGCGCCCAGAATCACAGGAGAATAGGGTGAACCAGGCCCTGTGGCTGGTGTGGTGGGCGCAGCCGGTGCGGTAGTGGCCGCTGGAACAGCAGGTAAAAAATCAATTGAATTGATTTTATAATTCTTATTGAATGAAATAAAGTATTCAAATCTTCAATTGACTCACAGGTACTGCAGCGACTGCGGGATCTCTGGGATCAGACGGAGCCCAAGGTGCACACGGAGGCTAAATTTGATTTTAGAAGCCTCCCAGTTAATCATCCCTCCTCCTAGGATTAAAAGTGATTTGAAATAAGATGTTGTTCTAATCATTTTTGAAATATTATTTGCTTTTAATCGGCTTTTTCAACCTAAGATTCACATATGATCGTGATGGTTCAAAATGATTTGTCTTGTTTCAACGTCGTCTAATCCTTTGTTTTCCATATTTTTTTATTCCAACAGGTTATTACTAATTAGCAAGAGCTTGACAAAGTCCATCATCTTCCCTATTTAGCCTTACATGAAGTAGGGCACGACCGTTTGAAAATAAAGTATAACGAGATTGCAAATATAAAAAGTGAAACGAGATCAAGATTGAGTTCCTTATGATGCTTTTGATGTTAAGCGCACGAAAACAAAAATCTCTGCCCTAGTAACAGTTAACACCCACCATGCTTACGCCACGCCGTATTATTTCCCTATTGTTCAATGGTCTTTTAATTTGTTCAACTGTCTTTCAATTACAATTTTCAAATTACAGTGCATTAGCGCCATCCCAATCCATCCCTAGGGTTCTACATTAAACACCATCTAACGAAGAAGGAAACAAATACGAAATGCTGCCACCTAGCAATAAATAGAAAAAACAAGACCAGACAAAGAAAAGACTTACACGGAAGTGACGGAAAAACAAACGAACAAGTAAACACTAGGAAGTTGCGTTTGAGACCCGGAACAGTACAGTCACCAACTAACCGCTCTCCATTAGTGCACAAGTAAAAAAAGGGGGCGTACCCCCCACATGCCCCATGGCAAGCATGGACGTCAACGAGGACTACGTAGATTCTGAGAACTTCTCTCTTGAATCTGAGAACATCGACGACCCTGAATCACCAACGGCCCCACTAAAAAGGAAAGGAGACATCGCCCACGACGTTCGACCGAATCCCAGATTCTCAGACCTTTTCAACAGCCCAGCCAGCGGTGTGCTCATCATCCAATTAATCAGCGAACCATGCTCGTTCCGCCCTTGGAACTTCACAGTCAAGAAAAATTTCATCGCCGGACTTATCACACTAATCGGCCAAGTGAGACCAGGGACAACGTGGACGCAGCGTTGGGAACTCTACATCTACCCTACTTCAAACAAACAAAAAACCCTTCTACTCCAGCAAACACAAGTCAATGAACATGTAATATCCTGCTCACTATGCAAATCGGAGCAAGAAGTTAAAGGTGTCATGTACAATGTGCCGCCGAACAACACGGAGGAAGAACTACTAGACCTTCTGTCCAGCCAAGGTGTCTTCAAAGTAAAGAGATTCTCAAATCTCGGCCCGAACGACGCCACGAATATCTTACCCATGGTAACACTATTCTTTAATACCAAAACTCCACCACGGGAAGTCACCATCGCTCACGAAATATTCAACGTCAAAAAATACATCCCAAGACCATCGCTCTGCCGGAAGTGCTGGACGTTTGGCCACCCAGAAGAAGTATGTTCAGTACCACCAGTATGCAGAAACTGCGCCAGCACACATGAAGAAGACGCCCAGTGCAAATCCCCTAAAAAATGTCCAACAAGCTCAAAAAGTGACCACGCAGCCGGAACAGCAGCCTGCCCCATCTGCGCAAACAAACAAAAAATCATCAAGTTCGCGTATGAAAACAACATGTCAGTTACGGAAGCCGGCAGACTCCACTCCGGTCCCACGACCGTGTCAAGCAGACGGCCACCGACCTACCAACACACCACCGAAGACGCGTCAATCCGACAGGAAATCGACAGCCTCAAAAAGAAAATCGAAGAAATGCAGAGAACTGCCCAGAAACCACCTACTCCACCCGAAACAGAGACGAGACTACAGAATGTTGAGAAAGAAATCTCATCAATGAAAACCCAAATTGCACCACTAATCAAACTAGAAACGCAGATGTCAACCGGATTCACCAGCCTCGACAACCGTATGACCATTCTCCAAGACATGCTGATGAAGGACCTAAATGACCGATCTGCCCGACGGAAAGAAAAAGACCAAATGAACAAATCACCCACCCACCCGGAAAAATTAGGAAGTCATGACCCCTCCACTCAAGATACTACAATGGAACGCTAGAGGACTCTATAATCTAGATTGGAAGAATTAAAAAACAATTTACGATTCCACAACCCTCACATTGTTTTACTAAGTGAAACCCATTGGAAAAACGAATACAAAGTGAAATTCTCATCATACAACTCTTTTGTTCTCAATCGTGTCGGTCAAGGAGGAGGTGTAGCGATCCTGACCAAGAAGAATATGCAAGCTACCACACTCGTCGTCGAACCCAACGAGAATTTTGAAGCGATTGGAGTCACCATCAAACTGAAAAACAAAGAAGAATTAGAAGTGCTATCCTTATACTGCCCAAATGGAAACCGGTGCAACTATGAAGAAATTGAAAACATACTCACCAACACCGGAAATAGTGTCATTGCCGGTGGCGACCTAAACGCTCATTCCGAGCTATGGGAAGACGGATACCCAACCAACACCTGCGGCAGAAATATTAAAAATTATCTACACAACGAAAGTAAATTCATCCTGGCGACACCAAAGAACTTCGGAACGAGGCCAAGTTTATCCGACAACCGTAACGCCACAATCGACCTAACACTGTGCACACCTGACATAGCCAACCTAACAACAATAGTGACTGGTCCGTACTGGGGAAGCGACCACCGTCTTCATGGAAATTAAACTAAACTTGACCCCCCAAGCACCACCAAAGTCAAAATGGAAATTCGAAGAATCTAAATGGCAGAACTGGAACGATGACATCACGACCCAGTTAAAGAATAACAACCCATCAACCAGGGACCCCGAAGCAGCATACAACACCTTCTACTCATCCCTCATGATCTCTAGTAACAAACACTTCGCCCCAAAAAATAGTGATTCCCCCCGTGAGTCGAAGAAACCCTGGTGGACGTCGGAGTGCAGAGCTGCAGCAAAGAATGCAAAAAAAGCATTCAAAACCTGGTGCTCTACCCTACTGCAAGAAGACAAGTCAAACCTGAACAAAATGGTAGCAATCAAGAAAAGGACAACATTGACAGCCAAGAACAATGCATGGGAGAAACACTTAGATACGATGGACGCCGGGAACTCATGAAAATTCTGGAAATTCTCCAAGGCCATGATGAACGGAAGGAAAGACTACACCAGCGCCCCCTCAAGAAAGCCAACAATGACCTGACTGCTGACCCCCTAGAGAAAGCTCAAATCTATCTTGACCATTTCTCCCCACCGTATGATAGTGACCAGTCCAGGATGCCCTCAAACCCTGATTACGAGGAAGAAATAAACAAGAATCTCTCCGGAACCAACCTAGATCCCATCAACTCGGATTTCAGTCTACAAGAACTAACCAGGAGCTTCTCCCACCTCCCCGACAAAGCTATGGACATCGACAGAATACATAACAAGATGTTGAAGAACCTGAATGCAGAAAACCGCAAGACTCTCCTACAGTTGCTCAACCTAATGTTCAGAAAAGGATACGTACCGAAGGAGTGGAAATGCGCAATTGTGACACCCGCCCTAAAGCCAAACAAACCAGCAGGAAGCGCCGACTCATACAGACCAATTTCCCTCACTTCATGTCTCTGTAAAGCTATGGGGAAAATGATTAACAACAGACTGAAGTGGCATCTAGATCATCTAAACTTACTCCCCGAGGTCCAAACCGGGTTCCGAAGAGGATGCACCACCACAGACAACCTGTTCCGGATAGAGTCAGCAATCAAAAGAGGCTTCAACAACAGCCACTCCACCACGGAAATCTTCCTAGACATATCCAAAGCGTATGACAATGTCAAGATAACTGGAATCCTGTTTAAATTAACAAAAGCAAAAGTTAAAGGACACACACTGTTATGGCTTAAGAACTTCCTTACCGACGGAAGCATCAGAACCCGGGTAGATGACAACCTCTCTGATGAAATAGAGATATTCAAAGGAGTACCACAAGGAAATGTCCTCAGCCCCCTACTTTTCAACATCATGCTCGCGGACCTTCCAATGCCGGACAACGGATGCGAAACATCCCTTTTCGCCGATGACATCGCGATCTACTACACCGCTAAAACGAAGAAAGAGGCAGAGGGACCGCTCCAAGACCTACTAGATAAGATAGAAGAATGGGCCATCAGTTGGAACTTCCACTTCTCCGTGGATAAATGTGCATCGCTAACATTCACAAAGAACAGGACAAAGGAACCAGGACACCGATTTAAACTCAGTGGAGCCGACATAAGTGAAGTGCTCCAATACAAATTCCTAAGAATCACATTGGATCAAAAACTCTCATGGGAACCCCACACGAAGACAATCATCAACAAGATACAGAAGAGAGCTAACTTAATCCGTACGTTGACATACGGAAAGAATACCTTGAAACTGCCACTCCTTATCCGCATCTTCAAAGCCATGATTCGGAGCGCCTACGACTACGGTTCGTTCGTCCTTGGATCCATGCCTAAAACAAGAATAAACAAGCTTAATCAAGCCCAAAATCAGATTCTCCGCATCATACTAGGCTGCTTTAAATCTACCCCAAGAGCTTTACTAAACATACCGACACTTACTACTGAAACCGGCATCCACCCAGTTGAAAGTAGATGGGAACAACTAGCCTACAGATACCTCATCAGACTTAACGAAAAACCATGGAACCTAGCGTATGACACAGTCCAACAACTAATCAAAGCAACGGCGAAATGGAAACCCAACAGCACCCCAGCAGCCATTATCCATCTGAGGAAACTAGACCAGACAACTAAAACCCTCTTAAAATCCCCCGTCTCGCATACTCCGGAAGTTGAACCTCTCCCGCCATGGAAACACTTTCACATTCCCACCAAATACTTCCCTCTTAAGAAAAAAGAAGCACTCAACTCAACTCGAACAGCCCAAATCTTCCTGTCCCTTACTTCATTACAAGACCCCAACCACCTAGCAATCTACACTGATGGATCAGTGTGCGAGTCTTCCAAAACATCCACATGTGCATTCTACGTTCCCCTACATGGAGAAAAAAAGGCCTGGTTCCTTCAAAACCCACCAACAGCTTTGTCGCAGAACTATATGGCATTAGGCAACCCCTCTACTACCTGAACGAGCATGAAATTCCCTCAGTCAGCATCTACACTGATTCCAAATCAGCTGTTCAAGCAATTTCAAATTTCAAATGGGAAGCAAGTTCAGCTTACCTGAAATAATCAATCAAATTAGAAATCTTAATTCATCGGGGACACATGCCACTTTAATGTGGACACCTTCATATGCTGGGATACCAGGAAACGAAATTGCTGACCAACTGGCCACCGAAATCCGAAAAAAACGGAAAAGGGACCTGGGAAAATACAATCCAAAACAAAATTGACATTAACCAAACCATCAACAATGACAAATCTAAATACAACAACATCACCTTCAAGAAACTGAAAACACAAACAAACAACATGGCGGTGACGCAGAGAAACGAGACTGGAGTCTTACCTTGGCACATTAACAAGAAACGAAATATCCAAACAGCAATGCTTCGGTTACGCAGCGGGAACAATAAACTAAACCACTTCATGAGCAGATTGGACCCCGAAATACCAGATGAATGTCCTCATGGGTGCCCGGAACAAGAAGACGCGACACATATACTCCTCTACTGCCAAGAATATTCTGAAGCGAGGGACAAACTCGAAAGGAAACTCATCCCCCTCAACATCCCGTTCGACGTACCAACTCTACTAGGACTGAATGGCTCCATCCCTAAACACACGCAAATGAAAAAAGTGGTTTCCTTCATAACCTTCCTTCTCGAATCACATCTTATTGAAAGAATTTAATTTAACCGTCCAAATTCTGTGTTATTCCCCCCTCCCCTTTCTCGTGTCTCTTTTTTGCCTTCGTGCTATGTTACTACAACAAAAATCCAATAAACCGAAAGGAAGGTGTGTAAGGGACGCCATGGAGACCCGTAAACTGTCACCAGTGGCAACCAGCCATGGTCAGTAGCACCTACCGTATCATATCATATCATACAAGTAAACACTAACATGGCGGCGAGGTGTGAAGTGTCTGCGGGATTCTTGAGATTTGTCGTGCTACCAGACTCACTTGTGAGTTGTGACTTAATATCCTAGTACTGAACAACTCCAAAGGTGTTATTTTATCCAGTCTTTCAGTTACAAGGCCTAGAAAAGCGTCAAGTACAACATGTGATTAGCAGCAAGAGTTGGAATGAAGAGGAATTGGCCTACAAGTAAATACGCTTTGAAGCCATTCATTTTCTTCTCTTGGTACAGAATTGATTCATAAAATGACTTAAGAAAGGCTGTGCAAAGTCTTATCTCTTTGTTCATGTTCACGGTTCTTATCGTGTGGCCCGAGTTTGAGCAATCCTTTTTGTTGTGTGCTGTAGTATGAGAAAACAGGAAAGATAGATAACTGTAATTAAAATGTACCACTAATGTTCACAAATCCCTTTAAAATTTAGTTGAACAACCCTGACGACAAGGATGTTTGAGGGGGGAAGGGGTTGCTGTTAATTTCTATCTCAGAATTTAAATAACTCGATCCATTTGAATAACTCAGTCTTCAATGGATTTGGTTTCATTAGTAAGTGAAAAAAAAAAAATTTCTGCCTTACTTTGTCTAAATATTTTTTCATTAAACTTTCTTTTTGTCTAAATATTGAATGTGAAATGCATTTATAGATTGTCCCGAATAGTCCCTTATCTGTGATGATGGGTCCAAATACTAGCTGACTTAAAAACTTTTTTCGATTCCAAAAAAATCCCTCTTTAAATTGATTTGAAATCGAAAACTAGGCCTTTGTATCCTCAAAATTCATTGGGCGATCTTCAATGGAGTCAATCGAACCAAAGGGCCACTGAATCTTCCCAAAATGTCGACTGGTATAGACAACTCAACGGGAAACGCATACGATTGACGTCATACGAGGTAACATCACTTTTACGCCATCATAGCCAATATAAAAATATACTATTATACTAACCTTTAATCAAAGGACCTACCGTTTGTGATTTTGGAACGTGATTCGAACGGAACGATCGTCAGCTACCAGGGATTCATCTCCGAAATTATTCACGCTCTTCAACAGTCGTTCAGGTACGTTTACCACAATCGTCGATTTTTTTTCCACCAAATAGTCAGGCGATATCTATTCATCCAGGTACGAAGTGACGCTTACGGCCAAGAAACACGGAACGGTACCTGGGATGGAATGATCGGATTGATCGTTAATCAGGTGATTCTAACCCCAAAAATTTGAATGTATCACATGGGACGGACCATTACGTAATCGTTTGGATATTTTTGCAAGAGAGTGGAGATCGGTTTCGGTCCGTTTTCTATTTCACATTCACGGGCGAAATCGACTTTTCGGTGGTATTTTACGAGGATGCCTCCGATATTTTGATTCCTCCGCCGGCGGAAGAGAACCGCTTGCTCGCCTCCACAAAGCCATTCTGTTTGGAGGTATCTTAAACACAATGCGCTGCTGCTGCTTCATTACCATAAATGACTGATGTGGTCCTGATAGATCTGGATTATTTTAATGCTCATCGTCATCGTTTTACCGCCAATCATGTGGCAACATTTAGATATTTCCGGGTTATTCGCATTCATTCCATTCATTTTTACCAAAGTAATAAGGGCGGGACTAGAGAAATATTTGTGCATAAACAGAAAAATGGAGATTCAACGTGGCTTGGTAATTTTATATAAATTCAGACATCGGGAAATGGCGGACGATATTTAATAAGGCTTTTGTTTAGTAACTAATTCAAGATTGATATGCATTGCTTAAATAATAAATATGTAAGGCCTTTCGGCCGATTGCCAATTTCGCTCCTTTCCTTTTCGTTTTCCTTTACATCTGGTTGCTCTGGGATAGTTAGGCAAGAAGGGACTCCCCTGATTGACTGACGTTATATCCCTACTGTGCAAAAATACAATAAATTACAGAAAGTTCGACTATTATTCTCCAGTTCCTTGTTATCTTCCAGCTTTGTTGATCACACTTAGCAATAGCCTATCATAAATCAGTTGAGTCTTCTAATAGAAACAATCTTGCTTTTTTTATTTTTTATTTATAGGCGAACTAAGACGACTACATCAAGTAACACGGTTCTATTTTGTTGGCTTCTGAGGAACACTTCTTCCTTTTCCGAAATTTCCAATGCGGATGGACGCTGGACGGACGGTCTATCGCGCCATTGTCAGACTAAGACGTCAGCACAAGAAACAAGTATAAATTATTGATTTTTCTAATTTTCTTGATACGCTTTTGGCTAGTTGCGCCTGCTTCCGTGGCCGTAAAAAGGCTTAAAACTAGTACTTGTAAATATGCGGCGATGATATGGCCCACATTAATCCCAATAGAAACATTTTCACGGAAAAAACTAGGGGAAGAAGGGGGGGGGGAGAAGTTAAACGGAGCCGCTATAAAACTCTGCCGTTGATCCGTCGTTCACTCTGAGAAAATAGAAAAAAAAATTATTGATTATTCAAATAATTAAAGGTTTTGCAATTAAAGAATCAGCAAATATAAATTCGGTTAAATGAGCTTTAAGTCGATTAAAATATGTTTTAAGAATAAAAACCTAGGCAAATTGCATATAACTTTATATTAATAGGCAACTGTATATTTAAATATTACAATATTACTAGACCCGATTGAAGATTCCCTAAAACACCATCGTTGTTGGTTATGCGGAACTCACTGGTTGAAGTTTGATTGTAAATGTAATATTTTTAAATATTTTATAAAAATGTGTTAGGGAAGTGGAAGGAAGGATTGTTTTGAAAAATTCTTTGATGTTAATGTTTAACATCGCTCGTTAACGTTTAAAATGTCGCATCTTAAGAAATTCGACAGAAAACGCTTTAATGCCAATCAGGGGCTTTACCGTTCGTTGTCTATATCTCTCGCAAACCGGTACTCAAAAAGTGGCACTCTTGGGCACTCTTGGTCTTGCCTACATAAATGCAAGTATCAATCGATTGGAGCAAACTATCGATTGGACGTTTTGGCGCCATTATCGTTTCTTATGGTAACATGTTGAACCAAGCAGACGTTCGTAGAAATGACTAAATGAAAAACTGTTAGTTATTACGATCAACATAGGAAGGGAAGCAGAAGTAAACTGATTAAAATATGAACAATATTTAGCACATTTTGTTGCTGCTGGTTAAGGTAATAGTAAGATTGAAGTTAATTATTTACATTTTTGCACTTTGCAGCCTATCGCTTGTGTCATTAAATCTTTCTGTGAGACACTTGCAAAATATCCCCTGTACCTATTATTCCTACAGTCACAAAGATAATGGTAACAGTAAAAAAAGTTCAAGTTTATTTAATTCATTCCGACGTGGGGAAAAAAACTGCCCTCTAGCAGCAAATATTTGAACTATGTTCTCGATGTGTCAACTTTGGTCTCCGTCTGGCGTCTCCCTTCCCCAAAATCTAAAATATGTTTGGTTGTTTGCTCACTTTACTTTGCAACTAGTGCTGAGCTATGTCTGCTCCATCTATTATCTTTTATTTTGAAGTCAAGAAGTGGTCTATCTGAGCAGGTTTTTTTTTCATTTGGAATTAAAATTGAATGCAGCCGTAAAACAGGCAGGGCCAACACGTACACGTATACAAAATTTGGTGAAAGTATTATTGAAATTATTTTGTGAATCTTACATAATTATAACCAGCATTAATGAATTTCACGATTTGATACATAGAGAGTGGTGTTGGCTACGTTTACCTCACATTCCAGAAGATGTTTGAGAGAAATGCTCCAATTTATTTCCCGTTTCGTTCTGTGAAGTCAAGAAATACGGAAGGGCTTTAAAGGCTTTCTGAAGGTCAAGGTAAATTTGTCTTTAGAAGAAGCTGGAGTTTTGTTTACTAATACTGATCATGTTATTCTTAAAATATATTCTTTTTCTTAGTAATCAAGATTTGATGAATGCATCGACTACAGTCAAATGAAATAAAAATTGCAATGGATACTTGACTGTCTGTGTCCATTTAAATCCTTCTTGTCCACTCAAATTTGCTCGCAATGTGCTTTAAGAACTAGTTTAGGCCCTATTCTTGGTTTATAATGGTAACCAACTGATTTCACGAATAAAATTTATGGAAGGGTGGGTTGAGATAGAAGTGTTAAGTGCCCTCAATGAAGTGATCAACAGTTTGATTCAGTAAAATTTGAACAATTTGAATTCTGAGGGATTTTTAACAATCACGTTGTGTTGGTCTTGTACATTTGTATTGCACATTAAAAAACAGAAACAAGAAAACATACTGGAATTTTTAAGATTGAGTCTACTTTAATAAATCAATTGTTGAAGCAGAACCAAGCAGAACACAGACAGAGAGAACAAGAAAAAAATCCATTCAAGCTACTTCTTTGGTTATTGACAGATTCCAACTTTCTTTGCGAATAAGTTTCCGCCAGTCTTCCAAGTCATTTTCCGTCACTTTGGTGCAGCCTCTCAGCTTTATCGCTTTCAGAGGGCTGCTTTTTTTCATGAGTGTATCGATCCCTTCTTTCGTTAGCCTGGAATTCGAATTTATTTCCAAATACCTAAGATGTCGAAAAACATTGACTTCTGTTATCTTCTGAAAAATATGGTCGGTTAAGCCAATACAATTGCTGAGGGTTATGTACATCAAAGCAGGGGATGATAAGAGAAAAACCAGGTTATCACAACAATCACAAGAATTCAAGTTCAAAATTTCAAGCTTAATTGGGGGTTTGGGGGGAGTTTTCATGGACCTATCGACTTCTGGAAGATTTTCCTCGTTTAACGGATTCTTAAAACAGCAGAGTACATTTCTATGGAGATCGAGACAACGAAGATTCGGGCAACATTCCGTGATTATACCTATTTGGACCTCACGAAAATGGGACAGAACAATTACCTCGAGCGAATTTCCAATCAAAGTATGCCGAAAAAGAGAAGCCACACCTTCGTTGAATGAAAGGTTGTTCGTTATAGTTGCAGAGATTTGAAGGCGGCGGAGATGTTTAAGTTCCAACAGCTCTAGAAGGTAGTCGTCTTTGAAGGATTCTGGCGCCTTAATCTCCACTTGTGTTAGCGATGGACACAAGGCCACTGCTTTAGACAGGCTTCCCATGTCAATCGATGAATCGTACAGGATAGTGATGGTAGATAACGAATACTCGATGATGGGAACGTCTAACGAATTTCTCTCGGAATGGTACAAGGCGTCAACAATGTTTTCGTGACGTAGTTCCTTCAACGCTGGCAGATTATTAAGGGCATCGTGGCATCGAGAACCCCAATACGAGTTACCTTCGTTTTTAATACATTCAACATCCTGAGAGCCTTGCATTCTTCAACTAAACATTGGATATCTGTGTCTGATACCGCACTGTCATTGATGTGTAACACCCTGTAAATTTATCAAACACTTAAATTAGATTTTTACATCAAAGAGAGAATAAAGTATGTTGTGCTACCTGAGGTCTTGGCAGTATTTTGCAATGAGAGGCAAAAGTCCATGGGATGTTCGAAAACCGCCAATGTCCAAAACTTTCAAGTGTGTTAGCTTTAGAAGATGGTAATGGTTGTTAACAAAATATGCAAATCCTCCAAGTCGTAAACATTTGAGATGCTGTAGTGGAAAAAAATGAATACAAATTGTAATGCAGAGTGTTGCTGTAAAAAGTTCAAATATTAATTACCGGGCACTTCTTAAGAGCAAGACTCAGAAAATAAGGAATCGAATGGCTGCCAAGAATACTGTTGGATAAGTTCAAAGAATGAAGACTAGGCGTGATGAGCAACTCCAAAGTTTTTCCCTTCAGTTCGTTCTTCCTTGCTAGATCTTTGCAAATTTCTTCCAATACTACAGGGGCTATTAAAAACCAACATATTTGGTTAAAAGTAAGACTTTTTGTCACCCTGAATAGGATATCATTACATACCAAGAAAATCAAATGGGCTTTCACTGTCGCCGAGCTCACTAACAGAATTGGCTATTGATGGCCTTTGATAAAACCTGCTTATTTCTCCAATGTGGCTTTTTACGTATTCTAAACATATTTCAAACAAACTTTTTACACTCGAACACGGCATTTTGAAAACTGGCGCGTGAAGACTCCACTAGATTCAGATTTAAACGTGTGTCAAAATGATCTTTCAAACCTTGACCGCTTCAACTTTCAGAATTTATTCGTCGAGAGCTGAGTGTAACCATAGTTACGATCATTGCTTCATCCGATTGCCTTTAGAGCTATTTAAAAGTCAACAGTGGATCACAGCGCCGCGTAACGACCATCAGACGACAATTTCATGATTGAGTGGAAATGGCTTCGTTTTTTTTCAGAAAAGTGTTCCAAGGAAAGGAAGAAATGCTCCAGTTTATCTCCCGTTTGGTTCAGCGAAGTCGAGAAATATGAAACTCGAATTGTTTCCGAAACTCTTGGAATTCTTTATAATTTTGAAAGACTATTTATAAAGCATAAAGGCTCTCAGAAGGTCTTACAGGTAAATTTGTTATTAGAGGAAGCTGGAGTTTTCTTTTCTATTAATAATTATTCTATTCTTAAAATAGATTCTTTTTTGTCAAGATTTGAGTCGGAGTTGATCAAGAATTGAAGAATTGATCAAGAAATGAACAGTCACATCAATGAACAATTGTGATGGATACTTGACTGTCCATTTAAATCTTTCTTGTCCACTCACACTTGCTCGCAATGTGCTTTTTGAGAAAGCAATTTCTGCTACAGACTTAAAGGTTAATGAAGATAAAGACATGAGATATTTGTAGGATTTGTGTTAGAATGCTGTGTGGCTAAAGTCAACCCTTAATAGATTCGGAGGAGATGCGTAAGAACTGGTTGTGACCCTGCAGTTGGGAATTTTTCTTTCTGAATCAAGAATAGCAAACCTGATAGCTAATCGTCTGATGTAGTAGCCAAAGAAAACCCCCCAAAAATTGTCGCTTTACACAGGTTTTAGGCTACTTGCTAATGCTAACTCTATTCTAAACTCTTTGGAGGAAAAACGATTCAAATGCCCTGACTGTTGGTTTTTGCTCCGCCCACTTTTGCACGACGCACCTTTTCATGTTTCTCTCTGCCAAGGGTACCTAGTTATGGAATTCCTTTCAATTGGGGGAATGCCAATCCGTGGCATGCCCACCCAGAAAGAAATCATTTGCCGGACTCTAACGACAGCCAACTTTCTCGAATAATCGATTCGATTATGGAAACCGGGGCCGTTTACCTGCCAAAGAAATCCGCCAGCAGTCTCGAAACCAACAGCCAGTTAATCTCAACAGGTATTTCTCAAATTTGACAAATGATTTAATTTTCCCCAAAATGATGATAAATGTTTACACTAACTGTGCAGGTGTGATTGCTGAACTTAGAAATCTGCAAGTCGGGATTAATATGGGCGAATTCAACAATAAAAAGAAACAGGGCTCCTTCCCTTGGTTGAATGTAGCTGGAACTCCGGGAATACCAGGTATAATTAATTATTTCTTTTAAATAATAATTAGCTGTAAAAATGGCCAATTGCAGACATTTTTTAAAAAATATCAGGTACTGATGGGGTGAATGGAGTTTATGGGAAAAATGGAAAAGGTGGCAATGATGGTGCAGCCGGACCTGTTGGATCGCAAAGGAGAACAGCCAGGAACAAAAGGAGAAGCTTTGTAGAGACATTAATGTCGGTCAATTTTCTGATGACACTCGATGCCACATCACCCTCCGCCTTCTCCTTGGTACAGCTGAGCAGGAGTCCGCCCGTCACAAACTTTCGCGATCTTTCCAGATTGCTGACGACTGGTTCACGAGCAACAGGGTGATTGCGAACGCTGGTAAAACCGGCCTTCTCTACACCTCTTCTCCTCAGCGCTGGGATCTGATCGAGTGTGAGCCACTTCTGGTTGGCGACGTCCTGATTCAACCATCTGACACCATCCTTCACTTGGGTGTCATCATCGACCATCATCTTCGTCTCTCCCAGCACATCTCTTCTCTTCGAAGGCAGTGCTTTTTCCAACTACACCGCATCGGCCGCATTAGACGTTATCTTACTGATGATTCTGCCAAGATCCTTGTTAATGCCCTGGTTCTGTCGAGACTTGACTATTGCAACTCACTTTTTGTTGGCCTTCTCAAAAAAGACATCCATCGCCTTCAAGTAATTCAAAACGCCGCCGCTCGTCTCATATTTCGCAAGAAGCCATCTGATGATGCGACGGTTCTTTTGAAGAAGCTGCATTGGCTCCCCATCTCTCAACGTATTGATTATAAATTAATTGTACTCACGTATCGTTGTCTTCATGGTCAAGCCCCCCCATACTTGTCTCGTCAAATTGTTCCGTATGTACCTGGTCGTTCTTTGCGGTCTGATAACCTTGGTCGCATTAGTGTCCCACCCAAACCTAAACTTGTCAACTATGGTCAGAGAGCTTTTTCTCAGACTGCACCTCGACTGTGGAATGATCTTCCTGCATCGATTCGTCTTGCCCCTAACTTTTCCGTGTTTAAGAGTCTACTGAAGACCCACTTGTAGGACATTGCTTATCTCTGATTATTTCATGTCCAACTGTGTGGTTTCGGAAGAGCGTCATTTGATCTTTCACTATGGAAAATGCGCTATAAAAATGTATAGAATAGAATAGAATAGAATAGAATAGAATAGAAGCGGGTAAATTTAATTGAATTCAGAATAATTAGTAAGTTGATGGGGTGGATAAGGATCGTAATTTTTTGTGTTGGAAGGTTCACCTGGAAAAGATGGCCGCGATGGACTTCCCGGGCCCCCTGGAATGGTCGGACCACCGGGTTTGCGAGGCATTCAAGGATTAACTGGGCCGCTAGGAGCTGCACGAGTGCCCGGTTTGCACAAATTAATTCGAATAATCAATTGGAAATTAATTCATAAAAAAAATGTATTTCAGGAGAAGAGGGGGAAGTGGGCAAAGACGGACGAGATGGATCAGACGGAATCAACGGCAAAGATGGGACAGTACTTGGTCCTGCAGGTAGGAATCCTTTTCTTTCCTTATATCTTTGGTTAATTATTTAATTCATTTTTCTTTAATTTTTTGAGGACCTAAAATTGGATCTAGCGGGAAAGATGCCAAGGACGGTAAAAACGGCCAAGCGGGCAAAGGAGGCCGAATCCCTCCAGGTTGTTAACCTTTTTTAAATTTTTCTAAGAAACTCTATCGATTCCCGTTATTGTTCAAATCAAAGGTCTAATTAGTGTTGATGGAAAGGACGGAACAGATGGCGTCGATGACAAAGATGAAAGCGATGGGCAGCAAGGATTGGTTGGTCCCCGAGGTAAGCCATTAAAATTCTTTCCTTTGATTTCATTAGATGGAATATTCTACGTTTTTAATTATCACATGCACTCCAGGGCAAAACGAAAAAGATGGGGCTTCCGGACAATATGGGCAGCCTGGCCAATACGGAACAGATGGCAAAGATGGGCAAAGTGGTACTCCTGGCTCGGTTGCTCCTGCAGGAACGCCCGGAAGTGACGGCACTGGGGGTCAAGCAGGAACAGGTACAATTGAATTTGTTCATTGGTCAATTTTCAAACATGTGAAAAATTCTAATTTCTAAAAATAATTTTGATTGGCTTATTATAGGAGGTCCTCCTGGTATTCCTGGACTGGTTGGAATTGCAGGTGTTCATGGCACAGCAGGAGCGCCCTGAATCACAGGAGAATAGGGTGAACCAGGCCCTGTGGCTGGTGTGGTGGGCGCAGCCGGTGCGGTAGTGGCCGCTGGAACAGCAGGTAAAAAATCAATTGAATTGATTTTATAATTCTTATTGAATGAAATAAAGTATTCAAATCTTCAATTGACTCACAGGTACTGCAGCGACTGCGGGATCTCTGGGATCAGACGGAGCCCAAGGTGCACACGGAGGCTAAATTTGATTTTAGAAGCCTCCCAGTTAATCATCCCTCCTCCTAGGATTAAAAGTGATTTGAAATAAGATGTTGTTCTAATCATTTTTGAAATATTATTTGCTTTTAATCGGCTTTTTCAACCTAAGATTCACATATGATCGTGATGGTTCAAAATGATTTGTCTTGTTTCAACGTCGTCTAATCCTTTGTTTTCCATATTTTTTTATTCCAACAGGTTATTACTAATTAGCAAGAGCTTGACAAAGTCCATCATCTTCCCTATTTAGCCTTACATGAAGTAGGGCACGACCGTTTGAAAATAAAGTATAACGAGATTGCAAATATAAAAAGTGAACCGAGATCAAGATTGAGTTCCTTATGATGCTTTTGATGTTAAGCGCACGAAAAAAAAATCTCTGCCCTAGTAACAGTTAACACCCACCATGCTTACGCCACGCCGTATTATTTCCCTATTGTTCAACTGTCTTTTAATTTGTTCAACTGTCTTTCAATTACAATTTTCAAATTACAGTGCATTAGCGCCATCCCAATCCATCCCTAGGGTTCTACATTAAACACCATCCAGCGAAGAAGGAAACAAATACGAAATGCTGCCACCTAGCAATAAATAGAAAAAACAAGACCAGACAAAGAAAAGACTTACACGGAAGTAACGGAAAAACAAACGAACAACAAGTAAACACTAACATGGTGGCGAGGTGTGAAGTGTCTGCGGGATTCTTGAGATTTGTCGTGTTACCAGACTCACTTGTGAGTTGTGACTTATTATCCTAGCACTGAACAACTCCAAAGGTGTTATTTTATCCAGTCTTTCAGTTACAAGGCCTAGAAAAGCGTCAAGTGCAACATGTGATTAGCAGCAAGAGTTAGAATGAAGAGGAATTGGCCTACAAGTAAATACGCTTTGAAGCCATTCATTTTCTTCTCTTGGTACAGAATTGATTCATAAAATGACTTAAGAAAGGCTGTACAAAGTCTTAGCTCTTTGTCCATGTTCACGGTTCTTATCGTGTGGCCCGAGTTTGAGCAATCCTTTTTGCTGTGTGCTGTAGTATGAGAAAACAGGAAAGATAGATAACTGTAATTAAAATGTACCACTAATGTTCACAAATCCCTTTAAAATTTAGTTGAACAACCCTGACGACAAGGATGTTAGAGGGGGGAGTTTGAGGGGTTCATAAATGACATGACTTTTGCACTGAAGCATGCATCCTATTGAAAATTAGACTTTAGTGGACGTAGATGACCGAGTGGTCAACGCGTCGAGAATTTGAGAATTAGCGGCTAATTTGTTGTTGATTTCCAGGTGAATATGGCGTGTATCTCGTTTCTGACGGTTCTTCATGCCCATATCGCTTCAAAATCAAGGCGCCAGGTTTCGCCCATCTGGCCGCGTTGGAGAAAGTCGGTCGCAACCATGCTCGCCGATATTGTTGCCGTCATTGGTTCGATTTAATTATATGCAGATGCCGTCCTGAAATATATATGACCGTCTAATTTCATTCAATTTCGCAGGTACACTGGATGTGGTTTTTGGAGATATTGATCGCTGAATGTGTTCCACGCCCTCTTGATCTCCACACCGGTGACTTGAAAAACTGGAAATGGAGTTGTATATGAAAAGCCGAGTTGAATTAGGTGATTATATAATACACATACAGTGGTTGAAATGCGGGGGTTGGCAACTCCCCAGAATACTCGTACATAGCCAGAATCTTGTCAGAATCTTAAGAATCTTTCCAGAATCTTAAGAATCTCATAGAATCTTCAGAATCTCGTAGAATCTTCAGAATCTCACAGAATCCCGTAGAATCCCATAGAATCTCGTAGAATCTCCAGAATCTCACTAAATTTACCCCCTTTTTTAACTTTAAACTACCCCAAAACCGTCCAAAAATCCAGATATTTTGTGAATTTGTTCTTTGAAAAGCTCCAATTGTAAAAAAATGCACTAGAAATACTGCAAAATGTAAAAATATGGGTTGCGCTAAATCTTCTTTAATTTTCCCTCCTTTTTCCCACCGCTGGGTGGCGTACACATTTTTTCATCTGCTCATGAATGGAGGATGGGGTGGGAAAAATTTATGGTTAAAAAAACTTTATTGATAATATGCCATTAATTCCCAGCAATTAAAGTTAATTTTCCCCGTATATTTTATTTTAAAATTAATAATCTGGACTTTTAATTCAAACCTTTCAAATTTCTAACTATCAGATTACTTCATCTTACTTGAAACTACAAAACCTATTTAGCACCTTTTCCTATCAGTAAATTATCTTAAAGATAATACGATCTACATGTCTATAAGCTGTATAGAGCATGCCAAAAAGGAGCTACGCCCACTACGTAACATAGTGCATACTTCTGTACAGAAACTGGGCCAAGGACTAGTGGCGCCCCTAGTGGAATTTTGGGGAAAACTTGATTCAGAATCTCGCAGAAATCTCGTAGAATCTCTCAGAATCTCTCAGAATCTCTGAGATTCTGAATCCTCGTACACCCAAATTTTGAGTTGCCAACCCCCGTTGAAATGTATATGGAAAATTTCATTCAACCTCTACCATGAAACTCTTGACTTTTGTTGGCGTAAAATGCTAAATATTCATGTTTAAGCAGAAATAGTTCAAAAATGTATTCCTTTTTTCTCCTGGTTTCGTGTTGTGATGACTTAAGAAACACGATCATTGAATATTAGAGAACATGAGTCAAAGTAATTCATGGGCGGATAGGTATATTCATCCTTTTTATTTCTTCTTAGGAAATAAAAGTAGATTTTCTGTTTTCTTTTAATTATTTTTCTTATTCACGAAATCTTTGGGTTTTCCTCCTTTGGGCGCTTTCTTTAAGAGGGTCGTCGCGAAATCTCGGTAATGGTGCCTTTTAGCTTTTTCGTACACGCGAGAGTCATGTGCATATGAGCTCCGTTACTTGGTTGCATGTATCGGTTGCTGTGCATTTTGTTACTTAAGATGCGCCTAAAAATAGTCTGTTACGTGTACTATATACCAGACATTACTGGAATTTTACGACATCGGATGGGTTGCTTGGGTACGAAGATGTAATAATATAAAAAGCGAAATAAGGACTGAATAGACGAAAAACCAGTCGTGTGAAACGTTACATCCATTAAGAAAACCTATTATATGTGTGTGAGTAATACCCTGCTGAGTTTGTTTTCCTATAGCGCATGCTGCTTCTCTTTTGTTGCATGGCGGACGCTATATTGCTGGACACGGGCTATTGGGTGGTAATAGAAATTTCGACGAACGGAATAACCGCAAAATGAATAGGAAACATTTCATTCTATTAAGAAAGCCAGTGATGTGTTTACTTACATAGAACGTCCACGCCCCATCCTTCCACCTTTTCAAATATTTTCCCCCTGAGTTGATGCAAATGATCACATTTGTTGAACGCGATGTGTTGAACACTTGTGTAAAGGTCGACACAAAGGAATCATTGTGTCACCGATACAAAGAACTTAAATACTATGAGGCGACTTTACTCACAATGTCAAAGTGAAGTGTCTAAGACCAACGGGAATAATTAAGGCTAAACAATGTATTGATAACGGACAGATCATACAATAAGGTGAACTAGTAATATTAAATAGTGAGACGATAAATAAGTGAGACAATACTACTTGTATGGATAAAATGTGGTAGCGGGCTGAGCGGTAAGGCTTGTCGAGAAACGGCAAGTTCCGAGGTACAGTTGGAAATGGCACTTATCTTAAATAACAGGCACTGAGCACAAGGGAAAATATAACTAATACAATACCAAAAAGGAGAGTGCGACTGGAACACAATGGTAGTGTGAATGCCGTGGGAGAATGCAGTCCAGAATAACATTTACATACAGTTTTTATACTAATTCTGGCTGCACGGTTAGCATAGGCCTAGAGAGGAAGTATAAGGAGCAGACATGTTTAGGCCTAGAGAGGATAGTAGGGGAGAGTGGGGCGATCAGGCGTTCGGGTCGGTAGGCTCAATTGATTTCTTGATATGTTAGAATTGCAATAAAATATTCAAAAAATCAGGAGATGTAGATGTTACTAATTCGCATCTTAAAACAAAATTTCATGGTAGTACGACGAACGGTTGAGGAATGAAAGGTAAAATAAATTTTTCGTCTTAAAATTGGGTCGTCCTACTTTGACTTTCGAATCAAGTATCGGCTTTCCCGATTACTTTAAAATTATAAAAAAATATGGAAAATACTCTACATTATCTCCTCTTTAAGCCTGTTTAGTTTGTTTTATATTTACAATAGTTTAAATAAGAGATATTCAATAATATACTAAGACCCCTTTGTTGGGGGCGCATCGGCCACACAGCGTCGGGGCTTTTTGGCTTACATAAAATTGCATATGAAAGCAGTAAAATTATTTGTGTTCGTCTTTTTTCGTGTTTTTAGTCAACTACCATACTTATTTAAGCTTTTTCATTGATATTCCGTTGGTGGGTTGCATTATTGGTTTATTTTTTTAATTTTAAGTTTCTACTGTCAGTTAACGGTTTTTCCGTAAGTAATACAGGGGGTAATACCGAGACACCCTGGCGGTGTGAGCAAGTGACCCCGTATCTGGGGCGGGTTTGCTCTTTTTTTTTTTTTTAATCGGCAATAACCTAGTCTTAATTTATTTAGATCGGATTGAAAAAATCACCATTTAAAGCAGGAAGAATTCTCTATCTTTTAAGATTTGGTGGATCTAAATACGTTGGAAAATAAGGGAATGGGAGCTAAGAGAAAAAAAAATTGACGCCCCACTCTCCCCTATAGAGAAACGTGAGCAGACACGTTAAGACATGGTCAGAGCGGCGACGAACATAAAAGATAAAAGTACGCCTAAAGTTAATATAGCGAAAAGGGAAAGGGGATAGTAAAAGGGGGAAAGGGATGGGGCGAGTTGGCGGCAGAGATAGGGCGAGTTGGCGGCAGATGGGGCAAGTTGGCGGAAGAGATGGGGCGAGTTGGCGGCAGATTCAAATAGTAGCAGCCTCCTCTGGTATGAGATGGAGTATAGCGGAAGCGACATCTAGTAGTCGACGTTAGAGATTGTCTTGTAGAGAGGGAAAGTAACAAGGGAAAGGGATGGGGCAAGTTGGCGGCAGAGATGGGGCGAGTTGGCGGCAGATTCAAATGATAGCAGCCTCCTCTGGTACGAGATGGAGTATAGCGGAAGCGACATCTAGTAGTCGATGTTAGAGATTGTCTTGTAGAATGGAAAGTAACAGAAAAACGGGAGTCGACCGAGCGTTCTGTTAGTTACACTTGTGTACGTTTATAATTCCAACGCTTTTACGCCTAAACATTTTCCCTTTGGATGTGAAACAGTTTAAATGTTTCCATAGAGGTTTATTCGTGTAAGATTAATGGCAGAAGTAAAATCCACCGGGTCGTAAATTGGGTTATTTGTTATTGATTTCATTGCATTCGCCGCATCGCTATTCTAGTGCGCGGGAAGATGTAAAAGACCGCGACATGCCGTCTGCTGGGATTTTACTTTAAATAGCAGAAGGATCAAGATCTTGATTATACTTCTCATTCGAAAAATTTTATTTGTTGAAGTGTGAAAGCCACAGAATCCATAGTTCAAAAATAACCGATTTCAAATCCAGCAGCCCGAAATAAAATGATTGCTGGAGGGAAAATAATACTAATATGACGAGCAGCATTAAAAAAAAAGGACGGATGACCGGATTATTGCAACGGATTTGTTCCCAAATGTAGCTATACAACAAAAGGGCGTCCGACAACTCAATCAACTTTACGAAACGCTTAATTCTTGCACGCATCAGTATACAGTAAAAGCTAATTGCGATTACCGATTTCCTTCGGTTGTTCCAACAGCACATGTGGTCCTAGTTCTTCTTCTTTTCTTTAATAAATCTCTGTTATTATGTACACATTTTTATGATTTGATTCGTATAGATTTTCTGGCTGATTTTGTCATACCGTACCGTATATTATGAATAATAACACAGGGAAATTAAAAAAAAAAAACTTTTATTCGGCAAACAAAAAGACGAACTATATCTGTACATTTCTTAACAAGCGACGAAAGCTGGACAAGGGTGGGCTCCACCACGTTGGCCAGCACCGACATGAGCAGGGCCGGGATGGGCACCACCAATCTGGCCGGCACCAACATGAGCAGGGCCGGGATGGGCACCGCCGATTTGATCAACACCAACATGGGCGGGGAATGGATGAGCTTGGCGTCTAGCGCGGACTGGGGTGGCCTTGGCAGCGGCGACAGCGGCCATGTGATCGGCCTTGGCCTTGGCGACTTCGGGTGTGTCCTGGACTTGGACGGGCGCTACCGAATTGTCGACGGGAGCGACGGGCAAGTTGTTGGACAGGACGCGGAAGCCTCGGGAGTCGGCGGTGTAAGAGACACGGACTTCCTTGCCTTCTGGGTTGAAGTAAGCGTAGCTGCCGACCTGGTTGCCGAAACCGTCACGGAGGTTAGTGGCGGCCTGTCCGGGGTGAGCGTAGCCGAAGCTGGCCTGGCCGAGCTCGTCCTGGGCGTGGTACTGGGTGGCGGAGAAAGAAGGGTAGCCGTAGGCGACGGGATAAGCAGCAGCGGGAACGGCAGCGGGAACGGCACCGTATCCGAAATACTGAGCTTGGGCGGCAACAGCCAACACCAACAGGCAAGCAATCTGCATAAGAAAAAAACCCCAAATAAATTGTTTTAAAAATGTTATGCTTATTTGAAGGGGGAAATAAAATGTTTAACTGTTATTACCGTGGACTTCATTGTAGTTCTCGTGAGGGTTGAAAGAAGAGCTCTGTGTGGATGCTAATGGTGGACTGCCAGTCAATTCTTTTATACTCGGCTATCCGATTGATAGTCACAAGGTGATCAAAGCAGTCAGGTAAGTCAACAATCATTTTGCCCAGTCCTTTAGTGGACCTTGACCACACCCTAAAACATGAAAACCGGAGCAACTTTTTAGAATTGTCAAAAGACCTTGCTCCGAGCCAAGGCGTTTACCAACTGCGAAATCATTGATTTTCTTCCTGCTTTTCTTTAAAATATTTTTGCTTGACAGAAATTTAACGTAAAATACTCATTTTTTACGGCATACCAATACAAGCGAAATAGCGGTAAAAATACAAACTTTCCGCGCTAAACTACTGCATCAAGTGAATTTGCAATGAAAAAAAAAAGATTGAAAAGATATCAATACTATAAAGGCAAACAATAAAGCCTACCACCAAATGCCTACTTTAAAAGTGATAAAAATCGTTACGATGCAGTACGCAACTAAAAGAAAATAATACAAAAAGGGTTTGTTGTGGCTCTCACGTATAGCAGCAACAGATAGACCTCATTGCTGATCGTGGCTGATTATACGGGAAGCGAATAAAGCTTTTTTATCGTGTATCTTAGAATGATGGCCTTTTACTTGTCGTTCAAACTTGAAATAAATAGCACCCAGCCTACTTACAGCCAGCAGCTGCTGAAATACAAATAATCGTGTTTTATTGAAATATTTTACGGTTTCACTCAGATACAACAGATGGAAAATATAGAATTGTAAACAGTCGTCGACCATGTATACGAATCGGTACGTAGCTGTTTCAAGGTTATGAGTGTTCTCAATATAGACGCATATAATTACGGAAGTTGGCAACCGCGAAACCTAAACAGGTTGCCCACCGCCCAGCAGCACGAAACCAACCTGAACAGAATTCTGTCCCCACCATATGTTCCGCTGTAGTGACTCTGTTGCTGATTCTTTATCAAATGGAAACTTTGCTCTATTACATTTTAGGACTGTTGGATCTACAAGTAATGCTATTACGCGGTTAAATTGAAAATTTCACGTCCCTTATTTTATTGACATAGTATAATTTCTGCTGCATATTTAGGTAATCCTGTCAATTAAAGTGCAGCCAATTAAGTTGCAAACTTGCACAATGAGCCGTTAAATGTATAAACAGCTAAACAGTCCTTCCACGCGGATTTATTAACATCGAATTTTTAAAAATCACAGTTTCTTATTAGTGATTTCATTTCACTAAATTGATTAGTATCAAATGATTTCTGAATATTACTTGACAACTCTTATTCCTCCAAGCGCTTTTAAGTCTACATAAAACCTCTTTGAAATTTAAAATTTACAGAGTAAGACCTGCTATTGCTATTGCTATGCTATTGCTGCTATTGCAATTAATCTATTGCAGCGTTTATAGATCAATTCAAAAGCTGTGTGTTAATATATTTGAATAAAGTAAAACGTAGATAGTATGACATTTAATAATTTTGAAAAAAACTAATAGTAATTGTGGGATGAAATCCATTTATTTATATTGAGATAAGAAAAGAAATTTTAAACGACTCCAAACTTGCTCAGCTATCCCCATTGGCAACGCACCGCCAGAACTGTGATCGACTCATTTAAGGATAAAATCCCCCGTCAAAGTAAATTGAGCCACTGACATGGAGGTGGCCAGGACCATCCCCCAACAGCGACAGCAACTTCTTTGACGGGTTCATCGACCAAAATCCCTTTGGATTGTCACAATGAGGGAGCATCATCACAAGTTTAGAGTTACACATGACATAGACATTAGACAAACATTTCCAGGCAAAAAAAAAAAAACAAAAAAAACTTCAATTCAATTCCTCGTACACTTTTCGACACTCTCGCAATTTTCCCGATAGGAGAAAGTTTCCTTGTCCTATGTCCTGAACTGTAACAAACGGACAAGAGTTCCGGGCTCGTTTCTTCACATTTCGACTGGCTCGAAAGAAAACTGCGACTTCCACCGGAAGATCTTCTATTATTTCGTCAGCTGCAGAGTTGCGATCGGTGGCGCTTCCTGACGATACCACGACTGTTATTTGGTCTGGCGTATTTTGAGGACTCAAAACCTTGATGTTCACGTTGTACTTTTCTTTTAGGTTGTTCACATTGTGACCTCCCCTACCCAGGATGCGACCAAAATGGGCCGATTCAATGTTCGTCAGTTGGACTGTGTATCCCAGTTGCGTTTTGATAACTTCGTCGCGGATGATGAATAAACTTTCCGGTGTATTGACTTCTAGTCGTTCAACAGGTGAAGGAACGGGAGTAGGAATAACAAAGTCAACCGTGGACGAATTCTCGTCTTGAGCTCCCGTGTCGCTGTGAGGGACATTCGTGATCGGATAGACGGTGTAACCCTCAATGGGTCTGCCTTTGTATCGTACGTCTGTACAAGTGAAAACCGGAGCCGCAGCAAAGGGTTCTTGTACATTTTCTTCGTTGAATGACTGGATGTGTTGGTCGTTCGAATCAAAAACCGATGCTTGGTATGTAGAAAGATGCAGAAGTTCGATTTGTTGCCGGAGATCCTCAATTATCGATTGGTTTTCTTCCAGATCAATCCGCGCTGACTTCAATTCATATGCCATCTCTTCACGATCCACCCGCAGACGTCGGAATTGTTCGTGAACTTGCATACGAAGAGCGTTTTCTTCTTTGGCGTGCTTTTCGGCTGTGTCGGCACGCTCTGTCTCGCTCTCAAGGTAGCCGGATAGCGCTTCATATTCACGGTTCATTTGTGATACATACTGAATGACTAAGTCTGCTTTCTCCGCAACTGTCTTTTCCATGCTCATTTTCTCTTCGATGATCCAATCCCGCTCTGTCTCAACTTGGAGAAGTCTGTTCTCTAACCAGAGTTGATTCATCATATGTTCTTTCCGTTCTTCATATCTCCCATCCGTTATTGCTTTGCGGATTGGCCCCCGGGTCACTTTTCTTCTCAATTCCGCTGGATTATTTGAAAGATCGTAGAACAAATTATCTGGAGTAAGTTGTAGACAATCAACGTCCGCTGCGACACCTTTGCTGATCACCAAGGATGACGTGGGTGAATCAGCAACGTCGTGGACGGACAGTTCTACGGAGAGCAGAGGAGCAACTGGTTCAGCAGGATGGATGTGGGTGAACTCAGTCATCGCTGTGGTGGTGTCCTCATCAGTGACTTCGGTTTGGGTTCCAACGGGCGTGGTGGCTACAGAAGACGAAACGATTCGACTCTGCTGCGCCTCAAGTTCCATTTGAGAAATTTTCATTCTGCAGTCGAGAAGTTCATTATTCAAATCGGTCATCTCCTCCTCGTGGATGTGCGTCTCCAACTCAAACGTTTCCTTCGATGTAAGATAAAGGGCGGCCAAAAGCACGAAGTCTTCTTTGCTTTTGCTCAAATCGTCCTGGAGCTTCATCACTTGGATCATCAGGTCGTTTCTTTCCAAAGTGATGTTCGCTTTTTCGGATTGATACTCGGCCAATAAGGCAGCAGCGTCGCCATCACCGGTAAGATCTTGAATGGGATGAACCGCTCTGCTGGCCTCTGCTGGAACGGCGGCTGGTGTTTGGTTTAAATCACTTCGGTCGACTTCTTGATCTTCGGTGCTTTTTTCTTCGGTAGTGTCCGACTCATCACTGTGTTGTAAAACGGGAGTCTGAAGAATTCCGCATTCTTCTGGTAATGGAACAAACAAAACTTCAGCAGTCGCGGCATCCACTGATTGAAACGCCTTTCCTCGGGAAATAAATTCGTCTTGTTGAATCGGCGGAGAAGAAATCAAGACGATGTTGGGCGGCCGCTTCTCCTTCGGTTTCCACCCTCCGCTTAACCCTCGCTTCAAAGTTTTAAGAAAACCCATTTTCAAGGTAAATTCTCAAAAAAACTTCAATCAAATTCAATATCTTTGGATAACTGTAGAAATAAGTTTGGTAAGGCTATAGAAACTGTGAAACCTCTATGACTTTCTACTGGCTAGTGGTCCCTGAGTGGTCCTCTTTTATATTACATTGAGCCACTCGGTTTGGTTGGCAACAGTAGATTCGCAGATTCACTTGCGCTTTACTAATATCATTTTGAATTTTATTACATTATATTTAATGTTTTCCGGTACATTTGATATTTTCGCACATTTTACAAATATAATGAAATGTTATTTACAATTATACAAAGCTATATTATCGATATTATTGACTTTGGGGTAAAGGTAAAATGCGGAAATTGCAGAATTGCGCAATTGGGGTGGTGAAATTACGAACTTTGTTGCAATTCGTTTGCATATTTTCGCATAGCAACAGGAATAGCTCGCCATTTTTTCGCAAGTTTTATGTCAGAACCATATTCAAGATGGAAATTTCCGGCCATCATTAAAACAATCCTTAATACAAATAAAATAAACATTTTTATTGCTAATTTTAGTAACACAAAACCAAATTTAAAACAAAAAATAATTTCTACCAAATGCTTACTGTTATTGCATTTTCAGGGTCGTAAATTTACGCTGACGCAATGTTGATGACGCAATTCGCAGTTATAAGCGTTAACGATACAAAGGAAATTCAGATGACTGATTTATTATTAGAAGCGAAGGATGCGAACAACCGTTTTTCTTCGCGTTTGTAATTAAATAGCAAGGAAAGAACCCTTGTTCAAGAGTTTTTATGTCATTCAAATAAAATGTGTCGTGAGAAAAAGCAAAAATAAAAAAAGGCCAACTAAAACAAAAGGTGAAAAACTCATGATACTGAATTAATTCAAAAAGTGGTTCAACATGTGGAAAAAAAAACTACCAGTTAGCAGATTTCCCCACACCAATTACAGGTTAAAATTCAATAGAGAAAAGAAGAGGATGAGATAGTTCATTTTTAAATTTTTCGTAGAGATTCTAGTCGCCCAAAAATTAGATCGTAGTTTTCCTGTAGAAATTTTCTTGTTGGGATTCTAGCAAAAAAAAATAAAAAATAAAAACCGTTATGTAGTTTCTAGTTTCCGATCGCCGCCGCGGCGCCGCCATTAATTCAAACAAAACTAGTTGCCTGCTAGTCGCCAAAAAACGGTTTTCTAGTTCTTGTCGCCACCGCTATGAATTTGAATGCACTGATTCAAACACACAATGACCCACCGGACACTTTTACAGGAAAATGTAAATGAATTTCAACAGAATTTCAATTAATTTTCCTAATTCCAATGGACAAATAGTATGGTTTATTTCCAGGCATCTTTAATTTATAGTTTTTCGTAGTACCTTCCTGCGGAGACAATTAAAAAATTGCTTAGAAGGGGGTTTTAATTAAAAAGACACATCCTCAAAACGAAAAAAGCCCACCCTTCCGTATTCTAGTTCACGAAATATATTTATTGCAATTATTAATACACAGTTCAAGTTTCGCAAATGCAACCGTTGTTAATCAACAATTGAGTTATTTCCAAAACGTTGGCACCTTTGTACCAGCGTCGCACGTATCTGACTGCATTGCCCCCATCACTGTCCTTGCAATGGGCGTCAATCCCGTGTCGGGTCAATAATTTCACGATGGCGATCAAATTATCTTTCGGGTAGTTGGCACACAAAATTAAAAGAGCGTTGGATCCGTTCAATGTTCTGCTGTTCAAATCGATGCCTTTCTCAATAAGCAACTGGGCAATGTCAATCAAATGCTCATTGGCGTAATAGCGACACAGCAGCATTAAAGCGTTCCAGCCGTCCTTGTTCTTCCCGTTGACGTCGATTCCGTGCTGAATCAACAATTGGACGACGTCGACAAGATTGTCATTGAGATAATACTGACACACGGTCAAAAGAGCGTTCCAGCCTTCGTGATTTCTGATCTTCAAGTCGATCCCGTGCTCAATCAACAGTTGAATGATGGCCACCAGGTCGTCCCTGCTGTAGTACTGGCACAGGTATCTGAGAGCGTCGTTTCCGTAATTATTTCTGCAGTTGACGTCGATGCCGTTTCGTAGCAAGAGCTGGACAATGCTGACTAAATTATCTTTGGAGTAATACTGGCACAGGTAGCGCAAAGCGTTGTTGCCGTAGTTGTTGGTGCAATTCACGTTGATGCCGCGGTGAATGAGCAAATCGACAATGTCGATCAAATTTTCATTGGAATAATGTAAGGACAAGTAAAGCAGGGCGTTCCAGCCGTTGTTGTCACAGCCGTCGATTTCGATATCTTTTTCGATCAAGAGTTGGACTATATCGATCAAATTGTCGTTGGAGTAATATTGGCAGAGAAAGAGAAGGGCATTCTCCCCATCTTCGTTCTTGCAATTGACTTGGATGCCGTGCCGGATAAGCAAATCGACAATTTCAAACAGGTCTTCCCTGGGATAATGGCGGCAAAGGAATAGAAGTGCGTTCCAGCCGTTATTGTCGCGACAATTGACGTCAACCGGAGTGTACTGATGCTTTCGTTCGACCAGCAGCAGTTTTAGACAGGTGTGAAGTTGTTCGGTTTGGTTCCAGCGGCAGAGCAAGAGCAACGGCGTCATGTCCTCTTCTCCGGTGCAGTTGAGGTCGACACCTTCGTCAATCAACTGGCAAATTTGTTCGACATCCGGATCGGGGTTGGCGCATAATTCCAGCAGTTCTAGTCCTCTTTGTTGAAACTAGGTAAGTCAAAAGTAGAAATTTGATAAAAGGTATTTGAAGTAATATTGGTAAATTGGTTATATTCGTAAAATTATATTCATGAAGTTATATTGGTTATATTCATTTTTTAATGATGAAAATAATTTTAGTAACCTGTTCGTCATCATCATCATCATAATCATTATTCATCACCTCTTGAGGCTTCATGATGACGCTCAGCTGCTGGACGACTTCTGCCGACGTCAAACGATCCTCCGGCTCCGGTTCCAGCATCATCTGAATGATGGCACGAGCGAAATGTCCGTTCAACAATTCTGTGATTTCAAAATAGTAAGTGAATTTAATCAAAAATTAATATTCAGTTGAAAATGATAAACTTAATAGTATTACTTTTGAAATTGACGGGTTTATTTTTGACGACGTTCGAGGTGATTTCCCAGTGAGGACCGAACGGATGGATCCCGCCCATTAGGAAGTAGAAGAACACGCAACCTTCGGAGAAGATGTCACTCTCCACGGTATCCGTCCGCACTAGTCGATGGATGTGACGACGACTTTCGTTTTCTGCCTGATCAATCATTTCGGGTGCCACCCAGTTGGATCTCTTCCATTTGTCGCTCTTCTCTTCTGCCCGACACAGTCCGAAATCGGCCCATTTCAGGAGAACTCTCTGACGGCTGCCGGCCGTGCCCGCAGAGATCAAGACATTTTCTGGGCGGACGTCGCCGTGGACTAGATCTTTGGAATGGATGTACTCGAGGCCGGTGGCCAGTTGGAGTATGACGATGAGATCGTAGGGCGGCATCGCTCCGCGGTATTTCTTGGGATCCTGATCGCTGAGGAAGAGCTGATCCAGCGAGGCGGCGCATAATTCCAGGGCGTAGTACTTGAAATGCGTGTCGCTTTCTGAATGTAAGAGTTTGGCGACGTTCGGGTGATGAAGACTGGCCAAATCGGCTTCATCCTCTCCGTTACCTCTGGCGTCAACCAACTGGATTCTCTTGACGGCCACCGGTTGGCGATTAAAAGTCCCGCGGAAGACGATGGAGTTGCACCCACGGCCCAGAATGTTATCTTCGTCGTACTGCACTTTCATAGCTGGAGGTGATGTGGATTGATTTACAATTCAAATGAATTACCAGCTTTGTAACTTTTAAGGAAATTGAATAATGAAGCAACGAGAACAGAGCAAAAGACGAGTCAAACTGAAATTGCCCTGGATTTTTTAAAGCGATAACAAAATTGTCCAGCGCCTCAAAAATGCCCACTTTGTGATAAGCCCGATAAGGGTAGGTGCGTCTACGTGTTACACCATACACCGTGACAGATCTTTGGTCCCCTTATCTTTTGCTACAAACACGACAATATGACTCATTTTTCTGTGCTGTATCATTATTAAGTTGAGTTTAACAAAAAAATTTTGCTGAACATAAACCATTTGCCAACATTTTCCAAATGGACCACCACTAGAACATGTCATTTGAATTTTAACCTCACGTACCCTATGTACGTCATCACAACTGTTTTGAAAAAAACGTTTGTGGCAGCTGTTTTACAGCTGCTTTATAATCCAAGGAAATAGCTTCAATGTCAATGTGATCAGTAGTCAAGTTTCTCAAATGAAACACTTTACCGTTATTAGTCAGCTGAAAGGGTTCGTCAAGTATATACTTCCATTATATCGTCCATATTAACCTGCCAGCAACATGAAATATTTGAGAGTAAGATCATTTCAATTATTTCTTGTTTCATTATTTTCTCCATTTATAGGTTGACGTAGACAGATTGATGCAGATCACATTATTCTAACGGCCTTGAATAGCGTAAATGTATTCCCGTTGATCAATGTCAAGTTGGCGAGCTACGTTGATTGTTAATTTCGATGTTCAATGGACCACTAGACTGATCATTCCAACGTGTAAAGCGCAACTTTGATCTAATAGTTTATTTATCTTGTTAAACTCCATCGCGGTGGATGAAATTTGCTTATCTTATTCACATTTTTCACTTTTTAAAGGTTCTGATAAGTATTGAAACTTGACGAACTCTTAGTCATTTATTATCATTCTATAGGTTAACTGATGGCCACTATCGGGCAGCCGAAAGTACAAACTGGTCGGACGAGTTTCATAAAAAAGGCATTAAAATTTGAATAAAAGCCGAAGCGTGTTTGTAGCATGTAGTAGGAAATTCCTTTTCCGTATTTTTTTAAAAAGCTGCTCTGTAATAATCTCCTAAGGTGGCAACCACGTCTGAACACTGCCAAAGGGGACACATATAGGTCTGCATTTATAATCCAGCTGCTTTATTAGTCGGTATAATAAGTTCAGTTAAATATAGCTGAAAAAAAGGAAAACGTTCCTATAAAGGGACACATTCTCTAGCACTTATTAGTTTTCCACCTCTATGCGCGCCATCAAACGTATTAAAGAATTTATTTATGCGTAGTTGCGTGCTGCTTAAAGCTTCGTTCACACTTTTGAGTAGTTACGGGGTACGCGACTTTGTTCCTTTTTTTATTAAAACGAACACTATCGACAAGTCGTACTCCATGACTGCGTAAATATAAAATATGTTAAAAAATAAATAACAGCATTTTCCAATTAATTCCTACATTTTTGTATATTTAATATTTGTAGTTTCACTGCTGAGATACGTGTAAACAAACACAGAATGTGAGAATCTTCGTCTTCTCGACGTGGGCGATTTATTTGGAAAAACATTCAGTAAGTTGTGTTTGTAACATGATGATAGCTGGCATTTTTTGTTTGAAAATTGTTTAATGTTTATCTGATTTCCTTTTCAATATTGGCGCCACTTTTCTTGTTGTTGTGTTATTGTAGACTTCAAAAGAATTTGTTTTTGGATGACTGAAGCCACTTCATGAGACACGACATTGGTCACGGTCCATAAATAAATAAAAATAAAAAATGCTTTTCTAAATAAGCTTTCCCTAATGAAAAGGAAGGAAACTAAAGAGAACAATTCACCGGACAAGCGGCTCAAATTTTCTTTAGTTTTCTATTTTTCCCGGTCCTGTTGAGGGTTTGACTTTTTGAAAGCCTAGTAGCTTTTCAATACTCTGCGTGTCAACGCTCCCTAGCTAACAGTACAGACGAAAAAGCTCTGAGTCTACTGTGTTTCCCTTTCCTCTCAACTTCCGTCTTGTTGAGTTAGGGCGCAGAATCCGATTCGGTGAAAATGATACTCGAAGGACGTTTATTATTCTGATTCACGTCTCAGAATTACTTACTGTTTGTGAGCTTTTCCGACCTTTTATTTACGCTAAATGTCGAACCTAGACTGTGAAGGCTTTGGCTCTTTGATGTAGTAGCTCTTCAGCTTCAGAGAGAGAAACAGATTTAGCCTACAACAAAAACTTTATTTTGTTCCTGCTTAAAATCATTGTTTTGGTCTGCTTGGTGGGGTAAGTGGATCTTGATTGCCGCATTGCATGCTCATAATTCATACACACACATAGACTAGTATACAAACAGAGTCCAAGTGGACAAAATTTGGCTCTTTGTTTTACCCATTTCCTGTATCCCTTATCACTTTTGTTGTATTTCATTCCACAGATAAATCGAAAGGATGTCAGACTAAAACCAAGGATCATGGCACGTTTAATACGAAATCTCTTCTCGTTGAGGCAGTGCAAATGTTTGTTCGTTTCTGTGCTTTTGGTGTGTGCAGTGATGGTGTTGGTGGCACTCAAACTTCATCCGGATCTAGTCAAGGCTCCTTTTTACCATGATGTTTCAAGCAATGCTCTCACATCAAGAGGGAAATCAGAAACACCCTCAAGCAAAGAGACTGGTGATCTGCAATCTTCTAATGGAGACAGTGATTGGACCGATAGTGTTCAGTTCCTTCCTCACACCGAATCTTCAGTGATAAGCACAGATGGAGGTCAGCCTGTCAAGAATTATCAAGCCTTTGCAACGCAGAATTTGGAAAGTATAATTAATTCTGGGCCAATCTACTATCACCAGAAAGTCCCAAATTACATACCTGATAGTCCAGTTGCTAGAGGTATAAATAGTCAAATATGTTTTTTCTAGTCTGGTATTAATAGACCTTTTAACTAAATTTCTTTAGGTGATATATCTGCAGTGGAAACCCAAGGTTTTGTAAGACCTGTGGGTCAATTATTGCCATCAAATGTCTACTTATCTCAAGATTCAGCGTCAGTTACTCAAAAGGATAATCCGGTCTTCGTTCCAGATCGGCGACTCGTTCACTTTGATCTGAAAGGCGCCCCTCCTAAAATAGACTATTTGCAACAACTCATCCCCCTTATTGTGCAACTCGGAGGCACAGGACTTCTCATAGAGTATGAAGACATGTTTCCCTATGAAGGAGATTTAAAATCGATTTCGGCTTCTAATCACTATACTAGAGCAGAAGTAAGAACAAAGCAATAATTTGTATTTCTTTTATTTTGTCACTTAATCAATACGTACTTGCTGTCATTTTAGATTCGATCGTTGTTGAATGTAGCCGAAGCGTACAAATTAGAAGTGATACCACTCGTACAGACCTTTGGGCACTTGGAGTATGCCCTCAAGTTGCCTCAGTTTTCTCATTTGAGAGAAAATCCCGCTGTACCGCAGGCGGTGTGTCCATCACAAAATGAATCTTTTGTATTAATTCAGAATCTCGTCGATCAAGTACGTGAGCATTTGGCTCCTTTCCTAAATTTATTATTCACCCTCTTCTTTTTTTGTGTGCATTCTCTTGGAACAGATTATGTCAATGCACGAAGGAATCAAGTATCTGCATATCGGATGTGATGAAGTGTTTCACATGGCCGAGTGCGCAATCTGTTCCCTAAAGCCGAAGGATGATCTTTTCCTATCTCACGTTCACCGAGTGGCCTCCTACGTCAACAACAAGTATAAAGTCAAACCCATCATTTGGGACGATATGTTGAGACACATGACCGCTGCGACACTGGATGATGCCAAATTAGGAGATATAGTAGAACCTATGGTTTGGGTAATTGCAGAGAATAATTTGGTTAACTAATTGCAGAGAATACTCATGTTTAAATTCATTCAGGTCTACGCAGAAGATGTCTATCGATTTGCAGGGTCGTATGTTTTTGATCGATACGCCCAAGTTTTCCCATCGTTTTGGATATCCAGCTCATTCAAAGGCGCATTCGGAGAAACTCTGATAGTCCCCGACATTTCTCGACATTTGGAGAACAATCTCAACTGGTTAGACGTTGGACGGACGGAGAGTCCAAAGTTCCGGCAAGGACTCCGAGGCATAGCCATAACTGGATGGCAGCGTTACGACCACTTCAGTAATCTATGCGAATTGTTACCGGCATCCATCCCTTCTTTAGCTGTCAACTTGTTGACTACATCCAGAGGTGATTCCATTTTATTTTTGCATCTGTTAATTGCAAATTTCAACAGCTTCTTTTTCGGTCCCATAGGATATTACAATCAATCACTGGCGCCATCACTTTATAAAGCCTTATCTTGCCAAAAGGCTCCGCGATATGAAAAGATTCCTGATCTGCGGATAAGTCGATCTGATCGTTTCCTGCACGAAAAGATGACCATGTGTTTCTTTCCAGGTGCACCTTTCTTCAAAAGCACGGCCCGAATCCTCCGGCTCGAAAAAGAAGTAAGTTACTCCATAAAATTCAGAACTGAAAGAACCATTTATACTAACATTCGATTTTAATTCTAGATTGAAGAATATGTCATATTGACTACAAAGCGTAAGGGTTGGCTGACGGATTACAGCGTCCGGCACAACTACAGTAGCCCAGCTCGTATTGATGAGCTTTTGCGCGACTTGCCTTACCTGTCGGGCAGTCTCAACGCAGTAGCTAAACAGACAATGGACATACTGAAGAACATCTTTGACGTTCACACGATATCCGAGTGGATGGAACAAAAACTTTTGCCCCTCTTCGAGAAACTGGATCGTATCCAAATGGACGCAGCTACATTACGGTCACAAAAATATTGGCCTGTTCGCCCACTCAAATTATTTGATCGATGGCAGCAGTACGGCCTCCATTTTAACCATTTTTTCAACGTGAACGAAACGCAGTCCAGCACTCACCACTAAACACTCACGAATATTCGAAATAATAATCTGCAATACCGTACACTTTTTATTTTATTTAGCGAGGTCTTATCCCAAAGGACAGATGCCTCGTGTTCAACTTTTGACAAAAAGCATGGCATATACAAACATCTAAAGTTTTTCTGACTATGCTGTTATGTTCTGTTGCACGAAAAGGCTCTTCTCGCTGTGCACATCATTTTTTTCCATTCCCCGCTGTTTCCCATGATATTTTCTGGCCCATTTTCTGGTTAGAATTTTTTTACATATTAGTCGACAGTTTAATGCACTGTTCTTGATCGTTTACAATTTTGGTCGCTGACGGGTAGCACTCGGAACAAATTGATATTCCCCCATTTTTTGTTTGTTTTCGTACCTAATTAAACGGTTAATGGTGGTCACAGAAAAAGATAAATTTAATACATCAGCTAAACTCGATGATCAGGTCTTACAATTTGTATTCAGTCAGTTTTTACTATAGAGCCATTAATGCAAATAAGGGACTCTATTGAGCTGAGAGGGAAATATCCAAAACTTGCTTTCCACTTCTGAGGTGCATTTTGGGGAGGGGGAAAATAATGGGCTAAGAAAGGTTAGTCAAAAGGATTCGGAGGCATTGTCTTAACCAAAACGTAGGTAACGAACTTGAATTTTTGTTGTTATTTTAGCATTATTGGTATACAACACAAGGTTTTTAGCAGAACTTCCATCGATTGCCGCAAGTGTTGCAGAGAACGAAAGTCGTCATCGGCTCATCAGCGCTTCGTGTTTGGATCTGAGAAAAATGAAAAAGTACACGAGTTGTAATTTTTACGAACATTTTTTAAAACCAACGGTTATTATTGTACCTGATTGTAGGTGCAGTTGCGTTTTCCGCACTTTCCGCACTTGAGGAGATCGGTTTGTGTACCCTGAACTGTGGCCAGCTGAGCATCGTTGATGCTTTCTTTAGTAAACTTTTGGCGAATATCCTTCATATCATCAGAAGCCATTTCCTAAAATAATTTTAGATGATGAATACAATTTCATTTGAGTATACATTCGTCTGTGATATTCCAATCTCTAATAAAACGTAATCATCCTCAGTTGCTACTCACTTCAGAAGTCATATTCGAAAGACGAGCAGGGCTAACTTGACCACAGAGAAAATTGAGGCGCAAATTGGGGTTTCGGGCGTCCTTCAGATTAGAAACTCGACTTCTAACTCGGTTCTTGTATTTCATGTCTGTATTTCTACACTCTTTGTAAATGCATTCCTCCAGCATTTGGGCCAGGTACTCAGGATCACCTCCACCTATTTTTCAACAGTTGATGAATAAGTCAAAGTTATAAATTTAAGTGTGTGTACCATCTACAGCAACACCATCTCCTTTAATTGCAGCACACAACATCTCCCGGCATTTAAGCCTAACTGAGTCTGTGGTTGTTGATGGTAGGGCAGGAAATGAAGATTGGACACTGCTAGAGGAACCTTTTTTGTCTTTGGATGATTCTTTCGAAGGAGTCTCTTTTGGTGGTTCTTTGGTTTTTTCAGATACTTTCCCCTCCTCTTTTGTGCCTTCTTTTGGGTTAGCTGATCCTGAGTCAAAATTTCCAAACCAGGAAAGTAACGACAGTTTGGGAGTATAACAAAAAATTTAATAGTTACCAGGTAGGAGCTTCTTCCATTTCTTGATTAACGCTTTGGTGAGATTGTTGACTTCATCATTTTCACTTTTCTTGCGGATAGCATTGACAGTCATACCAATTCTAGTGCTAGTTAAAACAGCCAAATTAATTGGTAGATCTTTCAAAGCTTTCAAGTAATCCAACGCTTCATCTTGGCCCTGTAACGTCAAGTTAATATCGTACAACTTGAACCACAACGTGACGTATTAGATGAGCAAAATATGTTACCAGCTCTTCTTTCACAATCTTATCCAACTTCTTCTGAATACGTAGCACATCTTTTTCGCAATCCATAATGAATTAACGATTTCAAACGGTTGTGAAGATGAAAATTTTATCGTGATTTACGCGCGAAACGTGAGGACTTGTAGCCGCGTTGTTCTACAGCAATGGCAATAACACAACAGCTAAACAGCAGACGATCTTTCGATTTATTTTACGCGTCGTTATTTCCCATTTCTGTAGCACGGAAATTTAGACGTGGGACTTTTACGTTAGCTACTACTAAAAGTATAAGATTGCGTTCAGAAAATCTGCTAATTAACGAAATAAACGTTTATAAATCTGTATTGAATTTGTTTGAACGTCCAAAATTGTTTCATCGCGAGTAGTTCATAAATGCTTCAAATTGATTGTAATATTACCAAAATTTCTTAAAGTGTACGCTGGTCGCTGGAGTGGACTGCTGGCGTTAAATTTCTACTAGATGTGTTGACACACATTCTAAAGAAAATGCGTAGCGAGTCTAGCGGTTACCTTGAAAATTTTATTTTTAAAAATTACGTTATTTAAATTTTCAACGTTAATAATTCGCATACCCATTGGTACGGCACACTTATACTATGTTTGGTAAGCTCGGAAATTCAAGCTGAGGCTAAAATTCATTTTTTAGAATTAGGCTATAAGAAAAACGTTCATTCAATAAAAATTGCATTTTTAAAACTATTTTAGCTGGCCTTCAAGCTTGAGAACACATACAAGTGATACATTAACTTTGCCTTATAACGTCGTAACTATAAATATAAAAATTATGTTAAATTCTATATCAAAATTGCTGAGCTCAAGCTAAACTTTGGATTGTACAATGTCTAAAATTCTAATTTGACTGATCAGTCGTACAATATTCCACGTTACCACGTATGTTTGAAATTTACGCACAAATATTCTAAATTAAATAAAAATAGCTGTAGTTTAGGTGATCAGAAATGAAACAAAAGTCCTCAATCCTCATCCAATTCCTGCACAATGAAACTCAACATCAAAATCTGGAATGCAAAATTTTGCTTCTATTTTTCTTTTTTTAGAACAGGCACCATTACAGCACAATTAAAAGACTTGAAATTAGGAAACCAAGAATTTCTGTAAACATTGGAAGAGTGACATTGTATTATAGCTATGGAACGATGATGATGGTATAAAACCTCAGATTGGGTTCAGGATTTGATGTCTTGAAATTTTTCAAGCAGTAATTTCTTGTAGGCAACTTGATCAGACCATAGTTGAGCTGCTTGGCCATTCAGAGGGCTGTCATTGTTGGGATCTCCAAGCAGGCTTTGAATGGACAGAAGGATTGTCCTGACATCGTAGAGAGCAGACCATTTGTCCTTGAGTATGTCCAGGCAGATGTTACCATATGTGTCCACATTAGGATGGAAGCAAGGAGTGACAAACTTGACTGTTGGGGCAGTAAAAGGGTAGCCATTTGGAAAGGTGAGGCTAAGTTTATATATTAAACCATCATAAACCTAAAACACAAAGACATTAAGGTAAGTTACAAACTACAAAAGATGGTCTGAAGACTTACCGTTCCCTTTGGGCCAATGATTGTGCCAATCCATGAAAAAAATTCGTCACCGTTTGGGAAAGCAGAGATTCCTTTATCACCAGACATCATGAGTGTAAGAAGCTCTTGCTGCAATCTGCAAAAATGTACAAAGTTATTATAACATTAACTACTGAAGCCATTTTTTTCTGTTTTGTATGTTTCTCACCGTTTGCTGGTCGACTGGTGTTTCGTGGCCGACGCAGGCCCGTCCCCATCTTTCATCGCCGTACTATTGTTGGACCCGTTGACTGGATCAATATTTTGAGCCATATTGTAATATCAATAAAATTGTCGATACAGTATTATTAAGCAGCTAGGATAAAACTAATTGAGAAATTGAGAAAGAAGGAAGCTGGGCCAGGGGCAAGAGCAGCAGAAGGGGGACGTCGTTCGACCTTAAGCTTTTTTACAACTGACTTCGTGAGAGGGAGGTGTGTGCCAAAAAAAAATTTCAAACGGAAAGCTATTGCCAGATCTGAAATTTAAGTTTTATGAGATGATTTGGAAACCATTTACATTCATTTAAGATTATAATAATTTTTAAATACACAATAAATATTTCAAATCCATAATTTTTATTTTTTTAAAATTCGATTTACTTTACTTGCAGGGTTGTTCTACTTACGGCGCCCTCTATTATTGATTGGCTTGTTGCCTAGCAACCAAGAAAGATTCAAAACACTCGTTTTTTCATTTTCTGAAAAATTATCCGATACATTTCTGGAAAATGTTTTAAACATACTGATTCTTAAAAATGCAAATACGTCGAGCAAAGACTCTTCTACCTTATCAAGTGAGTGAGATTAAAAAAAAACCTTTATATTATTTTATAAATTCGTTGAATAAGGAAATGATTCTTCTAAAAAGGATGGCGCCGCCAAAACGTGTGGTATGTGTTGGTCGGTCAATGGCCAGAAATTAGCTGTGGCAACCGCAGAAAGAGTCGTGTTTCTTTTTGACGCCAATGGAGAGAAGAGAGACAAATTTTCGACTAAACCATCCGACTCCAAAGTTAGTAATAATATGAGAAATTGACTTGTTTAAATTGGTCAATCTGTACTCTCTTTTGTCCCTCGTTCAGTACGGCAAGAAAAGTTACAGCATCAAAGGAATAGCTTTTTCTCCCGACTCTACCAAAATCGCCATAGGACAGACGGATCAAATTGTCTTTGTCTACAAAATCGGTGATGATTGGTATTCAAATGTGGTTTTTAAATTTCGCGGCAAAATTTATATTCATTCACGCCGTTTTGGGGTTGCTGATGGCAGGGGGGATAAAAAAGTTATCTGTAATAAATTTGCTCAGGCGAGCTCTGTTACCTGCTTAATTTGGCCTAGCCAAGGGCCAATTATTCTCGGGTTGACTGACGGAAAAGTACGCGCTGCTCACATCAAAACCAACAAATCCCAGACACTCTACGCCACAGAGTCCTTTGTCGAAACACTAGTCTCCAAGTAGGGAATCTATATTTTTTAAGTTTTAATTAACTGCAAATCTACAATTGTTTAGTTTACTATAGTCAATCGGGAACCGGTTTTATCTCTGGACACGCTGACGGAACGATTGTTCGATTTTACGTGGCAGATGATGGCACTGCTCTTCCTCAGGTACTACCCAGATCATTTGTGATAAAATTAATTGTAAAAATCACCGTCTCGTGTACACACAGGGAAAAGTTGTGGTTCATGGAGTGGCTCCCACTGCTCTCGTGTGGGCTGGCCCGTTAATTTTAGCATCTGGATCGGACCAGAAGCTGATTTGTTACTCGGCCGAAGGAAGGCCACTTCAACAGTTTGATTACAGTCGAGTCAAGGACGAACACGAAATTACTGTGGCCGTGTCAAGCGGATGCGGTCAGATGGTCGCTCTAGGAAGTTTCGATAAGTATGCATTCATGATATAATAAAAATATAAGAGTTCGAGAAATCAATTCAATAATTTGATCCTGTTTCAAAAGGATTCGTATCCTGTCGTTCAATTCGAGGAAGAGACAATGGGAAGAAAGCGCAATCAAGGAGATCAAAAACATGTACACGGTGACGTGTTTGGCATGGCGAACCGATTCGCTTTATCTGGTCTCCTCTTCTCTTTGCGGCGGAGTGGAACTCTTGGAAACCGTCGCCAAGTATTCATAATCCATTTTTCATTTTCAATCTGTTACTATTGTGTTTAATAATTATCGACGCACGCAGGAGAACTTTATGGAATGGTCGAGTGGAGATCATTTACATTTCATCTAGTCAAGTAGTCATCAAATCCGTACCGGAAGAAGGTGTTCCTTTTTTCCATCCGGTAGTCATCCGCACGCATCCCGGCCTGGAAATCGAAACGGTATCAATAAGATTTTAATTCGAAAACGTTACGCATTATCATCATAAAGTATACTATTTCAGGTTAGAATCATGGGCAGAGAAAATTACGCCGTGGCTCGTACTGATCGGACGCTTATCGTCGCCGACTTGAAACGAGGACTCGTTAGCGAAGTGTCGTGGAAGGAACCGGAAGTCGTTCAGGTTTACGGAATGAAAATTAAGAAATATTCCGGAAATTCCTTTGACATTCTTTTTCTTCTTCTCCCCGTTGCAGGATGGAAATAAAACGAAATTCCATTTTGACACTCCGCACGCCTGCATGGTTTTCTCACGGGGTGAACTCACGCTGATAGAATACGGTGTCAACGCCATTTTGGAACGTTTGAGGTTTCTCTCATTTCCAATGATTTTGTCAATAATTATTATTTACAATTGAAATTTCTTAGGATGGAATTTATGAATCCGCATCTGATCAGCGTCCGCATAAACGAGCGCCACCGTAAAGAGGGGGATAACGTGAAACGATTGGCTTATCTACTGGACTTGAAAACTATCGGCATCAGTAATTCCTGCCTCACACAAAAAACTTCTTTTTATCAATGAAATGTTAATTCAATTTTTGAAGGTGATTTGGTGACCGGCCATTCGTTGGGTCACATCTCGCACGAATCGAAAATCGATTGGCTTGAAATGAACGAGACGGGCCGAAAGTTGCTGTTTCGCGATCAGAAATTGCGGCTCTACATGGTCGATCTGGCCACCTCGACCAAAACGCTCTTGCTCAGTTCGTGTCTCTTTGTGGAGTGGGTGACGGGCAGTGACGTCATCGTCGCCCAAAGTCCATCCTTGCTCCACGTTTGGTATCACGCCGAGAGCAGCGACAAGGTCCAGACCATCGACATCCGCGGCGAAGTGCTGGACATTGTCAAAGAGGCGGGCGGAAGGACAGTTGTCCGCGTCCAGGACGGAACCATCATCAACGAAATCGCCCTGGACGATCAGCTGATTGAATTTGGGACGGCCATCGAGGACGGCGATCTGGTCCGGGCTCTGTCCTACCTGGAGCGACTCGATTCCCATTCGCCCGGCTCTGCCAAGGGACTCTGGGCCACTTTGGCTCGCATCAGCCTCGAAGCAGTCGAATTGCGCATCGCCAGCCGCTGCTTCGCCGCTCTCGGAGACATCGCCAAAGTTCGTTTTCTGATGGAAACGGTGCGAGCCTCTGAGGAAGTCGCTAAAACAATCAGTAATTAAATTTTTTAAAATTAACATTTCTAAATTCGTTTGAGTTGATTTAACTGATTCTATTCCAGAGGGCGATGGATTCAGCTCGCCACTGGTTCAAGCCCGAATGGCCATTTTCCAACGAGATTTAGCCACAGCTGAGCGGATTTACATCGATCAAGGCAGTCCGGATGACGCTGTGCGGATGTACCGCCAATTACTCCAATGGGAGGACGCCCTTCGAGTAGCGGAGACTTATAATCTTTCAGACAGACATCAAATCAGGTGAAATGTAAAAGAAAAATGTTATTTGTATTACAGTTTTTCATTTAAAATTTTGACATTTAGGCAAGACTACCTGCAATGGCTGCAAACAACTTATCAGGAATCGGCAGCTGCCGAAGTCTATGAGCGATTGGGAGACTACCCATCGGCCGTCAACATGTGCCTCAAAGCCGGCCTTCCTTCCAAGGCGGCCAAGTAAAAAATCATAATTCGGGTTATAAGAGGAACGATCAACTTAATCCAATAGCTCCTTTATTGATTATAACAGACTGATGCTGCACAGAGAGGAGCTCTTATCCGACGCGGAGGCGGTTCATCAAGTGGTGACGGCTTTGCAGCGTTGCAACATGTACGTCCAGGTGGGCGAGGTTTACCAGGCGACCGGCAAAGCGGACAGAGCCCTGGAATTCTACCGCAAAGGTCATTCCTACGCCAAAGCCATTGATTTAGCCCGCCATTCTTTCCCCGGAGAAGTGATCTTGCTGGAAGAGTTGTGGGGCGATCATCTCATGACCACCCATCGACCGGAACAAGCCATAGCTCACTACATCGAAGCCGGGAAGATGACGACAGCCCTCAGGGCGGCCATCGACGCTCGCCAATGGGAGAAAGCCGCCGATATTTTGGAAGTCGTCGGCGAATCCAACGTCGAACCGGAACACTTTCAAATGCTCGGCCGCTATTACGCCACCACTCGAGCCTACGAGAAAGCTGAAAAGTTTTTCATCAGAGGCAATCTGCCCATGGAAGTCGTCCAAATGTACATTTCTGCTGGTAAGAACAGTATTAGCATGATGGGAAAATAATGAAATAACTTTTGATGAATTGATTAGGTCATTGGAGCAGGGCGTATGAGGCGGCCAAACATTCGTTACCGGCGGCCGAAATGAAACGACTTTTCACGGACGAAGGTCAGGCGCTGGTGAAGGCCGGCCGTTTGCGGGATGCCGAGCAACTCTACGTCGCCGCCCAGTTGATCGATTTGGCCGTCGAAATGTACCGCTCCACCAAGAACTACGATCAACTCGTCCGTCTGATTAGCAACCACCAGCCGGACCAGTTGTTTCGCTACCACTTGGACATTGCTCGACAGCTGCAGGCCGATGGAAACCGGAAATCCGCCGAGAAACATTTTATCGCGGTAATTATGACATGTTCAAATGAGAAATTTGCCCTATGTTATGTCGAAATCATTTTTTTTTATTAGGCCAATCATTGGAAAGATGCTGTAACCATGTACAGAGATTGTGGCCTATGGGAGGATGCCTTCCGGGTAGCCCAAGCCAAGGGAAGTGCCAAAGAAGCTGCTGCACTGGCCCTGGAATGGGCTGTGAGCGTAGGTCCGGAAGTGGGCGGCAAATTATTATTACGCCACGGAATGGCAGAAGAATGCATCGCTTTGGCATGCGACCAAGAAATGGTATAAAATGCACGTCAGCAACCTCTAAAATTCAATAAATAATTATTATTTTCCATTTGAATTCAAATGAATTAGTTTGAATTTGCCGTGAGCATGGCGCAAACTGTAGCGCCGCATAAACTGAAAGCAGTTCAACGCCAATTGGCTGTCCACTTGCAAGCTTCCGATCACTGGAAGGAAGCGGAAGAAGCTTTTGTCAAGGTTTTAATTTAAATAAATCTGTTGCTTATAGTTGGGAAATAATTGAAAATCAAATATTGAAACCAGGCGGGAGCGGTTCGGGAAGCTATTGACATGCATTTAAGTCGAGGAGATTGGTTGGCAGCCGAACAATTAGCCGAACAACACGACCCGGAAGCGCTGAATCAGATCCTGATTTCAAGGGCTCAGGCCTCACTGGAGGCTGGCGATTTCCAGCAATACGAAACTTTAATTTTACGAGCCCAGCAGCCGCTTCTCTTATTGCAGGGCTACAAGGAGAGAGGAAGGTGGCAAGATGCTCTGCGGGTGGCCAAAGAATATTTACCCAATCGTCTGGCCGCCCTGCAGGACGAATACGACCATTACGTCACCAAGACCCAGGGTGTCAACGCAGTTAGTCTGATGACCCAGGCTCGTGACTGGGAGCAACAAGGCGAATTCTCTCGCGCCGTCGATTGCTACTTCAAGGTAGTAATTATTAGCTTAATTAATGAATTCTAATTTTGATTGAAATGACATCACTATTTCTGGCCACAGATTACTATAGCGATGGTCAACGAGCCTGGGAAACTGATTGCTCTTTGGAACAAGGCATCAGAGTTGGCTGTCAAGTTCCTGGATGAAGACAAGGCCGTGGTCCTAGTGCGTAATGCGGCCCGTCAATTGAAAGAGATTGGCCAGCCGGCAGCTGCCGCCCAACTCTATCTAAGCGTCGACAGCGTCCGCGACGCCGTCGACATTCTGATGGAGGCTCGAGACTGGACACGAGCGCGGAAAATCGCCCAGGAACTCGAGCCGGACTACTATCCTCGCGTTGAAACGGCATACCGTGAATGGCTGCGCTCGGAAGGAAAAGCCGATCAACTGGCCGATGTCGATTTGGGCGGGGCCCTGGAAATGCTGGCCAGTCAGGGACAATGGGATCAAGTTCTTCAGAAAGCCCAGAAACATGGACCTGAATTACTAAACAAGTTAACGACGAATTGATTGATTTCCAATAGGATATTTTTTTGACAACAAATTCATTGCTCGTTTTTGTATAGGTATGTGGCCATCTATTCCACCGAACTAATCAAGCAGCAACGCAGCTCAGTCGCCCTGGAATTATTCATCAAGTACGGGGCACCGGCCAAACCCCAAAATTTGAATATCTACCGACATCTTGCAACTGAAATTTTACTCGAAGATAAAAACGACATTAAATCGCTGATTGGTTTACGAAACATTTTTCACAGTCTGGTATTTAAAAAATTTAAACAAAACCATCTACGAAATGTTTTTTTTTTTTTTTTTTGTTTATTTAAATTTTATTTTCCAAACAGGTGAAGGAAGTGACATCACCGACCATCAACATGGAATTCGAGCGCTTCTTACGACTCTTCCATTACATGGTGATCAGCAACGTGTGTCAAAATGTCGGAGGGCTTGAAGTCGTCGCCACCAAAGCTAGCATTTCATTGCTCCGCTATGCGGATCTCATTCCGGCTGACCGAGCCTTTTACGAGGCCGGAACCAACGCCAAGGTGTCTATCAATTTACTATATATACATGAGACGTTTTGAATATCTTGACATTTTTTTTTAAAACAGGCCGTAGGCTGGGACAATTTGGCGTTTGTTCTGCTCAATCGCTATTTGGATATCGCTGATATGATTGAAGAGAACGGCGACAGTGCCGATGCTACCTTGCTGGATAATGCGGATTTCGAACAGACGGACGTCCCTTACGACACACTCTGCATACCTGTCAAGCCGTGCGTGAGCGGTCTACTTAAAGAGATAGCAAAAGAGTGGGTATTGGCCGTCTCACTTGATCAGCACATCGAACAGGTTCGTTTCGAGGTTTCTTATATTACGCGGGACGAAAATATGTCAGGAATGTTTTATAAATAATTATAGCAATTGCCACTGGATGAGCGTGGAGTTTACGAAGCCTGTCTTGTCAACTGGAAGAGGTCGTCCGATCCGCCTGCTACTCCGTGCGTTCTGACGGGCTATCCGGTGCTGAAACAGCCGGTCAAATTCCCGGCCCAAGGCAAAGAAACAAACCGAGAAGATTGGAACCGTTTTCTTGTGGCAGTTAAACGTTGGCCGGACAATCGCCAACTTCACGAAACGCTTGATTTTATCGAAAAATGGTGCAACGGCCTCCCTTCGGTTACATCTCAATTTGCTTTCTGATTTTATTGATAGATTCACACGTTTATCTTTATGATGATGAGGGCATTAATCGATTTCAAATCATCGGCTTTTAAGTGAATTTAAATCACAGTTAACGCGTATTGTCATGGCAAGCCTATTGTAGAATAATAAACAGTAATTCTAATTGGCACGCTGTTGGTTGAATTTTAATTGATTATAGGAGAGTAAGTGCATAGTGTCAATTTAAAATTCAATCATCTTTATATAAATGACAACCGCCTAGCCTATATAGAGTCGTCTAACGTCCGAAGTTGCCAGTTCGATGAAATTGTGAAAAATCGATTTGACACGAACCAGCATGGTAGAAGAGGGGATGGTATGTTCACGCACTAGACATTTCCCAGAAGGCTAGATCCTCGGTTTTTCAGGCTTTTTTCAAAGTCCTTTGCCACGATGTATGGTGCTGCCGCCAAGCGTAGCGTTACCGAATCGTGTTTTCTTGAATTGTGCTTCCTAATAGGGGTTATGAATAGCTTTTATTGAAGATTTGTAAGCAATTGATAGCCCAGTTGGACAAGCGACGAGTTCCCATGTGAGACGGCGTTGATTCAAACCAGAACTAATATTTTTTGTTTATTTTCCTTTTTTTCTATATTTTTAAAGCGAAATTTATGGAATACCTAGATTCTGTAAAAAATCCGAGTTTTTTCACATTTTTTAAAACAAAATCTAATTTTTTTTCTTTCGCAAGGACTTAGAAAAAAAAACGTGTTCAGACATAGTTCTGGAGAAAATCCGCTTGGTGTCACTACCATTCATCGTGGCAACCTGGGATCGAGACTTGTGGAAAATTTCTAGTGCGTGAACATACTATCCCCTCTTCTACCATGGAACTAGTAACAGTTCTTGCATGGCGGCTTATGGAATTCTGCCCGATTTAGTTTTAGTTTTTAATTTTCCCATTTCATTCGTCTTCAGTTGCTATTTAAAAGCGGAATATCCAGGATTGGGACTATCGTTCCAATATTCGATGAAAACGTCATCGTAGATAGTTTTTTAAAATTTCCCGATTATCGGCCGATACATTTTAAAATTGTCATCGATCGATAACCGGAAAACTATCGATCGATGAAATAGCCGATACCGATAGTTTTTTTTTCAATTTACGAGTAGCAGACATAAAATTAGTTAGTATACAGTACCCACCACAGGTATTGGATCACCCCGGTCCAAAAAAGGCGTTTTAACCCGCGCCTAACGGCCTAACGGTGTCTCGCGAGAGGTTTTTTTTTAAATACTTAGATTGGTCGTACGACGGTTATTTTTTTCTTGCAGAAAGATAAAGAAGTATTCTTCATCTTTCTGATTTTTAATTTTAAAAAAGTGTTAAGGTTATGTATTTAAATTCATCGATCATAAATATTGGATCACCCCAAAATTAATATCTGGAAAAATTGGTTGATAGCATGCCCCGGCGTCTTCAAGCTGTATTCGATAAGGAAGGAGGATGGACAGAATTTTGAAATATCTTTGAAAATTACGCCAGAAATTTCTTTTTGGTGTTTTTTATGCTTTGCGCTTAACCACGTTTAATTTTTTGCTCATCCAGAAATAATTGCGGCTCAAGAGGAAGAAACTTTTAATGAAATTAACGAGACTTTTGATTTGTCAACATTAAACGAGCAGGATGCTATTTCTATAAAAATGAATGTTGACATTCCACCTCCCTTTCCCCCACCAATAGCATTTACTCTTTCGCTTTCAGAAGAAACAATTAAAAACATGTTGTTAAAGTATTCTAACGCGGCTATTTCTTCAAATATTCAAGATCCTGTTTTGTTAGCTTGATCAAGGGGAATTAGAGATCACCTTTAGAAATGATTTTTTTATGTTTGACTTCTAAATTTATTGTTATTTTCTTATTTTAAAATGACTATGACTTTGGCCGTAATTTTTATTTGTCATAATTTATCAGTCAATATTATCATTATTTCTATGTTGAGACAAATAAACTGTATTTAGTGTTCAATAGGGTTTTACGTATAGACAGAATCGACGGCAGATGGCGCTTGGATGAAGTGCTCGGTTATTGAACCATCCGGTTATAGAACCACGCACAGGCCGGTTCTATAAGTGGACCAGCATTGTAATGGATTTAAACGTTAATCAAATAATTCTCGCTACTTATTGAGACTGGAAAGCGTCACCATTAATATTAAATGTCCAAATACTAACTATTTTCTTACCTACGGCTAGAACAACCACTCCTCCATTTGCTATTTCCGTTCCTTCAAAAAGAAAAATCAATTACGGTATCGTCCAACTCACAGGCTGTTTCTTTAAACACTTTGAATGTAAAAAAACAAACAAAAAACAATGAACAGTACAAATACAAATCATGAAAAATTTCAGTAGCTTAATACTTAGAAAGGCTCCCTATAACAATAACCTTGAAAAAGTATTCCTGGCTGTGTAGGAACAGTCGTTCAACGTTGTATTAATCATATTTTCTTCTAAATCATTGTTTTCTCGTGTCAGCACCGAGGTGTGTTGACATAACCGCCCATAAGGTACTGCTTTGCTTCCTAGTAGGAATGGGACAGTGTTGGGTCTGAATTCTGAATGGAAAAGTACAAGAGAAAAAAATAATAGTAATAATCATAAAAACGACTAAAAATTTCTAGTTTCTAGAATACTAATTTAATGAATAGCATTACTCAAGCCAGGAGTGAAGCTAAAATGACACCGAAGACTGTCATACACTGATGAAAGCCCAAAAACCAATTAAGCCAGGCAAAAATGAATGCTTAGGCAAAATCAACTTACCAAAATTGTTCGAACTCAGTATCTTGGTCTTTCAAAACTATGACAGCTGCATTTTCATCAGGATGACGTCCATTCAACAAATTTATGTTAATGCACAATATTATAGAGGATTGAATACCAAGTAGTCTTCGTACATACAAACTTATCACCTCAATATTCATAGATCACATTTAAGATTCTTCTTTCTTGTCATGATTGTACGAAGTTCCACTGTTCTTAACTCAACGTTTCTCGTACTGAAATCGTATTTGATTCGCGTCTGTCAGGCAGCAACCATGTTGAAGGTCGTCTTAACATCGAGTTCATTATGCGGATGCCACCTTCAGCTAGGTATATAGTAGGGAATCTATTCCAACCAACTCGGTTTGGAACCGCGCCGTTTCTTACCGGCTTTCTTTTTTTTGTTTAGGGCAAATAAGTTTGATAAAATAGGATGAAAAAAGTGTGGTATTACTGGCAAATCTGAATGGCATATAGGCACAAAGTCGGCAAAGCTAAAGACGTACAGTGGTCCAGAATCGAATATTTACATCGGTCTTCAAAATTGATTGCTTCAAAACAGGTATTTAACAAAATTTTGTTTAATTTTGTTTGTTTGTTTTTGTTTTGTGGGTTTCTTTTGAAAAAGCTTAAAGAATTTAAGTTTAGAGAAAAATTAGGGGTTGATTGAAATAATGCTAGTTTCCATTTGACTAATTCAGTTTCCTTTTCTTGCATAGCTGCCCCCCTTTTAGCTTGTAGGATGCTATTTCCTTTGAACTTCCATTTGGATGCAGACTAAATTTAGTCTGGGATTTACAATTCTGGTTATATAGATTTATCTTATATCTTTCTTTTGACTTACTAAGTCGACATGAAGGTTATATTCTTCTGAAAACATATCAAGTTTAACTTCAACCGTTTCCTCTGATATTTTTTCAACACAGTTTGTATGGATTATTTCCAGCTCAACGAACTGATTGTGTCCATTCTAGCTTTGTATTCGTCTTTCAGAAACGGATCGTGAAGTCTTTGTAGGTATATTTTCTTTAAAACAAAATTTGTTGGGCCAAAAAATTCATCCAATCCAGGTTCCTTTAACACCAGTCTTCTGGCATAAATCAGATTAGGTTAGGTTAGGTTGCGATTAATTATTTAATCAAGGGTTGTAACCTCCCTCTTTGTAGTTCTCAACATTATGAATGGCATTACAGCAAAAGGTGTAGGCAGGAGAGTCGCCAATTCTAAGTTCCCTGGGTATTTCTCTATCAATACTTTGTTGTTCGCACAAACCCTCTGCATCTTCTCGTATATTGTGCAATAGAAACACACGTGAGCCGGTTTTTTTTACATAATCTTGAATGATAAACAATTGATCAACTGTAAAAACCATTTTGATTAGATGAGAGTGTGAAGTCTAGCTTGTAACTGTTTTAATATTAATCAGGGGGCAGAGGGGAATAGAATTTATCATATCTGCTGCGATTATTAATTAACACTTCACACAACAATTTTTGTTTTCCTTTGATTCTAATAGTAAAAATTTTGTTTTAGGTGCTGTAAATTTATAAAAAGAATGTTAAAAGACGAAAGAATTGAAAACAATTTATAAATGGAGCATTATACTTGGAGGCGAAAAATATTTCGATGGAATCAGTGGGTACCACCATAACTTCATACCACAGCAAGTGACTTTTATTTTTTAATGTCAATCAATTTTGGAAATTAAGTTTTTTCGTAAGGCTATAAAAAAATTAATGTAACGGTGACTAATGAGATCCACTTGTCTCAGCGATGGAAATCAAAAACACAATTTTAGCTAACAGCGTCAACGAGGTTTGATTGTTCATAACTTTCCTTATTCATGTCTCAACTTTTATTACGTTGTATTACAGCAAGATTTTAGGATATGGGCGGAGAACTTGGATTTACCGAAAAGCAAGAAGCTTCACACACGAACTTTGTTCATTTGAAAGGGCCAGTCAAGGTTTTTGACAGGAACAATTGGATACATGTTGCTAGCGGTATTATTAATGAAGTGTGCATAACTGCCATGTTCCAACAAAGAATTCTTCTCAATGGTAATAGTAACATCAAGAGAAATATAAGTCTTCTTTGATACAGTGACTGTTGTTATTAATATCTCTGCGCTTTTTTTCTTTGAAACTTGAAGTAGACTCTGATAACGATAAAGAAAATAAAGATTTTTGGTTTTTAACTAGGCTAGGGTAATTTTTTACGGGGATCATTTTTTCAAGAGGTTTGTCACCTCGAAAATACCCTATCATCGTTATATGGCTTGAAAGTTTAATAGTTCTACTCATATTGTCGAAGCGATGCGATAAGTAGTTGTATAAGATATCGGTCAAAACGGCGTAGCAACTATGTACACAGCAAATTCTATTCTTATCATTAGAATATGACTGGCACAAAGAAAATAAAATCATCTCAAATCAATGAACTAGATGGTTTCATTCTCTGCACATGTCAAACTTTTTGTATGTTTATATCAATTTTCATGACATAAAATTAAGTGAAAAGAACGTTTATTAAATAACAAGCAGTTAATATTTATCTAGAAATCTGACAAATAAAAAATTGCATTCTTTTTAATTTGTCGTTTTTCAGCGCTTGTCAGTCGTTTGTTTATTCCGGCTTATCATTGTTATTTGTCAACAACAAGTTTGAATTTGCAACCCTGGGATTCTTAACAAACTTCCTCGCATTTTGTTTTATTTTCTTCTATATTTCACATAGGTGAGAACAATTACACTTTAGTTAATCTTCAATCATTGCATTTTTTCACATTCAATCTGCACAAGAATATCAATTTTAAATGTGTTTAAGTCCTTAGTTCGTTGTTTGACAAGTTTTCCGAAGATTTACCGAAATTTTTGTTGTTGAAGTCAATGATGTCAACATCAGGCTAGTTTGATTAAAATAACACTACTTGAATTGTGCAATTTTAGCAATGGTGGATGTTGCTCCAGCCCGTGGTCGTGGAGGTTATGGTGGACATGGGGGAAGGAATGGGTTCTCTTCAACAATTCGACCGTCTGGTCCGCGATGGCAAGATTCGCAGTTTAGAGGAGATCTACCTTCTCTCTCTCCCCATCAAGACGAGCAAAATTAGTTTTGAACTTGTTTGAACTAACACCAATGGACAGTTTGTATTTACAAGGGTTTGGAATCATCGATTGTTTCCTTGGAAGTGCCCTTGAGGTTTAGAAAATCATGCCTACCCAGAGGCAAACCAGAGTTGGTCAGTGTACTTGCTTTAAACAGGCTGTTGTTGGTTAGATCACATGAAGTAAACCTGTTTGGCAAATATGTAATGTTTTGTTGTTCCATAGCTATTGGTGACTGCAAAGGCCACATTGGTCTTGCAAACAAGTGCTCTAAGGAAGTCGCCACTGCCATTCGTGGAGCAATCATCATGGCCAATCTTTCTGTTGTACCCGTTCGTCGTGGTTACTGGGGTAACAAGATCGGTAAACCCCATACCGTCCCTTGCAAAATTACTGGCAAGTGCGGCTCCGTCTTGGTACGTTTGATCCCAGGCCTTTGCGGTTCTGGTATCGTCTCAGCACCTGTCCCCAAGAAGCTTTTGCAAATTGCTGGTATTGAGGATTGCTACACTGCTGCTCGTGGTAGCACTGGCACCCTTGGCAACTTCGGTAACTTAAATATTCGATGAATTTACGTTAACTTATTGCTTTTGGTTGTTAAACGTTTCGCTTTCTCCCTTCCAGCCAAGGCAACTTACGCTGCCATCGCCAAGACGTACGCCTACTTGACACCTGATTTGTGGACCGAGACTATTTTCAACAGCTCTTCGTTCCAGGAACACAGCGACTATTTTATGAAGAATCATCGTCCCATTGGTACTCAACGTCAAAAAGCTAAAGCCTATTAAAAAAACTTAAAAATTTGAAATGTTGGCACCAAATCGCTGAACACCGAATACTCGTGACATGAAATTACTGCTCATTTTACATTCACTTAATAGTTAGTTAGTGGGCTGATAAGTTCGTGTAAACACTGTTGTTAAATGTGTGCATGAAGCTGCTGAAAATTATAACTTGAATGCCGGACTAAAGAGACAACGATTTTAATAGAAGTGAGAAGATGGGATGAAATCGAGCTTCTTTGCACATAGCATTTAGTATAACGTGTTACATTTGTAGTGGCTAAGCTTTTTCCTAGAAAAGGATCGTTGTTTCGTACATAACCGATTTGTTGATTATTCTATCTCTTGTCAAAGTTGGCTATGTGGTAATGGAAATGTAAGTTTCGCTAACTATAAAATATTTTTTAAAATAATTATCTGCAGGCATATAATACTTCTTCGGATGTACCGGTGCAGAAATGACGACCAAGATTTGCAGCTTGCTTTTTCAGCAATTCTTTGACAATTTAGAAACCAAAAACAATTATTCCTTTAATTTCAAATAGAAAAATCACATCAAATTGTTGAGGAGACATTCCACGGATTGTGTGAACACGGGGTTTCTGAAACCGATGATTGTCTGCTCGACGACAGAAACGTGTGTGTGACGTTTTGATCAAGATATTGAAACTTGAGTATTCACTTCTTTCTGATCTCTCTCTGAAGTGTTTGTTTTATACGAGTGCTTAACTGAATACAAGAAAGTAAGTTATTCTCGCTCACATGTTAACTGTTTTAATTCAATGGCTAACTAGATATGTGATTAATGTGGCCGCTCATACTCTAACAGGTTATGGGCCCAGAAGTGACGGTTATTTGTTATAATCATACTCTAAAATGGCTATCAATTTCTTATTAGAAGTGATTAAACACCACAAGGTTTGTTTGCCAAAAACTTTACTACTTGGAAAAACAACATGGAGATGATGTTCTATCCAAAGAATTTGAAATCTATCGTTGAGGTAAACCCCCAATTCAGAATAAATTGGAAGAGAATAAAGCATTCTAACACTACATTCCTATTCTTTGTCGATATCTGTAGGGTGAGCATCTAATGCCAGTCGAAGAATTTGAAGAGAATGTAGCAAACCCTATGCTTGCCAATGGTGACGAGAAAGAAGATTGGAAAATGAGAGATTACCATGCAAGATTCCTCATCTTTAATAGCTGCGATGAAGTTAGAAAAATTGCACTACTTAACAGCAGAACCAGGACTGTGGAAAATACTAGAGACACAGTATTTACAGCGTGCTGCTGATAATAAGCATATGTTGCATATAGATTTTCTCAATCTTCGACCAACATCCAGTCAGGACATTATGATCCACGTCACAGCAATAGAATCGATGGCTACAGAATTAAACGATCTTGGTCTGAACATAACCGAACATGATAACTTTATTACCACAATCATGTGTAGTCTTCCTGCCAGATTTGGATTTCTATCTTCATGGGATAACGTACCAAACAACGAATGAACTATGGACTCTCTCCGAGCAAGAACCGTTTCTGAGCAACGACGCATTGAAGTAAGAAGAGAAAAGTCACACTCCTTCTACTCGAGAAGAAAACAATGCTCTTCAAGCATTGATTCAAAAAGGAAAATTCAATCGTGGATTTCGAGGTGGTCGAAGTCGTAATAATGGACCACCACGAGATTTGGTTAATAGAGAACTACGAATTTGAATGTCGAAAACGGATTGAAGATCAAGGTGAGAAGCAACCCTCTTTGCCAAAATGAACGTACAACGATGGAGAAGGAAGGCTCTCAACGACGAGTTGATTTATCCCTCATTTCCGTTTGCTGTTTGTCAGCAGTTGAACTTGATGCTATTGTTCTAGACCCTGGAGCAACTAGATTCTTCGTGGAACTTAGTGACATCTCACCTGGCAGTTGGCCGATTAATGACATTGGTGGTAAACTTCTTCATGCGGTGGGAATTGGAACAATCAAGTTGACCACGTGTGTAAATGGAGCCAATTTGAACGGAGAATTGAAGAACGTTTTATACGTTCCTGGACTGGAGGTGACCCTGATTTCGATTGCTTGCCTTTCCATCGGTGAATATACTGTTTCCTTCAGTGGTGTGAATGCCATTGTTGAACGAGATAAAATAATCACCATGACAGCTTCACGATCTGGTGAAATCCTCTACAAAGTCGATGCTGTAGTCATCACTCATCAAGATTCAGTTTTAGCTGCCGCCACTTGTCAAACCACTCTAAATATATGGCATGAACGCCTTGGCCATGCAAATAGAAGAATCATCAAGCGAATGGCTTCTGAAATGGGAGTCTTGGGAATGCTGATTACTCCAGGATCTCCTTCATTGAATGAGTGCTGTCATGGCTGCCAAGTAGGAAAAATGCACAAGCAACCGTTCATCAAGAGCACCACCATTTACGAAAATGTCGTAGATTGTATTGTATCGGACCTCGTTGGCCCGATGGAAGTTGACTCAGTTAGAGGTGCCCGGTATTATGTTCTGTTCAAGGACGTGTACAGAAAATACAATACTGTGTATTTTCTCAAGCATAAATCGGAGATTGCTGACTGCTTCCTCGATTTTGTGAAGACTGTGTTCACCGCCACTGGCCGCCACGTCCAACTTCTGAGAGGTGATGGTAAAACAGAACACATCAACAACTATCTGAAAAATCAACTGAGTTTGTTGGGGATACAACTACAAACCAGCGTGACGTATACCCCCGAACAAAATGGCATAGCTGAACGTGATCATCGGTCTAAAGTCGAATCAGCTAGGAGCCAAATACACGAGAAAGGTGTCCCGCTTAAATTGTGGGCTGAGGCCATTAACTACTCCGTGTATGTTTTGAACCGGACCATTTCGAAATCAGAAATTATTACTCCCTATCAACGTTGGTTTGGAAAATCACCTGACATTCCGAATCTTCACGTTTTTGGATCGGTGCCCTATTTTTTTACGCCTGATGTTCTACGTCATAAACTCGACCCTAAGGCTACAAAAGGCATCTACGTTGGAGAAAGTGAAGAACAGAAGGCGAGTCGTGTATTTGTTGAAGCGACTGGACGCACTCACATCTCATGACATAATAAAGTATATGATTGGCCGGCGTCTCCTTTGCCCATTCCAACACCACTTTCAACACACAGTATACCTCTGACCAATGTTGAAACTCCTGATGCAGTTGATATCGGTACACCTAAAAATTCTCTTGTCATCCCCCCACCAGTGGTTCGTCCTGTTGCTCAACGGGTTCGAAAATCTCTTCGTGGTCTGGTCGATAAGAAGATGTTTCCAATTGAAATGACAGGTGCCTGTGCCGTTCATCTTTCTCCTTCATTATCCATTTCGGCGCTTATCTCTACGGCTTTCAAGGCCACTTCTTTATTTTACGAACCAAAGACTTTCACCGAAGCCATGAGTGGCACTGAGGGTGATTTATGGCGCCCAGCTGCTGATTATGAAATGGCAGCCCACATGGCAGCAAATTTGCAGACATCAGCTTACGATGCCCTCTCAGCCGATCTATTAGATTCGCCAATTATTCTTCCTACTCATTTAAGGTGAAATATTTTTTGGGTTTGCAAAGCTATTACTGAAAATTTGTTTTCCTTAGGTGTTCCTCACACACATTGAACTTGATTGCTAGTGTTGACATAGAACTCTCAAATTTTGATAATAAGTCTTTTCCAAAACGAAATGCCCTTCGTCAAGCTTTGTCCAAAATGACTGCTCTTTGTAACAAAATTGGCGGATCAATCAGTTCAGCTGAAAAGTAAAAGAAGTATTTGGTATTGCCCTACCAACACCGTGTCCTACTCGATGGAACTCTCTGTATGATGGACGCAGCAGGCACTGTATTTCGTTCACTTGGCATTCCAGTTCTTACGAAAGACGACTTGGACTTATTGATCGAGTACATGCACTGCGTTAAGCCATTAGCTGCGACTTTAGATATTTTTCAAGGAGAAAAAGGCTGCTTTCTCGGAAAAGGAGTTGTTCTGCCTTTGCTTACAAAGCTCAAGAAGCAATTGAACCAAAGAGTATTTCCAAATCTTGGGCCTCTACGTGACAAAATTTTGTCGAGAATTCAGGATAGGTATGAAAGTTGTAACATTATCAGTGTACTTTATATATGGAGCAGAATTTTCCTTTTCAGGTTTGATCATCTGTTTCTTGATAATTCCTACCCAATTGCAGCCTGCACACATCCGTTTTTTTTAACTAATTGGATTGAAGACTCGAAACAAAAAGAAGATGTCGTTACCAAGCTTAAGTTGTTATTAAGTGATGCTGATTCACCACTATCTGAAAAAAGTGCTAGTTCTACAGAGGACTTTTTAAGCTTCGCATCAAATAACCCCACTTTGAAGCCAAATGAGGTGGATTATTTTTTAGATGACAAAGATGTAAGCATGGAGATGCTTAATAGGTATCCTCAAATTAAGAACATTTTTATAAAACACAATACTGCCATTCCAACTAGTTCTCCCGTAGAGAGCCTCTTTAGTCAGGCTGCCCTCATACTTACAGTTAGACGGAACAAATTATCTGATAGCTTTCTCGAAATTCTTATTCTTTTACAAATTGCCCTTGGTGTATAATCAATGTTCGAAAATTTAAAAAATATAAATGGTGATGTATTTATGACGGAACGTCAGACGTTTGACGTTTAAAAAAGTGAGGTACGTTGACGTAATTTATTTTGACTTATTACGTATCAGTTTTAAATTACGTACACTCTAAGTTTTTATCTCCTACTTTTTCCCCTCTTTATATGGTAGAGGCGAAAAAGTAGGAAAAAGGTAGGGAATTCCTTCTACTTTAATAAAGCAGGAAATTATTTTTCATTCTACTTTTGTATAGTAGGTTTAAAGTAGACTATCTAGCATTTTAATGCTTAATGATTATTTGTTAAGCTTAATAAGAATTTTGGGAACATGCTTATGATTACTTTCTCTACTGCAACGGAAATGTGACAAGATTCCATTTTATTTACCATAACTGTTAATCATGACTTACGATTTGATGTTCAATGTAATAATCAATAAGCACAGTGGTATGCAAGCTGGAGTGCCCTTGAGGTTGAAGGTTCAAGTCTGGTTGAAGTCAGTTGGTAGAGTAGACAAAATGTAGATACTCTACAGTTTTCTTTGCCACCATGGGGAATTTTTAAATGGTAGACAAATAGTAGATACTCTACTTTTTCTGACTACCTTTTCACGACTTTATTGCAATGGTAGACGTTACGTCCACAAGGTAGAAAGCCCTACCAAAAAGTACTATGCTCATTTCGCTACCGAAAAAGTAGCCGAAAGTAGACAAAAGTTGAAAGAAAAATCTTAGAGTGTATGACTTTGACGTATTTCAATACGTCACAAAATATCAGTGACGTTCGCATCACTGCAAGAATCAGACATGGACCCTTGTGCCTCTCCCTCCTGGGCGCACCTGTATTCCGAGTGGCTGGAATTTTAAATTGAAAACGGACAAACTTGGATTGCCTTGTCGTCGGAAGGCTCGTTTTTTCGCTCAAGGCTACCGCCAGGTGAAAGGAATCGACTATCAGGAATCATTTGCTCCCGTTGTTCGATGTGATTCCCTTCGTGTCATTCTCGCCATTGCTGCTGCTCGTGATCTTGAACTAATTCAGCTCGATGTCACCACCGCCTTCCTCAACGGTCTTATTGATGAAGTGGTTTTCATTGCTCAGCCGGAAGGCTATGTTGTTCCTGGTCACGAACTAGACGTCTGCCGTTTAAATAAGGGCATCTATGGGATTTGCCAGGCGTCGCGTATATGGAACAAGACGCTCCATGTGGCCCTTATCAACTATGGTCTCATCCAGAGCACCACTGACCCGTGTGTATATTACCACATTACGCTTACCAGATTCCTCAATATTGCTGTTTGGGTCGACGACGGCCTTGTAGCTGGGAGCTCCACTTTGCTACTAGATGCATGGTTTTTTACCTCAACCAGAAGTTCGAAATTACCGCAGTCCCAGCCGACTTATTTGTTGGCATCGTGATCACTCGCGATCGGCCCAATCGTCGAATTTATCTCTCCATTCCTCAATTTATTGACAAAATCCTGACCAAATTTCAACTCAATGCTGCTCCACCGATCTAAAGTCCGGTGCTGAAAGGATCACTGCGCCTGTCGATGTTTGCCTCTCCATCCTCTACCACGGATGTCCAGGCGATGGCTGTTCTTCCTTTCCGCGAAGTCGTGGGGTGTCTCATGTACGCGGCTCTCACTGTGCGCTTTGATATTGCATTCATGGCTGGACAATTGGCTCAACATTGTCAAAACCCCGGAATGGAACATTGGAAAGCTGCCATACAGGTTTTACGGTATCTGAAGGCAACACGCAACCATGGTCTCTGCTTCGGCGGAAACGACTCCAACAACCATGTCCTGGTCGGCTATTCAGATGCTGAATACGCGGAGACCCGGATACTAGACGTTCGACTTCGGGTTATGTTTTCATTTTCATTGGAGGTGCTGATACATGGTCTAGTGGAAGGCAACTGATTGTAGCTTTGTCTACAATGCAATCTGAGTACATTGCTGCTAGCGAGGCAACCAGAGAAGCTGTGTGGTTGCGACGTTTACTGAACAATTTGGGTACAACCCAGATTTTACCAACACTTCTTCGGTGCGATAATGAAAGTGCGATTGGACTCGCCTACAACCCTCTTGCTCACAAAAGTTGCTAAACATATTGATTTCCGTTATCACTATATCAGGGAACAGGTTGCGGACGAAACTATTGTTGTGGCTTATGTCGAGACTCGAAAACAACTCGCAGATGTATTGACGAAAGCAGAGGATGGTGAGACATTTCAGTTTTGCATTCAAGGGTGCGGTCTTGGTATAGTTCCTGAATTTGGTGTGTAAATGGCACTATGTGTTTGAATCATTGTGATCTGTTTGCTTGACGTATTAATGTCTCATCACCAATACTGTTCTAACTTGGAAATATTGTTATATCCTCGTCTTCATTTATGTTTTTGTTGTATCATGCATTCGTAACGTATCAATCTACGCGAAATGAGAAGGTGTGTTGAGGAGACATTCCACTGATTGTGTAAACACGGAATTGCTGAATAACCGATGATCGTCTGCTCGACGACAGATACGTGTGTGTGACGTTTTGATCAAGATATTGAGACTTGAGTATTCACTTCTTTCTGACCTCTCTCTGAAGTGTTTGTTTTATGCTTAAGCGAGTGCTTAACTGAATACAAAAAAGTAAGTTATTCTCACCCACATGTTAACTGAATTAATTCGATGGCTAAATAGATATGTGATTAATGTGGCCGCTCATACTCTAACAAGAATATTTCCTAGAAACGGCAGCGAACGGCACGGCTTTTGGTCCGGGAATAGCACCGACGAGCCGAACGAAGCATGTTTGACTACATGTCGACAGCGTCTGACGCCGTCGACATTCTGATGGAGGCTCGAGACTGGACAAGAGCGAGGAAAATGGCACAGGAACTTGAGCCGGACTTCTATCCTCGCGTTGAAACGGCATACCGTTAATGGCTGCGCTCGGAAGGAAAAGCCGATCAACTGGCCGATGTCGATTTGGGCGGGGCCCTGGAAATGCTGGCCAGTCAGTGACAATGGGATCAAGTTCTTCAGAAAGCCCAGAAACATGAACCTGAATTACTAAACAAGTTAACGACGAATTGATTGATTTCCAATATGATATTTTTTTTACAACAAATTCATCGCTCGTTTTTGTATAGGTATGTGGCCATCTATTGGACCGAACAAATTAAGCAGCAACGCAGCTCAGTCGCCCTGGAATTATTCATCAAGTACGGGTCGCCAGCCAAATCCCAAAATTTGAACATCTACCGACATCTTGCAACTGAAATTTTACTCGAAGATAAAAACGACATTAAATCGCTGATTGTTTTACGAAACATTTTTCACAGTCTGGTATTTAAAAATTTAAACAAAACACCTTCGAAATGTTGGGTTTTTTTTTGTTTATTAAAATTATTTTTTTCCACACAGGTGAAGGAAGTGACATCACCGACCATCAACATGGAATTCGAGCGCTTCTTACGACTCTTCCATTACATGGTGATCAGCAACGTGTGTCAGAATGTCGCACCCAAAGCTAGCATTTTATTGCTCCGCTATGCGGATCTCATTCCGGCTGACCAATCCTTTTACGAGGCCGGAACTAACGCCAAGGTGTCTATCAATTTACTATATATACATGAGGCATTTTGAATATCTTGACATTTCTTTTTAAAAACAGGCCGTAGGCTGGAACAATTTGGCGTTTGTTCTGCTCAGTCGCTATTTGGATATCGTTAATATGATTGAAGAGAACGGCGACAGTGCCGATGCTACCTTGCTGGATAATGCGGATTTCGAACAGACGGACGTACCTTACGACACACTCTGCATACCAGTCAAGCCGTGCTGCGTGAGCGGTCTACTTAAAGAGATAGCAAAAGAGTGGGTATTGACCGTCTCACTTGATCAGCACATCGAACAGGTTCGTTTCGAGGTTTTTTATATTACGCGGGACGAAAATATGTCAGGAATGTTTTATAAATAATTATAGCAATTTCCACTGGATGAGCCTGGAGTTTACGAAGCCTGCCTTGTCAACTAGAAGAGGTCATCCGATACGCCTGCTAATCCGTGCGTTCTGACAGGCTATCCGGTGCTGAAACAGCCGGTCAAATTCCCGGCCCAAGGCAAAGAAACAAACCGAGAAGATTGGAACCGTTTTCTTGTGGCAGTTAAACGTTGGCCTGACAATCGCCAACTGCACGAAACGCTCGATTTTATCGAAAAATGGTGCAACGACCTCCCTTTGGTTACATCTCAATTTACTTTCTGATTTTATTGATAGATTCACGCGCTTATATTTATGATGATGAGGGCATTAATCGATTTCAAATCATCGGCTTTTAAGTGAATTTAAATCACAGTTAACGCGCATTTTCATGGCAAGCCTATTATAGAATAATAAACAGTAATTCTAATTGGCACGCTATTGGTGGAATTTCAATTGATTAAAGAATAAAAAGTGCTGCCTAGTTTCAATTTAAAATTTGATCCGCCCATCTTTATATAAATGACAATGCCTAGACTATATTCTTCGAATTTCTTAGAGTAATACTATTAATAATATGACAAATCCATCCAATTAACTGTTTCGCTGCTCTCGCTACAAATGAAATGAATGAAGGAACAGTTGAATAAAATAGCTATTTTGAAGCTTTCAAATCCTAAACTCTTTTCAATATTTTTCAAAGTGCCTCAATGGATCGCTTTGAAACCACCAGCAGATTGACGCTTGTCTTTGACTTGAGCTTGGTCTGGAGCAGGAAATTGGTCATATGTGCCGCAGGATCCCGAACAGAAAACTGGAATCGATGTAACAAGTTGGCTAATACTAGTAGCTTTCAGTTCGAGTTTCGAGCATAGCGAATTTTTCCCCTAGTAAATTCTAAATTGAGCAATTTACCCGAATTTACCCATTATAGAGGAATGAAAAGACGGCAACAATTTAGTTTAACTTGCCGGTACAATTACGAGGGTCGGTAAGTATGCTGGAACAAGCTGATCAAGGCGGTGCGGCAACACGCTCCTGGCGTCAAGTTGCTGAAACCCATGCGCACACAGAGTGCTGCTTAGCATCCATTCTTTTCCACTATCTCTCGTTTTAGTTCTTTTTTTTTCTTCTTCCCTTGTCACCTCGTGTAGAAGTCAGAAGCTTAATAGCATCACTCTTTCTTTCGTATCTATCTAAGTTTTCAATATTAAACTATACCTCATCACATAATAGTAATTGTAAGTACTCGTTGAACATTCAATGTATCCCAATACAGATAGTCAATCACAACAGTATGTTCACCGTCAGTTTCCTCACTATACTCTAACAAAGTAAATGATGGAATGAAAGTTTATTTTGTTCCCCTATTATTTCTGTAGTTGATGATGTCGTCGATGCCTTTGATGTCTCTATGTACATATTAACCTCGTTGAACTTTAAAAACTATAGTGCCTACAATAACCTCAGCATCAATTTAAAAGCTAACTGTTGAATAAAATGTGAAATGTAAAATATACATTAAATAAAAATAAAATAATAATTTTGAAAAAAAACCAAAGGGAATTGTGGGATGAAATCCATTTATTTATATTGAGATAAGAAGATAAGATGAACGACTCCAAAATTGCTCAGCTATCCCCATTGCAACGCACCGCCAGAACTGTGATCGACTCATTTAAGGATAAAATCCCCCGTCAAAGTAAATTGAGCCACTGACATGGAGGTGGCCAGGACCATCCCCCAACAGCGACAGCAACTTGTTTGACGGATTCATTGACCAAAATCCCTTTGGATTGTCACAATGAGGTAGCATCATCAAAAGTTTAGAGTTATTACACATGACATACACAAACATTTTCAGGCAAACAAACACAAAATTAAACACTCCAATACCTTAAATTCTCGTACACTTTGTGACATTATCGCAATCTACCCGATAGGAGAAAGTTTCCTTGCCCTATGTCCTGAACTGTAACAAACGGACAAGAGTTCCGGGCTCGTTTCTTCACATTTTGACTGACTCGAAAGAAAACTACGACATCAACGGATAGATCTTAATTTATTTCTTCTGTGGCAGAGTTGCGATCGGTGGCGCTTCCTGATGATATCACGGGTATATTATCAATAAGTTGGTTTCTGGTGTAGTACACATAGCAGTAAAATATACTGAGACATGCTCATAGCCGCACCCTTGAATTCATAATAACACGTTTTGTTTCAAAGCTTATTATGGAGTTAGTAAGTACAAGAGTAAAAATTTCGGAAAAATAAGTACTACTTCTTTTAGGAAAGAAAAGTTGTCCACAAAATCTGGTGGAAACTTCAATGCAAGTTTTAACGGGAAAGTAGGTTGGAGGCTGGTTACGTCGGACATATAACCAGTAAAGAATACTGCACTAAGGGTACGGATGGCAGTTGTTGAGAAACATTCCGAGTGTATTTAAGAGGGCCAGGGACAAGTTTGAGTGGATGGCTTGTTAATTTGTTGTATTTTTATTCAAAAGGTAAGAAAATGGCTTCGTTAGGTATACCTGGAAAATTCTTTTTTGTTGCTTCCATGTTTTTATGGATTTTTGGTTAAAAAATAGCAATTAGAGACGGAAAGGGGACGGTTGGAGATGGCTTGTCTTCAGTGGGGGTTATGAGGTGGATGAGCGAATACATTTTCAGAGGTAGCACAATTTGTTTGCTAAAGGTTTTTTTTATTTTTAAGGGAATTCCTTTTGAGAGAGTTCTTCATACTTATATTGATCAGATAACTGTCTGTTTGCTTTATCAAAATCTGCAAAATTCCAGATAACAGTGTTACGGCCTTTATCAGCAGCCTTTAAGATATGGAATTGTGGGGGGTGTTAGTTTCTCCGTTTCAGAAATTATTTTATCATGGAACAGAGAAGATGGGACACTATCATGATTTTAGAGTTGGGATAAGGATCGTACAATTCTTTCATCATGAACCCAGGATAATTGGTGTTTGACGGTCTAAGTATTTTTAATGAAGTGTGAAAGCCATTCTTTCTGGTAGTGGTAAAGTTTGGGCTTAAAGAAAAGGATGGGTGTGTTAATTTTTCTAAAATTAAGCTAACACTGAGTTGAAAAGTTTGAAGATCATTGGTTTGTTAGTCAAAGAAACGGATGTAACGAAGTTGTGGCAAGGGAGTTATTGCTGATAAGTATAGTCCCTTGGGCTTGTTTTCACCCGACGGTGATTGCAATAGAGGGTTTAATTGCCGTATTTGTTGTTGGGGGAATTGTTCAAGAGTTCAACCCTCCGAACTAGATTGGACAGTGGTTCAAGTTATCCAGGAACTGAAGTCCTCTTCTGTGAGATAAAATGGGGCACACGGATTGTATACGTTGTGGTCGGATTTGCCGAGGTCAAGTTAAAAAATCAGTTACGAAATAGGGACATATGCTATGGGATATCACGGAGTAAATCAGACAATTATTTTTAGTTTTTGGTATTTTTGAGGAAAATGAAGGATTGGTTATTATATTCCTGGTTAATCTGAATGTATCTCAAATTCACGTTGAGAATCATACAAAAAATAGAAAGAGGTTTGTTTGAGAGGGTGGGATAAAGCTTAATGGACTGGAATGTAGAAAGTTGCAATGGTTTCTGTACAAAATTTAAGAAGTGAGGACAATAAATTTAGACACAATGTCAATGATGCTATAAGTTGACAGTGGTTTTTGACAAGTTTTTGGACTCAGAGAAATTTCCCAGCAAGCACAAACTATACAGCAATATTACCCTTTATCCATAGTAAAAAAATTTACAATCACGAAATTTGTGGAAGGTTTGAACGATTAATTGATGGGGAAAGGATGAGCGAAGTGAAGAAGGAGCTGAGAAGGAGAGAGAGAATTATTTGAGAACAATCCCAAGCTAGTGGAGATGGAGGTATGTATTGGAAAAATGGTGCGGTCCAAGTAAATTAACAAACAGCAAACGGAAAAAACAACATATTGGGAACGACCCAGAAGGGGCCGATCCCAACTGAAAAAAATTAAGTAATTTTTTTTTAAATAGGAGTTTTTAACTCATGGCTGAACGCTAGCAGTAGGCCAACCCAGTCCAATAATCATTTCAAGCATTTTTTTTAAATAGCAAACACGGGAAACATTAATACCCATACGTGCTGGTCAAATGAGGCAGTTCAGCTACCTCGTATCCAAAAACGTTACGGTACGAGCGTTTCTTATCATTGCTAGGGCAATAAAGCTTAGGCAAGGAACACTAAGAAACAATTGCTAGCACTAAGTCCCCTTCTCTAGTCCTGTTCCTAAGTCCCCAAAAAAAATTTTTGAAGCAGCCTTTAATGATTGATCGTTCTTATCAATTAATAGAGTTTATATGTGGTAAATAATCTAAAGAAATCAAGAACGTTATGTCTTATGGACTCAAAGCCCGACGTGGAAACGAGCCTCAGGGTGAACAAGAAATTTTGGATCTGGCCAGACCCGATCCAACGTCACGGAAATTTTTTTTGGTTAATAATGATAATACTTAGTTTAAAAACCATAAAAATGCACATCAATTGATTTGCCATGAATTCTGCCTCAATTGAATTACAGAAATTTTTAAATAACTCATTTTTTTTAATTTTTTGTTCAAAAACACTTCTGCTGTTCTGAAATTCGCAGTTTTCTTCAATTTCCTGAAAAAGAAATATTTCAAAAAATAATTAAAATATTGAAAAAACCTTATGTTATATTGTAGAACTTTTTATTCCCTATCTTTTTGTATAACTATTTATAGCATTAATGTTCTTGCTAGCCCCTTTTCCCTATTCTTCTCGTTTCTCTCTCACACAATTCCGATGTCATCTAAAAACATTCTTGTTCCAATATGCTTATGGAAACTAAGTGTCACATGTTTTCTGTTGGGAGGAATAGCGCCTTTGATCAGTCTATGGAAAAGGCGCTATACAATATCAAATTAAATACATTATTATCATTATTATTAATCCACTTTTATTCTAGATATTCTTTACGGCGTGATTTTATCTTACAGCTAGCACAGCATCCAAATTTCATGTTCGTAGGGAAATTGTGAGATTTGCACAATTTCTCGCTTAATCCTAAGTATTAAAAGATGCCCTTTCACTCAATTATAAAAAAATATTCATCCATTTCAAACAAATAGAAGTGGCAATTTTCTTGGATATGACCAGACTCAATCCAACGTCACTGAAATAATATTTGGTTAATAATGCTTAAATTATGAAATGAAATTCATAAATACTGCACATCAATAAATTTTCTTTGAAATTCTGCGTCGATTGATATAAAGACATTGTGAAATAACTAAAATAATTTTTTTGAAATTTGTTGTTCAAAAACACATCTATAATGTTCCAGAATTCGATGTTTTCTTCCATTTCCTGGTAACGTAATAATTCAATAAATAATCAAAATATTGAGAAAACCTTATGAATAATTATACAACTTTTTATTCCCTATCGTTTGATATAATTATTTATAGCATTGGTCCACTTTTACTCTAGATATTCTTTACGGCGTGATTTTTTCTTTTAGCTAGCATAGTGTCAAAGTTTTCTGTCCGTAAAGATCCAAAATGGTGTAAGTATAAGTTTGAGGCTTAAAGACCCGATATTTGTGAGCCTCGTCAAATATTGATTTCATTTCATAAATCCGTAAAAAAAATATGAAAATTGTCACAAATCCAGTTTTTCCTGAACTATCCACGAAAATGATCGATTAAAAAAATTTGGATTTCATTTTAGTTATATCTAATAAACGTAAAATTTCACGTAATTCACGAATATTTTGTTTATTTCGACGAGTGCTTGATGATTTCAACGCGTCACTATCTTTTCCAATTATTCCAGAAAATTTGCATTACTTTCAACACCAATCCAACCTACCATTTGTAAAACCTTATCTTGTAGTTTTACTATAGAATAGGTTATTCTACACTGACTTGCAGCGATAAAGATATTTATATATTGTAAAAAAGGCCTCCAGTACTATTATTGCACTTTTCAGGCTAGACATTCTGGCAGTATTTTGGGTTTCTTTTCAACATCAATACCTCATATAAATTTTAATCTTATATAATTACCATAAAATGGGTTTTTATTCACTAGTTAACACCGATAACGACCTCCATATGCGATTTAAAAGGTCTCTACTAGATTTCATGTAGTGTTCGTGGAATACATCGAAAAAGCTTCAAAAATTGAGTTAGTATAAGTTTAAGGACAAAAAGTACCCAATATTCGTGATCCTCGCCAAAATTTTGTCTAGTTTCATATGTCGGTAGAAAATAAATGAAAATTGTCCAAATTTAAGTTTTTTTCCTGAGGCATAGAATTGTATTTTCATGGAAAATATAGCTATGTGAGTATGAAGGCAAAGATCGAACAAATACACAAGAAAATAAGAGAAACTGGTTTTCGACTAGTGAATACGAAAAAAATAGTGTGAGAGGAGGATGAGAGCATGGACAGAGGCGAACGTTATGGTGAGGGCTGAGTAGGAGGAGGGTTGTCGTCCACATCGCGGTTACCACGATTATGGCGGGAGATGATGGTTATTGAGCCTTGGCTGGCCATGAGTCGGCACTTCCCCCGAAGACGTGACCACGCATTGGGCTGGATTCCAAGGGTGGTGGCGACTGCATCATTGGACGGAAGCTAGGAACCAAGTGCTCCGATGACGAAAGGGAGCGTGAACCCCTTCCACGGTCCACCATGTCTTCCATCCGCTTCAATAGGTTTTCATACAGATGAACATTATAAATCAGATGATAATTAAGCGTGAAAGAATCGATAAGATAAAATTAAAGGTACCTTCGTGAATTATATCCTTAAAAGATGTATGAAGCTCCTTTTACCTTTCTACATGAGTTTTATGCAGTTAGAGTTCTCCTTCGGTATATAGTTCAGAATAAAATGGGGTGAAATTGCGACGAAACATAGCAGTGATCCCCCCCAACCAATCAAATCTGGTCTTCCCTATAAACCACTCGATATTTTGTCTCTTAAGTTCTTCCAAACGAGTAAGTTCACGTCCCAACTTTGAAATTAAAAACCTTGTATAAATTAAGTTTACTTAATTAAAATTTTTCTAAAACTTACTGCTGTGATGGTTGAAGGAGCAAAACCACGACCAAAACCCATTCTGCATGCGGAAAATGTCGCGAGCTTCCGGTTCGACACCAAATCTCTCCCACAAAGTTTCAATAGTACTCCATACATTAGTAACCTTTTTCTGGTTCTTTTGAGAGTGAGAAATCAAACCCTGTTTCCACTTCCTAGAATGTAATAAGATATTTACTGTTTCCATGTAGAAAGCTAACCAAAACGTACCTTGATTTTATTCAAATCAGATTCTGACAAAGTTACACTTTGAGGATCACTTGACACAAGAAGATTAATTTCAAAAGAATTACGTGCTGAAATTTGTAATTGTGCCATGGAGTTCTTAATAGAATTTCTCCTGCTTACCAACTGTGCTTGCCTACACATTCATAATTAAGAAAATTATTAGAATTGAAATACTGTTTTTTTAGCATTCTGGCTGCATTAAAATTTCTGTTTTAAGGTCAGTGATTGCCTGTTGAAACATGCTGTATTTCTCGCCAATTGAAATTCTGTCTTGATTAAGCCTTCTACATTCAATCTAGAACACAGTACATCGTCTTTATTAAACAGAGCTCTGACTGATTTCATACACTCTTCCTTTTCTCTGTTTAATGCTGTTAAGGTATACTTCCCAAATCTAAAAGGGGCATTCCCTCCCAAAATTCTCTTTAATGGGTACCCAACTATTAACCAACTCTTTATACAGCAGGTGGTGTTGTCTTTTCAGACGATCAATACTGCTCACAATCTTCTTTTTATTTTTCCGATCTTCCTCAAGCATCCCATAATTCCTGCAATTGACAAGAATATTTAGACTCTGGGAAACATTACATGACCAAAGAATTTACCTTGTGGGGAGAAATTTTCGTTTTGAAATGCTCTTAACTTTTTCTAGGAGTAATGCCTAGAGTTGTTTCCAAATTTCTGCCATTTTGGGTATAACATGTTTGAAAACTTTCGAGACTCCTTTCATGAATTTGTCCTCGAACGCCCTTGAAGAACAAACAATGAAGTTAATTCGTTAATTCAACATCTTCTGGACAAATAAAATGTGGCAAAAACGCAAAACCCAATTTACTTGTCAAATGTCAACAGAGATGTTGAATTCTCGAATGAACGCGGTCGGTCAGGTAACTCAGGTACTATTGACATGATGGATGCCAGGCGGCGGTGGTGGCAGGTCCCTGTTTGCACATGCTGTGTGTTGTCACGTCATGCAGTTGTTAAATACTCAACTTATTTATTCAACTGATTCAACTTGGCCTGAATCAGAATAAAAAAAATTGTGTAAAAGGAGAGAAAAAAGGCGAAGGAATTTGGAAAGTAGTCAAGTGAGAATCTGTCACGGCAGAAACTGCAGCGAAGTAGTTGTCACCAACTGCCTTCTTGCTTCTTCATCGTATTAAATCAGTTTTTAACGCTTTTTTTAGCGATCAAAGTCATCAAACTGTCACCATTCATAGTTTCATTTGATTCTTGCTCCCAACTCAAGTCCCGCAGGTAATATTTTTCTCTTTCCTCTTTATAAATTTTAAATTTCTTTCGCCTTTGGCTCTCATTGAGATTGCGTCTGGCACATCTTATCAGGCCAAAGCTGTAGTCAGTGCTGGGTCTGTTGCAGGTTTCATAACTTTGTTGTGTTCACCAGATCCATACGTTAATGAAGGTGGTGTCATTGCTCTTGGTATTATTGCCAAAATGGGACCAGAACTGAGAGATCAAGTTATCGACCAAGGCATCCTTGAGCCCTTGCTCAGGTTGATTAAACACGACGCCGTAACTTCATTTTAAAATTAACATTTTTGGGCATTTAATAATTGTTTTCATTAATACGTTGAATCATTGCGTGAAGTCACTTTTACTTTGACTACGTTATTTTTCAACGAGGAATTAAGTCCCCTCAGTAACCCTGCAGCCCAACAGCTTTTTCCCGCCCTGGCCCACCTTACACAAATCAACGACTACGACATTTTCGCCTCCGCTTGCATGGGTCTCTTTTTTTTTATCTCACAAACTGCCCAAACAAAAAAATTCTAGAAGTGGTTTACGCTGGAGTTGTCCCTCTTCTCGTTACATTGTTGGACCACAATTAAGTGGGCTTGTCGATAATCGACACCACTTCGACAGGTAGCTGCAATATGATCAGATCAAAGCTATTGTTATGCTGATTTTTTTGTTGCATTCACCTCTTCCAGCAACGGTCGAGCCAGCCGTCACGATTCTTTGTTGTATTGCTTGTAATTCGACAAACATGGCTTCTTTGCTATCCTGCTTGTTTTTAAATAAATAAAACAATATAATGATAGAAAAGTCATGCTACTTATAGAATACCCTCCTCTACTATGAGTAGCAAATTATTGTTACGAATAGAGTACCATCCTCTACTTTTAGTAGCAAAAATCAAAACGCTACTAGTTGGAATATTCCTTGAACACCTCCAAAAGAATTAGCGTGCATACGAGATTTAACGAATATTCGATCTATTGCACAGGTTGCTTGATGCTTAAAGTGCAATTATGAGTGCGTCTGCAGTAAACTGGGTCACTACAGACAAGTAAAGAAGATTAAAACCTACTTGAAAGATCTTCATAAATGCTGCGAAGGTAGCATTCTTAAATGTTTTATTGCACAAATATTGATTATTCACGCTGTTATTGATAAAAATTGCAATGTCTTTCTTTACTGGAGAATATACCCCGTTGGCCACATTTGCAACCCGACCCCGAGCAGCCGAACCCCGAAGACGAAGATAATGGAAGCGGCACGGCAGCAGCAGCTCAGGCTCCGGCTCCGGCTCAGACTCAGGCTCCAGCTCCGGCTCAGGCTCCAGCTCCGGCTCCGGCTCCAGCTCCAGCTCCGATAGGTACTGTATCCTTGAAATTAATTTACATGATTATTGATGAATTGCTTGATTATTTAAAGCATTTCACATTTCTTTCACATTTCTTTGGTGTGGAAGCCGTAGCAGCTGAAGTTGCCCAACATCGCTGCCTGCATTCGTGCGGCTGTATCCTCCACCCCTTGTGGAATTTCATTTCTACCAGTTTGTATAACTTTCAAATCTACCGAAAATAAAGGCGTTAGTTAACAAATAGAACTATTTAAACGGTAATGAATTGTATTGGTGTAACTGCTACCTTTGTTTTCTAAACAGGGTGCCATTATATGCACGAGTTTTGCACGATAACGAACCCCGACCCCGAGCAGCCTAGTCCTTCTGTTGAAATTGCTGACGAAGAGTTGGTGACACAAAAACAAGTGAAGTTGGCTGACATAAAAGTGGAAGCTTTAGCTGTTGCCAGTGGTGAGGAAGTTAAAAAACATTGCTGCCTGCGCTCCTGCGGCTGTGCACTTCGACCATTAGTATTTTACTTCAAACTGTTCTAAATTTCTTTTTAATCTACTGCTGGCTTCGTTTTCGCCAAAAAGGGCGAGCAAGAAGCAGCAAGAGTGAAAAATGATGACGGAGGACTTCTTAATTCTGAAACTTCTGAGTTTGGGCATGGATGCAAGTAATTGTGTGGATTCAAACCACTTTGTGGATGGAAAAAAGTGTATAAAAGGATATGTAACTAAGTTGCAACGTTATTTTACGTCTATGTGTGGACCAATGTTACTTGCGTGGATTGAACTAATAGTGTGGAGATAAGTAACTACGTTTAATATATAAACCATGTGAACAGAATTCACAGCGAGGACTTAAGTTAGGCAGTGGGCAACACTCATTGAGTGGATTATACAGTGCTGTATTTGTGGAGAGAGATAATGGGAGGTTTTCTGCATGAGATGATGAGAGAGCAAAGTAGACTGTGAGCCTCTCTGTACTGTAACAGGTTAGGGGAGGATTGGTTGCTGCGTTGACAGATGTGGCAATCTGGTCTCTAGGGTGGAACCCGATGCGACCCTTCGGTGTGATTGGCTCTCTCATCATGCAATGTTGCCAAAATGCGCCTAAAGTGTCCTTCAAGACGTCAGATTTCAAATCAACAGGGATGGACTATTTTCTAAGGAAATTTAAAGGCATTAATTCCCCAGGGCTAAGGGGGAAGACTTATTGCGGTATCAGCAGTCGAAAAATCAAAATCGATGCCAAGCACAGCAATCCCATTACTTTTCAAAACCTTTCGGCAAAAAGTCTTATTTTAACCTATATCTAAGATGTGTCATAATTTTTAGTATGTTTAGTGTGTAGGAATGGAAAGACAAAGGGAGAGTGAAAAAAAAGAGAGACCGATCCCTTTCTTCCCCACTCTATTCTTCCCCTCCCTTGACTTTCCTTCCATTTGTACCCTTTTCTTATGGACAATGCCAAAGCTTTTGGGTTGTGGCTGCACCAAACTGGGAGTAAAAACTATCCAAGATGGCAACCTCGAACCACTCTATACAATAGTCCAGTTATAGAACCGACCGTCCGACCTGTATGCGGCGGATTTTTTATGAACCATAGCGGTAAATAATTTTTTTCGGGGAATAACTTTAGAACTATTAAATATTTCAAAACGACTTCTAATTAATCTAATTATTGTAAAATATTATCTTAAGTATTTTTGTTCAAAACATAACAATTTTTGAACAACTACATTACTATATATAATGAGTTTACGGAGGCCGTAAGCCAAAGGTCCCATGTAAACAACTGTTGGTGATTTTATGAAATTTGAGGCATAGTCCCTCACAGATTATTTTATTAGTAAAACATCGTTAGAGCTATAACATTCATACTTGCCAGTTCGATAAATAAAAAGACGGGGAACATTTCTTAGCTGTAAAAAAAAATTATTTCCGGAAATAATCTATATTTTAATACATTTTCTAATTTTTACATTTTGTTTTCAATTTTTTTTTAGAATAAATTAATATTTAAGAGACGGGTTTTTACTACAGATATATAATTATACAAATAATAGGGTTCATGACAAACACCTCGTGTTGAAATTTGTTCCCAGTTAAAAATTATCTTGACTACACTTTAAAGGTGCGTTCACACTGCCACTAACGCAGCGTTACGGAGCGTAGCGTAGCGCAACTTGGTGTGACGGAAGAATTTGTACTGTAGCGTAAGGGTGTCTTAAGCTCCTCCCCACTCTCGTAAGGGTGTTGAGCATTGCCACGATATGCGATTGCCACGATATACGATTGCCACGATAGCAATTGCCACGATATGAGAGATCAGAGAGGAAGTATAGGCGTATCGCGGCAATAGAGAATAGACAATTTTCTCTTTATTGCCACGACATATGTCGTGGCAATAGACAGTTTCGACCGTCGCGCCACGACATATGTCGTGGCAATAGATCTAACCATTTTAAATTGGGCCCTAAGCCATTTTTGATGAGCCGTGCTTAATTTCTGATGAATTTGTAGACAGACGCTCACCAAAATCACCCTTTTAATGGTTCGCCTTTTGGCCCTAAGCGAAAGAGGGTTGTAGGCAGCCGTAGGCAGTACAAAAAGGCTGCCATAACACCTGACTAGCAGACCAATCAAAAGATTAGCCCACAGTAACAAACCAATCAGGCTATGAAACAAGAAAAACTTGCAGTAGCAACCACCACTACGGTGCGCATTAGTTGACAAGCCGCTCGAATTTTTGCTCTTCGGATACATTAAAAAGTCTTTACTATACTATGAATCAAGTACCTTCTCATGCGTTAAGATTCGTACTCTAGTTGTGTGGTACCAAAGCGCAACATCTGCTTCGGTTCAATTGAACACGCATATTGTCACAGGAGGAGCCACAAGTCCTAAAACGGGAGCAAGAAAAGAGAGCGGTCTCAGTCCATTGTTTCACGTCAAGTTTGTTTGACGGAAATTGTATGTTCTCTCGAATATACGACTGAATTTTGCGAGGACTCGTTACATGGTACAAATGCAGGATAACGAGTCGCACTTTGCGGATAATGAGCCGCTTATGACTTTCGTGTGCGGTGCCCCTCGGTTGGTGTATCCGGGAGTTAATGTCCCTTTCGAATCTCTTCCTCTGGGCAAAATTTAGTTAGTTTATTTAAAATAATATAGAAGAAGTAAAATATAGAAAATAATGTACAGGGGGAAAGCTGCAGTAGTCACTCTACAGGAGCATACAAAATTAAGGCTCCTAATTACAACTGACTTGTTCGTTTAATCTTCAGAGGTTTTATTTGATAGACAAACGTAGTATGGCAGCATTATTAAATGTTCACAAAATATAATTTCAGAATTAATTTACTGAAGTGTTGAATTTAATCAAATTATTATTGTTGTTTATTTTAATCAAAAAGGCCTTGTTCGATTAGGTTATATCTGAGCTCTGCTTCGTCTGCTGCAATGTTAGCGGCAATAAAGGCAAAATTCACGGCCACAACTGTATATGATGTGAATCCAACAAAATAATCAACCCATGTTGAGATGAAGGCGGTTAATACACATTTAAGTGTATTTTTAAAAACAGCTTTTCTTTCATAACAGAAAACAGAAAGAAGATAAACAGCAAAAAAAAAAACGATGCAAAAGCCGTCACCGTAGAGCTCGACTACAATAAAGTGGTCGGCATCAGAGACGCTCTGTTTGCAATCGCCAATCGGCAACATTTCCAGTGTTGAAACACCTGATTGGATCAAATCTGTGATCACTGCTGGGGCTATTCCCAGGTTGATGTTGTGTTGCTTAAGAAAAAGCAAGAAGTTGCTTAATATGATTAAACCTAACATTTCAGTAAATAAATTCTTAAATTATTTATTGTGAACATTTAATCATTGATTTAATTATTAGGTTACATTATTGCAATGATGTATTATATATTACATATGTATTATATACATTTAGTGTATTACATAAACTAAGAGATTCTTTCCCCACATTAACTTGATACCCACCATATCTGTCACCCCAAAAAAATCCTCTCTGTCCTCGTGTACGCCCATGTGTGTGTATTCACGAGGACGTCCCTTTCCTTATCTTTCCCGGTGGATTCAACTTTTCTGCGGGTGGAGCACTTGTGGATGCCTCGCCGTAAATCCCAGGCATAAAGGTAGAACCAATTTATCTCTGTTCTTCCATTTTGGCTATTTGGTGGTGTTGATTGTGGTGATGGTGGGTTGACGCCTAAGAAACTCTTTGACCTAGAAGTTCTATAAAAATGTATCAACCATATCAAGATGGGGGGAAATCGGATGAGAAATATTATCGGATTTAGTACGACAATGGTTTTATCTTTCTTTCGACTTGAACCACTTTTTTCCACACAAGGGTTTAGTTATGGTAGCGCGACGTTCCTCGTCATCCCCCCTCCCCAACGGCCTTATCCCTCTAAATCTAAAAGAATAGAGCAAGTCAACACAACTTTACCCAAAACAATCAGAAACGAATTCTGTTCCAAACTAATTATTTCCTTTGGTATTATATTGCATATTTCCAGTTTTCTCCTCGACTCTTACTAGTAAGTTTATATCTTCCATGTAATTCTAAAGTAATTACAAAAATGACATTCAGTGATGAATGACCATAGACAACATAGACTGGAAATTAGTATTCCATCTGTTTTTTTAAGTAACTAAAAATTTGTTGACCGGAGTAGTCTCTCGGTTCGTTGCGTTGCTTGACCACAATGAGGAGGCAACGCTACGCCTCTGCTAAGCCTCCGCCAGAATGCGACCAAAATGGACCGATTCGATGTTCGTCAGTTGGACCGTGTGTCCCAGATCAGTTTTGACAACTTCGTCGCGGATGATGAATAAGCTTTCAGGTGGATTGACTTCTAGTCGTTCATCAGGCGAAGGAACGGACGTAATAGGAGTAACCAAGTCAAAAGGGACAGTAGACGAATGCTTATTGGCTTGAGCTCCCTTCTCGTATTGAGGGGAATAATGCGAATTGAGGATGACGGTGTATCCTTCGATTGGTCTGCCTTTGTATCGTACGTCTGAAAAAGTAAACACCGGTGCCGCCGTAATGGGTTCTTGTTGGATATCGTTAGACGCGTAGCAAAATGAAGACATTCCCATGACTTATCTGGGAACTCTGCCTATGTCTGACAGATTTCTACTTTGTCCCTCCCCTCTCTAAAATTACTACTCTCTTAGAAACTGCCCGACTACTTGTGTGTGTGGTTTTGAATAAGGACTCAACTGGTGGTGTGAAATACAGTTTCTTTTCAAGCAGAATATATATCTCGTGTGCACTCATTTGCTTATCTAGAGTTAGGTAATTAACAGGTTATGGGCCCAGATATGCAGAAATTTAAATTGTATAATCGTTTCTGATGTTGTACCTCCTTTTACCCACATCTAGTGAAAAATGGCTGAGACACGCCAAGATGGTAGACCCTCATACACGGGAGTGCGGTTCGCAGAACCAACTTTGACTCATGGCAGTTTGGTGTTAAGTAAGCCATCCAAAGTGAAGAGCTCTGGAGGATTGTCAATGGAACTGAACACAGGCCAGAACCAATACCAGTAAGTAAATGCCAATTTAATTTGTGTTTAACATATACTTTTATCCTATAGATAGCACACACACGTGGAGTGATGTGTGTGTGGTGATATAATGATGGGAATGTGAAATGGGCGTATGCTGTACAAAACGAGGAGTGTGAGCTGGCCATGGACTGGTGCCCTCCACACGAGGTGTGAGATGAGGTATTGCGTTTCCTCACACAGGATGTTTGAAATGATTAAGTGCTTTTCCTCACACAGGATGTGTGAGATGAAGAAGTGTTTTTCCACACTTGATGTGTAAGTTGAGAACGCGCTGTACCACACTGGGGGTGTGAGATAAGAAAAATTTTTCCACACTGTGAGTGTGATGGCAACATTACTTAAGCACCTTTTTTCTTTCTTCCCCACAGGATTCAAAAGATGTAAACGTTATCCAATTGCAGCGGCCATTAGTGGCTGGGAGAAAAGAAACACTTTGGCCATGCGAATCATTTATTCGTCTATCAAGGAGGAGAAATCACGGCCTCTGATGTAATGTACTTTAGCACAGTAAATGTGGACAAAGATGGAAACAATGTGGACAGAATCAGCAGCTGACCTCGTCCCTCTGCTTGGGAGCCAGTTTTATGGCGTCAAGTTTCTACCTGGACAAACAGTCATGGAGATTATGTCAGAGATCAAACACATTGTCTCCCGCCTGAGGGCAATATACGGAATAGTTCTTCTAGACAATCAAATTATTGCCAAAATCACTATGTCCCTGCCACCGAAAATGAAGCTCATCTTCAAACCAGCATGGGAGAGTACGGCCGCTGCTGAGAGGACGTTGAGAAATCTTACGACCCGCCTTGCCCAGATGGAGAAGGAAGTCAAGCAGTGTGAGGAAGAGAAGATGGCTGAAGCGCTCCTTAGCAGTAAGAAGATAGATCCTGCTCAACAATCAACATCTGAACTTGCTCGAGATGACAAAGAAGAAGAAGGCAGAAGTGCCCGTGCGTGCTGGGAGTGTGGAGGCACAAATCATACTAGAGCCAACTGCCGGGACTACAAAAGGAAGCTAAAGAGAAAAAGAGATGATGAAGAAGAAGATCGTGACAAGAAAAGCAGAAGGTGGGAAAGAGAAGACGATGACCGTTCCAGACAAGACAAGGATAATAATCAATGGAGAAACAGACGTGGGCGCGACGATCGTGAGAGAAGAGGCCGTGATTATGGCAACAACAACGACGAGAGGAGACGGCCTGGCCAGAAGAACAGCAAGAAAGAAGACAATGGAAGGCGGAGAGGATACAGCTACTCAGCAGCTACATTATACAGTCGATCAGGCAAGCCCACGGAATGGTTTGCTGATTCCGGAGCAACTCAACACATGACGGGCAATCGGGATCTTCTAGTCAACTTCGTACCAACCGGATCAGAGTGCTGAATGGTAAACGGGATTGGGGAATCAAAACTAGCTGTTGCTGGACAGGGAGATGTGAACGTGGTGGCAACCGCAAATGGAAAGAATGTAAAAGTAACCATGAGAGGTGTCCTGTTCGTCCCAGGTCTGAGGATCAACCTTTTTTTCAATTCAATCGTCATTTATTTATACTGTCATTTATCCAGGTCTGGGGATCAACCTCTATTCAATTGGATCAGCCACAGACGCGGTGATCGAAGTACATTTTGCCAACAACACCGTCACTTTCTCCCATAAGAAAATCATCATCATGGAGGGAAAGTGGTCAGGAAAGGAAGCCCTCTCTATCACCTAAATATCAGAGCAGAACAGTACTATCCGAGGACCGACCAGGCGCTAAAAGGCGTCCGAGTGGAGCCACTGTCCATCTGGCACCAAAGGCTTGAACACCTCAACAACAAATCTATACTCAAGATGGCCTCCATGGGAAGTGTGAAGGGTCTCGCACTCTTCAAAGATCAACTCAATCCATCCGGTCCCTGCCGAGGATGCCTTCAAGGCAAGATGTGCAGAGCTCCGTTCATGTCTAAACGCATCAAAACTACAAGTATAGGACAAGTAATCCACTCAGACGTGTGCGGCCCTATGCAAGTGGGCACGCTAAACGGGGAACGCTATTTTGTATCCTTCAAGGATGACTTCTCTGGATGGATTGAAATCAAACTACTTAAGTACAAATCTGAAGTCCCAGACACCTTCAAGAAGTTCAAAGCAAAACTAGAGACAGAGACGGGCGAGAAGGCAAGGTCTTTTGTTTCCTAGTACCACATACCTCTTCTTATTTTTCTTTTCCAACAGGTAAAAATCTTAAGATCGGACGGAGGAGGAGAATACAGAGGAAATGGGTTCAAAGACTGGTTGGCAAGTACCGGAATCACTCATCAAGTCACCCCGCCGTACACTCCCCAACTGACTGGAGTAGCCGAGCGAGCAAACAGAACGATCGTTGAGTCGGCCAGGAGCCAAATATATGGAAGAAAAGTACCCATGGAGCTGTGGGGCCTAGCAATGCAGTGTGCGGCATACGTGAAGAACCGGACAGTATCAAGCGTCAACAACATAACTCCATTTGAGCTCTGGTTCAAGAAAAGACCGGACATATCCCACTTGAAGGTCTTCGGCATCCATGTTCCTGACGAGAAGAGAAAGAAGCTAGACCCAAAGGCAGCAGAAGCCATGATGGTTGGATACGTCGAAGGATCAACATCATGTTATCAGATATGGGATCCAAGAGCAAGAAAGTTGGTGATTAGTAGGGATGTTACGTTCAAGGAGCAGTCCATGATGGAGTTATCTGAAAGCCAAACAGCTACTGAAGAGAAGGACTATTATTCAATTCTCCCGACAGCTGACGATCACAAGCATGGAACGGGAGCTAATCGGATGGATCGAGAGGAAGTGGCGCCGCAAGCTCTTCGGCCTATAGATCAACCTCAGGAGGATGAAACTACACTAACTCAAGGAGAGGGGAACCATCATCAGGACTAGCAGAGTGATAAACCACCACATGGTGTTGATCCAGATCAAGACGAACAAATTGATGAACCGTTCTATGGCTTCGATCTAGCTCTTGGCGGGGTACGTTGATCGGAGGGAATCCGTCAAGCAAGAAGAACGCCAACACCAACCGATAAAATGAGACAACTCCGCGGATACCCAGCGAACGTAATAACAGATGAAAATGAATCTGTTGGCCCATCAACGAAGGTAAACTTCCATGTTGCATTTATCCTATATCATCTTCAATCATTCTTTTCTGTAACGAAGGTCTATGGCAAACAAGAACTTACCTACCGCCAAGCCCTTTCATCGCCAGATGCAGCAAAGTGGGAGGCGGCAATCAAAGACGAATACTTATCTCTAATCAAGAACGAAACATGGGAACTTGCCCCGCTCCCCCCCCCCAATAGTAAAGCAATAAAGTGCAAGTGGGTATTTGACATCAAACAGGGCTACGAAGGGGTTGATGAGAGATACAAGGCGCGCCTGGTAGCACTAGGATGCTCGCAAATACCTGGACTCGATTTTTAACAGACTTACGCCCCGTAGTGAGACTACCAACATTCCGTCTATTCCTAGCTTTGGCTGCCGCGGGAAACCAAGAAATACTGCAAATAGATGTGAAGACGGCTTTTCTGTATGGACGACTGCGTCAATTGCAAATGCAAATCTGGCAAGATCGCAGATAAGGTAGTTTTACAGCTAGTAAACTAGAAGAGGATATCTACATGAACCAGCTGGAAGGTTTTGCTGTACCAGGACGTGAGAAGGAAGTATGCCGCCTAATAAAAAGCCTCTATGGGCTAAAACAGGCCCCACGGGCCTGGAACACTGAATTGAACAACGCCATCCTGCAATACGAACTCATCAGATCGGAAGAGGACCAGTGTGTGTACTACCGCCTTCAAGGGGAGGAATGGGTAGCAGTAATTTTCTTCGTTGATGATGGTTTCATCTGTGGCACGTCCAAAGAAATCGCGAAGAAGTTCACTGACCACCTCAAAGGAAAATTTAAGATCCGCACTCTACCCGCAGGACGTTTTCTAGGAATGACGATCAGCCGAGACAGAGAAAATGGAAAGCTGAGCATCTCACAACCCGACTTCGTAGACGCCGTACTAAAAAAGGTCAAGATGGAAGGATGCAACCCCGTTGGAACGCCAGCCGAACCAGGCCTGCCACTCACGGCAAGCATGTCACCACAACAACAAAAAGAAAATGAAGAAATGAAAAATATTCCATACAAGGAGGCAGTAGGTGCGCTACTATACCTATCCACAACCACAAGGCCCGACATCTCCTACGCAGTGGGCCAGGTGGCTAAGTTCAGTCAGAACCATGGTATACAACACTGGAAGGCTGTAAAAAGAATCATCCGATACATAGCTGGCACTCGAACCTACGGCATCCTCTACTCCCAAGAGAAAGGCGAGATGGTGACGGGCTATACGGATGCTGACTACGGTAGGGACCTAGACGACAGGATCTCAACATCTGGATGCGAATTTCTGTGCAGCAGCGGATCAATCTCCTGGTTTAGCCGCAAAAAGGAATGCACCTCACTGTCTACAACGGAGTCGGAGTTCGTAGGGGCGAGTGAAGCAGCTAAAGAAGCCACTTGGATTTGGTCACTCTTTAAGGTGATCGAGAGAAGAGGGCAGGAACCGATTCCGCTTTTGTGCGATAACCAAGGTGACATCCGGTGCGAGCACAACACTGAGCTACACAGAAAAATATAACACATTGGCATCCGATTACGGTTTGTCAAACGAGGACAGGAGAGCGGGGTGATTGATGCCCGGTATGTCAATTCACAAGACCAAATAGCCCAGATCTTCACGAAGCCTCTGCCTCTTCCAAAATTCCAATACCTCAGGAAGAAACTGGGAATAGTTGAAGTGAATACTATGCAAGAGCAAAAGTGTATGGGCTGTCACCAAATTCCTTTCTCTTTTTTTTTTGGTGAGAACTCCAACAATCCCTTCCTGCATTTGAGACTGTAAAATTGTTTATTTCCCTCTCAATGTTATATGCCCCAGTATTGAATCTAATGTCTCAGTTTGAGGGGAGGTGTTGGATATCGTTAGAGGCGGGGAGAAAACTGAAGACATTCCCATGACTGATCTGGCAACTTTGCCTCTGTCTGAACGATGTATACTCTGTCCCTCCCCTCTCTAAAATGGCGACTCTTTTAGAGACTGCCCGACTACTTGTGTGTGTGGTTTTGAATAAGGACTCAACTGGTGGTATGATATACAGTTTCTTTTCAAGTATAGAATATATATCTCGTGTGCACTCATTTGCTTATCTAGAGTTAGGTAATTAACAGTTCTGACAGTACATCAGTTTCCTCGTGGAATGAATCGATATTTTGGTGGTGGGATCGAAAACCGATGCTTGGTATGTAGAAAGACGCAGATGTTCCATTTATAGCCGAAGGTCAGTAATCATTGATTGGCTTTCTTCGAGATCAATTTGTGTAGATTTTAATTCATACGCAATCTCTTCGTGATCCAGCCGCAGACGTCGGAATTGTTCTCGATCTTGTATACGAAGAGTTGTTTCTTCTTCGGTGTGCTTTTTGGCTGTGTCGGCACGCTCTGTCTCGCTCTCAAGGTAGCCGGACATCGCCTGATTTTCACTGATCAGATCTGAAATTTACTGTATGGCCATCTCTGCTTTCTCTGCAACTGTCTTTTCAAGGCTCAGTTTCTCTTCAATAATCCAATCATGCTCTGTCTCAACTTGAAGGATCCGATTCTCTAACCAGAGTCTATGATTCAACTCTTCTTTGTGCTCTTCGTATCCGCTATATGTTAATGCACGGAGGAGTTTGAGAGAGGTCGCTTTGCTTTTCAATCCCGCTGGAACACTCGAAATTTCGTTGCTCCAATCATCTTGGGTTTGTAGACAATCAACGTCCGCTGCGACACCTTTGCTGATCACCAAGGATGACGTGGGTGAATCAGCAACGTCGTAGACGGACAGTTCCACGGCGAGCAGAGGAACAACTGGTCCAGCTGGTTGGATTTGGTTGAACTCAGTCATCGCTGTTGTGCTGGTGTTGGTGTGCTCAGAAACTTCTGTTTGGGTTCCAACAGCAGCAGGCAAAGTGGAAAATCACGATGACGTGGCAAAAAAAAAAGATGAAAAATTGCTCCCGACGACAATTGTGGAAATGGTTGAGACACCGGGGGGTTGTACTGCGAAGAGAAATGACATGTGACAGGAATGAAGGTGCTTGTGGTATCTTTACTTTATTTTTAATTTTCAATTCAACAGTCATCGTGAAAAAGTTTAAAAAATACCAAAAGGGGCGATTTATTTACGACATTATCCCGGATGTTGAAGATGCGCTATCAGGTAAATTCTGAGCTTCAAGAAAGAAACGGGACAGAAATTGCGCGTTTTTGAGAGAGGGACGGTTTGTGTCGCCTGGGTAATGGAAACCGAAAGATGAAAATAAAACAGGGAAAAGGGATATGACAAAAACAAGAGAGAATTCTTAGTTTTTTAAATGTGGAGCTGATTCAAAAACCATTTTACTTGACATTGGGCTAATGCTTCTTCTTTCCTTTTCCTTGAATTTTTTGACCGACAACGTTCCTAGTCTTACGCGTTGGGGCATCTAAAATTAAATTCAATTAGAAATGAAAATTAAATGTTTGAAAAAAATTAAATTATTGAATTTACGGTTCGATGCAGAAGTTATGAATCCATCAACGTTAGCTTCTGTGGATTTAGGAATCCTGTATCCCTGTGGAGTACGGCTTTCCTCAATTCTATCAAGAATTTTTTGTCCAGAGAAAATTGTGAAATTTTCTGGAATACCCCAGAAATTATCCTCCGTTTCCTTGCTGACGTCTAATCCATATGTCATAAAGATGACGGAGGCTGGATCAATTCCAGTAATTTCAAAATTCTTTAAGTTCGCGATCTAAATTTAAAAGAAGAACAAAAAAAAATTAAGAAATTGTCCGGATGACATGACCCCTAGGAACCGAAGGGCACCTGACAGACTGGGTGAGTGGCAGTATGATGGAAAGAGTAGCCGACAGGTAATTCTATAACAGATCCATTTATTACCTTTTTATTAAATCAGCGTTTTAAAATATATTAGACTACTGCGACTACATCCAACGCCGCGGTCTCTTCGACAGCTGAGCCAAGAAAAAGAGGACGTCCTCCTGGTACCAAAAATAAGGTAGATTTTTTTTAATTTTGGTCTTAACTTGAATATTAAAACTGTTTATTTCACAGATCAGGGAAACGGACACAGTGGCTTTTAATGAGCCTCTTGTCCCTATATTACTCGAGGATATAACAGAGCCTCAAGTTGTGGTCCCATTGGCACTACAGCCAAGAAAAATAGGACGTCCTCCTGGAATTAAAAACATGGTAGACTTTTTAAATATTGGGTATAATTAATACTATAATAAGACTATCTATATCACAGATCAGGGAAACGGACATAGTGACTGTCAATGACGGTACAACTCATCCTCATTCAGGCACGTCTTCTCATTCTTCGACGACTAACGAATCCAACGTTAATATGGCTGTACATCAAGAAACCTTGCCTTCTCTTTGTTCAACAAATGATGCATCAAACGTGGCCACACGTCTTACAACGTCTACACAAGCTCGTGGTGTTCCAGGTCTCCATTTACCTCATGTAAGTTTGTTTTTAGCGTTTAGCGTAGTGTTAAGAAAAAATTGGGTGACCAAAGAGTGGAACCAGATGAATGCAATTTCGATGATTAATTTATTTTAACTGTGTATTTTCAATGTTGTATAAATTGTCAATAATATCTAAAAACTTATAATTAGAATACAAAAGTGATAAATAATATTTTTTTATTTGGCCGAGTTGTCCGATTTATTGTACACACTAAGTTTGACGATGGCCGAGTTGACCGGAAAAATTTTATCAATATTTCGGACGACTCGGCCAGAAAAAAACAGAAAAAAAGGTCTGGCCGAGTTGGTTTTGGCCGAGTTGTCTGGCAATCCATCAAATCTTCTTTTCCACTACGAATCCGTTCACTTCAATTATTTCGTCAAACAGAATAATCGGGCGAGTGGAATTTCTGATTTCTTTATGGTCCCATTATGACGAAAACAACAACTCGCATCCGGCCACTGCTGAAATAGCGTGCAGTGTGTGAGAACTACCGCCCGTGTGTGTGTGCGCGCAATTATGCTAATATCGATTTTGTGATTTCATATTTTTCTCTCTTTCGTCCGCAGCGGATCAGTTTCCGGAGTGCGTCAGAAAATCGCTGTCACCATGGGATGCGGATGACAGAGAAGGAGGCAACAGGAGATGCTCGGGAGGAAGTGACGACAATAATCGCGGCGGCGGCAGTCGCCAAAAATCGAGTTGAGACATCAACACTAAAATATCCGGCGCTCATTATCATCCGGCAGGAGGAGGCGAGAGCCATGACGACGCCGTCAACAGCACAAAAGGAGGAAGATGAACTCCCGGCAATTTGCAACAGCAGCAGCAAGTCCCGTCGGCGGGCTTCTACGACATTATGAGCGATGCGGCTCCATGGCAGCAGCCGTCGGATCCGGCACCAGTCATTCGCCTCGACTCCTCCGCAATAACCAAACGGACGCCACTAGTATCAACGCATCCGCATCCAGTATTCACGGTGAGTTTAACTGGCTCAAAATTGTAATAATAGGCTAGGAAAACAATTGTAGCAATTTTGGATGGGAATTTACAATACCCAGCGTCATCGATGGTGTATATATACAATTAGAGCAAGGTGAAGCGGAATAATCAGCTTAATTAGCCAATCCCCAAAGAGATCATTAGCGCATCATCTTTCAATTACCCCCAATCAGAAATTGGCAATAGAACTACGCCAGTAAAGGCAGTCGATCAATTGAACAAAAGGAAAAATGACGATGAGGACATTTTGCGTACTTGATCAGGATCCGCTTCGCTTCTTTCATAGAATTTAAGAGGATCTGGATGCGGAAATATATATAGGAGCGGCCGTCCGGCAGCGACAAAAGACACACCCAAGTCAACGTCGAACGATAAAAGTGTGCGAGCAGGACCGCACACACACATACGCTCCTGTGTATCGATAGGATAGACGTTCAGAGTGTTCCGAGTGTTCATCCAAGGCAATTAGTAAAATTCAAACTAGAATGTTGACTATTATAGACCAAATTATTGGCGGCAATCCTCCGGCCTTCTCCCTCCTTCAATATAATGGTTGCCAAATTAAAATTTTTTTTGGCCGAATCGCACAAAGTCAATAATTTCTCATTCGGACACCACTCAATTCAAGAATAGACAGAAGTCTGATCAATTGGCCGAACGGTATATTTTTTAATTAATTACTCGCCATTTTTGGCCGAATAAAAAACATAAAAACAAGGCATTGGCCGAATTGTATATTTCAATGTATTTTTCCACTCATACGATTCGGCCTTGGCCGAATAAAAAACTCAGAAAAGCGGCCACAATTCTTTGTTTTTTATTCGGCCAGGCCGAATCGTATTTTTTTGGCCGAATCGTACGGTTACCTTGTGAGCTAGAGTACAAGAATATTCTAAACGGCAGTGTCGGAAATATTATTTCCCTCCCAAATTTATGTTGCAACGTTGTAACCCCCCTCATTTTTTGCTACCCTCTCTCACCCCCTAATTGCTAGAACCCCCCCTTGCTTTGTTCTAGAAAGGCCAGTTCGCGTCCTGCTCTCTCATCGACTGGTCGTTGGCTCCGTCTCTCTCTCGCGCGTCTAATCTCTCATTTTCTTTCCCACGTTTAATTCTCCACTGTATTCTGTCTGTGCAAATACAAGACGAAACAGAGTCGTTAATTTCTCGACAGGCAGGCTCCTTCTCTCTCTCTATCTATCTTTTTAGAAGAAAATATTTTATAAAATAAATAGGATATTAAGGATAAATTGGAAAATATTTACGTAGTTAGAGATTTTGCTGTTGTAATCTCCTGGGCAGTTCATCATGTACCCCACCTTCAAATTTTTGGCATAGTGATACTGGAAAACTGAGGCAGCGTATCCCAGCGGAAAATGTAACTCTTCTTCGCCATTGCCAGCACGGTCGTGGTGTAACATTGAGTCTTCGGTAGCCAGAATGGATCAGTTTGCAGCAACTTCTTCTATGATGTGAATCTCGTATTCGAGACCAGTTTGCTCCCGCAAGAATCCTCTAATTAGCCTAGAAATAATAAAAAGTCACATTTTTTAAAAATTGAATAATAAATTAACGTTTTAAAAATTACTTACTGGGAATTGTCGTTGATTGAATCCTTCAACTTATTGAAAAAAACTTGGGGAATAGCTCTTCCAGTCGATGAGCGTGTAGTACAAATTACTAAAAATGCGTACATTTGATCAATTCGAGTGGGGGGCAGGTCCAGGTGGGAACAACTGATTTCATGGAAGGTCCGGTTTCGTCGCATGGGTGGCAAATGTCTATGTCCATAGTAGTGTTATAAACCTTGCCTTGATGCCCTTCATCCTGGCACCACAATCCAAAACCGTCTTGTTGAACATCTATCGGTGGAATAATGCCACCATCAGGCTTATGATAGCCACTTTCATTCTTAGGAAGACGCGGAATTGGACCAGTATTGCCTGTTACTATAAACTAATTTTAGGAATTTTAGTTATTACCTTCGCATACATATTTTAAGCAATTTATGCGATAAATAACCATAATTTATTAAATTTACATAGGGGCGAGGAAACACAAAGCACACTTCATCAAATTTCTTAAACTGGCGAAGAAAAGCCTAAAAAATGCAGTCGTGAAAGGTCGTGGATCTGTCAATGAGGGTGACAGGTAAATTGAACAAAAATCCCAACATTGTCAAAAACCGGATTCATCGGGAATCAATCATGTCCGGCAAATCAGACGCCGACTTTGCCGTCTGCCATTCGCCAGCAAATGTGGCCAATTAGGTAATGAATAAACAATGAATTATTCCAACTCTTTTTATCGATTCTAACGGAATACCTTTATTCAAAAAACAGACGTCAACTTTGACCAGCACCGGACGTTTACCAGAAGCAACCGGATTGGTGAAACCCTCAGTGGGGTCGACGGAGCAGGCCACCTTGATGGATAATCTCTTCTCTCTACCCCGACATCGAGCGTCCGCACTCCGTCGCGATTCGACGGCAGCAACGCCAATCGTTTCAACAACCAAATCCGCAACCACGTTCGTGGCGGCAATGACAGCACGACGACCACGACGACAATAACAGCGGCTCCTGTGAAAAAGAACACATTCCGCCCAGCTAGCTCTACATTCAACCGACTCCAACGACCAACTACCCCGGCCGTTGATAGCGCCAAAACGGCGACGACCTCCGACGTCGTCGACGCTGTAAGTAGCGAGGTTTCTTTCGACCCACTGTCGAAATGCAGGAAATAGCCAATGTCTCCTTGATCAACGGATCATCCAACTGCATCCATCCCAAATCGTCGGCCTTTTTCTTTCGGCCAGTTCCCCGAGGACGGCATCTCCTTGTCGGAAGGCAGAATGAACCATTTGCGATCGCTGCAACAGGACCAGTCCCATCGCCGATGTCGAAACAAATTGTTAAGTTTAACAGTAGTTTAACAGTAAATTAAGCTGTCGATATTTGGTTAAAGAAGATGAAAATCTCCTGAAGGAAAACTTATCAGCCAATCAAAAACGAATCAGCCATTCCCAATAAACTGGGACTACCAAGATCTCATCTACCCAATTCAATTTTTGGTTGAATACAAACCGACATACATTTCCGGCTTTTGAAAAATTTGAAAGATTTGACGACATAGAATTACATTTTACACTTACTTGTTTGATGAAAAGTTTTCATCATCTCGTTCACGTCCTTGCAGTTACTAGCCTTCAATGCTGCAGCCAAGTGGTCATCACCACTCCAATAAATAGGAGATAGTTTTTTTTTCAATTCACCTCTAGCTTCCAATTGTTCTTTGGTAAAAAAATTCACTGTTAAATTTAGAATTGAATGTTGAGTATCACGACGTAGTAGCAAGAGAGCACGAGACACCGATTGACCGTTGACAAGATCGTTCGTCTGCTGTCTGTCAACCAACGCCCCCAACGATCTCCAATTCATTCGCGGTTTTCGCTGCCATTTTGTTTTTGCGTGAAAAGTAGCAGTAACGCCTTGGCTACCATGTTTGGTAAAGGAAAAAAATTTATTTAGATCTTGTTTTAGAAAATGTATATGCATTTCCATAATATACCACTAGTATATTATAGAAATAGAAAACTGGCACTGTCTAAAAGAGGAGTGGAACTATGTGATCTTCACAGTGATCCACGGCCATCATCCGGTCAGGAAGTAACATGGTGTGCTCCGTGGAATTAGTTGATTTGTGCAGCAGCGACGACGTTGATGATACCGTTTCACCAACCATCAGTTATGAGGAATATTTAGGGTTAAAAAAAAATCAATCCTTTGGTGCAAAATGAGGTAAAATTTTAGTTAATTGCCAGACCAGCCGGACATTCGCTCGCTACCGCTTCGCTACATTCGCTCATTCCTAGTCTACTCTTTGACTTTGGTTGATACAACAAAGGAGAAAGACATCCACGTCAGTGATTATTTGATTGAAAGTGGATTTGCTTTGCATTGCGAAGAGGAACAAATTGCTGTTGTCTTCGCAAATTCTGTTTATGGATATTCCGCGCCGTCGCCTCCAGCTGAACACACCGGTAGAGCGCCTTCACCAAATCCAACTTGCGCGTTTCCCTCATCGGCAGTGAATTCAGTTACAAGCCAGTTGCAAACAACAAGCATCTCGATTACGACACCGACCCTGATTTCAAATAACGAACATCTTGATTTCGAGAATCCATCAATAGACGAACTGGTTCGAACATCCATCCTGAAGAATATGTGATTGCCTCGGTGAAAGAACCCTTTCCGGTCTTAGCATCTGAAAGAAGGTAAAGAAGCTTATTTTTTAAATACTTTAACTTGATTTCAAACTCCATTATTTTGATTGTTTGCAGTTTGGAGGCTAATGACTCAAAATGCGTCGATGTACTAGGTAAATCACTAAATCCCCATTAAACTATTTCGCTGTTTTTGTATTTTTTGAAATTTCATAATTCTATATTGGATCTAAATGTCATCAGTTTTGAAAGACGAACGAAGGCTTTATACAGTTGAAGATAGTGGTGAATTGTATCTTCCTAAGCCTGACATCTTGATGCTCATCCCGAGTCTGGATAGTCAAATAGCCGCCTTTAAAGCAAAGATCGATGCAAAGTAGTCACTGCCCAGGCGCATCCAAATATCTTTGCCGATTGCGCAAAGTAAATATCTTGAGCCATAATTTTACATGATTTAAAAGAAATTCATCTGATTTCGTCTTTTAGCGCTGGTGCACCTTGGATGAAAGATGATTCCTTTTCCTTCCAGAACTCACTCTTTATTCACTGCAGTATGTTTCTCTACTGTTCTTCTTGTGTTCGGTGAAAGATAAGGTTGCTTCTTCAGCTATTGAGGTAATTTACTGCATCTAAGGTATCAAATAATTAATAAAGCTTATATTAACATTATTCGTTGATGTTTGTAGGCAAAGCGAAAAGAATTCAACAATAAGTAAATAAGCACATTTTTCTTTTTATGATTTTCATTGAGTGCTCAAGTTTGAGCAATTAATTACCTTCCAATTCTTTATTTTATCTTATAAACAAGTATTTAAACCAGGAAAAATCAGTTTTTATAAAATTGAATCAAAACTGTCTGAACAAAACATACTGTCCTAATTTATAATTAACTTGTATACTTTCCGTCCAACAATAATACAGAATGTATAAAATAAAAAAAAAATTATCGAATTTTCTGTATAATAAAACTCTCCCCTTCAAAAAGAAGAAGAAGAAAATGGTGGTGGTGTGCTTCGAAGCCGTTTAAATAAGAAGACGAAGACTCCCTCCGTATCGTGATTAATGGTTGGAGCCATTAAGGACAGAGAACTTTATGGGTATCGATGGGGAAAAACATACGGCCACACATGGCCCCCCTCCCGCTTCACGCTCCTCCGGTTCGATTCCTCCCTCTCTGTTCTATACAAAATCCATCTTTTCTCTTTTTTGTGCCTCCGACTTGGAAGAAGAAGAAGAAGAAAAAAGGAGGAGGAGGGTATCCTGATAGTTTTTTTTTTCTTTTTCTGGAGACGTATTAACATCCCATTTGCATTTTTGTGTTTGCCACAGCGATGGTAATCTCCACTCTCTCGTCTGTTCTCTTTTTTCTTTCCAACAAACCAGACCCCCGCTCTCTTAATTAACTTTTTTTTCGGTCATTGTTGTTGTTGTTGTTTTCTCATTTCGTTCAGAGTTTCTTCATTGGTAGTTCTGGTAGTAGTTTTTTATTTTGTTTTTTTATCCGAAAACTATCGGCGGCTTTTGTTTCTCTCCTCGTTTCTCATCATCTGACGGTTCCAATTCTCCCAATGGTTCGGGTCGTGATTGTTTTTTTTTTGTTTTTTCTCTTTTGGGTTTGCTACTCTCTTTCACCTTGACGTTAGTTGCCACTACTACAACTACTTTACCTTCGACTCCGCCCATTTCTCTTTTCAATCAATTGGGAAGAAGTTCCCAGAAGATTATCATTTTCTTTTTGCTCTTATTTTACCTTTCATTTTGGCCGAATGCGGTTAATTGCCCAGCTCTTTGAGGTTGGGCTCCCAATTAGCATAGATATTTTCTTCCTTTCTCTGCACAAGTTTCGACGTTCAGTTTCGACGCTCTCTCTTCTTTCTTGTGTCGGTTCCTTTTTATTTTTCTTGGGTCCAGAAAATAAAGAAAAAGTCAACTGATGGCAATCGTGCGGGGCAGCAGAGCTAGGGTGTCGTGATTCGTCATGTTCCGCATAATATTACAACTCGGAAAACGTTTTCCTTTTCTACCTCCTATCTTTTTCTTTTTTGATTTGTTGTATCTTCTCGGCAATTGTTTTGAAGGTTTTGTTGTTTCTCTCTCTCTCTCGAGGGCCTTTTCCAATGCGTAGGAATTCCTCACGCGGACGCTCTCGGTCTGGAAAATGAGCTGCTGGCCCGTCCGTTGTAACTTTATTTTCTTAAACTCCGCCCCCGATTTCTTTCTTTTTATTTCGGTTGTGACACACAACTGAAAGGGAACGCGGAGAGAGAAGAAGAAAAAGAAAAAAAACAACCGAGTGCTGGGATAACGAGAAGATTGAAAACCCGCACGTTTCAGCTCATATGTTTCATCTGTTTGTACGTTTCATCCTCTCCTCCTCCCCCATGAAAAAGGAAGAAAAAAGAAGAAAAAGTTGGGAGCGTGATTTATCCCGTCGGCCAGATGCGTCAACTTTTCTTCTTCATCTTTGAGCTCCTCCTTCTCCAGGATCTTCCACGTATGTGTTTTTGTATTATTTTTCTTCACCCAAGAAAAACATTCACAAATTCAATCTTTCATCTAGTTGGGCTGCCAGGCCTGTCCGCCCAGGACTCCTGGAATCTTCCAGTCGTGTCAAAAAAGCCAAAGAAAGAAAGAAAGAAAGAAAGAAAGAAAGAAACTAAAGGGTCTCTTCTATATATAAATATGAAGAAATGAACTAATAGGAGCATATCCACGTACAAATCCGCCATTTTTTTAAACAGCCTGACGTGAGCTGCTGATGTCTGGTGAACCGTCGAGTGAGCACAAAGTGGCGCGGTGTACTCACGCAACAAACAAAACCTCTAACCTACACTACTCTCTCTCTCATCTCTGGACCGGATTTCTCTTCTTTCTTTCTACACAACAAACTCTCAAGAGCAGGAAATCCTGTACTAGCGATATGTATATGTGTGTCAGTCCCTGGTACGGCCGGCTGCTGCTACTCCTCCGCCCGAGATCGACAAACGGGCGCACACACACAAAATACTCTCAGCCGCATTGAATCGCCCCCCTCTTATCCTTGTGAGCTAGAAGAGAAAGAGAGAAAAAAAAGGGAAAAGAAAAGAGGAAATGGACTCGGTGAGGGATATATGTACGAGTGTACATATTCCCGTTTCCTGGTTATATATGTGTAAGATATTGTGGGCAACGAGGATATAGTCGCAACAATTTTCATGGAATATGCACTTCGCTTGACTTTTTGCCGAGTCAACGAAGTTGCCGAGTCGAGCGAACAGAAAATGGAGAAATGAGGAAGATCTTTCTTTCTTTCTAATAGCTTTGAAGTGGAGGAAGTAATAGTTGACAACTCTTTTCTCTCCTATTTTTTTTGTTTTTTTTTTGCTTACACAGCCCAGCAGTTCTTCCCGGGCCCACTTTATTTGTTCATATTTTGAAAAAAACATAAAAAACAAAAATTAATGGAGTAATAATGAGGCGGCTATTTTAGGAAGAAGGGCTTGGGTGTGTTCCATCGAAGCTCATCAAAGTCGACATCAACTTTGATGACTCGACGTGAATGCTTCATTACATAGAAAATCCCCTCTTCTTCTTCTTTTCTTTAGTCAAAAAGGACGTTGCAAGACTTTTGGGCGTGGCCGTTATCCCGCGGGTGAAAAGCTTCGGGTTCTGTTACGAGTATTGTGCCGTAGAGCCGATTCAGTATAGAGTGTGTCTTTTAAGCGTTGAAGTTTGTAAGTTTAGCATGATCAACATTTTACCGATTAGGCCACGAACAAAATGTTTTTTTTTAATTCCTGAAAGATCATCTTTTGTAAAACCGCAAAATTAGAATCGTCAGAATATTACGCCGATCGAGATAATTTTTCCAAGAAAATTTCTAGATGAATTTCGTAGTGTTCATTACAAATAAAAAGGCTTAAGATGGGCTCGATGTTATTAGAGAAATGTCTATCAAAAGTCGTGCGTTCAGTAACAAAAAATTCCAACATGCGATGTACCATTTTTTGCTGTTTTTTTCCCATCCCACTGAGAGTATTCCAAATTACAGGGAGGCAAGACCTCGGCGGACCAGATTTTTAAAAAATCAGATGAAGCGGGATCTTTTGAATCATCACTGTACAAATAGCCGAGAAATCTTTCAAATAATTCGCTTTCTGTGTTGTGGAAAAAGTGTCGTTCTGTGTAAATGAAAAGTGTCTTCTATTTGCCATGAAAGAATTCATCATGGCATTTCGGATTAGTTTTTTATCAAACGTCACGTAGAGTAAATCCGAGGGGTTGTCAACTCTAATACCCCTCGGTTTTTTTGATAGTTTTGAGGGATGTTTCCAACGTTGGAAACCAAGGAAAAGTGGAAAAAAGGTTAAAAGGGTAGGGCCATTATTTGACTTGGGAGAAAGGGTAGGAAAGTTAGGAAAGGTAAAAAAAATAAGGAAAGGGGAGATATTTGAAAAACCCACGGAACATTTGCAATTTTTATATTAGAAAACTGGAAAAAGGGGCGGATCAGGGGTAAAAACCAAGAAAGAGTCAGTAGCAAAACTAGCGCAAGGAGATAGACAAGTAGAGTATTTTTCTGAAAATGACTGAAATACCCAACGATGAGACTGAAGATGTCTATAAACTTCTGCGACAAAACAACATCTGCTTTAAAAGTCACGTTGAAGTGCTTTTGAAAAAACTTGGGTTTATGTGCATTACTACCATGTCAATGATTACAGATGTGTGCGTATTAGAAAAGACTGTACAGTCACATTTCGCGAGTGAGGCCCGCATCAAGTGATGTCCGCTGACGAAAAATTACGCTTGTTTGGTGACGTATGTTGTTTTGAGCCACAAAGGTTTTCTTTCATGCCCGGCGAGGTATTTTCTATAATTGCGGCCGCTGACAAATGTAAGAAGATTTTGAGTGAAAGAGAGGCTAAGCTTTCGAAAACGGCCAGTGGTCGAAAGCGACCTGCAGCATCTTCGACAATAACACAGGCTGTGGCAGAAATTCAGCAACCAACTATTCAGCCAAGTAGACGTAAAGGTCCAAATAAAATGATTGTGCATTATGTAGACAAGTGGCTGCGGAATACTACGTACAAACTAAAATACAACCTAGAAGACTGTGAAATTTCCGAAGATACCCGCAAAATTGTTTGCAAATTATACCCAACGGCAAAATCTTTTACGGTCTACACTGACTCCATGGGCTGTTGGAAGATGACGTCGTTTGTTAGCCATTTAAAAAAAGCTCATTCGTGTGGTAACGATGGCGCTTCTGCATCAAGTTCTCTTCAGCCGTCGACATCACATTGTTTAACCCCTATCAACCAAAATAGAAAGGAAAGGGAAAGTGCGGATGACTGTGAAGTGCACGAATCAGACGAGGAAATCCCAGCAGAAAAACGGCAGCGAATAGAGAATAGTTTGCTTTTGAACCCGTGTGAATCACCTTTACGGCCTTTGCACTGCACGGATTTTCAGACACCGGGGATAGGAGTTCCGAGCCTCTCACCATCTCCGGTAAGTCTGACACGGCTTTGATTAAGCTGCCTAAGAATACGAATATATTGATTGACGAGAATATCCAGACAAATCCGCAAGCAAAAAAATCGAAATCCAAAAGGCTATCGACACAAAGATGAAGTTATAGAGAATTATGCCCTGATCGCTTGGATTATCGGTGGCCGGAGACATTACGAAATTTTGTACGAAAACTTCAAGCCAGCTTTCCCTTCGCCAAGCTCTTTACACACCAAGTTGCAAAAGTATTATACAGTATTGCACGAAGGACAACGTAATTTGGCAGTATTAAAAAATCATTTGTTGGACAACAATCTGCCGCTTATCGTTTCAATCGCGGAAGACGCTACAAGCGTTGTTGGAAATCGCGAGTACAGCAAACTATTAAATTCAATTGTGGGATGTAGCCTTCCCATTCAAAGTAATGAGCTGCCAGATTTTCGCATGTCTATCGCAAAAACTGCAGCACAAATTAATTCAATATTCCAAAAATGTGAACGTGCGATTTCGGTAATGGTTGTAATGGCTCAACCAATCGCCCCGAATGCTACTCCAGTGCGAATTTGTTCATTCGGAACAGACAATAGGTTTACGAGTGACGATGTCAACAACAGACTGGTAACTCTTCGGACGGAACTCGAGGCCACGGGGATTAAGGTGCTGGCTTATTCTGCAGACGGGGACACTAGAGAAATGAAAATAATGCGTCAGTCCCTCAAACTTGGCTTTCCTAAAGGCGCTTCAACGCAAAATAGAGAAGGTATAATTTCTGAAATGCTAGTTGGCTAGATCTATCTTTTCATTCCCTAACTTTTATTTTATTATCGTTGATTTGCATGTAGATGATCCAAGCTTGGGTCTAATAATGAGATGGAAATGGTTTGCTGCTGGTGTTGTTACAGACGCGATACCAGTGCAGGATGCGATACATATGGGAGCAAAATTACGGACACGTCTTCTGAAAAGAGAACAATTTTTGGTTATAGGGGATAAAATTGCCTCCTGCACCCATCTTGATAAAATGCGCAGTTCAGCTTTAAAGAGCAGCCACTTATTAAGGGACTCAGATTTAAATCTTCAAGACAAGATGAACTATGGCGCTGTGGAGAGGCTTTGCAAACCCCATATTAATAAGCTTCTTTCCAAATATGTTGTAGGTATTACTTCATAAAAATATTTCATTTTGCCATGAAAATTTAGTATTCATGTACTTAGGTTCGGAGAGCACGCGCTTTTACTTGAAATTGATGCGCTTCATTACATTGAGTTGGTTGGACACCACTATTGCTCCTCTGAAGCGCATCTATATGATGTGGTATGCGACATTTGGTCTCCGTAAATGGCGCTACCATTTATCGTCCAGTGCAACTTATAATGTAAACATAAACTTCATATCGGCGAACTCCTACCTATGTGCTGAAATTTGTGCGCATTCTCTTATATTAATTATTGTGCAGCTGGACAAAATGAAGAAACCAGAACTTTTTTTGCCTTGGCTTTTCAGCAGCCAATGCTGCGAGGAATTTTTCCGAGCCGCTCGATCTTGCAGTACCTTCCAGTCAACTCAATGCAACTTTACATGCAAGGATTTTTTGACCAGCAATTGCCGAAAACTAGATGCTTTATTGCGGCTGAATACTGACGCACAGATACGAGGATTGAAATTGCCACGGCAATCCAGGCCGTTTGACTATAATAAAGAATATCACATACCTACTGAGCTGCCATCGCTAGATGACATCGAAAAATGTGTCGCGAAGGCAAAATTGGATGTTCAGGCCGAACTTTCTTCACTCGGTATAAACTTTATTATCGATTTCTTGTTTTCTTAATGTGGGTCTAAATTTAGTTTGGGGTTTTTATTTGCTATTCTCAGGTAGTTTAGAATCGAAGTCGCATGTCGACGCCACATGTGAAGATAACTATGAAGATCGATGAAGACAGCACAAATATTTTTTCGCACCTCGAAGAAGCGGAATTCACTGATTATTCACACTTTGTGTCGCAAAACATTGAGGACGGACCGTATGCTTATATTCCTAATAGCAATGGGGATCCAAGACTCGTAAAAAAAAGTGTGATTGTTTGGTTTGCTGAATCCGGTGTTCGTCGGCTCAGCAATGACCGGGTGTCTAGGGGGATGCAAACTGCCAACATAGCAGAGCGACAAAAATCGCTTGTTACATTTGTCGGGAAACAAGCCGTGCGTCTGGGCGATTATTGCATCTTTAAAAATACCTTGGAAGACAATTATTTGTTGGGGAATATTTTGTCTTTGGCGTCGATTGAAGAAAATTCAACACGAAGAAAAGTAGCTTGGGAGTGGGACGGACAAGATGAAAAAATCGCAGCTTTATGTTTGTGGTGGCATTTTGAACGCTTGGAGGGAGGTGAATTGACCGGAAGATTGACAGCATGTAACGATTTCTCACACGGATTTAATTTTTGTAAAAAATATTACATTTGTAGCTGCCCTCCACCCAAAATTTTGAAGTCCTCCAACTCTTCTGATATGAGATTATTTTTTCCATCGTCGGTTGTAATTCTCATCTCTCCCTTATTTGAGCACATGCCTGCCCAGAAAGCTTAACTTAAATAATTAAAATCAATTCAAAGCTTCAGGCAACGCAAAAGTAGCCATATTCTAATTCCGCGCGGACATCGATAGTGAAATCTGACAACGTTTTCGACGTAAAAAAATGAGGAGTAAGGAAAGAAAATTTGGTAAAAAGTGGGGTATTATCTTGCAATATTTCCAGTTTTTCCAATTTTTCTAATAGAAAAGGGGAGAAAAGTAAGAACAGGGGTAGAATACGAAATTGACATAGAGAAATTGGAAAAATGGCTAGAGAATTGTGGACAAAGGTTAGAGAGGGAACAGTACGGAAATTTAACAAGAATACCGCACTTTTTGGGTTACTTCACTGTGCGTGGTAATAGCAATTTTCTAGAAAAGAGTCTAAGAGTCTAGAAAAGAACTCTAATTTTTCTAAAATTAGAGTTGACAACCCCTTGAGTAAATCGCATAAAAATTTGAATATTTTGGATATATATGGCCTATTGAAAGAATTTTGTTCGATTTTGTTTTTGATTTTGATTTTGTTAATTTATAATTCAAATTCAACAGGTAACCAAGCAATGGAAGGAAATTGGCAAAAGGAAATCTGTAATTGAAAAATTACTAGTGAAACATTTCATTGTCAGTTTTTACACACCTATTGGTGCCATGGCAAAAGTTAGTGAATGGTTTTCAATTACAAAAGTCAATCAAGGTAAAATGACTGCGAAATGCCGTCTAATATTCCAGGTAAATTTTTTATCTGAAATAATCTAGTAAATTTTAAAAGTTATCTAAAATTTTTTAAATAGGGAAGCGATAGTGAAGCGAAGGGTGTAGCAGAGAGGTTGTCCGTTGCATCAGCAATGGATGCTTATTGCAGGAAAAAACTAATCATGGAAGACATCGAAAAAGAAAGAGAAAAAGTTTATCGTAGGATTGGTAAATATTTTGTTTTTGTTCCGTTTCTTTTTTCTTGGTGGGGCGGGGACGTGTCATGTGTGCAACAAACGAAAAAAGCAAAAAGATGATCTCGAGACGCGTTTGCCATCTTTTATTTACAACTCTAGTGACTAGTGAAAAGAAAAGGAGAGAAAAGTCAGGGGGAGAAGAAGAGTGTATCTGAAATATTTGGATGACTATGGTTATGCGTTCCATTTGAGAATCTATCGGGGAGTAGGGGGTTATAGGCGTATTTTTTTTTCTCTCTTTTACCAAAGTTCAGCGGAACTGATGATAGGGCCAGCCCCGTTAGTGTCCCCCCCCCCCATCAATTTCTCCGGCCATCATCATGTCTATTTTTTTTTCTCCCTGGCTTTTACTTTTGCCGATGGAAAGAAAAAGTTATAATTATGGATGACACTTTGGCCTATTCTCAATGGCCGTTTCTCTCCCTTTGGCCGATGGAAGATGGTTAGAAAGTCTTGGAAATAAAGAAGAGCCACTATTTTCCATCGAAATATTGATGGGCAATAGGTGATGATCTGCTTCTGACGACTACAATCGCCGATTATATGCGCGCGCGTGTGTGTGTGTGCTCGTCGCCCAGCTTTTCTATCCCCACCACCCCACTGTCGTCTAGTTCATATCCGACAACAGCAGCAGACATCAGTCGTTGATTCACTCTTGCCCGATCGACACGGCGGAAAAACTTAATCTTGTAGACCTTCTGTACAGTCACACGAGTTTTTAAATTTGAAATCATCAAGAAGAGAAGTTTTGGTGATGTCATTCGGTCAAGACGCGATGAACTACCGATGAAGTCAATTTCTATCCCGGTGCTGGCGACTTTTTGTGGTTCTTTTACCGGCCGCTCAATGGCCGGACGGCAGGATGCTAACCAACAGCAGTGGGTGACGAGTCGGTGTTGTGCTTTGCGAACACAACGACCTTACACAAACGTTTGTTTAGTGTAGCTTGTTTTTTTTCTGTGGGTTCTCATGCTGATTCTCGGATCCCGTAATCAGAAACTTGTTTTACATCTAAATTTTTTTTTCCCCTTTTCACTTCCACCCACTTTTTCCTTTTTGATTTTGATTTTATTTCTTTTTTCGTGGTTGGTTTAAAATATTTTCTCCCGACTTCCTATGCTGAGGGGTTTTCATTTGATCTCTTCTTTCGTCTTCTACTTCTTCATCTATTGCAATATTGCCCACATGTTCAAGACAGAAATTTACGACCGACAGCACCATCTCCACAATATCTTTACCTCCTTGCAACTCTGCAACCTCCTTCGCGATTTTTGGGTCTTTTAATTCCCGGTTTTTTTCTTCTTCAGTTTTCTTCTTTTTCTTTATATTCCCGCCTTTTGTAGTTGGGTGTTTCCCCACTACCTATGGCAGTACTAAAAGTATAGAACGTAATTGCTACAATTGCTCAAGGGATCGCGAAGCGATCCCGCTGAGCAATTCGAATTATGATAAAAAACGAAGAGAGACTTTAACAGTGTTGACACTTTTATTTACTAGCTTTTCTAAGATAATTTGCGACATCGTCGCCTCCCTAAACCTCAGACTTTTTTCAAGCTGCTGAGTGCGGGTCAAAAAACAAACTAGAGGGGATAACGGGGACATCTGACCGTACATCTTTCAAACAAAAGGAAACAAATGAAAAACAGACAAACTGAACAAACAAAAAATGTTTTTGAATATTTCCATGGCCAGTAACCGGTTGGGTAAAAGGGTTGCGTGATTCTGTTGCTGCTTCTTTATTTTTTAGCTGCTTCCTTCCCGGCACCTGCCGGCCCATAACCGCCGCTCTTTCCTCCTCTGCTCCTGTTTTGACACCAAGCAAACAAGACTTTAACATCTGGGTAAGATAGGGTGGGAAGAGACTGTTAAAGTCTCTCTTCGTTTTTTATCATAATTCGAATTGCTCAGCGGGATGGCTTTGCGATCCCTCGAGCAATTGTAGCAATTATGAGACAAAAAACTTCCGCTCGACTTTAACAGTGAATTCAAAGCGATGGAGTTTGCGACAAAACGGCTTCTGTCAAAGCGATGGTATGGGGCACTTCTCGTCTATAAAAACGCGTAAATAATGATTCCGCGGCCCAATTGCCTGATCTCAGAACCGAGTCTATCGGGATACCCTGAGCTACGGCACGCGACGCGGCCGCTCCTCTGGTTGAGTGGGCGGAAAAATGGCCTCCAAACCTGCCTCTTTCAGTACTAACTTAATCCACCTGCTCACCGTGCTGGCGGATACGTTCTTAAAAGGGGAAATCAGGCCAATGAGTAGATGCTCGTTGTTACTTTCAGTACGGCAGACGTCCGTCAGGGCTCTGTACGTGCCTAAGCAGTGGACCGGGCAAACCAGTGGGTCGCCCAGCTTTTTTTATTTTTACGGACTGTAAAGCTCCAATGCGCTGGGATTTTCTCGGGCGTCCTAGAGTGAAGGTGGCGCCATCTTCTGTAAATTGAACAAAGTCGAAAGAGATTGAGCTCAACTCGGCCGTCCTTAGAAGGGTCGCCAGCGCCAATAACATGGCTAGTTTTCGCGTAAGCCGCGATAGGTCTAAACTCTCGTTAGGACCCCATGATGCGATCAAATCGACCACCTTGCTTACGTCCCATGTTCGGTCATATCTGGGCCGGGGGGGATTGCGGTTTGAAAGCCCTTTCAGAAGGCTGTAGGAGTAACCAGCAGCATGCAGTTCCGTCAGGTACTCTAAAACGGGATTTAAATCAGCCGACACGGAATCCAGACCGCGCTCGAGGCACCAACTGTGCCAATGGTTCCAGGCGGACTGGTAAGCAGATCTTGTGGTCCGGCGCGATCCCTCCAACAGTAAGTTGACCACCGGACTTGAAAGGCCTTGGCCTGTGAAACGTCTCCGCAGAGTCTCCATGCGATTAACCATAACGGCAGGGGGGGAGGTTCTCCGATAGGTGACGTCAGCAACTCGACGTTCGGCTTCATGACTAGCGCCACGTCCGTCACTAGCTCCAAAACGAGTGGGAACCACGCCGCGCTGGGCCAATACGGGGTCACCAATACTAATGATGCTTGCTCCCTCCTGATTTTCGCGAGGCTCCTGGAGACAAGACCGAAGGGAGGGAAGGCGTAGGCGCTTAATTCTTTCAAGCTCACGGTGAAAGCGTCGGTCCCCATTGCTCCTGGTTGTGGCCGCCAGGAATAAAACCGCTCCAGTTGTCGGTTCCAAGCCGTCGCGAAAAGGTCTACTTCGCAATCCCATTGCGCTTTCAGCTTCCGGAAGGTTGCTCGGCTCAATAGCCAATCGCTGCAGTCTGGTTTCGCCCGCGATTCTCTGTCTGCAATCGTGTTAAGATGCCCGGGTAAATACACCGCTTGAATTGAAATGCGCCGTTTTTCGCACCAAGACGAAATCTCGCCGGCCACTCGCGTAAGTGAAAAAGAACGCGTGCCTCCTCCTTTATTTACGTAGCACACCGCCGTGCTATTGTCCATCTGTAACGAAACAAAAATGTCGGACGCCTTCGCTGTGAAGGATTGGAGGGCGAAAAAGGCGGCCAAGAGCACAAGCTCGTTTATGTGACAGGCGGCTTCTGTTGGGGTCCAAGGGCCCCTCGTTGTCACGCCGTTGCAGGAGACTCCCGATCCGCTCAAAGAAGCATCAGAAAAAATTATTAAATCCGGTTCGCCGGGAAACAAAACCTTTCCTTCCGATAGGTCCATGTTACTCACCCACCAATTCAGGTCGGCCTTTGAATGACGAAACCATCGAAATTCCCGTCATTTTTTCTCAACGCGCGGATGAGTTCGCCTTGCACTTTTCTATAGTGAGACTGGGCGAAACGGACGGCCGAATGGCCCAGGCGAAATTCCCCATAACTTTGGCTAAATCTCGCAGCTTAATCCCGTTCCTCCCCAGAGCCTGAACGCATAACCTCCGCGTCTTCATCCTTTTTTCTTCCGGCAAAATGAAGGAGAGGGACTGGGCATCAATGACCATGCCCAAATATTCGAATGAATGGCAAGGTTCTATGAGGGATTTATCCCAATTTATCAAAAAACCGAGCGACAGAAGGAGTTCGACGGCCATTTCTACATCCTCCAAAAGCCCTTTCCTATCTTGATTCAGAAACAACATGTCGTCCAGGTATATAACTACTCTTACCCCTTTTGAACGAAGGGCGGCCATCACCGGTTTCAAAAGCTTTGTAAAAGCCCGCGGTGCTGGCGTAAGGCCAAAGGCCAGACATGTGAATTGGAATGCGGTCCCCTTCCAGCGAAAACGTAAAAAAGGTTGGTGGGTGTGGCACAAGGGAACTGTTAAATAAGCGTCCTTGAGGTCTAGCTTTGCTAACCAATCCCCTTTTTGTAAAAGATTCCTTACTACATCAAGGCCCTCCATTTTAAAATGCTCATAACGGATGTGCCTATTTAGATTTCTTAAATTAATAATGGGCCTAAAACCTCCGTTTTTCTTTGGGATCGCGAAAATGTTGCTGAAAAATCCCGGAGTATCCGTAGCTTCAATGATGGCCCATTTTTTTAGTAGGCTGGCCACCTCTTCAGCGCACACCGCTTCCATCTGCTGGCCCATTACGCTCTCCGGTGTTTCCGTCTTTTGCAACGGTCGGGATACGAAATCGATGAAAAAACCCCGTTCGACCACGCTCAATATCCAGGGGTCTTTAGAAATTACACGCCACGCATTGCCAAACACCTTTATTTAGCCCCAACTAAATCGGGGCTTAAACTAATAGGAAAAGATACCGGATTTGCTGCATACCTTGTCTGATAGATTATTTTTTCTCCGGTATCCTTGTGCCTTGATGTGCTAGGCTGCTGCTCGGCTCTCTTTTCGGCTGGATGCTGATGAGGTTTCTTCAAGCTCTTTCCTCTTCCTGATGCCGCAACTTTCTGTAATTTCGCGTCTTCATCTGCCGCCTGAAGTAACGCGCTCGTAAAGGAAGGCCCGAAGAGATGGCCCACTTCCGCCGGCGAAAACTTAGATGGGTCTTTCAGCAGGTTTTTAAAACGTGGGTAGACGCTGTTCATCACGTTGGACCTACGGTTCTTTGAAATGTAAAAGTGCGCTTCCGCCCAGAGACGAATGGCGGACTCGAGAATAACGGCCTCCTCCGAGTTCTCCGGGAAGCGATTCCAAAGCGACATTAAAGGTTTGGCCACATCGAGTACCTTAAGTTGAGTCAATTTCCAGATCAGCTCCCACTGATTGATGTATTTGCCGTTCCTGTCCCTCAGAAGCTGCCGTTTGACTACATCGTCCATCTTCGGGCATGTCAGGGAGAAAGTTGCGTCCTCAAAATTCGGGTTGAAAGTGTCCCTCAACTCCTTAGTCGAGGTCGCCGGCAGTCCCACCGACATCCACGAGGCCAGCTGGTCCGTCGCGAATTTTGAAACTGGAAGAATCTGTCGTGGAGCGGGAACCTCCGGATCTCCGGTTGGGGGAGGCGGGAAACGTCTTCCGTCACGCCGCGATGATCGCGATCTTGATCTGCTTCGGCGATGACAGTGTCTATCTTGAGATGAACGACGCCTTCCGCTGCGATCTCTTGAGTCGCGTCTACGATCCCTCGAGTCGCGCCTTCAATCCCTGTCGTACCTTCGGTCTCGGCGTCCTCTTCTATCAGATGATGTAGACCGCGATCGAGAACGTGGGGGCCTAGGCTGAGGTCTCGCTGGCTGTCTATTGTCCATTGCGTTTACTCTTGAGTTTATGGAAATCGTACCCTCACTTTGCACGGTGGGCGTAGGAGAGGGAGGAATTTCCATGAGAAAAAGCTAAAAAAGGTCTGAGGTTTAGGGAGGCGACGATGTTGCAAATTATCTTAGAAAAGCTAGTAAATAAAAGTGTCAACACTGTTAAAGTCGAGCGGGAGTTTTTTGTCTCATAATTCTTTTCTTCCTCCCCGACCGCCACCAATTTTTTTTTTTCATTTCATCGAAAAGAAACCAGAAACTTTGCCACGTTCAATGTTGTTCAAAACTTTTTTATTATGCGCTAGTTACAAACGATAGCGGCGGCCTACCACCACCCCTCTTGTGAGACTGATTAAAATCGCAAAAAAGGTGGTGATGGAAAATTGGGGGAAAACTATTAAATTTGCAAACTTTGACCCCTCCCCCCTTCATCCACACTTAACCATTTTCTGGTTCCGTTACTTGTCCTGCTCTTCTAGTTACGTTTTATTGATTTATCGGTATTCAATAGAGAACCCGCCGAAATCGGCTTTATTTTAGGGAGGAACCCATGGCCCTTGCCTATGAAATCTGTGTGTGTGTGGGTCTGTCAATGATGGCAGCACTTGTGGGCTTCCCTGGCACTTTCAATCAAAGATTTCCTTTTTGCCTTTGAGTTTTTTTTTGAATTGACGAATCGACCGACGACCCGTTGTGCACTAAAGGAAACAGATCTATTTTTACATTGACGTAGTATTTCTAGGAAAAATTGAGCTTAGCGAGAGATTGGAATATTGACAGACATTTGAATACGTAGATCCGATCGTAATTATCAATCTGGTCTGAAGAAAGAGAGCTAGAAAAAAAAGCTGAGCTTTTCTTAAACGCCATCTTTGTTATCTAGGCCAGATCTATACATGCTTTTTTTTATGAAATGAGCCATCTTTATGTTTTGGCTTCTTCTTCTTCTTTTTTTGCAGAGCTGGGAGAGCACTTGTTTTTTTTTAGCAGGCCGGAGAGAGTGGCAGTATTCTATGTTCTTTTACATCTCCAGCAACAGCCGCAAAAAGCTTGAGGCTTCGTGAATCGTGACTCGCAAGACAATGCTCCTAAATCGACTCATTATAGAAAAGCCCCCAACCGATGTATTTTATACGCTATACAACAAATGAAACCGCGGGGTGGGGGGGTGAAAATAGTTAATGTATAATTGTTAATTAAAAATATTTATTAATTATATGTTTTTATAAACTTTTTCACACAGAGATAATTAATCGGCTGGATCCAAGCCTTAAGATCCAAGAGATGAAAACAGTGATCCATACAATTTCGAAAATAACCAAAGCTAAAATGAAACTATACAATAATTCAATTTGTGAATATTGTACTCATCTTGAAGAATTCAAAAGTTCCCAGGCGCTGAACCATCACCAAATGACCGTACACTCAGGACATTTCAAAGACATCACCGAACAATTCTACCATTATGTCAACCTCCTTGCCGATGAACGGTTTCAAATGGCAGTAGAAGAGATTAAAGCCGAGATTGCAGGACAAGAGAAATTTGTCGTATTTCTTAATGCAAGTTTAAAGGTAATATATCTTTAGTCTATAATTTTAAAAAATACTTTATCAAATTACTTTAATTTCAATTAGGCAAAAGTCGAAAAATTAATGGGAGACATGGATGGAAAATCTGGCACCAAAAGGAAACTGCAATCAGGAAAAAAAAGAGGAAAAGAAATCTGCAACCACAAGGAAAGTCATCGACGGTTCCAAGCAGCAGCAGCGTCAAAAGCAAATGGGTCCCGCTTGAAGTGCCTGAAGTGCCGGTGGTTGCGAACGACTACGAACGTCAACTGTTTCGTGAATCGCAACAGCAAAAGGCTGGGCCGCTGCAGCGATACCCATCGGTTGGAATTAATAGGTCTTCTACACTAACAAACAGCTATTACGGTCATCAGGATCAATTTCATTCAGCTCCAGCTGTGCCAGCCTATCCCACGAAACCTACAACTCCATTCCAGGGCAATAATTGGGCAACATCCACTAGTACTTACAAATCTCCTACAGCAGCGACTTCGATGCCTCCAACGGCCAATACACCTGCACCACCTCCAAGTGGCCAGCCTGTACAAAAATTTTACCAAGTTCCGGGTGCCCAGCCTTTGCAACCATTTCGTCGGTTGTTGAAAAGGGCAATAACAAATAAAAAAATAATAAATGAAAATATGCAACAATGTCATCAGTCCCCGAGCATCCAGCCTTCGCAGCAATTTCATCAACCTCGTCCAAGCATCAAGCCTTCGCAGCAGTATCATCAGCCTGCTCCACCACCGCCTGCAGCAGCTACGATGGATCCTCCCACAATTACAAAGAATGTTTCGCGCTTGGGCTCACAGAATCAACGTAACAGAGTTTACGTCCAGGATACTAGCGTTTCCAGTGGTCGATCTGGTGGATATTTCAACGGTGCGTCGAATTCGCAATTCCAGCAAGTCAATTAGATGGGTTACATGTCCCAGCCACCAGAAACGAATTCGGCGATATTCCAACATACTGGTCAGTTCAACACTCCGTCATCTTACGCGCAACAGGGCGGTTTTCCTAGAAATCATTTTAACCAGCCTTTACCACCCTCCCCTGGGTCGTTCAATATGCAAAGCGGACAGATGTCTAACGGCGGAGGAATGGATAATGTCCAACAGCCTCCATCTCTTTACAATCCAATGGAACACGCTCAAGCGCCGCAGCAACAAAGCGCATTTATGCAACCAACATAATTTCCTCCCCCTCAGCCCGCCGGGCCCGTCGTCGTTCCTGGAACTGATCCCATCCTCCCGGCCGTCTTGGAACTGCCCGAAGACGTCGAGGATGCCTTTCTCCACTCTCTCATTCCAAATTTAGGCAAGTCCTGGGAAATTTCATGCAAATTTACGTCAGTTATTTGATTCAATTTTTCTCTTTTTCCGCAACAGACACGAGGCAAATCGTCTTCAGACTGGCCCCAACCTATTCCCTGTATCTGATGGCTCGCTACCGAGCCTCGACTCACTTCCGGGCCGGAAGTGAGTCGCTCCACTATGTCTCTCAACAAGATGGACCCGGTCCAGCAGCAACAACAACGTCGACCACCTCTGCCCCAGACACAACTACAGCAGCAGCAACAACAGGCGTTCCAGGAGCGACTGGTCGACTGGGATCGTCCGCCGTAGTCGCATCGGATGAATTCCAACAGCAGTCCCAGTCTGGCCAACATCAACGACCCCCAGCAACAACAGCAGGCGATGGGCCAAGGCCGTCCTCGCCTCAATTGCGCAACGCCAATTCCTGGTCGGTGCCGGCTCTGCACCACAACAGTGAGCCCAACGTGGGCATGAATCAGTCGCAGGACGGAAATCACCACTTTCAGACGGAGCAGCAGCAACAACAATTCTACGCCCAGCAACAGCAGCAGCAACAACAGCCAGCCATTCTCATTATTCAGCCTTTCGAGTTGTCATTCAATCAAGGAGCAATGCATGCTCCAGTTGATATGATTCAAAACCAACACCACCAGCAGGCGCCTGAGCCAGTCCAGCTAGCCCAAGCCTTGCTTCCGATTCCAAACGAACACTTAATCATTCACGATGTGACGGCCGCTTCGGTAAAACGCAACAATGGCGTCGATGAGTCGATGGATGAAGAAGAATTTTCGCCACGATTGGAGAGACAAAAAAAACCAATCATCCAAAAATCCAAGCAGGAACACACACGCAAATTCTCGAAATTATCCCTTAGTCTACGTAAGACCAATACAGGTCAAGAATATCCCCTCTGCCGCTAAAAAAACACGTAATGAATGTAAATAACGTGTCCCTGGGAAACGGACCCTGGATGAAGAAGACTCATCTTTTTATTTTTTCCCCCTTTTGATGTTTAAGAAGTTTTTTTCCACCAACCTTGTGTTAAATGAATAAGAATACATGTATTACTTTGTCGGCGAATGTTTTGGAATCATTATTATGATCATAAATTTACTAAAATAATCATTATTTTGCACCGCAATTACAAAGACCGGATGACGTTGTTGCGCATCGAACAGGACATGATCGCCCTAGTTAGAGATACCAAACGTACCTGTCACCGCTTTCCGGCCATGTCCTCCTATCACCGAATGCTCGTCCACCAAGTCGCCGCTTACTTTGGCATGGAACACAATGTCGACCAATCCGGTACAGTACCAAAAAAAACAATTTTAGCTTGACTGTCAATTTTCTTTTTTCTTATTCAAAATAAGAAAATTTTGGTTCGGTTGTTGACAGATAACTGCGTGGTGGTGAGCAAATCGCGTCACACGCGGTTGCCGGAGGTCGCATTCAAAGAGTATGTTCGTGACGATGTCGTCCTTCCGGAGGAGTCCAACAGGAAATTGAATCCCAAAAGAGAAACGGTCTCGTTCGAGGAACCCGACCATCACAGCAGCAACGGCAGCAGCAGCAACGGCGGCAACAAGTTCACCCGTTCGTTGGAAATCTGAAGTCGGAGCCTGGAAGAGCGTGACTGCGTGCTGGGCATGGACAGCAAAGCAAAGAACCGTGCCTTCCAACCTCAAGTGACGCTGGTCCCAGAAGGAGTCTGCTGTCCAGCAGTCGAAGGAGCCACTACTACGGGAGCCAGAAGGAAGGAAAATCTGTCGGAATCCAACGTCTCCGCTTACGCCACTCCGACGACTTCACGCACAAACAGCGAAGACATCCAGACTCTTCGATGGCCAAAGCGGATGACACAAGGAACACTTCGCACTAACATGCGCATTCCCAAGGTAATATTTCTTATGTAATATTAATTTTAAAAATTAATACAATTGTTTGATTTCGTCGACAGGTGGATTCGTTCGATAGTCGCGACTTACTAGGCGGCTACGGCAACACTTTAAGTCCGACCGTGGCAAAGTCGTACAGTTTTGGTGGATACACGGCCACTTGCACATCGCACGAGGCCAATGCGGCTGCCATGAGAGGAGGTGATCAAGTCAACGGAGCCTCGGGTATCTATCAACAGCAACACCACGTCAACACCCAACATCATGGCGGACAGAATTATGGCACACGATTTTTATCCAAAAGTTTATAGGCAGCGCAATACAAAAGGAATACTCGGGTAGAGCCTCATAGTTTCCTTGATGCAGCATTCCAGGTATTTGAGTTCAGTCAAGTCCTGAGCGGTAGGCCTAATACACGGCCGATCAGAATCCCCAAAAATGGCATCCACCTCTTCTTGTAACAGCTGCTGTTGTACGGATACATCAGATCGTCAAGAAGCAGAAATGATTAGAGTTTCACACTTGTAAATGAATTGGAAATTACCAGAGGGATCGCTCTGCGATCCCGATAGGTAATTATAATTATACTAGAATGAACGAAGTGAGACCCTAAGGGCGTAGACGAATTATATTTAAGCTCTTCAAAGACAAATACTTAGGTTACCTCGCCCCTTGCAACGCCCCTCTCTCATCAGACTTTTTTCTCAGGACCGACTTGGCGATTGCAATAACACCGGGGTGAATAACCAATTTGTACAAAAAACATCATTTTTTCTCATGAAAAATGTGGGTCAAACATAATAAATGGCAAATTTTCTGTTTCGAAAAGGGAAATAATATATAAACTGAACCAAAATAAAGTGTTGTTTGGGCAAAAAAACGGTGATACTGGGCAAAAAAAAGCTCCAAACTAGTTCAAAGGGAAAGAACATGACTTGACTGCTTGGTAGGGTAACAGAGAATTGTGGTTGGCATCACTCTTGCTTGTCGTTCGCACCACGCCTGGATGAAATCAAATTAAAAAAGAAAAAATCTATGAACTGACATGAAACACAAGCGCGACCCAAGAATAACGAAGTAGGGCGGAGTGGGGGGGGGAAATAAAGACCCTTAGGGTCTCACTTCGTTCATTCTAGTATAATTATAATTACCTATCGGGATCGCAGAGCGATCCCTCTGGTAATTTCCAATTATACTGACGAAAGTGACTACTTTCGACCCTAAGGGTGATTTTAAAGTTGGTCGCGCGAACCCCCCACACCCGAATTGAATATTGCTGGTGTCATCGGCGCTATCGCATCTCTCTGGTAAAATCTACCGAATGTAGACGCGCTACTCCAATGCCCAGCTTTAAGAATACGATCGACTGACATGCCGGAAGCCAGTGCCTTAGAGGCCGCCGCTCCTCTTGTGGAGTGAGCTTTGAACAGGGACGTATCAATTCCGGATGAGGCTAGGGCTGAACGTATCCATCCGCTTATGGTGTTCGCCGTAACTTTCCCATGCGGTGAAATAAATGAAATGAAAAGCGAATTAATATTTGTATCGTTGCGATGGGTTGACGTCCTGTCGACGTATACCCTGACCGCTTCGACTGGACAACACGCCGAATCCGGAAGACCCGGGATAACGATTGATTGTAGTGGCCCATTGTGCTGCGCTTTTCTGGGTTTCAAAAGAGTAAACGTAACCCCGCTATTTGAAAAGATTATTGACGACAGATTAATGGAGGCCAGTTCAGAAACTCTCAGCAAAGAAGCCAGAGCCAACAACATGACAGTTTTTCGCGTTAACACCGAGATTGCGAGACTGTGATTTTCGCCGAGCGCCGATAAATAATTAATGACTGCGTTAGGGTCCCATGTACAGTCATATCTTGGTTTTGGGGGGTTAAGGTTGTAGCACCCGTCCAGGAGATTCTTCACTAGCGGGTGAATCCCCACCGGATTGCCGTTGAAAGGCGGAACTGTTTTGGAGAGCATCGACCGATTGATATTAATAGTGCTATAAGTTTTGCCTGATTGGTACAAGTGCGCTAAAAACTCCAACACTGAGTTTAAAGATACCGACAAGGGATTTTCACCCCGTTGAAAACACCAATGACTCCAGCCCCTCCAGGCTGACTCGTATGTTGAAAGTGTTGAAGTTCGGTTGCTGGCCACAAGAAGCTTGACCAATGGTTCCGAAAACCCCTTCCGGCGGAACTGTCTCCGGATAATATCCAAACGGCTAATTGTAAGGCCCCGGTTTTCAGTAGAGGGTGTGGCTCGCCTTTGGGTGACACCAACAGGGTCGGGACGGATGTAGAAGGAGAGGAACGTCGCATGTGAGTTCCAACAGAATTGGAAACCAAGGCTGCGCCGGCCATACTGGACAAACCATAACGGTGTTAGCTAATTCCCTCCTAATTTTCTCGAGGCAATTTGGGATTAAATTAAATGGAGGAAACGCGTAGCCCAAAATCCCCCCCCCCCCCAATTGACTGAAAAGGCGTTGACGGCCGTCGACCCAGGTTGTGGCCGCCATGAAACCAATTTTGGAAGCTGGGCATTCCAGAGAGAGTTAAACAAGTCGATCTCGATGTGCCAAATGTCCCGAATTTTCCCGAACACCACCTGATCTAACTTCCAGTCGCTCGAATCGGTGTCGGATCGTGACTCTTTATCCGGTTCGATATTAAGCTCACCCGCCAAATGAGCCGCTATGATTGTGAGTTGTCGCTGCTCACAAAAATCTGCCAGTGTTTTGGCTATCTTAGTTAGCCCCACCGACTTCGTGCCCCCTCCCTTATTAATATAGCATAGCGCCGTGGAATTATCCAAATACATTTTGACAGAAAGCCCCCGTGAATCTTTAACAAACGATTGCAGGGCATACAGGGCGCCGAGGAGTTCGAGGCTGTGAATGTGCATTAAAGTCTGATCTGCCGTCCATGGTCCCCGCGTCGTAACTCCGTTGCAAATGGCCCCCCAGCTCGTCATCGAAGCATCCGAATAAATTTCTAAATCCGGAATCTTCGGAAAGAATTCCTTTCCGTTGACTTTCTCTAGATTAGCCACCCACCATTCCAAATCCAATCTAGATTCAGGGGAGAGGCAACACCGTACATTGAGGTTCCCGAGCGCTTTTTGCGATTCAACTATATAAAATCGCTGCATACTTCGGTAGTGCGATTGGGCGAAGGGAATAGTAGGGATGGCCCACGTGAAGTTCCCTAAAATTGACGCCACGTCGTGCAAAATAACCTGCCCGCTAGACAGAGCTTTTTCACACATTCTTTTAACATCCTGAACCTTTGAGGCCGGAAGAGCGAACGATAGTTCGACGGAATTCATAGCCATCCCCAGATATTCCATAATTTTGGATGGCTCCAAAACGGACTTTTCCCAATTAATCAAGAAACCCAACTCCTGTAATAAATCCAAGGCAATCTGGAGGTCAAAATTGTTCGTTCAAAATTAGGAAATCGTCAAGGTAGACGACCAAGCGTACGCCCCTTTTTCTTAAAAAGGCAACCACCACCCGTAACAACTTAGTAAAAATGCGCGGCGCAGGGGAGAGACAAAATGCCATACAAGTGAACTGGTAAATCCGCCCCCTCCATGCAAAACGGAGATATTTTTGTTGCAAGCAATGTACCGGGACCGTCAGGTATGCGTCCTTAAGGTCAAGTTTGACGAACCAGTCCCCTTCCCTTACCAAATATCGCACCGTCTCCAAGTTTTCCATTTGTGTTTTCCAAATGTTCGTAAACAATGAACTTATTAAGTGGTTTAAGATTGACTATCGGTCTAAATCCATTCCCTTTTTTCGGAATACAAAAGAAGGAACAAATAAACCCCTCCGACCCATCAATCACTTCCGTAATGGCTTCTTTTTTTTAAATACTAGTAACCTCGGAATCGCAAACTGTCTGCATTTCAACTGACATTGCGACTTCGTAAAGCCGTGATTGCTGGGTTGGTCGTGACGAGAAATTAATGACTAATCCCTCTGACACCGTTCTCAAAACCCAGGGATCCTCCGATACCATAACCCAATTCTTTGCAAAATCCCGCAGTCTAGCGCCAACTTTGACATTCTCTGCATTACATAAGGAGGATACAGAGAGGGAAAGGGGAGATAACTCGTACCTTCTGCTTGCCCCACCGCGACCGCGGGGTCCCCGATGATCCGACAAGGCTCTCCGGCCACGTCCTCTGCCCCGCTCGACCGGTTGATACTCGATAAATTGGAGCTGACGGCGGGTGGCTCTGACTGCCCCCGTCTGGTTGAACGGAACGGATTCCTCCTCCCGCGGGTCGCGGCTGCTACCGCTAAATCCCGCTTCGCCAACGTCTCGTCCTGGTTCGCTTCTTTCAGCATAAGCTCCAGGAAATTCCCGGTAAACAGGAGCTCGCGGGCCTCCTTCCCGGTTGTGAAGACGCTATCGTCTTTAAGCAAGTAATCGACTCTGGGATCAGTTACGCTGATAACTGCGTCCCGTCGCTTCTTGGAAACGTGCGCATAAGCTCGGCCCCACTGTTGTAACGCGGCTTTGATCGCTCGGCCCGCTAGGACCGAGTCCATGATTTTAAGTTGTGTCTTTACCAGCGCCTCTTCTCTCGCACTAACGATCTTGAAAAGGCCTTTCTCCCGTGCCCGCCGACTCATAAAGCCGTCCAGTTTTGGTGGCATGAGTGAAAAACCCTGCTCTTCAAATGACAAGGGAAATTCTTTTGAGGTCTGCAATGACTGTTCCGTAGATACCCCGTTAACTAGTAAGGATGAAATTTCTTCACAAATCTCTTTTGACACTAAATGAGGGATATCGGTTGCGACTGACTCGCCCTGCGTTTTGGAACCCAAACTTTGGCCCTCCGTTACTAACAAGGGAGTCGCTTGGTTAGAAGTGCTTGGTACGGGCTCCTCATGAGGAACGAGAGCTGCAGCTCTCGAAGCTTTCGGATTAGACTTCTTCACCAATGCTTTACCTTTACTTGTCCCCGACGCTACCTGATCTGCACCCGGCGGGTTTTTTGGTAACCATTGGCGACCTGTCTCTACCTGTCCGTCCTCCTCTTCGTCCTCCCACTCGTCGTAGCACTCGTCTTCGTACTCGTTAAACGTTGGATAGGATCGAGGATCATAGTTGTGGCGAAAAGGATCAGCGTGATCGGGATAAAACTGGACCTGCGGCCTACCACGTGCGTAATGATAAGGATCTGGAACGTCGTGTCTTCTCAAGGGGGATCTCTCTCGATACTGGTCGTAATCTTCGCCATAATGAGGATAAGGAAACTCTGGGTAGTCGTAATCGAAACGATAGTCAAAACGAGGATCACGATTAGACATTATACCCCGGCCTACGTAAACCACAAGAGAGAAATCACACTGATCGAACTTAAACTTGAGGAAATAAGAAAACTGTGTCGTGAAAATGAACTTTTTGCGAAACTAGTTTCTATGACCTACGCTGTACAAGAGCTTAAAAAAGTCTGATGAGAGAGGGGCGTTGCAAGGGGCGAGGTAACCTAAGTATTTGTCTTTGAAGAGCTTAAATATAATTCGTCTACACCCTTAGGGTCGAAAGTAGTCACTTTCGTCAGTATAATTCTAAATTGTTTCAAACGTACTTGGTGATCACGATTCTTTGCAATCATGTAGAGGAACCAGGTAAAAGCCAAAGACGTTGTTTGACTCTGAATTGTCGAGCGTAATATAAATAGTTTGATCAGAACGTCAGAGATATTATAAACACATTGAGTCTTATAATTATACCGCGCCTAAGAATGCACTGACTTCGTCTTTTATGTCACTGTCACTAAAATGATCTTTCCCCAAGTCTTTAATGAGCATATCCAGGAAGGGCTATTTCTTTTCTAATGAGATTATAAGGAAGGAATAACAGAATAATATAGGAACCATGTATGAATATATTATTGCGAGCCCGAAGGGCGAAGCTAATAATCGCATACGCAGAAAAAAAAAGCCATGTCACTTTGTCTGTATGTATGTATGTATGTATGTATGTATGTAACGCTCCATAGCTCGGGCGTTTTACGACACATTTAGGACTTTTTGGTCTTAAAAATTAGACAAAAAATATGCGGTGTGACCAGAACAAAAATAATTTAATTTACTTAATTAGTTCTCCTGTAATTAATGAAAAACTGCTAAAATAATTGCTTAACGACTAGTGACATCTAGCGGTTGCGACTACAACTATTTCACTTTCACATCAAATCACCACCAGATGTTATTTATGTTTTGTAGTTATTTGAATAATTGATGGTTATTTTTAAATTCAATTATTGAACTTTATGTGTAAAAATTGGAAAATATGAGTTGATCAAACCAAACGTAAATAACTTGCAAGGATATTGAACTGTGACAAAAAATCCCGTTTTAAGACAAAAAGTCTGTGAAGAAAAGTGTGAATAACAGATTCACAACAGATTTCGGACTTTTTGGTCTTAAAAATTACACAAAAAATGTGCGTTGCTGCCAGAACAAAAATAATTTTATTTACTTTGATAATGGATCGAATTAAAAGACAATAAATAGATTTTTGGTTATAGCGCTGGCATGATAATGAAGAGGGCCATGGTTCAAGTCTCATTAAAGATTTAATTTTATTTAGAATAAAAATATTGTTTTGACCCATGCCCTTTGTTAACCATGACTCAGACAAATCAAAATTTCGCGATAGAATTTTTTTCCAGAAAATTTCAGAGAAAAAACATAGAATTTACAGAAAAATTCTGAAAAATTAGTAAGGCATTTAGCAAAAAGTCCGACTTAACAATAGGCCCTGAATTTTTCATTTAAGACAGTTTTCAACTGGCTTAAGACTATCCCTTCGTGGCGAGCTGATAAGCTTGCTTTTCTATCTTAAATGCTTACTTGGTTCGTCATCGTGTCCCTGCATTTCACCATCTTCAGCTTCTATTGAGTTGTTGTTATTTACCTTTTCGATATCACGTGTTGATTTATCTGCTAACTCCTCGTCTCGTTTCAATAATTCACGACGATCGTTGATAATCTTTTTCGACATAAATAAAAAAATTTCAAGAGCGTTTCATTTGTACAAGTCCAAGTATAGGCGCTAATAAAGGCATTTGAATTTTGAATTTAAAATAACCGTATTGCAGAACTCGTGAAGTCCTTTAACGCAACGCGCATTTCCGCGACCCGGCGAGGTTAATTTGAAAAACCAATTCATTCTAACCCAGGGTTTGACAATGCGTTGTTGGAAAATTCTTTCAAATCTGAGACCGGTATTTTAGTTTAATAGATGAATCAAAATAAAAAAAACAAACAAACAAACTAAAAAATGAAACTTTACTCGGCAAGGTTGTCAAGAAAAAGTGACTTTTCTTCGTTTTTCAATGTTTTTCTTCCCATAAATGTAGCTGATAATAGTAACCGAAACGCTTGAATATTAGTATTATGAAAAATGAATTGAATATAGAATTACATAGCTAATAATTACCACATATAATATCGAGAGTGCATCGTGACATTATAGGGAAGACGTCAATCTCCCCACCTTTGTTGGTCTCAAGAGCATCTTCAAATTCTTTTACACACTCTTTGCTTTTGTCGTTAATGGCTCCCATGAATGTGTTGAGAATCTGAAAGTGAATTGCTGGATTGAGGAGTCGACGATTTTTCTTCCACCGCTCATCTGTACATTAAAAAGATGCAAAATGAAAGTCATTTATGAAATATGATATTTCAGTTCTCACTTGCCACAGGCATTCCTTTTCCTAAAAAAGGAGTGAAGATATCATACTCGCCCGGTTTCATAATGAATTTGTATGTTCCCAAAATGGGCTTCAGAATTCAAAAATTCTTTTAATTATGCGCAGGAAAGATTTAAGACATTGTTGGTAGCTTATATACTTCTAATAACTCGGGTGCGGTAAGGAGTATCACAGGGCGTAGGGTGAACCATATCCGGTATATGCTTCCATACTTCTTCAACCAGTGGCCACTAACAATGTTCATAATCAATACGTTTGTCTTTGGCTAGAGCGCAGTCTGGAGGAGGCAATCGATCATTAGTTCCGCGGGATCCCGCACCGAAAACTGGAATCGACGTAATAAGTTGGCTGAAACTACTTCAGCAACTTATTAACTATAGCAAATGGATGACGGCCATCGCTGTTCTCCGGAAGAAAGCGTTCCGGCTTGAAAGCTTCCGGGTCGGGGTAAACTTTGAGATTGTGGTGCATTCCATGAACCATGAACCATCATTCCTATTGTGACTCCCTTAGATAAGATATACCCACCTTGACAGAAAATTCAACTTAAAAAAATATTACAAGCCAAATAATATTCGGAGACCGGTATTTTATTTATTTTGTTTGATATACAGTAGATGAATAAAAAAAACAAAAAACAAAAAATGAAACTTTACCCGGCAAGGTTGTCAAGAAAAAGTGACACACTGTTCTGCAACCGACGCCGTTTGTCATGTTGAAAACTTATGTTGTATATTAGTAAACTTATGAATATAAGTTTTCATGAGTTTAACATGAGTTTAAAAATATATAAATTAACCAAGGCGGGACTCGAACCCGCAATTTTCGGATGTCAACCTCAACCAACTTTTAGAAGTCCGACGCCTTATCCATTAGGCCACATGGTCTATTAATCTTTCAACGCGTCTCAATCCAATACAAACGTTAAAATTGAAATACAAATCTTTTGTATAGAACTCTACATGCGAGTTTGCAGTGTCGTTTTACTGGTTTTGCATTAACCACCGGTATTGACCTAGAAATGAAGGTCATAGCCGTCACCGTTGGTCACTTGGGCCCTTCCTACTTTCCTACGGAAGCGCATCTAGAGCACAGCCACACCTTAACTATATTTAGGAAAGGAAAGTAAAATGAGGAAGACGTACGTGATTCTACTAGTTCCTCTTTCTATAATGCGGAAGACCAAGATTATGTTTAAGGGTTTCCAACCTTGCTGGAAGGCACAGAACGGCGCACCACACCAAAAGGAACGAAACTGTTTCGTATAAAAGCTCCGACATGTTGCAAACCAAATCAGTTCACTCTTCTCCCTCTTCCGCGCTCCAACAATTTTTAAAGCGAATCGACATGAAAACCTCAGTAAGTTTTAATCAACTTAACAATTTATAATCTCAGGATTATATTAGCTGATGATGGAATTTTTTGTCACGTTTTCCTAAGGTTGTCGTCGTCGTCTTGATGGCCTGTGCCGCCGTCTCTGCCCAGATCCCGGCCGGTTGGAACTACAATCCATTCCTTTACTACCCATTCACCGCACAACCAGCGCCCGTCCAGGAAACAGCCGAAGTTGCCGCCGCCCGTGCCGCTCACTTGGCAGCCCACACTTCCGCCGGAGGATCCGTCATCAGGGTGGTCGCCGTTCAACCTGTTCCTGATGTTTGGGGACAACCAGCAGGTGCCGTTTTGGACACTCCCGAAGTTTGGGCCGCCAAAGTTGAACATTACCGCGCCCACTCGGCCGCCGCCGCTGCCAACGGAGTCGTTTCGACTCTTGTGCCTCTTCCGGTGGTCAGTTGGGGAGTCCCTCAACCCGTCCAAGACACTCCCGAAGTAGCAGCTGCTCGTGCCGCCCACTTGGCAGCCCACGCCGCCGCCCGCGGTAAAAGATCCGTCCAGCAGCAGGACACACCCGAAGTGATGGCCGCCACCCTCGAGCATTACCGGGCCTACAACGCCGCCGCTGCAGCCAACGGAATCATGGCCTACCTGCCCGCCAGATACGCCAACATGCCATTCGGTATGCCCCAACAGGTCCAGGAGACTCCCGAAGTGGCCGCAGCTCGTCGTGCTCATTTGGCAGCTCACGCTCACGCCGCCGCCCGAGTAGCGAAAGTGGTGGTTCCCGTTCAGCCGCTTCCATCAGCGGTGGTCGTTGATGCTCCCCCTCAACCCGTCCAGGACACCCCTGAAGTTCACGCCGCTAAAATGGCCTTTTTCCGCGCCTTTCACGAAGCTGCCGTTCGATCTGGTTAAACTCAATGCCCGTTGTGCTGTGTAGATATGAAATTGTAAGTTAGGTCATTTTCAAATTGTGTTTGTCGAGAGGAGAATAATAAAATTAACTTTTCAAATATACTTCTTATTTTTAATCGTTTAAGCTAAAAAAGGCAGCCTTATCTGCTTAATAATACTCGTCGTTGACACCAGGATTGGTATGTATACAACGAGGAAGATGGACTGCCTCACTATAAATTTTCTTAGCGAGGTCGAACTTCGACCGGCTGCAGCTAACGAATTTTTACTGAAGTTCTTAGAAAAAAACATTGCGAATAATCCTTTTAGATAAAGGCGATTAAAGGAACAAACTAATGGGTGGGCGCAATACCGGTGATTTAATTGATTCAATGTAAACCAAAAGATAAGGCTATATAATTATTACGAGTAACCTGAGCCCCGGTCAAATCCGGGGAACTTTGGTCTAGCGTTAAGTCGGACTGTTTTGCTATTCGCTTTTCTGTAGCACGATCTGCCCGTAATAGATTTTATCGTTGGAAATCTGCCCGGTACTTGAAGATTTCGTCATCAAGGCGATGCTATAGACATCTGGTGGTGATGCTGGTTGTTGCGTCATCAAAGATTGCGTCATCACGGCGACGACATCTGGTGGTGATTTGTTTGGGCGTGTTTGGGCATGTTCCATTTTGGGGGAGGAGCCTGTGTTGACACAGACACAGGCTCCTCCCCCAAAATGTCCGTGACATGAATAAGCCCCTCCCCCAAAAGCTTGCTGTTTTATTATGTATAGATTTTCGCATGATATTCTAAATTGCATTTAATCAAACATTGTTCAAAAGCAATGAATTTTCATGGATTATTTAATTAAGCTAAAAGATGGAAGAGCCTATTGCCATGATGCTATCTCGATCATGCCTTTCCGATCATCACAGCTATCGATCATTGAGTCCGACTTTCTGCTAAGTTCTAATTTTATTTTAAAAAAGAATATGCAAAATGAATTCAATTTTGATATTTCTTTTTGAAATATGATTGTAAAATGTTGAGAATATTAAAAACAATAATTATTTGGAGCTAGTTATTTTATCAAATTGAAATTTTGACGGAAATTGTGGTTACTTTACCCTTGCGCATGAGGCAGACCACTTCCTACATCTATATAAAGGAATGCAGTTGTGCGTATGATTATTCAAATATTCAGCAATTAAAACTATCGAAAAATGAATATTATTCTGACAACTATCAAACTGTTTTTCATCAGAATGATGTCTTTGGTTTTTTTCGCCTTGCCTACTGCATTTGATTACCTTTGGGAGGCATTTACAAACTACTTTCTTGAGAATTTCGCGGTGTCACCATCACCTATCGTCACTGGATCCGAATTAACACCAGCCTCAAACGCCACAACAACCGAGGTGGCAGAACTCGAATTTTGCCCTTGTTGCGAGGAAGAATACATAAATCGAATTCTCTTGAACCAGCTGGAACTTGAAGTACAAAAGGTATCTGAAGAAAACCAAAAGAATCGTCGGAATGCGACTGAGCCAAATTCGGATAGTGATGAGGAATCGAACGACGAGCCATCAACCCAGACCCAAGACAACAACGAGGCGGAAGCTGAATCTCCTTCCATATCCGAGTCTTCTGAAGTAAAACCATCAACGGATGGGTCTCATACCCACACCGAGTCAAATGGCATCATTGAGGCTCCTTTAATTCCGGACACTTTTGAGGATCCCCGTGATTGTTGCGCTAATACTTGTTCGCCCATGCCAGAAGCAACTGCAGACCAAGGAACAAACAACGGCAGTAATACCAAGGAGACAAGCCATTGAACAAACTTGTAATGGCCCTCATTTTCTATGTTTCTCATTTCGTCAGTCGTTAACGACTTATTACTTCTTCTGTCAATTTGATCAAATACACGTCATTTGATACAGCAATTTTACTATATCTTATTTTATTATTTTCTTTATATTTCGCCAAAATATTTCTACATCTTCCATTCACGCCTTATTTTAGCTATCCATATGAAGGTAATAAAGATGGGATTCAATTGAGTGTGTACTTTATTCGAAAAGAAGGGTAATTCGAATTTTGTCATTTCCATGTGTGAAATACCCGAGCGTCACGTAGGCCTATCAAATTTCACTGACGTGAAACAAGTTGCCTTTGTTTTGGATACGGTGAGCCCATCATCCATAATTTTGCAATTCACCCAAAAGCTGTCTTTGAAATGTTATGTCACGAATCATCACTGTGTTGATTTGTCCGACCATGCTAAATGCATGGTGGCAGTGCAGGGGAGCAAGGCTGTTCAATCACCAAGAGGCCTTGAGGTAAAATTTAAAAACCGTGTTCATGGAAACTTCAGATCCAATCGAAAACAACCTTGGTGAATAGAGCTCCAAGTCGAAAAATCAAATTTGGTTTATTAACTAGTTTCACACTCTTACAGAACACTCTTAGGTGATCGTGTTATTTTAGTTTTCCTGCTGCAAAGCGATGAATACAATTTATACGACTAAAACTTGTTGCCGATTAAAAACCCATTATTTATTCACATGGGAGTCCAGCATTTTTTGTAAGAGCCCATTCCATATTTTAGCGAAAGAGTAAAGAGAAATAAAAATGGCCACCTTTGAGGGGGAAAGGTAGGCTTTTATTTAAATTTTCGTATTTCGCGCCTTTTCTTTGTTCTCAATGAGGAGGTTGAGTCACCAAAATATTCTTTGATCTTTGTGGCTTTCTCTCCTTCCATTGGCTGTCTTTCTGGGTTCTGGCGAGGAATTTAAATAAATTCTGAAGGTCTTGGGGGCGTTAGAGTTTAGTTTGGTTCGAGATGTTGTCGGGAAAGGATGTTAGACTGTAGATTTGCAACGTGTGTAACTGTGTATACTGTTCCAGTTCCCGCCATTGCTGAAGCCCCATAACAGAATGCAAACTCTAAAGATTGTTACGTGAACACTTATTTGAGGAAGTTTCCAATCTTTCACGATTTGGCTGGAATTGAGGTATACTAATTTGACTCTCGTAATATTCCAATCTAGTTTAGTTGAATGACGTAAGATTTTTATCTATTCATGTGCAGCATATGTTCAGGAAAAGGGGCTTCAAAAGATTTTGTTTTTTCAGTAGACTTAGGTGTATGTTAGATATCGAAAGTGGAGAGAGAAACATCTCATTTTGTAATAGATTTCCAGAGTCGAGTTATGTATTTGTACTAGACAAGGAAGCTATCTGTGAATTTAGTGATTCCAAAAGGGCACATTTCTTGAATTTCATTTTATCGGGTTTCCAACTTTTGTTTGTGGGGCAGTTTGCTTGTAATGTGAGTAAATTTGCATCACTTTAACTGTAATAAATCCCTCCTAGCGAGATGGTGCTCCTTTAATTGACCTCTTTATCCACTATATGATCTCATTTTTGTTTTAAATGTCTGTCATCGTCGTTCGTAAATCTGAGCCTATTGTTTCTGTCCATTCGATCGTTGCTCAAATGCTGGACGGGAGAAAACTAGAAGCAAATCAATATAGGTTCCAACATTTCACCTTTTACTTGTGATGCTTTATTTTCAGTGTGTGTTGTAAACAAGCCATGCAAGAACCTGGCAGAAACCTGGTGGCAAAAACTTAATTATTTCTATTCAAATTTATTCTCCGGCGTTTTAGAAAACATCTGAGGATCCACCAAACGGAGCCTGTGGTTATGACTTTCAGCAGTCGAGGCGAAGATCAGCTCATCCTGGCGGACGCGTTCAGCCGACGACTTCATTCCGCTCTCCTGAATCCCGTAAACGGCAATCGTCACCAGTCAACGACATCGTTCGACAAACCAGGTAGGAAACTCTTTTTTCATGTATGCAGGCCACTGTGTTCAATTCTGTTTGTATTCACCCGATTTTTGTTAACTGCGGGTTAACTGCAAGTCGAAACGATACTGTCGAAAACAAGAAGAACAGTAGACGAGCTGAAATGAACTGAGTTTATAGCAAATCGAGCAAATCGCGAGTGGGCAAAGGGAACTAGATTCAGCTACTGTTTTTCTTAGCTTTTTTGTTGAGCCAGGTGGGTTGAGTGTGTATCCAGCAAGGCCAAGAAATTCAAGATTAGTTAATCCAAACAGCTAGACTATTTTTCGTGTGTCATTTTTTGTTTTGTTCTAATAGTTTCTCCATTAGAGATGACTGTTGTGGTACTGACCACCAGTCATTATGATTGGTACGCAAACTCGAGTGGAAGTTGGATCACTGGTCCATCGCTGTCCATTGCTTCTTTTATTTACTGTCGGGGATATGCTCCTGTTTTGGTTGAAATATTTAATGGAAATTTTTATTGGAAATATTTAGGGTTCGTTGTGTATTTACGGATAGTTGAACTCCTGTTCTCCTCTGTTGTGCAGTCATGTCGGGCTTATAAAGACTAACAAGATGAAAGCCTCATTTTTACCTTTACCATTTCTTTGGGCTAATAAACAGACCTGTCGCTAGGAAATAAATCTAGTCCACGCTATTAAATTGTAGTAGAAAAACGTCGTTCCAAACCTTTGAATCGTCTTAGGATTTTCTTCATTTTCGATGGCGACTTTTTTTTTTATTTCGTTCCTTAATTCCCCAAATATTTCTTGTCGCGATTTTCCCTCTCAGCGCGTTTATGCCGTGTCAGAGAATGAGGAATTAGACTGTAGTTTGCATCATCGGCACGAGTAAAAACATTTTCAATTTCCAAGGACCCTCAACCGCCTTCCACTACCAAATCTTTTGTCGCGTTCGACGAAATGTTTCGTAGTTGCACCTTTTTACTTAGTCCGTATGAAATTGTCACTTTTTCGAAGCTTTTGAAAGGTCCATTACAAATCTTATCTAATTTGGTGTGTGAAGTCTTGTCTTTGTTTTGTTATTCCTAGGAAGTGACATAATAGTTTGACGAGTAGGGCGGTAAGATCTGACAGTTAGAAGTACTGCAAGAATAGCGTCCCTATTACAATTATGTAGTAAATGTGTATAGAGTCTTTCCGTATGTCCTAGTCATTCATTCCCGTTAGGCGCTTGCAGACAAGGCAACAATTTTTCACCATAATGTTTTTCGGTGATAATTTACTTTGCGATACATAATCTGTTTCCCCCTTAACTATTTGTTAGATGTTAGGCCACCGGTTAACAGCCAAGTTGGATCGGATACTGACTTATCGCAGGTCATATCAATATTATGTCTATTTAAATTTCGAGTCTGCCATTCGCAGTCGTAATCATTTCCCTTGGCGAAAAATCCCCGCGACTTATTCAATTTGACGTCAACCTTCCGACTCGATTCGGATTTTTTCGACAAAATGTTTTACGGCTTCCAGTTTGAGCGTAAAGAATTCGTCCAACCGACAAGTGGCGATTTGACTAGTTATTACGGCGTCAACATTACGGCCAAGACGAAATTGGCCGCTTGGTTTGTCAGCAACTGCCAAACTTCGGTTAATCAAGAGAGATACGTCCGGGAACTTGGTCGACATATTCCAGTCGATGTTTTTTGGGAAGTGTCTGGAGAATCACAAATCGTGTCTGAGAAAGAAAGATGCCAAGCATTCAGCCGCTTTGTTACGTTAAAAGGGAGTTCGACGAGGAGCGGGATTATTTGTTTTACTTTACCTGAGCTTCGAAAATTCTTTTTTTCCGGATTACGTCAAGGAAAAGTTTTACAGGGCTGTCGAAATGGGAACTGTTTCTGTCGTGTTTGGAGGTGTGAATTATTCCTTACTCGCTCCGCCGCATTCTTACATCAACGCCCATGATTTCCAGACGCCCAAATTGCTGGCGAAATATTTAGTTAAATTAAGTCAGAATCTCGATTTGACTGGAGAGGAGAGTTTAATTTGAAACGAGGTTATAGTTGGTGTAAACTTTGCGATATGCTCAACGATCCCGTGGCGGAAAGGAAAAGCAGTCATTGTGAAGTGGTTTTTTGATGAAAAACCTTGTGAAAATTTTCACTGGACTAACAATACAATTAATTAAATTGAATTGTTTGCCCTTGGTTCGGATTTCAGTTGATCATGTTGACTGTGTTTTATCTGTCTTTGATTGACGTACGATTGCACCATACAATTTGCGCATTTTTGGTCGAATGGGAACTTCCGCTATGTTCGTAAAACTTCAAATTATTGCAGAAGCGTCTGGTCTCGTGACATCTTTTGCTAAAACGTCCCAAATCTATTAATTTAACCTCTTTATCTTTGGTTGATGCGATTGCCGATTTTACAATTCGCTATATTGCTACTGATCTTCGATTGCGACCACAAATGTTAATGTAGTTTCGTTAAAACTGCAGATATCTCTTAACCTTTCTATCAATTTCATTTTGTTGAATTATTCCGATGCGTCTTTCATGTCCACTCACGATGGTGACAGAAATTGGGCCTCGCCTCATCTTGAGATTTCGTTTTCTGAAATCGATTTTTGGTCAATAAAAAGCAATCAGTAACCATGACACTAGTGCTGCGTGTGGGAGTCGTGCGTCGATTTAATTTCCGGTGGGTCGTGAATCATTGAGTGTTTTGGTAGATCCCAACCAATTTTCATTTCACCTTAAGACCCCCATATCGAAATAGTCCGGCGTTTTAGTGCTGTCTAGTTACATGTTCTCATCCATTCTGTGCCCAATGAAACGCCTTTTTAAGTGCAAGTTCGTGATATTTTTGTCCCGTAATGTCTCGCGTAGTACCGACTAGTGCAATACGCATTCAAGTTCGATTATTTGTTTGTCTTGTTCCACTGGATTTCATTTCTACAGCCGTAACTTTTAATTTAAGTGTATTTAGACTAGATGCTCGCATACACGATAACCCTAAATATTTGACAGATGTGAATCTTAACTAATGTCGATTACATTTTTTCAAGTAAATTTTTATTCCGCTATATCCTTTCCGTGAGTTTGCCATTAGAAAATCGAATGACGCACAAGGCAAACTACATGTTTCATAGTATTCTTAGGCTACTCATTTTTATTTTTAAATATTTTTTTGAATTCTCTCTTTAAATTCTTTTCTTAGTCAAGATTTTTCGTCAAGTGTGTTGCATTTAGCAGCCAATCGAATTGAAACCCTTCATTCAAATATGAACCTCCTTCCGTTGACACGCGCGTACGGAAATTATTTTTTCGACGAGGAAAGCCAAAATTGAAAGGCTCAACCCAACCAATAAAACTAAAAATGCGCCAGTCAAATTATTCAGGGAAAGAGGGGAAAGTTTCATTTTCTTGCTTCCCATTTGGGGTTTTCCGTTACATTGCGGAGGCATCGGGCGGAACCAGGTATCCCAGTAGTTGACCAGCCCAGCTTCTTGTAGTTCCAGTATCCTTTTTATATCGATGCAGAATTTATGAAAATAAAAATTACTTCAAGTTGTTTTTTCTTACCCTTGGCTTAGAGTTGACGTGTAGGGACTGTTTTTCGGTAGGCCGAACGTTACCATGATGCCGCCGAATGTTTCTGTTGTCATTTGCCAAATGCATTTCCCTGTCTTTATAAAATGTTTTCGAATTTCGTCCTTCAGGTAATTATTTGCCTAATAGTTTAAATGGCGAATAGAAAATGCGAACATTCCGTTTTACAAACCAAACATTTTTACCTCAGCGAAGACGTTTCTCAGTCCGGGTTTGACAGATTGAATGCATTCAGACGGCAACGTGCATCGAGAATTTGGCAACGAGTCCAGTCTTTTTCGTAATGTCAAATATAGTCCCGTCTCATTAGCTGTCTGTGTCGGGTTATAATTAACAAATTATTGTAGGTATGGTTTCAATTTCGGTTATAACATGCCTGTAGAAGAGTATTTGTGTAACCGGATTCTCTGACGTATAAATTAATGTCGTTGCTGTCAATTATGTCGTAGACCGAGTTAATTAGCGGAAAATAGATTGGCGTCACGACGTAAGTGAATAGGATCGACGTATATGCTTGGACGAAAAAGAAGGCGGCTAGAATCCAGACGCCAGCAACTAGTCGATAGGGTAATCGTTTCGATGGACAAGCTCCACCTATTTCAAAAAGTTCTGTGACCTCTCTATAAAAACAAAATTAACGATATTATAAAAACCTTGTGAAAGTAAATTCCCGAATACGTAGAGAAATTGTTTTCCGCTTCTTCCTTTCGTGATTATTTTTTCAGTCGGTTGGTTATCGGTGGTTCTTAATGACGCTTCGAGTGCGGATCGATATTCCAAGTGGCGCTGGATTAAATTTAAAACTGCGATGACGAAAACGATCGATATTCCAAGTCCCAGCCATAGCTGATGAACGAATAATGGATGTTGCTGAGTACGAAAAAATAGAAACCAATTTTAATGCGTCACACCTGCCAGTGAAACGGTTTGACGACTGCGGTGATGTTGGCCGTTTCATCAGGTACGGGAATGAGGAAAGCGGACGAGTCGTAAGCCCAGGGAAGTGTCAAATCGACGACTTTATTCCGCTGGAATGTTGGTACCAGATCGTGGACCAGCAAATCGCATCGCTGTGATACATCAGATAATTCTTAATTGAATTTTTTTTTTAATTAACCCCGCTTAACTTGATCCAGCAAATAATTAAAAAGTCCTTTTCCGTTTTCTAATGGCCCCAGCGTGTAGTCCGTCACTCGGACCATCTCGTACCTAGTCGGAGTATGAAATATATTTGAAGTTGATCAAATGAATTCCTTTTAATTAGTTACACACTTACGTGAAATTAAAACGTTTTGACATGCATTCCAATAGCACTGCTCCTTTGAGTGGTCCAATTAGTCCTTTGGGGTTTCCGCTCCAGAGTGTCTGCATAAAAAATTTTTTTTAAAATACGTATTGAATGTTGTTGTAAAAACTGATGAATAAATATTTGTTTTTCTTTACCCAGATGACGCGGAGGTGTTGGCCGTTGAGCGGATTGGGCGTTGATGAGAAACCGTGAATGTAAATGGCGAACCAGGTGTACAGCAGTAAGAAAGGTAAATAGGACATTGCGAGTCGTATAGTAGAGATTGATCTTTGTCGTAGGATCTCTGAAGTGCAACTACCTGAGAACGTTGAAAATGCAAATCTATTAATCGAGTGTTATCCTAATATGTGAACAATGTCAACTGTTTGTTGTGGAAACGGGAAGGCCATTGTATATATAAACTCTAAAAGGCGCACGTTAGTATGGTCTTGGGGTCACGTGGAGATAATGCAAATGCCGTTAAAGTGAAGTGGAAATTGCGTTCCTGCATATAGAGTGCCTTTTTTGGTAGCAAGACAATAGAATCACAGCGCGTGTAGTTCAATGTACGTAATTATTCACATACTTCAATCAGGATATTTTTTGGAGACGTGATGACGTAAATGATTTTACATGTATGTTCTAATGAACTGTAAAATCATTTAAGACTTGTTCATTGGCTGTATATCGATCTATTCTTTTATAGCTGTATTTATTTAAATTTTGAGTCTGCCATTCGCAGTCAAAGATCTTTCCATTGGAAAATGATTAACCGTGACTTCTTTAATTTGACAAGTACTTACCGACTCTACTCGGATCTTTTCGGCAAAAATTAGTTAAATTAAGCCAGAATCTCGAACTTTATTCTAACTGTTTGAAGTATTTGAACTGGAGAGGAGAGTTTAATTTGAAACGAGGTTCTGATTGGTGTTAACTTTGCGAAATGCTTAACAACCCAGTCATTGAGGAAAGAAAAAGTTGCCCAGTCATTGAGGAATGATTTTTTAAATTAATATCCTTGTGAAAAATTTTGACTGGACCATCAATACCATAAATTAACTTGTCAGCCTGCGTTGTGTTTCTAGTTGTTGTTGTTCTAGTTGTCCCTTTATGAAAGCGTTCCGATTAATTTGGTTGATTTTACAATTCGCTTTCATTGCTATAGTGTTATTTATATTGGATTGCGACCTCTAAATGTAGTTAATTTTGTTTTTGTTGAATTATCCCGATTTTCACCTTTTTTTACGTCTCATCCATCCACAAGGCTGTCAAGTGTAGATATGATGACGCCGACACAAAGGAAAAAAAGAGGTGTTGTCAAAACAACTTCAGCAGTGACTGGGACGTTGCTAGTGTTACACGCAAATCAATTTTCCCCCTCAATATCCTCACATCCAATTATGACGTTGTTTCTGCTGTCCAGTGACACGTTCAATTCCATCCCCGAATGCGAACAAATTTCCCCACCATTTGAACAATACCACCCCCTATATAGAGATTTCCGCTACTCGTGTCGTTCAACGGAAAAAAACATTGTCTGCATTGATTGTTGGCATTCGTTAATGGCGTCTGGCTACACTTTTTTATAATATTGTCAAAAGTTCAGAGAGTGCCAACAGTTTCTACGTTTAATAAGACGGAAATGCATAGCCTACTTCTTTGTTTAGATACTTTTCTTTTCAGCCGCGACTGTCAATTAATTCTTTGTTGTAATTTCCTAGGGGACGAGGTTTATTAACATGATGTGAGGACACCTGTCACAAATGCAAAGTAGGTGATTTTACATGAAATCATAACAGATTAGTTACCTGTGTCTTGTTGCAAGTTTTACTTTGAAGGATGCCAATCTGGCACGTCGCTCAGGAAATTTTTATCTTTTTTCGTCGATAAAATGGTTATTTTTGCATTTACTACGGGGTTTCCCATCATATATCATATATCATCTGATTCCACATTGCGTTGGAACAGTAGTCGATGAGGCCAATCTGAAACAGTTCCAAATATTCTTTTTCGATTGAAACAAATGCAATGCATTTTCCCGTCTTTTTATTGAATTCTCGTTAGAAATCTTTTACAACAAAATCATTGCGAAAGTGGGTGTCATTAAACTGATGGTTTCTGAACGAGAACTTCGCGTATCTTGAAATGGCAATTGAAGTCGGGAAAAACAATGTGTCAATTTCAGCCTAATTGACGTTTGGCATCGACTTGCTTCTTGCTCCACTCTTGCCCCGCATTTGCCGACTATAACTGAATAACTTAGTACCGTGTCATTTGTAACGTAATAGTAAAATTGCCGATAATCAAAGCGATAGACTGATTCAAGCCTTAAACTTTCATATGACAGTCGTTTAGCTATTGCTGATTGAAGGCCAGCAATTCTTTTAATGATGTTAGAGTCCACGTGAAACATTTTTCCCACTATAGATTTCATACCTAATGACTCAAAATGGCTGCCTTGTAGCGTTTAAGCGGGAACGATACGCTGCTCACCTTGACATAGCTTTCCTGATTCTGTGAAAGGAATAAATTGGTATACACCGGAATTTGTTTTTGATGTCATCAGCGGATACAAGAGTGACAATGTATTAAGAGACATTTAGATTCGACAGTGTATTATTAAATAGATTCCGAGATTTCCAGAGGCGAGTGGTCGGAACTATTTCTGGTCTATTGATGTATTTGAAAGCTAAATGAGTGGAAACCCTTCATTCAAATGTGAACCTCCTTCTAGCGTAGACGCTCGTGTACGGAAATTATTTTTTCGCCGAGAAAAGCCAAAATCGAAAGGCTCAGGCGCTCAGCCCAACCAATAAAACTAAAAATGCGCCAGTCAAATTATTCATGGAAAGAGGGGAAAGTTTCGTTTTCTTGCTTCCCATTTGGGGTTTTCCGTTACATTGCGGAGGCATCGGGCGGAACCAGGTATCCCAGTAGTTGACCAGCCCAGCTTCTTGTAGTTCCAGTATCCTTTTTACGTCGATGCAGAAATTTAAGAACATTGAAATTACTTTAGGTTGTACTTGCTTACACTTGGGTTATGGTTTGCGTGTTGGGACTGTTTTTCGGTAGACCCATCGCTACCGTGATGCCGAAGAATTTTTCTTTTGCCATTTGCCCAATGCAATTCCCTGTCTTTATATAATGTTTTCGAATTTCGTCCTTCAGGTAATTAGTTGACTAATAGTTAAACAATCAATAGAAAAGGCGAACATTTCTTTTTACAAACTAAACATTTTTACATCTGCGAAGACGTTTCTCAGTCCTGGTTTGACAGATTGAATGCATTCCGACGGCAATGTGCATCGAGAATTCGGCAAGGAGTCGATCTTTTTCGTAATGTCGAATAAAGTCCCGTCTCATTAGCTGTCTGTGTCGTGTTGCAATAAGAAATGATTGTAGTTAACCCGTATGATTTCAATTTCGCTTATAACATACATATATGAGAGTATTTATGAGACCGGATTTTCTGACGTATAAATTAATGTCGTTGCTGTTGCTGCATAGACCGAGTTGATAAGTGGAGGATAGATTGGCGTCACGACGTAAGTGAATAGGATTGACGTGTAGGCCTGGACGAAAAAGAAAGCGGCCAGGATCCAGACGCCAGCAACTAGTCGATAGGGTAATCTTTTCGATGGACAAGGTCCACCTATTTAATAAAAAACCTGTGAGCCCTCTATAAAAAGAATAATTGTGATTTTACAAATACCTTGTGAGAGTAAATTCCCGAATACGTAGAGAAATTGTTTTCCACTTCCTCCTTTCGTGGTTATTTTTTCAGTCGGTTGGTTATCGTTGGTTCTAAATTTAGTTTCGAGTGAGGATCGAATTCCAAGTAGTGCTGGATGAAATTCAAAATTGCTATAACGCAAACGATCGATATTTCAAGTCCCAGCCAGATCTAATAACGAATAGTTGCTGAATACGAAAAATTAATTGAAATTAATTTTAATGCGACGCACCTGCCACTGAAACGGTTTGACGACGGCGTTGATGTTGGCCGTTTCAACGGGGATGGGGATGGCGAAAACGTAATCGTCGTAAGCCCACGGTAGTGTCAAATCGACGACTGCATTCGTCTGGAGTGTCGGATATATATTGTGAACCAGCAACTCGCATCGCTGTTCTATTCTATTCTATTCTATACATTTTTATAGCGCATTTTCCATAGTGAAAGATCAAATGACGCTCTTCCGAAACCACACAGTTGGACATGAAATAATCAGAGATAAGCAGTGGCATACAAGTGGGTCTTCAGTAGACTCTTAAACACGGAAAAGTTAGGGGCAAGACGAATCGATACAGGAAGATCATTCCACAGTCGAGGTGCAGCCTGAGAAAAAGCTCTCTGACCATAGTTTACAAGTTTAGGTTTGGGTGGGACACTAATGCGACCAAGGTTATCAGACCGCAAAGAACGACCAGGTACATATGGAACAATGTGACGAGACAAGTATGGGGGGGCTTGACCATGAAGACAACGATACGTGAGTACAATTAATTTATTGCGAGCCCGAAGGGCGAAGCTAATAATCGCATACGCAGAAAAAAAAAAGCCATGTCACTTTGTCTGTATGTATGTATGTATGTAACGCTCCATAGCTCGGGCGTTTTACGACACATTTCAGAGTTTTTGGTCTTAAAAATTACACAAAAAATATGCGGTGCGACCAGAACAAAAATAATTTCATTTACTTAATTACTTCTCCCGTAATTTATGAAAAACTGTTAAAATAATTGCTTAACGACTGGTGACATCTTGCGGTGGCGACTACAACTTTTTCACTAATGACTGGTGACATCTTGCGATGGCGACTACAACTTTTTTACCTCAGGTTTAAATTCCACTTTCAATACTTAACATGCTTGTCATTTACTTAACGTGTTAAGTTTAAAATAACGTGTTAAGTTTAAAATTAATTCTTTCTTGTCGAATATTTTTTATTGAAATATATTCGTTATGGATGGCAAACATGATTAAAAACCACCAGATGTCCATAGCATCTCCGTGATGACGCAATCTTTGATGTCCCAACCATGACGCAACAAGCAGATTTGCATTTATGTTTTGTAGTTGGGGGTTGTGGGGGGGATGTGGGGTGTAGTGGACTAGAGCGTCAACACTTTGGAAAAAGGCAATGAGGCTCTGGTTTCGAACCCCAGCTGAACCCGTCATAAAACTGTAAGTAGCGCCCTTGAGGCAGCATGCATAACACAGGATTCTTGATTGCTTTCAAGGATATGACGTTAAATATACTGTGGTGGGTTCAATCACATCTAAATTGGAAACTGAAGGCGCTTTGAGCATATAATGGAAAGGCGCCATATAAATACGTACATTATTATTATTATTATAGTTTTTTAACTAAAAGATGGTTATTTTTAAATTCAATGATTGAACTTTATGTGTAAAAATTGGAACATATGAGTTGAGCAAACTAAACGTAAATAACCTGCAAGGATATTGAACAGTGACGGAAAAATCCCGTTTTAAGACAAAAAGTCTGTGAAGAAAAGTGTGTATAGGGCTCTTTGGGATCTGGGGCCGTATTCTAGCCTTGGCTTAAATTCTGGTCTTAAACTTACTAAAATATCTTATAAAATTTCCTCACGTAAGCTAAGAAAATATGTAAGTTCGTTATTTCAATAAACACGTATTCTAGCTTAAATTTTCTTACTTTTATTTCTGAACTTAGTATAAGTTGAAATTATAAGATCAGATTTTTCAAGCATAGAATTTCTTATTTTCTTAGAGGGCGGGGCATATCGCAGCCAATAAGATCAGTCGTTTCATGACATTGCGTACAATAATAGATGCTGTTTAGCTTACTTAAGGAAATTTCCAAAGTCTGCTAGAATTTTGTTTGAAAGTTTTAAGACTTTTGTATTGCAAATCATAGGAATTTGAACTTTTAACTAGTGTTTTATTGTCCCAGTAAACAATTAACGTGCGTTCTTTCCCCAGCAGCAAAATAAAAAGCTGTTATGACCAAAATATTTGGTTGTGAAATGAATCGCAAGATAGGTAACTATACAATTGTGCTTAAGTTACTATAATTTTAACTTAATTATTGCTTGTCTTTGGTCTAGAACCATGTTTTTCTTCTTGTCTTGAAGCTGGATACCAAATGAAGTGATGGTATCACAGCATATTAATTGGTAACCCAAGTATTGCTGAATCTATGCGAAGGGTGACAAGACAGGTATTCCAGCATTACGTTAACTATTTTTTTTTTGTAGGTGGTGGGTCACAGAACAGTGAAACTAAGGCAATTGCTTTTCAAAATGTTTTCGCTTCATGGAAAAACAAAAGCTGGCTCTTCAACAGAGTTCTAAAATCTTAGCTTTAAGAACGCAATGAAATTTCTAAAGTTTTAAATTGCATGTATGTAAAAATATGTATTCTAATAAACCATAACACATAACAAACATGAAATTGATTTACTTTAATTAATCTGGCACTTTGCAAAACTTTGTTATACAGTAAGAGTTATAGTTAGGAGCAAATGTTTAGGGAAATATAGGGAATTGACACGTGAAAATACTAAAAACTAGAACAAAAATAGCTGTAAGCATTAGCTTTAGCACGGAATTGTAAGAAAATAACCGCTGTAATCCAACAAATAGTTGGATTACAAAAATTTGCTAACTTAAGCTTAAATAGACAAGTTAAAAATATTTCTTAAGCAAAAAAGGTGGGTTGAAAAAAGCTAGAATACGGTTTTAGGAAAATCCAAGCATAAATTGGATTTTTAAGCAAAAAACAGTAAGTTAAGAAAAAAATCCGTGCTTAAGTCAAGGCTAGAATACGGCCCCTGTTTTCTTTAGCCGTTTCAGCCGTTTAGCCGTAACAGATTCACAACAGATTTCGGACTTTTTGGTCTTAAAAATTACACAAAAAATATGCGGTGCTGCCAGAACAAAAATAATTTTATTTACTTTGATAATGGATCGAATTAAAATACGAAAAATAGAGTTTTGGTTATAGCGCTGGCTTGATAATGAAGAGGGTCATGGTTCAAATCTCATTATAGATTTACTTTTTTTTTGAATAAAAATATTGTTTTGACCCATGCCCTTTGTTAACAATGACTCAGACAAATCAAAATTTCACGATAGAATTTTTTTTCCAGAAAATTTCAGAGAAAAAACACAGAATTTACAGAAAAATTCTGAAAAATTGGGAAGGCATTTAGCAAAAAGTCCGACTCAACAATAGGCCCTGAATTTTTCATTTAAGACAGTTTTCAACTGGCTTACGACTATCCCTTCACGGCGAGCTGATAAGCTTGCTTTTCTATCTTAATCAATACGTTGAGAGATGGGGAGCCAATGCAGCTTCTTCAAAAGAACCGTCGCATCATCAGATGGCTTCTTGCGAAATATGAGACGAGCGGCGGCGTTTTGAATTACTTGAAGGCGATGGATGTCTTTTTTGAGAAGGCCAACAAAAAGTGAGTTGCAATAGTCAAGTCTCGACAGAACCAGGGCATGAACAAGGATCTTGGCAGAATCATCAGTAAGATGACGTCTAATGCGGCCGATGCGGTGTAGTTGGAAAAAGCACTGCCTTCGAAGAGAAGAGATGTGCTGGGAGAGACGAAGATGACGGTCGATGATGACACCCAAGTGAAGGATGGTGTCAGATGGTTGAATCAGGACGTCACCAACCAGAAGGGGCTCACACTCGACCAGATCCCAGCGCTGAGGAGAAGAGGTGTAGAGAAGGCCGGTTTTACCAGCGTTCGCCATCACCCTGTTGCTCGTGAACCAGTCGTCAGCAATCTGGAAAGATCGCGAAAGTTTGTGACGGGCGGACTCCTGCTCAGCTGTACCAAGGAGAAGGCGGAGGGTGATGTGGCATCGAGTGTCATCAGAAAATTGACCGACATTAATGTCTCTACAAAGGTGGTCACATCCAATAACTGAAGGTAGTGGGTTGGCGTAGATGAGGTAGGCAATAGGGCCCAAAACAGCTCCTTGGGGAACGCCCGTGCGGAGTGCTGAGCTCTCAGACAGTTCACCCTTGATGCTGACAACCTGAGTGCGACCGGTGAGGTAGGAGCGAAACCAATTGGCGGCGGTGTCAGTCACGCCGCAGTGATTAGAGAGTCGCTCAAGAAAAATCTCATGATCGACCGTGTCGAACGCAGCACTAAGGTCAAGAAAAAGCAGAGAAGAACCATCACTAGCGTCAACGGTCATCAATAAATCGTTGAATAGTGAAAGAAGTGCTGTTTCAGTGGAGTGGCGCGGACGATAAGCAGACTGACCTTCGTCGAGGATGTTGTAAGAGGACAGGTGATCAGAGAGTTGACGCGCGACGTGACGTTCCGTTAGTTTAGCAAGGAAAGCAGTGTTGGAAACAGGTCTGTAGTGACTGAAGAGCTTTGGGTCGAGACTAGGTTTTTTGAGAAGTGGTGTTATAACTGCAGACTTAAGTTGACCTGGGAAAACTCCGGAAGATAACGACAGGTTGATAATTGAAGAAATTGGTTGAGCCATCACACTCGCGACCTTCCTGAGTAGACGAGTCGGAATCGGATCCAGGAGGCACGATGAGCATGGAGACTGTCTGATGAGTGCCTTCACTTCATCCGGTGAAATTGGAGAGAAAGAAGCCAAGCAGTTATCGACAGAACGGCTCTCAAGAAAAACAGGATCGCTGGAGGTTGCTGGAGGAAGATCCTTCCCGACACTATCAAGGGATGACCCAATGGTTGCCACCTTGTCCGAGAAAAACTTGAGAAAGTCGTTGGCCAGCTCACTCTTCGACGAATGATCAGGGAGGGGTGGATCCCCACTTTTACCCATGAGATTGTTGATCAAGCGAAACAGCTTTTTCTGGTCAGAGCCACACTCCACAATCAAAGCAGATAAATAATGCTTCTTCCCTACCTTGAGGGCGAAATAGTAGTCATCAACACAACTGCAATACCACTCATATAGTACATCGACACCCGACCAATCACCTGAGGTAGACGCCCTCAGTTCCCGAGATCTCCAGGTCCTCTCAGCGTGACGTGCTTCTCTGTGAAGTAGTCGGACCGACTCATCAAACCATGGAATGGCTAGACGAATAGGGAAAGACTTCGTGCGTACAGGTGCATGCTTGTCTAGGACTGAGGCAAGACCGTCATTGTATTGAAGAAGAAGAGAATCCAATTCGTCAGCAGGAGACAGTACGAGAGGAAGAGAATCGAGATCCGCGACAAAGGCGTCCAAATCAATGGAATTGACGGCACGGAATGTGACTGATTTAAATGGTCTTGGTGGCGTGGTAATATTAAGCGAACATTGAACTGCGTGATGATCGGAGAATCGAGAAGTTACAGAGGCATCTAACACAAAGTTGCTGGATTCACGAGTCAAAATCAGGTCGAGAGTGTACCATTTCCCTGACTTTGCACACCTCGTCGGGGCCTTAACGAGCTGAGAGAAGCTAAAAGAAACTAACAGCTCCTCAAAGTCATCAGCATTTGTTTCACCAGACCCGACGTGAATGTTGAAGTCGCCAGTGATAACAACGTCTCCGGAGGCTTGATTAAGGGCCTCTAATAGGCAGGTAAACTCAGAGAGAAAAACTGAAAACGGTGGAGTCTTTGATGAAGTTGGTGGACGATAGAGAACGATGAGCCTGAATCTCTTGTGACGAATCCGGACAAAAAGATCGAGCCATTCGAAAGAAGTAGGGACAAACAACACTGGAACACTTTGGACAGCAACAGTGGACTTGAAAATAAGCGCAACTCCACCACCGACAGATCCACTGCGAGGAGTGTGAATGAAACTGTATCCATCTGGACAGGCGAGCTTCAACCCAGAGTCATCGTTTGAGGTTTGCCAGGTCTCAGTTATCGCCAACAAATCCAACTTGAAATTCAGAAGATGAGCACTCACAGCCTCGTGTCGCTTATTAACAGAACAAGCGTTAACCAGACCGAGTGACGTCAAAGGACGAGATTTACACCTTCTCTTTCCTCTCCTAGTTGGTTGACGTTTAAGGAGGTTGAGGGACCTGAGCCGTTGGTAAACAATGGGACAGAGCCTGGGGGGACGATTTGACACTTCACCACAAAAACAGAGGGGGGACACTACAGTACCTAAGTAATTGATTCCATCTTGATAAAAAAGACGTGGTATACACCCACAGATGCACAACACACTCATAGAACTGAAGAACACAAAATTTAATGACAAAAGCTTAATCTCGAATTAAAAAACTAGAACGATGTGGAGCGAAAATTTGGTGCAACCCGCTAGGGCGCGACTCAGACGACTTCTAACGTGATTAATCAGATAATTAACAGATAATAATAATTAAATTAATTGATAACCGAAATTAAAAGCGACTTAACTTGATCCAGTAGATAATTGAAAAGTCCTCTTCTGTTTTCTAATGGCCCAAGTGTGGAGTCTGTCACTCGGACCATCTCGTACCTCGTACCTGGCCGGCAGGATAAAATAAATGTTAAGTAAAAAAAAAAGGAGAGAAGTCAATAAATTTGTTGTTTTTTGTTCCCCTTCGTGAAATTAAAACTTTTCGACATGTATTCCAAGAGCACTGCTCCTTTGAGTGGTCCAATTATAGTCCTTTGGGGTTTCTACTCCAAAGTGTCTGCAGCAGAATATTTAATGTTAGATTAATTGAATTTTGTTGTTAAAAATGGATGAATATTTGTTTTTCTTTACCCAGATGACGCGGAGGTGTTGGCCGTTGAGCGGATTGGGTGTCGATGAGAAACTGCGAATGAAAATGGTGAACCAGGTGTACAGCATTAAGACAGGTAAATAGGACATGGCGAGTAGATAGAGATTAATGTCGCAGGATCTCCGAATTGCAACTGCATGAGAACGTTGAAAATGCCAGCTGTCTCAACCGAGTTTTATCCTAATACGTGAACAATGTCAAGTGTTTGTTGTGGAAACGGGAAGGCTGCTCTATAAGCTCTAATTGACACGTGATGATCTTGGGGTCACGTAGTGGAAGTGCAAATGCCGTGAAATGTGTTGAAACATCTTTTCCTAGGCTCACCGAGGCTCACCTTCCTTACACATTTAAATCCACAGTGGACATCATTCTCACAAATAGTTGTAGGATTCTCAGAGAGGATTCTTAGGAGGAGGTGTGGCATTTCGTCTGGAATTTATCGAACAATGTTGAAGGTGAAATTGCGATTCAATTGATTGAATTTGCTGCGTACAGAGTGCCTTGGTTGGTAGCCACCTAATTTGGTGATTTCAAATCCTTTCATGTAGATTAATTCATCATTTTCGTATTTTGGTGTGGTCCTTTGGTGGGTTTCGTTTTTTTTTTTCGTATGTGGTCTTGTGTCTATATCTCTTATACTAGCGGGAGTTTTTTCGTACAACTAAAAGGGAGTCGAATAAAGCTCACTGCGGAATCCCAGCATGATTGCAAACGTAGTATATAGACTGCTAAAGGCCTCATTTTTTTCGATTAGCTCTTTTCTAATAAGTATTTCTTTCAACTGCATTTTCCTGCCCATCAAACATTTTCACTCACTTATTGTAGTTGGCAGCTTAATTATTTGTCGCCGGCTTCCAGACTTCTTGACGGTTCTTGTGAGTACGTGATTATATTTCTAATAGCTTTAAGAAAGGTGGCATTGCAATGCAGTTGATCGAATTTGCTTTTAGTTGTCTTGATTTTGGCCAGGCCAAAACGTCAGAACGTTCCAATCGACGTACCGTACGTCGTTTATGCATCGTGAATTATTACGTACTGTACGTCACTTACGTAATAATTCACTGACTCCAAACTGTCAGTTAGTTTTGGACAAGTTTTGGAGGTAAGAAACACGGTTTTCGATGATTTTAGACTCCGTTGTAGGTTTGCACATGCTGTATATCGATCCATGTAAAACGTATCAACGTGAAAATATTGTTTTATTCACGCTGTAGTCGGGATAGGATATCAGGCTGCATCATCCGACAATTTCATCGTCAAGCAGATCCAGCTGGAAGGCAGTCCACCATTTGCTTGCTGTTCCCGTCCCGATCATTGGTGATGCCTGATGCTGGAAGCCAATTGAAAAATCTACCGGGAATCGACCGAAATTGAGGTAAGCCAACAAATTGATATCTCTTCGCGCACATCATTAGATCCATACAATCGCTTCTAATAATTTTTGTTTTACTCGGCCATTGATTAGTTCACTAAATCCACATAGATCTCACCCCAATCCCACTACAATCACCACCCCTTGACATAGAAAGTAGTGAAATGGACTTAATGCGAAAATGAAGGCTGAAATGAAATGCTGTCTAAGGTCTAATCATGATGTCATTTTGATGAGATCGCGTCATGCTCAAGGGTTATTTATGTTAAATTTAGTTTATATTCTCAAAACACACTTTACTGAGGGTGAATGTGGGCTCTGCTTCCTCTTTCATTTCAACGCCATAACAATTCTAGTTTTGCTGCGATCTGTAACCCCGTATAGAAACAATTATTTCGCCGAAAATAGTCATAAAAGATAGCGTCAGTCCAATCGACAAGAATATATAAATGCACCGATCAAATATTTCAGGGAAAGAGGCAAAAGTTTCTTTTTCTTATCTCCACTATGGGGAATATAAAATTCGAAAATATCTCTTCTTTTTATTTTTCTTCCGTAAGTGACAGCTATCTTTTTTTTCGTGGGTTCATCATTTCCTAGACAAAATATGATTTTGTTTAAATTTCCATAGTATTGATGTTGTGGGCCTTTATTGCAAATTGCAAGTTGCACTTTCCCGTCCTTTGAAAATCATTTCTGATTGCATCCCTTAGGTAAACACTTGCCTAGTAAAGTTGAACAATTTAAAAAGTCCTTTCGTGTCTTAATATAACAACACAAGTTTTACCTCAGCGTAAATGTTTCTTGATCTCGGTGTAATCTAATTGATGCATACTGCGATGCGCAACGAGAATTTGGAAAGGAATCGAGTCTTTTTCGTAGTGTCGTATACAGTCCCTTCTCGTTAGTGGTCTGTGTCATTACAAGAAATGTATAGCGAAGTTCCTCTAGTGGATTTAAATTTTAACTTGCTCGAAATAGAATATTTAGAAATCCGCGTATTTCTAAAAATAGTTTATAGACTATTTTTAGGTTTTGTTATTAACAATTGTTTTTTATAAAATGCCGAGTTCATGTAAAGCCTCTGTAAATTTTTCGAGAATGTGGCCCAGATATGGAATAGGTCCGAACTCCAATTATTGACCGATGTGGCAACGGTAGCGTGGCCGAGCGGTCTAAGGCGCTGGTTTAAGGCACCAGTCTCCTCGGAGGCGCGAGTTCGAATCTCGCCGCTGCCAATACGTTTTTTCTTCTTCTATGTGTTAATATATTTCGCATTATGAGTCCTTACAAACCATACACACACGGTTTTAACAATTTATTTGGACTGTTGCCCAAGAGAAATAACAAATGTGGTTCAACTTCCTTGCAGATTGGTACTGTATCTTGAGCGGGAACTAATTCCAGGGAATGCAGAATCTGATGACTGCAGGTGATTGAGTATGTTGATTTAGGTTTTTGCCAAATTAATTAAAAAGAGAAAAAGGTGTCGATTGGTTCAAAGCATTCAATATCGCGCTGATGAATCCAAATGTTATTTACAACTTTTCCCTTTCGATTTTTTTATGGTCATTCCACCCCCTATTAGCACATTTCGAACATACTATGCTTTTTCTTCTCCCGGTTTTCTCCTTATGTCTAATCGATATCTATTGTTTTTCAAAAAGCCAAGGTGGCATCTAAATCAACTTGTTGCAGTATCTGTTTATGCAAATAGCTTTTAGATAGTAGAATGGTGGTGATCTAAGTAATACAGCACAGCGATCTTTCTCCTGCTGCATGGCCATTTTCTCACGCCAGAGTGGGCCTAAATATTAGGGTCTCAGACATATATTTCAAACTGATTTTCGAGCTAACTGTTTCCTTGATTTAAAGAAGGCTTAAAGTGGGCCGCGCAACATCGATCAGATTTTTCGCGGATTTATGTAATTTTTCGTAAAATTACATGGGTTCAGCTATTGCAGTTTCTTTGTCTTTTATTGCCATCTACATTTTGATAACTTAGCAGATACTCTCTCGTCGTGCCGTCCTATTGTCTTCTCCGAGGTCCTCTCCAAATTTGCGGTTTTCAAAACCGAAATTCTTCGCAATTCTGACACATGTTGATTGAAATCTTTTTTTTATCTCTCTTTCAGATGCGTAGGGCATGAACGGCAACACCTTCTTCCTTGTCTGCAGATGCACAACTGTGGGAACACTGGGGACTGACGGAGGAGATGGGCAAGCCTCAACAGAAGTGCATACAAACGTCTACCACTACCAATGGAATCAAGGTTAGTGCGCAAACCACACCTTGATGACGTCTTCAATTACCTGATTTTTTTCAAGTTAAACTTCCAGTTATTAGTTGACATAAACCTAGCCTGCCCTTTTTTTAAAATTTTGCTGTAACTTAAACACATCGTATGATACTTAATATCTACTCGGTGAGATATTGGGGCTGATTGGGGCATCGATTGCAACGATTTTGGCATGCAGTGCAACTCGAATTTTTCCTGCCAGCAAATTTGTATAACCTACTTGTGCAGTAATGAATCGGAAACACAAGTGACACCTTGTTCAAAATGTTTTATTCCCAATCCAAATTTCAAAGAAACATCCACCATTCAGTTCTAAGAATAGCCTTACCTAGTTATACTTCACGGAGGTTAAAAAAAAAAGTTAACTGGGTTATTATTGCCAGGGAATAATGGGTAAAAATTGGTCGTCGTTAAAAATCGAAATCAGTTTTCTTGCTTTGATCGGTAAAAAGTTAATGAGTGATGTCTTTCTCGAGTAGGTGGCCAACAAAATTAAAATAGATAATGTGTGCCTAAATCATGAATCGATCCTTCCAGCAGTGCTAGTCTGATTTGGTCGCCACTAGCCAGATCCATAGCGGATTCGAGCGGATTGCAGCGCAAATGAGTTACGCCCTTGAGTTCCGAACCCTTGTCCCACCCTTGTCCAATCCGCCGTTGGACAAGGGCGGAGACGCCAAGTCCGGAGTCGCCCCAGTTGCTCCAGTCGCTCCCACTGTCGCTCTTCAAGCCCCAGTCCAGAACACTCACGAGGTTGCCGCTACCAAGGCGGAATTATCGCCGTTAAATTCGCCGCCGCCAAGGCCGGCCGTGCTTAGCGCCAAGTCTTTGGCTACGGAGCTGCTCCTTTTTCTTACCCCGGCTATGATGCCGTTTCCCCATACGCCTACTCGGTTGCCGCTCCGGCCGTCTACGCCGCCCCTGCCATGCCCGTCCGTTAGGCCACTTTGACCAAGGTTATTCACACCCGTGGCCGCGCAGTCTCTTACCGCGTCGACTAAATTTGTGTGAAATAGCATCTCAAACTTTTTCGTATTCCTTTTCTTATATGGTATCAAAAGCCAATTCACTCTATACAGCGTTAAATAATTCAAGCAATATTTCTGGATCTTGCTTAATAATATAGAATAACGATCTTTGTTGGTTGTCCTCTATATTAATGTGTAGACCAAAAAAATTTTGAAGTGTCCGATTTCACATATTCGATGGGTTGATTAAAATAATTCTTCGATTGTTTTCTCAGTTGGTTCATCCCCTTTTTCTGCCAATGTTTAACGCTGCCAGTTGCAGCCCACCTACCGACACCAACGCTTTTCATGATCGTTGGCATGAAAATGAAAGGTTTGAGCAGCCGAGGTTTGGTCGGGATGAGAAACACGACACTGACATGTAGTGATTCTCGTTAACTAGTTAGGGCATAGTTAACTGTTAACTAGTTAGGGCATACACGTACGATTTTATAGCCTCATTGTTCAAACCCAACTATAAGGACAAACAGCAAAACGTTGTTGCCGTGGTAAATCGTGAATGAGCAAATTGACAATGTCGATCAAATTTTCATTGGAATAATGTAAGGACAAATAAAGCAGGGCGTTCCAGCCGTTGTTGTCACGGCCGTCGATTTCGATATCTATTTCGATCAAGAGTTGGACTATATCGATCAAATTGTCATTGGATTAATATTGACACAGAAAGAGAAGGGCATTCTCCCCATCGTCGTTCTTACAGTTGACTTGGATGTCATGTCGGCTTAGCAAATCGACAATGTCCAACAGGTGTTCCCTGCTGGACGACTTCTGATCCCGATGTCATAGAAAATATAGAATTGTGAACAGTTTTCGACCGTATAATACGAATCGTTACGTATAGCTTTTTCAGGGTTATGAGTGTTCTCAATATATACGCATATCTTTACGGAAGTTGGCAACCGCGAAACCTAAACAGGTTGCACAGCACCGCCCAGCACGAAACCAACCTGAACAGAATTCTGTCCCCACCATAGGCCTATGTTCCGCTGTAGTGACGACTCTGTTGCTGATTCTTAATCAAAAGGAAACTTTGCTCCATCATACATTTTAGGACTGTTGGAACTATACTAGTAATGCTATTACGCGTTTAAATTGACAATTTCACGTCCCTTATGTTATTGACATATAATTTCGGCTGCTTATTTATGAGGTAATCCTGTCAATCAAAGTGTAAAAACTTGCACAATGAATCCGATGATCCGTTAAATATATAAACAGATAAACAGTCCTTTCACGGATTTATTAACTTGGAATTTTCAAAAATCACAGTTTTTTATGGTGATTTCATTTCACTAATTTGATTAGTATCAAATGATTTCTGAATATTACTTGACAACTCTTATTCCTCTAAGCGCTTTTAAGTCTACATAAAACCTCTTTGAAATTTAAAATTTACAGAGTAAGACCTGCTATTGCTATTGCTGCTATTGCAATTAATGTATTGCAGCGTTTATAGATCAATTCAAAAGCTGTGTGTTAATATAATTGAATAAGGTAAAACGTAGAGTATGACATTAATAATAATTTTGAAAAAAACTAATAGTAATTGTGGGATGAAATCCATTTATTTATATTGTGAGATAAGAATTAAGAAGATAAGATGAACGACTCCAAACTTGCTCAGCTATCCCCATTGCAACGCACCGCCAGAACTGTGATCGACTCATTTAAGGATAAAATCCCCCGTCAAAGTAAATTGAGCCACTGACATGGAGGTGGCCAGGACCATCCCCCAACAGCGACAGCAACTTCTTTGACGGGTTCATCGACCAAAATCCCTTTGGATTGTCACAATGAGGGAGCATCATCACAAGTTTAGAGTTACACATGACAGACATTCATTACCAGGCAAAAAAAAAAAAACAAAAAAAAAACTTCAATTCAATTCCTCGTACACTTTTCGACACTCTCGCAATTTTCCCGATAGGAGAAAATTTCCTTGCCCTATGTCCTGAACTGTAACAAACGGACAAGAGTTCTGGGCTCGTTTCTTCACATTTCGACTGGTCCGAAAGAAAACTGCGACATCAACGGGTAGATCTTCTATTATTTCTTCGGCAGCAGAGTTGCGATCGATGGCGCTTCCTGACGATATCACCACTCTGATCTGGTCTGGCGTATTCTGAGGACTCGAAACTTTGATGTTCACTTTGTACTTTTCTTTTAGCTTGTTTACATTTTGACCTCCCCTACCCAGGATGCGACCAAAATGGATCCCTTGGATGTTTGTCAGTTGGACCGTGTGTCCCAGATCAGTTTTGACAACTTGGTCGCGGATGATGAATAAGTTTTCCGGTGTATTGACTTCTAGTCGTTCAACAGGTGAAGGAACGGGAGTAGGAATAACAAAGTCAACCGTGGACGAATTCTCGACTTGAGCTCCCGTGTCGCTGTGAGGGACATTCGTGATCGGATAGACGGTGTAACCCTCAATGGGTCTGCCTTTGTATCGTACGTCTGTACAAGTGAAAACCGGAGCCGCAGCAAAGGGTTCTTGTACATTTTCTTCGTTGAATGACTGGATGTGTTGGTCGTTCGAATCAAAAACCGATGCTTGGTAAGTAGAGAGACGTAGATGTTCAATTTGTAGCCGAAGGTCAGTAATAATAGATTGGCTTTCGTCGAGATCAATTTGTGTAGATTTTAATTCGTTTGAGATCTCTTCATGATCCAGCCGCAGACGTCGGAATTGTTCGTGAACTTGTATACGAAGAGCGTTTTCTTCTTCGGCTTGCTTTACGGCTGTATCGGCACGCTCTGTCTCGCTCTCAAGGTAGCCGGATAGCGCTTCATATTCACTGTGCAGTTGTGATACATACTGAACGACTAAGTCTGCTTTCTCCGCAACTGTCTTTTCCATGCTCAGTTTTTCTTCGATGATCCAATCCCGCTCTGTCTCAACTTGGAGAAGTCTGTTCTCTAACCAGAGTTGATTCATCATATGTTCTTTCCGTTCTTCATACCTCCCATCCGTTATTGCGTTGCGGACTGGCCCCCGGGTCACTTTTCTTCTCAATCCTGTTGGAACATTTGAAAGATCGTAGATCAAATAATCTTGAGTAAGTTGTAGACAATCAACGTCCGCTGCGACACCTTTGCTGATCACCAAGGATGACGTGGGTGAATCAGCAACGTCGTGGACGGACAGTTCTACGGAGAGCAGAGGAGCAACTGGTTCAGCAGGATGGATGTGGGTGAACTCAGTCATCGCTGTAGTGTTGTCCTCATCAGTGACTTCGGTTTGGGTTCCAACGGGCGTGGTGGCTATAGAAGACGAAACGATTCGACTCTGCTGCGCCTCAAGTTCCATTTGAGAAATTTTCATTCTGCAGTCGAGAAGTTCAACATTCAAATCGGTCATCTCCTCCTCGTGGATGTGCGTCTCCAACTCAAACGTTTCCTTCGATGTAAGATAAAGGGCGGCCAAAAGCACGAAGTCTTCTTTGCTTTTGCTCAAATCGTCCTGGAGCTTCATCACTTGGATCATCAGGTCGTTTCTTTCCAAAGTGATGTTCGCCTTTTCTGATTGATACTCGGCCAATAAGGCAGCAGCGTCGCCATCACCGGTAAGATCTTGAATGGGATGAACCGCTCTGCTGGCCTCTGCTGGAACGGCGGCTGGTGTTTGGTTTAAATCACTTCGGTCGACTTCTTGATCTTCGGTGCTTTTTTCTTCGTTAGTGATGTTCGACTCATCACTGTGTTGTAAAACGGGAGTCTGAATATTTTCGCATTCTTTTGGTAATGGAACATTAACATCTTCAGTAGTCGCGGCAATTGGATCCACCGATGGAAACTCCTTACGTCGGGAAATAAATTCATTTTCTTGAATCGGCGGAGAAGAAATCAAGACGATGTTGGGCGACCTCCTCTTCTCCTTCGGCATCCGACCTCCATTGAAAACTCGCTTCAAAAACTTCATAAAACCCATTGTCAAGGCGGAATCTCAAAATACTTCAAACTAATTCAAACTCTCTGAATCACTGTGGAAATAAGTTTGTTGACTTTCAGAGGGAAAAGAAACTGTGAAATTTCAATGACTTTCTACTGGCTAGTGGTCCTCTTTTATATTACATTGAGCCACTCGGTTTGGTTGGCAACAGTAGATTGGCAGATTCAATTGCGCTTTACTAATATAATTTTGAATTTTTTTACATTATATTTAATGTTTTCCGGTACATTTGATATTTTCGCACATTTTACAAATATAATTAAATGTCATTTACAATTACACGATGCTACATTATCGATATTATTGACTTTGGGAGGGGGGAGAGGCGAAAGGTAAAATGCGGAAATTCAAATTGCAGAATTGCGCAATTGGGGTGGTGAAATTACGAACTTCGTTGCATTTCGTTTGCATATTTTTGCATAGCAACAAACATTTTTTCTCAGGTTTTTCCATTTCAATTTTTCATTTTCAATTCAATTTTTTCATTCCTCAAGTCAGAACTATATTCAAGATGGAAATTTCCAGCCATCTGAAATCCATAAGAAAAACAATCTTTGATAAAATAAACATTTTTATTGCTAACAGAAAATCAAATTTAAACCAATAAAAAATAATTTCTACCAAATGCTTACTTTTATTGCTTTTTCGGGTGGTAAATTTACGCTGACGCAATTCGCAGTTATTTAAGCGTCAACAAAGCGGTTTATTATTAGAAGGGAAGGAAGCGAACAACCGTTTTTTTCACGTATGTTATTAGGCCTATGTAGCAAGGAAAGTACCTTTGATATTTTTTATGTCATTCAAATAATATGTGTCGTGAGAAAAAAACAGAAATAAACAAAGGTTGAAATCTATATAGCCTTCCAAAAAAGCGAAAGCAAAGAGACAATTTTTTATTGCAATCATAAAATTAGATTAAAGAATAGAAATATAGATTTGGAAGTTTAAAAATCATTGTATTGTTGCACTTGCCAAAATTATGTTCATCAGCCAACTAAAGCAAAAGGTGAAAAACTCATGATAGTGAATTAATTCAAAATGTGTTTCCAGTAAAAAAATAAAGTTAGTTTTCCCCACACCAATTACAGGTTAAAATTTAATAGAGAAAAGAAGAGGATGAGATAGTTCATTTTTAAATTTTTCGTAGAGATTCTAGTCGCCCAAAAATTAGACCTAATTTCCCGGAGAAATTTTCTTGTTGGGATTCTAATTCTAGTAGCCCCAAAAAACAGTTATGTAGTTTCTAGTTTCCGATCGCCGCCGCCATTAATTCAAACAAAACTAGTTGTCTGCTAGTCGCCAAAAACGGTTTTCTAGTTCCTGTCGCCACCGCTACGAATTTGAATGCACTGATTCAAACACACGTAGAGCCACTGGAGACTTTTACAGGGAACTGTAAATGAATTTCGATTACTTTTCAATTTCGATTACTTTTCCTAATTCAAATGGTAACTATGGTTTATTTCCATGGCATCTTTAATTTCTAGTTGTTCTTTTACCTTTCTGCAAAGAAATAAAGAAATTAATATTTCTGGAGCTGAAGGGGATTGGCACAGACCCAAAAGGGGAAAGAGACAACCTAATAGCGAAAAAAGCCCACCCTTCCGTATTCTAGGTCACGAAATATATTTATTGCAATCATTAATACACAGTTCAAGTTTCGCAAATGCAACCGTTGTTAATCAACAATTGAGTTATTTCCAAAACGTTGGCACCTTTGTACTGCATTGCCCCCATCACTGTCCTTGCAATGGGCGTCAATCCCGTGTCGGGTCAATAATTTCACGATGGCGATCAAATTATCTTTCGGGTAGTTGGCACACAAAATTAAAAGGGCGTTGGATCCGTTCAATGTTCTGCTGTTCAAATCGATGCCTTTCTCAATGAGCAACTGGACAATGTCAATCAAATGCTCATTGGCGTAATAGCGACACAGCAGCATTAAAGCGTTCCAGCCGTCCTTGTTCTTCCCGTTGACGTCGATTCCGTGCTGAATCAACAATTGGACGACGTCGACAAGATTGTCATTGAGATAATACTGACACACGGTCAAAAGAGCGTTCCAGCCTTCGTGATTTCTGATCTTCAAGTCGATCCCGTGCTCAATCAACAGTTGAATGATGGCCACCAGGTCGTCCCTGCTGTAGTACTGGCACAGGTATCTGAGAGCGTCGTTCCCGTAATTATTTCTGTAGTTGACGTCGATAGAGTAACGACACCATTCAAAATATAAATCAACCTTTTTTGACCTTTTTTTTTTTACCCAAGGCGCCCGATCCCCCTTTTGAAAGAAATTGTATTTTCTTTTTTAAAAAAAGTGGGCGTGTTTTAATCGACATGGTGCAGCTCTAACAGTACTCCTGGAATTACTGTAACCCTTTATTTCTTTTATTAAACATTTCTTGGCCAAATGCTCAGTATGTCTTATCATTCCTTTTCGGCAGACAAAGCCAAACGTCATTAAATTCCGTTCCCGCCTGTACTCGTCGATTGCGTGTTTGTGTGTCAGGGATTATATAGAGAAGCCTTTCATAATAACAAAGACGAGCCCCTGATCGTTACGCAAGAAGAGAAAGTCATTGCGCGCGCGCGCACAGAAAAACGGAAGAAAACAAACCCCCTGACAAATGAATGGAAAAGGCATGGAGGAGAAAGAAAAAAAGGAATTCATTGGCGGCCATTTTAAATTGTTGTCTTTATTTGATATGTGTCCTTTTTTAAAAAAAATTGCCCTTTTTCCTAAATCACATTCTCTAGAGAAATCTACCAAAATTGGGGTGTGTGAGCGTGGTTCAAGACTCTGGAATATTCCATTTTCTAGGGTTAAACTGCTGTATTAACCTGTAAATTTACAATATAGAAATGGGGGAATTTCCCGTGACACCTTTGATCGTAACGGCAAAAGACAATAGCTTTCTAGCTGATGCGAGTTTCACATTTTCATTCAGCACGAATGAGCACCAACCACGTTATATTACCCTCAATACTCGACTACTAGCCTCGGGCTTCCCCCCCTACATTGCCTCTCTACTCTCCATCATCACGTAGGCCCAAAATGGAATGGGAACCCAAGTGGGGAGTTTCGGTACATCTGCACTTTGCACGTCTAGTCGTCTACAGTTTCTAGCTAGACCGTACACACACACACACACAGTTACAGCTGGCACTGGACTGAAGAAGCACGCTGGTTTTGTTTTATCCCCTCGAAACTTTTCTCCTAGTTTTTTTGATTCGCCCATTGGATTGTGACTTTGTGAAATTTTTCGACAGTGATTTAATTTGCATACGGCCAATTTTTGTGTTGTTTATTTTTAAATCGATATTCCTTTCGTACACTTTTTTTGGAAAATTCGACCTGAATTTTGTGTTTCTGTGAGAAGAAGATAGCTTTCTATTTCCAGCGGCTTTTCACCCATTATATCACTGAATAGTGCATTCACTCTTGTTGGATTATCTGCATAATTTCGGTAAGTTTTCAATAGACTTGTGAAATAGTGTTCTCAAAATTTGTGCTGAAATTCGGTGTTTTGTGAACGAGTTTATTTTTCGAGATTCTAAATGTGCGGCCATTTTTTTTTAAACAAAATCCTATGGGCTCATGAAAGATAGGACGAAAAGGAATTTGAAAGGAGGACGTGGTCCCTAGTTGGACTGCGGTCCCTCTTCTCCTCCCATTTCCGATGTTCTTCTCTATTTTTTCGGATTCTTAACTATAGGATGAAGGAACATTCCCATTCATATTTGTTTACCATTTTCAAAGTTGCACATTACCCCCAGTTTTGCCAAGTTAAGAAATATTTTGTGATTCTACCCTAAAGATTCTTGATTCGACTTAAAATATTTCGAATTAAAAATTTTTATTTTAAATGTTTTTATAGATAATTCTATTCGAATAGAATAGAAAATGTACATTTAGTTTTGATAGGAAGTCCCAAAATAATAGCTAACAACAAAAGGGTGAACACCTCATCGATCGTTTTTCGTTCGATAAACTACGTTGTTGTCCGTCGTTGTCCCACTATTGATTATTGATACTACTGTACTAACCTACTACGGCTTACGTTACGCCTTTCTATTTATAGCGCCGTCATTAAAAAAATAAATTTTATTTCCAATTTTAGGTTAAGCTGAAAATGTCATTGCACCTACGATCCACTCTACAACGAGCTCTACTTCTAGCCAACCAAACAGGCACTGCCCAAAAAGCCGCATTGTGCAATGTTCCTCCGTCGCCCAAGTACAAACCGATGCCAGATGTATCCAAATTTGAAAACAACATCGTTACATCGCCGTACGGCGAATGCGAGTTCCATGACATGACGATGGTCCAGAAAGTTTTCGAGAGCGCCAGTCGCTGGCCGAATAAAATCGCAATGGTATCAATCTTATCTCCGCTGTCGTTTTAATGACACATTGCTCATGACACGTTTTTACTGATCAGTTGTTTACGATTTGGATTTACAGGAATGCGGAATAACTGGACGCAAGTACACCTACGAAATGATGCGCCAGTTGATCCGCCGTTTTGGAAGCGCATTGACTCGCATGGGATACAAGAAAGACGAAGTCTTTGGCATCATTTCGCCAAATATTCCGGAATTCCCCATCGTATTGTACGGAGCCTCTGGTGCTGGGATGCCCGTCTCCTTGGTCAACCCCACTTTCACTGCCGGTATATAAACGAATGTTTCATAATAGCCTGTGACTGATGGATGCCAAAGATTAACCAACTAATTTTCTTGTGTTGTTCCACAGAGGAAATGGCTCGTCAGTTGTCTGCTGTCGGAGCCACGGCTCTATTTGGCGTCGCTCCAATGGCCGAGACCCTGAAACAAGTTGCCGGACTCTGTCCAGCTATTCGACACGTCATTCTATTGGGTCCTCCTCAGGAAGGCGCCGTCTGTTTCCAACAAATGGCCCAAGACTCTGGAGATCTTTTCAACGAAACCCCCGATGTATGATAATAACCTAATCTAGGGTACCGGGAATTTTAATCATTAACACTTTGATTCACATCACAGATTAATGTCAAGGAAGATGTCTTCTTGCTTCCTCATTCTAGCGGAACATCCGGTAAGGATTGTAAAGTCCATGTCATTTTGTAACCTCGATTTTTTAAACTAATAAAATTCAATTTTATTGCAATAGGATTGCCCAAGAGTGTCATGCTGACCCACTTCAACATGACTTCAAACGTGATGCAATTTTTGCAACCTGGAGGCACCAATCACCAATTTGCTACGACCAACTACCAGGACACGTACGTTTGTTTACTTCCTTTCTTTCACACGTACGGCATCACGATTATATTGAATACGGGCATCCAAACTGGCGCCAAGTTGGTTACACTGCCACAATTTGACGTGCAGAGCTACTTTAAAGCCATTGATGATCATAAGGTATGTATATTTAAATCATTCCAACCACCAAGAGACGCCGGGATTGAAATTAATGCTTTGATTTGATTGCACATTACAGCCAACTGCGATGCATATTGTTCCACCTCTAGCATCTCTTCTGATCCAATATCCAGGTCTGAAACTGGAATCTTTCAGCCGGGCGCACACAGTGTTCTGTGGTGCGGCTCCTCTGAGCGCACAAACTACAGTCGAAATGCTTGAACGTCTAAACGTTCCCAATTTGAGTTTCCAAGAAGGTACGCAATTTTAAATGGTTTGCCAAATCAAATTTATTAACGTCGTTATTCATTTAAAAAATTCATTCAAAGGTTATGGCCTATCGGAAACTTCTCCGGGAATTATGATGTCTCCACTCGGAAATGTCAAACTTGGATCTTGTGGTTCTCCCATTCCTTGGACAAGAGCCAAAATTGTGGACCTCGAGATCGGCGATCACGCTCTAGGGCCTTATCAACGAGGCGAACTTTATGCCGCTGGACCTCAAGTGATGAAAGGATATCTGAACAACCCCAAAGCCACCGAGGAAATGATTGACGAAGAAGGTTGGCTTCGCACCGGAGATGTCGCCTACTACGACGAAGGCGGCAACTTCTACATCGTCGATCGCCTCAAGGAACTCATCAAAGTGAAAGGATTCCAGGTAATTTTGACTTTTGTTAATGGTTAAAATAGAAGAATTGAACTAACGGAAAATTCTGATCTCTTTCAGGTTGCTCCGGCTGAACTTGAAGACATTCTGGCTTCCCATCCGGCTGTAGCTGAAGCTGCTGTTATTGGAATCCCTGACGAGCAAGCAGGTGAACTTCCTCGAGCTTACGTCGTCAAGAAACCGGGGATGGAGTCGGTCAGCGATGTTGAAATCCGGGCATTCGTCGACTCCAAGGTCTCGTCCCACAAGCAAATTAAAGGAGGCATCGAGTTCCGCTCTGCCATTCCCAAAAATAATATGGGCAAGATTCTGCGTCGTATACTGAGAGATCAATTTGCCGAAAAGAACAAGTAAATTAGATCAATTGCTCAATAACAACAGCAGAAACAATTTTTCAAGTTTTATAATATATGTTACGCAATATCCATTCCGTTTGATTCCAGAAAAATAACTGCAGCTCTTAATCATCACTTTCGTTTTACAAACAGGGTCTATGTTTTTTTTTTTAATCATCGCATAGATTTTTAAACGCTATTAGATCTTTAATGACGTTCAGTAATAATCTTGACTCAAATACTCGATGAGTAGTAATCTCGATGTAAATAGAAAAAAGAAATGGCTGAGCAACTAGAAATTTTCTTCTGTTAACATTTGAGAGAATATGCTCGAGATCAAAATCAATATTTGAACTTTGAAAGGAAAAACATGGGGTTTGTAATAACCTTTATAGATAAAATATTTTAGGATTCAATGAAGTGCTGTAACACCAAAATGGAAAATAAACTGCTGTTTACGTATTCAAGAAAATAATTTTTTAAATTATTATGAACTAGCATGGAATTGAACGTAGAAAGAAGTGTCATTGAGTCGACGTGTTTTGAAATGAGATATAAAGTTTGGTAGCAAATGGAAAGGTTATCGTGTCAAATTGTCAATAATTGTATTAAGTTTGTAACCACACTCGATTAAAAAATCACTAACAAGAAGCAAATACCTTATATTACAAGATATCAAATTTCACCCCAATCTTTTTTCCTTACTGCAAAAATGTTAATTCATATACAGTTATAAACCGAAAGTTGACCTACATTTCAATATACACATAACACCTAGAGCTGTGTTCTTATTCTGTAGTCAATAGTCAAAACATCGGAGGTCCAGCAAGTCGTCGCCGAAGTTTTGGGTCTGCCGGCGAATCGGGTCGTCTGCCGAGTCAAGCGAATGGGCGGCGGGTTCGGCGGTAAAGAGACTCGATCGGCCGTGCTGGCTGCTCCGGCCGCCGTGGCCTCCTACCGGCTTCAACAGCCCGTCCGTTGCATGCTGAACAGTGACGAGGACAGCATGATGAGCACAGGAATCCGCCATCCGTTTCTGGCCAAATACAAAGTCGGATTCGATTCGACCGGCTGGCTGACGGCCCTCGACGTCCAACTCTTTTCCAACGGCGACAACACCATGGACCTTTCCCGCGGCATCATGGAGAGGGCCGTCTTCCACATCGACAACGCCTACCGCATTGAGAATCTCCGCTGTCACGGAATCGTCTGCCGGACCAACTTGCCGTCCAACACGGCCTTCCGCGGTTTCGGCGGCCCTCAAGGCATGGCCGTCGTCGAAAACGTCATGGTAGACGTGGCCTCTTACCTGGGCCTGGATCCCACGGCCGTCCGATCGCTCAACCTGTACCGAGAGGGCGACAGCACCCACTACAACCAACGGCTGGACTACTGCACGCTGGATCGCTGCTGGAACGAGTGCCAAGCTCTGGCTGGCCTGAAAGACCGCCGGAAGGAAATTGAAAGTTTCAATCGACTCCACCGATTCAAGAAGCGCGGACTGGCCATCATTCCCACCAAGTTCGGCATCGCTTTCACGGCCCTGTTTCTCAACCAAGCCGGAGCTCTGGTGCACGTCTACAAAGACGGATCGGTGTTGTTGACCCATGGAGGGACCGAAATGGGCCAGGGATTGCACACGAAAATGCTCCAAGTGGCCAGCCGAGCGCTCAACATTCCCGTCGATTTGATTTTCATTTCGGAGACGTCGACGGACAAAGTGCCCAACACGTCGCCCACGGCAGCCAGCGCTGGATCTGACCTCAACGGCATGGCTGTTCTTGTACGTTGTGATGAGATTATTATTGGCCGTTATTTATAATGCAATTTCATTCATTCCTTTTTTATTCGATCGTAGAATGCTTGTCAAATTCTGGTGGATCGACTAGCGCCCATCCGCAAATCCCATCCGGACGGAAGTTGGCAAGAGTGGATCATGCAAGCTTATTTCCAGCGCATCAGTCTCTCAACAACTGGCTTCTACAATTTTTAGTTTTTTTAATTTTTAAATTGATAGTTAACTATTCATTTTTTTGAATTGTCAAGGACTCCTGGCATTGGCTACGATTTCGCCACCAACAGCGGGTCTCCTTTCCGGTATTTTAGTTTCGGCGCAGCTTGTTCCGTCGTTGAAGTCGATTGTCTGACGGGCAACCACAGGGTATTGAGGACGGATATAGTCATGGATCTTGGTGAAAGTTTTAATCCGGCCATCGATATCGGTATGAATAAATGATTTAATTCGATTTAATTAGACGTCATAAAAGTAAATATGATTGACTACGTCCAGGCCAAGTCGAGGGAGGATTCGTTCAAGGACTGGGTTTGTTCACTCTAGAAGAACCGCTCTTCTCGCCAGCCAACGGCCAAGTCATCACGCGTGGGCCGTCTAATTACAAAATTCCTTCCGCTGATGACATTCCGGAAGAGTTTAACGTCTCTCTTCTTCGAGGCTGTCCCAATCCGCATGCTGTTTACTCTTCTAAAGTATAAGATTCAATTTCTTTTATTCATTTACGATGGATTATATACATCATAATCTTTGGTTTTGACAGGCTGTTGGAGAGCCACCTTTATTCTTGACATCCAGCGTGTTTTTCGCTATCAAAGACGCCATCCATTCGGCCAGAACTGAATTCGGATTAACCGGAAACTTCTCAATCAATTCGCCCGCCACGGCCGAACGCATTCGAATGGCCTGCAAAGACCACCTCATTCAGATGGTTTATAAATTAACATTTTCTTTTTGGATTCTGTGTTGTTTTGCTATGGCCGAGTTGCTTAATTTCAAAATTTTTTGTTTTACAATTTTATAGGTTTCGAAGCCTGAACCGGGTACATTTTTGCCGTGGGCAGCATCGGTCTAGTTTGCTTTTAATAGATAAAAAAGCTATAGAATATTCAGATCGATGCTTGTTTGATCCAGACATTTTGTTCGTGCAACCATCAGATTTTTTTTAAACTACATATTCGTTGAAAATTTATGAAATTAATATACGGAAACTTGGAAAATGTTTATTGAACTTTATTGATTCAGTAACTACTTTTGAACGAACACTTCCATCCATCCTCATTCATAAGGGGTTGAGTTCGTAAATTCAATAAAGACATTTCCATTATTAATTCCGTATTCATTCGTGTAGCTGAAATATTGAGCTTCAAAAAAAGGAGAAAAAAAAACGGAAAAAAATTTGGTCGCGCAGGTGACACGATCTCGCCTAATTGTGTTAGACGCCGGAACCCGGTGGAAGGGGTTGGCGCTACGGCACAACCGTCCAGCACTCTACCAAATGAGCTACGGGACCTTATGATAATAACACTTTTTTTTAACTATTTATATTATACGATAAAAATAATTTATCTTTTCTTTAAAAAAGAGGAAAAGAGTCTCTGATTGATTTTGAAATCCAACAGCCTATTCAACGCGTGGTACTACATACACCGGGGGCCGTGTGTTGTGCTTATGTGTTAGTTATATTTCCTTGTTATTAAGTGTTCTCCGACCCCATCCGTTTCCGTTCTACTCAACATCCCCCCCCCCTTTCCTCTTGTGTTTGAGTTGGAGTTTATTTTGATTTCTATTTCGGGATTGGGGGCGCCCCTAGGAGGAGAAGAGCCCCCACAAGAGCCGGAGAAAGTTATGCGCCGCGCTGGAACCCGCTGGAACCCAAGAAGAAGAAGAAAAATCTCTGCGCCTCTATGTGCATCACTGCTCGAAGACGGATGACTTTGACGCCATCCACTTGATATTTATTATCCAACAGCGTCCTCAATATGAACTGTGTATGCGTGCTGCACATGCAGAATCAGCTTTAAACAAAACTTAATTTTATTTTTATTTTCTTCAACAGTTCGTCGTAGGTTTTTTGCGTCTGATGTCATTTATCCGCCAGAAAGAAAAAAATTGGGAACCAACCACACCCAGTCCCAGCGTGATATTTCCGTACGGCCCGGCACTCACGCATTGGCTGGGCCAAATTAAGTCGAGAGAGACACGGGGGAGTGAGGATTGAGGAGGGTGGCGACGAAAGGAAAGAAGAATAAAAAACCAACAATCAAAATCTCCCGACGTCCAGACTCCGTGACAGTCGGGGAGGATCTGGCCGCTCTCTCTCGGGCCGGCACCGCTTCTGCATGGCCGCCCCTGATGATGCCCGCGCGCGACGCCGCAAGGAACGGAAGAAGAAGAAGAAATAAAAAGCTTGACACGATCTATTAATTAATAGTAGACGAACCGCCGAGAGAGATGCACGAGAATTTTTGACGTGCTGCATTCCCATTCTCTCTCTCGACTCTCGAGGGAAAATTCGGCTGATGCCCTGGCACGAAATGTAGTGCATTGGTCGCATTCATCCGCGTCTATACGTTCAAAGTATGCATTACAGCAAATATACTATGTATACTTGATATATGTACGATCAACTTTCGAAGCCTGTGACTATAACACGATTATAGAACAAGATGCTGCTGGATGGGATGATTCCGCATTCCCAGCAAGATTTTTTCTGTACATGTTCCGGTGTACAGAATGGTTCTTGGGTTAATCTATGTTCGGAATCTATAACTAAATGGCTGAATCTATAACTGAAAATCTAATAACTGAAATCTATAACGGGAATGGTTCTTAATCTTTATCTAATCAAAGACCTAGTAGGCTAGTAGCCTCTACATTCTTTTCGACCACAGCAGTCAAAATTGATATCCTATTCGTGATTGATTTTTTACACTGGGAGCCTAAATGTTATGTGGAATGCAAACAAGTCAGCGTCGACGACCTTTCTTCTTTTAACACTTATTCTTGCGACCCCATGCAATCATCAATAACCTCATTTTCCCTTTTTTCATCTCTCTCTAAATGTACAGTATATTTTCTTGTGTGTTGCTTACTTCTTTGCCCCCTCCCTTCTTTGTGGCCGGCTCATAACCGTAGAGACAAGGGGACGAAAATTTAAAAAAAAACGGAGCTGTATAATAATTCAATTGATAAAACATTGTATCCCAGCAGCCACCACCGAAAGCAGTTAGAGAGGACTATATATATATCTTCTTTTTTTTATTGGACTAGGGAGAAAAAGGTTTATGGGTGAAAAGAGCCAGCGCACGATGGGGACCATGGGACATGGCGGTGGGAGGAGATCGGCCGGCCGGCGCCAGGAGACGGAAAAATGTGTCCGACTATAGGCCCAACCCCGGCGGCGCCATTCACCATCAACGGAAACAACCCAGCAGTAGCATTCACCCGCAATACTACCTCAGCACAGGCTCATATTTATTTATTTATTTTTTTTTGGGGGAGGGGGGGCTTTTTGCTTATTTGTTAGCATATTTGATTCAGATAATGCGCAAATAATTAATTGCTGTGGTGAAAGAGAGCGAGCGAGCGGTATCTGCTTTATTAAACTGTTTGTACTCTTTGGTGTCAGTGTTGTGGACTTTGTCGGTGGATGTTGTTGCTGGGCCGTGCGGCGGCGACGCTCCACGACGTCACTCCATTGTCCGCCGAGTCTTCATCAGCCGCTCGGGGGAGAGGCTCTATTGTTGTGTGAAATTGGCCTTCTAATCGTGGAATAGTGACCAACTTTCTTGGGTTAGCGCACGCCGACTTCGATATTAATACGTATTATCGTGTATTATATATAGGCCTACCAGTCATGGAGCAGCGGGTCTGCATGGGCGCTGCTGGCCTATCCAAGTATACATCATAGACGCGAAGGGGGGAAGTGAGAAAGAGGAGAAAGACATATCGTATTACGGAGATATTATAAAGAGAGGTCGTAGATTTTCGCGGCTGCTCCTGCTCTTTTCGGGTTGCTGTTGTTAATGGCTTTCGATTGAGCGCACGACAGCTATAGCTTAATGCTGCCAGCCAAAAAATCTCGAAAAAAATAAATAGAGAAATAATCATGTATAATAACAAGGCTCGTGCTGCAGCAGCGCCCTTTTGGCGCCGTCGCTTATTACGACAAGTCCCGGCCGCGCTGTAGAGAGAGAAGGAGAGAGAGAAGAAATTGACGTCATCGCGACTCAACGAATGTTGAAGGCGATCAGTTTTGTTCTATTTAAGGGCGATTATCTTTTTTCGGGTAATAGAGCTCGTCTCTCTTTGATTATTCTCTTCATGCTGCTCATTAATTCATTTTGATTGGCCCTAGCTGCTATGGCAATGAGATTCCTCCGCGGTTACGAAACGAGTTTACGCGTAACGAGAAACCAAGGCTACACATGCACAGTGCGTGAATCCCGTGTTTCGAGGTCTCGCTCTCGGTAGCTATTCTATGCTAACGCTCGTGTTGCTGCGATCTAGGGTGTCACAGTGCACCGAACGTAAACGAATTTAGTAAGTGGTTTACTCGAGGGTTTACTTTCTAATTGATTCTGAAACAAATGAAACGTAGCAGACAAGATATTGAATGGCCACGTGGCCAAGCCCATCAAAGGAAAATGTCATGCATAATAATGCCATCTAAATGTATAATCTTAAATCGCAATGATATATACTATACTAGAGCGTCTAGAGAATTTGAAATCTGAATGGGCAATGGCCAATGGGGTTGTTCTTTTACGAACAACGACGAACAATCATGTTAGTATTTGCCAATGAATACGAATTATTACACTCATGCTTTCACACAAAGAGGTCTATTTTACTCGAATTTGTACATCTGAATTAATAGCCTACTTCTACTTCAACACCCCAAATACATTAAGTTCTTAGCCCTATACAATATATACGCATATATATAGTCAAGTAAAAATCACATTCTCAGTTGAAGTCGTCATCAAGTATTACTGACGGTGACGGGTCGCATTATAATGCCAACTTGATCCAATTCCGTGACATTTTTTCAGGTTTTATCTGTGAAAAAATATTTTTGTAGGTATTGTTACATATCATTGCACAAAATTTATATTCAAATATGGAAAATGATCTCATGCTGAATTCATGTTTGTGAGTGTCGTGGGTGTTCTAAACGTGCTTATAAGAACGTATAAAGAACCAATGATATCATATGTACGCGATTAAACTGTAATTGTATTCCTGTATACGTGTCATAAAGTGTAACCAAATCATTTCTAGGATTGCGCGGTTGCTGGACGTCAACTGCGCAATGGTCGGGTATTATAAGATGGCTTTAACTGGTTAGTTAAAGTCATACCTATTTTCACCTAGCAACCTCTCGGCTGCATTTTTCTTCTCTCTCTACATTTTGCTCCTTCGTATAGCATTGTGTTTTATGCGCAGCGTGTAACAGGCTGTGTACTGTGTACGATACACAGCTGTGTATCGTAGCCAGTTTGGCGCTGCGCATAAAACGCAATGCTAAATTCACGAAGGAGTATTTGCAGTCATTTGCAGGACAAAAAAGTATTTGTAGGAACCGACATGCATGTTCTGCAAATTTTTTTACATCACGAAACCAGACTGATGGTAGTGTAACACGGGCTACTTCTACAATCACCCACACATCTGTTAATAAATTTGGATCAAAAGTTGCAGCTTGTCCAGGGTTTACTGATTATATTTGATTTTAAATTTGAATATTTAATAACAACCAGTTTGATTTGACAGTGATATGACAATCAAGGTGAAAGTATTTTTGAGCAGCAATAAGGCCAAATAAAATGTTCTCACTGGACAAACTGCACCCATTCTCAATGTCAACCAGGATCCTAAATCAGAGTTTTTGGTAAGTTTATATTATCTCAACATTCCTTGTTATTTTTTGTAGTAGTAGTTATTGTGAGTACTTCTAAGCAAATTGTTGTAAATCTTTTGTATGTAAAGTTTATTTCTTGTTGTAGATTTCCATTTGTTGCTGGTTTACTTGTGGCAAGGTTCTAGCGACCGCTTCTAAGGCTGGTGATATCCTCGTTTGGGATATGCAGACTAAAATTGTGGTCAACTCGTTTCAACACGAGAAAAAGTCGCAAAAAAATCTGCAATATGGCATGGAACCCATCCATGACCACTCAAAAGGAGATTGCATTTTGCGACTGCAAGGGTTACCTTGGCTTGTTGGAAAATGTTACGGCTCAGGCGGAGGGCAAGGCGAATAAGCAAAGTGCAAAAGTGGCCATCTCATTGACGGCTATTGCTGGAGATGACGACGCAGAAATATCCATCAGCCAGATAAAGAAAGATACTGGATTCCCCACCAACGCAGTAGACGGCCAAGATGTTTTCACAGGATTTCAGTCGTATTCTATGGGTATAGCTCATCATTTGTCTTGTTATTATTTTGAATAGTATCTTTAAAATATGCAAATATTTTGTTCTCAGATTTTGATGTCTTGGACGACGGAGCGTCTAAGATTAGCAGCAGACCTTCAAGTCCTTTAGCCGGCCATTCCAGACGCCCTTATCAATCCTCCAGTAAAAAACGAGATCCATTTCAACCAGGGTCATCACCAGTTCATTTGAATCACCGGTATATGGTCTGGAACAATGTCGGAATCGTGAAATGTTTCGGAGAAGAAGGTGACCAAAGTGCCAGCAGCATCGAAGTCGAGTTCCACGACTCGTCCATCCACCATGGACTGCACATACCCAACACACTGGGTCACACTATGGCCTCACTTTCCAGCCAGTCTCTGCTCTTGGCCGGTCCGGCACAGGAAGATAGCCCCAGTCGGATTGTCTGTGTCAACTTTGCTGCCTGGGATGGACACAAAGAGTGGGCGACCACCTTGCCACTCGGGGAAGATGCTCTAGCCTTTTCCGCCGGCGATGCCTGGGTGGCAGTGGCCACCTCCAGGAATTTGCTTCGACTCTTTTCAAATTCTGGGCTCCAGCGTGCCATGATTTCTCTCCCTGGACCTATACTCTGCCTGGCCGGCCACGGTTCCAAACTCTTTATGGCTTATCATTCTTCAGTGGGTTAGTGCCATTGTGGCTTGATTTTAAAAAGAGAATTAATTTAATTCACAACTTAACCCCACAGGCATGTTTAGCGAACAATCTATCGGCTATGCACTGGTGGGCATCGACAGGAAATCTCCGATTGGTTACGAATGGCTGGTCAATCCGCAAACTCTTCCCCTCGGCCCGGAGTGTGACTTATCGTGGGCCGGATTCAGTGACGAAGGAACGCTGGCCACGATGGACAGCAGCGAAGTGCAACTTCGATCCGGCATGTGGATGCCTCTGCTGGACACGAGGCAGAACGTCAAGGGTAAATCCGACCACTACTTTCTGATCGGATTGAGCGAGCTGGAGAAATGCGTCCGTTGCGTGCTGTGCAAGGGCGCCCGCTACCCTCCCACCTTGCCACGCCCCAACATGTCCTTGCTGGACGTCAGACTGCCGCTGTGTGACGGCGCCAATGAGAAAACTCAGCTGGAAGAAGCCCTGATTCAGTCGACGCTGCAAATCCAGCTGACTGGCACCTTGGACCAGACGGGATTTGACGTGGATGACCCCAGGAATAAGGCCGACCGCCTGTCCAAGGAATCGTTGATGAAGATGTTCGCCGTCAGTCACCCGCCCATGTTCGTGTTGTTGTTGTTCAAGCCAATGCTGATGATCTATTCCTCTACCTTTTGCAGCTGGCCTGTCAGGCCGAGAGGGAGGTCCGAACGGTGGAAGTGGCCGAATGGATGCCTTGCGAGCAATTGCTCCAGCTGGCCGTCAAGTACGCAACGCGAGCCAGGAAACGCCAGCTGGCCAACCGACTGACGGAGATGGCCGAGCAGCTAGTCAGAGATCGTGAAGCCGAAGAAACTTTGTTGATGGAACCAACACGAACTTCATATCTCTCATCAAATGCTTCTAATAATACTTTAGACGATGACAGGTATTTAATTAAAAACAAAATCTATTACTTAATGGGATTCGTTGGTAATTTTTTCTAATGCTTGTTTTTCATCAGGGATATGTTTATTTCTACTCCACCTGTTTTCAAGATCGAAGGTAAACCAAATGAAATGACTTAAATCATTGATCATTTGATTTAATTGATTCTTTGTATTTTCAACCTACAATTCAGGTATAATTACGAATCATTTTTACGTTTAAGGAAAGTTTCGGTTCTTCATTTTTATTCTTCTGTGATGGCTAGGTGGAAACAATATGTGTGCACGGAAAGTGTGCTCAAGAAGAGATCAAAAGTGAGAAATCAAGCCCACGCCGAAATCGTCTTCATCGATCCATCGGCAGCTCTGGAGGTGGATGGCGTCCGAGGCTTCTTCTCGGCCAAAGATATCGCATCCGGCCGGAACGTTTTCGGACCCATCGTCCACGACGAGGAAGTCTTCGCTTCAAAACGGGTCACCTGCTGCGGCCAGGTGATCGCCTGCGTGGTGGCCGACAATCTGGCGCTGGCACAGCGGGCCAGCCGGCTCGTCCGAGTGACTTACAGTCCGTCTGATGGTCCAGCCATCTTCACCATTCAAGACGCCATCAAGAACAATTCCTTCTACCAAGGCCACAGCCGTGAAATCATCCAGGGAGACGTCAAGGCCGGATTCCGGAATGCCCAGCACGTCCTGGATGGGTGGTCAGGAGCATTTCTAATTGGAGACGCAATCGGTATTGGTCGTGCCAAAAGGTGAGGACGGAGAGATGGACATCACCAGTTCCACTCAGAATCCATCGGACTCAAAAGCTATTGTCAGTATAGCGTTCTACATGCAAATTATCGTAACAGAATTTCACTATTTAACTTCACATTCATAAACTACTGTATACAATTTAAGTATTATATCCAAAACTTCGGAAATATTTGCCTTCTTCTGTAATTAAACATTGCCAGTTGAGAATGTACTAAAATCTACAATTATTTTTACTCTAATTTTAAAAATTAAAAGATATTTGTTAGTATTATCCGGTAAGCGGTCGAGTACGATTGCTTCATTCTTCTTCTCGGAAAAAGCTTGGGCGTTGCAAAAGGTGACACATTTGACTAAATTGGAGTCGATGAAGACATTCGATTTTGATCTTATCTTGACTCATTACCGTTATCACACAGCTGAGCCATGGAAGAAAAATCGGCGTCTCTTCAATCCGGCATTCAAAGTTCAAGTTCTCAGCAGCTTCATGGACGCATTTAACAAGAGTGTTTACACGACGAACTTAACAGCCCACTAGCTTTCTGCTAAGTGAAAGTAAAATGAGCAATGATTTCACGTCATACGTGTATTCGGTGTTTAGCGATTTATTGGTGCCAACTCATTTTTTAGCGTAGTTTTGCTGTAACAGCTGTAACGTATTTTTGTCCAACCATTTATAATCCTATTTTCATTTAATTTTTTTTTTTAAATAATAAAAATAAAAAGTGTCAAAGATTTTTATTCCGCAATTTTAAAAAGTCCGATTAATATTGAAGGGATGAAAGAAAACTTTAATATACTGGATTCTACTTGAAGATAGTATAATATTAGTATTATACCGGTTTAAAGGAATGGATGAGCTAAAACATTCGAAAGTTTCCCCTTAAACAATATTTAATAATCTGCTCAGACAATTTTCTATGCATATTTTCCATGATAAGTTAGATATAGTATACACAACCGCCTGTTTCGTTATTTATAAAGCAAAGAGATGAAGGGAACCACAATTTACGTTTAACTTATAGGACTCATAGAAAAATGCAGAAAAGGAAACACCTTTGACACAATAGAAAGTAAAGGCTAGACTAAATCTAAGACTTTCTGACTTTCTCTTGGATTGAATTAGATAGATCGTCGCAACTCGCAAAAGAAATATATTATACGCCGGAATATAGCCAGTATAGCCTATAGAGTAGTTCAAATTGAAAAATGTGAAAGGTGTTTAACATGTCTAATAACGACTTCAGTTTTAGCCTGGTTTTAGCAATATGGAGAGAACGCAGAGTGCAGAAGAGTAGCCAGTCATTTTTCGTTCGATAGAGATGGATTATGAAGTGAGATTGGCATGCTAGTGGTTGTTTTACCGATTAATTGTGTCGTTTTTCAAAATATGTTAGATTTTACATTGATTGGATGGACTACAATGATTGGGTCATTGCTTGCTGGCCATCTACCTACTAGGCATGAAGTTAATCGCGCTTCGTTCGGCTCGTCGATGCTATTCTCGAACCGAAAGCCCTGCCATTTCTAGGAAATATTCTCGAATTGAATGTTTATCACGATGAAAATATTCTATATGGTATACTATTTGCAATCAACGAGATAATTTGTTTTCTATATTATCAAATAGTTGCTGAGAAATGCAAGCTGCAAATGGGTAAAGAGCACGGAAGTATTTATCGAGTTTGAGTCATCCTACACCCACTGGTCGTCATTGTTACACCCGAAATAATGGAGATAATACATGCCTACGGAAGATTCTCCTAAAACAATAATATTTTTTTATAGTTAACCAAATTACATGCACGTTACCACATGGCCAATTTGTTAAAACAATAGAATAATCAAGCGGTTGTGTACGAAAGCAACGATTCTTTTCTAGGAAAAATCTTAGCCGTAGCAAATGGTAAGACGTTTTACTTAATGCTCAATGCTATCCGTTAAGACTCCCGATTTCATCTAGTCTTTTCGCTTCCATTTAAATTAGCGTCTCTTCAATCTGGCACTCAAATGATAGTTTTCAGCAGCTTCGTGGTTTAACGACAGTGTTTACACGAACTTAACAGCCCACTAACTAACTGCTAAGTGAATGTAAAATAAACAGTGATTTCACGTCACGTGTATTCGGTGTTCAACGATTTGGTGCCAACATGAGAAAGCTTTTAATAGGCTTTAGCTTCTTGACGTTGAGTACCAATGGGACGATGATTCTTCATCAAGTAGTCGCTGTGTTCCTGGTACGGTGAGCTGTTGAAAACAGTCTCGGTCCACAAATCGGGTGTTAAGTAGGCGTACGTCTTGGCGATGGCAGCGTAAGTTGCCTTGGCTGGAAGGGAGAAATATTGAAACGTTTAACAATAAATTTAATAATAAATAACAATAAACGAAAGTAATAAATTCATCGAATATTTAACATACCGAAGTTGCCAAGGGTGCCAGTGCTACCACGAGCAGCAGTGTAGCAATCCTCAATACCAGCCATTTGCAACAGCTTCTTGGGGACAGGTGCTGAGACGATACCGGTACCGCGAGGGCCTGGGATCAAACGCACCAAGACGGAGCCGCACTTGCCGGTAACTTTGCAAGGGACGGTATGGGGTTTACCAATCTTGTTACCCCAGTAACCACGACGAACGGGTACGACAGAAAGCTTGGCCATGATGATTGCTCCACGAATGGCAGTGGCAACTTCCTTTGAGCACTTGACTCCAAGACCAATATGGCCATTGTAGTCACCAATAGCTATGGAAGAATTAATAATTAATACTTGTCAAACATGTTAACTCAATATGCTCTTAGCCTCTTACCAACAAAAGCCTTGAAGCGAGTACGCTGACCAGCTCTGGTTTGCTTCTGGACAGGCATGATTTTCAAAACCTCATCCTTCAGGGCGCTTCCAAGGAAGAAATCGATGATTTCAAACTCCTGTTGACACAAAGTACATATTAACATGAATTCAAACCAGACTAATATCAATTTTGCTTGCCTTGATGGGGAGAGAGAAAAGGTAGATCTCCTCGAGGGTGCGAATCTTTCCATCACGGACTAAACGGCCGAGCTTGGTGACGGGAACCCACTCCTTCTCTCCTTCCTTTCCACGTCCGCGGCCACGGCCTGGACCACCGCGTCCACGACCACGACCACCTCGTCCTCCGCGTCCACCACGTCCACGATCACCAAAACCTCCACGACCACGGGCTGGAGCTGCATCCGCCATTGCTGAAATCACCCAAGACAAGTCGTGTTACTAACGTCAAACTAGTCTGAAGTCTACATAGTTGACTTAACTAAATCATTTTAAGTATATCTTCTGGGAACTAAGCAAATATAAAACTACGGACTTTAAAACACATCAAACTGATATTCTAATGCATATTGAATTTAAAATTAGGCAGATGTTTAACGATGAAATAAAAGTAGATGCTCTCACCTGTGGTTAGAAATGTAGAATAATAATAAAGACTGCGCGAGGTACTTGGTTAAGAATCTCGGGGTTGCCATATTTAAACTTTTGTCAAACGCTGTTTATTAATTTATTTTAATTTGTAAATTTTTGATGACTTTTATAATTTATTGAAAAAAAATTGTGCGAGATGCAACAAATAGTAAATTACTTTTTTAGAAGAAAAAATTGTGATTATTGTATCGACAATCCCCATCCAAAGTTGCCATATTTGTTTTGTTATTTTTTACTTATCGTCTGCTGCATGGCTGCAAAACAAGTTGAACAAATGCAACAGAGAACAGACAAATAAAAAATGTAAAGGATGCCTTTTTTTAGTCGTAATAGATAAAATAAACCGCTTTTTTTTTAACATTTTCTTTAACTGAAATATCAAGGCAGAGTAAAACAAAAAGTGCTGGGAATGAAGGAGGAGACGACGCTCTCGTCATCTTTGCATTTATACCCCGTAAAAATTGTAATTAGATTTTTTTAAAATGAGCATTGTTTCTACTTACTTTCTAAGTAAGTATTTTGATTTTTTAATTTTATGATTTCTAAAACACACGCTAGAGGTACATTTTGTTTGCCGCTGCAACTTCCCCCTTGCGAGTGTGTTGGAAATCATTTTGAAAAATTGGAAAAGGGTACTTTATTCTAATTGAAATAACCTTTTCTGCTGTGTTTCCCATGAGAAATCAATTTATTAAAAGTAAAGAACTTCTGCCGGGCTTTTAAATGAGATTAAGTGAGGATTTTTTAATGGTTTTGTTCTCATAGTCATTAATTTTAAGTTTTGGGAAACCGCTATAAGCGCCGTGTGAAACACGGCTAGAAAATTTCGTCGTGAAACTGTGAAAGGCGATTTGTCTAACTATTAAACTCATTATAAAATGATAATGTTCATCAGAGTGACAGTTTCATCTAAATTATAAACAGATGTTTATTGGTACATTAAGTATGATTGAATGTAAAATTAATAATAATCTAATATTTATAATAAGATTTACAATTTTTTTTTGCCTTCAAATTTTAATGCCCCCCCCCCTGACTTTGCTCCAATTGACGTATTTATGCGGGCTCCATTCGTCGTATTTTTTCGGGGCGACAGTCGGCGGCCAATTGGAGCTAAGTCAGGGGGGCATATGTCGAAGAGGGCGATCGTCGCCATCGCTTCCGCGCTTTTAACACGGTGGCTTACAGGCTAAAGTATTCTCCCTATTTTCGCGAAAACTCACGTTTGAGTTATCAATATAAATTTATTTGCCTTTGTACAATTAGTAGAAGGGAACATGCGCCTTGTTAAAAAAAGAACGCTCTGTTGGTTTATAGAGGAGTAAATAAAAGATGAGTAGTGCCCGAAGATAATTTGCGTGCCCGTCAATTGATTTCATTTCCTGACTCTCTTAAGCTGATAGTGAAATCAGTTGAAAAAAGACCGATTGTGCGAATCGGAGATTGGTATCTCTTTAAAACGGTATTCCGATGTTTCGGACCCTACCATTTCGGCCCCATACCTTTTCGGCCTTTTTTAACCATTTCAGCCCGGGGCCGAAAATGACAAAAACTGGGTCCGAAATGGCAGCTTTATTAAAATAAAAGAAGTTTAAAGAAAGAAAGAAGTTTGTATTGTTTATTTTGCATTCTATATTATTATACTATGAGCATCATATTATTATTATGGTGACTCAATCGATTGGGCTTGTTGGGGCTCGTCATCACCACAGGAACCGCAGGAAATTGTTGCCCTGGTTCGACCATCAATAAATCCAAAATGCGTGTGAAAACAACTCGATAATCGCAAGGATCGCAAGCCCTTTAGCGTGCCATAAGAACAAAAACAAGGGGGACTTGGGTATCTAAATTGTCATGTCAAATGAATGCAATGATAGAATAAACTTGATTACTTGATACCAAGGTGATGGCGTAATACCAAGTAGCGTTGCTGTACCATCTTTTTGCATTATTAAGACTTAAGACTTAAGACTTAGAATGACAACTGAAATCAGAATTACAGCTCCCTCCCAAATATTGAAAAAAAAACAACTAAATAATTTTTAATCTATTTCTCCTTACTTTTATTTAACTTTTCAACACAATAAATTATTTAAAAATTTCAAAAATACTAATGAAAATAGGGCCGAAAAGGTATATAGCGGGGCCGAATTGGTAAGTCGATTTAAGACTGAGCCGAAATGGTACGGGGCCGAAATGGTAGGGTTCAAAATGCCATACATCTCTTTAAAACTCTTCCTTGTCCCAAACGGGAATATTTATCCCTTCTAGGTTCGTCAGTTTCATTCATTTACGTATTGCAAAAAAGGTCAACGAATGGCAAAGCTCAAGTGAGAAAAAAATGACGAAATATAAGTGAACTGCACACGGTACACATTTGAGGGACAAGTAGCCTATGATACATTTGAATTATCAAGTAAAATTTCTACGATTGGAAAAAAAAATTGGGAGTTATTGTTCATGGATTTCATTCCTGTAAAACTTATATTTGCAGTTTATCTCCGCCAACCATCCCGTCCTGTCAAATGATTTCATATCCAGACAATAATTTTGTGTGTGATGTTACTCCTTTTTGGTCAAAAGTGAAATAAAACCAATAATTTGATTCGTTGATATTGTTTAAATCTTAAGATACACCAACAAAACAAAACAAAAAAACCGGGAGACAAGAAAAGTAAGATAAAACGAGAAAAATAAGAAAAACGGGAAAAATAAGAAAAATTAGAGAAAAATGAGAAAACACCGGAAATGTCGGAAAAATTTATTTCTTAAATTTAAAATTTTTCGAAAATTGCACTTGCCAAAAGAGTGGGCAACTTCTCGGCAACGGCATTCAGAATGTCTACCTTATAGTCTGAAATCATAAGTTCTGGCTCAAGGGGGACTCTTTGCTCATGGACTTTTTCATAAAAGACGGTGGTCTTCGCAGTTATTAGAGCAAATCCAACAGGGAAACACTAGGAGTCAAAAGTAATAAATTATTATATTATTGAAAGGTTAATGAGTTATGAGCAATAAGAGTAATACGCTGTCAAAAGCAATAACGTGAAAGGCCATGAGTTGATAAAATAAATCTGTAGTTATTTGAAAGGTGGCGCATCAATGCAAAGTCCTCAAAGAAGGTAACAACGGGCTGATATTAGAGCACTTTTATTTTTTAGCTGATATTGTGCCTCGTAAAAACAACGTGTTTCCTGACAACTAATGCCTGAATAAAAAAGAATTTTCTTGAAAATAAAGGAAAGACTATATAAATAACCTGTATAGAGGAAATCCGATAAATAAGTACCCCACGTCTGCCACTGAAAGGGGTGTTGACGATATCGGCGAATGAGCTGTTGGCTAGGGATAAACGAATTTTCAAATATCGAACATCTCTAATATTTATTCTAGAAAATAATAACATTTCAAGACGAAATTAAGAAAAAATAGATTCTTCTGCTGTATCGGATACCTTTCTACTTCTTCATCATAAATTTCCTTTTGTATGCAAAGGTTCATTCAGCAATCATTGCCTGAAAAAGTATCATTTGATGAATTTCGGCCTTTTGATTTTTATGTAGGTGTGGTGTTCCGGTAGGAACGAAAGTCGCATCTTCCTCTTCTACAGAACCAGCGCCACAGCACCGCCACCACCAGATGCCACGAAGGAATAATATCTAAATTGTTTAAATATTACATATCGACATTTCGTTAAAAAACATTATCTGAAATGTCTATACACTATGTGTCCCTCATTTGATAAAATACCTGTAACCATTTTTGTGATAATATATCCAAGAATATAAATCAACAAGAACCAAATGTCCATTCTTGTTCCCTGACATCTTAACATAATTATTCTTGATTAAGTAAGAACTTTGATTGAAACCAGATGTTAAACACCTAAATATGAGAGGGACAATAGAAGCACTTAATTAAGAAACAAGCAATTATTCAAAAATAAATGAACCAAAACTTATAATAACTGATAAAAGTTGTGTAAAAGAAAAAAAGTATGAGGATCTGCAATCACGATTGAAAAGCAAAGAGAACGGCTGAATTTTCCTTTTGCTTTATTTCGTGTAATTTCCGTGCCTCAATAAATTTTCGTGTACATCTTTGGCGTTCATTGATAAACTATTATTCGTACAATTTCGTAAAATAATAGTAAATGAGTGGAATGCAGCATTGATAGGGCGAATATAACATATTGAAATTAGAAAATCCACCACATAAAATCTATGATTTTTTAGGAAAATAATAAGCTTATTTCAAGAAATATATAAAATTGGCATGCATTGATTCCATCCTTCGCTTATTCGCTAATAAAGAACTAAGAAGTTCTGATAACTAGAGCGGGTCTTATCGTCCATTTTATAGAAGGGCGACATCTGCCGATTCGAATGGCAACCTTTTACTTTGAGTGCCATTTGAACTTTAAAAATATTTTTAAACGGCGAAATAATTGAAAAAAATCTGTTCATGGTTTAATTAAAGTCGGTGGTAAAAATATCTCGATGGCTTTATCTTGCTTGTTATATGCCACCAAATCTTCATACTACAGTTTATTTTTTGATGTATTCAATCAATTAAGGAAATCACATTTGTTTTAGGCCATAAAAAACTAAATTGAAAGTTAATGAGATCCACGAGTACTGCCTGAAAGTTGGGCTGTTGGGCGAGGGCAGCAGCCCACCAAAAAAGAGTTATGAACAAAACATGAACACGTCAAAAATCTTCCTGCACATTTTTATCCTAGTTTAGTGAGTGAACATATTACTCACAGTTCACTTCCAAAATTAATTTGCTTACCACTCAAAAATCACGCCCAAATTACAAACATACAAATTTTGCAATTATTTTGAAATTTCCCACTTTTAATAAATCTGATTAATTCATTGAAGCACAAACAACAACTTTTCTTCTATGAATTGATTATTTATTGAAGTTCTTTAATGTTGTTGGCCACAAGAAGTACAAAAGCAACACAACGCTCAACTCCTTCTTTTAATCCTCTCCAAATTTAAAAATTTTGGTACAAGAAACACTTTGTACAGTATAAATACCACTGACCGTAGTTGTAAGGTAGAAAATAGAAAATCGACATATTTGATAGATAAAATTGAATTAGAATCACAAGGTGCCGTAAAAAAGAAATTTCTTGTTTCAAAAATATCAAATGATTAAAATAGATCCTTCACCACCACGAATAATTTTATCTGCATCAGTTGATTTGTCGTCAAGTTCCAATAGGACATCATTATTAGGAGGGCAGATTGTTATTCTCTAATTGTTGTAGATTAGAGTCTGAAAAACTGTAAAGAGTCATCCGGTCCTTCCAACAAAGGGCCACTTTCGTGAAGGCGGGATGCGATTGAAGCACGGAAAAATTAAGAGATGAATTTAAGGCGACAAGATTAATCGCTTAAACGCTTCACAAGTTGAGCTAAGGGATTTGAGCAAAACCTGATTAATTTTTTCAAACCATACAAGGAATTATTAGGGGGGGAAGCAACTGAAATGGTCTAATGGGCCAAATCGAAGAACATGAACATAGATAGGGGGATTAAACAATGCAAGCTAAACGTTATAAAATGTCCATAAGTGTTTGGAACGTCACGGAGTTTTTAGTAGCGTAGAAAAAATTTGCACGCCATATGTCAATCTTAAAGCTAACGTCAAAAGTAAAAAAAGTCACATACATGTCAAAAATGTATAAGTTAATGTCATGACTGTCACAAAAGAATTCATTTATTGAAAGCCAAATTAAGTTGTTTTACAAGTTTTGAGCAATTTTTAGAATATTAACATTTCCAACAAAAAATGTATTTCTTCTTATTGTCAAAATTAGTGCTGTTTAGCTTAAAAGACGCTCTAGCGGAGCGCTAGTTGGAATGACAGTGTTATATTTACTTTTGACTTTTTTGAAGACGCAAAATTTTTTGGTACGTCAAACGTCAACGTAAAAGTTATTTTCAGTTAAAGTCAACGTATACATCACTTTTTTACATAAGTCATGACTTGGAATAAAGTGACCGACGGATAGCAAAGTTCTTGTCTCTTCCCTAGATAATAACTCCTACGACGTCATAGCTGATTAAATGACACACTGTTTCTGATTTTGCCAGTGATGAAGGAACTTCTTCGTCAGTCCAAGACAGCAAAAGTGCTGTCTATGCCATCTATGACTTCGCAATGGAGGAACGGGCTGGTTTATCACATGGGAATCCGATAATTTTTACGTCATGCTCTTGACGAAGCAGTCCATTTTCGACTAGGAAGTTAACATTTTTGAATGGAATGAGTTAAATTGGGACGTGACAGTGTATTAACATGCTATTTGCTCATTGTTTTATTAAACTTTTAAGTTTAATAAATGAGACACAAAAAATGTTCTAAATTACGGGAACTACTTAAAAACTCTTTAACATTTAAGAAGAGAAGGTTGCTTTTCCAACCAGTTAGGTGATGAACTTCTCTAGGAATCCTAGCAAAGTCGCTAGGATTTGGTGTTAGAAGTGTTTTTGAATTTGGGGATTAAAACAGATAGAATTAATTCATCGTCCTTTTCTGAAAAGTTAGGTCTGTTGCCACGAATTTTCTACGGAACGTCAATAGTTATCCGAAGGGTTTCTGTACGGTGGTAAATTTTCACGTAGGGATTCTGTATGTCTACAGGTTTTTTGTCATACGGTAGGATTGCTTCGAATTACACTAATTACCCGAAGTGTTTGTAATAATAATTGTTAGTACACGTAGCTTAAAATACGTTTGAAAATAAGATTTTTTTAAATTGTGGAATCAGTGATAACATGGAAATTTAATTCTGGATTGGGCCCATTTCAAAAAGGGATTTTCATTTTGAAGTATAAGGTTGCACAAATATTTGAAGGATAGATGGGATGACTCTGTCTCTGAATAAAATTTTGTGCTTCTGATTTACTCTGGCACACATACAAGCCAATGGAGAGACTACATGTTTTCAATTTCAGCAAAAAAGTCAAGTTATTCTTGATATGGATATCACTTTAGTACATTCATATTTTCTCTCTCTTCAACTTAAATCTCTCTACCTCCATTTTTTTCGTCTCGCAAATTTCCTCTTCATTTTCGTATGTGTAAAAAAACGAGCGACAGGTATTCAGAAATAAAGATTAGGTTTACTCTATCAGTTCGGTGCAATTGGAGATGATGAACATTCATATCAGCTCTGACACTATAATATAATAACCGAAGAGGTTTGAATATGTCATCGGACAATATCCTAAAGCAGCAAGCAGTTTTCAACCAATCTTAAGGTTATTTTTCTTCCATAGTTTTACTTGCTCCATACCCTATTCAATTTTAAACATCATTGCTTAGACACCATTACAGATTTTTCATGGAGTTTTTCAATTATTATCAACCAGATTTTCATTTTAAAAATGGTTTTTTCCAAAGCCCAAGTAATCGAAAATACAGAAAATTCTAAATTTCATCAATGTGCGTATTTTTGTTCTAATTTCGTTTTAAATTTTTTAAAATTTCATTTCATCAATTTCATTTCATCAATTTCATTTCATCAATTTCATTTTTTCCTCAAATACACAATCTACATTTTTAAATTTGCCAAAGATTTTTATTATTTGTCAAAAAGTATTAAACTGAAGAAATGGGGCTTCACAATGAAGTGATCTTACATTCAAAATTACAATATAAACTGTACTACTATACTGTACTATACTGTACTACTGTTTTGCACGGAAAACAATTGCGCTTGATCTCTTTAAGGAGACGTGATTTTTTTGAATAGCCGCTTAATTATTCCTGGGGTTTTCGGCCTGAATAAAGGAAACATTGTCTGTGGTAAATAGGCTGGGTGATTATTTGAAAAAATTGCGAAGGTATCCTTCGAAGTCCTAACAAGCATACCACTGGGTACATTACTTTGACCTACAACCGCAGTATATAAAAGTAATAAACTTATTGATTCTATAACAAATATCCTTTATTGAATTTACTTCTAGATTTGAGAATTATGTGTGCCTTTCACTAATACCACCCTCTGATTAGGACCTGGATCTATACAATCCATATTTACGCATACAAGACATCGTATCCATAACCTTGTAATCACTTTTTGATAGGAAAAAATTAACCTTGCAAGGAAAGAGCCGATGTTTGTTAGTGATCATATATATTTGATTTATAACACATCCCTTGATTATTTGTGTCTTGATTGGACATATAATGGTTAACTGGACACCGAAAATATATTTTGCGAGAAAGAAACGTTTTGTATAGTTGAAACGAAAAAAAATTGCAATTAGGAGTAAAACATGGGGATGGGATGGGATGACAGGAGAGTTTCTACAGCTGATTTTTCCAGCCTCAAACTCTAAGCTTAAGAACAAACTACAGAATGGCTCAAAACTTTTAACTCGGTGTGATATAAAACAGAGTTTGATGGGAATGATCTTTAGGTTGAACCCCAAAATGAAAATGATATCTTTACCCTGATAAATTTGGTACCTATTGTTGCAGTATTTCGACTTATTAACTACATTTGATGAGAACAAGTTTTATTCTCCATCACTCCATCTCACCCAACACATAATGATTCGCTTTCGAAAAAATATAGTGACCTTTCGAAACATATTCTCATGAACTTTTGAACGACGAGAATCCCGAAAATTATATTATTCGAAATGTGTATAAGTTTGCCTCAAGAGTTGTGAGTAGTGCTATAATATGACAAATGACAGTGTGTTTCACAAAGGTTTTTTTATTCGTGTTATCCTTGAATACAACCCATTTGAGTTTGACCAAGTTGAAAATCCGTTTGGTTGTTTAACTTTTCTTCAAAAATTCTGTAAATTCAAAATTTGTGTTAATTTTTTTTGTAGATGAAAAAGGAAGACCCCTCTCATTCTACTGTGGGGAAGGTTGTCCGAAAGACATCATTCATAAGACTGATATAAGAGCTCTACAACTCTCTGACATAAAAAAAATTCATGCAGTGGAACCAATTCCACAAGAGGATCAGTGGAATACCCTTGAAAAATCGTTTATGTTTGTTTTGGCTTGTCTGAGTGGTGTTGGGTACATCAAAGAGAGTGACTTAGCGGAAACCAAAGAAATTTCTGCTCATAAATTCAGGTTAATTAATTCTTCCACTATATCCATATGTCTTAAGGGCTTTTTTGCAGCACTTTTTAATTAATGATATTTTTAAGCTGGAATTACCCGTTTCTTTTTGTTAAAGCATCTTTCTCAATCCATGAATTATTTACTCTGCAAGATTAACTGCGATGGCAACAGTCAGAAGCTTTAGGAAAATGGTAATTGACGTGAAGGAAAACAAGACTGCAAGACTTCGCATACCATACTCTGCCCTTACCGTAATTGCGCGTACAACTGTTCGAAATTCGTTCACTAATTTTGTAATAGCAGTGAACCACCCAGATGAAATAAAAAGAGTCACAACCGTTTGTTTGTTTTGATTTCAACCCAACAGGTACGCCTTTTCACGACGGATTTGATTGGTCTGATGTTCTTGTGCTTGGGTGACGGACTGCTCTTTTGGTGTGAGCAGCCGGCTGCCACAGCAAACTTTTATCTACAAGATGAGCGTTCCAATTTACACGGCCCTTTTAGTCACAATGGCGTTGGAGGGCCGCAGCCCGCTTCCGCTTTTTGTAGGTGAATTTTTGAACGAATAACTCAATTATAGCAATCGCTCACGCAGATCGATACAAACCGGGCTTCGGCTGTGTAACCGCTCACGAATTTCTTCTTTTATTTCCCGCAGGACCTGTGGACCTGGACGAAACTTTGCTCTTGCTTCGGGGATTTATTCTTCGTCATCTCGGATGCCATAATCGGATTTCACATGTTTTATTCGCCCATTTCTTACGGACAGGTAGTAATATTCCAACGTCAAAAGTGTTTTTTGAAGGTATAATAAGTTACGGGCTTACGGCGATTGATAATCCACTAAATTTCGGGCGACAGGTGCTGATCATGAAAAAAACGTACTATGCTGCTCAGCTGGGCATCGTTCTCAGCGTTGGACTCGAAAGCCAGTTACATCCGGGAGGAAAAGAGCCGGAAAATCTTGAAAAACGGCTAATTAGAATATTAGTATCGTCTGCTTTATTTTTCTTTGAAAGTTTCATGGCAGCTGCACGACAAATAGGGCAACAAACAAAATTGCAAAAATTTGATCGTTTCGCAGCTCTCCATACCCTCCACTCCATGCTCATTAACAGGTTAATAAAACTAAGAATTAAAAATGGAATGATTATGAAAACTTAAACAGAAGAGTTAACCCTGTTTTTTGAAATGTTAGTTCCTTATTCATTTATCATGTAATAAGTTCCTTGTCAATGCATGGCAGTTACTTTGCACTATGTAACCTTTTACTTTATGTACAGATTCAAGGTCTGAGCCAGTCACCGCATAACAGCAAGATATCCAAGTTTTGCTCGTGCTTGACCTGTCATTAGCAAGAATCTCAGTATCATCATTGGGTAATAATTTTCATTACTTTTGTTAACCTGTGACCTGCTAGACTTCGCATAAATGCAGTGTATGAAAATGCATACCCACTGTCTCATTTTCAACTTTTCCCTACTTGCTTCTTGTTTCTGTCAATATTTCTTCGTAACCCCTTTTTTATTTTTATTTAGATGAACAGCATCCCGTTTGTTTGGAGAAACTTCCGATGCTCGAGTTACAGATCTCTTCTTCCCCTTTCTTTAAAATGTCCTCGTGTACACCCAGCATCTGAGTGAAACGCCCTTTTCCAATCCTTGTGTAACATTCAACTATTCTGTGGATGGATGTCTGGCCGTATTTCCCAGGCCTAAAGGTAGGCAAACATTTCACCTCTATTCTAATACCACCTTTATCTAACTCATAATTTCTCTTAATTTAGTGAATCTACTCTCCTAGATAGTAAAAAGGATGACACAATGGAAAAGGCTATTTTTGCCATCACTTTTGTGCACGAACTTGCTCACCAATGGTTCGGAAACCTCGTCACATCTAGTTGGTTAGAATTTTGAAATTTTTGGTTTTACTAACTAAATATTAATAATTAATTGTTGTACTACAATTGTGGTCTGACATCTGGTTAAATTAAGGACTAGCAACGCTTGTTGAGGGGATCTTCCTAATTGGGGTATAGTTAAATTCCGCTTAATATTCTTCGCGATTATTTTAAAACTTGTATTTCATTTATGGTAATGCATATAGCCTCTGAACTTGGAGTTGACGTCATTACCGTTCTCTTGTTTCACGATAACATGAACATATCTGTACCTCTGAATTATCCAGTTGAACTACTTCCTACCATCGAACATAAGTTTGACGGATTTGCCTACGCCAAAGGTTTATTTCTTACATCCGCCATCCACCATTAGCCGGCATCCCACCAATAGCACCGACTTATGAATAATTTTCACCCATCTCGCCGGACATCCACAATCTCCTCTCGCAAATCTGACTAGGATCATGTAAAATTGGACTGACCAATCTGGATATCCGTTGATTCAAGTAGATCACAATCCAGATGGTAAAATCCAACTTACACAGGTGCGTAACAAAGCAAATTTAAGGAATCTAACACCGCATAAAAATTAATGTCCTATTTATATTCTAGACACCATATCCTGATATTCTGATTCGAATATGCATTCGAACGATGTACTTCCTTGCTTTCCCAAAAACTTAGTAATTTAGTATTAGTTCTTTTTTAAAGTCTAAACTCTATGAAATATAATAGATAATGGTGTACTCGCCTCCTATAATATCTTATCCTTAAATTTTGTTACAGATGGAGTTCTTAAACGAATGGATTGACATTGGAGACTCCCTTGATGAAATTTTTTAAATTTTGGTCGGAGTATCATAAATGTAAATTTCTGTGACTTAATTCCAAATTACCACAAAGTAAAGAAGTCTTCAATTTTCTCGAAAATGACAGTTTTCAATGGGAATTGCAATTTCTTGGAAAAGAAATCTCCGCTTTTATGAAAACTATTTTTAAGTGTAAATATTTCAATTATATTATAAAATTATTTTTAAACTGATTGATTGATAAAATGTTCGAGCCAAATTAAAAATTTTTAAATATCATCCCAGCCAAGATGGAATCAATATGGTAGAGGACGCTCGTGTGTTTTGTGTCAGGGCCAGTGGGGCCTGGATAGCCGGGTGATCCTGGTTTTTCTTGAAGGGGTTTGTAAAAAACCCAAAAAACCAAACAGGGTGAGGTGTGCGAGACGAGAATAAAAGAAAAAGAGGATGGAGGGAAGGATGGATGAAGGGGAGAGCGCATAGCGTATAGAGTGATAGACTGTAATATAACTAGCGTGTTCTGTGTGTTTGGTAGAAATATATACAACCACCGTAACTTAGCCATTATTAAGTAGCCGAAATTAATTCGGAAGCTCCACCTATATAATCTCATCACGGACGATGTTGTTTGATTTTATTGGTGTGGTGGATTTATTCGAACATCCGTTGCACCGATGAAAGCTAAAAGCGACTGGCGCATTCATTTTTTTGTCAGTTGACCACCGATATTTTTTAATGAAATAAAAATTTTGGATGAGAGACCATGTATAATAAAGCTTGGAGATGAATCGGAATAGTAAAAAAAAACGATTTTGTTGGTCGCTCTATCCGTGATGGACAGAAATAAGCATTTGCAACAACAATCACTTTGTGTTGGAATTCTGGTTCGTTATGAGCTCGAAATTTGTTTTCTTCGTTTGTAGTTGTTGATGTTGTTGGGGGGGGGGGTTTCGTCTGCATTTGGCTATATAGAAAATAGAAAGAATAAGTCCCTCTGAATCGCAACCGAGCCAGTATGTGTTGGCCTAAAATATCGTATAAATACATCTTTACCTACCTATATGCGCTCTGAATGGGATTATATGAGCTGAGCGCCAAACGGAATAACCGTGCACCGGATTCTGTCGGGAATAAAAAAAAAGAAAGGAATTCATATATTACTCTATAACAAATTGATCAAACTGCTTTATTTTTATTATCCTTTTGTAATTCCTTTTTATTTTATTACATAGGTTAATACTTCTTTTTTTTAGAAGGAATTACTCAAAATGGGGAAAATAAAGAAAAAAAAGGAAACAGGAAAGGATCTGGAATATTGGAAGAAAAAACACAGTAAATATTGTTATAGTTTACACATTTCCATTAATAATCTAACAACAGTCGCCCAACTTGAGACAGGCCATTGGACAGCCCATAGGAACCTGGGTAGGCACACAGCAGCGCGGTGGCCGTTCACGAATGATATACATTATGTAAGTGTCCTCGATCCATCTCTTTTATTTCTCATTGTTCATACAATTACATCTATTGCTCGGTGTTAGGCGTTTCGAATAATCAATAAGATAGTGTGTGAATCTAATGTGTGAATGTATGTGAATGTGAATGCCATTTAAATTCGATCATGTCATGCCAGTGTCATTTAAATACCTTTATCAATCCTAAATAAAGTACATTTCCCGTCATTTAAATTCAATATTTTTTTTCTGCCGTATATTAAATAGACTATAGGATAGTGTGTGACTATATTACACACTATCCGCTTTTTAATAGAGATTGGCAAATTTTTCTTTCATGGTGGGTCGGCAACATCGTTCTGCACTGGTTGCCGGCCCATTCATCATTAAATCCTAAATAAAGGACATTTCCCGTCATTTAAATTCAATATTTTTTTTTCTGCCGTATATTAAATAGACTATAGGATAGTGTGTGACTATATTACACACTATCCGCTTTTTAATAGAGATTGGCAAATTTTTCTTTCATGGTGGGTCGGCAACATCGTTCTGCACTAGTTGCCGGCACATCCATCATTCAATCCTTATTAACTTACGCTTCACGTCATTCGATTGTAATAATATTTATTTGCCAGACAAAACAATCCAAGACAATCCAAGCCAGACAGTCCAATCTGTCCAACTGGTCCTACAGGTCCAGGATATCCAGGTTTGCCAGCTTGGCCAGGTTTGCCTTCAAGTCCAGCGGGACCGACGGGACTAATTTCTCCTTGGGGACCGATGCTGCCGGGATTTCCAGCGGGGCCTTGTTCGCCCTGGATTCCTTGAGTTCCCTGATCTCCGGGTGTTTTTTCTGGACCTTTAGGTCCAGCAATGCCCGGGCTACCAGCGTATCCGTTTTTGCCGGCAGGTCCGACTGGTCCTTCACTTGTCCAGCACTAAACCTACAACATTAAGTCAACTCGGAATCATAAGGATTTACTTCCAACTTCAATAGCTAGGTAATACATTTGTTATTCATTTTTATTTTCAGACTAGTAAGTTTAGGCTTTTTTAATTTATCTACATTTTTAGTAATAGAAATTCAAGATCCAATATAAATTTTCTTTTTGTAGTAGATTTGTGATGAAGAAAATTATGAATTGAGTTTTCAGCTAAGTTCCCTAAATATATCGGATTCCTATGTTACTGTGATATCGAGAAATTCGGTGACGCCAAACAAATTGTTGTTAAAAACCTAATTACAGGAGAAAATATGTTTTGGCTATGGATGCTGGGACTGATGGAGTTACTCAAAGTTCATCACTTATTGCACGGAAAAGTATTTTAAATAGTCAAAGTTGTTGAAATTAAAAGAATCAGCAAAGGGAAGTAATATGATATGTTTGTAAAATAGTTCCAAGCAGATACAATAAGGCTCCATCAAAATGAGTCGAGGTGTCAAAACAGAGAGAGAAGGTGTTTCTAAACGGCAACCGAAGAAGACAGGTTTCCTCACCTTCACAATAAGCGCCATCTGGTGGCTGTTACAATACAACATATATCATAATTACACTTATAGGGTTCATCATTAAGAAGTCATGTACATTCAATATTTTGATTGCATATTATTCCCAACAAAAGTACCGTACAGTCAAGTTTAATTAGTATATGTATTTTTAAAGTATAAATTTTTTATATTTTAATAGGAGGAAAAGAGTTTAGAGTTGCCGCGAGCGATTGATTGATCGAGAGCGATTGAGCGATCGCTCGTTTTTTTGCGAGCGAGATCGAGCGATTGATCGCACCAATTTATCGAGAGCGAGATCAAGAGCGAATGGTGTTGAGCGATATCGATCGTAACTTCAGCGCCATCTAGCGATCGCAATTAAAAGATCTATAAAAACGTTGAACGGTTGCCTTTTTCCGTTGTAAGAAGTGGTCTGCCATTGAAGACGCCACGAGAACATCACGAGTCTAACGATTTAGAAAATTGTTACACTTTTCTCTTTAATTGACAGTTTTTCTAGCAAACGAATAATTATGAGATGGATCCCACGCCTTCCACATCAAAAGATGACCCTGTTATTGATTTGTAAGTTATTTTATTGCCATATCTATGATACCAAGTTTCACTTTCGTTTCTTTTTTGAATTATCTCCATTACTAATTTACTAGAACTGAAACTGAAGGTCAAGATAAAAACTCAAACTCTTCAGGGAAGTCAGGAACGAAAAGGAAATATGTTGTCACCGTCCCAGAAAAATTCTTTTCGAAGGTTAGCAGTGGAGAGAGATCCAATGTGTACAAATGCTTAATGGGTTGTGTGAATAAGACCATTAATGTAAACCACACAAGTCTTTATAATGCTCGCAGACATATTGAGGTGGGTCTGTTGTACTTCATTGGTGCTTTGTAAAATTTAATCTGTTTTTTACACGCTGCTAATTTTAACTCATAATATTGATTTTACAGACTTTCCACAAACCAAGATTAGTCGAGTTCAATTCTTCATTTGGAGACCAAAGACTTCAGGACAAGACACATAATGAAGTTAAGAATGATCAGGCTCCGATTGACAAACATTTGGTCAGTACAAAAGATCCTCCAACCTCAAAGCAAATTTTAACTCAAGACGAGCTAGATGACAGAATAATGGTAATAATCATGGTTCACAATTAGTCTCTAAGAGTAAGAAGTAAACTAATTAGTATTTATTTCCTTAGAAATTCATTGTAAAGGACATGAACGCTTTAAGAGTTGTTGAAAAGGAAGGTTTTTTGGGGCTCATGCAGGGCGTTGTCGGAAAGTTAAGGGTTAAGAAAAGGACTTTCTTTACTGAAAAACTGAAGAAAGAGTATTCTAACTCAAAAACTGCTCTGTGTTTGGCCCTTGAAAAGGCAACTCATATCTGTACTACGGCCGACATGTGGACAGCGCATAAAAGAAGCTACTTAGGAATGACAGCCCACTGGAAAGGAGAAGATTTGAAGAGAAGCAGTGCTTGCCTAGCAGTCCGTCGAGTGAAAGGCCGACATACTTTCGATGTAATTGCGAGTACAATCAACGAAATCCACAAAGAATTCAAGATTCAAGGGAAGGTAAATGTTATGATAACTGACAGTGGGTCAAACTTCCTGAAGGCTTTTAAAATATTTGGAGAGAATGAATTGACTGAAGATCAAGAAAATTTGCAATATGAAGAAGACGAAGATTACGAGGAGGACGCAGATGGCGTTGTCTATTTGGATTTAGATAACATTTTCCAAGAACATTATGGATAAACATCATTGGCACAAGAAGAAATAGTTGAAAACGAAAATGAGGATTCTGACACGGAGATTACTGACGAACCGCAAGAACAGATTATTGCCTTACCACGTTAAGTGCCCATGTCACTTATTGAACCTTATAGCAACAACTGATATTTCTAAAATAACGAATCCATCCTTTAAGAAATTGAAAAAAAGTGGATCGAAAACTCCAAAAAATTTGGAACAAGCAATCTCGAAGTTCCTCGGCTTGTGATTTCATCAAAGAGAAATTGGGATTGCTTTTCATTTTACACAATCAAACGAGGTGGAATTCATTTTATGACGCCCTGAACTGTGTTCAAAAATTTTTTAAGACGAAAACTACGGAGCTGGACGAAACATTCCGCCACTTTGCAGTCAATCCCTTAACACAATCGGAAAAAGAATTTATAGCGGAATACGTACGCATAATGGAGCCATTTACCGAAGCACTTGATGTTCTACAGAATGAAGAAAACATGAGTATTGGATGTGTTATACCCACCATAAAGCTACTCATAGAAAAAATGGAAGAATTCCGGACTGATCCTACAATAATTTATTGTGGGCCTCTTGTTTCTGCTGTTCTCCGTGGATTGCAGACAAGATTTGAACGCTTACTGACCGAGCATCATTTTATCATTGCCTCAATTAGTGACCCAATGTTTAAAATGATATGGGTAGATGATATTCTCAAAGCTGAGTATACTTCATTACTAAAAGGAGCAGTCAGACGTTTCAAGGATAGTCAGCCACAGTAAGTCCAATATGTGATTAAGACATTCAGTAATCAGTACACCTTAATTTTTTTACATAAATCTTCCACTGTTTTACATAGCCTAAACGTAATCGTAACATTGAATTAAGTTAAGGTTTTTTTTTCAGTTCGTGTTCGTCTACAGTTGACATCCCAAATTGTCTATCACCGAAAAAGAAGCGTTTCCTTGACGGATTAAATCGGCGTGCGTCAACGGAAGTCGATGAGGTGGAGAAATATTTGACAGATGAGGCAATTGACATCGATGCATTAGATCGCTTTCCCAACATTAAGATGGTTTACAGGTACAACACTGGGAAGTTCGAGAATTGTAAAATCTAACGCAATATTATATTATTAATCATGAAAAAAAATTATTATATTATAGAGAGTACAACAGTGGCATCCCTTCTTCTGCAGCATGTGAAAGATTGTTCAGCACAGCAGGTCTTATATTCACTGCAAAAAGATGCAATCTTTCTGATAAAAATTTTGAAATGTTAGTATTTCTCAAGTTGAATGAGTCGTGTTGTCGTGAGTGGGCCTGTAATCCATCAAAAACGAGCACTAGAAGTAACAGGAAATAACTGTGTAACAAGATTTGTAATTGTTTTGATGGACAGTGGAGTCACTCCAGAAATACAATGTTTTGGTGAGCGATTTGAGCAATATCGATCAGCGATTGATCACTTCATAAACGATCGAGCGATTGGAGCGAATTGACCATAAATTTCAAGTGATCAAGATCGAGAGCGTTGATCACCAAATGGTGAGCGAACGGCAACTCTGAGTTTTAGTTATGAATATTGATGATTAATGCACTATTCAGATCTATCAATAACCAGTAGACACTAAGTGCTGGAAGTGGATAAGAAATCCAAAATTTTTTAAACTTATATAGCCACATTTGGTTATTAAAATAAATCAAAGTTTATTATTTTTCTAATGAAGTTAGAGCATTTATATTTGGGATATCAATCTCAATACTACCGATATTATTGATGTGTCCTTTGAAATGGAACCATTAGAAATTACAAACTTACCATTCAAAAACTCACAAAATTCCAATTTCCGCTCCTTATGACATCTCCTTGTTTTTTTCCTAGCGATCTTCAAACCATTTTTGATTGGCATGCTGTTGGTGGCTTCTGCTCTTTATCGTCTGCGTTTCAACGCTTATACCGGTTTTATACGGGACCGAGACCGAAACTAACCTATTCTTCTTGTTTCTTTACAGTGGGAAGAAGCATCGACTGCACGTGTGATAACCCGGCTGCTCAGTGGGCCCAAGCCATCCAGAAAATCAAGGAAGCATCGAAGGTCCTAGTTGATACACGCGATTCACGTGGTGGCTTGGATCTCCTGGCGAATCTTTTTGAGCTCCCGTTCTTTGAACTGTTGGGGAATCATGCCCCGCACTCGCTGTTAGCCTACTGTGCAACAGGTGAGGCAAGAGACCCAACTTCAAGACAGCGTAGGAGCTTAGAGCCTACCTCTACACTTATTGAAGAAAGACTTAGAAGAGGTACGTGGAGGTGGCATAACGCTGAAATCATCTTCAGTATGAAAAATGATACAGAAAATATGTCACCTGAAAGAAAATGTAAGCTAGAAGACATAAGACTAAAGGTAGAGGAATAAAAAAGATGCAACTCAGCGGAAACGAAATCACCGATTTAATTTCAAACGAGTGGCTAGGAAAAGGAATAGATCTGCTGGCAGACGGACCATCGTTGGAGAAATTTCTCTACGTTTTTGATTACGCAGTTCAGAAAACCTTTCAGAAGGAAGGACTGAAAGTGCCATTTCAGCTCCGCGACACCCAAAAGAGTTGCCATTATGACATTGCTGACTGACTACACCGAAATAAAATTCACTGAATCACCAAAGGGCACGTTAGTTCAGGTAGCCACTGGAGAAAGCAAATCGCTTATTGTAGCCGGAGTTGCTATCGCATTCGCTCTTTCTCGTCTACCGAGCGCAGACAAGAACAAACAGAGAAACAAAGTGTACGTCATAACAAGTAACAATATCCTATCGTGACTCGCACTATTCGGTGGATGAAGGTGGGTTGCGAAACCTCTACACGTTTTTCAAAGTTAATGTGGCCAACAACTGCAGCTGAACCGAGTACGACCGCGTCAAAGCTTACGATTCCAACGTCGTTTATCGAGAACTGAGAAATTTTCAGCGCGATTACTTGTTGGATAAATTCTACCACCGCAACATTCGCGGTGACCGCACGTTCAATTTTGTCATCGTCGACGAGGTCGACTGCATGCTGTTGGACATAGGTAACAACACCCTTTACCTATCGCATGACATTTCTGGAATAGAGAGGCTGGAATCCTTTGACGTCTTCATCTGGGAAAAAATCCATCAGCCGATGGAACGTGAAGCCATCAAATCTGCCGTTTTCTTTGATATGTATGGTGCTATTACAAGGAACAATTTGAATTCTATTCACGGACCACTTGAAGATCACCCGTCCGAGAAAAACGCGCTATGGAACCACCTAATCGAAATGAAAGTTATAGACTCGCAAGGACGAATTTTGATCCAAGATGCCGACAAAATCACAAACGACACCTTCAACTACCAAAGTAAATATGTCCAATCAGGACTCAATCATCATCTGGCCTTCTTTTTCCGCAATGTGGTCAGACGGGAGTGACGCATTCGTATCCCAGAGCATCTTCTGTCCTTTGTTGACAGACATATGGACACTTTGCTGGACAATGCCTATCGCGCACTTCAGCTCAGACCAGACGAGGATTACGTCGTCGATCAAGACCGAGCAAGATCGAATATTACCACGGATCTTGAACCGCAAGTTATTATTAACGACCAGGACACGGGGACGGACCAAACGTCTTCACAATGGGACGGAGGAATACATAAATATTCCCAGCTAAAAGAATGTTGCAAGGTAACGCTACAAAGTCTCAAAGCTGTCTTCGTCTCAAACGCAGCATTCATCAAATCCAAACGTAAAATAGCTGGCGTTTCGGGAACGCTGGGCTCAGAGAGAGAGTGCAAGTTCATGTCGGGTAAATTCAAATGCAATTTCTTAGAAATTCCAACAGCTTTGCCCAAATGTTTTACGTTAAAGCCGACTGCAGTCTACAAAACAAAAGAAAGCTGGCTTGTGGCCGTCAATCAAGAGACACGATTAACTGTTCTCTCTGGTGATAAAATTCGTTCCATTATTATTTTCTGCCGCTCAATTAAGGGAGTCAACACTGTTTATCAACACTTGAAAAATAATTTAGCTTCTCGTTCAGAGGGGAAAAAATGTAAAATTCATCGTTACACGCGGACTATGAAAAATTGGTATTCGAAAGCGCTGAACTCGATGTGAGAAATATAACCGTGGCTTCTAACTTGACTGGCTGAGGAACGGATATTAAAATAAGTAACCTGTTACGCAAGAATGGTGGATTGCATGTCTGTTTGACTTACCTTCCAGATAGCGAACGAGTGGAAGAACATGCGTTGGGTCATTCAAGAAGAAACGGAGCACCCAGAAGCGGAATTCTATTCTTGTACGAGGCAATGGTCGACGACAAAGAAGGGCACCCTACAAAAGAGGAATCAGAATGGCAAGGTAGTAAGTTGTTCAGCATGAAAGATGAACGTAACTTCCAAGATTTACAGCGAATTTCTCGACTGGAAGAAGATTTCGATAGCATCAGTCGACAAGAACAATTGTTCGATGAATTTTCCAATCCAGTGGATTTTGGTTTGGTAGGATTAGGTGCGTCTGCTATGCCAGCAGACATCTGATCTTCAACTAGATGACCTTCTTGCACCGACGAGATATTTTTTCTATTGATTTTGGGGTTCGCGTGAGCAGTGTTAATGTTGCATTGTGTTATTGTGTGGAAGAGGTTGATGGAAGTACCATCATTTTGATTTCTGTGCTTTTTTGACGATTTATAAGTTTCTAGAAAGGAAGAGGTGTGAACTGTTTGTGTAGTGGTGCGTGCCCAGGTGTGGGAGCAACTATGCTTACCAGAAAAGTCGAACTCGGAAACCCAAAGTGCCCCGATCACTAAGCGGCGCCTTATTCGACTCACTAACCTGCCCTCCCAATCCAATGGATGATTTGATAGAAACACAAGAGAGGAAACGAGTGACAGACGAAATAAAACAAGTAGTGTTTCCATATCACAATCTCGTTTGTTTCTAATTATTAGTTTTTACCATATTTATAAATACAAAATTTTCTTGGTGACTTAAATAACTAGTTTTTATTGATTATTATTTTATTTTGTTTATCAACATCATTTGACAGAGAAATAAGTATTAAGTTAATTATAATTAAATGACATATGGTGGTAGTCGTAGGCTTGCCATTTAGTGGTTCAATGTCGTGCTGCCGTCATCGGCTTCCGTGGAAAGGCTTTTTGCCCAGGGAGGCTTGATCTATGTTCCGTAAAGAACTAATCTAACTGACCAACATTTTGAGATGCTTTTATTTTTAAAACTTAATTATCCAGCGTTTACCGTGTGGTTATCTTAATAAAATCTTTTCACAGCGCGATTCATTGTATTTTCATTCTAAATTCATATATACTTTTCTCTTTGTAAATTTAAGCGTCGATGGTTAATTTGCGTGAAACTTTTCATTGATTCATTGAGGATAAGGAATTTCACTTACACAGATTTTGCATTTTGGTGCTTCAATTAACGGGGATTGATAAAATTCTCATAACTTCGATGAACAGTATGTGTTAGAAAAGGGACAACACCTGTCTAAAAACTTAAATTCTTACCGCTAGATGGCACAAGCCGTAATCGGAAAACAATTATTTTAGATTAATCGAAAATTAAATCTTTCGCTCAAAGATTTGATTTTTGATCACTTTCAGACCGATCATCCCTAGCGGAAATTATCGGCAAAAAAATGATGGCGTGGCAAGACTGATTTAGCCCAACCTTCTTTTTTGTCTTTGTCTATACCAAGTTCTAACGTGGCTTCTTAGACACCATTGTAATATTTGCAATTTTTTAATTTAGAAAAATCTTTTTGGCTAAGTGTACAAGCTGTACGTCTCACAACCTTGATATTGAAGCCACGTAATTGATAATTGAAGGTCATTGATAAATTCAAAATGGTAGTTGATTTCTGTGACTACTTCTGGGTGAGTAACGAAGTCTCTTAATGTATTGTTTAAGGCGTGCTTCTTTGCGACTTACGCACTACAGTAACCCAACAATTCAAATTAGGGAATGTCCTGTTGACGCTCTGTCGTGGCATAACCCTAGGCTTAAAAATTTCGGTCAATTTCTACCGAATCAAAAACAATACTTTATTGTTTAAAGGGAAAGAGGAACAGTGGATTTGACGTGTTCTATCAAAAAACATGCATGGCCCTTCCTTGTATCATGAAGTATGGCCTCGTTGCAAGCAACGAGGAATCCACAACGCCAATCTTTTAGAGGCTTACCAGCTTGGGCCACGGTGAAGAGGAAAGCGTTGGTTTATGAGGAAGTTTCTCTCGTTGAAGTGGAGTTTCAGGTTGAAAGCAGACGCAAAAAAAAGCGATTGCGGAACGACGCCGGATTAGTCATCCATTGCAATACAGTGTCCGTGAGCGCACCACCAACCACACATACCAGTGAGGTGATAACCTGAGGATAGGAAGTGCAAAAGTTGCCAAGAGCTTGTCCAAACAGACTTCCGCAAGGCACTGCAGCCAACGCAACTGGCACAGCAGTAATCTACTGTTCCAGCCGCCATCAGCCCGCTACTAAAAGCGATCAAACGAGTTGCCCGTACAGCCGGTCCACCACCCTCTCCAGCAAATTCGTCGCAGGGTAACTTCCTTAAGTTTAACAACAAGAATTGTTGCTAAACCCGATCAAAAAAATTTAGAGATAGCCGCACCGGCATATACGGATTACGGATTACTCGGAGTCCCCTCCCGGAGGTTCCACGCCAAATTGGACACTGAACAAAGCCAGTGGGTCCGAACTGGTATACGCAGAAAGAGAGGCTTTTTTTGGGGAACTACGGAAAATAGCAACGCCAAAGATACTTGAAGAAACAGTTCCCAAGAAGAAAGAGCCAAAGACAAAAAGAGTTGCTCGGGTCATATCGGTGAAAGCTACCAAACTGAACGAAAGGAAGCGGGCCATACCCCTTCCACTGACGCCTCCATCAGCATTACAAAACGAAGACATGGTGGGCGACTTATTTGGCTCCATTACTGACAAGGACCAATTTCTGGCAGACTCACCGTGCCTGCCCCTCCAATCAAGGTAGACGAATTCAAAGTTGCACAGACAGAGCAGTCTGTTACACCGGCAGAGGACGTAGAGCTGGAGCTCTATCCTTCCCCCGGCGAAGATGTCATCTCCCTGGCCAACCGGTTGGTACTTAACCAGCCCTAAGAACAAACTGTTACTTGTGAAATTCAGAAAAGGCTCCTCGCCGCCCATTCTTGTGTTATCTTGTGCCGCCCAGACTAGCTCTGAGGCTGGAAAAACTCAGAATGGCCCCGGCCGAAAAATACTTGTTTTTCTTTGTATCTTTGTTGTATCGGGACTCGCCCATATAAGTGTTTCAAGCCCCCCAGAAAGTTACTTGAAAGCACCGGTAACGTTAGTCTGTAGGAGGAGTTAAACGAATGAAGTATTGGATTATGGTTGCCATTTTTATAGACATACTTCTTGGCAAAGAAAGACTAGACGTTTATACCAATTAAACTTTTATATAATTTACTATTAATTTTGATGACTGAAGACATGACGGATAGTCAGTGATAACACTGCCTCATAACAGCCATCTCATCGGCTACCGAGCAGGTATTGATTACTGATACCTTAGAATTATCGGCTTTCATTCACATATTTCATGATATTTTTTCAGGTGGCAGTATTTGGTAAGAAATTTCAAGAAAACTTGGATCGCAACGCTACTTCATATTAAGAGCCGGAGCTGTTGGATGTGTTGGAATTATAACATATTTATATCTTTTTCTTATTACGGTCTAATGTACAGTATCTTTCATAAAAATTCGAATGCTTCCGTAATTTTTTTTTATTTTTAAAAAATATTTTGGCATTTTATGCTTAATTTTAAAACATGAACTTTGTAAAGTAATCAATTCTACACATTATGTTAAATTTTGGAAGTTAAAAAATAATTAACATTTAATTAAGCTTAATTGTAGAACTTGCCATGATTGGAGTTATGCTGGTGAGGGTGGCTATGTTTATGTAACAGATGAGAAATCAATTGGAGAACCCAATTTGCACGGGCAATTCCTATTCCGGTCGGATGACTTGCTGAAACCAAAATCTAGATGGCAGCCGCCGCCATCAAGAAGATGAATATTCTTGCTAACGTGATGGCTTTCACGGATCGCGTAGGTGAAGACGCATTGAAGATTTTCAACAGATTTTACAGTTCTCAATTGAATGGTGTTGCTTCTACAATTAATGACGTCGATTATTCCTCTATGGGACTGACGATTCTTGTACTACTGTAAGCCATTGCTTGATTATAGAACTGTGGGTACACAAGGTAGTGTCCAAGTTGCTATCTTAATCCTAACGGAATCGTACGGTTCGTATCCGCTGAATCAACAATTTGTAAAGAAAATGTGAAAAAAGTAAAATAAATTTCTTTTTTAACAGTCACAGAAAAACTTTGTTGGCTGCAATGGAAGTAACCAGGTCTCAGAAAAAATCCCTTGCGATTCTCCTATTGCTTCTGTGACTTCAGGCTTCATCTGTATAGAGTTTCTAGAGTTGGTACAGGGTCATTCCTATCGTGGGGTTTTCAAAAACCTTTTTGTTGATTTAGCGCAATAGGTCAACCATAGAAGACAAAAGCGAGGTATTGAATTAAATTTTGTTGCAAAGAAAGTATCTTTTCTTACAATTTTTTATTTTCAATTTTCAAAAGCTATTGATGGCTCACTTTTGACACGATAGTGGGATGCTGTAAAACACATTTTGAAGTACTTTTGCAAGAACCTTATATTGGCGTTAGTCTTTATTAATTTTTATTTTTATTTAGAAGAACGAATTGACGGTGAAGAAAAAGGAAAAGACAAAGAAGGTGTAGATGAAGAAGAGTAAGGCGAAGAATTAGATGTGAATGAGGAAGGAAAGGGGATGTAAATGAAAAATACATTGTTTCTAAACCAATCTATGTGAAGTTTGTTGAAAAAAATGTTGACACAGCAAAAATAATTTTTATCTGGTCTATTCCTTTCAAACAATCTTATGAAGAACAACATAATTTAGAAGAAAGACTTTAAGCAGGTTGAAATCCCAATGCGACTAGTCTTCATTCTTCTCGGCGACATGAAACAGGAAGCTTTTCGTCAGCTGCTCCGCTGGGACGGAAGGGAAATAAGAAGCGGAAAGAAAAAAGGGGAATGTTTCTCACCACAAAAAATGTTGGCCCCACCCATTGGCTAAATCACCTTATATCATTCACCTGTTTCTCTGATTGAATTTAAACAGTCTGTTCTTGTTTTTGCACTAGTTTATTCGATTACCATGCGTCATCTCTCGTCTTCTATGTGTTCTTTTTGTGGTTTTGACATCTGACGGACGCATTTCTGCTGCTGTCTAAGTTGTAAGTCATCGATTCATCGTACCTGTTGTGGAAGTAAGTATTTTAAAGTTTAAAATGTTGTTGCCGTTACTTTCTATTAACTGTATTATTAATTGTTATATAAGTTTTGTTGATTACTTTATTTAATCTGAAACTTACCATATATTCCAGTTTCATTTCCTAAAGGTGATTTGCTTACTTGGGATGAATTCCGCATCAGTTACCGTTGTGTCAAATGTGATGCGGGTGATCTGACCAATGTGGCGTGTGTTAATGAGGGTGTTGTTAGTGATGGTGTTGTTGGTGATGGTGTTGTTAGTGATGATGTTGTTAGTGATGGTGTTGTTAGTGATGGTGGCGGTGGTGTGGCAGTCGGAGATGACAATGCTGTTGCTGGTGGTTCAGGTGACGGAGATGATGTTGAAGCAATCCGTGCTCGGAGTGAATCTCGTCCAAAACGGGCTGTGAAGCGTCGAGAAATTCTTGATCCTTCACATGTTAGCAAAAGATGAAAGGTTCACAAAGCGCCGGAAAAGCAGAAATCTCCATCTCCTTGCCGTGAATCATCACCTCAGCATTCGTCATCTCCCCAAACACCTCAACGAAATGCCAATCTCAATCTCCAATCGGCCAATTAGTAATTTCTCCTATTCTTATGTTTCGAATTCCTAGTTCTCCAGAAATTCCACCAGTTCCTCCACCACGCAGAAATAGACGCGCCCTACAAATTCAAAATATTTCTGTATCACTTGGAGATCCACCCGTAAGTCGCAATTTTGACTGAATTACCGTTTATCTTAACTTCTGCTAATTCTTAACTTCTGCTTATTTTACCGTAATTGTTTCCTCCATAGGTGATTGGTGATCTTCCATTTGAAGCTGTAACTCCAGTCGTTGCTGTTCAGAGAAGACCGTATGACTGACAATGATGGATATCGAGATGAAGCTCCTGCAGATCCTATCGAGTCTACAATGGAAGAATCGTCATTTGAAGAGCCTACGGAGCCCAACTTCCAGGTGCACCACGACGGGTCAAACAAAGGAAAAGTAAAGCTTACAAACGGATTAGGTAAAAATTTAATATTTCGTTGTTTAACAAGTAAATAATTAAGTGTTTCTTCTCTAGGCTATTGCTTCACAAAGAAGGCCGAGAGCAACGCCACCTACACTTGGCGGTGCTCTTCACGTCCAGCTAAAAATGCCTGTAAAGCCATTGTCAGGCAGAAGAAGCACAAGAGTCGTGACTTCTTCGTTGACTTCGACAAGGCAGATTTTACTGAAATCCCACATGACTCAAAAACCAAATATAACCATGCTCTTGACCATGGAAATCATATACGGGTAACAAAACAGCAACACCTATAATTATTGTCGTAAGATTTATTTTTAATCATCCAATTTAAAAAAAAGGTACCTATCTTCAGGGAAGCGAAGCAAGTTGCAGCTAAGGAGAAGTTCACTGCTCCCCGAGAGATTCTTTACGGAGAAATAAAGAAAAGGAAGTCCATCAAACGAAGAGATATGCAGCATATTGACAATGCAACTCGCCGCTTGAGGTAATATTGCATCTATTATTCAACTTTAGAGACCTTTATTAAAGAAATGAATATTTGTTTTATATTTGTGTCTAGATACCTAAGATCGCAATTTATGCCTGCGAACCCGTAAAAAAACGAACCGTTTTTCGATGTGAAGGTAGATTTCTTCCCAGAAAACTTCTATCAGGGACGAATTTACGCTGGATCAGCTACCGACCGTGCCCGACATCTCCTGTTGTTCACTCCTGTTATGAAGAGGCAATGAGAGGATTGCAGGACATGGTTTATCGACGCTACCTTCTACATCGTCAATGAGCCTATCACACAGGTATAATGCAATTTATCATTTTTTATCCAAAATAATTTCAAAACTGAAAATTTCTTACTTGCAGTTATTGTCGATCAACGGGTTCATAAAAAACAGCAAAGGACACCTTAAACAAATTCCATTGTTGTTTTGCTGCATGACCAGGTGGAGAGCAATCGAGTACGCAGCTTTGTTCCAGAAGATAAAGCCAGGTACTAAAAAAAACATCGATGAATCCATCAACTTATTAAATATTTTTTAGCAAATCATGCCTTTTCGTAGAGTCCAGAGGATTGTCACCGACTTCGAAAGGACAATTTTCGTTGCTGTTCGGCAACATTTTGAAGATTGCACTCACTTTGGGTGCAATTCTCACTGGTGCCAAGCCATCATCAAGAAGATTCGTGACCTCAAACTTTCTGCAGCGTACAACAAAAAAGAGTCCAATCCTATTCGCGATTTTGTGTTCCGTCTTCTTTGCTTGGCCTATCTTCCTGGTAAATATTAAACAATTTTTAATATGCATATAAGTTTAATTGATTATAAATTGTTTACTTTTTTCTGTAGCCGGAAAGATCGCTTCTGTTTTTGACTCTTTGAGAGCCGAGGCGCCGGTTGAGCTAGCAGAACTCTTGGACTACATGAACCGCAATTGGATTAGGGGCAAGTTTTGGACTCCGGAGAACTAGTCGTGCTTCAATTTACTTTCCCGAACCAACAATGAAGGTGAGGGGTTACACAACGAGTGGAACAAGGTATTGTGTGTTTCTGTTTTGCATGTTCTAAATTAATGTATACTAATTTTCTATATTTTTAGTTGGCAGGAGGCCCTAACTTACCATTTTGCAAAATGACTATGGTGTAAGAGAAACTTTGTGACGAAGTAGAACTGACTTCTGAACTTCTTTGTCACGATAAACTAAAACAGCATCGGAAGAAAGATGTTCAACAAAAGGACTCTATCCTTTTTTCGCTCTGGGCGCGCTACATGGAATACGAGGTAACGGAAAACAGAATAAAACACCTAATTTCCTTTACTAAAATAGTTTTTTTTCTTTACATTCAGTTATCTACTATGGAGCTGTTGAACGAAATCGTGCAAGAACTGAAATCTACTTTTCCCGCACATGTCGCCGATCACCCTTTTAATAATGATGTTGATGATTTTAACATGTCAATTTCTAAAGAATGTTGAATGTCAGCTCAACATTCTTCTTGTTCCATTTTTGTCTACTTTCTTAATAAATTTAGTACTACTCCTCCAAAGATGTTCTATTTGTACACATTACAATTTAAAAGCCTTAGTAGTCAGTAAGGAAAAATCAAACAGGTGTCACATTAATTCATCAACATCCCTGCCATCAACCACCGACATGGAAGGATGGACCAACACCTAAAATTCTACCACCTCGCCTCATATTCACTTCACCTCATCTACTAACCAAAGCGGGAACACTGTTGATTTGTGCAGCCCTGCCGGACCATCAACAATTGATTTGTGCAGCCCTTCATTAATTGATTTATGCAGCAGCACTGTTGAAGTATGTTCTACATATGAAGAAGACGACAAGTCAACAAAAAAAGATTAAATTGTTTCTAAATATTAATATCTGTATGTAATTGGAATTTGAAATAAAAATTTCGAATAAAAGATGCGTAACCTCAAAAGTACTTTTTATAATTTTGCGTATTATGGGAACGCCACAGAACCGAGGCCGAAGCAGTTCAGTTTAACTTGGCCAATATCCCACGAGCTCACCCGGGGGCAAGTGGTTTAGCCCGGAAGATCTCCTCGGTTCCGGTAGCCACAAGCAGGCAGAAACTGGTCAAGGCGGATTATTTCAAAGATCTGCAGCAGGGTTCTGGGTCAGCAGGCACCGACCCTAGCAAGGAGCAGCAACTGCCCAAGGGTCAGCATCTCGCAGCTCCAGTAGGCATCAGCCCACTGTTGAAGCGCGTAGCCAAAGAGTTGTCAGCGATAACAGGCAACGAAGTCGTGCCCGTGGTCGAAGATTTCCCTGTTAACCCGGACGTTCAAAGACTCCGCACGCGGCCAGTCAGCAAGATTGTGCCGCCGGCTCAGTCTCTGATCGAAAATCTTTGGGTGCCTGATCGAGGTGCCATCCGGCCCCAGATACCACGAGGTGGATTCGATCCAACCAAGCTACCATTCACAATTGATGGGAAGTCTCTCCAACCAGTATTGGAGAGATACGATCAAGGTAGATTAGTAATTCCGATATTTGGGTATAGCATATAATATCCCTTTTCTTTTCTTTTGCACCTACGTCACAGTCAGCTGTGGCAGTCACATCAGGCTACGTTGTATCCACTCAGGCGAGCATCCAAGGTAAAGAGAAACTTCCATCCAACGGGAGAAATACCTAATATGTCTCGCTTTATAGGCTTGGCGGAGCAATCAGACATTGCATCACCGGCATTCGACACATCAGGCTACACCCTCTCGGGAAAAAGCTAAAGGTACTAGACTTAGAAATCTTCTACCGGTAAAATACTGATTTTTCTTTCTTTAGGGAAAGCTCTAGGTCGAAAGCCTTCCATTGAACTGCCACCCTAAGTCGGGGCAGACGAGAACTCGGACGAGATCATAATCTGTGAGATCCTGAATTTCACGACTCCGAACAAGACAAAAATAAAAAAGGAGAAGAAAGACAAGAAGTCCAAAAAGAGCACAAGGGTGCGTACGTCAAGTGCCCCTCGTACTCCGATAGCTCTGAGAAACCCACCTGTGGAAGACGATCTTCACCTTGGAAGTCTGTTTGGGTCCATGAGCGAGGACGAGGTGGATCACAACTGTCTTTTCAAACTCAAGATTAAGACTTCGAAGAAATGGGTGTCGTGGATATAAGAAGTTGATCAATTTAATTATGTGTATATTCATTGAATTAATTAATTTATTTTAATTTTTGCATTGTTAACGTGCAATCTGGCACTCCAGCTTCTTTATGAAGCAACTGCGTAAAGACGCCATTCTTGCATTTTCTATCTGTAGAGACGCCATTATTCTATAGTGTTCACATCAATCGTTGTCCAACCTGAAAATTCAATTGTATGTGTCTTAATTTGCGTATAAGATATATATAAGATATATCCCCTTATAGTCTTCTTCGAAGACAACTTCGGTCTTTTCCTCAACCCGGACCAGTCAATTAACAAACCTCGGAACCCATAGAGATAGAGGAAGTGGAGCTTGAGATCCACCCGTCGCAGGACGAGCAGCTAATTGCTGACGTGGACCGTATTAAATTTAATAAAAATTAAAAACTCTTTGTTCATTAATCTAGTAGTCAAACCATATATTTGTTTGTGTTTAGCCGCCCAGCTTCATCTGGGAACGGCGTAATTAAGTTCTGTTCGTTGTTGATTTTCTGTTGGGCCTTGCTTTTGTCCTAACCGGCTGAAGAAGCATTCAGTCCAGTAAAATAAACAAGTTATTGTTTACCAAAAAATCTGTGTTCGTATAAATTCTCTAAAAAAAGTAATGGTAGTCAGTAGGAGACAAGCTAACGCGGCAGGCAGAGGGAGAGGATCAGAGCCTGTCACACCGTCTCTCACAGGACGTGGCTGAAGTGCACCAGAAGAAGGATCAGAAAGATTAAGAACTGAGTTGCTACAAGCCAGTAGGGCCGAGCTACCACCAAGCTCGAGCTCGTGGTCGAGCGATAGCTCTAGTTCCATAAGTCTGGCAAGCCGGCCAACCACGCCAATTGATGCGGACGGTGCAACGTTTGTACCACCGGAACAAAACCCACAGAACTTAGGGTCGCCAGACCTACCAGAACCAAACTTAGGCGGTATCACGGCAGATCTGACACAGCCGCTGATGGATAAGGTATAACAGAAAGTTCAGTTGTGTAACCGGAGGATTGCCGACTCAACGGAGCACGTCAATAACACTGACGCTCAGATAACTGAGGTAAATGCAATTCTAAGGGAGCAATCCCAGTCAATCACGATGTTGACAGGCGCTATGCCAGCTATTCAAGAAGGCGTAGCGAACCTTAGGACGACTATACAGAATGATGTCGCCTCAAAGCTGAGAACAACAGAAGAAACCATCGGGAGAAGATTGGCTGTGTTAAGGAGAGAGTCCAACACAGCCTTAACTGTTACGGCGTATTTCATATCAACCATCAATCGATTTCTCTTGTTAACTAAATTGTCCTTACAAATCAATCTTATTTTTCAATTTACTTTCTTTTTTATTTTACATCTTCAATACACGACTGACCCTGTTGTGTAATCTTTTACTTGGCAAACAAAAATACACACTCTTTGTTTACGTCTAAAAATGTTTCGATTAAAACTTCTGAAACTTTGAAATTGGAAAACAGAGAAATAATGGATTAAATTTGTTACTTTTATCTTTTGTCTGTGGTAGGGGGAAACGAATTTATTAATACACTTGAATAATTCCGATCCGTCGGTGGGGAAAAGAAACGGAAATCGGTGGTTACTTTACTGTACGTAACTTAACATTTACTTTATATTAGAGAGCGGCAACGTTGCATTATTTTTTGGCAACACTGCTTTAGTTGTCAATATTCAGGTACGGCACATGAATCGTAGAAATTCGTAGTAATTTATTCAGTACAATTAAGTAAAACTGGGTCAGTAAGTCTATTTTCAATACTAGGTGACTACTATAGAATAGTCCTAGTCAGTAGTCTATTTTATAGTCTCTAAAATAGACTTTATCCCCGAAAAATATTACTCGAGTCGAATCTACTACTTAAATGTTTTGAATTTACAATGTGCGATGAAGTGAAGTACGCTTAAACTAAGCGAAAGGCAATCTGCATAATAGGTACGGAGAGAGATGCGACGTGACCGTCACTCTAAGAGGGGCAAAGCTGGACTGAGGAGGTGCGAGCCTCTCTGTTGGGCACATCCATGTTGGAGGGATGGGTGCTGCGTTGCCAGATGCCATGAGATGCCAGATCATCACACAATATGCGGCAGACAGTCATTTGCATAATTTCTTGCCACTACCACTTTAAATTCTTACATGCGGCGCCGTGAACGAATTGATTGTGCACCGGGCGCCGGCCAATATCTTACTGCAGTGGAGCCCGGGGCTGCCTCCCTAGTCTTGAAGTTAATAGTTGTTCCTCAACTTTTCTGCTCTAAGAATTATGGCACGGATGAGAAACAGATCAACGCTAGAGACATATTGTAGCTGAAATGATTAAAGTTTAATCTTCACGTTTTTTTCTTCTTCCAGATGAAGAACTATGTGAAACGTGACGGGGCATGCACAGAAGTAATTCCGCTAATGCCAGTCGAGTTATCTGTGTGGAGTCTGATCTCGAACGACGGTTCTGCACAGGAAATTTTAGACTTGGGCATCTTTTCTACCGTCAAAGATTAGACCGTTTGTATGACGGTCTACTGCCCCTTTTGGATGATCAACAACACTGGCCTTTTGTTGACTAATAAGGTAAGATTTCATCTCAGTTATCGCAGGAACGAAGAAAAGTTGCCGCCTTCTTAATGTACCATGTGGAGAACTAAGCCCTGTTTCGAGTTCACCTTATCTGTAGCGTGTGTGTTTTCTGTACATTTCAGCGTTTCGGTAAGTTGTCTAAAAAGGCAAAAAATGGTCTAAAAGGCACGAATAATTGAAGATAAATATCTAGGTTATCAAAAACCTATCGCTTATTTTCAGAAAATACTAAGTGTATAATGAGTGCTGCTTTATGTTTTCTTGATTTCGCCACATGGTTTTCTTTTTCAACTTGCGAATAAAAGCGTCGCTTGAACTTGTGCGTGTGTGTTTTTATTTATTTTTTATTGATCCGCCTAGACTTACCCAATAAAATCAATCTTGTTTCCTTTTTTTCCCTGCTCACTCAATCAATAGGTGGAAGACAACTGTATTGATCATCCCGAGAACATGCAGAACCCTGCCATGATACGTGTCAAGGGTTCAGTATGGTCGGATCGATTTTCTCTCAACGTGGCTGGTAGCTCGGGACTTGTGACCTGCAAAACCGAAGAGGGAGATGGCGAAAACCTATTGTGTTACCAATTGGGCTGTACAATCGTTGTTTTGCCCGTGTGTCCTGCACGGCGGAGGAGACACTCGCCTTATCGCTGGACAATCCTCAACCCACGTTATTACGACTAAACAACAGCTACGGTGGGCTCTTCATCGACTTTCAGGTCTCATAATCGTCCGTCGTTATCGTCTGCCATCCAAACGAAGACGGCCGAGCACCTCTTTTGTTGGTCAATCATTCCAAAATATCTTTGAAAATAAGTGAATCCAACGATGGATCAACTTGTATGGAGTTTGCACCGCATCACCCTTCCTACTACACTTGGCTTCAGCCCAACGGAGCAAGAAAATTAACGTGGGGCAGTTGGCTTCAAACGCGAGTTTAGTAATCTTGGTGACACGCTTAGTACCAGTGGCTCTTTTGACAGCCCTGCCGGCTTTTATAAATGTTTTTCTTTCATGTTGTTCACCGATGACGAAATGTTCGACCTCCAGCAGTGCATCGTCGGCACAGCAGATCAGCAGAGCGTCATTGTAGCGCTTCACGAACTTGGCGTATCGTTAGTGGACAACGTGCATCGACAAGGTATTCTCTATGCCGGAATCACAAGCTCAGGTATCATTTGGAAGAAAGCCAAAACGAATACCAGTATTTAAAAACCTATAATTGCACAACACAACATAATGCGGGAAGAGGCCTTCCAACGATACATGCGTAATGTGTCAGCAAATATACCGACCGACAGCCAACAGGAATTGGATGGTGGTCGCCTTATAGTCGACTTCAAATAACTCAAAGTCTACAAGACAAAAAAAGAAAAATTACTTCGGAGAAGCTACCGATCCGGTGTAATGTTACTGTTTGAGACTCGTGGCAAAAGACGATTTATTCATGCCAGAATAAAAAAAACTACAGATCGAAAATCAGCTGGAAGATTGTGTCTTTCCCTTCGTCCTTGCTCCTGTTCCTCCCCATCGTTGCATTGCCACTGAATCCATTCAGCATCCGTTTGTGGAAATCAGCATCGCCGAATTAGTTGGACAGCAAACTGACGTAAAACAATACGAGTACTTCAAATTGCTGGTGCAATAATGCAATTTGTGCGCCGATATGTCGCTTATTAATGGAGTAGGGTCATTGTTGGCGAATGAAAATCATCTCGAGTCTGAAATAAAATACAAAAATAACGTTGAATTTGATATTCTATCTGCCAAACGAGGTATAGAAAATAAAAGGATGGTCTTTGTTTTGTTGTTATCATAATTTGTTATTTTTTCCTTTCTAGGATTGTACGAGTGGACTCTTTTTCTCAACGCAAAAGCGCCCTGAAAACTTTTTTAAGATGCTGCACCTGTCTCCATTAAAGATTCAATCAGCTTCTCCAATACTGGGACTGATGGCGCTGTCAGTTCTTCAACAACAAAGCAGTAATAATACCACTAATTTGCTGCTCAATTTTTTTTCCACCACCAATATTCGAATAATATCGAAAAAGAAAGAAGCGGAAGTCTTGACGGTGAATAATGAAAAACGCTATCAAAAATATTTTTTGGGCTTTTGAATGGACCAGTTGATGAAGATTGGTGAAATGATTCTGGAAGGGGAGAATAATTAAATAGATGTGCTGCGCGAAATTCGTCTGATCCAACTTGAAGCATATGCGCATTTCCGTTCGTGATATATTCAGAATCGAATGGAATGACAACGTCTCGACATTTTATAGAGACATTTTACATCGTTTCCTGGCGATGGCCTGGCGATCTTTATACGTCTGGAACATTTAAACTATCGAGGGCACACCAGATTTTTTATTTTTCGCTTTTCGTATCAATGACGAGATCATTGATCGCAGCAACCAGGGATAGGTGATCAGCCGACAGGGCCGGGATGTTGACGTGGAAAACAGAAGAATTGGACCAAAAAGGGTTTACTTTACTGGATTATGCAGGAACGATAGGTCGCGTATATTCATTCGTTCCGGCCGACGGCCTGGCCCTCTTGGACCCGGCTATATACCTTAGAATAGTCTTGGAACAGCGGCGGTTGTTTCGTTCAAATGGCATTTTTCTTTTGTTTCGAATTGTGCCGAATGTTTTTGTCACAAAAAGAGAGAAGCGGCAGCCAAAACAAAAGATGGTTGAAATTCAAGCCTTTTGTTGGTGCGTGACACATTCCTCGAGTTCCGAGGAAATGATTTTATTGTTATTTTTCTTTCTGTGTACCTGTACTGCTGCCTACTGTATATCTTCTAGTCAAAAATAAAAATTTTTGCTAATGCAAACATAACAGTTTGACATTTACTCTTTGGCAATTTCACCTCAATTCAATAAATTTTCTGTCGGTTTTGAAGTTTTTTTATTGAATGCCGATAACGGATCTGGGTGACGGGGTGGAAATGATCAAAGAAAACGTCATAAATATCGCTAGCCACCCCCCTCCCATAACTGACGACAGATAGTGACGAATGAATGGAGGATAACAAAATAATTTTATTTTTTTTCCAATTCAATGTAATTTTAACGGCCCGAAAAAAACGAACTAACGGCCTTAAGAACGACCTTACGACCTTCGACTTTCATTTTCGTTTCCATTGCTACCTTTTTTTGTCTCTGCTAAGGCATTGACCTTTGAACAGATATTTTTAACAGAAATTTGTCAAAAAAGTTTGTTCTGAGTACCCTCGTGGCCTGCGCCTGCCGTCCAGTGTGTTTCTGGGTTGTGTTTTAATTTCAGTTGAAGTTTGGAGTTATTCATAACTGGATGTTCCGTGAATATGTAAAGGGTTCATATGAGATTTGCGTCTTAAATTCTTGCTATGATAAGCTAGAAGAAAGATAGTCGAAGCGTAAAATGAAAAAAAAAATAAATAAAATGTCTCTTTTGAAAAACAGATGTGGACTGTTTAAGACTGTCCGTGGTCTAAAAAATTCAGGAAATGAGCACACTTTAAGTTAAATGAAAAAACCTCGAGAAAGTTTCCTCCTTCCGTAATAAGTAGATTGGTACAAAATGTGTTGACTCCTTATCAATATCATATCATACTTATTTTTTTAAAAATTCAATATCAATAATCATACGTCAATCAATATCATAACATACGTTTTTTCTTATTCTTTCTAAGCGTACATGTTTCTCTCATTCTTTCTAAAAGTGCTTAATAATTCGAATGGTTTGAAGTTAAGCAGACGTTGAATTGATTCGGTGTCAACTGTAGAAAATCCGGTTTTCCTATTCTTGGTTGTCATTGCGTTGGTTTTCATATTCAATACGTCCCTATTCATATGATGCCAGCCGAACATCAAATCAAATTGAAGCACATTATTGAGCAAGGACGATAATTACCAATTAATTCTTACATGAATATCTACTTGATTAAGGAATTCCAATCAATTCTGATTGGAATTCAATCGCCATCGCTCAACAAGGTCCCTTACATAATCAACATGTTGACCGCCATTTAAAGTAGCGAATTTGTTGGCTATATGATCATTAAAATGACTCCCGGGGAAAAATGGGTCGTTAGGTCTCATTTTAAATTTAACAGTACATTATTAAAACAAGCGAAAAACATCATGAAGATCCGAAATAATGGAAAAGGAATTCCTGTTACGAAATACAGAAGGAAAAGATGTTTGTTCCCTCGCTGGTATTTGACCACTTGCTTCCTGCATTCAACTACAATTATGAAAATTAAATAGTAATTGGTGGATGCAAATGTAGTGATGAGAAACAATATGTTCCACACTCCATTTGAAGTGGAAACAGCATCTATAAAGAATCCAGAAAATAGAAGCAGACCTGGACAGCCAACATGACTAAGGCTGGAACTCACGAGATTGTATCCAACTCTGGACCAAATTATACTAAAATTACTGTCTCACTGATCTGTCAAAGTTCAAAGTAAACACCTTCAAGAAATTTTATTTCTATAAAAATTTTTTGGTAACTGGATTCCTTGAATAAGGAAAACAAAGTACAAGTTGACAACTGACAAATTATACGAATTAAATTTTTTTATTGGTCAGATTTCTAGATAAATATCAACAGCTTGCTTTTCATGCAATACAATTTCTTTAACTTAAAAGTCAATAGGGAAAAGTAGTATGCTAGTGGCGGACTGGCAATAGTGGCATTGGTTGAAAGGGAACAGCTAGATGTGGATCCATCATCATTGTTTGACAACAGTAGTTGTGTAATTTATTTCGGGAAATTCATTTTTTTATATTTAATGTAAAAATTAGATGTCAAGTTAAATAAGTCGTATGCTAGTGGTGGTAGTGGTAGTGGTGACTGCCTAACTGGTGAAATACAAAGTTCATAAAGGACCCAGCTAGGTGTGGGCCGATCGATAATAGATAGCAGCAGTTAAGTTGTAATAATAAAGAAGAATCTTCACTAGCTTCATGACTGAGGAAGTGACATTGTGTGTGGGAAGGTGTTATCCCTATACATTCTCTTGTATATTTTTTATGATGTTATCTGCAATGTTTTGTTTGGCACAACGGACAAGCAACCAATAGCTGGAGTAAATACAAAGTATGGTTGATGAAGAGACGAAAATTGTGCATGGAGTGAAATATATTTATTAACAAAAAGTATATAATGTGCTATTTCTATGGGATTAAGGATGAAAAGACAGGGCGGACCTTTTCTAACATCTATAAACTTAAGGTTGCAGCCATAACTTTTATGAGTAATTCATTCAAAAAACGCTATTTTCTAGAAACTCTTGGACTTTTTTCTTGCTCTGAAAAGCGCATAATTTTTTTCAACCTTCAGCCTTTTTCCAAAAACAAAGACTTGAGTTTTTCTATCCAGCTGCTAAGTGGTTTTGGACAGTAAAATCGCTGTCCTAGTTTCTACGCAGGATATTGTACGAGATTTATACATTTTTTACACAACCCGTATGTTATATGTTCATGTGTATCGTACTTTCGTACCAGTAAAGGTTGTTTTAAGCTTCATTCATATAAAGATAAGGCATTTTATTGCCAAGGAACATACTATCAAATCCCCAAAAAATATTTCAGGAGAGGCAACACATGGCAATAAATTAAATTGGGACGCGACAAGGTATTGAACCTAATAGATGCACATTATATTAGTTAATTCTTAAGTTTAATAAACAATACACAAAAAATGTTCAAGATTCACGGGCGTAATTCCAACCTAGATAATGTAGAAACGACAGATTCGAAGAGCATTATTGACGAAAGAGGGAATTTAAAAGTAGATTCTACTTTAAGTTACCTTTTTCCAGCAATAAAGGGCAAGCCCGCAATATTAAAAAAATTGCGATTTTGAAATTTTGTAACGTTACATCTTTGATGATAACACATCTTACTTGCAAGCCATTTGAAAAAATTAACAGCATATTTCTCGAAATTTTAACTTTTTGGCATTACCAATTGCTAGTAGTGTTGGCCCATTTTTGTGAATACCTTTTAGAAATGTAGTAGTCTTTGACACATCTGCTACCCTTCACAGTGTTATTGCATCCTTTTATCGAACACGACAAACAGCTTGTTCCAAGTCTCTTCCTCGATTATGTACAGAGTTCTTAACTAAACTTGCATTTTATTTTCAAACGGAAACGCACTTGTTTCTTCAAGACTCCGGTTTTTTCACAGCTTTTTCCAAATGACATAGACCATGTTACATTGAAAGAAAAAAATTGCGAGCCAAAAAGTTTAGAGTACGATTTAATAAAGAATCGTAAAATTTTTTCTGAATAATCAGATTCGCTTTGACAAGAATCATTCCCTAATAAAAGTGGCATAGCAACAGAAAAATCATGTTTTGATAACTAGTTCTACTTAAAAACTCTTATATATTACGAGACACAGGTAGACAAGGTCAAGACGAAGTTTGGTTGCTTTCCAACGAGTTAGGTGTTGAACTTCTTTAGGAATCCTAGTAAAATCGCTAGGAATATACTTTTAAACAGAAACAAAAACAATTGTAAAATTGCAACCAAAATTTCTGGACTTAGTCTAATATTATTAAAAGGAGGGTAGCAGTAGCAAATCAATAATTTTTTGTATGTTCCAATACACACTAAATGCATGTAATCAATATGAATATTATCAAGTAACGAATGACAACGTCCTGTACAATAGATCTTACGCCGTTTTTGTGATGATGATTACGATTGGGTCGTTGACGAAAAGAAAAAATCAATTTGAAGAGAAACATATAAATCAGGAAATGTTACTTGACCTTACTTAGACCTTAATTTTTCCATTTCGTAACACAAACGGACCACTTCACCTTTGTACATTTACGCCATCCATAGAAAACATTATGGTTCTCAATGTTCAAAATAAATGAAGTTGTTGGGGCGTCGCATCTCATTCCAATAACAAAAAATTATTTTGTTACCCTCAAACAAAATTCCAGAGAACTTTAATGTAATAGCTTCTTCTTGAAAATCTCCTAGAAAAATGTTGACGTCTTTGGGTTTTCCAGGGCCATGGTATCCTGCCATGGATTCCTGCCAAAAATACATGATACCAACCAAAAAATAAAATAGGTAAATAAATATGTGTGGTGATTCACAAAAAACCACTTGAATATAATGGGGAAACTCGAAATCTGGTATTTGTCATAAGCAAGTTTTTTGTCATGGCGCCTTGTGGTATAGGTTTTAGGGTACTGCCTGGTATAGTTAATCTGACTTGCGCAACTTTTTTCTAAATAACAGACACCACAAGGCGTTCGCGTTCTACTCACACAACTTATGCTTGGCATAAAACACGATAAATCATTTAAAAATTACCAAAAGTTCCACAATACTGGGGCCAAATTTCGCAAAACTACTTTTAGATGTTGAAATTACATCAATATTAAAGATCAACTTTAACATGGTCGGTGTTTGGATTCCCAATGCTTTCAATGCAAAAGAGATTTTCACCAGTGCAACTTCTATTCCACAATGAAAATATCTTCCAGGGGGCATATTATGTCTTAAAATTAATTTTCCCCCGAGTTGATCCAAGGAGAGTGGAAGTTGTCCTTGGTAGATAACTTAGCCCAGCAAAATCATTCAGAATGAGCAGTAAACTTGTAGCTTGTGTGTGTGCGATACCACTTTCCACAACCCACTCTCGTAATTTGTGTGTTGTATATTCTTCCAATTCCACAAGTGTAAGATCACTACGAATCTCTAAAAGAAAATGAGGCATAAAACAGTTAATACAGCAGTTTCTAAAGTAAAAAGTAATGTACCTTACGAGATTCACTTTTTTGTTTATATAAGTTTCTTCGTCTAGAGACTATAAACATCATTCACTATCATCAATATAACATTTCATTACGTAACACTTCACTAACATCAAACTCATCTTCGCTATCTGGTTCACATGCACATATGGACACAATTTTTATTAAAGGATCACTAAACCGTAGTAAAAAATAAATGTAAACCTTCATGAAATGCTGACTCATAAAAGGAACTCAATTATGAGTTAAAAATTACTCTTAACAAAATTACTAAGTAACTTGTCTTGATGACATTAATGAGATGTTTTTATATCTGACAGTATCAGTATCGTGATCAACAGTATCCTAAAAAATAGATAAAATTTAGTACCATTTTATCTATTTTTTAGGACACTGTTTAAAATGGGACAGCGACCAAAGTGGGAGCGGTCTCCCCTATAGTATAAGCACTTCAAATACATTTTCATTCTTAAATTACGATTTTTATGTTTCCGTTAATTTTTCACTGGGCTTTTTGGCACAACTAATACTTTAGTAGAAACAAACCTCTTGTTAAAAACCTACTATTAATTTGTTTGGGGTAAAATGACGATTTTCACTGAACTACTGCTCTCATAAAGCCCTTTCGAAAAAAATTTCCGTCACTGATTGTGCCTCGGGCAGAGAATTTAGTTCCTTTTTCGGTCGCTAGATGGAAAAGTTTAGCCAGACGTAAAAAATCTTTGCCTTTGGTTGCCTACGTTACGGGCTTACGGCTGTCATCTGCCAAGTGTTTATCAGAGAACGTAATCGCTTTATTGTAATACCACGTGTTAGGTTCTGTCCCGGTGGAATGAAGCCACCGTAATTGTATTCAAGGGCTGACACGCAAGGAACAACCGTATCCAGGGGAAGCGTACAGCAGACTGCCCTTGCCGGCCACACCAGACGGGGAGGGTAGGAACCGACACGCCACCTATCATGACTCGTACACAACAACCCCTCCCAAGCTGTTAATTCACCGTACGTCGGAAATTAACAGCTTACACACATCAAAAGAATCCAGCTCAGACAACACACAAACACAAAGATGGAACAAGAACAAATACACGCGCCCCTCGATACAAAAGCTAAATGCGAAACTATGACGGGGTATACGACAATACACAGACACTATTATGCTGAGATCCTTTCAGACATCGAACATGACAGTACGTTTCCGGACGCGCTCCCCCCGACGCAAAGGCGGCGGGGCGGTGTTGATTGCGCTTCCGCTATGAGGTTGCGGGGAGGCTGAGCTCGTGTCGGCTGGCACGCTGTCGTCGCTTCCGGGATCCCCAACGCCGCTACTCGCTTCCTCGCTGATGACGTCTTCGACGGGCCCGGCCACAGCCACCATTGGTCGCAGCAGCCGACGATTGCGCCACAAGACACTGCCATTGGCGAACTTGATGCGATAACTCCGGTAGCGCCCGATACCGACGACAACGCCGACTCTGTCCCAAAATTTCGACTTAGGATCGCGGATGCGGACGTTAGTACCGATGGAGAGAGGAGCAAGTGAGCGAGCGCTCTCATCGTACCGGAATTTTACGGACGCGTCGATGGCCGCCTGCCGCTCCCGCGCCTCCATCACCGACTGCCAACTCGTTGCATAAGACGTGTGATGAGCTGGGATGATTGAGCGCAGGGAATGACCAAAAACCATTTCCGCGGGTGATAGGCCGTTCTCCCTGGGCGTATTTCGAAACTCCAGCATACCCTGGGAAAATTCGTCCGATGCCACACCGGCTGGTGATATTTTGGCCATCAGATCCTTCATCGCGGCCACGGCCGCCTCCGCATGGCCGTTACTTTGCGGGTAGTTGGGCGTTGAATTTCCCCACACGACGCCCCATTGCCGTAGCTTGGTCTGGAAACTGTGCGCTTCAAATTGAGGGCCGTTGTCTGAACGGAACCTGACCGGCACTCCCAGGTCGACGAAATTCTCGATGACTGCCTGGGTGACTTCGCGGGCGGACGGATCGTGGCGCCATTGATGGACCACTGGCCATCCGGAGAGGCGATCAGCATACACCAGGACATGTAGGGGGCCGAGCTGGAACAAATCGGCCGATACGTCTTCAAACACTCGGGTTGGTAAAGGGTCGCGCAATAGGGGCTCTTTCTGCTGGCGCGGGAGTCGCTCCTGACAATTCTGGCAGCTCTCCACCAGGGTAGTGATGTCGTTGGAAATGCCCGGCCAGAACACCGTCTGCCGAGCCCGTCGTTTCATCCGTACAATGCCCTGGTGGGCGGCGTGTAGTTTCCGCAAAAGATCGCGGCGGGCCGATTTTGGGATGACGATACGCTGTCCGAATAACACCAGACCGTCGTCCACCGACAGATCCTCGCGTATCTTCCAAAACTGGCGCACGCTCTGGTGGGTCTGGTGTCGCGGGACTGTAAATCCGTCTACAATTGCCGCGATGAGTTCCGCGTAGTCGGCGTCGGATGCGGCTGCCACTCTAAGGTCGTCCAGCATGGGGTCCGGCAAATGTGGAAGCTCCACCGCGGCGTCAGGCTCCACCACGTCGTCGTCCGATCGAGTCATCGCATTGACATGGTGGACGATGACGTGTCTCACAAATGTTTGAATTTCGGAACTCGTACCTTCATCCTCCGGGGTCGGATCGTTCACCGGGGCTCGGGAAAGAGCGTCTGGAATTGCGTGATGGCGCCCTTTACGCCACGTCGTCGTGAAAATGAAGGGGGAAAGGCGCTCTTTCAGGCGCTGCAGCTTCGGATTGTCCACCGCGTCCAGCGTGTATTTATCCAATATCGTGACGAGTGCCTGATGATCGACGACGAGCTGGAATGTGGGCAGCCCCAGGAGATACAGACGACACTTTCTCATCGCCCATTCCACCGCTGCCAGCTCGAGCTCCACTATAGCGTAGCGGGATTCGGTATCCGTGCACCATCGGGAATTGGCGTCCACCAGCTTCCACGTAGACCCGTGTAGCTGAAGGAGGACGTAGCCCATACCGTTCTTACGAGACGCGTCCACCTGTAGGGACGTCTCCAATGTGGGATCAAAATGAGCCAGGATCGGTGGTGCCACGAGAGCTTTTTTGACGGCTGAGAACGCACTGTCGTGATCAGTAGTCCACAAAAAGGGCGTCTTAGTGCTGAGGAGAGGCCGCAAGGGGGCCTTCGCCGCCGCGACGTCCGTGGAGAATCCAGCAAGCTGCTCCACCAATCCCATAAAAGAGCGGAGCTCTGTGATGTTAGTTGGCTGTGGGAAATCAGAGATGGCTCGAAGCTTATCCGGGTCGGCTGAAACGCCGCCCTGCTGAATTTGAAATCCAACCCACTGGACCTGGCTGCGGGCAAAATGGAATTTCTTGAGGCTGAAGGTAATCCCAGCGCTCCTGGCCGCCGACAGCACCGCACAAACCCCGGCCACGTGCTCCGGAAAGGAGCTGTCGAAACGGAGTAGGTCGTCGACCACCCGGACGGTATTGTTGACGCCTTGAAACGCCTGGTCAGCACGGCGGTTGTATTCGTCACCGGAACTACAAAGGCCCATTGACGCCCGCAGGAACTTGTATCTGCCCCACGGCGTCATAAATATGGTTAGGTGTTGCGACGATGGGTGGAGGGGAATTTGATAGTACCCATTTGCTGCATCGAAGGTTGTAAAAAACCGGGCGTCACCGGAGATCTCGGCGACTGCATCGCGTGGCGTACGAGTGGGATGCGTCGGTCTGCGCACATGTCTGTTCAACCTGGTGTGATCTACAACAAGTCGCAGTGAGTTGTCTGCTTTCCGGGTAACGACTAGTGGCGCGGCCCAATCCGACGCTTCCGTCACCGGAACAATAATACCTTTAGCCTCGAATTCGTCGAGCAAGCGTTTAACCTCCGGGCGATCGGCAAATGGGATGGGCCGGGCACCGTTGACGTAAAACGGCTCTGCGCCGTCCTTCAGCTCAATGACCATCTCGGGTCCCTCCATACAATTCAGCGATCCCGATTGATCGAAGACATCGGTGAATTCCTTCGCGATGTCGCCTTCTATGCGTTGGATGTCTTCGGCCGTGGGCATCAATGGAACCAGCCCCGGGTAAATGAATGGCTGACTACGCGGCGGGATAGCGTCGATGGCGCCGATCCGTGTACTGAGCTGCTGCTTTTTCCACGGACGCGGGTAATTTTCATGAAGAATTCCCAAGCCGACACAATCATACCACGACAGCAGGAGCCCTTCGACGTCTGGGCTGAACATGATTGTGATACTGGCGGTCACACCTTCATAGTCGGCCAGGTAATCCTTTTCTCCCACCACCAGCAGGGGGGTTGACTTGTCCGCCATTACCAAGTTGAAGGTGGAAGATGTGAGGTCCTTTTCGGATAGCCCAAGTGCACGTAACACGTCCAAGCCTCCAACAGTAGCTTCGGCCCCGCCGTCCGGAATAGTTTTGTTGACTGTGGTAAGTACCTCACCAGCCGCATCACGAAGCAGTAACGGGATGGTAGGAGCGGGCCGATGCCGCCTGTGTGCGCGGACGTTGCCCACCACGATGCGCTTCATATGCACCCGTGAACGGTCGGTATAGTCGCCTTGCCTGGGTCCTCTTTGGCCGCCACCACCGCCACTAGCGCCGCCGCCGGCCGTTGCATCTGTCTTCGGCTTTTTTGGGCAACACGGGGAGAAATGGTTGTTTTCGCCACAACTGTGGCACTGTTTCCCAACGGCTGGGCACGGCTCTCCGTTGCGATGCGCCGAGCGACCGCACGATCCGCACCTGCTGGTATCTGTCGGTTTGAACGAACGCTGGGCCTTCGATGGCACATACGACACCGTCGGCGGATTACTTAAGGATTTCTCGTTCGCTCTTGCTGACTCCTCGCTGCGACATATATTGATGGCCTGTTGGGCTGTTGGAAACGGACTCAGGGCCAACAATTTCCTTTTCGCGTCTGTGTCCCGAATTCCCGCCATGACGCGGGTCGTCATCCGCGTGTCCAGACACGTCCCGCATAAATCGGCCGCCTCCGCTAAGTTCCGTAAACGGATGTAGAAATCATCGAATGTTTCCGCCGCACTCTGCTCACATTCTTCGAACGCGACTCTGTCTAACGCGATATTTCGCTTCGAACGTATGTAAGTGCTGATACGATCGAGTACATCGGTCGGAGATAGCGCCGATGTTGGTAAAATTCCAAGAGCCACTTCCACGATCTGCTGCATCGCTGGGTCGAGAACCATCCTGAAAGCGGCCATCTGCTCGGCCACTGGATAAGTAGCCAATTGGTTTAGCTGGCAAAAATCACCCCAGCGATTTCTCCACGAGCGTAATTGCGGGAGAGAGATGTCTGCGTGCAGTTTCTCCAAGCCGGACGGATCGATCCGGCGTCTCTGCGTGGCACCACCACCGCCAGCGCCGCCGCCTCCACCAGCGCCACCGCCGCCAGCGCCACCGCCGCCAGCGCCACCGCCTCCTCCTCCACCAGCGCCACCGCCTCCTCCAGCGCCACCACCTCCACCAGCGCCACCGCCGAGTAATGCTTGAAGCTGCTGGGCAATGCCGGTGAGCTGTGCCGTCATCTGGATTTGATGTTGTTCAACCGCGTCGATGCGACCCGCGGTCGCTGTGGCTGCTGCCGTAGCGGCCGCTGCTTCGGCCAAGGCGTCCGCTACCGTCGACATGGCGGTGTTCCGCGAAGAATGAACTGGCTCGGGCTGAACGGATCCCGACTTCGTGCGAGACGACGATCGTAAGTTGTGGTGATGCCCGGGGCGTGACATAAAATAATTACACCACACGTCAAGCCCACTGTCACGTGAAGCTAGTTCACACGGCCACGATATAAACACAGTGAATGTGGACCGTGCGGGAACACCTGGCCACTGAAGATATAAAGAAGATCACAAGGCGGCCGCCGCCGTCCACAAAAAAAATAAAAAAGCCGTGAGTAAAGTAAAGCGTCACGCACACACAAAAGAAGACAGGCGATGAATAAACCACGAACAGAGAAAGGAACGTGGTATTCGAGAAAGCAAGCACACTTTCCACAACAAACCTCGGAACAGTACGAACACAGGAAGCCAAGATGGCTGCCGACGAGACACTCGCCTTGGCTCGAGAACAAAGGAAGCAAGATGGCCGCCACCCCAACGCGTGTGGGAGACAAAGGACGCACCAAAACTACACTATACTGTTCCTCACGGGCGTACTCAATTCCGAAAAATGTAACACAAATACCTCTACACGATGAGAACGAGAGGTAAGTCCAACTGCGCCATGTTAGGTTCTGTCCCGGTGGAATGAAGCCACCGTAATTGTATTCAAGGGCTGACACGCAAGGAACAACCGTATCCAGGGGAAGCGTACAGCAGACTGCCCTTGCCGGCCACACCAGACGGGGAGGGTAGGAACCGACACGCCACCTATCATGACTCGTACACAACACCACGAAGTAAGATTCGTCTGCTTGGTTGCGTCCTGTTAAGGAGTGTTGTCCCCCTATAAGCTAACCGTAAGCCTGCTGAGACCAAGAACGCAAGTACTTCTGCCCCCCCCCCCCCCAATTCCGTTTCCACAGTATCACACAGGCCTTATGGAAATACGTGTTTCCTTTTTTTTATTGTATGAATGAAATTTGTGTTTATTATGAAATAAAAATATGTTTATCTTTAAAAACTGCTCTTTTTGACATATTTTCATCGTCGATCGCCTTAGCGCACCTCTATTTCCAGTAGTACTGCAGCCATTGCAAGTGGCTCGCGTCGCCGCATTTACGATCACGATTGAAATAGTAGATTGTGGAATCTTTTGTTTCCGTCAAAGTGCACAATTGTAATGGCTTGACTCTCAGGGACGTGCCAAGCGAAGAATTCGTCTCCCATAAGCTTACACGGGAAATTTATTCGAACGGATTGCCAGTAGAGGGTTTTTAGAAGATTTTCATGAATCCAACCAATCAGAGAGACGAATTCTGACGAATCTGAATCCGGATTCTTCACTTGACGCGTCCCAGGTGTACTTCTCGAAATCCAAACAATACGATGGCCAAAATAGGTCTTTCTTTTCTTTCTCAAAAGATGTGGAAACTATCGTTACTGGAAAAAAGCTTTTCGTCGAAACCCCAGTGACATAACGAAAAGAAGTAAGCTGTGAACATTATTGTTGCGTGTTTTTCGGCCGCAATTTTTGTAAGCTTCGCAGAGGTCATACAAATCTGTCAATGCCTATAAAATCACGAAAAGTTAAAATGTGGGTGTTAAAATATTTGTTATTACCTTCTTATTTTATTTGTCTCCCAGTTTTCGAGGGCATCAAACCAATTGTTCGCCAATAAAAGAGGTGTCCACCCGTTTCGGCACTTTTTTCGGCACTTTTATTTTGTCGTTTTCGGCACTGACTTTGTCGATTTTGGCACTGTGTTTATCTTTTTCGGCACCGCCGCCAGATTTAGTTCCAGGCGTCATGTTTTTGGCAGGGTTCCCAGGCGTGTGTGTTTTTCCATTTCGGCACTATGTTTTTCCTATTCGGCACAATTGTATTTATTTATGGGATATTAATAATTTTATTGAAAAAGAGGGTTCAGTGAAAGAGGGGTTTACCTGCCCCCCCTCTCCAAACGTCACCACGTTTATCCTCATCTCCTATGTCAACGGTGGTATGATGGTCAGCCGTGCTGCCAGTACTAAGGTTCAAATCTCTGTAAAGTCGAGATGGAATTTTCAGAAAAAATTAATTTTTAATATTTCGAATTACAGCAGCATCAGATCAGTTACTCCAATGTTATGCGGTTACATGTTGCATTAAATAAGTCAATGTCTCGGCTAATGGATAGCGAGCTACAATTCAGACCCATGCTTTCCCTCTCGCTCCTTTGTCGGCTGTTGTGTAGTGGACATCAACTTGGGCTTCCATTCCTAGGGTTTGAGGTTCGAATCTTGATCAAATCGGAAAGGAAAACGTAGTTTAAATTTTTGAAAAAAATAAATTGTAAAAAAACTTTGCCAGTCGTGATGTATCGCTTGAAGCTCTGGGTCATTTCTATCTTCTTCCCTCCACAGTCGCGGTCGTGAAGAGTTACTTCTCCATCTTCTATCAACTTCTTGAAGCTTAATAATTTTAATTTATCAAAAATCAAACTTAGTTTTCCTGATCGACTTGGCCGAAATTTGAACCTCAGTCCTTTGGCATGGCAGCACGGGATGCTGATCATTAGACTACCGTTGATATTATGATAGGTGTGGGTAAGACATTTAATTATGTTATGCAAAATGTGACAGCATGATATGGCAGTCACTGCCGTCAAAAACTGCTATATTATGGAAATCTCTTTTTCGACTCGACTGAGATTTGACCTTAAATCCTTTATCATGTAAGCCCGTGATGCTGACCATTAGACCATTGATGACATTTCCTGCCGTTCAAGCAATGGAAACTCAAATTCCATGCTGTACCCAAACACTGTTTTTATTGTTACATTTGGCACAGAATTGGTGCCAAAAATGGCAAAAATTGGTGCCAAAACAGACAAAAATTTTTCATGTTCGAGGAATTGTGGTTTGCATGGAGTGCCGAAACGGTTGAAGTTGGTTTCATATTTGTCTTCCGCGTCTTAGTGGAAATATCCAATAGCGTCGGATGCGGATTTAGAGAGAACTTGGGCAGCGTAAAAAAACTCGCATTTTCTGGAAGCTGTGGAGGTATGTTTGGGCATTGCCAGTTCTAAGAAACGACGTTTTTGTGAAAGTCCCGTAAATTTATGTTTCAATGGCGACAGTCGTCTGCTTTGTGATGTATGTTGTGATGTGTTCTGCTGTTTTTTCTTAGAACTGGAAATGTGGGGTTTCAGTTCGAGTTACCAAAATCTGGCAACTTTTTAGAAAGGGACACTGGGTTAGTCACTTTTGTAACTAGTCGATGTTCCTCCTTCATCTCTTCTTCCGTGGATGGGCGTTCTCTGGGCAGTGGCGTGTACCGAACTAAAAAAAGTCGATTATTCGAAAGTTCGAGTCGGTTTTTCGACTTCGACAGAGTAATAGAGGGTAGGGTACCCTCTATTACTCTGGCCTTATGGAGAATTTCGACAGGGCGACGCCACCATACCCTCTATTACTCTGTCGAAGTCGAAAAACCGACTCGAACTTTCGAATAATCGACTTTTTTTAGTTCGGTACACGCCACTGTCTCTGGGTATTTGTTCTTCATCCACCATCTGTTTAGCCACCACTACGTGCTCGCTGTTTTTCACATTGTTTTCACTTTTTTCTACACTGATAAATACATGGGCAGTAACCATCCATTTCTTGTCTCTTACAAATCTTTTGTTTTTTAAAACGTCTGCCAGCTCCTTCTGTTTGCTCCTGTGCTTTTTGACTTCGTAATTGAGCGCGGATGCGTGGCGAATCACCACATAACGTTTCAAACCACACCGTTTCTGACCGGTTTTCTTTCACTTTCTATGTTTAGGGAAAATAAGTTTGAGAGAATATTACATAAAGCGTAATTAGTGGTATTTCTGGCAAAGCTGTATCGTCATCAACAGGTACTGTGGTCAACTCTCTTCCGATCCTGATGTTAGTTTGGCTCCACAACTGACTACCAAGAAAGTTGCAGAAAGCGACGTTGATCCCATCCAATTACAGAAAATCAAAGACATACTAAAGAAATTACCGACTGATTCTTCCAAATATTCATCGATCAACAATTTATTCCAATGCAATCTCTTTCTTCCGTTGAACTCTCCCTTGAGAGATGAAGTGATTGGAGATGTAATGCCCACAAAACGTCTAGCCAAGCGAGCAGTTGCTTTAAAAGCATCCATCAAGCTCCGCGAACTGAAAGAGCTCAACGACAATCACCTTTTCCCAATGCCACGACTGAATGTGATCGATGACGAATTGTCAACTGAAGATAAAGAAAATTCGTCAGCTCCTCAACTAAACAAGGAAAACATCGCAGTTTACAACCAACGTCTCCCTGGCTGTTTTTCCAATTGCCGCCCTCTTCCTGGACAGCAGTGCTTCGTTAATGCGATTGACTTTACGTTGATCAAGCCTTGCCTTAGAAATTTAAAAATGAAATTTGAATCCCAATTTTATTTTTTAAATTTAGGTTGTGTTGGTGGTCACCTGGTCGGGATGTGGTTCCAGTTTGATAGTGACGGATCCGGTCTGAATTTCCCAGACGCGGATGACGTCGTCGGCATCAACGGGAGCAAACAAGTCGGTGGATTGCGGATGGAAAACTAAGATGTTAGTCAGGTTGGTGTTCTGAGCCGTCGAGCTTTTTAGAAAGTGAAAATTTGCATTAGCTAAGGAGTTTGGATGCGCTGGCGTTTCATTTCCGGGGGTTGGTGGTTCGATTGATTTCGGTAAGATGATGTGTTCCTGACGTTGAAATAACAGCCACACTGTTCTCGTCCTGTCCAGATTCAAAAGACGACCCCGACCGTTGCTGCATCGCTCTCCGGCTCAATCTCTGCCAAAAAAAGATAAAGAATAAGAAAAGAAAAATAAGAAAAGGTAAGTCGTTTTCGTCAGTGAGTCACATCTCAACCGCTCAAAGACTTTGCACGCAGCCACTTGCGTCGTCTGCTACTATCTCTATCTGCCGCCGTGTGTTGGTGATGGCGAGGCCGGCCATCCATCACACGTCTTCGACACTATTACCGTAGCCAATAGTGTATCCAACTAAGAAGAAAGAGGCGACTGATGGCAGTTCACCTCAACAGCAACTTCTTGCTTTACTGTATAACTTATATGCATTGGTGCGACTTCTGGCTGGTCAAGTTGTTGCATTGCTTGTGTGTGCTTGCCGTGTCTGGGTATCTCTGCTGGTGCTGCTGCTCGGCGTGAGTCGGCTTAAAATATTTTTCGAAATGTTTCTGAAATGAAACCAAAAATTATATTAAAATAATTATTGATTCATTCTTTAAGACTTACCTTTAAGTTTTCTTCTAGAAAGACAACGAACTCTTCTTTTCCAATTAGCTGGTGTTCGATTAAAAGTAAAGCTTCTCTGAAGTTATCAATAGTCATCATATCAACCATGGGCAAAGATTTACTAATTGATTCCTCAAAATGATTCGAATGGTGCTTTCGTACATGTAAGGTCATATTAGCACACCTTTGATTTAAATCTGGACAGAGTTGACAAATATTAATGCAATGTTGCTTTCGTTTAGCACGCGTAGATTTTTTCAGATCATAATTTATCACACAATCAAATGGATCACCCAAATTGCCATTTAGCTTGTAAATCTTATCTGATTTTTTTTTTTAATTTAAGCAGTAAACAAAAAAAAATTATTATCATTTACCATGATATCTTAGCATTTCTCTCCTTTTTTCAATCAAATTGTTGTCAATGTTCCGTTGCCATATATATGCATCCATCGATGATGCGACAGAAATTTTTTTAAACATTTCTTTCACATCGGGGATGTGGTGGTATAGTGGATTAGAGCGTCAACGCTTTAGAAAAAAGGCAATGAGGCTCTGGTTTCGAAACCCAGCTGAACCCGTCAAAAACCTGTAGCGTCGCGCCGTGGAGAAAGGCAGCATGCATAACACAGGGATCCTTGATTGCTTTCAAGGATATGACGTTAAACATACGGTGATGTGTTTAATCACATCTTCCAAATTGGAAACGAAACAGCGTCATTAGATCGGGATTGAATTCCTGCGATAGTGCGCTATATAAATTCATACATACATACATACATACATACATCATCATCAGTGCGCTATTCAACAAAAAATATTATTGCATATCCCTTAGGTAACGTTTAATTTATAATAAATACCAAAAAGCGAGCAAGAAAATCATAACGCATTTTTATACCGTAAACAAATTCAATATAATAAGTTTTACTTCCATTTTTAATCAAATATGTCTCGACTTCACTCTTTAGATCTTCTATTTTCATCCAACACTTTGAAATCTAACAAATTAATAATAATTATGTTGAAATAGGCCTCAAAACAAACCCGGATGCAGTAAAAACGCGCTCTCATTTCTCTGCAGCGCCAAAAGGACACGGCGCGCAACCAAAATCTCTCACGTGGGGGGGGGGGGAGATTTAAAATAACCAAGGGAAAAAACATAAAATATAACCCCCATTCACTAAACAAGATGCGTTTAAAGTCAGACACACGTAAATTTGTCATTACTGGAAGGTAACAGCAACGCCATATGCTGTCAATTGCATCAAAAGATATTTTTAAATGTATATAAAATAAAGAAGGGGGGGATTGGGTTTCCATTTTTTTTATCTAGACACGATTTAGCGATTCTCAAAAACAAGGAACACTTGACCCCAAATCACATCGGTAGCCGCCGTAACTTGTAATAAGGGAGGGGGAATAAAAACTATATCAGTTTAAGGCAGCAAGTTGATATTTTATAAATTCCAGGAAATGTAGGCAGTGAAACATGATAAAAAAAACGAAACTGATATTTCACTACATCTAACCGAATTAGCACGCGTTTCATTCTTTAACGCTAGAATACCCGAGTAAATAATTAAGTGAACACTTACCTTGACTTCAATTGATCTTTCACTTTTCCGGTTTTTTAGGTAATCCTCATAACTCATAGGTATTCCAGACACCTTTGTAGAATATGTTTCCAATAACTTATGATCACCAGATGTAGAACAGGACGCCATGTTGGCACCAACACAACTTCAGGCAAGACTAATTACAGTAATTTGGCATAAACACTTGATGAGTCACTGCAGGTACGTCACAGTGGGTGGAAGCGAACACTAAAGTGATCCAACTGGTCAGTAATTTAACACAAGTTGTGTAGCTGCATAAGTAGTGCAGCTGGATGAGCGGGCGTCTCGAGGAAAATGATGGAGCACAAGGTTGGTTGATGGCCCTCTTATGTCATGGAAAAAGGACAGCCTTGGCTGATGTATCTCCTAGAGATGACCACACGATTCTGTGAAGATACTAAAAAAAACGAGAAATTGATCAAATTAAACATAACGCGAATGGGGATTTAATTTGACGCCATAATTTTGCCACAACGTGCTGGTGTTTGATGGCTGCCACTGATGATTTTTACGTCAGTTTGACAGATAACATACCTACATCAGTAGGTATATATATAGTGAAATTATTCACAGCGTGTTTTGAAATTGGATTAAGTGACCCCAGCACCACATTTGCAAGTTCAGACTCTTCTGACGATGGGCTTGGTCTCAACAATAAAAATGGGTAAGAAGCAACCAGCAACATCTTTGAACGAAATGAACCACTTTCTAGAACTTTTGGGATATCATTTAGTATGAACTGGTATAAAGGAGAAAACCAGTCTGAACTGATTCAAAGCGATTTGGGAGAAAAAGGCAATAATTACAGTTGAGTGACCCATTCGGTCAAGCCGTCTAGAGGAACAAAACTACGCTTAAACACTGGGGAAAAGTTTTTACCTATAGAATTTGATGATTTCATCTGATGTAATAGTGGGTGAAAACAATTGGTAATCAAATTTCACTGTCAATAACTCAAAAAAGAACTAGACAAAAACCTCCTCTAAATTCAACACAACTTTATCGGACTTCACAATCTTCTTTTGTCTACTACGGGTAACTCCACGCACAAGCGACCAAGCAAGGCTGACTTGGCCTTGGTCTTGGTCTGATGGGATTCTCGTTGTTTCTCCGACACTGAGATGGCTAAGTGGGGCGAAGGAGATCCATGATGGATAGTTGAAGAGAGGCCAGGTTAATAACAATATATTTGTGTTTTTGTATAAAATTCGATGTATCGTTAATGCTGATTCTTGTTTTGTTTCCCCTTTTTTGTTTCATCAGATGCCACAAATGTCAATAACTGGCACTGGTAAGTATATCTACCGGAACCTGCTTATCTGGCAGCAATTTACTAATTATACCATTGTTTACAGAACAGAGAAGAATGCATCCCAGTGTTATAAAGATAAGATTGATGAACTCTTAAATGGCCTGGAAATAAATGACATAATTGGTAATATTAATTACAATATGTTAAGACTCAAAAGTTTTACATCCCACATTTCATATGTATTACTTTATGTTTATGTTAAACTTTGGTACATACTAACAAATCACCATTTCTAATGCACCACAAGTTTTTTATTATTAACGATGAGCTACTTTGTTCTGGGTCTTACAACTGGACTTCACAAAATGTCACTGGAAACAACGCATCTGTCATAATCACTAATGATCCCTCAAGAGTGTTTAAAAAGTTTGGTTTGGAGTTTATTGGAGTAGCCAAGAAATTTGTGTGTGATTCAAGAATGACATCAAGAGTTTGATAAATAGCCATCTGCCTGAAAACGTTGAACTTTATCCCAAAAAGTGCCGTCAGTCCATCACAAATATTTGGAAGGAGTGGCATTTTTCCATTAATCCAAAGAAAACAAATAACAATATTGAAACTATGCTCTCCGAAAGGTTAATATTTTCTAAATAAGGTTAAATTTGTGTGAGATTAATTTATGCTTTTTGATGTAGGACTGCAAGAAATATGGCATGCTGGCGTTCAAGTTTCCCGAAATATTTAACAGAACTGGCTTGGAGAACGTTGTGCAAATGGACGTGGCTTTCCGTTTTTCCTCTGATTGGAGCTGCTCATCTCGATTTACATAACGAAACTCTATTTCCCATTCGCCGTCGACACGAAACTCGCCATCTTGACGTCAAAAGTCATACCTGCCATTTGCCAATTTCCTGTGGTTACCCGAGCCGGTGAATTTCAAGTCAACTTGTGCGGAGCTGATTCAGTCATCCTTGACCAGAGTCAGCTAGGAAAACTGGAACGATTTCATCAATTCGTCTTCCAGGATGTTCTCTTCTTGTGGAAGCGACAGCTGGATTTTGACTTGCTGGACTATGACTTGTAGTACCTGGTGGTCCCTCTGCAAACGGAAAACGATAAAATTGACTTTCCCCTCGTTGAAAATATGATCAACGCACCAGCAATTAATTGGGAGAAACCGCCCTACGCTGGAGATCATTTTATCTTTGATTCAAGCCGGCTCATCGATTCGGTTATTGTCCCGTCTTTTTATCCGTTCGGAATGGCGTTCCACTGCTGTAACATTCCACTGTCAATGTTTTCGCCATCAGCTTCCAGTGTGCACATAGTTATTTATTTGTTGCCCTATTTTCAATCTGTTTCATCGTCTAAAAATCAGCCTAAATGATGGTAAAAAATAAAGTCAGCAGCTGGAATTTGTAGTCAGACACCGAGAAAAGTTTCGTTCTTTCGGCGGGCAGTGCGATTTCAACTCTGTTTCTTCCTGATCACGTGGTCGATTTTTTCTATGAAAGACGGCCACTGTTTGATGCCGTCCCGCTGCTGCTGCTGTTGCCGCTCGCTCACCAGAAGGTGGGTTGTTTTTATAGCGTGAGACGTCGGCAGAACGTGACCGATCCAGTGGCACAGCTGTGTCGGCTCAGGTTGAACATCCAATTCGTTCCTCGTCACCTGTGCTGGACCCCTACCTGTTAACGTGAGACAATCATAAAACATTTTAAATTTCTCAAGTTACAAACGAATGGACTAAATGAATCATAAACATTCAAAATAATAGCTCCAACCAACATTTCCAGTAAACATTTAGACGGCGACGAATAATGAACGGATATTAAAGACGGTGGTCATTCATTCTTAACAATGGATAGATGTAATGCACTCGTTTAATTTAGAGAGAATAACGATCCAAAATAGTTGGCTAAACTTATCAGGGAACGACTGGAAAGAGAAAATAAATAATAAACTTTTCCCCGCAACAGGCAAATGATCACACTTGTCCTGCATCTATTCCATCAATGATGAGATTAAAGACGCGATTAAGCTTTTGGATTGTTTGCTGAATAGTAGAGAAACCAAGAATCAGTAGACATTTGTACATAATGAAGGTTGACTAGGTTTAACTTAAAAAAAAAGGAAATTCGCCAACAACTTCTGGCGAACGGCTAAACGGGTACATACGAATTTTGGTTAAACAAAAATATCGAAAAAAATTGTTAACGAAAAATCGTCACATAGTTTGAAAAACGTTCTTTACGTTTTGTGGTACAGATCTGGACAGGTTTTTTTACGTTGGAACTGAAATAGTTAAGATCACATCCTTGTAGGCCTACTATAACATTGGATTACTTCAAACAATTATATAAAAAAAAAGTATTCCTAATTTTGATCTTTGTGGGTTTTGACAGAAAACACAAATATTTTAATGATATAGTTTAAAGCGTGAGCAGTCATAGGGTTTAAATTTTTTATGGTTTCAAGTTTACTTTTTAAGTTTTCTTTTCTTACACGGCTGATAAGTTTTAGCTTGTTTGACGCTGATATCTTTCAATTGCACTTTTGATGAGTCATAAAAAAAACATTTACAATACTGATTTTAAAGTTACTTTATATCTTTAAGTCAGCCTACTAATTTTGCAAGAAGTTTATATTGTTTTGCTAAAAATGTTCATTTAAAACGTTGCCTACATGATTTCATAAACAAAGTTTGTTTGGATGTATTCGCAGGTCACAATTTTTTAGCGAGTATGCCATCCATAACTCCACTGGCAATAAAATGCAAGGTTTTAAATTTTACATTATCTAACTGATAATGTTGACTAAAAGAGACTAAGAGAAATGTTCAATGTGTTATAAGACAAACACAGCACACAGCAGATTCTATACCTATTAGTAAAGATAGTTTGATTAGCACGTAAAACTTTGAACATAAGCATTTGCATTGTAATTTATAGCAGTTATCTATACATATAAGTAAAGATAGTTTGGCTAGTACGGAAAACTTTGAACATAAGTAAATTTTTGAAAAAGGTAAGAAATATTTGCAGAAATAATAGTTTACATTTGTTTTTTGGACTAAATTATTTCAATTCTGCACATCCATCATTACATCCTCAATGATTTGATCAATACTGTTCCTGTTGACTACCCTTGGCTTACTTCTCTTCCCTCGTTTGGTTTTATTGGCTTTCTTATGGGGGATTTCACGATTTTTGCTGTATTTCTCCTCCTCCTCTCCTTGGTGTACTTCAATCGTTTGATGGACTTTTGGATGAGAATCATCATTGATTTCACCAAATCCGACTGCCCGTCAGTTATGGGGCTTTCCTGTAGGATTATTGAAGATATTAAAAAAAGAGCTGACATGAATAAATATTACTTACCCCTTTGAATTTAGTTGAGTTATGGAGAATGCAACAAAGAAGCTTGTAGGCAATTGAAGAATCTTTACAGTAGCTTGCATACTTCCAGTCTAATATGTTCAAAATTTCTCTTCATGAGGAAACTTGCGCAAATAAATTTTGTGTGGATATCTGGGCTTCTGCCAAATGTTCCCGAATCAATTCGCCTTCTTCTGTAGACCCATTCATTTTTCAAGTCACCTTCTTGTTTTTGCTTAAAATAATGCTTTTTGCAATTTGACCGCCTGCAACCCATGTTATGATCACTACAGAAAATACATTTCAGTATAGCTTTTTAACTTTTCTACTTCCTTCCATACTACTTACTAGAGCTTTGTTCTTCAAATGTCTTTTCTGAAAATGATTTGAGAAAAGAACTTGGTTGAGTGCCTTCTTTATCCTTGGTCTTCCAGCTCTACGTATGGCAATGGGAAGTGTGCAATCTTCCAGTTGCCTTTGAAATGCTGCAGCAGGATCAGCTCGTGGTAAAGTTAGTACAAGTGGGTTGTTCTGTAGGTTCGGTAATTTCGACGGGATCATTGATATAAAGATCAGATGATGGGATCAGATGATATGAACTCTCTCCTCCGTTAAACTCCAGTTGAGAACTGTCGATATTTTCAACATAGGGATACACATATTTATTTAGAAAACTAGTAATCCAATCTTCAACAAACTTCATTTCAGTTCAACTATGCCTTTTTTCCATGAAAATGTTCAGTTAACATGGCAGAATTAGAATACAATTGGAATATGATGTTACCTTCTACTAATACTGCTGGTTCATCGGATTTTCATCTACTGTTAACATTACGTAACATGTTCACACAACCAAGCATAACAGGTAGAGGAAATCCCTGGGCAGTAGTTCTTAGAGATGCTAACACAGAGTTTAGCTCCGCAAGCGCAGTGCGAGCACTGTTTTTTTGTCTGAATAGCTGCGTTAGTGATGACAGGTTCTCCTCCTGTAGCAGCTGCACTTCTGGAACGGTGTTGACTATTTCGCATCTACGATAGCGGGGTATAGATCCTCCTGTTTTGGACACAGCGTAGAAGGAATGAGAACATTGAAGGCGGTAGTTAGTTGCAAAGCAGCATGTACAGGTAATTTAGTCGCCTGATACCGCAAAGGCACCAGACTTTGAAGTAATTATGTATCGTGTTGACGTTCCCATCTAAACATTTGAACAAATCGCACAAACAATCACATGTATTTTATATCTTATAACGTTACTAAATAAAATACCAGTATGTGGCTTTAAGACGTTGTTGGTTTCTCGGACTGCTTAAGGACCTAATTGAACCCACTAGTTTTTATGTTTTCGCGTAGTAGTTGCAGCAGAGGAGTTAGGTTAGTCGTTGGGAATCTAATTTCAGCCTTTAGAGCCTTTTCGTCCATGTCCTGCCTACGCGTGACCACTACCGTCAAAGCCTCAATCACCACGTAATTTTTTTTCCAATCTTGTTGAGCACTTTTTTAAATTGTAAAGTGGTATCCGTTGATAAAAGATATTGCTAATTTGAAAATTTACAAAATGGAATTTCTGTACCCTTCAATGCGATTGGTGGTGTTTTTATCCAATGTGCACAGTCCTCTTCTGTCCTTGATTGGCCAAGTCCTCCCCCCCCCTTGTCACTGAACCAGAATGTATCAAAGTAGTTGCCTCGATTCCCATCCTCTGTAGAAAATGTAATATTAGAAAGTGTAAACATTTAGGTTAAATACTTTTTACTTAAAACTCACAGATATTCCTGACACTGAATAAAAATGTCGAGGGAGTCAGTATATAAAGCTTCACAGAAAACTTCATATATTTCCTGCTGGAAACAGGGAGATAACCTAAGCTCTTTAGGTGACGATCCAGTGCCCTCAACACGTGAAAATGGAAAAGTAATTGCGTTGTGGGCAGAAACAATAGCTAATAGAGACTAGAGAAGCCTAATTTGAATTTAAGTTGTTATTACTTGTTTCATTAAACTACCCTTAGAGATGAAGCCGTGAAAGGACCAAACCTGGAAATAGGGCTTCCCTACAAGTTTAAAAGTACCATTTACATACCAACGATGGCAAGATTTCAAAATTTGCAGTTGTTTGATGGTGGCGAAAATGAGATGACGTCTGCGTTTTTCTCTTCTTCCAACAGTACAATAAATTGTGTTCCACAGCTGAACTGATAACGTCTATTCTTGTTTTAAATTCGGCCTTAAGCAACGGAACGAGAAGACTTTGTCGGTATATTTTTCTCAAAACTCAGTTTTGTTGGACCGAAATGGCCGTCTCATCCAGGGTCCTTTAACACCCGTTCTGATGCCTAAAATAGGTTAGGTTAGGTTCTGATGAATTTCTTAATCGTGGGTAGTAACATACCTCTTTTTATTTCTTCACATTGTGAACGACATCACAACAAAAAGCGTAGGAAGTGGTGTCAGACATGCCGAGTTCTCTTAGCATTTCTATATCTATCCCTTGTTGTTTGAACAAGCCATGAATATATCCTCGGATTTCTACAATTGCCATACACTGGGTTTTTATTTAGAAAGTCTTCGTATGGATGATGATCAACTGATAAACTGTAGAAACCATTTAGAATTTACCGCCTGTAGTCACAGGGGACGGGCCCAATACGTCAATACCCAGTTTCTGAAATGGTCGTTACACTCGAATTACTTCCTTGTGGTTTTTAGGGGCGTTATTTCTGGTTTTACATAACTTAAATTCCAGCACATAGTTAATCACATGATGCACCATCCATGACCACATTAGTACCACTCTGCAATCCAATTTCCGGTCCTTCTCATCCAAAGATGTACTGCCCATTTTTCTCCAAGGCACGACTCTAGTATTCCCGTTGGTTAACCAAAAAATTGTGTGCGCCCAGCCATCTTTCTTTTCCAACTGAAGATTTTTTTTTGCAATTTTAACACGGTTTCCTGACACTTCCTTGTTCTTCGACTCTTTGTTTCCAAGGTTAAAAAAAAACAGGAATAGAACGTCCTTTATTTCCTTGGTAGTCACCGGGTACCGAGACAGCGCGTCAACTTCTTCATTCAACTCACCGCTTTTGTAAACGATTTGAGGTTTGCAGCTTGCTAGAATACGTTAAAACCAACAAAAAAAGCGCGATGTTCGGTTACCACCTACACCTCTGCTCCCCATGTGTAAATGTAAAACTTCTACTTTGTTTGTGTCAGCAGTCGACAAGCAAAAGTGATTGACCTTACCCCTCTCGCATAATTCTAGACCAATGCCACCCAATCTCATATTCTCAAGCGTCGGGATGGATCTCGAACGGCTTTGCATTGTCTGGATAGGCGAACCGAAAGATTCCCTCAAGCACCTTCGTCAATGCCTGGAAGCACTTATCGGTATCCTCTCCTCAGCTCAGTGGTTCTTTTCCCTCCCGTGAAAGGGCCGTCGTATTCGAAGAGGGTCTGCAAAATTTATTTCCTCTGGTTCGAACTTAGTCATTCGAAGATTGTTTTGTCGAAATCCTGTTCTTGGCGTTTATTTCGCTCTTCTCATCATCCCTACGATTATTACTTCCAGTGAGTCTTCAGTCGCTATTTTTCTCGTGGCACCATTCCGCTGCCTATATAACTGAGATTTAAAGTTGATAGTTTGAGACAATTTTGGAGTTCATACCAAATATGCCATCAAAGAATTTCTACAACGTTTCGAGCTTTAGAAATACCAGATGAAAGGTGCGAGAAAACACATGGTGGTGCCCCAACGATGGAAATGACATTGGAGTCTCAAGGGCCATTATCATAATCGTCAATATGATACTCTGCAAAGAAACCAAGATTTTCTGACTGCTTAAAAATTAAGTAAAATTCTTCTACAATCTACGAAAGAAATGTAAATTGGACGCTCAGTTTTTTCAAAGTTATTCCGTAACAATAAGAAACCAAGGTCAGGTCTGAAACTAAAAACTAACCTGAGCATTTTATGAAAAAGTGGACAATGAATTATTTTCAGACCTGGTCAGGTTTTACTGCAGAGAAAATTGCTCATCAGATTTCCGTGGCCATAGTAGAACAGTCTGGAATACTCATTCAAAATATTATAGTTGCCGTTTTTAATAAAATGTCAATTTTATACCACCTGTACGAGAAGGTAGCCTCCGTATACTACTATGGTTTTTTATTACCCAGGTTCGTTAGATGATCTTTCTTCCAGATAACATGAAGATAGATATTCGTTATCATGGGGATTTGTTGTAAGGTAAATACACTGTTTACCATGACAATTTCTACTTCTCAGTCGTTGGATTTACTTAAATTGGCTGTTGTAGCTATTGCTGGTATGAAATTTTCGTATTAAAAAATCGAATATTTTGTCTATCCAAAATGTATATACTAAGTATGTACGAGATTGAAACATTTGTTACATTTCCCGTATGTATGGAAGAGTTGTTTCTAATATGTACGTATGTGTATCGTACCAGTAAAGGTTGTTTTCAGCTGCATTCATCTAAAGACATTATTTTGACAAGGGAGATGCTATAATGACTTATAAATTAAAACAGATATCATTTGACAGCAGCCATTAGCTCCATGAGCTTTGAAACTGAGAACACGCTGACAATTTTTTTTTATTTAAGTCTCCTGACAATCGCTTGATCTGAGTTGTAATAGACATTCTACTGTTAAAAAACCTACCAGTAGTGTAAGCAATTCTAGTAAAGGTCATATTTATCAAGAAACACCTGTCGTAGTTCTAATCGGCATGCTCCGAGTGAACAACCTGCTAGCGGGACTAGCCACACTAGAAAAAAATTACGTCAATTCAGTCCTACCTCGTTGCAATCCCGGTGTTCTTGCTCCTGTCAAATAACCTGTTTCAAGTGGTTGCTTTGCTAAGGAAAGAGGAAGAAAGGAAGCTCTACCGGTTGGCAAATCTCTTCAATTTCCTTCTATTGAACAACCTATTGCTAGTGGTATCCGACGTACTTCAGTTGCACACGCCATTACGGATTCTTACGACTTAGGAATTATTCTTAGGACTTATTCTGGCAAAAAAACGAACGCCGATAAGGCTGTTATACGCAAACCACACACGAATTCAATAGTACAGATTTATGCTTCGAACTTTCTATAGTTGTTCTGAAATTATTATCCTGAATGTCTGCGGCCATGTTTTACAGTGGCTTATAGATGTGGGCCAATGTAAATAACAAGCTATCGTAAAAAGTACAAATTTCTTGTCTGCGAATTTCTTAAATATATTTAGATTCTTTACATACAGCTTTTACATACAATTACACACAGTATTTCTTATAAATGAAAATACAGACTTTTAAAAATGTTTTCAAAAAAATATATTTAGAGTTACAAGCTTAAATTGCAAAGCGGAAATTTCCATCATAAATGATGTATCATGTATAAATCTGATTGAGAAAAAAAAACATCCAGAACGACCCCAGTTTCCAAAAGCCAAATTATTTTAAAATTAAAAAAAAAAAATGTTATTTTCAATTACAATTAAATATTTTAGTTAGTAATAAGAATTCCTCAAACTATTTACAGAAAAAACTTCTTTTAGCGTGGTACGGGTATGCTACTTTGTCCCATGTCTACTTAAGTCATAATAAAAGCAAACATTTCAGAATCAGTTCTATAAAACAAACAGGAACTCAAAATGTTTGAACTTTTAATGTCTTTAACCTCGGATTTTACTTTTAGAGTCGTCGTAAACGCTGTTTATAGAGTGTTTATGTAGCCAGTTTTTTAAAGGCAAAGTTCCCAAAACAACCAGAGACAATAGTAGGAGGAATATCACGAAGAAAAGGTACCACATCAAGCAATGTTAATGAAAAACATAAAGTGAACCTGCATCCAGACTACCGCAGAAGTAGCGGAGGTGACGTCGGAAAAGAATTTTAAAGAATTTTGAATTTTTCCGACGCCTTGAAATAAACTTGTGCACGCTTGAGTACAAACTCATCAACTTGAAAGAGATAAAAATGCTAAAGTCAAGAATGTCAGAGTCAAGAAATTTTTTATGAAATCTGGTCGGAAGCCAGAAAACTATTTATTTTATTCAAAGGCTAGAGCTGACTAATTATTCATCGTAAACACTCTGAGTTTAATTTGATTTGTAGAGACTATAGCTACTAATATTGAACAAGCTTATTGTGATTTACCATTAAAGACTATTTCAGAAGTGCAGTAGCTAACTTGGAAAGTCTACTGGATGCAGCTAATCGAAAAAATATAGAGTAAGGGAGACCAAGGCAAAATGAAACAGGGGGTTGATTGGGACAGTAGGTTTAGGAGGTGTTTTGTAAGAAAAATTGAAGAAAAAAAGTCCCACTTTCAAATAATAATTACTCGAGCGTAATTAACTTGTTTGTCGCAAACATGGTAATATTCTTGAAGATAAATGAATTACCTATTTTCCTATTGCTTATCCAAAAAATTTTATTTATCCGCTGCTGAGGAAAATTATGTTCCATTTTACCCAGGGGTCTGTTCTATTTGACCATTTAACCTTTTTCTATTTAACTTCTTTTTTGGTTCGATTGCAGGTCGATTGAAAAAAAGCTTAGTTATAATTTCTTTTATTTCTCGTTTATTTTTAAATATTAAAATTAAAAAAATCAGTGAGTGGGTAGCCAAGATGAAGCTTTATAAAACAGAACAAACAAAAATATTAAAATTTATTTTTTTTGTCTGAAATCATAAGGAATACGTCAGACAAAAGAATGTTCCATTTCACCCCGCTCTCCCCTATTTTGTTAATTGAATTTTTAGTATCAATGCTCATAGAATATTTTGATTGACTTAATTTTGAAATTCTAGAAAAAGGAGTTCATTGAAAATTTTTATCGGCCGTTTGATCTGAGTAAAGCCAACATTTTGAAAATGATGCTGAATACTACCTGATACTGCGGTTTCTTCCAGATATTGACTTATGTGATGTGATAATAGGTAAGTTTCATTTAATTTAATTACATATAAGAAGTCAAATTTGTTATTTATCCCAAAACCATCACCTTTTTGTTTTTCCATGGAAAGTACAGAAGTGGAAAATGTCTTTAAAAAGTGGTTGGCAAAGAAATCCAAATAAGAATTGTATAAAAAAGTAGCATCTCTCCTGATAATAGGAAAAGGTTTAATTTTTTTCTACGAAATCTCTAATAAAAAAAGTAAATAAAAGTAAGTAACATAAAAAATTTGACTAGATTTTACGTCCTGATTTCTGTCATAAGCAACGTTTCGACTTTTAATTAGAATCTCATACTTGAGCGTGGATCAGGTAAAACATGATGAAAATAGCAAATAATCAAAACAGCAGGACAAAAATTTCTTGCAATTTTTTTCGGTATTAATGCACATTAAACTATATTAGCGATGTTCTTACAAATTTTATAAGAAAAAAAACAAATCCTGTATAACATTTATGTGATATTTGATTGCACCTTCACTCAGTGCTTCCAGAGGTGCACCGACTGATTGTGGAAGCAAATTAAAAATGGGACGAGCGGCAGCTTCCTCTGCAAAAAAAAACATCATTTTTCATCTTACTATGCCTATAGCTCAATCAGCGCACATTATCAAGAATGCAGAAGAGCCGGACGGGATTGGACCCTGGCGTCATGCGTGTTATTCTATAAATTTTCCGATCACTTGTTTTTGCAACGTTTTATTGATGGTTGTATTAGTTTACTATGATTATTTGTTGAGAATATACAAGGTAATTCGAGTAACATGATGCATCTTTATTAACTAATACAGGGTACAAAGTCCCAATCTGTGGAACATACATAAGTTACACATTTTTACATTAAGAAAAATCACTAGAATCGAATAAAGCACAATATGGGTGTTTGCAGTTTACAAATAATTATTTTGAAAAAAAAAGAAAAACAAAAGTTTTAGCTGGACAAGTGACTATGGCGTCGTTACCAATTGACAGGCAGAGAGAGAGAAAGAGGGGTTGGCTAAACAGCAACCACAAGTGAGGAACTTTCACAAGATTCTAGGCCGGTGGGTAGTGACAGATCCATCTAGCGGTGTGAGTTTGCAGCCCAAAAACAACATTATTGTTTCGAATTAATTATATTCACCTCGCAGTTTCGCGAGTCAATTGTTTCGAAGTCCGCCATTGTTGTTGGTTGTTTTGGTTGTCTGTATTGGCTGAAAGTGTTTTCCAATACAAAGTGGATTTTGTGAATCAGTGTGTTATTTATTTGTTATTTTTTTTTTGTCAGTTAATTGCTACGTATCTTGGTTAGTATGTGAAGCAATTTGTGTCTCCAGATCACTTTTACATTTTCGCGACCGATTCTTCAGAAAATTGGCCCGAGGGAAGAAAGGGGAGAAGAGGAAAGTATGGCTCTCCCCTTTTTTCATACTTTCCTTTTCTTCCTTTTCTTTCCTCGGGCTCTTTTTCACAAAAAAAACATGTTTCGAATGTTTTGGTTTTAAAAAAGGGCCGTAAATTTTTCTTAAAGTGGCAAGAATTGGAAAGTTCTTAGAATAAATTAACATAGACTTTTACAATTTTTCTTCTTCGCCATAATCAACGGTTTCCAAGAAAAATCTCTTCTTGTTGCAAAATTCCAAACATTTCACGATTATAACTGGTTTGTTTCTGTTTGTGTTGAATTAATGAAGGGAATCAGAGTTGTCTGGGGGGCTTTCGTTTCGAAACAGAAATTCCTTCCTAAAACTTGCTTCTGTTGTCATCTTATTTAACGTGGAATGAACAAAGGCACGGGTAATGCAAAATCTTATTTCTGTTCTCATTTCCTCATCAATATCATCTGGGGCATAATCATGACTTACTAAAATTTTCCGCAATGGTATCCAGTTTTTGGTGAGGAAGATTGGTTGGTTGAATTGCAATCCTTTGTTGGTTACTTTGGTCTTCTATACTTTTTGTCACACCACTTGAGATGATGGCGATAACTTGTTGGTACAACCATTTTGAGTACACTCCACAATGCTAGTGCTACGGTTCAACGTGTTAATTACATGGATTTTACTAATGTGTTTTGTTAAGGCACAATAATTGCCAGGCACAACAAATTTACAGTTGAACAAGTCCCGCTGGAAATCTACGGGATCCGCCGGTTTTTACCGCATTCTTCTACCATGGACTAGCCAAAATATTGTCCCACTCATAATGTCGTTCCTGAAATTCAAAGGTTGAGAGGGGTGCAGTTCTTACGTTATTAAATGCAAACCCACGAGGTCGTCTTATTTTGTATTTTAAATAGAAGCCTTTGGTAATAACAAACATCAGTAACCAAAAGGAAAATAGCCAGACTAGTGAAGCGTTAGTTGAAAATGGAAGTCGTCATTATCGCCAAATGATTTTCGGCTTTTTTTTTATTTCGTCTTAGGCAAATATCTCTTAAAAAACTTGATCCTAGTCCACGATTTTTTGTTAATAAAATTTAAATTATATCCTAGTCCACGATTTTTCTTGTTAAACAAGATCACCATACGAAAGCCGTGAATATCTACGGTATCCTTGGTGTGTTCCAACAATAGATAAAACTAGCTAACAGCAGTCTCAATGTGATCCACACAAACAACATAAATAATAAAATGTTTTAAACCTTGCAACTTGCACCTTGCGCAGAAATTATTGTGCGATTATTATCGCTTAAATTATCCTATCTTTATCGAACTTTTCGACGTTAAAGAAGAAGATGATTTAAGGTAGGTCTGATTGCTAGAAATACAGTTTAGTTTTCAATTTTAAAAATTTTTTTGTTAATGGCTTTGTTTAAAACAGATATTATACGTCCTTGAATTGGCCGCCGGGTAAACTCAATGACTGTTGCCAAGACAAATATAAAGGAGCAATACAAATTGATTTTGAAGGACTGTTACAGATTGCCAATAATGTTTACATTACATTCAAAGTCAGAACTTTGTCCACCGTGACATAAAACCTTCGAACGTTCTCATTTCTAAAAAAAGAACCCATTAAGCTAACGATCGCAGCTTTCGGTTTGTGTAAGGTGACAACTTATAGGGGGAAATTTTCCATTAGATCTGGAAATAAAGAAAACAAAGGCTGGATGGTTCATTCATAAAATTGAAAAATCCCACGAAATCCACTAATTATCCTAAAAACCAACCAAAAACCAGTCTTCATAACACCTCCCATGATCCTCTCGAAAGCCAAGAGGGAATAACTGAAAAAAGGTGTTTAAAAGAAAAAAAAGTATGAATTTCTCCAACCACGAACGAAAAGAAAAGAGAACAGCCGAATTTTGCTTTTGCTTTATTTCGTGTAATTTCCCTGCCATACTACATTTTCGTTTAAATCATAGGCGTTCATGGCTAAACTATTTTTCGCACAATTTCGTAAACTAATAGTAAATGAGTGGAATGCAGCATTAATAGGACAGAACACCAATTGTCAATGTCAGTAGAAATAGTCTTTCCACAATTGTCTACTACTTTGGTCCTCTGAAGGCTGCAGCTGTTCCCTTGTTGTTGACAAGATTGTTTTTGCTGATATGTGTAAATGCCTTGTCTTCCATCCTTAATATTGAATGTTGGAGTTAATTCTTCCATGATGGGAGAGACAAAAACCAAATGCAGAATCAACACTAAAGAAGTATAAAATGTCTTATTAAAAATTAGTGAAGCTTTCTCCCCAGGTAGAAATTTGAAGCGTGTTGGATTCTTCTAGGGGATGTGGGGTGTAGTGGACTAGAGCACGTCAGAGCACGAGAGAACGTCAAAAGCTTCTAGATTGACTATTTTTCTTATTTGACGGAGAAGGGGGACATAAACAAATAAGAAAGAGTCTTATTAATCAACGTTAAATGTGCCGTAGAGGATTGGGTTCGTGACACTTTCGGCGAACATGAGCCACATGGCGAAGACGCCAAAGCCAATGGAGGCGTCCAGTTCCTCAATCCGCCAAGATAGCGGATCATTTCTAGCAGGGCCAGTATCAAGATGTGAAGGGTTTCACGTCAGCAAGAAGGCGGCCACCATCATAACAATCGTCGGCATTCCTTCAATAAATAAAACAAACAAACAACCCGGCATGTGAGCATTTTTTGATATTTTTTTTGTGGGGGGGGAGGGCTAGTGTCCTTTACCGCTCCGATAGTGGCCTTTACCCCCCCCCCCCCCCTTTGGGTGAACGAACTATGGGGGGGGGGCTACTGCAAGTACAAGTAAACCACCCTCCAGATTTCATGGGGGGGATACAATCAAGGGGGGACTTATATCTGGGGGGCCATCTCGGGGTGGCTACTATCCGGGGAGAGCTGAGGGATAGAGTAGGGAGGTGTCATGTCGCACTCCCAAAAATTCCTTACAGAATTGGGAAATATTGCGGCAAAAAAGTCAAATATTCCTATATTTTTCTTATTATTTTCTTGCTCCCCATTTTTCCCGATTTCCTTACTTTTGTGGGACTGCAAAAGTCCTTAAATTTCTTAATTTTATAATTTTTCCGTTTTCTCGGCTTTTTCCCGACGGATGCAACTCCTCGGCAGTGGACTTAACATTTCCATACGGCAGGGCCCGTGGGTGTAATTTCATCAAATCCTGGTGAAATTTTATAGAAAAATAATTATTATGATCTGGAAATTTACATCTAATTCCCCATTTTTATTACATAGGCAATGTATCGGTTTGCAATGAATTTAGGCCTCAAAACAGTTACAATGAGCTGAACGACATTATAAAAAAATAGTACGGATGATGTCATGAACTTTGTTACACCCATTACAGGCATCGCAAGGATTAGCTGTAAGTTAAGTTAAGTAAAGCCGTAAAGGAGCAAGGCAGGCTTGAAATTCAATTACATGGATTCGATGTAGATATCGTTGAGGCTGTAGAGGAATTCTTGAATTATGTTCAGTGGTTTTAGTTTAATCGTGTATAGAGCGTTCATTTGAAGAGGGTTCTTCATCATCTTCATCGAAGTAACTTTGAAAGTAAATGTAAAATAAATTGATGGGATTTCAAATGTCCATGCATATTAGCTTACTCGTCTTCTGTTTTTGACCTATTGGTGGATGTGTAACGTTCAGGCCAGTGACGTTCAGGCCAGCGACATTCAGACCAGTCCCAGGCCACTGGCCTGAACGGGAGACATTCATGCCAGTGCCAGGGGACTTTCAGGCCAGTAAAAAAATTATTTTGAATGTGATGCATGAAAGAATGAATGAATACACAGGCTATGAATAAAAAAATGCATAATTTTTTGCTCGTGCGAGATGTTCAGGAAAATGCGAGATGTTCAAGGGTCGTGCAAGATGTTCAAGGCTCGTGCAAGATGTTCACGTGTCAAAGTCTGACAACTTAGCAACTTATTACCCGCCACAGTCAGTTTGTCTTAAAACACTGTTAAGTGCACTTCATTCAAAATTTTCGCAAGTTTTCTTCTATTAAGTCATGTCCGCCGTATCTTGGTTTTGCTCTAAGTGCAAAAAAGAATTTGCTTCTGCCAGAAATCCCAAACCTGTTGCTTGTTGTGATTGCAACAGGTTGGTCAATCGTTCTTGTTTGCCTTCGAGGCTAACTCCTGCCGAATACGTTCGGATGAAAAAAAAAACAATGAAGTATTTGACTTCAAGTGTCACGAACAAGCCTACCAGAAATCTTCCGAAAAATACCAGAAAGCTTTGTTTTTACTAGCTATCCAACTCCACAAATGCAAGTCTATGAAATGAGCCGAGGGAAACGATGCAGGTTATCCAACTTGCCAGTTGAAGAAAAAGAAGAAAGAAAACGGACAAAAGAAAGAAGAAGGAAAGAAAGAGAAGGGAAGAAAAGAAAAGAAGAAAGAAAAGAGAAAAGACACAAGTCACCCAACATGATGGCTTTGACTTTTAAAAAGGAGTATTCCAGTACTGAACGGAAACACGATGAAGGTCACTTATTGGAAGAAAATTAAAGGATTCACATTTTCTTGTTGCGATTGCAACAGGTTGGTCCATCGTTCTTGTTTGCCTTCGAGGCTAACTCCTGCCGAATACGTTCAGATGAAAAAAAACAATGAAGTATTTGACTTCAAGTGTCACGTTTGCTTTGTGGCAACACAGGTTTGTGTTGTTGGCCGCAAACGGAAAACAAAAAAGAAAGTTGACGCACAGCTAACTGAGCCTTCGGCCAAAAGGGTTCGTCCAGAGCAAGAGCCAACCCAACAACAGCGATCTCCTCGTGAAGCATATACTAGGCCTAGCGCAATTGTACTGAGTTCACGCACGGAAACTCGTTTTGTTGTCGCCAGTTCAACGCCAATGGATCTTTCCCCTACGCTCCAACACAACTGACAGTTTCACCGATCGATCTACCGCAGTCCAATGGCGTTTCAGTTAGGGTATTCTTCAACATCGTCATCACCCCTTCGGATCATGAACAACTTGCTGAATGGAGTTCTAGGTATGATATCCCGGATCCTATCCGGGAAGATACAGTGAAACTCCCAGTTTCCCAAACTGTACGGTTAGTTCCATACGAGACGTGGATGACGAACAGTACAACTGGCATGTTTTGAATTCAGCATTAAGGAATTATGTCAATTTTAAACATAATAATTTAAAAAAAAATTAACAATTTTTATGTTAATTTTTAGGAGAAAGAAGACTACTGAAGAAGGCTATGCAAGTAACAAGCAAACACAAGCTCAAAAAGAATTGAACAGCAACTTATTGCGTAAGAAGGCCATGGTCACATCACACAAAAGTAACCGTCTCTTACTCTCTTCTGACATCGTTTCATGTCAGGCTAAATTTTCATGCAAAATTCGCATCACCCAAAATGGTGCTTGATATGGTTTCTACTTTCTAGTCGGCTAAATAAACATCTCGGTCTCTATATTGAATATTTCAATAGTTCTCAGCTAAAGCTAAGGCTAGGACTTAGTGAGATTCATTTCATACCTAAAGCACCTTTCAAATTAACTCCCCTAAACTAGACTTTGATTTCTCTTCATACTTCCATTTTCGATATAATCAATCTGTTTTTCAGTCACACCCACTCCTGCCCACTCGTTCCTGAGTAAAATTTACTGTATATTTTCCTTGCAGGTGAAGTTCCACTGAACAGTCACGTTCTAAAGCAGAGCACTTTAGATGAATTAGATGCTGAAAAAGAAAGGGTTGCCAGTAAGGAGGCAAAAGAAAGGCAGCTAGCCCCAGAGCTAAGGAGATGGGAAACATGATAGGGAATGCCACCGTGACACTTTTCAGGGCGCCATCTAGCGGCTAATGCCCTCCCTTCATCATTAGCAGCCGAATTCCCAGTAATAGGGTTGGTGCATGAATAAGGGATTCGTTTTAAAAATATATGATTAGAATCAGTTTTTCAAGCTGATTCTCATGAAATTTTTCTTTAATTTTTAAATAATAATTCCCCCCCCCTAATCTCACTTCAAAGTTGAGATTAGCTCCCCCCCATTTTAAAACGGACCACACGCCATATTTGTTGGGCGGTCCTTAAAATGTGATGAATTTTGCTCTTTTTCCCCCTTTTCACCCTTTTTCGTGCTGCCTCTTTTGCCCTTAAGGCCGAAAGGTGAAAGACGAAAAGGGTGAAAAGGGTGGAAATTCGGAAGCGTCGGCCAGCGTCCAGCAGCAGCCGAAAAAGTGGCCACAAGCCGGCGAGACCAACCACCAGACATAGCCTGGTCGACATTGGGAGACAAGGGAGAAAGTACGACGTCGTCCTGCTATTAATAAAAATAAGAAAAAACAATGTCCATCATCGATATTTCATTCTATATATACAATCAATTATATCGATGGCTGTGCGGTGCTATGCCCGGTAACAAGAATTTACGGCCGACAAGGGGGGAGAATTAGAGCGGCCAATTGAGGCCAACGTGCACTATATACAATTTGATTTTGTCCTTGGTCTGTGAAACGAAGAAAGAAGAAGAAGAAGAAGACACAATAGGGACCGTAAATTGACAAGTCTTTGAACTGTGAAGTAGGACGCACGGAAATCGCGCAGGGCTATATCTTCTTCGTGATTGCAAAAGAGCACAAAAGATATAACCCGAAATGAAACCAAATTATGTTACTCAGTTCCTATGGATATAAAGGTAATCGAGAGAGAAAAAAAGAAAACTCTGGATCTTTGATCCTTAAGTGTATATTTACACACACCCATTTCGAATGACGTGGCAAAACCCAGTCGAGCGTGTGTGGTAGATATAAATAAGTACGTCTATAAATTAGCGATCTGTACGGGTGGTGTGTGTGTGTGTGTCCTATACAAGCAGGATGTGGGTTAATTTGACACACTAACAAGACCGGCCCGGCCCGGCCCGGCAGAGATAAACCAAACAGGAAAAGGCAGCGCAAAAGACCGCGCATCTCGCGGCCGGGTACATCAAGTCAACAAACCTAACCTACTTTCTCTCTAATTCTATATGCCATCCCAAACTCTCCTTACATATTTTTTTTTCTTATTCCCCCCCCCCCCCCCCCCCAAATTCGCCTCGGTTGTTCATCACGCCGGAAAGAAATTGGTGATGTGGCCCGCGTGATGTCCGATTATTGACTGCCAATGACTATTAAGTGGTCCAGCCAAACAACTTGTCAATGCCAAGGCCGGAAATTAGAACTTATTAGAACCGGTTCTACCGTATAATCGACCGAAAGGCAACTTTATATCTGATTCTAAAAACAAAAACTATTTACAATTTCCTTTTTTAACAGAAGAAGAAGAATCGAGGGTGGAAATGGGAGCACATTGCGCAACTTATTTTTCTACCGACAATTTCTCAAACCCCCTTCCGCCGGAGGGATTCAAGTATAATTATCGTATATGACCGTATATACACGTGCATTATACGTATACAATCAAAATTCCAATTAGATGAAGAGAAATCAAAATCAATCTTTACCTTTGGGAAGACGCGGCTATTTTTTGCGACATTTCTCGGCGTTAACTGACTGAATGGCCGCCACGGAGCCGAACAAAATTTTGGCCGTTACCTGTGTCGATCGAATGATTAACAGAATAAGTAAAATATAATTGAATTGAAAGAATTTTTTTTCTTGGTTGCAAAAATACCTGTACGCGACCGACGTCCGGATAACCGGAGGATGAGCAGCACGAGTGATTGTAGCTGGTGAACTGCTGCTGCTTGGACTGCTGCTGGTAGTGGTTGTTGGCGCTTCCGTTGTTGTTATTATTGTTGACGGCGCTGCTACTGCCAGTTCCAAACTGAGAGGCAACTAGTCCGCGTCCGTCTTTTTTATACAAGCTGTATATTTTCTGTGGTCTGGTCTTCAACTAAAATTAAGTTCAAGATTCTTTGTATCAAAACAAAGAAATTTGAACTTAAGTGTAGCTCTTTTTTCAAATTTTTTAGGGGGGGGGCAGCTGTTGTCATTTTCATTTTCACGTCATTTTCAAGGGGGGTCAGACATTTGTGACGAATAGTGACGAGGGGGAGGGGGTCTAAAATGGTAAAAAAAATGTTTGACGTCATTTATGGACGGCCCCATGCCATGTTATTAACAAGTTAGCCACAGAAGAATTAGTTTAAGTAAGGTGTTGAATGTTGTTGAAGAAATGGTTTAAAGAACGAAGAAAGAAATAGCAGATTTTTGTGTTTATGATGGATGCCATTTTTTAAGACATCCTTTTTTGGATGTCTTTAGTAAACCCAGACATTGGATTTACTTATTTATAATTGTTTTCTTTCTACGGAAAAAATAGACTCGACTTTAATAGCTTTTATATATTTTTTATATTAATATTGATTACTGAAGACGTGACGGGGTAGTCAGTGTTAACACTGCCTCATAACAGCCCTCTCGGCTCAGCATGCACCAAGAACGCAACCCATAACATTATTAGGTTGGCCCTATTTCTCGAAAAAACCTTCAAACGTACACATAACAAACATAAATGAACACTGCACAATGACATCTGAGCATAAATATATAATGTTATAAAAATCAAAATAAAATGATCTTTTTAAAATAGAGATTTAAAATGCTGGACAAATTAAGTTATGAAAATAGATTCATGTAAATTCTGTACATCTGATATAGGGGAGACCGGAGACCCAACTCAGTGTCGCCGTGATCCAACTCAATTTATTATTGAAATCAAAATCAAACTAAAAAAATTATCGATCGATCAAATCATTTGAAGAACATTTTAAGTGTAATCAAACTAAAAAAGTTGATCATACTTAATTCTATAATCAAAATACCCCGTTCTACACCATCTACTTATAAAAGTAGATTTCCCCCAAATATGAGTCATCAACTCTCGACGATTCTCAGCAGTTTTTTTACCGCTAGATGACCAAAAAATAAAACGTTTGTTTGATCACAACGATGATTTTGATCAAACTCAAGCTCATTTTGTGAGTTGAGTCAATTGCACAATGATTAGCGAGCCCTTCTACCATTGCTAAGAATAGAGGGTTCAAACCCCGTATCTAACCATTTATTATTTATTTAAAACCGCTAACTTTGCCGATGCAAGTGGCTGCGTAGAGTGCCAGTGGGAGTGGGGGATACGGAGGGGCACTCTTGCGATGTCGAGTCACACTGAATCCTCACACGAGGCAACGTTGCCAAGTGAGAATATCTATTTTGTATGCGTTTTTTTATATGTTTTTGGCAACACTGTATGATGAGAGAGCCCATCAGAATGCTGGAAAACTGGCACGAACTCCCACTGCAGGGTCGGAGTCTACCGTTGAGACCAGACTGCTCGTCTCTATGGGTGTAGTCGATTTAATCACGATGGCGTGTCAATTCGTTTTTGAGGGAAACGAATCAAATTTTGTGTGAGTGGCTTCATGGCCAACATTCGAATCAAGTAGACGATGATGTTCAAGTAGCAAATCGATCTTAAACTGGACAGGCACGATTGGGTGGCAGTTAAATGGCGCCTGTGCTGATCTTGTCCCGTCACCCAGTCAGTCAGTTTGGTGGTGAAAAACGACACGACGGTCGGCAGGACGAATTGCTTCCAAAAAATGGATCCCTGATCCGCATCACCTTCTCCGTACAAGTGGAGCCAACGGTTCGGACGAATCCATCGATGGATTGGCCAACCTTCTATAAGGCGACCAAATTCGCATCCCGGATTGCTGACTGCAATGCCGCTCAGACTCAAGCTCTCATAACCAGCAACGTTATTCTTCCTTTGGAGGACGTTCTGAGCCAAGACGACTTCAAACGCCAAAAGGAAACAGCTTGGGTTATCAGCAACATTACTTTGGGTAATTTATTTCAGTTTGCATGTTGCACATCTTGGACAAAGTAGAAGTGACGCAGCGCAATAATGTGGCCTCACAAGCGTTGCTGAGAGTCTCATTGTCGTTCTTGTGTATAAGACCTACATGATTAATATTCATGTAAGAAAAAAGGCTACATCGAAAAAAAACTACCGCACATATACCACTAACTATGTCCTCCATGCGCATGTTGGCTGCAGCCATAAGATTCTTCACTTCAGTTGGCATTTTGAGAGTATTTTTAAACTCCATCTGTGTAAAGTGTCAATGCAAGAGAAATATTGAGACATGGAACAAAACAACGAAGAGAAAAAAATTTCCTTGACAAGTGCAAAATTTAAAATTCAGAGAGAGAAACGTTACCTGTTGCCTGTGGGACTTGTGAGTTCCTTCTGCAGGAGGACACCGCCTCGCTAACGCTTGCATGACTCTGTGTTACCTCACCGTAACGAACGATGTCGTCCAAGAAGTTGTTGACGCCGGAGTCGTCCCTCGGCTCGTCTTTTTGTTGGAAAACAATGACGAATTTGTCACCTCTTCAGCTCTGAGGACAATCGGCAACATCGTAACAGGCATTCAATGGCAACCATGGTTGCTGGCGCCTATCCTTTACGGGGTGGAGCGGACATCAGAAGTTTATAAATCGTATAGGTCAAGGCAAGAGCGCCCACGTCTTCCAAGCAGGTCGCGGCTTTTTCAAATGGATCCAGTCGATGTCGGAGCCGGGCGGAGCGTGTCGCATGTTCCACTGAGACTGCCGGAAGTCTTGATCTTTTTCTTCCAGCAGCACTATTCCGCGTTTCCAGAACAATCGCGTTTGATATTTTTTGGATTGCAATTTTTGCCGCTTTGGCATCAGCTTGACTGTCGAAACGAATGAAAAAAGTGCCAGTGAATTCCAAATTATTCTGGATGATGGTTTCCATTTTTGTCCATAGAATTTCTTCTTTTCGGTTGTAATATGTGGCAGCGTTCTTTGTTGTTCTTGCCATTGTTCCGATGTTGTATCCACTCTGGTCCGTGCATGACAATGTCGACTATCTCTCCATCACTCGACTATCAGTCCCAAAATTTCCACTTTGGACGTTGAATTGTCTCCAGCTAGGACAGATGCCGCTGGATATTTCTTATGCCATTCAATTGATCGACGACGGGAAAAAGCTTGCTGAGATCGAACGCCGAGACAATTCCATTTCGTCCAGCAATTCCCTTCAGATGGAATTGGCATTTCAGATATTCAAAGAGAGAGTCGCTCGTGGTATTTTCTCCCAGTCCAGAAATCATCAGCCACTCGCGAATCCAGACGTTGGAGGAGCTGTTGACGGCGTGACTGGCCAGTGATCTGATCGAGCGTTCTTGTCCGTGTTGTTTCATCAGCCAAACCAAAGTGACGAGGATGGGATGGTGAAGCAAAAGGCGCCGTGAGTTCCGTTCACTCCGACGTTGTTAAGTCCTGTGGATCGAAGGGTTTTATGCGGAGATTCCGAATTTGTCGCCACGCATGTGCATAACAATCAAGAAGATTCCGAGGGCCATCCGGAGGACCTCGACTTGGGTCAGCAGGAACTGAAACCAGAGGAAAGTGGCCTTATCCTTTCCAACCACTTCTTCGTCGATTTTCAGACTCAACCAACCGGCCAAGCTGGTGGCAGTTCGGTTCCCGTTAATAGTCGATCCTGGATGTTGGCCAACAAAACGTGCCGAGAGAAATTTCCATTTGAAGAACCGGCGGAGGATAAGCAGGCCGGCGAAAGAAAGGATTAAATGATAAACCAGTAAAGAGCGTTGAAAGCGATTCCTCCTTCCCAAACGATCCATTCTTCAACCCATTCGATGTCGACGGAAACGTCGTTGGCGTCTGGCTGGGTTCAGTTTGATGTATCAAATTCCAGCTCGGCGGTGACAGAATTATTCGTCTGATCCTTCATTTGCGGGTATTCTGTGCTTGCAGTTTGTCCGACTCATTTTATCGTTTCATACTAATTATTTTCGCATGATATTCTAAATTGCATTTTATCAAAAATAGTACAAATAAGCAATTAATATTTTTATGGATTATTTAACTAAGCTATAATAATTAGACGGAAGAGTCTATTGACATGATGTTATCTCGATCATGCCTTTCCCATCCGATCATAACATCATCCAGATGGCGTTGTCGTGTGTTGGCATTGGTTTTGAGTCAGTCTCAGTCTTTTTGTGTGCTTTGCAGAGTTTTTGTCGAGTATTGTGGTGTGTTTTGCATTTTTTGTTCCACCGTGTGTTGTGCACCTGATTGATACCTCATACTTGGGTTTTTCTGTCATCTTAATACTTTTCTGATGTGACATGTCACCAGCCGTGCTAAGGTACACTAGAGAAGAGATTCTTTCCTGTCGCCCGAGGCTTAAAGGCGAGCTGTCTGCAGAGCCCGATCCCAATCTTGTTGCTTGTGATATAGTGCGATCTTGCTTGATAAACAGTTCGAGTAAGAAGGATTTTAGCCCAACCATTACCACCGAACCTAAGCTTTTCCTCTTGAACGCACAATCGCTCAAATCGAAAAGTGAAGTTGTTACGGAGCTACTATGCAGCAGGAGACCGGATCTGCTGTGTGAAACCGAATCCTGGCTCACTCCACTGAATGGCGATCACCTTATTGCGTTCATCTGCCCACCAGGTTACTCGGGCCTTCATGAATCAAGGAGCATCAAGAAGGGAGGCGGCGTGGCGGTGATTTTCAGGTCGTCTCTCGCTATTCAACGAGTGTTCGACATACCGGCGTGTGATTCTTTCGAGTTTCTGAACCTGTCCATCGTGTATCGACCACGTCGCGTTCGTCTGTTGGTGGTTTATTGCTCCCCTGCGTATTCGGCGACGGTTTTCATGACTGAGTTCCAGGCGGTACTCGAGATTTTATCCACCCTGCCAGAGAAGGTCATCATAGTGGGTGACTTCAATATCCATGTTGATGTACTCTCTGACAAGCTAGCTGTCACTTTTCTTGAACTAATTGAGACGTTTGAGCAAGAAGAAGAAAACGACTGACCAAGGCCATAATTTGGATCTCGTCCTTGCTAGGCAACTTGACGATGAGTTTGTGCGAAGCGTCCAAGTGGGCGATTTTGTTAGCGACCATCGACTAGTTTCTTGTACTATGCAGGCCCTATCTCCGGATTGGCTGGTATGCGAGGTACAAACTCGGCCGTTAAAGTCGATTGATCCCGACGCTTTCCTGGCTGACATTCGTTAACTGTCTCTGCTTGTCTCTCCCTCTGACTCGTTGGATGGTCTTGTGCAGCAGTACAATGACGGCCTTCGTTCAGTGCTAGATAAGCATGCACCTCTGCGCCTGAAGAAAGTTGTGCTTAGGCCTAATGTTCCTTGGTGGAGCAACGAAATAAACCGAGAAAAGAGGAAAGTGAGGAAAGCAGAACGTGTTTGGAGGAGGAGGAAACTGGCAGTTTTCTTCGAGATCTACATCGCTCGGCTGGCAGACTTTTCCACTTTCTTGCAGCGGATCAAGACCAAATTTTTCTGCGGCAAGGTTGCTGAGCTGAAGAGAAATCGGCAGTCTCTTCATCAACTCATTGAAGGGTCATTAGACTGCAAGAGGCGTGCGCCTGTTCTGCCCAGCCAACTCGACAGTAAAAGCCTTAGTGCGGAGTTCAGCAACTTCTTCTCTTCAAAGGTGAACAAGACTCGCTCTGCTCTTGATTTGGCTAACGGCTCTCTTCTTCTTCCTGGCTCTCCATCTACGCCTACTTCACGAAGCTCAAATTGACACCCCTCCCCTGGGGTTGTTTCAACTCCAGCTGGACGGCGTAGGCGTGTTTTGGTATGGCGTGCAACGACTGGTGCGTCGCCAACAGTCTCGACACCCTCAGCTCGGCGTCTCTTCTCTAGTCGATCAGATTTCAATGTGCTGCGCGACTTCAAACATTTGTCTCCAGACGATGTGACCCGGCTTGCTAAATTTTCTCCGTCAAGCTCGTGTCAGCTCGACCCAATACCGACATTTCTCTTGAAGAAATACCTCCAGCCACTGGCTCCGTCAATCGCCAATATCATCAACAATTCTCTTTCTTCGGGATCTTTTCCTGCGGCGCTTAAACATGCCTTGGTCAAACAGCTCTTGAAGAAAGCAGATATGGACAAAGAAGTTTTCGCTAACTACCGCCCAGTCAGTAACACACCCTTTCTCTCAAAGTTAATTGAGAGAGCGGTGGCGTGGCAACTTCTCGGTCAAGTGAATGACATTTTGCCGGAGCGTCAGTCAGCCTATAGGCCTAACTTTTCAACCGAAACATCCCTGCTGTGTTTATTTGATGACCTACTTACGGGCGTCGGATGTCAGTGACGGGACGGCTTTGCTTTTTCTCGACTTAAGTGCAGCGTTTGATACGATTGACCATCGAGTTCTTCTTGATCGCCTCTCTGGTAGTGGCATCCGTGGTGCCGCTCTTGGATGGTTTGGCTCATATCTTAGTGATCGATCCCAATCTGTCATCGTCGATTTTGTAACATCCGATCCAATGGTACTGGAGTGCGGTGTTCCTCAAGGGTCGGTTCTTGGCCCTCTTCTTTTTCTTGTCTACGTCGCTGCTTTGCCGGATGAAACGCATATTAACGGCGTCGTCGTCGATCAGTTCTCTGACGACACTTATAAGCGAGAGCAAGATTCTCTTTCCGGATATCATCCAAACAAGCTGGTTCCTCTTCTACACCTTCATCCTTTTCGGTTCGTCGTAGGCGTGGCTAAACTCGAGGTCGGCGAAATACCGGTCATAGTCGACGCCGCAGGCGCAGTTCCACTTATTTCCCATCTCAAGCAGATGCTACTGCGGCTTTATCATCGTGGGCCGTTGTCACCGATGAGTGGTTTTCTACGAACAGAGTGAAGTGCAACATTGGGAAAACGATCATGATGTTCGCTGCACCCAATCAGTGTTGCGTGAAGCCAATGAGTCTCCAGGTTGGTGCGTCTTCTCTCCTTCCCTCGCCTGAGTGCCGTCATCTGGGTGTTGTCATCGACGCCCAACTTACTCTAGCGTCTCACATCCGAGCTGTTTGCAAGAGCGCTCGATATCACCTCTGGAGAATATCGAAAATGCGCCGTTATCTGGATATAGACTCAGTAAGTGCCTTGTGCATTCGCTGGTCTTGTCCCGGCTTGACTACGCGAACTCCCTCTTCTCTGGCCTACCTGAGAAGTTGCTGGATTGTCTGCAAGCTGTTCAGAATGCCACTGCGCGACTGATTTGTGGTGGCAACATGCGTGACAGTGCTCATCCTCTCTTGAAGCGACTTCATTGGCTTCCAATCCGCGATAGAGTCACCTTCAAGCTTTCCACCATTGTTTTCCGATCACTATGTGGAACTGCCCCGGCATATTTGGTGCAACGCCTGAAAAAGCACATACCAGGCCGAGATGGTCTACGTAATTGCTCAGTAGCCGCCCTGACGTTGGACATCCCTCGCTCCCGTAAAGCCCGCTGCGGTGATCGGGATTTTTCTGTTGCCGCAGCCAGAACTTGGAATTCCCTACCTGAGAGTGTCAGGGCGTCCCCGACCCTCGGAGAATTCAAGACGAAGCTTAAGACCCATTTGTGCTCCCCTGTATTCGCTGTAAACTCATAATTTTTATTGTGACTTGGCTCAATCTTGTGTAACAATGCCTCATCGCCGCGTCTGGGGCGACACTTGATCGTTGGAAAGTGCGCGTAATAAATACAAATCTAAATCTAACAGATATCGTCGATCATTGAGTTCGACTTTCCATGGCTATATACTTGGCTAAGTTATAATTCTATTTTTAAAAAGAAATACGCAAAATTATTTTTGAGGGAAACAATTAAAGGTAACAAGATGACATTTTCTTAGCGTCAATGTCCTTCTTACAGATGGCGAGGATATCAAATAGTATAGGGGGCTAGGAGTAGGAAATTTTGTCTGTTTTACTTCCGGGACCATGCCAAATTCCACTTCGGAAACACCTCCAGGTGTGCCGTTTCGACACACTAACACAGAAAAGTTAGATTTTCAAACATCGGTAACTAACCACCAAGAATGGTATGTAGGTATGCCACTGCCGCAGAACGATATCCATATTTCGGCGAATTTTTCGGGATCAGTTTCACCAAACCACTTACTTTGACAACAGTTTCCTGTTTCGACGATCGACTGTATGTGGATTTCAAACTGTGGCAATAGAAACACAGACATTGTTTGGGGATTCCACGCAAAAAAAGAGAGAGAAAAACGAAAAAATTTGTAGTAACAACATAACATTTTTGATGACGAAAGCGTAACCTTGTCTTAGTTGTTTCGGACTACTTCGGTTAGCATGAACACGATGTTACAAATTGGGGAATAGATGGTTCCCTTTTCGTCTTTCAATGCATTGGTCATGTCACGGTAGCTGGCTAGACCGCTGCCCACTGATCCAATTGGTGGCATCACGAATTGAACGTGGTCATTCAAATGAGGCATTGCTCTACATTCGATATTTTCACATTTTTATTCAAATTTCAACTACCTAACCATTAATTAAAAATTTTGAAAAATGTAAAATTCAAATTTTCCTTAATGATTAGATAAAAGGAAATCACGAAGTAATTGTAGAGCGTCTGCCCCAATTTCATTTTTTCGAGATTGCCGCTCTATGGTGAGGATAAAGTTGATGAGATATTACGTAAACGGCAGCATAATGAATAAGTTGATGGGATTCACGTGCACAACTAAAGAATACTCTTTTCCCTTGATTTTTCTTTGTAGTGTAGCATGAAGCCCAACACTTTTGGCACCTAATGCTTGCAGTGAGGTAATTTCTATCGCAGTGTTTTTCTATTACTATCTTGTTTTCCAGATGATTTTTTAAGGCAAAGAATGTCGGAGAATAGCGTTTAAAATTGTCAATGAATAAACGTGTGATGGTTTTGCATTTTTTTCGTGGAAACTCCTGCCCCAGCTATTCTTTTGCTTGAATTTTATATTCTTAAAGAAAAATTTAATTATTATAACTTCTAGTTGCTTTAGGTTTTATCATTTAAACCTACATTATCTGTGATTCGATTTTCCACGGTAAAAAACTTTAGAGGGTCACGTATTTCTGCACGTATTCCAGGGTGATGACGATCTTTGCCCACTGTTTCACCCATTCTTTCTCACTCTGCTGAATGACCAGGGCGTAGGTGTTACCCATCATAGCGATCAACATGTTCAACAGCAATATCGAAACCATAATCATGAAAATGACAAAGACGGTGGTTGTCACCGCCGGGTAGACCGCATTTGCAGTGAGTTGTGCTAATGAAAAATAAAAAAGAGAAATTATTTTATACACCTTAAAAGGCCTATCTATATTCTTACATTGTAGTCACCAAGAGTCCGGTGAAATAGGCCCATCGGAGCCCATCCAGGTTGATAAAAAGTTGCTAAACAGAGTTTTATCGGGATGTCCGCGGTGAAGACAGAAGAAGACCTGAGAGAAGGCCAGGAGCATGATGGAATAAATGATGGCGAAGGTGAGCATGTCACCAGTGATCATGCTATAAATCATCGTGACGAATGGCCCAGCCAGTCGAATAGCTCCGGCAAAAAACATGAGAAAGAACCAGGCGGACGGCATGGCAAAGATAAGGATGGCTTCTTCGGCGTCTCGCCGTCGTCGCCGTCGTCTCAGCATTCAGATTTTTGTAACATTCGTCGTTAAATAATCTCAATAGTCAATTCCTTCTACAAAAATGGTTGAGAATAAAAACACACAAAAAAACAAAAATTGTTATACACTTGGCGCTTTGATGGTGGGTGAAAGATTAGGTGAAGGAACCCCAACAGAGAATCTTTTTTGACTGGAAAATCTTGTTTATTGACAACCGTTGGACAAGGACGATTGGAATGTAAGTTTGACACGCACACTAACACACGCATACTCACTCGCACACTTACTCACAAGCATTGGTATCATCCGATTGTTATTGCTCGCTGAACTGAGGCAATCAACCCGCTTGCAGGGAGAAGTGGGGGGAGGAGGATGGGTGCTAGAGCTATGAAGCAATCGGAGGGCAATTTGGTGACTGGACTTCGCAGTCGTTCGTGAAGGGCAGAAAAAAAATCAATTTGAACGATTTTGATGAATGTTCACATTCTTCTGGGTGAATCTAAGTTTCAAATAGGGAAATAAGAAACGAAAACGATAATCTAGGGCACGTGCTCGTGTTCCAGAAGAGCGTACTTGTACATTGTAGACTATAACATGGGACACGATCGAGGAGATATTTGTGAAATAAACAAATAATAATAAAAATGAAATTAAAAAAAAAAAATGAAGCTTACCAGAGCTATAGATTGTAAGTCTATAGCTAAACACATTTTCCGATTGCTATATTTATCCCCCAGGTGTTTAACCCATCAGTGGGAGGATTTTCATATTATGGAGAAGTTCTAGCATACCAAATATTGTGGTAGTCTATATTTTGAGTGTGTACACCTCGAAATGGATTCCATTTATCCCAGTACTTGTAACGGTAGTTTATTTTTTACGTTACAATATCGCGATTTTTTTATGTCTATCGTGCGTAGATTTCAAATTGAAGACTTTGTTTCATCCGGTGACTGTACACTCGAATTTTGCGCCCTCATTAATTTTTTTTTATTGCATCGAAGACTATTTCTATTTTTCTGGAGAATTGTTTGGGCATTTATAACACTTTCCCTAGACTTTGATAGTGCTCTAACTAGGTATTCTGACGATCTGAATTTAATTCAAATCTCACAACTAAAATAGTGTTGAAGTTAGAGAATTAACAAAGAGTTGATAGTGTTTAAACTTGTATGAAGTATTCGAGGAGATACAAAAACACGTCCATTGTAAATCAGAACTGTCAAGTCAGAGTGGAGGTGTTACTAAACAGCAACCGAAGAAGACTATAGATAGGTTGCCTCACCTTCACAATCAGCGCCATCTGGTGGCTGTTACAATACAACATATATGATTACAGATTACACTTAAAGGGTTCATCATTAAGAAGTCATGTACATTCAATATCTGGATTGAATATGATTTCCAACAAATAGTTCATTGTAAAACAGTGACCATATCTAAGACTTGTCTGCCTGTCTGTGAGAGGCAGACAGGTATTTTAACATAGGTGGACCTTTTGATATTTGTTTTGGAGACATTTTTGCTGCATCTATTGGTTGCTGAGGCTCAGCACTCACGATAATTCCTCCAATACATTTCACGCACTTGAAATTGGACACCTCCTTGTACTTCTTCATTCGGACAAATTCAATGCTGGACAAGGGCATCGGCATGCTGACGATGCATAAATCCCCGGCATGAAACGCACTCGATAATTTGGGGTTTACGATCACTGATAGCAATTTCGCAAATGCAGCAATCCATTATGAGTTGTAAATTGACGTAGTCGTAAAGACAATCACCATTCAAAAACGAATAACATTCAATTGTGAAAGTTGTGTTGACAAAGACTAACTTGCTTGTTGTTAGTTTGTCTAAATTGTAATTGGACGCAATTTACTGTTATCTAAAAGAGAATGAGAAACAATTACAAAATCTTGTGTTTTTCTATCATGTTAATCTCATTCTTCTTCCCTTAGCGTTTCCAATTCTTCTTATAATCATGATTCTTCAATTAACCATGAAGATTAATCACGAAGATCAATCAACTACTAGAAAGGCTGGAAGATTACTGAAAATATATTATTTTGAGCATAACCATGAAAACATAACACACAAAAATTGAATCTTGGTTCCACTAAGAATTGAACTTTAGTTTACAGTTTACTATAACCCCTAGGCCACCATTTACATTTCAAGACTATTACCTTTTGTTAATCTTAAAAAATCCGTCTTTCGTATTTTTTTTTACAAATGAATTATGATACAAACATATTAACATTTAACCATCATTTTTTTCAACTGGGGACTGAATGTCGCCAAAATTGGGCCTGAGAGGCACATAAAAAGAGGATGGCCTGTAAGACGCGGGCCTGAATAATGACTGGGTCTAAATGTCACATTCTTTTTCTTTTCCATTATTTTTTTTAACTTTGTTTCATTATGAGACTTAGTTTTTCATAAGGTGAATCTTCCCCAACTATTACGGTCCCTGGAGCTGGTCTCTTTTCTATTTCTCTTTAAGGTGGACTGGTAATTCCTTAAACCAATTATGTTTAAATTTTAAAATGCTATCCTTAATTAAAATTTCTACTGTTAGGTTCTCTAATCAGCCTTCTTGCTTCCTGCTTACATCCATTTTTATAGTAAAAACCATTGTGATGTGACTGGATGGAGATAAGAGACGTTAAATTATAGTATCGCAGAATTTTCTTACCCAATTTGTTTCTTTTATTTAAATTTAAATTTAAAACGCTATAATAAAATTAAAATTTTTCTCTACAGCATAACTATATTTCATTCGTTCCCTTTTTTACAGTAAGGTTTCATGAAGACTACCCAAATATGGAAAAATATAATATAGATTTTGATTGTAAAGTTCCTTTAACTTATGGAATCACAATTTCTATTTAATGGCAGTTGTGATAACTGTTAGTATAATACCTCGATGTGTGATTGTACGTGCTGTTTTACATTGATAGTTAGTTTCGTCTTTCCCGAAAGAATCGGAAAAATTGATAAACAAAGAAATGTGGATTTAGGAAACTAAACTTTTTGGAATGCTTCATATCAGGATTTGATGAAGACAATTAATCGTAGCAGATTGCTACAAATCGCTTCAATTTCGTGCAAGTTTTATCAATTGGATTCATTTTGATAACTGTTAATCTAGTGATTTCCAAATAGCTAACTATAGTTCTTCCATACGAACATGGACATGGCTAATCTGAATAACTTTTAGAAAACTGCATTTAAATTAATAAATAAAGTTTAAATAAAATATTTATTTTTACAAGTTTCACACGCTTTGCATGTATTTGCAAACAATAGTTCGTGTACTTTGTACAAACGAAACGTACAAACGAAACCTTATCCATTTTCCTAAGTTTTGTTCTTTTGATGAAATTTCGTTAATCAGAATCAAATATCTATAATCCAGTGACAGTTTTTTCGAGAGCTCCAATCTTTAAATTGTTAATATATGAACTTTTTCACAATATATATTTGTTTGTGTAAGTAATATTCTTTACCTTCAATACAAGTGCGATAATTGAAATGAATTTCTCGGTTGTTGTATTATGAATTGTATCACTGATTTGTTTGCGGATCATGCACGTTGCAGTTGTCTTGAAAGACTGTTGGAACTCTTGGTTTTTGTCTGAATAAAAATTAACTGCAGTAGTTGGTGTAGGTTCCTCAATTTTCAAAAAGTGTTTGCTAAAAAATAAAATTGTTTAATATTGCATAAGTTTCGCTTATTTCTTACAAAAAGTTTGGTGGCACATTCTTTGTGTAACTTTTTTGTTGAATTTTGGGTGATGTGATTTCTATTATAGCACCGTTGTAACATCCATCAACTTTTAAAACATAGCATTTTTAATCAAAAATCGAAAGATTCAGGAAATTACCATAAATGTCAGAAAAAGTTACGACATACTCGTAGTTGTCTATAGGTAACATGAATATATGAAAAAAATACACACAGTTAATTTTCATAGCACAAAAAGGAATACAATCTTCGCAAATTTTCCTTAAGCTCGTCGATCAAACAACGCCCCTGAGTCGAAATCCTCTAGAAGATTGCAAATCAAGTGAAATGAATGATATGGGAAAGTAAATTTTGTATCAGTTTCGACTGACTAACTGTGAGAATTAAAAAATTTCATTTCATTGACTATTCCTTACCTTTAATGTCCTTTGTGTTCGAAAGCTATGGAACATCGCGGGGAAAAACATTGCCATTGATTATTTTTTAATTCTAAATTCTGAAATTTATGCATTGAAAAAAAATATTTACATTGTCAATTAATAATTAAAATTTATTATTTACTTACTTATTATTAACGTTTTTAAGTAATCGTCATAAAATCTGGATATCAAATTACTTAAATTACTTGTTTTTTAAAGGCTTTGGCTTTTTTAAAGTTTGTTTGCTATATTCTTCATTCATTGTTAGTGCCTCAATTCTGATGAAGCTATATCTTAATATCATATGAATATGTTGCCAAAATCTTTCAAATGTATAGGGACTTCTTCATGGAGAAGAAATGTCACAACCTAAAATTGTCTGGTATAGCCTATATTCTCCATTCATTGTTAGTGCATAAATACTGCTGAAGCTATATCCTATAATATCATATACATCTGTTGACACTGTCTGTCAAATGTCTAATGGACTTCTTCATTGAGAAGAAAAGTCACATCCCCTAAAATTGTCTGCTTTATTCTTTATTCATTGTAAGTGCCTTAATTCAAATGAAGCTATTTCCCCAATATTATATACATCTGATGCCAAAGTCTTTTATTCGTGCTTGTGGAAAGCATTACGATTTTTAAGATGTTGAAAAAAGGTTTGTACCAACACCTTATTTGAAATATTGAGAAATGGTTCAATTGGTGATTATTTCAAGGTAATTTTTTCATCTTTATTCAGAACTTCACTATGCTGACTTTTACTCCTTTGGTTTTCAGATAAAAGTTTGTACATGGGCCTGAGAGCTAGTTACTGATGTGAACTGTCTTTAAGTAACGTATTTTGTAAAAAAATTTATAAAAATTACATTATTTTATTATTTATTATTTTGTTGACATTTTTTAAATCAGAGAACTTAAGTGTGTTGGCCGAAAAAAAAGGATGGCCGAATCATATAAATTTTTATGTGTAATTTGGCCACTGGCGGAAATATACAAATGTTTTTTCATTCGGAGAGCGGCCGAAACATACAAATATCTTTTGTTGCATTCGGTCAAATATTTTCTGGCCGAATCGTACTGTATTCCATATTTCTACATACTTAGCAGTGTTTTCTTTTTCGTATTGTCTCTTTCAGGTATGTACTTCGTCCAGTTCTTCGTCGTGCAGTTCGTTACAGGACCGAGAAACAAAATTCCAAACCATAATTCTTTGCGAGCCTAGATCCAACAGTTTGTCAAGTTCTGGGCATAACATTCCCTGAGTTACTGTCTTGTACTAAACTTTTAATTATTAGACTTTGTTGAAATTTTGGATAACGGTAATTTATTTGTGATTTTCTGTAATGTATCAATTTCATCATTACCACTAAACTTTGTTCTGCCAGTTGACGTTGTTTCTTCTCGAAAGTGTGCTGCTATGGCCAGCCGTGAATATAGTTAGCACCAAGTCTCCAGCTCCAGCTTTGCAGATCTCTTTATTTCACGACAACATTTTTCTGTGCTTGGCTGACCAACGAATACTTTGAAAAAGGTAAGAATCCTTTAAAATATAGATCAAAACTAGACGGACACAATCATTTCCACATTTTAATGGGGGTATAATAACAGTAATGGTTGTGTTGTCAATTACCACTTGACAAACGTGAACCAGATGCCTCAAAGATTAGTAAAACAAACAACCCAGGTGGTTTTTTTACCTCACTTTTTATGCAGACACTCATAGCATTCTTCCTTTATATATTTTTTCTTTTCGTTTTTATGTATATTTGTTCTACTCAAGTCGTGAAGCTTCTACTCTTGGCGGATAGCCTAAGGTTAGCCTAATTGGTTAGCCTATAATCAATAATGGCTGCTAAATACTTGTCTGGATTTAAAAAGGATTATTTTAATGAATTTTGTGAAGAAAACAAGGATAAACTGTGGACATTTCCAAGAAGTGTAATTATTCCGAGCAAATCTTGTGTTCTTTAATACTTTTTTCATTTACGTGATTTGATTATTTTTTTGACATTTATTAATATGTCCAAAGAAATCTTTGAAATAGATTTCAACATTTTCTTTTGTGTTGGACAACAGTTGTTTGCAGTTCACCATTTAAGACCATTTTTGTGTATTTGTACAAGAATTAAATGTCTCTGGTGAAAGTGATGCAAGTGAAAATGATTTTGACAACTGGATATTTTTCGATTATATAGTGGTAAGTAATTATGGTAGTGGTAAGGTCTTTTTGGATAGAGGGTATTTATAGGCATAATGAGGTCCATATTTTTGTTAATATGAAAAAACGTCAAGTAATACGATCATCGAGTGTATAAGTAATCGTCCTTTTTTAAAGAAAACAACATCTTTTTTTCTTTTTATGTAACAGATAAAGGTATTTGTCATTTGTTGACAAATAGACATATTTAATCCGTATGCTTTTTTTTAATTTAATAGAGTTTTAATAGAGGGGAGGAAATTAACTTGTTTGTCGCAAACATGGTAATGTTCTTGAAGATAAATTAATTTACTATTTTCCTATTGCTTATCCAAGAAATTTTATTTATCCGTTGCTGAGGAAAATGATGTTCCATTTTACCCCAGGGTCTGTTCTATTTAAACATTTTCCATTTAACGTCTTTTTTGGTTCGATTGCAGGTCGATTGAAAATAAGCTTAGTTATAATTCCTTTTATTTCTCGTTTATTTTTAAATATTAACATTAAAAAAAATCAGTGAGCCAAGATCAAGCTTAATAAAACAGAACAAACAAAAATATTTAAATTTATCTATTTTGTCCGAAATCATAAGAAATACGTCAGAAAAAAAAATATTCCATTTCGCCCCGCTCTCTCCTATTTTGTAAATTGAATTTTAGTATCAATGCTCATTGAATATTTTGATTAACTTAATTTTGAATTTCCAGAAAAAGAAGCTCATTGCAAATTGTTATCGGCCATTTGATCTGAGTAACGCCAACATTTTGAAAATGATACTGAATACTACCTAATTCTGCTATTTTTTTCCAGATATCGACTTATGTGATGTGATAATAGGTAAGTGTCATTTAATTCAATTACATATAAGAAGTAAAATTTGTTATTTATCCCATCACCATCACCATGGAAAGTACAGAAGTGGAAAATGTCTTATAAAAGTGGCTAACAAAGAAATCCAAATAAGAATTGTATAAAAGAGTAGCTTCTCTCGTGATAAGAGGAAAAGGTGTAATTTTTTCCTACGGAATCTTTAATAAAAAAAAATAATAGTTAGTAACATAAACAAATTTGACTAGATTTTACGTCCTGATTTCTGTCACAAGCTACGTTTCGACTTATAATTAGAATCTACTTAAGCGTGGATCTAGTAAAAGATGATGAAAATAGACAAATGATAAATAAACAAACAATCAAAACAGCTGGACAAAACAATTTATTGCGGTTCTTACAAATTTTTTAAGAAAAAAAAACAGATCCTGTATAACATTTATTTTACATTTGATTGCACCTTCACTCAGTGCTTCCGCAGGTGCCCTTACTGATTGCGAGAGCAAATTCAAACTTGGACGAGCGGCAGCTTCTTCTGCAAAAAAACATCAAATTTCGTGGGTGATAAAAATCAAGACGTCCAAGACGTTTCGTGATAAGAAAAACCCGTTGCTATATTCCCTTTAGTGACTATGTGGAAATGCGAATGCGACTAAGCGTTCTTTTGCGGTTCGTCATAGATGAAACTCATTGCATATGTACGTGGGGAGCAGCATTCCGGTAATGGTTAAAAATTATAATTATTTTTTTCATTAACTTTATTTTGTCTTGTAACTAGTAAGAACTACGGGCAACTTGGCATGTTACTAACCTTGTTCCCAAAAGTTCCCATCATGGCCTTGACTGGCACCACGAATATTCTCAGGCAATCCAAACAATTTTATTCACTGCTGCTAGAAAATCCACACTTGTAATATTTAGTAATCTTAAGAAATTACAATTTGTTATTTAAATTGGGATTTGTTCCAGGTTTTTTACCAGTTGTATTAGAGGTAATCTTATACTACAGTTGATAACAAAGTCCACACTTGTCAAAAATCTTTAAAATATTGTCGAAATGATTCAAGAAATTCACGAGACAGATTATGGAATTATTTATTGCTCTTCTCGCAATGTATACGAATCACTTGCTGTTCATCTTGAAAAATTTTGTTTCTCGGCCACAGCATATCATTCTGGTTTCCCCGATAGCGAGAGAGATTCTACTCAACGAAATTGAATGGCGGGTCTTTTCCAGGTATGGTTTTTTTTAAATTAAAATCGCTAATTTTAAAAATTAAAACAATTTGTAAATTTGCTAAAATGTAAGTAACGTTTCCGGTTGTTTATTCACAAATCATTTGTGCAACGAACGCATTTAGAATGGATGTGAACAAACCTAGAAGTTATTTTTTTTCGTTAAAATGTAATCTTCACTTCTGAAAAAAAAATCTGTTTTCAAGACGTCAGGTTCGTGTTTCATCTTACTATGCCTAGCTCAATCAGTGCATATTTTCAAGAATGCGGAAGAGCCGGACGGGATTGGACCCTGTCGTCATGCGTTTTATTCTATCAATTTTCCTATCACTTGTTTTTGCAACGATTCATTGATGGTTGTATTAGTTTACTATGAATTTTTGTTGAGAATATACAAGGTAATTCGAGTCACATGAGGCATCTGTATTAACTAATACAGGGTAAAAAGTCCCAATCTGTGGAACATAAATAAGTTACACATTTTTACATGAAGAAAAATCAATAGAATGGAATAAGCACAATATGGGTGTTTGCAGTTTCCAAATAGTTTATTTGGAACAAAAAGAAAAACGATAGTTTTAGTTTGACAAGTGACTACGGCGTCGTTACCAATTGACAGGCAGAGAGAGAGAAAGAGGGGTTGGCTAAACAGCAACCACAAAAGAGGAACTTTCACTAGATTCTAGGCCAGTGGGTACTGACAGATCCATCTAGCGGTGTGAGTTTGCAGCCCAAAAACAACATTATTGTTTCCAAGTAATTATAGTAATTGCTTATTATTACATTTTTATTGGGAAAAAGATGTAAGAGTCTAGAGATGTTCAGTCGAAAGCCCTGGTAGATATGCTCTTATTTTGCGAGAACATCTTCGATTGTCGCAATGCTATGCTGTTTCATTTTCTTGGAAAGAGAACAAAAAATGTGAAGAAGACGGAGTCGTTTTTCTGTGACAACTGCACTGCCAAAGTATTACTGTTACTAAAAATGTGTTGTGTTACATTACAATTTCTTAAATTCATTTGAAATGTGGAAAGTTTCAGTCAGACTGTTGGTTTTTGAACTGGTCGAGTGGGTCAGGGAAACCATCAGTACGTGTCCAAACTATACCTTTACCTTTTCGAATCTGGTAAACATCTTCACTTCACAAGAAAATAGTACGACATTTCCTATTGGTAAATTGACTGATTTTCATAATGTCAGACACAATTAAATTTATGTATTTGTGTTTTAGAAGTGAACAATTCTTCACTCTTGTCAATAGGATCGCACTAGAATCGACGCAATGCCAAGCGATTTATTCAAAGAATGCTAATTGATGGAGTTTTAGCTGAAGAAATTATAACGATAGATTTGCCAAAACAAAATCAGGAAAATTCATATTGGTGTCAATTTGCCAATCGCTGGGGTGGGTTGTATTTTTTAACTAAACAAAATAGCTATTTTTAATTATTACTAACTGTTTTTCTAGTACTCTGTGTCTCTGGTTGAGGAATCATCTACACACAAGAATAAAAAACGACGTCTCGAACAGAACAGTGACACTTGAATATTCACAATATTCAAATATTCAATCTTTTTCACGTGTGAAAAGAATTTTTTTTTAATGTTTAAGACAATAATGGCCAAAGGTATAATTTTATCATTCCTTTTTGGTTTGTTTTCCCTACTTTTTTTAATTCCCCGCTTTTGTTCTGGCTCGGCCATGGTTATCGCCTGAGGGGATAACTTCATTCTTCCTTTTTTTAATTTTTTTTTCTCTTTGTATTGTTTTCCAAAATCGTAATCCATAGTCGTGGTCCTTTTTTAAATATTTTACCATCCTCTTGGGAGTCACGATTCTGATTCTAATTTTCCTGGTCAATTTATCACAAAATATTGAAATATGTTTGGAAAATAATAAAAATTCGAGGTCAAGTGAAAGCCATTTATGCTACTTAGTCTTTCCTATAAACTACCTAATTTCTTCCTGATTTTTGGTTGCCTGAAAGCTGCCTTACATCCTCCCCAGTCACTCTCATATTCTCTCAGGAAATACCTAGTACCCCCACAATATAAAAAAAAATGTTTGCATAGCCACCACGTAATATTTTCTTAAAAATTGGTATTTTAAATCACTATTATTGTTTGTTTATCAAATTAGATGTAATATCTTTGTAGAACGAAACACATCGGTTGAAAATTGTGTTTATAATATTTAACAGATTTTATTCAGGAGTCTTCATCATTCATCTCATTAATTTATTTAATATTTCCTGACAAAAGCGAAGCCATTCAGATACTCGAAAAACTGTTTTTCTACAGTTGTTTTTTAGTCGGCACTATGTCGTTGTTTGCGAGAATGGCACCTACGAAATATAGAAAATGTTTTTATAAGAGTAAAGTCGGATAATAATAACTTTTTCCACCGCAAATTGCTGAATATATATTTTTAAATTCTCCAAATTTGTTTTTAGTAATCCCCTATGTTGATTTTCCCGTTAAAGTGAATTGAATCCCGTCTCATTCATTTGCCTCGATTATTTGTATGGCAATGTGGCAATGGCAATGTGCATATGCAAGGTTTTTCAACAAACTTTACAAAAACTTTTTCCCAACTTTTACAACAAATAATAAAGTTAACCACCAGTAAATATTTTTGAATTATCGTTAACCTGCATTCGGCATTTCAGTAAGATTAGATTGCCGTGGAGACTGAAACATATAGCTTTCTTTTTTTGAATGATGATTGCGATTGCTTTCGAGGTTGTGGTTAATTTATTTTCAAACTTTTTCCTTTCGATGGTTCTGAACGTTGAATCATATATTTTCCTCTGTTGCGTTTCCAATAGCTGAGATTTACGGCTTCTCCAGCAGACGGGCCAGATGTATAAACAATGTATAACACGCCCCAATGTTGGGGCTAGACAATGATAACTCCCCAATGTTGTTATCCCTTCGCCCCAATGTATACCGCGTTATTAGTAATGACGAAATTGATTAGAGTTCAAGGGAACGAGTGGCGTGAAATTGAGCTCGATCCGAATCCATCACTCACCATCCAATTTCAGGCACTCAACCGGGCCCAACTTTATCCGCATCTCGTTTGTTTCTCTTGGAACTTTTTTTTTAATATTTCCTTTTTGGGAGCTTCCCTTGGCTCATTTAAATGGCGATTAAACTCATCTACACGCCGTTTAACTCGCAAATGATATTCACCACACCTACAATATTTCTCTTTTCTTTTCGTGAAACACAAATGTTGAAACCAACTGGGACAAAAATGTCGTCCAGTTGATGTGATATTTGGCATAATCGTGGTGCATCCATCACCTCCAGTTCATTTATCCCCTGCCTTGTACAGACGTTAGGGATGATAACAACAGAATGGAAATCAAATGAAAGCTAACGCTGGTATATCATCTCATATCGAAATTGAAGTTGAATAAATAAAATATCCATAAATAACAAATGATGAGATCCCGGGAGCAAGCGACAACACGACAACAACATAACGAAACTAAGCAACGAAATAATGTAAAGAGTTTATAGGTACAGTATTCAAATGAGGCTGTGCTAAATGGATATTTCTCGTTTCTTGCAAGTTTTGTGCTCGTTTTTTTGCAAGGTTAACAAGTTTCTCGTCACCAAAATCACCAAAATCACCCTTTTCGTACTGCCTACGGCTGACTACAACCCTCTTTCGCCCTTAGGGGCTTAGGGCGAAATACAAAAAGGGTGATTTTGGTGAGCGTCGTCTACAAATTGATCAGAAATTAAGCTCCGCCCCTAAAAAATGGTTGAGTTCCCGTTTTTAAATGGGAGGCGTTTATTTTAACTTTAAATTAAAAATACACATAGTTAGGTTTATTTTTAAAAAAATAAAAAATACAATGAGAATCAGCGTAACAAACTTATTCTAACCAGGTATGTTTAAAACAAATTGAAATTTCATGCACTGGCCCTATTGTCAGGTCGATCAAAAAGAGGCATCAGTAGATTCAGTACATCTAAAGAGAATGATAGCACGACAACTCTGAAAGCAATCATTCTTAACTTCAGTGGTAATGTACCTGTACTGTATATAACATTTATGTAAAGGTCTCCTCACTCAATATGACTTGTTGCAGATGATAAGAAAGTCATTGAGAATATACAAACTCAATCAACAAGAAAGAGCACGAGCTAATTCAGCTGTGACCAATAAGGAAAGCCAAGGCTAAGGTAAGACCCAAGCTGAGGCACCAAAAGTTTTATCGAGCAAAGCTATTGATGTTGCCTCAAAACCCAGTGTCGAAGAACATTTGCCTTACAAAAATGCAACAAATCATAGTAAAACTTAAGTTACAATTTTTTACTTGATATAGCAGTGTCTGAATGATTTTTGTATCTTGTTTATTATCCTCTCATTTGTGAACAAGTTATCTTGTTTAATATAAAGACAGGTCGAGTAACAGACTAACAGGATTTCGTTTTATTTTGTTTGGTTCTCTATTTTCTGTCATTTCATTGATTGAAAGAATTAGCTAAGTTATAGTAATTAATGGTAGTACCTAAGAATATAGCTAGGAAATTGCAATTGTATGGATGCCTAGGTTTATAAATAATAGCTAGTAGAAGCCTATCCCCTACAGTAGCTGTTTTAGCTTCTTTTTCTTAGCTACAGCTAGATCATAAAAACGGAGCTCCGTATTTTAAGCTTCTAGGCTAGATTTTTAACAGCTAAAAGCATCCTAAAGGGGTAGCAAAAGTTAGTGATTTTGGTTGTTGGTTGTTGTTGGTATGAACATACGCATGTGAATTCAACTGCGAACGAATTTTTATTTTCACGCAGCTACTATGCGGCTGAACCAAGAAAATTAATTAAAATTACAACTGTAATTCAACTTTTTACTACTTCAACTTCCCCCCTTTTATTTTCTCGTTTCACAGAACGTAAACGACAAAAGAGTATATGCACGCTTGGAACTCTTGATGAATTGCTGGATCGTTCATCTATGTACATATATCGCCCCCTGTCATTCTTTTGGGTTGCGTGGTTATATATATACCATATTAAGGTACCCATACCCGTAATATGTTTCCTCCTTAACGGCCGGAATGAACTTAAAATTGTTGTTTCGATTCTTTAAATAAATAAGAAGTGAGATCAAGTGAGATAGACACTTTTGTATTTCAATTTGCCTTATACAAGCATTTATAGTTACGATAAGAGATGCGAAATAATAAAAGTTTGAAGTAAAATATCTTACAAGTCCTGCATCTTGAGAAGTACTAGCTAATGCATTTGAAAACTGGGTTAACGATGTCCTGGGAGTTAGAAGGCTAACATGATGCCACATTTTCAGTAGTTTCGTAGAAAACAACAATCTTAAGTTGTTTGGATTTCCAGGAAAATAACCCGAAAAAATGAAGTCCTTCAAACGAACCTCACGGTTGTAGTTACAAGTATTGCGTTTGTTGCATCTGTAAACTGGTGCATTGAGATCAAACACCCCTATGCAAAGAGCAATAAAGTTATTGCTACTAAAAATTGAAAAAGAAAAATTAGTCACCATCTTTAGTCACCACGGAGCACCAATGAACTTTGCTATTTGAAGCAACGATTACATTAGAAAGCACTCTAACCTTACAGCATTCCGGACAAGGACCTACAGGAAAGAGTGAAGAGTACGATGGCAAGAAGGGTTGGCTGAATGTTGTTTCTCATCACATTCAGAGCAAAAGGCCACTCGACAGTCTGTGCACTTCACAATAATTTTTGGCTTGGAAAAGCAAACTTGACAGCAGCTCCACTTGCAGCTATAAACTTCAACAGCAGCTTTATAGGCTGCTTCTGTCATTGGCTCATCCCATCCGCTTTCCACTTCATCATCAACGATTTTCTTTTCTTTTGTTTTGATTGTTTTTACAGGTTCTGTCGGATAGTCTTTTTCTGTAAATTTCAGAAAATTTGTGCATTCCTCCTGGTTATCTGTTTTTTCGAAATGACGGTTCATAAAATATATTTCATATGTTACTACAACTGAAACAAACCTATGAATTCTTTTGTGTAATCTGCAGGAAAAATGTGGGGAGTTTCTAGTATTTTGTTCGAAATAGTTTAACTTCCAGTGTCTAGAATAAAAAATATATTTTTATTAATTATCTATAGAAAGGATAAAAGTATTTAAATTACTCATCGCATTCCATGTCATGGGGTTGTTCATTATTTCAAACCAGGCCTGCTGCTGTTGTTGAGGAAACTTCAACTGGGAAGCGAGTACTAAATTTTGACTTTTCATGCCTACTAGACAATGGTTTACCTTTAATTTTACTTTCCGTACGATTGTATGGTTTTCTTTCTTGACATTGCCCATAGCCCTTGTTTTCCATTTTTATCTTTTCTGCCCTTTATCTTTTGGCTTTTTCCTGAGCCATTTCCCTATCAGCTCTCTGTTGTTCTAACTCGTTGGATAAACCGAATTTTTTGGGACGACCCCGGAAACTCATTTCACAGCAGGCTGGTGGATTTAGAGTCAAGTAATGCAATATACTTCACAAGTAAAAACTAAAAGTTTAAAACAATCAAATTCACTAACTGGTGATGAAATCAAACCTACACGGGTTGAGGTGAGCATGCTCAGCCAGCCTGCTCAGCTGGTGTTTTTATTTTTGAGTGAGTTGCAACCTTCTGTCTCAGAAACGCACCGAATCTTGCACAAAATATGCACAGGGTGGCAGAGCATAGACGGTTGAGCAGGCTGGCTGAGCATGCTCACCTCAAACCGTGTTAAAGTATTATGCTTCTCTTGCAGTTCCTACTTAACCGTTTCTACTTGCTTTTTCATAAAAAAACATGTTTCGAATGTTTTGGTTTTAAAAAAGGGCCGTAAATGTTTCTTTAAGTGGGAAGAATAGGAAAGTTCTCGGAATAAATTAACATAGACTGTCACAATTTTTCTTCTTCGCCATAATCGACGGTTTCCAATTAAAATCTCTTCTTGTTGCAAAATTCCAAACATTTCACGGTTATAACTGGTTTGTTTCTGTTTGTGTTTAATTAATGAAGGGAATCTTAGGTGTCTGGGGGGCTTTCGTTTCGAAACAGATATTCCTTCCTAAAAACTTCCTCATGGTATTTTGCCATCTTATTTAACGTGGAATGAGCAAACGCACGGGTAATGCAAAATCTGATTTCTGTTCTCATTTCCTCATCAACATCATCTGGGGTATTTACTAAAATCTATTCAGTTACTAAAATTTTCCGCAATGGTATCCAGTTTTTGGTGAGGAAGATTGGTTGGTTGAATTGCAAACCTTTGTTGGTTAATTTGGTCAACATCTTCTATACTTTTTGTCACACCACTTCAGATGCTGGCGATTACTTTTTGGTACAACCATTTTGAGTACACTCCACAATGCTAGTGCTGCGGTTCGACGTGTTAATCACATGGTTTTACTAATGTGTTTTGTTAAGGCACAATAATGGCCAGGCACAACAAATTTACAGTCGAACAAGTCCCACTGGAACTCTACGGGTTCCGCCCGTTTTTACCGCATTCTTCTACCATGGACTAGCCAAAATATTGTCCCACTCATAATGTTGTTCCAGAAATTGAAAGGTTGAGAGGGGTGCAGTTCTTACGTTATTAAATGCAAACCCACGAGGTCGTCTTAGTTTGTATTTTAAATGGAAGCCTTTGGTGATAATAAACATCAGTAACCAAAGGACAATAGCCAGGCTTGTGAAGCGTTAATAGTTGAAAATGGAAGTCGTAATTATCACCAAATGATTTTCGGCTTTTTTTTTATAAATTTCGTCTTAGGCAAATATATCTTGAAAAACTTTATCCTAGTCAACGATTTTCTTGTTTAACAAGATCACCATACGAAAGCCGTGAATATCTATGGTATCCTTTGTGTGTTCCAACAATAGATAAAACTAGCTAACATAGCAGTCTCAATGTGATCCACAGAAACAATATAAATAATAAAATGTTTTATACCTTGCATTTTGCACCTTGCGCAGAAATTATTGTGCGATTATTATCACTTAAATTATCCTATCGTTATCGAACTTTTCGACGTTAAAGAAGACGATGATTTAAGTAGGTCTGATTGTTAGAAATACAGTTTAGTTTTCAATTTTTAAAAATTTTTTGTTAATGGCTTTGTTTGAAACATATATTATACGTCTTTGAATTGGCCGCCGGGTAAACTCAATGACTGTTGCCAAGACAAATATAAAAGAGGAATACAAATTGATTGTGAAGGACTGTTACAGATGGCCAATAATGTTTACATTACATTCAAAGTCAGAACTTTGTCCACCGTGACATAAAACCTTCGAACGTTCTAATTTCTAAGAACGAACCCATTAGGCTAATGATCGCAGCTTTCGGTTTGTGTAAGTCGACAACTAATAGGGGGACGTTTTCCATTAGATCTGGAAATAAAGAAATCAAAGGCTGGATGGTTTATTCATCAAAGTGAAAAATCCCACGAAACCCGCTAATTATTCGAAAAACCAACCAAAAACCAGTCTTAATAACACCTCCCATGATCCTCTTGGAAGCCAAGACGGAATAACTGATAAAAGTTGTGTAAAAGAAACAAAAGTATGACGTTCTGCAACCACAACCAAAAAGAAAAGAGAATGGCCGAATTTTTCTTTTGCTTTTTTTTCGTGTTATTTCCCTGCCATACTACATTTTCGTTTACATCATAGGCGTTCATGTCTAAACTATGATTTGAAAAATTTTGTAAACTAATAGTAAATGAGTGGAATGCAGCATTAATAGGTCAGAACACCAATTGTCAATGTCAGTAGAAATAGTCTTTCCACAGTTGTCTACTACTTTGGTCCTCTGAAGGCTGCAGCTGTTCTCTTTTTGTTGACAAGATTGTTGTTGCTTATTTGTGTAAATACCTTGTCTTCCAGCCTTGACAATGAATGTTGGAGTTAATTCTTCCATGATGGGAGAGACAAAAACCAAATGCAGAATTCCCACTAAAGAAGTATACAATGTCTTATTAAAAATAAGTGAAGATTTCTCGCCAGGTAGAAATTTGAAACGTGTTGGATTCTTCCAATACATTGAGTCCAGTAATGCTTTCTTTTCTTCTGGTTTCAACGCTTCGTATTCAGTACAGTTCCCATATATATCAGTGATGGAATGTTTAAGGGACTCAGGAGTTACTAATTGCATCAAATGGTGGATATCGAAGTATTCAAGTTCTTTTAAAAGGTTTAACATATGAAGTGGCAGAAAAACAGTCAATTTTTTCAAGTATCTAAAAAACGAGTTTAAGCGAGCGTGAAATGCAATCTCCATCATCGACAACACTCACCTCTTCCGATCCCACGACAACCAAAATTTTCACAGATGGCCTCATATGGAAATACGGGGCTAGATTTTCTGCCCTGATCTGCTTTCCACCGCAAGAAATGCAATCTCCATCATCGACAACACTCACCTCTTCCGATCCCACGACAACTAAAATTTTCACAGATGGCCTCATATGAAAATACGGGGCTGGCTTTTCTGCCCTGATCTGCTTTCCACCCGAACTAAAGCATTCGCTCTTTGGATCCCTACCTCGCCACACTACTATCTTTCAAGCTGAAGGACATGCAATTCTCGCCGACCTAAAAAAGGATTGTCTCAACAAACCCGCTCCCCTCTCAAAGGTACGAAATTTACCCCGACTCCAAATCCGCGCTAGCTGCATGTACTCCGACTGCGACCACTAAATCCTCCCAACCTTTCTCTTCTATAGTAAAAATGTGCCTGCGGCTCAAATATAAAACTTTTTTGGATCCCGAGCAACTCTGTCCACCCTGGCAACTAAATGGCAGACTCTATTGCTAAAAAAGCCTCCCAACTGGTCCTCTCATCACCCATCCTTGCCGATGACCAAATCATATGCAAAAGATGTGATTCTCAACTATGTCAACACTCTTTGGGGACATGAGTGAAAGTCCAAAAAAGCAGGAAAGTCAGCGCGAGTCTTTTTTCCCTCAGCGGTCAGTGCAAAATTCTCAACACCAATAGCCTTTCCTACCAGACTAATCAACTCCTTACTTGGCACTGTCAGTTAAACGCCTATCAATACCGCTTCAAGTATGTTTCCTCGCCAATTTACTCTTGTTTTTCCGATGATGAAACCGTAGAACATTTTATACTCAGATGCCCCAATTTTTCCTTACATCGTGAGCCTCTAATCCGTAGTGTCCTCCATCTAAAGTTTACTTGGCCCCCTAAACTCTATTTCTTCTATCCCACCCCACGGTATTGTCACGATTTCTCCTTTGTTTCATTTTTAGAGGAAGGGTAAATATCACCTACTAGAGCAAAGGCAAAAATTTCCCACCTCCGAAAATGAAACAAAGGAGAAATCGCGACAACACCGCGCTGTGGGATAGAAGGGTGGAAATGGGCAAAAATGACAAATCTCATTTTCAATTTGAAATTCATTATATTAAATGAAAGTAAAAAAAAATGAAAAAGACAAATGTTCACTTTTTAGCGTTTTTATAGGGTTATTTTTTCCCTATTTAGAGAGCGGCAAAGTAGCCACTTTTTAATACGCTTCTACAGCGTGTTTCCAAACTTTTACATCCATTTGTAGATACCCTCCCCCTAGTTATAAAAATCTGAAAAAATTCAGGAAGTAGCCAACCATTATGGCTACTTTCAAAAAAAATTTCAATACTCTCCGTGAAAAACCTGATTTTTGGGAACGCGGCGAAAATCGGCTTTTTACATAAGCTTCTCTCGCGCGTTTCCAAACTTCTGGTAGGTACTGTAAAAATCTGAAAACAATTCAGGAAGTAGCCAACCACTATAGCTACTTCCAAAAAAATTTTTAATACCCTCCGTCAAAAACCCGATTTTTGGGAACGCGGCGAAAATCTGCTTTTTACATAAGCTTCTCTCGCGCGTTTCCAAACTTTTGGTAGGTACTGTACAATACATTCAGCAACACAACATTTAAAGATTGTAGATCATTTGACAGTTTTAATTTATCAACAAATAATCTAATTTCATTCCTTACCAAAGGGATGTTTAACGTAACGTAATAAGTTGGCCATCCACAGCAAAACGATCACCTCTGCCAACTTTTTGTCACTGTTTTGACGATCGCAATCGTTCAATTGCGCGATCACGACCGCGGTCACTTTTTCGTTATCATGACCGTGTTTGCGATCTAAACTAAAAATCGCGCCTGGGATTGGGATATCAGGGGGGCCAGAAATCGTGCGATCAAATTTGCGATTGACGCCATCTTTAGATTCTAAAATTAGTATAAACCTAGAAGCGGGGGGCCCCAAAAAGCAACTTAAATAATAAAAAAAAAAGCAACTGAGTGTTAAAAATGTGGGGTCAAAACGGCTCTCTGCGCCCCTTATGACTGAGGAAGTGACATTGTGTGTCGCGTCATCCCCATACATTTCTCTTATAGCTATTTTTTGTGATATAGTTTAAATATAAAGTATGGTTGATGAAGAAACGAGAACTGTATGTGGAATATTATATGTTAGTTAACAAAAAGTATATAAAGTACAAAATCCAAATTGAAAAATCGTAGTTGGAATCGTTGTCCTGTACATCGTACGATTTCCCCCACAAATATCCTTTGACACAAAGCTGGACAAGTAGTAAATAGTATAAAATTAAATAAATATTCATAGCGTTGCAACAAAAAAAGGAAATCAAACAAAGGCGAATATTGTGTCCGACCTAAAGCCTGCTGACCATCATAGTGGAAAAGGCGACAGTCAATAGATCAAATATTTACGACGTATTTTTTAAACAGAGAATAGCCATGCGATAGGGCGTTTTAAATACATTCTTTGTTAGACAGCAACTTGACACGAATTATTAAAAAAAAACACCGCAGCACTATGTATAAAACCATCAACGATAAAAAAAAATCTGTAGAGTTTAGGTTAGATATCCTGCAGGTCCAGGTTGGTTGATTACTCATTATCCTCTTTCTCCTCCGCATTAATTTGTGTTCGAGTCAATGACATCGGGATAGGTCGAGGCAGTTCCTCCACCCAGTCGTCCTCAGGCTGCAGGAGGGGCATAGATCCCGATCCTTTTCCTTTGGACGGCGATCCCGCTTCACTTTCGTAGTCGTCCGTGTGTTGGTAAACGAGGTTGTTGCTGGCTTTGAGGGAATTTGTAGAAAATTCACCTTCAGGTGAAAGGTTCGAGTGGAAAGAGGTCGCCTTCGCCTCCGTTTCCTTCCACGCCCTCAAATCCATCTGGAGAATGAGTCCTCCACGACACGAAACTCGGGGATTTCTATTCAATTACAAAATAAGCAAGTGGGTCCCGTCTGTTATTATTATTTCAAAGAAGAAAGAAAGAAAAGAAAAACAATAAAAATTCTAATGGTTGTTCTTTACGTGTCAGAATCTGGTTGGAGCATGACCCAAGGTTGAACCGTTTCCGCATCGTCCAAATTGTCGCAAATGATACGGGCCAAACTGGAGCGGCGCAGTTCTCTCAATTGGCTCTCGGTGAAAGCGTTGGGCACGTCCCCGTTCTCGTACCAAAATCGATCTCCTGTTTTCCGATGCAAAACAGAAGAATTTGAGTTGAGTTGCATGCTACTCGGCGGTTGTTAACTTTGAAATCGGTCCATACCGAGACGGAGATTGGAAAACTGCTGGGCTATTATGCAGGCGAATACGGGGCCAACCATGCCGCCAATAACAGGTTTCTCGGCCATAGCGCCAGGAAAGAGGTCGATATCTTCGAGGTTCTTGTAGGCGATGCGAAGTCGGCCGACAGTGTCGTCATCCATGATGGAAAGAAGTTGGCCCCAGTTGTGAATCGGAGTCAAACCGCAGGCTTCACGCCAAACGACGTACGGCGGGATGCCGTGGTCGCGTGCTCGTTGGATGTTGAGTGCCATTAAATCCATCCCGAACGGCTTTTCTATATACAAAAGAAATTATCGCACCGTCAATATTTTATTATTCTTTTTTTCTAAATCTCTGAGAAGAGGATATGGCGTTTTATCTTACTGCTAGTCTGGAACAGATGGTTGGTCAACTCGTCGACAATGTACTCGTCCCGCCTCATTGCCGGTTGAGAGCACATGCCCAGCAAAATGCGGTCAACGGCGCCAATGTTATGGATGGGCGTCGGATCCATCAATTCCTTCCGCAGTAGCGTTCCTTCAATTTTTTGCATTAATACCGGGTTATAAATTAAATCATTATTATTTTTAAATGACTTACTGTACGGCAGTAGCTGGTGGAAACGGTTGCATCGGTTCAGGTTTTTCGGGATGAGGGAATGACCGAAGCGGAAAGCGGCCGTCCCGAACGAATTGGCGGCCATCGGATTGATGCTGATGTTGTAGCCGTAAAAGAATCCACGACGTTTGAGCCTCAGATCGAAAACTTCAATGACTCGCTCGCCTAATATAATCAAATTGAAATTTTCCAATCAAATTATTCCCTCTCAATGTAATTATTTCGTGTGAGCTTATACCGAGAACGATCGGAAGAAACTCGTTGTAAGAGATGTGCTGCATCTGGGCTCCGACAATCTTGCGAGCCTCTATATTATTTAAAGAATAAAATGAGGTTAACATTTTCGTGAATTTAAAAAAAAAATCAACATTTGTCGGTTTCCACATACCGTGAAAGAGACGCTCGTCGTTCCAGTGGGGATTCAACTCGGCCAGTTTCCTGACCAGTCGATTGTGTTCGCGCATCCAGGCCGTGTGCATGGAAGACAAACCTGCGCAATTAAATGGTGACGGACTTTTAACCACTAGCGGTTTTGTTGGCTATTTTGTTTCGTTGCTGTGGTTTATTTAACTCTTGGTAAAAAATAGACCATCTGTCGACCACACAAATCACTTGTCTAAATCATCATGCAAATTACCTGGTTGTTCGTTGGTCCGGCTGTCGCCTCCCTTGAAACAATGCATGTTGGGCGAGTGGGAGCGGCATTCGTCGTTTAAAGGCTTTTCCAGAACGGGCAGCAAAGCCTTGCGGAACATCATGTCACGGCACTTCAACATTCCTGTTAATTTGATTGATGTTTTAATTTAGAGTCAATTTGCAAGAATTTAAAAAAAAAGAGACATTGTTGTTATATACCTCTGCTGTAAAGGCGAAGGGAACTGAGGTACTTGTCGGTGCTTCCGTAAACGTTGGAAGCGTCGAGGTACGAAGTGATTTGGTTAATTTGTTCACGGGGGCCCAAGAGGCAGCCCTCCGACGGCGACGGACTGGAGCGGACGAAATTCAAACAAGTCACGTTGTACTTGCTGTAGAAGGCGTCGTCGGATGACACCTCAATCGGCATACAATCCGGATGCTATTAGAAATAGTCAAGTTATACAATTCGTCCTCCAAATGACCAAAAACCAAATGATATGAAAACTATCGTACCCGGTTTTCTTTATCGGCTTGACCCTGTCCGTCCTTCTGGCAACACTCGGGGATGCTGCCGTTGAATCCTCTGGTCTGCGAAGAAGCTGAAATATTTTAAAAATAAAATGAATATCAAATGAATGGGAAGGTTTTAATTTAAAATTGAAATTTTTACATGTGAGGTCGTGATCGAGGAATTGTCCCCACTGCATGACCATGGTGGTGAACTGGCTGGTGGTGATGTTGCGGTGACGGTGGACTAGAGCGCTGACGGTGCGGGCAGTCGGCAGAGCTCCGCCTTGGACGGACCGGCGGAAGGCTTCGACTCCGTCGCCGTATTCGGCCGGCAGGAAGCGCTGGAACGGGCGGAAAGAAGCGCCCCACTCTGGGTGCTCGGCGTTGTTGCACGTCCCGTCGCCCGTCCGGTACAGGGCGCTAAAGGGCGGGCACACGATGGTCTCGGCCCTCAGCGGGCACTCGGCGTAGAAATCCGTGTTGCGCAAAGAGATCCGCCCTTCTTCGCCGAAACGGTTCCGTTGACTGATTGTAAATCTGTCCCAAAGAAAATGCCATCAAAAATATTTTCAAAAAGAAATTTGTTTGAGGTTGTGTATACTTTTCACGGAGCAAAGCGTAAGCCTTGATGGTAGCGAAACCGTAGCGGGCATATTCTTTCGTGATCGAGTCTTGATAGTTGAAAGCGGCAACACCGGCAGCCGGATCATCCTTCTTAATGATGTGCCCTGTTTTATATAATTCCACGAATTTCATTTTAATGATCAAATCAAAGTGTTAGATTATCCTGATTGAACCTTCTTTGTAGAGTCGGGGTTCCAGGTCGTTGATCAGGTAATCGGAGGCGTTGAGTCCGGCGCCGAATATGTGTTCAATCAGCTGGATCTGTTCGGGACTGAGGTCGTTGGGATCGCGCTCGCTTTTCTGGTGTTCGCGGATGAGGGTGAGCATAGCAGTTAGCGGTGGTTGTTGTTGTTGTTGCTGCAACAAAGTTGCGGCAGCGAGTCGTTGGGCAGGCGGGGGGTCCAGTTCCTGGTGATTGGAAGCGTCGGCCAGCGTCCAGCAGCAGCCGAAAAATGGCCACAAGCCGGCGAGACCAACCACCAGACATAGCCAGGTCGACATCGGGAGACAAGGGAGAAAGTACGACGTCGTCCTGCTATTAATAAAAATAAGAAAAAACAATGTCCATCATCGATATTTCATTCTATATCTACAATCAATTATATCGATGGCTGTGCGGTGCTATGCCCGGTAACAAGAATTTACGGCCGACAAGGGGGGAGAATTAGAGCGGCCAATTGAGGCCAACGTGCACTATATACAATTTGATTTTGTCCTTGGTCTGTGAAACGAAGAAAGAAGAAGAAGAAGAAGAGACAATAGAGACCGTAAATTGACAAGTCTTTGAACTGTGAAGTAGGACGCACGGAAATCGCGCAGGGCTATAGCTTCTTCGTGATTGCAAAGAGCACAAAAGATATAACCCGAAATGAAACCAAATTATGTTTCACAGTTCCTATGGATATATAGGTAATCGAGAGAAAAAAAAGAAATCTCTGGATCTTTGATCCTTAAGTGTATATTTACACACACCCATTTCAAATGACGCGGCAAAACCCAGTCGAGCGTACGCGGTAGATATATAAATAAGTACGTCTATAAATTAGCGATCTGTACGGGTGGTGTGTGTGTGTGTGTCCTATACAAGCAGGATGTGGGTTAATTTGACACACTAACAAGACTATAATACAGTATGATTGTGACTAAAATATGACGATATCTCTTCTCTCGGCCGGCAGAGATAAACCAAACAGGAAAAGGCAGCGCAAAAGACCGCGCATCTTCGCGGCAGGGTACATCAAGTCAACAAACCTAACCTACTTTCTCTCTAATTCTACATGCCATCCCAAACTCTCCTTATATCTATTTTTTTTCTTATTTTTCCCCCCAGAATTCGCCACGGTTGTTCATCACGCCGGAAAGAAATTGGTGATGTGTCTCGCGTTCTGTCCGATTATTGACTGCCAATGACTATTAAGTGGTCCAGCCAAACAACTTGTCAATGCCAAGGCCAGAAATTAGAACTTATTAGAACCGGTTCTACCGTATAATCAAACCGAAAGGCAACTTTATATCTGATTCTAAAAATAAAACTATTTACAATTTCCTTTTTTAACAGAAGAAGAGGAATCGAGGGTGGAAATGGGAGCACATTGCGCAACTTATTTTTCTTACCGACAATTTCTCAAACCCCCTTCCGCCGGAGGGATTCAAGCATAATTATCGTATATGACCGTATGTACAAGTGCATTATAAAGAATCAAAATTCCAATAAGATGAAGAGAAATCAAAATCAATCTTTATTACCTTTGGGAAGACGCGGCTATTTTTTGCGACATTTCTCGGCGTTAACTGACTGAATGGCCGCCACGGAGCCGAACAAAATTTTGGCCGTTACCTGTGTCGATCGAATGATTAACATAATAAGTAAAATATAATTGAATTGAAAGAATTTTTTTTCTTGGTGGTAAAATTATACCTGTACGCGACCGACGTCCGGATAACCGGAGGATGAGCAGCACGAGTGATTGTAGCTGGTGAACTGCTGCTGCTTGGACTGCTGCTGGTAGTTGTTGTTGGCGCTTCCGTTGTTGTTATTATTGTTGGCGGCGCTGCTACTGCCAGTTCCAAACTGAGAGGCACCTAGTCCGCGTTCGCCGCTCATATTTCCCTCTTGTCGCTTCCGTCTCTTCGGGGGTGGAAAAAGAGAAAAAAAAGGGGGTGGGTGGGTGGGAGGGGGTAGGAGATTGGAAAACGGTTTTTCGTCACACCTTCTTCCACCAGGCTGGAGGAAAAGAAAATAATATGGAAGAAGCTGAGGTGGGCAAAAAGTAGGAGGACCAAAAAAGAAAACGAGAGAGAGTCAGGGTGGTTGGGGGGAGGAAAAAAAAGAAAGAAAAAGCAAATTGGGTAGGAGGGGGGTAGAGAGAAAGGTATGATACCAAGGAGAGAGAGAGAGAGAGAGTCACGAAACGACGTCAGCGGCGCCCGGCGTCGAAATAGCCACTAATAGGAGTCGAATGAGCTCGATCTTCTTCTTCTTCTCTCTCGGCAGCAGTTGTATAGCAGTGCGACGACAGCCCAGTGTAGTTGGAGTCTAGATGACGACGTTGTATTTTCTCTTCTTCCAGGTGTTCTAATAACCTCCTTTTTCTTTTCTTTTCTTCTCGGCTTGTATTGAACACACGACGATGATACGATTGAAAAATGATACTCTTTTCCTGGTTGTTGGTTTCTCTCTTCTGAATTTCTATTTTTTCTTTTCTTTTCTTTCCCCCGCGAGTGTTGAGGAAGATGACGATGAGGATCAAAGTGCAGCTCGGGACGGAGATGAGCTACTGGCTGGACGAAACTGGCACGGCTGACTGGTAGCTCGACACTAGTGATCACGAGCTTTTTAGCAGCAAAACAACGAGAGAGAAAGAGAGAAGCTGCTTGCTTGTTGTGTGTGTGCCGCGGCCAGTGATGTGTGTCTGTGTGCGCTGGATCCGTCCAGCTGCCTCCCCCTTCTGTTTTTCTCCTTCTCCTTCATTTCACAGGGAATTTGATAAAGGAATAACTCTTTTTTTGTCTTCTTTTAGAAGAGAGAGAGAGAGGCGAGCAGTGTGTGTGCTATAAGATAAGGGTTAAAGGGAGTGTCCATCTGGGCTGGCCCAGGTCTAGAGTGTGTGTGTGTGTGTGCTGCTGGCCCTTATTCAGGACGACCTGACCCACCACCACCACCATTCAATCTCTTCTATATTTCCCATCTCTCTCTCTCTCTCTACATAACAGGTTCCTCCCTCCCAACCTGTCCCCTAGGCTTGTTTTATGCACAACGTGCCATCTACGGGACCGGACAGGTTATCACAGCTCATCATCATCAGTACACACACAGAGACGGACCCGTAGGACCCGTATCGGGATCGTCAGTACCCTATAGAAAATGAGACACGTACGCACGCACACACACACCTGACGAAAAAAAAGGGCTCCCCCCAAAAAAGGATATCAAAACCGCATTGATAGCGATTGAATTATTAATTGAATTGAATTTGAGGTTTTTTATTTTATTTTATTTTTTCATTTTCTCATGGGATGATCCAATCGGAAACGGATGATGAGAGGGGAAAAACCTGAGGACAAGAAAGAAAAGAAATAATAAGAAAAGATAAGAAAATAAAAGACCAGGTGCTTTTTTCTTGTTGTTGCTGACGTTGAACGCGTTGAGAATGGGGGCAAGATTGGGCGTGGTTTGGGGTAGATGTGGGCGGAGTTGACCCACGATGCTCATGGACGCTTTTGGTCAACCTTGACCGCTCGTATATACAGTCAGTGCTCTGTGTGTGTGTGTAACACACACAGAGAGAGAGAGAGAACAATTAAGGAGGGAGACTGGCTCCCGCTTTATCCAACACGCAGACTCACGACACGCGCATACTGACAACAAAATCATTTGATTTCTATTTTTCTTTTTGAGCAAAAATAAGGAAAAAAAAATGGCCTGAAAATACGAAAACAGTTTTTTTTTTTTGTTGGGTGTCTAGCGTATAATATTCTCGCGGGGTCGTGGTGGCAACGGCTCCTCCTCAGCACGCAAGGAAGCGGGCCGGCGCCCCCTACCTACCAACAGAGAGTTGGGAGCGCACGTCTCTAGAGAGGTGCATACGTCTATTTTACACATAGCAGCAGGAGCAGCCTGATTCAACGTCCATAAAAGGGCAGTTGAAAGGCCAAGAGGACTGAGTCAGTCGGTCACCGACCAACAAGAAACCCACAGAGAACTGGGTCACGACAAGCTCGAAAAAAAACCTCGTCTTTATTATTTTCTTTCTTTTCTTTCTCTTTAAAACTCTCGGCTACGTGCGTAGACGCATTCGTAATCATAGGCATGAACTTCCCAGGAAAAAAAATTGAGCGCCAAATCTCTATTCAAACTGCGGTTGGATGGAGAAACAATGACAGATTGAGACAAGAGTTTTTTGTTTTTGTTTTATTTCGACGAATCGACGCTCCACAGGTTGTGCAGCTGCTACTGCCACCTCTTTGGGGTTAAGAGAACAAAGCGGCTGCCAAGAAAACAAAAACAAATTAAATTTGTCTTTTTTAAAAAAAAGGGGGAAAATCAAGTCAAATCAGATGAAACCGGTTTGCGATGTTATATGGCCGATGACAGGTCGAGTCTCTCGCAGACATCCACCAGCGCAATTTGTCCGCAATTTTTTTTATTTTCTTATTTTTTATATATACTGCACTTATCATCTATTATGTATTCAATCATCGGTTGCCACATTCGCCCTACATGGACCTCATTATTTTATCTGATGTTACGGATTCTTATTTCTTTCCTCCTCCTTTTGGGTGCATGTTTCTTTTTCAACTTTGCTGTGTGTTGCGAGAAAAACCCACGGGGCCGTGATGATGACAAATGCACGTCCGGATGAGAACCCGGAAGAAACCTCAAAGCTACGCGCACCACTTACTCCGGATGATGGAATTAGCCCAATAATATAAATATAACAAGAAAAACCGTGAAATATAATAAAATGATATTTCCAAGAAATTCAGAATATAAAACCTGTTTAAAACTTTATGGTTCGACGATATTTTCAATTGACAAAAAAAAAAAAAAGGAATAAAAAGGGATGACAACCAGGTATTGGTCAGTCACGGCTCTTCTTTTCAATCGACTATTGCCATATTTGTCATCATCACGAGGACGCTCTTGTCGTCCGTGTCCGAGTTCTATGATGTTTTGAATACATAACGGATATTTGGCTCCCGAACGACGAATAATAAACAATGATATGCACAAGGTAAAAGAAAGAAACAACACAAAAAATCTGCTCGATGGAATAATAAACTCTACATTTTTACAAATAAATAAAACAATCAACGGCTACAGAATTCCCAGAACAAACGGTTATTGCGCACCTTTCAAGTGCTTATGCTAAAAAAAAAGGATAAAAATAAATAATTCCATCACATTCACAGATTTAAAAAAAAATACAAATTAATTCACGGCTATTCTTCTATCGTGCATACAAGTAGCTAGTACTACGGTATATAACCATCGGATTGAGCGGCCTTCACCTTGCCCTACATCCTCCCACCGAAAAGTCATCCAGCAAAGTGTTGCTGCTGCCGTAGTATAGAGACGGCCACGGGCTAACACATCTTTTGATAACAATAGAAAATTGATGGTAAAAAACCCCTAGCCCAGTCACATTTTTTGAATTGTTCTGGCTCACGGCTGGAGCAAGAGCAAGATCCTATTTGGAAGAGTTTCTTTATTCCCTATACCGCAGTATTTATTAGATCTTGCTTCTTCTTCTTCTTCTCTATAATATCAGCCATAAAATAAAAGAGAACTCGATTGGTCAAGAGCGATCCCGTTAACATCGTTTCCTGCCCAAAGAAGCGTCCGTTTATACGTACGTTGTAGTACGCTCAATGTTTGTTTTCTTTCTCTCCCCACCGACTAAAAAAGCTGATGGATTCAAAATGTCCAAGAACCAACAACACAAAAAAGAAGAAGAAGAAGAGAAGCAGCACGCACCACCTGGAGGCGGTGCCAGTTGAACCCTATTTCACGAAACGGTTGTCCTGATGCACTCCAAACCGCGCGTCTCACATCCTCATTTGCATGCGCAGACGGTTGGGGGGAGCGGGAAGAGAGGTTTCGTAACAGCCATCAACCTGCTATAGTTATTTCCATCATGGCCCGTAGGCCTATGAAGTCATACGCTCGTTCGCTGTTGACCAGGTCACGCGGGAATCAAAAAAAAGGGGGTGAAAAGGAGGAGGAGGAACGACGACGAGCAACAACAGCTCAGACAAAGAAAGAAGAAAGAAAAAGACTTGAGTCATCCTCGGGGCTTGTCAATATTAACACACCCTGTTGACCGCCATCCGTATAACTGTATCTGTATATATACACTATACAGTATCAAAATCTTTCGTGATGTTTTTTTTTTCTTTCTTCGCTCTTCTCGCTCTCTCTACTTTTTCGAACGATAATATTCAGGCCAACACTTTTAAAATTGTAGAGTTAAAAACATGATGGTCATGTATTTTTTTCTCTTGGCAACAAAGAATGAGGTCCGTACGAAATATGGTCGTCATTATTTAATGCACTTATTTTATTCCATCGTGGGAATTGTAGAGTGTACAAGAATTTTCTCCCTTTTTCTTTTGTTTGCTCAAATAAGCGCTTTGTGGATTAGCGTTTGTATGGGCCGCTATTTGACACAATCGCCAAAGCAAAAATTCAATTATTAAATCTCAATTGTTTTTTTTCTGTGGAATGTATAGGCTCATAATATTTAATTTCGTACAAATTGAAAAGAGAAACTTGGTTGTTTAATGGAACAATAAGACGACGAGAGATCCTAATTGAACACGACGGAGGAAAGCGACATTTTACAGGCGTGCCAATTCTTTTTTTTTTACACCCATTTTGTTATCGATTCACGTTTGTGATAATTGAGCGGGGAATGACGTCACACGACCGCAGTTATTATTATTATTTTTTATATTTTGTTCAACCACAAACCACCGAGGCGCATGTAACGTGCGGGTTAAGCTCGATAGTTTTCACAACTTGATCCGACGTTTTCACCAGTCCATGGGATGTAGTGCACCAGCAAACAGGCAGGCGAGCGGGGTTTTTTTCTTTCTTCATTTCCCATTGTTGTATAACATCTAGCTTTAAGCAACTCATCGTCATTTCGAGTTTGAGCGCACCATATAACTATCCAGCGTCCCTTCTACTATATACACGAGAATCTAATATAACGCCGTCATCTATATTAAAGTACAGAGCGGAGAGAGATGCTATTGCTTTTGTGGTAGGTTGTTATCAACAGCGAGCCAACCAGCTCGGGTTTTCCTTGTTTTCTTTTTTCTCCTAACGTTCCCAATGACTTGGTCTCTGTTATATTTATAAGTCGAACCCCTCCAGCAGGTTCTTCGTGTGTACAAGCGTTGATTGAATATCAATGTCAGCTGTCAGTGAGTCCGGTATATATCTTTTGGTAATCATAATAATATCAAACGGAGTTAGATTTCCACTCCGCCTTTACCGTTAACCCCAAACGCAACCCGCAGTCGACGGTCGTTGATGTAATAGGCGCGATTCAAATTCAATTACCTATGTCTGATACCATTTATTATGCATTTTTGTTAAAATAAATAACGCTGAATTAGATCGCCAAGACACTCAGGGGAAATAACAACAGAGCTATTCGGTTACGAAACAAATGCGTCCCACTTGAGTCGGACTCTCTCGGGTTAATATCTTAGACTTGCGACGGAATTACGATTTATACTCAGGTCTGTTTTGAAATGGTGCTATAGCTCAATTGAACATTATTAAATAAGTTGCGACACGAGTGAGAGAGAGAGAGGAGAGAAAATAATTACATACGTACCAAACATGGAAATGAGGCCACTGACTAGTAATACTGACAGCTTGTTTTTTTTTTTGCGACATATTTTCAATGGATACGAGGACGACAAAAAAATTGAATTCACATGAAACATAGCTAATTTAAAAAAATCTAAATGGAAGAATATAAACAGCGATTTAAAGGACACACGGAATGCTAGTCTGATTTTAAGGATCGAGTCACTGATTTTTGTTGAAACTGGAGGAGATGCAGCATCTCCACCGCCATGCGGATTTTGAAGTTGGTAGAATTTGGTCAGCTGCTCTGCGGGTTGAAATGGCCAAGATATCGGTAGTAGAGGGTGCGGGCCTGGCTGAGGACGCGCTCCAGGTTGTGTTTGCGAACCAGCCGGTCGAAATGCATGGCCATTTCGTTGCTGTCCAAGGATCGGTTGATGATGGAATCGCGGTGTTGAAGCAGCACGGTGAGGCAGAGGAATATAAGAAAGGGATTGCCACATCCCAGCACGTCTGGCGAAGGAAGACTTGGTCTGACACCACTTCTCACGTAGTTGAGATGGGTCGTGGGCTGGCTGGATGTGGCAACAGCAGCGGCAATGGCAGCAGCAGCCTCTGTGGCTTCTTCACAAGAACCAATGACTTCGAAATCCTGCAGGGAACTGTCCTCGAGCGGGCAAGAAGGGGACACACTCGGCTGTGCTTCAGGATCCTTTGAATTCATTAACGACGAAAGGGCACTAGATAAATGCTCGACACTGGAAGCGGCCAATGGACTATGCTGCACTTCTTCTTTGACAGACTCGCCATTCGCTTGAGCAGGATCACGGGGAGATTCGGTAAACTCTTTAGGTTTAAAAGGATCGGCGGCAAGAGATTCTAAATGATTGGGACTCATTTTATCATAGGGAGCAAAGACATCGTCCAATTCCGGTTCCATTTTGGCCAGGTCCCAGCTGGGCGAACATAAAGACTGACTATCACGACTATTCTTCAGAGTGGAATGCAGGCCGGCTAGACCATCACTGGAGTTGAACGAAAAAGAAGAAGCTGGGGACGAGCTTTGACGACGAAGGCTGCAGACTTTTGTGTAAGGAGACTCTTTTATCCTAGTGGGAAGAGGAATCGGAGCCGAGGCCGTCGGCGCAAGATCGGGAATGCGCTCAAAAAGTGCTAATTTTTATTTAAAAAAAAAAAAAAAAATCAATAATAATTCCAGTTAACGATCAAGTCGAGAAGAATCGAATGTCCCAGTTACCTAATTCGTCTTGACGAGGGGATTTTGGTAAGGAGCTCCAAGTCACCTCCAACATGCGCAGAGCTTCGTCAAAAGCGAATTCCCGTTTCATCTCGAGCAACAACCAGCGGTAGCAAAACAACAAATCGATAGCCTGGTGGGAGAAAAAAGTTAGCGTTCATCAGCAAAAGATTCTAAAGACAAATTAATTTTACATTATGTCGCTGAAGGTAGGCGAAGAAAACTGGGTCATGATAGGCGATTGCACAACACAAGTGGTCGAATCTATTCGAAATCGTTTCTCCCATTACAAAATGTGACTGGGAAATGACGTGCACTTTGAATGATATTACTTTAAAGTCATAGTGGTCCCGGTGATGGAAAAATTCTCTTTGAGTCGTTCCATCAAGGCGGTAAATGCAATGTACGAATGTGCCTCGTTATCCATGACAAAGAGAATGGGACTGGCCACTGCAAGAAAAGTAAAAAGAAGGGACAATCAACGGAAAGAAAAAAAAAGTTACAAAGTCGACTTACTGTCACTCATTCCTTGGCAGTAGCCGGTTGTTGGATGCATGATAGCATAGCTGCGATTTCCAAAAAATCCAAAAGATAAGGTGTGGATTAAAAAAAAAGGTGTGCAAGGATGTGCATTTAAAAAAAAAAAGATATTTTGATCAAGCTCTTACGTGGTCAAAATGTTAAAGAGTTTTTCGACATTTGGGTTATCGTCTCCTCCACTATAAAACGGGTGTTGTCGATCAGTTCTAAGGACATCTTTTCTAACCATTGAAGTTATGTGTTGCAGCTCCTCCGTCATCTACAAAAGGGAAACACAAAAATAAAATTTGATTTCGAATTGGATTCAACAAAGAAAATTTTGCCACCTTTTTATTCTTGTAGTAAATCATCCATTCACTTTTCAGCCGCTGGTATTCTTCAGACTTTCTGCACATGTACTTCATCCTTTCACTCCCGTTAAGCCCGTACGGGTAGACATTTAAGAGGTGTTTCCATACCACGCGCCTAGAACAGACAACGAAAAGACCAAATGTCAGTTTTATAGCGACGCTATCAATCAATGCTATTTAATCAACCTGAGACTAGGTTCAAGACCGCCTTGGAAAATTCGTTGTTTGCACTCATCAGCCTTGACCAAAGTTCCCACTCCGTCACGGAAATCAGTAAATTCGGCATCAGTCAGAGGGGAAGTTGTTGCACCGACAGCAAATTCACCCGAGCTACCATTTAGATTTAAAGCTTGCTGCATAAGATTAATCGTTTTCCCAACCTGCAAAATCAATACAACCCAATAATAAACTCCGCTCAAAATTAAATTGAATAGAGATTTACTTTGGTCATAATCTTTGTTTGTATCGAAGGATCACTGCGGACTTCTTTGGGTTGAACGACTTTACAATCCGTCAATGGAATGTTAACAAGATCCCATTCTTCAACATGTTCCAAAGGTATGGGGTCAATTCTCAGACATAAACAGGGGTCGGCAGCCCTAAAAACAAAACATGTAAGAAAGTTTAAAATGGGAACGAAGCAAATATTTCGATAGAAAATTCAGGCAAACCTTTCGAACGCGGCTTCCAAGTCCCAGTCCGAGAGCAACTGAAGGAATACCTCTTGCCCACTGGGATCCTCGAAGCGATATTGAATTAGAAAATCAGATTTGATGTCAAACGCTCTGGAAATTAAGCTGTGAAGTGTTTCGAAATTAGTCAATTGCGGATCCAGACTGAATCGTCGATATTCAGGAACAACATGTCCGTCCACCCTCTGAAAAAATTAAATGAAACTATTGTTAAACAGATTCTTATCAGATAATGTAGATAAATAGTTTACAAACTTTTGAGTGTGAGCTGAATGAGGCCTTGACTCTCACAGGATCCCCCCATTTTCGTTGATTAAATAGAGGATACATCCCAGCTCTTGGTAGTGGATCAAGCCATGATCAATTATTCCTTCACGTGTGCATTTAGGTTGTTGGTCAAAAATCTTTTTTCGTTCTTTCGCCAAAAGCCAGCAAGCATCTACATAGAACACAACAGGTAAGACTGTGTACTGAATGTAGCCATTATGCAATTCAACGGTTATAAATATTTCAAGGAAAAATGGTGTGGTTTCCTGTTAGTACAAGCAATTCAAATTAAAACCACAAGGTGTTCACCCCACACAATAGAAGTAAACAAGATAGGACGCAATAAAATAAAAAAGGTTTCTAGTGATTAATAGACTGAAGTAAATACATTTGTGTTCAAGGTATTCTTAAAATTTAAAGTAATCAGATTCATACTCTTGGTCTCATTTGTGTCTCTCCCCAATGAATCATAACAACCACAGTGGCTTGTACATTAGAACACTTTTTGGAAAGCGGTAATCGTTGGACTATACTCACAAAAGGTATTGTGTGATATTTACCCGAAATTTAAAGAAAACAAGCAACCAAAATCATCGTAGAAAAAATGATTTGTAACAAACATTTCGTTGGCTGTTGATAGAATTACCGTTTCAGTTCCCTGGTAGGACTTACATGAAAAATCACGAGAAAACGGATGATCACGAGAAAAAAAGCTTATGACGTGTTTTAAGTCTACAACATGTTACGATTTTATGAGTAGATAGGAGTCGCAGGAGTCGGTAACTTCGTGAATTTAGTGAGAGGATGAGAAACAGCTGTGTACTAACTCTGAAGCCACCTGTCGGGCAACATACACACTGCAACACGTTCGAATTTCTGATTCTGAGTACGGAATTTGAAAATTGTCTTTTTTTCTAATGTTTACCAACAAATTGAAAGATTTTATTTTTTACTGATCCTTCAGTTTGCGTGATTTTATATTTTTTTAAAAAACTTTTTTAAAATTCTTTTCATCTTTTACTTTCCATTTTTTCCGTAGCCAAAGGATAAAGCTAGTGATGTTTCGTTATAACGATGACGGATAACGTGAAAAGTCCGTTAACGGACCTTTTTGGGTGTTCGTTAACTTAACGGATAACGCTAACGTCTGGAAAAAACACTAACGAAACATCACTAGATAAAGCCATGGATAAAGCTGGTAAATCAGAGCCTTAAATTAGTGATGTGACGTTAGTCGATTTTTGAAACGTTTAAGTTATCCGTTAAAGTTAACGGAGCTTTACTTTTTGACGTTAAATTAACGCGTTAATTAACGCGTTAATTTATAGCGTCCGTTAACGTAAGTTAAACGTTATTTTCAACGTTATTTTCTGAATAAATACAAGTTAGAATATAAGTCACGGTCTTGATTAGTTTTATTACGGTTATCAGGTAGATCCATTAAATAATTAGGCATTTTCTCATTTGGATATTTCGCTGTTCTAATGAGAAAAAAGAAACTGCGAAAAACAAGGAGGAAAGTAAACAAGACTTAAAAAAAAAGGGGCCTTAATAGGTCTTTGTTACAAGTAAGGAACACTTTTGCTGCCAAAGTGACTCCTGTTGTGCGATTCTTTCTCCCCAGTGTATGCCATCCAGACGCAGAAAACTCACGTTCGGCAGCTGCCGAAGAGATTGAACTGATATAAAACACAACAAATTTATCGTGCTGAATAATATATACCTGATGAAGAGTCTGTTGCTTTAAATCAGGTTTCTTTTTTTCCTTCGACAACTTAGTCTTCTTACTTGCAGTAGCTTCTTGATTATCAGACACATCTTGAAGATATTTAGGATATAAATCTTTCAAATGAATTGCTTTTTTGATGTGGTTTATTAGATTTGAGCTATTTTTTCCTGCAAGCTCAGCTTTACAAGTTTTGCACACACTTGTTTTCGACTTTTGGTTGAAAAAAAAATAATTGTGAATGACGCTTCTTTTACGTAGATTAGCAGGGACAAACTGAATAGATTGCCCTTCATCTTCGGAGGAATTCTCTGATTCACTCATTTCAATCAGTACAATCAGTCAATCACTAAAAAATGAACTTTATTAAAGCATTCAAAAACACATTGAGTACTTCTAAATGTCTAGCAGACTACGAACGTACGCTGAGCTGTGTAAGTAATAAGTAGAAATTTAAATTTTTACAGTAAACCTAAACAAAAAAAATGAAAAAACCTAAACACAGCGTTGCATTTTCAGCTAAAAAATAAATAAAATAACGTTGAAATTAACGCATGAAAATTTCAAAACGTTTAAGTTATCCGTTAAAGTTAACGGACCCCAAAAACCTCCGTTAACGTGATGTTCACGTTAACCGTTAAAGTTAACGTCACATCACTACCTTAAATCGAAGCGAACGCAACGGAGCAGTTTCACATCTGACGTTGCCAGATCTGGAAATCTCATTTGTGTCCAAAATGGCCAATCAGCGTACAGCCAGAGCTATAGGGCTCTTTCGGATCTGTTTTCTTTTGCCGTTTTATCTGGCAACACAGCATGGCTCCGTTCCTTGGTAGCGCGAGAACGGGGAGAAGAGGGAGAATAGGACGGAAAAAAGGGGGTTTTTCGGTGCGGTTGAGTGGGATATTGCTTATTAAGGATGCTCAGGGTTCTGAAAAACTGAATTTTAAGTACTATTGCGCCACTGTGTAGTTTTTGCGTCCGTTTAGACAAGGCCTTTGCCGTGACTGGCATAGACTTCGCCGGGCCATTTACCATCCGTGGTCTACCTGGCCAGTCAGAATCAAAAGCCTACATTTGCCTCTTCACCTGTACCACTTCCGGTGCCATTATCTCGAGCTCGTAGAGGACCTCTCCACAGCTAATTTCATTTTAGCATTCCGCAATTTCATCTCTCATCACTTTAAGCCCAAGATGGTGATTTCGGACAACGCCACTACCTTCGAGAGTGCCACCCGCGTCCTCAAGAAGCTCTACGACAATCCAGAAGTAACAAGATATTTTTCTGATTGTTAAATTGAATGGCCCTTCATACCAAAGCGTGCACCGTGGTACGGTGGGTTTTGGGAACGTCAAGTTGGACTCACAAAAGACGCCCTCAACAAGATGCTAGGACGAACGAAGCTCAAGTTCAACGTATTCCGGACCGTCATTGCTGAGATTGAGGCCATTTTAAACGACTGACCCTTAACGTACGTATCATCGTATCTTAAGGAGCTTCAAGCGCTCACACCCTCTCATCTTCTCTATGGGAATCGTTTGACGTCTCTTCCGTACGACCCGTCTATGGAAGACTTCTTTTGGATCCTACTTTTAGCGAGAAACCCTCTCACCTCCTGGATATCTTTTCCCGTCTTCAAAAGATCCTGAATTCATTTGGGAAACGCTGGCAAAAGGAATACTTGACTAGTCTTCGTGAAAGACACAATGTGTCTAACAAACGATTCGAATTCACCGTCAAAATTGGCGATGTAGTTTTCGTCCACAACGAGGGCCCAAGACTGGAATGGAAATTAGCTGTAATCGAAAAGCTAATCATCAGCCCAGATGGGGAATTCAGAGCTGCCGAGATCCGCACAGCTGGAGGGAAAACCACCCGCCCGATCTCAAAACTCTACCCCTTGGAAGTTTCTGAAACCATCGAGATTTCAAGCCCTTCAACCCAGTCCGATTCAAATGTTCCTGTTCCAGCAGTAAAGCTGTTCCATTGCAGCAAAGGAGCGGATCCGGAACATGGCAGAAGAGTTTAAAGCTTCCGGGCCGGGAGTATGTCGGAAACATTATTTCCCTCCCAAATTCATGTTGCAACGTTGCACCCCCCCTCCAATTTTTTGCTACCCATTCTCATCCCCTAATTGCTAGAGCCCCCCTTACTTTGGTCTAGAAAGACAGAACACGTCCCGCTCTCTCACAGACTGGACGTTGGCTCTTTCACTCTCTTGCGTCTAATCTCTCATTCCTTTTCTAAGTTTAATTCCCCAATGTATTCTGTCTTTGCAATACAAGATCGAAACAGAGTCGTAAATTTCTCGACATTTGGCCTTAAAATAATTTTCTTGCGTATTCTCGCCTAAAATTAAAGATCAATCATGAAACCTACAAATTCATGAATTCTTTGGTAGGAAATGTCTTGCCTGCTTTTTCACCAGCCTTTTTTCTCAATTAAGGCTAACTGCCTTTTTTGGCCTCCGTTTCTTTTTCAAGATCGTAATCTTGATCAGGGATGGGCAATGGATAAATTCTTTTATGCGCATTTTGTATTTTGTCAACAAGCCAACTATGCAAATTTTGCATGACAATTTCAACTAGCAGGCCTATGAAATAAGACAATATGTGAGAAGAGACGGTTACATGTGTGATGTGACTAACCAAACTTTGTTGAGAAATGAACTCGAAAAATGACACTCAGCAGCAGACGACCATATGAGCCATCACACACAGCGCAGCAGCTCTCCGTCGTCCTATAATTTCGGCCAAGCAGTTGGTGTTCTCCATCAGGTCCCTTTAACTACGAGCCTTAATTTTCGTAAATAAGGGCTAACTGCCTTTTTTTGGCCTCCTTTTCTTTGACAGGATTGTAACCCTGATCAGGGATGACCAATATAGTCCTTTGATGTGCACTTGTAGTCGTCCAGAATAAATGCTTTTCCACGATATTTTCCACACCAGCTCATCTAAATTAAAATTGTGAACATAATGAAATAACCTCGGAAACAACTTATTCGAACACGAAAACAATGAAACTTTCCTTTGTGACCAGCTACTATCTCCAGCGATCCAGCGTCAGGAGCATACCAGAAGCTACTCCATTCAAGGGTTTGGAAGTAATTGGACAACAGCTTGTTCCATTCAAGAAGGATTATTGTAAGAGGAGGAAGAAGACAATCTTAATGGAATTAAAACAAGAAAAACAATCAACTGGTTGTGATGGAAATTACATTCCCCCAGACAACGAAGAGGTTGTCCCTGTTGAGGAACAAATAAAAGCCATCGATCAACTTCCTAAGGAAGCAGTTAAAATACCAACCTATAAGAAAACGAAGTTGCCTTAAGTGGAGAACTAATTGTTGGAAGAACTTATCACTATGATGAGAAATTTTATCACAACCATACAGATTCTTTTTCTAATTTAATCTTATATAATAGAATATTCCACGAAAAATAATAAACTGGTGGATATCGCAAATATTGAGCGTGCGTTTAGCACAGCAATTGACATTTTGTGTTTGAAAAATGTAATGTTCATATCTTGGGTATGGTTTCCGAGTCCAACAAGGAAAAAAAAATGAATTTTTTTTGGATTTCATTTGAATTTTTAAAAATATTTACTGTTTCATTTGGATTTCCCGATTATTATTATGATTTATTGATTTGATTTTAAATTAATTTGATGGGATACCATTTGGGTGGATTTTATTTTAAAAGTACCAAATCCAATACACGGTCTAATTAATTACATAAAAAATTATTTTAATCCACCAACGCCAAAGATTGGTTAAAAAATTCTTGTATTGTGTGTGTAGTGCGTGTTGATTGGTTAAAAAATATTCAAGTAGGCAACTGGAGAAACCAAAAACTTTGACAACCATGCCATTTCCACAAAGATATAAAATGAGTCGTTTTTGGTATAGCAGGTTTACATAATGCTTGAATGTTTTTAGTGAAGCTACTGGACCTTTATTATAATTTTTCTTTTTTTTTGTTGTTAGGTCCATTACTGAGACATTTTCAACTTCGGACATTATTCTAAAAATTTTAACGAGCGTGCCTAGCACTTCTTCTTCTGGCCTTAGAAGGTTTCGAATAAAAAAGCAGAAGTTGAACAAATGGGCCATGAATCCCACAGTCGTTCATCAACTAGGGAAATAAGTTCAAGAACACTGCAAATGAACACAGAGAAATGATATTGCCATTAACCTTTCCAAACTGATAAAACTTTGGTATTACGTCCGTCAACGTTGGTTGGTAACATTTCCATGTATGTTAAATGTTACTTAAAGTATCTTTATTAATTATTCCATTGCAACTTTATTACTTTGTTTACTTCTGGGATGCCAAATCAGACAAGTTGTATGTTTGGCTGTGGTAAGTGGGAACAGATAGAATGTTCGCGTAAAAGATAATCCCCCACTCCAAAAGTGAATTTTGTTGCACATTCATTATATGTTTTCAATAAGTAGGATAGAAGAATGGCCGAAAAGAATATATTTTTGTGAAAAACATTTGACGAAATATAGCAGAGTATGCAGTTAACATTTGGTTTCAGGTAACTTGCGATATTTTAAGTACCCATTGATATGATTAGTAACAACCATATTTTTTATTATTTCCCCTTAAAGGTAAACTACTATTTACATGTTTTTAACTAAAGATGTGGACTGGAGACCAACACGTAACCTTGTTAAACATTTCATTAGAATGGCCATAATTGCAACAAGAAAAAATTGCTCTCTAAGAAGTAAGAAAAAGGTAATTTACTACGATGAGAGAAGAGGGTAAATTATTCATGAAAATTATTTCAGTTGTGGTATGACTTGACACATTTAATCATATTTTGCAATGTGTATAATATATGTCAGTGTGTAGAACTGAATTAACTGAGATTCCTGTGCTTATTCCGTCCGTCATGTTACTCCATAATTTACTTTTATAATGGCTTGTTGTTAGGACTTTAATTTTGTCTATCTTGTGAACACTTGAATTTATCAAAAAATGATTCCATCTAAGGATTCAGTTTTACCAGTGAAGTAACACTGTTACTTCACTGAGTGTGTAACTTAGGTGTTACTGTTCGAACTGTTCAGGTCAAACAGGTCGGTCAATGGATGAGGGAGCTGCACTTTTTTTGTTCAGGGGTGTAATCGTTACACGTTGATTTTTCTATTTTCAATGTAGCACAAGGATTTGACTCCAATTTAGGAGTTAAGAGTTTTCCTGCCGGCCGTACGTGAGTTTGATCTCGATCAAACTCATTGATGCGATTAATTTCCTGCGCCATCTAGCGGTCAATAAAACAAACACGTCGTAAAACGTGTAGCTATTTGTTCTTTAAGCTTTAAGAGTTAAGTTAAGACTTTCTTCAACCGTTTTATTTTTTTTATTTTGTGATTTATTGTATAATTTTGTACTGATATCTACCAAGCGATAATATTGTAATGAAACACACAAATAATTGATTTACTCTTCCGAACATTTATTGTTTTTTCCAATTATTCAGCATTTGGTTATCAACTTTAAAAAAGAGTAACATTTCAAAATGTATGTCGGTAAGTTGATATCTCTTCGCGGTAAATATTAGTCCTCCTTGACTAAAAAGCTTCTCGACTGCGGCGGAAGAAAGCAACGCCACGTTATATCGTCTAAAAAAATGTACATTATGGATGAATTAAGTACAAAGACAATAGGGCTACACAAAAAATAGCAACAGGAAACTTACTTATACATCTTCATGATGGTTAGAAACTGTTTAAGATCATCTAGATTCACGCACATCTTAAGGAACGTATCAACTTCGTCAATTACGTTTGATTTTGAATTCCGTTGGGTAATTGAGGCAAAAAATCCTTCGCGCGTCTCTGTGTCTTCTCCGGACTTGGATCTGTTATGGAAGAGGAGGTCCCGTCACTTGAATCGTCGGAACTATAAAGATCAAACATATTTAATTAAATAGAATTTGCGTCAGATTTTAACTCTTTATAAAACTTACGATTCAGACACGTTTTGTCCTTGAAACCGGGCAAATATTCCTTTGAGCAAAGTTTTTGCGCGACGAATATCTTCTTCATTATCTAACCAAGAAAATTTGAAAAAAAGGATTGTTAATGGTGAAGAAACGCAGTTCATTGTCTGAGAACATGTGTTGAAATCTAGAATTACTGTAAAAATATATTATTAATCTATTCAACTGTTTTAATCTCTTCAACAAATATTACCTAGCAGAGATAGCGTCAAGCAGTCCGGTGATTAGGGATTGACAATGAATAATTGACGCATCGTCTTGAAGTAAAACCAGTTTTTTTTAAAGAGAAATTGTAGGAAGTAGATAGCCCAAGCCGATATTCTTCTCGCCTTGCAACACGTCTAAGGCATCAGTGATGTATCGCATTATTCTTGTGTATTCCTTCATGAATTGCTCCTCGTTAGGGGTGAAAGGAGTGATACGTAGCTCATCAAACACTCTCTTCATGCCACGATTCTTCTTTCTCAGTAATCGTTCAATGCAGCGTATAGCGTAATATTCAGAGTTCCAACTAAATTCGTTCTTTTGAATGAAAAGTTGTCTAATGTGTTGCTTTATAATGTCAGAATTTAGAGAGCTTGATGTTTGTTTATTCAGCAACAGCTGAACTTTATGTAAAGTCGAACTTCTCAATTCTTGAAATGTGGGATCTGGAATCTTTAGTATGTCAGCCTGGGCTTTTAGACTCAACAGATGACAGGCACATTTGCGGTGCATAGGTAGAGTAGGATTCACAGCGTTAAAGACATTTTCTTGTCTGATTCTTGCGTCCAGAATTTCCCCAAGATCCAAATATAACATGTCTTCTAGATTGTTCCAAGGCATCTTCTTTTTCTTCATAATTTGGGACATGAGATGCATCCCCTCTCGCCCGAAACGCCTTTAAAAAATTAGAACCACTATCCGTTGTTGCCCCACGCAGTTTGTCGACAACTTCAAATTCCTTGTGTAAATCTACAATCATGGTGGTCAAAACATCATAAGTATGACGCCCTTTTATCCGTCGTATGGCAAGACAGGCACTTCTTCGTGTTAAGGATTCGCGGTCAAACCAATGAATAGTCTCCCCGAGATACGATTTTCTTCTACTAGTCCAGGCATCAATGGTCGATGCTGCATCTGTAAATTCGCCAAGGCAATCAATTAGCTGTAACCTTCTTTCATTGTATAAAGTCTCCAGTCTCTCTGTAAAAAAACTTCGTCCGTGTAAAACTAGATTTCGGGATAGATTATGAACTAGTTGCTGGAAACCCGGTTTCTCGACGGTATATATAGGTAACACGTCAACAATGAGGAAATTCTAAAAAGAAATATTTACATTAATGAAAGAAATACATTACAGTCTACAGTACCTACCAGAAGTTTGGAAACGCGCGAGAGGAGCGGAGAGAAGCTTATGTAAAAAGCCGATTTTCGCCGCGTTCCCAAAAAATCTGGTTTTTGACGGAGGGTGTTGAAATTTTTTTTTGAAGTAGCCATAATAGTTGGCTACTTCCTGAATTTTTTTCAGATTTTTATATCTAAGGGGAGGGCATCTACAAATGGATGTAAAAGTTTGGAAACACGCTGTAGAAGCGTATTAAAAAGTGGCTACTTTGCCGCTCTCTAATTAGGGAAAAAATAGCCCTACAAAGACGCCAAAAAAAGCAAAATAAAGAACTTCGTTAGTTCTATGACAAGCGTCATTTTCAAATTTTTTGAGTTTCATTTAATATAATGAATTTTAATTTGAAAATGAGATTTGTCATTTTTGCCCATTTCTCACCTTCTATCCCACCCCTCGGTGTTGTCGCGATTTCTCCTTTGTTTCATTTTCGTAGGAAGGGTAAATATCGCCTACTAGAGCAAAGGCGAAAATTTCCCACCTCCGAAAATGAAAATGAAATATTAATGAATTGTTCATGGAAGGCTAGAAGGAAATTTTTTTGTGTTTTTGGAGGGTCTTGTCGGAAAGGTAAAGTACAAAATATGACATTTTTTACCAAAAAACTGAAACAAGGCTAAATTAAAAACTGCAGTCAGTGTCAGAATCTGCAGAGTGTTTAAAAATTTAAGAAATTATTAAGCTGTACAATACAAATGCATTACAATTTGTCAAATAACTCCGTGGATCAGAAATTGTTTCTTATTTGATTCAAATGGGTTTCATGTTGCTGTTTTCAACTCAGTCTGCGACTTACTAGTTGTTGAACAGCAAATAAATTTAAGAAGGAAATTTCGTAACATTACTCAAGAATGTTTTGGAATAGCAGATAAATTTAATGTTCCACCTTTCTCGAGGATAGAAATTTTGGACAAGTGTTATTACCTTTAATACATCAGCTTCATCAAATTATATAGATACCACAGCCTAAATATTTTTTTTTGTTCCGGTATAATCAATTTAAATATAATTTTTTTTTCGACTGAAAAACTTTGCTGTTTTCATCTTCCTACATGGATGAAGTAAAAATGAAACATTGATTTGTCACTTAGTTCAATTTTACCAGCTGGAATTGGACATTTAGGTCATTTACAATCAAAATCTTGAGAAATTCCAGTTATGAAATCCAAAACCCCTCTTCTTCTTTCGTAATGATTGCACGATACGTATGGTCTTGGAAGTGGACGCACCGTAATTGTACGTTATCGTTCGACAATAACTGTGCGATGACTATTGTATTTCAGCTGTTATTAAACAAACAGAAATAAATAAAGGATGGGGATCAGCAACTTGTTGTGAACGTCCCTTTTATATAATCAGATCCTTTTTTCTATCGTATTTACCCATTTTCTATTGCTTTTCTCTATATCCGGGATTTCCTGAGTATTAAAGCACGCCTGCCGGAAAAAATCACAAAAGAAAAAAAAATAATAATTATAAATTCTATTGCTAATTGGGCGGGTGGGATATAAGACAGTTGTTGTCTTCACTTATTCCGAACAATCCGCCGGTGATTATATTTATTTCAAGTAAGTAAATTTTGTTTCCCTATCAAAAACTGTCCCTGTTTGAGCATGAATTTTTTCCAGCGATGCCGGCAATTTTGTCTGTATGAAAGGAAAGCTTATCGCTGATAAATATATCAACAATCTTGGGGACATTCTTCTACCATCCACGGAGCCAATATTATTAAACCTTGGTTTGCGGGATAACGACGAGAAATTTAGTTACTTCTCCGGCCAGAAATAGGGGCAGATTAGAACCTGATAGAGAATGTATGGAGGAATGTTGTTAAAGATTCGGATTTTTTTTGGCACCCAACTTCGGACGAAGTTTTCGAAAGGGCTTGTTCAATTTAAAAAACGTATAGTGACCATCCAAACTACTGGAGAAAACTAGTGAATTCCATGGTTACTAGACTTCGACATGTTTATATAATAACGGAGGTTTGACTAACTATTAATATACATTTACTCCTGTCTTAATTTAAAAATGTGTTCCTTCAATACAGCTATTTAAAATTGATTGAAGACAAACCATTTGAACAAAAAAACCGCGATCGAAAAGCTAGAGGAAATTGAGCTCCAAGCGTGCATTTGTGGATGTTTTGAGGTTAATTTTCTGTGATTTTAAAACTTTTGTACTAAAGTTTTGTCTTTTGTCATCAATTCCGTCTGTGTGGAAATTGCTCCCTTCAAATCCGATCCACATCTAACATCTTTGGAAATTGGGTTTTTGGCGGCCACTAGCTCTTTTCGCAGTTTTGTCATTCGGTTTTCGAATAATCAATCAAAAGTTCAATGGCTACACTAGCCGCAGTCTAATCCTTCGCAAGTTGTTAGCAAAATTTAAAAATATCCCCTCTAATGTTGTTGCACGATGTTGTACCAAACTGCAACAGTCGCTTCGGTCCCAGCACTATTAATACCATAAAAAAAATAAAAAATGTCTTTATCTTACGTTCAATGGTGCTAAGGTGCCATTCTTGTTTTTACTGAACGCAGGTCTTGTCAATTCATTATTTTTAACGAGCTATTAAATACCTGATAATCAATAATTTCAAGTGTCACATTAAAAAACAAATTTATGAAACCGCAAGTTTTTGCAAAAAAATTATTAAAACAATTTTTTGTCAGCTCGGGTGCTATTAATAGAATTTTCTTTTTCGTTGAATGTATTTGAAAGTAAAATGCACGAAATACCAAACGTTTCTCACAGAATAAAAAAAAAATGAAATGAAATAACCTAGGATACGACTCGTGTTATTTCCGACAACTTGTTTCCACCATGCAAATTCTTTGAAACCTTTAAATACTTTTGAAACGGAATGTCGTCTTTACAGCTTTGGATAGTTTCAAAAAGTCTGTGTCAAATGTGTTTCCCTTCAGGAAGTGACTACATTGCAAAAATCAATTTTTACTTACAAAAATTTCAAGAACATTTAAAATTATTGATATATCGTTACTGATTTTGACTAAAAATTGAGAAATCTGCCTCTCTTTTATTGTTTATGAAAAAGTTGTCTTGTTACATAAGAAAATCAATGCTTAAAGAATGACAAAATAATTACCACTTAATGCCTCACGTCCAACGTTGACGCAAATAAAGTAAGGAGAGTAAGATTAAAGTAAGTAAGAGTAATATTTCTGACCTTCTTGTTTGCTCTCTGACAATGCAGTTAAGGCCTAACATTTGCAACTGGATGAACGCAAGATACACCTGAATGATAAAATTCTTTGTAATTCGATGTCTCTCTTGAATCAATTCTTCGCTGCATTCTTCTTCATATTCGTCGCTGATGAAAAAAACAAACAAACAGAATAGATTTGTATGTTATCCCTTAGTTTAGTAAGTGTTTCAAGACTGTTACTTAGTGCACGATTCTTTTCTGCATGAATTCTGATATTCTGGTTTGTTCTTGGATTTGTAGTACAGTCGACGAAGGCATCATTAGTCAATGGGAAAGGATTATGTTCAGCAGACTTAATACCTCTTGAACTTGTCTTTCGCTATTCAACAAATACGATAATTTGGGTTTGTAGTTTTACATTGTAATTCCTGTCCTTTTTCAGCAGTTCTTGATTTTTTTCTCACTTGCAATATTCATTTACACATGCGGAGACGAGTGATGCAAAGGAAAAGAGAGAAATAGGAAGTCAGGAAGCCGATCAAAACAATTTTGTTTAGGGGGAGGGAGGCACTGATAAGGTGAAAGAGGAGTCACGTTGGGCATTTCCCTTTTGCTGCGATTCAAGAAAGTTAAAGGTCAGTGAAATCGAAAATCGATTGCTAAAGCATCTTTCGTGCTCTTGTCGTCATGGATACGGTGAGGCTCTGAATTATTTCACAACTACGCCCTAGGTTCAAGATTTCAAATTTTACTTAAACTGTCGCAACTCATTTTACCAATTCTGAATTCGAAAAACATTTGGTTCGATAATCAATTTAAAAAAATGAAGTTGCACAAAAGATGACTTACCTTATGGCTTTTGCCATAATTAATATGTTTCAAGAGGAAAACTACAGTACCTACCAGAAGTTTGGAAACGCGCGAGAGGAGCGGAGAGAAGCTTATGTAAAAAGCCGATTTTCACCGCGTTCCCAAAAAATCGGGTTTTTGACGGAGGGTGTTGAAATTTTTTTTGGAAGTAGCCATAACAGTTGGCTACTTCCTGAATTTTTTTCAGATTTTTATATCTAAGGGGAGGGCATCTACAAATGGATGTAAAAGTTTGGAAGCACGCATTTTCGGAGGAAGGGTAAATATCGCCTACTAGAGCAAAGGCGAAAATTTCCCACCTCCGAAAATGAAACAAATGAGAAATCGCGACAACATCGCGGGGTGGGATAGAAGGGGAGATGGGCTAAAATGACAAATCTCATTTTCAATTTGAAATTCATTATATTAAATGAAACTCAAAAAAATTTGAAAATGACACTTGTCATAGAACTAACGAAGCTCTTCATTTTGCTTTTTTTGGCGTCTTTGTAGTGTTATTTTTTCCCTAATTAAAGAGCGGCAAAGTAGCCACTTTTTAATACGCTTCTACAGCGTGTTTCCAAACTTTTACATCCATTTGTAGATGCCCTCCCCTTAGATATAAAAATCTGAAAAAAATTCAGGAAGTAGCCAACTATTATGGCTACTTCCAAAAAAAATTTCAACATCCTCCGTCAAAAACCCGATTTTTTGGGAACGCGGCGAAAATCGGCTTTTTACATAAGCTTCTCTCCGCTCCTCTCGCGCGTTTCTAAACTTCTGGTAGGTACTGTATGTCAAGGAGAATAGCGACGCAGCCCACAGCAGTATGAGCGATGCCGAGTAAAGGATTTCTACCACCCATGAATGAAGTCGTAGAAATTAAAATACTCTTCCTGTCGCCTAAAGAATGCACAGGGTAATCTATTGCAAAAAATGAAGACGTCGTTCAAAATAACGGGTACTAATCAGACCTAAAATGTCGAGCTAGCTATCTTGAAAGTCTAAGCGAAATTTAAAAGCAAAAATAACGGTTCTAAAGTTTTTTCAAGAAAAATATTTGGATTCAGTGAAAATGAAATCTTTCAGTAGTAAAGAATGGGAACCGCTATTAATGTATTTAAAATATTTGAAAAATGTTTTGAATTTGAAATCCTGAAAAATAAAATTTAAATAAACGATTGAAATATATGCTCAGTTTTCAGATCATTCCTGAGGGTGTCGGTGTCTAGGCTACTGAAAATTGGAGGAACACTGGAACAGTGTGGAGGGCCATCTCGACAGTATTTATGAAGTGATAGGTGTGATCAAGTGACCATCTCTTTCGTGTGTGCATCGTAACAATCTTTGTCCTGCCTGCAGCGAAGCTCTGTTTAGCGTCCTTTCTCTGTTGGCTCCGTGTTTATACCCTGTTAGCTCTATCCACATGCGTCCGTGTTTATATGCCAAAACTGGCAGTGAATGTGAATTCCAGTTTTGAGTCGTGGTTGGATAACAATTCAATTGTGCTTCCAATTCTAATATCAAGAGGTGAGGTAGAGACTTCCCTTAGTGAACAACACCATTCCCTACCTGAACATCAATTCAAGAAAACTTTACTTGAAATAGTGGAATCCAAGAATGGCTTTGATTTGCTGTACCCGCCTTCTGTAATGTAATGTGCGGTATGTCTAGCAAATTCCATGAACAAGTCTTCGTCGAACAAGTGACGAAACACACACACTCTACATTTTCGCACGTACTCTCGTTTCTTTTTCTTTTTTCTTTCACGGGAGGAAAATAAAATTTCGAAAAAGAAGTCTGGAAGGTTCCATAAATTCACTGCGGCTGCCACAAAGTATGATCGTCAAATTTTGGCTATTTAAAATCAGACGAAAATGTAATGGAATGGGCGTTCGTTTGGTTGCTTAAAGTTTCATCATGGGAAAGTTGCGGAAAGTTGTTTTCAGAAGAAGAAGAAGAGCAGATTATAATCAACTCACCCCCACCTCCCAACTCACGTTAAAATAGACGACCGAAATCTAAACCAGCAAAAAATGTGTTTTTTATTTATTTTTTTATTTATTTTTCCAAAGTCAATTGGGTAATTGTTCTCTCGTCTTTCTAATTGCCCGTCCCGCTTCTTCTCTTCTATGTGGGGTCCCACCTCCTTTCGGCTATGAATTCACGTTTTTTCCCTTCCCGATGAACGGGCAGGGGCCGTCATGTGAGCGACTTTTTCTCTACGGCCAAAAAGGGAATTGTTGCAATGATAAAAGCGCTGGTTGGGCCAAAAAAGATGGCGGCGCGTGATTCAAAAAAGCTTAGGCGGCATAAATTACAACAGCACCCAGGCAACATCAATTTAAGAAAACATTATTTTAAATAGTGGAATCCAAGAATGGCTTCAATTTGCTGTACCCGCCTTCTGTAATGGAATGTGCGGTATGTCTTGCAAATTCCATGAACAAGTCTTGTGGCAAGTGTCCTTTATGTGGTGCGGGAATCATTCGAAGACATTTGACCAAACCAAAAGAAAAAATTAAGTTCAATTTGGATCTCGACACTTTCAGTTTGATCCCACACGAATATTTATTCGTGGTTGGGAGGCACGCTGGCGGAAAAACAATGGATACTTCTCATCGCTTAAGATTTGAAGTCTTCTACTACAAATAGTAAGTTTATTGCTCTTTCATAGCTAATTCTTGTCTTTATAGAATTTGTAGTCAATTGTTTTCTCGTATTTTTTGTAAGTTCTCTCCCTTTATTTTACTTTCTTCTTCTACTTTCTTCCCTTTGGATTTCTTTCTTCATCTTGACGATCACGTATGTCAAACCCAAAAATATTCAAAAATAAATAAATAACGATGGTTTTGTAGTTTGGACAAAACGGGCCATGTCAATTTGGAATTTCGACAAAAATTTGTCGATTCCTTTGACGCTCATGCCGATGCAAGGTGTGTCATTTCTGAAATGACAAATTGTTGCATGAGGTCACCGAATCAACCGATTAGCAACCTTATTGATGTGATATTTGCAAAATACTATCCAAGATGTCGACTGACAATTTTAATAATGATTCATCCGGCTAATTTTATCATCAATCCATTTCATTTTGTATATAATTTATTTATTATAATTTATACATCTTACTGTTATATTGTTATTACTTAATTAGGCGGATTTCATTCTAAACGCAATCAAATTGGGAATTCCTGCAAAATCTCTAATTTTTTTTTTGTTTTGGACTAGAGGTACAGACGACAGGTTATGGTTATGCAACGAAACAATGTCAAACTTTTTTTCCGGAGAAGAATTTTTAATGGCAATAGATGAATTTATTAGAAGAGAATTAATTCCACTACAGACTGTGAGTCCAATCTTACATGGCTATTTCCCCGCAATGCATAACGGTTTATTACAATCAATTATTTTATTGATTGGTCAAATTTTTTATGATATAATTTTTTTATTTCTATAATAGAATATTAGAATTTCAATAACTCATAGAAGAATTTATCCAGCTCCCAAAGGAGTCCTCTACATTGGAAGAATTCGACATTACCAGCTGTCTATTTGAAGAATTTTTTTCTTCATCTAATTCTTTTAATTTTGATGTGACCACTGTTAGATTACTAGTCTGTGTAGTTAATTAGATAATTAACTCAATGTATTCGACGAGACAAAATGAGCTCCTTCTTCATTCTTGCGTTTACATTAGGAGAGAGTAAAGACGCCATTGTCCAAGTGCACCACATCTTTCGTTGTCTACCTGAAAAGTCAATTACGCTAGAGACGCACATCGATTGTCAGAGTGTCAAGAAACCTATAACGACGTCCAATCATATTTACCATGATGAATAGGAAACAAAGAGGAATGAGAAGTAGAGACTGCAGTCATGACAGATCCGTCATGACTGTCGGTAAATCCTCCATTGGATTTATTGGAGGGGATGTCGAGAGATCGCCGGTCCTCGTAGCGGAAAGCGAGACAATAGCGTTGCTGATAACATTGAACGTTCCGCTAGCAGAAAGCGAGACAATAGCGTTGCTGATAACATTGAACGTTCCGCTAGCAGAAAGCGAGACAATAGCGTTGCAGATACTCGTCTTACCGGAGCCATACCGAAAGTTAAACCTAAAGTTCGCAGCAATGGGCTTGAACTGGCTGCATCCGCTCAATTATGTGAAGACGAAGGACTAGTTTCCGACAATCGCGCCGCTGGACAACAACCGCCACCAGGAGCTGCTGCTTTTGCTCCGCCAGCTGGCCGTGGAAATCAACAACCGCCACCAGGATCTGCTGCTTCTGCTCCGCCAGCTGGCCGTGGAATTCAACAACAGCCACCAGGATCTGCTGCTTCTGCTCCGCCAGCTGGCCGTGGAAATCAACAACAGCCACCAGGAGCTGCTGCTTTTGCTCCGCCAGCTGGCTGTGGAAATCAACAACCGCCACCAGGAGCTGCTGCTTTTGCTCCGCCAGCTGGGCGTGGAAATCAACAACCGCCACCAGGATCTGCTGCTTCTGCTCCGCCAGCTGGCCGTGGAATTCAACAAGAGCCACCAGGATCTGCTGCTTCTGCTCCGCCAGCTGGCCGTGGAAATCAACAACCGCCACCAGGAGCTGCTGCTTTTGCTCCGGCACTTGGCCGTGGAAATCAACAACAGCCACCAGGATCTGCTGCTTTTGCTCCGCCAGCTGGCCGTTGAAATCAACAACCGCCACCAGGAGCTGCTGCTTTTGCTCCGCCAGCTGGCCGCGGAAATCAACAACCGCCACCAGGATCTGCTGCTTCTGCTCCGCAAGCTGGCCGTGGAAATCAACAACCGCCACCAGGAGCTGCTGCTTTTGCTCCGCAAGCTGGCCGTGGAAATCAACAACAGCCACCAGGAGCTGCTGCTTTTGCTCCGCCAGCTGGCTGTGGAAATCAACAACCGCCACCAGGAGCTGCTGCTTTTGCTCCGCCAGCTGGCCGTGGAAATCAACAACCGCCACCAGGATCTGCTGCTTCTGCTCCGCCAGATAGCCGTGGAAATCAACAAGAGCCACCAGGATCTGCTGCTTCTGCTCCGCCAGCTGGCCGTGGAAATCAACAACCGCCACCATTCATATTCAGCATATTTATAGCAAGCCTGACTTGAAGTACGGCAACAGTGCCATACTAGAGAAAGAAAAGGGGGTGTGGGTGCGTGAAACTGATTTTCCAAAATGGTGTTTGCTGAAGCATTGGTTTATCGGCTAAAAAAATTTCTGGGTGGCTCAATAGAATCTCAATAGTTCTCAGATAAAGCTAAGACTTCGTGGAGGTGAGATTTCTTATCAAGCATTGATTAATTTCCCTCCATACTTCAATTGTCGATATAAATTAATCTGTGGTAATATTTTGCTTGCAGTTGATTTGGTGCTGAACAGGCTCATTCTGAAGCAGAGCGCTTTAGATGAATGGTGTGATGGATTGAATCTGCCTGTGAAAACAGTAGCTGGTCACATAGGTTAGTCATTGTTTTTGTGTTTTAAAAAATGTGTTTCCGAGGTTGTTAAACTAATATTCAAAATTATTTAGATGAACTGGTGTGGAAGCTGCCGTGGACAACATTTTTGTTTGCTGCACGAACACAAGTTTGCATCAAAGAGCTGTATTATTTGGCCATCCCTAATTTGCTTATGATGCTGAAAAAGAAAGGGTTGCAAGGAAGAAAGTAAAAGAAAGGAAAAATTTCGTTCGTAATGCCCGGCCAGTATACGGTCTGTCGGGCCCCCCTGTTTGCACCCACGATCCCCTGATGAGTTAGCAAGTAGCTGACTGACAGTTAGCCTTAATTGAGAAAACAAAGGCAGGTGAAAAAGCAGGTAAGACATTTCCTGTAATGTGTGACCCGCTTGTTTTATCATAACTAGCTGTCTGCTGTTGTTAAGGTAACTTCGTGAGTTTAGTGAGAAGATGAGAAACAGCTGTGTACCATCTCCGAAGCCACCTGTCGGGCAACATACACACTGCAACAAGTTCGAATTTTTCAGCACGAAATTTGAAAATTGTCGAATTTTTCTACTTATGTTTCCCAGCGTATTAGAAGATTTTCTTGGTTTTACTTATCCTTCATTTTGCGTGATTTTTTTTCATTTCTGATCTTTTTTTATTCTTTATTGTTTCTTTTCATCGTTTACTTTCCATTTTTTTTGTAGCCAAAGAATAAAGCCGGTAAATCAGAATGGTAAATCGAAGCGAGCGCAATAGAGACTATTCACCTCGTGGGTTCGCGAGTCAATTGTTTCTATATCCGCCATGTTTGTTGTTTTTTTTTTTGGTTGTCTGTATTGGCTGAAAGTGTTTTTTCCCAATACAAAATGGATTTTGAGAATCAGTGTGTTTTTTTTTGTGTTATTTTTTTTGTGTGTGTCAGTTAATTGCTACGTATCTTGTTTAGTATGTGTAGCAGTTTGTGTCTCCAGATCACATTCCTTGTATTTTTTAAAAAATGTTTTTCAATGTTATTTACTTTTTTCACGACCGAATCTACAGAGAATTGTCCCGTGGGAAGAAAGGTGATAAGAGGAAAGTATGGGTCCCCCCTTTTTTCCTAGAATCTTTCGCGAAAAAAGTAAACAACAGGGGAAATAATTAAATCCCCCTAATCTGATCACGTGGGAGAAAGCTGTCCATTTTGCCGAAATGTCTTCTATTATTACCCTGTACGAGTTGGCTGCAAGACGCTTCCCATGCAAATACTTCAGAGTAATTACAGTAAATTGTTGACTATATCCCTGCAATAATGCAATTGTTTTTATTAGTCATGTTCAAGTACGAGATCCTTATGCTCATTTGTAAAAGAATTTTAGAACACTGCAAAGCCTTGACTTTGTGCAGCCAGCAGTTGGAAGGGGATTTTAAGTTGACCATGCTTATCCATGGACTTGGACTATGGACAATGGACTACTAAAACATGGACTTTCAACAAAAACTGTGGACTCCGCTAGATGGCGCAGCCTGTCCGAAAGTCTGGACTTAAATATGGATTTTCACCAGAAACTATGGACTCCGCTAGATGGCACAGCCTGTCCGAAAGTATGAACTTGGGCACCTAAATATGGACAAATTATTTCATGATATAATTATTTTTTTTATTTTTATATTCAGTCAACAATAGAAACTTTTGAAAGAACCATTGAATTATATTTCAAAGCTTTTTATAAATATTTAACATATTGTAGAACCACTTTGAAAATTAAAGGTATCAATCAGAATCAGAACGCAACATCTTTTTAAGAACACCAACAAATAGAACAAAACCAAGGCACTTTTTTGCACTCGATTGTCGACTTTGGTACATTTTCACATTCTTGGTGGAAATATTTTTTGCAAATTTTGCATTGCACCATGTTGTGGAATTTTTTTGGAAGAAGTTTTGGGTCTCCAAAGTGGGGCACGCGGCAAATGCAAGAGACGGGCACGGACAAAGTTTTTTGGGTCTCCAGTTGGAGTGGACTCCCTTTCCAATAGTTGGAAACAGATCCAGTGTCCCCCTGCTCAAACAATCAAAACAATGTATAAGGTGAGGGCGCAATTGTGACAGGTCAAATCGCAACTCGCATGGGTTCAAGCCATAGGCGAGTGCGGTCGCAAATGCGATTGTATTAATTCCACAGCTCAATCCTCCTTTTGTTTTTCGCAAGCCATGAGGCCAATTTTTAAGGTTTTCTGCACTGTTTTTTTTTTCAATTTGAGCAATAATGTTGATCGGGAAAATGTTCACTCCAGAGACTGGCAAACATTAAAACGGTATCAGACCCGGTTGAATCAAAACTTTAGAACCACCCAGTGATCTCTGTTGTTGTGGAGGATATGTATCCACTGACGGCAGTTCACTGGGTTATACTGCAGCAACTGCAAACAGCAACTCCCCTCCCCCCCCCCACTAGCAGTTTTACAACCCTCCAATGTTGGGGAACTTAATTCGAATAAGTTCCATTGCTGTATTTATAGTCTTTATTGACAGCCAGCGGCCAGCCCTTCGAAATTTCTTGAATTTCAACTTGATCCAAAATTTCACCGTGCCTCTGGTCAATAACGATTGGTTGATCAAATTGAGATTCTATTTTGGCGACTTCCAATTCCATGTCGCTGTCATCAGTATCGTCTGTGATCGAAGTTACGTGCTAGATAAAAAATAAAATTCAAAGAAAATGTTGTTTGATTTCATTTCATAATACATACCGAACGGGACTGTGACGGCAATGGAGAGCGCGAACGTGAAGAAGAGTGCGAACGTTTAGGAGAGCGCGAACGGGAACGCGATAGTGACCGGAAGCACGAATAACCCGTCAACGGAAGGCGTGATCCGGCTCGCTGCGGCGATGGACAGAATGCTCCAGTTCGAGATGGTAACTGAGCGAACGATGAGGTCGCTAACGGTAAATGACAGCGCGATCCGGTTGGCGATCCGGACGGCGATCCGTTTGAGTCATCGATGGAAAGTATTGCGATTTAGATGGTGATCCGCCCTGTGGTGGTGACGGACAGTGCTGCGATCTGGTTGAACAGTGCAGCGATGGGCAGTAAAATCTTGCCGGCAATGGTGATCAAGAACGTGAACTGGATCGTGGCAGTATTGGAGAGCACGAACCGTTACGGGTACGAGACCAAGACGGAGAGCGCAAAAGGGTACGCGACCGCGATGAAGAGCTCGAACGGGTCCGCGACCGTGACGGAGAGAGTCCAGAAAGTTTTTTCTTTTTTTTTTCGGTGAGATCAGTGATGTTGATTTGCTCCTTGATTTCCTTTCATTTCCACTGAACCACTTCCGGTCGACGTCGAGTAAATCAGGGTGTTCAGGTGTGCAAATGACTGGATCGTCAGAATTTTTTTTTTCGTTTTGACCCCTTCGAAACAGGCTTTCGTTGTCTGGTTGATTCTTTCTCAAGTCGAGACGACTTTTTCGTCCCGCTACGGAGGTAACGATGGCAGGTTCTTGCTTTCCGCTGGGTCAGTGTTATATTACCTTTTTTTGAAATCATTTCGCAGTCGATGCTGTACATCACTGCTAACATGTGCAAACAAAGTGCGCATGCGGAACACATACAAGTCATGTTACGCACTAGCTTTGAACAACGTCACGAAATAAACATCGCCGCAGGAGCCTATAACTGTAGAATGTTGTTGAGATTGGACCAGCTGAATTCTATTTTCTCTTAGAATTTCGATAGCCCGCTGTCTAACACTATCACTACCAGGGCACTACCAGGGGTTTCTCATGTTTGTCGACTGGATTCAATATGTGATCATCCTAAAACAAATGAAATAAACAAAAAGTAAATACGTTTCCATTTATGTATTTTATTTTATTATTATTTACCTCTTTGAATAGCCGAGACGACTTAATTTTGTCATATAAGTCGTCAGAAGACTGGAATTTTTGTCGTTCAACGGCATTCTTCACAATTGTCGATGGAAGGTGAGGTAGTAAGGTATAATTGCGATATCCAATTCTTCCCCTTTGGATTTTCATGGAATAAAACCCAGCAACTATTCTCAAGGAATTCGCCATGTGATCTACCGAAAGTCTTTTCCAATTCATTAGCCGCTTCATTGTGGCATTAAATGTTCGGATTGATTGTTCGACAAAATTTGGACTCCATACGGTCTCAATATCCAAGATCCCATTTTATTCATGTCCTTGTCGATGTTTTTGTCGAAGTAAACTGATAAATCCTATTTCCAACAAATTGATTAGTTAAGTTTCCTAATGATAAACAAAATTGCGGATTTTTTTTAGTCTACCTTGTTCCATTTTAAATAACATCTACCAATAACGGAATTGTAAAATCTTTCTGATTTTTGTAAGAGAAGATTAATAAAGTAAGTCTTGTAGTTTGAAAAAAAAAAATTTTCTCTGGTGTTGCATAATTTCCCCAAATTAAGTTTCATATTTCACCATGCATATATCCAGCATTATAGGAATTGTTTGCTACTTGCTTGCCTGGAATTGTTGTTCGTGGTTTGTCATCCTCGTTGTTGTAATGTATCGCACTTCAGCTAGTAACCACCAGATGTGGCCACCTGTCGGTGAGTCAGCATGGGGTGGTGATAGCCAACACAGAGACTGAATACAGACAGTTACGGACTAGTACTCGAGACTACAACATGGTGTCAGAAGTGGTGCGCGTACGCCTGTAGTCACTCGTTTTCACACGTGGTCTTTCGTTTATAGCCAGTTGTATCAGAGCCATCCGTTGTTGGTTCGTGTTCATTTCGTGCCTGATAATTCTTTGATGAGTTACGATGGCAGTTTCGTTGAAGTTTCCAGACCCATTTAATTTTTCAGCGTCTAATTTGGCTTTGGAGTGGGAAGAATGGCGGACTCAATTTGAGTGGTTCATCACAGCTACTCGCAAAGGCGAGAAAGATGAAAACGTTCTGGTTGGTGTTTTATTGTCCCTGTTGGGAAGAGAGGGCCTAAAGATCTATGGAACTTTTGTCTTTGCTACGGCGGGTGATGACAAAAAGATTAAACCTGTACTTGACCGTTACTCTGATTACTTTGCGCCCCTCAAGAGTGAAGTGTTTGACCGTTTCCGTTTTCATAAGCGTCACCAAAAGCCCGGTGAACCTTTTGATGCGTGGTTGGTGGAGTTGCGTAGCATGGTGAAGTCGTGCAACTATGGCACTGAAGCGGTGGTCAACTCTATTCTCCGAGACCAGATTGTGTTGGGAGAAGCTGTTATATGAAACTAATTTGTCTCTCGCCGGTGCCTGTGGAATCGTTCGTGCATGTGAAGCGTCAGCAAGTCAGCTCAGCCAAATTTTGTCCCCACCTGAGGCTGTTCATGCTGTTAAAGACAAGTCAAGTCAAGAACGCCGCCAACATCGACAGCACAAACCCAGTGGGCAGCAGCACTCTGGTTCTGGCGGATGTCCCAATTGTGGCCGTCAGCATGCGAAAGGTAATTGTTCGGCGATCAACATCACGTGTTACTAATGTGGCAAGACCGATCATTATGCCCGGTGGTGCTCTCAAGCTGAGAATCTGCCCCATCGCCCGAGTTCCACTGCTTCTCGTCAGATGGCGCCAGGTGCCACCCAAGCGGAGACGGCTGTTCGTCAGAGGCCGGCTCAACGAGGAACTTATATGCAGCAGCGGTTGCATGCTGTGGAATCGGAAGGAGCCTTGCCACAGGAAGATGTCCGTTACCTGGATGAGGAATATGTCACACATGAACTTAAAAGTTCCGAAGACGGAGAAGAGTGGCATGAAAGTCTCTCGGTAGATGGCAGCAGCCCAATTCGATTCAAGCTTGACTCTGGCGCCACTTGCAACGTACTTCCCCTGGAGGATTTTCGCCGTGTTCAACGAGCAGTGGTATTGAGTGCTGGCCCCCGCGTGAGGAACTATGGCGCGAAAGGTGGTTACCTCAAAGTCATGGGCGTGTTTGTCGGCTCCGTGACCAGTCGTGGTGCTCAACATACGGTGAAATTTGTGGTAGTGGATGAACCTGGCCAGCCGCCAATATTGGGCCTTCCAACATGTATAGCAATGAAACTTATCAAGCGTGTCCATGCTGTGACAGTCGATCAACAAGTGGAGCTGCCAGTTGTCGCGAAGGAATTTTTGGATGTGTTTCAAGGAATCGGAAAGCTTCCGGTTCAATACGACATCAAGCTGGCTACCGGTGACAATTTTGTGGACCCAGTTGTGTGTGCGGCAGGTCGGTTGCCGTTTCTGCTTGAGGACAAAGTATATGCCAAACTAGCACAGATGGTGGATGACGGGATCATCGCTCCGGTGGTAGAACCAACGTCGTGGGTGAGTCGAATGATGGTCGTCGGCAAACCTGATGGGGATGTGCGAATCTGCCTAGATCCGTCGTAGTTAAACAAGGCGATCCAGCGGCAGCATTTTTCGGTGCCTACGGTGGAGCAGCTTTTTGCCAAGATTGGCAAAGCCAAGTATTTTTGCAGTTTGGATGCAGCGTCTGGTTTCTATCAGATACCGCTGACCGAGGAGGCCTCATACCTGTGTACCATGGCTACTCCAAAAGGACGATTCCGATATCTTCGACTGCCGTTTGGCCTAAAATCCGCGCCGGAAGTATACCTGCAGGTGATGTCGGATCTCTTCGGCGATCTTCCCGGTGTGATCATCTACTTTGATGATTTTTTAGTCACGGGTGAAACTAAAGCGGAACTGGAACTGAACCTGAGACGGGTATTGCTGCGGTGCCGTGAGAAAAATTTAAAGCTACAACTCAAGAAATGTCGTTTCTTCTTGCAGCAGCTGCCGTGGCTGGGCCACGTCATTGGCCATGGGACTCTTCGACCCGACCCCGAAAAAGTGGATGCCATAGTGTCGCGTGGTCAATGACCACGCTATGTGATACGTCTGGTATGTAGTCCAACCGGACGTACTGTATGACTGTGCCGGCCTAGCCGGGTATATAAGCGTAGAGAATCGGACTGATCGGGGCTGTTCCCTGGCTGTCCTTGGCTGTCTAACAGTGACTGTACTAGAATGTAGTATTAGCAATACACTCCTTATCCTTGTATGTTACATGGTGGAGATGCAGGCCTCATAGGGTAAGTCCGTTTTTCTCCGTCGTATTGTAATTTTTTTCGCAGTGTGATCCTTGAAATTGCGGTGGTGCGGATTTGTTCCGGCCAAGCAACGATGTGACGGAGAAAACGGCGCCTTGAGTGCGATCCCTGGTAACAAGGGTGAGGAGAACGGAGCGGGGGATAAGTAGAAATTTGGGAGTAGCATTTGTTGTTTGTTGTTGATTGTTGATTTGTTGTTTTGTTGTTGTTAGCGCACGGTGAGCAGCGGGTTTCAGACCGCGGGCAAGATCCGGGGTCGCTTGAAAACGCACGTTGAGCGGAAAAAGCGTGAGCCTTTTGTCCGCGAAACGGGGTCGTTGTAGGAAGCGCACGGTGAGCAGCGAGCTTTTTGGCCGCGTGCAAGACCTGGGGTCGCTTGGAAAAAAACGCACGTTGAGGGAAAAAGCGTGAGCCTTTTGTCCGCAAGAAACGGGGTCGTTTGGTTTGTAAGCGCACAGTGAGCAGCGGGAAGCGTCAAGCTTCTGGTCGCGGGCAAGACCTGGGGTCGCTTGAGAGCGCACGTTGAGCGGCAAAAGGTGTAAATCTTTTCGGTTTCCGCAAGAAACGGGGTCGTTCACAGTGCACAGTGAGCAGCGGAAAGTGTCAAAGCTTTCGGACGCGGGCAAGATCTGGGGTCACTGAAAACGCACGGTGAGCAACGGGAAGTGTTTCATTTCTCGAAGGTTGCAACATGCCGGGGTCGTTTAGTGTTTTGTTCGTGTTCTTTTGTGTGTGTGTGTGTTTGTTGTGTTGTGGAAAAGTGTGCTGTGTATGGTGTACGGAGACGAAAACAGTGATGGTCAGCCCCTATGGAACGGGAGATCGACAAGAGAATTGGCGATGGCGAGAGGATCGAAGAGAGACCGGTGGAAGGAGCAGAGAAGAAAGACCAACGGAGAGAGAGCGATTGAAAAAGACCTACGGGAGGAGAGAAGCTGGGAGACAGGCAGAAGGTCGAGAGCCCGACAGCAAGGCGACGGCGAGCGACAACGGAGAGAGAGAGAGGCGGCGAGAGGAGCGAGCGACGGAAGAGACAACGGAGAGAGAGAGCGACGGAGACGACAGAGCGGGATAGAAACAATGGAGCTAGAGAAAGAAGAAGGAGCGACGAGTGACGAGCGGAGAGAGCGACGAGCGGGGAGAGCGACAGCGGAGAGAGCGACAAGCGACGAGCGACGGTGGAGAGAGCGACGAGCGGCAGAGGAGAGAGCGACGAGCGACAGAGGAATGAGGAGACAGCGACGGAGGAGAGAACGGAGTGTGATTGAACGGAGAGAAAAGTGACGATGATAACGGTTGAGTGTTAGACGAAGGGCGGAATGCGCCGAAAAATTGATTTTCCTGTTGTCGCGTTATTTTTTAAATTACATATTAGTATTGCTATCGATCGGAGAGACTGACGGGTGACGATCTGGAAGTCGAACTGAGTTCATTGCTTGTGACATTTTGTACGTGATTGATTTTTCAAATGGTTGCAGTATTTTGTGCGTTTTTTTTTAAAGTCGTAGTTCTGTTCCAGTTTGGTTTTCTTTGCCATAGAGATGCATTTATTAGTTATTATTGTATGGCTTTTTTGTGATAGGAAAGCGTGATTGAATTATTGTTTTTGCTGTCGATGCGTGAATTTTGTTCGTATAGATTTATTTTGTTGTGGATATTTTTGACGATTGCTTTGTTTTGTCCTGACTACTCGGCACGTGCACGTGTGAGATATTTCCTGACGAGTAATTTTTTTTTTGCTGATGTGAGTTATTTGATATGTTTTGTATGTTTTTGAATGAATTTTGTCGTTGTGTTGCTGCAGTCGGGGACGACTGCGAGTTAAAGAGGGGGATGTCGCGTGGTCAATGACCACGCTATGTGATACGTCTGGTATGTAGTCCAACCGGACGTACTGTATGACTGTGCCGGCCTAGCCGGGTATATAAGCGTAGAGCATCGGACTGATCGGGGCTGTTCCCTGGCTGTCCTTGGCTGTCTAACAGTGACTGTACTAGAATGTAGTATTAGCAATACACTCCTTATCCTTGTATGTTACAATAGTCAACATGCCTGACCCAACAGACAAGCAGAGTCTCCAGCGTCTTCTGGGAATGGTGACATATTTAGATAAATTCTGTAAAGATTTGGCAACTCTAACACGTCCCCTTCGTGACATCCTGAAGAAGGAAGCTGCTTGGTGCTGGGATGAGCAGCAGAGGAAGGCCATGACAAATCTGAAAACCGTCTTGTCGTCTTTACCGGTGCTACGATTGTTTGACGTTTCCAAGCCGGTGTTAGTGTCAGTGGATGCCTCTCCAGTAGGACTCGGAGCTGTGTTGGTCCAGGATGGGCAGCCGGTGGCATTCTCTTCCACCACCTTGACCGCAACGCAACGCCGATACTGCCAAATCGAAAAGGAGCTGCTGGCTATTCAATTTGGGCTACTCCGGTTCCGTCAATATGTGTATGGCCAGCGTGTCATAGTGGAGTCGGATCACAAGCCGTTAGTGGGCCTCCTGGATAAGCCGATCGCTGCCTGTTCGCCAAGGATCCAGAGGATGCGGCTCCAACTCCAACGGTTTGATTTTCAAGTTGTGTACAAACCGGGAAAGGAGCTGTTCATAGCAGATACTCTCAGCCGTGCCCCGTCCCCTCATCTTTATGATGATGATGCTACTGCGGATTGTGAGGAGCAAGTCCACCATGTTCTCACCAGCATTGTGCCGGCTGAGTCCACTCGTCGTCGCTACGCCGATGCCACGTCTCGCGACCCAACATTGCAGCATCTTCAGTCCGTGATGGAAGCGGGGTGGCCAGAACACAGGCGCAATTGTCCGGATTCAGTAAAACCGTTTTGGCCCGTGCGCCATGATCTAACGTCAGTGGATGGTGTTCTTCTTGTTGGAACAAGGCTAGTGGTCCCGTTTGCGCTACGAAAGGAGGCGCTCGACGGTGTCCATGACGGCCATTTTGGAGAGTCCAAGTGTGTGTTGCGAGCGCGATCGTCTGTGTATTGGCCGGGATGGGAGGATCAAGTGCGCAATGTGGTGGCTAGCTGCGCTACTTGCCAAGAACATCGCCATCGCAACCCGCGCTTGCCCCTGTTTCCGGTCCGCATACCGGATCATCCGTTCCAGCTGGTGTCTGCTGATTTATTTGAATTCTCTCAGGTGTCGTATTTGCTGCTGGTTGATTCCTACAGCAAATGGCCCTGTGTAGTCGCGATGAAATCGACAACCTCGGCGGCGCTCATCGGTGAAGTGACTCGTTTCTTTTGTGATAATGGTACGCAGTTCAGCAGCGTCGAGTTCAGAGAGTTTTGCCGTTCTATGGGTGTGCAACAAGTTTCGTCCAGCCCTGAATTTGCACAATCCAATGGCTTAGTTGAACGCCACATTCAAACTGTGAAACGTACGCTGTTGAAGATGTTCGCCGTTGGAAAATCTCTTTGGGAATCTTTGGCGGCCATTCGCTCCACTCCGGTGTCACCCACTCTCCCCGCCCCATCAGTTTTGTTGCAGGGCCGTAATCTACGCGGGAACCTGCCGTTCCTTCCGGCCGAGTTACAACCTAAGTATGTCTCTTCGTCGGTCGTCAGGCGGGAGCTATCAGCGCGTCAATCTCAGGCAGCGTTTGTTCAGGCAGGATCGCCTACCACGCGTGCCTCGTCACTTCGTATCGGTCAGCCCGTCCGAGCCCTCATAGGCCGTCGTTGGCTCCATGGAAAAGTTCACTCTGTCTGTCCTGAGCCCCAATCTTACGTGATTCGTTTGGATGATGGCCGTTATTTTCGGCGTACGCGGTGGGCCATCAACATCGACCGTGGGACACAGTCACAGCCCCGTTCCTGGGATCCTTCTGCCATGTTCTCGTATCGAGTCCCACCTATTGTCCAGTCAGCCCAGTCGACCGCTGGAGGTGAGACGTCTGGTCCGGCATCTGGTGTGCCCGGTAGCCCGGTAATCGAAGCTCCTACTCCTGTCCGGGTAGGGGTGCCGTCAACAAGTGCCGAGCCAGCCACTCCGTCCGGCCGACAGTCGTCAAATGTCGGTCGCGTACGCTCTGCAGCTAGTCATGGCGCCCGGCATGTTCGTCTGTTTGATGCGCCGTTCTCCCCTTCCGTGACTCCACCTCCTACGTCCGCTGGGCCTTCCAGTGACTCCGGTGCTGCGCCAGCGAGGGAGCCGTTTGGAACAACTCGGTCCGGTGTCCGCTTCGGCATAGCCATGCCCTCTACTAGGAAGTGAGACTGTCGTCGTAATCATTCTTCGGATCCGGGTGGCCGTCTCCTCGATGTTTGATGTCTTTGTTCTTTTCTTGTCCGTTTTATTTCCATTGATATTGAGATTGGTCTTCAGTACGTCGTCTGGTGCAACCCCGTCTGTCACTTTTGTTTAATTCCTACCTGTCTCATTTCTTAGTCATAACGCTCATCATTCCATCTTCGCTATCACTTTCATTTCATATTTCACAACTTCATATTTTGCTTGTCTTTCATCTCATCAAGTCATGTTTCATCGTCCTGTTTGCTGTGGCTTTCAGTTCATTTTGTTTCACTTTCGGTCTTTGTCATTTCGTTTTCCTTTTCTTCTGATCCTTCTTTCATTTGTTTCTCGCGTTCGCTCACTCTTTGTTTGTGAGAGAAGGGAGATGTTGTAATGTATCGCACTTCAGCTAGTAACCACCAGATGTGGCCACCTGTCGGTGAGTCAGCATGGGGTGGTGATAGCCAACACAGAGACTGAATACAGACAGTTACGGACTAGTACTCGAGACTACAACACTCGTTAAGCTGGACTCTCTCAGACGGCAGATTGGTCCCAGACTCTCTAGAACGCACACGCTCCTTTTGTTGTCCCCTTTAGTCATCTTTTAATCTTTGTGTGAATTGCGTGTATCGATCTACTGGTTAGTGCGCCAGTAGTGGCGATTCCGCTCCCTCTCTGTGTCTATTGGACCACCATAGAATTGTTTTCCCTCCTATTGTGTACTGATTTCGCCGAGTAGTGTAATCGGAATAAAACGACCGTGACAATATGTACGAAAAACCAGCTTCTGATAAAAGTGGTACTTCTGCTAGATTAGGTATATCAGAGTCCGATTCAAAAAGCTATAATAAGTCTTCTAACGACTCATTTGTCGGTATATTTGTATCAACCATTTTCGCACATTGCAAATCAACCACACTTAAGTTTATGCACACCTAAAATTCAACAACACTTGAGTTTATGCTAACCTAAAAATCAACAACACTTAAGTTTGTGAACACGTAGTAAAGAACCACGTTCACGAGGTAAACCACGACTGATCAGAAAAGAGGAATTTGCTGCTCCCCCTAAATTACCCCTTACCCCTAATAGTCCCTTAAATTGCGAGTTTCGTGCAGGTGTGGTAGTTAAAAAACGAAGCTGTACAAAAAGTTGGAAATACTTGGATTTTAAAACAAGTGCACTGAAGAACAGCATTTGCCCAGACCTAGATTCTTTCCTTATCAACTTTGACTACCATAGTAAGTTAAAATGTGAAGTTATGGTTACAGTTTTTTAAGTTTCCATGTAATGAACTAAAGAGATATCTGTCGTTGAAATGAATCTTGACTTTAATTTATTTTTGTGTAGTGAAGGGCAAACAAGAAACAACTATGCCAAAAAAGAAAAGCGGCTATTCCTAAATGCCCGATGATGTTCTTCCAAAAATTGACTATTATAGCGAACCTCACGGAATTCATTGTCAGAATACCGAGCATTTAGGATCGTCAGCTCACATCAAAATTGAAAAGGAATTTTGCAACAGATGCTTTGCAAGCGGAGGAAATTTAACTAACTGGACTATCTATTGGACACTTCCGACATTGATTTCCATACCATCTACATGTCCCATTTTTTTGTGGTTTTAGTTAGTCGGATTTCGAATCATAGAACCATTGGGAATTCCATCTTTGCAGATTTGAATGACGCCATCGTGGAAAACCATAGGTAATATTACATTAAATATTTCTTTCTTTTTAAAAACTAAGTAACTTTTTATTTTACAACAAGATTTCTAGCGTTTTGAAAAATGATACTGGGTTGGACTACGAAATACATGTGATTGCAGAAATTGGTCAGTAAGGATCCATTTTGTCACTGTTGTCGGATTCAACTGGGCATGTTCAACGATTTCAACGATGAAAATCAATTACATCTACCCGCAGCAGACATTTCGAACCTATTTTTCTATTACAATGCCAACCGCTTAGCCAAGTTTGGCTATATGACAAACTCTCCAGGAGAGCTAACAGGAAAACTCTCGAACCACGTCAGTGTAATCTACAATAAGCTCATTGATATTCGCTTACATTCTTTCTCGACACTTAGATTCATAATCTACGGCTTTTGAGGAGAGAAGGCATCGAACCTTCAAATGTATACTTCATGTCTCATGGTATCCACATTACCAAAGGCAAAAACAAAAAAGAGGCGTTGAGGACAACTTTACAATGTTCGGTGGAGACAAACTGTTGGAGCGGGGCGAGGAAATTCAAAATTCGCAAGATTATCAGAAAAGCAATGTTGATGGGTATTTGACCGGGTTGGCTATAGGTATTTCAGTTTTATTTATTCCTAACAAATTTTAGTGTAAAAATTCTAACTTTTGGTATTAAGTGAGTGAAGAAAAACATGAAAATAGCCCTAAAGGGTCCTATAAACGATATCAGTGGGATTACGTAGGAATCCGTTAGAACTCTAAATGCCTAGAGTTGGAAGTCTTGAAGTCTTCAGTTGTTTACCAAAAATATGATTTCAATTAAAAGAATTGAATTATCTTTTAATCGTGTATGTTGGTGCGACATCACAGATGCTTGTATCCGTGGCGTCTGAGTGTCACAAAAAACAATCTGTGCTACATTTCGTCAATGCTACTCCTAAGGTTGCCAAATCGATTTCTTCTACCCTACCATCGGCAGATATAGCATTTTTGCCCAAGGTAATGTCAAGTTGGTTTAACGAACAGCCTTATAGAAAACCGCATTTACAGTATGGTCCAAAAAAATCCGAACAACCTAAAAGCCACCTATGAGTCATGCGGGAACTATGTTAGGCTTTTTGGTCCTAATTTTGGGGGCTAAGAACAAAGCGAAAGGTGGGAAAAAGGAAAAAGGAGAAATAGACTTATTTAGCCACCGGTCATGCCTTTCCCCCAAAAAAAATCATGAATGAAACCAGACAGGCAATCTTGCAATAGCCTTAGGCCTTAGGCCCTAGGCTCACCGTCAATATTTCGACAACTGAAAAGAAAAGGAAAAAGCTGTCCAAATCCTGCACCATAAAGCGGGAAAAATTCAAAGATATCGTAATGTTGCTTTGAATCACGTTTCATGCAAGTCAATTTTGACTGAATGTTGTGACGTAAATGAAATCATTTCATTGGCGATTATTAATCATTTCCTATTACTTTCCTATCATTTAATTAAAGAAGTAATGAAAAACGACAATTTTGATTGTCAATTAATCAAGATTCATTTTTTTGAAGATGCCGAGATTTGAGCTTGAGACCTTGGGGTAGGAGATATCTTCCGTAACCACTAGACCAACACAGAGTGATTTAACCAGTTTTATTTTAAAAATAAAAACAAAACAAGAAAGTCAATATTTAGTCCAATGCCCTTCAGCCTGACAACATAAGTCTAAACGAGAGACCATTGAATCAGACAATCTCTCCTACTATCCCAGTCCCAGTCTAGTGGATACGGGGGTCTTCTCCTACAATCTCTCCTCCCGAGTTCAAATCTCGGCATCTCCAAAAAATAAATCTCGTTTAATTGACAATCAAATTGGCGTTTTTCATTACTTCTTTAATTAAATGATAGCAAAATAATAGGAAATGATTAATAATCGCCAATGAAATGATTTCTTTGACGTCACGACACTCGGTCAAAATTGACTTGCAGAATTTTTGTTTTAGTTGACTTTTCAACACAATATCCTGCAGCTATTTTTGATAAATTGTCCTCTGTTGCATAATGACGCAGAGTAATTTCCAATTGTTCAACTGTTATCACAAATTTAATACAAACTTTGAAGATTGTTATTATTTAATAATTGCTTGCCCACAAAAGTGGGCCTGCGTAACGTTGAAAGTTTTTTATTCACAAGCCTACTAACAGATATCTTATCTTCCAAAATGTTTAAATCTTTGGGACTAATTTTTTTCCAGTAGTGGAACGTTTTGTAATCACTATTAGCTGTTGCCGTCAAAAACATATGAATCCTAGTCCATAACTGACTTGTTTTAAACTAAGTATGAAAAACACAGCGAAAAACTGTTTCACCCATTGGAAGGCTTTGTCTTATTTTTTTTCTTCGTTCAAGTAATTTCTTCAAATTAAACGTTAATGTAAAAAAGCTGAACTGAAATTAAAACATCTTCATCGTTCATTTTCTATAGTCTAAATTAGCTACAACAATATTTTATCTTTAAGGTTACCTCTTCAAAACTAAAGCATCGAACAATTTTGCAGCCTTTCTGCGTAAAGTATGCTAGCATTTTCGGAAAGCATTGTTATGAAAAAAGTTGCAAATAGAGAAATGGATAATTAGTTTTAGAGAAGAAATTAAAACTCGCAACGAACTTTTCAGTTTTATTCACTAACTAATTCCCAGTGCAGCTTATTAAGCATAGAAATTTTAAAATAAAATTTCAATTCTATTCGTCTAACATGTTTTGAAAGAAGACGTGGCTAAATTTTATGTAATTGATGTTGTACATTGCATGTATCCCTGGCATCCAGGTCTGGGTTGTTTAAGAAAAAAAGAGATGACACATCAAATCAATATTTTACAAGCATTCTCTGCAGTAATTGATGGAAGCTTACTGCAAGTTATTGAAGCTAAAGTTTTGTGATCTATTTCAAGGCCATGAATTTTTATCTGACCATGGTTTAGTATTCCATTGTCACTCACCTAAATAAATCGAGAAATGTATGATAAGTACTATAAATGTATAAAGTAATACTTATTCGATGGTGATGGTGTTATTGATGCTATTATTTTCATTCCATGAAGAGTACCGTTTACGGGTAATTTGCGCAAGTTATGGCATTGTAACTTTACGTACTGAACAACAAAAATTTGAGGAATAACCAATTCTGTGTTAGTGGTTTTTGCCACACACCTTTAAAAATAACCTATTCGTAATCAGCACAAAATCCATGTTCATGAATAATGAACGATTATAAGATTTTTTGAAGAGTATCAGAGATGGCAATTCCAAGCTGCATAATAATACAAAAATATTTATCAATTTTAGATCAATGCTTTTAATTGATACAAAATTACCTATAGCGGACAATGCAGATTTATAGAAAAAGCTTGCAGAATTAATGATTTCTCAATTAAGGTATTTTCTTCTGATTTTTTCACTTGCAATGATTGTGGAAAGAATATTTGCAAGTGATCTGGCACAAACCCCAACGTTTCTTCATAGGAAGTTAGGAACTCAGACTTGAGAAAACGTCATAATTTTAGTTTGATGAAACGCTAATAGTTTTTCTTCATCTCTAGAAACTGCGATACTTTTACGTTTGATTCTTTATTTTTTCAGCAGCAATTGAAAATTTCCAAATTGATTTATTTCTTCTTATATGGAAGTTTATACTGCAAACGATGTGATATTTCTGTCTTGCAGTGGCACAGTCAACTATCCCTTGGATGTTTCCTTGGACTTCTATGGCCCATGCATAATTTCTCTCATTGTAATTTTTTACGATAGTTTCTAGGAAAGCTTTTGTGGTAACAACAGAAATTTTTTTCTTCATGCTATTTTTGTTAAGTTCAAAACTACAAAACAGACATTTTTCACTTAAAGAACTCGTCGTTCAATCCACAGCACTTTTATCACAATCAAATTTTGTCAACTTGGGTTTTTGTTTTCTTTGTGAACTGCGATTGTGTATTCTTCGTGGCATCGATATTGCGTTTGCTTACAGAATCTTTCCTATATTTCTTTAGAACCTCTGTTTTTCCCGTGAAATGTAATAGTGAAACATGTTATACACTGATTCAAATCCTTTGTTTGTCAGGGACACTAACTTGTTTCACTACCCCGCAAGTTGCACAAAACACATTTAAAAATATCCCTTTCTAAATTGGCAGATGTTGATAACAATTTTAAATGCACAAGGTTGTTTATTTTACATTTTAAAATGTAGCAAAACGATTTCTAGCAGAACTCATCAGAAAAACAAAATGAAGCGCCTTTATTTGTTTCATTTTTTGTTGTAAAGTGTTTTTATGTTTTTATGTTTTTTGTATTTTGATTGTCACTGTAATTCAAGATATCGTATTGTCTGCATTGGAGTCAGAAAAACCTTTAGCAGAGAAGTTATCGTATTATAAAAATTACGAAGGGTTAGTTTGAAGCAGTGCCCTTTTAACAAGCAATCCACCACTCAAGTGCACCAAATCCATGGACCCCACTTTTTTCCCAATCCGCTATGGGACTTAAAAATCTGAAATAATTCAGGCATATCTAGTTTTCTACTCCGGATTCACCTGTTTTTGCAGAATTTAAATATTCTCTGCCGTTAGGGAGATATTTAATGTTAGGGTTTTTTCAAATTTTAACAATTTTGGGGGGTCTTTGTTATCGCTTTATGGGTAAATGCTAACCTTTAAAAAAAACAAATTCTCCCAAAAGTTTGCTCGTCCATCCCTCAATACGAATCCAAAAGGAATTTACATTCTGGATTCGATTGGCCGAGTTATTCCTAATCTAGTAAAGTGTAATTTTGACAAGTTTCCCACCCAGCCTAGTCACCATTTTTATCACTCTCCCTCGCGTTCCTGGCGGATGACAGTCGAAGCTACGCTTTCCTGGCCTTCACTTTAGAGCGGGGGACATACAGTAGGCCCTTTCATATAGTCTAGTGGCCGGCAATATGAAGCCCGAGGTGCAGAGAACTCGTATGCTTCGGCTGTCATCCGCCAGGAACGCGAGGGAGAGTGATAAAAATATTTCGATGAGGAGAACGGAGATATTAGCAATTACACTTTTTTTAATGAAGATTGCGTAACCTTGCTAATGACTAATCAAACTAGGACCAAAACCAATGAATCGCATTTTTTCACAATTTTTCGTCCGATTTCAATTGTTAAATCCCCCGCCGTTTTATTAGTATTTTGATCAGATGAAGTTTAAATCCACTTGGAAACTATCATTGATTACTGGAGAAGTTACGGAACGTTTAAATTCCACGATCCAGAGTTATCGCAAAAATCGGGAAAATTTAATATTGTTAGTTTTTTTTTGTCACTCTTTCCTTCGAAATTCCATCTGCGATTTATTTTCATAGTTGTTCGATGCAAACGGCGTGCAAAAGAGTTTGTCTGCACCATATTAATCAACTACAAAATCCCGCGCTCTTTCCAAATCTGTGTTTAGATTTTTTAAATGTATAACCCACGAGATGAAGTTCACACCCAATTGGAATCTATCATAAGTTACTGGAGAAGCTATTGGACGTCAAAATTCCACGAGCCGGAAATATCGCAAAAATCAGGACAATCTAAAATTGAATATTTTTTTCATCTTTCTTTCGAGATTAAAAGCATCTGCGATTTATTTTCACAGGTGGTTCGGTGCAAACGGTGTGCAAAAGAGTTTGTGTGCACCATTTTATCCAAGTATAAATTCCCGCACTCTATCGGAAAATTCTTCAAGAAACTTCACAAAGTCTGCAAAGATACATTTTCAAATATATTTGAATATATTGCCTAACCCTCCAGATCAGCAAATCCCAGAATACTTGAAACAGTGATTGGATAATATTGGGAATCCTACGTACATTCGAAATATTGTAAGTTTTCATTCTATCTCTTTTTCCTGGGAGGACGGTGGGCGTACGAAAAAAAAGGGGACCCACGTTTCCTCTTCTCCCCCATTCGTCCCATTCTCCCTCTTCTCCCCGTTCTCGCGCTAAAAAAGTCTAGAGCCATGCTGCGTTGCCAGATAAAACGGCTAAAGAAAACAGATCCGAAAGAGCCCTATACGTACACAGTCGACATAGCTTTATACTCAATACTTATCATGGAACTATTTAAAAATAAAAATAATTTTGAAATCGAAAATGGGTTGGAGGGATTGACACTTTAACTATTAGATCAAAGTTCATTTTCCAGTGGGAAATGTTTAGCTCTTAATGTACTTACAATAACGTTTGAAATTGCTCTCAATTCTTATCAATTTAGAAAATAGGTGACAATAAACTTACTTTGATTATCTGACGATACTTCACAGGCAATGCAGAGATTTGTCCAGTGAGTGAGTTGTAGTACCATCCGGGATCGGAGCGGTTACCGGCGGTTCACCACCTTAAGAAATGCTAGAAGGAATATAACAGTCAAAAGTTTTTTTGAAAAATGTCTTCCCTTAAATGAATTACCTTGAATTAGTTCAACGCGCACAAATGGATTTTCTAGCCTGACGCATTTTGCAAATCTGACAATCGATTTCTGTTTTTTTTCTTCTCACGTCTACATTTTTAAAGATTATGGCTTGAATATTTTATTGTGTATTGTCCGTTTACAACCACAGTTAAATTTTAATCAAAAAATACCCACCCCTTAACTACTTTGGATTCGACTATGTTTTGTACCATTCCCTCATATTTTTTACACAATAAAAATTCATTTTCCGTTTAGTTTTTTACGATCGTTTTTAAATAATCAAAACAAAATTCTCAAAGTGTCGCCGCAATTTCTTCCTCCAACATGAAACCCGTGAAATGAGTCCGGCGGTAAATGGCGTAGTCATGCAAAAACGCCCCTGGTGAAATGCCATCAATAGTCACCCAAACTTGATCGCCTTTTTTCATGTTCATCGTCGACTGGACGGTCAACGGACTCCTTTGACCAGCGACGGTGTTTGCCAGTCTTCAACCCAACCCGACCCGATTTCAACCCCGTTCAAATATAGACCAACTCCTAAATAAACTTTAGATGATGAAGCTGGAAAGTGCGCCAGTCTCGTGAAGGAGAAGAAATAAATTCCCGATCGCGGTGCCGTGAATTTCCCCTACGTCAAATCCATGGCGTTGCCCGTTGCCATCGTTCACCCGCGCCAAATCGAACGGAATTGGAGTTCCAAATATGTCGAATGGAGAATTGCGCTGGACGTAGAAATGGACGGGCGCCGATTTAACATCAGTGTAGCCAATCCATTTTTGTTTGTCTGTCAAATAAAAAATAATTAGACCACCAGATTAAACTTTAAAGAGTAAAATTTAAAACACGTTGATACCATTTTGATTTGGAAAAAAATCGCAGAAAACCATTTCCATCTTTTTCGATCCTTTGACGGAAAAGAATCCGCTCAATTTGTGTCCCATTCGCTGCAGATCAGAACATGAAGTTGACATTTGACCAATGTCAACGATTTCCCTCGTCCTGGCTGTTAAAAAATAAAATTAATTCTAGATTTTTACCATATCAAAACGAAATTTTAAACATTCACCGTTTAATTTCGTTTTCAAATCCGCAACGTCTGACCTCGCGTTCATCAGTTCCGTTCTCGTTGCGTTCAAATTTGCGATTGTAGTTTCCAAACTAATTGAAATTACTGATTCGTTGATTAAAATTGAAACAAATGCAGATAATTTAAAAAAAAAGGTTTTAATAAAAATTTTACGAAAAAATTGTACCTCTCAGTTGTTCGGGATTGTTTTTCAAATTTGCTTCGATTACTTTACGTTCGTGACCTAATCTTATCGAAAATGCTACACAATAAAAATAAAAACCATTTAATTCAGATTTAAATTTGAAAAAAAAAATCAATTTTAGTTTTACTTTTGAGTTCAATTAACAAATTTCCAGTTCTGATTTGCAATTTTGCCATTCCATTTTCAGTCCCTAATTTTATTAAAATAAATTGTTAATTGGTTCAGAATTAATTTTCCAATAAAACACCGAAAATAACATTTATTGTTTTTGATAAATCGTCAACATTTTTACTTAAATTCAACTTTGTTTTATCCAATTCAAATTTTGTTAGGTTCTACTCCTGCTGTTCAGTAGTGATGTGACGTTAACTTTAACGGTTAACGTGAACATCACGTTAACGGAGGTTTTTGGGGTCCGTTAACTTTAACGGATAACTTAAACGTTTTGAAATTTTCATGCGTTAATTTCAACGTTATTTTATTTATTTTTTAGCTGAAAATGCAACGCTGTGTTTAGGTTTTTTCATTTTTTTTGTTTAGGTTTACTGTAAAAATTTAAATTTCTACTTATTACTTACACAGCTCAGCGTACGTTCGTAGTCTGCTAGACATTTAGAAGTACTCAATGTGTTTTTGAATGCTTTAATAAAGTTCATTTTTTAGTGATTGACTGATTGTACTGATTGAAATGAGTGAATCAGAGAATTCCTCCGAAGATGAAGGGCAATCTATTCAGTTTGTCCCTGCTAATCTACGTAAAAGAAGCGTCATTCACAATTATTTTTTTTTCAACCAAAAGTCGAAAACAAGTGTGTGCAAAACTTGTAAAGCTGAGCTTGCAGGAAAAAATAGCTCAAATCTAATAAACCACATCAAAAAAGCAATTCATTTGAAAGATTTATATCCTAAATATCTTCAAGATGTGTCTGATAATCAAGAAGCTACTGCAAGTAAGAAGACTAAGTTGTCGAAGGAAAAAAAGAAACCTGATTTAAAGCAACAGACTCTTCATCAGGTATATATTATTCAGCACGATAAATTTGTTGTGTTTTATATCAGTTCAATCTCTTCGGCAGCTGCCGAACGTGAGTTTTCTGCGTCTGGATGGCATACACTGGGGAGAAAGAATCGCACAACAGGAGTCACTTTGGCAGCAAAAGTGTTCCTTACTTGTAACAAAGACCTATTAAGGCCCCTTTTTTTTAAAGTCTTGTTTACTTTCCTCCTTGTTTTTCGCAGTTTCTTTTTTCTCATTAGAACAGCGAAATATCCAAATGAGAAAATGCCTAATTATTTAATGGATTTACCTGATAACCGTAATAAAACTAATCAAGACCGTGACTTATATTCTAACTTGTATTTATTCAGAAAATAACGTTGAAAATAACGTTTAACTTACGTTAACGGACGCTATAAATTAACGCGTTAATTAACGCGTTAATTTAACGTCAAAAAGTAAAGCTCCGTTAACTTTAACGGATAACTTAAACGTTTCAAAAATGAAAATGAAAAATGAATATTAATTTGAAAAACTAAATGAATTTGAAAAGTGAAAATGAATTTTATCAAAAGTGAAAACGAATTTGAAAAATGAAAATGAACTTGAATATCCATACAATTTCGGGAGTGCGATATTGACACCACCCTACTCTATCCCCAGCTCTCTCCTTAATAGCCATCTCCTATAGCCACCCCGAGACAACCGACTAGCCATTGATGGCTATGTCGCTGATTCCAGCCAGCTAGGCCGTCAGCGATACGATCGGAATCTCTGAGATTCTGAATCCTCGTACACCCAAATTTTGAGTTGCCAACCCCCGCCCCCTGGCACATAACTTAAAAATCATCAAAATATATCACTCTATTTATAGTAATTTATCAAAACTGCATCATAAGGCCCAGTTTTATATTGAATAAAATAGCCTATATATATACTTGTCATCATGTCATTGAACTTGTCATCAAATGAAAAATAATAATAATTTCAAAGCTGCAAACTGTGTACGTGCGTCACAATAATGCATCAAGTTTATTTAACTTTGCTGGGGATTCAGATGTTTCGGTTCACAGCATTTGGCCGCAATGCGTACAAAAACACGGGGGTTGTTCTATAAAGGTAATATATAAATATTAATATCAGATTAAAAATCTATCCATATTTACTGCTGCGTAAGCATATGCTGATGCAGGTTGTTATTTGATTCGGAGTTCGTCGGACGTCACATATATGTCAAAAGTCAAAACGCAGCACAGAAATTCATTAGAGCATTCTTAACGTTTAGGGTTGCCACAAGATGCAGTAATATATTACCGCATAACGAAAGAGATCGAACTATTGCCCTTCGGAGTTACATTCTTGTGCTGTCTCTTTGTCAACATAGAATACGGAATTCTGATTGGAGCTGGAATTCACTTGCTTCTGTTAGCTTACATAGGAAATCGACTTCATCCTGAATTTTTAAGGCTGCCGGTAAGTTTGATAACATAATCTTTTTTTTGGCAGGAGTGTAAATCGCGTTTTCATTATTGGGACATTCCACGCCAATACGACAAAACCTTGTCGCGGTCATATTTCCGAATTAATTTTGTATGAAAAATCTTAAATATAGGTTAAAATAAGACTTTTTGCCGAAAGGTTTTTAAAAATAAGGGTATGGATGGGCGTGGCATCGATTTTAATTTTTCGTGGACTGCTAATACAGTATTCATTTTAATTGCAATTTTAGTATTTTAAAGTAAAACAAAAGAAAAAAATACTGATCAGAACGCGTTAACGGAATGATAACTTAATTTTAGAAAAAAATCACATCGTTATCGGACGATCCAGGGGACAGCACCATCGATCTTTCGGAATCCTAAAACCCCTCTACTTTGAACTATGCGCTAGGTACAAACGTCATAATTTTTTTAAATTTTTTATTCAATCTTAATGTAGTCCTTTTCTACTAGTTTGAGTATACTAAAGATTATAATCCTAACTTAAGTAGAAAAAATTTAATGCTCTTCCCTAGCAAGACAGGTTTTCTAATAACGAAAAAAGATTAATGCAGGGTTCTAGATCTCGTTACGCTGATCATTTTTAACATGGGGTTTAGGGTGTGCAAATGAGAACGTTCAAAGTTTTGAGTTTTATGGAGATAACGCGCTGCCCAAGCCGGCCTAAAGGGGGGGTCGAGCGGAGGGGACTGCGCGCACCCTTGTGAGAGGGGTGAGAAAAAAGGGGGGTTTACCTTGGTCATACTATACGGGTTCATGTTCCCTCTTGGCGACTATATCAACGGTAGTCAAATGGTCAGAAGCCCGGGCTGTAATGCCAAAGGTCCGAGGTTCGAAACTCGGTATGTCGTAATAGAAATTTGAAAATAATTGAAATTTTATAAAGACACTAGTATCTTCTATATCATGCTGTCACATGTGGCATTACATTAGTTAATTTCTTAGTTAATCGATGGCTAGCTACCATACGGCTCATGTATTCCCTTTTATCACATGCACATGCATCCCTTTTATGCCCAAAAGTCCAAAACCAATCTAAAACAATGGGCATAGTTAATGGCTTATCTAGCACTTCTTTGACAACACAATTTAAAAAAAGAGAGGAGTGGGAAAAATTGAACTCGGTAATAATATTATAAATTTTTAAAAAGTGGAAATAGTACCAAAGTGAAAAGTAACCTTTTTCGGCCACTAGATGGAGAATGGTAGCTCGTCTAGATAAAAAGCTGCGTTTTGAAATTGCTGGAAGCCCAATTTTCCTTGGGCATTGTTGTTACTTGGCAACGTCGCCCTTCTCTCCTAAAGTGTGAGTAGTGCAGATGTTTTTCATTTCTTGCCGACGAAAGTAACGGGAATATAATGTCAGCAAGATCCCGTTTATCTTAACTGCACTTAATAAAATAAATTAATCAGGAATAACTTTAGAAGAAAAGATGTCATACATATTTCGTACAATCTTCACATATTTACATTTTGGGTCTACTCATACGTATCTGTTACTACTGCTTAGACACTGCTTAGATATAAATATTTACAATATAATCAATTTTAGAAGTAATAATAGGGAGATAAAAGGGAAAATCGGAGTAATATAAAGGGATAACTGGTTGATTGCAAATGAAGGTTTTTAATTCACCGCGATTTGATTTTGATCACCATTGAAACAACACAAAATTCAAAATAGAAAATAAGAGAAAAAAACAAATTTTATAAACAACAACTTGCCTATTACAATTAAATGATTTTAATTAAAATACGAAACTTCCGTCACACCTTTCTCGTGAAATGACAAAGGTATACAAAAAAATTAACAATTTTTCAGGCCTATAATAATAAAACGTCATGTAAAAATGTATCAAAAAATGTGTTTGTTTGTTTAGGTTGTTTTCATATGTTGGGCAATTACGTATATAGTTTGTCTGTGATATACACGCGTACTATACCATAAATATTGTTACCCACTATAGATCCGGATGATGGAATTTTCATCACATCCGGCGTCGCTCCTCCTCTTGTATTCAGCGCGCACCACAGCCTATATGTCATATTATTGACATAGATCCACCCCGCTGTGCTGTTTATTCTTCTACTACTCGGCGCACGCCACATCCATTGAACAGCACCTCATCATCCTCCTCCCTCATCTTATGTGTTTATCTAAACAGGTAAATAATGCAACAACAACAACTAATTAAGATATAATCCTAATTGAGATATAGGAAACGGCCCACGCCATAACCTTTTATAGTTTACCATCGTAACTACAACAGTTTTATTTAGATCCAGCAGGCGTTATATAATAATAATTGGGCAGTGATGTGCACGTCAACGGGATTTGTTGACGTACCAAAAAAACGTAGAAGTCATACGTATTTTAAAAGTACTACGTAATAAGTAAAAAAAAAACGTCAACGTAACGTAAATTTTTTCATACTTCAAACGTATGACGTTACGTCACATATACATCATTACATTATTTATTGCTATTGCCCATAATATACACAGATTGCATTTGGAAAAAATAAGAATGACAATTAAACATGGAGAACTATTTTTAGAAGAATTAAAATTTCAAGAAAACTATCAGACAGTTTGTTCCTTCTAACAACTGTCATAAATTTTCAAATGGCAGACAAATTTTCGCAAAGCAAATGTTGCAAAATTTTTAAAATTGTTTCTTGACTTTTACGGATAACTCATAACTGGACTTTTTTACACGTCAAAAGTATACGTAAAAAGTCAGTATTTTTTTTCACTTACGTAGAAGTCACCGTAAACTTCAAAAACAAGGAAAATTGACGTAACGTACGACGTAACGTCAAATTTTCGAATAAGTCACCGTATGACGTGCACATCACTGTAATTGGGTACATGCTGGATCCGTCGCAGTTAAAAGTTTTTGAAATTTTATATATACATCAGCACAACCGCGATTTTCTTTTGTTTGTTTAATATTATTAAAATGTGTGAACATTTTAAGTTTATTACGAGAAAACTCGTCATAGATCGATTTGATATGGAAAGACATTTCCTAGTATTACTAAAAAAGGTTCTGGTTGATCAGTTTTCTGTCGTCAATTAATCTTTCAATATGTTCCTGCTTGTATGGTAATGAATTCTGGTGCAAGCAAGGAGATCACCGAATAGGAAGGAATAATAACTTGTTGGTTGCACCAAAGGGTTTCAAATTCAGCATTTTTTGTTTAAATTTAAATCCAGAAGCCTAAAAATCACAATAAGAAGATCCTTTATATCGTCATTCCGACGGCGGTGATCTGTCAATAACGATCATCTGTTGTCCATTGATTCCAGGCATCCAGCTAAAGGCGGGCAGCAACGAAAGTGTCCTTGCAAAGAACAAAGCGGAATATTGAATAACGAAATAAACAACAAATGGTGAAGAATATGTTCTTTTTCTCGACTGCGGTGATCTGCCAATAACGATCATCTGTTGTCCATTGATTCAAGGCATCGAGCTAAAGGCGGGCAGCAACGAAAGTGTCCTTGCAAAGAACAAAGCGGAATATTGAATAACGAAATAAACAACAAATGGTGAAGAATATGTTCTCATTCCCGACGGCGATGATCTGTCAATAACGATCATCTGTTGTCCATTGATTCAAGGCATCGAGCTAAAGGCGGGCAGCAACGAAAGTGTCCTTGCAAAGAACAAAGCGGAATATTGAATAACGAAATAAACAACAAATAACGAATAAACCAAAGCTCAATATGAAATAAAACATAAAAAACCTTATGTTGTGCTGGCAAAGTGGCAAGAAAACGTTACCAAAAAAAGGCAAGCACTATAAAATGGATAAAGGATGTAAAAGGTGGAGAATGTTTCGATGACAACTCAAAACTTATATAAAGCGGCTTAATATGGAATAAAACATTGTAAGAACGTTGCTAAATGCAAACAACATTAGACGATTGAGACGTGCAGTATAAAAAGGTTGACTTTCTTTATGGAATGGTATCAGTATCAGCAAGACTTTTGGACCATTGGGATCTGCAAATGCAGTTTGATTATCAAGGGAAATAAATGAAAATATGACAAAAACATCGGTAAGATTTGAATTCAATACTTACTCTTAAAATTTTAGTTTGAAAATAAATGATCGAATATGGTTTTAACTTTTTCTATTTTCAAACCAAACTTTTCCTAGTTGATTACCATTATTTGGATTTGGCACTGCGTTGCCTATGGCCAATTATCCATTCATAGTCCATATTACATTCCCTATATTTCTACTTTCGACACTCAATCCCATAACCATCAAAACTATGACGGAACCATATTAGGAAGAAATGATGGCGAATTATTAGAAAGAAGTTTTCCTTTTCAAGGAGCTTTATTTGTAAAAATGAAAAAACTTGAAGCCATCACAGCAAATTTAGCAAAACAACTAAAAGGTATTAAGACAAAATATGAATTAGAATTTATTAAAAGGTGGAGTCAGAGAGTCTAAATATTGTTGTCTTAAATGTTTCAGACATAACTGCAAAATTGGAAAAAAATGTTATAGATTTGAAAGACGAACTAAACAGTAAGTAACCAAAATAAAATAACCAATTTTATTGAATAAGATGAAAAACAAGATAATATACAAGAAAATAATCCTATCAAATTATTTATAGCCAAAGAAACTAAAGATGATTCGGCGAAAAAGGCTGACCAATCAGAATTAGTTAAAACGAACGCGGAATTGCTAAGTATTTAAAATGAATTAAATTAAATTAATATGGTTTAGTATTCTATCAAATTTGCAGGAACTAAAGATGATTTGGCGAAAAAGGCCAACCAATCAGAATTAATTAAAACACACACGGAACTGCAAAGTATTTAAATTAATCCAATAACAAATTAATGCGTGACATAATTCAATAAAATTATTTGCAGCAACTAAAGATGATTTGGCGAAAAAGGCTGACCAATCAGAATTAATTAAAACAAACGCGGAATTGCTAAGTATTTAAAATGAATTGAATTAAATTTATATGGTTTAGTATTCTATCAAATTTGCAGCAACTAAAGATGATTTGGCGAAAAAGGCCAACCAATCAGAATTAATTAAAACAAACACGGAACTGCAAAGTATTTAAATTAATACAATAACAAATCAAGGCATGAAATAATTCAATAAAATTATTTGCAGCAACTAAAGATGATTTGGTGAAAAAGGCCAACCAATCAGAATTAATTAAAACAAACACGGAACTGCAAAGTATTTAAATTAATACAATAACAAATCAAGACATGAAATAATTAAATTAAATTATTTGCAGCAACTAAAGATAATTTGGCGAAAAAAGCTGACCAATCAGAATTAGTTAAAACAAACGCGGAATTGCTAAGTATTTAAAATGAATTAAATTAAATTTATATGGTTTAGTATTTTATCAAATTTGCAGCAACTAAAGATGATTTGGCAAAAAAGGCAAACCAATCAGAATTAATTAAAACAAACACGGAACTGCAAGGTATTTAAATTGATACAATAACAAATCAAGGCATGAAATAATTCAATAAAATTATTTGCAGCAACTAAAGATAATTTGGCGAAAAAGGCTGACCATTCAGAATTAGTTAAAACAAACGCGGAATTGCTAAGTATTTAAAATGAATTGAATTAAATTTATATGGTTTAGTATTCTATCAAATTTGCAGCAACTAAAGATGATTTGGCAAAAAAGGCCAACCAATCAGAATTAATTAAAACAAACACGGAACTGCAAAGTATTTAAATTAATACAATAACAAATCAAGGCAGGAAATAATTCAATAAAAAAATTTGCAGCAACTAAAGATGATTTGGCGAAAAAGGCCAACCAATCAGAATTAATTAAAACAAACACGGAACTGCAAAGTATTTAAATTAATACAATAACAAATCAAGGCATGAAATAATTCAATAAAATTATTTGCAGCAACTAAAGATGATTTGGTGAAAAAGGCTGACCAATCAGAATTAATCAAAACAAACACGGAACTGCAAAGTATTTAAATTAATATAATAACAAATCAAGGCATGAAATAATTCAATAAAATTATTTGCAGCAACTAAAGATGATTTGGCGAAAAAGGCTGACCAATCAGAATTAGTTAAAACAAACGCGGAATTGCTAAGTATTTAAAATGAATTAAATTAAATTAATATGGTTTAGTATTCTATCAAATTTGCAGCAACCAAAGATGATTTGGCGAAAAAGGCCAACCAATCAGAATTAATTAAAACAAACACGGAACTGCAAAGTATTTAAATTAATACAATAACAAATCAAGGCATGAAATAATTCAATAAATTATTTGCAGCAACTAAAGATAATTTGGCGAAGAAAGCTGACCAATCAGAATTAGTTAAAACAAACGCGGAATTGCTAAGTATTTAAAATGAATTAAATTAAATTTATATGGTTTAGTATTTTATCAAATTTGCAGCAACTAAAGATGATTTGGCAAAAAAGGCAAACCAATCAGAATTAATTAAAACAAACACGGAACTGCAAGGTATTTAAATTGATACAATAACAAATCAAGGCATGAAATAATTCAATAAAATTATTTGCAGCAACTAAAGATAATTTGGCAAAAAAGGCTGACCAATCAGAATTAGTTAAAACAAACGCGGAATTGCTAAGTATTTAAAATGAATTGAATTAAATTTATATGGTTTAGTATTCTATCAAATTTGCAGCAACTAAAGATGATTTGGCAAAAAAGGCCAACCAATCAGAATTAATTAAAACAAACACGGAACTGCAAAGTATTTAAATTAATACAATAACAAATCAAGGCAGGAAATAATTCAATAAAAAAATTTGCAGCAACTAAAGATGATTTGGCAAAAAAGGCCAACCAATCAGAATTAATTAAAACAAACACGGAACTGCAAAGTATTTAAATTAATACAATAACAAATCAAGGCATGAAATAATTCAATAAAATTATTTGCAGCAACTAAAGATGATTTGGTGAAAAAAGCTGACCAATCAGAATTAATCAAAACAAACACGGAACTGCAAAGTATTTAAATTAATATAATAACAAATCAAGGCATGAAATAATTCAATAAATTATTTGCAGCAACTAAAGATGATTTGGCGAAAAAGGCTGACCAATCAGAATTAGTTAAAACAAACGCGGAATTGCTAAGTATTTAAAATGAATTAAATTAAATTTATATGGTTTAGTATTCTATCAAATTTGCAGCAACCAAAGATGATTTGGCGAAAAAGGCCAACCAATCAGAATTAATTAAAACAAACACGGAACTGCAAAGTATTTAAATTAATACAATAACAAATCAAGGCATGAAATAATTCAATAAATTATTTGCAGCAACTAAAGATAATTTGGCGAAGAAAGCTGACCAATCAGAATTAGTTAAAACAAACGCGGAATTGCTAAGTATTTAAAATGAATTAAATTAAATTTAAATGGTTTAGTATTCTATAAAATTTGCAGCAACCAAAGATGATTTGGCGAAAAAGGCCAACCAATCAGAATTAATTAAAACAAACACGGAACTGCAAAGTATTTAAATTAATACAATAACAAATCAAGACATGAAATAATTAAATTAAATTATTTGCAGCAACTAAAGATAATTTGGCGAAAAAAGCTGACCAATCAGAATTAGTTAAAACAAACGCGGAATTGCTAAGTATTTAAAATGAATTAAATTAAATTAATATGGTTTAGTATTCTACAAATTTGCAGCAACTAAAGATGATTTGGCGAAAAAGGCCAACCAATCAGAATTAATTAAAACAAACACGGAACTGCAAAGTATTTAAATTAATATAATAACAAATCAAGGCATGAAATAATTCAATAAAATTATTTGCAGCAACTAAAGATGATTTGGCGAAAAAGGCCAACCAATCAGAATTAATTAAAACAAACACGGAACTGCAAAGTATTTAAATTAATAGAATAACAAATCAAGGCATGAAATAATTCAATAAAATTATTTGCAGCAACTAAAGATAATTTGGCGAAAAAGGCTGACCAATCAGAATTAGTTAAAACAAACGCGGAATTGCTAAGTATTTAAAATGAATTAAATTAAATTTATATGGTTTAGTATTCTATCTAATTTGCAGCAACCAAAGATGATTTGGCGAAAAAGGCTGACCAATCAAAACTAGATCAAACAAATACGGAATTGCTAAGTATTTATATTGAATTAAATTAATAAATTACTAAGGTTTATTATTCTATCAAATATTTAATTATTTAAGAACAATAATAGAAATTTTTCATTTTTATTTTGTTAATGATAAAATTAAATTCAGAAACTTCCACCAATTTGGGAACTGCAACAAGAAATTTGACTTCAACGATGACGGAATTGATCAGCACAAAATCTGACGTTGCAGATTTGACAATAAAATTAAATGGTAAAATAAATAAAAAGTTTGTTTTAATACGAGAAGTATAAAATCAATTAAAATTCAAACAGCTAGGACGAGTGAAATCGTTGATATTAATCAATTACCAACATCATGTAAAGATCTTCAGCGAATGGGACATAAACTGAGCGGATTCTTTTCTGTCAAAGGATCAAAACAGATGGAAATGATTTACTGCAATTTTAATCCAAATAAAAACGGTAGGTGTAGGCCCATAATAGGCCCAAAATGTTTTTATTTAAAAGGTGATTTATCCTCTAGTTCTTTAATTTTTTTAACAGACACAGAGAAATGGATCGGATACGCTGACGTCAAATCAGCGCCCGTCCATTTCTACGCCAAGCGGAGTACAAATTTCATCACAACTGGAACTCCAATTCGGTTCGAATTTGCGCAAGTGAACGAAGGAAATGCCATGGATTTGAATACGGGGAAATTCACGGCACCGCGACCGGGAATTTATTTTTTCTCATTCACGGGACTGGCGAGTTTTCCAGATTCATCATTTCGTGTTAATTTGGAAGTTACACTTTATTTGAACGGGGGTGGAATAGGGAGGGGTTGGGTTGAAGAGGCAAACACCGTCGCTGGTCAAAGAAGTCCGTTGCTCGTCCATTCGACGCTGAAATTGAAAAAAGGCGATCAAGTTTGGGTGGCAATTAATCTCATGTCATCAGGGGTTAATTTGTATGACAGCACTAGCCACCACACCCATTTTACGGGTTGGATGTTAGAGGAGGAAATTGTGGCCTCACTTTGAGGATTTTATTTTGATAAAAATAAATATTGTGTCAAATACATGGAGTAATGGTATAAAATATAATCGACCCCAAAGTAGTTAAGTAGTGGGTATCATTTGAAGAACTGTGAATGTAAACTGACCTAAGGAATACAAAATAAAATTTTTTTGTCTTTATCTTTAAAAATTCATACGTGAGAAGCAAAAAACTGAAATTGATTGTCAGATTTTCAAAATGCGAATCAGAAAAATCAAAGAAATAAAAATAAAATAAAATCGTAATTCATTTCAGAGAAGACATTTTTAAAAAATCTGCGCCCAAGTAGACGACGACATCTAACAGTCACAATCAACACTACAAAATTTAATAATTTTTTTTTTCAAATGAGATTACATTTAAATTTTCATTGAATAGCAAATGTCTTAATTTCGCTTTTATTTTCATGACATTTTGGTGAAATGTTTCAATGCCAGTCTGCCATTTTCTCTGATTGGGGGGGGGGGGGCGGATTTAAAAAAAAAATTGTCTACCATTCCTTCCTGTTTTTTCACCTTCAATTTACAAAAATGAAAAACTTTAATCTAGTCATAAAATTTTATCTTTGCTGTGTCGAGTTTTTTGTGTTGGGCTAAAGTGATTTTAGTGGATTTATTATCGTGATAGTTTAATAACCCCATCATAAAACACTTAGACTGAAATCATCTGTATACTCTTCTATAATCTCGGTCCAGCTATTTACGTGAGTAAAACAATAAAAAACTATATACAGTACCTACCAGAAGTTTGGAAACGCGCGAGAGAAGCTTATGTAAAAAGCCGATTTTCGCCGCGTTCCCAAAAATCAGGTTTTTCACGGAGAGTATTTAAATTTTTTTTTTTAAGTAGCCATAATGGTTGGCTACTTCCTGAATTGTTTTCAGATTTTTATATTTAGGGGGAGGGCATCTACAAATGGATGTAAAAGTTTGGAAACACGCTGTAGAAGCGTATTAAAATGTGGCTACTTTGTCGCTCTCTAAATAGGGAAAAAATAACCCTATAAAGACGCTAAAAAGTGCAAAATAAAGAGCTTTGTTAGCTCTATGACATTTGTCATTTTCAATTTTTTTGAGCTTCATTTAATATAATGAATTTCAAATTGAAAATGAGATTTGTCATTTTTGCCCATTTCCACCCTTCTATCCCACAGCGCGGTGTTGTCGCGATTTCTCCTTTGTTTCATTTTTAGAGGAAGGGTAAATATCGCCTACTAGAGCAAAGGCGAAAATTTCTTCTCGTTCTCCCCGTTCTCGCGCTAAAATAGTCTAGAGCCATGCTGCGTTGCCAGATAAAACGGCTAAAGAAAACAGATCCGAAAGAGCCCTATACGTACACAGTCGACATAGCTTTATACTCAATACTTATCATGGAACTATTTAAAAATAAAAATAATTTTGAAATCGAAAATGGGTTGGAGGGATTGACACTTTAACTATTAGATCAAAGTTCATTTTCCAGTGGGAAATGTTTAGCTCTTAATGTACTTACAATAACGTTTGAAATTGCTCTCAATTCTTATCAATTTAGAAAATAGGTGACAATAAACTTACTTTGATTATCTGGCGATACTTCACAGGCAATGCAGAGATTTGTCCAGTGAGTGAGTTGTAGTACCATCCGGGATCGGAGCGGTTCACCACCGTAAGAAATGCTAGAAGGAATATAACAGTCAAAAGTTTTTTTGAAAAATGTCTTCCCTTAAATGAATTACCTTGAATTAGTTCAACGCGCTCAAATGGATTTTCTAGCCTGACGCATTTTGCAAATCTGACAATCGATTTCTGTTTTTTTTTTCTTCTCACGTCTACATTTTAAAAGATTATGGCTTGAATATTTTATTGTGTATTGTCCGTTTACAACCACAGTTAAATTTTAATCAAAAAATACCCACCCCTTAACTACTTTGGATTCGACTATGTTTTGTATATTCCCTCATATTTTTTACACAATAAAAATTCATTTTCCGTTTAGTTTTTTACGATCGTTTTTAAATAATCAAAACAAAATTCTCAAAGTGTCGCCGCAATTTCTTCCTCCAAAATGAAACCCGTGAAATGAGTCCGGCGGTAAATGGCGTAGTCATGCAAAAACGCCCCTGGTGAAATGCCATCAATAGTAATCCAAACTTGATCGCCTTTTTTCATGTTCATCGTCGACTGGACGGTCAACGGACTCCTTTGACCAGCGACGGTGTTTGCCTCTTCAACCCAACCCGACCCGATTTCAACCCCGTTCAAATATAGAACAACTCCTAAATAAACTTTAGATGATGAAGCTGGAAAGTGCGCCAGTCCCGTGAAGGAGAAGAAATAAATTCCCGATCGCGGTGCCGTGAATTTCCCTTACGTCAAATCCATGGCGTTGCCATCGTTCACCCGCGCCAAATCGAACGGAATTGGAGTTCCAAATATGTCGAATGGAGAATTGCGCTGGACGTAGAAATGGACGGGCGCCGATTTAACATCAGTGTAGCCAATCCATTTTTGTTTGTCTGTCAAATAAAAAATAATTAGACCACCAGTTTAAAGAGTAAAATTTAAAACACGTTGATACCATTTTGATTTGGATAAAAATCGCAGAAAACCATTTCCATCTTTTTCGATCCTTTGACGGAAAATAATCCGCTCAATTTGTGTCCCATTCGCTGCAGATCAGAACATGAAGTTGGCATTTGACCAATGTCAACGATTTCCCTCGTCCTGGCTGTTAAAAAATAAAATTAATTTTAGATTTTTACCATATCAAAACGAAATTTTAAACATTCACCGTTTAATTTCGTTTTCAAATCCGCAACGTCCGACTTCGCGTTCATCAGTTCCGTTCTCGTTGCGTTCAAATTTGCGATTGTAGTTTCCAAACTAATTGAAATTACTGATTCGTTGAATAAAAAATAAAAACCATTTAATTCAGAGTTAAATTTGAAAAAAATTCAATTTTAGCTTTACTTTTGAGTTCAATTGACAAATTTCCAAATCTGATTTTCAATTTTGCCAATCCATTTTCAGTCTCTAATTTTATTAAAATAAATTGTTAATTGGTTCAGAATTAATTTTGATAAATCGTCAACATTTTTACTTAAATTCAACTTTGTTTATCCAATTCAAATTTTGTTAGGTTCAACTCCTGCTGTTCAGTACCTGTGTGTAATTAAAAGCTTTTACTCAAATCATTTTTTACAAATTCTTTAATGAATCAAAGAAAACTTTCTAATGCATTCGTCGTATGGGTTAAATCTCTCTTTACGGTTGTGTTTCAAATTTCTGAAGTGGCTGCAATTTAATAACAATTACTTTATGGAATTCTTGAGTTAAATTAAAATTACCTTCTAATTTAATAGTAAAGTCCCTTTTCACTTTAATCAGTTCGTTATTCATTTCCCCCAACTTCATCACAGCTGCTGCTAAATCGATTCATGTGTTAGTTAAATCCGATTTCACACTACTCAGTTCTCCACTTGTTTTGTTTAAGAGCTCTGCAGTCGCTGCGATTAAATTAAAATTATTTGTTAAAAATATAAGTTAATCAAATATTTTGTTAATCCCTAAATTGGATTAAACCTTTGAGTTGTTCCTTCAAATTATTCCATTCATCAGTGACGGTCAATTCTACGTGTTCCATAAATTTGATGGGTGCCGACAGTTCGGCGTTTGTATAACGGACGTGAACTTTGTGATCCTGAAACGATTGAGAGTCGCGAAATTTACCCAAATTGATTCTGCCGAGTTGCATGGGTTTGGGAACGAATTTCTCACCATCCCATTGGACGTGGTTTCTACTTTCTTGTAACAATTTTTCCACTTCTTCCTTTAAACTATCGACTCGACTGGAACTATCGGAATCCTTTGTCAATTTTCCTGAAATTGTTGAACTGATTCTGTCCACGTCAGTCCAACTGTTTCCGTCGTAATTGTGTTGGATTCTTTTCTCATTTTGCTTTGATATTGCCTCTCCGCTTTTTGGAAAAAATCGACCAACTTCTTTTGGGTTTCCGTGTCCAATTTGTCGATGATTTCATTCAAATTTGTCGTCGTCTTATCCGGCCGGTAATTGTCCTCGTTCCAGAAAACCGAGTTCCACATTTTGTCGCTTTGTTCTTTGATTGTCGTCCTCGACGTGATTAGCAAATCTTTTAAAATATTCACAATTTGAGTCTCCGTGTCTGGTGACGCGACCTCGGAGTCATCAAACGTTTCCATCCGGATGTTGGTGACCGATTCCGTCAACATTTTCTTCTCGTCATTGTCCGTTAGAAAAATTTGATTTTTGTTTCCAAATTTCTGTAAAAGTTTCGAGACCATTGAACCGGAAGTGACGCTGTCGATGCTGATGGTCGTCTGTTTGGTTTGCCACGACTGGGACGACAAACTGTACAGAAGTTTGAAATGGTCAAATTGTTTTGGATTCAATCGCATTTCATTTGCCATTTCGTCGCAGACTTTCTGGTCAAAACACGACAGAGAAAATCGCAGGATTTTGCTCTTGTCATAATTCGTCCACCCTGGTGAATAATCTTCCGTGGGGACGTTGCTTGTGAGAATGACCTTCTCCAACGGAATAACTCTCACTTGATTTGATTTGATTTCTTGACCGACAATTTCGTTCAAATATTTGACAACTTCATTTTGAACCTTGTCGTTCCACATTTCCACACGGAATCTCATCTCCGACCGTTTGGTCACGTTGTTGTATGAACTTTCGGCGCTTTTGTGATCCAGTAGCGCCAGAGGAGAATAAAAATATTTTTTCTGACTGGCAGTTGTCGTTGCCTTGTGATTATTGGCGTGTTCGTAAATTTCAATAAGAAAATTTCCATATTCCATTGAACTCAACGTATCCGACGGTGAGATTTGCAATTTGGCCCAAGAAGAAGTGACGGGATTTTTCGATTAGCAATTACAGCAAATGGTAAAAGTAAAAAAGATGAGGAGTATACATTTGATTGAAAACTTTGTCATTTTCAGTCAATTTTATCTTTTGCGGAATTCGTGTTTTAATCGAAGCAATTGAAAGAATAAAATTATTAAAAAATCAGTTGCATAAAAATTTCAAGTAATTACCTTTTATCAGATGATGAAAATATGAATGAAAACACAAATACAATTAATTCTGACAATTTAGACTTTATTACTAATATCTACCAGTATATTGTAGTTGATTCTACTCTTACGAATGTTTGAAAGGAACTGAATGCAAACTAAATTTAACCTTGCGGGTTTTCCAGAGTCCAATGTGTTTGCTGATATCTCCTTGGACTTTAGTGGACGACAAAACAGCAGATGTGTCATTTGATATTCTGTGCGAGGTTATGAGAAAATGCATCTCCATCCGGGATATAAAAAAAAAAGTTCCTGATTCTTTTAAACGAACCAATAACATCAAACATGTTGATTATAGCCGTACCCTAGCTACTTAAATTAAAAATAAACTCGAATACACATTATTAGCCTTATTAGTCGTCTGGATATCAACCCGCAAAATTATTCCGGCTGGAATGATCATCTGCACCCCAAATTCAAATTCATAAAGAAAAACTTTATTTTCTGCTGAAAAATAACCTAAACATCCAATGATGGAAAAGGTCGTGAGCGTTGAGAAATCTCGACAACAACATCGCATCTCAGTCACATCGTTTAAAAATTTGGGGCTATTTGTTCGACACAGATTATTGCAGTTTATCGTTACCCGGGACTTAGAAATTCAAATTGAAGACATACGTGTCGGTTGGTCACGGCGTAATAACCCGCGTATGACAAAAAAAAACTACTGTCGTAGGTTAGTAAATGTCTGTTGAACTGAAATCAAAGACAAAACACATTTTGTGTTGAACTCCTCATCGGAGTTGACCTTTGACGTATGGAATTCGCATTGTTATCCTTGATACACAGGTTATGTCTTATCAGATATCAAAAGATCGTTGTTCTTATTCTATGGCGATCTAAACCAGAAATAATCTTCTATCTAAATATCCAGGGGAAGAATGAAAATGTGTTCTAATAGCTGAACTTATTTACATCTAAACATAAAATTTGATTATCCCTTGAAATTTTCTGTATTTTTTCCTCAAATCAAATTCGCTTCAAATTGGAATTCATTTAAAAAAAGAAAAGCTCACACAAGTCGCATCATTGGAGAATAAAAATAAGCCAAACCTACTTTGTTAAATGCCCTCAAACCTCCTGCTGGACGTTGACGTATGCAGCTCTAGCTGACTGTTGTTGATTAGTAGACGTTTCGAGAGACATGAACTCGTCGACGAGACTACCAAATCTTTCTGCGTTGCGAGGGCTATAAGGATCGTTCAAATCGACGTCGTTGGTCCTCACCGATTCTTCCATCCAATGCCATCCAATGCCCAGCATGTGCTCCAGATTGGCGAATGTCGGTCGAACATTGGGATCAGCTTTCCAGCACCTTGAAATGATTTGAGCCACGCCATTGGGACAACTACGAGGGATTACCATCCGACCTCCACATTCCAAATGTTGAATCAATCCACCGATATCTTCCATATCTAAAAATATGTCACAAAAAATCAAATTATATTATTCAACATTTTAAATTCAGCCAATAAAATGATTACCTGGATAAGGAGTTTTGCCTAGCGAGAACATCTCCCACACGGTGATACCAAAAGCCCAACATCCGATTGGCTGGAGAAAATCCGATCCGTCAGAGATTCAAGAGCCATCCATTTGACCGGAAGCATTCCCTATAACCATCGAATTAAAAAGAGATTAATTAAACCAACAGAAAACTGTACATCAGTCACTTACTTCTCCCTTCTTTTTGTAATTGCTGTCCTGTCCTGGTAGACTTTGCGTGACAACCCGAAATCAGCAATTTTAACAACGCCGTTGACTGCCAGCAAAACATTGCGGGCTGCCAAATCTCAATGAACCACCTACAGAAATGAAATGAATGAAGTCATATCTCTGTGATGAGATAAAAATGATTAACTAACATTTCTGCCTGAGAGGTAGTCCATGCCTCGAGCGACTTGGAATGACCAACAGATCAAATCGCAAGTGGAAAACGATTGATTGGCCGGGACATCGGAACCATCTTCATCGTTTGATTGTCCTGGTGGTGCCCGTGTGAACGATACAGAACCTGAAAAATACATTTTTTAAAAATAGTAAAATAAATAAATCATTTTTAAAATAATAAACTCACCACGATTGGTTAACAACATGGTTAGATAATCCGTCGTTTCTTTTCGACTTCGTTTCCGTTCTGATTTGACTGGAATTGGAGCAAGTGCGAAAGCAGGAGTACCCATGTGCAGGTAATCGGATTCGCCACAACTAAAATCATGCAAGTTTCAAATGAATTACAATTAAATTATAAATGAAAGAATGAAATACCTGATCCAATTTTGAAGGAAAGGATTCAATGATTTCAGTTCTCCATTTTCATCGACTTGGTCTTTGTAACAGTGTCGATTGGCCAGCAAATGATTGAGCAGATTGCCGAAATGGCAATACTCGACGATAACAAGGAAATCGCCTAGACAAACCAAATTTGTATTAAACAAATTAATGACGAGCAAAGAAAATGAAATATGCAAACCAGTGGAAAAGTCGGTGCAAGCTCCTAACAAGTTGACAATGTTCAAATGCGAGCCGAGATGAATGAGGATCTTGAGCTCAAATACGAGAATGGCCAGTGCGTTCAAATCGGCATAGGAGCGGACCATTTTGACGGCCACAGTTTCAGTTTTAGACTCTTCACCTAGAATGATTCCTTCCGCTTGTCCTTTCAAAACTCTTCCAAAACAACCCGCTCCCAATTGTTTACCTATTGCAATCAAATTTAATCATTAAACTAACTGTATATTGAATTTGAAATGTAATTTTAAAAACTTGCCAATTTTGAGACGTTCTCTAGGAAATTCCCAGGTTTTGTCGTAGGGCAACAGCTCAGATTGGCCATCCAAAGGCAATTTGCGGTTGATCCTTTAGGGTTTCCAGCTTGTGAGTTTTATGACCCTGTCAATTCCGTACCCAAAAACAAAAGTTGAATTAAATGTTTTAAAGATAAAATGTGTTGGATTAGCTACCGAGAAACGGACGTAGAAAATCCTGGCTACCAACACGAGGAGAATAAGAATGATAATGAGAACCACAATGATGGCAATTCTAGCTCCGTTGAAGCCACCGTTGTCATCGATATAAATTCGAAATGCCTGGTTGTTGGAACCCAGTCAGTTCTCGAAATGGCAGGTGTATTCGCCCTCTTGTGTCGAATCCACATGAGCAAAGTGCAAATAAAAACGGAGTGTCCCATTGATTTTCGACTCGTTGAATGCCAACCCATTTTCCGGCGTCAGTTTATCAATGAGAACGTCATTCTGTTAATATAAATTCATTTAGTTTTTAAATTTGAATCTCAATTAAAATGTAAATTCTTAGTTCGATACCTTAAACCAGGAAACGGTGGGTGTAGGAGCGCCTTCCTCCAAGTGACACTCGAGACTGGCATCTTTACCTTCTTTGATCTCGACAATTGTTTTCTTCTGCTTCTTCTTGCTCAGTTTAGATTTTAAGCGAGGAGCCTGGGCTTCTTGCACAATCATCTGATAAAATTGTTCGGCTACACTACGTCTCAGGCTGTCCTTGTATCGACACTCATAAAAGCCAGTGGCCGATTTGCTGATACTTCCCCATCTCAGTTCAGTGGTGTACACTCCTGGCTGTAATCTTTGTGCTTTAGTTGGTGTTTGAAGAGCGTTTGAAATCCCTTGTAAATATATACAAAAGTCTTGTTTATTGAATTAAATATCCAGTCACCAATAATAAATTCATACCTGCAGGAATTTGTTGAGAATCGATTTCAATTGTTTGGCTTGGACCTGTTGGAGGGTGCCAAGTTATGGAGGAATAACCTTGATGGGTATCGCATCTGAGAGTTACGTCGTCGCCGTTCACAACTGCAGCGTAATTACTAGGATCACCAATCACATAGAGTTTGATATATGAAAATTTGTAATATACCATTTAATGCTTGGTGTTGTCTACCGTTGAAGTTGATAAACTTGTTACAGACCTGCCACTGTGATGTCAATGAAATGATTGTTTTCCTGCCCAAACCTGGTGCCCCTGCACAGGTACTTTCCGCCAGCACTGGCCCTGCTTGCATTCTTCCTCGTTTGGAAACCTTGAAATTTACTGTACAGCCAATCACCGCTTCTGCCTCTGTCATCTTGTAGTGGGTACAGTGTCTGGGTAACAGAATCGGGATATGTAAATGGTACACATCAGCACTCAAAAGTGAAAATTATAGATTCATAAGTGTGTAGGTACATACAATGTTCTCTTTACCACGGCTGGTTGTTCCTTCTATTTGTAACGAAACCACCACATCTGGATGAGTTGGACGACATGGCAGGACTGCCCTTTGTGTCTCGTTGAATATGAAAGATCGATCGATGGGCAAAAGCAAATTCTGTGCATCTGTAGCGTTTCAAATAGTTTACAATTCATTTCATTCAACTGTATCTAATTAATAACAGAGACAAACTAAAAAGTCATAGCAGAAAATGTGTTTGAATATTATGAAAAGAGCAATTGAATGCAGATCCATCTAGCGATAGAAAATGAAAATTGAATACAGATCCATCTAGCGATAGAAAATAAAAACCCTACTCTAATTTAAAAAATGGGAATGTCTTTTTTCGTACCACAGACGAAAACGTATTAATTAGCGAACAAATGATGGGCATCACTACGATGACAGGTGTAATTTACCGTGTAATGAAATCGAATGTCGGAGACGCCGAGACTCGCCGAACGTTGACTCCTTGCAGACGTTTCCCAGATGACGGAATAATTTTGATTTTGAACTTGTTTGGGCACCATCCATGTGATGTTGTAATTTTGCGACTCGTCGATCCCGATTCGAAATTTTAAAATGAACGAACTTCCAGACGGGAAAATCAAATATTCGACTGCATTTTTGATGTGAGGTCGACGTGAATCCAATCGACTGTGATCCTCGTTGTTGGGCGTGACAAAAATGCGGAAGTAACGAGTTGTTGTCCTTCCGTCAAGAATTGCGTCACACCAATAAACGCCTTTGGTTTGATCCATTTTGGCACGAGAAATGGCCAATCCGCGATGTTTATCCCAAGTCCAAATTTCATTTTCACTTCCTTTGTACTCGGAAGAGAAAACCTTTTTTTTTAAATGATTACACAATTTCAGTTGCGGATATTTCAAAAATAGAAAAACCTCAATCCAATGATCATAAATTTTTCTAGACAGATAAAGTTTGACGTCAGGATGAGGGGTTTGAATGGCAAATGAAATTGGTTCATTTTTCCTTGTTCAAATCAAAAGTTGGAATCAAAAGTTGGAAGTAAAAGATCGTCAGTGACGACATCAGCATCCGAGTCTATTATTAAACGGAACTTATTTTGTTTTAAAACAATTAATTAAATGCCTAATATCAGACTGTGAGCAATGTGAGAAGGATGAACGAAGATGTAAGTCTCGTTGAATTTGCTGACGGAATTATTGAGTCAACATCCGTAATATCCGGTGTCGAGATAACTGGCGTTGCGGATGATCATGATGGTGGCTGTGATGACTTGAAGGATCGGATCCATATGGTAAGTCATCGTCATCCGATCTTTTATATTGCTCAACTTTTTTCGTATTCAAAATAGATTAGAATTCCAATTGACCAGTATAATAGCCGCTAAATTGATTTACTTTGCGTAAATAGAGTGTCGCTTCATTGTGTCTTTGTGTGGACGTGTCTGATGACGTGCCACTCCCGCTGACAGGTAAAGTGCAGGTGATATTTAATCCTCTGCCCACGAGAGGGATCAATGTCTTTTTCTGTAGCTAGTCAATTCATTTGTCATTTGATTGTCGTTGGGAAAACATTAAAATTTTTATTTTTTTTAAATGCCTTACAAGAGCACCGTAGTGGACAAGAGGAACAAATGGACCACGTCATCGAAATATTTTTTGTGCGTCTTCAATGTTGTCTCCTTGGTAATATAAATTTTTAAAATTCAATTATTTATTAATTAATTATAAAAAAAAAAAAAAAATATTTATTGACTAAGGTACTGGGCATCGTTGTGTTGGCCATGGCCATTTACATCTTCGCCGAATGGACATTGAAACATTACATCTACGAAATGGAAGCGTATTTCTTTTGGACGGGTCCCTACATTTTGATGGCGTCGTCCAGTTTGACCATTTTCCTTTCCTTCTTCGGATGTTGGGCAACCGTCAACGAGAATCCATTCCTACTCACTTTGGTATATTACTCGGAATCATTAGCATATTACTCATCTCAGGGCATTTTCGATTGAACTGTTGCATCATTATTAGCTGATGGGGGTGATGGATTCCTTTAATTGTAATGATGGGCAATGTTTCATTTTTATCGATATAGAATCAATATAGACTTAGCAGCAAGTAGACTATTAACACATCACTTTGGGTATACCGTTTGAACTTAGTCGTTATACGGGATGAACAGATTGTCCGAGTGATGCCGTCACTCGGATGAAAATGAGATAAGACATTTTGAAATATATGACCGTCTACGTACATATTTGGTTGATGTTGTAATCCCAATTCAAACATCAATGATACCTACGTGCTGAAAATGATGATCAAGATAAATTTGAATTATTTATCGTTATTATTTGTTCAAATTTCTTTTTTAGTATAAAAAGTTTTCTTTGGCAACGGGAGCGACGGCGCTGATTGGACTGGGCGGAGCGGCTTATTCGCTGGATCACGACACCCAGAAATCCAAATTGACGCCATGGGTGACAAACAGGTTCACATTTTTGGTGTTTGAATCCGATACCAACGCTCGATACGCTCGAATTGTTCGAATTATGCAAGAAGAGGTGATATTTAAAAATCGAATTCATTTATGACCGATTTATGAAATAATGAATCAAATTGATTTCAATTTGACAGTTGGGATGTTGCGAAGGTAGCGGATGGCGAGATTATTCCGATAATCATATGGAAATTCCACACGAGTGTCGCAGTCAAATCACCGGGAACATGCACGTTTACGGTTGCGGTATCGTTTTCTCTGATTACGTCGAGCCACTCATCGGTTGGATGTGTGGCATTGCCATTCTACTCATCGTCCTACAGGTATATTTATATTTCTCTATTTTGTATAAATATATACAGTCCATTTTGTTTTTTTAAATGATTTCTATTGGTGTGGAATTTGCATAGATTTTCGCCATAGTTGCAGCTGTGCATCCTTCGCCGGAACGTGAGAATCGAAGATAAATTGATGCAAGGCCACAGCAACAAATCGTCCACTTATACAGCAGTGAGGACTCGATAATAAAACGAAAAGTGATGTAACGGACGTGATATATTAAATCAATTCAAAATAAGTCATTCATAATTCAATTCATATGTAATCACCGTGTCACGATCATTTTATTATATTCAACTATGTCTTATCCTTTTATTCTCTCTTGATGAAATTCAAAATAAAATGAAAGATATACAACTTAGCAATTAAATGAAATCTTATATCTGTTTTTCAAATGATATCGGTTGGTCGCAGATAGATGGATAAATTGAAACACTTGCTGATGCTTCTGCTATATATCAATTCTAGAATTGTATTGGGTCCTCACCAAACACCCAAACAACTGTGAAAACAAAATAGACACCAATGCGTACATGCGTTTATGTCTAATTAAATAAATCATCATCAGCGGAGGACTTTGGCGAAAAAGAAATTTAGCCGACGGGACCAGCAACTGTAGAACTTTGTGGTTGATCGTTGATGTGATACTGAAAGCAGGGAGGAATATAGAGGAGAAAGCAGTTTGCTATCCCTCTAAGGGGGGAGTCGAAGGGATAGGAGTCCGGGGAGTGGAAGCCACCCGCCAGTTGGCAGCACAATGAGGTAGAGTGGCAGTTTTCAGCCGTTTCCCCATAAGCTAGTGGAACAGCTGATTACCCGCCGATGATTTTGTTAAATAGCAGGGGTTATATGCAATATTTTTGAAAAAAACTTCTAACAAAAGTAATCAGAATTAAATTTCCGATTTTTTTGTGTAATTTTTTTTTTTTTTTTTTTACACAAAAAAATCGGAAATTTAATTCTGATTACTTTTTGTTAGACCTGTCTGTTGTCGCGACAAATAACCTTCAGAGCCAAGTAGCAGCGTGATGATAGCTGTAACATAAAATACGAAACAGCTATAGTCAAACGTGTAGTATACATCCATCAGAATAGGGAAAATGACTAGACATCCGACGATATATGATCCTGATGCAACCCTGTATACAGCCAGTTCTAGTTTTATTCTTTTGAGTTTGACGATGAAAGGAAAATAAAAATAAGCGAAGCAAAAAGAAGAATCAGAAAGAAGAACATCACCACCACCACCCAAAGAGATTTTTTCCGGTGCATATATATACTATCAGCTTGCGCCGACTATACACAAACACACGTCTCTCATCTCTTGTATTACAACAACAAACTGGAATGAGACGAATGGGTTATGCTGCTCTGTACAGTCGTTCTGATTCCCTTATTTAGATGAGCGCACGCGGCCGTTTAGACTCTATTTCTTTTTCCCCTTTGGCTGGAGGTGGTGGCGCCAAGCTCTCGCAGGAATCCAGCTGGCGCGGACGTGATCCGCGATACGGAAACTTATTATGTATACACACCCGGAGAAAAACCCAATGCGCTGCTGTGTATAGCGACGGTGCTGGGATGGTTATTTGTTGGCCGTCGCAGCAGTGATTGATTCAATGTGTCTATGCTTGTGCGATTCGAGCCATACACGGCGAGGCCCAAACGAATATATCGTTTCATCTTATTTCTTTTTCTTGATTTTCTTCTTCTTTTGGGTTATGTTCACGATGAAATAGCCAAATGACGAGGCGGCTGCTGGACCCGTGCCAAGTCATACTCGGCAGTACTCAGGATCTGCATGCTGCTGTGATTGCCGCCGCCGTGTATCATTGTTTAGTAGATTATTGCCTGGCTAGTTTCATTCCCTTCTCGTTAGTCTTCATTTCCCTTCAACAAGAAAAAAGAACCAGAACTCTTTTTAAAAAAAAATCTTTGGTTATTCTAGCGAAAGAAAAAACGAAGAGAAAAGGGGGGAAAAACATCGGAAAATGATGAAACAACAACAACACAAACTCGCACAAACTACAGACAGCGCAAACACAGACGAACCCAAATTGAAAAATAATATACATAGTGAAAGGGATTTTTCTTTTTCGACGTGTGCGGTCCGTGAACCACACACATGGCGCAGCCCAGCCCGACGACCCTAAAAAAGTAAAAAAACAGAAGAAGAAATACAGGAAAACAAAATGTCTAAAAAGGGTCGAAAAAAGGTGGAGCGATTGACACCCAGAAACAAAACGCACATCGGCGGCATCGCTCCCGCTGTGCCGAGAGCCCACCAACCTGTTTTTTCCCCCACCGTTGTATGTAGAAGCAAACAAGTACTTGTAAGCCTTTCTTTTACTGTCAAATATTTGTACACAACACAACAACAACAACCGAATAAGGAAATATAATAATAAATGAGAATATAAAAAGCATCACGACTGCTGCGCCGTGAGTATTCGGACCGATATGATGGATACCGTAGAGAGAAAAATAAATGGACGAGCCATTTGTTTCACATCGTGTAATCACAGCCAAAGCCACAAAGCCATTTATTTTCCGCTGTGCTCTTTTTGAATGATTTCTTTCACGAATATAAACAATTCGAGCTGATGTGTTGTTGTTGTGATCCCGCCCATGTCTATGGAATACAAGTCTATATAGAGCGATCCACAGCGGAGCTATATTAATGATTGGCTGATGCCTTTATATAATATTCCACAGCATCCAGCGACCTCACATAGAGAGCAGAGATAAAAGAGTCGGTGCAATGAAGACGCCCACATCCATGTTGGTATATCTCCGTCAATCCCATCGCGTTTGCTTGTTTGGAAAGTCATGAATATCCCCAGCCATGATGAAATCATGACGTGAATAGCTGAAAAGCTCGTCGTCGGAAATCTAACCTTTCACTTTGAGCTTAGTAGGTACACAGTTTGGCGGAGAGTGCGTCGTCTATATAAAGTTTTGCCAGCGTCGATGCATTTTACACAGCAGCAGCAGCAGCAACCGGGAAATGGCACAGGAACTATATGAACTATATTTATACGCAATAGAAGCCAACAATTCTCTATAGTAGCATTTCTCATCCTGATTTGTTATTTAGTACTTTGAAATCATTGCTCATTTATGTATAGCTCCAACAGGCGCATTCATAAAGGTTAAAAGGGAATATAAGGACGACGAGCTAAAGTTTCAAAATGAAAAGTGCTGCTGGAGAGAGATCGACTTGTTTTGGCTCTTATTATATACTATAGAAGCAACCAAGTAGGCCTATTTATTTCACGTTAGTTCTATACAGGCAAATCAAGTTATGACCTACATACTACCAAATAACTTCTCTATACTAGAAATCTTGATTTGGACATATGTAACTCTTCACTTAACGGTCGAGTTTCATTTTTCATAAGGTACTATAGCGTATCCTCTTTGGTATTGTCTATTCCGAGTTGCGCTCAGTTCCGTCCATCGGCGGAGGAGGGGAGAGGTCCGCCGACGAGCAGCACAACATCTCCGACGATCGGCGGAGAGCTGCAACGTTATGCTCTTGACAGTCCCTCTCGAGGGAGTTGATATCCCCCAGCACATCGCTGGGCTTTTGCGTTCGAACAGCAACACGACGCCGTCCGTGTGCACAACATCCAGGTCTCCGCAGGTCTCTCAACGTCTTATGGTTGTCGACAGCAGGGAGCGTATTAGATGAAACTTGTCCGGCGACTGCTGCTGGACTTTGGAGTGCGGGATGTTGATTTACGCGCACTACTCCGGCAAACGCGTGATGATGAGTGCCCAATATCAGACAACATTTTCTTTTATTTTTCTCTTTTCTTTTTCTGCCTGACTTTGCTGTCAGCCAAATCGTCTAAGGGGGAAATCTCAAAACCCAAAAAAGAAATATTATAACTTGGCACCTGCACAGCACAGGAGCGGTGGGAGCATATAGCAGTGTCGGCGCTAGGCGGTGATGGCGGCGGCCCCTTGAGCTCTTTTGCCAACCTCGTTTTCTAGCTCCCAGCCATCAGCAGCAAACGACGTCAAGCCCCTGCTCGATATAGACTCTCCGACATACCAACAGCCATCGAGGCTTTCAACGTTTCTTTTTTCTTTTAATTAGCTGATTGGCACAGTCGTCGGTCGACGAGTGGTGCGGCTTTGAGCGCACGTGAGCGCAGCACATCAGCGCTCAAATTCGATTCCAGCGCAGCAACTTTCTCCGATAAAGTTTCTGCGGGCGACTGAAAAAGCCGCTGCTGGCATCACGCCGGCCACATCAAAATCTCAATCGAGCTGTTGATATCTACTCCTCTAGGAAATAGATGTGTATAATAATATCGATGAAATTCGTGGTGGAAATACATCGGTTTTCCTTTTTTCTTTCGCTAGGAGTTTTTGCTGTGCTGGAATTGAATTTCAACAGCCCACACGTCCGTCAACGAAGAACATCCGTGAACATCTGCTGGCCGCGCTAAAACGTGTACGCACGTCTCTACTGCGCTCCAATGAATAAGTCTTTTATAGACATTCGGCTTTGACGTCCAGCACACAGTGCACACAGACGCTAGTCCTGTGAAAGAAGGTCCAGTGCATCCAGGAGGGAAAGGAATAAGTAAAAAGGGACTGTGCTGCACATTCGTCTCTGCGTTTGATGGAGTCTCTTCCGCTTCTCATAATATTCTACGAGTGTACGAGAGTGCATGTTGTATATAGACGGTTATGGGGGAGAAAAAAAGAGACACACAGTGCGACCGGTCGGGGCTAAAGAAGAGTCTATTGATGGTCACTCTCGGCGGCCCTTAGGCCTATTGATGGCCGTCCATTCAGTCTAGAGAGAGAGAGGTCCGTCGTCTATTTTCTATCTCTATATAAGCATTCGCCCTCCTTATTCGATATAGATCCATAAAAAAGAAGAAAAAAACAAACTTATATGTCCGGCTGGCCGTCTCCTAATACAGGTTGTTGGTCTCCCTCCTGGCCAGCAGTTTCTGAGAAATGCATTTTTTTTTTCAATTCGCTCCAGCGTTATTTTCTAGATCCCTTTTTCTTGCTTTATAGTATATAGATCTGCTTCTTTATATATGGGACGCGCTTTGCGTCTATTTATTTCCCACATGCGCTCCCACCCAAGACGATGCGACGACCCCCAATCCAATCTGCTCTCAGCGGGAGTAATTCTACCAGGAAATATGATCGCATCGCTGCTGTCCGCGCCTTATACATTTATAATAGACTCTCTGCTGCTCTTCTCTTGTACACAGTCTACATAAGATAAGAAGCAAGAGAGGGAAAGACATATACCCAGCAGCAGCATTGCTGGGCCACGCGGATCAGAGCGACAAAAACATTATCCACCGCGAAGAGAGAATATTGGATGATTATTATTTCTCGTACATATATAAACCCCCTTTAGATTGTGCTGCTGCTGTAGTGGATGGAAGATGTTTTTGATTTAGATTTGATATTAAAGAAACCAACGCGTTCGGTCAGCAGCAAACAATTCATCCGCGTCCGCGTAGTTGGTAGCGCCCCATTGCTGCTGGCCAGCCAAAAAGAGAGAAGCCCGCCATGTTGCTACTGGTCCGTCTGTAATTTCATCTCTCCTGCGTGTTCACGTCTCAGTTGCGCCACACAACCAACAATGAAAAAGAGAGAAAGAAGAAATATCTAGGCCTATACTATACCATGTAAGGAAATTCTCCTTCTACAGCTCGAGTTCCATTAATAATTCTCATGGTGTTTGGGTGGCAGCAACGGTCCGGTTCCTTATTCATCATTGAATAATTTGTTAGAAAATGTTAAAATTATCGATTAAAGGCTAATAGTATAAAGTACATATAATAATAGACCTTTGCTGGCAGTGCTGAAGAAACTGATGATTCCAATAACAAGGTAAAACATCATGCTCAGGATATCCTAATATATAATATAAGCATATGTAGAGGAGAGGGGGGCTAGTTGGTAGGTGGGGTAAGTTGGCATTTTGCTATTTAGACCCCTTGCAGACGAAAACAAATCAAGCCTTTTACACCAAATATGAAAGACGAAGAGAGTCAAAAGTATACGACTTCCCCAACAGGAGTTATAGCTAAAAGTAAAAAAAAACGGCAAAAAGTTTTTTTTGGGCCTCTCAGCACTTTTTATTTTTCTCATAGTATAAAACTCTAAGAGTGTTAGAAAACCCAAGCAAAAAAGAATTAATGTTTGTCTTATTTTTAAAAGAAACCCGACATTTCTACATTAAAAAGTTATTTAGTTATCAATTTATTTGTTCGAAAAGCACCCTGTGGGGTTAGTTGGCAGAAATTTTGAGGGGCATGTTCTCATACTGATTTCTCAGCAGACGCTGAGTTGCAAGTTTTCATATTCGAACTAGAAATTTTGGAGCAATGCAGAATCGCCAACTTACCCCGCCGGTGGGGCAGGTTGGCAGACTTTTTTTTGCAGATTTTCTCAATTTCACAATTTCGTGTAAATGAACATTTTAAACAAATTCGATCAATTCTTAGAGAATTGAAATCTGAATTTGATTTATCCATTCAATTTGTAAAACGTTTGGTCAAAAAATTCAAATAAATTCACAAAAAGTGACCCTGCCAACTAGCCCCCCTCTCCCCTATATGACAAAAGACAAACAAATATTTAAAAAAAAATTTACAATGCATCATATCACCTATGATATGTTATTTACCTGATGAATACCGGAAGTGAGACGCATTTTCAATTTTTGAAACAAACTGCTGTCGAGATGTGTTTATATAGAGACTTGCGGTAGGCTAGTGTTGGTCAAAACTGATGATCAAGTTGACGCGATGAGCACCTTTTTATTTGAATCAAATCCTATTGCAGTTGCAGCGGATTTTCATATCCGCTTCTAACTCACATCCAGCTAATAGCATATGGCAAATTGACAGATGCTCTACAGATGCGTCATATTATTGTTAATATAATATTAGAACTGCAGCAGCACGTTTTAATTTGCGTCTTTTTTCGGGGGGGGGGGGATTCAGATGTTTCACATCCGCGTTTCGTTCACCATATTTTGCTGCGCATATAATTATTTAGGGGCGCATATGCTGATGATGCCAGGTTATTCACTTGTTCAGTTCCGAGTTCGTCATCATCACATGTGTAAAAACGCACTGGCAATTCATTAGAGAATTCTTCATGTTTTTGGTTGCCAAGCAAAGGACAATTCCTGAATATTGACATTTTTGAAAATATAGTATAGAGACAATTGCGCAGCAGTGAAGGTTTTTATTTCATACATTCAAATCAAAGACAGAATACGATGTCAGAATACAATAATTGCTATTGACTATTGAGTGATCACAGCAAACGGCAAGAGAACAAACGCCACCCAAGAAATGATTGCGCTGGGTGTTGGAACTATCCTTGGATCGCTTTTCAGTTCCATGGCCGTCACCGCTTCATTTGGAAGGTGTTCAGTGCAAGCGGGGCCGAGACTCCGCTAACCAATATTTACGGCGGTTTGTATACATTCCGCTCCGTGTCAAAAACTGAGAACGATGAATAATGTTACATCCCACATTGACAGGCGTCTTGGTTTTATTGGCTTTGAGATTTCTCATGCCTTCCCTTGCATATATCCCGAAAGCGATTTTGGCTTCTGTCATTATTACGTCAGTCATATTCATGGTGGAACTTGAGGAACTAAAGCCCCTATATTACCGCATAACGAAAGAGATCGAACTATTGCCCTTCGGTGTTACATTCTTTTGCTGTCTCTTTGTCAACATGGAATACGGAGTTCTGATTGGAGCTGGAATTCACTTGCTTCTGTTAGCTGGCTCGACCTCGACCTTCCCGCTCCGCTGTCGACCAATGCATTGATTACACATCCCCCTATTTGAATTTTTACCCTTGGGGTCTCAAAATTTGAAAAGACACTCCTAAAATGTTGCCGGGGCTTTAAAGACATCCCACTGAGCGGCCCAACTAGATGTTCGGTGGATTTTAGTTTCCCTTTGGACCCAAATTGGATCCAGACGGAGCTTGGATGTTAAAACTAGCCACACCTGACGGGGGAGGAGGTTTAGGGTTTTTGATGGTATAAATATGTATCCCAAATTTTTACATAGATGACAGCGACCATTAGCCATCATCATTTTGACGTGGCAATCATTTTCAGAATGAGACCCCATGTATTGTGAAAGTCACATAATACTGCAGTTTTCCTAAATGCCCCTGCTGGTTGCTGGGCGAAACCTTGTTGAGGAGAGAACCTGTTGGGTTAGCTGTTTTCTCATCTGAGCTAAACTATTTTGCAACTCCTTGTGGTGTGTGGTTGCCTTGCGGTCAACCTTCTCATTTAAACGTTCGTTAGGTCGGATTGGAGACCTTCAATGAATCTGTCAATCATCATTTGTTCCCAAGATGCATTTGTGGTAGGGTCTAGAGTGCCTTTTAATGGATAGGCCAAATGGAATGCCTTCCTCATCCTATTAGCGTACCGTCTCATGTTCTCTTGTCCGGCTCCCTACTCATATTATGAAATTCAACAATTCGTCTCCATGGAGTGAAACAGCTTTATTAACCGATATTTAACTTCGGTATACGACCTGGCCCTAATTGGGTTGTCGAGTTTAAAAGTATCAAAATCTTCGGCAGCTTCCCCGTACATCTTGGAACGAATCAATTGCAGTTTTCTACTTTCCTCAAAATCCCCTAAGGCCAACGCGGCTTCCAGATGAGCTATCCAGTCGTCAAAGCGGCCAGAAGTATCCCGATCACAAAATATTGTAACCGAGATGAGTGCCTGCATGGCTTTCGTCTGCTTAAATTTCTTGGCTTTCTCCTCAGAAGTCGAGAAAAAACTGCTTAATTGCTGAGTAGGACCTTGTGATGGTTCATTTTGTCCTACTGGGGGTGACAGGGCGACCATTATCCCCGAATTGGGTGTTAGGGAAACGACCGGTCCTGTCGCGGGCGTGACAACTACGTGTGTTATAGAAGATCCTAAACTTTGGAAACTCCCTGCGGAAAGAGAGGTGGTCGGTTGGGTAGTCGGTGAGGTGGCAGTGGCATGAGGAATAATAGATCCCAAACTTTGAAATCCACCCGTAGGAAGAGATCCTGTTTGTTGCGAAGATGAGAGTACAGGTGTGGTGGAATTTGAATGGTTGATGAACGTGGGATCCGGTCGAGCCGGAATAGCTGGTGCGGGAGAGGATAGCTCGTGTACTGCGGTTTGAGCTAATGTCAGGGCAGTTGAGACGGCGAGTTTATGGCTAAGGTTAGAAAACAGAAAATGTTCTAGTTCCAGAGAGTACGTCTCGTCAAATATGTCTTGGTACGAAATTTTTTTTTTGGGGCGGGGGGGGGATCTATAAAGGTTACCTTCCTATTCGCTTTGGAGGTATGTTCCGGTCTGGTTATAGGGAGGATGCGATGGCTGTTGGAGTGGTTTCTAGTACTGGGGCTTTTGGTCGAATTGAACCCACCGTCCAACCTGCACCTGCACCCTGCACTTTACCGACACCCATTTAGTTCTTAGGGCAGAGAAGAGAAACTTATAATTTCAAGATTGCTATTGATTGCAATCACTTTTGAATTAAAGAGCTTGCTAACAATATACTAAGACAACAACTTATCGAGTGTTGATCTAGCCCCATTGAATTTCAGTGATGGGACTTAGAAAATTTTTCATTTTTAGCCGCAATTATGGATTTCCATCGCACGGGTTTTCAAGAAAGAACTTGAGGAAATTGGATATTAGTTAGTTTGTACCAACGTTTGAAACGAACAAGATTGTAGCAACAACGTTTGCAAGGAACAAGATGGGAAACGCAACTGAAGGCGTTCTGGTAATATTGCGTTATAACTTTTTAATTTTGAGCTACCCTAAAGTAATGGTTATTTAACTATTTTAACTTATCACTACTGGAAATTGATGGTTTGAAAGTGAAAAAAGAAACAGTCGTAGATTTAGAATTTAACATAGTATCTCAGGGGCAACTATTAATGGTTTACTTTTTCTTTACATTGTGTTTAATTGATTTAAATGATATTTGAATTTTTACCCAAAGGTTGAGTGTGCTGATGCTGCTATGAAACAACTGCTCCTTCATTTAGACGAAAAACTTCCTCCAGACAAGAAATTCATACTTCATGATTTGGATGAAACTCATGTTTTCTTTGTCAGAAAAAATCTGAAATTTCTCTTTTCACTTTTACCCCATTTTTAATTTTTTTAAATGCTCTCTTTTAGGCGTCTAAACATCTGAGATTTTTTGCAGTCTGAAATTGATGGTTTTATGGACATTGTCAGTTTACCTTTGGTAGAAAAAGATTAAATCATCATCATCCTGAATGCATCTCAGAGTCACAGCCATCAGAAGGGTTTTGGATGTGGAAGCTTTTAGAAGAAGAGGCACGGAGAATTGAGGAAAAATTTTTTTTACCCTCGTGCCAATTGTAATTCACACCTGTTTATCTTGTGGAGAAAGGTACTTTGAATGAAATGCTGAATGCTGAAATGCTCAGAAACCCACACTACTCGTTATCGCTCGTTAAAAGTAGACTTTCAACCAATATCCCATTGCTTGCTTGGGAGCTTTTGTTCTCTCATCTCATAATTCCTCATCTAAATGAACCTTTTACTTCTTCGTGAATAAATAAATCAGCTTTGATTAAGTGTACTCAAATGCTCATACCAAAATCCTTTTGATTTCGGACAAATTATGTAAGGTACTCGGTAGTCGTAGAAAGGGCCATTAGTTTAAGGCTTAATTAAGGCTATGTAGGTTGTTCTCATTGACAGATTCCATGCCTTGAGCTCCGGCATTTTGTCTACTATGTGTAAAATGAAAATTAAAGTCATTAGTACATTTTAGTGACATTGACAATCAACACAAACTTGGATGTATACATTAAATTAAAAAATGAGCTCAGATTTTTCTGAATTGTTCTGTATTTGAATTAAGAATGTGATTCAGCACTGCCAATGTATCACCCCTAGCTATATCCTTCAACGCAACTAATAAATCGTGGCTCATTTCACTGCGGACCAACCTCCCTGCAAGCCAATATGGTAACTTTAAGTGTAAATTATTCCAATAATTTTGAATCGAACACCAAACCTATTTGGTGAAATGTTGTTGAGGAAATGTCCTCAAGCTTCTCCTTTACTTTTTGTTCAAGTTCAAGTGTAGTCGACAAGAAAGAATTCTCCAATTTTACCATTTTGCTTCATGTAACATTTTAGCGAAACAGCAGATATCACCTCACGATTTTCGTTCGACATGTCACGTTTTTCTAATATTGCCTGGGCTCTCCTATAAACAAATAAATCAATAATTAAGAAAACACTGTGTCTTAATATAATTGATACAGAAAGTGTAATTTATTGGGAAAACATTAGTTTTTTTCTATAATTTATGTGAAAAGAAAAACTTTTTTGAATTTCACGTGTTTTCTTAGCAAGAGAAATCGTTTCATCGATTGTGAATGGTTCGTTTGCAGCAGTGTGTATATAATGCTGCGAGATAATCATATAATCCTTAGAACGTAATGATAATCGAATGATTTACGAACCATTCACTCCATAGACCAGTGTTAACTTTCACATCATCAAATCAACGTACGCACACTCTCTCAGATCCCTTTCTACCCTATTCAAAAGACTAGTCTGTCAGAAGCAGGATCTACTACAACCTCATCATATACGGATAAGCTAGCAAAACTAACCTCCACAACATTGACTTCGGCCAGATCGATCCTTGGTGATCATCTTAGGATATCTTGTCAACCTAAACCTCAACACTAATAATAATCTAAACTACCGGTCTGTAAGGTTCAATTCAACCAAAATCTGGCCAATAAGATGCCCCTGCCGATACCAGCGTGCTTAAGAATAAAATTCAATTGCATCTCTCTGTTCCACGCTCTTACAGGGATAGCAGGCCAATCATCTTCCCTATCCGCACCCTGGTCCCCTTCCCTTTTATTCCCTTATATTTTGAAATCCAGTGTCCCATGAGTACTGATTTCCTTTGCGAGTACATGGATAGCAAGTCAACGAAGAAGAAACTTATTTTTTTGACGGATCCAAACAAACACTCGAGCCTGTCAAATTCTCTTTCGCTACCACGAGCAACGTATTGATATAATCATCGATTATTCCGATAATTTATATCCGATAAAGAAATTAGTTCTCACGATATAGAAACCACTTATTACGAGTTCAACAACCTTGACAATGAGGAGAAAAATTTTCAAAAGCTTCAAGAATGGTGAAACACGAACTATATTCGTCGCTAAAGGGATTATTGACGATCATGTTGGCATGCCGCGTGCTAAAGTCTTAATCCAATTTTCTTCCAACAGAGAATCTCCGGTTAAAGAAGTTGAACGACTAAGCCACATTCTGCAAGCCAATAAAGTTTCGGATTCTTACTTCTACACGCTGGTGTTAAAACGCACAGATGAAGTGAAATTCAGCGCTAATCGCCAAAAATTCTTGTGAAATCATGCTTACTACTTCGAACCAAATATTCACTTTGAAGGACTGAATGAAAATGAGGAATTGAACTACAATTAATTGCATTGAACAAAGAAGATCAGCAGACAAATCTGCTAAAATTGGTCCTCGAGGACATTACAGTATGGATGAAGAAATCCAGCAGTTAGCTGTAGAACACATGTAATTAATTATTTTTTTTTCCAATGTACTAAATCCCGTTTGGGGTGTCGTGGATCTCTACGGGTTGAAGCCTGTCTTGTCTGTTTGGATTTTGTTTTATTTGTGTTTTTTTACATTTATGGAATGTATGGATGGAATTTTTCAATTTTTTATTATATTTTAGGCATGGCTGATGTTGAAGAAGAGGCATCTTTCAATCGATTCGGATCCCTTTAAACACACTTTTTTTCATTTTTGTTTCATAACAGCGTGTTGTTGACTTTACATTTCCTTAACTTCCTTTTTTAAAGTTCAACGAGTTAAAATTCCTTCTTTGAATTCAGGGAATCTGAAATTCAAACAGATTCCAAAAATCATCTTCAAAAACATTGAATTGAATCATTGAAACAGTAACAATGGACTTCTAGTAACCTGGCCACTGTTTATCCGTAGGGTTGATGCAAGGTAAACATTACAGTTTTTACCGTCCATATTAGACAGCAGCCTTAAAAATATAAAAAATTAAAGTTAGTTTTTTTCTTTTTACTGACTTTTTTTTTATTGTGCGCTCATGATATATAAATTTGAAACACATGGGTAAAATATTTTACGAGTTACTAAAAAATAAAAAATAAACAGTCGAAACTTTGTTTCTCTTCTTGGTGAAAATTTTCATTTTTATTACTCGGTTATTTAGTTGAAATTATGATAAAACACTAGGCTAGCTATATAAGAGTAATGCCTCATGTGGGAAATATCAATTTCGCACCCGTTATTATCGTTATTTCTCGACACCTCAAAAGGAATACATATTACACTCCTGCAAGTTTTTCGCAATTTTGATTAAGCAAATTTTTTTTTGATCAGACACTAACAAAATTGTTACAAGTTAGAAACTAACAAGATCTGAATTTGGACAATAGGTGCAAGTGTTAGGGAAGTGCCAAAATCGAAGGGCCAATAATCAAGACGACAGCTCAATATAGATGTGAAAGAACTTCGTAAGTTCAGAAAAAAGCATCTTGCACAATGTATATATCGTCAAAATATAATATTTTTCTTGTCCACAAAGATCTATATCAAAGTGTTTGATTTGATCCATTGTTTAACTGTTGCTTAATGATGTTAATTCCTACCTGTCAATTCGGTCAGAATATAAAGTTATCACTTATCATATCATTAGGTTATGAACTTATAAATGGCCCTCCTGGTAATAAATTGATGTCATTTATAACACAAGGGAATTTGTGTTTTCAAAAGTCGAATTTTGCCTTTGCTCGTTAGTTTAAATTTGTAATAATAATATCAACGGTAAAACTCCGGTTAAACTTTAAATTTGGTCATTTTTGTTCGTAAGCTCTGATGCTTACAAAGAAAGTATCAATAGGAATCACACATTTAAATGTCAACAAATATTTCATGTATTGCGGATTCAATTTTTTCAACATGAGATTATTTATCAGCGTTCTATGTCCAATGAAATCTTTTTTTCACAGTTATTTTAGCAATATCTGTATAATCTTTCAGCAACAATGAAGAAATCGTGAAAATATAATCTTTTTCTTGTCCACAAAGATCTATATTGAAGTGTTCGATTTGATCCATTGTTTAACTGTATTGCTTTTATCATCTTAGTTCCAATCTGACAATCTGATCAGAATATAAAGTTTTTTTTTTCATACCCGAATCATTAGTTGATGTGCTTGTATATTACACTAATGGTTAAAAAAAATTGATTTATAAGAAATGGGAGTTTGTTTTTTCCATAGTTGAATTTCGCCTTTGTTGTGGTTAGTTTGAATTAACGTTAAGTTTATGATGGAAAACAGAAATATCGACGTTAACCAATTATGATTTGTAGAGACACTGATTTCTTGCTGAGTTTCTTAACACATCCACTAATAAAGGATAATTTATTAAACTTTCTAGCTGTTGACGCACTTAAAATAAAGTAAGATCGCCAACTCCATTGACCATAAAATCAGAATTATTTTCTTTCATAATAATTCATAATAATAATTCTCATTCTTCTGAACACAACCTTCAATAAAACAAAAAAAAAATTTCTTCCAGGCTTCATCTTTCACCCTCCAAGTCAATCAAAATATAAATAATTTTGTTTTTCCAAAAATGTTTTACCACACATTATGGCGTGTGCTACCAGCAAGGTACTTTACAAATTTAGACACCCCAATGTAAACATTGGGTGGTAAAACTGGATGAATGTTCCCTTTCACCTTTATTGGATTTAACATTTCATATTCTGTCTGTCCAGGTGATCAAGAATCTGCAGGAAATGGATTGGTTTACCTGCACTCAATTTCCATTATTGAAGCGTCCTTTAATACGTCAGATTCAAATTCAATAGGAGTTGATTGTTTTCTAAGGAAGTTTGAAGGCATTCATTGCACAGGGCTAAGAGGGAATGGGGGATATTCTTTAACGGGGTGTATTTTCCCAAAGGACAAATATTAACACTAATTATTTTGAAGTACTTTTATCCAACCTTTTCAGAAGTGCTGCATCTCAAGAATGGTCATTGCCTTGTATTGAACTTCAAAGTGAAATTAAATCCCAAAGATTTCACATTTCTTGCAATTATTAGTGACTCCAAATTTTAGTCCTCCTTCTTTGTGGTTGTCCCGTCAAATTGATCTCCGTCGCCGGCTTTCCGGTCACCTTTCTGCCCGTCGCCATTTATTCCGTCTCATTTGACCATATTTTGAAATTTACCACCGTTCTTCCAACATTTAACCTGCCAGGGAACAAGAATCTCTTACGTGGTACCCAGTTGTACATCCCCAAATTCGCAATAAAAAATGATGAATTTTGTTGTTTTTCTGCCATATAGTGGTGAATCCCAGATCTGTTTTTTTTAAAGAAGTCTTCTCCCAAACCCTAGATAAAATGGGGGATTTGGCAGGGCACAAACAAAGCTAAAATTTTCAAACAAAGATGTTAGCGAAATTCATGGAAGACGCAAGGCCTTTGATGTAATCAGTTTCAATTCAAAATTATTCTAGACAATTAAAATAATTGCTTGTTTTACAGGTTGCAAATTTAAGAATTCATAAACCTGTCAAGATTACTCGCGACTTGAGCCAACAAATTAAACGACCAAAATCTAATCAAGTTGACGCCGATAACAACTTATCGTCTTTCCCAAATTCATCATCTGCTGTTCAGGATCTTTCAAAACCGAGTCGAAAAGGCACGATGGGTATTCTTCTGGAAGCTCGTGTTGTTTTGCATCGCCTAACCACTCAACAACTCAAAGACGAGAGAAAATCATTGCCAAAGGAAGAAAATACGGTTATCAGAAATTCCTCCAACCGGAGATTTCACTCAAATCCGGAAAAGCTCGAATTGTAAGTTTTAATTTTGTTCAAGTTTCCCACGAGATTTAACCAATGTTCGACTTATTTCCGCAGGTTGCTCGATGCCTGGCTTGTGGAAAAGAGTTCGTATGCACAAAAGAAGGGGGTTACAAACGTGCAGTACAGGGTCAATCCACGCCGATCCGTCAGATCTTGGGCGCGGTCAAGTCACGGATTGTGTTTAAATTTGGACAGTGGATTCATATTCTTATGAAACACTGATTTCCAAAATTTTATTGTATTTTGCCCAGTAGTTTCTGAGATATCGCAAATTGAAAAACGTTTTTTTTTTATTTTGCCGTAGAGCATTTTATAGCTGTGTTTTTTTATTTTGCATTTTTGTCCCTGTTTTTTAATTTTCTTAGAAATAGAAATACAAATTTCTTATCCAGTTTTTTATAAGCTTTCTTTTGGTTACATTTATTTTAAGAAAAAATTAATTCTAAGTATAGTAATTTAATTTTTAAAATTTTAAACCCTTCCTTATTCAAAAATCTGTAGCCAAAATCTGCGACTTCATAGAGTAGCGGGAATTTTTTTTAAATTTTTTTAAAATATAAATTAACCATATCTATTTAAATCAAAGGACTTAAATTTATCCTTTTGCCACAACAAATCGGCAAAGTTGAATTTTTGGGATTTTCAACTTCATTTTATGCCTAACGAGCATTCATGTATAGTCAGAATGGGTTTGCTTAGCGGAACCTAGGTGGCGCTGACACTCATTAGTAACTCTTAAGAGGAAAGGAAATTCAAAACAGACAATCAATGATCAACCATTAAAACGTTTATTTGAGTATCTGTATTATCTGGATCATTCAAAATATAATTAATTTCCACCATTTTGCATTAAAATTGAAAATCTTGATTCTATTGCGTCTCGTTCTTCTTGTTTAATATTAAAAGTCCGGCTGCGACGAGTAGTTTGTAACTATTTGGATGACGTTTTTTACTTGCATTCTTGTATCGTTATTTTTAGATTTCTTGAATCCTTGTATTTCTGATTGTGGGTCAGATGGTTGGAAGAAGTTTACGTTCAAATCCATAGTTTCTCCGTTTTTTCAATCACAGTTGCTAAAAACCACTCTCCGCTCTCTTCATTGAAACACGCAACAACAGAATTCACCATTATTAAGTGGAAATCGACAACATTGTCTTGCACTTTCTCTTTTATGATGACAAATTTTTTCGCAGCGTCACTAGATGATAATTTATAGGCTTCAATTGTTGTTGAATCACAAGGTTTGAACTTGTGAAAGGATTGCGTACCTGGTAGCGTTCTTGCGTTATCAAATCTCGATTGAAGTTGTTCTCCATTTTCACTGATTGCATCAGCGGAAATGTAAAAAAAAATGTATGTTTTCTATATTAGGATTCGCGAAGTTAAATTGCGCAATTGGTGTTTGAATGTCTTCCTGAGAATTATTCACACTTTGAAGACTTTTTCGTCGCGCCAATCTTTTAATGGTTCCACCAATCCCATCACATGGACCCTTTCCATGAGACGTAGCGAAAAAGTGCCATCCTGCATGCAAATTAAAGTCTTCGAAATGATGAATGAGGTTGGCAACATTTTTGTAATTTTTGTACTGCGATGCAGCACCGTCCGTGAAGTATAAAACTTTTTGCACAGTTAAACATAACTCTTTCACGTGATTTAAAACTGGTCGCCAAAAAAGAATGCACTGCGACGGTGTTGTGACTGTTGCAATTACTAATTACTGCGATGCTATGAGGGGTTATTTTTGCAGAGACATTTAAATAAGCAATAAATGGATGAATTGTAGCTTGTTGTACTGGATTAAAAAAAGATGACTGTGTAGAATCTTGAACAAAAATCGAGTAATTCTGCGAGAAATCACCTGAATTAAGCATTCTTCCGGTGTAATTTTTTCTTTTAATTCCCGACAAAATTTGGATTGCTCTTTAGATATGAAGTGATGCTTCGTAAGTTTGTTAATCTTGTCAAGCAATGTGTCAATAAACGTACTAGCAGTACACTCCTTTTCTTCAAGCATAGTTCGATCGGTTGAGATCCACATTTTATATTTTATAGTTGCCCGATTGTCTAATAGTTCAACTAATTTTGGTTTCAAAAAAGTAATTCCTGGACAGAGGGTACACTTATTCATCATGCAATCTTCTGATTTAATGTCACACACTATGGAATCCATAAACATGTACTTTTCGATTTTTCTATTGCATAATGCATCGACCATTAGTTTTACATTTTGGTGTTTTTCACACACACATACATTGTGAGTTCCTCCTGATCCCACTTCCACAACATGTTCCGGTCGGAGCATATAAATTTTTGTTCTTCCGCACGCTTTCATTTATAATGTATTCACGCAATACTCCTTTTATTGGGAATAGAGTTCGTTGATATTCAATAGTAGTAGTCTTTTTTGAACTTTCACTTTTTTGGTAATTCCCGGTTGACGAACGCTAACGGTATCTTTCATACTGGCTGCATTCTGCTATATTCGTCACTTTCGTAAAAAGATGAAACAATTTGCAGTTCATCTTCTGATAATGGTTTTCCCTTGTTCTTATTTGGTATCGCCATGACTCCTTTCTCGTTTTTCAGAATTCGTGCCCTTCTTACTAAACATTCAGAAACGGAGAAGAAATCTGCAGTAGTTGGAATTGTCCACGATCTTGGAGCTAACGTCAGTAGCGATATAAGAGAACAATAATCTTTTTTCTCTTTTAACGAAACACAACGTTCTTTAAAATTTTCCATTAAATGAACAAAATCACTTTCCAAATACTTCAAAGTGGATGAGGACGGAATGATGCTATCATTTAACAAAGTATCTTCTAAAACTTCTTTCACTTTACATCGCACTTATTCACTTTTCTGGCAATTTTTAAGGCTCTTTTTGTTTTTGATTCTTTTGTTTCGATTTTGATTGGAGTAAGTCCTAAAATCTGAGCAGCTTCATTAGCTCTTTTTAATCCATGTAATGGAGAAACAAAAACTTCGTCATCGTCGTTCAACATGGTTTCCAAATCTTCTAAACTAGTGGTAGAAGATGATGGTATTGGCTTCGGATTTTTCATCAAACTAGTTAATCTGGAATTGCAGAAAACACACACTTTTTTCCCTGGGAAAATGGACAGCGAAACAATTTGCTTTTTGAGGGAGTCGCACATGTTAAGTGAAACTTTGTTCGTTCCTTTGGGACATTTAGCATTAGATTTTTCATCACTTTGATGCATTTTTAAAGGGTCAATACTCAAGTTTCACTTAACTTTGTCCATATGAACGTGGTAATAGTTATGAAAAGCAGCAAAGTGATGATCACAAATCGTCGGTATTTCATCCATATTCACTCTATATTTAATCATTCTCACAACGTCTTCTGAGGCTTCTATGGCCTTGATCAACAAATTCTCTTTCACATAAGTTGTCTGAAATCAAATTTCGTTGAGTTTTTCTCCCACCAAACAACGCACTACGTGTGAATCCATTATTATGCACTGGAAGTATGATTATTTTTTCTACAAAATTTGGGCATTAAAATGAATATGAAATAGGTTTGCAACCGATAAACAGGATACATAGATATATTTCTAGCATATTTAAGGTCTCAGTATTTTGGCTACTACCCTACTATCATACGTACGTCCATAGGACGTTTCAAAGTCGTCCGCTTTGTTTGGGCTGGACATTTAAACTGGACGTCATTTTTCATTGTTTTGGACGTCAAAATATCCTCTCCAATGAAAGTCCAAACTGGTAATAGATTTGGCGTCCGAAAATGAACGTCAAATGGATGTCAAACAAAAAAATAAAAAAATTGGAAAAAAGAATTTCCCTCTACGAGTGTCGAACCACGACCTTCACACATCCTAACCAACCGCTCTAATTACTATACCATTTGACTTGATGTAAGTATTTTATGTATTAGTTTTACGAATTCTACACACTAATCAGAATAAAGTTTTCGTACGACTCCATAATGCGTATGAAATATTATGAAAGAACCGGAAAGAACAAAACAATATAAAATATCTAAAATTTTGTAATTTTTTTTTAACTTAATTTAATTATTCAATTGTTTATATTCTTTTAAAACTAAATAAAAACTTACAATTGGTTTTTCTATCAACTGATTCGTTTTTCTGGCAAGGTGTGGCTCGTGGATGTCCACTGGACGTCAGTTTTTATCGCTAAATGAACGCAGAAAAATGTACTTAAATAGGCGTACAGTTGGCGTTCATACGAACGATAAATGAAACGTCCTAGTATGGTATAAACTGATTATCCGATGGATATTCCAGCTAGGAAACGAAAAACGAAGGATGATCAGATCATAATAGATCGTCAGAAGGATGTCCGCAGCTGCCGGAAAATGGACGGACCTAGTTTGGATGGCCGGAAGTTCTATTTCACCACCACCATTAGAATCCAGCCCTCCGCGTGGATGCGCCTACGGAGGAAGTGCCGACTCATGGCCATCCAGGGTTCAATAGGCATTATCTCCCGCCATATCCGTGGTAACCGCGAAATTGACGACGACCCTCCTTCTACTCAGCCATCACCATAACGTTCACCTCTGTCCATGCTCTCACACTCCTCTCACACTCTTTTTATTGCATTAATTTGTTAAATCTTACACCATATCAACACATATCAATATATTTTTACCAACCATATTCGAGTAAATACATATAGCATACCCCCCCCCCCCCCATGTAATAAATCTATCAGTTGCAACCACAATTGTTTACACGGTATCTTATGGCAGATATTCAAACCGTTAATTGATATAAGGTAAAAAAAACTATATTGGACACGGCCAACGATAATACCAATTGGGACAAAAAAATAAGAGGTTAAATGTGAAATCCAATCAAACTAAATTTTAACTATTAGGCGGAATACACTACTGAGTGAAAGGGCATATTTTAATACTTAGGATGAAACGAGAAATCGTTAATTGAAATATCACAATTTCCCTTTCGGGGAGGAAATTTGAGGAACTTTTTGGCTGTAAGAAAAAATCACGCAGTAAGGATTATCTAGACCAAAAATTGACTAATGTTATAAATAATTATACCAAAAGATAGAGAATAAAGCGTTCTACAATAAGACATAAGGTTATCTCGATACTTTGAGTATTTTTCGAAATATTTCGTTACCAGGAAATGGAAGAAAACAAATAAACAAATAAATTTATGAATTGATATCAGGTAGCTGAACTGCTTCATCTGCTCAGCACGTATGGGGTACGTATCCAGGTATCCCTGTTTTGCTATTTTAATAAATGCTTGAAATGATTATTGGACTGGGTTAGCCTACTAGCGTTCAGCCATGAGTTAAAAACTCATCTATTATTAAATTACTTTATTTTTACCAAAAGGGATCGGTCCCTTCTGGGTCGAACCCTGGTCTGGCCAAAAGCAGAGTATTGTGTTTTAGGAACTATAACTCTGTCAGAACTTATGGTGTGGGTATTTAGAACTCACCACTGATCACTGGATTAGATAAAAACTTGTTTTCTAAGTTAAAAATGATCATTTGCTCAAGTATTCTTTGTTTTTTTTCCGTTTTTCTGTTTGTTAATTTACTTGGAATTAGGTGTAGAAGCTAGTCATCCCAACTAGCTTGAGATTGCTCTCCAATTCTTCTATCCTCTCCTTCTCAGCTCCTTCTCCGCTTCATCCATCCTTTCTCCATCAATTAATCGTTCAAGACCTCCACAAATTTCTTGTTTGGAAAATTTTGAACTTATGGATAAACGGTTACATCGTTGTATATTTTGTGCTTACTGACAAGTCTATGTGTCCAAAAACTTTTCAAAATTCATTGTCAATTTATGGCATCATTGGCATTGTTTCTACGCTTATTTACTTCTTACTTTAAAATTGTTTTCTTACTTCTTAAATTATGTACAGAAACCATTGTAACTCTTTACATTTTAGTCCATTACACTTAATCTCACTCTTTCAAACAAACTTCTTTCTATTTTTTAGTATGATCCTCAACGTGAATCTGCAATACATTCAATTTACCAGGAATATAATAACCAATCCTTCATTGTCCTCAAAAATCCTAAATCTACAAATACACGGTCAAATTTTTTCCGTGATGTCCAATGGTATAATGATATCCCTATTCCTTAACTGTTTTTTTTTTAATTTACCTTAGCAAATCCGGCCACAACATATACCATCCGTGTACCCCATTTTATCTCACAGAAGATGACTTTAGTTCCTGAATAACTTGGACCACTGTCAAACCTAACCCAGAGGGTGATGGAATCAGAATTTAACAATTAAAAATTGACCCAACTAGAATTTATAATAACAAACCATTCAAGACTGGAATTTCAGCCCATATCCAACATGCACTCCGAGCCGAACAGGTCTTCATCACTTACCAACCAGCCTAAGAAAACCTTCCTCAATAAAGAAATTACCCCAAAATTGTCATTAACCGGATCAGGCAAGAAATACAGGACAAGATCGTCAAAAAATCACGTACTCCTAATAATTGCCGGCGTATCCAACATTACCTAATTTACCCATCAATAAAAACCAATTTCCAATCAGATGACAACTCCTTTTACAACTCCTGATGCCTCAACAAATCCCCCAACAACAAATACAGCGATTCAAGCCCAAGGGACATTACTAACCAGCAAATCGCATTCCGCAACTTCGTTACATCCATTCTTTGACTTACAAACCAATGATCTTCATAAATTACAACTCAGTTTTAGCTTAATTTGAGAAGTTGCCACACGCATTATTAAAAAAAAATTAACACACTTATGCTTTTCTTTAAACTTAAACTTTATCATTACCAGAAAGAATGGCTTTAACACTTTATTAAACATTTTTGACATCCAAACACCAATTATCCTGGGTTCGTGATGAAAGAATCATCCAATCTCTATCCCAACCCTATAATCCTGATGCTGTCCCATCTTCTCTGTTTCGTGATAAAATAATTTCTGAAACTGATAAACTCACATTTCACACAAATCCATATCTTAAAGGCTAATAAAGGTCGTAACACCGTTGTATGAAATGTTGCAGATCATGATAAAACCAACAGACAGTTCAATATAAGTATAGAGAACTCTCTCAAAAGAAATTCACTTAAAAATTTAAAAAACCTAAAGCAAACAAATTGTAATACCTCTGAAAATTTATTCGCCCCTCCGCCTCATAATCTTCACTGAAGACGAAGCCATCTGCGAATGTCCCCTTACCGGCTCTTTTTTAAATTTTTTATAAAAAATCCATTAAAACGTGGAAGCGACAAGTAAGATAGTATACTCATAAATATATAACAGAATTTTCAATCCATCTACTCCAACTCATCCCTGGCCCTCTTATACACACTCGGAATTCTTTTCAATAACTGCCATCCGTACCCTTACCGCATTATTCTTTATTGGTTGTACGGCCGACGTAACCAGCCTCCATCCTCATTTCCCGTGAAAACTGGCATTGAAGTTTTCACCCGATTTTACGGATAACTTTTATTTCCTACAAGAATTAGTACGTATTTTTCTGAAATTCTAACTCTTATACTTACTAACTCCATGATAAGCTTTGAAGTCAAACGCTTTTTTATCAATTAAAAGGGTACGCCTATGTTATGCTGTAAATCAGTATATTTTACTTATATGTGTATTACAGCACACACCAACTTATTGATAATCCACCCCAATCTCTGATTCTCTTCCTACGTTTCATTGATGATCTTTTTTCATAGTTTCTAAACCCCAAAAAATTAATAAAATTATCCTTCTCATTAGTAATGCTAATATCCGTTATAAAGTAAGCACACGATCAAAATCTCAAAATTTCTTTGATACACGGTTTCCATTCCTTCTAAAAACAGCATCCTTTTTTGACCATACTCAAAAGTAAGCCTACTTACACCCAGCTTCCAAACTACCGCGACAACCCATTAATGCGACCCTTTACTCACAATTACTCCAAATCCGACGAATTTCATTTACTTAATACATTTTCAAGCGCTAAGCTAGAAAATTTCTCACTAATTTCCGCAATATGGGTAACAAACAGTAAATCTCTATAAAAAATAAAATAAAATAAAATAAAATAAATAATATTTACATAAAAAATATAAGTTTTCAAAAAAAATCCTCAAATATGACGAACAAGCACTTCTGCAACGAACAAATAATTCTGGATTTTCCTTCAAATTCATAACCAACTTTAAGAATGCAACCTGCTGGCCTGACGTACAAACAACACTGAACACCCTCCACACTGATATCCTCTTACATTACAGTGAATCCAATTCTTTTAAAAAACAAGAAATAGAGGACTTACTCGGCCCATGGTTTGCGAGGAGCTCTTTAGGGGTTGATGTCACTTCTCAAACTTATTCATCGTGAAATCGGTATCATCGACACGGACTTTAAAACCGTCGAACCCGACGACGAGGAAGTCGATGCACAAGAGGAAACTCGTTGTACTTTCATTAAGGCTATCGGAGAAGCTTACAAAAAGGTAGAACTATACTTGTATTCTAGGAAGGATGAAGCGGATTCCGTGGCACCTATCAATATTCCAGACGAGGGCTTCCGACGTCAAGTAGAGGAATTAGAAACAGCCAATAAGAGGGCCCATGAAGCTCGAGCTGAAGCGGAGGAAGCCGAGAGAATTTTAAATGCTCTCACTCTACAAGACGAAGATCACCATTCTTCAGTCAGTCATCAACGTCCGGTTCAACCTCCCAACGTATGGGACTACGAGATCCGTTGCGGAAAACCGTCCATGCCATACCACCAGGTGTCATGAGACCAACTCCACTCGACGCTTCTAGTGCACCAGATGAATGGATTGACCACTACAGTCGCGGCAGTTTGCCACAAGTCGTCTCAAGTAGGAGTTCGTGGTCATCAGTATCCGTCAACCTGGAATTTTATCACGAGAAAACGCTGGATTGGTTCGTCTGGATTGACATTTTCCAGGCCTTTGTTCATGATACACTGAAGTCTCCATTAGAGAAACTCTCCGTTCCTTATTTTGAATTCTTCGTTGCTTGGGCCACAGCACCAGGAAATGTGTGCACCAGGAAATACAGACGTCGAGCGGATGGTATGTATTTTCATCTTTCAGTTTGGCTGAGTTTAAACTTACTTCTTTCCTTGGAAAAATGTTAACCTATGAAATAGGTTCATTTCTCATGCAATACTAGTGTGATGTTAACCAAAGAGTGCCATTAGCCTATTCCATTAGCCTCCGCTTACATGGGTCTGTTTTTCCTCACTAAAGGCCCAAACCAAAGAAATCAAGAAGTGATCGACGACGGAGTTGGTGCTCAGCTCGTCACTCTGTTTGACCACAATGAAGTGGCCTTGTCGATAATCAACAACACTGCAATAGGTACATTTGATGAGATCAAGCTTTTGTCATGAGTTGATTATTTTGTTTGATTCACCTCATACAGTTGTGTCAGTGAATTCATCCTACATTGTCGCTAACATTGAAGCAGACGAAGCAGAGCTCAGAGATAACCTAATCGAGCAAGGCCTTATTAAGATGTTGCTTAATTTGATGAAACCAAACACTTCAGTTAATTCATTCTTAAATTATATATTGTGAACATTTAATAATTGATTTAATTATTAGGTTATATTATTACACGAAGTAACTTTGACTTGGTCCAAGTTCTGTTTCAATGAGGAAATATTTCCACTCAGTGTCCCTGATAGCATTACTTCAGCTAATTCATATACACGTATTTAATATTCTGACCCCTATTCCTACATATAATATAGATGCATATATAATAAAAATAATAATACATTGTGTGCCTTCAATATACGCTTGAACCTTTGCGACGACTCGTTATTCTGCATGTCTACCTTCTAACGAGTCGCCACAGAATTTAATTGTATCTTTGAGAGAACATTGAATTGGCGTTAAACAACCTTGACGTTAAACAATCGACTGAGACCGCTCTCTCAGAACTTGTGGCTAACGTTTGTCTATGAATTAAAACCTCTGAAGAATTAACCAACAAGTAATTTTTATGTTGGAAATAGGATCCTTAATTTTTTATGCTCCTGTAGAGTGACTACTGCAGCTTTCCCCCAGCACATTTTTTTCTTTATTTTCAATATTTTCCTTCTTTTATATTTTTTAAAATTGCTAACTTATAAACTAACTAACTTATAATGTCTTAGAATTTTAAATTCAATATTCAATATTTTTCAGTTGCAGCTTCAACTCAAGGAAATCCTCTAACACTATCGTAGCGATACTAAATTCGCCCAGAGAAAGGGATTCGAAAGGGAAATTTTCTCCCGGGTACACCAACCGAGGGGCGCCGCACACCAAAGTCGTGAGCGGCTCGTTTTCTGCGAAGTTCGACTCGTTATCCTGCATTTCTACCAAGTGGATGCTGATATTGATCCTGGCCAAGTTTTCCCCAAAGACATTATCTCGAAAAAACCTAACCTACATGAAATGTTTGGGATTCAACTTGATCGTTTTAATAAGCGCACGTCCAGTGCCGATTGGGAAACCTCTCCTTATAATTAAATTTGCACACCCTCGCCTTTTCGTTTTAAATGGGAAGTTTTATTGTGGTTTTTTGCGGAAACAGAAATTGATCTCTACCAAATTTTCCCCGAGCAGGCGACGCAAAAAAAAATGATGTTCGCTGAAGTGGAAGCTGTAACTGTTGCCAGCGGTGAGGGAGCTGCACAACATCGCTGCCTGCGCTGCTGCGGCTGTGCAATCCGCCCCTGCTAGTATTTTACTGAAACCTATTTTATATTTCTTTAAAATTAAACGCTGGCAATGTTTTCGCCCAAAAGGACGAGCAAGAAGGCATCAAGAGGGAAAAATGATGGCGGATCCTGTTCCTCCCCCTCGTAGCATTGCCACAAAATTGATGAAATATCCGTTTTTGGGGATCCATGTTGAATTAGCTGGCCAGCAAATTAACATTAAGCAATACAGTCACTTCAAATTGCCGGTGTAAACACTTATTACTTTAATGTACTCTTATTTAACCTTTTCAGATGTGCTGCATCTCAAAACTGGGTACTGCCTTGAACTGTACTTTGAAGTAAATTAAAATACCCAAGTGACGGTTAACGCAAAACGATTAGAAATTTTGACACCATTTGCAATCAACCAGTTATCCCTTTATATTACTTCGATTTTCCCTTTTATCTCCCTATTATGACTTCTAAAATTGATTACATTCAAGATACATTGCATCAATTGATTACATTGCAGTTAAGATAAACGTGCCGGCCAGGGGTAACCACAAAACCATGCTCAGGTTCTCTAGGTCTACTATCTGCCTGAACCAGCTCAGTCAACAAGGCCCAGTTTCCCCATCATCTGTAAATATTTTAAATGTCACTGTATCAATTTTTTACCAATGTCAAACTCTCATCCGCAAATCTAATACTCGCGTTAATACACTAGGCCTTACTCGGGTTCCGAGATCTGCTGCCCTTTTACGAAAAAAATAAATAAACGGGATCTTGTTGACATTAGATTTCCGTTACTTTCGTCGGCAAGAAATGGAAAACATCTGCACTACTCACACTTTAGGAGGGAAGGGTGACGTTGCCAAGTAACAACAATGCCCAAGGAAAATTGGGCTTCCAGCAATTTCACAACGCAGCTTTTTATCTAGACGAGCTACCATTCTCCATCTAGTGGCCGAAAAAGAACTAAATTCTCTACCCGAGGCAGAATCAGCATAGGCACACTTTTTCGACATGGCCTTATGGGAGCAGCGCCTCCTCATTTCATCCTTCATGCCTCTTGGAAGTTGGAAACCAATAAAATCACGAAATTACCTTGTCTCGACTTTTTCACCTGAGAAACTAGAGGAGAAATAGAAACACAAAGAAATACAAAGCTGTGTAATTCATCCTTTTAATCCAATTTGGCTACAGTGTAATATAACTAACGGATTCAATAACTAACCGATATTTAGGTCCATCAAATGAACTTCAATACATAAAGTGAAAAAAAGAAACAATTTATCTCTACACTGTTTTTTGTTTATAATTGCGTTTAAAAGAACTCGCGCATTTCTCCAGGTTTTCTCCTCATTAAGAACTATAATTTTCCCGTCACTCTTGTACCTCAATCCACGGGTGTTACCTTCTACAGTAGAACTGTTTATAGAGTGAGAAAGGTGTACGTATCTTTAATCGATAATTTAACCACTTTGTTTTGCAAAATTTGATTAGCTGTTTTTAGATACCCAAGTACCTTAAGCGGCAATTTCTTCCATCTGGATTTCTTTTGTTACGTAATCTTTATCCACCTTTGACAGAATTAAAGGGATTCCAATCATAGGATGTATATGCGGTTTTCTATAAGGCTGTTCGTTAAACCAACTTGACATTACCTTGGGCAAAAATGCTATATCTGCCGATGGTAGGGTAAAAGAAATCAATTGGAGTAGCATTGACGAAATGTAGCACAGATTGTTTTTGTGACACTGAGACGCCACGGATACAAGCATCTGTGAAGTCGCACCAACATATACGATTATTACTGTCGGTTGCTATACATGTTGATTTTCTATAAATGCTGTAGTTTATTATATACTTTAAGTGCGCTGTAGTCAATTTCCGTCAAGTTGGAGAGATAAACCATAAAGCAAGAACTTCGCCCTTCAGCATCCACCTCACTGGCTTCATTGAGCGCTCGGCGAAACTTTTCAACTCCTGGGAAATACAAATTGGAGTCGGCTTTGACGATAACTCTTTCCTCGGTAACTTCGTTTCCCTACAAAAAAGTGAAAACATATTTTTAGAATAGGACATTCCACGCCAAAACGACAAAACCTTGCCAAGGTCATAGTTCTAAATTAATTTTTTAAATAACAATTCTTAAATATAGGTTAAAATAAGATTTTTTTGCCAAAGGGTTTTGAAAAACAAGGGGATTGGACGTGGCATCGATTCCTAATTTTGGAAAATGCTCAGGACTTGTTGTTCAAATGATAACTTGACGAAGATATTGTTGACTAGTTAAATTCGTATAAAGAAAAAACCAACCATAAAATCTAACCCGGTAATCATTAAAATGGAAAAAAAACTTAATAAAATGGGATTTTCAAAGGTTTTCACTTTTTAAAAATTTATGATATTATTACCGAGTTCAATTTTTCCCACTCCTCTCTTTTTTAAATTGTGTTGTCAAAGAAGTGCTAGATAAACCTTTAACCATGCGCATAGTTTCAGATTGGTTTTTTACTTTTGGGCAGCTGAATTTCTTTAAAAAATGGTTACGGTGTGAAGGTAAAATGCAGATTTCTCGAAAAAACACTCCTACAATTTTTTAATACATTTTTTAGGACATACTAAGCTATATTCAATGTGTTACTTTAAAGCAAGAAAAGTTATTAACAATTTTTTGTGAATTTTCCAAAAATTTCGATTTTGACACTTTTTGCAATTTGTGGAATTAATTTAATTTTTTCTACTTAAGTTAGGATTATAATCATTAGTTTACTCAAACTAGTGGAATAGGACTACTTAAAGATTAAATAAAAAATTCAAAAAAATTATGACCTCGTACCTAGCGCATAGTTCAAACTTCAAAGTAGGGGGGTTTTAGGATTCCGAAAGATCGATGGTGCTGTCCCCTGGAGCGTTCGATAACGACGCGATTTTTTTTCTAAAATTAAGTTATCATTTCGTTAATGCGTTCTGATCAGTATTTTTTACTTTTGTTTTACTTTAAAATATTAAAATTACAAATACGGTATCAGCAGTCCACGAAAAATTAAAATCGATGCCACGCCCATCCATACCCTTATTTTTTAAAAACCTTTCGGCAAAAAGTCTTTTTTTAACCTATATTTAAGATTTGTCATAAAAAATTAATTCGGAAATATGACTGCGACAAGGTTTTGTCGTATTGGCGTGGAATGACCAAATAATGAAAACGCGCGATGATTTACACTCCTACCAAAAAAAAAGATTATGTTATCAAACTTACCGGCAGCCTTATAAGTTCAGGATGAAGTCGATTTCGTATGTAAGCTAACAGAAGCAAGTGAATTCCAGCTCCAATCAGAATTCCGTATTCCATGTTGACAAAGAGACAGCACAAGAATGTGACACCGAAGGGCAATAGTTCGATCTCTTTCGTTATGCGGTAATAGGAAATAACCGTCATTGAATTGTCTAAATTTTTGGGTTACTATTATACGTACTTCTGCTCTTCCACATGGGCTATAGTTCCTCAAGGTTCCACCATGAATGTGACTGACGTAATAATGACAGAAGCCAAAATCGCTTTCGGGATACATGCAAGGGAAGGCATGAGAAATCCCAAAGCCAATAAAACCAAGACGCCTAGCTGTCAATGTGGGATGTAACACTATTCATCGTTCTCAGTTTTTGACACGGAGCGGAATGTATACAAACCGCCGTAAATATTGGTTAGCGGAGTCTTGGCCCCGCTTGCGGCTTGCACTGAACTCCTTCCAAATGAAGCGGTGACTGGCATGGAACTGAAAAGCGATCCAAGGATAGTTCCAACACCCAGCGCAATCATTTCTTGGGTGGCGTCTGTTCTCTTGCCGTTTGCTGTGATCGTGAATCACTCAATAGCAATTATTGTATTCTGACATGTGAAATCTACTATACATTTGTCATACCAAAAGCCTTGGTTATAGCAACTTATTCTAAAATGGCTATGAGCGGAATGAGGCCGATAGCAGCTCCGAGTTCCAAACAAATGTCGGAAAACCTCAAAACAACAGTGGTGTTTCCGGTCGTTCGATTGACAGAGAACGGTGGCAAACCAAACGGGGGAATACCCGCTTGTATATTACCTGCATGATTTCATGGTTATTCGTGACAAAATTTATAAATAGATGTTCCTAATTGACATCTGAAAGTGAAAGTGACCTGTCAGAGTGAAAGGTTTGGAGCCATTTTGTTCTAAAAAATAAGCGGCTAAACAGTCGGCGATGACGGCGATAGCGTTGCGACTTGTGGCAATAAACTAGAGACTAGAATCGACAGCGCGACTGCGCAAGAAACCAACTTTCTTCAAAGGGCCAAGATTTTTTAATGAAGTCAATTTCTATGGGGATACAAATCAGTTCCCCCAAAAATATTTAATAAACCGTTAATCTATAGAAAACAAATTCGTAACCTTCCCGCATTAGAAGAAGTATTACTATCATAGAACAACCCAGGGCGCGCGGAGTCCCAAGGATTGCATTTCGTTATGTTTTCGAAAAAACCTCGCCAAATTTCGATAAACGAGGATCCTTTGCATTTCAAGCCGAAGAGGCCCTTTACTTGAGTCGACGATACAGTCAGAGCGGCAGCTGAACAAAAGCAAGAAATGACAGGAGCCGAAATAAACTCGACCATGAATCCTGTCCATCAAAAAATATTTTTAGAAATAGATGAATAAACCATAAAATTGCATAAGACATCTAAGATATATACCTAGGTTCAAGAGTCCTGCTACTAGTTCTAGCGAACCAGCTAGGAAAGCTAACAGGGTGCTGGAATAGATCGGGCCTCCTTCATCACTGGCGTACGAGAACGTCATCAAAGATATGACGGCCGTGGGACCGATTGAACATTCCTTGGAAGTCCCCAAAATTACAAAGACGAATAATCCCAGGAAAGCCGAGAAGAGCCCTTACTACGAATATACTGTAGAAAAATGTCTTATAATTATAAAATTCATTTTTATATGAATATTATATTATTAATTATGATTTTTTTCTTTTTTACCTGTAACGGCAGTCCGGCGACAGCAGCATAGGCGATTCCCTAAGGAATGGTGGTGAGACCGACGGTAATTCCGGCAATGACATCATAGACAGCAAAATCCCAATTGTAGCTTGGTAACCACTTGAGAATGGGGAACCGCCGTCTTAGTAATTCAACGGTGCAAGCTCCCTTGACTTTTGATCTTGCCTTACGCTTCCATTCATAACAAGTTCCCATCGATTTCAAATTATTGACTTTGCTTTCTTCGATTGAGAAAGTGGAGTCTCTATTATTGGAGTGTGCAACAGCTCTTTTCATTTCCCTATCGCAATGGTTGGAGAGAAAATCTGCTCTTGGCGAATACGGGATTTTTCCCGGAAAAGACACAAGCGCACTTGGTTGAATTAGTTTTCACGACCGAGTCCAAAGACCCGCAATTGATATGAACTGAAGAGAAAATTACGTCTCTTCAGTAAGAAATAAATTTAGTGAGTGCTGGTTTTCTCTTTTAAAATTATAGAGATGGAAGTGCCCGTGGAACGTCCGGTAGGAGTCTAGCAAACACCGAATTATTTGTGTCCGGTACGGCGCTGGATTCTTTATTTATATCATTTTCGGAATACGATAGTACGTGATTTTGAACTTAATCAGGGCATCAGGATTTTTAAATCATACTTGTATAGATCAGCACTTGGTTACTAATCGGTTGAATTGGCATTCATCAGTTCGTCTACAAGAGGTTTACATGCTAACTCCAGTCAATCGGTACGAATCTATTATCGGAACGACGGCCGAGAGTAATTTAAAGATTCTAAAGTTATAAATACGTCTCAATATGTATTCTGGTGACGATCTCGTCAACAGAATTTCCATTAAAAGTTGTTTAGACAGAAAAAATTTACTGTTAGCTGGCTCACTGTAACAGTCACGCTACGTGGCGAATATTTGAGGGTCATTTTGTACATATTCAGATTTTCTCGATTAAAATGTTAAGGAAACTACTATAATCTACTTTGTCGTGTTATCACGGTGTTATTATTCCGGCTTTATTTACGATAGTAGTAGGGTTTGTGCCAAGGCCACTATTTTCTTATTATTTACGCCGAACAACCGTTACTGATTTTGTTTTTCTTGTTTCAATTAATTTCAATCAATTGCGTCTTTGGGGGCTGCCGTGTGTTTTCGTAAGGAAAGCCATTTTCCAATCGAATAACCTCGCGAATAACAGTCCTTGGGAATATACACGGTAGCAGTGGTAGCACGTGAGTCCTTTCCCCCAAAAAAACGAAAACATTGTGTAAAATCCCGTATTTAGGGTATAGGCTTAGAAATGACGAAGGCGGCTCTCAAGGCCAAGATTTTAATTAACTCAATGCACGCAGTGATATGTAATGCCCCGGCGGTAGCCCCGCCCACTTCAAGATGGCCGCCGCCAAGGACGTCACGACCTGACGTCACGACCGGCAACACTGACGTCACCCCTACAGCGTCACCCCCGACGTCACGCGGGAGAAGCAGCCGGTCAGCACTTGCCAACCCGGGATGACTTGCCGCACCATCCCGAGATGACTGGCCGCGCGCACCATCCCGTTCCGGCTTGCCGCACCGTCCCGACATGACTCGGCGCGCCCGCCGCGGATCATCTCATCTTCCCCGCTCCTTAACCCCATGTATAAGCTGCACCCAAAAGATGTATATCTCTCTCACTCTCTTGCCCCGGCACTCGCTCCCTCTCTGTACACCCCGACAGTCAATACATCGGCCTCTTAGTGCATGTAATCGGTGTGTTACAGATGTTCCTTGTATGTCCCGCAGTATCTTCTACTTTTTTTACGTTATCATGTAACCCCGTATCTGATGTTTTATTGATCTTCCTTGTTATATAATCAGTCTGGACATTCCACTGTGATTGTGACTAACAAAAAGAAAGTGTAATCCATACAGGCCTATACATACTCCCACCATCCACCATACTCCCATTCACTCTGAATTGAAAACCTCAATAGACGAATAGTCTGGAGTAGCCTATATATTTAATCAGAGGACTTCCCGACTTCCTAGAAACGCGAGTGTAGTGGCCGCGTCTATCCTCCCACACTTGAGTTCAACCCCGACAATAAAGATGTGACAAGAATTAAGCCAACAGAAACGATGCCATCAAACCGACCCGTTAGCAGGACAATATAATTTGTAGAGGAAAATGTCTTTTCCGTCCTTTCGTTCTGGCATTCGTTGTAATTTAGACATTGTGAGCATCTCTTTGATTCTCTTTTCCTTTGCTTTTATTTTAGTTATCATTTTTTTTTTCCTAACTGTATCTTGAAAAAATTGCGCTGAGGCATTGCATAATAAGGAAAAGAAGGTAGATATTAATGAGGGCAGGATTCTCCCACAAATATGCTTCAGGCCAAGTGAAAACTCTTCCTTTTTCAACCTAAAACAGGCAATGCTGTCACGCGGAAGAATGGCGGCGAATATGGGGAAGAGAAAGAAGCCTAGGGTGATTTAATAATTTTAAAAAAAGATAGCCCTTCCTTTACAAAGAAACGTAATTCTATTGGCTTATTCGTGCCGCCATACTTTTGTTTTACGTAACGAAACAAAAAATTGGGGGCGTATAAAAGGCAGACCGTCTTCCATTAAATTTATCAGTCCAATACTGTTCAATCACATACTGTACCAAGATATCTGTTTTGATTTACTCTGTTCCAATTCATTCCGTCATCAATATGAGTAAGTTAGTTTACTTTTTCGTTGCTAGTGATGTTAAATATTTCAATTTTAATCAAGTATTGTTTGTTTGAAAAGTAGTTCTGTTCTGAAATTTTAAATCGTATGCATTTATGTTTTACAGGTCTGTCTGGTTCGATCAAAAACGTAAATAAGATCTTGCTGATTCAATGTCTATTGTGGGCATCCAATGGCGTTTTGGGTGGTATGATGCCTAAAGGTCACATGGGCAGGATGGAGCATAAAGCCAATGAAGCCGGCGAATACTACTACACTCAACCTCAAAGCTACTACCCAACTCCGGCGCCAGAGTACTACACCGAGGCTCCAAAATACTACTCCACTCCGAGCTACTACACTCAGCCGACCCCTTACTACACCACTCCCAGCTACTACACCGAGACTGAGAAATACTACGCTACAAAGGCGCCAGAGTACTACACCACAGCAAGTTACTACACCGAAGCTCACAAGTACTATTCCGCTCCGTCATACTACACTACTACTGTGTCGTATCCCGCCAGCTATCAGAGGGCAGCGCCATCGTATTGATTTCATATTTTCTTGAGAAACCTTTAAATTTTTAGTCATATTTTCTCGTTTCTCTTCACACATTCATTAATTGCCATCGTGAGGCAATTTTTTATTTTTTGTTTTACTGAAATGGATTGAAATGTTCAGAGATTTATTGAAAACAAATATAAGCTACGTGTGATTACATTTTTGCGTGGTTGCTAATTAAAAATAGGTAGACAGAAAGCGAACAAAGTAGATATTATTATGACGTTTATTTCAAATCAATTTCGGAATTTGCAATGTATTTCGTAAAAGAAGATGTGATTTATCGAGTATTCTTGCGGGGATAAGACGATTAGTCAATTCATCTAGAGCAGAAGAAGTCCGATACCGACGATAAAAGTAGCGACCAGAGTAAATTTAGCAATCAGCCAACGTTTTCCAGTTTGGAAACTTTCCGCTTCGGTCAGTTGTTGACATCCCTCGTTGGTATTTTCGTTTTCCCCTTTGATTTGCGATTCGATGCTGTCCACCAAGCTGTCTTGATCTGCGACATGTTGAGCTAGACTTTTGAAAACATCATTCAGGCTTTCGACGCTCTGCTGTAGTTTTTTCATGCCGATCAATTTGTGCTCTTCCATTTTCATCTGCTGGTCTCCTGTGTTGGGAAAAAATGGTGTCAAACGATCCTTAAATTGCTTACGTTGTTCGATTTGGCTCAAAAGATGTGTGGCAGTGGCAATTAGTTCAATCACCATTTTTCGCTTGCCCAGATCGTCATGTTCAGAACCCAGCAGGGACGAATAAAGGTATTTAAGCCCCTAAATGACCCGAGACAGTCTTGTGGATCAAATCAAGATCATTCCCGATTTCCAATCGGTATTGGAGTTCTGCCAACTGACGGTCAATCCTTTGGAGTTGACGGATCCATTCTTCAGCAGCAGCGGGTTGATAAAAGAATTGAGACTGGTAGTCGTGAAAATCAGCCATGTCGATATCCGTCTGAAGGTTGAAGTATTGATTGCTTTTGGATGACGTTGCCTATTTATGAACAAACGCGTCTGCTTTTGATTGACGCAACTTGGATTGAGCGCTTTCACATTGTTGAACATGGTTTATTTTGTCAGTATTATTTTAGAAAGTAACATATTTCAGTCAGCGACAGTTTTACACACGTTGTTCAACAATTATTGCTCCGTTCCGTCTTATTACATTATTACGGTGGCATCATATTGACAGCGGACACCAGTGAAAAATAAGTTAGAACTTTATTATATTGTTAGTCTTTAAAGTTTATTTTAAAAAATGTATAATCAACTTATATGAAACTGCTATTTTAATTGAGGTAATACAATAAGATTTCTTAAACTTGAATTGTTTTTTTTTTTAAATTATTTTCACAGTTAATGAATGTCTAATTATCATTATATTTGCCTTGTCTATGGCCGAGACGCTTTGTCAGGCTCCATCTACTTTGCACTTACAAAGTCCAGCCAATTGTCTGTGTCCTCTTTACTTTTCATATTCTAAATAACAAATATTCTGTAAAACATACAGTATAAGCCCATGAAGATGTGGAGAAAAAAGGAAGAAAACAATATTTGTATCCACACAATTCAGGAATCATGATTGATCAAAAAGAAAATTCAGCTCACTTAATTTCAGATCAAAGTTGTCATAATTCCATTCGTCGATTTCTCTTGGTTTTACCCAAAACAAATATTGTCGCCACACCTCCTCGTTTAGAGCTAAATTTGGCCCGATTCCGGGAAATATGGCTTCCAAGGTCAGGGAGCTATTTACTTTAACATAAAGTTGTAAGAGATCGTCAGTCGATTTTCAACCGTTTAGCATCCAAGATGCCAATGCAATTGTCTCTGTTTAATGTCGTCGTCGACGTCATTCTCTGCCGCACCAGATTCGATAAAATCGCCGTCATCTGCCAGGATTATTATTTTCACCATAATCGTAAATACAAGGTAGAGTTTTCCACTATTACGTATGTCTATAAAAGTAGTCTGGTTTTAAATTGTTGTCCTATTAGAATGTCGACTATTGGTGTTGTTCTCGACGTGGATGTAACGTTCGTTTGACCAGCGTCTGTGTCAATCACGAAACTGGAGAGATGAATTTTTCTCGTAGCAGTACAAATTTTAAACACCAACATCTGCCAAACGGACCAAATTTGATCGGCAAAGAATTTCGTCGCCAGCTACTTTTTCAATTGGACAATGTTGTAGCCGATTCGGGAGAAATTCAACCGGCCACTCCTGCTTCCGTCTATGAAGAACTCCGTCGGCAGGTTATCAAAGGTGGTGTCCCTGAATCGCTGATTCCTTCCTTCAGGTGTGTCCGCAGTACAATTCATCGTTACCGTCAAAACCGTAAACTACTTGAGACATCAAGAAATTTGGATTTCAACAAAGAAAACAGAAGTACCCTATTTTGAATTATTTTTGTGAGACTTTGTTTGACTCGATCTGTTTTTCCATTTTAGAAGAAAATAATTTAGTTTCAATGGAAGAATTATCTACTAGTCTTGATCTACTAGTCTTGACTCATCTCCACATCCAGAATCTTTGAGAGTCTTATCGTGTGAAGAGTCAATTTATTGGTCAGATCCTGAGCAGACGGAGCCTTTGTGTTTGGTAACGAGGACAAATAATAATATCCCTTCAGAGCTACAGAATCGTCAGCACGAAAATTTTGCACAGCAAACATGTGACCACTTCTTTTAAAGCCCTTCGGATAAGTTTTAAGTTCATTTGGTCCAGTGTTTATCCCTCATAATCTAATTGTTTGTTCCAGTAATTTACCACCGAATTATTTGCTTACTAACGTTACTAACCTTATGTTAAGCCAGTCATATGTTTTACAGTTCTGTGCGGCAATATGGATGCCAAGTACCTACGTTTAGTCGATTTACCCATTTTGCTCTTGGCTGTTCTTATTAGCCGAATTTCCCCTTACGTTAATACATTCATGATTCGTGTGATCAAGAGAAATGACACAGCGGTGATAATCTTGTTTAGTTCTGAATTAACAGGGATCAATAAAAACGATTTAAAATTAGCCGCGTCATGAAAATATTGATAAATAAGAAGTGGATCGATTTTTGGTTTTTAATATTTTTACGAATCATAATTAAATTTCAAACATTACATATCGGTGTCTTATTCTTTAATAGAAAGTAATATTTATTTTGTAAATTTTAATTGCGGAAATATTTAATTCTTATCTATAACAGGATTCTTACAATGAAAAATAATCTGCTTTATTGATTGTGTGGCATGAAAAAGGGGAGGAGTTAGAATCTTGATTCTTTCATCATTACAAAGCAAATCACGCCAGCGGCGCGAATTTTGGGGTAATGGTGGAATATAAAAGACGGGAGTAGAGGCTACTGAAATCAGTCGAGTTCGCCTTTTCGACACGTCAACAGGAGCACTAGTCCATCTGCCATTAACTGTGCCATCAAATTTCATCCTGTTTCCATGGGTATGAATTTTCATTTATTTTGTTTTACAACTTTTACTTAATTTGAAATGTATTTTTTTCTTAACTTTCAGCAATGTTTTTTTAACTCTTTTAAACATAGTATAGTTTTTGATGTTCTAAAATGATTGAAGTGATCACTTTAAATTAATACTTTTGACACTTTGATTAACTTTACAATTTTTATCATTAGCTAACTTTGCCATTACGCTGCTGCTAGCTGTTGTCTCGATGCTGGCTGGATCTACTACGGGTGGACCGATGGGCTCATCTTCTGCATCAAGTAGCTATTACCAGACCACAACAACGAAAGAGTACTACACCACCAAGAAAGCTGAATACTACACGACTTACGCTGCTCCCAGCTACTACACTGAGGCCCCGAAGTACTACACCACTAAAGCGCCGGAGTACTACACCACGACGTATGCAGCTCCTACCTATTACACCAAGGCTCCCGAGTACTACACCACGGCTTCTTACTATACCACAAAGGCGCCTGAGTACTATACCACAAAGGCTCCGGAGTATTACACCACAAAGAAGATCGAGAACTACACAACAACCTACGCTGCCCCTAGCTACTACACCGAGGCTCCTAAGTACTACACCACAAAGGCTCCAGAATACTACACTACTGCTGCTTACTACACCACCAAGGCACCCGAGTACTACACAACCCAGGCACCTTACTACACTACGACTTATGCAGCTCCTGCCTACTACACTGAGGCCCCAAAGTACTACACCACCAAAGCAGCTCAGTATTATACAACTGCCTCCTACTACACCACTAAGGCGCCAGAATACTACACCACCAAGAAAGCTGAATACTACACTACTCCAGCACCTTACTACAGCACTACGACCTACGCTGCTCCCAGCTACTACACCGAGGCTCCCAAGTATTACACCACTGCTGCTTACTACACCAAGGTTCCCGAGTACTACACCACCAAGGCTCCCGAATATTACACAACCACTTCCTACTACAACACAAAGGCTCCTGAGTACTACACAATCAAGAAAACCGAGTACTACACTGAGGCTCCCAAATATTATTCTGCGCCAGCATACTAGATGTTGTTAATATTTCATGTAAAGAGAATCTATTTATTTATTATTCATTTCGCTTTAAAAATCAGCGTATTGAAATGACTCAGCTCATTGCATTGTTCACTCAAATGTCATGTGTTGAATTAGTTTTTATTGGTGTTCAATGTTTACGGCATCTTGAGAAATTATTGGAATAGTTTAAAAGCACAATATAAAAGAAATAAAAACTTACGTTTTCTAATACTGTGTTGGAATCTCAATTAGAATTTTCTACTCAAGATTATATCCTCCATTCTTTCCTATAAAGTGTCCAGAACGATTTTGTTAGATTAAGTTAAGACTGAAAAGTTTTGATGTTGCAACTCGCGGAACAGCCTATAGGTTATAAACTTGTAATGTAACTCATCTACTGGAGTAACGTAATATAGCGCCAGAAAGATTTGCACGCGCCGTTAGCAGGGGCACGCGTAAGTAAGATAGTGATATGATACGACCGATCAAACTGGCGCAGCAAGACGACGATGCAGTCCAATTCTTTATTTATGCGCCCTCCTTTTGTGCGGTAGTCGTTTTAAGAAAGAAATTTACTGCTTTTGTGACGTAATTTTTCTCAATTCAACATAAGACTTGCTTTGGCTTAGCAATGCCAGCTATTAAACGAAGCATTACAACAAATTTAATTTATAAGATTTTTTATATAAAACATTAGCACGAAGACAATATTCCAGCAGTTACTTTCTCGTCGATTGTTATTGAAAAAGGTAAGTTTTGTTTTCTTTTATTATTCAAATTTCAATCTCAATACATGTAAACCTTCTTTTATAAATTTGAAAAAGACATTTGAACAGTATAATAAAACCAATTTTGGAAATGAGAATTGATTTAGCTTGGGGTTACCTCTTGGTTGCATTTATTGTCAGCTGTTCCGCTCTTCGGCAACTTGACAGAAATATGGGACATCCAGCGGAGGCGCCAGCCATTGCCAACTCCCGTCGGAACATGTCCAGAATATAGTTACAACTTACAATACAGTTTTCCTGTCTGACGCCTATTACTGTGGGTATGTATAGAGAAAATAAACTTTATAACAATTATTTTTCTTCATAATCAACATAACAAGTGAATTTTTTTAAATCTTAGATATTATCATCAATGCTCCGATGGTGTTCCGATTCGTATGAAATGTCCTGACGGATTGTACTGGACTGTTGGCACCGACAGCTGTTTTTATCCAACGTGCTATTTCCCAAACCAATCCAATTCAAACTGTCGCAAGGACACACCATATTAAACAAAAGATTCAAATAGTCTAGTCTGAGTTAGTGTCTAGCTGAACTTTGTTTTTTAAATACTGGAAAACATTTAGATAGAAATAGAATCTAGAAGTCTATTCCATATTTCAGCGGTAATTGATCTGTCAATCCCCGCCCAAAAATGTGTCTTTAATCATTAGATTTTTCTTGCTTATCTCAAAAATACACATATACTTCAGCAATCTAACAAGCATTTTCCGTTTTCTGTATAATCCAATCTAATTAAAAATAACGCGTTGATCGTGTTAAGCCTGTGGCCATCTTACAAAATCTTATCGCATATACAATAAAACAATTTGACCAGATGATTCGACAAGCGAAACAGACCAGTTATTATGTCATTAGATTTAATTTCATAAAGTTCTCCACCGTAAGCCACAACGCCAAATGTAAATTTCCAACTACATCAAAAGGTCAATGAGAGCGAACCAACGGTGACGCCCACAGCCAATTACGTCACTTGCTGCCGCCGCCGAGTTGCTTCTCCAGTTGGCGGATCCTCTTCCGCGTTACATCCAGCTGGAGATTCAGTCTCTGCAAATGCAAGCGACAGATGGCGTCGCGGCAACGATGCGATTTCAATCTGTCCTGCGTTTCGAAAACGGCGTCCCGGAATGTCAGCGACTTGCCCATGTTCTATCCAAAAAATAAATCAAAAGAATTCGCAATGAAGGATGAAGAAGAAATGACGGGCTATATAATCCGGGCAACAACGATGGTGGACTCACAATCGAAATGAGAGATCAGCAAGCGCCGGTCGTCGGTGATGTGAGATGGGGGCGGATGGAGTGAAAGTAAATGTGCTCGAGACCGAGGAGGAGAAAGGCCAGTCCAATGCTCGAGAGGAGCAACAAGAAGGCGGACAGAAATTGCTCGGTTGAGAGCGGCTCGGAAAACTGGCACTCCTGACTCCTCCTTGTATGGCTTACAGACGCCGGTTAACCAGAAGCGACGCAAACGATCGACGTCGCCTTTTTTCAACGCGGTTAGATTCACTTCAACGTCAATGGACTATCCGCCGGACCTCTTCGTCCTGGGCCACCAAATAGTCTAGCACTGCGCCGTCGTAAAGAAAAGCGTCCAATTCACTGCGCAAATTCGAATTGGGATGAGAAAAAAAAATTTCGGAAACACTCCCGATGACACTATAATTTTCCATTTCTGTCAAGCCATTTATTCCTAGCCAAACTGGATTTGTGGGTCAAACCAGAAAACGAGATTTCCACATTGAATTGATTTGAGTCAACATAACTTTCGACGGCAGTATTTTATTCTCCACCCATAATGCTCTTACAAAACTATATTATCTGTTATAGTAGCTATACTGTACAACGCAATTTTCTCCTAATAGAGTACAGTACTGGTCCACTTATAGAACCGGCCTGTGCGCGGTTCTATAACCGGGTGGTTCGATATGCGAGCACTTGATCCCATCGCCATCTACCTTCGATTTTGTCCATACGTAAAAGCTTATTGAGTAAAAGTAACATCAAGTAACATCAAGTTATTCAATGTGCCGTGGGTGGCGCTGAAACACGGCAGAGCCATTTCGGTTCTATATTCGGAATGGTTCTATGATCGGGCGGTTCTATAAGTGGACCAGCACTGTAATTGAAAGCCATTTTGATTTTTCCTTCCATTGTTAAAAATAACAATACCACCCCAAGGAGAACACAAATGGTTGCGATCAATACAACCAAAAATGGAGTTTCGATCAAAGATCTATTTAGTATACATTTAACCTCGTTTGACAGCTTCGATTCCGGCTCGAATTTCATTGAGATTGTAGTTTCGCATGTGGTAGTGCATCTCCTTGTAGTGCCGGAGAATGGTCGCCTCCGTGTGAGTGTTGGACACGGTGCCAAAGCGGAACGGCGGCTCGTGACTCTTGGGGCTCATCAGCTGTCGGCGCGGACACACACACACAATAGGTGAGCCGATGCAGAAAAAAACCTCTCTCTGAAATTTCCATTCATAAATTCAAAAATACTAATACCCGCGGGTCTTTGACGCCACTCCGGTCGTATAGAACTCTTCACGAGTGATCAAAAAGGCCGCCAGATTGGCAGTGTAAATGGCCAGAAACACGACGGCGAATGAGGCCCAGACGTTGGAAATGAATCTGCGTTCCAAGAGATAATAATCCAATATTTGCAAAGTCTTAAGCACACTGTATATAGTGTGTATATGGGGCGCATGCAAATCAGCTTTCAGGTCCCTTTTCAGACCTGAAATAATATAGAAATAATATAGGATTATTTTCTATTTCTATGTCTTTGGACAGTCGATGTTGACGGAAGCCTGGAAAAGGATGGCCCAGACGAGCCAGTAGGTCCGGAAAAGCGAGAAACGCTGATTGGTCGGAACGGATAACTGTGTATAATAGATGTATAGCATCAGCATCACAAGAAATGTCAATATTTTCCAAAGGGTAAGAGAGTCTGACTATACAACGTATAGCGGTATATAATACACGTAACTTTATCCAGAACTAGACACTCACCTGCATGTTATATCCGGACGGAGAGAGCCACTTGAAGAGGAAGATGGCCAGGGCGGCTACTTGAAAGGCAACGACGCTGACGAGAAGCCAAGATGCCGTATCGAACGGCTCTGTGTGGCCCAACCGAAAAACAACACCGAACTGTATGTATAAACATAAAATATATACTCTGACATTTACTTTTGGTTGGCGACGATGCACACAGCAGTTATTGTGACCTTTTGGGTTACTGTAGCCTATATGTTGTTATATTAGGCCTACCTAGAAATGCAGTTGGCGAAATGATGCCGGTCCTCTTGGCCACCAAAATAGCGATGCCCGTCTCCATGAAAGGGATTGTGAAATTTTGCTCCCGCTCGGCGTTGACTGTCAGAGATGTCATGACCATATCCACTCTGCGATTGGCCAGCGCTCCCATCAGCCCGTTCCACCTTCCATTCTGAGTTTTTGATTTATAGAGACGAAGTTATTTTCGGGTTTATACTTCACTCTAAACACAGTGCGTGGTGTAATAGGAAATATCGACTGTACAGGCATCTATAGCATCGTCTACAGCGCTAGTTATTATACGTGTATATATAAGCTAGACTCTCAGCAATCTAACCATTGAATGGAACTTGTATGTTACCACATGAGTGCCGAACTTTGGGTCATCCACTCTGATGAGTTCGTAAGTAAACCCGAGATCGTCGCTGAACTTCTCAAGCAGATCGATGCAGAAGCCGGAACAAAAATGCGTCACGTTTCGTGCTGGAAACAGCCCCGGATCAGTTTCCCTGGAATTCACCATGAAATTTAGATGTTAGATGGGCGCATAACAGATAACGCCCGCCTTCGTTAACAGAAAACCCGACAAAGAAAATGACTCTCGGCCTATATCTCGTTTAGGCAAACTTTCTTTACAATTTGATATTTTGTCCGCCGAATAATATAAGCAGCATTGCTGGATTACGTCAAAGCCAGCAGCAACTTTGTCTAACGTCCGATCTGCCAGTCTAAACTTTTTTTTTTACTTAAACAAATCTAATAAGATCAGATTCTGTGAAGGGTTTGTATGTTCTTTTCTGTTATCGCGGTTTTCTTTTTCGTCTTGAGACTTATTCCGCCAAACATATGCATGTATACGTGATCCGCAAGATTCCAAGACAAAAGCATCTAATAAATGGTTTACGTGGATATCTTTCATTTCCTTTTCCCCCCTCGTGAATAGGAGAAAGAATTTTGGAAACTAGCAATTTACTCTGTATTATATTCAGGATATCTTTTTTTTAATTATTATTATTCGTCTCTTTGAAGAGAAAAATCTATACAGAGAAGAGGCGGAAATAAAGAATATGAAAGCTGAGAAATCATACGGTACTATGGTTGAGGCATAATGCAACTTGTATTCTATGATACACACACCTTTTGAATATAATAATAGCTAGGTTTCTTTCCATTCGAATGTAATCGCTGAAACGTCTCCTAGCATTATTCTAGCGTCAGCTCTTATTATTATTTCCCTTGTTTACCTTTTCCGTTGAAAGAGAGAAATCGCCTACGCGCGTTCTGCCAGGCGAGTGAACTTATATAGGGCAGTCTCTGGTTAACGGCCTAACGGTTTTTGAAGTCAACATTGACCAGACAGTTGACAAAGTAAAGGGGACAAGAGTCTGACCTGTTCAGCGGAACATGGTTGCCAACGCGACAAGGTACTCCATGGCTGACAGGACAGCGACCGCTAACCGGATCACGCCGGATCAGGCGGCACGATGCTGATGAACGGCGGCTCCTCCAAAAAGGCAACTTTCAAGTGGAAGTTGTCAGGACCGTCTTCAGGTGGTACGTGTCGATATATATATATATCGAGTCCATCCTTCTTCCACGAGTGCCAATGGCCAATCTTTCTTTTTTTTTAAACAATTAAATACCAAACAACAAAAAAGCAAATAATTAATTTGTCATAAATCTTATGATTAAGCAAAAAAGCCGACGAATTATACTTGTCTCCATAGAAGTTCTCTACAGATCCACCGCTATTACTCGGTTGTAAATTGACGATCGTCAGCTCGCCCGAACTGCGGGTCCCGTCAGCGTCGAATTCCAGCGACGGCCTGCCAGAATCGACATCAATCCGCATATTTTGAAGATATCTTTGAAAAAATGAATGAAAAAGTGGGAAAATAAGGTTATCGAGAAAATACTACCCACGCTCCTGAAGTCAATTAACACATCATCCTTATATAATAATAATAGCTACAGCCGGTCCCCTTTTTTCTACATTCCATTGCGTTTTGCCGCTCGCTTTCCCGAAAGGAATTCCGCGCAATAACATAATACTATAGGCGAATCCCTGACTGGCACAGCAGGAAAGCAAAGTTGCTCTTTCCCAAGTATTTTGTTTTTCCTTTTTCTCTCAATGGTCTAAAAAGTAAAACTGCCTTATGTCTGGCCGCCCCCTAGCTCTCTGTATGCTGTGGTATTTTTAAATGCAATTTTATTCCAAGTTAAAGTATTGATGCTTCTATAACGGTTGAAAAACTTGACCATCACAAAGGCTCAGAGATAATCTTATTGTGTGTATCGGGCTATCGGCCACTGTACTCTGCAAGGCATTGTGTGTTTGCCGCCACACTCTTCGTTGTGTTTGCTCTCCGCGCTGGAACCGAGAAAAGATGAGATATCCATATGCACACACTATATCCACTATCCAGTACTTATTGATTCTTAAAGCGCGCGGTTCGGGTGACCGTCAATGCGCGTCAAAGTGGGGTTCCTTTTTTTATTCTTCGTCAAGGAAATTTGAAATGCTGTCGGACAGCTTTTAGGCTCGAGTACTCGGCTTAGGACATATTGGGATCTATAGCGCATCTGATAACAAAAGTAAAAGTTGATTATTCGAGCATTACTCGTCCATTTCATGAAATTTGACTCTTTCTTTTTCTATGGCCCAGTTACAATAGTAGCTAATGAGCCTGCAGGGCTCATACGACGACCACATTGCGATGTTGTCGGAGCAACAGAAAAAAAATACAGGGAATAATAAGATCAACTTTTATTAGACTCCATTTTCGGTGTTTATGGCACTGAAAATTAAAAGCAACTAGACTCGTATCTAGATATCTTAAATGAATTTTGCGCTGATAGCGAAAAATCTACAACGACGACAAGGAAACGGATGGAACTCATTTGAAGAGCTTCTCGCCTTGAGCCCAACGAGATGACGTGGATGTCGAGTCTTCACAGGAAACCTTGGGGCTGAGCAGGGTCGATGCATTCGACTCGCGGTGAAAGCCCTCCACTCCATTGAAAAAAACTTTGAGAGCAGTTGATATGCTCTTGGTCAGCTGGTTGTCCGTCCTCTCGAAATGAACACCTGCACAAATCAAATGTATAGTGTCCCTAACTGTTTTCATTATGCATTATGCACGCAGCCGGCCGGGGGGTAGACTCCGCAGAGATCCCTTATAAGGTCCCGATCCCGGATGACATTTTGAACGAAAGGAGAAATGACAATGAATGAAACAAAGGGAAACAGAATAAATTGGACACTGCTGCTGCCGTCTTACTCTTACATAACAAAGAACTCAAGGGCCGAGCGTACACGACGCCCAGCCAGCGAGTAGTAATATTGGATGTGTCAACAGCTATGCAGCTTCGACAAATGGTGAATGTCAAGTATGAATAGTTGCCAGTTAACTAAATTCCGAAATTATTGTCAATATGTGTCCGCTTCTCGATTCGCTTCCGGAAATCTCATTTTCTTACACGAGAAGAAGATGAGAAAGCAATTAAATTAGCTCCTCACTTGCATGATTACATTCGTCGCTTTCAGTCTAGTTGCACGTTTTCTGTACAGACGAGTGGAACCCAAAAGCGGTTTTCTGCCCAGACGTTAATTTATCTCCTCACGTTTGAATATTCTCTCCCCCCCCCCCCCCCCTGTGTCGCTGCACATTGAGTTGTCGTCGTCGCACCGACAGCTTTAATTAATTCCCATCGCTTCTTCTTCCTTCATCCCCTCCCTTTTTTTGGGGTAATTGATGAAAAGGTGAGCGATGCTGCTCGCGTAATACCGGGATCACCAAATGCAGACCGATTGCCTATTCACTCTTTGGCGGCCTCTGGGAGTCGTTTTGGCGGCCGGGTACACGCATATTCCGCCCTAGGCGCCTATTTTTGCGACGCGGTAGACGGAAGAAAAATGCGCATTCATAATTTTTAAATCGTCCCCGCTGGAAGCGAAAGTATCCAGCATGAGGCAGGAATGATAGGAAGATTCCGAGTCTAAAATCATGAGCCTGGCTGTGGGTGTGTCTCCATATGATGCCGAGACACAAAAAAAGGGTGGATGGGAGGTTATATGATTCAAGGCGCTTATCATGGAGCTGCCAGCTGGAATGCACACTTCATTTCCTCGTTAGTCATTTCTTCTTTTTCAAAAGCTGATTTCATTGAGCTATAACCGTTGGCTCCTGTAATGGATCCTTAATGTTGATGCGACTCGACTCTTGACTCACTGCTGACAGCACACGGGAAAAAGAAAAACGAAAACGAATCTGTATTGATGAACATGTTGAGTGGTGGGTCCTCTACACGAATGCTGATGATCTCCTCGTAAATCTTGTTACATTCTTCGCAATTCTCCAACGTGAAGCGAAAGATGGGAATGGAACAGACAATCGCGCCGGAATGCTGGACACTCCGGCGAGCCTCTTTCTCTATTATCCAGCCGTAATAACCGGATCGAATAGAGAGACTGCTGTATATTATTATTCTGGTCATTCTTTACACTAGACTGAGTTTTTTTTTCTGAATTCCCATTCAAAGTCGGCATCTTTCGGCTCGTTTCAAGCTCAGCAAGCATTCCACGAAGGGCCGCTACGGCCGCCGCCAACCCCTCACAGCAGAGTAGTAATCGAAATATTTCTTTTACGATGCGAGAATGTCCTTATGTATTTCAGAACACCTTATTTATATACTACGCCCTTCGTGTCTGATTGTCTGTCCCTCCCAAGTATAACGGGGCGAATGTGCGGTTGCAAGGCTGTCCCCTTTATACGACTCCCGAAGGAGAGAGTTCGATCGCTCCTATAGACGACTACGTCACTCACCCACTCTCAAACTCGTCAGTCTAGATGGCCATCTCTTTTTGCTCACGCTTTTAGTTGGGGGGGGGGGGGGGGGGGACGAAAAATAAAATAAAAATAGGCTATATCGAGAAAAATGAGAAGGAGGATCGAATCCGGCAAAGTGTCGCCTCTCCCTTTTCTCGGTAATATTTACATATAAACACGAAATCCACCCTTTTGTGAATATACATCAAGTGCCACTCTTGATAGATTACCCGGAAAAGGGCTGACAGCAACGTGATAGCCGGTGATAGCAAGATGATGACACGTATGCTGATATATAGAGCGATGGTGATGATTTCGATACACATTTTTGTATTTGTATCGCTGTGATGACGCACACGTCGAAAGGGATCGCTGGCGATGGATGAGAAAAGGAAGTTAAACACGTCACGGATGGCATGGCGTCGATTCGAGACAAATTTTGATTGGAGTTTTTTGTCGGATCACCAGTGTTAGAAATCAAAAGTCCAGCTTCCGGATCTATAGCAGATCGTTCGTGTCCCAAAGGATCAACTTTCTCCTCCCATAAAGGCCTATACAGGAACTAGCCAAACGTATTGATTGGTTAGCTGCACTAGTGTACGACAAATGGACATACGAATGCTGGCCGAGAGTGTCTTTTATTTTTGCTTTGTGAAAAAAGAAAAAGGAAAGAAATATATAAAAGCAATGGAAAATATAAGCAGTCGAGCTTAAAAAAGAAACGCTCGGTTCGTTCAGCTGGAACGAATCCGACTCTGCGAGATATCGTCGGTTGTTTCTTTGTCTTTTTGTTTGGTTTGCCTCTTTTCCATCTGATGAGAAATGACTCGGCGGGATAACTGGGCCTACAGGGAACAATTGGTAGGATAGTGCCGTCGACCGGTGTACCGTTCATTGGTCCATTTTCATATACTTTAAAGTGGGTTGCGGTAACCGTAATTCGATTGATACATCCAAACCTCCGGCCTCCCCCTCCGGCGAAAGCTTTGGTTGGTCGCAGTCGCATGTTTTGTGATGCAGGATTGTATAGTATACCCCAGACGTGACAAAAGTCAGCATTAAAAAAAATCGCATAATAAAACAACAAAGTATCAGCGAATCAGCGTCCTTTTTTGGGGGGGATGAAAGGATCAGTCAGGATTCACCAAGCTTGTGATTATCATTTTAAGACACGAACTCAAATGGAAGAAGTTTTATTAGGAATTCTTTTTTTTCTTTGCCAACTCTCATGTTAAACTTTGAGTTTTCGCGGGGTTGGCGGATGCTTCGGTGGCGAAGAACTAATTTTTTTCTTATAAGCTTTCGGTTGCTTTTCATCGTTAACTTTCAGCATCTTGATGAAAACACCTTTCCGGGAGAAAAGCGGGAACGCCTTGTGTGACTGGATCCTTTCACACCGTTGATTGATTTTTGCACTGCCGCTTTCATCATTTGAGACGTTTTCATTAGAAAATGTCGGTAAAGCTTTTTATACGTTTACAGGCTGAAAAAACAAAATTTTGTTGGAGTTGTTTTCTTTTTCACATGTAAGAATCAATACTGCCAGCAGCTGGAATGTGTTAGTACGGTGCGCAACTTTGCCTTTAGGGAGTTAAATATAAAAGGCTTGCGGTGTTGTTGATTTACACGTCGTATTTACAGCCATCAACCGTTTTTATTACACCGTGGTGGGTGTATCAAGAACAAAGGGGATACAGATCTCCCATTCGCACTCAATAATAGACTTAAAAAAAAACAGTCCACCAAGTTCTCAATTATGTAACCAGTTTTCTCTTTAAGAAAAAAAAAAAAAATAGGAAACACCGTCTGCGCTATTAGCTTTCTTCATTATTGCAGCATCCTTATTTCCTGTTTGTTTCCTTTCATCTTTGGCAGCACCACGTTCGTTATTAGTTTGTTACCTCCTTTTTTGACCAGTCTATCTAGGTGTTTGAGGATACATGTACCGGTAACGATTTGATCCTATCTTGTCCAATTACTTTCCCATGTGTACACATACTTATAAACCGTGTAGAGTGCGTGTCATTGACACGACAATCTAACAAGACATGAATGTGTTTGTCGCAGTGTTTGCGCCCACACACACACGGGGCGACGACAAAGTAGTAGCGCATCTCTCGGCCTATGTATAAATGAGTCTAAGACGATGTTTTCTGTGAGCGCGCGCGTCTAGCGCATTGATGAATTCGGTCCCTGGTGAGAAATTCGTTCCCCCACTTGTGCATGGTGTCTCGAGATCGCCTGCACTTTATAGTTACTTTGCCCAGCACTTCTCCTCTTTTCTTTTTCCTCCCTGTTTGCAAGGATGCGATGCGGAAAATTGATTGAACCACTGCGCTGTTCTTATACACACAGTCGAGCTTTCCCTCCTCCCTGTACACTTCTTTTTTTGCTGTTGGGGGATTCCACATTATCCAGCGTGTATTTTTTTACTGTTCCCATTCATCTTTGAGCAACAGCAAACTCATTATTATGTACGTGTAAACCGTGGCGGGTCTTGACATTCGGCTTCTTCGTAATTGACGGAATAAATGAGACGGCCCATGTATATACTAGATCTTTTTTCCTCCCCTTCTTTTCTGGGTTTGACGAATTTAGATGCGCGCTGGTGGGTTGGTTGGTTCAAAGATATTCCTTACCTGTGGGACTCGGGTTCACATTGAGCATGTCCGTGTGGATATCAGATACTTGGAATCGGTACGAATTGATGAAGCTGAGATCTTGTTTCCCCAAACTGTTCATTGCTGCCTGGACGGCTTTGCTGTACTCCCGGACTGTTCAAGAATTCGAAGTCGAAAGGCTTCTGACCATTAGACCACCGTTGATTTGATGGCCAAGGGGGAAACATGGCGGCGTATGGTATGGCCCAGGTATACCCCTCTTTCACTCACCCCTCTCCCAGGGATGCGCGCAGTCCCCTCCGCTCGACCCCCCTTTAGGTCGGCTTGGGCAGCGCGTCAGCTCCGTAAAACTCTAAACTTTGAACGCGTTTTACGGGCACTCCCGCTCATTTGCACACCCTATATTAAAAATGATCAGCGCAAAAAGATCGCTATGTTAATCGTTTTTCGATAGCCGAAAACTTGTCTTGCTAGGGAACAGCCTGTTTTGTTAATAATGCTTTGACTTAGCAATAAAACCCATAAATAATGCACATCAATGGATTAGCCTTGAAATTCTGCGTCGATTGATCTATAGACATTATGAAAAACGAAAAATGTGTTTTTTTTTTTAATTTGTTGTCCCAATACGCTGTTCCAAAATTCACAGTTTTCTTCCCTTTCCTGGTAACGAAATATTTCGAAAAATACTCAAAGTATCGAGATAACCTTATGTCTTATTGTAGAACGCTTTATTTTCTATCTTTTGGTATAATTATTGGCAGTGGCCTAGAGTGGCACGGAATCTCCAATCTAATCAAACTTAACGCCATTCGATAGAGCTCGTTAAGCCGATTCGAATGGTGTATGGGAAAGTTTGTGCAAATGAACGCATCCCTGAGTAAATCGACTTTAAAGTTTTTGATTTACCGGGCTTCCGTAGCGTCCTTGGCCGCCCCTTTGCGCACCCCTGAGCCCACCCCTCGTCCCTTGAGGGATCACCCCTATTTTATTTCGCCGTACCTGAGTGCCTTTTTTTCGAAAAATTTTTGCCAGCCACCGGACCCGAACTCGGCACATGCTTGCTCAACATGTACCACCAGCCGGATACTATAACCACTACACCATATGTGTAGTGGTTATTCGTCCTCTTTGTCCCAATTCTTATTATCGTTGGCCGTGTCCCATATAGTTTTTTTTTTTACCTTATATCAATTAACGGTGTGAATATCTGCCATAAGATACCGTGTAAACAATGGTGGTTGCAACCGATAGATTTATTACATGGGGGGTTATGCTATATGTATTCACTCGAATATGGTTGGTCGAAATACATTGATATGTGTTGATATGGTGTAAGATTTAACAATTGAATGCAATAAAAAGATTGTGAGATGACTTTGAGAGCATGGACAGAGGTGAACGTTATGGTGATGGCTGAGTAGAAGGATGGTCTTTGTCCATTTCGCGGTTACCACGGATATGGCGGGAGATAATGTCTATTGAACCCTGGATGGCCATGAGTCGGCACTTCCTCCGTAGGCTTATCCACGCGGAGGGCTGGATTGTAATGGTGGTGGTGACTGCATCATTGAACGGAAGCCAGGAACCAAGTGCTCCGATGACGAAAGAGAGCGTGAGTCCAAGACAACTGTATTTCTCTTCCTTATTGGCAAATCCAGCGTAGAGCGATTCAGGAGCGTCGAAGGTGATGGTGAGGTTGATGATGATGTTCGGAGTAGTAACGACTTTGTCTGGCCTGAGTGCGCAGTTCTCAAAAACTCTGTTGACGTGGGACGTGTGACCAGATCTGGTGATGGTCTTGACTATTTCGGCCAGTACCAAGTCATGACGGCGGCCGATAACTGGCAGGTTGTTGTGGCAGTGGCTGGTAACGTGGGAAGTGGACTCCAGAACTTCCTTGCATCTGCGGCATTTTGTTTTGGGAGCGGCCAGGCCAATTGTGCCGAAAAGCGGTAGAATGCCAAGACGGCTCTTGTGGAGGAGGCTTCATTCGCCAAAGGAGAGGTTGGTGTTGCACGAAGTTAGCCGGGAGATGTCATGGAGTTTCCCAGTGTGAATCCTCTCGCCACACGGCCCTGGTGATGGGCGTTGGTGTGAGAACCGGTCTAAGGCTTCCTGATAACGGTGCGGAGGCCCCTGACGGCTTTGGCAGAAACACAGGAGATGTCATCAGCAATCACGTTTGAATGCGATTCATCACTGGATACATCGATCCTTGCTTCCAGTCGGCATGCCACTTTTCTAGTCCGCGACCAAAAAATACTGAAATACCCCCCCAAAATTTCCCCACTAGCACAAGTCTTCCATAAAACGTTCATAGAACGTCCGGCAATCCAAACTAGGTCCGTCCATTTTCCGGCAGCTGCGGACATCCTTCTGACGGTCGATTATGATCTGATCATCTTCTGCTTTTTGTTTCCTAGCTGGAATATCCATCGGATAATCAGTTTAATACCGTTCATTTAAAGACAAAAACTGACGTACAGTGGACATCCACGCGACACACCTTGCCAGAAACACGAATCAGTTGATCGAAATAACAATTGTAAGCCTATCAAAATGTAAATTTCTATAGTTTTTATTTAGTTTTAAGAGAATATAAACAATTGAATAATTGATTTAAGTAAAAAAATATTATAAAATTTTAGTTATTTTATATTGTTCTGTTCTTTCCGGTTCTTTCATAATATTCCATAAGCATTATGGAGTCGTACGAAAATTTTATTCTGATTAGTGTGTAGGATTTGTAAAATTAATACATAAAATTGTAATTGTTATATCAAGTTAAATGGTATAGTAATAAAAGTGTTTGGTTAGTATGCGTGAAGGCCAAGGATCAGCCCTCGTAGAGGGAAATTCTTTTTTTCCAATTATTTTATTTCTTTGTTTGACATCCATTTGACGTTCATTTTCGGACACCAAATCGATTACCAATTTGGACGTTCAAAACAATGAAAATGACGTCCGGCTTGGATGTCCAGCTCAAACAAAGCGGACGACTTTGAAACGTCCTATTGACGTACGTATGCTAGTAGGGTTGTAGCCAAAATACTGAGACCTTTAATATGCTAGAAATGATGAAACTATGTATCCTGTTTATCGGTTGCAAACCTATTTCATATTCATATTAATGCCCAAATTTTCGTAGAAAAAATGATATACTTCAGTGTTAGAGTATTTACACAAATTTTATATATATATTCCTTCATAACGAAACATGTGCTGTAAGATCACCGATTTTTGAAACTTGCATTTCCAGCAGCTTCTATATTTTTTATCGTGTGTTCATATTTTACTCCTAGATGTCATAGCGCATTGTCCCTATTTAACGTCTGTTTCCCTATTTAACGCTAGAGGGCTTACTTAGAGAAATGGGGCCCATTAAGGCAATAAGTCAGTTGTCGTCTACCACTTCCTTGGGGTAAACCGAGCCAGGAGGGTTTGTTCTACAGTCCTATCCCAATCATGTACTACTACAATCATATAGACCACAAATACGATCAAAGTCGATCTATTTTTTCTGTATGTTAAATTCAAGATAAATAAATTTAAATTAAAATAATTGATGAAGCTTCCCATGAAGTGGAATCTACATTTCCGCTGTCCGCTTGTCTCTTCTATGTGATTCGAGAAATATTGTATCATTATTACAGAAAGGTAAACATGGCAAACAAAAATTAATAAATAGACAAACATACCTGTGCTTCAGCAAGATACAATTTTACTTCTTTTTCATACTCACCGTATTTTTTTTGAATATGTAATGAATATTGTGGCGGAAATAAAAACATATCGTTGCAATATTGAAAATAAATCATTTTGTTGATTTTCTGGTAATAACGTTCTCCAATTATTTTTGAAATTTTTGCTACTTCGAATTGCGAATCGTATTTATTGGACAACTCCTGTTCTAAATTTTTCAATTGATTAAACAAAGAAAAGATTACGATTGTAAAAAAAGTGGTGATATTTCATAAATTTAAAATATAAAAATTGCACACAACAATCGCAATGTACTGAAGCATTAAGCGTGTAAAAAAATTTTCGGTTTAGGAAACAGGAAAAGCATCGTCACATCTTTTTTTTTTTAAATTCAAGTCCACTCGAAATCGCATTGAAAGTGGCCATAATAGAAAAGAGAAGATGAAAATAGAGATGCAAATGTTGAAAAGGAAGTATGCGATACCGGGATTGGGCGGCACTTGGAACAGTGAATGGCTCATCCGGGTTAGGTTATCAAACGTAAACAAGGCTACAAACAAAGAATAACCTTGTCCGTTTTGTCAATATGCTACAAAAGCCCTTTACAGCGTACTACATGAGTACTACTGGTAGAAAAGGGAAAATTTTGTGGTCTGTCCTTTCACTGCGATACGTTAGTTATGGTTACAATCGAGGAAAAATAAAAACAAACTCCAAATTATCGCAGTATTTACCAATATAAAGTACTATATTGTAGATATCCAATGCAATTATAAGCAAAGTCCAACAAAAAAAATCAATTTTCTTTCTTTTGGTTGAATCTCTTTCTTTTACAACGAATTTACCATTTTTAAATAAAATTCTTCTTTTTTGTATTTAACTTCTCTTGACATCCTTGCTTGCTGATGGTCCAAGTCCTTTTTCTAAACTTGACACCTCATTCCCATATACCCTGTTTGGAAAAAAAAGATACCAGTTTATAGACCAATACAATTCATTAGCGATTAAATAGATCTATTTGTTACCTTACGCCTTCATCTTCCTCATTTTTTACGGTGATATTGGGGATATTCAACTGGCGGAAAATATAGAGATTCTTGTTCATTGGGAGATTCAATGGCAGAAGAACGGTGGGTAATTTCATCATATGGAAGAGCTGAACGCTGACATTATTGACAAAATTGTGCCCACGGTGTTTAATCTCTATTAAAGACCAGACATTGAAAATTTAATTAATAACATCGCGTAAGTCATCAATATTTACGTAAAATTTATTTATTAAAAAGGATTTAAATTTATACTTTGGCCGCAACAAATCGGCAAAGTTCATGAATTTTCGGGATTTTCAACACTTCATCTTCATCTTTCACCCTCCAAGTCTTGTTTTTCCAAAAATGTTTTACCACACATTATGGCGTGTGCTACCAGCAAGGTACTTTACAAATTTAGACACCCCAATGTAAACATTGGGTGGTAAAATTGGATGAATGTTCCCTTTCACCTTTATTGGATTTAACATTTCATATTCCGTCTGTCCAGGTGATCAAGAATCTGCAGGAAATGGATTGGTTTACCTGCACTCAATTTCCATTATTGAAGCGTCCTTTAATACGTCAGATTCAAATTCAATAGGAGTTGATTGTTTTCTAAGGAAGTTTGAAGGCATTCATTGCACAGGGCTAAGAGGGAATGGGGGATATTCTTTAACGGGGTGTTTTTTTCCAATGGACGAATATTAACACTAATTATTTAGTTACTAGTTGAAAGCCGACGGTCGATGTCACGGACCAGCCACAGAGAGTCTGGAGTAAAATTTGGAGTCACTAAAAATGGAAAGAAATGTGAAACGCTTTAAATAAATCAAGCAGTTCATCAATAATTATGTAAAATAATTTCAAAGATCCAGTACCTATCGGATCAAAGAGTGAGTTGAACGATGCTTCGAATATATATCCGTCTGGTATGCGATCAACAAATGCTCTTTGTCTTTCAATCTTCTCATTTCCGCTTGGATTTGATGAAAAGAACAGCCCCAATGTTGCACCTCAGGAAAGACTTGTGCAACAGCCTTCCAAAGCGCTTTTTCGTGATCTGAAGTAAACTGTTTAATAGCAGATGCATGTAATTTTGATTTGATAAGTTCTAAAACTGTCAAATAGTCAGCCTCCTTTCTTCTAGTCATGGCAACATGTAAAAGAGGGACTGACTTGCTTTCCCCACCCTCCCCCAAAATAGTACCATGAATTGACCATAACTGTTTAAAGGGAAGAGCTATAATGTCAAAAGTCCCATCCTCCATCCAAAGCTTAATATTTGCAAGATGTCTAAGTTGAAGTGGAGTAGCAAAAAGTAAATGTCGCCATAAAACCCCATCAAGTAATACTTCTACGGCAACCAAGTAAAAATATGGCGGAAAGCCTGACAAATCAATAGTAAATAATGGATTATCCTTAGCTGGAGCTGGTGGTCTGACGCTTTCCCGGCATCGGTTGACATGACGTACGCAGTTCAGAAGATTCGGGAGACTATCCGCGGGAACAGAACCTTTATAATAAGAAAGAAAAAATTATAAAAAGTTAAATCTTGTATAAAAATCTTCAGTTAACTTGAAGTTTAAGGATCCTTTCCTCACATATTTTTTTTGCAGGTTTAACTTGTGAACCAGTCCTTCCTTCTTGGCTTCGTTTCGGACATCAATCACTTCAGCGGTCATGATATTTGGTGGATGGTTGTATGGATTTTCTTCTGCATGGGCAAGAAGGTGAAATCACTCGGTTCTGCTGGCTCATATCTCTTTAATTGCATAACCTTGATATGGAAGTTGGAAATAAAAAATTATTACATTTTCTAAAATGGTCAAGTTTAATGAATAAAATACCTTTGCAAGACAACCTATCTTCTTTGACCACGACGTTCATCTCCAGGTTAAAGATTTCGGTTCTTTGCTGTACCTAAAACCAAGCCCGTCAAAAAGAATATCACTTTTTTTTGTTAGAACATTTGTCACGAATGGTGTATTTGAGTTCTCATAGAGGGGAGTCCTATTGATGGAAACCTCTACAGCATCATATGTTGGTAGATCTATTTGTGGCGAAACAGTTGGAGAATGATGTCATTCAATTGCTGCTCCGCCTGGAGAAAAAACAGCAACAACACCATCAACGTGCTTGAATTACAATTTGGATTGAACAAAATAATTTCACTATAACCGGGCGAAAAAACATTGAATTTGGGTGGGGGGATAAGCAAAGATACATCATTTTAAATTTCGTTATAAGAAGGATATAGAAGGTGGTGGCAGCGTAATATCCAACTCGAACCCTAAATCAAAAGCTAAATGGCTTGGTGACAACGGGGGAGGTGGTGGGGGGAGGGGAAGAAATATCATCAGAATCTGTCAAAAAACCATTCTTACAGGTATGAATAGCCAGAGAAAGATTAAGAAAAACAATTACTGCATTAATTGGCATCACGGCTTCTGAAAAAGAATCATTAGTTACATTTGTCGATATTTTTTTCCACGATGAAAGATCATCCATGTATTCCTGTAAATTAAAATCAAAATTAGTAGCAGGAACGGGAGATTCCTCAGTACTCACCTGTTAATCATTAATATAGTTAGTTACATCAACAGCTAAATTAGAAAAATCATTAAACACAGAAGTCGAATGTGACGTTTTCAAAAAAGAATCGTTGAAAGCATTGAAAGACGGAACATCGTAAACAAGAGTAGGAAAACCATGAAAATGAGAAGCAGCAGAAGAACTTTTGATTAAATGTGAAAAAGAACCGCCCGTTTGTGGAACTGGAATACAATCGAAGCACACGAAAGCAGCCTTCAACAAAATAGAATTTTCCTTCCAGTCCTCTGTAGAAATTCCACTACGCAAAACACAGTGGAATCTATTCTTAAAAGAACAACATTCCACTTTTTGCTAATTGACACGGATTTCTAAGCGACACTTGAAGCAAGTAAGTAGTGAAGCCTTTGCAAAAACTGTAAGAAATTAGCGATTATGAGAGAGAGAGTATAGAACTTGGCAGTTGAACTGTCAGAAATCGAATGACTTGCTGCAGGAAAGGAACATAATGTATAGTTCCTCCTTCCAACAGGATTCGCTCTTCTGACCGGACTCGCTCTTCCTCCTACAATGGAGGACACACCAAAGTATTCCACCTTGTGTATACTTCCAGTTGTAAAATGTGTCGCATGTAACGTTGTCGTAATCCTCTAATGTGGTCATCAGTGGCTGCGAGTGTTGCCAAGGTCGCAACGAAAATCAAGAAGGAAGACCACGCCCTCGACCTAGGCTTATTCAAACTATATAAACAGAACAATTTCACTGCACACCAAACACTTTTCGTACATCATTTAACTGACATGGACTATCTAAGCTGCAGTAGCAAATTCAAACCCAGAGAGCAGAAGTTGCAGTGCATAACATGAAAAAATGGCAGCACCGACGCTGCGTTACTTGTAAGTTTTCTGCATTTATTTTTTTTCTCCTTCTTTAAATGTGTTAAATTGTTTGTTAAATTGTGTGGAATTGTGTTAAATATGTATTACCTTTATAGGGAAGGATACAGCAGACTAGAGACGCATCAAGCAATGCAACATTTTCAAGTGTGCCAATTGCACTTTGCAAAATATTGAAAATGTGCTTCCTTCAGAGGCTGGTGCCACAAATTTCATCCCCTCTGAAAAAACCGTTGGTAGAGAAGAGACCGTTGGAGAAAGTCAATTCTTCTCCTTCTCTTCGGCCATCAATCTTGTTTCCTCAGTCTACGCCATTAATTTTCGTCCCTCCAGAAATGATATTACCTATTTCATCACCCATTGTTGTCCCCCCTCGCATGATTTCTCCTTTTTCTTCGCCATTTTTTTTTGTTTTTCACCATCAGAAAAGCAATGTTTTCCGTATTCAGAAACTGGAGAAGAAAGATAGATAATTATATTTGACTCTATTTTGTTGATAACATGATAAACAATTTGTTTGTATAGGTCAAACATGGATCCAAGATCTTCTCAAACAGTTGACGATCTGCAGATTGAGCCATCAGGTTCTTCGTCTTCGGAAACTGGAGAAGAAAGGTAGATCATTTTTTTTACTATATTTTGTTGATAACATGATAAACCAATATTTTTTTGTAAAGGTCAAACATGGATTCTGAACCTGCTGCTTACCAGCTGTTGTCAAACAAATTTCAGATTGTTGAGGGTGGCTCTACCAAGAAATCAAATATTTTGATAGATGGGTCGGGGTTAAACTTCAGTTACGGAGTTAAACGAAAAAATCAAGCAGGTGTCACTTGGCGATGTAATTTTCGTGAGCTTAAGGGGGAAGAAAGTATGCACTGCGTCTGTAAAATTAGTAAATGGACGATTTACCGAAGGGCCAGCTGCGCATTGCCATTAGGATGATTGCAATATTGATGATGTATCCCATAAGTGTTTTAATGTCTAAATTACACTGTGTGTTTAACCTCGACTTATACTCTGACTAATATTTAAAATTCCAGTTGTTAAAACCAGTGTTGCCAATTAATTTTTGGCGTTCTCCCCTCCCTTTCATAGACACCATTGAACTTTCTCCTCTTCTGTGGTCTGGAAAACCCTTTTATGTTACCAATGTGCACTGAAAAAAAGCAATGACAAGTACTCTTCACTTCCAGGAGAGGTGTCATTTAGAAACTTCCACAGTAAAGCTGACAAGCCACAGAGAATTTGAATAGCAAAAAGTAGGACAAAAAGAGAATGTACTTAAACTAGGTTTTTATTCATTTATTTTGATGGGTATTTTAAATGGAAGATTTTGTTCATAGATCGTGTACTTCGATTGATTGGTAACATTTCCATGTATGTTAAATGTTACTTAAAGTATCTTTATAAATTATTCCATTGCAATTTTTATTACTTTGTTTACTTCTGGGATGCCAAATCAGACAAGTTGTATGTTTGGCTGTGGTAAGTGGGAACAGATAGAATGTTCGCGTAAAAGATAATCCCCCTCTCCAAAAGTGAATTTTGTTGCACATTCATTATATGTTTTCAATAAGTAGGATAGAAGAATGGCTGAAAAGAATATATTTTTGTGGAAAACATTTGACGAAATATAGCAGAGTATGCAGTTAACATTTGGTTTCAGGTAACTTGTGATATTTTAAGTACCCATTGATATGATTAGTAACAGCCATATTTTTTTTATTATTTCCCCTTAAAGGTAAACTACTATTTACATGTTTTTAACTAAAGATGTGGACTGGAGACCAACACGTAACCTTGTTAAACATTTAATTAGAATGGCCATAATTGCAACAAGAAAAAATTGCTCTCTAAGAAGTAAGAAAAAGGTAATTTACTACGATGAGAGAAGAGGGTAAATTATTTATGAAAATTATTTCAGTTGTGGTATGACTTAACATATTTAATCATATTTTGCAATGTGTATAATATATGTCAGTATGTGTAGAACTGAATTAACTGAGTTTCCTGTGCTTATTCCGTCCATCATGTTACTCCATAATTTACTTTTATACTGGCTGGTTGTTTGGACTTTAATTTTGTCTATCTTGTGAACACTTGAAGTTATCAAAAAATGATTCCATCAAAGGATTCAGTTTTACCAGTGAAGTAAAACTGTTACTTCACTGAGTGTGAAACTTCAGGTGTTACTGTTCAAACTGTTCAGGTCAAACAGGTCGGTCAAAGGGAGCTGCACTTTTTTGTTCAGGGATGTAATCATTATACGTTGATTTTTCTATTTTCAATGTAGCACGAGGATTTGACTCCAATTTAGGAGTTAAGAGTTTTCCTGTGGTTATTGATTTATTTCGACACCATACAACAATGGTCCAACATTTGAACAACTAAAGTCATAAAGCATAATCTAAATGAAAACACTAAAAATTAATAATTAACATTAACGATGTACCCATTTGGAAAATAACTACAATTTATTCTTTTCAGCCATTTTTGTAATTTACATTTTGAAACCCCAAAAAACAGATCAAATAACAGCTCAAATAAACAACAAACAGATCAAATAACAGCAACAAAATTATATCTCAACAAAATTAAAACATATCATTTACAAACATATTTTAAATATCTGTTACCACAGCCAAACACAAGACATGTCAGATTTGAAATTCTAGAATCAAAACAACCAAATTAAAGTTAAAATAAAACAATGAATAGATACTAAAAGTAACATTTACCATACATGAAAATGTTGCCAATTAATCGATGAATTCGATCAATGAAACATACTTAAATTGAGAGTAAAAAAATTATAAAAAATAGAGGGACCAAGATTTTAAATGGGAATTAACATGGGAGAAAATGGTTAGAACACAAGATATCCGATTTCTGCGATGGCCGGATTGAAAAATCCAGACTTAACGCATTGTGAAAAAGGTTAATTCATTGGAAATTTTATTTTTGAAATTTTTCCAAGGCTATTTTTTTGTCAAAGAGTGATTGAGTCCAGTGATAGCCATTTTTCCAAGGCTATTTTTTTGTCAAAGAGTGATTGAGTCCAGTGATAGCCACATCCGCGTATAGTCACCGAAGGAAGTTTTGCACGTACTGTCTTCCAAACTGCTTTCTCGAAGTCTGCAACAAATTCAATAGCTTCCGGATGTCCGATCAACTGAAGATCAAACACGGCACTGTAATCTTCAGCCGTTCTGCGTGACATAATGACATACAACAAAGAAACCTGCTTCTTAAAGCCTTTCTTTTCAATGAAACCATGAATACTAAACAGCTGTACAAAAGGGAAAGGTGTACATTTAAAAGTCCCGTCAGCAAACCACTTTTTCAAAGTTTTCAGGAGTTTCAATTGCTTATCGGTTGCGAAGATCAAATGACGTGCCAACGTGTTTCTTGTGTTAACTTTTATGTCTCCTCTCAAAAATTGTTTCGGTATTGCTTGGACCTATCTCTTCATGTCGAAATGCAGATCTGCTGGATTAGCTGGTCTTGTGGCTTCTTTGATCTTGTAGAGCGCTCTATTTAAATTCGACAATTTGGGCAGTTCAGCTTCTTCGTCGTCCAGAAACTCTTCAAGTAGTGCAGGTTCAGACACTTTCCGGGGCACTGCGTGTCGGTTTTTCCGTATCTCCTCCTTACATTTTGAGTAGACTCTAGCCTGTACGTGCACGTCTTTTTTCTTTTGGCAAGTGTGTTTTATAGTTTCTCGATAAACCCCATTCTCTTCTTTAACAATGCCTGGACAGTTTTCTTTCTCCCAACGGACTGTACATCTCCATGTAATTTTCTTTCCATCAAGGGATTTCCGTTTGATTCCATATTTATGACCCTTGCTATCAAAAAGAGCTTTGCTGTTCCTTAAAAAAAGCATAATATTAGTACATTCGATTATCATAAAGTAATATAGTACGACTCTTACTTTCTTAACGCTTTTTCCAAAACAATCCATTTTGGCGGCGGAGACAGCGGGTCAATATCCATATCCTCCCAGTCCTCATCATCGGAAGCTGCTTGGATCATTCCATTGAATTGATAAGAATCCTCTCGGACTGGGACCGGTTCTTCAAAGCGGCTACTGAGTTCGGCTGAAAAGACCGCATTTTCTCGGACCGGTTCTTCAAAGTGACTACTGAATTCGGCTGAAAAGACCGCGTTTTCGCTGACTGTTTCTTCAAAGCGGCGCTTGGAAGGAGCTTCATTTCTGCTGCTGTCGGAATCAGAAGTTATACGAGGTGGTGGTACTTTCCCCCTTCTGAATTGAAATGAATCCTGCTCGATTGATGAGACTACATCATACTGAATCGAAAATGCCATAGAGAGCTGTTCTTCATTTTCCTCTTCAATTGGTGATGGGCTAGAAGGAGGTTGTAACTCGATTGTCTTAAATGCCGAATCAGCATTAGGAGTACTTGACAGCTGAATGGTGGTCCTCTGGACCAAAGCACTGGAAGCATCACGACTTGTCTGTTAAAATGATAATAAAAATTTTTTCATATTGAAGATTGTCATAGGTATAATGTTCAATACCGTACCACAATAGCTAATGTTGTCTGTAAAGTATTAGGCCTGGCAGTGGAAGCATGGGAAGGCAGTGAAGCAGTAATGTCTGTTGTAGTAAGTGCAGTACTAGAAGGATGCGAAGCAGTAATTCTTGTTGTAATTTGACCAATAGAAGCTTGTCGAGTCTGTTAAAAAGATGTAATTAAAAATAACGATCAACATAAAATCATGAAAGTATATATCTTATTGGGTGTGAAATACCATAGCTAAAGAAGGCTGCAAAGCAGTAATTTTTGTAGTAATGTGACCAGATCTGGAAGTCTGCGAAGCAGAAATTCTTGTAGTAATGAGACCAGAAGTGGATGGCTGCGAGCCAGAAATCCTTGTTGTAATGGGACCAGAGCTGGAAGTCTGCGAAGCAGAAATTCTTGTAGTAATGAGACCAGAAGTGGATGGCTGCGAGCCAGAAATCCTTGTTGTAATGGGGCCAGAGGTGGAAGGCTGTGAAGCAGAATCTCTTGTCTGAATGTGACCAGAGCTGGAAGGCTTCGAAGAAGAATTTCTTGTATGCATGTGACCAGAGCTGGAAGACTGCGAAGAAGAATTTCTTGTATGACTATCACCAGGCTGTGAACAGAAATGTTTGTTGTAAATGTGTACGAAATAAAAACTGATTTCATGTAAAAAGTATAATACCGTATTAGAACTGCAGTTTACGCACTTAAATTCAAATGATTCACCATACTTTTTCATTCTCACATAATCGGTTGATGTTATACCTAACAACACATTTTTTATAATCGAATTGAACAGAATATAACACCAAATTAAAGTTACCTTTTCCAGGCAAACATGAACGATGTACATGGCCAAAGCATTCAACACACTTAATTATTTGTGGGGTACGTCCACTAAATGCAATATTACAAGTCACACATGACATCTTTACGATAGGTTGCCGACATGTGCTATGGGTGAAAATTTGTCTGCTAAAAAGTAACTGGCAGCGCCACGGTGTCTGTCACTCACTTTTGTCAGCGTTGCCAAGAATACTATTCAAGAGTTTTAAAAAAGTAACTGGCAGCGCCACTAATCTATCACTTATAAAAATTTTTTGAACTTATACTATTTTTGAAAATATTTTTAGTTTGGGCCGGAACATCACTCAAATGGGCCGGAAAATAACAACACTTACGGCCCCAAAAAAAAGCGGGCCGGAAAGGTATGGGCCGGAAAGACGTGGGCCGGAAGCTCAGCATTCCAAGCAAATACCTGGAATTTGGAGCCGTTCGATTCTTACCAGGTCATAAAAACTCATCCGGACGCTTCAGCCCAAAATATGTTGCAAGAAATGATGGTAAAAACTCTTCGCCACCTTCGACAATACTTTACATCCAAAGACCTGAAAAACGATTTAAGGCTTCTACTTAAATTAGCAATTATGCTTTTCCCATTGAATATCAGTTGTTTGTTTAGTTGAACTTCATAAGTGATAGAGCTATATGGATCGATTGATCATATATTTCGACTTATCGAGATCGAATACAGCATTGATCACGAAATGGCAATTGAACGGCAACTCTGTCCTGAATTGCTGTTTGATTTGTGGAAAATAGTAATTGGTTATTCTGGTTTAAAAATAAATGATTAAGCTTTGCAATGCAAATGCAATCCCATTAGTTAGATACCTCTGTGAATCACAAAAGCTTTCCATAGGATTCAAACATTCACATGCTCTATATCCTCAACTTGTGATAAATCTGATGCAGGTCATCTTCACTCAGTTGATTGACAGAAATATTAACTTGGGTATATTAAAAAGGAAAGAAATGATTTTGCAATACACATTTAGTCACATTTCTCAAATTACTCTGTGAATCAGAATTTTTTCTATTTGATTCAAATGTGCATGTTCCGTATTGCTAAAATCAACTCGGACTGCCAAATCCGACTGCAGTACAGAAATTATTTAAAACCGGGCCAAAGTTGGCTAACATTCAAATAAAAAGATTTCAGAGCAGAAGAAACATTTTTCGCGCCATATTTATAGAAATTTATTGAGCAGCGCAAATGAAATTACTTTATAATCAGTTTAAATTCATAAATTGGCTGTGTATTTGACGTCAATCTTGCAACTTCATTCTGTCAACAAACATTTTTATTAAAAAGTAAAGTTGACAATAAAAGAAGGAAATCCTCAATTTATGGTTGAATGATGGAAATAACAATTGTGCGTCTCCAGATCATTGCTTTTTCTTGTATCACAGCTATTAATCGTCCTGAATGGCTGAATCTGTTGCCTAAAGTGAGTTCCCCTTCCTATTCCCTTCCCCATTGTTTTGCCGAAGGTCGTGACTAGCAGATTTTTCTCCACATTTCCACAGCTTATTTTCACGCTTTTCAATATTCTTGAGTTTTGTGATGGTGTAGAGTTACTGTATTGCTTACTATGTATTAGTCTACAGTACATAACATGCATACAAGTACACAATAGAACAGTATAGCAAAGGGTGAGCTTACTCTGGAGCTGGAGCTTGGAGGGGAGCTGAGAGAACTCTGCCTTATTGCTACAGATCTGGGAGTATTTATACGGATTGGACACGGGTATGATCACGGGTATGATGAGTGACAAGCGGGGTGGTGTAAACACAATTACAGCGTGAATAACGGTAAAGAGATGAGAAGTGGCTCGGCTCTCGCTGTCACTCTTCCCGCTGTCACTTTGGCATATCGCGTTCCGTCCGGTTTGGAAATATTTCACAGTCTCTTATTATTTTTTTCTGAATTGGCGTAGATGGCTTCCTCAAATTTCTTGAAAATTACTTCCCAAAGATTCCTGCGTAACTTCGCTTGAGAGAGACTTTTATCTACAGCTGCTAAAACATGAAAAAGACACAATATCAGAAATACAGAAGTGAAAATCTCCTGAACTTTTCATTCATCTCTTTACAGTCTTTATCTGTAAGGACTACTTTCGTTTGGCGGATGTCATTGTGCTAGATTTTAAATTGCGGTTAAATTTTTAATCGTTTACGTTTGAATTTTGGAACTTATACCTCGGTGAACAATTGAAGACTGGTCTTGATGCTTATTGTCGTTTCTTCTCGCAAAAACATGTATTAGCATACAGGTTTGCCAATGCCAAAATCGTCTTCGACTAAAATGGTGTTTACTGGCATCCCTGTTTTGGTCACCTTGTAAGTCCCATCGATCTCTACCAAATCACCGAATTTCTTGAATAACTCGTGCTGTACCTTCGTTTGGATGAGAATTTGAGCTACTTCGTTGTTTTCGTCATGAACAACTTTAACGACACTGCCAGGTGTATCACGGTTCACAGACAACGTTTAGTATATCCACGATGTTTTTCCATTCGTCTCGTGGAAGTATTGAATTCACAAAGGTAAGTGAACTTGCTGATCAGCATAAATACATATTGTGAACTTACCAATGACTTTCTGCTTGATATTTTGCACTGTTTTAGGCTTCAGAACTACGTGATATTTGTCGTATACATGCTAACGAACTTTTAACGGAATTCTTCCGTCCCGCGTTGCATCTGTTATATACTGTAGAGCAGCAGGATCCCAAATTCTAGGAGATAACAATTTGGTAGCTTACCGAACAACTGTTGGTAAACAAAAAAAATTGTTATTTCATACTTCTTTTCCCCGCAGGTAGGAACAAGCTCCTCAGAGACTTGATAATTGAGATTGAACGACGGTATTTCGTACTTCTTTTCCCTCACATTCAAAGACACGTACCACGTTTATATGGACAGTTACACACATATGCTTTTGGATCAGGGTGCAAGCCTTTTGAGTGGTTTAGATAGACCCTATGATGTGAACAAAGAATTTGTACAGATTGAAATTTCCACAGTTCTCTATTAATCTTCTGTGACCCTGACTAGTTAGCATATTTAGTTTGCGTCAAATGGAATTATGATTGGATTCGTTTACTTATCTTTTTGTTGTGTCAAGCAGTCAACAAGAGGACTAATTTTTGTATTTACTTCGTATGTCAGCCACTAGAGGGACACCTCTGGTGGTAAGACCTACGAACACAGATACAATATAAGGCAGTTCTTACCTCACGCTTGAGACTACAACAGTAATACTTTCTTCTTCTTCTTTCTTCTTACTTCGTCGACCGGATTTGACTTTTACGTTGGTTCACGTCACGGAACATGCAAGATGTTGGTTCTATGGAAAATGAGAATTATTTTTTTATTTGATAAAATTTCATATAAATTACCTTCAAACATGCCGGTAAGATAGCATTTGGCTCCCTCAAATTCCGGTGGAGGTCTAATCAATGCTGGCGAAGATGCAAGCAAAATCTGGGGCAGTGCAGCGCCAATTAATGCAGGAGCTGGAGCTGGAGCAGCAGGACCAGTGGGCCGGATATTTCTTGGTCTGGCTCCCCCAAATTCCGGCGGAGGTGTAATCAATGCTGGAGAAGATGCACGCCAAATCTGGGGCAGTGCAGTGCCAATTGTTGCAGGAGCTGGAGCTGGAGCAGCATGACCAGGGGGACGGATTATTTTTGGCCGTGTTTCGCCGTCCGTCTCTTCAACGATATAGACGAGTTAAAACGTTCCTTCCACGCATCAATGGTTGGCTGCGAATGCGATGGAAAGGTTTAAAACATACAGTTCCCCTTTCTCCAACATTTGTCACCAGAGAACATGGTGAAATTCAGTAGGAACACTCGTATTTGTAAATATCCGCTTTCCTTTCCTGTTACGATCCGTATTTGCTCCATCTTCCATTTTTTTAACGATTTCGACGTCAGAGGACATGCATATTACACGGCTTGGGTCGATACCACCTCTTCGTAGATGGCACAGATTGCTAACCTACATAACATGAAGGGACATGTGTGAGTTGTAGTTGTAATGAAATGTTAATTAAATAAAAATTTAATTGACAGTGTTTTGCAGTACTTACATTATTGGAAAGTTTTCCAGTTAAGTCTCCTTGGGAGTTGGATAAGTATCCAAACATGGATGACTTGTAAGAGTTGTAAAACAAAAATATTGGCGTTGTTTGCTCGAAGTCACATAAAGTTCTGTTTCTCCGTTGTTTAAAGTGTTGTAACAATCGGAAACATTTGCTAAAATTGAGACGTTATGCCCAATTTCCTTTTTTTTTATGAGACAACTTTATTATTTATTTTCTCAATCAACCAATCTTCCCTCATTCCCTCATTATAATGTACAGGATAGAAAAATTAAAAATGCGAGACCAAAAGCTTGACTTGACACAATAAATCTCATCGAAAAGGTGGTTTCTTCTTCGCTTTTTCCTCTTCTTCTTTAATTCTTTTCTTCTCCTGAAATGTCTTGAGCTTATCCTGATGTGCCTTCAGTTTTCCCATCTGAAATGGCCCGGTTGGAACTTTGGTTGGAACAGGCCTTGCAGAAATTCTGTCTGCATCATTGCTGACTCGACTAGTTACCTGGTTTGATGTGGATTTCATAATCCAATTTGTTTTTTTTCCTTTAGATAATCTAGGATTTTTCTAAAAAGAAAATTTTGGTTAAAATTTGATGAAATATTAACTTTACAATTTGTTTACTGTTGATTTTCGCGTTCTGTGTCTCTTAGCTTTTCGAACACAGATTGTGGAATTGTGCATCCTCAGTCTCCATGAAACGTTTTAATGTGTTCTAGAGGACCATATTCCCCGAAGACAACCTCTAAATCGTGCTTAGAAACCGATGTTTCCAAATCCTGAAGGAGCAATTTCGAATGAATGAAACAATTTAAATCAGCAACGTGAAAAAACAAAACAAAATTACTTACTTTTTTCAAATCTTTTCTCTCAATTTCATTCTCCAAGTTTGGTTTAACCATCGCCAAATCCTCCTTCATGACCTGTGGCTGCAAATCATCAACATGTAAAACCTATCAATTAAAAAAAAATATATTTAAATCGGCATGTGGAAAAACAACACACACACAAACAACACCTAATTTTTCCATTATATATTACACGGCTTGGGTCGATTCCATCTCTTTGTAGATGGTCTAGATTGCGAACCTACATAACTTAAAGGGACATGAAAAAGTTGTAGTTGTAATGAAATGTAAATTTAATAAAAATGAATCGAGAGTTTTTTTGCAATACTTACATGATTGGAAAGTTTTCCAGTTAAGTCTCCTGGGGAGTTGGGTAAGTATCCAAACATGGATGACTTGTAAGAGTTGTAGAAAAAAACGTTGGCGATGTTGCTCGAAGTCTCATAGAGTTCTGCTTCTCCGTTGTTTAAAGTGTTGTAACAATCGGAAAAATTTGCTAAAACCGTTATGCCCAATTTCCTGCACGATGAGGATTTCGTAATCAAATTTTGTTTTTTCCTTTAGGTAGTCTAGGATTTTTCTAAAAAGAAAAGTTTGGTTAAAATTTGATTTAACCTTAACTTTACAATTTGTTTACTGTTAATTTTCGCATACTGTGCTCTCTTAGCTTTTCGAACCCAGATTGTGGAATACTATTTCCATGAGAACTTTGAGACACAAGAACCAAAAAAATATGGACCAAGTTGCCCGGATTTTAATTAGTTTTGGGAGTGTCCATCAAGCTGTATTTCTTGCCTTCACTGGTGGTCCATTTACACGACAAATATCGCAATTACTGATCTTTAGGTTGACGTTCTTGCATGATCCTAAATTTCCTGGATTTTGGCAGTGGACACCATATGGTTCTTGGAAAAAATGAACATTTCTAGTAACACCTCCTGAAGCTGTAACAAATCCACCGTTCTTCAAAGGCAGCAGATTATTGCATCGCCACCAGAAACTGTAAAAAAAAATTAAAAATAAAAAAAAACGAAGAAATGGGAAGAGGATACATGACCGTAAAAAAATTTCGTCGTTGACAAGTTGGGATAATTTTAGAATCATGTCTCGGGGGAGGGGTTTTTTCTTCACGTTCAGAAATTAATTATTTTTTAATTATTTTTATACCGTTTCATAATCACACCCTGGAAGGGGGTGATTTATCCATCCTATGTCCGTACAATCAGACAGACACACGCGCCCGATTTCCCCTCATCGATAAAGTCAAATGAAAATATAAATGAATATTGAGGACAAAATGGGGAACACACAGTTATAAATATCCAGTTACGTTAATTTTTTTTAAATGTTGCATTAAATGATAAGTGTAAATCACTCCCCCGAAAGCTTCATTTCTTTGCACATAAATTCAATTTGCTGACGAACTGGCTTACATTAACCTCATTTGCATTGATATCATTTTTTAATGTTAGAAAATCGCACGATATTTTAACGGGGGGTGTGACAACATCTTCAGTGTCTCGTGCTGAAATTCTTTTTCGTACAATTCGAACTTTTTTTTTTTTAGATCTGGGCCGAGATGGGCCGAGATGGGGGAAATGAATGTGGGCCGAGATCTGGGCCGAGATGGGCCGAGATCTTGGACGAAATGGGGAAAGATGATTTTGGGCAAAGAAAGGAGGAGATGGCAAAAATGAATTTGGGCCGAATTCTTTGACGAGAATGACAAATTGTGCAAATTGAACACTCCGATAATGGCGCGGCCCTCGCAAAATGTCCGAAACTCAGCGCAGTCAAACTGGGAGCCGTTGTCCGACATTATTACTTCCGGAACGCCGAAGTCAATAAAAATTCTCTCCATCTCGGCGATCACGGACGAATACGAAAAAGTGCGAAATGGAACGCAAGCTGGCCACTTACTATAGGCGTCGACCACCAGGATGTAGTTGGCAGTACTTGTTGGCAATTCACGTTTTGCATGAGAAGACATTCTCGATAATTGTTTTGTTGTTTTCCATTGGGAGAGTCAATGATGAAAATATTAATGAATTGTTCATGGAAGGCTTGAAGGAAAATTTTTTGTGTTTTTGGAGGGTCTTGTTGGAAAGGTAAAGTACAAAATATGAAATTCTTTGCCAAAAACTGAAACAAGGCTTAATTAAAAACTACAGTCAGTGTCAGAATCTGCAGAGTGTTTAAAAATTTAAGAAATTATTAAGCTGTACAATACAAATGCATTACAATTTGTCAAATAACTCCGTGGATCAGAAATTGTTTGTTATTTGATTCAAATGGGTTTCATGTTGTTGTTTTCAACTCAGTCTGCGACTTACTAGTTGTTGAACAGCAAATAAATTTAAGATGGAAATTTCGTAACATTACTCAAGAATGTTTTGTAATAGCAGATAAATATAATGATCCACCTTTCTTTGGGATAGAAATTTTGGACAAGTGTTATTCCCTTTAACACATCAGATTCATCAAATTATATAGATACCACAGCCTAAATATTTTTTTTTGTTCCGGTATAATCAATTTAAATATAATTTTTTTTTCGACTAAAAAACTTTGCTGTTTTCGTCTTCATATGTGGATGAAGAAAAAATGAAATGATTGGACATTTACAATCAAAATCTTGAGAAATTCCAGTTATGAAATCCAAAACCCCTCTTCTTCTTTCCTAATTATTGCACGATACGTATGGTCTTGGAAGTGTACGCACCGTAATTGTCCGTTATCGTTCGACAATAACTGTGCGATGACTATTGTATGTCAGCTGTTTTTAAACAAACAAAAATAAATAAAGGATGGGGATCAGCAACTTGTTATGATTGTCCAAATATATAATCATATCCTTTTTTCTATCGTATTAACCCATTTTCTATTGCTTATCTCTATATCCGGAATTTCCTGAGTATTAAAGCACGCCTGCCCAAAAAAAAATCACAAAAGAAAAAAAAAACATAAATAAATTCTATTGCTAATTGGGCGGGTGGGATATAAGACAGTTATTGTCTTCACTTCTTCCAAACAATCTGCTGGTGATTATATTTATTTCAAGTAAGTAAATTTTGTTTCCCTGTCATTCTCATCGTGCAGATCCGACGAATGCGGATTTTTTTACATCGTTGTAACAGAATTCATTTCGAAGAAAATCATATACTAGTTACCACCAATATTGTAACGGATGGTTACGGAGGTTTAAAGATGATAAACTAAGATGACGATTAGTTATCAGTTCCGAGGCTAAACTCGTTCTTGATGCTAATCGCCTTATGGCGATTGCTCCCATTACATTCCTTCCCTTTTTAAAGAAGATTGGTAACTAAACGATAGGGGTAACACCAGAATATTTTTTTTAAATTTGCCCATAGATTTCCTTTACCAGAAGAATATGCATCTACATTTTTACTACAATTATACTAGGCTTAGATATATGGTTGCTAGGGTGCATCTTCTCCTTCCTTCCCTTTTTATAGAAGAAACGGCTTGCAGGTAAAGATCAGTTGTTGTTCGTCTTTAAATCCTGCAACATGCCAGTTACGCCGTCCAGTTGGTTTTCGATGTCTCCAGAGATTTTATTGGAGCAAAAGCTCCAAGAAGACAGTGGGCTTTTTGTGGCTCTTTTGGCTCTTCAGGGTTATAACTTTTGGGGCAAATTAGAGGAAAGACATCGTGTGTTGTTCCTGGAAGGTTTCGACGCTGTCGATCCGGGGATGCTGTATCCGGCTTGTCGGCACCATTTTAGTGTGGTGCACGTCAACGATTTTTATTACAAGTAAGCATTTCACAAATTTGTAGACATAGGGGAAGGGAGGCAATTTTGTTTAGGGGGAGGGAGGCACTGTTAAGGTGAAAGAGGAGTCACGTTGGGCATTTCCCTTTTGCTGCGATTCAAGAAAGTTAAAGGTCAGTGAAATCGAAAATAGATTGCTAAAGCATCTTTCGTGCTCTTATCGTCATGAATACGGTAAGGCTCTGAATTATTTCACAACTACGCCCTGGGTTCAAGATTTCAACTTTTTACTTAAACTGTCGCAACTCATTTTACCAATTCGGAATTCGAAAAACATTTGGTTCGATAATCAATTTAAAAAAATGAAGTTGCACGAAAGATGACTTACCTTATGGCTTTTGCCATAATTAATATGTTTCACGAGGAAAACTATGTCAAGGAGAATAGCGAAGCAGCCCACAGCAGTGTGAGCGATGCCGAGTAAAGGATTTCTACCACCCATGAATGAAGTCGAGAAATTAAAATACTCTTCCTGCCGCCTAAAGAATGCACAGGGTAATCTATTGCAGAAAATGAAGACGTCGTTCAAAATAACGGGTACTAATCAGAAATAAAATGTCGAGCTAGCTATCTTGAAAGTCTAAGCGAAATTTAAAAGCAAAAATAACGGTTCTAAATTTTTTTCAAGAAACATATTTGGATTCAGTGAAAATGAAATCATTCAGTAGTAAAGAATGGGACCCACTATTAATTTATTTGAAATCTTTGAAAAATGTTTTGAATTTGAAATCCTGAAAAAAAAAATGTAAATAAACGATTGTAATATATGGTCAGTTTTCAGATCATTCCTGAGGGTGTCGGTGTCTAGGCTACTGAAAATTGGAGGAACACTGGAACAGTGTGGAGGGCCATCTCGACAGTATTTATGAAGTGATAGGTGTGATCAAGTGACCATCTCTTTCGTGTGTGCATCGTAACAATCTTTGTCGTGCCTGCAGCGAAGCTCTGTTTAGCGTCCTTTCTCTGTTTGCTCCGTGTTGATACCCTGTTAGCTCTATCCACATGCGTTCCTGTTTATATGCCAAAACTGGCAGTGAATTTGAATTCCAGTTTTGAGTCGTGGTTGGATAACAATTCAATTGTGCTTCCAATTCTAATATCAAGAGGTGAGGTAGCGACTTCCCTTATTGAACACCATTCCCTACCTGAACATCAATTCAAGAAAACATTATTTGAAATAGTGGAATCCAAGAATGGCTTCAATTTGCTGTACCCGCCTTCTGTAATAGAATGTGCGGTATGTCTTGCAAATTCCATGAACAAGTCTTGTGGCAAGTGTCCTTTATGTGGTGCGGGAATCATTCGAAGACATTTGACCAAACCAAAAGAAAAAATTAAGTTCAATTTGGATCCCGACACTTTCAGTTTGATCCCACACGAATATTTTTTCGTGGTTGGGAGGCACACTGGCGGAAAAACAATGGATACTTCTCATCGCTTAAGATGTGAAGCCTCCTACTACAAATAGTAAGTTTATTGCTCTTTCATAACTAATTTGTGTCTTTATAGAATTTGTAGTCCATTGTTTTCTCGTATTTTTTGTAAGTTCTCTCCCTTTATTTTACTTTCTTCCCGTTGGGTTTCTTGCTTCTCGCGACGATCACGTATGCAAATCCCAAAAAATTCAAAAATAAATAAATTACGATGGTTTTGTAGTTTGGACAAAACGGGCCATGTCAATTTGGAATTTCGACAAAAATTTGTCGATTCCTTTGACGCTCATGCCGATGCTTATGTGTCATTTCTGAAATGACAACTTGTTGCATGAGGTCACCGAATCAACCGATTAGCAACCTTCTTGATGTGATATTTGCAAAATACTATCCAAGATGTCGACTGACAATTTTAATAATGATTCATCCGGCTAATTTCATCATCAGTCCATTTCATTTTGTATATAATTTATTTATTATAATTTATACATCTTACTGTAATATTGTTATTACTTAATTAGGCGGATTTAATTCTAAACGCTATCAAATTGGGAATTCCTGCAAAATCTCTAAATTCTTTTTGTTATGGACTAGAGATACAGACGACAGGTTATGGTTATGCAACGAAACCATGTCAAACTTTTTTCCGGAGAAGAATTTTTAATGACAATATTTATTAGAAGAGAATTAATTCCAATACAGACTGTGAGTCCAATCTTACATGGCTATTTCCCCGCAATGCATAACGGTTTATTACAATCAATTATTTTATTGATTGGTCAAATTTTTTTATGATGTAATTTTTTTATTTCTATAATAGAATATTAGAATTTCAATAACTTATAGAAGAATTTATCCAGCTCCCAAAGGAGGACGCCCTTCTACATTGGAAGAATTCGATCGACTTTAATTGTCGATATAAATTAATCTGTGGTAATATTTTGGTTGCAGTTGATTTGGTGCTGAACAGACTCATTCTGAAGCAGAGCGCTTTAGATGAATAGTGTGATGGATTGAATCTACCTGTGAAAACAGTAGCTGGTCACATAGGTAAGTCATTGTTTTTGTGTTTTAAAAAATTTGTTTCCGAGGTTGTTAAACTAATATTCAAAATTATTTAGATGAACTGGTGTGGAAGCTGCCGTGGACAACATTTTTGTTTGCTGCATGAACACAAGTTTGCATCAAAGGGCTGTATTTTCAAATTTCTTTGCATGCTTTTGTAACTTTTAGTATTAATACACGTAAATAAGGACTTGGAAAATCATCGAAGAATTTAAAAAAGGAGTCTGAAGATGACAAAAAAAAATAGTCTGCCACTGCCGCCATGGGTTCGCCTGTGTTCCAGCCTGCTGTTCTTGAAAGGAATGGCGAAGTTAAGCAGTGCATCCAACTGGACTGTCCGATGGTAAGTTTAGTGAAAAAAAATTTATTTCTGTTGTTATTTTTCTCTTTAATTGTCTTAGGTTTCTGTTGGACGGAATCGGTTTTGTATTCCTGACAGTACAGGTAGTGTCTCGTAAACACGCCGTTTTCAGATTGATTATAAAAAGTATACTTTTTTAGCATAGATTTAATAAATTTAAATATTTTTTATCGCAGGAACTTATAAATACCGGATAATTGTGAGCAATCACTTTATAGAAACTCAAAGATTGAGGAATTCCCTCATTCCCTCGCTTTTCTCTTGCCTTTTGGAATTTTTTTTCTTTTTTTCTTTGATTCATTATCAGAGGTGTCCGCTTCGCGTTCCTTTTCTGTTTGTTTCGCGCGCACATCTAGCGCGGCTAGCTAGCTGCTAGCCCTTTCTTGTTTGTAGGCAGTTTTCTTTTTTGCGCTTTGGCCGCTAGCCACAGGTGTATACGTGTTCGTATGAATTTTTCCTCCTTTCCGCCGAATGCTATTACTCTCCACCAATGATCTCGCCTGCTGGACTAGAAATTGAATATGGCGCTCTTTTGTTTTTTGTCTAATGTTTATCAAGCGTAATCGATATTACTTGGAACCAATTCTTTTTCGCCGCATTTCGTAATTTTCCACCACTGAGAGCGTGATGGTTTATTCACATTTTATTTACAGACCGAGGATCTTTAACAATGATAGTTATGGCTGATGGGGAATCACCTCACCCCCATAAGCTTTTCGTCTTTATGACACAAAAACTTGGAAGCTGTTTTCGAATTACACAGCGAAAAGAAGGGCGTAAATGGAGGGTATTGATGACTATCTATGGTAAGTAAACCAACAATTTTTAAAAAATTATAATTAGATTTAATTATAATTTATATTAATAGGAGATCCTTGGCGTAATGAGTCCGCCATGGATGAAGATCTAGATGTGGCAAAGGATATTTGCGTTAGGACGTACATCACGTACTTGTTGGAGAAGGAAATTATGACATTGTAATTTTTTTTTAATTTATAATTTTAATTTCATTTTAAAAATTTTAATTTATAATTTCTATTCAATATTCAGGGATTATCTCCCTAGTAGAGAATTTGATCGCATTTCCCTTTTGCATACCCAAACTTAATCAAATTATTTTTTTAAACCTTCCCATAAAAGATTCTGAACCTCATGAAATTTGGTCCTTTCTGTGCATATTTCCTCGCTTGGAAAATGCTAGGAATGAAGTAAGATTGGACTCTATTAAGAACGAAATAAATTGTGTACTTGCTGTACCAAAGATTCAAGACCAACTGCACTACTTATTCTCTAAGAGGAAAGGGGCGAAGTTGCCAAGTTATAATAATGCTTAAATAAAATTGAAGAGAGTTTATATTTGGCTTGAGCTTTGTTTATGCGACGTTGCCTTTTATTCAAATGATTCAAATTCAAATGAAATTTTCTCTATCGTTCTCTTTTCTTGTGTTCGTCGCTATTTCTGTTTAGACAATTAATAATCATTAATTTAAAGTCCAATAGAGAGCAGGATCTTTACTACAACAAAACCTAGACGAAGCTCAGGTGAAGAAAACTTTTTCGTGTAAGAATCCTCAACGTCATTGATCTTGACTCATTCGCCATCTACCCGCCAAACATCCCAAGTTCTTACTAATGCTCTGTTTACAAGTGCATACAAGGCTGCACGTGTTGTTTGTTGCCGATATCAACAGCTGATGACTAAATCTTCTTACTTGCAGACACAGCTTACAAGAGCTTAGGCTGTTTGGTGGGTAGATGGCGAATGAGTCAAGTCGCCGAACCTCCCCTTCTTCAGCCTTTTCCTGCAAGTAAAATATAATATCTTTTACATGCTTGATTTTAAGTATAGGGATATTTAATAAGACGATAGCTGTTTTTTAATGCTTTTTTCTGATATCGACGTAAAAAAAACTACACGGCTGACATAGGAATCATCGAAGAGTCCAGTCTTTTAGTATAGAGTAGTCCATGATTGAACACGTGAAACCTGTGAAAGCACAAATCATTTCGCCAGTGAATGGTGGGCTGTCCTGGCAGCTCGGAAAAATTTAAAATGTTAGAATTTTAGCTACAGATTTAATGCAAGTAAAATTCGAAATTAATTTTTTTATTGAATTGAAAGGCATAATTTGATAGAAATTTCAAAATAGATAAGATAAAATCAAAATTGTCGATGACGGCGTGCAGGACTTCCCGAGCGGTTGGGTCCCGCTTCCATCTGTGGACGACTGGCCATCCGGACAAGCAGTCGGCGTAAACCAGCACATGGAGCTGACCCAACTGGAAAAGATCGGTCGAAACGTCCTCGAACACGTGCGTCGGCAAGGGGTCGGACATCATAGGCTCCTGCTGGTTTCTTGACAAATGTTCCTGGCATTTAGAGCAGGTAGAAAGGATCGGGCCAGTACACGGTCTGTTGGGCCCGCCTGTTTGTACGCACGATCCCCTGATGAGTTAGCAAGTAGCTGACTGACAGTTAGCCTTAATTGAGAAAATAAAGGCTAGGGAAAAAGCAGGTAAGACATTTCCTGTAATGTGTGACCCGCTTGTTTTATCATAAGTAGCTGTCTGCTGTTGTTAAGGTAACTTCGTGAGTTTAGTGAGAAGATGAGAAACAGCTGTTTAAAAACTCCGAAGCCACCTGTCGGGCAACATACACACTGCAACAAGTTCGAATTTTTCAGCATGGAATTTGAAAATTGTCGAATTTTTCTACTAATGTTTCCCAACATATTAGAAGATTTTCTTGGTTTTACTAATCCTTCATTTTGCGTGATTTTATTTCATTTTTAATCTTTTTTTATTCTTTATTGTTTCTTTTCATCGTTTACTTTCCATTTTTTTTGTAGCCAAAGGAAAAAGCCGGTTAATCAGAATGGTAAATCGAAGTGAGCGCAATAGAGGCTATTCACCTCGTGGGGTCGCGAGTCAATTGTTTTTATGTCCGCCATGTTTGTTGTTTTTTTTCGGTTGTCTGTATCGGCTGAAAGTGTTTTTTTCCCAATACACAGTCGATTTTGAGAATCAGTGTGTTATTTTTTTAAATTTTTTTTTGTTTCAGTTAATTGCTACGTATCTTGTTTAGTATGTGTAGCAATTTGTGTCTCCAGAACACATTCCTTGTATTTTTTAAAAAATGTTTTCCCCTGTTGTTTACTTTTTTCGCGACCGAATCTACAGAGAATTGTTCCGTGAGAAGAAAGGGGAGAAGAGGAAAGTATGGACCCCCCTTTTTTCCTAGATTTGGTCGCGAAAAAAGTAAACAACAGGGGAAATAATTAAATCCCCCTAATCTGATCACGTGGGAGAAAGCTGTCCATTTTGCCGAAATGTCTTCTATTATTATTATTCTGTACGAGTTGGCTGCAAGACGCTTCCCATGCAAATACTAAAGAGTAATTACAGTAAATTAATGAATATATCCCTGCAATAATTCAATTGTTTTTATTAGTTATGTTCAAGTAGGGGATCATATGTAGAAGAATTTTAGAACAATGCACAGCCTTGACTTTGTGCAGCCAGCAGTTGGAATGGGAGTTTAAGTTGAGCATGATTATCCATGGACTTGGACTATGAACAATGGACTACTAAAACATGGACTTTCACCAGAAACTATGGACTCCGCTAGATGGCGCAGCCTGTCCGAAAGTCTGGACTTTGGCATCTAAAATATGGACTTTCAACAGAAACTATGGACTCCGCTAGATGGCACAGCCTGTCCGAAAGTATGAACTTAAATATGGACAAATTATTTCATGATATAATTATTTTTTTTAATTTTTATATTCAGTCAACAACAAAAATTTTTGAAAGAACCATATTTCAAAGTTTTTTATTAATAGTTTACATATCGTAGAACCATTTTGAAAATTAAAGGTATCAATCAGAATCAGAACGCAACATCTTTTTAAGAACACGAACAAATAGAACAAAACCAAGGCACTTTGTTGCACTCGATTGCCGACTTTGGTACATTTTCACATTCTTGGTGGAAATATTTTTTTGCAAATTTTCCATTGCACCATGACGTGAAATTTTTTTGGAAGAAGTTTTGGGTCTCCAAAGTGGGGCACAATGTTGAGCAATAATGTTGATCGGGAAGATGTTCACTCCAGAGACTGGCAAACATTAAAACGGTGTCAGACCCGGTCGAATCAAAACCTTTAGAACCACCCAGTGATCTCTGTTGTTGTGGAGGATTTGTATCCACTGATGGCAGTTCACTGGGTTATACTGCAGCACCCTCCCCCCCACTGGCAGTTGTACAGCCCTCCAATGTTGGGGAACTTAATTCGGTGTTCAGGTGTGCAAATGACTGAATCGTCAGAATTTTTTTTTCGTTTCGACCCCTTCGAAACAGGCTTTTGTTGTCTGGTTGATTCTTTCTCAAATTGAGATGACTTTTTCGTCCCGCTACGATGGTAATGATGGTAGGTTCTTGCTTTCCGCTGGGTCAGTGTTATATTACCTTTTTTTTTAATCATTTCGCAGTCGATGCTGTACATTGCTGCTAACATGTGTGAACAAAGTGCAGATGCGGAACACATACAAGTCATGTTACGCACTAGCTTATTTGAACAACGTCACAAAATAAACATCGCCGCAGGAGACTATAACTGAACAATGTTGTTGAGATTGGACCAGCTGAATTCTATTTTCTCTTAGAATTTCCATAGCCCGCTGTCTAACTCTATCACCGGGATTGTGATAGGGCACTACCAGGGGTTTCTCATGTTTTTCGACTGGATTCAATATTTGATCATCCTAAAACAAATGAAATAAACAACAAGTAAATAGGTTTCCATTTATGTGTTTTATTTTATTATTATTTACCTTTTTCAATAGCCGAGACGACTTAATTTTGTCATATAAGTCGTCAGAAGACTTGAATTTTTGTCGTTCAACGGCATTCTTCACAATTGTCGATGGAAGGTGTGGTAGTTAGGTATAATCGCGACATCCGATTCTTCCCCTTTGGATTTTCATAGAATAAAACCCAGCAACTATTCTCAAGGAATTCTCCATGTGATCTACCGAAAGTCTTTTCCAATTCATTGGCCGCTTCATTGTGGCATTAAATGATTCAGATTGATTGTTCGACAAAATTTTGACTCCATACGGTCTCAATATCCAAGATCCCATTTTATTCATGTCCTTGTCGATGTTTTTGTCGAAGTAAATTGAGAAATCCTATTTCCAACAAATTGATTAGTTAAGTTTCAAAATGATAAACAAAATTGCGGATTTTTTTAGTCTACCTTGTTCCATTTTAAATAACATCTAGCAATAACGGACTTGTAAGATCTTTCTGATTTTTGTAAGAGAAGATTAATAAAGTCAGTCTTGTAGTTTGAAACAAAATTTTTTTCTCTGGTGTTGCATAATTTCTCCAATTTAAGTTTTATATTTCTCCATGAATGTATCCAGCATCGAAACATTGGGATGTTGATCCATGTTTTGGATATAGCATTGGTAATTGCCTTCTCACCATCGCTGACAATTATTACTTTCTTGGACCCCGTTATTTCCGGAACGAGTTCCGCAACCAGCGAAAATAGAAAACTGTGGATAAATTCAATCCTTTCCATTTGAATCATCGTCATCAAAATCCGCAACCAGCAGCTGCTGCTGCCATTCCGGCAGTCAGACGAGGTCATCAAAATCCGCAACCAGCAGCTGCTGCTGCCATTCCGGCAGTCGGACGAGGTCATCAAAATCCGTAACCAGCAGCTGCTGCTGCCATTCCGGCAGTCGGACGAGGTCATCAAAATCCGCAACCAGCAGCTGCTGCTGCCATTCCGGCAGTCGGACGAGGTCATCAAAATCCGCAACCAGCAGCTGCAGCCGCCATTCCGGCAGTCGGCCGTGGTCATCAAAATCCGCAACCGTTAGCTGCTGCTGCCATTCCGGCAGTCGGACGAGGTCATCAAAATCCGCAACCAGCAGCTGCAGCCGCTCCTCCTGTGCGCCGGGCCCCTCATATTCGGGCCAATATGAGGGTTCTTAATGACTTATTTAATTTTGTCACCGGTGTCCTAAGGTCGGGGGCGACCATTAGGACTTTTGCAACGGTAGCGGGTTATACGACAACTTATGAAGTACAAGGTAATTCATTTTATAATTAATTTTTATATTTTTACTTATTAATCATTTCTTTTTTCTTACAGGTGATGAATTCGTGGCTCGCTACAACTCTATTGGGAACTATGTGGCAGACAACAAGCGCGAGGCCGGTGCCATGTTCCTAAATCATTTAATTGATGTAGGTGCGGTGGTCATGAATGGCCCCATGATCACCGCAGGCCCACGTTTCCTACGCTACGTTGAGTATCTGGATCTTGGCAGATGGGGACACTACAACGTGCATAATGCATGTTGTGGTGTCGAACACCATCTCGGCGTGGGAAATTTCACATTCCTACAAACTGGAGAACCGGGACGCTATATCTGCACGCTGCATTTCCCAATATATGGGCAAAGTAAGTAAATGTTTATATATTTAAAAAAAATGGTTTCTAATTTTATTTTAAAATTACAGATCAGATTAGAGTTCACCATCTTGCTGAAACCAAAAAAGAGGCAAGAAATCTCGCCTTCATCCAGTTTGCACAAAAATTCTTTGCCGAACGAATTATTCTTGCGGCACCCCAAGCAATGCAAGAACTTCCTGTTGGACTCGACGCCATGCTGGACCACAACCCATGCAACAGTGCCCCACACGCCGTTTTCAGATTGATTATAAAAAGTATACTTTTTTAGCATAGATTTAATAAATTTAAATATTTTTTATCGCAGGAACTTATAAATACCGGATAATTGTGAGCAATCACTTTATAGAAACTCAAAGATTGAGGAATTCCCTCATTGCATTTCCCTTTTGCATACCCAAACTTAATCAAATTATTTTTTTAAACCTTTCCATAAAAGATTCTGAACCTCATAAAATTTGGTCCTTTCTGTGCATATTTCCTCGCTTGGAAAATGCTTGAAATGAAGTAAGATTGACCTCTATTAAGAACGACATAAATTGTGTACTTGCTGTACAAAAGATTCAAGACCAACTGCACTACTTATTCTCTAAGAGGAAAGGGGCGAAGTTGCCAAGTTATAATAATGCTTAAATAAAATTGAAGAGAGTTTATATTTGGCTTGAGCTTTGTTTATGCGACGTTGCCTTTTATTCAAATGTACAAATTCCCTCTTTTTCTCTGTCGTTCTCTTTTCTTGTGTTCGTCGCTATTTCTGTTTAGACAATTAATAATCATTAATTTAAAGTCCAATAGAGAGCAGGATCTTTTACTACAACAAAACCTAGACGAAGCTCAGGTGAAGAAAACTTTTTCGTGTAAAAATCCTCAACGTCATTGATCTTGACTCATTCGCCATCTACCCGCCAAACATCCCAAGTTCTTACTAATGCTATGTTTACAAGTGCATACAAGGCTGCACGTGTTGTTTGTTGCCGATATCAACAGCTGATGACTAAATCTTCTTACTTGCAGACACAGCTTACAAGAGCTTAGGCTGTTTGGTGGGTAGATGGCGAATGAGTCAAGTCGCCGAACTTCCCCTTCTTCAGGCTTTTCCTGCAAGTAAAATATAAATATCTTTTACATGCTTGATTTTAAGTATAGGGATATTTAATAAGACGATAGCTGTTTTTTAATGCTTTTTTCTGATATCGACGTAAAAAAAACTACACGGCTGACATAGGAATCATCGAAGAGTCCAGTCTTTTAGTATAGAGTAGTCCATGATTGAACACGTGAAACCTGTGAAAGCACAAATCATTTCGCCAGTGAATGGTGGGCTGTCCTGGCAGCTCGGAAAAATTTAAAATGTTAGAATTTTAGCTACAGATTTAATGCAAGTAAAATTCGAAATTAATTTTTTTATTGAATTGAAAGGCATAATTTGATAGAAATTTCAAAATAGATAAAATGAAATAAAAAAACATCTTCAGTGCCTTCAGATTTGCGTAGGTGTGGCCTGCGTGGACATTCTTAGTTCCACATTATCAAATCTATCATTGGATTGAATCACCACTGGGGGAAAAGTCAATACGACGACGAGCTGATGAATTTGAATTAGTTAAACTCCTGAATGATGTCTGTATTAAAGTCCTTCGATTGAAGGGATTGAGAGAGCGACTAGTAGAGATGGCAGAAAAATAAACTGTAGATGTTACGTCTGACAGGGTAGGGGTATCAAAGTCAACTGTATGTGTAGGGGTTGACGGGGCAGGGGTAACTGTCAGTCCTATAAAACAAAACAAAAGTTAGTTGAGAAAATGAAAACTGCAGTTGATACACTTATGGCTATACCTGTTAGAGGAGCGGTTGGAGTTGATATTTCCCTTAATGTCCCAGGTTAGATTTGTGTCACCTTTCTTGTCACAGGTTTCTTAGCGTATTTTGCGTTTGAGACAAAACAATATAGATGCGTTTCGTTGTACGTTATTTTACCGGGTAAAATAAATTGTTTTTTTTTTCGGCTCAGCCATGATCTAAGTATATTCAAATGAACAAATTTAGTACTTTCTTTGCAGACTGCAAAGACTACTTATCTGCAAATCTCTGCACCTCTCTACTACTCACTGCAAATTGCAGTAAGTAGTAGAGAAATGCTACTCACGGAAATGCCGAACGGAAACGGAACGGAAATTGCGGCAGGTTTAGGTTAATTTTCCTGGCAGTTCTTGGTACGCAGATACCTATCTTTTGATGAAGGGTGAGGATTTACCATTGGAAAAAAGAAGTCAGTCAACTGAGACGGATTTTAAAAGAGTGCGCCCCCCTTGAGGGCTTTGGGTGAGGCAGTACGACAAGAGGAAAGAGAGCAATGGCACTTTTATTAAATCTTTTTCCCTTCTGTGGCCTTCTTTTAAGCATTGCCCTTCTTCTCGTTTGGGCTCCGAGAATCCGGATTAAATATCATGACATTTTTTTGGGATGGTCTTCTGCTGCCTTTGTCCCCGAATGTTTTCGATGCCCTTCAGCTTGAAAAGCCACAGATATCAGCTTGGGGACACCCGTTCTTTCGGAATTTGTTCCTTTTTTCTCCTCATTAGCTCTTTATATATTGTGACAGAGGGGGGGGGGGGGGTGGGGGGGGGGGGGGGGGTTAACGATTCATATCGAGTTTCGTGGAACTCCCTGGGTGATTACAATCTTTCTGTTTTTCTTTAGCCTGATGGCAAGTCTTGTAAGCACGACAGGCGCTGGAATGTTGGGGATTCATCCTTGTCTGGAGATAAATCATGCCCATAGATATCGTGCGCACTCTATCTTCTTTTTTTCTGATTTGAAACGTGTGAGGCTGTTTATCTGCTGTCGGAGATCCACCCTTTTTCATGGAATTCTTAAAAGAACTCCTTTTTTCTGTCCCCCAAAAACGCCCTTTTCCTTCTTTCTTTTGGTTGGTGGACTTTTTCTCCTCTTCTATCTTCTTCTAGACCTCTTTCTTTGGACAATAGAAAGATAATCGGTGATGGAGGTCCACACATCTCGTAAATATTTAATGATTAGATGGAAAAGGCAAATTCCTTTGATTGCGGTGATCCTTTTGTTTCTTGCAGGCATCGCTTGTCTAGACTGGGGTAGGATCACTTTAGGAACTTTAGATTTTGCTTTGGCGAACGTTTTCAAGAACAGCTTTTTGGTGATCCTGATCGGCATCAGTTTTTACCTCAAACCTCTCTCCATGCACGTCAAAGAAAACTGGCACTTCTTCCCCTTGAAGGAAAAAGCGAATCTTTTTATAGGTATTTTCATTACCAAAGAGCCTGTTTTAAATTTACTTCAAAAGGGCATAACAGGCCCTTTTGGACCTTTTCTCTCTTTTTTTCTGGAAAATCCTGCTGAACCTTTTTTTTTGTATGACTGGACTTTTTTCGTCTTTTCTTGATAATGCATCAATTTATTTGATTTTTCACAATGGCGGGAGGAGATTCCTAATTCCCCATGTCGTTATAGAAGCCCTTTAACCTGTCCGATTTGCGATTTATTCAGGGGCGCTTTAACATACGCAATGGGAATACCACAAATCTTTTAGTCAAAGCCATCGTGGAAGAAGAATGTTTTTTAGCTATATTTTCTAGATCATCATTTAATTGATGTCTCTTTTTGTAACTTTATAGCTTACGATTTTAACCCCCAAAGTCTCTTTAAGGTATATCTTCAGATCCGCCTGCTTTGAAAATATGGTAGGTTTTTTCATCCACCACCAGAACAGACCGTCCGTAAATCCACTAAAATTCCCAAAATCTCTGCATTCTCTCAACATTTTTAACCAACCGAACAGCTGCTGAGATTGTCTCCCAAGAAGAAAGAATATCATCAAAAAATACTATACGCTTTCCTTAATTTTTTTTCCTGGTCCGTGTTCATAATTCAGATAAAGCAATTTTACTTGGCGTGTCGTGGAATTTATAACTAATGGATTGAAAAACTATTTTAATCGTTTTTTTATTGTTCAAAAGAATCCACCGAATTTTACGCAATAAAAGACTCCAAGATATTCGCTTCATCACCTAAACTTACAATAAGATCTAATCCCTCAGACAGACGATCTTTCAACCCCTCGATAGTAGCTAAAATAGCTTCTTTGTCATAACGGAAATCGATAAAAACAATTTTTTTCTCCCCCAGGAGTTTTGAGAATTTCATAAATTTTCTTTAAATTCTTGGATAAGCGTACGCGATAAATATCATTGCAAGCTACTCCCGCTTCCACAAAAAAAAAAAAAAACAACCATACAATTTTTTTCGTTAATTTTTCCTCAATTTCTTGAAAATAACATTTCAATAGGTTCCCTGCGATTTTTAGAACCCCCCCCCCCTCAAGAGAGGCTAACTTTGAGGGAGAAATCCATTCTTGCCATTGTTTCCCTATCAATACCTCACAGAGGACAAGATTCAAGTCTTCCTGAAAACGCAAACCCATCAAAAGACATTCTACAAAAACCACTCTGGGATGCAAAACAAGTTTTTTATTCCAGGTCATGGGTATGGCTTTCTACAGAAGCTAGCCAAGCCTCTGGGGTCTTTAGCTGATGTCTCAAAGCATATTTCTCTCAATCTTGATACAAACAACCATGGGCACCGCTTCCTACCCCCACATAGTTTTCATAGTGTCACAACAAAAGTTTATGACGACACGCATTCTCCTCAACGGAATAATTTGAGACTTCGTAAGGCTTGAGACCTTCCTTTTCCCAAAAAATGCTTGTGGCCTCATAAAGATCAATGCGTGATCTTCTATTTTATAGGTAAGATCCCCCCTCAAAAAAAGCGGTTCCTGGCTCATAGGTCAATCGATAACGAGAAAGGTGACGCGGTGAAAAACTTAAGGCTTTTTCTAAGGTCTTACACCAATCGGTGGTCTTTTGACACTTAAATCCATAAATCAGATCAAAAGAAAAACGAGAATTTTTTATCCCAGCTGTTGGCTTGCAAGCCTGTATGGGCGCAACCTAGAAACCCCAATTCTTGATCATTAAAAGTTTGAACTCCAAGGGATAAGCCATTATCCCCTGCCCGTGCAAACCCTTCAAATTTTTTAGCTTCTGCAGATGTAGGGTTTGCCTCTAGGGTAATCTCAAGATCTGGCTCTTACTCCCAAAGAGCAGAGATATGCTGGATCAAAACTTCCACAAACGAGGGAGGCATCGAAGAAGGGGTCCCTCCACCAAAAAAGATACTTCTCAACCTGTGAGAGGATCAAGCCTAATGGTGAGCCCAAGAAATGTCCTGAAGAAGCAAAGCCTTTTCCCATCGCTTCAAATCATAGGAATTCCGGACAAGGCTATTAAAATCGCAATAGGGCTATTTAGATGCAAAAAAGGCCAATGAACATTAAACCCTAGCTTTTTTCCCTATTTTCTAGTTTATCCTTAACAAAAAAAAATGTTTGTTGATGAAATAAGTTATAGCGCAATAGATATCATACTGAAAAGAGCGCTTATTTTTTATTGGGCCTATCGCTGTTATTAATCATTTAAACACAAGACCGTAGAGAACCTCATGGTAACTCACAAACATCACCCATACTTTTCGAAGCTTCTCTCTTACTATCAAAGAGAGATGACCTACCTTGAAGGCTCGGGAGAACTTTTTGGAAGAGCCTATCCTCACAATGCCCAAGGACTCAACTTCAGCCATAAAGGATCTTCAGATCCAAATGTCAAACGTCTTCTTCAATCCTTTGCGTTTCTCATAGCCCGTCTTCAAATGGATATCGATAACGAGTACTCGTATCTATCGACAAACCCTTTACCCACAGTTTGTAGCGCCTATTCTCTGATTCCCGGTATGCAAAAACAAATGGAGAAAACTTTTATCCCTCCACGGACTGTGCTGACAGCCACATCAGAAATGGGAGAAAGTTATAGTTTTCAAACCACCATGGGAGAATTCATTTGGCCTCTTGATGTGGTGGACATTAGCTAGGGTCTTTTTGTTTTGCAGACAAGAGAGAATTGAATTCTGCTAGACATAAAATTTAATTCTCAGTTTCAGTTTAAGACCACAAATGATTTATGAAAGAAAGTGAAATACCTCCATATGTTTTCTAGAAAACACGTGTACACAGAGATTCTGGTAACAGATAAAAACTCTATTTTCTCACTTCTTGTTGTTGGCAGTTCTGAACTCGTGGCACTTCAAACATTCAATTAGAAACCCAAGAAAAAGCTCAAGCTAAATCTCGCATTTTTTAAAAAAAAGCGCACTCAAGCTCAAAGCTCACAAAAGCTCACAAAAGCTCAAGTTCACGTGAAGCTCGTTTAAATTCTGTGTGTTAGAAAAGAGGGAAATCAACAAACATTTGAGATAAAAAATTATTGCACACTTTGACGCCTTTGCCGATGCCAAGCCTTTGTCAAGGCCAGGCTCGATTTGTGAAATGATATGCCAATTATGCAAATCTCATAATTTTTCAACATGTTAATGTTACCTAATTTACTTAATGCTAAAAAATTCGGAGTTCCTCCCAGCTGTCTTTTCTTTTCTGATATGGATTCGAAGTACAAAAAACAAACAAAAGATTTGCAACCATTCCATGTGACACCTTCTTTTCCAAGTAAGAGATTGCGCATGGAATTTAAGATAGCGATGTGCTGCAGTAAACCCCAACAATGGAAAGATTGCCTACTTCAATGCTTATGGGTAAAATTTTTCCCGTCTGAATTTTTAAATTTGATTCATTCTTGGAAAGTCTTCCATTAAGTTCCTTGTGAGTATTATTGTGGATTTTTTTGTTGTAAAAACAATTATCTGGTGGTTTGGTGCATTTTTTGTTTGTAGTGAATCCCCAAATTTCACACCCTGTGGCAATAAGAGGATCACAATCAATATACATTTGCGCGGTATAATTCACAGGTTGTTTTTTATACAGACAAGGAATCACAATCCCTGTTTCCGTATATTCTCCAAATCCTGGACTATCGGGCATCTTGATAAACCCATACAAAAACGTGTGACTTCCATCAGGCTCCAGGGGTTCTGGCACCGCCTCTCTGATAGCTTTTGGGTCTGAAGATACAAAATAATCAGTTCCTCTCTGTTCACGAAATAAAAAATCTGGGGGGGGGGAGTATAGCTTGGACTTGGCCAGTGGCATGGAGGAAAGTTTTTTTTATATGCGAGTTTCATGGGAACCCTCATTGTTCCTTTTTTTAACCCTTTCAGAATCGAAAACAACCATAAGTTTTTGTTTTAATATTGCCTTATGGGTTTGGTTTTTTTGTCTTTTTGGCTAAAAAATCAAAAAGCTTTTTTGAAGGAAAAAAGTTTCTGTCAATTCAAAAAATTACCTCGGAGGAGAGCGCAATAGGTCGTTGATCCTTCAGGGGGGTCTGTTACCATCATCTATCAAATGGAGGTTTCTGTCCTTGCTTATTGACCTTTTTCTTTTGTTATTACTCAGATTCTTTTTAGGATCTCAACTATGGAAGGATTTAGGGAGAAATATTGAGGACTCTAAAGCTTCTGTAATCTCTATGGAATAGTAATCTTATTTAAAGCTTTTAAGGCTTGTCTCACTACTCACTCTTTGACTCTCACTCACTACTTGACTTTTTAGAGGGGTAATAGATTACCAGCCCGTAAGAGATTAAACCTATCCCATCTTTCCTTTCACCTTTATTTTATTCAACACTTTTTATTCCGTTAGTGTTGTCAGCAAACCGTTTCGTTTTTTTTTTGCTATTTATTAATAGATGAAGGCCAATTGTGTCGTCCTTTGACACCAAGTGCCAGTCAGAAGGTACTTGCTTGCCTTTTTAAAAATATAGTATAAACCTTTCATTTAAATTTCTAGGGTCCACTATCTTCCACAACTACCATATTAAGAAAAAGCTATTGCCTTATTCTTAATTTCATGAACTTCTTCGTCGATGAAAACTCAACAGCCCAGGTTTAATTTTTTACATTTACTCTTTGAGATACGTAAAACTAATTAGGAATTATATTCTATGGCTATCCGAAACGATGTTTGGGGTCCAAAAGAAATTTAACGAATTTAACGTGGGTGCTGAAAAATCGATAGGACGTACTTATATACAAACCCTAGAACTAAGATCAACCCTAAGAGGAGACATTATTTTTTAGTGTTCGTAATTTGCATATTTTTTTGTTTTTTGGGCCTTAGGATATGGCAGATAAAGGATTCCTCCCCGCCACATCCTAAGGCCATGCCGCGAGTAGGGACAGGCCATGCGGCATATTTTTAGGGTGATCCAATATTTATGAACGATAATTTAAATACAGATCCTTATCACTTTTTAAAAATTAAAAATCAGAAAGATGAAGAATACTTCTTTATATATGTGAATATATATGAAAAGTTTGGTTCTCTCTTAGAATGAATTAAATGGGTTTTTTCAAGGTTTTGGTTTTGGTTTTGAAGTTAAATGTTAAATTTTAAGTTAATTTTAGCTTTTTACAGAATATCTTATTCATTTCTAAAGATCTCACACCAATGAGAAATGGCATGGATTTCTTGGAAATAAAATCGCCTACCTGGGCAGAAATCTTTTTCATTTTTTAACACTACAGATTCATTGCGAAGTATAATAGCAATGACAAAAAACGAGATAATAACTTGGATGCTGACAAATCGAGAGGACGTAATTATTTACAAACCTCAGAAATGAGATCAACGCTAAGAGGAGACATTTTTTTAAGTGTTCTTAATTTCGTATTATTATTAGGTAGGATATAGGCTAGTGATGACATGTGGACACATACCCAAGAGTCCACAGAATGGGGGGTAGAGCACGGTCACAACGTGGATAAATATGGCGTGAGTGAATTGTCCGGCGTGGACCAAGTTCATTGCATGGAAGGCCTTCCATGGAACACGGGGTGTGAACACTGAACTGACTCCAGTTCAGTGAGTAAATAAGTCATGACGTAAAGAGACAGGTCACGGTGTGGATCAGGGGGTCGGTACGTGTGATAAGTCTGATGATGTGTGTGCCGATATGATGTAAGATTTAACAGGTTATTGTTTTCTTATTCGTTTACTTTTCCTTTTTTACTTTTCGTTTTCTTATTAGTCAGCAAAGAGGATATAGAAAAGGAAATTGCGATGCTGATTGAAGAGCTGGAGAAGGTGAAGGCCAAAAAAGAGGAAATGGAGAAAGCTTTAAAGTTGGAAATTAAGGAACTTAAACATGAAAACGATGTTCTCCGGCGTAATAACGGTATCGACATTTTTTTATTTCTGATTTCAATAATTTCTTATTTCTCACTCTGTTAATTTCTAGATAATTTTCAGCATGAAATGGTGAAGAGAAGCGTAACCCCGTATCCTTTATATGATGTTCTAAATAGACGTCCTGGATTGGTCAAAGGTTATCAGATGATGTTTGAAGTATACATTTGAACTATACAGATCAATTTAAATAATTAAATATATTCTAATTGCAGGACAACGAAACAAATGCCTGGTCATGCCAGAAGCTCCACAAGCTGGAATGATTTATTACATACCCTGTGTTCATTTCAATACAGAAGCCTCGTTATAACTAGCAAATCCTTGTATAATTTCAACAAAGAATTTAATGGCATATTGGAAGACACAGACTTCGGAACAATTAAAGGGGTTTTTTGAAGGTTTTGGTTTTGTTTTTGAAGTAAAAGAAGTGCCATCAACAGAAAAGCTAACAGAAGAAATAAATGCTTTGGTAACATCAGATCTATCTGAGTTCCAAAGCATCTTCGTCTTCGTTTTGTCACATGGAATCTACGACAGAATTTGTGATGTTGAAGGTAGAAGTAAAGAAATACAAACCTGACTGAGGAAGTCCCTCGCTGATTGCCATTTCCTTTTGGATAAGCCGATAATGCCTAGTAGCATTTTACTTCAACCTATATTTTTTTCGTTTAAATCTACCACTGGCTTTGTTTTCGCCGAAAAAGGCGAGTAAGAAGGCAGCAAGAGGAAAAAATGATGACGGAGGACTCCTTAGTTCTTAAACTTCTAAGTCTGGGTATGGATTCAAGTCATTGCGTGGATTCAAACCACTTTGTGGATTGTGGATTCTTATTGCAGGACAACGAAACAAACAGTAATTATTAATGGCATGTTGGAAGGCACAGACTTCGGAATAATTAAAGGAGTTTTTTTAAGGTTTTGGTTTTGTTTTTGAAGTAAAAGAAGTGCCATCCACGGAAAAGCTAACAGAAGAAGTAAATGCTTTGGTAACATCAGATCTATCTGAGTTCCAAAGTATCTTCGTCTTCGTTTTGTCACATGGAATCTACGACAGAATTTGTGATGTTGAAGGTAAAAGTAAAGAAATACAAATTCTGAGGAAGTCCCTCACTGATTTCCATTTCCTTATGGATAAGCCAATAATGCCTAGTAGCATTTTACTTCAACCTATATTTTTTTTCATTTAAATCTACCGCTGGCTTTGTTTTCGCCGAAAAGGGCGAGTAAGAAGGCAGCAAGAGGAAAACATGATGACGGAGGACTTCTTAGTTCTTAAACTTCTAAGTCTGGGCATGGATTCAAGTCATTGCGTGGATTCAAACCACTTTGTGGATGGACAAAAGTGTATAAAGGGATATGAACCTAAGTCAAAGCGTTATTTTGCGTCCAAGTGTGGACAAATGTCACTTGCGTGGATTGAACTAATAGTGTGGAGATAAGTATTAAGTTATTAAGTTGCAACATACACAACAGTGTATATTCGCCTATGGACAAATGTTAACACTTATTATTTAAATGTACTTTTATTTAACCTTTTCAGAGGTGCTGCATCTGAAAACTGGGTACTGACTTGCACTGTAATTTGAAGTCAATTAAAATACTCAGGTGAAGGTTAATGCAAAATGATTAGAAATTTTGACACCATTTGCCCCGTCATATATAAGAAGAGTTGACGTAGTAGCGGTATTAACGTTATCATTTTGGAAGTCGCATTTTTATTTTCTTCTTTCGAGATTTTTAAAAATCTCGTCTTTTGATTTCGCTTATGTATTTAATTGGCTACTTGACAGTATTGCCATCTCCATACCATTCTGCATTCTCTCCATCCATACCCATGACTACCCATGATGACGTCGACCATTTCGTCGTCTATTAAAGTCGACACCACTGCCACGCTTTGAAAATTGAAATGCAGTCAAGACAGTAGAAGGTATTTTGTGCTGTTAATTTATTTATCAAGTTGGAGGCTACAATTTTGATTGCTTCACCAGGTTTAACCATTTTCTTTGTGTTCTTTTAAGTCTACTTGTTACAGAATGTATTCCCATGGTGGTCCATCCATTTCACTATTTGCAGAGGTATAGAATGTGACACATTTATTTGTGGTATATTGATATTTGACAAGTTCCTTATCCATTCAGTGCTCTACAACTAGTGTTTGATTGCCAGTCGTTCTGTATGGATGACTTTCAAGTGTAACATCTGCTGTCAACAGTTTAGGTAATGAATCAAGGCCTCTACTCCGGTATTGTATTTTCTACAGAATTTGAGGTTTAATTTGTGGTTGTGCTAAATTTACTCTCTTACAGGTTGTTAAACTGATTGGTGTTTCCATATCAGCTGTTCACATCTTGTTTCTCTCCAGTTCATTGCAAACATAATCAGATGTAAGTTTGATTCTCATTCTGCGGTAAATCTTTCATATATGATTATTACAACATACCTTGGTTGATGATTTTGAGGATACTTGATTCTTTTGCAATCTTCTAAAATTGTATTCTTTATATAGTATGTATTCGTTCATCTAACATTAACGTGTTGTTTTTGTTTCGTCACAGAGAATTGTAGTGTTGGAGCCCGTCATTGCTGCAACGTGTGTACAGTATCCTCAAAAAAAATCCGAATGCGATTTATTGTCAAAAAGCCCCCTATCCATATTGCAGGGAACTGTGTTGGGCTTTTAGCCCAAATTGGGGGGGGGGGGGGCTAGAAAGAAAGCGAAAGGTGGGAAGAAAGGAAAAGAATGAATTAGCCACTGGCCATGCATTCCCCCTCCCTCCCTTTCCCCCTAAATATGAATGAAATCAGACAGACTGTCTGGAATTTTCATGGCGCGAAAAACTGATTGAACCGACTTAAAGCGGTTCCTTTGAGTTTTTCCAGTTTTCCCCGGTTTGTGATGGAAGATTTGGAAGCTTTTGGGGTTTCTCGTCACTTGTTCAAAAAATGGACAGTGGGCCTAAGGCTATTCCCTATTTTTTTTTTTGAAGGGGGAAAGGGTTCTTTCTTCCCACCTTTCGCTTTGTTCCTTACCCCCTAAATTTGGGTTAAAAGCCCAACGCAGTTCCCCGCAATATGGATAGGGGGCTTTTTGAAAGAAAATCCATTCGGATTTTTTTTGAGGATACTGTACATCTGTTGGTTACTGCTGGTTGTTCCACCTCAACATTGCGTAAGTTGTGTGTGCTCTTAGTAGAAACCATTTCTCATTACTCATAAGTCACAATTAATTTGGGATCTTTTTGTCTTGGTTTTCGGTAATCCCGCACCGGAGGGTCAATCACGCGGTTCATTGGTGCTCAATCTAACCCTTGGGAAGGTCTGAGACGAGGCCATTTCATTGTCGGAGAGATGCTCTAGCCGGGCAGCCTTTTCGTACAGGCACAGGGGAATAGAAAGGGTATCGGTTGGAGTGTCGCATTTAATCGGAACTGCCCAGCCGTTTAAATAAGGTATAGTCTTGTTAGTTAGAGTTATTCTACGACTCTTAACGCTTCATTCATTTAATTTTGGCCCGTTTAAATTTGGTTATGCATCATAACGCAAGGAACACAACAATTTATTCTCAGTCGTTATTTGTAATTGGAATCTTTTACAGTGTAATGGTAACCTGACTAATCTTAAGTTATAGTCAATAATTATGTAACGAGTTCTTTCTTATTTCGATGTTCCTCAACTAGCTCCATCGATGATTCGACGTCTTGCTGGGACCTGCATTTGACGAAAATGTTTGACCAATTTTCGCAACCCTTTGCTGATGAGTGGATAGAATGGCACAAGATGCACAAGGTAAGAAATCACAAATCAAAAGACATTTAGTAATGCGCACCACGAGCTGTACCATGTCGAGATGAATTTACGAGCGTCTAGTTCTTTCGAGAGCATCAAGGCTAGATGATTAAATTCGTTAGATTTAAGAGCAATCAACAAGTTTACATTACCTCGATTTTCTCCCTTTTATCTCCCTATAATTACTTCTAACATTGATTATATTGTAAATATTTATATCTTAGCAGTGCCTAAGCAGTAGTACCACATACGTATGATTAGACCCAAAATGTAAATAAAATATAAAGATTTTACGAAATATGTATGACATATTTTCTGCTGAAGTTATTTCTGATTATTTTATTTTATTAAGTGCAGTTAAGATAAACGGGATCTTATTGGCATTCGATTTCCGTTACTTTCGTCGGCAAGAAATGAAAAACATCTGCACTACTCATACTCTAAGAGAGAAGGGGCGACGTTGCCAAGTAACAATAATGCCCAAGGAAAATTGGGATTCCAGCAATTTCACAACAAAGGTTTTTAACTATACAAGCTACCATTCTCCATCTAGTGGCCGAAAAAGACCTAAATTCTCTACCCGAGGCAGAATTAGCATCGGCACTTTTTTCTACATGGCCTTATAGGGGCAGCACCTCCTAATTTCCTCAATAAAAGCCCGAAATTACCTGGTCCCGATTTTTTCACCCGAGAAACTCGAGGAGAAATAGAAACGCAAAGAAATAAAAATGTGTAATTCATCCTTATAAGCCAATTTGGCTACAGTGTTATATAACTAACGAATGCAATAACCCTGGTAGCACGCCTCTATCTATAGGATATACGTCGCCCATGTTTTCAGCCGAGTGAAATATCTTAACCCGACGTCCATAGGATTGCCTATGTCTATACTAATGTCGCGCTGTAAGACATCCAAATGGGTACGGCTTACAGCCGTCTTCAAAATACTTAAATTTAAGCAAAAAGAAAACAAGGGGGCGAAACCACGTTCTTTGGGGTGGTTGTCCAGTGGTCTACCCACTACACCACTCTCTATTACTTTTCAATTGTATTTGGTTCAACGGCTCTAAATTAATATTAGCAGTTAAAATTATGAAAATTTAAAGTCCTTGTCGTTCTCATCTATCCTGTGGACAGATAATTTGGACATCTCACAGACGTCATGTTACGTCTGTCTGTTAAGCGTCTGATTTCTAGTGCAAATGGATGTCCGTGATCGTATGAGAAACATACATCTATAGTACATCTATACGAAGATAGCATAAGGCCGTAGTAAATTGAGTATCCATGTGATATCGAATTTAGGTTGTAGCTAGATAAGATTTGATTTAGACATTAAGACATCTATATGATAGACGATGGATGTGAGTCTGCTACCAGGGAACTAACCGATATGTAGATCAATCAAGTGAACTTCAATACATAAAGTGGAAAAAAAACAATTTCTCTCAACACTGTTTTTGTTTATAATTGCGTTTAAAAGAACTCGCGTATTTCTCCAGGTTTTTTCTTCTTTAAGAACTGTAATTTACTCCGTCACTCTTGTATCTCCATCTAGGGGTGTTATCTTCCACTGTAGAACTGCTTATAGACTGAGAAACATGTACTTATCTTTGATATATAAGTTATCCACGTTGTTTTGCAAAATTTGATCAGCTGTTTTTTTAAATACCCAAGTAGCTTAAGCGGCAATTTCTTCCATCTGAATTTCGTTTGTTACGTCATCCTTATCTACCTTTGACAGAATGAAAGGGATTCCAATCATAGGATGTATATGGTTTTCTATAAAGCTGTTCGTTAAACCAACTTTACATTACCTTGGGCAAAAATGCTATATCTGCCGATGGTAGGGTAGAAGAAATTGATTGGGCAAACTTAGGAGTAGCATTGACGAAATGTAGCACAGAATGTTTTTTGTGACACTCAGACGCCACGGATACAAGCATCTGTGAAGTCGCACAAAAAAATACGATTATTACTGTTGGTTGCTACACATGTTGATTTTCTAAAAATTCTGTAGTAAAATTCGTTCTTATATACTTTTAGTACGCTATAGTCGATTTCCGTCAAGTTGGAGAGATCAACCATCAAGCAAGGACTTCACCCTTCAGCATTCACCTCACTGGCTTCATTGAGCGCTCGGCGAAACTTTTCAACTCCTGGGAAATACAAATTGGAGTCGGCTTTTACGATTACTCTTTCCTCGGTGACTTCGTTTCCCTACAAAAAAGTGAAAAAATATTTTTATAATGGGACATTCCACGCCAAAAGGACAAAACCTTGCCGCGGTCATATTTCTAAATTGATTTTTTTAAATAACAATTCTTTAATATAGGTTAAAATAAGATTTTTTGCCAAAGGGTTTTGAAAAATAAGGGGATGGGTGGGCGTGGTACCGATTGCTAATTTTAGAAAATGCTCAGGACTTGTTGTTCGAATGATAACTTGACAAAGATATTGTTGACTAGTTCAATTCGTATAAAGAAAAGAACAACCATAAAATCTAACCCGGTAATCATTAAAACAAAAAAAAACTTAATAAAATGGGATTTTCACAGGTTTTCACTTTTAAAAAATTTTTGTTGTCAAAGAAGTGCTAGTTAAGCCTTTAACCATGTGCATAGTTTTAGCACGGTCTAACAGGAGAGGTAGACAAACGCCCTATCCCTCTGATCAGCCGGAATAATCAAGGGACTTAGAAGTTTCCTTAAAATGCCGCTTGGATCGTAGGCGTAGCTTGGTCACAACTCTTCATTGCTGCCATTGCTGCCAATTGCCGCTGGCGGATTAGGGTGGAATTCCCCGAATACATAGAAGGAGGGGGGAGAGGGAGACTGTGCAACACACAACAGCTGGTGACCAACCTACGCCCGCGATCCAAGTGGCATTTTAAGGAAGCTTCTAAGTCCCTTGATTAGTCTGCTGCCATGGCGTTAGTCTACCTCTCCAGTTAGACCGTGGTTTTAGATTGGTTTTGGACTTTTGGGCAGCTGAATTCCCTTTAAAAAAATTGTTACGGTGTGAAGGGAAAATGCATATTTCCCGAAAAAAATACTTCTACAATTTTTTAATACATTTTTTAGGACATAGGCCTACTAAGCTATATTCAATGTGTTAGGGGGAAAGGGGGCTAGTTGGCAGGGTCACTTTTTGTGAATTTATTTGAATTTTTTGACCACACGTTTTGCAAATTGAATGAATAAATCAAATTCAGATTTCAATTCTCTGTGAATTGATCGTATTCGTTTACAATTTTCATTTACATGAAATTGTGAAATTGAGAAAAACTGCAAAAAAAAGTCTGCCAACTTGCCCCAACTAAGGGGTAAGTTGGAAGCTGACGATTCTCCATTGCCCCAAAATTTCTAGGTCGAATTTTGAAAACTTGCAACTCAGCATCTCGTGAGAAATCTGTATGCCAACATGCCCCTCAAAATTTCTGACAACTAACCCCACCGTGTGCTTTTCGAACAAATAAATTGATAACTAAATGACTTTTTAATGTAGAAATGTCGGGTTTCTTTTAAAAATAAAACATTAATTTTTTTTTGCTTGGGTTTTCTGACACTCTTAGAGTTTTATACTATGAGAAAAATAAAAAGTGCTGAGAGGCCCAAAAAAAAATTTTGCCGTTTTTTTTTCTTTTTGCTATAACTCCTGTTGGGGTTGGGTAAGTCGTATACTTTTGAAATTTTGTATGAGCAATCTGGGTGTTGTCTTTCATATTTGGTGTAAAAGGCTTGATTTGTTTTGGTCTGTAAGGGGTCTAACTAACAAAATGCCAACTTACCCCACCTGCCAACTAGCCCCTCTCTCCTCTACTTTAAAGCAGGAGAAATTATCAGCAGTTTTGTGTGAATTTTCAAAACATTGCGATTTTGACACTTTTTACATTTTGTGGAATTAATTTAATTTTTTCTACTTAAGGTAGGATTATAATCTTTAGTTTACTCAAACTAGTAGAATAGGTCTACATTACGATCGAATAAAAAATTTAAACAAATTATGACGTCATACCTAGCGCATAGTTTAAAGGAGGGGGGTTTTAGGATTCCGAAAGATCGCTGGTGCTGTCCCCTGGGTCGTCCGATAACGACGCGATTTTTTTCTAAAATTAAGTTATCATTCCGTTAACGCGTTCTGATCAGTATTTTTTTCTTTTGTTTTACTTTAAAATACTAAAATTGCAATTAAAATAAATACGGTATTAGCAGTCCACGAAAAATTAAAATCGAAGCCATGCCCAGCCATCCCATTATTTTTCAAAACCTTTAGCCAAAAAGTCTTATTTTAACCTATATTTAAGATTTGTCATAAAAAATTAATTTAGAAATATGACCGCTATAAGGTTTTGTCGTATTGGCGTGGAATGTCCCGATAATGAAAACACGCGATGATTTACACTCCTGCAAAAAAAAAGATTATGATATCAAACTTACCGGCAGTCTTAGGATGAGGTCGATTTCCTATGTAAGCTAACAGAAGCAAGTGAATTCCAGCTCCAATCAGAATTCCTTATTCCATGTTGACAAAGAGACAGCACAAGAATGTGACACCGAATGGCAATAGTTCGATCTCTTTCATTATGCGGTAATAGAAAATAACCGTCATTGAATTATCTAGATTTTTGGGTTACTAACAGACGTACTTCTGCTCTTCCACATGGGCTTTAGTTCCTCAAGTTCCACCATGAATATGACTGACATAATAATGACAGAAGCCAAAATCGCTTTCGGGATATATGCCAGGGAAGGCATGAGAAATCCCAAAGCCAATAAAACCAAGACGCCTGTCAATGTGGGGTGTATCATTATTCATCGTTCTCAGTTTTTGACACGGAGCGGAATGTAAACAAACCGCCGTAAATATTGGTTAGCGGAGTCTTGGCCCCGCTTGCGGCTTGCACTGAACTCCTTCCAAAAGAAGCGGTGACGGGCATGGAACTGAATAGCGAGCCAAGGATGGTTCCAACACCCAGCGCAATCATTTTTTGGGTGGCGTCTGTTCTCTTGCCGTTTGCTGTGATCGTGAATCACTCAATAGCAATTATTGTATTCTGACAGCATGTAAATCTACTATACATTTGTCATACCAAAAGCCTTGGCGATAGCAACTTGTTCTAAAATGGCCATGAGCGGAATGAGGCCGATAGCAGCTCCGAGTTCCAAACAAATTTCGGAAAACCCCAAAACAACAGTGGTGTTTCCGGTCGTTCGATTGACAGAGAACGGTGGCAAACCAAACGGGGGAATACCCGCTTGTATATTACCTGCATGATTTCATGGTTATTCGTGACAAAATTTATAAATAAATGTTCCTAATTGACATCTGAAAGTGAAAGTGACCTGTCAGAGTGAAAGGTTTGGAGCCATTTTGTTCTAAAAAATAAGCGGCTAAACAGCCGGCGATGACGGCGATAGCGTTGCGACTTGTGGCAATAAACCAGAGACTAGAATCGACAGCGCGACTGCGCAAGAAACCAACTTTCTTCAAAGGGCCAAGATTTTTTAATGAAGTCAATTTCTATGGGGATACTAATCAGTTCCCCCCAAAATATTTAATGAACCGTTAATCTATAGAAAAAAAAAATTCGTAACCTATACCCGCATTAGAAGAAGTTTTACTATCATAGAACAACCCAGGGCGGAGTCCCAAGGATTGCATTTCGTTATGTTTTCGAAAAAACCTCGCCAAATTTCGATAAACGAGGATCCTTTGCATTTCAAGCCGAAGAGGCCCTAAACTTGGGTCGACGATACAGTCAAAGCGGCAGCTGAACAAAAGCCAGAAATGGCAAGAGCCGAAATAAACTCGACCATGAATCCTGTCCATCAAAAAATATTTTTAGGCCTAGATGAATAAACCATAAAATTGCATAAGACATCTAAGATATATACCTAGGTTCAAGAGTCCTGCTACTAGTTCTAGCGAACCAGCTAGGAAAGCTAACAGGGTGCTGGAATAGATCGGGCCTCCTTCATCACTGGCGTACGAGAACGTCATCAAAGATATGACGGCCGTGGGACCGATTGAACATTCCTTGGAAGTCCCCAAAATTACAAAGACGAATAATCCCAGGAAAGCCGAGAAGAGCCCTTACTACGAATATACTGTAGAAAAATGTCTTATAATTATAAAATTCATTTATTATTAATTATGATTTTTTTCTTTTTTACCTGTAACGGCAGTCCGGCGACAGAAGCATAGGCGATTCCCTGCGGAATGGTGGTGAGACCGACGGTGATTCCGGCAATGACAGCATAGACAGCAAAATCCCAATTGTAGCTTGGTAACCACTTGAGAATGGGGAACCGCCGTCTTAGTAATTCAACTGTGCAAGCTCCCTTGACTTTTGATCTTGCCTTACGCTTCCATTCATAACAAGTTCCCATCGATTTCAAATTATTGAAGAAAGTGTAATCCATATATACATACTCCCACCATACTCCCATTCACTCTGAATTGAAAACCTCAATAGACGAATAGTCTGGAGTAGCCTATATATTTAATCAGAGGACTTCCCGACTTCCTAGAAACGCGAGTGTAGTGGCCGCGTCTATCCTCCCACACTTGAGTTCAACCCCGACAATAAAGATGTGACAAGAATTAAGCCAACAGAAACGATGCCATCAAACCGACCCGTTAAGAGGACAATATAATTTGTAGAGGAAAATGTCTTTTCCGTCCTTCCGTTCTGGCATTCGTTGTAATTTAGACATTGTGAGCATCTCTTTGATTCTCTTTTCCTTTGCTTTTATTTTAGTTATAATTTTTTTTTCCTAACTGTATCTTGAAAAAATCGCGCTGAGGCATTGCATAGTAAGGAAAAGAAGGTAGATATTAATGAGGGCAGGATTCTCCCACAAATCTGCTTCAGGCCAAGTGAAAACCCTTCCTTTTTCAACCTAAAACAGGCAATGCTGTCACGCGGAAGAATCCGTTCCAATGAAGATGAGTGCGCGCAAAGAATTCGTAAAAATAAGACTAATTAAAAAAACAAATATTTTAATTTCTCACGTGAAAAATGCATCCGCCAGAAACCCACCCATGGGTCATCACGATGCATAATATTTGTTCGTAAAATATCCCTGAAGAATAAATAAAAGTAAATTAATCCGAAGCTTCGGACCCTGTTATCGCCTTCCGCACTTGTTATTCAATTATTCTTTCAGCCACGGCAGAAAGACGACAGCTCAAACCGCTCCGAATCGGATGTTTCTTGTCTAACGTATTAAGCTCAAGGAGACAAATCCAGAGCCAACCTGCTTCCTAAGTGTCATGTGCTGATTAGTGTGCAGACAGCAGAATTTTAAGATTTGACCGTCACAACCGAGTTTTTTGTCTAGTCTCGTGCGTCACAATTTTTAAGCTTGACCATTTTATATAACAGCTCTCAAATCGCAGCAACAATCATCTCATCAACTTTGTATTGAACAGATCATTTAAATTTTTTACTAGTTATATAATTATGATTTCCAAACAATTTCCTCGTCGTTTATCGGCACCGCCATCACCATCAATATTTTTCTTGATTATTATCAGAACTTTCAATCATTCATCGTTACATCACGTTTTAATGACCCTCGCAACGGAAAAACAGCACGGACCTACAGGATTGCTGATTATGCGTTACGTTGCGTCCATCACTTGTGAAATTCCCTTTGGCGTGGAGGCCGTTGCCAGGTTTTGCAATTGGATCTAGATGATTTCCTTAAAATCAATTTCCTGGAAAACTTGTTGACTGAAGTGTAAGATCAACAGTCGAAGTTCGCTCCTAATAAAGGATCGATGCGCAGACCATCACCCTACAGGACTGTTTCCATATCAGGAATTTCGACCAATAATTGGTTGTTTCATATTTATAAAAAAGTAACTCATTAGAATTGGTGCATACTCTACACAAATGACCATACAATTACTTAAGCGACGTATATACGTAACAATTATGCAACACCAAAAAATATTTAGAAAAAATAAACATTACCGCATCGTCGCTGGACATTCCATTACATTTCTTTCCTCGGCGACCTCCCGATGCTTATCATTCCCTACAGGGCTTATATCGAATAATAATTTAAAAAAAAATTTCCTTTAGTATGTAAAGTAGTGACAAATTTATTTTACCCCCCCCCCCCCCTAGAATCCAGCATTTAACTTATATTTCACCTTACCCGAGATATTGATTGCTGTGCCGCCTCATTCCGTTGCGGCGGCGTAATAGCTGTAAGGGGTAGTGGTGTAGTAGGTGGGCTCAGTGGTATAGTAAACAGCATCGGCATTGTGGGTCGATGACGTAGTGGCGTATAAAAGGGTCTTAGCGGCGTTGTCACCCGACTTGTACGCGGCAGTGCTGATGGCAACAGGTGGTACTGTGGATGGCGGTACTGTGGGTGGCGGAATTGTTGTGGCCGGCGGAACGGTGGTGGTGGTTGGCCGTTGGCGGTACTGGTGCTGCTGCATATTTGGCGACCGGAACTGCGTATTTGACGGCCGGAAATTTGGCGGGTGCTGCATATTTGACGGCCGGCTGCTGGGGCGCATAGCCCCCTGCTGCCGGCCTAACGTAGGAATAAGTCGAAGGCTGTTTAACACCGTAAACAGCTGGCCGGACTGGCTGTGGTTGAGGCCTGTAGCCGTACGCGTGAGCTTCCACCGAGATGTAAAGACAAGACAACATCAAAAGTCATCTCAATACGACACCTGCAATCAGCAATCAACCACGTAAAGCCGACCATTTTGAAAGGTAATAAATAATTTAACTCACCCATGATTGAAAATATCGACGTTGCAACTGGTGGAAGGATCCTGTCACCTGCACTTTCTCCACACGACTGACACTTCTGCAAATGAGGTAGGAACAATGGCGGCGAATATGGGGAAGAGAAAGAAGCCTAGGGTGATTTAATAATTTTAAAAAAAGATAGCCCTTCCTTTACAAAGAAACGTAAATTCTATTGGCTTATTCGTGCCGCCATACTTTTGTTTTACGTAACGAAACAAAAAATTGGGGGCGTATAAAAGGCAGACCGTCTTCCATTAAATTTATCAGTCCAATACTGTTCAATCACGTACTGTACCAAGATATCTGTTTTGATTTACTCTGTTCCAATTCATTCCGTCATCAATATGAGTAAGTTAGTTTACTTTTTCGTTGCTAGTGATGTTAAATATTTCAATTTTAATCAAGTATTGTTTGTTTGAAAAGTTGTTCTGTTCTGAAATTTTAAATCGTATGCATGTATGTTTTACAGGTCTGTCTGGTTCGATCAAAAACGTGAATAAGATCTTGCTGATTCAATGTCTATTGTGGGCATCCAATGGCGTTTTGGGTGGTATGATGCCTAAAGGTCACATGGGCAGGATGGAGCATAAAGCCAATGAAGCCGGCGAATACTACTACACTCAACCTCAAAGCTACTACCCAACTCCGGCGCCAGAGTACTACACCGAGGCTCCAAAATACTATTCCACTCCGAGCTACTACACTCAGCCGACCCCTTACTACACCACTCCCAGCTACTACACCGAGACTGAGAAATACTACGCTACAAAGGCGCCAGAGTACTACACCACAGCAAGTTACTACACCGAAGCTCACAAGTACTACTCCGCTCCGTCATACTACACTACTACTGTGTCGTATCCCGCCAGCTATCAGAGGGCAGCGCCATCGTATTGATTTCATATTTTCTTGAGAAACCTTTAAATGTTTAGTCATATTTTCTCGTTTCTCTTCACACATTCATTAATTGCCATCGTGAGGCAATTTTTTATTTTTGGTTTTACTGAAATGGATTCCCGGTTCCCGGGCGTACATAACTCGATGGGGTAAAGTGGGGAATTCAAATTTGGATTTAGGAGTCGTACCACAAGACAAAGATGCCATCGGTTTCACTCTCACAACTTTATTGCCGAATGTGAGAATTGGCGTGACTTGCCGGGAGTGTTGCTCAGAGTCGTCTCCGACGGGACGATGTGACGTGGTCGAAAAAAGATGCTGAGCCAGCTGCATATTCGTTTCTGAACGAGATGGAATCAACCAGTACATCACGCCAGACCCCAACACAAAAACACAAAAGAAGAAGCAAATTACTTTAGATCGACCTTGTTACGTTCAGTTCTACTAACACAAATTGATATCAACTAACGAACCTGTCTAGAATGTTACGGGGAGACGAATTTGAACTGCTGCGATGTTGGCGGAACAGAAACGATGGCACCCGAGTTGAATTGCGAGCGACACTTTGAATGTTTTCACTCGACGAATGAGCCGTCGTCTCACCGTCTACAGAATTTTGACAGGTCGTGAAACGACGAAATATTTCATGCCAACCTTGCGTGGCGTGACACGTGCATTTTTCAACACAATCAATGATACCTTTTGTAGTAGTAGTAGTAGTAGCACTGGAAGTAATCGACATGTTGAGATTTGGTTGGCTGTCGGAAGTCGGACGCGTGGTGGACATGGCTGTACCGATGGCTGTAGAAGATAAAATGAGAATGAGCAAACAATAAAACAGCTGCTTCTGCCGACGCACGAAAAGAAAAAACCAGTGAAAATCGATTATTCATTTGTTTTTACTTAAGCAATGGCGGGAAATGGGATCACATTCAAACCACAGGTAAAAAGACTACTGTCAAAATTACCTACTGTGAATCTACGCTTTTAAATAATACAAATTTCGATTGTGATATTAAAAATTTACCGTAAAGTCGTAAACATATCTGGAGGTTTTTTTATAATCAGCAGAGTGTGTAAGACTGAGGTTTGTATTAAGATCTAGCTAAAGGCTAGACAACTTTCTTGACGGAAGACCGACAGGTTTAAATGTTTTTTTAATATAGTTACAAAGGGACTGCATATCGCAAAAAGGAATCGTGCAAAACTTTAGACATATTTATATCATAAGTACATACAAACATACTTGATCTCACTATATTATGCATAGAAAGAAACTGAATGCTTTGAAATGTGTGACTGTGCAAATTTGCGAGGGAATTAACATTGTAATAACGGCATCTATTTCTGGTTATTTCTGAATTTTCGTACGGTGTCTATAGCTTGTCACTTGAATTTGATTAACAAAAAATAATATTTCTTCATTAATATTATTATTCTTTTAGATGATCTTGTTCATTTCAGTTTTTCCCTTCAAAAATTCAACTCAGAGACGGAAATAATTCTTCAAATCCCTGTATCCTTTCATTGATCTAATTTCCAGGGTTTTCTCCAATAAGGAAACTGGATTGAGCGGGTAATGATGGACCGTTCAATAAATCTTCCTGGCGAGAGTCTAATGCGATCGCAGTAGTGTCGGACATCAAATAATCTGTACAGTATCCGCCTTGCGTGATGAGCGGAGAATTTTCGTTGAGTGTGTGATCCCCCTTGATGAATAAAACAAAAATTCATAATTAATCATTGGCCATCAATTGAAAAATCAAATTTCATTCAAAACTCATTGAACCAATTGCTTCTTCTCCGTTGGAAAAGATCAAGACGTGCTCCAAATTGCTGTCACAGTCTGATATCCGCTTGGTTGCGTCACCGCGCTGCGTTCTTTCGAGTACAGTGGTACTACAAGCTGCTTGGTAGAGTATCCGACTGAGGCAGAAATAGACGACGTCAGTGATGGCACGCACCGTGTAGTCGGTGACGAACGTTTGCCCACGCGCTGCGCTGCCAACTCCGCCGTCGGGCGAGACGGCCATCCGCACCGATTGAACGCTGCGTGAAAGTTGAGTAGAAGACGCCGACTCTGTTTCCGTTGGCATGAAATGAATATTGAAGTAATTGAGGCGAAAATAGAATCGGTAAATTAGTTCTATCTACTGACCCATTGCCGACGAGTAGGACGTTAGGGCCTGTGAACCGTAATGACTGAATGGCCCACTCTCAAAAACTAAATTTTCTTTCCCAACTGTCACTTCCACACGTCCTTCAAGGATCAGCACGAAATAGTCGGCTGGTTTTCCCTGAGTAAATGAATTAAAATTAAAAAATAAATAAAAAACGAATAAAAGATTTTTCCCAATAATTTACTTGCTGAAAGATGAGCGTCTCTGCCGGGTGAAACTCTGATTTTTCTTTGTTAACGCGGATAAAGCGAATGATTTGACTCTGTTGCATCAATCGCCGGAGAACGTTGTTTGAGATCAATTCGGTCTTGAAGAGATCAATTGATGAACTAAGAAATTGAAACGCTGCTAGAGCCAATTGCGGGGAGATCTTGCGAGCAGTTTGCTCGTGGTACTGCAGGGCGAAGCCACTGAAATCCTGGAATAGTCTTCCTTTCTCTCGTCGACGTTTGCTGCGGTTGTCCACTGAAAGTGACAGCAACAATGAACAATTATTATCATAAGACTATAGATAAGAGGGTAATCGATAAAATGTCTTACTCCACACGTCCGTTTCGTCGACGATTTCAGCTATAAATATAGACGGAATCAATTACTAAACTTCTCGTACAAAATATTCTAAGACTTGATACCTTGAATTTACTCTTCGATAATGTCTTCAAGCGTGACCAATCCAACAGTTTCGTAAAAAGGATCTCCATCTCATTGGCAGTTGACTCGTTGAACAAATGCCATGTGGCCTTTATGGCCTTCTTTGAATTCTTTAAACATTATGTCCTAAATGTGAATAAAACTGTTAGTTTTTGAGAGATATAACACATTTCCGTTCATACGAGTGTGGTATCTTCGAAGATGAAATTGCACTGATTCTTGTAAAATCTGCACAGCGTTTTCAATGGAATGGCATCCTGCGGATCTACCAGAGCGAGCTCTTTGATAAAAAGTAATCCGATAATGTTATTCCGTTCTACGTCGTAGATGGGTACACGCGAAAATCCTGTTTAGAAAACAAACTTAATATTTTACTTTTTTGGCTTTTAAATCGCATCAGCGAAAAAACAAAACAAAAATGTTTGCACTGCAACGCGAGAGATGTAAAATAAATGGAATCAATTACCTTGATCAATTCTTTTAGCCTTTCTCGGTTGTAATAAGCGCCGAGTTCTTCGCCCAGTATCCGATCCAGTATCAAAGAGATGGGATACGACATTGGGAAGGTGATGAGCATAAAGAACTTTGTTATCCAAACTGTTTGGGCTCCGATGGCAAGTCCGTGACGTGAACAAATGGCCTGCATGTTCCCAAAATTGCAGGCCTCACATCCGCCATTTGCTTGGCACTCGCAAATTGCATTGCTTGGCTCTGAAAATCTGACTGAAAAGTCGCGGCAGGGTATTAATATTTCGGGGCGTCGGTGTAGTAGCTCGGGGCAGCGTTAGTCGTGGTATAAAACTCCGGTGCCTAAGTGGTGTAGCACTTGGGGGCCTTCGGTCGCAACTGGTCGTTGCAGTAGTAACCAACTCGTAAATTGTGTAGTAAGGTGGCGGCACTGCGGTTTGGTATCCGCCATATCCAGGAGACGTCGGTACAGCAGTGTTCGACCCAGCCAACAACGATACAACACCCAGCAGCAGCACGGCGCTATAGTTGACTAAACAATTAATAAATTTTAACATTAATTTTCAATAATAATTAAGTCATATTAGTAAACAGAAAAAATAGGATTGACAAAACTCAATGTGAAAGAGAGAATATTTACCCATAATTACGAACTGGTTACACGATGAGGAATGTAATCGATGACAGATAGTGCAGTGCAATTGTTTCCGTGTCGGAGATCGTCACTCGATTGTTTTCGACCACCTTTTCTCACTCACCTTCACGCAGCTCAAAGCAGAGTTATACTTCGCGGCGGCTTAAGGCGGCGGCGTTGCGGTTTGGTATCCACCATATCCTGGAAACATCGTCGACCCCGCCATCAACGATATACAACACCCAACAGCAGCACGACGCCATAGCAAACTAAGTAATTAATAAATTTAAACATTAAAATTCATTAACAACTAGCATATTAACAAATAGAAACAAGTAGAATTTACACAAAACTAAATATAAACAACAGAATATTTACCCATGATGGCGAAGTGGTAATGCGATGAAGGAAGTTGGTGACAAATACTGTACATCAGTTTTTGCCGTGTCGGAGATTATGCTTCCTCGACTAATTTTCCTGTTTTTTTAAATATTTGCGTACATGGTGATGTAAAAATGAACAACATGTGATGTGTTCTAAATTTATTGGTCCTTGCTAACCTGTTAATTAACAAGTGAAAAATGATGTAAAAGTTAAGAGAAACAGAAAATAGAAATAATTACGATAAACACATTTTTTGAAGCAGCGGATGTGAATAGAATTAAATTGATTCTGTCAGTTATTGGGCATTTGAGGTAATAGTTGCAATTATAAGCCATCACTTTCCTCATTGACATCCAAGATCCAACACAAAAACTTGCTGGTTTCTCAAAAATGTGTTGATGCACTTTTGCCCCAATCCCAACCCAACAGAATTCTATCTTAAGTAATGGCAGTTTGTTTGTGTCCTCTCTACTTAACATAGTCTAAGTAACAAACATAAATCTCATACGACATTCATAAGAAGAGCAAAGCAGTCTTAAGTTTCTCTTTTCTTAACAACCTAAACAGAAAAATATCGCTAGAAGTGGCAGCCAGCAGCCATGACTGAAATCCAGCCATCCCCTTAGTTTTAAAAAGAAAATATTGGGAATATGCCGCCATCTAGCGGAAGATATGTACTAGGCAGCAGACGTCCTACTAATCCGTGGAAAAAGAAAGCAGATGCCCAAGACGCCTGCGAGTTCGCATCCGGATTCCAGAATGAGTCGCTCCTCATATTCATCAGTTTCTATAACCTCGACTCTTCTTCCCTAGTATAAACTTTTAAAACATAATTTTTTTTAAAATAACTACCACAGTGTTTTTGTTTATTTATTTACAATATATTAATACAATATCTTTTTAAAAAATGACCCAGTAAGACGATTGCAATTCATTAAAATATTTTTGGGGAAATTTAAAATCTAGGGACTAGCGGATAAGGTTGAATGCATCCAACTGACTACGAGTGGTCTGGAATCCCGCCTCACTGTTCGCATTTAAATGAGGGACTGTTTTGTTCTTCCAGTTCCATAAACAGGCAAACTTTGAAGGAATTCTGAAGTCTTGAAAAAATCTTAAGTGCTAACTCTGACCAGTCAAGCAAGTATTCCACATTGCCCAAGTCCCTTACCAACAGAAAAACAGTCTGGGTACAACAGCTCATCATGAAGCATAACCCAACGCAGCTGAGAAGACCCGATTGTCAACAGTGTTGGAAGATTCTCTAGAAAATGACGAATCTGGCGAAACTGTCGATACGTTCTCAAAGCTTACTTTTACGGTTTAAAGTTAACCGACCGAAAAAGACGCTCTTCAAGAAAACCAAGCTAGTTTAGGTGAAGGTGATCATAACTAAGTAGTTATTTCAGTAGCCTCTACTCCCGTCTTTTATATTCCACCATTACCCCAAAATTCGGTGATCATAACTAAGAAGTTATGATCACCTTCAACTAAACTAGCTTGCCTTTCTTGAACGGACACAGCTTATGATTCATAAGCTGTCGTTAACGCAGGTTATCAAAGGTGGTGTCCCTGAATCGCTGATTCCTTCCTTCAGGTGTGTCCGCAGTACAATTTATCGTTACCGTCAAAACCGTAAACTACTTGAGACATCAAGAAATTTGGATTTCAACTAAGAAAACAGAGGTACCCTATTTTGAATTATTTTTGTGAGACTTTGTTTGACTCGATCTGTTTTTCCATTTTAGAAGAAAATAATTGAGTTTCAATGGAAGAATTATCTACTAGTCTTGACTCTCCGCATCCAGAATCTTTGAGCTTATCGTGTGAAGAGTCAGTTTATTGGTCGGATCCTGAACAGACGGAGCCTTTGTGTTTGGTGACAAGGAAAAATGATAATATCCCTTCAGATTTACCACAATCGTCAGCACGAAAATTTCGCACTGCAAACATGTGACCACTTCTTTAAAAGCCCTTCGGATAAGTTTTAAGTTCATTTGGTCCAGTGTTTATCCCTCATAATCTAATTGTTTGTTCCAGTAATTTACCACCGAATTATTTGCTTACTAACGTTACTAACCTTATGTTAAGCCAGTCATATGTTTTACAGTTCTGTGCGGCAATATGGATGTCAAGTACCTACGTTTAGTCGATTTACCCATTTTGCTCTTGGCTGTTCTTATTAGCCGAATTTCCCCTTACGTTAATACATTCATGATTCGTGTGATCAAGAGAAATAACATAGCGATGATAATCTTGTTTAGTTCTGAATTAACAGGGATCAATAAAAACGATTTAAAATTAGCCGCGCCATGAAAATATTGATAAATAAGAAGTGGATCGATTTTTGGTTTTTAATATTTTTACGAATCATAATTAAATTTCAAACATTACATATCGTTGTCTTATTCTTTAATAGAAAGTAATATTTATTTTGTAAATTTTAATTGCGGAAATATTTAATTCTTATCTATAACAGGATTCTTACAATTAAAAATAATCAGCTTTATTGATTGTGTGGCATGAAAAAGGGGAGGAGTTATAATCTTGATTCTTTCATCATTACAAAGCAAATCACGCCAGCGGCGCGAATTTTGGGGTAATGGTGGAATATAAAAGACGGGAGTAGAGGCTACTGAAATCAGTCGAGTTCGCCTTTTCGACACGTCAACAGGAGCACTAGTCCATCTGCCATTTACTGTGCCATCAAATTTCATCCTGTTTCCATGGGTATGAATTCTTCATTTATTTTGTTTTACAACTTTTACTTAATTTGAAATGTATTTTTTTCTTAACTTTCAGCAATGTTTTTTTAACTCTTTTAAACATAGTATAGTTTTTGATGTACTAAAATGATTGAAGTGATAACTTTAAAATAATTCTTTTGACACTTTGATTAACTTTACAATTTTTATCATTAGCTAACTTTGCCATTACGCTGCTGCTAGCTGTTGTCTCGATGCTGGCTGGATCTACTACGGGTGGACCGATGGGCTCATCTTCTGCAAGTAGCTATTACCAGACCACAACAACGAAAGAGTACTACACCACCAAGAAAGCTGAATACTACACGACGACTTACGCTGCTCCCAGCTACTACACTGAGGCCCCGAAGTACTACACTACTAAAGCGCCGGAGTACTACACCACGACGTATGCAGCTCCTACCTATTACACCGAGGCCCCGAAGTACTACACCACCAAGGCTCCCGAGTACTACACCACCAAGGCTCCCGAGTACTACACCACGGCTTCTTACTATACCACAAAGGCGCCTGAGTACTATACCACAAAGGCTCCGGAGTATTACACCACAAAGAAGATCGAGTACTACACAACAACCTACGGTGCCCCTAGCTACTACACCGAGGCTCCGAAGTATTACACCACTGAGGCTCCAAAGTATTACACCACGACGTATGCGGCCCCTAGTTATTACACCGAAGCCCCAAAGTACTACACCACCAAGGCCCCCGAGTACTACACTACCAAGAAAGCTGAGTACTACACAACACCGGAGACGTACTACACCACGACCTACGCAGCTCCTAGCTACCACACCGAAGCTCCTAAGTACTACACCACCAAGGCACCTGAATACTACACTGAGGCTCCAAAGTACTACTCGGCTCCAAGCTACAGCACCACAGCGGCTCCTTACTACACCACTGAAGCTGCTAAGTATTACGTAGCCCCAAGTTACTACTCCACTGCTGCTCCGTCTTACTATGTTGAGCCAACTTACTACACCGAGGGTCCGCAATATTACTCAGCTCCTAGCTACTACGAGACCGAAGCACCAAAGTACTACAAAACTGCTGCCCCAAGCTACTACACCGAAGCCTCTAAGTATTATGCTGCCCCGAGCTATTACCAGACTGAAGCGCCCGTTTATTATACTAAAGCTCCCGAGTACTACACCACTATCTCCTACTACACCACAAAAGCCGCCGAGTACTACACAACTGCCCCCTACTACACCACCAAGGCTCCAGAGTACTATTCTACAACCTACGCAGCCCCTAGCTACTACACAGAGGCCCCAAAGTACTACACCACCAAGGCACCCGAATACTACGTAGAGGCCCAGAAGTATTATTCGGCTCCAACCTATACCACTACAGCTGCTCCTTACTACACCACTGAAGCTGCCAAGTATTACATAGCTCGAACTTACTACGCCGCTGCTGCCCCATCCTACTATGATGAGCCAACTTACTACACCGAAGCACCTCAGTACTACGTTGCTCCCAGCTACTACACCGAGGCTCCTAAGTACTACACCACAAAGGCTCCAGAATACTACACTACTGCTGCTTACTACACCACCAAGGCACCCGAGTACTACACAACCCAGGCAACTTACTACACTACGACTTATGCAGCTCCTCCCTACTACACTGAGGCCCCAAAGTACTACACCACCAAAGCAGCTGAGTATTATACAACTGCCTCCTACTACACCACTAAGGCGCCAGAATACTACACCACCAAGAAAGCTGAATACTACACTACTCCAGCACCTTACTACAGCACTACGACCTACGCTGATCCCAGCTACTACACCGAGGCTCCCAAGTATTACACCACTGCTGCTTACTACACCAAGGTTCCCGAGTACTACACCACCAAGGCTCCCGAATATTACACAACCACTTCCTACTACAACACAAAGGCTCCTGAGTACTACACAACCAAGAAAACCGAGTACTACACTGAGGCTCCCAAATATTATTCTGCGCCAGCATACTAGATGTTGTTAATATTTCATGTAAAGAGAATCTATTTATTTATTATTCGTTTCGCTTTAAAAATCAGCGTATTGAAATGACTCAGCTCATTGCATTGTTCACTCAAATGTCATGTGTTGAATTAGTTTTTATTGGTGTTCAATGTTTACGGCATCTTGAGAAATTATTGGAATAGTTTAAAAGCACAATATAAAAGAAATAAAAACTTACGTTTTCTAATACTGTGTTGGAATCTCAATTAGAATTTTCTACTCAAGATTATATCCTCCATTCTTTCCTATAAAGTGTCCAGAACGATTTTGTTAGATTAAGTTAAGACTGAAAAGTTTTGATGTTGCAACTCGCGGAACAGCCTATAGGTTATAAACTTGTAATGTAACTCATCTACTGGAGTAACGTAATATAGCGCCAGAAAGATTTACACGCGCCGTTAGCAGGGGCACGCGTAAGTAAGATAGTGATATGATACGACCGATCAAACTGGCGCAGCAAGACGACGATGCAGTCCAATTCTTTATTTATGCGCCCTCCTTTTGTGCGGTAGTCGTTTTAAGAAAGAAATTTACTGCTTTTGTGACGTAATTTTTCTCAATTCAACATAAGACTTGCTTTGGCTTAGCAATGCCAGCTATTAAACGAAGCATTGCAACAAATTTAATTTATAAGATTTTTTATATAAAACATTAGCACGAAGACAATATTCCAGCAGTTACTTTCTCGTCGATTGTTATTGAAAAAGGTAAGTTTTGTTTTCTTTTATTATTCAAATTTCAATCTCAATACATGTAAACCTTCTTTTATAAATTTGAAAAAGACATTTGAACAGTATAATAAAACCAATTTTGGAAATGAGAATTGATTTAGCTTGGGGTTACCTCTTGGTTGCATTTATTGTCAGCTGTTCCGCTCTTCGGCAACTTGACAGAAATATGGGACATCCAGCGGAGGCGCCAGCCATTGCCAACTCCCGTCGGAACATGTCCAGAATATAGTTACAACTTACAATACAGTTTTCCTGTCTGACGCCTATTACTGTGGGTATGTATAGAGAAAATAAACTTTATAACAATTATTTTTCTTCATAATCAACATAACAAGTGAATTTTTTTAAATCTTAGATATTATCATCAATGCTCCGATGGTGTTCCGATTCGTAAGAAATGTCCTGACGGATTGTACTGGACTGTTGGCACCGACAGCTGTTTTTATCCAACGTGCTATTTCCCAAACCAATCCAATTCAAACTGTCGCAAGGACACACCCTATTAAACAAAAGATTCAAATAGTCTAGTCTGAGTTAGTGTCAAGCTGAACTTTGTTTTTTAATGACTTGAAAACATTTAGATAGAAATAGAATCTAGAAGTCTATTCCATATTTCAGCGGTAATTGATCTGTCAATCCCCGCCCAAAACTGTGTCTTTAATCATTAGATTTTTCTTGCTTATCTCACAAATACACATATACTTCAGCAATCTAACAAGCATACACATTTTTCCGCTTTCTGTATAATCCATAAATCTAATTAAAAATAACGCGTTGATCGTGTTAAGCCTGTGGCCATCTTACAAAATCTTATCGCATATACAATAAAACAATTTGACCAGATGATTCGACAAGCGAAACAGACCAGTTATTATGTCATTAGATTTAATTTCATAAAGTTCTCCACCGTAAGCCACAACGCCAGATGTAAATTTCCAATACATCAAAAGGTCAATGAGAACGAACCAACGGTGACGCCCACAGCCAATTACGTCACTTGCTGCCGCCGCCGAGTTGCTTCTCCAGTTGGCGGATCCTCTTACGCGTTACATCCAGCTGGAGATTCAGTCTTCGCAAATGCAAGCGACAGATGGCGTCGCGGCAACGATGCGATTTCAATCTGTCCTGCGTTTCGAAAACGGCGTCCCGGAATGTCAGCGACTTGCCCATGTTCTATCCAAAAAATAAATCAAAAGAATTCGCAATGAAGGATGAAGAAGAAAGTACGGGCTATATAATCCGGGCAACAACGATGGTGGACTCACAATCGAAATGAGAGATCAGCAAGCGCCGGTCGTCGGTGATGTGAGATGGGGGCGGATGGAGTGAAAGTAAATGTGCCCGAGACAGAGGAGGAGAAAGGCCAGTCCGATGCTCGAGAGGAGCAACAAGAAGGCGGACAGAAATTGCTCGGTTGACAGCGGCTCGGAAAACTGGCACTCCTCCTTGTATGGCTTACAGACGCCGGTTAACCAGAAGCGACGCAAACGATCGACTTCGCCTTTATTCAACGCGGTTAGATTCACTTCAACGTCAATGGACTATCCGCCGGGCGGATTAAGCTTTTTTCCAATTAATATATTTACCGTTTTCAATGTATTTCAGCAGCTTTTCGTTGAAAGGTGCCACATATTTGGAGCCGCGAGGGAAGGCGACACCGTAACCTGTCATGGCGTACTACTCCGCCCGAAAATGGAAATGCCCCAAAATTGGCCGACGTTTATAAAGATCTCTAGCATATATATATCTCTTTGACCTTTTCGAAACCTAATTGTGCGACTTACCCACGAGCCGACGGTTAACAGACGACCTCTTCGTCCTGGGCCACCAAATAGTCTAGCACTGCGCCGTCGTAAAGAAAAGCGTCCAATTCACTGCGCAAATTCGAATTGAGATGAGAAAACAAATTTTTGGAAACACTCCGTATTACACTATAATTTTCCATTTCTGTCAAGCCATTTATTCCTACCCAAACTGGATTTGTGGGTCAAACCAGAAAACGAGATTTCCACATTGAATTGATTTGTTTTGTTCCTTTTACGATTATTGCGTCAAAGGAAACTTAGCTAGCTGTTGTGTCCGAGTACCCATTGTCCATCACACAATGTGTCCTTTTCTTCAGACAACTATTTTATCTATCGAGTCAACATAACTTTCGACGGCAGTATTTTTTTCTCCACCCAGAATGCTCTTACAAAACTATATTATCTGTTATAGTATACTGTACAACGCAATTTTCTCCTAATAGAGTAATTGAAAGCCATTTTGATTTTTCCTTCCATTGTTGAAAATAACACTACCACCCCAAGGAGAACACAAATGGTTGCGATCAATAAAACCAAAAATGGAGTTTCGATCAAAGATCTATTTAGTATACATTTACCCTCGTTTGACAGCTTCGATTCCGGCTCGAATTTCATTGAGATTGCAGTTTCGCATGTGGTAGTGCATCTCCTTGTAGTGCCGGAGAATGGTCGCCTCCGTGTGAGTGTTGGACACGGTGCCAAAGCGGAACGGCGGCTCGTGACTCTTGTGGCTCATCAGCTGTCGGCGCGGACACACACACACAATAGGGGAGCCGATGCAGAAAAAAACCTCTCTCTGAAATTTCCATTCATAAATTCAAAAATACTAATACTCGCGGGTCTTCGACGCAACTCTGGTCGTAGAACTCTTCGCGAGTGATCATAAAGGCCGCCAGATTGGCAGTGTAAATGGCTAGAAACACGACGGCGAATGTGGCCCAGACGTTGGAAATGAATCTGCGTTCCAAGAGATAATAATCCAATATTTGCAAAGTCTTAAGCACACTGTATAAGTGTGTATATGTGGCGCATGCAAATCAGCTTTCAGGTCTCTTTTCAGACCTGAAATAATATAGAAATAATATAGGATTATTTTCTATTTATATGTCTATCAAACCTCGATGTGAACCCCTTCGGACAGTCGATGTTGACAGAAGCCTGGAAAAGGATGGCCCAGACGAGCCAGTAGGTCCGGAAAAGCGAGAAACGCTGATTGGTCGGAACGCATAACTGTGTATAATAGATGTATAGCCGTGTATAGCATCAGCATCACAAGAAATGTCAATATTTTCCAAAGGGTAAGAGAGTCTGACTATAGGCCTACAACGTATAGCGGTATATAATACACGTAACTTTATCCAGAACTAGACACTCACCTGCATGTTATATCCGGACGGAGAGAGCCACTTGAAGAGGAAGATGGCCAGGGCGGCTACTTGAAAGGCAACGACGACGACGAGAAGCCAAGATGCCGTATCGAACGGCTCTGTGTGGCCCAACCGAAAAACAACTCCGAACTATATAAACATAAAATAGGCCTATATACTTTGACATTTACTTTTGGTTGGCGACGATGCACACAGCAGTTATTGTGACCTTTTGGGTTACTGTAGCCTATATGTTATTATATTAGGCCTACCTAGAAATGCAGTTGGCGAAATGATGCCGGTCCTCTTGGCCACCAAAATAGCGATGCCCGTCTCCACGAAAGGAGTTGTGAAATAAGCGACGTGCTCCCGCTCGGCGTTGACTGTCAGAGATGTCATGACCATATCCACTCTGCGATTGGCCAGCGCTCCCATCAGCCCGTACCTCCTTCCATTCTGAGTTTTTGATTTATAGACACGAAGTTATTTTCGGGTTTATACTTCACTCTAAACACAGTGCGTGGTGTAATAGGAAATATCGACTGTACAGGCATCTATAGCATCGTCTACAGCGCTAGTTATTATACGTGTATATTATAAGCTAGACTCTCAGCAATCTAACCATTGAATGGAACTTGTATGTTACCACATGAGTGCCGAACTTTGGGTCGTCCACTCTGATGAGCTCGTAAGTAAACCCGAGATCGTCGCTGAACTTCTCAAGCAGATCGATGCAGAAGCCGGAACAACATTGCGTCACGTTTCGTGCTGGAAACATCCCCGGATCAGTTTCCCTGGAATTCACCATGAAATTTAGATGTTAGATAAGCGCATAACAGATAACGCCCGCCTTCGTTAACAGAAAACCCGACAAAGAAAATGACTCTCGGCCTATATCTCGTTTAGGCAAACTTTCTTTACAATTTGATATTTTGTCCGCCGAATAATATAAGCAGCATTGCTGGATTACGTCAAAGCCAGCAGCAACTTTGTCTAACGTCCGATCTGCCAGTCTGAACTTTTTTTTTAACTTAAACAAATCTAATAAGATCAGATTCTGTGAAGGGTTTATATGTTCTTTTCTGTTATCGCGGTTTTTTTTTTCGTCTTGAGACTTTTTCCGCCAAACATATGCATGTATACGTGATCCGCAAGATTCCAAGACAAAAGCATCTAATAAATGGTTTACGTGGATATCTTTCATTTCCTTTTCCCCGCTCGTGAATAGGAGGAAGAATTTTGGAAACTAGCAATTTACTCTGTATTATATTCAGGATATCTTTTTTAAATTATTATTCGTCTCTTTGAAGAGAAAAATCTATACGGAGAAGAGGCGGAAATAAAGAATATGAAAGCTGAGAAATCATACGGTACTATGGTTGAGGCATAATGCAACTTGTATTCTATGATACACACACCTTTTGAATACAATAATAGCTAGGTTTCTTTCCATTCGAATGTAATCGCTGAAACGTCTCCTGGCATTATTCTAGCGTCAGCTCTTATTATTATTTCCCTTGTTTACCTTTTCCGTTGAAAGAGAGAAATCGCCTACGCGCGTTCTGCCAGGCGAGTGAACTTATATAGGGCAGTCTCTGGTTAACGGCCTAACGGTTTTTGAAGTCAACATTGACCAGACAGTTGACAAAGTAAAGGGGACAAGAGTCTGACCCGTTCAGCGGAACATGGTTGCCAACGCAACAAGGTAGGCCTACTCCATGGCTGACAGGACAGCGACCGCTAACCGGAACAGGCGGCTCCTCCAAAAAGGCAACTTTCAAGTGGAACTTGTCAGGACCGTCTTCAGGTGGTACGTGACTATGACCGGGCCATACGATATCTTGGATATCGAGTCCATCCTTCTTCCACGAGTGCCAATGGCCAATCTTTCTTTTTTTTTTAACAATTAAACACCAAACAACAAAAAAGCAAATAATTAATGTCATAAATCTGATTAAGCAAAAAAGCCGACGGATTATAGGCCTACTTGTCTCCATATAGAAGTTCTCTACCAGATCCACCGCTATTACTCGGTTGTAAATTGACAATCGTCAGCTCGACCGAACTGCGGGTCCCGTCAGCGTCGAATTCCATCGACGGCCTGCCAGGATCGACATCAATCCGCACATTTTGAAGATATCTTTGAAAAAATGAATGAAAAAGGGGGAGAATATGGTTATCGAGAAAATACTACCCACGCTCCTGAATTCAAATAACACACCATCCTAAGGCTATGTAATAATAATAGCTACAGCCGGCCCCCTTTTTTTTATTCCATTGCGTTTTGCCGCTTGCTTTCCCGAAAGGAATTCCGCGCAATAACATAATACTATAGGCGAATCCCTGACTGGCACAGCAGGAAAGCAAAGAACTTTGCTCTTTCCCAAGTATTTTGTTTTTCCTTTTTTCTTATTTTCTCTCAATGGTCTAAAAAGTAAAACTGCCTTATGTCTGGCCGACCCCTAGCTCTCTGTATGCTGTGGTATTTTTAAATGCAATTTTATTTCAAGTTAAAGCATTGATGCTTCTATAACGGTTGAAAAACTTGCCCATCACAAAGGCTCAGAGATAATCTTATTGTGTGTATCGGGCTATCGGCCACTATCGGCCACAGTACTCGGCTTAGGACATATAAGGATCTATAGCGCACCTGATAACAAAAGTTAAAGTTGATTATTCGAGCACTCGTCCATTATTTCGGGAAATTTGACTCTTTCTTTTTCTATGGCCCGGTACAATAGTAATGAGCCTGCAGGCTCATACGACGACAACATGGCGCTGTTGTCGGAGCAACAGAAAAAAAAATACAGGGAATAATACGATCAACTTTCATTAGACTCCATTTTCGGTGTTTATGGCACTGAAAATTAAAAGCAACTATAAACTCGTATAGATATCTGAAATGAATTTTGCGCCGATAGCGAAAAATCTACAACGACGACAAGGACTCACTTGAAGAGCTGCTCGCCTTGAGCCCAACGAGATGACGTGGATGTCGAGTCTTCACTGGAAACCTTGGGGCTGAGCAGGGTCGATGCATTCGACTCGCGGTGAAAGCCCTCCACTGCATTGACAAAAACTTTGAGAACAGTTGATATGCTCTTGGTCAGCTGGTTGTCCGTCCTCTCGAAATGAACACCTGCACAAATCAAATGTATAGTGTCCCTAACTGTTCTCATTATGCACGCAGCCAGCCGGGGGGTAGACTCCGCAGAGATCCCTTATAAGGTCCCAATCCCGGATGATATTTTGAACGAAAGGAGAGATGACAATGAATGAAACAAAGGGAAACAAAATAAATTGGACGCTGCTGCTGCCGTCTTACTCTTACATAGCAAAGAACTCAAGGGCCGAGCGTACACGACGCCCAGCCAGCGAGTAGTAATATTGGATGTGTCAACAGCTATGCAGCTTCGACAAATGGTGAATGTCAAGTATGAATAGTTGCCAGTTGACTAAATTCCGAAATTATAGTCAATAATATGTGTCCGCTTCTCGATTCGCTTCCGGAAATCTCATTTTCTTACACGAGAAGAAGATGAGAAAGCAATTAAATTAGCTCCTAACTTGCATGATTACATTCGTCGCTTTCAGTCTAGTTGCACGTTTTCTGTACAGAGTGGAACCCAAAAGCGGTTTTCTGCCCAGACGTTAATTTATCTCCTCACGTTTGAATATTCTCTCCCCCCCTGTGTCGCTGCACATTGAGTTGTCGTCGTCGCACCGACAGCTTTAATTAATTCCCATCGCTTCTTCTTCCTTCATCCCCTCCCTTTTTTTTGGTAATTGATGAAAAGGTGAGCGATGCTGCTCGTGTAATACCGGGATCACCAAACGCAGACCGATTGCCCATTTAGAATTGCCTATTCACTCTTTGGCGGCCGCTGGGAGTCGTTTTGGCGGCCGGTACGCGTATATTCCGCCCCAGGCGTCTATTTTTGCAGCGCGTTCTAGACGGAAGACAAATGCGCATTCATAATTTTTAAATCGTCCCCGCTGGAAGCGAAAGTATCCATGAGGCAGGAATGATAGGAAGATTCCGAGTCTAAAATCATGAGCCTGGCTGTGGGTGTGTCTCCATATGATGCCGAGACACAAAAAAAGGGTGGATGGGAGGTTATATGATTCAAGGCGCTTATCATGGAGCTGCCAGCTGGAATGCACACTTCATTTCCTCGTTAGTCATTTCTTCTTTTTCAAAAGCTGATTTCATTGAGCTATAACCGTTGGCTCCTGTAATGGATCCTTAATGTTGATGCGACTCGACTCTTGACTCACTGCTGACAGCACACGGGAAAAAGAAAAACGAAAACGAATCTGTATTGATGAACATGTTGAGTGGTGGGTCCTCTACACGAATGCTGATGATCTCCTCGTAAATCTTGTTACATTCTTCGCAATTCTCCAACGTGAAGCGAAAGATGGGAATGGAACAGACAATCGCGCCGGAATGCTGGACACTCCGGCGAGCCTCTTTCTCTATTATCCAGCCGTAATAACCGGATCGAATAGAGAGACTGCTGTATATTATTATTCTGGTCATTCTTTACACTAGACTGAGTTTTTTTTTCTGAATTCCCATTCAAAGTCGGCATCTTTCGGCTCGTTTCAAGCTCAGCAAGCATTCCACGAAGGGCCGCTACGGCCGCCGCCAACCCCTCACAGCAGAGTAGTAATCGAAATATTTCTTTTACGATGCGAGAATGTCCTTATGTATTTCAGAACACCTTATTTATATACTACGCCCTTCGTGTCTGATTGTCTGTCCCTCCCAAGTATAACGGGGCGAATGTGCGGTTGCAAGGCTGTCCCCTTTATACGACTCCCGAAGGAGAGAGTTCGATCGCTCCTATAGACGACTACGTCACTCACCCACTCTCAAACTCGTCAGTCTAGATGGCCATCTCTTTTTGCTCACGCTTTTAGTTGGGGGGGGGGGGGGGGGACGAAAAATAAAATAAAAATAGGCTATATCGAGAAAAATGAGAAGGAGGATCGAATCCGGCAAAGTGTCGCCTCTCCCTTTTCTCGGTAATATTTACATATAAACACGAAATCCACCCTTTTGTGAATATACATCAAGTGCCACTCTTGATAGATTACCCGGAAAAGGGCTGACAGCAACGTGATAGCCGGTGATAGCAAGATGATGACACGTATGCTGATATATAGAGCGATGGTGATGATTTCGATACACATTTTTGTATTTGTATCGCTGTGATGACGCACACGTCGAAAGGGATCGCTGGCGATGGATGAGAAAAGGAAGTTAAACACGTCACGGATGGCATGGCGTCGATTCGAGACAAATTTTGATTGGAGTTTTTTGTCGGATCACCAGTGTTAGAAATCAAAAGTCCAGCTTCCGGATCTATAGCAGATCGTTCGTGTCCCAAAGGATCAACTTTCTCCTCCCATAAAGGCCTATACAGGAACTAGCCAAACGTATTGATTGGTTAGCTGCACTAGTGTACGACAAATGGACATACGAATGCTGGCCGAGAGTGTCTTTTATTTTTGCTTTGTGAAAAAAGAAAAAGGAAAGAAATATATAAAAGCAATGGAAAATATAAGCAGTCGAGCTTAAAAAAGAAACGCTCGGTTCGTTCAGCTGGAACGAATCCGACTCTGCGAGATATCGTCGGTTGTTTCTTTGTCTTTTTGTTTGGTTTGCCTCTTTTCCATCTGATGAGAAATGACTCGGCGGGATAACTGGGCCTACAGGGAACAATTGGTAGGATAGTGCCGTCGACCGGTGTACCGTTCATTGGTCCATTTTCATATACTTTAAAGTGGGTTGCGGTAACCGTAATTCGATTGATACATCCAAACCTCCGGCCTCCCCCTCCGGCGAAAGCTTTGGTTGGTCGCAGTCGCATGTTTTGTGATGCAGGATTGTATAGTATACCCCAGACGTGACAAAAGTCAGCATTAAAAAAAATCGCATAATAAAACAACAAAGTATCAGCGAATCAGCGTCCTTTTTTGGGGGGGATGAAAGGATCAGTCAGGATTCACCAAGCTTGTGATTATCATTTTAAGACACGAACTCAAATGGAAGAAGTTTTATTAGGAATTCTTTTTTTTCTTTGCCAACTCTCATGTTAAACTTTGAGTTTTCGCGGGGTTGGCGGATGCTTCGGTGGCGAAGAACTAATTTTTTTCTTATAAGCTTTCGGTTGCTTTTCATCGTTAACTTTCAGCATCTTGATGAAAACACCTTTCCGGGAGAAAAGCGGGAACGCCTTGTGTGACTGGATCCTTTCACACCGTTGATTGATTTTTGCACTGCCGCTTTCATCATTTGAGACGTTTTCATTAGAAAATGTCGGTAAAGCTTTTTATACGTTTACAGGCTGAAAAAACAAAATTTTGTTGGAGTTGTTTTCTTTTTCACATGTAAGAATCAATACTGCCAGCAGCTGGAATGTGTTAGTACGGTGCGCAACTTTGCCTTTAGGGAGTTAAATATAAAAGGCTTGCGGTGTTGTTGATTTACACGTCGTATTTACAGCCATCAACCGTTTTTATTACACCGTGGTGGGTGTATCAAGAACAAAGGGGATACAGATCTCCCATTCGCACTCAATAATAGACTTAAAAAAAAACAGTCCACCAAGTTCTCAATTATGTAACCAGTTTTCTCTTTAAGAAAAAAAAAAAAAATAGGAAACACCGTCTGCGCTATTAGCTTTCTTCATTATTGCAGCATCCTTATTTCCTGTTTGTTTCCTTTCATCTTTGGCAGCACCACGTTCGTTATTAGTTTGTTACCTCCTTTTTTGACCAGTCTATCTAGGTGTTTGAGGATACATGTACCGGTAACGATTTGATCCTATCTTGTCCAATTACTTTCCCATGTGTACACATACTTATAAACCGTGTAGAGTGCGTGTCATTGACACGACAATCTAACAAGACATGAATGTGTTTGTCGCAGTGTTTGCGCCCACACACACACGGGGCGACGACAAAGTAGTAGCGCATCTCTCGGCCTATGTATAAATGAGTCTAAGACGATGTTTTCTGTGAGCGCGCGCGTCTAGCGCATTGATGAATTCGGTCCCTGGTGAGAAATTCGTTCCCCCACTTGTGCATGGTGTCTCGAGATCGCCTGCACTTTATAGTTACTTTGCCCAGCACTTCTCCTCTTTTCTTTTTCCTCCCTGTTTGCAAGGATGCGATGCGGAAAATTGATTGAACCACTGCGCTGTTCTTATACACACAGTCGAGCTTTCCCTCCTCCCTGTACACTTCTTTTTTTGCTGTTGGGGGATTCCACATTATCCAGCGTGTATTTTTTTACTGTTCCCATTCATCTTTGAGCAACAGCAAACTCATTATTATGTACGTGTAAACCGTGGCGGGTCTTGACATTCGGCTTCTTCGTAATTGACGGAATAAATGAGACGGCCCATGTATATACTAGATCTTTTTTCCTCCCCTTCTTTTCTGGGTTTGACGAATTTAGATGCGCGCTGGTGGGTTGGTTGGTTCAAAGATATTCCTTACCTGTGGGACTCGGGTTCACATTGAGCATGTCCGTGTGGATATCAGATACTTGGAATCGGTACGAATTGATGAAGCTGAGATCTTGTTTCCCCAAACTGTTCATTGCTGCCTGGACGGCTTTGCTGTACTCCCGGACTGTTCAAGAATTCGAAGTCGAAAGGCTTCTGACCATTAGACCACCGTTGATTTGATGGCCAAGGGGGAAACATGGCGGCGTATGGTATGGCCCAGGTATACCCCTCTTTCACTCACCCCTCTCCCAGGGATGCGCGCAGTCCCCTCCGCTCGACCCCCCTTTAGGTCGGCTTGGGCAGCGCGTCAGCTCCGTAAAACTCTAAACTTTGAACGCGTTTTACGGGCACTCCCGCTCATTTGCACACCCTATATTAAAAATGATCAGCGCAAAAAGATCGCTATGTTAATCGTTTTTCGATAGCCGAAAACTTGTCTTGCTAGGGAACAGCCTGTTTTGTTAATAATGCTTTGACTTAGCAATAAAACCCATAAATAATGCACATCAATGGATTAGCCTTGAAATTCTGCGTCGATTGATCTATAGACATTATGAAAAACGAAAAATGTGTTTTTTTTTTTAATTTGTTGTCCCAATACGCTGTTCCAAAATTCACAGTTTTCTTCCCTTTCCTGGTAACGAAATATTTCGAAAAATACTCAAAGTATCGAGATAACCTTATGTCTTATTGTAGAACGCTTTATTTTCTATCTTTTGGTATAATTATTGGCAGTGGCCTAGAGTGGCACGGAATCTCCAATCTAATCAAACTTAACGCCATTCGATAGAGCTCGTTAAGCCGATTCGAATGGTGTATGGGAAAGTTTGTGCAAATGAACGCATCCCTGAGTAAATCGACTTTAAAGTTTTTGATTTACCGGGCTTCCGTAGCGTCCTTGGCCGCCCCTTTGCGCACCCCTGAGCCCACCCCTCGTCCCTTGAGGGATCACCCCTATTTTATTTCGCCGTACCTGAGTGCCTTTTTTTCGAAAAATTTTTGCCAGCCACCGGACCCGAACTCGGCACATGCTTGCTCAACATGTACCACCAGTCGGATACTATAACCACTACACCATATGTGTAGTGGTTATTCGTCCTCTTTGTCCCAATTCTTATTATCGTTGGCCGTGTCCCATATAGTTTTTTTTTTTACCTTATATCAATTAACGGTGTGAATATCTGCCATAAGATACCGTGTAAACAATGGTGGTTGCAACCGATAGATTTATTACATGGGGGGTTATGCTATATGTATTCACTCGAATATGGTTGGTCGAAATACATTGATATGTGTTGATATGGTGTAAGATTTAACAATTGAATGCAATAAAAAGATTGTGAGATGACTTTGAGAGCATGGACAGAGGTGAACGTTATGGTGATGGCTGAGTAGAAGGATGGTCTTTGTCCATTTCGCGGTTACCACGGATATGGCGGGAGATAATGTCTATTGAACCCTGGATGGCCATGAGTCGGCACTTCCTCCGTAGGCTTATCCACGCGGAGGGCTGGATTGTAATGGTGGTGGTGACTGCATCATTGAACGGAAGCCAGGAACCAAGTGCTCCGATGACGAAAGAGAGCGTGAGTCCAAGACAACTGTATTTCTCTTCCTTATTGGCAAATCCAGCGTAGAGCGATTCAGGAGCGTCGAAGGTGATGGTGAGGTTGATGATGATGTTCGGAGTAGTAACGACTTTGTCTGGCCTGAGTGCGCAGTTCTCAAAAACTCTGTTGACGTGGGACGTGTGACCAGATCTGGTGATGGTCTTGACTATTTCGGCCAGTACCAAGTCATGACGGCGGCCGATAACTGGCAGGTTGTTGTGGCAGTGGCTGGTAACGTGGGAAGTGGACTCCAGAACTTCCTTGCATCTGCGGCATTTTGTTTTGGGAGCGGCCAGGCCAATTGTGCCGAAAAGCGGTAGAATGCCAAGACGGCTCTTGTGGAGGAGGCTTCATTCGCCAAAGGAGAGGTTGGTGTTGCACGAAGTTAGCCGGGAGATGTCATGGAGTTTCCCAGTGTGAATCCTCTCGCCACACGGCCCTGGTGATGGGCGTTGGTGTGAGAACCGGTCTTAGGCTTCCTGATAACGGTGCGGAGGCCCCTGACGGCTTTGGCAGAAACACAGGAGATGTCATCAGCAATCACGTTTGAATGCGATTCATCACTGGATACATCGATCCTTGCTTCCAGTCGGCATGCCACTTTTCTAGTCCGCGACCAAAAAATACTGAAATACCCCCCCAAAATTTCCCCACTAGCACAAGTCTTCCATAAAACGTTCATAGAACGTCCGGCAATCCAAACTAGGTCCGTCCATTTTCCGGCAGCTGCGGACATCCTTCTGACGGTCGATTATGATCTGATCATCTTCTGCTTTTTGTTTCCTAGCTGGAATATCCATCGGATAATCAGTTTAATACCGTTCATTTAAAGACAAAAACTGACGTACAGTGGACATCCACGCGACACACCTTGCCAGAAACACGAATCAGTTGATCGAAATAACAATTGTAAGCCTATCAAAATGTAAATTTCTATAGTTTTTATTTAGTTTTAAGAGAATATAAACAATTGAATAATTGATTTAAGTAAAAAAATATTATAAAATTTTAGTTATTTTATATTGTTCTGTTCTTTCCGGTTCTTTCATAATATTCCATAAGCATTATGGAGTCGTACGAAAATTTTATTCTGATTAGTGTGTAGGATTTGTAAAATTAATACATAAAATTGTAATTGTTATATCAAGTTAAATGGTATAGTAATAAAAGTGTTTGGTTAGTATGCGTGAAGGCCAAGGATCAGCCCTCGTAGAGGGAAATTCTTTTTTTCCAATTATTTTATTTCTTTGTTTGACATCCATTTGACGTTCATTTTCGGACACCAAATCGATTACCAATTTGGACGTTCAAAACAATGAAAATGACGTCCGGCTTGGATGTCCAGCTCAAACAAAGCGGACGACTTTGAAACGTCCTATTGACGTACGTATGCTAGTAGGGTTGTAGCCAAAATACTGAGACCTTTAATATGCTAGAAATGATGAAACTATGTATCCTGTTTATCGGTTGCAAACCTATTTCATATTCATATTAATGCCCAAATTTTCGTAGAAAAAATGATATACTTCAGTGTTAGAGTATTTACACAAATTTTATATATATATTCCTTCATAACGAAACATGTGCTGTAAGATCACCGATTTTTGAAACTTGCATTTCCAGCAGCTTCTATATTTTTTATCGTGTGTTCATATTTTACTCCTAGATGTCATAGCGCATTGTCCCTATTTAACGTCTGTTTCCCTATTTAACGCTAGAGGGCTTACTTAGAGAAATGGGGCCCATTAAGGCAATAAGTCAGTTGTCGTCTACCACTTCCTTGGGGTAAACCGAGCCAGGAGGGTTTGTTCTACAGTCCTATCCCAATCATGTACTACTACAATCATATAGACCACAAATACGATCAAAGTCGATCTATTTTTTCTGTATGTTAAATTCAAGATAAATAAATTTAAATTAAAATAATTGATGAAGCTTCCCATGAAGTGGAATCTACATTTCCGCTGTCCGCTTGTCTCTTCTATGTGATTCGAGAAATATTGTATCATTATTACAGAAAGGTAAACATGGCAAACAAAAATTAATAAATAGACAAACATACCTGTGCTTCAGCAAGATACAATTTTACTTCTTTTTCATACTCACCGTATTTTTTTTGAATATGTAATGAATATTGTGGCGGAAATAAAAACATATCGTTGCAATATTGAAAATAAATCATTTTGTTGATTTTCTGGTAATAACGTTCTCCAATTATTTTTGAAATTTTTGCTACTTCGAATTGCGAATCGTATTTATTGGACAACTCCTGTTCTAAATTTTTCAATTGATTAAACAAAGAAAAGATTACGATTGTAAAAAAAGTGGTGATATTTCATAAATTTAAAATATAAAAATTGCACACAACAATCGCAATGTACTGAAGCATTAAGCGTGTAAAAAAATTTTCGGTTTAGGAAACAGGAAAAGCATCGTCACATCTTTTTTTTTTTAAATTCAAGTCCACTCGAAATCGCATTGAAAGTGGCCATAATAGAAAAGAGAAGATGAAAATAGAGATGCAAATGTTGAAAAGGAAGTATGCGATACCGGGATTGGGCGGCACTTGGAACAGTGAATGGCTCATCCGGGTTAGGTTATCAAACGTAAACAAGGCTACAAACAAAGAATAACCTTGTCCGTTTTGTCAATATGCTACAAAAGCCCTTTACAGCGTACTACATGAGTACTACTGGTAGAAAAGGGAAAATTTTGTGGTCTGTCCTTTCACTGCGATACGTTAGTTATGGTTACAATCGAGGAAAAATAAAAACAAACTCCAAATTATCGCAGTATTTACCAATATAAAGTACTATATTGTAGATATCCAATGCAATTATAAGCAAAGTCCAACAAAAAAAATCAATTTTCTTTCTTTTGGTTGAATCTCTTTCTTTTACAACGAATTTACCATTTTTAAATAAAATTCTTCTTTTTTGTATTTAACTTCTCTTGACATCCTTGCTTGCTGATGGTCCAAGTCCTTTTTCTAAACTTGACACCTCATTCCCATATACCCTGTTTGGAAAAAAAAGATACCAGTTTATAGACCAATACAATTCATTAGCGATTAAATAGATCTATTTGTTACCTTACGCCTTCATCTTCCTCATTTTTTACGGTGATATTGGGGATATTCAACTGGCGGAAAATATAGAGATTCTTGTTCATTGGGAGATTCAATGGCAGAAGAACGGTGGGTAATTTCATCATATGGAAGAGCTGAACGCTGACATTATTGACAAAATTGTGCCCACGGTGTTTAATCTCTATTAAAGACCAGACATTGAAAATTTAATTAATAACATCGCGTAAGTCATCAATATTTACGTAAAATTTATTTATTAAAAAGGATTTAAATTTATACTTTGGCCGCAACAAATCGGCAAAGTTCATGAATTTTCGGGATTTTCAACACTTCATCTTCATCTTTCACCCTCCAAGTCTTGTTTTTCCAAAAATGTTTTACCACACATTATGGCGTGTGCTACCAGCAAGGTACTTTACAAATTTAGACACCCCAATGTAAACATTGGGTGGTAAAATTGGATGAATGTTCCCTTTCACCTTTATTGGATTTAACATTTCATATTCCGTCTGTCCAGGTGATCAAGAATCTGCAGGAAATGGATTGGTTTACCTGCACTCAATTTCCATTATTGAAGCGTCCTTTAATACGTCAGATTCAAATTCAATAGGAGTTGATTGTTTTCTAAGGAAGTTTGAAGGCATTCATTGCACAGGGCTAAGAGGGAATGGGGGATATTCTTTAACGGGGTGTTTTTTTCCAATGGACGAATATTAACACTAATTATTTAGTTACTAGTTGAAAGCCGACGGTCGATGTCACGGACCAGCCACAGAGAGTCTGGAGTAAAATTTGGAGTCACTAAAAATGGAAAGAAATGTGAAACGCTTTAAATAAATCAAGCAGTTCATCAATAATTATGTAAAATAATTTCAAAGATCCAGTACCTATCGGATCAAAGAGTGAGTTGAACGATGCTTCGAATATATATCCGTCTGGTATGCGATCAACAAATGCTCTTTGTCTTTCAATCTTCTCATTTCCGCTTGGATTTGATGAAAAGAACAGCCCCAATGTTGCACCTCAGGAAAGACTTGTGCAACAGCCTTCCAAAGCGCTTTTTCGTGATCTGAAGTAAACTGTTTAATAGCAGATGCATGTAATTTTGATTTGATAAGTTCTAAAACTGTCAAATAGTCAGCCTCCTTTCTTCTAGTCATGGCAACATGTAAAAGAGGGACTGACTTGCTTTCCCCACCCTCCCCCAAAATAGTACCATGAATTGACCATAACTGTTTAAAGGGAAGAGCTATAATGTCAAAAGTCCCATCCTCCATCCAAAGCTTAATATTTGCAAGATGTCTAAGTTGAAGTGGAGTAGCAAAAAGTAAATGTCGCCATAAAACCCCATCAAGTAATACTTCTACGGCAACCAAGTAAAAATATGGCGGAAAGCCTGACAAATCAATAGTAAATAATGGATTATCCTTAGCTGGAGCTGGTGGTCTGACGCTTTCCCGGCATCGGTTGACATGACGTACGCAGTTCAGAAGATTCGGGAGACTATCCGCGGGAACAGAACCTTTATAATAAGAAAGAAAAAATTATAAAAAGTTAAATCTTGTATAAAAATCTTCAGTTAACTTGAAGTTTAAGGATCCTTTCCTCACATATTTTTTTTGCAGGTTTAACTTGTGAACCAGTCCTTCCTTCTTGGCTTCGTTTCGGACATCAATCACTTCAGCGGTCATGATATTTGGTGGATGGTTGTATGGATTTTCTTCTGCATGGGCAAGAAGGTGAAATCACTCGGTTCTGCTGGCTCATATCTCTTTAATTGCATAACCTTGATATGGAAGTTGGAAATAAAAAATTATTACATTTTCTAAAATGGTCAAGTTTAATGAATAAAATACCTTTGCAAGACAACCTATCTTCTTTGACCACGACGTTCATCTCCAGGTTAAAGATTTCGGTTCTTTGCTGTACCTAAAACCAAGCCCGTCAAAAAGAATATCACTTTTTTTTGTTAGAACATTTGTCACGAATGGTGTATTTGAGTTCTCATAGAGGGGAGTCCTATTGATGGAAACCTCTACAGCATCATATGTTGGTAGATCTATTTGTGGCGAAACAGTTGGAGAATGATGTCATTCAATTGCTGCTCCGCCTGGAGAAAAAACAGCAACAACACCATCAACGTGCTTGAATTACAATTTGGATTGAACAAAATAATTTCACTATAACCGGGCGAAAAAACATTGAATTTGGGTGGGGGGATAAGCAAAGATACATCATTTTAAATTTCGTTATAAGAAGGATATAGAAGGTGGTGGCAGCGTAATATCCAACTCGAACCCTAAATCAAAAGCTAAATGGCTTGGTGACAACGGGGGAGGTGGTGGGGGGAGGGGAAGAAATATCATCAGAATCTGTCAAAAAACCATTCTTACAGGTATGAATAGCCAGAGAAAGATTAAGAAAAACAATTACTGCATTAATTGGCATCACGGCTTCTGAAAAAGAATCATTAGTTACATTTGTCGATATTTTTTTCCACGATGAAAGATCATCCATGTATTCCTGTAAATTAAAATCAAAATTAGTAGCAGGAACGGGAGATTCCTCAGTACTCACCTGTTAATCATTAATATAGTTAGTTACATCAACAGCTAAATTAGAAAAATCATTAAACACAGAAGTCGAATGTGACGTTTTCAAAAAAGAATCGTTGAAAGCATTGAAAGACGGAACATCGTAAACAAGAGTAGGAAAACCATGAAAATGAGAAGCAGCAGAAGAACTTTTGATTAAATGTGAAAAAGAACCGCCCGTTTGTGGAACTGGAATACAATCGAAGCACACGAAAGCAGCCTTCAACAAAATAGAATTTTCCTTCCAGTCCTCTGTAGAAATTCCACTACGCAAAACACAGTGGAATCTATTCTTAAAAGAACAACATTCCACTTTTTGCTAATTGACACGGATTTCTAAGCGACACTTGAAGCAAGTAAGTAGTGAAGCCTTTGCAAAAACTGTAAGAAATTAGCGATTATGAGAGAGAGAGTATAGAACTTGGCAGTTGAACTGTCAGAAATCGAATGACTTGCTGCAGGAAAGGAACATAATGTATAGTTCCTCCTTCCAACAGGATTCGCTCTTCTGACCGGACTCGCTCTTCCTCCTACAATGGAGGACACACCAAAGTATTCCACCTTGTGTATACTTCCAGTTGTAAAATGTGTCGCATGTAACGTTGTCGTAATCCTCTAATGTGGTCATCAGTGGCTGCGAGTGTTGCCAAGGTCGCAACGAAAATCAAGAAGGAAGACCACGCCCTCGACCTAGGCTTATTCAAACTATATAAACAGAACAATTTCACTGCACACCAAACACTTTTCGTACATCATTTAACTGACATGGACTATCTAAGCTGCAGTAGCAAATTCAAACCCAGAGAGCAGAAGTTGCAGTGCATAACATGAAAAAATGGCAGCACCGACGCTGCGTTACTTGTAAGTTTTCTGCATTTATTTTTTTTCTCCTTCTTTAAATGTGTTAAATTGTTTGTTAAATTGTGTGGAATTGTGTTAAATATGTATTACCTTTATAGGGAAGGATACAGCAGACTAGAGACGCATCAAGCAATGCAACATTTTCAAGTGTGCCAATTGCACTTTGCAAAATATTGAAAATGTGCTTCCTTCAGAGGCTGGTGCCACAAATTTCATCCCCTCTGAAAAAACCGTTGGTAGAGAAGAGACCGTTGGAGAAAGTCAATTCTTCTCCTTCTCTTCGGCCATCAATCTTGTTTCCTCAGTCTACGCCATTAATTTTCGTCCCTCCAGAAATGATATTACCTATTTCATCACCCATTGTTGTCCCCCCTCGCATGATTTCTCCTTTTTCTTCGCCATTTTTTTTTGTTTTTCACCATCAGAAAAGCAATGTTTTCCGTATTCAGAAACTGGAGAAGAAAGATAGATAATTATATTTGACTCTATTTTGTTGATAACATGATAAACAATTTGTTTGTATAGGTCAAACATGGATCCAAGATCTTCTCAAACAGTTGACGATCTGCAGATTGAGCCATCAGGTTCTTCGTCTTCGGAAACTGGAGAAGAAAGGTAGATCATTTTTTTTACTATATTTTGTTGATAACATGATAAACCAATATTTTTTTGTAAAGGTCAAACATGGATTCTGAACCTGCTGCTTACCAGCTGTTGTCAAACAAATTTCAGATTGTTGAGGGTGGCTCTACCAAGAAATCAAATATTTTGATAGATGGGTCGGGGTTAAACTTCAGTTACGGAGTTAAACGAAAAAATCAAGCAGGTGTCACTTGGCGATGTAATTTTCGTGAGCTTAAGGGGGAAGAAAGTATGCACTGCGTCTGTAAAATTAGTAAATGGACGATTTACCGAAGGGCCAGCTGCGCATTGCCATTAGGATGATTGCAATATTGATGATGTATCCCATAAGTGTTTTAATGTCTAAATTACACTGTGTGTTTAACCTCGACTTATACTCTGACTAATATTTAAAATTCCAGTTGTTAAAACCAGTGTTGCCAATTAATTTTTGGCGTTCTCCCCTCCCTTTCATAGACACCATTGAACTTTCTCCTCTTCTGTGGTCTGGAAAACCCTTTTATGTTACCAATGTGCACTGAAAAAAAGCAATGACAAGTACTCTTCACTTCCAGGAGAGGTGTCATTTAGAAACTTCCACAGTAAAGCTGACAAGCCACAGAGAATTTGAATAGCAAAAAGTAGGACAAAAAGAGAATGTACTTAAACTAGGTTTTTATTCATTTATTTTGATGGGTATTTTAAATGGAAGATTTTGTTCATAGATCGTGTACTTCGATTGATTGGTAACATTTCCATGTATGTTAAATGTTACTTAAAGTATCTTTATAAATTATTCCATTGCAATTTTTATTACTTTGTTTACTTCTGGGATGCCAAATCAGACAAGTTGTATGTTTGGCTGTGGTAAGTGGGAACAGATAGAATGTTCGCGTAAAAGATAATCCCCCTCTCCAAAAGTGAATTTTGTTGCACATTCATTATATGTTTTCAATAAGTAGGATAGAAGAATGGCTGAAAAGAATATATTTTTGTGGAAAACATTTGACGAAATATAGCAGAGTATGCAGTTAACATTTGGTTTCAGGTAACTTGTGATATTTTAAGTACCCATTGATATGATTAGTAACAGCCATATTTTTTTTATTATTTCCCCTTAAAGGTAAACTACTATTTACATGTTTTTAACTAAAGATGTGGACTGGAGACCAACACGTAACCTTGTTAAACATTTAATTAGAATGGCCATAATTGCAACAAGAAAAAATTGCTCTCTAAGAAGTAAGAAAAAGGTAATTTACTACGATGAGAGAAGAGGGTAAATTATTTATGAAAATTATTTCAGTTGTGGTATGACTTAACATATTTAATCATATTTTGCAATGTGTATAATATATGTCAGTATGTGTAGAACTGAATTAACTGAGTTTCCTGTGCTTATTCCGTCCATCATGTTACTCCATAATTTACTTTTATACTGGCTGGTTGTTTGGACTTTAATTTTGTCTATCTTGTGAACACTTGAAGTTATCAAAAAATGATTCCATCAAAGGATTCAGTTTTACCAGTGAAGTAAAACTGTTACTTCACTGAGTGTGAAACTTCAGGTGTTACTGTTCAAACTGTTCAGGTCAAACAGGTCGGTCAAAGGGAGCTGCACTTTTTTGTTCAGGGATGTAATCATTATACGTTGATTTTTCTATTTTCAATGTAGCACGAGGATTTGACTCCAATTTAGGAGTTAAGAGTTTTCCTGTGGTTATTGATTTATTTCGACACCATACAACAATGGTCCAACATTTGAACAACTAAAGTCATAAAGCATAATCTAAATGAAAACACTAAAAATTAATAATTAACATTAACGATGTACCCATTTGGAAAATAACTACAATTTATTCTTTTCAGCCATTTTTGTAATTTACATTTTGAAACCCCAAAAAACAGATCAAATAACAGCTCAAATAAACAACAAACAGATCAAATAACAGCAACAAAATTATATCTCAACAAAATTAAAACATATCATTTACAAACATATTTTAAATATCTGTTACCACAGCCAAACACAAGACATGTCAGATTTGAAATTCTAGAATCAAAACAACCAAATTAAAGTTAAAATAAAACAATGAATAGATACTAAAAGTAACATTTACCATACATGAAAATGTTGCCAATTAATCGATGAATTCGATCAATGAAACATACTTAAATTGAGAGTAAAAAAATTATAAAAAATAGAGGGACCAAGATTTTAAATGGGAATTAACATGGGAGAAAATGGTTAGAACACAAGATATCCGATTTCTGCGATGGCCGGATTGAAAAATCCAGACTTAACGCATTGTGAAAAAGGTTAATTCATTGGAAATTTTATTTTTGAAATTTTTCCAAGGCTATTTTTTTGTCAAAGAGTGATTGAGTCCAGTGATAGCCATTTTTCCAAGGCTATTTTTTTGTCAAAGAGTGATTGAGTCCAGTGATAGCCACATCCGCGTATAGTCACCGAAGGAAGTTTTGCACGTACTGTCTTCCAAACTGCTTTCTCGAAGTCTGCAACAAATTCAATAGCTTCCGGATGTCCGATCAACTGAAGATCAAACACGGCACTGTAATCTTCAGCCGTTCTGCGTGACATAATGACATACAACAAAGAAACCTGCTTCTTAAAGCCTTTCTTTTCAATGAAACCATGAATACTAAACAGCTGTACAAAAGGGAAAGGTGTACATTTAAAAGTCCCGTCAGCAAACCACTTTTTCAAAGTTTTCAGGAGTTTCAATTGCTTATCGGTTGCGAAGATCAAATGACGTGCCAACGTGTTTCTTGTGTTAACTTTTATGTCTCCTCTCAAAAATTGTTTCGGTATTGCTTGGACCTATCTCTTCATGTCGAAATGCAGATCTGCTGGATTAGCTGGTCTTGTGGCTTCTTTGATCTTGTAGAGCGCTCTATTTAAATTCGACAATTTGGGCAGTTCAGCTTCTTCGTCGTCCAGAAACTCTTCAAGTAGTGCAGGTTCAGACACTTTCCGGGGCACTGCGTGTCGGTTTTTCCGTATCTCCTCCTTACATTTTGAGTAGACTCTAGCCTGTACGTGCACGTCTTTTTTCTTTTGGCAAGTGTGTTTTATAGTTTCTCGATAAACCCCATTCTCTTCTTTAACAATGCCTGGACAGTTTTCTTTCTCCCAACGGACTGTACATCTCCATGTAATTTTCTTTCCATCAAGGGATTTCCGTTTGATTCCATATTTATGACCCTTGCTATCAAAAAGAGCTTTGCTGTTCCTTAAAAAAAGCATAATATTAGTACATTCGATTATCATAAAGTAATATAGTACGACTCTTACTTTCTTAACGCTTTTTCCAAAACAATCCATTTTGGCGGCGGAGACAGCGGGTCAATATCCATATCCTCCCAGTCCTCATCATCGGAAGCTGCTTGGATCATTCCATTGAATTGATAAGAATCCTCTCGGACTGGGACCGGTTCTTCAAAGCGGCTACTGAGTTCGGCTGAAAAGACCGCATTTTCTCGGACCGGTTCTTCAAAGTGACTACTGAATTCGGCTGAAAAGACCGCGTTTTCGCTGACTGTTTCTTCAAAGCGGCGCTTGGAAGGAGCTTCATTTCTGCTGCTGTCGGAATCAGAAGTTATACGAGGTGGTGGTACTTTCCCCCTTCTGAATTGAAATGAATCCTGCTCGATTGATGAGACTACATCATACTGAATCGAAAATGCCATAGAGAGCTGTTCTTCATTTTCCTCTTCAATTGGTGATGGGCTAGAAGGAGGTTGTAACTCGATTGTCTTAAATGCCGAATCAGCATTAGGAGTACTTGACAGCTGAATGGTGGTCCTCTGGACCAAAGCACTGGAAGCATCACGACTTGTCTGTTAAAATGATAATAAAAATTTTTTCATATTGAAGATTGTCATAGGTATAATGTTCAATACCGTACCACAATAGCTAATGTTGTCTGTAAAGTATTAGGCCTGGCAGTGGAAGCATGGGAAGGCAGTGAAGCAGTAATGTCTGTTGTAGTAAGTGCAGTACTAGAAGGATGCGAAGCAGTAATTCTTGTTGTAATTTGACCAATAGAAGCTTGTCGAGTCTGTTAAAAAGATGTAATTAAAAATAACGATCAACATAAAATCATGAAAGTATATATCTTATTGGGTGTGAAATACCATAGCTAAAGAAGGCTGCAAAGCAGTAATTTTTGTAGTAATGTGACCAGATCTGGAAGTCTGCGAAGCAGAAATTCTTGTAGTAATGAGACCAGAAGTGGATGGCTGCGAGCCAGAAATCCTTGTTGTAATGGGACCAGAGCTGGAAGTCTGCGAAGCAGAAATTCTTGTAGTAATGAGACCAGAAGTGGATGGCTGCGAGCCAGAAATCCTTGTTGTAATGGGGCCAGAGGTGGAAGGCTGTGAAGCAGAATCTCTTGTCTGAATGTGACCAGAGCTGGAAGGCTTCGAAGAAGAATTTCTTGTATGCATGTGACCAGAGCTGGAAGACTGCGAAGAAGAATTTCTTGTATGACTATCACCAGGCTGTGAACAGAAATGTTTGTTGTAAATGTGTACGAAATAAAAACTGATTTCATGTAAAAAGTATAATACCGTATTAGAACTGCAGTTTACGCACTTAAATTCAAATGATTCACCATACTTTTTCATTCTCACATAATCGGTTGATGTTATACCTAACAACACATTTTTTATAATCGAATTGAACAGAATATAACACCAAATTAAAGTTACCTTTTCCAGGCAAACATGAACGATGTACATGGCCAAAGCATTCAACACACTTAATTATTTGTGGGGTACGTCCACTAAATGCAATATTACAAGTCACACATGACATCTTTACGATAGGTTGCCGACATGTGCTATGGGTGAAAATTTGTCTGCTAAAAAGTAACTGGCAGCGCCACGGTGTCTGTCACTCACTTTTGTCAGCGTTGCCAAGAATACTATTCAAGAGTTTTAAAAAAGTAACTGGCAGCGCCACTAATCTATCACTTATAAAAATTTTTTGAACTTATACTATTTTTGAAAATATTTTTAGTTTGGGCCGGAACATCACTCAAATGGGCCGGAAAATAACAACACTTACGGCCCCAAAAAAAAGCGGGCCGGAAAGGTATGGGCCGGAAAGACGTGGGCCGGAAGCTCAGCATTCCAAGCAAATACCTGGAATTTGGAGCCGTTCGATTCTTACCAGGTCATAAAAACTCATCCGGACGCTTCAGCCCAAAATATGTTGCAAGAAATGATGGTAAAAACTCTTCGCCACCTTCGACAATACTTTACATCCAAAGACCTGAAAAACGATTTAAGGCTTCTACTTAAATTAGCAATTATGCTTTTCCCATTGAATATCAGTTGTTTGTTTAGTTGAACTTCATAAGTGATAGAGCTATATGGATCGATTGATCATATATTTCGACTTATCGAGATCGAATACAGCATTGATCACGAAATGGCAATTGAACGGCAACTCTGTCCTGAATTGCTGTTTGATTTGTGGAAAATAGTAATTGGTTATTCTGGTTTAAAAATAAATGATTAAGCTTTGCAATGCAAATGCAATCCCATTAGTTAGATACCTCTGTGAATCACAAAAGCTTTCCATAGGATTCAAACATTCACATGCTCTATATCCTCAACTTGTGATAAATCTGATGCAGGTCATCTTCACTCAGTTGATTGACAGAAATATTAACTTGGGTATATTAAAAAGGAAAGAAATGATTTTGCAATACACATTTAGTCACATTTCTCAAATTACTCTGTGAATCAGAATTTTTTCTATTTGATTCAAATGTGCATGTTCCGTATTGCTAAAATCAACTCGGACTGCCAAATCCGACTGCAGTACAGAAATTATTTAAAACCGGGCCAAAGTTGGCTAACATTCAAATAAAAAGATTTCAGAGCAGAAGAAACATTTTTCGCGCCATATTTATAGAAATTTATTGAGCAGCGCAAATGAAATTACTTTATAATCAGTTTAAATTCATAAATTGGCTGTGTATTTGACGTCAATCTTGCAACTTCATTCTGTCAACAAACATTTTTATTAAAAAGTAAAGTTGACAATAAAAGAAGGAAATCCTCAATTTATGGTTGAATGATGGAAATAACAATTGTGCGTCTCCAGATCATTGCTTTTTCTTGTATCACAGCTATTAATCGTCCTGAATGGCTGAATCTGTTGCCTAAAGTGAGTTCCCCTTCCTATTCCCTTCCCCATTGTTTTGCCGAAGGTCGTGACTAGCAGATTTTTCTCCACATTTCCACAGCTTATTTTCACGCTTTTCAATATTCTTGAGTTTTGTGATGGTGTAGAGTTACTGTATTGCTTACTATGTATTAGTCTACAGTACATAACATGCATACAAGTACACAATAGAACAGTATAGCAAAGGGTGAGCTTACTCTGGAGCTGGAGCTTGGAGGGGAGCTGAGAGAACTCTGCCTTATTGCTACAGATCTGGGAGTATTTATACGGATTGGACACGGGTATGATCACGGGTATGATGAGTGACAAGCGGGGTGGTGTAAACACAATTACAGCGTGAATAACGGTAAAGAGATGAGAAGTGGCTCGGCTCTCGCTGTCACTCTTCCCGCTGTCACTTTGGCATATCGCGTTCCGTCCGGTTTGGAAATATTTCACAGTCTCTTATTATTTTTTTCTGAATTGGCGTAGATGGCTTCCTCAAATTTCTTGAAAATTACTTCCCAAAGATTCCTGCGTAACTTCGCTTGAGAGAGACTTTTATCTACAGCTGCTAAAACATGAAAAAGACACAATATCAGAAATACAGAAGTGAAAATCTCCTGAACTTTTCATTCATCTCTTTACAGTCTTTATCTGTAAGGACTACTTTCGTTTGGCGGATGTCATTGTGCTAGATTTTAAATTGCGGTTAAATTTTTAATCGTTTACGTTTGAATTTTGGAACTTATACCTCGGTGAACAATTGAAGACTGGTCTTGATGCTTATTGTCGTTTCTTCTCGCAAAAACATGTATTAGCATACAGGTTTGCCAATGCCAAAATCGTCTTCGACTAAAATGGTGTTTACTGGCATCCCTGTTTTGGTCACCTTGTAAGTCCCATCGATCTCTACCAAATCACCGAATTTCTTGAATAACTCGTGCTGTACCTTCGTTTGGATGAGAATTTGAGCTACTTCGTTGTTTTCGTCATGAACAACTTTAACGACACTGCCAGGTGTATCACGGTTCACAGACAACGTTTAGTATATCCACGATGTTTTTCCATTCGTCTCGTGGAAGTATTGAATTCACAAAGGTAAGTGAACTTGCTGATCAGCATAAATACATATTGTGAACTTACCAATGACTTTCTGCTTGATATTTTGCACTGTTTTAGGCTTCAGAACTACGTGATATTTGTCGTATACATGCTAACGAACTTTTAACGGAATTCTTCCGTCCCGCGTTGCATCTGTTATATACTGTAGAGCAGCAGGATCCCAAATTCTAGGAGATAACAATTTGGTAGCTTACCGAACAACTGTTGGTAAACAAAAAAAATTGTTATTTCATACTTCTTTTCCCCGCAGGTAGGAACAAGCTCCTCAGAGACTTGATAATTGAGATTGAACGACGGTATTTCGTACTTCTTTTCCCTCACATTCAAAGACACGTACCACGTTTATATGGACAGTTACACACATATGCTTTTGGATCAGGGTGCAAGCCTTTTGAGTGGTTTAGATAGACCCTATGATGTGAACAAAGAATTTGTACAGATTGAAATTTCCACAGTTCTCTATTAATCTTCTGTGACCCTGACTAGTTAGCATATTTAGTTTGCGTCAAATGGAATTATGATTGGATTCGTTTACTTATCTTTTTGTTGTGTCAAGCAGTCAACAAGAGGACTAATTTTTGTATTTACTTCGTATGTCAGCCACTAGAGGGACACCTCTGGTGGTAAGACCTACGAACACAGATACAATATAAGGCAGTTCTTACCTCACGCTTGAGACTACAACAGTAATACTTTCTTCTTCTTCTTTCTTCTTACTTCGTCGACCGGATTTGACTTTTACGTTGGTTCACGTCACGGAACATGCAAGATGTTGGTTCTATGGAAAATGAGAATTATTTTTTTATTTGATAAAATTTCATATAAATTACCTTCAAACATGCCGGTAAGATAGCATTTGGCTCCCTCAAATTCCGGTGGAGGTCTAATCAATGCTGGCGAAGATGCAAGCAAAATCTGGGGCAGTGCAGCGCCAATTAATGCAGGAGCTGGAGCTGGAGCAGCAGGACCAGTGGGCCGGATATTTCTTGGTCTGGCTCCCCCAAATTCCGGCGGAGGTGTAATCAATGCTGGAGAAGATGCACGCCAAATCTGGGGCAGTGCAGTGCCAATTGTTGCAGGAGCTGGAGCTGGAGCAGCATGACCAGGGGGACGGATTATTTTTGGCCGTGTTTCGCCGTCCGTCTCTTCAACGATATAGACGAGTTAAAACGTTCCTTCCACGCATCAATGGTTGGCTGCGAATGCGATGGAAAGGTTTAAAACATACAGTTCCCCTTTCTCCAACATTTGTCACCAGAGAACATGGTGAAATTCAGTAGGAACACTCGTATTTGTAAATATCCGCTTTCCTTTCCTGTTACGATCCGTATTTGCTCCATCTTCCATTTTTTTAACGATTTCGACGTCAGAGGACATGCATATTACACGGCTTGGGTCGATACCACCTCTTCGTAGATGGCACAGATTGCTAACCTACATAACATGAAGGGACATGTGTGAGTTGTAGTTGTAATGAAATGTTAATTAAATAAAAATTTAATTGACAGTGTTTTGCAGTACTTACATTATTGGAAAGTTTTCCAGTTAAGTCTCCTTGGGAGTTGGATAAGTATCCAAACATGGATGACTTGTAAGAGTTGTAAAACAAAAATATTGGCGTTGTTTGCTCGAAGTCACATAAAGTTCTGTTTCTCCGTTGTTTAAAGTGTTGTAACAATCGGAAACATTTGCTAAAATTGAGACGTTATGCCCAATTTCCTTTTTTTTTATGAGACAACTTTATTATTTATTTTCTCAATCAACCAATCTTCCCTCATTCCCTCATTATAATGTACAGGATAGAAAAATTAAAAATGCGAGACCAAAAGCTTGACTTGACACAATAAATCTCATCGAAAAGGTGGTTTCTTCTTCGCTTTTTCCTCTTCTTCTTTAATTCTTTTCTTCTCCTGAAATGTCTTGAGCTTATCCTGATGTGCCTTCAGTTTTCCCATCTGAAATGGCCCGGTTGGAACTTTGGTTGGAACAGGCCTTGCAGAAATTCTGTCTGCATCATTGCTGACTCGACTAGTTACCTGGTTTGATGTGGATTTCATAATCCAATTTGTTTTTTTTCCTTTAGATAATCTAGGATTTTTCTAAAAAGAAAATTTTTGTTAAAATTTGATGAAATATTAACTTTACAATTTGTTTACTGTTGATTTTCGCGTTCTGTGTCTCTTAGCTTTTCGAACACAGATTGTGGAATTGTGCATCCTCAGTCTCCATGAAACGTTTTAATGTGTTCTAGAGGACCATATTCCCCGAAGACAACCTCTAAATCGTGCTTAGAAACCGATGTTTCCAAATCCTGAAGGAGCAATTTCGAATGAATGAAACAATTTAAATCAGCAACGTGAAAAAACAAAACAAAATTTTGGCGATGTTGCTCGAAGTCTCATAGAGTTCTGCTTCTCCGTTGTTTAAAGTGTTGTAACAATCGGAAAAATTTGCTAAAACCGTTATGCCCAATTTCCTGCACGATGAGGATTTCGTAATCAAATTTTGTTTTTTCCTTTAGGTAGTCTAGGATTTTTCTAAAAAGAAAAGTTTGGTTAAAATTTGATTTAACCTTAACTTTACAATTTGTTTACTGTTAATTTTCGCATACTGTGCTCTCTTAGCTTTTCGAACCCAGATTGTGGAATACTATTTCCATGAGAACTTTGAGACACAAGAACCAAAAAAATATGGACCAAGTTGCCCGGATTTTAATTAGTTTTGGGAGTGTCCATCAAGCTGTATTTCTTGCCTTCACTGGTGGTCCATTTACACGACAAATATCGCAATTACTGATCTTTAGGTTGACGTTCTTGCATGATCCTAAATTTCCTGGATTTTGGCAGTGGACACCATATGGTTCTTGGAAAAAATGAACATTTCTAGTAACACCTCCTGAAGCTGTAACAAATCCACCGTTCTTCAAAGGCAGCAGATTATTGCATCGCCACCAGAAACTGTAAAAAAAAATTAAAAATAAAAAAAAACGAAGAAATGGGAAGAGGATACATGACCGTAAAAAAATTTCGTCGTTGACAAGTTGGGATAATTTTAGAATCATGTCTCGGGGGAGGGGTTTTTTCTTCACGTTCAGAAATTAATTATTTTTTAATTATTTTTATACCGTTTCATAATCACACCCTGGAAGGGGGTGATTTATCCATCCTATGTCCGTACAATCAGACAGACACACGCGCCCGATTTCCCCTCATCGATAAAGTCAAATGAAAATATAAATGAATATTGAGGACAAAATGGGGAACACACAGTTATAAATATCCAGTTACGTTAATTTTTTTTAAATGTTGCATTAAATGATAAGTGTAAATCACTCCCCCGAAAGCTTCATTTCTTTGCACATAAATTCAATTTGCTGACGAACTGGCTTACATTAACCTCATTTGCATTGATATCATTTTTTAATGTTAGAAAATCGCACGATATTTTAACGGGGGGTGTGACAACATCTTCAGTGTCTCGTGCTGAAATTCTTTTTCGTACAATTCGAACTTTTTTTTTTTTAGATCTGGGCCGAGATGGGCCGAGATGGGGGAAATGAATGTGGGCCGAGATCTGGGCCGAGATGGGCCGAGATCTTGGACGAAATGGGGAAAGATGATTTTGGGCAAAGAAAGGAGGAGATGGCAAAAATGAATTTGGGCCGAATTCTTTGACGAGAATGACAAATTGTGCAAATTGAACACTCCGATAATGGCGCGGCCCTCGCAAAATGTCCGAAACTCAGCGCAGTCAAACTGGGAGCCGTTGTCCGACATTATTACTTCCGGAACGCCGAAGTCAATAAAAATTCTCTCCATCTCGGCGATCACGGACGAATACGAAAAAGTGCGAAATGGAACGCAAGCTGGCCACTTACTATAGGCGTCGACCACCAGGATGTAGTTGGCAGTACTTGTTGGCAATTCACGTTTTGCATGAGAAGACATTCTCGATAATTGTTTTGTTGTTTTCCATTGGGAGAGTCAATGATGAAAATATTAATGAATTGTTCATGGAAGGCTTGAAGGAAAATTTTTTGTGTTTTTGGAGGGTCTTGTTGGAAAGGTAAAGTACAAAATATGAAATTCTTTGCCAAAAACTGAAACAAGGCTTAATTAAAAACTACAGTCAGTGTCAGAATCTGCAGAGTGTTTAAAAATTTAAGAAATTATTAAGCTGTACAATACAAATGCATTACAATTTGTCAAATAACTCCGTGGATCAGAAATTGTTTGTTATTTGATTCAAATGGGTTTCATGTTGTTGTTTTCAACTCAGTCTGCGACTTACTAGTTGTTGAACAGCAAATAAATTTAAGATGGAAATTTCGTAACATTACTCAAGAATGTTTTGTAATAGCAGATAAATATAATGATCCACCTTTCTTTGGGATAGAAATTTTGGACAAGTGTTATTCCCTTTAACACATCAGATTCATCAAATTATATAGATACCACAGCCTAAATATTTTTTTTTGTTCCGGTATAATCAATTTAAATATAATTTTTTTTTCGACTAAAAAACTTTGCTGTTTTCGTCTTCATATGTGGATGAAGAAAAAATGAAATGATTGGACATTTACAATCAAAATCTTGAGAAATTCCAGTTATGAAATCCAAAACCCCTCTTCTTCTTTCCTAATTATTGCACGATACGTATGGTCTTGGAAGTGTACGCACCGTAATTGTCCGTTATCGTTCGACAATAACTGTGCGATGACTATTGTATGTCAGCTGTTTTTAAACAAACAAAAATAAATAAAGGATGGGGATCAGCAACTTGTTATGATTGTCCAAATATATAATCATATCCTTTTTTCTATCGTATTAACCCATTTTCTATTGCTTATCTCTATATCCGGAATTTCCTGAGTATTAAAGCACGCCTGCCCAAAAAAAAATCACAAAAGAAAAAAAAAACATAAATAAATTCTATTGCTAATTGGGCGGGTGGGATATAAGACAGTTATTGTCTTCACTTCTTCCAAACAATCTGCTGGTGATTATATTTATTTCAAGTAAGTAAATTTTGTTTCCCTGTCATTCTCATCGTGCAGATCCGACGAATGCGGATTTTTTTACATCGTTGTAACAGAATTCATTTCGAAGAAAATCATATACTAGTTACCACCAATATTGTAACGGATGGTTACGGAGGTTTAAAGATGATAAACTAAGATGACGATTAGTTATCAGTTCCGAGGCTAAACTCGTTCTTGATGCTAATCGCCTTATGGCGATTGCTCCCATTACATTCCTTCCCTTTTTAAAGAAGATTGGTAACTAAACGATAGGGGTAACACCAGAATATTTTTTTTAAATTTGCCCATAGATTTCCTTTACCAGAAGAATATGCATCTACATTTTTACTACAATTATACTAGGCTTAGATATATGGTTGCTAGGGTGCATCTTCTCCTTCCTTCCCTTTTTATAGAAGAAACGGCTTGCAGGTAAAGATCAGTTGTTGTTCGTCTTTAAATCCTGCAACATGCCAGTTACGCCGTCCAGTTGGTTTTCGATGTCTCCAGAGATTTTATTGGAGCAAAAGCTCCAAGAAGACAGTGGGCTTTTTGTGGCTCTTTTGGCTCTTCAGGGTTATAACTTTTGGGGCAAATTAGAGGAAAGACATCGTGTGTTGTTCCTGGAAGGTTTCGACGCTGTCGATCCGGGGATGCTGTATCCGGCTTGTCGGCACCATTTTAGTGTGGTGCACGTCAACGATTTTTATTACAAGTAAGCATTTCACAAATTTGTAGACATAGGGGAAGGGAGGCAATTTTGTTTAGGGGGAGGGAGGCACTGTTAAGGTGAAAGAGGAGTCACGTTGGGCATTTCCCTTTTGCTGCGATTCAAGAAAGTTAAAGGTCAGTGAAATCGAAAATAGATTGCTAAAGCATCTTTCGTGCTCTTATCGTCATGAATACGGTAAGGCTCTGAATTATTTCACAACTACGCCCTGGGTTCAAGATTTCAACTTTTTACTTAAACTGTCGCAACTCATTTTACCAATTCGGAATTCGAAAAACATTTGGTTCGATAATCAATTTAAAAAAATGAAGTTGCACGAAAGATGACTTACCTTATGGCTTTTGCCATAATTAATATGTTTCACGAGGAAAACTATGTCAAGGAGAATAGCGAAGCAGCCCACAGCAGTGTGAGCGATGCCGAGTAAAGGATTTCTACCACCCATGAATGAAGTCGAGAAATTAAAATACTCTTCCTGCCGCCTAAAGAATGCACAGGGTAATCTATTGCAGAAAATGAAGACGTCGTTCAAAATAACGGGTACTAATCAGAAATAAAATGTCGAGCTAGCTATCTTGAAAGTCTAAGCGAAATTTAAAAGCAAAAATAACGGTTCTAAATTTTTTTCAAGAAACATATTTGGATTCAGTGAAAATGAAATCATTCAGTAGTAAAGAATGGGACCCACTATTAATTTATTTGAAATCTTTGAAAAATGTTTTGAATTTGAAATCCTGAAAAAAAAAATGTAAATAAACGATTGTAATATATGGTCAGTTTTCAGATCATTCCTGAGGGTGTCGGTGTCTAGGCTACTGAAAATTGGAGGAACACTGGAACAGTGTGGAGGGCCATCTCGACAGTATTTATGAAGTGATAGGTGTGATCAAGTGACCATCTCTTTCGTGTGTGCATCGTAACAATCTTTGTCGTGCCTGCAGCGAAGCTCTGTTTAGCGTCCTTTCTCTGTTTGCTCCGTGTTGATACCCTGTTAGCTCTATCCACATGCGTTCCTGTTTATATGCCAAAACTGGCAGTGAATTTGAATTCCAGTTTTGAGTCGTGGTTGGATAACAATTCAATTGTGCTTCCAATTCTAATATCAAGAGGTGAGGTAGCGACTTCCCTTATTGAACACCATTCCCTACCTGAACATCAATTCAAGAAAACATTATTTGAAATAGTGGAATCCAAGAATGGCTTCAATTTGCTGTACCCGCCTTCTGTAATAGAATGTGCGGTATGTCTTGCAAATTCCATGAACAAGTCTTGTGGCAAGTGTCCTTTATGTGGTGCGGGAATCATTCGAAGACATTTGACCAAACCAAAAGAAAAAATTAAGTTCAATTTGGATCCCGACACTTTCAGTTTGATCCCACACGAATATTTTTTCGTGGTTGGGAGGCACACTGGCGGAAAAACAATGGATACTTCTCATCGCTTAAGATGTGAAGCCTCCTACTACAAATAGTAAGTTTATTGCTCTTTCATAACTAATTTGTGTCTTTATAGAATTTGTAGTCCATTGTTTTCTCGTATTTTTTGTAAGTTCTCTCCCTTTATTTTACTTTCTTCCCGTTGGGTTTCTTGCTTCTCGCGACGATCACGTATGCAAATCCCAAAAAATTCAAAAATAAATAAATTACGATGGTTTTGTAGTTTGGACAAAACGGGCCATGTCAATTTGGAATTTCGACAAAAATTTGTCGATTCCTTTGACGCTCATGCCGATGCTTATGTGTCATTTCTGAAATGACAACTTGTTGCATGAGGTCACCGAATCAACCGATTAGCAACCTTCTTGATGTGATATTTGCAAAATACTATCCAAGATGTCGACTGACAATTTTAATAATGATTCATCCGGCTAATTTCATCATCAGTCCATTTCATTTTGTATATAATTTATTTATTATAATTTATACATCTTACTGTAATATTGTTATTACTTAATTAGGCGGATTTAATTCTAAACGCTATCAAATTGGGAATTCCTGCAAAATCTCTAAATTCTTTTTGTTATGGACTAGAGATACAGACGACAGGTTATGGTTATGCAACGAAACCATGTCAAACTTTTTTCCGGAGAAGAATTTTTAATGACAATATTTATTAGAAGAGAATTAATTCCAATACAGACTGTGAGTCCAATCTTACATGGCTATTTCCCCGCAATGCATAACGGTTTATTACAATCAATTATTTTATTGATTGGTCAAATTTTTTTATGATGTAATTTTTTTATTTCTATAATAGAATATTAGAATTTCAATAACTTATAGAAGAATTTATCCAGCTCCCAAAGGAGGACGCCCTTCTACATTGGAAGAATTCGATCGACTTTAATTGTCGATATAAATTAATCTGTGGTAATATTTTGGTTGCAGTTGATTTGGTGCTGAACAGACTCATTCTGAAGCAGAGCGCTTTAGATGAATAGTGTGATGGATTGAATCTACCTGTGAAAACAGTAGCTGGTCACATAGGTAAGTCATTGTTTTTGTGTTTTAAAAAATTTGTTTCCGAGGTTGTTAAACTAATATTCAAAATTATTTAGATGAACTGGTGTGGAAGCTGCCGTGGACAACATTTTTGTTTGCTGCATGAACACAAGTTTGCATCAAAGGGCTGTATTTTCAAATTTCTTTGCATGCTTTTGTAACTTTTAGTATTAATACACGTAAATAAGGACTTGGAAAATCATCGAAGAATTTAAAAAAGGAGTCTGAAGATGACAAAAAAAAATAGTCTGCCACTGCCGCCATGGGTTCGCCTGTGTTCCAGCCTGCTGTTCTTGAAAGGAATGGCGAAGTTAAGCAGTGCATCCAACTGGACTGTCCGATGGTAAGTTTAGTGAAAAAAAATTTATTTCTGTTGTTATTTTTCTCTTTAATTGTCTTAGGTTTCTGTTGGACGGAATCGGTTTTGTATTCCTGACAGTACAGGTAGTGTCTCGTAAACACGCCGTTTTCAGATTGATTATAAAAAGTATACTTTTTTAGCATAGATTTAATAAATTTAAATATTTTTTATCGCAGGAACTTATAAATACCGGATAATTGTGAGCAATCACTTTATAGAAACTCAAAGATTGAGGAATTCCCTCATTCCCTCGCTTTTCTCTTGCCTTTTGGAATTTTTTTTCTTTTTTTCTTTGATTCATTATCAGAGGTGTCCGCTTCGCGTTCCTTTTCTGTTTGTTTCGCGCGCACATCTAGCGCGGCTAGCTAGCTGCTAGCCCTTTCTTGTTTGTAGGCAGTTTTCTTTTTTGCGCTTTGGCCGCTAGCCACAGGTGTATACGTGTTCGTATGAATTTTTCCTCCTTTCCGCCGAATGCTATTACTCTCCACCAATGATCTCGCCTGCTGGACTAGAAATTGAATATGGCGCTCTTTTGTTTTTTGTCTAATGTTTATCAAGCGTAATCGATATTACTTGGAACCAATTCTTTTTCGCCGCATTTCGTAATTTTCCACCACTGAGAGCGTGATGGTTTATTCACATTTTATTTACAGACCGAGGATCTTTAACAATGATAGTTATGGCTGATGGGGAATCACCTCACCCCCATAAGCTTTTCGTCTTTATGACACAAAAACTTGGAAGCTGTTTTCGAATTACACAGCGAAAAGAAGGGCGTAAATGGAGGGTATTGATGACTATCTATGGTAAGTAAACCAACAATTTTTAAAAAATTATAATTAGATTTAATTATAATTTATATTAATAGGAGATCCTTGGCGTAATGAGTCCGCCATGGATGAAGATCTAGATGTGGCAAAGGATATTTGCGTTAGGACGTACATCACGTACTTGTTGGAGAAGGAAATTATGACATTGTAATTTTTTTTTTAATTTATAATTTTAATTTCATTTTAAAAATTTTAATTTATAATTTCTATTCAATATTCAGGGATTATCTCCCTAGTAGAGAATTTGATCGCATTTCCCTTTTGCATACCCAAACTTAATCAAATTATTTTTTTAAACCTTCCCATAAAAGATTCTGAACCTCATGAAATTTGGTCCTTTCTGTGCATATTTCCTCGCTTGGAAAATGCTAGGAATGAAGTAAGATTGGACTCTATTAAGAACGAAATAAATTGTGTACTTGCTGTACCAAAGATTCAAGACCAACTGCACTACTTATTCTCTAAGAGGAAAGGGGCGAAGTTGCCAAGTTATAATAATGCTTAAATAAAATTGAAGAGAGTTTATATTTGGCTTGAGCTTTGTTTATGCGACGTTGCCTTTTATTCAAATGATTCAAATTCAAATGAAATTTTCTCTATCGTTCTCTTTTCTTGTGTTCGTCGCTATTTCTGTTTAGACAATTAATAATCATTAATTTAAAGTCCAATAGAGAGCAGGATCTTTACTACAACAAAACCTAGACGAAGCTCAGGTGAAGAAAACTTTTTCGTGTAAGAATCCTCAACGTCATTGATCTTGACTCATTCGCCATCTACCCGCCAAACATCCCAAGTTCTTACTAATGCTCTGTTTACAAGTGCATACAAGGCTGCACGTGTTGTTTGTTGCCGATATCAACAGCTGATGACTAAATCTTCTTACTTGCAGACACAGCTTACAAGAGCTTAGGCTGTTTGGTGGGTAGATGGCGAATGAGTCAAGTCGCCGAACCTCCCCTTCTTCAGCCTTTTCCTGCAAGTAAAATATAATATCTTTTACATGCTTGATTTTAAGTATAGGGATATTTAATAAGACGATAGCTGTTTTTTAATGCTTTTTTCTGATATCGACGTAAAAAAAATTACACGGCTGACATAGGAATCATCGAAGAGTCCAGTCCTTTAGTATAGAGTAGTCCATGATTGAACACGTGAAACCTGTGAAAGCACAAATCATTTCGCCAGTGAATGGTGGGCTGTCCTGCCAGCTCGGAAAAATTTAAAATGTTAGAATTTTAGCTACAGATTTAATGCAAGTAAAATTCGAAATTAATTTTTTTATTGAATTGAAAGGCATAATTTGATAGAAATTTCAAAATAGATAAGATAAAATCAAAATTGTCGATGACGGCGTGCAAGACTTCCCGAGCGGTTGGGTCCCGCTTCCATCTGTGGACGACTGGCCATCCGGACAAGCAGTCGGCGTAAACCAGCACATGGAGCTGACCCAACTGGAAAAGATCGGTCGAAACGTCCTCGAACACGTGCGTCGGCAAGGGGTCGGACATCATAGGCTCCTGCTGGTTTCTTGACAAATGTTCCTGGCATTTAGAGCAGGTAGAAAGGATCGGGCCAGTACACGGTCTGTTGGGCCCGCCTGTTTGTACGCACGATCCCCTGATGAGTTAGCAAGTAGCTGACTGACAGTTAGCCTTAATTGAGAAAATAAAGGCTAGGGAAAAAGCAGGTAAGACATTTCCTGTAATGTGTGACCCGCTTGTTTTATCATAAGTAGCTGTCTGCTGTTGTTAAGGTAACTTCGTGAGTTTAGTGAGAAGATGAGAAACAGCTGTTTAAAAACTCCGAAGCCACCTGTCGGGCAACATACACACTGCAACAAGTTCGAATTTTTCAGCATGGAATTTGAAAATTGTCGAATTTTTCTACTAATGTTTCCCAACATATTAGAAGATTTTCTTGGTTTTACTAATCCTTCATTTTGCGTGATTTTATTTCATTTTTAATCTTTTTTTATTCTTTATTGTTTCTTTTCATCGTTTACTTTCCATTTTTTTTGTAGCCAAAGGAAAAAGCCGGTTAATCAGAATGGTAAATCGAAGTGAGCGCAATAGAGGCTATTCACCTCGTGGGGTCGCGAGTCAATTGTTTTTATGTCCGCCATGTTTGTTGTTTTTTTTCGGTTGTCTGTATCGGCTGAAAGTGTTTTTTTCCCAATACACAGTCGATTTTGAGAATCAGTGTGTTATTTTTTTAAATTTTTTTTTGTTTCAGTTAATTGCTACGTATCTTGTTTAGTATGTGTAGCAATTTGTGTCTCCAGAACACATTCCTTGTATTTTTTAAAAAATGTTTTCCCCTGTTGTTTACTTTTTTCGCGACCGAATCTACAGAGAATTGTTCCGTGAGAAGAAAGGGGAGAAGAGGAAAGTATGGACCCCCCTTTTTTCCTAGATTTGGTCGCGAAAAAAGTAAACAACAGGGGAAATAATTAAATCCCCCTAATCTGATCACGTGGGAGAAAGCTGTCCATTTTGCCGAAATGTCTTCTATTATTATTATTCTGTACGAGTTGGCTGCAAGACGCTTCCCATGCAAATACTAAAGAGTAATTACAGTAAATTAATGAATATATCCCTGCAATAATTCAATTGTTTTTATTAGTTATGTTCAAGTAGGGGATCATATGTAGAAGAATTTTAGAACAATGCACAGCCTTGACTTTGTGCAGCCAGCAGTTGGAATGGGAGTTTAAGTTGAGCATGATTATCCATGGACTTGGACTATGAACAATGGACTACTAAAACATGGACTTTCACCAGAAACTATGGACTCCGCTAGATGGCGCAGCCTGTCCGAAAGTCTGGACTTTGGCATCTAAAATATGGACTTTCAACAGAAACTATGGACTCCGCTAGATGGCACAGCCTGTCCGAAAGTATGAACTTAAATATGGACAAATTATTTCATGATATAATTATTTTTTTTAATTTTTATATTCAGTCAACAACAAAAATTTTTGAAAGAACCATATTTCAAAGTTTTTTATTAATAGTTTACATATCGTAGAACCATTTTGAAAATTAAAGGTATCAATCAGAATCAGAACGCAACATCTTTTTAAGAACACGAACAAATAGAACAAAACCAAGGCACTTTGTTGCACTCGATTGCCGACTTTGGTACATTTTCACATTCTTGGTGGAAATATTTTTTTGCAAATTTTCCATTGCACCATGACGTGAAATTTTTTTGGAAGAAGTTTTGGGTCTCCAAAGTGGGGCACAATGTTGAGCAATAATGTTGATCGGGAAGATGTTCACTCCAGAGACTGGCAAACATTAAAACGGTGTCAGACCCGGTCGAATCAAAACCTTTAGAACCACCCAGTGATCTCTGTTGTTGTGGAGGATTTGTATCCACTGATGGCAGTTCACTGGGTTATACTGCAGCACCCTCCCCCCCACTGGCAGTTGTACAGCCCTCCAATGTTGGGGAACTTAATTCGGTGTTCAGGTGTGCAAATGACTGAATCGTCAGAATTTTTTTTTCGTTTCGACCCCTTCGAAACAGGCTTTTGTTGTCTGGTTGATTCTTTCTCAAATTGAGATGACTTTTTCGTCCCGCTACGATGGTAATGATGGTAGGTTCTTGCTTTCCGCTGGGTCAGTGTTATATTACCTTTTTTTTTAATCATTTCGCAGTCGATGCTGTACATTGCTGCTAACATGTGTGAACAAAGTGCAGATGCGGAACACATACAAGTCATGTTACGCACTAGCTTATTTGAACAACGTCACAAAATAAACATCGCCGCAGGAGACTATAACTGAACAATGTTGTTGAGATTGGACCAGCTGAATTCTATTTTCTCTTAGAATTTCCATAGCCCGCTGTCTAACTCTATCACCGGGATTGTGATAGGGCACTACCAGGGGTTTCTCATGTTTTTCGACTGGATTCAATATTTGATCATCCTAAAACAAATGAAATAAACAACAAGTAAATAGGTTTCCATTTATGTGTTTTATTTTATTATTATTTACCTTTTTCAATAGCCGAGACGACTTAATTTTGTCATATAAGTCGTCAGAAGACTTGAATTTTTGTCGTTCAACGGCATTCTTCACAATTGTCGATGGAAGGTGTGGTAGTTAGGTATAATCGCGACATCCGATTCTTCCCCTTTGGATTTTCATAGAATAAAACCCAGCAACTATTCTCAAGGAATTCTCCATGTGATCTACCGAAAGTCTTTTCCAATTCATTGGCCGCTTCATTGTGGCATTAAATGATTCAGATTGATTGTTCGACAAAATTTTGACTCCATACGGTCTCAATATCCAAGATCCCATTTTATTCATGTCCTTGTCGATGTTTTTGTCGAAGTAAATTGAGAAATCCTATTTCCAACAAATTGATTAGTTAAGTTTCAAAATGATAAACAAAATTGCGGATTTTTTTAGTCTACCTTGTTCCATTTTAAATAACATCTAGCAATAACGGACTTGTAAGATCTTTCTGATTTTTGTAAGAGAAGATTAATAAAGTCAGTCTTGTAGTTTGAAACAAAATTTTTTTCTCTGGTGTTGCATAATTTCTCCAATTTAAGTTTTATATTTCTCCATGAATGTATCCAGCATCGAAACATTGGGATGTTGATCCATGTTTTGGATATAGCATTGGTAATTGCCTTCTCACCATCGCTGACAATTATTACTTTCTTGGACCCCGTTATTTCCGGAACGAGTTCCGCAACCAGCGAAAATAGAAAACTGTGGATAAATTCAATCCTTTCCATTTGAATCATCGTCATCAAAATCCGCAACCAGCAGCTGCTGCTGCCATTCCGGCAGTCAGACGAGGTCATCAAAATCCGCAACCAGCAGCTGCTGCTGCCATTCCGGCAGTCGGACGAGGTCATCAAAATCCGTAACCAGCAGCTGCTGCTGCCATTCCGGCAGTCGGACGAGGTCATCAAAATCCGCAACCAGCAGCTGCTGCTGCCATTCCGGCAGTCGGACGAGGTCATCAAAATCCGCAACCAGCAGCTGCAGCCGCCATTCCGGCAGTCGGCCGTGGTCATCAAAATCCGCAACCGTTAGCTGCTGCTGCCATTCCGGCAGTCGGACGAGGTCATCAAAATCCGCAACCAGCAGCTGCAGCCGCTCCTCCTGTGCGCCGGGCCCCTCATATTCGGGCCAATATGAGGGTCCTTAATGACTTATTTAATTTTGTCACCGGTGTCCTAAGGTCGGGGGCGACCATTAGGACTTTTGCAACGGTAGCGGGTTATACGACAACTTATGAAGTACAAGGTAATTCATTTTATAATTAATTTTTATATTTTTACTTATTAATCATTTCTTTTTTCTTACAGGTGATGAATTCGTGGCTCGCTACAACTCTATTGGGAACTATGTGGCAGACAACAAGCGCGAGGCCGGTGCCATGTTCCTAAATCATTTAATTGATGTAGGTGCGGTGGTCATGAATGGCCCCATGATCACCGCAGGCCCACGTTTCCTACGCTACGTTGAGTATCTGGATCTTGGCAGATGGGGACACTACAACGTGCATAATGCATGTTGTGGTGTCGAACACCATCTCGGCGTGGGAAATTTCACATTCCTACAAACTGGAGAACCGGGACGCTATATCTGCACGCTGCATTTCCCAATATATGGGCAAAGTAAGTAAATGTTTATATATTTAAAAAAAATGGTTTCTAATTTTATTTTAAAATTACAGATCAGATTAGAGTTCACCATCTTGCTGAAACCAAAAAAGAGGCAAGAAATCTCGCCTTCATCCAGTTTGCACAAAAATTATTTGCCGAACGAATTATTCTTGCGGCACCCCAAGCAATGCAAGAACTTCCTGTTGGACTCGACGCCATGCTGGACCACAACCCATGCAACAGTGCCCCACACGCCGTTTTCAGATTGATTATAAAAAGTATACTTTTTTAGCATAGATTTAATAAATTTAAATATTTTTTATCGCAGGAACTTATAAATACCGGATAATTGTGAGCAATCACTTTATAGAAACTCAAAGATTGAGGAATTCCCTCATTGCATTTCCCTTTTGCATACCCAAACTTAATCAAATTATTTTTTTAAACCTTTCCATAAAAGATTCTGAACCTCATAAAATTTGGTCCTTTCTGTGCATATTTCCTCGCTTGGAAAATGCTTGAAATGAAGTAAGATTGACCTCTATTAAGAACGACATAAATTGTGTACTTGCTGTACAAAAGATTCAAGACCAACTGCACTACTTATTCTCTAAGAGGAAAGGGGCGAAGTTGCCAAGTTATAATAATGCTTAAATAAAATTGAAGAGAGTTTATATTTGGCTTGAGCTTTGTTTATGCGACGTTGCCTTTTATTCAAATGTACAAATTCCCTCTTTTTCTCTGTCGTTCTCTTTTCTTGTGTTCGTCGCTATTTCTGTTTAGACAATTAATAATCATTAATTTAAAGTCCAATAGAGAGCAGGATCTTTTACTACAACAAAACCTAGACGAAGCTCAGGTGAAGAAAACTTTTTCGTGTAAAAATCCTCAACGTCATTGATCTTGACTCATTCGCCATCTACCCGCCAAACATCCCAAGTTCTTACTAATGCTATGTTTACAAGTGCATACAAGGCTGCACGTGTTGTTTGTTGCCGATATCAACAGCTGATGACTAAATCTTCTTACTTGCAGACACAGCTTACAAGAGCTTAGGCTGTTTGGTGGGTAGATGGCGAATGAGTCAAGTCGCCGAACTTCCCCTTCTTCAGGCTTTTCCTGCAAGTAAAATATAAATATCTTTTACATGCTTGATTTTAAGTATAGGGATATTTAATAAGACGATAGCTGTTTTTTAATGCTTTTTTCTGATATCGACGTAAAAAAAACTACACGGCTGACATAGGAATCATCGAAGAGTCCAGTCTTTTAGTATAGAGTAGTCCATGATTGAACACGTGAAACCTGTGAAAGCACAAATCATTTCGCCAGTGAATGGTGGGCTGTCCTGGCAGCTCGGAAAAATTTAAAATGTTAGAATTTTAGCTACAGATTTAATGCAAGTAAAATTCGAAATTAATTTTTTTATTGAATTGAAAGGCATAATTTGATAGAAATTTCAAAATAGATAAAATGAAATAAAAAAACATCTTCAGTGCCTTCAGATTTGCGTAGGTGTGGCCTGCGTGGACATTCTTAGTTCCACATTATCAAATCTATCATTGGATTGAATCACCACTGGGGGAAAAGTCAATACGACGACGAGCTGATGAATTTGAATTAGTTAAACTCCTGAATGATGTCTGTATTAAAGTCCTTCGATTGAAGGGATTGAGAGAGCGACTAGTAGAGATGGCAGAAAAATAAACTGTAGATGTTACGTCTGACAGGGTAGGGGTATCAAAGTCAACTGTATGTGTAGGGGTTGACGGGGCAGGGGTAACTGTCAGTCCTATAAAACAAAACAAAAGTTAGTTGAGAAAATGAAAACTGCAGTTGATACACTTATGGCTATACCTGTTAGAGGAGCGGTTGGAGTTGATATTTCCCTTAATGTCCCAGGTTAGATTTGTGTCACCTTTCTTGTCACAGGTTTCTTAGCGTATTTTGCGTTTGAGACAAAACAATATAGATGCGTTTCGTTGTACGTTATTTTACCGGGTAAAATAAATTGTTTTTTTTTTCGGCTCAGCCATGATCTAAGTATATTCAAATGAACAAATTTAGTACTTTCTTTGCAGACTGCAAAGACTACTTATCTGCAAATCTCTGCACCTCTCTACTACTCACTGCAAATTGCAGTAAGTAGTAGAGAAATGCTACTCACGGAAATGCCGAACGGAAACGGAACGGAAATTGCGGCAGGTTTAGGTTAATTTTCCTGGCAGTTCTTGGTACGCAGATACCTATCTTTTGATGAAGGGTGAGGATTTACCATTGGAAAAAAGAAGTCAGTCAACTGAGACGGATTTTAAAAGAGTGCGCCCCCCTTGAGGGCTTTGGGTGAGGCAGTACGACAAGAGGAAAGAGAGCAATGGCACTTTTATTAAATCTTTTTCCCTTCTGTGGCCTTCTTTTAAGCATTGCCCTTCTTCTCGTTTGGGCTCCGAGAATCCGGATTAAATATCATGACATTTTTTTGGGATGGTCTTCTGCTGCCTTTGTCCCCGAATGTTTTCGATGCCCTTCAGCTTGAAAAGCCACAGATATCAGCTTGGGGACACCCGTTCTTTCGGAATTTGTTCCTTTTTTCTCCTCATTAGCTCTTTATATATTGTGACAGAGGGGGGGGGGGGGTGGGGGGGGGGGGGGTTAACGATTCATATCGAGTTTCGTGGAACTCCCTGGGTGATTACAATCTTTCTGTTTTTCTTTAGCCTGATGGCAAGTCTTGTAAGCACGACAGGCGCTGGAATGTTGGGGATTCATCCTTGTCTGGAGATAAATCATGCCCATAGATATCGTGCGCACTCTATCTTCTTTTTTTCTGATTTGAAACGTGTGAGGCTGTTTATCTGCTGTCGGAGATCCACCCTTTTTCATGGAATTCTTAAAAGAACTCCTTTTTTCTGTCCCCCAAAAACGCCCTTTTCCTTCTTTCTTTTGGTTGGTGGACTTTTTCTCCTCTTCTATCTTCTTCTAGACCTCTTTCTTTGGACAATAGAAAGATAATCGGTGATGGAGGTCCACACATCTCGTAAATATTTAATGATTAGATGGAAAAGGCAAATTCCTTTGATTGCGGTGATCCTTTTGTTTCTTGCAGGCATCGCTTGTCTAGACTGGGGTAGGATCACTTTAGGAACTTTAGATTTTGCTTTGGCGAACGTTTTCAAGAACAGCTTTTTGGTGATCCTGATCGGCATCAGTTTTTACCTCAAACCTCTCTCCATGCACGTCAAAGAAAACTGGCACTTCTTCCCCTTGAAGGAAAAAGCGAATCTTTTTATAGGTATTTTCATTACCAAAGAGCCTGTTTTAAATTTACTTCAAAAGGGCATAACAGGCCCTTTTGGACCTTTTCTCTCTTTTTTTCTGGAAAATCCTGCTGAACCTTTTTTTTTGTATGACTGGACTTTTTTCGTCTTTTCTTGATAATGCATCAATTTATTTGATTTTTCACAATGGCGGGAGGAGATTCCTAATTCCCCATGTCGTTATAGAAGCCCTTTAACCTGTCCGATTTGCGATTTATTCAGGGGCGCTTTAACATACGCAATGGGAATACCACAAATCTTTTAGTCAAAGCCATCGTGGAAGAAGAATGTTTTTTAGCTATATTTTCTAGATCATCATTTAATTGATGTCTCTTTTTTTAACTTTATAGCTTACGATTTTAACCCCCAAAGTCTCTTTAAGGTATATCTTCAGATCCGCCTGCTTTGAAAATATGGTAGGTTTTTTCATCCACCACCAGAACAGACCGTCCGTAAATCCACTAAAATTCCCAAAATCTCTGCATTCTCTCAACATTTTTAACCAACCGAACAGCTGCTGAGATTGTCTCCCAAGAAGAAAGAATATCATCAAAAAATACTATACGCTTTCCTTAATTTTTTTTCCTGGTCCGTGTTCATAATTCAGATAAAGCAATTTTACTTGGCGTGTCGTGGAATTTATAACTAATGGATTGAAAAACTATTTTAATCGTTTTTTTATTGTTCAAAAGAATCCACCGAATTTTACGCAATAAAAGACTCCAAGATATTCGCTTCATCACCTAAACTTACAATAAGATCTAATCCCTCAGACAGACGATCTTTCAACCCCTCGATAGTAGCTAAAATAGCTTCTTTGTCATAACGGAAATCGATAAAAACAATTTTTTTCTCCCCCAGGAGTTTTGAGAATTTCATAAATTTTCTTTAAATTCTTGGATAAGCGTACGCGATAAATATCATTGCAAGCTACTCCCGCTTCCACAAAAAAAAAAAAAAAACAACCATACAATTTTTTTCGTTAATTTTTCCTCAATTTCTTGAAAATAACATTTCAATAGGTTCCCTGCGATTTTTAGAACCCCCCCCCCCCTCAAGAGAGGCTAACTTTGAGGGAGAAATCCATTCTTGCCATTGTTTCCCTATCAATACCTCACAGAGGACAAGATTCAAGTCTTCCTGAAAACGCAAACCCATCAAAAGACATTCTACAAAAACCACTCTGGGATGCAAAACAAGTTTTTTATTCCAGGTCATGGGTATGGCTTTCTACAGAAGCTAGCCAAGCCTCTGGGGTCTTTAGCTGATGTCTCAAAGCATATTTCTCTCAATCTTGATACAAACAACCATGGGCACCGCTTCCTACCCCCACATAGTTTTCATAGTGTCACAACAAAAGTTTATGACGACACGCATTCTCCTCAACGGAATAATTTGAGACTTCGTAAGGCTTGAGACCTTCCTTTTCCCAAAAAATGCTTGTGGCCTCATAAAGATCAATGCGTGATCTTCTATTTTATAGGTAAGATCCCCCCTCAAAAAAAGCGGTTCCTGGCTCATAGGTCAATCGATAACGAGAAAGGTGACGCGGTGAAAAACTTAAGGCTTTTTCTAAGGTCTTACACCAATCGGTGGTCTTTTGACACTTAAATCCATAAATCAGATCAAAAGAAAAACGAGAATTTTTTATCCCAGCTGTTGGCTTGCAAGCCTGTATGGGCGCAACCTAGAAACCCCAATTCTTGATCATTAAAAGTTTGAACTCCAAGGGATAAGCCATTATCCCCTGCCCGTGCAAACCCTTCAAATTTTTTAGCTTCTGCAGATGTAGGGTTTGCCTCTAGGGTAATCTCAAGATCTGGCTCTTACTCCCAAAGAGCAGAGATATGCTGGATCAAAACTTCCACAAACGAGGGAGGCATCGAAGAAGGGGTCCCTCCACCAAAAAAGATACTTCTCAACCTGTGAGAGGATCAAGCCTAATGGTGAGCCCAAGAAATGTCCTGAAGAAGCAAAGCCTTTTCCCATCGCTTCAAATCATAGGAATTCCGGACAAGGCTATTAAAATCGCAATAGGGCTATTTAGATGCAAAAAAGGCCAATGAACATTAAACCCTAGCTTTTTTCCCTATTTTCTAGTTTATCCTTAACAAAAAAAAATGTTTGTTGATGAAATAAGTTATAGCGCAATAGATATCATACTGAAAAGAGCGCTTATTTTTTATTGGGCCTATCGCTGTTATTAATCATTTAAACACAAGACCGTAGAGAACCTCATGGTAACTCACAAACATCACCCATACTTTTCGAAGCTTCTCTCTTACTATCAAAGAGAGATGACCTACCTTGAAGGCTCGGGAGAACTTTTTGGAAGAGCCTATCCTCACAATGCCCAAGGACTCAACTTCAGCCATAAAGGATCTTCAGATCCAAATGTCAAACGTCTTCTTCAATCCTTTGCGTTTCTCATAGCCCGTCTTCAAATGGATATCGATAACGAGTACTCGTATCTATCGACAAACCCTTTACCCACAGTTTGTAGCGCCTATTCTCTGATTCCCGGTATGCAAAAACAAATGGAGAAAACTTTTATCCCTCCACGGACTGTGCTGACAGCCACATCAGAAATGGGAGAAAGTTATAGTTTTCAAACCACCATGGGAGAATTCATTTGGCCTCTTGATGTGGTGGACATTAGCTAGGGTCTTTTTGTTTTGCAGACAAGAGAGAATTGAATTCTGCTAGACATAAAATTTAATTCTCAGTTTCAGTTTAAGACCACAAATGATTTATGAAAGAAAGTGAAATACCTCCATATGTTTTCTAGAAAACACGTGTACACAGAGATTCTGGTAACAGATAAAAACTCTATTTTCTCACTTCTTGTTGTTGGCAGTTCTGAACTCGTGGCACTTCAAACATTCAATTAGAAACCCAAGAAAAAGCTCAAGCTAAATCTCGCATTTTTTAAAAAAAAGCGCACTCAAGCTCAAAGCTCACAAAAGCTCACAAAAGCTCAAGTTCACGTGAAGCTCGTTTAAATTCTGTGTGTTAGAAAAGAGGGAAATCAACAAACATTTGAGATAAAAAATTATTGCACACTTTGACGCCTTTGCCGATGCCAAGCCTTTGTCAAGGCCAGGCTCGATTTGTGAAATGATATGCCAATTATGCAAATCTCATAATTTTTCAACATGTTAATGTTACCTAATTTACTTAATGCTAAAAAATTCGGAGTTCCTCCCAGCTGTCTTTTCTTTTCTGATATGGATTCGAAGTACAAAAAACAAACAAAAGATTTGCAACCATTCCATGTGACACCTTCTTTTCCAAGTAAGAGATTGCGCATGGAATTTAAGATAGCGATGTGCTGCAGTAAACCCCAACAATGGAAAGATTGCCTACTTCAATGCTTATGGGTAAAATTTTTCCCGTCTGAATTTTTAAATTTGATTCATTCTTGGAAAGTCTTCCATTAAGTTCCTTGTGAGTATTATTGTGGATTTTTTTGTTGTAAAAACAATTATCTGGTGGTTTGGTGCATTTTTTGTTTGTAGTGAATCCCCAAATTTCACACCCTGTGGCAATAAGAGGATCACAATCAATATACATTTGCGCGGTATAATTCACAGGTTGTTTTTTATACAGACAAGGAATCACAATCCCTGTTTCCGTATATTCTCCAAATCCTGGACTATCGGGCATCTTGATAAACCCATACAAAAACGTGTGACTTCCATCAGGCTCCAGGGGTTCTGGCACCGCCTCTCTGATAGCTTTTGGGTCTGAAGATACAAAATAATCAGTTCCTCTCTGTTCACGAAATAAAAAATCTGGGGGGGGGGAGTATAGCTTGGACTTGGCCAGTGGCATGGAGGAAAGTTTTTTTTATATGCGAGTTTCATGGGAACCCTCATTGTTCCTTTTTTTAACCCTTTCAGAATCGAAAACAACCATAAGTTTTTGTTTTAATATTGCCTTATGGGTTTGGTTTTTTTGTCTTTTTGGCTAAAAAATCAAAAAGCTTTTTTGAAGGAAAAAAGTTTCTGTCAATTCAAAAAATTACCTCGGAGGAGAGCGCAATAGGTCGTTGATCCTTCAGGGGGGTCTGTTACCATCATCTATCAAATGGAGGTTTCTGTCCTTGCTTATTGACCTTTTTCTTTTGTTATTACTCAGATTCTTTTTAGGATCTCAACTATGGAAGGATTTAGGGAGAAATATTGAGGACTCTAAAGCTTCTGTAATCTCTATGGAATAGTAATCTTATTTAAAGCTTTTAAGGCTTGTCTCACTACTCACTCTTTGACTCTCACTCACTACTTGACTTTTTAGAGGGGTAATAGATTACCAGCCCGTAAGAGATTAAACCTATCCCATCTTTCCTTTCACCTTTATTTTATTCAACACTTTTTATTCCGTTAGTGTTGTCAGCAAACCGTTTCGTTTTTTTTTTGCTATTTATTAATAGATGAAGGCCAATTGTGTCGTCCTTTGACACCAAGTGCCAGTCAGAAGGTACTTGCTTGCCTTTTTAAAAATATAGTATAAACCTTTCATTTAAATTTCTAGGGTCCACTATCTTCCACAACTACCATATTAAGAAAAAGCTATTGCCTTATTCTTAATTTCATGAACTTCTTCGTCGATGAAAACTCAACAGCCCAGGTTTAATTTTTTACATTTACTCTTTGAGATACGTAAAACTAATTAGGAATTATATTCTATGGCTATCCGAAACGATGTTTGGGGTCCAAAAGAAATTTAACGAATTTAACGTGGGTGCTGAAAAATCGATAGGACGTACTTATATACAAACCCTAGAACTAAGATCAACCCTAAGAGGAGACATTATTTTTTAGTGTTCGTAATTTGCATATTTTTTTGTTTTTTGGGCCTTAGGATATGGCAGATAAAGGATTCCTCCCCGCCACATCCTAAGGCCATGCCGCGAGTAGGGACAGGCCATGCGGCATATTTTTAGGGTGATCCAATATTTATGAACGATAATTTAAATACAGATCCTTATCACTTTTTAAAAATTAAAAATCAGAAAGATGAAGAATACTTCTTTATATATGTGAATATATATGAAAAGTTTGGTTCTCTCTTAGAATGAATTAAATGGGTTTTTTCAAGGTTTTGGTTTTGGTTTTGAAGTTAAATGTTAAATTTTAAGTTAATTTTAGCTTTTTACAGAATATCTTATTCATTTCTAAAGATCTCACACCAATGAGAAATGGCATGGATTTCTTGGAAATAAAATCGCCTACCTGGGCAGAAATCTTTTTCATTTTTTAACACTACAGATTCATTGCGAAGTATAATAGCAATGACAAAAAACGAGATAATAACTTGGATGCTGACAAATCGAGAGGACGTAATTATTTACAAACCTCAGAAATGAGATCAACGCTAAGAGGAGACATTTTTTTAAGTGTTCTTAATTTCGTATTATTATTAGGTAGGATATAGGCTAGTGATGACATGTGGACACATACCCAAGAGTCCACAGAATGGGGGGTAGAGCACGGTCACAACGTGGATAAATATGGCGTGAGTGAATTGTCCGGCGTGGACCAAGTTCATTGCATGGAAGGCCTTCCATGGAACACGGGGTGTGAACACTGAACTGACTCCAGTTCAGTGAGTAAATAAGTCATGACGTAAAGAGACAGGTCACGGTGTGGATCAGGGGGTCGGTACGTGTGATAAGTCTGATGATGTGTGTGCCGATATGATGTAAGATTTAACAGGTTATTGTTTTCTTATTCGTTTACTTTTCCTTTTTTACTTTTCGTTTTCTTATTAGTCAGCAAAGAGGATATAGAAAAGGAAATTGCGATGCTGATTGAAGAGCTGGAGAAGGTGAAGGCCAAAAAAGAGGAAATGGAGAAAGCTTTAAAGTTGGAAATTAAGGAACTTAAACATGAAAACGATGTTCTCCGGCGTAATAACGGTATCGACATTTTTTTATTTCTGATTTCAATAATTTCTTATTTCTCACTCTGTTAATTTCTAGATAATTTTCAGCATGAAATGGTGAAGAGAAGCGTAACCCCGTATCCTTTATATGATGTTCTAAATAGACGTCCTGGATTGGTCAAAGGTTATCAGATGATGTTTGAAGTATACATTTGAACTATACAGATCAATTTAAATAATTAAATATATTCTAATTGCAGGACAACGAAACAAATGCCTGGTCATGCCAGAAGCTCCACAAGCTGGAATGATTTATTACATACCCTGTGTTCATTTCAATACAGAAGCCTCGTTATAACTAGCAAATCCTTGTATAATTTCAACAAAGAATTTAATGGCATATTGGAAGACACAGACTTCGGAACAATTAAAGGGGTTTTTTGAAGGTTTTGGTTTTGTTTTTGAAGTAAAAGAAGTGCCATCAACAGAAAAGCTAACAGAAGAAATAAATGCTTTGGTAACATCAGATCTATCTGAGTTCCAAAGCATCTTCGTCTTCGTTTTGTCACATGGAATCTACGACAGAATTTGTGATGTTGAAGGTAGAAGTAAAGAAATACAAACCTGACTGAGGAAGTCCCTCGCTGATTGCCATTTCCTTTTGGATAAGCCGATAATGCCTAGTAGCATTTTACTTCAACCTATATTTTTTTCGTTTAAATCTACCACTGGCTTTGTTTTCGCCGAAAAAGGCGAGTAAGAAGGCAGCAAGAGGAAAAAATGATGACGGAGGACTCCTTAGTTCTTAAACTTCTAAGTCTGGGTATGGATTCAAGTCATTGCGTGGATTCAAACCACTTTGTGGATTGTGGATTCTTATTGCAGGACAACGAAACAAACAGTAATTATTAATGGCATGTTGGAAGGCACAGACTTCGGAATAATTAAAGGAGTTTTTTTAAGGTTTTGGTTTTGTTTTTGAAGTAAAAGAAGTGCCATCCACGGAAAAGCTAACAGAAGAAGTAAATGCTTTGGTAACATCAGATCTATCTGAGTTCCAAAGTATCTTCGTCTTCGTTTTGTCACATGGAATCTACGACAGAATTTGTGATGTTGAAGGTAAAAGTAAAGAAATACAAATTCTGAGGAAGTCCCTCACTGATTTCCATTTCCTTATGGATAAGCCAATAATGCCTAGTAGCATTTTACTTCAACCTATATTTTTTTTCATTTAAATCTACCGCTGGCTTTGTTTTCGCCGAAAAGGGCGAGTAAGAAGGCAGCAAGAGGAAAACATGATGACGGAGGACTTCTTAGTTCTTAAACTTCTAAGTCTGGGCATGGATTCAAGTCATTGCGTGGATTCAAACCACTTTGTGGATGGACAAAAGTGTATAAAGGGATATGAACCTAAGTCAAAGCGTTATTTTGCGTCCAAGTGTGGACAAATGTCACTTGCGTGGATTGAACTAATAGTGTGGAGATAAGTATTAAGTTATTAAGTTGCAACATACACAACAGTGTATATTCGCCTATGGACAAATGTTAACACTTATTATTTAAATGTACTTTTATTTAACCTTTTCAGAGGTGCTGCATCTGAAAACTGGGTACTGACTTGCACTGTAATTTGAAGTCAATTAAAATACTCAGGTGAAGGTTAATGCAAAATGATTAGAAATTTTGACACCATTTGCCCCGTCATATATAAGAAGAGTTGACGTAGTAGCGGTATTAACGTTATCATTTTGGAAGTCGCATTTTTATTTTCTTCTTTCGAGATTTTTAAAAATCTCGTCTTTTGATTTCGCTTATGTATTTAATTGGCTACTTGACAGTATTGCCATCTCCATACCATTCTGCATTCTCTCCATCCATACCCATGACTACCCATGATGACGTCGACCATTTCGTCGTCTATTAAAGTCGACACCACTGCCACGCTTTGAAAATTGAAATGCAGTCAAGACAGTAGAAGGTATTTTGTGCTGTTAATTTATTTATCAAGTTGGAGGCTACAATTTTGATTGCTTCACCAGGTTTAACCATTTTCTTTGTGTTCTTTTAAGTCTACTTGTTACAGAATGTATTCCCATGGTGGTCCATCCATTTCACTATTTGCAGAGGTATAGAATGTGACACATTTATTTGTGGTATATTGATATTTGACAAGTTCCTTATCCATTCAGTGCTCTACAACTAGTGTTTGATTGCCAGTCGTTCTGTATGGATGACTTTCAAGTGTAACATCTGCTGTCAACAGTTTAGGTAATGAATCAAGGCCTCTACTCCGGTATTGTATTTTCTACAGAATTTGAGGTTTAATTTGTGGTTGTGCTAAATTTACTCTCTTACAGGTTGTTAAACTGATTGGTGTTTCCATATCAGCTGTTCACATCTTGTTTCTCTCCAGTTCATTGCAAACATAATCAGATGTAAGTTTGATTCTCATTCTGCGGTAAATCTTTCATATATGATTATTACAACATACCTTGGTTGATGATTTTGAGGATACTTGATTCTTTTGCAATCTTCTAAAATTGTATTCTTTATATAGTATGTATTCGTTCATCTAACATTAACGTGTTGTTTTTGTTTCGTCACAGAGAATTGTAGTGTTGGAGCCCGTCATTGCTGCAACGTGTGTACAGTATCCTCAAAAAAAATCCGAATGCGATTTATTGTCAAAAAGCCCCCTATCCATATTGCAGGGAACTGTGTTGGGCTTTTAGCCCAAATTGGGGGGGGGGGGGGCTAGAAAGAAAGCGAAAGGTGGGAAGAAAGGAAAAGAATGAATTAGCCACTGGCCATGCATTCCCCCTCCCTCCCTTTCCCCCTAAATATGAATGAAATCAGACAGACTGTCTGGAATTTTCATGGCGCGAAAAACTGATTGAACCGACTTAAAGCGGTTCCTTTGAGTTTTTCCAGTTTTCCCCGGTTTGTGATGGAAGATTTGGAAGCTTTTGGGGTTTCTCGTCACTTGTTCAAAAAATGGACAGTGGGCCTAAGGCTATTCCCTATTTTTTTTTTTGAAGGGGGAAAGGGTTCTTTCTTCCCACCTTTCGCTTTGTTCCTTACCCCCTAAATTTGGGTTAAAAGCCCAACGCAGTTCCCCGCAATATGGATAGGGGGCTTTTTGAAAGAAAATCCATTCGGATTTTTTTTGAGGATACTGTACATCTGTTGGTTACTGCTGGTTGTTCCACCTCAACATTGCGTAAGTTGTGTGTGCTCTTAGTAGAAACCATTTCTCATTACTCATAAGTCACAATTAATTTGGGATCTTTTTGTCTTGGTTTTCGGTAATCCCGCACCGGAGGGTCAATCACGCGGTTCATTGGTGCTCAATCTAACCCTTGGGAAGGTCTGAGACGAGGCCATTTCATTGTCGGAGAGATGCTCTAGCCGGGCAGCCTTTTCGTACAGGCACAGGGGAATAGAAAGGGTATCGGTTGGAGTGTCGCATTTAATCGGAACTGCCCAGCCGTTTAAATAAGGTATAGTCTTGTTAGTTAGAGTTATTCTACGACTCTTAACGCTTCATTCATTTAATTTTGGCCCGTTTAAATTTGGTTATGCATCATAACGCAAGGAACACAACAATTTATTCTCAGTCGTTATTTGTAATTGGAATCTTTTACAGTGTAATGGTAACCTGACTAATCTTAAGTTATAGTCAATAATTATGTAACGAGTTCTTTCTTATTTCGATGTTCCTCAACTAGCTCCATCGATGATTCGACGTCTTGCTGGGACCTGCATTTGACGAAAATGTTTGACCAATTTTCGCAACCCTTTGCTGATGAGTGGATAGAATGGCACAAGATGCACAAGGTAAGAAATCACAAATCAAAAGACATTTAGTAATGCGCACCACGAGCTGTACCATGTCGAGATGAATTTACGAGCGTCTAGTTCTTTCGAGAGCATCAAGGCTAGATGATTAAATTCGTTAGATTTAAGAGCAATCAACAAGTTTACATTACCTCGATTTTCTCCCTTTTATCTCCCTATAATTACTTCTAACATTGATTATATTGTAAATATTTATATCTTAGCAGTGCCTAAGCAGTAGTACCACATACGTATGATTAGACCCAAAATGTAAATAAAATATAAAGATTTTACGAAATATGTATGACATATTTTCTGCTGAAGTTATTTCTGATTATTTTATTTTATTAAGTGCAGTTAAGATAAACGGGATCTTATTGGCATTCGATTTCCGTTACTTTCGTCGGCAAGAAATGAAAAACATCTGCACTACTCATACTCTAAGAGAGAAGGGGCGACGTTGCCAAGTAACAATAATGCCCAAGGAAAATTGGGATTCCAGCAATTTCACAACAAAGGTTTTTAACTATACAAGCTACCATTCTCCATCTAGTGGCCGAAAAAGACCTAAATTCTCTACCCGAGGCAGAATTAGCATCGGCACTTTTTTCTACATGGCCTTATAGGGGCAGCACCTCCTAATTTCCTCAATAAAAGCCCGAAATTACCTGGTCCCGATTTTTTCACCCGAGAAACTCGAGGAGAAATAGAAACGCAAAGAAATAAAAATGTGTAATTCATCCTTATAAGCCAATTTGGCTACAGTGTTATATAACTAACGAATGCAATAACCCTGGTAGCACGCCTCTATCTATAGGATATACGTCGCCCATGTTTTCAGCCGAGTGAAATATCTTAACCCGACGTCCATAGGATTGCCTATGTCTATACTAATGTCGCGCTGTAAGACATCCAAATGGGTACGGCTTACAGCCGTCTTCAAAATACTTAAATTTAAGCAAAAAGAAAACAAGGGGGCGAAACCACGTTCTTTGGGGTGGTTGTCCAGTGGTCTACCCACTACACCACTCTCTATTACTTTTCAATTGTATTTGGTTCAACGGCTCTAAATTAATATTAGCAGTTAAAATTATGAAAATTTAAAGTCCTTGTCGTTCTCATCTATCCTGTGGACAGATAATTTGGACATCTCACAGACGTCATGTTACGTCTGTCTGTTAAGCGTCTGATTTCTAGTGCAAATGGATGTCCGTGATCGTATGAGAAACATACATCTATAGTACATCTATACGAAGATAGCATAAGGCCGTAGTAAATTGAGTATCCATGTGATATCGAATTTAGGTTGTAGCTAGATAAGATTTGATTTAGACATTAAGACATCTATATGATAGACGATGGATGTGAGTCTGCTACCAGGGAACTAACCGATATGTAGATCAATCAAGTGAACTTCAATACATAAAGTGGAAAAAAAACAATTTCTCTCAACACTGTTTTTGTTTATAATTGCGTTTAAAAGAACTCGCGTATTTCTCCAGGTTTTTTCTTCTTTAAGAACTGTAATTTACTCCGTCACTCTTGTATCTCCATCTAGGGGTGTTATCTTCCACTGTAGAACTGCTTATAGACTGAGAAACATGTACTTATCTTTGATATATAAGTTATCCACGTTGTTTTGCAAAATTTGATCAGCTGTTTTTTTAAATACCCAAGTAGCTTAAGCGGCAATTTCTTCCATCTGAATTTCGTTTGTTACGTCATCCTTATCTACCTTTGACAGAATGAAAGGGATTCCAATCATAGGATGTATATGGTTTTCTATAAAGCTGTTCGTTAAACCAACTTTACATTACCTTGGGCAAAAATGCTATATCTGCCGATGGTAGGGTAGAAGAAATTGATTGGGCAAACTTAGGAGTAGCATTGACGAAATGTAGCACAGAATGTTTTTTGTGACACTCAGACGCCACGGATACAAGCATCTGTGAAGTCGCACAAAAAAATACGATTATTACTGTTGGTTGCTACACATGTTGATTTTCTAAAAATTCTGTAGTAAAATTCGTTCTTATATACTTTTAGTACGCTATAGTCGATTTCCGTCAAGTTGGAGAGATCAACCATCAAGCAAGGACTTCACCCTTCAGCATTCACCTCACTGGCTTCATTGAGCGCTCGGCGAAACTTTTCAACTCCTGGGAAATACAAATTGGAGTCGGCTTTTACGATTACTCTTTCCTCGGTGACTTCGTTTCCCTACAAAAAAGTGAAAAAATATTTTTATAATGGGACATTCCACGCCAAAAGGACAAAACCTTGCCGCGGTCATATTTCTAAATTGATTTTTTTAAATAACAATTCTTTAATATAGGTTAAAATAAGATTTTTTGCCAAAGGGTTTTGAAAAATAAGGGGATGGGTGGGCGTGGTACCGATTGCTAATTTTAGAAAATGCTCAGGACTTGTTGTTCGAATGATAACTTGACAAAGATATTGTTGACTAGTTCAATTCGTATAAAGAAAAGAACAACCATAAAATCTAACCCGGTAATCATTAAAACAAAAAAAAACTTAATAAAATGGGATTTTCACAGGTTTTCACTTTTAAAAAATTTTTGTTGTCAAAGAAGTGCTAGTTAAGCCTTTAACCATGTGCATAGTTTTAGCACGGTCTAACAGGAGAGGTAGACAAACGCCCTATCCCTCTGATCAGCCGGAATAATCAAGGGACTTAGAAGTTTCCTTAAAATGCCGCTTGGATCGTAGGCGTAGCTTGGTCACAACTCTTCATTGCTGCCATTGCTGCCAATTGCCGCTGGCGGATTAGGGTGGAATTCCCCGAATACATAGAAGGAGGGGGGAGAGGGAGACTGTGCAACACACAACAGCTGGTGACCAACCTACGCCCGCGATCCAAGTGGCATTTTAAGGAAGCTTCTAAGTCCCTTGATTAGTCTGCTGCCATGGCGTTAGTCTACCTCTCCAGTTAGACCGTGGTTTTAGATTGGTTTTGGACTTTTGGGCAGCTGAATTCCCTTTAAAAAAATTGTTACGGTGTGAAGGGAAAATGCATATTTCCCGAAAAAAATACTTCTACAATTTTTTAATACATTTTTTAGGACATAGGCCTACTAAGCTATATTCAATGTGTTAGGGGGAAAGGGGGCTAGTTGGCAGGGTCACTTTTTGTGAATTTATTTGAATTTTTTGACCACACGTTTTGCAAATTGAATGAATAAATCAAATTCAGATTTCAATTCTCTGTGAATTGATCGTATTCGTTTACAATTTTCATTTACATGAAATTGTGAAATTGAGAAAAACTGCAAAAAAAAGTCTGCCAACTTGCCCCAACTAAGGGGTAAGTTGGAAGCTGACGATTCTCCATTGCCCCAAAATTTCTAGGTCGAATTTTGAAAACTTGCAACTCAGCATCTCGTGAGAAATCTGTATGCCAACATGCCCCTCAAAATTTCTGACAACTAACCCCACCGTGTGCTTTTCGAACAAATAAATTGATAACTAAATGACTTTTTAATGTAGAAATGTCGGGTTTCTTTTAAAAATAAAACATTAATTTTTTTTTGCTTGGGTTTTCTGACACTCTTAGAGTTTTATACTATGAGAAAAATAAAAAGTGCTGAGAGGCCCAAAAAAAAATTTTGCCGTTTTTTTTTCTTTTTGCTATAACTCCTGTTGGGGTTGGGTAAGTCGTATACTTTTGAAATTTTGTATGAGCAATCTGGGTGTTGTCTTTCATATTTGGTGTAAAAGGCTTGATTTGTTTTGGTCTGTAAGGGGTCTAACTAACAAAATGCCAACTTACCCCACCTGCCAACTAGCCCCTCTCTCCTCTACTTTAAAGCAGGAGAAATTATCAGCAGTTTTGTGTGAATTTTCAAAACATTGCGATTTTGACACTTTTTACATTTTGTGGAATTAATTTAATTTTTTCTACTTAAGGTAGGATTATAATCTTTAGTTTACTCAAACTAGTAGAATAGGTCTACATTACGATCGAATAAAAAATTTAAACAAATTATGACGTCATACCTAGCGCATAGTTTAAAGGAGGGGGGTTTTAGGATTCCGAAAGATCGCTGGTGCTGTCCCCTGGGTCGTCCGATAACGACGCGATTTTTTTCTAAAATTAAGTTATCATTCCGTTAACGCGTTCTGATCAGTATTTTTTTCTTTTGTTTTACTTTAAAATACTAAAATTGCAATTAAAATAAATACGGTATTAGCAGTCCACGAAAAATTAAAATCGAAGCCATGCCCAGCCATCCCATTATTTTTCAAAACCTTTAGCCAAAAAGTCTTATTTTAACCTATATTTAAGATTTGTCATAAAAAATTAATTTAGAAATATGACCGCTATAAGGTTTTGTCGTATTGGCGTGGAATGTCCCGATAATGAAAACACGCGATGATTTACACTCCTGCAAAAAAAAAGATTATGATATCAAACTTACCGGCAGTCTTAGGATGAGGTCGATTTCCTATGTAAGCTAACAGAAGCAAGTGAATTCCAGCTCCAATCAGAATTCCTTATTCCATGTTGACAAAGAGACAGCACAAGAATGTGACACCGAATGGCAATAGTTCGATCTCTTTCATTATGCGGTAATAGAAAATAACCGTCATTGAATTATCTAGATTTTTGGGTTACTAACAGACGTACTTCTGCTCTTCCACATGGGCTTTAGTTCCTCAAGTTCCACCATGAATATGACTGACATAATAATGACAGAAGCCAAAATCGCTTTCGGGATATATGCCAGGGAAGGCATGAGAAATCCCAAAGCCAATAAAACCAAGACGCCTGTCAATGTGGGGTGTATCATTATTCATCGTTCTCAGTTTTTGACACGGAGCGGAATGTAAACAAACCGCCGTAAATATTGGTTAGCGGAGTCTTGGCCCCGCTTGCGGCTTGCACTGAACTCCTTCCAAAAGAAGCGGTGACGGGCATGGAACTGAATAGCGAGCCAAGGATGGTTCCAACACCCAGCGCAATCATTTTTTGGGTGGCGTCTGTTCTCTTGCCGTTTGCTGTGATCGTGAATCACTCAATAGCAATTATTGTATTCTGACAGCATGTAAATCTACTATACATTTGTCATACCAAAAGCCTTGGCGATAGCAACTTGTTCTAAAATGGCCATGAGCGGAATGAGGCCGATAGCAGCTCCGAGTTCCAAACAAATTTCGGAAAACCCCAAAACAACAGTGGTGTTTCCGGTCGTTCGATTGACAGAGAACGGTGGCAAACCAAACGGGGGAATACCCGCTTGTATATTACCTGCATGATTTCATGGTTATTCGTGACAAAATTTATAAATAAATGTTCCTAATTGACATCTGAAAGTGAAAGTGACCTGTCAGAGTGAAAGGTTTGGAGCCATTTTGTTCTAAAAAATAAGCGGCTAAACAGCCGGCGATGACGGCGATAGCGTTGCGACTTGTGGCAATAAACCAGAGACTAGAATCGACAGCGCGACTGCGCAAGAAACCAACTTTCTTCAAAGGGCCAAGATTTTTTAATGAAGTCAATTTCTATGGGGATACTAATCAGTTCCCCCCAAAATATTTAATGAACCGTTAATCTATAGAAAAAAAAAATTCGTAACCTATACCCGCATTAGAAGAAGTTTTACTATCATAGAACAACCCAGGGCGGAGTCCCAAGGATTGCATTTCGTTATGTTTTCGAAAAAACCTCGCCAAATTTCGATAAACGAGGATCCTTTGCATTTCAAGCCGAAGAGGCCCTAAACTTGGGTCGACGATACAGTCAAAGCGGCAGCTGAACAAAAGCCAGAAATGGCAAGAGCCGAAATAAACTCGACCATGAATCCTGTCCATCAAAAAATATTTTTAGGCCTAGATGAATAAACCATAAAATTGCATAAGACATCTAAGATATATACCTAGGTTCAAGAGTCCTGCTACTAGTTCTAGCGAACCAGCTAGGAAAGCTAACAGGGTGCTGGAATAGATCGGGCCTCCTTCATCACTGGCGTACGAGAACGTCATCAAAGATATGACGGCCGTGGGACCGATTGAACATTCCTTGGAAGTCCCCAAAATTACAAAGACGAATAATCCCAGGAAAGCCGAGAAGAGCCCTTACTACGAATATACTGTAGAAAAATGTCTTATAATTATAAAATTCATTTATTATTAATTATGATTTTTTTCTTTTTTACCTGTAACGGCAGTCCGGCGACAGAAGCATAGGCGATTCCCTGCGGAATGGTGGTGAGACCGACGGTGATTCCGGCAATGACAGCATAGACAGCAAAATCCCAATTGTAGCTTGGTAACCACTTGAGAATGGGGAACCGCCGTCTTAGTAATTCAACTGTGCAAGCTCCCTTGACTTTTGATCTTGCCTTACGCTTCCATTCATAACAAGTTCCCATCGATTTCAAATTATTGAAGAAAGTGTAATCCATATATACATACTCCCACCATACTCCCATTCACTCTGAATTGAAAACCTCAATAGACGAATAGTCTGGAGTAGCCTATATATTTAATCAGAGGACTTCCCGACTTCCTAGAAACGCGAGTGTAGTGGCCGCGTCTATCCTCCCACACTTGAGTTCAACCCCGACAATAAAGATGTGACAAGAATTAAGCCAACAGAAACGATGCCATCAAACCGACCCGTTAAGAGGACAATATAATTTGTAGAGGAAAATGTCTTTTCCGTCCTTCCGTTCTGGCATTCGTTGTAATTTAGACATTGTGAGCATCTCTTTGATTCTCTTTTCCTTTGCTTTTATTTTAGTTATAATTTTTTTTTCCTAACTGTATCTTGAAAAAATCGCGCTGAGGCATTGCATAGTAAGGAAAAGAAGGTAGATATTAATGAGGGCAGGATTCTCCCACAAATCTGCTTCAGGCCAAGTGAAAACCCTTCCTTTTTCAACCTAAAACAGGCAATGCTGTCACGCGGAAGAATCCGTTCCAATGAAGATGAGTGCGCGCAAAGAATTCGTAAAAATAAGACTAATTAAAAAAACAAATATTTTAATTTCTCACGTGAAAAATGCATCCGCCAGAAACCCACCCATGGGTCATCACGATGCATAATATTTGTTCGTAAAATATCCCTGAAGAATAAATAAAAGTAAATTAATCCGAAGCTTCGGACCCTGTTATCGCCTTCCGCACTTGTTATTCAATTATTCTTTCAGCCACGGCAGAAAGACGACAGCTCAAACCGCTCCGAATCGGATGTTTCTTGTCTAACGTATTAAGCTCAAGGAGACAAATCCAGAGCCAACCTGCTTCCTAAGTGTCATGTGCTGATTAGTGTGCAGACAGCAGAATTTTAAGATTTGACCGTCACAACCGAGTTTTTTGTCTAGTCTCGTGCGTCACAATTTTTAAGCTTGACCATTTTATATAACAGCTCTCAAATCGCAGCAACAATCATCTCATCAACTTTGTATTGAACAGATCATTTAAATTTTTTACTAGTTATATAATTATGATTTCCAAACAATTTCCTCGTCGTTTATCGGCACCGCCATCACCATCAATATTTTTCTTGATTATTATCAGAACTTTCAATCATTCATCGTTACATCACGTTTTAATGACCCTCGCAACGGAAAAACAGCACGGACCTACAGGATTGCTGATTATGCGTTACGTTGCGTCCATCACTTGTGAAATTCCCTTTGGCGTGGAGGCCGTTGCCAGGTTTTGCAATTGGATCTAGATGATTTCCTTAAAATCAATTTCCTGGAAAACTTGTTGACTGAAGTGTAAGATCAACAGTCGAAGTTCGCTCCTAATAAAGGATCGATGCGCAGACCATCACCCTACAGGACTGTTTCCATATCAGGAATTTCGACCAATAATTGGTTGTTTCATATTTATAAAAAAGTAACTCATTAGAATTGGTGCATACTCTACACAAATGACCATACAATTACTTAAGCGACGTATATACGTAACAATTATGCAACACCAAAAAATATTTAGAAAAAATAAACATTACCGCATCGTCGCTGGACATTCCATTACATTTCTTTCCTCGGCGACCTCCCGATGCTTATCATTCCCTACAGGGCTTATATCGAATAATAATTTTAAAAAAAATTTCCTTTAGTATGTAAAGTAGTGACAAATTTATTTTACCCCCCCCCCCCCCTAGAATCCAGCATTTAACTTATATTTCACCTTACCCGAGATATTGATTGCTGTGCCGCCTCATTCCGTTGCGGCGGCGTAATAGCTGTAAGGGGTAGTGGTGTAGTAGGTGGGCTCAGTGGTATAGTAAACAGCATCGGCATTGTGGGTCGATGACGTAGTGGCGTATAAAAGGGTCTTAGCGGCGTTGTCACCCGACTTGTACGCGGCAGTGCTGATGGCAACAGGTGGTACTGTGGATGGCGGTACTGTGGGTGGCGGAATTGTTGTGGCCGGCGGAACGGTGGTGGTGGTTGGCCGTTGGCGGTACTGGTGCTGCTGCATATTTGGCGACCGGAACTGCGTATTTGACGGCCGGAAATTTGGCGGGTGCTGCATATTTGACGGCCGGCTGCTGGGGCGCATAGCCCCCTGCTGCCGGCCTAACGTAGGAATAAGTCGAAGGCTGTTTAACACCGTAAACAGCTGGCCGGACTGGCTGTGGTTGAGGCCTGTAGCCGTACGCGTGAGCTTCCACCGAGATGTAAAGACAAGACAACATCAAAAGTCATCTCAATACGACACCTGCAATCAGCAATCAACCACGTAAAGCCGACCATTTTGAAAGGTAATAAATAATTTAACTCACCCATGATTGAAAATATCGACGTTGCAACTGGTGGAAGGATCCTGTCACCTGCACTTTCTCCACACGACTGACACTTCTGCAAATGAGGTAGGAACAATGGCGGCGAATATGGGGAAGAGAAAGAAGCCTAGGGTGATTTAATAATTTTAAAAAAAGATAGCCCTTCCTTTACAAAGAAACGTAAATTCTATTGGCTTATTCGTGCCGCCATACTTTTGTTTTACGTAACGAAACAAAAAATTGGGGGCGTATAAAAGGCAGACCGTCTTCCATTAAATTTATCAGTCCAATACTGTTCAATCACGTACTGTACCAAGATATCTGTTTTGATTTACTCTGTTCCAATTCATTCCGTCATCAATATGAGTAAGTTAGTTTACTTTTTCGTTGCTAGTGATGTTAAATATTTCAATTTTAATCAAGTATTGTTTGTTTGAAAAGTTGTTCTGTTCTGAAATTTTAAATCGTATGCATGTATGTTTTACAGGTCTGTCTGGTTCGATCAAAAACGTGAATAAGATCTTGCTGATTCAATGTCTATTGTGGGCATCCAATGGCGTTTTGGGTGGTATGATGCCTAAAGGTCACATGGGCAGGATGGAGCATAAAGCCAATGAAGCCGGCGAATACTACTACACTCAACCTCAAAGCTACTACCCAACTCCGGCGCCAGAGTACTACACCGAGGCTCCAAAATACTATTCCACTCCGAGCTACTACACTCAGCCGACCCCTTACTACACCACTCCCAGCTACTACACCGAGACTGAGAAATACTACGCTACAAAGGCGCCAGAGTACTACACCACAGCAAGTTACTACACCGAAGCTCACAAGTACTACTCCGCTCCGTCATACTACACTACTACTGTGTCGTATCCCGCCAGCTATCAGAGGGCAGCGCCATCGTATTGATTTCATATTTTCTTGAGAAACCTTTAAATGTTTAGTCATATTTTCTCGTTTCTCTTCACACATTCATTAATTGCCATCGTGAGGCAATTTTTTATTTTTGGTTTTACTGAAATGGATTCCCGGTTCCCGGGCGTACATAACTCGATGGGGTAAAGTGGGGAATTCAAATTTGGATTTAGGAGTCGTACCACAAGACAAAGATGCCATCGGTTTCACTCTCACAACTTTATTGCCGAATGTGAGAATTGGCGTGACTTGCCGGGAGTGTTGCTCAGAGTCGTCTCCGACGGGACGATGTGACGTGGTCGAAAAAAGATGCTGAGCCAGCTGCATATTCGTTTCTGAACGAGATGGAATCAACCAGTACATCACGCCAGACCCCAACACAAAAACACAAAAGAAGAAGCAAATTACTTTAGATCGACCTTGTTACGTTCAGTTCTACTAACACAAATTGATATCAACTAACGAACCTGTCTAGAATGTTACGGGGAGACGAATTTGAACTGCTGCGATGTTGGCGGAACAGAAACGATGGCACCCGAGTTGAATTGCGAGCGACACTTTGAATGTTTTCACTCGACGAATGAGCCGTCGTCTCACCGTCTACAGAATTTTGACAGGTCGTGAAACGACGAAATATTTCATGCCAACCTTGCGTGGCGTGACACGTGCATTTTTCAACACAATCAATGATACCTTTTGTAGTAGTAGTAGTAGTAGCACTGGAAGTAATCGACATGTTGAGATTTGGTTGGCTGTCGGAAGTCGGACGCGTGGTGGACATGGCTGTACCGATGGCTGTAGAAGATAAAATGAGAATGAGCAAACAATAAAACAGCTGCTTCTGCCGACGCACGAAAAGAAAAAACCAGTGAAAATCGATTATTCATTTGTTTTTACTTAAGCAATGGCGGGAAATGGGATCACATTCAAACCACAGGTAAAAAGACTACTGTCAAAATTACCTACTGTGAATCTACGCTTTTAAATAATACAAATTTCGATTGTGATATTAAAAATTTACCGTAAAGTCGTAAACATATCTGGAGGTTTTTTTATAATCAGCAGAGTGTGTAAGACTGAGGTTTGTATTAAGATCTAGCTAAAGGCTAGACAACTTTCTTGACGGAAGACCGACAGGTTTAAATGTTTTTTTAATATAGTTACAAAGGGACTGCATATCGCAAAAAGGAATCGTGCAAAACTTTAGACATATTTATATCATAAGTACATACAAACATACTTGATCTCACTATATTATGCATAGAAAGAAACTGAATGCTTTGAAATGTGTGACTGTGCAAATTTGCGAGGGAATTAACATTGTAATAACGGCATCTATTTCTGGTTATTTCTGAATTTTCGTACGGTGTCTATAGCTTGTCACTTGAATTTGATTAACAAAAAATAATATTTCTTCATTAATATTATTATTCTTTTAGATGATCTTGTTCATTTCAGTTTTTCCCTTCAAAAATTCAACTCAGAGACGGAAATAATTCTTCAAATCCCTGTATCCTTTCATTGATCTAATTTCCAGGGTTTTCTCCAATAAGGAAACTGGATTGAGCGGGTAATGATGGACCGTTCAATAAATCTTCCTGGCGAGAGTCTAATGCGATCGCAGTAGTGTCGGACATCAAATAATCTGTACAGTATCCGCCTTGCGTGATGAGCGGAGAATTTTCGTTGAGTGTGTGATCCCCCTTGATGAATAAAACAAAAATTCATAATTAATCATTGGCCATCAATTGAAAAATCAAATTTCATTCAAAACTCATTGAACCAATTGCTTCTTCTCCGTTGGAAAAGATCAAGACGTGCTCCAAATTGCTGTCACAGTCTGATATCCGCTTGGTTGCGTCACCGCGCTGCGTTCTTTCGAGTACAGTGGTACTACAAGCTGCTTGGTAGAGTATCCGACTGAGGCAGAAATAGACGACGTCAGTGATGGCACGCACCGTGTAGTCGGTGACGAACGTTTGCCCACGCGCTGCGCTGCCAACTCCGCCGTCGGGCGAGACGGCCATCCGCACCGATTGAACGCTGCGTGAAAGTTGAGTAGAAGACGCCGACTCTGTTTCCGTTGGCATGAAATGAATATTGAAGTAATTGAGGCGAAAATAGAATCGGTAAATTAGTTCTATCTACTGACCCATTGCCGACGAGTAGGACGTTAGGGCCTGTGAACCGTAATGACTGAATGGCCCACTCTCAAAAACTAAATTTTCTTTCCCAACTGTCACTTCCACACGTCCTTCAAGGATCAGCACGAAATAGTCGGCTGGTTTTCCCTGAGTAAATGAATTAAAATTAAAAAATAAATAAAAAACGAATAAAAGATTTTTCCCAATAATTTACTTGCTGAAAGATGAGCGTCTCTGCCGGGTGAAACTCTGATTTTTCTTTGTTAACGCGGATAAAGCGAATGATTTGACTCTGTTGCATCAATCGCCGGAGAACGTTGTTTGAGATCAATTCGGTCTTGAAGAGATCAATTGATGAACTAAGAAATTGAAACGCTGCTAGAGCCAATTGCGGGGAGATCTTGCGAGCAGTTTGCTCGTGGTACTGCAGGGCGAAGCCACTGAAATCCTGGAATAGTCTTCCTTTCTCTCGTCGACGTTTGCTGCGGTTGTCCACTGAAAGTGACAGCAACAATGAACAATTATTATCATAAGACTATAGATAAGAGGGTAATCGATAAAATGTCTTACTCCACACGTCCGTTTCGTCGACGATTTCAGCTATAAATATAGACGGAATCAATTACTAAACTTCTCGTACAAAATATTCTAAGACTTGATACCTTGAATTTACTCTTCGATAATGTCTTCAAGCGTGACCAATCCAACAGTTTCGTAAAAAGGATCTCCATCTCATTGGCAGTTGACTCGTTGAACAAATGCCATGTGGCCTTTATGGCCTTCTTTGAATTCTTTAAACATTATGTCCTAAATGTGAATAAAACTGTTAGTTTTTGAGAGATATAACACATTTCCGTTCATACGAGTGTGGTATCTTCGAAGATGAAATTGCACTGATTCTTGTAAAATCTGCACAGCGTTTTCAATGGAATGGCATCCTGCGGATCTACCAGAGCGAGCTCTTTGATAAAAAGTAATCCGATAATGTTATTCCGTTCTACGTCGTAGATGGGTACACGCGAAAATCCTGTTTAGAAAACAAACTTAATATTTTACTTTTTTGGCTTTTAAATCGCATCAGCGAAAAAACAAAACAAAAATGTTTGCACTGCAACGCGAGAGATGTAAAATAAATGGAATCAATTACCTTGATCAATTCTTTTAGCCTTTCTCGGTTGTAATAAGCGCCGAGTTCTTCGCCCAGTATCCGATCCAGTATCAAAGAGATGGGATACGACATTGGGAAGGTGATGAGCATAAAGAACTTTGTTATCCAAACTGTTTGGGCTCCGATGGCAAGTCCGTGACGTGAACAAATGGCCTGCATGTTCCCAAAATTGCAGGCCTCACATCCGCCATTTGCTTGGCACTCGCAAATTGCATTGCTTGGCTCTGAAAATCTGACTGAAAAGTCGCGGCAGGGTATTAATATTTCGGGGCGTCGGTGTAGTAGCTCGGGGCAGCGTTAGTCGTGGTATAAAACTCCGGTGCCTAAGTGGTGTAGCACTTGGGGGCCTTCGGTCGCAACTGGTCGTTGCAGTAGTAACCAACTCGTAAATTGTGTAGTAAGGTGGCGGCACTGCGGTTTGGTATCCGCCATATCCAGGAGACGTCGGTACAGCAGTGTTCGACCCAGCCAACAACGATACAACACCCAGCAGCAGCACGGCGCTATAGTTGACTAAACAATTAATAAATTTTAACATTAATTTTCAATAATAATTAAGTCATATTAGTAAACAGAAAAAATAGGATTGACAAAACTCAATGTGAAAGAGAGAATATTTACCCATAATTACGAACTGGTTACACGATGAGGAATGTAATCGATGACAGATAGTGCAGTGCAATTGTTTCCGTGTCGGAGATCGTCACTCGATTGTTTTCGACCACCTTTTCTCACTCACCTTCACGCAGCTCAAAGCAGAGTTATACTTCGCGGCGGCTTAAGGCGGCGGCGTTGCGGTTTGGTATCCACCATATCCTGGAAACATCGTCGACCCCGCCATCAACGATATACAACACCCAACAGCAGCACGACGCCATAGCAAACTAAGTAATTAATAAATTTAAACATTAAAATTCATTAACAACTAGCATATTAACAAATAGAAACAAGTAGAATTTACACAAAACTAAATATAAACAACAGAATATTTACCCATGATGGCGAAGTGGTAATGCGATGAAGGAAGTTGGTGACAAATACTGTACATCAGTTTTTGCCGTGTCGGAGATTATGCTTCCTCGACTAATTTTCCTGTTTTTTTAAATATTTGCGTACATGGTGATGTAAAAATGAACAACATGTGATGTGTTCTAAATTTATTGGTCCTTGCTAACCTGTTAATTAACAAGTGAAAAATGATGTAAAAGTTAAGAGAAACAGAAAATAGAAATAATTACGATAAACACATTTTTTGAAGCAGCGGATGTGAATAGAATTAAATTGATTCTGTCAGTTATTGGGCATTTGAGGTAATAGTTGCAATTATAAGCCATCACTTTCCTCATTGACATCCAAGATCCAACACAAAAACTTGCTGGTTTCTCAAAAATGTGTTGATGCACTTTTGCCCCAATCCCAACCCAACAGAATTCTATCTTAAGTAATGGCAGTTTGTTTGTGTCCTCTCTACTTAACATAGTCTAAGTAACAAACATAAATCTCATACGACATTCATAAGAAGAGCAAAGCAGTCTTAAGTTTCTCTTTTCTTAACAACCTAAACAGGAAAATATCGCTAGAAGTGGCAGCCAGCAGCCAGCAGCCATGACTGAAAGGAAATCACCGCCAGGCGCCATCTAGCGGAAGATATGTACTAGGCAGCAGACGTCCTACTAATCCGTGGAAAAAGAAAGCAGATGCCCAAGACGCCTGCGAGTTCGCATCCGGATTCCGGAATGAGTCGCTCCTCATATTCATCAGTTTCTATAACCTCGACTTTTCTTCCCTAGTATAAACTTTTAAAACATAATTTTTTTTTAAATAACTACCACAGTGTTTTTGTTTATTTATTTACAATACATTAATACAATATCTTTTTAAAAAATGACCCAGTAAGACGATTGCAATTCATTAAAATATTTTTGGGGAAATTTAAAATCTAGGGACTAGCGGATAAGGTTGAATGCATCCAACTGACTACGAGTGGTCTGGAATCCCGCCTCACTGTTCGCATTTAAATGAGGGACTGTTTTGTTCTTCCAGTTCCATAAACAGGCAAACTTTGAAGGAATTCTGAAGTCTTGAAAAAATCTTAAGTGCTAACTCTGACCAGTCAAGCAAGTATTCCACATTGCCCAAGTCCCTTACCAACAGAAAAACAGTCTGGGTACAACAGATCATCATGAAGCATAACCCAACGCAGCTGAGAAGACCCGATTGTCAACAGTGTTGGAAGATTCTCTAGAAAATGACGAATCTGGCGAAACTGTCGATACGTTCTCAAAGCTTACTTTTACGGTTTAAAGTTAACCGACCGAAAAAGACGCTCTTCAAGAAAACCAAGCTAGTTTAGGTGAAGGTGATCATAACTAAGTAGTTATTTCAGTAGCCTCTACTCCCGTCTTTTATATTCCACCATTACCCCAAAATTCGGTGATCATAACTAAGTAGTTATTTCAGTAGCCTCTACTCCCGTCTTTTATATTCCACCATTACCCCAAAATTCGGTGATCATAACTAAGTAGTTATGATCACCTTCAACTAAACTAGCTTGCCTTTCTTGAACGGACACAGCTTATGATTCATAAGCTGTCGTTAACGCAGGTTATCAAAGGTGGTGTCCCTGAATCGCTGATTCCTTCCTTCAGGTGTGTCCGCAGTACAATTTATCGTTACCGTCAAAACAGTAAACTACTTGAGACATCAAGAAATTTGGATTTCAACGAAGAAAACAGAGGTACCCTATTTTGAATTATTTTTGTGAGACTTTGTTTGACTTGATCTGTTTTTCCATTTTAGAAGAAAATAATTGAGTTTCAATGGAAGAATTATCTACTAGTCTTGACTCTCCGCATCCAGAATCTTTGAGCTTATCGTGTGAAGAGTCAGTTTATTGGTCGGATCCTGAACAGACGGAGCCTTTGTGTTTGGTGACAAGGAAAAATGATAATATCCCTTCAGATTTACCACAATCGTCAGCACGAAAATTTTGCACAGCAAACATGTGACCACTTCTTTTAAAGCCCTTCGGATAAGTTTTAAGTTCATTTGGTCCAGTGTTTATCCCTCATAATCTAATTGTTTGTTCCAGTAATTTACCACCGAATTATTTGCTTACTAACGTTACTAACCTTATGTTAAGCCAGTCATATGTTTTACAGTTCTGTGCGGCAATATGGATGTCAAGTACCTACGTTTAGTCGATTTACCCATTTTGCTCTTGGCTGTTCTTATTAGCCGAATTTCCCCTTACGTTAATACATTCATGATTCGTGTGATCAAGAGAAATAACATAGCGATGATAATCTTGTTTAGTTCTGAATTAACAGGGATCAATAAAAACGATTTAAAATTAGCCGCGCCATGAAAATATTGATAAATAAGAAGTGGATCGATTTTTGGTTTTTAATATTTTTACGAATCATAATTAAATTTCAAACATTACATATCGTTGTCTTATTCTTTAATAGAAAGTAATATTTATTTTGTAAATTTTAATTGCGGAAATATTTAATTCTTATCTATAACAGGATTCTTACAATTAAAAATAATCAGCTTTATTGATTGTGTGGCATGAAAAAGGGGAGGAGTTAGAATCTTGATTCTTTCACCATTACAAAGCAAATCACGCCAGCGGCGCGAATTTTGGGGTAATGGTGGAATATAAAAGACGGGAGTAGAGGCTACTGAAATCAGTCGAGTTCGCCTTTTCGACACGTCAACAGGAGCACTAGTCCACCATTTACTGTGCCATCAAATTTCATCCTGTTTCCATGGGTATGAATTCTTCATTTATTTGTTTTACAACTTTTACTTAATTTGAAATGTATTTTTTTCTTAACTTTCAGCAATGTTTATTTAACTCTTTTAAACATAGTATAGTTTTTGATGTACTAAAATAATTGAAGTGATCACTTTGAAATAATTCTTTTGACACTTTGATTAACTTTACAATTTTTATCATTAGCTAACTTTGCCATCACGCTGCTGCTAGCTGTTGTCTCGATGCTGGCTGGATCTACTACGGGTGGACCGATGGGCTCATCTTCTGCATCAAGTAGCTATTACCAGACCACAACAACGAAAGAGTACTACACCACCAAGGAAACTGAATACTACACGACGACTTACACTGCTCCCAGCTACTACACTGAGGCCCCCAAGTACTACACCACTAAAGCGCCGGAGTACTACACCACGACGTATGCAGCTCCTACCTATTACACCGAGGCCCCGAAGTACTACACCACCAAGGCTCCCGAGTACTACACCACGGCTTCTTACTATACCACAAAGGCGCCTGAGTACTATACCACAAAGGCTCCGGAGTATTACACCACAAAGAAGATCGAGTACTACACAACAACCTACGCTGCCCCTAGCTACTACACCGAGGCTCCGAAGTATTACACCACTGAGGCTCCAAAGTACTACACCACGACGTATGCGGCCCCTAGTTATTACACCGAAGCCCCAAAGTACTACACCACCAAGGCCCCCGAGTACTACACTACCAAGAAAGCTGAGTACTACACAACACCGGAGACGTACTACACCACGACCTACGCAGCTCCTAGCTACTACACCGAAGCTCCTAAGTACTACACCACCAAGGCACCTGAATACTACACTGAGGCTCCAAAGTACTACTCGGCTCCAAGTTACAGCACCACAGCGGCTCCTTACTACACCACTGAAGCTGCTAAGTATTACGTAGCCCCAACTTACTACTCCACTGCTGCTCCGTCTTACTATGTTGAGCCAACTTACTACACCGAGGGTCCGCAATATTACTCAGCTCCTAGCTACTACGAGACCGAAGCACCAAAGTACTACACAACTGCTGCCCCAAGCTACTACACCGAAGCCTCTAAGTATTATGCTGCCCCGAGCTATTACCAGACTGAAGCGCCCGTTTATTATACTAAAGCTCCCGAGTACTACACCACTACCTCCTACTACACCACAAAAGCCGCCGAGTACTACACAACTGCCCCCTATTACACCACCAAGGCTCCAGAGTACTATTCTACAACCTACGCAGCCCCTAGCTACTACACAGAGGCCCCAAAGTACTACACCACCAAGGCACCCGAATACTACGTAGAGGCCCAGAAGTATTATTCGGCTCCAACCTACACCACTACAGCTGCTCCTTACTACACCACTGAAGCCGCCAAGTATTACATAGCTCCAACTTACTACACCGCTGCTGCCCCATCTTACTATGTTGAGCCAACTTACTACACCGAAGCACCTCAGTACTACGTTGCTCCCAGCTACTACACCGAGGCTCCTAAGTACTACACCACAAAGGCTCCAGAATACTACACTACTGCTGCTTACTACACCACCAAGGCACCCGAGTACTACACAACCCAGGCACCTTACTACACTACGACTTATGCAGCTCCTGCCTACTACACTGAGGCCCCAAAGTACTACACCACCAAAGCAGCTGAGTATTATACAACTGCCTCCTACTACACCACTAAGGCGCCAGAATACTACACCACCAAGAAAGCTGAATACTACACTACTCCAGCACCTTACTACAGCACTACGACCTACGCTGCTCCCAGCTACTACACCGAGGCTCCTAAGTATTACACCACTGCTGCTTACTACACCAAGGTTCCCGAGTACTACACCACCAAGGCTCCCGAATATTACACAACCACTTCCTACTACAACACAAAGGCTCCTGAGTACTACACAACCAAGAAAACCGAGTACTACACTGAGGCTCCCAAATATTATTCTGCGCCAGCATACTAGATGTTGTTAATATTTCATGCCAAAGAGAATCTATTTATTTATTATTCGTTTCGCTTTAAAAATCAGCGTATTGAAATGACTCAGCTCATTGCATTGTTCACTCAAATGTCATGTGTTGCACGGTGTTGCATTAGTTTTTATTGGTGTTCAATGTTTACGGCATCTTGAGAAATTATTGGAATAGTTTAAAAGCACAATATAAAAGAAATAAAAACTTACGTTTTCTAATACTGTGTTGGAATCTCAATTAGAATTTTCTACTCAAGATTATATCCTCCATTCTTTCCTATAAAGTGTCCAGAACGATTTTGTTAGATTAAGTTAAGACTGAAAAGTTTTGATGTTGCAACTCGCGGAACAGCCTATAGGTTATAAACTTGTAATGTAACTCATCTACTGGAGTAACGTAATATAGCGCCAGAAAGATTTACACGCGCCGTTAGCAGGGGCACGCGTAAGTAAGATAGTGATATGATACGACCGATCAAACTGGCGCAGCAAGACGACGATGCAGTCCAATTCTTTATTTATGCGCCCTCCTTTTGTGCGGTAGTCGTTTTAAGAAAGAAATTTACTGCTTTTGTGACGTAATTTTTCTCAATTCAACATAAGACTTGCTTTGGCTTAGCAATGCCAGCTATTAAACGAAGCATTGCAACAAATTTAATTTATAAGATTTTTTATATAAAACATTAGCACGAAGACAATATTCCAGCAGTTACTTTCTCGTCGATTGTTATTGAAAAAGGTAAGTTTTGTTTTCTTTTATTATTCAAATTTCAATCTCAATACATGTAAACCTTCTTTTATAAATTTGAAAAAGACATTTGAACAGTATAATAAAACCAATTTTGGAAATGAGAATTGATTTAGCTTGGGGTTACCTCTTGGTTGCATTTATTGTCAGCTGTTCCGCTCTTCGGCAACTTGACAGAAATATGGGACATCCAGCGGAGGCGCCAGCCATTGCCAACTCCCGTCGGAACATGTCCAGAATATAGTTACAACTTACAATACAGTTTTCCTGTCTGACGCCTATTACTGTGGGTATGTATAGAGAAAATAAACTTTATAACAATTATTTTTCTTCATAATCAACATAACAAGTGAATTTTTTTAAATCTTAGATATTATCATCAATGCTCCGATGGTGTTCCGATTCGTAAGAAATGTCCTGACGGATTGTACTGGACTGTTGGCACCGACAGCTGTTTTTATCCAACGTGCTATTTCCCAAACCAATCCAATTCAAACTGTCGCAAGGACACACCCTATTAAACAAAAGATTCAAATAGTCTAGTCTGAGTTAGTGTCAAGCTGAACTTTGTTTTTTAATGACTTGAAAACATTTAGATAGAAATAGAATCTAGAAGTCTATTCCATATTTCAGCGGTAATTGATCTGTCAATCCCCGCCCAAAACTGTGTCTTTAATCATTAGATTTTTCTTGCTTATCTCACAAATACACATATACTTCAGCAATCTAACAAGCATACACATTTTTCCGCTTTCTGTATAATCCATAAATCTAATTAAAAATAACGCGTTGATCGTGTTAAGCCTGTGGCCATCTTACAAAATCTTATCGCATATACAATAAAACAATTTGACCAGATGATTCGACAAGCGAAACAGACCAGTTATTATGTCATTAGATTTAATTTCATAAAGTTCTCCACCGTAAGCCACAACGCCAGATGTAAATTTCCAATACATCAAAAGGTCAATGAGAACGAACCAACGGTGACGCCCACAGCCAATTACGTCACTTGCTGCCGCCGCCGAGTTGCTTCTCCAGTTGGCGGATCCTCTTACGCGTTACATCCAGCTGGAGATTCAGTCTTCGCAAATGCAAGCGACAGATGGCGTCGCGGCAACGATGCGATTTCAATCTGTCCTGCGTTTCGAAAACGGCGTCCCGGAATGTCAGCGACTTGCCCATGTTCTATCCAAAAAATAAATCAAAAGAATTCGCAATGAAGGATGAAGAAGAAAGTACGGGCTATATAATCCGGGCAACAACGATGGTGGACTCACAATCGAAATGAGAGATCAGCAAGCGCCGGTCGTCGGTGATGTGAGATGGGGGCGGATGGAGTGAAAGTAAATGTGCCCGAGACAGAGGAGGAGAAAGGCCAGTCCGATGCTCGAGAGGAGCAACAAGAAGGCGGACAGAAATTGCTCGGTTGACAGCGGCTCGGAAAACTGGCACTCCTCCTTGTATGGCTTACAGACGCCGGTTAACCAGAAGCGACGCAAACGATCGACTTCGCCTTTATTCAACGCGGTTAGATTCACTTCAACGTCAATGGACTATCCGCCGGGCGGATTAAGCTTTTTTCCAATTAATATATTTACCGTTTTCAATGTATTTCAGCAGCTTTTCGTTGAAAGGTGCCACATATTTGGAGCCGCGAGGGAAGGCGACACCGTAACCTGTCATGGCGTACTACTCCGCCCGAAAATGGAAATGCCCCAAAATTGGCCGACGTTTATAAAGATCTCTAGCATATACAGTCGTGGCTGAAAGTTTGTATACCTTGTGCTCAAATATACGCCTTTTTACTCTGTATTGGCGGATAGTCTTAGCCTATCGTAAAGAAAAGGGGGTGTTATTTGTTCAAATTTTTCTTTGTTAACCCAAACCCCTCTACCCCCTCTTTACTTAACTCTACCCCTTAACATCACTAACTATTTTACCGCGATGCGGCAGACGGTTAAGCAACCCTTTTACCTGACGCTAAATGAATAGAGAATAAGGCTGATAGACAAATTCTATTAATTGCCACTATTCTGTCACGTCACCGTTTCATTCTAGAACTCTTGCTAATCAAGCGTTCGTAAATTTCATTTTGCGTTCCGTAAAAGGGTTGCTTAACCGTCTCCCGTTTCGCGGTAAAATAGTTAGTGATGTTAAAAGGTAGAGTTAAGAAAAGAGGGGGTAGAGGGGTTTGGGTACCAAAGGAAAAATGCGCACAAATAACAACCCCTTTCTCTTGTGATAGGCTCACACTACCCGCCAATACAGAGTAAAAAGGCGTATATTTGAGCACAAGGTATACAAACTTTCAGCCACGACTGTATATATCTCTTTGACCTTTTCGAAACCTAATTGTGCGACTTACCCACGAGCCGACGGTTAACAGACGACCTCTTCGTCCTGGGCCACCAAATAGTCTAGCACTGCGCCGTCGTAAAGAAAAGCGTCCAATTCACTGCGCAAATTCGAATTGAGATGAGAAAACAAATTTTTGGAAACACTCCGTATTACACTATAATTTTCCATTTCTGTCAAGCCATTTATTCCTACCCAAACTGGATTTGTGGGTCAAACCAGAAAACGAGATTTCCACATTGAATTGATTTGTTTTGTTCCTTTTACGATTATTGCGTCAAAGGAAACTTAGCTAGCTGTTGTGTCCGAGTACCCATTGTCCATCACACAATGTGTCCTTTTCTTCAGACAACTATTTTATCTATCGAGTCAACATAACTTTCGACGGCAGTATTTTTTTCTCCACCCAGAATGCTCTTACAAAACTATATTATCTGTTATAGTATACTGTACAACGCAATTTTCTCCTAATAGAGTAATTGAAAGCCATTTTGATTTTTCCTTCCATTGTTGAAAATAACACTACCACCCCAAGGAGAACACAAATGGTTGCGATCAATAAAACCAAAAATGGAGTTTCGATCAAAGATCTATTTAGTATACATTTACCCTCGTTTGACAGCTTCGATTCCGGCTCGAATTTCATTGAGATTGCAGTTTCGCATGTGGTAGTGCATCTCCTTGTAGTGCCGGAGAATGGTCGCCTCCGTGTGAGTGTTGGACACGGTGCCAAAGCGGAACGGCGGCTCGTGACTCTTGTGGCTCATCAGCTGTCGGCGCGGACACACACACACAATAGGGGAGCCGATGCAGAAAAAAACCTCTCTCTGAAATTTCCATTCATAAATTCAAAAATACTAATACTCGCGGGTCTTCGACGCAACTCTGGTCGTAGAACTCTTCGCGAGTGATCATAAAGGCCGCCAGATTGGCAGTGTAAATGGCTAGAAACACGACGGCGAATGTGGCCCAGACGTTGGAAATGAATCTGCGTTCCAAGAGATAATAATCCAATATTTGCAAAGTCTTAAGCACACTGTATAAGTGTGTATATGTGGCGCATGCAAATCAGCTTTCAGGTCTCTTTTCAGACCTGAAATAATATAGAAATAATATAGGATTATTTTCTATTTATATGTCTATCAAACCTCGATGTGAACCCCTTCGGACAGTCGATGTTGACAGAAGCCTGGAAAAGGATGGCCCAGACGAGCCAGTAGGTCCGGAAAAGCGAGAAACGCTGATTGGTCGGAACGCATAACTGTGTATAATAGATGTATAGCCGTGTATAGCATCAGCATCACAAGAAATGTCAATATTTTCCAAAGGGTAAGAGAGTCTGACTATAGGCCTACAACGTATAGCGGTATATAATACACGTAACTTTATCCAGAACTAGACACTCACCTGCATGTTATATCCGGACGGAGAGAGCCACTTGAAGAGGAAGATGGCCAGGGCGGCTACTTGAAAGGCAACGACGACGACGAGAAGCCAAGATGCCGTATCGAACGGCTCTGTGTGGCCCAACCGAAAAACAACTCCGAACTATATAAACATAAAATAGGCCTATATACTTTGACATTTACTTTTGGTTGGCGACGATGCACACAGCAGTTATTGTGACCTTTTGGGTTACTGTAGCCTATATGTTATTATATTAGGCCTACCTAGAAATGCAGTTGGCGAAATGATGCCGGTCCTCTTGGCCACCAAAATAGCGATGCCCGTCTCCACGAAAGGAGTTGTGAAATAAGCGACGTGCTCCCGCTCGGCGTTGACTGTCAGAGATGTCATGACCATATCCACTCTGCGATTGGCCAGCGCTCCCATCAGCCCGTTCCACCTTCCATTCTGAGTTTTTGATTTATAGACACGAAGTTATTTTCGGGTTTATACTTCACTCTAAACACAGTGCGTGGTGTAATAGGAAATATCGACTGTACAGGCATCTATAGCATCGTCTACAGCGCTAGTTATTATACGTGTATATTATAAGCTAGACTCTCAGCAATCTAACCATTGAATGGAACTTGTATGTTACCACATGAGTGCCGAACTTTGGGTCGTCCACTCTGATGAGCTCGTAAGTAAACCCGAGATCGTCGCTGAACTTCTCAAGCAGATCGATGCAGAAGCCGGAACAACATTGCGTCACGTTTCGTGCTGGAAACATCCCCGGATCAGTTTCCCTGGAATTCACCATGAAATTTAGATGTTAGATAAGCGCATAACAGATAACGCCCGCCTTCGTTAACAGAAAACCCGACAAAGAAAATGACTCTCGGCCTATATCTCGTTTAGGCAAACTTTCTTTACAATTTGATATTTTGTCCGCCGAATAATATAAGCAGCATTGCTGGATTACGTCAAAGCCAGCAGCAACTTTGTCTAACGTCCGATCTGCCAGTCTGAACTTTTTTTTTAACTTAAACAAATCTAATAAGATCAGATTCTGTGAAGGGTTTATATGTTCTTTTCTGTTATCGCGGTTTTTTTTTTCGTCTTGAGACTTTTTCCGCCAAACATATGCATGTATACGTGATCCGCAAGATTCCAAGACAAAAGCATCTAATAAATGGTTTACGTGGATATCTTTCATTTCCTTTTCCCCGCTCGTGAATAGGAGGAAGAATTTTGGAAACTAGCAATTTACTCTGTATTATATTCAGGATATCTTTTTTAAATTATTATTCGTCTCTTTGAAGAGAAAAATCTATACGGAGAAGAGGCGGAAATAAAGAATATGAAAGCTGAGAAATCATACGGTACTATGGTTGAGGCATAATGCAACTTGTATTCTATGATACACACACCTTTTGAATACAATAATAGCTAGGTTTCTTTCCATTCGAATGTAATCGCTGAAACGTCTCCTGGCATTATTCTAGCGTCAGCTCTTATTATTATTTCCCTTGTTTACCTTTTCCGTTGAAAGAGAGAAATCGCCTACGCGCGTTCTGCCAGGCGAGTGAACTTATATAGGGCAGTCTCTGGTTAACGGCCTAACGGTTTTTGAAGTCAACATTGACCAGACAGTTGACAAAGTAAAGGGGACAAGAGTCTGACCCGTTCAGCGGAACATGGTTGCCAACGCGACAAGGTAGGCCTACTCCATGGCTGACAGGACAGCGACCGCTAACCGGAACAGGCGGCTCCTCCAAAAAGGCAACTTTCAAGTGGAACTTGTCAGGACCGTCTTCAGGTGGTACGTGACTATGACCGGGCCATACGATATCTTGGATATCGAGTCCATCCTTCTTCCACGAGTGCCAATGGCCAATCTTTCTTTTTTTTTTAACAATTAAACACCAAACAACAAAAAAGCAAATAATTAATGTCATAAATCTGATTAAGCAAAAAAGCCGACGGATTATAGGCCTACTTGTCTCCATATAGAAGTTCTCTACCAGATCCACCGCTATTACTCGGTTGTAAATTGACAATCGTCAGCTCGACCGAACTGCGGGTCCCGTCAGCGTCGAATTCCATCGACGGCCTGCCAGGATCGACATCAATCCGCACATTTTGAAGATATCTTTGAAAAAATGAATGAAAAAGGGGGAGAATATGGTTATCGAGAAAATACTACCCACGCTCCTGAATTCAAATAACACACCATCCTAAGGCTATGTAATAATAATAGCTACAGCCGGCCCCCTTTTTTTTATTCCATTGCGTTTTGCCGCTTGCTTTCCCGAAAGGAATTCCGCGCAATAACATAATACTATAGGCGAATCCCTGACTGGCACAGCAGGAAAGCAAAGTTGCTCTTTCCCAAGTATTTTGTTTTTCCTTTTTTCTTATTTTCTCTCAATGGTCTAAAAAGTAAAACTGCCTTATGTCTGGCCGACCCCTAGCTCTCTGTATGCTGTGGTATTTTTAAATGCAATTTTATTTCAAGTTAAAGCATTGATGCTTCTATAACGGTTGAAAAACTTGCCCATCACAAAGGCTCAGAGATAATCTTATTGTGTGTATCGGGCTATCGGCCACTATCGGCCACAGTACTCGGCTTAGGACATATAAGGATCTATAGCGCACCTGATAACAAAAGTTAAAGTTGATTATTCGAGCACTCGTCCATTATTTCGGGAAATTTGACTCTTTCTTTTTCTATGGCCCGGTACAATAGTAATGAGCCTGCAGGCTCATACGACGACAACATGGCGCTGTTGTCGGAGCAACAGAAAAAAAAATACAGGGAATAATACGATCAACTTTCATTAGACTCCATTTTCGGTGTTTATGGCACTGAAAATTAAAAGCAACTATAAACTCGTATAGATATCTGAAATGAATTTTGCGCCGATAGCGAAAAATCTACAACGACGACAAGGACTCACTTGAAGAGCTGCTCGCCTTGAGCCCAACGAGATGACGTGGATGTCGAGTCTTCACTGGAAACCTTGGGGCTGAGCAGGGTCGATGCATTCGACTCGCGGTGAAAGCCCTCCACTGCATTGACAAAAACTTTGAGAACAGTTGATATGCTCTTGGTCAGCTGGTTGTCCGTCCTCTCGAAATGAACACCTGCACAAATCAAATGTATAGTGTCCCTAACTGTTCTCATTATGCACGCAGCCAGCCGGGGGGTAGACTCCGCAGAGATCCCTTATAAGGTCCCAATCCCGGATGATATTTTGAACGAAAGGAGAGATGACAATGAATGAAACAAAGGGAAACAAAATAAATTGGACGCTGCTGCTGCCGTCTTACTCTTACATAGCAAAGAACTCAAGGGCCGAGCGTACACGACGCCCAGCCAGCGAGTAGTAATATTGGATGTGTCAACAGCTATGCAGCTTCGACAAATGGTGAATGTCAAGTATGAATAGTTGCCAGTTGACTAAATTCCGAAATTATAGTCAATAATATGTGTCCGCTTCTCGATTCGCTTCCGGAAATCTCATTTTCTTACACGAGAAGAAGATGAGAAAGCAATTAAATTAGCTCCTAACTTGCATGATTACATTCGTCGCTTTCAGTCTAGTTGCACGTTTTCTGTACAGAGTGGAACCCAAAAGCGGTTTTCTGCCCAGACGTTAATTTATCTCCTCACGTTTGAATATTCTCTCCCCCCCTGTGTCGCTGCACATTGAGTTGTCGTCGTCGCACCGACAGCTTTAATTAATTCCCATCGCTTCTTCTTCCTTCATCCCCTCCCTTTTTTTTGGTAATTGATGAAAAGGTGAGCGATGCTGCTCGTGTAATACCGGGATCACCAAACGCAGACTGATTGCCCATTTAGAATTGCCTATTCACTCTTTGGCGGCCGCTGGGAGTCGTTTTGGCGGCCGGTACGCGTATATTCCGCCCCAGGCGTCTATTTTTGCAGCGCGTTCTAGACGGAAGACAAATGCGCATTCATAATTTTTAAATCGTCCCCGCTGGAAGCGAAAGTATCCATGAGGCAGGAATGATAGGAAGATTCCGAGTCTTAAATTATGAGCCTGGCTGTGGGTGTGTCTCCATATGATGCCGAGACACAAAAAAAGGGTGGATGGGAGGTTATATGATTCAAGGTGCTTATCATGGAGCTGCCAGCTGGAATGCACACGTCATTTCCTCGTTAGTCATTTCTTCTTTTTCAAAAGCTGATTTCATTGAGCTATAACCGTTGGCTCCTGTAATGGATCCTTAATGTTGATGCGACTCTACTCTTGACTCACTGCTGACAGCACACGGGAAAAAGAAAAACGAAACGAATGTTGATTGATGAATAACATGTTGAGTGGTGGGTCCTCTACACGAATGCTGATGATCTCCTCGTAAATCTTGTTACATTCTTCGCAATTCTCCAACGTGAAGCGAAAGATGGGAATGGAACACACAATCGCGCCGGAATGGACACTCCAGCGAGCCTCTTTCTCTATCCAGCACTATCCAGCCGTAATAACCGGATCGAATAGAGAGACTGCTGTATATTATTATTCTGGTCATTCTTTACACTAGACTGAGTTTTTTTTTTGAATTCCTATTCAAAGTCGGCATCTTTCGGCTCGTTTCAAGCTCAGCAAGCATTCCACGAAGGGCCGCTACGGCCGCCGCCAACCCCTCACAGCAGAGTAGTAATCGAAATATTTCTTATACGATGCGAGAATGTCCTTATGTATTTAAGAACACCTTATTTATATACTACGCCCTTCGTGTCTGATTGTCTGTCCCTCCCAAGTATAACGGGGCGAATGTGCGGTTGCAAGGCTGTCCCCTTTATACGACTCCCGAAGGAGAGAGTTCGATCGCTCCTATAGACGACTACGTCACTCACCCACTCTCAAACTCGTCAGTCTAGATGGCTATCTCTTTTTGCTCACGCTTTTAGTTGGGGGGGGGGGGGAACGAAAAATAAAATAAAAATAGGCTATATCGAGAAAAATGAGAAGAAGGATCGAATCCGGCAAAGTGTCGCCTCTCCCTTTTCTCGGTAATATTTACATATAAACACGAAATCCACCCTTTTGTGAATATACATCAAGTGCCACTCTTGATAGATTACCCGGAAAAGGGCTGACAGCAACGTGATAGCCGGTGATAGCAAGATGATGACACGTATGCTGATGTATAGAGCGATGGTGATGATTTCGATACACATTTTTGTATTTGTATCGCTGTGATGACGCACACGTCGAAAGGGATCGCTGGCGATGGATGAGAAAATGAAGTTTAATCACGTCACGGATGGCATGGCGTCGATTCGAGACAAATTTTGATTGGAGTTGTTTGTCGGATCACCAGTGTTAGAAATCAAAAGTCCAGCTTCCGGATCTATAGCAGATCGTTCGTGTCCCAAAGGATCAACTTTCTCCTCCCATATAGGCCTATACAGGAACTAGCCAAACGTATTGATTGGTTAGCTGCACTAGTGTACGACAAATGGACGTGCTGGCCGAGAGTGTCTTTTATTTTTGCTTTGTGAAAAAAGAAAAAGGAAAGAAATATATAAAAGCATTGGAAAATATAAGCAGTCGAGCTTAAAAAAGAAACGCTCGGTTCGTTCAGCTGGAACGAATCCGACTCTGCGAGATATCGTCGGTTGTTTCTTTGTCTTTTTGTTTGGTTTGCCTCTTTTCCATCTGATGAGAAATGACTCGGCGGGATAACTGGGCCTACAGGGAACAATTGGTAGGATAGTGCCGTCGACCGGCGTACCGTTCATTGGTCCATTTTCATATACTTTAAAGTGTTGCGGTAACCGTAATTCGATTGATACATCCAAACCTCCGGCCTCCCCCTCCGGCGAAAGCTTTGGTTGGTCGCAGTCGCATGTTTTGTGATGCAGGATTGTAGTATACCCCAGACGTGACAAAAGTCAGCATTAAAAAAAATCGCATAATAAAACAACAAAGTATCAGCGAATCAGCGTCCTTTTTTGGGGGGGATGAAATCAGTCAGGATTCACCAAGCTTGTGATTATCATTTTAAGACACGAACTCAAATGGAAGAAGTTTTATTAGGAATTCTTTTTTTTCTTTGCCAAATCTCATGTTAAACTTTGAGTTTTCGCGGGGTTGGCGGATGCTTCGGTGCGAAGAACTAATTTTTTTCTTATAAGCTTTCGGTTGCTTTTCATCGTTAACTTTCAGCATCTTGATGAAAACACCTTTCCGGGAGAAAAGCGGGAACGCCTTGTGTGACTGGATCCTTTCACACCGTTGATTGATTTTTGCACTGCCGCTTTCATCATTTGAGACGTTTTCATTAGAAAATGTCGGTAAAGCTTTTTATACGTTTACAGGCTGAAAAAACAAAATTTTGTTGGAGTTGTTTTCTTTTTCACATGTAAGAATCAATACTGCCAGCAGCTGGAATGTGTTAGTACGGTGCGCAACTTTGCCTTTAGGGAGTTAAATATAAAAGGCTTGCGGTGTTGTTGATTTACACGTCGTATTTACAGCCATCAACCGTTTTTATTACACCGTGGTGGGTGTATCAAGAACAAAGGGGATACAGATCTCCCATTCGCACTCAATAATAGACTTAAAAAAAAAAAACAGTCCACCAAGTCCTCAATTATGTAACCAGTTTTCTCTTTTAAAATAAAAAAAAAAATAGGAAACACCGTCTGCGCTATTAGCTTTCTTCATTATTGCAGCATCCTTATTTCCTGTTTGTTTCCTTTCATCTTTGGCAGCACCACGTTCGTTATTAGTTTGTTACCTCCTTTTTTTACCAGTCTATCTACGGGTTTGAGGAGACATGTACCGGTAACGATTTGATCCTATCTTGTCCAATTACTTTCCCATGTGTACACATACTTATAAACCGTGTAGAGTGCGTGTCATTGACACGACAATCTAACAAGACATGAATGTGTATGTCGCAGTGTTTGCGCACACACACACACGGGGCGACGACAAAGTAGTAGCGCATCTCTCGGCCTATGTATAAATGAGTCTAAGACGATGTTTTCTGTGAGCGCGCGCGTCTAGCGCATTGATGAATTCGGTCCCTGGTGAGAAATTCGTTCCCCCACTTGTGCATGGTGTCTCGAGATCGCCTGCACTTTATAGTTACTTTGCCCAGCACTTCTCCTCTTTTCTTTTTCCTCCCTGTTTGCAAGGATGCGATGCGGAAAATTGATTGAACCACTGCGCTGTTCTTATACACACAGTCGAGCTTTCCCTCCTCCCTGTACACTTCTTTTTTTGCTGTTGGGGGATTCCACATTATCCAGCGTGTATTTTTTTACTGTTCCCATTCATCTTTGAGCAACAGCAAACTCATTATTATGTACGTGTAAACCGTGGCGGGTCTTGACATTCGGCTTCTTCGTAATTGACGGAATAAATGAGACGGCCCATGTATATACTAGATCTTTTTTCCTCCCCTTCTTTTCTGGGTTTGACGAATTTAGATGCGCGCTGGTGGGTTGGTTGGTTCAAAGATATTCCTTACCTGTGGGACTCGGGTTCACATTGAGCATGTCCGTGTGGATATCAGATACTTGGAATCGGTACGAATTGATGAAGCTGAGATCTTGTTTCCCCAAACTGTTCATTGCTGCCTGGACGGCTTTGCTGTACTCCCGGACTGTTCAAGAATTCGAAGTCGAAAGGCTTCTGACCATTAGACCACCGTTGATTTGATGGCCAAGGGGGAAACATGGCGGCGTATGGTATGGCCCAGGTATACCCCTCTTTCACTCACCCCTCTCCCAGGGATGCGCGCAGTCCCCTCCGCTCGACCCCCTTTAGGTCGGCTTGGGCAGCGCGTCAGCTCCGTAAAACTCTAAACTTTGAACGCGTTTTACGGGCACTCCCGCTCATTTGCACACCCTATATTAAAAATGATCAGCGCAAAAAGATCGCTATGTTAATCGTTTTTCGATAGCAGAAAACTTGTCTTGCTAGGGAACAGCCTGTTTTGTTAATAATGCTTTGACTTAGCAATAAAACCCATAAATAATGCACATCAATGGATTAGCCTTGAAATTCTGCGTCGATTGATCTATAGACATTATGAAAAACGAAAAATGTGTTTTTTTTTAATTTGTTGTCCCAATACGCTGTTCCAAAATTCACAGTTTTCTTCCTTTTCCTGGTAACGAAATATTTCGAAAAATACTCAAAGTATCGAGATAACCTTATGTCTTATTGTAGAACGCTTTATTTTCTATCTTTTGGTATAATTATTTATAACATTAGTCAAATTTTGGTCTAGATAATCCTTACTGCGTGAATTTTTCTTACAGCCAAAAACTTCCTCAAATTTCCTCCCCGAAAGGGAAATTGTAATATTTCAATTAAAGATTTCTTGTTTCATCCTAAATATTAAAATATGCCCTTTTTACTCAGTAGTGTATTCCGCCTAATAGTTCAAATTTAGTTTGATTGGATTTCACATTTAACCTCTTATTTTTTTGTCCCAATTCGTATTATCGTTGGCCGTGTCCCATATAGTTTTTTTTTTACCTTATATCAATTAACGGTGTGAATATCTGCCATAAGATACCGTGTAAACAATGGTGGTTGCAACCGATAGATTTATTACATGGGGGGTTATGCTATATGTATTTACTCGAATATGGTTGGTCGAAATACATTGATATGTGTTGATATGGTGTAAGATTTAACAAGTGAATGCAATAAAAAGAGTGTGAGATGACTTTGAGAGCATGGACAGAGGTGAACGTTATGGTGATGGCTGAGTAGAAGGATGGTCTTCGTCCATTTCGCGGTTACCACGGATATGGCGGGAGATAATGTCTATTGAACCCTGGATGGCCATGAGTCGGCACTTCCTCCGTAGGCTTATCCACGCGGAGGGCTGGATTCTAATGGTGGTGGTGACTGCATCATTGGACGGAAGCCAGGAACCAAGTGCTTCGATGACGAAAGAGAGCGTGAGTCCAAGACAACTGTATTTCTCTTCCTTATTGGCAAATCCAGCGTAGAGCGATTCAGGAGCGTCAAAGGTGATGGTGAGGTCGATGATGATGTTAGGAGTAGTAACGACTATGTCTGGCCTGAGGGTGGAGTTCTCAAAAACTCTGTTGACGTGGGACGTGTGACCAGATCTGGTGATGGTCTTGACTATTTCGGCCAGTACCAAGTCATGACGGCGGCCGAAAGCTGCCAGGTTGTTGTGGCAGTGGCTGGTAACGTGGGAAGTGGACTCCACAACTTCCTTGCATCTGCGGCATTTTGTTTTGGGAGCGGCCAGGCCAATTGTGCCGAAAAGCGGTAGAATGCCAAGAGGGCTCTTGTGGAGGAGGCTTCATTCGCCAAAGGAGAGGCTGGTGTTGCATGAAATGAGCCGGGAGATGTCATGGAGTTGCCCAGTGTGAGTCCTCTCGTCACACGGCCCTGGTGATGGGCGTTGGTGAGAGAGACGGTCTAAAGTTTCCTGATAACGGCGCGGAGGCCCCTGACGGCTTTGGCAGAAACACAGGAGATGTCATCAGCAATCACCTTTGAATAAGATTCATCGCTGGATACATCGATCCTTGCTTCCAGTTGGCATGCCGCTTTTCTAGTCCGCGACCAAAAAATACTGAAATACCCCCCCCCCCAAAAAAAAAAATTTCCCCACTAGCACAAGTCTTCCATAGAACGTTCATAGAACGTCCGGCCATCCAAACTAGGTCCGTCCATTTTCCGGCAGCTGCGGACATCCTTCTGACGGTCGATTATGATCTGATCATCTTCTGTTTTGTTTGCTATCTGGAATATCCATCGGATAATCAGTTTATACCGTTCATTTAAAGACAAAAACTGACGTACAGTGGACATCCACGCGACACACCTTCATTTGATCGAAATAACAATTGTAAGCATATCAAAATGTAAATTTCTATAGTTTTTATTTAGTTTTAAGAGAATATAAACAATTGAATAATTGATTTAAGTAAAAAAGTATTATAAAATTTAGTTATTTTATATTGTTCTTTCCGTTTCTTTCATAATATTCCATACGCATTATGGAGTCGTACGAAAATTTTATTCTGATTAGTGTGTAGGATTTGTAAAATTAATACATAAAATTGTAATTGTTATATCACGTCAAATGGTATAGTAATAAGAGCGTTTGGTTAGTATGCGTGAAGGCCAAGGTTTGGCACTCGTAGAGGGAAATTCTTTTTCCCACTTGTTTTATTTCTTTGTTTGACATCCATTTGACGTTCATTTTCGGACACCAAATCGATTACCAGTTTGGACGTTCATTGGAGAGGACATTTTGACGTACAAAACAATGAAAAATGACGTCCGGCTTGGATGTCCAGCTCAAACAAAGCGGACGACTTTGAAACGTCCTATTGACGTACGTATGCTAGTAGGGTTGTAGCCAAAATACTGAGACCTTTAATATGCTAGAAATATACCTATGTATCCTGTTTATCGGTTGCAAACCTATTTCATATTCATTTTAATGCCCAAATTTTTGTAGAAAATAGTTATATATATATTCCTTCATAACGAAACGTGTGCTGTAAGATCACCGATTTTTGAAACTTGCATTTCCCGCAGCTTCTATATTTCCCATCGTGTGTTCATATTTTACTCCTAGATGTCACAGTGCATTATCCCTATTTAACGTCTGTTTACCTATTTAACGCTAGAGGGCTTACTTGGAGAAATGGGGCCCAAAAAGGCAATAAGTCAGTTGTCGTCTACCACTTCCTTGGGGTAAACCGAGCAAAGAGGGTTGTTCTACAGTAATCATATAGACCACAAATACGATCAAAGTCGATCTATTTTTTCTGTATGTTAAATTCAAGATAAATACATTTAAATTTAAATAATTGATGAGGCTTCCCATAAAATTGTTCTTTATATTCTAGATATTCAATGCAATTATAAGCAAGTCCAACAAAAAATTAAATTTTCTTTCTTTAGGTTAAATCTCTTTCTTTTACAACGAATTTACCATTTTTAAATAAAATTCTTCTTTTTTGTATTTAACTTCTCTTGAAATCCTTGCCTGTTGATGGTCCAAGTCCTTTTTCTAAACTTGACACCTCATTACCGTATACCCTTTTTGGAAAACAAAGTTACCAGTTTATAGACCAATACAATTCATTGGTGATTAAATAGATATATTTTTTACCTTACGCCTTCATCTTCCTCCTTTTTTACGGTGATATTGGGGATATTCAACTGGCGAAAAATATAGAGATTATTGTTCATTGGGAGATTCAATGGCAGAAGAACGGTTGGTAATTTCATTATATGGAAGAGCTGAACGCTGACATAATTGAAAAAATTATGCCCACGGTGTTTAATCTCTATTAAAGACCAGACATTGAAAATTTAATTAAAACCATCGCGTAAGTCATGAATTTTGTTTAAGAATGTAGTACCTTTACAGCCTTTATGCAGATTCTGAAAGAATTTTTGGGTTTTGACTGCGTCTTTATAAGATCCCTACTTTGGTGCAGACGTAGTCTTTTGAGCACCCCAAGCATCGAGCAACCTGTGGAAATAAATCGAAAATTCATTAAATCTCATGGGAAACATTTTTGCACCGTAAAACTGGTAAAAAAAGGTAATTGTGGACATGTGAACTCAACGTCAACAAAATGAATGAAACATAAGCAAAGTTTTAAGAATCGAAATGATTTTATTAGATCCTGAAATTATCATGCGAACAAATGAAATTTTAATCTGAAAAACTTTGATCAGGAACAGCGAATTTTATTCTTTCCGGTTTGCAACCTTCTTCCGCATCACTGTCTTAACTTCGACTCTGAGCTGCCGTCGGACGACTCCAATATCTCATCAGTAGAAGATCAACTTCCGGTTGGTAGCCGATCGCTGCAAGTCTTTGCTTGACAAGGCCTAATAGTTCGACATGCCAAGCATGGTGCAAGGTCATCTCAGGGCGGCGCGGCAAGTCGGGACGGGTCGGCGCGTCAAGTCGGGTTGGTAAGTGCCGACCGTCTGCTTCTCCCTCGTAACGTAGGGGAAGGCGCTGTAGTGGTGAAAGTGTTATTTTGGTGCCGGTCGTGACGTAATGTCGTGATGTCAGAATTGGACGTTCTTGGCGGCGGCCATCTTGTTGTAGGCCGGGCTGCCCGTGCCGCCAGGGCATTATAGTATTACAGAATTCGATGTTTATTCGACATAAACGGTAGGTTATGCGGATTGCTTGATCCAAAAAACAATAAACCACGAACATCGTGTATACAGACCATAATGCAAACATTATTACTTTTAAAATGTATTTCAACATTTTTACCATTGGTGTTTAAAATATTAAAACGTAAAACTGGTGCATATTATGGTACTCTGATTAGAAAAAAAACGTACCAATTAGACAAATATAATTCATTTGCGATTCATTTGCCATTGAATAGATCAATTTGTTACCTTCACCAACATGTCCTCTCCGACTTAAGACAAGCCTTTGTCCGAATCTTTTCATGTAACAGACAAAGACATGTCTTAAGTTTTCCTTATTTTTATTACATTGCCTCCTTATATTTGTTATACATTTATTTTATCCCTTTTCAATTCACAGCATAACCGTCCAAACGTTTATATTCCCTTTCATAATTTTCTAAAAAAATTTCGGTTTTAATGGTATGGGTGACATTAAAAAATTTCAGACAAAGACATGTCTTAAGTTTTCCTTATTTTTATTACATTGCCTCCTTATATTTGTTATACATTTATTTTATCCCTTTTCAATTCACAGCATAAACGTCCAAACGTTTATATTCCCTTTCATAATTTTCTAAAAAAATTTCGGTTTTAATGGTATGGTTTGACATTAAAAAATTTCAGACAAAGACATGTCTTAAGTTTTCCTTATTTTTATTACATTGCCTCCTTATATTTGTTATACATTTATTTTATCCCTTTTCAATTCACAGCATAAACGTCCAAACGTTTATATTCCCTTTCATAATTTTATAAAAAAAATTCTGTTTTAATGGTATGGGTGACATAAATAATTTCAGACAAAGACATGTCTTAAGTTTTCCTTATTTTTATTACATTGCCTCCTTATATTTGTTATACATTTATTTTATCCCTTTTCAATTCACAGCATAAACTTCCAAACGTTTATATTCCCTTCATAATCTTTTTATTACTAAGCCGGTGCTATAACCATTATGCTATTACAGATTAAAATTTTTATCATTTAAAAAATATGTATATTGTTTTGCGTCAACGCCGTGTCTTTTACGTGAAAAATTTTCTATTACGATATATCGTCGGGACCACTTCTTGGCTGCGCGTACCCATCCCCTGAAACGCCGTTATTCACGATAAATCATGTAGGCGGGAGTGGGCTTGAACCACCAAACTTGACATCTTAAAACCAGAGCCATAGCCACTACACCGTCAGCTGCTAAGATTGTGTAACCTTTGCTAGATTCAATTGGCCTCCGGCGGTAAATTTGTATGGTAGAGATGTTCACGCATTGCCTGACATAGGATATTCACGCACGATTGAATTAAACGGACGCGACAACGAATACGATTGCGGTCACGGGGCAGACGAGTAGCGCACGATCGTTCATTATTTTAGTGCTTATTGCGGGTCCGTCCGTTATTTTAGCACTAAGCGAAATCCGTCATCTGTTTTAAGCGGCTCGCACAGCAATAAACAGTTTCGTTGAATATTTTGTGCTAGATCTAGCACTAATCTAAGCGTGCGTGGCGATAATGATTGAATTTTGTTTAACTTTTGTGAATTGCGCTAAACGTAGCGCAATTAAGTTCATTGATAGCATTTACGAAACGAGGAGAACCAGCTAAAATAAATATTTTCAGCGAAAAATCGATAAGTCAAATATTTCGTGCTAGATCTAGCGCTATGTAAGCGCGCTTGTCGAAAATGATTTAATTGAGATTAACGCACGCGCGATGCGCTAAATTCTGTGCAATACATTTCACATATAATTTACGAAACGCTTAGCGCCACTTAACGCACATCGCATTTAAGTAAAATGAACGGGCGCACTTCTCGTAAATTTTGGCTTGAAATTAATGGCGCTAAATTTTGCGCATCTTGCAGACGCATACACATAGGCTAAAAGAGCGCCTGTAATTTGATCTATTGGCCTGTATAGAAATGTACAGTCACGCGCATGTCTATTTTTAGCGATTATTGCGGGCCGGTTCGCCATTTTAGCGCTAAGTACCGCCTGTCTACTGTTTTGGGCGGCTCGCTCTAAACAAATCATTAATTTAATAATATCGCGCTAGATCTATAGCGCTACTAAGCGCGCATTGCGCTAATTTTTTTCTTCTTAATAACTTACGCGCGATTAAAAAAATTTTGTGCGCTACTTAACGCGCATCACACTAAACGAGCTCTCTCATCAATTTTCATATGAAATTTATCCCGCTAATATTTTAACCATAAAATTCACTTGCTGGCGACGACACGTACACAGATTAGTCCGATTATGGGTTTCACGACGGTCGATCTGTCCCGGTTGATCGGCTACCCGTCGTTGACGGCTTTTCTTTACGGCCGAGAGACCTCGCTACTCAATAAATAAAACAAATTATAATTTAAAACCAAAATTTGCGAGAAGCGCGCTTGTTGAATTTACTTAAATGCGATGTGCGTTAGCCTTAAGTAGCGCAGAATATTTAATTTAGCGCTTGCGCGTTTCGCTAATAAAATAATGAAAATAACCGCGCTAAATTTTGCTTATCGTGCACAAGTTTATCACAAGTAAATGACAAGCGCAATGCGAGCTTACATCGCGCAAGATCCAGTCTAGATCTAGCGCGAAATATTTGACTAATCTATATTTCGCGCTAAATATTTTTTTACCTGGATATCCGGGTTTCGTAAATTATATAATGAACTTGATAGCGCTACGTCTAGCGGATCCCGCAAAAGTTAAGCACAAATAAATCATTAGCGCCATGAGCGCTAAGAAAGATAGCCCTAATTCTTGCTCGAAATAATTGACTTCGTTATTTTTCGTGCAGTGAGCCGCCAAGAACGGGATGGGCGACGATTACGCTTAAATAACGGACGGGTGCGTGTGCTACTCGTCTGACCGCTGTCGCCACAATCGTTTTCCTTGTCTCGCCTGTTTAATAAATTTTAGTGCGATGCGCGTTAGGTAGCGCAATAACATATTTATTTAATCGCTTTTGGCGTTTCGTAATAAATCTGACGAAATGGATTTTCGATAAAGTATAGCGCATCCGGCATCGCGTGCTATAGTGAAGCGCAAGTAAATTATTAGAAGCCTACTACGCGTTTAAAAGTGTATGCTGTTATTTCCGCTTTGCCAGCAGCCTGAAATAGCGGACAGGCGACATAGCGCTAGATCTAGCACGAATTATTTGACTTTTTTAGCGCTAATGTCCGTTTCTGAGCGAAGAACCACCTGTCTATACTGTTTTAGGCGGCTCACTCCGCGCAAATAATTAATTCAAAAATATCGTGCTAGATCTAGCTCATAAGCGCGCATTGCACTAATGATCTGGATAACTTGCTTGTGATAAGCTAAATAGCGCACGATAAATATCATCATAAAATTTAAGAAACGAGCAAGTGCTAAAAATAATATTTTACCCTTAAATTCCGTGCTGGCCAGACTAGTGAGACTACCGCTTGCTTGCAACGACACACATGTGGTTCATGTAGTCGCAAAGGGGCAGTACTGCAATCCCGGAATTAAACGGCGAAATATTACCGCAATAAATTTCAGCCCAAACTTAGCGGGATGTGCTTCCGTTGTATTTACTTTAATTCGATGCGCGTTAAGTAGCTATATGAATTAATTTTTTTAATAGAATTGAATTTTTTCTTTAATATTATGATAAAATTCATGGCGAAGAATAATAAATAACAATAAATAGCAAATTGTGCGTAAGTTAATCTTAATTAAATCATAAGCGTCATGCACGCTTATTAGCGAGAAATCTAGCGCGAAATATTTAACGTAATTATTTTCCTGGAGCGAGCTTCTGAAAGAGTGGACAGGCGACGCTTAGCGATAAAGTAACGTGTGATGCTCAAAATTTGGCGCAATTTATTTCAGCCGAAAATTTGCCAGAAGTGCGACAGTTAAATTTAGCTTACTTGATTATGATGCGCGGTAAGCAGCGTTAAATATTTATTTCAGTGCTTGCGCGTTTCATAAATAATAGGATGAAATAAATTAGAATAAATTTAGCGCAACGTGCGCAAGTTAATCAAAAAAACATTAGCACAATTCGCGCTTACATAGCACTAGATCTAGCACGAATTAGCCTATTTGACTTCGTAATTTTTCGAGCTAAAGATTTATTGTAGCGGTTTATCTTCGTTTCATAAATTATACTATATTAAACTTGATTGCGATTAATTTATCGCATCCCTCAAAAGTTAAGGAAAAATTAATCGTTATTAGCGCCATGCTCGCTTAGATAGCAATATAGATCTAGCGCGAAATATTTGACTTTGTTTTTTTTTTGTTCACTGAGCATACGGGCGGCACTTAGCGCTAAAATAATGGATGGCCGGATCCGTGATAAGCACTAAAATAACGGACAAGCGTTCGGTACTCGTCCGACAAGTCACCGCAATCGTTTTTCTTGTCGCGCCCATAATAATATTTGATACAATGCGCGTTTATTAGCGCAAACTATTTATTTCAGGGCTTGTGCGTTTCGTAAATTTACGAATTTAGCGCTTCGTTCGCAAGTTAAGTACAAATAAATTATTATAGCAATTGACTTGATTGCGATGCGCGTTATGTTTGTATGATATGTAGCACTAAATATTTATTTTAGCGCTTATATCGCTCTTTTATAATATGATGGAATTAATTGCGCGTAATTTAGTTCATCGCGCGAAAGATAATTTCAATTTATTTTTTAGCGCAATGCGCGCTTTATATATAGCGATAGATCTAAAACGAATATATATATCTAAAACAACTTTCAGCATTCATAAATTTTCTCATAAATAAAATATATATAAAATAAATCTGGCTGGATATAAAAAATATCGCACATATGTAATCTTCGCGTTTACCTTTCGCTTAGTAGCGCTATATATAATAGTCCCTTCACCCTTGTCTATAAAGCGCAAAGGGCTAAAATGGGGAGGAGTTTGTTTGTGTTTCTGTATGTTTGTTTGTCTGTAGGTGTGAACGCACGCTGTGATTGGTCGAGCTTACCACCGGAGGCAATACGTCATCACATCTATCTTACAAGGATACCGCCGGAGGCTATGTCGCTCTACACTGCGAATTTACCGCCGGAGGTCGTACGGGATTTCTCTACCCTACAAATTTACCGCCGGAGGCCAAGCGTGAATATCCTATGTCAGGCAATGCGTGAACATCTCTACCCTACAAATTTACCGCCGGAGGCCAATTGAATCTAGCAAAGGTTACACAATTTTAGTAGCTGACGGTGTAATGGCTATGGCTCTGGCTTAAGGATGTCAAGTATGGTGGATCAAGCCCACTCCCGTATACATCATTTATCGTGAATAACGGCGTGACAGGGGATGGATACGTGCAGCCAAAGTGCGGTCCCGACGATATATCGTGATAGAAAATTTTTCACGCAAAAAACACGGCGTTGACGCAAAACAATATATATATTTTTTAAATGGTTAAATTCAATCTGAAATAGCATAATGGTTACAGCACTGGCGTGGTAATGAAGAGATTCATAGTTCGATTGATATGATAGCCTTTTTTTTTTTATAAGGATACATTTTTTTTTACGGATGCTTTTGTTAGCCATGACTCAGACAAGTCAAAATTTGGCGAAAAAAAAAATTTTTACACAAAACTAAACAGTAAAATTACAGAATATACATATTGAAAAAAAAAAAACAGCCGGAAGCAATGCGTGAAAAATTCTACACTACTAATTTACCTTCGGAGGCAAAACGTTTATATCCTCTATCCTGCAAATTTACCGCCGGAGTCAATATAACACAACCTCTACCCTGCAAATTTACCGCCGGAGGCCATGTGTGAATATCTACACATTAAAAATTTACCGACTTTTTAAGCAGCGTATCCAAGCTCCAACAATGAAAATGGGAAGAATTTTCAAAAAATGTTTTTTTCAAATCTTGAAGTAAACTTGATAATTGCTTTACGCTAAGGTTTAAGTTTTTTAAAGAAATGCTAAGATAAAAAGAAAAAAATTCTCAAAATGTGCAACACTCAACATGCTCTGCGACTTAAGATAAGGCTGTGTCTGAAATTTTTTATGTAACCCATACCATTGAAACAGAATTTTTTTTTTTAAATTATGAAGGGAATATAAACGTTTGGAAGTTTATGCTGTGAATTGAAAAGGGATAAAATAAATGTATAACAAATATAAGGAGGCAATGTAATAAAAATAAGGAAAACTTAAGACATGTCTTTGTCTGAAATTATTGATGTCACCCATACCATTAAAACAGAATTTTTTTTATAAAATTATGAAAGGGAATATAAACGTTTGGACGTTTATGCTGTGAATTGAAAAGGGATAAAATAAATGTATAACAAATATAAGGAGGCAATGTAATAAAAATAAGGAAAACTTAAGACATGTCTTTGCGTGAAAAATTTTCTATCACGATATATCGTCGGGACCGCACTTTGGCTGCACGTATCCATCCCCTGTCACGCCGTTATTCACGATAAATGATGTATACGGGAGTGGGCTTGATCCACCATACTTGACATCCTTAAGCCAGAGCCATAGCCATTACACCGTCAGCTACTAAAATTGTGTAACCTTTGCTAGATTCAATTGGCCTCCGGCGGTAAATTTGTAGGGTAGAGATGTTCACGCATTGCCTGACATAGGATATTCACGCTTGGCCTCCGGCGGTAAATTTGTAGGGTAGAGAAATCCCGTACGACCTCCGGCGGTAAATTCGCAGTGTAGAGCGACATAGCCTCCGGCGGTATCCTTGTAAGATAGATGTGATGACGTATTGCCTCCGGTGGTAAGCTCGACCAATCACAGCGTGCGTTCACACCTACAGACAAACAAACATACAGAAACACAAACAAACTCCTCCCCATTTTAGCCCTTTGCGCTTTATAGACAAGGGTGAAGGGACTATTATATATAGCGCTACTAAGCGAAAGGTAAACGCGAAGATTACATATGTGCGATATTTTTTATATCCAGCCAGATTTATTTTATATATATTTTATTTATGAGAAAATTTATGAATGCTGAAAGTTGTTTTAGATATATATATTCGTTTTAGATCTATCGCTATATATAAAGCGCGCATTGCGCTAAAAAATAAATTGAAATTATCTTTCGCGCGATGAACTAAATTACGCGCAATTAATTCCATCATATTATAAAAGAGCGATATAAGCGCTAAAATAAATATTTAGTGCTACATATCATACAAACATAACGCGCATCGCAATCAAGTCAATTGCTATAATAATTTATTTGTACTTAACTTGCGAACGAAGCGCTAAATTCGTAAATTTACGAAACGCACAAGCCCTGAAATAAATAGTTTGCGCTAATAAACGCGCATTGTATCAAATATTATTATGGGCGCGACAAGAAAAACGATTGCGGTGACTTGTCGGACGAGTACCGAACGCTTGTCCGTTATTTTAGTGCTTATCACGGATCCGGCCATCCATTATTTTAGCGCTAAGTGCCGCCCGTATGCTCAGTGAACAAAAAAAAAACAAAGTCAAATATTTCGCGCTAGATCTATATTGCTATCTAAGCGAGCATGGCGCTAATAACGATTAATTTTTCCTTAACTTTTGAGGGATGCGATAAATTAATCGCAATCAAGTTTAATATAGTATAATTTATGAAACGAAGATAAACCGCTACAATAAATCTTTAGCTCGAAAAATTACGAAGTCAAATAGGCTAATTCGTGCTAGATCTAGTGCTATGTAAGCGCGAATTGTGCTAATGTTTTTTTGATTAACTTGCGCACGTTGCGCTAAATTTATTCTAATTTATTTCATCCTATTATTTATGAAACGCGCAAGCACTGAAATAAATATTTAACGCTGCTTACCGCGCATCATAATCAAGTAAGCTAAATTTAACTGTCGCACTTCTGGCAAATTTTCGGCTGAAATAAATTGCGCCAAATTTTGAGCATCACACGTTACTTTATCGCTAAGCGTCGCCTGTCCACTCTTTCAGAAGCTCGCTCCAGGAAAATAATTACGTTAAATATTTCGCGCTAGATTTCTCGCTAATAAGCGTGCATGACGCTTATGATTTAATTAAGATTAACTTACGCACAATTTGCTATTTATTGTTATTTATTATTCTTCGCCATGAATTTTATCATAATATTAAAGAAAAAATTCAATTCTATTAAAAAAATTAATTCATATAGCTACTTAACGCGCATCGAATTAAAGTAAATACAACGGAAGCACATCCCGCTAAGTTTGGGCTGAAATTTATTGCGGTAATATTTCGCCGTTTAATTCCGGGATTGCAGTACTGCCCCTTTGCGACTACATGAACCACATGTGTGTCGTTGCAAGCAAGCGGTAGTCTCACTAGTCTGGCCAGCACGGAATTTAAGGGTAAAATATTATTTTTAGCACTTGCTCGTTTCTTAAATTTTATGATGATATTTATCGTGCGCTATTTAGCTTATCACAAGCAAGTTATCCAGATCATTAGTGCAATGCGCGCTTATGAGCTAGATCTAGCACGATATTTTTGAATTAATTATTTGCGCGGAGTGAGCCGCCTAAAACAGTATAGACAGGTGGTTCTTCGCTCAGAAACGGACATTAGCGCTAAAAAAGTCAAATAATTCGTGCTAGATCTAGCGCTATGTCGCCTGTCCGCTATTTCAGGCTGCTGGCAAAGCGGAAATAACAGCATACACTTTTAAACGCGTAGTAGGCTTCTAATAATTTACTTGCGCTTCACTATAGCACGCGATGCCGGATGCGCTATACTTTATCGAAAATCCATTTCGTCAGATTTATTACGAAACGCCAAAAGCGATTAAATAAATATGTTATTGCGCTACCTAACGCGCATCGCACTAAAATTTATTAAACAGGCGAGACAAGGAAAACGATTGTGGCGACAGCGGTCAGACGAGTAGCACACGCACCCGTCCGTTATTTAAGCGTAATCGTCGCCCATCCCGTTCTTGGCGGCTCACTGCACGAAAAATAACGAAGTCAATTATTTCGAGCAAGAATTAGGGCTATCTTTCTTAGCGCTCATGGCGCTAATGATTTATTTGTGCTTAACTTTTGCGGGATCCGCTAGACGTAGCGCTATCAAGTTCATTATATAATTTACGAAACCCGGATATCCAGGTAAAAAAATATTTAGCGCGAAATATAGATTAGTCAAATATTTCGCGCTAGATCTAGACTGGATCTTGCGCGATGTAAGCTCGCATTGCGCTTGTCATTTACTTGTGATAAACTTGTGCACGATAAGCAAAATTTAGCGCGGTTATTTTCATTATTTTATTAGCGAAACGCGCAAGCGCTAAATTAAATATTCTGCGCTACTTAAGGCTAACGCACATCGCATTTAAGTAAATTCAACAAGCGCGCTTCTCGCAAATTTTGGTTTTAAATTATAATTTGTTTTATTTATTGAGTAGCGAGGTCTCTCGGCCGTAAAGAAAAGCCGTCAACGACGGGTAGCCGATCAACCGGGACAGATCGACCGTCGTGAAACCCATAATCGGACTAATCTGTGTACGTGTCGTCGCCAGCAAGTGAATTTTATGGTTAAAATATTAGCGGGATAAATTTCATATGAAAATTGATGAGAGAGCTCGTTTAGTGTGATGCGCGTTAAGTAGCGCACAAAATTTTTTTAATCGCGCGTAAGTTATTAAGAAGAAAAAAATTAGCGCAATGCGCGCTTAGTAGCGCTATAGATCTAGCGCGATATTATTAAATTAATGATTTGTTTAGAGCGAGCCGCCCAAAACAGTAGACAGGCGGTACTTAGCGCTAAAATGGCGAACCGGCCCGCAATAATCGCTAAAAATAGACATGCGCGTGACTGTACATTTCTATACAGGCCAATAGATCAAATTACAGGCGCTCTTTTAGCCTATGTGTATGCGTCTGCAAGATGCGCAAAATTTAGCGCCATTAATTTCAAGCCAAAATTTACGAGAAGTGCGCCCGTTCATTTTACTTAAATGCGATGTGCGTTAAGTGGCGCTAAGCGTTTCGTAAATTATATGTGAAATGTATTGCACAGAATTTAGCGCATCGCGCGTGCGTTAATCTCAATTAAATCATTTTCGACAAGCGCGCTTACATAGCGCTAGATCTAGCACGAAATATTTGACTTATCGATTTTTCGCTGAAAATATTTATTTTAGCTGGTTCTCCTCGTTTCGTAAATGCTATCAATGAACTTAATTGCGCTACGTTTAGCGCAATTCACAAAAGTTAAACAAAATTCAATCATTATCGCCACGCACGCTTAGATTAGTGCTAGATCTAGCACAAAATATTCAACGAAACTGTTTATTGCTGTGCGAGCCGCTTAAAACAGATGACGGATTTCGCTTAGTGCTAAAATAACGGACGGACCCGCAATAAGCACTAAAATAATGAACGATCGTGCGCTACTCGTCTGCCCCGTGACCGCAATCGTATTCGTTGTCGCGTCCGTTTAATTCAATCGTGCGTGAATATCCTATGTCAGGCAATGCGTGAACATCTCTACCATACAAATTTACCGCCGGAGGCCAATTGAATCTAGCAAAGGTTACACAATCTTAGCAGCTGACGGTGTAGTGGCTATGGCTCTGGTTTTAAGATGTCAAGTTTGGTGGTTCAAGCCCACTCCCGCCTACATGATTTATCGTGAATAACGGCGTTTCAGGGGATGGGTACGCGCAGCCAAGAAGTGGTCCCGACGATATATCGTAATAGAAAATTTTTCACGTAAAAGACACGGCGTTGACGCAAAACAATATACATATTTTTTAAATGATAAAAATTTTAATCTGTAATAGCATAATGGTTATAGCACCGGCTTAGTAATAAAAAGATTATGAAGGGAATATAAACGTTTGGAAGTTTATGCTGTGAATTGAAAAGGGATAAAATAAATGTATAACAAATATAAGGAGGCAATGTAATAAAAATAAGGAAAACTTAAGACATGTCTTTGTCTGAAATTATTTATGTCACCCATACCATTAAAACAGAATTTTTTTTATAAAATTATGAAAGGGAATATAAACGTTTGGACGTTTATGCTGTGAATTGAAAAGGGATAAAATAAATGTATAACAAATATAAGGAGGCAATGTAATAAAAATAAGGAAAACTTAAGACATGTCTTTGTCTGAAATTTTTTAATGTCAAACCATACCATTAAAACCGAAATTTTTTTAGAAAATTATGAAAGGGAATATAAACGTTTGGACGTTTATGCTGTGAATTGAAAAGGGATAAAATAAATGTATAACAAATATAAGGAGGCAATGTAATAAAAATAAGGAAAACTTAAGACATGTCTTTGTCTGAAATTTTTTAATGTCACCCATACCATTAAAACCGAAATTTTTTTAGAAAATTATGAAAGGGAATATAAACGTTTGGACGGTTATGCTGTGAATTGAAAAGGGATAAAATAAATGTATAACAAATATAAGGAGGCAATGTAATAAAAATAAGGAAAACTTAAGACATGTCTTTGTCTGTTACATGAAAAGATTCGGACAAAGGCTTGTCTTAAGTCGGAGAGGACATGTTGGTTTATGCTGTGAATTGAAAAGGGATAAAATAAATGTATAACAAATATAAGGAGGCAATGTAATAAAAATAAGGAAAACTTAAGACATGTCTTTGTCTGAAATTTTTTAATGTCACCCATACCATTAAAACCGAAATTTTTTTAGAAAATTATGAAAGGGACTATAAACGTTTGGACGGTTATGCTGTGAATTGAAAAGGGATACAATAAATGTATAACAAATATAAGGAGGCAATGTAATAAAAATAAGGAAAACTTAAGACATGTCTTTGTCTGTTACATGAAAAGATTCGGACCAAGGCTTGTCTTAAGTCGGAGAGGACATGTTGACCTTCACGCCTTCAATCCCCCTTAATTTCTACGGTGATATTGTGGTCTTCCCACTGGGGATATATGAAGAGATTCTAGTGCAGGGGCAGATTCATTGGCGTTGGAACGGTAGTTAAAAGCATATGGTCTATAAGGACCGAATAACCGACGGAGGACAGAATTAGTATAGGCGGAATATCGACGAGTTGAAAGCCGACGGTCGATGTCACGGGGCAGCCACAGAGAGTCTGGAGTAAAATTTGGAGTCACTAAAAATGGTAAGAAATGTGAAACGCTTTAAATAAATCAAGCAGTTCATCAATAATTATGTAAAATAATTTCAAAGATCCAGTACCTATCGGATCAAAGAGTGAGTTGAACGATGCGTCGAATATATATCCGTCTGGTATGCGATCGACAAATGCTCTTTGTCTTTCAATCTTCTCATTTCCGCTTGGATTTGATGTAAATAACAGCCCTAATGTTGCACCTCAGGAAAGACTCGTGCAACAGCCTTCCAAAGCGCCTTTTCGTGATCTGAAGTAAACTGTTTAATAGCAGGTGCATGTAATTTTGATTTGATAAGTTCTAAAACTGCCACATAGTCCGCCTCCTTTCTTCTAGTCATGGCAACATGTAAAAGAGGGACTGACTTGCTTTCCCCACCCTCCCCCAAAATAGTACCATGAATTGACCATAACTGTTTAAAAGGAAGAGCTATAATTTCAAAAATCCCATCTTCCATCCAAAGCTTGATATTTGCAAGATGTCTAAGTTGAAGTGGAGTAGCAAAAAGTAAATGTCGCCATAAAACCCCATCAAGTACTACTTCTACGGCAACGAAGTAAAAATCTGGCGGAAAGCATGAGAAATCAATAGTAAATAATGGATTATCCTTGGCTGGAGCTGATGGTCTGACGCTTTCCCGGCATCGGTTGACATGACGTACGCAGTTCAGAAGATTCGGGAGACTATCCGTGGGAACAGAACCTTTATAATAAGAATGAAAAAATTATTAAAAGTTAAATCTTGTATAAACATCTTTAGTTAACAGGAATGTGAGGATCCTTTCCTCACATATTTTTTTTGCAGGTTTGAACTTGTGAACCAATTCTTCCTTCTTGGCTTCGTTTCGGACATCAATCACTTCAGCGGTCATGATATTTGGTGGATGGTTGTATGGATTTTCTTCTGCATGGGCAAGAAGGTGAAATCACTCGGTTCTGCTGGCTCATATCTCTTTAATTGCATAACCTTGATATGGAAGTTGGAAATAAAAAATTATTACATTTTCTAAAATGGTCAAGTTTAATGAATAAAATACCTTTGCAAGACAACCTATCTTCTTTGACCACGACGTTCATCTCCAGGTTAAAGATTTCGGTCCTTTGCTGTACCTAAAACCAAGCCCGTCAAAAAGAATATCACTTTTTTTTGTTAGAACATTTGTCACTTATGGTTTATTTGAGTTCTCATAGAGGGGAGTCCTATTGATGGAAACCTCTACAGCATCATATGTTGGTAGATCTCTTTGTGGCGAAACAGTTGGAGAATGATGTCATTCAATTGCTACTCCGCCTGGAGAAAAAACAGCAACAACACCATCAACGTGCTTGAATTACAATTTGGATTGAACAAAATCCTTTCACTATAACCGGGCGAAAAAACATTGAGTTTGGGTGGGGGGATAAGCAAAGATACATCATTTTAAATTTCGTTATAAGAAGGATATAGAAGGTGGTGGCAGCGTAATATCCAACTCGAACCCTAAATCAAAAGCTAAATGGCTTGGTGACAACGGGGGAGGTGGTGGGGGGGAGGGGAAGAAATATCATCAGAATCTGTCAAAAAACCATTCGTACAGGTATGAATAGCCAGAGAAAGATTAAGAAAAACAATTAATGCATTAATTGGCATCACGGCCTCTGAAAAAGAATCATTAGTTACATTTGTCGATATTTTTTTCCACGATGAAAGATCATCCATGTATTCCTGTAAATTAAAATCAAAATTAGTAGCAGGAACGGGAGATTCCTCAGTCTTACTCACCTGTTAATCATTAATATAGTTAGTTACATCAATAGCTAAATTAGAAAAATCATTAAACACAGAAGTCGAATGTGACGTTTTCAAAAAAGAATCGTTGAAAGCATTGAAAGACGGAACATCGTAAACAAGAGTAGGAAAACCATGAAAATGAGAAGCAGCAGAAGAACTTTTGATTAAATGTGAAAAACAACCACCCGTTTGTGGAACTGGAATACAATCGAAGCACACGAAAGCAGCCTTCAACAAAATAGAATTTTCCTTCCAGTCCTCTGTAGAAATTCCGCTACGCAAAACACGGTGTGCACTGAAAAAAAGCAATGACAAGTACTCTTCACGTCCAGGAGAGGTGTCATTTAGAAACTTCCACAGTAAAGCTGACAAGCCACAGAGAATTTGAATAGCAAAAAGTAGGACAAAAAGAGAATGTACTTAAACTAGGTTTTTATTCATTTATTTTGATGGGTATTTTAAATGGAAGATTTTGTTCATAGATCGTGTACTTCGATTGATTGGTAACATTTCCATGTATGTTAAATGTTACTTAAAGTATCTTTATCAATTATTCCATTGCAATTTTTATTACTTTGTTTACTTCTGGGATGCCAAATCAGACAAGTTGTATGTTTGGCTGTGGTAAGTGGGAACAGATAGAATGTTCGCGTAAAAGATAATCCCCCTCTCCAAAAGTGAATTTTGTTGCACATTCATTATATGTTTTCAATAAGTAGGATAGAAGAATGGCTGAAAAGAATATATTTTTGTGGAAATTATTTGACGAAATATAGCAGAGTATGCAGTTAACATTTGGTTTCAGGTAACTTGTGATATTTTAAGTACCCATTGATATGATTAGTAACAGCCATATTTTTTTAATTATTTCCCCTTAAAGGTAAACTACTATTTACATGTTTTTAACTAAAGATGTGGACTGGAGACCAACATGTAACCTTGTTAAACATTTAATTAGAATGGCCATAATTGCAACAAGAAAAATTGCTCTCTAAGAAGTAAGAAAAAGGTAATTTACTACGATGAGAGAAGAGGGTAAATTATTTATGAAAATTATTTCAGTTGTGGTATGACTTAACATATTTAATCATATTTTGCAATGTGTATAATATATGTCAGTATGTGTAGAACTGAATTAACTGAGATTCCTGTGCTTATTCCGTCCATCATGTTACTCCATAATTTACTTTTATACTGGCTGGTTGTTTGGACTTTAATTTTGTCTATCTTGTGAACACTTGAAGTTATCAAAAAATGATTCCATCAAAGGATTCAGTTTTACCAGTGAAGTAACACTGTTACTTCACTGAGTGTGAAACTTTAGGTGTTACTGTTCAAACTGTTCAGGTCAAACAGGTCGGTCAAAGGGAGCTGCACTTTTTTGTTCAGGGATGTAATCATTATACGTTGATTTTTCTATTTTCAATGTAGCACGAGGATTTGACTTCAATTTAGGAGTTAAGAGTTTTCCTGTGGTTATTGATTTATTTCGACACCATACAACAATGGTCCAACATTTGAACAACTAAAGTCATAAAGCATAATCTAAATGAAAACACTAAAAATTAATAATTAACATTAACGATGTACCCATTTGGAAAATAACTACAATTTATTCTTTTCAGCCATTTTTGTAATTTACATTTTGAAACCCCAAAAAACAGATCAAATAACAGCTCAAATAAACAACAAACAGATCAAATAACAGCAACAAAATTATATCTCAACAAAATTAAAACATATCATTTACAAACATATTTTAAATATCTGTTACCACAGCCAAACACAAGACATGTCAGATTTGAAATGCTAGAATCAAAACAACCCGATTAAAGTTAAAATAAAACAATGAATAGATACTAACAGTAACATTTACCATACATGAAAATGTTGCCAATTAATCGATGAATTCGATCAATGAAACATACTTAATTTGAGAGTTAAAAAATTATAAAAAATAGAGGGACAAAGATTTTAAATGGGAATTAACATGGGAGAAAATGGTTAGAACACAAGATATCCGATTTCTGCGATGGCCGGATTGAAAAATCCAGACTTTACGCATTGTGAAAAAGGTTAATTCATTGGAAATTTTATTTTTGAAATTTTTCCAAGGCTATTTTTTTGTCAAAGCTCTGAAATTCGTTCATGCGACGAAGACGGGTTAGTTTTCTTGGAGTTTGTGGTCGCAAGTAGCTGGGGAGACACAGGTATGAATTTATAGGTTCGTTACTGATTATATGCTTTATTTTTCATTTTTGGTCTTTACCGTCTATAGATGAAAAGAAAGATGGGTTCCCAGCCTTTTGTCAATAAATTACAGATAAGTACTTGGTGTTGATTTGGTCCTGTGATCTGTGGATACCCAATTCAGGAAACGAGAATTTTTATTAAGTTTGTAAGAAATTTCTCAGTATTAACAGATATTGTTCAAATATTTCGTTTTTGAAGTTTTGTCAGTATTTATTATCGATAATTTTAAAAGGGACATTGATGAAGCAAATACCTGGAATTTGGAGCCGTTCGATTCTTACCAGGTCATAAAAACTCATCCGAACGCTTCAGCCCAAAATATGTTGCAAGAAATGATGGTAAAAATTCTTCGCCACCTTCGACAACTTTACATCAAAAGACCTTAAAAACGATTCAAGGCTTCTACTTAGATTAGCAATTATGCTTTTCCCATTGAATATCAGTTGTTTGTTTAGTTGAACTTCATAAGTGATGAATACAGCATTGATCACGAAATGGCAATTGAACGGCAACTCTGTCCTGAATTGCTGTTTGATTTGTGGAAAATAGTAATTGGTTATTCTGGTTTAAAAATAAATGATTAAGCTTTGCAATGCAAATGCAATCCCATTAGTTAGATACCTCTGTGAATCACAAAAGCTTTCCATAGGATTCAAACATTCACATGCTCTATATCCTCAACTTGTGATAAATCTGATGCAGGTCATCTTCACTCAGTTGATTGACAGAAATATTAACTTGGGTATATTAAAAAGGAAAGAAATGATTTTGCAATACACATTTAGTCACATTTCTCAAATTACTCTGTGAATCAGAATTTTTTCTATTTGATTCAAATGTGCATGTTCCGTATTGCTAAAATCAACTCGGACTGCCAAATCCGACTGCAGTACAGAAATTATTTAAAACCGGGCCAAAGTTGGCTAACATTCAAATAAAAAGATTTCAGAGCAGAAGAAACATTTTTCGCGCCATATTTATAGAAATTTATTGAGCAGCGCAAATGAAATTACTTTATAATCAGTTTAAATTCATAAATTGGCTGGGTATTTGACGTCAATCTTGCAACTTCATTCTGTCAACAAACATTTTTATTAAAAAGTAAAGTTGACAAAAAAAGAAGGAAATCCTCAATTTATGGTTGATTGATGGAAATAACCAGATCATTGCCTTTTCTTGTATCACAGCTATTAATCGTCCTGAATGGCTGAATCTTTTGCCTAAAGTGAGTTCCCCTTCCTATTCCCTTCCCCATTGTGTTGCCGAAGGTCGCGACTAGCAGATTTTTCTCCACATTTCCACAGCTTATTTTCACTTTTCAATATTCTTGAGTTTTGTGATGGTGTAGAGTTACTGTATTGCTTACCATGTATTAGTCTACAGTACATAACATGCATACAAGTACACAATAGAACAGTATAGCAAAGGGTGAGCTTACTCTGGAGCTGGAGCTTGGAGGGGAGCTGAGAGAACTCTGCCTTATTGCTACAGATCTGGGAGTATTTATACGGATTGGACACGGGTATGATCACGGGTATGATGAGTGACAAGCGGGGTGGTGTAAACACAATTACAGCGTGAATAACGGTAAAGAGATGAGAAGTGGCTCGGCTCTCGCTGTCACTCTTCCCGCTGTCACTTTGGCATATCGCGTTCCGTCCGGTTTGGAAATATTTCACAGTCTCTTATTATTTTTTTCTGAATTGGCGTAGATGGCTTCCTCAAATTTCTTGAAAATTACTTCCCAAAGATTCCTGCGTAACTTCGCTTGAGAGAGACTTTTATCTACAGTTGCTAACACATGAAAGAGACACAATATCAGAAATACAGAAGTGAAAATCTCCTGAACTTTTCATTCATCTCTTTACAGTCTTTATCTGTAAGGACTACTTTCGTTTGGCTGATGTCATTGTGCTAGATTTTAAATTGCGGTTAAATTTTTAATCGTTTACGTTTGAATTTTGGAACTTATACCTCGGTGAACAATTGAAGACTGGTCTTGATGCCTATTGTCGTTTCTTCTCGCAAAAACATGTATTAGCATACAGGTTTGCCAATGCCAAAATCGTCTTCGACTAAAATGGTGTTTACTTGCATCCCTGTTTTGGTCACCTTGTAAGTCCCATCGATCTCTACCAAATCACCGAATTTCTTGAATAACTCGTGCTGTACCTTCGTTTGGATGAGAATTTGAGCTACTTCGTTGTTTTCGTCATGAACAACTTTAACGACACTGCCAGGTGTATCACGGTTCACAGACAACGTTTAGTATATCCACGATGTTTTTCCATTCGTCTCGTGGAAGTATTGAATTCACAAAGGTTAGTGAACTTGCTGATCAGCATAAATACATATTGTGAACTTACCAATGACTTTCCGCTTGATATTTTGCACTGTTTTAGGCTTCAGAACTACGTGATATTCGTCGTATACACGCTAACGAACTTTTAACGGATTTCTTCCGTCCCGCGTTGCATCTGTTATATACTGTAGAGCAGCAGGATCCCAAATTCTAGGAGATAACAATTTGGTAGGTTACCGAACAACTGTTGGTAAACAAAAAAGATTGTTATTTCATACTTCTTTTCCCCGCAGGTAGGAACAAGCTCCTCAGAGACTTGATAATTGGCATGTTTTAGATTGAACGACGGTACTTCGTACTTCTTTTCCCTCAGATTCAAAAACACGTACCACGTATATATGGACAGTTACACACATATGCTTTTGGATCAGGATGCAAGCCTTTTGAGCGGTTTAGATAGACCCTATGATAAGAACAAAGAATTTTTACAGATTGAAATTTCCACAGTTCTCTATTAATCTTCTGTGACCCTGACTAGTTAGCATATTTAGTTTGCGTCAAATGGAATTATGATTGGAATTGTTTACTTATCTTTTTGTTGTGTCAAGCAGTCAACAAGAGGACTAATTTCTGTATTTACTTCGTATGTCAGCCACTAGAGGGACACCTCTGGTGGTAAGACCTACGAACACAGATACAATATAAGGCAGTTCTTACCTCACGCTTGAGACTACAACAGTAATACTTTCTTCTTCTTCTTTCTTCTTACTTCGTCGACCGGATTTGACTTTTACGTTGGTTCACGTCACGGAACATGCAAGATGTTGCTTCTATGGAAAATGAGAATTATTTTTTTATTTGATAAAATTTCATATAAATTACCTTCAAACATGCCGGTAAGATAGCATTTGGCTCCCTCAAATTCCGGTGGAGGTCTAATCAATGCTGGCGAAGATGCAAGCAAAATCTGGGGCAGTGCAGCGCCAATTAATGCAGGAGCTGGAGCTGGAGCAGCAGGACCAGTGGGCCGGATATTTCTTGGTCTGGCTCCCCCAAATTCCGGCGGAGGTCTAATCAATGCTGGAGAAGATGCACGCCAAATCTGGGGCAGTGCAGTGCCAATTGTTGCAGGAGCTGGAGCTGGAGCAGCATGACCAGGGGGACGGATTATTTTTGGCCGTGTTTCGCCGTCCGTCTCTTCAACGATATAGACGAGTTAAAACGTTCCTTCCACGCATCAATGGTTGGCTGCGAATGCGATGGAAAGGTTTAAAACATACAGTTCCCCTTTCTCCAACATTTGTCACCAGAGAACATGGTGAAATTCAGTAGGAACACTCGTATTTGTAAATATCCGCTTTCCTTTCCTGTTACGATCCGTATTTGCTCCATCTTCCATTTTTTTAACGATTTCGACGTCAGAGGACATGCATATTACACGGCTTGGGTCGATACCACCTCTTCGTAGATGGCACAGATTGCTAACCTACATAACATGAAGGGACATGTGGGAGTTGTAGTTGTAATGAAATGTTAATTAAATAAAAATTTAATTGACAGTGTTTTGCAGTACTTACATTATTGGAAAGTTTTCCAGTTAAGTCTCCTTGGGAGTTGGATAAGTATCCAAACATGGATGACTTGTAAGAGTTGTAAAACAAAAATATTGGCGTTGTTTGCTCGAAGTCACATAAAGTTCTGTTTCTCCGTTGTTTTAAGTGTTGTAACAATCGGAAACATTTGCTAAAATTGAGACGTTATGCCCAATTTCCTTTTTTTTTATGAGACAACTTTATTATTTATTTTCTCAATCAACCAATCTTCCCTCATTCCCTCATTATAATGTACAGGATAGAAAAATTAAAAATGCGAGACCAAAAGCGTGACTTGACACAATAAAACTCATCGAAAAGGTGGTTTCTTCTTCGCTTTTTCCTCTTCTTCTTTAATTCTTTTCTTCTCCTGAAATGTCTTGAGCTTATCCTGATGTGCCTTCAGTTTTCCCATCTGAAATGGCCCGGTTGGAACTTTGGTTGGAACAGGCCTTGCAGAAATTCTGTCTGCATCATTGCTGACTCGACTAGTTACCTGGTTTGATGTGGATTTCATAATCCAATTTGTTTTTTTTTCCTTTAGATAATCTAGGATTTTTCTAAAAATAAAATTTTGGTTAAAATTTGATGAAATATTAACTTTACAATTTGTTTACTGTTGATTTTAGCGTACTGTGTCTCTTAGCTTTTCGAACACAGATTGTGGAATTGTGCATCCTCAGTCTCCATGAAACGTTTTAATGTGTTCTAGAGGACCATATTCCCCGAAGACAACCTCTAAATCGTGCTTAGAAACCGATGTTTCCAAATCCTGAAGGAGCAATTTCGAATGAATGAAACAATTTAAATCAGCAACGTGAAAAAACCAAAACAAAATTACTTACTTTTTTCAAATCTTTTCTCTCAATTTCATCCTCCAAGTTTGGTTTAGCCATCGCCAAATCCTCCTTCATGACCTGTGGCTGCAAATCATCAACATGTAAAACCTATCAATTAAAAAAAAAAAATTTAAATCGGCATGTGGAAAAACAACACACACACAAACAACACCTAATTTTTCCATTATATATTACACGGCTTGGGTCGATTCCATCTCTTCGTAGATGGTCTAGATTGCGAACCTACATAACTTAAAGGGACATGAAAAAGTTGTAGTTGTAATGAAATGTAAATTTAATAAAAATGAATCGAGAGTTTTTTTTTGCAATACTTAGATGATTGGAAAGTTTTCCAGTTAAGTCTCCTGGGGAGTTGGGTAAGTATCCAAACATGGATGACTTGTAAGAGTTGTAGAAAAAAAACATTGGCGATGTTGCTCGAAGTCTCATAGAGTTCTGTTTCTCCGTTGTTTAAAGTGTTGTAACAATCGGAAAAATTTGCTTAAAACCGTTATGCCCAATTTCCTGCACGATGAGGATTTCGTAATCAAATTTTTTTTTTTTCCTTTAGGTTGTCTAGGATTTTTCTAAAAAGAAAAGTTTGGTTAATATTTGATTAAACCTTAACTTTACAATTTGTTTACTGTTAATTTTCGCATACTGTGCTCTCTTAGCTTTTCGAACCCAGATTGTGGAATACTATTTCCATGAGAACTTTGAGACACAAGAACCAAAAAAATATGGGCCAAGTTGCCCGGATTTAAATTAGTTTTGGGAGTGTCCATCAAGCTGTATTTCTTGCCTTCACTGGTGGTCCATTTACACGACAAATATCGCAATTACTGATCTTTAGGTTGACGTTCTTGCATGATCCTAAATTTCCTGGATTTTGGCAGTGGACACCATATGGTTCTTGGAAAAAATGACCATTTCTAGTAACACCAACTGAAGCTGTAACAAATCCACCGTTCTTCAAAGGCAGCAGATTATTGCATCGCCACCTGAAACTGTAAAAAAAATTTAAAATAAAAAAAAACGAAGAAATGGGAAGAGGATACATGACCGTAAAAAAATTTCGTCGTTGACAAGTTGGGATAATTTTAGAATCATGTCTCGGGGGAGGGATTTTTTCTTCACGTTCAGAAATTAATTATTTTTTAATTATTTTTACACCGTTTCATAATCACACCCTCGCAGGGGGTGATTTATCCATCCTATGTCCGTACAATCAGACAGACACACGCGCCCGATTTCCCCTCATCGATAAAGTCAAATGAAAATATAAATGAATATTGAGGACAAAATGGGGAACACACAGTTATAAATATCCAGTTACGTTAATTTTTTTAAATGTTGCAGTTAATGATAAGTGTAAATCACTCCCCCGAAAGCTTCATTTCTTTGCACATAAATTCAATTTGCTGACGAACAGGCTTACATTATATTAACCTCATTTGCATTGATATCATTTTTTAATGTTAGAAAATCGCACGACATTTTAACGGGGGGTGTGACAACATCTTCAGTGTCTCGTGCTGCAATTCTTTTTCGTACAATTCGAACTTTTTTTTTTTTAGATCTGGGCCGAGATGGGCTGAGATGGGGGAAATGAATGTGGGCCGAGATCTGGGCCGAGACCATTAAGGGAAATTGTGAGATTTGAAACAATTTCTCGCTTAATCCCAAGTATTTCAAGATGCTTTTTTAGTTAATTATAATAAAATATTCATCAATTTCAAACAAATAGAAGTGGCAATTTTCTTGGATCGATCCAACGTCACTGAAATAATGTTTTGTTAATAATGATTTGACTTTGACTTTGACGACAGCGTAGAGCGATTCAGGAGCGTCAAAGGTGATGGTGAGGTCGATGATGATGTTAGGAGTAGTAACGACTATGTCTGGCCTGAGGGTGGAGTTCTCAAAAACTCTGTTGACGTGGGACGTGTGACCAGATCTGGTGATGGTCTTGACTATTTCGGCCAGTACCAAGTCATGACGGCGGCCGAAAGCTGCCAGGTTGTTGTGGCAGTGGCTGGTAACGTGGGAAGTGGACTCCACAACTTCCTTGCATCTGCGGCATTTTGTTTTGGGAGCGGCCAGGCCAATTGTGCCGAAAAGCGGTAGAATGCCAAGAGGGCTCTTGTGGAGGAGGCTTCATTCGCCAAAGGAGAGGCTGGTGTTGCATGAAATGAGCCGGGAGATGTCATGGAGTTGCCCAGTGTGAGTCCTCTCGTCACACGGCCCTGGTGATGGGCGTTGGTGAGAGAGACGGTCTAAAGTTTCCTGATAACGGCGCGGAGGCCCCTGACGGCTTTGGCAGAAACACAGGAGATGTCATCAGCAATCACCTTTGAATAAGATTCATCGCTGGATACATCGATCCTTGCTTCCAGTTGGCATGCCGCTTTTCTAGTCCGCGACCAAAAAATACTGAAATCCACCCCCCAAAAATTTCCCCACTAGCACAAGTCTTCCATAGAACTTTCATAGAACGTCCGGCAATCCAAACTAGGTCCGTCCATTTTCCGGCAGCTGCGGACATCCTTCTGACGGTCGATTATGATCTGATCATCTTCTGTTTTTTTGTTTCCTAGCTGGAATATCCATCGGATAATCAGTTTATACCGTTCATTTAAAGACAAAAACTTACGTCCAGTGGACATCCACGAGACACACCTTGCCAGAAACACGAATCAGTTGATCGAAATAACAATTGTAAGCCTATCAAAATGTACCAATAAAAGTAAATTTCTATAGTTTTTATTTAGTTTTAAGAGAATTAAAACAATTGATTTAAGTAAAAAAATATTATAAAATTTTAGTTATTTTATATTGTTCTGTTCTTTCCGGTTCTTTCATAATATTCCATACGCATTATGGAGTCGTACGAAAATTTATTCTGATTAGTGTGTAGGATTTGTAAAATTAATACATAAAATTGTAATTGTTATATCACGTCAAATGGTATAGTAATAAGAGCGTTTGGTTAATATGCGTGAAGGCCAAGGTTCGGCACTCGTAGAGAGAAATTCTTTTTTCCAATTCTTATATTTCTTTGTTTGACATCCATTTGACGTTCATTTTCGGACACCAAATTGATTACCAGTTTGGACGTTCATTGAAGAGGACATTTTGACGTACAAAACAATGAAAAATGACGTCCGGCTTGGATGTCCAGCTCAAACAAAGCGGACGACTTTGAAACGTCCTATTGACGTACGTATGCTAGTAGGGTTGTAGCCAAAATACTGAGACCTTATATATGCTAGAAATATATCTATGTATCCTGTTTATCGGTTGCAAACCTATTTCATATTCATTTTAATGCCCAAATTTTTGTAGAAAAAATGATATACTTCAGTGTTAGAGCATTTACACAAATTTTTTATATATATTCCTTCATAACGAAACGTGTGCTGTAAGATCACCGATTTTTTAAACTTGCATTTCCCGCAGCTTCTATATTTCCCATCGTGTGTTCATATTTCACACCTAGATGTCACAGTGCATTGTCCCTATTTAACGTCTGTTTCCCTATTTAACGCTAGAGGGCTTACTTGGAGAAATGGGGCCCATTTAGGCAATAAGTAAGTTGTCGTCTACCACTTCCTTGGGGTAAACCGAGCCAAGAGGGTTGTTCTACAGTAATCATATAGACCACAAATACGATCAAAGTCGATCTATTTTTTCTGTATGTTAAATTCAAGATAAATACATTTAAATTTAAATAATTGATGAAGTTTCCCATGAAAGTGTTCTCTATATTCTAGATATTCAATGCAATTATAAGCAAGTCCAACAAAAAATTCAATTTTCTTTCTTTTGGTTAAATATCTTTCTTTTACAACGAATTTACCATTTTTAAATAAAATTCTTCTTTTTTGTATTTAACTTCTCTTGACATCCTTGCCAGCTGCAGGTCCAAGTCCTTTTTCTAAACTTGACACCTCATTACCGTATACCCTGTTTGGAAAACAAAGATACCAGTTTATAGACCAATACAATTCATTAGTGATTAAATAGATCTATTTGTTATCTTACGCCATCATCTTCCTCATTTTTTACGGTGATATTGGGGATATTCAACTGGCGAAAAATATAGAGATTATTGTTCATTGGGAGATTCAATGGCAGAAGAACGGTTGGTAATTTCATTATATGGAAGAGCTGAACGCTGACATAATTGAAAAAATTATGCCCACGGTGTTTAATCTCTATTAAAGACCAGACATTGAAAATTTAATTAAAACCATCGCGTAAGTCATGAATTTTGTTTAAGAATGTAGTACCTTTACAGCCTTTATGCAGATTCTGAAAGAATTTTTGGGTTTTGACTGCGTCTTTATAAGATCCCTACTTTGGTGCAGACGTAGTCTTTTGAGCACCCCAAGCATCGAGCAACCTGTGGAAATAAATCGAAAATTCGTTAAATCTCATGGGAAACATTTTTTTGCACCGTAAAACCTGTGATTGATAATCTGAAGTAACAACCCCTGAGTAAAGTTTCCCAGCATATTTCATAAACAATTTGAATCCATCCAAATTCTTCCATTTGCAATGTAGCATGAATTTTGCCAAATATCCTGCAAACATCTTCTTATTTCTGTTAGTGGCGGGGAGGCTTTTCTTGGCTAAATTCCATAAACCTAGAATTAAAATAGTAAAGTAAAGTAAAGTAAACTCATTCATAGTAAAATATCATAGTATAATATAGTAAAGTATAATAATCAAATCTGTACTACCTTCAATTTGATTTGTATGGGCTTCAGTTTCCGGATCCTTAAAATGGATACTGTGATTAACCTTTAGATGTTTATAATCGTTATGTTCCATATTTTCAAATTAAATTAAAAATTAATAGTTATAATAAATATTTATATAACAAAAACTAACTCAATCTTTTCATATGCTTTCCAGCAATCTGAAATGATAGTAGTTTCAGGTAAAATCCATTCCTTAATTACTTCTAGTAGAGTGGATGGTGTTCGATTTTGAACTACTACTAAAAAACATTTGCCAGTACCTCGTTCTACACCACCAAAAACCCAAACTCCGTCAACTCTTTTACCACGATTATATTTTCCTATGAATGAGTTACTTTTACTTTACTTTACTTTAATAAATCTTCAAATTATGAAAAAAAATTTCTTTTTCAAAATTTGGATTCATCGATCTCAACTATAAACCCAGGACCACCAATTTTTTCAGAATTATTTATCATTATATCTTCAGCCACTTCTCTGCAAAAGTTTGCCCAGTCAATCGGTGTACTGTGAGCTATAAAGTAAAGTAAAGTAATATACATATTATTCCTGTTGTTTAGCAACTTTATCAAACCAACCCACCTAAATCCAAATATTTTCCAATAAACTTTAGTGGAAGTTCGTTCCACCAAAAATAAGTTAAAGTTAAAACTTCGAATATTGTAAGATGGGAGCATGGAACCATGAATTCTTCCGGATTGTGAATTTTTTCCCACAAATCTTAGTTTTTTTCTTACTTCCAACTACACCTATTTTGTTGTTGCACTTGAACAAGCAACCATCAATAACCGTTGAAGATGGAGCCTATAAAAATTTTCTATACCAACTAATTCAATGAATAAGCATCAGCATTTCGTATAGTTACCAATGTTTATAACCCAGAGCAATGGACACAAATGGAAGACACAGTATTCACGATAAATCCAATTTCAACTAGGTACTCGTATAACTCCATTGAAGTTAACACAGAACATATCATAGTAATTGTAAAAGAAGTCCAGAATGCATCATCAAAAGGAATAAGTTATTTTGCCACTGATTTATGTTTCTTGCATTTAGAATAAAATTTTTCAAGTGAATCACAATTACTTTTAATATGATCACTACACGAGCTATTAAAGAAGGAATCACTTTTAGCCATGATTATAGTACAACTGATATGTAAAAAAAACGCCCACAATGAAAGCTAATAACTAATAAGTAAAATTTATTATCTAGAGCTAATAATCTCTCTTTCATATGATGTGCTCTTCTTTTTAACTGAATCACATTATGACCTTATTTGCTTCTGCTTATTTTACTCATTCGATTTATGTTTTATTTCTCTATCGTGTGTGGGCGGGTGTAGAGCGTTTCGGAACTGTTGTCTTCGTTTGTTGTCAGTAGTTCACTGTCAATGTTGCTCCCGCCTTCGCTTTCATCCGAATTCGCCCTGTTCGCTCGTGTTCGCCTCATCGTACAGTAGTGGCGGACCAAATGTCGCCAACGCATCACCCGGTGCTGGAACGGCCAGCAGCGGGGTAGTCGTTTTACCTACCGAATTGCACCTGTCCTCGCCTTCAGGGCCATCAACCGAATCGTCGTCCCTTCAGCTGGTCGGATGTTATGGCAACAATTCTGCCAATCATTCATCGTGAGTTCATTAAGTCATCTGGTCTGTTTTCCCCGCCTTTATTGAAATGGAATTTTTGTACCAGGGATGACAGTCTGAGGCAGTTGGTGACAATCGGCGGTGTAGTAGGGGACATCAGCCGGTGTAGCAACACCGGGAGTAATAACAATTGGCTGGCCAATTTGAGCGTTGAAGTATGTAAAGTGGAAACAATCGGAGAGGACAGAAGAGAGAACAGCGGCGGAGGTGGTGGTGGGGAAGGCAATTGCGGCAGTGACGACTGGGGAGAGTCCGTCTTTTTCGAAGTTGCAGCTGCCGCCGCCGCCAGTTGCTGCGCCGCCAGACAGTCCAATCATTACCACCACCATCAGCACGACATCACCAACAATCTGGACGTCCTCCTGGGCAACCGCAATCTTCACCATTCAAGTACGTTCGTGTTAACATGATACAACATCCCGGGAAATATTTCCAATCAAAATCGGACATTTGATTATTGCAGTCGGGAGGTGCAGCCGATCTGCTGGAACCGGATGTCCAAAGCTGCTGCACAGTAAATTTCCCATTGTCGCCCAAACAGCTCCTACTGGGCGGCGGAGGTTCGTCCAACAGCCGGAGTCGGCCGGAGTAGTTGTTCCCGAAATTTTATTGATTGATTTCCCATTGAATTCCTCGCTCCCGTGTTGTTTCCTGCTGGAACGGAATATCTTCCGTACTTCATTAAATACCTTTTGTCTTGTTGGGGCGAGAGAAAAAATGGGTCGAGTTTTTCCTTTTTTTCGGTTTCCGGAATTCTTCCCAGACATTTTCTTTCTCTATTTTATTTCCTCGTGTTATATATACGTATAGGGGATGCTTCCAGAATTTGTAATTTTTTTTTCAAACTATTTTGTAGACGGATTGGTCTCCCCCTCCCTCTCACTCACATTTAAAGAAAATCTATCGCTATTATGTGTAATAGAAGGTATCAACCATAATTTTACCAATAATTAAACCATTGACAGATTTGTAGTAAAAGTGTTTACTAGCACGTCGGCTCTTACCAAACACAAACTGACGCACAGCGACGAACGAAGATTTTCCTGTCAATTGTGTGGCAAAACTTTCAAACTGCAGGATTGGCAGTCTGAATAAGTTGTTGTTGATTTAAGTTATTTCTTTCTGATTTCGTGAGATTATAATTGTTCAAAAAAAATAGGAATGGAAATTTGGTTAACTCACCGCGAGAAGAAGCCGTTTAAATGCCGGGGTGATGGATGTGGTAAATCGTATTGTGATGCCTGATCACTAAGTCGCCATCAAGATAACCATTACGCACTGCCCGGAAGTTTGGCTCTAACCGGGACGACCCAGGAGCCGCTATGGACTGGGCTCTTTGCCGTCGAGGTTTACATCGTCGGCCTCTTCCAACGCCGGATTGTTTATCAGCAAATTGAGTGGCGCATCGCCGGATCTCGTCCTGCCTTCTCATTCCGTCGGCTCGTCGCAGCATTATTCGTCGCCCAACAGCAACAGCAATTCGACGACATCCAACGGAGACAGTGGCCATTTCCAGTCATTTGAGAACGGCCAACAGCAACCATTCGGCGGATGGGCCTTGACGACCACCAACGGCACCTCGTCATGTGGTCACGAGTCTGTCGTTTTGCTGGATTCGTGCAGCATCCAATATGGTTCTTCCGGTACCACCAATGGCGGCAACTACCAGGCAGTTTCTTCGTGCCCAGCTGAGAACAAAGAAGCTCACCAGCAGGTCCCCTGGTCACCTGGACTCTAGCAGAAAGCGTGTCGCCGTCGAAAGGCGGTGGCAAGAAGCCAGCGAATTCTGCCGGAATTAAAATGGCCGACAGACAGAAAAAGGTCGATTCAACTGGTAACAACAACAAAATTCCGTCTACCTCCACGCCAGCCACCAGCCGCCAGTCGCTGCCATTGTCAAAGCGACGAAAAAAGCCAAAGGATCCAGTCTCAGCAAAGTACAGCACGCCCAGAATGGCAAGGTCGGCGTAGTGGCAAAGAATAATAATTTCCAAGCAAATCGCGGAATATTCCAGCATTGGTACCAATGCTGGAATCTTTTTCTTATAGTTATTGGCTTATACACATATATATATATATATGTATATTAGCTTATAGTTATTGGCACGTGCCAATAACGACGACCTGACGACCCAGCAATTGGAATTGATCCAGAAAATTATTGCGACTTCTCTGCACTGAGTGACGTCCCCGTTACTGGATGATTCCGCATTTTCCACCAGACTGTAGGAATCCATTGTAAATCTAATCTATTGACGTCCTCACTCATCGATCCGTTTCATCTTGGGTTTCGGCAGCCGCAGCTTCCACGCTGCTTTCCGACATCAGCAGCCTGGACCTACAGTCGTACGTGGACACGGACAACTGCAGCGGAAGTCACCACCAGCAACAGCACGCAACCAGAACGGCGTGGGCCAGTACTCTGATTTTTCGCAAAATCTGGCCAGCACCGCTGGAGATACCGTCGTCAATAAATCGGTCGTTGTGGCCTCTGTGGGCATTTACGAACATGATTCGGTGGGCCTGAATGGCAGCTTATTCCAGCACCAACACGACGGCGGCTACGTGTCGTATCACCACCAGCACGAGACGAGCGTCGTTGCCGGATTAGTGGGCGCCGGATTCGGTGTCGAGCCATCGCCTTCGACGCCGCCGTCGGTCTCTCCGCAGCATTACATCCAGCATCAGCAACACGCCCACCAGCCGGATTACACGCACAACAGCAACAGCGTCGACACTTGTTCCGGCGGAGGAGGAGGATCCCAAGCAATGTTGATGCAGGGTATTGAAGCGTCCCCTTACACCTCGTCTCCGTCTCCGGTTAGTCCGTCGGTCTCCTCTCTTCTGCACTTGCAGCGCTTCCAGCCGCAACAGCAGTATAGCAGGACGCTGTGGAAATCTATTCCACTTCGAGTTTCTCGAGCGGTTCGGGCCACAACCAGAAAACTACAAAAAAAAAATCGACAAGGATTTTTTAATTTAACGGAAATTATAGTCCCTTTGTTTTAAATTCAAACGCGTTTGCAACATCTGCGGAATGGATGAAAATACATAATCACGGTAATGTATGTAATAATACATAAAGACTAAAGAGCATTAGCATCAGTTTATCCTATCTTTTTTTTTACCCAATAGTTACGACACTAAAAGTAACTGCCCCCCCCCCAAAAAAAAAAGTTAAGTTAACAGTATCCGAAATACCGAAAAAAATGCTCCGATACAAGATAGTATCTGGAAAAAAACAGTCGAGATACGATAAAAATAAGATGTTTCCGAATTTTTATGGTGAGCTAAAGATAAGATAAGTTAAGATAAGATAAAAGTTTTTTTTTAGCAAAAAAAAAGCGAAAAAAAGGAAAAAGAACATTTGAGTCGATAAATGGTTGAATTTCTGCATTGTATTGCACGACAAGCCTTACTTTTAATTTAAACTGTTGAATTTAGCATTGTATTGCACGACAAACCAGTCATACAGTTACTCATACCTGACTAACCTGAGATAAAACTGATAATTCGCTATTCCAACAGCAGTCAGCAACTCAGCAACAGGGAGATAACAAAAAAACACTGCTGCTGTATATAGATTATACAGAAAGAACTACTTAAAGAAAAGAAAAGTGTGGTCCCCTGTTTTTTTAATTCTTTCCTTTCCTCCCTTTTCTTCCCTCGGGCCGATTCTCTGACGATTTCTCCGTAAAGCCCTGCGAGCAACCACATGGGGCGAGCAAAATCAAAATCGGCTGTTCACGGCACCCCTTCATACTGCAACGCGCCGCTAAGGGGACGGCTTGACCCATACCTTTGGATACTAATAAGGTCTATAAAGGCATACAGTTGATTACTTCTTTTTTCTTTATATCATACAAGATACAAGACCAATTTACCAATTTGTTTGGGTGTAGAGTACATATGCACATAACACGTTCCACGTATAGTCACATAAGGTGACAGTAATATTACTACCTTTGCCAGTGACTGTAACGACAGCAGATGGTCTTGCAAGTCTCGTACCAAGCAGAATATACAAGTCTGCTGGTCTACCATGCGTAGTTTACAATCGCTATAACTATAAGGATAATATCTTCAATTGTTATAGAGACAAAAAAACACAAAATTTTTTTTTGTTTTAGCCTGCCAAATATTGTCTGGATTTTCTTTCTCAAGCATATTGCTTGCGTCATTCTGTATGAGCAGGTGTATATTTTACTTTCTTTCATTTGCGGACAACGACCGATTCGTGGACGTAAATGACTTCCCTGCTATAATTTAATGAAATCATGCGAAACTTTTTATAATTGTTGCTCTCCATCAGACGAGTTAAAGCAGGCTCCCCCTCTGGAATGTGATTCCAATCCACCGTTATCGTCTGTAAAATATTTTTAGGCCAATTGAACAATAATGATGAAATGAAACTCTTAATATAGTAGGCTGTATGTCTATATACACCTTGATGTTAACTTTATGCCAAGGAATGGTTTCCAGGATTTTGTACTCGGATCCTTCGACGTCCAGTCCAAAATAGTCGACGTCAGTTCTGCCAACGGCCAGTAGGATGGAATAGAACGGGAAACACTGAACAGTGTAGACGCTCTCGTTATTATCTTCTCTTCTCTAAGCCTTTTACTCGTATTATTATTATTTGCTTCTAATGTTTCAATGATTAAACCCCCAGCATTGTTAGGACCGTTGAATAGAACCTATATAGAATAATCCGAATAAACCACACAGAGAGAGCGGAGCACTCCATTGTAGACCTTTACATCTAAAAGTTATTTGACTAGGCTTTATAATGTTAAAAGCTTTTTTTAAATATACTTTGATCGGGTAAGGTTTGGTGCTGATGCAGTTTGGCAAACTGAAAGCCTTTCAATTGCGAGAAAGCAGCTTACTAAAAGATTTTTGATCGGCTTCTATGAGCAATCCATTCCAATCGAGATAGCACTCCATGAAAAAGGTGTTGGAGAGGAATTCGCCGTTGAATCCGCCACTCTCAACGAAAAAGCCCTTGGTCTGCAAGATTCAAATGGCAATTTATGGCAAAAGACATGCAGTATAACAAAAATCAAATGCTGCTATATTTATACTTTATTTTTCAAAATTTCCCTAATGTCCTTGGCTTGGCCATTGGAAGGATCGATTGTTATTCGGGATGATCCAGCACGCAAGAAAGTTCTTTAGATGCTCGCTGGAGCAGGTATTTGTCTGGGATGAGTTGGATCAAACACGAGTGGTCTTGTTGCAGTTTCTTTTCGTTGGCGTATTCTATTTAAATTCCAAAATGAATCAAAAATGAGTTTCAATTTGACTTACAGTATTACAAAATTTGACATAATGGATGTCATTGTTAGGCCCTATGTTATACCTATATTGTGCAAAAAGACGAATCCAAATATTTATCTGCTGGTTTCTTGGCCCAGTTGTCTCCATAAGTGTCCTCCATCAAGTTGTATTTTGTCATCGTCAACGGCTATAGTGTTCGAAAAGTCAACGTTTAAATTCAGAACTATTACCATGGCATACGTGCATAGATATAAATTGACCATAAGCCGCTAATTACTTGTTCCAAATTCTGATGCATTTCGCCAGAATTTGGTTGGTGTTTGCTGTTTTGAATCGAATTCTCCATTTGACTAACATTCATTTTCACCTCTGCTGGATTAGATTTGTAGAAAAACAGATATACGACGAGTAACGCCAAAATAAAGATTAAGGGAAAGCGAACTCCGTGAAGAAATCCTGGTCCCATTGTGTTCTCTCTTCTCTTAACTTCTCCTAGGAAATCAATAGATTTATAGGCCATTAGTATCATGAATTTCGTAAATGAAATTCCAAACAAGTAAACTTTTCAAATTCATTTATTCGTAGGCCTATAATATTATGGTAAACATTTGGATGACCAAAATGAAGTAGCCTATTTTAACTATATAGCTGACACTGCCTGGGCGGCGGTACAACTTAAGAAACCTTAAAAAAGAATCAGTAGCCATCCAAACAATAAAATCTTCGTTTTGCAGTCCGTTGTTGTTATGATGGGTTAAAAAAATGTTGAAGATACAGCCAGGCTTGAAATGATTGTTTTCTTCACTTAGATCGGTTTGCCTGTTTGGTGGGTTTCTAAATTTTATTTGCTTGTGAGATGGCCTAGCTATCCCAGTGTTAAGAACAGGAACAGTTTTCCCATCTTCCGTTTTTAGTGTCGTGGTATCTAATAAGGTACAGAACATAAGATCCATGTTTTCTTAGGTACAGAATAAACAGGAAATACCATTTTTAATGTTTATGTACTGTACATATACGCTACATAAGTGCTATATTACTGTCGGCTATGGCACCAGAGAGCACAACTTGTTTGGTGATAGACGTGCACGTGTTGTTTGGGTCAAGATACCGGGAAAAGGGCACACAGTCATTTGAGACGGGATGCGAGACGAGATGTGTCGCTTACCCCCCCTGGTCTGTGAACGAACTCCTGCGGAACCCGCCATGTTTTTCCCCAATTTCGTGTTTCTCTCGAGATTCGCATAGAGAAAAGAGGGTGTCGCGAAAAAATACTCGTGAAACGTCGTCAGTCAGAAGACTTTCTATGTGTCAAGGTATGAAAAAAAAATTTCCAATATTACTTTTTCGTAGGCCGGGAAAATTATAGTAAAATTTTTTTATATAGAATTTCACCCAAAAATGGGAACTTTTTTTTTAAAGTGATCCATCTACGTTAAACAGTCGGACAGCTATCACAGCAATTACCTTTGCCACCAACTCCCTCGAGAATCCCAACGATCAAACTGGCCCTCCTGCTAATTAAGCGTTTCTAGAAATCGCCGCCGAATTTACAAACTTCATGCTGAAACAAGACAAAATAACAGTTCTAAAGTTTTTTCAAGAAACATATTTGGATTCAGTGAAAATGAAATCATTCAGTAGTAAAGAATGGGAACCGCTATTAATGTATTTAAAATCTTTGAAAAATGTTTTGAATTTGAAATCCTGAAAAAAAAAATTCCAAAATAAACGATTGAAATATATGGTCAGTTTTCAGATCATTCCTGAGGGTGTCGGTGTCTAGGCTACTGAAAATTGGAGGAACACTGGAACAGTGTGGAGGGCCATCTCGACAGTAGTTATGAAGTGATAGGTGTGATCAAGTGACCATCGCTTTCGTGTGTGCATCGTGACAATCTTTGTTGTGCCTGCAGCGAAGCTCTGTTTAGCGTCCTTTCTCTGTTAGCGACCTGTATACAGATTTTTTACCTTGATCGACATAAAATTTGTAATCTAGTGACCATCTCTTTCGTGTGTGCATCGTAACAATCTTTGTCGTGCCTGCAGCGAAGCTCTGTTTAGCGTCCTTTCTCTGTTGGCTCCGTGTTTATACCCCGTTAGCTCTATCCACATGCGTCCGTGTTTATATGCCAAAACTGGCAGTGAATGTGAATTCCAGTTTTGAGTCGTGGTTGGATAACAATTCAATTGTGCTTCCAATTCTAATATCAAGAGGTAAGGTAGCGACTTCCCTTAGTGAACAACACCATTCCCTACCTGAACATCAATTCAAGAAAATTTTACTTGAAATAGTGGAATCCAAGAATGGCTTTGATTTGCTGTACCCGCCTTCTGTATTGTAATGTGCGGTATGTCTTGCAAATTCCATTAACAAGTATTCGTCGAACAAGTGACGAAACACACACACTCTACATTCTCGCACGTACGCTCGTTTCTTTTTCTTTTTTCTTTCACGGGAGGAAAATAAAATTTCGAAAAAGAAGTCTGGAAGGTTCCATAAATTCACTGCTGCTGCCACAAAGTATGATTGTCGAATTTTGGCTATTTAAAAACAGACGAAAATGTAATGGAATGGGCGTTCGTTTGGTTGCTTAACGTTTCATCATGGGAAAGTTGCGGAAAGTTGTTTTCAGAAGAAGAAGAAGAAGAGCAGATTATAATCAACTCACCTCCAACCTGGACGCTAAAATAGACGACCGAAATCTAAACCAGCGAAAAATGTGTTTTTTATTTATTTTTTTTATTTATTTTTCTAAAGTCAATTGGCTCACTGTTCTCTCGTCTTTCTAATTGCCCGTCCCGCTTCTTCTCTTCTATGCGGGGTCCCACCTCCTTTCGGCTATGGATTCACGTTTTGTTTCCCCTTCCCGATGAACGGGCAGGGGCCGTCATATGAGCTACTTTCTCTCTACGTCCAAAAAGGGAATTGTTGCAATGATAAAAGCGCTGGTTGGGCCAAAAAAGATGGCAGCACGTGATTCAAAAAAGCTTAGGCGGCATAAATTACAACAGCACCCAGGCGGCATAAATTACAACAGCACCCAGACAACCCAAGAAACAAATAAAAAAAATCCCATCTAGGTTAGTGTGAGAAAAAAGTCCGTCCTCTTTTTACACGCGTCTATAAAATTTGACGAAGAGACGAAAGGCTATATCTATCAATCTATATCAGGGTGATGGGCGTTCCTAACCTTTGATCGAAAATTTCAAAAGAACCGACGGCAAAATTTGAAGAGTCGTCCAACAAACAATGGAAAAAACTTAGCCCTTGAATGCAAAGACCTGTTTATGGGCGTCGTGGAAGTTGTGGCAAGTGTCCTTTATGTGGTGCGGAAATCATTCGAAGATATTTGACCAAACCAAAAGAAAAAATTAAGTTCAACTTGGATCCCGACACTTTCAGTTTGATCCAACACGAATATTTATTCGTGGTTGGGAGGCACACTGGCGGAAAAACAAGGGATACTTCTCATCGGTTAAGATTTGAAGTCTCTTACTACAAATAGTAAGTTTATTGCTCTTTCATAGCTAATTTGTGTCTTTATAGAATCTGTAGTAAATTGTTTTCTCGTATTTTTTGTAAGTTCTCTCCCTTTATTTTACTTTCTTCTTCTACTTTCTTCCCTTTGGATTTCTTTCTTCTTCGCGACGATCACATATGCCAAACCCAAAAATATTCAAAAGTAAATAAATTACAATTGTTTTGTAGTTTGGACAAAACGGGCCATGTCAATTTGGAATTTCGACAAAAATTTGTCGATTCCTTTGACGCTCATGCCGATGCAAGGTGTTTCTGTTATAATTTCTGAAATGACAACTTGTTGCATGAGGTCACCAAATCAACCGATTAGCAACCTTCTTGATGTGATATTTGCAAAATACTATCCAAAATGTCGACTGAAAATTTTAATAATGATTCATCCGGCTAATTTCATCATCAGTCCATTTCATTTTGTATATAATTTATTTATTATAATTTATACATCTTACTGTAATATTTTTATTACTTAATTAGGCGGATTTCATTCTAAACGCTATCAAATTGGGAATTCCTGCAAAATCTCTAAATTTGTTTTGTTATGGAATAGAGGTACAGAATACAGGTTATGGTTATGCAACCAATCCATGCCAGACTTTTATTTCCGGGGAAGAATTTTTAATGGCAATAGATGAATTTATGAATAGAGAATTCATTCCACTACAGACTATGAGTCCAACCTTACTATTATTTCACTTATTTCACTTATCAATTATTTTATTCATTGGTCAATTTTTTTTATGATATAATTTTTTTATTTCTATAATGGAATAAATATCAATAACTCATAGAAGAATTTATCCAGCTCCCAAAAGAGGACGCTCCTCTACATTGGAAGAATTCGACATCACCAGCTGTCTATTTGACTAATTTTTTTTCTTCATTTAATTCTTTTAATTTTGATGTGGCCACTGTTCTACAAACCCAAGCCAAACAAGACTGCCCCTCTCTCGGCCAGCTGCTTCTCATCTCACGGCTCGAGCGCACGACACCTAGCGGTCACGAAAAGAAGGGGACACTGACACAACAACTCTCCCCAAGATGTCACGCCGTAACAAAGAATACCCAAATAGGTCGTGACAGCTTTAACACAGAAACAAACGAAACCACATGATAATCTGCTAGGGTGGACGAGAAAAAAATACCCCGCACACATTTTCCAGAGGGGAACATTGAAACGAAGCATATACTGAAAAACATGGGAATAATATTAAACGGAGACAATAAATTTCGGAGTTCGACGGCACCCGCTACGGCGCGGAGTCGAGAGATTGGCGTGGGGTGCGGCTCTCATTTGACCGGTGCGCGCGCTCGGGGTGTCTTCGTCGGGCTCTTCCGTGTCGGGGGGCGTGCCATCCTTTCTGTCGCTTCCGTCGGCGAGCGCGTGATCCGCGTGTCTGCCTTCTCTTTCTTCTGCGTTTAGCAGGCGGCGTAGGAAGCGCCTGTTCCTCCACAACACGCTGCCGCTCGCGAATTTCACAATTCCACGACCACGCCCACATGGCTCCACAACTTCGATTTGGGGTCCTGCACGCGCACGTTGGTGCCGATTGGCAGTGGTTTGAGGTCACGGGAGCGAAGGTCGTAGCGTGTCTTGAAGTCCACATTGATTGTCGCCTGCCGATCCCTCGCCCCCATGACGGATTTCCAACACATCGCGTGCGCCAAACGATGGGCTGGGATGATCAAACGAAGCTGGTGCCCGAACAGCATTTGCAAGGGGTCAGACATCATAGGCTCCTGCTGGTTTATTGACAAACGTTCCTGGCATGTAGAGCAGGTAGAAAGAAGCGTCGTGATTTTTTTCGTAATGCCCGGCCAGTATACGGTCTGTCGGGCACGCCTGTTTGTACGCACGATCCCCTGATGAGCCGCGTGGAGATTTTTGAGGTCGTTCTTCCGGGCCGCCTGTGGTATCACGATCCGTTGTCCAAACAACACAATACCGTGGTCCACTGATAGCTGGTGTTAGATGCCCCAATAATTTCCCCCTGCAGCAGGTGCGCGGTCTCGACGGTCAGGAAACCCGGATTTCATCGCCGCGATTAACGCGGAATAATCACCGCCATTCGGGGCCATATATCACACGGATCTCTTTGATTAGCGGGTCGGGCAAATCAGGAAGAGCGGCGGATTCATCCATGGCAGGCGGATCCACATTTTCATTGGAGCAGATTCCGGCAATCCAGGTAATGATGGTTTGGTGGGCAGACGCTTTGACATCTGAATTGGCTGCTTCATCATCGGGGCCAGGGTCGTTTATTGGCGCCCGTGAAAGAGCGTCCGGAATGGTTGCTTTCTTCCTTAGCGCCACACAGTGGTGAAGATATAAGGGGCAAGGCGTTCTTTTAGGCGCTAGATTTTTGGATTTTTCACGGCGTCGAGTGTGTAATTGTTGAGAATTGGCACGAGCGCTTGGTGGTCCACCACTACCGTGAAAACGGGGAGGCCCTTCAAATACAACTTGCATTTTCAAATGGCCCATTCGGCCGCTGCCAGTTCAAGTTCCACAATCGCATAGCGGAATTCCGTGTCTGTGCACCAGCGGGAATTGGCTTCGATGAGCCGTCAGTGCGCGTCGTGTTTTTGTAGGAGGGCGTACCCCATCCCATTCTTCCGGGAAGCGTCTACCTGTAAATATATCTCTCGCACCAGGTAGAAACTGGCCAAAATCGGGGGCGCCAGTAACGCTGACTTTACCGCCTCGAACGCGATCTCATGATCGGCGGTCCAGATAGAGGGGTTCCGGGAACTGAGTAGTGGGTGAAGCGGTCCTTTTGCGGCGGCAACGTCCGCCGAGAATCCAGCTAGTTGTTCCACGAGTCCCATGAAAGATCGGAGTTCCGTGATGTTGTTTGGGCGTGAACTCTTCGTGTTGAATTTCGTAACCCACCCACGCTGCTTTGGGCTCCTCGAATTTGAACTTCTCCAGGCTCAGTGTGATGCCGGCCATCCGGGCCGCTTGTAGGAGGTCACACAAACCTTTCACGTACGCTGGGAAATCTTGGTCGAAGCGGAGTAAATCGTCCACGACGCGAACGGTGTTGACTCGGTCGACGAATGCCATACCCACACGGCGGTTGAATTCATCACCTGAACAACTAAGCCCCATAGACGCCCGGAGGAATTTGAATCGGCCCCACGGCGTCATGAAGGTTGTTAGAATTTGGCTGGACGGGTACAGCGGGATCTGGTAATAACCATTTGCAGCGTCAAAACACGAGAAAAAATTTGCTTCGCTGTCGATTTCTGCGACCGCATCCCGAGGCGTTCGAGTGGATGGGTGGAACGACGGACAAATCTATTGAGGCGGGTAAGATCCACGACGATTCTCAGCTTTTCTTTGGAGCGGCGAAGGACCACTAGCAGTGCTGCCCAGTCAGTGGCTTCCTCTACTGGGGCAATCAGACCCTGTTCCAAGTAGTCGTTCAGCAATTGTTTCACTTCCGGTCTATCAGCGAAGAGAATGGGTCGGGCTCCGTTGACGTAGTATGGGATGGCGTCTTCTTGTAGCTGCATGATCATTTCCGGACCAATCATGCACCGGAGGCCCGTAGACTGATAAAAAACGTCGGAGAAGTGATTGGCGACAGCTGCTTTAATCTCCGTTTTTTGCTCCGCAGATGGGGACAACGGGATGTTCAAATTTTTCGAGAAAATGGATGTGACATCAGTCACATTCCCAAAAGTTTGTTGTCGATACCAGCTGCTATCTCATCAGCTACGATTTGCTTCACTGGAGATGCTACAACGATGTCTTCTTTATCACTATTCTAACCGTCTACTGCGTCGTATTTTATGTTTATCAGCCCCACATTATTTGGTGCTTTAATTTCATGTACAACAGCATCTATTCGAACTTTTAGTTCCAGAAACCGTCACAACGTCTACGTTCAAAATTTGAGATCAAGTGACCATCTCTTTCGTGTGTGCATCGTAACAAATCTTGGTCGTGCGTGCATCTACTCTATGTTTAACGTCCTTTCTATGTTAGCTCCGTGTTTGTATTGGCTCCATTGTTAAGGCTCCTTGTTTGTAAGCTCCATGTTTATCCCCTGTTAGCTCCGTCAACAACAATCGTCACAACGTTTGCCCCAATAACGTCACAACTTCTTCGTCCACGCCATTTTTCATCATAACTATAGCACCTGCTCCCACCGTTTTTGGATTACCTAATGCGCCAATGGCTTTAATTCCATCGACTGTGACAACTTCCTATCCTTGGTTCGCAAACAGTAACAACCGCCGCTCAAACGACATTTGCAATAACGGCTGCTCCCCCCAATATTCTTTGTTTGTTTTTCCCGTTTACTGTTTGTTGATTTACTTGGACCGCACCATTTTTCCAACATACACCTCCATCCCCACTAACTTGGGGTTGTTCTCAAATACTTCTCTCTCTCTCCTTCTCAGCTCCTTCTCCGCTTCGCTCATCCTTTCTCCTTCAATTAATCGTTCAATACCTCCACAAATTTCTTTATTGGAAATTTTTAATTATGGATAAAGTTTTACATCGCTGTATATTTTATGCTTGCTGGGAATTTGCTATGTGTCCAAAAACTGGTCAAAAACCACTGTCAACTTATGGCATCATTGGCATAGTGTCTACTCTCCTATTTCAACTCCTGATGCCTAAACAAATCCCCCAACAACAAATACATTGATTCAACCTTCCTTTGCAATCGCCGTCGGGTAACAACAAGCCCATTGGACTTTACTTATCAGTAACTCCCATGCAGCAAATTAGTTACATCCGTTTGACTTACAAACCAATGATCTTCATTAAACTTTCCAACTCAGTTTTAGCTTAATTTCAGAAGCTGTCACACGCCTTACTAAAAAAAATTAGCACACCTATCTTTTCTTTAAATCAAAACTTTACCATCACCAGAGATAATGGCTTTCACTCTTCATTAAAAATACTTGGACCGTCAAACTCCAATTGTCCTGGGTTCATGATGAAAGAATAATCCAATCCCTATCCCAACTCTATAATCCTGATACAGTCCCAATTTCTCTGTTCTATGATAAAAAATATAATTGAGTAAAATTGGTAAAAATAATGAGAAATTATTGTTACGATAGATTTTACTTATTATTACATGACTTGCAGCTCGTTACCCATCATTTTGTTTTTCTTGTTGCTACTTTTACTAATGAAATTTATTTGCTTCAATTCTTGTTTCAAATCACCCATCTTTTTATTCAATTCTTGGATTGTAGTGTACAATAAACCATTTTCAATCTCTAATTTGTTGTTCCGTTTGTAAATTACTCAATCTAATAGTATAGAAATACTTTTTCACACATCGATACTTGTTATTTTGGTTTAAAAAATGTACATGATGATTATTTACATCTTGGTTCTGATATGATGATGAATCACTTTCTGGTTGGCCTCTTGCAGCTATTAGAAAGTGGATCGACTTCACACTGATGTTCAACATTGCCCTCGTCTTATGTAAAGATAAAATTTTAGGCAATATTAGATTTAAATAACCATAATTATAACTTGATTTTCTTTGAATTACCTGCTTCTTGAAACATGTCAGGTGACATTTGAACCACATATTCATCTCCAACTTTACTGGGCACTAATGGAATTCTTGTATTGTGTTGTCTTTCACAGCCGTCTTTTATTGCTATCTCAACTATTGCCATTTTTGATTTGTGAGTGCAATTGTTGGATTGATTTGTTTAAATTGCTTATAAATTGAAACGTCTGATTTCTCACGAGTTAAATTACATCGGGAAATGTTACGGAATTCAATTCAGAATGAAAAATCGAAAGACGATGTCTGCGGAAAATGACAAACAATGTTGCCTAACTGCTAAGTAATTTGCTGTCTTCGGTAAATAATTTGAAAAACAATTATGACTTAACTCTAAATATAATAAATTTTACGTCAGTCGATAGCTCGTGGTGAAAGCAATCTATTTATAAGAAATTTAAATCACTAACACTCAACACAATATGAAATATAAAAGCGTATTGGGTAGACGCTAGCTAGCTAGTAATTTACTGATATTCTTCAAAATTATATATTAATTTGCGACCGAACAATAACTCTGAATTAATCAAACTTTACGGCAATCGCTAGCATTTGGTGACAGCTATGCATTTCCGTATAGTTCAAATAGAAAAAGAAAAAAGGAAAAAAGTCGCTGATCCCAGATTTCAGATTTTGCTATCCGGATCCGTAGTCGACCCAATCAACAAAGCAAACCAAAAACTTTTGCTGTCGATTTTTTTCCTTTTAGTGGTTTTCATTTGAATTTTACAGAAATAGGTAGCTTTCATCGAGATCTAGCGACTGCCATAAATTTTTATTTATTCAGAGATAAAGTCTAGTCGCCAATTAATATTACATTTTGAAATGGGACAGTAAATTACTAACTAGTTCGCTGCTTCATCTTTTTCTCATTTGTCTGAAAGGGGAACACTGTTTTTCGAAAGGGGTTTCAAAATTAAAGCAGAACGAAATCTTTCCGAAAAATCAAATGGTATACCGACACGAATCATGTTCTTGATGTGTTTGCTCTTGGACTCTGAGTAGAAAAAACCTGCTCTTGTTCTTCACTAGGAAATCAGGTGCACCGTAACCAGTAACCGTAACAGCGGTAATTTAGATAAAAGACAGAAATACCAAAAACTGATTGTATTTTCATCCCTTTACGACAAGCAAGAACCAGTGTTGCTTTGTGACGGCATCAGTAAACTCAGGCCTTTACGTTAACTTTTTTGCCACGTTCAAAGCGAACGGCCAGTATTTAAAAATAACGTCAAAGAAAAAAAAACAAAAAAATAGTCCCATTCTTAGGAATTCAAGGTGTCGCACTACATGACCGTGAGTGCAGCTCATTATTTCCGATCCTGTTGTGTCTAATTTTTTGTTACTTTATGCATCGGTCCGTCCATCTTTAAATGTCAATCCTCCGCAGACATCATGTCCCTTAGCCTGAAATAAATTTCTTTAACGTTACAAAGAAAGATATTGTGGATTGAGTGGAGGAGACATGCCACAAGCTTTACACCCAGCAGAGAATCGAAGAAGTAATTTTGTGTTGACTCTGTTGCGATTGAACTCAAATTATTTGCGGGCTCTGTCAAACAAAACCCGGTTAATTTTACGTATCTAGTTAAAAAAAGAAAATGAAAACAAATAAGATTATAGCAAAAATAACCCTTTTATCATTTTGAGACATCTCTTTCGATACCATCGACAATTTTTTTATTAGACGTACCGCTGTTCTTGTGGCGAATGTGGCGAATGTGGGAATACAGGAGAACCCACTGTGCTTCAATAAAGTTGTCTTCGTTTGTAACAGATCCTGGTCAGTAGCCCGGTATACATACATATTCAGTTACTGTTGGACTTTGAGACGCATCGCATCTTAAGCATTGAAAAACTGTACAAAAACAATCAAAACGGCTAGAAATAAACAAATTTATATGTTATTATTTAATAAGTTCTCACAAATCATTTCATTACTTAGATGGTTAATTAGAGCATTCTACTGTTAGACTAGTTCTACTGTTAGAACTGCTAGAATGCACCCAATTCCTAAATAATTATTGTCACATTGGTTGGGAATTAACAAAGGTATATCTGAAATGTAACAAAAGACGGGATTGGCACAATAGAATTAATATTATTATACATGAGAATAAAAATAATACTCAGAGTTATCAAGTTCCCCTCATTTGTCAGGAATTCAGAGCACTGAAGCAAATGGAGGCAGTTATTGACTTCATATTTACATCGATGAGTTACTTGCTTGGAATGAATAGATGTCACATGTAGGACAAAGGTATTGTCGGCAAAAAGTTTGACACCTAACAGATATCTGGTTTTCGCACAGAGATAACATGGAAGCCTTGTTTGTGATAAAGTTCTTCATGCTCTCTACATGTATGTAATCTCTTTTCTCCTTCCACTTCAGATCTGGATCTTTCATGCGACTTTTCAACTCAGTCTGAGATGTTTGATGAGAGGCTCTTGATTCTCTATGTCTATCTATGAGAAGATCACAACCTGTAAAGTCATCAATATTTTCTGTAAAGAGACAACACATTGAAATACATTCAGAGATAGACTTGCTTTATGAAGTAAAGAAAACAATAAAATTTTGAATTCTAAGAAAACTAAAAAGAATTTAATTTTTTTTTAATTTTTTTTTTCTAATAAGAATAAATTTTAAGAAAACCCGGAATATTCACGAGTAGAAATATATTGCAACGGAGAGAATGTCGTTCAAAAGGTGTGGAATGACAATTAGGTCATCCGTCTTTACTGGGCCGTCGGTGGTGTGGGGGTTCTCTTTCGGTTGTTTCAAGACGGGCAGCTCCACATTTTCTTTAGTCGGAAGTCTTATCAGTTTTAAGAGCATCCAAAGACTGTTCGGTCAATTTTCAAGTTTCGTCATACGTCACCGTCGGTCCATCCGAGTTGACCAAGTAAAAGCTTATCGCTAAATCGCTGTAACGGATGTCTCTAAATGAAAAATTCATTTCCAGTTTTGTAGTGGCAGGGATAAGTGATTTGGCTCGTTCACGGGCCGGGGTATAAAAACCGCAGACGTTTCGTAAACCGCTCTAGTATTTCCAAATCCAGTTAGAATACACACGATCCACTTTTGTTCACCTGCTGTTACGTAGTTCAGATTTAAGCTGATGGGAAGAAAATCCTTTCGTTTCGCACCCAACGTCTTTGGTCATCAATTCCGTCTGTGTGGAGCAAACTGCCCCCTCCAAATCCGATCCGCATCTAACCTCTTTCTTAATTGGCTTTATGGTTTTTTTTTGGCGGCCACAAGCTCTTTTCGCAGTTTTGTCATCCGGTTTTCGAAGAGTCAATCAAAAGTTCAATGGCTAAACTAGCCGCAGTCCAATCCTTCGCAAATTGTTAGCACAATTTTAAAATATACCCTCTGATTTTGTTGCACGATACTGTACCAAACCGCAACAGTCGCTTCGGTCCCAGCACTACTGATACCATAAAATAAAAAATGCCTATAGCTTACGTTCAATAGTGCTTAGGTGCAAGTCTTGTTTTTACTTGACGCAGTTCTTGTCAATGTCATTATTTTTAACGATACTTAGTATAAAGCTATTAAATACCTGATAATCAATAATGTCAAGCGTCACATTTAAAAAAACAAATTTATGAAACCAAAAAGTTTTTGCAAAAAAATTATTTTAAAAACTTTTGGTCAGCACAGGTGGTATTAATAGAATTTTGTTTTTTGTTTAATGTATTTTTAAAGTAATATTCACGAAATACCAAACGTCTCTCGCAGAATAAAAAAAATTTAAATGAAATAGCCTAGGATGCGACTCGTGTTATTTCCGACAACTTCGTTCCACCATGCAAGTTCTTTGAAACCTTTAAGTACTTTTGAAACGGAACGTCGTCTTTACAGCTTTGGATAGTTTCAAAAAGTCTGTGTCAAATCTGTTTCGTTCCAGGAAGAAACGACATTGCAAAAATTAATTTTTACTTCAAAAAATTTGAAGAACATTTTAAATTCTTGATATATCGTTTCTGATTTTGATAATCAATTGAGAAATGTCAACCAGCACCATCAAGACTGCCTCTCATCCATTGTTTCTGAAAAATTTGTGTTGTTACATCAGAATTTCAATGCTTACAGAATGACAAAAAAATTACGACTTAATGTCTCACATTCCATGTCCAACGTTGATGCAAATTCAGCAAGGAGAGTAAGAGTAAAGTAAGTAAGATTACTATTTCTGGCCTTCTTGTTTGCTCTCTGACAAGGCCTGAAATTTGTAACTGGATGAACGAAGGTACACCTGAATTATTCAATTCTGTGTAAATCGATATCTCTCTTGAATCAATTCTTCGCTGCATTCTTTTTCATATTCAGCACTGATGAAAAAACAAACAAACAGAATAAAGATTTGCATGTTATCCCCTACTTTATTAAGTACTTCAAGACTGTTACTTAGTGCACGATTATTTTCTGCATGAATTGTGATATTCTGGTTTGTTCTTGAATTTTTAGTACTGTTGACGAATGCATCATCAGTCAATGGGAAAGGATTATGTTCAGCAGACTTAATACCTCTTGAACTTTTCAAGTTTCACATTGTAATTCCTGTCCTTTTCAGCATTTCTTGTTTTTTTTTCTCACTTGCAATATTCATTTACACATGCGAAGACGAGTAATGCAGAGGAAAAGAGAGACATAGGAATTCAGATAAACGATCAAAACAATTTTGTTTAGGGGGAGGGATGCACTGGTATTGAAATAGGAGTCATGTTGGGCATTTCCCTTTTGTTGCGATTCAAGAAAGTTAAAGGTAAGTGAAATCGAAAATCGATTGCTAAAGCACATTTTGTGCTCGTGTCGTCATGGATACGGTAAGGCTCTGAATTATTTCACAACTACGCTCTGGGTTCAAGAACCCAACTTTTTACTAAAAACTGTCGCAACTCATTTTACCAATTCGGAATTCAAAAAACATTTGGTTCGACAATCAATAAAAAAAAATTTAGTTGCACAAAAGATGACTCACCTAATGGCTTTTGCCATATTTAATATGTCTCACGAGGAAAACTTTGTCAAGGAGAATAGCGACGCATCCCACAGCAGTGTGAGCGATGCCGAGTAAAGGATTTCTACCACCCACGAATGAAGTCGTAAAATTTTAATACTCTTCCTGCCGCATAAAGAATACACAGGGTAATCTATTGCAGAAAAAAAAGACGCAATTCAAAATAGCGGGGACTAATCAGACCTAAAATGGCGAGCTAGCTATCTTGAAATTCTATTTGAAATTTTAAACTATTGTGCTTACTTTATTCCATGCGAAGAGTATAATTTACGGTTTTCAGTCCCGAATTTCAACCTTCGGCAGTACGGTTTGGGCGGTTGTACAACTCGGGAAACCTTGATTTAGCATCAGTAGCCTTCAGACCAATAAAATCTTCGTTTTGCAGACCGTTGTTGTTAGGATTAGAACGGTCGAGATCCCGAATGTGCTTCCTCCAATTTTTGGGTTTTTATATCATCCTTGTACACTATTGTAAAAAATGGGTGAAAAAAAATTGGAAGATACAGCCAGGCCTGAAATAATTGTTATCTTCACTTAGACTGGTTTGCCTGTTTGGTGGGTTTCTAAATTTCATTTGCTTGTGAGATGTCCTAGCTATCCCAGTGTTAAGAACAGGAACAGTTTTCCCATCTTCCATTTTTAGTGTCGGGGTATCTAATAAGGAACTGGACATTAGATCCATGTTTTCTTAGGTACAGAATAAACAGGAAATACCATTGTAAATGTATATGTACTGTACATATACGCTATATAACTGCTATATTACTGTCGGCTATGGCACCACAGAGCACAACTTGTTTGGTGATAGACGTGCGCGTGTTGTTCGGGTCAGGATACTGGGCAAAGGGCTCACAGTCATTTGAGACGGGACATAGTGCTTCCAGCAACTGGTGATCATCTTTTGATTTGACGTATCGACGATGTTGGTAAAAATTGCTCAGGTGTGCAAGCAGCATCGTTTTCTCTCGATTGCAAGACATATGCACTTGAAAAGGGAGGTTCTTCTTGGCTGGCATAGTCAAAGTAATAATAGACAAACTCTTTCACCTATTGACGACAGCAAAATGTAAAATTTTTCAGTTCACTAAAGAAACACCAGATCAAAATAACTTACACTGTTTGAAACGTGTAGTAAATATATTTCAATTGCAATTAAAATTAGTCCAGTAAGAAAGAAACGGAAACATTATTCACTACAAAGCTGGTAATTGATTACTGAAAGCGCTATCTGTGGATGGATATAATTAGAAGCCAATATTTTAATTGAATAATGAATTTTTGTCAAAGTGTACAAAAAACATGGTATAGAGGAGTTAATTCATTATAGAGGTTAATTACAATAACACCATGCAAAAAGGATGAAGAAAAACTTACTTTGCATAGCTTTATTTTTCTGTTCATCTATAGTCAGAGGCTTAGTCATTTTATTCAAAATCGATCCAAGTAAATCCATTTTAATGTTTAAATTGAAATTAGATCTTCGAAAATTAGAATTTTCTGATAGAAATTAACAGAAGATTAGACGAAACTGGTGTGTTGCTAAATACTACTTCTTCTGCAAGAATTGTTTAAGCTTGTTCACTTTTTTAAAAAATAAAACGCCTTGTTAGTCAGAAAGGCCAATTAAAAAAAGGTGAGTCCAGAAAGGCAATTGCCTTTTTGGTCAGGCCAGTTGCCTTTCTGGCCGATGCCTTTCTCTTTTTTTTGGCTCTTAAAAGAACCAAGTGGGCCGAGATCCATGTGGGCCGAGATCCAAGTGGGTCGAGATCCAAGTGGGCCGAAATCCAGATGGGCCGAGATACGAGTGGGCCGAGATCCAGGTGGGCCGAGATTCGAGTGGGCCGAAACTCAGGTGGGTCGAGACTCAAATGGGCCGAGATTCTAGTGGGCCGAGATCCGAGTGGGCCGAGATTCAAGTGGGCCGAGATTCAGGTGGGCCGAGATTCAGGTGGGCCGAGATCCGAGTGGGCCGAGGTGGGAAAAATAAGCCACAACGCCATCTTGCAAATTATTTTAATGGGTCGTTCACATACTACGTAGTGGGCTTAGGAGGGGGGGGGGAGGGGGTCAGGCAAATAACTTCAAAATACTACGGGGGGAGGGGGGAGCCCGGGGATTTGATACGTAGCAGAAACAAATTTTCAAAAATTTTACAATTTTTTTTTAGTTTGTGTTTCCTAAGCTGGCAACGCTGTCGTTGTTTATTTTTGGCAAAAGCTCCTCATGAGCAGTCTGTTATGGTATTATTGGTTTTTTTATTAGCATCGTTAATTTTTTGGGGAGGAGGGGGTCAGACAAATTACTTCAAAATACTACGGGGGTAGGGGTGAGCCCGGGGATTTGATACGTAGTAGAAACAAATTTTCAAAAATTTACAATTTTTTTTAGTTTGTGTTTCCTAAGCTGGCAACGCTGTCGTTGTTTATTTTTGGCGAAAGCTCCTCATGAGCAGTCAGTTATGGTATTATTTATTTTTTTATTTGCATCGTTAATTTTCAATTGGTCACTATAAAAAATGATACAAAGAATGCTTATTTTTTAATACAGAAATAATTGAGTTTCGAAATATATATAGGCCTATATTTTTTAAGGTGGGTCGAGCAAACTACTACGTAATTTCAAGGGGGGAGTCAGCTCGAATACTTCAATCTACTACAAAGGGGAGGGAGGGGGTAAAAATCCGCCAAAATCCCACTACGTAGTATGTGAACGGCCCCTTAAAGGACGCAGTCACACTTCGTTTACTGAACTCATTTATCTATTTGTTTGGTGGCTTTAAAAAGGGCCGTTGTCTTATAAGAACCTGGAAAACTGCAAAACAAATTTATCATCTTCTTCGGAATCAATAAATGCAATGTTGGTCGGAAAGTAGTTTAAATTGCACCGTACTATATCCGCAATTTCTTTCTAAAAGTTAAAAAGGCGTAATTTTATGCATTTTCTGAACCCTCCATTTCTCGTATTCTCCCCACTCTGCACTCAATCTCTCATCTTTCAATTTCTGCTTCCTAACTCCATAAATCTTTGGTAAGCAAAAACTGTTTCTGTTCCTTAAACAAAAATTCGAAAAGTTTGCATACCGTCATTTTATGTACCTCTCTTCGAATTCTCCATCGGTTGTGCGTACCCTCCGGCTAGTTGTTGGTCCTCTTCAATCGGGTGTAGACTGACCATTTCATAGTTTGCCAGTAAGTGCTTTCCCCAATCCAATTTTTTTCTAAATATGACAAATAACCAGATAGAGCAGGTGGAGCCATTGAATCAATTTCAAAAAATACTTGCCGGATTTAAGAATGGTGTAAGTAGCAAAGACAAAGAGAGAGTTGAACGATGCGTCGAATATCTGGATCCGTCTGGTATGCGATCGACAAATGCTCTTTGTCTTTCAATCTTCTCATTTCCGCTTGGATTTGATGAAAAGAACAGCCCCAATGTTGCACCTCAGGAAAGACTCGTGCAACAGCCTTCCAAAGCGCTTTTTCGTGATCTGAAGTAAACTGTTTAATAGCAGATGCATTTAATTTTGATTTGATAAGTTTTAAAACTGCCACATAGTCAGCCTCCTTTCTTCTAGTCATGGCAGCATGTAAAAGAGGGACTGACTTGCTTTCCCCACCCTTCCCCAAAATAGTACCATGAATTGACCGTAACTGTTTAAAAGGAAGAGCAATAATGTCAAAAGTCCCATCCTCCATCCAAAGCTTAATATTTGCAAGATGTCTAAGTCGAAGTTGAGTAGCAAAAAGTAAATGTCGCCATAAAACCCCATCAATTACTACTTCTACGGCAACCAAGTAAAAATCTGGCGGAAAGCATGAGAAATCAATAGTAAATAATGAATTATCCTTAGCTGGAGCTGGTGGTCTGACGCTTTCCCGGCATCGGTTGTACGCAGTTCAGAAGATTCGGGAGACTATCCGAAGGAACCGAACCTTTATAATAAGAAAGAAAAAATTATTAAAAGTTAAATCTTGTATAAAAATCTTCAGTTAACTTGAAGTTTTAGGATCCTTTCCTCACATATTTTTTTTGCAGGTTTGAACTTGTGAACCAGTCCTTCCGTCTTGGCTTCGTTCCGAACATCAATCACTTCAGCGGTCATGATATTTGGTGGATGGTTGTATGGATTTTCTTCTGCATGGGCAAGAAGGTGAAATCACTCGGTTCTGCTGGCCCATCTCTCTTTAATTGCATAACCTTGATATGGAAGTTGGAAATAAAAATTTTTTACATCTTCTAAAATGGTCCAGTTTAATGAATAAATTACCTGTGCAAGACAACCTATCTTCTTTGACCACGACGTTCATCTCCAGGTTAAAGATTTCGTTCCTTTGCTGTACCTAAAACCAAGCCCGTCCAAAAGAATATCAATTTTTGTTTTGTTAGAACACTTGTCACGAAAGGTGTATTTGAGTTCTCATAGAGGACGATCGGGAGTCCTATGGATGGAAACCTCTACAGCATCATATGTTGGTCGATCCCTTTGTGGCGAAACAGTTGGAGAATGATGTCATTCAATTGCTGCTGCGCCAGGAGAAAAAACAGCAACAGCACAATCAACGTGCTTGAATTACAATTTGGATTGAACAAAATCATTTAACTCTAACCGGGCGAAAAAACATTGAATTTAGGTGGGGGGATAAGCAAAGATACATCATTTAAAATTTCGTTATAAGAAGGATATAGAAGGTGGTGGCAGCGTAATATCCAACTCGAACCCTAAATCAAAAGCTAAATGGCTTGGTGGCAACGGGGAAGGTGGTGGGGGGAGGGGAAGAAATATCATCAGAATCTGTCAAAAAATTAGTACAGATATGAATAGCCAGAGAAAGATTAGGAAAAACAATTACTGCATTAATTGGCATCACGGCTTCTGAAAAAGAATCATTAGTTACATTTGTCGATATTTTGTTCTACGATGAAAGATCATCCATGTATTCCTGTAAATTAAAATCCAAATTAGTAGCAGGAACGGGAGATTCCGCAGTCTTACTCACCTGTTAATCATTAATATAGTTAGTCACATCAATAGCTAAATTAGAAAAATCATTAAACACAGAAATCGAATGTGACGTTTTCAAAAAAGAATCGTTGAAAGCATTGAAAGACGGAACATCGTAAACAACAGTAGGAAAACCATGAAAATGAGAAGCAGTAGAAGAACTGTTGATTAAATGTGAAAAAGAACCGCCCGTTTGTGGAACTGGAATACAATCGAAGCACACGGAAGCAGCCTTCAATAAAGTAGAATTTTCCTTCCAGTCCTCTGTAGAAATTCCGCTACGCAAAACACGATGGAATCTATTATTAAAAGAACTACATTCCACTTTTTTCTTATTGACACGGATTTCTAAGCGACACTTGAAGCAAGTAAGTAGTGAAGCCATTGCAAAAACTGTAAGAAATTAGCGATTATGAGAGAGAGAGTATAGAACTTGGCAGTTGAACTGTCAGAGATCGACTGACTTGCTGCAGGAAAGGAACAGAATATATATAGTTCCTCCTTCCAACTGGACTCGCTCTTCTGACCGGACTCGCTCTTCCTCCTACAATGGAGGACACACCAATGTATTCCATCTTGTGTATACTTCCAGTTGTAAAGGGTGTCGCATGTAAGGTTGTCGTAATCCTCTAATGTGGTCATCAGTGGCTGCGAGTGTTGCCAAGGTCGCAACGAAAATCAAGAAGGAAGACCACGCCCTCGGCCTAGGCTTATTCAAACTATATAAACAGAACAATTTCACTGCAGTTGCAAATTCAAACCCAGAGAGCAGAAGTTGCAGTGCATTACATGAAAAAATGACAGCACCGACGCTGCGTTACTTGTAAGTTTTTAATTTCTTTTTTTTTTCTCCTTCTTTAAATGTGTTAAATTGTTTGTTAAATTGTGTGGAATTGGGTTAAATATGTATTACCTTTATACGGAAGGATACAGCAGACTACAGACGCATCAAGCGTTTCTACATTTTCAAATGTTCCAATTGCACTTTGAAAAAAAATGAAAATGTGCTTCCTTCAGAGGCTGGTGCCACAAATTTAATCCCCTCTGAAAATACCGTTGGTAGAGAAGAGACAATTATGGAGAAAGTAAATTATTCTCCTTCTGATCGGCCATCAATCTTGTTTCCTCAGTCTACGCCATTAATTTTCGTCCCTCCAGCAATGATATCACCTATTTCATCACCCATTTTTGTCCCCCCTCGCATGATTTCACCTTTTTCTTCGCCATTTTTTTTTGTTTTCTACCATGAGAAAAGCAATGTTTTCCGTCTTCAGAAACTGGAGAAGAAAGGTAGATAATTATATTTGACTCTATTTGGTTGATACCATGATAAACAATTTTTTTGTATAGGTCAAACATGGATCCAGGATCTTCTCAAACAGTTGGCGATCTGCAGATTGAGCCATCAGGTTCTTCTTCTTCGGAAACTGGAGAAGAAAGGTAGATCATTTTATTTGACTATATTTTGTTGATAACATGATTAACCAATTTTTTTTTGTATAGTTCAAACATGGATCCTCAACCTGCTGTTTCCCAGCTGTTGTCAAACAAATTTCAGATTGTTGAGGGTGGCTCTACCAAGAAATCGAATATTTTGATAGATGGGTCGGGGTTCAGTTACGGAGTTAAACGAAAAAAAACAAGCAGGGGTCACTTGGCGATGTAATTTTCGTGAGCTTAAGGGGGAAGAAAGCATGCACTGCGTCTGTAAAATTAGTAAATGGACGATTTACCGAAGGGCCAGCTGCGCATTGCCATTAGGATGATTGCAATATTGATGATGTATCCCATAATTGTTCTAATGTCTAAATTACACTGTGTGTATAACCTCGACTTATACTCTGACTTATATTTAAAATTGCAGGTGTTAAAACCAGTGTTGCCAATTAATATTTGGCTTTCTCCCGCTATTGCCTTAAAAAACCCGGAATGATTCCGGTTATTTTATTTTTCTTCAAAATCTCGCATAATTGGAAACGCTGTGTTTAACAATGAACAAGAACTGAGACAAAACAGAATCTTATTAGTGATATAAAATCAACCAGACAAAAGAAAAAGAAACAAGGTCCATTTAAAAAAGCAAAGGCCTTAAAAATTACTTATTGCAATGGAAAAAGAACTTTTGCGGCTAGAACTTTTTCCGCAATGCTATTTTTCGCCATAGGCAGTGCCATCGGGCAATCGAGAATTCACTTTCAGATGAAGCCGAAGAAATTTGCCTGTAGAGAGCCCAGTCTGTTTTTTTGAGAACCATATGGGCCAACTTCATATACATCTGATTTAATTAATTTGGAATGACACGACTATCACCTCTATATACAACCCGTGCAACATCCCGACCTCTTTGGTAGTTAAAGTATGACAGGTATTTCAAAGAAAAAATAATTCATCATTCGCATGCAAAAAATGCCAAGACGTCCTGAAAATTTACCAGTAATTACATTTCAATTCCGTTTTTTAAATATACATGATAAGAGCTTGAATTTTTTTAGGGCTTACATTGAAACGAACTGGATGCTCCGTCATCCGTAATGAAGACTCCGTCGAAGATTCCCCCCTTTCAAGGAGTAGAAGATTTTGTGGAAGGAAAGATTTCAAGGAGTAAAATTTTTGTTTTAATTAATTTCAAATTCATTGCCAACAGGAAAAGCTTTACTTTGGATTGATTGCGTTTATTTTATTGACGGAAGTGTTAGGACAGGACAGGTAGAAAATACTTTTCCTTCAACAGGTACACTTTTATTTATTATTTTTAAAAAATCTTAATTTTTTATTGAAAAATTACAGTTCTTGATATGATTAATAAGTTGGAGAAAAGGATGAACGAGAGGATGAACGAAATACCAAAATCGAACAGAAATGAATAAAATTAAGCATAAGCTAAGCAATTAATTGCCTGGAGTAATAAGGAATCCTTAATAGAATCGAACGAAGTACTCCTTCGTAGCATTGCGTTTTATGCGCAACGTACTAGAGGCTACGATACATAGGGTTCCATTATCCCTTGCGAAAAAAAAGCGCTAAACATGGGCAAGGCTTTTGATGTAACCACGGGCTTATTTCACGTTCCAGTGGCGGGTGTCTACCACTTTTACTTCGCAGGAATTAATATTGTTTATTGATATTTTTTTTTAGAAAATGTATTTTAATTTTCCCATTTCATTGCAATTCAGCACTGAAAATGAACAGAGAAATCTCCCGAACCAGTTCCCTCACGGTTCACTTGACGAAAGTTAACACGGAAACTGTGTTGGCAGAAAGCCATGTCAATTCTTATGATTGATACGGTTGGTTTCCACTACAGATGCAAGTAACCGTTTATTTGGAAAAACACAACGTTATTGGAGTAAAGTTAGCGGAAGGTTCAATTTACCAAGGCAGTAATGCTCTTACCAGTTTTGGAGGATTCCTTATTACTCCAGGCAATTAATTGCTTGACTTCTGCTTAATTTTATTCATTTTTCGTTCGATTTTTGTATTTCGTTCATCCTCTCGTTCATCCTTTTCTCCAACTTATTAATCATATCAAGAGCTGTAAGCAAATTTTTCAATATTTTCTTTGTTTGCCCATTAAATTTCAGTTAAACTTATCACCTTATCTGTGTGTTTGTTAGAAACTTTATAACATGGGGTGGCAGATGGAATTTTCGTGATTGGGAAGGCCATGAGGATGATGATCCTGCTGCGCCACTTGATATTCCCAAGTGGCAAACGGTAAGACAATTTTCAGTGGATTTAATTTTCGGTATAATTTAACTCGGAACTCTTTTAGGATACCTCTATCCTCCATACGGTGCAGCCACCTCGACTCCGTTGGAGGAGACCACCTTTGCGTAAGTGCAAGACTCAATTTTAGATAGATTTAATGGAATTTTTATATTTAATTATTTATATATTGCTATTTTTTTAATTCATAATGCATCGTCAAATAGAGGAAATGAAAAGTGCAGACACAAATTTGGGTTATGACGGCGATGCAAACGAGACGGAGTCGGAGGAAGAACAAATAGAAGAGGAGGCGGTCGGTGAATGGAATGGGATCGAATTATCTCATAAATATGATGGGGACTCAGATAGCACTACGGTACTTTTGGAGATTTCAGATGAAGATGCTGTTGATGAATAAACTGTTGATGAAGAAGTTGAGGCTCTAAATATAAATATTGCAAACAATTCTCGAAATACTTAATGCAGTTCCTCAACTAAGAAAACCCAAATAATTACGTTTAGGCAACTTTACCATTACGTTTCAAAACAAATTCTGTTTGCTAAAAAACGGAAAAATGTGTTTGCACAGCAGGAAGCAGCCATTGGCACGAAGATATATTTTACTGTATAAATTATATTTAAAAAAGTCGACGCGTATTAAAAACCATTTCCTTCATCTAGATATCACACTGTATCCAACGTCATGGTATGGTGTTAATGAAATGCTATGGAATATGCATGCAATGCCTGTGTCTACCATCAAAGAAGAAATCTATCAAATCTTCTAGCAGCAAATGGTTCATGGCTCCACTGCTTCAGACCCTTTATTAAAGAATATGCTAAAAAATTTAGTTTTCAGTTACTGAAATCATCCTTCAAAGTATCGAAATTAACTCATAGAGCATCAATAGCCTTCCTTTCGTCTTCCTTCAGTCCTTCACTCTAGCCGTTAGCTGCAAGCACAAATGACGTTGCCAGATTAGGGCAAATGCCACTATGGCGGGAATTTGAAAGAAGGGGATAGTAGAATGAAGATATTAACAAGCGATTCGCCACTCAAAGAGACCGTTTTGGGTTTTTTTTATTTAGCGGAAATCGTCGCTGGGGGTTCTACTGCTGCACAAAAACCGAAAAAAAGTCCAAATTTCGGCTACCCGCTCTCAGTTTTTTGGAAATATCTCTCAAACTACAAAAGCTAGGCGATTGCGGTTTTTACCAATCCACTTAGCGAAAAGTTTGCGCAAAACCCATCTACTTCTTAATTTTTAGAACCCCCAGCGACGATTTCCGCTAAATAAAAAAACCTCCAAACTTTTTTTTAATTTTAATTTTTTAGTTTTAATTTTAAGGAGCTCATCGACGCATCAGGTAAATTGTATTATTGAGTCATTTTATGCTTTATGTAAATGAAATTTAATTGAATCCAGGAATGAGCTGGAAACGAGACTGTATCGTTAATATGGTGGTCAAGTTACCATCTTGTGGAAGATTTTTAAACATGCCAATTCAATTGGACTTGCTGGAAGGGCTCTTAGACAACCAAGAGGACTCAAAACTTACATGGAAGTTTTTGAAAAGCAATTTCACCAAGGGAACCCAACGTAGGGGAGACCCTACTCATCTTGGACACTGTACCACATTAGACAGTGACGGGAAAAATTGTTATACTAATTTTAAAAATCTAATTTTCTACGGTTTATTCTTTTTAGTGTTTTACTTAACTGTAATAAGTTTCACGAAAATCCCATGGTTATTGCCTGAGATATTCAAGAAATAAAAAATCCCTAAACAAATCGCAAATTTGTTCCCCACTAACGGTGACATTGTGCCGAAGTGTGACGGGTGAAATAAAAATTGTTCACATAAAAACATAGGCCAGTCATTTGCCAACATTATTCAACCAAATTTTAATTTTTAAGTTTGATAGTTTAGACGCTATTCACCTTTTAGTGGAGGACGGTCTGTGGGGCAATTTTGGACAGGAAAATTGTCTTATCTTGACGAGAGGCTTCAGCGCCACCTTTATTTTAACCCTATCTCGTCCCATATAAAAGTTGTAATTCTTTCCCTATCAGAAAACTGTTTGAGTTTTAAAGGTAATATCATTTCCAAAATTTGTTTGGGGTTTAACTACATTACCATCTACATTTCCTGATTTTTCATAATTTTTTATTTATCCTATCCCTCTTTTAATAACCTTTCTAACATGGTACAGGCATCTGTCCAATATTACCCCGGTCTGGTAAAAAAACGCAAAAAATTGAAAACTCTATAACTTTTACAATTTTAAAGGTGCATCATGTGTGTGGAAAACATTTCCGCATGTTTTTGCAGAAAAATTCGCCCAAGGGGATGAGAGATATGGGGCAAAAACCGGAACTGTCCAAGATGGGTCCGGTCTCCCCTAGACCGATAACGAGTTGAGTAAGTAGTAGAGGAGAGAAGTAAGGGTTGGCACCAATTTTTTTATTTTCTCTCCCATTTCCCTCCATCAATACCTTTCTGATATCTTTTGGTCTTAAAAATAAAAGCAAAAATTCTTTTATCTTCCGTATTTTTTGAAAATTTCATTAGTTACAATTTTAGCGTTATATTAAAGTTATAACAAAAAGAAAAATGACGCAACATGCCCCTTCAACGGGGCTAGTTGGCTTCCCCTGTCATTCTAATGGGATAACAACCGATACGGGGGTTGATTTGAAACCTCGATTTTGATCAAATAAACCATAATAAAAACGATTTATTTTTTCAGGGTGGTTTTTATATAATTCCCTTGGTTAGTTTTGAATATCCATAAGTAATTTTAGCTAATTCAAAAATTCAGTTATTCTCAGCAATGGCAATTTTCCATAAGCCGACTAGCCCTACGGTGAAAGGCAGAAATAGCCCCAACAAAAGTGTTTTTACTTTATATCTTCAGAACGGCTAGCCATTTATTCTTGAAATTTCCAATATTAGTGCGCATGATAATGATGCACACATGGTTAAAAGCTAAATTTTTAAAATTAAATACAGAGCTAAATAATTAGAAAAGAGCGACCTGCCCCCTGGCCTTTTAGCCCCACTCTCCCCTATATTTAATTTTCAATTTATATTCTTCTACTAGTAACTTCAGCCCGGTCGAGACCGGGGAACTTGGGTCTAGCAAAGTTTGAATCATTGTTTTCACTTTTTTTAAAAGCAAATGAACGTAAGTGAAGGTCAGTTTCGAATGTAAAGAACTAAAATGATAGATGATAATATATTGAATATATTCCCATACTAAGATAGGAAAATACGCGCTAATTACTGCATGGTAACCTATCCTAACCTAACCTTACCTAACCTATTTTTTGAGCAACCTTTGTTGTACGAAACTAATTATTTCCCAGTTTAGCGCACTTGGGAACTGCCCCCAAGGCCATGCCCGTGCTCCTTATTGGTCCGAAGACCGAGGCGGAAGTTAGTTCCTCTTTTTTCTCCGTTTTTCCTATCACTTGGGCGCTCTGGAAAAGGCGACGTACAATTGTCCATGGCTGAAAACAGGTTCTTGAAGAAGAATGCCAACCCGATCGAACGTCTGACCTTGTGATTTGTTTATGGTTACGGCAAAGGCGAGAAGCCCTGGGAATTGCAGTCTATTTAAGGTTAACGGCAGATCTGAATCTGTTGGAGACATGTTCATTCTTGGAATAAACACACAAAGTCCTTTATTTTTTCCAGAAGAAATTGCTGCAGCGATAACGTTTTGACGGAGCTGTTTGATGACCAATCTTTCCGTTGCATAGTCCTCGTCTTGAGTCTATATTCTTCAGAAGCATTATTATGGCACCAACTTTCAGTTTTAACGTATGAGGTGGAATTCCAGATATTTTCAGCGTGTTGAGGAATTCTGTTGGGAAATTAGCAACTTCTTCCTCATCACCTGTGATTGTGTCTATTCTCTTATATACACACTGTTCACCAGGCATTTTTTGATTATTGCATTGTTTATCTTCAAACAATTATCATTCTTGGGGCATAATATCGCACGGGAATTAACTTCTTCAGAGATATCTTGATCCAATAGATGCTTCGGATCACCAAACACGTGATGAATTAAAGCATTGATTCTTGGATCTTGGTCATCTCCGGTGATATTCAAAGACTTGGCATTTTCTTCGGTAATCAGGAAGTCAGGAAGGATTTCAACGACATCTGAACTCAAATTTGCTGTTGTTGGTAACGTCCCATTTCCCAGTTCAATCAGCCAATTTGCGTACTCTTGACTTCCCGCCGTGGTGCGCGTGTTTTCTGTTACCGAAGGTGACGAAAGGTGGACCAACTCTCGCAGTTTTTAATGGTAGCTTCGACTACCTTAACTCGATTCCCATGTTTGACTACTGGCAAACATTGTCTAAAGTCTCCCCCGAGGAGAAGGACTTTATTTCCATAAGGCTTGTTATTCTTAGTCACTTTTTCAGTGACGTGCTTAATCGCATTGAGAGCGTGGTTGGTCATCACAGTAGCTTCGTCCTCGATGATTAGTGCGGCATCCCTTATCAATTTCGCCGAGAAGTGGTGTTCTTCTTTTTCGATCTGGTTGTTTCTGTGATGGGCGGATAAATTTTAAACTGAGAGTGATAAGTGGCTCCATCAATCAACAGTGTTGAAGCGATTCCAGTTGAAGCGACAGCAATAATCTTTTTTCCTTCACCCTGTAGAACGTTGATTAGAGTATTGTAGAGAAATGTTTTCCCTGTTCCACCAGGACCATCTAAGAAGAATTGACGTGATTGAAGAGAGTTTTCATCATTGATTGCGGCCATTATTTGATCAAATGTCGCTCGTTGACCAACATTTAATTTAGCCATCATCATTTCCCCTCTCAATTTCTTTCGTCTTTGGGCATTCTCATCATTTTCTTCAATTTCAGCGGAAATAAGTCTATCAATCAGTTGGAAATCAGGTATGGGTAGTTCAAAATCTTCATATTTTTCACCATTCTGCACTATCTTATCTTGAATCCATTTTAACGCTAGATTTTTTGCCACTTCTTCTCCATGCCCGTTTCTTTGGTAGTCTTAGTGAGATGCTATAGGTTGTTATTAAAAAGACGTTGAGCGTTCGTCGGACTACAGTGGCAACATACAGTACCTACACAAAGTTTGGAAACACGGCGAGTATTTCCGCGCTTCTAACACGGCGGCTTACGGGCCAAGGTGTCTCCCTTTTTTATGCGATAACTCAACAAATTAAAAAAAATCATCTTGGTGAGGAAAGAATTTCCTTTCACCATGATTTTTTGCAGATTTAGTGAATTGAAGTTTATCCCCTACGTGGTAGATATAAAGTTTGGAAACATCGGCGCGCTCGCCATATGCTTCCATGCTAAAGTGTATGTTACTTAAAAAATTCAAAAAAATTGAAAATATGTCAATTATTACTTGAAACTTGCACAAACGGTAGACGACATAGACATAGTCTTCTACATTTGGACAAAGTTTCAAATTTGTTTAATGAAACGCTGATTTTCGCCGATTTTTTAATAAATATTGATTTTTCTTCTCACGTCGCGTGGTGCGTATCCTGCCCCGAGGGAAGAATAGAAGATGGAAAACCGTCGAATCCCTTTGTTCTCTCCTTTTTCTCTGGCATTGTTTCTTTAAAAAATCGGCAAAAATCGGCGTTTCATTAAAAAAATTTGAAACTTTGTCCAAATGTAGACGACTATGTCGTCTACCGTTTGTGCAAGTTTCAAGTAATTATTGACATATTTTCAATTTTTTAGAATTTTTTAAGTAACATACACTTTAGCATGGAAGCATATGGCGAGCGCGCCGATATTATTAATAATAATATATAATATTACGCAATCTCAAATCCCTCGCTTCCGGTGTATCTTCTTTTCTTTTCACTCTTAGTTCTGCATTTTTTTTTGCTTTCTCTTCATCAGTTAGTTGATTTCGTTTGGGGGTCATTTTGAGGGTCAAACACTATTAACAAGCGATCTCCCACTCAACCGGACCGAAATGGTGGGGGTACTTTTCGGATCGTAATCCGGAAAAGAACTTTACAAATCCGGACTAGGTCTAATCTGTTCAGAATCGCAAGGCGATTCCAACGGAATTAAGTCCGGATTTTTATCTTTTCCCGTTCACGAGATAATCACGGTTGAAAATCGTGAAATATCACGAAAACCCAAAGTCTCCCCGTCCGACTACATCGCTTTTAGCCGTATATTCGGCTTGTAAAAAAAAACTAATTGATACAAAATGTAGCCCTTTCATCCCTCTTTCAGAATCCAAAAGGATTTTTTATAATTCTTTGAGATGTTTGAGATATCACGATTTTCGTGATACCCCCATTTCGACACATTTTTCAGGCATTTTATTCGGCGTTGCCGATTGCCGTATATGTGACTTCGCCCCCACTCCTTCGCTTTTTCCATTGTTTCCTATGTATCAAGTCCCATCTGTATCGATATACAAGGCCTTGATACATAGGAAACAGGGGAAAAGCGAAGGAGTGGACAGGAAAGGGGGCGAAAAGCACATATACGGCAATCGGCAACGCCGAATAAAATGCCTGAAAAATGTGTCGAAATGGGGGTATCACGAAAATCGTGATATCTCAAACATCTCAAAGAATTATAAAAAATCCTTTTGGATTCTGAAAGAGGGATGAAAGGGCTACATTTTGTATCAATTAGTTTTTTTTTACAAGCCGAATATACGGCTAAAAGCGATGTAGTCGGACGGGGAGACTTTGGGTTTTCGTGATATTTCACGATTTTCAACCGTGATTATCTCGTGAACGGGAAAAGATAAAAATCCGGACTTAATTCCGTTGGAATCGCCTTGCGATTCTGAACAGATTAGACCTAGTCCGGATTTGTAAAGTTCTTTTCCGGATTACGATCCGAAAAGTACCCCCACCATTTCGGTCCGGTTGAGTGGGAGATCGCTTGTTAAATTCCTTAATTAAATGACTTAATAACTAACACGCATGCTCCGGGTGGAACAAAAACCGACCGCTATATCTGTATCCCACCACAGTTAGCCTATCGGTGATGATAGTCCTTTGCAAGATGGGTGGGGGAAGGATAGGGTTCAGGAATACTTACTTGAAATAAAAAGTCCTGATAATCCGGGTTGTGATGGTAGACTCGATGGCGAAGAGGCTAACCGTTTAAGAAGCGTCCTTCAATGGGGGTATGGTTGGAGAACCAATGGCAATTTGGTTGTGAATCCGGGAATAGTTCTTAAAAAAAATGAGACCCATTGTTTGACTTTTAAATATTCAATAAGTATAAGTAATTATAATAATAAAACAACAGTTACTGACAGCCAAGGAAATGAGAACGGTAATAAAAAAACACACATTTCCTTAAGTGGTTCAAATTTAGGAAAATACCCAAATTTTAGAAAGCGTAAACCCTTCTGAAAAAATCATTAACATGATGGCACTCAAAATGAAGTTTCAGGGAACGTAGTCTTTTCAATTATTAGAAATACCCATCAAATGTCATTGGAAGGACTGCGAAGGAGATTTTTAAGGGAAACATTCTAGTTTCCTACAATTTCTTCTGCGAATAAGAAATTTTGGTGAAATTCCTAAGTTTCCTTCAATTTCTTCTACGCAGTCTTGTTCGCAGTCTTTCCACTGACAATTGATAGGTATCTCTAAATTTTGAAAAGAATATGTTCCCATAAACTTTATTTGTAGTGCAATCATGTTAATGATTTTATTAAAAGTGTTTACGCTTTCACAAATTTTCATAACTTCCAAATCTGAGACACCATAAGGAAATGAGTGCTTATCTCGTATTCTCTTGCTACTCATTTCCTTTAGATTGCACTTGATCACTAAATACAATATGACTACACATAAAAAAATTCTAGGAAAATAATTTACGGCATGTGAATAGAAAAATTACCTTTCTGATTGCGGGGAAAAAACTGCCAATACCAAAAAGCATTAAAAAATACTGTTTAAATTGAAAAATTTAACAGAGCAAATGAAAACTTTAGATAAAAGTAAACTAAGATCAACATTGGATAGTGAGCTGTGTAATCTAAATGTAAATTGGGATGGTTTGCAAAGCGAAGCAGACCTAGATGGCATCGTTAATGATATAACTTCAATTATAGGTAATAGTGCAATTAAATCGGAACTGCCAAGAAACAAACAGAGCAAAAGCGAACTAGAATTTTGGACACCGGAACTGGATAAACTGAAGGCGGAGATGCGCACTGCAACGGCCAAGTATGAAAAATTTCTCAAAGCCAATAACATCAAGGAGAGGAAACGTACCAGTAAAGAGTGTTCACCGCAAGAAACAAATTTCCGCTCAGCCAAAAGGATGTATCAAAAAGTGCTAAGAAAAAGCAAAGGAAAAGCGTTCGAGAACTTTTGCACTATAAACATGAATAAGGACTTATTTAAGAGCCTAAGAATTTTGTCCAATAGCCAGAACACCAGCCAAGTGCCCACGGAACTTGTTGTGGATGGAAGGTCTATGACGGAAGAAGAAGAGATAATCAAAGAGCTAGGTAACAGCTTTTTTCCTGCCCCAAAACCAATTGGCCCAGAGCAGGAAGAAATTATCAACACGTATGCAAACTACAAGAAAGCAAGCGCAAATGAAGTACAACCAACCATTACAAGTGAAGAAGTAGAAGCAGCAGTCTTCGCACTAAACGCAAGCTCGTCTCCGGGCACAGATGGGATCTCAATCTCAATTATACAGGAGGTATATTCATTACTAGCTGATACCCTCCGGATCTTATACAATAAGTGCTTATACCTCAAATACTATCCTAAGCAATGGAAGGACGCGAAGGTAACTATACTTAAAAAACCCAATAAAGAGTCATATAAAAATGTTAAAAGCTTCCGACCTATTAGTGTTCTGAATTCCCTTGGTAAAATATTTGAGAAAATTATTTACAATAGGCTAACATGGTTATCGGTGACAGAGAAATGGTTTGGAGAGAATCAGCATGGATTTCGTCAAGGAAGGTCAACAGTGAGTGCCATGCATTCTCTGGTCAGCACAATCGAAACAAACCGTGAAATCAGAGGTTACACAGCAGCGGTTTTTCTGTACATAAGCGGGGCGTTTGATGGGGCTTGGCCGGCAGCGATACTGGCAGCACTGACCAAAAGGAAGTGCCCACTCTATCTCATTGACATAATCGCAAGCCTGCTCAAGGATCGGACCGCGATAATCAAAACAAATCAGGGACTTTACAAATGCTCAATACAAATAGGGTGCCCACAGGGCGGAGTCCTATCTCCATTCTTGTGGATCATCCTGGCGGAAGAGCTCATAAGTATGTCGTATCCTTTCCCCTATAAAATAATTGGCTATGCGGACGATATTGCTATCGTCTGCTGGCACAAAGTTATTGATATTGCCATAAGCAATTTACAGCTAATAGCTAACGACACAGTGGCAAAATGTGATCGCTATCTATTAGATATAAACGCACTCAAAACAATTCTCATGATTTTCTCAAACAAAAGAACAATAGAGCCATGTAACTTTAAAATCAAAGAAAACATTATCTCACCCTCTGCGACTTCCAAGTTTGTCGGTTTCGAATTAGATACCAAACTCAGTTGGAAGTCACATATTGAGGAAAAATGTCGGGCAACCCAAAGACAAATCCACATTCTGAGGAGATGTTTAAGGCGCACCTGGGGTTTAGACACAAAAAAACTGGTCACTCTCTACAAAACTATTATTGTACCCAAACTTCTTTATGGATGCTCAGTGTGGTGTCGTGCTATTCTAATCACATTCGTCTCCTTCACATTTTCTGTTCCACTGTGCACGATACGCAAGTCAAAGATCACACCTCATCCAGGCGTGCTCAAGCAGAAACAAAGCGTTTCCACCATCGCTAGAGGACATCCCAAAGTTCCGGCACATATGGAAAGAGTTTAAAGACTTCATCCTGAAGACCGAAAGGTTAAAAATAAAAATATGTAGTACCGCCCAAAGTCTCAGATCGCAACAAACATAAAGCCCATCACAAATCTTAACTTTTCTCTCTTCGCAACATTCTTAACTTCTCAGCTCGCAACAAACATAAAGCCCACCACGAATACTAGTCTTACCCGTCACTAGCGAATTAAACAAATGCCCTCCAAGCCATTGCCTTTTCCAGCTCGTCTGCTCTTCGTTCTGCCCTCGGTCTCTTCCTTCTCTCTTCTCCGTCTTCTTGCCAGTCTTACCTTCTCCCTGTCACTCGTCAATGCGCAAAACCTATACGATATCTCTTAAATGATTTCTTGCTCCTTCTTTTGTGACTTCAAAACCTCTGTACTAACGTGCTGTTTTATTCTGCTCCCGTATAGTTTTAAACTGATTGTATAGCTTTGTAATAATTTTATATGTTAAGCACAACGACACATGAGCACTGTAACTGTATGGTCTGAGCTAAGGCAACACTCAAAACTGAGTAGGCCTTTCAATAAAAAAAAAAAAAAAAAAAAATGAAAACTTTATCTTCTGTCATTCAACGTCAAAGTAGAAGTGTATTCTGCTATCAAATTAATCTTTCAATTCATATGCGACATCTGTTGAGCAGTTTGGAATCCCTCTAACGGCAAAAAGTGCATATTGTTGTCCGTAAGCCAAGAAAATAGTAAAATAAAATTATTTAAAAAATCTTTATTAGCCACGAATATGGTAATCAATCATAGATTTCATTTTTAAATTTTTTTTTAAGAGAATAGAAAATTTTCAACTGCGAGAGGGGACTGGAAAAGATAACAATGAGGTCGAGGATGGCGTAAATCCAGATGGTTCTGGTGCATCACCAGAACCATCTGGATTAACGCCATCTTCGTTCTTCGACCCCATTGTCTTCTTTGCTTGTCCCATCGCGTAGTTGGAAATTTGTCTTCCCTTAAAAACAAATTTAAACATGGAAACTGATTCAGATCTCGACGAAACCATGCTTTCACAAATAGATTTTGACAATCTGGAAGTTTTGGATGAAGTAGGCGAGAACGATTCAATTTTAGAATTAATTAAAGAGAAAGAAGATGTTGAAAAATAAAGTGAAGGAGAGTCAAGCAAGAATCAGGAAGAAAGTTTAGATGTAAGAGAGGAAACAGAAAAGGCGAAGGGAAGTGTTGAAAAAGTTGAAGAAGTATGGGAGAGAACAGTAAAATTTACAGATAACAGGAAAGTTGATAAGAACAAAGAAGGTGAAGAGAAAACTAAAGAAGAAATAGAATTGTTTGAAAAGTTGCAAGCATGTAAAAGAAAGAGAAAGGAAGATTTTGAAGAAGAAATTAAAATTGCGAAGGAGCTATCCAGGGTTCAAGAAAAGGAAAGAGACGCGGCCAGAGCAGTACAACTTCAAAAGCAGAAAGAAGAAGAAGAACGGAAGAAAAATTTAAGCCAGAAGAAAAAGCGCGCATTGCTTATCAAGAAGTTCTTCTCATGCACCAAGAAACTGAACATCTCGTTATTGTCGCAAATGAAGTCAGGGCTGCTGCTTCGGTAGCTTCAACAACAGCGTTTAATTATTTGGAAAAGTGAGTTCAATTTAATGTTACCCCATGTATTGTTTGTAGAGAACGGTTAAAAATGTTTCCAAATTTTCAGTACGCAGGCCAACTTCCCAAAAAAATAAGTGGAAGGACTGCGAAGAAGGAGTTCAGGGTTCTTCGCAGTCTTTCGAAGAAGCACAATTCTTCACTCTATACGAATATAAAGAATGATTTACAATAAAATCAACTCAGAGAACCCTTCCCTATACCCTAAAGTTTTTCACTTCAAAATTTGTACTTTTTACTACACACTTGCACTGATAGGCATTAGAAATTTCGACAAATTTTGAAGTGGAAAACTTTGGGGTATAGGGAAGGGTTCTCTGAGTTGATTTTTTTGTTAATCATTCTGTATATTTGTAAAGAGTGAAGAATTCTGCATCTTTTGGCACAAAGAAAAAAATTTTAGCTTGATTTTTAGTATTTTTTGTAAATTTTTGAAAACGCCGTATTTAACACGGCGCATATGGGGGGAAACGGGTGTACCTAATAAAGTGAACGATACCGTAGTGCCATGAGGGTTAATCCTACAACAATTTTGTGTGTGTAAAAAATGTAGATCATCATTAGATCTACTCAGGAAAAAAAGAAAAAAAATCTAACCCAAGCCGTTCGGGTAGTATTTGCACTTTTCTATGACACGTAGTGCCATAAGAATGCACTGAAACAAGAGGGGTGTACCTAATAGATTGGTGGGTACTGTATAAGCAATACTGTTTTTAAATATCCCATTTCTCCATAAGCGCTGTGTTAAATATGGAAACACTTTTTCGCGCGGAAAAAATGGGTTTTACGTTTAATTTTTTTACACATTTAATCTCTTCGTAATTGTACCAAAATTGTAACTTTTTAAGAATGAAAGATTCCCTGCACTTTCACATTTTTTAAAATTATTTATTGTTTCAAGAAAGTATAATTACTCGGATCTTAAAAACATTGAAATTTTTAAATCGAGATTTTAACGTGTTTCCAAAGAATATTTTTCAATGGGAGTTTTTACAAAAAAGTTTATTGCAATAGTATAAACAATGCTAAAGAAAAAAAACTAACTAATAATTTACTTGGGGTTAACCCCCTTTTTTGCCCAATTTGACTATACTATGTTAATTGTTTTAACTGGCAACCCTGGTAAGAGATGGTAGAGTTTCTTCAAACTGGCAACTTTTTAGGTAGTCGGTAGTCGTTTTTTTTAATACGGTGATGTCTCTTCTTCATCTCTTCCACTACTTTTGAGGAAACACATTTCAAGGGTTGAACACCCTTCAGGGCTTCATCACAGAACTTTATGTATGGAATACCACAAAATCCACAAGACCCAGGCTTTCGTCGAAAGCAAATAAGCAACTCAATGCCATATATCAGCAAACATCACTTGATGTTCAAACATCACTTGATGTTTGCGCAATCTTCCATAACAAAAAATAGACGAACAACTTCAGAAAAATTCTTTGCACGAGTCAGATAGATAGGACTACGCAACAAAAACCAAAAACCACACCACTTGCGTTCAACGGTTCAAACCGTTCAACAGCCGTTGTTGTCCTTCGCGGTGGGATTTCCCCAAGTTTTCAACGGTAGTTTGATCAATTTAAAGTTAATTAATTCGCCTAGATGATCTCGCGATCTGGTATTTTAAGTGACTGTTTCTCTTTTTTCGTTTCGGAAAGTCGTATCAGTTGGTTTAGAATGGGAAATATTAGTAACTCGGAAATGTCATCTAATACTTTTTGTTTGTTTTCTAACTTAGAAAGCCATTCAGAAATGAAGAACAGCTATAAGAATGTCAAAATTGACCACAGGGTGGGGTTTTCTCACCAACCATTCTTCGTCTTGAAATAGGATTTGAGCAATTCCCATCACTGTCCATACAACAACATCGCTTCTATCGATCTCGAGGGTATTCTGGACTAAATCTTCTAAGATCGAAGTGTTCTCCAAAGAACTCCAAAAGGTAGAGCGAGATGGAAAATAAACGTGAACGATCCAAGCGACGTTCTTCCAATCCATCAAGGGGACGTTTGTTTACATTGTAGACAAAAATAACATTACCCAAGTCGTACTTTTCTACTATCCGTCGACTAGTAAAGAGGACTTGAATAATCCAGTTTGTTAGTTTCTGTTTCAACAACAATTTTAGTTGTTTTGCGTTCTCGACTTCTTTTATCCCTTCGAAAACTTCTTTTTCCAATTGCGTTTGATGCAGGACTGGCTTCGGGATTAGGTTGCCTCTACGAACGCGCACCTTCATTGCTTTTGCTTTTGCGCACCTTCATCGCGAGTCAAATAGGTTAGAGAACTACTCTCAACAAGAGATCTGAGGTCGGTTTTGCACATTTACTTCGTGGATATTGAAATATACTGCTATCAAGACTCTTGGGCAGTTTTGGAAATTTCGATCAGTAGTTTTAAGGTGGTATGATTAAGAAATAAAAAAATGTTATCTAATACTTCTTGTTTGTTTTCTTTCGTCCAGAAGTCACGAATTTTTACTTGGAAAGTCATGCAAAAATGAAGAACAATCATGATTTGTCAAAACTAACCATGGGATGTGGGTTTGTTTAACCATTCTCTGTCTTGAAATAATATTGCCGATTGCAACATCATTTCCGTCAGTCTCAGCTATTCTTCTCACATTCCATGCGTGTTCTGAAGTTTGGTGTTGCAATTTAAATTAGGCAGGCATTGGGGAATTTGAAGACAGCTTCGAGGACGGATGACATTCTATCTACGTAATTTTATAAATTGAAAGACAAATGGAATCAAGAAGAAAAAGACAAGACAAGACAAGAAAAAAAAATTATTTTTACAATATTTTTGACTTTTGCGGTGTAGTGCCCAGGTTTTTTACACTGAAAAAAAAAACACGAAGATTTAAATTGAAAAAATAGTTTGTTTTGCTCGCAGTCCCGCCTAGGTATCAGGCTGATTCACCTCCATTTTTTCCTGTCTTTTTTAATCTAATTAGGATTATTAATCCGAACCCTCTTCACAACCCCAGTTGTGGTTCGGGTAATAACAATCACTTTCTCCAACACTTCTTTCTTACCCAAGGCAAACTGCACTGTGGCATCCCGGACCGCTACAATGTGAGGGTGTTCCGCTGCTGGAGGAATTCAAAGCTGTGGCACAGAATCCTCACCTCCTCTTCCTCACGATTCTATCTCTCTTGCTTGTCTCTCGTCCTCGTCTCTTATCTCTCGTCTCTTGCTTTTTGAAAAAATAAGCATTTGGATTGGGTAATTCCTTTTTAGTATATGATCATCGACGAATTTAGCTACATGGACACCCACACAAAGAAAGAGATTTATTCGTTTTCAACCGTCACGTTAACCTTCCTATTAAGGTCACCTTGAAGGGTCGGTTAACTGAGCCCCCTCCAGAACACAAATCATTGCAAGGTCACGGTCCTTGTTTTTTTTTATGGCAAAGATTGTTTCATTGGTTCTCATTCATTGGGATCCATCCTTTCGGGGTGGAAATAAAGATGGGAGGGATTAAAGTCATAGCAGTGTAATCTAGTATATAGTCTTCTGAACAGTTTTTATTTTATTCTCTAAAAAACCGTTGACCAAGTTGAACATTTTATTTAACGTTCAGTGCGATTAAAAAGAATGTTAAAAATTAACACAATAGTGTTTTATTTTATAATCTATTTTGGATATACATGGTCATCGCGTTAGTTATCAATGAAGAATGGGAAACTTTGGATAATTCAACGCATCCGTTTCAAAAGTTCAACAATTTGAAATATAAATCTTTAATTAAAGGAATAACAGCCGTTCTTTAACAAATTTGAATGAAACAGTGATTCAATATTAATTGTGTTTAATAAATCATATGAAAATTTTAATTTTGCTAACATTTTGTTTTAGTTGCATCATGTATGAACAATTTTTCAGTGAACGATGAATTTGTCTACGATTTCAATTAGTTTTTTTGTATATATGATTTAATATGAATTAAATAAAGATGTGAACAAATTATTTTTTATTTGTGTATTTATTAAAAATCAATTATATTGCACCGACATAAGTATCGCAATACAAAAACGAATAAATCACTAACTATTTTTGTTGAACGTTTGATTGTGTTTTTTGTTGAACATCATCTTCACCTCTTTGCTTCGGCCAGCGATAGTGATTTGAGAAAATTTGCTGAAGTCGACAAATTATTATGTTTCACCGGATTTATGTCTGAGATTAGAGATTTTTCATAATATCTCTTGACAAGAGTCAATTGGGCATAAATGGTATGATGGACCGCCTTTTGCGGAAACTGAAATAGAGCTACCCCTAGGTCTGGAATTGTTTATACGCGATTAAATATCCGTAAAAATAATGTCAGTTTTCCTACTGCAAATCAATTGCACCTACGGAATCTTTTATAACATATGGAATCTTTTATAGCTCTCCCCCAACCCAGTTCGATGTTTTATTGTGATTGACGTCGTAGTCCTCATTTTTTGTGTCAAAAAAGTCGTTGAGACCCCTGCCAGCGAAACGCTGGTTGCCAAAGACTCGCAGATCCGAGTCCACCGATTTCAGCTCGAATAACCTTCTGTTGTGTTTTTGCAGGAGCTGGACTTTGAATTTCTTAAAAAATGGCCATTCAAGATTCGTCTTTCTCAGACTCAATTCGACATGTCCTGGATGTATCGTTGCAGCTGCTCTGAAGCATATAATTTCAAATGCGGAGTACTAGGGACCATCTCTTTTCCCTTTGGGAACTGATGTGGGGACTATTTCTTCCCATAGCCTTCTCTTCTTTCATTATTGCAGGATTCTGGTTTAACAGATGTAGTGCTCCATGCTTTACTTGTTATAGATGTGCTTGCTACAAGAGAGGTCTTAGGATTGATACCAAATGTTTTTAGTGCCCTTTTCTTGAAAGCTCGAGGTTTGGCCTCGTTCGCGCCTGCAAACTTTACAGTGACTATTTAAAGTTCTGCTTCCTCCCGACTACTTGCCGGCAAGCGACGCCGTCGGAGCTCGGATCCTATGGTAGATAATGGAGCGCACCATTTATAACAAAAGAAATCTTTTACAGCTCTCCCCAACCCAGTCCGGTGTTTTATTTTGTGATTGACGGTGCAGTCGTCATTTTTCTGTGTGCACTTTGATACATTATAACTATTCACCACAATTATTATTTCTAATATTTTCTATTTTTTGTTAATCAGGGAAAGAAAAGATGGAGTTCACTTTTTGTTGAAATGGAAGGATTTTGTAGAACCTATTTTGTAGAAACTACGTGGGAGCATCACTCTAACATGGACTGTGTCAGACTAATTTCGCAGTACTACAAAAGGTAGGACTCAATATTTTTCTTGAATTTGGGCTGTTGTTACTAATTTCTATGAAATTAGGAGAGCAAATACGATCAATAAAAAGAGGCTGACAAAAAAGAAAAAGAATTTGTCTGGGAGAAGAAAAATGCAACAAACACGAAGAAAAATGGATCAAGTGGAGAAGGGAATGTAGCTGTTGAAAGGGAACAAGAAATTGCGGCACAAATTTTATTGGATAAAGATGTTGGTTCGGTTAAGGTAGAGAATGTAGTTGAAGCAGTTGGTAGATTAGACGAAAATTTGGATGGGAAAGAATTAGGTTTAGCAACAATGGATGAAGGATTGGTAGTAGAAGAAGTAGGTTCTGTAGTGGTAGAGAAGGGGGTGGATGCTGTCGGTAGATTAGACGAAAATTTGGATGGGGTAGGATTAATTTTGAAAAAAAATGGATGAAGGATTGGTAGTGGAAGAAGTAGGTTCTGTAGTGGTAGAGAAGGGTGTGGATGCAGTTGGTGGATTAGAGGAAGATTTAGATGAAGAAGGATTTTAGGTGTGACACGAATGGATAAAGGATTGGTTGTGGAAGATGTATTTGGTCAGGCTGAGAAAGATGGGGACAGTCCAGATAATGTAGGAGAGGAAAAAGGCTGAGGTGAACCCCAAAAAAGGGGGGAGATAGGAATAAAAATAATAAAGGAAAGAGAGTCTTGCAGAATTTCCGATGCGGAAAATGGAATAATAGGGGACATCTCCGCAAAAATTGTCCTGAATTACATCCATCAGTTAATTGATCAATAATTAATTACATCCTATCAAAATTGAATCTGTTGAACTCCCCCAAAATGCCATCAAGTCCTCCCTGTGTATAATCCATCGGAGGATCAATTCTGATTTTTTTAGGCATCATCACCAGATTTTTGTTGTTTCAAAAAAGTATCGACAATGAGAAAATGTTTTCGTTTTTTCGTGAAATCATTTGAATAATTCTCTTGTCACTCCTAATTTTACAAAAGGGTATTAGCGAATTCTTCCTTTAGAATGAATCCAGTAAAGTAAGTGTGGTGGTAATAAGCTTCGTAGACGACGTGGGAACTCAGGTCGTCAATGAAACGTAAGTGGCTTTAAAAAATAGATTGATAACACTGAAGAAGTTTTACAAATCTAAAATTTGATTGATTTGACGCTTAAAAATATACATACACAAAGACACAAAAACAAATTTTTGAAGTAAAGTAAAAGTAAAACTTATTATGCCACCATTCCTTGCACGCCGCCTTCGCTTTGAGGCTACGAACTGGGCAGAAAAAGAAATTTGACCACTGTAAGAGTTTTTAGAATATTGAGTATTTTTTTCATTTTCTGCAAATTCTTTCTTTTCCCAATAGATAATTCGTATCCAAACCGCAAGCCATGTTTTGACAAACTAAGCCTTGGCTGGGTAATTCCTTTTTAGTATGATCATCGAAGAATTTAGCCACATGAACATCAGTATTGCTGACGTTGTCAAGAGATTAGTTTGATCCACCCTGTTCAACAGCAGAGGATTTTTAACAATTCATTATAACTCCAGAATGGAATTTCTACAGCTTTTAAAAAATTCTGAAGATCAACAGATGTTGGGATCTCTGATGTTGGATTACAGGACCTATCTTCCCAACAATTTCAGTGAAAGTAGATGAAGATGCAGTGTCCATCACATTTGATCAAAAAGTAGATGATCGGTTGACAGGATCCTCTGTTGTGGGAGTCAAGTACCAAATTGAGTCACTGTCCAAATTCAGACATGACATGATTAAATAATGCAGCCTTATAGTCAGTGTAAGAAAAGAGAAGGGAAGTTTTGTAATATTCTTGAAACCTATATAGAAAAATATGGAAAAATGAGTAGATGCTACGATAAAAAAGCTCCTGGTCAAAGCGGTGGGGAAAATAGATAAATTAAATTAATAAGTTTTGTGGTAGAATAATTGCATATAGGCTAATTTACGAGTTTGACTGTTTTTGACTTTTGCACTTTGTAGTCATGAGGACTGCTCGATTCTTTTTTTTTAAATGTATAGTTTTCAACAGAATGTCCATTCATCGTTTCAATTATAAGCATTCCCATGGACTTGCGTTACGGTTATTAGCGCGCCGCTGCAACACCTGTAGCAATATTCCGCAAGAGGTAGGGTTCACCTTCAAACGGCAAACCTGATTTCATAATAATATACCTTAGTGTCTTCTTGATCTCTTTTATATCGACTTTAACCTAGTACTTTGTGTTGTTCGCTCGTTTTACAATGTATTCCAGCAAATTCTTGAGTGAGCTTGTTGATTACACCACTTTTTCGTATAGAATTAACCCACGTAATTTGCTATATTTTTGCTATTCCTTGTCTAGATGTTAGTCCTCCTATATATGGGAATAAATGTTGTGTTGTATAAAACTGAATAGGTAATGAAAATATCGTTATGCATAGGAAATCTCACTTCTACTTTTGCAACTAGCCACTAAATCTTGTTCTATTGCGCGATCAGGTGAATCCGCAGCGAAATAGTGATTAGTTCTTTCTATAACATGGTTTCCTTTTTTAAACTGATGAAGAAAATCAAGATGTTTTTCTTTTTGTTGAGACATTTCTTAAAGATATAGGTGTAGAGACTTAGTGTAATTATTGTGCCCAGCAGCTGCTAGATAAGGCAACATCTCATAAGCTGACTGCAAATGAAGAAACCAATTTCCAGTTCGTTCTGCACGCAACAAACTACGGTAAACTGATACCATACTCGTAAATTGTATCCACAGCCTTGCAGTCCTACAGAAATGTTATTAATATTTAAAAAAATGTGTGTTATGTATGCGTAATAGTTCGATAACGAAATAAAAACCATAATTCCTTAAATCTTTCAACTTTGTTAATTCACTGAGAAGAGAGTTGTGTACCTCAATGAGAACACTTTCCTTTGCTACACAATCAATTGTTGTAGAGGAGTGATTGATTTTTTCAAAAATTTCTGTAAGCATACCCTATAGTAAATTCTTGAAAGTTCCAATATTAATTAATAAAATTACAAAATTTGAATAGGTTGTTAGATTCAATGAACAACAAATTTTCTGAAATTGATGATCCAAACCTTGTTGTCCCCACGATAGGAAATGATTGGGATTTTTCCAGTATTTAATATGTCTTCATTTGTCATTTTTCGGTTCCAAGGAATAGCTTTCTTTCTCACAAATGGAGCTGGGCACATTGCGGCCATAATTTCCATTCCGTGGAATGTTTCTTTCTCATCAATGGTTGATGTATTGTGATCTGCGTTATCTGCGATATGTTGGCCGGAAAGTTGAGGAGAATATCCCTCTAAATTAGTGTTAATTTCAAACGCAAAAATAAGTTCAAAGTCAACTACATCGCCATAAGATGAGCAAAAACCCAGTGGATGAAGTAAATCGATATGTTGTCGTGAACCAAGTGAATGTTGAAGGGTTATTGCTAATCCAAGTAGAAGTGGCGCAGCGATTGATTTAGGGAGAACAATGGCTTGACCAATTCCAACAATGTTTCTTTCTTGTCTTTTCTGGTAAAAAGATTTCCCATAAATTCCAGATTCCGTTTAGAATGGAGGTGTGACCTCCTTTTATATTCATAATTACTTACCCTACTTTAACAACATTCTTTTAACAAGCAATCCACCACTCAAGCGCACCAAATCTATGGACCCTCCTTTTTCCCATTCCGCTATGGGACCTAAAAATCTGTAATAATTCAGACATATCCAGTTTTCTACTATGAATTCACCTTTTTTTGCAGAATTGAAATATGCCTTGCCGTTCGGGAGGTATTTAATGTTAAAGTTTGGGTTTTTCAAATTTTAACAATTTTGGGGGTCTTTGGTTTCGCTTTTTGGGTAAATGCTAACCATAAAAAAAATTATCGCAAAAGTTTGCTCGGCCATCCCTCAATACCAATCCAAAAGGAATTTACATTCCGGATTAGATTGGGCGAGTTATTCCCAATCTAGTAAAGTGCAATTTTGACCAGTTTCCCACCCAGCCTAGTCGCCATTTTTATCACTCTCCCTCGCGTTTCTGGCGGATGAAAAAGCATTGAAGAAAATAACACAAGGAATTTTCAAGGTTGTACGAGAACATATCCCAGTGGCCTGAACGGTTGCTTCAGAGTCTCTTCTGCAATTTCAAGTTTCCAAGAACGAAACTGATAAGCTAAGTATGAAAATTATTAGTAAACCAAAAACTTTTGACGTAAATGATCTAAAATTGAAAGTTGGTCAATATATGATGAATCCATTAGATAAAAACCTTTAAATTGACATCTTTTTAATCAAGATAACTGTAATACATTTGATTATGGAATACACTGATTGTTTTGAACAAAATTAATTTATTCAATTATTCAAGAATTTCAATAATAATGACAGCTGGCACGAAGTTATAATAAAAAAGTTATTACTGGTTTTACAATAATAGTAATCGTGTACACGTATTCCCAAAGCATCTGGGTTTGGTATATGATGAAGATTGATTTTCTGTACAACAGGCTGTAATGTAGTAGGCGTCACAGTCACTGACTCCGTCGTCGTCGTCGTCATTCATTATAGAATTTGTTTTTATGCATTTGTTGACAAAATCCATAAATTTAATCATTTGAGCCAAATCATTGCCTGTTTCTACCATAACTTCAAATTCTTGATAAATACTTGCATAACGTCAATCTTTGAAAAATAAAAATATAATAAATAATAATAAAAGAAAAATATGTATTTTTGTAAAGAATTCGAGACTTACATTTTAGACAAGTTGAAACTGGTCTTCTCAGAACGGACTGGGGTATCCCCCTCTAGTTTTTACCGATTTTCTAATCCTCTAAAAGGGACACATACATAAATGACCCTCACAAAAGGACCAATGCCGAGTACTCAACATGACGAAATCTTTCATGTTCCTTCTTTTTTATTGGATGTTATTCATACACATACTTTTATATGGCAAATGGAATATATATATTTTAGCAAAATTTTAAAAATATTTAAACGTTAAACATTTTTTGTAGTATACTTTCCTTGTTTATAAACAACGAAAATGGATTATTTCAGTAAATTATCAAATTTATTTGTTCAAAGAAATAGTTTATGTGAAATTTACGAAGAATTTCAACGAGATGTCTTGGAGCTAACATTAAATCAGAAGACAGAGGCAGAGCCGATTCAAGTGTTATTTGCCAAAAAACTTGCAAGACATTTGAAAAGATCAAGATTTCTGAATAACCATTTAATCGACGAAGGAGTTGGACATCTGAGTGGCTATATTCTAATTGCAGTTGTCTTGGAAAGTTTAGTAATTGACGAGGTAACAAAACGTTTCTGTAATGTTTACAACAATTTTATGTTTAATGACACGTATAAATTTATCTTGTCTTATGAACTAACTGTTGATGACATTCATTTTTTGCAGCAACGGATTATTCAATGTCTTGGCGGACAAGGTTGTCCATTTGCAAAAAATATTCAAGTGCTATAATTTTCCTGTTAGCTATAGATCAAAAAGAGAAAAGTAGCTAACCCGAAATTATTTGTCTTCAATGGTTCCCATTTCTTTACAATATCACCAATTCTTTGTTCTTTTCCATTCAATGTGTATTATAATTTCCATAATTCGTGAATGTATCTGTGATGTATTCGTGTTTGTATTGCGATACTTATGTCAGTGCAATATCATTGATTTTTAATACATAAACAAAAATAACAAATAATGTGTCCACATTTTTATTTAATTCATATTAAATCATATACACAAAAACCTAATTGAAATCGTAGACAAATTAATCATTCACTGAAAAATTGTTCATACATGATGCAACTAAAACAAAATGTTAGTGTAATTCAAATTTTCATATAATTAACAAAAATAATGAATATTGAATCACTATTTTATTCAAATTTGTTAAAAAACGGCTGTTATTCCTTTCATTAAAGATTTATATTTCAAATTGTTGAACTTTTGAAACGTATGTTGCATTATCCAAAGGTTCCCATTCTTCAGCGATAACTAACTCGATGACCATGTATATCCAAAATAGAGTATAAAATAAAACACTTGTGTTAATTTTTAACATTCTTTTTATTTGCACTGAACGTTAAATAAAATGTCCAACTTCGTCAACGGTTTTTCAGAGAATAAAATAAAAACTGTTCAGAAAACTATATACTAGATTACAACCGCTATGGCTTTAATCCCTCCCATCTTTATTTCCACCCCGAAGGGATCTTAATGAATGAGAACCAATGAAACAATCTTTGCCATAAAAAAAACAAGGACCGCGACCTTGCAAAGATTTGTTTCTGGAGGGGGCTCAGTTCACCGTCCCTTCAAGGTGACCTTAATAGGAAGGTCAACGTGACGGTTGAAAAGGGATAAAGCTCTTTCTTTGTGTGGGTGTCCATGGAGCTAAATTCGTCGATGATCATATACTAAAAAGGAATTACCCAGCCCAAAGGCTTATTTTGTCAAAAACAAGAGACGAGAGACAAGAGACGAGGATGAGAGACAAGCAAGTGAGACGAAATCTTGAGGAAGAGATTCTGAGCCAGAGCCTTGAATTCCTCCAGCAGCGGAACACCCTCACATTGTAGTGGTCCGGGATGCCGCAGTGCAGTTGGCCTTTGGCAAGAAAGAAGTTTTGGAGAAAGTGATGGTTATTACCCGAACCACAACTGGGGTTGTGAAGAGGGTTCGGATGAATAATCCTAATTAGATTCAAAAAGACAGGAAAAATGGAGGTGGATCAGCCCAATACCTAGGGGGACTGCGAGCAAAACAAACTATTTTTCAATTTAAATCTTCATGTTTTTTGTGTTTCAGTGTAAAAAAACTTAGAAAAAAGTTTTAAAACCTAGCCATATGTAAATAATTTTCTCTTTTTTAAATACTTTACTTTTTTGCTTTTTTTTCATTTTTTTTAATATTTAATGAAGAAAACAGAAAAATTTTTAACTCATTGCAGTATAGAATCCGAAACCATTCTTTTGATGCTAGACACCGCGTAAAAATTTAAATCCGATCAAGAAAAGAGAAAAAGTCCTTAAGAGTTCATTCCATAGTTCTTTTTTTGTAAGTTTAAATTATTTTGCGGTTTGGATACGAATTATTTGTTAAAAAAAAAGAATTTGCAGAAAATACAAAAATACTAGATATCCAAATTTCTTTTTTCTGCCCAGTTTTGAAGCCTGACTTTGAATCCGGTTATGTTGATTGGATTGATTACAAGGCTTTCCTAGGGGATTAGCTGTTGCAAGTGAAATTTTCGTTCGCCTAAGAGAATTTGTCTTCGATAAAAGAATGTAATTATTTTTAATCTATTATAATTGCTATTGTTTGCAACTTATTTTTTTTTACATTTTGTGTTTTAGGGAAATATGCACACATAATGGATTCAACATTCAATTGCGAATTGTTGCGAAAATTGCTGGGAACGGAAGCGCACTTGCTGAGACACTTGCCATGACATCTAGTATTCTAGTTGCACCACTTCCGAAAATAAAAACAAAAGGTACACTCCACTGGCGAATCTACTAGACATTTTCACCGTGTTGTACCTAAAAAGAGACTGGATTGCTTACGTTGTGTATTGTCCTGGTGACTACACCGCAAAAGTCCAAAATATTGTAAGAAAAACCATTTACTGTCTTTTTTTCCTTTATATGATTATTTATTTCAATTAATTAAATTATGTCGATGGAATGTCATCCGTCCTCGAAGCTGTCATCAACTTCCCCAACGTCTCCCTTATCGCAACACCGAACTTCAGCACACGCATGGACGAAGAATGTGTGAAGAATAGCTGAGACTGACGGCAATGATGTTGCAATCGAAAATATTTTTTAAAGACAAAGAATGGTTAATAAAGAAACCACATCCCATGGTTAATTTTAACAAATCATGATTGTTCTTTTTTTTGCATGACTTTCCAAGTAAAGATTAATGACTTCAGGACGAAAGAAAACAAACAAGAAGTATTAGATAACATTTTCGATTTATTGATCATACCCCAAAAACTACTGATCGAAATGTCCAAAACTGCACAAGAGAAGAAGTCTTCAATGATAGCAGTAAATTTCAATATCCAGGAAAGAAACGGGCAAAACCAACCTCAGATCTCTTGTTGAGAGTAGTTCTCTAACCTATTTGACTCGCGATGAATGAAGGTTCGCGGTCGTAGAGGCAACCTGATCCCGAAGCCAGTCCTGCATCAAACGCAATTGGAAAAAGAAGTTTTCGAAGGGATAAAAGAAGTCGAGAACGCAAAACAACTAAAATTGTTGTTGAAACAGAAACTAACAAACTGGATTATTCAAGCCCTCTTTACTAGTCAACGGATAGTAGAAAAGTACGACTTGGGTAATGGAATTTTTGTCTACAATGTAAATAAACGTCTACTTGATGGATTGGAAGAACGTCGCTTGGATCGTTCACGTTTATTTTCAATTTCACTCTTCCTTTTGGAGGTCATATGAACACTTCGATCTTAGAAAGTCAAGAATACCCTCGAGATCGATAGAAGCGATGTTGTTGTATGGACAGTGATGGGAATTGCTCAAATCCTATTTCAAGACGAAGAATGGTTGGTGAGAAAACCCCACCCTGTGGTCAATTTTAACATTCTTATAGCTGTTCTTCATTTCTGCATGGCTTTCCAAGTTAAGATTTATAACTACTTGACGACAGAAAACAAACAAAAAGTATTAGATGACATTTCCGATAATAATTCCCATTCTATACCAATAACTGATCGTACTTTCCGAAACAAAAAAAAGAGAAAAAGTCACTGAAAATACAACTTGCTGTATACTTGAACATTTACGAAGTGAAACGAGCTAAAGAATCAACCAGTCTATTGATGAGAACATGCGCAGATCATCGAGGCAAATTAATCGACTTTAAATTGATCAAACTACTGTTGAAAACTGGGGGAAATCCCAACGCGAAGGACACCAACGGCTCAACCCCTCTTCACCAGCTGGCGTTGAATGACTGCAAATGGTGGTTTAAACCACCTTATCGCACCATACGTCAAGTCTCTGGCCCAGCCTAAAATTGCTGCCCATTGCCAATTTTCCTTTTTTTTTAAATGGACCAATTTTTGAATGACATTAACGAAATGCTGACAGGCAGTGTGTGCATGGAAAAGTACGTTAGACCGAAAGTGCTGCCATTCCAGCACAAATTTTTCATGGATTGCATTTCGGGCTGCGTTGAACAACTTTATTTTAATGATCAGGTATTAAGTAAATTAAGTATTTTTGCCATTTTCAATTCAATTTCTTTAATTTTTTTTTAGCTACCATGTCCTTTATGCCGAAAGGAGTGTGTAGTGCCTATAGGGAGGGCTTCCCAACTAATGTTACATTTCAACGACTTCTCGATCTGCCCGCCATTGCTGCACCGGATTTGGATCAGAATATACAACATTTACCCATTTACGGTGTGTTTGAAACAGCATCGGCCACAGCTCCTGATCAACAAGTGATGCCTGATCCTCCTCCACAACAAGTGATGCAACCGCGCACTACTGGAGTAAGCGACAACATCAGGGAGAATTTATTTGCGTTTCTCCATTCCTACCAAAAATGGGACCCCAGTACACAGCGACACACAGCCGGAGAAACCAGACTTCATCGTGTGTCGCTTACAATACCAGGTAAGCTGTTTTTCATTTCATCGCGTATTTCATGTCTTACAAATCTTTGCTGCCTCATAAAATGTATTAATTTTTTCTTCTCTTTTAAGGTTTTGAAGAGCTAGATGTTTCTTGCGAAAGCCGTGTCAAAGATGATGCGAAAAATGTTTGTGCGTCAAGAATAGTCAACAAATTGATTTAACGTGGCTACATGACACGCGAGTGGGGAAAATTTTTTAAAAATTAATTTTTCTTTCAAATTATTAATCTACGTGTTTTTTTTTTAAATTCAGTTGTGGGCCAAACTTCCATTTGGCACAAAACTCCGTGGATTTTGAGCGTAATGCTGTTCCTGGCGGCTTCAATTACGGGTCAGCGAAATCGACAATGATTCAAGAACTGAGAAAAAAAATATTGTTCCTTCCATAACAGAACATAATTGGAAATACAATAACACATGCTTTTTCAAGTGTGTTATTTCTATTACTCGTGGTAAGTAATTTTTTAAATATTGTGTTTGAATGTAAAAGTTAAAATTTATTTTATTTCAGTTTGTTGTGTTGAATCAATCAGCACAACATCAAAATGGGATGCCAACCAAATGGCCAATTTTAAGTTGGCGCAAGCTCTGTTCCGAAGAGGCATTGTGGAACACTATTCATACTACATGGAACAGGCGGCAATTAAAAGGAACACGAACCCGAGGAACCCCATCATAGCTCCGACGACGTCTAGTTGGTTCTAGTGTGGTAGTTATTTTTGTTGTGCAAGTAATTTTGTTTTGGGTTGCATTGTGGTTCGTTTCAAGTGTAGAGAAAATGTTAAACTTTATGTAAACTAATTGGTAATTTAATTTTTAATTTTTTTTATTTGGCAACCAATTATAAAAAGTGGGCTATACAATGTCGTTGATTTGTCCCCTGCACACGGTCTGCGAGTCACAGAGAAAGGCTGATGCGATGTATGTACCTTTTGAGCCGCGATGCCACACGATTTGGTGCAAATTCTTTGATTATCAATTTGATGTTGAGGAAACGTCGTGGTCACCGCTGGAGGAGACGGACGAGCCGCTCGGGTAAGCCTTTTTAACAAAAAAAAAAGTTATTTGTTATTGGCATGCCGAGATATCATGTTTGTGGTATGCTAATTTATATTGTTTTGGGTTGTACTGGTCGAAACGGGCTGCTTTATTTTTAAGGTTCCGCAATGTTGGTAATTGCTGCTACGTCAACGCGGTATTGCGGGCTCTCTTTTCATTGAAGGACGTATGTTTGGAGCTGCAAGCAGTTCTCGCAACTGTTACCGAGCGGCCGCTGCTCCCCGTCATTGATTTGTTTCAGCAATTGATGTTGAAGAGCGCCAAACAAGTTTGTCAGAACATCAACTTGTCAATCAATCGAATTTTTTCGTCGCAAAAACAATAGATTTGGATGATTAAACATTGAAATAATGAGAAAATTTAACGCTATGGAGGGAAAGCTGGTGGATATGCTACATAGGTATTTTGTTTTATTGTTGTTTTTTTTTATATTTTTACTTGCCATTTTCGAGGTTTTTTTTTGTTTCATTATTTTATTTTTTCGTTTGCTAATTTGTGTCATTGCTGCAGACTGCATTGTCTAGTAGTTGTTGTTGTTGGTAGCCTTTAAAAAAAATTTCCTTTTCACTTTATTTATGTTGTCGGCGGCAGTCATTTTATAGATCATCTTTATCTTGTGAATGGGAGATTTGTTGGTGAAGAGCAGCAGGACGCTGGTGATTTTTTTCTCGAACTTTACAATTACTTTGCCGAAGCTCTGCCAAACGAAGTCAAGCCCGATTTGTCACAATATTTTGAGGGCGTCATACGTCAAAACGTCGTTTGCAAATTGTAAGTTTTTTTTTTCTTATTCAAATAGTTACTTGTCCTATTTTGCTGGCTAGCTAAATGTTTAAGTTTTTTCTCCGTTTTGACTTGTTTTGGTTAGTTTTTCGATTGTTTAGAGTTCCATATTTTTTTATTTTTGTTAACGTAAAGATGTGCCTCGCTTTTAAAACTTTGAATGGTCTAGAGTTTTGTTACAAGTTTTTGTCAACGCTGATTTGTGTTGCAGGTGCGGATATGAAGACTGTGACTCTACAAACTATGGTTATATGGCCTCTACCAATGACTTTGAGAGGCTATACCCTCGGTGACTGTTTGGCAGAGTATTTGGCGGACGAGAACATTAAAGACTGGGAGTGTTTTAAATGTGCTCATGGAGAAGCCGTCATGAAGAAGACTGTTGTGTCGTGGCCTCGGTTTGTTTACCCTTTTTAATTGAAGGCGATTTTTTTTTAATGTTTATTTCTGTTTTTTTTTTGTTTTTGTTTTTTACAAATTAGTGTCTTTGTGATTTGTCTCCAACGCTTTTCCAACGGCGAGAAAAATGAGGCGCCCCTTTGCTTTACGGAAGTTTGGCAGTCCGCTGAGAAGGAAATTGAGCCGGACCACGAATACATTTTGCAAGCTGTCGTGACTCATCTTGGCGAATACAAGTGTAGCAGCAACTGCTGCACTTGGAGACGAACAGTGAAGTAATGAAAGAGTGGCCAAGAATAACATTTTTTCTAAACATGTCCCTCTTGCGTCAAAAATCCTTGATTCAGAAGATATAATATGCTCTTATTTTTTTAAATGTCAATTTCTACTTTCTAGACTTGAGCAAGAAGTACCCATCACAATTTATGTTTATTTCATTTCCCTTGAATGTGAGCGATGTTGATCTGCTACTAGTGGAGTCAAGATAATTTTTGACCGGGAACAAATTGCAACACGAAATTTTTTCATGAGCTTTGTTATTACTATAATTTTATATTTGTTGTAAAAACCCTCCTCAGAAATGATAATTTTTACTATAAAAAAAATAGAAAAAAAAATTTAAAAATGAGAAAATGTATAGACAAGTTCGGGATGCTGAGTTGCACAACCGCTAAATTAGGATCGTGCGCCAACGGGTCCTTTTAACGTTGTGGGGATAGTAGAAAGCGGGTTTTTTTTATTATTTAAGCATAGAATTACTGATCTAATCTTAGAAATGTTCCGGATTATCGTTGTTTAGAACATTCTTCTTTTTATAGAGTAATTTGAAATGTATAATTCAGCTTAGTTTACCCATTAAAATTAAAGAAAGTCCAAGCCTGGGATGCTGTTTAGTCTTTTCTTGTGTTTTTTGACAGATCTGCTGACAAGTGACAAGCTCAAACACACAAGAAAAGACTAAACAGCATCCCAGGTACGTGAGTTTTGTTTTGTTGTAGAAAATGAGAGGATGCCGAAAATACAAGGCCATCTTGTGGATGACTCCGTTGCATTCATCTCCTCCAACAAAGCCCTAACAACAACAACAAAATTATTGCGATCCGTGGTCGCTTACTTTCTCTTTTCCTTTTTCCGGTAACCTTTATACACAACAAACGACTGACAGAACTCGCATCTATGCAAAACGTGCTTTTCATACACCACAAAAGGTCGCTTTCTATTTTAAGGTTTTACATGGAATTCAACTTATAAGAGTTTATTATTTAAAAAAAAATAACATCTGTCGGCTATAAACGCAGTTCAATGCACTCCCTCCCTCCTTACACAGTACACACATGCACAGGATGAAGATAAATGAAAATAATCCAGCTGTATGCTACGAAAACAAAATTCTTACTTTTATTGCCAATTTAAACAAATTTTACCTCGACACCACAACAGAACGGGGGCAATAGATGGTTAGGTTTCTTACCTTCCGAGAAGGATGCCGATGCCATCATCTATAACTCGATTAAGTGATCCCGATAATTTTCCGAACGATCTGGTCAGTATTATATCAAGTCCAAGTCAAAACTTTGATCAATTAAAGCGAATTAAAATAACAGCCACAACCAGCACTGTCATGGTGTTAAGCGGTGTTGAGTGTTTGGTTTTGTGAAAAGATAGAAACGAGTAGAACTGTAATCAATTGTATTTAAACCAAAACACAAAACCAGAACACAAATTTTAGGGAAAAAGCAAACAATTCTGAATGGCAAATGCCTGGCAGTAGCAGGTGCCTCAACATTTAAACAGAGTAGAAAACGGGATTTTTGGGGTTTAATTGAAGTTAAATCAAACTCGTGGACAACTCGAATGAACGTGTAAATTGACAAAAGTTACAAACTTTTGCAGACAGCTTTGTGTTTTGGCCAGTCAGCACGTTGACAGTCGACGTTGCAATAAGAAGCAGAACGGCAGCGAGCGCAAACCTTCAAGTTTTCAGATGTTTTCTTGCAGGCGGCACAGCATTTCCGGTCATCCGCATGCGGTTCATCACAAGGGAATCCGCAGGAAGAAGCATGATCGCCAAAATATCTCGCCAAGGGAGGATCAGTCAGGTAGAGTGGTGAAAGGAACGTGATAATCCACGGGCTGAAGGGCACCATAGGAATATTGTTCTTCTGCCAGGTGTTGGGTTCAATATTGGAGTTAAGACGCAGGAGCAAACGAAATAACTGGAATTCTTCACTACCGACAGAGAAACTGAATCCTTTTTTTCCAACATGTTTAATATACGAATCGGGAAACACTCGTAGAAAAGAACCCTTCACCAGACCTGCAATATAACCTAGTCCAGCCTCTGTCGGATCCATAATCATTAAGGAGGTCACAGCCTGATCAACGACCATGTCGTCATAAGCCGATATAAGCAAAATTGGTTGGCCATCCGGGGAGGTGACAATGGGTCGGTGGAGTCGAAGATGGTACCATTGTTGATTTAAACCAACGGAAACGAATTCTTTGGGACTCGAATACAATTCGCGAATAAGACGCCGAACACGTGACAAAGCGGAATCGTATGGCAGAGAAGGATGAATGTCGCACCAACATGAGGGAAACTGACTGTCGAGATGGCGCTTTAAAGATTTCACAGGTAGGGCGGTTGAGGAGCGTTCAACTGATTTCTCTACCCAGGGCTTCCAATTTCTAACATCCATTTTGCAACGACCGGAGAAATCGATGGGCCACGGCTCAAACATGGCTTTCATCAACACCAAATCGAGGTAACGATATTCGCGAACGACAGCATGGGGCTCTTCCATAAGAATGACCGGAAATGGAAAGAACAGCTTCAACGGCTCCTTTCTTGAGGGGTTTATCAGGGATAGAGTGATTTCGTGGAAAGACTCGCAGGGAGGATTTTCACTAGGATCCACCAGCAATCCTGCATAACCCAAAATAATTAACAGTTTAGCAAAAAAATCTAAAATCAGAAAATCAAACGTATACAATACAACATAACTTACTCGAAATATCACTACCGTCTTCAAGCTCAATATCGAGTGTGTACTGATCCTCAGTCTCAATGCAGCTAAGAACCTTCATTCGCGTGTTGGACGACGGAAGTTGAGCTTTACTTATTTCGAATGGATAAGGTAGATTCAATTCCTCTTCTTGCATAGATTCCATAGATCCTAATGTAAAATAATGCTTCAAAAACTGTGGATCCACGACGATAGCAGTGTGAGTCTTTTTCAGTCCGTGATTCGGGATCAAGAAAAATGAAACGCAAATTTCCTTTATTCCAATTGCGGTTTGGTTTACTTGAAGCTGAAAGTTGTCGATGAAATGCACAAGTGGTGTAGAAACATCTACCCAGCCTTTCTTCATTTTGTTCAAAAACTCCGAAACGAAAGTTTTGGGAAGCAGGATCAATCGAAGCATATTGGCTCCGGTCAGTTTGGTATTGGCTGCAGTTTTGTCCAAGGGATTCAACTTGATGCGAGATAGGTACTTGGTGATCTTCTTTCCTTGCATCCAATCAGTTAGAGTTCGTTTTGTTAGGTCAAAACAGAAAGAATGTTTCAGTTTGAAAACATCTTGTAACCAAGGTCCATTCCCAAGACGATGGAACATTGAACTGCAGACATACACAAATGTTAGCGGCGTATAGACCAACAGCTCCCAACCTTCAGCTTCTTCCATGTCTTCATGATAAGGAAACGAGACACAATAACACTTCTCAGCTAGCTTTTCCAAGCATTTCTTTATTACAGGTGAAGAACCCATGGTGATATTCTGGAATGGGGCTACTTTTTGCCAGCAGAGATGGTGTGAAGCGTTTCCTAGTTCGACGTGATTTACCAGTCGCAGTCCGTAAATGGTAGGAATGAGGCTCAACGGAGCGCAAAGCGATTTTTCGATCAATTCTTTTACAGCTGAAGCACACTCGAAGCTATCTGTCACAATTTCTGTTAAAAACATCGACCCAGGTTTATCCGACATCCTTTGGCTACATGCCATGATTAAATTTCCTAATCCGGTGCCTCCGACAAAAATAGTGCTGTCGATGACGTCAAACTTGTTGGTATCAGTGTAGCAAAATTCCAGAGCATCCCCCAAATGAAAAAACATTTTAATGAATCCGGCACGACTTCGGTAAGAATGGACAAGGGTCTTGAGTATTTTTTGGCAGGAGCGAAGCAGGATTCCGTTTTCATGTGACGTGTTTAGCTCTTCTTCGGTTAGCGGTAGGTAGCCATCAAAAGGAAGCGATCGGCATAATGTTGGTCCCCAATTGAGGGTTGTCGAGTCTAGCAATGTTGGATTGACGCAAACAATCGAAACATCTTTTTGAAGACGGCAACTGCCTTTGTTGAAACAACTTCGAGCTTCTTCGTGAATTTTTTCCCAAACGGAATTTTCTAAGTCAACACTTCCTACTTGAAGTCCTTCGACTAATTTCTTAAGCGCAACAGCTTTCGTTTCGGCCAGGTCTTCCGGGTTACTGTTGCAAGACGGCCTTAACAGTAGCTCCTTTCTAAATATTACAAATACAACAAATGAGAAACCAACAGAACAATCTAAATAATAGTTTAACAGTTCTGTTTACCTTTGTTTCTGGACTTTCTTTAATAGAATTTCAGATTCAAAAACTGTAGTTGAAGAAACAGACTGCCAGGTCTCCCACAATGCCATAAACATTTCAATGTCCGTTCTTTTAGGAATAACAACCTCATCTGGCAATTTGTTATCCAACAGGTCTTTTATGACTGAAAGAAACCTCTTTCGTGTCACTTCAGGCCAATCCATGTTATACCAGACATCCCACAGGAAAGAAATATCTTCAATGTCATTCGGATTGAAATCAGGGGCTGAAATAATTTTCAAAATGATGATATTGCGAGCAAGAACTGCTGGATGGACATCATTCACATGAATGTCCAAGACTTGTAGGTGTTTTGCAATTGTTGCTTGGAATGCATTCCTGAGGTCACCACATCCTAAGAAGAGTACCTAATAATATCAAAGCAAGAAGATAACAAAATTATCTGAAAGTCAAGAGGTCAAGATGGAGATAAACACAATACAATTAGGCACATAATTAGGCACCTATGCTATGAATTAATACACATCATCAAATAATGTTACCTTTGTTGCTTCAGTAGAATCCCCACTAATTTTACAGTTGAAGTCTTTCAACACATTTCGAATTCTTGTGTTACCAAAGGGATAATAATGTTCACTAATATTACGTTGGTGAATCTTACATCTTACTGCAGTGATCATTTTGACCTCATTGATAACTCCAACTCAACGGAAATAAACATATAATATGAATACGACAAAGAAAACAGCTTAATCTTGGCTGGAGACTTGGAGAGCTTGTGCCAGCTCTTGCTTTTACTGTTTCAGTTTAGTGAACGTCTTACAAACGTTGACGAAAGCTCAGGTCAGCTTCACGTCTCTCCCATAGTCCCATCAATTCTTTAAATTTGAATCTCCCTTGTCCCTTCCTCCTTTCTTCGAAGGTCAAATGAGTCCGGTGCGGAAGACCAATGCGTCAATAGACCATTGCGACAGTGGCACAAAATTAGGTAAATAAATGACAAAAGACCAAGACGAATGTAGACCAAAACGAAAAATGATCCTTGCGTCTTCTCCCCAAAATGTCACATGCCCAATTATTTTTCTTTTCTACGACTTTTGAACAAAAAGTCAGAAGACCAAAGCGACACTAAACCAAACCTTTTTATATAGCCATACTATAGAGGGACTTGGCAACGCATAGCAGACAGCTTGTGTGAATCAAATCAAAACAAAAATAAGTCAGTAATAAAAAGAGTTTGATTTCAGAATTAAACTAATGTCGCAGTAATTATCAGGAGTTAGTCTACTTTGCCAAACAAAACCAAAACCCCTTCTTCATGATTATCAAGTGGATTTCGCTATTCAAGTATTCAGGCAACGTGGAAAGTTCTGCTAGTATGGAGCTCTAAATGCTTCTCTCAATCATCAAAGATTTTACGAGATTACACATGTGAAAAGAAGTCAAACCCATTTCGATGCCGAAGAACTGTCGAAAAATGGATATTCCAGCACCCTCAGTGTAACTAAATTGCTTGTGTTATTCATTTGAGTAATAATGTGTTTATATTTCTATCGCTTTATCTGTAGTTATACACCAAAGGAAAGGAAGTGTCAGTGCGAGCAAAGGTCTCTCTAATTTGGGGAGCACATCAATGTCAACCAAGTCTTGAGCCAAACTGATTGGTTGACACAACTACTCGACGTGGAAGTTCAAGGTGGCCATGTTGTGCAGCTGAAAGGTTCATTGGAAACTCCCCCTACAGCAGTTCCTATGCAGCCTTTCAAGAGCAAGGAAACTGAAATCCTGTGGTGAATTCATCAGAAAAAGCAAATAAAGAGGAGCCGTTAGTTGCTGAGCCAATCGGCGTAACCTTGGTTCAGGTAGATATATGTGCAATAATCATGCAAACTTTTTTGTTAAAAAGTTCAATCATTTTCTAGATAAACCCCCTTAAGTGTTGAAGATGATTCTACTGTTACGAAGACGGAAGATACTGCTAGCTGATTAAGAAACCGACGAAGAAGAAAGTCTTGTCTCGTTATGTGGAGTCGTTGAGCACAGCGGTCGGCTCAGTAGTTACCACAACACAGCTTTCTTATAAGTAAAACCAGTAACATCGCATCCATTAACCCAGCTTCAAATGTCGCTTAATACAAAGTTTCATCAGAAAATTAACATTTGGAGTTTTTTTTTTTTTGCTGTCGTGCTAGAATGAGAATGACTAAGAGAAATATCTCATATTGTCCCTTCGTAGATAGGTTTTAGGAGAGAAAACGGTTCAAACGAACAGGTGGTGGCGCAGAGAAGTGGCATTCACCTGAAAGCCAGGTTCTAACTGTAAGATTTCTCTGTGAATCCAATGCAAATTCCCATTTCTCCATCAGAGAAGAAAAGGGTAAGATAAAGCTGGCTGCTTGTGTTCAGGCATTCTTTAACGTCGCGTTCGTTGTATCCGAGTAAAAGAAACTTTAAGGGCGCATCCTAATTTCTGGGAATGTAAATTATTGAATTGTTAATGAAAAAGTAATAACTAATTCTTAAAAAAAAGACCTTGAACGCGAAAACTTGAACGACGCCCTTTTCTTTCGGGAAGACTCGTGTTAAGGACATCGTTCTCTTTCCCTTTAGTTCAAATAAATTTTGACCGATGATTAGTATTCAACTGAACCCGCACTAAAAAGGGTAAGAAAGAGCTGTATAGGAGAAGGAAAACATCTATAGGTCGGAAGTCTCAGCAATGCGTTCCCATCTCACTTAGGTTGAGACAATGGATGAAAGGGCGGAGATATTGGATGACTATCATTACTCAATCACTCGGCCACACGCGATTGATTGTTCCTTCCTTTATAACGTAGGACAGCAATAAAATAGAAGGGCATTCCACCAAGGTTTTCTCCTTGTTTCATTTCACACTAATGGGGGGATGATGTTATTCCTCTCATCACTGCATTTTTATTTACTAAACGCTGCAACGCTATGTTCTCGCATTCAATGGTTGCTAAGATGCCTTTATCGAAACCTATACATCCCGATAGCACAGTGTCTTTCGATGATCAAACACCTCCAAGGACGTAATTGGAGATCTCGTTGTCGTCTAAGAAACGCCAAGAGTAAATGTCACCCGATTCCCTAGAGCTAGAGATGAGAGCAGATGATTGAAAGAGTCAGTCAATCAAAAGCGAAAGAGGATCGAAACTTTATTCAATGGACGTTAGGTATATGAGCGGGATATAGAGCGTGATCGTAAATCTTCATTTCGAATTTGTTTGTAGATGCTCTGAATGAATCGGCGAGAGTTGTGTTAACTATAGAGAAATAAAATCCTGCCCAATATAGCTATAACCTATTCATGACCTTCTACTTGTCTCGGACGTATCACTTTAAGTGGATTGAACGCGAATTACGCTATACAGCACAGCATGGGATATTCCGTTCAACGTATCGAAGTGGGGGTGGGGGGTGGGACACAGTTTGCCCCTCCGGTGGAAGCTGTCGGTGGAAGCGGCACAAATAGCTCTAGCCTGTGAAAAATATTCGTCAACGCTGTACTTTAACCTTGATCATCTCAACATGAACTACGTTGGATCAACGTTTTCTGGTAGGCCTACTGAATAGTAGGCAGCGAGCTGCAGTATAGCTTCATTCAAGTTGGGATGGTGGGTTGATGTTTTAGTTCTCTCCTCATGTTTTTTTAATCAAGTGCAATTTATCTCGAACGAATATGGATGCACCTCCCGTAAGATGGGAATTTAGAGCTGGGATTCGAAGCGGAGGAAATGTGTTGGTGGATTTGCGACATGGCTACATTTACCACGTCCATTCCGAGTCCAGGTAAAATTTGCGCTTCATTCTGTGTGAATACGCCATTTATGTATTTAAATTTTTTAATTAGGTGGCGCTGCTCCCGACATCGAAGCAACCGATGCCGAGTTATGGTTTCTTTTGGGAACAATGCCTATGTGGTCTTAGGGGAGCATTCTCATCCCAATGATCGGCAACTGATAAGGAACCTTGAGATGGAAAATTGGTGCCGCCTCGAAGCCATAAACTCACCTAGATCTCTTCATCAGATTTATCTAGATGCAACTGAAAGGTAAACGTTTCATGTAATAATTCTAGCATCACAATCATAGACTTTATTTCGGCCTCAGGCCAAGTAATTGTGTGATTTAAGTGATGTTATTTCGATTATCAATCATCATTTGTTGTTTTCCTGAAATTGCAGATTCCCGGGTGCAACCGTGACATTTCCCCAGGTTCGAAGGAATTTACAAAGAGCTCGTGCAAGAGCGCAACCTAGAATTCCAAACTCTCTCGAGGATGCGCACCAGTTAATAGAGAACAGCCCCATGTACCGGTATAACATAAGAATGAATTTCTTCGTCTATACCCTTAACTATATCGCTTAATTATTTTAGGATGTTACGTAATGGGCAAGGACAATTTTATTTCGGAGAAATAAGAAACGGCGATGGACTCGCCTTGGTTTTTATCAACATTCCTCTATTGCGAATTTTACGAATTACCACGGAAATTAGCATGGATGGGACATTTCGCTGTGTCCCCCGTTTTTTCCAACAGCTGGCAACCGTACACGCCATAGCCTACGGATATGTAATGCAGAGATTTTAATGATATTTTTTGTTCTCTGCCATTCTATGTAACAACTTTTATTCAGTCGTTTCCTGTAGGTTTCTTTTTGATGACAGCAAGGACTCAAGCGTTGTACACTTTGTGTTTGCAACGCTTAGTGGAAATCTGTATAGAACACGCTGGAGCAGAACCACAACCTGTGCGAATGATTGCGGACTACGAGCTGGCGCTCCTTCAGGCAATGCAGACTGTTTTTCCTGACGGGCATGCACGCGGTTGTTGGTTTCATTCTGGCATGGTTTGTTTTTTTCCCTTCTTTATTAGATATTTTTATTTGTCATTTTACGCATTTTCTTTTTCGTTAGGCCATGTACCGATATGCCTGCTCCTTGGGACTTACTGTCGCGTATCGGGACATCCAAATTGTCGGACGAGTTATACGGATGTGTATTGCTCTTCCTCTCTTGCCGCACGGGAGAATAGAAGAGGCATTCCAAGCCATTCAACTGTATGCACAAGCCGTTAATGAAGTCCCCGATGTCCAAGTCCGACTATCCGTGGCCCAATTTTTGGGTTACATAAGAACGTTTTGGCTGGATCGAGTTGGGGCCCCACGCTTCTCCGTCTACAATCAAGTTAATCGGACAAATAACCACATTGAATCATGGCACCGTGGATTGAACGAAATAATGATGGTAGCCCATCCAGGATTTTGGGTCTTTATCGGTAAGTGTTGATAAATACTCGAGTTGTAAATGGCCATTGGAAGTAGTGAATTGAATCTAATGTTGACGGATTAATATAATTTTACAGGACATCTCCAACGAGCGGCGGGAATCGCCATTCGCGATTTGTTGGGGGTAGAAGGTGGTTTGGCAGTTCGCGAATTAAGGCGAAGGAGAGACGTACGTCGAGACAGACAAATAGCCGATGCTACTAGCCGCCTTCAACAAAACAGAGTAACACTCTTGGAATTCCTAATTCTGGCATCCAATTATTTCAATGCCGATGGCGTGATTCAAATGAACAATCATGCGGAGGAGCAAATGGTACAAATTTTATACTGATTGCCTTTGAATGCGTGCCCCCAAATAAAAATTTTTTTCTGTCAATACTCATTACTTATAGATCTTCAGAGAACCCGTTCAAATTGAGAGAATCGCTTTCGAGGTACTCCTTCGCGTTGATCCCATTGGTGCCGTAGAAATCCCTCAAGTTCCGGTTCCCGAGGAGAATGCTCCACCTGCCGAGGAGGTGGCCCCGGAGCCACGTCGTATCCGCATTATTCGCCGTAGAAGCGACGAGTTTGTTGAGGGAATTGTGGGGGATAGACAAATGCATCGCGCCAATCGACCTCGAAGAGAGGACTTACCCCGCCGTGATGTCGCTCTGATCCCCCAGCACAGAATGGGGCCGTTCGATGTCTGCAGCATATGTCAGGAACGGCCCGCTGACTGGGGGATCGATTGCTGTGAGCATCATTTTTGCGAAGACTGCGTTGGGGAATTATCGCAGGAGAGAGTGGACAGGGAAGATGGCTTTCGCCTTCGAGCAAGTGTGTGCCCCTACTGCAGAGAGGAGTTTTTATTGGCTTTTCCTCTGCAAAATCCGGCCCAGTTGGAGAACCAATAACCGCCAATAACAAGTTCAAAAGATTTGTAACAAGAGGAGTTGACTGCATCTTAAAGCGTTTTATCTTTTATGTGTATTTGTCAGCCTCCTCTTCCTGCGCAACAATAATTTCGAACTATTTTGTCATTTACATCGCGTGCATTTCATGTAAAAAAAGTGCTGAACTTCGCTAAGCTGTTGTTTTTTAATGTTTTCACCTGTTGTCGTCTTAACCTGCCCCAAAAACCCAAAACAACCCACCTTGTCCTTTTTTTCTCACTTCACAACAGGGACCTGGAATAACTGATCATGTAGTGCGCTTTTTACATTGCATTTTTATTTCCAACAAAGATATGTACAACTTTTTGTCTTGAAGAAACAAGGAATTTGAATTTGTTATCTTTCATTAGTTATCTTTTTTGGGACAAACATGTTGCGCCAAGCTGTGAATCACACCAGTGAGGTCCCATGTCTTCTGCCATTTTGTCAGAAATCGCACACCTTCTGCTGAAAAGCATGGCTTCTAGCCAGCTTTATTATCAATGTCTGTTGAAACTTAAAAAACAAATTATTTCAAGAAAAGGAAGGCTATTATTATAGCACGGAATAACCAGTTAATACCTGAAAGTTTATAATTTTCGTAGCGAATTGCTAAAAATGTTTCATGTTCTACATTTCTAAACCGTGCTTTACAACCAGCTGAGTGTGTGTCCTGTCTCTATCGTAGTCTCAATAGAGCTCCATTCTTAACCACTGGAGAGATATAAGGATGTGCATGCTGCAAATTAAATAGAACCATAAATTAAGAAATAGCTTATTATACAAGAAAATGTGATCTACATAAGGCCATTGTGATTGCTGTTTGTATCCAAACGATAGTCAGTTCATAGAAGTAATTCTTGAATCCAAAGACAGGACCTTCAATCATTTTATGACATGCACACCAACACGCCAATTTATCTCCAAAGCATTCCTTGCCATGTCTATGAAACATAAACTGGATTTGAAGTTTCAGTTCTTCGGTTTGCAAAGCTGAAAATAAAAACGAAGTATTAACAGTAATGAGAATATACCACAAAAATGTGTGCTTACCACTGTATTCTAAATAGAACCACTTTTATTCTGCAAATCTGATGTTACCCTGATGTAATTTGAACTTAACACAGTTCTACCTGGCTAGAAAGTCCCAGGTGACCCTGTTCGACGAAAATTCAAAGGTTGATCTTGAGCGAACTGGCTTTTTGTTTTAATAAATAACTTACCCATATATGGCTTCAAAGGGGATTGCTCCCTCATATAATCGTTGGAATTTCACTCGCAATTGAGTAAAGATAAAATTACTAGTAGGAAACACGAATAATCTATTGGTGACGCTTAGAGTTGTTTGTAAATTACAACCCACTATCGTCTGCTGAGCGTTGCCAGGTCTCATTGGTATCGTGTCGCTAAATACCAAAGACGCTTTGGTCTTATGACGTTTTGGTCTAATGACGTTCAGAGTTTTGGTCTTCCGTCACTACAGTCAAATGACCACTTGGGCATTTGTCATTAACGCACAATTTCTTTCGGGCCTAGTGTCGCAATTTTTTATTTGTGGTCTAGAGTCACAAATGCACATTGTCTATTTGGCCTTCTGTCCGGCACCGGGTCAAATATGGAGGTCAGCGTCACCTAGTGATTGCGAGGAACAACTTTTTAAAAATGTTGGCAGTTCAAAATCCGCCAAGTTAGTTAGTTTATTAGTTTACTTTTATTTTATTTCTAAAAGCTTTACTGTAAGACGAAGACAATATTTTTTTTTATTTGTTATTTTGTTATCCTGTGATTCACGAGCAGAAATATTTCGCTTGAATTCCGGTTAATTCATTTAATTTCAAGACCCCCTTTTTTTCACGCAGCACTTGATTGAAAAGATATCTTCTTGCGATTATTTTAATACGAAAACAAAGTGTCGAGGTATATTTATTATTTTATTATAGCCTACATATTTTCACGTACAGAACTGCATAAGCGTTATAAATATATGAATCATTCTAGAAAATCGGCGAAAGCTCTGCTGGTAAAAGGATCACCTTCAATCCTGTATAAATGTTACCCTTTGAATCCATGTGTGTCAGTCTAGTGACGACAGTGCATGTATTAAGAAGTAAAAGCCAGCTCCTCAAAACTGTGCACCACTGATTAGCCGCAGGAACGTGAAAGTGTGAAACTCCCGCAAAACTCGCCCGTGACAATTTTAAAGGGCCTAAATAAAAGCAGAACATTCCCTAAATTTTTTCATTAAATTAGAAAATTATGTCAGAAAATTATTTATTCAGACAGAAGACAACCTTGAAACAGAGACAGATTGACTGAATGAAAATAAAACCAGCCAATCTATAATTTAGACAATCAAAGGTCTTGTTAATAAGTTCGAAAAGGACGAGAGCCACGTTGGGAATATTTGGATGAACAAAGTGCGATACCTAATATAAAATATTGACATTATCCGGTTTTCCCAGTGCACTATGCACTACTGCATGCTGATAGTATAGTAAACAAAGCAATTGTATCAATACAAAATCACTCTGGTTTTACCCCCTATCTCATGACGTTATTGATCTCTATACACTTTGTTCATTTACCTATACGCATCGTATTAGTTGTAGATTGTACTAATGCACTATAGACACTTTACGTTTATTTTACTTATCGCTCGATAATTGATCGTGTCCTTATTCAATTTTTGAAAGTATAATCGCGTGAGTTTATACAAACTATCCTTGAAGTGACCTTTATACAAAAAAATGAAACAAATCATGATCATTATTCTAATTAAACTGTCCCTGATCAATGTCGACTTTCCTGAAAATCTGAGACTGTTACTATAAGCCAGTTTGTAGGATGAAAAATTTTTACAAATTTGGGATTGCATAATAAAAAACTAATGTAAACTACATTTTCTGCTATCTAGCCAGAGTCGTTTTGATTGAATTGAAGGCGGCTATTTAGATTTTTTTTTGAGATTCACTGTTGGCGTGAATTGTCGTTTAGCGTTCACCTAAACGGAACCAATACACACCGGCTGATTCAGTGATTCCATTCATCCACTAATTTTTGGCACCAGTTGACTTCAAAGGCCATTTTGTAACTGAAACGATATACAAGTGCTGGCCATCACGTCAAATCGGTTACAGTAGGATCTATAGACCAAATTTAAGTGACGTATTTAAAAAGAAAATGGGCCAGTCTATTGACTTACTGGTTCCCTCCTCCAACTGACCTCTATGACATCAGCATCACATAATTTATGAAACTTCTACTAGTGCCTAGCTGTGACTTGGATTCATTTAATCTACTTCGATAAGCTATGTAAAGTTTAATGCGACTTGCAGTGTATACAATGCGATCTTATAAAATCCCAAAGTATTATTCCCGCCTTCGCCCCACCCAAAAATGGAGAAAACATAACAAGATTAAACTATTTCAGCTAAGTATAGAATCCTCCATTGCCTCAAGAGACTCTACTTCCCTGATAACGAAATGCTCGTGTCTCTAGCGCTATCTTTTATTAAGTCAATACATTTAAGTTAACCTACAAGCTCCCATCAAGGACACTAAATACAAAAATAATACGTCCCACTATAGTCGTCAGAGCAGATAAAAACATTTTTAGGTTTTACCCCGCCTGTACACAGACACCGGTGAGAGATAGTGCGACTCGTAAGACAAAACGTTGGATTTTCCCAGTTGGTGTCTACATCAACGTCCCTGTATAAATAGTCAGCCAACCATTACCTTCATTCAGTGCAACTGAGTCGAACCAACAAGAACAAGGTAAGTCACCTAAATTTGAATTCAAAAATTATTATTAACAACAAATTCAATTCTTTTAGCCCAACAAAATGTCGATGCATCTGAGATCTTCACTGCGGCGAGCCCTGCTGCTGGCCAACAAGACAAACATATGCCCGGCTGCTTCCATCAGCAGCCAGAATTCCGCACTGGGATCCGCCATCGCCTCTTCATCGCCAAAGGTCAAACCGGAGATCAAAACCTACGAGAACAACATTGTTACATCGCCGTACGCCGACTGCGCATTCCACGACATGACACTAACCCAAAAATTCTTTGAAAGCGCTGCCCGTTGGCCGGACAAAGTCGCATTGGTACGTCATAGTTTTCACCTTAAATCGTTTTAATGTTTAATAATTAATTATTTGGAATAGGAATGCGGTGTTTCTGGACGTCGATACACTTACAACACGATGAGTCAAGCGGTCCGTCGCTTCGGTAGCGCATTGACCCGTATGGGATTCAAAAAGGGCGACGTTATGGGCATTGTTTCTCCTAATGTTCCTGAATTTCCTATCGCCGTGTTCGGATCCGCTGGTGCTGGCATGCCCGTCGCTCTGGTCAACCCTGCCTACACTCCAGGTAATGTCAAAAATAAAAAAAAAATAATCATTTTAGTTAAATAAAATCTAATTGGTTTAATTTTCCTTCATTTGTTTCTAAAGATGAAATCGCCAGACAGATGACTCTTGTCGGAGCCACTGCTCTTTTCGGAGTTGCTGAGATGACCGAAACGCTGAAAGCAGTTGCCCAGCTTTGCCCGACCATCCAACGCGTCATTTTGTTGGGTCCGACCCAGGAGGGATGCGTTTCCTATCAAGATATGATGCAGGATTCTGCCGATATGTTTAACGACACTATCGACGTAAGTCTTATCTGCTTCCATTTAAGCTTGCACCTAAAAATAACATTTGAATTTCTAAATCAAAATAGATCGACATCAACAAAGATATTTTCATTCTTCCCCACTCAAGCGGCACTTCTGGTACGTTTGAAATTCTGAATAATATATAACAACACGACCAATTTTTTCTAAAATATCAATTGAAAATTAATTACAGGATTGCCGAAAAATGTTATGCTGACTCACTCGACTGTTGGCAAAAACGTGCAGCAGTACCTACACCCCGAGGGCACAAACAACCGACCTGCCACAGGTAATGTCAATCGCATGATAAAAATTCTTGTTATCAAATGTTATCAAAAGTTCAATCAAATATTTACACGTTTTTTTTTCGATGTTAACAGCAACCCATCAGGAGACTTACATCGGTTTGCTGCCGTTCTTCCATTCTTACGGCATGGTCGGATTACTGCTCTCCGCAGTTGAGAGTGGATCCAAACTGGTGACTCTACCCCGTTTCGACGTGCCAACTTTCCTGAAAGCCATCGACGACCACCAGGTAGAAAATTCACATCATAAATTAATCGCTCTTGTATAATTTACTAACAATTTTCCGTCAATTTCTAGCCGACTTACTTGCACTTGGTGCCGCCTTTGGTGTCACTTTTGACAAACCTTCCCGCATTGAAGGCCGAATCCTACAGCCGAGTTCACACCATTTTCTGTGGTGCGGCACCCCTCGGGGCTCCAGCGGCTATGAAACTCCTGGAACGATTTAAAAATCCAATCAGCTTCCAAGAAGGTAAATAGAAATGGCAAAGATTAATTTAGTTGAAAAGGTGCTTACGAATTTTATAAATTTTATAGCATACGGACTGACTGAAATGTCGCCCGGAGTGATGATGAGTCCACTGGACAACAAGAAATTGGGCTCTTGCGGCGCGCTGTTTTCCAGAACTCAGGCCAAGGTGATGGACCTGGAAACTGGCCAGAGGGCCTTGGGTCCTTACGAGGACGGAGAACTTTTCGTCACTGGCCCGCAAGTCATGAAGGGCTACTACAAAAACCAAAAAGCCACCGACGAGATGATTGGAGTTGACGGATGGCTCCGCACTGGCGATGTCGGCCACTACGACGAAGACGGCCACTTTTTCATCGTTGACCGGCTCAAGGAGCTCATCAAAGTGAAAGCCTTCCAGGTACATTCACAACGACGTTACCTATAGAATGTCCTATTCAATTGGTATTTACAATTCATATTTAAATTAGGTCGCTCCTGCTGAACTGGAAGAAATCCTTACCACCCATCCGGCTATCAAGGAGGCAGCTGTCATTGGTATCCCTGATGAACGAGCCGGAGAATTGCCCAGGGCTTACGTCGTCAAGAAGCCCGGAATGGAATCGGTCAGCGATTTTGACATCCACGCCTTCATCGACGCCAAGGTGTCGGCCCATAAGCAAATCAAGGGCGGCATCGAGTTTTGCTCGTCAATCCCCAGGAACAACATGGGCAAGATTCTCCGACGAGAATTGCGAGTCCAGTATGCCAATAACTCTGGCAAGTAAACGAGTTGCAGCATTTTGATTGCACAACTTTGCTCACGCTACATATTACCTATTGCGAGGTTTATGGCGGGCCTCATCAAATGACACCTGTAAAAAACCTCCGTTTAAAACTATTATTATTCTCATCAAAACATTTCGTACACCTAAATAACTATCCGAGGGATTTAAAAAAAAACTGTATAAAAATTACATATGTGATACTTACCTGTAAATACAAATGGTTAAATTTAACAAAGGCTATCCGAGTAAAAACCTGAATCTTACACACACTAACAAATAGCTGAAATAAATTAGAATAATGTTTTTTCGATAATGATGACTAAAGCCAAGCCAAGCCAAGTAAGAAGTGAAAGAAAAAATAAGTACATCGACGTCTTCTGTCATCAAAGGCTGCCTAACTAAAAATATTTCCATCTGAATTTTTGATTTTCTCGATTTTCTTATTTTGTACTTGCACATACCTGTATCTAAAATACCAATAAATCTAAAACCATATTTAGACAACTCATACAGACTTCAACATGTTTACCAAGTCGTCAAATAGGAATGGCTAATTGACGATGGCTTTTTTGTTGTAAAGATGATTGCAACAAAAGAGACAGGCGTGTGTCAATTACACACACATGGGAAAGCGCGTGACCCTAAAAATAGCAACAAGGAGCTACGTGACGAAAAGAACGCAATAAAAATCGTCTAGGGGATCGTCCGTGCGCCCTATTTATAAAACAACAGATGATGTACACGCGTGAGCGCGCTTTCCGAGTACACGCTGAAAAATAAAAATATAAAGAAAGCCCTGAACCAACTCATTGGCAAACAAAGTGATCATGTGACATTGTTTGAGCAAAAATCTTGACGCATAGCTCTACTAAAGACACGGGAGGGAAAGTTGAAAACAGTTAGACCTTGTGCTGTCATGAAATCAAGAGTCGGGCAGTTTGGTTTAGTCCGTGAAGCAGCACCGCAAACAACCCGTGAACGTAAATTCAAATTTTGCATTGAGTTAAAAGTGCATCTAAATCATGAATCGGCCTGCAGTTGTTACCCAAATGGTCGACGCAATCAAAGAGGAATTTGAAACACTCGGACCCACTGATAACGATAAGTAATGATTAGTAAATTCGTCTAGTATAATTCAGCTCCTTTTCACCTGGATTATCGCATTGAATTTTACAGATTCTTTGGCCAATACGTCGCCCTACTTCATACCAATCATTCACTATTTATGAGCGACACTGGGCTAAGTCAATCATACGACATCGGAGAGGAATGTTTCTTACTCAACATTTTGGCGACGGAACAGCTGGAACGAAAAGTGTCCGTCTGTCGCCAATTACTCGCTGTGGCCAATATTATTGAGCCAGGTCTGACTCGAATCAGAGGCGAGTTAAATCATCTAGCTACAGTTTTGATACAAACGCCCTGGTTCATTAAACCCACTAAATTTCCTTAAAATATCAGGAGTAACATTGTACGAAATGCACGCCCCGATGTTGCTGCTAGCAGAACGAACTTTCAAGGCCGGCCATTGCACATTTACTAATTTCAAAAATAGGGTTGAAGCAGTTCGGACCATTTTGACTGAAGCAACAGAAATCTTTGCCCAGGTGGAAAATCATACTGCAACTGAGGAAGCCATGAGTGTGGCAGCAGATCAAGCTCTAGTGCAAATTCAGGGTTGGATTGCCTACGTATTTGATAACACCTGAATGCCAGGTGTCATGGCTGTTGAGCATGCTATACTTCAAAATGAGCTTATAATGAGATTGCCTTATGTTTTGTATGTCAAATATACTCGGCATTTGATTTAAAGGGCCTGTCTTTTGAAATTATATTTCCGTTAAATAAAATTGGATTTACCTTTAACTTTAAAGCACTGGTGGTGTACATGCTGTTCATCCATCTGCTAATAGCGCCCTGGCAAGAAACAAATCAAAAATAAGAAAAATTGAGGTTTACAAGAGAGAAAAACAAAAAATTATATGAACAGCATGGGGAAAAGATGACATAAATTAGAACGGAACAAGGTTGGGAAAACCCCTTCACTCCAGCGACCGCGTTGCTAAGCATTTAGGAGATTTGCATATTTAATCATCTAATTATGTTATAAACATAATAATTCAAAATAATGCGCGATATATTCATTATTACCAATGGGGTATTACCGAATCGTTTTGTTTACTTGTTTACTTTGTTTTCAACGGAGAGACCCGTCTAGTAGTCATTTTTGTTTGCCAAATAGACTGAAATTGAGTTTCACAGGAAAGAAATTTTATCCCTATAACGTAACGTTTTGCATATCGATAGATATTAGCATTTTAGCAATAAAAATAATAATGAAATAATAATCTCATCAACTTCAACGACTTTAATTCCCATTATATAATTATATTATTTTCTCAAACCCCCCTGTTTCTTCCTGCCCTTGGCATTAGTGGCTATCAGCCAATCATAATCAAGACATTCTGAAACGTCCGCAGTCCCCCTACATTAACGAACCCCCACGTGCAAAACACGTTTAAGTGTATTCAATTGATCAGAATGGTTCGTATAAAGCAGACTGCTCGTAAATCGACTGGTGGTGCAGCGGCGGCTGCGGCCCAAATTGCAGCTGCCCAGCAGCAGGCCCATCTAGCCCGGAAGAGACTTGGAGGAAAAGGATCAAAGCTTACTGCCCGTAAAACGATTAAAGAAGAAGGTGCGAAGAAGAAGAAGGAGCGTTATCGTCCAGGTGCCCTTGCGTTGAAGGAGATACGTCGCTACCAAAATTCGACCCATCTTCTCATTCCAAAAGTTCGGTTTCAACGACTTGTTCGCGAAATCTCCAATGAATTCAAGTTGAACTTGCAATTTCAGAGCGGTGCCATTGGCACCTTGCAAGAGGCTGGTGAGGCTTATTTGGTGGGCTTATTCGAAGACACCAATTTGTGTGCTCTTCATGCAAGTCGTGTCACCATCATGCCGAAAGACATCCAGTTGGCACGCCGTATACGAGGATAGAAGATCAAAAACCCCTTTACCAATCTTAAGACTATTACCAAACAAAAACAACGGCCCTTTTCAGGGCCACCAGTTAATTCAGAAAGGAATTGCTCCCTCTTGGTCTATTATAATTAATGTTCTGAAATATCCCAAGGGACTATAAGAAAAAAGACTGCTGGTCGTTGACAAGAGTTCGCCGGAGATTTTAGTTTCATGTTGTAGAGGCACTAATACGATAAAACGGTAAATACGCAATCTTGTTTCTGATCCATGCAGTTAATAATCCAAAAACTGATTTTGTCTGTTAAGCACTCACCCTTAGGCCCTCCTTATTACTGTTAGAGCAGATAAAAATCTATAAAAAAATTTTATTATGCATTAAATAAATGCCACTATAAAGGTGTTTTATTTCAATAATCCCCAACGCGTTATTATTATTAGTTTCAGCATGAAGGAGGAATGGTTTCAGGTTTGCTTAAAATAAGCTTGTTTTTTTTTTGCTTTTTTAGCCTGTTTACTTTTTAGTCGTCTGCAGCTGCAGTATTTCATTGTTCAGTACGTTTCTAGAACGATTTTCGGAGGCAAATTTTAAGCAGTTAACGCTTAACCCGACAGGCCGAAGGCTGTTATGGGTTATGAGTATAGACAGCATTGATTGTTTTAGTACATGTGTTACGTTAATCAACAATTAGTAAGACTGATACAGTGGAGATTATTATCAAATTAACCATGAGTGACGTAGACAGAAAACGACTTCTGAATGCTCTTGAACTTCGAAGGAAAGATGTATGCGAGAAATTCTCGTGGGGATTCCAACTGTGTTTCCCAGGACCATCACTTACGATCAAGTCATTTTATGTTAATGAAATTGGTGCTGATGTCTCAGTTCCTGTTTCATATCAGGTAGCAAACAGATATAATTTTACCCATTTTCAATTACCCTATATTTGTTTTTTATTTACTGAAATTAGAACCTCAAAACTCTAAAAAGAATTGCAGAACATGCTGAAAGAACACAAGGTTTGGACATCATGAATCACTCGTCAGGAAGTACACTGCATATCAATGAAACAAAAATCAAGACGATGTCAGGCAACTTTATGCATTCTGCTGCTCCTTACCTAGTTTCAATTGTTACTGAAAATTTACTGGGATTCAAGATTGACGGCCCTACAAAAATGGTTGATATCCATCTACGCAAACTGGTGATTGTTGACCGTGGTCAGCATGCTAAACTCCATTGTGAATCTGAGAAACAACCAGGTCATATTTTAGTATTTTACCAATACTCTTTTCCTTTGAAATTGTGTTTTAATCTTTTTTTTTTTTTTTCGTGCATGCAGGTACATTTGGTGTAATAGTGTTAAAAATTCCTGTGGTAGGTGGTTATTCAGGAGGGAAAATTAATGTTGAACATGAAGGCCATAGGCAGAGCTTTCAGTTTGAAAGAGACAACGATCGTTACTTCTCGTGTGTTGCCTTTTTTGAAGATTGTTACAATGAATTAGAGGCTATCTCTGATGGGTGGTGGTTAGCCATGGTTTTTCATCTTATCTGGAAAGACGCCGTGGAAATCGATACTGCTCCGCTTGAATTCCCCGCTTTCATCAAAGCTTTCAACGAGATAAACGAGGAACTCGTTTTATGGTCATCTCCTTCCTCGTATTCCAAAAAGCCCGTCAAAGTGGAAGCAACAGAAGGTTTTGCATCAGATACTAATGAAATATCCTGCCATTTCGAAACCCCGAGCCAAAGCGAAAACAACAGCTTTTCTGCTCCTAACAACATTTCCAATGATTCAGGTATTTCTGTTTTAGTGCGTTTTGTATTTCTTTCTCTAAAATTTGACTTCTCAGAACGTATAGACGATACCACATTACCTCAATCGGACAACTGCAATCTACAAGCAAATAATTTGATTAATCCAGAAGAAGAGGAACACTTCCTCCTCTTTCCATTGCAAGAAAAATACGACAATGGACTTTCCTTCGCACAACTCAGAGGACGCGATCGCCTAATGTCTCACGTATTCCGGTCCATAAGTTATTTGGACGTCCATCTTGCTGTTGTTTCTCAACTGGCCGACGATAATCTCCATCATTGCATCGATTGGGAGCAAACTACCGATTGGAGCGAACGGGTTTTTCAAATCAATGAATGGATTAGGTCCGACGAGAGCTTACCACTTACTAAACAACTTCAACTGGATGCGCGAACTCAACTTGTTGGCAACATAGATCACATCACGTGTGTTGCAAGTGAACCGAACGTCGAAGTCAATAAGAAAATGTACTTCCATTCCGTGCTGATCATTCAACCTCGAATTCAGTCAATCCGACATTCCTGCCGCTACCAACTAGACGCCGTTCTTGACTACATGGAACAAAAACTACCTCGAATACTGGAAGTTCCGAATGATTCCTTTTCCCGAGATGGGCTAGTCTTTACCTTGAAGCACGTCATCTCTTTCTCTGTGAAGGAGCCCTTGCTAGTTTGGATGGATCCTTATCCTTCTCCGACAACAAATCAGCGGACTAGCCGACTTTTAGATCTGTGCGTTGAACTGAAAGCCAAGCAAGAGGGGCTTGATCTGCTGGAGTCGATGGGTACTGCTATCCCCCTTCATTCAACGAATACAGAATCTCTCCCCAGTGGAATTCCTAATTTATTCTTAGAAGGGATCCGTGATGAAAAGGTTGCCAAGGCGATTGCTGACTTCGAGTCCAGAGTCAGTGGTAAGCGATTATCGATACTAATCGGCTTAAGAATATTTCTAATTCTCTTTGGTTTTCACAGGTTGGAACACCTGTGGCGATTTGATAATGGAGCTCATCACTCCTCTTCACATCTTTCGGCGACTAGTCTACTTTTCCTATCTTGGCCTGTACTTTTTTGACAGTAATTGTTTGGAAGGGGCCCGAATGGTAGCTGATCGTATTTCCGGCATCATAACTAAGCTCCATCAGACTAACATGCTTAGTGACTGCTACATCAGCTCTTTCTTCTACTTGATCGTCACCATGGAGAGGGACCCTACCACAGCTGATCAGGAGAGGATCGAATCATTTGTCATTCTTTTCAGAAGATTAGAAGTTTACCGGCAATGCCTTTTAATCATCGATTTTCAAACAAATCATTTCCACTTCTACCTCATGTTGAAAGCTATTCCGTCCTGCCAGCAATTCTTCCGGCAACTTTATGAAATTGTCGCCACTGGCGATCTTCATTCTTGCAGTTCCATGTGGAACCTGACCGCCCCCCTCTTCAAGATTTTCGTCGAATTCGATGACCCGAACATACTTCAGATGCTGACCGATAAGATAACTCTTCCTCCGGTGTATGACATAATTCATAGAAATAATCTTTTAGACTCAATTTTATTATCGCCAAACATCCTGGACGACGTTACCATCTTCTCTGAACTAGGAAAAAGTTCAATCTGCACCTTACTGGATGCTAGAATCGCACAGCTGCTGGAAGTTAAATTTTTACCTGAAATCGACTCGCCAGCGGATGAAAATGTGGAACTTCAAGCCGACGACAGAATCTTTCGCCATAATTCCGCATTGCAATCATCGTTGGCTTCGTATATGTACCTCGTATTGCGAATGGAGACGATAAAGGATCTGGCCAATTCACAACGTGTCTTGTTAATGGGGTTGATTGTCTTCAATTTGACATTTGAGCGGCTCTGCGATCTTATTCTTGATGTTGGAAAACTAATTGGATTCGAACATAACCTACATCCGAGAGCGAATGAACTCTTCGTGGAACTTTGCCGTATGCTGATTCAGTTCGACAGAGAATTCGTTGCAAAAGTTTGCTGTCAGAAAATCCTCAATGTTTTGAAGTGTTTTGTTTGGCTCAAAAATCGCGATTTAGTGCACTCGCTCGTCCATCAAACGTCATTGGGAGAATCGATTGAAAGCAAGAACATCTTCGCTGAAATCATTTTGCGCTCTCCTGATCTCATCAGTCGTCTGATTCCAGAATTTTCCTCCTTTGCCACCATCACACTGGATGTGCTCTTCGAAGTGTGGGTGAAAGACATTCATCATTCCCTGTTGGATTCAGCACCCGATTCTTCGCAAGAGAAAATTTATGCTGATTTCGGCAATTGCGTTGAACTTTACATCAGTAAGGAAACAAAATGCCCAAGTTCTTCTCAAAAGGGTCCGGACCTGTTTTCTCCACTTTTTGCCAAATTGTCTCCCATTAAATCTGTCGAACTGTCCTTGCTATTGGCTCGTCTTTTAGTGAATATCCATCAAGCAAATGTCAACCAAGAGTCGGTCCTTAAAGAATCCGCCACATGTTTGTACCTGCTCCGCCAAATCGCTCTACAGTTTGTAACCCGAAACCTTAGTGGACTTGTCAAATCTGCAAAGGAAGAAATCCGCAATTGTTTGGTTGATGTCATGATTTTTCTACTTTGGCTGGGTGATCAACAGTTGTTATTGCCTTTTGTACGTTGCATTTGCTCTGCTTCTCAAAAATGGCAGGAGAATCATTTGGTTTCAAAAATTGTATCGTCTCCCAAAGCGCGTCAAATGGCCGCTTCATGCCGTTATAGTCGAGAAGCTTTCTGTCTTTTACTGGAACAACGCATCAATCGACTGAAGATGATTAAAGCCAAAGAATCAACTTTGCATTCGTCGTCAAACTCTTCCAGTTCAGAACAAGAAAATTGTGCCAGTTTGTGCAGCTCTCAAATTCAATTGGAGGAAATAAGAAGTCTCCATCGCTGCCTAATCGAACAGTCAAGATCAGAACTCGACGAAAAAAATTCATGATTCCAGTAGAACTCTTATAACGTGATTTGTTTTTATTTTATTGTTGTCACCGTGTTGATTACTTTTTGATCCGGAAGCCGACTTTTCACGTAAAAGTAATGGCAAATAAAGAAATAATATACCAGACATGTTATTCAATTAGTCTAGGAATTTTTTTTTATTTAATTTTTATAACAAACAAAGTAAAAACGGAACCAACAAATTTTTAGTTCAGCCCTTGAGGTAACTTTTCTTCTTCCTTCTTTTCCGCAGTTTTGAATGTACTTTGCGTCATATGATTGTCTGGAAAATTTAAAGGACATTAGGACATATAAAGACAACTTGCGGTCGCTGATGGTTTCTCTTGAATTTCAAAATCAATCTAAGACTCGCTTTTCCATTCCGTAGATAATAAAGAGAGAAATAATTTTTATTGTGAAATATAAATAGTTTCAAAAAACTAATCCTAATGAGAGGCCCCGTAGCTCATTCAGTAGAGTGCTGGACGGTTATGCCCTGGAGCGCTATAGCCCTTCCGAGGACCAGGAACCGGGAACCAGCGCTTGGCATAACCCCTTCCACCGGGAACCGGCGTCTAACACTGTTAGACGTGTTCGTGTTACCTGCGCGGCCAATTTATTTTCATTTTTGTTTTTGAGGCTGAATTTTTCAACTACTCGAATTACTAAAAATTTTAAATGTACTTTTCGTCATAGGATTTTCTAGAAAAATTAAAGGACATTGGGACATAGATAAAGACCAGAACTGGCGGTCGCTGATGGTGACAGCTGATATGGTCTATTTTGAATTTTGAAATCAATCTGAGGCTCGCTTTTCCTATTTCTGTTAGACAGAAATATACTTTTTATTGTGAAATACAAATAGTTTCAAAAAGTAATCCTAATAAGAGGTCTCGTAGCTCATTCAGTAGAGTGCTGGACGGTTATGCCGGATAACCCTTTTCACCGGGAACCATTCAAAGGTGATGCTAATATGAAATAAAATAAGGTGCTGTCCCAGTTTGAATTTATGTACGTAGCACATTCCCAGTTTGAAGGAATCCAGTTTGCGACATCATTAAAAGAAAGGCCGTCAACGCTCGATGAGGTTGTTGTTGTTGTATCTCATTAGCTATTTACATATACGTATTTAGAAACAGTAATTTAAATACGACTACCTCTGGACTTGTTGTCCCCTGCCCGAAAGACCAAGACTAAAAATGGAAATTTCTTGAGAAAATCTGGACTAGTTTTCTTATTACATATTTGATGGGAACGGTTTTATTTCACTGATTCCGAAATTCATCCAAAAGCCAACATCTCCCAAAATTAGAAAAATGAAGAGAAAGACAACAAGTTCTACTCAAGGTTCTAATTTATACTGGACCGATTCTTTTCGGAATCAAAAGTCGTTCATCGATCAAACCCCAATTTAGTTGATGTCTAGGCTAGTCTATTTAGCGATCGACAGTTGGACACGGCGGCGATAATCATATTTGTATTATAATGTGCTTTATTATATTTCGTATATATTAGGCCTACTACATTAATATTACTATATTACTACAGTTTCAAAATTCTATAGACTAGTATACAGACCCATCCAACTCTCTCGGCCGATTTCAAAAAAAAATATATCAATTTTGACTTTTGGCGGAAAAGAATGTTTTGGAAGATGTACCGAATAAGAAATTGTGAGCTAGGAATGGAATCAATTCAATTCACGTCATGTTAGTCACTGTCGACAGTTGATCGGTGCATAAATAGTACATTTCCGTTAATGCACTTTGAATGTGTAGTAGACGGATGAATGCGACCAATGCGCATGTCGTGCCATAGCCGCCCTCGAGGGAGAGAGAGAGAGAGAGAGAGAGAATCCGGCACAACCAAAAATCGGTACACGATACATTAGACCAAGTACGAATGGCCTCTCATCTTGATATGGCCCAGAAATAAAAAGACAAAATCAGACGACAATTCGATGGCGTCATTACCCCTCTGAAACCGAATTGGAGAAACGAGCCCTTTATATCCACATCAGCCAATTTTCTTTTTTCCTAAATGAAAAAATTTAACCATCGGTGATGGTCTATTGTTCGGGCGACGTAACGACAACAGGAAGACTTGACTAAAAAAAAAATTGACGACCTTTTTTAAAGATTTCATTTTTTTAGACGAGGGGGCCAAGTCGTGAGCTCATATAAAATATCCCAACCCCACCCACTATTCCATTTCGTGTACGTGTGAATGCATTTTTGGTTGTCATTTGACACGCGCCCATGTCGATGTGTGTGTGTGTGCTGTGTGTGCCTTTGATACGAATACATACTCGCAGGAGTCGCAGTTTTCTAAAAATCTTAAAGTTTTAAAAAACAAATCATTCTTTTTTATTTCCTATATTAAGTTCAAAGGCTTGCTCAGCTTATTTTGTAGCGCATTGTTGGATTACGAAAGGGCATCAATTTGTAGACTGTATACCAGAGTCATTGAACGGCCTTAGAACCGTTTTTGTGATACGTAGGCCTGCTGTACTTCCCCAGATAAGGTAGGCCTATATCCAAGCCTAATATCACGAAGGTGATGTGTTCAGTTTTTTACCAATGTTAAGAAGACATTCAACTAAATGGAATTATCGCAATTTATCTCCTCACTCCGTTAGCTACAAGAATTAACTCGAATTAACAACGATATTACGATACTGAGATTTGATTAATTTGAAAAACGTTCTCGTATCCTACCTTTCCCTTCATTTTTTTCGATTCACGCAAAACAAGCGTGTTGCGGGCGCTCTTTTTTATCTCATTATAAAAAGATTATTCAGAATAATAGCATGAATGAGACCACGACGGGACATTTGGAATATAGGGGAATCAAGCAAAATTTAAATTAAATTAAGTTCAACTACTTAAAAAAAAAAGAATCTAATGAACATTCTTGTCCTAAAATAAAAAGAGATGAACTAGTCGGAACTAGCTATGTACAACGCTACATTTTAAATTGACGTTGAATTTTGTCTCCATGAATTTGAAAGAATGTTAGGCCTACTTACATCTCAATAAAATATTAAATGAATTATCTTATTTGCAGTATTAAAACAGGTTTAAATCCAATAAAGTATTACATTTCTAAAAGCATTAAAAAGCAGAGTCATCCGCAAAAAAAAAGCTAAAAAAGCAAAGCATTTAAAAGATTTTAAAAAAAATCATTTTAATCAGTGGTTGTTTGGCAACAGCGTTTTCTCATGCTTGCTATTCTACTCATTACGTTTTTTAGATCCTGAAAGTGAAATTTGAGTTCATGCTGTTTGCTGGCGTTAGCTTATTGTAGTTGACTAGTTTTTTTCCCAGTTGTAAAAAAGTATAAAAAGATAAAAAATTGTACCGTCATCCCCCGAAAGATTGCAATACTTTAAATGGCTGATAGAAGAGGATATAGTCGGGATGGGTCTAGAGACTCTCGCCCGAGTAGTTCGTTTACTCAAAATTCTCACAGTCACAGAAGCTCATATGAGTCTAGCCACAACAGCAACAGGGGTAATAATGCAAGTAACTCTAGAGATCATTACCATCAGTCTAGTAGTCATACAAATAATGATCATAGCCATCGTAGTGAGAACTCAACCATCATTCGGGTTTCATACGATATTGTCAATTGTCTGTCAGCCAAAAGTAATGCCAAAGTTGGAGAAATTCAGGATAAATCTGGAGCCAAAATAAAGGTAGTTGTTTTAAAATATTTCTTAGTTAAAAAAAAAATATACATATAAATTTTTTTTTTTGGTGTACAGGTCCTTCATGAAGATGACAATTGGGTTGATGTTGGTGTTCAGTTATCTGGTGATCCAGAAAAAATTAGATTAGCTGAAAGATTGATCAAAGAACTGAGTATTCCGAATTCTGGCAACACTACACATGCCTCGACCACATTCCAACAAAGCAACCAAAGTGGTGGCAATTCTTTAGCTGAATGGGCATCAAAGGAAACTGACTCAGGGATGAAAAAACCCAAATGGGAAAATGAGAGACCAACAGATTCAGACAGATGGAAGCAATCATCTTCATTTGAGCCATCAAGACGTCAAAATAATTTTGAGTCAGAAAATAGGCAATCCCAGCCATCTGGTAATGCATTGATTGTTAAAGTGCCTTCTGCATTAGTTGGAAGAATCATTGGCCGTGGTGGATCCAAAATTAATGAATTGCAGGATCAAAGTGGGGCAAGAATCAAAGTATAAATTAAAATTTTCAAAAGATTTGATGAATGAAATATAATGTTATCATTATTCTTTCAGGTGCTCAAGGATGACGATAATGGAACAGAGGCTAGCATTCAAATTTCTGGCGATCCTGAAAAGCAAAAAGAAGCGGAACGTTTAATAAAAGAGCTTGTTGACGACACTAGCTTTCCAAGTTCCAGATATCCGAGTAACGCTGCTCAACCTGCCGTCGTAGCTGATGAAATGGATGCAGGAGTTGTGGATTGGGGTGCCGTCATCAGGGATTCAGTACGTTCAAATTTACATTGCTTGAGGGAAATCTCTATCATTTTCCACGATACAGAAAGAAGCCTCAAGACGTCGTTGGGCAAACAGTCCACAAATTTTGAAGAACTTCTACATAGAAGACCCTGAAGTGGCAGTGATGTCTCGTGAAGAGGTCGACAAATTTCGGTGAGAATTTCTTTAAAGCAATTTAATCTGCCAGTACAATCAAAAGTCTATTTTTTCAGGTTGACCCACAACAACATCACAATATCCCACTATAAAGCAGATGATGATCGGCCAATCCCCAATCCTGTGTTGACTTTCGCCCAAGCATTTGCACACTATCCCGAACTTTTAGAAGCAGTGCAAAACCAACAGTTTAAAGATCCTTCTCCTATTCAATCTCAGGCATGGCCCGTACTTCTCAAAGGTCACGATCTTATTGGTATTGCTCAAACGGGCACAGGAAAAACGTTGGCGTTCCTCCTTCCAGCTATGATTCACATCGAAGGACAGCCCATCACACGCGCTGAGCGTAGTGGACCAAGTGTTCTTATTATGGCACCTACGCGTGAGCTCGCTCAACAGATCGAACGAGAAGTAGCGAAATTTCCTTGGAAAGGGATCAAATGGTAATGTTGGTTTTTTGAACTATTCATTGAATGATATTTTATAAATTTTTTATTATTATTTTTTCCCTAACACAGCTTATGCGTTTATGGTGGCGGTGACAGACGTCAACAAATTGGTGCTGTTGCTAAAGGTGTTGAAATTGTTGTTGCAACTCCAGGCCGTCTCTACGATCTGATGCAAGCTGGTGCGCTCAAGACGAGCTCGGTGTCATATGTTGTATTAGATGAGGCTGATCGGATGCTTGATTTGGGATTTGAACCACAAATCAAGAAAATTCTCATTGATGTCCGACCTGACCGACAGATCATAATGACCAGGTAAAATTTTTCTCATTTCATCGGCATACACGTTTTTATCGTCAGTCATTGATCAATATATCTCTATATTCAGTGCAACGTGGCCTGAAGGTATTCGTCGGATCGCCAACGAGTACATGGATAATCCTCTCCAGGTGTGCGTTGGAACTTTGGATTTGGCTGCATGCCACTCCGTTACTCAGCACGTCGAAATATTGGACGAGGAGGAAAAGCGCCCACGGGTATAACTAACTGACTCAGATTATAGTTGATTATTCAATTAAGCTTTATTATTTTCTTTTGTGTATAGCTCATTGATTTCATTCGCGCTCTTGATCCGAATGACAAAGCCATCGTCTTCGTCGGTCGTAAATTAGTTGCTGACCAAGTGGCCAGTGAACTGAGTTTAATCGGAATCAGTTGCCAGTGCATTCATGGGGATCGTGAGCAAATCGATCGTGAGCAGGTACATATTAATATTTAACCTATTTCTACGTTAGTCCCTTTTTTATCATAAATTTTTTTTTCTTATTTAGGCGTTAGCTGACCTGCGAAGTGGTGACGTAAAATTGCTAATTGCCACAGATGTCGCTTCACGAGGCATTGATATCAAAGATATTACGTGAGCTCCGTTTTATTGTCAAGTTTTTAATGAATTCTTTTGTAATTTTTTATTTTTGTTTGAAGGCACATCCTCAACTATGATTTCCCTCGTCACGCGGAAGAATACGTCCATCGCATCGGCAGAACCGGTCGAGCTGGAAGAACTGGCATTGCAATTTCATTCATGACCAGGGAAGATTGGTCTAAGGCCAGTGATCTTATTGACATATTGAAGGAAGCTAATCAGGTATGTGGCGCGTGGTTTTTCTCTTACTTGAATGATAATTACGTATGAATCTGTGTTATTTTAGGAGATACCTCCCGAGCTGATTAAAATGTCAGAAAGGTTCGGTGCCTGGAAAGTGCGCAAAGACGAGGAACGCCAGAGGAATTTGGCCGACTGTGGTGGTGGTGGTGGATTTCGTGGTCGAGGAGGAGGTGGCGGTGGCCGCGGTGGTCGTCGTGGAGACCGAGACGACGGATTTGGATTCGGAGGTGGTGGAGGTTTCGGAGGTGGTGGAGGTTCCAGAGGTGGTGGAGGTTCCAGACGAGGCGGATTCGGTCGGGATTTCATGTGATTCATTGGAATATAAAACTATTCTCTTGTTAGCATTTTAAGTTTATTAAATGTTTGACACAGAAATTTCCAATTCAATATTATTGTTGCAACTCAGCCATTTGCTAAAGAAGCAGTGTCGTTACTCAAAGTCTCATCCAATTTTCTTTTTTGTTTTGCCCTTGAAGAAAGGGTTTGACGTGGTTTTGAGGAATTATTTTTCTGCATTGGAGTTCTCCTTGTTGATTTTTTTTGTTCAGTCACTGGTTGACTTGCTGCTCCAGTATTCAATATCATGTCTTCTAATCAAGAGAAATACACAGGTTTAAATTTTCCACATCTTTTGTACAGTATTTTTGTTCCCTTACCTCCAATGAAATTGTTTCCTTGAGTTGCTGTATATTTTTTCCACAAAAACTTTCTCTCTTCTTGAGCCACAAGAATTTGGTGTTGCATTTCTGAAGCCCTATCACATAGAGCAGCATTTTCCTGGTTGAATCGCGAAATGATTAGAAATTCAAGGAAAACAATTGACGGACATTACCAGGACAATTTCTTTGATGCAGCGTTTAAGAAGTTTATATTTCAGTTTGTAGTTCGCTTTCGGAGGATCATTAGCAGCGCCGATAGAGTTTGACATCTTCTCTCTAGCACCAGACGGGTAAGTCTTTTAACTACAAGAAACACGTGAAATACGTTCAGAAAAAACTTTAATTATAGAAATCTAGATGCAAATGTAAAGTTAAAATTTCAGATTACTGCTCAAAAAGGCAAAAACAGTATTGAAATTCGAAGTCAAATAAACATTGCTAGCAGACGATTTTTAAAAACGCTTGAAAGACGCCATCTTTCGGACATGTTTAACACCTTAACGAAAACATTGAAATTTCATAGATGGCGTTCGCATTGGCAGCTGTCAAAGTTCATTTAAATTTACTAACAAAACATAATGGCTTGTGAACTAAACAAACACCTAAAATGTAACAAAACTAGAGTTTGACTTATGGTTTTTCTTCTTAACTACCTTCCAGAAATGCGTGTGAACTTCAAACGAAAATTTTTCAAAATTACTCGCTTGGTTTTCCATAAAAAATGCTTCTTTGTGGTCTTAATTGTCTGCAGTCTTTCGATGATTTCTCTGTTCTACCTCTTACAATGGAATATAATATGCTTGAATATCGATATTGAAAATCGTTTAAACATTCTGGTAATCAAAAAATTAATGCACTAATTAAAATTTATCCCATATAAATGAAGTCTATAAATTTTTTTGTTTAATCTAGTGCAATGAGTACAGTCAAGGAAAGGCCTTTGGCAGACTATGTGAGCCACTATGCAACAATGGAGAAATCTCTGCACTATCCTGTGAATCAATGCACAAAGGAAAATTTGCTGTTTTCACTGCCCTGTGGAATAACTCGCTTATTGTTATCAAATCACACAGAATAAAGTCAGAGTACATACCACTTCAATGGACAAATTCAAACTCCAGTGAAGTCTATCCCAACTACCAGGAGCTTGTTGAGATGGTAACACAGTCTATGCTGGTGAACTTTGGAATCCAGAAGGAAAACCTCATGGACCATCTTTATCCATTCCTTGGTGACTACAAACATGAAGTTAATAGAGAACTTATGATTAACTTATGGCAACTGTCACAGGACAATGAATATGTCACCCTTATGATCAATCAGCATTCCCATTTATTCCCTAAAATCCTATCTAGTTGCGGTACTTTTTATGCCGTTGAATACGCCAAACCGATCTCTAGATTAAATATTTATTCCGACCGCCCAGAGGATTTTTATGCCAGGATTCACCAGGCAAAATTGATGCTTGAGCTACTTGATGACCTTCACACAACATTTCCTGATCCTGTTCATGTCTGTGACGTCAAATTGGAGCACTTTGGTCTTTTAAACGGTCGGCAGGTGCTATTGGATGCTGATACTGTTTTCCCAAAGACCGTAGTCGACCGATCCGTTGGAGATGGTCGTGAATGCCGTAAACATTCCGATTGCGATCTCTTTGATTGTCGCTCCCTATGCAACAAAGTGCTCCATGTTTGCGATACGCCGACTGTCAATAATAACTTGCAGATAGTGTGCCAGAAAGTCTTTTTAGATTCTGGCTTGCTCATCTCCCGACATCTTCCGTCAGATATGAATCGGCTATTAAAAGAATGCGCTAATCCCTACCTTTCCCAGGGAAGACAGGCTGCTTCCGTCCAATTCCATTACGAACTGGCAAATTTTTTCAACGAGTTCCTTAGAATGGTGGCACATCCGGAAAATACGGTTGTGTAGATCCATAATTTCAGTCATTTTTTTCCGTTCTCGTACTGTTTTGTGATCGTTAATATAATGTTAATTTACTTAGTCTTATTTAAATCAACGAATAGTGCAATACACTTCATTCATCACCGTCATTTACACTTTTTCAACTTGTAAATATATTTGACAACGGTGCTCAGGTTGCAGACATTGGTTGGTGGACGATGTTTGTTTTTTTTAAATGTTGAGAAATGTCAAAATTTAGCTCAGACGAAAGGAAACGTAAACTAGCTCTTGCTCTAGCTATTTTAGAATCATCAGAATCATCTGATTCTTCAGATGAAGAGATGTTGAAGATGCTCTTAAAGGAAAAAGTGCTGCGCCCGAAACACAAAAAACGACGAAGTTTGATACACTCCTACGCTGAAGATGACGTAATTAAGACATTCGACACGTAATAGGGAGAGGATGATTTTACCCTAAATTCACTAATATTTCTTTATCTCAGTTTCGTAGAGAATTTCGTATGAGACGAGAAACATGTTCTCAGATTATATCAGACTTTGAGAAATCACAGTATTATCCCAAAAATGATTCACATGGTGGAACTCCAAAGTCATCAGCAGAAAACCATGTACTATCTTTTTTAAAGTAAAACCTTGATTACTTGTATAATATACCTCTATTAATAAATGACTTTTTTTTAGATTTGCAGGAAATAAAACTTGTATAAGAGATGTTGCAGCAAAATTTTCCATTGGAGAATCAACTTTTCACAGGCAGTGTGCACGTGTGATGGACTACCTTAATGACATTGCTCCAACCATCATAAAATTTCCTGATAGTAAAGAGAAAAAGGCAGCAATAGCACAACAGTTTGAACAAGTATATATTTACATTTTGTGTTTAAATTGGTGATCATTTCTATTCATGACTACACATAAAAATTAATCTTTCATTTTTAGATTGCTGGATTCCCTGGAATATTGGGTTGTATTCATAGCACTTACATTCCCATTAGAGCTCCAGCCAACAAAAATAAGTTCATTTACCTCAACCATCAACAGCAAATTTCTATTACTCTACAAGGTATTTCCGACCCTAATGGAGCATTTCTCGATGTTTTCACCGGTCCACCAAGCAAAATTCACGATGCGCGTGTCTACAAGTTGTCATTCGTCTACAAAAGGCTTCCCGACCTTTGTTCTGGTGATCTCCATTTAGTTGGAGGCGAAGCCTTTCCATTATCAAATCATTTGCTGACACCATACCGAAAACAGAATGGCCAGTCAGTTATCAACTATAATAATAGTTTGCATTTATCTCGACAACCGGTTGAAAAAGCAATACGTCTTCTAAAGCAACGATTCAGACAACTGAGCCGCCTCGATTTTCATCAAGTTGATACTACCGCAAAATTTATGATCTCATGTTGCGTCTTGCACAATCTTTGCACTTCCGCTGATGACACTTTGATTGATGATGGCGATCTCCAGACGGAACCATTTGAAAGTGAAACGGCAAATCATATCAACGCTCATCTACATTCCGAATTCTCCGAGCCCATTGAGCAAAGTCCAGAAGAATTGCAATCTCAGCAAATGGGTGAGTTAAAGCGTAATCGGATTTCAACGGACTTGTGGACAAAGCTGAATTTGTAACCATCCTAACTGAAATATAAATTTTAAAAATCACTCAATAATTGTACTTTTCTGTCCTCATAATTTAAAGTCTCTTATTTCTCTGAAAGCAAGTCAAGACCGCCTTGGTAGAAAATGTTTTCTCTGCTGTCATTAATGTACAATAATAAGCTTCTTAATTAAAATTGATGGAATAGAAGGGGAGGGGCATAAAATATTTGTGTGCGCAGTTCTAGTCCCTTCCTCTGGTGTTTTATTCCGGTTTTCTCTGTGTTTTTTGTTTCTTTCTTCTTAGCTTTTTGCTTTACTGTATTCTATCAGCTTCCCACTTCTCTCTCTTTTTCGTCCGGGTTATCTACAAACATCTGTCCAGTACAGACGTGACTTGGTTTTTGACGAGCTTTATTTTTATTTACAAATAGCCTAAAAGGCTAAAACGAGCATTTTTTTTTACATGGATAGAAAATAGTCAGGGAAAGTTTGTTACTGAACGGGTTTCGTTACTTTCGTGTCATACGATATATGCGCTACCCGATAGTCGTAAAATCGTGTAGAGAAAAGGCGTTGGTTTCATTAAATCAGCTGCGATAGCCTCTGACCAGCTGGGACTTCTTTTAGTGCATACTTTTTTTTTGTAATTTGAGTTGAAACTGTTTGTAGACTTTAAACGAGACATAATCTAATAGATTCATTCATTAGACATTAGTAGATGGTGCAACAAAGCGTGAAAACCAGGTTAAGTCGTTAAGTTAAGTCATTGTTTTCATTAAACCTGCTTTTAAGTTCGGAGAGTTTGGACATTTTTGGCTTTTTTCTAAAACCGGTTAAAACGCACAAAAGGAATAATATATAGCAACGTGGCAATGCACAAGATTATGTTTTTTCGTTGACTTTAAAAATTGTTAGCAGACGAATTCTGAGAAGGCTTTTGTGACGCGTAGGACACGGGCCACGGGGCAGCGTTTTCATTTCTATTTTTATGAGGATCTTACAAGTTGTGGTCTTCGTCTCTCCGCCATAACAAAACAAAGTTTTTCTTCAATAAGGAAGCACACAAAGGAAAGCAATGACAACTTTGACAAGGAAGAATTCAAATTCCTCATTTTGAAAAAATAGCTAAAATTGTTGACTACATCAAAACTCAAAAGGTGTGTGAGACTTTATCTTACTCTGAGTAGTTCAGTTTCTGTTGTTTTGTTCACAGAAGCTTTTTTATGTCACATCAAAAGGTTTGAGTTTAATTAATTTTTGTATTTTTCAGTATTCTGTGTAACTGCAATGAAGTGTTGCTGCATTCCTTCCTGTCCAAAGCCAACTAGTTCGGCTTGTCATGACATTCCATCTGATGTTCAAAGAAGAGAACAGTGGCTGACTAGCATCAATAGTGATCACCTTGTTCTCACAATAACTGATCAAGATATTCTTTCCATTTGCTCTCTTCATTTTAAACAGAGTGATTACATATATCTTTTCTGTGATGATCAATCTAAAAGAAAAATAAGGGAAGATGCTGTGCCATCTGTCTTTCCATGGACTGGTGATTGGGACAGCAATTACACTGCAGAGATGGAGGTTGCTGAACTGTACGGGGAATGTTCACAACAAGCTGATTGTCCAGAAACAATTGCAACCACAGGCCTACCAGAAGGGGAGGCAGTTCAGTTGGGAAATGTTGAGTCACTTGGTATTACTACTCCTCGAATTTCCACTGACGATGATGCTTGCAAGGAAAATCCATCTGCCCCCAGTGACTTGAATAACAGGTATTCCCGTTCCTTTTTCATGTTTTCTCTTACAACATATTTAATCTATTTCTTTATAGTGAGACTGATACAGGAAGGCTGAAAAACTTGCGTGCGACCTCTATACCAACAGCTTCATTCAGCCACGTCATGCAGCTTTCGGCATCCACATCCAATACTACTTCACGTGTCGAGTCATCGGACGACGAGGATATCAAGATTTTCAACATCCTGCCCGAAAAATTTCAGTATAGCTGTACAGAATGTGAGTTCAAAAGCCCAAACATAATTTCTCTCAAGGATCACAGAATGAAACGTCATCCCTATGAAAGTCGATCTGAACCCACAAGCGCGAACAAAACAGTTAATTCTTTCCTTGGGCTCAGTATGTGCGAAACTCCTACTCGAAAAAGTCGTGGCTCGCCTATTTCATCATCTTCATCTGGATCTCAATATCTAGACAAATCTGGAAGACGACGTACTATTTATTCTTGTACGCAATGTTCGTATACGAGCAAAGACAATTATGAAGCTCTGAAAGTTCACATAAAGAAAAAGCACTCGCCAAGTGCCTCCAATACCGCTGATCGCTCTAAAAGTAATCGCCTGTCACCTTCGTCAGCATCGTCCTCAACTTTGGATTGTCCTCATCCTCCGAAGAGGGCTGTTCGAAAATGGTATCATTGCTCAGAGTGCGCATTTCGAACGCCTAATGCGAAGAAATTAAAAGCGCACCTGAGAGAAAACCATCCCAATACGCCGAATTCGTTAGACAGTGAAGCCACGAAGCCGACCACTTCAAAACAAAGCGAAACGAAGACAGATGAAGTACGCTTGGATATTGACCGTTCTGATTTGAAAAGAGTAAAGCGAAACGGGATAAATTATTATATGTGTCCTGGAGGAAATTGCTCCGTTCGAGCGAAGGACCCGGCTTATGTTCTACGTCATTATCAGAAGAATCATTTCACACTGAAGTCGGAGAAACGAACCAATTCTGTCACGCCAAAAGAAGAAATGGTCGAATTATCGCCGATTGCCAGTCCTCGATTAAAGACGAAAAGTACAGATGAAACCATCAACAGCGAGGAACGTGATCGATTCTTTTGCAAATTGTGCAAATTTTCCACTCTGAAGAAACCGAATCTTAAACAACACGAAACGAGGCATGGAAATAATGCTGCATATAAATGTAAAATGTGCTCGTACTCGGTCGCCGGCAGCCGTCAGCTCGCCTTCCACATAACCAACCATCATCAAGAAGGCTTCCCTTGTAGCTTATGTGATTTCAGAGCCGAATCCTGGAATTCAAAAAAGAGACATGAGGCAACTGTTCATAAATTATCTACAACTGTCAAGACTCGGACTAGTGCTTCAGAGGAGCCATCCGACTTGGATCATGATTTAGAATATGCGTGTTCTCATTGTTCTTATAAAACCCCTTCTCGAGAACGTTTTCTTGCTCATGAGGTATTTCACTCACTTTTAAGCCTATGCAAAATACTTGATACTAATGATCTCTATTTGTAGAAAACACACTTGCCTGACGTCGAAGAATCATCGACCGAGGAGTTATCAGTTGAGAGTGACCGCAAGGTAACGAGGGCACTAACCTCGATTAAAAAGGTTGAATTCATTGCTCTGCGTTATGATTGAAATTTGATTGCAAATAATATTTGATATGTTTCCCCCTAGTTGAAAAGAAAACGTGACGAACCGGAAGAATCCATTAGCAGCGGTGGGACAGTCAAACTGATCGAACGACTCGTCTATCAATGTCCTCTTTGCAGTTATTGGGCGCGAACCGTGACAAATTTTCACCAACACTTTATAGCACACGAGAAAACTCCAGCGTTCAAATGTTCCGAATGCGATTATAGCGATCGTTACCGCAGAAATGTGACGAGACACATAACGAATAGTCCCAAGGCAACGCACAAATCCGCTTGCTGGGTTTTGATTAAATCTGTTCCAGAAAATCAATATCCCGAGTACCTCAAGACAGCCAATGTACCTGAATGTAGTTATTCGGGAAAATCTCTGACTCCCACTAACGGAATTTCAAATGGTAAAACGTTCGAAACAAAATCTTCAGATTCCAGCGAAAATCGATCAAGGACTGCAAGCGAATCATTCCCTGAAGGCAGTTCAGATGACGAATCTCATGAATGGATTCCATCATCGCCATCTATCATGAAAGACATCGACTCCTCTTCCCCGAGTTGTGTGGCTACTCCAGATGAGTCATCGGAATATGAAGAAAAGCGAACTTCACTTTGTTCGCCGACGTCCAAGTCAAAACTTTCTTCCGAGAGTAGTGCGTCGTCTGATGCATTCAATAGTAAAATATTTTACATTTCTATTTGTTTATTTTTCTCTCGTTTTTAAATAATCGTTGTGATCCATATTAGGTAGAATAGTTCTCAGAAGTTCTTCGAAAAAGAATAATAGTCCTCGTCGAAAGAGATTACGAATCGACTCGAATGAGTCTGGCGAAGCCAGCAATGAACCACTGCCCCGGAATAAAATGAAAGCTCTTCCTGCTCCTCCTTTGAAAAGTAAATATAGTTGGTCAAAATGTATTAGAGATGTCATAATTAATTTTTCATTTTGACAGACACAGAACGCAAAAATGGCATACTAAGCATCGTTGATCAGAAGTTAGAAATCAAGATGAAGTTGAAGATTCCATCTAGCTTTCCCAAGGGTCCGTTTCCTGCATTAGAAGAGGCTTTGGCGAAACGTCAAAAGGATGAACGGAAGATTTCAGAAATGCGACAGAAAATCAATAGGATGCGGGCAAAACAGGAGAAAACGAAAGAAAGGGATGAACTCAGTCAGTCGGACTTATTGAAACTGAAGGAAAGAAAGGGTGTTGTTATCAAGCTAATAACGAAACTTAACGGTAAAAAAATTGAAGCCGAGCTACAAGTTCGAACTCAACAATGCCGAGAGCTCAAATTAAGCCTTGACATGTATGATCCTGAGCAGCAAGAAACGGGTAAAAACACAGAGGAAATGGCTGAAATTAAGAAACTTGTCTCTGAATTAGAAGATAAACTTGCGTTGATCAGCAAAGAAATTGCGAATCTGCAAGAAGAAAATGAAGACCTCGACCGCCAAATCAAAGATACTGAAGAATCTCATGCTGGAGCCGCTCAACTCTTTGAAATTCTACAAAGTGAACTGTCCGAAAAGGAATCAGAATTGACTTCTTTTGAACAAGAACTGACAGAGTCGGATGCTCGAATTGCGGAATTGGTGAACAAGGAACGAAAGGAAATCACAGCTCTCACTGAAATTTGCGAAGATGAATTGAAAAAGGCTTACATGAGAGGTTTATCAGAAATTCGCGATAGAGAGCAAGAGTTGCTCAATGCTTTGGAACAATTTGTCAAGGAAAAAAATAATGATTCTCTGAATATTGATGAAAGCGTTTGATATTGATACACAAAACTTGTGATTAAGAATTTCTGGGTGATTCTGAAAATTTCTGAGATAAACTCCATTTGCGTTTCTTACTGATCATTCAAATTGATTCTTCTCCAAGTTTTCAGTTATATGTGTAAGTGATGTCGGTATTTAGATATTGCGCTTCGATTATTGCTATCTTTACTTTCTGACAAGGAAACGTTTAATATGTTGTCTTGTTATTATTTCGAACTGAGCGACTGTGTGGTGTTAACAAGACAGCAATTTCCAAGGGTTTTATTTGCCTCGAATGCAATAAACTGAATCAAATTCCTTTCTTCCTTTCCTTGCATATTTTTTTTTTTTTTTTTTTTTCACAAAGTTTTACTTGTACCACTTCTGCGCCGTCTTCATAGTTAAGTCATCCGGATGGGCTTACGTCAAACTAATTGCAAAAGGCAATCTTTCTGGGAAATATTTATGTAAGTACTTGATTAATGATATTTAAAATTGATTTTTTGGAAAACTCATAATAAAACGCGTAAAACGAAAAATCCATCAAACTCTGCTCTGACCTCTAAGACTACTAAATGGAATTTGACCCAAAAGTCAAAACTATGCCAACTATGCCCTCATTGGGGGGACCGCTTGGGGGGGCCCAGAATGTTCGAGTCGAGGATCATGTTTCCTCAAAACTGGCATCTTTATTTTACTTTCCCGCCCACAGCCGTAATGTTGTTGTTGTAGCAGTCGAAAACTCGGTAATTTAAGAAACAGGCAAACAGCATTTGAACTCAATCTCGTGGGAAACAGAGCGTATTCACGGCGCGACAAAGAACAAACGTTTGGGTGCAGCTGCAGTGAAGAGTAAAAGAGTGAAAACTCGCCTTAATTTCCTCACACCTCTTTGGTTCGTTCAACCTTATAAGTGGAATCCCTTCAACATGTTCTCTTGGAAAGTGCCAGAAATTGATTATCAAATTAGGTAATAATTTATAAATTAATAATGAAAGTTAGATATAGAACTAACAGATCTGTCTTTTAGAAAAGATGCAATTTTTAAACTTTTTCTGAAATGACACTACATTTTTTCTTCTTTCTCACATAGATGTATTTATTCTTTTTTACAAAAACTAATTGCATTAAATTTGAGAAATTGTTTAGGAAATACTTAAGTTTCTTTGAAACTATTTACTGTTGTTTCAATTGTAGCCAAAATGTCATGCACAGTAGGTCTGTGTGCTTGAGTTAAAATGAAATAGCTTACACGAAGCATTCACTCACAGTTATTAAATTAGTGTGACAATGGATTAAATTCTGTACTCATTTAATTTTATGATTTCCTACAGATGTTTTGTTGCATTTCTTCTAAATATTCAAAAAATCTAATTGACAACTTGAAATATAGCTTACATCATGTCTGGTGCTGAACATCTAGAACTGTCAAATAATAAGGAAACAACTAAAGAAAAAACTAATCGGAATTTGTTGGCAGCGAGGCGACGCCAGCAAAGAATGAGGAATTTGAATATGACCTACACGAAAACTCGTAAAAGAAGGGTGAGTTTTTTGAAGCGTCACATTGTTTGTTATTTTTAATTTAAATTGTATTTTAATTAAATGTGTAGAAGCTATCTATGAACCCTGGGAGGAATAATGCAGTGGCCAACGCATTACCGAAAGCGGAATCATCATCTCTGTCAGTAGAATCGGTGATGGTCTATCGATGTCCATATTGTACTTTCTGGCATAGAACACTGGATGGGTTTCACGCTCACATATCGAAGAAACACGCAAATAACACTCGATTGTATCAGTGTACGTACTGTCACTTAACATCGGATTCTCGCGACGAAATTTTTGGTCACATCAACCAACTCGAGGAGGCAGACAGTGTGCACAAAAGAGCCACTTGTCTCATCCTTTCAAAAAATCTTATCGAACGATACGCTGCTTATCTCAAAACAACAGAGGTGCCCTCATCTGCTAATTATGGGAAACTTCCCAAAAATTCTGATGAAGTCAACCAAACGGATAAAAACAAGAATGTTGTTACACAGCCGAACATTACGAAACTCTCTCAAGAAGAAACCAATTCTTCATCCATCCAAGATGAAGATGATATTTTATTTTTTCCGGATAGTCCTATCTCGGCCTTTCCCGATACCTTGATTTCAACCCCCTTCTCTGACGGTAGCGTAATGAATTCGTCTAAAGCTCAATCTTTTATTAGTAAAAAGTTACTTAAATGGAATTCGTCTGTTAGTTTTAACTAATATTTGTTTGTTTTCTTCTTATTATATTTTCGGCTTTAGTTCGTTTGGAGAAAGAAGACCCTCTGGAATCGAATTCAAAGAAAAAACAGAAATACGAACACATGAACAATAATGTATTAATCTCGAGCAAACAAAGAGAAACTGAGAATCATTTGAATACCCTTTTTGGGATTCAACCTATGGAAATTGAATCTAAAGTAAATCTACTTCGACCTATGAGTAGAAATAAAAGAAAACTATCAGATCAACACCCGCAAAGCGGAAATAGCTCATCGGCGAACTTTTACATGGGCGACAGTGGAACTGATGATTCAGATGCATGCATACCAACTTCGTCCTCTGAATATTCTGACTGGTTAACCGACCGAGGAACTGCTTTGGAGCCTCCCAAAAATATAAAAAGAAAGGTGTCAAAGCCTAGATCAGGTGGTTGGATGGGGGCAACCCAGAAGAAATTTCGTCCTGCGCCGTGTTCAGTTGTTCCACGCCGACTGCCTTTCTATCCCCAGATGGGTGACGAAGTTGTTTACTTCAGACAAGGTGAGATTTTGTTTTGCGTGTGGTTTTATCAGATTGCGGTATAACTTAATTTTCGTTTTAGGCCACGAGCTTTATTTGGATGCTGTCAAACAAAAGAAACTCTACAAAATAAATCAAAGTTCGCTTCCTTGGCACAACAAACTCATTCGTGAACAAGAATTGGTTAAAATCATTTCTATAAATTATGAAATTAAAACTCCAATAAGGCTTTATTGCTTGAAGGTGATAGTATTTAATTCTATTGGTTTAAAAATGTCTATGTAATTTACTCTTTTTTTATTGACAGCTCGGACTGATGGATCCGACCACCAAATTGTTAACTGGTGAAACGTTCAGCCTGAAATATCATGATGTTGAAGGAGTGTTGGATTTCCTTGTACTTCAGCAGGATTTCGATTTGGCTATTCTACGCACCTGGCAGCCAGGTGACTGCTTCCGAAGTATCATAAATGACGGTTATGGAGAGCAAATGTGGTGGGAAGGTCACATAGAGGCATGTGAACCACTCAGCGATCAGTACCCAAATTCTCAATTTCTCTGTTATCGAGTCAGGTTCGTCCCCAATTAATTTTAAGTAAATTATTGGTTATTATTTCGCTGTTTGTACAGATGGAGCAATAATGAAATTGATCGTGCTAGTCCATGGGATTTGGAAAGAGTTGATTTAGAAAGAATGCCTCCTAGGCCTTGGGCAAAGGTTCCTGCGCTTCCGACTGAGATTGCGAGCTTATTGTACAAACCGCATGCCGAAGATTGGCCTCCAGTGGGTGATCGGGACTCGGAATGTGACCGAATTTCTTCTGGTTTCAGCAAAGTCATGGATATGTACGTGGCAAAACATTTTGCGACCCCCGTTAACCTCGACCTGTACCCGACTTACGCTTCCATGGTGAAATATCCCATGGATCTCTCGACTATTAAAGCAAGATTGGAAAACCGCTTCTACCGACGTGTGACATCCGTCCAGTACGATGTGCGTCGCATCCACATTAACGCATACAAATTCAATCTCCCCACATCAGATATAGTTCGAAACGCTTCCATCATTTCGGACTTGTGTTTAGAGATTATTGGCAATCGTGATTCTGATGACGTCAAAGCAATGTGCCGTGAAATTAAAGAAAAATACAGAATTCTGGATGAAGAGGAGGAAAAGGCTGCGGAACGCAGCAAGAAAGCAGAACCAAGTAAATCGTTAGAAAACATCAATAAGGTAACATCTAACCACCTGTTTGAATAACGGACGCTCGTAATAATTATTGTACCATTACAGAATCGGATTGCTACTCCAGCCTTAACTTTCGCTACAAATTGGAGGCAGCAATGCGATGATTTAATTAAAATGTTGAATCGGTTAGAAGGTGCTGCATGGTGCCGAGCGCTTCTCAGAATTCCGGAAGTACCAACTAGTTCCCAAGTCGTCGATCTTCAAATGGATTTTCAAACAGTGCGCGAAAAGCTTCGACTGAACAACTATTTGACACCGATGGGTTTCGCGAAAGACGTCCGTTTTATCTTGGACACTTCCAGGGATTCCTACAGCGATAAGGAATCACCCAATTTGGCTAAGATTGTGCGATTGTCAGATGTATTTGAAGAACACTATAGCAAGATTCTTTCTTCTTTGAAACCATCGAAAAACACAGCTAGTAAATAGTCTCATTGTTAATTTATCAACTTCTTGCTCATGTCGCTTTTCTTACGCAGGGAAATCCATGAATTCCAGTTCCAAAGACGATATGTCGAGGAAGGGAAAATCTCTAGCTCCGACTAGCTCAGCAAATGAATTTTCTAAAGGTCTCGAAAATTCCAAAGTTATACCAAGCAAGAGGGAAGACCAGGTATTTATTTTTTGTTATTTGTTTGCGTTGTTTTCATGTCAGTTATAATTTTTTTATTTTGTTAGATTGCTAGTAAGCCAAGTTCCTCATTTGTACCTGGACATGAACAACTTTGTGTCCATATTCCCGCCCTGGATAATATCGTCAATCTCAATGTGGAAATTCCCGACACTATTACTACCGACTCGTTTGCCATAAGTATTCTACACGATAAAGGATTCCTACAGAATACGACACCGTTACTGAATGAAAAGGAGCAATTGAATGTCGACATTGAAAATGGATTCCGTAACTTGAAGTTGATTGATGCTGAACTGAAGAAAGACATGCAGTTATTGTCGGAACAGCAGCACAAAATTGACGCACTTTATGGCAAATTATTTCAACGCCGTGAAGCAACAGACAACCCTGACGGCGAATCATCATCCCCAATACTTCAATTGACGTCCTTAACAGATCTTGGAGAAAAGATTCGTGGTCAGTTGTTGGTTTGTAAAAAAGAAAGATTAACTCAAGAGCTGAGATGGAGAGAACAGCAAGCAACTTTATTGAAACTGGAACTCCAACTCAATTCTCTTGACCCCAATGAAAACGCGCTAGAATTCAAAACTGTGGGAGAAATCCTAGTCGAGACAAGAAATCAAGAAAAGCAATCGGAAAACAGATTGAATTCGATTAAAGCTGAAATCGCATCGTTAGAACGGGAGCAACAAAATTTGAATTGCAAAATCTCTGATGTAAATGCCATGCATGACAAATTGGCTGGAATGAAAGCTATCAAGGCATCAATGGAAACTCAGATATTAATGAAGAAATCAAAGAAAAATGATATTATTAGCGATCTTAACAAATGGATAAGCGCATGGAAGGAGATGGAGATGAAAATAATCGATGTCCTTTATCAAGAAGCTGTTGGAGACATAGAAAAGATGGCGAATGAAAGATTCAATAAATTAGAGCAGGTTGTCAAGTGTGCGCTGAAACCAAACGGCGCAACATCGACGCAGCTGCCAAGTTAACTCGATGAAACATTTTTAAACTATTCAAAGCACCATACAATTGTGATCCTACATCGAGATTAATATTCCTTTCAAATTGACTGAATGAAACTGCTTGCCTTTAAACTGAAATGTTCTTGTCACTCAACAGTATTTTATTTAGATTCTTTTTGACGCTTATCTTTCATTTTCTAATGTCTAAAAATGATATGAATTGTTTTTTGGTTAACAAAGTCTTTCTTTGGAAAACATGATCCCATGTATTGATACATTAAGATACACAGCTAATACATTTAAGTTTAAAAAAAGTAGTAGAAATTTTGCACTAACAGATACTAGGTTATAACAAAAAAGTAGAAAAAAAGACGTGCTATAAACTACTTATTGTAAATGTAACCCTTCCCTGCAGAAGAAAAATCAAAGTGATTTTTCTTTTTCTTAGAGATCAAGGTCGAAAATTAAATCATTAGTAGAAGATTCACTATTGGCGCGGCGACGATTCGTTTTGCCGTGATTCTTCTTCTTGTTCTTTTTTGTAGCAAAGTTTGGACCATGCTGTTGGACCATGCCTGGATCCGAATCTTCGACATCGATGCCACTGTCGCATAAAGTGGCGGATTCCATCGCATCTGAAAGCTCGACATCACATGGAATTGCGTGGTCGGATTCAGCGCTTGAGCTCATTGGCGGGTTATCAACATTACTGTTGTGTTTCTTGGCTTTGTTGCGCGACTTGCGTTGATTTTTCTTGCGCTGGCCAAGAATACTCGAATTTGATCTAAAAATATGTACAAGACGGTAGACTTCTAGCTCCCATTTCAAAAAATCAACTGTAATAATATACCTGAAAAGTTGCTTGTGCACCACATTGCTGAACCTAACAGTTTTCTTCACTTTCTGACTCTCACCTTCTCCATCATCATCCACCTCCTCCTCTTCACACCAATCATCAAGGGCTGAATTTGATTCACCATTATTTGAAAAACTGTTACTGCAGGTTTTCAAAAAGAGTGATTAACAAGTGTTGTCAGATAATCATTCAAATTTAACACAAGAAATAAATACCTGTAGTTTTCTGCACATGATTCAGAGAGGCTTCTTAGCCTATTGTTCTGATACTTCAAAATACTTTTGTAAGAGAAGTAACATGATCCAGCCTATTCAAAAAGATGAAAATCAATATTTACAATACATGATAATGGCCACACTCACTACACAATATTTAAAAATAAAATTACCTCTTCATCAGTAGAATCTGAGATGCTTCTAACTTTTAATTTGATTTTCTTTTTAATGCCACTGCTTTGCTGAAAGGAATTTTTTTCTTCACAGCTATCAAGGCTGTCTTCTGAGCTATGTAATGAGTCTTTGCAATAGTCCTGGCCAGAGTCTGAAATAAGCTGGGAGGTCGTTGGGATTATTTCGCCACTACCGAATTTGGGATGAGGAATTCCATTTTTAATCAATGTGCTCATTGGGTTTGTAGTAAGTTCTGGAAAAACAATTAAGGAAAAAATTAAGAAAAAAAAATTTTTGAATTTTTGAAAAAAAAAAAAAAATATTTCTGTGACACAACTACAATTAAGTTACTGCCAACAATATCATTTATGAAAAGGAAAATAAATTCGAATTCTTTATCACGAGCGGGTACAAATGGCGTGTGATAACAAGTCTGACGTGTCGTTAGGCCGGTTGAAAGAAACGACGCACATTTCATTCAAATGGTTAACATGTTTTTAAAAACTGAATTTAACTTTTGAAACGTCTAATGAAATCTCCAATGCTTCCCAAAAAGAATAAACACACGAAACAGCCAAAAATCTATTTAAATACAGCAGATTTTAAATTAAACTTGAGAGAGCTAACGTACCAGTTCACAAAGGTTTCCCAGGCGTTGGTTTGATAAAGTATCGTCCGCATTGATCGTAAAACAGGCTAACGTAACTACGCAAGATTCTCTCGCCGTGGGGTTCGGTGTTACCAACCAAACCACTAGACAAATTAAAAAGTACACAATGACACTATAATTAGAAGAAAAATTATATTTTTGTGATGTTCATGCATACATTTTGAATTAAGGAAACGAAAAATAATAAATTTGCTGAAATTCCAATATTATGTTTTGCAGTTTGGTCAAAGATCTAAAAGATGGCTCTGTGTGCAGTCGTCTGCTCTTTGTTGCCATGCTTATTCACTGTACGTAAATCAAAACAACACGAATTCAAGTTTGAAATTTCTGAAGCACTCTTTTCTTTTGTCGTTATTTACTGAGGTATTTGTTGGCAAAATACCATTGAAGAGAATAATAATTGTTTAACATAAAAGTTGTTTTTGATATTTCAAATCTATGTAGCCAAAACAATAATTTATTGACTTTTTTCAGTGGAAATCGGTGCCGAGCGGTATTAAATGACAATAACCTTGCTGGATTGTGTTTTCCCGATACGAAATCCGCAATCCCCTGCTGTGACCTACCACGATGGAGAATGTTCTATCACATTGCTGTATGGAGATTTATCAGATGATGTGCAGCAGATTTCCAAAGCGCTCCTTCCGATCTGCTATGAAAATTGTGTTGTTGTCTTTGCCATTCAACAACTTCATCACCTAATCCCTTCCTTGATATTAGGGTAAACATATCCAACAGCTAAAAAAGTGATAATTGTATTTATTTTACTTACTCGTTGTTAGGGTATTACAATCAAAGGCTTCCTTCATGTACCTAGATCCAGATTTCCCACTTTTAAAGCAAGAAGAAGTAGTGAAAAGAAGTAAAGCTTCAGTCATTATATCTGATTCTTCAAAGGCTTTTTCTGGGTGGAAGCTCACTACCAGAGTAAGAGTGTTTGGTGCAAATGAGCTGCATATATTCCAGGAGTGCCTACCTTCAAGTTTAGTAAATTTCCCCTTACCTGAGGAGTGGAATATTGCTTACTTGATTCATACATCAGGTAGCACAGGAACACCAAAAGTAGTTCGCGTTCCTCACACTTGTTTACTACCCAACATCCTTGACCTTAGGTAATTTTGTTTTAAATACTCATCACCAGAACAGAAAATATTTTCCGTGTTTTTTTTTAGAAAAATTTTCAATATTCATCAAACGGACGTTATTTTTATCGCTTCACCGTTCACATTTGATCCGAGCATTGTTGATCTATTCCTAACGTTTTCAACCGGCGCTAGAATGGTCCTTGTAAAACCTTCGATCAAAGCCATTCCATCAAAACTTGCCAAAATCATTCGCAAAGAAGGCGTGACTTTTCTTCAAGCTACACCATCTTTCTTTTTGCAATTTGGACCACAGCTGTCGAAAACCCATTTGCTGTATCCGTCCTCGCCTCTGCGAATCATTGTGCTTGGCGGAGAGGCATTTCCAGCACTCAAGACCCTTTCAGAATTTAGTTCGCCGGGCCATTCTACCGTCTTTTACAATATCTACGGCATAACGGAAGTTTCCTGCTGGGCCACTTTATCCAAGATAGAGTCGAATGAAATTCAAGTAGATTTGGGACATGCTTTGGGCGAAACGGATCTCCGCGTAATAAATGAAGACGAAGAAGAGATACACCGAGATCAAGGAGGCGAAGGTTATTTATGGCTGGGAGGACGGAGAATTTGCCTTTTAAACGACGAGACACCAGATTCAATTAAGAAGCCCGTCTTCCGACCAACGGGTGATCGCGTTGAGTTTCTCAACGGGAAACTGTATTACAGGGGACGGAAGGATGAAACAGTGAAGCGAATGGGAAAGCGGTTGAACCTTCACTCCGTTGAAATATTAGCTCTATCATCCGGTCTTGTCCAGCAATGTTGCGCGTTACTTGATTCTAACCGGCTGTTAGTTCTCGTTTGCAACGGAATTTCCGTCGTCGATCACTTGCTGCAATTTTTCCAGGAGAACGCTGCGGCCGTCGAACAACCAGATGTCATTCGAATTCTTGATTCAATTCCCATGTCGAAGCATGGTAAAATAGATCGCAAGAAATTACTCCAAATCATTCAAACTACACCAAAACATGACGGAAAATTGAACTGGGAGACCATTCTTGCTAATGAATGGAGGAATGCTACTGGCCAAACTGCCACCGATGAGTCCAACTTCATCTTAAGCGGAGGAAATTCGCTGTCTGCGCTCAGACTAGTCAACCAAATTCAAGAGGAAACGTCTCGATCACTTCCGCTGCTCACCGACATTCTACTTAATCAAAACTGGAAAGAAACAGTTGATTATATTCGGAAGGAGTCGTTAAATGGCCCCATTAGCTCACTTCAAAATCAATCTAAAGTTGAAATATTTCAACGAAGTCAACCATCGTCTAAAGTCACGGACGTGATATCAAAAGTATCGACACTTGAGCTGAAACAAATTTGGAAATTCAACTTAAAGAAATGTATTGACGCTTCTCCTCTTGTCATTCGAAGGTAAATAATAAATTGCCCAAATTATTTGTTAAGACTAATAAAGTATTCTCTTTTAAAATAGGACTGAGGGTGATGCAGTATTTATCGGTTCTCACTCGCATCGTTTCTCCGCCGTTAAACTGGATAGTGGACAGGAGATTTGGACAACTGAACTACCTGAGCGGATCGAATCTTCTGCTAGCTGTGACATGAATGGTGTGAACATTTTTGTCGGTTGCTACGATGGCAACCTCTACTGCCTGGACGCATTGACTGGACGAATTTGTTGGCATTATTCCACCGGCGATGCTATTAAATCTAGTCCAGTCTGCACTGGCCCAAGTGTTATATTCGGCTCCCATGACCGGACTCTTTATTCTTTATCCGTTGCCCGTGGAGAGCTGTTGTGGAGGAAAACCATTTCTGAAGGCAGTTTGTTTGCCTCCGTGGCTTGGGATGGAAATAATCGCATTCTTTCCGCTGCTTTGGATGGAACTTGCTCTGCGCTTAGTGTCACTTCCGGTCAACTGTTATGGACGATTAAGCTGTCTACCCCCATTTTTTCTAGTCCTGTCTGGTTTTCAAAATCTGAGCGCTGCTTGTTAGCCAGTGTTGATGGATTCATAAATTGTTGCTCAGCAGATACGGGTGACATTGTTTGGCGTTACCAAGCGGCTGGACCCATCTTTTCGACCCCAACTGTTGCAGACAAGCGGATCATTTTTGGCTCACACGATCATTTTCTTTATTGTCTCGACGAAGAAAGTGGTCAACAGCTATGGCGTGCGGAATTTACTAATCCCATTTACTCTTCGCCCTTTGCAACGTCTTTAATTATCTGCAGCGACACTGCTGGCCACTTGAGAGTTATGGAACTTGATAGTGGTCGATTGATAGCTCAAACTCGTTTAGATGGAGAAGTTTTTTCCTCACCTGTCATGGTCGATCAACTGGTGGTCGTCGGTTGTCGAGACAACAATCTCTACTGCTTTGAATTAGTTAATAATTGTATGTAAATTTAATCACCTCTCAAACCCACGATTTATTCAATAAAGCAAAAGTTAAACACTCATACAATTTCCAACTGTACTATGCATGGTAAAGCAAGACAAAATAATCCATCATATAAAGACCAATCCCCCCAATCTCGTTGTTTTGATTGATAATGTTACACTCCCGACGCACTGCTCGGTATCGCCCTGTAGGGATTGACGCCCGGCGGCGAAGGATTTTCAGACATTTGAGGAGGCGGAGGTAATACTGCTGCCGACAATACAGGAGGGGCGGGAGCGACTCCTTGAAGAGCAGACTGAGGCAAAGAGCAGCTGACTGTTATAGGGGGCATGCCTGGGAGCGAGATGGGCGTTGTTAAAGGTGGCAGACTAGGCATGCCTGGTATATTTGGCGGGGCTGGAGCAGGCATAGTAACGCCTGTGAAAATAGGTGGGGGGAGCTCAGCCAAGTCTGTTGAAGCGTTTGTTGGAACGATGAAATCTTCATTCGTAGTAGAGGGTGGACCAAAGATAGCCTAGATTTTTATTAATAAAACATTAAACAAATCACACACAATAATTGTTAAGAATGAACTTACTTGTAAAGTGGTAGCCGATGAAGTTGGCAAAGTCGGAATAGTGGGAATAGCTCCAAGTTCCAATGGATTGGGATTCGATTGCACAGTGGCGTTTTCCTCGCTAGCTTGCTCTGATAGGAGCGGTGTCTTCTCGGCAGTACGGGGATCGGCGTTACCCGTCCGCAGGGGAATACGATGCAAATAACCATAACCAATTCCACATCCCAGGCTATAAATAATATAATCTTGTTAGTCAAAATATGACTTTGAAATTACAGTAAACTGGTTTACAAATTTACCTGCCCTCTCCTCCCCATTGAGAGTTTGGTGTAATTGTCACTTCACGGCATGAATCACTCTCTGTGTTGTAGACATACAGCTTCAACTGTCTATTTTCATGGGCCTCCACTAATGTAAAAAGATCTTCACTTTCATGCAGCACAGAATCAGCACCAATGATGTAGTCAGAATGGGCTTGCAGGCAAGCTTGCTGGGCAGGAGAATTTGGTTGCACATCCTGTAAAAACAACACATTTTAGTTACCTCTTCTTTTTATAATAATTTGACATTTCATACCAGGATATGCCAGACATTCTCGTTGGCACCTTCAAAAGAACAAAACCGAATGGAGACACCCAAAAGGCCTGAACCACCCCACATTTGACTTGGGATGATGCCAAGCTGTCGTACAGTCTGGGTTTTTGAACTGTACACTGTTAATTTAACTTCTCGTTCAACATTTAACTTGAGAAGGTCTTTAAGCGTTTCATTGTCTTGGTCCTTCAAACATTTAAGAAAAAAACACACACATTAATTAGGTTAGTTTGTTGAAAACAAAACAAAAAAAGGGTTCATTTTATACCAGCCGAGTGCTTCCAATAGCTACAATGAAATCAAAGAAAGATTCAAGTCCGGCTCGCTGTCCCGGCGATCCATCTTGCACCTATGGAATGACACATCATCGATTTGGTTTCGCCTTCATATTTAAATATTTTTAATTAATAATAATTGTTATTACCCTTAGAACGTGATATCCTTCAGTACCTCCACCCGGAATCTGTAAACTTTGAGAGCCACCCATTGCGTGCGCAACACAGAAAAAGTTATATTAAAAGTTTTGTCGTGGTTTTTTGTCTTGTCGAAAACTCGAAACAGAATAATTCTCGGACTTCAAGGGACGTGACGTGTTGTTTAGCCTGAGGTCACATCAATGAGTGCGTTCGTAAACGAGTGGCGCGCGGGCGCAATATTGGTCTGCTAAAAAACAAGAAAGTAAAGAACGAAGAAAGGAGACTCAAAGGAGGTGTCTTTCTCGTCGCTGTCTCGTTGAGTTGCGAGTTCAATGTCTTATTGTTTTCAGCGAAAAGAAAATCTGAATTAGTTTTCCGCCCCTTTCGTCTCAGTCTTTAACATTTCTCGGCAAACTGGGTTCATTCAGTACCTAATTTCACACGAAACTATGACTTTCAAGTGAGTGTGTAGAGGTGGGAGGTATCACATTGCGACTTTCGCCAAAATTACTGCCTGCATTAGGTTTCTTTTCACCAGTTTGAACTTGAAATTGTGCAAGAGTTAAAATGAAGAAAAGTTCAAACATATCTGTGCAGCTTTTGTCCAGTCAATACTCAGGCAGAGGCCCATGCAATATTACACAGGTAGGCCTATTTCAATTCATGACCGTTAAAATCTTTGTACTCAATACCTTGTTATTTGTAGGTCCATGCTGAAGTTCTTGCACGATATCCTGGGTTAGTGTCTCAAGTAGCCCCAGTAATGAAAATTTTACAGGCGTGCATTCACAATGGTCCTCCACATCCTGAAGACCTTACCAAATTGCTTGATGTGAGTTGATTTATTTAAATGTTCCAACGCAATGAAAATTTCTTTAAATTAATACAAAAATTTATTTTTTTATTTTCTGGAAGAAATTCCATGGTCAACTCAAGCCTTCAGTGACTTTAGAAGCTGCCCTTAATGAAAGAACTGAAAACCAGCAAAACGATCAGCTGGCCATTGTTTTCAACAAAGAAGGAGGAATGGACCTGCTGATAACTCTGATCCTTTCTTATGTACCATATGATTCCCTTTCCAAAGCAAAATTTGGGTAATGTGTCACTCATTTAAAGTCTAAAATTTTCTGTAAGTTCATGAAATATTAACAAAAGAATTGTTATGGGTTAACCACAGGATGGAGATCATACATAGGACAAGAAGAAATGCGGACGCTATGCGAATTCAGAAGATGTGCCTAGTGATTTTGCGACAGTTGTCCATCCTCGATCCCGATTGCAGTCTCGCTCTATCTACCTGTGACCCCCTTTTAGCACATTGCTTCCGCTTACTGAAATCCACTACATTGACGGAGACGGCATGCGATCTCATTGAACACCTTCTCTTATCTAGAAACGAATTAGTCCAGTTGGACGGTTTCAGTAAGAATTCTTGATCATTGGTAACACACTACGTTTCTGTGTTATAATCAGTTCTTTTTTCTTTTCAGAGAGACTTAGTGATGTTTTACAGCAACTGGACGATGAAACTTTGTCTCAGACATACCGTGTCCTCTCCTTAGCCGTATCTGACGTCGACGAATGTGAAAATAGGGCCTCTCGTAAGATATTTTAAATCCAACTATTTATCTAGAGGCAGTCTTTAATTCTTATCACAATAATTCTGAATAGTTTTGGCCCAGCGACGACAAAAGCTTAACACACGCATAAACGAAATGACGGTGTCCAGTTTAAATCGAGACTTTGTTGTTGCCATACCTGGTCTTTTGGGGAAAGTCCTTAATTACGCTTGCAGTCTGCCTTGTAAGAATAACTTGTTAGTGTTTGTTTTTTAACAGAATTTAATAATTAAAAACATTTTTTTTTTTAAGTCGTTCCACGTTATCCCCTTCCCAGCACCGAAAACGAACAATGGATGGCTTGGATTGATGAGAACCTATCACACAACAGTCACAGTTTCGATACTGTAGGTGGATTCCTTCAAGGTAGTTTAAAAGTTAAATGAACCTTAAATGCTGATGAATGTTTAAACTATCCCCTTATTTATTTAGCTGTATTGGAGGATGTGTTTAGAGATGAGCTTGAAATGAGCTCTCAAGTAAATATGGATACAGAAAGCTACGTGGCGGATGCTTTGGAACTGCCGTCCCAATTGACACGACGAGTTGATGCTCTATACTTGCTAAGTTTGCTTCTAACGGGCAGTCAGCGAGGCAAAGTGCAAGAAATTTTGGCTAAATTAGGCATTGGTCCACTTCTGTCTGCGTTATTTGAGCAATTTCTTTGGAAGTTAGTATTTTGTGACAGTTTTTTTTTTTAAATATCTCAAGGTTAACCCATATTTTCTATCATTCTATCAATAGGCCGTCAACAACTAGACATACAACTGATCACGCCAATCAGTGCAATTGCAGCCCAGTAAGTTAAATCATTAATATTTTCTTTACAATTTCAAGTTATGCAATTATTTTTCTCTTCATCACAGGAAATGATTCTTAAGATCCAGTTACTTAGATTGGTACACAACTTCTGTTCACATAGCACTTACAAACATGTGCTACTCTCGTATGGCGAAATGGATGAGCTCAAACAGCTTTACGGCGAATTTGAAAGTTCGATGGTTCCAAGTTCCACGAGTAGTACCAGTTCTTCATCATCATCAGCTTCCACTTCTTCCGGAATAGGCGTTGCGTCCAGCATGGCCAGTTTACCTTATTGCACAGGAGGCTCGGGTCTACTGTCTAAAATAATCCGAGTTTTGAAAAACGTGCCCACCTCCTCGATTTTCAGGTGTGTTTTAGTATCATTGAAAGTATTACGAATTCGGCTAATGTCAGTTTTATTCCGATTAGATTTTGGCTTTGTCGGGCTGTTGAGAGCTGGTTGCGCAGCAGCAGTCAGTACGGGGTAGCTGATCAGCTGTTTGTGATCAACCGTGGTCTGTTGCAGCACATTGTCCACGTTTTGCTGGAAAGTGAGTCCGCTGTTGAACCTTCCGTTGTTGTTGGCGGTGTGGCTGGAATTGCCCGTAATAACGGATCTCTCGCTACGGGTCCACCACGTGAGGTGGCCCAGAGTAGCTTTGACCTTCTCGGAGAAATGATCCGGTTTAACATGGAAGCTTGTCGACAGCTGGATATACTGTTACCAAACGAAGCTAAAGTAAGAACCCAAATTTGGTGGTGTAGTTGGATGTTCAATGACATTGTTTTAATTGGATCATCATTAGGTGTCGAAATATCTGGAAGTTGTTCACGGCAATCTAATTGATTCGAACATGTTTTTGCGATCCGTGTTCTTGACGATGGATCACTGCATGGAGGGCGGCAGCGGCGGGCGGTTTCAACAGGCTGCCGTTTTCTTCCCGACGTCCAAGTTCTTTTCTTGGTTCTTGCACTTACGCCGACGTGTATGCTACCTAGCCCTACTAGTCTCATCCATTTCGGTCGATACCCTGACGCTGGAGAACGTCAGCTGTCTCAACACGGCACTCATTATTCTAATGCTGGCCGCCCGCCAGGGTACGCTGGCCAATTGCCTGAAAATGCTTGCCACAGCTACGATCGAGCAGCTCCGACTAGGTAAGAATCAAACGTCAAGCCAGCCAAAGGATGATCTTTGGTCTGTTTTTAATTCCGGATTGTTATTATTATTATTATCGTCTGCAGGTCCGGCCGGGAGTGAAGTGGGTGCAAACAAGAAGCGTTGCTTGGAACCACGTCACATCTTATCGAGCTTGTTCCAGTTGTTGCGCTTTTGGCGCGTTCATTACCAGCCGGGTGATCAATCTTGCATCTCTCTGGAAAAAGGATCGGGCATCGCGTTCGAAGAGTGGATCCGCACTATTGACCTGTTGACCAACGTCGACACTACTTCGCCGTACTCGCTACTTCACTACTTGCCCGAGGATCAGTCGCGCATCGTTCAAACCTGGGACATTGAAATGGAATGTAGTTAGACAACTTAGATTCTTTAAACAATAACGCAGTGTGTGATGACGTGCCCACCCACCCCCCTCGATCCTCGTCAATCTACACTGTGGCGCTTTGGCAGTGACACCTGGAAAGCGTTGTTACTTTCTCATGTATTTCGCCGTCGTGTGTCCGTTTGTAGGAAATTCAACGTGTTATGTACATCATCCCGTTTTGTGAATAGCTGTTCTTTGGACCGTTTCTCCCTCTCTTGTATGCGTAAAATTTTTCGTCTCTTTTGGCCTCTACCTTTGTTTGTTTTCTGACGGAAAGAAACACAAAAATACTGTGTCTCTAGGTTATCTCCATACGCGTTGATTCTCTGTACACGACACTCATTATTACTATTATTATTATTATGATTTTCGCTGTTTTCTTAGGACCTGCTCGCTCGCGCACTTTACAATACCCCCCCCCCTCCCCCACTTTAACGGTGTACATATTTTCAACTCAGGTTTCGCCTCTTTTCTCGCTCTCCTTTTCTTACATCTAACTAATCTATGATTGTTTGTTATCATTCTAACACAATACATTATGGAAATACAGAAAAGTGTCGTCTTGGGACATTTTATAACATATTTTGATTCGAGTGAGGATTAGAAATTTTGAATAGAAAACGAGTCAAACTTGGGTCCTTGTACTCGGAGTTCCCCGAATCAATCGAAGCCAAAGTTCTAGTGGATCAATAGATGGAGTTGAGAGCAAAGTTACGGTAGCGAGATCGTCTAGACGTTGAACAAAGGGACAAAGTTGCAGGATCAGCTGTTACACGTGCCGCTCGCTATTAAATTCAATCATCATTTGCATTTGGAAGTTACAAACGAAGCGTCTAGTGAGCTAAGAAACCATTTATCGTAGTTGGAGAGTCAACCTACTAAATTACTGGCTTTTAGAATGAAACTAGAATAATAGGGAAACAGGTTGTAGGGTTTTCTCCAGTCTATTTCCAAAATTGGACAAGACACATGTGTAAAAAAAATAATAGGTTACTTGTGCATCCGGACGACATATGCAGAGCCGACAAAGAGGCTTACGTAATATCGTAACACGCGAAGCGCAGTTTGATGGTGCTTGACATCTTGTCTGGTTTTTGCACGCAAACGTGTTATACAGATTTCATCCGACATTTTTTTTACTGTTCCTGCCAGCTGCAGTCTATATTTAAACGAACAACCATTTCCAGCAATATGAATAAATTTGTATATTTGCGCTTTCAGGGCTTTTGTATTTTAATTAAAAAATACTATGAATACTAAAAACAGAGACTGATAAACTATGTCAAACTAAATCTGCAATCGTCTTCCGAAAAATGACTTTTGATATACCCCAAGCAGATGAGACCCCCATGCCCTAATTATTACCCAGCATGATACCTGACATGATAAATAAGTCTGATGAATGATGACCGCTTTTTTTGTTGTGGGGCTATTTTCTATTGAAAGCGGTTTAGCGTGTCCTCTGTCAAGGAAAGGAATTTGAGTTTTAAAGAAAATGTAGGTTAAACAAAATTTAAGAAAAACAAAAATTAATTTAACTTTCTCAACATCCAGTTCCAGTCATCCGCCAATAATAAAAAAAATGGGAGGCTAATAGTTTAGTTTTATTTGAACTAACCCAGTTGTAACCGGTTAATCCGTCTAGTCATTATATCACATTTGACCGTTATTTTTTTTACTGTTTGTACTGATGTACAAGTTTATAAATAGTTTGAATCAAGCGCAAGTTTTTGTGAACGTGGTGTTTTCTTCCTTAATATATCGTTTGAGAATGAAACCTGAATTTTAATTTCAGTATAACAGTACATATTAGCGTCTCCCATCTGAAGAAATAAGCACTCACGCATTGCGTGATAGGTCGATAGTTAACAGCTGCAAGAACATGCATCCAAATTAGCCCAAGGTGGACAACAATATCGGCAATGCGCAGAACGAGAAACTGATTTTCTTTAGTCTGATTTATTAAGTGCTTTGATATAATAAAATTGATTAATGCTTTGCTTAGAATATATCCACCGTTAAGTGTCATTTAATGAGTTCATACAGCGATACGTCAGAGTCGCACTGCAAGACGATTTTTTTAAACGCTACCTATTTATAATTTATACCGATAATGATCTTGCGCAAAGTTAAAACAGGTTACACTTTTATGATTTATTAATATTAAATTGATACCACGTACCCACTTCCCACACATTGAGGCGACACTTGATGTAGCAAAAGAATCTGGTTTGAAAATCATTTTCAAAATACGAATATGGGGCTGACGGTGCGTGAATTTAATCCGAATATTTATGTTCCAGTAATTAATTGCAAACATAGCCTAATTTGGACTATAGTTCGAAATCCTTACTATAGCTGTATCAAAAGGTATAGAAACGTTTGTTTTCAATATTATTATTCACCCTGGGAAATACAGTATCAGGTTTTATCCAATGCGCAGGTAGACAACGCTAACGTGTGATATTAAACTAACATCCAATTAAATTCTCCATACTAGGACTGCTTTACGGTTTATAACTCCCTCCTAATGCTGCAGAAGCATTAGCCTTATAGCCATGTTGGAATGCTGAGACAGTTTGAGACAAGTCAAGGTTCTCTTGTAAAACCTGTTTGGATTTCAGGATTCAGCAGCAGAAGATTTCATTCGGCCACCGTCGGCATGCTTCACCTTTCGTCTGTTGACGATCTCAAGTCCCAGCACTAAACTGTGTCACATTATATAGTGGGTCAGACAACAGCCTACGGTCCAGACACCGACTTTTTTCTCTCGATGTGAAACACAGAGGAAACACAGCAATCCATTCCCATGAACGCACGCAAGAAATTGAATAATTCCGTTTCATTGAATATTCAGTAATTCCGTCTCATTATTTGGGATTATGTTGCAGCTCTTCTCGTCAGTCTTTGTCGGTGAAATTTATGATTTCATCATCAGAGACTACTGCAGCCTGCAGCTTGTTTATAGGATAATTAATTAGCCTTTCAAAATGCAAGAGCTGACTGGGACGAACTAATTATCCTGTAGGGCACAACCTTTCTTTTAATTTTGCTTCGAGTCGGCTACAGAAGTCTTCCAGGAACGTTTATGAAATAAATTGCCCTTTCTTATCAGAGTAAGTAGTGTACATCGAGCCGCAAAGAAGGGATGGTTGCATCCATTGCGTCATTTACCTATACCATTTTGGGTGGAGTCTATATAAGGTAGTAGGTGGGACTTATTAAATGGTGGGTGGGATAAAAAAAAGGCGGTAGAACAGAAGCATTGCTTACCGCATAATAACGCAAAAGTAATGAATAGTTGTACTTGTTGTTAGTGGCTCGTTACGGCTCGTTAGACAAGTATTAGGCCTACATATGCAAACAAGAAAACACTGGTCAGCAAATTCCAGTTCAACCGGATACTACATAGATTTCTATTTTAAATAGAGGCTATCGCAACTCTATATCGTCCTGCTGAAGACCAGACGACACGACTTTTTTTTTTTTTATTTGTTTGCCGAGTTCTGGTATACCGTGTTGGTTCGATGCCCATTATTTCTTTTGCATCTGATATGCCTGGCTGCTTTCTAGGATATGGACAGCAGATTCACATTTTGATGGTCAGCAAATAATCGACCAAATAATAACCTGTGTGTCTTTCGAAATCTGTCTGCTGCTGGACTCTTGTTGTAACATAACAAGTTTTGAAAAAATGTGTGAGTCAGTTAACCATGGCTGGTTCCATACTAACAAAAACAAACGTTACTAAAAACAGCTACTATTGCTATTGGCATCTAATTCTACGATATAAAAGATTTTAGCGGTATATCCAACTGAAAGCCAAGGAAGAATACCAATACTATTTTTTTGTCAATTAAATATTTTGCAAAGAAACAAAATTGTGAAACAAGGATTGCTTCACTGAGTGCGCTAGATTAAATTTTCATATATATATGGAAGTCGATGAAGTTAATTTTTGGAGCGTATTTTTGATTGGTTGCTCCGCGACGTGGAAAGGCTTTGGGTCTATTATAAGGACTGTCCTCCTTTTTAAATCAGATATAAGATTTATTTCATCACTTCATGTTAATGAAAACAATGTGTATCGTGCTGAAATTAATTACACTTTTTTTTCCAAGTCGTCCCAGTGTGATTGTGTTCTACTAACGGAGGAACTGGACTTTAGACGAATGAAAACGTAGGTTACATAATAACGTAGCGCATAATATTTACTTCTTGTTTCGATGCCAAGTTCGGGTAATAATTTGAATTGTTTGCTACCTTCGTAAAATTCAGCAAACTTCTAAATTCTTTTCAATAAATTGTATTAGCATATGACGGAAAACGCCTAATTGTGTCGCCCTAAAAGAAAATAAAGGGTACTTTATCTCCAGAAAATCATTCTTGAATCACGATCACGAACACGAACACTAAATGTTTTTGCACGCGGTACTTTTAAAAATAATAATTTGCGTACAAAGTTCGGCGCTTATAAGAGATATGAAAACATTTCCCTTCGCATGTATAGTTTCAAAATGTTCAACCAGGAATGTCGTTCTCATGGTGTGTGTGTGTGATTCGATTTATGCCAAAAATGAGATTCAAGGATGGTCTGGCTGGTGGAAAATTCCATAGAAGTTGTTGCCAAGACGACAAGGTAAGAAGCAGTTGAAGATGCCTGTTGGGAGAGAACTGACAGTCGTTGTTTCATCTGGCATCCATCACTCTTCACTGTCGTTCACTGTCTCGCAACGCCTAACCAGCGTCAATTATTATTGATAAAATTGCGTTACATTATCAAAACCTTAGACGCACCATCGCGGGAAAATTTACCAAATTTTGGGATTGCCTTGAGCGTCTCCATAAAAATTGAGGAAGGATTAAACCAACGAACAACTATGGATATAATAGCACGTATTCACCAGCAAAATTACCCGCGGTCCCAGTGCGGGAAATTTTGCAAAGAATACGGTCGTGATGTTGCGAAACGTGAGCAACCGAATTGTCAAAAAATTGGGACATTTTTTTAGTGTGTTGAAGCCCGTATGCTGACTAAACGTAGAACGTATCTACATCAGGTTAGGATTGTAGGTTAAATAAGTGGGGAAGTGATTAGATTTTCACCGTGCAAGAGTGATGTGAATCACCCAAAATCATGGAATAATATAGACTACCTTTCCATTCCATTCCTGAATTTTTCATCTTTAGTTAATTGTATTTCACTTTTTTCTGTTTCTCTTCAATTCTCTTTATTATGGATCCCCTCGTATTAGGAACTGTGCCAAACCGGACTTAGCCTACACTAAATTGGGCATATTTCAAAAGAAAATTTCTATTGGATTTGAGTTGTATAATGGAGCCAATGCAATTTTTTTTTAGAAAATTTTTTTGTTATGCCACCTGCTATAAAAAGGGATGCGGAAGACAAAATAAAAATAAAATTTAATAAACAAAGGAGTTTCAACCTAATTAACTGGTTAACTCCTAACCGAGTAAAAATTTCGTCTAAGTAAACAACAAGTCAACAACAAATCACGACTGCAATGACGAACTTGATTTGAAGTCCCTTTGTACGGATTTAGCCGAAAAAGTACGTCCAAGAATTTGACTAACTTTACACTTTCGGATTGCTATAGTTTTAAAAAATGAATTGAAGAATGAATTGAGGGGTGCTGATAAAACAAAAGTATTGTGCCAAAAATATAAGGTTCATCACCTTCATCACCCCAAAACTCTGACTGATTTCTGACAGACTGGTTTATAGTGGATTGACAAAGTACGATAAAAATAAAATCTATTTCGTAAATCCGAAGACGTAGGATATTATTTATATACCCAAGGACCTTATTTTTTTTTACTTTGACATAACTTTTCCTGTTTTAGCAGGTATGCCAGGAACTGATTCTGGTTGATGATAAACTTCCTTTGTATTTGATGGAGACAAAAACTGCGCGGAGTCTGAAACATCCAGTTTTTTTAAAAGTCACATTTTGCAACAACCCAATAAACGCAACTGTGTCTAATAGCCTGATGCCGGAGTTTCTCTTGAACTAATCAGAACAAGTTCCTCGTCCGAAATGATCTTCGTTCACGATATAATACATAGAAAAAACCAGTTTTCGTACGTGAAACAAAACTTGATAGATTCAATGTAAAAAAGGGGCGTATAGAGTCCATCGTTAAAAGAACGATGTATGGATGCTAAGATTTACATCCATCTTTGAACCTGATGGCTTAAAGTTACGCAACAATTCTTATTCCCTTGGATTTCAGATGCCCAAGGTTTCTAATGCCGTCGTCGCTGGCCGGAACGGGACAGAATCGACTGTGAGGCAGGTAAAAGGGGTATATGAAGGAAAAACAGGTCTTCCGAATCTACACCAATAAATATAAATCTAGTGAGACACGAGTCTACGACATACAGTTTTAAGAATTTCTCGTGTAAGGTTGTGTCTTTTCCGAACTTCCAGCAGCAGTTGAAAATTGAAAGTGAATCCCCACATTGACCGAAATTCATTGCCTTAACGAAACGTGGAAAGGCTTATTGCCTTAAGTGATGAGCCTATAATACATATAACTATTAATTGATAATAGTTTTCCGCACACGTAGTGATCCTGCCAAAGCAGAAGATTATCATGGTGAATAATAAGTTCGTCGTTTTCTCATCGCTAATGGTAGGTTAAATGTTTTGTCATTCTTCACCAGATTTTGGCCTGTGCAATTGCGTGTCGTTGAGTGAACTGCTGGAACTCTCATCTAGTCCTCCATCAGCACTCGAGTGGCCCAGCCAAAAGTTTTTCTGTGTAGCATAGTAGTGCATAGTAGGCCGTTTGCCGTTTTGAAAAATAAATTCAGGGATGAGGAACTTGAAAAATCCGGAACATCTTATCTACTGCAGCAATGTTACCTTGAGATTGGGAGAATATAAATCTGGGAGAGAAAAATTGTGAAAAACGGGGGATGAATCTGAGTGCGTCCCCCATACCCCCTGCGTTTACCATTCATGGGAACTATGCGAAATGTAATATAGATATTAGTCCGACTAGCCCTACGTCTACCATAATTATTCCGAGACTGTTTTTTTTTAAATTGATTGATAGTGAAAATGTTAAGCTTCTTTATAAACACATTTAGAATTATTTCCAAGCAATTTCACCATTTCACTCATCACCAATTTTGCTTTAAGCCTAAACTAAAATAAGCTCGAATAAGCTTTTAATGATAAATAAAATATTAGATTTTTTAGGGTAAGTATTTAACTTGTTTTAGTGGATAGCGAATGATCAAATGTTGAACGGTGTTAAGACGTGGGGTAAAAAATAATTGTTTAGACCTACAGTATGTTATTAAATTATTGTTCACACTAGGCCTTCAGCCTTTTTTTTTGCGTTACGTAATGTTATTTCGATTTGATCAATCATAGCTAATACTCCTAATAGTGTGGAGAGGGAACTGGTTTTTCGTTGTTGAAGAATGGTTGGTCAAAAATCAAATGATGTGAACGTAGCTTAATAACGGTGAGCCTGACAAATTTCCTTGGCTATTCCCCATTTTGAGGTGTGAATACATTTCTAAAGAAAAAATACAAACATAAATAATTTTTCGAATTATTTACGAAATTATTTAAGGGAAATTTTTAAAGCTTAAAAAAAAAATTACTTGGCCTCAAAAAAAAAGCTCTAGCGCAGCCTAGGATTAAACCAGATCTTATAACGGTTCTATTCTTCAAGTCATCTGGCGGGACAATTCGAAACTTTAAGTCTGAGTTTGATTTATCCCCTACTATTCATAATACAGAAAAAGAACAGAGAAAAAAGAAGAAGTAATTGTTATATTTTTTAAAATTAAATAATAAAATTGTTTTTATCGCAATTCCATGAAGGTGGGCCTCGTCTTGATCTTTCAAGACGCAACGATAGATGGAAAAAGGCATTTTTTTTCGCGTTGGACGTCACGAAATCCATTAAATGGATGGTGGGCATTCCCCCAATCACGCCAAGACGTCCCCGTTGTAGTGGGCGCCGTCGGTGCTGAAGTGTACAATCCTGGATTAAATGCAGATCGATGGGTAACATCTGACGTCGTTCCAGGGCAGCACGCATTCCTCATTGACAGTTCACGAAGGCTCATCCGCAACGACGGTCTTGCAGTTGGCGGCGACGGTGGAGGCGACGGTGGAGGCAATGGTATTATGAATAATATACATTACACCCGTATGATTTCGATAATTATAACATGCTGTAATTTAATTTAACAAAAAAAAAAAAAGAAGAAGAAAAAAGAAATTATTTTTAAATGAAGCACTGCTGGGTTGCAATTTATTTCAGTCTAAAGAATAACTCAAAAAGTCAAAAGTACACAAGAAATTACAAGACTAAAAATTGGCGTGGATTACAAACTGAACGACGCAACGCTTTGGCTACAAATTAGTACCCGTTATTGTATATGCGTCACTGTTTAGCAACAACAGCATTAGAAGCTTAAAGTTTCAACATTTTCATTTATAGCTACACCTATAATTCTTATTTTGAATCAAGGTGGAGCGATAGCAGGGCCTATAGTTGCAGGTGTTGCCGCGGGAGCAGCAGGGGCAGCAGCTCTAGCAGCTACTGCAGCTGCCGCGGCAAAATCATCGCTGCTCTTGTGGTTTGCTAGTGGCATGGCAGGTCCCAAACCAACGAAAAAACCTAAACCACCGCATAAACCTAAACCAACGCATGGCCCCAAACCACCGGACGGTTCAAAACCTACTAAGGGACCCAAACCGACGAAGGGTCCCAAACCAACGAAGGGACCCAAGCCAACGAAGGGACCCAAGCCAACGAAGGGACCCAAGCCAACACATCATCCCAAGCCTGTTCATGAACCAAAACCCACTAAAGGACCAAAACCGACGAAAGGACCCAAGCCAACCCATCATCCCAAACCTGTTCACGAACCCAAACCAACGAAGGGTCCTAAACCGACGAAGGGACCCAAGCCAACACATCATCCCAAACCTGTTCATGAACCAAAACCGACGAAGGGACCCAAGCCACCGCATCACTTTAAACCTACCCATAGACCAAAACCAACGGACGATGACCATAAACCAACCAAGGGACCAAAACCGACGAAGTGGCCCAAACCAATAAAGGACCCAAAGCCAACAGAAGACCACTGGAAACCAACGAAGGGACCCAAACCACCCAAAAAACAGAAGCCTACAAAGCATCCAAAGGAATCGGAACTATTAGAATACGACGAGGCTTTTGAGGAGGAACCCTTAGCAGAACTGAATACATCCCTGGAAACATATTACACACCGACCCACTTAACATGTAAGAATCTACACCGTTAGCATATATAATAACCCAAATGATTTTCAATATTTCACTTTCTTGTTCATATATTTCACCACTCCAGTCTGCCAGCCAGGAGAAGCTGTGACAGACATTACTACGGCCGAAGCTAGTGGAACGTTTCAAATCAACGGGAACGTTGACAGAAATTGTTCCTTACTCATCATCGAGCCAATGGGCGAGAGAATTAAATTGTCGTGCAATATTATTTCTCTTGGAAATAATCATTCATTTATGGAGGTAAATAGAAACACTCGTATAGAGGAGAGCTGATATAGCCAAAACAGTTTTGTTAATTGTTTTGCAGTTGATGTTCAGTCAGCTCTCATCGCATATTTTTTATGTATTTGGTTTATTTTAACCGCAATCTTCTTTAATTGACGTATATTACTTAGGTAACAGATGGAATCGGTGCTGGTGTTGATGCGAGTGCTCCCAGCTCTGGAGAATTTTCGTTTACTTCTTCAACAAATAATTTGGTATTAAACATTCAAGCACAGGGAATGTCAGAATATACATGTTCATGGGTGCTGGGAAATTTGGCAGAATAATTTCGTTCTGTCTCTTTTGCTGCTCCTATTCGTTCCTTAAATTTATACAGAAATGCCAAATTTTTATTTAAAAAAAATCTAATTTTTAAGTGCTGCCCATCTAATCAAAGCTCGCTTTCATTTCAAAAATTATTTAAAGCAGACAACAATGATAACAGCAACAAAAATACAATAGTTATTTATGATTCTAACAGCAATGTCCGTGAATTTAATTTTAAAATAATATTTATTAAATTAATAGTCTCAACTTTCAATATAGGCCTGTATTGAAAGGTGTTCAAAATTATAAAATGTTGGTATCCTGATGATGGCTAGAATTTCCCCTTGTTTGCGCAAAGCGCAAAGATGTCAACTTGTAATTTTTATGTAGCTTAGTTTTTGCAAATTTCGCTTGATCTATAGTAGGCTATTTACCGGATTCCCTCTACCTCATTATTTTCCGTGTAACGGTGACAGACGACCGCTCTTTATTATTAGTATGAGTGCAGTGAAATGGACCAACAACTACGGCAACAACGCTCTGCGGTTTGTCCGCTTTGTTGGATTTGAACCATGGGGACATAAAATCCTATTACGTAAATAAGTGCTACAATCGTTGTCGAATCGACAACAACAATCGAATGTAGCATGCTGCATTGTTCCTTGATATGTTACAGTGGCATGGTTTAGTGTCATTGTCGTGCTGTTTTTCGTCCCGAAAAAAAGGGATGAACCAACTGAGAAAAGAATCAATCAATCGAAGAGAATTATCTAATCAACCCCATCGAAAATATAAGGTGAAGTCGGATACTTAAAAAAATATGTTTTGGTCTACACATTATTATAGAGGACAACATAGATCATTAGGTTACTCTAGGCATCCAGAAATATATTGTTCGAATCATTTAACGCTGTGTCGCTGTAGAGTAGCTTTTGATATGATAGGTCGCTATGCTTTTTTTTAAAATTGGACGGCGTATTTTTATGTCGTGACGAAAAAGAAATTGATTTCGAATTTCCGAAAACATTTTATTCGATTTAATTTCGCAGAATTATAAAGGATAATAAAAAGAATAGAAAAAAAATGTGAGATGCTATTAAACGAAAATTCAGTCAACGCAGTAAGAGACTGCGTGACCAGGGGTGTGGATGACCTTGGTCAAAGTGGCCTCACGGACGGGCATGGCAGGGGCGGCGTAGATGGCCGGAGCGGCAACCGAATAGGCGTAAGCCGTAAGGGGAAACGGCATAGCCGGGGTAAGAAAATGGAGCAGCTCCGTAGCCAAAGACTGCTTGGCGCATAGCACGGACAAAAAGGCACAAATAAAAGATGCAGAAATATTTTGTGATGAAATAATGAAATAATAAAATACAATATGGTGAAATTGCTGTTTGAAAATGGTGTGTATTTGATCAAATTGACAGAAGAATAAGTCGCTAAGGACTGACGAAATGGGAAACATAGAGAATGAGGGCCATTACAAGTTTGTTAAATCGCTCGTCTCCTTGGTATTGCGGCCGTTGTCTGTTCCTTGGTCTGCATCAGTTGCTTCTGGCATGGGTGAACAAGTAGCGCAACAGTCAGCATGGGGATCCTCAAAAGTGTCCGGAATTAAAGGAGCCTCAATGATGCCATTTGACTCGGTGTGGGTCTCATCCGTTGGTGGTTTAACTTGAGAAGACTCGGATATGGAAGGAGATTCCGCTTCTGCCTCGTTGTTTTCTTGCTGGGCCGATGGTTCATCTTCATAATTCGATTCCTCATCACTATCCGAATTTGGCTCAGTCGCATTCTGACGATTTTTTTGATTTTCTTCAGAGACCTTTTGTACTTCAAGTTCCAACTGGTTCAAGTAAATTTGATTTTGGTATATCAAAATCATATCCTCCTCGCAACAAGGGCAAAATTCGAGTTCGGCCACTCCGGTTGTTGTGGCGTTTGAGGCTGGCGCTAATTCGGATCCAGTGACGATTGGTGGCGACTCCGCGAAATCATCAAGAAAGTAGTTTGTAAATGCCTCCCAAAGGTAATCAAATGCAGCAGGCAAGACGAAAAAAACCAAAGACATAAGTCTGATGAAAAACGGCCTGATAATTGTCAGAATAATATTCATTTTTTGATTGTTGTAATCGCTGAATACTTGATAGTATACGCAAAACTGCACTCCTTTATATAGATGTAGGGAGAGGACTGCCTCATTCGCAAGCGTAAAATAACCACCATTTTCATCATAATTTCAATTTCATATAATTACTAGCTCAAAATAATTATTGGTTTCTATATTCTCAACATTTTACAATCATATTTCAAAATGAAATATTACATTTCAATAATTTGGAATATTGTTACGCTCAAATCAGTATATAGCCCAATTAACACTTGAAGTGAGGTCACTATAAATGAAATCAATCATTCTGCCGACTCCCTTTTACACAAGAGCCGGTACAGAACGATAAACTGTCACTGTTGGTGCCTATCTAACCTTATTACACCAACAGCGTCCACTATCTACACCAGAAAAGAGTACAGCACAACAGAGAAGCAATACAAGATGATAGGTTCACACTACGAACTAGACTGACCGTCACCGAGAGGGGGAGCAAGGTTAAAGAGATGAAGGCCAAGAAGCAAGGTTAAACAAGGTGACAAACTACATTAGGCCACCTAGGGTTAAGTAATTAAACCATTAACCCCACAATCAATAGAGGGCTGAAACGATTGTGACAATATTTCTTTTTTAAAATAGAATTATAGCTTAGCCAAGTATCCATGGAAAGTCGGACTCAATTATCGATAGCTGTGATGATCGGATCGGAAAGACATGATCGAGATCGAGATAACATAATGGCAATAGGCTCTTATTCAATCTATCGCTAGCTTAATTAAATTATCCATAAAAATATTCATTGCTTTTGAACAATCTTTGATTAAATGCAAATTAGAATATCATGCGGAAATAATTCTGAATAAACATTATAAAATAAATAATGACGATTGAACACACAAATAGATTAGTTTGTTCCTTCAATCGCCTTTATCTAAAAGGATTATTCGCAATTTTTTTTTCTAAGAACTGCAATTGAAATTCATAAGCTAGGTCGACGTTCGACCTCGATAAGAAAAAATTTATATTGAGGCCGTCCATCTTCCTAGTTGTATATACCAATCCTGATATCAACGACGATTAATAAGCATCAGGTAAGTCTGCCCTTTTTAGCTAAAACGATTTAAAAAAAGAAATCAATTTGAAAAGTTAATTTTTATTATTATCCTCGACAAACACAATTTGAAAATATCCTAATTGATGACAATTTAATATCTACACACGACGCGCGGGCATGTAGTTTAACCAGATCGAACGGCAGCTTCGTGAAAAGCGCGGAAAAAGGCCATTTTAGCGGCCTTAACTTCAGGGGTGTCCTGGACGGGTTGAGGGGGAGCAACGACCACCGCTGATGGAAGCGGCTGAACGGGAACCACCACTTTCGCTACTCGGGCGGTGGCGTGAGCGTGAGATGCCAAATGAGCACGACGAGCTGCGGCCACTTCGGGAGTCTCCTGGACCTGTTGGGGCATACCGAATGGCATGTTGGAGTATCTGGCGGGCAGGTAGGCCATGATTCCGTTGGCTGCAGCGGCGGCGTTGTAGGCCCGGTAATGCTCGAGGGTGGCGGCCATCACTTCGGGAGTGTCCAAAACGGCACCTGCTGGTTGTCCCCAAACAACAGGAACAGGTTGTACGGCGACCACCCTGCTGGATCCTCCGGCGGAAGTGTGGGGCTGTGGGCTGCCAAGTGAGCGGCACGGGCGGCGGCAACTTTGGCCGTTTCCTGGACGGGCGCTGGTTGTGCGGTGAACGGGTAGTAAAGGAATGGATTGTAGTTCCAACCGGCCGGGATCTGGGCAGAGACGGCGGCACAGGCCATCAAGATTCAAGACGACGACGACAACCTTTGGAAAATGTGACAAACACGGACAAACAATTCCATCCGCCCTATTAGTTATGAGATTATAAATTGTTTAGTTGATTGTAATAATTTACTGAGGTCTTCATGTCGATTCACTTAAAAATTGTTTGAGCGCGGAAGAGGGAGAAGAGTGGATTGATTTCGTTCGCAACATGTCGGAGCTTTTATACGAAAGAGTTTCGTTCCTTTTGGTGTGGTGCGCGGTTCTGTGCCTTCCAGCAAGGTTGAAAACCCTTAAACATAATCTTGGTCTTCCGCATTATAGAAAGAGGAACTAGGTAGAATCACGTACGTCTTCCTCATTTTACTTTTCCTTTCCAGTTAATGTGTGGCTGTGCTCTAGATGCTTCCACAGGAAAGTAGGAAGGGCTCAAGTGACCAACGGTGACGGTTATGTCCTTCATTTCTAGGTCAATATCGGTGCCTAATACAAAAACCCCGCAAAAACCAGTAACGGTACTGCAAACTCGCATTTAGAGTTCTACAGAAAAGTTGCATTTGGTTCAGTAACATATTATTTGCTTTTTAAAATTTTACGTCTGTTGTATTACATAGATGCTTAATTAGTATTCAGTACTATGTAGCTAAATGCTGGATAAAGCGCCGATTTAATAAAGATTTCAGTATTGACGTCTGAAAATTACACGTTCGAGTCTCGTCTGAGGAAGTTAATTGGATGCGTTCATTGTAATCCTAATAACATAAATGCTCGGTTCATGAAATGATATAGAAAAAAACGGAAGTTCAATATTAGCTCTACGTAGAAATCTACTCTGTCATCATAATCAACATCACGACCTTTGGGACTCCAGTCCAGAGCATCAGGTATAACTTTTCATGCCAGCAACAAACGCGGTGTCGACCGACGATGATTGGAGACAGTGTAGCCTATATCAGTCTCTTTTTGGCCAGCAGCCGTTCAATTTTATTTTATTAGTCCAGAAATTATTTCGCATAAAGAGGCTCCCATATTAACGAACGCCATAGAACTCCAATATTCCGTCATGATTCCGTTATCGTTTGGGTAGAATAGGAAAGATGAATTTATCACCGTCATGCTGAGGGACGGTGATTTTTCCTCCATTTCTAATCTAACTTATACAACTTATCAACATAACAATGCAACATCTATAGCCCCGGACTGTTTTTATCTGGTTTTTATTAAATGTTATCACACCTTAAATCAATTGAAAAGAGAACATGTTCTATAAGGAAATGAATTTTTATCTATACACATTATCAGACGACAGAACAATTGTTAGCCTACTAGCAATAGTCAGTACTTCAGCAGCATCCGGAAATTGTGTAAATGTTTTTACGCTAAAGACGAGTGAACTGATGCGATATGGTTGGGCTCTTTTAAGACAGTGTACATGATTCTTATGCCGGCAAAGGTGACGTCATGTCGCGCGCTTACACAATTCTTCGAATTTTTCATTAATCATAACCGCGGGAAAATGTTAGTCCACAATTAATTATTTTCTTCAGCCTCCGTTTCATTTCGATTTCATTTCGATTTCATTTCGGTGTTACGTGTTAATATGTTAATATAGGCGGCCATGCCAACCTACATAAATTCAAACAAGAATTATCGATTTTTTTTTTCAATTCAATAGTTTTATTATTTTTCAGTATTCATGAATCACAGAAATAAGTCTAAATATTTGTTACAAATTAATTTAATGTCATTCAATTGTTTATTCCCCTAAACGTTTGTTAGTCCACGACAAATCAATTTAGGAATTTGAATTAATTTTCTATCTAATTTCAATTTCTTGAATTAAAATTGTCAAAATTCCGCAAATTGCCATCGATTTGCTTCGCGAGTCGCCAAAATTAAAAGAGCTTATTTTCTTTAATCGCTGACGGAGTGAGTCGACCAACCAAACAACAAGTTCATTTGGTCCCCGAAAATCGCAATTTTTTTTTTCTCTCGGTTTTTCCCACTGCTGTTTGTAAACGCTCCAACGCCAGCCAACAGCAGAGCCAACTGACTTCTTGTTTTATAGAAAAGCAAACATGCGATAAATTGTGTAAGAAAAATAATAATAATAATATCCGTCTCGAGAGTCGAGAGGAGATAATTTCACGGCGGTTATTTCTTTAAAATTATTTCTTATTGTCATTTCATTTTAAAAAAATGAATTGGTCTACACATTATTATTACGATATTCAAATCATTTAACGCTGTATAGTGAACTGGCTTTAATTTTCATGCGATATGTTGATATGGATAAAAAGAAATTGATTTCGATGTTACGTAAACATTTTATTGCGCAAAATTATGAAGAATAAGAAGAAGAATAGAAAAACAATTTGAGATTCTATTTAACAAAATTTTAGTCCACGCGGTAAGAGACTGCGTGACCAGGGGTGTGAATGACCTTGGTCAAAGTGGTCTCAATGATGGGCATAGCTGGGGTGGCGTAGACGGCGGGAGCGGCAACTGAGTAGGCGTAAGGGGAAACGGCATATCCGGGGTAAGAAAATGGAGCAGCTCCGAAGCCAAAGACTTGGCGCTTAGCACGGCTGGCCTTGGCGACGGCGAATTTAACGGCGAATTCCGCCTTGGCAGCGGCCACCTCGGGGGTGTCCTGGACCGGGAGGGGTGCTACCGAATTGTCGACGGGAGCGACGGGCAAGTTGTTGGAATTTGACGTGGAAGCCTCGGGAGTCGGCGGTGTAGGAGACACGTACTTCCTTGCCTTCTGGGTTGACGTAAGCGTAGCTGCCGATCTGGTTGCCGAAACCGTCACGGAGGTTGCTGGCGGCCTGTCCGGGGTGAGCGTAGCCGAAGCTGGCCTGGCCGAGCTCGTCTTGGGCGTGGTACTGGGTGGCGGAGAAAGAAGGGTAGCCGTAAGCGACGGGGTAGGCGGCGGGGACGGCGGCAGTTGCGGGGATTCCGGTGTAGGCCGTGGTGGCGCGGACGCCAGCGAATGGAAAGGCACCGTAATTTCCGTAGGTATCCACCATATCCACCGTATCCGAAGAATTGAGCTTGGGCGGCCACAGCCAACACCAACAGACAGGCAATCTGCGTATGGAAAATTCAAAATGTTAATTTTAAAGAATTAAGATTAAAGAAATTTAAATTAATTTTTACCGTGGACTTCATTGTCGTTCTCGTGAAGACTAAAGGAAGAGCTCGAGGAGGATGCTGTTAATGGACTGACACCAGACTTTTTTATACTCATCCACCTAAAACCCCCCTTTCACCTTCTTGTTCCCCAAGGTAGCCGAGAAAAGCATTTGAAACCAACCACACCCTGATGGACAAGGGTGTGTCGTAAATTGTATAGCGGAATTCATTCCGCTCTACCCTAAGGGTGTAGACTCATTTATTTTAGCTTTTCAAAGATTTTGAAGGCAACCTTGCCTTCTTCCCCCGTACAACGCCCCCTTTGTCTCAGACTCATTTTTGCTTTCGCGCAAGTAACAACGCTCTAGACAGTCAAGGATCAGTAGGAACCGACCACCGCCGAGTGAAATGTTTGACTGTCGGGCTTTCGATCCACGCGCTGAGGGCTTCGAGCCGGACGCCGATCGAGAGAGAATCCGTGAGCGTAATTTTCGCATCGAGTCACAGCGTCAACATCCTAGTTTCCACGAGAGAGATAGGTCGCTAATTCGTTCCCCGCGTTATCTGCCGCAGTGGCCAAACAGAGATCGGGCATATTTTGAACACGATGGCTTCGCTTCGGTGTTTAATGTGGACATCCACAACAACCGCTCTTACGATCGGTTCGGCCATTTTGACGAACGTGACGGCCGCCCCGGCGGTCGGGAAAGGCAGTGCGACGACTTGAACGTTTGCAGGCAGCCCTGGCACGAGATGCGCGACAACCGGAACGAACCACGTGAGTACCGTTGTGGCGAAGACGGTTTTTATCTGTTCAGGGAAGACGGGCTGTGCTATGATGACGAAGGCTTTTGTTATAGCTTCAGTAAGGAAGTTTTTTATTACGATGTCGAAGAGGGCCGTCGATATGATTCAGGTGGGTTCGCGTGCGATGAATACGGTGTGCGTTTCGACTATGCCGATGGGCCCCGAGAGGACAATGGTGGTAATTTAGACGCCCGCCCGATCGATCCTGGATCGCCTCGTGTCGTGTGGGCCAGGAAAACTCCACCTCGAAAGCGCGTGAGTATCGTGGAACCAGACGCCGAACCGGAAGACAGACGACGCCCATGGCGCCCTGATGACGTGTGCCGTGTGCCATGTGTGATACTGGAACACGCATGCGATATCCCCCGCCTACTCGTACCAGCGGCAAGCCTCGTTACTTCGGCACAAGGCGTGTCTCACCCGCTACTCCAGTCAGGAGCGCTAAAGCTGGCCGCTTGGAGACTCTCCGGAGATCTTACAGTCTGCAAGGGTTTTCGGTGCCAGCTATCGAGCTTCTCCTGGAAGGGTGCCGCGCTAACACCAACGCGGCATACGAATCAGCGTGAAACACCTGGTGTGATTGGTGTTTGTTGCGGGATAAAAATCCCCTTTCTTACAATGTAAAATTCATTTCGGATTATCTGGCGCATTGCAAACGACCGGCAAATCGTACAGTTTAATTAATATCCACCGTTCCATGCTTTCCGTTACACTAAAACCCGCCGACGGGTGCCCAATCGGACAGCACCCACTTATTATCAAGTTATTGAAAGGATGCTACAACCGTAACCTCTTTCGTTTTCACCCTTCTCGAATTTAGTCACACCCCAACATACCGAATTCCCCGTGACTTATTACCATAATAAGGCTGCGGTATGAATGGAAGATACGGAAATAGTTTGTATTTTAATTTAACGAAATAATGAAATAAGATTTCATGGTTAACAATCAAATGAATAATAACAAATATTAAAAGAATAATAAAAATTTTGTCCGAAATTATTTGTATTTAAGGAATTGAGAGAAGAGATACAATTTCGTTAATGGCTGACAAAATTAGAAACAAGTTTGTGGAATCGCTCATTGTCTCCTTGGTCTCCGGTTGCTTCTGACATCAACCCAACAGGTTCGGGAATGGGCGAATAAGTATAGCGTAATTAACAGTCACATAGGAGTCCTTAAATGTGTCCGGATTTAAGCCTCAACGATGCCAGTTGACTCGGTGTGGGTCTCATCCGCGTTAGTATCGAATAAACGGAAATCGACTTTACGACTTTTGAGCGCTTTTGGCTGAGATCGACGATGGGATCCGACAAATCGCCACTTAATATTAAATTTCGACCGCTACTTAGAAAATAGCAGATCGCTATCATAAGCCTTTTCCATTTAGTATGAAACGGTTAAGCGTGGACATATTAGAATGATTCGGTGTGAGTATACATTTAGTTAAAAAGTGAGCAAATGATAGGTTAGATCTTTGATGAAATAGCGCATAATTTTTTAACCAGATCCAACGGTGTCGTAGTAGTATGCGCGGAAAAAGGTTATAACCAGATTCCGCCAAATTCTATAGGCATGCGCTGTGGTGTGATGAGGTGTGTTTACTTAAAGAGTTTCTGCCTGAGTTTATACGAAAGACGCATCTTCAATTCATCACAAAACAACAGAAAAATGTCTATATATAATTCAAAATTATTTATTGCGCAACATGGGAGAATGCAAGCTACAGCATTTAAAAAAATAACAGTCGATTGTTTTATGTCTTCACGTTATTTCCTTATAATCTCAAACTTGTACAATTCTGGTTTGCATACCAAGGTATTAATTGTAACAGCATTAATATCTTATTTGGTTGCATGCAGCACTTAGCATCGCTGCCGATGCGACAACGACGGAGGGACCAAATGAATTCCCAGAATGTCATTTATTGTAATAATTATTCTAACAAATTAGAACACACACAATTTGTCTCAACACAACACAATATATTTGCTGATAATTTCCACACATATATATAACTGAACAAAAGACTAGAATTCTTACCCTCTTGAGAAATAAATAGAAATAGAAAGAGGAGTACTGATGGATCTAAAGAGGCAGACGACATTATAGAGAAGAGGGTAGGAATGGGGTTCAGCAACTCTATGGTTTGGCAACTATAGTTGGGCACGCTTGAGTTGGATTTCATACAACACGTCCCTCAAGTCGAGCGTGCTCAAAAATAAACATCTGAATTTCTAGAGTGACATTTCGTAGCGTGTCCAAAAAAGAAGCGTGAGCGTCCCTTACATTAGATTGTCTAGTTCATGAACTCCCGAATGTTCAGGTTCTGACGCAGCATCTCGAATCTTGGGACCGGTAGGGCCTTTGTAAAGATGTCAGCGAGTTGGGATTCGGTTTCGATGTAGTTGATGTCTATTTTTCCTTCTTGTTGAGCGTCGCGCACGAAGAAGAAGCGCACATTCGTGTGCTTGGTGAGCTGATGGAACATTGGGTTGTGAATCAGGGCAATGGTGCCTTGATTGTCACATCGCAGTGGCATGGCGACGTCCGGGCCACCCAACTCTGAGTACAAGCGCCTCAACCATATCGCTTCTTTGGTCCCGTCAGCTGCTGCGATGAATTCGGACTCTGTGGTAGACAAGGCTACACAGGTTTGGCGACGGCTGTGCCATGAAATGGGACCACTATTGAGTATAAATACGGCTCCGGATGTTGATCGCCGGTTTTCAAGATCTCCAGCGTACTCTGCGTCAACATACCCGTGAAGTTCATTGCTCCCACCGCCGTATAGAATGCCATGATTGATAGTTTTTCGCAGGTAAGCCAGGATCCTTTTTAGTCCCTTCCAGTGTTTCGGTCCAGGATTTTGAGAGAAGCGTGATACTTGGCCAATGGCATAGGCGAGGTCAGGTCGTGTCAGATTGGCTAGGTGCATCAGTGAGACGATTCCTTCCATGAAGGGAATTTTGGCCATCATTGTCTTTTCTTCTTCCGTTCGGGGAAACATGGATGGTGAAATTTTGACGCATGGATCGGCTGGGACAGCAACGGAGTGACAGTTTGGCCATGTCGAATCTTTGTAGGATGGTTTTGACGTAATCTTGCTGGGAAAGATGAATGGCTCGTTGACTGCGGTTGCGGTCAATGTCGTCGCCGATGAATCTGTCTGCGGGTAGTGAACGTATTTCAAATTCCTTGCCAAGGAATTCCATCATGTCCAGTAGAACTTGATTGACGTTGCTCAGGATTAGACCGTCGTCTACGTAAAGAATAAAGAAGGTTATTTCCTCATCTTTCTCCCCCTGACGGAGATGGCGGTAATAGATGCATGAGTCACATTGGGATCTTTAAAGGCCGAAAGATATGATGAACTCGTTGAATTTGACGTTCCATACACGAGAGGCTTGTTTCAGCCCATATATACTTTTAATGAGGTGACACACTTCTTCTTCTCGTCCGGGAATGACAAAGCCTTCAGGTTGGTGCATGTAGACTTCTTCTTCTAGTGTCCCATAGAGGAAGGCGGTTTTGACGTCTAGTGTGATCATTTCCAAGTCTCTTGCAGCTGCGATTGCCATAAATATCCGGAAGGAGTAGGTCTTGGCTACTGGGGCGTAGGTTTCGTTGTAGTCAACACCGTGTACTTGAGAAAAGCCTTTAATGACAAACCGAGCCTTGTATCGTGGTGCAGTTGTTTTGAATCCGGGTTTGTGTTTCAGTATCCATTTGCCTTCGATTGCTTGTCGTCCAACAGAAGTCCAACAAAAAATCCTTCTTGGCAGTTTTGATGAGACGATTGGATTTCTAACGAATACTTTCGATCCAAAGATTCGAAAGTTTGTCATGTCGGGTTTTCTCTCGTTCCAATATTCGTAAGGAGTGAGTTGGCCAGTCCTTGAGAGGACTCGGTTTTTTATGTATGCTGTGTAAGATGTGGCCTCTGCCCAAAGATAAGCTGGCATACCACTCTCAATGATCATGCAACGAACAGATTCTAGTAGCGTCCGGTTGAGGCGTTCGGCGGAGCCGTTTTGTTCTGGCGTGTGTGGTGCGCTGGTTTCATGACGGATTCCTTGTTGAGAAAACCACTCGGCATTTTCTTTGTTGACATACTCTCCTTTGCCGTTGTCCGATCGAAGCGTGAGCATGTAGTAGCCAGTTTCATTCAGGAGCATGGCGTGGTAGAGGCGGATTAATGCGGGCACTTCGTTTTTCTTTTTCATGAAGTAGATGGTGATATATCCGCTAAAGTCGTCCTTGAAGGTGACGAAGTAACGGGCGCCTCCAAGACTGGTGGTAGAGATGGGTCCCCAGACGTCTGAATGTGTCAATTCGCCAATTCTGGATGCTCTGTGTCTGCCTGTTTTCAGAGGTTGCCTTGAGAATTTTCCAAACTCACAGTTATAGCAGAGGGATGCTGGGACCTTACATTCACCGTTGATGTTCAAGCCAATCGTTTGGTCTTCCTTAACCATTTTCGAGAGAGTCTGGTAGCCGAGATGACCTAGGCGCTGATGCCAAGTGGTCATTGATGCCCGAAGGTTTGCACCGAGTGCGACGAGAGTGCATGTTTGGTTTGTGTCACTCTGGATTGACTGAATGTCGGGTTTCATGTGAAGCTGAAATAGGGTTTCATTTTGCTTCTCCCCAGTGAGGACAGTCTCCCCATTTCTCTTGAATAGTACCTTAAGAGAGAGAGAAAAAAATGATGCTTTGAGTAATTTGATTAAGAAAGCAGCGTGAAAGATTATTACCTTATTGTCATCAAATGTTGCTACTAGGCCGTTGGCAGTTGCTGCTCCGACCGAGAAAAGGTTTGAGCCAAGTCCAGGCACATAGAGAACCTCTGTCAGTGTCTTGGACGTCGTTACTTTGTCTACTTCAACCAAAACGTCAATGTTTCCGATCCCTAGAGCATCCAATTCGGAATCTCCAATGCCTGGAAGATCAGGGTGAGAAAAAAAATTAGTTTTGAAAATAAAGCTTGATGAGAAAAAAAAGATGTTACCTTTTACGGACCAAGTGCCTGCATTCATGGGTCTGAAGGTTGAGAAGAAGCTTCTTTGGTCACTCATGTGCTTGGAGGCCCCTGAGTCAACGAGGAAAGTGAGAATGCTTCTGGGATCAAGTTTGGAGAGAATAACAAGGCATTTGATGAGTTGGGTGGATTCCCCCTTCCTCTGCCTCTTCCTCTGTTTTTTTTTGTGTTGGACCAGTTCGGGGGGTAGCCGTGTTTCTTGAAACAGTTTTTCTCTTCGTGATGTGGGCTGTTGCAGGTACCGCATCGTGGTCGTTTGTCTACATAACCTTCTGTGGGTCCATGATGATATTTTTTTCCATGGCCAGAGTGGCTGCCACGACCATGGTTGAACTTTCTTTTCGGATTTCCATTTGCGGCGAACGCAGTTTCTTCCGGATGTTCTGCCTTTTGATAGGACTTGAGCACACTTTCCTCAGTGATGAGTCGTTGAAGTAAATAATCAAGGGTTCGGTCAGCTGCTGGAACACTGGTCTAAACGGATCTGACAACCCGGAAGGATTCTGGAAGTGTGGCTAGGGCCTTTGAGATAAGTTGGACTTCAGGGAGAGCCTGTTCTCTTTCTCTCAGTTGGTCAGCGATGTTCGAGAGCTTTTGTATCATGGTCCTCATGTCATCACCTGTTGAGTGAAGCAGGGTAATGTAAGCGTTTGCATTATTATATTTAAAAAAAAATTTAAGTTAGCATACCAGCTGTATGTTTGAAATCATAGTATTGTTGCCATAGAAGATGCAACTGTTCTTCAGTTTGATGTTGGTACTGCAGGTTCAACTTTGTCCATATTTGTGCAGCGTTAAGACCTGGAGTGTACAAATTCTCCTTCATTTTCTTTGTGATTGAGGCAAAGATAAAGTTAAGGGCCGTTATGTTCTTCCTTGTCCAAAGTCTTATGGCTGCATCATTTAGCAGTTCACCAGCTTCGTTTCGTTCCTATAAAAAGAAAGACAAGGATAAGTAGGAGATATGGACAACATTTTAGTAGAATGTGTTTCTCTAAATCTCAACTGTATAGTAATAAAACCAAATGTACACAGCGTTAAGGCTGATAAAGTTTCTCTCAGTCTCAACTGTAGAGCAAAAAGTCAAATGTACACAGCGTTAAGGCTGATAAAGTCTCTCTCAGTCTGAACTGTAGAGCAAAAAATCAAATGTACACAGCGTTAAGGCTGATAAAGTTTCTCTCAGTATCAACTGTAGAGAAAAAAAGAATCAAATGTACACAGCGTTAGGGCTGATAAAGTTTCTCTCAGTCTTAACTGTAGAGAAAAGAAAATTGAATGTACACAGCGTTAAGGATGATAAAGTTTCTCTCAGTCTAAGCTGTAGAGAAAGAAAGAATCAAATGTACGCAGCGTTAAGGCTGATAAAGTTTATCTCAGTTTGACTGTAGGGTGACATTGTTAAGGAATGTGGCATTTGGTTGAAGTAACATGTGCATGCGACATAGTGTGTAGAAGATATGAACATTCCAGTCCCTAATATGGATTCTTGATTCTGAGTGACAGTATGCATGCCCTGAACGTCACTAGTTTTTGAGTTTTCCTTTTTTAAATTAAATGGATCAAGAGTCTAATTCTGAGAATATAACAGGATCTTATTTTAAGCAACAATGTTCAATAAAAGTTCTAAGAGGGATATATTTTTTTAAAGCTGTGTAGAGTCTAATTCAAGCAACAATGTTCAGTCAAAAGAATTCCCCCTTATTTTTTGCATCGGGCTTCTTATTCTCAGTGGTGATGCAAGTAATGAGCCATATTGGCAGAGCAGTTCAAGCAAAGAAAACGCCCAGCATACAAGCAAAGAATTTGAAATGTTTTACCTCTTCTGGACGTAGTTCGGTTCCCGAGACTAGGTCCTTTAATTCATGATGTTGAAAGACTAGGTCGATTTCGAAGTTCCACTCTCGGTGGTTGGAGCCGTCGAATTTCGGCAAATGGGCTACTGCCCGAAAAGGTTGGTTGTCTTGGATCTCGTGTTCGGCCATTGTTAGTTACCAGGCAGCAACGTGTTTCTGGGCCCATAATCTATTGTAATAATTATTCTAACAAATTAGAACACACACAATTGGTCTCAACACAACACAATATATTTGCTGATAACTTCCACACATATATAACTGAACAAAAGACTTGAGTTCTTACCCTCTTGAGAACTAAAGAGAAATAGAAAGAGGAGTACTGATCAGTGGCGTGTACCGAACTTAAAAATGCCGAGTCGAAGTCGACCGACTTTTGTAAAATGGAAAGTCGAGTCAAGTCGAAAAAAGTCGACTTTAATCGACTTTTACCGAACTTTTCCGAACTTTTGATGTAGAGTCGAAAAGTCGACTTTTAGTCGATTAAAAGTCGAAAAGTCGAAAATTCGACTAAAAGTCGACTATCATACCATAATTTACTCTCAACAGGGAGACCCTCTTTAAATCACGTTTCAAGATCGTAATTTCTAGTTTATACTAAAAGAGAAAAAGTGTAAAAAAACATGCAACTTTCAACCGTTATTACATGAATGAATGTGTTGTATTTTCTCGATTTTAGTTGTCTTTATTCCTTCCTATTTTTCCCTTCTATTTTGTAAGAGCATCAGCCAATTTGGGTGCATACATTTCGGGAGGGGTATTATAAAACAAAAACAAACTCATATCCACATTTTGAGGGGCCAAACAAGACCTATCTGCAGTCAATGTTCTGCCAGCAGTGCTATTGAGCCTCTCATTCATCGCAGCCGACGGCATAACGCTGAAAACTTTCCTGGCAACTTTGTAAAGTTTTGGAAACATTGACTGGCGATCCTTCCACCATAAAAGAAGGTTAAAATCTGCCGTTTGATGCTCTGCTATATCTGGGATGGCAAGATTAGTGGACACTTCCATTCTCAGCATTTTGATATCTTCCAGCGGAGGGTTGCGTTTGCGCATCTTGCTCATTAGTATAGATAGCTGAGACTGAGAGGCTGGCCTTTTTGAACCAGATTGATGGGAATCAGGGGATGCCGCGGTTGATGATGATTGAGTCTCAGTAGTGGGGAGTACCTCAGCTGAAACTCGGCCGATGGATGTCTCGAATACATCTATTCCGCGGATGAAATCATCCTCAAACTTGAATCCGAAGGAGGCCTTCCAGCGAGGGTCCAATGTAGACGCCAATTTGTACTGCGGGTTTTTTATCAAATTCAGCGAAACGTTTCTGGGGAGCATCGAACATCTTCTTCTTCAGTGCAATTAAAATTGGATGCTGCACTGGCGGGTCATAATCTTCTTCGCCATCATCACAATGTTGGTTCTCCTCCTCCATCCTAGTAGGAAGTTCGTCCATATTTACGAATTCCATGTCCATGTCCATCTCTCCCCTCACGTAGCATGCCAGCTTCATGCAGGCGATGGTGGGCAGAACGTTTGAAATCTCTGGAGTGAGGTCCCGTTGCATGAGCTCAGAGCTTTCTTGAAAAGTTGTCAGGAACTCTAGGAGCTGCTGAAGAAGTTTTCGTTCGGAGTGGGTGATCTTCAGGTCGGACTTGTGGTAGTCAAGCAGCTCGTTGATGACCCGGAAGTTGTCGAGAATGGACTGTATCTGTAGACATTTGCTATTCCATCTAGTCTTGCAGTCCGTCTTAAGCGTGGTAATCTTTTGAGGATTACTGGTATCAGCTGCCGCGTAGCAATGGTCTTGAAGATTATGATTGCTTTCGTCCACGTTTTCCGGTATGGCATCCAACAGAGCCTTAAGCTCCTTTTGTTTCTTGGTCACCTCTGCTGCTTTATACCGAAAGAATGTGAGAATATTTGCAAGTTTTAAGAAGATGGCTACGATTTCTGGAATCTGGGAGAGGGTGTCAACCGAGATGGCCGAATCGATTTTGTGCGCAACACATGGTGAGCGAGGAAATTTCAAAATGTGTCCAGCGCACTTCATGTTTGCCCCCTCATCGGTCACATAAGTCGGCTTGGCCGATGCGAGGCCGAATTCCTGCATGGTCTTGTTGATTGCACCGGCAATATTCTTGCCAGTATGACGGTCGTCAAGGTGCCTGTTGGACAGAACAAACCGGACGAATTTCCAGTCTGACGTGATAAATGAGACGATGACTGAAAGGTAGCCCAATCTGCGATGATCATCGGTCCACATGTCCGATCCAAGAGAGAGGTGGATGGAATCTTGTAGCTTATCAATGACGACCTTCTTTGCGTTGTGGTAGTGGTCGACAAGATGCGTCCTCATCAAAGTCGTACGATCTGGTATGATGTAGCGAGGCTCAAGAACGTGGAGTAGCCAACGAATGCCACGGCCCTCCACAAACGAAGCTGGACGGAGATCCAAATAGATGACTCCGGCTAGAGCTGCAGTGATCGCCTTTACTCGTTCGCTGGGACACGGCATTATCTTCTTCCCGAATCGGCCTTCAACCATGTAGTCATGGACGGATGGGCTTGAACCACTCGATTCCGGAGGGAAGTCACGAACATCAATGACGTTTCCATGCTGCCGTCTTAAATGAGTGATGTGCGTAGTTGTTGTCCCGTGATACGCAAAAACATTTTTAGGCTTGCCGTTAAGGAGTCGCTCAGTCGGGCATAGATTGCAAATGATCTGATTATCACTACCTTCAACCATCGTCATATGTATCCATATAGCCGACCTGGAAATCTTGCCAGTTGGAGTGACATTCTCTTCTTGTTCCTCTCCATTGTCCCTCTCCCTCCTCTTTGTTGGGGGTACAGATTGGGGCCTTTGATTTGAACTGCTTCTCGAACTCGAAACTCTTTTGGCTGATACTGAACTCGAACGTCGTCCTCGGAGGTTTGATCTTCCGCGAGCCGAGGATGCAGCCGGACCGATAAAAGAAATTTCATCGTGATCGAAGGTAGGAGCGGGTGTGTTAGCCAATGAATTTGAAGAGCCAGAGGTACTTGAGCTCCAAGAAGGAGAGTTGGGGCTGTTAATATCCAAAAGGCTGTCATCAGAATGATTTCCGGAATTGCGACGAGCCATTTGCGGTTTTGGGCTTGTCATCTGTATTTAAATTAATTTAATCAATAAATAAGTATTAATCGATGAAAAACTGCCAGATAATCAACGTACCAGGTGAGATAACGAAACACGAGGAGTAAATCATAAGGCCAATACAATCAGGCTATGTAAACTAGGTTCAAATAATTGTCGGCGTATTGAATCGTAGCCAAAAAAGGTTTACAGGAGACTGCCAATAAAAAGAAAGTTTGTTATTGAATATAAATTCTGTAATGGTTTGAAGCGTCAGATGTTTATCACCTTTGCCTAAAAAAAGATACAGCAGCTCGTTTGTGTAAATCCAAATAACGTGGTACCAAATATAAGATAAGAGTAATATAAGAGGTAAATACCAAAGAGAAGAGGGTAGGAATGGGGTTCAGCAACTCTATGGTTTGGCAACCATAGTTGGGCACGCTTGAGTTGGATTTCATACAACATCATTCATTCATTTTTCATTATTTGCGGTGTCCCCATTTATATTCGATGGTTTAGCAAAAAAAAATTGAAATATTGAGTAATAATAGAGCGAGAGATTATGCGCATTTTCCCTACTCTATGTAGGCTAAGTAAGTATGAAACAAACAAAACAAAACCCCCCCAAAAACCAAAACAGTTGGCTGTACATATAATAAGGCGAAGGGCAATGAACTTTGTGTAATAGAACGGTGCGTCATATTAAACTAGGCTATATTGTCACAGCACAGCACCTGCACAGCTTTTATACTTTAAATACAACTTATACCACTTATAGGTTGACGACCGAACTGCCAACTATACTAAATAGATTGGTATTCAACACCTATTATAGACACACCTGGCGCATTGCACATTTTCTCTGTTCGGGGGTCGACTCTTTTCATACACATTCGTTTATAAAGGGGAACGATTTTATTATACACTTCAATCTCTTTTTTCACCCTTGTGTGACACGGTATACTCCCATTGACCAAATCTATTAAATGCTGGTGTTCTCAATTTCTCTCTATACACAGTAAAAAGGCGTATTTTTGAGCTACACGTATAGAAACTTTCAGCCGCGACTGTACTCTTACATAACCAATTTTCTCTCCTTTTATTTTTCTGTAAATTCACCATCAGACAATATACTTTCAATCTGAGAGACAATTTGTTGTGATCCTTCAAAGTTTATTCGCAATGCCTGAACACATGCTCGCATATGCTGACATTTTATTGCAGTACTGTATGTTAAGACTGCTATATATATATAGCCTATGTATGTTATAGTAGGCCTATACTCTGTACAACTCGGTACCGTAATATTAATACGATGTTGTATAATTTATGTCTGATGCACGTATACGAGGCTGGAAACAACTGCAATTCCGCTAAAAGTCTATATTCTCCGGCTGATTTTGCGCTCGCCTTCATATAGTTTAGTTTGTTCTTATAGACCTTATTAAGATCCAAAGGTATGAGTCAAGCCGACCCCTTAGCGGCGCGTTGCATTGTGAAGGGGTGCCGTTAACAGCAGATTTTTATTTGGCTCGCCCGATGTGGTTTGCGCATAGGCTTTTCGGGTAAATCGTGCCCGAGGGAAGAAAAGGTAGAAAAAGAAAGTCTGGTCCCCTCTTTTTTTCATTCCTTCCTTTCCTCCAAGTATTTGAACCTAAATGCTCTTTTTTAAATCGACAACATTTATACGAATTGAATTTGTTGTTTAACAGGGCACTTGTGTGACTGGATTCTTTTCGTATCTCTGCGATTTCATCGACTCAAAAGCAGTTTGTGCCAATGGGGGCAAATGTTGCATCAGTCGTCGTGAGGGAAGCGGAGGAATAAGCGAACAGAAAACCAATAACGTGACTGCACCGACTTCAGGAGCTCGTCCTGCTCCTAGCAGTTCAAAGCCATCTGCATCAGTAACATAGACCACTGCTCGACCTACCACCGTTAACTTAAACTAAAGCAACAACTACTACCACTACAGCCACTCCTTCGACGACAACCACCGCACAACCTAAACGTTGTCCAGGTGTCTGCTTGCCAGGATTGATGTCCGCTTTCTGTTCCAAACCGTCCGTCGTCGTCAACAACCCTCCCAATCTCTGCGAGCGTGGCTCCATTTGCTGCGACTCCAAGACCCGCGATTCAGCTCCTCAATTGGGTGGGTCCAGATCCAGTTCAGGATCTGGCGGATCGACGAACAACAGACCATCCCGACCACCCACCAAAGCACCTGCTTCCGCCATGTCTGATCTGTTGAAGAATCCGTTGACCACTTTGTTGGCTGGACCACCGCTGAGCAGCCTGGCCGGCGCTGCTATGACCGTCATCTGGTAGATATAGAATTAAAACCATCAATTTTTACCATAATTTGTGAATTGTTACGTGAATTCTTTAGGTGGAGATAAGTTGGACGCGGCACCGCAAAGACCCCAGTCGACTGGAACTCGTACGCCGTCAACGACCACGACGACCACAACGACAACAACCAGCGCTCCCCAAGTGGTCGACACCCGACCTTATTGTCCAGGCACTTGCATGGCTCCCATTCTCTCCTTCTCTTGCTTCAGTAAGTTTCCAGGATTTACAATTGGGGATACACGTAAAACGCGATTGTTTAATTATTCAATTTATTTTTCTTCCAGGCAATGCCGAAATTACCGACTTGTTCCGCTGTCCGAGTTCCAAAGTCGTTTGCTGCGCTCAAAAATCAGCCATTCGCGAATTGAAACCGTCGTCCGGCGTTTCCGTGGAAGTGCCTCAATCCGAATTCTCACGGTATGGCAAGCAAACAAGCAATTAACCTTAATTTACTTCGCATTCGAAGGTCCGTTTGGACATTTAACGATCGATATTGTTTTCGAAAAACAACAGACCGAAAGGAACACAACGCCAATGGTTCGTCCAGGCACTGCTGTTGCAACACCTCCTCAACAGCTGCCACCTCATCTGGGCCCCGTCCGTCTGTTCACAGGCCGCTCCCCAACAGCAAATTCGTTTGCGGTGTCAAGGGTAACCACCGAGAACTCCGTGAATTGTCCGTCATTGAGGGTTATACCTTTTACAGAGAATTTTCCTACTATTAGATTGATTTGTCGGTATCCGTACGATTGATTTGTCTAAAGAAAGTCTAAATAATCATTTGTATGTAACTTTTGACTTTTTGTTCCACAGACGACAACACCACTACTACGCTGAGCTCAGGCTTCCGCCAGGCTCGTGTTGTTGGAGGAAACGATGCTCTACCCGGTGAATATTGTTGGCAAGTTGCTTTGATAAACTCGTTGAATCAGTACCTGTGCGGAGGTGCTTTGATTGGAACCCAATAGGTCCTGACAGCCGCTCATTGCGTCACCAAGTAAGGTTTTCCCCATTCATTGTTGCCAATTGAAATGTTATTAAAATTGAGTTATTACTTTTAAATAACAGTATCGTCCGTTCAGGTGATGCAATCTACGTTCGCGTAGGAGACCACGACTTGACAAGCCGGTGGGTTTAATTGTTTGGTTATCTACGTAATTGTGGTATCGATGAATTCAAGATGAAAATGTCTGAATTTGAATAGTTATGGAAGTCCTGGTGCTCAGACATTACGCGTAGCCACAACTTACATTCACCACAATCACAACAGCCAGACCCTGGACAACGATATCGCCCTGCTCAAACTGCAAGGCCAGGCTGAACTCAAACCAGGTATATGCATCATTTGCTTGCCATCAAGAGGCTCTGTCCCAGAGACGGGTCGTCGATGCACAGTCACTGGTTACGGATACATGGGAGAAAGTAAGTCGCTTTTCATTTAGGCGGTTAAAAAGTTAAAGAATCATCATTAACTGATTGGCGTTCTTTTCTATAGCTGGGCCCATTCCATTGCGGGTAAGAGAGGCCGATGTTCCTATCGTCAGCGAAAGTGAATGCGTTAGACAAATCAACGCTGTGACTGAAAAGATTTTCATCATGACAGCGTCTAGTTTCTGCGCCGGTGGAGAGGCCGGCAACGACACCTGTCAGGTAAAACTCAGCCAAAATGAAATCAAAGGAAGAACAGAATTAATTTTTTGGGAAATTTTCATATTTACAGGGTGATGGTGGAGGTCCTTTGGTCTGTGAAGATGAAGGCTATTATGAATTGAGTGGTTTGGTTAGCTGGGGTTTCGGCTGTGGTCGTGCTCAGGTTCCCGGCGTTTACGTCAATTAAGTGTCTTCCTTCATCAGCTGGATCAATCAGATTATTAGTGTCAACAATGTGTAGCTGATAGATTTGCTGGTTTGATCGCTCTTCTTTCTGTCGAGACAAAAGAAGTAGCAAAACGCACGTTCACTTTTCCGCATCGTTACTCTAGTTAAGTTTATTCATGTAAACTTTAAATGAAGAACGAGACACGCCATCAGAGGATTGATGAGGTTCACTTGATCACCTAGTTATTTCGTTATTTCGTTTTCGGGATTCAAGCTCTTTGCATTGGTTATGGGCTACCACCATCTATGTCTGCATATCTTTATTAAGCACATCATTATTTTTGGTTTGACGAGGACCCCCGTTTTTCCCTTTATTTATTTTTTTTTCGTCGAAAACGTTTGTGGTTAATCTACATGTTTATTTAAAATAATTTTCGATGGCTGTAACCGCGGTGACGTTGTGTCTTGTTAATCTGGAGGGATTTAGAAAGAAATAATGTTTTAATAGTAAATTTGAAAGTTCTACAGCATCAAGCACAATTCAGTTTCTTATCCATCCCCCCTTCCCAGTGATTATTTCGTGTCTCACTTTATTTATGAAAATACTCCTTGCAAAGTATCATGTTAATGTCATAAATACAACAGTTGAATGAAAGATTTTTTAAATAAATATTCAATCCTTTATCTAAATAAGTCCTACATGTCGACTCAAATTTAGAGGAAATTTTTTAAAATTAAGACCAAGACACAACCAAGACACTTAAAAAAAATATGATTGTTTTCTTTTGCAGGTTAAAAAACAAGACACAGACAAATTTGGCGCTGTGCCCGAAACGGCTAGTCCGATCTATTCTTTTTCGAAAATAGATGGCGTGTTTATTGTTTAGTCGTCTGCATGTCTTTGTTTGGAGTTGTGGACATGAAAAAAACTGTTATGACAATATGAGTATATGACATACGCTATTGCTTCTTTCAATTTATTGACTATTTAGCAGTGATTTAGTGGTTTTCCATACTGTTGATACCAAAATATCACAGCCTGTGGTGACTAATGCAGGGTCTATAAAAAAAGATCTCTGCCTGCCGTCATTGGTATTGGTATTGGTAATTTTTAAGGTGCACGACTGCGATCAAGGATTTCGCAGTCATGGCTCTCTGAACAGATGGCCTCACGCACCGGCAGGTTTGGTTCCATTATTTGCTGGGGTGGTCAGTGCGCCATGCAGTGGTGTTCCCACGGCCTGCACACTTCTCACTTAAGATTTTGGGAAAGGTGGTGGGAGACATCTGGCGCATCGTTTGACTTCTTTCTATTTTCGATCTTCATTCCCTTAGTCACCTCATCTGTTCAGCTCCCCGGCCTTCCTGTCCGTTGAGGCCCGTCCGTGACAGTGTATCCATCATGGTTCTTAGTGAGGCTGCTGTGATTGTTGTATAATTCTCTGATGATTGATTCCAATGGATACCGGAATATTTGTTTTTGTTTGGACAGGATAAATTCAGGTTGAGTGTCTGAGGTTTCTGCTTGTTGGTTTGTAAATTTCCTAGTTCGATATGTAAACTTTTGATTTCGTGTGCTCATTTCAGGCGTATTGGTGGTGGAACAGTAGCTTCGACTGGCGTATTTCTCCCCAGGTTTTGATTTTGCGGGTCGTTTTCGATTATTCTAGCCGTGTGGTTTGATTACAGTGAATATTTTTCATCTTATTCCACCTTCTAATGATTTCTTGTGATTTCGAGTAGTTCCGCAGGTGGGTAGGAGGTATGATAATAGACGATGAGATAAAAAAGTGGAGCCTCCTATATCTTCTTGTGGTTTCTTGACCCCTTCTAGATCTGTGGTATGGAGTTCTAACCGTGAGTATATGGGTTGAGAGACCTTTCACTAATTATACCATGTCGATGATTGAAGTGACAGATAGTAATTTGGCCAGCGTGTCCCTTATCTTGAATTGTAGAGATGGGCTGAGGTTCGAGTTAAGGCCTAGTAGATTGTTTACGTTGAACTCCAGGTTGTTGTCACTGAACAAGTACCTCAGCTTATTTCAATTAGGTTCGTTTGCCTGGCAATCCACTAGTACATGTTTGGCATTTTCAATCTCTTCGCACCCTTTACGACAGCTTGGGTCCGCCCCCTGGTCAATTCTATTTGAGAAGGCATTAAGGTAGTTATGTCCCGATCTTAGTCTTTTCAGGCAAACCGTGACACATCTCTCCTTGTGATAGAGCCATCTGACTAATCCTGTGGTCTTCCTCGATTGGATACAGGGCTTGTGGCAGTTCTTCAGATTAAGTAGGACCTTCTCCTTCCAGTCCGTCTTGACGATGGAAATTTTTTCTGATGGCGACAGGTTGATCTTGATCCGTGTACCTGTTGGGGATGAACATTCCCGTGTAGCCAGTCTGTCGGCCTCCTCATTTCCCCTTATTCCTACATGGCTGGGGATCCATAGTATGGTAGTGAGGGTTCCACTTGCTTTAAGGCTAGCCATTGTCTCCCTTACTCCGTGGAGTGATTCATTGTTCCCTGGTGCTGACGAGGCAATCGAGCTTACCACTGATTTAGAGTCACAGTAGATGGCCACTGCCGGCACGTGTTCGTCCAGTTTAAAGGTGTAGTCTAGGGCCTGGTAGATGGCTTGCAGCTCTGCTGTGAAGATACTGGCGTGCTCCATGAGAGTCCAAGCTCTGGATACCTCTAATGATGGGATGTGTATAGCGCATGTGGTACGGTTTGTTGTCTGCTGTTTAGCTCCGTCTGTCAAGATACGTAGCGTTTCTTCCGGGACCTGGTTATTCAGGGAACTGAATAGTTCCGCCACCGCTCTGTGATCTGCTACTGCTGATTTTTTTTGAAAGGGGGAACCAGAGGGTCCTGAAGGGTGGCGGTCTGGATGGAGGGGGTAGCTGTACGTGGAGAAATGTGCTGGCGTTCCCTCGAACGTGGCTATGCCCAGCTGGTCGATATACCTCATTTCGTGTATCAGCGCGGGAGAGCTCCTTTTCGGGTAGTCTTTTTTGATGGAGTATAGCAGTTTTGCGGTCTCGTACATTGGGTTTTGGGGCTTGATGCTTAGCTGTATCAGGTACTTCCTTGTCAGCCAAGATCTCCTGAGAGTGGTAGGGACCGTGTCCGTGTCGGCGTATAGAATCTCCTTTGGAGTTGAGACTTTAGCCCCCAGTATGATCCTTAGTATAGATCGATGCATCCTGTCTATGGAATCCAGGTTGTTCTTGCTGGAGTGCCCGTAGGCAATCAGGCCATAATCGATCCCAATCTGCAATAGGCTTTTAAAGAGGCGTATTAGAATTAGTACTGTCGGCCCCGACTTTGTTTTGGCTAGGACTTTGAACATATTTTTTACCGACATTCAGCTCTTTATGATCTGTTCGATGTGTGGCCTCCATAGCAGCTTGTAGTCAAACAGGACTCACAGGAACTTGGCCTTGGTCTTCGGTTGGATCCTGTGGCCGTATAGGAACAGGAGCGGGTCATCCCCTGGTTTATAGGCTCGAGTGAACGTGATTGCTCCAGACTTGTCTCATGCATGGGCAGCTTGGTGGTTTGGAGCCAAATGGCCACGTTACGAAGATGAAAAGAGGGTGGGATGGGGGGAAAATTTCCCACGTGATTGACAGAAAAATTGTTGGATTGCGTGACACGGAAAATTCTGAGCTGTCGGAGCTCAGAAATTGATAGGGAACACAACAGACACGAAAGAGTTTTCAAATGAAGTTCGATGTCGAAGATAGGGTCAGATACGGCACACACCACCTTCTTAAGCGCAGTTACTTGGGAGGAGGGGTTCAATTTCTAACTTTAAATTTCCGATTTTTTGCAGGAGGCGGGGCGGGATTCCAGGTTCGCGCCGGCTGGATGAAAGCACTATTGTATCAGGAGCGAGAGAAAGTACAGTACCCTGCACAGAAATTGGGACAGCGAATTTTCTGTCCAAAACCACCTAGTGGCTGGTCAGAAAAATTCAAGTCTTTGTTTTTAGAAAAAGGCTGTAGGCTAAAGAAAATGATTTATTTTCCAGACCAAGAAAAAGTAAAACTTGGTGAAAATTGGAAAAAACACCTTTTTTAGCATTCCAGACTGCCTCGTTTTAAGGTGAGACGTAGCCTAAAGTGCTTAAAAATGCGTATGTTTCCGATTTTCAGCAAATTCCTTTTTTTCTTGCTCTGGAAAGTGCATCATTTTCCTCAACCTTCAGCCTTTTTCCGAAAACAATTTTTCCAAATTCAATTGTTCTAGCTTCAATAATTATGTAACCTAATAAACATCTATTAATTAGCTATTTCTTTTTTATTCGCTCGAAATCTTAAGCAACATGCTATACATTACAATAACATTACAAATCGTTAAAAGAACGTTCTCTCCCTAAAATGTAAATCCTAAAAAAAAATTATAAAAAAAAGATGATTCAAAATATTCGAAGGGGTTTGGTTTCGCGTGAGCATCAAGTAGCCTAATCAAATTTTCACAAGGAACTTTTGATTCATTAATAATAGCGCTAGCGTTGATATACATAGAATAGAACAGATTCAAACTACACCTCGCAAGGATCCACATTGCACCTCTTCTCGTGCTGATTTTACAAAAAATTGGCAAGTGTCATCACTCAGAGGAAAGAAAAAACTAATTTAATGTTTAGTTGATTACGATTGAGTATGACCACAGTAAATTAGGCCAAAAAGGGAAGTCAACCACGGTCAACCCCAAAAATACTGTAAGTAGATTTTTTTTGAAATTTAGGCTACATTGTTTATTCTCATATTACTGTTTCCGTGTTTCGTTTTGCTGTGTAAAACCCATCGAAGAAAACTGAATTGATCAATAAAGAAAAATAAGGGTTTAAAATTTTTGGTTTTTAAAAATATTGGAGGGTTGGTGAACCGCGAGATGTCGCGTCTTATGAGCAGACGTCGCTCCCGAAGTCAGCTTGATTTGACCTAGTTAATTGTGATTGACTGAACTCGATGAAAATTTCTTCCACGACCTTAAAAAGATAAAATATCATTTGTATTAACGAGTACCAAAATCTTGCAATTTCTCACCTCATTTAATTTTTATTGAAAAAAGTTTGGCATATGCATCGCACTGAACCATTGAAGACTTGGGGTTGACGCTAGGTGCAAAAATTCTTTTCAGAACCATTGCGTGTATAGTATATAACGGAAATGACATTAATATACTACGCACAGATAGGATCAATATACTTAAGTATGACTACATTATACGTTTCAAGTCGGGGAGGCTAGCTCCCGTGTATTGTTAAATCCCGTGTGCATGGACACTTCCTTGATGTCCATTTCAAGAGCGTCGTGCTATCCGGTGCATTCATACGTACAGATCTAAGACTAAAACCATTAGACCATGACTGCAACATTGGATATTGAAATTTTACAGGTACAATTTTTGGTGTAGCTATTTTTGAAAGAAAATCAATAGATAAATGCTTAATTTAACATGAACTATTTCACTATGACGTTAAATGACTAATTGTAAACTTTTTTAAAATCTAAATCCTATGAACGCTAAAAATGTAACCCTTAACTACTAGCGAACCTAGCGGTATGATTGCAGTTAATGGTTTCAAAATGTTGTGCTAGTGAGTAGTGACTAGGCGGGACTTATCCGTAAAGGCGAGATAGCCCGCGGCCCGCCGTGTAGCCGTGATCTGGCCGTGATACGTGATTAGTGTAAGGTAGGGTTTTGGAATTGGGAATAGAATTTCGACAATCTTCTTCGAAATTAAATTTTCCTCTATGTAGTCATGTAAAATTATCTACAATATATTTGAAAGAAAGTTGTGCAACACATTTTTTCATTTTGAAAAGTAATTCTTTTGTAAACTAGTTTAATCCAGTTTAATCAATGTGTCATTAGATAATGTGGTTGAAAAGATGAAGCCGCTTGTAATAAGTTTTTCTTTTCATAAATTCTTCTTCTTTTCAGAATGTTTCAGTTGGAGTGGTGGAGTATAAAGAGAGAGAAATGAAGGGAAGAAGACTAATTTTCTAGTCTAGAGACTATAAAGGGAGGGAGAGAAAGACTATTCAACTACGATTAAAAGTAAACATGCTTTTTTAAAATCTAAATTTTAAAAATGGTCGTTGTCGAAATTGGAATTCAATACGACCTGGTTCCAGCTGCTTATACATCTGATGCATGTCCTTTCGTGACGTTTTCTGAATAATGTTACAATGGAAAATTGGTGGTAGTGCTTGTATTGACTAGAAACAGATCTGAATAAATAAAATAAGTGAAATAGCGGTTTGTTCTTAAAAAGGTGTTCGATAACATTTACCCACCCAGATCCCGTAACAATATTGCAAATTTCGTGGAAAGGCCAGGGAAAAAAATTTAGGTAAAACATTGCACAGGATAATAAAAATCTAAAAATTTTGTTAAAAAATTTCATTGGAATGCCAGAGGAAAACAGAAATTTCAAAAATGCACTAAAATCATGGAAGGGGGAGAAAAACATAACAATTTCATAAAACACGAGACTTAGACTTATTTTAGTTTCCAAATTTTTTTTAAATAATCCTTAAGTGTCACGGGTATATCACCGTAGGGGATTTGATGCCTTCGAACATTTTTGGCAGCGATGAAATACAGCGGGCGAAGTTTCTTTACCAGTTTTTCAAGTAAATTAGAGAAGTTCGTATCCGGATATTGCAGTATGGAAGAGGTGAAACATTCTAACTCCGATCTACCACCTGCATTTACTTGATCGATGTCGAATCCTCCATCAATGAATGACTGAACAACTGATGTAAATTGCTGAGAACGTTCATGGTTGAGCCACTCATGGGAAGATTCGATTTCTTCCATCACGAGCAGGTGTAGCGGGCTGTTGTGTCGGAAACCGACAACATTTGGATTTTCTCCTACTTTCAGCAACAACTTGATCAGCTTCAAGTCTAACGTATTCCCTTCATAGGATGAAGAAACCTCCATCAAAAGATTAGGCCTTTTTTCTTCTTCTGGAAGGTTATGTTCATGAATGTAGATTGAAAGATTTCTCTTCAATTTGCTTCTTTGGGTCTTTGTGATTGGAATTGACAGAAGATGTTTCAGAATGGTAATGATGAGGTCCGAAATATCACGAGTTTTCTCTTTCATTACTGCGTTTTGACTGTAATTGCGAATTGCTCTCTGGTAATCGCAACAGAAGACCAGGGCTGTCATCAGATGGTCGAAAGTTAGAATAGTGTCTTCTTTGTTTGACTCTAGTTGAATCCATAATCGATTGTGTAACATACTGTACAAGGTGGCGAAGGGACAGTGACAGACGTCAGGTGATGTTGTTGGATGGAGGACAAGCCCATGAAGAAGTGTCTTTTTCGAATCGATGAGGTCGATAAGATAGAGCAATACATAAAAAACGCGAGACAGGTCTAACTCCCGTGTTTCCCAGCCGTCTAGTAGGCATTTGTAAAAATTGCGCAGGAAAAACCTGTTTGGGAAACAGCTGTTTTTTTTCTAAAATTCGTCGAGTTACGAAGAGTGCTTGAATTTTCCAGTACACAGACTTCTTCCACCTCAACACGTTCATTTCTTGAGTGTTAAGAAATTCTTTTTGGTTTCCGAAAATGAGATTTTCTAAGTTCGTTTGGTTTAAAGTAGTCTTCGGAATGGCATGAAGAGAGCGTAACCTGTCCGCTTCACGCCAACAGGCCCACCCATGGCGTTTACTCCCTCGTAAGATGCAAGCAGCTCCAACAAGGTCACATACATCAATGAGGAGCTCTACATTGGTGTTAGTAGATAGAATGAAAGTATCTTCTGTTTCTTCCATCAGTTTTTCTTCGACACGGAAGTGAGGGTGTTTGCGAACGAGTGAATCAATAATACCATCATGGTCCGAAAGAATGGCGGCGAACATCAGCGGAACTCCAACAAAGGTCTGATGTGCATTCAATGTGAAATCGCCAGTCTCTGTAACATCTGCTCCATTATCGAGCAATTCCTTCATCTTTGCATGATTTTTTTTCCCAATCTCTAATAATAGCGAATCCATCTTAATTTTTTTTGCGGGAGTTCCTTGCTCTTGCTGAGATGTGATGGTTCCTTCTTGAGCTTTCATGGTAGAATCCATCTTCTGTGTTGTTAACTGCTTCAGCTTTCCGTTCTGTTGTGAGATGTATGTGGTTGTTTTAAAAATACAATCAAAAACTTTAAGGAAAACTAATACCTGCTGATTTAGAAATGGAAAAATTGCACAAGCTCCAACTAGGGTGAAAGATCTAGTGAAGCGATAGGCCAACCAAATCTTCAGATTCTTGGACAATGGTGGCCATTTGTCTTCCTTCAAATTATTATAATTCAAACTATATTAGTTACTATACTAAAACAAAGAAGTAAATAAAAGCTTACAGTGTTGATGAAAGAATAAAACAGATCTTTAGCAGAATCAGCAGAACTCAGCTAGGTGGAAGGTCAGTAACTAATAGCTGTCTTGAAAATTTTAAGAATTGTGAACTCAATTTTTCTACCAGCTGTTACAAAACTGATGTTAGTTATTTTATTAAACAAGGAGTAATTAAAAATGTACCTCTCTAACCTCTGCTCTTGCTTAGATGTGGTTCCTTCTTGAGCTCTCATGGCTGAATTTATCTTCTTCTGTGTTGATGTTAACTGGCTCAGTTTTCCGTTCTGTTGTGAGATGTATGTAGTTGTTAAAAATAAAATCAAGAACTTTATGGAAAACTAATACCTGCTGATTTAGAAATGTACCAGTTGCACAAACATAAACTAGGTGGAAGTTCTGGTAAATCATTTCCCAACCAAATCTTCGGAAAAAGGATGCCAGGTATTCCTTCATATTTTTATGAAAACTATATTAGTAACTATAGTTTAAAAAAGGAGTAAATAAAAGCTTACTGCAGTCCCGTAGTGAAGTGAAAACAAATCCCAGCTACGTGGAAGGTCAGTTACTTTTCCTTGCTGTCATCAAAATTTGTGGGAGATGGACTTGATTTTTCTACAAACTGTTACAAAATCAAGGTTAGTTACTTTGCTAACAAAAAGTAAACAACAGCTTAAGCTTACAGTGTTGATGTACGATAAAAAAGATCTTTAGATGAAATAACCTAAACTTTTATGAAATTCCAAGATTGATCTCCTTATTCAGTTACGATTTGGTGAGCTCATGCCACTGTCCGGTGTCACCACTACTGTAAAAAATCATGGTAAAAATTCAAACGGTTTTTTGTTTCTGGCAACATCCCGGCAAAAAAACAAACAACGGAGGCGTCAAATTTCAGCTTAAGCTTTGCTTATGCTACGTTGCATGTTATACGAAAGTCTGTGTATTGCTGCTTTCTCTGTCGTTCTGATGGAATGGGTTCGTTGTAGTTTCTCTTTAGACAATGTCATTCTTCGCTATTTCTTTCTTTTTTCGCATCTAGACAGCTGGTAAACAACACTTGCAGTTCGTCAAGTGTCAACTTAAAAATTAGTTGAAACTCCGCAATTAACGATTTCGTGTGACAGGCAACGCCGCATAAGCAAAGCTTAAGCTGAATTTTGACGCTCTCAACGTTGCTGAAAGTAGGAGAAAATCAATGTTGTCGGTTTCCGACACAACAGCCCGCTACATCTGCTCGTGATGGAAGAAATCGAATCTTCCCATGAGTGGCTCAACCATGACTATTCCGAACGTTCTCAGCAATTTACATCAGTTGTTCAGTCATTCATTGATGGAGGATTCGACATCGATCAAGTAAATGCAGGTGGTAGATCGGAGTTAGAATGTTTCACCTCTTCCATACTGCAATATCCGGATACGAACTTCTCTAATTTACTTGAAAAACTGGTAAAGAAACTTCGCCCGCTGTATTTCATCGCTGCCAAAAATGTTCGAAGGCATCAAATCCCCTACGGTGATATACCCGTGACACTTAAGGATTATTTAAAAAAAATTTGGAAACTAAAATAAGTCTAAGTCTCGTGTTTTATGAAATTGTTATGTTTTTCTCCCCCTTCCATGATTTTAGTGCATTTTTGAAATTTCTGTTTTCCTCTGGCATTCCAATGAAATTTTTTAACAAAATTTTTAGATTTTTATTATCCTGTGCAATGTTTTACCTAAATTTTTTTCCCTGGCCTTTCCACGAAATTTGCAATATTGTTACGGGATCTGGGTGGGTAAATGTTATCGAACACCTTTTTAAGAACAAACCGCTATTTCACTTATTTTATTTATTCAGATCTGTTTCTAGTCAATACAAGCACTACCACCAATTTTCCATTGTAACATTATTCAGAAAACGTCACGAAAGGACATGCATCAGATGTATAAGCAGCTGGAACCAGGTCGTATTGAATTCCAATTTCGACAACGACCATTTTTAAAATTTAGATTTTAAAAAAGCATGTTTACTTTTAATCGTAGTTGAATAGTCTTTCTCTCCCTCCCTTTATAGTCTCTAGACTAGAAAATTAGTCTTCTTCCCTTCATTTCTCTCTCTTTATACTCCACCACTCCAACTGAAACATTCTGAAAAGAAGAAGAATTTATGAAAAGAAAAACTTATTACAAGCGGCTTCATCTTTTCAACCACATTATCTAATGACACATTGATTAAACTGGATTAAACTAGTTTACAAAAGAATTACTTTTCAAAATGAAAAAATGTGTTGCACAACTTTCTTTCAAATATATTGTAGATAATTTTACATGACTACATAGAGGAAAATTTAATTTCGAAGAAGATTGTCGAAATTCTATTCCCAATTCCAAAACCCTACCTTACACTAATCACGTATCACGGCCAGATCACGGCTACACGGCGGGCCGCGGGCTATCTCGCCTTTACGGATAAGTCCCGCCTAGTCACTACTCACTAGCACAACATTTTGAAACCATTAACTGCAATCATACCGCTAGGTTTCTCTAGTAGTTAAGGGTTACATTTTTAGCGTTCATAGGATTTAGATTTTAAAAAAGTTTACAATTAGTCATTTAACGTCATAGTGAAATAGTTCATGTTAAATTAAGCATTTATCTATTGATTTTCCTTCAAAAATAGCTACACCAAAAATTGTACCTGTAAAATTTCAATATCCAATGTTGCAGTCATGGTCTAATGGTTTTAGTCTTAGATCTGTACGTATGAATGCACCGGATAGCACGACGCTCTTGAAATGGACATCAAGGAAGTGTCCATGCACACGGGATTTAACAATACACGGGAGCTAGCCTCCCCGACTTGAAACGTATACTGTAGTCATACTTAAGTATATTGATCCTATCTGTGCGTAGTATATTAATGTCATTTCCGTTATATACTATACACGCAATGGTTCTGAAAAGAATTATTGCACCTAGCGTCAACCCCAAGTCTTCAATGGTTCAGTGCGATGCATATGCCAAACTTTTTTCAATAAAAATTAAATTCGTTTAAATTGGTGGTTGAGGTGAGAAATTGCAAGATTTTGGTACTCGTTAATACAAATGATATTTCATCTTTTTAAGGCTTTTTGTGCTCCCACCAAATTGGATATTTTTAATTATTTTTGGTTTGTTTTGTTCAGAAGTCTTTGATTTAACTCATTTGTGAGTGTTTCAGGGCTCTGTAGAACACCTTTTTTCGAGAAATCATATCTTTTTCATATCGCCTTTCTCATAGCCATTTTCACTCATAGTTCCCCTCCCACTATCATCTGTCAAACCGAGCTGTCAGTGGCCCGACTTCCCTTTACTTTTCACTTTTCTTGCCTCTCTTATTTCTATATATCTTGATCCTCTCAACCACCCCTCTCGTTTCACATTATTGTATCAAATTGTCGATTTATTTATTTATTGTCTTATTCCAAAATTTAGGTTCTCTCTCTCCGACTTGTTCTGTCGTTTGGATCAGTATAGGAAAATAAAAACAGTGATTTTACCCTGTTAATTGTAAATTGCGGAGTACTTTTTCAAGTTTTTTTTAAGCAGGAAGTGCGTGGTATAGATTCCACCCCGTCCGATCTGGTTATAAGCAATAACCGAAAACGGCTTGGTCCCCTTGGGTTTCTAGCTCTTTGAGCTTATCTTGACCGGTGCTCAATCCGTCCTTGTGTCGTGGGCTTCTGAGGAAGTGCCAGAAACCTTTTGGTGGAGACCTTGGGGGGTTTTAGGCGCTGGTCACTCTGCTCATGCTCTGTGTAAGGGGGGGGGGGAGGGAACTGAGGGTAGTCGTAGTCTTCTTCTGACGCCCTGTCCGTCATTGCTCTCCTCCCAGTACCAAAGAGGATCTCCTGCACTTCTTCCTTCCTTTCCTTTTCGGTTCTGTATCTATTCGTCGTCTACCACAGTCTCACAGTCGTAGTTTAGCCTCCGGAATCCCATATGAGCCAGACTCAGTCCATGGACGAGTCTGATAGTGGTGCCTCTGAGCCCCCAGGCAGTAACAGGCAATGTAAACATTGCAATAAAGTGTTTAAAATCGTACACAATGGTCATCGCTGTTGCTCTGAGGATTGCAGGAAAGCTTGTCATGCGCAAAAGAGACAGTCGGCCAATACGTCATCGGACTCCACTAAAAATCGAAAGAAAAGGAAGAATGATAGTCGTTCCCCCGGCGTCTCTGATGCCAGCAACGTAAAGAAAGCCGAGGCCGATTCTGTCCGTGCCTTTCTAGCCGATCTTTCTGTAGACACTATTAACTCACTAAATAAGGCTGACTTGATTTCTCGCCTGTGTTCTGCTGTAGATCTACTAGCGACCCAACTTCTTTTGATTAGCGAACTTGAATCCAAGGTCTCTCGTCTTGACGAAGACCATGTTTCTGATCTTGAGTCCAAAATCTTGCTCCTTAATGATGATCTGGGAAATTGTGATGACCAAATTAAGACCCTCGAGGAAAATGCTGTCCAAATCAAGGTTTGTTTTGCTGAGCATGTATTGAGCCTCCAACAAGCCCGCCCACCGGGTTTTGCCGGGCCATCTTTTTCTGGTCCGTCCGCTCCTGGCCCGTCCTATGCCTTTCCTTTCTGGTTCTGTTTTGGGGGCCAAGTGTGCTGACGATTCGGCACCGCCCTTGAATGTGCAAGCAGTTGAGGACTTATTGGACACCAAAAACAGTGGTCTTATTCCCACCAACGTTCGGTACAAGAACAACAAATTGTTTGTCACTCTTGACAACGAGGTTGCCGTTGCCAAAGACGCGGATATTCTCAACAAGAAGCCTGAGTTCCATGCTCGTTTTGATACTGCTTCAAAACTCAACGTTCTTTTGTCAACGTTTCTGACACGGTCAGTTTGCACAGAGAGTTGCAACACCGCAACCAACTGCTGAGAAATCAGATCCAGTCGGTTAAAGTCATTTATACCAAACCCCACACATCAGAAGGGCATGTTAAGATCTTTCTTCGCACCAGGGCAGCCAGAGACAGCATTTTGCTCAGGGGAAAAGCTTCGATTCTTGGCACGAATCATAGAATTATTCCTGTAGACCTTGGCCGAGAAGTTAGACGCTGTTTCAAGTGTCAGGGGTATGGCCACACGCAAAAATTCTGCCCAGCTGCCACACCCGCCTGTGGCAGATGTGCTATGCCCCACCAAACCTCAGATTGCGTTAACCCCTCCGCGTTGAAATGTGTAAACTGCGGTGGCTCTCACCGATCTGGAGATAAACTTTGTCAGGAGCAGATCAAAGCGGTGGCACGGTACAGAGCTTTTTTTTTCCTAGACTCTCATGTGTAACGATTCTGCTTCGTCTCTACCCAAGAACGTTCTCCCTCCCAACCGTATTAGATGCATCCAGATTAACCTCCATCATTCCAAGTTAGCGTCGGCCACTCTGGCTCAGACGGTGCTGGACCTTGATATCGATGTAGTCTTAATCCAAGAGCCATATGCCTACTCAGCCGAAATCCCAGTCGTTGCTAACATCCCACCCGGTTTCTCGGCATTCTACCATCTCTCAAATGACCACGCGTATGGCTCAGTTATCCTAATCAAGGATTCCATTTCAACAGCAGGCAACCTAAGCGTTATGCATCTCTCAAATTTCGCATCCTGTGTTGAACTTCATACGAAATCGGGTCCGCTGCGTTTCGCTTCTATCTACCTTCGTCCCTCCATCTCCGACTTCGCCAGCACCGTTCAATCCATCTTTGATGCTCTTTCCTCGCCCTACTCGGTTTTCGGCCTGGACTTCAACACTAAAAACCGAGTTTGGAACAGCTCGGTTAATGACAGACGGGGTGAAGATCTGGAAACTGTTATTTTTGGCTCTGGCCTTAACATCGCTAATAGGCTTTGCGATGAGCTGGATTTTGTCCCTGGAGGCACAGCGTTTGTTGACCTCACCCTGACCGGACCACGCCTGTTCATCTCTCGGTGGGCTTTTCTGGCGATGCCATCCCTCTCGGACCATTCGTATATCTACTTTCAGGTCGACTCGCCTGTTTTTACTCCCAAACCTAAAGCTCATCCAAACAAACCTATACCTTCCCTGTCCAACATGAATCTGAATCTGTACCGTTCCAAACTGCTTGCTGCCTCGACGACCTGGCCTCGCTTTCTTACGTGTAGTTTCGAATCAGAAGTCGAGGAAAACATTAACGTTCCAGTCACTTCGATTCACTCGTGCGCTCAGGCGGCTAAAACTTTTCGGCCAGTGTTGTCGAGAGCGAAATCCATGCCCTGGTAGTCCAGGGAACTAAGTGCACTCCGCTCCAAAACTCGCTCTCTATACAGAGCCTAGTCTGCCCAAAAGTCTCATCTCCCAAATAAACTGCTCTATTGCCAGAGCAAAGCCAGCTACCAGAAAACCCTGCGCTCTGCAAAGCGAGCAGAATGGGCCAAACTCAGACTATCCGCCTCATCCAGCGAAACGTTCCGTGCTCTATCTCCTTTCATGGGCAAATCTAGGTCTATTCCCCTCCCAAGCAAACTGCTTGTCGACGGCAAGCTTTCGTCTGACCCTGCCACCATTGCGAAAGGTTGTGCCAGTCACTTTTTCCCAATTGAGCCTCCTTCTAACTCTTACCACCTAGAACTAGAGGCCTCCGTCGTCCGCCCACTCTCACTCCCCGTCTATGTCCACCCGCCTGTCATCTCCGACTGGGAGCTAGAGGCGGCGTTGTGATCTCTGAACCCAAAAACAAACCCCCGGATCTGATGGCATCTCTGCTGAGATACTTATTCTCAGTCTGCCGGAAATTAAGTTCTATCTATCAGCGATTCTTAACGCTTGCTTGCAGCTGCGCATCTTTCCTTCCACCTGGAAGCGATCAAAGGTAGTGGTAATTGGCAAACCCAACAAGCTGGACTATACCAGCTTAAACAGCTTCAGGCCTATCAGTCTGGTGTCTAATCTTGCGAAGATTTTCGAGAAAGTCGTGCTCGGGCGCCTGCTCTGGTTCGCAAACGCCCACGAATGGTTAAACGACTGTCAACATGGATTCAGAGAAAATAGATCTACGGACTCAGCAGCTCACTCTTTTATTTCCTTCATTGAATCAGCTTTCTCAGATAAAAAGGTCGCAGCCGCTGCTTTCCTAGACATTAAGAGTGCGTTTGACTCGGCCTGGCACCCAGCTATTATTGCAGCGTTTTCCAGCCGTGGCTGCCCAACCTATCTTGTCAACATAATCTCCAGTTTCCTTAAGAACAGGTCGGTGGTTCTCTCCATCGGCGATGTTACCTCTGTGCACCCCATGAGCCTTGGCTGTCCTCAGGGAGGAGTGCTATCTCCTTTCCTATGGAACGTCCTAATTGACGATATTTTAAAACTCTCCTTCCCTCATTTTCCAGTCAAAATGGCCGGTTTCGCTGACGACCTCTCGATCGCCACGACTCACAAAGACCCTTTCGTGGCGACCAAAAATTTGCAGACCGCCTGCGATCACATTGGGGCTTGGTTGGAATCAAGGAAACTCCAGTTCAATGCGGACAAAACAGTGGTCAAGATTTTTGCCCGTAAGTGTTCGCCCGGGTCGAGCGAGCCCCTTGTTTTATCCATAAAGGGGGTTCAGATTTCCCCTTCACTTGATGCCTCTTTTCTTGGTCTTACTTTGGATCCCAACCTGAAATGGCACAGACATCTGCAAGGAAAAATCGTGTCGGCCAAGCGGGCCATGTTTGCTGCCAATAGCTGTATTCGCCAAACCTTCAGCTCCGATGGCCATCGCCTGCGTTTTTTATATTCCACAGTTGTTGAGCCTATTTTCTCCTATGGGGCCTCGGTCTCGATCTCTGCGATGAGAACTAAAGCAGTTGTAAAAAAACTCAGGTCCTTTCACCTCTCGCTCTGTCGAATGATTACTGGTACGTTCAGATCAGCCCCCTATTCATCCCTAGTTCTTCTTTCCAACCTACTTCCTATTGAACTCAGACTACTGGAAATTGCGGCGTGTCGTTTTATCTCAGTCCCAGCTAACGCCCCTTTCGCTAGCTCGGCCAAAGAGATCATCCTTAAGCATCAACCCTTCCTGGCTGTCTCTCCAAAAACTGAAGTCTCTAGCTTGCCACACTCGGCAAATCATCCCCCATGGAAGCTAAAAATTCGCAGCACCACCATCCCCTCTGTAATGGTTCCGTTGCTTCCAAGTGTCCCCGGCACTCTCCAACTTTTTGTCGCTACCTTGTGCTCAAGTTCCAACCCCAGTTTTGCGTCGTGGCCACTTACAGCATAGGTATCAAGTCTGTGTATGAGGCGTCCCTTCCAAGCTCAATCTCTCATCGCTAGGCTAGCTGTATCTCACTTCTAAAAGCTTTGAAAGTCATACAGGCCTCCCAACCTACCTACTCATCCTGCAACCTATTCCTGTCTGCCATCTCATCCATTCTTCTCCCTGCGACTCCTCTCTACCCAGAAGAAGTTACGGCGCTGGTTTCTCTCTCAGCCCTAGGCCCTTTCTGCCATCTGTTTCTTGCGGCCAATCCGTCGTCGGCCGGTTTCCTCCTCGCTGTAAGCCGGGCGAAATCTCCGTCTAATTGTTTGATGGTTCACCCCACCTTCTCCCCCAAGTTCTGCAAAAATTCCGTCAAAGATCACCTTCTCGCTGTGTGGAACAATGAGTGGATGACCGCGAAAACCGGGTCTTCAACTCGCAGCTTTTTTCCCGACGTACTTGCCGCCCGCTCCCTCCTCATGCTGAGGTAAAACGTATTGGCCAATCAACTTATTACAGGCCACTGTCGCCTCAATCACCACCTTTTTCGCCTAGGCTACGCTCTAACCCCCGCTTGTGACTGTGGTTGGCCTGATGAAAACACCTTTCACTTTTTATTTGATTGCCCGAGGTTCTCATCTCTCAGAGGAAAGCTGATCTCGGCGTGCGCGACCTCCAAGGTCGCTTGGCCCCCTCCACTACTGGCTCTCTCCCAGTCTAGCCTCATCTGGAATACCTTCATTCGCTACCTGTCCAAGACGAAGCGGCTGTGCAGTAACGCGAGCCCCGGTTTCAGAACCATCCAGGAGCATACCGCCATGCCCAACGCAGGGCTCGGAAGGCATCCTTCCGCCATGCCTCTGTCTCCCGCTGGGGTCTAGGCACCCTCGGCAGTTGCCGCGCTGGCTCCTGATTCGCAGACCGGAGCTGCTCATCTAGGCTGCCGGCGCCCAGCCTCTTGCCAAACTTCTCTGTTTCTTTAATCTGACCATTTCGCCAATCTCTCAGCCCCACAGTCTTGTTTAACCACAGGCTCTGGTTGTTCCGCGTTTGTGTGCTCCTCCCTAATTCGTAGCTCCTCGCAACTTTACCGCCTCACTCCTATAAACGGAGGCGCTGGGTGGCAAATAGTGTCGAGTTGTGCGCCTTCCCCCAGCTTACGGGGTGGTGCCGGCATCCGACCTAGGTCTCGGCTACACCCGGTGCCCACATCTTTAAACGGTGGCGTCTGGCGCCGGGACTGATCAAGCTAGGGAGAGGGGGGCCAAGCGGGTCCTCTTTCTCTCTCTGCCCGTTTTTCAGCAGTAGCTTGCGACCGTTGCTTTCCCCTTTAGTTTTGTGCCCCAGGTCTGTTTTTCATTTTTTTTTTACAAGCTTTTACTGCCCTCCTTTCCTTCTCTCTCTGTACCCCCTAACTGTGATATCCCTCCGTCTCGCTAATACAGCGGGCCATCCTCGGTCTCCGAGTCCATGCCCTTTTATATAAAAAAAAGGTCATGGAAGAAATTTGCATCGAGTTCAGTCAATCACAATTAACTAGGTCAAATCACGCTGACTTCGGGAGCGACGTCTGCTCATAAGACGAGCCATCTCGCGGTTCGCCAACCCACCAATATTTTTAAAAACCAAAAATTTTAAACCCTTATTTTTCTTTATTGATCAATTCAGTTTTCTTCGGTGGATTTTACACAGCAAAACGAAACACGGAAACAGTTAATATGAGAATAAACAATGTAGCCTAAATTTCAAAAAAAAATCTACTTACAGTATTTTTGGGGTTGACCGGGGTTGACTTCCCTTTTTGGCCTAATTTACTGTGGTCCTACTCAATCGTAATCAACTAAACATTAAATTAGCTTTTTCTTTCCTCTGAGTGATGACACTTGCCAATTTTTTGTAAAATCAGCACGAGAAGAGGTGTAATGTGGATCCTTGCGAGGTGTAGTTTGAATCTGTTATATTCTATGTATATCAACGCTAGCGCTATTATTAATGAATCAAAAGTTCCTTGTGAAAATTTGATTAGGCTACTTGATGCTCACGCGAAACCAAACCCCTTCGAATATTTTGAATCATCTTGTTTTTATGACGCTTTTTTTAGGATTTACATTTTAAGGGAGAGAACGTTCTTTTAACGGTTTGTAGTGTAATTGTAATGTATAGCATGTTGCTTAAGAATTCGAGCGAATAAAAAAAAATAGCTAATTAATAGATGTTTATTAGGTTACAAAATTATACAATAATCTTATGCTGCATCTATATTTCATACATTATCTTTATTTCTTCATTTATACTTCTTAAAAGCCACCTAAACGTCACAAACGATGTTTCAATCAATGTATAAGCCAAAAGAACAATTCCCTGTGTATGTCTATTAGCTTAAAATCAGCACAAATCCGATGAATAAATTCGGATACTGAAGAGTTGATCTGCTACGTTCCCTCTGCAAATTATTCGGATACTGGCAAACGTAGACCATCGCACCACCGAATCGCACCACCGAATCGCTTAAAAAGTTACATCAACTGTCGAGGAACTTCTTTACCATGTTACTGCCAAATATTTTTTTCGCAGATTTTATTGTTATTTGTGTTAAATTTAATCTGTTTTAGTCGTTGTTTTAATTGTTTACATAATGACACAGGGCATAGCACAGCAGACGGGAAGGCAAATGGGAATGACGGCGGCACCACCAGCACCTGCCTTAAATTTGGTATCCGATTCAGAGCCGCCAGCAGAATATTTGGCAGAATACTTCATTTTGCCTTTGCCTCCACCTCCCATAGACATCGAATGCGATTGTTGCTAATACAGATAAATTGGAATTAATCCAAGAAACGAAATTTCAAATCTGATTTTAAATAAGCTACGATTAGTAGTGGGGCATCAGGAGGTGTTTTCGTGAACATGTTGTTGGTTTCTGGTGAATAATAAACGGGAGGGCCGATGGTACCGTTAGTGGCAGGTCTCTTGGGTGTTTCAGCGAATAAAGGCTCCTTGGGGACCAAAGTTGTTCCATTCGTTTCGTGAATAGGAGCAGAAAATGGCGTGGGATCGGTTGCCACACGAGGCGTCAACGTGAATGGCTGAAAGTTCCAATAATTGTTGTGTATTTGTCCATTCTTAATGAACAAGATCTTTACCTGGTAGGGGCCACCGTTGAACGTATCCATTAATTCGTCCAGTTTCTTGGGAGGCGATTGGAGGCCAGGAATCCATTTATGGGCGTCTGATTGTCGGCAGAGGAGAACCACCGATTCCTCGTTGGTACATTTTAGGTTGAATGGTAGTCGGTATAGCATAAAGACTGGCAAAAGGATCCTGCAGATTTGGAATTGGTGGATTTCTCCTTGCAGCCGGGTGTCGAGGAACATTACAAATGGGCTCTGAAGGCATTTCAGCTTCAGTCATGTAACCCGGGTAGTCGGGGTGAGTTTCAATTGAACAGAGCAGTACAGGATGTGAAGGGATGAAACAATATGGAGTGGCGTCTCGATCCTCTGGGCCCATCAATTCTGGATATTGCGGATGCGTCTGGATGTTGCACAATCCAAAAGGATGACCGGGAACGTCACAGAACGGCTCAGTTTGAGGTTCAGTCACATATAATCTGGATATCCTGGATGTCCATTCAACGATAAAATAAAAATATTAAAAATGCAGACCCTTTTTCAAACCAACTAATAGTTATGTAAAACTTACATGTTAAACTTAGAAGGCATAGGACTTCGACCGTGTTGATGGCTGGGGATTGTGCAGACCAACCCAGCAACAGCCTCAGAGAATTCAGGCAATTCTGGATGAGTAAACTTTGGATAATCTGGATGTACACTGACATTGCAGAGGAGCATTGGATGTCCAGGAACCGTGCACAATGGTAAATCTTCATTTTGTGTCGGAGTGTTAATATTTCCTTCGATTTGCACTGGCGGTTTCTTCGCCTTGAAGTCCGGAAAATCCGGATGTTCGGGGATGTTACATTTATCCAGCACATGTCCGGGTACGTTGCAGACAGTGTTGGATTGTTGTCCAGTTGCCTTGGGGTTGCAATATTTCGGATAGTGCGGATGTCGGATGAAATTACAGATGACGCGCGGATGCCCCTTCGGGAGGTCAATGTTGCAGATGGGCTCGATCTCGGGCGGAGGACAGCGGGAGGCGTGTTTCGGATAATCGCTGTGTTTGGGCATGTTGCACAAAAATTCCGGGTGCGAGGGAACGTTGCAGCCTCTTTGTCCGCCGGAGGGCAGCCAGTGGCGAAATTGGGATAATCCGGATGATAAGGATAATTGCATAAAATGGCCGGATGAACTTTTATGTTGCAAACGGGAGTCGTTGCCTGCGATCCTGTTGGACATGGAGGGGATGCGGCGTACATAGGGAAGTTGGAGTGGCGCTCTATAAATGGCAATTAAATACATTACCAAAAAATAATTGCAATAATAAAAGAAATTAATTCACCTAAATTACACATGGGTTGTGGATGCTTTGCAACATTACACAAGAGTCCCGCTGATTCGGGAATAATCCGAAGATTGTACATGGGATAATCTTCGTGATCCTGATGAGATAAAATGTGAAAACGGTTCAATGACAAAATCAAGCAAAATGTTAAAACGTTAATGATAATTACCGAAAAATTACAGATGGGGCAATTGAGCTGCTGTTGCGAGAGTGACTGAATTCCGGCGACCCTCATCTGCCTTTGATTGATCCTTGTGTAATCAATGACGTGATGATGGTGAGTGGCAGACGCTAAACTAGACGATCTGATTGACATCGATTGCATTTGATTATCGACCCCCGTTGACTGGATCGGCATTTCGGCGGATTCGGATGTGGCAGCTGCTTTGCTGCTGCTACTGTAACTATAAAACTGTTGTCGACTGCTGCTAGAGCTGAAACTGTTACTTCCAACAGTTCCAGACTGCATCACTACCGGTGCAGAAGCGCCAGATGATTGGACGTGCTGAGATTGATGCGTATGCGATTGGACCATCGTCCGGGCGGATCACTTTTCTCTGTTTTCCAACACTGGAGCCTGCTGGGTTGACCTAGTGGCCATTTCGCTCACAAACATCAAATCTTGAAGTGCCGAAACAATTTCATCCGCCCCATATCCCAACGGTTGTTGATTAATGGAAGACGTTTTCACGCGTTTTCACTAGTTGGCTCTTTTTGACGACCGTTTCCACCTCGCCATCGACTCCGGTACCACCGATCTTGCTAGTGCTTGTGGATTCCGACGCAAAGTTGTAAGCCACACCTCGACTACTCCAAGCTTTAGCTCTCTGCAAGGGAAAAAGAGAGTGAGTTGAAACAAAAAAATTTTAAATATGAGCTGTAAGATTTCATTTACATCCGAAACAGAGGTCGTGGCTCCTTGAAAGTCATCGTCGGATCGTCCGTCGTCGACTGACGTGGATGAAGGCATTCCCACAAGGACAGTTCCACCTCCGTGAGTTTGGTTGGACGAGTGATACTCGCGGTATTCACGTTGCTGCTGGGAACTCTGTGACCGAACGCTGCTGATGCTGCCACCTCTCGACAAAGCTTTGCCGAACAGTCCGTCCTATATTTCAAGCCAATCCATCAACTTTGATTCGGTTTTTAATTTAGTACTAGACCGACTTACGTTGTACGATCCCGTCTGAGGAATGTGTTGCTCCTGACGGCTCTGATGGAAGCAGGATTGGCACCTTGATCGAGGGGATGATTGGACGCAATGAATGAAGTGTCGAACACTCGACGGGCACTGGATGGTGTCGTCCGATGATGTTCTTGATGTTGACTGGTGTTGCTGGAGCTCACAGTTTGCCTCGACGATTGGTGATGAGACCCGGAAGTACCGGAATAAGAAGATGACGTGTCTTTGGGTCCCACACTTCCACTTCCCTCGATCCTGCTCGCAGAAGTCCCAGCTTTCCTCCGCGGCGACATACTCCGCTGGAGCTCATCCAGCATCATCCGATCTGCACGATAAACGACTCAATATACAGTGGGCACCTAAAGTGTCCGGACACCCGAGAGAACCTTATGGGAAACCGCTGTTTCCGCAAGGCGAAAAAGTGGTCAAATTTTCATTCGATTTGAATGAAAATTTTTTCCTAGGTTTTCTCAAACGCCAGGAGCAACCCAAATTTTTTTTTGAATTTTAAAAGAATGGGAAGGGTAGGTTTTTGTCCGAGGCAAAAGTGTCCGGACAGTAGAGAGGCCCATATGTAAATGGGCTTACTTTGCATTCCGATTGTGACTCATTGAAAAGTGTTAGAGTAACGCAAAAGGTCTTAAAAAAAAGATCTGCGTTTCCTCTATGGCACCCGTGAGTGACTAATGCAGGGTCTATAAAAAAAAATCTCTGCCTGCCGTCATCATCAAGTCTTCATTCGTTCTTCAAATAATCAAAACACACAGGTGAATACAACGATGTTTACAATGTTTAATCTGCTTACCTCGAAAAGAAATGGAATATTTTCTTTGATCGATCTTTGATTTCCCGTTAAAATAAGTTGACTTCGCCGGCTAAATCTGAATTTCTGAATAGATAATTTAGAATAGAAAAGTATTTTGTTTTTTCTGCAAACATTGTATGTTATTTGTTCTTTTGTGTACACACTGTGTTTCAAGATGGTAATTTTTATATTTTCTTAAATAGCTCTGCTGGTGGTAACTTTGTTGCAGCCAGCTGGTGATAGTCGTTCCTTTTGGAGGCTTACTACTTGTACTGGCTGTAACTTTCATCACATACAGAAACAAATGTAAAGCAGGTAAGCAAATCATGAGAGTTGTGGATTTTACCAAAGACCATTTTCTCTAACTTTTTTTATCTATTTTGTAGAAGCATGGCGAAGGTCTTGCCTTTCTCCACATGGTGCTTTCGTGTCATGAAGATGTGTGTTCTGTTAGGGTGCAAAAATGTGATGAAAACAGGGAATCTGAAATGTTAATTATGTACTTGTATGATTAATTTAGTAGGTTAGCATTTTGTTCTTGATGTCAAAGACATAAAGTGATATCTTATTCAGTGTTTCAAAATAGAGCTTTTGTGGAAAGTTCATTTAAAGAATTGTAAATTTAGTTTGGTTAAGCAGAACAGAAATTCCTGCTTGTGCAAACTTGCAGTTAACATCATACTTTAATGTGTTATTTGTCTATTTTGGTGTCCATGCAGTATATGCAGCATTGGAACAGTTGGGTATAATTTAGTCAATGTTACCTGATGGCTGTCGGTTCTATTTTATCGGCTGCGTTTTGTCGATGTGTCGTCTCTTGCTACCTGTACCGGCGATGAGGTAATGATTGATGTATAGTCTCATTCAATTATTGACTATTAATTGAAATCTCCGCCGTTCCATAGACTTGATCCATTGTCCGGATTCGGTCCCCGTTCAAATAAAGATAAGAATATTATGATGAGACCAGGAAATAAATATAAATACTATTTTCATAATCTAAATGACAATGACCCACGACGACGCACAACAATTGAATACAAATTTGAACTGATAAAAGTTAAGAATTTGCAAGGATTTGAACCACTTGCGTAGGTAAATTTGTTAGCTTGACTGGATTAAAGAGTCCTAGATTTTTAACAATAGAAAATAAAAATTAACAGGTAAATTATTAAATAAATCTATTTTAATCTTTTTTCCATCTACGCAAAAATATTAATTATTTGAAATGCAACATATGGTGTGTAAATACGCTACCATTTATTTACAGAAACAATTATGTGCCGTGTGGCGGAGTGGGTTAAGGCGCCGCCATATCATCTCCAATCACACAAAGTGGGAGTGCTAACCACTAGGTACTAAAACTAAACAAAAATGGACATCCTTCCGACTTCAGGTGGTGTCATTGTCAGCTCCTGACATACTAACAGAAGTTGACTAGAAACAAGCTTTTAAGCTGAAGCATAGACCGATCCTCGCTCTAAACTACGTAATCCCATTATTATTTTGGCATGCGAATCTGAGGTCGGATTACAACTTAGAAGTAATGCCTAGTCAACCCTGGTTTTATTTTATGTAGTATGTTTTATTCTATGTTTTATTCCCCTCCCCCCCAAAAAAAAATTATGAAAAAGGCGACGACGTGATATCTGTAATTCTGTATATATTACCTTCGGAGACGTTTTTGTTTATTGTATCGATCCAAAAGAGACTCAGGCCCAACCTGTTAGATACACCAGCAGCCTGGCCTAGTCTGACAGTTAGAGGCGCAATTGCAAACAGCCCCCAAATGAGAAACGACAAACGCTTCTTTATTCCTTGGAACGGAAACCCACCGAAAAAATGATGAAAAGAGCACGACGTTACATTTTAAAGGCATTTCGTTTTATTTACTGGTGAAAAACGTCAAAAACATTGCTATCTAACGCTCAAAATTACAAACAACAAGAGCAGATAGATTTAGAAAAAAAGAAATGGTGCGTCTTCCCGCAATACTTTTTGAAAGAATTTAAAAAATTTATAAAATATTTGTAAGAAACAACACAAAGTTGATATTGTAACTAATATATGATTGCTCTTTTAGCCAAGCTGACGCTGCCTCGTCTACCTCTTAACGTGCTTATTGTACGGTGGATGACGTGGATGGTCCATTATCGAAAGGATTGTCGGAGGCACCCATCAGACCCATGCCAGTCCCAACGAATTCCCTTACCAGATTTCCCTCATAGTATGTTGCCTTAATTAAATTTCATGTAATACATCTGTTATTCTTTAATTTTTATGGTATTTGTGGTGCTTCCATTTACAAGAGTGGCTGCATCATCACAGCTGTTCACTACACTGACGGATGATTTACAATATTGAATTAAACGCATATAATAGAGAAACGTAAATTTATGACTAATATTAGGACAAAAATTCTGCCTAAAAACAGAATCGCTGCCGGTTTTCTGTGAATTGTTGCTGATGAACACAGCTTGTCCATCGATTCCGCATTCCGGAAATGAGTGATTCTGGAATGTTGCAGGGAACCAAACATGAGTACATATAATTCTTTCTGACATTTATTTTAAGTACAAGTGCCGCTTTGATCAATTTCATTTTTTAAAAAATTATTGTTGATTGTTATTTCGATGATCATTTAGATCCCTCCTAGATGACTCTATAATCTCTGATGCCGGTCTTGGCATGTTGGCACTTGGTGAAACAAACACAAACACAATGCATAGTTATCCCCTATGTGGCAATGTTGTCGTTGAGCAGCTTGTAAAAAACTAACAATATTGAATCTCGTCGTTTCTTCAGTTGTTTCGAGAAAAACCGCTTTGGCTGGCAACAAGGAAGAGCACCATTTTATCAAATCTTAAATTTTCGCTCTATTGAAGATGGCTTCTGATGGGCCAGTAAAAGAGGTAAACAAAATTTGTTGACAGCTTAGTGGGATCTACCTTTACCTACCGTACCTTTGTTCTTAGTCTTTAACTGCGGAAACTGTCAACGATACAGCTGAATCGGAGGCTGGAACAATTGAAGAAGTCAAGTTGACAACAAGAGCCAATGAGAGACTCAAAAGTATTAAGAAGTATTTGAGATTCAATGACATTCTCTGTTTGCCTAGTCTTTACATTGGACCGGTAGAACCTATTAAAGAAATCATGTGGGTTTATGAAGAGCAAGCTGGAATGATTCAAAGAGAAATAAGCTATGCTCCTGGATTACAAAAGATCTTTGATGAAATTCTTGTCAATGCTGTAGATAACAATCTTCGAGACAGCAGCATGGATACTCTAAAAGTAGACATTGATCCGTAAGCTTACAAATTTACTGGTGTGCTCTCAGATTTGGTAAATTATGGTTTCTGCTTTTTACAGGGCAAAAAACGTTATCAAAGTTTTCTGCAAAGGGAAAGGCATTCCTGTTGTAGAGCATGATAAAGAAAAGATGTATGTTCCTTCACTTGTATTTTGCCACTCGCTTACTTCATTCAACTAACTACAATGATCAAGAAGAAACAGTCACTGGAGGTTGCAACTGTTTTGGTAGCATATTTAGCAGATCATTTGAATTAAAAACAGGATCTAAAGTTGAATGCAAAAGCTTCAAGCTTTCAAATTGAAAACCCAATGTCTTGGTGGAGGCGGATGCCCTTACGCCAAAACTGTCCAAGTTGTTTAAATTTATTTTTAGCGATGGATCACAAAAAGAAAAATTGCTAATAAGAATTTAGTGATTTGAATAGTGATTTTCTAAATATTTTTCACATTTCAATGTACAAATGTTTTAATTGAATTCATTACTAAATGATGTGCAATAAATGAAATAATAAATTTGTATAAATTTCAGAATATTTTTGTTTATTTATTTAATAAAATGTATACAACATTTCTATATTTAACAAGTACAGAATTTAATGAATGAATTAAATAAATACAGAATTGTTTATTTATTTAATAAAATGTATACAACATTTCTATATTTAACAAGTGCAGAATTTAATGAATGAATTGAATAAATACAGAATTGTTTATTTATTTAATAATATGTAATGTAAACATTTCTATATTTTACAAGTACACAATTTTATATTATTATACCTTAAAATAAGAAAACAAACATGGAAGCCAGAAAAGAAATAACAAATTCAATAACAAATACTTTTGTATTTGACATATTCATGTAAAAAAAAATTCTAAATAATATATCACACTTCAAATTTATTATACGATAAATGTTACAATCAATATTGAATTACAATGTTATTTAAATTTGATTTAAATCGACTTTTGTTTCTCGGGTTGAATACCTTAATTACAAATTTTTGGACTTTAGAAATATAAGAAGAGTTTCCAAATGTCGGCATTGATTCGTCTTCAATCGGCAAAGCTTCCCATTCTTCGTCAATAACGACAGAGAAGATAATTGATATCCAAAATAGAAGATAGAACAAATCACTTGTAAATTTAAACATATTTACACTGTATATCCATTGATTGACAAACATAAAAAGACTTCCACTCTTGACCACTTTGTTAAACAGAATGCATATATGAAGTTACACAGGCTACATATTCTTTCAACTACTGATGCTTTAATCCCTCCCTTTCCACCCCGTAGGGGTGGATCCAAAGACTGAGCGCCAATGAAACAATCTTTGCCATAAAAACAGACAAGGACCGCAACCTTGCAAAGATTTGTGTTCTGGAGGGCACTCAGTTCAACTACCCTTCAAGGTGACCTAAATAGGAAGGTCAACGTGACGGTTGACAAGAGGGATAAAGCTCTTTCTTTGTGTGGGTTTTTTTGGTTGACCTTCTTTTACTCTTAGCATCTAGAGATATACTTGTTACTCTTAACATCTGTCGAGCTCTTAACATCTGTCGAGCTCTTAACATCTAAATATATATATATGATAAACTCTTAACATCTATTGAGCTCATAGCATCTATATGGGTTAGCCCCCTTACGACCCTCCCGGGAGGATCCGAGAGGGCAATGGCCTCGAATGAGGCCATGAAGCGATAGGAAAAAGGGAGGGGAGAAAACTATAACAAAATGTTAGAACTTTATTTCTAGTCATTCGTCATGTCCATTTCCTTGTTTTAAATATAGAGGTGTGACCTCTATTTATATTACATACTACTTACCCTAAATACAGAAGTAAAAATGGACTGACAATATGACTTATGCTGGAACCCCCGAGATTTTACCCTATTTTGGAGAAGATTTCACTGAAATTACTTTCTCAGTTGATCTTACTAAGTTCAATGTAAGCATCTTCATGAAATTTATTTGATACTATGTATAAATTACATCCATGGTATTGGTAGATGGATATTTTGGACAAAGATATACAAGATCTTCTCTCACGCCGTGTTGTTGATATCGCCGCCTCAACTCGTGGAGTGAAAGTTTATCTCAACGGTAAAATTATTCCGATAAATAATTTTGAGGATTACGTCGATCTATTTCCGAAGGTATTTATTTATTTTTCATCCATTTAAAGAAAGAAAAAATTTGCCATACCAACATATGGTTTAATTTAGGGTGGAGACTGTTGAGTTAGAAATTAACACTTGAACCTGTCTGCTGAAAAGAACACCCTGTATTGCTGCCAGCCTGGTCACCATCCTCAACAGCACTGAGTCTCCCTCTCTGATTTCTTTGTCCGGGTAGGTCCTTCCCCTCCTCCCTTCTTTACTGGCTATGCTGCGTGGCCGCACTGTCCAGTTTGTTTATCTTTTACACTCAATACCCCCCCTCAAACTGGACCCCCAAAAATAAACATGAGCACAGAATACACACCATATTTGAATCAGAAATAAATACTAGGTTCAGTGTCACAAGACAAACAATAAGAAAAGAAACTAACATCCTCCTCTAACTCTTCAGTATTTGACCCCCTACACCCCGAACGCCAATCTTGTCACGGAGATACTTGAAGCGTGGAGCAGTCAGGGGTTTCGTGAATACATCAGCCAGTTGCTCCTGGGAGCTTACATAGTTGGTGTTTATTACTCCAATGTTTTGAGCCTCTTGGATATAGCGATATCTAATGGCGATGTGTTTCATCTTCCTCTTCACATTATCTCAATGCGGAATCCCTCTCACATTATCGTAATGTGGAATCCCTCTCACATCATCACGATGTGGAAAAGCACCAGCTTTCTTGTAGATTCTTCACATTATCTCAATGCGGAATTCCTCTCACATTATCGTAATGTGGAATCCCTCTCACATCATCAAGATGTGGAAAAGCACCAGCTTTCTTGTAGATGTTTGACTCGTTGTACTTTCCCAGGCTTCACCTTCGACATTTGAAACAACTCACTGATGGATGTGTTCTCGAAACTTGGTTAGTGCCTCGCCGTACGCCTCATCTGGAACGTCACCAGGAGGTTCATAATTCGATTTGACATTATCGAGGATAATAACGTCTCTATCAGAGGTGGAACCGGACGAATGAAGATTGAAGCTCCCAAACGGACTTTCCGACTTCAGGTTTATCAAATTGCCCGTCAGTTTTTGAACCTGATTGAATGCTGTGTGAAGTGAAGTCCCCAGTGTTTGAATTATGTTGTCCAGCTTACTGGCCTGACTCGTGTCAATCCTGTTGTAGAGAAAAAAACATCCTGGAGCTGAGGCGACTCCCGTTCCGTTCGGCCAATTTCGTTCCATCATAAGCCATGAGGACAATTTGAAGAATTTCCTTGACAGCCGCGTCGTTCTCACCAGGAATGATGATGATGGTCGCATCCGACAACAAGATACTTAAAGTAGCCATCTGGTTGTCGCGTTTCTCGCTGCCAGGCAGTCCGTGATATTCTGGAGCTCGAGTTCCATCTGTGTCCAGCAGCAAAATGTAGTCGTATTTTGGACGTCCCTCGACAGCCAGCAGCTGCATGTTGACACCTCGGGTGCACTGTCCAACGCTGGTCCTCATTCGGATGCCAAACATCGTGTTGAGCATCGTCGACTTGCCGCTGCTCTGAACGCCCATGACGGACAGCACAAACATTCGCTTTCGTTCCACCAACTTGCCGAATTCGTACAAAACTACTTTGATCCAATCTTGACGGATCATGTTGGAATCACCGTCTAGTAGTTCAAGGGGGAAACCGTCCATTAAATGTTGGGCGGGCAGACGAGGAATTTTCTGAATTGAGGGCGACCGTTTTTCTGGGTCCATGTCCGTGTAGAGATGACTCAATTCTCTCCACAAGTCCTCAACGTTGAGGGCACTATCAATCAATTCGGTCTTGGCAGAGTTTAAGTCTTTCTTCAATTTGGAAACAAGACCAGTTTCACGGACAGCATTGCTTAAACTCTCAGCATACAAAGTGGATATAATTATTGAATCTTTTTCAATAGATGCCCTAATTCCTGTTCGCCACGTTTGGCCAATTCTTTCTCCAACAAACAAAAGAACAATACACGAGAGCACGAATCTTCTTTCTCCAGAATTTGAAGAAACACTTTCAGCAACGGATGATGTTGAACTCGAACTGTTTGCGAACGAATAGTCTCTTTCACTTTCATAATCTCATCTTCAAATTGGGCCACCATTTCGTTATTCAGGCGATGTTCCACTTTAGCTTCTTCAATTTTCGCCCGTTTCAGGTAGTACTTTTGTAGAAGAAATTCGAACTTCTTTACATCACCCAAATATTGGACAAAACGACAATCGCTCCAATGAACTGCAGATGGGGACACACATTCCAGCGGGCTGTAAGCTTCCTCAATTAAAACGGGAATTTCATGCAACATCTTATTTTCTTGGGAAGTCGTACAATTAGATTGAATTACCATTTCTGACGCCGCGCTGACAGTATCTTTGAAAAGAGATAGCGTTTCGCCCCGAAGTTGGCCCTCAACACGCAAACGAAATACGTTTCCTGTTATGACGAATTCATGACTCATCTCTCCCATCGACGGTGTCCAAACGCAGCTGAAATTGAACGCATCCAATCCAAGGGTAGTAGCAGGATGTTTGGTAGAGGTCGTTTCTTCATCCTTCGGAAACATGTGACAAAAATGCTCTACCTCAATTGTCGAATCTTCAACTAATAAGTAACTGACAAAATGTTTAAGACACTTCCACAGAGGCCTGAACTCCCCTATGACGTGGATGACCAAGACGTGTTGAACTTTCTTGGCAGTTTTGCTGGTTGCTTCAATCACCAGACAGCCAACGCCAATCTCGGGGATCAATGGATTCGATGAGAGACTGCCAGTGGACAAATCTTGTCGATGGACACTTTGGACGTAGAAGACGCTGTTCATGATCTCATTGGTCTGGCTCACATTTCTCTGGCAGCACGAAAGGACAGCAACACGGAACAGTGATTGATCTTCACCCAATCACGTGTTGACACCAGGAATGGTGATGTGTCTGAATAAGTTGAGATGATGTTTGACAGCAATCCAGTGTTGAACCCCTGGGTTCTGATTGAACCTTGCAACTTTGCTCACAACATAAGCGATATCAGGCCGTGTTGTGGTCGAGAGATACAGTAATGCTCCAACTGCACTCTGATACGGATCCAGACACCATACAACATGGAGGCGGCCATCCCTCTCCATCACTAAAAAAAAACTCCAATTCCCTGTGAACAGTTAGCCGAGGACACACAAAAAGAAAAAAAATTGATCAAACAGAGCAGCTGTTAGCTGTGCGTACAGCTGGGCCCATAACCTGTTGAGTTAGAAATTAACACTTGAACCAGTCTGCTGAAAAGAACACCCTGTATTGCTGCCAGCCTAGTAACCATCCTCAACAAAACTGAGTCTCCCTCTCTGATTCCTTTGTCCGGGTAGGTCCTTCCCCTCCTCCCTTCTTTACTGGCTATGCTGCGTTTCCGCACTGTCCAGTTTGTTTATCTTTTACACTCAACAGAGACTACGTGTATGAAGCTGTCAGTGATTTCTGCGAGATTGCGGTAGCTCCTTCTGAAAAAGGATTCATGCATGTATCGATGGTAAACAAATATTCCACTACAAATGGCGGGAAGCATGTTCATCATGTCACCGAAAGGGTAGTACAGAACTTTCAGAAATATCTCAAAGAGATAAACAAGAGGAACGGATTTGACGTTGATGTCGAATTTAACATGATTAAAATGCACCTGATGGTGTTCGTCAACTGCTCAATCAGCAACATGTGTTTCCATGAACCTTTAAAAAACAAGATGAGAAATCAAATTTGCAAATTTGCACATTTTGAACCAAGCGACCATTTTTTTACTCGGGTATTACAAGCAAGAATATTTTGAGTCATTTATACTATTATAGAATTTTATATTTCCTCACAGGTCAATAATTACTCTGGCGTAGCTGAACTTGTCATGTCTGTCTTGACCTTTATCCAACAGGAGAGTGATCGATGTGAAACCATGCGAAATCATAATTTACGTTCGATTATATTGCTACTTTTTAACAGCGTCAATAAAATTAGTTTGTTTTTACTTTTGACACGTCCGCATGGTGGCTCTAGTTGTAGTTTCGCTTTTCTCTGAACCTGAAGAGTGATGATCTCGTTCGTCGGGATGAACCCTACAGACTTTCAAATGAGTACCTCGATGAGCAATTTACAACACGAGTACGACCCTGTAGCCAAAATTAGAGCAGTCGAACTGATAAAGACTAAGGTATAATAGGAAAAACAAGAACTCAAATTTTGAATAATAGAATTTCGCTTCGCTTTTCGCATTTGCATTATCGAGAATAAATAAATCATGAAAAATAATATCTTCTGTTTACTAGTTCTCTTATTTATGAATTTAAAAATAAACGAGTGATAAATAATAAATAATAAAACCATGGTGGAAGAGATTAATGGTGGAGCCACGGGATAGGGATTTGGCCTGTCAAACTGAAGCGTATGTTGAGGCAGGCCACTACGGCGCCACCGTCGTTTCTCCAGGTCTCAAGAGCTCTTATGGCACATTTACATGTAACGGGATTTGAAACATTTATTTTTAATACTTAGACAGGTATGATGGTAAATTTACTTAACAAAAAGTAAGTTTATTTATCGTACAATATTTTAAAATTATCACGGAAAGATATTCTGCAAGTCATAATGTACGTCATTTACGTCATTTACGTTTTAGTGAAAATTCCGCACTGCGATTCCGCAAAAAACCGGAAATTCGGAACAACAATTCACGCTCAACCACTGATCAAAAAAAATTTGAAAATTTCACAGTGTTATGTAACCATGACTTACAACACAGTATTTTTTTCGTCAAAATCGGTGAGGTACCGCGACAAAAAAAATTGAAATACCATGGAATGGCCCAGGATTATTCGCAATTTTTTTTTCTAAGAACTGCAATTGAAATTCATAAGCTAGGTCGACGTTCGACCTCGATAAGAAAAAATTTATATTGAGGCCGTCCATCTTCCTAGTTGTATATACCAATCCTGATATCAACGACGATTAATAAGCATCAGGTAAGTCTGCCCTTTTTAGCTAAAACGATTTAAAAAAAGAAATCAATTTGAAAAGTTAATTTTTATTATTATCCTCGACAAACACAATTTGAAAATATCCTAATTGATGACAATTTAATATCTACACACGACGCGCGGGCATGTAGTTTAACCAGATCGAACGGCAGCTTCGTGAAAAGCGCGGAAAAAGGCCATTTTAGCGGCCTGAACTTCAGGGGTGTCCTGGACGGGTTGAGGGGGAGCAACGACCACCGCTGATGGAAGCGGCTGAACGGGAACCACCACTTCCGCTACTCGGGCGGTGGCGTGAGCGTGAGATGCCAAATGAGCACGACGAGCTGCGGCCACTTCGGGAGTTTCCTGGACCTGTTGGGGCATACCGAATGGCATGTTGGAGTATCTAGCGGGCAGGTAGGCCATGATTCCGTTGGCTGCAGCGGCGGCGTTGTAGGCCCGGTAATGCTCGAGGGTGGCGGCCATCACTTCGGGTGTGTCCTGCTGCTGGACGGATCTTTTACCGCGGGCGGTGGCTTGGGCTGCCAAGTGGGCGGCACGAGCAGCTGCTACTTCGGGAGTGTCTTGGACGGGTTGAGGGACTCCCCAACTGACCACCGGAAGAGGCGCAAGGGTCGAGACGACTCCGTTGGCAGTGGCGGCGGCCGAGTGGGCGCGGTAATGTTCAACTTTGGCGGCCCAAACTTCGGGAGTGTCCAAAACGGCACCTGCTGGTTTTCCCCAAACAACAGGAACAGGTTGTACGGCGACCACCCTGCTGGATCCTCCGGCGGAAGTGTGGGGCTGTGGGCTGCCAAGTGAGCGGCACGGGCGGCGGCAACTTTGGCCGTTTCCTGGACGGGTGCTGGTTGTGCGGTGAACGGGTAGTAAAGGAATGGATTGTAGTTCCAACCGGCCGGGATCTGGGCAGAGACGGCGGCACAGGCCATCAAGATTCAAGACGACGACGACAACCTTTGGAAAATGTGACAAACACGGACAAACAATTCCATCCGCCCTATTAGTTATGAGATTATAAATTGTTTAGTTGATTGTAATAATTTACTGAGTTCTTCATGTCGATTCACTTAAAAATTGTTTGAGCGCGGAAGAGGGAGAAGAGTGAACTGATCTGGTTTGCAACATGTCGGAGCTTTTATACGAAAGAGTTTCGTTCCTTTTGGTGTGGTGCGCGGTTCTGTGCCTTCCAGCAGGTTGGAAACCCAAGTAACATAATCTTGGTCTTCCGCATTACAGAAAGAGGAACTAGTAGAATAGTGCAAACACGTCTGTCTTCCTCATTTTACTTTTCTTTCCTAAATTCAGTTAATGTGTGGCTGTGCTCTAGATGCTTCCGCAGGAAAGTAGGAAGGGCCCAAGTGAACAACGGTGACAGTAATGTCCATCATTTCTAGGTCAATACCGGTGCCTCATACAAAAACCAGTAAAACAATTTTGCAAACTCGCATGTAGAGTTCTATACTAAAGATTTGTATTTCAATTTTAACGTTTAGATTGCGTTCAGTCCCTTTAAATTCTTCTATAAAGCAAAAGACCATGTGGCCTAATGGATAAGGCGTCGGACTTCTAAAATTTGTTGGCATCCGAAAATTGCGGGTTCGAGTCCCGCCTAGGTTAATTGATTGGTATAAATGCATTGTTAAAAATTTTAAATACATGAAAAATGTTCTTTATTTGTGCAGTTTTTTTTATATTCTGATTTTCCTATTATACACACTAAAATTATCGGATGAATAAGAAAATTATATAGAAAAAAAAATGGTTCTTTTCCTTTTTAGCAAAAAAGTTTTTCTTTTTGAATAATGAAAAAAGCGGTGGTGCAATTATGGAAGGGAGAGAAACACTTGGCGCTTTCAACACTCGCGATCACAATGACAAACAAGTTGACTTAGCGAATATTGAATATGGTTTGAAATGCTGTTCTAACTTTTGTCGACGCGCTAAGCGGTTGCTTATTGGCCGGGAGTGCGGCTGATCCAAGAAGACCCAGCAGCAGGGGCGGGCACAATCGGGGCGACGTAGGAGGAGGGTGGGAGAGAAAAATGTAGCCACCAGGGATAAAAGGCATAAGGCATTTGAACATTGAATGGAATAGCGCCGAATACTTGGCGCTTAGAACGGGAAGCGTCAGGGGCGCCGAAGTAGTTGTTGGTGGGGGCGGAGGCCCATGTGATTTTTCCGGTGTCGTAGTCGATGACGAGGTGGCCTTCTGGGGGGAGCTCGTGCTCGGTAAGGTATACCGGCTCCTCCGTTGTATCCGGAGTCTTGACCTTATCCGTAGCATTCAACTTGGTTGGCAACACCTAACAACCAGCAGACAAGCAATCTGCGCAAGGGAATACAGAAAGGTTAATTCCAAAAATTAAGATCGATTAAGAATTAAGATTACATTTTAAAATAATGTTTACCGTGGACTTCATTGTCGTTCTCGTGAAAATTGAAGGAAGAGCTCGAGGTGGATGCTGTTGATGGACATGCATTTTGACTGCTCTTTTATACTCGTTCATCTAACCCATCCTCGTGAATTCGCGTTCACCCAAGGTAAAACCGAGAAAAGCATTTGCAATAACCAACCACACCCTGCATGAACAATTAAGGGTGTGTCGAGTCGAACGAGTTTGCTTCGAACCAGCAGAAACTAGCTGCTGAATAAGTTTAGTTTTCTTTCTCCCTCTACAGGTTTTGAGAAAAACAGCAAGTTTGACGACGTTATTGTTACACATAATGAAATGACGAAATTCGAATTACCCTTTTTTTCGAATAAAGTACACACTCAATTGAATCCCATCTTGATTACCTTCATATGGATAGCTAAAATAAGGCGTGAATGGAAGATGCAGAAATATTTTGCGAAAAATAACGAAATAATAAAATACAATATGGTGAAATTGCTGTATCAAATGACGTGTATTTAATCAAATTGACAGAAGAATAAGTCGCTAAGGACTGACGAAATGGGAAACATAGAGAATGATGGCCATTACAAGTTTGTTAAATCGCTCGTCTCCTTGGTATTGCGGCCGTTGTCTGTTCCTTGGTCTGCATCAGTTGCTTCTGGCATGGGTGAACAAGTAGCGCAACAGTCAGCATGGAGATCCTCAAAAGTGTCCGGAATTAAAGGAGCCTCAATGATGCCATTTGACTCGGTGTGGGTCTCATCCGTTGGTGGTTTAACTTGAGAAGACTCGGATATGGAAGGAGATTCCGCTTCTGCCTCGTTGTTTTCTTGCTGGGCCGATGGTTCATCTTCATAATTCGATTCCTCATCACTATCCGAATTTGGCTCAGTCGCATTCCGACGATTCTTTTGGTTTTCTTCAGAGACCTTTTGTACTTCAAGTTCCAGCTGGTTCAAGAGAATTCGATTTATGTATTCTTCCTCGCAACAAGGGCAAAATTCGAGTTCGGCCCCATCGGTTGTTGTGGCGTTTGAGGCTGGCGATAATTCGGATCCAGTGACGATTGGTGGCGACTCCGCGAAATCATCAAGAAAGTAGTTTGTAAATGCCTCCCAAAGGTAATCAAATGCAGCAGGCAAGACGAAAAAAACCAAAGACATAAGTCTGATGAAAAACGGCCTGATAATTGTCAGAATAATATTCATTTTTTGATTGTTGTAATCGCTCAATACTTGATAGTATACGCAAAACTGCACTCCTTTATATAGATGTAGGGAGAGGACTGCCTCATGCGCAAGCGTAAAATAACCACCATTTTCATCATAATTTCAATTTCATATAATTACTAGCTCAAAATAATTATTGGTTTCTATATTCTCAACATTTTACAATCATATTTCAAAAAGAAATATCAAAATTGAATTCATTTTGCATATTCTTTTTTAAAATAAAATTAGAACTTAGCGGAAAGTCGGACTCAATGATCGATAGCTGTGATGATCGGAAAGGCATGATCGAGATAGCATCGTGGCAATAGGCTCTTCCATCTATTAGCTTAATTAAATAATCCATGAAAATTCATTGTCAACAATGTTTGATTAAATGAAATTTAGAATATCATGCGAAAATAATAATGATATAACACTGCCAACACTCTGCCTGCACTCGGCCAACACCGCCTCTTCCTCATACTTTTCGGTGTAACGGTGGCAGACCACCGCTCTTGATTATAAATATTCCCCGTTTAAAAGCAGAAGGGGTGAAGTATGAGTATTGGGAAAAGAAGTGTTTTTAGCAACTCTACTTCGAGGAACTAGAGGATAGACGGTGACGTCTTTTGATGGGTACGCGTTATTAGACCTATAGATGACGTTACCATCATCACAGAAGTAAACTGCTGCGCTCCTAGTAACGTGCAGTACAAGCAAGTTATCTTAAATAATCTCGTCAAAATTCTTAATTATGTCTTCAAAGTCAAGATCTAGATTAAATAACGAAACAAAACAACTAATTGGGCTCGTTCATGTCTGAAGTCTGAACGCAAAACTTAAATGCTACAACAGTCAGCAAGGATTGAACCCCAAATCCTAGTTACGTTCGATTGCGTTCACGAAGGAGACAAAATTCGGAAATGAGAACTACGTATGTCAATTTTTCAATCGTGAGAATATTACTATAGTCGTAAATAATTAAAACAAAAAACAAATGAATTAGCACACTTTTTAACAACTTTATTTTCCTCATGGAAATGTATGCATCTGTTGTTTTCTCGAGATATTTTAATTCTCTTTCCTCTCTTCGCTCAATCAGAACTTGAACCAGCCTTGGTCTTTCGCAGACGGGGGCTGCGGCGTGGACTACCCTTCGGGCTTTTATCTATGAAAAAAGTAATTTGCCATTTTATTATTAGCGCTTATTTCCACATATTGTTCAAATGATCAAGTTTCCTTACTAAGTTCATTGATAGTAGACTGTGGCAACCAGTCGTAGTCAATACCATCGTCGGAAACGGAACCAGTGTTGCGCGCCGTTCCTGTCTCCAACCTAAAATGAATTTATAATTTTAATGCCGTAGGAAAAACAAGCAAAACCACATTTTCCCATACCTTGAACCACCACCGCGGCGTTTACCCATTGATGCAAGAGCTTGCTGGCCGAGCACAAGGAGCAATACTACACCGGCGGCCAAGAACAGATACAAGAAGAATGTCTCGCCATCCAAACCCTCGTCAACTTCGACAATGTTGATGGTTTCGTTGAAAACGGCTTCACTGTAAGTGCGGCCCTCCTGTTAGGATACAAACAAAACAAGTTTAAGGCTACAGAAGATTTCAAAGGAGATACAAATTTCTCAAGTTTGAGCAACTCAGTGGTTCGGACAGTTGATAATTAGAATTTTCATTTTGCTACTCAACCAAGTGGTTATTCATCAATGTTGCTTCAAATTAGTTTCATCAGAATCAAAGTGATCAACTTACAGTGTCTCTGTAGGCAAGGTTGATTGAGAGACCAAAAGGTCTTCCTGCAAATGGTTCAGCAGGGATGAAAGAGTAGGCTACAGTAGCCTGCTGCTGGGGTTTGACGACTTTGAAATATTGAATGGCTGAGAAGTTCTGAATCACAAAAGTGTGATCCATTGGGTAGTGGAAAGCGGCTTCAACAGTCTCGATGACCATATCCTGGTTTCCCTTGTTGGTAAATCCAACAAGGAATTCAGCAATCTGGCCAGCAGGCAGCTCTAAAAAAAATTTCTTGGTTAATTTATGTTTTTTAAAAAAGTACTTTTAGCAGTTACCTGAACTAGCAGCACCAGCAGGCTTCGTGAAGAGAATAGTTGTTTCAGCATCAGGTGAGGCACTCAGTTTGCCATCATCAGTGTCATCATCATCGGTTTTACTTCCTTCTTCAGATACACTAACATCATCAGCTGTGGTGTCGGCAACGTCGTCGTCATTATCTAGTTCATCTTCTTCGGCATAGGCGAAAGGCGATCGTGCTGTAACATATTGAATTCATTAGTACGGTAAAATGTCACTTAATCCAATCAAACCCAGCAAACCTGTTGGAGCCAAAGTGGCGAGTAGAGCCAAAGAAATAAGTAGAATCCACGTCCTGGAAAGTAGGCCCAACATTTTCGTGTGATTGGTCAAGAAAACTTAACTCTTTTCGACGAGAAAAACCAAAGATGTACGAGTTGGAAAGTTGGGAGACTTTGAAAGGAGACCCGTCACCGTATGTCCATGTGATGAGGCTCGCCCGGCTTGTGCTTACCTCTTGGCATATCTAGCTTCGGATTGGCCAGCGCAGCCTCGAAACCCGAATGAACATTCGTGATGTGGCACAGAGTTGTCACATCTTTTTCTCCGTCTTCTCTTCAATTAATTTTTCAATTCTTTTCGATTAAATTCAAACTATTTGGCGATTTTAATTGGAAAGGTTATTTGAAATTTATCAAAAGAGTTTAATTTAAACGCTTTTGGTTCAATTTAGAAAGATTAAACACATTTTGATTGAACCATTCTTAAGAATCGATTTTTTAAAAGTAACGGATGGCCGCTTTCTGAACTTCCCTAATCGAGTTTAAGCTATGATTGCGCACCGCACTAGAATACTTAAATATAGGATAAGATAAATCATTCAATCCCCCAAAAGTATAGTCTTCAACAAACAAATATGAAATATCATTTAAAAATTTATCTTAAAACTCCTGTCAAAATCAAAATCCATTATGGAACTGTTCCGGTTTTTATTTCAATATTGCCATTTTAATTATATATTTAAGCGGATCAACAGTGCTCATGCAGTATTTTCAAATTACGTGTGATAGGCTACGTGAATATTTGTTTTCTTTGTTATTTCTGCGATTAAAACACAATTTTTCAGTTAAAGCCTTAAAGGTAAAGAAAAACGCTAAAGCTAAACGTCATTCACCGTGACGTCACCCAGTTCCAGTGATTTTAATATGGTATCGCCATCTAACGAAAGGAATATTCACCGTGTATTCAATTCATTTTCTCGGGAATTTTTTTTTTTTCAAATTCAACTTGGATATGTCTATGTCAGATCAAATGTAGAATAACGCGCAAGACAACGAGTACTAATGTATTCTAATTGATAGTTTTTTCGCCAGACATTTCCAAGGGTACTTTGACAGGAATTGTTGAGTCATTTTGTCTGCACCTGCAGAAGTTTGAAACAATAAAAAAAGGTTAGTCGTCAAAATGCTCGATGAATCCCCGGGAGAATTAAAAAAGGAGCGCGAATAATCTCTTACAAGCCCATGGGGTGTTTGATTTGTCCTTGAATATCCGTTCTCACCCCTTTTATGATAAAAGCTGTGCAGACGAAACATGGCAGTTCTCAGAAGTTCACGATTTACTCGCGTTCTAATGGTTCTAGTCGCATTAGTCCAGTTGTTGGCTCGCATTTCTGCGAAAAACAACGGAGAAGTGGAAGGAAGATGCCATCGTCCACGTATATAAAGGACAACGATATAGTTGACGACAATGATTCGTCAAGGAGCCGTATAGTGGAAAGGAATAGTCATCGGCAATGGCCAGCAGCTCTTCTAGCTCATCACCACAGTGGCGAATAATCGAGCGAATTCTTTGCAACGCTTGTTTTGAAATCCACGACCGTGACCGACATGTAGCCAAACTTTTGGATTGCTACCATCACATGTGTTTATCCTGTGTAGAGGTGGGTCGTTTTCTCTTCTTACCTTTTTTTTCATTTGATTTGTTATACTTATTTTTTGTTTTTGTTTTTTTCTCTGGTTGTAGAACAGGATTTTGGATGGCAAGATTAAGTGTCCCTTCTGCACCAAAATCACTCTCTGTCCCAGTGGTAGTTCTGAAGAAATCTTCACTGATGAAGACAGAACGAGGTTAGTGGAGCAGCTGTTCAAAATGTGTCACATCAACGCTGTGTAAGTTGTTACATAGATTCATGGCCAGAGTGGGAATTCAACATTCTAATCGAATGCCAATTTAATTTGCAGACCGTTGATATTCTGTGGCAACTGCAAGGAGGGAGCTGTTGAGGTGTGCAGGATTCGCAGCCACAGGGTTTACTCCATCAGTGAAGAGTTCAGGATGTACCTGTTGAAGACCGAGCTTTTGCGACGAGCTTACGAGAAGGAATCGAGGTTAGTCTTAGCCCCTCATTAGAATATCGCGTTTACATTTGTGTTGATTTGTTTGTATTTGTTGTTTTTCTCAAATATCTGAAACAAGGGCGGATTCTGTCCTGTTTGAGGCGCTGGACTGAGTGAAAACGAGTGTCGAGCACACATCTAGATTGGGCGAGCTTAGAGATGACTCAGGGAGATACCGAGGATTGGCTGGCTGTACGTATATTAGCGCAGGAGTGTTTATCTGCTGCCCTTTACAGATTCAATAAAAATTTATCACCACAATCAAATTTTCCTAATTGTTCCTTCGAGGGTAGAATATAGAAAACAATGGAAGAGAAGACTAGGAGGGGGGGCTGGTCATGTTGTCTGACCATGTTTATTTGATGAGGAAGCATCGAAGAAAACAATCCAAAAAAGAAGGGGCCTGGACAGGACTAATATGTTGACTAGTAGTTCTTCTCCCTCTTGCTGTTGTAGGGTCTCCAGGAAGATAGAGATGGGTGTGGGTGCGCTCGACCTTGAGTAACTGGAGAGGGTGAGTAGCTAGCTCTATGGCCCTGGCATCCATCAGACACGACCCGTATATCTCTTTGCCCAGGTAGAAAGCGGATGCCACCGGGTGAATTATTGGTGGCCAGGTAAAATAGAAAAATAAAGTTCTGGGTGGAATGTGACCACTGGTCAACGGATATGGCAACCGAGAATAGACTTTAATTGCGCTTAAAAACTCCCCCCGCACCAAAAGAATGTTCGTTTCAAAATCTTTCAAGTTGTAATCGACCGTCGAAGTCGTTAAGAGCGTCAAGTTCCTGTTGGATATCTCTCCGGCGGCTGGCCAATCGCCAAACGGCTCCTATGCGTCAACCATCGTGTCATTGGCTTGACTCCTTACCTGGATGGATGGCAGCGGCGGCGCAATCATGGCGTCATCATGACTCTAGAAAAAAGGAAATTTGCATACGGCATATCTACTACTTATAACTCTTGTTCTTTTAGGCCAGTTGTGAATGTGCCGCTAGCGAAAGTGAAACAGAGAAGACAAAAAGAATCGAGTGTCCCTCCCGGGTATTTTATTTTTATTTTATTTTATATTTTTCCCCGACCATTTTTGCATGCGCGCGCGTTAATGATGTTATATGCATAACTCGGGTGATGCACACACAGAGACGAGCGCGTTGGTCCGCACTGCTTGTGTCGTTCCGCTCCATTCCGGTTCTCGGGTTCCTCTCACGGGGCCTTCACGGCTGTGCGCTGCCCGTTCGGGTGTTGATAATTGGCTGCTGATGTTCCCCCTCTTCCCGACATACCACAAGTGTCTCGGCTTGTCCAGCACACCCAGCGCGACAACAACTTGCTCTCGCCGGAATTCAATTAAACAAACAGTTGATAAATCTTTTATTTTATTTTATTTTACGGCAAATGACTTGATTTTCCCGGTTGAAAGAAATAGCGGGTCATTCCCGAAATGTTTTTATTTTTTCGTTATATTTTTTCAGATTGTTAAATGAAGGGGGGGGGAAGAGAGAAACACGGTATAATAAACTACCGTTTTTTAATTCTTTTCTTTCATATGTGCTGCATGTATAGAAAAAAAGAAGTTAGTATTAACCATCTGTCCGGCGTCACCTCTTCTGGTGTATAATATTCTGACTGGGCGCATTTCACTTTCTTGATTCTTTTATTTAACTAGATTTTTTTTAAATGTTAGAATTTTTATTTATTTTTTTTAAGGAGCACACAGCACATCATTAGAAAAATGTTTTGGGGAGAGGAGGAAGAATTTTGTCGACTCTCGAATGTGAGTGTAAGTAGAAATCTGGTTTCTCTCGGATGAGTTGAATGGGTTTTTTAAAAAGAAAAGTCCGGGTCCGATTTTTGTTTCGGGGCCGAGAGTGTTTGGTAGTCGTCATAATCGTAAAAATTTATCGGATAGACCACTCACCATGTGTACATACACACACACTCGGAGGCACAACAATGGAGCACTATATACACCCCGAGAAAAAAAAAATCTTTCTCGTGTAATCCCCGCAAGAATTAAAAAAAAATCGAATGGAAAAATGGAAGTAAAAATGTGAATCCGAATACAAGCTGCCGACCCAGAAATTAAGGGGGGTGTCTATGTCATCTTGTTGGGTAGAGAGAGAGGCATAGACATACACCCACCGAGAGAAGAAGAACCCCACCATTGTCTAGATTGTGGTTATATAGAAAGTCGACAAGTTATTTTTCCCTTCTTCTTCTCCCCATCGCTGACAGCTATAGGGGAGGTAGAAAAACTTCAAATTCAAATTTGAAAAAATAAAAAATAAAAATATTATAAAAACATTTTTATGTTTCAAAAAAGTTGACCGTTTTTTTTCCTTCTTCTTTTTACCTTTCCCCCATTTAAAAAAATATTTTCGTCGTGTGTTAGTTATTCAAAAAAAAGAAGCCCGCGGGTTTTCGAGAGAGATGCGAGATGAAAGAAAAAACAGGTTTTCTTTTTTTTTTGTTTTTAACATTTTCAGTGTGTGTGTGTGTGTGTATACTGCGTGTGGTGCGTCTATAGAGAGGACTCTCGCGGGAAAATAGGAAAAAAAATAAAAAGGGAGAACCGAAAGGAAAACAGTGTCTCTCCCAGTTATAAAACCTCAGTCCGAGAGCGCTAGTCGTCCGGGTCGGTTGGGTTTCGTCTATTCCACTTTGGTCGTCAGGTGTGCTGCTCGTCTTGGTACCTCACAGCAGCAGCTGCTCCTCCTCGAACGCTGTCAAGGCAATTCTCTCCACAAAAACCGCCTGCGTGTCATTTATTTTTCCGCCGAGACGAAGTTGCAAACGAGCGAAATGTCAAAGGTCAATGGATAACCCGTCAAATTGTCTCATTTACGTCATTCACACCACCACCGCCGCCAATCTCCATCAGCGACACCTTATTTTCAACTAGCTGCTTGTTTTTGTTTCTTTTAGACCGGTAAGTTCAAAACCTGCGGTTTCCCTATACTCGCCAATTTCTTTCTTCTTTCTTTATTTCGGGTTGCGTATTATGTACACCGAAAGGGGGAGAGAATAAAAGACTCACGAAATGAATCGACATTCCTCCGCGTGCGTTTTTTTTTTGTTTTCTTCCCCCGGCACACCTTGAACGTCAGGCGCGGTTCACGGACCGTTTCGCTTCTTCATTTTTGTCTGTAAATTTAGATTTTTCGATTTTGAATTTTTCTTATTCTGGTTTGTAATAACAACAACAACTGCAGCAGCGGGATGAGTATATGCCGCAGGTTTCGGTGCGAACATTTCATGAGGTTTTTTTTGGTTTGATTGTTCAAGTCGTTTCAGCCAATCAAGTCGACCGTTTCGAAATGGCCAAGTTTTTTTATTATTTTTTCCATTTCCGCCATTCGAAAGTTAAGAAGAAAATCTTCTCCGAGAGCTCTGGAAAAATAAAAAATCGCACGAGAAATATAAAGTGAAGTGTTGCGTCTAGCGGTACTCTGACCCGGCGGCACCGATGGCGCCAAATACCTACACATATAACGCCGTGATCATCATCTCGTCATATTATTATTATTTTTATTATTACGAAACGGGTTCTGCATATTTTGTCTTTCTTCATTTTTTCAATGGACACAACGTCTCAACTATTTCGGCCAATCAGCGCCAATTCCTCCATCCACTTATTAAAAAATTTCGATGTGGAACCAATTCACGACAATGGCGTGACATCGAGTGGCCGCGGTTAACTCTCATCGGGGTCGATCATCTGTCACATGTGAATCAAATGGAAACGAAAAGAAAAAAACAAACGATTGGAACGACTAATAAAATTCAAATCCCGATTTGGATCTTCTTTTATACACAGTCGATGTAGGAAAAAGAAACGTGTAACAAATTGACGTTGTTGTTTTGTTTTGTTTTTCTTTGCTCCGGGAGGCTGAGAGAATGGAATGGGGTCAGATGGCGCGCTCTTGTGTAAGAAAAAGAGAGAGAGATGACCTCTCTCTTTTTCTATACAATATCCCGCACAAGAGGTTTGGCCTACTTCAGTTCCGGCTTCGCCTTATACAGAAAAAAGATTTCCCCTAAAACCCCGCGTGCTCGTTCATGTTTCTGATACGCGTTGTGTAATATGCAAATTATAATACCGAAATTGAGCTTCTCTTTTTTGTGTGTCTTTGGTTGTTGCGACAATGACACAGACGGAATTTCACTTGGCCAATTTTTTGGTCTTAACGTGTGGGGTGAACTACTGAACTGTGGAAAACCTTCGGCCGTCTCTCGTCCTTCCATTCCAGGAGGAGAGCTAGAGAGAATAAACAACCGTATTTAGCCCATATAGTCAACAATGTAACAACTAATCAGCCCGAAAGGAAATGAAACTCATTTTCTTATTCAGAATTTAAAGCTGAGAGCTGTGAGTTTTCTAACAGGAACAACAACAACAACAAACGGTCAGCACAGCAGATAGTCTCAACGGTCAAGACCGGGCGGCTCTTATTTGCTTCAGGTGGCCTCAGGTGTTTTCTTTCTTTCCTCTTGGTAATAAGTTATAAGCAGAGCCACACTGCTGGAAAAAGAAAGAAAGAAGATGCGGTCCATGTACGGATGGCAGCTGTGCTGCTGAGACTGTCTATATAATATCGGAACCCCCCATTTTCCTTCTGCCCTACAGCTGTTTTCCCCTCTGCTTGGTAGAAAAGCTCATCATTCATCTGAGATAGAAAAATGCCCAGCAGTTTCTGTTCATCCCCCCATCGGGCGCTCAACGGAACCGATGGCTTCCAGCAGTTATAGAGACCCCCGCCGGAATCTTTTCTATACATCAAGATATAATTTACAATAAATCTAATCATCTCTATCATACACCTTATTCATATTCCATCATTGTAGGGATATCCTATATTATACAAATGTATAGGCCCCCCCCCCTTCCTATCTATGGCCAGTTCACTCTATTAGAGGCTAAATGCGACAACCGAGTGTTGGAAATATATACATTCCCGCCCAGTCATTTCCTGGGAGAAGTTTTGAGTGTAGCTAGAAATTCCTATCAATAAATTCCCGTACGATTTTCCAGAGAGCCCGGCACGGCGCACTGTGTCACATCAATAAATATATAAGTCGTACGTGTCCTCTATATTTTGATTATATTGCCCGTTGGAAAAAGATGAGATCCGGTCATCATAAAATGTTGAGACGTATCGATCCCTCCCTTTTATGGCGGAACTACAACTCCATGTTGTTGTTGTTGTTGTTGGATTTTATGTACCCCCCTGTCCGCAATTTCTCCTTTTTTAAAAATTAAGTCATTATAAATTCAGATTTAAACATTTTTATTTTTTTAAATTTATTCCACTGGAAAACAAAATAGGGTCACGGAAGAAGAATTTTTTTTTTTCAAAAAGGAAATGGCGACGACGCGAGATATCGAATCGGAGTTGAAGCGGCGGGTGGCGTACCTGCCGGGCGGTCGGGATCGCTCGGGTCAGTCGTTAATTGTCGTGCCAATCGATCCGCCTCCAGCCGGATTGTGCGGAGCATCAGCCGCCGTGGGATCTTCTTCTTCACAAGCGACCGGCAATAATAACAGCCGCTCACACCATCACCACCAGCACCACCAGACCAGCAGCAGCCGCGAATTGAACGACTCGTTCGATTCCGATTCGCGGCTCATGACCCGCGGAGAAGAGGAACGATGCCAAGATCTCGACCGAGTCCTCCGTTACTTACTACCCATCGCTCTGTAAGGAAATCATCGTCCGCGTTCTACTTTTGATTCCTTTTTCTTCTTTCTATGTGAAATCAGTTCCAGATAAAAACAAATGAAATCAGAGACTTCCGATGGAATTCATGTCAACCCAACAAACGGGTTTTTATTTTTATTTTAATTTGAATTTTGAAAAAAAAACTAAAATGATCATTTCTCACGTTGAGCGAGTGAGCAGGTAGAGAGACCGCTGCTGCTGGTGTGGCAGCCTTTTGTTTTATCGGTTTGGATTAGCTTCTTTTTGGTTAATGTGTAGTGATTGATACTGGACGGGGTTTTTTTTTGTGTGTTTCAAATAACCTCAAAAACTTGTTCGTTCAATTCCATTTCTGGCAATCTGACAAATTCGAATCTAGCGCGTCCTCCTTTTTCTTTTGAGAATCGAAAACAAAAAAAAACAACTGAATCAAAGCACTGGAAGCGCTTTACAGACATTCCAACGACCTTTAGCGTTTCAGGCTATATGGCGTAATCATTTCGAGTTAAAAATAAAATTTAAACATTTTTGAATTTGAATTTTTTTTCAGCGGGAAAAAAAATGTTTTTAAAAAATGTATTCCCCAATATGAAAATTGACTTATCGAATATTTTCCTACATGGGCCTAATATTTTCGTGATTGCAGGGGATCGTCGGCGAGCAAGAGTGTCGTCGTGCTCATGGACGCCCGCCAGGGTTGCTGGCGCCTGCTGAGAGCTTCGACAGAGCAGGTGCAAATCACGCTGGCCAACCACCTGGCCGCCGTCTGGGCCCTCAAGCCGGAACCTTTCTGGGAAAAGCAGCACGTCGAGTGCGTGAAAAGCCGCCAGGATTGCAAGGTAATATACAGTTGAATAGTTCGACTGAACTGAGAGAAAGAGAGAGAGCCTAAAGCGTCGTTATGACTTCATATCCTTTATCTCTCTCTCTACAATGTAACAAACAACAACAACCACACGAAATCTTTGAAATTTGTGAATTGATTGAAACATTCGACCTTTGATATAGATCCAGTACATGTCCTTGTCCAAACTCCACAAGTTTGTCGATCTGGATCAATTGCCAGAAGAGCTGGGCGGCCAGCTTCCCTACCAGCACAAGCAGTGGGTCAAGAACCGACTGGTACGTCTAACCCGAAACTCTCAGTCGAGAATTATAATTTGCCCAGTCATTTCCTGTTTGTTTTTTTAATTCAAAGAAATTGACGACCTTTTTATTTAATTTTTGACAAAATTTTGCAGAGGATGGAAACGTTCGGCAAGCGGTCGCAGATGATTCTTGCCAACTTGTCGGAAGTGCGGGGCCAGTTGGAGCGCGGCTGCGAGCTGCAGAAGAGCGACGGCGGCTTCCGCATGATCGATTGGATGGTCTCGCTGGGCACGCTCTACCGCAACTGCCTCGCCAACGTCCGCAAAGTCGAACAAAACGGTGAATCACGCTCCTCTCTTCTTCTTCTCACGCATTCCTACCGCTTATATTTTTTCTTTTCTTCCATCCGTCGTAAATCTGTCGAGAATTTAACCAAAAAAAAAAGGAAAAATTACGGCCCGGCCCGCGCTTTCTCCGCCCGTCTCTTCTTCATGATATCAAAGAAAAAAAAAACCTTTTAGTCCTTTTTTTTTCAATGTTAGAAAGAAAACAAAAAAATATAATATGGAATGTTACGTATACCTATAAAAATAAAGTTGCGTCGGGGAAAAGAATGAGACCTACTTTCTCCTGGGCCGTCGCGTTCCCGGACGCGAGAGCTATTCATTGCGCTGTCATTATAGGCACGCACCCGTCAAGTGGTTGGTGGGATAAAAAAAAGATTTTTTTATTTCATTTTAAAATGAAAACCTTTTGACTTGTTATCTGTATATAATTATGGGTGTCCAAAACGTCCTACATAACTCGACACTCAAACCGAAAAAATATGATCCATTTGAACTTGTGTGAGTGTGTGTGTGTGTGTGGGTTATTTTCAAATTATTTCCCCCTTTTTTTTTTGGGTGAAAGTTTCGTCGTCCCCGTATAGACGGATACGAAAATTGGTGACCCCAATCCAGCGCGGATGGGATGATTGGTCCTTTGTTTTTTTGAATGTTTGAATTTTTTGAATTTTACCGCTAATTTCTTTTTTTAAATTTTTTTTTGGGGATGATGGGCATCACCGCAGGGAGGAAACTTTACAAACAACTGGAGACGGACGAGGAGTCGGGTTTCCGGCTGGCCCGAACCGACGGATCCGTGACCGAGTACACCACCCAGTGCCAGCGACTGGTGCAGGAGGCTCTGGCCGGCATACGCGGGCGAGTGGGCGAGGCCGAGCAGCTCTACGCCGAGCTCCAGTGCGGCATCCAGCACGCCCGTGAAATCCGCCGGCTGGAGGCCGGCGTCGAGGCCGTCACCGGTTGGGTCCTCGGCCCGGGCGCCGATCTCCTCCGCCAGTTGATCCTGCGCGGAATCGGCCAGGATCCCGACTCGGTCCTCGTCCTCCAGCAGGAGCTGGAACACCTCGAGCTCAAATGTCGCGTAAGTTTGCCCGGCATCCGCAACCATCACCCGGACGGGAAATCATTTCATCACCGGAAGTTGTAAATCAAAAAACAACAACAACGCCCATTTAGATCTGATGATGATGATTTCCCGTCCAATAAAAAACAATCCTGCTGGACCAGCGCTTTTAATGATGAATTTGCGTTGTGTGCTTGTGCTGGACATGATTTAAAATGAATTTCTTTTTAAAATAGGACACTTATGCCAAATACGCGGAAGTGCGTCACCGATTGGGTTTCCTCTTCCGGTCGCGCTGCATCCTGCCCAGCGACATCAAGCCGAGGCGGAGCTTCATGGATTCCGTGTGCCGGACGTTCGCCGGTCTGCTGGAACGACGCCGACGCGTCCTCATCACGTCCTACAAATTCCACCGCCTTCTAGCCGAGGTACACGTTGTTTCATCCATGGCGTCATCATCACCTTTTGATTGAAATGATTCTTTTTTAATGACTCTTCTCGTGCCGGGAATCGTTTAAATATACTTAAACGGCCATGTGATTATAATATTCCGTGGCCTCCATTTAGACGTTGAATGATGATGGATAAATGATGAACGTTATTATGTTTTACCACACAGTTTCACGTCAAATTGGCCGACGCTTTGCGGGCCGTTCAGTCGTCGGAAGTGGGCGAGGATCCCACCAAAGCCGAAGGTGCCATGAACATGCTGGACGAGTTCCAGCAATCGATCGGTAATTTGAGTCATTTGACTCATCGCATTTTGTCCTCTTTTTTTGGCTATTGAATTTTGAAACGAAAATTCGTTTGGGAATCATTTGTAGACGGCCTGTGCGGTGAAGTGGAGTCGGAAGCCCAGCGGTTGCTGGACCTGTTGGTTCTGCCGCCGCGAGACGCCGTCGGCCGGGAACTGCAGGGATACGACCACCGACGCGAGAGGCAGCACGTCCAGTTCTTCCTGCGGAGGGTCCAAGACGGCCAGGGCCGTCTGCAACACGCCTGGAGCATGGAGCGACTCCGGCTGAGGAGGATCATTGAAATTTCCACCTGCGAAAGAGACTCCCAACAGGTACGAATGAATAAACAAAATGGAATTCAATTGAATTGAATTAAATGGAATTGAATTAAATGGAATTGAATTAAATGGAATTGAATTAAAGGCTCTGGCGTGGCTTGGTGATTTGTGCAATGTCATGAAAACGTCCAGAGGCCGTGTGGGATGTAACCAGAGTGAAGTCCAAGTGCTCAAACAGCAACAATCCAAATTCCAGGAAACGGCCAGGGTGAGTTGATGACGTTGTCCAGTCATTTTTTGACCTGGGAATGAATTGATTGATTGTTAAATGGGATACAGGGAGCTTATGAGTACGGCATGGGTTTGCTGATGGCCGCTCTTGTCTTGCGTCGCTCGGCCAGTTTGTCGCCGGACCGCAATCGCCAGCTGGCCGCCATGCTCGGGTCCGTCTGGAACCGACTCTTGGCCGCCATCAGGGAACAGATGACCCGCCTCAGAGTTGCTGGACTGTTTTATCGCGACATAGCACAGGTACTATACAACTGACCAAAGATCTACTCGTTTGAAATCGAGTTAAATCGATTAACTTAATTTCGGTTCTAATTCAAAATGTCCAGCACGAAGCCGATCTGAACGATCTGGTCAACTCTGAGAATCAAACCAAGTGGGCGAAAGAAAACGGGACAGGCGGTGAATCTCTGGCGCCGGAAGCCGAGCAAGTCTTCCGCACTCTCGGACGGACTGTCCGTCTCGGCCGGCTGCTGCAGCGCAAAATCCTCGAGCCTCTATTGCCGGGAGAAGGGTATTGAATTGAATATAATTTTAAAATACTAAAATACAAACTAACTGGAAATTAACAGGTTTGACGGCTGTCCGGAGAACCAACAGGCCGTCCAGGTCATCAGCGAGAGGATTGGCAACGTGACGGACCTGGCCCACCGTCTGGACGTGGCCCTGGGCAACAACGCCGACTCGTACGTCGACGCCTACATCATGGACGACAGCGTCTTCGACATGGAAGAGATCGACGTCGAAGTTGGATTCGAGGAGACGGACAGCCTGTGCCACGAGTCCAGCCCCAAAGACGACGACGCCAGCAAGTTGTCGTGCTACCAGTCGGCTTCGTCCAACTGCAGCTGGAACAGCCTCAGTCCCGGCCGCACCGTCGTCTCCAAAACGCTGGAGCAGCTGGACATGAAGCCGATGGACGACTTCCGCGACTACGTCAATTTCACGCCGACGCCGTCCAAACTCTTCCTCCAAACGTGCACGCCTTCCTCCGGCGTCGGCTCCTCCACTTCCGGTGGATCCATCGGCGGCCTCTCGCCCAACTCGTCCGAGGACAGCGGATTCGGCACTGGACTTCGAGTCTACAACGGCAGCGGTTCTGGTGGTGGCTCCGGCAAACTCTTCGTCAAACCGGACGAACCGGCCCCTACGACCGGGGTCGACGCCGGTGTCGGTGTCGGCGACAAGCCCGTCAACAAGATGGACGATTTGCTGGGCGGGTCCCGGTTCCGTAGTAGCATCTGCTACGCCAGATCTGCCTCTTGCGATTCGCTCTTTTAAATTAAAATTCAAAGAATTCTACAGAGAAAAGAAAAAAACAAAAATTATTGAACACAATTCAAATGAAACAAAATCACATTTTTTCTTTTTGCATATCACCCAGAGTCTCTATTATATGATGGCCGCTTCATTCATTCTGTTCATTAATATTTTTTTTTTTCGTTTTTTTTTATTATTTTGTCTAGTTAATTTTTTTGACGTTTCATTTGTTCTTTTTTTTTGTAACAACACACACACACCGCACTAACTGAATTGCCAACGTTTCATTCCTGCAGAGAATCAGAGAATAAATTATATTATTCTACGAACTGGGCCAAAATGTCTCAAATCGACTTGGTTTACGGGTGAAATGATTTTAGGAAACAAAAAAGGAATTGATTTTTCGACACTCTATTTCTTCCACGACGCTAAGTTTCAGGTTTAGTACGGTTTTAACACACAACATTCCGTTGTACACACACATTTTGTTTGACGAACAGATCACGGAGGAAACCTTAAATAACGTTAACAGAAAATGAACTTGGTGGGGATTGGGTACGTACTCCCAAAATTTCGCAAAAGAAAAAAAAAATAACTGAAAAGGTTGTGAAATCGAATTGAAAATTAATCACACGATGAAAAAAAAAAAAATATTTTTTTTGGCGCCATTTCGGTTTGAATTTTTAATTCTTCTGGTTGCGCAGTGCCATGGTGAAATTTGTGGCGGCAGACTTTTCTCGTTTGATGGCCCGAATAATTTCACGCTTGACGACCGGAGCGGACCTAATAGTTTTGCGCACCACGATCGGAGGAGCAGACTTTGACTGAGCAGACGAGGGAACTTTGCGCTTGACGACGACCGGCGATTCTTTGGTGGCGGTGGTTTTCTCCGCTTTTTTGCGCTTGGCGGTAGGAATTCCTACGACGATGGTCCTCTCAACTTGAAAGAATTGAAATATTTCAGTCAAATCAAATAAAATGACCACAAAAGTGTGTTAATTTACCTTTCATCTGGCGCTTGTGACTACTTGGAGGCGAAGTTGCCACTGGCTGAACGTGGACGCCCACAGGCTCGCTGTTGCTGATTTTCTGTTCCAGCTGGATAAGCTTTCTGCTGTACTCGCTGAGAAGTCTGTCTTGTTCAGCAATTTTTCGGTCTTGATCAGCAATTTTCCTGCCATTCTCATTCACCTAGACGGGACAATGAAATGAGCACCGAATTTCATAATGTTTTTAAAACTCCAGACCACAATGATTACCTTAGTTTTGAGATCGACGATCTGCCTTTTCTGGCTGTTGATCAATAAGCTATCGTCGGCATCGGCGACGCAGCGAATGAAACGAGACGAACTGTTGCGGATGGCATTGTTGATCATCTGGATTCGCTTCATGGTGGGATCAATGTGTTCCTTGAAATGCTCCACTGCCATGGATGAAATGTCTCTGAGCTCTTGCAACAGTTCGTATGACATTGGGGGATTTTTGTTCACCACAACTTCCCTGAGCACTCTGTAGCATTCATCTAGTACCTAGTGAATTTACATATTGCTTAAATATCTAATAGTAATGGAAAGGAACAATCAAAAGACTTACTTTTCCCGGAATGAAACAGAACATTCCAGCCACCGTATATTTGTAATATGTCGTTGACAAGTGAGACAGGCGTGTTTCAATACCTAGAAAATGATAAGATTTTTAATGTTAAGAAAATTGAAATTGACAAAACAAAATTAGTCGTACCTTTTAAAATATCAATATGATTTGCAAGAGGATGAAGTCTTCTTTCTGATTCCCTTCTTGGTAACTTGGCTTTCATCTCTTTGAGACAACGACTGTGATATCGTTGAACAGATAAGAAGCCTTTATTCAAAATTTTTTGGCACACTTCATTGAAGTGACGCCCAACCTAGAAAAACAAAAACAGAATTTAAGTATTTGGATGTAAAATTGACAAACAATCAATTTCATACCAGTCTCAACTTAGCAATTTCATCATAAGACATATATGAGAGTATTTCTAGGAAAACATCATCATTGAGTGATAACAGGGTGATATTTTTATCATCACTAGAGGAAGCATGTTCCTGCGAATTTGTTTTACGATTGTCCAACTTGACACCAACTTTCTCTTCAAATTCTAAAGCTGAACTTGCCAAGTCTATTGCACCTTCTTTAGGCCTCTGCAACTTCGTATTATGTGTACAGAGATCAGTATTTCTTTTATATGATTTTGCCTGTTGGAAATGTTGCCTGTTGGGATGACCTGCACTTTTATTGGGGTGAGTTTCAGCTAAGTCTAACTTCTCGCATTTATTTCCTGTGAGTAGCAATATTTGTTCAGGTAAAAGTCTGGCCAAGACAACAATCGGTTGAAATTCAGGACCATGAATATCAATTTCGAATTTATCCTGTTAAACAAAAAGGAAACCATAACTAATTTCTGACTAAAATCAAAAACGTTATAAGATGTTATCGTTGACATACTTTCTTTCGTTGAGGTTGCTTCCTTATTAAGGTTTTACGTGGAGAATGAGTTCTAGTTTTAGTAACCAGAACCTCTTTTCTTTGATTCCCTTTTGTTATAGGAGACATGGTTTTAGCAGAGCTGGGCCGGTGTCAGGTCAGTCTATGGCCGGTGTATATCGTGGCCCGTGGGGCCTCCCTATAAACTGCGAAAGCGAAACGCGAAACGCCTAAACTGCAAAATCGGTGGGTGCGAAACGTCGGGGTGTAAACGTCTAGGTAGCAGACGACAATGGTCGCCAACTCGGCACTCGCCATCAACAACAAACAATACAAATTTTTTTAAGAGTTTCGATTGTTCGAGACGTCAAGTTTCGCACACCTTATGGCTGGTCTATTTGAGATTTGTGTTTTGACCATGAATACCTTGAATGCAATAGGTTTTTTTAAATTAGAAGATTGAAATAAAAAATTAACGGAACTTCTCTTTTTCATTTCTTCATTCATTTTCAAAACTTTGTCGGAATTTGGTTTCCTGTCCAGATTAATCGAATGCGGAGACGGACAGCCTCAATTCATTAAGCGGAGTCATGATTCCTGGTCTCGATGTGGGGCTATTAGCACAAGGAGTGAAACCCATCAAGAAAGTTCCCAGATGCCAAACCAATTCCACGTCACTTCCAGGCACAATGGAATGAGAGCAAAAGTGCTAGTAAGAAACCAGCCATCTTACCCACCACATCCAGCATATGGTGTACTGTCTGATGAAGAGGATCATCATGTCCTTGGTGTTGATCCCGTTGCCTTTGGAATGGAACAGTTGGGTCGCGCATAATTGACCTTGTTCAGCCTACCGGCCAATGATCCGGAGCGGATGCAAGAGTTGCTCGACACAACTCAGTCGTTACCTGTTATTACTCAAATTCCCACTCCCGACAGCAGTCATTATTGTCGCCACGATACAATGCCTCGAATTTCACTGGCGATACAAAACTGATTCACTGAAAATGATTTTTATTAAAAAAACAAATAAAAAAAACAATCCCCCGTGAAACCCAAATACAAGAAAATGATTATACACACGAAAAATAACACGACAATTTTCATTAGGAAAACACGACACAGAGAAACATGATTATAAGAGAACATTGCCTATGCGCCCCAGATACGATATTTCTAATTAAAATTGGCCATCGGTTTAACAACTTACGGGAGATTTGATCGGTAGCGTTGGTTGAGTCGGTGTAGTCTAGTCGGGTAGCAGAAATCGGCCGAGCAAATCGACGGTTGATGGATTAGACACCGCAGGCGGCTGTTGCAACAGCGGGGAGACTGGCCTGGTTTACGGCAAGTGCGGAGACGACGTTGGTCGAGATTTTGACAACGGAGAAAGCGTCGCCTCCGTTGCTGTTGACCAGGTAGACGGCCAAGTTCATCTTTTCCGCTCTTTTTTTACACAAAGTCCATCAGCAAATACGTCAAAAAATGAGATGCCAAATGAAATTTGCGTACCGGTACACCTTTTCGGAGATGAGCTCCGTCCTGAAGCAAAAGGTGTAGGTCTGGTCGTTTATTCGACGGGTCGCGTTACCTGTGACGTGAGAAAAACACAAAGAATTCTTATAGCGCGAAGAATTAATCAATAAAGTTATTAGCTTATTTTGTCTAGTTAATTTTTTTGACATTTCATTTGTTCTTTTTTTTTGTAACAACACACACACACCGCACTAACTGAATCGCCAACGTTTCATTCCTGTAGAGAATCAGAGAATAAATTATATTATTCTACGAACTGGGCCAACATGTCTCCAATCGACTTGGTTTACGGGTGAAATGATTTTGTTTGAAAGAAAAAAGGAATTGATTTTTCGACACTCTATTTCTTCCACGACGCTAAGTTTCAGGTTTAGATCGGTTTACACGTACAACATTCCGTTGTACACACACATTTTGTTTGACGAACAGATCACGGAGAAATCCTTAAATAACGCTAACAGAAAATGAACTTGGTGGGGATTAGATACGTACTCCCAAAAATTTCGCAAAAGAAAAAAAAAGAACTGAAAAGGTTGTGAAATCGAATTGAAAATTAACCACACGATGAAAAAAAAAAAAATATTTTTTTTGGCGCCATTTCGGTTTGAATTTTTAATTCTTCCGGTTGCGCAGTGCCATGGTGAAATTTGTGGCGGCAGACTTTTCTCGTTTGATGGCCCGAATAATTTCACGCTTGACGACCGGAGCGGACCTAATAGTTTTGCGCACCACAATCGGAGGAGCAGACTTTGACTGAGCAGACGAGGGAACTTTGCGCTTGACGACGACCGGCGATTCTTTGGTGGCGGTGGTTTTCTCCACTTTTATGCGCTTGGCGGTAGGAATTCCTTCGGTGATGGTCCTCTCAACTTGAAAGAATTGAAATATTTCAGTCAAATCAAAAAAATTGCCACAAATTTGTGAATTTACCTTTCATCTGGCGCTTGCGACTACTTGGAGGCGGAGTTACCACCGGCTGAACGTGGACGCCCACAGCCTCACTGTTACTGATTTTCTGTTCCAGCTGGATAAGCTTTCTGCTGTACTCGCTGAGAAGTCTGTCTTGTTCAGCAATTTTTCTGTCTTGTTCAGAAGCTTTTCTGTCTTGTTCAGCAATTTTCCTGCCATTCTCAGTCACCTAGACGGGATAATTAAATGAGCACCCAATTTCAACATTTGTTTTAAAATCCAGACCACAATGATTACCTTAGTTTTGAGATCGACGATCTGCCTTTTCTGGCTGTTGATCAGTAAGCGATTTTGCTGAACTACCAATTCGATTTTGATACTGGAAGAAAGACTGGAGTTTGGGCTACTGCTGGGACTAGCGCACGAAGAACGGACGAAACTGTTCAAAGTTCTACTGGCCATGTTGACCATCGGTGGACAACTAGAAGAAGACGAGGGAGATGGCAAAGTGGACTCGGAATCGCTGTCGTCGGCATCGGCGACGCAGCGAATGAAACGAGGTGAACTGTTGCGGATGGCGGTGTTGATCATCTGGTTTCGCTTCATGGTGGGAACAATGTGTTCCTCGAAATGCTCCATGGCCATGGATGAAATGTCTCTGAGCTCTTGCAACAGCTCGTATGACTTTGGAGGATTTTTGTGCACCACAACTTCCCTGAGCACTCTGTAGCATTCATCTAGTACCTAGGGCATTTACATATTGCTTAAATATCTAATAGTAATGGAAGGGAACACTCGAAAGACTTACTTTTCCTGGAATGAAACAGAACACTCCAACCACCGTATATTTGTAATATGTCATTGACAAGAGAGACAGGCGTGTTTCAATGCCTATAAATTATGGTAAGATTTTTAATGTTAAGAAAATTGAAATGGACCAAACAAAATTAGTTGTACCTGTTAAGACATCAATATGCCTTGCAAGAGGATGAGCTCTTCTCTCAGATTCCCTTCTCGGTAACTTGGCTTTCATCTCTTTGAGACAACGATTGTGATATCGTTGAACAGATAAGAAGCCTTTATTCAAAATTTTTTGGCACACTTCATTGAAGTGACGCCCAACCTAGAAAAACAAGAACAGAATTTAAGTATTTCGATGTAAAATTAACAAACAATCAATTTCATACCAGTCTCAGCTTAGCAATTTCATCATAAGACAAATGTGAGAGTATTTCTTGGAAAACATCATCATTGAGTGACAACAGGGTGATCTTTTTATCATCACTAGAGGAAGCATGTCCTTGAGACTTTGTTGTTCGATTTTCCATCTTGGCACCAACTTTCTCTTCTAATTCTAAAGCTGAATCTGCCATGTCTTTTGCACCTTCTTTAGGCCTGTGCAACTTCGTATTATGTACGTAAAGCGTGTGAAGTATAAACAAAAATGTCGATAGGAAAATATAGTCTGCTAGCAGAAGTTACTCGTTTTAACGGTGGCGTTAAAAACTTGCTCGGCTTTCGCCTTCAACATTTCAAAATCATTTTAGACATTTTAAATTTCAAACTGGAAATTCATAATTAAATTTTTTTAAATTAATTCATTGTAATTAGTTTAATTAATTTGCATACATCATATTAAAAAAAAATTCATCATTGATCGGAGATTCGGAATTATTGTTGTCCTGTAAAATTGGAGGATTTCTAATCAACATGCATCTCATCTTAGCAATTCACCAAAAATGACCTGTGTTGGATTTCTTGTCCCTACTGTGTTTAGATATAATAAACTGCATATGTCTTGTATATGTCTAAGAACTCTACTTCATTCAATATCCTATTACGATCCTTTTCAATATGCGATGCAATACTAAACCAGGAACCCAATACATTATATCTTACTTCTAAACTCTCCTTCCGATCAATTAGACATTCTTTTCTTATAATGGACGTCTATCATAAAAATCGTAACCCATTAAACCCGCGGTGCCTCAGTTTGGTCTAATTCAAATCGGCCCAGCTAAATCCCAGGATGCAGCGCAATCAAGTATGAGCGTAAACCCAGGTCGGATACAACTTGAAATGCCTTTCCTTTTAGGTTTTTTTTTTTTTTTTTTAAATTTCGCTACTTCTAAATAACAATGGCATTCTTATCATTCCTTTTTTTCTAAGGGAAGGTTGCATTCTTTGATTTGGGCACTCCCCATATTAGCCACTAGGAAATGATGTCAAACAATTTATTTTTTTTTGCTTTCACTTTTTTGTCTTTTGTTTCATACGAATGGCTCTGCTCCAGATTCATCGCCAACCTTCAGCAAAATTATAGGATCGGGATGAGGGCTGTGATGGTGATGGTGATTTAACTACATTTCTAGGTCAATACCAGTTCCAGTACTGATGTAGTAGCAACAAATCAATGCAGCATCTAGTCTAGCCCCAGCATTTCTTATTAAGGTTTATCACATCTTAAATCAATTGAAGGGAGCATGCTCCATTTAAAAAATAATAATAATTAATTGATCACTTTTACATAAATCGTTAGTCATTATTCTAATCATAAAAAAAAAAATTCGAATCTTTTAACGCTATAGAGTGAATTTGTTTTTGGAATGGTTGATGGGTAATTGGGTTCTTTTCAAACGCCCGGCGTCTGTTTATGTAAAGCTGACAAAGAAATTGATTTCAATTTTCCATAAAAATTTTATTTCGCAGAAGAAGGAATCAAGGAATATGAAAACAAGTTTGAAATGCTATTTCACAAAAATTTAGTCGACGCGGTAAGAGACTGCGTGGCCAGGAGTGTGGATGACTTTGGTCAAAGTGGCCTCACGGACGGGCATAGCCGGAGCGGCGTAAACGGCCGGGGCGGCAACCGAGTAGGCGTAAGGGGAAACGGCATAGCCGGGGTAAGAAAATGGAGCAGCTCCGTAGCCAAAGACTTGGCGCTTAGCACGGCCGGCCTTGGCGGCGGCGAATTTAATGGCGAATTCCGCCTTGGCAGCGGCCACCTCGGGGGTGTCCTGGACTGGGGCTGGAAGAGCGACAGCGGGGGCAACTGGAGCGACGGGGGCGACTCCGGACTTGGCAGCGGCGATAGCGGCAGCGTGATCGGCCTTGGCCTTGGACACTTCAGGTGTGTCTACAATCTGGGCGGGAGCGACGGGCAAGTTGTTGGACAGGACGCGGAAGCCTCGGGAGTCAGCGGTGTAGGAGACGCGGACTTCCTTACCTTCCGGGTTGATGTAAGCGTAGCTGCCGATCTGGTTGCCGAAACCGTCACGAAGGTTGCTGGCTGCCTGTCCGGGGTGAGCGTAGCCAAAGCTGGCCTGGCCGAGCTCGTCCTGGGCGTGGTACTGAGTGGCCGTGTGTGAGGGGTAGCCGTAAGCGACGGGATAGGCGGCGGGGACGGCGGCAGTTGCGGGGATTCCGGTGTAGGCCGTGGTGGCGCGGACGCCAGCAAATGGATAGGCACCGTAATTTCCGTAGTATCCACCATATCCACCGTATCCGAAGAATTGGGCTTGGGCGGCAACAGCCAACACCAACAGACAGGCGATCTGCATATGGGAAAACCAAAATGTTAATTTGAAGGAATTAAGATTAAGAATACATTTTAAATAATTCATACCGTGGACTTCATTGTAGTTCTCGTGAAGAAGGAAGGAAGAGCTCGAGGTGGATGCTGTTGATGGACTGTGACTTGACTCTTTTATACTCGTCCATCTAACACCCCCATCCTCGTTATCAGCCAAGGTGACCGAGAACAACATTTGCTTACCGATTCCTCATTGTTACCACACCCTGAGTCCCTGACTCAGGGCGTGTCGTGAAATCGTCAAAAGACCTTGCTTCGAGCCAGAGACTGAGTTAGCACCAACTGTTTCAAGTTCATTTTGATTTTCCTTCTTTTTCAGACTTTCGAAAAGCAGCATAGTTAGTCTTTGTCTTACACGAATGGAGATAATGAAAGGAATTCATATTTCTTCTTCTCCAAATTAGCCAACACTCAATATAGAATTCCCTGAATGTCCTACTAGATAAAACAATGAAATAAGATATTGCGGTATCAATTATTGTTTGAATTATTTCTATTTGATGAATTGACAGTTAAAATACAATATAATCAATCGTTAACTGCTGACACAATGAGAAAGATAAAATTGAGTGACATTACGCAACCAAAAGTTTATAAAATTTTTAAATTAAAAATTTTTCTGTTTTTGCTTATAGCAGCCATTCTGCAGCCATTCCAACGGTTTTTGACAATCAAGGAAATTCGCTGATTTTTGACGTCTTTTCCTCAGATTTTTGGCATAACAGCATGCAAACCTGTTCCAGTTCCTGGCCAATTCTTGAATGGCTTCCGTCATTTTGGGTTCTTCGTACCAATATAGGATATCGGCAGCCAATCAACGAGAGAAATATACACAGACACCACACCGATTTGCATGTGGATAAAACTTTTTGGCTTGGTAATTCCACGAATCCGCATCTTGTTAGTAGTACTTCGAAATAAATGAACACTCTTGATTTCTGCTCTTTTCTATTTTCTTATTCAAACTATCCGTATACTCAAATTATATCCGATGCAAAACGAAAAGTAGAAACCTCGATTATTTTTTTATTGGGCGAAAAGTTTTCATTTTTTTCAGAATTTTGAAAAATGCGATGGTGCAAGGATGATACCGGGAAAAATAATGTCACAAAATAGAAATGCGCGACGACACCTGAAAGATACTTTTTAATTATCACCATAATAGTCGTAGGGAACGAATGGACGTTTTAGGCCCTTGACGGGGCGGCTCATAGCAGAGGGCACGTACCTATCACGTTAATAGTCGTGCAGAGGGACTGAAGTACGTGCGTAGAGTTGGCGCTTAGCACGGGCGGCCGGGGTAGCGGCTTCCTTGGCAGCGGCAAATTCAAATGCGGATTTAATGGCGAATTCCGTCTTGGCAGCGGCCACTTCGGGTGTGTCTTCAATCTGAGCGGGAGTGACGGGCAAATTGTTGGATTGGACGCGGAAGCCTCGGGAATCGGCGGTGTAGGACTTCCTTGCCTTCTGGTTGCCGTTGCGGGTTGCCGAAACCGTCACGCAGGTTGCTGGAGGCGTGTCCGGGGTGAGCATAGCCGAAGCTGGCCTGGCCAAGCTCGTCCTGAGCGCGGTACTGGGTGGCGGAGACAGAAGGATAGCCGTAAGCGACGGAATAGGGGGCGGGGACGGCGGCAGTTGCGGGAATTTCGGTGTAGGCCGTGGTGTCGCGGACGCCGGCGTACGGATAGTATCCACCGTAATATTCTCCATATCCAAAAAATTGAGCTTGGCCTGGGCGGCAACAGCCAACACCAGCAGACAGGCAATCTGCGTATGGGAGAAATTAAAATGTTAATTTTAAAGAATTAAGATCGGATTATTGAGATTAACATAAAATTGAAAATCATTATTACCAGCATGGACTTCATTGCCGTTCCCATAAAGACTGTATAGGAAGAGGCGAAGAGCTCGAGGAGGATGCTGTTGATGGACTGCCATCCATCAGACTCTTTTATTCTCGTCCCCTCATTCGGTAAGCCAACATTTGCTTACCGTTTCTTGTTATCGTTAACAATAATATAGACCCCCTAACCAGGGCGTGTCGTGAAATTGTCAAACGACATTCTTTCGTACCCTCAAGTTATGTTTTGTTTCTCCTTCTTTTCAGATTTGACAGGCAGCAAAAAGTTATTCTTACACATCAGGAAATGATAAAAGGAATGCGAATTTCTTCTTTTCCATTAATAAAGTCAACACTCAATTGAATTCCCTATCTATATTACCTTAATATGGATATACAGTACGGTAGCTCAAAAAGATCATGAATGGAAGATGCAGAAATATTGTGTGAAATACAGAAATAATAAAATAAAATACCATGCGGGTTAATTACTGTCTGATATGACGTGTATTTGATCAAATTGACAGAAGAATAAGTCGTTAACGACTGACGAAATGAGAAACACAGAAAATGGGGGCCATTACAAGTTTGTTAAATCGCTCGTCTCCTTGGTATTGCGGCCGTTGTCTGTTCCTTGGTCTGCATCAGTTGCTTCTGGCATGGGTGAACAAGTAGCGCAACAGACATGGGGATCCTCAAAAGTGTCCGGAATTAAAGGAGCCTCAATGATGCCATTTGACTCGGTGTAGGTCTCATCCGTTGGTGGTTTAACTTTAGAAGACTCGGATATGGAAGGAGATTCCGCTTCCGCCTCGTTGTTTTCTTGCTGGGCCGATGGTTCATCTTCATAATTCGATTCCTCATCACTATCCGAATTTGGCTCAGTCGCATTCTGACGATTCTTTTGATTTTTTTCAGAGATCTTTGGCACTTCAAGTACAACCAACTGATTCTGGAAAATTCCAAAAATTCGATTTTCGAGTCCCTCCTCGCAATAACAGCAAGGGCAAAGTTCTGGTTGTGGTTCCAGAAAGTAGTTTGTAAATACTTCCCCAAGGCATTCAGTAATCAAATCCATTAGCATGAAGAACAGCAAAAAGTTGATAATAGTCAGCATTTTTTATCGTTGTAATAATCACTGAATACTTGATAGTATATTTTTCATATCCACAATTGCACTCCTTTATATAGATGTGGGAAGTAGACTGCCTCATGCGCAAGCGTAAAGTAACCCCCATTTCCATAAAAATTTCAATTTCATAAAATAACTAGCTCAAAATAATTATTATTTTTAATATGCTCAACATTTTACAATCATATTTCAAAAAGAAATATTACAATTCAATCATTTCTCATATTTCTTTTTTAAAATAGAATTAAGCCTATATCTTAATCAAATAGCCATGCCCATGGTAAGTCGGACTCAATGATCCGCAATGATCGATAGCTGTGATGATCGGTTCGGAAAGGAAAAATAGCCGAAATAACATCATGGCAATAGGCTCTTTCATCTAATATCGTTATGAATAAAATTTCGCTTCGCTTAATTTACTTGCATTACGTTTCGAGAATAAATAAATCATGAAAACTAATATCTTTATTTTACTAGATCTCTTTTTTATAAATTTAGAAATAAACTAATGACAAATAATAAATAATAAAATAATTGAAGATGGTGCTGTGGCCTATCGGATAAGGCGTCGGACTTCTTTGAAGTGCATCCGAAAATAGTGGGTTCGAAAATCCCGCCACGATTTAATATTTAATGGTCACAGCCAAAGTTTACTTGTATCCTAAAAAAAAAATAGCAACACAATGCCTTTCAAGTATATATAACCGAGAAGAAGAAGAATTTCGTATAATCACAAAATTTGTAAAATTATTCTGATATGCTCGGATTTGCTTAGCCTATAGAACAGTGCAATTCCACCAGCATTATCTTTTGGTTTACATTGAATCAATTTAATCACCGGTGTTGCGCTCGCCCATAGATTAGTTTGTTCCTTTAATCGCCTTTATCTAAAAGGATTATTCGAAATGTTTTTTTATAAGAACTGCAGCTGAAATTCGTTAGCTGCAGCCGGTCGACGTTCGACCTCGATAAGAAAAAATTTATATTGAGGCAGTCCAACTTCCTCGTTGTATGTACTAATCCTGATATCAACGACGATTAATAAGCATCAGGTAAGGCTGCCCTTTTTAGCTAAAACGATTTAAAAAAAAAAGAAGTCAATTTGAAAACTGAATTTTAATTACTATCCTCGACAAACACAATTTGAAAATAACCTAATTGATGACAATTTAATATCTACACACGACGGGCATTCAGTTTAACCAGATCGAACGGCAGCTTCGTGAAAGGCGCGGAAAAAGGCCATTTTAGCGGCGTGAACTTCAGGGGTGTCCTGGACGGGTTGAGGGGGAGCAACGACCACCGCTGATGGAAGCGGTTGAACGGGAACCACCACTTTCACTACTCGGGCGGCGGCGTGAGCGTGAGCTGCCAAATGAGCACGACGAGCTGCGGCCACTTCGGGAGTCTCCTGGACCTGTTGGGGCATACCGAATGGCATGTTGGAGTATCTGGCGGGCAGGTAGGCCATGATTCCGTTGGCTGCAGCGGCGGCGTTGTAGGCCCGGTAATGCTCGAGGGTGGCGGCCATCACTTCGGGTGTGTCCTGCTGCTGGACGGATCTTTTACCGCGGGCGGCGGCGTGGGCTGCCAAGTGGGCGGCACGAGCAGCTGCTACTTCGGGAGTGTCTTGGACGGGCTGAGGGACTCCCCAACTGACCACCGGAAGAGGCGCAAGAGTCGAGACGACTCCGTTGGCAGCGGCGGCGGCCGAGTGGGCGCGGTAATGTTCAACTTTGGCGGCCCAAACTTCGGGAGTGTCCAAAACGGCACCTGCTGGTTGTCCCCAAACAACAGGAACAGGTTGTACGGCGACCACCCTGCTGGATCCTCCAGCGGAAGTGTGGGCTGCCAAGTGAGCGGCACGGGCGGCGGCAACTTCGGCCGTTTCCTGGACGGGCGCTGGTTGTGCGGTGAATGGGTAGTAAAGGAATGGATTGTAGTTCCAACCGGCCGGGATCTGGGCAGAGACGGCGGCAAAGGCCATCAAGACGACGACGACAATCTTTGGAAAATGTTGGGAAAAATGTGACAAACAATTCCATCATCAGCTATTACTCCTGAGATGATAAATTGTATAGTTGATTGTAATAACTTACTGAGGTCTTCATGTCGATTCGCTTTAAAAATTGTTTGAGCGCGGAAGAGGGAGAAGAGTGGATTGATTTGGTTCGCAACATGTCGAAGCTTTTATACGAAACAGTTTCGTTCCTTTTGGTGTGGTGCGCGGTTCTGTGCCTTCCAGCAAGGTTGAAAACCCTTCAATTATCTTGGTCTTCCGCACTATATAGAAAGACGAACTCGTGTAGCAATGAAAACACGTCATATACGTCTTCCTCATTTTACTTTTTCTCTCCAGTTAAGGTGTGGCTGTGCTCTAGATGCTTCCGCAGAAAAGTAGGAAGGGCTCAAGTGACCAACAGTGACGGTTATGTCCTTCATTTCTAGGTCAATACCGGTGCTTAACACAAAAACCAGTAACTGAAAACTCGAATTTATAGTTCTACAGAAATTTTTTATTTGTTTCAATATTAGGGTTTAGATTCATTTGAGACGGGATAAAGTTTGTAGTAAGACCGTGTGGCCTAATGGATAAGGCGTCGGACTTCTAATCAACGGATGACATCCGAAAATTGCGGGTTCGAGTCCCGCCTCGGTTAAATGAATACACTGTATAAATGTAAAATTTTATATACAATTGATTATACCGAGGAAAAGTCATTTGAAGGGAATGGTATGTTATTATTACTACGTAGGAGTATATGCCATGTCCGGCCATGTCATCAAAGTGAAGCATGCACAATGGCAAACGGCGTTGGTTGTGGAAAAGCGTTATACCAGTTTCTTTGCGGCCATCCAAATTGAGGCCAACAATACCCCTTATTTCCTGACGATGTATGAAGCTAAAAGTTTCGCAATTCTTATAGAGAAGGGAAATATCGCGTAATCGTTTAAGTGTATAACAAATTAACGCAAATTAACCACTAAGCTGCTCTAACGACGAACTCTGTCGGAAAGTAGATATTTAGATATTTAAAGCACATATTTATTGAAATGGGAGAAGGAAATAAATACAATTTCGTTAATGGCTGACAAAATGAGAAACAGAAAATGAGCGCCACAACGAGTTTGTCGAATCACTTAGGCTATTTCCTTATCTTTGGTCTCCTGTTGCTTCTGACTTCAACCCAACAGGTTCTGGTATCATGGGCGAATAAGTAGCGCTACACAGTCATATAGGAGTCCTTAAATGTGTTGAATTCTTTTATATTTTTTTTTTAGGAACGGAAAGAGCTTCAACGGTGCCAGTTGACTCGGTGTGGGTCTCATTCGTTGGTTTAACTATACAAAATTCGGATAGCGAAAAAGACTCGTTCACTAGGCCTACTGCCTCGTTCTTTTCTTGATGGGCATCAGCCGGCTCATCATCATCTTCGTCAACCGATTCCTCTCTATATCCGACTTTGGGCTGAGATCGACGATTGAGATCCGACAAATCGCCTGCGGGAATCTGCCAATCTCATCCGCGCATCAACTTGTTGAGGCATCGACGTGAGTTTTCAGTTGCCATCTCTCTTTTAGGAAATAACGGATTCTGAGAAGCGTCACATTATGAATTCTGTTCGTTTTCTTTTTTCTCGTTCCAGCAATTTGCGTTACCATTGAATTTTATTAATCGCATGTCGACTTTTCGTTATGTTCAAAAAGCCTTTGGTATCCGAGGTTATTATGAGCTCTCAAGAAACTTTGATTTTGCTGGGATTCAACCGCAACACAAGGGTAAATTTCCGGACCCATCGCCATCTTGTACATCTCTGGTTGGAGTTAAGTGGAGTCAAGGGTTAATGGGCTGATGCTGGTGACTTCGTGAAACTCCCAAGAAAGTAGCTGTGATAAACTCGCGCGGTACATATAGCTCACTGAGTCACTTATTCAAAATGAGTAATTATAAATTTCAGATGATTTTTTTTTGTGACTATACATTTGGTGTACCCACCTATTCCTCTGCCATCGCCATTATGCCTGGGAAAATCTGCTGGACATTGTATTTTTTTTCAATTCGGCATGGCATCTGCAATAAGAGCGAAGATAGGAAGAATGATGCCCTTCTCTTCTCTGTCAATATTAACTCCAACGACAGTTTGATCGAAGAAGATCCCCATCCCAGTTGCTTTATTTGGTTTGTTAAGAATTATTATTTAATTCCGCTTTTATATACTATACCGGGTTACCCTTTAGACATCACGTAGCTTCGCGTAGCTTTTGAATCAATGAGCTATTTTTGCTATAATAAATGTCATTAAATCTATATAGGGCCTATAGAGCCTTTCATCAGGGCCTATAAAAAACTTATTTGACGTTATATATGATAGGGTGATATAGCTAGGGCGAAGGTATACAGCATTTGCTCAGGTTTGTTTCATGCTGGATAACCTAAATAACAGGTTAAAATCTTAATATGTCCAGTAGATTGCGATCAATTGTTTTAATAAAAATGAATCGCGGTGTTGTCGCGATTTCTCCTTTGTTTCATTTTCGGAGGGGGGAAATTTTCGCCTTTGCTCTAGTAGGCGATATTTACCCTTCCTACGAAAATGAAACAAAGGAGAAATCGCGACAACACCGCGGGGTGGGATAGAAGGGGAGAAATGGGCAAAAATGACAATTCTCATTTTCAATTTAAAATTCATTATATTAAATGAAACTCAAAAAATTTGAAAATGACACTTGTCATAGAACTAACGAAGCTCTTTATTTTGCTTTTTTTGGCGTCTTTGTAGGGCTATTTTTTCCCTAATTAGAGAGCGGCAAAGTAGCCACTTTTTAATACGCTTCTACAGCGTGTTTCCAAATTTTTAGATCCATTTGTAGATGCCCTCCCCTTAGATATAAAAATCTGAAAAAAATTCAAGAAGTAGCCAACTATTATGGCTACTTCCAAAAAAAATTTCAACGCCCTCCGTCAAAAACCCGATTTTTTGGGAACGCAGCGAAAATCGGCTTTTTACATAAGCTTCTCTCCGCTCCTCTCGCGCGTTTCCAAACTTTGGGTAGGTACTGTATATATAATAAAAGACCAAAGTTCCCCGGATTTGACTGGGGCTCAGGTTACTCGTCTAAATATAATAAAAGAACAAGCTTTTGGGGGAGGAGCTTATTCATGTCACGGATAATGTGTCAAAACAGGCTCCTCCCCCAAAAGCCTGTGTCTGTCTTGGACATTTGGGGGAGGAGCTTATTCATGTCGCAATAAGAACGCTGTGATTGGTCAGTCGCAAATCACCACCAGATGTCTATAGCATCGCCGTGATGACGAAATCTTCAAGTAAGGTACTGGGCAGATTTCCCACGGTAAAATCTATTACGGGCAGATGATTAAGCTACAGAAAAGCGAATAGCAAAACAATCCGACTTTACGCTAGACAAAAGTTCCCCAGATTTGACCGGGGCTCAGGTTACTCGTAGGTCTATAAGATAGTTAAAACAATTTTGCTTTTATTTTGCTGACATTTTGACGATCCCTCGATGAGATATTTGCGTTTTGTTCTTTTTTCTTTTTAAAGGCGATCTGTATTCCAAAATAATAAACATTTTTTATGCCGAAATAGCTCAGTTGGGAGAGCGTTAGACTGAAGATCTAAAGGTCCCTGGTTCGATCCCGGGTTTCGGCAAGAGTTTATCCCATATGGTCTAGTGGCTAGGATACTTGGCTTTCACCCAAGAGGCTCGGGTTCGATTCCCGGTATGGGAAAACATTTTGGTTTGATTTGATTGATTTTCACGTTTAATTGTAATTAAACAAAAACGTGATTTTTTATACTAGCGCCATCCGCGGCGGGATGCTCTGGTGAAACAACATCCTTTGACACATCTTTTAGTCCTATAACCACGTATCCAAACCACGCCAGTCTTATTTATGTATTTATTTTTTTTTAAAATAGGGTCGTTGCATGAAATTTCGATTTGTTTTAAACATACCTGGTTAGAATCAGTTTTTTACGCTGATTCTCGTGGTATTTTTTAAATATTTTTAAAATGAACCTAACTTTGCGTATTTCTAGTTCAAAGTTCAAATAAGCGCCTCCCATTTCAAAACTGGGTCTCAGCCATTTTTGATGGGTGGTGCTTAATTTGTGATGAATTTGTAGACGACGCTCACCAAAATAACCCTTTTCGTATTTCGCCTTAAGGCCTTAAGGGCGAAAGAGGGTTGTATTCAGCCGTAGGCAGTACGAAAAGGGTGATTTTGGTGAGCGTCGTCTACAAATTCATCACAAATTAAGCACCGCCCATCAAAAATGGCTGAGACCCAATTTTGAAATGGGAAGCGCTTATTTGAACTTTGAACTTGAAATACACAAAGTTAGGTTCATTTTAAAAATATTTAAAAAATACCACGAGAATCAGCGTAAAAAAACTGATTTTAACCAGGTATGTTTAAAACAAATCGAAATTTCATGAAACGACCCTATTCGCTGTTTTGATAATCAGATTCAAATAACATGTCCGTTCAGCAACATAACTAATGCTATACCATCACGCAAATTTGTTAAAATGAGCCGACGTCACATGATTTCATCAAAACAAGACAAAAAACATCGATAATTTCATATTTTTTTGATTACATAAAATAGACTATTAGGATTATCAAATATAATATGAAATCATCAGGGAGCACCCAGGTTTGAACTAGGGACCTCTCGATCTGCAGTCGAATGCTCGGCTGAAAAGGGAGTTCCTTTTCAAATACTGAGATAATGAGATTATATGAACAACAGTTTCTCGATGGTGACATTTCGCCCTCATAGCTGCAATGAATTAAAATATAATTGCAATTTAATTATCAGTTTAAAAAACATGCTACTATATTTCACTTTTTTCTTGCGCTCAAATCTTACGTCATTATCCAGTTGAATGAGTTATTTCATAGCTCATTCAACTATGAATGATATATTCATTTTCACCCAGGTTTGAACTGGGACATTTCGATCTGCAGTCGAATGCTCTACCACTGAGCTATACCCCCCATATTATTACTAAAAAGTTAATTTCAAATTTCAGTTTTATAATAGTTTAAGCAACCAACCAATAAGAAAACATTGAAATTGTTGGTTTATTTTTTGAGCGCACATATTCGCATAGTTTCAATGTGAGAATCGAGTTGGTCGCAACTGAAATCAACAGATGATCAATCAACTGATGCTCTATATACTCGCTGCAGGTTTAACGGCTGTATAGCCTATATGTGAACAAAGCAGGCATTGTGACCTATAATTATTCTAATACACTTCATGAGAGTGATGATGATGGTGGTGTCGGCCGCCATAATTCCTTCCGTGTCCTCCGTAGCCATCGTCATAGTAGGGGAGACCGGGGCTATGTGGGACACGGGGCTATAATGTACAAGGCAATTAAAACATGTAAAATTTGTTTAAAAATTGTGAAATAAATACAGAGTATGTTAAATTACGTTTTATTTATCATACAAACTTTATTTCTTGAAGTTGTGATTTATTTTTCTTGTTCTATGGGAAATTTAAAAAATGGGAATCTGAAAAAATATTTAAGACGTTTAGTTTTTTATTTTATTGATACTTAAATCAATTTTTTTGTAAAACCCAAATAGCTATCTGATAGCAATTTTATTCTAGTTTAAGGTGTTGTATTTTGTTTTTTTAATAAGTTCCTAAGTATTTAATAATTTAGTTTATTTAATGTTGTTTGGGTTCGGGTTAAACGGGACATGGAAAACGGGGTAAAACAGGTATTGCCAGATCAACGTTATTTCCAGAAAAACGCCCCCTGGCAACAAAAACAAAGGAAAAATGATCGAAAAACTTTTTTGATAGTATCTCCACTTCTACTTTATAAAATAAATAAAAATTCAGCACTTCTGAAAGGGAAATGAATTTCCTTTTCAGCAGTGCATTATTTAATAAATATAATTCAGCCGTTGCAGAGAAAAACGATGTTCAATTTTACCCCTGGCTCTTTTCCGTTTAACCCTAAATTTTTTGTTTTTCGGCATTTTTTCATGTTGGCATTTCATCACATAACTCTTAAACGAATCAACGAAAAAAATTAAGAAAATTACCAAATGTAAATAAATGCCAGGGAATCACCCCTATACTTTAATTTTTTCAGAATTTTTATTTTTATATAAATGGCAGCGTAAAGAAAAAAAATGTCCCACATAGCCCCGGTCTCCCCTACTCGTGTTCACGATAAACGATGTTGGTGGGAGGTGGACTTGAACCACCCATCTTTGCCACACGATTGTAAAGCCATAGCCACTACACCGACAACTAATTTGTTTGCTCAATCTTTTTGCAAGAACGCAATGGCCTCCGGCGATATATTTGCAGGGTAGAGGGTTTTCACGCATAGCCTCCGGCGGTAAATTTGCACGACAGAGGTTTTCACGCATAGACATGTCAGGATTCTGTAAAAACACAAAACGATGGAAGCCGTATCATAATTTTTATATTACCTCACCCCTTTTTATGTTGCAAAAAAAAATCCAAATGTAGAGCGCAAACTAACCGAAGACGTGTTTCGTGCTTAGCAACGACTTATTCTTCTGTTTTCCTGTTTGAGAGAGAAAATCCAGTCTAGTTGAGAACAGTTCGATAGCTTATGGCAACGTGATCCAATCTCTGATCGACGAAGATCATAAAATTGAGATTTAAATGATTTCAAGTTTTTCTTATTGCAATAGCAATTAAGCCATTGTCACTTTTGAGAAAACTACCTGGTTGCATATAATTTGGTTCCACCACAAAAATATGCGGATTTTTTAAAGAAAGGGTGTTAGGATTTTTTATAATATAGGCCTAATGAATATGTCAATTTGAAAACATATGAACACAACTCTGCATTAAAAAAAAACAAAGTCGGAGTAAAAAGTTATTAAGATGCGGATATTGCGCAGTATGAAAGCCAAAAAAGGCAATAATGCGTGGTTTCGTAATGGCTTAGCAAATTTTCATATCAATTCAATACATTTTTGTTAGTGGGAGAGGGACTTTCTTCTACGATGTTCATTTTGATAAATAATTTCATTAATTCCAAATGCATTAAGTTAGTTCTTGCTTAGTGTATTGCTGTAAAACATTTGCGGTCAAGAAATCTGAAATAAATTATCCTATATGCGCCACAAACGTCGAGCATGTCAATAGAAATTATGGGACATAAAAAGGTTGCCTGGTATTTGTTTTGGTTTTCAGTAAGACCTCAATTCAATCTTTTTACCAGTTCAGATATGTTTGGAAAAACATTTTGTATCGGAACTGCATACAAGAACAACTTGTTATTCTTATTCTTCGTCAAGCGATCGAGAAAAGGATAGAAAGGCAAAAATTCTAACATAAAAATACAGAGTAATGTAACGTGTTTTCGACAGTTTTTTTTTTTCATTTTTTGCCTGGAGGAACTTATTTTGAAATCACCTTAAAACGGTCAGAAAAAAAGCGCTGCACATGGAGGACGAATATAGAAGGGCTTTTGTGAAATAATGAGAAAAATCAGCCATTAGGAATCGACTCTTCCTACTTGAGTCCCGCCCATCTTACATTCATACAAGTATAAATTGTCTTCTACACACGTAGAATCACCATTGCTTCCAACGAAGGCCAACTATCCAGTTGAATAAGGTAACTCAATAAAAAGTTTAAATTCATTTCTAGCAACTTATTATTTCCACATCAAGTCAGTTAAAACTCAAAGTCTTTTAATAGTATTTAAAATTAATTTCTTATGAAATAAAGGAAATAATTGTTAAAAATGAATACATATTTTAAAGTAATAAAACTATGTGATAATGATAGGAATTAGGAACCCTATTAATTGATAAACAACAGTATTTAATATAGTTGCATAAATGATTTCATGCGATTTTTAAAATTTTTTTAAACTTTTGTGTAGTTTATATAGTGACAATTGCTAATGTAAATGAATCACTTTTTTATTCAAGACAAAACATAAACCAAAACTATTTACCACATATCCCTCAATTATTATTTTTCCATGTGTTGTTGTAATTTAGCATTACACATCAGGTGAAACACGATGGTGTCACACAAAATCGAGAAAATTTTTGTCGAGTTTGCCATTCTGTCGTTATTGATTCTACTGTTGTCGGTAGACGCACGCAATTGGCAAATCGACAACGACGGCATCAAATGGACATACGATTGCGAATTCATAGATTACGACATCGGGAAGGTCGACAAAGTGACACAGGTTGAGTGCTTTAAGCAGTGCACCGACCACGGAGGCTGCAACGCTTTCAACTACCAAGTTTACCCATTTGGTGACCAAGGTACTTGCTACTTGAAAAAAATCCCGAACGATCTTGCCTCCAGCAATAAGCTTTTCTCCTTGTGTGGTTGGCTTTCTTTGAAATTCACATAAACGTCTTAATGCCACGATCTTAATTGTTATGCAATGGATGCCATTCTCTGTTTGTCTGCAAACTGTCCAAATTGCATAACCCGTTAAATTTTTTAACAATACAGATTATGCATCAATAACTGATTGCGAAGATTTAGAAAAAACATTAGGACTTCATTTCTTACGTTTATATATAGCTCGGGTATTAAGGAAGTCGTAAGTTCATCTACCGGTTGATGTTTTAAAATTCGGTTGTGTAGATAATTTTTGAGCTTTTCCCTTTGAAAATTTCTTACAGAAACTAAAACATCTACTTAAACATTGCGGGAAACCACTTGAGCAGGTTGTTCGACGCTATCACGAATTTTAAAAAATCTTGCACTTTTCCATTAAGAAAACAAAAAAGAATCACCTAATACTTGCTAACGTTCACGTAAACGGTCCACTTTCGTCCACCTTTCCTTCCCAGAAAGGAATAATTACACAGTAGGGGGAGAGGGGGGCTAGTTGGCAGGTGGGGTAAGTTGGCATTTTGCTAGTTAGACCCCTTACAGCCAAAAACAAATCAAGCCTTTTACACCAAACATGAAAGACAACACCCAGATTGCTCATACAAAATTTCAAAAGTATACGACTTCCCCAACAGGATTTATAGCAAAAAGAAAAAAAACGGCAAAAAGTTTTTTTGGGCCTCTCAGCACTTTTCATTTTTCTCATAGTATAAAAATCTAAGAGTGTCAGAAAACCTAAGCAAACAAGAATTAATATTTGTCTTATTTTTAAAATAAACCCGACATTTGTACATTAAAAAGTTATTTAGTTATCAATTTATTTGTTCGAAAAGCACCCTGTGGGGTTAGTTGGCATAAATTTTGAGGGGCATGTTGGCATACAGATTTCTGACGAGATGCTGAGTTGCAAGTTTTCAAAATTCGACCTAGAAATTTTGGAGCAATGGAGAATCGTCACTTGCCAACTTACCCCGTAGGTGGGGCAAGTTGGCAGACTTTTTTTTTGCAGTTTTTCTCAATTTAACAATTTCGTGTAACTGAACATTGTAAACAAATACGATCAATTCATAGAGAATTGAAATCTGAATCTGATTCATTCATTTAATTTGCAAAACGTGTGGTCAAAAAATTCAAATAAATTCACAAAAAGTGACCCTGCCAACTAGCCCCCCTCTCCCCTAGTATGGGAAACTAAGTCTTGAAAATTGGTTTGTATCGTGCGACACTAAAAACTCTTGTGTTATGCTCAACGATGAATTTGTTATTTTAATTTATAACATCATCAAAAACGAAAAAGAGGAGATTTTTTAATAGGGAAAAAGTATTTGAGAACCGCAAATCTATTTGAAATACCACTACCCCAGATAGCACAGTGAAGTCCCATAGACGCCCAAAACACGTCACTTTGAGACGTCTGAGATGTACTTGGCACATAGCAGATTCCCAAGTTTACATTCCTAGGACGTCTTTTACGTATGGCCAATCCGCTTCGCCGAGATCTCATAGCGGTCCTTATCCCGTCCCATTGGATGGACTTTAGACGTACTTGGGACGGAAAAAGGATCTCAAGAAGTCATTAATAATAAATCTTTTTCTGGACTCTGAATTTCGTTACTTTTTTCTTTACTCTTCTTTTTCTTATGAGTGTTTGCTGTGCCGACATTTTTTCATGAACGCTGATCCGGATATCCGGACAAAGTTTATTTGTCAGAGTATGCAAAGGGTTACCAGGCACACATCATAAATCGACTGCATACGAACAGCATAGTTGAAGATATATGGAACCTGGATCGAACCCGGATCGTCGTGGTGAGAAGCAAGTACTATACAGATGGGTCATAAATTCTCATTTAAATTTTGAAGATAAAGCTAATAATAAGATTTTAGAATCAAGCTTTGCCGCGAAAAGACAGACAGTTTCTCCGAAATTTTCTAAGTGTCGAGAAGGAGCAAAAAAATAAAAATGGGACGCATCAGAGACTTCTACGAGAGTGAGTAAAAAATGAAGTATCCGACAAGATGAAAATGAGTAACGTGTTCAAATAAGGGCTCGCAATGGGACATCTTAGAGATTCCCCTGTGCACACCGCACCATCCGCACGGCTTTGGTCCCGCCTTGGGACAAGATACAGTCCTCTGCATTGGATGAACTAGTTGTAAGTGATCTGAATTCTGATTTTTCTGCATGGCCTTTGGCGGATGTGTTGTTTAAAATGTTACATATTCCAACTGGCCTGGAAACAACGACTGAGTTTTTTGTGGCTCCTATTATTTATTATTCTTTCAATTCATAATACATTCCATTCTGTTGATTTTCTCCTATGTAGTAGGCATTTTCAATTCCGTCGTTTTCACCCATCAGATGATTCCAACATGGAATGAGAAACGTATGAAAATTTTATCCATAATTTTAAATGATTTATAAGGTTATTAACTGAATGTATTTGGCATGTGGCATGTAGCATGTGGCAATAGAAATACAGTTATTTAGGATAGACACAGTATTTTCCGTAGTATCCACCATATCCACCATATCCGAAGAATTGGGCTTGGGCGGCAACAGCCAACACCAACAGACAGGCAATCTACGTATGGAAAATTCAAAATGTTAACTTTAACGAATTAAGATTTTAGAAATTTAAATTAATTTTTACCGTGGACTTCATTGTCGTTCTCGTGAAGACTGAAGGAAGAGCTCGAGGAGGATGCTGTTAATGGACTACCACCAGACTCTTTTATACTGATCCACTAACACCCCCCTCCCACCCTCTCGATCCCCCAAGGTAGCCGAGAAAAGCATTTGCAACCAACCACACCCTAGACAAGGGTGTGTCGTGAATTGTCGAACGAGTTTGCTTCGAGCCAGAGACCAAGTCTTCTATAACTGCTTCAACTTGTTTATTTTTTAAATTAGTAGCAAGGTCAACCTTACACATAAGGCCTTGCTGAAAGGAATTCGTTTTCACCCTTCTCCTCGCCCTTCACGAATTTAGTCACAATTTAGTCACATATAAGACCTTCTGCTGGCTTCCGCCAGAAGCGCAGCGGACCGTACGAAAAAATGGCTGCAAGCCAGGGAGGGAAACCAGCTAAATTATCCTTTCACTAAATCAGTCATATCTCAACCAATAAAATCCGGAAAGGAAATTCCTTTTGGATTTCGGTGGTTGAGTATGCAATAAACCTTTTGAAAAAATTAGTTTTTTCCCTAGCTCCCCCGCTTTTCCGAAAATGGATGTCAAAGCCCCCCCACTTTCTGACAAAATAAAAAAAAACCCAAACTTTAGAGCTAAATAACTCCTAATCGGGTGGGAATTTGGTAATTCTGCAAACGCAGGTAAATCCGGCGTGCGAAGACAAACATGCCTATATTTTTTTTATATTTTTAAGGCCTTTTCCGGATTTAGATCTGGAAAGCCCCTCCATGATTTCGGTCTACTTGAATCGTGGATCGCTTGTTAAATACAGAACCTTAACACTTTTATAAAAATTAAAAATCAGAAAGATGAAGAATATTTCTTTATCTTTCTGAAAAAAAAAAATAAACCTCGTACGACCAATCTAAGTATTTTTAAAAAAATCCAGCGCGAGACACCGTTAGGCCTATCTCGCGCGGGTTAAAACGCCTGTTTTGGACCGGGGTGATACAATACCTGTGGTGGGTACTGTACAAAATTCGGATAGCGAAGAAGACCCGTCCGCTACTGCCTCGGTCTTTTCTTGATGGGTATCAGCCGGCTCATCATCATCTTATTCGTCAACCGATTCCTCTCTATATCAATTTTGGGCTGAGATCGACGATGCTGAGATCCGACAAATCGCCTGCGGGAATCTGCCAATCTCATCCGCGCATCAACTTGTTGAGGCATCGACGTGAGTTTTCAGTTATTGCCATCTCTCTTTTAGGAAATAACGGATTCTGGGAAGCGTCAAATTATGAATTCTGTCAGCTTAGTTTTTTCTCGTTCCAGCAATTTGCGTTTGCATTGAATCTTATTAATCGCTTGTCGACGATTCTTTTCGTTATGTTCAAAAAGCCTTTTGTATCTGAGGTTATTATTAGCTCTCAAGAAACTTTGATTTTGCTAGGATTTAATCACAACACAAGGACAAATTTCCGGACCCATTGCCATCCTGTACATTTCTGGCTGGAGTTAAGTGATGGAGTCAAGGGTTAATGGGCTGATGCTGGTGACTTCGTGAAACTCTCAAGAAAGTAGCTGTGATAAACTCGCGCGGTACTATACATATAGCTCACTGAGTCACTTATTCAAAATGAGTAATAATAAATTTCAGATGATTTTTTTTGTGACTATACATTTGGTTTACCCATCTATTCCTCTGCCATCGCAATTATGCCAGGGAAAATCTGCTTGACATTGGCTTTTTGTTCAATTCGGCATGGCATCTGCAAGAACGAAGATAGGAAGAATGATGCCCTTCTCTTCTCTGTCAATATTAGGCTAATTCCAACGAAAATTTGATCGAAGAAGATCCCCATCCCAGTTGCTTTATTTGGTTTATTAAGAATCATTATTTAATCCCGCTTTTATACAGTCGCGGCTGAAAGTTTCTTTACGTGTAGCTCCAAAACCTGCCTCTTTACTGTGTATTGGCGGATGGTGTTAGCCTTAGTCAACTTCTGAAAAAGCGGAAACCACACAAAGCCGTACAACAAGCTGTGTCGTAGTTTGAGTAACCATGGTTACTATGGTTAAGTTTAATCACTGCAAAATACTTCATTTTCTGGATCTAATGATAAACCAATGAGTTTTTTGGACTCTGTTCTAATTTTTGAAATATCTTTGATTTTCCAACGATTTGTTATTGACTTTGTAAATTGATTTATCATAGAAAATCATCGCCAGTGATAATTGCGTGACATTCTTACTGACATTCTATGACATTTCAGACTGTCTATTGATTTGTTTATGCTTTTCATTGATCTGCAGTGATTTTCATTGACTCATTTCCATACGGGCAATCGACTTCCGCTGACTTCCGCTCTGTTTGAAAAATGAATATTTCAACTATATTTTTCTCGCAGGATCACAGGATGTTCAATTTCCTCCTTATCGCTCTTAACCGCAATTCAGATTTCCTGAAGAGCAAACAGTCAAGGCATTCACGACAATCAACGACTTACACATTTCTCTGGACGGAATTGGAGTTATGCACGCACTTACTAAGCAAGTCGCAACTTTTCACTTCAAATCGTTTAACTCCTACACAAAGTGGTTGAATTATTATTCATTATTGCGTCGATCCCCGTTATTGAACAAGTTCCCCGCGATGAGTAAAAGCCAATTTCAATCAAAGTTATGGATCTGTTTGCTATTGGCAATTTGTTGGAATTGGAGGATTTCTTGCGCAGCACAAGATCAAGTTGGATTGCACCACTCGGAAGGTAAAACTAACATACAATCGTATTTTAAAAAATTGTTTCGAAAATCCTACTGCGGTCTCAATTTTTCGACATTTAATTTTTTAAAATTAAATAATTTTTAAAATTAAATAACTTTTTTTTATTAAATTAATTTTTTTAGGGACAACTGGATCAGGGAAAGGCATGCCATCAAATGACGATTTGATCGACTATGACTTTGACAATCCGGAAGATTACCGGGAAATTGATTACGACAGCAGCCACAACCCAATCCTGGGGATGGTGCGAAGCTCTTCCTCACACCCGATATCGTTAAGCTTTTCCTGTTTGTCATCACTGATCGTCATTATTCTTCATTACCTCTTTTAAAAAACAATTCAATGAATCATGAATGTCGGATGAATGTGACCATATTTTGCTATACTACAAATACAAGTACATAACTGAGTCAAAACTGATTCTACTTATATTGTCTGTCAATATTGACTCTGAAGTCTGAATGTAAATGAATTGAAAACGAAAAAAATTGATAAATAGAAAATCGTCTAGTAATTAATTACGTGTATTATTTAAATTAATTACACAAAAAAATAAATTAATTACATGAAAAATAAATTAATAACGTAAAAAATAAATTAATTACGCGAATAATAAATGAATTACGCAAAAATAATCATTTATTCGCAAAACATTTGTTCACTTTCCAATGATATGATTAAGACATTTTCGAGATTTGTACTTTTCAAATTTTTCAAATGGCTTGCCAAGTGCAGCTCAATTGTATCCCATTTACGTTGCTCAAAACGTTATTGGCTGTCAAAATAAAGTAGGTTCCCTTCGAAGTCTAGTCGACGCCCAGCACTCCAGCGGTTTGAGGAGTTGCCGGAGAAAGCTAACCAACACAAAAATGGGGGGAAAAAAGAATAAATGTATTATTGGTGTTTAAATAATTATTTGATTAATTTATAATTCTGTCAATTGCACATAGGGGAGAGTGGGGTGACTGGCTCTCTTTTTTTTCTTTAAGCTATAATTTTTTTGTTTTTTAACGCATTAAGTTCCACCAAGTCTTAAAAAAAGAGAATAATTCACCATTTCACTGGTATTTTTTCTAAACTGATCAAATAATAAATATGTTAGGTATTTTACGATTTAAAGAAATAAGGGACAGCTGACCCCAGATAGGGGGTCAATAGCTCACACCGGCGGGGTCTCTTGGCCCCAGTATTTCTTACGGAAAACCATTGACTGACAGTAAAAACTCAAAATAAAAAAGTAACCCAATAATGCAACCCACCAACGGAATATCAATAAAAAGGGTGAAATAAGTATGGTAGTAGACTAAAAACAGGAAAAAACTCGAACACAAATAATTTTACTACTGTCATATGCAACTTTATATTCGCCAAATAGCCCTGACGTTGTGTGGCAAATGCGCCCCATTCAAAGGGGTCTTAGTATAATATTAAATATCTCGTATTTAACAAGCAATCCACCACTCAAGCACACCAAAATCCCGAACCCCCAATTTTTCCCATTTCGCTATGGGACGTAAAAATCTGAAAAAATACGGACCTATTCAGTTTTTTACTCCGGACTCGGCAGTGTTTTCAGAAGTCAAATATTCCCTGTCGCTCAGGAGATATTTCATGTTAAAATTTGTTTTTTTTTTCTTCAAAATTTGACAATTTGAGGGGGAGGGGGGTTTTTGGTATCCAGTTGGTATCGCTTTTTGGGAAAAAGCAAACCAAAAAAAACTAATTCTCCCAAAAGATTGCTCGGCCACCCCTAAATGCAAATCCAAAAGAAATTCTTTTTCCGGATTTGATTGGCCGAGTTATTAGCAATCTATAGTAAAAGGCTCATATGGCCAATTCCCCCCCCCCCCCCAGCCTAGTTGCAATTTTTAATCACCTTTTATTTATTTAAAATTAGAAGTTAGCCCTATCCTTTAACAGAGGATCTCCCCTTGCGCAACTCCCAAGACGCATATCCCTTGGCCACTACCCCTTCTAGAACTGTTGTCCCATGTTAAAGGATAGGGCTAACTTCTATTTTAAATAAATCATAACTAATTCAAAACAATCTGTGCCCAAAATGAAACTTTTTGTCGATAGTTGACCAAAACACTTTTTAGGGTGTTTTGTCGATCACTTGTGTGCGACCTATTGTTTATTTATAAGCATCGATTGAGATTTACACAGTTTTCTTCTGTTTTAATGGGTTGCCGTGTTGTCAAAAAAACAATTTCTATTTTACACGCAGAGTAATAATTCCGAAGACGAAGGCGATCTCAAACAACTTTGCTTCGTCTGCTGCAATGTTTCTTCGGGTATCAATTACGGCTTTTGTCACGTGCGCAAGCTGCATATATGCTTTTTGAGACGAAGCATCGTATGTAAATTAACTTTTAATCCAATTTTCTCTCAACCTTCTTTGATTTCCTTTAAGAAATTATGGGTTTGTAATGACTCGCCCCATCTCCCATATGTTCTTTCCAAATCTAAGCAACCGTGAGGTTGCTTGACTCTTTTTCACGCTTCCACAACTAGGAACGCTGGTGAATGTTCCCCAACAGCTCGCTGGTGTTGGCCGTGACGATCCAGTGGACCGAACATCCCTCCTTTGTTATTCTCTAGTGGACCATAACTATTGTTTGTATTGCAATATGTTTCCCTGAGTTTCTCTTTATCTTCCCCGAGTATAAAAGCCCGACGCCTGCTTAATCCCGGAAGAGTCGTCTCCGGCAGCTGTATCCCTCAACATCTCTCGGTAAATACAACACTTCTACAAGTTTATTATTTGTTATTGTGTATCATCACAATTTGATTCATTTGCCTGGCGATGTGGTGAACTATGGCCCATTGGATTAACTTCAGTTCATTCCCCTTTGAGAACAAGCTGCAAAAAATGAAGAATTTGGTCAGACGTGGTGGCAAACCATTGGAACAGATTGTTCATCGAATGTGGAAAGTAGACGATCATCATACAAAGGTTAAGGAGAGCACTGTTTTGATAAGATTGACCTCTCTTAGTTTTTTATCACAATTCTGGGTCTTTGATACTGGATATAGAATGGTTGATCAGTTTAAAAAAATGCATATTGCAGATGGACCATATCAATCAAGGTTCCTGACAACTGCGTTTTCACTTATGATCGTAAAGTTTTGCTTATTGAAAATATTGTAGCCGGGGCTATATAGCAGCGTAAAAAAAGTGTCCCATTTATGGAATATATGGATATGGATATATGGGCCAATGGAACACTTTTTTTACGCTACCAATTTTTTAAATAGAAAAATTAATAAAAGTATATAGGAGTGATTCTAATGCACTTCTCTACATTGGGTTAGTTTTTTCTTTTTTTTGTAAAAGCTGGCCTACATATGTAGGCCTAATAGTTATTATTAATGAAATGTCAAGAGAAAAAAAAAATGAAGAAAATGTTTTTTTAGGGTTAAACGGAACAGAATCAGGGGGAAAATGGTTCATCCGGGATGGATTACATTTATTAAAAGACCCACTAGTGAAAAAGAAATTCATTTCTCTTTCAGAGGTACTGTAATTTTATTCATTCTTTTGAGTATCAGTGGAGATACAATAAAACAAGTAAAAATGCAAATTCATCATTAATCGGAATTCGGAAATTCGGAATAATTGTCGTCCTATGAAATTTGAGGATTGCTAATCAACATGCATCTAAATCTCATCTTAGCATTTCACCAAAATGACCTGTGTTGGATTTATTGTACCTCCAGTCCAGTGTTTAGATATAAACTGCATAACTCTTGTATGTCTAATATTTAACTACTCAATATCCAATTACGATCTTTTCAATGTACGATGCAATACTGAACCAGGAACCCAATACATTATATCTTACTTCTAAACTCTCCTTCCGATCTTTTAGGCCTTCTGTTTTTATAAAGGACGCTTATCATAAAAATCGTAACCGATTAAACCCCGCGGTGCCTCAGCTTGGTAATGAAATCGGTCCACCTAAATCCCAGGATCCAGCGCAATCAAGTATTCGCGTAAACCCAGGTCAGATACAACTTGAAATGCCTTTCCTTTTAGGTTTTTTTTTTTTTTTTTAAATTTCACTACTTCTAAATAACTATGGCATTCTTATCATTCCTTTTTTTGTAAGGGAAGGTTGCATTCTTTAATTTGGGCATTCCCCATATTAGCCACTAGGAAATGATGTCAAACAATTTATTTTTTTTTGCTTTCCCTTTTTTGTCTTTTGTTTCATACGAATGGCTCTGCTCCAGATTCATCGCCAACCTTCAGCAAAATTATAGGATCGGGATGAGGGCTGTGATGGTGATGGTGATTTAACTATACATTTCTAGGTCAATACCAGTTCCAGTACTGATGTAGCAGCAACAAATCAATGCAGCATCTAGTCTAGCCCCAGCATTTCTTATTAAGGTTTATCACATCTTAAATCAATTGAAGGGAGCATGCTCCATTTAAAAAATAATAATAATTAATTGATCACTTTTACATAAATCGTTAGTCATTATTCTAATCATAAAAAAAAAAATTCGAATCTTTTAACGCTAAAGAGTGAATTTGTTTTTGGTATGATATGGTTGGGTAATTAAGTTCTTTTCAATCGTCCGGCGTCTGTTTATGTAAAGCTGACAAAGAAATTGATTTCAATTTTCCATAAAAATTTTATTTCGCAGAAGAAGGAATCAAGGAATATAAAAACAAGTTTGAGATGCTATTTCACAAAAATTTAGTCGACGCGGTAAGAGACTGCGTGGCCAGGAGTGTGGATGACTTTGGTCAAAGTGGCCTCACGGACGGGCATAGCCGGAGCGGCGTAAACGGCCGGGGCGGAAACCGAGTAAGCGTAAGGGGAAACAGCATAGCCGGAGTAAGAAAATGGAGCAGCTCCGTAGCCAAAGACTTGGCGCTTAGCACGGCCGGCCTTGGCGGCGGCGAATTTAACGGCGAATTCCGCCTTGGCAGCGGCAACCTCGGGTGTGTCCTGGACTGGGGTTGGAAGAGCGACAACGGGGGCAACTGGAGCGACGGGGGCGACTCCGGACTTGGCAGCGGCGATAGCGGCGGCGTGATCGGCCTTGGCCTTGGTCACCTCAGGTGTGTCTACAATCTTGGCGGGAGCGACAGGCAAGTTGTTGGACAGGACGCGGAAGCCTCGGGAGTCTGCGGTGTAGGAGACACGGACTTCCTTGCCTTCTGGGTTGATGTAAGCGTAGCTGCCGATCTGGTTGCCGAAACCGTCACGGAGGTTGCTGGCGGCCTGTCCGGGGTGAGCATAGCCAAAGCTGGCCTGGCCGAGCTCGTCCTGGGCGTGGTACTGAGTGGCCGTGTGTGAGGGGTAGCCGTAAGCGACGGGATAGGGGGCGGGGACGGCGGCAGTTGCGGGGATTCCGGTGTAGGCCGTGGTGGCGCGGACGCCAGCAAATGGATAGGCACCGTAATTTCCGTAGTATCCACCATATCCACCGTATCCGAAGAATTGGGCTTGGGCGGCAACAGCCAACACCAACAGACAGGCGATCTGCATATGGGAAAACCAAAATGTTAATTTGAAGGAATTAAGATTAAGAATACATTTTAAATAATTCATACCGTGGACTTCATTGTAGTTCTCGTGAAGAAGGAAGGAAGAGCTCGAGGTGGATGCTGTTGATGGACTGTGACTTGACTCTTTTATACTCGTCCATCTAACACCCCCATCCTCGTTATCAGCCAAGGTGACCGAGAACAACATTTGCTTACCGATTCCTCATTGTTACCACACCCTGAGTCCCTGACTCAGGGCGTGTCGTGAAATCGTCAAAAGACCTTGCTTCGAGCCAGAGACTGAGTTAGCACCAACTGTTTCAAGTTCATTTTGATTTTCCTTCTTTTTCAGACTTCCGAAAAGCAGCATAGTTAGTCTTTGTCTTACACGAATGGAGATAATGAAAGGAATTCATATTTCTTCTTCTCCAGCAAATTAGCCAACACTCAATATAGAATTCCCTGAATGTCCTACTGCATTAATTGGGAGCCGTGGGGAGCTCGAAAAATCGAAAGAACATTTAACGGAAAATTATACGGTAAACTATGTGAAATTATTTTATAAAACAATGAAATAAGATATTGCGGTATCAATTATTGTTTGAATTATTTCTATTTGATGAATTGGCAGTTAAAATACAATCGTTAACTAGCCTACTGACACAATGAGAAAGATAAAATTGAGCGCCATTACGCAATCAAAAGTTTATAAAACTACATTTTTGGTTTTTGCTTCTCGCAGCCATTCTGCAGCCATTCCAACGGTTTTTGACAATCAAGGAAATTCGCTGATTTTTGACGTCTTCTCCTCAGATTTTTGGCAACAGCATGCAAACCTGTTCCAGTTCCTGGCCAATTCTTGAATAGCTTCCGGCCTTTTGGGTTCTTCGTACCAATAGGAAATCGGCAGCCAATCAACGAGAGACATATACACAGACACCACCGTTTTGCATGTGGATTAAACTTTTTGGCTTGGTAATTCCACGAATCCGCATCTTGTTATTAGTACCACGAAATAAATGAATACTCTTGATTTCTGCTCTTTTCTATTTTCTTATTTAAACTATCCGTACTCAAATTATCCGATGCAAAACGAAAAGTAGAAACCGCTATTATTTTTCTATTGGGCAAAAAGTATGGATTTTTTTAGAATTTTGAAAAATGCGATGGTGCAAGGATGATACCGGGAAAAATAATGTCACAAAATAGAAGTGCACGACGACACCTGAAAGATAATTTTTAATCATCACCATAATAGTCGTAGGGAACGAATAGACGTTTTGAGCCCTTGACGGGGTGGCTCATAGTAGAGGGCACGTACTTATCACGTTAATAGTCGTGCGGAGGGACTGAAGTACGTGCGTAGAGTTGGCGCTTAGCACGGGCGGCCGGGGTAGCGGCTTCCTTGGCAGCAGCAAATTTAATGCGGATTTAATGGCGAATTCCGTCTTGGCAGCGGGTTCTTCGGGTGTGTCTTCAATCTGAGCGGGAGTGACGGGAAAATTGTTGGATTGGACGCGGAAGCCTCGGGAATCGGCGGTGTAGAACTTCCTTGCCTTCTGGGTTGCCGAAACTGTCGCGCAGGTTGCTGGAGGCCTGTCCAGGGTGAGCAACTGAGCATAGCCGAAGCTGGCCTGGCCAAGCTCGTCCTGAGCGTGGTACTGGGTGGCGGAGACAGAAGGGTAGCCGCAGGCGACGGGAAAGGCGGCGGGGACGGCTGCAGTTGCGGGGATTCCGGTGTAGGCCGTGGTGGCGCGTAAGCCGGCGTACGGATAGTATCCACCGTAATATTCACCACATCCAAAAAATTTAGCTTGAGTGCCAACAGCCAACACCAGCAGACAGGCAATCTGCGTATGGGAAAAATTAAAATGTTAATTTTAAAGGATTAAGATCGGATTATTGAGATTAACATAAAATTGAAAAAGATAGAAAAGCAAGCTTATAAGCTCGCCGCGAAGGGATAGTCGTAAGCCAGTTGTAAACTGTCTTAAATGACAAATTCAGGGCCTATTGTTAAGTCGGACATTAATTAATTAATTTTAAACTTAACACGTTATTTTAAACTTAACACGTTAAGTAATGACAAGCACGTTAAGAATGGAAAGTGGAATTTAAACCTAAGGTGAAAAAGTTGTAGTCGCCACCGCAAGATGTCACCAGTCATTAAGTGAAAAAGTTGTAGTCGCCACCGCAAGATGTCACTAGTCGTTAAACAATTATTTTAACAGTTTTTCATTAATTACGGGAGAACTAATTAAGTAAATGAAATTATTTTTGTTCTGGTCGCACCGCATATTTTTTGTGTAATTTTTAAGACCAAAAAGTCCGAAATCTGTCGTGAAACACCCGAGTTATGGAGCGGGACATACATACATACATACATACATACAAAGTGACATGGCTTTTTTTTTCTGCCTATGCGATTATTAGCTTCGCCCTTCGGGCTCGCAATTACCAGCATGGACTTATTCATTGCCGTTCCCGTGAAGACTGTAGGAAGAGCTCGAGGAGGATGCTGTTGATGGACTGCCATCCATCAGACTCTTTTATTCTCGTCCCCTCATTCGTGTCCAGCTAAGCAAACATTTGCTTACCGTTTCTTGTTATCGTTAACAATATAGACCCCTTAACCAGGGCGTGTCGTGAAATTGTTAAACGACATTCTTTCGCACCCTCAAGTTATGTCTTGTTTCTCCTTCTTTTCAGATTTGACAGGCAGCAAAAAGTTATTCTTACACATCAGGAAATGATAAAAGGAATGCGAATTTCTTCTTTTCCATTAATAAAGTCAACACTCAATTGAATTCCCTATCTATATTACCTTAATATGGATATACAGTACGGTAGCTGAAAAAGATCGTGAATGGAAGATGCAGAAATATTGTGTGAAATATACAGAAATAATAAAATAAAATACCCTGCGGGTTAATTACTGTCTGATATGACGTGTATTTGATCAAATTGACAGAAGAATAAGTCGTTAACGACTGAAAAAATGAGAAACACAGAAAATGGGGGCCATTACAAGTTTGTTAAATCGCTTGTCTCCTTGGTATTGCCGCCGTTGTCTGTTCCTTGGTCTGCATCAGTTGCTTCTGGCATGGGTGAACAAGTAGCGCAACAGTCGTGGGGATCCTCAAAAGTGTCCCGAATTAAAGGAGCCTTAATGATGCCATTTGACTCGGTATGGGTCTCATCCGTTGGTGGTTTAACTTGAGAAGACTCGGATATGGAAGGAAATTCCGCTTCTGCCTCGTTGTTTTCTTGGGTCTGGGTCGATGGCTCGTCGTTCGATTCCTCATCACTATCCGAATTTGGCTCAGTCGCATTCTGACGATTCTTTTGATTTTTTTCAGAGATCTTTGGCACTTCAAGTACAACCAACTGATTCTGGAAAATTCCAAAAATTCGATTTTCGAGTCCCTCCTCGCAATAACAGCAAGGGCAAAGTTCTGGTTGTGGTTGTGGTTCCAGAAAGTAGTTTGTAAATACTTCCCTAAGGCATTCAGTAATCAAATCCATTAGCATGAAGAACAGCAAAAAGTTGATAATAGTCAGCATTTTTTATCGTTGTAATAATCACTGAATACTTGATAGTATATTTTTCATATCCACAATTGCACTCCTTTATATAGATGTAGGAAGTAGACTGCCTCATGCGCAAGCGTAAAGTAACCCCCATTTCCTTAAAAATTTCAATTTCATAAAATAACTAGCTCAAAATAATTATTATTTTTAATATGCTCAACATTTTACAATCATATTTCAAAAAGAAATATTACAATTCAATCATTTGGCATATTTCTTTTTTAAAATATAATTAAGCCTATATCTTAATCAAGTAGCCATGCCCATGGTAAGTCGGACTCAATGATCCGCAATGATCGATAGCTGTGATGATCGGTTCGGAAAGGAAAAATAGCCGAAATAACATCATGGCAATAGGCTCTTTCATCTAATATCGTTATGAATAAAATTTCGCTTCGCTTAATTTACTTGCATAACGTTTCGAGAATAAATAAATCATGAAAAATAATATCTTTATTTTACTAGTTCTCTTTTTTATAAATTTAGAAATAAACTAATGACAAATAATAAATAATAAAATAATTGAAGATGGTGCTGTGGCCTATCGGATAAGGCGTCGGACTTCTTCGAAGCGCATCCGAAAATAGTGGGTTCAAAAATCCCGCCACGATTAAATATTTAATGATCACAGCCAAAGTTGACTTGTAATTAAAAAAAAATAGCAACACAATGCCTTTCAAGTATATAGAACCGAGAAGAAGAAGAATTTCGTATAATCATAAAATTTGTAAAATTCTGATTTGCTTAGCCTATAGAACAGTGCAATTCCACCAGCATTATCTTATTTGGTTACATTTAGTAAATCTAATCGTGTTGCGCCCACCCATAGATTAGTTTGTTCCTTTAATCGCCTTTATCTAAAAGGATTATTCGAAATGTTTTTTTATAAGAACTGCAGCTGAAATTCATAAGCTAGGTCGACGTTCGACCTCGATAACAAATAATTTTATATTGAGGCAGTCCATCTTCCTCGTTGTATGTACTAATCCTGATATCAACGACGAGTATTAAGCAGGTAAGGCTGCCCTTTTTAGCTAAAACGATTTAAAAAAAGAAGTCAATTTGAAAACTAAATTTTTATTATTATCCTCGACAAACACAATTTGAAAATAACCTAATTGATGACAATTTAATATCTACACACGACGCGCGGGCATTCACTTTAACCAGATCGAACGGCAGCTTCGTGAAAGGCGCGGAAAAAGGCCATTTTAGCGGCGTGAACTTCAGGGGTGTCCTGGACGGGTTGAGGGGGAGCAACGACCACCGCTGATGGAAGCGGCTGAACGGGAACCACCACTTTCGCTACTCGGGCGGCGGCGTGAGCGTGAGCTGCCAAATGAGCACGACGAGCTGCGGCCACTTCGGGAGTCTCCTGGACCTGTTGGGGCATACCGAATGGCATGTTGGCGTATCTGGCGGGCAGGTAGGCCATGATTCCGTTGGCTGCAGCGGCGGCGTTGTAGGCCCGGTAATGCTCGAGGGTGGCGGCCATCACTTCGGGTGTGTCCTGCTGCTGGACGGATCTTTTACCGCGGGCGGCGGCGTGGGCTGCCAAGTGGGCGCCACGAGCAGCTGCTACTTCGGGAGTGTCTTGGACGGGTTGAGGGACTCCCCAACTGACCACCGGAAGAGGCGCAAGAGTCGAGACGACTCCGTTGGCAGCGGCGGCGGCCGAGTGGGCGCGGTAATGTTCAACTTTGGCGGCCCAAACTTCGGGAGTGTCCAAAACGGCACCTGCTGGTTGTCCCCAAACAACAGGAACAGGTTGAACGGCGACCACCCTGCTGGATCCTCCGGCGGAAGTGTGGGCTGCCAAGTGAGCGGCACGGGCGGCGGCAACTTCGGCCGTTTCCTGGACGGGCGCTGGTTGTGCGGTGAACGGGTAGTAAAGGAATGGATTGTAGTTCCAACCGGCCGGGATCTGGGCAGAGACGGCGGCAAAGGCCATCAAGACGACGACGGCAACCTTTGAAATTTGTGACAAACAATTCCATCATCAGCTATTAATCCTGAGATGATAAATTGTATAGTTGATTGTAATAACTTACTGAGGTCTTCATGTCGATTCGCTTTAAAAATTGTTTGAGCGCGGAAGAGGGAGAAGAGTGAACTGATTTGGTTTGCAACATGTCGGAGCTTTTATACGAAACAGTTTCGTTCCTTTTGGTGTGGTGCGCCGTTCTGTGCCTTCCAGCAAGGTTGAAAACCCTTCAATTATCTTGGTCTTCCGCACTATATAGAAAGACGAACTCGTGTAGCAATGAAAACACGTCATATACGTCTTCCTCATTTTACTTTTTCTCTCCAGTTAAGGTGTGGCTGTGCTCTAGATGCTTCCGCAGGAAAGTAGGAAGGGCTCAAGTGACCAACAGTGACGGTTATGTCCTTCATTTCTAGGTCAATACCGGTGCTTAACACAAAAACCAGTAACTGAAAACTCGCATTTATAGTTCTACAGAAATTTTTTATTTGTTTCAATATTAAGGTTTCGATTCATTTGAGACTGGATAAAGTTTGTAGTAAGACCGTGTGGCCTAATGGATAAGGCGTCGGACTTCTATGAGTAGTTGACATCCGAAAATTGCGGGTTCGAGTCCCGCCTCGGTTAATTGAAATGATATTAATTGTTATAGATTAATGATTAATTTTTAATATGAAAACATCACTGATTATTAATTTAGTGAAAAAGACAATTGAAAACATTTGAATGTTAACAATCAATGAACGACAAACGGCATCGGAACAGTTGTGCCACAAACGGGTGGAACAGTGTGTCACGAATAAAGTTCTAGGTTCAGGATATTAACGGGCGGCGGCGGTTTTCCCCCCATTTCTATAGGTCAAATTAATACAACTTAAAATTTAACAATAAGTATAAGCGCCCTATCTTAGCAGCAACATAACAATGCAACATCTGTAGTTCCAGGCCGTTTTTATGTTAAATTTTATTACATATCAATCGAAGGGAATATGTTCCATAATGAAATGCTATTTGTATTATTATTTTTTATTGATCTAAACATTATCAGAGGACAACATGAATCCTTACTTGGTAGTCATCGCCATCGGGAAATTTTGTGAATGTTAAAGACGAGTGAACTGTCTTGTGGTACATGTGGTTGGGCTCTTTTCAAACGGTGGATATATGGTTCTAATGCTTGCAAAAGTGACGCCATGTCGCCTACAGAATTCTTTAGGGTGAAATTCGAAATAGGCCTACCTAGCAGCTACGAGAAGAGTAGCCTACCACAAGAGAAATTTGGGCTGATCTGTTTGAGAGGAGATTGAAGGGCGAGAAGTTTTTGACTCTTTTTCAACATGTCTTTCTGGTAACCAGATAAAATAGTGAAATATTTAACTAGATAACCACACAAATTATTTGGTTTGATGTTGAACGTACGCATTGTTTCATTTTGAAAAACCGGTTTATGAAAAATAAGAAGGTCGCAATGACAAAGGAAATTAATTTCGATTTTCCTTAAAAATTTATTTCGAAAAAATAAAGACAGAGCGAAGAATGAAAAAGGTTTGAAATGGTGTTCAAACTTTGGTCGAACGTTAAGCGGTTGCTTGGCCGGGTGTGGGGTTGGTCGAAGAGGTCTCAGGGGCGGTGTAGTGGGAGGGTGGGTAAAATATGTAGCCACCAGGAAAATAGGCAATGGGCACTCTAACTTCGAATGGAGTTGCATCGTCACCATAGATTTGGCGCTTAGCACGGACGGCTGGGATAGCGGCGTCCTTAGCGGCGGCGAATTTAACGGCGAATTCCGCCTTGGCAGCGGCCACCTCGGGAGTGTCCTGGACCTGGGCCGGAAGAGCGACAGTGGTGGCAACGGGAGTGACTGGGGCGACTCCGGACTTGGCAACGGCGACAGCGGCGGCGTGATCGGCCTTGGCAGCGGCCACTTCGGGAGTGTCCTGGACCGGGAGGGGTGCTACTGAATTGTCGACGGGAGCGACGGGCAAGTTGTTGGATTGGACGCGGAAGCCTCGGGAGTCGGCGGTGTAGGAGACGCGGACTTCATTACCTTCCGGGTTGAAGTAAGCGTAGCTGCCGATCTGGTTGCCGAAACCGTCACGGAGGTTGCTGGCGGCCTGTCCGGGGTGAGCATAGCCGAAGCTGGCCTGGCCGAGCTCGTCCTGGGCGTGGTACTGGGTGGCGGAGATAGAAGGGTAGCCGTAAGCGACGGGATAGGGGGCGGGGACGGCGGCAGTTGCGGGGATTCCGGTGTAGGCCGTAGTAGCGCGTACGCCAGCGAACGGATAGGCACCGTAATTTCCGTAGTATCCGCCATATCCACCATATCCGAAGAATTGGGCTTGGGCGGCAACAGCCAACACCAACAGACAGGCGATCTACGCATGGAAAATTCAAAATGTTAACTTTAAAGAATTAAGATTTAAGAAATTTAAATTAATTATTACCGTGGACTTCATTGTCGTTCTCGTGAAGACTGAAGGGAGAGCTCGAGGAGGATGCTGATTTTAATGGACTGCCAACAGACTCTTTTATAGTCATCCACCTAACACCCCCCTCCCACCCTCTTGATCCCCCAAGGTAGCCGAGAAAAGCATTTGCAACCAACCACACCCTGATGGACAAGGGTGTGTCGTGAATTGTCGAACGAGTTTGCTTCGAGCCAGAGACTGTGTTACTAACTGCTTCAACTTGTTTATTTTTTAAATTAGCAGCAAGGTCAACCTTACACATAAGGCATTGCTGAAAGGAATTCGTTTTCACCCTTCTCGATTTTAGTCACACCCCAACAGAATTCCCCGTGAATTTTATTACCATAATAATGCTGCGGCATGAATGGAAGATACGGAAATAGTTTGTAATTTAACCAATTTAACGAAATAATGAAATAAGATTTCATGGTTAACAATCAAATGACTAATAACAAATATTAAAAGAATAATAAAAATTTTGTCCGAAATTATTTGTATTTAAGGAATTGAGAGAAGAGATACAATTTCGTTCATGGCTGACAAAATGAGAAACGAGTTTGTCGAATCGCGTATTGTTTCCTTGGTCTCCGGTTGCTTCCGGCATCAACCCAACAGGTTCGGGAATGGGCGAATAAGTATAGCGCAATTAACAGTCACATAGGAGTCCTTAAATGTGTCCGGATTTAAGCCTCAACGATGCCAGTTGACTCGGTGTGGGTCTCATCCGCGTTAGTATCGAATAAACGATCAATCGGAAATCGACTTTTCGACTTTTGAGCGCTTTTGGCTGAGATCGACGATGGGATCCGACAAATCGCCTGGGAATCCGCGAGTCTCATCCGCGCAACTTGAGGCATCGTCGTGAATTCAGTTGTCATCTCTTTTATAGGAAACGGATTCTGAGAGAAACGTCACATTCTGAATTTTGTTCCTTTTCTTTTTTCTCGTTCCAGCAATTCGCTTTTTTCGTATTGAATCTTAATCGCATTTTGACGATTCTTTTCGTTATGTTGAGAGGCCTTTGGTATCCGAGGTTATTTGACTCTCTCAAGAAACTTTTATTTTGGTAATCCACGCAACAAGGGCTAATTTCTGGACCCATCGCCGTCCTGTCCATGTCGTCTGTGGCTGCTGGAGTCAGTGATGGCTGATATCGATGCTGGGGACTTCGTGAAACTCTCAAGAAAGTAGCTGATAAAGTCGGAAGCGGTCGGAAGCTCACTAAGTCACTTATTTTAAAATGAGCAATAAATTCAGGTGGCGTTTTTTTGTTATGTCTACATTTGGCATACCTATTCCTCTGCTATCACCCTTATCCCAGGGAAGATCTGCTTGACAACGACGGACAACGATGATGGTTATGACCTTCATTTTTAGGTCAATACCGGTGCTTAATACAAAAACCAGTAGGCTAACTGCAAACTCACATAGAAAATTTTCAATATTAATATTTCGATTGCGTTGAGACAAGTAAAATATAAATGTAAGACCGTGTGGCCTAATGGATAAGGCGTCGGACTTCTAATCAATGGATGACATCCGAAAATTGCGGGTTCGAGTCCCGCCTCGGTTAAATGAATATACTGCATTAATGTAAAATTTTATATACAATTGATTATACCGAGGAAAAGTCATTTGAAGGGAATGGTATGTTATTACTACGTAGGAGTATATGCCATGTCCGGCCATGTCATCAAAGTGAAGCATGCACAATGGCAAACGGCGTCGGTTGTGGAAAAGCGTTAAACCAGTTTCTTTGCGGCCATCCAAATTGAGGCCAACAATATACCCCTTATTTCCTGACGATGTATGAAGCTAAAAGTTTCGCAATTCTTATAGAAAAGGGCAATATCGCGTAATCGTTTAACTGTATAACAAATAACGCAAATCAACCACTAAGCTGCTCTAACGACGAACTCTGTCGGAAAGCAGATATTTAGATATTTAAAGCACATATTTATTGAATTGGGAGAAGGAAATAAATATAATTTCGTTAATGGCTGATAAAATTAGAAACAGAAAATGAGCGCCAAAACGAGTTTGTCGAATCGCTTATTTCCTTATATCTTTGGTCTCCTGTTGCTTCTGACTTCAACCCAACAGGTTCTGGTATCATGGGCGAATAAGTAGCGCTACACAGTCATATAGGAGTCCTTAAATGTGTTGAATTCGTTTATTTATTTTTTTAGGAACGGAAAGAGCTTCAACGGTCTAATTGACTCGGTGTGGGTCTCATCCGTTGGTTTAACTATATACAAAATTCGGATAGCGAAGAAGACTCGTCCGCTACTGCCTCGTTCTTTTCTTGATGGGGATCAGCCGGCTCATCATCTTCTTTGTCAACCGATTTCTCTCTATATCAACTTTGGGCTGAGATCGACGATGCTGAGATCCGATAAATCGCCTGCGGGAATCTGCCAATCTCATCCGCGCACCAACTTGTTGAGTTGAGGCATCGACGTGAGTTTTCAGTTGCCATCTCTCTTTTCGGAAATAACGGATTCTGAGAAGCGTCACATTATGAATTCTGTTAGTTTTCTTTTTTCTCGTTCCAGCAATTTGCGTTTGCATTGAATCTTATTAATCGCATGTCGACGATTCTTTTCGTTATGTTCAAAAAGCCTTTGGTATCTGAGGTTATTATTAGCTCTCAAGAAACTTTGATTTTGCTAGGATTCAATCACAACACAAGGACAAATTTCCGGACCCATTGCCATCCTGTAGGTACATCTCTGGCTGGAGTTAAGTGATGGAGTCAAGGGTTAATGGGCTGATGCTGGTGACTTCGTGAAACTCTCAAGAAAGTAGCTGTGATAAACTCGCGCGGTACATATAGCTCACTGAGTCACTTATTCAAAATGAGTAATAATAAATTTCAGATGAATTGTTTTTGTGACTATACATTTGGTGTACCCACCTATTCCTCTGCCATCCCAATTATGCCAGGGAAAATCTGCTGGACATTGTCTTTTTGTTCAATTCGGCATGGCATCTGCAATAAGAGCGAAGATAGGAAGAATGATGCCCTTCTCTTCTCTGTCAATATTAACTCCAACGACAATTTGATCGAAGAAGATCCCCATCCCAGTTGCTTTATTTGGTTTGTTAAGAATTATTATTTAATTCCGCTTTTATATACTATACCGGGTTACCCTTTAGACATCACGTAGCTTCGCGTAGCTTTTGAATCAATGAGCTATTTTTGCTATAATAAATGTCATTAAATCTATATAGGGCCTATAGAGCCTTTCATCAGAGCCTATAAAAAACTTATTTGACGTTATATATGATAGGGTGATATAGCTAGGGCGAAGGTATACAGCATTTTCTCAGGTTTGTTTCATGCTGGATAACCTAAATAACAGGTTAAAATCTTAAAATGTCCAGTAGATTGCGATCAATTGTTTTAATAAAAATAAGAGGAAAGCTTCAAAATTGTTGCTTAATACAAAAACCAGTAAGGCAGTAACTGCAAATTCGCATTTAGAGTTCTATACAGAAAATTTGTAGTTGTTTTAATAGGCCTAATAATGATTCGATTGCCTTGGAATGCAATGGAGTTCAGACCGTGTGGCCTAATGGATAAGACGTCCGACTTCTATGCATGTTTAACATCCGAAAATTGCGGGTTCGAGTCCTGCCTCGGCTAATTGAATGTCGGTTCGATAATGTCCTTCGGTAAATTTTCTAAACGTTAAAGAGACAGAAAATCAAGGTTATAGTAGATTAATACGTAGCCTACTATAACGTTTGGAAAATTCTGTTTCCCTTTATTCTTTTTCATTATTGATTCTTTGTAACTAATTGACTAATAATCTGTAGGGGAGAGGGGGGCTAGTTGGCAGGTGGGGTAGATTGGCATTTTGCTAGTTAGACCCCTTACAGACCAAAACAAATCAAGCCTTTTACACCAAATATGAAAGACAACACCCAGATTACTCATACAAAATTTCAAAAGTATACGACTTCCCCAACAGGAGTTATAGCAAAAAGAAAAAAAAACCGCAAAAAGTTTTTTTTTGGCCTCTCAGCACTTTTCATTTTTCTCATAGTATAAAACTCTAAGAGTGTCAGCAAACCCATGCAAACAAGAATTAATGTTTGTCTTATTTTTAAAATAAACCCGACATTTCTACATTAAAAAGTTATTTAGTTATCAATTTATTTGTTCGAAAAGCACCCTGTGGGGTTAGTTGGCAGAAATGTTGAGGGGCATGTTGGCATACAGATTTCTGACGAGATGCTGAGTTGCAAGTTTTCAAAATTCGACCTAGAAATTTTGGAGCAATGGAGAATCGTCACTTAACAACTTACCCCGTAGGTGGGGCAAGTTGGCAGACTTTTTTTTTGCAGTTTTTCTCAATTTAACAATTTCGTGTAAATGAACATTGTAAACAAATACGATCAATTCATAGAGAATTGAAATCTGAATCTGATTCAATCATTCAATTTGCAAAACGTGTGGTCAAAAAATTCAAATAAATTCACAAAAAGTGACCCTGCCAACTAGCCCCCTCTCCCCTACACACCAACCGGCCCACGCTTTCCCTTATATATCCATGTCAATGTTGGTCTAATGGTCAAAAATCCGGGCTGCCACTCGTATGGTTCGGGGTTCGAATTTGGTCATTCAGGGAAGAAAGGTATATGCAAAAACATAATAGACATTAAACCCTCTGAATTTCACTACTAGCTACTACTACCATACCCTCTATACCCCACACCCTAATTGTTAAGGACCTTCGTATATAACTATACCTCAGGGATAAAAAAAAATAAGTTTCCTTGAGCAATCAGTCTTTAACATGAAAAACAATTTCCTTGTAACGTTGTTTCTGCTTAAGAGGTTACACTTATTAGTGCAGTACTAACGTAAGTTTTCAATGTCAATTATAAAAAAAATGCACTCTTGTCAATAACCTACCTTGATAAAACAGTGTCTGGGGTAAAAAAAATATATTCTAGCTTGGTAACGTTGCCTATGCAACAACGTATATCGATACGATACGACACAACCTAGTAAATTTTAGCCCTTCTGAGGCCGGTCCTTAGTTGGCCTAGTTCTAATTCGGACTTTTGGCTAAAGACTTTCCTTGACCATTCAATGTCATACCTGAAAAAGAAATTTTGGTTGGCAACGTTGCATCTGCTTTGTGAGTTTTGCGTTACAGCTGCTTGTTTCGGCATATTCTTATTTCGTAAGTGATTTGCAACTTCGGTCAAGGGCCCCCTGCGTAGGCCCGCGCCAAAAATTTCCTCCTTGTTATTCATCTGCCTTGGGCCTACAGTGTTTGGGGTAAAAAAATACAATATAACTTGGCAACGTTACCTATGCAGCGCGGGAACCGCTCTTTAGCCGCGCATCCACTCCGCGGCCGCCGCATGCATCGGCAAAGTTAGGGGCAGTTATTTGTGTTATTTGTTGATGATTGGTCGTCGTGGCATCATTGTGTGTTGCTGCAAATTTTCTTTTTGACTTACTACAGCGATTTAATTTTTGTTGCCCGTTAACACCCTGCCCGTCATTCTCATCCTGCCCGTTACTTAATGGCTGTTGGGCTCATTTTATCGTTTAATCTCCTGTTATTGTTTCTAGAGTAATTCTGACTATACCAACAGTCTCATTGTTTATGCAAACTTTGCAAAAGTGCAATTGCCTACGGCGGTAAAATTACCAACGTGAGGTTTTGACGTATTGCCTCGTGCGGTAAATTTGCAGTATAGAGGATATTCAAACATTGCCACTGGCGATAAATTTGCATGGTAGAGGATATTCACGAATTGCCTCCGGCGGAAAAATTTTTAGTGTATAGATTTTCACGCATGGCCACCTAAGGTTTTTTTCTTTAAATTCTCTGATTTTTCTCTGAAATTTTCTGAAAAAAAATGTTCTCGCGAAATGTTGACTTGTTTCAGTCATGGTTAACAAAGGGCATAGGTCAAAACACTATTTTTATTCTTAAAAAAAGTAAATCTTTAATGAGACTTGAACCATGATCATTTTCATGCCAGTGCTATAACCAATAACCTAATTTCGTCTAGGGAACCGATTCACTTTCAAATGAAATTGATTGTTGTGCGTCAGTGTCGTGTTTTTTTAATGAAAAATTTTCGTCACGATATTTCGTCAGTACCGAACCTAGACTACACATACCCTAACCCATTCACGCCAATCCATATATATAATAAAAGACCAAAGTTCCCCGGATTTGACTGGGGCTCAGGTTACTCGTCTATATATAATAAAAGAACAAGCTTTTGGGAGAGGAGCTTATTCATGTCACGGATAATGTGTCAAAACAGGCTCCTCCCCCAAAAGCCTTTGGGGGAGGAGCCTGTGTCTGTCACGGACATTTGGGGGAGGAGCTTATTCATGTCGCAATAAGAACGCTGTGATTGGTCAGTCGCAAATCACCACCAGATGTCTATAGCATCGCCGTGATGATGCAATCTTGGATGACGCAACAACCAGCAACACCACCAGATGTCTATAGCATCGCCGTGATGACGAAATCTTCAAGTAAGGTACTGGGAAGATTTCCCACGATAAAATCTATTACGGGCAGATGATTAAGCTACAGAAAAGCGAATAGCAAAAAAATCCGACTTTACGCTAGACAAAAGTTCCCCAGATTTGACCGGGGCTCAGGTTACTCGTAGGTCTATAAGATAGTTAAAACAATTTTGCTTTTGTTTTGCTGACATTTTGACGATCCCTCGATGAGATATTTGCGTTTTGTTCTTTTTTCTTTTTAAAGGCGATCTGTATTCCAAAATAATAAATATATTGTATGCCGAAATAGCTCATTTGGGAGAGCGTTAGACTGAAGATCTAAAGGTCCCTGGTTCGATCCCGGGTTTCGGCAAGAGTTTATCCCATATGGTCTAGTGGCTAGGATACTTGGCTTTCACCCAAGAGGCTCGGGTTCGATTCCCGGTATGGGAAAACATTTTGGTTTGATTTGATTGATTTTCACGTTTAATTGTAATTAAACAAAAACGTGATTTTTTATACTAGCGCCATCCGCGGCGGGATGCTCTGGTGAAACAACATCCCTTGACACATCTTTTAGTCCTATAACCACGTATCCGAACCACGCCAGTCTTATTTATGTATTTATTTTTTAATAGGGTCGTTGCATGAAATTTCGATTTGTTTTAAACATACCTGGTTAGAATCAGTTTTTTACGCTGATTCTCGTGGTATTTTTTAAATATTTTTAAAATGAACCTAACTTTGCGTATTTCTAGTTCAAAGTTCAAATAAGCGCCTCCCATTTCAAAACTGGGTCTCAGCCATTTTTGATGGGTGGTGCTTAATTTGTGATGAATTTGTAGACGACGCTCACCAAAATCACCCTTTTCGTATTTCGCCTTAAGGCCCTAAGGGCGAAAGAGGGTTGTATTCAGCCGTAGGCAGTACGAAAAGGGTGATTTTGGTGAGTTTCGTCTACAAATTCATCACAAATTAAGCACCGCCCATCAAAAATGGCTGAGACCCAGTTTTGAAATGGGAGGCGCTTATTTGAACTTTGAACTAGAAATAAACGAAGTTAGGTTCATTTTAAAATATTTAAAAAATACCACGAGAATCAGCGTAAAAAACTGATTCTAACCAGGTATGTTTAAAACAAATCGAAATTTCATGCAACGACCCTATTCGCTGTTTTGATAATCAGATTCAAATAACATGTCCGTTCAGCAACATAACTAACGCTATACCATCGCGCAAATATGTTAAGATGAGCCGACGTCACATGATTTCATCAAAACAAGACAAAAAACATAGATAATTTCATATTTTTTTGATTACATAAAATAGACTATTAGGATTATCAAATATAATATAATATGAAATCATCAGGGAGCACCCAGGTTTGAACTAGGGACCTCTCGATCTGCAGTCGAATGCTCTACCACTGAGCTATACTCCCGTGTTAATCCACGCGGGAGTTCCTTTTCAAATACTGAGATAATGAGATTATATGAACAACGATTTCTCGATGGTGACATTTCACCCTCATAGCTGCAATGAATTAAAATATAATTGCAATTTAATTATCAGTTTAAAAAAACATGCTACTATATTTCATTTGTTTCTTGCGCTCAAATCTTACGTCATTATCCAGTTGAATGAGTTATATGATAGGGGGCACCCAGGTTTGAACTGGGACATTTCGATCTGCAGTCGAATGCTCTACCACTGAGCTATACCCCCCATATTATTAGTAAAAAGTTAATTTCAAATTTCAGTTTTATAATTTAGTTTAAGCAGCCAACCAATAAGAAAACATTGAAATTGTTGGTTTATTTTTTGAGCGCACATATTCGCATAGTTTCAATGTTAGAATCGAGTTGGTCGCAACTGAAATCAACAGACCCTACTAACACGGCCCATCCTCTTTATGTAAGATGTAGATAAATATGGGATGAATAGATCCAGGTCGCAATTTGGGGGCGGTAGTATAGCGTAGGTATAAATTTATTCGGATCTAGGATGGGATCAAATAAAGAATATTCATCGTAGATCCACCAGCGTATATTCATTAACATACTGATTGTACGTCAAAGTAATATACCCGGGGGTATGATTTTGTTGTGATACCATTTGGTACATACACAGAATGTGCATCACAGTATAACCATATTAGGTACACAGTGGACGAAAAAGCTAGAAAATAACTCAATTTCCGCTGATCCTAAACATATGTTACTAAAAAGTATGAACAGATGGTCAAGTGGTTAGAGAGGTGAGCTACGGAATTGAAGGTCAGTAATTCAAATCTCGGTGGTAACTTTTATCTTTTATTTTCTAACAGAAATCATATCCAAAGATGGATGTTATTTAAGGATACTGTGTATACACAAACCGGTATATTCAAGGGACATACAAATGGTACGTGCGGGGAAGGGGTAATAAGGATAAACATGAAGCATTCCATGGATATGCTGTTTGTATCTCCCTTATCCTTGGGAGTACGCTTCAGTCATATCCATGGTACATCGCTGTGTTAGTAGGGGATGCTCTATATACTTGCTGCAGGTTTAACGGCTATATAGCCTATATGTGAACAAAGCAGGCATTGTGACGTATAATTATTCTAATACACTTCATGAGAGTGATGATGATGTTGGTGGTGTCGGCCGCCGTAATTCCTTCCGTGTCCTCCATAGCCATCGTCATAGTACTCGTGTTCACGATAAACGATGTTGGTGGGCGGTGGACTTGAACCACCCATCTTTGCCACACGATTGTAAAGCCATAGTCACTACACCGACAACTAATTTGGTTGCCCAATCTTATTGCAAGAACGCAATGGCCTCCGGCGATATATTTGCAGGGTAGAGGGTTTTCACGCATAGCCTCCGGCGGTAAATTTGCACGACAGAGGTTTTCACGCATAGACATGTCAGGATTCTGTAAAAACACAAAACGATGGAGGCCGTATCATAATTTTTATATTACCCCACCCCTTTTTATGTTGCAAAAAAAATCCAAATGAAGAGCACCAACTAACCCAAGACGTGTTTCGTGCTTTAGCAACGACTTATTCTTCTTTTTTCCTGTTTGAGAGAGAAAATCCAGTCTAGTTGAGAACAGTTCGATAGCTTAAAAATGGCACCGTGATCCAATCTCTGATCGACAAAGATCATAAAATTGAGATTTAAATGCTTTCAAGTTTTTCTTATTGCAATAGCAATTAAGCCATTGTCACTTTTGAGAAAACTACCTGGTTGCATATAATTTGGTTCCACCACAAAAATATGCGGATTTTTTAAAGAAAGGGTGTTAGGATTTTTTATAATATAGGCCTAATGAATATGTCAATTTGAAAACATATGAACACAACTCTGCATTTAAAAAAAAAAGTCGGAGTAAAAAGTTATTAAGATGCGGATATTGCGCAGTATGAAAGCCAAAAAAGGCAATAATGCGTTGTTTCGTAATGGCTTAGCAAATTTTCATATCAATTCAATACATTTTTGTTAGTGGGAGAGGGACTTTCTTCTACGATGTTCATTTTGATAAATAATTTCATTAATTCCAAATGCATTATGACTCACAAAAACTTAATTTCAAAAATATTTTTCATTTAATATTGTTCGTTGCATTTTCCTTTCATTACTTATTCACGTTTTTCAGAGTAGAGCATCAAAATTACTTCGATTGAAGTTAGTTCTTGCCGAGTGTATTGCTGTAAAACATTTGCGGTCAAGAAATCTCAAATAAATTATCCTACATGCGCCACATCGTCGAGCATGTCAATAGAAATTATGGGACATAAAAAGGTTGCCTAGTATATTTGTTTTGGTTTTAAGTAAGACCTCAATTCAATCTTTTTACCAGTTCAGATATGTTTGGAAAAACATGTTGTATCGGAACTGCATACAAGAACAACTTGTTATTCTTATTCTTCGTCAAGCGATCGAGAAAAGGATAGTAAGGCAAAAATTCGAACATAAAAATACAGAGTAATGTAACGTGTTTTCGACAGGTTTTTTTCATTTTTTGCTGGAGGAACTTATTTTGAAATCACCTTAAAACGGTAAAAAAAGCGCTGCACACGAAGGACGAATATAGAAGGGCTTTTGTGAAATAATGAGAAAAATCAGCCATTAGGAATCGACTCTTCCTACTCGAGTCCCGCCCATCTTACATTCATACAAGTATAAATTGTCTTCTACACACGTAGAATCACCATTGCTTCCAACGAAGGCCAACTATCCAGTTGAATAAGGTACTCAATAAAAAATTTAAATTCATTTCTAGCAACTTATTATTTCCACATCAAGTCAGTTAAAACTCAAAAAGTTTTTTAATAGTATTAAAAATTAATTTCTTATGAAATAAAGGAAATAATTGTTAAAAATGAATACACATTTTAAAGTAATAAAACTATGTGATAATGATAGGAAATTAGGAATCCTATCAATTGATAAACAACAGTATTTAATATAGTTGCATATATGATTTCATGCGATTTTTAAAAATGTTTTAAACTTTTGTGTAGTTTATATAGTAACAATTGCTAATGTAAATGAATCACTTTTTTATTCAAGACAAAACATAAACTAAAACTATTTACCACATATAGCTCAATAATTATTTTTTCATGTGTTGTTGTAATTTAGCATTACACATCAGGCGAAACACGATGGTGTCACACAAAATCGAGAAAGTTTTTGTCGAGTTGGTCATTCTGTCGTTATTGATTCTACAATGTCGGTAGAGGCACGCAATTGGCAAATCGGCAACGACGGCATCAAATGGACATACGATTGCGAATTCATAGATTACGACATCGGGAAGGTCGACAAAGTGACACAGGTCGAGTGCTTTAAGCAGTGTACCGACCACGGAGGCTGCAACGCTTTCAACTACCAAGTTTACCCATTTGGTGACCAAGGTACTTGGTACTTGAAAAAAATCCCGAACGATCTTGCCTCCAGCAATAAGCCTTTCTCCTTGTGTGGTTGGCTTTCTTTGAAATTCACATAAACGTCTTAATGCCACGATCTTAATTGTTATGCAATGGATGCCATTCTCTGTTTGTCTGCAAACTGTCCAAATTACATAACCCGTTAAATTTTTTAACAATACAGATTATGCATCAATAAACTGATTGCGAAGATTTAGAAAAACAATTAGGACTTCATTTCTTACGTTTATATATCTTGGGTATTAAGGAAGTCGTAAGTTCATCTACCGGTTGATGTTTTAAAATTCGGTTGTGTAGATAATTTCTGAGCTTTTCCCTTTGAAAATTTCTTACAGAAACTAAAACATCTACTTAAACATTGCGGGAAACCACTTGAGCAGGTTGTTCGACGCTATCACGAATTTTTAAAAATCTTGCTCTTTTCCATTAATAAAACAAAAAAGAATCACCTAATACTTGCTAACGTTCACGTAAACGGTCCACTTTCGTCCACCTTTCTTTCCCAGTAAGGAATAATTACACAGTAGGGGAGAGGGGGCTAGTTGGCAGGTGGGGTAAGTTGGAATTTTGCTAGTTAGACCCCTTACAGCCAAAAACAAATCAAGCCTTTTACACCAAATATGAAAGACAACATCCAGATTGCTCATACAAAATTTCAAAAGTATACGACTTCCCCAACAGGAGTTATAGCAAAAAGAAAAAAAAACGGCAAAAAGTTTTTTTGGGCCTCTCAGCACTTTTCATTTTTCTCATAGTATAAAAATCTAAGAGTGTCAGAAAACCTAAGCAAACAAGAATTAATATTTGTCTTATTTTTAAAATAAACCCGACATTTCTACATTAAAAAGTTATTTAGTTATCAATTTATTTGTTCGAAAAGCACCCTGTGGGGTTAGTTGGCAGAAATGTTGAGGGGCATGTTGGCATACAGATTTCTGACGAGATGCTGAGTTGCAAGTTTTCAAAATTCGACCTAGAAATTTTGGAGCAATGGAGAATCGTCACTTAACAACTTACCCCGTAGGTGGGGCAAGTTGGCAGACTTTTTTTTTGCAGTTTTTCTCAATTTAACAATTTCGTGTAAATGAACATTGTAAACAAATACGATCAATTCATAGAGAATTGAAATCTGAATCTGATTCAATCATTCAATTTGCAAAACGTGTGGTCAAAAAATTCAAATAAATTCACAAAAAGTGACCCTTCGGTCAAGGGCCCCCTGCGTAGGCCCGCGCCAAAAATTTCCTCCTTGTTATTCATCTGCCTTGGGCCTACAGTGTTTGGGGTAAAAAAATACAATATAACTTGGCAACGTTACCTATGCAACGCGGAAACCGCTCTTTAGCCGCGCATCCACTCCGCGGCCGCCGCATGCATCGGCAAAGTTAGGGGCAGTTATTTGTGTTATTTGTTGATGATTGGTCGTCGTGGCATCATTGTGTGTTGCTGCAAATTTTCTTTTTGACTTACTACAGCGATTTAATTTTTGTTGCCCGTTAACACCCTGCCCGTCATTCTCATCCTGCCCGTTACTTAATGGCTGTTGGTCTCATTTTATCGTTTAATCTCCTGTTATTGTTTCTCGAGTAATTCTGACTATACCAACAGTCTCATTGTTTATGCAAACTTTGCAAAAGTGCAATTGCCTACGGCGGTAAAATTACCAACGTGAGGTTTTGACGTATTGCCTCGTGCGGTAAATTTGCAGTATAGAGGATATTCAAACATTGCCACTGGCGATAAATTTGCATGGTAGAGGATATTCTTGAATTGCCTCCGGCGGAAAAATTTTTAGTGTATAGATTTTCACGCATGGCCACCTAAGGTTTTTTTCTTTAAATTCTCTGATTTTTCTCTGAAATTTTCTGAAAAAAAATGTTCTCGCGAAATTTTGACTTGTTTCAGTCATGGTTAACAAAGGGCATAGGTCAAAACACTATTTTTATTCTTAAAAAAAGTAAATCTTTAATGAGACTTGAACCATGATCATTTTCATGCCAGTGCTATAACCAATAACCTAATTTCGTCTAGGGAACCGATTCACTTTCAAATGAAATTGATTGTTGTGCGTCAGTGTCGTGTTTTTTTAATGAAAAATTTTCGTCACGATATTTCGTCAGTACCGAACCTAGACTACACATACCCTAACCCATTCACGCCAATCCATATATATAATAAAAGACCAAAGTTCCCCGGATTTGACTGGGGCTCAGGTTACTCGTCTATATATAATAAAAGAACAAGCTTTTGGGAGAGGAGCTTATTCATGTCACGGATAATGTGTCAAAACAGGCTCCTCCCCCAAAAGCCTTTGGGGGAGGAGCCTGTGTCTGTCACGGACATTTGGGGGAGGAGCTTATTCATGTCGCAATAAGAACGCTGTGATTGGTCAGTCGCAAATCACCACCAGATGTCTATAGCATCGCCGTGATGATGCAATCTTGGATGACGCAACAACCAGCAACACCACCAGATGTCTATAGCATCGCCGTGATGACGAAATCTTCAAGTAAGGTACTGGGAAGATTTCCCACGATAAAATCTATTACGGGCAGATGATTAAGCTACAGAAAAGCGAATAGCAAAAAAATCCGACTTTACGCTAGACAAAAGTTCCCCAGATTTGACCGGGGCTCAGGTTACTCGTAGGTCTATAAGATAGTTAAAACAATTTTGCTTTTGTTTTGCTGACATTTTGACGATCCCTCGATGAGATATTTGCGTTTTGTTCTTTTTTCTTTTTAAAGGCGATCTGTATTCCAAAATAATAAATATATTGTATGCCGAAATAGCTCAGTTGGGAGAGCGTTAGACTGAAGATCTAAAGGTCCCTGGTTCGATCCCGGGTTTCGGCAAGAGTTTATCCCATATGGTCTAGTGGCTAGGATACTTGGCTTTCACCCAAGAGGCTCGGGTTCGATTCCCGGTATGGGAAAACATTTTGGTTTGATTTGATTGATTTTCACGTTTAATTGTAATTAAACAAAAACGTGATTTTTTATACTAGCGCCATCCGCGGCGGGATGCTCTGGTGAAACAACATCCTTTGACACATCTTTTAGTCCTATAACCACGTATCCGAACCACGCCAGTCTTATTTATGTATTTATTTTTTAATAGGGTCGTTGCATGAAATTTCGATTTGTTTTAAACATACCTGGTTAGAATCAGTTTTTTACGCTGATTCTCGTGGTATTTTTTAAATATTTTTAAAATGAACCTAACTTTGTGTATTTCTAGTTCAAAGTTCAAATAAGCGCCTCCCATTTCAAAACTGGGTCTCAGCCATTTTTGATGGGTGGTGCTTAATTTGTGATGAATTTGTAGACGACGCTCACCAAAATCACCCTTTTCGTATTTCGCCTTAAGGCCCTAAGGGCGAAAGAGGGTTGTATTCAGCCGTAGGCAGTACGAAAAGGGTGATTTTGGTAGTTGACCCCACATACGGGGTAAGTTGATTGCTGACGATTCTGCATTGCTTAAAAATTTCTAGTTCGAATTTTGAAAACTTGCAACTCAGCATGTGGTGAGAAATCTGTATGGCAACATGCCCCTCAAAATTTATGACAACTAACCCCACAGGGTGCTTTTCGAACAAATAAATTGATAACTAAATAACTTTTTAATGTAGAACTGTCGGGTTTCTTTTAAAAATAAGAAATATTAATTCTTTTTTGCTTGGGTTTTCTGACACTTTTAGAGTTTTATACTATGAGAAAAATAAAAAAGTGCTGAGAGGCTCAAACAAAACTTTTTGCCGTTTTTTTTTAATTTTTGCTATAAATCCTGTTGGGGAAGTCGTATACTTTTGAAATTTTGTATGAGCAATCTGGGTGTTGTCTTTCATATTTGGTGTAAAAGGTTTGATTTATTTTGGTTTGTAAGGGGTCTAACAAGCAAAACGCCACTTTTACCCCTTCTGCCAACTAGCCCCCCCTCATCCCTAGTTGCTTAAGAAAAAAAATTGGCTACAGAAAACATCTGAGTCAACTTCTGAAAAAGCGGAAACCACACAAAGCCGTACAACAAGCTTCGTCGTAGTTTGAGTAACCAATCGACTTCCGCCGACTTCCGCTCTGTTTGAGAAATGAATATTTCAACTATATTTTTCTCGCAGGATCACAGGATGTTCGATTCCCTCCTTATCGCTCTTAACCGCAATTCAGATTTCCTGAAGAGCAAACAGTAAAGGCATTCACGACAATCAACGCCTTACACATTTCTCTTGACGGACTTTGGAGTTATGCACGCACTAACTAAGCAATTCGCAACTTTTCACTTCAAGTCGTTTAACTCCTACACCAAGTGGTTGAATTATTATTCATTATTGCGTCGATCCCCGTTATTGAACAAGTTCCCCGCGATGAGTAACAGCCAATTTCAGTCAAAGTTATGGATCTGTTTGCTATTGGCATTTTGTTGGAATTGGAGGATTTCTTGCGCAGCACAAGATCAAGTTGGATTGCACCACTCGGAAGGTAAAACTAACATACAATCGTATTTTTTAAAAATTGTTTCGAAAATCCTACTGCGGTCACAATTTTTCGACATTTAATTTTTTTTTAAATAATTTAATAAATAATTTTACATTTAATTAAATAATTTTTTAAATTAAATAATTTTTTTTATTGAATTAATTTTTTTAGGGACAACTGGATCAGGGAAAGGCATGCCATCAAATGACGATTTGATCGACTATGACTTTGACAATCCGGAAGATTACCGGGAAATTGATTACGACAGCAGCCACAACCCAATCCTGGGGATGGTGCGAAGCTCTTCTTCACACCCGATATCGTTAAGCTTTTCCTGTTTGTCATCACTGATCGTCATTTTTCTTCATTACCTCTTTTAAAAAACAATTCAATGAATCATGAATGTCGGATGAATGTGACCATATTTTGCTATACTACAAATACAAGTACATAACTGAGTCAAAACTGATTCTACTTATAGTGTCTGTCAATATTGACTCTGAACGTAAATGAATTGAAAACGAAAAAAATTGATAAATAGAAAATCGTCTAGTAATTAATTACGCGTATTATTTAAATTAATTACGCAAAAAATAAATTAATTATATGAAAAATAAATTAATAACGTAAAAAATAAATTAATTACGCGAACAATAAATGAATTACGCAAAAATAATCATTTATTCGCAAAACATTTGTTCACTTTCCAATGATATGATTAAGACATTTTCGAGATTTGTACTTTTCAAATTTTTCAAATGGCTTGCCAAGTGCAGCTCAATTGTATCCCATTTACGTTGCTCAAAACTTTATTGGCTGTCATAATCAAGTAGGTTCCCTTCGAAGTCTAGTTGACGCCCAGCACTCCAGCGGTTTGAGGAGTTGCCGGAGAAAGCCAACCAACACAAAAATGGGGGAAAAAAAGAATGAATGAATTATTGGTATTTAAATAATTATTTGATTAATTTATAATTCTTTCAATTGCACATAGGGGAGAGTGGGTTGACTGGCTCTCCTTTTTTTCTTTAAGCTATATTTTTTTTATTTTGTAACGCATTAAGTTCCACCAAGTCTTAAAAAAAGAGAATAATTCACCATTTCACTGGTGTTTTTTCTAAACTGATCAAATAATATCTTTGTTAGGTATTTTACGATTTAAAGAAATAAGGGACAGCTGACCCCAGATAGGGGGTCGATAGCTCACACCGGCGGGGTCTCTTGGCCCCTGTATTTCTTACGGAAAACCATTGACTGACAGTAAAAACTCGAAATAAAAAAAGTAACCCAATAATGCAACCCACCAACGGAATATCAATAAAAAGGGTGAAATAAGTATGGTAGTAGACCAAAAAAACGAAAAAACTCGAACACAAATAATTTTACTACTGTCATATGCAACTTTATATACGCCAAATAGCCCCGACGTTGTGTGGCAAATGCGCCCCATTCAAAGGGATCAAAGTAAAAAAAAAAATCATTCAAAGTATATTATTGAATATCTCGTATTTAACAAGCAATCCACCACTCAAGCACACCAAAATCTCGAACCCCCATTTTTTCCCATTTCGCTATGGGACGTAAAAATCTGGAAAAATACGGACCTATTCAGTTTTTTACTCCGGACTCGGCTGTGTTTTCAGAAGTCAAATATTCTCTGTCGCTCAGGAGATATTTCATGTTAAATTTTTTTTTTTCAAAATTTGACAATTTGAGGGGGAGGGGGGTTTTTGTTATCCAGTTCGTATCGCTTATGGGAAAAAGCGAACAAAAAAAAAACTAATTCTCCCAAAAGATTGCTCGGCCACCCTTAAATGCAAATCCAAAAGAAATTCTTTTTCCGGATTTGATTGGCCGAGTTATTAGCAATCTATAGTAAAAGGCTCATTTGGCCAATTCCCCCCCCCCTCCAGCCTACTTGCAATTTTTTATCACATGATTTATTTAAAATTAGAAGTTAGCCCTATCCTTTAACAGAGGATCTCCCCTTGCGCAACTCCCAAGACGCATATCCCTTGGCCACTACCTCTTCTAGAACTGTTGTCCCATGTTAAAGGATAGGGCTAACTTCTATTTTAAATAAATCATAACTAATTCACAACAATCTGGGCCCAAAATGAAATTTTTTGTCGATAGTTTACCAAAACACTATTTAGGGTGTTTTGTCGATCACTTGTGTGCGACCTTTTGTTTATTTATAAGCATCGATTGAGATTTACACAGTTTTCTTCTGTTTTAATGGGTTGCCGTGTTGTCTAAAAAACAATTTCTATTTTACACGCAGAGTAATAATTCCGAAGACGAAGGCGATCTCAAACAACTTTGCTTCGTCTGCTGCAATGTTTCTTCGGGTATCAATTACGGCTCTTGTCACTTTTAATTCAATTTTCTCTCAACCTTCTTTGATTTCCTTTAAGAAATTATGGGTTTGTAATGACTCGCCGCATCTCCCATATGTTCTTTCCAAATCTAAGCAACCGTGAGGTTGCTTGACTCTTCTTCACGCTTCCACAACTAGGAAAGCTGGTGAATGTTCCCCAACAGCTCGCTGGTGTTGGCCGTGACGAACCAGTGGACCGAACATCCCTCCTTTGTTATTCTCTAGTGGACCATAACTATTGTTTGTATTGCAATATGTTTCCCTGAGTTTCTCTTTATCTTCCCCGAGTATAAAAGCCCGACGCCTGCCTAATCCCGGCAGAGTCGTCTCCGGCAGCTGTATCCCTCAACATCTCTCGGTAAATACAACACTTCTACAAGTCTTATAATTTGATATTGTGTATCATCAAAAACTGGTGAACGTGCCACTTTTGCGCTCACGTCGCAAAAGTTTGAAGGAACCATTGCGCTACTTGATGTATTAGTTGATCTAAAAAAGATTCCAACAACTTTGGTCGAGGAAAGCGACGGCCGCGTGGTCATAACGGCAACTCGTCGTTATGCACAAAGATGAATTCTACACGACCGCGACATTGTGGAGTTGGAAGGGAGCGAAGATGGACGTTCCGAAGGAGGGGAGGGAGAACTTACTGAATAAATTCATCCAGAAGAGGTTGACCTCACAGAATCCGACGAGGAAGAAACGGAGCCGGAGGAAGCCAAATTTTTAAAACTAACCATAGATCTAACCCAAAAAAAGAATACCAAAGATCACCGTCCAAAGCAAGCGACGTAACGGAAAGGAATTTCAATCTTCCACCGCCGCCTTACTCTCAAGAGGAATATACGCCACGAAAACGAGATCGCTATACTACGCTGAGGTCACCATCTCCGGATATGTTCCCTTTACTTTCTTCCAGAACATTTATGCTCCCCCAATCCACCTACGCAACGAGAACGATTATCGCCGCCATCGCCGCGAACTAATCGGGCAATACAACCGCGATATCATGGACTTGTACTATAGTACAAGTTTCATGCACAAGAGAGCAAGACGCTACAATAATAATTAAACTATTCAATCATTTCAAAACATATTCAATGTATGCCATTAGTATGTTAACTGTACCTGTACCCGTACCGTAGCGATAAAAGGTGGTGGTTTTCTTATGTTTACCCCTACAAAATATAGAACCACTTAGATTAGCAGCATTTAAAAAACTGACTTGAAAAATGAGTTTACTATTCTATATCCTCCCCCCCCCCCCCCAACGAAAGAAAACCATCGGGAAGGGGAGGAGTGTAATGACTCGTCCCATCTCCCATATGTTCTTTCCAAATCTAAGCAACGTGAGGTTGCTTGACTCTTCTTCACGCTTCCATAACTAGGAAAGCTGGTAAATGTTCCCCAACACCTCGTTGGCGTTGGCTGGGACGAACCAGTGGACCGAACATCCCTCCTTTGTTATTCTCTAGTGGATCATAACTATTGTTTGTATTGCAATATGTTTCCCTGAGTTTCTCTTTGTCTTCCCCGAGTATAAAAGCCCGACGCCTGTCTAAACCCGGCAGAGTCGTCTCCGGCAGCTGTATCCCTCAACATCTCTCGGTAAATACAACACTTCTACAAGTTTATCATTTGTTATTGTGTATCATCACAATTTGATTCATTTGCCTGGCGATGTGGTGAACTATGGCCCATTGGATTAACTTCAGTTCATTCCCCTTTGAGAACAAGCTGCAAAAAATGAAGAATTTGGTCAGACGTGGTGGCAAACCATTGGAACAGATTATTCATCGAATGTGGAAAGTAGACGATCATCATACAAGGGTTAAGGAGAGCACTGTTTTGAATAAATTGACCTCTCTTAGTTTGTTATCACAATTCTGGGACTTTGATACTGGATATAGAATGGTTGATCAGTTTTAAAAAATGCATACTGCAGATGGACCATATCAATCAAGGTTCCTGACAACTGCGTTTTCACTTATGATCGCAAAGTTTTGCTTATTGAAAATATTGTAGCCGGGGCTATATAACAGCGTAAAAAAAGTGTCCCATACATGGAAATATATGTATATGGATAAATGTGGCAATGGAACACTTTTTTTTCGCTACCAATTTTTTAAATAGAAAAATTAATAAAAGTATATAGGAGTGATTCTAATGCACTTCTCTACATTGGGTTAGTTTTTTCTTTTTTTGTAAAAGCTGGCCTTCATATGTAGGCCTAATAGTTATTATTAATTAAATATCAAGAGAAAAAAAAATGAAGAAAAAATGTTTTTTTTTTTGTTAAACGGAACAGAATCAGGGGGAAAATGGTTCATCCGGGATCGATTACATTTATTAAAAGACCCACTAGTGAAAAATAAATTCATTTCTCTTTCAGAGGTACTGTAATTTTATTCATTCTTTTGAGTATCAGTGGAGATACAATAAAAAAAATAAAAATGTCCTTTTTTGATCTTTTTTGGTCGTTTACCTGGAAACAGATGGCTTTACCATTTAACCTGGACCCAAACAACATTAAAGAAACTAAATTATCAAATACTTCATTTTTCATCTATATCAACACATTTTTTATAAAATAAAACTACCACCTTAAACTAGAAAGAAAACGCATCAAATAGCTATCTGGTTTTACAATTTTTTTAGAAGATTAGAAATATTTATAGAATTTTAAAATATTTATAGAAGTATAAAAAAATTGTAAACTAAAGTTCACAAAATTTTCCGATTCGAATTTTTTTGTAGTTCCCATAAAACTCGCCGAATTAATCAGAAATTCAGGGATAAAAAAAGTTTATGGGATAAAAAAAACATCATTTATAATACGCTGTATTTATTTCAGAAATGTTAAACAAATTGTACATATTAAAACTGCCCTGTACATTTAAGCCCCGTGTCCCATGTTATATTTTTTAAATTTTTTACTATAGAAAATCCCATCGAACTTTTAATTTCCACCATATCACAGAAAAACTGTTATAACTCAAAAACAAAAATAACACACATCCAAATTTTTTGATATGTTTTTGAAGACATATTAAGCTATACAATGTGAATTTTCAAAAAAAAGTGTCAACACCTTTTCTATGAATTTTCAAAAAAGAGGATTACCATCTTTTGTATACTTAAACTAAGTATATCGGACTATATTATGATCGAATAAAAATTAGAAAAACTTGTGACGTCATCCCAAGCGCATAGTTCAAAGTAGGGTGGTTTTAGCGTTCGGAAATATCGATGGTGCTGCCACCTGAGTCGTCCGATTTTGACGCGATTTTTTTTCTAAAATTAATTTATCATTCCCTTAAGGCGCGTTCACACTATGGTCTTTTCGGCTAGCCGAAAGACGAAAAATGAAAACCGAAAGACGGAAAAATTTCGATTTCGTCTTGGACTATTCACACTAAAAATAAGAAAAGAATGACGAAAAAAATGACAGCAGACAGATTTGGCATTGCTGATGTTGCCCTAATATCAAAAATTATTTGCGCATCAAAAATGGAACGCTGTTATTGGCTGTTCAGTTTTCGGCTTTTGACTTTCGGCTTTCCGTCGATTGCGGCGCCGAAAATTTTGGAAATTTCTAAAATTTTCGGCGCCGAAAAAACATTGGAAAGACGAATTTTTTTGAAGATTCGGCTCGCATTCCCTACTAAGACGCGCTATCCAAGCGATATCCCAGGTATGTACAACAAAATGGTGGCGTCCCTCATCCCATGTGGATGTTCAGGGTACGCTACCAGTATGTACATAAATGGATAAAAAATAAAGAAATTCTTTGATCCCAACAGTATATGAAATATACAATGGACATACAGTACCCACCAAACTATTAGGTACACCCCCCTATTTTCAGTGCATTCTTATGGCACTACGTGTTTAGAAAAAATGCAATAACTCTTGAACCGCTTGGGCTAGATTTTTTTCCTTTTGGCCCTGAGTAGATCTAATGATGATTTACATTTTTTCTACACATGAAGTTGTCGTAGGATTAACCCCCACGGCGCTACGGTATCGTTCAGTTTATTAGGTACACCCGTTTTCCCCCCCATATGCGCCGTGTTAAATACGGCGTTTTCAAAAATTTACAAAAAATACTAAAAATCAAGCTAAAATCTTTTTCTTTGTGCCAAAAGATGTAGAATTCTTCACTCTATACGAATATAAAGAATGATTTACAATAAAACCAACTCAGAGAACCCTTCCCTATACCCTAAAGTTTTCCACTTCAAAATTTGTACTTTTTACTACACACTTGCACTGTCGCTCCCATAGGCATTAGAAATTTCGACAAATTTTGAAGTGGAAAACTTTAGGGTATAGGGAAGGGTTCTCTGAGTTGGTTTTATTGTAAATCATTCTTTATATTCGTATAGAGTGAAGAATTCTGCATCTTTTGGCACAAAGAAAAAGATTCTAGCTTGATTTTTAGTATTTTTTGTAAATTTTTGAAAACGCCGTATTTAACACGGCGCATATGGGGGGAAAACGGGTGTACCTAATAAACTGAACGATACCGTAGCGCCGTGGGGGTTAATCCTACGACAACTTCATGTGTAGAAAAAATGTAGATCATCATTAGATCTACTCAGGGCCAAAAGGAAAAAAATCTAGCCCAAGCGGTTCAAGAGTTATTGCATTTTTTCTAAACACGTAGTGCCATAAGAATGCACTGAAAATAGGGGGGTGTACCTAATAGTTTGGTGGGTACTGTACATCAAGTACATTCACTGAATGTACCGGAAGTATGTTTGGTGTACGTACAGTTCTCATCCAAAAAAGATGAAAGCTTGTGTATTAATATCTATCTAATGCTGCGTCTACAATAGCCGTTTTTACAGACAAGTTACGGTCGTAATTCGGTGTCTGTATGTCTGTAAAAACTGCTAGTGTAGACGCACCTTAACGTATCTTCGATTAAATATACATCTTTTTACTTTTCTTCTTTTACCAGCAGCATTATTTATCCGTTAAGAACTTACCTTTCTAAATAAACATGATAAATGAAAAAATAAACTTATTTTTATTATTATAATTTACTTAAGAAAAAAAGTTTTTAGAAAAGAAAAAAAGTGTCCCACATAGCCCCGGTCTCCCCTATTATGGTGATGAAAAATGAATGTAATGGAAAGAAAAATTCGGAAAAATCAAACATATGGAGGTTTTTTGCCACCGAAAAGAGAGTATCGAAAACAAAAAACAAACTTAAACAAGAACGCAGTATTCTTCCAGATGACATTCTCAGAAGCCTGGACTCTGGCAGAAACCAGAAACAATTAAATTGATTAAATCTAGAATTATAAAAAGAAAAACCAAAGGCAAAGGTAGTCCGGTGTCGGGAGTGGTGTGTGAGGAATCAATTGTTATTATAAATTATAAAATTTAATTGGAAACAAAATTCTTTTTGAATATCTGTATTATTTAATTACTGGTGGTGATTTGTTTGGGCATGTTCCATTTTGGGAAAGGAGCCTGTGTTGACACATTGTTGACACAGACACACGCCCCTCCCACAAAAGCTTGCTGTTTTATTATATATAGATACATATATCAAATTTATTTAGGCAAATTAGGTGATTTTCAAAAGGGAATGGAAAGCTTAGTCAGATTTTAAATGCTTAAGATGAAAGACTAGCTTATATAAATTTTACATAAGACTAGATCATCGGTTTTTCTGCTAATTTTTCAAAGTCCTTTGGTTCGATAAATGGTGCTGCCACCACGCGTAGCATTACTCTCGTGTTCGTCCCAAAAAGGGGTTATGATTAGCAATTTTTTGCTTTTTTTTGCGTTCAATAAAATGGCCATATCTCAACCAATAAAATTCGGATAGGAAATTTCTTTTGGATTTTGGTGGTTGGGATAGCAATGAACCTTTTTATAAAATTAGTTTTTTATATAGATGCCCCGCTTTTCCAAAAAGCGTTTAAAAAGTCCCCCCCCCATTTTCTGGCAAAATAAAAAAAACCTCGAATATCTTACAGCTAAATAACTCCTAAACGGGGGAAAATTTCATATTTCTGCAAACGCAGGTAAATCCGGCATGCAGAGGCGAACATGAATATTTTTTTTATATTTTTAACGCCTTTTCCGGATTTAGATCTGGAAAGCAGCTCCGGGAATTTGGTCTACTTGAGTCGTGGATCGCTTGTTAATAATATCACTTTCTGAGAAATGCAATTTGCAAATTTTCGATTTAGATGAAAGATGTTGACCATCCAAAAGGTGAAGGTTACTTTCCCATTCAGTGAACAGCATTGGATCTTTTGGGGTTGAGAAATATGAAACATGATTCTTAACAAAACGTCTACTTCCTTTAGACGACGAGCACGTTGGAACTGCACACTTAACGGTAATTTCGAAATCTTTTTTTTGCAGCGTGACCAGAGTAATAGAGGAGATGGTGGCGTCGCCCTGTCGAAATTCTCCATAAGGCTATGTCCGAGGTTTTTCAATATTTTTTCAATTGTTTGGCGGACGTTACAGAATAGCTCTCCCTTAAACGCAGCGCCGCCACGCGTAGCCTTCAGTCAATATAAGCTAGAAAATCAATCTTCATTCCATTCCACGATTTTTTCCCCATGGCTGGTAATATTCAAGGGAATGTCTCTTTCAAATTCGTTGAAATGTAAATCTTCAAGAAAAACTTGCTTCTTTTGTGGTGTCAATTATCAGGATGAAAACAAAAGAATTGGTATTTTTGGTGTACCTAAGAACAAGTTTTCTAGTTGGCAATTAATCATTCCAGAGCTGAAGCAATCATCGTTACTGTTTGAAAAGCATTTTGATGAGTCAGATGTTTTAAAAGGATTTACAGATGGCACAGTGTATCATCCCTATGGAAGATGGAGATTAAGTATTTCTGCTGTTCCTAAACATTTCTTGCGTATAATTAATATTATTGCGCTGTAAAACTTGTAGTAAGTTCTAACGTTACTTGAAACAGGTGTAAAGGAAGCTTCTTCCAAAGTAGTCAAACGTACTCCTCTGAAACAACTGTTTTCAGTCAACACACAACAGAAGAAACGTGATGGCATACAAGCTAAAATTTCTAGTGTTTCTATGTCCAACAATCACCAAAACCTACCATCACCTCTGGGTAATGGAGCAAACAGACACAAACTATTAAAAAGAACTGTTGGTACCGAGAATACACCACCTAACCAACATAACAAAAAATTGAAACTTATTAGTAAGTTGTTATATATTTCAATCAGTTTTTAGTAACTATATTTGTATTTTTCAAATTAAATGTCATTGCAGGCCACCAAGCACCTAGTCGTGTTTCTAAAAGCAATACTCCATTTCAATCGGTTGCTTTACCAACCCTACAACATCCAGAAACAGAAATCATTGGTGGCATTGATCTGATGGAGACTGATGAGCCTTTTAATTTGCCAATTGAGACTCTAACCACAGTAGAAGAAGACACTGTCAGTTGTGATAATATTACTACATCTAAATCGGTTGATTCACCCATCCTACAACATCCTGAAATAGAAATCATTGGTGGTAGTGAGGTAATGGAGACTGGTGAGCATTTTAATTTGCCAATTGAGGCTGAAACCACAGTAGAAGAAGAAACTGTCAGTTGTGATACTACTACTACATCTAAATCGGTTGCTCTACTGCCACAACAAGATCCAGAATCAGAAATAATTGCTGGCAGGGATCTAATGGAGACTGGTGAGCATTTAAATTTGCCAAACAAGAAACGGGTGAGTCTTTTGAGTTGATCAATGACAGATAAACCACAGTAGAAGAAGACACTGCTAGTTGTGAAACTACTACTGCATTTCAATCGGTTGCTTCACCAACCCTACAACATCCAGAAACAGAAATCATTGGTGGCATTGATCTGATGGAGACTGGTGAGCCTTTTAAGTTTCTCATTGAGACTGAAACCACACGAGACACTGCTAGTTGTAATAGGCCTACTACTACTCCATTTCAATTGGTTGCTTCACCGACACAACAAGATCCGGAAACAGAAATAATTACCTACAAAACAACAAACCTTCAAGTTGTCCAAGGTTTACAATTTTTTTTTGTATTTTTATAAAATTGTTGTTTAATGCCTGTTTTAATTTTCCATAGCATTATTTGTTAGCTTTCATTCCAATGAATTGTTGTCTTTACCACCAGAAGCCACAGAAACTACTCACAGCTCAGATGTAACTACAGCAAATGAAACTACGGATGCAGAAATAGTTGGTGCCCCAACTGTCCGGGGGAAAAAGCCTATAAGAGTTTATCGAATAAAGGCACCAACTTACTGCGAATGCCATAAAGAAATAAAGGGGAAGTGTGCACCATGTCAGATAAGGGAACTAAAAAGGCTCGTACAGGAAAAGGACAAACAACTGATTGTGAGGAGTTATCAAGTTAAAGCGACAGTTGACTTAGAAAAACTAAAATGTAAATTGAAGGAAAAGGACAAAAAACTGAATGCGTCATCCAAACAATTGGCGAGAATGTGTCTGCGGTGGTAAATATTTATCTATTATTTAATAATGAGTACATTCAATAGCAAAATATTTACAAACTCTTTACGTCATTCATTAGGATTGCGTATAGAAACCATCTCTAAGCTAAAGGATGACGTTGCAACCCTTACCGAAAATCAACTGGACGAGAAAATTAAGCATCTAACTCACGAAGTAAGTTGCCCATTTCTATCTCTATGAAGGAACTGTTTATGAGTAAAAAATGTAAATTAATTGTAATTTAAAATCTTTTACTTTTTGTGAGTTGTTTAGATGAAACATTTTTAATTCTCTACTTTGGAACTTACGGAAATATGGAAAAGCTACAAAATGATAAAATTTTATTTTAATTTTCATAATGACTTATTGCCTTCATAATAACTTTATAATATTTGACTATTATCCTTTGAAATGTATCGACTTTGATGGCCAAAATATAAGACAATTTTTGAAACAGTTGCATGCGTCAAGTCTTTTAACAAGCAATTTCAATTTTTAGGAAAGAGTCATTATCAACACCTTCATCATGAAGGGTAAAGCTGAGCTTAAGACTGATACTGGAAGAGCTTACGGTATGAAATACGATGCTGGATTCTTGATGCAGTGCCTGCTTCTAAAGTTGAAAAGCAGCTCCACCTATAACCATCTGAGAAAAAACAAAATTCTGCCCCTTCCTAGTCCATCAACGATTCGTCGGCGACTTAGTTCATCGGAATGCAAATTTGGTTTCAACGAACTAGCACTGGAAAACATCAAGAAAGCTATGGCAAATCTACCAGAATCTGAACGTTGGGGTAGTATTATGTGGGACGAGGTTTCGCTGAAGAAAAATCTCACTTGGCATTCGTCTAGATTGGAATGGCACGGTATTGTGGACTTCGGTGAAGATATTAAGGGAGCCGTGAAGAGTGGAATTGCTACACATGCCCTAGTGTTAATGTTTCGCCCATACAGAGGCAATTGGGTGCACCCCTTTGCTTGTTTCGCATCTAAAAACGCTGCCAGCTTCACAATACTTCACGAAGTTGTTGTGAAAGGTATTGTTCTACTTCATAACAATAATGCCATCGTCAAGAACCTCGTGTGTGATGGATGTTCCTTGAATAAAGCCGCCATGACTTTATTTGGTATTCATGGAAAAAAGTCAAGGGAAAAGGTTAAAAAAGACAATTCTTATTTCATGAAACATCCAATGGATCCATCTATCAAAATTTATTGGTTGTTTGACGCACCGCATCTTTTAAAGTGTACAAGATATCAAATTCTAACACATAAAGAGGTTCAGGGAAATACTTCTAATGTTAAACGTGTTCAAAAATTGCAAAATTTAATATTTTTTCTCATTAGTATGGTGGTTCAACTGCACGTTTTATTTACTACAAACGTTTACATAAACTGGAAAAAAAAATCATTTTCGGAGGGCGTTTAAACTTACTGAGTCTCACATCAACCCAACTAATTTTGAGAAGATGAACGTTCGCAAAGCTGCCCAGCTTCTTTCCGACTCTGTTGTTCATGCAATCCGGCATTACCGAACCCACAGAACATTCGGGTATCTTTTTAAAGGATCTGAGAGCACCGAGAAATTTACCAAATTGATGAATGATGTTTTTGACATAATGAATGGACGTTGCGTGAAACAAGGGATCAATATTTCTAATTGGTGTAAGAAGAAGGAAAAGCTAGACATTTTCCTGAAAATTTTTGATATTACCGAGGAGTGTCACCGGTCAAGAGAAAAAAATGATCCCAATATTCCTCTTAACATGTTTGTATAGGAGACTACTTTGCAAGCCTGGCGAATTTCCGTGCTGAGTGGCATTGCTTTAGCAGAGGAGCAATTTAATGCAAACTACATTACAGTTCTAACTGGAAAGCTGAACCAAGACCCTCTTGAGGTAACATGATTTTACTAAGATTATGTGTTTCTTTTTTTGTAATTCTTTCGAAATCTTTTTTAGCGTTTTTTTCGGAATCGTAAGAGGAATTGATGACACACCGACCGCTTACTCTTGGCTACAGATTTTTCGAATACTTTCACTTTATAATCCTACTAAGATGCACGTTGAACGTGGACACGTTGATAACGGAGACAATTTGCGTATTTTAGTTTCTTATGAGGAATGCCTTGTGAATAAGTTTAAGGCTTGCAAAAAAGAAGCAGCTGAAATAAGAGCATCATTCAAGCAGCTATTTCTGGAAGAGCTTTCTGTTCGCTACGTGAATGTTATGGAAGACGAAATGTCTACTGACGAAACCAAAGATGAAATGATTTATGATATGTGCGGTTATCTTCTGAAAAACTCGTGATACCGTCTGGACTAACTGTGATGATTGCAAAAAAGGTCTTATCACAAAATATGAAGACTTGCCTCCAACGTTCTTGTCCGCCGAGTACACTGCTGAAAGAAATCACGGGGGTTTAACTTTCTTAACTGTCAATTTTTTTTAAATAATTCAAAAAGTTGAAAATGTGGTAACCAATTTTTTTGATAACGATGCTCATATTTATGTAACTAATTTCTATGAGGAAGTCATGTCAGAGTTATGTAAACTAAATGTTTTGAATGTTTGCTGTGATAAACACGAAGATTCCTTGCCCTATTTAATATATAATATGTACATATTCGTTTTCACACAGAGTCTAAGCGATTTCGAAACATACATCTGTCTAGTGATCGAACGCAAATGAAAACTAACAAAAAATTGTCAAGAATCCCAAAAAGTGCTGAAATTCAATGTGAAAAAGTCAAAGAAAAAGAAACAGCAAATACAACGGATAAAACTTAAAGTTTGATATTTATTTCATTTCATGAAAAAAGGAAAAATATTTATAAATCATCAACTATTTGCATTATGGTATAATTTGTAGTATAATTTAAGTGTAACTTTACATTTGAGATTTGTTGCTTTACAGACAGCATGTTGTAATCTTATTTTACGGACTCGCGGGGAAATTTCAGTTTAGTTCTTGGAAAAATACGCAAGGTGTCACCCTTTTTAAGGGAGACGGCTCGGACATAGCCTTATGGAGAATTTCGACAGGGCGACGCCACCATCCTCTCTATTACTCTGGCGTGACAATAACATTAAAAATCATGCTTCGTACATCACACAGCAAATGTCGTCATGTAACCATTGTTTTACGGCGGCACTTTCACCACAGATAAAGACCACTGGTTTATTCTCTTCATAAGAGAATTAACATGGGCAACTGTCGCCAGCATTCTTACTACCCTTCCTCCGATTTTCCCGATTCTGTCTTTCTTCTAAGTAACCACACTCTGGTTACTTCTATTATAGCATGATTCTGTCTTTCTTGTCCTGCCCTTTAGAGTACGTTTTGTTTTCTACAATCTGCTTATTTCTAGTCAATTGCAATGATTCAATTGATTTCTCTGATTTTGCAATTGACAAACGTCATTATTAAATACAATATGACTTCTCAATACAAATTTGTATGACAAAATTACCTAGGACTTTTAAACGTCAGCAAATAATTTTACCAAGACAGAAGGAAAATAATCTTCGTCTGCAACACCCTTCGTAGCCTCGGTGCAGTACAGCAGGTTATCCGCTAAGGGCAGGACAAGCAAGACAGAAACTCGGGGTAAGTAGTGATAGGGCTAAAAGGATAGCACATGCGAAACCAGTCTTCTTTATCTATGCTTTCACCAAAACATCGTTTCTTAGAACTGGCAATGTGAAGTCTCAGGTCCAGTTCCAGAAATCTGGCAACTTTTTAGTAGGGTACACTGGTGTCTTCACTTCTTTCTGTAGGGGCTTATGCTGGAGTGATGTTCCTCGTTCTTCTCATTCTCCGCGTTCAGATTTTATTTTAGCTATTTTTAACGTTTTTTAAAGATGCCCACTGGCAAAAATTGTCAACTTAATTGGTTATTCTACCGATGCTTGAGTTGTAATGCGCAGATTTATGCACAATTCTTTTTCCTACACATACTTTGTTTCGAGCGATTTTTTTTTGCCCAACGTTACAGAGTTACTTTAAATTGCAAAGAATTATTACGCGTTTCGAATTTTTCTTTTTAAGACAAATTCTACTCTAGAGTAGCTAAATACGTTCGGACTGGGTTTCTTTGAAATGGATTGGTCCAATTATGGAACTAAAGCTAGGGCAGCGGCATTTTCATCTGGATACCGTGAAAAATAGCCGCATTAGGGACAAAGAAGTGGCTATAAAATTTTTCAAAAAAGCCCCCCAGCTCAAATATATTCTTTAAGTGAGGATATGCCTGGGCAGGGTCTGCGTGTACTTCAAGGCGATCTAATGACATAAGAAAAATGTTATGGAAAACAGAATGAAATTTATTGCTTTCTCATTTACCTTGAGAAAAGTAAAAGCCAAAAAATCCAACAGAAGAATTTTCTACAATGATCTTGTAATACACGCCTGGTTCTCTCTTACATTAAAGGCAGGAATCTTCTTCCATTTTTCAGGAGGGATGTAATTGAAATACAAAGACACAATTACACATGGTCTACTGCGCTCGTATTCTGCTTGATGTTTGTAAGTCATCGACATGCCGACGGCAAATATAACAAATTGATCTCGCTGGCGGGGTGCTCTCTAAAGAAATAAAATATTTTACTGGTCCATTAAAAAATATTCAATCTTTACTTAATTCGGCAATAGTTTCATTGTTCTCTTTCAACATTCGGTTAATGCAGTCTTTTTAAGAGGATTTTCTAAAACATTGGATTCCTGTATTTAAAATGTTAAGATATGGTTGACCATTCATGAAACAGGTTGTCCGTGTACCTGTAGCGTCTTGATGGCATCATTGAAATCTAAACCAAGGTTCAAGCATTGCTGAGCATACTGTTTCGCAACATCAGGATCTTTTGGCGAAATTACGTGTGCCAACCTGTACAGTAGCTGTTTTTTGTTGCCATCAACGCAATCGGCAGAGTTGTGAAATGATCCTAGCATTCTCACACGAGCTGACATCTCTCGCATTACTTGCACCGCCACTTCTTGAGCACTTGAGCTTGCGATATTGACAGGAGGTTGATATTGGTTTTCAGAGACTAAGATTCCACCATCGTTTACGTTCACGAGGTATACGTCATCAAGTATCCCATGCCTTTTATATTAGAAAATTTTAGAGAAATACAAATATACTTTTGTCATATTTAATACCTTGGAAACGGTATCCACCTGAGAAGTACTTCCCTTTGCATCAGTTAGTTCTAGGTTCACCGTACAAGATCATTTCGAAATCAATTCCGAAATTACTGGCAATCTCTTTAAATATAATAGAGACGATTATGGGCGGACCCCGTTTTCTTAGCAAGACCTACTAAAATAAAAAAAAATATATTTCATCTACAAACAAAAATACTTCGTCGATTGCATAAAACTTGTCCATTTGCATTTCGACGCTCAAATGTTCGACTTTGTATCCGAGTTCCTCAAACATGACATAAGAAATCAAATTTATCAAGTCTCTAGTTCTTTCGAACTCTTCTTGTGAATCACAGATTTCAGTTCTGATTCTTGACATAAAGATGTCGCGTACTTGATAATTTATGGTTTCAATGGTAACACAGAAATGGCATGTTTCTGATCAAGCACTTTCCAAGCTGAACTCCTTGCATCCCCAATATTCTTCAATACCAGAGTTTTTGATCCTGTCCCTTAATTTGCAAATTACAACAGGGCCACCTGTAGACATCAAAATGCTACTTATTATATACAAAGTGATTTCGATTAGAAAAGGAATTGATTACGCGTCAAACAGCTTCATTTTCCATAACTGGTTTGATCCTCTTAGCAAAAAGTATTAACGCTTACAGGTGAGCATCAGGGTAAACACATCTGAGATTGTTATTTCACTTACACAGCAGATTTTTAGTACCAGATCATTCGGTAACAGATGAAGATTCAGGTTCCGAACAAGCACAAATAGTACACATGCAAGAGAGGAAAAAGGAATTTAAAAAGAAGAACAAAACAACTATGCTTAGTCACCATAAGCTATGGACAACTCTAAACTCTGTAAAATCACTTCAACGCTAAACAATGAGGAAATAATAACAACGCAACAAATCAAATTAATCGCCAATGGCGGGGTATGTGAATAGCAAAGTATGAGAAAGCTATGAGGGTCGACCGGTTGGCACCATTACTATTTGTTTGAACAATTTTGTATCAATTAATCAAGTAAATTTTGCTAAATATCGAGCAAATTCCTTATTGACTTTGCTTTTGCACAGTTGTCATCGTTCCTCTTCCAAGTTTTTGTTTCAAAGTGATTCCTAATGACAAAGTATTCCATAACGAGATCACGAATCAATTCTAGTTTATGTTGCTCATTGCAACAAAACTCAATATTGATTTTCCCTTTGCACAACTTGGACATCACTCTTTGAAACCAATTTCCGATACTTAAATTATTTTGATTGACTTCTTTTTTCGTTCTTCTTTAAATTGTTTCAACTGCGTGAAAAAAATTAAACATTGGTGGTTTGCAGTACTTAAATCCACCTTTTGTTTTTATATCGGTCAGGCAGTGGTGGTAAAAGTCTGCTGGCAGGAGCTCTTCCGTGGTTTGCAATGTTGAAAGACATTCTTTGCATTTCAGCAACCTCCTTCGCGTGTACAGTAAGTATCCACATATTTCATATACTGTGTCCTTTGTCACTCTTTCTTCTAGCAGGATTTTGTCGATGTCCACTTCTTGTGTTGGTGATGGCATGTTTTCCAGCTCTTCCATTGTTGGGTAAGTAATGACCGAAATGTCAATACAAACTTGAGCATCTTCTGATGTTGTAGGTAGTTCTTCTGGTTTTCTTTTTAGGCATAGAGCCTCAAGTATATCATCCTTCATCGCCTCCCTTTAATCGCTTGCTTGTTTTGTCGTTGCCTTACACTTTTTCACGAAGGCAGTCTTTGTAGGTCGTTAATAGGCATAGTCTCTCACCCTTATCTATATTCTCCGACCTCACCGCATCTTTAAATTGGAAAACAATGCTGAGTAGTCTGAAAAGTTAGAGAAATGTTGAAATCGATGGATGGTTATTTTCCCCACAGGCACTTCTGACAAGTCCGAAAAATCTCTGCAGAAAAGGTATAACTAAAGATAAACTATATTTTGTTATTTATTATCGGCAAATTTACCTCGATGCAGTCTTGGTTAAATTTGCCTGTTAGCACAAAATTAAAATCATTGTCTAGTAGATCCTTCGTTAAATTTAAAATGCTTGTGATTGTGAGTCGTAGGGCGTCCAGGGATGTTTGCGATATAAACGACGTTCGATTTTCTGTTTTCAGGAACACTTCGTTCGAATCCATTTTTTCCAGTAAATGAAATAGATGCTGCACAAGTGTATGATGAAGTAAAATTTAAATGTTTAACTGTATCTATATTTACATACAGCAGTTTTATCATCGAAATTTCCATTATTAATGCTCTCTTGAGGACATCTTTCATTTAGGACATCAAAAGCATCATTTAGAAGTTTTACCATATCCGTGATTGGTTCAGTTCCGGCAAACTGAGTAAGGTTGCATTCTTCCCTTAAATACTTGAATCCCGACCACACGCTATGAGAAAATAGCTAACAGAAGAAATATATTAATGTAAGTTAAAAATCATTACTTGAGTAGCTAATTTTACATTCATATTTTGCCAATTGTCAGGGTAAATGTGAGAGAGTGTAAGTTTAGGGCAAACTCTTCTTCTGTTTAAATAAACAGCTTAAAAAGATTGCAATCGATGTTATCTCCACCGAACTGTATAGAATATTGGTAATTTCCTTTTAATAATCTAACAAATTGAATTACTTGAAACTTACTTGAAAATGCTTGACTTTCATCATATTATTTCTTATGCACTTGAAAATATTGGGAATATCGAACATGAAATGCATTTTTTCGTTTGGTTCAGTAGGATGATCAATCCATGAAGTTGCATTGTTCATCTTGCTGCTTTCAAGTTCCGAAGAGACTGTGAACACCCTATTATTTGTTTGGTGACCATCAAACGTTACGTAGAGACGATAGCGCCGACAGTTTGAAGAGCTGCAATGGCTCTAATCACAAGATTCTGAAGCATCGAAGAACTAGCAGCCCCACTCGTTGCATAGACGCCAATTGGCTGGACCCATTAGGCCCTGTATGGACGAAACATAAGCACAAGTGCATGGTCAGCAAGCTTTCCCCTCTTTTCGGGTTCCACGTCCTCTCCGTAATCAGGGAATCCATCAAATTTCATCTTTTGTCTGTTGAAATTCACTGCCTTTTTAACTGTCATTTCATCCCAGACAAGAGATCTCCTCCTAAAACATCTTGATTTTCCATGCAGGTTTTTTTCCGATCGACTCTATCGAAAATTTGTTCAGTCCAAATGTTCCAGGAATTCCCCGGATTAGTCTTGGAAGAGTATCTGGGTGTGGTAATGGTAACAAACCCTGCCGTAAATGGTCATAAGCTTTGGGGCTTTTCAGTCGTAAAATGACGCATTTAAATAACCAATTTGCTTGTTCACGTATGCCTTTCATTGATGAGCTTTCAGCCTTCGTTATAATAGCCTGAATAACTAGCTGCTCCTATAATTAATCAATTAAAGAAATGTATCAGGAAGCATAAGTGAATCAACTACATATGTAGGTGTTTTGTAACAATATAGTTTTTTAAATTAATTCCCTTTTGTATTTCTCATAAGTTTTGTCATATAATGGAGACGCGTCATCAAGGATATAGTTTCAATTTAAGAGTAGTCATAATGTCACAGTCATCATAAGAAAAGTCCTCTCTTCATACTCATCACAAAACATAAATGTCATTTTGTCAAAATTGAAACACTTATAACGAGAAACCAGTTTGAAGTTTGGAAACAGTTTGCGATTTAAAAAGGAAGCATAGTTACCGTTTTTCGTCCAATTTTGATAAGTATTCCTCAAAAGCCTTTTTCGATTTTACCTTTGCTGATTTTTGAAGGGAAGTAATCTCAGATTTCAGTCCCTAAATAACAAAAAGCAAATATTAAAATAAATATTTTTATATTCAACTTTAAATAACCTGTTTCACTTATTCCATTTACACTGACCTGTAATTTTTTTAGTTTGCGTGCAATTATTTTTTTTGAATTTCTGATAACCCTTCTGCATTGTGCCATTTTCCCAATGCTTTGATTTTTTTCTTTCCACAGCAATTTTGACACATAAGCCTTTAACTTCACACAGTAGCAGAATCTTTCCACTGATTTTGAATTATCTTGTATTGTATAATTGAGGAGGTTTTCGCACTTGTAAGACTTCCAAATGTTTCTGCTTTTCTCTTCATTATAGCATGTATCTGACGCGAAAATTTTGCGAGGAATTTTATAAATTATCCGCAATTCAAACAACTTTGCACATCTTGGCGTTTTCAAGTGTTTAAATTACTTGTTCCAATTCTGTAACTGTTAGGACACTGTTGGGTAAATCTTTTGGCGTACAACTTTCTCCATTGATGCAGTAGGTAAGAGCGTTTTTATTAAGTGTTATTCCTTTTACTACATTAATTTTCCATTTCAACATTATCTGTTTTTAAAAAAAGAAAATAACTGTTCTCTCATATCCTGGTACATCAGCATCTGTGGGAGATTAATCTTTTTCAATTCCATTCCCCAGTCAGTAGTGCTTTCTTGATTTGTGGTTTTGGTTATTTCAGTATTTTCTTGAACTTCATCCTCATTTAATTTAACGAATCACTAACAGATATTGGTACTGAAATTTTATCCAGTCTTGGCTGTTTAACTTTCTGTGTACATCACATCGTTCTGTTGGAGATTTTCTTTTTCTTACTTTCTTGGACAGATAAACAGGGCAGTCTAACAACATATCATTGATGAAATAACAGTAAGCTATATAAAAGTAATTGTCTTTCTTACTTGGGAAAATGCAGGGGACAGCATCAGGTTTTAGTCGAAATCTTTTGTATGGTGTAAAGATTGGCTTGCCATGAACATAGTGTGTATATCCTTTCAGAACATCAGTATCTTCAAAATGTTTAATACACACCTTAGAATGCTTTGTGAAAACGTAATCTTCACGAGGAACTGCTTTAGACCACTTAGCAAGCAACTCTTTATTTGAAGTAGAAAAAAGGATAAGACATTCCTTGGCTGCATCTGCATTTTCTTTGTAGGTACTGCTATATCCAGTTTTGCAATTAGGGACACAACATTTTGCAGGCATGGTGCATAAAACGGCACAATCTAAATTACATTGGCTTGAAACGGTAGCTAATTATAGTTTTGTTAGCTAAACAATAACGTACAGCATTACAAACTTTGACAAGCCATACATGAGTAAACAGAGCAGAAAACAAACACCATGGCAATCACTTACAAAGAACAAATTCCACTTTTAACATACAATGTGGAACAGTCTTACAGAAGTGGAAAGTCCAAGAGTGTCAGAAATTCTTGGACCATTTTTATTTTTTTTTTAAATTATATAGACATTTTTTATTTAAAATAAAATAAATGAACTTTGTAAAAAAATTTATTCTACACACAAAAAAAATGTTACAAGTTGAAAAAAAATTAACACAGAAATGCAGGGCTTCAAAATAGGTAGTCCCATAAGGCCCCATGTTAAAATGGGCCCTCTAGTTACGCACCCGGCCAGAGTTGCCGATTTTGAAGATTCCAGTTTTCGGTCCATTTGCACCTCTCATCTACGCGTACCATGCAATCCTATACCATGGTCAATGTTCTCCGCTGAAGCAAGAGTCTATTTGGGATATTGACGATCCAGGTCGAGCGATTGATCCTGACGAACCAGACGGTCAATAGAGCCGCATGACTCTGGTGTGCCTACGGAAACTGACGATCCAGGATGGACAATGGAATCTGGCGATCCAAGACGTTCCATGAAAAATGACGATCTAGAACGGTCAGTGGAAGCTGACGACTGTGGTCGGGCAATGGAAGGTGACAATCCAGGATGGGCAAATGACGTTAAGGATCCAAGATTACCGTATTGCAACTCATCATGGTCCACAGACATAACATGTCAGTTGGTGAATTCACAGGCGGAGAAAAAAAGATAACCAAAAGAAACTGACGATCCAGTGTATCAATGTCTAAGCGACGCACTATTTTCGGTCGACAGATTCCTTGATTCACAAAAATTCCTATAAGAAGTTAACGATCCTGGTTCGCAATACGCAACAGTCAACCCATGTTCAGCCGACTTATTCTCAGATGGACTAATCTGGCTAAAACAATTCGATGATCCCGGGTGAGCATACTGAACAGACGGACCATATTCATACAAGGTATTGACAGATGAACCGATATGGCCATGAGAAGTTAGAGATCCTGTGTTGCCATAACCAAACGGTCGGCCCAGATTCAGTTGATGAATTGTTTGCAATATTGTTTTTCGAGACAAACGATCCATTAGGAAGAATATTTTGTGATCAAAAGCTTTTCAAAATAATTGTAATTATTAAAATGTGTTTGAATAATAGTGATAGCATAACTTTCAAACTTACTTGGCGACTGGCGTACTAAAAGATTTTGTGGTACTAGGGGAGTGGACAGAGTTGTTGCCTCCTCATCTGTACTTGAATTTCCTGGTGAATACGTAACTCTGGGCCTCTTGTGCGTTTTCCTCTTCCAAGATTGACCACTTCAATGATGGAATGTTAATACCCGACATAATCTCTGCTACTGCAAGCTTCCTTATTCTTGCTTCCTTATATAAACCTGTAATGCAAAAGAGCACATTTAAAATGTTGTGAAATATCAATAAATCTGCAGCGCAATGCACAAACCAAATGTCCCTCTGCAAATTGCAGGGTAGTTTAACCAATCATCTTCTTGTTTTTCTCTGGATGTAATTGCACGAGTGCCTTTTCTACTTAGTGGTGGATAGCGACAAGAGTTGGAAGAAAACCAGAAATCTGGCACGATGACTACTCCAACTCCTGTGCTGGTTTCCAAATCAACAACCAAGAATGTCCCATCCTATGAATAAATAAAAAATATATTTTTGATGAAACAAACATTTGAAATACACAATATAAAACATAGAATTTCTGCCTCATTTATATCTTTGCACGTGTTTCACATGTAACCCAATTGCCCCGTGGTAAACTTATCTTTCGTGATGTTCCACCTGTTCAGTATGTTCACCTTGGATTGGCTAATGGGATAATTCTGCCACTTTGCTTAAAACTGATGTTGCTCATCTCCCGGATGTTATCAAAATTGTCATTAGCGTGGATATCCTTCCAGTAGAAAAAATCCGTGGAAGTCAGTTTTGGCCTATTTTGGCCAGAACATGTGGTGAAGATGGCGGATTTCTATTCGGAATTGGGATTTATCGCGGGTACAGGACCCCTTTGCTTGTTTCGCATCTGAAAACGCTGCCAGCTTCACAATACTTCACGAAGTTGTTGTGAAAGGTATTGTTCTACTTCATAACAATAATGCCATCGTCAAGAACCTCGTGTGTGATGGATGTTCCTTGAATAAAGCCGCCATGACTTTATTTGGTATTCATGGAAAAAAGTCAAGGGAAAAGGTTAAAAAAGACAATTCTTATTTCATGAAACATCCAATGGATCCATCTATCAAAATTTATTGGTTGTTTGACGCACCGCATCTTTTAAAGTGTACAAGATATCAAATTCTAACACATAAAGAGGTTCAGGTAAATACTTTTAATGTTAAACGTGTTCAAAAATTGCAAAATTTAATATTTTTTCTCATTAGTATGGTGGTTCAACTGCACGTTTTATTTACTACAAACGTTTACATAAACTGGAAAAAAAAAATCATTTTCGGAGGGCGTTTAAACTTACTGAGTCTCACATCAACCCAACTAATTTTGAGAAGATGAACGTTCGCAAAGCTGCCCAGCTTCTTTCCGACTCTGTTGTTCATGCAATCCGGCATTACCGAGCCCACAGAACATTCGGGTATCTTTTTAAAGGATCTGAGAGCACCGAGAAATTTACAAAATTGATGAATGATGTTTTTGACATAATGAATGGACGTTGCGTGAAACAAGGGATCAATATTTCTAATTGGTGTAAGAAGAAGGAAAAGCTAGACATTTTCCTGAAAATTTTTGATATTACCGAGGAGTGTCACCGGTCAAGAGAAAAAAATGATCCCAATATTCCTCTCAACATGTTTGTATAGGAGACTACTTTGCAAGCCTGGCGAATTTCCGTGCTGAGTGGCATTGCTTTAGCAGAGGAGCAATTTAATGCAAACTACATTACAGTTCTAACTGGAAAGCTGAACCAAGACCCTCTTGAGGTAACATGATTTTACTAAGATTATGTGTTTCTTTTTTTGTAATTCTTTCGAAATCTTTTTTAGCGTTTTTTCGGAATCGTAAGAGGAATTGATGACACACCGACCGCTTACTCTTGGCTACAGATTTTTCGAATACTTTCACTTTATAATCCTACTAAGATGCACGTTGAACGTGGACACGTTGATAACGGAGACAATTTGCGTATTTTAGTTTCTTATGAGGAATGCCTTGTGAATAAGTTTAAGGCTTGCAAAAAAGAAGCAGCTGAAATAAGAGCATCATTCAAGCAGCTATTTCTGGAAGAGCTTTCTGTTCGCTACGTGAATGTTATGGAAGACGAAATGTCTACTGACGAAACCAAAGATGAAATGATTTATGATATGTGCGGTTATCTTCTGAAAAACTCGTGATACCGTCTGGACTAACTGTGATGATTGCAAAAAAGGTCTTATCACAAAATATGAAGACTTGCCTCCAACGTTCTTGTCCGCCGAGTACACTGCTGAAAGAAATCACGGGGGTTTAACTTTCTTAACTGTCAATTTTTTTTAAATAATTCAAAAAGTTGAAAATGTGGTAACCAATTTTTTTTATAACGATGCTCATATTTATGTAACTAATTTCTATGAGGAAGTCATGTCAGAGTTATGTAAACTAAATGTTTTGAATGTTTGCTGTGATAAACACGAAGATTCCTTGCCCTATTTAATATATAATATGTACATATTCGTTTTCACACAGAGTCTAAGCGATTTCGAAACATACATCTGTCTAGTGATCGAACGCAAATGAAAACTAACAAAAAATTGTCAAGAATCCCAAAAAGTGCTGAAATTCAATGTGAAAAAGTCAAAGAAAAAGAAACAGCAAATACAACGGATAAAACTTAAAGTTTGATATTTATTTCATTTCATGAAAAAAGGAAAAATATTTATAAATCATCAACTATTTGCATTATGGTATAATTTGGAGTATAATTTAAGTGTAACTTTACATTTGAGATTTGTTGCTTTACAGACAGCATGTTGTAATCTTATTTTACGGACTCGCGGGGAAATTTCAGTTTAGTTCTTGGAAAAATACGCAAGGTGTCACCCTTTTTAAGGGAGACGGCTCGGACATAGCCTTATGGAGAATTTCGACAGGGCGACGCCACCATCCTCTCTATTACTCTGGCGTGACAATAACATTAAAAATCATGCTTCGTACATCACACAGCAAATGTCGTCATGTAACCATTGTTTTACGGCGGCACTTTCACCACAGATAAAGACCACTGGTTTATTCTCTTCATAAGAGAATTAACATGGGCAACTGTCGCCAGCATTCTTACTACCCTTCCTCCGATTTTCCCGATTCTGTCTTTCTTCTAAGTAACCACACTCTGGTTACTTCTATTATAGCATGATTCTGTCTTTCTTGTCCTGCCCTTTAGAGTACGTTTTGTTTTCTACAATCTGCTTATTTCTAGTCAATTGCAATGATTCAATTGATTTCTCTGATTTTGCAATTGACAAACGTCATTATTAAATACAATATGACTTCTCAATACAAATTTGTATGACAAAATTACCTAGGACTTTTAAACGTCAGCAAATAATTTTACCAAGACAGAAGGAAAATAATCTTCGTCTGCAACACCCTTCGTAGCCTCGGTGCAGTACAGCAGGTTATCCGCTAAGGGCAGGACAAGCAAGACAGAAACTCGGGGTAAGTAGTGATAGGGCTAAAAGGATAGCACATGCGAAACCAGTCTTCTTTATCTATGCTTTCACCAAAACATCGTTTCTTAGAACTGGCAATGTGAAGTCTCAGGTCCAGTTCCAGAAATCTGGCAACTTTTTAGTAGGGTACACTGGTGTCTTCACTTCTTTCTGTAGGGGCTTATGCTGGAGTGATGTTCCTCGTTCTTCTCATTCTCCGCGTCCAGATTTTATTTTAGCTATTTTTAACGTTTTTTAAAGATGCCCACTGGCAAAAATTGTCAACTTAATTGGTTATTCTACCGATGCTTGAGTTGTAATGCGCAGATTTATGCACAATTCTTTTTCCTACACATACTTTGTTTCGAGCGATTTTTTTTGCCCAACGTTACAGAGTTACTTTAAATTGCAAAGAATTATTACGCGTTTCGAATTTTTCTTTTTAAGACAAATTCTACTCTAGAGTAGCTAAATACGTTCGGACTGGGTTTCTTTGAAATGGATTGGTCCAATTATGGAACTAAAGCTAGGGCAGCGGCATTTTCATCTGGATACCGTGAAAAATAGCCGCATTAGGGACAAAGAAGTGGCTATAAAATTTTTCAAAAAAGCCCCCCAGCTCAAATATATTCTTTAAGTGAGGATATGCCTGGGCAGGGTCTGCGTGTACTTCAAGGCGATCTAATGACATAAGAAAAATGTTATGGAAAACAGAATGAAATTTATTGCTTTCTCATTTACCTTGAGAAAAGTAAAAGCCAAAAAATCCAACAGAAGAATTTTCTACAATGATCTTGTAATACACGCCTGGTTCTCTCTTACATTAAAGGCAGGAATCTTCTTCCATTTTTCAGGAGGGATGTAATTGAAATACAAAGACACAATTACACATGGTCTACTGCGCTCGTATTCTGCTTGATGTTTGTAAGTCATCGACATGCCGACGGCAAATATAACAAATTGATCTCGCTGGCGGGGTGCTCTCTAAAGAAATAAAATATTTTACTGGTCCATTAAAAAATATTCAATCTTTACTTAATTCGGCAATAGTTTCATTGTTCTCTTTCAACATTCGGTTAATGCAGTCTTTTTAAGAGGATTTTCTAAAACATTGGATTCCTGTATTTAAAATGTTAAGATATGGTTGACCATTCATGAAACAGGTTGTCCGTGTACCTGTAGCGTCTTGATGGCATCATTGAAATCTAAACCAAGGTTCAAGCATTGCTGAGCATACTGTTTCGCAACATCAGGATCTTTTGGCGAAATTACGTGTGCCAACCTGTACAGTAGCTGTTTTTTGTTGCCATCAACGCAATCGGCAGAGTTGTGAAATGATCCTAGCATTCTCACACGAGCTGACATCTCTCGCATTACTTGCACCGCCACTTCTTGAGCACTTGAGCTTGCGATATTGACAGGAGGTTGATATTGGTTTTCAGAGACTAAGATTCCACCATCGTTTACGTTCACGAGGTATACGTCATCAAGTATCCCATGCCTTTTATATTAGAAAATTTTAGAGAAATACAAATATACTTTTGTCATATTTAATACCTTGGAAACGGTATCCACCTGAGAAGTACTTCCCTTTGCATCAGTTAGTTCTAGGTTCACCGTACAAGATCATTTCGAAATCAATTCCGAAATTACTGGCAATCTCTTTAAATATAATAGAGACGATTATGGGCGGACCCCGTTTTCTTAGCAAGACCTACTAAAATAAAAAAAAATATATTTCATCTACAAACAAAAATACTTCGTCGATTGCATAAAACTTGTCCATTTGCATTTCGACGCTCAAATGTTCGACTTTGTATCCGAGTTCCTCAAACATGACATAAGAAATCAAATTTATCAAGTCTCTAGTTCTTTCGAACTCTTCTTGTGAATCACAGATTTCAGTTCTGATTCTTGACATAAAGATGTCGCGTACTTGATAATTTATGGTTTCAATGGTAACACAGAAATGGCATGTTTCTGATCAAGCACTTTCCAAGCTGAACTCCTTGCATCCCCAATATTCTTCAATACCAGAGTTTTTGATCCTGTCCCTTAATTTGCAAATTACAACAGGGCCACCTGTAGACATCAAAATGCTACTTATTATATACAAAGTGATTTCGATTAGAAAAGGAATTGATTACGCGTCAAACAGCTTCATTTTCCATAACTGGTTTGATCCTCTTAGCAAAAAGTATTAACGCTTACAGGTGAGCATCAGGGTAAACACATCTGAGATTGTTATTTCACTTACACAGCAGATTTTTAGTACCAGATCATTCGGTAACAGATGAAGATTCAGGTTCCGAACAAGCACAAATAGTACACATGCAAGAGAGGAAAAAGGAATTTAAAAAGAAGAACAAAACAACTATGCTTAGTCACCATAAGCTATGGACAACTCTAAACTCTGTAAAATCACTTCAACGCTAAACAATGAGGAAATAATAACAACGCAACAAATCAAATTAATCGCCAATGGCGGGGTATGTGAATAGCAAAGTATGAGAAAGCTATGAGGGTCGACCGGTTGGCACCATTACTATTTGTTTGAACAATTTTGTATCAATTAATCAAGTAAATTTTGCTAAATATCGAGCAAATTCCTTATTGACTTTGCTTTTGCACAGTTGTCATCGTTCCTCTTCCAAGTTTTTGTTTCAAAGTGATTCCTAATGACAAAGTATTCCATAACGAGATCACGAATCAATTCTAGTTTATGTTGCTCATTGCAACAAAACTCAATATTGATTTTCCCTTTGCACAACTTGGACATCACTCTTTGAAACCAATTTCCGATACTTAAATTATTTTGATTGACTTCTTTTTTCGTTCTTCTTTAAATTGTTTCAACTGCGTGAAAAAAATTAAACATTGGTGGTTTGCAGTACTTAAATCCACCTTTTGTTTTTATATCGGTCAGGCAGTGGTGGTAAAAGTCTGCTGGCAGGAGCTCTTCCGTGGTTTGCAATGTTGAAAGACATTCTTTGCATTTCAGCAACCTCCTTCGCGTGTACAGTAAGTATCCACATATTTCATATACTGTGTCCTTTGTCACTCTTTCTTCTAGCAGGATTTTGTCGATGTCCACTTCTTGTGTTGGTGATGGCATGTTTTCCAGCTCTTCCATTGTTGGGTAAGTAATGACCGAAATGTCAATACAAACTTGAGCATCTTCTGATGTTGTAGGTAGTTCTTCTGGTTTTCTTTTTAGGCATAGAGCCTCAAGTATATCATCCTTCATCGCCTCCCTTTAATCGCTTGCTTGTTTTGTCGTTGCCTTACACTTTTTCACGAAGGCAGTCTTTGTAGGTCGTTAATAGGCATAGTCTCTCACCCTTATCTATATTCTCCGACCTCACCGCATCTTTAAATTGGAAAACAATGCTGAGTAGTCTGAAAAGTTAGAGAAATGTTGAAATCGATGGATGGTTATTTTCCCCACAGGCACTTCTGACAAGTCCGAAAAATCTCTGCAGAAAAGGTATAACTAAAGATAAACTATATTTTGTTATTTATTATCGGCAAATTTACCTCGATGCAGTCTTGGTTAAATTTGCCTGTTAGCACAAAATTAAAATCATTGTCTAGTAGATCCTTCGTTAAATTTAAAATGCTTGTGATTGTGAGTCGTAGGGCGTCCAGGGATGTTTGCGATATAAACGACGTTCGATTTTCTGTTTTCAGGAACACTTCGTTCGAATCCATTTTTTCCAGTAAATGAAATAGATGCTGCACAAGTGTATGATGAAGTAAAATTTAAATGTTTAACTGTATCTATATTTACATACAGCAGTTTTATCATCGAAATTTCCATTATTAATGCTCTCTTGAGGACATCTTTCATTTAGGACATCAAAAGCATCATTTAGAAGTTTTACCATATCCGTGATTGGTTCAGTTCCGGCAAACTGAGTAAGGTTGCATTCTTCCCTTAAATACTTGAATCCCGACCACACGCTATGAGAAAATAGCTAACAGAAGAAATATATTAATGTAAGTTAAAAATCATTACTTGAGTAGCTAATTTTACATTCATATTTTGCCAATTGTCAGGGTAAATGTGAGAGAGTGTAAGTTTAGGGCAAACTCTTCTTCTGTTTAAATAAACAGCTTAAAAAGATTGCAATCGATGTTATCTCCACCGAACTGTATAGAATATTGGTAATTTCCTTTTAATAATCTAACAAATTGAATTACTTGAAACTTACTTGAAAATGCTTGACTTTCATCATATTATTTCTTATGCACTTGAAAATATTGGGAATATCGAACATGAAATGCATTTTTTCGTTTGGTTCAGTAGGATGATCAATCCATGAAGTTGCATTGTTCATCTTGCTGCTTTCAAGTTCCGAAGAGACTGTGAACACCCTATTATTTGTTTGGTGACCATCAAACGTTACGTAGAGACGATAGCGCCGACAGTTTGAAGAGCTGCAATGGCTCTAATCACAAGATTCTGAAGCATCGAAGAACTAGCAGCCCCACTCGTTGCATAGACGCCAATTGGCTGGACCCATTAGGCCCTGTATGGACGAAACATAAGCACAAGTGCATGGTCAGCAAGCTTTCCCCTCTTTTCGGGTTCCACGTCCTCTCCGTAATCAGGGAATCCATCAAATTTCATCTTTTGTCTGTTGAAATTCACTGCCTTTTTAACTGTCATTTCATCCCAGACAAGAGATCTCCTCCTAAAACATCTTGATTTTCCATGCAGGTTTTTTTCCGATCGACTCTATCGAAAATTTGTTCAGTCCAAATGTTCCAGGAATTCCCCGGATTAGTCTTGGAAGAGTATCTGGGTGTGGTAATGGTAACAAACCCTGCCGTAAATGGTCATAAGCTTTGGGGCTTTTCAGTCGTAAAATGACGCATTTAAATAACCAATTTGCTTGTTCACGTATGCCTTTCATTGATGAGCTTTCAGCCTTCGTTATAATAGCCTGAATAACTAGCTGCTCCTATAATTAATCAATTAAAGAAATGTATCAGGAAGCATAAGTGAATCAACTACATATGTAGGTGTTTTGTAACAATATAGTTTTTTAAATTAATTCCCTTTTGTATTTCTCATAAGTTTTGTCATATAATGGAGACGCGTCATCAAGGATATAGTTTCAATTTAAGAGTAGTCATAATGTCACAGTCATCATAAGAAAAGTCCTCTCTTCATACTCATCACAAAACATAAATGTCATTTTGTCAAAATTGAAACACTTATAACGAGAAACCAGTTTGAAGTTTGGAAACAGTTTGCGATTTAAAAAGGAAGCATAGTTACCGTTTTTCGTCCAATTTTGATAAGTATTCCTCAAAAGCCTTTTTCGATTTTACCTTTGCTGATTTTTGAAGGGAAGTAATCTCAGATTTCAGTCCCTAAATAACAAAAAGCAAATATTAAAATAAATATTTTTATATTCAACTTTAAATAACCTGTTTCACTTATTCCATTTACACTGACCTGTAATTTTTTTAGTTTGCGTGCAATTATTTTTTTTGAATTTCTGATAACCCTTCTGCATTGTGCCATTTTCCCAATGCTTTGATTTTTTTCTTTCCACAGCAATTTTGACACATAAGCCTTTAACTTCACACAGTAGCAGAATCTTTCCACTGATTTTGAATTATCTTGTATTGTATAATTGAGGAGGTTTTCGCACTTGTAAGACTTCCAAATGTTTCTGCTTTTCTCTTCATTATAGCATGTATCTGACGCGAAAATTTTGCGAGGAATTTTATAAATTATCCGCAATTCAAACAACTTTGCACATCTTGGCGTTTTCAAGTGTTTAAATTACTTGTTCCAATTCTGTAACTGTTAGGACACTGTTGGGTAAATCTTTTGGCGTACAACTTTCTCCATTGATGCAGTAGGTAAGAGCGTTTTTATTAAGTGTTATTCCTTTTACTACATTAATTTTCCATTTCAACATTATCTGTTTTTAAAAAAAGAAAATAACTGTTCTCTCATATCCTGGTACATCAGCATCTGTGGGAGATTAATCTTTTTCAATTCCATTCCCCAGTCAGTAGTGCTTTCTTGATTTGTGGTTTTGGTTATTTCAGTATTTTCTTGAACTTCATCCTCATTTAATTTAACGAATCACTAACAGATATTGGTACTGAAATTTTATCCAGTCTTGGCTGTTTAACTTTCTGTGTACATCACATCGTTCTGTTGGAGATTTTCTTTTTCTTACTTTCTTGGACAGATAAACAGGGCAGTCTAACAACATATCATTGATGAAATAACAGTAAGCTATATAAAAGTAATTGTCTTTCTTACTTGGGAAAATGCAGGGGACAGCATCAGGTTTTAGTCGAAATCTTTTGTATGGTGTAAAGATTGGCTTGCCATGAACATAGTGTGTATATCCTTTCAGAACATCAGTATCTTCAAAATGTTTAATACACACCTTAGAATGCTTTGTGAAAACGTAATCTTCACGAGGAACTGCTTTAGACCACTTAGCAAGCAACTCTTTATTTGAAGTAGAAAAAAGGATAAGACATTCCTTGGCTGCATCTGCATTTTCTTTGTAGGTACTGCTATATCCAGTTTTGCAATTAGGGACACAACATTTTGCAGGCATGGTGCATAAAACGGCACAATCTAAATTACATTGGCTTGAAACGGTAGCTAATTATAGTTTTGTTAGCTAAACAATAACGTACAGCATTACAAACTTTGACAAGCCATACATGAGTAAACAGAGCAGAAAACAAACACCATGGCAATCACTTACAAAGAACAAATTCCACTTTTAACATACAATGTGGAACAGTCTTACAGAAGTGGAAAGTCCAAGAGTGTCAGAAATTCTTGGACCATTTTTATTTTTTTTTAAAATTATATAGACATTTTTTATTTAAAATAAAATAAATGAACTTTGTAAAAAAATTTATTCTACACACAAAAAAAATGTTACAAGTTGAAAAAAAATTAACACAGAAATGCAGGGCTTCAAAATAGGTAGTCCCATAAGGCCCCATGTTAAAATGGGCCCTCTAGTTACGCACCCGGCCAGAGTTGCCGATTTTGAAGATTCCAGTTTTCGGTCCATTTGCACCTCTCATCTACGCGTACCATGCAATCCTATACCATGGTCAATGTTCTCCGCTGAAGCAAGAGTCTATTTGGGATATTGACGATCCAGGTCGAGCGATTGATCCTGACGAACCAGACGGTCAATAGAGCCGCATGACTCTGGTGTGCCTACGGAAACTGACGATCCAGGATGGACAATGGAATCTGGCGATCCAAGACGTTCCATGAAAAATGACGATCTAGAACGGTCAGTGGAAGCTGACGACTGTGGTCGGGCAATGGAAGGTGACAATCCAGGATGGGCAAATGACGTTAAGGATCCAAGATTACCGTATTGCAACTCATCATGGTCCACAGACATAACATGTCAGTTGGTGAATTCACAGGCGGAGAAAAAAAGATAACCAAAAGAAACTGACGATCCAGTGTATCAATGTCTAAGCGACGCACTATTTTCGGTCGACAGATTCCTTGATTCACAAAAATTCCTATAAGAAGTTAACGATCCTGGTTCGCAATACGCAACAGTCAACCCATGTTCAGCCGACTTATTCTCAGATGGACTAATCTGGCTAAAACAATTCGATGATCCCGGGTGAGCATACTGAACAGACGGACCATATTCATACAAGGTATTGACAGATGAACCGATATGGCCATGAGAAGTTAGAGATCCTGTGTTGCCATAACCAAACGGTCGGCCCAGATTCAGTTGATGAATTGTTTGCAATATTGTTTTTCGAGACAAACGATCCATTAGGAAGAATATTTTGTGATCAAAAGCTTTTCAAAATAATTGTAATTATTAAAATGTGTTTGAATAATAGTGATAGCATAACTTTCAAACTTACTTGGCGACTGGCGTACTAAAAGATTTTGTGGTACTAGGGGAGTGGACAGAGTTGTTGCCTCCTCATCTGTACTTGAATTTCCTGGTGAATACGTAACTCTGGGCCTCTTGTGCGTTTTCCTCTTCCAAGATTGACCACTTCAATGATGGAATGTTAATACCCGACATAATCTCTGCTACTGCAAGCTTCCTTATTCTTGCTTCCTTATATAAACCTGTAATGCAAAAGAGCACATTTAAAATGTTGTGAAATATCAATAAATCTGCAGCGCAATGCACAAACCAAATGTCCCTCTGCAAATTGCAGGGTAGTTTAACCAATCATCTTCTTGTTTTTCTCTGGATGTAATTGCACGAGTGCCTTTTCTACTTAGTGGTGGATAGCGACAAGAGTTGGAAGAAAACCAGAAATCTGGCACGATGACTACTCCAACTCCTGTGCTGGTTTCCAAATCAACAACCAAGAATGTCCCATCCTATGAATAAATAAAAAATATATTTTTGATGAAACAAACATTTGAAATACACAATATAAAACATAGAATTTCTGCCTCATTTATATCTTTGCACGTGTTTCACATGTAACCCAATTGCCCCGTGGTAAACTTATCTTTCGTGATGTTCCACCTGTTCAGTATGTTCACCTTGGATTGGCTAATGGGATAATTCTGCCACTTTGCTTAAAACTGATGTTGCTCATCTCCCGGATGTTATCAAAATTGTCATTAGCGTGGATATCCTTCCAGTAGAAAAAATCCGTGGAAGTCAGTTTTGGCCTATTTTGGCCAGAACATGTGGTGAAGATGGCGGATTTCTATTCGGAATTGGGATTTATCGCGGGTACAGGACCCCTTTGCTTGTTTCGCATCTGAAAACGCTGCCAGCTTCACAATACTTCACGAAGTTGTTGTGAAAGGTATTGTTCTACTTCATAACAATAATGCCATCGTCAAGAACCTCGTGTGTGATGGATGTTCCTTGAATAAAGCCGCCATGACTTTATTTGGTATTCATGGAAAAAAGTCAAGGGAAAAGGTTAAAAAAGACAATTCTTATTTCATGAAACATCCAATGGATCCATCTATCAAAATTTATTGGTTGTTTGACGCACCGCATCTTTTAAAGTGTACAAGATATCAAATTCTAACACATAAAGAGGTTCAGGTAAATACTTTTAATGTTAAACGTGTTCAAAAATTGCAAAATTTAATATTTTTTCTCATTAGTATGGTGGTTCAACTGCACGTTTTATTTACTACAAACGTTTACATAAACTGGAAAAAAAAAATCATTTTCGGAGGGCGTTTAAACTTACTGAGTCTCACATCAACCCAACTAATTTTGAGAAGATGAACGTTCGCAAAGCTGCCCAGCTTCTTTCCGACTCTGTTGTTCATGCAATCCGGCATTACCGAGCCCACAGAACATTCGGGTATCTTTTTAAAGGATCTGAGAGCACCGAGAAATTTACAAAATTGATGAATGATGTTTTTGACATAATGAATGGACGTTGCGTGAAACAAGGGATCAATATTTCTAATTGGTGTAAGAAGAAGGAAAAGCTAGACATTTTCCTGAAAATTTTTGATATTACCGAGGAGTGTCACCGGTCAAGAGAAAAAAATGATCCCAATATTCCTCTCAACATGTTTGTATAGGAGACTACTTTGCAAGCCTGGCGAATTTCCGTGCTGAGTGGCATTGCTTTAGCAGAGGAGCAATTTAATGCAAACTACATTACAGTTCTAACTGGAAAGCTGAACCAAGACCCTCTTGAGGTAACATGATTTTACTAAGATTATGTGTTTCTTTTTTTGTAATTCTTTCGAAATCTTTTTTAGCGTTTTTTCGGAATCGTAAGAGGAATTGATGACACACCGACCGCTTACTCTTGGCTACAGATTTTTCGAATACTTTCACTTTATAATCCTACTAAGATGCACGTTGAACGTGGACACGTTGATAACGGAGACAATTTGCGTATTTTAGTTTCTTATGAGGAATGCCTTGTGAATAAGTTTAAGGCTTGCAAAAAAGAAGCAGCTGAAATAAGAGCATCATTCAAGCAGCTATTTCTGGAAGAGCTTTCTGTTCGCTACGTGAATGTTATGGAAGACGAAATGTCTACTGACGAAACCAAAGATGAAATGATTTATGATATGTGCGGTTATCTTCTGAAAAACTCGTGATACCGTCTGGACTAACTGTGATGATTGCAAAAAAGGTCTTATCACAAAATATGAAGACTTGCCTCCAACGTTCTTGTCCGCCGAGTACACTGCTGAAAGAAATCACGGGGGTTTAACTTTCTTAACTGTCAATTTTTTTTAAATAATTCAAAAAGTTGAAAATGTGGTAACCAATTTTTTTTATAACGATGCTCATATTTATGTAACTAATTTCTATGAGGAAGTCATGTCAGAGTTATGTAAACTAAATGTTTTGAATGTTTGCTGTGATAAACACGAAGATTCCTTGCCCTATTTAATATATAATATGTACATATTCGTTTTCACACAGAGTCTAAGCGATTTCGAAACATACATCTGTCTAGTGATCGAACGCAAATGAAAACTAACAAAAAATTGTCAAGAATCCCAAAAAGTGCTGAAATTCAATGTGAAAAAGTCAAAGAAAAAGAAACAGCAAATACAACGGATAAAACTTAAAGTTTGATATTTATTTCATTTCATGAAAAAAGGAAAAATATTTATAAATCATCAACTATTTGCATTATGGTATAATTTGGAGTATAATTTAAGTGTAACTTTACATTTGAGATTTGTTGCTTTACAGACAGCATGTTGTAATCTTATTTTACGGACTCGCGGGGAAATTTCAGTTTAGTTCTTGGAAAAATACGCAAGGTGTCACCCTTTTTAAGGGAGACGGCTCGGACATAGCCTTATGGAGAATTTCGACAGGGCGACGCCACCATCCTCTCTATTACTCTGGCGTGACAATAACATTAAAAATCATGCTTCGTACATCACACAGCAAATGTCGTCATGTAACCATTGTTTTACGGCGGCACTTTCACCACAGATAAAGACCACTGGTTTATTCTCTTCATAAGAGAATTAACATGGGCAACTGTCGCCAGCATTCTTACTACCCTTCCTCCGATTTTCCCGATTCTGTCTTTCTTCTAAGTAACCACACTCTGGTTACTTCTATTATAGCATGATTCTGTCTTTCTTGTCCTGCCCTTTAGAGTACGTTTTGTTTTCTACAATCTGCTTATTTCTAGTCAATTGCAATGATTCAATTGATTTCTCTGATTTTGCAATTGACAAACGTCATTATTAAATACAATATGACTTCTCAATACAAATTTGTATGACAAAATTACCTAGGACTTTTAAACGTCAGCAAATAATTTTACCAAGACAGAAGGAAAATAATCTTCGTCTGCAACACCCTTCGTAGCCTCGGTGCAGTACAGCAGGTTATCCGCTAAGGGCAGGACAAGCAAGACAGAAACTCGGGGTAAGTAGTGATAGGGCTAAAAGGATAGCACATGCGAAACCAGTCTTCTTTATCTATGCTTTCACCAAAACATCGTTTCTTAGAACTGGCAATGTGAAGTCTCAGGTCCAGTTCCAGAAATCTGGCAACTTTTTAGTAGGGTACACTGGTGTCTTCACTTCTTTCTGTAGGGGCTTATGCTGGAGTGATGTTCCTCGTTCTTCTCATTCTCCGCGTCCAGATTTTATTTTAGCTATTTTTAACGTTTTTTAAAGATGCCCACTGGCAAAAATTGTCAACTTAATTGGTTATTCTACCGATGCTTGAGTTGTAATGCGCAGATTTATGCACAATTCTTTTTCCTACACATACTTTGTTTCGAGCGATTTTTTTTGCCCAACGTTACAGAGTTACTTTAAATTGCAAAGAATTATTACGCGTTTCGAATTTTTCTTTTTAAGACAAATTCTACTCTAGAGTAGCTAAATACGTTCGGACTGGGTTTCTTTGAAATGGATTGGTCCAATTATGGAACTAAAGCTAGGGCAGCGGCATTTTCATCTGGATACCGTGAAAAATAGCCGCATTAGGGACAAAGAAGTGGCTATCAAACTTTTCAAAAAAGCCCCCCAGCTCAAATATATTCTTTAAGTGAGGATATGCCTGGGCAGGGTCTGCGTGTACTTCAAGGCGATCTAATGACATAAGAAAAATGTTATGGAAAACAGAATGAAATTTATTGCTTTCTCATTTACCTTGAGAAAAGTAAAAGCCAAAAAATCCAACAGAAGAATTTTCTACAATGATCTTGTAATACACGCCTGGTTCTCTCTTACATTAAAGGCAGGAATCTTCTTCCATTTTTCAGGAGGGATGTAATTGAAATACAAAGACACAATTACACATGGTCTACTGCGCTCGTATTCTGCTTGATGTTTGTAAGTCATCGACATGCCGACGGCAAATATAACAAATTGATCTCGCTGGCGGGGTGCTCTCTAAAGAAATAAAATATTTTACTGGTCCATAAAAAAATATTCAATCTTTACTTAATTCGGCAATAGTTTCATTGTTCTCTTTCAACATTCGGTTAATGCAGTCTTTTTAAGAGGATTTTCTAAAACATTGGATTCCTGTATTTAAAATGTTAAGATATGGTTGACCATTCATGAAACAGGTTGTCCGTGTACCTGTAGCGTCTTGATGGCATCATTGAAATCTAAACCAAGGTTCAAGCATTGCTGAGCATACTGTTTCGCAACATCAGGATCTTTTGGCGAAATTACGTGTGCCAACCTGTACAGTAGCTGTTTTTTGTTGCCATCAACGCAATCGGCAGAGTTGTGAAATGATCCTAGCATTCTCACACGAGCTGACATCTCTCGCATTACTTGCACCGCCACTTCTTGAGCACTTGAGCTTGCGATATTGACAGGAGGTTGATATTGGTTTTCAGAGACTAAGATTCCACCATCGTTTACGTTCACGAGGTATACGTCATCAAGTATCCCATGCCTTTTATATTAGAAAATTTTAGAGAAATACAAATATACTTTTGTCATATTTAATACCTTGGAAACGGTATCCACCTGAGAAGTACTTCCCTTTGCATCAGTTAGTTCTAGGTTCACCGTACAAGATCATTTCGAAATCAATTCCGAAATTACTGGCAATCTCTTTAAATATAATAGAGACGATTATGGGCGGACCCCGTTTTCTTAGCAAGACCTACTAAAATAAAAAAAAATATATTTCATCTACAAACAAAAATACTTCGTCGATTGCATAAAACTTGTCCATTTGCATTTCGACGCTCAAATGTTCGACTTTGTATCCGAGTTCCTCAAACATGACATAAGAAATCAAATTTATCAAGTCTCTAGTTCTTTCGAACTCTTCTTGTGAATCACAGATTTCAGTTCTGATTCTTGACATAAAGATGTCGCGTACTTGATAATTTATGGTTTCAATGGTGCTTTCCACGCTTCTCACACAAGGTTGCTGGGTGTGCTCCATTTTAAACCATAAGGCGAACTGCACCGCAATTTTAAGAAGATAATTTTGTGTTCTGATTTTTGGTCCAAGATAGTTTCTTACTTTAATCTTTGCTGATTGAGCTCTCATCTTGTAGAGCAGCAGACTTGCATAATATCTGGTTGTCAGACTTTCACTACTAAGAACTAATGAAAATTCAGAAATTGATTTCATCTTAAAGATATGTCATGATTCTTACTCGTTCTCTGAACTTTTCTTCAGTGTGTGGGAAATGGCTTGCTGGAACGGAAACTCTCGAACAAGCAGATCACTGACTACAGAGCAAGGAATTTGGCTGCGTGGGTAACACAGAAATGGCATGTTTCTGATCAAGCACTTTCCAAGCTGAACTCCTTGCATCCCCAATATTCTTCAATACCAGAGTTTTTGATCCTGTCCCTTAATTTGCAAATTACAACAGGGCCACCTGTAGACATCAAAATGCTACTTATTATATACAAAGTGATTTCGATTAGAAAAGGAATTGATTACGCGTCAAACAGCTTCATTTTCCATAACTGGTTTGATCCTCTTAGCAAAAAGTATTAACGCTTACAGGTGAGCATCAGGGTAAACACATCTGAGATTGTTATTTCACTTACACAGCAGATTTTTAGTACCAGATCATTCGGTAACAGATGAAGATTCAGGTTCCGAACAAGCACAAATAGTACACATGCAAGAGAGGAAAAAGGAATTTAAAAAGAAGAACAAAACAACTATGCTTAGTCACCATAAGCTATGGACAACTCTAAACTCTGTAAAATCACTTCAACGCTAAACAATGAGGAAATAATAACAACGCAACAAATCAAATCAATCGCCAATGGCGGGGTATGTGAATAGCAAAGTATGAGAAAGCTATGAGGGTCGACCGGTTGGCACCATTACTATTTGTTTGAACAATTTTGTATCAATTAATCAAGTAAATTTTGCTAAATATCGAGCAAATTCCTTATTGACTTTGCTTTTGCACAGTTGTCATCGTTCCTCTTCCAAGTTTTTGTTTCAAAGTGATTCCTAATGACAAAGTATTCCATAACGAGATCACGAATCAATTCTAGTTTATGTTGCTCATTGCAACAAAACTCAATATTGATTTTCCCTTTGCACAACTTGGACATCACTCTTTGAAACCAATTTCCGATACTTAAATTATTTTGATTGACTTCTTTTTTCGTTCTTCTTTAAATTGTTTCAACTGCGTGAAAAAAATTAAACATTGGTGGTTTGCAGTACTTAAATCCACCTTTTGTTTTTATATCGATCAGGCAGTGGTGGTAAAAGTCTGCTGGCAGGAGCTCTTCCGTGGTTTGCAATGTTGAAAGACATTCTTGGCATTTCAGCAACCTCCTTCGCGTGTACAGTAAGTATCCACATATTTCATATACTGTGTCCTTTGTCACTCTTTCTTCTAGCAGGATTTTGTCGATGTCCACTTCTTGTGTTGGTGATGGCATGTTTTCCAGCTCTTCCATTGTTGGGTAAGTAATGACCGAAATGTCAATACAAACTTGAGCATCTTCTGATGTTGTAGGTAGTTCTTCTGGTTTTCTTTTTAGGCATAGAGCCTCAAGTATATCATCCTTCATCGCCTCCCTCAAATCGCTTGCTTGTTTTGTCGTTGCCTTACACTTTTTCACGAAGGCAGTCTTTGTAGGTCGTTAATAGGCATAGTCTCTCACCCTTATCTATATTCTCCGACCTCACCGCATCTTTAAATTGGAAAACAATGCTGAGTAGTCTGAAAAGTTAGAGAAATGTTGAAATCGATGGATGGTTATTTTCCCCACAGGCACTTCTGACAAGTCCGAAAAATCTCTGCAGAAAAGGTATAACTAAAGATAAACTATATTTTGTTATTTATTACCGGCAAATTTACCTCGATGCAGTCTTGGTTAAATTTGCCTGTTAGCACAAAATTAAAATCATTGTCTAGTAGATCCTTCGTTAAATTTAAAATGCTTGTGATTGTGAGTCGTAGGGCGTCCAGGGATGTTTGCGATATAAACGACGTTCGATTTTCTGTTTTCAGGAACACTTCGTTCGAATCCATTTTTTCCAGTAAATGAAATAGATGCTGCACAAGTGTATGATGAAGTAAAATTTAAATGTTTAACTGTATCTATATTGACATACAGCAGTTTTATCATCGAAATTTCCATTATTAATGCTCTCTTGAGGACATCTTTCATTTAGGACATCAAAAGCATCATTTAGAAGTTTTACCATATCCGTGATTGGTTCAGTTCCGGCAAACTGAGTAAGGTTGCATTCTTCCCTTAAATACTTGAATCCCGACCACACGCTATGAGAAAATAGCTAACAGAAAAAATATATTAATGTAAGTTAAAAATCATTACTTGAGTAGCTAATTTTACATTCATATTTTGCCAATTGTCAGGGTAAATGTGAGAGAGTGTAAGTTTAGGGCAAACTCTTCTTCTGTTTAAATAAACAGCTTAAAAAGATTGCAATCGATGTTATCTCCACCGAACTGTATAGAATATTGGTAATTTCCTTTTAATAATCTAACAAATTGAATTACTTGAAACTTACTTGAAAATGCTTGACTTTCATCATATTATTTCTTATGCACTTGAAAATATTGGGAATATCGAACATGAAATGCATTTTTTCGTTTGGTTCAGTAGGATGATCAATCCATGAAGTTGCATTGTTCATCTTGCTGCTTTCAAGTTCCGAAGAGACTGTGAACACCCTATTATTTGTTTGGTGACCATCAAACGTTACGTAGAGACGATAGCGCCGACAGTTTGAAGAGCTGCAATGGCTCTAATCACAAGATTCTGAAGCATCGAAGAACTAGCAGCCCCACTCGTTGCATAGACGCCAATTGGCTGGACCCATTAGGCCCTGTATGGACGAAACATAAGCACAAGTGCATGGTCAGCAAGCTTTCCCCTCTTTTCGGGTTCCACGTCCTCTCCGTAATCAGGGAATCCATCAAATTTCATCTTTTGTCTGTTGAAATTCACTGCCTTTTTAACTGTCATTTCATCCCAGACAAGAGATCTCCTCCTAAAACATCTTGATTTTCCATGCAGGTTTTTTTCCGATCGACTCTATCGAAAATTTGTTCAGTCCAAATGTTCCAGGAATTCCCCGGATTAGTCTTGGAAGAGTATCTGGGTGTGGTAATGGTAACAAACCCTGCCGTAAATGGTCATAAGCTTTGGGGCTTTTCAGTCGTAAAATGACGCATTTAAATAACCAATTTGCTTGTTCACGTATGCCTTTCATTGATGAGCTTTCAGCCTTCGTTATAATAGCCTGAATAACTAGCTGCTCCTATAATTAATCAATTAAAGAAATGTATCAGGAAGCATAAGTGAATCAACTACATATGTAGGTGTTTTGTAACAATATAGTTTTTTAAATTAATTCCCTTTTGTATTTCTCATAAGTTTTGTCATATAATGGAGACGCGTCATCAAGGATATAGTTTCAATTTAAGAGTAGTCATAATGTCACAGTCATCATAAGAAAAGTCCTCTCTTCATACTCATCACAAAACATAAATGTCATTTTGTCAAAATTGAAACACTTATAACGAGAAACCAGTTTGAAGTTTGGAAACAGTTTGCGATTTAAAAAGGAAGCATAGTTACCGTTTTTCGTCCAATTTTGATAAGTATTCCTCAAAAGCCTTTTTCGATTTTACCTTTGCTGATTTTTGAAGGGAAGTAATCTCAGATTTCAGTCCCTAAATAACAAAAAGCAAATATTAAAATAAATATTTTTATATTCAACTTTAAATAACCTGTTTCACTTATTCCATTTACACTGACCTGTAATTTTTTTAGTTTGCGTGCAATTATTTTTTTTGAATTTCTGATAACCCTTCTGCATTGTGCCATTTTCCCAATGCTTTGATTTTTTTCTTTCCACAGCAATTTTGACACATAAGCCTTTAACTTCACACAGTAGCAGAATCTTTCCACTGATTTTGAATTATCTTGTATTGTATAATTGAGGAGGTTTTCGCACTTGTAAGACTTCCAAATGTTTCTGCTTTTCTCTTCATTATAGCATGTATCTGACGCGAAAATTTTGCGAGGAATTTTATAAATTATCCGCAATTCAAACAACTTTGCACATCTTGGCGTTTTCAAGTGTTTAAATTACTTGTTCCAATTCTGTAACTGTTAGGACACTGTTGGGTAAATCTTTTGGCGTACAACTTTCTCCATTGATGCAGTAGGTAAGAGCGTTTTTATTAAGTGTTATTCCTTTTACTACATTAATTTTCCATTTCAACATTATCTGTTTTTAAAAAAAGAAAATAACTGTTCTCTCATATCCTGGTACATCAGCATCTGTGGGAGATTAATCTTTTTCAATTCCATTCCCCAGTCAGTAGTGCTTTCTTGATTTGTGGTTTTGGTTATTTCAGTATTTTCTTGAACTTCATCCTCATTTAATTTAACGAATCACTAACAGATATTGGTACTGAAATTTTATCCAGTCTTGGCTGTTTAACTTTCTGTGTACATCACATCGTTCTGTTGGAGATTTCCTTTTTCTTACTTTCTTGGACAGATAAACAGGGCAGTCTAACAACATATCATTGATGAAATAACAGTAAGCTATATAAAAGTAATTGTCTTTCTTACTTGGGAAAATGCAGGGGACAGCATCAGGTTTTAGTCGAAATCTTTTGTATGGTGTAAAGATTGGCTTGCCATGAACATAGTGTGTATATCCTTTCAGAACATCAGTATCTTCAAAATGTTTAATACACACCTTAGAATGCTTTGTGAAAACGTAATCTTCACGAGGAACTGCTTTAGACCACTTAGCAAGCAACTCTTTATTTGAAGTAGAAAAAAGGATAAGACATTCCTTGGCTGCATCTGCATTTTCTTTGTAGGTACTGCTATATCCAGTTTTGCAATTAGGGACACAACATTTTGCAGGCATGGTGCATAAAACGGCACAATCTAAATTACATTGGCTTGAAACGGTAGCTAATTATAGTTTTGTTAGCTAAACAATAACGTACAGCATTACAAACTTTGACAAGCCATACATGAGTAAACAGAGCAGAAAACAAACACCATGGCAATCACTTACAAAGAACAAATTCCACTTTTAATATACAATGTGGAACAGTCTTACAGAAGTGGAAAGTCCAAGAGAAGATTCTTTGACCATTTTTATTTTTTTTTTTTAATTATATAGACATTTTTTATTTAAAATAAAATAAATGAACTTTGTAAAAAAATTTATTCTACACACCAAAAAAAATGTTACAAGTTGAAAAAAAATTAACACAGAAATGCAGGGCTTCAAAATAGGTAGTCCCATAAGGCCCCATGTTAAAATGGGCCCTCTAGTTACGCACCCGGCCAGAGTTGCCGATTTTGAAGATTCCAGTTTTCGGTCCATTTGCACCTCTCATCTACGCGTACCATGCAATCCTATACCATGGTCAATGTTCTCCGCTAGAGTCTATTTGGGATATTGACGATCCAGGTCGAGCGATTGATCCTGACGAACCAGACGGTCAATAGAGCCGCATGACTCTGGTGTGCCTACGGAAACTGACGATCCAGGATGGACAATGGAATCTGGCGATCCAAGACGTTCCATGAAAAATGACGATCTAGAACGGTCAGTGGAAGCTGACGACTGTGGTCGGGCAATGGAAGGTGACAATCCAGGATGGGCAAATGACGTTAAGGATCCAAGATTACCGTATTGCAACTCATCATGGTCCACAGACATAACATGTCAGTTGGTGAATTCACAGGCGGAGAAAAAAAGATAACCAAAAGAAACTGACGATCCAGTGTATCAATGTCTAAGCGACGCACTATTTTCGGTCGACAGATTCCTTGATTCACAAAAATTCCTATAAGAAGTTAACGATCCTGGTTCGCAATACGCAACAGTCAACCCATGTTCAGCCGACTTATTCTCAGATGGACTAATCTGGCTAAAACAATTCGATGATCCCGGGTGAGCATACTGAACAGACGGACCATATTCATACAAGGTATTGACAGATGAACCGATATGGCCATGAGAAGTTAGAGATCCTGTGTTGCCATAACCAAACGGTCGGCCCAGATTCAGTTGATGAATTGTTTGCAATATTGTTGTTCGAGACAAACGATCCATTAGGAAGAATATTTTGTGATCAAAAGCTTTTCAAAATAATTGTAATTATTAAAATGTGTTTGAATAATAGTGATAGCATAACTTTCAAACTTACTTGGCGACTGGCGTACTAAAAGATTTTGTGGTACTAGGGGAGTGGACAGAGTTGTTGCCTCCTCATCTGTACTTGAATTTCCTGGTGAATACGTAACTCTGGGCCTCTTGTGCGTTTTCCTCTTCCAAGATTGACCACTTCAATGATGGAATGTTAATATCCGACACAATCTCTGCTACTGCAAGCTTCCTTATTCTTGCTTCCTTATATAAACCTGTAATGCAAAAGAGCACATTTAAAATGTTGTGAAATATCAATAAATCTGCAGCGCAATGCACAAACCAAATGTCCCTCTGCAAATTGCAGGGTAGTTTAACCAATCATCTTCTTGTTTTTCTCTGGATGTAATTGCACGAGTGCCTTTTCTACTTAGTGGTGGATAGCGACAAGAGTTGGAAGAAAACCAGAAATCTGGCACGATGACTACTCCAACTCCTGTGCTGGTTTCCAAATCAACAACCAAGAATGTCCCATCCTATGAATAAATAAAAAATATATTTTTGATGAAACAAACATTTGAAATACACAATATAAAACATAGAATTTCTGCCTCATTTATATCTTTGCACGTGTTTCACATGTAACCCAATTGCCCCGTGGTAAACTTATCTTTCGTGATGTTCCACCTGTTCAGTATGTTCACCTTGGATTGGCTAATGGGATAATTCTGCCACTTTGCTTAAAACTGATGTTGCTCATCTCCCGGATGTTATCAAAATTGTCATCAGCGTGGATGGCCTTCCAGTAGAAAAAATCCGTGGAAGTCAGTTTTGGCCTATTTTGGCCAAAACATGTGGTGAAGATGGCGGATTTCTATTCGGAATTGGGATTTATCGCGGGTACAGGAAACCTGACAATGTGAATATTTATCTTATTAATCTAATTCGTGAAGCTGAAGACATGATTTCCGATGGGATTTGCGTAGAAGGAAAGAAAATTATAATCTCTATTGTGGGTTTGGTATGTGATGCACCGGCACGTTGCTTTAAATCAACATTCGTCATAATTATGACGAGTGTTGTACTTCACAATTCTTACGAAAGTTGTCACAAGTGTGTAACGTTAGGAAGTTGGGTCAGGAGTGCGCCAGGTAAAAGGGGGAGAGTTACATAACCCCGTAACTTCCGCACCATTGCGTACTGATGATTCATTTAAAAAAAGGGTGTACAAAAACCATCATGACAGTAACAAAGAAAGGTCTTCTTTAAAACAAATTTTGCCTGATAATGTCAAAAATGTACCATTAAACTATATGCACCTGACTTGCCTGGGTACAATGAAAAAAATAATGTCAGCATGGGTAAAGGGAGGATCTGAACGGACTGAACTTTCTAAAGAAGTGGTAGATCATTTGTTAGCAAACTTAATTGCTATTGCTTGTGATTTCCCAAAAAAACAAGAACGCTTAACGACCTACCCCATGAAAGCAACCGAATATAGACTCCGTATGAATTATGTTGCCCTTGTCATTTTTAAAGTCTTAGACCCATAGCTGTACAACAAATTATGCTTTTCCTTGTCGCGATGAAAATTTTGGTGAATGATTAAAACTGTATTAAGTATGCTCTATATGCAGAAACAAACATTTGTAAAAGATGCAGTGAAACTTTACAGGCCGAAATTCATTGCTTACAATATTCATAGTTTTGTACTGACTCGCCCCATCTCCCATATGTGCTTTCCAAATCTAAGCAACCGCGAGGTTGCTTGACTCTTCTTCACGCTTCCACTAGGAAAGCTGGTGAATGTTCCCCAACACCTCGTTGGCGTTGGCCGTAACGAACCAGTGGACCGAACATCCCTCCTTCGTTATTCTTTTTTGGACTATAACTTTTGTTTGTATTGCAATATGTTTCCCTGAGTTTCTCTTTGTCTTTCCCGAGTATAAAAGCCCGACGCCTGTATATTCCCGGCAGAGTCGTCTCCGGCAGCTTTATCCCTCAACATCTCTCGGCAAATACAACACTTCTACAAGTCTTATAATTTGTTATTGTGTATCATCACAGGTTCTATAATTTCATTACAGAATACAATGACAACGTGTGAAGCCTCCAACGATTGCGATATCACGATATCAAATAACGACAAGCGACGAAAAGTTCCCAAAGAAGCCTTTGTGTCAAGGTTGCCGCTACTAGAATGCATCCAAGTGGGCAGGCTAGAAAAACTTGTCATGGAGCGGAATTCGGAAGAAGAAGTATTTTTGGAGAAGGGAAACAAGGAAGAAATTTGTTCAAGAGTGTGACAAATGCCCATCATCATTACTCTAAGAGATGTAGGCTTAATTAAAATCAACGATCAATTCATGAGGTTGCAAAATTCTAGTGCACAGTCGCCGGATGCAACACAATCTTTAATGCGAAACGTAATCGCGATCATCATTCCAAAAATCCTGATCCAAAATTGCATGATCCAAGGAGAATCAGAAAACCAATGATATGCAATAAAATTTGGTGATGGAAAAAAAAACCATGGACAGTCGGGTTCCTCCGGGAAGTTGGGGAGGCATTTGAACTGGTGATGAATTATCGCAACAAACTTCCTTATCAGTTCGCTCATAAACTGACTTTGGACGTTCTACAACTAATTTCACAAAGAAATTTTTTTTATATCCAATGAATTCCTTAATCAGTATGCCATTACTGCGTAGTGTAAATGAGAAAAATGACCGTAAAAAGTATAAACCGAATTATAAACAAGCTGATTCAAAGAGATTTGAGAAATTTTTGAACAGCATTGATGAAAGAAAATTGAAGCAGAATGCGATATAAGTTGAAAATGTAGCACCCGATTACATGTTTGTAGTTGAAATTATTAATAACATTCACCTTTTATTTGTAGGATTGATAACATGTGCAAAAATTGAAAATTCTCTTGTTGAGCCCACAACATCAACACGCAGTAAAAGTACTGTGTGATCAGAATGTGATCCGTCGCTACTACAAAACGTTGCCTTATTTAAGCAAATTAAAAAATTGCAACATAAATGGAGAAACTTTTAATGAAGATTGGCTGTGAATGTGGATCCATCATGCATTGATTGATCCAGCGTTCTCTGTAAATAGAGAGAAATATCCGTTACGAAAAGTAGTTGGAAATCTAAAGTGGTATTTAATTTCGAAATGATTTTTTTGTTAAATTAATCTAAATGACTTTTTTTAGGCAATTAAGCCCAATCCATGGTATTATGGAAATATTCGTGGAAATATTTTAAAAAAGTCCGAAGTTCCTGTCACAAATAAAAAAACTGCCAGTAGTTAATGGTCCATATTGTTCCATTGCGAAATGTACGTTTCGAGAATTCATTTTTGTGATAGTATCGGCACTATAGACGTCCTAATTGTATAGGTACTACCTTGAAAACAGTCATTCCACCATCTGCAGAATTTCTTCCTTGAGGCAAGAGACACTTAGGAAACCATCAACCCTAGTTTTCCTGTGTACAAGATTATCTGGTGGCAAGGAACCAGTATCATAGGATGATATTTTTTTAACCTGAGAACCTCGATTGAACAATGTCAAGAGTAAGTTCAACTTATTTAATAAAGTCGTGTAACATTTAATAACTGTTGTTACATTACAAAATCCTGACCCATTTAATGGCTTCAACTTTCCTGGTAGTCCACAGAATATTTAATTTATGGTGATTTTCATGAATAAAGGTGTCACTGTAAACTCCTCCGTAGAAACAATGTTTGATATAACTTCAGATACAACCGTCTACGGATTGTACTTGTTGGCGGAATTCATTATTTATATATTATTACTATCCTGGTGATAACATCGTAATTGGAATGAGTCAATCAAGTAGCTTTACTACGTCACCAAAGTACCTAGTAAGATTTCATTACATTTTCAATCGTTATCACATGTCCAAATATCTTGAACATGAAGTACTCTTTTTGTATAAAACTGTAATGTTGTTACTACACATTTTTTCGTTTTTCTCACACTCACTCTCATATTTCACAGTAGCAATTCATCGAAGGACTCTTTTCGCGTGGAATCCCCAAAGACTCTTTGTCCCTGCTAGCAAAGCCCGTCCAGTTTTCATCCATCGGACGTAGATACGTCCAAACCCCGTCCATGCAGTTTAGAACCTATAATTCTATCTTTTGGATGTGTCCCGCTTGTCTAAGTTGGTTACAAAAAAGATAGCCAAAAGATGGCCCTTTTTTATCCATTACGGATGTGTCCCGCTTGTCTAAGCTAGGTACAGAAAAGACAGCCAAAAGATGGCCCTTTTTTATCCATTACGGATGTGTTTCTCTCGTCGAAGTTGGGTACAAAAAAAACAGCCAAAAGATAACCTATATTCATTCATTAAGGATGTCTAAGTTAGGTACAGAAAAGACAGCCATAAAGATGGCATTTATTATTCGGATATTTTCACCTATAATCTAAGTTTGGTCCAGAATGGATAGCCTTAAAATGGCCTTAATTAATCCGTTATGGATGTGTTCTTGTCGCCTAAGTCAGGTCCAAGCATAGATAGCCATAACATGACCTTTATTAATCTTTGATGGATGTGTTCCCATTTTCGTTATATAAATATCCTTTTGCATCAAAATCTCATGATTTTAACATCGACTAAAAAATATAATATATAGAAATTTGAATAAAAGAAATTGTTTAACCATTAACAAAGACGCGCCTTTTCATTATTTACCTCTAACAGCTTTAACACGCCAATAGAAGTTTTAATCGTTAGTCGATATTTTGTGTTGCATATGAACTGTCAGTTTTCGTCTCATATATCGCCAATGTAAATAGGGAATTTTACTATTTTTTCATTGTGTAATTTTGTGATTGTAATGATGAATATACTTACAAGTTTTTTCCCTATCTAGATTCACATTGTTATTTATAATTACTCAAAATAACGTTATAGAAAAAAGATAGTCAACGAAAGGCAAGTGTACTACCGTATTCAAAATATTCGAGATTCGTTAATGGACAACAACGACGGTCTCATCAATTTACAAGAAAGTATTGCTATTATAAATGGCACAGTACCAATTGCTGAATTAAATAATGATATGCCTTCGCCAGTCGTTGAATCTTCAATTAACAGTAAGCTTAGATACAGATAATATTCATAATAAACTGACGAAAGTACAAATTAAAAAAAAATTACAGCAGATCTGTTCGAAAATTATAGCAATGTTGACAGCAGTTCATGCCTCAAATATCCTGATAATAATACGGCTAATGGCGATAACAACTTCAATGTAATCGACACATCAAGCGAGGAGTCTCAGCAGAAATCACATGATGAGAATGAAGAACAAGAACCGTTATCTGAATGCAGCATGAATGTATTTATGAGTGTGATTGCTGATTTGCACGTTATGCCTTAAATTTAATGATGTTGTTACAAAACACACATGAGTTCATTGAAAGCATTGAAGTAGAATCATTGGACAATCAGCAAGAAGAAAACTTGAAATCTAGCATACCAGAGTGGATTATTGAAAACAGAGTTCCTGTTTCTCACGCCAGTTCTCTGCTGAAAATATTACACCATGAAGCCGGACTTAAATTTCTACCGCTAGATGCCAGGACACTACTTGGCCCTCTTCGCACCAAAGTTCAAACTACTGATATTAGACCTGGCCGTTACTACAACTTCGGTATTGCAATTTCCATCATTGCAAAATCCCTCCTGCTAAGCAATTTTCACGAAATATTTGAATTGATCTGGAATATCGACGGAATTCCCTTGACCAAAAGTAGTTCGTCAACTTCTTGGCCTATTATAGGGAGAATATCAAATTTAAAAAATGCTGACATAATAATTGCATGGGTTGTACTCCGGATGTCAAAAACCATCTGATATAAATGATTACTTTAAATTGTTCGTAGATGAACTTATTGAGCTCAGCACTAAAGAGTTTTATTTTAATGGAAAGCTTTTTTTGTAGGAACTAAAGGATTTGTTTGTGATGCTTCAGCTAGGAGTTTTCTTACCAGCGTGGTACCCCACAACAGTTACTATGCCTGCCACAAATGTGTCGTTAGGGGGGAATACTTAAAAAATCAAAATAAAAGGGGTGGTAGAATTGTGTATCCTGATTGATTTTCTCCGATTAGAGAGGACTTTAATTTTCGAAATAGTAGTGCAGTTGAATATAAAAAATATTTTGATAACAACAAAAAAATATATCGATAATTGAAAAAATCTTAGACTTTGCAGACTTGATATGATTGTAAACATACCCCTGGATTACATGCATTTAACTTGCCTTGGGGTCACCAAAAAAATTATTAAAGACTGGATAAAGGGATCACATAAATTTTCAGCTGAATTCACAACCGCTATTTCTATATACCTATCTTACATTAAACAATTCATCCCGGATGATTTTGCAAGAACAACTAGAACCATTAATGACTTTGCGTATTATTAGGCTACTGAATTCAGACTTCACATGTTGTTCATAATTCCCTTAGCATTCAAAGATTTTCTTTCCCCTCAAATTTATCAGAGCGTTTCTTGTATTTTCACGTTGCTATGAAGCTTCTGGTAAATCCAATATTGTGTAAACAATATGCTACATAATACGCCAATCAGCTCTTAATTAAATTTGTAAGAGACTCCATAACATTGTTTGGTAAAAAATTTTTTGTTTATAATGTGCACAACTTAGTTCATCTACCGGTGGATGTTTTAAAATTTGGTTGTTTAGATAATTTCTCAGCTTTTCCCTTTGAAAATTTCTTGTTTTTTTTTGTGTTGCAATTTTTTTGTGTTGTTTTGTTTAGCAAACGGCACATCGGCTATAGGTGTTGCTTTGCCCAACTTGCCAATGTCCAATCGCTATCGCCAACGTAAAACCCGAGTCGATTGCGTCTAGCCCATCAAAACGGAACAGCTCACAGAGAGAAGAGCTCGAATGAGAACGTAAAATAAACCCCCCACTAGTCAAAAAATGAAGTTGTTGGTCATAAATTCTGGGAAAGAAACGAAAATACTAATTTCGGACGTCACTCAAACCAGCGACGATTGGCCCATAACTGGTAAGTCCCTTTTGTTCCTACTCACGTTCTCTCACAATTACTGGCCAATGTTTCCAATCGAAAAATGGTCAGGCAACTCACCCACTATGGATCAGAAGGTCACCATCAGACGAGATGTCGAGTGGAATCAAAGTAAACATTATGAGGCTTAAATAAATAGATAGATAGATGGAAATTGTTAGGAAATTTGTTAGTGCTAGGAAGATATACGACGGTCATCAACCGTGATGAAGAGACTGCCGCTCGTGCCATCAACAACCAGACAGCTTTTTGGGGCTTTTGCCTTTGCCATTTTGATGAGGAAGCTTCATTTGCATCCAAAGAATCGCCTAACCAACCGAAAATTTAAGAAAGGGGCTACCACTTTTTTCTTTTCTTTCCTTGTGGCCAAAGATGAAAAACGTTATTACAACCACCAATTAAAAACGGTCATTTCCACGCTACTGGAACTGATCGGCGTGTGTTGCCTGTCTCACATTTTTTTCTTGTGGAAGAGCAGAACATTTGACTGTGGAAAATAAAGGGGGAAAATACCGACGACTGGCTTGTGTCACGATATTGAAAATGCCTATAGAATTTGCTTCCATTCACAAAGCCAAATGAGATCCGTTCGATCCCGTTGCTTCTTGTCTGTTTTCAGAAAAAAGGGAATTCAATGGTTCGATTTTGTAACGAGAGAAAACAGATTGATAATTTTTCACTATATCTGTGATAAATAGTGGGGGAATGGGGGCTTCAATTAAGAAGAGTAGAGTTGTCCAAATTTTTTTAGACCTTCGTTTTTGTATCTTTTCATAAGTAATACCTCCTAGTATGCCTAGTATGCCTCCTAGTCTTAATGCATTCCATGTAGACATTTTCCATCAGACTTTTTTAATGTGGCTTTCTTCTCGTCAGTGTAGCGACTCTGTAGTTGATTTTGATGCTGGCTGGGTATTACCAAAAGAAGACTTTGCTTGTTGTGTGTACCTATCTTTGCCTATGAATGAATGTGTTCAAAATTAGATTTCTTCATATTAGTGACCAATTTTTGTTTTTGTTTTATATAGGTGAACAGCTTATTGCAGCAGATTGAATTGAAGTCTGGCTTCTCATTTCCCTTTTTTACCTTTCTTTAAACCTTATGTCCTCGTGTACATTCGTGAGAAGGCGAGTGTATTCACGAGGACGTCCTTCCTTCCTTTTTCTTGCTGAACCCATCGTCTTCGTGATCTGGAGAGAAGCATCTGGAATCCCGGGATTTCAGGTAGAAGGCAATTGACATTTATTTTTAGTTGAATTCGTCAAACCAGAGTAATTTTTGCGTAAAAGAGACGGCAACTCGATCTTATTTGATATTGTGCAATAACGTACCGGTACATCTATTACGATTGACGTCGATGGTTTTCGGCTACGTTTTCAGTTTGGATTGAAATAGCGTAGAAAAGTAAGTACACTCCGTGGATGCCGTGTGGAACACGTGCGTCTTCTTCTTTCACCCCCCACCGATGGATGCAACTTGCAACAATTTTCCAATTTTCGTGCGTGTTTCCGGACTGCGCACTGTCACATCTTTTTTTCAAAGCAAAGATTTGAATTTTTTCCTTATCCTTATTCTTGTCATTGCGACTTGGGAGGCGGAGTTTTTACAAAACGAACTGATCGGCTAACATTGTTTGGTAAAAAATTTGTTGTTTATAATGTGCACAACTAAGTTCACCTACCGGTAGATGTTTTAAAATTTGGTTGTGTAGATAATTTATCAGCTTTTGCCTTTGAAAATTTCTTACAGAAACTAAAACATCTACTAAAACATCTACTAAAACATTGCGGGAAAACACTTGAGCAGGTTGTTCGACGCTATCACGAATTTAAAAAAATCTTGCCCTTTTCCATTAAGAAAACAAAAAAGAATCACCCAATACTTGCTAACGTTCACGTAAAGGGTCTACTTTCGTCCACCTTTCTTTCCCAGAAAGGAATAATTATACAGTATGGGAAACTAAGTCTTGAAAATTGGTTCGTATCGTGCGACACTAAAAACTCTTGTGTTATGCTCAACGATAAATCTGTAACATTAATCTATAACATCATCAAAAACGAAAAGAGGAGATTTTTTAAATAGGGAAAAAGTATTTGAGAACCGCAAATATATTTGCAATACCACTACAGTCCTCTGCATTAGATGAACTAGTTGTAAATGATCCGAATCAATTTTTCTGCATGGCCTTTGGCGGATGTGTTGTTTAAAATGTTACATATTCCAACTGGCCTGGCAACAACTACTGAGTTTTTTGTGGCTCCTATTATTTATTCTTCTCTTAATTCATAATAAACTCCATTCGATCTGTTGATTTTCGCCCATGTAGTAGGCATTTTCAAGAACGTCGTTTTAACCAGCAGATGATTCCAACATGGAATGAGAAACGTATAAAAACTTTCAGCCATAATTTTAAATGATTTATGAGGTTATTAACTGAATTTATTTGGCATGTGGCATGTGACATGCGGCATGTGGCAATAGAAATACATGTATTTCTATTGCCACATTTTTAAATCCATATAAAGTCGATCTTCGAAACAGAGGAAACTGTTGTCAAAGCAAGTGATTCGGTGAAACTGATATCGAAAAATTCGCCGATGTATGGATATCGACCTGCGGCAGTGGCATACCTACATACCATTCTTAGGGGTTACTTAACGATGTTTGAAAATCTAATTTTTCTGTGTTGGTGTGCCGAAACGACACACCATAGATATAAAATTTAGTTGAAGTGACCCAATTAAAACAAAATGCTAATTGAATTATAAATTACTTAAAATTCTATTTAGAGAGCTCGATATGCAGTATTATCTAACGAAATGCCAAGCCGGTGATGGCTGCAGCTGGTGGTTTCACGGAAGATGTGTGGGACTGCAACTTTCACACACAAGAACACGAGAGAAAACTTGAAGAGAACGGTTTGCAGTTAACCTGCAATTTTTGTTGGGATGACCCCCATTTAATGGCTTCAACTTTCCTGGTAGTCCACAGAAAGTTAAATTTATGGGGAATTTCATGAGTGCAGCCGTTGCAAACTCCTCCATAGAAACATATTGTTTGAGGAAATTCCAGATACAACCGTTTACGGATTGTTCTTGTTGGCGGAACTCATCGTTTATCATTGCCAACCTGGTGACACAATATTTTAATTGGAATAAGTCAACCAAGTAGTTTTACTACATCGCCAAAGTACCTGGTAAGATTTCATACTACATTTCCGAATAAAAGTCGTAATAAAAAGTTTTTAGATATTTTTAGACGTATTACCACTCTTGTTGTTTTTAGCAAACTTTCATGGGACTTTGAAACCCAGACAAACGGTGTGGTTCTGGAAAATGTTTTGCAAGGTATGCATGCTGACCTCGTTGTCGAGGAATACCGGACGGCAATGGTTGATGAGAATCTTCGTCAAAAATACAGAAGCATGTGCATCGAAAGGGAAGGTATGTGTAGTTGTCTAATCAATTAGAATGATACCTCTGTGAAAATGAACATTTTGACATAATTCTTCTCGGTGGAATATAGGAGTGTACCCCCTGCAGATTCTATGAGTAATTGGTTCCTCGAGAGTAAGGTAATTGACAACAGTGGCATTGATCCACTTCTTCCTGGTGAAAGCAAAATGGATGGATCATCTGTGATATGTAGAGATTTAGTGAAACAAGTGTTGCTAAAACTGGAACGAGCCAAGCTCAAGAACCCAGAACATCAAATCCTCCATTATGGGAAGTCACCGAAAATGATAGAAGTTTCTGATGAATGAAGTAGTTTTTTCACCGAAAATGATAGAAGAAAGGTATTTTTCCCTTTTTTGTTCGATGGTATTGACAATCTCAACTCATTTTCAAATCTTATTATAGAAACGCAATCACAGAAATTATACAAAGTGTGAAGTGGATTATTGAAGACACTAACATTTGGTTTAAAAGGAATACAGCTGCCACAGATAGTGAATTTCTGATGCGTTTAACCTATCTTGGAAAACTCCATTCTTAAAAGAAGCTGTTGAATATTCTGTCTCAGACATCTGTATTAAAGAGATGAGTAAACTCTCTGTCGAGTATGCAAAAGTTGTTCATGAGCTGCAAACCAATCGCCCCATCGCAAGGAGCAGGGTTTGGAAGGTATGTACCAAAATCTTATGTCTGTTTATTAATTCATGAAAATTCCAAGTTAAGTGATAATTCCTTTTTTATTTGTCAGAAGATATAGAGCTGATCCTAAATACTCCCAGGGCAACTCTACCAAAGGTGGACTTGAGTATATTGAAAAAAACTCAGACGGTATTGCGCTACAACGGAGGTGACGTACGTCTAAACAGCCTGCATTTACAATAACTGGTATGGTTTGATTAATTCGCGAGCCACTTATAAAAAATTTTTAAATCTTATTTTCTTGAAGCGGCTGTATGAGCAAAGCTGTCAAGAAGTGTTCTCAGTCTCTTGGAAGAAACGGCGGGTATAGATGTTATTCCAATGAAAAATTAGTAGTCGAGCAAAAAGTCTTGCGCAGTTTACGCCAATGCGCACAACAGCGGCCGATAGCAGAACTAAGATTGAGAGAACGGTTCTCGGACAAAGGATTTGGCCTACATTGGGTGTCAAGCGCAATAACAATCTTAGTTCTGCTATCGGCCGCTGTGGTGCGCATCGGCGTAAACTGCGCACGACTTTTTGGCATGTCTACTACTTTTTCATTGGAATAACATCTATTCAGTAAAGGGTCCCAAGATTCCCCGTCAGGTTCGCTAGTATAGGAGGTCCCTCGCCTCTCGGGGGTATAGTAAAATTGGGGTTTTTCGTTCGTTATCTGTAAAATTACCAATCAATGTGTCCAGAAATTGATTTAGTTTAAGCTTTATGTGATTCCCTAACCTTAAATACCTAATTCATCTAGATTAGGCAATTTTTTATATGTTAAATTCGTGATTAAAAAACGCAATTTTTTGAAAATTGCGCCAAAAAAAACAAATTAAATGTTTTTTTAATCACTTTTTTTTGTTTATTCTATTTTAATGAATTTTAAAAATTTCATCTTTAATAATTAAAAATGAATTTTTAAAAATCCTTTACATAATTGAGTCAACAGTCAAAACTGATTTTATTACTAATAAAATCAATATAAACTATGAATGAAAATTAATTTTGAAAACGAAATAAAAAAATCAATAAACAGCAAATCGTCTATTAATTAATTGATTAATTAACGCTTATTATTATTAAATTAATTAAACGAAAAATAAATAAATTACTCAAAAATAATCATTTATAGAGTTGGCTAACGTCCGAAGTTGCCAGTTCGATGAAACTGTGATCCCTACTGGTTTGACGACCAATTTAAAAAAAAATCTACTCTAATCTACTCTATTCGCAAAAATTTTTCACTTTCCAATGATATGATGAAGACATTTCCGTGATTTGTACTATAATCAAATTTTTCAAATGGCTTGCCAAGTGCAGCTCAATTGTATTCCATTTACATTGCTTAAAAGGTTATTTGCTGTCATAATCAAGTAGGTCCCCATCGAAGTGTAGTCGACGCCCAGCACTCCAGCGGTTTGAGGAGTTGCCGGAGAAAGCTAACCCACACAAAAATGGGAAAAAAAGAATGAATTAATTATTGGCGAATAAATAATAAATTGATTAGTTAATTATTCTGTTATATGTAGGCTGTTCATTACCCTGAATCTGGCACCGGCAGAGATACTGCTGCATCTCACTACAATTCTAGTCGTCGGCGGATAAGCCACAAAACTGTAGTGGCAATTAAAATTCGTATTGGTGGTTGGAAGATTTACCGAGATGGTCCCGTTTGGTGCTGCTGACGCATAGGCATTCAATGCGTTGTCACAAGCTGTACCCAATTATTATCGATTATTATATAAGAAATTTGAAAATTTATTGTAATAAAAAATGATGAGTCTTAGACCTGTGACGATTGGCGATGGGGGTGGCACAGGACATGCTATGCAACTGGCGCAGGTGGGACAGGTAGGGGGAGCAGCGGTGGTAGCGGTGGTAGTAGTTGGACAAGTTGTTGGGGTAGTAGTTTCAGGACACGTCAGGCAGGTGGGACAGGTGGGACAGGTAGGAGGGGCAGCGGTGGTAGTGGTGGTGGTAGTTGGGCAAGTTGTTGGGGTAGTAGTTGCAGGACATGTCGTGCAGCTGGGGCATGTCGGGCATGTGGCAGGAGCAGCGGTGGTTGTGGTAGTAGTTGTAGGAGTTGTTGTAGTTGTCTCTGCTGTGGTTGTTGGGGTAGTTGCAGTGGAAGTTGTTGGATTTGCAGTGGTTGTTTCAGGGCACGTTGGTGGCGTTGAGGGACAGTCGGGAGCAGCGGGACATAGTGGACACGGGCTGCACGGCGACGTCAACAAATTTGGGAAATATCCAAAGAATGGCCCTAATGGCTGCTGGTATTCTGCATGAATGATCACGGGTGTCGTATAGAAATAACTCACCAAATAGGAATTATCTAAAGGTAATATATTACATAATTAAAGATTTAATAGAAACTTCAAAGCTAAGAAAAAAAAATCAATTTCAATCTAAAAGAATTTCTTTCTTAGGTGCATGAAATGGGTCATTCCACAGGGGGGAAAAATTTTAAATTAATTCTATCAAGTTGGTTTCTTAAATTATTATTTAATTTTTTTGTTACTGAAAATTTAAATGATTGAAAGTTGTTTGAAATTTTTTGGCTCAGCCTAATAACCGTTGCTGGGAATTCCATTGTAGTATGACTGGAATGGTGAGAAAGAAGAAGTTGCTTTGGAGATCCTGGCAGGGCTGGCCAGAGGAAGCAAATAGGCGGCCATGACCTACATAAATTCAACAAATGAATGATCCAAATTTTGTTTATTTAAAAAGAAATGTAATTTTCAAAAATCTAGACAATAAAAAATTGGCTAATAATATAATTAACAGAAATGATTTAATTTTTAAAAAATCGATATGTCATTAATATTATACCTGCAGTGCGCAGATGGTGGAAAGGCGGTTCTTCATGGCCAATGTGTCGGTCTAAAAAAAGAATGCGTTGCGAGTGAACAAGCGTGACTGGACAACAACACGCTCGCACAAAGTGCAACGCCTCAATGCTGGTGGGGCGATTTCAAAGAATGGTAAATATTTCATCTCATGCATTAGGCATTATATATATATAGTCTGGTTGATAGCCAAAGGCAATAGTTAATATGTCTGGGCTATCGCTCACAGCACAGTCGACCATCGGTGGAAATCGACATCGGACGAAGTAAATTTCATCGGTTTTTATTCCATATTTTTTAATTTATTCATGTTCATGTTACTCCAATAATTAACTGAGTTCCATTTGTTCTTTTTTTTTGTATTCGTATTACTATTCACAAAAATTATTTTGTTTCATATAAGAGATAAGACCGTCGACCTGTTGTAAAACATAATAAGATCAGGGAAACACTACAGCGTAATTTTAAACAGGTTGAAATTGTTTTAAAAATGCCCAAAAAACTCGTTTGTAGATTTTATTTGAAAATTCCCTATGATCAACTAACTACAGCAGGCACTCGCAAACGCTAACGTCAATTGACACAGACCTGTTGCCAAGAATTGGAATTGAAAAGATTTCATCAAGATAGTCGTTTCGTGTATATACTCTTTTTTATTCCCCCCATTAAACAGAACGTTGTTCTCTTTTCTCTTTAATAAGCGCTTTAACGCAAAAATTCTTTCACACAATGGCACGCATGATCTGTTGTAGAGCTCTCACGAACCTTGATAACGAAACAATCTTATTTCCTGGCAGCCGCCAGATGCCAATGACCAGCAGGGACATATTTCAACGTTTGCAGCTAGCCCCTTTTCCAGCATTGCTTTATAACCTTCATCATCCGTAACATTCAAATGCGATCAAACAGGTTATTCTCGCTTAATTATCGTCTATTTCTCAACCGAATTCCTTTTCCAAAATTCCCATCGACAAGTTTTGGAGTTTTTTTTTTCAAATTTCTTAGCGCTTCATCTTTGATTAAATCTCAATCACGAAATGATTTAAACGGTCGAATTTATTAAAAAAAAGAACTAAGTATTTTCGCGGGAACGGTTGTTACATCTACAAACTTTTAAATTTCTGTTTTGAGTGGTTTAATTCGAAATGACATAAGCAGTGAATGACTTATTCAATTCTGATTTGTTCGATTATTCGGGTGGAGATTTCAAACGGGGCGTTGCTGTCGAAATCATTCAGACTATTATTGGACGTTACGTATCGATTTGCTCTTTTTTGGTGTTTATTTCGAACAAGAATAAAATGACTCACTTATTTTTGGGGAAATAAGACTTGAGCATTACATCTAGTTTATTCCCTAATGTCAATATTCCCTCAGGCTATCAGCCAGTAGCTATATACGGAAGGGCAAATCAAAAAGCGACGAACCTGAATCTCGTATATCTTGTTATACTCCACCAAACGTTACAAACGAAACGATTCTATTTAAATCTACACATATCCAGACGTGCTGTGAAAACAACAGGTCGGTTCCAGCTCTAGTCCGTTACTCTTTAACGGCCAACTTTGTTGCGCGTAGGGGAGACCGGGGCTATGTGGGACATGGGGCTACATGGGACATCGCAGTTTTGAGCATGTTCCCGTAATTTTTTTTAAATAATTTTTTTACTATATTTGAGCATTTACCATGCCCCATGTTGGGTAAAAAAATTATTTAAAAAAAATTACGGGAACATGCTCAAAACTGCGATGTCCCATGTAGCCCCATGTCCCACATAGCCCCGGTCTCCCCTACTCGCTGCTTTTTTATTATTATATATCTATTTGAAACCAAAGATTAATAGACTCTTGATCGACGAAGGCAGCTGCTGTAATATCGTGTGTGTCTGGCCGGGAAAAAAATCTGCACGTCTATAGTTTATTTCGTCTTTTCCACGTCGTCGTGTAGAAACTCGAAAGCCCAGGTGAATTGTCGAGAAAACACAACGGACGACTCGGAGAGATTTTTATTGGCTATTATTCTTGTAGGGCTACTAGCTACTAGACTTTCCTTGTGTGTGTGTGGCGGCCAAGAATAACGTCGTTTCTTTTCTTCCTGTTATTTGTCTCGTCCGGATTTACACGACCGACTTTTTTCCCACTTTTCCTTCGGTTGATATTTAGCCAAAATCTAATTTCAAATTCAACTGTTTTTTTCTGATTTTCCATTTTCCACCAGATTAATCTTTGTTGCAAATTAATTAAATTAAATTAATCTAGACGTGTTTGTGTCGAAAAATCAATTTGGGAATTTCAATCTAATTTTTAAAATTTCTTAATTAAAAAATTGTTGAAATTCCTCAAGAAATTGCCATCGATTTGCTGAATATTTGCGCGAGTTGTCAAACTAAATTACTAAGAGCTTATTTTCTTGACTCACAGATGGCGCTGACGGAGTGAGTCGGCCAACCAACGTCCATTGGTCGTCCCCCCGAAAATCGTAATTTTGTGTGTCTGTGTGTTGGTGGTGGTGGACAAACTCCCCCCCTACCGACGTCTGCCAGCAGCAGAAGGGCCCAACTTGACTTCTGGTTTTTAGAGAAAAAAGAAAAAAAAAAAGAAATAAAAATAATCTCCCGAGAGAGAGAGAGAGAGAGAGACAATTTCACGCCGGAACTTGTTCTCAGTTCGGTAGGAGGTGTGAAGTGATATGGCGGCTCACGGGACGAACGGACGGGCTCCCAAAAGACCCAGGACTGATCAGCAGCAGGATAATGCCCAGCGTGTAAGTTTGTGAATTGTGAGTGTGGTTGATTGCCTGCCTGCCCCCCTCCTTCTTCCTATAGACGACACAGACGAAAGTTTGGGGCTCGATAAGCTGCTGCTGCTGCTCTGCTGCTGCTGCTGCTGCCCACCACGAAAAAGTTTGAAATCGATCAGTTGTGACAAGTCGGCGAAACCTCGCATGACAGGCCGGGATTAGCACACGACTGACGTCCAACTAGCAGCTGTGCGATCCATCCAGAAATGTTGCCCCATGTAACAATCCAGCTGCCCATTTCTGTCTCTCTCTTGTCTAATGTGTGGCTGAGCTTTGACAAGGATTCAGCTCATGTGCTTATATTTCTAATTTTTGTTTCTTTTTCTTTTCTCTCTCTTGTTGAGCCACAGAACTGGTATGGTGGAGAGCGTGGAGGTGGCTGGGAGTTCAAGGAGGAGGACGGAGGATTCAAAAAGAAGTAAGAGCCAGTTGCTGTTTTCCATATCTGTCGTAATGTATAACTTTGAGCCACTCAGCTTGTCACCACAACCATCGACACAACCAGCACCACCACCACCACCGTCAGAAAGCATTTTCCTCTCTTGTATACATTGACACTTTCTTTTATTCGCAAAACATGGATCATTGCATTAACGGCCAGGAAGAATGAGCTTTGGCATTCTTGTGGGGGACACGCAGAAAACATTTGATTGTTTCGTCAGACATGTCACACTTGATTACGGTGTTGCAACTTGTTCTATACAATAGGGACTTTCCCGAGAACCACATCTTGCTGTTCACCATCGTGAACCCGGTCTACCCAATCACAGTGGTAAGTTGACCATCACATGTAACAAAACAAAAACCCAAACAACAAACACAAATGTTAAAACGATAGCCAAAAAAGACTCCCCACCACCAAACACTATATTCCATCTCTGACAGAGGGAATCTAATTTCTTCAATTTAATTTAAAAATCAAAAAACCTGTTGAGCAGAGAAATAAGTCATACTATATATATATAACACGGGCCAGTGTGTTGACAGACATGAAACATGCCGACACAAATGTTATTCTTTTTTGACGAAACACGCCGATCTAAAAACAAAACTAGAAAGAAAAACCTTCGTCTACTGTCTTATATATTTTTGTTTCCGTCTTGTCTTTCTATTTCTTTACTAGGATGTGCTGCACACCATCACCCAGGCCTTTGGAGAAGTCCTACGCATCGTCATCTTCAAGAAACACGGCGTCCAAGCCATGGTCGAATATCCTTTTCAATCCGGAATAATAATTTTTTAAAAAATTTCAAAAAGTTTTAGATTTGAATTTGAAAAATTGTCCTTAACTCGACTAATGAATTTGCACGTTTGCCAATGTGGATATGGCAAGGGCTGCCAAAGAAGGTCTAGATGGAGCTGACATTTATTCCGGCTGCTGCACCTTGAAAATCGAATACGCTAAGGTTAGAATTTCCACTTGCATTTTTAAAAAAAAATTTTTGTTCTTCCTGCTAGATCCTGTGAAAGATATTCGCTTAGATATCAGGTCGTCACTCATCCACTGTCGACTATTTTTTTCTTTTCCATCTTTGCTGGCCGGCAGCCAGCAAAGCATTATCGTCTCTACCTCTCCCCTCTCTCTGAAAAATTCTTTGGCGTTTATTTTTCCTTTTTTAAACTTTTCTTCTTATTATTTTCTACCCGGGCCACCTTATTGAAATGTTGACATTCTTCGTCTCTCTCTCTCTCTGTGCAATGGGTGTGGAGGGAGGATTGAGCGGGAGAGCATCACGAAAATGCTATGGAGACGGGCTATTTTTAGCTTATACCTGACCCCATTTACATCCGTCTCTGTCGTCTAAACTTCTTTCTTTTTTCTCTCCCCCTCACGTTATCTTGGTCGCTTCCGTCTCTCAGTCCCAGTTCACGAAACCTCCGCCACACGTTTAGCGGATGGCGTGGATGTTTTTGAAAAAAAAATTTAATTTTTGGAATTTTTAATATTTTTTGTTGTCTGTTTCATTAATTTTTTTCTATTTTTGGAAATTAGCCAACCAGGTTGAATGTCCACAAAAACGATTCAGAGACGTGGGATTACACGACACCTACACCGGGAGCAGGTATTTTTTTTTTTCAAAATGTCCGCCCACTAAAATGGTTGCCCAGTCATTTTGATTTATTTATTTATTTGGGCTGGGTGGGAAGGTGCCCTGATGATGTTTATTTATTTAGTAACGTTCTAATTACATTCGTGATGTTGCAGATTCACAAAGACAGAGGCCAGCACCGTTATTACCGGAACCTGCTGGCGGACCTCAGGGATTCCGTAAGACATTTTTGAAATCATTTAAATCCAAATAAATTCAGGGGCGTTTTTAAATTGATATTAATGTTAATAGGGGGATCACCCGAGTATGGACGGACGGCGGAACGACACGAGAACGGATTTGGTGTCCGGCAGGGGCGTGACGGCGCCACGCCGAGGTTCGACTACGAGGAAAGTGCCGGCGGGGCTGGCGGGCGGTTCGGTGGTGAGCCGTCACGGTCCATTGGAGGCGGCAGAGCTCCCGGCCAGAGGTTTGGCGGTCAACCCGGCGGTCCGCCCGTCCAGAGCCGGGGCTCCCGGGGCGTCGTGGACGCCACCGACGGCCCCCAAGAAGGCGCCGTCCTGATGGTCTACGGTCTCAACATGGAGAAGATGAACGCCGACCGGCTCTTTAATCTCCTCTGTCTCTACGGAAACGTCTTTAAAGTAAATTATAAATTTAAATGGATTCTTTGTAAATATCAAATTTGATTCATTTTTGACCCAATTTTGTAGATAAAATTTCTCAAAACCAAAGAAGGCTCGGCTATGGTTCAGATGGGCGATGCCCCTTCGGTCGACCGGGCCATTTTTTACCTCAACGGCCTGGATTTCTTCAACACGAAAATGAACGTCAAGTATGAAGTCATCCAATATTTTTATTTAATCGATGACTTTGAGTTTATTTATTTATTTATTGTTTGGGGTTTTATTTGCAGTTATTCCAAACAGGCCTTTTTGGCGGACGTGTCGATGCCGTACGACCTGCCGGACGGGACGCCTTCCTTCAAGAGTTTCGTCAACAGCAAGAACAATCGCTTCCTCAACTCTGACATGGCCTCGAAAAATCGACTCCAACCGCCTTGCAAAGTCCTCCACTTCTACAACACTCCGCCCGGCCTCACCGAGGAGGACCTGCGCAAAGTTTTCGAAGAGAACGGAACGGCTTTCCCCGCCGATATCCGGCTCCTGCAGAACAAGAGTACGATTTCATAATATTTCGTTGCTTGTTCGTTTTTATTAATTTTGTTTTTTTAATTATTTATTGACAGGTGAAAAAAGTTCGTCCGGCCATTTGGAGTTTAGCACGCTCCAGGAGGCCGTCGAAGCCCTCGTCATCTGCAACCACATTCCCCTTTCCGGCGCCAGTACGTTCTATTCTTTTAAATTAAATGAATTTTATAAATATTAATGAAATGGTTTGTCCGTTTTAGATGTCAAATGGCCCTATACGACTAAATTGTGTTTCTCGACCCCACGGCCTGGCCAAGCCGAGCAGACGCAGTGATGATGACCACACATGTACACACACAAGTTTATCAAACCAAACCAGGAGCTTGACCAAAATGATTTTTCGTCAGATGATTCAGAAAACTTAACCAGAAAAAAAAAAGTTGAATTTTTTTTCTTTTGTTCGAGAGATAAAAACAAAATTTAGGAAGAATGTTGATAGGAGCCCACAGCTGAAGTTCATTTCAAGAGAGACAGCAGAAGACAATTGACGAGGCATTTTGTTACAACATGTAAAACACATACACGAGTCGCGCAGAGAGAGAGAGTGAAGCACTACCTCCAAAAATTCAGAATGATTCAAGTCAAACACACAGATTTAATTTTTTTTCTAATTTCTCCCCCCATTTTTTCGTGTTCTTAATAATTTGTTTTTTCTTTTGGGTTACATTTCCCCCTTTTTTTCGCATGCCATATCGGTGTAATATTTCTTTCATTTTTGTTTTTTTCTGAAATTGTTGACAGACTTTGGGTAAAAACGTTGACTGTTGAAAAACGAGAAAAATAAGTACACGCGTGTTTTTTTTCGTGTTTTTCTTTCGAAAAAATATTTTTCGCAACTACGCCCATTTACTCAGCTGGCTAAAAAGGGGAGTATCAATATTGACTAAGACGGGCAACTTTTATTTTTTATTTTTTTGAGACTTTGGTATCCCCTCCTGATTGTTTGTTGATGGCTGGAAAAAAAGCCTTGAGTCTTAACTACTCGTTTTTGTGTGCCCACCTTTCACTTGGACATTTTTCAGAAGTTGTTACCGTGAATGATGGTCCGCTCTCTTTCCTGTTTGTTATGTATTTTAGCCGGCCACCCTCTCACAAGGAATGTCTTTTGACAGGGTCGTAAAACACACGCGGGGGGGATAGAATGGATAGACAAACGACAAAAGAAGAACCAACGCCCGTCTTAACTTTTTCTTTATTCCCATTTTTTTCTTTATTTTATTTTTTTGGCCCGGCTTGGACAGAAATAGTTTTTTGCAGGTTGAAAAGGCCCGACGGATCCGGTGGCTGCACACCACCACCACCACTCATCATCCTGGTGACTCAGACGGACACCATCGGTTGCCAATTATCTCCGGCCCGGTCGGATCAAAAAGAATTTTCAACCCACAAATGGATGGCCGCAGTCCAGCTCTATCATTACGCCCCAGCATTTCGATAATAGTTGACCAGCAATTTCACAAGTTTTTGAGGCTTTTTGAAACTTTTGGGTTGCGTGTTCCAGCGGGTTTTTTTTTTCTTTACAAACGGGCCAATGAGGCCGTCCAGCACATTGTGTGTAGAGACTTTTGGGAGAGACCTGCGTGACAATAACAAGGCAGACGGGCCAGCGCATCAACCCGACCTACTTTTGATTCGATTTTTCTTGGCTGGACCTGGGGACGGACAAACTTTTCGGGTTGAGAAGGAAAAATTCAAGGTTGCCCGTCTTTTATTGTTGGAATTTAATTTTAAAACGACCGTGTTGAAACCGGACAGGAAAAAGAGGATGCGATTCGTTGGCCATCGACAAGATATAGTACAGTTTGGCCGGCACGCAAGTTGTAGGTGATCGATGCTGGAAAAATCGATAGATGGCATTCGAAAATGCCGGGCCAAGTCGAGCAGACGACGGACTTTTGGCGGTAAATTCGAAAAACAAGAAATTCCGGTTCCAGATGGAAAACATTTTGGTTTATTTTTAGGAGAATAAATAACAATTTTTAAAAAATATTTTGCTGGGCCAAAATATATAATTTTTATCAGTATCTCGGATCGGGGTTGTTGGTGACCAGCACGTGAGGCAGTCCGTCCTCGTTGGAACTGTCGAGATTGTTAATCTTCCACCTGTTGTAGTGACCTGCCAACCACCAATATGAGCACATCAATCGGCCGGCCCTCAGCCAAACAACATTTTTAAAAAAATATTTGATTTACCGGACGTTTTGACGAGGATGATGCCCCAGCCGAGTGCCCAGCACCAGCCGACTAAACAAAAGAGGACGGTGAAAGCTTGGAAGATGCCAATCGTCAAGTTGATGATGAAGGCCAGCAACCTGTGCTCGGTCGTCACCCGGGCCGAGAACCTCGGAGCCCCCAGACACAAGCCCAGCAACCCGCTGAGAATCGTTCCTTTTTCATTCAGCCGGCCAAAGATATTACCTTTCACGGAATTTATTTTCAAACAAATGTCATCATCATTTCACCTGTTCCAGGAAGGAGTCCGTTCAGTATTAAGCAAATCCACGCCAGACCTTGGGGAAGGACAGGCAGAGCTCCTCTGACCAGCGAAGTCCTTTCCACCAGAGCAACTGGTATCCGCTCGAGTCTCTTAATTTTGAAAATTAAATATTTCAATCAGCCAAACGAAATAAAATAAAAAAAGAGAAAAGGTCCAGCCAATATGGTCGGGCAAACTTGATATATTTATTCAGCTGGAGGCGATGTATTGCTAAATCATCTGACGCTTATATTTTATTTTATTTGGTTGTTTTTTCATCATCACGTCCCATTTGGGAAAGCCCAAAAGCTGCTGCTGTTCCAGCTCTTTTCATATAACCTTGAAGGGACTCTTACAAGATGTTGAGAGAGCCTTGGCCGGCCAGTCCATTCCCCCCACCCTCTTATGACTCTCTGTGCCCATTTTTAGAAAGTGCTGGTGGTGCCGGCCAGCTGATGTTGTGTACGGTGGCCCATTATCGATTTTTCTTTCTTTTTACCACCGCTGCAATGTAAATGTGTGACGTCAGCTGGCCAGCTCACAAAAATCCATCGCTGATGAAGTTGCTGTCCTAAATTTATTTTTTGCCCAGTCATTTTTTGGTATATACCCAGGATTTCCGGCGGGTGAGTTGCTCACGTTGAGACAGGAGGAGCCGGGCGGATTTCTTCAAGACGGGCCGAGGTGAACGGACCTTGGCCGTCGGCGGTTGAATCAGCGAAATTTCGATGACGGGATCTTCCTCGTTGAATTCGTCCGTCTCTTCGCGTTCCGGCGAGCCCAGCATGATGACGTGATTGCCCGTCTCGTCTGAGATGGCCGGGCCGGCGCCGCCCGTTTCACTGCTGTTATTGCCCGCCGGGACAAATAATTTATTCTTATTCACTTTCGATGATGACGTTGCTGAACTGCTGGACTCAACCGTTGCCTCGGCCCGTCTGCCCGCCGGTTTTCGACCAGTTTGTGTTGTCCGGTAAAGACGATCGCCGCTCGTTAGCCGATCGAAAACGCTGGTACCGCCCGGCGGGGCCGTCTGTACCTGCTCGTTGTTGCTGCTGGCCGCCGATTTGCTCTGCTGGCCACCACTTTTAATCACCGGAATTTTGCCACTCGTTTTGCCCGTGACTGATTTGCCCGTTTTTCCCGTCTCCGGTTTATTAGTCACTTCATCTTTTTTGCTGGACTTTTTGCTGTCGCCGTAGGCCAGCCGGTTGAGGACGCTGTTGGGTTTGGTGGCCGTCTCTTTGGTGGACGTTGTCGACGACGTCGCATCATCGCCCGTCTCCAAGTCCGTCACTTTGAGCGGCTCGTCCTTGCGGACCATTTTTGGCTCGCCCGGCACTCACATCAGACACAAAAAACACTTTTGAAATGAAATCAGATGACTGGGCACACACGACACAACACAGACCAGCCGGACGTTCACCCTCTTGTGACGGGTGTAAACTCAATGCCGGACAGGTATATATCAAGTGTCAACCCCAGGGTTGGTGGCTGGCTGGCCTTGGCGGCTGCGCAAAAGCCGCCAGAAGTCTGCCCGGCATCAAGACGGCCCTTATATCATTTGACAATCAAGAAAAAAAAAGTATAATCCGACCACCTTGTCAAAATAAAGTGGCCGTTTTATATAATCTATTCCATATACGGGCACACAGCTGTATATACATTTATAATATATGCCGGCCCAACACCAAACTCAAATCGATAGTGATGCGTCTAACGAACCCCCCCAAAAATACAAATAAAATTTATAAAAAAAGTTATAGAATGATTTCCGGGCCATATATGAAATACAAGTTTCCGTCTCGTAGGGTCTCGCGTGTTGTGGCCCGTCTCTCTGAGACGCGTATGTGTATAACTTCTCTTGTTATACTTATATAGACCAGCAGGGGGGACTGGCTGGCCAGGAGAGTGATGACTGGATAGCGTGAAACGCAAACCCGCGCGGTGGTGGTGTGCTGGCCCTTATTTATTTTTGGTTTCTTTTTTTAAAAAGCTGGACCAATCGATACTATATAGGACTTAAATATATGTGCGTGTCTTCTTTCTTTATTTCTTTATTTTCTTTCTTTAGACGGGCCGGGCCGTCCTTTATTTTATTTTTTTGTGGGGAAATGTGTCAAGAATATAATAGACGGTGGATTTCTCTCCGGATGCCTACAGGTATTACTACATCATACTGTTCGACGTAATCTGATGCATCCGGTATTGTGTACATATTTATTTATTTATTTATAAATAGATATTCCCATTTTTCCCGTCGATTTATTTCTATTTTATAAATTGACATTTCGGATTCTCTATTTTTTTCATCCGGTCCGTCTGTTTTTTTGTTGATGAATGAGACGAGAAATTTCACTCTGGCCCGCAAGATTCCCATGGCCTGCCGCAACTGTCCAGCAGCAGCCAAGAAAAGAGAAAAAAAAGTCCAATCTGGAATTGTTTACGACGTTTGGAAAAATAAAAATAAATAAAAAAGAGATTTTTCCAAGTTGTTTTCTTTCCGCTTTTCTTTTCAATTTCCATCACACATCTTCTTTCTCTCAATTGACAACAGCTGGGCCAAATATACTATACACCACCCACCAATCCACACCCACCGGATCTCTATTTAGCCGCCCGTCCGTGCCGTGCTGGGATGATGAGGCAATCGAATGAAAACCAAAGGTAAAGCACAAAAAGAGTGAAAATGTTGTTCTAGCCGGATTAGAAAGCCCCCGCCCGTTTTATTTTCATTTCTTTGGTATTTTTGTGCTGGAAAAACCCCCCGTCAAAAAGTCTTGAAATGAATTCCAGACGCGTAAATGGTTTTATCTATTGCTGGTGTGTGATGGCCGGCCCTGCCGGATGTAGTCGACACAGATGGCCGGACTTTCCATCAGAGGGCCAAGGTCGTTTCTTTGGAAATAGGCCGCCATTTGGGGGGTATATACATACGGATGTTAATTGATAACATCAGAAAAACATTGAAATGTAGCTTATCTTTAATTACATTTGACACGCCCTTGTTGAGTTTCGCGTACCCTGTGGGGGTTCAACAAACTGGAACGATTATTTCTCTCCGATTGAGCTGGGCTGCTGTTTTCACTCTGAGAAAGAATCGTTCAGTCGTCATAACTTTCCCTTGCTGGACAATGCCGGGCAAAAGACGGGCAAAAACCGGGCATAAGCTGGGCAAGAAATAAATATCCAATGCTGTGGTCAGCCATCGATATATTTATTTGTTTCTAATTGAAATTGAAAGAAAGTTGAAATTGTTTCATTGATATACACTGTCGGCCGATTTGGACTTTCTCCGTCCGCTTTCGGCTCATCCGCCGCTGGCCCATCCCGACTGGACCTTATTAACACGCAGGAATTCCGATCCTCTCCGCCGCGAGTGATGATGACGCAATTGAGGTTAGCACATAGCTTATAGGGGTGGTGGAGGAAAAGGGCCTACATTGAAGAAATGTCAGTAGAAAATAAGAAAAATAGAAATCCATTCGACACGCAGCACTAATACAGGTGTGTGTTATCAAGGAGAAAAAGGGGCGGAGCTTGAGGAAGACGGGCCAGCCCCCCCCACTCATTTTGGGTCTGTCTGCTGGGGTATACACAGTGGTGGGTGAAAAGAATTTGACTTCAGTCCATCGAGAGCTGTCCAACCAGACGCTCCTATATCTTTTTCTCTGTGGTGTTTGAATTTTTTGGCTGGCCCGTTTTCTCTTTTTGGTTGTTGCCCAGTTGTGTGTGTGGGTTTTCTTATATTTGTTGAGTTTTGACATCGCACCTTGCGCAAAAAAGACACTTTGGGTGTTCGCCCCCCTTCTTCCCCCACAGTGTTGAGTCATCCAGCGGATTTGCGTCCATTTCGTTCCAGGTAAAAATGAGAAAAACAAAAATGAAATTTTATTTTTATTTTCTTGTGCTGGGTGAGTTTAATGGCCGAATGGGAGACTAAAAACACTAACCTGTAATATATACGCAGCAGCAACAGCACGTACTTATTACTTAGACTTGTGTAACGTGTGTTTCTTGTTCCGTCACGCCCGGCTCAACGGACAAAGAAAAGAAAAAAAGAAAAAAGAAAATGTAGGTTGAAGAAGACGGGCGTGGATCCAGCCACAGCGACGAGAAGAACAAAGTTCTTTCACAAGAGTTTTGGGTGTCGGTGTAAACGGATATCCTGGTCACGTCATTTTCTCGACATTTTCTCTTCTGTTGTTTTTTTCAGCCGCTTTTGCCCGGTTTTTTTTTAAACGGACAAGAAATTTATTTGTCAATTTTTGTTTTGAAAATCATTCAGGTCGGACGAATCGCATTTGTATTAAAAGAGAAAAGAGGATGCAGCAATCGATCGTTTTGCTGCTACTCGTCCTGGCCGGCTTGGCTTCGGCCAGCCTCAATTCCACATTCACAGGTGAATATATTCTTTTTGTCGCAATCAGATATATCTGCAATCGACCTCGTTTATTATCAACACACGACGGAAAAAACTAAACCCCCACCACCCTGAAAAGTGAATCAAATTCCTACTCGTTCAATCGCGACAAGTTTTTGTTTTTTTAAATCTTTGGCCCGTCTCAATTTCTCTGTGCTGGAAATAAAAATAAAAATAAGAAAAAAAAGGTTCAGTGCGCCGAATCCGGGTCAAGACGAGGGAGGCGGACGAGAAGAAGAGAAAAAAGGAAAAGAAGAAGAAGAAGAGGGGCCGTCATGACCTACTTACATCAAAATCCCCCACCACCACCACCAACACAACAAAATAAAAATCTTCCTGGGCAAAATCTTACTCCCCCCTTCTTCCTCTTGTCCAGCGGGGGCTCCACGGAATTTTTTCATTGCGCCCGGCTCCGCCCCGTTGACATGAATACCACAAAAAAAGATATTAGAAGCTGAACTGCTGATGGCCAGCCAAACATCTTTTCACTTTTGTCTTTGTTTCCTATCTCTTTTTTTTTGTGAGCTGCTGGGCCACTGGCTGGGCACATGTGTGCACATGTCTTCCGGTTCACTCTTTCTACCATTTAAAGAAGAATAAGGTCATGACGTACGTACCTACGTGTAGATATACCGTAAAGAGTTCAAAGAGCGTGCCCGTCTTTCCAATTTCCAAGGGCCGTTTCGTACCCCGTTACAAACCGCAAGACACCGTTGCTGATGGCATTTGATTTTATTTCAATCTAATCACGTGATTTTTATTTCATTTCATTTTTTTGCTTGTCATTTAACAGCCGGGCTGAAAGGGACGGGCAGATGTCCGAGTAAAATCCGAGACCCTGACCGATGCCCGCCTGACACGTCCGTTGAAGGTAAACGGACGGACGAGTGTTCCAGCGACGACGACTGCCACGGCCAATCGAAATGCTGCACCGACGGATGCCGACGCCTTTGCGTCATGCCGCTACTCACCTGTGAGTTTATATTTAATTTCAAATTTTCAACCTGAATTTATTTCATTTCCGTCTTGATTTGTTATGAAATAACTGGAACGAACTCGGTAATGTGGGAGAGTTCACGCGAGTGGCGGTTAAATCTTTGAAAATAAAAAAAAGGGCCAGCAGGAGCCGGGCCAGCACAGCTCGGCAACTTTCTCTCATGAATTTTTGTATTACAAGAAAATATTTATTTATTTTCTCTCTCTCTCTGCCATCAATTTTTGTGGGTTGAACATTTTCACCACCGCTGGGCAACACGACGGCCATCACCACTCCCCTCTTTTTTTTTTTAAACTGCCCGCCAGCGTCTATACGCAGAGCCAGAAAGAAAAAACAGTTTTAGTTTTTATTTTTTTCCAGCTGGAGGAGAAGATGTGGGCCAGCCAAAAAATCGAGAAAAAGAAAGAAAAGGCATCGCCCTACTTTCTCCTGTTTAAAAGCAGCACACGTGCGGGTTGGCACAGCGCAGCACCTGGGCTGCTGCTGGGCTGTTGGCCATCATCATTATTACAACTTTCACGTTTTTGATTTTTTTGCCACCATTTAACCGGGCGAGAGAAAGAAAAGATTCATTTCACCTGATGAGTTTGTACACAGAAGAATATGTCCTACCGTTATTAAGGCCGTCCCTTTTTATCCCGTTAGACGGCCCGGGCCAAATGGGAAAAAACAAGAAAAAGGTTAGACGCCATTGCGTGATGCGGAAGTCACATTGCGTCAGAATAAGAAGACGTCATCCGGCCGGCCCTATATAAGTCGATCCCGTTCCGTGGGAAAAAAATAAAATTCGCCCGTTTCATTCATTGATTCCAGCAGCACGTGTCAATGTATAGTTATGGGAAATTTTAATTTTTGATTTATTTGCCCAGCTTGCGAGAGGCAGCGAGTGGAGACGGTGAAACGGGCCAGAGCCCTGCAGATGACGGACAACGACATTAGTTTGCCCAGCTGCGACCCCATCGGCGACTACGAGCCGGTCCAGTGCGACCCGCTGACGGGCAACTGCTTCTGCGTCGACGAGTCCGGCTTCGAGCTGGCCGGCACCCGCGCCCGCTCACTCCAACTCGTCAACTGTACCAGTAAGTTTTAGCTGGACATTCAAAATTCTCGCCCGTCTCTAATGTCAAATTCAAATAATTTTCCTGTTAGATCCCAAACCTTGTGCTGGACTTTTATGCCGGATGCTGTGCCCGTACGAGTTCGAGCTGGACGTCGAGGGCTGCCCGTTGTGCCAGTGCCGCGACCCGTGCCGAGGCATCAAATGTCCAGGCTCTCAGACGTGCCAACTGGAGGAAATGCCGTGCGCCAAGGAACCGTGCCCGCCCGTTCCCACCTGTAAGTCACCACCCGCCCGTCTCCGCCATCTTGTTTCTTCCGTCCGCTCCATGGCCCAGCAGCGACGGTTTCCATTCTTATTCACGGCCCAATAATTCCCCTGAACTGGGCAGCACCTTGCCCGCCTCTTATCTTATTGACGCAATATTTACCGTAATCGATTAGCCATTCAACTTTAATTTAACCCAATACACAATGACGTCATTTTGCCCAGTCATACCGTAAATGGGGGGAAATTCGTCCAGCAAACAAAATAATTGGCCCAGTTTTATTTTAAAATGTAAATGAATAGACAAAATTGTGATATAATTTATTTATGCTGGACAAATCAACAGGTAAGCAAGCGAGAAGTGCCGAGGATTTGTGCCCGGCCGGTGTGCCACTGACGATGCCCAGCGGCGATCGACCCTTCCTCTGCGGCTTGCAAGTCGGTCAGCCGCAGTGCCCGCAGCTCTTCGATTGTATCGTCCAGCCAGGTATGTGCTGTCCAATTTGTAAAAAATTCCCATTTTTGGCCGGGCAGAAACAGAAAAAAAAATAAAAGGAAGAGGAAAGCCACAACCGGGCCAGCCCAGCACAGCAAAAAAGAGAAAACTGGGTCATGACCTCATAAAATTAAAATAAAAATTTCCTGCCCGTCTCAGGTGCCGATTACGGAGTTTGCTGTATGGCCGCCGATCGAATCACCAAGCCGGGCAGCTGCCCAGCTTTGGACGGACAGACCAACTCGACCGATTGCGGAGTGCCTTGCTCCAACGACATGGAATGCCAAGGGGCGGACAAGTGCTGTCCCAGTCTCGGTGGCTGCCCGGCTGGTGCTGGCCAGCACTGCGTCCCGCCCTTCAACTTTTCCCTGTGTCTCCAGCAACAGCAGATTGCCCAGCTGCTCAGTTTGACGGAAAGGGAAGGCAAAGGTTACGTGCCCCAGTGCGACGAGGACGGCCAGAAATTCGCCGCCCGTCAGTGCAGCCGCAACGGACTCGTCTGCTGGTGCGTCGATCCCGAGCTGGGCACCAAAGTCAAAGGATCAATGGGATCCGCCCAGGACGTCGTCTGCGACGGAGTCTGTAAGTTATTGCCCGGCAATTTATTTCCCGCCGGAAATTTCAAATTTTTAATTTTATTGTTCCAGCCAATGCCATGGCCCGGTCGTCCAGGTGCAGTTCGCCCGTCTGCGGCTCGACTTGCGACTACGGATTCAAGTCGGACGGCCAAGGATGCGCCACCTGTGAATGTGACAACCCCTGCGAGCAGCTGGCCTGCCCGGCAGGTGAGCAATGCCTCATGAAACGCGATCCGTCCTGCCCGGCTAGCGCTAAAAGGTGCCCGATGAGCCCGCAGTGCCGGCCCACTTTCGTCCCACCCTGCGCCTTTGGCCGGCACCTGAGCAACGAGGCGACCGACGAGGCCGTCAGCTGCACCGTCGGCTCCAAATTTACCTGCCCGTCCGGCTTCCACTGCACCTACAGCCTGCCCAACAACGCCTCATTCTGCTGTCCGGCAGCTCCGGCCGCTCCGCCCGGCTCTATTAAAACAATTCCGGCGGAAGAGGACGGCCGTCTCCCGTCCATCTGCGAAATGATGAAGGAAATCGCCGACGGGCGCAAACCGGCCGAGCCCGGCTACAATTTGATTTTGAAAAACCCGCGCTGCACCCCACAGGTAAATTGAATTCAAATTGAATTCAATTAAATGGAAATTTAATTAAATTAAATGGAAATTGCAATTAAATGGAAATTTAATTTTAAATTTTATGTAATTCAATTCAATGGAAATTTTAATTTTGATTTAATTTGCCCAGGGCGAATTTGAGGAGGAGCAATGCGACAAGGACGGCCAGTGCTGGTGCGTGGACGAGTTCGGCGTCGAGTTGCCCGGCACTCGGGGCGTGGCCTCGGTCCAGCAGCGGTCGGCCTCGACCTGTTTGAAATTGCGTCACGACACGGAGAGCGAATGCCCGGGGCTGCTGTGCCGGCTGGGCTGCGACTACGGGTTCGCGACGGACAACGCCACCAACTGCCCGTTGTGCGAGTGCCGCAACCCCTGCGACGTCACCAACTGCCCGGACGGCCAGCAATGCCAGCTGGTCGTTTCCCCATGCCCAGAGACCCCCTTCTGCCCGGCTCTACCATTCTGCACGGCCGTCCAGCAGCTTGACCGAGAAGACACCAACGTCCAGGAGGAAGAAGAAATCGAAGAATGGACGGCCAGCTGCCCGGCTGGCGAGCCATTCCTCAACCCTGTCGACAATCTGCCCATCCAGTGCAATCCGCGCAGCCGGGCGCTGAGCTGCCCGGCAGGATTTTCCTGTTACAGCGAAAACAACGGGCCGGACGGGACCTGCTGCCCGATCCAGCACGTCATCAAGGCCGGCCAGTGCCCTTACCTGGTGCCCATCTCGGTGGACAGCTGCGACAGCGAGTGCTCGGCCGACGAGGACTGTGACGGCCAGCTCAAGTGCTGCTCCAACGGTTGCGGAACCCAATGCGTCGAGCCGCTCATCAAGACGGCCTGCCAGCACATGCAGATGATCATGAAGTACAAGGCCAGGGAGAACGGACTGCCGGCCAATCGGCTCTTCATCCCACGTTGCCGGCCAGAGGACGGAGCCTTCGAGGCCGTCCAGTGCGATCCAGTCACCCGGGCCTGTTGGTGCGTTTCGGCCGACGGGCGGGAGCTGGCCGGCACCCGGGTTCCACCCGGACTCCAACCTCAATGCCACACCCCGAGAAGCTGCCCGGCTCTGAGCGAATGTCCTGAATTGGATTGCTCGGCTCATGGCTATCAGCTGGACACGTCCGGCTGCCCAGTCTGCGCTTGCCGGGACCCCTGTGACGGTGTAGAGTGCCGATCGCCGGCCGAAGAATGTCGAGTGGTCCAGGTCAACTGCATCCGGGCTCCTTGCCCACCTCTGCCCGTCTGCCTGCCCAGGCTGGACAATCCCTGCACCCACGGCCAGCCGCTGAGGGACGGCCAGTCCGGCAGCAACACGACCGTCAACTGCGGACCCATGGGCTCCAGCTGCCCGTCGACCCACAAGTGTCACCTGTCGCCGTTGGGCGAGTTTTCCGTCTGCTGCCCCAAGCCCAGGGACGTTTGTTTCCAGGAGAAGTTGCTGGGCTCGTGCAAGGCGTCCGTCCTGCGCTACAGTTTCAACGAGAAGCGCAACCGCTGCGAGGCCTTCCGCTACACGGGCTGTTCCGGCAACATGAACAACTTTGATTCCGAACGGGAGTGCAAGGCCGTCTGCCCGTCCCTGTCCACCTGCGAGGAGCTGAGGGAGAAGAATCTCAAAATGGCCGAGAAGTTCAAGAAAGTCGTTTTCACGCCCAAGTGCAACAAGGCCAATGGGGACTGGGAACCCGTCCAGTGCCTGGAAGAGGTGGGCATCTGCTGGTGTGTCGACAATGACGGCGAACACATCAAAGGTCCGTCCAGTTGAAAAATATTTTTTATCATTTTTCTGTCCGTCCAATCAGTTTTCTGCCCAGTCAAATTTTCTGCCCAGTCAATTTTCTGCCCAGTCAAATTTTCTGCCCAGTCAAATTTTCTGCCCAGTCAAGAGAAAAATGTGAAATTTTAATTTTAAATTTTTGTTGTCCAGGATCTCTGACCCGAGGATCGCCCACTTGTGGTGTCCGGCAGGCCCGTCAGCGCTCGATCGACCCGCCCATCTGCGACGACCCCAAGGCCGTGGTCCACGTCTGCAACAAGTCGATTTGCGAGAGTAAAATCTGCCTGGCCAACCCCAAGGCCGTCTGCCGGGTTGATCCTTGCGGCGGATGCCGTCCCTCCTTTTACGATCCGGCTTCCGGCCGGAAGGTGGACTGCGAAGCCGGACTCAGTAAGTGCCAGAAGGAAGTGCAAGTCGTTTTGAATTCCGACACCTGGGCCAGACAGGGTGGGCCGTGGAACGCCCAGCCGCTGGTGGTTTCCACTTCGTCCAGCCCGTCCTACCACTACGACATGAATGGATATTCCGCACCGGAAGAGGACGCCGAAGTCCTGCCGGACGCTCTGCTCTCATCCGTCACCGTCTACAGCAGTCGCCTCAGGCGCCAGCTGGAAGAGAAGGAACAATCCACCGAGACGGCCTTGCTGGACACGATGATGAAGGAAGCTGGACCGTCGGAATTGATTGCGGAAATGCTCAAGGAAGTTAAACTGGAAGAGCTGGACCTGGAAATGGCCACCGAAACTTCCGACGTGGAGGATACGACTCCGCTGGATTCCAGAACCGGAAAGCTGCTGGCCCGGCGTCCGGTGGACGAAGGTTTGCTGGAGGAAGTCAAGAACGGATTCCAGAGCCTGGACGACGATCAAACTGTCCAGCAACGACCTGTGCCCGCTCTGCGTGACGCCATCAAACCTGGATTCTGCCCGCCCGTCCGCTCCCGCACTTTCCTGCGGGTGCTGGCCCAATTTGCCGGAGGGGCGGCCTGCGCTGACCAGTGCGTCTCTGACGCCGACTGTGCCGGACCGACCCGCTGCTGCCCGGGCGAGTGCGGCTCCACCTGCACCCACCCGGTCCTCCTACCGACGCCACTCCTGCCCAAACCGGGCGCCTGCCCAGCAGCGGCTCACCCGTTCGGCTGCCCGGCAGACACCAAGGCCGTTATTGAATGCTCGTCTGACTCGGACTGTTCCGGCCGGGCCAAGTGCTGCTCCAACGGATGCAGTTCCACCTGCACCTCCCCCGAAGGTCCGTTTAACTGGAATTAATTTAAAGTTAATTGAAATAAATTTAAAGTTAATCGAATTAAATTTTACTTTTAAAAAATCTTAAATAATTCGAAAAAAATTAAAAATTAAATCAAATTGCATTTAAAATTTAATTAAAATTTAATTTAATTTAATTAATTTTTTCTAAAATAAAATAGAAAACAGTTCCGGTCCGTTGATGATGTCCATCTCTCCGCCCGTCTGCACCCTGAAGGGCGACTATGCCCGGGAGCAGAGCCAGGGCGAGTTCAGCTGGTGCGTGGACACGACCGGCCAGCCCATCGACGACTCCTTCACCCGCGGATCGGTCCGCTGCTCGCCCAACGGGACCGTCCTGGAGCAACGGGCCCTGGGTCCCATCTGTCCCGACCCGAGCGTCCAGCCAACCGTCTGCCGGGACGAGTGCCTCCACGCCCGCTGCCCGTTCCACCCGGACGCCATCTGCATGGCCGATCCTTGCGACGACTGCAAGGTGGCCTTCATCGACGGCCAGGGCCAGCGGCTCGAGTGCACCGATCGCTGCAGCCAGCCGGCCGAGACGGGCCACTGCCGGGCCCTTTTCCCCCGCTACTTTTACAACATATCTTCCCAATCCTGCGAGGAATTCATTTACGGCGGATGCGAAGGCAACGAAAATAATTTCGAGTCCGTCCAGGAGTGCAGCCAACACTGCGAGAAACCAGGTAGAAAATTCATTTAACTTTAATTCAATTAACTTTAATTCATTTAACTTTAATTCAATTAACTTTAATTCATTTAACTTTAATTCAATTAACTTTAATTCATTTAACTTTAATTCACAAGTTTTTTTATTTCATAAAAATTTTTGTTTTATTTTTATAGTGAACGTGTGTGAATTGCCCAAGGAGCCGGGCATGTGCCGGGCGAATTTCCCTCGCTGGGCTTACAATCCGGAGACTCAGCTGTGCGAGAAATTCTCGTTCGGCGGATGCGGAGGCAACGCCAACAACTTTCACAGTTACCAGCAGTGCGCCAGCCGCTGCCCGGACTTGGTCCTCTGCCCGCAGCAGTCGCCGATGCTGGGCGAGATCAAGTCGTGCAGCCGTAACGAGGCCTGCGCCGGACAGACGTGCGCCAACCACCCGGAAGCTGCTTGCTCCGTCGATCCCTGCACCTGTCAGGCCGTCTTTGTCGACGCAGACGGACAGGCCGTCAAGTGCCTGGCTCAAGTCGAGCCGGCCGTCCTCCAAGCCGAGCCCCGCCACGCCTTCCACGACGTCCAGCCGGAAGTCAAAGAGTCGACAACAACAACAACAACCACGACAACAACTACCACCACCAGCCCAACAACCACCACAACAACAACGACGGAAGCCCCAACAACAACGACGACAACTACAACAACAGTGGGTCCATCTCCTGCCCAGCAGCGCGGTAAATCGCTGGCCCATCCGCACTACACCCGGTGCCAGAAGATGCGCCAGTCGCAACTGAAGAAAGGCGGTGGCGGCCAGAGCGGCGAATTGATTCCGGAATGCGACCACCTGGGCCGGTTCCAGCCGATCCAGTGCCTGCCGGCCAAGTCCAACAGCGGCCAAGTCAGCTGCTGGTGCGTCGACGAAGCCGGAAATCAGGTGGCCAACACCACCCAGTTCCTCCGCGGAGAGCAGACCTGCCGTAAGTGTCCAGCAACAACAACCAAATTATGACGAAATTTTTTAAAAATTTGGTCCGTCCGATCAGGTCTGGTGCCAGTGATGGCCGTGGCGATGACCCTGGGATTCCCGGCTATGGACCACGCCCAGGAGCAAATGGAGAAGGAAGTGCGTCAGCAGGTGGGCGAGATCCTCAACGGCCTGTCGGCCCGCACCATGGAGTCGACCCTCCAGGTCAAATCCCGGCAGGACGGAACGGTCCTGACCTTCACGCTGGTCGGCGACAACAAGATCGACGTCGCCTCCCACCTCGAGGATATGGTACCAACTTTTCTAATTCATTTCAAAATGATTTGATTCAAATGATTGGCAATAATTATTTGGGTGACAGGTGAAATCGGGCCACTTGGCGCTGGAAATGGACGGGCACACGATGCCGGCCGACAGCACGTCGTCGAAATTCTACCACAAACTCGACTCGACTCATCTCAGAGTGGCCGCCACTAAAGAGGAGAGCAGCGACCTGCAGGACCGCAGCCTGGAAACGCGGGAAATTCTGGCCCAGGCCCTGGACATCGAGGCCCCTTACCTGGCCATTATTGTCGTTTTGTCGGTGCTGGCCAGTATCTTGGTCTGCGGGCTCATCATCGGCCTGGTCCTCCATCGCCGCCGCACTACTGGCACCTACCCGAAAGATTCCGGCTCGACGCTGGCCTCGCCACCCAAGCCCAGCAAAGGCGGCTCCGACAAGTCGGACGTCGTGCCCAGGGGTTTCCCGCGCGTCGGAATCAATCCGTCCGACGTCGTTCAAACGCCCCAGCTCTCACCCACCGTGCCCAGGAGCAAACGACAGACCCGCAACGCCGAGGCTTGGTGAAACAATTGAATTTAATAAACCCCCGCGAAATTCAAAAAATTGAATTAACAATTTTTTTCAAAAAATGACTCGGAAGAAAGTCGAGCTGTGCTCGAGTGTGAAAAAAACACCACCAGATATAAATTTTTGTGTACTTATCTTTGAATAAAAAACAAAACAATGTAAATAACTTTGATATCCCAATGATATAAAATACGAAACAAAACAAAAAAAGAAAATGAAAATTCTAACAAGCGCAAACGATTGGAGACTTATTATTTTTGATACTTTTTATTTCTGATTTATGTTTCTTCTTTAAAAAATGATTTTGTCTTTTTATTCCCGGAGCGAATTCCGTTTCCCCCCCTTGGTGTATGGGTGTGATTGTATAGGGCATTATACCTATTGATGACCTATATAACAATTTTAGGCTGGCCTCTATTTATATATATACAATGGATTGAATATCTGAATTTCCTCCGGCTGCTGTCCATCTCTTTTTTTGTTTGTTTTTATTTTGTAACGAAAGAGAGAGACGTCTTATACAACTACATGCGGTGATGCATTCAAAAATTCAGCATGAAACAATACATGTGAAATAGATAATAAGTAATAACCTAAGAATTAATTGGCACCTCGGCCGATGGGCGAACCTTTTTTCATGAGATATATGCAGACACGTTTCTTGATCAAATATTCAAACTCAGAATAGAGAATTAGCTTGTGACAAGAAGGTGAGACAAATATATTGAACCGAAATACAAATTCAAAGAATATTGTCTTGCATCAAATAGCATAAAAATCCACTTGGTTTCTTTGGAGAAAAGAAGAAAGAGTTTAGATGCGCATTGGTTCTTAGATGTTTAGTCTTATTACAGGAGCAGTTGTATGGTATGCACAAGGTCAGTCTTATTAACGTCAAAACAGCATTTTTTTCAGAAAATTGATATGTAGGCTACAATGTTCAGGAGAAAAGTTCTGAACGCCAAAACATCTGATGTCTCATGGGCTGATGTGTGGACAACTGGCGATCACTCTTTTAAATTATTTCTTCTAATTTCTGTAGCAATATTCAAAAGAATGACAAGATAGCAGTCGCACACATGGAACGATTTAACAAGCGATCCGCCACTCAAAGAGGCCGTTTGGGGTTTTTGATTTAGCGGAAATCGTCGCTGGGGGTTCTAAAAATAAACGAATAGATGGGTTTTGTGCAAAATGTTTCGCTAAGTCGATTGCTGAAAACCGCAATCGCCTAGCTTTTGTAGTTTGGGAGATATTAAAAAAAACCGAGAGGGGGTAGCCGAAATTTTTTTTTGCAGCAGTTTCTCGTCAACTGCTGCACCTAGAAATATTCTAATTGTTTCAAAATGATGGGATAGCCCACCTCTTCAAACTATTTTCATGTTTTCGATGCTCGGCTCAGAAGCCGAGATATTAACGATTGAAATTTTGGAAAAAATTCCTAAAAATTTCTTCGTTTTTCGGCCATGCCGGGCTTCATCCTATAAGCCACCTAGCAATCGCGAAAGCAAAATTTCCCCCTCTTTGCCTTTAGGGTCTGTTGGGGTGACCACCCCCTCTCGATAGGTGTAGGCTGAAGTTATGAGGGAGACCACCCCAACAGACCCTAAAGGCAAAAAGGGGGAAATTTTGCTTTCGCTTTAAACTTCAAAATTTGTCGAAATTTCTAATGCCTATGGGGGCGATAGTGCAAGTGTGTAGTAAAAAGTACAAATTTTGAAGTGGAAAACTTTAGGGTATAGGGAAGGGTTCTCTGAGTTGATTTTATTGTAAATCATTCTGTATATTTGTAAAGAGTGAAGAATTCTGCATCTTTTAGCACAAAGAAAAAAATTTTAGCTTGATTTTTAGTATTTTTTGTAAATTTTTGAAAACGCCGTATTTAACACGGCACATATGGGGGAAAAAGGGTGTACCTAATAAACTGAACAAAACCGTAGCGCCATGGGGGTTAATCCTACAACAATTTTGTATGTGTAAAAAATGTAGATCGTCATTAGATTTACTCAGAAAAAAAAAAAATCTAACCCAAGCTGTTCGGGTAGTATTTGCACTTTTTCTAAGACACGTAGTGCCATTAGAATGCACTGAAACAAGAGGGGTGTACCTAATAGTTTGTTGGGTACTGTAAATATAAAACAAACCAACAGGATTAAAGAAGAGATAACGTAGAATATTTTCCATATTTTTTCATAATTTTTAAGTAATCGGGAAAGCCGACATTTGATTATAAAGTCAAGGTAGGACGACCCAATTTTAAGACGAAAAATTTATTTCATTTTTCATTCCTCAACCGTTCGTCGTACTGCCATGAAATTTGGTTTTAAGATGCGCATTACTAACATCTACATTTCCTGATGTTTTCAATATCTTATTGCAATTCTAATCCATCAAGAAATCAATTGAGCCATCCGACCCAAACGCCAGATCGCCCCTTTCCCTTAAGCACTGGAGTGACGGGGACGACTCCGAACTTGGCAGCGGCGTGATCGGCCTTGGCCTTGGCGACTTCGAGAGTGTCCTGGACCGGGAGGGGTGCTACCGAATTGGAGACGGGAACGACGGGCAAATTGTTGGATTGGACGCGGAAGCCTCGGGAGTCGGCGGTGAAGGAGACGCGGACTTCCTTGCCTTCTGGGTTGATGTAAGCGTAGCTGCCGATCTGGTTGCCGAAACCGTCACGGAGGTTGCTGGAGGCCTGTCCGGGGTGAGCGTAGCCGAAGCTGGCCTGACCCAGCTGGTCCTGGGCGTGGTATTGGGGGACCGTGAAAGAAGGGTAGCCGTAAGCGAAGGGATAGATAATGGGGACGGCTGCAGTTGCGGGCATTCCGGTGTAGTCTATGGCGGCGCGGACGCCAGCGAACGGAAAGGCCCCGTAATTTACGCCATATCCACCGTATCCGAAGAATTGAGCTTTGGCGGCAACAGCCAACACCAACAGACAGGCAATCTATGCGAAGAAAAAAACAAACGAATTGTATTGAAATATCTAAAAAAAAAATTATTTAAATAACCGTCTAAAAATGTTCTTATTACCGTAGACTTCATTTTATATAGTTCTTTTGAAGTTCGTGTATTTTAGTTCGTTGGGGTTGAATAACAGCAGCTACCCACAGCAGCGATGAGAACAGCAGGAATAGGCCTATGACTTACGTAGAAATAGTAACAGCGATGATCATATATCCACAAATTTTCAAGTCCTTTGTATACGTCTTATCCTTACTATATATCGATACTTTTATGTATCATATATCGTATGTATCGTTACGTGCGGGGTCAATTGCACCACTTATTGCATATGCGTCAGCCACAAGTGTGTTGTGTCGTTGCCCCGAAGGCTATAATACGACATTGACATGAAACTGAATTCACCTTGAACAAGAAAGTCTGCTCGTTTCTATATTCCACTTCATTATATCCCAGTTATCTTTTCATCGCATATGTTCCATTTTACTGAAAATGAGGATTACCGGGTCCCAAACAAATAGGAATAACATATGACACGTTTTAGGGTTTGATGATATATATTTTTAAAAAGGCTTGGTTATTATAAATACGCGACCTACGTGTGTCCGTCAAACGTACGATTTAACCGATTTAACAATTTTTTTATTTCAAGGCACAATCGTGAAATGTAGGGGGATTGTTGGATGTTGGATATGCGGATATTAGGGGATTGTAATTCCCTCATACTCCATCTAGAAAATGCTTCGCTATACAGTCCCCTCCATAAGTATGGGATCACCCCGCGCCGTTCCATAAGGTGGCGTGTATTTCATATGGGTTTTTCGGGTGGAAAAAATCGAAAAAATGACATAAATTCCCCAAACTTGAGATTTATGTCATTTTACGTCTTTTCTATTGTCTGAATTTTCTTCAGATTTTTTCCCCTATTTTTTAGGCCTAGAAAAGTGGCGCCCAAAGTATCGGATCACTCCGACGCCGCCCGTGTTGTCTTATGGCGCAAATGGGCTTTTCATATTGCTTTTTATATATTTTATTTTTAAGAAGGAATTTTTATATTCAAACCCTTTTTACATTTCCCTTTTATAAATTAACTGTAATATTTCCATTATGATCGGAACCATTTCCGATTTTTCCCAGATTTATGGTATGCACAAGGTCTTATTAACGTTAAAACAGCATTTTTTTCAGAAAATTGATATGTAGGCTACGATGTTCAGGAGAAAAGTTCTGGACGCCAAAACATCTGATGTCTCATGGGCTGATGTGTCTTATCCTTACTACAAGATTCCTTCGGGAATATCCTTCGGGAATTTTTTTAAACGTTAAAGAGACAGAAAATAAAGGTTAAATAGTCGATTAATACATACTATTATGTTTGGAAAATTCCCTTTATTCTCTTAAATGAATTGATTCTTATTAACTAATTGACTAATAATCTGTCAATATTATGAGTGGTGCGACTTAGGTGTGACGGAGGCTTCGCCCCATAACCCCACGTCGCACTTCATGTTTAGATTAAGTTAAAGTAACATTTATTACTATAGTAACAATATAATTAAATCATGCGGTCACATGTTGCATTACATGAGTCTTGGCTAATAGATAGCGAGCTACCATCATACCCTTTTTTTTCCTTTCCAAAAATATAATAAAGATGGTCTAATGGTCATCAACCCGGGCTGCCATTCGTATGGTTCGGTAGTCGAATCTCGATCAAGTCGGAAAGGAAAACTAAGTTTGTAATTTTTGAAAAATTACTCTTAAAAAGCATTCGGAGGTAAATGGAAGTGGAAGATCGGTGGTAACTCTTCACGACCGCAAGAAGATCTTGATGACCGAGGAGAGGACAGGGGAAGAAGGGAGAGATGACCCAGAGCTTCAAAATGAGTATAATCTAACATTCTTAAAATGTTCCTCAACTTCTTGGTTGATGACTAACTGTTAAAAAAAGGAGGCATAGAAATTTTACTTGGACAACCAAATTTATTAAAATCAAGATAAAAGACAGTAAACAAAAAGAGGTAATAATAAAACAAAACAGTTAAAAAAGTAATAGTAAGAAAATACAAAGTAAAAAGAAGAATAAAGACGAAATCGAACAAGAACATAAAAACCAAATCAAATCAAATAAGACATACTACTCTCCACTCCCATAGCAGAAAACTTGTCTTGCTTTTTTTCTTTTTGTTTACACTGCTGAGCACTCACTGCACTGACAGTTGGAAGGTTAAGCAAACAAAAGCGAATTCACTGCCTAGGATTCGGCAACCAGCTAGGTAACAAATACGCAAATTAAATTTTTAAACCAGTAATAAAAACAAATGAAAACCCCGTTACGCCATGTATCAAATTTTGACAGAATTATGTACAAAATTTGGTGACGATTGGTCATTCAGGGAAGAAACGTATAAAGGATAACTAAATGGACATTAAACCCTCTGAATTTCACTACTAGCTACTACTACCCTACCCCCTATACCCCACACCCTATATTGTTAAGGACCTTCGTATATAAATATACCTCAGGGATATATCGATACTTTTATGTATCGTATATCGTATGTATCGTTACGTGCGGGGTCAATTGCACCACTTATTGCATATGCGTCAGCCACAAGTGTGTTGTGTCGTTGCCCCGAAGGCTATAATACGACATTGACATGAAACTGAATTCACCTTGAACAAGAAAGTCTGCTCGTTTCTATATTCCACTCCATTATATCCCAGTTATCTTTTCATCGCATATGTTCCATTTTACTGAAAATGAGGATTACCGGGTCCCAAACAAATAGGAATAACATATGACACGTTTTAGGGTTTGATGATATATATTTCTAAAAAGGCTTGGTTATTATAAATACGTGACCTACGTGTGTCCGTCAAACGTACGATTTAACCGATTTAAAAAATTTTTTATTTCAAGGCACAATCGTGAAATGTAGGGGGATTGTTGGATGTTGGATATGCGGATATTAGGGGATTGTAATTCCCTCATACTCCATCTAGAAAATGCTTCGCTATACAGTCCCCTCCATAAGTATGGGATCACCCCGCGCCGTTCCATAAGGTGGCGTGTATTTCATATGGGTTTTTCGGGTGGAAAAAATCGAAAAAATGACATAAATTCCCCAAACTTGAGATTTATGTCATTTTACGTCTTTTCTATTGTCTGAATTTTCTTCAGATTTTTTCCCCTATTTTTTAGGCCTAGAAAAGTGGCGCCCAAAGTATCGGATCACTCCGACGCCGCCCGTGTTGTCTTATGGCGCAAATGGGCTTTTCATATTGCTTTTTATATATTTTATTTTTAAGAAGGAATTTTTATATTCAAACCCTTTTTACATTTCCCTTTTATAAATTAACTGTAATATTTCCATTATGATCGGAACCATTTCCGATTTTTCCCAGATTTATGGTATGCACAAGGTCTTATTAACGTTAAAACAGCATTTTTTTCAGAAAATTGATATGTAGGCTACGATGTTCAGGAGAAAAGTTCTGGACGCCAAAACATCTGATGTCTCATGGGCTGATGTGTCTTATCCTTACTACAAGATTCCTTCGGTAATATCCTTCGGGAATTTTTTTAAACGTTAAAGAGACAGAAAATAAAGGTTAAATAGTCGATTAATACATACTATTATGTTTGGAAAATTCCCTTTATTCTCTTAAATGAATTGATTCTTATTAACTAATTGACTAATAATCTGTCAATATTATGAGTGGTGCGACTTAGGTGTGACGGAGGCTTCGCCCCATAACCCCACGTCGCACTTCATGTTTAGATTAAGTTAAAGTAACATTTATTACTATAGTAACAATATAATTAAATCATGCGGTCACATGTTGCATTACATGAGTCTTGGCTAATAGATAGCGAGCTACCATCATACCCTTTTTTTTCCTTTCCAAAAATATAATAAAGATGGTCTAATGGTCATCAACCCGGGCTGCCATTCGTATGGTTCGGTAGTCGAATCTCGATCAAGTCGGAAAGGAAAACTAAGTTTGTAATTTTTGAAAAATTACTCTTAAAAAGCATTCGGAGGTAAATGGAAGTGGAAGATCGGTGGTAACTCTTCACGACCGCAAGAAGATCTTGATGACCGAGGAGAGGACAGGGGAAGAAGGGAGAGATGACCCAGAGCTTCAAAATGAGTATAATCTAACATTCTTAAAATGTTCCTCAACTTCTTGGTTGATGACTAACTGTTAAAAAAAGGAGGCATAGAAATTTTACTTGGACAACCAAATTTATTAAAATCAAGATAAAAGACAGTAAACAAAAAGAGGTAATAATAAAACAAAACAGTTAAAAAAGTAATAGTAAGAAAATACAAAGTAAAAAGAAGAATAAAGACGAAATCGAACAAGAACATAAAAACCAAATCAAATCAAATAAGACATACTACTCTCCACTCCCATAGCAGAAAACTTGTCTTGCTTTTTTTCTTTTTGTTTACACTGCTGAGCACTCACTGCACTGACAGTTGGAAGGTTAAGCAAACAAAAGCGAATTCACTGCCTAGGATTCGGCAACCAGCTAGGTAACAAATACGCAAATTAAATTTTTAAACCAGTAATAAAAACAAATGAAAACCCCGTTACGCCATGTATCAAATTTTGACAGAATTATGTACAAAATTTGGTGACGATTGGTCATTCAGGGAAGAAACGTATAAAGGATAACTAAATGGACATTAAACCCTCTGAATTTCACTACTAGCTACTACTACCCTACCCCCTATACCCCACACCCTATATTGTTAAGGACCTTCGTATATAAATATACCTCAGGGATATATCGATACTTTTATGTATCGTATATCGTATGTATCGTTACGTGCGGGGTCAATTGCACCACTTATTGCATATGCGTCAGCCACAAGTGTGTTGTGTCGTTGCCCCGAAGGCTATAATACGACATTGACATGAAACTGAATTCACCTTGAACAAGAAAGTCTGCTCGTTTCTATATTCCACTCCATTATATCCCAGTTATCTTTTCATCGCATATGTTCCATTTTACTGAAAATGAGGATTACCGGGTCCCAAACAAATAGGAATAACATATGACACGTTTTAGGGTTTGATGATATATATTTCTAAAAAGGCTTGGTTATTATAAATACGTGACCTACGTGTGTCCGTCAAACGTACGATTTAACCGATTTAAAAAAATTTTTATTTCAAGGCACAATCGTGAAATGTAGGGGGATTGTTGGATGTTGGATATGCGGATATTAGGGGATTGTAATTCCCTCATACTCCATCTAGAAAATGCTTCGCTATACAGTCCCCTCCATAAGTATGGGATCACCCCGCGCCGTTCCATAAGGTGGCGTGTATTTCATATGGGTTTTTCGGGTGGAAAAAATCGAAAAAATGACATAAATTCCCCAAACTTGAGATTTATGTCATTTTACGTCTTTTCTATTGTCTGAATTTTCTTCAGATTTTTTCCCCTATTTTTTACGCCTAGAAAAGTGGCGCCCAAAGTATCGGATCACTCCGACGCCGCCCGTGTTGTCTTATGGCGCAAATGGGCTTTTCATATTGCTTTATATATATTTAATTTTTAAGAAGGAATTTTTATATTCAAACCCTTTTTACATTTCCCTTTTATAAATTAACTGTAATATTTCCATTATGATCGGAACCATTTCCGAATTTTCCCAGATTTATTAATTTCCCCAGTTGCTAAAATAAGAGACTACAGAAAAGTTCATTTAGGGTTTGCAACCTCTATCGCCTGGCGTAGGCCAGAAAATTAGTGTCGTTTCTATACGACCCTTAAGTAAAAAAGGAAGCAGAGCGCCAGTGGCGTGGCATCGTGGCGTGGCGTTGCTTCGGTCCAGCAGCGGTCGGCCTCGACCTGTTTGAAATTGCTTCACGACACGGAGAGCGAATGGCCGGGGCTGCTGTGCCGGCTGGGCTGCGGCTACGGGTTTGCGACGGACAACGCCACCAACTGCCCGTTGTGCGAGTGCCGCAACCCCTGCGACGTCACCAACTGCCCGGACGGCCAGCAATGCCAGCTGGTCGTTTCCCCATGCCCAGAGACCCCCTTCTGCCTGGCTCTACCATTCTGCACGGCCGTCCAGCAGCTTGACCGAGAAGATACCGACGTCCAGGAAGAAGAAATAGAAGAATGGACGGCCAGCTGCCCGGCTAGCGAGCCGTTCCTCAACCCTGTCGACAATCTGCCCATCCAGTGCAATCCGCGCAGCCGGGCGCTGAGCTGCCCGGCAGGATTTTCCTGCTACAGCGAAAACAACGGGCCAGACGGGACCTGCTGCCCGATCCAGCACGTCATCAAGGCCGGCCCATGTCCCTACCTGGTGCCCATCTCGGTGGACAGCTGCGACAGCGAGTGCTCGGCCGACGAGGACTGTGACGGCCAGCTCAAGTGCTGCTCCAACGGTTGCGGAACCCAATGCGTCGAGCCGCTCATCAAGACGGCCTGCCAGCACATGCAGATGATCATGAAGTACAAGGCCAGGGAGAACGGACTGCCGGCCAATCGGCTCTTCATCCCACGTTGCCGGCCAGAGGACGGAGCCTTTGAGGCTGTCCAGTGCGATCCAGTCACACGGGCCTGTTGGTGCGTTTCGGCCGACGGGCGGGAGCTGGCCGGCACCCAGGTTCCACCCGGACTCCAACCTCAATGTCACACCCCGAGAAGCTGCCCGGCTCTGAGCGAATGTCCTGAATTGGACTGCTCGGCTCATGGCTATCAGCTGGACACGTCCGGCTGCCCAGTCTGCGCTTGCCGGGACCCTTTTGACGGTGTAGAATGCCGATCGCCTGCCGAAGAGTGTCGAGTGGTCCAGGTCAACTGCATCCGGGCCCCTTGCCCACCTATGCCCGTCTGCCTGCCCAGGCTGGACAATCCCTGCACTCACGGCCAGCCGCTGAGAGACGGCCAGTCCGGCAGCAACACGACCGTCAACTGTGGACCCATGGGCTCCAGCTGCCCGTCGACCCACAAGTGTCGACTGTCGCCGCTGGGTGAATTTTCCGTCTGCTGCCCCAAGCCCAGGGACGTTTGTTTCCAGGAGAAGTTGCTGGGCTCGTGCAAGGCGTCCGTCCTGCGCTACAGTTTCAACGAGAAGCGCAACCGCTGCGAGGCCTTCCGCTACACGGGCTGTTCCGGCAACACGAACAACTTTGATTCCGAACGGGAGTGCAATGCCGTCTGCCCGTCCCTGTCCACCTGCGAGGAGCTGAGGGAGAAGAATCTCAAAATGGCCGAGAAGTTCAAGAAAGTCGTTTTCACGCCCAAGTGCAACAAGGCTAATGGTGACTGGGAGCCCGTCCAGTGCCTGGAAGAGGTGGGCATCTGCTGGTGCGTCGACAAGGATGGCGAACACATCAAAGGTTCATCCAGTTGAAAAATATTTTTTATCATTTTTCTGTCCGTCCAGTCAATTTTCTGCCCAGTCAAATTTTTTGCCCAGTCAAATTTTCTGCCCAGTCAAATTTTCTGCCCAGTCAATTTTCCGTCCAGTCAACAGAAAAATGTGAAATTGAAATTAAAATTTTAAATTTTTGTTGTCCAGGATCTCTGACCCGAGGATCGCCCACTTGCGGTGTCCGGCAGGCCCGTCAGCGTTCGATCGACCCGCCCATCTGCGACGACCCCAAGGCCGTGGTCCACGTCTGCAACAAGTCGATTTGCGAGAGTAAAATCTGCCTGGCCAACCCCAAGGCCGTCTGCCGGGTTGATCCTTGCGGCGGATGCCGTCCCTCCTTTTACGATCCGGCTTCCGGCCGGAAGGTGGACTGCGAAGCCGGACTCAGTAAGTGCCAGAAGGAAGTGCAAGTCGTTTTGAATTCCGACACCTGGGCCAGACAGGGTGGGCCGTGGAACGCCCAGCCGCTGGTGGTTTCCACTTCGTCCAGCCCGTCCTACCACTACGACATGAATGGATATTCCGCACCGGAAGAGGACGCCGAAGTCCTGCCGGACGCTCTGCTCTCATCCGTCACCGTCTACAGCAGTCGCCTCAGGCGCCAGCTGGAAGAGAAGGAACAATCCACCGAGACGGCCTTGCTGGACACGATGATGAAGGAAGCTGGACCGTCGGAATTGATTGCGGAAATGCTCAAGGAAGTTAAACTGGAAGAGCTGGACCTGGAAATGGCCACCGAAACTTCCGACGTGGAGGATACGACTCCGCTGGATTCCAGAACCGGAAAGCTGCTGGCCCGGCGTCCGGTGGACGAAGGTTTGCTGGAGGAAGTCAAGAACGGATTCCAGAGCCTGGACGACGATCAAACTGTCCAGCAACGACCTGTGCCCGCTCTGCGTGACGCCATCAAACCTGGATTCTGCCCGCCCGTCCGCTCCCGCACTTTCCTGCGGGTGCTGGCCCAATTTGCCGGAGGGGCGGCCTGCGCTGACCAGTGCGTCTCTGACGCCGACTGTGCCGGACCGACCCGCTGCTGCCCGGGCGAGTGCGGCTCCACCTGCACCCACCCGGTCCTCCTACCGACGCCACTCCTGCCCAAACCGGGCGCCTGCCCAGCAGCGGCTCACCCGTTCGGCTGCCCGGCAGACACCAAGGCCGTTATTGAATGCTCGTCTGACTCGGACTGTTCCGGCCGGGCCAAGTGCTGCTCCAACGGATGCAGTTCCACCTGCACCTCCCCCGAAGGTCCGTTTAACTGGAATTAATTTAAAGTTAATTGAAATAAATTTAAAGTTAATCGAATTAAATTTTACTTTTAAAAAATCTTAAATAATTCGAAAAAAATTAAAAATTAAATCAAATTGCATTTAAAATTTAATTAAAATTTAATTTAATTTAATTAATTTTTTCTAAAATAAAATAGAAAACAGTTCCGGTCCGTTGATGATGTCCATCTCTCCGCCCGTCTGCACCCTGAAGGGCGACTATGCCCGGGAGCAGAGCCAGGGCGAGTTCAGCTGGTGCGTGGACACGACCGGCCAGCCCATCGACGACTCCTTCACCCGCGGATCGGTCCGCTGCTCGCCCAACGGGACCGTCCTGGAGCAACGGGCCCTGGGTCCCATCTGTCCCGACCCGAGCGTCCAGCCAACCGTCTGCCGGGACGAGTGCCTCCACGCCCGCTGCCCGTTCCACCCGGACGCCATCTGCATGGCCGATCCTTGCGACGACTGCAAGGTGGCCTTCATCGACGGCCAGGGCCAGCGGCTCGAGTGCACCGATCGCTGCAGCCAGCCGGCCGAGACGGGCCACTGCCGGGCCCTTTTCCCCCGCTACTTTTACAACATATCTTCCCAATCCTGCGAGGAATTCATTTACGGCGGATGCGAAGGCAACGAAAATAATTTCGAGTCCGTCCAGGAGTGCAGCCAACACTGCGAGAAACCAGGTAGAAAATTCATTTAACTTTAATTCAATTAACTTTAATTCATTTAACTTTAATTCAATTAACTTTAATTCATTTAACTTTAATTCAATTAACTTTAATTCATTTAACTTTAATTCACAAGTTTTTTTATTTCATAAAAATTTTTGTTTTATTTTTATAGTGAACGTGTGTGAATTGCCCAAGGAGCCGGGCATGTGCCGGGCGAATTTCCCTCGCTGGGCTTACAATCCGGAGACTCAGCTGTGCGAGAAATTCTCGTTCGGCGGATGCGGAGGCAACGCCAACAACTTTCACAGTTACCAGCAGTGCGCCAGCCGCTGCCCGGACTTGGTCCTCTGCCCGCAGCAGTCGCCGATGCTGGGCGAGATCAAGTCGTGCAGCCGTAACGAGGCCTGCGACGGACAGACGTCCGCCAACCACCCGGAAGCTGCTTGCTCCGTCGATCCGTGCACCTGTCAGGCCGTCTTTGTCGACGCAGACGGACAGGCCGTCAAGTGCCTGGCTCAAGTCGAGCCGGCCGTCCTCCAAGCCGAGCCCCGCCACGCCTTCCACGACGTCCAGCCGGAAGTCAAAGAGTCGACAACAACAACCACAACTACAACTACAACCACCAGCCCAACAACCACCACAACAACAACGACGGAAGCCCCAACAACAACGACGACAACTACAACAACAGTGGGTCCATCTCCTGCCCAGCAGCGCGGTAAATCGCTGGCCCATCCGCACTACACCCGGTGCCAGAAGATGCGCCAGTCGCAACTGAAGAAAAGCGGTGGCAGCCAGAGCGGCGAATTGATTCCGGAATGCGACCACCTGGGCCGGTTCCAGCCGATCCAGTGCCTGCCGGCCAAGTCCAACAGCGGCCAAGTCAGCTGCTGGTGCGTCGACGAAGCCGGAAATCAGGTGGCCAACACCACCCAGTTCCTCCGCGGAGAGCAGACCTGCCGTAAGTGTCCAGCAACAACAACCAAATTATGACGAAATTTTAAAAAAATTTTGTCCGTCCGATCAGGTCTGGTGCCAGTGATGGCCGTGGCGATGACCCTGGGATTCCCGGCCATGGACCACGCCCAGGAGCAAATGGAGAAGGAAGTGCGTCAGCAGGTGGGCGAGATTCTCAACGGCCTGTCGGCCCGCACCATGGAGTCGACCCTCCAGTTCAAATCCCGGCAGGACGGAACGGTCCTGACCTTCACGCTGGTCGGCGACAACAAGATCGACGTCGCCTCCCACCTCGAGGATATGGTACCAACTTTTCTAATTCATTTCAAAATGATTTGATTCAAATGATGGCAATAATCATTTGGGTGACAGGTGAAATCGGGCCACTTGGCGCTGGAAATGGATGGGCACACGATGCCGGCCGACAGCACGTCGTCGAAATTCTACCACAAACTCGACTCGACTCATCTCAGAGTGGCCGCCACTAAAGAGGAGAGCAGCGACCTGCAGGACCGCAGCCTGGAAACGCGGGAAATTCTGGCCCAGGCCCTGGACATCGAGGCCCCTTACCTGGCCATTATTGTCGTTCTGTCGGTGCTGGCCAGCATTCTGGTTTGCGGGCTCATCATCGGCCTGGTCCTCCATCGCCGCCGCACCACCGGCACCTACCCGAAAGATTCCGGCTCGACGCTGGCGTCGCCGCCCAAGCCCAGCAAAGGTGGCTCCGACAAGTCGGACGTCGTGCCCAGGGGTTTCCCGCGCGTCGGAATCAACCCGTCCGACGTCGTCCAGACGCCCCAGCTCTCGCCCACCGTGCCCAGGAGCAAGCGACAGACCCGCAACGCCGAGGCTTGGTGAAACAATTCAATTTAATAAACCCCGCGAAATTCAAAAAAATTGAATTTTAAATTTTTTCAAAAAATGACTCGGAAGAAAGTCGAGCTGTGCTCGAGTGTGAAAAAAACACCACCAGATATAAATTTGTGTGTACTAATCTTTGAATAAAAAACAAATCAATGTAAATAACTTTGATATCCCAATGATATAAAATACGAAACAAAACAAAAAAAGAAAATGAAAATTCTAACAAACGCAAACGATTGGAGACTTATTATTTTTGATACTTTTTATTTCTGATTTATGTTTCTTCTTTAAAAAATGATTTTGTCTTTTTATTCCTGGAGCGAATTTCGTTTTTCCCCCCTTGGTGTATGGGTGTGATTGTCAGGGTTGTTAATATCGCCGCGATGAACGATGAAATCGTCATCGGAAATGAAATTTTTTGTTCGAACGATTATCGCGCGATAGGTTTCAAAATGAGTATCGATCGATAATCGCGTTTTCATCGCCGATGACGCGATAGCGATAGTTTTTTTTAACTGCAGACTGCTTAAAAGTAGCATCAAGTTACAGCTGAAAATGGATGAGCACTACAGTTGTGTATTCGCCCATCCAAGTTTTTTTTAAATACCACGTCCGAGTTGGAAAACAAGGGATATTGTTAATATAGTTTTTCTGCTTTTGAAAAAATATGCAGAAAAATATTTTTTTATTTTTTTTTTAAATTTTGCAACGTTGTAAAAAGTATCGGCGACTATCGGCGATTATCGCACCGATACTTTTTTGAAACTTCATCGTTCGATAGTCGGCAATAAAAAAAAACACCAATATCGCTATCGCAATCGGAAATACTTATTTTTTGCGATATTAACAACCCTGGTGATTGTACAGGGCATTGTACCTATTGATGACCTATATAACAATTTTAGGCTGGCCTCTATTTATATATATACAATGGATTGAATATCTGAATTTCCTCCGGCTGCTGTCCATCTCTTTTTTTTTTTGTTTTTATTTTGTAACGAAAGAGAGAGACGTCTTATACAACTACATGCGGTGATGCATTCAAAAATTCAGCATGAAACAATACATGTGAAATAGATAATAACCTAAGAATGAATTGGCACCTCGACTGATGGGCGCACCTTTTTTCATGAGATACATACAGACACGTTTTCTTGATCGAATATTCAAACTCAGAATAGAGAATTAGCTTGTGACAAGAAGGCGAGACAAATATATTGAACCGAAATACAAAAAGAATATTGTCTTGCATCAAATAGCATAAAAATCCACTTGGTTTCTTTTTGAGAAAATAAGAAGAAGAATAAAATGTTGTCATTTTAGATGCGCTTTGGTTCTTTATTTCTATAAGAGAACAGTTGTATGGAGTGCACAAGGTACCAATTACAGTCTTTTTTATGGTCAAATTGATGTCAAAACAGCATTTTTTTAGAAAATGGATATGTACAATGTTCAGGAGAAAAGTTCTGGACGCCAAAACATCTGATGTCTCATGGGCTGAAGTGTATAGACAAATGCGATCACTCTTTTCAATTATTTCTTCTAAATTCTGTAGCAATATTCAAAAGAATGACAAGATCATTTAGCAGTCGCACACAAGAAACGATGTAAAACAAAACAACAAATGTTACCTTTTCAGCTTGTCCTTTTTCTCGCTTTCACCGTTGGCTTTAACCAATTTTCTAAGTTCATTGAATTGGTCGGTTGGCAAATTGAAAAAGTTATTCTCGACAATGTAGGCAGGCGGCCTATTATCGCCAATAAGTTTATTGTCATAGTTTGATAAGCTTTTCTCCACGGCGGAGTTGAAACCATCATCTCCTTCAACCCTTTGGTTATTAGCCAAATCGGCCAAATCAATGTTTTTGACAAGCCCTTCTCCTTTTTGAAGCTGAAAAATAAAATCGAACCACAAATTGAACTCGACAATGTACACGTGAAAGGCAAGATATCAAGAATAGACTTACTTGATTTTTGATAAATTTCAGAAAGTCACCGAATTGGTCGGCTGATAAATCGAAAAAGTAATCCTCGACAATAAAGGGCCTATTATCGCCAACTTTATTGTCATAGTCTGACAAGATTTTCTCAATCGCGGAATTGGCACCAGCAGGCAAATAAGGATGCGGGAACCAATTCAAAGGAGCTCCGTCAACTCCCAGCAGCGACAAAAATAAACAGCAGATGACCAAAACCGAAATCCTATCATTTGTTAACATGAAATTATCAATAAAATAATTCTTCGCCTTGTACTAACATACACACAATATAAAAGTAACAAAAAACCTCACCTAATGAGAATCATGTTGCAGACTGTATGATGTGCTGATATGTGATAAGTAAAACGTTGTGGTAGTGTTGACTGATGAGTAGTGACAACAGCAGAGTGTCTCTGCTCCTTTTATCCTAGCCAAACTCCCAGCAGCAATTGGATGTACCCATCATCGGAGGGGGCGGGTCCCTTTTGGAGTTCTTAATTACTCTATAGGCTTTACCTAGTGCGTTTAGCCTAGTTGGCTAATATGCTTTTATTTAAGCTATTGGTGGCCTTCATACGGCTTTTATTGGGCACCTTTTCTCGGAAATAGTTTATCTATCTATATAGCTCTTAATTATAATAGCTGGCATTCATTTCAATTCAATAATCCCTTTGGCCGTTACTTGGAATAACGGTATTTTAAAAATGATTGTTGATTAACGCTTTGTAATCATCCATTTGCTGCGAGAAATGAATTTTCAATTTGATTCATGAAACTTTTTCACTTTTCACATTGCACACCTGCGTTAGCGAAGCATTTTCTAGATGAGGTATAAGTGGGAATAAGGGAATTAAAAATCCCTTCGTGCTACATTTCACGATTTGTATTGAGGCGGGTAAAATAGTCATTTTGTGCCTTAAAATTAAGAAATTGTTAAATTTGACGGACACACGTAGGTGGCGTATTTACAATAACAAGCCTTTTTAGAAATATATTACCATCAAACCCTAAAACGTGTCATATATATATGTTCCTATATTTGTTTGGGACCTGGTAGCCTAATGTTCATTTTAAGTAAAATGGAACATATGCGACGAAAGGATAACTACGACGATATAGTAGAGTGGAATAGAAACGAGCAGACTTTCTTGTTCAAGGTGAATTCAGTTTCATGTCAATGTCGTATTATAGCCTTCCGGGCGACGACACAATACACATATGCAATAAGTGGTGAACATCAGTGTTACTATTTTATACATAGATCGACATAGATTCTTGTTCTCATCGCTGCTGTGGGTAGATGCTGTTATTCAACCCCAACACAAACTTCAAAAGAACTTTATAAAATGAAGTCTACGGTAATAAGAACATTTTAGACAGTTATTTTTTAAAAATTAATTTTTTGAGATGTATATTTTAATATAATTTGGTTTTTCCCATATACGCAGATCGCCTGTCTGTTGGTGTTGGCTGTTGCCGCCCAAGCTCAATTCTTCGGATATGGCGGATACTACGGATACTACGGTGCCTATCCGTTCGCTTGCCTTCGGGCCACTACGCCGGAATCCCCGCAACTGTCGCCGTCCCCGCCACCTATCCCGGCTCTTACGGCACCCAGTACCACTCCCAGGACGAGTTCGACAATTATGATTACAGCTACAATAATATTAATTCCGGACAAGCCCCCAGCAACCTGCGTGACGGTTTCGGCAACCAGATCGGCAGCTACGCTTACATCGACCCGGAAGGCAAGAAAGTCCGTGTCTCCTACACCGCCGACTCCCGAGGCTTTCGCGTCAAATTCAACGACTTGCCCGTCGCTCCCGCCCAGATTGAAGACAGCACACCCGAGGTGGCCGCTGCCAAGGCGGAATTCGCCGCTAAATTCGCCGCCGCCAAGGCCGGCCGTGCTAAGCGCCAAGTCTTTGGCTTCGGAGCTGCTCCATTTTCTTACCCCGGCTATGCTGTTTCCCCCTATGCCTATTTGGTTGCCGCCCCAGCTATGCCCGTCCGTGAGGCCACTTTAACCAAGGTCATCCACATCCCTGGCCACGCAGTCTCTTACCGCGTCGACTAAATTTTTGTTAAATAGCATCTGAAACTTTTTTCGCATTCTTTTTCTTGTATCCTTTATAGGCCTAATTCTGAAAATGTTTACGGAAAATCAAAATTAATTTCTTTTTCGTCACGGCATAAACATTCGCTGTCCAATTTAAAATAGCAAGGAGACCATCATGCATGGTATCAAAAGTCAATTCACTCTATACAGCGTTAAATAATAATTCAAACAATATTTCTGGATGCCTAATAATAATATAGAGTAACGATGGATCTTTGTTGTCAGGACTCTATTAACTAATGTGTAGACCAATACATTTTTTGTAAGTGTCCGATTTCACCTTATATTCGATGAGGTTGATTAAAATAATTATTCGATTGATTTCTTAGCTGGATTGTTTTCTCAGTTGGTTCATTCCCTTTTTTGCCAATGTTTAACGCTGCCAATTGCAACCCACCTACCGGCACCAACGTTTTTTAGGAACGTTGGCATGAAAATGAAAAATTTGAAAATGAAAACTTTGATTTTTCTGCTCATCCCGGCGTCGTCTCCCCTGCTGTGCCCGTCCGAAAAGCCACCGAGACCGTCCTCAACCCCGGCCATCACGCCAACTAAACTTTAAACAGCATTGATTTTTTTCCCTTAAAATATTCTACTTAAAAAAGGAATAAATTATTCCTCTTAAATATTCATAATTTTAGAACTTAAAAAAAAAAAAACAACTAATAAGGTGAACGGCAAATCGATCTAAATTTATCCTCATTCATGTGAAATTATGGAAACAGAATAAAAATTTAAATGCCAAAAGCACGAGAAAAAGCTTCATCACAGTAAAAATGAAATAAAGAAATGAAAACGTTTAGAGAAAATATATTAAATTTGTCTCGCTGATGCGCGTCAACTGTCAGTCAACTGTGTGACGCTAAACCATATAATAGATTATAAACCGATATTGTTACATTTTTAGTGAAGTCGTGTGTTGCTTGCCCGTCGCCAACTTAGTAGCGCCCGTCCATCAGGTCCAGGACACACCCGAAGTCGCTATAAGGCCAAAGCTGATCACACGGCCGTTGTCGTCGCTGACCAAGGCCTCCCCGGTCCTCGCTAGACGCTAAACCTGAGCTACTTATCCTTTTCCGCCCAGATATAGGATGATCCTGGTGCTGTTACGTATTTAATTTGCATAACGAAACAAAAAATTCTATTAAATATTAGGCATCAATTGCGATCAATTGTTTCACTTAATTCATTGGCAAGGCGCTGCAATATTACTAGCCCATAAATATAATTTGTGTTGTCCATTGCTTGAACAAAAGCCTTTATTCAAATAAACACAACTTAGCTGCATGCCAATGTCGTAACACACGGGGAAACGACACAACACACCTGTGGCTGACGCATCATATGTGCATGGTGCACTGAACTAATGTGGAGCGGCGTGCATCTGCTTGAACCATGCAGAAACATAACAAGCGATGAAAGGCTTCAATATATAGAAATATAAGAATATAAGCATACGTTTACATCCCTTTGGAATTTGGATATCATATTTGGGTACCTACAAAGATGAAGCATCGCATTTCTAACTGCTGTGCATAGCTGGTGGTCATTCGTATCGTACTGTTGTACAGTAGTCTCCCGAAAAATTTATAATAACATGAAGTCAACGGTATAAGAATATTTTGGTCTTAGTTTATTCTAAAAATAATTTAGAAGCAAAATATTTGCATTTTGGTTTTATTATCGCGGATGTCTGTTGGTGTTGGCTGTTGTCGCCCAAGCTCCGCTCAACGGACACGCAGGTCTCGGCGGCGGATATGGTGGATATGTACGGTGGATACTATATCCGTTCGCGTTCGTTCACTGGCGTCCACGCCATACAGCTATGATGCCGTTATCTCTATTAATGCCGCCCATGTCGACGTCGCCGTCCCTGCTCTGACTGATTGCGCTGCGCTGCTGACTGCACGTCAACTTCAGCCGGCTTCAGCAATGCGGCTTTAAAACACTATCTGTGTACAAGAAAATTCTTTAAAAAGTGAATAAATATCACAAAAAGGAGGGCTAATTGAATTATTACCTACAGGATATGTTTTTAAAAATTTGCCAATTATGCCAATATCTGGTGAGATATTTTTGTTTATAAATGGTGTTCCAAAATTCTTGGCTTCAGGGTAGATCAACTGTAGTTCTGTATGAAACTAAACTCAAGTACATTATTAATTAACTTAATCACATCTGCAAATGTATCACCACACATTACCAAATCCATTTTTGGAAGTCCTTGAAGTGGGGGTATTGGATTTCATGATGATCCAATAGTCAAAGTATCTTTTAATTGTTTTGACGATACCTGAAAGTTGCCATACAGTAAATTCATGAATGTCATTTCCAGACTGATGGTTCTTCATCCGTTCAACCTGGAAATAAAAAAATAAATTTAGTGATTTCCTTTGGGTTTTGAATGTGTCCCAGCCTAATTAACCAGAAAATTTGTTGAGTGTTTTTATGGGCGCCTGGAACGAATGTCGGCGTTGGCCTGCCTTTCGCTTTTGAGAAAATAATAATAAGAAAAAATGCTGTCATTTTAGATGCGCTTTGAATAGTACATGTTTATTCTTATACGAGAGCAGTTGTATGGAGTGCACGAGGTACCAATTACAGTTTTTTTAATGGTCAAATTGATGTCAAAACAGCATTTTTTTAGAAAATGGATATGTACAATGTTCAGGAGAAAAGTTCTGGACGCCAAAACATCTGATGTCTCATGGGCTGAAGTGTATAGACAAATGCGATCACTCTTTTCAATTATTTCTTCTAAATTCTGTAGCAATATTCAAAAGAATGACAAGATCATTTAGCAGTCGCACACAAGAAACGATGTAAAACAAAACAACAAATGTTACCTTTTCAGCTTGTCCTTTTTCTCGCTTTCACCGTTGGCTTTAACCAATTTTCTAAGTTCATTGAATTGGTCGGTTGGCAAATTGAAAAAGTTATTCTCGACAATGTAGGCAGGCGGCCTATTATCGCCAATAAGTTTATTGTCATAGTTTGATAAGCTTTTCTCCACGGCGGAGTTGAAACCATCATCTCCTTCAACCCTTTGGTTATTAGCCAAATCGGCCAAATCAATGTTTTTGACAAGCCCTTCTCCTTTTTGAAGCTGAAAAATAAAATCGAACCACAAATTGAACTCGACAATGTACACGTGAAAGGCAAGATATCAATAATAGACTTACTTGATTTTTGATAAATTTCAGAAAGTCACCGAATTGGTCGGCTGATAAATCGAAAAAGTAATCCTCGACAATAAAGGGCCTATTATCGCCAACTTTATTGTCATAGTCTGACAAGATTTTCTCAATCGCGGAATTGGCACCAGCAGGCAAATAAGGATGCGGGAACCAATTCAAAGGAGCTCCGTCAACTCCCAGCAGCGACAAAAATAAACAGCAGATGACCAAAACCGAAATCCTATCATTTGTTAACATGAAATTATCAATAAAATAATTCTTCGCCTTGTACTAACATACACACAATATAAAAGTAACAAAAAACCTCACCTAATGAGAATCATGTTGCAGACTGTATGATGTGCTGATATGTGATAAGTAAAACGTTGTGGTAGTGTTGACTGATGAGTAGTGACAACAGCAGAGTGTCTCTGCTCCTTTTATCCTAGCCAAACTCCCAGCAACTGGATGTACCCATCATCATCAGAGGGGGCGGGTCCCTTGGAGTTCTTAATTACTCTATAGGCTTTAACTATAGTTCATTTACCCTATAGTTGGTTAATATGCTTTGATTTAAACTATTGATGGCCTTCATCATAGCTACAGCTTTTGGGCACCTTTTCTCGGAAACAATTTATCTATCCTATGATAGATCTCAATTATAATAGTGCTGGCATTCATTAATAATCCCTTTGGCCGTGACTTTGGGCGAACGGTATTTTAAAAATGATTGTTGATTAACGCTTTATAATCATCCATTGGCGAGAAATGAATTTTCAATTTGATTCATGAAACCTTGTCACTTTTCTCATTTCACACCTGCGTTAGCGAAGCATTTTCTAGATGAGGTAGTTTATATTATTACAATCCCTTCGATTCGAAATGTAGTCGGTCAATTATAACTTGAACCTTTAGCGTGAGATCATGCTTGTTGATAAGATCCAAACTTTGGACGACGCGCTCTCCAACTGCGCTCTCCAATTGGTTGTTGCTGCACGAGTGAATCTTCCATGGGCGTTGTCCATGCGCGTGTCGGGTAGACGATGTTCAGGAGGTTAGGAACGTCCAAATTTTGGAAAATTGCAATGCAATTTGGAATCACATCTTTCCCAAATTCCAGCCGAAACCGAATGTAACATGTTTTTACTTATTTTTCGGCATGTCCACTTTGGTGGCTGTTTGTTGATTAGCCAATGTGCCTTTCCCTACTTTCTTGTTAGTGCCTACCAACTTTGTCTTAGAGTTTGGCAACGATTTCGAAGGTTGATTGGGGTCTTCTCTTTAAATTGAACTCGTTTTCCCATTTGACGCTTATAGTGCATGACTCAATCAGCATTATTGTAGCCCAAAATTTCAATTTCAAAAAGTTCTACATCACGTTGAGTAAGCTCACTAGATGGCCTCTTTATTTGTCTGTAACTAAATCCTGTTTACAAAACAGCTGTTTAGCTAGGCGCCAGTTGAATTTGCGGATGACAAGTTGTCGATTCTTTTGATTCTTTGAACGGTGATTGAACTTTAAAGCCTTAATTTGCTATTAATAAAGAACCGTGAAAAATGTAGTCAGTCTGAATCTCGTAGACACGGAAAGTGCAAGACTGGCTGCTTTGCTTTGCTTGTGTCTGTTTGTGTGGCATCTATTTTTAAAAATGCAGAGTGCTGGTCCAGGAATATATTTCCCGATCTACACAGTATCTATAAGTTGATTCCATGGCCTGCTCACAATCGTTTGCATGGGGGAGGCACAATTATGCTGTCATTTGTCATCACTCGTCAGCAAGTGGTAAGTGTTCAATTCCATTTTCCTGAATCGAAAGTAAAGTGTGTGTGATATTTTTATTCTTGACCCTTTTACTTCATTAGTGAAGAGACAAATTCTGTTGGAAATAATTCCATCATCTGCTCGTTTTTTTCTAGCCAGTTCATATTTCATGTTTTCGACAACTTTCTTGTAAAAATTACCCCCATTTTAACGACGAAATGATAGGGCCAGTCAATGTTGATTGCGATTTCCTCCTCAAACTAGGATCGAAATCTCTTTCAGCACTCCACCGTTACTATTGGACCATTCGTATTTTTAATGTCAAATCTATTCGATTCAACCATTTTCTTGAATTGTTTTGTTGTGAAAATCATTTGGATTCACGAGAGGGTAGATTCCTTAACCCGATCAGCTTTCTCGACAGTTTTCGCTCCCACGGCGGAAAATAATCCGCTAAAGACGTGCCCTAAGTTTTTCAGATCCGCACAGGATCGCAGTTTTCTCAAAGTCCCTGGGGGGGTCCAGGGGGATGGGAATGCCTAATCGAAGTGCCCCATGTGTTCTCAAAACATGACAACGGTTTCCAATGCACAACAGAATGAAACAAACAGCAGCAAATCTGTTGGATATCCAGTTACATGCTTAAAGTAAAAATTGACAGGTGAGTGGGTTCGATATGCCTTCATATTGATACAGACGGGATCGATTTTCTCAGCGGACAAAACATCCAAAAGTTTAACCGACTTCTGATTTATTGATGCATTTGTCAACGGACTATATCCATTAAGGGTATTACCTGAAGCAGAACGACTATAGCAAGTTAGCAACCAACTGTGATTTTTCGTAGACGCTCAATAATATTTATCCCATGTACGAGAAGGGATCGTGACGAATAGTTTTTATTGGCTGCTTTATTTTCGGTAACTTTTTCAAGGTTTGTTGGCTGTCATGTCAAATCATAATGGTGCCACCACCACTTGTAGCGACTTTTAGTAATTTAAAAAATTATGTGCCTGTTTTCTTCATCGAATATTTAATTGTATTTCAATCGACTAGTGAATTTCAACCCAGTGGCTGGTCACAACGATTTGATGGATTGAGAGATATCCTCTTCTAAAAGAAAACCATTAAACTGAGTAGCCCAGCTGAAAAACATGATTACGCCGGGTTCCAACAATGGGTAGACCTCCACCCATATGCGATCTCCTTTGACCAAATGTTGCGTCGCCACCATCGCAAAGGTTTCGAATTGAACGTCGGTGGTGCTGATGGAGTCTGCGTGAGCAGCCGCGATGACGTTCCTATAAGGATCATTCCCATTCTTCATCAGACCCACGTTGAAATTGATCCTATACATTGCTTTCGGAAATAACACGGTTCCGGTATAGGAAAAGAAATATTTGCCCGTGACGGGTGCCGTGAATATTCCTGACGATGTGTTCATGGCTTCTCCCACGTTGATTCGTTCGGTGTCGAAGGATATCGGAGTTTTTGATTGATTAAAAACGCTGAAGAGTCTCTGGACGTGGAAGTAAACAGGTTTAGACTTGACGTCCTCGTAACCAATCAATGTTTGGAAGCCTATTTGAAGTGGATGAATTGAAATTGGGGGGGGGGGGGGGTATCAAATTTGATATTTTTAAAAATGTTTGACTTACTCGGATCGCTTGTTGTTTTACAAAAATCGCAGAAAACTGATTCCATTGATTTAGCGCCTATGATGGAGTAGATTCCGCTAGAAGTGTGTCCGTTGGTCTTGATATCGGCACAGGATCGCGGAATTTTGGAAGTTGTTTGCCTCAGAATAGCGTCACTCGTTCCGACTGGTGTGCTGCGGTCTATTTCAGACACATCAAAGCTTACTGGGTTATTTCGCTGCTGGGCAAGTAGAAGGGATTCCAGTTTGAGTTCCAGCACCCCCAATCGCCTATTCTTTTCAGCCAAAAGTCTCTTCATTTCGATATCATTGGCATTCTTGAACCCATATTTTAAAACAACAAAAAACCAATGAAAAAGTAAACAATTATTTCTAACTAGTATAACAAGCCAATATGAAATAAACTTACGTAGTTGTCTTTTAGCTGTTGAAGTTGTTCTTCCAAAGGGAGGCTGGCAGAGGCGCTAGTCGACCAACAAGTTAAAACCAAGATACTTAATAATGTTGCGGAGGTTAATCGAACCATCATGATTAGCTACCGGTGTGTTTACGAGTCTGCCGTTTCATTAGAAATCCACCGCTTTTTTATGTCAGTCATTGTCTAAGCAGCACACATCGATTTATTGTTGGAGCAGTTGTTACATTCGTGTTGCACATAGCAACTCGTTTGCTCAGCATTTGTGTGTAAACGAGATAAGTTCTGTTGCCCAGTTGGCGATCTAATTAACAGCATCATGTGCACTTGTGCAATATTTAATTCAAAATGGCCACAGCTGTGTGTGAGGAGCTGTTGTACTGCACAGATATTAATGATTGTGGGAAGTATATGTCTACATGAATAAGTTTAACGAACTTTGCTGAAGTTCAAACCAAAGCAGTTAATTAATTTAATTTAATATTTCTTATTTAAAGTTTACGTTAACCACAAAGCATCATAGGACATTTGCGGAGATGGTAAATGGCGTCGAAGAAGTTTCCCTCGAGTCCCTCCTCTGTCGTCGACTCCTCATGTTTACATTTCGCGTGTGAGCGCGTGAACGTCATCACCGAGGACGTCCTTCTTCCATTTCGCCAGAATATCACATGGATGTAATTTTTGAAACAAATAGCAATAGACAAATAATAAAGATGGATAATTCAATCGTATTTCATTATCTGTCACCACCACCTCCTCCACCACAGTCACGCTCACGTTCACGTATAACCATGGTATAACGGTAGAATAGTTGCAAACGTTTAAGAGGAACGGTGTAATAATTCAAATTAAGTCTTATTCTTATTCAAATTATTATTAGTGGCATGTAAAAAAATAGATGAAGCCTTTTCCGTACGTCCAATGTTGCAAACAACTAATTTCAAATGAAGTTTCCATTGATATAATCTAGTTTTCATTGCAGAAATATCAACCTGAGACATTTCAGAGTGACAAGTCAAAATGGGAAAAATGTATTGCGCAATAGTTGGACGTCACGTGACACTATACTCCGGACTCCGGTTCTTTAAGAGCATATTTAATTAATTTAAATTAATGCCATTGACTTGAATGTACTTGAACAATATTGTTTAAAAGAAGATCTTAAGTTTCGATTGATATAATCTAGTTTTCTTTGGAGAAATATTAAACTGTGGGACGTTTCAGCGTAACAGCCACAAGTCAAAATGGGAAAAATGTTGCGCAAAATTTCTATACTGCGCATTAGTTTTATTGCGCAATAGTACGACGTCACGTGACATGCCCTATACTCCGGACCTTTAAGTGCATATTTAATTAATTTAAAATAATGCAATTGACTTGAATATAATTGAACAATATTCTTTAAAAGAAGATCTTTGATTTTAAAAAACTATTAATCATTTTTACGGTAAAATTTGTTTTGAAATTAAAGTTAAAAGGATCAAAAGTTGATTGCAAACGCCGCTTCAGACGTCAACTTCTATAAAGCCTCGATGATCCTGCCCATAAATTATTCGATAGTTTTGTCAACCTACTGCTGAATTCAAACTCTACTATACATCTGAAAGATGGAATATCTTCTAGTTTGCTTTTTTGTTTACGTGTGGACCATGATTCTTTTTCACGAAAGTGAAAAAGATGAGTCTAATTACCCGACCCCGGACATCAAGTCCGTTACCGAATTACCAGATGCCAAATTGGCCAACCAGGATCAAACTACCAAAATGAAACCTGGAACCCGATATCGTTCAGTACTGAAAACACCAACCGTCAAACTGAATCGCTTCAATTGCAACACGTCTCTGCCGTCCATACCAGAGAACCAAGACGGGGAGGATTGCGCTGCCGAAGTTGCAAAATTGTCGGCAGAACTGAAGACAACAAGGTACGAGTTGGAACAACAACAGCAACTGGCCCTATCACTACAACTATTACCAGACCAAATTGAAATCGAACTCATTTCCGTGAGAAAATCGCTGTCGGAAGTGACCACAACTAACGACCAACTTAAACGCCACCTGTCTTGTCTTACGGCAGAAATACGAGCTTTTAGAACAACTTGAGCAGAATAAGATCACGACCGTTGAGGCAATTGAAAAGGTTACAAAGTCATACGAACAGCAGATGACGCAATTGCGTAACGAATTTACGGCCTCCAACCAAACCGTAAAGCCGTTAACAATGGAAGTTGGATGCGGATGTGTTGTTGAGGTAGCAAATAACTCCACACAGACCGGCCAGTCAATGACGAAAGAAGTTGGATGTGGAACTGAAGAACTTGAGCAGCACGTGACCAAAGATGAAGACTATGGCTTTGAACTTGACTTGGAGGCCATGGAACGTGATAAGAATCTTCGTCGTTCTTTTTATATCCCAACTCGTGAGCATCAAATCAAAACGCCCGTCCAAGAAGTCCCTTTGAAACCGCAAGTCTATTTCCCAGTCAGCGACATAAGGTACAAGAACAAACCGATAAGTGGCTATGTGGTCAACCCGGATGGATCTACCGTCACGTATGGCGAGGCCTTGAAAACAACGAAAAAGCCCAGCACGGTGGATCTACAACCCAATCAAAAAACGGATGACAATGGAAAGAATCCTGCCCCGGACGATTCTAAAAACACCCCCCGCACCATCATCAGTGGCCCATTAAAGACGGAAGAAGAACTCGTTGTCGTTTCTAGTCCCATTGAGGAAAAATCTCTCCCTGGCAACAGACTTTTACTCAAAAACATCCAAGGTGGCGATTATGGACGGATTGTTGGTAGCGGAGGATCAAACATCCATCGCATTGAAACAGAATACCAAATCGTCGTGAGTATCAAAGGAGCAGTCGACGGCACCTATAAACTGATGATTTCCGGAAACAGTGAGGAGATGCGCAAAGCGGCCGCCGAAGACATCTTACGCGGATTAACAGTCATTACGGAATGTTCAAACTTTCAACTGTTTAAAAGAATTAAAAACTACAGGCTGTACGAAATTGGAAGAGAGCACTTCGTAAGAATCAATCGTACGTTGGCCTCTGACGGCATCAGCGGTAAGATGACCTTCATCGGGAGACTGAGTAGCTGCAAATCGGCTTACGCGGAACTGTTGGCCGAAGTCAACGTCTCGTCAATTCAACAAAAAAAAGGACCTAAGTAAAGGAAAATCACGATACAATTAAAATCCCCCCCCCCCCCCTACCAAAAAAAAAAAAAAAAAAACAAAACAAAAAAAAAAAAAAAAATACTCTTTTTTATGTGCTCATTATGTCTTTATGTCTTTTGTCTTATTCTTCATCTTTCCCCTTAAATCTTCATCCTTTTTTTCTTCTTCATCTTTTTCGTCATCTTCTTCTTTCATAAATTGGGTCGGATATTGGTAGTTTCATCCGACAAAACTTTAAATTCGACACCCATTTGATGCACCTTCGACATATGGCAACTAGATTTCGACTGGTGCGATAATACGTCGACACAGTGTATGCCTAAGTACTTCGACAATTAGTTTTTAAGTTTAGGTTAAGGTAGTTAAGGTTAGGTTAGATTAGGTTAGGTCGAAGTATCTACGCTATATATCTGTTGTCGAAATATTTTCGCACCATTGTGGAAATATAGTTGCTAGCTGTTGAATGCGCGTTAAATGGGTGTCGAATTTAAGTTTTGTTGGATCAACATTGTCAATATCACGAACCGATTTCTTTTCTTTTTGTTTCACCTTCTTTATTCTCATTTCCTTCTCTTCCTTAGCTTCCTTCGTGTCAATGAATGGAGTGTGAATTTGAAGAATGTGTGTCAAGTTGTGTGTGCGTGATTTGTATGAATGTCTCAATAAAATTTCTTAAACCAAAACTATACCATCATCATTTGTTTGTCTTTTTATTATTTAACATTTTTTAGCAAGTAATACTAACTCAACAGTAATTTATAAGTTATAAGGCATTTCACATCATTGAACATAATTAAATTCGTTTTCTACTTTTGGGGTGCCTGTTATAAATTTCAGATAAACAGAATTAAAAGCAATTGAGCTGTTCATAGTCGCCTTATATAATTTGTGGCTTTGGATAACAATATTGTTTCGCGCAGTTGACCAGGTGCTATGTCAGTCGCCTCCTTAATTGGAGGTGGCTGATGGCACTTCTTCTGCTAGTATCTCGACACCGGGAATACCCTTTTCAGAGCCATGGACTGCTATAACTTAAGGACGGGATAGACCGCTTTGATAATGATGACGACGATCCTATGTCGACAATGTACATTTTTATGGATATTTAAGATTCAGCATTAAAAAATAGCTATTCACTTACGTGATGGTACTATACTTAAAATTAGATATTTCAGTATTTGTTTCAGGAAAATTTTAACAAGGAGAAACATTAGCGCCATCTAGGATAGAACAAGTAAAGCTCTTGCAAATTTGTAACAGATGACGCTGGGAAGATGTCTGGCACACGATTTAAGATTTTGACTTTTGACTTTTGAGATCGTTCGTTTTTGAATTGTCAGTTGTCAACTTGTCACTTGTCAGTTCAATGTTGTCACGATACGCCTTTAAACTCCAACATTTTACTCGGACATGTGCTAACTGCTAAGCGGTAAATATGCTTTTTAAGAGAAACTTTCTCGTTCTAATCTAAACTTAAAGTACCGGTATCATTTTCATGTACAATAATTTTATTGCATTTCGTAAAATCCGAATCTTTCGATCAAATGGATGTAGGACGTTCAGGCCCCGGCGATGTGATAAGGGACAAACTTTATTTGTTATGACTTGTGACGTTAGCTAACTATTAGAAGTCTAGCTTAATATGTAATTCCTCTCACACTGAAGTAATCATTCTTATCTGCATAAATTTTGTCGCTAAATGATATTTTAATAGTAACATAAATTTATTAATTTAGTCTCCATGTTTGAAAATCTTTTATTTGCTGCAGGTACCAAGCAGAACACCACAATTTGTAAAGAATGGCAAATGTTGAAGGTGGAAGACTTCTGTAAATATCACGAAATATGAAAGAGGAATACACCGTCTTAGCAGAAGGCTTTTCACATGCCTGCCAAAGCACTGCTGTGAAGGATCACCTATTAAAAGCTGTGAGGCTTAAGAATAAAGAGGTGGGAGTTGACTTTGCATTTGGTGAAAAACTGTTGCTTCCTGATTCAATAGCTTTGAATCCTTTGAAAGTTGAAAATCTTGGAGATATCTCAATTCCAGTATCTGTTCAGGTATATAGGCAGTATATTTTAGATACATAACAAGAAAGGTTTTTCTAATAATTTAAATGGAACAGGATATTCAAAGGCTGAAAGAAATATCTGAAGGATCTTGTTATGGAAAACAACTGAACAAGATTTTGGACTCCTCAAAACGGCTCGCCTTGGAAATTAATTCTTCAAAACTTACCTCTACAATTTCTGATGACCTCAAGTTACCTTCACTGGCAATTCAACATCTCGGCCTGCCCTCTGAATTGATGGTTGTTCAAGCAAAGCTTCAGCAATTGATTTTGTATGAATCTGGCGGTCATTACCACCGAACCATGGAATGCGAAAAAGAATATGGTATGTAGATGTTATTTTTATAGTTTGGTAAAAATATGTATGTGTACTATACTCATATACTGACCTCATTTCTTTTGGCTGCTAAGGTTCGTTTGGTACTATGATTCTTCAATTACCCGTAAAAGGCGGGCATGAAGGCGGACGTTTCAAGGTGGAACACGGAGGAAAGGAAAAAGTGTATGAAAACCACAAGGACAGCGATCGATGTTTTTATGTTTCGCTATTTTACGAAAACTGCGAACATTCAATGGAACCCGTAATCAGTGGGGCCAAAATAACGCTCGTTTTTAACCTTGTTTGGGCTAATGCCCAAAATATTATTCCGAAAGATTTTCCTCTCTTTCTAACCAAGCTGAAAGGGATAAAGGAATCGCTCTCATCTTGGATGCCTCATAGATTAAAAGCGCGAAAAAAAGAAGTCACAGCTGAAGTCCAAGCTGAAGTCCAAGCTGAAGTCCAAGCTGAAGTCCAAGCTGAAGTCCAAGCTGAAGTCCAAGCTGAAGTCCAAGCTGAAGTCCAAGCTGAAGTCCAAGCTGAAGTCCAAGCTGAAGTCCAAGCTGAAGTCCAAGCTGAAGTCAAAACTGAGTATTTCAATAGATCTCATTCAGAAGAAAGTGTGAAAAATCAAGAGGAAGAGGAAGAGGACTGTTGGGATAGCTCTACTGGATCTTCCTCGGAACATTTTTCGGACTTCGGAGTTCTAGAAGATCTCTTGTATTTTGTTCTCGAAGAAACCTACGACGAAAATTACTTTGGATTTCGTCGACTTCGAGGAAAAGATCGGGATGCAGCTCAACTTTTTCAGTGTTGTGGATTTCTTGACGTACATTTAGCTGTGGTTACGGAAACCGTTACAACTATACGTGCTGTAACGCATTCTGATTGGTGTAGTTGCCACGACTACGAGAAAATGAAATCTTCTAACAAAATTTCGCGATGGTTGGATTCAGAAGATACACCGAGGAAGTTGAGTATTGATATAAATTGGAAGGAGCAATGTGTTGGACCTTGTAGGGAGCTTCCGACATCAAACAGCAAAAAGATTGACTCGAAAGATAGACATTATAGGTGTGGTAAAGAGTGTTATGGCACGGGGGAAACAACCATTAGCGAAGAATATATCCATCACTTCATTTTGGTTATTTGGCCCAAGCGTGAATCGTCTCGGATGTATTGTCGATATGGTCTTCGTTCGCTCCTGCAAGAATTGGAATTCAAAAGTTCAACTAGATGGCTTAAAGAAAGCGTGCGAAAGGCAACTGAAGATTTACGAGCGGTTATTTCAGTATGTTCTTCTGATCCTTGGCATATGTGGAAGCAAACTGGATTAGGAAAAGGCAAATTGACAGAAAGATTGCTACGACTGTGTATTGACTTGGGAGCACGTGAAGAAGGTCTTGCTCTCATAAAACTTTTAGGTACAGATTTTTCATTACCACAAGAAGGAACCAGCAACATTCAAGAAAACTTTGAAGGAATCAAAAGTGAACAAGTTGCCAAGGCGATCGTTGAATTCGAGTGTCGAGTGACTGGTAAGCATTATTTTGAATCTCTCTAATCTTGTGCCTTCGTTTAAAATTATTCTCTTGTTTGTTATAGGTTGGAGTGACTGCGCTTATGTAATTGAGAAAATTATTTCTCCTAATCGAATCACCCAGCAGCTCATGCCCATAATCAAATTGGCTCACTTCTTCTTGAACTTCGATTGCTTAGAAGGAGCCAATTTTGTTGGAGATCGTATTTCTTCCGCATTCATTAACATCGACAAATCGCAAGCCCACAAGCTCGCTCCGCAACACACTCATATTTGGGCTTATCTTGAACTGATATTAGTACTTGAAGCCAATCCCAAAACTTCTAATCAAGAAAGAATGAAGTCTTTTGCTTCATTTTTCTCTAAACTGGAATTTTCAGTACTGTGCGACCTTTTACCAAAGATGGAAGCTCAAGCCAACTCGCGTCATGAGAACTCGGAATCACACAAGACAATTTTTAATGAGTTGTGTAAAGCTCTGACTGACTATGATCTTCGTTCCCCGTGTATCAAGAAAGCGGTAGTTGACCTGATTTGCAGTTACTTTAGGACGAGGAACGCAGAATTGCTTCGATCTTTCCTATCCAACATCGTCCGCGCTCACGTTGCTACCATAGAAAAGGAAACTCCTTCGTCGAAGACATTATTGGAAGAACTAATTTCGTCTCCTGAAATATTGAACTTGGATCTTTCGTCTGACCTGGGCGAGATTTTTATGGAAGTGCTTGTTGATAGTCAATTAACTTCAATGAAGAAAGAAACATCGGCATCAGCCAATCGATTGGATGATGGATCTTCTCTACTGTCAACTAATTTATCATCATGCATTCGATTGGCGATTGCAAGTGGAAATCAAGAAAGAATGAAGTCGTTTGCTTCATTTTTCTCCCAACTGGAATCTTCAGTACTGTGTGACCTTTTATTAAAGATGGAAGCTCAAGCTAACTCGCGTCATGAGAACTCGGAATCACACAAGAAAATGTTTAATGAGTTGTGTAAAGCTCTGAGTGAATGTGATCTTAGTTCCCCATGCATCAAGAAGAAAACGGTAGTTGACTTAATTTGCAGTTACTTCAGGACGAGGAACGTAGAATTGCTTCGATCCTTCTTATCCAACATCGTCCGCGCTCACGTCGCCTCTGAAGAAAACGAAACTCCTTCGATGACATTATTGGAAGATGTAATTTCGTCTCCTGAAATATTGAATTTGGACCTTTCGTCTGACCTAGGCGAGATTTTTATGGAAACGCTTGTTGATAGCCGATTAACTACAATGGAGAGAGAGACATGGGTATCAGCCCATTGTTATCGATCTTCTCTTCTGACTAATTTATCATCATGCATTCGATTGGCGATTGCAAGTGGGAAGAATACTCGCATACTCGATGCACGGCGAGCGATGCCAATTGCGCACATACTGGAAAAACTGGATGTTCTTCAATTGACCGGCACTTTTACGGATCTATTGGAAAACAACTCAAAACGGTTGAAAGCGTGTCCTTCCTACCCCACGATGATTTCTCTTATTGGCAATTCCTTGGTTTCGGAATTGAAGAAGAATGCAAGAGACATCCTCACTAGGCGAACTCTTCTGAATGTGTTAGATGTTTTTATCGAGTCGGGTGTTGCATCATTAACACAATCTTTAATCAAGCAAGTCTGTGCCAATGAAGAATCTGGGACCCGGAGACATCAAGAAAAATACAGTTTTTTTGCTGGCTTAATTAGTACTCCGCACGTGTGGGAAATACTGGATTCCAAATCGAAGCTGATCATCTTGAAAACCTGTGGTTCTATCATACAGAATTGGATCATCGATATGAGTCGTTCCATCACTGAACCTGCTATCGAGAAATTACCAGAACTGAAAGAAATCCTCAATTGCATCCAGTTTTTTTTCCTAGTCGAAAGAAATGTACTTCAGAATGAACGAACATTCGACGCTCCAGTGTTTGAACCATTAATGGCCAATTTACCAGTTTCCTTGCTCATGAACCTTGTTTTGCATCTCTACCAATCGGAAGCCGGAACAATCGTGAAATTTCCCGCCTGTTTCAATTTTTATCGCGACACATCCAGACTCTTTTTTACCATGAAATTTGTGCCACTTGTCAAGCGCGAGGAAGCAATCCGCCTTTTGAATTTGCTCTTGTGGCTGGAAGATGAGCAATCTTGGCAATCGTTCGCAACAAGTGTTTCCACAGCTTTTCCATCAACTAGCACCTATATCTTTCTACGCCTCTTCTTGAAAAATCCTGTCATCAAGCAAGCCTTTACAGTTTCTAATCTTGCTTTTGTTGCCTTCGCAACCATTGTTGACAACTGTTCACTGAAATCGGCGTCTTTGAAGGAACCACCATTTAGCTGGCACCAATCTGAAGCAGTTGTACCGAATCATCCTGAAGTTCAAGCTTTTCTTCGGTCCAGTCAAGAATCCATGACCTACACGAAGTTTACTGGAATCGCTGAGGCTCGCAATTTCGCCGCACAACTTATGAGAGGGTCTAAAAACTTTAGCGTTTCTGTTACTACGTCTGGCGCTGGCAAAAATTCGCGTTGCATCATTACGAAAACCCGTAAACAGAACGAACGCGACAAGGACGAATCTTTCATCAGAAAAGGTGAATTGGAATTATTGGTGAAGCTCCGGGAACGCCTAGGTCAAGAAAAGTTGAAGACGAAACGTGGAACAGCCGACGACGTCAGTGTCATCCCTTCACCCAAACGCTGCAAGCGCGAAAAAATGTGATATTTTGTTTGTTTGTTTTTAACTAAGAAAGTTCTTTGTTGTCTTTTTTTAAAACTAAATTTGCGATGCGTCCTGTTTTATTGCGGAATCGCTTGACTCTATACCAATAAATAAAGAAACGCCTTTTGCAAAGTTTCCTTTTTAAAAATTGTTGCTTTTACGTCGAAAATTTATTTTTTTCTGTCTTACCACCATCGACGCCTTGGGAATTCTGGAACGACTTGTGAGCAGAATAAAGTTAAAGAACAGTTGATACATGAATGTATGTTACGGTAAATTATAATCCTCGCTCGGTTGCAACTCTCAAATTGATTTTTTTTCAGTATAGAAAATTCATGAGATAAATTTATTTAAATAAATAAAGGAATTAAAAAAATAATTAAGGAATTTTGTTTACTATAATTTGGCTATTTCCGATCGAGATGACAGATGTGAGATGAGCACTGAGACAATGATAAGAACATTGAAAATCAACAATCCAACAGTGAACGTTAACATGTTCAGAATAAGAAAAATCCGAAAGGTTTTGCATCGCCCGTCTTAAATCAAAAATTAAATGGTGAATGAATTTTTAGAATCAAAATTGCGGCAAAATGAATTGATTACATCACGTCGCAGGCCTTCGCGATTTCCAGAATGGCCGCTACAATTGCCAAAAACACCTAGGAGACGAAGGCCTGATATGAAGTCAAAATGGGAAAAATGCATTGCGCAATAGTTGGACGTCACGTGACACTATACTCCGGACTCCGGTTCTTTAAGAGCATATTTAATTAATTTAAATTAATGCCATTGACTTGAATGTACTTGAACAATATTGTTTAAAAGAAGATCTTAAGTTTCGATTGATATAATCTAGTTTTCTTTGGAGAAATATTAAACTGTGGGACGTTTCAGCGTAACAGCCACAAGTCAAAATGGGAAAAATGTTGCGCAAAATTTCTATACTGCGCATTAGTTTTATTGCGCAATAGTACGACGTCACGTGACATGCCCTATACTCCGGACCTTTAAGTGCATATTTAATTAATTTAAAATAATGCAATTGACTTGAATATAATTGAACAATATTCTTTAAAAGAAGATCTTTGATTTTAAAAAACTATTAATCATTTTTACGGTAAAATTTGTTTTGAAATTAAAGTTAAAAGGATCAAAAGTTGATTGCAAACGCCGCTTCAGACGTCAACTTCTATAAAGCCTCGATGATCCTGCCCATAAATTATTCGATAGTTTTGTCAACCTACTGCTGAATTCAAACTCTACTATACATCTGAAAGATGGAATATCTTCTAGTTTGCTTTTTTGTTTACGTGTGGACCATGATTCTTTTTCACGAAAGTGAAAAAGATGAGTCTAATTACCCGACCCCGGACATCAAGTCCGTTACCGAATTACCAGATGCCAAATTGGCCAACCAGGATCAAACTACCAAAATGAAACCTGGAACCCGATATCGTTCAGTACTGAAAACACCAACCGTCAAACTGAATCGCTTCAATTGCAACACGTCTCTGCCGTCCATACCAGAGAACCAAGACGGGGAGGATTGCGCTGCCGAAGTTGCAAAATTGTCGGCAGAACTGAAGACAACAAGGTACGAGTTGGAACAACAACAGCAACTGGCCCTATCACTACAACTATTACCAGACCAAATTGAAATCGAACTCATTTCCGTGAGAAAATCGCTGTCGGAAGTGACCACAACTAACGACCAACTTAAACGCCACCTGTCTTGTCTTACGGCAGAAATACGAGCTTTTAGAACAACTTGAGCAGAATAAGATCACGACCGTTGAGGCAATTGAAAAGGTTACAAAGTCATACGAACAGCAGATGACGCAATTGCGTAACGAATTTACGGCCTCCAACCAAACCGTAAAGCCGTTAACAATGGAAGTTGGATGCGGATGTGTTGTTGAGGTAGCAAATAACTCCACACAGACCGGCCAGTCAATGACGAAAGAAGTTGGATGTGGAACTGAAGAACTTGAGCAGCACGTGACCAAAGATGAAGACTATGGCTTTGAACTTGACTTGGAGGCCATGGAACGTGATAAGAATCTTCGTCGTTCTTTTTATATCCCAACTCGTGAGCATCAAATCAAAACGCCCGTCCAAGAAGTCCCTTTGAAACCGCAAGTCTATTTCCCAGTCAGCGACATAAGGTACAAGAACAAACCGATAAGTGGCTATGTGGTCAACCCGGATGGATCTACCGTCACGTATGGCGAGGCCTTGAAAACAACGAAAAAGCCCAGCACGGTGGATCTACAACCCAATCAAAAAACGGATGACAATGGAAAGAATCCTGCCCCGGACGATTCTAAAAACACCCCCCGCACCATCATCAGTGGCCCATTAAAGACGGAAGAAGAACTCGTTGTCGTTTCTAGTCCCATTGAGGAAAAATCTCTCCCTGGCAACAGACTTTTACTCAAAAACATCCAAGGTGGCGATTATGGACGGATTGTTGGTAGCGGAGGATCAAACATCCATCGCATTGAAACAGAATACCAAATCGTCGTGAGTATCAAAGGAGCAGTCGACGGCACCTATAAACTGATGATTTCCGGAAACAGTGAGGAGATGCGCAAAGCGGCCGCCGAAGACATCTTACGCGGATTAACAGTCATTACGGAATGTTCAAACTTTCAACTGTTTAAAAGAATTAAAAACTACAGGCTGTACGAAATTGGAAGAGAGCACTTCGTAAGAATCAATCGTACGTTGGCCTCTGACGGCATCAGCGGTAAGATGACCTTCATCGGGAGACTGAGTAGCTGCAAATCGGCTTACGCGGAACTGTTGGCCGAAGTCAACGTCTCGTCAATTCAACAAAAAAAAGGACCTAAGTAAAGGAAAATCACGATACAATTAAAATCCCCCCCCCCTACCAAAAAAAAAAAAAAAAAAACAAAACAAAAAAAAAAAAAAAAATACTCTTTTTTATGTGCTCATTATGTCTTTATGTCTTTTGTCTTATTCTTCATCTTTCCCCTTAAATCTTCATCCTTTTTTTCTTCTTCATCTTTTTCGTCATCTTCTTCTTTCATAAATTGGGTCGGATATTGGTAGTTTCATCCGACAAAACTTTAAATTCGACACCCATTTGATGCACCTTCGACATATGGCAACTAGATTTCGACTGGTGCGATAATACGTCGACACAGTGTATGCCTAAGTACTTCGACAATTAGTTTTTAAGTTTAGGTTAAGGTAGTTAAGGTTAGGTTAGATTAGGTTAGGTCGAAGTATCTACGCTATATATCTGTTGTCGAAATATTTTCGCACCATTGTGGAAATATAGTTGCTAGCTGTTGAATGCGCGTTAAATGGGTGTCGAATTTAAGTTTTGTTGGATCAACATTGTCAATATCACGAACCGATTTCTTTTCTTTTTGTTTACCCTTCTTTATTCTCATTTCCTTCTCTTCCTTAGCTTCCTTCGTGTCAATGAATGGAGTGTGAATTTGAAGAATGTGTGTCAAGTTGTGTGTGCGTGATTTGTATGAATGTCTCAATAAAATTTCTTAAACCAAAACTATACCATCATCATTTGTTTGTCTTTTTATTATTTAACATTTTTTAGCAAGTAATACTAACTCAACAGTAATTTATAAGTTATAAGGCATTTCACATCATTGAACATAATTAAATTCGTTTTCTACTTAGGGGGTGCCTGTTATAAATTTCAGATAAACAGAATAAACGACGATTGGGTGAGGGAATTGAAATGTTCAAACGACTTTGACAAAAAAACGAGGTTCAGATTATAAGAAGATCCATCAATTAAATAAGTAAATTCCGATAAAGATAAACTCAGAAACTAATAAACCAAATGCAACTCCCAACTTGCAAACCAACTTTCAAGTTTCATTGACTTGTTCTTCTTCATTTTAAAATTTTTCACTCTCGTGTGATTTAGCAGACGAACCAACAGGATCCATTAGGAAATTAGGAACCCTCTATCTTTTACACAACGTCCAGCCAAAAAGCGGAGGATATTAAAACAAAAATTAAATATTTCTGTAAAATAATTTATTATAAGTTTAATTGGAGGCGAAGGTTGGATAAATCACCCGGCACCACAGATCACACCAATTATGCGCAGCCAATTAATTCTGTGTTTGAAACGAAATATTTCTAGTAAATAGTAAGAAAACAATAAAAAATGACTAGGACCTTCGCTAATCGCTATTATTATTTTTTTAGTTAGGAAACGGAAAGAATTTATTTATTTGCAAATAGTTTCTCCTTTTTATCTTCTTCTGTATTTAGTGTCATCTCTGAATCCCAGATGGTATTGTAAAGTAACTCCCAAAAGCAACACTAGATAGAGCTTTTGACAATTCTCGTCGTCTGCTCTTTTTATTCGTCCTTCCTTTTCCTCGTCCTTCCACATGGCCTTTTCTTCTTCGTAGTTTCAGTTTTTTACTTGTCAAGGTGCAGTTATTACAGATTTTATAAGTATTTTCAAGTGAAAAAAAGGGAGCAAGGATGGAGGATCATGTTGAGGACAAGAAAAAGGCTCACCGGGAACGCCGTGCTGGTACATAACTTTTCTGAATACAGTATTTGAAGATTAAAACATTTAACGATGGTAAAAATTTGTAGGGCGCAAAGCGGACAAGAAAAAAGTCAAGGATCCGCACGTTCAAGAAATGGATGCTCGTCAGCGCAACCCCAAAGCTTTTGCTATCCAGTCAGTAGCCAAGGCTCAGAAACGTTTTCACAGGTAAATCGCTTGGTTCATCAAAAATCAATCAAAGCTTGCATGAAGTCTCTTTCAGAGCCAACAACATTTTTGTTCCCTCGTTGTTAACAATTTCAATTTTTTTCAGGGCCCAAGATTTGGAAACGAAAAAGCAGCATATTCCATTAGTAGACAGGACTCCATTAGAACCCCCACCGATCATGGTAGCCATTGTTGGCCCACCCAAAGTTGGAAAAACCACTCTACTCCAAGCTCTAATAAAAAACTTTACACGACAGAATATCACATCCATACAGGGGCCCGTAACCATCGTCACGGGTAATGCGTTATCCGTTAATTTTTACAATATTGAATCTAAAACTTATTATTTTTCTTGAAAAATCTAGGTAAAAAACGAAGGGTGACTTTTATGGAATGCAATAACGACATCAACTCAATGATAGACATCGCGAAAGTGGCTGACCTTGTTCTGCTTTTGACTGATGCTTCGTTTGGCTTCGAAATGGAAATTTTTGAATTTCTCAACATCTGTCAGGTAAGATTTACTGAAGCATACTCCTTGTGTTCAAAATTTATGATCTCGAACGATTACCAGGTGCATGGATTCCCCCGAGTAATGGGCGTTCTGACTCATCTGGACATGTTCAAGAATAACAAACAACTGAAAAAAACTAAAAAAGTTTTGAAGCACAGATTTTGGACAGAAGTTTACCAGGGAGCGAAATTGTTTTACCTTTCTGGTCAACTCCACGGAACCTACCCTAAAAACGAGATCAAGAACCTCGGCCGCTTTATCTCGGTCATGAAATTCCGACCTCTGTTGTGGAGATCGACTCATCCTTACGTCTTGGTGGACCGATTGGAAGACATGACACCTCCCAGTCGATTACACGAGAATCCCAAATGCAATCGGGACATCTGCCTTTACGGTTTCGTGCGTGGTGTCCACTTGAGAAATCACTGCCCCATCCACATCCCAGGCTGTGGTGATTTCCGCCTTAAAGATGTTTCTTTTCTTCCCGATCCTTGCCCTTTACCGGATAAATTGAAAAAACGTTCGCTTGTCGAAAAAGAGAAGCTGATCTATGCCCCCATGTCTGGGGTGGGCGGTATCATCTACGACAAGGATTCCATCTACATTGAGCTTGGCGGCAGTCACTCTCACTCCAAAAAGGATGACCCTACAAATCCTAAATCAGAGATGATCTCGTCGCTGATGAAGTTGCAAAGGACGCTGGATGTACAGATGTCTGAATCAAGAGTAGAAGGACCTACTCTGACTCGGGCGGATGACGAAGACGAGGAACTACTAGACGATGAGCTACCGGACGAGGAGTAAGTTGGATTGAATCGAATTTAAAAGATATTCATATAATTAACGCGTACTTTTATTTCGCAGTGAAGTGGCGGATGGTAAACCTCGCGAGGAAATCGTTCATGATGAAGTTTCTGGGAGGACGAGAAGAAGGGCTGTTTTTAATGACAATCTCGACGATGAAATTGGTGACGATGATGACGACGAGGAGGATGAAGAGGATCAACTGGACGATGAAGAAGATTTTGAGGAAATTAAATTACACCCCATCAATTCTAAGGTAATAGTGATTTCATTTTGTCGAGCTTGAAGTAGAGAAATTTATTTCATTTGTAATTCTAGGACAAAGAAGAAAAATTGGTCTACGAAGTCTCTGAAGAAGAAGATGACGAACTGCCGTCCGTCAATCCCAACGTGACTAGCAATGAAAAATTAAGCGCTACAGCCAAATTACGCCGACAGCTTGCCGACTTTCTCGACGAGGACGAGAGCGATGGAGAAAGTGACGAAGACGATGAAATGCAGACCATTATTGAAGAAAAGGTGGAAGGCGTTGAGGGACAATTTCGACGAGGCTCCATCTTGTACGATCTCAACGACGCCACAGATGAAGTCGATGAAACTAAAGAACCTGCTCGAAAGAAAACCAAAACTGCCAAGAAGAAACCAATCGACAAGGATATGGAGGTCCACCAAAAAATCAAATCCACTTTAAAGGCCTTGGAGAAGCCGATTCCGATTAGCAAGAAATCACGCGAAGCACAAGAGTCGATGGAAGTGGATATGGAAGAGGAGGAAGACGAATCGGAAGACGACGACATCGACTTGAAATGGAAAGACAACCTGGCACAAAAGGCTTCCGAAGCTTTTTACCAACGACAGACAGGCAAGGGAAATCTGCGCAAATTAGTTTACGGTCCGGATATCACAGAAGAGAAGAGTAGCGATGAATCGGACGGTGACGACGAAGAGGAAGGTGGCCGGCTGGGCGGTTTGTTCAAGATTGCGTCGGACAAACGGCGTTCGACTCAGAACATTCTGAGCACCAAGGATCACGTGGATAGTTCCCATTTCCACGTGGATAAGATGCAGGACTGGACCAAGGCGGACGTGCTCGACAGTATCCGCGATTGCTTCGTGACGGGCAAATGGAAAGAGAACGAAGACGCCGAGGAACTGCTGGCCATGGATGATCTCGACGATATGAACTCTGAAGGCGATTTCGAAGACCTGGAAACTGGAGAGGTGTCCCAAGCGGACAAGAAAAGCGGTGCCGAGAATAAAGATGAGTCGCCAGAAGACGAACGCAAAAGGTTGATTGAAAAGAAACGGAAACTCAAGGAACAATTCAACTCCGAGTATGACGAAGGCGGGTCCAAGAAAACCAAAACTTATTACGACGATCTCAAAGAAGAGATGGATCAACAGGCCCAGCTCAACAAAAGTGAGTTTGATGGCATGGATGACGAAACCCGGATCCAGTACGAAGGCTACAGACCAGGAATGTACGTCCGGATGGAAGTTGCAGATGTTCCCTGCGAGTTGTTGACGAATTTCAACCCTATCTATCCCTTGATCGTTGGAGCTTTGCTGCCCGGCGAGGAGAACATTGGATTTGTTCAGGTAACATTTTATTTCGGTTTTATTCCGTGCATGTACTGTTGTAGGGATCTATTTAAATTTCTTATTTCTACAAACAGGCTCGTCTGAAGAAACATAGGTGGCAGCGACGTATCCTAAAAACGAGGGATCCGCTGATCCTCTCGTTGGGCTGGCGCCGATTTCAAACCATTCCGCTTTACTCGATCCACGATCACAATGGACGTCACAGACAGCTCAAATACACACCAGAGCATATGCACTGTACAGCTTCGTTTTGGGGTCCATTGACACCTCAAGGCACAGGTTTGCTGGCAGTTCAGTCCGTCTCTCAAGTTCAGGTACAAATCCCTTAATTAATTGAAATTTGTTCCAAAGTAATTTTTTAATTTTGATTTTTGTTTTTCTTGCTTTGGCATAGTCTGGATTTAGGATATCAGCGACGGGCACGATTCTCGATTTGGACAAGTCGACTCAGATTGTCAAGAAACTCAAATTAGTCGGTACGCCGTTCCAGATTTACCGCAAAACGGCCTTTATCGAGGGCATGTTCTCGTCGACCCTGGAAGTGGCCAAATTCGAAGGAGCATCGATCCGAACCGTTTCCGGCATCCGTGGTCAGATTAAAAAAGCCATCCGCAGTCCGGAAGGATCGTTCCGTGCCACTTTTGAAGACAAAATCAAACTTAGCGGTAAATAAGCCGAAATTTGTAATTTAAAGTTGCACCTAACTAAATAACACACTCTGTGGATGTACGTAGACATCGTTTTTGTGAGGACTTGGTTCCGCGTGGATGTTCCGGAATTTTACACACCCGTAACCTCTCTGCTCTTACCTCTCGACGCCAAGAATACCTGGTTAGGAATGAAGACATTGGGCCAAATCAAACGTGAACGAAACATCAAGAACGAGGTATTTCGAAACAGGATCAACAGATAATTCTTTTTTATTTCTCGCTAATTCTTTCTCGTTCTTCTTTCTAATTTCAAAGGCGAACACGGACAGCATGTACACGCCGATTGAACGGAAACCTCACGTCAAACAACCGCTGGTGATTCCACGGGCCCTTCAAAGTGCACTGCCTTACATTAATCGGCCCAAAGTCAAGAAGGCCGACCATGCACCAGGTACCATCGAAGCCGTTAGAGCTCAGCGTCCCGCTGTGGTGCTGGAGCCTCGAGAACAGAAGGTGGCCAAACTGATGGCCATGCTCAAGACCCGCTACGACGACAGGAAAGATCGACTCCACGTCGAGGCTGTGGAACGACTGGCTGCTCATCGTACTGTAGTCCAAGCCGAAGCAGAAAGAAAAGTAAGTTTCATTGCTTTCCATTTCTTTCGTTTGACGTCAACTTATTCACAACTTTTGTCATTTGCGTGCGTGTTTGTTTATTAGATGTCGAAGCAGAAGGAAGCCCGGCAGTCCGTGTCACGACTGTTGAGTCGAGCTGAAGCTATCAAAGAAGCGAAAGCACGAAGAAGAGGAGGTGCAGGAGGTGGAGATGAAGGCGGAAGGGGAGGAAGAGGTAGGGGGCGTGGAAGGGGTCGAGGAGGTAGGAGGTAGTGATGACGTCCTGATATTTGCTATGTCAGTATGCCCCCCCCCCGTCAATTGTGTGTGACTCTTGTCTACATGGAGAAGTGACAAACGGAATACACTTTCAACTTCCGACTATCTGTGGTCATATATTTCATTAACTGTCTTAATTTTAACATACCTTTGAGTAATTTATGAGTTTTAACGCAACGTGAAAAGAACAGAGTCTCTACTTGTACTAATGTGTGCATCTATATTATGAAGAACCCATCATGGGCGAGAAGACACCACGCCTGGATTACATCCCTTCCAATGGCAATCTCATTTCTTTTACTGTCGCCGTTTTTCGTCCCTCGAGCCGCCATCACGTGTGAGACCATCAAATTCATGTAAGGAGCGATCCATTCGAATTTTTAACTCTGAATTTTTTTCCGGTTTTTTCCTTGTTAGAAACATTTAAAAAAAATTTGGTGGGGGTATATATAAATTTGGGAAAAATATTATGGTGAAGTTCTTTGAAACTGTATATATTGGCGATGGTGAGAAGGTTCTACTCGTTCTACTTAAGGTCCAAATGGCAATAATTGGCATTTGATTACATTCTCGCTCTTCTGCAAACAACTGCAGTTCATTCAATTCGACATAACCAAGTATTACTCATCTTTTAGTTCTCTTTTACTGACTTAATAGAAATTCTTCGCTTCATTCAATAACAGAAATCGGCTGCGCATAATTGGTGGGCTGATTTATGAGACATCTGAATCTGATCCCACAAAAGGAAAAGACGGCTTTAAATAGTTCTTGTGAAAATAATTGATGTTAGGAACCTGGAACCCCCACCCGACTCTCTTGGTATAAACATTCCCTTCTGATCGAGTTTCATTAATTTATTAAACTAACAGTTGCATCGTATTACCGCCCACCGGTCCACCCTCTTTTTTCGGTTTGGGGTAATAAGCAAGACGAAACACGAGAAAGAGAATGATACCAGCATGTCGGCGTTAAAGATCCAACTTGCGTAGTAGGCGAGGCCGGGACCCGGAAAACTCTCAGCGCTGCTTCATTCGGTCACCACCCGCCAAGGAAAACGGACATCTCCTTCAATTTTGTCCGTTTTCGCTTTTGCTCTATTTTTATTTGAAACCATTTGCAGATCAAAATCGGGCAAAAGTGAAAACTAGCAAAGTTTGACAGTCATGTCCTCTTTTCTTTTTGAGGCAGAGGCGTTGTGTGTGCTCGACGCTTCGAGGGGAGGAGGGAGTTAACAAAAATGTGAATGTGTGACATGGGGGGAGGGGCGGGTTGACTAAAATAATACGTCACTTTGACATTTTTTTTATTTTATGAGGTAGTTATTTTTCGCTCGATGCCCATTTTTGAATTGACTAGTAATTATACCTCCGGAGTTTCGGCCAATCGGCGACGGAATTTCATTAAAATCTCCACCCGTCTGCCCGGCTTGACTCGCGTGATATTCCCAACGGCCTGCGTCATTTTAAAGTTGTTCCTAGAAAACATTTCAAATTTCAATCAACTGATTGTTTCAATAAACCAGAATCCAGACCTGTGTTTCTCTGTAAGTCCCGTCATTCCGCACAATTCCGGAATGAGATAGATCGTATCATCTCTCATGCTGGCGCCTTGCTGGTTGTCGGGTTTGTTTCGTGAGGGTCGGGACACGAGCAAAAATTGCCGATCGTCTTTGATGTTCACCTCGTAATGGTTTGTGTAATATTCCCTGTAGCTAATGTCCCGATCCTCTTTGCGACAGTGGTAGGTCGACATTGGATTCTTGCTGTCGAAATCAATGTCGTCAATCCTGTACGTTTTTTCGTTGTACAGCGTCATCACGATCTGGCCCAGTAATTCAGTTTTGACACGATTCTATAAATCAACAGTTAAAACTGATTTGAATAATTTCGTAATTACAGAGAAAAGGCTAATTCAAATACCAGGAAATCTCCTCCTGATTGCCGATGAATTCGTTAATTTTGTTTCTTTTTTTACTCAGCTCACTACTATAACTTGGGATAAAAAATTTACCGTTCAATCACTATATTGTTCTTATGTAGATAAGAGATTCTGGGTATATAGAGAATACAAATATATTTGACCTAGGGTTTTTTGTTGATTCTACTCTTGGCTGTTTTTGTTACTAGTTGACGATGAAGACGCTAGCTGACGCAACCTGTTGACAAACCATTTGGTAAACAGACGTGGGAATAAATAGGGTGGAAATGACATTTCCACTTTAAGAATTTTAGGATATCATTGAATTCGTGTGTGAAAGATGGACAATTGCAGTGACAATTAACACCAACTGTATCCCTAATGTCGGACAAAACTTAGAAATTGAAAAAAGCAATCAAATATATTTTGAGTTAACTTTCATTTTTTTCTGTGTTTGTACTATAGTCCTAGGTGGATCGGGGTCTGTAGGGATTCTTGGAGTAGTCACATCATCCCTTTTGCTTTGTTTCTACATGTAGCCTACAATGTGTGTATTTATATTATGAAGTACTCGCCATGGGCGAGAAGACACCAAGCCTGCATGGATTACGTTACTTCCAATGGTAATCTCATTTCTTTCAATGTCATAGTTTTTCGTCCCTTAATATCATGAATTCTTAAGATTCCTACTTATTCGATAGTTTTTGAGGTGCCAACCGCGTCAAATAATGATTGGAGTTTCGCAATTAAATAGTCATCGAAAAATGGAGTGCGGTCCAACTAGATCGGGTACAGTCGTGAACAACCCTGTGATAACCTTCCGTGGTCTCCCGGAATTCTATGAACATTAATCACTTATTTTTTAATCTAGCCTCTAGGCATAAAATCCAAAACTTTTTGTTAGCAGAATCCCTTGACAACTGAAAGGCACAATAATAAAATGTGTGTAGGAAGGAGACGGTTAATAAAGTTAATGTTAATTTCTTATTGAACATTTAACATTTAAGGGACATCGCTTTAGTGGAGCCGCGCCTGATGCGGTAAGGGTAGTTGAACATTCTTATGGTTGCAGCTATTGAGATTATTGTGGAATCGAATATGGGGCACCATTTCTTCCAATCAGTATAAGTTGACGATGTAAGCGGATGTAAGCGTAAGCAAATAAAAGAAACCTCATATTATAGACAAAAAAGGTATAAATTTCTTAAAATAAAATTAGACTTAAGATTTTTGATCCTTTTTTTAGGGGGTGGGGGAGGGGTGGTGGTCAGGTCGTGAGGATTTTTCCCGAAAAGGGGGAGTTTTATTCTTGTCTTGGTTAAAACATGTTTTCGGTGAGATGAAAAGCGCATTAGTCGTCAAACCCAACACACCTGTTGATCGTTCAGAACCATTAATTTTTATACGATACGGGCACGCTTCAGTGAGTGTTTACATATAACATGTGTTGAAAATTTCGAATTCTATACGCCGCAGAGAAAGTAGCAAAGCTTCTTCTTAATATATTCGTAATATATAACATTAAAGTCACCTCTCAGTTTTTAATCTTACACATATTTTGAGAAAAAAATGAATTTTTTAATAAATCATGAATCATGCAGTGACGTAATATTTTTGAGGAACGAGCAAACGTGATAATGTTTCTTCGCAGTTTTTTTTTGGCTAAAGCTCGAAGGGTCGAAGCAGAGTAATTTTTCCTTCTGGTTTTTTGGCCAGAAGCAATATCAGCAGGGGTTCTATTGTTGTCTGTTTGTCTCATGTAACGGAATACGCTGCTTTTTTTGAAATATTGAGTTTGTAAGAAACCAATTGAAACTGCTGAAGACAAAATAAAGGCCGGTAAAGGCACTGTCATCTTTTTTAAAGGAGAGCTCGTCAGTCAACCGAGGCTATATACGTTAGCAGTACCCTAGAATAACTTGCTAAGGCAATTAAGCCGTTCCAAGGTTTTGATCAATCAACCGATTCTATATCTTTTCTTGGAATCGTTTTAGAGCCTTGACTACTGAATGGATGACGAAGACTTTATTAGCGCTGACGAACATCCATCTCTGGAACGTGCGGATCCTTGGCTTTCTTTTAACTCTTGTCCGCGTTTTGCGCCCTGTAATTATTCACGGCCACCTTCGCTAAATGCCTTTATTATCGTTCAAAGGAATTTTTTCTCTTAAAGGTATATTTTATTTTACATCGAGAACAATGTTCTCGGTGTACCTCCTCCTTGTCCTCGACGGTGTCCTCCATCCTTCTTTTCTTTTCTTTGACTTTAATAAATTCTACAAAACCCGGGAATAATGAAGAAGACGAAAAAAGGGGTAGGCTACATTAAGACATCACAACCAGATTAGTCGTTTCTTAACTAATGCGCATTATCGTGATTTCCATAACCTCGAGAATCCAAGATAGCTGAACAAACACCGCAAGAAAAAAAAAATGTTGGACGCCCTACTGAGACTTTCTGTTTCAAGTGGTTAAAGAAGCTGAACAGTGGTTTTGCTTGATCAAATAATTTTCGATTCAAAATTTATTGAAAAAAATGTATATTTCATTTATTTATTTTTATCTTTATTTGTACTGTAATTTGGCTGTCTCGTTCCACTCGAGGCCAACTCGTTTATTTTTGTACTCAAGGTCTATTAAGTGTCATAAAAATATTTCTAGCGTGACGGCTCTAATACATATTCGCGGTCGGGTTTTTCCATCCGCCATTTCGGCAAAATTTTTGATATTCGATTCCACTGGCCTAGCGAGACATAGGAAGCGATTGAGACGGCCATGAAGGGGAAATCCCACCGTATAGAGAATTATATAATTCAACATTGTTCGTAAAAATTGCTACACTTGGAAGCCTGGGAAATAACTACGGAAAGATATCTTATTTCTAAGCCTTTAAAGGGCGACAATAAAAGGTGAAAGTAATGAAGCGGACAGAATCCCCTTAGTAATCAAAGCCGAACGCGTTTAGCAATCCTACCTTGACGTAAGGTAGTATAGGGAGAGAGAAAGGCGGATGAAGATGGTGGCGCTCAACGTCGCTTTAGTCGACAAAAACTTGAGTCCGAGTCGTCAGTCTTCTGATAGAAATCAGACGGTAAGGCAACGTTTTGTTCCGTCTCTTGGCGTTTCACTTTCACTTACTTTTTTTTTAAAATCTTTACACTTTACTTGTATTGTTAGATGTAACACAATTCAATTATTTAGAGTCAACGCAGTAATTTGATCGAAATGGTTCATCCATCATCCAACCTCTGCTGGTTAGCATTTCCTTTGTTGTATGTGATCATCCAGTTCGCCGATGGAAATCCTGGATACCCTCATCCCAAGCCCCATTATTCTCCTCAGGGATCACAACCTTACTTGCCCGCACCCACTGGAAAACGTCCATCGTGTGCCGGACCTACTGACACTTTCTGCACCAAAGTAGACTATTACCCCACGTAAGTACGTACGTAGTGTTTTACGTTGTTGCAATTAATAGCGTGAAATTGTTTTGTTCCTATTTTTAATTAAGTTTTTTCTTGTGGTGAGATTTGGCACTCGATCCGAGTTTCCGAACGCTATAATCTCGATACGCTCGATATAATAGTCATCTCAATCGTCCATGGAAACAATTTGTTTCAAACAAACAATGAACGTATACATAATGTTTACAGAACAAGAAGAAAAAGGCCGCCGTCCGTGACAATTTCTTGATTATAAAGACCCATTTATAATTCTTTAAGACAAGATGAATGAAAAGTATTCATACAAGTAGGTCGCCCAAATAATTTACAAAATAAATAAATAAAGAATTCACTCGACAGCAAAACATATTTAATGATACATTATAGCCAATAGAAAAAAAAATTATGACTGTATAAAATAGAAATAGAAAAAAAAATTGATTATGACTGTAGCTATAAAAAAAACCTAACAGATATAGCCTTACAGTTTTGTAGCCTATAACTATATGTAAAAGCGCTGAAGAAGTGATGTTAAACAGTCATCTCCAGATGCGTCAATATCTTCTGAACTGTGCACTATACTATATGTTGCGCTAAATTGTTAACAAGCGATTTTCCGACAATTCCTTTGTATAAACCACAATGTTTTTATCGGTTTTTATCACGAAAACATGAGAAAACATATAAGAGTTACAGAAGTTCTGATTTTACATTTGTTGCGTACACTAGTTGCTATTTAGATGATGTTTGCATTCAACAAGTTCACACTCAATAAGAAGGCCATAATTCCGGATGGGCATTTTGCTTACTGAATCCGGAAATGGCCTTCTCTAATTCCCTCCGAGCTAACAAGTAAACTGGACAGGGACAGCTATAGACCACCGACAACCTTGTTCTTGTTGAGTCCTATTTTTGGTCTTCAACAGTTATGGAAATATTTTTCTTCTTGCCTTGAAGCCGATTGCGTCGGGTGCGATTTAATGGATGCTGATTAGATTGAATTTCTTTCCAGCCTAACTAACCTATTTCATCCCAACATAACCACGGCCATTGCTGATTAACCCACCAAATTCGAAAAAAATGCTAGTTCTTGCAGTTCTTGCGAGATTTTGTTTTAAATTTCTTTGTAATCATTTTAGTTTTTATTTAAAGTATTTTCAATTGAATTTAAATAAGATATCTTTTACGAATTTAGGGAAGTTATTGAATATCTAGTAAAAAGCTACAGCTTCGACTTCAAAACGCTTTTACAAGATGAATCGACTGATTCTATGATGACTTCAATGATGATAAGGTATATAGATAAATACATAGTAATATTACTCTTTTCAAACAAAAAATGTTATTCATGCACTTCAAACTATCCGACTATAGCAATGCAACGGTTTCACAACCCTCCCAACATCATGCTGTGGTAGCAAGGCCACCTTATAATGGCCCTTATGCCAACGGAAAAATTGAGCATGACCATTGGCGGTCGAGGTATGCTCCAATGCCATCTAGACGTCAACAGTCTTTGCAGAGCAATAGTCGAGTAACCCGTCAAATTGAAAACGAAGAAAAGCTATGCCCAACAACATCGTCGTTTATTACACCACGAACTGCTGTCAACACTCGTGGAAACTGGATGTACGTTGTAAATTTAGATGGAGCAGATCAGCAAAACACACAGCTTGTACGAACTGAGAGATGCGCGTAAGTTTTTTAAAAACCAACATTCCATTTCAAGAAATAAACTCAATTATCCTGTTTTGCAGAACGACAGAATGTTCGGGACTCTGTCAAGTACCGGCTGGATTTTCTGCCACCTGTTCGCAGCAATTTGTACAGAAGCGACTAGTGGCTCTGAATGGAAATGGAGAGAATCTTTACACCGACACTTTTTGGTTTCCTCATTGTTGTATCTGCCAGATAAGGTCCAGTGTTTGAAATGAATGCTCACTTGCGGAATGCGGATTTATTAATTTTGTATTTATTCCTTCCAACACTTTTGCCGTCATATAATTGTGCACAATCTCTTGGGCGATCCAATATACAACAAATGATTTTGTAATAGGCTTGTACACACAAACTTTACCACTAGCTGCGAGTCTGAATAAAAATACAATTCATGTTCACTATATTAATCAAAGTAAGACTTTGCGATATTCTTCAAGTTCACGTATGAAGTTTCTATTTGGTAAAGAACGAGCACACATCATACGTCTACTCCAGTTTGAATCGTTGATCTGCCGTACGTGAAAAAAAGGAAATAATTGTGAAGCGGCTTAAAAACCTTTTCTCTGTGAAATAAAGGTTAAAATCGATGTTAATCAGTTCGGAATGGGAATACTTTGATCGTTAATAATAAAACAAGATTATTATTGTTTATATCTCAAAGGTTGATTTGATTTCAAAGAAAAAGCAAATATTCAAAAATTTGATAAAACCTTACCTAACCTAACCTTTCCTCCATGATATATACTACAGGTCTAAACCCTACTATCCCCGCTACCAGAGCCATTCACTAAATTTTTTAAACAAATAAATTTTTTAAAATTGATTGTTGAGAAAAGAATGGAATCGATGTAAAACAGCTGGGCTTCGTTGGCAATCGATGGTTGGAGTTCGAAAAAAATTTAATGGCCAGAATAATAGTAGATCTTACTTGCTTTTTTCAAAATCGGCCGCTAGATGGCGTGGCGAAATGACGTCTGTCAATGGCGAAAATCTTCAGAAAATGACGAAAAATGTTCTAGATTTCAATTGCCAATATCTCTGCTAATAAGCGTTAAAAAAAAACGGAGCGAGATGTCTCTAGAGGGGGGTAAAATCTTTCATTCTAAAAAATGACATTTTTTTAAAGGTCTGGTTTGCCCGAAAACTGATGTCAAAAATCCGAAAAAAACGCTACAATTTCTGGTGGGGTCCCTTAGTTTTTATTGAATAACTTAAAAACTATGCTAGCTAGAACATTACGGATTTTACCATTGGGTTTTCCGTAAAATTCCACACAAAATGATTTAAACGGGGACTGGCTGCGATGCCTTAATCACCCTTTTCCAAAAATTTTAAACCCCCAAAACCCCTTATTTTGGCCTCTTTGAGTGGAGGACTCAGTGTTAAAAGGATCGTCTAACATTTCAGATACAAAAAAAATTTAATTATTATGGCATATAGTATTTCGGTGCTGAAATGGAATATTTACTTTCACTTTTTGATTGCTTCGCTTTCTTGGCCTTGCTTTTCCAAGATTTATTCCCTGCCTTTTCTTGCCGTTTAGCCAGGGAAGAGTATAGAGGAGAAAGCAGTTGCTATTCCTCAACAGGGGGGGGGGGGGAGTCTAACCCATAGCTGTCCGGGGAGTGGAAGCCGCCCGCCAGTTGGCAGCAGTTGGCTCATTGTGCTGCCAACTGGCGGGCGGCTTCCACTCCCCGGACAGCAATGGGTTACAGCACGGGATAGGACTGCTTTCTCCTCTATACTCCTCCCTGGTTTAGCTTTCGCAGCTGCCATAGCTTTCAGACGACGAGCGGTCTCTCTTTCCTGCGCACAATCCTGCATCGATCTCACTGCCTTTCTGATATTGGCACAGTTATCTGTAACAATACCACTTTTCCACCAATTTTTAATTTGTTAATCTGGTCTTCAATAAGTCCAGATATAAGATCATGCGTGTTGCTTCCTGTTTTGTAAAATGTTAGTTCTGTTCATTTGTCAATTATAACATTTAGTTTCTGACCTTTCATTCTTTTGCAACACAGCGCCCCCGATTTCCTCACGAGAATTTTTTCATCTAACCAATGGGCTGTCATTCCAATCCAGCTACGGTGAGTCGTTGACCGCATATCAGCAGTAAGACAAACGTTGGCAACCGAAAAACTCATGGCCGCTGTTACTTCTTCTTCAAAGACATTGCGCTCATTTTCAACTATTTTTCTCAACTTCTTTGCCCCCATTGCACTGGCTTTGGGATTCAAAGTAGTAATGATTGCCCTAAAAGCTGTGTCGTCGACGGTACTCACCAGTCTGCCCAGGTATCAAAACCCAAGAACCCATCTTGTCGATATCTTTATCAATGTTTTTTATCAAAATATTTTGCAAAATCCTAGAAAAAAATAAATTCTACTATACTTGCATAATCAAAAATCTTTATTTCTTAATTACCTTGTCCCATCCATGTAAAAATAAAATCTAGCAAGCACCGACTTGTAAGATTTTTCGCGATTTTTCGGATCTTTGGAGTAGAAGTTTGATAAAATCACTCTTGTAGTGAGAAACCGAAACCTTGTCTCGAATATTGCATTTTCGTAATTGGTTTTTAATATTTTGCCACGCATGGATCCAGCAACGGAACAACGGAATTTTTGGCCATGTCTTGAAAACAGCGTTCGTCATGGCTTTCTCATCGTCTGTTACAATAATAATTCGCTTGGATTCTGCAATTTCAGGAACGAGTTCCGCCACACGTGAAAAAAAGAAGCTATGCACATATTCTATCCTCTCCATGTGAATCATGAACACGGAATAACGGGAGTTTCCTCAAATTTAGTGTGTCGGTATGAAAGACCCGACACATAGAAATCAACCATTTCAAAAGTTGTGTTGTACGACAGACACATCGTTGACAACTCCTTCCGTTCAATAAGCAAAAGAAAATCCGATACAGTTTCTAAGGTAGTTCAGAAATAATATAACGAATATATTGAATAAGAAACAGTATATTACAATTCTTACCCTCACTGAAGCAAGTGACTATATTGGGAATGGCGAAATGACGATATCATTATGGATAAAATCCGTTTCTTCCTTGAGTTCAATAAGATGATAAATTTCATCATCACCCAAACGTGCTTTCGTTCTCGGTGCATCGTGTTTTGCAATGGTTTTAAGTCTCGAACAACACCTACGTTTTGTCTTTCATCCGTTACATTCTTCACCAATGCCTCCACCAACTTTTCGCTGTACACTTTCAACGGATATTTTTCCTTACCATTTTTAATTTTTGCAACTCCGAATCCTTTGTTCGGGTAAAATTCTTGTTGGGATTTTTCGAGTTGCCATGGGCCAACCATTTAGCACTTTTTTCGTCTCCTAAGTATCTTATTAACACTCGGTTTGGATACAATTTGGGACACTCGTTTTTGAAAACTTTTACACGTTTTTGAAAACTATCATCTGTTACCGATCTTTTCGCCACCTGGGTCTTAAAATAATACTTTGTGCACTTCGCTCCGCTTTTGCTGGTAACAGTTTTTGTTGCTCCCTGAACCCACCTATACGTAGTAGTTTGAACGGGCCTATGACGTTCCGGCCCTATACCATTCCGGCCCTACCATTCCGGCCCAAATTTGGAAAATTTACGCTAGGGCCAGAAGGGTGTCCTTTCCGGCCCCAATTTTTGAAAACCCTTCCGGCCCCATCTTTATATTTACTAGAAATTTGGCTTTGAAGGCCATTCGGCACTTTACGTTTAGTAGCTGTTAGTCCAGAATCATTTTCATTGATTCATTTAATGGCGCATTGACAGATACAAAAACAAATACAAAACAAAAAATCCACATGTTGCTGCTAGAATCGATCAGACTCATTCCAACGACTTTCTTGTTACTTAAAGGTGTAAAAGTTGCGAGCAGAATGATTCTACCAACAATAATGTTGCACAGAAAGTGTGATTTCAACGGGGTTCAACCACCCTTTTAATAAGAAAGAGTTCTAGTCAATAGTGCCAATGATAAGTGAGCGGTACTACAGTATATCACTTAATAATTTAGATCGCTCATGTTCATAACGCCCACAGTCACGACAAACAAAGGGTCGGTTTCCAAGAAGACATTTCGGTTTTCGTGGGAATCTCAAAAGTTGTAAAAGGCTGAAAACAAACGAGGCATAAGCAACAATTGCCAGAGATTCAAGACACTAGATTAGACATTTTTAAATCCCGCTCATAAACTGGTCGCTAGTAGTGTTCGGGTAACAAATGGCATGACAATATTGACTTCTATCACGGCCGTGTTCAAACTAGCGATTCATTTAAACAACAAAAAAAAAAACTTTTGAAAGTAATTAGCCTGTGAAAACACTTCGAGTTGTTGCAACCACTGCTGGTCTGTGAATGCATCCACCTCGTTAATTAACGTCATAACTTCAGCAAATTTTTAGGAATATTGTTGCTTAAAAGGCTAGAAAGGAGTGACATCGATGGTTCTTTCCAAAACCAAAATGATTCAAAATATGAACACGCTGCCATGACTGCACAATAAGCAGAGTACATGGCGATCCGAATATCTAAAATGAGAAATTTCCCAAAATACAAATGAGTTGCAATAAGCAGATTCAGGTCACTTCCCCATGTCAGCTGTAAAACATTAAACACAGACCTAAACAGAAAAGTGTTTCCCGTTTTCCTGTGTGCCAAGTGCGCAATTCTTGTAAATCATTTCTTCACAGTTTCACAGGTGTCAAAGGATTCAACATTTATTGTACGGGGGAGCAAATTCGACCAAAGCAGTCGAGATATGGATTCAAAATCTAAAGCTGGACAAACGACTGAATCACAATCGTGTTGTTGTAAAGCTGGGCCTGACGGGCTGACGGTTACCGCGAAATTCGTTCGAACCCGTTCCCGAAGAGATAAGCTATCAGTATCACGACAATAACAACCAAGTGTACACGCTTTGACTTGTTGCGTACACCAGCGTGGGCAGCTTGTTTACTTTATTTCAATTATAGAGAACAGATTAAACGCTATCGTTGCCGCTAATAGTTTCACATGTTAATAACAATCAGACTGGCAGAGCTCAAACGATGAACTCATCTTTAAACCGTATCGGTCATTGCCCGGCGCAGTAACGACGACCCTCAAACGCTGGAAAGGGAAAATACGTGAAGCGATTGCAAAACTAGATTAAAAGTAACCGCCAGCAGCATAATAGCCTTAAAGTAACACAGTAATCAAACTTGTAATAGGACGGTCTATGAACGTTGTTGCAACATTGGTTTCTCTATCAGCTGTAAGATGTCAAATATAGTTGCCTTATTTCGAGTAAACCTGTTCACTAATGAGCGAAAAGAAAGCCAAGAACTACTTTCGAATATAATCTTTTCAATTAAAAATATTAACAAACATACGGTACGAATAGTCATCCGTTGAGATGAAAGTGTATGCAGTTAGGCAACGCCCAACTATTCCACCGCGAAGAAAAAAGTAGTGGTAAGCAAATGGTCGGCCATGATAGATTCATTTACTGTCTCTACCTCCCCATTTCAGATAACTATCGGATATTTCCTTTTCAAAATTTCGTATTACTTTTACTCATCGAACAAAAGAATGGCCGACAGGAGGAAAGCCGTTTCCCCCATACTGGATTTTTCCCCCATACTGGGATTTTTCGAGTTGCCATGGGCCAACCATTTAGCACTTTTTTCGTCTCCTAAGTATCTTATTAACACTCGGTTTGGATACAATTTGGGACACACAATTACACGTTTTTGAAAACTATCATCTGTTACCGATCTTTTCGCCACCTGGGTCTTAAAATAATACTTTGTGCACTTCGCTCCGCTTTTGCTGGTAACAGTTTTTGTTGCTCCCTGAACCCACCTATACGTAGTAGTTTGAACACAGTTAGTACACAAATTACAAGAAACTCCAGTTCTTAGATTGAAAGTCCATAGTTTTCGATGGAAGTCCATATTTTAGTAGTCCATTCTGGACTGTCCAAGTCTATAGTTTAGTAACACCTAAATTTTGCAACCGTTTCGAATCACCTTTGCATCTATACATAACAAACTGAGAGCCTTCTTTGGGGAGTACCGGGTATGCCCTGTAAAATCAAAATATTAATAATGGTTATATCACCTGAATGATTATCGGTTACTTATTACTTTCTGATGGCACATGCTGTTTCAATTCCATTCAAATTCAAAGACAGTTTGATTTCTCTGCTATCTGTGTTATACAATTTAAGAATGTCTAATTTCTCTGCATCAATTGGTTTTGTTTCAAAACAGTTGGGTCCTCCCAACAAGAATAACTCCACTGTGATAGATGAAACAGGGACACTTACTGGAAAATAAATATTTAAATAATTAAAAAAAAAATACAAAGTTTAAAACAATTACTCGTAGGTGTTGTGCTTGCCATTCGGACATTTCGCAAAGACTTGTCACAGAATCCTACACTTGAATACAGATTTGCTGGCAAGCTGTTGCTGAAGGAACAACTTGGTGCCCCAATAAGATTACTCATATTAATTGGGGAACTTGTATGTGGTGCAACTTTGGAAAAACGGGATGAAGTACATGGCTGTACATGGGAAACACAGGATGAAGTAGATGGCAGTACAAAATCTCTGTGGTTCTTAACGAAGGCTGCAAACGTGATTGGATCACCCTTGCTCTGTAAAAAGGTAGATCAACAATATAAATTGGGACTAAGAAGAATAAAAATTGAAAAAAAACTTACGAAGACAAGCAGCTTTATACTTTGTATAAACGACACTGAGATTGACAAAATCATGGTCAGACATTTAAATAAAAATAAACCAGAATTAACGTCACCTTAAACCTTGCACAGGCATTCTACAATGTCCTGCCATCGACTACGAAGTGACGGGAGGAAAAACCTGGAGGACAGAAACTCGGGATCAAGCCGTCATTTGCCCTTTTGCTCTACGGGAGGTTTCTGTCCTCCCTGTCAGAAGTGACGGATCACAGAAAAAGGTATCAAATAGACGGTCCATAGGATGTCCCCAGCTGACCGAAAACGGACATACCTATCTTTAATTCCCAAACGTCTCATGGATCTCATATGGATATCCTAATTTGTAATCTATATATTTAAGATAAATAAGCTAGTTCTTTTTATTATTTATTTTATTGATTATGCAAAATTAAAAGTCAGAAAATTTTAAGTTGTCAGACCAATCAGTTTTTATTGAAAAAGACAGTGATTTTCAAGTGGGCATGTAAAGAATGATCCGTTTTGAGGTATCGTAATTGGAATGCAAAATGCTTTACACATATTACAGAAGTTAGGGGAACAGATTCGAGATGAGGAGACAATTTTGCTACCAATAGTTTGTCTAAAATAGAAGACCGTAAGGGGTAAAATATACATGTCTTCCTTGTTCAAAAATCTTCTCCCAACTAAAAAACCCCGTTCATGATGTTTGACGATATTTTATATCATAAAAACGTTCTTATTCTAAAGGAAAACACAACTTTCAGATAATGACGTTGATGGCACAGCATTTTTGAAACGCAAAGACTTGTAATGTTCGACCCCAGCAAACTCAGGTTATACAACTTGGCCTGCATAATGGATCCCCTTAAGTTTATACAGCCCAATAGATGAGCTAGAATTCCCTGAAATTATTTTTTGGTTGCTTTTAGCTCTGTCGATTTCTTGTAATCGCCAAACTATTTGTTGTAGTGGTTTTCCATTTTTTCGCAACAAATACTTCATTTTTTAAAGTTTGTTTTCAAAGGGTAAGGCACTGAATTCATCCAGGTTGCCATGCTTCCGAACATCATTCGCCAAATGTATTAAGTTATGGACAAAAGTGACATATTTAGCGCCGTACAACTGCGCACCCCAAGTGACGTACAGTTTCAACAGAGACTCAGCGTAAGTCGCGTAAGTTTTGCACATTTACCCGTTTAAAAGAATTTTTATAGCGACATGTAGTAACAACATATGATTTTACCTATCGGAACTCAAAAATGGTTTATACGCAACTGGGCAAAACATACAGCAAATCTAGTCGCGTTTGAGATGTATTTCCTGATTTCAACTAAATAAGCAGATGTGTTCTATAGTTTCAACAGAAAACCAAAAATAAAATCTATAGTTTCACCAGAAAATGTTTATCAGACTTTCCCGTATTCATCGTATATCGTTCGTATCAGACCCACGTATTCAAATCCTTTTTTTTTACTCCGATGCACACTAGATGCATGTAGTCCAACACGACAAGTTCAATAAGATCATCTAGTACGTCTTCGATTATTGACTTACAGCCATCCTTGAGGTGATTTTTTAGTTGTAGGCGTTTTCGGAAGGAGTCGTCGGTTCTCAAAGATGGAACGATTTCAGGAAAGGTTACGCGGCCACCAGTTGTTCGTTGACTATGATGAGTTACAATGTTTCCCTCCCATACGCTTCTTGTTGTATATTTCCTACAACCATAGTATGCGTTGTGGGTGGCGATATTAATCACAAACGTCGTGGCAGGGGCATCGCAACAGAGGCCACCAAGCACCACATAAATTTTTTTCCCACGAAATTGTAATCCTTGAGTTCACAGTCTTACGATATCGCCACGGAAAGAAGACAAAACATCGTTGACGTTGGTGGGCTTTTTGGCGCCGTGGTATATACCACCTACCAATATATCGTCCCAACCTATACGAAAAAAAATACAATTCAATTTTACTATTGTTTCGTGAACTAATTTATTATCATTCCAGCCAATTATTCAATTAATTATTTCTGATACATAAACAAAACAACTAACCTAGATCTTTGAAAATAATTGCCAACAAATCACTCGAACTACTTTTCGACAACGGGATACCGTCAATATTCACAAGAATGTAAAGCACATTGGGGATTTCCTTCCCAGCAGCTGCCATTGCCTCAAGAACATTTAAAAGGGCTGCTGCAACATCGAAATGCTGGTATTTCCCTGGTGGCGTATCCGTTAATTGAAGTTTTCCTCGTTTGGAGGACAACAGTGTTCTTGAATTCAGTGGTAAAAATGTCAGATTTGCATCACGATGAAGTATGTTAAGTAAATTGCTAACGTGACAACGGGGGATATTGCAATCGACCACCCATTGGATTAAACTTTGTTTGACAATTGATTCAAATTCGTTCTCATCTTCAATACTCTCTGAAATCATTTCTTCTTTGTCATAAACTGACCAATTAAATGCATCATTTTCGAATTCATCAAATGAAGCACCACTTGTGGAGTCAAAATCATCTTCAATTTACTGTGTGTCCTCAGCATACCCATCATCAGAGCTGTCTGGCTCGTTGGTGTACATGTCTAAATAATTAAAATTTATAAATAAACTCAGTATATTGAAAGCTAATCAATAAATAAAAAAGCTATGGACAAAAGTTACATACCATTATCAAGTACACCATTATTGTCATCATCCAAATCTAAAGATGTAGGTTGTGACATTGTATTAACTGAATTGTCAACTGGTAAGTGTACATTTGACAATAAGGTCAATCGAAGTAGTACCATGGTTTTCTTGCGCCTTTTAGCTGAAATTAGTAAGTTTCATTTCTTGTTTTGTATTCAAGCTTTAGAGTCGAAACATTTCTATAATTGTATTGGTAATTTGTTCTATTCCTTGTTTCTTCATGTTTGACATTCAGTTGTTGACCACGCGATGATTAAAAATTAACATTGATTTATCTGACAACTAATCACTAATGGTTACCTTACTTTGCAGGCATAGATTCTGATTTTTTCTACAACAAGAAAGAAGTATTCATTTACATACCAGCATTTCAATGCCGTCTTCAGTTGTAAGTTTTATTTTAACAGAGCTGCACATCGTCATTATCAGATACTAAAATTCATCTCTGTTAGCGCAGGTTCAATCTGGCAAATATTTTCTGGTTGATTTAACTACTGCAACTTGAAACACGTTATTTACGTTGTTAACGTTTCTTTACCCTTATTTTGCCACTGTCCCTGATTTGGGGGTTAACAACGGGACACGGTGCTAGTATCCCAAGACTCTTGGGGAGAGGGCTTCAGTGAATAAGCGTAAAACTCGACAACCAGATTGGTTTCTTTATCAGTGCAAGATCAGGGAAACATTTGGTATGTTTTATTTTTATTTTTGTATTGCAGTTCATATTCAAAACATATTTATTTTCTAGATTCGTATGAGGCCTCTCGTGCCAAAGAGAATCTAACTGATGTTCAATCGGATATCGACTCTGCATCTGAAAGCCAAACAAAACAAAATATGGGTAAAGGCTATAGGAATAAGAGGACAGGACAACGATTCACCGTTGATGAATCACAAGATTCCAGCTGTGATGCAAGTATACTGTCGGAATGGACGGGCCCACTCAATTTGACACTCCTTCTATTCCTCCAGGATTGTCTAAAAATGCTGTTCGAACAACCAAACAAGTGGTTAATGTACCCACGCAGTTCTTTCAGCAAAACGCAGAATACAGTCAGTCGTATTGTGTCGATTCTGTCTTGGCTTTAATACCGTCCATTTCTGACAACACACGATCTACAGTAGAACGTCCCAATGCTAATTCTCTGAAATCCATCAATCGACTTCATTGTTTAATGTTAACTCTCCATCGCCAACTGCTGATGGTTCATCGTCTGTAGTTAGGAGAGAAATGGGTGAGCGTGATCAAGTTGTTGTTGCTCAGCCAACTTACACGGAAGGTATACTCGAGATATCCCATTAGTAATTTCCTCTAATATGTTCTTGTTTCATTATTAAATGCTTGATTTTAATTGCAGGTTTTGAGAAAATTGTAAAAAAGTTGGTGAGGGACACATTGAAACAAAACGACACATTAACAAATTTTATGGACAAACTTGTCATAATGGATGGAAAGTTGAATAATCTCACCCTAGCTGATGTTCTACCAGCAGCAGAAAATCTCACTTTTTAAATCGCACCCTTGAAGGAAGTAGAAGAAATCAAAGGGTTGGAACAACAATTACTGGACAAAGAGAATTATTATCAATTGGTACTTAAAATTAAAGTGAATACGATTTTTTAAGAAACAATTCATTTTCTTGTATTTATAGGTCAGGTTGATCCGTTAGTAACTGTTTACAATGGGCTTGGAAATCAGTTTTTTTCGATCAAAGTTATGGCTTATGTAAACTGGGAAGGAAAAGCAAAAAAGGGATCGATACAAAACATGGTCTTCAGCATACAATGATTACTACAGCCGTGTTTGGTTTGTATTTCAAAATTGGTTTAGTTCAAAATTGTAATTGTAAACAATAACGTTTTTCTTTTCTAGAGGGTATTCAAACCGCTTCCCGTAAGCCAAACAAATTGGAAATGGAAAATGATACAAGGAAAATAATGAAGGTAATCCCAGATAAATACCGAAGCATACGTTTAACAGAAAATCAAGATGGAATGGATGTCGACCACGGACCAAGATAAATGGTCCGCCAGCGGGAATTCAGTAGTTTATCACTGGCAAGTTTAAAATATTATTCCTCTTCGTCAGAAATGTTAGTATCTTTCTAATCCCATGTTATTTCAAAAGGATACTGAAATGAGAGAGAATCGGCTCTCTTTTCCTAATTGAAATTTATCCATATAGATGTCTTCTTAAATAAAAAATTTAACCTAGAGTTCTTGGGAATTGAAATTTCCAAAATCAAGAAAAATTAAAATGCAACTTGAATGAAACTAAAGCTATTCCACATCGAGGACAGGATCAGTTTCGTTACGTACGTTTTAACATTTTTGTAAGATTGTCCCCATCTAACTTCTATATTTTTTTTGGGTGGGGTGAACCAGACTTTCAAATGGTTTTGCCAGTCACTGTTTGATGGTCTGTTTGAGAGCCCACACCGTCTATTTCAGTGCAGCTAACAACGTCAATTGCAGTGCAGCCAACAACGTGGATTGCAGTGCAGCCAACACCGTCGATTACAGTGCAGCCAACACCGTCGATTACAGTGCAGCCAAGCCCACAAGAATCATCCAATGAAATTCTTTACTGATACACCTGTTCGTGTTCCGTAGGCTAGCGTTTGATGTGTATAATTTGCGTATCATGTATGCGTATTTGTAGTGTATGTTTTTGTCAAATAAATGGTAATTTCAAACTGATTTCTGAAAGAATTTTTTCTAATTTATTTGTAAACGCTATGGTTAGATTTACGTCCAGTGAGGGACCAAATAAATGCATTATTAAACATCCTATGGACGTTCGCTTTCAGATCAAATGGATGTTCGTTTCCGGACGTCAATGGGACGTTCGTTTTAGGACGTCAAATGGAAGTCCGGTATGGACATTCTACGGAGAGGACATCAGGACGTTCTATAATCTTTAGAATAACGTCCACCTCGGACGTCCAGGTCAGAAGGAATGGACGCAATTGAGACGTCCAATGGGCGTAAGTGTGCTAGTAGGGCCTGGTCCCAACGGATTATCTAGGCTTATCAATCTACCTTTTTGAAATCATTGGAACTAAGGAGCTTTTTTATCAACTAGTGTTGAATCCAGAAGAGTCGAACGACGTCGCTATGCACTTCAAATGCTCAAATTAAACAAAAAAAGATCTGTGTTGTCAACTGTTGCTGTGTAAGTATTTATGGCTCGTCAATGCATTCAAAATATACTGCTGAATAACATTTTATATGTCACTACTCACTAGCAAGGAAAACTAGAAGATGTTCCTGTGAAGTTAAGAGTAAAAATGAGAGTGCCTGGATTCAAAAAGTTAGCCCTGGGCATTAAAAAATTTAAAGAAGTTGAAGAACAAGTGGGACTTAAACGGGCGGGGCGGGTTTCAAAATCTCTCCGTGCAGCAGAAAGAAGAAGTGACAGAATTTCAATACGAATATAATTTTTGCCTGTTGGAAATGATTCATTTTATTCCATCTGCAAGGTAAGCAGTGATACACTTGATGACTTGGTAGTGTCAGTAGAGAGTCTGTTGACCAACTCTCCTGTTTGGTTCTTGTCAAAGTACTTTACTAAGAAATTGGTTTTCAATATAAATATAGAAAAGAGGAAAAGAACATTTTTTGGTTTGGTCAGCAGTGTAATGATAAAGTAGCTGTCATCTAAACTAAATATATATTTGAATAATTGATTTAACATCTATATTTTGAAGGCAATAGTCAACAGAACGTTACATCTATTCTCTTGATCAATGAAGACAGAGAATGTCATAATTCTGTTTATAATTCACTTCCATTTCTGCTGATCCTTGTCTTAGAGTTTAATTTTCTCGATGACCATTTGGTGATTGATTACTAGCGTCTTCTCAGTATTTCCTACTTCCTACGACCCCCCCCCCCCCAAAAAAAAAAGGTGTTATGTAAAAAGTTAGTTTCAACAATTTTTTTTTTAAATTTTATATTTAGATTTAGACCTACAGCAGTTTGGTATTCCATGAAATCACCACGCGAGTTTGTACAGCTGCGGTCTAACTCCTTCTTTCCCTATGTAAACAAATCAAATTTTCTTAATGCTTTAAAATTCAAATAAATTACACAAAATGGAAAATTAGCTATAATACCGATAATACCTTGTTTCGTACGGCTGAAAAAAAGATGTTCAATTCTGGATATAAACGAGACGTCTGTAAAATAACAACTGATAAATTAAAAGGGAATACCCAGAATCAGCGAATCCCGATACTTAAAAAAAAATTAATTTGTTTGTTTCTTGTTATAATATTATTTTTACAAGCTCTTCCCAATGCTGGAAGTTTTTCCTAACCTTAACGGGGTACGAAAAATGAAGCGTAACACAAAGCCAAAGGCCCTTGCGAAAGCGTTTGAGTTGTACGGAATGTTTTCGCGGCCGGCGCCAAAGCAATGCCACATATCCCTTATCGTATTTAAATCTATTTTCGGCAGAATGACGTTGTTGTAAAGCTAAACTTGACAATGACGTTTCATTGTTTTCTTTAAATCCAAAACGTGGGAAACGCAGGGAAGGGGAAAATTTGTGATAAAAAGAAGGGTTTAGCCGCAAAAGTCTAAAATTTTTCTTGGAAAAGGGGGAATAACACGGAATTGTTAAAAGAAACAAGTTAAAAAGGGGTAAAAACCAAATTTTCCAAAAGACTGCCTCGGCCCGCCTCGCCCTTTAGTTAATTCCGCGCTTTGTAAGTAACAATTTCTAGAAAAATCTGGAAATTTAGAGTTGACAACCCCTTGGGTATTTCTAATCGGCATTCTTTTTTGTTTACTTTCTTTTCACGTAAACTGAAATTAGTTGTATGTAATTTGATCTCTATCGAAATAGTTTCAAATTTTCTAAAACCTGAAATGAATTTTATTGAACGAGCAGTATTTGGTTTATCAAATGGGTTTTGAATTTTCGAAAACCAAGAACGAATTTTTAAAATCCAAGTTCGAATGAGCTTATTGGATTATTTTCGAAATTTCTAAAGCCAGGAATGATTGAATTCAACTTATTCGAGCTCTGAAGTAAACTCCATTGGATAGCTATGTGATGCCATCTAGCGATAGCACGGAAACTTTGTTTGATTCCTTTTACTTTTACTGCTAGAGCATTCCTACTAAAAACGTCGACGGTTTCTTCAAAGCAGAATAGCTGATCACAGGAATTTGATTTGTCCGCTTGAGTTCATACAAATATATGTAGGTGGCTATCTGGTTTTTCAGTAGTGTGCTTTGCGTATCCGATTAAGGCATTGGCGCCAGCAGTTCTAGAAAGCGTCGAATAAGGTTCGAAATTTCTTCGAGTTTCAAGAATTTTGATTTTTTCGCTTCTGGATTGATTGCGTTTTGAGCGTTCGACGTTCGGTCGTCTAGTCTCATTTTGTTATGTCATATTGAATACCAAGGAAGTCATCAGATTTTAGAACGATAATAACGTTCGTTTAGTAACGTTAAAAACGTCGAGGGGATGAGGATTAGTGATACCGCTCTCGTTATCACTGATAATCAAAAAAAAGAAAAGAAAGAAAAAAAGGTCAATTATCAGTGATTTATTATATATTTTTCAGCAACATTTCACGATTTGTTGATAAGTAATCGTCATTTTGTGATATTTGAGATAAAAAATTGTTAAATCATTTACGGTTTGACGGACACACGTAGGTGGCGTATTTATAAAACAAGCCTTTTTAGAAATATACCGTAAAACCGTAAAACGTGTCATGTATAGGAAAGAGAGGATCTGATTTCTTGCAATAATCGTAGTACATTGGCTTACACTGCCCGAAAAAAACGTTGAACGTTGACACCCAGTGACGTTTTTCAGTTAAACGTGTCAAATGACGTTAACAATTATATTCACAAAAATATAGTTTGGTGCTGTTGTTGGTTAAAATCAGACGGACACACGGACGATTAGGTTGTGCATTTTTTTATCCGCTCGTTTATACTATTTGTATTTAGTATAACGTGATTAACGTCGCTTAATATTTTTCTTATGCAAATTTTCTAACTTGTTTAAACGTTTTTGAAAACAGGTTTCGAAGATGTTTCTGAATACCTTTGCGAATTTGGTTTTGATGGCGATGATGTTGCAATTCCTCATTGTAGAAACACAATTGACTTCAGCAACACCAGAACAAGCTAATAATATAGGTTCGGTGCAGTTATCAACCGTATGCTCCAATACGGTGGATTCAAATATGAATTTGTTATTCGACAAGGTACGATTTTCTTTTTGTATCATGGTTATTGATAATTAATACTACACATATAATAATATAAAAATAAATGGATAAGGTTGTAAAAATAATATTATAACAAGAAACAAACAAATTAATTTTTTTTAAGTATCGGGATGCGCTCATTTCGCTGATTCTGGGTATTCCCTTTTAATTTATCAGTTGTTATTTTACAGACGTCTCGTTTATATCCAGAATTGAACATCTTTTTTTCAGCCGTACGAAACAAGGTATTATCGGTATAATAGCTAATTTTCCATTTTGTGTAATTTATTTGAATTTTAAAGCATTAAGAAAATTTGATTTGTTTACATAGGGAAAGAAGGAGTTAGACCGCAGCTGTACAAACTCGCGTGGTGATTTCATGGAATACCAAACTGCTGTAGGTCTAAATCTAAATATAAAATTAAAAAAAAAAAATTGTTGAAACTAACTTTTTACATAACACCTTTTTTTTGGGGGGGGGGGGGGGGTCGTAGGAAGTAGGAAATACTGAGAAGACGCTAGTAATCAATCACCAAATGGTCATCGAGAAAATTAAACTCTAAGACAAGGATCAGCAGAAATGGAAGTGAATTATAAACAGAATTATGACATTCTCTGTCTTCATTGATCAAGAGAATAGATGTAACGTTCTGTTGACTATTGCCTTCAAAATATAGATGTTAAATCAATTATTCAAATATATATTTAGTTTAGATGACAGCTACTTTATCATTACACTGCTGACCAAACCAAAAAATGTTCTTTTCCTCTTTTCTATATTTATATTGAAAACCAATTTCTTAGTAAAGTACTTTGACAAGAACCAAACAGGAGAGTTGGTCAACAGACTCTCTACTGACACTACCAAGTCATCAAGTGTATCACTGCTTACCTTGCAGATGGAATAAAATGAATCATTTCCAACAGGCAAAAATTATATTCGTATTGAAATTCTGTCACTTCTTCTTTCTGCTGCACGGAGAGATTTTGAAACCCGCCCCGCCCGTTTAAGTCCCACTTGTTCTTCAACTTCTTTAAATTTTTTAATGCCCAGGGCTAACTTTTTGAATCCAGGCACTCTCATTTTTACTCTTAACTTCACAGGAACATCTTCTAGTTTTCCTTGCTAGTGAGTAGTGACATATAAAATGTTATTCAGCAGTATATTTTGAATGCATTGACGAGCCATAAATACTTACACAGCAACAGTTGACAACACAGATCTTTTTTTGTTTAATTTGAGCATTTGAAGTGCATAGCGACGTCGTTCGACTCTTCTGGATTCAACACTAGTTGATAAAAAAGCTCCTTAGTTCCAATGATTTCAAAAAGGTAGATTGATAAGCCTAGATAATCCGTTGGGACCAGGCCCTACTAGCACACTTACGCCCATTGGACGTCTCAATTGCGTCCATTCCTTCTGACCTGGACGTCCGAGGTGGACGTTATTCTAAAGATTATAGAACGTCCTGATGTCCTCTCCGTAGAATGTCCATACCGGACTTCCATTTGACGTCCTAAAACGAACGTCCCATTGACGTCCGGAAACGAACATCCATTTGATCTGAAAGCGAACGTCCATAGGATGTTTAATAATGCATTTATTTGGTCCCTCACTGGACGTAAATCTAACCATAGCGTTTACAAATAAATTAGAAAAAATTCTTTCAGAAATCAGTTTGAAATTACCATTTATTTGACAAAAACATACACTACAAATACGCATACATGATACGCAAATTATACACATCAAACGCTAGCCTACGGAACACGAACAGGTGTATCAGTAAAGAATTTCATTGGATGATTCTTGTGGGCTTGGCTGCACTGTAATCGACGGTGTTGGCTGCACTGTAATCGACGGTGTTGGCTGCACTGCAATCCACGTTGTTGGCTGCACTGCAATTGACGTTGTTAGCTGCACTGAAATAGACGGTGTGGGCTCTCAAACAGACCATCAAACAGTGACTGGCAAAACCATTTGAAAGTCTGGTTCACCCCACCCAAAAAAAATATAGAAGTTAGATGGGGACAATCTTACAAAAATGTTAAAACGTACGTAACGAAACTGATCCTGTCCTCGATGTGGAATAGCTTTAGTTTCATTCAAGTTGCATTTTAATTTTTCTTGATTTTGGAAATTTCAATTCCCAAGAACTCTAGGTTAAATTTTTTATTTAAGAAGACATCTATATGGATAAATTTCAATTAGGAAAAGAGAGCCGATTCTCTCTCATTTCAGTATCCTTTTGAAATAACATGGGATTAGAAAGATACTAACATTTCTGACGAAGAGGAATAATATTTTAAACTTGCCAGTGATAAACTACTGAATTCCCGCTGGCGGACCATTTATCTTGGTCCGTGGTCGACATCCATTCCATCTTGATTTTCTGTTAAACGTATGCTTCGGTATTTATCTGGGATTACCTTCATTATTTTCCTTGTATCATTTTCCATTTCCAATTTGTTTGGCTTACGGGAAGCGGTTTGAATACCCTCTAGAAAAGAAAAACGTTATTGTTTACAATTACAATTTTGAACTAAACCAATTTTGAAATACAAACCAAACACGGCTGTAGTAATCATTGTATGCTGAAGACCATTTTTTGTATCGATCCCTTTTTTGCTTTTCCTTCCCAGTTTACATAAGCCATAACTTTGATCGAAAAAAACTGATTTCCAAGCCCATTGTAAACAGTTACTAACGGATCAACCTGACCTATAAATACAAGAAAATGAATTGTTTCTTAAAAAATCGTATTCACTTTAATTTTAAGTACCAATTGATAATAATTCTCTTTGTCCAGTAATTGTTGTTCCAACCCTTTGATTTCTTCTACTTCCTTCAAGGGTGCGATTTAAAAAGTGGGATTTTCTGCTGCTGGTAGAACATCAGCTAGGGTGAGATTATTCAACTTTCCATCCATTATGACAAGTTTGTCCATAAAATTTGTTAATGTGTCGTTTTGTTTCAATGTGTCCCTCACCAACTTTTTTACAATTTTCTCAAAACCTGCAATTAAAATCAAGCATTTAATAATGAAACAAGAACATATTAGAGGAAATTACTAATGGGATATCTCGAGTATACCTTCCGTGTAAGTTGGCTGAGCAACAACAACTTGATCACGCTCACCCATTTCTCTCCTAACTACAGACGATGAACCATCAGCAGTTGGCGATGGAGAGTTAACATTAAACAATGAAGTCGATTGATGGATTTCAGAGAATTAGCATTGGGACGTTCTACTGTAGATCGTGTGTTGTCAGAAATGGACGGTATTAAAGCCAAGACAGAATCGACACAATACGACTGACTGTATTCTGCGTTTTGCTGAAAGAACTGCGTGGGTACATTAACCACTTGTTTGGTTGTTCGAACAGCATTTTTAGACAATCCTATAGGAATAGAAGGAGTGTCAAATTGAGTGGGCCCGTACATTCCGACAGTATACTTGCATCACAGCTGGAATCTTGTGATTCATCAACGGTGAATCGTTGTCCTGTCCTCTTATTCCTATAGCCTTTACCCATATTTTGTTTTGTTTGGCTTTCAGATGCAGAGTCGATATCCGATTGAACATCAGTTAGATTCTCTTTGGCACGAGAGGCCTCATACGAATCTAGAAAATAAATATGTTTTGAATATGAACTGCAATACAAAAATAAAAATAAAACATACCAAATGTTTCCCTGATCTTGCACTGATAAAGAAACCAATCTGGTTGTCGAGTTTTACGCTTATTCACTGAAGCCCTCTCCCCAAGAGTCTTGGGATACTAGCACCGTGTCCCGTTGTTAACCCCCAAATCAGGGACAGTGGCAAAATAAGGGTAAAGAAACGTTAACAACGTAAATAACGTGTTTCAAGTTGCAGTAGTTAAATCAACCAGAAAATATTTGCCAGATTGAACCTGCGCTAACAGAGATGAATTTTAGTATCTGATAATGACGATGTGCAGCTCTGTTAAAATAAAACTTACAACTGAAGACGGCATTGAAATGCTGGTATGTAAATGAATACTTCTTTCTTGTTGTAGAAAAAATCAGAATCTATGCCTGCAAAGTAAGGTAACCATTAGTGATTAGTTGTCAGATAAATCAATGTTAATTTTTAATCATCGCGTGGTCAACAACTGAATGTCAAACATGAAGAAACAAGGAATAGAACAAATTACCAATACAATTATAGAAATGTTTCGACTCTAAAGCTTGAATACAAAACAAGAAATGAAACTTACTAATTTCAGCTAAAAGGCGCAAGAAAACCATGGTACTACTTCGATTGACCTTATTGTCAAATGTACACTTACCAGTTGACAATTCAGTTAATACAATGTCACAACCTACATCTTTAGATTTGGATGATGACAATAATGGTGTACTTGATAATGGTATGTAACTTTTGTCCATAGCTTTTTTATTTATTGATTAGCTTTCAATATACTGAGTTTATTTATAAATTTTAATTATTTAGACATGTACACCAACGAGCCAGACAGCTCTGATGATGGGTATGCTGAGGACACACAGTAAATTGAAGATGATTTTGACTCCACAAGTGGTGCTTCATTTGATGAATTCGAAAATGATGCATTTAATTGGTCAGTTTATGACAAAGAAGAAATGATTTCAGAGAGTATTGAAGATGAGAACGAATTTGAATCAATTGTCAAACAAAGTTTAATCCAATGGGTGGTCGATTGCAATATCCCCCGTTGTCACGTTAGCAATTTACTTAACATACTTCATCGTGATGCAAATCTGACATTTTTACCACTGAATTCAAGAACACTGTTGTCCTCCAAACGAGGAAAACTTCAATTAACGGATACGCCACCAGGGAAATACCAGCATTTCGATGTTGCAGCAGCCCTTTTAAATGTTCTTGAGGCAATGGCAGCTGCTGGGAAGGAAATCCCCAATGTGCTTTACATTCTTGTGAATATTGACGGTATCCCGTTGTCGAAAAGTAGTTCGAGTGATTTGTTGGCAATTATTTTCAAAGATCTAGGTTAGTTGTTTTGTTTATGTATCAGAAATAATTAATTGAATAATTGGCTGGAATGATAATAAATTAGTTCACGAAACAATAGTAAAATTGAATTGTATTTTTTTTCGTATAGGTTGGGACGATATATTGGTAGGTGGTATATACCACGGCGCCAAAAAGCCCACCAACGTCAACGATGTTTTGTCTTCTTTCCGTGGCGATATCGTAAGACTGTGAACTCAAGGATTACAATTTCGTGGGAAAAAAATTTATGTGGTGCTTGGTGGCCTCTGTTGCGATGCCCCTGCCACGACGTTTGTGATTAATATCGCCACCCACAACGCATACTATGGTTGTAGGAAATATACAACAAGAAGCGTATGGGAGGGAAACATTGTAACTCATCATAGTCAACGAACAACTGGTGGCCGCGTAACCTTTCCTGAAATCGTTCCATCTTTGAGAACCGACGACTCCTTCCGAAAACGCCTACAACTAAAAAATCACCTCAAGGATGGCTGTAAGTCAATAATCGAAGACGTACTAGATGATCTTATTGAACTTGTCGTGTTGGACTACATGCATCTAGTGTGCATCGGAGTAAAAAAAAGGATTTGAATACGTGGGTCTGATACGAACGATATACGATGAATACGGGAAAGTCTGATAAACATTTTCTGGTGAAACTATAGATTTTATTTTTGGTTTTCTGTTGAAACTATAGAACACATCTGCTTATTTAGTTGAAATCAGGAAATACATCTCAAACGCGACTAGATTTGCTGTATGTTTTGCCCAGTTGCGTATAAACCATTTTTGAGTTCCGATAGGTAAAATCATATGTTGTTACTACATGTCGCTATAAAAATTCTTTTAAACGGGTAAATGTGCAAAACTTACGCGACTTACGCTGAGTCTCTGTTGAAACTGTACGTCACTTGGGGTGCGCAGTTGTACGGCGCTAAATATGTCACTTTTGTCCATAACTTAATACATTTGGCGAATGATGTTCGGAAGCATGGCAACCTGGATGAATTCAGTGCCTTACCCTTTGAAAACAAACTTTAAAAAATGAAGAATTTGTTGCGAAAAAATGGAAAACCACTACAACAAATAGTTTGGCGATTACAAGAAATCGACAGAGCTAAAAGCAACCAAAAAATAATTTCAGGGAATTCTAGCTCATCTATTGGGCTGTATAAACTTAAGGGGATCCATTATGCAGGCCAAGTTGTATAACCTGAGTTTGCTGGGGTCGAACATTACAAGTCTTTGCGTTTCAAAAATGCTGTGCCATCAACGTCATTATCTGAAAGTTGTGTTTTCCTTTAGAATAAGAACGTTTTTATGATATAAAATATCGTCAAACATCATGAACGGGGTTTTTTAGTTGGGAGAAGATTTTTGAACAAGGAAGACATGTATATTTTACCCCTTACGGTCTTCTATTTTAGACAAACTATTGGTAGCAAAATTGTCTCCTCATCTCGAATCTGTTCCCCTAACTTCTGTAATATGTGTAAAGCATTTTGCATTCCAATTACGATACCTCAAAACGGATCATTCTTTACATGCCCACTTGAAAATCACTGTCTTTTTCAATAAAAACTGATTGGTCTGACAACTTAAAATTTTCTGACTTTTAATTTTGCATAATCAATAAAATAAATAATAAAAAGAACTAGCTTATTTATCTTAAATATATAGATTACAAATTAGGATATCCATATGAGATCCATGAGACGTTTGGGAATTAAAGATAGGTATGTCCGTTTTCGGTCAGCTGCGGACATCCTATGGACCGTCTATTTGATACCTTTTTCTGTGATCCGTCACTTCTGACAGGGAGGACAGAAACCTCCCGTAGAGCAAAAGGGCAAATGCCGGCTTGATCCCGATTTTCTGTCCTCCAGGTTTTTCCTCCCGTCACTTCGTAGTAGATGGCAGGACATTATAGAATGCCTGTGCAAGGTTTAAGGTGACGTTAATTCTGGTTTATTTTTATTTAAATGTCTGACCATGATTTTGTCAATCTCAGTGTCGTTTATACAAGGTATAAAGCTGCTTGTCTTCGTAAAGTTTTTTTCAATTTTTATTCTTCTTAGTCCAAATTTATATTGTTGATCTACCTTTTTACAGAGCAAGGGTGATACAATCACGTTTGCAGCCTTCGTTAAGAACCACAGAGATTTTGTACTGCCATCTACTTCAGCCTGTGTTTCCCATGTACAGCCATGTACTTCATCCCGTTTTTCCAAAGTTGCACCACATACAAGTTCCCCAATTAATATGAGTAATCTTATTGGGGCACCAAGTTGTTCCTTCAGCAACAGCTTGCCAGCAAATCTGTATTCAAGTGTAGGATTCTGTGACAAGTCTTTGCGAAATGTCCGAATGGCAAGCACAACACCTACGAGTAATTGTTTTAAACTTTGTATTTTTTTTTAATTATTTAAATATTTATTTTCCAGTAAGTGTCCCTGTTTCATCTATCACAGTGGAGTTATTCTTGTTGGGAGGACCCAACTGTTTTGAAACAAAACCAATTGATGCAGAGAAATTAGACATTCTTAAATTGTATAACACAGATAGCAGAGAAATCAAACTGTCTTTGAATTTGAATGGAATTGAAACAGCATGTGCCATCAGAAAGTAATAAGTAACCGATAATCATTCAGGTGATAGAACCATTATTAATATTTTGATTTTACAGGGCATACCGGGGACTCCCCAAAGAAGGCTCTCAGTTTGTTATGTATAGATGCAAAGGTGATTCGAAACGGTTGCAAAATTTAGGTGTTACTAAACTATAGACTTGGACAGTCCAGAATGGACTACTAAAATATGGACTTCCATCGAAAACTATGGACTTTCAATCTAAGAACTGGAGTTTCTTGTAATTTGTGTACTAACTGTGTTCAAACTACTACGTAAAGGTGGGTTCAGGGAGCAACAAAAACTGTTACCAGCAAAAGCGGAGCGAAGTGCACAAAGTATTATTTTAAGACCCAGGTGGCGAAAAGATCGGTAACAGATGATAGTTTTCAAAAACGTGTAATTGTGTGTCCCAAATTGTATCCAAACCGAGTGTTAATAAGATACTTAGGAGACGAAAAAAGTGCTAAATGGTTGGCCCATGGCAACTCGAAAAATCCCAACAAGAATTTTACCCGAACAAAGGATTCGGATTTGCAAAAATTAAAAATGGTAAGGAAAAATATCCCTTGAAAGTGTACAGCGAAAAATTGGTGGAAGCATTGGTGAAGAATGAAACGGATGAAAGACAAAACGTAGATGTTGTTCGAGACTTAAAACCATTGCAAAACACGATGCACCGAGAACGAAAGCACGTTTGGGTGATGATGAAATTTATCATCTTATTGAACTCAAGGAAGAAACGGATTTTATCCATAATGATATCGTACTTTCGCCATTCCCAATATAGTCACTTGCTTCAGTGAGGGTAAGAATTGTAATATACTGTTTCTTATTCAATATATTCGTTATATTATTTCTGAACTACATTAGAAACTGTATCGGATTTTCTTTTGCTTATTGAACGGGAGGAGTTGTCAACGATGTGCCTGTCGTACGACACAACTTTTGAAATGATTGCTTTCTATGTGTCGGGTCTTTCATACCGACACACTAAATTTGAGGAAACTCCCGTTATTCCGTGTTCATGATTCACATGGAGAGGATAGAATATGTGCATAGCTTCTTTTTTTCACGTGTGGTGGAACTCGTTCCTGAAATTGCAGAATCCAAACGAATTATTATTGTAACAGACGATGAGAAAGCCATGACGAACGCTGTTTTCAAGACATGGCCAAAAATTCCGTTGTTCCGTTGCTGGATCCATGCGTGGCAAAATATTAAAAACCAATTACGAAAATGCAATATTCGAGACAAGGTTTCGGTTTCTCACTACAAGAGTGATTTTATCAAACTTCTACTCCAAAATCCGAAAAATCGCGAAAAATCTTACAAGTCGGTGCTTGCTAGATTTTATTTTTACATGGATGGGACAAGGTAATTAAGAAATAAAGATTTTTGATTATGCGAGTATAGTAGAATTTATTTTTTTCTAGGATTTTGCAAAATATTTTGATAAAAAACAGTGATAAAGATATCGACAAGATGGGTTCTTGGGTTTTGATACCTGGGCAGACTGGTGAGTACCGTCGACGACACAGCTTTTAGGGCAATCATTACTACTTTGAATCCCAAAGCCAGTGCAATGGGGGCAAAGAAGTTGAGAAAAATGATTGAAAATGAGCGCAATGTCTTTGAAGAAGAAGTAACAGCGGCCATGAGTTTTTCGGTTGCCAACGTTTGTCTTACTGCTAATATGTGGTCAACGACTCACCGTAGCTGGATTGGAATGACAGCCCATTGGTTAGATGAAAAAATTCTCGTGAGGAAATCGGGGGCGCTGTGTTGCAAAAGAATGAAAGGTCAGAAACTCAATGTTATAATTGACAAATGAACAGAACTAACATTTTACAAAACAGGAAGCCACACGCATGATCTTATATCTGGACTTATTGAAGACCAGATTAAAAAATTAAAAATTGGTGGAAAAGTGGTCTGTATTGCTACAGATAACTGTGCCAATATCAGAAAGGCAGTGAGATCGATGCAGGATTGTGCGCAGGAAAGAGAGACCGCTCGTCGTCTGAAAGCTATGGCAGCTGCGAAAGCTAAACCAGGGAGGAGTATAGAGGAGAAAGCAGTCCTATCCCGTACTGTAACCCATTGCTGTCCGGGGAGTGGAAGCCGCCCGCCAGTTGGCAGCACAATGAGGTAGAAAGGAAGTTCCCATAAGGATACATGGGAAAACACGATTTTTTTTTTATTTTTTTACATAAAAAAATTGAAATTTAATTCTGATCACTTTTTGATTGAAGATTTTTTAAAAAATAATGCAAAAAAACTTTTTTTCTAATAAAACCATCTGGGGTGATCCAGCTGTTCCACACAAGCTTATGGGGGAACGGCTAAAAACTTCCTCTCTACCTCATTGTGCTGCCAACTATATATACTAGTATTTATAATAATAAATTCTCCTTTGGTATAATGGTTAGCACACTGGATGAATGAAGCATGTCCTGCGATAACTTAAAGTAGCGTAGATAGAACATGCATGATTGTACTGGTTAGAGGAGACTGTCATAGCTGAGGATTGGTTTTTATTAATTTTTATGCAAAATAGGAAATATCATTTATAAAACGTATTAAGATAATTAAATATGATCGTAAGATGTCGAAATCCATTTCCATCTCTGCTTGTGGTTCAAATCTTTGCATGAACAAGGATTTTTATCATTTCAATCTTCAATTTTATCTACTTTTATTGTATAAAATTGAAAATAATAAGTAGAAATCGTCATACTTTGCTAAGTTTTTCTTCATCAAAAATGGAATAATAATAAGTGGATGAATGAAGCATGTCCTGCGTTTACTCAAAGAAGCGTAGATAGAACATGCATGATTGTACTGGTTAGAGCAGACTGTCATAGCTGAGGATTGTTTTTTGTTAATTTTTATGCAAAATAGGAAATATCATTTATAAAACGTATTAAGATAATTAAATATGATCGTAAGATGTCGAAATCCATTTCCATCTCTGCTTGTGGTTCAAATCTTTGCATGAACAAGGATTTTTATCATTTCAATCTTCAATTTTATCTACTTTTATTGTATAAAATTGAAAATAATAAGTGTTCAAGTTTTATGTTGTTTTTTGTGTCAGTAGAAATCGTCATACTTTGCTAAGTTTTTCTTCATCAAAAATGGAATAATAATAAATACTCCTTGGGTATAATGGTAAGCACACTGGATGAATGAAGCATTTCCTGCGTTTACTCAAAGTAGCGTAGATAGAACATGCATGATTGTACTGGTTAGAGCAGACTGTCATAGCTGAGGATTGTTTTTTGTTAATTTTTATGCAAAATAGGAAATATCATTTTTAAACGTATTAAGATAATTAAATGTGATCGTAAGATGTCGAAATCCATTTGCATCTCTGCTTGTGGTTCAAATCTTTGCATGAACAAGGATTTTTATCATTTCAATCTTCAATTTTATCTACTTTTATTGTATAAAATTGAAAATAATAAGTGTTCAAGTTTTATGTTGTTTTTTGTGTCAGTAGAAATCGTCATACTTTGCTAAGTTTTTCTTCATCACAAATGGAATAATAATAAATACTCCTTAAGTATAATGGTTAGCACACTGGATGAATGAAGCATGTCCTGCGTTTACTCAAAGTAGCGTAGATAGAACATGCATGATTGTACTGGTTAGAGCAGACTGTCATAGCTGAGGATCGTTTTTTATTAATTTTTATGCAAAATAGGAAATATCATTTATAAAAAGTATTAAGATAATTAAATTTGATCGTAAGATGTCAACATCCATTTCCATCTCTGCTTGTGGTTCAAATTTATGCATGAACAAGGATTTTTATCATTTCAATCTTCAATTTTATTTACTTTTATTGTATAAAATTGAAAATAATAAGTGTTCAAGTTTTATGTTGTTTTTTGTGTCAGTAGAAATCGTCATACTTTGCTAAGTTTTTCTTCATCAAAAATGGAATAATAATAAATACTCCTTGGGTATAATGGTTAGCACACTGGATGAATGAAGCATGTCCTGCGTTTACTCAAAGTAGCGTAGATAGAACATGCATGATTGTACTGGTTAGAGCAGACTGTCATAGCTGAGGATCGTTTTTTATTAATTTTTATGCAAAATAGGAAATATCATTTATAAAAAGTATTAAGATAATTAAATTTGATCGTAAGATGTCAACATCCATTTCCATCTCTGCTTGTGGTTCAAATTTATGCATGAACAAGGATTTTTATCATTCAATCTTCAATTTTATTTACTTTTATTGTATAAAATTGAAAATAATAAGTGTTCAAGTTTTATAATGTTTTTTGTGTCAGTAGAAATCGTCATACTTTGCTAAGTTTTTCTTCATCAAAAATGGAATAATAATAAATACTCCTTGGGTATAATGGTTAGCACACTGGATGAATGAAGCATGTCCTGCGTTTACTCAAAGTAGCGTAGATAGAGCATGCATGATTGTACTGGTTAGAGCAGACTGTCATAGCTGAGGATTGTTTTTTGTTAATTTTTATGCAAAATAGGAAATATCATTTATAAAACGTATTAAGATAATTAAATATGATCGTAAGATGTCGAAATCCATTTGCATCTCTGCTTGTGGTTCAAATCTTTGCATGAACAAGGATTTTTATCATTTCAATCTTCAATTTTATCTACTTTTATTGTATAAAATTGAAAATAATAAGTGTTCAAGTTTTATGTTGTTTTTTGTGTCAGTAGAAATCGTCATACTTTGCTAAGTTTTTCTTCATCACAAATGGAATAATAATAAATACTCCTTAAGTATAATGGTTAGCACACTGGATGAATGAAGCATGTCCTGCGTTTACTCAAAGTAGCGTAGATAGAACATGCATGATTGTACTGGTTAGAGCAGACTGTCATAGCTGAGGATCGTTTTTTATTAATTTTTATGCAAAATAGGAAATATCATTTATAAAAAGTATTAAGATAATTAAATTTGATCGTAAGATGTCAACATCCATTTCCATCTCTGCTTGTGGTTCAAATTTATGCATGAACAAGGATTTTTATCATTTCAATCTTCAATTTTATTTACTTTTATTGTATAAAATTGAAAATAATAAGTGTTCAAGTTTTATGTTGTTTTTTGTGTCAGTAGAAATCGTCATACTTTGCTAAGTTTTTCTTCATCAAAAATGGAATAATAATAAATACTCCTTGGGTATAATGGTTAGCACACTGGATGAATGAAGCATGTCCTGCGTTTACTCAAAGTAGCGTAGATAGAACATGCATGATTGTACTGGTTAGAGCAGACTGTCATAGCTGAGGATTGTTTTTTGTTAATTTTTATGCAAAATAGGAAATATCGTTTTTAAACGTATTAAGATAATTAAATATGATCGTAAGATGTCAAAATCCATTTCCATCTCTGCTTGTGGTTCAAATCTTTGCATGAACAAGGATTTTTATCATTTCAATCTTCAATTTTATCTACTTTTATTGTATAAAATTAAAAATAATAAGTGTTCAAGTTTTATGTTGTTTTTTGTGTCAGTAGAAATCGTCATACTTTGCTAAGTTTTTCTTCATCACAAATGGAATAATAATAAATACTCCTTAAGTATAATGGTTAGCATACTGGATGAATGAAGCATGTCCTGCGTTTACTCAAAGTAGCGTAGATAGAACATGCATGATTGTACTGGTTAGAGCAGACTGTCATAGCTGAGGATTGTTTTTTATTAATTTTTATGCAAAATAGGAAATATCATTTATAAAAAGTATTAAGATAATTAAATTTGATCGTAAGATGTCAACATCCATTTCCATCTCTGCTTGTGGTTCAAATTTATGCATGAACAAGGATTTTTATCATTTCAATCTTCAATTTTATTTACTTTTATTGTATAAAATTGAAAATAATAAGTGTTCAAGTTTTATAATGTTTTTTGTGTCAGTAGAAATCGTCATACTTTGCTAAGTTTTTCTTCATCAAAAATGGAATAATAATAAATACTCCTTGGGTATAATGGTTAGCACACTGGATGAATGAAGGTTGTCCTGCGTTTACTCAAAGTAGCGTAGATAGAACATGCATGATTGTACTGGTTAGAGCAGACAGTCATAGCTGAGGATTGTTTTTTGTTAATTTTTATGCAAAATAGGAAATATCGTTTTTAAACGTATTAAGATAATTAAATATGATCGTAAGATGTCGAAATCCATTTCCATCTCTGCTTGTGGTTCAAATCTTTGCATGAACAAGGATTTTTATCATTTCAATCTTCAATTTTATCTACTTTTATTGTATAAAATTGAAAATAATAAGTGTTCAAGTTTGATGTTGTTTTTTGTGTCAGTAGAAATCGTCATACTTTGCTAAGTTTTTCTTCATCACAAATGGAATAATAATAAATACTCCTTAAGTATAATGGTTAGCATACTGGATGAATGAAGCATGTCCTGCGTTTACTCAAAGTAGCGTAGATAGAACATGCATGATTGTACTGGTTAGAGCAGACTGTCATAGCTGAGGATCGTTTTTTATTAATTTTTATGCAAAATAGGAAATATCATTTATAAAAAGTATTAAGATAATTAAATTTGATCGTAAGATGTCAACATCCATTTCCATCTCTGCTTGTGGTTCAAATTTATGCATGAACAAGGATTTTTATCATTTCAATCTTCAATTTTATTTACTTTTATTGTATAAAATTGAAAATAATAAGTGTTCAAGTTTTATAATGTTTTTTGTGTCAGTAGAAATCGTCATACTTTGCTAAGTTTTTCTTCATCAAAAATGGAATAATAATAAATACTCCTTGGGTATAATGGTTAGCACACTGGATGAATGAAGGTTGTCCTGCGTTTACTCAAAGTAGCGTAGATAGAACATGCATGATTGTACTGGTTAGAGCAGACTGTCATAGCTGAGGATTGTTTTTTGTTAATTTTTATGCAAAATAGGAAATATCATTTATAAAACGTATTAAGATAATTAAATATGATCGTAAGATGTCGAAATCCATTTGCATCTCTGCTTGTGGTTCAAATCTTTGCATGAACAAGGATTTTTATCATTTCAATCTTCAATTTTATCTACTTTTATTGTATAAAATTGAAAATAATAAGTGTTCAAGTTTTATGTTGTTTTTTGTGTCAGTAGAAATCGTCATACTTTGCTAAGTTTTTCTTCATCACAAATGGAATAATAATAAATACTCCTTAAGTATAATGGTTAGCACACTGGATGAATGAAGCATGTCCTGCGTTTACTCAAAGTAGCGTAGATAGAACATGCATGATTGTACTGGTTAGAGCAGACTGTCATAGCTGAGGATCGTTTTTTATTAATTTTTATGCAAAATAGGAAATATCATTTATAAAAAGTATTAAGATAATTAAATTTGATCGTAAGATGTCAACATCCATTTCCATCTCTGCTTGTGGTTCAAATTTATGCATGAACAAGGATTTTTATCATTTCAATCTTCAATTTTATTTACTTTTATTGTATAAAATTGAAAATAATAAGTGTTCAAGTTTTATGTTGTTTTTTGTGTCAGTAGAAATCGTCATACTTTGCTAAGTTTTTCTTCATCAAAAATGGAATAATAATAAATACTCCTTGGGTATAATGGTTAGCACACTGGATGAATGAAGCATGTCCTGCGTTTACTCAAAGTAGCGTAGATAGAACATGCATGATTGTACTGGTTAGAGCAGACTGTCATAGCTGAGGATTGTTTTTTGTTAATTTTTATGCAAAATAGGAAATATCATTTATAAAACGTATTAAGATAATTAAATATGATCGTAAGATGTCGAAATCCATTTGCATCTCTGCTTGTGGTTCAAATCTTTGCATGAACAAGGATTTTTATCATTTCAATCTTCAATTTTATCTACTTTTATTGTATAAAATTGAAAATAATAAGTGTTCAAGTTTTATGTTGTTTTTTGTGTCAGTAGAAATCGTCATACTTTGCTAAGTTTTTCTTCATCACAAATGGAATAATAATAAATACTCCTTAAGTATAATGGTTAGCACACTGGATGAATGAAGCATGTCCTGCGTTTACTCAAAGTAGCGTAGATAGAACATGCATGATTGTACTGGTTAGAGCAGACTGTCATAGCTGAGGATCGTTTTTTATTAATTTTTATGCAAAATAGGAAATATCATTTATAAAAAGTATTAAGATAATTAAATTTGATCGTAAGATGTCAACATCCATTTCCATCTCTGCTTGTGGTTCAAATTTATGCATGAACAAGGATTTTTATCATTTCAATCTTCAATTTTATTTACTTTTATTGTATAAAATTGAAAATAATAAGTGTTCAAGTTTTATAATGCTTTTTGTGTCAGTAGAAATCGTCATACTTTGCTAAGTTTTTCTTCATCAAAAATGGAATAATAATAAATACTCCTTGGGTATAATGGTTAGCACACTGGATGAATGAAGGTTGTCCTGCGTTTACTCAAAGTAGCGTAGATAGAACATGCATGATTGTACTGGTTAGAGCAGACTGTCATAGCTGAGGATTGTTTTTTGTTAATTTTTATGCAAAATAGGAAATATCATTTATAAAACGTATTAAGATAATTAAATATGATCGTAAGATGTCGAAATCCATTTGCATCTCTGCTTGTGGTTCAAATCTTTGCATGAACAAGGATTTTTATCATTTCAATCTTCAATTTTATCTACTTTTATTGTATAAAATTGAAAATAATAAGTGTTCAAGTTTTATGTTGTTTTTTGTGTCAGTAGAAATCGTCATACTTTGCTAAGTTTTTCTTCATCAAAAATGGAATAATAATAAATACTCCTTGGGTATAATGGTTAGCACACTGGATGAATGAAGGTTGTCCTGCGTTTACTCAAAGTAGCGTAGATAGAACATGCATGATTGTACTGGTTAGAGCAGACTGTCATAGCTGAGGATTGTTTTTTGTTAATTTTTATGCAAAATAGGAAATATCATTTATAAAAAGTATTAAGATAATTAAATTTGATCGTAAGATGTCAACATCCATTTCCATCTCTGCTTGTGGTTCAAATTTATGCATGAACAAGGATTTTTATCATTTCAATCTTCAATTTTATTTACTTTTATTGTATAAAATTGAAAATAATAAGTGTTCAAGTTTTATAATGTTTTTTGTGTCAGTAGAAATCGTCATACTTTGCTAAGTTTTTCTTCATCAAAAATGGAATAATAATAAATACTCCTTGGGTATAATGGTTAGCACACTGGATGAATGAAGGTTGTCCTGCGTTTACTCAAAGTAGCGTAGATAGAACATGCATGATTGTACTGGTTAGAGCAGACTGTCATAGCTGAGGATTGTTTTTTGTTAATTTTTATGCAAAATAGGAAATATCATTTATAAAACGTATTAAGATAATTAAATATGATCGTAAGATGTCGAAATCCATTTGCATCTCTGCTTGTGGTTCAAATCTTTGCATGAACAAGGATTTTTATCATTTCAATCTTCAATTTTATCTACTTTTATTGTATAAAATTGAAAATAATAAGTGTTCAAGTTTTATGTTGTTTTTTGTGTCAGTAGAAATCGTCATACTTTGCTAAGTTTTTCTTCATCACAAATGGAATAATAATAAATACTCCTTAAGTATAATGGTTAGCACACTGGATGAATGAAGCATGTCCTGCGTTTACTCAAAGTAGCGTAGATAGAACATGCATGATTGTACTGGTTAGAGCAGACTGTCATAGCTGAGGATCGTTTTTTATTAATTTTTATGCAAAATAGGAAATATCATTTATAAAAAGTATTAAGATAATTAAATTTGATCGTAAGATGTCAACATCCATTTCCATCTCTGCTTGTGGTTCAAATTTATGCATGAACAAGGATTTTTATCATTTCAATCTTCAATTTTATTTACTTTTATTGTATAAAATTGAAAATAATAAGTGTTCAAGTTTTATGTTGTTTTTTGTGTCAGTAGAAATCGTCATACTTTGCTAAGTTTTTCTTCATCAAAAATGGAATAATAATAAATACTCCTTGGGTATAATGGTTAGCACACTGGATGAATGAAGCATGTCCTGCGTTTACTCAAAGTAGCGTAGATAGAACATGCATGATTGTACTGGTTAGAGCAGACTGTCATAGCTGAGGATTGTTTTTTGTTAATTTTTATGCAAAATAGGAAATATCATTTATAAAACGTATTAAGATAATTAAATATGATCGTAAGATGTCGAAATCCATTTGCATCTCTGCTTGTGGTTCAAATCTTTGCATGAACAAGGATTTTTATCATTTCAATCTTCAATTTTATCTACTTTTATTGTATAAAATTGAAAATAATAAGTGTTCAAGTTTTATGTTGTTTTTTGTGTCAGTAGAAATCGTCATACTTTGCTAAGTTTTTCTTCATCACAAATGGAATAATAATAAATACTCCTTAAGTATAATGGTTAGCACACTGGATGAATGAAGCATGTCCTGCGTTTACTCAAAGTAGCGTAGATAGAACATGCATGATTGTACTGGTTAGAGCAGACTGTCATAGCTGAGGATCGTTTTTTATTAATTTTTATGCAAAATAGGAAATATCATTTATAAAAAGTATTAAGATAATTAAATTTGATCGTAAGATGTCAACATCCATTTCCATCTCTGCTTGTGGTTCAAATTTATGCATGAACAAGGATTTTTATCATTTCAATCTTCAATTTTATTTACTTTTATTGTATAAAATTGAAAATAATAAGTGTTCAAGTTTTATAATGCTTTTTGTGTCAGTAGAAATCGTCATACTTTGCTAAGTTTTTCTTCATCAAAAATGGAATAATAATAAATACTCCTTGGGTATAATGGTTAGCACACTGGATGAATGAAGGTTGTCCTGCGTTTACTCAAAGTAGCGTAGATAGAACATGCATGATTGTACTGGTTAGAGCAGACTGTCATAGCTGAGGATTGTTTTTTGTTAATTTTTATGCAAAATAGGAAATATCATTTATAAAACGTATTAAGATAATTAAATATGATCGTAAGATGTCGAAATCCATTTGCATCTCTGCTTGTGGTTCAAATCTTTGCATGAACAAGGATTTTTATCATTTCAATCTTCAATTTTATCTACTTTTATTGTATAAAATTGAAAATAATAAGTGTTCAAGTTTTATGTTGTTTTTTGTGTCAGTAGAAATCGTCATACTTTGCTAAGTTTTTCTTCATCAAAAATGGAATAATAATAAATACTCCTTGGGTATAATGGTTAGCACACTGGATGAATGAAGGTTGTCCTGCGTTTACTCAAAGTAGCGTAGATAGAACATGCATGATTGTACTGGTTAGAGCAGACTGTCATAGCTGAGGATTGTTTTTTGTTAATTTTTATGCAAAATAGGAAATATCATTTATAAAACGTATTAAGATAATTAAATATGATCGTAAGATGTCGAAATCCATTTGCATCTCTGCTTGTGGTTCAAATCTTTGCATGAACAAGGATTTTTATCATTTCAATCTTCAATTTTATCTACTTTTATTGTATAAAATTGAAAATAATAAGTGTTCAAGTTTTATGTTGTTTTTTGTGTCAGTAGAAATCGTCATACTTTGCTAAGTTTTTCTTCATCACAAATGGAATAATAATAAATACTCCTTAAGTATAATGGTTAGCACACTGGATGAATGAAGCATGTCCTGCGTTTACTCAAAGAAGCGTAGATAGAACATGCATGATTGTACTGGTTAGAGCAGACTGTCATAGCTGAGGATCGTTTTTTATTAATTTTTATGCAAAATAGGAAATATCATTTATAAAAAGTATTAAGATAATTAAATTTGATCGTAAGATGTCAACATCCATTTCCATCTCTGCTTGTGGTTCAAATTTATGCATGAACAAGGATTTTTATCATTTCAATCTTCAATTTTATTTACTTTTATTGTATAAAATTGAAAATAATAAGTGTTCAAGTTTTATGTTGTTTTTTGTGTCAGTAGAAATCGTCATACTTTGCTAAGTTTTTCTTCATCAAAAATGGAATAATAATAAATACTCCTTGGGTATAATGGTTAGCACACTGGATGAATGAAGCATGTCCTGCGTTTACTCAAAGTAGCGTAGATAGAACATGCATGATTGTACTGGTTAGAGCAGACTGTCATAGCTGAGGATTGTTTTTTGTTAATTTTTATGCAAAATAGGAAATATCATTTATAAAACGTATTAAGATAATTAAATATGATCGTAAGATGTCGAAATCTATTTGCATCTCTGCTTGTGGTTCAAATCTTTGCATGAACAAGGATTTTTATCATTTCAATCTTCAATTTTATCTACTTTTATTGTATAAAATTGAAAATAATAAGTGTTCAAGTTTTATGTTGTTTTTTGTGTCAGTAGAAATCGTCATACTTTGCTAAGTTTTTCTTCATCACAAATGGAATAATAATAAATACTCCTTAAGTATAATGGTTAGCACACTGGATGAATGAAGCATGTCCTGCGTTTACTCAAAGTAGCGTAGATAGAACATGCATGATTGTACTGGTTAGAGCAGACTGTCATAGCTGAGGATCGTTTTTTATTAATTTTTATGCAAAATAGGAAATATCATTTATAAAAAGTATTAAGATAATTAAATTTGATCGTAAGATGTCAACATCCATTTCCATCTCTGCTTGTGGTTCAAATTTATGCATGAACAAGGATTTTTATCATTTCAATCTTCAATTTTATTTACTTTTATTGTATAAAATTGAAAATAATAAGTGTTCAAGTTTTATAATGTTTTTTGTGTCAGTAGAAATCGTCATACTTTGCTAAGTTTTTCTTCATCAAAAATGGAATAATAATAAATACTCCTTGGGTATAATGGTTAGCACACTGGATGAATGAAGGTTGTCCTGCGTTTACTCAAAGTAGCGTAGATAGAACATGCATGATTGTACTGGTTAGAGCAGACTGTCATAGCTGAGGATTGTTTTTTGTTAATTTTTATGCAAAATAGGAAATATCATTTATAAAACGTATTAAGATAATTAAATATGATCGTAAGATGTCGAAATCCATTTGCATCTCTGCTTGTGGTTCAAATCTTTGCATGAACAAGGATTTTTATCATTTCAATCTTCAATTTTATCTACTTTTATTGTATAAAATTGAAAATAATAAGTGTTCAAGTTTTATGTTGTTTTTTGTGTCAGTAGAAATCGTCATACTTTGCTAAGTTTTTCTTCATCAAAAATGGAATAATAATAAATACTCCTTGGGTATAATGGTTAGCACACTGGATGAATGAAGCATGTCCTGCGTTTACTCAAAGTAGCGTAGATAGAACATGCATGATTGTACTGGTTAGAGCAGACTGTCATAGCTGAGGATTGCTTTTTGTTAATTTTTATGCAAAATAGGAAATATCATTTATAAAACGTATTAAAAGATAATTAACAAGTAATCCAGCAGATTTGGACAAAGTTTCAAATTTTTCTAGTGATCCGCTCATTTTTGCCGCTTTTTTATTAAATGTTGATTTTTCTACTCACGTCGTGTGGAGCGTATCCTACCCAAGGGGAAGAATAGAAGAGGGAAAACCGCCGGACCCCTTTGTTCTTCCCCCGGGCTAGGATTTCGTCCCTGCACCACCAAAATTAATCGGTATGTTTTCTTTAAAAAATCGGCAAAAATCAGCGTATCATTAGAAAAATTTTAGACTTTTTCCAAATATACACGACTATGTCGTCTACCGTTGGTGCAAGTTTCAAGTAATAATTTATATATTTGAATTTTTTATAATTTTTTAAGTAGCATACTTTTTAGCTTGAAAACATATTGCGAGCGCGCCGATGTTTCCAAACTTTATATCTCGCACTTTCGGGATAAACTTCAATTCACTAAAATCTGAAAAAAAAATCATGGTGAAAGGAAATTCTTTCCTCACCAAGATGATTTTTTAAAATTTGCTTTGCGATAACTCAAACGTGAGATATCTTGTAAAAAAGGAGACACTTTGGCCCGTAAGCCGCCGAGTTAGAAACACGGAAACACTCGACGTGTTTCCAAACTTCATGAGGGTACTGTACTTTAAAATGTGGATTAGACATCGATTAACATATTCTGTAAGAAAGAAATGTTTTGTTTTCCGTGAAACAATCAATATAGAAACTTCAAACTCATTGAAGGGGTGTTTCGCAGTTCCTGGAAGAGTTTCTATGAAACATTTTTTCTAAAACTATTCCATCATCATTTGTATTATGAATTCATTGTTTCAATGTACTTTAAATGGTGTATTAGACATCGATTAACATATCCTGTAAGAAAGAAATGTTTTGTATTCGTGAAACAATCAATATAGCAACTTCAAACTCATTGAAGTAGTGGTTTACAGTTCCTAGAAGATATTCCACGAACTCTTTTTTCTAAAACTATTCCTTCATGATTTGTATTATGAATTCATTGTTTCAATGTACTTTAAATGGTGTATTAGACATCGATTAACATATCCTGTAAGAAAGAAATGTTTTGTATTCGCGAAACAATCAAGACTTTCCGGTCACACCACAGGCTTAGTACTCAACACCAAAATAAAAATTAGGTTTCAAAAGGTTCTGGGGCTGTCTTTTATTATCTAGGTTCCAAATATTCAGACATCAAAATCAATTTTTTAAGTTATGAGCATTTGAAGTTTTTTCTGCCATCATATCTGTAATTTCAAGACTTTACCGTCACACCACAGGCTACAACAACACCAAATTGAAAACTAAGTATCAAAAGGTTCAGGGGCTTTCCTCTTTTACCTAGGTCCAAAATATTCAAACACCAAAATGAATTTCAAAAGTTATGAGCATTTGAAGTTTTTTCTGCCAACATATTTGTAATTTCAAGATTTTTCGGTCACACCACTGGCTAAGTACTCAACACCAAAATGAAAACTAAGTCTCAAAAGGTTCAGGAGAATGTATTCTATTACCTAGATCCCAAATACTCAAACACCAAAATCAATTACAAAAGTTATGAGCATTAAAAAAAATTTCGGCCATCATTTTTGTGATTTCAAGATTCATAGAAAATAGGAAGATAGAAAAAGGAAGATAGAAAATAATAAGATAGAAAATAGGAAGATATAAAATAGGAAGAAAGTAAATATTTACCTATTTTCGAGGTCGAAGCAATTTTAATTTTGATTTATCTCGTTTACCCACTGCACCGGTTTTTAATCATTAATCACCCTTTTTAAAATTTCACTTATTCGCGTTTCTTTTATTAATAAAACTATGATACACAAAAGTCATTCTATAGGTAATCTAATCCTCTATCGAATGATTGAATTTTGAAAACTTAATGGGGAGTTTAGGAGGGAAATGTGTCCAAATGTCGGTCCACTTTTTTTATATTTGCTAATAAAGTAGCAAACCAATTTTCAATTTCTTTTAAGAGTATTTGTAAGTATTCGATATTATTTTTTTTTTAAAGAATTCGTTAAACGATAAGAACAAGAAAAGGGGTAGAAAAAAGGTTTTCCTTAACGCTTATTTTATAGTTTTTAAAATTCCCGCAAAGCATTTCGAGAATATCAGATATTCCCACTAGCGCCACAGCGGCATGGCAACGCATCAATGGTTCCACGCCCAGAAGCACCTGGCGTTAGTCTGTGACACCATAATTCTTCTCGTGGTAAAAAGTCATCCTGGTTTATCAGTCAATTTAGCACGTTTGAGCACAATCAAATTTAAAAAATCCAATCAACACCCAGAAATATAAAAAAGATTCTGTTCTCTATTCTTTGCAAGAAATCCATTGATACAATTAGGCATTGAGTAGAGCGAATGAACTCGTCGTTTCGACATTAAAATCACGAAATTGTTCTACTTAATCTCTCACATCAACTCGATAAAAATATTGGCACCGCGACATTTGCATCCGACGCACAATACAAACAATAACTTACAATGATGTACATTATTCGTTAAGACTGCTTAAAATATGCAGAGACAAAAGTGCAATCCGGCTATAGTTGAATGGCAACTTCTAAAGTGGAGTGGGCACAACTTCTCCGTTGTCCTCCGCTTCACTCTCCAAATCGTGTCCGCCATAAGAGTGTGGCTGCGATAATTTTTCTTCGATCGGAGCGCGAACAACAGTTTCGACAGCGACTACATCGTTCCGGTCCGCCGCCGGACCGGCGGCCGTCTCGGCTTCATCGGCGTACAGCTGCCGCTTCTTCTTGTTGGCGAACATCCGCTCGATTTCGTCAAACGATTTGCCTTTGGTTTCGGGCAGGCAGAAATAAACGAAGAAAACCCGCACAACGCACCAGGACATGTAGAACCAAAAGGTCCCGTATTCGCCCAGAGTCTTATTCATGTCACCGAAGCTCCGAATGATTGTAAACGTGCAGAGTAGATTGAAGCAAGAAGCAAGAGACCCCAAAATGCTCCTGAAAAATTAAGCAAAATAATTACGAATTAATTTGATGTGTTCCTAATTAATGAATCAAGAATTTTTCAAGAAAGGAAATACCGAAATTTGGCTGGGAACAGCTCGCCCATGATGAGAAATGGAACATTGGCGAAACCGCTAGAGTAGGCGATGATGAAGAGGATCAAACTGGCCAGCGGAAGCCATCCGAGTGATTGCTGGACTTCCTGGCCGTAGATTTCAACCATGTAGAAGAAGGCTCCCAGGCCGGCCAGAGAGATTGCCATGACGACGCCAGAAACTAGAAGAAGAATTCGTCGCCCGGCCCTGTCCACCAAAAACATGGATGCGATAGTGGCCAAGAGTTGCACAATACCGACGATCTGATGTTCCAGAAAAACATTTGAATTAATTTGGCGGGTACACTATGAACCCAGTCCACCATAGTCACTTACAATGGTGGCCAAATTTTTGTCCATGGTGCTCCCGGCTCTCTGGAAAATGAAAACGGTAAAGTAAATGATGGAATTGATGCCACTGAACTGCTGGAGCAACATGAGGGCCATCGAGAGCAGAAGCGGCTTGATGACGGATCCTTTCAGCAGCTCTTTGGGTTGGATCTGCTGCGAATTGGTACCTTTGGCCATGTTAGCCTTCAAGCGCTCGAACTCGACGCTAACGTCAGTGTGCCTAGGAGTAAAAGAAATTAGTACGAAATCAATTTAAACGAACAGGAGGAATCACTTACACTCCACGCAGGAATTGCAGCGACTTCCTGGCTTCCTCTTCGCGGTTCTTCGACAGGAGCCAGGTGGGCGTTTCGGGCATGAAGTACATGGCGACGAAGAGTAGAGCTGGAAAGGCACTCAGAATCCAGGCCAAGACGTTCCAGGGAACAAAAGCCCCGATGATGTAGGTGATCAAAATACCCAACGAAAGGAAGATGGCGGTGAAAGCTCCAAGGGCTCCACGCACTCGGGGTGATGCACATTCGCCAATCTGATGATTATAATTTTTTTTTTTATTACAAAAGTTAATTAAAAGTTAAAACTGATCCAAGTTGATATTTACGAAAATTTGTGCTGATGGCGCGGTAAAGCCAATCATGGCTCCATCCAGGATTCGTCCGATGTAAAGCATCGAAACGTGCGAAGCGAAGCCGATCAACAGAAATCCCAGGCTGTACGGAATGGAAATCAGCATCAAAGTTCGCCTTCTACCCAGGTAAGTTAGACAAGGTCCAGCCAACAAACTTCCGACCAGCGAGGCGAGCGGCGGGATGCTGCCTGTTGTTGGGAGGTGTGAACAATAAAGACATAAATTGATGGAAAGTTTAACAGGTGTCACAAACTTACTAATCCATGAAACGTCCGATTCGGTAAGAGGAATTGCCTTTGAATTGATCAGCGACGGCATACCGGGACTGGACCAGGCACGAACCATTCCCAGGATCATGAAGGACAGTGAGGCAGAAGCAGCAGCTCCCATCTTTTAGACAACATGAAAACAAAATCAAATTGACACGATGGCAAATAATACACGAAAGACTAAATCGCAATTAAAAGTTATTTAATAGCTACCGGTCATTTGAGAAATATTTGATGGAATTAATCACTAACTGACACGGAACGAAAGAGAAATAAAGACTTGTTTACCTGAATCATAACTTTGCGGGGATTCCTGAACAAGCGTTCCATGATGGCGGCTGTTCACGCTGATGATCTCACCTGTTGCGACGTTCTGTCGAAGCGACGGTGATCGAATGAGCCACGCGATCCAATGCGTGTGCCCACCTGCCGTCACCTCCATCTGGCGAACCATCACGTCGTCAGAAATCTCACCTGACTCTTACCGCTAGATGCACCTTGGAAGAAAAGGATGGGTAGGCCTACGCAAAATGGGGAATGCCATGGGCAATGGGGGGTTAGAAAAATGACATTTCGACCGTGGTTTTGCTAAAAATGGAGGCGTTTCAGTCAAATGAACTAAAGATCTAGTATCTTGATTAGATGTTACATTATTACCTCTCACAATCCTCAATGGGTAATTCGCTGATTTAGAAATACCTTTTCAGGGAAAGCTTGAAAATGCAGAGCTATAACATCGAAAGCTTGAAAAGTCTACTTGCTAATTGTTAATGTGGATCTGTTAATGTAGTATTGGAAAAATAAATTCTAATGATCTAAAGAAGGGTTGTAATGCTTCTAAATACTTGCAAGACTGGGTGAGTGCCCTCCCGAAATAATCCAAGTAAACAGTGCTGGGTATCTCACGTTCTGAGAAAGGAGATTCTTGCTTCCACCTATTAGAGATACATAGTAAAAATAAGAGGTTTAACATTCATTTTATTTTATGTACTTGTCTAGAATGTTAGTTTGCAAATCATCTTTTATTTTTAGAGCAGCATGCTGACTGCAGCTCACTGTCATTCTTCTTTCTGAAATAAATCTAAGCGTGTGAAAGACTGATTGACATCATTGTTAAATTAATTCATTCTAACTAAATAAAGACTTATTCTATTCTAATTTCTAAGTATGAGTTATGATAGCAGGTTTCGAAGTCGAAACAGGTTTCACAAAGTCAAAATTAAAATTTTCTCAATTTCTGAAAGGTTAAATCTATTGTCACGACATGATGTCGTGGCGCGACGGTCGAAACTGTCTATTGCCACGACATCTGTCGTGGCAATAAAGAGAAAATTGTCAATTTTCACGATACGCCTATACCTCCTCTCTGATCTCTCATATCGTGTCAATAACACGAATTTTGTCTATTGCCACGACATGCGTTTTCGTACTAAGTTCCACAGAAGATGTTTGGGAAAACTACTAAACAGGGTAAAACTACATGTGCATAATTCCCGCATCATTTTTCTTGTCAATTATACCGTGAAACTCAACTTTGGTTGTGATCTCCAAATAAAATTTTTTTTTCCCGACGGAGAAACGATCGCCATGCTAACGCATGGTGGCATCAATCGCTAACCATTCGTCTACCACTGCTAGAATTTAATTGTAAAAAACTTGACATGCATAACCTAACCTAACCTAACCTAACCTAACCTAACCTAACCTAACCTAACCTATTCTCATACCTATTCTCTTACCTCAGTGAAGAAATTCTCACTTGGTTCGACGGTTGAATTCAAAAAATTACCTATCAACTGTTCCTTACTTAAATCCTTGAAAATCGGACTGGCAATGGAACAATTAACAAAAACCATCATGTGTTTTCTTATGGTTTGAGGGTGCACATGAATCCCAGTTTTGCCCCTTTTGTTTCTCATTTTGTAATTCTCAAACAGGTATCTGGTTACCTTTTCTGTAATGTAATTCAAAAGCACGGCGAGACAGAAGCGCTATTGTGTCCTTATTCAGGGAATCCATCTACCCAAAAACATGAATGCAATTTTTTTATAAAAAGAAATAAAATTTCTTATAGATGATTGTTACTCTAAACTTATCCAAATCAGGGGAGAAAGTAATCTTGGTGTAGTTAGGTCCAGAATACGGTTCAACTACTGGAGTCTCAGCTATAGTCCTGTTGTCAGTCCAGGTCTGCTTGAATCTTAGGCATAAATCTATCGATGCTATTTCCAATTCAAATGCAGTGCTGAAAATATTTCCTAGTTTAGCTCCATAGCAATTGAGACCACCAGTTACGGTTTCTTCTCCATCGTAAAAGTTGAAATCAGGAAGTAATGAGTCAAAGATCATCAAAGGAATGTGTGTCTTTTGTTCTTCGTGTTTTACAATAGGAATGCCCTTGCCATTGTATTAGAATTTGATAACTTTTTTAATCCTGTAAGAGGGAGAAACAAAAATTTTTAAATATTATTTAACACCAGTAAATGTTTGACAATTTTAATCTTACGGATCAATGTCAATCTTTATGGTGTCCATCTCAGGGTCGCGATCTTTGTTCTTTACAGCGTTAATCAGAATTTCATCAAAAATTTTCCACAACCCAGGTGTGTAAATGATCTCTCTCTGGATCATTCCTACATCCTCCTCATACACCCACTTGACATTTTTAAAACAGATCGTTGGTCCAATGTAGAGAGAAGGAATAGAGAGCATGTCCCTTAGAAATTGTTTTTTTCATAACTGTTTCATTGTCAGCAAGTTCATTCACTGCAGCCTCAGATGTGGCAGCCTCTTTGTTCATTTTGGGAAACAAATACTGAGAAAAAAAATCAGTTTGTTGAACTTGGTAGATTACACTAATATAGTCAACAAGACAAGTTGGTGAGAAATAATATTCGGACCAATTTTTTCGAACCTACCAAAACAGTGATCTCATAAGGCTAACAACGGGAAACACGTCACACGTGTGTTGTCTTTCTCTAGAATCTGCAAATTTGTTCGAGTGTTCAATTAAATTGAATTTAAATTAAATTTCTTTTTGTTCAAATTCGTGGGCAATGGTTATGTTTCATGTCCCTGAGGTATATTTATATACGAAGGTCCTTAACAATATAGGGTGTGGGGTATAGGGGGTAGGGTAGTAGTAGCTAGTAGTGAAATTCAGAGGGTTTAATGTCCATTTTGTAATCCTTTATACGTTTCTTCCCTGAATGACCAATCGTCACCAAATTTTGTACATAATTCTGTCAAAATTTGATACATTGCGTAACGGGGTTTTCATTTGTTTTTATTACTGTTTTAAAAATTTAATTTTCGTATTTTTTACCTAGCTGGTTGCCGAATCCTAGTTAGTGAATTCGCTTTTTTTGCGTAACCTTCCAACTGTCAGTGCATGCTCAGCAGTGTAAACAAAAAGAAAAAAAAAGTTTGGATCTTCCCTAGCAAGGCAAGTTTTATGCTATGGGAGTGGAGAGTATTAAAGATAGAAAAGCAAGCTTATCAGCTCGCCGCGAAGGGATAGACGTAAGCCAGTTGAAAACTGTCTTCAATGACAAATTATTGTTAAGCCTATTGTTAAGTCGGACACTTTTCTTCACAGACTTGTTGGTCTTTAAACGGGATTTTTCTGTCACAGTTCAATATCCTTGCAAGTTATTTACGTTAAGTTTGCTCAACTCATATTTTCCTATTTTTACACATAAAATTCAATAATTCAATTTAAAAGTAACTATTTTTTGTGTTTAAAATAACGTGTTAAGTTTAAAATTAATTCTCAACTTAACACGTTATTTTAAAATTAACACGTTAAGTAAATGACAAGCACGCTAAGAATGGAAAGTGGATTTTAAACCTAAGGTGAAAAAGTTGTAGTCGCCACCGCAAGATGTCCCCAGTCATTAAGTGAAAAAGTTGTAGTAACCACCGCAAGATGTCACTAGTCATTAAGCAATTATTTTAACAGTTTTTCATTAATTACAGGAGAACTAATTAAGTAAATGAAATTATTTTTATTCTGGTCGCATCGCATATTTTTTGTCTAATTTTTTAGATCAAAAAGTCCGAAATCTGTCGTGAAACACCCGAGCTATGGAGCGTTACATACAGACAGACATACAAAGTGACATGGTTTTTATTTTTCTGCGTATGCGATTATTAGCTTCGCCCTTCGGGTTCGCGATTATTTGATTTGGTTTTTATGTTCGATTTCGATTTCGTCTTTATTCTTCTTTTTACTTTATATTTTCCCACTCTTATTTTTTTAATCCTTTTTGTTTTATTATTACCTCTTTTTGTTTACTATATTTTATCTTGATTTTAATAAATTTGGTTGTCCAAGTAAAATTTCTATGCCTCCTTTTTTAACAGTTAGTCATTTACCAAGAAGTTGAGGAACATTTTAAAAATGTTAGATTATATTCATTTTGAAGCTCTGGGTCATCTCTCCCTTCTTCCTCTGTCCTCTCCTAGGTCATCAAAATCTTCTTACGGTCGTGAAGAGTTACCACCGATCTTCCACTTCCATTAACCTCCGAAAGCTTATTAAGAGGAATTTTTCTAAAATTACAAACCTAGTTTTCCTTTCCGACTTCATTGAGATTCGAACCGCGAACCATGCGAATGGCAGCCAAGGTTGATGACCATTAGACCATCATTGTTATGTTATTAGAAGGGAAAAAATGGGTACGATGGTAGCTCGCTATCTATTAGCCAAGACTCATGTAATGCAACATGTGACAGCATGATATAATTGTATTGTTACTATAGGAATAAGTGTTACTTTAACTTAATCTAAACATGAAGTGCGACGTGGGTTGGCGGGGCGAAGCCTCCGCCGCACCTAAGTCGCACCACTCATAATATTGACAGATTATTAGTCAATCAGTTATTAAGAATCAAATCATTTAAGAGAATAAAGGGAAACAGAATTTTCCAAACATATAGTATGATACTATTTACTTTCTACTATTTAACCTTGATTTTCTGTCTCTTTAACGTTTAAAAAATTCCCGAAGGACATTACCGAAGGAATCTTGTTTATTGCACCCAGAATTCAATAGAAAATGAAATGATGAAATAAACAACTAAATGGAGGAGCTCTTAACGATGACGTTGATTGTTGGTTGTCGTTAATCTTGTAATTCATTTTCAGTTCTGCATGCATCACCAATCAAAGTTCCACCAAAAACAACACCGTTAAAATAAGACGCCAGAATTACCTATTGATAAATCATTGAAATGGCATAAACATTTATTAAAATACCTAACTTTGTTGATGCTAATAACAAGTTAATAACTCACCACGAAGAGCCAGAGATTCTTATTTATAGCCGTTATTCGGCTAGCAGCGAACCTTTAGTTAATCGACGATCGCGATATGGGGAAGGTGGTCGGTCCACTGCACTGAATCGCTGGAATCTGCTGGCATTTTTTCTACTTGGATACCGGAGAAGCTGCAGAAGTTATTAGAAAATAGGCTGTCCGTATGACCATTCATTATAAAATTTTGGTTGCTGCTTCTGGAAAATGGCGTAAGAGTTGAATCATAGAGCAGAAAAAAATACTGAATAAAAAATAAACATCGAATAATAAACCAATATTCAAATTATAAGAAGAAATTTAAAATTTACAATCGATGATGACGGCGTCGTCTGTACGAGTGATGGAAGGAAGAAAATAGACGCGGGGCAGCGGGGCTGGCACTAACCCTTGGACAAAGCTGAGAAGAATTTTCCAGCAAGGGCTTCCTTTTCAACGGGATTGAGGAAGTAAAATTGCGTTCGAGTTCGTCACAAGATTGAGTTTGAGCTGTTCGAGTTCGACGTGTTAAGAGTTCAAAGTAAAATTTCGTTAGGACACGAATTACGAATAAATTCGTCGTTTCTTCGAGATAAAAAAAAATTTGTTAGTTCGATTAGGGAGTCAATTGTGTTCGAATTCCAAAGAAACAATCGTGTTTGAACAAGTTCGATGCAGTTGCGTACGAGTTCGACATAAGCGTGTGTTCAACGAGTTGTTCGACTTCCGATCGATCGTTCAAGTTCGACATGAAAATTGCGTTCGATTTGTTAGAGTTCAAATAAAATTGTGTTCGAGTTCAACGTAAAATCACGTTCGAGGTGTTGGAATTCGACGTGAAATTACGTTCGACGAGTATTCGACATAAAATTCATTCGAGTTCGACATAAAATTGCGTTGGGTTCGAAAATAAATTGTGTTCGAGTTCGACATAAAATTGAGTTCGAGTTTAACATAAAATTTCGTTGAGTTCGAAATAAAATCGTGTACGAGTTTGACATAAAATTGAGTTCGAGTTCGATATAAAATTGTGTTCGAGTTCGATGTAAAATTGTGTTCGACGTGTTTGAGTTCGAAGAAAAGTTGCGTTCGAGACGTCGAGGTGTTCAAGGTCGAAATAAAAGTTCGAGGGGCTATGCTTACTGTCAGTAGAAGTAGAAGATGGAAACTGGACTATGCGATGGGAAAAATTAGCTGCATTTCGGCTGACCTGAAATATTCGTCAAACTGGGTTTCGGCACCATGTGATACACCACGATTGGATCTCTAAATTTGTTATAAGAGAAAATATAAAAATGAATTCATGACATATAGTCAAACTTGTGAACGATTCCTGATGGTTCACACACAAGAGTGGCAAGGAAGAGTAATTTCAAGTCAACGAGTTCGGTTATAGACGACCAAACCAAAGAGATAAAACTCAATGGCTAGCGGAGATATCCTATACTATAAAAGAATAAGCGTTTTGGGAGGAGGAGTTTTCCGTGTGCTCACGCGCTGATTGGTCGCCGGGGTTTCTACCTGTTTTGGGTTCTTTACCCTCAAGGGAAAATCCTCGAGTTGCAAGAGGGGAGGCTAAGTCGCTGATGGGGGGGATCTAGCTAGGGGAGAAAATATGACGAAAGGAACATGGAAATTCGTTCGTTTTTTTTACCTACGATAGCTGTTAAGCGAAAATGACGTTTGTAAAAAAATGAACTTCATATTTAACACTAAGTAAAATGTGTTCACAAAAAATTAAAGACTAAAATCGGCTTACTAACTTATAAATAACGAGACGGCAGTATGTGAATTTCACTCACCACGGTTGGAGCTCCGCCAAAGTATATAAAAGGTGGTAGAAACAGATTAAAATGAAATTGTTCTTTCTCACAAGGAAAAATGTTTTGATTGAACCAGTGTTTAATTCATAGATCCTTATGGAACTTAAAATTAAAAGTGAGAATAGGCCTGTTTTCAGGGAGAAAGAAAACCGCTTAAATATTTTTTAAAGAGTTTCTTCTTCGTCGGGGTTTAACACTCTGGCTACTATATCTACTATATCCCGAAACATTTTATTACCTAAAATTAATAATAAATATCCGAGAATTAACGGATTAAAAAATATAAGACAGTGAGTGACGGATAACCAATCAAATGACAACAATTCCTGTCTCATATAAAAACACGAAAATTACGTATAAAAAGAAGAAGAAAACGAATTTGATTCACGGTCAAACACAATGCAATTGACTAAATTGCTACTCGGAAAAACGTGAGTGACGGGTAACTAATCAAAAGACAATAATACCAGTCTTAAATTAAACTGTTTGAATACGCTTCCACGACTAAAACAGACCAAGCTTTCAGGGAAAAGACGAATAGTTCTAACAAAATTAAGCCGTTTAAGTGAGGGGCAGACAGAATATCAGGCGACAAATCGACGGGCAGGCAACGAATATTGGGTAATAAATAAACTACGGACAAGAAATGAACAGGCTTATCAAGATATCACGCAATTCAAATAAATTGCAAATAAAAAAATCTTTACAACTTGAAAAGAAAAAAAGTGATCAAAAAACGAAAATTGTCTAGAAAGAAGAAAATTAACTGGCAACAAGGCGACAATGAGTTTGACATGGTTTGACAGGCAATAAGATGTCAACAGGGGGAAAAATTTAAATCACTCTGAATCAAAATAAAACATCGATCAAATCAATTGCAAATAAAACAATCTTCGCAAATTAAAATGAATAAATTAAAAAAAGTGATCAAAAAACGAAAAAGGTCTAGCAAGAAGAAAATTAACAAGGCATCAATTAGATTTACGGGCCAGATGTCAAAAGGGGAGAAAAATTTGCGAAGTGAGTACGGAAATTCGTTAATTTTTCGAATTTACGACAGCTCTGAAGTGAAAACGACTTTTGTAAAAAATGAACTTTATGGTTAAGACCAAGAGGAATATGTTCATAAAATAATAAAAACGGGAATCGGCCAACTAACTTATAAATAACAAGCAGGCAATGTGTGAAATTCACTCATCTTTGTTTGAGCTAGGCAAAGTATATGAATGGTGACTGTGTTTGTCTCAAACTCCTAATTAGTCCGCTCTTTTCTGATTCCGTGACGGAGAAATAGGTCCGCTTTGAATTTTTATACATAATTTGCTTTCGTTCGGTCTTCCCTTTAGAAAAAGAGAATTAACTGGCAAAAGGAAAAGGAGAACGACAAGGAGATAATGAGTTTGACTGGCAATTCGTCAACTTAAGGGGGGGGGGGGAATTCAATCATTCTGAATCAAAACGAATAAAATTAAGCAACTCCTAAATTGCAACATCGTCCAATCTGTAAAAAATAACTGCCACTGACTTTGCCGATGCAATCGGCAGCTGAGCGGATATAGAGAGGATACCGGAGGATACCTCCGGCTAAATAGCGGAGCCCGTGCCCAAAGTTGCAACATTGACCACTCTGTAAATAAAAACAAATAACTGCCACTAACTTTGGTTAGGTTAGGTTAGGCTAGGTTAGGTTAGGTTCGGTAAGTTCAGTTAAGGTTACCAAGTGTAGTAGCTCCCGAACAACCATCACGGCGAAGCCGTGAAATTCACATCCGATATCATCACGGCGGAGCCGTGAAATTCAAATTCAGGATCAGCACGGCGAAGCCGTGAAAATCGGTAAAAGATTAGGCTAGGATAAGTTGTAGGTTTATTTTCGAAGTTATTTGGAACGACGGGAAAAGTAAAAGTCCAAATTGCTTACGAAAAACACGAATCCACGTTGCCTTGGGGTATGATTCATGCACAAAATTCTTATCTTTCCGTTACGTTTGCTTTCAACTGGCACAAGATTACTAGTGTTTAAGATAAAAGACGATGAAAATATCATGCGGAAGGAAAAGTGGGAGCTTGTACACGAGGATAAGCGCAACCTTTAAACGTACGGGGGCTGATATCTTTGAAAAAAAAACGGGCATCTGAAGTCAATTCGTCCTTGTCAACACAACGCACTTGTTAGTTGTCTTTTGAATATTTGTTTGAATGTTTGACACGTCGGCTGTTGGTCTTTGCCAGCCAAATAATATAAAACAATCAGATAACGGTCTCGCGCGGTTAAAGGTTTCAAAAAGTTATGCACAACACATCCACTTGACCGACACTCTGCAGAATCCAGCCCATACGGCCAATTAATTTCAAAATACTGTACAGAAAAAGAGATTTCGCACAGAAACGGAAGACGATGAACACCTTTAAATGTTACATTTCTTTTGTCCTGTAATGATCGAACATGGAAAACCAATAACATTTCCTATACTTAGGTTTCTCGTAGGGGAGACCGGGGCTAGTAGGCCATTTTTTTACACACCCGCTCCTGTGAGTCGTAATTTTCATTAAAATGATAAAATTTTTAGCTTAAATGAAACCTTATTATCTTAACTAAAAAGTAGCGTAAAACAAATTATTAGAAAAGGAAAAGTACTTGCCGAAAAATACGTTTTAATGCGTCACCTTAAATGGGCAACTTGCCCGAACTACGGGGTAAGTTGCCCAATGAATTGGGGTAAGTTGGCATTGCATTTTTACACAGCATTTGCGACATTCTACACATACAAAATGTTTTTACAAAAATCGAATCAGGAACCCATAAACCAACTTTTAAATACATACACTGAATTGAATCTTCTTTTTTAATGCATAACACTTTAGGTGTCACTTTCCTATCTGTGAAAACCTGTTCGACAAAAGGTTTTCAATTATTATAGCTCAATTTAGTAGACCACCAGACTACTCTTAATTTCACTGTTACCTGGCATTAAATGATTCTTCTGTGTTGTTTAAATGAGACACTACAACTTCTGGATGAAATCTCTTGAGTCAACAATTCTGGGATGGCCTAGCTTAAGGTTTGTCGATATTGGTTGGTGGAAAAATTTGGAGATTCATTGTGGACGTAAATTGAAATTTTTCTTACACAGGACAGGAAAACATATATGTCTGCTGATCGATGGAAATAATGAACTAGTACAGCCCTTTCTTCATCCATGAAAACCTGCCCGATAAAATGTTTGTAGACTCATTAGCTCAATTTAATATTCTGAAGACTGCATTTAGTTTATTTGTTACCTGGTATAACCTTGAGAAAACACATTTAAGTTTGCAGGCACTTTTTTCTAGACATCTGTTCCAATAATTGAAAAAATATCCTTCTTTCTGTCAATGTAGCTTTACACTTTTACAAACTTCTTCTTCTTCTTGGTATATAAAATGAGATTCACACATTCTTACTTCTTTTAAAACCATTTCAATGGCTCTTTAAATTGTAACACTTAAAGTCTTTCCTCTTCAACATGGTTTTTGGTAATCTAAAAAGAAAAAGAAAGGAAATTTTGACAGAGCAACAGGACTATAAAAAACTGGCCAACTTGCCCCCGAAAAAACGGCCAACCTACCCCATGGGTAGGTGTCATAGCATCTTTTCAAATTACTTACATAAATGAACACTAAATTGATAAAACTATTTGATTAACAGTTGGCTAAATGAATTACTTTTCTGAAAAAGCAAATCTCTTGCTTGCACACTCAATACCTAATTGATGAAAAGGAAATCACTCCGGGAAAAAAAAGTTACTGACGGGTGACGAAAAACGTTTTTGGGCTTTAAAACGTCACGGTTTAAGTGCAGACGAAAAATTTTTGGTACACACCATCTATCGCTAAAACTGAACACTTTGGCTATTCTGAAAAATTATAAATTTCGTGTGGCGCCAAATTAAAGGGAAAAGAGCGACTTACCCCTGGGCCAACTAGCCCCGGTCTCCCCTAATAAAAAAACTCAAAAAATCAAAGTGTCAACCAACATCCATCCGGCAAGAATTCCAATCAAATTCAAGAGGCTAAAATTAAATATAACGTCGAAGAATGAACGCAGAAAGTGAATTTTCGAGTTTGAAATTGAGTCAAAAGAACAACATTTCAACTCAACTCGGAAAACTGTTGGCTCATTATTAGGTTCGTTAACGATAGTTTCCAGCAACACGGACGCAGCTCCTATGTCTGCTGCTTAACTAGAACTTTATCTAATAGAACTTGCAGCATCAATCGATTAAGCTTTAAAAAATGAACCAAGTTAAATGAATTAAGTTAAGGATTGAACTATGCAATCAGATAACAAACGGCAGATCTTATTTTGAATAAAAACGACGTAAAAGCAAACAAAAAAAAACATTTTTAAATGTCAAAATACTCGATAAAAAAAGGGATAGATAAGAGAAAATGCGCACTTGCGTGCAGATAACCATCGATGAACAGCGATAAAAGGTCTACAACCAAATTCAGTTTTTTGTGACTTTTGTTAATGCTTCTCACAGTTCTTTTCCATTCGTTCTCACCCATTGGCTTAAAAACAATCAGTCAGGTATTTAAGACATTTGAGTAAATTTCTAATTTAGACTGAAGAATAGTCTCGACATTGAATGACGACAATGTCGAATCCTGGAGCAGATGAAAATGCACTGCTTCCTCAAGACATTCTGGACAAAATTACCGGGTATTTGAAAGCTTCACCCAAGTTGGTAACGGTCCTGTTTTTCTTGTCTGACTACGAGGAAGCGATAATTAAAAAGTACAAACAAATCCTGAGATCCGTTTTCAATAACGACGCGGCCTTCTACAGCGTCGTCGATAAATTAGCTAAAGACACAGAGACGCTCCAAAATGATCCCGATTACTTCCGTATCATGTCCGACATTTGGAATTACCTGCTAAAACCCAACGAGAAGAAGAATGTCCGCGACGACGGACAACGATTCAATTTCCAACCAATCCTATCCGACATGAACTTGGCAAGGGCCGCTTCCAATTTCATCGCCACAATTTCAAAGCTTCACCCATCGATTCAAAATGAAGTTGTCCAGTTTATCATCAGCAAAGCCGGGCCCGTGATGGGAACTCAATTTGCTTTGACATCTTTCAACGAAGCCTTTGGCCTCCTACTTCAACTAATGAATCCTACAATGGGTAGAGTCCTATCAGTCGGTTTGGTGGCCGTCTACTTGGCCATTGATGCCTGGAACAACCTGAAACAATGGTGGAATGGGGAGATATCAGGAAATCGCTGCATCAAAAACATCATCGACAGCTGCGCAGGTGTAGCGGCCGGAGTTGTTGGAGGAATGGCCGGAGCTGCCGCTGGATCGTACATTGCAAATACAGTTGGAGTGACGGTAATGGACAATATCGTTGCACCTAGAACTGGAGAAGCGATTTGCTCATTGGTTGGAGCAGTCGTCGGTAGTGTAACGTCAGCCACGATGGCGACCAGTTTATGCGACTGGCTCACCCAAAAAATTTTCGATTTGCCCAAAGATGCTGCACTAGAAAACGCTTACAGATTCTTAGAATTAAACTACGGCGCATCAAATTTCGAGATCAATTCCAATTTCGAGCGGTTGACATTGAAATATCACCCATACAAATGTGGAAACAATGACGATTGGCAAAAACTGCAATATTGCATGGGCATCATCAAATTGTCCAAAGGAGAAAACTAAACGCCACGAGATGCACATCGACAAGCAAACAAGTAATTTCAAATGATAATATATTCCATAATTGAACTAACCTTAATAACATCCAATAAATATAAAACACAGGTCCTTCGGCTGAGTGCAATGCGTGCCGAAGTGAAATGTGTGAAATGATCGTTAAGAGTTTGCCCGTCTTCGGTGGTGGCCAGCGCGCTGGAAAGGGACAAGTCTGTTGAACTTTCTTCACTGCATCTACAATATAAAAAGAAATCGCGCATTAATTAAATAAAAAATTATAAATCATGAAATAAAACCAATAAACAGGAGCCGCATTGGAAGGCGTCAAACAACTTTCATTTTTCAAAACTCAATGCGTCTGTTTGTTCCTTTTAAATTTTTACTTTTCTACTCTTGCATCACAATTCTATCGTCTTTAAATGACCGGATTTAAGGTAAGGAGAGATGGCCAACTCCCTGCCCTCCACCGCCCACACTGGGTTACGAACCTTTAATAGTCTGTGTGTTACGAACTGTTGAATACCAAATAAACGATCAAGGCGTATTGCGACAAACGGATTTATTTGATTTATTGGGCACAGGATACACAACCAAATTTCACACCCAGAGCAACGTCTTCCTCTTTTTCCGTCTGTCGTACAGTGGCGGTCCAGTCATCGGGCCACCTGGTGCAGTGGCCCCATGAGCGGGTGGCTCTATAACCGAGCACCCGATCACAGACCCACCACGGGGCGAAAGAGGGAAACACATACAATTTACCGTCCCCTATACTATAAATCGATGGCCGTTTAATACTGAAGTAAACTGCCGATAACGAGTATTTATCAATATATTTTGATAGTATCTTCTTAAACATTAAAAGAGAAATCATCTGACGTGGGGAGAGAAAATGACGGGGAGGGACTTAGAGTAAGATCATCTTTTTTGTTTGGTGTGTATTTTGACATTTCAACATCTTACGACGGCCGACGGAATTTCTCATTTCACGAAGCCAACTGTAAACAGAATCTTCGAGATCAGCATTGAGAGATCTATTGGCCAAAACTTTGGCTGTGGGTTGGAAAACTTTTTCCTAATTTAAACGTCCAATTTTCTTTCAAGATTTCCTGATTCTGTTTACTTGTGAATGAAAACGCCCATTATTTCAGCAACACACCTCTTACTTTTATTTTTATTGAGCAATTCATGAATTGCCTTTAGACTTTAACACTTGAGAATAAGTTGAATGTTATTGGCAATAACATTTAACTTATTCTCAAATGTTAAAGTCCTCACGGGTTTTCTTGGTTTCTTAAACGTTGGCGGATTCCCTAATTTTTGCATGTCTTCACCATTCCCGATTTAAAAATGCCTAACTGAAAATTCTAGGCATTGAAAATGTTTATTACCCTATCCATTCCATTATGGAACAATTGAAAATTTCATGTAACGTAGTTAGCACATGCATTCCCAAAGTACACTCTCATTTTTTTGGGGGTATTCGAGGGTATTCGAACTAGTAGCGTTTTGGTTTTTGCTACTAATAGTATAGGGGGGGTATTCTATTAGTAGCATACCTGTTCTAGAATAGGGGTTCGAATATCCCCCGAATACCCCCTATTCCATGCCTATTCTAAGAGTTTTGCTGAGTGGGGTAAGATCAGAAAAAATGTGTGGAGCGTCTGGGTATTGAACTCGGGTCTCCCGCATTCCAATCCGAGCTTCTTCCATACGGCTATTTTGACTGTTGCAATCTTTTGGATTACTGATAAAGTTATTTATACGTTTTGATATACTTTTGGAGTTGGGACTTTGATGGGACGGAAAAAGTTTTAATCTGAAAATTTAAAAATGTGTGCTGGGAGGCAACTCGATACACCGACGCCGGTGTGCAAATGAAACATTCGCCCACCCAGGTATTCTATTCGAATATGGGGTAAGGTATTCGAGTCTTCGAATACTGGGGTATTCGAAGGAAAATCGAATCGCATAAGGGTTCTACTATGGGTATTCGATGCTTTCGAATAGGGTTGAACCTATTCTAGACCTATTCTAAGCTATGGGTATTCGAAGCTGGAATATCCGTCGTAGAGGGTTAGAATATCCCCTGAAAAATGAGAGTGTAAGTTCCCACCACTAGAGCCATTCATCAAATTTCCCATAGCTCCCTCTTGGTGGCGCTGACCTGGTGCAGCCCTTTACCTGGCCCGATAACCGGGTTGGCCCGATGAGTGGACCGCCACTGTACTGGAATCCGCCCCTTCTCTCCCGTTCGTCTTCCCTGCCTCCCGCTTGCACCTTGTTGCCGGATCTTGTCATTGTAACGTTCTAATAGTTGAGCGACACGCGATATGAGTCTATACGTACAGTATTCTCATTGGTCCACATAAAGTTTCAGCAGAAATCGACAACCCAGCGAATGATCTTTAAAAGCCAATTCTAATGTGAGTAAAGTCAGTGGACGCTTAAGTGTTAAAGTAACGAATTGCATCAAGTCCAACCACGTCTCTCTTCTTCCAGCACCCATATTCTGGTTAGTAACAATCGTTTAAAAAAAAGGCTATAACGAAACAAATAAAATCACGAAAGAGCACTTTATTAATTGCATTTCGTCAAGTCATATTAACTTGATAGATTTTACTTCTTCCCACTGTATCAACAGCGTCAAGACTATTTATTCCTTAATTATTATAACTGCGCCATTCTCTTGATGCCGCAACTTCACTATTACACTACTGTCATCGTGATTCACTGTTATTTCGTTTGCTCCTATACAGAAACACACATACTACGGAATCGTTTGAAAAATCATTTATAATTAAAAATGAAGCCCATTCCTTTGGTTGCGGTGACCGTGGTAATGCTGTGCATTACTTTGCAAATAGCAGAAACAACTACGGAGCTGCAGCATCGAGTCCACGAAAATAATTTAGGATTCCCTAAGGAGTACGTCGAGGGGGCGGAAACTCAAAAAAAGTTTTTTGTAGGTGAGAGTTTTTTGTTGTTTTTGGAAAGTTTTCCGCGCCATTAGACAAATAGCACAACAAGACTGAACAAGACATAGGGTTTTTGCTTATGCGTAGGTTATTTTCTTTTCCCGGTTTTCTTGTGTTTTTTTAACTTTTCTAGCGAAATAAATGGTTTTTTGGGACTTTTGTTTTACCGGAGGCGGTTATACAGCAGAGTTGTCAGATTTTATTCTTTAAATTGACAGAAGCGGGACAATTGATTGACAACTTCTACATCAAACAGTAAACCGTCTTCATCTTCAAGCTGAACAGAATTAGGGATGGGACAAGTACATATATAGTATTTGCAGGAATAATAGCCATTACTGAACATAAATGTTCTAGTCAATTTACCCGTTAGCTTCCCGTTTTCTCTAACCATATTGTACCATTGACACAGAACACGGGTTTCTGTTTTTTCATCCACATTCCACTCATTCACACAACGAATACTTTTCCCATCCATTGCAACTAAGGCTAGAACTTGTCCGAGGAGATAATCTCGTCCATCTGCTGTAATGAAAACTGCCCAAAGGCCGTTTTTGAGGGTAGTTTTTTCAACTTTTGTGATTGTTCTTTTTCTTTTAAAAAAACCAGAGGGGCAACCTGCAAATCTCCACTTACGGTCGCTGCTATTTTTCCACACCATTCCCTCTAGAAACCAACAGATTGTCTGTTTGGAAACAACTTGGGTGTGTCCATCAGGTCGGACAAGAGTAGCAAAGGCTGTGTTTTTAATGTTATCATGAACGGGATGAGTTTTTGAAAGATCACGGAATGTGCCATTCATGACAGCCCCAAGAGTGTCGAACTCATAATCCCTGTCTCCTTCTTCCAAGTTATTTTCCTGAGCCTCTCGACTGAAAACATCTTCTCTTAGGTCAAAATGCGATTCATCGCTCTCGTCAAGAAATTCATAATCGGCCGACGAGGTCGAATTGTCATTTTTTTTTCTTGTTTTTTTAATTCTGAAAAGTTGCTCAGCTAGCTGCTTATTGAAGCAATACTTGTCCTTGCCGGATACTCGCAAACCTATTAATTACAGGAAAACAATTTAAAAAGGAATTGCTGGTTGGTTTAAATCGAATAATGGTTATCAACCTAGTTTTTTCAAATCTTTTTCGGCATCGGCGAGAGCAACGCGGATTTTACAGTCCATCTCTGCCATCGACGGCATTTCCCACACGCGTTGGTTTGTCGGCTGGTCAAAAGGGCGCTCGAAACGAGGATAGGACAGGCCATCCTTCACTCCGTCTGATGTAAGGCGAATGGTTGCATCAATTTTGCGGCATCGAGATTTGAAAAACTCGCGAGCGGTAAAGTTCACCATTGTTGAGCAGTTTGTAGTGCAAGAGCGGCCACCTCTGAAGTAACTTTCACATGGTTGGCTGGTACACAGCCATGGTTTGAAAGCTTCTGGTTTGTCTTTTAAGGCTAATACTATAAGTACCAAAGCATGAGCGTTAAACTCGGCGCAAAGATACACGTTTAGTGTCATAAAATTTGCAGCCAAAGTGTACGCCTTATCACAGGTGATCCAATAGCGCCACAGTCGTAGACTGAACACCACGTACCACATTCGATATACTCGATCCAGTGGCGACAAATTTTTATCCAAAAAACTTGAAGCAGAGTAATTCATCAACCTAAGATAGAACTGCGTCGCTTCCGAACCTATTTACATTCGCACAAATAAAAAAAATTTCTAACTCTTTCAAAGAATTCGCCTTCATATGTATAGCCTACTACCTTCAACATGCTGGAGCAGTTGGGAAACATGGGGTTGACATAATCTCTCTGCCGATCCATAGTTCATTTTATCGTGCGCGTTGAGATCCTCAGGTTTTAGCAGATGTCGACTTTTATCATATTGATTCATTAGGGTTTGCAAGTGGACCGGTGAAGCAATGTAATTGCCAATCGCTATAAATTTTTCTGATCTAATTAGTCTCATTCGCAACTTCGCCACTGAAATAAATAAAATTCGTTATTACTTTCTTTTACATTTTAATTTTTTAACAATTTCATTAATTTATACCTAAATGAATGGGATCCTGGACTGATATGCCACATCCGATTTTAATAGCAGCAAAATAAAAATATGACTTTTTAAGGGAATAAAGCGTTTCCTGGCCAACAGGGATACCTTTACAAACGAATTTTTCACATGAAAAAATTAAAAGACGAACTCAAAAATTGGAAGAAAAAAATGCATAAAAAATTATATATACTTTTTGGAACCGGAAGACCCAGCTCTTCCGTTTCACGCATAAATTTCATTTCGCGGGCATCTCCGTCTGCGGAACAAACAAGGGCAAGAATCCCTTCCGCTGCTAATGCTGTTATTATCGAATGCATGCGAGCCTTTACGTCCTCCGCAGTGAACTTGTTGTCCGTACAAAATGTAAGAATACGGATCGGCGGAATGCTGTCGACTAGGGGTTGCGCCATAACTACAAGCACCAGCGTTGCTCGAGGGAACTCTTCAAACACGTCGACAATTGATTTTATATCTGTGACTACCGCGCGTCTGTGATTTCTTAGTCCGCTTGCTTCCATTGGTAGACTGACACCCATCACGGAATTAGAAGCGCTGTCATAATTTCTCTGTGACACAATAGCGGTACAGTCTTCACTAATAGACACGATGAGAGGTAAATTGTTTTGAATGAGGAAATCCTTTAAATATTTGACGTTCACTACACCTTCCGGGACGGATCTATCGTACCGAGAGAGCTTCGATTTGACTGTACGCAGACCAGGGACGGCGCCGTGAAAATTTGCACACAGAACTTCATACGAATTTTTACCGGCCATACAATAGAAGTTCACACAAAAGCGAATAAGTGCTTCATTTGTGAAGCGTCGTCCTCTAGCTCTCTTATTTTTATTCAACAACAATTGTTTGTACAGCCACTTTAACAACGTCGGTTTAACAAAGCCGGGAACGAGAGCTGCATTTTCGTTCCCGGCATTCAAAAATTTTGATTGATCAAGTTGGCAGTGGTTGCCTCGTTATTGGTTATAGGTGCTGGTACCGTGCAAGGTACCGTGTTGAGGACACGCGTTGGATCCGCGACAGGCTCATGTGAGTTTGTTTCCTGCGGCTCAGGAGCGATTTTGTGGAACCTTGGAAGATGATGACTTACGAAGTGACTTATCTTCCAGCCGCCGTATTCGTCTACACCGGTTTTAAGTATTACGTCGCACTTCAAACACTTTATTGAGCTGCTTTCAGCTATAATTTTACAATCAGTTGGAAGATAAGCAATTTGCTTTTCAACCAACATCTTTGTGGTTTGAAACCACTTCATGACGTATTCGTGAAGGGTTCTCCCTTTCCTGATCAGCGGTGCTGGTACGGCTGATTCATCTTCAGCAGCCGATGCAGCCGTTGATGGGCCACCGGAAACATTTGATAGCACAACTTCAGGCTCGACTTCAGGGCGAGATTTCTTTTGAATCGGTGCATCATGACGGACTGAGCTCTTCCGCTTTAACGTCGAACGAGAAAAGGTGTACTGTTTTGAGTACTCTTGTAAAATACGTTTTGACATCGTTACCACTTCTTCTAGCGTAATTTTCTCCCCAAAAGAGAATTTAAATTTTGATGGGTCACTCGCAAATTTCTCACCCAGAACAACTAACTTTTCTTCATGAGTTTTAAAGCGCATGGGATCACTAACACTTTCGCGAATGGCCTCTTCGAGGCTAGCTCTTCTTTCTGGCGAATCCAGTTTACTTAGAGTTCTAAGATTACTCACATCAACTTCTTTTAGCAAGGCAATCAGTCGAGGGGCTAGAATTACATCATAGCTTTCTAACAACTTAAAAACGCACTTTGTTTCACTTTCATCCATGATTACAACCATCGGTACTCGAAAGTAGCGATGTGACTAATGAACTGCGACGAATTGTTCTAGGTGTCGCGTTAATCGAAATACCCTTAAGCATTGATAAGTTTGTAGTTTTCCCCCTGAAAAAAAAGGTTTTTTAACCGAAATGTCTGGTTTTTTCTCTTTTTGTCAGCAAAAAGAGAAAAATTTGCTCTTTTCCTTGTTTTTTTAACTTTTTTCCCCATTTTTCTTCCCTATCTGATGTTTTGTCATTTCGCGCCAACAAATTTCTTTTGGCGCTTTACCTTTTACTTTTCGGGTAATTTTTTTTTCTTTTTGTAATTAAAAAACAGAAAAATTTGCTCTTTTCCTTGTTTTTTAACTTTTTTCCCCATTTTTCTTCCCTATCTGATGTTTTGTCATTTCGCGCCAACAAATTTCTTTTGGCGATTTACCTTTTACTTTTCGGGTAATTTTTTTTAACTTTTTTGAGTTTCCGCCCCCTCGGAGTACGTCATCGAAAAAACAACCATGCTGACTCTGATCACCAATCAGCCCGGCGACGAACAAACGATTAAAATATTGAAATCGGTAATTGACGGCGAAAAGAATTTCCAAAAAATTGTGGACGTGGAAAACCTTAAGAAGAATCTAGACTTCCTGGACAGAATTTGGCTCAAATATCTGAAGCCCTGCGAAGGTGGATTCATCGGGGGAGTGGCTGGAGCGGCGATTGGCTCTTACGCTTCACCAGGATATGGCACTGCCATTGGAGGAATTGCTGGCGGAGTAGCCGGAGCGATTCTAAATAGTTTCGCCAGATCAATCCAACTGGATAATTGAAAAAATTTTCAACTTGTCCAAGAAAGAAGCACTGGCAAACGCTTACAACTTTTTACAATTGGAAAATGGCGCATCAAAAAACCAAATCGATTCAAATTTCGAGCGCTTAGCGTTGGAATATCATCCGGACAAAGATGGAAACAACGACGATTTGTTGAAACTTTCACTTTCTAAGCGTTACATTCAAATGTCTAAAGGCGAATGGTTTTAGATTTCTTACGCAACAGCCCGATGCCTAAAAAATTTAATTCCTAATTCATTCATCGTATCCTAATTATCGATTGCGAAAACAAAACAAATTCGATTTCGATCATTTTCATTTTCGTCCGTTTTGTTTCCCCCACATTATAAATCAAAGACAGATAATTGCTGATTCCAATTTACACAATTTACTTCAAATTTCGAGCAAGTCTAACGATAGTTGATGCAATTTTTGAATGTTAACAATTCGAAAATCAACGAACAAATAAATTACATTTTAATCTACGTCCCTGTTGTTTGTCAATGTTCTCATACAAAATGGAAGACACAAGTCAATGGATTCTATGTGGAAGAGAATAAACAGATTAGAGTTACGGCGTCATGGACGAAAGAGCAGCCAGCTGCTGCGTCTAGCCAAAACATTACCGGACCGTCCTCACAAGTGTCATTAAAGGAAAACAATATTTGGTTATCCATCGATTGAAAAACAAAAATGCCAACGGTAAGAATCGATACATCGGCCTAGAATTGTTGCTATGATTTGAAAAAAAAATAAATAAATAAATAAAACAAAACATTCGTACTGTATGCACTTGCAGAAAACAGGCGCTGATTTACCGAAAGGTACCGCATCATTCACCAAAAGCCTTGGAAACGATGGCCCAGTGGTTTTAGATTCTCATGCCGACTTCCTATAAAAGAATTGAAAGGTAATTAATGCGATTGTCTCTGACGAGGAATCAACAGCAGACATTTGATTTGGTTTCCATCAAACGAAACAACACCCGACAACAATTGCAGCCAAGTCCATTTGCGATCTAGGCAATAAAATTTATGAAAAGTACATTAATGAAATAATGGATCTCTGGTTGCAGAAACTTTTGTTCACTTGTCAAAAATGAATTAAGCGTTTAATATCAGTAAATGAAGGAGTTGGCCGGCAAAAGGCTTAAACTTCAAACAAACTTGGCCAAATATACAATGTTTAATTGATTAACAATTTAGAAACCTTCATCATATTATAAACTCTGAACCAATGAGATGATAAAGTGGAGGTAGCCAATTTAACCACTACGCATGTACAGTTTGCATTTTAGAATTGACACTAACCATCAATTTGGTGACGGGATCTGTTCTACTAATAAAATGGAAGCTGCAACTCTGAGGGTGGGTTTTAATTAAACAAATAACAATTAGTTAATTTAACAGAACGGCCGAGTAAAAATAATCTAAACGCTCGTCCAGAAACCACCGCAAGATCAACTGAAAAGAAATTAAGAGAATAATATAACACTTACCAAAATGACGTAATTAAAGGGACAGGTAACACCCCAAAAAGAATCGGAAGAAAAGAATGGCCGATGACATCCATTCCACGCCTTACTGCAGTCCAATCTGTACTGGGTTGAATCAATTAATGTCATTAATTGGTTCCTAAATAAAATAACAATTATTCAAAAAATGTAATGGTTTTACTGGTGTACCAAATGCGGTCGGACTTGAATAAAAAATCACAACAAAAGAAATGATACTTACAACTTATTACAGATAAGATGAACAATTTGAATCACAAAACTTGGCTTGGCAAAAATACATTCATCGTCAATACACTCCACGGAGAGACAAGGATTGGCATCCGCAGTGCCACAGCGTCATGGTAAAACCAATAAAACTGAGGTCTACTCTGGTTGTAACGTATTGATCTTCTCCTCCTACATCGCTTTCCCTTTTTCGCAACCTCAGCTTCGCCTACCTATCTATAATTAGACATCTGGAACAATCCCGACTCTGCCGAGTCAGACCCATCACTCACCTTCATTATTGCCCATACGTATTCCTATTGTCCTACTGTCAAACCTTTCGGGGTACCTTTTCCCCTAATCCAATTTCCCCGAACGACGTGTAATTCGGAGGCATCTCCAAATTACATCGGTTACACCGCTACTATATAACCCAGCAGCCAAGACATCCTCGCGGTCAGTAGCAGTCCGTCAGCCAGCCGAACCGCCGATCGTCGACCACTCCGTTCGTCTCATCCTCCTGCAGTTCGACAGCAGCTACTCTCCCTCTCTATTCTCCCTTGCTACTCTCCCTCTCTATTCTCCCTTGCTACTCTCCCTCTCTATTCTCCCTTGCTACTCTCTCTCTCTCTCTATTCTCCCTCGCTACTCTCCCTCTCTATTCTCCCTTTCCAATCCCCCGTGCTCTACTTGTGTAAGTGTATATTGTGTTCAGTGTAATACAAGGTGAACCCTCCGAATTACTCTTCACACTGGTCTTGACGATGACGCCCACTGAAATAATACTGCAAAAGAAAAAGCGGCCATCATGGATTTTTTCCTCACCCTACCTTCGACTCTAAAATAACCACCCCATTCAAAAACTGCTGAAATACTAAAACAATTTAGTTGTTTATTATTTGTTTCACCCAAAATTCAATAGAAAATGAAATGCACTTTAAAAACAAAAGAAAGGCTAATAACAATAATGAATTAAACAATTTTGATGAGATGTCAATATTGTCGTTGGTTGTCGTTACTCTAGTTCATACGTATTATTTTTAATTCTGAGTGTACACCGCGTATCACTAATCAGATAATTAATCAACGATCGCGATGTGGGGAAGGCCCACGAAAGACAAGGAAGAGTAAAACCTCAGTCAACAAGTTCGACAATGGATAACCCTCACAGCTGTGCTGTTCACTAGATCTCAATTCATTCAATGCTAAGCATAAACAATAAACAGAAGAACCAGGATTTAATGAACGAGGATCGATTTTTAGTGGATTAGAAAATCTCGCAAAGGAAAGAACAAAAGTGAATTTCACTATTACATCAAACGTTTCTTTTTTTAACTTGTGAAATCACCTCAATGCTTGGCCTGTCGACCTAATTTATCGAAAGATAACGAAACATAAAACAAACAAACAGGCACTGGCGAGTGTCGACTGCGTCTTATGCCTTGTAGCCTGGGAAATTCCGCTCGACAGCAGCTCCAGTTGCTCGATCAGTAGCAGAATTTGAATTACGTGCATAACGAGATAAGAGGAGGGAAAGGAGAATGGACGTGCTTGTCCACTGGCGCTCTGCTTCCTTTTTTACTTAAGGGGCGTATAGAAACGACACCAATTTTCCGGCCTACGGCAGGCGATAGAGGTTGCAAACCCTAAATGAACTCTTCTGTAGTCTCTTATTTTAGCAACTGGGGAAATTAATAAATCTGGGAAAATTCGGAAATGGTTCCGATCATAATGGAAATCTTACAGTTAATTTATAAAAGGGAAATGTAAAAAGGGTTTGAATATAAATATTCCTTCTTAAAAATTAAATATATAAAAAGCAATATGAAAAGCCCATTTGCGCCATAAGACAACACGGGCGGCGTCGGAGTGATCCGATACTTTGTGCGCCACTTTTCTAGGCATAAAAAATAGGGGAAAAAATCTGAAAAAAATTCAGACAATAGAAAAGACGTAAAATGACATAAATCCCAAGTTTGGTGAATTTATGTCATTTTTTCGATTTTTGCCACCCGAAAAACCCATATGAAAAATACACGCTGCCTTATGGAACGGCGCGGGGTGATCCCATACTTATGGAGGGGACTGTATGTATGTATGTATGTATGTATGTATGTATGTATGTATGTCCCGCTCCTTAACTCGGGTGTTTCACGACAGATTTCGGAATTTTTGGTCTTAAAAATTACACAAAAAATATGCGGTGCGACCAGAACAAAAATAATTTTATTTACTTAATTAGTTTTCCCGTAATTAATGAAAAACTGCTAAAATAATTGTTTCACGACTGGTGACATCTGGTGGTTGAACTACAACTTTTTCACTTTAGGTCGAAATAAATCACCACCAGATGTCCATAGCATCGCCGTGATAACGCAATCTTTGATGTCCCAACCTTGACGCAACAACCAGATTTGCATTTATGTTTTGCAGTTAGGGGAGAGGGGGGCTAGTTGGCAGGGTCACTTTTTGTGAATTTATTTGAATTTTTTGACCACACGTTTTGCAAATTGAATGAATGAATCAGATTCAGATTTCAATTCTCTATGAATTGATCGAATTTGTTTACAATGTTCATTTACACGAAATTGAGAAATTGAGAAAAACTGCAACAAAAAAGTCTGCCAACTTGCCCCACCTACGGGGTAAGTTGGCAAGTGACGATTCTCCATTGCTCCAAAATTTCTAGGTCGAATTTTGAAAACTTGCAACTCAGCATCTCGTGAGAAATCTGTATGCCAACATGCCCCTCAAAATTTCTGCCAACTAACCCCATAGGGTGCTTTTCGAACAAATAAATTGATAACTAAATAACTGTTTAATGTAGAAATGTGGGGTTTCTTTTAAAAATAAGACAAACATTAATTCTTTTTTGCTTGTGTTTTCTGACTCTCTTAGAGTTTTATGCTATGAGAAAAATGAAAAGTGCTAAGAGGCCCAAAAAAACTTTTTGCCGTTTTTTTTTCTTTTTGCTATAACTCCTGTTGGGGAAGTCGTATACTTTTGAAATTTTGTGTGAGCAATCTGGGTGTTGTCTTTCAGATTTGGTGTAAAAGGCTTGATTTGTTTTGGTCTGTAAGGGGTCTAAATAGCAAAATGCCAACTTACCCCACCTGCCAACTAGCCCCCCTCTCCCCTATTTGACTAAAAGATGGTTATTTTTAAATTCAAATATTGAACTTTATTTGTAAAAATAGGAACATATGAGTTGAGAAAACTAAACGAAAATAACTTGCAAGGATATTGAACTGTGACAGAAAAATCCCGTTTTAAGACTAAAAAGTCTATGAAGAAAAGTGTGAATTGTGAATAAGTCCGACTAAACAATAGGCCCTGAATTTGTCATTTAAGACAGTTTTCAACTGGCTTACGACTATTCCTTCGCGGCGAGCTGATAAGCTTGCTTTTCTATCTTAAAAATTAAAGGAAAAACTGCAAATTTGGATTTTCCCTTTTCAAATGCGTAATACGCAGTTGTAATAAATACATGTTGTGGATATGCGATAAGATAATTCAACATTCTCCTTATCTCAGTAGTTGCTAGGTTCGCTCAAATGAAATACGTAAACGGCTTCACGGTGCCAACAACGCACCAATGAAGCTCTGTCGAAATGCTCTCCATCTTTATCCGGACAATATCGGATATGAACCGGAGATGCTATTCAACATTTATTAAGTGTTTTCCTAATAAGACCAGCAGACGCCTGTGCTAGGACGAATCATTCGATACGTGACCAAGTTTAGGCATGGGTGATGATAAACATTGAAAAATAGATAACAAAATAAAATAAAAATGGCATGGTTACATTCCTTGCGAGATCACCATCTGTGCCTAAAATGAATTACTATTCTTGAAACTTCCAGCATTGGGAAGAGGTTGTAAAAATAATATTATAACAAGAAACAAACAAATTAATTTTTTTTAAGTATCGGGATTCGCTGATTCTGGGTATTCCCTTTTAATTTATCAGTTATTATTTTACCGACGTCTCGTTTATATCCAGAATTGAACATCTTTTTTTCAGCCGTACGAAACAAGGTATTATCGGTATTATAGCTAATTTTCCATTTTGTGTAATTTATTTGAATTTTAAAGCATTAAGAAAATTTGATTTGTTTACATAGGGAAAGAAGGAGTTAGACCGCAGCTGTACAAACTCGCGTGGGGATTTCATGGAATACCAAACTGCTGTAGGTCTAAATCTAAAAATAAAATTAAAAAAAAAAAATTTGAAACTAACTTTTTACATAACACCTTTTTTTTTGGGGGGGGGGGGGGGGGGTCGTAGGAAGTAGGAAATACTGAGAAGACGCTTGTAATCAATCACCAAATGGTCATCGAGAAAATTAAACTCTAAGACAAGGATCAGCAGAAATGGAAGTGAATTATAAACAGAATTATGACATTCTCTGTCTTCATTGATCAAGAGAATAGATGTAACGTTCTGTTGACTATCTCCTTCAAAATATAGATATTAAATCAATTATTCAAATATATATTTAGTTTAGATGACAGCTACTTTATCATTACACTGCTGACCAAACCAAAAAAATGTTCTTTTCCTCTTTTCTATATTTATATTGAAAACCAATTTCATAGTAAAGTACTTTGACAAGAACCAAACAGGAGAGTTGGTCAACAGACTCTCTACTGACACTACCAAGTCATCAAGTGTATCACTGCTTACCTTGCAGATGGAATAAAATGAATAATTTTCAACAGGCAAAAATTATATTCGTATTGAAATCTGTCACTTCTTCTTTCTGCTGCACGGAGAGATTTTAAAACAAGTCCCACTTGTTCTTCAACTTCTTTACATTTCTGAATGCCCAGGGCTAACTTTTTGAATCCAGGGACTCTCATTTTTACTCTTAACTTCACAGGAACATCTTCTAGTTTTCCTTGCTAGTGAGTAGTGACATATAAAATGTTATTCAGCAGTATATTTTGAATGCATTGACGAGCCATAAATACTTACACAGCAACAGTTGACAACACAGATCTTTTTTTGTTTAATTTGAGCATTTGAAGTGCATAGCGACGTCGTTCGACTCTTCTGGATTCAACACTAGTTGATAAAAAAGCTCCTTAGTTCCAATGATTTCAAAAAGGTAGATTGATAAGCCTAGATAATCCGTTGGGACCAGGCCCTACTAGCACACTTACGCCCATTGGACGTCTCAATTGCGTCCATTCCTTCTGACCTGGACGTCCGAGGTGGACGTTATTCTAAAGATTATAGAACGTCCTGATGTCCTCTCCGTAGAATGTCCATACCGGACTTCCATTTGACGTCCTAAAACGAACGTCCCATTGACGTCCGGAAACGAACATCCATTTGATCTGAAAGCGAACGTCCATAGGATGTTTAATAATGCATTTATTTGGTCCCCCACTGGACGTAAATCTAACCATAGCGTTTACAAATAAATTAGAAAAAATTCTTTCAGAAATCAGTTTGAAATTACCATTTATTTGACAAAAACATACACTACAAATACGCATACATGATACGCAAATTATACACATCAAACGCTAGCCTACGGAACACGAACAGGTGTATCAGTAAAGAATTTCATTGGATGATTCTTGTGGGCTTGGCTGCACTGTAATCGACGGTGTTGGCTGCACTGTAATCGACGGTGTTGGCTGCACTGCAATCCACGTTGTTGGCTGCACTGCAATTGACGTTGTTAGCTGCACTGAAATAGACGGTGTGGGCTCTCAAACAGACCATCAAACAGTGACTGGCAAAACCATTTGAAAGTCTGGTTCACCCCACCCAAAAAAAATATAGAAGTTAGATGGGGACAATCTTACAAAAATGTTAAAACCGACGTAACGAAACTGATTCTGTTCTCGATGTGGAATAGCTTTAGTTTCATTCAAGTTGCATTTTAATTTTTCTTGATTTTGGAAATTTCAATTCCCAAGAACTCTAGGTTAAATTTTTTATTTAAGAAGACATCTATATGGATAAATTTCAATTGGGAAAAGAGAGCCGATTCTCTCTCATTTCAGTATCCTTTTGAAATAACATGGGATTAGAAACATACTAACATTTCTGACGAAGAGGAATAATATTTTAAACTTGCCAGTGATAAACTACTGAATTCCCGCTGGCGGACCATTTATCTTGGTCCGTGGTCGACATCCATTCCATCTTGATTTTCTGTTAAACGTATGCTTCGGTATTTATCTGGGATTCCCTTCATTATTTTCCTTGTATCATTTTCTATTTCAAATTTGTTTGGCTTACGGGAAGCGGTTTGAATACCCTCTAGAAAAGAAAAACGTTATTGTTTACAATTACAATTTTGAACTAAACCAATTTTGGAATACAAACCAAACACGGCTGTAGTAATCATTGAATGCTGAAGACCATGTTTTGTATCGATCCCTTTTTTGCTTTTCCTTCCCAGTTTACATAGGCCATAACTTTGATCGAAAAAAACTGATTTCCAAGCCCATTGTAAACAGTTACTAACGGATCAACCTGACCTATAAATACAAGAAAATGAATTGTTTCTTAAAAAATCGTATTCACTTTAGTTTTTAAGTACCAATTGATAATAATTCTCTTTGTCCAGTAATTGTTGTACCAACCCTTTGATTTCTTCTACTTCCTTCAAGGGTGCGATTTAAAAAGTGGGATTTTCTGCTGCTGGTAGAACATCAGCTAGGGTGAGATTATTCAACTTCCCATCCATTATGACAAGTTTGTCCATAAAATTTGTTAATGTGTCGTTTTGTTTCAATGTGTCCCTCACCAACTTTTTTACAATTTTCTCAAAACCTGCAATTAAAATCAAGCATTTAATAATGAAACAAGAGCATATTAGAGGAAATTACTAATGGGATATCTCGAGTATACCTTCCGACTACTACAGACGATGAACCATCAGCAGTTGGCGATGGAGAGTTAACATTAAACAATGAAGTCGATTGATGGATTTCAGAGAATTAGCATTGGGACGTTCTACTGTAGATCGTGTGTTGTCAGAAATGGACGGTATTAAAGCCAAGACAGAATCGACACAATACGACTGACTGTATTCTGCGTTTTGCTGAAAGAACTGCGTGGGTACATTAACCACTTGTCTGGTTGTTCGAACAGCATTTTTAGACAATCCTGGAGGAATAGAAGGAGTGTCAAATTGAGTGGGCCCGTACATTCCGACAGTACTTGCATCACTGCTGGAATCTTGTGATTCATCAACGGTGAATCGTTGTTCTGTCCTCTTATTCCTATAGCCTTTACCCATATTTTGTTTTGTTTGGCTTTCAGATGCAGAGTTGATATCCGATTGAACATCAGTTAGATTCTCTTTGGCACGAGAGGCCTCATACGAATCTAGAAAATAAATATGTTTTGAATATGAACTACAATACAAAAATAAAAATAAAACATACCAAATGTTTCCCCGATCTTGCACTGAAAAAGAAACCAATCTGGTTGTCGAGTTTTACGCTTATTCACTGAAGCCCTCTCCCCAAGAGTCTTGGGATACTAGCACCGTGTCCCGTTGTTAACCCTCAAATCAGGGACAGTGGCAAAATAAGGGTAAAGAAACGTTAACAACGTAAATAACGTGTTTCAAGTTGCAGTAGTTAAATCAACCAGAAAATATTTGCCAGATTGAACCTGCGCTAACAGAGATGAATTTTAGTATCTGATAATGACGATGTGCAGCTCTGTTAAAATAAAACTTACAACTGAAGACGGCGTTGAAATACTGGTGTGTAAATGAATACTTCTTTCTTGTTGTAGAAAAAATCAGAATCTATGCCTGCAAAGTAAGGTAACCATTAGTGATTAGTTGTCAGATAAATCAATGTTAATTTTTAATCATCGCGTGGTCAACAACTGAATGTCAAACATGAAGAAACAAGGAATAGAACAAATTACCAATAAAATTATAGAAATGTTTCGACTCTAAAGCTTGAATACAAAACAAGAAATGTAACTTACTAATTTCAGCTAAAAGGCGCAAGAAAACCATGGTACTACTTCGATTGACCTTATTGTCAAATGTACACTTACCAGTTGACAATTCAGTTAATACAATGTCACAACCTACATCTTTAGATTTGGATGATGACAATAATGGTGTACTTGATAATGGTATGTAACTTTTGTCCATAGCTTTTTTATTTATTGATTAGCTTTCAATATACTGAGTTTATTTATAAATTTTAATTATTTAGACATGTACACCAACGAGCCAGACAGCTCTGATGATGGGTGTGCTGAGGACACACAGTAAATTGAAGATGATTTTGACTCCACAAGTGATGCTTCATTTGATGAATTCGAAAATGATGCATTTGATTGGTCAGTTTATGACAAAGAAGAAATAATTTCAGAGAGTATTGAAGATGAGAACGAATTTGAATCAATTGTCAAACAAAGTTTAATCCAACGGGTGGTCGATTGCAATATCCCCCGGTGTCTAGTTAGCAATTTACTTAACATACTTCATCGTGATGCAAATCTGACATTTTTACCGCTGAATTCAAGAACACTGTTGTCCTCCAAACGAGGAAAACTTCAATTAACGGATATGCCACCAGGGAAATACCAGCATTTTGATGTTGCAGCAGCCTTTTTAAATGTTCTTGAGGCAATGGCAGCTGCTGGGAAGGAAATCCCCAATGTGCTTTACATTCTTGTGAATATTGACGGTATCCCGTTGTCGAAAAGTAGTTCGAGTGATTTGTTGGCAATTATTTTCAAAGATCTAGGTTAGTTGTTTTGTTTATGTATCAGAAATAATTAATTGAATAATTGGCTGGAATGATAATAAATTAGTTCACGAAACAATAGTAAAATTGAATTGTATTTTTTTCGTATAGGTTGGGACGATATATTGGTAGGTGGTATATACCACGGCGCCAAAAAGCCCACCAACGTCAACGATGTTTTGTCTTCTTTCCGTGGCGATATCGTAAGACTGTGAACTCAAGGATTACAATTTCGTGGGAAAAAAATTTATGTGGTGCTTAGTGGCCTCTGTTGCGATGCCCCTGCCACGACGTTTGTGATTAATATCGCCACCCACAACGCATACTATGGTTGTAGGAAATATACAACAAGAGGAGTATGGGTGGGAAACATTGTAACTCATCATAGTCAACGAACAACTGGTGGCCGCGTAACCTTTCCTGAAATTGTTCCATCTTTGAGAACCGATGACTCCTTCCGAAAACGCCTACAACTAAAAAATCACCTCAAGGATGGCTGTAAGTCAATAATCGAAGACGGACTAGATGATCTTATTGAACTTGTCGTGTTGAACTACATGCATCTAGTGTGCATCGGAGTCCAAAAAAAGGATTTGAATACGTGGGTCTGATACGAACGATATACGATGAATACGGGAAAGTCTGATAAACATTTTCTGGTGAAACTATAGATTTTATTTTTGGTTTTCTTTTGAAACTATAGAACATATCTGCTTATTTACTTGAAATCAGGAAATACATCTCACACGCGACTAGATTTGCTGTATGTTTTGCCCAGTTGCGTATAAACCATTTTTGAGTTCCGATAGGTAAAATCATATGTTGTTACTACATGTCGCTATAAAAAATCTTTTAAACGGGGAAATGTGCAAAACTTACGCGACTTACGCTGAGTCTCTGTTGAAACTGTACGTCACTTGGGGTGCGCAGTTGTAAGGCGCTAAATATGTCACTTTTGTCCATAACTTAATACATTTGGCGAATGATGTTCGGAAGCATGGCAACCTGGATGAATTCAGCGCCTTACCCTTTGAAAACAAACTTAAAAAAATGAAGAATTTGTTGCGAAAAAATGGAAAACCACTACAACAAATAGTTTGGCGATTACAAGAAATCGACAGAGCTAAAAGCAACCAAAAAATAATTTCAGGGAATTCTAGCTCATCTATTGGGCTGTATAAACTTAAAGGGATCCATTATGCAGGCCAAGTTGTATAACCTGAGTTTGCTGGGGTCGAACATTACAAGTCTTTGCGTTTCAAAAATGCTGTGCCATCAACGTCATTATCTGAAAGTTGTGTTTTCCTTTAGAATAAGAACGTTTTTATGATATAAAATATCGTCAAACATCATGAACGGGGTTTTTTAGTTGGGAGAAGATTTTTGAACAAGGAAGACATGTATATTTTACCCCTTACGGTCTTCTATTTTAGACAAATTATTGGTATCAAAATTGTCTCCTCATCTCGAATCTGTTGCCCTAACTTCTGTAATATGTGTAAAGCATTTTGCATTCCAATTACGATACCTCAAAACGGATCATTCTTTACATGCCCACTTGAAAATCACTGTCTTTTTCAATAAAAACTGATTGGTCTGACAACTTAAAATTTTCTGACTTTTAATTGTGCATAATCAATAAAATAAATAATAAAAAGAACTAGCTTATTTATCTTAAATATATAGATTACAAATTAGGATATCCATATGAGATCCATGAGACGTTTGGGAATTAAAGATAGGTATGTCTGTTTTCGGTCAGCTGCGGACATCCTATGGACCGTCTATTTGATACCTTTTTCTGTGATCCGTCACTTCTGACAGGGAGGACAGAAACCTCCCGTAGAGCAAAAGGGCAAATGCCGGCTTGATCCCGGTTTCTCCTCCCGTCACTTTGTAGTCGATGGCAGGACATTGTAGAATGCCTGTGCAAGGTTTAAGGTGACGTTAATTCTGGTTTATTTTTATTTAAATGTCTGACCATGATTTTGTCAATCTCAGTGTCGTTTATACAAAGTATAAAGCTGCTTGTCTTCCTAAGTTTTTTTTTCAATTTTTATTCTTCTTAGTCCAAATTTATATTGTTGATCTACCTTTTTACAGAGCAAGGGTGATCCAATCACGTTTGCAGCCTTCGTTAAGAACCACAGAGATTTTGTACTGCCATCTACTTCATCCTGTGTTTCCCATGTACAGCCATGTACTTCATCCCGTTTTTCCAAAGTTGCACCACATACAAGTTCCCCAATTAATATGAGTAATCTTATTGGGGCACCAAGTTGTTCCTTCAACAACAGCTTGCCAGCAAATCTTCTGTGACAAATCTTTGCGAAATGTCCGAAAGGCAAGCACAACACCTACAAGTAATTGTTTTAAACTTTGTATTTTTTTTAATTATTTAAATATTTATTTTCCAGTATGTGTCCCTGTTTCATCTATCACAGTGGAGTTATTCTTGTTGGGAGGACCCAACTGTTTTGAAACAAAACCAATTGATGCAGAGAAATTAGAAATTCGTAAATTGTACAATACAGATAGCAGAGAAATCAAACTGTCTTTGAATTTGAATGGAATTGAAACAGCATGTGCCATCAGAAAGTAATAAGTAACCGATAATCATTCAGGTGATATAACCATTATTAATATTTTGATTTTACAGGGCATACCGGGGACTCCCCAAAGAAGGCTCTCATAGTTTGTTATGTATAGATGCAAAGGTAATTCGAAACGGTTGCAAAATTTAGGTGTTACTAAACTATAGACTTGGACAGTCCAGAATGGACTACTAAAATATGGACTTCCATCGAAAACTATGGACTTTCAATCTAAGAACTGGAGTTTCTTGTAATTTGTGTACTAACTGTGTTCAAACTACTACGTATAGGTGGGTTCAGGGAGCAACAAAAACTGTTACCAGCAAAAGCGGAGCGAAGTGCACAAAGTATTATTTTAAGACCCAGGTGGCGAAAAGATCGGTAACAGATGATAGTTTTCAAAAACGTGTAATTGTGTGTCCCAAATTGTATCCAAACTGAGTGTTAATAAGATACTTAGGAGACGAAAAAAGTGCTAAATGGTTGGCCCATGGCAACTCGAAAAATCCCAACAAGAATTTTACCCGAAAAAAAGGATTCGGAGTTGCAAAAATTAAAAATGGTAAGGAAAAATATCCGTTGAAAGTGTACAGCGAAAAGTTGGTGGAGGCATTGGTGAAGAATGTAACGAATGAAAGACAAAACGTAGGTGTTGTTCGAGACTTAAAACCATTGCAAAACACGATGCACCGAGAACGAAAGCACGTTTGGGTGATGATGAAATTTATCATCTTATTGAACTCAAGGAAGAAACGGATTTTATCCATAATGATATCGTACTTTCGCCATTCCCAATATAGTCACTTGCTTCAGTGAGGGTAAGAATTGTAATATACTGTTTCTTATTCAATATATTCGTTATATTATTTCTGAACTACCTTAGAAACTGTATCGGATTTTCTTTTGCTTATTGAACGGTAGGAGTTGTCAACGATGTGTCTGTCGTACAACACAACTTTTGAAATGGTTGATTTCTATGTGTCGGGTCTTTCATACCGACACACTAAATTTGAGGAAACTCCCGTTATTCCGTGTTCATGATTCCCATGGAGAGGATAGAATATGTGCATCGCTTCTTTTTTTCACGTGTGGCGGAACTCGTTCCTGAAGTTGCAGAATCCAAACGAATTATTATTGTAACAGACGATGAGAAAGCCATGACGAACGCTGTTTTCAAGACATGGCCAAAAATTCCGTTGTTCCGTTGCTGGATCCATGCGTGGCAAAATATTAAAAACCAATTACGAAAATGCAATATTCGAGACAAGGTTTCGGTTTCTCACTACAAGAGTGATTTTATCAAACTTCTACTCCAAAGATCCGAAAAATCGCGAAAAATCTTACAAGTCGGTGCTTGCTAGATTTTATTTTTACATGGATGGGACAAGGTAATTAAGAAATAAAGATTTTTGATTATGCAAGTATAGTAGAATATATTTTTTTCTAGGATTTTGCAAAATATTTTGATAAAAAACATTGATAAAGATATCGACAAGATGGGTTCTTGGGTTTTGATACCTGGGCAGACTGGTGAGTACCGTCTACGACACAGCTTTTAGGGCAATCATTACTACTTTGAATCCCAAAGCCAGTGCAATGGGCGCAAAGAAGTTGAGAAAAATGATTGAAAATGAGCGCAATGTCTTTGAAGAAGAAGTAACAGCGGCCATGAGTTTTTCGGTTGCCAACGTTTGTCTTACTGCTGATATGTGGTCAACGACTCACCGTACCTGGATTGGAATGACAGCCCATTGGTTAGATGAATAAATTCTCGTGAGGAAATCGGGGGCGCTGTGTTGCAAAAGAATGAAAGGTCAGAAACTAAATGTTATAATTGACAAATGAACAGAACTAACATTTTACAAAACAGGAAGCCACACGCATGATCTTATATCTGGACTTATTGAAGACCAGATTAACAAATTAAAAATTGGTGGAAAAGTGGTCTGTATTGTTACAGATAACTGTGCCAATATCAGAAAGGCAGTGAGATCGATGCAGGATTGTGCGCAGGAAAGAGAGACCGCTCGTCGTCTGAAAGCTATGGCAGCTGCGAAAGCTAAACCAGGGAGGAGTATAAAGGAGAAAGCAGTCCTATCCCGTACTGTAACCCATTGCTGTCCGGGGAGTGGAAGCCGCCCGCCAGTTGGCAGCACAATGAGGTAGAAAGGCAGTTCCCATAAAGATACATGGGAAAACACGATTTTTTTTTATTTTTTACATAAAAAAAATTGAAATTTAATTCTGGTCCCTTTTTGTTTGAAGATTTTTTTAAAAATTATGCAAAAAAACCTTTTTTCTAATAAAACCATCTGGGGTGATCAGCTGTTCCACACAAGCTTTTGGGGGAACGGCTAAAAACTTCCTCTCTACCTCATTGTGCTGCCAACTATATATACTAGTATTTATAATAATAAATACTCCTTGGGTATAATGGTTAGCACACTGGATGAATGAAGTATGTCCTGCGTTTACTCAAAGTAGCGTAGATAGAACATGCATGATTGTACTGGTTAGAGCAGACTGTCATAGCTGAGGATTGTTTTTTGTTAATTTTTATGCAAAATAGGAAATATCATTTATAAAACGTATTAAGATAATTAAATTTGATCGTAAGATGTCAAAATCCATTTCCATCTCTTCTTGTGGTTCAAATCTTTGCATGAAAAAGGATTATTATCAAATCAATCTTCAATTTTATCTACTTTATTGTATAAAATTGAAAATAATAAGTGTTCAAGTTTTATGTTGTTTTTTTTGTCAGTAGAAATCGTCATACTTTGCTAAGTTTTTCTTCATCAAAAATGGAATAATAATAAATACTCCTTGGGTATAATGGTTAGCACACTGGATGAATGAAGCATGTCCTGCGTTTACTCAAAGTAGCGTAGATAGAACATGCATGATTGTACTGGTTAGAGCAGACTGTCATAGCTGAGGATTGTTTTTTGTTAATTTTTATGCAAAATAGGAAATATCATTTATAAAACGTATTAAGATAATTAGATATGATCGTAAGATGTCGAAATCCATTTCCATCTCTGCTTGTGGTTCAAATCTTTGCATGAACAAGGATTTTTATCATTTCAATCTTCAATTTTATCTACTTTTATTGTATAAAATTGAAAATAATAAGTGTTCAAGTTTTATGTTGTTTTTTGTGTCAGTAGAAATCGTCATACTTTGCTAAGTTTTTCTTCATCAAAAATGGAATAATAATAAATACTCCTTGGGTATAATGGTTAGCACACTGGATGAATGAAGCATGTCCTGCGTTTACTCAAAGTAGCGTAGATAGAACATGCATGATTGTAATGGTTAGAGCAGACTGTCATAGCTGAGGATTGTTTTTTGTTAATTTTTATGCAAAATAGGAAATATCATTTATAAAACGTATTAAGATAATTAAATATGATCGTAAGATGTCGAAATCCATTTCCATCTCTGCTTGTGGTTCAAATCTTTGCATGAACAAGGATTTTTATCATTTCAATCTTCAATTTTATCTACTTTTATTGTATAAAATTGAAAATAATAAGTGTTCAAGTTTTATGTTGTTTTTTGTGTCAGTAGAAATCGTCATACTTTGCTAAGTTTTTCTTCATCAAAAATGGAATAATAATAAATACTCCTTGGGTATAATGGTTAGCACACTGGATGAATGAAGCATGTCCTGCGTTTACTCAAAGTAGCGTAGATAGAACATGCATGATTGTACTGGTTAGAGCAGACTGTCATAGCTGAGGATTGTTTTTTGTTAATTTTTATGAAAAATAGGAAATATCATTTATAAAACGTATTAAGATAATTAGATATGATCGTAAGATGTCGAAATCCATTTCCATCTCTGCTTGTGGTTCAAATCTTTGCATGAACAAGGATTTTTATCATTTTAATCTTCAATTTTATCTACTTTTATTGTATAAAATTGAAAATAATAAGTGTTCAAGTTTTATGTTGTTTTTTGTGTCAGTAGAAATCGTCATACTTTGCTAAGTTTTTCTTCATCAAAAATGGAATAATAATAAATACTCCTTGGGTATAATGGTTAGCACACTGGATGAATGAAGCATGTCCTGCGTTTACTCAAAGTAGCGTAGATAGAACATGCATGATTGTACTGGTTAGAGCAGACTGTCATAGCTGAGGATTGTTTTTTGTTAATTTTTATGCAAAATAGGAAATATCATTTATAAAACGTATTAAGATAATTAAATTTGATCGTAAGATGTCAAAATCCATTTCCATCTCTTCTTGTGGTTCAAATCTTTGCATGAAAAAGGATTATTATCAAATCAATCTTCAATTTTATCTACTTTATTGTATAAAATTGAAAATAATAAGTGTTCAAGTTTTATGTTGTTTTTTTTGTCAGTAGAAATCGTCATACTTTGCTAAGTTTTTCTTCATCAAAAATGGAATAATAATAAATACTCCTTGGGTATAATGGTTAGCACTCTGGATGAATGAAGCATGTCCTGCGTTTACTCAAAGTAGCGTAGATAGAACATGCATGATTGTACTGGTTAGAGCAGACTGTCATAGCTGAGGATTGTTTTTTTTAATTTTTATGCAAAATAGGAAATATCATTTATAAAACGTATTAAGATAATTAGATATGATCGTAAGATGTCGAAATCCATTTCCATCTCTGCTTGTGGTTCAAATCTTTGCATGAACAAGGATTTTTATCATTTTAATCTTCAATTTTATCTACTTTTATTGTATAAAATTGAAAATAATAAGTGTTCAAGTTTTATGTTGTTTTTTGTGTCAGTAGAAATCGTCATACTTTGCTAAGTTTTTCTTCATCAAAAATGGAATAATAATAAATACTCCTTGGGTATAATGGTTAGCACACTGGATGAATGAAGCATGTCCTGCGTTTACTCAAAGTAGCGTAGATAGAACATGCATGATTGTACTGGTTAGAGCAGACTGTCATAGCTGAGGATTGTTTTTTGTTAATTTTTATGCAAAATAGGAAATATCATTTATAAAACGTATTAAGATAATTAAATATGATCGTAAGATGTCGAAATCCATTTCCATCTCTGCTTGTGGTTCAAATCTTTGCATGAACAAGGATTTTTATCATTTCAATCTTCAATTTTATCTACTTTTATTGTATAAAATAGAAAATAATAAGTGTTCAAGTTTTATGTTGTTTTTTGTGTCAGTAGAAATCGTCATACTTTGCTAAGTTTTTCTTCATCAAAAATGGAATAATAATAAATACTCCTTGGGTATAATGGTTAGCACACTGGATGAATGAAGCATGTCCTGCGTTTACTCAAAGTAGCGTAGATAGAACATGCATGATTGTACTGGTTAGAGCAGACTGTCATAGCTGAGGATTGTTTTTTGTTAATTTTTATGCAAAATAGGAAATATCATTTATAAAACGTATTAAGATAATTAGATATGATCGTAAGATGTCGAAATCCATTTCCATCTCTGCTTGTGGTTCAAATCTTTGCATGAACAAGGATTTTTATCATTTTAATCTTCAATTTTATCTACTTTTATTGTATAAAATTGAAAATAATAAGTGTTCAAGTTTTATGTTGTTTTTTGTGTCAGTAGAAATCGTCATACTTTGCTAAGTTTTTCTTCATCAAAAATGGAATAATAATAAATACTCCTTGGGTATAATGGTTAGCACACTGGATGAATGAAGCATGTCCTGCGTTTACTCAAAGTAGCGTAGATAGAACATGCATGATTGTACTGGTTAGAGCAGACTGTCATAGCTGAGGATTGTTTTTTGTTAATTTTTATGCAAAATAGGAAATATCATTTATAAAACGTATTAAGATAATTAAATTTGATCGTAAGATGTCAAAATCCATTTCCATCTCTTCTTGTGGTTCAAATCTTTGCATGAAAAAGGATTATTATCAAATCAATCTTCAATTTTATCTACTTTATTGTATAAAATTGAAAATAATAAGTGTTCAAGTTTTATGTTGTTTTTTTTGTCAGTAGAAATCGTCATACTTTGCTAAGTTTTTCTTCATCAAAAATGGAATAATAATAAATACTCCTTGGGTATAATGGTTAGCACATTGGATGAATGAAGCATGTCCTGCGTTTACTCAAAGTAGCGTAGATAGAACATGCATGATTGTACTGGTTAGAGCAGACTGTCATAGCTGAGGATTGTTTTTTGTTAATTTTTATGCAAAATAGGAAATATCATTTATAAAACGTATTAAGATAATTAAATATGATCGTAAGATGTCGAAATCCATTTCCATCTCTGCTTGTGGTTCAAATCTTTGCATGAACAAGGATTTTTATCATTTCAATCTTCAATTTTATCTACTTTTATTGTATAAAATTGAAAATAATAAGTGTTCAAGTTTTATGTTGTTTTTTGTGTCAGTAGAAATCGTCATACTTTGCTAAGTTTTTCTTCATCAAAAATGGAATAATAATAAATACTCCTTGGGTATAATGGTTAGCACACTGGATGAATGAAGCATGTCCTGCGTTTACTCAAAGTAGCGTAGATAGAACATGCATGATTGTACTGGTTAGAGCAGACTGTCATAGCTGAGGATTGTTTTTTGTTAATTTTTATGCAAAATAGGAAATATCATTTATAAAACGTATTAAGATAATTAGATATGATCGTAAGATGTCGAAATCCATTTCCATCTCTGCTTGTGGTTCAAATCTTTGCATGAACAAGGATTTTTATCATTTTAATCTTCAATTTTATCTACTTTTATTGTATAAAATTGAAAATAATAAGTGTTCAAGTTTTATGTTGTTTTTTGTGTCAGTAGAAATCGTCATACTTTGCTAAGTTTTTCTTCATCAAAAATGGAATAATAATAAATACTCCTTGGGTATAATGGTTAGCACACTGGATGAATGAAGCATGTCCTGCGTTTACTCAAAGTAGCGTAGATAGAACATGCATGATTGAACTGGTTAGAGCAGACTGTCATAGCTGAGGATTGTTTTTTGTTAATTTTTATGCAAAATAGGAAATATCATTTATAAAACGTATTAAGATAATTAGATATGATCGTAAGATGTCGAAATCCATTTCCATCTCTGCTTGTGGTTCAAATCTTTGCATGAACAAGGATTTTTATCATTTTAATCTTCAATTTTATCTACTTTTATTGTATAAAATTGAAAATAATAAGTGTTCAAGTTTTATGTTGTTTTTTGTGTCAGTAGAAATCGTCATACTTTGCTAAGTTTTTCTTCATCAAAAATGGAATAATAATAAATACTCCTTGGGTATAATGGTTAGCACACTGGATGAATGAAGCATGTCCTGCGTTTACTCAAAGTAGCGTAGATAGAACATGCATGATTGTACTGGTTAGAGCAGACTGTCATAGCTGAGGATTGTTTTTTGTTAATTTTTATGCAAAATAGGAAATATCATTTATAAAACGTATTAAGATAATTAAATTTGATCGTAAGATGTCAAAATCCATTTCCATCTCTTCTTGTGGTTCAAATCTTTGCATGAAAAAGGATTATTATCAAATCAATCTTCAATTTTATCTACTTTATTGTATAAAATTGAAAATAATAAGTGTTCAAGTTTTATGTTGTTTTTTGTGTCAGTAGAAATCGTCATACTTTGCTAAGTTTTTCTTCATCAAAAATGGAATAATAATAAATACTCCTTGGGTATAATGGTTAGCACACTGGATGAATGAAGCATGTCCTGCGTTTACTCAAAGTAGCGTAGATAGAACATGCATGATTGTACTGGTTAGAGCAGACTGTCATAGCTGAGGATTGTTTTTTGTTAATTTTTATGCAAAATAGGAAATATCATTTATAAAACGTATTAAGATAATTAGATATGATCGTAAGATGTCGAAATCCATTTCCATCTCTGCTTGTGGTTCAAATCTTTGCATGAAAAAGGATTATTATCAAATCAATCTTCAATTTTATCTACTTTATTGTATAAAATTGAAAATAATAAGTGTTCAAGTTTTATGTTGTTTTTTGTGTCAGTAGAAATCGTCATACTTTGCTAAGTTTTTCTTCATCAAAAATGGAATAATAATAAATACTCCTTGGGTATAATGGTTAGCACACTGGATGAATGAAGCATGTCCTGCGTTTACTCAAAGTAGCGTAGATAGAACATGCATGATTGTACTGGTTAGAGCAGACTGTCATAGCTGAGGATTGTTTTTTGTTAATTTTTATGCAAAATAGGAAATATCATTTATAAAACGTATTAAGATAATTAGATATGATCGTAAGATGTCGAAATCCATTTCCATCTCTGCTTGTGGTTCAAATCTTTGCATGAACAAGGATTTTTATCATTTTAATCTTCAATTTTATCTACTTTTATTGTATAAAATTGAAAATAATAAGTGTTCAAGTTTTATGTTGTTTTTTTTGTCAGTAGAAATCGTCATACTTTGCTAAGTTTTTCTTCATCAAAAATGGAATAATAATAAATACTCCTTGGGTATAATGGTTAGCACACTGGATGAATGAAGCATGTCCTGCGTTTACTCAAAGTAGCGTAGATAGAACATGCATGATTGTACTGGTTAGAGCAGACTGTCATAGCTGAGGATTGTTTTTTGTTAATTTTTATGCAAAATAGGAAATATCATTTATAAAACGTATTAAGATAATTATATATGATCGTAAGATGTCGAAATCCATTTCCATCTCTGCTTGTGGTTCAAATCTTTGCATGAACAAGGATTTTTATCATTTCAATCTTCAATTTTATCTACTTTTATTGTATAAAATTGAAAATAATAAGTGTTCAAGTTTTATGTTGTTTTTTGTGTCAGTAGAAATCGTCATACTTTGCTAAGTTTTTCTTCATCAAAAATGGAATAATAATAAATACTCCTTGGGTATAATGGTTAGCACACTGGATGAATGAAGCATGTCCTGCGTTTACTCAAAGTAGCGTAGATAGAACATGCATGATTGTACTGGTTAGAGCAGACTGTCATAGCTGAGGATTGTTTTTTGTTAATTTTTATGCAAAATAGGAAATATCATTTATAAAACGTATTAAGATAATTAGATATGATCGTAAGATGTCGAAATCCATTTCCATCTCTGCTTGTGGTTCAAATCTTTGCATGAACAAGGATTTTTATCATTTTAATCTTCAATTTTATCTACTTTTATTGTATAAAATTGAAAATAATAAGTGTTCAAGTTTTATGTTGTTTTTTTGTGTCAGTAGAAATCGTCATACTTTGCTAAGTTTTTCTTCATCAAAAATGGAATAATAATAAATACTCCTTGGGTATAATGGTTAGCACACTGGATGAATGAAGCATGTCCTGCGTTTACTCAAAGTAGCGTAGATAGAACATGCATGATTGTACTGGTTAGAGCAGACTGTCATAGCTGAGGATTGCTTTTTGTTAATTTTTATGCAAAATAGGAAATATCATTTATAAAACGTATTAAGATAATTAGATATGATCGTAAGATGTCGAAATCCATTTCCATCTCTGCTTGTGGTTCAAATCTTTGCATGAACAAGGATTTTTATCATTTCAATCTTCAATTTTATCTACTTTTATTGTATAAAATTGAAAATAATAAGTGTTCAAGTTTTATGTTGTTTTTTGTGTCAGTAGAAATCGTCATACTTTGCTAAGTTTTTCTTCATCAAAAATGGAATAATAATAAATACTCCTTGGGTATAATGGTTAGCACACTGGATGAATGAAGCATGTCCTGCGTTTACTCAAAGTAGCGTAGATAGAACATGCATGATTGTACTGGTTAGAGCAGACTGTCATAGCTGAGGATTGTTTTTTTTAATTTTTATGCAAAATAGGAAATATCATTTATAAAACGTATTAAGATAATTAGATATGATCGTAAGATGTCGAAATCCATTTCCATCTCTGCTTGTGGTTCAAATCTTTGCATGAACAAGGATTTTTATCATTTTAATCTTCAATTTTATCTACTTTTATTGTATAAAATTGAAAATAATAAGTGTTCAAGTTTTATGTTGTTTTTTGTGTCAGTAGAAATCGTCATACTTTGCTAAGTTTTTCTTCATCAAAAATGGAATAATAATAAATACTCCTTGGGTATAATGGTTAGCACATTGGATGAATGAAGCATGTCCTGCGTTTACTCAAAGTAGCGTAGATAGAACATGCATGATTGTACTGGTTAGAGCAGACTGTCATAGCTGAGGATTGTTTTTTGTTAATTTTTATGCAAAATAGGAAATATCATTTATAAAACGTATTAAGATAATTAAATATGATCGTAAGATGTCGAAATCCATTTCCATCTCTGCTTGTGGTTCAAATCTTTGCATGAACAAGGATTTTTATCATTTCAATCTTCAATTTTATCTACTTTTATTGTATAAAATTGAAAATAATAAGTGTTCAAGTTTTATGTTGTTTTTTGTGTCAGTAGAAATCGTCATACTTTGCTAAGTTTTTCTTCATCAAAAATGGAATAATAATAAATACTCCTTGGGTATAATGGTTAGCACACTGGATGAATGAAGCATGTCCTGCGTTTACTCAAAGTAGCGTAGATAGAACATGCATGATTGTACTGGTTAGAGCAGACTGTCATAGCTGAGGATTGTTTTTTGTTAATTTTTATGCAAAATAGGAAATATCATTTATAAAACGTATTAAGATAATTAGATATGATCGTAAGATGTCGAAATCCATTTCCATCTCTGCTTGTGGTTCAAATCTTTGCATGAACAAGGATTTTTATCATTTTAATCTTCAATTTTATCTACTTTTATTGTATAAAATTGAAAATAATAAGTGTTCAAGTTTTATGTTGTTTTTTGTGTCAGTAGAAATCGTCATACTTTGCTAAGTTTTTCTTCATCAAAAATGGAATAATAATAAATACTCCTTGGGTATAATGGTTAGCACACTGGATGAATGAATGAATGTCGTCTACCGTTGGTGCAAGTTTCAAGTAATAATTTATATATTTGAATTTTTTATAATTTTTTAAGTAGCATACTTTTTAGCTTGAAAACATATTGCGAGCGCGCCGATGTTTCCAAACTTTATATCTCGCACTTTCGGGATAAACTTCAATTCACTAAAATCTGAAAAAAAATCATGGTGAAAGGAAATTCTTTCCTCACCAAGATGATTTTTTAAAATTTGCTTTGCGATAACTCAAACGTGAGATATCTTGTAAAAAAGGAGACACTTTGGCCCGTAAGCCGCCGAGTTAGAAACACGGAAACACTCGACGTGTTTCCAAACTTCATGAGGGTACTGTACTTTAAAATGTGTATTAGACATCGATTAACATATTCTGTAAGAAAGAAATGTTTTGTTTTCGTGAAACAATCAATATCTAAACTTCAAACTCATTGAAGGGGTGTTTCGCAGTTCCTGGAAGAGTTTCTATGAAACATTTTTTCTAAAACTATTCCATCATCATTTGTATTATGAATTCATTATTTAAATGGACTTGAAATGGTGTATTAGATATCGATTAACATTTCCTGTAAGAAAGAAAGGTTTTGTATTCGTGAAACAATCAATATAGAAACTTCAAACTCATTGAAGTAGTGTTTCACAGTTCCTAGAAGATATTCCATGAACCCTTTTTTCTAGAACTATTCCTTCATGATTTATATTATGAATTCATTGTTTCAATGTACTTTAAATGGTGTATTAGACATCGATTAACATATCCTGTAAGAAAGAAATGTTTTGTATTCGTGAAACAATCAAAATAGAAACTTCAAACTCATTGAAGAAGTGTTTCGCAGTAGGGGAGACTGGAGTAATCCGGGACGGTTTTCGTTTTCCCCCCATATCTCCCAATATAATCACCCTATTTTATTTTTTTTTTACATTTTTATAAATTTAACATGTAGAGGTACCCCCATATTTTATATTTAATTTTAGAGTAAACCGTTTACCGGTAGGAAACGGCTAAAGTTTTCAAAAATTTGTGGGAGGTGCCTATTTTGGGGGGTAAATGAGGACACTAGGGTGGGTGGGGTGGGACATTTGATTTATAAGCCTTAAAATTTGTTAAAAATTAAAAAAAAAAATTTAAATCGTGTTTCCCTATATCAATTCTATATTTCTGTAAAAAAAAATGATGAATTATCGTGTAAATTGAGATTTACATTTTATGAAAAAAAATAGCTTAGCTACGCCCGATTTGAGGGCGGAGCTCCCTGCCTATCTCAACTGCAGTAACATTTGCTGTCCCAAATTCTCGGTAATCTCTCTTTTTTTAAATGTCCTTATTTCCTAAAATAATGGGCCTAAAATTCCAATTTTTTTCTTAAATGATAAAAAAATGAACAAAGTTTCTTCCCATATAAATATATTATGTATTGTTTTGTATTTTTTCCGTAATACCTTTTATGGCGGCGAAAAATTTTTACATCAAAAAGCCGTTTTTTTTATTTTGTAAATAACTCACCAAACTTCAACCCCGATTAGATAACATGTTGTTACATGTTACACTAAAAAAAATTCAAATTAATTGATATTTTCGATTTTTCCCCTCACTGTCCCTCTTGACCCGGTGTCCCGGCATACTCCAGTCTCCCCTACCTGGAAGAGTGTCTATGGTACCTTTTTTCTAAAACTAATCCTTCATCATTTGTATTATGAATTTATTATTTCAACGAGTAATCTGAGCCCCGTTCAAATCCGGGGAACTTTAGTCTAGCGTAAAGTCGGACTTATTCGATATTGGTTTTCTGTAGCTTTATCATCTGCCCGTAATAGATTTTATCGTGGGAAATCTGCCCAGTACCTTACTTGAAGATTTCGTTATCACGGCGATGCTATAGACATCTGGTGGTGATGCTGGTTGTTGCGTCATCAAAGATTGCGTCATCACGGCGAAGGCGGTGTTGGGCATGTTTGGGCATGTTCCATTTTGGGGGAGGAGCCTGTGTTGACACAGACACAGGCTCCTCCCCCAAAAATATCCGTGACAGACACAGGCTCCTCCCACAAAAGCTTGTTCTTTTATTATATATGGATGAACTTTTAATGGTGTATTAGACATCGATTAACATATCCTGTAAGAAAGAAAGGTTTTGTATTCGTGAAACAATCAATATAGAAACTTCAAACTCATTGAAGTAGTGTTTCACAGTTCCTGCACGGTCTATTAGGAGAGGTACCCAAACGCCCTATCCCTTTCGTCAGCCAGAATAATCAAGGGACGTAGAAGCTTCCTCAAAATGCCGCTTGGATCGCGGGCGTGGCTTGGCCACCAGCTGTTGTGTGTTGCACAGTCTCCCTTTCCCCCCTCCCTCGATATATTCGTGGAATCCCACCCCAAGCCGCCAGCGGCAATTGGCGGCAATGGCAGCATTGAAGAGTTCTGACCAAGCTACGCCCGCGATCCAAGCGGCAAATTAGACAAGCTTCTGAGTCCCTTGATTATTCTGCTGCCATGGCGTTTAGGTACCTCTCCTGGTAGACCGTAGTTCCTGGAAGATATTCCATGAACCCTTTTTTCTAAAACTATTCCTTCGTGATTTGTATTATGAATTCATTGTTTCAATGTACTTTAAATGGTATATGAGACATCGATTAAGATGTCCTGTAAGAAATAACTGTTTTGTATTCGTGAAACAATCAATACAGCAACTTCAAACTCATTTAAGTAGTGTTTTACAGTTCCTCGAAGATATTCCACGAACTCTTTTTTCTAAAACTATTCCTTCATGATTTGTATTATGAATTCATTGTTTCAATGTACTTTAAATGGTGTATTAGACATCGATTAACATATCCTGTAAGAAAGAAATGTTTTGTATTCGCGAAACAATCAAGACTTTCCGGTCACACCACAGGCTTAGTACTCAACACCAAAATAAAAATTAGGTCTCAAAAGGTTCTGGGGCTGTCTTTTATTATCTAGGTTCCAAATATTCAGACATCAAAATCAATTTTAAAAGTTATGAGCATTTGAACTTTTTTCTGCCATCATATCTGTAATTTCAAGACTTTACCGTCACATCACAGGCTACAACAACACCAAATTGAAAACTAAGTATCAAAAGGTTCAGGGGCTTTCCTCTTTTACCTAGGTCCAAAATATTCAAACACCAAAATGAATTTCAAAAGTTATGAGCATTTGAAGTTTTTTCTGCCATCATATTTGTAATTTCAAGATTTTCCGGTCACACCACTGGCTAAGTACTCAACACCAAAATGAAAACTAAGTCTCAAAAGGTTCAGGAGAATGTATTCTATTACCTAGATCCCAAATACTCAAACACCAAAATCAATTTCAAAAGTTATGAGTATTAAAAATTTTTTCGGCCATCATTTTTGTGATTTCAAGATTCATAGAAAATAGGAAGATAGAAAATAGGAAGATAGAAAATAGGAAGAAAGAAAATATTTACCTATTTTCGAGGTCGAAGCGATTTTAATTTTATTTATCTCGTTTACCCACTGCACTGGTTTTTAATCATTAATCACCCTTAAAATTTCACTTATTCGTGTTTCTTTTATTAATAAAACTAAGATATACAAGTCATTCTTAGGTAATCTAATCATCTATCGAATGATTGAATTTTGAAAACTTAATGGGGAGTTTAGGAGGGAAATGTGTCCAAATGTCGGTCCACTTTTTTTATATTTGCTAATAAAGTAGCAAACCAATTTTCAATTTCTTTTAAGAGTATTTGTAAGTATTCGATATTATTTTTTTTTTAAAGAATTCGTTAAACGATAAGAACAAGAAAAGGGGTAGAAAAAAGGTTTTCCTTAACGCTTATTTTATAGTTTTTAAAATTCCCGCAAAGCATTTCGAGAATATCAGATATTCCCACTAGCGCCACAGCGGCATGGCAACGCATCAATGGTTCCACGCCCAGAAGCACCTGGCGTTAGTCTGTGACACCATAATTCTTCTCGTGGTAAAAAGTCATCCTGGTTTATCAGTCAATTTAGCACGTTTGAGCACAATCAAATTTAAAAAATCCAATCAACACCCAGAAATATAAAAAAGATTCTGTTCTCTATTCTTTGCAAGAAATCCATTGATACAATTAGGCATTGAGTAGAGCGAATGAACTCGTCGTTTCGACATTAAAATCACGAAATTGTTCTACTTAATCTCTCACATCAACTCGATAAAAATATTGGCACCGCGACATTTGCATCCGACGCACAATACAAACAATAACTTACAATGATGTACATTATTCGTTAAGACTGCTTAAAATATGCAGAGATAAAAGTGCAATTACGATAAAATTTTGAAATTTGAATCCGGCTATAGTTGAATGGCAACTTCTAAAGTGGAGTGGGCACAACTTCTCCGTTGTCCTCCGCTTCACTCTCCAAATCGTGTCCGCCATAAGAGTGTGGCTGCGATAATTTTTCTTCGATCGGTGCGCGAACAACAGTTTCGACAGCGACTACATCGTTCCGGTCCGCCGCCGGACCGGCGGCCGTCTCGGCTTCATCGGCGTACAGCTGCCGCTTCTTCTTGTTGGCGAACATCCGCTCGATTTCGTCAAACGATTTGCCTTTAGTTTCCGGCAGGCAGAAGTAAACGAAGAAAACGCCCACAACGCACCAGGACATGTAGAACCAAAAGGTCCCGTATTCGCCCAGAGTCTTATTCATGTCACCGAAGCTCCGAATGATTGTGAACGTGCAGAGTAGATTGAAGCAAGAAGCCAGAGACCCCAAAATGCTCCTGAAAATTAAGCAAAACAATTATGAATTAATTTGATGTGTTCCTAATTAGTTAATCAAGAATTTTCCAAGAAAGGAAATACCGAAATTTGGCTGGGAACAGCTCGCCCATGATGAGAAATGGAACATTGGCGAAACCGCTGGAGTAGGCGATGATGAAGAGGATCAAACTGGCCAGCGGAAGCCATCCGAGTGTTTGCTGGACATCCTGTCCGTAGATTTCGACCATGTAGAAGAAAGCTCCCAGGGCGGCCAGAGAGATTGCCATGACGACGCCAGAAACTAGAAGAAGAATTCGTCGCCCGGCCCTGTCCACCAAAAACATGGATGCGATAGTGGCCAAGAGTTGCACAATACCGACGATCTGATGTTCCAGAAAAACATTTGAATTAATTTGGCGGGTATACTATGAACCCAGTCCACCATAGTCACTTACAATGGTGGCCAAATTTTTGTCCAGGGTGCTCCCGGCTCTCTGGAAAATGAAAACGGTAAAGTAAATGATGGAATTGATGCCACTGAACTGCTGGAGCAACATGAGGGCCATCGAGAGCAAAAGGGGCTTGATGACGGATCCTTTCAGCAGCTCTTTGGGTTGGATCTGCTGCGAATTGGTACCTTTGGCCATGTTAGCCTTCAAGCGCTCGAACTCGACGCTAACGTCAGAGTGCCTAGGAGTAAAAGAAATTTGTATGAAATCGATTGAAATCAACGAACAGGAGGAATCACTTACACTCCTCGCAGGAATTGCAGCGACTTCCTGGCTTCCTCTTCGCGGTTCTTCGACAGGAGCCAGGTGGGCGTTTCGGGCATGAAGTACATGGCGACGAAGAGTAGAGCTGGAAAGGCACTCAGAATCCAGGCCAAGACGTTCCAGGGAACAAAAGCCCCGATGATGTAGGTGATCAAAATACCCAACGAAAGGAAGATGGCGGTGAAAGCTCCAAGGGCTCCACGCACTCGGGGTGATGCACATTCGCCAATCTGATGATTAAAATTTTTTTTTTAAATTACAAAAGTTAATTAAAAGCTAAAACTGATCAAGTTGATATTTACGAAAATTTGTGCTGATGGCGCGGTAAAGCCAATCATGGCTCCATCCAGGATTCGTCCGATGTAAAGCATCGAAACGTGCGAAGCGAAGCCGATCAACAGAAATCCCAGGCTGTACGGAATGGAAATCAGCATCAAGGTCCGCCTTCTGCCCAGGTAAGTTAGACAAGGTCCAGCCAACAAACTTCCGACCAGCGAGGCGAGTGGCGGGATGCTGCCTGTTGTTGGGAGGTGTGAACAATAAAGACATAAATTGATGGAAAGTTTAACAGGTGTCACAAACTTACTAATCCATGAAATGTCCGATTCGGTAAGAGGAATTGCCTTTGAATTGATCAGCGACGGCATACCGGGACTGGACCAAGCACGAACCATCCCCAGGATCATGAAGGACAGTGAGGCAGAAGCAGCAGCTCCCATCTTTTAGACAACATGAAAACGAAATCAAATTGACACGATGGCAAATAGTACACGAAAGACTAAATTGTAATTAAAAGTTATTTAATAGCTACAGGTCATTTGAGAAATAATTGATGGAATTAATCACTAACTGACGAACGAAAGAGAAATAAAGACTTGTTTACCTGAATCATAACTTTGCGGGGATTCCTGAACAAGCGTTCCATGATGGCGGCTGTTCACGCTGATGATCTCACCTGTTGCGACGTTCTGTCGGAGCGACGGTGATCGAATGAGCCACGCAATCCAATGCGTGTGCCCACCTGCCGTCACCTCCATCTGGCGAACCATCACGTCGTCAGAAATCTCACCTGACTCTTACCGCTAGATGCACCTTGGAAGAAAAGGATGGGTAGGCCTACACAAAATGGGGAATGCCATGGGCAATGGGGGGCTAGAAAAATGACATTTCGACCGTCGTTTTGTTAAAAATGGAGGCGTTTCAGTCAAATGAACTTAAAGATCTACATAGTAGGGATAGTACCTTGATTAGATGCACATTATTACCCCTTACAATCCTCAATGGGTAATTCGATGATTTAGAAATACCTTTTCAGGGAAAGCTTGAAAATGCAGAGCTATAACTTCAAAAGCTTGAAAAGTCTACTTGCTAATTTTTTATGTGGATCTGTTAATGTAGTATTGGAAAAACAAATTCTAAGGATCTAAAGAAGGGGGGTAGCCTAATGCTTCTAAATACTTGCAAGACCGGGTGAGCTTCATCCCGAAATAATCCAAGTAAACAGTGTTGGGTATCTCACGTTCTGAGAAAGGAGATTCTTGCTTCCACCTATTAGAGATACATAGTAAAAATAAGAGGTTTAACATTCATTTTATTTTATGTACTTGTCTAGAATGTTAGTTTGCACATCATCTTTTATTTTTAGAGCTGCATGCTGACTGCAGCTTACTGTCATTCTTCTTTCTTAAATAAATCTAAGCGTGTGAAAGACTGAATGACATCATAGTTAAATTCATTCATTCTAACTAAATAAAGACTTATTCTATCCTAATTCTAAGTATGAGGTATGATAGCAGGTTTCGAAGTCGAAACAGGTTTCACAAAGTCAAGATTAAAATTTTTTCTCAATTTCTGAAAGCTAATTGATTTCTTCTGCTTCTAAACTGACTACTAGATGGCGTATTTTCAATTCCTATTTCGTACAACAGATGGCGAAATCCTGCAAAATCGTTTTCCTTTTCATTTATTATTCAGCCCATCGTTATGTTTCTAAATCTAAATTCTGAAGAAGATTTCGCGTAGGTGCGACACGACTCGAAGATGAACGCCACATTTTTACGTAATGGAATAAGCAGATGACAGAGTGAACAAGACTTAAAAAGCGCTCGGCGTGAACGTGAAGTCATTTGCCTTCCACGTAATCCAAATTTCTCACAGACGTGTTATTCCATCCGGATGTTATATTATATACGTGCGTAAATATCCAAGTGGGAGGAGACGATGAAGAAGTTGAACGTGCGAAAAAAAAATTACAAATATAAAAAGAACAACAGAGTATATAGCCTATCCAATCCGACCCACACACATATATAATAGACACACCGCGGAAATTAAATGGACGAATCTAACGATGAGAGAAAAGCTGAAACCCAGCGCTCGAATAATATCAAATGTACCGTCAGCAAAGCCGACCGCAAACAATCCTTAACACACACACAATATCTATCTATGTAGGTTATACGTATAGGCATTAAACGACAGCCTTGATGGCCCAATAGATTATATAGCAGCGCAGCTAGATCCTTTTTCCAACGTAATAACACAAGTGGCTATATACATGCTGGACGGAATGTATTATATGCTCGCGGTTTTCCCTCTTGGTCGAATTTTTTGTCTGCCGCCGACCGCGCTGCTATAGGCATCGCTCATTTGTTTTCTCGCCATTATTACGTGACATCTATTAGACGCGTTGTGATGTCATTCCCGCGTTTGGTGTTGTATAGAGAGAGATTCTATATACCTGCGGCCAGCACACACACAACCGCATCATTCGAAACCGTGTCGTCCTTATTAGATTCCCCCTTTTTGAATGATATAGAATTCCAGGGCGCCAATAGAGTCCTTTTTTCACGTATTATATATGTAGGCTATATTACATAACTCGACAGTAATATATACATCCACCTTCGTGATTATAGCGCCGGCCAGGTTATCCACCTGCTGCATCTCTGGGGAATAATCTTCAATTCAAAATTGGCGCCGCCATTTTCTATCTAATACATATCGTGCGAGTGCGCAATAATTTATAAGCCTATATACAGTAAAACACTTTTGTATATAATATAAAAGGGTTATATACCTGTTCTTCTTCTTCTTATTCGCCCCTCTGAAAAAGAGAAAGAGCTTAAATGTGTTGGGGGTCATCAAGGGTCTATATAGCTGAAGAGAGGAAAAAGCAGGTGGGGTGTTAATTCCTTATTATATACCTGGTTCTAAATATTCTTATAGATATTGGAACGAGAGGGAAAAGTGTTTGCTGCTGTGGGGGGTGGCGAGAGTTTCCCTTTTGGGAGAGATCTACCAGAGGGGCCCAGTTGCTGGTTATTAGTTGACACCCAGGTATAGGCCAGCACAGCACACAGGCGCGCATCTAACCTATAATAAATGTCTATAACTTATATATATAGTATATTATATATATACTCCCGCCAAGCCTGATGATTAGTCGCTATTAAAAAGTCTATAGGCGACTTGCGTGCCGAGGTTCGATTGTCTTCCCCCCCTTTTTCTATATCGTCTTATATATATTTTTATATGAGTAGAAAAATTTTCGTTTTTCTTTTATTTTTCATGGGTGCGCTTCATTATGAATTTAAATTGATTTCCACGACGCCAAAAACCCCGGCTTCTTGTATATATACATGGGTATATGTGTATAGAAAATATACACCGTGCATGTGTGTGTGCTGTAATAATATATAACAGCTAGCGCCAGCAGCTCACCTGCTGGTTACTCAAGACCTCATTAAGGCATCGTAAACCACCTGATTGGGCGTTTGGGTAGTATATATATTATCAACATAATATTTCCTTCTTTTTCTTTTTATATAATCCACAATTTTTCCTGTTTCCTGGTGATTGCGAATTTCAATTCACGACCGCTCCCGAAGACTATGTAAAACGCCCCCCATCGAAAAAATTCAATTCCTATTCAAATCAAAACTCAAAAGAAGAAGAATATATAAGATAAAAGTGCTATTAAAATCACACGGACTTGAAAGGTATGTGTGCTGGCTATATACGCCGATGTATATAATTGAAAGTTAATTGAAATTATTTAAGAGGGTCATTAAAAGCGTTGACGCGGTGGTCCAGGAATGTTGAGAGATCTCCTCCTATATGATGATGATGATGGGCTGCTGCACAAGCACATATAAAACCGGGGGGCCCGCACGTTAATATCTGTTTCGTCGCCATTTATAAACGACGGCGTGCCGAGACTCCCCTGCGGGATCTAACACACAACACCCCGGCCGCTGCTGCTGCTGATGATGAGCCGCGCTATCCTGCTGGCCTCCACTCGGCGGTCAGGTGTGTTCCTTAATAGCCTTAAACTGTCCTCTCTGCTGCTCGGATATTATTATATTTTTGAATAAAAGGAAAAATGTTTGATAAATTTGGATAATATGAGCGAGGGCTGATGAAGAAGAAGAGGAGGCGGCCGCCATCTCTTTTGCTCCTGGCGTGCCCTCCCACTTTTTGTCTATACCTTTTATGTCTAATAACAATCCCCACGAGAAGAAGAAGAAGCTCATCCGGCGTTGTTTCATGTCTAGGCGGGTCCAGCAGCGCTATATATATAAGGCCATCTATTATAAATATATAATAGATATAAAGCGGCTTTTTTCTTTTATATTTTCTTGGCTATGCGCTTCTTCGAGCGAGATGGTTAGCTTTTATAAGGCCGTATAAGATGGGCAAAAAGGAGATGGCTCTTGTATCTACACTGCATAAAACACACCAGAGCCGTATAACTATGTATAAGAAAAAATAGATAAATATGTAATAGCTTTTTATAATATAGATTCCTATGTTATATGTGTGCTGGAGTTCATGAGATGGCCGGGCGTGTTGTACACATATAAAACACCAACCAGCAAGTCAGAAAAAAAGGTGTTCTTTTTTCTTTCTTTTAGTACAGAGCTGTTATTATTGTGGAGAATTTAATAGTTGAGGAAAAAAAAATTGAAAGAATAAAAATAATATACCCGACGGCGCGGGTAGACATGGTGAAATATCCATTTGCTGTGCCCAGCGAAAAAAATAATAAAAGCCATTTCGAAACATGTATAAAAAATAATAGTCAGCAGTAGTACTATAGGCTACTATACTCCATCATCATAGAAGAAAGAGGACTATAAAAGAGAAATTTACATATTTAATAACTACCGGTCGCTAAAAAATCGATTTTCTTCGCATCCTAAATAAAATCGCGATAGACTTTTGTTTTTTATGTATATTTATTATTTAGTTTTGCCCATCCATTAACTGTGTCGATTTATTTTAAAAAATACCATCGGCGAGAGTTATTAGCTCTACACATTCCAGCACCACAGACTGCTGGAAAAAAATGTAATTAAAAAACAGCCTAATAATATCCGTTATATAACATAGTGTATATCCTATATGCGTATGGACAAGCGAGTATTAGGCTACAACAGAAAGGAAAAGAAACAAAATTACATGGAGAATAGAAGAAAAGAGACGGCGCTGTGTGGGAAAGTGTCCGATTTCCCGTCGTCAACGCCCCAACGCGCCTACCTGTTCCCAGTCCTGGCGGTTCAGACCGGCCATCGTGTACATGTAACCAAATTTTTCTCTCCAGTGAACCCTAAAATATAATAAAATATTTAAAAAAAGGGCCTAATACATTTCCCTCAAAAAGTTCCATCCGCTAATTCGGTAAATCTATGCGCTAAAATGTCGTTGATTGTTTTCAATGGCTTTTATGCTGCTCAGCGCAAGTCATCACAGGTGGGCCGAAAAAAGTCAGCTTAGCGGGGAGCATTCTGCTCCTATAAAAACCTCTCACCTATTCTGGGCATATATTCTCTCTCCCCTTTTGATTTTTCCGTGTGGGGGCGTGACTAACAATGGCAGGTAAAGCTCATCACCGTGCTTCGTAGGCGGCATATCTATTTTAGAAGCTCTTTGGGCTCTGCATGCTCGCCCAGGTGATACTCCCTTTTGATTCCGCATCGGCTCATTAGTAGGTAAAATAAAATAAAATAGAAAAAATAGGCCCCCGGTTCATCGTGTGTCGCTCGCCGGGGGGTTGCTGATGGGCCCGGGGTAGAGAGAGAGTCTATTAACAATCAAAGGAATATTAGAAATAAACAAATAGATATCTAGGTATATAGACGCGGTGTGCTGTTTCAGCTATATCTTCTATATATAAATGCGCCTCATCCCCCCCTTGATATTACATCACAAATATCCTTTTTTTTCTTTTTCTATATATAATAAATGTATATACCTACCGCGCAGTGGCTCACCAAAGTGGCCAAATAAGTACCTATTGTCTTGCAATCGCACACAGCCCAGCAAACGGTGAATAACGACAGAGCCCCCACATGAGACTCTTTTTCCTATTGTGTTTGGCTGTGTTGAAAAAAAAGGATAGCTATATAACATATACATAGGAGGACTTTGGTTTCCTCGCAGCAGCTATTTCATATATGTAATTATATGTTACAAGATGATCGTCTATTTTATATATTAGAGAAAAAGAGACCCCACACGCGCAAAAAAGTAGACGACAAATGGCGGGCAGCAGCACCTGACATCCGGTCAATATCACACGAACCAGGAATTTTGTTGTATTTAATACATAAAATTCCGCGCAATATCACACACATGAATCACGTGATATAACCTTGAAATAATATTATCAAATTCAATTTGAAAAATAATCAACTGCAAAAGGAGCTATAGTGGTTGCGGACATTTTAATATAAGTATAAAAATGTATATAAATACATTTATATACATTTATATATATATACCTATGGGTATATACACACGGTGCGGTTTCCAATTACGGCGGCTGGGTAGAGCGAAAGCAGCACCGCCCCTCTTTGTGTCGTTTGTTGTTGATGTTGTTGCGCGTTTTTTCTCTCTCTCCGAGATATTTTATTTGTTTCTCTTCGTCTTTTTATGCCTTCTTCTTTTATATATATTTTTTTTCGTATAATATCTTTCTCCCACCACCACCACAAGAGTCCCCCCCCCCTTTTGGTTTCCTAACCAACACAGCGAACGAAGAAGAAGAAGAAGAAAAAGAGATCGGGTTCACTTGGACAGCGGATCTTCTTCGGACGACGAACGACGGTATCTCATTACCTTTTCCATGTCGTGTTGCTTCTTCTTCTTCTTCTTCAATATTTTATTATTATTTTACAGTCATCTTTTTATATATTTTTGGGGGGGACGACCATTTTTATTCATTTTTCTATACGAATTTTGTAAAGGGGGAAAAAAATTGTTTTCTGAGAATTCCATAAAAATGGTGTCGATGTAATAACAATAACACGTCCTCGTTTTGTGTTGTAGATATTCTTTTATGTGTTATTATATCCTATATATCGGCCGCGAAAAAAGAAATGTATAAAATATAGGAAGACACACACATGTACAGGAAACCGCAGCAGCAGCAGCATCGTGTCGTATAAAATATCCGTCCAATCTATCTATTAAAATAAAAAAAAAATAGATATATACCTAGGAAATTATATACATAAGGAGATATTATAACGAAAAAAGAAGAGAAGAATAAAACCGCATCGTTTCGATGGCGTATCAACTGGCCGGATAGACTCGACTGCGGTAGAAGGTCGCCCACATTCAAACTATAGTTATACCTTGAAGAGACGATATACACAGCACTCTTTATATCTATTATACGCGTGTAATATAACAATAATGATACACCCTATGTAGAAGCTTATTAAAATATAGACTACCTATACGTGTTTTAATAATAGTCATCTCCCTCCACAATTTTAATATCTTTTCTGCTGCTCTGTGCTGTGCGAGAAGATAAAAATATTTTTAAAAAGTCTTTTTTCTCTTTTCGGTGGGCTGTATATTGGCTTTGATCTAACCCCCAAAGGGTTGTAATATTTGGTTATATTATATCTATTTCTTTGTAAAGCGATGAACAAGAGAATATTATAAGAGAGCCTATTTCACCTGGTGGCCAATTAACGCGCCATCTTCCCGGCCGCCGAGAGCTGGGCGCCGATTTTTCCATCTCGTAAATTAACAAGTCGCTTGATGGTTATTATAAATACGTTTTAGACACCTGAAGAAGAAGAAGAAAGAGAAAAAAATTCATTTTCTATATACACACCCGTGAGCTGCGGAGGTTTATTACTAAATATCACCCTTTATATTACATCATATACCAACTTCCTTGTGAAGAATATATAAATGGTCCTATAAGGCCAGTATAAGGCCTACATTTAATAGACCTCCTGTTTCACACCTGCACACGGCCTATCTAATAAGTTATAACCCCGCCGTGTGTGTGTAATCAACTTCCTATAAATTATATCTATCCTATATACCATGTCCGGTCCTTATTATAGCCTATATTTGCTGCTGTGTTTTATATGATTAGTAAATTTCATTTGTCTGAACTTTGGTAGGCTATATAGCATAAGAAATTCTTTATATCAATTGTATATATATATACGAAAAAAGGCCGAACGTGTATTGGACTAATCACGGCTAGAATAGACGTGTGTGTGGGAGTCTCTGCTGCTGGCTGCTGGAAAACAAAACAAGGAGGGTCTTTCACATATTTCCCACGATGACTATATATACGACGGAGAAGAGAGAGACTGAGAGAATACATTTCAAACACACACACACACATCTACGTCGTCGTTCTTTTTTAACATGTACACAGCACCAAAATATAGTATATACGGAAGAACCGCGGGCGGAGAGAGGAGGGTATAAGAAATAACAACATAGAGATTGGGTTACCTTTTTGAATATAACAACCTGCGCGCTTCTCTCATCTCTGCTGCTGTGTATATACACAGCAGAAAACGAAATAACGCGCATATAGGAATAATAAGGTGAGATGAGGGGGTGCTATAGCTACATGTGCTGCTGCTGGCCTAGTATGTATGGAACAGCACACGTAACCGGATCTCATGGAAACTATCCTGATACATATGCATATTATTATTTTATTTTTTCTTAGTAGAGATTCTTTTACCCCCAGAAACCAATTTGTGACGTTAGATATTTCTCTTGAAATGAATTTAATATTTATGGAAAAAACAAAAAACAATTCAAATGTCATTTATGTATAATATAGGCCTAAAGGCGACCTTTGGGAATTTTTCAATATTTTTATTTCATATTATACTCGTCGCCCGGCGAAACTAATTGGGTTTGACTATTAATTGGATCTCTCCCACACTAGAAATAAAAGGTGAGCTAGATAGTTAGACGATTATGCACATTAGAGGCTATACAATCCCACCCCCCGCACCTCGTATATAATCATCTATATATAAGATGATGATTGTAATCACCAAGACCGTAACCTGTGTCCTACTATTATATTCTCCCCTTTCTATTTTTCTTGTGGGTTACGGCGCATTCATACCCTCTCTCTCTCGCGGTAGCCACCCTTGGAGATATCCCAAAGGAGAGATGTATATAAATAATAGAAAAGAATTTGTCTGTGAAAAGTAAAAAAAAAATAAGAATTAGAAAAAATTTAAAACGGAACCCCCCGATGATTTTTTTTCTTTGGGCCCGTCTTATATAATATAAACTCGACATTTAATATTCCATAGGCCTATTACAGCGATTTCACAGAGCGTCTCAAATTGTAATCAACCCCCTCACCCGCACCGCACACAACAAAGTATTAGACTACACAGCACACTAAACGGATGAATGAAAATCTCTTAATGGGTTAATCCTATTTAGATATTTAATTCACAAATGTAAAAACCAGTCCCATTCATTTCATCGAGCCCGCTTTAGACCGTTACGTAATAATCTAATTTTCTACATACATTACACACAATGTCAAACTATCGATCGCTAGTGTTTTGCAGGTGATTGCCAGGGCAACGGCCTGCATGGGCGTGTGTGTTTCATCTCTCCTCGCAACATCATTCGATATCTCATAATACAGAGGAGAGACTCTTTTTTAGATCCTCCCCTTTCGCTGTTATATGTGTGTATATATATCATAGTCGGAGAGGTACATTGACGAGCATAACGATAACAATTGAACTCTTGATCTCATTATCGAGTTATTGTATATATCATAGTATGAACAGAAGAATGGGAATATTATATATAAAACAATGTAACAGGCCTATGCTGATGTAGTGTATAATATGTAAGCCAGCAGCTGGCAATTTGTTGGGTAATATAGAATTTTTTACAAAAATATATACACGCGTCATAATAGCTTTTGATGTGCAATAATGAGTTCTAAAAAGATCGATAGATGCGATGATGTCAAACAAATCCAGTTCTATTCTATTCACCACCTCAACACCTATAGATATATTTCTTTTTATGTATTTTCTGGTTATTATATACCTGCGTATGGTCCTGGCCTGTGCTGTGGGATCATTAATCAAACGGTTTGTGTGTTTGGACGAGTGGAAAATATAAAAAGAAAAAAAAACCCAATGGTAGAGAATATTCGTTTTGACGGTTTTCGATCATTTCTCTCATCTCCCCCTATATATAGTACAGACTACTTCACGGATCATCGCTCATTTCGCCGAGTTTATACATGTTAGATATCGACAGCAGGCAATGATAAAATGGCCGGCCTACATTTAGAAAAAAAAAAGTGGAAACTATTTGAGGTATTTGATAGATGTTACATCAAATATAACGATCGATGTGTAGCTCTACACTCTAAATAGTTTGGAAATAGTTGAGATAACATGTTTTCACTACAATATATATCTAAGATTTGATCGCTGGGTGACATAATGGATCCCACCAAGCGGACATATATAGGCCTATCTTTCTATTCTTTTGTTGCCCAGCAACAATCGCGCATAAAAAGAGCACGAGCATATACATCTACAATGTAAGATTCCTCAGCGACTTTTGTCATATATCTATAACTTTAAATTTATATATTCCAGCGACCTTTTATATCAAATGACGTCACAAACATTGAGAATAAATATGGCCGGGCTACTTGCTGCTGATGTGTGTTGTACATGTTCTATATTCCCTATACACATCACATATATATATACAGAGCACAGCAGAGCAACGGATATAGAACTATATATTGGCGAGTATTAAGTTTCGTCTTGCCATGGTTTCTCTGCTGCTGGCCCAGAGATGTACACACACATATATAGGAGAGAGGGTGGAAGAAGTATAAGAGGGGGTCCCACGTCTGATGTGAAACGGCGGGGTGGTTGTTTGGAGTAGAGAAGAGAGAAGAGTATCGGGTGTCGTTTGATTGGGGCGGGGACATATGGCGCTGCAGTCGTCAGTAACTCGATCCTCTCTGCCGTCTTTTTATTTTTTTATATTTTTTGATCAGATGGGATTCTATATAGACGGAAAATGCGATTAAGTGCTAGCCATAGGGGAAATACATGCTGTACTACTACATCAGATGTTTGTTTGTTTGTATTTTTATTATCCGCTGCTGAATATGCGTTGGGAAAAAATCATTTTGGAAATTCTTGGAACTTTTGCGTCTCAGAAACGAAAGAATTTTTTTGACTGGACAAATGGACGGACATCGCTCACGGTTTACAGTCGCACAGTGGGAGGTGTGTCGTAGAGGAAAAGAAACTCTGACGGCCAAAGCCAAAAGCAAAAAGGGGAAAAAATAAATTTTCAAAAAATAGGTTCTTTTTATTATTTTCTGTGTGTTATATATTGACTGGGCATTTCCGCCCTCATGTATATTTCATGGCGGACCAAACAGACAAAAAAAAAAGGTCAAGACGTATACTGTACGTACGCATCTTTAACAGGAGAAGCTGATGGAACATGTCAATAAGCACGTAGACGGCCGCGCGTCTTTTAACTGCGCACATTTCAAACTTCCCGCTTTGTTTTTCAAAAAAAACGATCATCGACATTTTTTCAAATGACAAATGGTTCCAAGTATATTGGCCATCAAACAAGATCGATGGCGCTAACCTATTTGCATACGCTGCAAGTTAAAAAATAAAAATCTAAAGAAATATATAACTTTCTAAATGTGAAAATAACCCCCTGCCCAGCTATACATTTTAAAATGTTTCTTGTTATATATTTTTCTTGTGTCCGTTTGTTTGTGTATTCGAGTAGAAGAAGATGAAAGAATAGAATAGAAAAAAAGAAGTCTATTTAGACAAGAGGTGTGTCTCGTGCTGGCCCTTTTATAATATATTTTTCCATTTCAACAGCGACACACCTTGCCATTTAATATCCCAGCCCCCCACCTATTTCGCCCAGCCTATTGTACTATAAAGAAAAAGGTCCATTTTCCCCTGTCTATTGTCACAAACGGTCAGTGCCGCCATGCGCAAAAAGGACCAACTGCTGCTGGACATTTTTCCAGCTAAAAGAAGATACAACAAATATATCCAAAGGGCGTTGTGTTCCATTAAAAATATCAACACGTATGTATAGGCCTATTCCAGCCCATTTCTTCTTACATAATAACATTTTAAAGATACGAAAAATGTTTTCATTGATAAATTTGTGTCCGTCCGTTTGAAAAAAGACAAAAAAAACAGAAAATGCTGGGCCTATAAGGAAAAATGTTCTTTTTGTATATTTTCCATTTCAAAAATTCCCGCCACGTAGAGGCCATTTGCCTGTGCGATGAGCATAGGACAAGATGAAGAACCCCCCCACCAAACAAAACGAAAAAGGGAAAACCTATTCACATCACACGCGCGCACGTATAGTGTATAGGTACATATCAGTCAGTAAATCACCTGAGCTGTGCCATGTCAAGTTCCAGCCGAGACCCACTTTATTCTCCGGCCAGTTTTTCCCTCTTTCCGTCCCTTGTGTGCTGTGTATGTCTTCTATATCCATTCATTTTATCTTTTTCTTTTGAGAATTTCCTTTTGTTTTTTTGTATTTTAGTGTTCGTCTACAAATCAGCTGAGGAGAAGAAAGAATCGTGTTTGTCGCTCCGGGTGTGATTAGAACACGGAATGATTTCAAACACTCTTTCCATCACTCTATAGGCCATCTATATACAACCCAATTGGTCGACATTTTATTTTGATTTAATTTCTTCTTATAACTGTTGATGGGAAATTTTTCATTTGAAACTGGATGACCCCCCCAGAAGGCGCGAAAATTTAAAAATGCGCAAGTGGGGGTCTTAAAGTCGGACAGAAAAATAAAATCTCTACTTCTCAGTGACTTTGAACAACAACAATTTCTTCTTATATTATTTTCCGAGGGGAGTATATTTTTTTTCTGTTTTAACAAGTTGAAGAAGAAGAAGAAGAAGAAGATGGAAGAGAAAGAGAGAGAGAGAGTATATATATATATGGGGCTTCTCGGGTGTCAGTCTGGTTCGTGACGTCACTGCAAAGACGGAGGCGTAGTAACCTGATACATCCTCCCTCCCTCCCCCTTCTTCTCTACTCTCCCGTCCGTTTTTCTTCTTTTTTTCCCAGCAGAAGAAGAAGAAGAGAGAAAAGAGAAACTCAACGAAACGACACGACCCCATCAGAGGGAAAAACAAAAAAGTGAAATATAATGGCGGGCGTATAGAGAGAAGATGTGTGTGTGCTTGGCTCTGTATATACACACGCCAGAGTTTTGTGTGTCTCTAACGGTTGCCATGGCGATAGAAACGGGCACATTGCTATAATATTTATTTTCTAGACAAGATATTTTATAATTGGCTGAATTTCTGTACTTGAATAGTAGGCTATATGGCCTGGTAGATAATAATGACGTGAATAAGATGATGATGCGGCGCAACGACGAGCGCGGGAATATATCAGCAACATTTGTAATAATACAGCCATTATGATAATAAAAAATTGGCGTTGCTGCTGCACGCTGGCCCGTCGTTATAAAAATATTAAAAAAGTTTTAACACACAAACAAGAATTTTTTTCATTTTTATTTTTGGGAGGATGTCACGGTCGATGGTCGTCGCCTTGTTTGTTGACGTTTCGGTGCCTCTGTGTGTGTGTGTCGTCGTCGCCTGGGCACAGAAGAAGCGGCCGGCCATTGCACATCAGGCGATGGAAGAAAAAACAACAAAATTTCCAGCTGGGCTGTTTTTTGAAACAAAATAAAATTCAAATTTTAAAATTTAGCGCCAAAAAATTTCATCAGGACATTGTCGTATTAATTGTTACATGATCCAGATAGATAAATATCTAATATCATCCCGCGATATGTGTATATAAATAAAATGTCTAACAACACGCCATTATATCAAGATTGGCTTTCACCATGTTGATATTAATAATGGAAAAAAGGGCCGGCCAACATGGCCAGCAGCACAGAGCAGCGGTGTTTGGTTGGCGTCGAGTTGCTCCTCTATATACATCCCTCCCCATACACACCGATAATATAATAATAATAAGAGATATACATTTATAAATGCTGTGGAGAAGAGGAGAGCACATGGCGTTCCAGGAGCGCGGCGATCCATCAGGATCGGATGGCCGGCCCTGTCGTGATGTGTGTCAACAGTGCGGATGAATGGGCGACAACTATATGTATATAAGACGGGCCCCAAAGTGTGGCCACAACAACCTCAAGGGGGTCCTTTTTTTGACAAAGAAAAGAAAAAAAACATTTTATTTTTTGGCTGGCCCGTCTATTTACCTCAAGGCGATTATACAGAACCGAAATCAATTAAAATTATACGTTTAACGATTGTAACCCCGTTTCAATTTATACAATTTTTGTTCGTTTTTCCATTGAAAAAACGGCCGTTTCACACGCGATGGAAAGAAAAAATAAAATAAAAATAAAAAGAGTGAAGTGGGCGAGAGTCTCTTTTTGAGCTGCTCTGTGTTATAAATAAAACGCGGCCCAGTGCACTTGACTTGCGCTCGCTCTCTATATATCCCCCCTGTGTTCTATATTTACACCAGACTGGGCCTCTGATCTTTTTTTCGCAGTGCTATGATCATCTCTCTTCGTATAGTTTCAAACATCTGATTGTTATTTCAAATCAGATTTGACACCCGTCCGTCAAATTCACATGAAACCAATCAAGTTATTCTCCCCAGCAAATGTTTCTAACGGACAAAGAAAAAAAAAGATTGACTGGGCAACATATTGGAGTCATCAGTTCAACCACAGAAATTCCAAACCCCACTGGAATGTACACATTCCAGGGATAGTCTCTTTTGTGTCTAATTTTTATTATTATAGGCCTATAAGACATTCCACACATTGATTTAATTAATTGCACACACATCACACGTCCTTCAGAATGTGTTAACTTCTATACATGTATAGTATATTGCCTTATTTTTTGGCGATTTTGTTCAGTTTTTCACTGGACGCCAGATGCTGGTGGCCCCCAACGGCTTTTGGCTGGAGACAAACATGTGCGACCACTTATAAGCCTCCCGGTTTTTATTTTATTTTTTTCGCCTTTTGGCTGCTGCTGGGCTGCCCGTCTCGGAGATGATGACCTTTTGACAAGTCAGCAGTGTCAAACTGTTCCAGTCAAAAAAGTTTGATTTTGATTTTTTCGGGCGTTGAATTTAATTTCCATCTTTTATTTTTATTTTATAATATAATTCTTGACCGGACATGATATCTATATGCTGGACTATAAGGAGAGAAGCAAGAAAAAGTTCATCCTTTAGATGCTGTGTGACCTTAAATGTACCCCGTAATCTTTTTGGTTGAAAAAAAGATGGACACACATTTTCTCTCCTTTGAACCCTCGCCCAGCCCAGTCCAGTCCAGCAGTCGACTGTGTGCTGGAAACAATTTTTTCTCCCAACATATAACAAGATTTATCTCTCTAATTTTATTCAGATGTCAATCCACAGAGCGCCAATGTCGCCATTATAAAAATACTATCCTAGACATGTATGTAGATAATCAGATTTAAATTTTTTCCTTTGCGCTGGAACTATAAAATCATTTTTCCCCACTCTTGTGCACATATAACCGATGGAAATGTTTGATTATCTCCATTCCATTTTTGATGGATTCCCTTTTATATATCAAGAAGATGCCAGTGGTTTTTATTATTGCCATCGGAAAGTTTGATTCGAATGTTATAGACCAATGGCAGAGCGGCGATTGGGCGTCGTTTCCAGCCCAGTCAACTCCGCCCACCTTTCATTTCTCCCTTTTGTGTCTCTGATGTCGAGGGGTAAGACATTTTCAAAGGAAAAGAGACGCGACTGGATAAGCTACTGGAGCTCCTCCTATTTTTCACAAGCTCCTCCTCCTTTGGCTGGGCGGCCCTGCTGGTATAATATACCGTCCAAAAGGGTTGGGGCCGGACGGACGAGATGCGCAGTGCTGTCTGGACTCTTCCTGGCGCAACAGCTCTTTCTCAGTCGATCCAGACAACAACAACAACAACAACTTGAAAAACAACTTGACAATCATTCCAAATTTTTAAAAAACAGCCGGCCCATCATATCATTTTGCCGGGCACAAAAGGAAAAACAAAAAAGTGATTTGTGATTTGTGTGTGTGTATGTGTGCTGTGTGTCGAGTGTCTGTGCAACATATTTCGATTGGAATTTATACATCAAATAATTTTTAAACAATTTCGTTTGATTTCGTGAGCGTGAAAGCAAAGCGGCCGATTAATGACACGCGCTGTGGCCGGCTCCTAGAAAAATTAAAGTGAGTGCGTGTGCCCGTCGCTGTGCGTACGTGATTGAAACCCAAAATTCTACACAGTTGGAAATAACTACCGGACAGATTTATTTTTTAAAAATTTGGGATTTTTATAATATGATCCGATTATAATCTCCAATTCAACTGTCATCTTTAATCTTATAGCCAAAGGAAAGCGGCTTATTATAGATGTGTGTCTAACTCAATTTGGTGGCCCGTCAGCTGTCCGGCAGCACGTGTCCGTTTGTTTTATTATAAATCATCGAAAGAATAAAAAGAAATTGGAAAATAAAACTATAAAAATTACGTGGGGTAAGTTACAATTTTTGATCGAATCAAAGCCGATCGATGATTGTCGGTCCGTCAGCTGCTGGAGGCATGTCCGACCTGGTGGCACATCATCATCACATGTCCGGCTTTGCCGCCCATCACCACCATCACCACATGGGGCTGGGTGGCATGATGGCCGCCGGAATGGTATGATATAAAACATTTTTTTAAAATTCCATTTTTTATTATTATTCTGGTTTTTTAACGAATCAATGGCCGGCCCGCCCGTCACATTTAGCGACGGGCCGTCCGTCATTATTCCCAATCAAAATTTTTATACATCAATGACCCAAAATCAAATGGAATTTTTAATTTAAAATATTATTTAATTATTTCAAAAATATTAGATGCCGGGAATGTCTTCGACGTCGACGGGGATGACGTTGCCCAGTCAATCTCCTCCTTCATCCAACAACAACAACAACAACAACAATTCGTCGTCTTCGGTTGGCGGGACGTCGTCGCTGAGTTCCGGCGGAAACGGCGGCGGTGGGGCGGCCCTGCCGTCGTTCGGCTTCACGCAGGAGCAGGTGGCCTGCGTCTGCGAGGTCCTCCAGCAGAGCGGCAACATTGAGCGGCTGGCCCGTTTCCTCTGGTCGCTGCCGGCCTGCGACCAGCTGCACAAGAACGAGAGCGTCCTCAAAGCCAAGGCCGTCGTCGCCTTCCACCGCGCCAATTTCAAAGAACTCTACAAACTCCTGGAAACCCATCCATTCTCGCCGCACAATCACCCAAAACTGCAGGTCCGTCCGTTTGTCCGTCTGCCCGTCTGCTGGGCAAAAAAAAAATTTATTTTTTTTAAATTTTCCGTCCGTCTGCTGGACCAAAAATTCCAAAAATTGAAAAAAATAATTTTTCCGTCTGCCCGTCTGCCCGTCTGCCCGGCAAAAAATTAAATTTTGATTTTTTGAAATTTTATATTAGGCCCTTTGGTTGAAGGCGCATTACATCGAGGCGGAAAAGTTGCGCGGACGGCCGTTGGGTGCGGTGGGCAAGTACCGGGTGCGCAGAAAGTTCCCGCTGCCGCGGACCATCTGGGACGGCGAGGAGACGAGCTACTGCTTCAAGGAGAAGTCGCGATCGGTGCTCCGCGATTGGTACGGCCACAATCCGTACCCGTCGCCGAGGGAGAAGCGCGAGCTGGCCGAGGCCACCGGCCTGACGACCACCCAAGTCTCCAACTGGTTCAAGAACCGGCGGCAGAGAGACAGGGCCGCCGAGCACAAAGACAGGTCCGTCTTTTTATAATATTATCTTTCATGTATCATTATAAGGCCGGCGCTAATTGGCCCGGCTTTTTATCTCAATCGAAATCAAAATCAATCTACTGCTAGCTGCTGGCCTAGAGAGAGATATAAAAGAAGTTGTTGGGGTTGTTGTTATGACTGGGCCAGCACGCCAGAGAGTATATATACCAGCCAAAAGGGACTCTATATACGCTGGCCGCCCTTTTTTCTTCCTTCAGATGTATATATAAACTTTTGACTGGGCACACACACACACACACACACTGTTGTCTTAGATACACACTAAGAGGCGCCTTTTTTCTATCTATATTTAAACTCTTTGACTCTCTCGTCGTCGTCTTCGTGGCGTGTCGTATTTTAACGGCCTGGCCCGGCGCTATATACAACTGCTGGCCGAGATAGTTTTAAAAAGAAAAAAAAGCCAAGTCGGCGCGACTGGACGTGAAACTAGACGGCCATTATTTTTTGGGGCAAAGGGGGGTCAACTGTGTATAGACATTTGAACTGGGCAACTGGGCCATTTCATTTATTCCCGGCCTTGTTTATAAATGTCCAGCATCAGGGGAATGTTGATAGGCCGTGCAGAGTTTGATGTTATTAACGTAATGGGTGGGCGGTATGTAGTAGACGGACAGACAAATAAGTGGGTTAGATTTTTGGTGCGGAGGGAGAGACCCTTTCAGCTGTGTCAATATTGGACGGCCCTTCTTCATTTTCGGTCTTTTCTCTGTGTGTAACCCGAGTAAATATTGTCGTTATAACGGTACATAAAGGACAACTTGATTTTCTAGGCCGTCAACCCACCCCGGACAAAAAAAAATAAAATTTTTGCCGGGCAAAAATAAAAATTTATTTTTAGGCCGTCCATTTTCGTATTTTTTTTTAAAGAAATTCCCAATGTTTGACGCGGTTGATTTGGTCTGGCCAGTCGACGTAATGTTACGACAAGTAATCGGCTGATGTCTTTTTGTCCGTTTCTGATGAAGCGTGTAAGTATATAACGTATACACACAAAAGAAACACAAAATTCCGGAGGCGCCCTGATGGTCTTTTTTTTCCTGCCCGTCTTTTTCTTTTCTGTCTGGGTATTATATAAAAATGTCAGTCAAACAAACAGCCCCCTCTGTTGAGAGCCTCACTTGAATGGAAGGGAATATAGAACCAGTTGCCAGCAACAACAGCAGCAGCAGCAGCAGCCAGTCTGGCCGTCTCGCTGTGTGTGCGCAGTCACACACGGCCAACAAGGGGAAGGAAACCTGATCCGTCCGTTTCCACCCCACCTCCGCCCTTTTCTTCTTTTTCTTCTTTTTTCTGTTTTAATTTTACATTTTAACTGGAATCAATTTTAAATTCAATTGTTTTTTCCCGCCACGAATTTTTCAAATTTTTTAAATTTTTTTGAATTTGCCGCGCAGAGTGTCGGGCGGAAGTTCGGCCAAGGACGGCGGAGACGGCGCCAACGACGCTTCGGCCCTGGACGAATCCGGGTCCGAGTCGCTGGACGGAGACGGTCCCGACGTTGCCATGGCGACGTCGTCGCTGGCGTCGGCGCGTCACTCGGCCGCCCTGTTGGACACGCCCTCGCCGCCGCCCCCTCATCACATCCAACACCACCACCACCATCATCACCACCACCAGCAACAACAACAACAACAACAACTCAACAACATGGCCGCCGCACTGGCCAACTCCCTCCCGCACCACGGCAGCAACCAGGTATAAAAATCATTTCAATTTTAATTCAATTCCAATTAAATTTAAATAAATAAAAAAAATAGGACTCGCTGATTGGTGGCGGATCGATCGGCGATTTGTACCCGGACCTGAAACTGGCGTCCGTCTACCACACGAGCCACCAGTTGCAAATGGCGTCGGCGGCGGCGGCTGCGGCGGCTGCGGCGGCCGCAGCCGCCGCTTTCGGCTCGCCCGGCCACCACGTCACCTCGCACCACCCGTCGCACGCCGATCTGGCCCACTCTCTGCTCCAGCAACAACAACAACAATCGACCGGGCCGGCCCAGCAGCAGCCAACGGCCCACGACTACAACAATCCGCACGCCAATTCGTGACGACCACCGTAGATTCAAAAATTCAAAAATTATTCAAATTTCAATTGAGTTTATTTTCCCGCCAGAAAAATTCAAATTGATTATATAATTCCCTTTTTTTTTAAATTCAAAATTTCATTTGCTATATTTCGCCAACCTATTCCATTCCAAAAAGAAAAGATGTGTATAATCAATTTTTTAATTTTAACAAGCGATCCACGAATCAAGTAGACCAAAATCCCGGAGCGGCGTTCCAGATCTAAATCCGGAAAACGCCTTAAAAATATATAAAAAATATGGTCATGTTCGTCTCTGCACGCCGGATTTACCTGCGTTTGCAGAAAGACGAATTTCCCACCCGTTTACGAGATATTAAGCGTTAAAGTGTGGGTTTTTTGAATTTTGTCAGAAATGGGGGGTGCTTTTACATCGCTTTTCTGAAAAGCGAAGGAGCTATAGAAAAAACTAATTGTATAAAAAGGTTTATTGCTATCTCAACTAACAAAATCCAAAAGGAATTTTCTTTCCGGATTTTATTGGTTGAGATATGGCAAATTTCCTGAGAGGCTCATTTTTCCCTTTTCCCTCTCTGTCTGGCAGCCATTTTTTTGTACTCTCCGCCGCGCTCCTTGCGGAAGCAAGCAGAAGGTTTTATCTGTTGGCCTTCATTTTAGACCCATAGAAGTCATATCGGCCTTCATATTTATAGGAACCAAGCTGGCTTCCGCAAGGGGCGCGGAGGAGAGTACAATAAAAATGGCTGCCAGACAGAGAGGGAAAAGGGAAAAATGAGCCTCTCAGGAAATTAGTCATAACTCAACCAATAAAATCCGGAAAGAAAATTCCTTTTGGATTTTGGTTGTTGACATAGCAATAAACCTTTCTATAAAATAAGTTTTTACTCTAGCTCCCCCGCTTTTCCGAAAAGCGATGTAAAAGCACCCCCCATTTCTGACAAAATTCAAAAAACCCACACTTTAACGCTTAATATCTCGTAAACGGGCGGGAATTTCGTCTTTCTGCAAACGCAGGTAAATCCGGCGTGCAGAGACGAACATGACCATATTTTTTATATATTTTTAAGGGCGTTTCCGGATTTAGATCTGGAAAGCCGCTCCGGGATTTTGGTCTACTTGAATCGTGGATCGCTTGTTAAAAAAAAGTAGTATAAAACAATTTTGAAGCGGATAGGAATTTTTTTGTCAAAAAATATGAACCCAGTGATTGAATTTTTTTTCCCGCTTTTTTAATTAGACAGCAAAACAAAAAGAATTCAATTGGCGCCAAAACAATAATATTTTATTGCTATTTTTTCCCTTCTCTCTGGCCTATTATATATATATCGAAAAAACGGATCGACTCATCCAAAACATTTTAATTCTCCATTTGAAAATTTTTTTTTTTTTTTCAAACGAAATTTTCGCGGTCCAATCGAATGATATATATTTAAATGACGGGGGGGTTATTACATTTATATATCTTGATCAGAAAAAAAAATCAATTTGTTCTCTCCATTTTGTGTTTATTATACAGTAATCAATCAATCAATAATTTAGAAAAATATTTTTTTTTTCTTATCCAAAATTCAAACCAAAATCATCAGCTTTTTTTTATCTTGTGAATTTTAATTTTTCCCCAGACCCACCCTTAAAGAAAAAAAAACATTTTTTCTATTTTTTGTTGGTTTCAATTTCCTGGTGTTCGTATTATGTCATCAATTAGTGAATGTGTAATAATCTGTTGTTTTTTTTCTTTTGTAATGTGTGTCTCTCTCTCAATACTCGACTGCTGGACGCTGTTGTACAAAAATACCAAAACGATTTGAAAACAAAACAAAAATTCACAAATTATTTCTCAAAATTCAGAAAAATTTATTTCATTTCCAATAAGAAAATGAAAAAATTATTATTTTAAATTCAAATTTCTAAAAAATTAAATTAAGAAAGAATTAATCAGAAAGAAAAAATGTAATTTTTTTTAAATTCAGATTTATTTGTAAATTTAATTAAAAAAGAAAGAAATAGTAATTTCTTGATCAAATAATTTTTGACATCTAAATTTCGACGTTCTTTTCGGTTTGTTACGGCGGACGGCGTCGTTGTCGTCGTCGTTCCGGTCGACGGGCGCGCCGCCGTCACACCACCGCCGCCACCGCCGCCGCATGCACAGTACATAACCAGCAAACAATAGACGTCCTAATTGGTAATAGAATATATATATATAAAAGAGGGGGGAGGGGAGGCCGGGGGGGGGGGGTGGAAGGAAGAACACCGGGAAGAGCTGCTGTGATGTTCATGGCCGGGTGACGCGCTCGTTATCGTACCTCACGACATATATAACAGCAGAAAGAAAGAAAGAAAAGAAGCGCCGCGGCGCCCGTTAACAGCACTGCTGCTCACCCTCGTTCCTCCTCTATCCGAAATAACGGGGTGGGAATATAAACGCGGGCGGTTATTGTACAGATACAATGGCGTCCGTCCTATATATGCAAACGCCCATGTAGAACACACGAGCGGCGAATAATAGAATCAAAGGCCAGTGACATGCAGCAGAGAGGTGGTGGTGATGAAATCACAAGAGCAAAAGATTTCGTCTATCTCCTGCTGGTGGTGGCCATTTCGAAGGTGCAAGTGTTGCACGCGCAGAGTAAATGACCGCCCCTTTATATATATATTCCCCCCAGGTGTGTCTAATGATATGCAAAAATGTCCAAACTGTACACGGAACATTTCCAAGGACCAGCACAAACTGCTGGTGAATGTCAAAGTTCTTTTTTTTTATTTTTATTTTTAGCTTGAAAATGTATATCAGAGAATATTGGCCAACTTTTCAATCAGAAACGAAAAATCAACCAACAAACGTCAAAGGAGCTACACACACACAAAAAGAGACCACAGGTAAAAATGGGTGGGGTGGTGAGGGGGGCACGCGAGCAGCCGGCTGTGCCATTCATCCAGCAAAACACATCACAATATCTCTTTATTATATTTCGAGAAAAAAGAGAATAGAAAAACGGGGTGGCCACATCAAACAATACGCAGCAGCACAGCAGCAGCACAGCCATCTTCTAAATTATTTTCCATTTGAATTAGATTTTTGATTATCATTATTATTATGTGAGGGGTTGCTGCTGCTGGCATCCTCCCCCCTTTTTATTATTATATCTGATGAAATGAGCTGTCACTTTGTTCTAATCAATCAGAAAAAATCAGTTCAGTTCATCCCCCCCCCCATCACCAGCCATCCAACTCACGTGCCCGTCCCAACTGCTGGGCTAGCCCAGCACAGATTTTATGCAATTGATTTCACTGGCCCAGCACCTTTTGATATTTCCCGTTGGCAAATGTCAGTAAAACCTTAAAAATATCAAACGTAACATCATTAAAACCTCTCCGCTTGCATAATCACACCTGGGGATATATTATATTATATAAAAAGAATGAATTGATGTATGATTTAACATCCGTTTGGCTGGAAAATATATAGGCCAGGCCGGCGTAACTGTGTTGGATTATTATATTGCCACAAACGGCCACTAACTAGATACATCCTGTGCTGCCCTTGTTACAATATTACACACGTTGTGTGTTTAGAGTGCATATTATATAAGCTCAGCAGACAAAGTGGATGAATAGTTGAAAAGTCCAACAGAAGAAGAAGAAGAAGTCGTATATAATCAAAAGGGGCCAGCATTTAAAGTCTTTAAGTAAATATACACAACGGATATCTATTTAGATTCTTTTTTCCCTTTTTACATTGGTTTATTTTTATATATAATGAAACTCTGTGATGCCGCCAGTGTGCTGTGCTGTGCTGCTGGGGTCTATATGTGCCAGGTGCTAATTAGACCGACCCGCTATATTTAACCCCCCTACCATAGTTTCTCCCCCCTTTTTCATTGTAAGACATATTCTTATATTTGTATTATAATATACCTGTGTGTGATTATAAACGTGTATTACACGCTATATAGGTATACTGTGTGTGTAAAAAGAATAAGGCGTGTTGCGTAATAATCTTTTCGGTCGTGTGGGGAGGACTTCCGGTGTTGAACTTTGGTTGAACTTTGTGGAAGAAAACGACGACGACCATCCTTTTAGAGATTTTTTTTTTCCCAACTATCCCATGACACTTTTTATTTTTTTAAATCTTTTCTAGATTTAATTTCTCTTTTGTTTCTTATTATAACGATTCGGTTCGGTGCTGCTGCTATTTCCCTTGCTGGTTATATTCAATTACTTTTTCTTTTCTTTTATAACGTGTGAAAATGTTTGCTCAGCCCTCTGTGCTTGTCTGTTATTACTCATCGTCCCAATCAGAAAAGCCCCCAAATAAATAATAACTGGGGAAGTGCATCACATAAAAATAAAAGAAAATAAAAGAAAAAGTGTTGAGAAATAATCTTCTATACATCAAAACAGGAAACCATATCTATAACTTAATGGGCTACACAGGCTATAGCTAGCTCTCGGCGCGATGATTATCACCTTTAATGGCGCTCATCCATTAAAAAATTGGAGAGAATCTAAATGGACAACACACGCAGAAATGAACAAAAAATTTATTTTTTGGGGGGAGAAAATAATAATAAATATAACGGTCGTCCTGAAACAACAACAACAAATAAATATATTTTTTCCATAAAAATATAAAACCAAGAGAAGAGAGAGTAATGACGGCCCTGTTGAAAGGCTCTTTCTGCGGCTGGAAAAAAATCCAATTTATAATACTTGTGTGTATCCAATTATCATAAAACATAGTACGTGGTAGAAAAAAAACAAGAGATGGGAATGAATCCATTCGGCTGGAATAGACACACACACAGCAAACAATCGCTGCTGCTGTTCTTTTATTATAAGAAAATAACGCACAAAAGGTTTAAAAAAGAAAGAATAACAAACATTACAATACACACACACATAGAGAGAGAGAGCCGGGCAGTTATTTAACCGCCATCAAACTGTATTATAGTATATAGATAATACCGGGCGCGTGTTGTATCTGATTCTTATAATTTCAAAAGGGTTTTTATATTATTTTCTTTTGTGTGTCCGTCGCAATCGTCTTTTTTGAGTCTTGTAAGTTTTTGGGAAGAGCTACCGGGCCGCGCGTCTTTTCAACGCTGGACCGTCAGTCTGGTGCCCATTCAACGGTGCTGTTGTGGGTATATACATTAGTGCACTACACTGTGGATGAATCTCTCTATAATAATGCCAGCGTAGGCCTACAACAAACGGCCAGGGGTAAAATATTATAAGAATCGAAAGGTAAACAAGAGATTATCTCTCCAAGGCGCTTCCATTCAAAATCCCCTTTTCTCTTTTCTTTCCCCCCTTGTATATATAAAAATACAATTCCTGTTAGTATATAGTATAGTAGATGAGCCGCTATATTTATTTTATACTGTATATATAGTATAGTAGCTATATAGTGAGCGTATTAGGAGCATTAAAGGATTTTTTCCCTTTTTGTGTCGTTGTCCATCAACAAACGCTGTGGGGTTTTTCGCGTTTTATCTTTTGTCTATAGTCCGCGCGGTTATAGTATTTGAGTTGTCTGTTATATTTTGGGTTAATATTTGAGTCTATATCTACCTGCTGGTCTACATGGTGACTAGTTCAATCGTCACTTTTCAGCTTATTTTTTTAAAAGCCTTTCGACGATGTTTTGACAAGTTTGGCGAAATAATTTTATTTTTAGGCCGGCCAAAAAAGAATATAAGTTTAGGTTAGGTCGTTTTATTTTCGTGAGTACGGGCGTGAGTATTCAACCGAAATTGTGTCACTCTCAACGACAACAGTAGGCAAAAGTAGGTGAAAGAAAACCTACAAATGTCTATACTAATCATATATGAACGCTTCCTATCTATTTACAAATGGTTTCTTATCGGCGTTTCTTTTATTTATTTTTTTGAGCTATATGGAGAAATACATCTTTTCCACTTGGAAGGATTGAGCTCCCCTTCCCCCGGAGCCGGATTAACACACATATTTCTACTGCGTACATGTCAAATGGCGAAAAAAGAAAAAAAGAAAAAATTAGAAAACGAACAAATAACAAGGCCATTAAAAATCTATATAATAATAAGCCCCAGAAAAACTGGGAAAAAATTGAGGTTAATGAATGAAATAATCTTCTTTTGTTATATAGTTTAGTTGATGGTATAACAATGGCGCACGTACATAAGACAAGTCGTTATATACAATTACAACAATATATTAATAAAATAATCGGTCGCACATATTATAGACTCTCTCCCATATAAACGAATAGTATAATAATACAATATCGAACGCCGATAGTTGTTCAGTTTGGTTTCCACCAACATTTCCCACCGACGAGAGAGATGTGCGTCGAAACAATAGGCGGATTTGTCTTATTCCATTTTATATATTTTCCCCCCTCTCCAAAACGAAATAAAACAATGTAACAAAAGATATAGCGCTATAGGCTTATATCTCTTTTCTATCCTCTGCGACATTATGAAAATGACCGTCTCTGTATAATAGTAGGGAGAAAACGCCGTTTTTATATGTGAATAATCGAACACGTATCAAAGACAATGGAGAGAGGAAAAATTTCATAATTTTTTAAAATTTTCTTTTCTTTTTTGTTTGTTGGTTCAGATGGCGACAGATTTTATGAGAGCGCGGTCGATTGTTATAAACGTCTACAGTCTCAAAGATTACACGTTACCTTTTTGATTCTTTCTTTCCATTTTTCGTGAGCATTTTCTCGTGTTATTTGGGAAGAAAACGGCGATGACAATCACTACACACACGCGCGCCGGTGCTTGTGGGCGCGGCTACAACACGCGCGAGCCTCTCTCAGATTTATTTTTGTCAAATAGGTATAAAAGAAAAGGGAAACCGGACAACATAACAAAGTGACGACACTCTTTTGAACCCAAAAAACCTCTCAATGAACATCTTTTTCTTCCCCATCAAATGGTCGCCATGTTTTTCCATTGTGTGTCAGCCGGCCGGCCACTCTGAAAAAATCAAAAATGGACATGATCTATCCATTTTACAAAAAATATATTTTTTTGATTTATTTCCGTTATAGCTGGGCGACACATGCGCGTTTTCATCGCGGGACAAATCACCTTTCAACGGCGGTTATCTCTTCCGTGGCATCCGCCATCCAGCACACACACAATCGTGTGGCTTATAGATGATTTTCCCAATAGAGAATAGAGAAGATGTCGGGGTCTGATTGAAGCAGCTCTCATCTGTTCCTCGCACCAGGAAAAATATTGAAAAAGGGGATGAGAGAGATAGGCGATCGCGGCTGTGGGGCGCCAATGACAACAACCCACAAAAGATGATGAATCTATAGAAGCGCGGCCCAGCATATAAGAATAAAATAGAATAGAAGAAAATGTTTGGACAAAATAGATAGATAGAAAAGCGCTATCGGTTGTGATGGGTTGTTGTTGTGTGGGCGCGTGCTTATATGTTGGGTTTCTATCCCTATGGGGAGAAGAGATAATCAAAGACAAATCACGACACGCATTTCGAGCATTAAGGCTACATAGAACCGGTCTGCTCACCATCTAAAAGACGGCCCACATCTTTATCAGACGCAGATAATAAAAAGAGTCTTCTTCATCATCTCTCGTCGGAAGAATATAAGAGTCTGCCGCGCGTGAATGACTAAAGCTCTAAATCATCTTATAGATAGACGATCGAAATAATATCCATCATTTTTATTTATAAAATATTCTTTTTTAAAAATATATTGTGTGTGTAGCACACGCCATGGCGGCTGGACAAATAATCAAAAAATTCGTAGAATTGAATCATAAACTAATCGAATTGAAAGAGCCCAACAAGTCCAGTCCAACAGCCAAAGAAACAAAAAGAAAACAAAAAAAATCTTTCAGTTGAAAAAGAAGAAAAGGGAAGACACGAAAAAGCTTTTTACACCTGGACGGGCTTCGTTGTTGTTTGTATGGTGGTGGGGGGGATAAAATAGAAGAAGAAAACAAGTCTCATTAGTCACCTTTTTTTCTTTCTTTTTCTAGTTGGCCAAAACAGCACACAGCAGAGAGAGCCGAAGGAGAGAAGATAGTTGTTGCCTTTTTAGAGCTTTGGTGGAGAGCAGACACAGGTCAATTCCCGCTTCATTGAATCACTAAATAGGCGCGATTCTTCTTTCCTTTCTTCTTTTTTTGGTTCTCTTCTTTTTTCGACTAGGAAATGTCTATAAGCCTCAACTTCTCCAACGAGTGAGGGCCATAAAGAAGAGGAGCTTATAAGCAAATCAAGAAATAACACCCATGAAATAAACCCACACGGGGCTTGTAAACAACTTCCTTTGCCCCTCGTCGTTCGTCCTGCGAGAACTCTCAAACAACTTTGGGGACAACCCAAAAATATCAAAGAATAAAATAAAAAAGTTGTTTTTTAAAATTTCTTATATTTCTTTGATAGAATTGATTAACTGGTTAATATGAGAAATGATGGAGCGACAGCTCACTTCATTCTTTATCATTTCGAGTTGACACATTTCCACCACCGCCAAATATATATCTCAACTTGAGTTGGAATGAATCAGCGCCAAATGGATGAAATCAAAAAACCGGAAAAAGGAGGAAAAAAAACAAGATGGCGGTTCCGGAGTTCCGGGCACAAAGTTCCGGAACGGAACAAGAAGCGCAGAGAAATGACGTGAACCATCACAGAAGAAGAAGAATATAAAGAAATAGAATGGCGTATGAACATATGATGACCTGGCAAAGTTGCGCGCCACATAACAATATCTCACTCCCAAAAGTCACTTCTCCCCTCCGCACCATTCCGGGGACCGCAACCGGCGGATCATCAATCCATCCGACGGATCCTTATGTTTTTTGGGTAGTCTACCATAGGAAGGAGGATGAACCTTTGGCGAGAACTCGTTAACGAGCCGTGACGCAACAACACACACCGAAAAAATGTGAAGGGGGCCGGGTGCTGAACAAATAAATAAAAATGTTCCAGTCAGACTTCCGCCAGGTCGTTAATCTTTTTTGAATATGAATTTTTTACACAATCAAATAATCAATATTACCAAATATTCAATGAATTTAGTATGGCCAAACACTGCAGGAATAAAATTTAAAACAAAATAATAAAATTCTTTCATTTTTAAATTATTTTGTTTTTAGCGCCAAGTTTTTAAAAAGAAAAAAGGGACCCGATGACAATCTCGACACTCTTCTTGGGTTTCGGTTTGAGGGGTTTTGATGATATAAAAAGCCAAAGCCAAAGCCAAAGCAAAGCGCTTGCGTCTATGTACGTACGTGTGTCCGGCGTCACACAAGCGAAACAAATGCAGTGTCTCTCCTTTCTTGTTATTTCTCTTTTTCGGGGTTTATATTCCGAGTGCGAGAAAAAATCTAAATAAAATAAAAGAAAGAAAAGGAGAGAGACAAATCGTCGCTTCTCCTTTGCGCCCAGGTTTTTTATTTTATTTTCGACAAAGTCTAGCAGCTTTTAAAAGAATCAAAGAATAAAGAAAAGAGAAAAGAAGATGGAAAAGAGACGACCAATTTGGGAGACGGGCGGCAACTCATTAATATCAAACTCACACGCGTGCGAGAGAGAGCAAAATGGGACGATGGAAATGCGAGGAATCAGTTTCTTATAGATATATTTTTCCCAGCCACAAGAACAAACATCCAGTTTCTATTATACACTCTCCGTCTATTTCGTGTCTCGGTTGACTTTTGGGTGGCGAAAGAGAGAGAGAAAAAAGGTTTTGATTACTATCGATAGAGTGACGACCGGTTCTCTTTTTCAATTCTATCCATCCGGTCCATTATGCCAAAACGTTTGTCCTTTCACTGTCTGAATGTTGTTGGGTGGTACTACACTCGATTGGTGGTGGCTTTGAAATTTTGGACATTTATACGCTCAACGCCATCTATGCAAGAAAGAAACAACCTGGATAATTAACAGGTTAACTTTAAATTTAACTGGGTAGTTAACTGGTTAACCGTCGACAATCAGAAATCGGATATAAATCTTTCCAACTATTCGTGTGAGAACACTGAACATGGTTTCGCTTAAGGGAACTATCAAGACGATTCAGACAACTGCTTGAATCTGGTTATCTAAATATGATTCTAAATGTATAATACTATGATTCTCCTTTCCACTGTGCGAAAGATAAGCGGTAGCTGATGGACTAATGGGCCAGCAAAATATCTATATCAATACCAAGAGTTAAACGACGTTGAATCATTAATGGGTCAGCAATTTGCGTTTAGTTTTCAGCTATTTGTCTTGCTAGCTCACTATAAATAAAAATTTACAACCCTGCAAAAGCACCTTGATGTTGTAATGATGTTAAAGACCAAGATCCTTTACAACCGCCGATTTTGTATGCGTCCATGATGATATAAAAAAGATGACCAGGACCAGTTTTATCAAATTAAAAACTAATTGCAGTTGGACGTGAGGGAATAATCAAATTGCGGAAACATCGATTAAAAAATCTATCACATTAAAGGCTGAATATCTACTTCTTTAAAATTGCATTAACTGGAAATATATTTCTTACGGTGGTAAATGTCGTGGAAAAGAGTGGCAACCTTTCTCGAATTCATCCAATTAAAGTAAAAACCATTAATTGATTTCTTCAAGTTTGATAAGATTTGGAATAGAAATCAAGTGCTGTCTAAAAAGGGGAAAATAACTGCTTGGTTTAAGTGCATCACCCGTTTATTCAAGGGACACAGCGCAGATGGTATGACACGATTGGATCTTTTTTCACATTTCACGCCTTGGCCGACTTGATCTGGGATGCAATTCTGTCCAAATCGCGGAATCCTTGAGAGGTGAGACGGCGACCACCATTGGCGTCCTTCTCAACCAACTTGATGGCTTCGAGGGCCTGCAACACCTTACGGGCGACTGAGCCGGAACTGCCGCAGAAATGGGATGGCCTCACACCATTGTTTTTGTGTCCTGCAAAAATATTTCATTGAGCAAATCATCCTTTCAGATCTTTGATGGTTTCAATCATACCTCCATAGATTCTCTTGACGGTCTTGACTCCGATGGGAGACCTGATGTAGATGTGCCTGGCCAGAGATGCCATACGGATGAGGAACCAATCTTCATCAAAAGGTGCCAACTCCTTGAAGACGGCAGTTTTAACAAGGTCAGCCCATTCTGGTACCTTCACTTTGCCAGACCTGATAAAACCGAACATCAACATAAGTACACTCAGCAGCAAAGTTTGATTTCTGACTTAACTCACTTTTTAAAGAAGGCAGCCAAGGCCCTGACAAACTTGTGTTGGTCGACGTCTTTGACAGAGACTGATTTCATCTGAAAAGATACAAGAAAAGAGAAGATACCGTTAACGACTTGTCAATTGCTAGGGAAAGTCACATGTAGAGCGATGTTGGTAAAGAATTGCCAAAAGATAATGAAAATGACGCCACATGCAAAACTTTTTAAAACTATAAATTACAGATATAGATGTTAGATTAATTTGTAAAAAGAAATAGTACTTTATTCTAATTGTAACACTGAAAAATGTGGAAACTTCACCTTCGATGATGGCTGGCTGCGAACGATTTTTTTGCCGAAAGAGGAACTCTAGTAGCTGCCAACTGCCGATGAAACCCCTGATGCTCGATCCCTAAACACAAAAGAAGGAGCAATTTTTAGGAATTTCTTTGCAGTTAAAAGATGATTTTAATTGAAAACTCAAATCTATGAGTTGCAATATTTAAGAATTTTTATTTTAACATAGATTGTTTATGTTTTTTCAATTGGAATCGAATAATTCCAATGTTTTCAATAAATGGAAACTTTGAAGAGAGGATAGCGTGTGGGGTTGCTGATTAGCACTTTGCCGGAATTTAAAGGGGATAGGATGTCAAGAGGGACAACAACATTGAACTTCAAAATATTCGAAGGAAAAGATAGTTTATTCAAGATTTATTTACCGAGGATAAAATGGTTTCCGTTGGTTTGAGAACCGCATTCAATGAACATTTATTTGGAGAACCAGAACAAGATGCAAACACAGCTTTAACAGAGCTAGACAAAGGTAGTTTACATGTTTTAACCTTCTAGCTGACAATTTCCATGATGAAATTTTATTTTGATGTCAATGAAAGCTTTTGTTTATAATTTTCCAAATCTTTATAACATTTTCAGGGTTACGCTCTGTGAGAATTGGTGAACAATGTGAGGCCATTGTTCGTTTCCCTAGACTCTTTGAAAAGTACCCATTTCCGATTCTGATAAATTCAGCCTTACTGAAGCTGGCAGAAGTTTTCAGGACAGGGTATGAATTTAAAAGTGGTAATGTTTGTTTATAATATCCAATCTGTATTTCCAATTTGTCTTTCTTTAGAACAAATTTCCCCAGACTGTGTGTTCTCAGAGTCTGTCAGCAAAGTGAAAAGCATCTAGACAAGATCCTCAATGTGGATGAATTTGTCAAAAGAATATTCACAGTTATTCATTCAAATGATCCAGTACTTTTGAAAATTATTCTAATTTTGAATCAATCGATATTAATTCTGTTTTATGGTTAGATTGCAAGATCTCTGGCACTGAGAACTTTGGGGAGTATGGCAATTATTATTTCTGATCGGAAATCAGTGCATCACAGCATTCGCGACAGTTTGGACTCGCACGATGCTGTCGAGTTAGAGGCAGCCATTTACGCCGCATCCAAGTTTGCCGCACAGTCTCGAACCTTTTCCGTCAACATGTGCAGTAAAATTGCCGAGATGATTCAGGGACTGGCCACACCTGTAAATATCAAGCTCAAGCTCATCCCCATCTTGCAGTACATGCACCATGATGCTCACACGGCCGCCATGGTTCGTCGTTTGTGCGCACAGCTCTTGCCCAGCTATCCGGCCCAAAATTTCGTCTGTGTGACCCTACACACACTGACGCTGCTGGCTAGTGAAACTCTGGTCGAAATCCCTCAACAGCTACTCCTGCTTCTTGAATATTTGTGCGATTCCAGGAGAGGTGTCCAGGCTCAAGTTTTGTCTGACTTGAAAATTTTGGCTGTCAAAGGTGCTCATCTGTGGACTACGTCCAACGTGGATGGCCTCATTGACCTACTGCTAGATCAGCCTCACCTAGAATTGCAGAGAAGAACGCTGGATGTTCTAGTCACACTAGCAATGGCTGAAGCTGCCAACTGTTTTATCCTCAAAGCTGGTAATTCAGTTTTTAAAAATCAAGATACCTTTTTGTCGATTTCATCCAGTAATTTTTATTAGATACAAAGTTGCACTTGATTTGGAATCAGTGCTGCTACAGTTGCGACCGGTCTGTTGCAGCGAAAGCAGTTCAGCTACTTGTCCAACTAGTAGTTATATCTAGCAAACAAGATTCGTTGTCGTCTTCAGTGCCCGATTTAAGCCAAGACGCTGCCCTTGCTGTCGAATCGCTTATATTAGGACTCTGCTTGGCGGGAAAGACCGAAGAGAGGGAACTGAAGATTGCGTTGACATCAGCCGTCCAGCTGAGTCGCGTTGCCGGACCAGAAATCAGCGCCACCATCATTGATTGCCTCACTCGCCTTTCGCTTCAATCTTCCGGTTCCACGTTAGTCCTGCTGTGCCAGGCCCTGGCTGCCATCGGAGACACCCAACCGTCCGCCATTGTACCAGCATTGGTCGACATCATGTCAATGCTCAAGAAACTCACCGTTCAAAGCGATCAAGAGTTATTGGCAATTCCTTTGCTGTGCGTTCTCATGTTCCAGACGCACGCCTCTCATTGTTGGTCTCAACAGGCCAGCGAAGTCGTCCACGAAGCCATCTTCAGGGTTGACTTGTGGGTGGCTTTCCGTATCGCCCGCTCTGCCACAAGGTATCAATTCCTTGCTTTCAATTTTATCAATCCAGTCGATAATTAATTTCTTATTTGGTTGTTTAGATACGGCCACCATTCGATTGCCCACAAGATTCTGGATCGCTTGTTGGGCCACATTTCGACGGAGCATCTCTACTTTTGGATTCAGGGATTGCGCGATTTCACCCTGGCCGAATCTCACCTGAGCACGGGACCCCCCGATGGTGCAGCCGTTTCTCTCATGGAAAGATTAGTGTTGGCCTCGAAGCTTTATCTTCAAGGATTGTCTTCACTGAAGGCAGCCACTAGTCCGACCCGCGTTCTTCAGTTTCAAGCCGAATTCGGCCGGTTGCGAGTCGAATTCCTGTCGGCGTGCTCTCAACTGGTCCAGGCTTGTCGAACGCTTCAGACAGCCCCGCCACCGGCCATCGCTCACGCCGTAGCGGCTGCCACTCGAGACGAACTGCAGCGCTGCGGTCGAATTACTCACCAGCTGAGGAAGTCGGTGGTGGTGCTCCGTCAGGTGGCCGAAGCCCTGTCCAAGCTGGGACAGAGCGCCTTCGACGCCGACCAGGAGAGCCTCACGAATTTGCAGCTGCAGAAGCAAATGGCCTTGATCTTGGCCCAGACGGTCGAGTCCACCTGCCTCCGGGCGTCTCAGCAAGGCGTGATGACGGTCGAAGACGATTTGCCCATGATCAACAAGACGGTTCAAGCGGATCACGTCGCTGTGAGGAGTATGGCCACTCGATGCGCTGATGCCGTCGATCTCGTAAGACGTTTCCGCGATGGCAACCCTGATTTGAAACTTATTAATCACTTGGTATGATTCTTTTCCCTAATCCGTTATAATATTTAAAATGTAATTATTCTTCTTAAATCTGTTAGAATGTTGGATGCATCTTGGATTGCTTGAAGTTACTCATAGAAACACCTCTTTGTTTCCCGCGGTTCATGTTCCAGACTCTGCAGACCACTTCCATCAAGGTAAAGTGAATTATAATAAGATTCGTAACTTGATATTTGAACTTGATTATTGAATACTAAACAGTTGGCGGTGAGCCCTCAGCCGAGAGTGGCCGGAGAGGCGATAACGACAACCATTGGCTCGCAGTTGGCCGTTAAGGTGGAAGGTATTGTCCAGGTTACTTCCAGCCCGCGATATTTTGGACGGAGAGTACGTGCCGTTCAAGTGACAATTCAATCGAATCCTGCTAACCCGACAGTCGGTTCGGATGGCAAGGTACATCATTTTGATCGTTCGATTTTTAACTAAACATTAATGAAATTGAATTTTTTTCTAGCCGATCGAGTCGAGTACGAGTATGAACAAAACAGTTGAGCCGCACAATGATTACTTTTCGGCTCAATTTTTACTAACATTTGCCGCTGCTGGACTGCATCAGGTGTTTGTTGAGACAGCCCTGCTGGACACGTTCGATGCACTGTGGAACGCTGGACCTAAAGCGCAATTATCTGTCAAGACCTTTGAAGAATCGGGTTCATCAAAAACAACATCCAGTAGCTCATCTGCAGCATCCCGTGCCACAGCCACCGCAACTTCATCAAGGAGTTAATTTGACCCACATACTTGCGTCTTACTTATGTTAATTAAATATTTTCCTGCTAAATAAATTGACACAATGTAATACCAGGTTTTAAATAATATTTTTAAACAAATATTGTTATGTAAATGGTATATTACATTTTTGAGCAGCAGGACCCAACATTTAATGACAATTTTACATCCAGAACTCTCAACCCCCAACGATTTCGATTACAGTATTCAAATTTATAACTATGGAATGCTGTTGATGTCATCTCCTCTGGCAATACGATATTTCATGGTCTCATTTGGAAACACTTGGCTGAGTTCCTCCAACAAGTGAGCTTTAAACATTCTGTATGAATCAGTCTTTCCTTTGACTTGTTCATTTTTGTTTTAAGCTTTTTCCATGCAATCTTAGTCGTCGATAGCGATCGACGTAATTGTATTCCACGGAGAGCCAGATGCGTTAGACGCCACCGAGTACCAGCGAGGCTTAAACTAGACTGACCGCGGTGGGCTCGGCCGGGGAAAAGGGACATCTACCGGTCGGCGGGGGAAACCCACAAGACGCGTACATAACACTTTGGTGTACAGCTGAGGGTTTCTGCCTTCATCAATGTACCTATAGGAAAAACAAGAATTCAAATATTGTAGCGTCTCAAAAACAATGTCATTTCCATGTACTTTACTTACTCAAAGACTTCCAGAGGAACATGCACATTTTGGAACTGACCCTTCAGTTTGTCAGTCTCTTGCAGGCCGCCTTGTAAAATTGAGTTTCTACATTGATTATCAAGAAAATAACAGGAAAACACATTAGGATTTAGGATAAAGGATGATTAGTGATTAAATGACGTAGGTCACATGATTTGTCTGACGTCATCCATAGACTACTCTAACTAAAGGACGGAACTCTTCGCCTATCTCGCCGTGTTAAAGCTAGTCGGGTGGGGTATTTTCATGAGATAATTAATGGAAAACATCGAAAAAATGCAGTTTTTTTCGCTAATTCCAACTGTGTTTATAAATCTTAGTAAAAAAAAATAATTAATAAGGTATTCTAATTTTACTTTCAGGAGTAGGGGTAAAAAGACAAAACACCGGTGCCATCTAGCAGCCAAGCACCCTAAGCTCTCAAGAATATATGCCACAAGGTAAAAGAGAGTTAGGCAGCTTTGTCAAAGCAATAAAGATGAGAGAGTGGTGTCTCTTTCTGTAGGTATGCACGAATGGGCATCTGCTTGCAGACTTCCAAGAGCTTAGGAGGTTTGGTTCCTAGATGGCACCGGTGATTTTACTTTTTTTCAAATTTTCCGTAAAGTAATTTGCAATAACTCTGTAACCGTACATTTTAGGTATAGACCTTATTCTGATCTAAAGGTATGGGTAAAGCCGACCCCTTTGCGTCGCGTTGCAGTGTTAAGGGGTGCCGTGAACAGGAGATTTTATTTTGGCTCGCCCCATGTGGCATGGGACTAGGCTTTTCGGGTTAATCGTGCCCGAGGGAAGAAAAGGGAGGAAAGGAAAGTCTGGTCCCCTCTTTTCTTCATTCTTTCCTTTCCACCCTTTCCTTCCCTCGGGCACGATTAACCCGAAAAGCCTAGTCCCATGCCACATGGGGCGAGCCAAAATAAAATCTCCTGTTCACGGCACCCCTTCACACTGCAACGCGACGCAAAGGGGTCGGCTTGACCCATACCTTTGGATCAGAATAAGGTCTATAGCTAGGGACATAAGGTTAAACAATACATATTTTTAAATTTCGATTCCGATTCTCCCGGAAAAAATTTACATGGCCGACATAGGAAAGGCCGAAGAGTCCCGTCCTTTAGTAGTCCATGCGTCATCTGACTTTCGTCAGTTGGTCAGACACATAGCCTACGTAAGTTACGGCCAGTCAACGTACTGTACGTTCGCCCTGCAAGTTTTGGGGAAGCTTCCACCACAAGATAAAGACCACTGGTTGATTCTCTCCATAAGAGAATTAACATGGGCAACTGTAACCAGCATTCTTGCTCCTCCGATTTTCCTGATTCTGTCTTGCTTGTCCTGCCCTCTAGTGTAGGCTACGTTTTCATCCCTACACTCTGCTTAATTCTATTCAATTGCAATGATTCAATTGATTTATCTGCTTTTGCAATTGGCAAACGTCAAAATTAAATACAATATGCCTTCTTAATAAAAAATTTTATGAAAAAATTACCTAGGATTTTTAAACGCCAGCAAAGAATTTTACCAAGACAGAAGGAAAAAAATATTCGTCTGCAACACCCTTCGTAGCCTCAGTGCAGTGACTGATAACGGTTATCACATCTCTGAGTGAAAATTTAATCCTGTAATGTTTAAAATGCCAAACGAACGAAAAATCTACAAAGTAGCCTTTCGACAACAACAATCCTCTTCATTTATCTGCACCACTGTAGCTACTTGACCTGGCTGTATGAGGAGGATGTGGGAATGAACCAGAGAGAGATAATTTACACACCTGGATTGTGGAAAATTTTTGATGAAATTCTGATTAAACAGTCACAATGAACAAGTACTTAAAAAATGCGGATAGCAAGTGTCGTGTTCGTGGCAAGTTCAGTAATACCACAGTCTTCGAGCTAATTTTAAGAAAAAATAAAATTCTTTATAAACGGAAATTACTTGAAATATTTAGGCTCTCATACCTCAGTGAAGAAATTCTCGCTCGGATCGACGGTTGAATTCAAAAAATTACCTATCAACTTTTCCTTACTTAAATCCTTGAAAATCGGACTGGCAATGGAACAATTAACAAAAACCATCATGTGTTTTCTTATGATTTTCTTATGGTTTGAGGGTGCATATGAATCCCAGTTTTTTTTTGTTTCTTATTTTGTAATTCTCAAATAGGTATCTGGTTACCCTTTCTGTAATGTAATCCACGTAACGCCCGCCTTTAGTGGTGCAACATTTATTTGCGAGTGAAATTTGCTGGAACCCATGTTCTGAAGCAGCTACTGCTGTGTCCCATCTTTCATTGACAGCTTCAAACACACACTTAAGTTGAGCTCCAAGGCAATCTACTTTACCCTACACAGAACAATATGGTTAGTTTGTTTCATTTTTCATAAAATGAATCTACAATACCTTCAGACAGAGATCCACATACTCTTTGAAGTTGTTGATAGGAAGAGAATTGTCGTTTAAGTATACATTTACGCCAGGAGTAGAAGCGGCTACTTCAAAAGCACGGCGAGACAGAAGCGCTATTGTGTCCTTATTCAGGGAATCCATTTACCCAAAAACAAGAATGCAATATTTTTACAAAAAAAAATAAAATTTCTTACAGATGATTGTTACTCTAAACTTATCCAAATCAGAGGAGAAAGTAATCTTGGTGTAGTTAGGTCCAGAGTACGGTTCAACTACTGGAGTATCAGAAATAGTCATGTTGTCATTCCAGGTCTGCTTGAATCTTAGGCATAAATCTTTCGATGCTGTTTCCTATTCGAATGCAGTGCTGAAAATATTTCCTTGTTTAGCTCCATAGCAATTGAGACCACCAGTTACTGTTTCTTCTCCATCGTAAAAGTTGAAATCAGGAAGTAATGGGTCAAAGATCATCAAAGGAATGTATGTCTTTTGTTCTTTGTGTTTTACAATAGGAATGCCCTTGCCATTGCAATAGAATTTGATAACTTTTTTAATCCTGTAAGAAAGAGAAACCAAAATATTTAAATATTAATTAACATCAGTAAATGTTTGACAATTTTTATCTTACGGATCAATGTCAATCTTTATGGTGTCCATCTCAGGGTCGCGATCTTTGTTCTTTACAGCGTTAATCGGAATTTCATCAATAATTTTCCACAACCCAGGTGTGTAAATGATCTCTCTCTGGATCATTCCCACACCCTCCTCATACACCCACTTGACATTTTTAAAACAGATCGTTGGTCCAATGTAGAGAGAAGGAATAGAGAGCACGTCCCTTAGAAATTGTTTTTTTTTTCATAATTGTTTCATTGTCAGCAAGTTCATTCACTGCAGCCTCAGATGTGGCAGTCTCTTTGTTCATTTTGGGAAACAAATACTAAGAAAAAAAATCAGTTTGTTGAACTTGGTAGATAACACTAATATAGTCAACAAGAAAAGTTGGTGAGAAATAATATTCGGACCAATTTTTTTGAAACTACCAAAACAGTGATCTTATAAGGCTAACAATGGGTGTTGTCTTTCTCTAGAATCTGCAAATTTGTTCAAGTGTTAAATTAAATTGAATTTAAATTAAATTTCTTTTTGTTCAAATTCGTAAACAATGTTTATGTTTCATGAGTTATTTTCTTTCATATAAAAAAATGTATTTATTTCAAGGCCACGTTACAATCTATATCTGATTTGTACAGGGATAAAATTGCTACTAATTGTGCACCCTCAAACCGTAAAGAAACACATGATGGTTTTTGTTAATTGTTCCATTGTCAGTCAGGATTTCAAGGATTTAAGTAAGGAAAAGTTGATAGGAAATTTTTTGAATTCAACCGTCGAACCAAGCGAGAATTTCTTCACTGAGGTATGAGAGCCTAAATATTTGAAGTAATTTCCCTTTATATAGAATTTTATTTTTTCTTAAAATTAGCTCAAAGACTGCGGTATAACTGAACTTGCCATGAACACGACTCTTGAGTTGCAGTGATAAGAAAATGTTCTCAAGATCCTTGTTGGTGGAAAACTTTCAGCAGATGATATCCGCATTTTTTAAGTACTTGTTCATTGTGACAATAAGAATTTCATCAAAAATTTTCCACAACCCAGGTTTGTAAATGATCTCTCTATGGATCATTCCCACTTCCTCCTCATACACCCACTTGACATTTTTAAAACAGATCGTTGGTCCAATGTAAGGAGAAGGAATAGAGAGCATGTCCCTTAGAAAATTTTTCTACAAAACTTTTTCATTGTAAGCAAGTTCATTCACTGCAGCCTCAGATGTGGCAGCCTCTTTGTTTATTTTGGGAAACAAATACTAAGAAAAAAAATCAGTTTGTTGAACTTGGTAGATTACACTAATATAGTCAACAAGAAAAGTTGGTGAGAAATAATATTCGGACCAATTTTTTCGAACCTACCAAAACAGTGATCTTATAAGGCTAACAATGGGTGTTGTCTTTCTCTAGAATCTGCAAATTTGTTCAAGTGTTAAATTAAATTGAATTTAAATTAAATTTCTTTTTGTTCAAATTCGTAAACAATGGTTATGTTTCGTGGGTTATTTTCTTTCATATAAAAAAATGTATTTATTTCAAGGCCACATTACAATCTATATCTTTATTTGAACAGGGATAAAATTGCTACTACTTGTGCACCCTCAAACCGTAAAGAAACACTTGATGGTTTTTGTTAATTGTTCCATTGTCAGTCAGGATTTCAAGGATTTAAGTAAGGAAAAGTTTATAGGTAATTTTTTGAATTCAACCGTCGATCCGAGCGAGAATTTCTTCACTGAGGTATGAGAGCCTAAATATTTCAAGTAATTTCCGTTTATAAATAATTTTATTTTTTCTTAAAATTAGCTCGAAGACTGTGGTATAACTGAACTTGCCATGAACACGACTCTTGAGTTGCAGTGATAAGAAAACGTTCTCAAGATCCTTGTTGGTGGAAAAATTTCAGCAGATGATATCCGCATTTTTTAAGGACTTGTGCAATGCAAGGTAAAAGATACTGAAATTTGAAGAAACATCACTGTGCCTTGTTATAATTATGTGTGTTTTAATTTTGGACGTTCAGGCCCAACAGCTGGACGTTCAGGCCCACGTAGAAAGTGGGCCTGAAAGCCGGGGCCTGACGGCCGGGGCCTGAACGTCCATGACCCATTATTTCTCACCAACTTTTCTTGTTGACTATATTAGTGTAATCTACCAAGTTCAACAAACTGATTTTTTTTCTTAGTATTTGTTTCCCAAAATGAACAAAGAGACTGCCACATCTGAGGCTGCAGTGAATGAACTTGCTGACAATGAAACAGTTATGAAAAAAAAACTATTTCTAAGGGACGTGCTCTCTATTCCTTCTCTGTACATTGGACCAACGATCTGTTTTAAAAAGGTCAAGTGGGTGTATGAGGAGGATATGGGAATTATCCAGAGAGAGGTCATTTACACACCTGGGTTGTGGAAAATTTTTGATGAAATTCTGATTAACGCTGTAAAGAACAAAGATTGCGACCCTGAGATGGACACCATAAAGATTGACATTGATCCGTAAGATAAAAATTGTCAAACATTTACTGGTGTTAAAAATATTAAAAAATTTTGGTTTCTCCTTCTTACAGGATTAAAAAAGTTATCAAATTCTATTACAATGGCAAGGGCATTCCTATTGTAAAACACGAAAAACAAAAGACATACGATCTTCGATGATCTTTGACCCATTTTACTTCCTGATTTCAACTTTTACGATGGAGAAGAAACAGTAACTGGTGGCCTCAATTGCTATGGAGCTAAACTAGGAAATATTTTCAGCACTTCATTTGAATTGGAAATCATCGAAAGATTTATGCCTAAGATTCAAGCAGACCTGGACTGACAACATGACTATAGCTGAGACTCCAGTAGTTGAACCGTAGGGGAAACTGGAGTATACCGGGACACTGTGTCAAAAGGTACAGTATGGGGAAAAATAGTAGATGTTAATAAAATAAAAAAACTTTTAGTATGTTATTTAAATACGTATAATCTACTTTGGCATGAAATTTGGTTGAGTTTTGTCAATAACTGTATGAGTAACTGACAAAACTAAAAAAAAAACGTTTTTTTTTTTTAGTTATTTTGGTCTCCGTCATCCGTCATCCGGTCTCCGTCACCAAAATTAGAATTTTAGATCAATAAGTTTAGACAGTTTAATGAGCCAAAATAGCCCGGGGACGGAGCACGAAATGAAAAACTGACAGCGGGAAGATTGACAGCAAGAGCCGAGCCAATTCTCATCTCTTATCTGTCATTCACGATTGTAATTATGTTACACACCCGCGCTTGTCACTCATCAGACCCATGATCATACCGTGCAAAATCTGTATAAATACTCCCCGATCTGTAGCAATAAGTGAGAGTTCTCTCAGCTCTCCTTCAAGCTCCAGAGTAAGATCACCCTTCTCATACTTTCTATTGTGTACTTGTATACTCTTATATGTGCTGTAGACTAATACATGGCTAGCGAGTAAGCTCTCTACAATTGGAGGTCCCAACGAGACTGAACGCTTTTAGACTTAAGTCATTCTGAAAAAGATTGAACGCTTTTAGATTTAAGTCAGTCAAACGTTGGTAGACTAACAGTGGAGACTTTCTTGCTGTCTGTATTTTTCCGGTGCATGCGTGTACTTGTGCTCGTGAACATAAAATTGTATTCAACGAGTGGAAATCTCTAACATCTTTTGGAGGTAAGCGGATGCCTGATTCTTTGAGCAATCCTGAGACTTCTCTCAACTCTTTTTTTACCACCTTATACCTTCAGACGAAAACCTACCTTCCACATATTCCCCATTAGAAACTTTCGAACATTCCCCAAGTACTCCAATATAAGACCTTTCAGTTAATACAGCCCGAAATAATTTCCTAACAAATTGGAAGGCATCAGTAGAAATCGAATCTTCCTACTTAACCGAAATAAGTAGAACCCACCAAACATCATCCGTACGCAAACTAATTTCTCAGTTGGAAGAAGAGAAAAAGAAAACACACAAGGCTACTAATAATATTTTAAATCAATACCTCTATCTTATCGTTAAGGACAAACTCGAGTCCACAGTAAATCCAGACACCATAAGGGAAACAACTAAGAGCCTAAAAGAATATATTGTGTTACTAAGAGGAGACGAAAAAAGTGTAAACCCCTTGGTACAACAATTACAGATCGTTCACAGAAAACAGCGCGAATTCAACACAGAATTAATAACGGTACTAACAAGAGAAGCCCTCTTACAACAAGCAGGACTCCAAAAATCCCATACTGAATTAATTAAAGAAAAAGAGAAAGTAGACAAAAAGTGGAAAGCCGCTGAGGAAAAACTTATAGAGCAACGAGATGATGTCAATAAATTAGACCAACTTAAAAAAGATAACGCCACTAATTTAAAACTTTTAGACGATTCCCAGAATCACGTAGAGACATTGCAACAGCAACTTAGAGAAGCAGAAAATTATAACGCCAACGGCAACCAGACAGTAAAAGACCTTGAAGAAAAGATTAAAATCCTTGAATCTGATGAAAACACAACTGCAAAAGATAACGAATTTCAACTTAAGAAAACATTAGATATAAAAGAGAAACACATTTCTGTAGTAGAAGCAAATAGCTTAGAAGCCAATAATACACTCGAATCCGAAAAGGAACAATTAGAAAATAATTTGACCGCAGGTCGAAAACACATAGAGACCCTCAGCAATCAAATCACTGCACTCAAACGTGAAAAGGAATTAGGAAAACAATTAATTACCCAGATTACCCAAACAAAAGAAAAAAACCATAATAATTACGTTACCGCCACATTACAAATTAAAAAATACGAAGAAGAAATAATAGACCTAAAAGACGATAAAGAACATCTAGAAAATAGGATATCCAATCTCGAAGAACGCAATAAAGACTTAAAAGACAGGGAAAAAGCTTATCACGAGGCCGAAGATCAGTACGAAAGGAATTTTCAGGAGATCGCAGAAAAAACTTTCGAGACAACAAAATTTATAGACGAATTACAAAGCTTCACAGGACGAGACTCAGTAGATAAATCATTATTCTCTATCATTTAACTCGATACAGAAAAAGCAGATATTATTAAGAACCTACAAGAAATCATAGATAACCTTACAGCACAAAATAATAGCCAAGCGACGACAATCTTTAAACTACAAAAACGTAATACGACACTAAAAAAGAACCGCAGAGTCAGTATTTCAAACATGGGAGCAGGTGCAGGAACAAGTCAAAATGGAGACGATGATGCAAACAAAACAAAAACCACATTGACACCCCCACATGATACCACTATATTAGATAATGTCACAAAACCTATAGTAAAAGTATTAGGCGAACTCTTTTCCAGGGAAGACAAAAAATCAATTCCAACTTTTAAGGGAAAAAGTACCGATAAATTTATCACCGAATGGTTAAAAACAGCAGCATGTCCAAAAGATACGTTTCTTTTCAGATCGTCCTAAAGGAGAAGCTTTAGAATGGCACGATAATTATGCGGAAGAGCAAGGCGACTTTATTAATTATATAGACTGGAAATGCGAAATAATTGAAAGATTTCAGGATTCATACGACCTAGCAGCCCTTCGAAAGAAATTTAACAAACTAAAACAGAAACCGGGAGAGAATTGTAGAACATTTGTTTCCAGGCTAACTAGCCTTTATGATAGCCTAGAAGGGAAATTAGATAAATTAGACGAGAAAAACAAAACAGATGTAGAAGATGCACTCCTCAGTACAGTTAAGAAAATGTGAACCGATATTAAAATCAAAACTTTACTCCAAGGAATATTACCCAAGATAAAAGCAGAATTATATTTGCGAATGCCAGAAGATTTTAACAATTTCGATCAGTTATGTAAACAACTATTTATTTCGGAACAAATTTTACAAGATAAAAAAACTAACGAGGATAAAGAAATAACGGCAGTCATCGCTGGTATTACACATCACGAAAAACAACAGGATGACGAAATAACTCAACAAAAATCAGAAATTGAAATAATTAAAAAAGAATTGACAGAGTTAGGAAACGTAACTAAAAGACGACAATCCTCACAAGAAAATATAGCCACTATTGGCGCAGTTGACCACTACGGTTCTAGACGAGCAGAATCCGCGGACCGACGTCCGAGACAGGACGACTCTCGAGTACACTTCAATAGACCCCCACAGGGACAAACACACACCCGAAACCAGCAAAATCCAAATGAAGGATATAGCCGAGAGAGAGATCACAGCTACTCCCGTAGCAGGGAACAAAGTCCAACCGGCTATAGGGATAACTACCCAAGCGACAACAGACGTTCATACTCGGGAAGAAACGAACAGAGATACCAAAATAACAGCTACAGAGACCCACGCAGACCTAATAATTATAATCCGAGATTTAATCGCCCAAACCCTAATTACGGCAACCAACGCAACGGGTACAACGACGCACCACAACCGTGGCCCACAGTACAAAACAATAACGCATATAGTAATAGATCAGCACCCACCAATCAGCAGTCAGCCCCGAGAGATATTGTATGCTACAATTGCAATAAGAGAGAACACATCGCTAGAGAATGCTGGACAGATATGGCTCGTATCAACGACCCGTCACGTCGCAATTAGATAAATTTGGAAGATGTAGCAATAAACTCTCTCCTAGCCCTCCATAATCTGACTACGCCTGTCCCAGCCATAATACCCCCACTCCTTAAAATCCCCATTTTAATCTTTAATATTCAAGCAAAAGGATTGATAGACACCGGCACTGCCACCAGTCTATTTTCTTCGGAAGTCTTATTTCGACTCCGAGATCAAAACATAAATAAAAATTACTTAACAATGAAAAACCCCAGTAAACGAAAAAAAAAGAAATCGAGCATTTAGGATACACTTGCACAAGAGAGGGAATAACCCGAAATAGTAATAAAATCGATTGCGTAAAAATTATCCGGAACTGACAAACCAAAAAGAATTAGGGTCATTTTAGGCTTTGCAGGCTACTACCGAAAATTCGTCCGTACATTTACAGAAATAGCACACCCCTAACGGCACTCCAGAAAAAGACAGCAAAATAGAAATGAGAGGAAGAGGCAAGGGGCCCCTTTTATTGTATTAAACAACGCTTAGTGTCTAGGCCTATCCTGAGCTATCCAGATTTCACGCGCGAATTTATCATCTATACTGATGCATCAGGATATGGCATAGGGGCGGTGTTGGCACAAATACAACCTTTTCCTCCCACAGAGACAACAGATGGGACCGACGAAACGAGTACCCAAGAGATGGGCGACAGAGAAGTTGTAATAGCGTAACCTCGAGAAGAAAAAAAAAAGAAGCAGAACGATCGACAACTGAAATAGAGTGTCCAACGAAAAGATAAATATTGTAAGACATTAATAGAGAAAATAGGTACAGAAACCAGCCAAAGGGCTGACGATAAAGTTGAAAGAGAAGTTAGAAAAAGAAGCAAGCCAAAGGGCTGATAACCAGTAAATATTAACCGACCATAGGGCCAGGACCCGAAAAAACGTTAAAGACGAAAATAATGATAAAAGGAATTTGAGAAACGAGGCCGATACGATAAGAGGGGATCAAAAGAAAATAAAGCGATATAGATACAGTACCCACCAAACTATTAGGTACACCCCCCTATTTTCAATGCATTCTTATGGCACTACGTGTCCTAGAAAAAATGCAATAACTCTTGAACCGCTTGGGCTAGATTTTTTTCCTTTTGGCCCTGAGTAGATCTAATGATGATCTACATTTTTTCTACACATGAAGTTGTCGTAGGATTAACCCCCACGGCGCTACGGTATCGTTCAGTTTATTAGGTACACCCGTTTTCCCCCCATATGCGCCGTGTTAAATACGGCGTTTTCAAAAATTTACAAAAAATACTAAAAATCAAGCTAAAATCTTTTTCTTTGTGCCAAAAGATGCAGAATTCTTCACTCTATACGAATATAAAGAATAATTTACAATCAAACCAACTCAGAGAACCCTTCCCTATACCTCAAAGTTTTCCACTTCAAAATTTGTACTTTTTTCAACAAACTTGCACTTTCGCCAGCAGAGGGCGCCCAATTTCGCCAAATTTTGAAGTGGAAAACTTTGAGGTATAAATGTAAATCATAAAAAAAATGTAGATCATCATTAGATCTACTCAGGGCCAAAAGGAAAAAAATCTAGCCCAAGCGGTTCAAGAGTTATTGCATTTTTCTAGGACACGTAGTGCCATAAGAATGCATTGAAAATAGGGGGGTGTACCTAATAGTTTGGTGGGTACTGTATAACGAGGACGAAGAAATAATTGACATAAATAACAGATTAATTGTACCACTTGTTAAAAAAAATGAAGTTTTAGAGGAAAACCACGATCACATGTTAGCCGGACATTTAGGTATAGCCGGAGCTTAAGCCAAAAATCAAGAGACGATCCATCGATACTTTTAAAAAAACTAGGATTTTGAACTGCAAGAATTATCATTTTTTTTTCTACGATTATTCATGGCATGCAAAATAGCAACACGCATTAAAAAAATCAAATGCGACGTAAAATGCGCAAGGCGAAAAATAAAAAACGGGATTCCCAGATAGAAGAATAAAATATTAGCTCCAATATTAACTCCACCTTACACCCAAGAGCCCTTTTACAACCCAACGTAAATCATGGAGCCCACGGCGGTACGGGAATACGCCCCACTGCCATTGGAATCAAGGGCAATAGTAAATATCCAACAAAGCGCAGCCGTTATACATCATCACGGACTAACGACAGAAAGCAAGTACCCAACAAAACAAAAAGAAATAAGTAATAGCGAGAAAATCTATCCCTCACTACCAACCAAGTTAACAAACTTCATCCCTTACCTGAAACTTAATCAAATATAATAAAAAGCAATGGAAAGCCAATAATAAAAAAACATTACATTTAGGAAAACAATAGGGTTGGTGCATGAATAAGGGATTTGATTGAAAAAAATATCATCAGAATCAGTTTTTCACGCTGATTCTCATGGTATTTTTTTATATTTTTAAAATAATTTCTTCAGAGCGTAATCTGTGTTCAAAGTACAGTTAGGCTCCTCCCACTTCAAAACGGACCCCCCGCCATTTTTCCTTAAAATGGGATGAAGTTTGCTCTTTTTCCACCCTTTTCACCCTTTTTCGTGCTGCCTATACCCCCTCTTTTGCCCTTAGGGTCGCAAGGCGAAAGACGAAAAGGGTGAAAAGGGGGAAACTTCATCCCATTTCAAGGACCGCCCACCAAAAATGGCGTGGGGTCCGTTTTAAAATGGGGGGAGCTAATCTCAACTTTGAAGTGAGATTACGGGGGGATATCATTATTTTAAAAATATAAAAAAAATACCATGAGAATCAGCGTGAAAAACTGATTCTAATGGTATTTTTTTCAAACGAATCCCTTATTCATGCACCAACCCTATTAACGATAAAATCAAATAATAAAAAAAGCATTATACTAGCGAAAAGAAATTATTTTACTAACTTTAAAAACCTAATAAAAAAAACCACTAGAAAAGAAATACCCACTTAAGAAAAAAACCCACTTAAAAAGAAAAAACCCACTTAAATAAAAATAAAAACCCCTTAAAAAAGAATAACCTACTTAAAAAAGAATAACCCACTTCAATTAAAAGATACCCCATTTAAAACAAATAAAAAGCATACTACAAAAAAAACCCCACTTAAAATAAAAAACGCACTTAAAATAAAAAAAATAACCCCTTAAAAAAATTAACGATTTCTAAAAAAATACCCACATAGAAAAAAACCCACTTAAAAAACGCATTTACAAAAAAAATCCCACTTTAAAAAAAACAGCGCACTAAAAATAAATAAGTAGCATATAATAAATAAAACAAAAAAAAAATTTTACTAAATACTTCGTTCAGTTGAGTAGACAGCACATGTCAGAAGGCTAAAAGAAAGTAGATAGCCTACGTCACTCAAATTTACTATCGCTAAGGGCAAATCAAAAGGAGAAAACAGTTTTTTCAACATTTCAAAGTAGCAAAATAAAAACGATTAAAACCAACACACACTACAAAAAATACTCAGTCAAGCATTACAATTCACCAAACACACATCCCAAAAGTGCACAATGGTACCAGTAACAACTCCACCAAATTCAAATCCCGATTTATCGGAAAAAAATAGTGCTACGACTGAAGAGTTATTTGTGCAAATTGACCGAGAAATTAATGGTTCACAAGACGAGTTTGGAAGCAGTGCCCTCATAATCGATGAAAGCGGAAAAGATGACAACAATGCGCTAGCAAAAGATAGCGTTGACCCACTCGAGACGCCTAGGACAGCCAGAAATCAACCACCTTTCACCGTAAATTGCCCGAAGAAAGCAGCAGCCGAGATTACTACTAATGTATGTACAGAACCAACTCAAAAATCTTGCATAAACTGTATGCTAAAAGCATACGCAGCCCAAACGGCTTGCAAATCAGAGCAAATCGAAGAAGAAATTGTAATAATTACGGAATTACAAAATAATACCGTTACGTTACGTTTTACACTACCCGTGGCCTTAAACCTCGCGTCAAAGAAGTAAAGGCACAAGAGAAAATTAAAACAACACAAAACAAAAAAAATATATAATAATAACATAACGTAGTAAAGAAAATATACATAAACTTTTTATTAATCCAGAAAATAAATTCGTCAAAAATATATTTAAAAAAAGCAGTTTGCAAAGCCGTGAAGACCGCTTCAGTCCCCGCAATTTGATTGGTTGATGGAATGCCATCATGACAGCTGATCGCTATTATATGGACGCGATCGATGCCCCATGAGTTGGTAGAAGATGTTCGAAGACGGTTTCTTCTTGTATGCAGTGATACATGTCAGCCCGGTGACGACTCCGGGATGACTCGTCCCTCATTAAATAACAACGGATAAGCTGTGCCCTCAAAAGAAGACGCGGCTCGTAGACCCGCATAAAGTCATCAATGCGGCCCGACTCTTCCATCTGCCACCGGACGTCGCGGATCGACAAGCGGAATTCATATGGTGCAGCGAATATCTCAGAATCGGGTCTGATGAAAGGAAAAGAGATCACGATACTTCGCGTAGCCGGGATAACGGCTTAACAAAAACAACAAATATTAAGAAAAATTGGAAACATCACGATGTCTACTTAAGGACTACTTAATATACATAAAAAAAACAATAATCAATTACAATAAAAAAATTTTTTTTGCTTACTCGTAATAATAGTCGAGTAAATCGACGCATTGAAAAACGCAATCAGGGACACTTTCCACGTCAACATCGGGAAAAATTGCCTGACCAAAAAAACAAGTGGAAGAAAAACACACGTTGTCGGGGAAACAAAGGGAGCCACTTGGTTACCCCTTCGGACATCGGCGCAGTGGCAAACCCAGTTAAAACAAGGCGCACAGTTTTTTTTACTCTGTCTTAATTTTGAACAACGTCTTCAAAGTTTAATTGATGACCCATCTTGACGAAAGAAGTGGAGACACTAAAAAAAATATTGGCGAAACTACGAGTATCGACAATTTTCCTTCCCATTCATTTTTCCTTTATTGATTTTATTCCTTTCCCTTTTATTTTTTTCGCTTGGTAAAAAGAAAAATATGATAGAAATCGGGACTTTACGTATCACAACTACCCCCCACCGGATTCGACTTGGACGGCTGTCAAGACCTGTCACTCCCGGTCGCCGCGGGGGGGGGGGGGGGAGGGGAACAATCCAAAACAAATATTTGTTCTCCCTATATATGTTTTCTCTATACCTTATTATTAGGGAACTAATTCTTTCCCTCAGAAAAGGGGAAGGATACAGAGCCCACACACACTGGAAGATGATATTGTTTTTAATGCTTTTAGTTGTGTCTCGTACGGTTTCTCCGTATGGTAAACTTTAAGTAACAATATAACTCTCTAGGGTTGTTTCTTTCCACAAGTAAACTTCATACAAATCACGCTTGTAACAAGTGCGATTGCAAAATACAACTCGGCGTGAGTAGGCCGCGTTTAAAAGAGTTATGTGAAGCTGGTATTCCCTTGGGTTGTTAATTGGGTATACGATTTTGGGTGCTCGTCCTTGGAAGTCTGGGCGTTGATAATTACATGGAAGTGGTGTCTCAATAGGTAAAGAATCAGTAATTAAAATTTCCCTAGCGAAACCGGAAGATACTAGGTACATATAGGTGTTTGTCTTGCCGTCATTTGGGTCATAAAGGGCGAAACGTTCAATTTCACGACGCAATGGTTGCGTGGATGTTTGTTTTTGTTCTTCGAAAAGCATATCCCGTAAAAGCGGGTTGTTGCTCTTTTCGATTTGCGTCGTCAGTCGCTTGAGGACTGGAATAGTTTCTTCCGGTGAACGCTTTCGTTTTCCTATTATTACTGTTACCGTTGTTTCAATCCGCATTTTGTGGTGAACAAAAAGGTCTTTGATTTCGCCGTCCGTAATATATTCATAGGCAAAATGCCCTGTTGAATCTGCTACGTCGTCGACAGCTCCATTTGCTAATAGTATTTTAACAATTTCTATCCGTGATTCAAGAACTGCCACATGTAAAGCTGTCCTTTGTTCGTGTGTGGACGTTTGGCTTACATCGATTCCATTTTGCCCTTCGCACGCAATTTCGTCATTGTTGTACCTTGCGGCATAATGTAGTATTGTTTCTCCGTTTGCTGAAAGTTGGTGTTCAGTTGTATTTCTCCATAGAATGGCTAATACGTCCGGACTACTGAAAGCTATTGCGACTAACATTGGGGTTTCACCAATCTCGTTAAACTGAGTTAGGTCTGCGTTATATGAAATTTCAATTTTACATAGTAGGGTGTCGTTAAGCTCTGCGGCTCTGTGCAAAATGGTTCTACCGTCTTCTTTAATATTGACGTCGGCTCCATTAAATAGGAGTAGCTCAGTAATATCATACTTTTTACTTAAGACACTTCCGTAAAGAAATGTTTTTCCGTCTCCAAATAAAACATTCAAGAAGTTATTGGTGCCTTCGGGTCTTGGGTAGCCGATTCGTTTTCTCAAAAAAGTTCTTAAATGCTCACGTGGTGCATTGATCATCGAAAACGAAACGCTATTGTTTTGTAAATCTGTGATGGCGACAATCTCTTCTCTTATCTGCTGCGACCTGTCTGCTAATGGGAGACGTCGACCACGTCCTTATTGACATCCGTCTAATGATAGCGGCCTTATTATTTATGTTTGTTTTCTTTATTGCCTCTCTCCTTTTTTTTATATAATTTTTGTCTTGTGTTTTGATTTTTTTTTTTAATGAATTATTTTTCCTTGGGATACTCAATAAAAGGTTAGGCATATATTTTTCTTCGCTTTGTTATTATCAATATCATTTCTTCCTTCTTGAGGTTGTTTTGTTTAAGTTCTCTTCGTGCCTTTACCTCATTGGCGCCCGATTAAGAAAAGAAACTGTTTTTCCTAGTCATAATACATGGCTAGCAAATAAGTTTATTTACAATTGCGCTACCCACTCATGGGAGGCATTGATCGATTTTAATAGCGATTAGCTTTTATGCTGGTATTCCACCAACGAATCGCGTTTAGGACAACTACATGACTAGATATAATGAGTTTACGGAGGGACTATCCGCCATAAGGTCCCTTGTAAACACCTTTTGGTGATTTTATAAAATTTGAGGCATAGTCCCTCACAGTATATTTAATTACCAAAAAATCGTTAAAGCTAGAACATTCAAAATTGGAACCCTGATTAATAAAAAGACGGGGAACATTTATTAGCTGTCAAAAAAAATGTATTTCTATTTCTTATAACAATTATAATACATTTTCAAATTTTTACATTTTGTTTTCTATTTTTTTACAGTAAAAATAATTATTTCGCAGAAGGGTTTTTACAAAATATATAAAATTATAGTAAAAACAAATCTCATAAAAAAAAATTTCGTGTTGTAATTTGTTCCCGGTAACCCCCCCTTTTTTTCATATCTTGACTCCACTATAGACCTTTTTAAGATTCCTCGGTGTAAGCAGAGCGAAAAGTCGTGCGGCTAGTCGACAAGTGCGCACCATGGCGGGGGATAGCCGTAACTAGCTGCAGACTTGGCTTGATTCTTCGAATCACCTTGTTGTTCCCGGATAGACTTGATGTTGAAATAGCAATTTCCATCTCATGTGGTGAGAAGAGGCTTCGACTTGATACAACCATGTTGCCCTTATTCCTTTACTCGTTCTGTCACATGTAAGTGTTGGAAAGCCTAGCTGGATCTATGTGTCAATTTTGGTATGTTCATTCTCTACACAAATATAGCACAAGTAAGCTGTTAAACTCTTGTATGTATACTTTATTTCAACACTTGACGGGTAAATCGTGCCCGAGGGAAGAATAGGGAGGAAAGGAAAGAATGAAAAAAAGAGGGACCAGACTTTCCTTTCCTCCCTATCCGCCGAACAACAAGGTGATTCGAAGAATCAAGCCAAGTCTGCAGCTAGTTACGGCTATCCCTCGCCATGGTGCGCACTAGTCGACTAGCCGCACGACTTTTCGCTCTGCTTACACCGAGGAATCTTAAAAAGGTCTATAGACCGAAATCCCGGAGCGGCTTTCTAGATCTAAATCCGGAAAAGGCCTTAAAAATATAAAAATATATAATCATGTTTATCTCTGCACGCCGGATTTACCTGCGTTTGCAGAAAGACGAAATTCCCACCCGTTTCCGAGATATTAAGCGTTAAAGTTTGGGTTTTTTGAATTTTTTTAGAAAGGGGGGGGGGTGCTTTGACATCGCTTTTCTGAAAAGCGAAGGAGCTATAGAAAAAACTAATTGTATAAAAAGGTTTATTGCTATCTCAGCTACCAAAGTCCGAAAAGAATTTTTTTTCCGGATTTTATTGGTTGAGATATGGCAAATTTACTGAGTGGCTCATTTTTCCCTTTTCCCTCTCTGCCTGGCAGCCATTTTTTCTACTCTCCGCCGCGCCCCTTGCGGAAGCCGGCTTGGTTCCACTAAATAATAAGGCCGATATGACTTCTAAAATTGGTCTAAAATTAAGGCCAACAGATAAAACCTTCGGCTTGCTTCCGCAACCTGATTTGAAACTTATTTATCACTTGGTAGGATCCTTTTTCACATCCCTTATAATATTTAAAATCTAATCATTCTTCCTCAATCTGTTAGAGCGTTCGATGCATCTTGGATTGCTTGAAGTTACTCATAGAAACACCTCTTTGTTTCCCGCGGTTCATGTTCCAGACTCTGCAGACCACTTCCATCAAGGTAAAGTGAATTATAATAAGATTCGTAACTTGATATTTGAACTTGATTATTGAATACTAAACAGTTGGCGGTGAGCCCTCAGCCGAGAGTGGCCGGAGAGGCGATAACGACAACCATTGGCTCGCAGTTGGCCGTTAAGGTGGAAGGTATTGTCCAGGTTTTACTTCCAGCCCGCGATATTTTGGACGGAGAGTACGAGTGCCGTTCAAATGACAATTCAATCGAATCCTGCTAACCCGACAGTAGGTTCGGATGGCAAGATATATCATTTTGATCGTTCGATTTTTAACTATAAAACATTAATGAAATTGAATTTTTTTCTAGCCGATCGAGTCGAGTACGAGTATGAACAAAACAGTTGAGCCGCACAATGATTACTTTTCGGCTCAATTTTTACTAACATTTGCCGATGCTGGACTGCATCAGGTGTTTGTTGAGACAGCCCTGCTGGACATGTTCGATGCACTGTGGAACGCTGGACCTAAAGTGCAATTATCTGTCAAGACCTTTGAAGAATCGGGTTCATCAAAAACAACATCCAGTAGCTCATCTGCAGCATCCCGTGCCACAGCCACGGCAACTTCATCAAGGACTTAATTTGACCCACATATTTGCATTATGCATCTTACTTATGTTAATTAAATTTTTTCTGCTAAATAAATTGACACAATGTAATACCAGGTTTTAAATAATATTTTTAAACAAATATTGTTATGTAAATGGTATATTACATTTTTGAGCAGCAGGACTCAACACTTAATGACAATTTTACATCCCGAACTCTCAACCCCAAACAATTTTGATTATTCAAATTTATCACTATGGAATTCTGTTGATGTCATCTCCCCTGGCAGTACGATATTTCATGGTCTCATTGGGAAAGACTTGGCTGAGTTCCTCCAACAAGTGAGCTCTAAACATTCTATATGAATCAATCTTTCCTTTGACTTGTTCATTTTTGTTTTGAGCCTTTTCCATGCAGTCTTTGGTGTACAGCTGAGGGTTTCTGCCTTCATCAATGTACCTATAGGAAAAAACAAGAACTCAAATATTGTAGCGTCTAAAAAACAATGTCATTTCCATGTACTTTACTTACTCAAATACTTCCAGAGGAACATGCACATTTTGGAACTGACCCTTCAGTTTGTCAATCTCTTGCAGGCCTTGTACCATAGAGTTTCTACATTGATTATCCAGAAAATAACAGGAAAACACATTAGGATAAAGGATGATGATTACAGATTTAATTAAATATTTACATTTTCTGGTTCAGAACCCCTTGTCCTTGAGGTTGAAAATTGCTCACAATAAGATGAACCTGTCGGACGTTTTCAACGAAAAGTTCCAATTGATTTTCCAAATTTTCCAGAGCAGCACTCATTTTTATTTCTGAGAGAGTCAGAGGAAATCAATTTTATAGTAACTGAATTCAACCGATTTAACAAATGTAAAAACTGGAAGAAAAGTAGAAAAGTAGAAAACTACAGAGTGCTCATTGTAGTGTAGCAGAAGAAAACACCAATCTTCTATCATTGGTTAAACTAGTAGGCATGGTAACCGTTCGTGATATCGCCTACAGCAGTTTGAATTTGGCGGCGTTTACGATAAATAAAACACTATCTTTGAAGAAGCAAAGACAGGAGAACGTAACATCCCGATTCCCGGGTAAACTTTTCCCGTAAAATTTAAAATTGTTAATGAGTTAGAGGAAATGCTTATTTTTTTATGTGGGCCAACAAAATCGGCCTTATCACTTGTGCTACTTTCTTCTTCCTACAGACTTCACAGCGAAAAGAATCGTTATTAACAATTGAACCCATTACTATTTTTCTGAGTACAAACGGAAAGTAAAGATTTAAAAAAATTAACCAATATCTTACTGCCCCGAGTGAGGTTCGAACTCACGACCTCGAGATTATGAGACTCGCGCGCTGCCTACTGCGCTATCGAGGCTTGCTCAATCTAAAAATATTTTTTAACCAATTCAAAGAAGCTCTTTTTTTGAATGATAAATAATATCTTTTATTTTCGTTAACTTTCCCAAATTTCGATTAATTATTTGATATTAGTTATCACCTACCAATCATATGTGATTGACTATTGTTTTTCGCTTTAAGCAGGGATAACAGATCGATGGGTTATAACTTGGGTAAACAATAAATAATATTTTTGCATAAACATTTGACTAACTGTGCGAAACCGGGAAATATCTGAACATTCAACTCAATGCAAACATTTTTTTTTTAGTACGCTACAACATGTAAATTTTAGGTTTTTGGTACAGAAGTTCAAAATCAAATTCCATTCCATGATAAGGCTCTACTCAATGGCTATTCAATGAAATGTACGTATTTATTTATTTTAATCAATGGCTATTCATAATTCCCAATTTTCCCCAGAGAACCCTTTTAAATGCCGAGATTTCATCATAATAACAGGGGGCAGTAACGCCTTATAAATTTGTAAAAGGATATCTCGCCGCTTTACCATATCCTGTTTAGTGTTTAATCACAATCCTGTGTTAAGGCAGCTAGGCTAGGCTATCGATTTCAAGTATTCCTCCGCCTCCGCCAAAAAAAAAAAAAAAGAAATAATGTCTTACATTTTTTGAGAGGGGGGAAAGTGGAAAAACTCAAATATTTCAAATCTTTACTTGACGGGCTTCTTTTTATCGAAGTGACGAGGTATTTACCTTGAAAAGACTTAAAAAAGGCCGGATCTGTTTAGTCCGTCGTAACACAATCGACTTTTCCTTTTCGTTCATTTTCAGCAGCAAGTTAGTTAACTTCTTAACGCAGACACGATCCTGAGTGTATCACAGCAGACAGGCATCAAATATTCCAACTAAACTTGGAAAAATGTAAGTAAAAAATACTCTAATCTTCTTTTGAGTTTTTGTTTTTAAGTTATTTTTATCATTAGATCAATAAAACTCCTCTGGGAATGATGAATGAAAACTACAATGGAGTAGAGCCCCTAAAGGGACAAATCGCCCCCAAAGCCAGGACCGAATCTGCCGAATCATTAGGTTCTAAAAGCGAATCTAGAAGCTCTTTGGCAGCCCATGGCGATGAAAAACCTGGAGATGTTGGGCAGGTCAAATTCACCAAGAATGCTGATGATGCAGCTGTTGAGATTGGAGCTGTTGATGTAGCATTCGCTGGCATGGGAAAGGAAGAGTTGATGAAGTATGCCAATGACCCATTCTGGATAAGACTTCGATGGACTCTCTTTGCCTTGTTCTGGCTTTGCTGGATTGCTATGCTTGTTATTGCTATCGTTATTGTTGTACTGGCACCTAAATGCCCTGCTCCAGCCCCACTAGAGTACTGGCAGAAGGGTGTAGTCTATTCAGTCAATCCAAAATCATTTCAAGACAGTGGAGCAAATCAAGATGGCAAGGGTGATTTGAAAGGTAGTGTACAATCTATTGTCCTGATATTATTTTCATGTAATAATAATGAAATCTAAATTTGTATTGTAATATTCAGGAATTATGGGCCGATTAAATCATTTTGTTCATTTGGGTGTCAACATGATCTCCATTTCACCCATTTTCAAGACGGCAAGTGAGGAACCGCTGTATGGTCAGGATATCGACAATTTCCTCGAAATTAACCCATCCTACGGCGAACTGCAAGATCTAAAAGATTTGACAGCAGCTGCCAAACAAGAGGGTAATTTTTAATTTATTCATTTTATTTTGAAATGGAAAAATTTACATGATCAGCAAAATTTTCTAGGCTTGAAGATTATTCTTGATCTACCGTTCAACCACGTGAGTAAGCACCACGCTTGGTTCAATCAATCAGTCGCTGATGCTACAGGTGAATGCGGTGACTGCTTTGTCTGGGCTGAGGGGAAAAATGGTGGACCACCTAATAATTGGGTATTACAACTATTTGTTCTTTGTCTTATTATTACTAATAACAGTTTAAATAAAAAAACAGGTCAGCATCTTTGGGGGTTCGGCGTGGACACTTGATCCAACCAGGAATAAATATTACTACCATATTTATGGACCAGATCAACCTGATCTAAACTTGCGCAGTGACAAAGTGAAAAGGGAATTGAAGAGTGTTGCAAGATTCTGGTTAGACCAAGGCGTGTCTGGCCTTAGACTCTTGTCCGTACCTTATTTCTATGAATCCGCGAATACGACATTGGATGAGACAGCGATTCCTGGCGTCACGCCCAATGCGTATGCGTCCCTCGACCATATCTACACCAAGAATCTTGACGAAACGTACAACTTTATTGGTGAGATCCGTGCAGTTCTTCAGGAGTATGAAGATAAAGACGGAGATCACAGGTAATTTGCATAAAATTGCGTCAATTGTTTCAACTGAGATTTAAAAAATTATTTTCGCAGGGTTTTGTTCGTTGAGGCGGAAGATACCGAAGGTGTTAGCGCAATGAAATATTACGGGGATGCCACTGCAACCCCGCCAAGGCCACTTGCAGACCTACCCGTCAACTCCAAATTCATTAGAAAACTGGCTGGGTTTACTGGAATTCAACTGAAAAAAGATATCAGCGATTACTTGGAAGAAGTCAGTGGAGTTCAAGGATGGCCTAACTGGGTACTTGGTAACAGGGACACGGAACGCATGGCCTATCGTTTGGAAACCAAACTAATCGACGCTATGGCTATGGTACAATTGCTTCTTCCGGGTACACCATTCACTTACTACGGAGATGAGATTGGCATGGAAGATGTGGCTCCAGTCGGCGGATCATTAGAAGCTTGCCCCACCGGTAATAAATTGACCGCCACTTCCCATTGCAATCAAGCACGCAGTCCTTACCAATGGGATTCTTCATCAATGGCCGGTTTCACTAATGCAAGTGCGCCATGGTACCCAATTGGCGGAAATGTCAACACCATCAACGCCGATTATCAAATGGGCATGGCCAACAGTTATTTGAACATCTACCGCGAGTTGGTTAACTTGCGTAAGCAGCCGGCCATCATGCATGGTACCATGAGCTTTTCGAATGTGACGGATGATAATATATTTGCATTCATAAGGTGAGTTTAAACTCTTAATCACATTTTTAGATTTGCACATGGATAATTATTTGTTTTTATTATCTTTAGAATCCGAAAGGGGGCACCTGGATACCTGGTTGTCCTTAACTTGGGCGAAAACGAGAAGATTGTGAATTTTTCAAATGATCCAAGCATCCCTTCGGAAGCTCAAGCTGTCGTCCGTTCTTCAATGGCCGTCAGCAATTCGACTACTAAAGGGTAATACAATTTTTCGTTGTTTATTTGTAGTTGATACAATTCTTAATCGGCCTCCTTCAAATACAGGAGCAAATTGAAGACTGACAGTGTTCCAGTTGGATCGAGTGAAGGTTTAGTGCTCTCCTTCGTCCCTCAGTTTTAACAATATTAAAGAACATTTTGGTTAATTAAATCCTTGCCAGTTTTTAACATTTAACCAGTTCATAGTGGATATTACACTTAGATTGCAAAACGACACAGAATGCCTTGTCCTTCTTAATATATGATGAATGAGGGTGAGTTGTATTGCGTGTGTGTTGGTGGTCCGATTGTATGAGAACGACACAATGCATGTGACTACGATATCAAGACAGATTAAGGGAAACACACGTAAACTGAAAAGAGGAATAAAAAGATGTAAAAACAAAATCGTTAGCTGTGGGGGCATAGCAAACGTAATTGGCGTCTCTAAATGTTTCCTTTTCTTGTTGGGTCAGTTGCGGGTGGCGGAATCAATAATTACACGGATGCAATTACTCCTCCCTTAGCTGTGTGTCTTGTGACATGAAAAAAACAAACAAAACAAGCACTCACGATTTCGAGAATGTTGAACTTCCATCTTCCCATGGGCAACAAGGTGGTTTTGAGAATCAACGAGAGACGTGGGCTGTTATGTAGGGAAATGACGGGCTGTACAATTTAGCGTTTTTTCTTGTTGGGTCTTGGCCGGAAACCACTACCGGGCGGCGCGTGAAAAGGAGGACGACCTCCCATGAACGGAGGCGGATGAAACGGTCGAGGATGTCCCATCATAGGTGGGCCGGATGGCATGCCCCCCGGTCCCATAGGAGGATAAGGAATAGCCCCTCGTGGCGGAGGAAAGAATTGCTGGCCAGCCATAGGAGCTGCAGGTATTCCAGCTTGTTCCATTTCCATCTCCATGGCTTTCGCCAGTAATTGCTCGTCAGTTAACTGATTCAAAAGACTCGGCTTCTTCTTCTCCGGTGCTGGAGTCACAACCGGCACAACCCCTACAGGAATTACAGGTTGAACAGGAGCAACGGGCTGGACTGGAATAGGACCTGCTATTCTCATGTCAACGTCGTGGGGGGAGAAAAGCTCGGTCGGCAGGGAACGATCTTCAGTCGTCTTACTGCTCATTTTCATTTCCATTTCTTTCTTTTGAATCGTGCTTATAATTTCCTATAAAATGTCAAGGTTTAATCAAGTTAATTTCATTACAGAAACTTCGTTTAAATTTTTGAAAAACCAACCTGTAAATTGCTGATATTGAGATTATTAAGAGAAGCAGGTGCTGCTTTGGCCGAGTGATCGAATGGTGGATCGGTAGAAGGGGTCACTCTTGTATCGATGCTGGCCCATCCGCTTGTTGAAGACGTCGAAGGTTCTCCAAGCCCAGGTATAACAGGCTCACCTAACCCAGGAATCATCATTTCCGACGATGTCGTCGAAGCCACTTCAGCCGACATGGTGGCCAGCTCCTGTTTTTGAGCTTCAATCTGGCGATTCAGCTCTTCCAGCATGGCTTGTTGTTTTAATAATTCCTCATCTACAACCACTGTTCCAGTTGAAAATTAAAATTTTAGTTAAAAGAACTTCTTAAAATTTATGAATTCGACCAACCTGGGACGGGTTCTTCTTCTTCAACGAGAAGTTGACCGGGACTGTAGGGCGCATCATCAGCTTGAATTTGTGAAGTGTTGGATGTGGTTTCCGCTTTTGATGCCCTGACAGGCGGATCACTTTTACCAGCCATCTTGGAATTAGCACGGGAGGTCGGAATGTAGTTCAGACTGGGTGAATCGCTACTGGCGTTACTGGGAGGTGTAGTCTTTGCCGACATTTTGGCCAATTTCGCCGCTTTGTGAGGCACGGCAGCACCACCATTGCCGATCTGATCGACCGCTCGCTTCTTCCTCGCTCGCACTACAACGCCCAGCAATAAACTGGATGTCCGGTTTTCATCCAAAGCTGTAAAAGATCATACAAGTAAGAAAACATTTTTGACAAGTGCACTGAACTGATGCAAACTTACATTTAGTGCCTGACGATAATGAAACCAGCGCTAAAGGAATTGGACTATCTTTAGGTAAGGGGACGACATAAAAGTCTTTGATGAGCTTGGAGACGGCCCCAACAACGGCGAACCGGTTGTGTTTGTACATGTGACTGAGAAAGGACGAATAGTGCTTCCGGTCAGAATCCGAGGCCGGAGTGAACTTGAACACCACAATATCGCGAGTGCCCGCTCGTCTCGTTTGATTCACGTATTCCCACACCATTTCCGGCCGAATGCGGCCCACAATATCCAACGATGAAGGCATTTCCAAATCGGCTAGATCCGTCGATCCGCTCATCTGAAATCAATTTTAAATGAATATTTAAAAAATCTAGTCCACATTGAAAAAGAAAACACATATCAACTCACATCGAGCGCCTGGACGTTGACTTTTCCAGTCTCTGCACTATTGATGACGCCCTTCCAGACGACTGGACCCATCTCTGGTGAAAATGATTGTTGCTCAGGAGTCCTAAAGGTAGAATAGATGTAAAGATTATAAAAGAAGCTATTTTGATGGATGGATAATGAACCTACTTAATGCTAACAGTGGACGTCGGTTCTTGTTTGCTTGAAGGCTCCTCCTCCATCGGCTCTTTATTCTTTTCCTGGACAGGCTGTACTACGGTGACGGGTTCTTCCGCATTTTCTACTGGCAATGCTTCAGACTCGTCGATGGACGCAGTGATGTCTTCCTTGACAACCGACTCTTCCTTGGTTTCAGATTCTTCTTTTGCTGCCTCAGGAGCTGGAAGCTTTTCTTCTTTCTTTGCTTCTTCTTTCTTGGCTTCTTCTTTCTTTATTTCCTCCTTTTTTCCATCTTCTTTCTTTGCTTCTTCTTTTTTTACTTCTTCCTTCTTCTTTTCTTTATCTCGCTCCTTATCTCGATCCGACCGATGCCTGTGATGTCGATCTTTACTTCTCGATGGGCGATGATGACTCCGTTCCTTGTCGTGATCCTTTTTCTTCCTATCGTGATCTCTGCGGTCTTTATCAGATCGCTTGCTGCTAGATTCGGAATGATGTGAACTCTGTTTGGAACTCTTCTCGCTCCTCTTCCGGATGCTAGTACTGGAACTACTGGTGCTGCTCTTATCCTTGTCAGCTTCTTCCTCCTTAATCTTGCCACTGCAAATTTGGCAATTGAGGTCGAACAAGTGCGACTTGTGCTTGGACGTGGTGTCCTGGAGGGCCTCGAGGAGCGGAGCTGGAACAGTGGTGGTAGTTGACGTGGCCGACTCTCGTTCATCCAGTTCTTTGCCAGCTTCCTCGATTATCTCTTCGCCTTTGTGAGTCTTGACCAGATATTTATTGGACATGGTCATAAGCTCTAGTTCCGTCTTTTGAATGATGTCCAGCTGATGCTTGGCCTCCTGTTCACGCCATTCGGCCAATTCCTTGGACGCCAACTCCTCGGTCGACATTTTGACCAATTGACCTGTGTAATAAATATAAACGGTGAAATTACATGCTAACTAACCAAACACGGCCGGGCGGGATTCACGTGTTTTAGACTCTTAAAAAACGAAGCTTGCAATATGTCAAGCTCATCCTGGCCGCCAGATAGAGCTGATCGGTCTCCATATTGGATTTTATGGCGCGGTATTTAATGAGATCCCAACCAACAACTTTCCTTTATATCCCGTGTTGTTAATAATTGCCGCTTGACATGTTGTGCGAAGAAGCTGCTGAAAACTTACCAGGTGTTATCTGCTTCTCGATGATCTTGCGGAATAAACCCAGGTTTTTGGGATCTTTGATATTAAAAATCAGAGTGCGGTATTTATTTTTGTATTTTGTGCCGACATCTTTGTTGAAGAGGCGATAGAGAGCTTCTTCTACTTCAGTGGCAACCTGTTCGACTGCTTGCTCATCCGTCTCCAAATCGGTGGCCTCTTTGCAGCGGTTCCATAGCGTTTCCTTCAGTGAGCTCCGGGATCTGGCACGGGTCGACTCGGGATCGGACTGGACTACCACCTTCTTCGATGTTTCTTCATCTTTGGACGTCTCGATGGACCTCTTCCGAAACACCTTCGACTCACCAAGCTTCTTTGAACTGTTGCTGTCCGCTCTTATTCTGGGCAACGACGACGACGACGAAGGTGAAGGCGCTTGACTCGTTAAAGAAGTCGGAGTGGCCGGTGAAGCGGATTTAGCATTTAGCAAGATAGAGGAGGCCACCGGTGTCGTGGATATCGACAATCGGGGTTTATTATTCGGTAGGGTGGCCGGTTTAATAACTTCAAAAGTCGGATTGTCTTTGAGCCACACTTCCAAATTTGCAACTTTGGGGGCTGCGGAACCACTCAGGATTTTCCCGGTCTTTCTCTCCAAAACAGGAACGGGTGTGTCGTCAGCCAAATTGGCCGGTTTGGACGCTCCTTCAGACGAAATGGATTTTCTCAGTTGATTAATGGCTTTCGATTTGGAAGTCAAAAGTGGGGTAGGTTGACTCATCAACTGGCCGAACTCGACCGACTCCTTCCACTTGGACGCACCCGAAGATGTCGGTGTGACGGGTGTACTGGGGCTTGGTGGTTCGGGTAACTGGGTCTGCTTGATCTTCTCTTTGCTCATGGCGATAAGTGAATCTCGCACGTGACTCACAATACATGCATCGCTACAATAAATGCTATTTGCGCGTGCATCATTCTTGCAACCGGCCACAATGCACCGTAGAGGAGCAGCCGTAGCTTCTTCAGCCGTTCCACTTCCGCTCGAACTAACTCGAACCCTTCGTTGTGTCATTTGAGCTTTCAATTTCGCTTTTTCATTGGCCGCTTTGACAGGATCTGTACTCCTCAGAGGTGCCGTTTTCTCTACTGATTTTACTGGGCTCTTCTCCTCTACAAGGGGGATCGGTTTCTCAGGGAAGTCAATGTCCTGAGCATTCAAATACAATTCATTGATAATTTAACGAGTCAGAAAATGCAGTGCAAACAATTATTTACCTGCAGATGAACAAATGGCTCTTGTGTGTCTGCGTATTCTTGCCTGACGCATTTAGGGCAAATCCATTCAAGTTTTTTAAGCTCAAGTTCCCGACCCATACTGCGTGTAATACCAACACATGTTCCATGAAACCATTCCTCGCACTTGTCGCAACAAATCATGAAACGATTGTTATGAGGCTCTCGACAGACACACCACAATCGATCAGGATCATCTTCATTCTCATCCGAATCAGAGCCATCACCACTTGGATCGTCATCGTCTTCATCCAGATCCTCTGGATCTTGTTCTTCCTCACCTGTGAAAACGTTAAGGGTTTCTTTAGTTTAACTTATTTCAATAGAAAACATTAGAAATTGTATCAAACCATCTTTGGATTTTTCATCCATTTTCTTCGGAGAAGGCACGACGGGATCGTCAGGTTTTTCTTCAGCCAACGGATCGTCCTCAGTCTTGATTGGTTGTTCATCCGGAGACGACAAACCTTTGACAGTGGATGTTTTCTTCACTAGTCTCTCAATGCCTTCAAATTCCAGTTGATTAAAGGCTTCACGAAGATGTTTAGGTGGTTGGCGATTTTCTCGTCGCGGCCTTGCGACTCCACCCGAGGAGGAAACACGAGACACGGGTGATTGTCGGTCAAAGTCGATTGACTTTTGAGGTGATTGCGGTGTCGGTGCAGTTTGATCTGGATTTGCTTGAACACTTTGAGGCGATTTGACTGCAGTTACTGGTGATGATTTGGTTGGAACCACCAATGTTGGAGGCGTTTTGGCCGGAGTAGTTTGAGGTGTTTTGGCCAGCGGCTGTGTCTTGGGCAAGGGTGTTTTGACAGGTTGATTGGATAATGGTGTGTGAACTTTGGCTTTGACGGGATCAACACTTAGGATGTCTTGTTGAAGCTTTTGACGGATGACGGCTAACCGACTGAGCGGTTGCGCTGGAGCGGGAGGAGGAGTTTCTTCCGGAGCAACAGCAACAGGCTCTGGTATAGCTACGAAGAGAGTCTCCTCCGGTTCCGCCTCGGCTTCTTTCTTAGGCGTATTGACTTGTTGGATCTGATTCATCTCTTCCTTCTCCTTTTTGAGAAGTTCCTCATTTTCTGCTCGGATTTTCTTTAATTGCTCCATTTCTTGCCGGTCAATCTGGCGTTGGGAACGCCGCTTAGGTGAAGGTTGGCGCGTTGATCCACCACCACCACCTATACCCGTCGAAACGCTATCAGAACTATCAACTTCAGAACTCATCGCACTGTCGGCGTTTCTCGAGTTACTAATTGCCGGGCCATGCGCAGCTGAATAACAATGGTCAAGTGAGATGGACGCAACAGCCTCAGTGTCATCCGGAGCTGGATAGAAAAAACAATAATATAATCTAGATACACTTACTACTACTACACAAAGTTATTTGGCAAACCTCCTGTAAGTTCGGGATCAAGCAGGTCATCTAGACCAGCTTCTGGTGGGAGAATATTGTTGAAAAAAGCCCCAGCTTCTGCTTGTAATGCATGCTCAATTTTCTCGATCTCTTCCTGATCAAGAGCTAAGAGTGGATCTGTTGTTTCCAAAACTTGCTCACTAATTTTTGGCCCTGCTTTAACATTTCCATTAACTTGAGCAATTTCCTGGTCAGTTTCCATCAATTCTTCCTCGTTTTCCTTGAGTACAGGGCTAGAGACTGGGTTGAAATCTTCTTCTACAGTTATGTTGACATCAGTACTGCTGTCACCTGCAACATCATTGACTCTAACTACGCTTAGAGTTGTATTCTCTTGAGAGCCTGAAAATAAGGTAAATGAATAAAAACATGATTTCCCTCCAAAATGTGAACGACTTACTAAGAAGTTGAAGTGTTTCCTGATCAACTGATATGTCACCAGTGTCATTATCAACAATAATGATTAGTGTGTTTCCAGCAGAGGAGCTTTCGTCTGTGGTATCTGCCACAAAAGTACTCGACATGCTGTTGTCGAATTTGTAGCACACTTGTATCTAAATGTCAGTAAACGAGTAATCCAAAACGCGTCACTTATTGACCAGCTCGGAACGGCCCACTATCAAAGTTCAAACCAAAGCCACTAAAAACTTCACCCGATTCTATGGGCAACCACAAGCCCAAAACTTTTTTGTTGACAAACTTTGAAACTCCTGATTGCATCAAAATACACATAAACACCAAGCCGACTCATGGCTAGATGCCGCCATTTTGCGTTTTTTTTATATAAATCAATTTCAATGTGCCATGTTGCCGGCGACGCTTCCAATAGAAGCCATCTGGCGTGAATAATTACATCTTCTGTTAGTCACTAACAGATGGCGATTTGATCAGTACGTTAGACAACGCCGGCAACAATCGAGTACAAACCTCATGTAAATTTTGATTTGGTTTCGTTTTTACAATATAACAACAATCATGGGAGAGGTAAATTTTGCAATTAAAAAAATTATGAACAATTTCTAATTTACAAAATTTCATACATCTACAGGATATTCAGAAGCATTCCGTGCATACGCTAGTGTTTCGATCACTGAAGAGAACCCACGACATGTTTCTGTCAGAAGAGGGTAGTCTACCTCCTATTGATCAAAAAGCGTGTGTTGAAATAACTTTACATTGTTTCAACGTATTAAGTAACTCAATTCTATTTGATTATCTAGAGTGTCTGCCTGGCGATCATCAAAAGCTAAAGATACGTATGGTCCAATAGTTGAACTGGTCAGGAAACAACAAGAGATAGCGAAAAAAACAGGGCTTCCGGTAAATTACCCTGGAGGACAGCTTGCTCTAACTAACAAATCTGGTAATTTATTTTCCCCTATATTGATTGGAAATATGTATTTTTAAGTGGGATGTTTATTTTTTTACAGAACAAGATGGAGAGACCAGCCAAGCTTTGGCTCTTATGCCTTCAGGAACAATCGGGGGACATCAGATGCCACAATCTTCAGCAAATGTATCAGCTGTTGGTATACCAGGCTATGCTGCAGGTGAGAAAAATATGCAGTCATTGTTTTCCCATCTATTTACTAAAAAAGAATCTTATTAGGTGGACCCACAAACAATACACAATCTTTAATAACCCGTAAAGCCCCAACAATGCCCAAGCCACAGTGGCATCCACCATGGAAACTTTGTCGTGTTATCAGTGGTCATATTGGTTGGGTACGCTGTGTAGCTGTTGATCCTACGAATGAATGGTTTTGCACAGGATCTGCTGACAGAGTTATTAAGGTAATTTATTCCTTACATTTATAAGAGTCAAGTTTTTCATTTTGAAATTCTTATAGATTTGGGATTTGGCCTCTGGACGGCTGAAACTTTCGCTTACAGGCCATGTCAGCACCGTCCGTGCTCTTCAAGTCAGCCCAAGACATCCGTACCTTTTCAGTGCTGGTGAAGATCGACAAGTGAAATGCTGGGATTTGGAGTACAACAAAGTAGCCATCACCATTTCAATTTACCGTGTAAGAAATATTAACAAAATCTTTTTCAGGTTATCCGGCACTACCACGGTCATTTGAGTGCCGTTTATAGTATGGCCCTTCATCCAACCATCGACGTTTTAGTAACTTGTGGTCGTGACTCTACTGCCCGTGTTTGGGACATGCGATCCAAAGCAAACATTCATACCCTAACTGGCCACACTAACACCGTAGCATCAGTTGTTTGCCAAGCAGCCGAACCTCAAGTATTCAAAATAGTTTTCGACACTCATAATCCAGAATTTTAATTTTACCTTTCGAAACCATAGATTATTACTAGTAGTCATGACAGCACTATTCGATTATGGGATTTGGCGGCTGGCAGATCAATGGCTACTTTGACGAATCACAAGAAAAGTGTCCGGGCAGTGGCAATGCACCCTAACCTGTATGAAGCTAACCCATTATTTCACAACACATTGAATGTACAATTAATTTAAAAAAATTATGTTACAGCTACATGTTTGCATCCGCCTCGCCGGATAATATCAAACAATGGAAGTGCCCCGAAGGCAAGTTTATTCAGAATCTTTCGGGCCACAATGCCATTCTTAATTGCCTTGCCATCAATGCTGATAACGTAATGGTATCGGGTGCTGATAACGGATCACTCCACTTCTGGGATTTCAAGACTGGATACAATTTCCAGCGCTCACAGGTATAAATGCATTTAGTTGCAACTGTATTTTGAACGTTTCTTTAACTGTTCCTATTCAAATTTAAGGCCCCCGTGCAACCAGGCTCAATGGATAGTGAAGCTGGAGTATTTGCCATGGCCTTTGACCACAGTGGTTCACGTCTCATAACGGCCGAAGCAGATAAAACTATCAAAATCTACAAAGAGGACGACGAAGCTAATGAAGAGACACACCCCATCAACTGGAAGCCCGACTTATTAAAACGGCGTCGTTATTAACTCGCCATCTCCTGTACCGTACAATACAACTTGATTTTTAAACGATTTGTTGGCGCAAATTTGTATCATTACTTAAGTAGAATGTGCTGAGGTGCTGAGTTATTATGCGCTTATGGATAGCTCGGGAAAGCTTTACCTTGTCAATTGTATAATCACTGAGGTTCTTATAAATTTAGAAATAGCTACTTGATAATAATTTAGGGTCACTCTTCTTTAGTGATAATGTATTAGCTTTCAACAATCAAAGCCAAATGCCACACGTAAAGATCGAGTACATAAAAATCTTCTGGTTTTCAATTTATCCTAAATGTAGTTAGAAAAATTATTGTAATAAATTGTTAAGACTAGTCAAAGAAAACCCTTTGCTTCGTTACATTAAATTTTATTATTTAATTTACAAAGCTCACGTTTTCACGCGTTCTTGAATTTTGAAACACTATATTTTGGCGGGGAAAATGGAAGGGAAACCGAGAACCCTGGCACAGGGAAACACTCCAGAATACCTATAGATTTCAATTCAAATTTCATTTTCTATTATTTAATTTCAAAATAGATCCAAGACACACGCGCAAGCAGCGCAAGTCGTGAAAAAAATAGAAAATAATTGAATAATCGCAGTATATCGATCAATACTTTCGTGATTTGATAATCGATAATTCAGTTCTCTTCCTCCCGTTTCCTACCGCCTCTTGAAAAATTCGTTCGAGTATCGGCTGCTAGACTAAGCTCTACACGTGTGATTTGTGGTAGACTGGTATTCCTCCCGTTACAGTTCGCAGTTTTCCTTTCAAGCCGTCACCATGAGTTCTGTGGACGAGATTCTAGCTAAGGTTTTGGAACCTGATAATGAATCAATCAGAACGGTAAATTCAAACGTCACTATTAAATGAATGAAAAACCAATGTTAATGTTTTTTGTCGGATTTTAGGGAACGGCCGAACTCAAGGAGGCAATGAAACGGCCAACTATTTGCCCCACCTTGCTGCACATTGGGAAATATTCCACCAGCCCTCAGATTAGACAGTATGCACTTGTCCTGCTACGAAAACGCCTTTCAAAATATTATCATTGGGAGAAACTGACAGTTGACTTCAAGCATGGGTGAGAAAACTGTCACAATCTAGTGGTTGATTCATTACTTTATTAGTTGTTTCATAGGATTAAGTCTGGTCTTTTGGATGCCCTGACTCGAGAACCTGAAATTAGTGTTCGTAATTCAGCTGCCCAAGTTGTTGCGTCAATTGCTAAGCATGAGTTGGCTGAGAGGAAATGGCCCGAGTTGTTGGAATTCATGCAACAATTGTGTTGCCAGGGGAAACCCAACGAGAAAGAACTAGGGCTGTACATCTTAAGCATTGTGGCAGATTCAGCTGGTGAAGAATTCAAGATCTTCTTGAAGCCATTTGTATCCATCTTTCATTCGGCTTTGCAAGATTCAAACACCACTTCTGCATACTACGCTGGCATAACTCTGAAAAATTTGATTCCATACATCGGAACTGATGAAGCTGTAAGTTAAATTATTATTTCAAAATCCTATTATGTGTTATAAATAATTCATTTATTTCCATTAACAGACAATGATCCAGCCACTCATCCCTAAAGTGTTAATTGTCGTAAGGAATTTCATTGTCATTGATGGAGCCAAGGCAGTTAATTTAATGGAAATCTGGGAAGAACTGTTAGAAACGGAAGTTTCTATATTAGCCCCTCACTTGAAAGCAGTCACAGAACTCTGCTTGGAAATAGCTTCCAAAAAAGAGTTGGACGATGCCATTCGAATTAAAGCCCTGAGTTTTATTGCCACTCTCGCACGGCTCAAGAAGAAGGTAAACTTACTACAGCATCTTAATGCAAATCACTATTAATTGAATTTTTTTTTTTTTTTTTTTTCAGTCAATGATCAAGAATAAACTAGTCAGTCCAATTCTCCAAACGCTATTTGCTTTGATGACTGAGGCCGACGAAGAAGAAGAAGACGACGACGACGATGAATATGACCAGGTGGAATCGAGCAAGCCTTGCATTGTTGCTGCTCAAACATTGAACGAGATGGCGTTACACTTGCCACCCGACAAGGTCATCACACCTTTGCTTCAGTGGGCTGATCCCGCCTTTAAAGGTAAATATTTCTTTAATAAATCCAAATTACTTGATCTGACTTGAGCTCTGTTTAGGCTCTGATATTCGCGCTCAGCAAGCAGGATACACGGCATTGGCAGTTGTGGTGGAGGGCTGTGCAGAGCATATCCGTACCAAGTACATGGCGCCGTTTGTTCAAGTCATCTGCAGCGGCATCAAACATCCACAAGCGCACGTTCGTAATGCCGCTCTCTACGCAGTCGGCCAATTTTCCGAGCATCTCCAACCCGACATTGACAAATACGCCAATGACATCCTGCCCATTCTCTTTGAATACTTGTCGGCGACAGTCAACAGCTTGGCCAGTGGTAAAAAAGTGCCACGTAGCGTGGATCGCGTTTTCTACGCCCTGGAGATGTTTTGTGAAACGATGGAAGCCAAACTCAATCCCTTCGTACCCGCTCTGATGGAGCATTTCTTCATCGCACTAAACCCAGTCTACCCATTTCATGTCAAGGAGTTGGCTCTTAGTGCCATTGGAGCAACTGGTAACCATATCTTATTTTTGCCATTTTGTTATTTTCAATTTTAAAATATTTCAATTCTATTGCAATAGCCAATGCGGTCGGGAAAGCCATGGTCCCCTACTTTGGTCGCATCATGGAACATTTAAAAATTTATCTCAGTGGTCAACTGACGGAGGAAGAAATGCCCCTTCAGATTCAAGCTCTAGGTAAATATTCCACTGTTTCCCTAATAATTTTCCCATTTAACAAAATCTTTTGCTAATTTTTAGATACGCTGGGCGTAATTGCTCGAACGATTGGCGAACAAACCTTCCGCCCGTTTGCTGACGAATGTCTAAACTTCACACTCAATTTGGTTCAAAGCAAGGACGATCCTGATTTGCGCAAATGCGCATACGGAGTGTTTGCTTCGCTGGCTAGTGTCATGAAGGATGATACGGCTGCTGCCCTGCCGGCCATTATTCCGTTATTGATGAAGGCCGTCGAGAGTAACGAAGGCGTTACGGTTGCGACAAAAGATGATGACGACGAATCGGCTTTCCCAGCCGGTGATTTACTCGACGATGACGAAGACGTCTCGCCCATGGACAATGAAGATGATGACGAAAGCGATGGGGCCGGCTACACAGTGGAGAACGCCTATCTGGAAGAAAAGGAGGAAGCTTGCCTTGCCCTCAGAGAATTGGCCCTGCAAGCTCGGTATGTACATGTTTGATTCCGTTCCTACCTTGCATCTGGTTTATAGATTTCTTTTGCATTTTACCATAGGGGACCGTTTATTTCTTACGTGGAGCAGTGCAGCGGCCCTGTGTACAAACTAGTCGATTATGGCCATGAAGATATTCGCAGAGCTGCACTTTCCGCCCTCACTCAATTTACCATCTGCATTGGAAAACAACCAAATGGAGAGCAAGGTATTTCGTAATTATCATTTTGTATTTTCATTTCTTATAATGTTATTTCTTTCCCCTCCACAGCTTGTTTGGCTGCACTTGCCATTCTCATTCCTAAGCTTTCGGAAGCGATCCACACGGATTCCGAGATCGAGGTGGTCAATGAAGCACTGGATTGCCTCACTGAACTTTTAAAAGAGCTAAAAGGTGTCGTCATCAAATCCGAAGGTCATCTGGACGCTGTTCTCATGTGCGTCAAGAACGTCTTCAACAAAGCGGTACAGAAAACTTTAAAAAGTGAAGTTTATTGATGACTCATTTAAAATTTCATTTTGCAATGTTTTTTTTCAGACACAATGCCAGATGATGGAACAAGCCGAAGAAGGCAATGAAGAAGAGGATGATGTGGAAGATCCCGACTCGGAAGCTAGTGAGAAATTGATCGAATACGCCGGAGATGTACTACCCGCTTTGGGTAACGCAATGACACCGCTAGAGTTTGCACCCTACTTCGCAGGATTGTTGCCGTCTATTCTTCAAAGAACCGTAAGTTTATTTTATTTCTACGTCTTCCTGTCAATTAATCCTGCTAATGATTTTGTTTGTAGAAAAAGCATTGCACGATTGCGGAAAAATCTTTCAGCGCCGGTGTCCTTGCGGTGTGCATGGAACCGCTGGATGGCGTTCTGGAACCCTTTGTACCGCATCTCTACACGACCTTTACTACCCTGATGCGGGATTCGGATAGCGAAGTGCGGAACAATTCCGTTTTCGGATTGGGAGAACTTGTCCTACACGGACGTGAATTGCTCTTCCCGTAAGTGTACTTGCGGCAAAACATATTTCAACTCGGCTTAACATTTTGCTTTTCATATTTTATAGAAATTTCCCGCAAATACTTCAGATTTTGTCCAATGCACTATCGCGCGAGACTAACCCGCTTGCGCTGGATAATATTTGCGCCGCAATCACTCGAATGATCATCGTCAACATTACTGCAGTACCCATGGATCAGGTAGGGAGTGAAGTAAAGTTGTGAGTTACTCGATTGTCATCTATTTCCCGTGTTTTGTAGGTGTTCCCAGTGCTGATGAGTCATCTGCCGTTGCGGGAAGACTTTCACGAGAACTCTTCGGTGCTGAAATGTTTCCTTTTTCTGTTCTCTAATGGTCACCCGCTCTTTGCATCACATTTGCCTCAAATCATGAACGTGATATTAACGATGGCCACACAACAGGAACTCCAACCCGGTAATCTTTTCATGTTTTTTTTTTTTTATTTATCTATTTTCTATTTTTACACTATCAGATTAAAACGTTTTATGTTTGTATTTGCAGAGCAAAAACCCATGATCAATGAGCTGATGGCGCACATCGCATCCGGGTTTCCTGATCTGTACAACGGATGGGCGTCCGCTCTTCCGGCCGAAGTGCAACAAAAGTTGAAAGAGGTTTTGGCTTAATCAGTGGAAAAAAAATGTATAACTCTTGAATCATCCTCCCCTAAAAAATTCCAACCTCTTGTTTGGTTATTATCATTTTGGTTAATTTTGTAATCTGTTTACGAATTTTGGAGTTGAAGTTGAAGTTGCCGAAGGAAAAGAATCGAGGAAATGTGACCGAACGAAGACAAAGTTCCGTGTACGGATCAGAAATTCGTGTATTACTAACCACTCCCATTCTTTAAAATATAAAAATAAATTAAAAGAGGTTTGTGATAAGGTGATATTTTTTTTTTTTTTCTTGTCTTAGACTTTCTTATCTTTGGCGAGATTGTAGTACATTTAGGAACGCAAAGGTTTCCCAATGCATAGACTTGCAGTGTCATTTGCGCTGGCATCAGGTAAACCTCCTACTTACTTCCCTCGTGAATAGTACCCTGACGTCAATTCCACGTGCCGGTTACAGCTGTGAATTCGTCGACGATTGACTTAACATCTTTAGGGGTTACGCGGATGATCAGCCCAGGTCTCTCTACCTTCGTCTTAGTATAGGTAACAGAACCTAAGTTTATGATATCTTGTAAGTGATGCATTTGCATTTTGTTACTCAATAACTCTGCAATAACCAAATTTAGCTAATCTTTATTGCACTGCCCGGTTTTAACTTTTGACTACCTACCATTTGTCAAAATAAAGGTCACGATTGCTACTAGTTGGTAACGTTCTTGTGTCAGTGGACAGTGGATCCATAAAAAAAAGTTACCGATTGCAACCATAGATTAAAAGATCAAGCTGAGTTTACTGCTTAGCGCAATTTTGCCGCGTGTCCAACTAGGAATGTGACGTAAGTGAGTCAGTGCAGTGATTATCGATAATCCCAGTTAGAACCCATCCGACCTAGTAAAAATGTGGTCGTAAACATATTTTAACGTTACCTAGAATTTTTCTGTATCCAAAAATCTTCACTTCTTGCCTGCATTTATCAACGAACTTGAAAATATTAATATGTGTTGAATTCTAAAGGATCCATGTGAACATTTTCATCATGGATGACTCCAGCACTATCAGCGATTTCGCTCCACCGATGAGAGGAATGGAGCTCGTTGCTCGATCCAGCATTCATTCACTTCGACCGCCTTCCATCACTTCCACTTCTTCGTCCAACTGCAGCGAAGCTCACATTTGGAAGCTCACCGATTTACGTGTAGGAATTCGAACCAAACAAATAATAAGATTTGGGTGTGATAATGACCTTTGACCGTCTTTATTTTTCAGAAACGATTCAAAAACAAAAATTTGGAGACGCTGTACCTTCGTTATCAACAGCGGCTCATGCACGTCGATCTTAAAGGCTTTCTGCTGCTACAAATCTTTCTCAGTTCCGTCTTTATTCTAATCTTACTTTGCATCAACACGGACGATGAAAGTCGAGCCCTTCCGGAAATCATCGGTCACGTCATCCTCTTGCTGACCGCTAGTCTTTGCTACGGTGTTGCCTACAGAGAAAGGCGATTCAAGAAATACCAGTTCCTTTCCATGCTAATGGCCGTCGTCCTAACATTCGTTCTCGTCGCGGTGGATCTTGGACAGGACCTCTGGTTCGCCTATCACAACACAGCTCATTCAGACGAAGGTGAAATCTAAAGAGAATTGTTTATTTTAATCAATGTTAATAATCGTTTACATATTTCTACGACAGCCTTTATTTTTCACGTTCCTGCTGCTCTCTACACGATCCTGGCCGTCTACAATTTGCTACCGATCGCATCTCTTCGTGTCACAACGTTGATCGGCTTTTTGGTCGCCATCGTTCACGTGACAGCGAACGCGTTGCTCTTTCAGACGAGGAAATCGGTCGACAACGAAGTTGACATTTCTCTGATCATGGCCGATGTCGCATTCTATTTGACGGCCAACGTTGTCGGCATTTTCACCAAGTGCCTAAACGAGACTACGCTGAGACGGGCCTTCCTCGATCGTCGCCGGTGCATCGAGTCCACCATCAAACTGGACTACGAGAAGAGTCAAGAAGAGCAGCTGATGTTGTCCATCTTGCCCAAACACATCGCCCACCTCGTGGGTACCGACATCAGGGAGGAAGTCCAGTTGATGATGAGATCCAAGACGTCGCCGTCGTCCAGGAAACCGTTCGAGTGAGTGAAACGCGAGGATACACTCTTTACCTTTCTTTGAATAATCATTCAATCGCTTAGTTTGTGTCTCATACCAGCAAGTTACACGTCGAGACGCATAAGGATGTCAGTGTCCTTTACGCCGATATTGTCAACTTTACTCCGCTGACCGCAGCCCTCTCGGCGGCCAGCCTCGTCTCCATGCTCAACGAGTTGTTTGGAAAATTTGACGAAGCTGCCAAAGTAAAATAATTTTGTTCACTTGATTTATCTTCCCTTAAATTTAAAAATTTTTTAAATAGGAAAACGATTGTTTAAGAATCAAAATCCTCGGCGACTGTTATTACTGCGTGTCTGGAATTCAGGACGGAGGAATTCAGGGCGGATTCAGGACGACCACGAATGCCAAGAATAATGCTAAGAATTGCGTCGAAATGGGATTCAAGATGATTGAAATCATCCGCCAAGTCAGGTAATACTACCCGGTTACTGTTTTTCAAAGTTTGCGGGGATTTTTTTGAACTTCAAAACAAGAAAGAACGGAATTAATTATTGAGAACTACTGTGTGTTTTGGTAAAAGCAACAAATAAACTAATTCTCGATAAGATTAGAGAGGATCACCAAGTGGATGTGGACATGCGGATCGGCGTTCATAGCGGCAACGTTATCAGTGGTCTGATCGGCCTTCGCAAGTGGCAGTTTGATATCTGGTCCCGTGACGTGACCATTGCCAATCATATGGAACAGTCGGGAATACCTGGGTATAAAATGTTCCTGACGTACGACTCCTTGGCTTATGTCATGTCTCAGAGTGATTTGTACGTGTTTTATCCTTGTTAAAAGCTTCTTGATGTGAAATTTTTTTTCTAGAGATAGCTGGTAAGGTCAATTTGACACTGTTTGTTTCTCACCTCCTTCGGTTAGTTATCACACGTCTCATTTGATTCCCTTCCTGTCTTTTCCCTTGTTAGGTGGGTGCACATATCCATGGCAACCAAGAATCTGCTGGGAGATTCTTATCAATTTAGGCCCGGGAACGGGATGAAACGGGATACTTACCTGGCAAAACTGGGAATTGAGACTTTTCTAGTCGTTTCAACTGACGCCAATCAATCGAAGGAATCTGGAGTCAAAAGGATCAAATTTAAAGCCGATCCTTTCGCTACGCTGCCCCGTATAAACGCTAATGCTGCCATGACTAATGATGGAGCTTCCACAAATAATCATCGGGTTGACTCCGAAACAAACAAGAAGCTCAATAACGATACTGAAAACTCATCGCTTGACAGTCTCTACGAAAGACTTCCGCCAAGCCTTCCAGTTTTGGTTGCTCACAGAATTCCGCCATCGTCATCATTACCTCACATCTATACGGTAGACGAAGCCTTTAGACGACTTGCCTGAAAGTATTTTTTTTCTTTACTAATAAAATCTTTTCATTTCGGTTTGGCTGACAGAAAATGCGACAGTCATCAGTAGCGACAGGTGACGAACATTCCGAGGAAATTTACATCCGGCTAGTGAAAAATCCCAGGAAATCTAGTGTGGCTAGCGGAACTGGAAGACGACTCTTTGCCAGGGTTTGCCATCTTTAGCGAATTGAAATTTAGTAGTTGAACTTATAGTTTCACTTTGGTTGAATATACAACAGAGGCGATCGACGACTGGTGAAAACACCTCACGACGGGGTGCAGTTTTGATGGACAACACTTTAGTCAGTTTCCGGCGGATGATGGACCAAGCCGATTCTAAGATGGAAAAATCCATCGAATCCATGATATTATCAAAATTCAGGTTTGTTTCAAAAGATTTCTTTGTATTTTCATGGGAGCTTGGTTGCCATAATCTTTTCAATGTTTATCAGAAGACGATCCAGGGCGACTCCGGACCAGGAATCGCACGTCAACCTTTTTCTTTTCTTCTCCAACCGATCCTGGGAACTTCCTTTTTTGCAGCGTCCGGATCCTTTGTTCAACCTTTACGTCTTGGGTGCCATTCCAGTTCTGATTGGGATCATGACCATTCAGCTCTCTCTCTATAGTAGGTAATAAAAAAAGGGAAATACGTACTTGCTACTGGCCATTTGGTTTATCTTTTTTTGTGTCTAGTGGCCCCCGGACATTCTGGTTGGTCTTTGGGATAGCCTTGATTATTGTGGTGTTAGTTGGCATGTGCTTGTGGGTGCCCCAGATTTGGTACTACAGTAGGAACTCTATTAACGACGACCCGGAAAATGTATTTGAAAGCCTCTCTGTTTCTCCCGAGCCGAGCCGATCCAGCTCGGCCGTCTCAGCAGCGTTTTTCAAGCTGGATTCTTTTTGTTCATCCCTAACGACCCGGACCCTTATCTTTCTCGTGGTTACGGTGGCCGTTGGTGCTTGTGGTCTAGTTGATCTGGTATGTTTATTTAATCTGAGTTCAAATAATTAATGATTTTTTTAAATTTTTTTCTGTATTTGTTTACTGTAGGACCATGTCAAAGAATCAAATAATACATCAAAAGCAATGACAGAGAATAACACTTTGTTTGGCCAGTGCAACTTCCAAGATTCTCGCATTTACCTCTGGGTAATAACCGATCACTTACTGGACTGCTCGCCATTCCCTAAACATTTATCTGATTTTCTGGTAGTACTTTACATACGTATGCGCCTTGACGATGTCCGTAGCCTTCGGCTTCTACCGCATCCATTTCGCGTTGAAATTTAGCTTCTATGCAGCTTTCCTTGCCATATACACAGTAATGACAGTCAACATCTACCCAGACATATGTTTGGTAAACGACACTTAATTCATAACGAATCTTTACCATTAAAAGCATTGCAAGAATTTGTCCTTCTTTAGATATATAGTCGAGAAGAATGCCTCTTATGCAAAGCTAGTCCATCTGTTCAGCCGGAACTCAGTCATGCCTTATATCTGTTGACTATCCTCATGATTTTGCACGTGGCCGACCGTCAGGTTTTCACAATAACCTATCGAAAAATAGTAAAATTTAACTTGATTATTAATATTGGATTTACAGATTGAATTCATCAACCGGCTAGATTACGTGTGGCAGCGTCAGCTGGCCAATGAACAGGAGGAAGCTAACACCACCAGAATCGTCAACAAGATGTTGCTTCTAAACATCTTGCCCCATCACGTTGGTAAAGCAAATTTGTAATAGAACCCCATCTCTAAAAAGAGTGAACAACACCTTCTACATCATTATTTTTTTACAGCTGATGTTTATCTAGACACATCCCGCTGCAGTGACCAACTGTATCACGAAGAACACAAACGAGTGGCCGTCATGTTTGCCTCTATTCCAAATTTTATGGACTATTTCGCAGAAAATGACATCGGCGATGGTGGCTATCGTTGCTTAGAAGTCCTTAACTCGATCATCAGCGCGTTTGATGCGGTATAACTAATTCATTTAGCTTAAGATTATAAAATGTAATTAATATTGGCAATTGTGAATAGTTGTCATTCGAGGAATCGTTCTCCCGCATTGAGAAAATCAAAATTTTGGGCAGCACCTACATGGCAGCATCAGGTCTCACGGCTGTCCGCAATGGATCGACTGCTGAGACGGTTGCGGAAAGCGAATCGCGCGTTATCGCACTGATCACCATGATAAGGTTCGCTTTGGCAATGTGCACGGTACTTGACCAGCTGAATCGAAAGCAAGCGCCCAACTTCCAACAAGCGCCCAACTTCCAACTGCGGATCGGAATTGAATACGGACCGGTTATTGCAGGAGTTGTCGGAGCGCAAAAGCCGCTTTACGACATTTGGGGCGATACGGTCAACATGGCATCCCGGTTGGAGTACACTAGTCAATTGGGTGAAATTCAAGTAAACGAATAATATGTTTAAAATACTTTCAATATTATGAAATTACACCGTAACTTAATTGGATTAGGTTACAGAAAAGACGGCCAAATTACTGGAAGCTGTTGGCATCCACTGTGAGAAGCGAGGCGAAACGTTCTTGAAAGGCAAAGGCCTCGTTATGACGTACTGGGTGCGTCCGGATGCGTCGGATTTCTACGATTCTGTGCAAAGTTCCTCGGCGGCGATTAAGAGCTTCCTCGGTTTGAGCGACATGCTACTGACATCGCCTTCGGCTCGCAGTTCACTAAGCCGCAAACCAGGCCGGCCGTCCGTTCTGATTGAAGAAGACGAAGAAGAACGTTCCAGTCAAAAAGGTAGATAATTGACTTGACTTTCCTGTAATCATTCTGACCGTTCTGTATTTGATAGATGTCCAGCATTTGTCGTCTTTTTCTAGTATGGTAGCTAATCCAGCTCTTACATCACCTCCTCTCGTGAAATTCGAGTTGTACGAAGATGTCGATACTGTGTCACTGTCGAATGAAGACGTTAATTTAGATATTTATGATGAAGATGAAATGACGCATCTCTAAAAAAATTCCCCTTTCTTCTTTAATTCTTTTTTTAACTCAACTGTCTCATCGTTAATGCAAAGTGCTCAGGCACTTAACTTCTTTATACTGACATATTATACTGACAAGTGTACATAAATTAAAAATTTAATAAATGATGTGGACTGACCAAAACGTGTTCTGGGAAATGAATGAATGTTGCTTACATAGCGTTTGCCGTTTGGACCCTGTAAGATCATATTTTAAGCCCATTTGAGAGAAAAGACGGTTGTTTCCATTTGTTTCTAAATTTCAAACTAAAAATTTGGTAAAGATCATAGAGAACAAGTAAGACTCGTAAGAGGGGCATTTTTGTTTTCGTCTATAAGTTGGGTCCGACAACATTTCCTATTTTTAGAAAAAAAAATTTAAAAAAAAATAAGAAAACCAATTTTTTTAACACTAGATGGCAATGTCTATGGTAGTCTGTTTATTTCTTAGCAGACGCTTTTTCCTTCGATTTGAATTCAGAAATTTTATAGTTGTGTCAAGATCATCGTTAGCATGATATGAAAAAGAGATCCTTTATATCGGCAGTTTAATCTTTTATTCCGGCGGTTTACACGTGATTTTCGGTGTCCTGCTCCTTTATTCATTTGAAGAATCCCTAGAAATGAACACCGAGAGCGAAAAGGAAATTCGTTGTAAAACGGAGTCGGTTTTCAAAGTTTGTACCGTGTGCAAGATCAAAGGGGATAAACTTCAGGTGGCACCATATTTTGTATGTGCATTTTTTAGTTTAGAAACTGACAGAGTAAGTAGGGTTTGCAGTAAGTGCTATGGTGAGGCTGAGAATCATCAAAGCGTTCTAGTGAATATGCTGGTTGACAATAAAAGTGTTTTTACTGGACCCAAAAAACCAAAGAATCAAGTTGAGATAGTTGATCTTGATGATGATGATGATGTTGAATTCCTTGAAGAACATGAGAAGTCCCGAGAAGAAGTGGCAATTGAGGAAGATGTTGATGATGTTGTCAAATACGTAATGGACAAATATTGCTTCGGGGAACAACTTAATGCAGCATCATTGCATCTACGTAATTATTATTTTTTCAAGTTATGTGATATAAACTCTCTTTTAATTGATACATTAATTCTTTGACAGATGAAAAATGTAAATCAGTTGAAGAAGAATTGACAAAACTTGATGTATCCAATTCTGAAATCACAAAACATCTCAGTGCTTTAAAAAAAGAGTTATTTGATCCATATGAGCCCATACTCTGCCACGTGGACTCTGTTGATATTGATGAAGAAGGCAAAGTGTCAAATCACAGTACAACTTTGATCTCATCTCAACCTGTTTATAGCTGTGTCAACAAAATTAATGAATTGCCACCAGTTGGAGAGTTTATTCGCATGCCTCTTCAACTCAATCAACCTGTATATGCAATGAAAGATTCTCTTTTAAAACCTTGGGTCAAGGGATTTGTTTTAAAGGTATGTAATGAGTTATAAAACTAACAGTTCATAATAATTGCTAGACAAATTTCATGCTTCTTTCTCTAATGTTTTTATTTTCTTATTTCTAGATCAAAGATAACTCAGAAATGCCTTTCGAAGTCTGTTTTGAAAATACTGCTGATAAACAACCACGTAAATTCCCTTTAAAATACTTGGCGTATGCTGAGCCAAGTCCTGTGCAGTTCGTTGTGGGAGCTCGTGTGATCGCCCAGTATGTCGGAGACGATAATGAATTGCTGGATCCTTTATCGTATTACGCTGGAATAGTCGCTGAAGAAGCCAAGTTTTTAAATCAGGAACGATACCTTGTGTTTTTCGACCAAGGCTACGTCCAGTACTGCAAGCATGAGCAGGTAAATTTTTCTTAACCAAATGTCAAATTAAATATGTTATTATTTGACCTTAATTTTTTTAAATACTAATGCTAGATCATGATGGTGTGTCGTACCTCAAAAGATGTTTGGCACGACGTCTATTCGAAATCTCGCTATTTCGTGTCCAGTTATTTGAACTCATACCCAGAACGTGCTATGGTCAAATTACAACGGGGGCAGAGTATTAAAACCGAATTGAATGGGTTTTGGTTCAATGGGCGAGTAGATGCAGTTGATGCCTCCATGGCCAGGATCTGTTTTGCATCTGAAAAGCGTTTTGAGTGGATATATCGTGGTTCAACTCGCTTTCGTCACCTCTATGATTTATTGGCAAATGCAGAGGCCAGAAAGAAACAAGGAAACAGAAGACCCACTAGACCAATTCATAACATGTCCCTCGTTCATAAGAAGAAAAACGCCCCTTACGTTGAGTATACCGGTGGAAATGTCGATGTCTCTCCTCCCGCCCCACCTAGTCCTTCTTTATTAACATCTCAATCTAGTCAGGTGATATTGAAATGGTCCCATATCCCTATCGATGTTGTTTTCAAAATAATTTCTCATTTTAGAATGGAATCCGAGCTGTCGCTAAAAAGAGCACCTCCAAAGTTTTCAAATCACCCGCCGCACTCCCAACGTCGGGACGTAAGGCATATTCCAGTGAAATTGACGACTTGAATGATCAAGTTAAACGGCAATTGAATGTGTCGTTTCAACAAGTCTATTTCGAGCCTCATCAATGTGGAAGTGAATGTTTGAAAGAATTTCCTTACACGGAAGGAGACTTCAAAAGTAAAGAATTTTCGACTTCTTCTAATTCATAATTTTGATTCAAGGACATCGTACTATTAATATCGTTAATTGTTCTTTCTTAGATGTCAATCCTCTCTCAATTCCATTACGATGTGGCTGGTCTAGGGAATTCGCAGCGCAACGGAAGACTGCGCGCACTGTGATTGTCATTTACCGCGCGCCCTGTGGACGCCGAATGCGTAATATGGATGAATTGCATCGCTACCTGCGCATAACGAAATCCGAACTTGGTGTAGACCTCTTTTGCTTCGACAGTCGCGTCAATTGTTTCCGAGAGTTTGAACCGGAAATTGTCTACAGCCGAATTGAAGGTAAACTGCAATTCCTAGATGTTTTACCTTTTTGATTCGAACGTTTGTACGAGGGGTTCACCACTAAAAATTTTTCGTCCACCTTGCCAAAAGTACGCAAATTTTGAGCCTATCTAAACACGTGTAGTTTAAGCAAATTACGCAAATTTTCGTACACCCAAGACCTCAGTGGTGAACTCCTCTCGTTTTTATTAAATCTTACGTTATTGTTCTAGATATTAGCTATGGGAAGGAAAACGTCCGCGTGTCGTGTGTCAATTCAATTGATCGAAGATATCCTGAGCATGTTCATTATTGCACAGAGCGTCTTCCTCGTGAAGGAGTAAATATCAATTTGGATTCGAACTTCCTTGTGTGTTGCGATTGTACAGATGATTGCCAAGATAAGGAAAAATGCCGGTGTTGGCAACTAACCATCACAGTAAGTAACCAACTTAGAATCTTAGTCAGTATTAAATACCATTGACATTTTCGTTATTTCAAGTCAACAGCAAGAGGTCCTGGTGGGAAAATCATTCAAAATGCTGGGTACGAACACCGTCGTTTGCCATCTAATTTAACGACAGGAATCTATGAATGTAACTCACGTTGCGCATGTCGTAAAACGTGCGTCAACAGAGTGGCGCAACGACCCTTACAATTGCGTTTACAGGTAATTCATAAAATCATAAATCTGAGGGGTTGGTGAACTAGAATTTTGGATGCATGAGATACTGAGATTCTAGAGATTCTGTAAGATTCTATGAGAGGAGAGATAGGGAGCTTCTGGCCAGGGTGTACGAAGATTTTGGGAGTTGCCAATCCCCCGCATAAAACATGATTTGTTTACGTGATATTAAGCAATCCATAAAAATTTGTATTTCAGTTGTTCCGTACTGAGAAGTGTGGATGGGGTATCCGCTGCTTGGATGACATTCCAAAGGGCCAATTTATCTCCGTCTATGTGGGAGAACTTCTAACTGATCATGATGCCAACAAGTTCGGAAAGGAGTTTGGCGACGAGTATCTTGCCGACTTAAACTTTATTGAACTAACAGAAGGTTTAAAAGAAGGATACGAAAGTGAAAGCTACCAAAGTGATGTGTCTAGTCTTGAATCTCAATCTAGTAGCGGTAAGATCATTCTATCATAAAATGTTACATAAAAAACCCGACATTGCATTTTGAAACTTGCCTCTACAGATGATGACTGGGGTGAACCTTCCGATTCTTCTGGATCGAAAAATTCGCGTTCAAGAAAAGAAGCCAAAAAAACGCGGACTGAGAAAACTACAAACAAATCACGGTCTCGTAAAGCAGTCAAACCGATCGACATGGATGATGACCAAATGGATGGAACACGAGATTTATACGGCCCCAATGAAAACAGTTTTGTTATTGATGCAAGGAACATTGGTAACATAGGAAGATATTTCAATGTAAGGAAAGACTGAAAATTTCATAGGCCCTATAGGGCTGTTCGACATCTTTTTTAACATTTGTTTCAATCGCGCAACGCAGCGATTAACTGTAGATTCCGTCTTTAAATTTTCTTTCTGTCGGACAGCTCTATTAGGGGTATGACGAGATGGTAGCCAATGATAATGATAAATTTCCCATAAGGGGATTCGACGGGAAGCTACTTTTTTACTAGTGATTTTGGTATGGAGGCATAGGGAGATCCCTTTGAATCAACGCCATCTAGGCTGTTGCGGCATATGGACATACAAAGAGACCTTTCAGTAAAATGAGCGGACGACCCCTTATGGGAAATTTAACATGGAGACTGGCAACCATCTTTCCATACCCATGGCTCTATTCAAATTATTGTATAAATGTTCAATCGATTCCATTTTCCCTACAGCACTCCTGTGAACCGAACATTTTTGGACTAAATATTTTCATTGATACTCATGATTTGCGTTTTCCATGGGTAGGTTAAATATTCTTGTGTATATTTATTTTTTATTAACGCTAGATCATGCTCACCTTTTTATTTTTTACAGATGGCATTATTCACCAATCAATTTGTTCGTGCTGGAACTGAGTTGACGTGGGATTACGGTTACGAAGTTAACAGCGTACCCGGCAGAAGGCTAGACTGCTTTTGCGGGTCGAAAAAATGCAGGCTCAGACTGCTTTGAATACCAATCATTAGTTTTATCATTTCCTGTGTCATCTGAATGTGTTTTTTTTAATCAACCCGTTTATTTAGCTTTACAGATATCATAAATGACGGATATATTTCTTGCCAATAAAGAACGCTCAGCACTTTACAAGTCATTTAGGCTACTTTGGTTTTCCGTCTCAACGTTAAAGTCTTCCATAAGCTTTTGTCGTCGTCTTTGTAATAATACACCTATTAGGCGATTACAGAGAGTACCCAATACAAGTCGGGTATGACAGACTTATGTATTGACGTCCAGTGCTTTATATTCTTCTCTTCCTTTACCTACGAAGGAAAAAGAGAAAAAGGCGCAAAATACTGGGGGTACGGTAGGCAGGCACCGTAGTATCCCTTCCGTCAAATTGAACATAAAACATAGAGCCATTTGCCTGTTCAAGAAACTTTCACGGATGACTGTATAATATAATATATGATGAGTATATATAATATGAGATGGAGAACCATAGTAAATGACTGACTTAACCAGTCCATTTTATAATACAGTGCCCATTTGAACGAGAAGTCGAGATATATTGAATGACAAAATATTTAAGTAGAGATGTCGAAAAAAAATTTCGAACGCCTTTTTTTTACACATTATCAAAAAAGACGCTATTTTCTCTTCGTGCGACTTTCCTACATGTTGCGTTTTTCTTCCCTTTTTTCACTTCCATGGGCGAAAAAATTTAAGGGCAGCTCGGGCCAGCTGAATCGTTCGTTACATCCTTCCCTCTCGTTAACAGGAAATATTTTTCCTGTTTTCCCCTTCTTCTCCCATACTCTTTTTTCAATAGTCACCACAGTAAATGGCACACCACCCACCATTCACTTTGCTATCGGTGGGAGAAAACAAACATGACAGCTATATCCTTGGCATCCAATTCATTGCTCTTCACGGCCCTTGACAGAAAAAATGGCAAAGTCTAAATTCAAATATTACGGAATAGTCAGATGTAATGCTATAGTCAAATAGAAATTCTATCAGAACTGTATGGGCCATTAACCATTACATATCATGCCCATTGCTTGTTAACAAGCGATCAAGTACTTTCGTTGGTAGCTCAGTTGATTGAGAGTGACAAAATGATTTCAATAGTTGGAGGAAAGCCAAACACAGTTAGAAAAGTGTTTTTACGCGCTAAGCTAAGAAAAGGGTGGGAGGAGGGGGTTAAGGGGTAGTTTTCATCTTTAAAAAACTTTTCTCTTTGCCCTTGAAAGAGGATTAAGCAGGTAACGACAGAGAAAATGCAATCTGCAGCAGTCCACCCCGGTCCACCCCCGTATAGGTACAACCATGAAAGGTAATTGAACCCACGACAAAATTAGTTATAAAATACTTTTATGGACTTGACGTCCACACACAAGCAACTGCAACGTTAGCCGGCGATGCTGTTCCGGAAACTAGAAGTTGAATGAATCCTGTTTCCTCTCTAGGTCTATATGGTAACACCGGGCCATTTTGCTGTAAATTATGAAGTAGTAGTATATTAGTTTTTTACCACGGGGTTATTTAACTTATTATTATGTCGAAGAAAATGTACAGTGGCGTCACGACTCACGAGTGGGCCTTCACATAAGTGCGTGTGTTACCAACACAGGTAGATTACGGCGTTTCTCGTTTTTGCCTGTACCCTTACTTTTAGTCGGTAGGTTTAATTTGTTATCAATCAAGAAAATGACTCACCGTTGTAACAGTAATGCCGGAAGGAATATTGGGACAAGTCACACTGACTTTTGTGTTCGGAGGTGTAGCCACAATTCCGACAACTGCAGATCCAGTCGTAGCCAATGACGATGGTTTCTTCTTTTTCTTCTTTCTTTGCAGATATTGTATGAAACTCCTTCTACTGCTACTGCTGCCAAACGGGTACGAGACGAAAAGGGTGCCACTCGGTGCTGAAGAAGCCGCTGAACATGCACCGAGGGAAGAAAGAGTCTCGCATGCTGAAATGGTAACGAAATAAAAAGAATAATGCTGACAATCATAACCACTTTGTTGCGCTCTTCATCGATCTACGAGCCTAGTGATCCAACGTTCGCGTTGACATTTCTAGTGTGTAGATTGTATAGCCTTTAGCGGCTGTTAAATTTTAAATTTTTGGAAATTTATCGAAATTTTTAAATTTTTAGGAAAATGGTAGCCTACAAGAAGTGACATTTTAACCTAAATCAGGAGTGTTGTTACCTGTTACTGTAACAGTCAGAATTGCGTGCTGTTTCTCTTCTGGTGGTGCCAGGCATCCGATATAATTGATAAATGGACATTCGGAGCAATCTGATGGTTGACTGATGGTTGATTTTTTGGGTTCATCACCAACATATATGTTCGCAATTCCAAAAAACTGTGCGAGCGTGCCATTTGTGATGGATGGATATTCTTTTTTAATAGGGTTGGTTATAATATTACGTTGTTCTTCTAAGTTTCCACTAGCAATCCCAAAAAACTGGGCAAGTGATCCGTTTGTTGTGGCAGGAGATGGCTGAACAACGACCGATGTTTTATTACTAAGAGAATTTGCAGCTTCTGACAGTTGTTTTAATCCATTTTCGATGGTTGAAGATAGCAGGGCTCCAGGATTCACGAACGAATTTGTAACACCAAATAATTGCAGTCCTCCTCCTCCTACCATTTCTGAAGTTAAGTGAAATTCGTCATTATTCTTCACAAATGTGTCGGCATCCTCCGAAGTCATTGATTCTCCTACCATACATAAATGTTATTATTATTTATAATGTTAATGATGATATGTGCTTAGCTATTACGTATAGGTGATGAGATATCCTCGGCTTCTCTTAGACTTCTCGAGCGCTTGGTGATCAGATGGCCATTCGGAGGAAGAAATAATTTGGGTGATTTTGGACGCACATGAAATCTCCATCTGTTGCTGTGATAGACTTTTGATTCATCTAACAAAGGACGGGGAAGCAGTTGCAATTTTGGCGATTCTCTGGTAATTGCTGAGCTATCAAACTTTCCTTCGGCAATCGCGGCTAACCAACACACCAAGGTAAACTGTAGCTACGAGTGAAACAATTTATGAACAAATGCAAGAACAGATTTCTTTTTAAGCTTTTGAGCGAACTTTTCGGTTTACAATTTAAAAAACAAATTGATAATGATTTAATTACGTGAAAAAATTTTACCTGCAAATAAGTTGTAGTTCTTTTCCACATTATTGTCGAAAGAAATGCTTCACTCCCTCATTGAAAGGCGGGAACTGATATAGCGTCACTCAGCAGAAGTATTAACGAGTATTAACAATGGCAGGCCGACATTTGCAAATGAGAACGAGTAGGTTACTACTGGACAAAAATGTGGACCTGTTTATTAGGCAATCAGACAAGGACCACTCTAGACTAAGAGACTCCGATCTGTAACGTCTCATTTTGATTCGTTGGACTTGACCTAACAGAGCGCTTCAGGGAACTAAAACGTCCTAAAATTTTTTTTCCACGTCTGCCCGAAGGCATTACATGAACCCAAAAAAACAATGCAATCGTTTAGCTTAAGATTCAAAGAATTTTGGGTCGTCACATCACGTAACTTGTCTTTCGTCTTAATTGTTGCGAATGTAATCGAAGTTGATCCATAATTTTCCTCGATCTCCGATGCCTATAAGTCGCTTGACACTTGAACAGACTGGAAGTGTGAAGGCACCCCTGTGCGCGGCTATATATACCGCAGCGGCCACCGGCCTTGAAGGTGCAACCATGTCGGGCAGACCCTCCAAATCACGCAGAGAGCTCGAGCCACTCGCCCGCGAATGATCGCAGGTCGGTTTCCCAGCACAATCCTTATTTTATAATGAAACCATTTTGTTGTCATGTCGTCAAGATTGTCTCCTCGTCATCCACGTCTATATCTGTACTTCTATAAATGAAAGAAGAGCTATGAGAAGACATATCCCTATATATCCCTAGCCAACAGATCCTGTGACCGTCTCCCTGTTTGGAGTGGTCCCCATATATAGTTAAAATTCGTACCCTCATTATATTTTCTTTATTTAATAGACTTGCTTTGAACTTCAAGTTTTCGACGCATTATTATTCCTCTATGCACTTTAAATTTTATAATGGGATAGGTGATGGTAACGATGTCTAAGATCAGGTTTGTAGCTATGTCGTTGTGAAATCCAGTTTGCGTTTTACGCCTACAGTCCAGATTTCTATTTGATGATCATTATTTCCTGGGGGTCTCGATTATTGTTTATTTCATTAGCAGGTAATCGAAATCTTCCCTGGAGTCGAGCGCAATGCCAACGTCTTTAAAAATCGAGAAATTACAACACATGAAATCGACACGGAAATCAAAATTTCGACCTGAAGAGCCCACAGCAGCAGGTAAACCCCATGGGAAAAAGTTTTCAGTTGGATCGTTCCTTCGACCTAATGGAGGAATGTGGTGTTTTAAACATTCATGATGGTGATCCCAGATTATCGTGAGAAGTCCTGTAAATATTCAAAACATGTTTGAACAAAAGAAGACTTCGTTTGTCTTTTTGAAATATCTGCAATTCGAACTGTAAAAAAACAAAAACTGGTTTTCTTTTTTCAAATTGGCTTTCCAAGGGTGTCTGACTGCCTGTAGACTGCTGACCCCCATAGGTAAACACAGATGGAATCCAGGAAAGAAAAAAAAAACAGGTGTTACAGCAGTCATTATCTGGAACGGAATTGCCCTTCTGTTAATTCTATTACCTAACTTGTTAGTACTATATACTGTAATGTCAAGGTTTCATTGCATTTTCCTAATGCATTAAATCTTTAAAGATGAATTAAAAAGGCGGTTTCTAGAGTTCCTCTTTATGTGACAGCATGAGTGTAATAATTCGTTTTCATAGGCAAATATACTAACCTGATTGTTCGTAAAAGAACAACCCCATTCAGATTTCAAATACTCTAGACACTCTCATTGCGATTTAAGATTATAGATGGCATTATGCATGACATTTTCCTTTGGTGGGCGTGGCCATTCAATATCTTGTCTGCTACGTTTCATTTGTTTCGGAATCAATTAGAAAGTAAACAAAATAGCGCCTGCAGCCTGCTGTATTCGTTTACGTTCGGTGCAGTTGCACTAGGCATTGTGAAACCCTAGATCGCTGCAACACGAGCTACCGAGAGACCTTGAAACACGGGATTCACGCACTGTGCCTGTGTATTTCCTATCCTGTCAACAAAAACTATTAAATCATTAAAAAATGAGTGCTGCTCTCTGATGCCACCTTGTAGCTTTTTATCCGGATTCGAGTTTATGACAGATAGTAACTAGGTAAGGCTGAAAGCTCAAAGTTTGTATTTTGTGCAATTCATCCTTGGTTGTTTATCTCTTCTGATATCTGTTATATCAAATTTATTTGTTATTATTATACAGACAAACAACACAACAATAAAGTTCCTATTTTAACTGTGACACTTGCTTTATTCACATCATGGCAACAGGTATATTTGAAATATTTTTAGGACAATCTTTCACTTTCACAGTGCCAATTTTTATGTAGCTTCAAGAATCCTGACATACCCAGGGGAGTATGATGATGTAATCCCTGAAAACATTTCTCTGGCAGAATTCATTCTCAACGAGATTGAGCAATTTGGTGATGATGTCTCCTCTGTAAGGAATTACATATATCAATCTCATTAAAATTATTATTTACATATCTATATATTTTTCAGACAAATTCAGAAACCATGGAGAACCTGACATTTAGAGAGATTGTCAACAACTCTAAAGCATTGGCAGCTGGACTACAAACTCAGTTTGGGATCCATCCTAAAGAAAATGTTGCCATTGTTCTTCCAAGCTGCCTGGAGTACCCTGTTGCTGTCTTGGGGGTCAACTATTGTGGCGCTGCTGCTACTCTTATTAACCCCAGTCAAACAATAAGTAAAGATATAAATGTAAACAGGAGGTGTTGGCAAGTTTTTAAATTCATTCTTTTTCTTCCAGGTGAACTTAAGCATGCAATCAAACTTGCAAATCCTAAAGTGTGGATTGCAACAGAAGATTTCTTGGGAAAATTCCATGAATTATTTCCCAACGCCTCGCAAAGACCGCCGTTAGTTCTCCTGAAGAGCAAAACCAAATACCCCGTGACCTGGGAAGGTGTGTTAGCCTTTGGGATGGGGAAACCTGTTCAGAAACCAGTTATCAACTCAAAGGAGGATACTGCACTTATCCTGTTTTCCAGCGGAACTACCGGAGTGCCTAAAGGAGTATGCCTCACTCACGCCAATTACATAGCAGCTAGGAGGCAGAATGTGTTAGTATCAATCAACGAAGTCAGATTAACTAATAACATCAAAATTGTTTCATTCTTCTCCTTTTGGCAGTGAGCTCACAAAAAACATTCCAAGAAACCCCGAAGACCTTAACACCGTCATGCTACCCCTCTATCATACTTTCGGAATCAGCAGCATCTTCGATAACATGGTCCGAGGATTGCGGTTCATTTTGGTGCCTCACTTCACGTTCAAGAACATGCTGGAGGCTATCCAAAAACATAAAGTAACAGCTTTAGCTCGTTTGCAAAAATATCTTGGCATTGAAATTACATTTCACGATTTCAACATGTCTAGATTTCCATCATGTCTGTCGTTCCAGCCATCGCTACCCAACTTGTTAAGCAACCTGTTGAGAAACATTACGATTTGTCTTCCTTGCGGTTACTTTTTTCCGGTGCCGCTGCTCTCAGCAAAGAAATCCAAGCTGGATTGGTCGAAAAATTCGGATGCTTCGTCTTCCAAGGTTTCTAAATACTTCTATTTTTAAATTATTTGAAATACCTTTACAAATTCTCTTTTACTGATTTAGGTTACGGAATGACGGAATCTACTCTGCGCACTCACAGCAACTTTATCGGCTCCTCTCGCGATGGAAGTATCGGCACCGTTATGCCATTTTGCGAATCGATAGTGGTGGATCCTGATACTAATAAGGCTTTAGGGCCCAACGAAGAGGGTGAAATCTGTGTCAGAGGACCCTTGATCATGAAGGGTTACATCGGTGATGAATCGGCCACCAAACACACAATCGATTCTCAAGGCTGGCTGCACACTGGCGATATTGGCTATTACGATGAAGATGGCTTCTTCTTTATCACCGACCGTATGAAGGAACTCATCAAGTACAAGGGATTGCAGGTGTCTCCAACTGAGCTGGAACAGATCCTGTTGACTCATCCAGACATTATTGAAGCGGCCGTTGCACCCGTTCCAGATGAGGCGGCAGGCGAACTACCCCGCGCCTATGTCGTCAAGAGTCCTGGATCTACATTGACAGAGGATGACGTCGCAAAATTCGTCGCTGGTTCGTACCAGTTCGTATACTATCTTTTCAATCAACATACTGACATTTTGTTTAAATATTTTGTTTAGATAAGGTTAGTGCGCACAAGCGGCTGCGCGGCGGTGTCGTTTTTATCAAAGCCGTACCCAAAACAGCCACCGGCAAAATCCTACGTCGTGAATTGAAGAAGATCAAGAGTAAACTCTAACATTCGGTCAACGTCTATTTCAGTATGTGGCCTTAAAAATCTATGGACTATTGGTGGATGAGCCCTAGTCTGTTAAGTTACAGGAAAAAGTCGAAATATTATTTTAACATACCAATGTTATGAGGTGGTGATGATATTCAAACATACACTTATTCTTGTGGAAGTTTAACCTTCATTTATTTGCTTAAACTATTCAATATCAATAAGAGAAAATAAAACATCTAAATAGTAAAGACATGACCTGATAAAACGCGTACCATTAAGTTATCATTAGATAACCAACAATCGCAAACACCGAGATTTTTAGTTTAAAGTCTGTAATATGTTGTGTGTTGTTACAATTTGGATGAGAGAGCCCTGAGTTCTCGGCGCAAAATCTTTCCACTCAAAAGTTTGGGGATGGCGTCGATAAAGATGACGCCTCCTCGGAGTCTTTTGAACGGAGCAACTTGTTCTGCGTTCATCAATCGAAAAGTAAGTTCTTGAAATCTTTCATTATATTCAGCAATTAAGCTTACCTTCTACGAAACGAATAATGTCCGATTCGGATACGGTTGAACCGGGTCGTTTGACGACGTAGGCTCTCGGTAGCTCACCGGCGAACTCATCTGGAATGCCGATGACAGCGGCGTCCGCCACCTCTTCATGTGTTAGCAACAAATGTTCCAGTTCTGAGGGGGCGATTTGCATGCCTTTGTATTTGATGAGTTCTTTGAGCCGATCCACGACATAGAAGAAACCTTCTTCATCGTAGTAACCAATGTCGCCAGTGTGAAGCCAATTGTTGGAGTCGATCATGGCGGCGGTGGCACCCGGATTACCGCGGTAGCCCTTCATCACCATGAAACCTCGAACGCAAATTTCACCCACTTCCTTGACGCCCAAATCCACTCCGGTATTTGGATCAGCAATCTAAAATATTGAAAAGCGTTAGTTTGTTTTTAACGTTATAGCTAGAACAATTAAAAATTGATGAGACTTACCTTCCCTTCGAAAAAAGGCATGATCTGGCCGACACTTCCATACTTTCGCTGTCCGGGGGGCGTGAAGTGGGAAGCAAGAGTACATTCGGTCATACCATAGCCTTGCAAGACTTCCCATTTATACTTGCTAATGATCGTGTTGATTATGTCAAGGCTTAAAGGTGCCGCTGAGCTAACGATTCCTCTCACGGAAGAAAGATCAAATTTGTCCGCGGAGGGATGCTTGGACAAGAGCAGAGCTACGGGAGGCACTAAAGGTATCATGGTTACCTGCAAACAACATTTTTATTTTCTATTACACGAAACGAAAGTACCTAGAAAATTATTTTAAAACCTTGTAATCTTGAATGGCATGTAGCATGTCGGGGAAGCTAAATTTGCGAAGAATGACGGCTTTGGCTCCAACCGCAAGAGTGGTGAGGACCATGAGGCAACCGTATTGATGAAACATTGGCAACAAACCCAGATTGATATCTTTCTGGGTGTACGGACACCACGCCCTGAAATGTAAATTGAATACTTGAGGGCATATTTGTTTCATGTTATTTGCTTTATTCCCAGGCTTACTTGAAGTTACACAATGCAGTCACGAGGTTGTGATGGGTGAGCATGACTCCCTTAGGCAAGCCCGTCGTCCCGCTGGAAAATGGCATAGTGGCAAGGTCTTCAAAGACATTAACGGAGACTGATTGGAACGCCCTGGACTCACCAGACTTGAGAATTGAATGCCACTGCGAACGTTCTTTATTTGAACTATCGACGAGGAGAGTTTTGTAATCTGTTTTGTCAAGTTGGGATAGTAATGGAACGAATTCCGGTGTGCAAATCCACAAACCAGCATTGTTTATGCTAGAAACATGCTTGAGCTCTCCTATAGTTGAATATAAGAAGTTCTCTTTTATATTCAGTCTAACTAGAATAGAAGAAAAATTTAAATACATACGGGGAGTATAGGCAGGGTTAATCAGTGAAATGAATGCCCCAACTTGGCTTACAGCTAGCAGTGTAACTACAAATTCAATTGAATTAGGTAGTGCCATGGCAACACACTGACCACGCTTGACAAGTCCTGAAGCTTGGAGACCCGCAGCCAGACAATTAACATCATGGATTAAATCTCCATAAGTGAACTCCTCCTTGGTGCTGACACTAACCTAAATTTTTCGTAGATTAAAATTACTTGGCCTATGAATATCAAACCTTGTTTACTGCATACTATGGCAACACAATTTTTCCATTTGCTCATCTCATGTAAGAGATATTGGCTTAGGGAGACTTCAGGAATATGGTCATCATATTGTATACTGCACTTCACTATTTTGCTAACGAGTGCTGTTAAGAAAACAAGAAAAAATTGTTAATTACACAATACTTGATTGAAATATCCTCAATGCACGTTACCCTTTTCCGTCATGGTTCTTAAGTTGATGCAAGAAGAATCTGATATGAACGCCTCGTCCGTTATGTAGATATCACAACATTTTTGGTGGGATACAAACAAAGGCTGGAGGGAGGGTTACTACGTTTTTACGCTCTACGGTCAAAAGAAGGGTGAACCAAACTTGGTATTCGGGAATCAGTTCAAGGACGCAATAGCACGTCAGAGATATATAAATAGGAAATGTTTTTTTTAAAAAGCTCTCGGTAGCTGCGGGCGTTTAAAAGTCGTTTGTTTACTTTCCATCATCAACAAGTTGAACGACATCTAGTAACAGATATTGAAACTAAAATTTGAAAGTTCTTCTCGACAAAATTCAAAACAAATTTTTAGTTTAAGGAATTTTAAAAATTTAATTCAGTTACGTGAGGAGATAAAAAATAACTACACCATTTCATTATATAGTTTATGACTAATTAAAGTTACACTGTAGGAGAAAGGGTGGGTGAGTCGGATAGGGCGTCTGTTGGTAATCTGCGGTAATCTGCAGACTCGTGTTCGATTCCCACACCCGAGTACCTCAACCAGGTAAGTAAATATAACTGCATTTGGCAGGTGTGCTGTAATGAAAGGACGGAATCCCGCTAACGACAAAAAAGTTCTAGATTTCTGAAATGATAAGTTGCGGAATAACTCTATGACTTTGATTGGACTTCTAGGCTTCTGGTCTAATGCGTTGAAATGGCACAGTCTGGTGTCCCTTTCCAGTGCACAATTTTTTACATCTGAAACTTTTCTAAACATTTAGTGCAGGAAAATTATAGGTTTTCTAAAGTCTAGGTAACATTCACTTAACTTCACAATTTAAAAAAATTTAAAAAACCAACACACTAAAATGACTAAATCCCTCTGGTGGCAAACATTCTGAGGGCTAATTGTGTAGTCAAACAAAACGCGAAATACCGATGCATTTACCTGTATTTTCAAGTGACCTGCACGCACATACATATATTATACAAAAAACCTATACACTCGCTCACCGTGATTATAACAGTTCGACAGAGAGGAATAGACAAGAAATTCTTGGGGATGAATGAAGAGAAAAAAAAATTCCAAACCGACGCCAAAGCGGGAGAGAATTGTACACGTTCACAGATAGAGCTCAGAGCGGATGACAGAATAACTGAATGTAAAAATCTCAAGTCAAATGAATAATAATAATATCTGAAATCTGACATCTGGATTCGCTTCCCTCACCCCGAACGACGGTAATAACAGGGCGTATTTGAAATGAAATTTTCTATTTACATAGGAGGATGATTGTAATCACAAATTAAATGATCTAGGGTATATCAAACTCGGTCCTGAGAAGAGCGTCTACCAGACGGAGCATTTCGTTTTGGGGTTGAGACGCGAACCCACCGGGCAGTTGAAAATTCGCCCGTAATCCGGCAAGTTCATCATGAAACCGTTGACTCTATTTCATTATAAATTATGTGTGTTAATAACACATCAAATATCCGTCAACTCAAGTCTATTACCTATCGTGTGGCGGAGCGTGTTCGTCCATACCGAGAATCAGAGCGTACGCTTGCGGAGTAATCAGGGCACAGTAGGCCTACAATATTAAAATTGCAATATTTTGTAGAATAATTCGATTTAAAAAATCTATTCATTTCTATACGTTACCTGAGCGTCGTTAATCAGCATGATTTGCTCGTGAGTATAATTCAAGCCGGGTAGATTAGCTGCGGGTGACTCGCGGTCCATTCTAGCCCGTGTTGCAACAATGGCTTTAATGGCTCCCAAATCTGCGACATTCTCGTTTAAAGTCAACTCTCCATCCACCTGATATTTTGGATTAAAATTTAAAAAAAAACTCGATTGAAACTCAGGAAATCAATGAATGTACCAGCACTCACCTTGAGAACGACGCTTTTCCCGTTGATTAAATACTCGGTCCGGAAGGCGCTGGAGAACTGATTGCTCATGCAATTCATTTTCTGTTGGAATTTCAGTTGTGAAGGTGGACTGAGAAGATTGCGTCGGACGCCGTCTTCGTCAAACTCGACGCCGGAATTATCGAAACCGTGCATGATTTCGTGAGCGACGATGAACCCAAGAGTGCCTAGACCGAGATAGCTGGGCGTCTTCAACGAAAAGAGCGGGTCGTGTAACAGTCCAAGTGGCAGCACTGTTTAATTAAAACAATTAAATTAATCCAAAAGTATTTTTAATGATGCCGGAAATTATAATAATGCGCTGGAACTCACCCATGCTGTTGAAATGTTGCAGGTAAAAAGCGTTGGTAACCATCGATGGAACGACACATATCGATGATCCAAGTTTGTATAAGAGAACCACAGGTTTTCATGATGATGTAGGAAATTTCCTACAAGGTCCAACACATTGCTTCTTCCAATTTATTTCAATACTCAACTTCCTAGAGATGTCTTCCAAATCAACCCATTGCGAAATTTAGTTTGAAGATTTAACTTTCTTGTCGTCAGAAATTGTAGAGGTAAGTTTTCAAGAATTAATTTCCAACGCCAGCTGTTTTGAGGAGTCCAAAATCTTGTTCAGTTGTTTGCCATAACAAGCTACTTCAGATATCTCTTTCAGCTTTTTAATGTCCTGTTCCATTTCAATTATTAGAAAAAACTTTCTTGTTGTGTGTCTAAAATATACAGTCAATACCTGAACAGATACTGGAATTGAGATGACTCCAAGATTTTCAATTTTCAGAGGATTCAAAGTTATTGCATCCGTAAGCAACAGTTTTCACCACATGCAAAGTCAACTTCCACCTCTTTGTTCTCAAGTCTCACAACTTTAAATATGTGATCCTTCACAGCAGGCATGTTACTTTGGCAGGCACGAGAAAACCCTTTTTCTAAGATGGTGTGTTCCTCATGCATATTTTTGTGATATTGGCTGAAGCAGCATATATGAAGTCTTACATCATCAAAATTATGTGCCACCCTTTACAAATTGTGGTGTTCTGCTTGTTAAATCCATCACATAAAACTTTTCAAACATTGTGACTAGGCACTTGAAAAAGTCAAAAAGGATAAATTTATGTTGCTATTAAAGTATCATTTTGTGACACAATTTATGCAGATAATAATGATTACTTCAGTGTGAGAAGAATTACATGTGTAGGAGTGTAGTTAAACTTCTAATAAATATTTAAAGTCACTTTCGAGCAGCCATATGTTGTCAATTTTCGACAGGTGAGGTTGGGCCGTTGGGCCATCTATCTACTATTTCTGTAAAGACTATGAGTTTTAGCTAAGCGCCACCTATTAATACTGAATAGCAGCTATTCAGTTTACCAGCAGTGCACAGTAGAGTACACCAGGAGCAATTATAGTTTGAATTCAAAAGTCAAATCATAGTGAACATTATTCTATTCTCTAATCATTTTAGTTTGTTTTATCACATTTTTATCAGTTTTGTTATCAAAAATTTAAAATGAAGCCACGCCACAGTGTCAAGATCTAAGGGTGAAGTTGAACCTAATGAGACAATTGGATGACCATTTCGATGTCTGTGGTTTTGTTCGTTGCCGATTTCGCCCATTCTAGCTGGAGCCTGGAAGGAATCAATTTGATTAATCTTGATCCGAGGAGTCCGCCAAAGGAACTTGTGGGGACTCCTAACGTTTCCAACGCGTTGATGTGCGATTGGAGATTCAGCTGGAAGCTCCTCAGAGCTGGAACGTCGTCCCCGTCCTTTACGGGCTGCAAGGCATCCAGTTTCTCAAAGTGCGCGTTGATTAGGACGTCCGTTTTCCCGTACATCCTTTTCAGTTCGTCGATGGCGACTTGATAATTCGCATCTGTTAATTCAAGATTGTTAACTAAGAGATACGCTTCACCTTTCAAATACTCCTTGAAGTAGTCGAATTTTTGCACGTTCGATAGAGATGAAGAGTGGACAGCTGCGTTAAATGATTCCCAGAATTGGGTCCATTCCAGTACGTCCCCTCTGAAGTGCTTAATTTGTCGCTGCGGCAATCTTATCGACTGTACGGCTGGAGCTGGCGCTGCCGTCACGTTGATTACTGGCGCGGGGGGTGCCGGAATGGCCGCCACGATTTGGGCAATAAGTTGCGCCATCTGTGCCTGACTAGTTGCTTGATTGGCTGCTTGATTGCCTGCTAGATTGGACGCTTGATTTGTTGCCTGGAAGAGCGTTAACATTCGTCTGTCTCTTTCATCATCCAACCATTCTTGTTTCTTCTGCTTGATGATTGCTCTCGCTCCAAGTACTTCATCTTGAGTTTGGAGCGTGAAAGTCTGCGCCTCATCAAGCTCCTCCTGCGTCGCCTTGCTCGCACTTAATTTCTCCAAAATATCTCTTGATGCGATCACGTAAGTCTCGTAGAGACCTTTCAATTTTCCTTCTAGGACCTCTAGACTGTTTGCCTCTTGTTGGTTCATCACTTTGTTGGCGTATCCGTTGATCAGGCCTATTGATCTTGTCATGTGGCTTGTAGTTCCTGACCTCGAAGCCTTCAGTTGCTGAACCATTCTTCCTGGTTGTGTAGCTCTTCAAGAGCTGTTGATTATTGACTGGGAAGATAAAAGGAAGAAATGGAGAATTAATTTAATTTTTTCGATCACTTATTGACTGATTTGCCCGTCTCCTTTTCCTATTTTCCTTGGGGGTTCGTGGAACGGATGAGTTTCCGTTTTTGTTTCCACTTTGTTTGAAATCCCTTGGATGTATCTGAAAAAAAAGAAACGATTTGAATTTGGAGCTAGGGTTATACCCAGGCTCCTGCAAAATCCGGGCTGGTCGACTCAATTAAGCAAACTGGTTTGTTTTGTTGTTGGTGGCGCCACTCGCGGCTTTCCACTCCACTGAGCGAGAGAGGAAATAGAGTTTTTTTTTTTTTTTTTGGTGGCGCCCCTTGCGGCTTGAGAGTTTTTTTGTTTTTTTTTTTTGTGGCGCCCCTTGCGGCGTGCCACTACAGTGAACGTGATAGAGAGAAATGGGTTTTTTTTTTCGTTTGGATGCACCGATTTCTCGGGATCCTTATGTAAGAAAGGTTTTTTTTTTTTAAAGAAGGACAGATAGACAGAGAATATTCATTCAATAATTGTATTTAGCGGTTGTAGCCGCCATGTTCAAGAATACAATTAGATGCTTGGGTTCCTCTGCTCCCTTCCTCTGGTATTTCTTCTTGTGCAGAGGTGGCCCGGACGGGCGTTGAAACGGCCTCGTTCTCTCCTCGCTGCCTCGCTCCTTTCGTAAGCTCTCCTGAGCGCTGGATTTGATCCCAATTCTCTCTCGAAATGGCGCCTGTTTTCTTGATTGGCGCTGCTTTCGTCCGTTGATTCTTCCGTCGAGCTTTCGTGGCACAGCTGGAGTTCGTCCTCCTCCTCCGACTCGCTTTCTGACTCTTCCTTTGGGGCTGCAGCAGCTGCTGCTTCCTCCTGTCTCTCCGGAAGAAAGACTACTCGCCGAAGTAGACCTCTTCCGACGTGCTGCTCACGGTATCGTACTTGGCGTTGTCCAATGTCGGGCGGAGGTGCCTGGATTGGCTCCTGATCAGCTTCCGGTTCTTCAATCACGACCGGCAGTAAATCCTGAGCCGGCGGTGGAACCGGTTGTGGGGCCGGTTCCTCTTCTGGCCGGTAGCGTGCGTCGCCCCAAAATCTCGGGCGGAGAGCGTCGGCAAGTTGTTCCACGTTGAGGTGCCTCCTTGCAATCTCCAAGAACGGCGCCAACTGAGGGGCTAGCGCACCTGGTGGCAGCTGGTCGAGTGGGCTCGGCTCCCTTGGTGGTGGACGCGGTGGCGGTTCCACCCAAGCTGGCAATAGCCCCGCCTTGCGCAACAGCGCCCTCTTGATCCTCTGCGTTCGCTTTCCTATTTTGATGGATGATTTGGAGACCTTTCGGCTCCTCTATAAGTGTTGAGACAGAGAGAGAGAAAAAAAAATATTATTTCTGACTCGGAACAATAAAAAAGAAAAAAAACACGGGAAGATGATACGCGAAGAGATGGAAGAAGAGATGAGTGCCCAATTAATTAGCTTAGGCCGATCTGTAGGCTTGAGGTTGGGTCGGCGTGGTTAATCGGGGGCCCCCTAGGCAATAGTCGCGTAGGTGTGCCGGTGTTGTTATGCGGCGCCCGGATCTCGTCGTCGTCTGTTGGGATGGATTATTCCTAACAACTTAAGTGTCAAAAACTGAAGAGTCAAGTGTTCATTGTCTCTCTCCCAAGTACTTCAGTGGAACAAATTAAACTGAATCAACTATATGGGTAATATAACATGATCTGCTGTAACACATTGCACTTTTTTCAACATTAAGTCATTTAATTTTACTCGACAGGGTACCCATACAATGCAGAGACTTAAAAATTAGTAAGGCAACAAGAGAAAAACCTCCGTTTCATGGGTACAAAAGTGTTATTCTATATTGTATATTTTGAATGATTTTTACACTCACATTTTAATTTTTTTTAAGGAAGAAGCAAAAAGTGAGATATAGCCACAAAAAAGATCTGTTGAAAAAATTTCGGCAATCAATGCAGGCTTCCAGATGCAGTGACTTGAAAGTGAGACCTGATCACTCAAGAAACGACGGTTTCATCTTGGAACACGACAATTGTAAAATTGTTCGGGCGCTAGCGCTGAGTATACTCGAATGTTTTACGCCCCCAACGAAAGCGTAAATATTTCCGATGGCCTCGAAAAATCGGAATAGTAAAGTAGGCGTCAGTAAGGTCGACTTTAGCCAAAAAATCCCCCTGCCTCACCGTGTGACGAACTGTGGCAATCCCTTCCATTTTAAAATGGCGGCAAGAAAGAAACTGATTCAAAGGCTTTAGGTTAATGATGGGCCTCCATTCGTCTGGTCCTTTCTTTGGGACAAAAAAGTATCGGCTGACGTAGCTCCCTTTCTCCTCTGTCTCTACTACCGCGCCCTTTTTGATGAGAGACTCCACCTCAGCTGAACAAAGATCTAGCTGAACGGCATCCATTGATGCGTTCGGCGGTATACTATGTTGAAAGGGGGGTTCAGCAATAAATTCTAGCTCAAATCCATACTCAACAGTAGATAAAACCCACGGATCCTTAGTCAAACGGGCCCATGCATCAACAAAATGGGCAGTGCGACCGGCAATTGGCAAATCAATTTTAGAAATAAAGGAAGGTTTGACATACCTGCCGAAGCCGTTGATACTCCTGTCGTTGCGAGAGTCGTGTGGAGGGGGAGGCGAACGTCTACGTTTTTCAGGTGTTGAAGAAGCTGATGGCCCGGCTGCAGAACTATTCACTAAAGTAGCAGTTTTGACTTGGGAGATTTTTGACTTGAGACTGTTCCAAAAAGGTCCTCGCCGCCAACAGGGAGTTCCTCTGCTGCACGGGAAAGTAGGCCGATGTGGTTTGGTGAGGATGTTGAGACGTCTGGAGTGGGTAATCTCGCGGAAAAGATGGGCCCAGAGTAGTGACAGCGTCTTCAATGCTTTGGTGTCCTTGTCGCTTCTCTTAATTTTTCTCTCAAGGAGAAAAAGAAGAGGTTTGGCCATGTCCAGGACAACGTCCGTCTGCTTCCGGTACACTTTTTCCAGCTGATCGATGTTGGGCATCGATGCATTCGAATTCTTTGTAGATTTAAGGGCCGCGTAAAAAGTCTCGTCTAACTTCGGGTTCGTGAACAGCTCAGAGGCACTGACACAAGCCTTTTTGTCACGCTTGACGTCAGGCCTGTACGCCTCTCTAGCCGCCTTAAGGTTCTTCTCACCTATGCCCTTCACAATCCAATTGGCGAGGACCGACGACTTACGTTTGCTAACTTCAAATCTTTTCGACTTAAATTTATTAATGTCTGAAAAGGTGCTTGAGAAAGATTCAGATGATGATGCGGAACTCGAAGATGAGTCAGAGTCGGAACTCGAACTCGATTTAGACTTACGAGAACGCTTTGACTTACTATGCTTAGCCATGCTTGCTATGCTAGAGCAAAAAAAATATCTGAATACTTTAAGCGCGTTTGGAACCTCATAGGCTTCACCCACACCCTCCTTTTCTTTTCTTTAGTATGGCACTGTTACCATACTTCAAGTCAGGCTTGCTATAAATATGCTGAATATAAATGGTCACACACACAGTTCTGTCGAACGAATTTTACTAAATAATTCCTGGCCGATCTTCATAGAGGAAGAGGGAGTCATGTCCCTCAGGAGCTCTGCGTTTTAGCTGCTCAAAGAAATGTTTGACAACTGCAAGCAGAGATTAAGGAACTACCCTTTGAGCTCCAATGGGATATCTACCAAAATTTTTAGTAATTTAGTCTACCAGAATCTTAAAATTCAGATAGCCTATGTTTTATATCTCTCCAAATCTTTATCATCAGTAAATCTAAATATAAAACTGTTTAATTTTTTAATAGGAATGGTCTCTAGTCTCTATTGGAAAATAATCTCTTCATCAAAATTTGACCACAAGCATCGATACACCAACTGCAACTTAATCTACTGACCTCTGCCTTTCTGACTAGTCAATTAAAAATTGTTTTATCAAAATATGAAAGTTTACGAATTTAGTACATCGATTCCTTCCTCCTTAAAGTTGCTCTTTATCGTTGGATGTAAATTTGTTTTCCTATTTGTTGGTTTATTGAAATGTTTTTAAACTTTTTATGTGTTGGCTTTTGGAATAGTTAGGGCTTACTTTTGCTGTAATTTAATATAAAGCACAAAATTTAAACTGTTTCGGATTCGTATTTGTTGGAAATAGACAAGGATAAAAGTAAGATATGTGCTCAACTAGGATTCTGTAGCCTATTTCTAACAGGAATTGATCTGTGCCAACATGTGGGCTTCTCATTACATAGGCATGTAATACAATAATCATCCACAATGTGGGCTTCATGTCATATCACATGGATTGAACATAAATATATAATTACCTGAGTCCAATGGACTCGGATTAAATACAAACAGAAGAAACAGACCAATTCAATTTCCGCCAGGAACGTGAAAAGGTAAATCAGATTAGGAATCAAAACTCAGGACACAATGTAAATGGTTCTCGATACAGAGATAGCTGCTGAGAAGCAACTTGAACAAAAAACCCGCCAGCTACTAGAGCTAGTCTATTGAGAGCTGCTTGTCAGCGTGTTGCCAGGAGAGAAGTGAAAAAGGGAAACGGAAGGGCCTATACAGTAGATAAGAGAAGGCCGAGGAATCTCCCGCTTCACGAGTGCAGCCATCTATGGTGCTGCCATCTAGGGTTGCATGGTTGCATATGAAATCACAACAGTATTTATTTACCAAAGACGTACCAAAATTCAGGTTCGATTTGGCATTAAGTCGAAAATAATCAAAATCTTTTATAGCTAGTTATCATTAATGTAATGATGCCAATAGGTTGTTGGAAATGTATTGAAATACACTATTTGCATTTAAATGAAACACAGAATACATTCTTATTCTGGAACAGTTGCTCAACTGTATTTAAAGTTTCTTAATAACAGCTAGCAGTCCAGTTCGAATCACTCGGATCTTTGCTATCAAAACCGTCATATCCCATTCGGAAAGTGAGGTAAATGAGTCCCGTCGACAACTTTGAGGAGATTGGAACATATAGGTGAAAACTGGGCTGCATATCATTCTCACTGCTATGCATTTCCTTTAACAGTGAATACAAAACACAGTGCCAGGAAGTTTACATGGCTGACATCTATAAGTTGCACAATGCAGTCACGAGGTTGTGATGGGTGAGCATGACTCCCTTAGGCAAACCCTTCGTCCCGCTGGAAAATGGCATAGTGGCAAGTTCTTCCAAGACATTAACGGAGACTGTTGAGAACGTCCTGGACTGACCAGACTTGAGAACTGAATGCCACTGCGAACGCACTTTATTTGAACAATCGACGAGGGGAGTTTTGTACTCTGTTTTGTCAAGTTGGGAAGAAATGAAACGAATTCCAGTGTGCAAATCCACAAACCAGCATTGTTTATGCTAGAAACATGCTTGAGCTCTCCTATCTATATATAATAAAAGAACAAGCTTTTGGGGGAGGAGCCTGTGTCTGTGTAAACAATGTGTCAACACAGGCTCCTCCCCCAAAATGGAACATGCCCAAACATGCCCAACACCAGATGTCGTCGCCGTGATGACGCAACAACCAGCATCACCACCAGATGTCTATAGCATCGCAGTGATGACGAAATCTTCAAGTAAGGTATACTGGGCAGATTTCCCACGAAAAAAATCTATTACGGGCAGATGATTAAGCTAAAGAAAAGCGAATAGACAAAACATTCCGACTTTACGCTAGACTAAAGTTCCCCGGATTTGAACGGGGCTCAGGTTACTCGTCCATATATAATAAAAGAACAAGCTTTTGGGGGGAGGAGCCTGTGTCTGTCACGGATAATGTGTCAACACAGGCTCCTCCCCCAAAATGGAACATGCCCAAACATGCCCAACACCAGATGTCGTCGCCGTGATGACGCAATCTTTGATGACGCAACAACCAGCATCACCACCAGATGTCTAGCAGTGATGACGAAATCTTCAAGTACTGGGCAGATTTCCCACGATAAAATCTATTACGGGTAGATGATTAAATAGCAAAACAGTCCGACTTTACGCTAGACAAAAGTTCCCCGGATTTGAACGGGGCTCAGGTTACTCGTAGTTGAATATAAGAAGTTCTCTGTTATTTAGTCTAACTAGAATAGTAGAAAAATTTTAATACATATGTACATATGTATAGACAGGGTTAATCAGTGAAATGAATGCCCCAACTTGGTTTACAGCTAGCAGTGTAACTACAAATTCAATTGAATTAGGTAGTGCCATGGCAACACAATGACCACGCTTGACAAAGTCCTGAAGTTTGGAAACCCGCAGCCAGACAATTAACATCATGGATTAAATCTCCATAAGTGAACTCCAGGGAGACTTCAGGAATATGATCATCATATTGTATACTGCACTTCACCCTTTTGCTAACGAGTGCTGTTAAGAAAACAAGAAAAAATTGTTAATTACACAATACTTGATTGAAATATCCTCAATGCACGTTACCCTTTTCCGTCATGATTCTTAAGTTGATGCAAGAAGAATCTGATATGAACGCCTCGTCCGTTATGTATCACAGTTCATTTTTGGTGGGATACAATCAAAGGCTGGTGGGAGGGTTACTACGTTTTTACGCTCTACGGTCACAAGAAGGGTGAACCAAACTTGGTGTTGTAGTCTCGAGTACTAGTCCGTAACTGTCTGTATTCAGTCTCTGTGTTGGCTATCACCACCCCATGCTGACTCACCGACAGGTGGCAACATCTAGTGGTTACTAGCTGAAGTGCGATACATTACAACATCTCCCTTCTCTTACAAACAAAGAGTGAGCGAACGCGATAAACAAATGAAAGAAGGATCAGAAGAAAAGGAAAACGAAATGACAAAGACCGAGAGTGAACAAAAATGAACTGAAAGCCACAGCAAACAGGACGATGAAATATGACTTGATGAGATGAAAGACAAGCAAAATATGAAGTTGTGAAATATGAAATGAATGTGATAGCGAAGATGGAATGATGAGCGTCATGACTAAGAAATGAGACAGGTAGGAATCAATCAAAAAGTGACAGACGGGTTTGCACCAGACGACGCAATGAAGACTAATCTCAATATCAATGGAACAAAACGGACAAGAAAAGAACAAAGACATCAAACATTGAGGAGATGGCCACCCGGATCTGAAGAATGATTACGACGACAGTCTCACTTCCTAGTAGAGGGCATGGCTATAACGAAGCGGACACCGGACCGAGTTATTCCAAACGGCTCCCTCGCTGGCGCAGCACCGGAGTCACTGGAAGGCCCAGCGGACGTAGGAGGTGGAGCCACGGAAGGGGATAACGGCGCATCAAACATACGAACATGCCGGGCGCCATGACTAGCTGCAGAGCGTACGCGACCGACGTTTGACGACTGCCGGCCGGACGGAGTGGCTGGCTCGGCACTTGTTGACGGCACCCCTACCCGGACAGGAGTAGGAGCTTCGATTACTGGGCTACCGGGCACACCAGATGCCGGACCAGACGTTCCACCTCCAGCGGCCGACTGGGCTGACTGGACAATAGTTGGGACTCGATACGAGAACATGGCAGTAGGATCCCAGGAACGGGGCTGTGACTGTGTCCCACCGCGTACGCCGAAAATAACGGCCATCATCCAAACGAATCACGTAAGATTGTGGCTCAGGACAGACAGAGTGAACTTTTCCATGGAGCCAACGACGGCCTATGAGGGCTCGGACGGGCTGACCGATACGAAGCGACGAGGCACGCGTGGTAGGCGATCCTGCCTGAACAAACGCTGCCTGAGATTGACGCGCTGATAGCTCCCGCCTGACGATCGACGAAGAGACATACTTAGGTTGTAACTCGGCCGGAAGGAACGGCAGGTTCCCGCGTAGATTACGGCCCTGCAACAAAACTGACGGGGCGGGGAGAGTGGGTGACACCGGAGTGGAGCGAATGGCCGCCAAAGACTCCCAAAGAGATTTTCCATCGGCGAACATCTTCAACAGCGTACGTTTCACAGTTTGAATGTGGCGTTCAACTAAGCCATTGGATTGGGCAAATTCAGGGCTGGACGAAACTTGTTGCACACCCATAGCACGGCAAAACTCTCTGAACTCGGCGCTGCTGAACTGCGTACCATTATCCGATTCCAGCACTTCCGGTTGGCCAAAATCACAAAAGAAACGAGTCACTTCACCGATGAGCGCCGCCGAGGTTGTCGATTTCATCGCGACTACACAGGGCCACTTGCTGTAGGAATCAACCAGCAGCAAATACGACACCTGAGAGAATTCAAATAAATCAGCAGACACAAGCTGGAACGGATGATCCGGTATGCGGACCGGAAACAGGGGCAAGCGCGGGTTGCGATGGCGATGTTCTTGGCAAGTAGCGCAGCTAGCCACCACGTTGCGCACTTGATCCTCCCATCCCGGCCAATACACAGACGATCGCGCTCGCAACACACACTTGGACTCCCCAAAATGGCCGTCATGGACACCGTCGAGCGCCTCCTTGCGTAGCGCAAACGGGACCACTAGCCTTGTTCCAACAAGAAGAACACCATCCACTGACGTTAGATCATGGCGCACGGGCCAAAACGGTTTCACTGAATCCGGACAATTGCGCCTGTGTTCTGGCCACCCCGCTTCCATCACGGACTGAAGATGCTGCAATGTTGGGTCGCGAGACGTGGCATCGGCGTAGCGACGACGATTGGACTCAGCCGGCACGATGCTGGTGAGAACATGGTGGACTTGCTCCTCACAATCCGCTGTAGCATCATCATCATAAAGATGAGGGGACGGGGCACGGCTGAGAGTATCTGCTATGAACAGTTCCTTTCCCGGCTTGTACACAACTTGAAAATCAAACCGTTGGAGTTGGAGCCGCATCCTCTGGATCCTTGGCGAACAGGCAGCGATCGGCTTGTCCAGGAGTCCCACTAACGGCTTGTGGTCCGACTCCACTATGACACGCTGGCCATAAACATATTGACGGAACCGGAGTAGCCCAAATTGAATTGCCAGCAACTCCTTTTCGATTTGGCAGTATCGGCGTTGCGTTGCGGTCAAGGTGGTGGAAGAGAATGCCACCGGCTGCCCATCCTGGACCAACACAGCTCCGAGTCCTACTGGAGAGGCATCCACTGAGACTAATACCGGCTTGGAAACGTCAAACAATCGTAGCACCGGTAAAGACGACAGGACAGATTTCAGAGTTGTCATGGCCTTCCTCTGCTGCTCATCCCAGCACCAAGCAGCTTCCTTCTTAAGGATGTCACGAAGGGGACGTGTTAGAGTTGCCAAATCTTTACAGAATTTATCTAAATATGTCACCATTCCCAGAAGACGCTGGAGACTCTGCTTGTCTGTTGGGTCAGGCATGTTGACTATGGCATCCACTTTTTCGGGGTCGGGTCGAAGAGTCCCATGGCCAATGACGTGGCCCAGCCACGGCAGCTGCTGCAAGAAGAAACGACATTTCTTGAGTTGTAGCTTTAAATTTTTCTCACGGCACCGCAGCAATACTTGTCGCAGGTTCAGTTCCAGTTCCGCTTTAGTTTCACCCGTGACTAAAAAATCATCAAAGTAGATGATCACACCGGGAAGATCGCCGAAGAGATCCGACATCACCTGCAGGTATACTTCCGGCGCGGATTTTAGGCCAAACGGCAGTCGAAGATATCGGAATCGTCCTTTTGGAGTAGCAATGGTACACAGGTATGAGGCCTCCTCGGTCAGCGGTATCTGATAGAAACCAGACGCTGCATCCAAACTGCAAAAATACTTGGCTTTGCCAATCTTGGCAAAAAGCTGCTCCACCGTAGGCCCCGAAAAATGCTGCCGCTGGATCGCCTTGTTTAACTCCGACGGATCTAGGCAGATTCGCACATCCCCATCAGGTTTGCCTACGACCATCATTCGACTCACCCACGACGTTGGTTCTACCACCGGAGCGATGATCCCGTCATCCACCATCTGTGCTAGTTTGGCATATACTTTGTCCTCAAGCAGAAACGGCAACCGACCTGCCGCACACACAACCGGGTCCACAAAATTGTCACCGGTAGCTAGAATGATGTCGTATTGAACCGGAAGCTTTCCGATCCCTTGAAACACATCCAAAAATTCCTTCGCGACAACTGGCAGCTCCACTGGTTGATCGACTGTCACAGCATGGACACGCTTGATAAGTTTCATTGCTATACATGTTGGAAGGCCCAATATCGGCGGCTGGCCAGGTTCATCCACTACCACAAATTTCACCGTATGTTGAGCACCACGACTGGTCACAGAGCCGACAAACACGCCCATGACTTTGAGGTAACCACCTTTCGCGCCATAGTTCCTCACGCGGGGGCCAGCACTCAATACCACTGCTCTTTGAACACGGCGAAAATCCTCCAGGGGAAGTACGTTGCAAGTGGCGCCAGAGTCAAGCTTGAATCGAATTGGGCTGCTGCCATCTACCGAGAGACTTTCATGCCACTCTTCTCCGTCTTCGGAACTTTTAAGTTCATGTGTGACATATTCCTCATCCAGGTAACGGACATCTTCCTGTGGCAAGGCTCCTTCCGATTCCACAGCATGCAACCGCTGCTGCATATACGTTCCTCGTTGAGCCGGCCTCTGACGAACAGCCGTCTCCGCTTGGGTGGCACCTTGCGCCATCTGACGAGAAGCAGTGGAACTCGGGCGATGGGGCAGATTCTCAGCTTGAGAGCACCACCGGGCATAATGACCGGTCTTGCCACATTGGTAACACGTGATGTTGATCGCCGAACAATTACCTTTCGCATGCTGACGGCCACAATTGGGACATCCGCCAGAACCAGAGTGCTGCTGCCCACTGGGTTTGTGCTGTCGATGTTGGCGGCGTTCTTGACTTGACTTGTCTTTAACAGCATGAACAGCCTCAGGTGGGGACAAAATTTGGCTGAGCTGACTTGCTGACGCTTCACATGCACGAACGATTCCACAGGCACCGGCGAGAGACAAATTAGTTTCATATAACAGCTTCTCCCTAACAGGATCACTCGCTACTCCCAACACAATCTGGTCTCGGAGAATAGAGTTGACCACCGCTTCAGTGCCATAGTTGCACGACTTCACCATGCTACGCAACTCCACCAACCACGCATCAAAAGGTTCACCGGGCTTTTGGTGACGCTTATGAAAACGGAAACGGTCAAACACTTCACTCTTGAGGGGCGCAAAGTAATCAGAGTAACGGTCAAGTACAGGTTTAATCTTTTTGTCATCACCCGCCGTAGCAAAGACAAAAGTTCCATAGATCTTTAGGCCCTCTCTTCCCAACAGGGACAATAAAACACCAACCAGAACGTCTTCATCTTTCTCGCCTTTGCGAGTAGCTGTGATGAACCACTCAAATTGAGTCCGCCATTCTTCCCACTCCAAAGCCAAATTAGACGCTGAAAAATTAAATGGGTCTGGAAACTTCAACGAAACTGCCATCGTAACTCATCAAAGAATTATCAGGCACGAAATGAACACGAACCAACAACGGATGGCTCTGATACAACTGGCTATAAACGAAAGACCACGTGTGAAAACGAGTGACTACAGGCGTACGCGCACCACTTCTGACACCATGTTGTAGTCTCGAGTACTAGTCCGTAACTGTCTGTATTCAGTCTCTGTGTTGGCTATCACCACCCCATGCTGACTCACCGACAGGTGGCAACATCTGGTGGTTACTAGCTGAAGTGCGATACATTACAACACTTGGTATTCGGGAATCAGTTCAAGGACGCAATAGCACGTCAGAGATATATAAATTTGATTTGATTTGATACGGTAGGTGCTACTGGCCATGGCTGGTTGCCACTGGTGACAGTTTACGGGGCGCCATGGCGTCCCTTACACACCTTCGCTTCGGTTTATTGGATTTTTTTTGTTGTAATTACATAGCACGAAGGCAAAAATAGACACGAGAAAGGGGAGGGGGGGAATAACAAAAATTTGGACGGTTAAATTAAATTCTTTCAATAAGATGTGATTCGAGAAGGAAGGCTATGAGGGAAATCACTATTTTCATTTGCGTGTGTTTAGGGATGGAGCCATTCAGTCCTAGTAGAGTTTGTACTTCGAACGGGATGTTGAGGGGGATGAGTTTCCTTTCGAGTTTGTCCCTCGCTTCAGTATATTCTTGGCAGTGGAGGAGTATGTGTGTCGCGTCTTCTTTTTCTGGGCACCCGTGAGGACATTCATCTGGTATTTCTGGGTCCAATCTGCTCATGAAGTGATTTAGTTTATTGTGCCCGCTGCGTAGCCGAAGCATTGCTGTTTGGATATTTCGTTTCTTGTTAATGTGCCACGGTAAGACTCCAGTCTCGTTTCTCTGCGTCACCGCCATGTTGATTGTTTGTGTTTTCAGTTTCTTGAAGGTGATGTTGTTGTGTTTAGATTTGACATTGTTGATGGTTTGGTTAATGTCTATTTTGTTTCGGATTGTATTTTCCCAGGTCCTTTTTCCGTTCTTTCGGATTTCGGTGGCCAGTCGGTCAGCAATTTCGTTTCCTGTTATCCCAGCATGTGAAGGTATCCAACTTAATGTGACTTGTGTCCCTGATGAATTAAGATTTCTGATTTGCTTGATTATTTCAGGTACAGCTGGACTTGCTTCCCATTTGAAATTTGAAATTGCTTGAACAGCTGATTTGGAATCTGTGTAGATGGTGACTGAGGGAATTTCATGCTCGTTCAGGTAGTAGAGTGCTTGCCTAATGCCATATAGTTCTGCGACAAAGCTGCTGGTGGGTTTTTGAAGGAACCAGGCCTTTTTTTCTCCATGTAAGGGAACGTAGAATGCACATGTGGATGTTTTGGAAGACTCGCACACTGATCCATCAGTGTAGATTGCTAGGTGGTTGGGGTCTTGTAATGAAGTAAGGGACAGGAAGATTTGGGCTGTTCGAGTTGAGTTGAGTGTTTCTTTTTTCTTGAGAGGGAAGTATTTGGTGGGAATGTGAAAGTGTTTCCATGGCGGGAGAGGTTCAACTTCCGGGGTGTGCGAGACGGGGGATTTGAAGAGGGTTTTTGTTGTCTGGTCTAGTTTCCTCAGATGGATAATGGCTGCTGGGGTGCTGTTGGGTTTCCATTTCGTCGTTGCTTTGCTTATTTGTTGTACCGTGTCATACGCTGGGTTCCATGGTTTTTCGTTAAGTCTGATGAGGTATCTGTAGGCTAGTTGTTCCCATCTACTTTCAACTGGGTAAATGCCGGTTTCCATGTTTAGTAAAGCTCTTGGGGTAGACTTAAAGCAGCCTAGTATGATGCGGAGAATCTGATTTTGGGCTTGATTAATCTTGTTTATTCTTGTTTTAGGCATGGATCCAAGGACGAACGAGCCATAGTCGTAGGCGCTCCGGATCATGGTTTTGAAGATGCGGATAAGTAGTGGCAGTTTCAAGGTATTATTTCCGTATGTCAACGTACGGATTAAGTTAGCTCTCTTCTGTATCTTGTTGATGATTGTCTTCGTGTGAGGTTCCCATGAGAGTTTTTTATCCAATGTGATTCCTAGGAATTTGTATTGGGAAAAACTTCACTTATGTCGGCTCCACTGAGTTTAAATCTGTGCTCTGGTTCATTTTTCCTTTTCTTTGTGAATGTTAGTGATGCACATTTATCCACGGAGAAGTGGAAGTTCCAACTGATGGCCCATTCTTCTATCTTATCTAGTAGGTCTTGGAGCGGTCCTTCTGCATCTTTCTTCGTTTTGGCGGTGTGGTAGATCGCGACGTCATCGGCGAAAAGGGATATTTCACTTCCGTTGTCCGGCATTGGAAAGTCCGCGAGCATGATGTTGAAGAGTAGGGGGCTGAGGACACTTCCTTGTGGTACTCCTTTGAATATCTCTCTTTCATCAGAGAGGTTGTCATCTACCCGGGTTCTGATGCTTCTGCCGGTAAGGAAGTTTTTCAGCCATAACAGGGTGTGTCCTTTAACTTTTGCTTTTGTTAATTTAAACAGGAGTCCAGTTATCCAGACATCGTCATACGCTTTGGATATGTCTAGGAAGATTGCTGTGGTGGAGTGGCTGTTGTTGAATCCTCTTTTGATTGCTGACTCTATCCGGATCAGGTTGTCTGTGGTGGTGCATCCTCTTCGGAACCCGGTCTGGACCTTGGGGAGTAAGTTTAGATGATCTAGGTGCCACTTCAGTCTGTTGTTAATCATTTTCTCCATAGCTTTACAGAGACATGAAGTGAGGGAGATTGGTCTGTATGATTCGGCGCTTCCTGCTGGTTTGTTTGGCTTTAGGGCGGGTGTCACAATTGCGCATTTCCACTCCTTCGGTACGTATCCTTTTCTGAACATTAGGTTGAGCAATTGTAGGAGAGTCTTGCGGTTTTCTGCATTCAGGTTCTTCAACATCTTGTTATGTATTCTGTCGATGCCCATAGCTTTGTCGGGGAGGTGGGAGAAGCTCCTGGTTAGTTCTTGTAGGCTGAAATCTGAGTTGATGGGATCTAGGTCGGTTCCGGAGAGATTCTTGTTTATTTCTTCCTCGTAGTCAGGGTTTGAGGGCATCCTGGGCTGGTCACTATCACCTGGTGGGGAGAAATGGTCTAGATAGATGCTAGCTTTCTCTAGGGGGTCAGCAGTCAGGTCACCGTTTGCTTTCTTGAGGGGAGCGCTCGTGTACTCTTTCCTCCCGTTCATCATGGCCTTGGAGAATTTCCAGAATTTTGATGAGTTGCCGGCGTCCATCGTATCTAGGTGTTTCTCCCATGCATTGTTCTTAGCTGCCAATATTGTCCGTTTCTTGATTGCTTCCATTTTGTTCAGGTTTGACTTGTCTTCTTGCAGTAGGGTAGAGCGCCATGTTTTGAATGCTTTTTTTGCATTCTTTGCTGCAGCTCTGCACTCCGACGTCCACCAGGGTTTCTTCGACTCACGGGGGGAATCACTATTTTTTGGGGCGAAATGTTTGTTACTAGAGATCATGAGGGATGAGTAGAAGGCGTTGTATGCCGCTTCGGGGTCCCTGGTTGGTGGGTTGTTATTCTTTAACTGGGTCGTGATGTCCTCGTTCCATTTCTGCCATTTAGATTCTTCGAATTTCCATTTTGACTTTGGTGGTGCTTGGGGGGTCGAGTTGAGTTTAACTTCCATGAAGACGGGCAGGTGGTCGCTTCCCCAGTAGGGGAGACTGGAGTAAAACGGGACGGTTTTTGTTTCCCCCCTATATCTCCCAAACTAATTATTGAATTTCTTTAAAATTTTGTTTTTATGTATTCCATATTGTAATGAACCCCCCATATTTTTTATATAATTTTATAATGAACCATTTCCCCATAAAATACCTTTAAAGTTTCCTCAGATTTGTGGGAGGGGCCTATTTTGGGGGGTAATTGAGGACACTGGGGTGGGTGATGAGGGACGTCCTCCGTTTTCGCCTTAAAATTCATCAATAAAATTAAAAAAAATTGAAAAAGTGTTCCACTGCATATACTCTTTGAGTTTATAAATGTTTCAAATTGATTATTGTGTTAATGAACCTTTTTTCTTATAAATACAAAAACCCTTATGGAGCAGTAGGACATCCTGCGTTGCTAGGTAACGAAATCGAGCCTCTTAAAAATGCTGTACGCTGATTGGTCCGTAACTGTCCCAAATTAGCCAAAAACAGCTGTCCCGATTTCCCGGTTTAGACACTTTTTTTTTAAAGTTCATACTGTCTAAACTAATCGATCTAAAATTATAACTTCTGTTTTAAACGATCAAGAAATGAATCAGCTTCATTTCCATATTAAATTTACATGCCATTAGCGTTTATTTGTTTCTTCAAACATAAAATGGCGGAGACAAAAATTTCTAAAAAAAAACCGTTTTTTTTGTTTTGTCAATAACTCATGCAGTTATTGACAAAAACCAACCAAATTTCATGCCAAATTAGATTATACAGATTTACATAACATACTAAAAATTTTTACAGTTTTATTAACATCTACTATTTTTCCCCCCACTGTCCCTTTTGACCCGGTGTCCCGTTTTACTCCAGTCTCCCCTACGGACCTGTCACTATTGTTGTTAGGTTAGCTATGTCGGGTGTGCACAGTGTTAGGTCGATTGTGGCGTTACGGTTGTCGAATAAGCTTGGTCTCGTTCCGAGGTTCTTTGGTGTCGCCAGGATGAATTTACTTTCGTTGTGTAGATAATTTTTGATATTTCTGCCGCAGGTGTTGGTTGGGTATCCGTCTTCCCATAGCTCGGAATGAGCGTTAAGGTCGCCACCGGCGATGACGCTATTTCCTGTGTTGGTGAGTATGTTTTCAATTTCTTCATAGTTGCACCGGTTTCCATTTGGGCAGTATAAGGATAGCACTTCTAATTCTTCTTTGTTTTTCAGTTTGATGGTGACTCCAATCGCTTCAAAATTCTCGTTGGGTTCGACGTCGAGTGTGGTAGCTTGCATATTTTTCTTGGTCAGGATCGCTACGCCTCCTCCTTGACCGACACGATTGAGAACAAAAGAGTTGTATGATGAGAATTTCACTTTGTATTCGTTTTTCCAATGGGTTTCACTTAGTAAAACAATGTGAGGGTTGTGGAATCGTAAATTGTTTTTGAATTCTTCCAATCTAGATTTATAGAGTCCTCTAGCGTTCCATTGTAGTATCTTGAGTGGGGGGGTCATGACTTCCTAATTTTTCCGGGTGGCTCGAATCTTGTCGTCGACGCTTTGGTTTGGGTGGTTCCTTTGGGGGTTCCATCCTTTGGATGTTCTGGTCTGTTCATCTGGTCTTTTTCTTTCCGTCGGGCAGCTCGTTCATTTAGGTCCTTCATCAGCATGTCTTGGAGCATGGTCATACGATTGTCGAGGCTGGTGAATCCGGTTGACATCTGCGTTTCTAGTTTGAGTAGTGGTGCCATTTGGGTTTTCATTGATGAGATTTCTTTCTCAACATTCTGTAGTCTCGTCTCTGTTTCGGGTGGAGTAGATGGTTTCTGGGCAGTTTTCTGCATTTCTTCGATTTTCTTTTTGAGGCTGTCGATTTCCTGTCGGATTGACGCGTCTTCGGTGGTGTGTTGGTAGGCCGGTGGCCGTCTGCTTGACACGGGCGTGGGGCCGGAGTGGAGTCTGCCGGCTTCCGTAACTGACATGTTGTTTTCATACGCGAACTTGATGATTTTTTGTTTGTTTGCGAAGATGGGGCAGGCTGCTGTTCCGGCTGCGTGGTCACTTTTTGAGCATGTTGGACATTTTTTGGGGGATTTGCACTGGTCGTCTTCTTCATGTGTGCTGGCACATTTTCTGCAAACTGGTGGTACTGAACATACTTCTTCTGGGTGGCCAAAGGTCCAGCACTTCCGGCAGAGCGATGGTCTTGGGATGTATTTTTTTACGGTGAATATTTCGTGAGCGATGGTGACTTCCCGTGGTAGAGTTTTGGTGTTAAAGAATAGTGTTACCATGGGTAAGATATTCGTGGCGTTGTTCGGGCCGAGATTTGAGAATCTCTTTACTTTAATGACACCTTGGCTGGACAGAAGGTCTAGTAGTTCTTCCTCCGTGTTGTTCGGCGGCACATTGTACATGACACCTTTAACTTCTTGCTCAGATTTGCATAATGAGCAGGATATTGCGTGTTCGTTGACTTGTGTCTGCTGGAGTAGTAGGTTTTTTTGTTTGTTTGACGTAGGGTAGATGTAGAGTTCCCCACGCTGCGTCCACTTTGTCCCTGGTCTCACTTGGCCGATTAGTATGATAAGTCCGGCGATGAAGTTTTTCTTGACTGTGAAGTTCCAGGGGCGGAACGAGCATGGTTCGCTGATTAATTGGATGATGATTGGGGCACCGCTGGCTGGGCTGTTGAAAAGGTCTGAGAATCTGGGATTCGGTCGGACGTCGTGGGCGATGTCTCCTTTCCTTTTTTGTGGGGCCGTTGGTGATTCAGGGTCTTCGATGTTCACAGATTCAAGAGAGAGGTTCTCAGAATCTACGTAGTCCTCGTTGACGTCCATGCTTGCCATGGGGCTTATGGGGGGTACGCCCCCTTTTTTACTTGTGCACTAATGGAGAGCGGTTAGTAGGTGACTGTACTGTTCCGGGTCTCATACGCAACTCGAGATATATAAATAGGAAATGTTTTTTTTTTTTAAAGCTCTCGGTAGCTGCGGGCGTTTAAAAGTCGTTTGTTTACTTTCCATCATCAACAAGTTGAACGACATCTAGTAACAGATATTGAAACTAAAATTTGAAAGTTCTTCTCGAGCCACCTAGTGCCAGACTGCCAGTGCGAGTGCGAATTCAAAGCGAAACTAAAAACTAGCTTCGTGAAAGCATTTAAATAAATAATCGTGCACCATAGGGTCCATGAATTAAGTAATAGGGAGTACTAGCACTAGTAATTACCAGTAAGTTGTCGCCATCATCATCCTTTGTAGGCAATGGAAAAGATAGTGTAGTCTAGTCTGATCTAGTGTATCTAGGCATTTTTATTTAAACAAATTTTTAGTTTAAGGAATTTAAAAAATTTAATTCAGTTACGTGAGGAGATAAAAAAAATAACTACACCAGTTCATTATATAGTTTATGACTGATTAAAGCAATGTTACAAGAGAAAGGGTGGGTGAGTCGGATAGGGCGTCTTTTGGTAATCCGCAGACCCGTGTTCGATTCCCACACCCGAGTACCTCAACCAGGTAAGTAAATAATTGCATGTGGCAAGTGTGCTGCAATGAAAGGACGGAAACCCGCTAACGACAAAAAGGTTCTAGATTTCTGAAATGATAAGTTGCGGAATAACTCTATGACTTTGATTGGACTTCTAGGCTTCTGGTCTAATGCGTTGAAATGGCACAGTCTGGTGTCCCTTTCCAGTGCACAAAATTTTTTACATCTGAAACTTTTCTAAACATTTAGTGCAGGAAAATTATAGGTTTTCTAAAGTCTAGGTAGGTCTAGGTAACATTCACTTAACTTCACAATTTAAAAAAATTTTTAAAACCAACATACTAAAATGACTAAATCCCTCTGGTGGCAAACATTCTGAGGGCAAATTGTGTAGTCAAACAAAACGTGAAATACCGATGCATTTACCTGTATTTTCAAGTGACCTGCACGCACATACATATATTATACAAAAAACCTATACACTCGCTCACCGTGATTATAACAGTTCGATAGAGAGAAATAGACAAGAAATTCTTGGGGATGAATGAAGAAAAAAAATTTCCAAACCGACGCCAAAGCGGGAGAGAATTGTACACGTTCACAGATAGAGCTCAGAGCGGATGACAGAATAACTGAATGTAAAAATCTCAAGTCAAATGAATAATAATAATATCTGAAATCTGACATCTGGATTCGCTTCCCTCACCCCGAACGACGGTAATAACAGGGCGTATTTGAAATGAAATTTTCTATTTACATAGGAGGATGATTGTAATCACAAATTAAATGATCTAGGGTATATCAAACTCGGTCCTGAGAAGAGCGTCTACCAGACGGAGCATTTCGTTTTGGGGTTGAGACGCGAACCCACCGGGCAGTTGAAAATTCGCCCGTAATCCGGCAAGTTCATCATGAAACCGTTGACTCTATTTCATTATAAATTATGTGTGTTAATAACACATCAAATATCCGTCAACTCAAGTCTATTACCTATCGTGTGGCGGAGCGTGTTCGTCCATACCGAGAATCAGAGCGTACGCTTGCGGAGTAATCAGGGCACAATAGGCCTACAATATTAAAATTGCAATATTTTGTTGAATAATTCGATTAAAAAAATCTATTCATTTCTATACGTTACCTGAGCGGCGTTGATCAGCATGATTTGCTCGTGAGTATAATTCAAGCCGGGCAGATTAGCTGCGGGTGACTCACGGTCCATTCTAGCCCGTGTTGCAACAATGGCTTTAATGGCTCCCAAATCTGCGACATTCTCGTTTAAAGTCAACTCTCCATCCACCTGATATTTTGGATTAAAATTTAAAAAAAAACTCGATTGAAACTCAGGAAATCAATGAATGTACCAGCACTCACCTTGAGAACGACGCTTTTCCCGTTGATTAAATACTCGGTCCGGAAGGCGCTGGAGAACTGATTGCTCATGCAATTCATTTTCTGTTGGAATTTCAGTTGTGAAGGTGGACTGAGAAGATTGCGTCGGACGCCGTCTTCGTCAAACTCGACGCCGGAATTATCGAAACCGTGCATGATTTCGTGAGCGACGATGAACCCAAGAGTGCCTAGACCGAGATAGCTGGGCGTCTTCAACGAAAAGAGCGGGTCGTGTAACAGTCCAAGTGGCAGCACTGTTTAATTAAAACAATTAAATTAATCCAAAAGAATTTTTAATGATGCTGGAAATTATAATAATGCGCTGGAACTCACCCATGCTGTTGAAATGTTGCAGGTAAAAAGCGTTGGCAATCATCGGATAGGCCAGCATTTGCCAACTATTTCAAAATACATAGAAATTTGGAAAATGTTAAGATGACCTTTTGCGTTTTGATTATTTTTATAATTACGTGACGGTCGTTTCGTCCACCGGTTTGAAATAAATGTCGAAAAAGTCACGCCGGAAGAGTCGGTACATTTGCCAGGTGCCGGCCACGAAATCCAGTCCATCAATATTGACCTTTGAGAGTTACTAATTAGCGCTGTAGGTAGTATATCTAAACCATCAACATTGTAATAATAGATGTATGATGCAATACCTGCTCCGCCATACTTTCGAGAAAGGTTTGATTAAAGAAAATGGATGGGGCCACGACATTGGGTCGTAAATTACTAGCTTTGCTTAGGGCTTTCTGTTTGGTGATGGAGTCTGGCCAGCTGGATTGTTGAATCATTTCGACGACCGATTCTTTCAGAGCCACAAACATTTCTTCCGCCTTTAAAAATAATAGAATGAACACAACAGTTAAAATCGGTCGATCCAAATACCGGAGTAATATTAAATTCATACTTTAACTCGGTAATTTTCCAGTTGGGCAGGTGTGAAATGGTTGAGGTAGATACCACTGAGGACCTCGCCGAATCCCCCTTTGGCCGCCTGGATGCAAAACGACCATTTGTCCATCCCGGGCGGCGATTTGAAAAGTTCCAGCGCCAGATCGCGTACCACAAGCATCAGCAAACTATTGTGAATGATCCTAGGTTCCGTCGAGTTGACAATATCCTGGATTTGATGAAGGATTTCCGGGTAATGGACGACGACTGTCGTGTCCGAAGGGATGCTCTTCCCAAGCGATTCCCGGAACAAAACGGGCCAGTTGATCTATTGCAGCAAACAGAAATGTGAATCATTATTGTCACGGACCAAATAATTTCTCATCACGGAATGGCTCAGCCATTTCATTACGAATGCAAATTGCTGCTGAAGGAGATCGACGGTGTAGTAATTGAGGATCTTGGAGCTTTGCTGTTTAAGCTTTCGATCGCGATCGCTGGGCAGGAGCTGGTCGATGGAAGAGATGACTCGTCGGATGGCCGCCTCCTCCTTCCTGTAGTCACTCTGAACTGGGAAAGAGCTGAAAGCGCCAAGATCTTGCATAAGCCGGAAGGCTGCCGAAGCCCTGGCGTCTCTTGAGAATTGCTAATTACACCCGGAAAGCGAATTCAAATTATACATCTCAAAATGAAATGTCAATCCAACATACTTGAATAGATTGGAGGAAATTGGCATCAGGTAGAAAGGAATCGATATCCTGTGACGGATCGGCATTATTCAAGGCTTCCAGCATGGCCGGATCAGGGAACTCGTCGTGAATATCCGGCAATCCTTCGCCAATATTGACGAATTGCCTTTTAGTTCGACTGCGCTTGTCGGTGTTGCGTTTGGAGCGAAGGGTATCCAGCTCGTGGAGAAGATCGCGCGGAAGGGACGAGTGAAATTGCGGAACAATTCCACTCTGTCTGGGCAAAGAAACGCTCAGAACGTAGCGTGAAGTGTTGCGATCGTCGACCTGAACGACGAGGTCGAAAAGCGGAGCTCCGTTCACTTTCAGGATCTGGGCTATGAGATTCGTCAGGTCCCATTGGGCCGGGTCCCATTCGGCAGGTGCGGTAATGAGTCCAAGTTCATCGACAACTTTTTTGACTAAGTTTTCAAACAAATGTTCCAAGGTAAACGGGGAAAAAAGAAAGAATAAGACCGGGAATTCTAGACACAAACGGCATAGTAACTGGAGACAAAAGTGCGTGTCACAATTCACCGGAAGCGTGACGAACTTGCTCCTGGCGCTCGGCCATGCACGACGCGAAATAGTTGCGGACTTTGTCGTTGGCTTTGATTTCATCCGGTTTCGACGGACTTTCTAGCATCACTGTGTGCAATGTAAAAAGAAATTGGTTGGTTGTGTTTAGTTTTCCAATTGAATAATTCAATTGATGTTATTTACATTTTAATTGGTGGTCGACCGAGGATTGGAGGTTTTCCAGGACCAAGACAACATCTTTGCCGCCAGCTGTTCGGGCTTGCCTTTCGATCCATCCGCCGCAAGCGAATTTGGCCATATCGTCACAAGGATCGGCCGTTGGATCCAGGGCGGTAAGAATCCGGGCTGACGCTTCAACGCATTCCATCGTCACGCACATATCCGGCTCCTATTATACCCAAACAGAATTCAAATTTCAATTTTCCAAATAGGGACGAATAAAATCAAATAGTTTAGAAATGTATATCATACCCGTGTCAGATTGCCCAATCCAGCGGGAAATGGAACGTCGTCTGTGACAATGAACGATTTGTTGCCAGCCGTTAAGAGTCGATCCTCCAATCTCAGATAGATTTCAACCAAAACAATCATGGCCACAAAGAAACCTAGAAATATATTGGACATTTCAATTCTATTCAAAGTATCAAATGTCGACGATAAACTTACCAATGAAAATGACTGCAATGGCTGTGAGGAGAAGTTTCTCGGGTAGAGTCCGTTGATTCCAACAGGCCATCCATCCGGAATTGCAATTGCCGGGAACCGTCGTGATTTCAGAGTCGGTAGTTTCAATGTCGACCGATTTGTTGGACGTCATCTCGGTCTGAAACTGCTGTTCTATTCTCCTTGCCAGTCAATCTGATAATAATTGGTCAGTTCAACTTTTACCAGTCGTTCTGTGTATGTGTGTATATTGAAAAACGTTAGAGAGGAAAACAGGAGATTATTGAGGTCACCGGGGCATAACGGATTTTTTGGTTTTTTGTTTCCCCATTTTAGTCACCCGTCTAGAAAGTGAGAGGATGATTTACCAACGACTAAAAAACCCGCAGCTGCTTTTGTTCACAAATTTCGGTACTAATACATTGACGAAAGTTCCGCGCCAGGGACCCCGCAATGTCGATTGTTTTGCACTCGGCAATAATAATAAATGAGCACGGATATACTATACTGTAAAATCGACTTACCTGAGATTATATAAACTTCTTTTGAAAACAGGAAACAAGGTAAATATAGCGGGCGGATATAGTCCTTTGTTGCTTGTTCACTCTCTCTCTACTGGAACGATAGCGCTATATAGCTGCTTTATATATCTTCTGTGTATAGGTTGGTAAAGAGAGAACGTTCCTGTCGACCTGCTGGGACGACGTCAGAGTCGCGACTAACTGATGTTTGGGCTTTCTTAGTGACTTTAGCTGTTCCTCCGCCGTTGGCTGCCGGGACTTTCTCCGCCAACCCACAAGGAACACAACACACAGCATACACAAGCACATATATAATCTAATGGTAGACATCATAAGATATGTAACCCAAAAGCGTCTCTTGTTACGTTCAACTGGACAGCGGAGAAAGGAAACCTATCCCTGAAGGCATGAAAGTGCGTGTTTTTTCGGATTCCCCGTGAGTTATACTTTCCCTAGCAAAAAATAAAAGCGTGTGGATATTTTTTATTCTGCACGATCAGCACAAAGAAAATAAACAAAAAATAAAATGAAGAGAAAATGAAATTAAGGGGAGAGAGCAACGCGGTCCAACAAACTTTTGCTTTCTCCACCGCCATAATATACAAGCGCGTATACGTGTGTAGGTGGGTAGTCTACTGTTACCTTCACGGTTGGTTGTATAGGTGAGCATGTAGAAAACTTTTTTTGTCACGCCATCGCTGCTGAACAATATGAAAATTGACTCGAGTTTGACTCTCTATTGATCTCTCCATCATTTTCCCTATTCAATTCAATTCAATATAATATAGAAGGGGGAAAAACAAACTATATTGCGTCTGGGCCAAAGGCGGAAGTTGCGCGCGTTTTATTATATAAAATTCGAACAAAATGCAAATAATACAACCGAACTTTTGCGCGGAAGGCAGCAGCAGCAGCCACACACTGCTAGCCTACATACACATTTTTGAGGGAAAAACTTGTTATAGGTATACATAAAGGAATGAATAACAAAAGTCGTCTCATCATCACGGGAGGCTATTGCGCTGTTGCTGGCTGTTGCTGAGTGGTGCTCCTAATTTAGCGACACACAAGAGATATGGAGCGAGGTCGCCCAGTCTCGGCGACGATTGCCAACTCGTTAACATTAGATTGCTGGAGGCTGTGTATAAGATTGGACTCCTCATGCCCCATCACGCTCATCATCGCGGATGAGTACACTTTCTTGCTATTCCCCTTCAACAACAAATAATAATAAAAAGATTAACGTCCTAGCTCTTTTCTCCGCGACAAAATAGACGCGGCACAGCAGCAGCTCGAGTTCGACAATAATCGCACACAACTTTCTTACGGTCTCTTATTTTTTTTCTTCAAAGAAATCGTACACTATTTATACACACAGACGTATAGTTTAAGGACACGAACAGCCCCCGCTTGTTGCTGCTGTACATGCTGAACATACATTTGTACCGTGGTATAGAAAATACGATATCAACAAGAGAGTGTGCAGTGTACTCGAATCAGCAAACGCTGATGTCGTCACTCGGTTGATTTCAAACGCTTTCTCTTTTTATCCCGTTTCATTCCCGCGTGAAGGTAAAAGCGTTTTCTACATATGGCGTTGAATTCATCATTTGTTTAGCGCGTTTTTAAAAGGTATTAAACAGCTAGTTGATTTTATCTTTGGGATTAATAATTTTCTATATAAACTATTCATCTTAATAATACCACGTGCCGGTTGTTTATTTCTAACCCTGTCTCGGCATATGTCGATTGAATTAAATGTGTCGCAAGATGTTTTTTGTTTTGAAATAAACAAGATTTATTTTTTTGTTTGGCTTGTCAAATTTTTCCTGGTCATTTCTGCTGTTATTCGAGTACAAGGCCTTGTCAGCGCTGCTGTATAGCAATTAGGCCGACACCGGCTGACACGGCGGAGACTTTCTAAATGACGCAAGTTTTCCTTCCACGTGTCGTCTATTGTTCCGCGTCTTCGCCATCAAGCGTCTTCGTCTCGGTTGCTGGTAGTCGATCGAGAGAAAGGGCAGTTTTGCGCTGATTCATCCGTCATTATTATGAACCTCCGATGTGGGGCATTCCCATTACAATCTTTCGTCGAATTTCACGTAACGATTATTGTTCAATCAGCTCTTATATAGTAAGAAGCTACAGCCGAGGTCAACGACATTTCTCTATCTGCTAAATTGACTTTTGATAATAAAAGTTCTTGACGTGATATAACTTGAACGGTGACATTAAACTACAATCGATAGAAAACATGTGACTGAATGTTTTACCGCTAAATTCGGGAAGCCGGAAATCATAGAGGCGTCAACACTGTGCTTCCGCCTGGGCGTCGCTTTTCAACATCGGCATTCTATACAGAGGTCGGCGGTGATATATATTGATCCTTATGACGACATATGATGTTATCAGAAAATGTCATAACGCTAGTATTACAATTGATTACAATTGATTATTTCACAATATTAATAGATTTGTCTGTCAGATGCTAACCGAAATTCAAGATCATAAAAATTTAATTGACGATTCACATCACGTACTGCGGAGTTGGCATTGACTTTTAAAAGACTCGGTCCACATGAATAATCATCAAATAACACGTAACAAATGGATGCTGTGACGAAATCCATCAGAATTCTGCATCAGCTTCAATCAGGAAAAAGTAGACGGCTAGGATTTGTTATTAGAGTGATTGATGGTTGTGGAGAAATGTTGCTCAATCACTTAATTTAATCGCTGGCTTCATCTAGCATTTATTTACATTGAGAAATGCGGTTGGCGGCGGTTGGGTATCAAATAAATACTATAATTTTTTAAATGTCAATACGCCCATCATAAATCACATAAAAAAATATTTTTTTGTGAATACAACAACACACTCAAAATTAAAAACGTAAAATCAAATGATTCCAAATGGCAGGAAAGTTGTTTAATTTTGAAATGCATTTGCTCAGTCGCTTTTATCCGGGTTTATAGAGTTTAATTTATACCGGGGTTTTTCCCCTCTTCTTTATGACTAAGATGAAATCATTGATTTGTTACAGCATCTGCAGAATTAATGTATCTCGGGCCAGTCTCATTAAAAATCTCGACGTATTCGAATTATATGATTTTATTTTCAGATATGGATATATCCTCGATAGTATAGTGGTGAGTATCCCCGCCTGTCACGCGGGAGACCGGGGTTCAATTCCCCGTCGGGGAGGAAAAATCTTTTTGTCAATTTTTCTTTTTTTTTTAAAGATGAACTCTAAACTGATAAAAAAAGAAATGTTTGTTACATTTAAGTAACGGTTTTTTTAATTAAATCCCTACAATGTTGCAATTACTTACAACAATGCCTGATTATTTATTAAAGGTCCTATCATGATTGTAATAAAAAGCTTCATAATATTTTTATTCCACAACGTTATTTTTTTAAAGACATATCCTGGTGGTCATAGTTGCCGATTATAACTATAATATTTGTTTTACATCAATTATCATAATCATATAAATTTTCCCTTCAGTGTAAATAAGGCCATTTCTCCACCCAATCACTCATGCGCACTCACATGTAATTTGAAAATCGTTGGTACTCCAATGCTAATTCTACAATTCACACAGTCAAGATCAGTTACTAAATCCTGGGTTAATTGTTAATTCATTAAAAAAAGATCGTTGACAAGGTGAGACAAAATTACGAATAAAATTACATTAGGCGACCGCACGAAATTTTTTATTGTGGTTCCTTTTTTAAAATGAAGACTAAAAAGCGCATTTGCATTGTTCGGTAAATTGAAAGTCTGACCTAAATAGATAAAATATACTCTAGCTATGGATCACTCGGTTATGTTGTACTGAAAATTTTTTTAAAATATATTTTTAAACCCATTTTGAGAGAGGACTCTATCACCATATCCATACAGAGTTAAGCGAAAATCCCGTATTTTTTTTTAAATAAAAAATTTAGATTGTTGTTGAAGGACTGTCCACTCTTCGAATACCCTCCTAATCGTCATTTTACGACAAAAGCCGCTATATAAATTTAAAAAGACCGCCCATCCCCGCGTGAATCAGATTAAAAGTTGTATAAACGATCTTTTTTTTTCTTTAAAAAAGAAAAAAGCGGTAAATTTACAACTTTATTGCAGCGCCTTAGGGCAAACTGTATTGTACGGTATGTAAAAAGGTTGTCAAGTTCGTGATTTCGTCCCCTGACGTTTGATGCCCTCGTTAAAAAGAAGCCTCGATCGGGTCAACGATAGCGTTTTTTAACCTTCCACCCTGGGACATGATCTGTTTGTTGTTTCGTTTCAGTCCCATATTTTGGCAGTTAAATGAATTTTTCTGGTTTGGCGTCTATAGCCGTAGCCGCAATCCTGTTCAAACCAGTTTTAAAAATTGTGTTCTGCTGCTGCTGCACTACTATTCTAATATTTTTCACGTCTTTATAGAAGTGAGGAAAAAAAAATCAATGCATTAAATGACGTCATACAATGGATCGGTCAGTCAACTGCAGCTCATTTATTGCGTTGTTGTATTTCTTGACGTCATCATATCCATTCCGATCTGACCCGGTCAAGGTGTTCACGGGTTCGTTCATCCCATACATGCAGACTATAGTTAACTTATAGTTGTACAGGTGGACTACAACCTGCCACTAGAGTGTGTCTCAGACGGTCGACGAATGAACTCCTTTCTTTGGATACTCTTGGCTCTTTTCTTCGCATCTGTGTTTTCACCGGCGTTCTCCAGGTAAAATTTACTTTTAAAATAATAATAACCGCGATTTAGTCTTTAGTTGATTCTTTTTAATTCGTGTTAATTGATGTAGAAGGACGCTAGTTGGAACCAACAAGGATGAAGCTCAGGCTCGAGCATTCCTGGAAAAGTACAGCGAAGAATACAGTAAACTGGTGACTGAGAGCACCAGAGCCAGTTGGAACTATGAAACAAATTTGACAGATCACAATGCAGCCATTGTGGTACGTAGCGTATAATTCATGAAATCTGAATTTGTTTCATCTTAAACTTTTGTTACATGACTTTTTGTGTGTGTGTGCAGGAAGAAGTGAGCACTCGTGTGTCAGCTTACAGCGACGCAGCCAACAGCCAAGCGTCTTTGTTTGACGTTTCCTCATTCTCGTACGATACCCGCCGGCTGCTGGACAATGTCGGCTCTTTAAGTCTAAGCCCTGAGGAGATGACAGATTTGTATCAAACCCTAAATCAGATGAGTCGCATTTACGGCAGCCACAAGGTGCGTCAATCAAGTTTTGAAAATAATGATAAAATAAAAATGTTTTATAAATGAAAAGATTTTACTTGTTTGACAGGTGTGCAAAGGCGAGAAATGCTATTCACTAGAACCCGAGCTAACCCAATTGATGTCCTCTTCCACCAACGCCACTGAGCGATTGTGGGCATGGCAACAATGGCACGAGGGCGTTGGACGAGCCATTCGACCCCTTTACGTCAAGTACGTCGACCTGGAAAATCGGCACGCCCGTTTGAATGGCTACGAGGACTACGGCGATCAATGGCGACAAAAATACGAAACCAAACAACTGGAATCGATTGTCCAGCAGCTCTACAAGCAAGTCGAGCCGCTCTATCGCCAGCTTCACGCTTACGTCCGTCGGAAACTCTACGAGACTTACGGTGCCGGCGTCGTTGATATCACGGGACCGCTGCCCGCCCATTTGGTCGGTGACATGTGGGGGCGATTCTGGTCGGATCTGGGCGACATCGTCCAGCCGTTTAAAAACAAATCGTCCGTCGATCCCACGCCGGCCATGATGGCGCAGAACTTCACGGTCCGTCGAATGTTCGAAATGGGCAGCGATTTCTTCGTTTCCATGGGACTGAAACCGGTCCCGGAAACTTTCTTTAATTTCTCGATGCTGGAGAAACCTAGCGATCGCGAAGTGGTGTGTCACGCGACGGCTTGGGATTTTAACGACGGCCAAGACTTTCGCATCCGGATGTGCGCAGGCGTTTCCTTTAGCGATTTCCTCACCGTCCACCACGAACTGGGCCACACTCAATATCAGATGCAATATGCCCATCTACCCTACGGATACAGGTTTTAATTACAATTTTAGATGAATTCCTTAATATTGGAATTCATCGACTTCTGAATTTGATTTGAATGTAGGGACGGAGCCAACGATGGATTTCACGAAGCTATTGGAGAATTGATGTCGATGAGTGTTGCCACTACGAAGCACCTTCAGTCCGTCGGCCTCTTGGAAGCGCTGGAAGACGATCCAGGTTAATCGTTAATAAATTTGAGTTTCACAACGACTATAATGATTGATTACCCAATTGCTGCAGAAGTGGAAATTAACTTTCTAATGCAACAAGCGCTATCGTCCGTTTCTACTCTTCCATTTCACTTGGTGCAGGACACCTGGCGATGGAAACTTTTCAGGGGGGAAATCCCGGAAGAAGAATGGAATCGAGCATACTGGAAAGAAAAGTAAAATTCTTAATCACTTATGCCAATGGACTGGAATGAAAATTTAAAAAAATATTTTTCTTGCAGGATTGAAACTGTTGGTGTTGCTCCGCCTTTGCCGCGCGACGATCCTCAGGATCTCGATCCCGTAGCACTGTACCATGTTTCAGGAGATTTCGACATGATCCGCTACTTCACTCGAACCGTCATGCAGTTTCAGTTTGCCGAGGCTCTTTGCAATGTTTCCGGTCACGTCGGTCCACTACACAAATGCGACTTCTACAATTCAACGGAAGCGGGAACAGCATTAGCGTAATTAAAATACCAATTATTTAAAATTCCACCTAAAAAAGGAATCAAATTAAAAGATGAAATGTTGCAGGAAAATGTTGAGCATGGGGTCGTCAAAGCCTTGGCCTGACGCGATGGAGACGCTGACTGGACAACGCGAAATGTCTGCGCAACCTTTATTAAACTACTTCCGTCCGCTTGAAGAATGGCTTGAAAAGGAAAACGCCCGGAATGGAGAGATGATAGGATGGAAGATTTCGCCGAGCTCCGCCGTTACAGTAATTCCTACACCGCCTCTTATAATTGGCTTCATGAGCTCATGCCTTGCTTTCATATTGCAGATTAAAATTTAGAGCGAGTGTGGATCCCGTTATTGACATGAAAAGAAATTACTCGGTTGATAAATGTAATTGTGATTTCAATAAAGAACCAAACGTTGAACGAGGTACAAGTTGAGATGATTACAGTGTTTGCTCTTAAGTTAAGTTACACTAGAACTGTGGGCACATTCCTATAACGAATTTTTCAATTTCTTCGAATCGCTGAACGTACTTGAAATTAATTTCTTCGACCTGTAAAAACAAGAAAAATCAATGACAAAAAGTAAATGAATGAATGCGGAGTAAGTCAAATTATACGTTTTGCTGATGCTTGCGATGAATGTCTTCAAATGTAACAGCTCCTTCTTCAAGGACTTTCTGGCCTAACTTCAAGTCTTGTTTCAGCTGCGAAACCGCATTCTCCATAGCTAACACTCTCGCTTGCTGCTGCGTTTTGCGGCTCTCGTCTTCGCTCGTGCATCTAATAAAATGAATTTCACATTATAGTCTTAGTATTGATGCAATTTTCAACGGGAAATAAAATTCAACTACAGAAATTATACTTTTTCATTTCCAATCGCGTTTTTTCAAGCAGGCCACTAAGCTGTTCCATCTTCTGTTCCATTTCATCCAACATCCTTTTCTTGCTTTCAATTATACTTTTATCTTTCTTGAATTGAGTTTCCAGGATTTGATTCTCTTCTTCCACCCGTCGATTATCAGCATCGGCTTTCTGCCACTCTTGTCTGCAAAAAAAAAATATTTAATTCATTCAACAGAATGAATAAACAATATGCAGAAATATGTTTTTACTTTATTTTGGATTCCCTGGCTTTGACTTGAACTATACGTTGGTGTGTTTCTTGATGCTCATGAAGTTGCATGGTGCGATCCTGTATCTGCTGTTCAAGAACCGGTAATCGGCTTTTAAGACATGTAAAATCCGACTCGATGTTTTCTTTGTCAGCCTTGCTTTTTTCAAATTCGGCTTCCAAGCCTTCTGGATCAAGAACAACTTCTTCTTCGGCCCGCTCTTTCTCGATTTCAATCTTTGGTAAAAGTTTGCAAAGTAGATAGTATCCATTGCCAGTAAACATTGGCGTGCTTTAGAATGATAAATTACCTGTTTTAGAGTGTTGGTTTCTTGCTCCAGTTTTGCATGGGTACTTCGAATTCTCTTTGTGATTTCATCCATTTCCACTTCCTCCTTTTTAACAATGGCCTCAATTTTTAAATATTTTTCCTTCCGATTAACGACGAGCTTTCGAAATTCAGCAACCATAATCTTCTTTTCTTCTTCACCCTAAAAATATAAAAATTTTTTACAACATTGAAGAAGATGGAAAAAAGGTTAAACTTCAAACCTGTTTGCATTTGTCCAAATGACGCTCCTTGTCAACCAAAAGTTTTTCATTCTGCAATGTTTTATTTTTGAGGCATTGGATTTCAGCTTCTATGTCTTCTTTGTTATTTTCTTCAGCCTCAAAGTATGCGAGGAAGTTTACTAAGCCCAACAATACTTCCCTCATCATGTTTGATGCTAGAAACAGAGAATTGGGTAAAACAAATAAACAACCACAAGGCAACTCGATAGAAATCAATGTGAATTTACTTGGTTTGAGTATGTCTATGTATTTAAAGTTGCTGTATCCTAATCTCTTGAGAATGCAATTGATTTCTCGGTAAAGAGCCAATGGGCCTTCCAAATGTATGAACATCTCTGGGTTTCTTGAAAATTCACTCAAATTCATCTATTTGACAACAGGATAAAAATTTAGAAGATTCCAAAAAGTAATAAATGTGCAAAAACAAAATAACTCACCGAGGGTAGCTGGTAATTGCAACTAAGGAATCCTTTAAGGAATTTGCTCAACACATCTCGGAATTTTTCACCACAAGGTCTACGTACGTCCAAGGCCGTAAAAGAATATTCAGGCCAACAGCTGTTTATACAATTCACAATACGAACAACATCTTCATCTTGTCTCTCGGAATTCATTTCCCTTGTTTTGTTAATTGATGACGGATATTGATTAACTCGTATTTATCAGTCAAAGGCTTTCTCACTCTGCTTGTGAGTTGTGAAATGAGACAGACGCATTTGTCGTTATTTTTCAAATTGAAAGTTAAGGTACAACGTTGCCAAATTTGATGTACGCATTTCTTGGAAAAATAAAAAAAATGCTAGTTTTTATTTTTTATGCTCATAAATCATAATGGGAAATAACTAAAAATATATTGTTAATTAATAAAAAAAAAATATTTAAAATATAAATTATTTATTAATGATTGAACAAATCTGAAATTATTTGTAAGCACATCTTAATATTTGTACAGTAACAGGCCTAACAGCAGTATTTGTATCACATACAAATACCAAAGTAAACAAACAGAAATTAGAATTGGAATACAAACACAATCAACAAAAATGTAACATGGGATTCCAAGTTCCAACAATGTGCTCACCTATACAAAAGAAAATCTTTCAGAAATTTGGGGAGTGGTAGAGAACCAACAGCTTTTTGTGCAATGTTCTGCATTATGGCTGCTTTACAAGCAGTCTGAAGAGATGTGACTTCGTGCATTTGCCTAATCTGAATTTCTTTGGTAGTTCCATAAATATCAGCAACCACATACAGAGGCTTGGAATGATATGGGATATCCGACTCTACAACACCCCTATCCACTCCATCAACTATCAAGTGCAGATGGGCGAATAAATCATTGTATGGTTTGTATTGCAGGCCAATTAAACTTCCAACCTCTAAATAAATGTATATTTTTAATTACACCCAACACATCCAAAAATCATATTTAAATTTTATTTGTATGTACCTGATGGTAGCCTGACTTCAGAATCTTCATTCCCCGGTTTAAATATAGAGAATACCCAGGTCTGACCAAGGGGTAGTAGATCAAAGGAGATTAGAGGCAGATCGAAAAATGTATTAGGGTCCAATCTGAAAATGAAAAAAAAAATTACTGTATAGTTAAACATAAACCAAAATATTCACGCTAACTTACTGTGTCAGTCCTAAACGAAGGTGCCCATTCCAACCCAACTCGGTTTGAGTTATTTTAACGAAAAATACCTCTCCCGGTTTAAGTGATCTTTCACTAAAAACCAGACCGTTGGCAAAACTTGCTTTACGATATGCAACCGTGTTGTTCTCACCTAAAACAATATTTGATCCATGATGAGAGTGAAATCTAACACAACTTGTCATTTGTGCAAAGGCCATGATTTTGTGACTTCTGCTTTTTAAAGGCCGGGAATCCCCTTTTCAGAGCCATGGACTGCTATAACTTAAGGACGGGATAGACCGCTTTGATGACGACGATCCTATGTCGACAATGTAGATTTTTATGGATATTTAAGATTCAGCATTAAAAAATAGCTATTCACTTTTGTGATGGTACTATACTTAAAATTAATAGTTAACGAGATATTTCAGTATTTGTTTCAGGAAAATTTGAACAAGGAGAAACATCAGCGCCATCTAGGATAGAACAAGTAAAGCTCTTGCAAATTTGTAACAGATGACGCTGGGAAGATGTCCGGCCCACGATTTAAGATTTCGACTTTTTGAGATCGTTCGTTTTTTTAAAATTGTCAGTTTTCAGTTCAATGTTGTCACGATACGCCTCCAAACTCCAACATTTTTCTCGGACATGTGCTAAGCGGTGAATATGCTTTTTTAAGAGAAACTTTCTCGTTCTAATCTAAACTTAGAGTACTGGTATCATTTTTATGTACAATAATTTTATTGCATTTCGTAAAATCCGAATCTTTCGATCAAATGGATGTAGGACGTTCAGGCCCCGGCGATGTGATAAGGGACAGTTACTTGATATGACTTGTGACGTTAGCTAACTAATAGAAGTCTAGCTTAATATGTAATTCCTCTCACACTGAAGTAATCATTCTTATCTGCATAAATTTTGTCACAAAATGATATTTTAATAGTAACATAAATTTATTAATTTAGTCTCCATGTTTGAAAATTTTTTATTCGCTGCAGGTAACAAGCGGAACACCACAATTTGTAAAGGATGGCAAATGTTGAAGGTGGAAGACTTCAGCAAATATCACAAAATATGCAAGAGGTACACACCGTCTTAGAAGAAGGATTTTCTCATGCCTGCCAAAGCACTTCTGTGAAGGATCACCTATTAAAAGCTGTGAGGCTTAAGAATAAAGAGGTGGGAGTTGACTTTGCATTTGGTGAAAAACTGTTGCTTCCTGATGCAAAAACTTTGAATCCTTTGAAAGTTGAAAATCTTGGAGATATCTCGATTCCAGTATCTGTTCAGGTATAGGCTGTATGTTTTAGATACCTAACAAGAAAGGTTTTTCTAATAATTTAAATGGAACAGGATATTCAAAGGCTGAAAGAAATATCTGAAGGATCTTGTTATGGAAAACAACTGAACAAGATTTTGGACACCTCAAAACGGCTGGCCTTGGAAATTAATTCTTCAAAACTTACCTCTACAATTTCTGATGACCTCAAGTTACCTTCACTGGCAATTCAACATCTTGGCCTGCCCTCTGAATTGATGGGTGTTCAAGCAAAGCTTCAGCAATTGATTTTGTATGAATCTGGCGGTCATTACCACCGAACCATGGAATACGAAAAAGAATATGGTGGGTTATTTTTATAGTTTGGTATAAATATGTATGTGTACTATACTGACCTCATTTCTTTAGGCTGCTAAGGTTCGTTTGGTACTATGATTCTTCAATTACCCGTAAAAGGCGGGCATGAAGGCGGACGTTTTAAGGTGGAACATGGAGGAAAAGAAAAAGTGTATGAAAACCACAAGGACAGCGATCGATGTTTTTATGTTTCGCTATTTTACGAAAACTGCGAACATTCAATGGAACCCGTAATCAGTGGGGCCAAAATAACGCTCGTTTTTAACCTTGTTTGGGCTAATGCCCAAAATATGATTCCGAAAGATTTTCCTCTCTTTCTAACCAAGCTGAAAGGGATAAAGGAATCGCTCTCATCTTGGATGCCTCATAGATTAAAAGTGCGAAAAAGCCAAGCTGAAGTCCAAGCTAAAGTCCAAGCTAAAGTCCAAGCTAAAGTCCAAGCTAAAGTCCAAGCTAAAGTCCAAGCTAAAGTCCAAGCTAAAGTCCAAGCTAAAGTCCAAGCTAAAGTCCAAGCTAAAGTCCAAGCTGAAGTCAAAGCTGAAGTCCAAGCTGAGTATTTCAATAGATCTCATTCAGAAGATAGTGTGAAAAATCAAGAGGAAGAGGAAGAGGACTGTTGGGATAGCTCTAGTGGATCTTCCTCGGAACATTTTTCGGACTTCGGAGTTCTAGAAGATCTCTTGTATTTTGTTCTCGAAGAAACCTACGACGAAAATTACTTTGGATTTCGTCGACTTCGAGGAAAAGATCGGGATGCAGCTCAACTTTTTCAGTGTTGTGGATTTCTTGACGTACATTTAGCTGTGGTTACGGAAACCGTTACAACTATACGTGCTGTAACACATTCTGATTGGTGTAGTTGCCACGACTACGAGAAAATGAAATCTTCTAACAAAATTTCGCGATGGTTGGATTCAGAAGATACACCGAGGAAGTTGAGTATTTATATAAATTAGAAGGAGCAATGTGTTGGACCTTGTAGGGAGCTTGCGACATCAAACAGCAAAAAGATTGACTCGAAAGATAGACATTATAGGTGTGGTAAAGAGTGTTATGACACGGGGGAAACAACCATTAGCGAAGAATATATCCATCACTTCATTTTGGTTATTTGGCCCAAGCGTGAATCGTCTCGGATGTATTGTCGATATGGTCTTCTTTCACTATTGCAAGAATTGGAATTCAAAAGTTCAACTAGATGGCTTAAAGACAGCGTGCGAAAGGCAACTGAAGATTTACGAGCGGTTATTTCAGTATGTTCTTCTGATCCTTGGCACATGTGGAAGCAAACTGGATTAGGAAAAGGCAAATTGACAGAAATATTGCTACGACTGTGTATTGACTTGGGAGCACGTGAAGAAGGTCTTGCTCTCATAAAACTTTTAGGTACAGATTTTTCATTACCACAAGAAGGAACCAGCAACATTCAAGAAAACTTTGAAGGAATCCAATCTGAAAAAGTTGCCAAGGCGATCGTTGAATTCGAGTGTCGAGTTAGTGGTAAGCATTATTTTGAATCTCCCTAATCTTGTGCATTCGTTTAAAATTATTCTCTTGTTTGTTATAGGTTGGAGTGACTGCGCTGATCTAATTGAGAAAATGATTTCTCCTAATCGAATCACCCAGCAGCTCATGCCCATAATCAAATTGGCTCACTTCTTCTTGAACTTCGATTGCTTAGAAGGAGCCAATTTTGTTGGAGATCGTATTTCTTCCGCATTCATTAACATCGACAAATCGCAAGCCCACAAGCTCGCTCCGCAACACACTCATATTTGGGCTTATCTTGAACTGATATTTGTACTTGAAGCCAATCCCAAAACTTCTAATCAAGAAAGAATGAAGTCTTTTGCTTCATTTTTCTCTAAACTGGAATTTTCAGTACTGTGCGACCTTTTACCAAAGATGGAAGCTCAAGCCAACTCGCATCATGAGAACTCGGAATCACACAAGAAAATTTTTAATGAGTTGTGTAAAGCTCTGACTGACTATGATCTTCGTTCCCCGTGTATCAAGAAAGCGGTAGTTGACCTGATTTGCAGTTACTTTAGGACGAGGAACGCAGAATTGCTTCGATCTTTCCTATCCAACATCGTCCGCGCTCACGTTGCTACCATAGAAAAGGAAACTCCTTCGTCGAAGACATTATTGGAAGAACTAATTTCGTCTCCTGAAATATTGAACTTGGATCTTTCGTCTGACCTGGGCGAGATTTTTATGGAAGTGCTTGTTGATAGTCAATTAACTTCAATGAAGAAAGAAACATCGGCATCAGCCAATCGATTGGATGATGGATCTTCTCTACTGTCAACTAATTTATCATCATGCATTCGATTGGCGATTGCAAGTGGAAATCAAGAAAGAATGAAGTCGTTTTCATCATTTTTCTCCCAACTGGAATCTTCAGTACTGTGCGACCTTTTACCAAAGATGGAAGCTCAAGCCAACTCGCGTCATGAGAACTCGGAATCACACAAGAAAATGTTTAATGAGTTGTGTAAAGCTCTGAGTGAATGTGATCTTAGTTCCCCATGCATCAAGAAGAAAACGGTAGTTGACTTAATTTGCAGTTACTTCAGGACGAGGAACGTAGAATTGCTTCGATCCTTCTTATCCAACATCGTCCGCGCTCACGTCGCCTCTGAAGAAAACGAAACTCCTTCGATGACATTATTGGAAGAAGTAATTTCGTCTCCTGAAATATTGAATTTGGACCTTTCGTCTGACCTAGGCGAGATTTTTATGGAAACGCTTGTTGATAGCCGATTAACTACAATGGAGAGAGAGACATGGGTATCAGCCCATCGTTATCGATCTTCTCTTCTGACTAATTTATCATCATGCATTCGATTGGCGATTGCAAGTGGGAAGAATACTCGCATACTCGATGCACGGCGAGCGATGCCAATTGCGCACATACTGGAAAAACTGGATGTTCACCAATTGACCGGCACTTTTACGGATCTATTGGAAAACAACTCAAAACGGTTGAAAGCGTGTCCTTCCTACCCCACGATGATTTCTCTTATTGGCAATTCCTTGGTTTCGGAATTGAAGAAGAATGCAAGAGACATCCTCACTAGGCGAACTCTTCTGAATGTGTTAGATGTTTTTATCGAGTCGGGTGTTGCATCATTAACACAATCTTTAATCAAGCAAGTCTGTGCCAATGAAGAATCTGGGACCCGGAGACATCAAGAAAAATACAGTTTGTTTGCTGGCTTAATTAGTACTCCGCACGTGTGGGGAATACTGGATTCAAAATCGAAGCTGATCATCTTGAAAACCTGTGGTTCTATTATACAGAATTGGATCATCGATATGAGTCGTTCCATCACTGAACCTGCTATCGAGAAATTACCAGAACTGAAAGAAATCCTCAATTGCATCCAGTTTTTTTTCCTAGTCGAAAGAAATGTACTTCAGAATGAACGAACATTCGACGCTCCAGTGTTTGAACCATTAATGGCCAATTTACCAGTTTCCTTGCTCATGAACCTTGTTTTGCATCTCTACCAATCGGAAGCCGGAACAATCGTGAAATTTCCCGCCTGTTTCAATTTTTATCGCGGCACATCCAGACTCTTTTTTACCATGAAATTTGTGCCACTTGTCAAGCGCGAGGAAGCAATCCGCCTTTTGAATTTGCTCTTGTGGCTGGAAGATGAGCAATCTTGGCAATCGTTCGCAACAAGTGTTTCCACAGCTTTTCCATCAACTAGCACCTATATCTTTCTACGCCTCTTCTTGAAAAATCCTGTCATCAAGCAAGCCTTTACAGTTTCTAATCTTGCTTTTGTTGCCTTCGCAACCATTGTAGACAACTGTTCACTGAAATCGGCGTCTTTGAAGGAACCGCCTTTTAGCTGGCACCAACGTGAAGCAGTTGTACCGAGTCATCCTGAAGTTCAAGCTTTTCTTCGGTCCAGTCAAGAATCCATGACCTACACGAAGTTTACTGGAATCGCTGAGGCTCGCAATTTCGCCGCACAACTTATGAGAGGGTCTAAACACTTTAGCGTTTCTGTTACTACGTCTGGCGCTGGCAAAAATTCGCGTTGCATCATTACGAAAACACGTAAATATTACGAAGAGATCAATCAACCATTTTTTACCAGCAAAGGTGAATTGGAATTGTTGGTGAAGCTTCGGGAACGCCTAGGTCAAGAAAAGTTGAAGACGAAACGTGGAACAGCCGACGACGTCAGTGTCATCCCTTCACCCAAACGCTGCAAGCGCGAAAAAATGTGATATTTTGTTTGTTTGTTTTTAACTAAGAAAGTTCTTTGTTGTCTTTTTTTTAACTAAATTCGCGATGCGTCCTGTTTTATTGCGGAATCGCTTGACTCTATACCAATAAATAAAGAAACGCCTTTTGCAAAGTTTCCTTTTTAAAAATTGTTGCTTTTACGTCGAAAATTTATTTTTTTCCACCATCGACGCCTTGGGAGTTTTAGAACGACTTGTGAGCAGAATAAAGTTTGAGCACAGTTGATACATGAATGTATGTTACTACGGTATGTTATAATCCTCGCTCGGTTGCAACTCTCAAATTGATTTTTTTGGCAGTAAAGAAAATTCATGAGATAAATTTATTTAAATAAATAAAGGAATCGAAAAAATAATTGCCAATAACACCTAGGAGACGAAGGCCTGATATGAAGTCAAAATGGGAAAAATGCATTGCGCAATAGTTGGACGTCACGTGACACTATACTCCGGACTCCGGTTCTTTAAGAGCATATTTAATTAATTTAAATTAATGCCATTGACTTGAATGTACTTGAACAATATTGTTTAAAAGAAGATCTTAAGTTTCGATTGATATAATCTAGTTTTCTTTGCAGAAATATCAAACTGTGGGACGTTTCAGCGTAACAGCCAATAGTCAAAATGGGAAAAATGTTGCGCAAAATTTCTATACTGCGCATTAGTTTTATTGCGCAATAGTACGACGTCACGTGACATGCCCTATACTCCGGACCTTTAAGAGCATATTTAATTAATTTAAAATAATGCAATTGACTTGAATATAATTGAACAATATTCTTTAAAAGAAGATCTTTGATTTAAAAAAACTATTAATAATTTTTACGGTAAAATTTGTTTTGAAATTAAAGTTGAAAGGATCAAAAGTTGATTGCAAGCGCCGCTTCAGACGTCGACTTCTATAAAGCCTCGATGATCCTGCCCATAAATTATTCGATGGTTTTGTCAACCTACTGCTGAATTCCAATTCAAACTCTACTACGCTCTAGTATACTTCTGAATGATGGAATATCTTCTAGTTTGCTTTTTCGTATATGTGTGGACCATGATTCTTTTTCACGAAAGTGAAAAAGATGAGTCTAATTACCCGACCTCGGACATCAAGTCCGTTACCGAATTACCAGATGCCAAATTGGCCAACCAGGATCAAACCACCAAAATGAAACCTGGAACCCGATATCGTTCAGTCCTGAAAACACCAACCGTCAAACTGAATCGCTTCATGACTCTGCCGTCCATACCAGAGAACCAAGACGGGGAGGATTGCGCTGCCGAAGTTGCAAAGCTGTCGGCCGAATTGAAGACAACAAGGTACGAGTTGCAACAACATCAGCAACGGGCCCTATCTCTTCAAATACTTACAGACCAGATTGAAACCGAACTTATTTCCGTGAGAAAATCGCTGTCGGAAGTGACCACAACTAACGACCAACTTCAATGCCACCTGTCTTGTCTTACGGCAGAAAAGGATCAACTCTCAGAACAACTTGAGCAGAATAAGATCACGACCGTTGATGCAATTGAAAAGGTTACAAAATCATACGAACAGCAGATGACGCAATTGTGTAACGAATTTATGGTCACCAACCAAACCGTAAAGCCGTTAACAATGGATGTTGGATGCGGATGTGTTGTTGAGGTAGCAAATAACTCCACACAGACCGGCCAGTCAATGACGAAAGAAGTTGGATGTGGTACTGAAGAACTTGAGCAGCAGCACGTGACCAAAGATGAAGACTATGGCTTTGAAATGGACTTGGAGGCCATGGAACGTGATAAGAATCTTCGTCGTTCTTTTTATATCCCAGCCCGGGATGAGCGAACCAATTCACCCGTCCATCAGCAAGTCGCTTTGAAACCGCAAGTCTATTTCCCGGTCAGCGACATAAGGTACAAGAACAAACCGATAAGTGGCTATGTGGTCAACCCGGATGGATCTACCGTCACGTATGGCGAGGCCTTGAAATCAACGAAAAAGCCCAGCACGGTGGATCTACAACCCAATCAAAAAACGGAGGACAAGGTGAGGAAACCCGCCCAGGACGACCCCCGCACCATCATCAGTGGCCCAGTAAAGACGGAACAAGAACTCGTCGTCGTGTCCAGTCCCATTGAGGAAAAATCTCTCCCTGGCAACCGACTTTTACTCAAAAACATCCAAGGTGGCGATTATGGACGGATTGTTGGTAGCGGAGGATCAAATATCCATCGCATTGAAACAGAATACCAAATCGTCGTGAGTATCAAAGGAGCAGTCGACGGCACCTATAAACTGATGATATCCGAAAATAATGAGGAGATGCGCAAAGCGGCCGCAAACGACATCATACGCGGATTGACAGTCATTACGGAATGTCCAAACTTGCAACTGTTTAAAAGAATTAAAAACTACAGGCTATACGAGATCGGAAGAGAGCACTTCGTAAGAATCAATCGTACGTTGGCCTCTGACGGCATCAGCGGTAAGATGACCTTCATCGGGAGACTGAGTAGCTGCCAATCGGCTTACGCGGAACTGTTGGCCGAAGTCAACTTCTCGTCAATTCAACAAAAAAAAGGACCTAAGTAAAAGAAAATCACGATACAATTAAAATGCCCTTTCCCCCCTCCTTCCCACAAAAAAAAACAAACAAAACAAAACAAAAACAAAAAAAAAATTACTCTTTTCTATGTGCTTATTATGTCTTTATGTCTTTTATCTTATTCTTCACCTTTCCCCTTAAATCTTCACATGGATAACAATATTGTTTCGCGCAGTTGACCAGGTGCCATGTCAGTCGCCTCCTTAATTGGAGGTGGCTGATGGCACTTCTTCTGCTAGTATCTCGTCAGTTTCGACAAGTTTTCAATTTTACCATCTGAAATGGGAGAGGAGCGCATCAGGATAAAGTATCGACTATTTCCTATTTGTGAATCAATAATTCAATTGTCAGTCCCTTTTTTTTGTGGGTTCAATAAATATTTTTCAAAATTTAAAGTGGGTAATTCTTATTATTTATAGCAAAAAAAACTGCGTTTTAGATTATAAGCAGTTAGGCCTAAGTACAAAAGAAGTTCCATCAATTAACTGCCGATTATGCCCATTGCTATTTCTGGCAGCGTCGCAGCCTCGCAGGGCACAAAGCAATGGAAAATCATGTAGAAAAGGCAAAGTGACGTGTGCTCTCTCGAAAACTCGAATGACATTCAGCCTTTGTACGAAATCTTAATGAGTCCTCGTCGAAATTGATTAGTGTCTCTCGTCTCCTGAATCTTTGCACTCATCGTAAGTCATACTTTAAAGTTAATTCCACTTCTAAATTCCAATACCTAGTATGACATTGTTACAAGTTTAGGGGGTTTGCTAACTGCGAAGTTAAAAAATATATGTGTTTACCGAGTGTAATGCACATAAGTTTTCATCAGTTTTAGCTATCTAAAATTTGAGATCATTTAGTTTCAGTTATTTGTGTCATGAAATAGGTTTTTTATTTATCTTCGGGGAGCAAGAAACAAGATGTTGGTTAGAAGATAAGAATTTAGTTCACTTGTCCCACGTCCACTTTCACCTGACATTGGTTTTGTGTGGCTACTGGTTTTGTTTTAGAAAAATGGAGGCCATCAGCTTTGCTTTCTTTGTTTTTTGTCATGTACTCTCCCACTTCCGGCGTGGCTCTATGATATAGCTGCACACACATCAAAACCAGGGGGCCATCGGTAACGCCGATTGCTTTCAATGTTTTTGGCCTGCAGCGAAGCTTCCACTCGTAACGTTTTTTTATCGTCGGGCCTATCCTCACATTCTTATACCGGTCAGCTGACTTGTATGTTTTTCGACTAATGAATAACTTGCATTCTGGAATCATTCCATAGCTGTCAGCGGATATAACCCTATGTGAAACATCAACTCTCCTTCTCGCCTTTTAATTTTATTGTTTCAACCTTGATCATTCAACCGTGTGCTACTCGTTATTTTTGCTTAACTCGAGAGACCGTTCGACGTACAAAATGTGCATATAGAATGGCCGTATCGTTTTCTTGCTCGTCCTTATACGAATTGACTGAGGATAAAGCGCGTGCTGGTGTGTGTATTTTCCCCGTTGCGGTTTTTATGTGGTCTTAATGAAAACATTTGAAAGCGCGAGGAAGCGCGTGCGGCGTCCGTTAGCCACAACACTCTGAACTGCCGTTGAATATCTGTCGTCTAATGTTTTTGAGGAAAACGTGTCGGTGATGTCATCGGTGCTACAAGCACATGGTTTGTAAGTCTGCATTTTGTCTAAGTTTAGCTTGTGACGCTGGGTTCCTTCAAGGTGTGGCGTATAATTATTTAAATTCGGGACCTTGTTCAAAAAGACATTCATTCAAAAGACAACCTTACTCGTTCTTCTTTAATGAAACCTTCCAAATGCCTTAATACGTGCCCGTTGCCAGTCACGCAGCATGCTCATCGCATGCATTGCTCAATCCGACTCCCCCCAGCGTCATCTGGAGGGTGGTTGTAGTATGGCAGCATGCAAGCTTCTATTGCTATGCTATCGATATAACTGACAAAACTTGTTGTGTCTCTCGTTGTGATTCTAAGGTCATTGTTCGTTTTGTCTTCCTTTGTATAGGCGTAAGTTGGAGAGCATCAGCAAAGCAACAACCATGACTCATCAGGAGGAGATCGTTAGCAGCACCAAGACGGTGTCACAGGGCTTGGAGGCCCTGCGAGCTGAGCACCAATCCATCCTGCAAGGGCTCAACGGATCTCTAAAAGCCGCCACTCAGGAAAAGCTTGATGCCAATGTCATCAAAGAGAAAGCCAATCTGATACAGAAATCACTCGACAAGATTGATCTGGGACTCGGGGAAGCACAGGCAAGTGCATTTGTTTTCCTCTCCGATCTTTAATCTCCAACAACGTTTTTGACAGCCGCAATTTCCTTTCTCGATTCCAGGTTATGGTGGCATTGGCGACTCACTTGCAAGCGGTGGAAGCGGAAAAACAAAAATTACGTGCACAAGTGCGTCGGTTGTGTCAAGAAAACGCCTGGCTTCTCGACGAGTTGGCAAATACACAGCAACGCCTTCAGGCTTCAGAACAAGCCGTTGCTCAATTAGAAGAGGACAACGAACATCTCGAGTTTGTCAATACCATCAAGAAATATAATGCCGATCAGGTATGTCATCGATGCCTTTTCTCTTTTTGGCGGCATCAAATGATATTAAAGAAAATCTTTGTATTCGCAGGAAGAGTCCACATCGGACGTATCACATAAAGAAAAAAGCGACGATCCAACTATTGATCTCTTTCATTCTTTCTCTCCGGATGATGATGCTGATGAACGTGGTCGTAAGTTGCTTTTAGTTCATTTCGACGTAGTGAATACTTTTAAACAACCAGTCAATTTTTATTCAACAGCAATGTCACCTACTCCACCGTCGCAATTAGCACAGCAAGCGAATGCAGTGTATGAGATTCCCGCTCGACTTAGGACACTGCACAATTTAGTTATCCAGTATGCTTCACAAGAACGCTACGAAGTAGCTGTCTCACTGTGTAAACAGGCGCTAGAAGATCTGGAGAAAAAGAGTGGTCACGACCACCCCGATGTTGCCACGATGCTAAACATTCTAGCCTTAGTCTATCGGTAAAGATGACGCAATTGACCATTGATTTTTTTCAGTCTGCTTATTATTGATTTTCGATTTTGATAGAGACCAAAATAAATATAAAGAGGCGGCCAACTTATTGAACGATGCATTGAGCATTCGAGAGAAGACGCTGGGAAAAAACCATCCTGCCGTATGATTTTATAATGAAGCTATTACCCATTCACACGTCGCTTATGCGGTTCTTTTCAAACGCACTCAGGTTGCTGCAACGCTGAACAATCTTGCAGTACTCTATGGTAAGCGTGGCAAGTCCAAGGATGCCGAGCCTTTGTGCAAACGTGCTCTCGAGATTCGCGAGAAGGTTCTTGGAAAAGATCATCCTGATGTTGCCAAGCAGCTCAACAACTTGGCCTTACTCTGCCATAATCAGGTAAATAATGCTACACTCTATAACCCTTTAATGAGCTCGAATCAAAGAAATCTAAATTTGATCTGCAACAGGGCAAATACGAAGAAGTTGAGAGGTATTATCAGCGAGCACTGGAAATATACGAAAGCAAACTGGTTCCCGACGATCCGAACGTGGCAAAGACCAAAAATAATTTGGCCTCGGCTTATTTGAAACAAGGCAAATACAAAGAAGCCGAAGTTCTCTACAAACAAGTGTTAACACGGGCTCATGAACGTGAATTTGGCGCTATCCATGGTAAGCGTTTAGTCTAAATGGCTTGCTGTCGTTGATCTAATCGAGATTTATTGCAAACAAAGGCGATAACAAAACCATTTGGCAAGTGGCAGAGGAACGCGAAGAGAACAAGGGACAGAACAAAAGCAACACACCTTACGGTGATTATGGCAGATGGCACAAAGCTGCCAAAGTTGATTCTCCTACAGTTACAACCACTCTAAAAGTAGTTATGCAAATTTCTAAATCGTTTCCGACAGTCTCAATCATGTTAATAAATCAATTACGTTCTTTTAGAATCTTGGTGCTCTCTACCGATGCCAAGGCAAATACGAAGCTGCTGAAACGCTCGAAGATTGTGCTATGCGCAGCAGCAGCAGCAAGCATCCGCTTGATATGAATCGACTGACGAGCTCAAGACGCTCCAATGAACCCAACGTTGATCCAAAGTAAATAACTTGATTTTCTTTTCTTTTTTCTATTTGAGTTCATATATGTAATAGACCTATTTCTCGGTTGGATAGAGCGCGGAGTGCCAGAGAGAACGCAGCCAGACGTGGATCCCACGAGTCCCTGGACTCTGTTCACACGGAAGTCTCCGACGAGGTGAGTGCATCCAATCACAATAACTAGCCATTTTGAATGCTTGTAAACAAGTTTGATCCATATAGAGTTAGTGAGGAAAGTATAGCCATAGAATAATGTTATAACCCGAAAGGAAAAAAGAATGAAAGAGATGAAGAGAAAAAGATCCATCCCTCAGAATGAGTAGACGAATGCTTCCGGACATGTTTTTTTCTCTCTTCTTGTATGATTGATTGAGTGTAGAGTAACTGGGTCTTCATTGCGCATTAGTAAGTGACTCGCCAAGACAGTTGATTGACTAATTGGACCGTGAAAAAGGCTGCCGGACAGAAATCTGTCAATAACATCGTTGATAACCACGCGATTCTGTTTTCATTTGTTTTGTTTGATTGTTTTTCCTTTTTAAAACAAAAACAAACAACTTCTACTCTGCATGATTTTCATGACGTTTTTCATTCTCGTACATTTCTTGGCTGTTTGATTTGCATGTCTTTTAACGCTTTCTACTGTTCTTGCTAGTCAATCTTTTTGGTTCAACAAAAAATCGCTTTCAAGTAATTTAGAGTTAATTTTTTTTTTATCTTTTGTTTTTTTTTTCCCATCTTTTTTTTGGTTTCTATTTACATATTTCCTGTGGCTGTGGCATAGTATCCTCGCCACTCCCTTCACTCGTCTTCCGACATTGATTCGCGTCCCGGTTCAAGTCAGGGTCAAGGGCCCGGCAGCCTCCGCAACAAGCTGTTCTCCGCTTTGGGACTCCATTAAATTTTTATCCATATTCTCCATCCCCGTCTGTCCACCCGACCAAGGAAGCACGGCTGTACTGGTTCTTTCCATACGTCCTTATTTTTCATCTTTCTCTATTGATATTCCACTGGCCTTCCTTTCCAAACTAAAGAAAACAGAAACATAGAATCGACGTCAGCGTAACTGGAATGTTGGATATGCATGACAAATTCACTGCTGCCCCATGCGTCCCTACAAATTGTTTTTAAAAACTCGCATCTCAGTCACAATGTTTACTTTTCTTTGGATCGTAACGAAAACAAATCTCGGAAACACATCGACGTTGAGTGTTGGGTTGTTTATTTAGGATCCGTGGAGTAAATATCCTTCAGTAGACTGGACTGATAGTTTCTTTCACTATGCCTTTGCAGTTATTTGCACGCCTTTGATTAGATTGTGTCTTGGGTGTCATTGTATCCCATTCGATGAGCTTATCTTGTTGTTTCACTCGGTAGGTGGCCTCTAGCAAGGAGAAGTGATAGGTTGCAAACATCCCCTGAGAGACTGAGATGGCGGATGCGCAAGAATCATTATACATACATATGAGAAAAATAAAAAAACAAAAAACACTATCACCTGTATTAACGGCCAACGTTGCTCTCCCCCAATTCCCGTCTTCCCTCGTTTATAATTTGTCCTGCTAGTTCTTTGTATTTCTTCTGGTCACGAGACTTTATATTGCACGATAGGAAACAACTTTCATGTTTTGGGGTGGGAGGAAAGATTTAAAAATCCTGAAATATGGAACCGACTTGCCATCAGGTTTCCTTCATTATTATTATTTTTTTTTAATGGAAAAAAATTATTCAGTTCCCAATTTTGTTGAAACTTTTTGCAATAATATTTGTTTTGCTAAAATTATCGAGTTTCTATCATGTTTTCGGTCGTTTGGGTTTTTATGAAGCACTTTTCTGGAATATTTTCCCCCCGACTGTCTCAATATATCGGCCACATTCGCCTCACCTTCGTCCCGCCACTTTTCGATCACCCACCACCGTCTTAATATTATAGTAGATTATGCCATTATCTTTGTTGAAATACTTTCCTCGCATAATACAATCACTTGAATGGCTCGGTCGATTTTTTTAGTCCGGAATCTAGAAAAGATTTCCACAAGTCCCCTTCCTAAACCTTAACACACACGGACAGTATCGGATAGTTACAACAAGTGTTTGGGTTATCGCTTTCACGCGAAAGGCGGGAAAGATTAGCCAAACTACTGATTGTCGTCCTCACTAATGCGCAATGACCAGTGCTTGAATGTTGATTTTGAATAATTTAGACACAATATTCACTTTAAAGCTTGTTGGTAGATTTGTTTTTAGATATTTGCCTGTTAGTGTGGAGTGTGGACTATAATTGAAATCTCTTTTTGGTTTCTTATTAACCGAAATTTTCCGTGTTTTCTCCCTTTTTTTCATTTCCGCTTGTCTGTTCGTGATTGTTTTCGTATGACTCGGCTGATGTCTTCCACCAAAAAAACGAAACCTCGATTTATCCTTTTTCCTCTGCTCCCTTAACGATTCCCTCTGTCTGGGAAAACAAAACGAAACGTTCAACAAAAATAAAGTGGGGGGGCCGAACACGTCGCAGTGGTTCCTTTTCAAAGCTGCGTGCATCCATCCGGAAAAGCAGTGCAAAACTAATGCAGAAATTGGTTACGAGAGATGACCCGTCTCCTTGCCTGGCCATCGACTTCCCTTCCGGTTTGGCTTCCAGGTAAGTCTTAGATCGACTCCTCCCTCCCCTTCAACTTATCAAACCCACTCATTATTCCACACCAATCCTTTTTTTCCATCCTTAATTACAACATAACTTTTGAAAACAAGACATCTTTATTCTTTAAAGCCAAATTACGATTAATCCACTACCGTATTGCTTGAATTATATTAACACCGTCATTTTCATTTGCTCGTTGTATTTGATGCATTTAAATCTCATTGATTTGGCAGAATTGACGTAACTGTATAGGACGCTTTGTTGTGTATCGATGACATTCACCATGTACGGGAGATGTCGCGACGGTCGTGGCAGCGACGGGTTAGAGAGAGAGATGAGAGGTCAACAAGTAAAATTCTGAGTGTAAGGCTGGGGCGCTGGGCTCTGGGCACTGTGATATTGATTGGGCTAGCCGGCTAGGACATATGGACTTTGATCAATCATCAATGACAACGTACCCACGCCAGTAGTCCAACTTATGATTTGAGTTTTGAGATTTTTTTGTATTCTTTTCGAATTGTCACTTGTCAGCTCATCGTGATTCGTGAGGCCAATAACCAAACTCGAAAAACCAACATTGTTCTCGGACATGCGTTATAAGTGGTGAATATGCTTTTTTGAAAGAAACTTTCTCATTCCAATCTATATTGAAAGTATCGTTTTTATGTTTGATCATTTTTATTGCATTTCGTAAAATCTGAATCTCCAATGAGAAGTTACAAATGACAGTTATTTGTTATCACATAAGTTACATGTTAGAAATGTAGCTGCACATGTAATACTTCTCACACGGAAGTTAGCATTTTATAATCTGCATTTATTGTATTAATTGTGTCTCAAAATGATACTTAATAGTAGCTAACATGCTGAATTTATTCTTTCTGTCTTTTTCAAGTGACTAGTTTCCATGTTTTCAATGTTTTTATTCGCTGCAGGTAACAAGTGGAACACCACAATTTGTAAAGGATGGCTAATGTTGATGGTAGAAGACTTCGGCAAATATCACAAAACATGCAAGGGGAGGTACACACCGTCTTAGAAGAAGGATGTTCTCATGCCTGCCAAAGCACTGCTGTAAAGGATCACCTGTTTAAAGCTGTGAGGCTTGAGAACAAAGAGGAAGAAGTTGACTTTGCATTTGGTGAAAAACTGTTGCTTCCTGATGCAAAAACTTTGAATCCTTTGAAAGTTGAAAACCTTGGAGATATCTCGATTCCAGTATCTGTTAAGGTATTGACTGTATATTTTAGACGTGTAACAATTAAGAAAGTTTTTTCTAATACTTTAAATGAAACAGGATCTTCAAAGGCTGAAAAAAATATCTGAAGGATCTTGTTATGGAAAACAACTGAACAAGATTTTGGACTCTTCCAAACGGCTGGCCTTGGAAATTAATTCTTCAAAACTTACCTCTACAATTTCTGATGACCTCAAGTTACCTTCACTGGCAATTCAACATCTTGGCCTGCCCTCTGAATTGATGGGTGTTCAAGCAAAGCTTCAGCAATTGATTTTGTATGAATCTGGCGGTCATTACCACCGAACCATGGAATACGAAAAAGAATATGGTGGTTTTTTTTTATAGTTTGGTATAAATATGGATGTGTACTATATTGACTTAATTTCTTTTGGCTGCTAAGGTTCGTTTGGTACCATGATACTTCAACTTCCCGTAAAAGACGGGCATGAAGGTGGACGTTTCAAGGTGGAATATGGAGGAAAGGAAAAAGTGTATGAAAACCACAAGGACAGCGATCGATGTTTTTATGTTTCGCTATTTTACGAAAACTGCGAACATTCAATGGAACCCATAACAAAAGGGTCGAAATTGACGTTAGTCTTTGATCTTCTTTGGGCTAATGTCCAACAACCGATTCCGAAAGATTTCCCTGTTTTTCTAACCAAGCTTAAAGGAATAAAGGAATCGCTCTCATCTTGGATGCGTCAAAGTGCCGACTCCCAAATAAGGAACATCACTCTTAGCACGTCATTGAAAAAATCCAATCCAGCATCTAAAATGGAAGCCCTGCCAGTCGCATCTATGTCTAGAGAACATTCGTATAAAAAACGTCGTTCGAATTCTTTGCCTTTAAAAGCACGTAAAAAAGAAGACCTGTATGAAGATCAAGATGAAGACTATGATGAAGACTATGATGATGACCAGGATGATGACCAGGATGAATTTGAAGATCAAGACCAAGATGAGTATTGGGATAGATCTCGTCCAAGAGATAGTTGGAAGGATCAAGATGAAGATGAGTATTGCGATAATAGTTCTACTAGTTCTCCCTCGGAAGATATTTCGGAAGAAAAAGATATTGGCGATCTAGAAGATGTTTTGTACTTTGTTCTTGAAGAGAAATATGAAGAAAGTGACTTCGGATTTCGTCAACTTCGGAGAAAAGACCGGGATGCAGCTCAACTTTTTCAGTGTTGTGGATTTCTGGACGTACACTTAGCAGTTGTGACAGAGACCGTTACTACTATACGTGTTGTACCGAATTCGAAAACTGATTGGTGTGATTGCCACGCTTACAAGAAAGTGAAATCTTCTAACAAAATTTCGCGATGGTTGGATTCGGAAGATATCTCCAGGAAGTTGAGAATTGATATAAATTGGAAGGAGCAATGTGTTGGACCTAGTAGGAAGCTTCCAACAAAAAGCAGCAAAAAGATTGACTCGAAAGATAGACATTATACGTGTGGTGAAGAATGTTATGGATCGGGTGATACAACCGCTAACGAAAAATATATCCAACACTTTATTATGGTTATTTGGCCCAAGCGTGAATCGTTTCGGATGTATTGTCGTTATGGTCTTCACGCACTACTAGAAAAAATGGAATTCAAAAGTTCAACTAGATGGCTTAAAGAAAGAGTGCAAAAGGCCACTGGAGATTTACGAAAAGTCATTTCATTTTGTTCTTCTGATCCTTGGCACATGTGGAACCAAACAGGATTTGGCAAAGGCGAAGTCGCAGAACGCTTACTGCGTCTTTGTATTAACTTCCGAGCCCGCGAAGAAGGCCTTGCTCTCTTGAAGCTTTTGAGTGAAGACTTCCCATTACCACAAGAAGGAACCAGCAACATTCAAGAAACCTTTGAAGGAATCAAAAGTGAACAAGTTGCCAAGGCGATCGTTGAATTCGAGTGTCGAGTCAGTGGTAAGCATTATTTTGAATCTCCATAATCGTGTGCATTCGTTTAAAATTATTCTTTTGTTTGTTATAGGTTGGAATGACTGCGCTGATCTAATTGAGAAAATGATTTCTCCTGTTCGAATCACCCAGCAGCTTATGCCTGTTGGATTTGTTTGCTGGCTTAATTAGTACTCCTCGCGTGTGGGGAATACTGGATTCCAAATTGAAGCTGATCATCATGAAAACCTGTGGTTCTATCATACAAACTTGGATCGCCGATATCGAGAAGTTTTCAAAACGGAATGACATCCCAATTTGCATCCATTTTTTTTTCTTGCTCGAAAGAAATCGACTTAAAAATGAACCAACAATCGACGCTCAATTGTTTGCACCATTAATTGCCAAACTACCAGTTTCCTCACTCATGGATCTTGTTTTACAGCTACACCAATCGGAAGTCAAAACAATTCCAAATATCAAGAATTTTCCAGCCTGTTTCAATTTTTATCGCGACACATCCAGGCTCTTCTTTACCATGGATTTTGTGCCACTTGTCAAGAACGAGGAAGCAATGCGCCTTTTGAATTTGCTCTTGTGGCTGGAAGATGAGCAATCTTGGCAATCGTTCGCAACGAGTGTTTCTACAGCTTTTCCATCAACTAACACCTATATCTTTTTACGCCTCTTCTTGAAAAATCCTGTCATCAAGCAAGCCTTTACAGTTTCTAATCTTGCTTTTGGTGCTTTCGCAACCATTGTTGACAACTGTTCACTGAAATCGGCGTCTTTGAAGGAACCACCATTTAGCTGGCACCAACGTGAAGCAGTTGTACCGAGTCATCCTGAAGTTCAAGCTTTTCTTCGGTCCAGTCAAGAATCCATGACCTACACGAAGTTTACTGGAATCGCTGAGGCTCGCCATTTCGCCGAATACCTTATGGAATAGTCTACAAACTTCAGCGTTTCCGTTTCTCCGTCTGGCGCTGGCAAAAATTCGCGTTGCATCATTACGAAAACACGTAAACAGAACGAACGCGACAAGGACGAATGTTTCATCAGAAAAGGTGAATTGGAATTATTGGTGAAGCTCCGGGAACGCCTAGGTCAAGAAAATTTGAAGACGAAACGTGGAACAGCCGACGACGTCAGTGTCATCCCTTCACCCAAACGCTGCAAGCGCGAAAAAATGTGATATTTTGTTTGTTTGTTTTTAACTAAGAAAGTTCTTTGTTGTCATTTTAACTGAATTTGCGATGCGTCCTGTTTTATTGCGGAATCGCTTGACTGTATACCAATAAATAAAGAAACGCCTTTTGCAAAGTTTCCTTTTTAAAAATTGTTGCTTTTACGTCGAAAATTTATTTTTTTCCGTCTACCACCTTGGGAGTTCAGAATAAAGACTTCAGACTTGTGAGCAGAATAAAGTTTGAGCACAGTTGATACATGAATGTATGTTACGGTAAATTATAATCCTCGCTCGGTTGCAACTCTCAAATTGATTTTTTTTCAGTATAGAAAATTCATGAGATAAATTTATTTAAATAAATAAAGGAATTAAATAAATAATAAAGGAATTTTGTTTACTATAATTTGGCTATTTCCGATCGAGATGACAGATGAGCACTGAGATAATGATAAGAACATTGAAAATCAACAATCCAACAGTAAACGTTAACATGTTCAGAATAAGAAAAATCCGAAACGTTTTGCATCGCCCGTCTTAAATCAAAAATTAAATGGTGAATGAATTTTTAGAATCAAAATTGCGGCAAAATGAATTGATTACATCACGTCGCAGGCCTTCGCGAATTCCAGAATGGCCGCTACAATTGCCAATAACACCTAGGAGACGAAGGTCTGATATGAAGTCAAAATGGGAAAAATGCATTGCGCAATAGTTGGACGTCACGTGACACTATACTCCGGACTCTGGTTCTTTAAGAGCATATTTAATTAATTTAAATTAATGCCATTGACTTGAATGTAATTGAACAATATTCTTTAAAAGAAGATCTTAAGTTTCGATTGATATAATCTAGTTTTCTTTGCAGAAATATTAAACTGTGGGACGTTTCAGCGTAACAGCCACAAGTCAAAATGGGAAAAATGTTGCGCAAAATTTCTATACTGCGCATTAGTTTTATTGCGCAATAGTACGACGTCACGTGACATGCCCTATACTCCGGACCTTTAAGAGCATATTTAATTGCGAGCCCGAAGGGCGAAGCTAATAATCGCATACGCAGAAAAAAAAAAGCCATGTCACTTTGTCTGTATGTATGTATGTATGTATGTATGTATGTAACGCTCCATAGCTCGGGCTTTTTACGACACATTTCAGACTTTTTGGTCTTAAAAATTAGACAAAAAATATGCGGTGCGACCAGAACAAAAATAATTTCATTTACTTAATTAGTTCTTCTGTAATTAATGAAAAACTGTTAAAATAATTGCTTAACGACTAGTGACATCTGGCGGTGGCGACTACAACTTTTCACCTTAGGTTTAAATTTCACTTTCCACTACATATGTAAGTGTCATTTATTTAAAGTGTTAAGTTAAAAATTCATCCTTCTCGTCGAATAATTTTTATTGAAATATATTCGTAATGGATGGTTAAACATGAGTAAAATAATTTTACGAATATATTCCGCCCAAACAAATCACCACCAGATGTCCGTAGTATCGCCGTGATGACGCAATCTTTGATGTCCCATCCATGACGCAACAACCAGATTTGCATTTATGTTTTGCAGTTATTTGACTAAAAAATGGTTATTTTTAAATTCAATTATTGAACTTTATTTGTAAAAATAGGAACATTTGAGTTGAGCAAACTAAACGAAAATAACTTGCAAGGATATTGAACTGTGACAGAAAAATCCCACAGGATTGCAATTGCGAAAGAAAGTGTTGATACGAGGTTATATAAGGGTGATTCGACTCGAGTTGATTTTAAAAGGGTGCCAAACACACACCGTTTCTGTCAGACTGTTTTTACCACACAAAAACACCGTTTCTGCCTGATTGTTTTTTTTACCATACAAAGAAAACAAGAAATCACATTGCTCCATCACTTTGATGATTTCTATTCCCAGAATATCGATTGTTTTACCATAAAAAAAAACAAATTGATTTTAAAGGGTGCCAAACACACATCGTTTCTGTCAGACTGTTTTTACCACACAAAAATACCGTTTCTGCCTGATTGTTTTTTTACCACACCAAAAGCAATAGTCAAATCTATTCCCGGATTATCGAACGTCAAAATGTCTTCTAAGAGAAAACGAAAGGATGAACTTGCAGCTAGGCAAGCCAAACGTAGAGCAACGGAATCTGAAGAACAGCGGTTTGCTCGACTTGAAGCAAATGCTGTCAGGAATGCTGCAGCGAGATCAGCCGAGTCTGAAGTACAGCGGTGTGCTCGACTTGAAGCAAATGCTGTCAGGAATGCTTCAGCACGATCAGCCGAGTCTGAAGTACAGCTTTGTGCTCGACTTGAAGCAAATGCTGTTAGGAATGCTGCAGCACGATCAGCCGAGTCTGAAGTACAGCTTTTTGCTCGACTTGAAGCAAATGCTGCTAGAAGTGTTGCAGCACGATTAGCCGAGTCTGAAGTTCAGCGGTGTGCTCGACTTGAATTAAATGCTGTTAGGAATGCTGCAGCACGATCAGCAGAGTCCGAAGTACAGCTTTGTACTCGACTTGAAGCAAATGCTGCTAGAAATGTTGCAGCACGATTAGCCGAGTCTGAAGTTCAGCGGTGTGCTCGACTTGAAGCAAATGCTCTCAGGAATTCTGCAGTACGATCAGCCGAGTCTGAACAACAGACTGTTAATCGCCGTGCTGAAGATGCTCTGAGGCATACATTCGACAGAGAAGCCGAGTGTCCTCAACAAACTGCTGCTAGACTTGCTGCTTCCGCTGCTCGATTTGCCGCCAGAATATCCAATGAAACCCAAGATGAAGCTAACGATAGGCGACAAAGTAATGCAAGTATTCAACGACGATCTAGGGAAACCCGTCAAATCTCCAAAGAAGAATATCTAGATGTTTTTGATGCTTCCGTCAATGGACCGCTTCATAAGCAACCTTTCGTCGACAAGCATATGAAAAAATTCCATTCTGAATTGCATCAATTAAATCAGCAGCATTGCCTCCACTGTCGAGAATTGTGGCCTACAACAGATGCAATTGTCGATCCCTACATTTGCTGCCGTTGCAAGAAACTTACGGAATTCAACCCTTTTGGCATTCAAAATGATATGGTGCGTGATTTTTCATCTATTCCACTAGCAATTCAGAAGCACTTTCGGGAACTTACTCCTCTTGAAGAAATGCTTCTCTCGCCAGTAATTTCCATCATGTCTGTCTTCCGGCTACCTTCTGGTGGACATGTTTCTCGTGGCTACGTGGCAAATTTCAAACAAGACGTAGCCGGATTCATCAGAGAGATTCCTCTCACAGCAGAGCAACTTCCGTGCCTCGTCATAAGAAGGAGAGGTGTGGACAACACCTGTGCCGAATTCAAAGTTTGCCGTAAACGAGTTGAAGCAGTTGGCCGATTTCTCATTCAGAACCATCCAGGCTTTGCTTCACATCGTATCACTTTTAGCCAGACCAACTGTGATTTGCTGCCCGAAGATGGACCTTTGTTAAATATTCCGACGATGGACAGCGACAACGATGAATTGAATGTCACTGACGAAGGAGCCATGACAAGGGATGTTCCATCAGAAGACATTCTTGATCAGCCACAACCTCCTGATGTCGCTTTCGTCATTTCAAACAACATCAGGCCTCCTCAACAAAATGAAATATTAAATGCGCTCGATCCGGTTAATTGGCCAACAATTTCAACTGAGCCTATCAACGAATTTGAGGTCATGTCTGGTCTTGCATCTCTGGCTTTCATCAAGTTGTTTCCTCTTGGGCAAGCTGACCCAACAAAGAAAGGTCGCAGACAAGACCTATCCGAACTCGTTGCTTCTAACCACTTAATGAAATATGCCGAGATTGATTGTACAAAGGAACCCGACGAATCTCATCCAAACGGGTATTTGTATTATCCGTTTGCTGAACATGAGCGCTTCTGTTTTTGGTCGGTTGATCGCATACGACGCCATCGAGCCCTTGGGCAGTGTTCCGTTTTTCTGAGACAAAATCCCGAAGAAGCTGCATTGTCTATGGAGGAACTTAAGGCTATGGCTGCCAACGGTCAACTTGACTCGGTCATCAGCAAAATGTACTCCTATACAGCCAATGTCACTGGCAGTGACGCCTACTGGAGCAAGCGTCGAAGAGAATTAGAGGCTATAATGCAACAGAAAGGTCTTGGCACGGCTTTTTTTACTGTTAGCTTTGCTGACAATCACTGGGACGACCTCCATCGTCTCATGCCCAACGGTTCAGCTGAACCAAAACTTCGCTACCAGAGTACAAATGCAAATTTACATCTAGCAGACTGGTACTTTTCCGAAAAATTACGTCTTTTCATGAAACATTTTTTCGGTGGTGTCTTGGATCTCGAATGGTTTTGGTATCGTTTCGAGTGGCAATCAAGAACAGCCATTCATGCCCACGGTGTTGTAAAGCTCAAAAACGACCCGGGGATTGCCGACCTAATGATTAAAGTCTACGCTGGCCGACTTATGGCGCAAAAACTAGCTGATCCACAGTACACAGCAAACCTTAGCGAACAAGACGTCCAAGAAAAGCAAGATCTAGTTGAAGCCGGCATTCTTGCAGAACTCAAGGTTCTAAAGTATGCCGATACTCTGTTGTGTGCCTGTAATACTCGGTCTGATCCAGTCAACCCGTTCAATGCTGAAGTACCAGTTCCCCATCCGTGTTCAAGCAATGTCTCGTCAATTTTGAACGATGGAGCAGCCATGGACGACTTCTACGAAAGATTGGCAAACTGTGTTCAACGTCACGTCTGTCGACCAGACGGTTACTGTAAATCGAAGGACGGCAAATGTCGTTTCCACTTTCCTTTTGATCTAGTTAGTGAATCGAGAATAGTTTTTGAAAAAATCGGAAACACAGACTCTGTTCGTGCGAAAATTGTTCTCAAAAGAAACGACAAGTACATGAATGTTCACAACAGATCAATGTTGGAACATTGGTGTGCCAATGTAGATCTTCAGCTCATTCTTGATCATCACGCTGCAATGAACTACATGGTCAAGTATGCTAGCAAACAAGAGCGGTCTGGAAACACTTTACAGCAAGTGATCAAAACGATTATCAACAAGGCTGATGTCACAGATAATGCTGGCTCCGCTTTTCGCTCCTCTATCATTCGTTCCATTGGCCATCGTGACATCGGGAAAGGTGAAGCGTCGCGCATTTTGTTTTCCGGCCACCACTGTGAATCATCCTTCAATTACGTCAACGTTTCTTTGGACCTGACTGTAAACGAAGTCTTCAGAAATCCAACGACTGGTGAGTTGGAAACTCGACCAACTCTGCTTACCTACTTTGCCAAACGTCATGTTTACATTGAACAAAACACCTACCCCAATTGGAATCTTGATCAACCCAATTTTATCGAGTTTTGTCGTCACTTCACTGTCGTCAAAGGGAATCTTAGAAATAATCCCAAGCCGGACAAGACCATTGTTTTGACATTCCCGGTGCATCGAAATTCTCCTACGTCAGCTACCTACCATCTGTTCTGCCGATATTCGCTAATCAAGTTTTTCCCATGGACGGAATCATCTATTCCAATGCTTTTGGATGACAACCTTGTCGTACGCCAATGGCAAGACTTTCGATTGACTGCAGCTCAGGAACTGCGTCAATATTTCAACTTAGACGAAGAATTACAAAGTCGATTAGATCAGGCAGCTGATGACCTCCAGGAAGAAGACAACATTGAAAACGACAACTTTAATCAACTTGAATGGCAGCAAGCGGTCGGTATGCGACCTGCTGGCGAACAAGAAGTTCGTTCTGATCTACCTGTGATTGACCGTTCTTTCCCTTGGCTGACTAGTCTTCAGCTTCATTACACTCCACATGAATTGGCCTGTGGAAGCACTTGGGTGGTTAATCATCTAACCAACGGAAGAGATCTCGGCACTGATTCTACAGATTTACCGTTTGTCAGTCCCAGTCAACTGAATCGTTCACAACGAATGTGGTTCGATATGGTTGTTGAGGCTCTGCAATCTCGGAAACAGTTGTTATTGATCGTCAATGGCACAGCTGGTACTGGCAAAACCTTCACTATTTCAGCAATTTCCAGTGCTGTCCCTAAAGAACATATCGTCCGTTCGGCCTACACCGCGAAAGCTGCCCATCTCATCCGCGGTGAAACTTTGCACAAGATATTTCAAATTCCAGTAGAAAAAGGCCAAGGCACAAAGTTTGGCCCTCTTAATGGAGCGAAACTGGCAGCTCTTCAAGAGAAATTTCGTCATGTTAAAATTATCATAATTGACGAATATTCAATGTTGAGCTTGACCATGCTTGGAAAAATTGACGCTCGTCTTCGTGAAGCTAAAGGCAACAACCTTTTTTGTGGTGGGCTGACTGTTATTTTGGTTGGAGATCCAGCTCAGCTTCCTCCTGTGGCTGCTCCTTCCCTCTATTCCCAATCAACAGCACCGTTTGCCAACGAGGGTCGGGCCGCTTACTTGGCTTTCCAATCCGTCATCAAGTTGACAGAAGTTCGACGACAACAAGTAGAAGATGGCGACATTGACCAGCAAACATTCCTGGACACACTCAACTCTTTGAGAGAGGGAAACTGTTCCATAGACCAGTGGAAATTCCTTCAAGCAAGGAATCCGGAAGCCATTGCCAACTTTGGCACTGATTTTGAAGATGCGACCTACTTGTTTGCCACCAACGAAGCTGTTAATCGCAGGAATTACTTTAAATTACCACAACTTCAAATGCCAATCACCCTACTACGGTCGGTAAATGTGCCTTCAAGTGGCAAGTCAAAGCCATCTGATCAGTTTCGAGGGCTTGAAGTTGAACTGTACCTTGCGATTGGAGCCCAAGTAACGTTAACATCCAACATCAACACGGATGTGGGTCTCACTAATGGTGCCAGAGGTACCGTGGTTGACATCGTCTATTCCAAACAGCCCAATGTTGATCTGCCTGATTTCATCGTTGTTAGATGGCCTGATTATACCGGTCCTCAATTCTTCTCTACAACCATGAATAACGGCATTTCAACTCACAACTGTATACCAATCCCGGCAATATCCATACGGTCTGATGACACGAGAGCCGTCCGGATTCAGTTTCCCCTTCGCCTGGCTTATGCGATGACCGTATGGAAATCTCAAGGAGAAACTCTAGGCAAAACTGTTGTAGACATCGGTCCCAAAGAAACCGCCGGCCTGACTTTCGTCGCTCTTTCAAGGGTAAGACACATTAGTGATTTGGCCGTCTTGCCATTTGACTATCAAAGAGCATTGAAAATATCGACTGGCGATGGGTTATTTGCTAGAAAGATGGAAGAAAGACGGCTAAATATGTTGTGTCAGGTTACACAAGATCAATGGTTTGAAAATAACCCAGAATAAATTTGTTTTATTTTCTTACTGTTTTGCTGTCTCACAAATTCGCTTTTCGTGTGCCTTTGTCACTCAACAACGTAACGTCACTTTTGAATACAAAATAGGTCCTGAATTTGTCATTTAAGACAGTTTTTAACTGGCTTACGACTATCCATTCGGCGAGCTGATAAGCTTGCTTTTCTATCTTTAATTTAAAATAATGCAATTGACTTGAATATAATTGAACAATATTCTTTAAAAGAAGATCTTTGATTTAAAAAAACTATTAATAATTTTTACGGTAAAATTTGTTTTTAAATTAAAGTTGAAAGGATCAAAAGTTGATTGCAAGCGCCGCTTCAGACGTCGACTTCTATAAAGCCTCGATGATCCTGCCCATAAATTATTCGATAGTTTTGTCAACCTACTGCTGAATTCAAACTCTACTATAGAATACTATAGAATACTTCTGAAAGATGGAAAATCTTCTAGTTTGCTTTTTCGTATATGTGTGGACCATGATTCTTTTTCACGAAAGTGAAAAAGATGAGTCTAATTACCCGACCTCGGACATCAAGTCCGTTACCGAATTACCAGATGCCAAATTGGCCAACCAGGATCAAACTACCAAAATGAAACCTGGAACCCGATATCGTTCAGTTCTGTACACACCAACCGTTAGACTGAATCGCTTCAATTGGAACACTCTGCCGTCCATACCAGAGAACCAAGACGGGGAGGATTGCGCTGCCGAAGTTGCAAAGCTGTCGGCCGAATTGAAGACAACAAGGTACGAGTTGCAACAACATCAGCAACGGGCCCTATCTCTTCAAATACTTACAGACCAGATTGAAATCGAACTCATTTCCGTGAGAAAATCGCTGTCGGAAGTGACCACAACTAACGACCAACTTAAACGCCACCTGTCTTGTCTTACGGCAGAAAAGGACGAGCTTTTAGAACAACTTGAGCAGAATAAGATCACGACCGTTGATGCAATTGAAAAGGTTACAAAATCATACGAACAGCAGATGACGCAATTGCGTAACGAATTTGCGGCCACCAACCAAACCGTAAAGCCGTTAACAATGGAAGTTGGATGCGGATGTGTTGTTGAGGTAGCAAATAACTCCACACAGACCGGCCAGTCAATGACGAAAGAAGTTGCGTGTGGTACTGAAGAACTTGAGCAGCACGTGACCAAAGATGATGAAGACTATGGCTTTGAACTTGACATGAAGATGATGGAAGTCAATAAGAACCGTAGTCATTCATTTTATATCCCAACTCGTGAGCAAATCAAAACGCCCGTCCATCAGCAAGTCGCTTTGAAACCGCAAGTCTATTTCCCAGTCAGCGACATAAGGTACAAGAACAAACCGATAAGTGGCTATGTGGTCAACCCGGATGGATCTACCGTCACGTATGGCGAGGCCTTGAAATCAACGAAAAAGCCCAGCACGGTGGATCTACAACCCAATCAAAAAACGGAGGACAAGGTGAGGAAACCCGCCCAGGACGACCCCCGCACCATCATCAGTGGCCCAGTAAAGACGGAAGAAGAACTCGTTGTCGTTTCTAGTCCCATTGAGGAAAAATCTCTCCCTGGCAACAGACTTTTACTGAAAAACATCCAAGGTGGCGATTATGGACGGATTGTTGGTAGCGGAGGATCAAACATCTATCGAATTGAAACAGAATACCAAATCGTCGTGAGTATCAAAGGAGCAGTCGACGGCACCTATAAACTGATGATTTCCGGAAATAAGGAGGAGATGCGCAAAGCGGCCGCAAACGACATCATACGCGGATTAACAGTCATTACGGAATGTTCAAACTTGCAACTGTTTAAAAGAATTAAAAACTACAGGCTGTACGAAATTGGAAGAGAGCACTTCGTAAGAATCAATCGTACAGTTAACTCTGACGGCATCAGCGGTAAGATGACCTTCATCGGGAGACTGAGTAGCTGCCAATCGGCTTACGCGGAACTGTTGGCCGAAGTCAACGTCTCGTCAATTCAACAAAAAAAAGGACCTAAGTAAAGGAAAATCACGATACAATTAAAATGCCCTTTCCCCCCTCCCTCCCACCAAAAACAAACAAACAAAACAAAACAAAAAAAAAATTACTCTTTTCTATGTGCTCATTATGTCTTTATGTCTTTTATCTTATTCTTCATCTTTCCCCTTAAATCTTTCCCTTCATCCTTTTTTTCTTCTTCATCTTTTTCGTCATCTTCTTCTTTCATAAATTGGGTCGGATATTGGTAGTTTCATCCGACAAAACTTTAAATTCGACACCCATTTGATGCACCTTCGACATATGGCAACTATATTTCCACAATGGTGCGAGAATACGTCGACACAGTGTATGCGTAAGTACTTCGACAATTAGTTTTTAAGTTTAGGTTAAGGTAGTTAAGGTTAGGTTAGATTAGGTTAGGTCGAAGTATCTACGCTATACATCTGTTGTCGAAATATTTTCGCACCATTGTGGAAATATAGTTGCTAGCTGTTGAAGGCGCGTTAAATGGGTGTCGAATTTAAGTTTTGTTGGATCAACATTGTCAATATATCACGACCCGATTTCTTTTCTTTTTGTTTACCCTTCTTTATTCTCATTTCCTTCTCTTCCTTATCTTCCTTCGTGTCAATGAATGGAGTGTGAATTTGAAGAATGTGTGTCAAGTTGTGTGTGCTTGATTTGTTTGAATGTCTCAATAAAATTTCTTAAATGAAAACTATACCATTATCATTTGTTTGTCTTTTTATTATTTAACATTTTTAGCAAGTAATACTAACTCAAAAGAAATATAAACAGAATTAACGGCGATTGCCTGAGCAATTGAGTTGTTCAAAGTCGCCTTAATTTGTGGCTTTGGATGCCAAGTCATCGCTTCCTTAATTGGAGGTGGCTGACTGTCGGGCTGATTGTACAAACAAGAAATGAATCATTTTTGGAAGTATTTTCCTAGTCCAGTTTTACAACGACGACTTTAAAGAACAAGAAAAAGACTATGCCAAAAATGAAAGCTTCAAGCATTGATGCCGCCGCGTCGATTGCTGCAATTGCATGAGACTATTAGTACAAACAACGTAGTAATTAAATAAATATTGCGTATACTTACTTGTCCATGTAAGAATTGGCGACTCGACATTGAACAAATTAAAAACGCTGATGAAAAGGCTATGAGCCCTTTGGACACAGATGAAGTAAAATAGGGCGTAATATTTTTTCTGAAAAAACAAAAAAATTCAGGAGCAACACAGAAAAATAATTAAAACATTTTTACCGTAAACTTTGGCCAGTTCGAGTTGAGATGAGCACTGAGACCAACATTGAGAGCATTGAAAAACACCAATCCGAGAGTAGAGCTCAACACGTTCAGAATAAGAAAAAACCGAAAGATTGCATCGCCCGTCTTAAATCACAAGATGAATGGTGAATGAATTATTATTTGAATTTAAATTGAGGCAAAATGAATTGATTACATCACGTCGCAGGACTTCCGCGATTTCCAGAATGGCCACTATAAATGTTAATATCAGCTGGGAGACGAAGGCCTGATAGATCAGCCCACCAATTATGCGCAGCCGATTTCTGTTATTGAATGAAGCGAAGAATTATTTCTAGTAAATCAGTAAAAGAGAACTAAAAGATGAGTAATACTTGGTTATGTTGAATTGAATGAACTGCAGTTGTTTGCAGAAGAGCGAGAATGTAATCACATACCACTTATTGCCATTTTGGACCCTTAGTAGAACCTCCTCGCCTCCGCCAATTACGATTACAGTTTCAAAGAACTGCACCATAATAAACGACATGTATCTATTCTCCAATAGAAAAAAGTTTTTTAAGAGAAAATTTTAAATTTTAAATTCATTAAATATTTAAATCAGATTCAAAAATAGAATGGATCGCTTCTTACATGAATTTGATGGTCTCACACATAATGGTGGCTCGAGGGACGAAAAACGATGCCAATGAAATAAATGAGATTGCCATTGGAAGGGACGTAATCCAGGCTTGGTGTCTTCTCGCCCACGATGGGTTCTTCTTAATAAAAATGAACACATTGTACATGTAGAGACAAAGCAAAAGGGAAGAAGTGACTACTCCAATATATCCTACAGAAACCCAACCCCCTAGGGCTGTACAAACACAGAAGAATTAAAACAAAACACTAAATTGTATTTGATTGCTTGTTCAATTTACCTTCTATGTGCTGTGTGACATTTGGAGTATAGCTGTCCATCTTACACACACAAATTCGATATCCTAAAATTCTTCCACTTTGATTAAAGTGGGAAATGTCATCACCAGTTCCCCACCCTCTTTACTCTCACGTCTGTTTACTAAAAATGGTTTGTCAACCGGTTGCGTCAGCTAGCGTTGACATCGTCAACTAGTAACAAAACAACAAATTGTAGAATACAAAAAAAACCCTAGGTCAAATATATTTGTTTTCTCTATATACCCAAAATCTCTTATCTACATAAGAACAATATGTTGATTGAACGGTTAATTGTTTTCCCAAATTATAGTAGTGAGCGGAGTAAAAAAGGAAACATAAACTTTTGTTTTTCTCTTTTTTGAATTAAGCAGCAGCTAAGCCGATCGTCTGGAGTTCAACTAATTTCTTAAACACTCCGTCGGGGATGGACACGAGAGCTTCGTAGGTGCCCAGCTCGACCACTTGGCCGTGTTCCAGCACAGCGATTTGCGACGCCTTGCGGATGGTCGACAGTCTGTGGGCGATGGTCAACACCGTCCGGCCTTTCGTGACGCGTTCGAGCGCCTCTTGGATGAGCGATTCGCTCTCAGCGTCCAGAGCGCTTGTGGCTTCGTCTAGCAATAGGATGCGAGGATTCTAAAGCATTGCATAACAAAACATTCGAGTTATTACGCTTCAATGAATTTTCGACTGGTTTACTTTGACGATGGCCCGTGCGATGGCTATTCTCTGCCTTTGGCCACCCGAGAGGAGGACACCTCGTTCGCCGACGACTGTGTCTAGTCCCTGAGGACATTTCTGAATGAAGGACCAGGCGTTGGCCTCTTTGGCTGCTTGAATGACTTGTTCTTCGCTGACAGAGTTAGGATCGATCGCTCCGTACAGAATGTTTTCCCGTATGGAACACGAAAACAGAGAGGGTTCCTAAAATACGACGAAAATGTTTAAATAATTGTTTAAAGTCGAGACGATAAAATTTTAAATTACCTGACTAACTGTGCCGATGTTTGCTCGGAGCCATTGTGGATCCAAATCTTTAATCGAATGATTGTCAACCAGCACTTGACCCTAGAAATATTTTTTTTAAAATGCAATCCATGTAGTAATTAATTAAATAAATTATGAATTAATTTGTTTTATTTTAATTACGCTGGTTGGATCGTAGAAACGGAGTAGAAGTGCTGCTATGGTACTCTTTCCTGAGCCACTGGAACCGACAATAGCCGTCACCGACCCGGCCGGTATGCTCAAATTTAAATTGTTGAAAATAGGAACGTCGAATCTGGTCGGATAAGCAAAGCTAAGGTCACGGAACCGGATAGAGCCTTCGAATTGCCCGGCCGGGATGACAGGGCCACCAGAAATGGGAATATCCGGCCGTGTGTCAATCAGTTGCCAAATACGGGTGGATGCGCCCAGGCCCTTCATCATTTCCGAGTAAGATGAGGAGAGACCGCCCATCGAAATTCCGACATAGGCAGCGTAGAGGAGAAAGGCGGAGAGCTGGCCAACCGTCAGCGACGAGTCCGCTACCATCAAGCCGCCGTAATAAAGACCCGAAATGATGATTGCGTTTCCCGCGAACCCCGTCTAAAAAAATAAATTTAAATTTTCGTTTTGAATCTACAACTTTTATTAAAATAAATTAACTAAAAGTTGTTTACCAAAGCGAAAAAAGTTCCCCTAGCTTTCGCCTCTTTGTATCCAAGCGTGAGTACATGATCAATCTGCTCGTTGTAACGTTCGAATTCACGTTTCTCTTGGCCAAACGCCCTCACTGTCCGAATGTTTGAAATTCGTTCCTCGGTTACTTGAGTGGCTTGAGCTAACGCATCCTATTACCAATAACATACCAGTTAAATACTCGATTTAATTTGTAACTAGCTGTTTTTGTTTTACCTGAACTTTTTTAGTAATTTTTTTGACAAAGCGGCCGTAAACAATGGTCAGTACTGCGACCGGTGGAACAATTGATAAACCGACTAGGGCTATTTGTGGAGACGTGTAAAACTAAAAGAGAAAATAAATTAAATGTTTTTCAATTTCTCAATCAGAATATGTTTGTCTGTAAGAGCGTATAGTACCATCATGGAAATAGCGGAAACTACTAATGCACTAGATCTGATTCCATCTGCTAGGTTAGCTGTGACACACTTGCTGACTAGGGTAGTGTCAGTAGAGAGTCTGTTGACCAACTCTCCTGTTTGGTTCTTGTCAAAGAATTTGACCTGCAATTGGTTTCCAATAGGAAATTAGTTGAATCTGTTCAAGCGAATAAAAACTGAATAATTACATCTTGTTTGACTATGGCAGCATAAACATTCCTTCTCATTGTCTGAGTGATCCTCTCACCTACGACAAACAATGATGGTGTAATTCAGAAGCTGAGACAATTTGGGTGATAATACCTGCCACGCTCATGAGATAAGTACGCCCAAAGTTACAAGCAGCTCCAAAGATGAAGATGCCAACGAGAATAAGTGACACATTTGTGAGGTTCTCCACCATGGATTCCTGATTGGCACTAATGATATCTATGACCTTGCCAATAGCAAAAGGTATAACCATGGTGATTGCACTAGAGACAAATAGAAGCCCTATTCCACCTGGATGAGAGGAACGAGGAAAAAATCAATGTCTTGATCTCAACAAGTAATTCAGTAAAATATCTTTACCAAGCAATCTATATTTTTCTGGTTTTGCCAAACCGATGAGCCGGCGTACTTCTTCCGATTTCAATTTGGGTTTGACTTTCTCGGCTGTTTTCAAGCCGGCATTTCTCAGCAGTGCCGAAGAAGAGCTGAAAAATCGCCAAGAACAATTGACACCGCCATTGCTCTTGCTGGATCTTGCAGGCTGAAGAGACCTACTTGCTAAACTGCTACATCTTGCTCGTACAAGAAGAATTACCTGTCTGGAGTAGGACGGTGAGGTAAATAAACGAGATACAAGAGCCATGGAGCGATAAGAAAAATCACGTTACGTGTAGATTTGGCGATTGTTTACATCTGGATAGGGGTGCTGCTAATCAGAAACATATGCTTATGTAAACTGTTTTGCATCTGCATGACTGCATCAAGTCATCAAGTGGGTTTCGCATATTAATCGCAAGGCGACGTAATAATAATAGTAAAGTATAGGAAACTTTTTAAAAAATTTTTGATTTAATAAAAGCCTTGCCACTAAAATCATATCCGGACCGGATGAAACGTTCGAGAGCGAGGGCCCGAGGGGATTTATAAATTACCATATGCTAAAAAAAAAAATTCAAAGTATGGTCGTCTGGTCGATAATCAGTTATGTAATACCAATAAAAATAATTCGAATTTCTTTTTGGCTAAATTTCCAAGTACAATCTGTGCTGTAATTATACGGTTGCTTGAATTATCAATAAGTGTTTTACATTATCGTTGGCTTGACAAAGTTACACTCTATAAATCAAATGAATTCAGTTCTGGAAAGTTTGGATTAATAATCAATGCCTAATGGTGGAATCCCGACGGTATAATAACGTTTTAAGATGATTTCGAGTGTCTATTTGACGCCCTCATTTCACGAGTGTCCATCTATATCTTGTCTAAAAGCTCTCTTATTGTTGACACGGTTTGTCAGTTAGCTAAAACGATGTTGGGTTTACTATGACTCTTTCGTCACTCATTGCCACTCGAACCCGTAATAATTATATGACTAATCAGAGATAGTGTGTGGGTTGACGATGATGGCGCAGCATTGCGAAGCCAGCAGCAGCCAAACTTGAAAAAAAAAATCTCTTTGAATCGACCACTTCCTACTTAAAAACTTGGCCAGCACATAGTCGTATAGTCGTGCGCGTATGTGTGTGTAGTACGGCAGTGTCTGTGCTGCTCATACCACACAGCCGCCTATATATTTTCGGGCGGGAGTCTGTCCTTGATTCATTTTCAAAGCCTCTTTCCCCCCGGTCCAGCAACCCGGAGCCCGGCCCGTGTGAAATCAAAGATCAATCAAAATCATCTTCTTCTCGCTCCGGAACTTGATTGTCGGCGGGACGCCGGTCGCGGATGCAACTCGTTATTGATTGAAAATTGAAAGGTTCCGTCCAGTTGTGTGTCTATACATGATTTGGTTCTTTTCTCTTTCGATCATATTATATACATTATTCAGTGTGTGTGTACGCCCTTTTCCGATTCGCCTTCTCTCTCTCATATCTCTTTTTATTTTTCTCATCTCTTTTCTTTCTCTTCTCTCTTCTTTCTCTACACTTTCTCAATTGAACAAAAGCAGGAAAGCGTCAATCAGCGACCCCACCCCCTTCTATTTCTTCTTATCTCCGTGATGTGAAGGAAAGAAATCGTATCATTCACGAACGACCACCATTTTTCCATCTCTTTCTTCTTCTTCCTTTTCTCCGTGAATGTCGCACATCTCTGGCCAGTTGTGCAGCTGTTTTTCATACATAGCCTTTTATATTAGAGCAGCCCCCCACAGGTACAATACGGAGTGTGTATGGACGAACGCGGGGTGGGGCATATGGTGGGAGGAGTGATGCGGCGGCGGCCGCCGCCCGTCTTCCGTGATTATGTTTGATTTCATTTTGGCGGTAGACCGGACGCACTCCGACTAACTGACTCAAGGTCAGTTAGTCGCCGTCGAGACATCACCGCCGACGCACGCACCATCTTGCCCCTCTTCTTCTTCATCCATCCGATCCGATCCGATCCAGCTGTGCAGCGCAAGAAAACAACACACCGGCGGGACTGCAGCAGCCGGACATATCATCGGAACATGTTGCCACTTTTGCGACCAGTAGCTCCTGCGTGTCCGCTCACCTCCGCTGGTTGTTAGGAGACGGCCCGAAAAAAATTCAGTGTGCGCCATATTGTCGTCTTCCAGGGTCCAGCAGATAGTTCCAGTCAAAAGTGTTTGAATCAACTGCTGTTCATTGACATTTCAAAAGAGATTATTCAAAAAATAATAGAAATGGAGGACCATCAGCAAAGTGGTTTGATGTGGGTCCATCCGGCGGCAGTGTTGACGGACACGGTGTTGTCCCTGTGTCTGGTGGCCCCGATGGTCGTCGGCTATTGGCGTGGCACCTGGTTCCTCCTGGACGCCTACCTCTACCCGGATGATGCGGCCGCCAGCTGCTGGATCTCGTTGCTGTTGGGATTCGGCAGTCTGCTGCTGGCCACTTGGTTTCAGCGCCAATTGCAGGATTACGTCACTCGGCAGACACCTTGCATCTATTTCTTACTCTCCAGACTTTACACCGTCGTCCTCTGCTTCGGTACGTTATATGATTATTAAATATTAAATTGAGAATTAAACAGTTAAACGCGATGTGATAAGGTTGCGTGAATCACTGGCGCGGTGTTTGGGGAACGCTGGACGTCTACACGGGAATCGGCTGGACAACGGCCCTCATGTCGATCGTCATCGGCATCACTGGACTCATTTGGCTTCGTGCCTTCCGCAATATTATGGCACCGCCGCTGGTCATCATCGTCGATGATCCCGAAGGATATTTCACTTTCCCCACCATGTTCCGCACAATCGTATAAATTCTAACTAATATTCATTTTTATTTCTGTTGTATAATCGTCAATTTTTAAAATAATTGAAAAAGGAATCAAAACGACCGCACTTAATAGCCCTGGACGGTCTGTTCAGCGTGACGATTGTGGGCTCGTTGGTCGTCCTGGTCTGGAGAGGTTCTTTCCTTTACCTGGACCTGGTCATGTTTCCAGAAGATGCGGAATGGTCCGCTTGGGGCTCAACGGTTGACTATATTCCTTACCAATTTTTCGATCTTTCCGAACTTGATTAAAAATTCAAATTTAAAAAATGTTTGGGATGTGCTGATTAGGTTTTGGGTTATTCAACGTCGTTGCTGGCCTTTGCTCTGCAAGCCCCGCTGGCGGCCGTTTGTTCCCGCGCCACCGGTTTTTGGCGCATCGTCGTCATGGACGCCTTCACGGCCATCGCCTACGTCGGCTCCGTCAACGTCTGGCGAGGACTGTGGAACCTCTACGACATCTACTTATTTCCAGGTGCTACTCCCCTCAGCCAACAGGTTGCAACGGCAACGCCGCAACACAACAGGCCTCTTTATCGCTGAAATTTGCCCATTATTTGTCATAATTCGCATCACGCAGATCACAAAGTTTGGAGCAATTTGCTGACCCACGCCGCCGGCCTCATCGTCCTGATCCTCTGCTACTGCGCCCATTCGATCCTCGTCCGCGGCGTCTACCTGGACGCCGAGGAACCCGGAGCCAACGCCGCCGTACTGCCTTACCACTACGTTCGATATTTTATTCTGGTATAGACACTTTTAAATTTTGAAATTACCGCTCAAATTTGAATTTGAAAAAATTCCATTTGAAATGTGAAACTTACAGAAGAGACGGAGAGTTTTGGCGGGATTGGCCGAGGAAGCGGAAGCGGGCGAAGAGCGGGAGGAAGAGCGGAAGCATCAGCATCAGCGGGACGGACGCGTCGTTGAAAACGGCTGGCTTCCCGATGAGGTCGTGACGATGATCGACGATTCTCCGGATGAGGACGATCACCGGTGGAAAGCTTCCAATAACGACAAAGAATCGGCTATTTAAAAAAACAAAATCTGAACTTTTTTATTTTTGTTTTTAAAATAAAATAAAAACATAGCATTCAATCAAGTTGTAATATTTTCGATGAAATCAAGAAGAAGAAGAAGAAGAAAACTAAAACCAACCAAAATAAAGTCGGTTTTGGACTTTATTGTTGAACCCGAGATCGCACCGCGTGTCTTATATTTCTTTCGTTCGTGTTGTTGTTGTTCTCCCAACGTTTCGCCCGCACACTTTTCTTTTTATTTGTTGTGGAAAATTATTTTTTAAAAAAGAATTGTAATTTTTTTGTTCTCTCCCCACCATCCCATCCCTCCCCCCTTGGATTGTAATCGTTGTAATACAAAATCAACTTTGAGAGACAGAGTCGTGATCATTGACACTGGATACCAGCACACACAGACACACACACACACACAGACCGGGACGTTATTTAAAGACAATGTTGAATTACGTTTAAGGAAGAATGAAACAACCGGAGACTTTATAATCATAATGGATTCACGACCCCGTGAGGCTTTTTATTTTTGTTTTTGCTAGATTGTTTTGGTTTCGTATTATATTTAAGAGATCGTCTTCCGTCGTGATCCAACACGGACGAGGCTTGATGTAATAAGGAATCTCCATCCATGACATCGTCTCCTGTTTCACTTTGGGCGAATCGTCGCCAGCCTTGGATTTTTCTCCATTGTTGGCGTTTGATTGTTGAATTCGTCAACTCGCGACAAGTCGACCCGCCAAGTCTCCCGCTCATCGATCATACTAAACTGCCAAATGAAGTTTCATCGTTAAATGGTCGTTTAGAAGTTCGTGATGTTCTAACCTCACACATGATAAATCTTTTAACAAATGGGGGTTTTGTGTGTTGTTTTTTAAGAATGAATTTTTGTTTTCGAGATTGGCGATTTCAGGGTGACGCCCCTTTTTAAATAGATTCAATTGGCGCCACTTTAGATAGGTCGTGATATCCGTCTGCTTGCCAGGGCTCTACATATTTTTGACGTATTGATGAGGTTGGTTACCCGATAGCGGCGACTGGGAACCACCTACGATTTCAAAAATAATCAAAAGCAGCTTATCGTTAAACCTAATTTGCCGGGAATCCATTTGCTATTTTCCTGGCGTTGTTTTTACATTCCTCCCAAAGCCATGGTCAACGAAGGGAAAGGTAAATTAACGTCGGTTTTGTTTTCTTTCCAAAGAAAAAACATCCCCTCATTCTTTCTGTATTTACTTTCAATTTTTCAGATGAAGCAGCCAAAATATCTCATCACTTGTCACTGCTCAGAGAAGAATACAACAAGCTGCAAGCCCGCCACACTGAAGTGCTGAGACAACTCGGTGCCTCTTCAGGGGAACATTCCAATACTTTTCTTGCCCGTATTTTGAAGTTTGTTGCTAATTTACACTTGTCCCAAAATCTCAGGTAAAAGTTCATGTGTCTAAATTTCAAACATTCAACTCTAATTTTGGTTTGTGCTTGCAGTGATGTGAGAATTAAGCTGGCCAACGGCTCTGTACCTGGCCACCGTTTTGTGCTCACTGCCAGAGCTGATAATTGGCTCTTGAGTAATCAAAGCTGGGATAATGTACAGGAACTAGGTAGTATAATAACTGAACAACATCTTATCTTTTTTACGCTATACTAATTCTCTCATTTCCTTATTTAGATTGGAGCCATTTGGATCAAGATATCGGGGATGCCTTGTTACGCTGGGTTTATAAAGACGAGCTGAAAGTGCCAAATAATCGATTCGATTTTCTCGTCAGTCTTCTTAAAGCCGCCGGCCAGTACAGACTGGGCGACCTGATAAACAGCTGCGAGGAGAAACTCATTCCTATGGTCAATGTTTCCAATTGTGTGGAGCTTTTCGTCCGGTCTGAAGAAACCGGAGCTGAAACGCTCCGGAAGTTTTGTGCAAGCCTTATGAGCAACCACTGGGTCGGTCACAAATTTACAAGCTGTTTCCATCTAGTGATAATTGAATTGACATCCTGTTGACACTTTCTTATACAGGAGGATTTGAATCGCGAAAATTTGGCTCCTCTTTCTGCCCAATCCCTCTACCGCCTATTGGAAGAACATTCCTCTCATCCTCTGCACGCCGCCGTCCGTCTCGGAAGGGAAGATGTCGTTTTCCTCGATTTGATCAAGTACACTCAACAGGTAATGCATGTTTATTTTATGATAGTATAGTATAACAACGCCCTTAACCTTTCGTACTAGCACACAAGAATTAACATTCGCGATTATTTATCACAGACCATCATAGGGGGTGATGCTAAACAAGTAAAACATTTTTGAAGTAAACAATCACAGGATATCGTAAAACGTGGGATATCGAAGGGGTGATTAGAGGAGAACGTAGTAAACAAAAGGGAAAATTATTAGATAAACGAGTAAGTTGCTGCTGTGTTGTACCGGAGTTGCAGCGTTACACAGTCGGCTTGAGCAGTAGCAATACTGGGTTGGAGGCTTGGTGCCTTGGTGTTCCAAGATGCATCCGTCTTGGTAAATTGTTTCATTGACGTCGTTCACCGTCTGCCACTGTCCTCGTTTTAGCACCCTGTAGGAGAAGCTCTGTTGGGCACAACCTCTCTCCGTAACAATGGCGTTTCCTAGTGAAAGAAAAGGGAAATAAACTTTAGGGAGGGAACAAATCTTTGTGTAGGGGTCTGTGTGTTTTATTACTTCCATCTGGAAATTCCAGTGTGAAATTCCTCTTCATGCAGAATGTGGAGAGGGGGCAGTCAATAACAAATGGGCTGGACCCGTCAAATTTTGAACAAGGCTCTAATGAATTAGTTTGGTTGCCTGTGTTTGGAACTGCTTTTGGAAGGCATCGGTAACACTGGATCCCCAAAGCTAAAGGGAAAACAAAAGAAATTTTTTTAGTTACATGTGACCTCATTCATGTGACCAGTTCCCACGTATGTGGGAAACAAAAGAAAATGTTCTATTTTTTCTTGGCATTGCTGTCAGTCATGTTTTACCACAAGCAATGTAGTATTTAACAATTTTTATTTTATTTTCAATTATTGAATTTATTTGCATGGCACTACACTTTGTTTTAACTAGTGGTTTGGTTTTGTAACTGCCACCATTATTACTTTTATGGTGACATGCAACCGTTTGACCATCAACAGTCCCCAAATTAGCAATAGTAAATAATTCAGGACAAATTTTTAGCTTAATTTACCAGAGTGGAATGTAGAGATGAACAATAGAAAATGGACCAGCTGAAGCAAACTAGGGAAGGACATCTTTTCTTGTGTGTGAACTCCGCTTTGTGGTGGCGAAATAGTTGGGTTTACAGCGTTGAGCAACTTCGATCATTCATTTCCTATTGCCCTCTGTGCGTTATTTGTTGGGCTGCTGAGATTTTTATCAGGACGACCAGCCGTATTCCTCCCTCCACGAAATCCGAAACGAACTGTCACAAATAAGATTTCTAGTTGTTGTTCTGACCGAGCTTTTTTCCTATTGGTCGGCGCACCCCCTACAGTGATGGGTTTCGGCAACCCATCTATTAATTTGAAAATTCTATGTCCTTTTTATTAAAAATTCAAGTGTTTCTATTTAACTTTTATTTTCTTTTTCTCATTTAGTTGCCCGTGAGATTAAATGCAGTTGACTCGAAAGGAGACATTGCTCTAGATATTGCGTTACATTTGCGTTACGAATCTCTGGCCTTGTGCCTTGTTCAACATGGGGCCAACGTGGACTGCGTCGATCCTGCCGGCCAGCGGTTGCTACACAAAGCCATTATGCGAAGTAAATCCGTAAACCTCTTCACAAAACGATATTAGATTTACGTAATAATCTTTCGTGTACTTAACAACAGAGGATGAGTTTTCGTGCGATTTTCTACTTAAACACGGAGCTCTACCGACGGCCGTCTTACCCGATTCCGGCTACTCACCTCTACACTTGTTAGCCGATTGGAAATCCGACACGGTGGCTGACGTTTCGAGTCTGCTTCTGAAACAAGGCTGCAGCCCCAATGCAGTCGCGGAAGATGGAAGGTATATAACGGCTCAACCGCTCAACGTGACCATAAATTTGGCCCACGTGACCACAACAGTTTGCCAGTTTCCTTCATTGATTGTTTTTGTTATGCTTCTTCCAGCACGCCTCTACACCTGGCGGTCCGTTCCAACAACATGGCGCTAATTGAGATTCTATTAGCCGATTCCCGAACGGATTGTGAACGACAAGACAAGGAAGGTTTCGTCCCTCTGTGGTACGCCCTTCAAAATCCCGTAAGCCAAATAATATACCGAAATGTAAAGAAGAGCACGTGTTAAGATCATTTGTCGTGTTTCAGATTGAACTGTCCATTGCCGAGCAGCTGACAGTCAAGTGCTCATCGTGTGTCAACGCGGTGTCGTCCGTAACTGGTGCTCCCCTTTTACACATGGCGGCTTTTGCCAAACTCGAACAAGCCACGTAAATTCTCAAAGTTTAATTGACAACATTAATTTTTTTAAATCAGTGATAATATGTGGTTAAATCGGTAGGCATAGGTTTATTGGTTTTTTTAATGTGAACAATCTGTAAATCCACAAGGTCATTTTATAAGTAAATTCCATTGTGTTTAGGTTCTTCCTCGTCAATCACAAAGCGGATGTGAATGCACTGAACCGTCAGGGTGAGTCCCCTTTGCACATTGCCAGTCGATCCGGAATGTCTGCAGTGGTCCGGAAGCTGCTGGATAATGGATCAGATCCTAACCTACAGACTCCACCCCCTACGCTTTCCAGCCCTGTGCAGGTCAAGGTCAAAGTGGCTAAAGTGGCCGACGAGAGTTACAATCCATTTGAGGACGACGAAGTCGATCAAGCCCAAGAAGAAGAAGATATTCAAGAAATCGGGCTCCATTCTTCCATACACTTGGCCGTTCATGGCGGATTCGAGGATGTCATCACCGCTTTCGTCGAACACACAGAGTGAGTTTTCATCAATGTATTTTTTTACTCTAATTCAATTAATTATTTTCTTTTTTTAAAATGCACAGAAAGAACAAAACGGCGATCGATTTTGATGTGAGAGATTCGGCCGGCGAGTCGACTTTATGTGCCGCTTTACGCTTGGGTCGTTACTCGATTGCCCAGCTCTTGTTGAGAGGCCGAGCGTCCGTCAATGCCGCCAGTCCCAACGAAGGACACCGACTGTTGCACTATTTCCTGCTGAAGGGAGACGAACGAGCGGCACTCTTTCTATTGGATAATGGCGCCGACGTTCACGCCCTCACGCCGGATGGAGAATCATCTCTGGTGCTGTGCATCCGCAAAAATCTGCCGTCGGTGTTGGAGGCGCTCTGCCGACGTGGAGCCAATATGGAAGAAGCTCCCGGAGACGCTTGTCCACTTTGGTTAGCGCTGACGTCCGACAACGAAGATTTGGCATCCATTCTCGTCCGCTACGGAGTTGACACGGATCACTGGGAACAAGGGCCAGACGGGACCAGTCAGACGTTACTCCACCGAGCCCTGGACGCCAGTGATGAAACTTCGGCGTGTTTCCTCATTCGCAGTGGATGTGAAGTGAACAGTCCTCGGAGAGAAGGCGGGTCGGAAAACGATCGCAGCACTCCTCTGCATCTTTGCGCTCAGTGGGGCCTGGAGCAAGTGGCCGCTACTCTTTTAGAGCACGGAGCCGATATCAGTCCGCGCGACGAGGAGGGAAAGACTCCACTTCACGTGGCTATTGAGCAACATCAGGCCGGCCTGGTCCAACTGTTGCTCCGCCAGTCTAACATTGACCTTTACGCCGTCGACCGGACCCAGAAGACGCCTTTTGCTACCGCTCTTTTGGTCAAGAACAACAAGGCTGCGGCTGCCGTCCTGGAAAAGGATTCTTCCGTTGCCGAACAGGTAAATTATCCATTAAAATCTTTTGGGGTTGTGTAATAAAATTGATTTTTTAATTTTTTCCAGTATGACAATAAAGGACGGACGCTGCTTCATGACATTGTTTTGCGTGGTGACTTGGAAGGATTGCTCTTTTTACTTTCGGTTCGCGTCAACATCAACTCGCGGACTTCTGACACGGCGAAATTGACGCCGCTTCATCTGGCCGTTCAAACAGGTATAATTTATTTTATTACTTTTCTAGATTTCGTTAAATGATTATCGACTTGTCATTTAATAGGTAAAGACGAAATGATCCTGCGTAATTTGATTGTGGCTGGTGCGGGCCTGAACGAGCGTGGCCCACGCCAGCAATCAGCTCTGCACATGGCGGCGGAGCGTGAAGACGGTGCTGGGCTGATGAGCATTTTGCTGGACGCCGGAGCTGACTGGTCGGCACTGGACGATTGCGGAAATTCAGCTCTCCACACCGCTGCCCGGCTTTGTCACGTCAGTGTTGCACAGGTGCTCTTGACCCAGTCACAAGTGGACGCCGAGTCTCGCAACATGCGCGGACAAAATCCTCTCCACCTGGCGGCGGGAAGTGGTCGCGATGCATCCGCCAGTCTTCTAAGCCTATTCCTACAGTGTATGCCTCAGTACCCGATCAACGCACCCGACATCGACGGCAATTCGCGTATAACTCGATTAGCGACACTTGGTTCCTGGTTCACGTGCTCATTTCTTTTTCTTTCTTAAATTTTCAGCTCTTTTATTGGCCTACATGAAAGGAAACGTGGCCTTGTGCAAAGCTCTCGTCCGGGCTGGCGCCTGTTTGGCCGCCACAAACAAGAGTGGCGTTTCAATATTCAATTATCAATTGGCTACCAAACAGCTACTTGTTAGGTAAAAAGCGTTTTGTTTTTCTCAGCTATAGAATAAATATTAATTCTGGTTGACTTGCAGATTGTTGGAACAACTGAATGAAGAACCGCCTTGGGCTGAACACGACTATTGCATGGAGTGTGGTAGCAAATTTGGCATCACCACTCGCAAACATCATTGGTCAGTTTTTTAATTTATTTAATTTATTCTTCAACACGTTCCCGAACCCCTGACTGAAATTTTTATTTGATAATTTTGTAGTCGGCATTGCGGAAGGATCTTGTGCAGCAAATGTTCCGATCAAGTGGTTCCCATCCTCAAATTCAACCTTAGTAAACCGGTTCGAGTGTGCCTGTTGTGCTCACAAGTTCTTTGTTCCGGTGTTCCATCTCCATAAAACAGTGTTTCCATGCACTCCAGTCGTCATTTATTTGAATCTTATGAATTTTCTATACGGCTAAAATGATCAATTTGAGAGTTGCAACCAAGCGAGAATTATAATATACATTCATGTATCAAATGTGCTCACATTTTGTAGTTAATTTCAATTCGACGACGACGTATTGGAGTTTTTCCCATTCTAAATGACTCCGGACATTAATTTAAATAAACTCGTTCAAGAACTACGAAAGCGTCCATAGCCAAAACAAACCGACGACACATAAGCAATAATTCAAAAGGAAACTCTGCAACAGGCAACATTTATTGATTGGTACAACCTCGAGAAATTCCGCAATAAAACGGGAAACATCGCAAATTCAGTTAAAATGACAACAAAGAACTTTCTGAATTAAAGCAAACAAACACATTTTTTCATTTTTTTTCGACCTTGCTGCGTTTAGGTGAAGGGATGACACTGACTTCGTCGGCTGTTACACGTTTCTTCTTCAAATTCTCTTTACCTAGGCGTTCCCGAAGCTTCACCAATGATTCCAATTCACCTTTGCTGGTAAAAAATGGTTGATTGATCTCTTCGTAATGTTTACGGGTTTTCGTAATGATGCAACGGGAATTTTTGCCAGCGCCAGACGTAGTAACGGAAACGCTGAAGTTTTTAGACCCTCTCATAAGTTGTGCGGCGAAATTGCGAGCCTCAGCGATTCCAGTAAACTTCGTGTAGGTCATGCATTCTTGACTGGACCGAAGAAAAGCTTGAACTTCAGGATGATTCGGTACAACTGCTTCAGATTGGTGCCAGCTAAATGGTGGTTCCTTCAAAGACGCCGATTTCAGTGAACAGTTGTCTACAATGGTTGCGAAAGCAGCAAAAGCAAGACTAGAATCTGTAAAGGCTTGCTTGATAACAGGATTGTCCAGGAAGAGGCGTAAAAAGATATAGGTGCTAGTTGATGGGAAGGCTGTAGAAACACTTGTTGCGAACGATTGCCAAGATTGCTCATCTTCCAGCCACAAGAGCAAATTCAAAAGGCGCATTGCTTCCTCGTTCTTGACAAGTGGCACAAAGTCCATGGTAAAGAAGAGCCTGGACGCTTGGCGATAAAAATTGAAACAGGCTGGAAAATTCTTGATATTTGGAATTGTTTTGACTTCCGATTGGTGTAGCTGTAAAACAAGATCCATGAGTGAGGAAACTGGTAGTTTGGCAATTAATGGTGCAAACAATTGAGCGTCGATTGTTGGTTCATTTTTAAGTCGATTTCTTTCGAGCAAGAAAAAAAAATGGATGCAAATTGGGATGTCATTCCGTTTTGAAAACTTCTCGATATCGGCGATCCAAGTTTGTATGATAGAACCACAGGTTTTCATGATGATCAGCTTCAATTTGGAATCCAGTATTCCCCACACGCGCGGAGTACTAATTAAGCCAGCAAACAAATCGTATTTTTCTTGATGGCTCCGGGTCCCAGATTCTTCATTGGCACAGACTTGCTTGATTAAAGATTGTGTTAATGATGCAACACCCGACTCGATAAAAACATCCAACACATTCAGAAGATTTCGTCTAGAGAGCTCGTGAGCTTCGTCTTTCTTCAATTTCGTTATCAAGGAATTGCCAATAAGAGAAATCATCGTGGGGTAGGAAGGACACGCTTTCAAACGTTTCGAGTTGTTTTTCAATAGATCACTGAATATGTTGGACAATTGGTTAACATCCAGTTGTGCCAATATTGATGCAATTAACTTCGCTCGTCGTGGATCGAGTATGTGAGAATTCTTCCCACTGTGAATCACTAATTGAAAACATAATGATAATTTGGATGACAACAGAAAATATCCATACGCGCATGGATCGCCTGGTCCTGATGTTTCTTTCTTGATTGAAGTTAATTGACTATCGACAAGCACTTCCATAAAAATCTCGCCTAGGTCAGACGAAAGGTCCAAATTCAATATTTCAGGAGACGAAATTACATCTTCCAATAATGTCTCCGAACGAGTTTTGTTTTCCTTAAAGGCGATGTGAGCGCGGACGATGTTGGATAGGAAAGATCGAAGCAATTCTGCGTTCCTCGTCCTAAAGCAGCAGCAAATCAAGTTAACGACTGCTTTTTTCTCGATACTTGGAGAACGAAGATCACAGTCATTCAGAGCTTTGAACACGACATGAAACATTTTCTTGCAAGATTCCGAGTTCTCGTTACGTTGCGAGCTAGCTTGAACCGCCATCTCTTGTACAAGGTCGCACAGCATTGAAGATTCCAGTTTGGAGAAAAATGATGAAAACGACTTCATTCTTCCTTGATTAGAAGTTTTGGGATTGGCTTCTAGAGCAAATATTAATTCAATATAAGCTCGAATATCAGTTTGCTGCCAAGTGGGGTTGCGGGCTTGCTGTTTGTCGATGTTGATGAATGCGGAAGAAACTCGATCTCCAACTAATTTGGCTCCTTCTAAGCAATCGAAGTTCAAGAAGGAGTGGGCCAATTTGATAATGGGCATGAGCTGCTGGGTGATTCGATTAGGAGAAATCATTTTCTCAATTAGATCAGCGCAGTCATTCCAACCTATAACAAACAAAAGAATAATTTTAAACGAATGCACACGATTATGGAGATTCAAAATAATGCTTACCACTGACTCGACACTCGAATTCAACGATCGCCTTGGCAACTTGTTCACTTTTGATTCCTTCAAAGGTTTCTTGAATGTTGCTGGTTCCTTCTTGTGGTAATGGGAAGTCTTCACTCAAAAGCTTCAAGAGAGCAAGGCCTTCTTCGCGGGCTCGGAAGTTAATACAAAGACGCAGTAAGCGTTCTGCGACTTCGCCTTTGCCAAATCCTGTTTGGTTCCACATGTGCCAAGGATCAGAAGAACAAAATGAAATGACTTTTCGTAAATCTCCAGTGGCCTTTTGCACTCTTTCTTTAAGCCATCTAGTTGAACTTTTGAATTCCATTTTTTCTAGTAGTGCGTGAAGACCATAACGACAATACATCCGAAACGATTCACGCTTGGGCCAAATAACCATAATAAAGTGTTGGATATATTTTTCGTTAGCGGTTGTATCACCCGATCCATAACATTCTTCACCACACGTATAATGTCTATCTTTCGAGTCAATCTTTTTGCTGCTTTTTGTTGGAAGCTTCCTACTAGGTCCAACACATTGCTCCTTCCAATTTATATCAATTCTCAACTTCCTGGAGATATCTTCCGAATCCAACCATCGCGAAATTTTGTTAGAAGATTTCACTTTCTTGTAAGCGTGGCAATCACACCAATCAGTTTTCGAATTCGGTACAACACGTATAGTAGTAACGGTCTCTGTCACAATTGCTAAGTGTACGTCCAGAAATCCACAACACTGAAAAAGTTGAGCTGCATCTCGGTCTTTTCCCCGAAGTCGTCGAAATCCAAAGTAATTTTCGTCATACTTCTCTTCGAGAACAAAGTACAAAACATCTTCTAGATCTCCAATATCTTTTTCTTCCGAAAAATCTTCCGGGGGAGAACCAGTGGAACTATCACAATATTCATCTTCATCTTCGTCTTGATTTTTCCAGCTATCTTGTGGACGAGGTCTATACCTGAAGTCATCCAGGTCTTCATCCAGGTCTTCATCCAGGTCTTCATCCAGGTCTTCATCCAGGTCTTCATCTTCATCCAGATCTTCATCTTCATCCAGATCTTCATCTTCATCCAGGTCTTCTTTTTTAAGTGCTTTTAAAGGCAAAGAATTCGAACAACGTTTTTTACACGAATGTTCTCTAGACATAGATGCGACTGGCAGGGCTTCCATTTTAGATGCTGGATTTGACTTTTTCGATGACGTGCAATTAGTGATGTTCTTTATTTGGGAGTCTGCACTTTGAAGCATCCAAGATGAGAGCGATTCCTTTATTCCTTTCAGGGCGGTGAGAAAAACAGGGAAATCTTTCGGAATCGGTTGTTGAGCATTAGCCCAAACAAGATCAAAGACTAACGTCAATTTTGACCCTTTTGTTATGGGTTCCATTGAATGTTCGCAGTTTTCGTAAAATAGCGAAACATAAAAACATCGATCGCTGTCCTTGTGGTTTTCATACACTTTTTCCTTTCCTCCATATTCCACCTTGAAACGTCCACCTTCATGCCCGCCTTTTACGGGAAGTTGAAGTATCATGGTACCAAACGAACCTTAGCAGACAAAAGAAATTAAGTCAATATAGTACACATACATATATATACCAAACTATAAAAATAACATACCATATTCTTTTTCGTATTCCATGGTTCGGTGGTAATGACCGCCAGATTCATACAAAATCAATTGCTGAAGCTTTGCTTGAACACCCATCAATTCAGAGGGCAGGCCAAGATGTTGAATTGCCAGTGAAGGTAACTTGAGGTCATCAGAAATTGTAGAGGTAAGTTTTGAAGAATTAATTTCCAAGGCCAGCCGTTTGGAAGAGTCCAAAATCTTGTTCAGTTGTTTGCCATAACAAGATCCTTCAGATATTTTTTTCAGCCTTTGAAGATCCTGTTTCATTTAAAGTATTAGAAAAACCTTTCTTAATTGTTACACGTCTAAAATATACAGTCAATACCTTAACAGATACTGGAATCGAGATATCTCCAAGGTTTTCAACTTTCAAAGGATTCAAAGTTTTTGCATCAGGAAGCAACAGTTTTTCACCAAATGTAAAGTCAACTTCTTCCTCGTTGTTCTCAAGCCTCACAGCTTTAAACAGGTGATCCTTTACAGCAGTGCTTTGGCAGGCATGTGAAAAGCCTTCTTCTAAGACGGTGTGTACCTCCTCTTGCATGTTTTGTGATATTTGCCGAAGTCTTCCACCTTCAACATTAGCCATCCTTTACAAATTGTGGTGTTCCGCTTGTTACCTGCAGCAAATAAAAACATTGAAAACTAGTCACTTGAAAAAGACAGAAAGAATAAATTCAGCATGTTAGCTACTATTAAGTATCATTTTGTGACACAATTAATGCAATAAATGCAGATTATAGAATGCTAACTTCCGTGTGAGAAGTATCACATGTGCAGCTACATTTCTAACATGTAACTTATGTGATAACAAATAACTGTCATTTGTAACTTCTCATTGGAGATTCAGATTTTACGAAATGCAATAAAAATGATCAAACATAAAAACGATACTTTCAATATAGATTGGAATGAGAAAGTTTCTTTCAAAAAAGCATATTCACCACTTATAACGCATGTCCGAGAACAATGTTGGTTTTTCGAGTTTGGTTATTGGCCTCACGAGTCACGAATCACGATGAGCTGACAAGTGACAATTCATAAAATTACAAAAAATCTCCAAACTAAAATCATAAGTTGGACCACAAGTTAGACTTGTACTGGCGTGGGTACGTTGTCATTGATGATTGATCAAAGTCCATATGTCCTAGCCCAGTCAATGTCCCAGCCCAGAGCCCAGCCTTACACTCAGAATTTTACTTGTAGCCTGCAACGCTGCCAGAAATAGCATATGATGGAACTTCTTTTGTACTTAACTGCTTACAATCTAAACCGCAGTTTTTTTACCTATAAATAATAAGAATTACCCACTTTAAATTTTGAAAAATATTTATTGAACCCACAAAAGGGAAGACAATTGAATTATTGATTCACAAATAGGAAATAGCGATACTTTATCCTGATGCGCTCCTCTCCCATTTCAGATGGTAAAATTGAAAACTTGTCGAAACTGACGAGATAGCAGCATAATATAGCAGAAGAAGTGCCATCAGCCACCTCCAATTAAGGAGGCGACTGACATGGCATCTAGTCGACTGCGTGAAACAATATTGTTATCCAAGAATAAGATAAAAGACATAAAGACATAATTAGCACATAGAAAAGAGTAATTTTTTTTTGTTTTGTTTTGTTTTGTTTGTTTTTTTTTGGTGGGGGGGGGAGGGGGGAAAGGGCATTTTAATTGTATCGTGACTTTCCTTTACTTAGGTCCTTTTTTTTGTTGAATTGACGAGACGTTGACTTCGGCCAACAGTTCCGCGTAAGCCGATTGGCAGCTACTCAGTCTCCCGATGAAGGTCATCTTACCGCTGATGCCGTCAGAGGCCAACGTACGATTGATTCTTACGAAGTGCTCTCTTCCAATTTCGTACAGCCTGTAGTTTTTAATTCTTTTAAACAGTTGAAAGTTTGAACATTCCGTAATGACTGTTAATCCGCGTATGATGTCGTTTGCGGCCGCTTTGCGCATCTCCTCATTATTTTCGGATATCATCAGTTTATAGGTGCCGTCGATTGCTCCTCTTATGCTCACGACGATTTGGTATTCTGTTTCAATTCGATAGATGTTTGATCCTCCGCTACCAACAATCCGTCCATAATCGCCACCTTGGATGTTTTTCAGTAAAAGTCTGTTGCCAGGGAGAGATTTTTCCTCAATGGGACTGGACACGACGACGAGTTCTTGTTCCGTCTTTACTGGGCCACTGATGATGGTGCGGGGGTCGTCCTGGGCGGGTTTCCTCACCTTGTCCTCCGTTTTTTGAGTGGGTTGTAGATCCACCGTGCTGAACTTTTTCGTTGATTTCAAGGCCTCGCCATACGTGACGGTAGATCCATCCGGGTTGACCACATAGCCACTTATCGGTTTGTTCTTGTACCTTATGTCGCTGACTGGGAAATAGACTTGCGGTTTCAAAGCGACTTGCTGATGGACGGGCGTTTTGATTTGCTCACGAGTTGGGATATAAAATGAATGACTACGGTTCTTATTGACTTCCATCATCTTCATGTCAAGTTCAAAGCCATAGTCTTCATCATCTTTGGTCACGTGCTGCTCAAGTTCTTCAGTACCACACGCAACTTCTTTCGTCATTGACTGGCCGGTCTGTGTGGAGTTATTTGCTACCTCAACAACACATCCGCATCCAACTTCCATTGTTAACGGCTTTACGGTTTGGTTGGTGGCCGCAAATTCGTTACGCAATTGCGTCATCTGCTGTTCGTATGATTTTGTAACCTTTTCAATTGCATCAACGGTCGTGATCTTATTCTGCTCAAGTTGTTCTAAAAGCTCGTCCTTTTCTGCCGTAAGACAAGACAGGTGGCGTTTAAGTTGGTCGTTAGTTGTGGTCACTTCCGACAGCGATTTTCTCACGGAAATGAGTTCGATTTCAATCTGGTCTGTAAGTATTTGAAGAGATAGGGCCCGTTGCTGATGTTGTTGCAACTCGTACCTTGTTGTCTTCAATTCGGCCGACAGCTTTGCAACTTCGGCAGCGCAATCCTCCCCGTCTTGGTTCTCTGGTATGGACGGCAGAGTGTTAGAATTGAAGCGATTATTCAGTCTGACGGTTGGTGTGTACAGAACTGAACGATATCGGGTTCCAGGTTTCATTTTGGTAGTTTGATCCTGGTTGGCCAATTTGGCATCTGGTAATTCGGTAACGGACTTGATGTCCGAGGTCGGGTAATTAGACTCATTTTTTTCACTTTCGTGAAAAAGAATCATGGTCCACACATATACGAAAAAGCAAACTAGAAGATTTTCCATCTTTCAGAAGTATTCTATAGTATTCTATAGTAGAGTTTGAATTCAGCAGTAGGTTGACAAAACTATCGAATAATTTATGGGCAGGATCATCGAGGCTTTATAGAAGTCGACGTCTGAAGCGGCGTTTGCAATCAACTTTTGATCCTTTCAACTTTAATTTCAAAACAAATTTTACCGTAAAAATTATTAATAGTTTTTTTAAATCAAAGATCTTCTTTTAAAGAATATTGTTCAATTATATTCAAGTCAATTGCATTATTTTAAATTAATTAAATATGCTCTTAAAGGTCCGGAGTATAGGGCATGTCACGTGACGTCGTACTATTGCGCAATAGAACTAATGCGCAGTATAGAAATTTTGCGCAACATTTTTCCCATTTTGACTATTGGCTGTTACGCTGAAACGTCCCACAGTTTAATATTTCTGCAAAGAATACTAGATTATATTAATCGAAACTTCATTTGAAAGAAGTTGCTTGCAACCGCTTGCAACATTGAACGGAAAAGGCAATGCCACTAATAATAATTTCTTAATTTTTTGATTAAGGTTCCGTTCCTCTTGAAAGTTCGAAATTATTATATGTGATGGATAATGAAATTCGATTCATTGATCCATCTTTTTATTTGTTATTTTCTTAAGATAGAAAAGCAAGCTTATCAGCTCGCCGCGAAGGGATAGTCGTAAGCCAGTTGAAAACTGTCTTAAATGACAAATTCAAGGCCTATTGTTAAGTCGGACTTATTCACAATTCATACTTTTCTTCACAGACCTTTTTGTCTTAAAATAGGATTTTTCTGTCACAGTTCTATATCCTTGCAAGTTATTTACGTTTAGTTTGCTCAACTCATATTTTCCTATTTTAACACAAAAAGTTCAACAATTGAATTTAAAAAACCATCTTTTAGTCTAATAACAGCAAAACATAAATGCAAATCTGGATGTTGCGTCATGGTTGGGTCATCAAAAATTGCGTCATCACGGCGATGCTATGGACATCTGGTGGTTTTTAATCAAGTTTAACCATCCATTACGAATATGTTTCAATAAAAAATATTCGACAAGAAAAAATTAATTTTAAACTTAACACGTTATTTTAAACTTAACGCGTTAAGTAAATAACAAGCACGTTAAATATGGAAAGTGAAATTTAAACCTAAGGTGAACAAGTTGTAGTCGCCACCGCAAGATGTCACCAGTCATTAAGTAAAAAAATTGTAGTCGCAACCGCCAGATGTCACTAGTCGTTAAGTAATTATTTTAGCAGTTTTTCATTAATTACAGGAGAACTAATTAAGTAAATGAAATTATTTTTGTTCTGGTCGCACCGCATAATTTTTCTCTAATTTTTAAGACCAAAAAGTCTGAAATGTGTCGTAAAAAGCCCGAGCTATGGAGCGTTAGATACATACATACATACAGACAAAGTGACATGGCCTTTTTTTTTCTGCGTATGCGATTATTAGCTTCGCCCTTCGGGCTCGCAATTACTATTTGTTTCATTCAAAAATTACATTCATGTGATGTAAATTTCTAATTTCATGTTTTTGTTTTTTTTTATTTGGTCTGATTTGGTTGATGAAATGAATTGCAGATTTTAAAAAAATAATCCACTGTTTCATTTTTGGCATTGGCTTTATTTATGTTTTGATGGTTAAGCCTCGGGGTAATTGTCCCTGAGTGATCCGTTCTGTCCAGACAAGTCTGCTTAAAAATGGCAATTGCTAATGACGTTGGAGATTTTGACACCTGTGGTGTTTGTTTGTGGTGTGAATGTGACCAAGTAATCGGGCAGCCAACATTTCTGCCACACCGTTTGATTTTTAAGCTTGCTAGTTGCTAGTGAATGATAGATTTTATTTATCGTACACCTTCTAAGGAAATAGTGCACAAATTTTTCAACATTTTAAAAGAAATTCGTCTTGGTGATACTATGCACACATCCCTTCTGCCGCAAAATTATTTTCCATGACAATAGGAATTAAGAGGTTGAGTGGAATCTACCCTAATAATACTTGGGCACTTCAATAATGCTTGTCAACTGTTGCTGTGTAAGGAACTAAGTACTTATGGCTCGTCAATGCATTCAAAATATATACTGCTGAATAACATTTTATGTGTCACTATAGGATGGAAAAGTTGAAAACACAGGTGCTCTTTTGTAAAAACGAGAGGCCCTGGATTCAACAAGTTAGCCCTGTCCATTCCGAAATGTAAAGTTGAAGAGCAAGTGGGATTTGTTTTGAAATCCCTCCGTGCTGCAGAAGAAGTGACAATTAAAATTTCAAGACGAAAGTAATATTTGCCTGTTGGAAATGATTTTTATGTTTATTTGTGGTTACTTTTCTCATTTACTTACCTCACCGTCCAACTCCAGACAGGTAATTCTTCTTGTACGAGCGAGATGTAGCAGTTTAGCAAGTAGGTCTCTTCAGCCTGCAAGACCCAGCAAGAGCAATGGCGGTGTCAATTGTTCTTGGCGATTTTTCAGCTCTTCTTCGGCACTGCTGAGAAATGCCGGCTTGAAAACAGCCGAGAAAGTCAAACCCAAATTGAAATCGGAAGAAGTACGCAGACTCATCGGTTTGGCTAAACCAGAAAAATATAGATTGCTTGGTAAAGATATTTTACTGAATTACTTGTTGAGATCAAGACATTGATTTTTTCCTCGTTCCTCTCATTCAGGTGGAATAGGGCTTCTGTTTGTCTCTAGTGCAATCACCATGGTTATCCCTTTTGCTATTGGCAAGGTCATAGATATCATTAGCGCCAATCAAGAATCCATGGTGGAGAACCTCACAAATGTGTCACTTATTCTCGTTGGCATCTTCATCTTTGGAGCTGCTTGTAACTTTGGGCGTACTTATCTCATGAGCGTGGCAGGTATTATCACCCAAATTGTCTCAGCTTCTGAATTACACCATCATTGTTTGTCGTAGGTGAGAGGATCACTCAGACAATGAGAAGGAATGTTTATGCTGCCATAGTCAAACAAGATGTAATTATTCAGTTTTTATTCGTTTGAACAGATTCAACTAATTTCCTATTGGAAACCAATTGCAGGTCAAATTCTTTGACAAGAACCAAACAGGAGAGTTGGTCAACAGACTCTCTACTGACACTACCCTAGTCAGCAAGTGTGTCACAGCTAACCTTGCAGATGGAATCAGATCTAGTGCATTAGTAGTTTCCGCTATTTCCATGATGGTACTATACGCTCTTACAGACAAACTTATTTGGATTGAGAAATTGAAAAACATTTAATTTAGTTTCTCTTTTAGTTTTACACGTCTCCACAAATAGCCCTAGTCGGTTTATCAATTGTTCCACCGGTCGCAGTACTGACCATTGTTTACGGCCGCTTTGTCAAAAAAATTACTAAAAAAGTTCAGGTAAAACAAAAACAGCTACCTACAAATTTAATCGAGTATTTAACTGGTATGTTATTGGTAATAGGATGCGTTAGCTCAAGCCACTCAAGTAACCGAGGAACGAATTTCAAACATTCGGACAGTGAGGGCGTTTGGCCAAGAGAAACGTGAATTCGAACGTTACAACGAGCAGATTGATCATGTACTCACGCTTGGATACAAAGAGGCGAAAGCTAGGGGAACTTTTTTCGCTTTGGTAAACAACTTTTAGTTAATTTATTTTAATAAAAGTTGTAGATTCAAAACGAAAATTTAAATTTATTTTTTTAGACGGGGTTCGCGGGAAACGCAATCATCATTTCGGGTCTTTATTACGGCGGCTTGATGGTAGCGGACTCGTCGCTGACGGTTGGCCAGCTCTCCGCCTTTCTCCTCTACGCTGCCTATGTCGGAATTTCGATGGGCGGTCTCTCCTCATCTTACTCGGAAATGATGAAGGGCCTGGGCGCATCCACCCGTATTTGGCAACTGATTGACACACGGCCGGATATTCCCATTTCTGGTGGCCCTGTCATCCCGGCCGGGCAATTCGAAGGCTCTATCCGGTTCCGTGACCTTAGCTTTGCTTATCCGACCAGATTCGACGTTCCTATTTTCAACAATTTAAATTTGAGCATACCGGCCGGGTCGGTGACGGCTATTGTCGGTTCCAGTGGCTCAGGAAAGAGTACCATAGCAGCACTTCTACTCCGTTTCTACGATCCCACTAGCGTAATTTCATTTACAAAAATTAATAAATAGTTTATTTAATTAATTACTACATGGATTGCATTTTTTAAAAAATATTTCTAGGGTCAAGTGCTGGTTGACAATCATTCGATTAAAGATTTGGATCCACAATGGCTCCGAGCAAACATCGGCACAGTTAGTCAGGTAATTTATAGCTTTATCGTCTCGACTTTAAACAATTATTTAAACATTTTCGTCGTATTTTAGGAACCCTCTCTGTTTTCGTGTTCCATACGGGAAAACATTCTGTACGGAGCGATCGATCCTAACTCTGTCAGCGAAGAACAAGTCATTCAAGCAGCCAAAGAGGCCAACGCCTGGTCCTTCATCCAGAAATGTCCTCAGGGACTAGACACAGTCGTCGGCGAACGAGGTGTCCTCCTCTCGGGTGGCCAAAGGCAGAGAATAGCCATCGCACGGGCCATCGTCAAAGTAAACCAGTCGAAAATTCATTGAAGCGTAATAACTCGAATGTTTTGTTATGCAATGCTTTAGAATCCTCGCATCCTATTGCTGGACGAAGCCACAAGCGCTCTGGACGCTGAGAGCGAATCGCTCATCCAAGAGGCGCTCGAACGCGTCACGAAAGGCCGGACGGTGTTGACCATCGCCCACCGACTGTCGACCATCCGCAAGGCGTCGCAAATCGCTGTGCTGGAACACGGCCAAGTGGTCGAGCTGGGCACCTACGAAGCTCTCGTGTCCATCCCCGACGGAGTGTTTAAGAAATTAGTTGAACTCCAGACGATCGGCTTAGCTGCTTAATTCAAAAAAGAGAAAAACAAAAGTTTATGTTTCCTTTTTTACTCCGCTCACTACTATAATTTGGGAAAACAATTAACCGTTCAATCAACATATTGTTCTTATGTAGATAAGAGATTTTGGGTATATAGAGAAAACAAATATATTTGACCTAGGGTTTTTTTTGTATTCTACAATTGGTTGTTTTGTTACTAGTTGACGATGTCAACGCTAGCTGACGCAACCGGTGGACAACTGTTGACAGTTAAACTCGGTTAAACTTTCGTTAACCATGTGGTTAACAGACGTGGGAATAAATAGGGCGGTGATGACATTTCCACTCTAAGAATTCTAGGAAGGCATTCATGCGTGAAAGATGGAAAATTGCAGCGATAATTACACCAACAGTATTCCAAATGTCGCTCAAAACATAGAAGGTAATAACAAAACAGCTAGATTTATATTTTTGTTTCATTTTTATCTTTCTTTGTGTGTACAGATCTAGGTGGTTGGGTTTCTGTAGGATATATTGGAGTAGTCACATCTTCCCTTTTGCTTTGTCTCTATTTGTACAATGTGTGCATTTATATTATGGAGAACCCGTCATGGGCGAGAAGACACCAAGCCTGGATTACGTCCCTTCCAATGGCAATCTCATTTCTTTCATTGGCATCGTTTTTCGTTCCTCGAGCCGCCGTCACTTGCGATGCTGTCAAATTCACGTAAGATTCCATTCCAATTTCGTCCATGAGATTTTTTTCGTGATTAAAAAATATTTTCGTTGAAATTGGATAACAGATACATGCTATTTATTGTGGTGCAGTTCGTTGAAACTACATTCGTTGTTTGCGGCGGCGAGAAAGTTCTGCTAGACGATTTGATTCGTCAAAATGCTCAGTGGTATTGGTTGACGCTACCGTTTCGCATAGTACAGTTCTTTCCCTTCATTATCACCAAGTATTAGTTATCTAACTGATTTTCATTCTGATTCGACTGGACATTTTTCTATTCATTCAATAACAGAAATCTGCTACGCTTGATCGTTGGGCTGATTTATCAGGCCTTCGTCTCCCAGTTGCTGTTGACCATTCTAATGGCCGTACTTGAACACGCTGAAGTCCTGCAACGTGACGTAAATAAAATTAATTCGCCACAATTGAAATTCTAAAAATTCATTCGTCATTTATTTTTGTGATGTAAAGGCGACTAATGTAGCCTTTGGGACCATTCTTGGTTTGAACATTTTTACCTTAACTGTGGGATTGTTCTTCTTCAATGTTCTCATTGTTGGTCTCAGTTCCCATTGTGACTGTTCCTGGCCTAAATGTCGCTGTTCTAAACGTCCATCATCCCTCGAGTTGAAATGGCCAAAGTTTATGGTAAAAACATTATATAATTTATTTGTGCGTTTCTCACGAAGGTGATGATTTTTTTTTCGATTTCATCTTTTTTCCAGGAGAAATACTACGCACTTCTTTGCTTCATTGGTTTCCAAAAGGCTCATAGCCCTTTAATCAGCATTTTTACTTTCACCAATTATGAATCTCCAATTCTTACATGGAACAGTGAGCTCACGATATTGATTTCATTACTTATACGTTTTCTGTACTAATAGCCTTATGCAATTGCAGCACTCGACGCGATGGCATCGATGCTTGAAGCTTTCATTTTTGGCATACTCTTTTTCTGCTTCTTTAAAGATGTCGTTGACGATCCAAATACTCACACCAATGATTCAGCCGCTAATGTCGTCGAAGAGCCGCTTGTAACTCAGCGACCAGCCATCAACGAATTAGTCCATGAAACTGTTTTTTAAAAAGTGCCAAAATTTAATGCCATGACTTACATTCTGTGAATTTCGCCAAAAGAAGAGTGTTCTATGGAACTAAAAAATGCCCCATTTGTTCCAAATATCGATTAGAAGCAAATGAATTCTTATTATTACCTTATTTACTCAAATGTTACTTACTATTTATGTTTTTACTTACTAAATTTTCGCTCAAAGTGGATGATATCAACTGTTTATCAATACAAATTTTCGCAAATTTTGTTTTTGTTCACACTCACAAGTGTTGGCGGCTGGACCATAAAAAAAATAGACGCGTGATGAAAGCACAGAGAGAAAAAAATACGTTATTGGTCAATGCTTCTACTTAATTGCTCTATATTCAGAACCTTATCTATCAATATCGAATCGGTTTGTAGAGCTGTAGTTGTGATTGGGCAATCGGTAAAAATAAATATCAGACGGAAACGGTAAAAGCGTCACGACTAACGAGCGTAAGCAGCAATAACCAGCACTCAGATAGTGAACGATAGACGGGGGGGATTGCCGTGTTTGAAACGACAGACACGCGTATATAGCGCCCAAGGAATGAAGGCGACCGATCAGTCATCGGCGGATAGATTATAGTGTTCAGTTTACCATATCTACACAGTTTAAACTTACAAGTTTTCTGTGTAACACATTTCTATATTATATCCTAAAACGTTTTCACTCGACTACCAGTGCAATTAATTTTCCTCATCTGTGCTATATCGACATCTGCTGGAAATCAAAATGGAGTACGAGTACAATTGCAGTTATTTCCAATACAATAACATCACTCCGCCAAACATTGGGCAGCAGCTGCAAGGTAACAACTCCCGTACAGAATAAAATAATGCATATTCAACTTATTTATCACCAACGGACCTGCTATGATAAATTCGTCATTGTTGATTATCTAATCTTTGACTTTTTTTTATCCCCGTGTTCAAATAAAAGCGTTGGGCAAGTTCGCCTTGGGCGTGGGAATCGCCGGTACAATCAGTACGATACTTTTGATCACTTTATTTATCGTCAACGTTTTCACAAATATCAAAAAGAGTCCGGCGAGAAGACGGAGGCTCCTCTGCTGGATCACTTCCATGCCCATGGTGGTCTCCATATTGTCGCTCATCATCTTTCTCGTGCCCAGGGCTGGCGATGTCTGCGACATCGTCAAACAAATGTAAATTTAATAGTCAATTTAATTTTGCGGTTTTTACTGAAATATAAAACGGCGGGCTTTTTAAAATATAAACGCAGATATTTGCCGTTTGTGCTGATGCACTTTGTCGATCTGGTCTTGTTGATTCAAGGAGGTGAAGAAGGCGTTCTGAACGACGTCGTCGAGGTACACGCCCCACTTTCTTTGTGCCACCCGCCTTGTTGTTTCTTCGGCATCTGCTTACGTCATCTCACCTTCACCAAGTACACACATCGCATTGAGCAATTACAACTTAGCTGAATGAATACCAATTGAATCTTTTTCACTTTGACAGGATTAGGCTTCGTATCGTTAAGGGATTGGTTTATCAAGCGCCCGTGTTCCAGTTTGTTTTAATTGTCATCATGAACGTACTCGATCACGCCGAATTCCTGGAAAAAAACGTAAACTTTTCTTTTCTTAATTATGAATTATTTTTGGGACCTTGAGTATATTTTTTTATTGCTTTATAGAAATCGGACAGATTGTACCAATTTTTCGCCGCTTTGAACATTTTGGCATTCATGTTCGGCATTTGGGGCTTCAACATTTTGAATGGGGCCTTGAGTCAGCTGTTGAGAACAAAGTGGAAGAGATACATCGTTAGTATTCATCATTTAATATTTTTTAATTTTTAATTATTTAAATTGATTCAACATTTTCTAATTCATACAGTTGCGGACCAAAGTCTTGAGCGCATTCGTAGTCATTCTCAAGATACAAAATTTTATTCTTGGAATCCTCATTTTCTATAATGTCATTCCGTGCATCGTGCCTTACGTTTCGCCAACAATCATGAGGAAAAGTAAGCTAAAATATGTAAATTTAAAAGCAATTATTATTACTGGTAATTAAATAACTTATAATATCTAAAAAATAGCTATCGACGCAGCATTGTCCCTGTTGGAAGCGCTCATTTTTGGCGTTTTATTCTACCTGGTTTACCAAGTGAGTGACATCACCGAGATGAAACGCCCTTCAAAAGCCGGCATGCTCGACACACCGTCCACTCAGCGTCGCTTGCTGGCCTCTGATGCCCATCCCACTGCCACTGTCCTTGTCAAGGAGCCGACGAGTCAAATGAATCCAACTACTAATACATATAACGGCATGACGTATACTGAATGTTAATATCTTTCTGAAAAAACAAAAAACTAAAATTCTACCTAGCTTTCTTTTGTGATTTACGTGGTAATGGCGATGATTATTTTTCCAATTGCTTTATTTTTATTTTGCTGATTAACGTTGTAACTTATACTTAAAAACTGAACCATTCTTTTAAAATAGTTTATTGAAACGCCTTTTTTACTTTTTAATATTAAAAAAAATGCTAATCTTGTTAGGTTGCTCGCTAGGTTTTTACAACGGAATCGGAAATTTAAATGTACGCACAATTAGAATTAAAACTCACAATAGTTGTTAAAATGTCGGGACTTGGGCAATAAATAATATTTTGCATTAAATTTGATTTATCAATATTTAATAATGTAAAAAAAGATGATAAAAAGCAGATCGCAGTTGGTAGGGTTCGAACCTACGCCCTCAGAGAGGAATAGATTTCAAGTCTATCGCCTTAACCACTCGGCCACAACTGCTGATACTACATATCATTCAGAAAATGAGGTCATTCGGCATAGGTGATCCACAGTTAGACAGTTTTAGTCAACCGGACGACGACTAAGCAGAGTTTATTTAAATAAACAAAAAAGGGAATATAGCAAAGAACGAACGCGTATTTGCGTTCTGGGTATGGTGAAAGCGAATACTAGTCAGATGTCGCGTCATCTCGTGAGTAAATATGAACTCACACTCTTCAGGGCCTTGTCCTCGTTTAATAGAAAACGGTACACTGTATGGTGTATACGCTGCACTCGGGCGCTAGTTCTTTTCTGGATGTTAAATTGACTTTACGACCAGACGTGTCAACAGACATGACGTTCCTCATCTAAACGATGAGTGCCAAAGGGCATAAAAATGTTTTTATGAGGTTTCAAGTAAATGTCTGTCTAAAATATCGGCAACCTTTAATTTAGAATGCAGCTTTTATGCATACGTCATCAGATATTTTTCGAATGCATCCTAGGATTTAAAAAAAAAATGGATTGAGAGATGTCCGCTACACTCGTGACTGAGACTTAATTCAATTCAATTCTGAAAAAGGGAACACCAAGGTAAATAACACAAAACGTGTATATGGCCCTGGTAGTATAGTAGTACTAGACTTTCTATCCGTTGGACAGGCGCTCTTTATGGAGAAGAGTTTGGGCTGCGTTATTCTCATTCCCTGCCAGTTCGTTGCAGCGGCAACGTCTTTCTATTTTCGTTTCGGCATTTACATATCTTTCTGATTCGTTATTTCGGCTCAAGTAACACTACACTGATACCATGGAGGAAAACTGTAGCATGCTCACTTTCAATACTCGGCCTCCAAATGTTCTCCAACACTTGGAAGGTATTTATTAGCGTTTTATTTATTTAATTCGAAATTTCCGAATTAATTATTATTTTTGAAATTTTTTATTAATAATCAACCAGCTTTGGGTTATTATGGCTGGATCTCCACAATCACATTTGGCGTGACCACTTTGATACTTGTTGCTCTCTTCATTGCGAACGTTGCCGGCTTTATTCGACACAGCCCACCGCACCGCAGGCTACTCTTATGTTGGGTTACCTCTTTCCCCATGGTATGTGTGTATATGTATTTACGTTGAAAGCTTCATTCTCTATACGTCACGTCTGTTTTCATTTTTCCCCAAAAAATATGTTTTCGGTTTCCGGTTTTTCTAGATAATTTCTTTCTTGGCACTGATGACTCTGTTGATTCCGCGGGCCGGAAATCTTTGCGATACCGTCAAACAAATGTGTGCACGCTGAGTGTTAATGCCCGCGCTATGACGGGCTTTTTTTTTTAAAAAACAAAATGGTTGAACTAAATTTTGTTATTGTCGGTTAACAGTTTTATGCCTTTCACAATGATGCACTTTGTGGACTTGACGCTGAATTTCAAAGGCGGACAATCGGCTGCGCTGGAGGACCTGTTGCAATCCAACACGCCCATGTCCCTCTGCCTCCCGCCGTGCTGCTGCGTTGGACTTTGCGTTCGTCAACTCGACTACACAAAGTAAAATGACTATATTACACATTTAGTGGGGTTCGATTTAATTTTCTTTTTATTTGAAGGAAAAGACTTCGCGTTCTTAAATCGCTGGTCTATCAAATGCCGCTGGTCCAGCTGGCCATCATTGTGTTGATTGTTTTGTTAACTGAAGCGGAAGTCATTCGCCGAGACAAAGTATATTTCGGCAACAGAATGATGTAATTTTATTAGTCGACATAATTTAAATAATAGGCGGGAAATTTTGAATTTGAATTATATAGGGTCCGGATGGTGTATTTATTTTCTTGAACGTTTTGAACATTTTTTGCTTTTGTCTAGCCATGTGGGCATTCAACATCATCACGCGCTCATTTGCTCCCCAACTGACTGCAATCAATTTTCTGGTGCGCATTTTAAATTATTTAAATTATTATGTGTTACTCCCGTTTTACCAATTTAATTTTTAATATTTTTTCAGTACAAAGCGCAATTAGTTGGGTTGGGGATTATGCTGATGAAACTTCAAAATTTTGTCCTTGTCATCTTGAGCGTCAGGTATATTATATTTTGTCTCATCAAAATCTATTTTGAAATAATTTATTAGGCCTATCTTTTTAAAAATCCCAATTTTATTTATTTTTAATAAAATTTGTTTTAGCGGAGTCGTTCCGTGTATTCCTCCGGTTACCTCCAGAATTGTCCTCCAAAAAAGTTTGTTACTTTTCCAAACAAAATCAATTTTTATAATAACAGCTGATGCTTGATTTTAACGAGTGCTTTTACTCTTCAGCAATCGACGCTTCGTTGACTTTATTTGAAGCTTTCATTTTGGGCATCTTAACTTTCATTGAATACCGGAAACTTGATCGCCAAAACGAAGAGATGAGTCCACGTCGGCGCCAGTCTCAACCAAAATGATCCATGAATAATTGACCATGTCATTCAATCTCTCGTGAATTCGGCAGGCCTCTTTATTCGATTGTTGAAGATTTGAAACTATATATGCCCCGGAGGAGACCATATGCATCAGGAATTAAAAATCAATTAATTATGAGATTTGACACTTATGAGAAATAAGAAATAAATAACGAAATAATATTAACAGGCCTTACTATATATGCTGTTAGCAACGCGGTTAGCAATAAAAAGACATCAGAACCAGCAGGTAATGTAGATCACATTTTGTATTAACACTTTTCGGAAATGGAGGCCACATTGGGCAAAAATACTAGCTACTACAAAATATGCAATGATACTTAGGAGCAGAGTCACGCTGGAAAAACATGCCAAGAGTTGTTGATATTCATTTGAAAAAATGACAGACATAATAGTAAACGGAAGATCACAGTGATGTACTGATGTACTGTAGGTTCTCGAAGTGTATATACTGCAGAGGCGACATGTTTCACTGTTTCAGTTGAACATTTTTGGTGTTTCCTATACGGTTTAATAGTTATTTGTCTTTTGTTTCAAGAATCCTCGGTCAATAAAATTTTAAGAAATAAGTAAGGGAATACAAAAATATTCCCAGTGCTACTCAGTACTCACTATATATCGTAACTACGCTCATTCGACTGTTGAAAAAGTGGATCACAATTTATTTTTGGGAGATTTCGGGTTTCATACGAGCTAGAAGGCACAGCAGGACTAATATGTGCATCACAAGATGCCCTTGCTGATAGACATAGGATTTTGCTATGAATTAATTGTGTTGTGCTGCTGTTCATTTAAATCCAGAATAATGATAATTTAGTAAAAGTGTTATCTCTTCAGCCATGACCATCCACTTCAATCCATGAGTTTCAACATTTTGCTTGTCGGGATGATAATGTAATAGTGCCATTTTCAATTGCGTCTTCAAGTTACCATCAGTTGACTTCTGTTGCCCATTTTTGGGTGGATGATTGGCATAGATGAAGTCTATCAGCGACCCGGCTGATCTTGCCGACGCTCGTTTCATTTCGTACAACACATCTTTCAACTCCTCAACTATCGGAGCACGAACCCGCTCCTTTTCTTCTTTTTCCTTCCATTGCTGTTGCTGCTGGAACTGATGTAATCCGGCCAGAGCTTGTTTGTACCAAGGGTGGTCGTTGAAATTCTTGGGCTGCATGGCGACCACCAGATCCACGGTGAGTTTGTAGTGGTCGTGAGATTTGTCATTGAATCTGAGCAACTCGTAAAGTCGACCGAGATGACTGTGAGCCATGGCTTCGCTTTCCAGCGATTTGTCTCTAGACAAGACGATCGATTGGACATAATAATCGACAGCATCCCATACCAACTCCATTTGAATACTCTCTTCATCCATCATGATTCCTCTCCAGAGGTCATCCCCTTTTTGCCTGGCCAAAGTCGACTCGCCAATGGACAAGTGGATGAAGTTGGACTCTTCTAATTCGATAGCCTCTTCACATTGGTCTTTATCTTTCTTAGCTTCTTCAATGTTGAGGTAGTTGTCGCGCAGCAATTGCAGGGATTCAATGAATCTACCGTTATCTTGATGTTCGATGGCCTTTTCAAATGTCAAGCGGCCAAGTTTGAGAAAAAAGCTAGATCGAGTCAATCCATTGAGATTCCAGCAAAGTTTATGCAGACGTCCAAAGAGAACAGATAATTTTTCTTGTTTCAACGATTTTAAGAAGAAATTCCAGAGGAGATAAGCGCATTCTTGTTGACTTTCTGTCAGCTTAGAAATCCAGTCTGCGTTTTGGACTGGTTTTCCTATTTTCGCTGCCTGGACAAAGTTTTCCAGACTTCCTTCCAAATAAAATTTTAATTCTTTTTCTAGCTGCAGAGTCGATTGTAAGTTTGCGAACGCCGGTTGTTGATGCTGGTACTTTCGGGTGTACAATCGCTCCCCGATGCGGAACTTTGTAGCGGCAATATTCTTCAAAATGGACGACTTCTCTTGGGCATTGCGAGTCAAATTGTCAGCCTTGTTGTAATATTGTAAAGCTTTGCACATCCGATGTTGATACACGGCAGGCGAAAGCGAGTCATCTCGAAATGTTTCTCTGAAAATTTGGTTGCCTGCATCTTTCAAGGATTCGAAGGATTTACAAGTTGGGTCCATGATGAAATTGGTGCGCCGGCCACTAAACAGATTCCAAAAAATTGTTCTGCGCAATAGTTAAATGAATAATTATTAATTTTTGTAAGTAAATAAATCTTATTTGGGTCTAACATGTTTGAGATAGCGCAGCACAACACAAGGTAGTTTTTTTTATAATATTTCGTAATTAAAATTTCCAAATAGTTTCAAATTACGAACTATAAATGAATAATAAACAAATGGAAAAAAAGGCTTAGTTGTTTTAAATTTACACTTCTCGGAATTCTTAAAAATAAACTATGCATAAGACCTTATTCCAATCAAAAGGTATGGGTCAAGCCAACCCCTTTGCGTCGCGTTGCAGTGTGAAGGGGTGCCGTGAACAGGAGATTTTATTTTGGCTCCCCCCATGTGGCATGGGACTAGGCTTGTCGGGTTAATCGTGCCCGAGGGAAGAATAGGGAGGAAAGGAAAGAATAAGAGGGGACCAGACTTTCCTTTCCTCCCTATTCTTCCCTCGGGCACGATTAACCCGACAAGCCTAGTCCCATGCCACATGGGGGGAGCCAAACAGTGTCTCCTATCTTTTTAAAAAGATAGTATCTTTTTTAAAATAACGCCTCTTTTAAAGAAATTTGGCGGAAAATCTATCGGCGTAAACAATAAAAATTTAGCGCCAAGCTAGTAGACTTTCCGCCAAATTTCATTAAAAGAGGTGTTATTTTAAAAAAGATACTATCTTTTTAAAAAGATAGGAGACACTGGAGCCAAAATAAAATCTCCTGTTCACGGCACCCTTTCACACTGCAACGCGACGCAAAGGGGTCGGCTTGACCCATACCTTTTGATTGGAATAAGGTCTATATACGGCACAACCTATACTTGGCTTGGTGACACGTGGAAAACTCGTAAACAATTTAATGGCCATTCCAACTTCCAAGTTTTCAACGTAACACTGTTTTCAGTAAGGTGTCCATCTAGTTGTAATCCACGAAACCAACTTTCTCCATTATATGGCTGGGAGCTGGGACGGGCGCTCGAAATGGCAGAGGTGTTTTAGCCCCCGTATCGCATTCATGATAACAATTTATAATTACATCGCTTTGTTCGAATAGACCAAGAGTCTCTAATAATCTAACGTAACATTGACAATTGTTTAGTGAATCTCATAGAAGTTGTCATATTTGAAGTTATGTCACGACACGAGAGAATCTGTGGGGCGTCTATGGGCAACCGATTTTTTTTTAATCATCGGGCCAGCACGAGCCCACGACAGCTTATTCTGAATTTCACTGAAATACCAAAAGAGCAGTAATTATACAATAAAACTTCTTACGTACCGTGCGTTGATTGTGGTAGATTGGTAGCGAATGTAACTGCACAAACCAACAGATAGTGGATTAATGACGCACTCGCTGTCAATGCTAAACGTCGAATGACAGGAGAAACATGCTGGACGAAGACCATGATGCGGCAGTTGCTGGCCAATTGCGGATGCTGCTGAGTTGCGCGATCTCATGCAGAGAGAGAATTGACAAAAGTATTCAATAATGCCATATCTGATAAGAATTTGGTGTCACCAGTTAGCTACTTGTGGTGGTGAGTGAGTGGTAGTGGAACAAAATGCAAAAGCGATCCTGAATAAATTTGAAATTAAGTGTCTGAGCGTCGGGCGACATTTGGTCCCATCAACATCTATTTCAAGATTATAGCGAATGGTTTGTATTTTTAAAGCAGTTCATTCAATTTTTGAATTCAATTCATGTTATATTACCGGAGTTGTTCCTTGGGTGGCCTATATTTAGGCTACCCGTGAACACGGAAGTCGTAATGCGAAATTTAGGTCGTGATGGTGTCGCCCCAGCTGCTGCGCCTAGCGGCGTTGATCGGACTTGTTGGTTGTATACTCCTTCCCATATACGCCGGTCCTTTGAATTCCGCGCGTGTTTGTTGGATCAAGCATGTAGATACGCCGCTTACTAGCCGTAGGGCTGTCACCGGTGTCACCCCCCTCCCCGTGGCCAGAACCGGTGACTATAATAATACTTGATAGAAGTCATCAAAATTTGTTTTTAAATTTTCCATTCCAAGTTAATTTTGATAAGAGTTTACCTGTTATCCGATTTAAATGACTAGGTTTTAATCTGCAGCTTGAATTTATTTGAAGCTTTCATCATTAAGGGCATCTTAACCGCGGGATAATTGTGCGGGATAGCGCGGGAATTTTAAAACGAACTAACAACTATAAGTTACATGACTTATCACGGGTAACTGATAAGCCGGCGGATAAGAACAGAACCAATAATAAGTGTGGTCTGTGCCCAACACCGAAACTATATACACTTTTACTAGCTACACTGTTACCCTTGACAATAGCCTATATAGTCCAGTGGGGGATAAGCGATTTTATTTGACTGTGTTTAAAACTGCTGATCGTCCAAGAGAAAGTTGAAATCACAAGTTTATTATTACGGAGGAACTATATAGACAGGAAAGAATAGAACTATAGCTGCCAGCACAACGATGCAAAAGGCTCTGCAAGGATTCCCTCGTGGGATTCGCATCCCCATGCTCCTGTTCTTCCTTTTACTAATAGTGCTCGTGTGTGTCATCTACTCTTTCCACTCGTCATCGGACAAAGTGCATCAACTTGTCGGGCAAATCGAGAAGTTGATCGAAACCGAGCGTGCTGAACAATTACTATCTATTAAAGAAGAGCAACCAGCAGAACAGCAAGTATAATATAAAAGCACGAACAATTAACTTGAACGTGCATATATAGCTTAAATCCCTCTAGTTTAATATATACATCATTCAGCAATCCTGCTATAATAATGCTTTAACTAGACCATACGACAGCTAAAGAAACAAAGGGTGGCTAATCTTAATTTTCCTATTGCCAAACTTTATTAGCTATTCTCTGTTGCATTTAGTGATGTCAGTCTAGTAGAGATATAATTCCACTCGAGACTTTTTTCCCTTTCATTATCCTTATACTATCAGTTTGTAACCGATAGGAAAAATAAACCATTCCATAACGATAGCAACGGATAGCAACATAATAGTTTCTTTTTATGTTATAGATAACTAGATAATGGGCGATTTTTATGGTTTGCTTTCCTTGAACTAGAGTTGAAATCAATATTTCAACGATCGTGTGAGTTATACCTTATTCAAGCTTTGATTTTGTAACTGAGGCAGATTATTTAATACGCTTTTCAATATTAAATCAGATGTCAGGCGAATGGGATTCTCTTTTTATATTTGAACAAGAAAAAAAAATAATAACATAGTATAGGCCTATTCTCGTTAATTTGATATTGTTCCTTATTGGGAATGGGAGCTATAAGAATATCTCCAATGGATTATACCGTATACTCTAAAGGATTCTCTATGTCGTGATTGGGAGCTCACGTAACATTCTCATTCATTTTTCTTTATGTGAATGAGAGTTACTATTATTTAACACTGTATGTAGCCTAGTCTATATATGTTTTACCTTATGCCATATGCATTTGCTAATAATTTGTTTCAAAAGGAGGAGCCGCAAGAGCCTGCTCCGTCAGCACCGAAATACAATTTGATGGAGGAAACTTATGGGAGGAACTGGGCCAAAACGGCATCAGATGAGTATTTGCCTTCCTCCGATTGCACCGTAGGTATATTATTTAAAATTCAATTCGTATTCCACACAATAAAACTGAAATTGGAAACCTGTTGTGTCCTATTGGATCACAGAGTACGCCAACGAGAAACAATTGCAGCAGGACCATCCGTGTGTCATTCGGCTCATTCGAGACCAATACCTGCGCCAGCCAGCGCCCAGAGATCAGCCGTACCAGTTAGACCATCCTAACAAAAAAGATCCCTCCGACGGACAATCCAAAGACATCATCAAAATATTAAAAAATAAAGTAAATTTTCTCTGTGAAAATCACGGTGAAAATGATAGCATCAATTATTTTAGCTTTTATAGATTCATTATTATGATGCGCTGGTTAATTTAATACTATCTGCAGACTGAAGGCTTTTTCGTCGAGTGTGGCGGATTCGACGGCGAATTCCTGTCCAACACTCTGTTCATGGAGCGATACCTTGGCTGGAGCGGATTGCTCGTAGAAGCTAATAAGAAATCATTCGATAAACTCATTTCTCGCAACCGAAAGGCCTTCAGTTTACCGACCTGCCTCAGTACCAAACCTTATCCGATACAGGTGCAGTGATAAAATAAGTCAATCTTATTCTATAAATAATGTCATTAGAATGATTTTACCTTTTGCAATCGGAACATGTAAATAGGTTACCTTTGATAGTACTCTTGGGTCTGGAAGTTCTATCGTTGAAAAAACCCAAAAAGGAGAGGCCAAGAATGCAGAGAACATTTACACTGTCCAGTGTTTCCCATTCTATTCCATCCTACTGGCAATTGGCAGAACCGATGTCGACTATTTCGGACTGGACGTCGAAGGAGCCGAGTACAAAGTGCTGGAAACCATACCTTGGGATAAAGTCAACATCAAGGTACGTTACGGTTTTTTATTTTTGTTTGATTTATTTATTTTTAACTTTATTTATTTATTTATTTTGTGTGTGGAAATTTTTTTAATTTATATACGTAAAAGACGTTGACGGTGGAGTGGAATCACATCCCGGAAGGGGAGCCCGCCTTAACTCGTTTGATGGAGAGCAACAAATTCAAAAAGTCTCACATGATTAGTTTTTATTACAGCCACGAAGTAGCCTACGTTCAAGACTCGTACGCGGCTTACTTATGAGGATGTCAATTTGAAACTCAAACCTATCGAATAAAACGAGCAATCGTACACCAAAAACAAAATGTATGGAAAAATTTAAAAAATAGCGAAATAATAACCGACCTACTATACCGCTAGCAATAAAAATGAAAACAAACAAACACCAGAATCAGGTAACGGAGATCAAATTCTGTATTGACACTTTTCGGAAATGGAGGGAATGAACAACGTTTCAAAAATTCCTCAATCGAGAAATAAAGAAATCAACAAATTATATGCTCCGTACTATTCAAGACTCATATGAGCCTGTTGAACCACAAATGGATAACAATTTATTTTGTGAACGTTTAACTGGTTTGGCATATACGAGGTAACAAGGCACACAAACAGACCACATATGCATTAAAACGACGCCTCTGCCGATAGACCCATCTTAATTATAAGTTGCGTAACTGTAAGAGATACATTTTTAGGTTTTGAACACGGAAAAATGAAAAGTTAGCAAAAGTGTTATCTCTTCGGCCATAACCATCCACTCCAATCCGTGAGTTTCCATATTCTGTTTGTCGGGGTGATAATGTAATAGGGCCATTTTCAATTGGGTCTTCAAGTTACCATCAGCTGACTTCTGTTGCCCGTTTTTGGGTGGATGATTAGCATAGATGAAGTCTATCAGCGACTCGGCTGATCTTGCCGACGCTCGTTTCATTTCGTACAGCACATCTTTCAACTCCTCAACTATCGGAGCGCGAACCCGCTCCTTTTCTCCTTTTTCCTTCCATCGCTGCTGCTGCTGGAACTGATGCAATCCGGCCAGAGCTTGTTTGTACCAAGGGTGGTCGTTGAAATTCTTGGGCTGCATGGCAACCACCAGATCCACGGTGAGTTTGTAGTGGACGTGAGATTTCTCATTGAACCTGAGCAACTCGTAAAGTCGACCGAGATGACTGTGAGCCATGGCTTCGCTTTCCAGCGATTTGTCTCTAGACAAGACGATCGATTGGACATAACAGTCGACAGCATCCCACACCAGTTCCATCTGGATGTTTTCTTGATCCATCGTAATTTCTCTCCAGAGGTCATCCCCTTTTTGCCTGGCCAAAGTCGACTCGCCAATGGACAAGTGGATGAAGTTGGACTCTTCTAATTCGATAGCCTCTTCGATTGTTTGGTATTTATCTTTCTTAGCTTCTTCAATGTTGAGGTAGTTGTCGTGCAGCAACTGGAGGGATTCGGTGAACCTTCCATTTTCTTGAAGTTCGATGGCCTTTTCAAATGTCAAACGAGCTAGTTTGAGAAAAAAGCTAGATCGACCATATGCAGTCTTATTCCAGCAAATTTTATGCAATTGTCCAAAGAGAATGGGCAATCCCTCATTTTTCAGCGATTTTAAGAAGAAATTCCAGAGAAAATAAGCACATGTGATTTGACTTTCGAGCAGCTTCGAAAACCAATCATCGTTTTGGACTGGTTCTCCAATTTCGGCTGCCTCGACAAAGTCTTCCAGACTTCCTTCCAAATAAAATTTCAATTCTTTTTCTAGTTGCAGAGTCGATTGTAAGTTTGCGAATAAGTTGCGAACCGGATGTTGATACTTTCGGGTGTATAGCCGCTCCCCGATGCGGAATTTTGTAGCGGCCATATTCTTCAAAATAGACGATTTCTCTTGAGCGTTGCGAGCCAAAGTAGCGGCCTTGTTGTAGTACTGCAAAGCTGAGCACATCCGATGTTGGTACACGGCAGGTGAAAGCAAATCGTCTCGAAATGTTTCTCTGAAAATTTGGTTGCCGGCTTCTTTCAAGGATTCGAAGGATTTACAATTTGGGTCCATGATGAAATTGTTGTGCTTATAGACCAGCACTGCAGATTCCAATAAATCACCCTGGGTAATATTTAAAAGAATAATTAGTCATTTTTACTCAATGTAAAACGTAAAATATTACTTCATCAGTCTTAATTGATATTAATTTCAAAGTAATTGCAAATATAAAATTTAACTTTGTGTCCCGTTGTTTCTATTTGCACGAAAAAATTCTCAAATAAGAAACAAATAGAATATAAGCCTCAGTTCTGTATTTACATTTCTCGGAATAGAAAATGTCGTAGTAGATGAAATTGGAACTCCCCCTTAAAACTTTTTCCCCTCCGACCAAGAGTCGAATTACTACAGACTTTTACATGGCAGGACACTGTGCACAACTTATTAGGCTAAGCAAAAATGGAAAACCTCATCCTCATAAAATTTTTTAAAATGCGCGCTTCATGCGCATTCCAGGTTTTCGATGTTAAATTGTATTGTAAAATTACTTGTCCATCTGGCTGTAATAAGTAATCCGCGACAACTATTTTCAGTGGCTGGGAATGACAGGAGCGTAGACCCTCTTTACACTCAAAACAATTCATAATATCAGAATGATCTATCTTACCAATTTAAACTCTAAAGTAACCTTGACAATAACTTAATAGTTAATCTCGTAGCAATATGCCATGACATAAGAGGATCTACGGGTAATCTTGGCAATAGACAAACAGTCTGACCACAGCTGCAACCTTCCAGCCTTCATTAGTCATCACTCATCAGTTGTCTGCTGAGCTTTTTGAATTTCTTTCAACAATAACAAAAGAGCAAATAACAATAAATTTTCTTACCTACGCAGATTGGTAGCAAATGACTGCACAACCCGCAAGATGATTGAATGGTGATGCACTTGCTGTCTTAGGCTCTTTTGCTAAACGTCAAATGACGGGAGAAACATTGACGCGTATAAAAGGGTTGACTATGTAAACACTAAATAGTGTCGGTGAGTGGTGAGTGGTGACATAAGACAAGTTGTGAAGGCTGAGTTGCCCGATCTCAATTCTGCCTATAGTCATGATGGATTAACATTTGAAAGAAAGAAGAGGTAGTTAATCTTTTTCGAAAAAAAATTCCAATTTTTTTTTATGAATGAGAAAAGGCGCGTTTTCAGACGGGAGAAACGAAAGTTGATTAGCTGATGTACCTTTTTACTGGGAAATATTAACTAGTTAGCGGAAGGACTCAGAAGTCAGAAGGAAAAATAAAACTTAGTTTTAACCCTTAAACGCTAGATGGATTAAAATGAGAAAAAAGTCAAAAACATCCTTTTTCAAAGGGGGGGGGGGAATTTTGATAACAATTTAAATCGGGTATCGGGCATGTTTTATGAAAGGAGGAATTGGGATATTAGTAAATAAATCGAAGTGTAAATATAAGAAAAGAAAAATTTCTTATAATTATTTCAAGAGCGTTTCTGTATGTAGAGTTGTAGACTACGTTCTAATTGTTAACGCTGTTATCGTTAACCCATGATGACATAGGCAAGATTATTCCACTCAAGTTTATTAACATAAACCGTACCGGCTATTGGCGTTCAACGTTTTTGTGATTGCTTCATGCTGGGCCTATATTAACTGTGACTAACCGAAATTGTTTTCTCCGGAAACGAATAGATTTTTTTTTAAGTGCAAACATCAGCCCCAAACGAAAAAATGAATCGAAACTTCAAAAGTATCCGACTTTCAAAACTGAAAGGTTGTGATATGTTAGTAATAAAAGCACTTATTAAGTATGTCGTATACAGTGGTTTGTTTGGTATTGACGATAAAGCCCACAACATCCGGTCATCCAAAAACCGGAACATAATGACAGCGTTTCGTACACTGATAAATTTTGCCTCTTATCGAATACGCATTAGGACTAAGAAATGAACTATATAAAATTGAATTTCATTCCTTTTCTGAATTCAGAAGCGTCGAGTCTATCATTCACTTCTGTAATAATAAGTCAAGTGCTTTAGAACTTCAACATGAAAAATTTTCTTATTCATGTGAGTTTACTTGCCGTTTCGATTGGATTGTGTGTGTCATCGTCAACAGCAGGCCGACAAAATGTGGTAACAATCTTTGAAAACCTAACGACGAGTTACTTTAACTAATTCAATAAAATTTTATCCCATGGGTTTTAGCAGGTAAATGCTATGCAAGAGCGAGTATATAGCAACTGGACACTCCTGCAATCAAATCGCCCTCCGACGCCAACCGTCGATTCACCCCTTCTGAGAGGTTAATTAATATAAAGAGAATATAGCAAAAAATTACGATTTTCCATAAAACATTTAATTTTAACCTGAATTTTGGTAAATTAATTCAGAAACATCATGCGGGAAAAAGACCACTTCGCTGATGACCCACTCGACTGGAAGGATTGCCGGAGGAAGTGTGGCCACACCCAACGAATATCCATGGATGGTGTATCTACAGATTTATACTTCGAAATTCTCTGCCTACTACTACGTTTGCGGCGGAACTTTAATTAGCAATCAATGGATTTTGACTTCCGCCAATTGCTTGGAGGGGTCAGCAGTATATAAAATATGGCTTGCATAAAATCAGAGAATTATGTTGAATAACATTTTTTTTATTGCGTTATTTTTAAAATTAATAGAGCGCAATCTATAAATGTTTATCTCGGAGCTCACGACATCAATTCTCAAAATGAATGGCAAAGAATTATGTACACGACCACCGTTTACATCAAGCACCCGAATTGGAATTCGCAGACTAACACTGCTGATGATATCGCTCTAATCAAACTACCAGTGGCCATCAATTATAACGGTATTTAATCAAAAATACAAATTATTTTCCGTTAATAATAATGTTACAAGTATTTTATCTTTTTGTTTACAGCTTATATAAAATCAATTTGCTTACCTTCCTTTGACGATCCCAGCCACGAAGGTGATACAGTTTTCCTTACCGGATGGGGAAGAACATCTGGCTGTAAGCTATAATAAAATTAAAATTTATTTGAAATATCATAATTAAAGATCAATAAATTTTTTAAAATAATTTAGACGACATCAATGGGCCTTTAAGTCCGACTTTAAGGGAGACAACTTCCACCGTAATCAGCAACGCGGAATGCTCCGCAGTTTATGGAGGTAGTATAATTACTGCTAATACCATATGCAGTAGCGGCGCTGGAGGTAAAGGGATCTGTCCGGTACGTAAAAATTAATTCGAACATAGAGTTCATGTTGTATCATTTTAACCTTGTATAAACGGCAAATTTACCACAGAGTGACAACGGAGGGCCTATGAGTTACATGACAACGGACGGAAATTTCGTACAGATTGGAGTTGCCTCATTCTATTCTTCAACGGGTTGCGAAAATGGCCATCCTTCTGGGTTCACTCGTATTCGTAACTACCTTGATTGGATATCTACAGAAACGGGCGTCATCACTCCGAATTCAGCATCAGCCATGGGGAATTCAATTTGTTTCAAATTAGTAATTGTACTTGTTTTTGCCATTCATTATTTTTAAAGTGTGTAATTTAAAAAAAAAAATACTTAATAGTACTAGCCACACGATATATTGTTACACATTAATTCCTTATCATCCTATACATCCTCCATCAACTATTGCTCCCAATATTGACTTTAAACGTTCACTGACCTGAATTGTCCACTAATGATGACGTCACAAGTTTGTTGGGAACTCCTCCCACATCAGAACCTGGCGTCATAACAGGTATACGGTAACTTTTGCCCGCTTGTGCCGCTGGCTCGTTTAGGACCTGGACCCCATAAGACAGCTTGAGTTAAGATTATACAAATGCGCCTATAACTTTGCTTAAGAGGAGAAATGTACCTTAGATAAATGCACCGCGTATGACATTTATGTATTAAGCATTAAGCGTGCATGATTTTAAAAACGGATGAAAATAAAAGGCAGCTGTCAGATGAGAGCTGAATTTACGCTGAAATCAACGGACTCCAAACTTATTTCGATTAACTAGTCACAAAGTTTACATTGTACAAATTGATAGAAATTAGAATTTTTAAATTAGTAAGAAAAAAAATTTGATATTTGTACTGGAACAAATTTTGTAAAGTATTTATACTGGACAGAAAGCTCTATACATATCGGGGATGTAACTCAGTGGTAGAGTGTTCGCTTTGCATGCGAAAAGCCCGGGGTTCAATCCCCCGCATCTCCAAATCTTTTTCTCACCGGCCTACAAGGTGTATGAGTTAACCGCAGTCAGCTTTTCTGTTCCTTACATTTTCAAAAATTTTTCCATTCATTCACCTCCACCTTAAACCATTTAAATGATTTAAATGTTACGAGATTCCTTTTTTTTTTCAAATTTCACACATACTTGCTACTTGCATTGTATGATTAGCCTATAAGCCAAACCCCACAATAAATAATCGGGACCGCAAAGGGATTATTACTTTGTAGTATATAATTCTTGTAGCTAACGGAGTGAGGAGAGAAATTGCGATAATTGCATTTAGTTGGACGTTTTCTTAACATAGGTAAAAAACTGAACACACCTTCGCGATATACCTTATCTGGGGAAACGTATCACAAAAACTGTTCAAACTTCAAAGGCGGTTCAATGACTCTGGTACCGGCTGCAAACTGATGCCCTATCGTAATTCAACGCTGCGCTACAAAATTAAAAAAATAAGCTGAGCAAGCCTGTGAGCTTATGATAGGAAATAAAAAGAAAAATGATTTTTAAAACTTTAAGATTTTTAGAAAACTGCGAGTATAAGACGCGCACGTTATTTATTGCGCGCAAATCACAGAGCGCGTGTGTAGGGCCAACATTTTCAGACTTTTTCTTTTGGGTTGAACAAAGGCAGAATATGAATCATCTGGCTGCTGCCACGCAGCTGCTGCTATGCATAACCCAAAGGCAGACGCCGATGCAAAACCCTATAGGGTTTTGACGAGGAGTATAGCAATACAGAGGGGGGGAACGTAACGCATTTCGGTGGCGGTGGCATTTCATTCTTCTCTCGCTTCCCCTCTCTTCTTGTGCCGAGACGCCGGCCGTTTCCACCGCCGCCGCCGATCTGAAAACGGAAGGGCACAGACTCCATCAAGTTCGCCGAGGTTATCTTCTTTTCTTTCGACGCCATAGATTAACCAGCACCCCACCCCACTTCCGTGTATACCTCATCACACCCTACTCTTAAGTTGTTGTCGTAATAGCTCTTTCATCAGCTGCGATCCACTTGGCTACCGTCGCCACCGCCGCCAAAATATCAATCAGCCACGATCAGCATCTTGTTTTATTTTCGGGTGGGGGGGGGGGGGGGGGGTGATTTATATTATTATTTTAAAAGCTATTAAATATCTGTTGACTATGACTTGGTTGCTTATTCGACTTATAAATTATTTTTCAAAAATATCACGCATAAAAATTTCTTCGCCAGAATTACGTCGAGACGTAAACTCGGACGTAAATAGAACGCTCACAGAAAATTTTACAGACGTGACGTTAATTTTTTTATTTTTGTTCATGCGCAATTCAGAAGAGGTAAAATGCCAAATTCTGTTGTTATTACGACGTGATCTGAAAAAGAAACCAAGATTATATTTAGGAAGGTGATCTGCTGTTATTTGAGGAATTGCCACTTCTGGAATTAAGGATCGCATGGATATTCTGTGGAAACCATGATCGACCATGATATCATCGCACGCTTGCAAATTTGCAACGCAGTACTCTGATACACATATCCAATTACTTTTCCCAATAGAAATGGTATTACATTTGTTGAGTCAATTACAGAGCAACACGTCGATAAAGAACTTTACCACCTGATCTTTTGACTCCACCTCCACACCTGTGCAATAACGCAATCTGTACATGAATCGAATCGAATTGGGCTACAACTCACATTATTATTAGTTAACAGTATTCTGATGGCTTCGGTCTTGAAAGGTAAGAATCTTCATTGCTAATAAAATACGTTTGTGTTTTTTTTGGTTTTACAAAACGTTAAAAAGGGGTTCAATTTTATAGTTTTCCATTTAGAGGAATTTAGTAATTTAACATTTTGGTTTTCAAATTTATTTATTTTTATCTATTCTTAATTTCTTATCAAATAAGAAGTGAGTGAAATATGGTTGCCTTTTATATGAGTCCATCATAGTTTATTTATATTTGACATTTTCGTAATTTATATAAAATCGGTTGGAGTAGTGGACTAGTATGGTGGCTTGGTGTGGTTAGTCCGAATATGACTCGATACTAGATTCGAATGGCATCTTACTTAATACTTCTATTATTTTCCAGTGATGCATGATGTGCAATAAATCTTCGTTTATCACAAGTTAAAACCTTTGATAATTGTAGTTTTCATAACTTGTGAAATATTAGTAACCGCCAAAAAAAATATTTAATCAAAGGTTAAAACTCACTAAAATCGCATAATAGGCCTACTATAACGAAATAGAAGGTTTTAATCTTTCAAAACCAAACAAAATGTTATTGTGATAGCCGAAGTTTTACAGTCAGCACACGTCACTGTTTATGCTTAGCTCGTTTCCACATTTTTCTTCACTGATTTATGCGGATTTATGCTTCACCACCCATTAAATTGCCAAACAATCGCCTGTGATACGAAAGAGAATCCCACTTTAATGTATAATTTTGTTTTTTAAATATAATTTCAGAAAGATTTATCAATAGAAAATAAAATGATGCTTAGCAAATTCATTTTCGTCTGGTTATTATGCCTAACTGCTGTATTCGTTCAACTGCCGTCGGCCAGCAGCATTGTTTGGCCCAAATTTCATGAGAAGAAAAAACCAATCGAAAAAATTGTTGCAACTATCGATGCATGGTTCGGATGCAATAATGAGAAAAAACGAATCGATCAACTAGTTGTAGCTATCGATGCCTTAAAACAGCAGATCCCGGCCAAAAACACTCTTGCTGATATGGAAAATGCTCTTCATAGAGAAAAAGCAAAAAATCAAGAGCTACTTAATGCAATTTCGGAACATGTAACAAAAGAGCATGAACTTGAACAGCAAAAGAAAAACTTGGAGGAAAGAATTGTGTACCTCGACAACAAAGTTGTAAAATTGCTAAGCAACTTTACCACTGAATTGAAAAATTGTACAGTCCTCAAGGACAGCCAAAGCCTGATGTTGGAAGAAGAAAAAGGGAGCAGTCTTCGAGACAAAACAGCTCTAATTGCCAACTTGGAATTGTGCGAAGAAAAACGCAAAATGTTTAATACCTACGTGCTGGATTCTTTTTTACGCGATTCGCCTTATTCTGGAGTAGAAAAATACACCCGATACGCAGTGGCTCGATTGGGGATGTTGCCAATCAAAAATGCGAAACCTTTGATACCCGAATTTGGACCAGTCATCAACGACGTTCTTTCATTTCGCTATCCCATCAACATTCCGTCGTGTCAGGCAGCAGAAATAACAAATACTTTGGCGAACCCAAGTGTTTTCATAGCGATTATATCGGCTCCGGGTAATTTCAGAAAGCGAAACGACATCAGAGAAACGTGGCTGATTCACCTCAAAAATGCCCTGGAAAAAAATCTGCTGGGCATTAGCACCCGATTCGGTTTCTTTCTCGGTAAGACTCAAGACGATTCGATTCAAAAGCGAATCGAAGAAGAGAGTCAGAGACACGGGGACATCGTCCAAATCGAAATGGACGATTCGTACCGCAATTTGACGCTGAAAGGCATCGCCGTGCTCAACTGGGTGCGGCAACACTGCGTCAAGCTCGACCTCGTTTTCAAAGTGGACGACGACGTCTACGTCAACGTGCACAATCTCGTTCATTTCGTCCGGTCCAACTATCAATCGAACAACAGTGTTTTCGGCTATCCCCTACTCCAAACCGTACCCGTTCGTGACAAGGATAGTAAACATTATATTTCAATAGAAGAGTATCCGTGGGTGAACTATCCCTCTTCCGTCCAAGGGAAGAAAGAGATTTTGAGATATGGCAACACTGGTGATGGGGAATCGAGGGGAAGAAAACGGAAAACTTATAATTCGTGTTTTCAATTTCGATTTCATTACTATAAATGAAATTTGAAAAATGTGATCTTATGACCACACATAGAGCTAATGCAGCTCTTTTTTTTAAGAACTTTCCCACCCTATAATATTACGTAGATACCGAATGACAGGCCTCCAAAGTAAGCCCATTCCCTACTAGGCCTCTCGGCCGTACGGATACTTACGCAACGCGATAAAAACCACATATCGCGTTGTCGAAAAATTCCCCAAAAAAATCACATGATACCCCGCCCTAATATTAACCTTTGAAAAAAATTTTATCGAATTCCACCGAGAATTCTATTTTTGGGAGCGTTTTGAAAAACGCGTTTTCCCTACTGATCCTCTCAGCCGTACGGATACTTTCGGTACCCACTGTACATAGAACGCGTACAGCAAATTTTTATTGACGTGACGTTAAATTTTGATTTTTGTAATACTCAACATATATTCAGAAAAGGTAGGCCTAAAGTGCCGAATTCTGTTGTTATTACGACGTGGTCTGAAAAAAGAAACCAATAATTTAGAAAGGTGATCTGCTGCTGTTATTTGAGCAGTTGTAAATTCTGGAAAAGGTCTTATGAGTATTCTGTGGAAATCATGATATCATCATGCAAGCTTGCAAAACACATCCCCCAAATAGCCCATGCTAATACTTTTCCCAATAGAGACGGCATTGAATTGGTTGAGCCAATTACATAGAAACACGTTGATAAAGAACTATACTACCTGATTTTTTGACTCCACCCCACAAGCACCTGTTCAATGACGCAATCTGTACGTGAATCGCATCGAATTGGGCTACAACTAACATTATTATTTTAGTTAAAAGTATTGTGATGGCATCGTTCTTGAAAGGTAAGAATCCCAATGCTAATAAAATATACTGTTTGCGTTTTTTGGGGGGTTTACAAATACTGTTAAAAAGGTTTCTCCATTGCCAAACAATCGCCTGTTATGCGTAACAGAATTCCACCTTTAATATATAGTTTTGTTTTTCAAATAACATTTCAGAACGTTTTATTGATAGAAGAAACATGATTGGTAAATTCATTTTTGTATCGTTATGCCTAACTGTATTCGTACAACTGCTGCCCAGCGGTTCATCTCCACGCAAAGAACAAATTCCTGCTGTCGGACAAAAGTTGTTTGGACTCGGATGTCATAATGAGAAAAAACGAATCGATCAACTTGTTGGAACTATCGATGCCTTAAAACAGCAGATCCCGGCCAAAAACACTCTTGCTGATATGGAAAATGCTCTTCGTAGAGAAAAAGCAAAAAATCAAGAGTTACTAAATGCAATTTCGGAACATGTAACAAAAGAGCATGAACATGAACAGCAAAAGAAAAACTTGGAGGAAAGAATTGTGTACCTCGACAACAAAGTCGAAACATTACTGAGTAACTTTACTGATTGCAAAGAAAATCATGAAGTTTTGGTACAGAAAGTAACTAATCAATTACAATCGTGCGAATATGAGAGGAAGATGGGAAAAAAAAATTGCAGATCAGTCGTTTCTAGATATCGAGGCAATCAAAAGGCACTTGAACAATTGTACAGTTGAAAAGGACAGTTTGCAAGTTAAAAAAGGGAACAGTCTTCGAGACAAAACCGACAAAACCGCTCTAATTGCCAACTTGGAATTGTGCGAAGAAAAACGTAAAATGTTTAATAACTACGTGCTGGATTCTTTTTTACGCTATAGGTATTTTTATGAAGTAGAAAAATACACCCGATACGCAGTGGCTCGATTGGGGATGTTGCCAATCAAAAATGCGAAACCTTTGATACCCGAATTTGGACCAGTCATCAACGACGTTCTTTCATTTCGCTATCCCATCAACATTCCGTCGTGTCAGGCAGCAGAAATAACAAATACTTTGGCGAACCCAAGTGTTTTCATAGCGATTATATCGGCTCCGGGTAATTTCAGAAAGCGAAACGACATCAGAGAAACGTGGCTGATTCACCTCAAAAATGCCCTGGAAAAAAATCTGCTGGGCATTAGCACCCGATTCGGTTTCTTTCTCGGTAAGACTCAAGACGATTCGATTCAAAAGCGAATCGAAGAAGAGAGTCAGAGACACGGGGACATCGTCCAAATCGAAATGGACGATTCGTACCGCAATTTGACGCTGAAAGGCATCGCCGTGCTCAACTGGGTGCGGCAACACTGCGTCAAGCTCGACCTCGTTTTCAAAGTGGACGACGACGTCTACGTCAACGTGCACAATCTCGTTCATTTCGTCCGGTCCAACTATCAATCGAACAACAGTGTTTTCGGCTATCCCCTACTCCAAACCGTACCCGTTCGTGACAAGGATAGTAAACATTATATTTCAATAGAAGAGTATCCGTGGGTGAACTATCCCTATTACGTCCAAGGACCGGCCTATTTTATGCACGCAAGCGTCGTCATTCCGTTATTGGCTGCCAGTCAGACCATTCCTTTCAACCCGTTCGAGGACGTGTTCCTGACCGGAATGTGCAGGGAAAAGGCCGGTGCCAAGATACAAATTTCCGCAGGCCAATCCAGGTTTTTATTTTACATTATTACATCAATCCCCAAAATTAGGACTATTCAATTTTCTTGTACAGTACCTAATATACATTATTTATTATTTTTTCAAGTGTCTTTAATGAGCATTTGCCAACCGTTCTGACGCCGTGTGATTTGCGGAACTACGTCGGGTTGCTGACCAACAATCAATCCGTCACCCACTCGGCCGTCGAAGATTTTTATCGGAACAAGACCCAGTGCGTCGTCACCGAATCGGATGGAACCAAAAAGACAATAGACTTCACCGCCCCCGTGGTTTTCAAGTTCAATTAGTCTTTGACACACAAGACAATGAAGATAAGAATAATTACCCTTTTATTGGAAATAACGATGACAAATCGTAGACATACTGTACATTGGCCTAATGTATTAGCAACAACAATTCGGCGCTTAATTTCAACTCTAGAATAGTAATTATTTGTCATGTAGTACAAGAGAACACTAGTAAAATAGACTTGCTTTATCCGGTAATAATTGTTGTTCATTATTTGGTTTTTTACATCCTGCTGGGCGATCCTGGGGTCAGGGGTTCAAGTCTATCTCAGTCGTACGCTCTTTTATTTGTTTTGGATTTGTTTGTATTTTCTGGTAAATTTTGATGTCGTCGCTGAGTTTCTTGTGCCGAAGTTTCCGTTCGATGGGTCAGCACCTGCTGGTCATCGGCTGTTTCTTCATCTACTACGCTTGTTCGACCATTGCCTTGAACCGGAATGTCGTGTTCGTCTGGCTGACGAACCGGTTCGTTCATCATCGGCAACATCGAATGCTTAATAATCAGACGAAATCTGATACCGACCAGCCGATCGATGGACTGACCTGTTGCCTTTTGTCTGCCCATCGAGCGGAAGACATTTGTGGCCGACCCAATTGCACGTCGTGTCCGTCTCCTCGTTGAAGAGCGACGGGTCAAACGCCTTTTTCATCGAAACGTCCGGCAGTGGTGGTTTGAACATCCACCAGGCCTGCGCCGCCGAGTCGCTGGCCTTTCACAATCCCAATTTGACTGTCAACGTCCTTTTCATGGTGGACGACGACAGCCATCAGAAACAAAAGCAAAGTGCTGGCCAATAAAACGCTCGAAAAGTTGAAATCGAAATACGAAATTGTTGAGTTCGGATTTGGCCGAGTACATGGCCGGCACGTCGATGGAGAAATGGTTCCACTGCACCGACTGGCGGACACAGGGCCCTACCACGTCTCCCACCAGAGCGACGGCCTGCGCTTCCATCAGACCCTGAACAAGTACGGCGGCTATTACTTCGATCTAGATGGCATCCTGGTCCGGCCCGTCACCTTTTAGTACCGCAACTTGTTGGCCACCGAGTCGGGCAGCGAATTCGGAAGCAGCGTCATTCACGCCGACTACGGACATCCCATTAATATGCAACTAGCCGTCAACGACTTCCCCTCCAATTACAAGTAGGCCTACCACCTATATCGATTTAGATAAAGAATTAGATCATTTCCCAGTTACATACAGTAATCCTTTGGAAATTCTTTTGTTGCTTGAACGATTGGCGTTATTATGAGGCATTACGTATATAAAGGATCAATGATTTCACGTGTACGTGATTTAAGCCCAATTATATTTCCGTGTCTGTCATCGAAGTGTAACCGAAGCGTTTTGTAGAAGTGTGGAGCTAGACGTCAACTGCGGGTGATGGAAATGTTTGGGTATATATAAAATGATATCGACTATAGTTAGTTTGTTGGCATTGCATTCGAGAGTTCAGTTCCAGTTGAGTTATTGTTTTCGTTCATTTAGTTTGAGCTCAGTGCAGCGCTCCATTTAAATTTGTTCTGCCTTTATTCTTGTGCCGTGTGTGCTTCACTTCTTCCGTCGTTTTTTTGGTATGTATCACCCTTATAATTAAATAAACCATTTATACATTTGTGGGAAGTCGGCTCGCCTTTCAATTGTTATAGTGTAAAGTCCTTTTTCCCAAAATCCCAAAATCCCAAAATCCTTATCCCTATCTATTCCTTTACGCGGAATAGGGGACTTTACATAATGGTGGCATATACAAATGTATAATTTCGTTATTTCCCAGTGAATATGTAGATTGGATTACTTTATTTATTGGCTTTTGTGTGATTTACTGATGAATGACGACGCCTCCGTGTTTGTGCCATCAAAGAAATGGGAAAATTTTTCGTTTTGGCCCCAAAGGCCAAAAGACCTCGTCTGTTGCTTTTCAGTCCTGTTAAATGGACCTGGTTTTGCAGATGAATTAACTAAGGTGTGCTTGAACCTTGAAGAACGGGTGGTGTAGCTTAAAAGTCCAGGCGATGGGGTCAGCTAGGAGTGCCTTCTGCGAGATCGTGAAAACATAATACATGTATCAGATGAAGATGAAGCGATTTCAAATTGTGCAACAAGAATTATCTGAAATGCTTTCTTTGCGCCAGAATTTTGAAAGTAAATCCACAGAGAGCGATCTGTCAAAAAGGTTGTCGGACATGCATCAGAACGTGGAGGATGTTTTATGCTCGGCCATGAAGAGTGATGGAAACGAACCCGAAATCATCGTTATTTCTGATTAATCTAATTCGGAAACTGGAGCCGCCAATAAGATTTCTTCCCCCCTCTGTACTTAGCTGATTGTTCTTTGCTAATGTTTCGAATAATTTTTAGAACCTTTTCTGTTGCTGAGCAACAAATCCAAAAGTGCAATTGTCGAGAACTGGAAACTTAGTTTGGTTGTGATCTTTTTTTAAAATATTTAAAATCGGAAATAAATCTATGTGAGATATTTAATTATCTATCTGTACCAATAAAAGCCATACACACATGTATTTGTTTCTCACATTCTATTAAACCGTTTTAGGCCATTGTGAAGAGTATAGTAGATCGTAGTAGATATGACTGCAGCTCCCACTTTTGTAAGTTTTGAGGTTTGAGACAATGGATACCATAACATAGAGAAAGGAAACCAATACCATACATAATAAGGCAAATTACTTTGGAACGCCATAGTGATAATGAATTAAGTGCTCGAAAATTTAGTGCTAGGTCCTTTTCGCCTACTAGGGGGCGGGCCTATTTTTGTCTTTTCTCCTCCCCTTGGAGGAGATCGGAGATATCGATTTAAATGCAATAGTTTTGAAACAATTGATTTATGATCGATAGCCAGGGAACAGCAACAGATGAAGTATCCCGGTGTGTCACGCTGTCAGTCCTGTGGTCCGTGAGTTGTCGTGGACTTTTATTAAATATTATCATTTCCTTTTTTATCAATACAAAAATACAAAAAAAATGTTTTCACGATCCTCCTCCCCGCCGACAGCTGCGAAGGAAAGAATAAGAAACCCACACATTTTGATGTTCCTAATAAATGACTAGTCACACGATATTATATACGGCCATCGTAACAACATAATAACATTTTAATGATAGTAATTTGATAGACGCAAAAAGAAAAGGGAAACAAATTCGATAACTCAATCCCAGTTTTTTTGTTTCGTTTTGTTTTCTTTCTTTCGATTGGAAAGAAAAATATGATTCATCTGCATTCGGCCGTGCTCAACTGGGTGCGGCAACACTGCCCCAAGGTCGACCTCGTTTTCAAAGTGGACGACGACGTCTACGTCAACGTGCACAATCTCGTTCATTTCGTCCGGTCCAACTATCAATCGAACAACAGTTTGTTCGGCTACGGCGTGATCTACTGGATTCCATACCCAATCAGGATGCAACTGGGATATTACGTTATGACGTTCGAGGAGTATCCGTTGAGTCACTATCCCAATTATTTCCCAGGATCGGTCTATTTCTCGCACGAAAGTGCAGTTATCCCATCATGGAATAACTGGTGAAAATAAATAATTAATTAAAAAACTATTAAATGCCTGTTGACTATGACTTGGTTGATTATTCGACCAATAAATTATTTTTCAAAAATGTCACGCATAGCCTTATGATTTCTGATGCCAGAAATTCGAGACGAAAAAAATAATAGAACGCGTGCAGCAAATGTTTTGACGTGACTTTAATTTTTGATTTTTGTAAAACGCAATATAATAATATATTTAGAAGAGGTAAAATGACCAATTATGTTGTGATTACGACGTGATATGAAGAAGAAACCAAGATTATATTTAGGAAGGTGATCTGCTGTTATTTGAGGAATTGCCACTTCTGGAATTAAGGATCGCATGGATATTCTGTGGAAACCATGATATTATCACGCTTGCAAATTTGCAACGCAACTATTTCTAGTACTCTGATACACATATCCAATTACTTTTCCCAATAGAAATGGTATTAAATTTGTTGAGTCAATTACAGAGCAACACGTCGATAAAGAACTATGCCACCTGATCTTTTGACTCCACCCCACAGCACCTGTGCAATGACGCAATCTGTATATGAATCGAATCGAATTGGGCTACAACTCACATTATTATTAGTTAACAGTATTCTGATGGCTTCGGTCTTGAAAGGTAAGAATTTCATTGCTAATAAAATACTGTTTGTGCTTTTTTGGTTTTACAAAACACTGTTAAAAAGGGTTTCAATTTTATTGTATTCCATTTAGAGGAATTTACATTTTGATTTTCAAATTTATTTATTTTTATCTATTCTTAATTTCTTATCAAATAAGAAATGAGTGAAATATGGTTGCTTTTATATGAGTCCATAGTTATTTATGTATGACATTTTCGTCATTTAGTGTATAAAATCGGTTGGAGTAGTGGACTAGTGCTGGTGTCTTGGTGTGGTTAGTCCAAATATGACTCGATAGTGTGTATGTATATATAGATTAGAATGGCATCTTGCTTACTACTATTATTTTCCTGTGATGCATGATGTGCAATAAATCTACGTTTTTCACAAGTTAAAACCTTTGATAATTGTGGTTTTCATAACTTGTGAAAATATTAGTATAAACCGCCAAAACGGAACAATTAATCAAAGGGGAAAACTCACTAAAATCGCATAATACTATAACGAAATAGAAGGTTTTAACCTTTCAAAACCAAGCATTATGTTATTGTGATAGCCGACGTTTTACAGTCAGCACGCTTCACTGTTTTATATGCTTCTCTGTAGCTCGTTTCCACATTTTTCTTCACTGATTTATGCTTCTCCAAATCACCACCCATTAAATTGCCAAATAATCGCCTAGATCATACGAAAGAGAAACCCACTTTAATAATGTATAATTTTGTTTGTAAATAAAATTTCAGAAAGTTTATCAATCGAAAAAACATGATGCATAGCAAATTCATTTTCGTCTCGTTATTATGCCTAACTGCTGTATTCGTTCAACTGCCGTCGACCAGCAGTGATTCAACTCCACGCACAGAACAAATTCCTGCTGCTGCCGGACAGAAGTTTGTTTGGCCCGGGTGTCATGAGGAGAAAAAACAAATCGATCAGCTTGTTGGAACTATCGATGCCTTAAAACAGCAGATCCCGGCCAAAAACACTATTTCTGATATGGAACACGCTCTTCGTAGAGAAAAAGCAAAAAATCAAGAGCTACGTAATGCAATTTCGGAACATGGAACAAAGAATCTCCACAAGAAAGTTCTTGAAATATCATTAAGAGAAGAATTACTTGAACAGCAAAATAAAAACTTGGAGGAAAGAATTGTGTTCCTCGACAACAACGTCAAAAAATTGCTACGCATCTTTACTGATTGCAAAGAAAATCGTGAAGTTTTGGTACAGAAAGTAACTAATCAATTACAATCGTGCGAAACTGAGAGGAAGAAGGAAAAAAAAATTGCAGATCAGTCGACTCTAAATATCGAGGCAGTCAAAAGGCACTTGAACAATTGTACAGTTGAAAAGGACAGTTTGGAAGTTAAAAAAGGGAACAGTATTCGAGACAAAACCGCTCTAATTGCCAACTTGGAATTGTGCGAAGAAAAACGCAAAATGTTTAATAACTACGTGCTGGATTCTTTTTTACGCAATTCGTATTTTTATGAAGTAGAAAAATACACCCGATACGCAGTGGCTCGATTGGGGATGTTGCCAATCAAAAATGCGAAACCTTTGATACCCGAATTTGGACCAGTCATCAACGACGTTCTTTCATTTCGCTATCCCATCAACATTCCGTCGTGTCAGGCAGCAGAAATAACAAATACTTTGGCGAACCCAAGTGTTTTCATAGCGATTATATCGGCTCCGGGTAATTTCAGAAAGCGAAACGACATCAGAGAAACGTGGCTGATTCACCTCAAAAATGCCCTGGAAAAAAATCTGCTGGGCATTAGCACCCGATTCGGTTTCTTTCTCGGTAAGACTCAAGACGATTCGATTCAAAAGCGAATCGAAGAAGAGAGTCAGAGACACGGGGACATCGTCCAAATCGAAATGGACGATTCGTACCGCAATTTGACGCTGAAAGGCATCGCCGTGCTCAACTGGGTGCGGCAACACTGCGTCAAGCTCGACCTCGTTTTCAAAGTGGACGACGACGTCTACGTCAACGTGCACAATCTCGTTCATTTCGTCCGGTCCAACTATCAATCGAACAACAGTGTTTTCGGCTATCCCCTACTCCAAACCGTACCCGTTCGTGACAAGGATAGTAAACATTATATTTCAATAGAAGAGTATCCGTGGGTGAACTATCCCTATTACGTCCAAGGACCGGCCTATTTTATGCACGCAAGCGTCGTCATTCCGTTATTGGCTGCCAGTCAGACCATTCCTTTCAACCCGTTCGAGGACGTGTTCCTGACCGGAATGTGCAGGGAAAAAGCCGGTGCCAAGATACAAATTTCCGCAGGCCAATCCAGGTTTTTATTTTACATTATTACATCAATCCCCAAAATTACTATTCAATTTTCTTGTACAGTCCTATACATTATTTATTATTTGTTCAAGTGTCTTTAATGAGCATTTGCCAACCGTTCTGACGCCGTGTGATTTGCGGAACTACGTCGGGTTGCTGACCAACAATCAGTTCGTCACCCACTCGGCTGTCGAAGATTTTTATCGGAACAAGACCCAGTGCGTCGTCACCGAATCGGATGGAACCAAAAAGACAATAGACTTCACCGCCCCCGTGGTTTTCAAGTTCAATTAGTCTGTGACACACAAGACAATGAAGATAAGAATAATTATCCCTTTTATTGGAAATAAAGATGACAAATCGTAGACATACATTGGCCTAATGTATTAGCAACAACAATTCGGCGCTTAATTTCAACTCTATAGAATAGTAATTATTTGTCATGTAGTACAAGAGAACACTAGTAAAATAGACTTGCTTTATCCGGTAATAATTGTTGTTCATTATTTGGTTTTTTACATCCTGCTGGGCGATCCTGGGGTCAGGGGTTCAAGTCTATCTCAGTCGTACGCTCTTTTATTTGTTTTGGATTTGTTTGTATTTTCTGGTAAATTTTGATGTCGTCGCTGAGTTTCTTGTGCCGAAGTTTCCGTTCGATGGGTCAGCACCTGCTGGTCATCGGCTGTTTCCTCATCTTACTGCGCCTGTTCGACCATTGCGTTGAACCGGAATGTCGTGTCCGTCTGGCTGACGAACCGGTTCGTTCATCATCGGCAACATCGAATGCTTAAGAATCAGACGAAATCTGATGCCGACCAGCCGATCGATGGACGGACCTGATGTTGCCTTTTGTCTGCCCATCGAGCGGAAGACATTTGTGGCCGACCCAATTGCACTTCGTGTCCGTCTCCTCGTTGAAGAGCGACGGGTCAAACGCCTTTTTCATCGAAACGTCCGGCAGCGGTGGTTTGAACATCCGCCAGGCCTGCGCCGTCGTCGAGTCGCTGGCTTTTCACAATCCCAATCTGACTGTCAACGTCCTTTTCATGGTGGACGACGACGGCCATCAGAAACAAAAGCAAAGTGCTGGCCAATAAAACGCTCGAAAAGTTGAAATCGAAATACGAAAATGTTGAGTTCATCGTTGCCGATTTGGCCGAGTACATGGCCGGCACGTCGATGGAGAAATGGTTCCACTGCACCGACTGGCGGACAGGGCCATACCACGTCTCCCACCTGAGCGACGGCCTGCGCTTCCATCAGACCCTGAACAAGTACGGCGGCTATTACTTCGATCTAGATGGCATCCTGGTCCGGCCCGTCACCTTTTACCGCAACTTGTTGGCCGCCGAGTCGGGCAGCGAATTCGGAAGCAGCGTCATTCACGCCGACTACGGACAGCATCCCATTAATATGCAACTAGCCGTCAACGACTTCCCCTCCAATTACAAGTAGGCCTACCATCACCTATATCGATTTAGATAAAGAATTAGATCATTTCCCAGTTACATAATCCTTTGGAAATTCTTTTGTTGCTTGAACGATTGGCGTTATTATGAGGCATCACGTATATAAAGGATCAATGATTTCACGTGTACGTGATTTAAACCCAATTATATTTCCGTGTCTGTCATCGAAGTGTAACCGAAGCGTTTTGTAGAAGTGTGGAGCTAGACGTCAACTGCGGGTGATGGAAATGTTTGGGTATACATATAAAATGATGTCGACTATAGTTAGTTTGTTGACATTGCATTCGAGAGTTCAGTTCCAGTTGAGTTAGTTTTCGTTCATTTAGTTTGAGCTGAGTGCAACGCTCCATTTAAATTTGTTCTGCCTTTACTATATATTTTTGTGCTGTGTATTTTCACCAATTTCCAATTACTCTTTCTGGTTTGCTGTGCCGTGTATGCTTCACTTCTTCCGTCGTTTTTGGTATGTACACCCTTCTAATTAAATATACCATTTACATTTGTGGGAAGTCGGCTCGCCTTTCAATTGTTATGGTGTAAAGTCCTTTTTCCCAAAATCCCAAAATCCTTATCCCTATTCCTTTACGCGGAATAGGGGACTTTACATAACGGTGGCAGCGACGAGATCCCACAAATGTAATATAATTTCGTTATTTCCCAGTAAATATGTAGATTGGATTACTTTATTTATTGGCTTTCGTGTGATTATACTGATGAATGACGACGCCTTCGTGATTGAGCCACGTCAACGAAATGGGAAAATTTTTCGTTTTGGCCCCAAAGGCCAACAAACCTCGTCTGTTGCTTTTCAGTCCTGTAAAATTTTGAATTTAATCCCCGCAGATCAGAATGCTCTGTCGTGTTCCTCGGCGATTGTCTTTCTCTTCGATGATGACGGCTGGCGTCATCGTCGGCTTCTGTTTCTTCTCATTCGCCAACCAGCAATATAGGTATAATCGGGTATAATCAATTTCAAATGTCATGCAATATTCTCCGCATCAATTGTAATTCTAATGCAATTCCAGATATTTCCAGTCGAGTGAAATATCTTCCGACAACAAAGATCTAGCCCTAATCGACGAGTTTACCGATGCATTTAGTAACGAGACGGGGGCCGATGGCTACATCGTCCCCAATATTATCCACTTTATCCGCTTCAATAAATTCAAGCTCAATTTCGTCGATTACGTCGTGCTGATGGCGGCGATGCGCAACCACCGGCCGGACCACTTCTATTACCACACCAACATCAAGAATGTGACCTACGACGGCAAGTACTGGGACTGGGTGAGAAAAGACGAGCAACTCTGGTCCCGCATTCGAGTCAAGTACCTCGAAGCGCCGACGGAAATCTTCGGCCAAAAGCTGAGCGACGGATGGCGGTTTCACCACGGGAGCGACATCGGACGCATCCGCGTCTTGATGCAATACGGAGGCATCTACCTGGACAACGACTGCTTCGTCATCCGCTCGCTGGACAAGTACCGCAAATTCGAATGCGCCCTCAACTGGGACGAGAATCAATTCATGGGCACCCAGACTCTCATCGTCCACAAGAATTCCCGTTTCATCAAACTCTGGCTGGAATCTTATAAGGGCAATTATCATTCGGATAGATGGTATAAATTCATTTATAACCTATACGTCTTACACTTTTCCTTTGTCAAATGATGCTGTTGCTGCTGTTGTAGGTATTACAATGCCGGAGAACGGCCAACGACTGAAATCCTATTGCCGAAACCGCATTTAATTCATCGGGTGAAAGGCAATTTCGGAGCCGACACGGGTGTTTCGATGAGCATTTATACGAATAAAAAATCTGACTGGCGTCGTTTGGATGTCATCCACTTGCTCATGAGTCACCGCAGCTACCGTGAGTTACTTGTGATGACGTAGCTAATACTCAATTCAAAAAACCAATTTTGTCTGGTAGTGAAAATTTCGTAAAAAATTAATGATTTTTTGCAGTGGACCCAAAATTCAACAAGACGCCCGTCTTTGACGAAAACAACATCCGCACTTACGAGTATCCATTCGGAGACATGGTCCGCCAGCTCCTCGACATGTAATCGCCTCCTCCTTATTCTCTTGGTCCATAAATAAACCGCAGCACCGAGTCCGATTTCTTTATAATGTAATTACATCGGATCGCTTGATAAATTATTTGTGGTAAATAAGAATATACTATAAGATGTTGACTAAATAACATCTCACAGAAAGGATTAATATAGTACTGTATCCCTTTAGAATTAAAATTTTAAACAAAATGCAATTGGTCAAGCTCGTTGTGGTCGACTGTCGTGTTGGACTGTATTGGTTCCATTGGATCCGGCGACTATATTACACATTGGGTCCTGTTGTGGTAAAAGTCGTCGGTGGCCGAATGCGAACTATTCATGTGAGTGGCTGACACCGTCAACCAAGAAATCAGTCGACGAAGATGACATGCCAAGGTATGGAGAGACTCTCTCCATACCCCTGCTCTGGTACAGATTTCATAATCCATCGATGCGCTGCAAAATAACCTGAGCAAGCCTGAGCTATTATAGAGAAGAATTACTTTTAAAATTTACGATTTTAGAAAACTGCGAGCCTTTTTGTATCACGCATTTTTGAATTGCGCGCCAATGAGTGTATTAGACGCGCACGTTATTTATTGAGAGTGTGCGCGCGCATTCGCGCTTTGGCACAATCGCAATTTAGGAACTCCCGGTTATACCCCGTCTGAACTGTCTGATTCTGATTTGAATAGACAGTAGACACTGTCACAACACAACAGTGGGAGTTGTACTCTGTAGGTCTGCATTCTACGTTTCTTTCTTTTTCAGTAATTATGGAAATTATTTTCACAAATTAATGAGAAACCGAAGAAACAAATGCACAAAAATCTTCCAGTAATTTAGTGTGCATTCTTGCCACTTCGTTTGGATACACGTAGGTGTGACATTAATTCGTTTTATAGTCAAGTTTTATGGACTAATTGTCTATGATTTTTATTAAATATATTTTTAACCTATTAAATTGTTTGTCGCAGTAATCAGTTGTAACATGGTCGACCGAAACCGTCTCATCACGGCATTGCAGCTGAAAAATCAAGATTCAGATTTTGGTAAATTCGCATGGGGACAGCAATTGAATGGAGAAGTTTTACATGCCTTTGAAATTCAAGGATTAGGAAATTTCCAATTGCCTTTTTCTGTGGAGGTTAGTTATTGTATTTTGTATCATAATTATTATGTCTCATGAATGTATGCAGTTGCACAAATAACATACTAATCTATTTTTTATTTTTAATAATGTTATTCAAAGGATGTTGAAAAACTGAAGAGTATCTCTGAGCCTGCACCTCATGGCAAGGGACTGAATGTTGTTGTGGACTCGAATGTTAAAAATGCATGGCAAATTGATGGTTCTAAAATATCAGCACTACACCCGACAAACTTTATCCACACAACTCTTGCTGACATTTCTGTGCAAGCATTGTACCACCTGCAACTTGGCTGGCTTGTTGAGAATCTTGACAGTGACAATGTGGAAGTCTGCATTGACAAATTAATGCTGTATGATTCAGGGGGGCACTACAAACGTCTTTGTGAATTAGAGTTAGAGCAAGGTAATAAATAGACTTACACTAATTAAATATCGAATAACCAAATTTGATAAACAATTTTTCTGTAACTTTTTTTGTTTTTATTCAGGAATATGTGCTATAATGATTCTTCAACTTCCCGTTCAAAATGGATACCTTGGTGGGCGATTAAAGATCGATCATGGCTCAACTGCCAAATATTTTGAATTTGAAAAAGGTAGTGACCACTGTCACTTTTTGACGGCTTTCCGTTCCAGTTGTAAGCACGAATTAGAACCCATCACATCTGGATGGAGAGCGACTTTGGTGATAAACTTTGTCTGGAAAAATTCGTTTTATGTTACAAAAATACCGCAGACGTTATCACCGCTCGTCATCCCAGACGCTCTTCAATTGTTAACTGAAATTCGAGCTTCCATCAACCCCTGGTTCAGACATTTTAGTCAAGTTACGCAAAGGCCAAACTCTGACTGTCCGGAAATACCTACCGTTTATGAGACTGGAACTGAAGTTAACCAGCCAATCAGTTGTAACACGAATGCGTTCAACTTGCAGGGTAGGAGATATCTGTTACTGTACACTGGTAATTATATCATATTTAATACTAATTTATTATTCTAGTTGAAGCAGTTTTGCAATCTTCGCCTATGGTTTTGACCCACGATGTCTCCCGCCAGTTACATTTCGACTTGAAAGTAGCCAATATTGATCGTTATTATCAGACGTACCTGGAATATTCATCAAGTACTATAACAAAATTTGAATTATAAATAATGTGGCTTAAAACCAAAATTATTATTTCCCCCCCATCAGGCATTGATGTTCGTGACTGCGGAGAAAATCCAAGAAATACCAACAAGTTGCACCCGAAAGTGGATATGCTCGCATTTCTATTAGAGAACGAGTATCCATTGACGGAACTCAGTTTTTTTGGTTTGAGAGGACACGATGTTTTTCTTTCCCGGCTCTTGTTGTGCAGTAACTTTCTTGACGTTCACTTGGCCATCATGAGTCAGCCAGAGGTGTCGACCGACTCATCAAGAGAAGACACGTGTATCGGCGCAGTCCAGATGGAGCATTGGATCAGTTCTAGCAATACGTTATTGCCGTTTAAAAGAATTCTTTTTGACACTAACCAGATCGTAAGCAATTTCCAGCTGAAATCGAGATGTCACATCGCTAACCAAGAAGAAAGAAATGAAAATGGCGACCGAATTCCGAATTGTTATCAGAAGCAACCAGTTCTTGTGATATGGCCGAAATATCAGTCATTTCGCATCAAATGCCTCTATGCGTTTGACGACTTATTGGATCGAATGGAACGCCAGCTGCATACCGCGAGTCGCGAAAAGACGATAGAAACTCTACGTCGAATTATTTCCTTTTGCTGCGAGGATCCGCTGGCGGTATTTATGGATTCTACCTGCGCTCCAGGTGAGCGCACCTGTCGTCTTTTGCATCTTTGCGTCTTTCTTCGAGCCCGACAAGAAGGACTTCAGTTACTGGAACTTATGAGTACGGATTTCCGAAATGCAGAGCTATGCGGAGAATCCCAAAGCCTTTGTTACGAAGGGATTCGCAGCAATGGGGTGGCTCAATTAATAGCCGAATTCGAGTGTCGAGTTGGTGGTACGAATAAGCATTTTCATATTCTAATTTAAACAGCCTCTGATGATAATTTTCTTGTTCTCTAGGATGGGCCGCTTGTTCACGTTTGGTGTTGAAAATGATATCTCCGATTCGATTGTCGAATCAGATGGAATTTATCGTTAACCTTGCTGGCTACCTCAGGGATCGCTGCTGTTCAGACGGTGCATTCCAAATTATGGATCGTGTTGCCTTCATCCTTCCTAAACTCGACGCGTCCTTTGTTGCTAGCCTCGGACAAAAGGATATTGATTCGTACGCCAATTTCGTTGTCGACTGTGAAGCAGATCCGAAAACTGCCAGTGCTCAACGAATCGTTGGTTTCACCACCCTTTTCCCTCATCTGGATCCTTACGAACAGTGCCGTTTGGTTGTTGACCTCCGGAGGCGGATCAGATTTGGAGGAGTACCTTCCTGCATGCATCTCTATCAGGAATTGTTCCGTGCTCTACCTTCGTGCAATCTGCACGCACCTGGTCCCATCAAGCATGTCATCGTAGCGGTTGTGAGCAGCTTCTTTCAACTCGGCGATCCGGAATTGATCCAAATTCTCATGAAAAAGATCTGCAGCCTTGGTCCAAACACTTCAGAGCGACCAGCTCAAGAAAACGGCCTGATTGATGTGCTCTTGTTGTCTGGCGAATTTTGGGATTTGGCCACTTCATCCGATTTAGGAAAGTCGATGCTCACCAGCCTGATTGAGGCTCAGATTTTATCTGTGATGTGTATGTTCAATCAACTCATTACTCCCAGTGAAGAAAGTCTTGAGACTCAGCAAATCCGACCAACAGGTGAACTCGAGAAATTGGATTTTACGAAGAGGATCGATTTTCTGGAAAATCTGTCACAGCTAGAGCTGCATAATCAACATTGCGAACTAATTCGTGAAGCACGCACTGCTTTGATCACCACCTGGATTAATGGATTCTGCCTGTTACTGGATCGGGAGAGGTCTTTTGCTACGCCTAGTTCTAGTACTGACCCGCTTCAAGTTAACATCACTGTTTTCTTGAAAACATTTATCAAGATGGAAAAGAATCTTTACGATAACAACCGGCAAAATGTTTCCATTGGTTTTTCCCACTTGTTTTCAAAAATGTCTATAAAGATATTATGCCAACTAATTCTCGATCTTTACAAGATAGATTCAGTGACCCAGCCCTGTTTGAAGATTGTTTCTTCGTGCTTTACTGTGTACAGGGACCTAAACCGTCAATTTGTCGGAGAAGATGTAATTTCACTACTGACGCCTACTATAAAACTTGTCGTGAAAATTGCCAAATGTCTTTTCTGGCTCGGGGACGACGTGTCGTTGGAAACATTTTGCCAGAAGATATGCACCAGCGTCCCATTGAACGAAGAAAATCTATTGGTGAAAAAAATCGTCTCCTGTAGCAGCGTTTGGCCGCTGGCCTGCACATCTCCTCCCAGTCTGGCCACCTTTTATGTTTTCTTGGATCGGCATATCGACTACTTGAAAACTATCGAAGAGCCTTTTTTCTCGTTTGGGCAACCTTGCGCCCAGTTGCCGCAGTATCCCGAGGTGGAAGTTTTTCTCCGCTCTTCGGAGGAGAGAATGACTTATCACAGTTTGGCCAGTATTTTTCACGCGCGCAGTTTTGCAGATGAATTAACTAAGGTGTGCTTGAAGAACGGGTGGTGTAGCTTAAAAGTCCAGGCGATGGGCTCAGCCAGGAGTGCCTTCTGCGAGATCGTGAAAACACAAGACATGTATCAGATGAAGATGAAGCGATTTCAAATTGTGCAACAAGAATTATCTGAAATGCTTTCTCTACGCCATAATTTTGAAAGTAAATCCACAGAGAGCGATCTGTCAAAAAGGTTGTCGGACATGCATCATAACGTGGAGAATGTTTTATGCTCGGCCATGAAGAGTGATGGAAACGAACCAGAAATCATCGTTATTTCTGATTAATCTAACTCGGAAACTGGAGCCGCCTATAAGATTGCTTCCCCCCTCTGTACTTAGCTGATTGTTCTTTGCTAATGTTTCGAATAATTTTTAGAACCTTTTCTGTTGCTGAGCAGCAAATCCTAAAGTGCAATTGTCGAGAACTGGAAATTTAATTTGGCTGTGAACTGTGATCTCTTTAAATGTTTTAAATCTGAAATAAATCTATGATATATCTATCCATACCGATAAAAGCCATATACACATGTATGTTTCTCATATTCCTTGATTCCATCGAACCGTTTTAGGCCATTTGCGAATAGTAGTAGATAAAATTTCACTTTTTAATAAATAAAATTTCACTTTATTATTTATCCCGCTAAACAGGTTATGTGCGTTTTGTACATAATATAATAAACTTAATAAATTTAGCGCATCGCGCAGCAAAAGGTAATTTGAAATTAATTATTAGTGCCATGCGCGCTTAGATAGCGCTAGATCCAGAGCGAAAAATTAAAAATTTTTGGCCCAGCGAACCGTCTAAAACAGTTGAAGGCGACGCTTAGCGCTAAGACAGCGAACGGTATCGCGACAAGCGCTAATATCATGTATTGGTGCGCGCTTTTCGTCCATTCACCGTAATCGTACTCCCTTTCGCAACCGTTTATTTAAATTAACGAAGCGCTTGCGCGTTCGTAAATAATGAGAAGAATAAAGAAATGTGCTAAATATAGTGCATCGCACGCAAGTTAATCGCCAACACATCGCTAGCGCCACACGCGCTTAGAAAGCGCTAGAGGTAGCGCAAAACATTTGAATGAATTATTTTTCGCTTATAATGAGCAGCCAAAAACAGCGAACGGGCGACAGCGCTAAGATAGCGAACGGACTCGCGACAAGCATTAATATCATGTACGGGCGCGCGCTTATAATCCATTCGCCGCAATCGTTTTCCCTTTCACAACATTTTATTAAAATTAACGAACCGCTTGCGCGTTTCGTAAATAATCAAATGAAATAAATTTCGCTAAATATAGCGCATCGCACGCATGTTTATCGCAAACACATAGCTAGTGCCACGATCGCTTCAATAACGCTAGATCTACCGCAAAATATTTGAATGAATTATTTTTCGTGTAATGGTGCGCCGAAAACAGCGGAAGGACCAGCGGAAATAACGGACGGGTTCGCATTACTCGTCTGACCAGTCAGAGCAGTCATTTTCCTTTGCATTAAATAAAAATAATTAATTTACAGCGATTCGCCTTATTTAAGCGCTTGCACGTTTTTAATACATGATTAAATAATACGCTCTAATTGAGCGCGTATCGCGCAAGAAGCGCTAAACATTTATTTTGACTTTTGCGCTACTTGTCCAGTCGCCGAATCGTTTTCCCTGTCGAAAATTTAAATTAACGAAGCGCTTGCGTGTTTCATAAATAATGCGAAGAATAAAGAAATGCGAAAAATACAGCGCACCGCACGCAATTTTATCGCAAACACTTCGCTAGCGCCACGAGCGCTTAGATAGCGCTAGATCTATCGCAAAACATTTGAATGGATTATTTTTCGCTTATAATGAGCCGCCGAAAACAGCGAAAAAGTGACAGCGCTAAAATAGCGGACGAACCAGCGATAAGCGCTGAAAAAAACGGACGGGCTCGCGTTACTCGTCCGACCAGTCACCACTATCGTTTTTTTACTTGTCGCGTCCTTTAAATTAAACTTAGAGCGATGCGCATTAATTGGGTTATTTAAGCGTTTGCGCGTTTTTTAATAAATGATTAAATAAAATGGTTGATGATTAATGATAAAAATGAAACGCGTGGCGCGCAATAATCCCCGTTTGTACTACTGGATTCAAACTGGCTTTAAAACGGGAGTTGTTGCATGAATTGATTATTTTGACCGCTAGGTGGCTTAGTTCTATCGCTAGATGGCTCTACATAGCTCTCCAATGAAGATTGCTTCACAGATAGAATAAGTTAAATTCAATCGATTAAATTCATCGCTGTATATCGAAAATTCGAAAATAATTCAATAAGCTAATTCGAACTTAATTTAAAAAATTCATTCCTGGTATTCGAAAATTGATAACCCATTCGATTACCTAGTTACTGCTCGTTCGGTAAAATTAATTTCGGGTTTTCCAAAATTCAAAACCATTTCGATAAAAATCAAATCACATCCGACTAATTTCAGTTTACGTGAATGGAAAAAAATACAAATAGAATTTGATTTGAAATACCTGATGATAAAATTCTATTTAAAACTCTATGTCAGATCGATCACAAATTCGGTAAGATCGATCGAATAGATGTGGCGGCAATAACGTGCCATATTGCAAAATCAATCAATAAAAAAGCATTGAAAAACTAATCAATAAAAAAGCATTGTAAACTTCACATTAAATCAGTCAAAAGTAAGTGAATATATGATTTGAAAATCAATGAAAAACCATTCATTTCTCAGTGATAAATTTCTGCTTAGTCAGTAATAATCATGTCCCAATTTTGATGGCGATAATCATTGGATAATTAATCAAGCTAATATCCTTCAATTATCAGTGATTAATCAAAGGGGCGTTTTCATACGGGTTATGAAATGAAAATGCCCTATTTCCCGAACGGACTCAACCCAAATCAACGCCTCATCTTTTTGACCCAGGAGCCTCCACCGAGTTTGAAACGTTACTAAAACACGAGTCAGTTAACTAATTTTTAAAACTGGACCATGACTTACAGAATGGATTCTGACATTTCTTTTCTCTACGGTCGGGTCTTGCCAAAGGAGACGGCGCCTCGAACTCCAAATCACCAAATGAAATTGCACATTACAGGGAAATGGCTAGAAACATCAGTAACTAAACCTTTGCTGAAACCCGAATTGCGCAACAAGACGAAAACAATCGCTTGGATAGTCTCCCATTGCAAGACCCACGGTCATATAACATCATATAACATCACGTTCATAGAACGTATGGTCAATATGGCGTTTCGTGCAACCATCGCTGCAGGCAACAGCTCATCAGTAGTGTAGAAAAAAAGGTAAAGGTTTGAACAAGTCCCACTCATAGGACTCACTTCAGTCAATGATGAAGTCTCTTTACGCCAAAAGAATTTCCGTGCAAAAAGTGGCCACTTTGGTAGTCATTGTGGCATTGTGTTATTTGGCGTCCAGTTCGAGAAATCAAGCAGCATCAGCACACAATCGCCAAAGTGTTGAGAGCAAAGGGCATCATCAAGAGAAGACCGAGACGAACGCTACGAAGACGATTTTACTGTGGAACGGTTCACGCCGAGTGGAAGTGCAAGTCTTTGGCAAGGGCCAGGACGCCTTCGCCAAACAGAACTGCACCTACAGTCGATGCGAAATGTCAGACAACCGGACCGAGCGTCCGCTGGAACATTACGACGCCATCGTCGTGGTCCTCAACGACGAATTCATCTCGCCGGATCAGCTCAAATTGCCCGAATTCGACAGCAACAAACGCAACGCCAGTCAACGTCTCGTCTTTTTCACTCAAGAACCTCCTCCAGCGCTGATGCCTTACTACAACACGAGTCGATTCACCAATTATTTCAATTGGACAATGACCTACAGAATGGACTCTGACATTCGTTTGCTTTACGGCCGATTCATACCGAAAGAAAATGCTCCTATGACAGCGGAAGACGTTAGCCGCTGCCGAGAAAAAGCTCGCAACAATACCAGCATGAAATCAGTTCACAAAAAGACGAAAGCCGTCGCCTGGATGGTCACCCATTGCAACACGCACAGTCAAAGAGAAACGTACATCAAAGAGCTGGGCAAATACATCGAAGTCGACACCTATGGGCCGTGTGGCAATCGACATTGTCCACGTCACGCTTTATACAGTTCTGACCCAAAATGTTATGAAATGCTGGAGTCGACTTACAAATTCTACCTGTCCTTTGAAAATGCCATTTGCCCAGATTACGTAACTGAGAAATTCTTCAAAATTCTAGGTCAAGAATTAGTTCCCATCGTCTACGGTGGGGCCGACTACACCCAACACGCACCGGCCCATTCCTACATCGACGCTCTCAAATACAAACCAAAAGAGTTGGCCGCTTATCTCCAATTGCTCATTGCCAACGAAACGCTCTACAACGAATATTTCTGGTGGAAAGATTACTATAGAGTCGAATTCACTTTAGAGGACAGAAGTCGTCACGCCTTTTGCGACCTGTGCCAAAAACTACACGAGCAGGATGACCAGAAGTCTTATCCGGATCTGTCAGCGGAATGGGGTGATGGTAACAAGTGCAAACCATTTAATCCAACTTGGATAGAATAAACGGTCGTAAAATAATCCTTTTCTTCACGACTCCTATTTCTAAGATTTTCATATCGCTTGTAAGATGATCAGGTGATAACCTGCTGATACATGATCAACTTGTATCATGCACAAGAATACACGGCTTTAGCACGAAATTTTTTTTTTAAAGCAGAAGAATAATTTTTCTAATAACGAAATAACAAGTACAAATGCTCATTATCTCAACCGTGAACTTCAAGTAAGTCAGTGAACAAATAACACATGTAAAAATCCGAGACAGACGGCGACAAACAGAGAGATATGCAGTTAAAATTTTCTATTATCAAAACGCCAGTTGAGACTCGTTGAGACTGGAGTAAACTATCACTATTTACTTGCGCTCTGTGTTGAAATAACACGTGTTAAAACTTCATTAGCAAATTAACCTCAATTTATCTTTTCGATTCGGTGGATATTTCAACAGAGGTGTAAGAAGGGAGGAAGAAAATGTTGACAGCAACAAACGCAATCAAAAATCATTTGGATAAAAATGAATGAACTTTCCGGGAACTTTCATCGATTATTTTCCAACAGTATTTTATTAGCTAGATTATACTCAAGGATGCACGGCAAACAGTGAATTGTTACGAATCAGATTATGAACATCAGGTAGACACGTATATTATTGTCAGTGGAATTAGTAGCGCTCATTAATAAACGAAGCATTTCAAGTTCCAATTGTTTTTAACAATCAACTTAGACCATTTGCAATTGTTTGCGGAGCCCAAATTTTTACAACCAAAAAAACTGATATTTTCTATTGGATTGCTATCCACCAGTAAAGCTTCAATGCCACGTCCCGACACCGAATTGCAGTGAGATAGCTGCAGCTTCTGGAGGTTCTGAAAACCGTAATAATTGATGGCGGCCTTCTGTAAAACCTCATCACTGAGCGTATCACAATCAGAAATGGATATGTGTTGAAGTGAAGGCGAAGATAACAGTAGAAGAAGAATGTCGGGTTGGATATCGTCATGACAAAAGAGAAACTTAAGATCCTTAAACATAGGCACTTTCTCTTTGATACACCCAAGATCTCTTTCGTTGTCAAGCGAGCCCGTTACGTTGTTAATGTGCAGCCAAGTCAAATTAGGACAAAACTCGGCTATGGTTGAAATAGGGGCTGAATCGAAATACTCCAAGCTAAGAGTCTCCAACGATTTTCCAAATGCTTCAAGTAGTGGGGCCACGCCACCATCAAAAGTGATTTCAGTTTCATTTGGAAAAAATGGGAGGCACTTCAACATTTTTAATCCTTGTAGATTAATACACGCTTGGAAGCATAAGAGATCACTATCTTTCAATCCTTTGATCACGTGAATTCCGACACGGGTTAGTGAATGGCACAAAGAGAGTGCAAGTCGAAGCCTATCACTTCTAAACAAGTTATAACGTGGGGTATAGAGTATTGATGTACAGAACCTATCGTTGTAATAGCCCGGTCGCTTTGAATGTATGGCCCTTTGAGCCAATTCCAACAATGCTTCAATAGTAAAATAATTTGGAAGGACTATCAAGGACAACAAATGTGTGAGAGCAATTTGAATTCCTTTTTCTGTAACACTAGTGTATAAAATACTTAGTCTCTGTAGGGTCTTGCATAGTCTAGGGCTTTCTTTTCGCATCTCTGGATATTCGGTGCCACGACACAACCATTGAATTCCAGTATCGGTCACGTCTATACAATTTTCTAAATTCAGCGACCTGCAATTGTCAAACGTAAATGATAATCACTTCCTTTTCTAAAAAAAGAAATAATTAATAAAAATAATTAAGATAAGCTGACGTACCTTAAATTGAAACAATAAGCCCCAATGTATTTTAACCAATTGTTTCCCACTCTAGAGTTTTGTAGGTCCAATATAAGCAGATTTCCAAGCTTAGGGAAAAAAACTAAGTAATCATCAGAGTAAACAGGAAAATATAACTTTTGGATGCGCGGAGAGATGAGATGTTCGAGGATTTTTGCATCGGTTAGTTTTCGGCTTCTGGTGAAAAGCGCAACGATTTCTTCCGAGAGCGTAACGGCTGAACACATTTTTTAAATATGAATTTAGAAAACTTCACAATTAGGGAAAATAAATTTTGAAAAAGGGTCTGCGTGATTGACATACGTATTAATTGATGAAGTGGCTTGTTCGTTTCTAAGCTGACTAAAATCTCCTTGTCATCCTTCTGAATTGATGGTAAATTAACGGCAAACTTACTATTTTCAATAGTTTCTTTAATGCAGCTTAAACACAGTTTAACAAGGGATTCAATTTCACACTTTTTAGGCATTGTTTGAAACAGCACGGAAAAACAAGGGAAAAGTGAAGTTTACAGCAGCTGTATAGTCCGATAAATGCAGTTCGAAGGTTGCTAACATACTGATATACTACGTTGAAAAATGTCATCAATAGTTGTTGATTTTTTATAGGGACTAATGTTCAGAATAAGGAGAAAGGTATGGATAATAATCACCTCGATCAGTATCAGATGTCGTAAGCCGAAGGGAATTCATCCCTCTCAGGACGGTACTTATATCCGTCAAAACACAGCAGTATACGACCTTGAAAGATAATTTATTATTCTCAAAATTTCACTTTCTTAAAATTTAACTAGGCATATCATTATTATTCTTATTCATATTTATTCTCCAAATTCGGAGTAATGGAACATGGGGCATACAAACAAAAATATATAAAAATCTAAGAAACGTCTTAGCTAAATATGGCACGTTTCTAGTGCCATGTGTAGCACCTCAAACCAGCACCTCAAGTCCTCAACCCTCAACATCAACCCTCAATCTCAACCTCAACCCAGCACCTATCTATTTTTTTCGCGCTATATTTTCAAACTATTTTGTCAAGCTATGCTGACATCTAGCGGTGGGAGAATTAAGCGATCCCATCGAGTGTATTGAGCGGCGTTTCTCACTCTCCCATGGACGTCGGCGTCAACGGGAATATCGAATAGGCTAATCACGCTTATGAATCTTTCAATCTACCACGTCAGGTTCACTACAAAAGGAAAAATTACCCAGCGTGAGCGTAAATTGAACGAAAAATTTCTATTTAAAAAAAAACAAAATGATCTTTAACGGGATTAATCGTTGTTCCGCTTGCGCCAAACAATTTTTGCTTATTGACGCGCTAAATAAAAAATACATTAGCATGATTATCCGTTAGCGCTTTAAGTGCTCTAGAGCACTTAACGAACCCCCGATGAGCTCTCGGTACTATAGAGAACCTGGCGGTAAATTTCTGAAATTCCTAGTTTCCTGTTGATAAACTTACTATTCTCGTTAATTAGTTAAATGCAAACCGCTCTACATCATTCTTTGCGTCACTGTTTAAAAAAAAAGATACAGTACGTGTATGGTATATTTACAAAATTTGACTGACACCAATTTGATTGGAGAATAAACAAATACGATTTTTCTTCTTGCTGTAACGTTTCTTAAAGTACATAATATCTCAACCGTTTCGATCAGTTCTTAAAAATGTCTTCCTCTAACAACCATCCACCAAAAAATGTGGAATACGTAGAAACGGATTTTTTGTTTAGCGCTGCACTTGTGATGGATGAAGAGATTTGATCAGCCCCTTGCAAATTCAAAGTCGTCTGGAGGGAATATGTAGAGTACGAACCGCCATAAGAACTCGAAGTTTGAGCGATCTGAACCCCATTCAGTCGCAATGATAATTCTGTCCCTTTAGCGGCTTCATCCTTGATTCCCCACAACGTGAAGAAATAGCGTCCTGAGCGGGGCACTGTGAAAACACCCGAGGAAATATCCATCGCACTGCCAACATTCAGTAGTTCTATTTCAAAGGGAATCGTGCTATTATGTGGTAATACATCTGCATCCTTTTGCACCTGGAAAAAGACTGGATGCGATTTCACATCTTCGTATCCGATCCACGTTTGAAAATCTGCAAATCAAAATACGTGCGGTAATAATCATCGTGATTTTCATTAGAAGGGGGAAGCAAAGGTATAAAGATAATGAGTTTCATTGTAACCTGGTTCGCTGGGCAACTTATTGAAGTCGCAATAGACTTTCTCCACCTGTTTGCTGCCTTTAATCGAGTAGAGTCCGTTAGCGACGAACCCGTTACGCCACAAATCCGCACACGAGGTCGGGAAACCTTTATTCAAAGCGGATGACAAACGGCCGTCACACTCGAATCTTCCTAGAGTGTGCATGCCAGTCGAGTTAGCCCGGTGGGTGCCTCCGAAATTCAAGCGTGTTATTGGTAACAATTTCTTTCTGGTAATAACCCCTGTGAAATATAAAATTGGTAACATTTTTAATGTTGCAGCACTTCAATCATTGAATTGGCTTTGATTAAAAATCATGCCTTGATCAACTAGTTGAAGTTTAGCGTTGGAGTCGCAGTTGCAGCGAACGTCGTTTTCGAAACACGTTTGCTCGATGCCGCACTGGCAGACGTGAACTCTGGAATTGCTGCCGGACCAGAAATATTGGGGATTTCCATTCCGGTCGTTCCACCATGCGTAAGAAATGCCGTTGCGCTCCAAAGGTGAGGAGATACAATCGTACTGTAACACATCAAACCAGGCCACATATCAGTCACTTTATATGGAATAACATAAAGCATTACAATAGAAATCGCCAACTCGAAGAACCGGCTGATGGACTGCTGGGCAGATTCCGTCTATACAACTTAATGGCAATAATTGTCTTCAGTAGCTTACCTTGATGGACTGCGAGCACTGGACGGAGAGTTCGGCTAACGCTGCCATTTGCCTTGAAGACGCTTTGTAGTTAATGGGACGAAAATAACAACCGGGACTAGCGCAGTGGCCGGGATCCACTGGCGATTCGCTGTCGTGTAATACTTCAGTCGAACCTTTGAATCGCGATGGATAAATTCAAGACCAGTGAGAAAATTCCAGCAAAATAAGACATTGGATAAGCTGAATATATTTTACAACTGTTGGTTATTCTATGCGACTCACCTGTGTTCATGTTACAGTAGACGCGAATGGGTTCATCTCCAGTTGCTGATCCGTCCGGGTCGATCCAGTACAACCCGGATGTTAGAAAAGAATTGGCTGCTCTGGCTGCCTGACAAGTCCGTGGCAGAGCGTTTTGGCTGAGTGGCGGATGCTCAGAATTCTTGTTCATATTATCCTGGATCTGTTTTTCAAAAATCCTGAGTGTCGATTCTTGTTCCTGGAACTTCGTCTCCAGTTGATGGAATTTGCCAGCCAAAATTTCCTATTTTTTTATTAAATTTTGACAAATTTAAATTGTATCTGATTTGAAAGCCGGATTCGATAGGAAAAATGAAAGACTCACGTAGTTTTCTTGTAGTTGTCGCACTTGATCCACTTCCACACTTAGGGCGTTCGTCGTCATCACTGCCATCACTAACGTAAGAAGAAGTTCCATGGTGGCGTCTCTCTGATCTCGGCCTGGAACTGTGCACTTTGGTGGACATCTTCATAACTTTATATAGCCTATCTGTGCCAGTGAAATCTCTAGTGAGTTTCCATCTGGGTCAAATAGTTTCCTTCACTTTTTTTTTTATTAATCAAATTAAATTATGTAGACCGGGCTGGGGGGGAAATTGTATTTCTATTTTCTGTTGGAATTCAAACTAATTTTGGAGAAAATCTTGGAAAAATTTATCTATACAGCGTCGTCGCGTTCTGAGATAGGCAAGTTATTTTAATCACTTCGCAGCTAGTCTCCTTGTACTGATATAATGTATTATTTGTTGTTGTTTTTTTTTAATTTTTGTAACTCGATTGTTTACAGAATAAATAGGTTTGTGGGATGCGAAAGCTAGAAAATCCGGTTGTTCAACTATGACTTTCCTGTGAAACCTGTTGGCAGCTCCAATTGTTGGTATCTATGACGTAGTCTTATAGAATCAATGATTTATCTATAAACTGTTTTGAGATTGACATTTGTTTTCCCTTGGTTCTTTTGCAAAATAAAACGAACGCGCTATATCTTGTTCGGCAGTCAAATTAATTGACGTCCTAATTATTCTGTTTGATATTTATCGTTTGCGTATGTCCTCTATGTTGTCCGGTGTATTTTTGTTTCGCTTTCAAGGCAGTCATCTATGCAGAGAGGCCATTCAATACAATTGCGCCGTGCTTTTCCATCAAGAGAGAGAAGGACCACGAGAATAGGACGGAATAGAATATAGGCCTGTATGTGTATACGCGGATGATTATTCCAATTGAATAGGTAGCCGGGGGAACACGTTGTCGGTCAATCGAGCGAACCGATTCAATCACGTTCGGATCCTGCTGGGTTTAGATAGGTTATTAAGGTATATAAGCACTGTTAAAAAAGAATATCGTTTTTCGATTTTTTTAATCTCTAAAACCGATTTCCGCCAGAAAGACATTTTTAAATAACTGTTTTTAAAAAACGATAGTTATGCCTAAAAGTGTATTACATAATTATTAAAAAATGATATTTTAATTATCTTTCTTTTAAACATTTTAAATTCCCTGTTACCGTGAATATAGATGCATGTAACCCATAACAAAAAAAAAATTTATTACGCATATTTATTACAGAAATATCCGGTTATTGAATATACCGTTGGCGGCGCTCAGTTATATGAAAGCTTTAAATGTGAGAATTCATTTATTTTATATAGTAGAGAAGTTGAAGATGGGAATCGAACCATTGAATTTTGACTTACCAGACCGCTGCTCTACCACTGATCTACTTTAACAATTATAAACAGCAATATGGTTCTGGTGTAATTGTTCAGGTGATTTGGGGCAGCTCTATAGGGCAGGTTATTAAACTACTCGCGATTCTCGATAAGATAATACGGTTATTAATTTATGTCCCAGTTAAAGTAATGTTTGATTGTTGTAAAATAGTACTTAATAAATGTTTTATTTCATTAAAAAAAAGTATCAATATCTGTTTTTTGAAAATCAGTAATAAAGATTTCATATTAACGAATATGATTTTATTTTTAAATATCGGAAAATAGTACATTTTAATAACAAATTTGACTATAAAAAATTGTTTTTAATACGCATATTGATTTCGACATAAAAAAGTATCACATTTTGTAATATATTATATCATTTTTCGGCCATAAAATATATCTTTCTCGTAAATGTCTTATTATGTAATTTATTATTGCAGTTTTAGCAATACTTATATCAGAAAATTTTGAAAACGATATATGCTATCGTTTTTCGTTACCATGTCTCTATTTTAGACATATACATAATGTCGAAAAAAAAATTCATTTTTAACAGTGAGGCCACAGGCCTATACATAAAGGAGGTTCTCTCCAAATGTTTGCTCTTTCTCTCTCTATCTCCTTTTATTTTTTATTATTTGATCATTTTATGTTTAAAAAAGGGGGGGGGAGGAAGGTTGCTGCTGCTGCCTCGAGTGAAAAAAGCGTGAGGGAGGAACTCTCTTTCTTTCTCTTCCGGGCTTCCGCCAAGGGCTTGTGTCAATACTTAGTAAATATACTATAAAAGTGATTGGTTTGATTGCTTTCTCTTCTATATATGAGGTGGGTAGTGGGGGAGGAACGACGTCAATATAAAAAAATAAAAGGAAATCAAACGAACAACAGAAAGGTGGATGGAAATAAATGTAGAATAAAGTCAAGAATAATCAATCGCCAATCGGGACGAGTTATATTGGTTTATATAAATTGAAGAATAAATATCAGGATAAAAGAAAGAAAATTGGTGACAGAATGGCGCGGGTGACTGTTGAATAAACAAATGAATGGATATAAGGGTTGAAAGAAAAAAGGAATATAAGAAAAGAGGAAATGTTTTTCCGCTCGCGGGGCTCGTCCCTAGCTCTGAATTAGCTAGCCAATGTATTGGACATGGTAACCAATATCCGGTCGGCATTGAGTCACCAATATTTGTCTTTGCTGGCCAATTTGCTTGGCTTCTCCATCAGCAGCTTCCTCTCTCTCCTCTGCTTGATGTGATGACGACAGAATAGGAAAATAAAAGAGCCATTCTCTCTCTTATATTTATCAGTTATATTATTAGATATTTTCATTCTATAGTAGGCCTATAAGAACATGCTCTACCTTTTGGCGCTCCCCCTTTCTTGTGCTATAGACATTCGACTATTTTCGTTTGAGCTTATAGCCAGACATATTAGACACGCATATAATATGTAGAGTCCCTCTTTACTTCGCCCCCGTTCCACCCTTTTCAAATACACAGCCGGATGGAGATGAAGTGGAAGTATCAGGATATATAGAAAGTTATACACACAGCAGAAGAAACGAATAAGAACGACGCTGCTGTCAATTACAATTTGAGGCGGAGAGACTGTCTATAGTATGTATCTTTGCCAAGTTAGACTATACGCAACATCTATAAAAGGGTATATTTATTCAACGTTTTGTGTATGCCATCATCTCGTCTAGATTCCGGCCGTAATGTGAATGATACTACTAGCTATATATGCCCCGCGACTTGCGTGCGTATATGTGCTCTATATGCGTGTTTGCCGTGTGCGAGCTGAGCGCCCTTGTTTACCCCCCTCCCGTTTTACTGTTGCCTTTGATCCATTCAAAAATAAGAGATTGAAGATAAGGACTACTGTAACACACAAGAGACGCCAGAGAGAGCTCCCCCTGATTATGTTTCCGACATTGACGAGAGTCGACCGAATCAATTTCGTGAAACACATCACAGGAATGATGATATAATAACGAGATAGCGACTTGGTCATTTGATATTACAGCTATAATTATATTTTCAATCTTTATAGCGACAGTTGCGGTTTTGTTGGTTGGATTTTCCATTTTTGCTCTTCTAAAATTGAAAATGATCTGGTGTGCAGCTGCGCTAAAATACCGAAATTTCGGTTATTTGAAATGTTGAATTATTAGAGTTGATGTTTAGCCGCAATTGAGATTTGCAGGCGACTTTGTATTTTGCTATTTTCTCTCCTTTTCATTGTCGACGATCACTCAGCAAACTAATAGCACACAAACATCCAGTGGTTGTGTGTGAAATTGCTCGGAAAAACATCGTCTCCCCCCTTGCCAAAACCTCCCCTATCGCGCCCTCTCTTTTTATTATTCTCTCGGGTAATCAACAATTTCAACATGCACAGGAGAGATTTATGTCAAACGGACCAAACACACACACGGCTATTATGTAGCGGATGCGCCCCGTCCAATTTCTATTGAGAATGTTTCGATTTGGCGGACAAATCAACGAAATGAAACAAACCAGCAGCTATACAGCTATAGGAGATAGCAGACCCCCATCGCATTTGAAAAGCGAAAAAACTGGTGAGTGTCATCACGTTTCTTCCAATTGGAATCTACACACAATACAAGTAGACTAAATAGCACGACGGGCGGTCGACTCGCTCTCCAACGTCGAATTGCTGGTGGTATAAATAGAGCTGTTGAAGAATATATAGGGCGAGTGAATCGTGAAAATGTACGCCAAAATCGCCCTATTATGTTTCTATATCCAGCCATTTACCCGTGTACAAGTACTATAGGAGATCAATGCGATGGGACTCCCGCTGGGCCTTTTAACTCTCGCAGCAACTGCTTATGTGCACTGAGGCGGCTCTTTTAAAAAAATGGCCGATCTGTATCTGTATAGATTGTTTACTAGTGTATAGGTTGTTAGTTGACAGATACATCTGTATACAGTGTACAAAATAAGCTGAGAGGTTGAGGGTAAAAAAGGGGGGCCTCCTGGCGAGTTGTTGTCGACGAGATCCTTTTTTGGGATATTTTATTCATCTAATTGTCTGAATTTCATTTCATTTTTTTTCATTCATTCATTCTTTTTTTTGTATGCTGCCTGCTGCTGCTGTTGGCTGTCGATATAGTCTTCTTGATTGTCTTGGCTTCTTTTGCGGCAACCCAGTGGGGCTAAACACCAGTTCAGTCCATGTGAACTCAAATGGTCGAGGGCCTACACACACAACATGTATCATTTGCCGGATATATTCATGTTTTTTGTGTCGAACAAATGAACCGTTTGGCGGTGTGTGTGTGTGTTCCCATTTTCATTTCCGATGAAAAGATTTTGGTTTTTTATTATTATTTTCGTGGAAAACTGTCAATGACCCCGCGCATTTATTTGGCCATCAGACCGGTAGGTTTCTTCGAAATTCAAATGACTGGAAACGTTTTTGCTATACAGATGGTGAGAGACATCGGCGAGGGACCTTACTGAGTAATACGTTCAAAGAAAAATACGCTCAAGACCTTTATTAAATATATATAGCTGCCGTGCTCTGTGCGATCCGACTTTAATTACCCCGCGGTTTTGATTGCCCATTGATTTGATTGACATGGAGAGATGTGAGGCATATAATATGCAAAGAGATAGAGACGGGAAGCAGGCCGTCAACAACGACAAAAGGATGAGGGGGTGGAATGGCTTTTCAGCTGGCCCCTTTATATTATTTGCAGTTCAAATAGAATGAAACGTTTTCGGTCGATAGGAGATATAACATTGGCCATTATATTGTCAATGGGGAGAGACTGGCATGTTATGAACACTAATCCTATACACTCGCTCGCTATGCCCATCTACGAGAAAGAAGCTCCCACCGTCTAGTTCTTTGTTGATCAGATTCAAATGACTGGTAGCCCATGGAAAAGAACTAGCCGTACGTGTGTTGACACGTCATACAAATCTAGACAGCCGAGCTCGTTTTAGTCCCTCATTTAGACCGAATCGGATGGCAAAGTATTATTTCACGCCAATGTAAATTTAGGGTAGAATTCTGCGTGTACATTTTGATAAGGTTCGCTCTTTAATCCAATCAACACGTAAAACATTACAACAAATAAAAACAAGGTAGAGTTCACGACGAAGAAGATCGTTTTAGACAAAAGAGACAAAATTTCAATCATTATTGTTTTAATAATGACGTAAATAGATAATATAATATGTGTGTAGTTATCCAGTCAAATCCTAAAAATTACAAATTTTTTTTTTGTTCTCATCGATCCTATAAATGGATTCCATTTTTGTACAGACAACATCCAAGAATTGGGTTGGAATGGCGACACGATATTTGATAGGTGATGATAATAATCATAATATGTACGATGTGTCAAACTGGTGACGTGTTTTGAAAACAAATTGGGAAGTTAATTGAATATGAAAACAGGTGGGGGACAAAATGAATGAAAGCTAACAGCTTTCACAGATGACGAAAGATTTCGAATTTGAATTATTAGAAATTCATTCCGACACCAAGGAGGGCGAGCCCTTGGCTCCGGCGATTTTCACCCGCAAGTCGAGGATGGTCTTGTCGCCGACGACACTGGGCGATTTGCTGTTGTGGCTGCTGCTGCTGCTGTTGTCCAGCTCGGGCGTGGGCGAATCGCCGGCCGGCAGGGAAGAAGCCGGGCTGCTGGCCGGCGAGCGGGAGTCGTGCGACGCGTTCTGGCCCATCTGCAGGTGGTGGTGGTGGTGGTGCTGGAGCTGCTGGTGCGACTGCAGCATGAAGGAAGTGTAGTCCGGATGCTGCGGAGGTGACGATCCGGCTTCCGGGTGAGCCGCCAGAGCCAGCGGATCGAATACGCCGGCATGGGCTGCTGCCGGCCAGTGGGGGTGGAGCCAATAGCGCGGCTGGAATCCGGCGGCTGCGGCCGATGCGGCGGCCACGGCGGCGGCCACTGACGATGGGCTTCCGTTCTGCTTCAAATTGTTCCAGGCGGCGGCGGCGGCTGCGTGGTGGGCGGCCAGAGCGGCCGGATGGGCGGTGGCGTAGGCCGGATGGCCGGCAATTCCGCCGGAGTAAGGAAACAAATTGCCGTGCGGCAAGCGCATCGTCAGGAAAGGATTGACCGAGTGGTGGTGTTGCTGTTGTTGTTGCGATTGTTGTTGTTGTTGTTGTCCGATCTGACTCCACATGTCGTGCTGGCCGGCCCGTGTTCCGGCGTGTTGGAGATCTCCATCAGCCAAACCTGGTGATTTTAAAAAGAATGAATTAATAAAAATGTTCTTTTATTGTTATTAAATTGAAATGTAATTAACTTACTTGAGAGCCGATCGAGTAAATGAGATGCGCTAAAAGTGGGCGAGTCACCGCCGATGGTCTTCTCCTTCTTGCGCCACTTGGCCCGTCGGTTTTGGAACCAAACCTGTAATAAAAAAAATAAAATAAAAATGTTTAGTTTAAAAATAAATAAAATAAATAATCAAATTTAATCAAAATCTTCAATGAAAATTTGCATACGACAAAAGAGTAGTGGGACAAATATCTAGGAACAAAAGGATTATCGAAGAAACTCCTGACAGACAATATCTAAGATGGTCCCTTTGAAGTTTTTAAGATGGACGAAATAAAAGGACTATACATCCGCCCGCGGTCACGGTCTTCCGGATAAAAAATTCCCACCATTTTAGACAGTACCTATTATAGAAATATATAATGGCGGCTAATTTGCCGCTCATCATCGGCTGTGGTAAACAACCGCCAGTCCTTTTCGTCTCTATCCACTCCGAACGTCTTCGACATTTCAAATTCTAAATCCATCCACTTTTCTCTCTCGACTACTCCACCCACTTTCTGCTCTGTGTGTAGGCTAATCAGAGTTTCGATTGTCAACGGCTTTGGGTGGCCGAAGAGAGAGGCCCGTACCACTAACTAACTCGACTGTATATAGGATCTCAACTTGTTCTTGTGTGCAAGGGTTGGAAGACAATCAAACAAACTGGCAACACACAAAACGTTGTTGTGTGTAGTAGTAGTAGAGAGGGTGAAAAAAAGTGATTAAAGATTCAAAAAGAATTTCATATCAATTCTTTTTTTGGGCTACTTTTTTTCTAATCCGGTCGTCGTCTAGTCTCTCGGAGATTTTTAGCCTTTTGTCAACTCTCGAGTGGCTGATAGTTCCCTCGGATTTTTTTTTTTCCTCTCCCAGTTCAGTCATCAGCTCCTCATCATCTCTACCACTCGAGAATATCTAAACGGGGGGGAGAGAAATTCTATACAGTCAAATGCGACCGAGAGGCTGTTCACGGAGAGAGGGGAATATATAATAGTACATAAAAGAGAGGGATAGATATATAGTATAGTATATATAAAAAGCAATTGGGTGCTAATTGATATCGAGTCACCATTCAACATCTATCCACCCGTGAACCGATGATAATCCCCCCCTCCTTTTATGGTAACTAGAGTAGATGTATATGATTCACAGCAGCCCCTTCCAAAACCCGTGTGGGTGGGGCTGGATATGTGTATATTCCCACACACACACAGTCACACACCCTGGCGAATAAGAAGCGTAACGATATAGCTAGACGACGATAATAGATGTAATAGGGAGCGCTCTATATATACCCCCTCTAGACACTTGTGAATATATGTACAATGCGCCGTATTATTACATCCGTAGTGAATTTGCATGACAATTAGGGCGATCGAAATGATATTAGACCCGCCGAGAAATGAGATGGGATGTTATTTAGATCATCATTTTGAAGTAAATGATCGATCCACGGCCCAGCAAATAATCAAAACGGCAATTTAAAAATCACTGAAAAATCATTTGATCTGTAATCAGATGTAAATGATGATGACGTGAATAGTTGGTTTGATTTTTTTACCTGAACTCGAGCTTCGCTGAGATCGAGACGCATGGCCAATTCCTCGCGAGTGAAGACGTCCGGATACTGGGTCTTCTCGAAGGCCCGTTCCAATTGGTGCAGCTGGAACGTCGTGAACGTCGTCCGCGTTCGGCGCACTTTGCGGCTGCCCGGCTTCTCGGCCGACGAGACGGACAAGTCGATCTCGTCCAGCGAACCATCTCTCAGCTGCAAAACAAAAATAAAATAAAATAATCGAAAAAAAAAAAATTAATTAAGTTAATCAGCATATCAGCTGGCTTATAATCTATGGTCTTGAGGGATGTGTGCCCATATTTATAATCTGCAAAGACAAGGTCATGTCTAATTTATTATTTACTGGCTAACATATCTAGCCAATTCGGATTACTAAATTACATTCCGTATTATTCCAAGGTCCATTCGATTATCCTACGTCCTATTTATGTAATTATGTTTTATTATTTTTACCTTTGAGCGGAAAATGGTGTCGTCCTCTTCCTCGTCCATGACCAGAGACTCGTCGTCGTCGCTGGATTTCGAAGAATTCACTTGCTGGTCTAAATATAATAAAAAAATAAAAAAATAAAAATGTCATAAAATAAAATGACAAAATTGAAATGCGTAGGGCGTTTTCTTTTTCTTGTTTTTTTTTTACATCGCCAATTATTTAGTAAACTGTTACATAATTTTCCGATGGGGGAATTCCAAAATAAAAAAACATACCGATCAATTTGACGGGGACGATGCTGGGCTCGACGTTGTTGGAACGACGGCCGAGGATGTCGTCGATCGTGTAGACCCGCGACTTGTTGCCGGACGTCATCACCGACGATCCGGTCGGATGTTGTTCCGTCAGGCTGCTCATCATGGATGACGTTTGAATTTGATTTTATTTTATTTCACTAAACTGAAAATCGCACTCGAATAATTTTTTGTGTGTTTGAATTTTTTTAGTCTTCCCGCCGGAATTTGATGGGTTGTAAAAACGATTTGAATTGTCGATGCTGTTCCAGCTGGATGGGTGAGAGACTATGTACGTGTGTCAACTTGCTGATGGTTGGGGAGAAACTAACGCTGTTAAGCGGTTGCTGGCCCGTCTTTATACGGTGGCCGTGCCACACCCCACCAGCAGCACTTTCGCCCTCCTACACACACTTTGCAACCCCCACCGATCTCCAACAGCTCCTCCCCCTCTTGACACTTGCCCAACTGCCAATCAAGTCTTGATTAGCCCCCCTTCTCTCTCTCTCTCCCTCTTTCGCCCCATTTAGGTTTTAAGGAAATTTAAAATAAAAAAATGTACCAGCTCTTTTATAAGCCTATTTTGATTTTTATGCAGAAAACCCAATTTCAAATCGGATTTAAAAAAAGAGAGAGATTCCGGCTGCTGCTGGCCTGCTGCTGCTGACCTTGCACTGGACCAAAAGAGCTAGTCTTTAGATATATTTATTGGCAATGGCTCATTATATTTTTTTCATTTGTGCGGAAACGGGTGGAGAATGGAGAGAGAGAGCCCGGGTGATGGACTGATGGGCAGGGCCGCCAAGGGAATTATATTCGGCCGATATTTAATCCTATAGGCTTCTGCTGCCTATATATGTATTTATTGTGGAACCTATATTCTTCTTTTCTGAGTGGCTTCATTCATTGACGCGCTAATTACACACCTGTACTAATTACACGACACGTTTACTAATGCACTAGCCCCCTTTTGTTCTCTCATCAATAATATATAGTCTTCCCCTTTTTTTGGCTTTTTATCTAGCTGTCATTGAGAAAATATAAAAACAGATGTTTCTATTTATGATCGAATTGGGGATGGATGGATATTCTTATTATTAATTTGCTGTACGTCTTTTGTTTTCTTTATAACCCTGCGCCAATTTTATTATAGTTTTTATTCGGCATCGTGTTGTAATTGCTAATAATGAATTGGTGATGCGCTTGATCGATTCGCTATCCTCGATAATTCAATCAAGCGTTCGACAGGAAACCTATAGCACACAGCCACCTTTTTTATATTAATGTCCGTCATTGTAGCTAATTAGAATGACATTTTCTTGTCCTCGTTATCTAATAATGTAAGCCCAGTTTTGTAATTTGTACTATCTCGACCGTCTTGTCGATTTCAACATTTTAAAAAGCCATTACACCCTATTACATAACGAATAGCTATAAATAATATATTTTTTAAGAAAACATTTGTGTTGTTATATAACTTTTATATGTTAGATTTCAACAGAAAAAATAAACGTCTCATAGAAGATGGGAAAAACTGAAAATTGCGTTGTTCGTCTAACAACCCCCCCCCCCCCCCCTCCACCCCGCCAATTAGCTTAAACTATCTGATTTTGTCGATGGGCTCTCGAAAACTATAGGCAATTTTCGAGTATTCTTCCGGTGAAACCTATTATCAGAACCCTTCTTAGAAGAAAACAAAAAAACACAGCGACGATTTCATGTCGAAAAAGAAATATAGTATATAGGCGAACAACTGAGACTGCCTATAGTAAGTAGCTATAAACACGTAAACGTAGCACATAAACGTTTAAGTCGTTCCTCCTGAGAGTTCTCACCTTAATTCGCGTTTGGATGTACTATCTCTACTATATAATAAGACCGTAGGCTATTACATATAGCCCGTGCCCTTCCACGAACAAGACGTCAGCATAGAGATCGCAGATGATTTTATAATGGTATATAAACGTTCTTATATAAACGGGTTGATTCTATAGATATACAATTTTCTGTATGGGAATTGGGATGAGTCTAACAATTTTCTATAACCCGCCCGTGTTATTTTGGCATTCATTTATGTTGATTGCTTCCAATCATTTCCTTTTCTTCATTGATTATATCTCCTTATTTTCTTCTTCTACTTTAATTGTACTATATATTGGACCTGGTATGTAGTACAGCTATCTAGCTAAACATTAGCGATGTGACGTGCTGGCGAACATGTAGGCCTAGGTTAATTGGCCCGGCGAGGCGCAAAATTAATAGGGATCAAAAGTTAGAGTTCCAGTGAAAACGGACCAAGAGCTAACGTAGCCTATTTTCCCCATCTTTACAGCACAAAGGAGAGATATTTTTTATTTCTCATTGTTTTCTGCTGGGAAAAAACCAAAGGAGCTGCACTGGGGACTCTCTACGCTGCTGCTGTGCAGGTGCTGCCGGACGGATATAGCCCCAAATGCAATTGGGGAGATGGACGATGGTCCAAATCTCTCCAATTGGATATTATAGAGGGGAAGAGCCCAGCGATCCATGTTGTAGGATAGAAAGAAAATGTTGCACACGTCCCAGAGTTCAAACGAAAAAACAATGAGTCGTATATATACCAGATCCCTGGAAAACTGTTGGTCCACGGTTTTCCAGAAGAGAAACAAGCGATAAATCTAATTTGCAAAGGAATCCTATTGAAATAAAATGTATACATACAATGTAGGCCTACATGTACATACAAATATATCAATAGCTAGTAGCTTCTTCTTGTTCTGGCTCTCTTGACTGGAAAGGTATGAAAATCTATCCTATAAGCAATTGCAGCTGCTGGACACATACCCTAATACGTATACGCGATACATTGTAGGTATATCTGATTGGCCCACATTTCTACTTTTACGGGCAGCTAAACATGAGTAAGTAAAACTCTTCAGATTTATATTTCGTTGGTTATATTATAAGAGAGGCCCTATGTGCGGATGATCTGGTCATTATCCTGTCAAGGGCAGTCAACCTTTTGCCACTTTGACAGTCTTATTTCCTATCCACCTTTACTACTCGGTGCTGGCCAGCCTAGTCCAGCCCAGTCCACTCTCTCTCTTTATTTATCTCTCTACTCTGAGGATGTCTAATCTAATACCCCTTGATGTCTTCTCTCTCTGCTGCTGCTGTGCATTACGGCTGAGTGAAAATCGAGAGGCTGATGGGAGATGTGTGAGCTCAACCCTCGCGCCCAGCAGCAGCTCCTGGCTGTCAACTTCAACTTCCGTCCGTCCGGACGACGACGAGAGAGTTTCACGTCATTTGGTCCGTATTTATTATCAGACAGGCTATATAGTAGACGCTAATATCTATCTTATAAAGCCTATCTAGCAATCTGTGTGCCTGTGTGTTTAGCTAGAGAGAGATTGCGCAGCATCGAATTCAGATATACGGTTTGGCTATTTCAATCATTGCCATTCATTTCGAATGGATGGGCGAGGCGAATCAGACGGAAATGGGCCGTTTGACAGAGTTAGATGCCAAGCTGCAAATAGCGCAGCACATCACCATGGTCGTCCCAATTCGGCCCGTCTATTAGAAGGCGGCAGCAGTGCATCAATTATATAGACGTCGACGAAATGCTATCAACTCGCGGGGGTGCCATTCATATTGGCGTGTAGTCAAATTGTTAATGAAGTCTAGGCCAGCAAGAGACGAAGTGAAAACGTTTGACTTTATTAATTTGTTTCTTTTGATTCACCGAGTGTTGTAATTCAATTCCGCACCGGATTTCATTAGAGAAATATTTCAGTCGTTTGATCGAGTTTGATTGAAATGTTGTCAGTTTCTAATAAAATAACTAGCTGACAGTTATTGTGTATAAAATAGAATATAGAATAGCCCCGAAATATAGCTTATTGCCATTATTATAATAATACATGTGCAGTCATTCAATTCCCTGATAATAACCCCCACGTATTATTTATAAAAAGAGCCAATCGTTCGATATCCAACACACAATGTCCTTGGCTTTTTTTCTCTGTATTATAAATGCCGTTGCCGGGCAAAAGTAGCCTATTGGCTTCAAACTAAATACTCGAAGCCAGAGAAATCAGATGAATGGGGCCAGCACAGTTTCATCTCGCGCTTCTTTTCCCTCTTGTAAATTTCCGGATTGTTGCGGCAACGGGCACAGCAGCAGCAGCAATCACCACAGCGATTGAAAAGAGATTCTCTCTACTCTCTTTATTCCAAAACGGGGCCATCATCAGATCAACCAGTCGAGGAGATTGGACGCGCCCAGCCCATCATCAACTACACATAGTCGCGCGGGATTAATATCAAATAAAAAAAGAGACTCTGCTGTTATGTACATCAGCACCCATAAGATCTAAAAAAGATGATGACGCCCTATGTATGTGAGCGCGCGCGAAATATTAGATGGCGTGTTATAATATATAACAAGCCGGGCAGAGAGCTAGAATGGGCGGAGAGAGAGTGAACATGAAGCGTTTAGACCATCAGCAGAGCTATACTCTACTCTCTTCGTCAAGGAGTATGTAGGGCGTTGGGTGATGGGGGGGGGGATTATAGATAGTTGGTTTGTATTCCGTTCTTTTGAATGAACTTTACAAGTCTATGGAGCAGCAGCAAATCGCCTATATTATATATGTGAGATGAGGGAGACACAAGTCTTTGTCAGTCCGTGTTTGGTGGCTATACAGCAGATCCCCTGCCGGGCGCGTGTCGATCCCAGCATCGGACTCTACAGCATTTTCTGTGTTCGTCAATAGCAGCTCTTATTTCGCTATAACATCTAAGAATTATTATTGCGCTGGGGGCTTTATTATGGCGAGAGGAAAATTCAATGAACTCGGTAATCAAATGAAACATTTTAAAAAAGGAAATTTTGAAAACAAAAATGACGGCAATTGAATTTTAAATTGCCCGCCAAACTGGAACAGTTCAACACCCTTTTAGCTTTCCGCCTTACTTCAGGATTTTTTAAAAAATTTCTTTCTTCAAAATTCAATTCAATTCTGCCTGTATGAAATATCATATCGGGAAGAATATGCTCTTCAATGTTGTGAATTGGGGCCGACGCTATAGGAGATGGGCAAGGTCACAGGCGTCGTCGATTATAGAGGTCGTCCATCCTGAATCGATTCAATTCGTATCGAGATGTGCACTCAACGAGCATCGGTCATCATCTTCGCATCGCATCAAAAAGACCCGTGTTCGATTCCCTCTCACTCCAAGTTGTGTAATACTCCCACTGTAATTGTGTATATAAAACTGTGTGTCTTGAATGAAATGAGTGCTCATCATCAATATATGATCTTCAATAATAATATACGGGTCAATAATAATCGATGACTCAATATATCTATCTCACTTCTTAACTCATCTCCCGATCTATTAGACGCCCTGTTGCTATAAAGGACGTCTATCATATAAAGATCGTAACCCATCAAACCCTGGTATCTCAACTTGCTGGTCACGATCTGAAGTTGTGTCCGTCAGTCTTACGCTTAGCCCCTGACGATAGTCGACGGTTGCCGTTCACTCGGCAACACTAGACGGTCGAATTAAGGCCCAGTAGGCAGCCAATGAAGTAAGAACGTGATTACAAATGAAGTAACCATTCCCAACACCTTCCCTTTTTAAAATTACCCCCGCCAATTTTACCCGTTCTTCAGGCTGGAGAAAATTGAGAACATCTTGATTAGGATGCAATCAAATTGTAACCATTTTGTTTAATGAAAGATGATGTGGGTTTATTGTTGGGGACTGCTATACTGTGAGAAAACCAACGATGAGATAATATCCTAGCCTTGCTATTTAATTAACCTTATTTAACCATCTCTTTTTTTTCTCTTATAACAAAACTGCGCAAGTACACGTATGCATTGCGAATCAAACGTGCCCACATCGAATATCTCGAACGTGACTTTATCGGACTTTATTCGATATTGTTTTGGCAATTCAATTCCAACAATTGGCCACCAAGAGCGAGACATCCGATTACACGGTTCACTTTTGGATTTTTCGGGATTTATTTGGTTTCAACTGGTTTCTACTAGATTCATCCGGCGTTTAATGTTAGTGAAGACTGAAGGTAAATAAAATAAAAGCATATTATAAATAAGCCGAATTCTAAAAGTCACGTTCCAACTATTTTGATTTGACAGGAGTACTATATAGGCTACATACAGGTCGAGGAGTACGAGCAACAATATGAAACCAAAGAGCTCATATTGAAACGTGTATGTCGTCGTTGTCAAGTAGCGATTGGCCAGCATTTTTTTAAAACGCGCAATTTCACAGTCCTATATATAATAGTTGAGCCACACTATAAAAGCCGCTGCAATCGCCAGTTCATGTCACATAGATTGTTCTGCTGGTTTCTTTCAACAGTTGACATCACTCGCTGCAAATCTCTCATCATGAGTTTCAAGGTATATCAAAGTTTGACAATGATTTCATTTTCAAATTGTTTCTGCTGTAATAATAATAATAATTTCAATCATTTTGTAAATGTCACCTGATGCATCTTTTGTATAATAGGTATTGAGCATCTTGGCGTTGGTCGTCCTGGTCGGCGTCCTCGCAACGGCCGCACCATCAGAGCCATCAGCAGCCGCAGCCAAAGCGGAAAAAGGTAAAATCAGATTTGATAATTAAGTTTGAATGATTTGTTGTATTCGAATCAATTTCCCACGATGAGTTACTATTTAATAGAGTGCTGAGACCTTATTTAAATTATTTTGCATTGCAGTGAGAAAAATGGCCGACATGATCCCAACCGAAGAATTCCTAGCTTTTGGCGTATGGTTGAAGAATAAGAACTCTAAGGCCTTTATGGAAGCTCTTCAGCAACTCAGTGTTGCTTATCGTGCGGAAGTCGACGAGGTCAACAAAGGTGAGCCCACTATTGCAGTCGGGCCGATCCTCACCGCCGGCGTCGAATAATCAGTGCTGACAGTCTTATATTAATCTGTTTTACTGTATACTTTATACTTTTATTTCTTTCAATATATAATCAATGATTTGCAGCAGAGATAAGGAGGCTATTCTCATGATTGACTTATACATCAACACACTTTTAGTTTTTTTTTTTTTTTAAATTGTATTTACATTTGTATTTATAAATTGAGTGGCTGCTCAATATTTTTAATGAAAAATATGAAAAAAATATGAAAAAATAAAAAGTATGAAAAAATATATTTTTATTTGCAGTGCATTGCGGTGTGCAGTTACCATTCCCAACACCTTCCCTTTTTTTTTAAATTACCCAAATTACCCGCCGAAATTGGAAACAGTTCAACACCCTTATAGCTCTCCGCCTCCTTCAGGATTTTTCTTTTTCTATTTTTTCAATTTATAAAATCGAATTTCCCGCCCCTGTCGGCAGTGCGGTCTAAACCGTCCAAGTAAAAGAGTAGATTTTCATATATCCATTGTATTTTGTCAAGGCAAATAACACTTCCCTTCTTTTTTCTTTTTATTCTTTCTTTTCTTTATTCTTATTATTTTCTTTATTCTCTTTTTCGCCACCGTTTTTGTTATAGGGCCCGCGCGGATTAACCCCCCGGATCTGCCGATTCATCCGCATGCAAAGATAGAAGCCCCCAGCTTTTTTTTTATATTCATTTCATTTCATTCACAGGCATCAGAGAATCGCGTATATATATCTAGCCGATTGATGTACACAATAAGCCATCACTAGCACCAAGACCCGGTATAATATTCTAACTCGTTTTTCCTCTTTTTTCTCCGGCCTGTGTACAGGCCCATGGATGTATATTTTTAATCCTTCCGACACGGATTTCTCTCACCGCTATTTAGTTTGTGGACTAAGTAGAAAACTACTACCCATCAACGCACAGCACCATTGGAGAGTGGAGATAAAAGCAACGGTTGTTGGTCGATGTTATGATGGAAAACAACATGTTATTTGCCATGTCGGATAGGTATATAACGGTGGTGGTGTCATTTGCACTCTTTCACATTTGACACGGCGGAGTAAACCGCTGGAATGTTTCATCACAAATAGCTGATGCGGACCCCGTTATTATATCGTTACGGTATTAAATACTACACGATTTAGGCTGATGTGTGTAAGGAATAGAATAGATTGAGAAAACTGCATCACCATCACGACCGTTTGAACCCGCGATGGATGCCTTTCATATGTGTACGGTACGACAGGAAATGGAATTTGAAATTGCCGGACGACAATAATAAGAAAGCCCTGGCACTCACATAAAGAGGTACCTTGATGAGTTGACCAAAGGTGAACGCTGTGTGTGCTGAGACCCCGCGTTGGGGCTCAGAAATCAACAAGGTGTGAAAGGAAGTCTATTAATGTACGCACACAGTGTGCTGGTTGTGTATAGAAAGATGACCAATCAACGCCCGGTGATTTGATATAGACATTTTGACCTCTACTGCTGCCCGAGGTATTTTTCATTAACTGCCCAGCACAATCGAGTGCTGGCCATTGGCTTTGCCCATGCCAATCATCAATATACAATTCAGGTTATTTGTATATGACTAGCGCGTTCTTTTGTATACAATGTTCTCCTTAAAACCTGATGGGTCTCCTAGGCGACTGTCGAATTTATTATTTGACCAACTATTAGACTTATTGGATCGTTAGGTGGCAATTTGTGGAACGACAATCCTTTTTCCCCTTTTTTTCCTTCACCCTCATCTAGCTCGGACACAATGACTGGCAATCAAAACTCTGCGTGTAATATCCGACCCGTTATTATATGTCCGGGACTCCGGGTTGTCTGCTGTTTTATAATGAGACCACTTTTATTTATGTAGATATATAATAACAAGCTGCTGGGCTATTGTTCGATTTAAAACAGCAGTGCGGAATAGAGATACTACTATTATACGCGCGTATTTCTATATAAATATCCGCAACAGCTTATTTATTTTGATCCGCGCGCAGATTTGGAATTCTCTGGACAATCGGTCATCATCATCGAACTCTGTATAATAACCGCAGGCGCCATGATTGGGTTTTTATATCTGAGCTGATGCTGCTTGAACGCTCCCTCAAAACTCTAGACGTGATGGCCAATCACGAGCGTTGCTCAGGGACTTTTTTGTGGCTCATCTGCGAGTATATACGAGCTCTTTGATGAAAATGTACGTCATTCCGATCGGATGATGATGATGGAAGGACTTGTACGATGGCTGCTCTTGATGAGATGTTCATTGCTGTGTGAGCTCCTGATGCTGGGCACTTGGGTATACACGCAAAAGACAAGTGGCACAGCCACTGCTGGTCGTTTATTAAAAATCTAGCAGCTATATAGTCGTAATACAAGTCAAAGCGCTTATAACATAGAGAAATAAAGAAATATAATAAACCCCCCAGCTCGTCTGATGTATTACTCATTCACCCCTTTTCAGACTTGGATGATCCCCCCCCCCTTTATAGTTATAAAAGGGGTGAAAAGTGGGTCGTAATATTAACCATCGCGCCCAGCAAGTTGCAGTATATTAGAGCGCCAGGGTTTATATACTGTATATTGACCTGATATTTCGCTTATTTGGGTTCCGGTTGATTTAATAGCCTGTCCATGAGTGCGTAAAATCAAATGTGTTTGAGATTGAGCGCAGATGCACAGAGAGGCCCGGCCGCTTTCTCTTATTTCTTGTTTGAATATGTCTAAGGCTAAAGGTGGCGGGAAAATGTCTATATTGAATCGAGATCAAACAAACCTCAATATATAGAAAGCTGGGCGCGGTATTATTTATTAGATCCCCCCTCTCCTCATCGCCAAAACCTTTGAGATATTTGAATAAGAATAACAAACTCGGTTGACATCTCCGTATCGATATATATAACACAAATACACATCTCATCTCTAACCCCTTGCTTGAGAGATATAGCCCGCAGTATAATATATTACATAGCCCCCGCCAGCTCTCATCCGTCCATCACATATCAAAGCCATCTTGTGATATATTTATTTATAGACTGTACACACACAGCAGCAGCAGCAGCACAAAGCCATATAATAAAGTAGCAGTGACTTCCATCATATTCGACAGTTAGTCGACTGCTACCAGCAGCAACAGCAGAGCACTTGAATATTATATTTGAATTTGAATCCAATGTGTCAACACTGTGGCTGTGGCTGTGGCTGTCGATTTCCAATCTAATATACAAAACCAGCCATTTCTCGCATGCTGTCTTGTATACACCGCTCGGTTGCTTTTCATATTCGGCTTTGATGATAGATAAGATGTCTTGATTAATATATGCAGCAGATAGAAAAAGTCTAGGCTATATAGTGCTGGGCTCCTACAAATCCCTCAATGGATATAATATGTCGATATTTCCCTATCACCCGCGCGCTATTTGGCTGGGTTATATTAGATATTGGCGGGGGGCTATTACAAAATCCTTGTGATGTTTGGATAGCCGAGCTAGACGAGCTAGACGAGAGAGAGTCAATCTGGAGACAAGTTGAGTGGGCACCTCAATTTCGACGTGTTAATACGTCTGACTCTCTCTGCTCTCTTGCCTATAAGCTAGATGTCGAAAAGGATTGGCTTATTTGATTGGAAATCAGGCCGTTAAATAATGGCGAGGCACAAGTGCGAGCACAGGAGCACTTGGAATCTCAAACGGAGAGTCGGTGTGGGGCGAAGGAGTAGAGGCGTCCATCCGGAATAATGTAGACACACACACAGCTGGATCCTCCCCCTAATAGATCACGCCTGGCATAATGAGCAATTGAGTGAGTACCGAATGCCCCATCCAGTTATAAACGTTAGTGACTTTAAATATAGAGGCTGTTGATGTTTTGATGGACTATGCTGGGGCGTTCATCATGACGGCCGGATGCTGTGACGGCCGTCCGAGTGCCGAAAGTTCGCCGGCTTGTGTTTGCGGAAAGGCAGCAGTGCAATTGATGATCCAACAGGAGCAAAAGGGGCCGGCCTTTCTAGATATTATAGATGACTAATGCTGTTTCGTGCCTCTGTATGTCCCGTTTAGTGCTGCTGGGCCTCTTTCAACCTCTTCGGCCAACCCTTCCGAGTTTCGAAATTGTTTCCTAATTGATTTGCTCAGTCTCAACAACGTATGAAGGTTCTCCTGCTGCTTCTTATTCACCCTCATCCCTTTTCCATCATTCGAATCAAGTGGATGGATGCCGGTTCATTTGGCAAACTGCTGGCTGATGTGCTGTCATCTGCCGAGACTGCCATCAAACTTGGCCGTCTTCTATTTATATGTTAGGCGCGCCGAATGTTATCAATCTAAATAAATATACAAACGGGTTTGAATAATATGGACATTTGAATAATGTGAATGGGCTCGTTTGAATTTCGCGCCCTGATTGACTCTACAGTCAATCCTCTCTGGGTTTATTTGGTGAAAATTTGTCAATCAGAAATTCCCTCGATGCCCAGCAAAGGGCTCTACTACTCGACTAGCTGGCCCTGTGCTGGGCTTGAATAGTCGCCAATCAGCCGCCAATGAAAACTGTTTGGCGCCATCACCAGCGCAGCAATCAAATCTAGTTTATTACTTGATAAGACATGCACTTGGCTTTTATGTGTAGTTCAACTCATCATCGTTTTCCTTGTAAGCGTTTAGCCAATTTCAATGCGCCGGCAATTGCGACCGGCAGCAGCAGGACGCGCGGGAAATTCAAAGTTCAAAACTTTGACGTTTGTTATTCAACTGCGTGGCAACTAGATATTTCGCCAGGGATGTTAAAGTCTGTTTAAACGGTCGTCTGGGATTACAAGTAAGTTTCTCTCTAGTAGATTTCCCATTTGCAATTTACTCGCATAGTAGGCCTATTTTGAGGGTTTAATAGTGCTGTATAAGTGCCCCCCTTATTATTTTATAAATCTGATTTCACAAGGGATTTTTTTCTTCTTCTCTTTTTCGAGTTTTTAGAAGATTTCTAGTGATGAAGGGATCAATAATTGAGTGGGGGGAATAATCGTGGAAAGTCGTTGAAAAACCGTTTTAATTAATTCGATTGCCATGGAGTATTATAATGGGCCAACGGGTGTGCCCCCATTCTATATCTACATATGTCGCATTTTGACACTGATTTTTAGGGTGGGGTGTCTACCAATAATAAAATATCGCAAATCAACTTTTTTTTTTACTCTGTGAATTTAAACCAACTTTTCCGCGATGTCCATCGGAACTTTAGTTGAATACAAATTGAAGTATAAATGTGCTTTAGCATCTTCCTATATAATTAAATTTTTTCTCCTAGACACTTTTGTCCTTCCAGTCTAAATACTTCCTCCACCCCCAAAAAATAAATAATCTCTGCTACAAATGTAGTTGGCAACATAATCTGTAAATTGACCGCAATGTGTTTTTATCGATGGTTAAAGATCTAAACGGTTCATCATCACCATATAGCCCCTTTAATTTCCCTTGCATTTCCTTTTGTGAGGTGTCTATTCATTTAAAAAATAGAATGAAGAGAATTGTGTGTTTCCAGGCGTGTGTTTGTAGCCTACCCCTTGTTCCCATCGCCATAGGCCTATAATATAATACACAATTCATTCATTCATTTCTTGTACATCAGTAAATATATACAAGAAGAAGCCGCCAAGAACAAAAGCGCTAGACAAGAGCCTCCTGTACATCACTATATATATGAGATATATGGAGCGTATAGAGATCGCACCGCCCGTCCCATTGTTGCTGGAAACCGGTATATCTAGCCTAGCCTAGCTCCTGAATGGGAATCTGAGTATATGCACAAGTTATCCATCACAGACGAGAGCCGAGAGTAGGTAGACACAATGAAATGAATGGGCAGGAAAAAAGGAAAGAAAAAAACAACAATTTGTATACAGTTTAGCATCCCATATCTTCTGTATACACATTTATAAAAACATCTTTTATATACGCGAACGCACGGCAGTAAAGAGAAGCCTCTACTGTGTGCTGCAGTTTGAATGCTAATCCGCTCCATTTGAGGGCTGCTGGCCCATTATCATTCTTCGTCTTTTCTGTATCTTTATATTCTTTTTGATTGTCGATTGTATACAGTGTATATGTAGACTGTATATATCTTCTTGTATGGGACAGATAGAAAGATGATCGCTGAGGGATTTGTTGTTTCTTGTACCGGAGAAAGAAGAAGAAGCGCAAAAGTTTGAGTTTATGTTTGCGAATTTATAACCCTTGACACAGTGGCTATAATCGGTGGCTATTTTACTATAGAGTAACTTGAATGGAGCAGCAAGCTATATACTGCTGGTTATGGACAATATATAAAGGTCATCCGAGAAGCAGGTGAGATATCCCATCGAGATAAATGGCATAATCTCAACAGTGTATATACACACAAGAATTGATTGTTCTACTTTGGCCTGGCAAACAAATAAATCTGTGTTTTGATTTGTTTAGTATAGTTTGACTGTTTTCTCTTTTTTTTCAGCTGCTGTGCAGCAGCAGTTCCTTGCGGAAAATCTGCAACACACGACCCATTGTATTGTCACACTAAAAAATAAAATAAAAAATATCGCCATTGAATTTTTTCTCATTTCTTTTTCAAAGTTTCATTTTTCAGATTTTGTTTGGCTGCTGCTGATGTTCACTTTTTCATGAATGGTTATAGCCTTATAGGCCTCTTTCTTTTCTTTCTTTTTTTTTGTCGTCGAGTATAATATAAAAGAATAGGCCTTTTTTCGGGGGGAGATCAAGCGCTGCTATTTACTGGGGGTAAGCCTCTGTAAATGTCAGATTTATACAAATAGCCAAATGGCGAAAAAAAAACACACGCACAAATAACATGAAAGAGAAGATCGGAATGGGAATGACCGTTTGGCACTTGATATTATTGAGCGCTGCGCATGTGCTGATTGGCTGTTACTGGAGTAGATAATTTGAACCGGAAAAGAATCAAATTTCCCGGTAATAATCTTGAATCGATCATCTCCAATTCTATTTTTTTACGCTATGACGAATCAATTTTTTAAAAATTCGGTAGGCCTACAAATCAGATTTTTTAAAAAATAATGTGATCCATTTATGTACTCGGAAATGATCAAAAAGGAGAAGAAATAATATTGAGAGATCCACCCAATCATCTGCGTTACGCAACGCAGTAAATATCAAACGCTGCGTGATGAGAGATCTTGATTCCTTTCCTATTTCTTCGCTTATAATAAGACTGAAAGATGACACATTCATCCATCACGTCTACACTGTCCGCTCCTCTTATTGCATCAAACGAAAGATGTAAGGAGAAATCGAGCATAGATCCCATCATATCCGATCGTGAACGAAGAATGAAAGAAACGAATCAGCAGATGCTGTCGTGCCATTCGGGTATTAAATTGATGTCCAAATCATCACAAAAGAGACGCGGATACTACTGTTGTTATTGTGTACGTGTCGTGGTTTGATCCTCCGGCCAGCACGGACATCTGCGGTCTTGCAAAACGATCTAACGTGATGTGTGTCGGCCAGCAACAGAGAAATAAAATGTCGCCACTTATAGCCTATGTAGGCACAACTGACAGCAGCTGCTGGCATCAAATCGCCGATATCCATCCATGGATATCTCATCGCTACTGCTGGATGCTGACAGCCGAGGAATTACATATATCAGGATATGCTGTTATACAAGCCTAATAGCACATCAATGTCAACGAAAGACCCTTACATTACCTATTGATTAGAGCTGCTGTATATAATATCCATTCGATCCAGCAATCAAACTCTTATAATAGTCACAGTTGGATGTATCAGAAAGGTCTCTGGCAAATGTCACGCCCTTTAGGCCGTTTTTCTGACCCTCCTCCGGCCAACTGTAGCCTACTATATAATGGAATATATCTGATCGAAATAAGATATAGATTATTATATTGGTGTAATGAGAAAGAATAACGAGAATTGTATGCTGCCGACCTGCATCACACATGTAGAAAAGTGGAGAGAGAGTTTGTTGCTGCTGGCCCTGCTGGCCGCGTGAGAAGGAGTACAGGTGGATCTGTCACCGTGCCTAATCGGACGGACACGTTGACAGCAGCTTAATAATAACGCTTACTATATTCAATTCCCTCTCTCTTTTCCCTGGGTTTTCCTTTTCCAGCACCCCTGCGGCCCTTATATGATTATACACTCCGCCTGTACACATATGGAAAATATAGATTTGTATCTTTAAAAGTCTTAACGTTGAAAAATACGCACTTTTCTACTTAACCATTTTAGATTATAATTCGATGGAATCTCTGCTGCACAGGCAGAAGACATTTCTTTGGAAAAAAAATAATTTGGGAATGGCTGTGATGACCTTAATATATTCACAGAGTGTGGAAATTGGACGATTAATATCAATACCTGGAAAGGCCTATTAATGCTAATTGGCACAGTCGTTCATTAGTCACTGCACCAATTTTCCGTTCATATTCAAAGGTAAAAGTCGTCGGTTCAACATAAACTAATGCAACCCCCACGCCCTGCTGAGATGTTGCTGCCACAGTCACACATTCGTGAGAAATTGTTTGTGTATACAAGTTGGTGCAAGTTATTAGCGCAGGATAAATGACTGGCGACGGCCAGGCGGAGGGCTATATTAGCTCGAGCCTATTTATTAATGATTAGCGCTGGCTAATAGAATCAAGCGAGCATTGATCAACAACCTAATATTTTATACCTATAATTAGTTCCAGCAGTCCATCCCCCCCCCCCCCCGCCGGCTTTTTGATTCGCCATCAGCAAGAGCCCACAGCATTACGAAACGATGATGTGATGACGTCGTCCGTCATTTTCGTTCGGGAGCAGTGAGAGTCGAGAGTCTGATGGATGTCGACGCTAGTTGTGTGTCACTCGGCTCTGCTCTTAATAAGCTTACACAACTTCTTGCTGATGCTAGCAGCCAGCCAATAAAAGCGACGACTATAATATAAGTGAAAGGAAATCTTTAAGAACGTGCTGTGTACTATGTGAGAAAATGATCAATTTAGACGCCCGGCGTATAGGCTATACTATATAAAGGGAAAAGCGACTTGGGCTGTATGTGTTTGAGCTCAATCCTGATGCTGGCGGGGTTGCTCGTCGTCGTTCTTCGCCGCCGCCGGGCAATATAAATCCGACGTCGACGCTTTATAGATGTACATATAGGAGCTATAGCCTCAACCTCAATTAGTGTGGGCCAATAATCTTGATCGGGGCCCCGCCCGTCATTGCGCATTACATCTTATTTCTAATATCTAACAAATCTAAACTGCGCTGAACGCGCTATCTATACAAACACACAAGCAAACACATGTCTATATAGTAGGCCTACAAAGGAGGAGTGGTATAGACTGGTATGTACATATACGGGCAGCACAGGGGTATATAGTAATAGTAATAATATAATACAGACGAGTGCAGCCAGGAACCCGACGCTACATATAAGCGGATTTATAAATAAGTCGGGCGGCGGGTGCTCCCTCCTTTTTTCCCGCCCTGTCACGGGGTGCTGCTGTGCAGCAGGGATACGAGAGAGAGCGAGCGAAACTGGCAAGTTGGCAATTAATTCCGACTTAGAGTCTCAGTTTATTTGAAGAGAAAAAGCTGCTGCTGCTGTCGTCTGTGTGTACACCTCGTTCTCCTCCGCTCTCAGATGGGGAAAAAGATATGCAGAAAACCACGCCCGAAATTGGGAGGAAAGCGCGTGGCGCCATTAGCGTGAACGACGTCGCGCCAATCAATCCGCTTGCACATATAGAAGTAATATATATAACAAACTGTCATCCAAATCTAAATTTGAAATGACCGCCAAAAAACAATAAAAATGTTGTTCAATGATTTCGGTAGACAAGGCCTATTAGTGCTGCTCTAATAAGCCGATATAAATTAATATAATCCTAAATACTATATTATATATAATTAGTAGTGTGTAGTGTGGCTGGGAGGCACGTGGGAAACTCTACGAACTATTATATAAATCGCGTTGATGTGTTTTATTGATTGCCCGAAGACAGAGCAGCACAAAGGGCCTGGCGATCAGAAATGGAATCAACTGTCAAAAATAGATATATTTTTCGATGTAATCTAAAAAGAAGATATACAAGCTAGAGTAAATCAATCAGCGCGTGGTTGATATATATAGTCTAGATGGAGAATAATATCTAAAAGCAGTTGGTTTGGTCTATTATTAGACGAGCGATGACAAACTCCTCGCACGTTAGAGATTGGCGTTTGACGCGCGCTCAGACCCGTTATTGTCTGTAACGCAATCATATATCGTTGATATCGTCTATTTTCTCTTGATGTCTTTGATCCTCCACACTGTGTGGCTCACTATATATTCTCTATATACATGCGATTATAGATCTATATAGGCTACGAAACAACATTTAGATGCTGTGTATTTAGATGTATGAAAAAATAGGGCCGTGGCCATATACTATTTATATACAGACGCCCACGGCTATGTATAAAAGAAAACGCCATCAATTGATATAGCGCAGCAAGGGGGGTGGTGCCTTATTTAATAATGTTGTCTATTTATTATTATATTTTTTCCCTTTGCTGTGTGACGAAGGAAAATATATACAATAGAGTTCTTTTGATCGGATGGCGGGACCGTGATTCGATCACGGCGCATCATCGGCGACGTTATTGTATATACCAGCGCCGCTGCGTTCACGTTGCCGGCCCCCACCCAGCACCCAAAACCGCCCGTCTCACACTTTCTGCCGAGATTTGTGTATCAAGGCCCATTATCTATCGATTGATTACGGATAGGCAGAGAATAATCGTGAACGGATTGAATTGAAATTCACTTGTGAAATGCCGAGAATTTGAAATTTGAAAAAAAGGCGCGAAATTCAAATTCCCAAAAATTATTTTCGGTTTGAAATTTGAAATTAAATTGTTTACTATCGGATTAATTTGGAAAATATAGTCTCATCAAATTAAATTGATAGAGTTCGACTCGATTATAGATACAGTTGTCGAGGGCACTGCTGGGAGCTGAGTTATTCTTGAATGCGAGAAATCTCCAATTTTATATAATCTCGGCGGAACGGAGCTTGAGCGGAAGAAGCTTTTAGCGCGACGTTTTAACTAGGTGGCATTTTCAATATATTGTCAATCGAATCGTTATTTATAAATCAACGCCAGGGCTGCTATATAGCCTATCTATCCGCTCCACTTTGCTGCTGTTATATTATCGGCTGATTTGCTGTTTTTCCATTCGATTTGGCCGCGGCCGTTCAGAGCCCGAAATTTCGGCTAAGAGAAACGCAGATTGATCGAATCGAATGGAGAGAGACGACGACGACTGCTGATGGCGACGACCTGATTTCTAGATCAAGTTGATATGGCCATAACATCAGCAGCAGCGCCATTGGCTTCTTCTTCTTCTTCTTTCCTGATTGAATCGGCTGCAGCAGCAGAGAAAACGCCAGCGGCCAAACGTTTGATGATGTTGCAGATGATGTTATTAACATCTAAATCAAATAAAACCGGCGGGTAGGAGACATCGTAGCCAATAAACGCACACAAATCTATCGATTGATGCCTTTTTGTTTAGATTTCAAATTTCCCGCTCAATAATAAATAGATATAAGATTCGGTTCAAAGAGTCATATCGGTCGCTAGAGCTGCTGGATGTTAAATTATACGTCTTATTCCTCTCCTCGCATTAATAGGTAATTTAAATGAGAGCGCGGGAAAACGATCATTATCGACAGCAGACTCTAATCGTCAGTAGCTTATTTTTTCGCTGTGATTTTTCCATCAATCATTTCTATTTTTCTGCTCCCCTTTTAACTGGTGCTGCATCGCGCTGATGAGGAGTAACGAAGTTATCCAAGAGTTTGGACCGGGGCTGGGTGGGGGGGAGTTGAATAAGGAAGAAGGGGAGGGAGGCATGTAGCAAACTCAATCAGAGATTTATATAGACAAGCCTTATATATATAGACTGCTGGCTGCTGTATCTATCTGCGGATGAATGTTAGATTCACCTTTGTGGGTGGTGGGTGGGTGGTTGGCCTCCCTCTCTAGCTCTCTCCTATATTATTATATAAATAAAAACACGCCGCCGGAGCCAAATGAACTCGTTTGAGGGACGCCCGATGATAAATTGACAATTTCCCTCCACTTGGCCTACTCCTCTTCTCCTCTCCTCTTTTCTCCGTCTGCTTATTATATAAGATCAGCTACCTCCCTCTCCTCTTCTAGCTAGATCTGCCACCCATCGACGCTGAATGTTTTCGTTCGATCGCCCGGCATCAGATTTTATATGAAAAAAGAAATTCACAAAATTTATTTTCCTTATCAACAATTTGCGAATCATCTTTCCATCTATTAATTTATTCGCTATTTTATTATATACAATTGCGTATATTATTGTCCAGCAATAACGTGTTGTCCTAATAATGCCGGGCGCAATCTGAATCTATCTGAACTATAGCTAAGCTCCGCCCAGTCATCCTCCGAGTTGGGTCTCTGCCATTGGTCTGCGGCGTTGGGAAGGCTAATAGCCCGCAGGATTGATGCCGGAGCCCTGCATGGCTCCACCCAGGCAAACCCCGCCCACTTTTCTCCCGACCTCCCCTATCTAGCTTATATTCACATACATATACACAGCTTAGAGAGCGTTATAGTATATAGCATGATGTTATGAGATTTCTTTTTTTTTCTTTTCCCTTCCTTCCCATCTTACATATACCCCTCCTTTTTTCTCCGCCAAACGGGCCGCAGGCTTTCTGATGTACACCCGCGAGCAGACATCGTTTCCCCCATAGACGGCGGCTGACTCTTTCTCGGCTGCTGCTGCTGTTGCTCACACACACACTGGAAATCAGTCACGACCGCGACTATCAAACAGTCTGGACGCTCGTCACATCCGATCGCCGATCGTTTGATTTCTTCCCAAACAACTTGATCAAGTGTAATCCCATAAGCCTATTATACAGTTTGCCCATCATTTGTAATTTTCCGTTCGTGATTGGCGCCGAGTGTGTGAAATTATTATTTTTTTAAATTTGAATAACCCGCGAAATTTGAAATTCGTTGGGATGATGACGGAACAACAACCACAGCAGGCGGTGGAGAATAATAAGAGGCGATCTTCTTCGATGCTGGACGATAGTAATAGCAACGAGAGTAGCGGGAGTCTCAACAGCCGCAGCGGGTCGTCGGCCGGCAGCTGCCGGAGTCACAGCAGCAGCGTCGACATCGAGACGAACGGATCGGCCGACGAAGGGCCTCAACAGCGTCGCTCACACGTCGATATGGTGGCCGCTCTGTCGACGGTAGCGCCCGTCAATCCACCGCTGACAGTGGCCGATTCCCTGTCGCCGGCCAAGCCGGCCCTGCTGGCCGTCCCGGCCCAGCATCAACACGAAGTCCCGGCCACTTCCACCGGCAACAAATTGAGTCTCAATCATCACGTCAGCCATTTGTACACGATCGAGGCCATTCTGGGACTCAACAATCAACACCCCAAAGGTAAATTTCAATTCATTTTCAATTGAATGACATTTAATTGATTTCTAAAATTCAGAAAAAGACGGGCCGGGGGCTAGACACCAGGCCAAACTCTTCCGTGAAATGTCCGAGGCCCATCACCACCACCACCACCATCACTTCAATCAGCCACATGAGACGGACGCCCAGCATCAGGAGTCGCTGCTGGGCCATCAGCGGGCCGGCGAGTTGAGCAGCGACGAGGACGAGCCTTCCGTCAAGGGCGGAGGGATGAACGGCGGCGAAGGATCCGGCGGAGGAGGTGGCGGCGGTGGGGCTGGAAGCAGCGGCGGCGGTGGGGCTGGAAGCAGCGGCGGCGGCAACAGCAAGAAACACCGTCGCAACCGGACGACGTTCACGACGTTCCAGCTGCACGAGCTGGAACGGGCCTTTGAGAAATCCCACTACCCGGACGTCTACAGTCGCGAGGAGCTGGCCATGAAAGTCAATCTGCCAGAAGTCCGAGTTCAAGTGAGTTACATTTAATTTTTTTTTAATTAATTCAAAGGCCTATAATTATAAGTCTTATTATTAAGGTTTATATTTAAAATTTAACTACACGCGGGTATAATTATTTGAAGGAAAGTTTGTGGTTTCAAGTTCTTATGTACTACACAAGTCGGGATATGATTATTTGTAGTTGAATACGTGGTTCAACTTTATTAGCAGAGAAAATCGGATTTGGTTTTCCCGCTTTTTAATTGCTCATCTGTTAAGTCTTTTTGGATCTTGTTTTCATTCCCCCCTCTTACACGCAGAGTTACATATAAGTCGCTTTTCCCTTATAATACATTTATTCGGGTCTACTTATTAGAGAGAGTCCAATCATTAAACGTCTAGACAAAAGCTAGAATAAGTTTTCAAAATGTTTCGACTATAAATAATAATCCAGCAGCAAAGTTGAGCTATTTTATAGACCGGCTGGATTATTTATTATTAGGCGTATTATTATATGAAATTGAGTTGCCTATTTTTAGTTTTGGGACTTTGGTGACTGGTGTACACACGCAATCACGTCAAGTGCGACAACACTTTTGTCTTATAGGCCACACTCGTTTCGTTATATTTTCGTTCAATTTTTTCTCTTATTTGGTTTATCCATCCATACACGGAGCGTTTTCTATGCTGGATAACAGTGTCTAGAACTCATATCCGGTCCCGGAATAAATAATAAATGGGGGACCTGTGCTAGATGTGCGTCTATATGTAACAGCATCACTCAAAATGGCCGAGAAAAGAGAAATCCGATTTGACTTCGTCTATTCCCGGCCTCTCTTCTGTAATAACATGTAACATTTAACTGCGTTATTTAGACGAGATCTAGTAGATTCTTTTCTTGTTGTATACATTTTCTCGAGCTCAAATCGGGGACACGAAAAAGGACATTTCCGCTTTCATTTCCAGCAGCAGCAGCAGCGCTGCTGGGCGCAATGCTGTTCGTTTATTCAATGCTGCTCTGCGCTGGCCCATCCAACTTTTTGATGTCGTTTGTGTCGAATTTTCATTGATGAGACTCGATGATGGAGCGGGCCCAGTCTAAATTGTCATTATTATTAATCAGCGCAAAGTTAACGAATTTCTAAAAGTTAAAAAGAATCGAGAGCTCATTATATTTTGTAAAAATTGGGTTGAAAAACCAAAGAAGAAGAAGAAAGAAAAGCAAAGCTTTTTCTTTGTGTTTGCTCCCCCCCATTGCATGTTGCAGCATCATCTGTGTGTGTATGGGATGATGTCGCCAGCAGCAGCACAGCCAACGAATATAAGGCCCCGCCCTAGCTCAAACGAGTTATTAGGCTAATCGACCGTCTAGAGCCGAGGCTAAGTGGTCCGATAACACACGGCACGCATTCAAACTCTAATAACAATCGAGGCCCGATACATTTGATCAAAATAGAAAGATCGAAAAACGACTGGGAAAAATGATGAAAGAAAAAAGAGAAAATAGAAAAGCTGTTCCAAACAGAAGTCTAAGGGGGGATAAAAGAGAGTCCGATGTGTATACATTTATTTAGTCTAGAATTGTGTGTGTGTGTGTCTATAAAATATACACAGCGGCGATTGTGTGTGTGTGTATCGAGCGCAAGTCAACGATCAGCACAGCACATATTCAATAGACATCGGCGACTGTGTCTGTGCTGTGTGTGTATGTTATATAATAACACACGCTCCAGCAGCGTCGGTAGAGAGGGGGGAAATGTTGAGGAGGGTGAAGGGAGGGTTTTTGTATTTATACGCGTAGTAGTCTATTCATCTCAATCACAGCTCTCCGGTATCAGATGTGCTGGGACTTTACATGTATATAAACGTGTGTAGACCATCAGATGCAGTTTTGTAGTAGATAGAGAGATATCCCTTTTGATCCCTTTTATTTGCGCCATCTATATAGGCTAGTCTGACGATATGTCATGTAATAACATCTAAACCATTGATTTCACCCTCTTTAGAATATAATAGAGTTCCGATTTTATTTTTTTTCTATTTTAAGCGAATGGGGAGATGGTGTAGTAGGCCTATAGTTTCCGACGATCGGCTCAATCACAAAAGACGATTTATTTATTTATTTAGCCAGCTCAGACGACACAGTTTCAATTGACGGTTTGATACAATTTAGAGAGCTACACTCGAGATGCCTGGATATGATGTAATAGATGTCAGGCATCTATAGTCAAAATGCAAATTAATTTTTTTCCGACATCTTAACCATTTTTATACATGAATGAATCATGAGGATGTAGAAATAGATATTCTTTGAATTTCTAAATTTCTTTCTCAAACGTCAGGGAATATAAATCAGAGGAAATGTTGAATATCACAAAAAGGGATCTACCAATTCAATCATTTCAATTGTGGGGACGAACAACAAGGAAAAAAAAAAGAATGAAATTTAGCGTCACGTAATACAATCGTCGAAAAGAGCCCAGATGGCGCAATAATCATCTGCTCGATTTTCACCCAATTTCGTACTTATTATTATTATTTTTTTCCCATTCAAAAGGCGTCGAAAACTAATAATAAAATCGTCTAAAAAAGAGTCTCGGTTGGTTGGTAGTGGCCAATTGGACGCAATTGGGAGCTATGGCAACTATACCCTTCCCCCGGTCTCCTTCAACACTCCAGAAAAATAGAAGAAAAAGATAAAAATCAAAAATCAAAAAAGTTGTTCCCTAATGTTTTCTGTATAAAAAGAAGTTTGGCTCTATAAATGGTACGGGGGTAGAAAAAGCGACGGCCATCTGTCAAGCCAGCACTTGCTCAATGGGCGTTTGATTGCTCCCATTATCCCATCATTCCCGGCCCCACCCAAGAGTTTGCTTCGTTATATACCGGATATAAGTGTGTTATATCCTACAAGAGTCAAGTTGTATTCATTTTTTTTGTATTTTCTGGGGGGGTTGGCGGCCATTCAAAACTATTGGCAATCATGGCGCCAAGTTCGAATCAATCAGCGGTTCCCTTATGTTCGAATTAGTTTATAGCGATTGATAAGAAATGAAAAAAGTAGCCGGGAAATTTGAAATTGAATTTTTTGATTTGATGATTTGAATTTGAAGGTCTGGTTTCAAAATCGGCGGGCTAAATGGCGTCGCCAGGAGAAGATGGAAGCGTCGCAACAGCTGCGCAAGTTCCAGCAGGAATTCTCGGCCATGATTCCGGCGGCCGCTGCAACTACTCCGCGCTACAACAACAACAACAACAACGGCGGGGGGTCGGCGGTGGTGGCAGCGGCTGCGGCCGCCGCCGCCGGACTGCCGGCCCACCTGGACCATTGGCTCTCGCTGACTTCCGGGGCGGCCATGGCCTACCACCAGGCGGCGGCGGCGGCAGCGGCCGCTTCGGCCTATCCGCCGGCGGCGTCTTACCTCATGCCCAGCATGATGGCCACAACGCCTCTGATGGGCCAAGTCCAGTCTCAGCCGGCCCATCACGGAGTCCAGCACCGACCGACAGCCACACCGTCGCCACCGTCCAGCGGATCGCTGACCATCAACTCCCGCGACTCACCCGACATCGTCGCCACTCCGACCTCGCGATTCCGTCGCGGTGATTCCAAACCGCTTTAGTTTAACTTTAAAATCGAATTAATTTTTATTTTATTTTAAATTCAATCCCGGCTGATTTTTTAAAAATTATTATTTCCACAAATAATCGTCAGCTGAAATCATTTAAAACGTTTGATTTCCATATGCCACGTTTATGATGTCCATTCCGTGTGTAATTTGTGTATTCTGATTTTGGTTTAATTTTCTGTTTAATTATATAACATTTTTTTCTGGCAGTCGTGATGATATCCTCCGTGTTATAATAAAAACAGTACGGTCTAAATAGAAATTCTATAAATATATTTCATGTGCAATTTTTTTGGATTGTTGAACACTAAATCGCTTGCGTAATTCTTTGAAATGAACGTATACATTATAATATGCTCCCTATATCATTCTAGTTTTCTCGCCGGAAATCATTTCTCTTGCATAACCGTACATTCGTGTAAATATAATGATATCGACATCATTCCAACCACCGAGAGTTTCAATAAACCTGAAATCATATCCGTAAATTCTAAACTGTTGTTCAATTTTTATTTTTCAAATAAGAGTAGAGATATTATAGTTATTAATTATTGCAATGATGAAACGATATAGTTCCGTTGTCTGCTGCTGTACTAACGGGCGTTTTATTTCTCTTGAACTGATGATGTAACTCTTATTATTATTAGCTTGGCTCTAATTGATCAACAGCTCTTTGCTGCTACACTGTACAGACGTTATTTGTCCGATTCTTTGTGAGCTGTGATCCCCCCAGGGTTTTCATTAAGCATTGGGCGACTTATATTTCGGAGAAATATAAGAAGATAAGGTCTCCGTCTCTGTGTGTGCACACAGTCGCTTTCTATATAATACGCACCAGCGCAGCGCTGAATAATTGTAAATGTATTAAACGTCATCAACTCATCAGTTGCATCGCTCAACATCGTTGCGCTTGTTTAGAAATTGACGGACGCCGATATAATTTCGAATGTACTTCCTTCCGGGCCATCGAAAACGAATCAACGATAGATGATGAGCAAATATACTACACACATGTCGTCTGTTGTATATAGAAATAGATAACCAGCAGTCTAGTATATAATTCATCGTCTTCCTGGCGTCTGTCCGCTCATCAAATAAAACCCTTCCGCCAGCAGTCAACAGTCTATATCTGCTAAAACGCCATTTGAATATGTACAATATCGATCACGTGATATCGATTGTAACTATTCTCCGCCCATCATCATCTATTATTACATCATGATATCTGATTCCTATAATACCAGTTATTCCCCCCAAAAAATAAAATAATTTTTTTTATTTTTTCCGGAAGCGGATGAATAAAAAGAAATAAAATAAAATAACAACAGGAGCAGCCGGAGGGGAAAAAATAAATAGGAACCCCAATTAGCTCATTTTTTATTTTTTCTCACTTTGGGCATGCTTTGGGTGGAACGCGCGCTGGATGAAGGGGGGCTGACAAATGTATGTATAAAAAATGTCCACAGCACAAAAATTTGAAAAGAAGAAAAGCGGCTTAGCGTTTTGTACAGCAGCATCTCTCCTTTCTATCTATTCTTGATGTGTGTGTGTATAGGGGGATGGGGATGGCTATACTATATAGGCTGTGATCTTCTTTGTGATCTTGTCACTTTGGTTGAACTGTTTGGGGCTCTTGTTGTTGTTGCTGGTGAGAATTCCAGGCACAGGGTATAGTAGTAGGCTCATCACTTTTGACAGGATTATGTACTACACTCGACACGGGAAGGATAGTACATAAGAACCTATGTATATACTGCGTTATTAGCTGATGTTTTAGAAATTTTCGGTGGGTGATTATTACACTTTGGTCCATCGGTTATCTAGTTACTTTAGACCCCATTTTGATTTACGTATACCTGGACAGTTTGTTTTTTTGGGAGGGGGAATCTATTGACGTTAAGTTGTGGCATTCCTTATATTCCGTAATAGCTTATAATATGGTCCCGGATACGCGTTCATCTGTGAAAGAGGATTGACACTTTGGTGTTTGTATAGCATATAAGCTACTGAGGCTAGTTGTGTTATGTTATGTGGTTTTTCGACCGTGTACATCAGCATTTGCATCGAATAGTTTGTCGACCGACACCTTATTTCTTGATCAGATGATTGGACAGGAATTCCAGCATATCGACTTACTTTTGACATATTTGATCCTATTTTCCCACATGTCAATAAATAAAATGAGGTCAAAACTGACAATACAAATTATTTAGTTCCGGAATTTAAAAAAAAACAATTTGACTTGACGACAAGCAACTTTTTGGCTTAGATTGCTGATGGGAGAGTCGAATTGAAAAGACATCAAGCCGAGAGAGAGAGAGAGTCGACAGTAAGCTATATTATAATATATAATCTGCGCTAACGATCGTCCATCCAGCATCAGCAGCAGCAGCCCAACGCGCACATACCAAGTCCAGTAAGGAAGGTCAAAAGATTGTTCAGAGAGATAGGCCTCGTCATTTCATCTTGGCTTTTTAGCTGCTAGGATATGAAGGGAGGCGTTATAAGCCGCTTCTACTATCCTTACCCCCCTCTCACCTGCTAATTAACCTTTTTGGCAAAAAGGTAAAAACTATAAGATATAGAAAGAAATATGACAGCAGAGAGGACTAAATTGAGCTGCTGCTTTGAGAGATGAAGCGATAGAGTTTCCGGATAGAAAAAAGGTATTTTTGTCAGATTATTTGATTAGCATACCTTTTCATCTGATGACTAGGCCTCTAATAAGAGGGGGAATATTAGCCTTTTGGCTCTATTAGTGTGGTGGCTTGGCTTAGAATATTTGAAGCCAAGATGATGACTCTATCCGTTCTCCATCATCAACGCCCCAGCAGAAAGAATCAACAGATTCCCATCTCCCACATTCAGCAGGTCGCGCCTTTTTTATTTAAAATAAAAATCTAAATTGAATATGGTGATTATCGTGATAAATCCTCCCCCCAGGCTATCCCCAAATATCTATCAAGACTTTTTAACTTAGAGAGAAAAAAGAAATAGAATAAAGATAATCTCAAATGAAGACTTTTACTACAACAGCAGCTGATTTCGTTACACACACTGTAATAGCATCTATATAAGAATAAAGAAGAAAAGAGGTTCTATCGTTATCTGGTTCGGCACTCTTCCCGTCGTCCAAATCTGATTTCTCCGCCAACACGTTCCAATGGCAGCAATGCTTTTACGCGCGGTGGCAGCCATCGCCATTGTATAATACATTATATATATATCTGCTTTTAATGGAAATCAAACGATCAATCAGCTCCTTTGTGTAAAAAGCTGAGAAAGAAAAATGTGAACGGCTGCTGGCCGCCGCAGCTTATCATCGATAGCATCTCTTCTTTAGCTGGGCAAAATATAAGAAGCTGAGCGCGCGCCTTCCTTTTGGCTTTTTAAGTGGCCTAAGTGATCAGAGCTCTCCTCTGTATAGCATTAAAGTTTTTATCAGAGGCCAGCAGAAGCAGACTGACAACTTTTTTTTTATTTTAAATATGTCGACTCCTCCTATATACTTAACTGGCCCGGCTACCTTATTTTTATATTTTTCTCTCCATCACTTTCGTGTGTCTTTTCATTCCCGTTTTTATCAGAAGGCCAATCATCGTGTTGGCACTTAGCTACCCCGGCACCTTCTACATGTCGGCTGTCTAATCCGGCTCGAAAATCTATTTTACAATTCATCGGTAATTAATGTTACATTTCACTCCATCTTTATTTTATTTTATTTTACATGTTTTATATTATGCTGGGCTATGTGCCAGGGACAATTTGAAGGCTGCCAGGCTGCTGCCAGTTCAGGCTGTCAACTTTCGTTAAATTGGAATTTAGATATACCGAGGATCGTTGGGGATGTGATTTTTAAAAAAAGGTAGCTAGCGGAAATATTAAAATTGGATTTCAGTGATGAACTATAATAATTCCGTCACGCAAGTCTGTTGCGCATCACTTGCGCATAATTGAGTCCACATTTTATGACACTCATCAGCTTAGGACTGAATTAATCATCAACTCATCTTTTTGTTTTTTTTGGAAACTAAACTATTTTTTATTCATACCTATTTAATTAATTTAATTTTTTTTTTACTTTATTTTTGACACAATTTTATTTTACCCGAAGGGTTTTCTAATCACGTTTTTCTTCTTTTTGGCTGGAATAGGTTGGATTAGTTGTCGATAGTCTCACTAGATAATCTTTACAACTATAGCCATCTAGCGCTAATTGGTCATGGAAGCAAAAATAAAATAAAATGTCTTTAATGTTAAAGGCTTATTAATAAGATAGGCGAAAGCAGGGTCATCCAATAGTAATGCTAAAATAAAAGCATAAGAAGAGTTCTCCAAGTCGCCATACACGATGGTGCACCACGTATGGGTCACACAGTGACGGCCGAAAAAGTCCAAATTGTAATGATTTATAGATTTATAAACTTGCTTGACTTTTTCATTTATTTTTGCTTCTCTGCTCTAAGAATCGAGGTTGCCTTACAACTATAAAACAAGTAGAAGCGAATCCATAAACAGGTTTGAATTTATTCTCAATGAAATCATAGTCATCCTAATTGCAGTAGGAGATAGGTCATATTCAATTTTTATTTATGGAAAAAAAATCACTAACAGTTACAGGCTAACAGCCCTTCGGGTACCTTGCTAACGCAGCGCAGGTAGCTGTTTTAATGAGCAGAGAAGAATTTTTGAGACGTTGAGTTCAAATCGTTGCTTGTAGATGGCGGCCAGCAGCGGGAAATTAAAAAGATGCGATTGTTTTTAATGTTTCACGGGATCAGAAAAATCGTGATATAATCATCTCACGGTAAAATAAACGCTGTCAAAACAAATTTGACTTCTCCCGTGACGTACCTGAGACTTTTTGTTTTTTAATGATAAGATATTCATTTTTTTTTTTAGATCGACTGAGTTCTAGACGCTGTCGTTCATTGATAATAACTGCGACGACGCGTACATTTTGGAGACACGACTCAAATTGATTTCACCTCGATGGGAAAAAGTTTTATTTTATTTTCTAGACTTGCAGATAAGACGTTTTATTTTATGTATACCTGCGTGCACCCAATTCGACCCAATTATACATTGGCACGCCCAATAATATCCATTTGAGGTCCGTCCTAACACAGCCACAGTCTATTAAAGTCGCTGAAAAAAAACCTTCAAATGTTGTTTGGACAACACCAAAAAAAAGTTCAAAACTGAACAAAAAATGATTTTTATTTTTAAAATTTTTCTACCGGTAATGGCTTTAACACTATATTCTTAGTCACATAACTGGTTCCACGGCAAACTTGTGAAAATATTAGCCCAGCCATCTTTGTCGCCCGTTATGACGCTTTAATTGAAGTCCGACGTCAAGCAATTTGGTCCGATTCACGCGACAGATTAGATTAGCCTTTTAAGGGATCCTCTTATTTTTTCTTGTTTTTTGTTTGTGTCATTACCATATATACTTTTACGGCGAAGCTACTGCGAGATTTTTAATAAGAACGCCTTTTAAAAAATATCTATTCCATATACGGACTAATGTTCCACAATGTTCGAAAAACAATATTATTTTTAAAATTTTTCATCGCTGGTTGAATAAAGCTAAACCATTTTTTGTAAATCACACGATCTCAATAGTCTACTTCCACTATAAAATTTTAGGTGGTTGCGGTCTAAAAATAATAATCTGCGGGTTTCGTGCAAATTTGATTACAATTTCTATCGATATCTTAAGGTAATTAGTAATTAGAAAAAAAGGTGTCGTCTGCTTGTGCTTGCGTTTTTGTTTCCAAGTTTTTGAAAAAGAGACGAAGATTACAAAGAAAAGGGAACGATAATTTATTTTTGAAAAACTGACGACTGTAGTCACTGTACGAATCAATAAATAAAATTACAAAAATGTGGTCGTCGTGTCTGTGAAGGGAAATGTCTGTGTGTATGTTAGTTCCTGACTGGCATTTATCACAGTGGAAGCATGGTGTAAGCATGATGATGTAAGCTCCATCCCCCTGTTGATGCATAGCAGTTTGATTTTACTGTATAACCTTTTTCTTTGTGCAGATTTGAGGCCAAAGGCCAACCACCATAACCACAAGATATGCAAGTATTTTGCTTGTGCAGGTAATGATGTTTCATCAGCAACAATCTCAGTTTCACCGCTTTGGTAATGATTTGTGTTTCTTGTATTCCTGTGATCTCCTAGATATTTTAACTATGCAGTGTATTACATGGAAACCTTAAATTTTCCCATTTACTAACAACTAGGGTTTATTACGCACTGTCTCGTTTTCAACTTTTCCTCACTTTGTTGTTGTCTAAATATTTTTCGTAACCATATTTTTATTTTTTATTTAGATAAACAGCATCCCCTGTTATGGGAGAAACTACCGATGTCGGTCAAGTTCTTCCCTTTCTTTAAATCTCCTCTGTCCTCGTGTACACCCATGTATTCACGAGGAACCCCTTTTTCCGATCCCTCTCTTAGGATTCGACTTCTCTACGGATGGATGGATCACTTGTGGATGCCTGGCCGTATTGCCCAGGCTTAAAGGTAGGACAAATGTATATTTCTATTCTTCCTTTTGAACTATTTTGTGGCGTTGATTAGAAATCGTTACTGAGTACGATAATATTCCAGCAGCTAGGCGGACGACTGCAACTCTTTTCTCTGCTTGACATTTTTTTATCTACTTAATTAGGGGTTCATTAAAATATCTCATTTGTTGAACGACTGCAGATCAGGCTTGTTTTGGTTGTAGGTAAACGATCAAATTCGAAAATATTTGAAAACTTTAAACACGTCAAGCAAATTGCAACTAGAAAATTTGTTGACCAAGACCCAAGAGGTACCTCCCACACTGGCACCTCCTCGTTATTAGACCTAATTTTCAATTGAAATGCTTCCATACAAAACGGGAATGCATTAAAATTATGCCGTTGTCGTGTAACTGAAAAATCGGGTGTCATCCAGGTTATTTGTTGTTATTATTTTGTCAACGTTACGATACAGCCGCAGGATCATATCGTCAGTGCACGAGTGCTATCACTTATCATTTTCATTTCTCCTATCTTTTGTTTATTTAATAAGAGAAGCTTCAAATAACAAAAATAAACTAGCCATCATATTTTTTTATTTTATCTTTAGAAAATAAGAAGGTGCTTTAAACTACTTTTATTAAAATTTAAAAAAATGTATTTTCATAATACTTGAACGGCTTTTCTTATTAGCTTTTAGTATTTATCTGTATTCGATTAAAGAAATCTCTCTCCAAGTTATTCGAACGTAAAATTACCGAAAAATTTGGTTTGTTGTTGCAATTTGTATTTTCCTTACTTAATACGATTGAGTTGAATATTGAAAAGTTGAAGTGAGAATTTGGGGTCATGTTTACGCGCATCCAGTCGATTTGGGAATCGAACTCGTCACGTGTATTTAGGATAATCTGTTGAGAGCCTTATCTTTTCACTTTTTATTATCGATTTCAAGCGCGCAAGGTCAAAAGAAGGTGGAATAAAACGAATTTAGGATTGGTGTATAACTCAAGCCTCCGTCATCGCGAATCAAAATGTCTGGTACCAGCTGACTATTTCTGTTTAATTATTTCGGGCTTAATAAATTTGCGGAAACGTCAGTTTGGAAAATGTCTCGACAGACATTTATAGGACAGAACTTGTTATTATGCGATTCTTACAAATTCAACAAACAGTCGTCGCAGTCTGACATGAAAACAAGCCAAACAAACATGTACGTTTCCCTGTCTGATGCGGATCAGTTGTTTTTTGACAGGTTGGATGTTATTCAAATAGCAGCCGATTGCTTATCTCATTTCGAACGCTGACTGGTTGGTGTCTGTGTAGAATATACATAGACTGATGCTATCCTGCCTTCTGACGTACTGTAGGAATTATAGACATCCTAAACCATCCAATTTTTATTTGATATCGATAATAATAAATTAATTAATTAATCAAAAGGCGCCATTTTATCATCGGGAGTCTGGTAGGTATAATTTCAAGATGTACTTTTAATTTGCAATAAAAATTTGTTTGAGGGTTTATTTTTTCTTTGACACTGCAAATTCAACTGGGATTGGACTGGGCCTTGTATTAAAAAAGAAATTATCAGGTGTCAACGTAATTTCAAAAGTATTGAATAATTTTAATTAGTGAAACCTGAAACAATCAGTACTGACTGTTTTGGCCTCTACTTTTCATCAATTTAACTTGACACGAATTGAAAAATAGCCAGGGCCCAGTGGTGCTGTTGTTGCTTTGATATCTATCGCAAGTTATTATTATTTGTTTTCAGCTTTGATAATCGGACCACGTCTGATTGATTGTTTAATCAGCAGCCAACCTGATATAGACTGGAGTGTCTGGGCCCAACTTTTGACTCAAAAAATTTGTTGTTTAGATCGGCGGGGGACCATTGAGGGGTTTACCTAACCAAAAATGGTTTGTAAAGAAAAAATAAAAACCCAGTCCGATTGCGTTTCGATAAATCCAAAGCCATAAAGGCGACTGGTTGAGTCCAGGCCTTTGCAGTTTGCTTTTTCTTTCCAGGGCGTAGTCGTATCACCAATATGAGACGTCCGTTGTTGTTCGTCGCAGCTTTGTCGCTGGCCTCGTTTATATTGGCCGGTGTTTCTTGTCAAATCACACCTCCAACGGAATTACCAGATCGGCCGGAAGCCAGAAATGTGACTTGGACGGTCCCGGGCTACGGTGTTCTCAACGGCACGGGGGAATCCTCCGTCTACACCAACCGGACGTTCTACGGCTTCCGCAGTGTCTACTACGCCGAGATGCCCACCCCGGAAACGCGCTTTCTAGTGAGATTTCTTATTATTATACGATGCCATAATTAAGAATTAAGAACCAAATGGATTTAAAGTAAATTTTGGTCATTGATTGCGGTTTAGGACTATTCAGATTAATTTAAATTTGTTTAAAGATTAGCTACGCCTTATTTTTCAAAAGAATCTATTTTGAAATGTCTGAATTGTTTTTAGCCGCCCGTACCGAAAAAACCCTATCCGATGGATGAGATCCAGCAAGCCGTTTTCAACAATGCAGGTTGCACCCAACATTTGCCTCTAGGACAAGAGGACTGCCTTTCGCTCAGCATTTACACCCCTAAAGTAAGTGAAACAACTCATTCAAAACCAAAAATAATTGTGACGCAACAATTTTTTTGGGAAATTAGTTAACTGATGATAGCACTCCTGCTGATGAGCTCCTACCCGTTATCGTCTGGATTCATGGCGGCTCTTTTAGATCGGGTCAAGCCGTCGAATATCTGCCCGGTAGATTCATGGAAGAAGACGTCGTCTTGGTCGTCATCCAATACCGTTTGGGCCCTCTAGGTCAGTTGCATAACATACTATCAATAATTTAATTTTAGCAAATTGTTATTCAAACATTATTCACTTGTGTCGACAGGTTTCCTATCCTTCGATACCGACGAAGTGCCGGGCAATGCCGGCATTTTCGACCAGATCGAATCCCTTCGCTGGGTTCAGAAACACATCAAATATTTCGGCGGCAACAAGGACCTGGTGACGATCGCCGGAGAAAGTGCCGGCAGCGCCAGCGTGTCTATTCTGTTGCTGGCCAAACAAGCTAAAGGTCTCTTTCATCGCGCTATCGGAGAGAGCGGTTCCGTCTTGGCCGAGTGGGCCGTCGATCGTGACGGACGAGGGAAAAAAGCTTCCACCAGAGTGGCAGAAATCGCCGGATGTCCTCTCGAGCCTTACGAAGACTTACTGAATTGCGTCCGGACCCTAGACGCTCAAAACCTTACCGACGCCTACGGAGAATTTCGCGTAAGAAATTTTTAACTGCTTTTTGTAATTCATTCAAATTAAAATATTTGAATTTTAAATTTCAACAGAAAGAAGATCTGAAAAATGGGGGCATGGGATTTGGCGCTTCAAATCCTGTCATTCAAATAGCCGGAGTCGAACGGATACTTGAAATCGAGCCGAGACTGCAGTTTGAATCTGGAGACTACTCGACTGTTCCAGTCTTGTAATAAAATTTACATTACGTGTGTAATCGAGTATCGATCCAAGACTTAATATGAACATTTCTCATAGGTTTGGCGCTAATAAGCACGAAGGAGTCCTGGTGCTAGCCTGTAAGTAAATTTTAAAAAAATTTTAAATTGTCTAAACGATAATTAATTTAGATGATTGAATCAAACATTTTATTTAAATTTTTTAAACTTTGAAGACGCTTGGAAGGACTGGTTGGAACCGAACAACATGACCAACAATGGAACATTTTTGGAAGTCGACCTCGTTCCCAACGTTTTGAAGGCACTCCGTAAGACTCTTGTATCCATTACTATTACTACCATTTATTCTTTACGTATACATTTTAAAGAGATTAAAAAGTTAACACCTTTTTTTTAAAATTTAGAACACAGTTGTCCCTAATGTGTAGTTGTAGCAATATTTAGGCTTAAAACAAAAGCTGATTTCTTTAACTTATTGCAGATATCCGCGATGATACTGGTGTCTTGGCCGATGCCTTAGTCGACAAGTACCTGGCTGATGCTGACATGACGAATTTTACTTCCATGACTCCTGGCCTTACGGATGTATGCCGTCAGCTTTCATTTTATTCACTACATAAAACAATTTTAATCATCTAATTATGTTCATTTTAAATTATTTAAAAAAAATTAGATGTTGGGCGTTCTGTTTCTGAAATCAGCCGGTTACGAAACAGTTCGTCTCAACTCTTTGCACAACCCGGATTCCTATTGGTACGCCTTCAACTACGAGGGAAGAAACAGTCTGTACATTTACCTGTTTGCTGGCAACTATCCACCCATTCCTCATGGTAACCGATTTGAACTATACATCCAAGCGCTTAAAAATCTTGGAACATGTAACATGTTATAATTAATTAAATATCATACGATGTGCATGCAGGAGTCTGTCACGCTGACGAAATGATTTACTTGTTCATTTATCCCTTCCCGTCTGACCCACCGTTTTTGGATGAACGAGAAAAAGATTTGTCTTTGAAGATGATCCAAGTTTGGACGAATTTCGCCATTCACGGGTTAGTAACTTGGACGTTTCCATGCCAAAACTGTCAAATGATTATTAACAACTTTTTTTTTACTACAATGAAACCAGAAATCCTACCCCTGATAACGTCGAGTTATTACCCGGCCTTCCGAAATTTTTACCATACAGCCGGGAAAATGAAGCCTACATGGACATCGACTGTGTCTGGGAGTCGAAGATTGATTACACGAAAACGTACACCGTTGCTGCTGACGACGCTAGAAACGGATACATTCCCTGTCGATGCACGGGAGATGATGCCGATGTCTGCATACGATAAAAGCCTAGCCATTAAACACTTTCAAATGTAGCGAACATCTTTCCAATAATAAAGAAATCGCATACCCCTATACCCAACATATGATAATGTACCAATACAGAACGAAAAAAGATCTTGTTCAGTGTCAATCAATATTGGTGAGCGCTTTCAGAGCTATTATTCCTACTGTCATTTAGAAACTGAAAACAATTAAGTTCGTGGATGCAAAACAAAATCTTTTTGATATACGAACATAGACACTGATGCCATTCGCCATCTGTTAATCAATCTTACGGAAATTGTATTGTTTTTAATACATTAAATTAAATTAAATTGTTTGCGGAAGAAAGAAATATCGATCACATATTCACATCCGTTTTTTCCCCTTCCAGTTGAAATATAGTTTTGATCCGGCAACGTCGAAAATCAACAGAACCAACACAACTTCGTGAGCTCTGTCGCTCTGTCGACTGCGCGAGACTGAATTAATTTTGAACTTCAACCACGTGTATTTTTATTATCAAGTTATATTGATTTTAGCTCTTAAAGTTCGTCATTATTTCTTCTAGTGGGGATTAATATCCTCTTTTACTACGGTTTGAATAACCCACTACTGGAAGTAAAAGAAACAAGAGTTAACTTTTAAGGATGTCTGAAACTGGTATCAATAATGGAAATCCTTGTTGCTGTGAGAAAGTACTACATCTTTTTATATACATGCTTTAAATTGGTATGAAGTGAACTAGAATAATGTTTTGTTACTTTGATGTTTAGATTTTTCAAAAACAAGAAAGTCTAATTACTCACAAGGTTATGCACACTGAAGAGGAGCATCGTGAAAAAGAAGGCAGAGTAATACGGCAATTGTGTTGGATTTCGTTATATACTGTATTTATTTATTCCCCTGTTATTTTTAACAGGTGTTTTCTCAAAAATCTGTGTTACTAAAGCATATGCCAGAAAATTTCTCGGTAAGACCATTTTTTGCTATCTTTCAAGTCTTGTTGCAAGAATAACCTATGTATCATCTAAATTATTGTGGTATTCCATGCAAAAAAGTGTATATTTTGTTGCTTTCAACTTCAGTGCAATTAAAGATGTTGAAAGCTAGGTATAAATAACAAATTACCACATCTAGCTATCTGGATTTCTAAGCTAAACAGCAGCCTAAATAACTTGTGTTGCAATGTCATTATTTATGACCTTTTAGACAAAAATAACTTCAAATTTCCTTATAATTAATTAATTTTCTTTTCAGAATTTTAAAGAAAAGCAGACTGTCTTCAATCACAGAAGGGAATTTCATTTGGGTGATAATTCTTCCCTTTGCCCTAAAATAGGCATCATCAGGAAAAGTATTTCAGCAGCATCGGATGTAAACGTAGTATATTCAAATTTGATTTAAGAGTTTAAAGCGAGATTACTAATTACGTCCTTTTTTTTCTTCAGATTGTTCAGAAGACGGTTGGTTTAGTCGATCCTAGCAAATCTTTTAACGATGAAACGACTCAAAATAGTACCACGTTTGAAAAATGGGGTTGCAAAAGCATGGTTAAAAAGCCACGGCTTCAAATTGGAAAGCCCCAGATTGAGAAAAGAACAGAGAGTTTGAATTTTGACTACCTTAATGTAAGCGTCTCTACAGTTAAAAAACCTCTGCACATTTGTCCCGTGTGCAAAACGGTATGGAATTCATTGCAAATAGCTTCTAATTGCAAATTATAGCTTTCGAGTATTTAAAGATATATTACTGATATGCTGATTTCTGATAACTTTGCAGGGATTTACGACAACGACGTCTATGAGAAAACATATTGCAGCACATTTTGATAATCCTGCTTATTCCTGCGACAATTGTCATGTGGTTAGTGTCTTGGTTTCTTGTTTCGTTTGTGTTTTTTTTTCACCTTTTTAATAAGTATTTTATTTTCCCTAGAAATTCAGAACGAGGGTTGCAATGACATACCATAAAAACCAGGTACACTCGGATAATCAAACCAAAGGGGTAATGTCTCAATTTTCAATATATGTTTTATCGGAAACGAAATAATTTTTTAAAATATGGGAACTAACAGAAACCAAGTGACAGCACTCGCGTTAAATCAAATGGTTCAGATTCTACCAAAAAATCATCAAAGGAGTCGTCAACCAATGCCGAATCTCAGTCACAACAACCGATTCGTGTCCGGCATTCCCCTAGTGAGGATCCCCATATTTGGCCAAAAGTTTTTATATCAAGACGGTTGAATGATTTCCTGAATCTTAACCAATGAGCACTTAGTGGAGTAGCTTGTGGAAGTTGTGCGTATCGTACTATAATGTTTATGTTGCTAATTTAAACTACGCTGGATTCCTATAATGTAATCCACGGGAAATTCGCTTAAGTATTTTAATCTGAATTTCAATGTCATTTATTAATTAAAACGAGATTTTCGCCTTATAATTTCATTAAATCAGCCAACCTAGAAAAATTTGTGATTTATTGTTTTCATTTTATAAAGTAATTTTAGTCAAATACAAAGGTACCCTGATCGTAGTTAGTGGTTGGGTTTATTTCACCCCACTGGGGTGACCCCAGACACCTTGGTCCCGATTATTTAAAACAATTTGAGTTCACCCCCCACTTCTTCGTGGAAAAAGAGTATTCACGATTCACGATACGAAAACGGAATTTTGTAACCACGGTACGAAGCCTGGTACGAAAAGAAGTTACGCAGATTTTATTTTTTTCAAGTCAGAATATTTTTACTTCCATGATTTGAATCTTTTAGTGAATTCACCAGATCGCCATTAGGAGCGCGTTTTTTTTTTGCAAACCACAAGAATTCTCTTGGGGTGAAAGTAATCGCTGGAATTGTCTATCCTTAAAGTCTAATTAGATTAGGCTTAATGTAGTATGTAGCCTTATGCAGCGCCAGTGCGCCACAGGCCCACAGCGGTAAGTGGTAGAAATAGAAGGCTTGAATGGCGGATTGCTGCTTTTGCTGGTCAGTGCTTACTGCTTACTGCTTAGTGGACTGAGTCCTGAGATTTTCAACCCAAATTAACAAATTTAATCTTAAAATTGTAAACTTGTAAAGTGAAAACCGAAATCCAAGTTTTCCTGTTACATATTTCTTTTCAGATAGTGTCAGCATTAGCCCATTCATTAAGATAGTGTTCAGCAGTCAGCACAGTATTGAATTAAATATTTATTAAATTACTCAAGGAAGCAAAGACTGGGCTTTCATTTTAGATTGAAATGTTTTCTCTTCATTAAATAAAGGTAATTACTTTTCTCATTTCTAAGATCTTTCCTTCCCTTAAAATATTCCTTAACTTAAAGCTCATTTTAAATATCAAACAAAAATGGTGTGGGTGCAATACTGCAGTGTGTAACATGTTGTTTTTTAAGTAGTATCTGATTCAAAATGAGTTTGGTGGATAAAGGACGCTTAGCTGAAGCTCTGAAGCTGAATGGGAAGAAAGCATCCACATTTGATTTTGCCTTTAGCCGCCCTTTGGATGAAGATGTACTTCAATCTCTTAGTGTCAATGAAGTGGGAGTCATTCCAGTGCCAATTTCTTTGATGGTATATTCAGTTATTGCTCTGATTAAGGAACAGTTAAATGAAAACAGAAAAGTTGTTTATTGCAGGATATTGAACGTTTGAAAAGTGACACAGAAGTAGAACTCAGCATTGAAGGCGGTACCAATCCCACGATTGATACCCAAATTAGGGAAATCGATGCCCAGTCAGTAAATTTTTTTCCTGAAAATTTCCTTCAAAATGGGATTTCATCATTGGCAGCAACAGCTATGTGTCATCTAGGAATTAATCCAGGCATTTTAGCTATTGAAGCCCATTTAGACAAACTTTCATTCATTCCACCTGGTGGTTGTATGAAGCCTGCCTGTGTTTTGAAGAGAGAGCCAGGTATACAATCACTTTACTATTTTGGGACTGACATTCATAAAACATTCAAACTCTTTGTATTTTTTTTTATTATGTTTTGGTTATTCAGGCATGTTTGCAAGTATGATTTTGCAAATCCCAATTGAAGGTGGCCATACTGGCGGAATGTTGAAAGTTCAGTTAGGCAGTAAATCTATGGGCTTTGATTGTGAATTGGGCGAAAGTCATAAGTTTCACTTGACTGCCATTTATGTTGGCTGTGTGCAAGAGCTGGAGACTGTAACACAAGGCTGGATGGTTACATTATCCTTTAACCTAGTTTGGAAGAATGCGATGGCCATGGCTGATTCCCCTCTCCCGCTTCCTACTTTACTGGCAGTATTGAACGAAATTGCAGAATCTCTTAAATCTTGGAATACCCCAGCTGATTACGAACCTATGCGCTTAAAAGTTGATGCATCTGTAGAGACTTCCCCGGAAGAAATTATCGCTTCCGTACTTGATACGTCGTCACTCAGCGACCCTCTAGATTATTCACCTGCGCTCTTAACATCCAACTCCAGATACTCAAATGAGAACAGCAACATGCTATTCTTTTTACTCGAAGAAAAGTACAGCATAGCCGATCTCGGATTTGCTGATCTAATTGGGCAGGACCAGTTATTGGCTCGCATCTTTAATTGCTCTTTATTTCTTGATATCCATTTGGCCGTCATATCACAACATGTTACTGGGGTCCTGGACTATTGCGATTTAGATGAGGGAAAATCGTTGAATCAGTCATTTAAAATTGAGCATTGGATAAATTCCACCAATACTTTGATCAAATTGAAAGGAATTGAATTTGATTTCCGAACTCAGTTAATGGGCAACGTGCAAAAGCTTAAGAATTATATTATCCCTGAAGAAAAAGAAAGAAAGATACCATATGGGACGCCACGCTCCTTTTCTTGTAACCATCCCGTCTTAGTTATATGGCCTAAGCCACAAACGATCCGCATCTATTGCCAATATGGGTTTAATGCCGTCCTTGACCGGATGGAAGCAGCGGTCGACATTTCGTCGAATCGCCAAGAGTTAATCGGTGATCTGGGTATTGTGTTGTCCTTCTGTCGTACGGAACCAGTGAAAGTCTGGGGGGATCCTACAGTGAAAGCTGGCCAGCGAACTTATAGATTGCTTAGGCTTTGCCAATTTTTACGAGCACGTGACGAGGGACTAGAAGTTCTCGATTTAATTGGAACGGATTTCAGCTTGGATGGAGAGAAGAACCTTCATTCGATCGCGAGTAATAGTCCGCCCAACTTTGCTGTCTACGAAGGAATCCGCAGTGAAGATGTAGCTGAAGCTATCGCCGAATTCCAGTGTCTGATTAGCGGTAACCAGAGAATTAAGTCACGTTATTTTCAATTAAAACCTTTAAATGTTTTTTACTTTGAACTTTTACAGGATGGGTGGCCTGTTTTAATCGCATCCTGAAACTAGTAACTCCAAATCGCATTGTTGTTCAATTGACTCAATTGATCAGTCTCGTGAAACACCTTTTGGATCGCTTCTGTTTTGAGGGAGGCGTACAGTTAATGGACTGCATTTCATCAACTTTAACGGATTTGGAGCCCAGTTTTGCCACAACTCTGAGTCAGCCGGAATTGGGTGCGTTTGTGGATCAGATTATTGCGATGGAAGCCAACCCCCGAACCGCTAATCCGCTACGTCTGGCACGCTTGGTCTCCCTATTCCCCCGCCTCGACTTTAATCAGCAATGCCATCTAGTGGTGGATCTACAGAAGGAAAACTTTCTCCGACTTCGTGGTGTGCCTTCATGCCTTGGAATGTTTCGGAACTTGTGCCTCGCTTTGTCTCTATCCGACCTGCAAACAACGGGACCAACGACTCTGATCATCGTCCAGTTGCTGAAGTGCTTTTTGAATTTGGGTGACGAAAATCTAGTACAATCGCTCACAGATCAAATTTGCACCACACAGGCACCGTCGTTGGATCCAGCCTTTCACAAGAATAATTTACTGGAAGCCGTCCTTTCCTCACCAGAGATTTGGGAGTTGGTCCACACCTCTCAGTTGGCAAAAAACACCATCGTCAGTCTTGTATCGGCACGTTTATCTTTCTTAGTTTCGTTAGTCGATCAACCCCTTCCTGTGCTTTCTGATGAAGTCAATGCTCGAAGATACGAACCAGTTCGACACTCTTGGATGATGGAACTGCCCCAGGAGGCCACTAGAGCCAGTTTGACGGCGTGCATTCATCTAGTCTTCCGTTTGGAAAGAGAAACAGCCTTCGAAAATCAAAAGGGATTGGATGCCCTCGCTGAACTCTACCCAAAGTTATCACTGGAGCAACTGTGTCACCTCATCTTGGATCTGCGCGGATTGGATGGCAATTTACTGAAGGACAATCCAGTCTGTTTCAGCCTCTTTAAGAATCTTTGCCAGTTGCTGGTCAACAAGTGTAAGGAAGCATTGCCTCAAGTACCGCACGACATCATCATTGAAGTCGTGAAAACCTTCATCTGGGTAGGAGACGTCATGTTGGTGCGTTCGCTGGTGAAACAAATTTGTTTAGCCGGAAGTGGTGGATCTTGGGATCCGAATGACAAGAACAATTTGCTGGAGACCATCTTGTCATCCCTTGAATCGTGGTGTGAAGTGGGTCCTAGTTCCAGCCGTCTTGTTCGTGACTCTTCAACCGCACTGATCGGAGCCTGGATCGTTGGCTTGTGTCGCATTCTCGATCAAGTGGGCGTGAAAGCTGCGTCGACCAGAAAAACGGACGGATTGCGGAGCAAAATTGCCACGTGTGTTAACATTTTCATTCGCACAGAGAAAAGCCAACCGCGATCGGATCAACCGAATGTTGCTACCTTCTTTACTCTACTTCTTGGTAAACTATCCCTGGAGAGGCTCTGTCATCTTATCCTGGATCTGCGCAAGCTGGATGCTGTCGACTCGTCATCATCTGTGCTCAAATTGCCACCTTGCTCCGATATCTATCGAGACCTGTGTCGTCTTCTCGTCAACAAAGAACTGAATTCCTTCATTAAATCGTACGGATGGCTGGTGACTGAATTGTGGAAGTGTTTCCATTGGTTCGCCGACGAAGACATGTTTATGACCCTTTCTCACAAGATCCTGGATGCCTTTCTGCCTACCGAAGAAAATCCCTTGGTGGCGAAAATTGTTTGGTCAGCAGAACTTCGTTCGATGGTCAGCACTTCTCCCTATGGCAAAGCAGCTTTTCGTCTGTTTCTGGACCAACGCATCAATCGGTTAAAAACGATGACCAAACCTTATCTTTCCTGGGATCATCCATACGCTGTTGTTCCTGGTCATCCGGAAGTGGAAGCCTTTCTTCGATCGACGCAAAAGTCGATGACTTATTCACACTTCCCAACGTTCGCAAGTGCTTGCAAATTCTCCGTTCGAGTGGGTGGAACCAAAAACGGCTACTGCGTCCAGGTCGATCCGGTGAAAATGGGCAAACGCTTCCGCTGCAAAATGGAAAAAATGCTAAGCCGTAACGCCTTGCTGAAAAAGATGACGGATGATTTGATCGAATTTCGCGAAACTCTCATGCAAGCCGACTTCGCCGGATCATCTGCCGCCGTTAGCACCACCAACCCACCGGAGAGGATCAAGAGAGAAGTTCTTTCGGATGACGAGGAGATCTGCGTTGCAGGCCCAACTAAACGTGCCAGAGAAGAGCCTGCCTTCCTAGTAAGTGCTGTTGACTATTAGTCGTACTAAAATGTCATGTCGTTTTACACTGCAAATCTTTGTAGAACGTTTTTGGTTAATGTCCTCCATTCAACTTGCCTTATTCGTTTTTTTAGCCCATTCTTCCCCCCGTTTTGTGTTCGTTAATTTTGTGAGACTCGGAAAATTTCCAGAAACATTTCCTTTAGTTGTGTCAAATTATTGTTGAACTGTTAGCTTCTTTGTACACAGTTTTCCTTTTGAGATTAGACTCAACTTAACCATGCCAAACAGAAGAAAATGTAGGTGTGCATTGACACTTGTTAACGTGAATCAGTGCTAGTGTGATTTTTAAGAGACTCTGATTGAATATTTTTGTTTCGAAGCTTCCTGTATCTCTTGTATCGTACAAATCATTTCATACAATCAAGATTTTGTTTCGTAGCCTAGAACTTGGCTTGAATTAATTTTGGTCTATGAATTATAGTAATGGTCTAAGTGAAACATCAATGGAAATTACAGCCAACCAGTACGCAGATGATAAGACTAGACAGTTATATTTAACAATCTTGCAATCGTTCTCTAGTTTGCAACATTATAGTTTGCAATTTATATTATTCCTTTGAAATGAGGTTAGTCGAGCACGAGTCTGTGCCGGGAAATGGGAAGAAAGGGACAGAAGAAGAGAAGTGAACCGAGTAACTGTAATATCTATTTTCTAGCAAGCAGCGTCTCTCAAGTCTTATAACTTGCTGGGATATTTTGCTACTAAAGCTCGACGAATGATTTTACCAGTACTAGTCTTCGGAATCGTTTCGACAAAGACAACACCACCACGTAGTTGCTTGTAAGAGCTCACTTTATCTGTAATAAAACAACAATCAGTTACATGATTTTCAAAGAGTAAAAATAAATTAGAACCTGAAAGGAAATTTGCTAGCTCATCGCCCGTCATAGTACATTCTGGTCGTTTGACAACGTAGGCACGAGGAATTTCTCCGGCGTTTGGATCACTAACAGGAGCTACTGCAACGTCCAGGACATCTGGGTGAGTCAGAAGAATTTTTTCGAGCTCAGTTGGGGACACCTGCAGTCCTTTATATTTGATAAGTTCTTTCATGCGATCAGTAAGAAAAAAGTAGCCGTCTTCATCATAGTAGCCTATGTCGCCAGTGTGAAGCCAGCCATGTGAGTCTATCGTGGCTTGGGTAGCTACTGCATCACCGATGTAACCCTTCATGATGACTGGACCTCTGACGCAGATCTCACCCTCTTCTTTTGGTCCCAGAGTTTCATTTGTATTGCGATCTACAACCTATGGGTTGAAAATTCGAATATATTACTAACTATTTAAACAGAAATTCTTATAATCATTAAACATAAAACTTGAGACTTAATTTGCATTGGCAAAATGGCATGACGATCCCGATACTGCCATCCCGATTAACGCCTTTATAGTTGGCGTGAGAGCGTACAGTTGCTTCCGTCATTCCGTAACCTTGGTAGACTAAGCAGTTCAACTTTTGCTTCAAAATTGTGATGGTTTCAGCACTCAAAGCGGATGCACCGCACCTGATAACTCGCAGCGAACTAAGGTCGTAACGCTTCTCAACAGGTTGTTTGGCTAATTGAATAGCAATTGCTGGAACCAACGATACTATGGTGATCTAGGAAAATAAATCTCATGTTAAGAAGTTGTTCGGGAGGAATTCTATTTAAATATTGCCTACTTTGTAATCTTGAACAGCCTGAAGAAAACGTTGTAGAGTAAAGTTGGGTATTAAAACGAATCGTAAACCTCCCATAAGGTTGTCAAAGACACCACTGATGCCGAACGAATGGTAAAAAGGAAGAACAGCTGCTAAACATTCACTGGCCGGGATTGACGTTCCGCTGGGTAGATTTCAACTACTTATTAACTCACAATAATGATCGTTTAAAAAACTTCTTACGGATTTTGACGTCGAACATTTTTAGCGAGTTCCCTGAAAACGAATATAAATAATTAATTATGCATGAATAAAAATCGAAAGGATATCATACTCGCTCTGTCGTCGGGATGCCATCAAATTCAAATGAGTCAAAACGACGCCTTTTGGAACACCAGTAGTTCCGCTGGAAAAAAGAATAAGCGCGGCATCTTCACGAGGATTGATACTTGGTCGTCGGAAATCGTGTTCATGTCCAAGGACTATCAGCTGTGAAACAGTTATCACGTTATTATCACCAGTTGAACGAGGACTTAGGAAAACAAAAGAAGGTCGGTTGGAATAACCCTTGTAAATTTCTCCGAATTTTACAAAAGAATCTTCCGTTCCAATCCATATTTTCGGGTCGGTTAATTTAACTGAATGTCCCAATTCATCTGCAATTAATACATACATAAATCAATGAGATCCAATTCAAGTGAGTATGAACTAAGAAAGAACGAAAAATACTTATGGTTTGAGCAGGGTTTATGAGTATAGCACAACCTCCACACAAAGTAACGGCAAACGTTACGACGGGGTAGTCCAAACAGTTGGGCAGAACTACTGCGACCTTGTCTCCTCGTTTGAGGTTAATTTTTCTTTGTAATCCAGCTGCCAGTGCAAAAGAACTTTCTCTTATTTGAGCAAAAGTGAAAGCTTGTTTTGTTTCAGCATTTACCTGTGATTGAGGAGTAAGATTAAGGGTGTCGATTGATCTTTATTATTATATTTTTCTAATTCTAACTGTGAATATATATGATTTTTCACTCACACAAGCCACTTTATCATCCCAGCGCACTATCCTCTGTAAAATGAACTCTGGGAATGAAACATCATCAGGGAGGGAATTATCATATTCTTCTGGATAAGTCAGGATTCTTGGGTCTGCTTCTGAAATCACATAAGGGTAATAAATTAGATTACATAAATCATATCTTCATGTCAATTAAAATTTTTTGTTTCTTTACTATTGATAATTTTTCCCACTACAGTCACCATTTTAAAAGATGCACAAAGTTATCTATAACATATAAAATACTGATATTTTGAATTTCAAAATATTTTCAAGTTCAACTGCAATCGTCTTCTCATCCAAGAAAGGCTCTATTCTGTTTTCAAGTAATACAACCTTACTGTTTTATGTGCATTGCTTATTAACCAATACAGAATTTGCTATTTTAAGTTTTAAACAAGATTAATGATAAGGAATGATAAAGAAAATAGATAAATAGATATACAGAATCTGCTAAGATATATGAAAACAATGTGATCATGTGCTTCTAGACTTTAATGCGCAGTCGCAGCAGTCAATTGACGTTGTGAACGAACACGAACTAGAAACAATGCATTGGAAATTTTGAAATAGCTTATTAAATATATTCTAAATTCCTAGCAGCCACCTACCTGAAATGAAACGTGGAATCATATTCAGAATAAGAGTGAACTACGAGATGAAAACTGGTTATCCATTCCGTATGTACGCAGTCAGTCCAAATTTGACAGATATCAATTTTTTCCATTCACGGTATGCTATTGTTTTGTTACTTGTGCCCGAGGGTTTTCTCGAGTGGGTTAGTGTGGTTTTCAACAGATGGCGAGAGTGAATGGTCAAGGGCTTTCGAGCGAACATAGAAGAAGCAGTATGGCGCGCCGAAAGTGCCACAAAAAAAAAATAATAATAAAAAAAAAAAAAAAACGCCACCGCCATCTAGCGGTCAAATTTGGAAACTACCCCTAATTTTTTTTTCTCACAAGAGCACTACTCACAATTCACTGTGCTGGTTATTTCACATTTCCTTGGCGTTTCTCGTACAAAATCCTTATATAAATGAAGTGAAATGGTTAAGCAGATTACCTGGGTTGAATTGCAACATCTTGTAGGTTAGTAAATAATGTTGCAAAATCTTTGCATTTATGAGTTAAAAGCGGATAGTTGAAACCGGTGCGTATTGTGAAACAGCCAACAGACACACGTGAAAAGAAAGAAGAAAATAACAACCCAAAAATCGTTTGACTATATATTTGATTGACCGAGATGACGACTTGTGTCGATCGATCGGGCAGTCCCGCTCAAACTGGTCGTCTGTCCTCTTCCATCCGATTCATGTAACTACAATCGAAAGAATGGACCAATAACGCACTTTTCCTTCTTCTTTTTATCTCGTTATCTCTCTGCATTTCTGCAATTCCATTATTCCCGTTATAATGGATATCTTAATATTATACACAAAGACATTTCCATCAGCCAATCCTTTGCGGGCGATATTTTTTCAAAAAATAAAAAGGGCGGGTAGTTTGAATTTTTAAAAAGATTTTATTTCTTTTCTTTTTGTTACCCACCAACACAGCCTTGTAGTTGTGTAGCCTTTATTCTCTTTTATTCGACCGTCGTGTTCCTCTTCTTCTTTTTCTTCTCGGACGTGTGAAATAATGAAGAAAAATAAAAAGTCCTTCGAGCCGAAAGGCATTTCTTCTTCCCAAATGCCGACGTCCATTTCAGTCTCTTGGCACCAGACACTATACCTATAGGGTCTCTAGATATATGTAGGCCTTGTTTAATATGCATAGCGGGTACATAGAGTATATATAGTGACTTTTCAATTTTTTGGCCCACACCAAACTGCTGGCCGAAGAGAGAATAAAACAATGTGTACATATTTCTTGTTGGGGCTAGACATGTCGATCTTTGACCCAATTTTCATCTGGAAAACAAAACCAAATCATCGTCATTTCGGAAACGGGTTTAATATAGTATGGACGGCGGCGTAAGAATATCACGTAATAATAACCACGGCTTCAATGAATAATAATATAGGCTGCTGCTGCTGCCGAGATAACCAGAATTTACGGTTTGGCCAACTATCAAAAACATTCGAGTCGGGTGATGTAATCAAAAATAACAAAAAGGAAATAAAAAACAGTCGGGAATGAAGAAAAAAAAAATTTTAGGGGTAGTACCAAATTTGACCGCTAGATGGTGATGGCGTTTTTTTTTTTTTTTATTTATTTATTTTTTTTTAGTGGCACTTTCGCCGCGCCATAAAGCAGAGTAAAATAGGATCACGTGTATATCGGAGTCAAGTTATGACTGCGCTCTAGCGGCCTGACGGTTCTGGAAACGGGGGAAAGGGTCCGTACAACACCCAGCCGTCAGGGTAGCTCCAGCCGTCAGATGTAGAGACTAGAGAGGGGTACCCCCAACCGTCAGCCGTCAGAGCGCCCCTAGCGGCCTGACGGTGCAATAGCGCAAAACCCAATTCGAGCACCGTCAGCCCGACGGTGCAATAGACTCGACCGGGGGGAGGGGTTACCGGGAACTAACTGCAACATCGGATTTTTTATATGAACCTTGTTTTTTTGTATAAATGTAGGCTTTATCCCTGAGAGATTTTCAACTTGATTGAAAATATAGAAGGCTTTTAGCGGCATAAATGGGCAGGGAGGAACACAGGGCCAAAAACTATTATTTAAACCCAAGGAAATCAATGGCGCTCTGTGATTGGCTGAATACCAGTTTACAGATTGTGGCACAGGTGTGGCTCGCATGTATTGACGTGAGTCCTTGTCGTTAACTTTATTCGATTCCTTAGACGTTTGTCCAACTAACGCGCAAAAGTTTATAACGATAAGTAAAGTTGTTAATTAGTTACGAATTGTACGTGCAAAAGGGGCGGGAAAAAACATTTTTGATAGCTGCAACTCATATTCCAAGTTTGTTTGTTGTTGCGTGAATTCCTTCCGATTCCCCATCAAATTCTTCAAATAATGTGCTAGATTTTATCTCAACATCTGATTTGGTTGATTTTACAAGAATATTTATATGTGTGAAATGGGAGGAGTTTCATTGACAGAGTGTGATACGGACTATTTCGTGATCTGGCAATGCAGGATATTACATCACAAAAAAGGAACAGGACAATAATTACGCCTGCTAGTTTCGCAATACCTACGAATCATTTAGTCGATGTATAGATAATATTTCCCCGTGCCTATTGACCCCCGGATTTCGGGGGCCAATAGCCAAAATAGCTATTGCTGCTGTGATGCGGAATCCTTTCCCCGAGTCCCCCTGGCGGCAGCAATAGCTATTTTGGCTATTAGCCCCCCGGACCAATAGATTTTTCCTATTTCTTATCCCTATTATGGAAAAATCAATAGACGAGGAGTTTCCCCCATTGTTAAAAAAACAACAAAAAACAACAAGCGCCAAGATCTCAACATTTTTAATAGGCCTACGAATTACTCTCACAAGAATAAAATCTCGAAGGCCGACACGCAGTGGCATTTTTTTCATTGACCTTCTCGGAAATATTAATATTTACTGTGTCAAAAATTCAGAATAAAATCTAAAATTTGGAAAAAGTAGCATAGACGACCCAAGGATGCTGAGTTGCCAGGTCTGGAAAAGGTCGAAAATATCGATTAGGGACAACATGCCTAAAATTAACACAGCCCTCTTATGGAGCTTCATTTTCGATTAAATAATACAAAATGAAAGAATAGGTTATTTTTGTGTTTAATAATTTTAAAAGATTTTTCATCATTCTGGCAAGTTATTTCTTTTTTTCTGACTTCACTGGACATTATTAGTTTATTTATTATTAATTTTTAAGTGAAAGGCATTTTGTTTTCAAAGACTATATCCTGCCCCGAGGAAAGAGAACCCCGCGCCACCCCTTTGTCCCCTCTTAGTTTCTTCCTTCGTCTCTTCTTTCCATTCTTCCCTTGGGGCAGGAAATGGCGATATTTTTTGGTAAACACGATAGGGACGTTTACTTTTCTATTTTCCTATTTCTAGGAAATAGGAAGATTGAAAATAGGAAGATAGAAAATAGGAAGATAGCAAATAGGAAAATAGAAAATAGGAAGATAAAAAATAGGAAGATAGCAAATAGGAAGATAGAAAATAGGAAGATAGAAGATAGGAAAATAGAAGATAGAAAGATAGAAAATAGGAAGATAGGAAAAAGGAAGATAGAAAATAGAAAGAAAGAAAATATTTTCCTAGAAAATAGCTTATTATGTGTGATTGGTTCCATTGGTTTTGAAGAAAACCCCCCAAAATGTCCCAAACATCTAGCCTGAAATATTTCCAAATCGTGATGGAGACCTCTCCTATTACATATAATGATATTTTTCGTGTTGAATCAGTGAAGAATACTCTATTTTACAATAATTATTCAAGAAAACTCATGGTATAGATAGGCCCCTTTGTTTTTTCGTTGGCGCGAGAGAAAACAAAGGGATGGGAGCGGAAAAAGGGGAATTATAAATTTTCGTTTTTTAACTTCAAATGAAACCAAGAGAATATAAATAAAAAAAAAATGAAAATAAGACCTGAAATAAAGCTAACGCAGGTCGATTTTTTTAAAAAAGTCGCGTTTCCCTATCCCTAGCCGTTCAACTGCAAAAAAAGGCCAAAGTGACCTAATTTGCATAAGGTCCTCTCGGCTTTCCAAAGACTTTTAGAACCGGCCAAAAGTACTTCAGGAAATGAAAACAAAAATCTGAAAAAAATCAGAGGTCTTCTCACGATCTCTAGGTATGTACATACCAAATTTAAAAGCATTTGGTTAAAAACTGTATTACTGAGAGGACTGCAAAAACAACGTTTTTGAATTACCCGAAGGGTTACTGGTCAAAGTTTCGTTTGCAGTATGGTTTACATGGGCACCCTCAGTTCTGGTAACACTACACAGATGGCTTTTTGCAGTTATCGTAACACTACATAGATGGATGCACTAGTTTTTGGCAATTATTGATTGTAATCAACAATTTGATTGCATTTCAATGGCAGTAATCGGTAGCTTACAATTTTTTACATCTATTCTGAAAATTTCGCTGCAATCGATTCAGGCATTTGATCAAACGGAGTTCTGGTTACTTTTTGACAGAATTTCAATAGCTGTTACAGCAGACGATAATACAGAGACATGTGACAGGGATATAAACGTAACGTGACAATCGACTACTATTGTATGATAGAATAGAAGTCACTGTATGTTATCACTGAACGCTATCAATCTCCAGTAAAAGAAGTGCTGATAGGTAGTTACTTACATTTAATTTTAACAAGATCCGGTGTGACGTGGGGTGGCGGGGCGAAGCCTCCGCCGCACCAAAGTCACGCCTTACCCTTACGCCGCGCCATATCATATTAGGTTTTTTGGAATTGAATTTTTATTTAATGTTTGGATAGAAACATGCGGAAATATTCTTTTAATCTCTTTCTCGATTTCTGCTTATTACAATCTTCCGGAAACTAAGGGCATAAATTTTTTTTAAATGTTATTAATTAATCTTAATAATAGGCCTACCTTTCTAACAGAATATTATTATTATTCTATAACTATTCTATAGCTCTGCCTTTATAAAACTATACCAATACTACTATACCAACTAGAATACCCTTAACATTCCCTTCGGGTACCTTGTGGCGTACGTACGCTGCCTACTGTAAGGTTCTCTCGGGCTTCCAAAGACTTTCGGTAGGTACTGTACAGTATCCTAAATTAAAATCCGAATACGATTTTTTTTAAAAAGCCATCTATCAATATTGCAGGGAACTGTGTTTGGCTTTTAGGCCAAATTTGGGGGGCAAGGAAGAAAGCGAAAGTTGGGAAGAAAGAAAAAGTAGTAATTAGCCACTGGCCATGTCTCCCACCTCCCTCCCCCCCCCAAAAAAAAAATATGAATGAAATCAGACGGGCTGTCTGGAATTTTCATGGCGCGAAAAATTGACTTAAACTCATTGCCGATTATTGGACAAGTGGCTTAAGACGATTTCTTTGAACTTTTCCCGCTTTGGGATGCAAGATTGGATAGCTCTTTGGTTTTGGTCGTCACTTGTTCAAAAATTGACAGCGAGCCTAAGGCAATAAAGGCAGCCTGTCTGGTTTCATTTCTTTTTTTTTGTATTTCGGAGGGAGGGGGGTTCTTTCTTCCTACCTTTCGCTTTATTCCTAACCCCCTAAATTTGGACTAAAAGCCATACACAGTTCCCCGCAATATAAAAAGGGGGCTTTTTGAAAAAAATCGCGTTCGGATTTTTTTTGAGGATACTGTACGTCCCAAACATCTATCCTGAAATATTTCCAAATCGTAGTGGAGACCTTTCCTATCACATATAATGATATTTTTTGTCTGAAATCAGTGTAAAGTATTCTATTGTACAATAATTATACCAGAAAACTCGTGTGAAAAATGTGATAGGTTGCTTTGGGTTTGAAGAAAACCCAAAAATACGTCCCAAACATATCTAGCCTGAAATATTTCCAAATCGTAGTGGAGACCTTTCCTATCACATATAATGACATTTTTCGTCTTGAATCAGTGTAGAATATTCTATCGATGAGGTAGAATTAAAAACAAGGGATGATAGAAACTCTTCCAGAAGCTGGGAAATGCCACTTCAATGAATTTGAAGTGTATATATTTATAGTTTCACTTATTCAAAGCGTTTTATTCTTACAGGATGTGTAAATCGATGTCCAATACACCATTTAAAGATAATTGAATCAAATAATTTATTAACACATTCATAATTGAGTATAAATAGAAACAAGGGATGATAGAAACTCTTCCAGGAGCTGGGAGACCACTTGAAAGAATTTGCAATTGGAATATTTATTGTTTCACCTATTCAGAGCGTTTTATTTTTACAGGATGTGTAAATCGATGCCGAATACACCATTTAAAGTTCATTGAATCAAGGAATTCATAAAAACATTCCTGATGGAGTATAATAGAAATAATGGATGATAAAATCTCTTCCAGGAGCTAGAATAAACAACTCAATGAATTTGAAGTTTATATATATCTTGTTTCACTTATTGAAAGCGGTTTATTCTTTCAGGATTTATAACTCGATGTCCAATAACCATTTAAAATTCATTAAAGCAATCAATTCCAAAGGAATTCATGAAGGAAAAGAAATAGAAACTAGGCCAAATAGAAATAAGCTCAGTAGCTGGATCACACCAATTTTGCTGAATATGAAATTGCTATTTTGATGGTTTCACTAATAAAAAAGTTTTCTTTCTTACAGGATGTGTAAATCAATATCTAATACACCATTTTTAATTCATTGAATTAATGAATTCCAAAGGAATTCATGTAGGAATAGAAATAGCAACTATGGAAGATGGAAATAAGTTCAGTAGCTGGGTCACACCATTTTTGCTGAATATGAATTTGTTATTTTGATGGTTTCACTAATCCAAAAGATTTCTTTCTTACAGGATGTAAGATCAATGTCCAATACACCATTTTAAGTTCATTGTGTTGAAGCTATAGGTTTCCGCAACTCAATGGTGGCGGTTGCCAAAGCCAATTGGGAAGTTTGATATCGTCTGCTAGTCAGTTCTTGAATCTTTTACTGACTTCACTTGATAACTATCTCTCGTGCGGTAACTATTGTCTCCCGAATTATATATCTTTGTCTTGTCTTAATACTATATTACGCACTACTTATTATAAAGATTAGTTACTAAACATATTCCCTGTGTCATATTATGTCTTTCATTAATCTGTTTCAACACATTGCAGCAATCAATTCCAAAGGAATTCATGAAGGAATAGAAATAGAAACATTAAAGATAGAAATAATTTCAGTTGCTTGGTAACACCATTTTTGCTGAATATGAAATTGCTATTTTGATGATTTCACTAATCCAAAAGATTTCTTTCTTACACGATGTGTTAATCGATGTCCAATACACCATTTTAAGTTCATTGAAGTAATGAATTCCGAAGGAATTCATGTAGGAATATAATTAGAAACTAGGGAAGATAGAAATAAATTCAGTATCTGGGTCACATCATTTTCTTTGAATATGAATTTGCTATTTTGATGGTTCCAATAATCCAAAAGATTTCTTTCTTATAGAATGTGTTAATCGATGTCCAATACACCATTTTAAGTTTATCGAAGCAATGAATTCCAAAGGAAGTCATATAGGAATAGAAATAGAAACTAGGGAAGATAGAAATAAGTTAAGTAGCTGGGTCACACAATTTTTGCGGAACATGAATTTGCTATTTTGATGGTTTCACTAATCCCAAATATTATTTTGTTACAGGATGTGTTAATCGATGTCCAATACACAATTTGAAGTTCATTGAAGCAATGAATGCCAAAGGAATTAATGTAGGAAGAAACTAGGAAGTTCAGCAGCTTGGTCACACCATTTTTGCTGATTATGAATTTGCTATTTTGATGGTTTCACTAATCCAAAAGATTTCTTTCTTACAGGAAGTGTTCATCGATGTCCAATACACTATGTTAAGTTCATTGAAGCAATGAATTCAAAAGGAATTCATGTAGGAATAGAAAAAGAAACTTGGGAAGACAGAAATAATTTCCGTAGCTTGGTCACACTATTTTTGCTGAATATGAATTTGCTATTTTGATGGTTTCACTAATCCCAAAGATTATTTTGTTACAGGATGTGTTAATCGATGTCCAATACACCATTTAAAGTTCATTGAAGCAATGAATTCCAAAGGAATTAATGTAGGAATAGAAATAGAAACCAGGAAGTTCAGTAGCTTGGTCACTCCATTTTTGCTGATTATGAATTTGCTATTTGGATGGTTTCACTAATCCCAAAGATTATTTTGTTACAGCATGTGTTAATCAATGTCAAATACACCATTTGAAGTTCATTGAAGCAATGAATTCCAAAGGAATTAATGTAGGAAGAAACTAGGAAGTTCAGTAGCTTGGTCACACCATTTTTGCTGAAAATAAATTTGCTATTTTGATGGTTTCACTAATCCCAAAGATTTCTTTCTTACAGGATGTGTTTATCGATGTCCAATACACCATTTAAAGTTCATTGAAGCAATAAATTCCAAAAAAATTCATGTAGGAATAGAAATAGAAACTTGGGAAGATAGAAACAAGTTCAGTAGCTGGGTCACACCATTTTTGCTAAACATGAATTTGCTTTTTTGATGGTTTCGCTAATCCAAAAGATTTCTTTCTTACAGGATGTGATAATTGATGTCCAAAAAACCATGTTAAGTTTATTGAAGCAATGAATTCCAAAGGAAGTCATGTAGGAATAGAAATATAAACTAGGTAATATAGAAATAAGTTCAGTAGCTTGGTCCCACCATTTTCGCTGAATATGAATTTGCTATTTGGATGGTTTCACTAATCCAAAAGATTTCTTTCTTACAGGATATGTTAATCGATGTCCAATACACCATTTGAAGATCATTAAAGTAATGATTACCAAAGGAAATAATGTAGGAATAGAAATAGAAACTATGAAGTTCAGTAGCTTGGTCACACCATTTTTGCTGATTATGAATTTTCTATTTTGATGGTTTCACTAATCCAAAAGATTTCTTTCTTACAGGATGTGTTCATCGATGTCCAATACACCATTTAAAGTTCATTGAAGCAATAAATTCAAAAAAAAATCATGTAGGAATAGAAATAGAAACTTGGGAAGATAGAAATAATTTCAGTAGCTGGGTCACTCCATTTTTGATGAACACGAATTTGCTATTTTGATGGTTTCACTAATGCAAAAGATTTATTTCTTACAGGATGTGTCAATCGATGTCCAATAAACCATATTAAGTTTATTGAAGCAATGAATTCCAAAGGAAGTCATGTAGGAATAGAAATAGAAACTAGGTAATATAGAAATAAGTTCAGTAGCTTGGTCACACCATTTTTGCTGAATATGAATTTGCTATTTGGATGGTTTCACTAATCCAAAAGATTTCTTTCTTACAGGATATGTTAATCGATGTCCAATACACCATTGGAAGATCATTGAAGCAATGAATTCAAAAGGAAATAATGTAGGAATAGAAATAGAAACCAGGAAGTTCAGTAGCTTGGTCACACCATTTTTGCTAATTATGAATTTGCTATTGTGATGGTTTCACTAATCCAAAAGATTTCTTTCTTACAGGAAGTGTTCATCGATGTCCAATACACTATTTTAAGTTCATTGAAGCAATGAATTCCAAAGGAATTCATGAAGGAATAGAAAAAGAAACTTGGGAAGATAGAAATAATTTCAGTAGCTCGGTCACACTATTTTTGCTGAATATGAATTTGCTATTTTGATGGTTTCACTCATCCAAAAGATTTCTTTCTTACCAGATGTGTTTATCGATGTCCAATACACCAGTTAAAGTTCATTGGAGCAATGAATTCCAAAGGAATTTATGAAGGAATAGAAATAGAAACTAGGAAGATAGAAATAAGTTCATTAGCTTGGTCACACCATTTTTGCTGATTATGAATTTGCTATTTTGATGGTTTCACTAATCCAAAAGATTTCTTTCTTACAGGATGTGCTAATCGATGTCCAATACACCATTTTAAGTTCATTGGAGCAATGAATTCCAAAGGAATTCATGTAGGAATAGAAATAGAAACCAGGAAGTTCAGTAGCTTGGTCACTCCATTTTTGCTGATTATGAATTTGCTATTTGGATGGTTTCACTAATCCAAAAGATTTCTTTCTTACCGGATGTGTTTATCGATGTCCAATACACCAGTTAAAGTTCATTGAAGCAATGAATTCCAAAGGAATTCATGAAGGAATAGAAATAGAAACTAGGAAGATAGAAATAAGTTCAGTAGCTTGGTCACTCCATTTTTGCTAACGTTGAAAACGTCGTATTTAACACGGCGCATATGAGGGAAAATGGGGTGTAGGGGAGACTGGAGTAAAACGGGATGGTTTTCGTTTGCCCCCTATATCTCCCCAACTAATCATTTAATTTCTTTAAAATTTTTTTAAAATGTATTCCCTATTGTAATGTACCCCCATATTTTTTCTATTATTTTATAATAAACCATTTCCCCATAAAAGACCTTTAAAGTTTACTCAGATTTATGGGAGGAGCAGGAGCCTATTTTTTGGGGTAAGTGAGGACACTGGGGTGGGTGGTGAGGGACGTCCTCCGTTTTCGCCTTAAAATTCATTAATAAAATTGAAAAAAATTGAAAAAGTGTTCCACTGCATAGACTCTTTGAGTTTATAAATGTTTCAATTTGATTATTTTGTTAATGAACCTTTTTTCTTATACAAACAAAATTACTTATGGAGCAGTAGGACATCCTGCGTTGCTAGGTCAGGAAATTGAGCCTCTTAAAAACGCTGTACGCTGATTGGTCCGTAACTGTCCCAAATTAGCCAAAAACAGCTGTCCCGATTTCCCGGTTTAGACACTTTTTTTTCTGCTGGTCTGCGCCCTGAGAGGCTGCGTCCTAACGGGGCTCCCGATATTTTTCAGTTTTTTATGTGTAAGAACAGTGTGTCTTCTCTTTTTTGAACGGAATTTTGTGTGTGCTGGTAACTGTCTTTTTCTACTGCCTGATGGCTGACTTTTGCTGTTAATTATTATTAACTTTACTAAGCTGGCTGTCACTGTCAGTGCTCGCAATATGCCTTGGGCAGAATGTCGTCTGTTGTTCCTTTCTCTTCGTGACTCTCTCCTACCTCCGCTGTCACCCAGTGCCACTGCCACTATTTTACGTCTGAGGCTTGACAAGGGCTCCAGTTTGACACCAAGTAATTATCGTGGCTGCAGGAGTGGTGTTTGTGTGAAGAGATTGAGAGCATCAAAGAAGTTCCTGCCCATTGGTCTACTTAATGCGAGATCAGTTGCCTCGAAACCCGACGTTATCCACCACCATCTTCTCACTTTTGATCTTGATGTCCTTGCCATTATTGAGACCTGGCTTACACCTGAGCATGGAGATGAGATTTTGGCCAATACCATTCCTGAAGGATACGTTGGTATCCATGTGCCAAGAGTTGGTCGACGAGGTGGTGGGATTGCTGTCATTCACCGTTCAACGATTCGTGTCAACCGTCTCCCCATTGTTTTTGAGTCACCATTTTTCGAGCACTTAGCCATATCATTGACAGTAAATACTGTGTTTGTCAAAATTGCAATTATTTATCGACCACCTTCAGTGAGCTGTCCAAAGTTTCTCTCTGACTTTTCCGACTACCTTGAAATTCTCTCTGTCGGTGCCGGAAAACTCCTGATTCTTGGTGATTTTAATATCCATGTCGATGACAATGCATGTTCTATTGGTCGTAAGTTCCTTGCTACTCTTGATTCCTTCGGCTTGTGCCAACATGTCTCTACACCGACTCACGTCTCTGGTCGCCTACTTGATTTGGTTCTCTCCCGTCTTGCTGATAACTTTGTCATGCATTGCTACACATCTGATCTCATCAGTGACCATTTTGCTGTCCATACTCTTGTTAAAGTGCATCGACTGGTGCGTCCTCAAAAGTCAGTGGTGTTTAGGAGGCTGAAGTCAATTGACCGTGAAGCCTTCGTTTCCGATCTTCTTGCCTCTTCAATATTCATCGATCCAGAGAACGACACTGCGAGTTTACTTGCCCAATACAACACCGATGTCCGGGCGGTTCTTGACAAGCACGCTCCCCTGATCACTAAGCGTCTTACGGTGAGACCTGACAATCCCTGGGACTGTGAAGAGATTCGTACCTGCCGGCGGAGCCTCAGGAGATGGGAACGCAAATATCGTGCTAGGGGTCTTACCATCGACCGTGAGTGCCTTACTAACGCCCGTGAAGCTTTAAAGAAACTGATTTTCGAGAAGAAATCATCTTTCATCACTCAGAAGATAACCGAGTCTGCTGGTAAACGTTCTCTCTTCAAACTGGTCGACTCTTTTCTCCTTAAGAAGCCTGCACTGCGACTCCCGGATCATGACTCACTGTCATCTTTGGTAGAGCGATTCAGCGTTTATTTTGACACCAAGATCTCGACTATTCGTTCTGTCTTAGATTCCACTGACTCCTTTCCAAGTCTTGATGAATCTGTCAACCTGAAGTGTGATTTCTCTCTGTTTCGGCCCATCACTATCTGCGAGACAGTTGCTCTGATCATGTCGTGTCCAGCAAAGTCTTCACCGCTTGACCCTCTTCCAACTTCCCTCCTTAAGGAATTCGTAGACGTCCTGGCTATTCCAATCACGACCATAATAAACCTGTCTCTCTCTAGTGGCGTTTTTCCGAAGGGGATGAAAATCGCTTTCATCACACCACTTCTGAAGAAACCTAGCTTATGTCCCGACGATTTGTCAAATTACCGGCCAGTGTCGAACCTGTCTTTTCTGTCTAAGCTCGTTGAGCGTGTCGCTGTGAAGCAACTCACCGCTCACCTCAACTTTTTCGACCTCTTCGCTCCGGTGCAATCTGCTTATCGTCGACATCATTCTCCAGAAACGGCACTCCTTCGAGTTGTCAACGACATGCGAATGGCCGTTGATGCTGGTGATGCTGTGCTACTTTCGTTGCTAGATCAAAGTGCTGCCTTTGACACTATCGATCACTCCACCTTATTGAATCGCCTCTCCGTACGTTACGGGGTAACTGGAGTTGCGCTTTCTTGGTTCTCTTCCTATCTGTCGGACCGTTGTCAATCTGTCAGCCTCCGAGGTGTCTCATCCACTCCTAAACCTCTGAGATATGGTGTTCCTCAAGGATAGGTTCTCGGACCCATTCTTTACATCCTGTACACTGCACCAGTTTGCGACATTGCCAATCAACATGACGTCCCGGTTCATTTCTATGCAGATGATACCCAACACATGGTTCGCTTTGTGCTGAAATCTGACGGCTCCCCTCAGAAAGTTGCTTTTGCTGCGTTATCGCGGTGCATTGCTGAGACGAAGGAATGGATGACGGCAAACAAACTGAAGCTGAATGAAGCTAAGACAGACTGTCTTCTCGTTTTCTCCGATTCATCGCGTGTAAAGCCTGTTAGCATGCCGCTAATGGTAGGTTATTCTCCAGTTCTCCCGTCTACTTTGGTCCACTACCTTGGTGCTGGGCTTGACTCTCAGCTATCTATGGAAGCCCAAATTTTGGCCACCCGGAAGAAGGCTCTATTTCACCTCAGCTGTATTTCCCGGATGAAGAGATTTCTGTCGAAACCTGCCCTGGCTCAACTGCTCCATGCATTCGTTCTCTCTACTCTTGACTGCAACAACTCTCTTCTGGTCGGATGTCCTGAATCAAAGCTATGTGTGCTTCAAAAGGTCCAAAATTGGGCTGCTCGACTCGCGACTGGCTGCAATAGACGTGACCACATCACTCCGTGTCTTAAATCCCTTCATTGGCTTCCCGTCCGCCAACGCATTGATTTCAAGATATCGTTGCTTATGTTTAATTGCCTAAATGGTACTGCACCAAGCTATTTGACTTCCCTTGTCGCGCGCTACGAGCCACCCAGTTCTCTTCGTCGTTTGTCCTCCCGTCCTGAGCTTGTTGTACCAAGAATCAAAACAAAGAAGTATGGCTCCACCTCCTTCTTATATGCTGGCCCAGCAATCTGGAACGCATTACCCTTTTCCGTGAGATCTTCTACAACGTTGGCACAGTTCCGCTCCTCCTTTAAAACCCATCTCTGTCGTGTTGCTTTTGAAAACTGAAATTTATATGCTTCCTCTTCCCCAAGTCATTGCCGTGCCTTTGTCCATATTATTTGTAAAAGTGCACGTTAAATATGTATTACATTATTATTATTATTATTATTATTTTTAAAGTTAATACTGTCTAAACTAATTGATCTAAAATTCTAATTTTTGTTTCTAACGATCAAGAAATGATTCAGTTTCATTTCCATACTACATTTACATACCATTATCGTTTATTTGTTTCTATAAACATAAAATGGCGGAGACAAAAATTAAAAAAAAAACCGTTTTTTTAGTTTTGTCAATAACTCATGCAGTTATTGACAAAACTCAACCAAATTTCATGCCCAAGTATATTATACGTATTTAAACAACATACTAAAATATTTTTAAATTTTATGAACATCTACTATTTTCCCCCCCACTGTCCCTTTTGACCCGATGTCCCGGTATACTCCAGTCTCCCCTACCTAGTGAACCCGAAGTGAAGGATACCTTAGTGCCATGGGGGTTAATCCTACGACAACTTTGTGTGTGTAAATAATGTAGATCATCATTAGATCTACTCAGAAAAAAATAAATCTAGCCCAAGCCGTTCGGTGAGTATTTGCACTTTTTATAAGACACGTAGTACCATAAGAATGCACTGAAAAAAGGGGGGTTGTATCTAATAGCTTAGTGAGTACTGTAAGTGATAGGAAAGATATGCAGCAGGATTTGAAAAATTTTGAGGGTAAACTTTTGAGCAGTTTTTTTGGTTTTTCTTCATCGCCAATGCAACTTATGACTTATAAAGAATTATCTTTTGGTTTTATTGTAAATTAGGGTATTCGACACCGATTCAGAACGATAAATACTTTTATAAGTAATAGGAAAGGTATCCAGCACGATTTAAATAATTTCGAGGTAAACTTTTGAGCAGTTTTTTTTTTGTTTAATTTCAACGCCAATGCAACCTATGACTGATAAAGAGTTATTTTGGTTTTATTTTAGAATAGGGCATTCCACTCCGATTCAGAATGATGATTACCTTTATAAGTGATAGGAAAGGTATCCAGCACGATTTGAAAAATTTGGAGGGTAAATTTTATAGCAGTTTTTATTTTTTTTTTCAACGCCAATGCAACCTATGGCTTATAAAGAGTTATCTTGTGATTTAATTGTAGACTTGGGTATTCCAGACCAATTCAGAACAATAATAACCTTTATAAGTGATAGGAAAGGTATCCAGTACGATTTTAAAAATGTTGAGGGTAAATTTTTTTGCAGTTTTATTGTTTTTCTTTAACGCCATGGAACCTAAAACTTATAAAGAGTTATCTTGTGGTTTTATGCTAGACTAGGGTATTACACACCGATTCAGAACGATAATTATATTTATAAGTGATAGGAAAGATATCCAGCACGATTTGAAAAATTTTGAGGATAAACTTTTGAGCATTTTTTTGTTTTTTCTTCAATGCTGTTATAAAGAGTTCTGTAGTGGTTTTATTTCAGAATAGATAATTTCACACCGATTCAGAACAATAACTACCTTTATAAGTGATAGGAAAGGTATCCAGTACGATTTGAAAAATTTTGAGGGTAAATTTTATAGCAGTTTTCTTTTATTTTTCTTCAACGCCAATGCAACCTATGGCTTATAAAGAGTTATCTTGTGGTTTTATTTTAAACTAGGATATTCCACACGGATTCAGAACGATAGTTATCTTTATAAGTGATAGGAAAGATATACAGCACGATTTGAAAAAAATTTTTGGGTAAACTTTTGGGCAGTTTTTTGGTTTTTCTTCAACGCCAATGCAACCTGTGACTTATAAAGAGTTATCTTGTGGTTTTATTGTAAAATAGGGTATTCCACACCGATTCAGAACGATAAATACTTTTATAAGTAATAGGAAAGATATCCAGCACGATTTAAATAATTTCGAGGGTAAACTTTTGAGCAGTTTTTTTGGTTTAATTTCAACTTTCAATTTTTTCAACTTTTTATTTTTATTTGGTTGTATTTTAGAATAGGTCATTCCACTCCGATTCAGAACCATAATTACCTTTATAAATGATAGGAAAGATATGCAGCACGATCTGAAAAATTTTGAGGGTAAACTTTTGAGCAGTTTTTTGGTTTAACTTCAACGCAAATGCAACCTATGACTTATACAGAATTATCTTGTGGTTTTATTTTAGAATAGGGTATTCCACACCGATTCAGAACGATAATTATCTTTATAAATGATAGGAAAGGTATCTAACACGATTTGAAAAATATTGAGGGTAATTTTTATAGCAGTTTTTTTTTCTTCAACGCCAATGCAACCTATGGCTTATAAAGAGTTATCTTGTGGTTTTATTGTATACTAGGGTATTCCAGACCGATTCAGAACGATAATTACCTTTATAAGTGATAGGAAAGATATCCAGCATGATTTGAAAAATTTTGAGCAGTTTTTTTTTTGTTTTTCCTCAACGCCAATGCAATGCAACCTATAACTTATAAAGAGTTATGTTGTGGTTTTATTTTAGAATAGGGTATTCCACAGCACTGATTCAGATCGATAAATAAATATCGATAAATCGTTTTCCCTGTCGCAACCGTTTATTTAAATTAACGAAGCGCTTGCGCGTTTCGTAAATCATACAATGAAATAAATTGCGCAGAATTATATATTTAGCGCATCGTGCGCAAGTTTATCGCAAACAAATCGCTAGCGCCACGCGCGCTTAGAAAGCGCTAGATCTAGCGCAAAACATTTGAATGGATTATTTTTCGCTTATATTAATGAGCCGCCGAAAACAGCGGACGGGCGACAGCGCTAAATAGCGGACGGACCAGCGACAAGCACTGAAAAAACGGACGGGCTCGCGTTACTCGTCTGACCATTCGCTGCAGTCAGCCGCAGTAGTTTTTCTTCGCATTAAAAAAAAATAATAATAATAATTTAGAGCGACGCGCATTAAGTAGCGTTATTTAAGCGCTTGCTCGTTTTTTTTGCGAGCCTTAAGGGCAAAATGAAACCATGTCACTTTGTCTGTCTGTCTGTCTGTAACACTCCATAACTCGGGCGTTTTGCGACAGATTTCTGACTTTTTCGTCTTAACAATTAGACTAAAAATATGCGGTGCGACCAGAAAAAAAAATACATTTACTTAATTAGTACTCCCGTAAAAAATGAAAAACTGCTAAAATAATTGCTTAACGACTGGTGACATCTGGCGGTTGTGACTACAACTTTTCCACCTTAGGTCTAAATTCCACTTTCCACAATAGCTTCCCTCGTTTTGATTTTTACAGAGACTTGCCATGTCAAGGTCATGTAAAGGTGTGTACGGGATTTCTCTATACCGCCGGAGGCCATGCGTGAACCTCTGTCGTGCAAACCGCCAGAGGCTATGCGTGAAAACCAAATTTACCGCCGGACGCCATTGGACTTATGAAAATGTTGCTCAAGGGAAACTGCTGTCGGTATAATGGCTATAGCTCTGGTTTCCGACTTAAAGGAAAGTGGTTCTAGCCTACCTTTCAACAATAACGTTTTTCGTGATCATCTGCGTGTGGGGGAAGGGTATATGAAGCCAAGGTTTGGTAACGACCAAATATCGCGATAAAAAATTTTTCACGCAAAAAACAATGACACACAACAATCAATTCCGTTTCAAAATAGTTTCCCATGGTATAAAAGAAGTCAAGAACTAATGTAGTGGTTATAGATCTTATTGCAATTCAAAAGTACGCGACATAGCCAAATGTCGTACGCAGCTTACGCCAATGCGCACCACTGTGGTCTATAGCCGAACTAGAAATTGTTTTATGCTTGACTAATCCTATACTCTTGACTACTTTTGAATTGCAATAAGATCTATAGCGCTGATTGATGATGAAGAGGATCATGGTTCACATCCCATTAAAGTATACCTTTATTAAGGATAAATATTGTTTTGACCTATGTTTTTGTAGCCATGACTCAGACAAGTCAAAATTTCGTGAAAATCATAATTCTTTATATAATACTTTTTACCAGTTTTAATCTTACATCTTTATTTATATAATTTTTTTCTGATTTATATATAAATATTTTGAAAATATTTTTATTATGAAAAAGTCCCGGTTTTGGGTTCCCATAAAGAACCGTTAACCGAACGAACGAATCGAAACAACAAGGTAATTCTTCTGAAAATGCTTTGTCTGCATTTTTTAAATTTGTTTTTTGGCTTAAAAAACAACAACAATAAAGATTGCTTTACTAAAAAAGAAATAAGCTGTGTTATTCTTTATTAAATAAAACTTAAATTACAAAAAAACAAAGATTTTCCTTGTTTAGCCACATTATTTTTTCTACTTCGGTATTATTTTAAGTTAATTTAGATTTTTTTAAATTAAATGCAAATCTTCATAAGGAATCGCATTTAATTAAAAAATTCTTAGTTAGCAAAAATTTGCATAATCCCCCAAATTACATGGTAATAGCGCTTTCGTAAAAATAGATAAAATCTTAAGACGTTGCTTTGTCTGAAGTATTTTTTAAATGAAAGATTCTTAGATTTGAAGTAAACTTGATAATTGGTTTACGCTAAGGTTTAAGTTTTTTAAAGAAATGCTAAGTTAAAAAGAAAAAAAATTCTCAAAATGAGCAACCCACAACATATGCTCTGCGACTTCAGATAAAGCTGTGTCTGAAATTTTTATGTAACCCATACCATTGAAAAAGAAAATGTTTTATAAAATTATGAAAGGGAATATTAACGTTTGGAAAATTTTATGCTGTGAATTGAAAAGGGATAAAATAAATGTATAACAAATATAAGGAGGCAATGTAATAAAAATAAGGAAAATTTAAGACATGTCTTTGTCTGTTACATGAAAAAGTTTCAGACAAAGCCTTGTCTTAAGTCGGAGAGGACATGTTGTACAAATGACTATTTATTATGTTTTAAATTTACAATTGACGACATTAAATATCACGCGAAACATCTGAAAATGAAGACTGTTGTTCAGCTTGAGAAGTTCTTCATTTAAGAGTTTTCCGCATCTTCCTACCTCAACCCGTTCTGTTGTTATCCCCCTTCAAAGTACCCTAATTTCCATGTAGCTCTACGGAGCGTTCCCAAACTTAGGGCGCGATTAAAAACCTACCCTTCCCTTGATAGGAAAAATCAAAAAAAAAAAATCAGCTTAATGCTACCCATAATGGCTACTGCCAAAAAGAAATTCGTCGCAATCCAATCAAAATTGGATTTTTGGGAACGCCGAGAAAAATGCCTTTTTCCATAAGGTTCTCTCGCGCGTTCCCAAACTTTCGGTAGGTGAACAAACCATAGAGAAGATAGAAACTCTTCCCGACTTCCCAGGAGCTGTGTAACACAACTTCAATGAGTTTGAAATTGCTATTTTTATTGTTTCACTAATACAAAACGTTTATTCCTTACAGGATATGTTAATCGATGTTCAATATACCCCATTTCATGTCCTGTGAAGCAACGATTTCATAACAGAATTCATCTAGGAATAGAAATAGAACCAAAAACTCCTTCAGTTGCCGAACAACACCACTTCCATAAATTTGAAGGTGCTTTTTTGATTGTTTCATTATTTTTCTTACAAGATTTTTGAAAAAAAGTTATAAATGAGTCTACCGTAACCCGGAATTTTTATATCTCGACGGTTCCGTTTAACATAAACAACAGAATTCAGTAAGGGAGAGGGGGGCTAGTTGTCAAGTGCATTTTTCTGAATTTTTTTTGAATTTTTTGAGTACACTACTGGTAAAATGAATGAATGGATCAGATTCAGATTTCAATTCTCTATGAATTGATCTTATTTGTTAACAATGTTCATTTACACGAAATTGTGAAATTGAGAAAAACTGCAAAAAAAGTCTGTCAACTTGCCCCACCTACGGGGTAAGTTGGCTGCTGACGATTCTGCATTGCTCCAAAATTTCTAGGTCGAATTTTGAAAACTTGCAACTCAGCATCTGGTGAGAAATCTGTATGACAACATGCCCCTCAAAAATTCTGACAACTAACTCCACAGGCTGCTTTTCGAACAAATACATTGATAACTAAATAACTTTTAATGTAGAAATGTCGGTTTTTTTTTAATAAGACAAACATTAATTCTCTTTTGCTAATGGGTTTTCTGACACTCTTAGAGTTTTATACTATGAGAAAAATAAAAAGTGCTGAGAGGCCCAAAAAAAACTTTCTTTTAGTTTTTTTTCTTTTTGTTATAACTCCTGTTGGAGAAGTCGTATACTTTGAAATTTTGTAAGAGCAATCTGGGTGTTGTCTTTCATATTTAGTGTAAAAGGCTTGATTTATCTTGGTCTGTAAGGGGTCTAACTAGCAAAACGCCAACTTACCCCATCTGCCAACTAGTCCCCCTCTCCCCTAAAATCGTAAATAGTAAACACCTAGCAAATATGTAAAAACAAATTTAAATACTATTTATTATAAATGTGGGTATGCTTTGCTTATTTGCTCCCAAGGACGTTTGACAAATGTCCTTTACAACCGCTAGATGCAGCTTCATATAAGTTACCCAAAATATTCGTGTTTGAATTTCAACGAAAGATTTCATGAGGCAACGGTTGGTAGCCGTATAGTCGTGTTTCTTAGTCCCGCCCATCTTTATGCCCTGAAGTATATACGAAAGAAGAAAGTAAGAGTTTGAGTATTCCCTGTCCTAGCCGCTCTTGGTGCCAGTTACCTGCTGGCTGGCGCACGGGTAGAAACGCAGTCATGAAATTCACGGTGAATTAATTATCAATATACACTTTCAGAATTGTTGAAAAATTGTTTGTTGCCTATGTTTTACATCAACACAGGCACTGGTTTCGCCTTCCGGACTACTGGCGATCTTTGTGGTCACCTCCGCCTACCCGAGACCGTTCCAAAACGGACAAGAGCAGAGACTGCTGTTAAACAACAAGACAAACGAGGATAATTTCGGTTGGTACGCTCCCATCGCAATGATACTCGCCCCGTTACCGACTAAAAGCAGAGCAGTCGGTAACATTCAGCACCAGCAGATTGATTTACTTCCGCATTACGGGCCAGCATCTGGATGGCATCGCTCTCCGTCCCATTGGTCGTCGTCGAATTCGCGTAATTATTACACGGCTCATTACGGTAAAACGCGAAACATTCCAGCTAAATAGTCGATAGAGTTGAGTTATTCAGCTGAAAGTATATATATAAAGGGAATCAACGGTTTTCATTCGCTCTTTCCGGTCGACCTTACCACGACGATTCTCACAAGTACCAATGGTCGCGAATGATGTGGTCGTTAATGAAGACGGGAGCCGTTTACTTGCCAAAGAAAGCCGTCAGCAATTTAAATGCAGTTTCAAATTCAATAAACAGGCGACCGATTGCGTCAGGTTGGTATACAGCATCAGACAATAAACGATTGCCTATAGATAACTTTTATTATTCATTGTGGATTTTTTTCCAACACGTTTACAGGTGGCATAGCTCAATCGAGAACGCCCCAAACTGTGGATAAGAATAAGAAACAAAGCCCTATTATTCCTTGGTTGATCAATCTAGCAGGGCCACCGGGAGTGCCAGGTATAACAAAGATGATTGAATAATAAAGACCAAATGTAAAAATGAATATATTGTTCAATGTTAACGCTTTAAGGTACCGATGGGCTTGACGGAGTCGACGGGAGAGACGGAAAGGACGGCAAAGACGGAACAGCTGGTGCGGCTGGTCCACCGGGAACTAAAGGAGATCCCGGTTAGTTATGTCAACATAACGAACTCGTGAGTGAATTCGAATCTAAAATATAGCATTGCCAAAAAAAACTTAAAGGTATACCCGGAAAAGATGGGCGTGATGGATTTACTGGGCAACCAGGAGGTATTGGCCCCATTGGTCCACCGGGACAACAAGGAATTCAAGGATTGAATGGGCCGCTAGGACCACCAGGAGTACCAGGTAATCAACGATTGAGATTTTACCCAGAACCTATATATGAAAGATTTCTTTTTTCCGTTTGCACCATTAACAATTTCAACTAGGGGAAAAGGGTGAAGACGGCAAGGACGGACGAGACGGGTCTGACGGAACTGATGGAAAGGATGGCACAAATGGAGGCCCTGGTCCCGCGGGTAAATTTAAAAAGTCGAGAAACCAAAATGACAAAATTCAAATTATTTTTTAAAAAGGTCCGCCTGGAACCGCTGGACAGGACGGAAAGGATGGACAGGATGGACAACCAGGAGTTGCAGGACCTATAGGTATAACTCTCTAATTTTACAGACCATATTTTATTGGCCATAAAAAATTGAGGGAAACGTTTTATTCTCCTATATTTAAAAGGACCTGCTGGGCAGGACGGAAAGGACGGAAAAGACGGCGAAGACGGCCAAAATGGCAAAGATGGCCAACCAGGATTGCCTGGGCCACCTGGTATAACCATTCACCGAAAAAAATCAAAATTTATTATTTCGTGTCGTAACATAAATAATCTTTATATGGCGTGCAGGTACTCCAGGAAAGGACGGAAAAGATGGCACCTCTGGAACTGCTGGGCAATCTGGGAAGTATGGACAAGACGGGCAAGACGGGCAAGCTGGTTCTCAAGGCGTTGTCGGCCCAGGAGGCACTCCTGGCACTGGTGGTACTCCAGGTCAAGATGGATCAGGTATAATATTCCATTGAAATTATTTGGAAGGAAACGGGAAATCGGGTTTATTTATTTTGCATCATATTAGGAGGCATTCCTGGTCTTCCGGGCACGGCTGGAACCAGTGGAATTCCAGGTTTCCCTGGTATCCCTGGATTGCAAGGAGAACCGGGTGATCCAGGCGCCGCTGGCCCGGCTGGGCCAGCTGGAGCGGCAGGAGCAGCTGGAACTGCAGGTTAGCGACGATTTTAATGTTTTAGGCAACATTCAACTGAACTAAAATTTTTTATTCGAATCTCACAGGTACAGGTGGGGCACCTGGATCTCCAGGGGCACCGGGAGCCCCCGGAGCCGCAGGACGTGGTTGAATAAATAAATGTCTTTATACTTGTTTCATTGTTGGTTTTTGTATTATCAAGCAGAGGCGATGATTGGAAATATTACTCAACTTATATTTATCTGAAAAAAAACTCTGTTGAAACTATTTCAAATGATCACCACAATAACAGTCACATATACATACGTATATAATAATAATAATGATAATAATGTATTGCATTTAATATTGAATAGCGCCTTTCCAAATCATGATCAAAGGCGCTATCAGCTCCGACAATATACATGGGGAAACTCAATTTTCATATGCCGTTCGAAACAAGAATGTTTTTAGCTTACAACGAAACTGTGTGAGAGAGAAAAGAGGAGAGTAAGGAAAAACAGCTAGTAAGCGAAGGTCGGGGGGTAAGGAATTCCAAATTCGAGGAGAGGCGACTGAGAATGCTCGATCGCCAAAGCTTTTCATGTCGCTGCGAGGGGTGAAGAGTAGGAGCTGGAGGAGGAGCGGGATTCACGGCCGGTGTCACGGATGCTGATTAGTGCACTGAGGTATTGTGGCACGAGACCAACTAGGCAACGGAACACTTGGACAGCAATCTTGAATTCGATGCACTGACACACTGGGAGCCAGTGCAGGGAGCGGAGAACTGGAGTGATGGATTCACGTCGGCTTACACCCATGATGAGACGAGCTGCTGAGTTTTGGACACGCTGCAACTTCGCCAGGCGAGTTGCGGGAAGACCAACCAGTAGAGCGTTGCCGTAGTCAATGTGGGACAGAACAAAAGCATGCACGAGCTGTATCACTGCAGGAAGAGAGAGGAAATTCTTTATTCTGGCGATTCGCCTGAGGTGAAAGTAGGACGATCTGCATGATGAATTGATCTGTTGCACCATTGTTAGGTGAGAGTCAAGTAGAACCCCCAGATAGCGGACCACAGGAGAGGGAATGATGCTGGCACCACCGACCACGAGAGGAATAGACGTAATGCGTTTCTTCGCTACATTGTCTTTTGAAGAGACTAGGAGAGCATCCGTTTTGTCTTCATTCAGTTTTAGGCGGTTGGCAGCCTGAAAGCTTGGCAAGCTGAAACAAGTACTTTTAAGCTATCTGTCGCGTACGGGACACTATCTCGGTCAAAAATCGAACTGATGAAATGACAATGAGCCTTCGTCTGCTACAAAATTTTTTTAGATTTTGCATGATTCACTAATTTGAACCTGAGAAACACAAACACACACAATCTTTAAAACTTTGTTCAATGAAATTAAGAGGCAATTCGTGCCACCAGTAGTAAGTTAAAGATAATATTTCAAAAATAGTTAAATGGGACCCAAAAAACCAAGAATTAGTCCGAATTGAATATTTGTTGTCACATTTTTTCCTTTTGATTTTACTACCATTAGCAAAAAGCGTGTGATTACATTTGAATATAATACCGTTAATGGCATTGGTAAACGAAATCTATCAACAAAATATTAATGTCTGATCTTTGTAACAAAAAAAATTTACTTACTATACTAAGCTGTCCTTTGCAATTCTTACAAATAGATGCATAGGTATTATCTATAAATCCAATTTCCACCAAGTATTTATATAAGTCCATGGGTGATAACGAACCACATATCATAACAAGTTGAAATGAAGTCCATCGAATTAATTCAAATGAAATGATTGATTTGATTTGTGACGGTTTTTTTTTACACTTTGTATAGAATCCATTAAGTCCAACTCTATAATTGTTTATAATTACACTAGTTGAAGGGAAAAATTGCCATGAACCATTAGACGACATCTTTCCAGAACAATGACAAAGTTGTAACTAACAAAATAATATCAACCCAGCACCAAGTTAACTTCCTTTATACTTTACTAAATAATTTTATTAATCTTATTTACATATAATCACATAAAAAGTTTGATCCAGTCCCGAACCACGACCCTCTAGTTCACTTATCCAGAACTATACCATTGAGCTACGAAATGTTATTTAAGGCCAGCATTCTTTGTCTTTATATCACCAAAATCAATATTGTACTAAATGGCAATGTTGCATTAATCTGGCAACGTTCATACAATTTGTTTTCAACCAGTACAATACCAAACTTCATCCGTGTCTGTTCATCCGCGGAGTTGTGCCATTAAGTATAGTATAAAGTATAATAAATCAGTATAATCCAATAATTGGTGTATTGAAGTAAAACTACCAGTTTCTATAGAGAATCATGAGGAATTAAGTAAAATCAAATTACAAAGTATAGTAAAAAGTTGGTTGTTAAAATAGGCTTTAACCCAGGATCTGAGATTCAAGGAAGGATCTCTTAGCCAGATTGATCATCTCGTGGAGATTCCGCTGCTCGCCATGCATGATTTGCTTATCAATTGTCAGGTTTGTCAGCTTCCAGCGCCTCTCCAGCCTCCTCACTTTTCTTCTAGCCGCATGGATCTCCTTATTGTCCCACGGATTATCTGGGCGAACAGTGAAGCATCTTTTGACCATTGGGGCGTGTGAGTCGAGAACACATGCAAGGCCGTTGCTGTACTGCAACAGAGCACTTTCACAGTCCCCAGCTGGGGACGTAAGAAGTGGCAGCTTAAGCAGGTCAGAGCAGAAGGAAGAAAAGTCGATTGACTTCAGCTTCCTGAACTCTACCTTCTTGACTGGGCGCAACGGGCGGTGTGCCTTGGCGCACCAATGGATCGCACGATGGTCACTGATGAAGTCGGATGTGGAACAATCGACTAGAAAGTTGTCCGACGATCTTGATAACACAAGATCGAGAGTGTGGCCACCGACGTGGCTAGAGTCAGACACATGCTGCTGAAGATCGAATGAGTCGATTAAAGAGAGAAATGACTGGCCCAGTTGACACGATTTGTCGTCTACGTGGATGTTAAAGTCGCCAACTATGAGAAGGAGACCGGGAGAATGAACCAGGAATTCAAGCAGACTTGCTTCATCAATAAACTGATTGGGTTTGTGGGAGGGTGGGCGATAGATAACGAGAAGCGTGAAGCACGTAGAGTTGGTGGTAAGGGATGCAGCAAGAAATTCGAACGAAAGAGCAACGAAGTCCAAGTTAAGTGGGCGAACGCGCACAGTATCGCGAAATATAATTGCAACTCCCCCTCTGCGCTTGCCTATTCTCGGCTTATGAAGTGACGAATAACCAGCCGGGCATAGTTCGCGTAAAATATCGTCTCCACTATCTTCACGAAGCCAGGATTCAGTAATGACGACTACATCAAGGTTATTACACACGATATGATGTTGAATAATATACATGTTGCACTGGGGTGCGTCCAAAGTCCAAAAAAGTTAGCTGAGATATCTAGGGTGAACGTTTAGACAGCCTGGTTATCCTGATTTCTTGAATTTCTATTGGCCCAACGTAAAGAATCGATTATTTGTTGTTTATTGTGTCCAATATTATTATCTATGTTGCCAAAGAACAGTATATGCAACAAAGAAAGTCAGGTGTCCCTGTGCTGCATGTACCCGTCATTTAAAAAAAACGCGGTCAAATTGACGACCTCGAGAAGTTTTTTGCATTTCATGATAACAACATGGATTTTGCTTCCATATTAATTGCATTGTGGCTTCGTAGAAAATCTGAAAATCTTTAATTTGAACTGTCTGGCAACAGTTTGATATTTTGCAAAGGGATGTCGACACTAACGACAAAGGAAGAAAAAAAAGTAGGGTAGGTAAAATACCTAAGAAAAAATGAAAACAAAAAAACAAAAGAACAAAGGCAGGCAAATTTAAATAATTTTCTTTTCTTTTATCTTCTGTTATCCCCTGTTGCCAAACTATCAGAATTTTTAAGCCGAAAATTCTTTTGAGCCAGCCAATGGCAGTCACTGAGGCGATCACGTGACAAGCTAGCACGTAGCTAGCCAGGCTGTCTAAACGTTCAACTTACATAGCCCAGCTAACTTTTTTGGACTTTGGACGCACCCCTGAATGGATCGAGCATTAACAAGGGCGCATTGTAAAAACTTTTTGACCGTCAAGCCTCTTCTCACCGATTTTCCGCTCCTTCTGCAACGCTTGGTTGGGCTGCGTGAGGCAATGCCCAAGGCTCTTACAGTAAACAATAAGCTGAATGGTAGTAGTGGTGGCACTAGTGGAGAATTGCGAGCAGAGAAAAACTGCTCGGCAGACAGCTGATTCGAGAAGCCCTGGGGCGACATGCCGGCAGGACGATAAACAAATGGGCACAGAAAGAAGCAGGAATAACTGAGAACGCCGAATGAAGTAACACGAGACACAGTAGAACAGTGGCTATTAAACTAACCAAAGTAAACAAAATTGGTACAAACGGAACACACAAAAAATGAGTTAAGAGTCGGGAGCTCTATTACGGTGCTGCCACTCAGGGCACTATCCAGCAGACGACCTATATATATGAAACATTCGATGAATAAAACTCTGTGGGTTCTTATAAGCAAGGTTAGCGTTAAAAATAATCAAATTTCGAGAATATAAAAGGATCGATATAGGAACAAATAACTCGTGTCATTCTACGACTTTATTTGATGTTCTAAAATAAATCGATAACGCTTAGTCATCCTGACAAACCTTACACGCGTCTAATTTTTACCCAGTCAGGAATCAGCAGAAACATTTCAAACTTTATTAACCTGTAAAGTTGACATATATAATTTCTGAGAAATTTATTTGTGTGCCAAAAATTGCCATTTTTAACGGACAAATAAATTCTTATCTATCAAAACTAAAGAAAAAAGGAGATTCATTGGTCGTCTGTTTTTGTTTACAGCAAAATTATAAATAGCTTTATAGCTATATCCTACCCCGCGAATATTGCGCGACGTAACGGTTGAAGATGGTTCGGATGTTTTTCGAAATGTCCCGCCTACAGACAAAACAGAGTCCCGCCCTATTCTCTTGCGGCTTCTCCTTGCTGAGATAAGAAAAAAGCAATTCAAATTCAGCATTCGGGCAGTCGACCGACCATCGACTCAGTTGGGTTTTCTTTTCGGTTTTGAAGTGTGTCCAGATCTGATCCACCAAGTTAACCATGAACACATTGGTCAACAAATTTTCTTCGTTCATCTTATTATTCGTTTATTTAAAAAATTTTTAAATTAAATTTTAGATGCCGGTCATTCTCGCTTTGTGGGCCACCACATCTCTTTCTTACCCGACGGATCTGATACAAAATGTTCAGCCGGAAGAGTCCGCCAATGTGACTAGCGACGACGAATTGAGCTGGTACAAGCCGGTTGCCGTCATCCTGAAACCCGCCACGCAGAGGGACTTTCAAGAGCTCCTTGAATCCGACAGAATGGACGAATTACTTCACCCGTCGTTCAGCAGGCCAGCATTTTACCAGCAGCGGCGTTCATCTTATTGGCCGTCGCCAGCCCAAGACTCTTGGGGAGAGTTTGGACCAGCAGAAGAATTTCCTCCTTATTACGAAGGCAGACATTACGAACGTCCAGACAGGTTAAGAGAAGCGTACAACAGGTTCGATTTACCTGAACATCTTCAGAGCAACTTGTTGTCGCTGGCGAGAATGGGGCTGGTGGCTATTCCAACCAAGGAAATCGGCGGTCGTAAAAATGACGCAACCGAAGAATTGAGTATAAAAATAACGAACTTATTTGGCTATTCAATTTTGATTGGTGTTGCTGTCAATGCGATTTTTGTTTTCTATTATTTACTATAGATGCCCAATCGCGGAGAGGACAGCTTCGTGACAAACCTGGACAAATCTATTACGGATATCCTAAGCCTGGAAAGAAGGACAAAGTGCCAGCGGCTTGGATGTATGATCTAATCGGTGCTCCGGGTCCGCCCGGCCCCATCGGGCCGCAAGGTTTGTCTTATATTTCAAATATTATCGTCCCTGTTGATTGTTTTATTATTCCTATATAACTTTTGGGGATTTGTTTCGCTTTAGGCAAAGACGGACTGAATGGCATTAACGGAATCAACGGCGTCGACGGGAAAGACGGCACAGACGGAGCGCAGGGTCTAATTGGTCAAACGGGACCGCAAGGGACGATTGGTATGTTTTAAAATGTAATTCGCGTTGAAATTAGTTCTGTTATTTTCGGAAATGTTTAGGGCCACCGGGAGTCAATGGCGTTAATGGTGTCCAGGGAACACAAGGAGCTACCGGTACGCCGGGTGCCCAAGGCGTCCAGGGAATTCAAGGAGCTGTTGGGCCACAAGGCATTCAAGGTCCCAAAGGTATAGGCTAACTATAGCTATACTAGCTATGTTCCTTGTAACTATTTCTTTTTTTTTTCAAATAATAAGGCGATGCAGGAGAGGGAGGAAAAGATGGAACGAACGGAGTCAACGGAAAGGACGGGACTCCTGGCACTGCTGGGCAGGCAGGTGCTGAGACATTTAAAAATAAATAATTTTCTGGTTGCATTTAACAGATAAGAATTAATCCATGCACTGCTTTAATATATTAGGCCCTCCAGGGACTCCCGGACAAAACGGACAGGATGGAAGAGATGGAGTGATTGGCCCATCCGGCCCACCGGGTAATATTTGAATTGCATTCGAATTGTAATTTGAAATATATATTATTATAAATTAATGAAGGTCCTGCCGGTACGCCTGGACAAAACGGAAAGGATGGAGTCGATGGCAAAGATGGACAGGACGGTACGCCTGGGCTTCCTGGACCCGCAGGTAATAATATTTATTGGGATGCTCTTATAGTTTAATTCGTTTTTATTGACATGAATGTTATTGTCATATAGGTCCTCCGGGTAAGGACGGTCAGGACGGAACTCCAGGAACATTCGGTCAAGCTGGGCAAGGTATAAATTGTTATCGATGCCCGTGTCAAGTGCTGTTATTGTATTGACAAAATTATTTTTCTTTCATATTTTAGACGGGCAAGACGGAACAGGTGGTGCGGCTGGGCCAGGAGGAGTTGCTGGAGCGCCGGGCGCAGCTGGAGCGGCTGGATCTTCTGGCGCCGGTGGACCAGGTAAAAATTCAATTCGACATTATTACTTTAAAAAATGTTGATTTAAAAAAAAAAAAAATGGTTTACTCAATTTCAGCTGGAACGCCTGGAGTTCCCGGAACGCCGGGAGCAGCTGGAGTACCGGGAGTACCTGGAGCAACGGGAAGATAAACTGAGAGATTTCTTTCAGCAAATTAAAAATTCCAACAACTTATTTCAGTTAATAATTTCACATTTAAAGAAAATGTCGATTTGTTTTATTTGGTTACGGGCAATGTTGGGAGATAATTTTACGGGGGGCAGTGTCAATGTTCTATGATCTATTCCAACCATGCAATACAAATTGAATTTCATGTTCTTTCGCGCTTTGATTTCACCCGCCAAATTTGAAATGTGTTATCACCTCCAATAAATAAGTTGGTGGTCTTTCAAAAGAATAGCCTAAGGAGCATATATCTTATAGATAACAATTCAACCTTCCAAACACATAACATAATTTCAAGACTTGTCTATTAATACATGTACCATCACTTATTTGAAAGATGTGAATGTGCTGATAATAATTGAAAGGAAATACAAATGGAATAAATATAAGCTGTCCAAAATCCAACCAAACTGACTTTCAACTTTTGACCGTGAAAGCGTGCGCACATTTGAACGACCACGTACGCATTGGCGACGTGTGCGCAAGGCATTGCTTCATCAGGGACCCACAACAGCGCCACCCAAAAAAGAAAAAAAAAGCTACACGGGCTATATTAAATACGGCGCGGGGTCATCTCAGGCGCGGTCGCTTCTTTATACACCCGAAGAAATTATAAGTATCCGAACGTCAAACCGATGTCAGACACCATCCAACTTGTGTATCTCTCTTGTGGCAATGGGCGCGGCTGGCATTACTTTGACCGTTGGACTCTCTGCTCCGGACTTGCATGGAAATGAAACGGAATCGGTTTGATGGCCCAATCAGTTGGGCGAATGAAAAAAGATCCGAAAAAAAGATCGGCATTCCCGATATTATATAGCGGAACTGTGAGTGATTTGTTTTGCGGACTCGTCTAGCGATGCGTGTTTGATCGTTATTCAGCAGCGGTCGGGCCCGGAGAAAGAGAGAGAGAGAGATATATAATCCTATATATGTTAATTTATGCGACCTTGCTAGACAGACAGACTGTACACGTATGTAGGATGAAAAACCGAAAAATAAAAACAGAGAAATCCAAACCAGCGCACTCGGCGTTTTTTTTTCCCCGGAGAGTTCACGCTCGGATGTTGCCCTTTTGCCTTGGACCATAAACGGACAGCAATGAAACCTCGCTAAATGCTGTGTATACCCGTTTTGATATTAAATGTTACATAGCTGACCTGCCGTACACTGAGTACAGAATATAATTAACGGACAAATAAATCCAGTCCAAAACGAGATGCTAATCAGTGAGATTCCGAGTGCGCGATGAACGATTTTCATACGTCATCCCGAAAGTCTGCCAACACCTGCACGAATATAACTGACGGGGGTTTTTAACGCGTGGGAAAAAAATGAAGATCCACGGCGTATATAGGTATAACATTTCCTGTCGTGAATTAGTGAAAGGCAGCATCAGCAGAGAATGAGCGATTCCTCTGGAAGACTTTTGGCTGCCAAAAATGAATGCGATTTACCGTTGGGTATGCGAAACAGAAGAATATGATGAATGATTACATGAATTTTGCTTTAGTCTAGTCGAGGAGACAAATATCCTAATATGGAATTTGCGTTCACAATAACAACGGAGAATTATTGTTATAGATCTTTGCATATAATTTCCCAGTGATGTTATTACAGTTATACAGGAATAAGCGGAACATTCTATATAATGGGCCTATATATGTTTTCCGAAACATTGATAAAGGAACACAAGGAATTTAAAGTGCTCTTATGGATTTTTGGAATCACTTATCGCTTTTCGAATGAATTTGATGATATACCAGCACAATTCCAAAATGACATGCTAATCACGCATCAGTTCATCTCATCACGTCTAGCGAAAACATATGCGCATTTACAATCTGCTGTAATGATATTCGTGTATAAATACGAGTTATATTATTCTTCTAAATTTCCCTGACTAATCAGTCATTACTCCGTCACTAAATAGAATCACTTTATAACGTCGTATAAGATTAATCCTTCAAGTTTATATCGTTTCTTTTATTTCTTTTCAAAATAATGCATTATTATTATTCGGTCGGTCTTATTTCGCATTCCGGCTTATCTTCTCCGCTTTCCTATTATAGCAGTTATATTAGCTCTTATATACCAACCCCCAGTCTGTATAGGGACTCGGAGTGTGTGCGTGAGCGGGAAGTTTGAACGTGCAAACTATTTGATAACACTTTTGGGGTTATATTATCTGGTTACGGTAGCACATATTCGTATTAGCTTTCCAGGAGGCACTTTGAACCTTTGAAAGCCCCTCAATCTGTCCAAGTCATCGTGAGCCAAGTGCTGGTCAACATATAGACACAGCACGGAAGTAAAATCTAAATGCGAGCGAAATTGATTTAAAAGAAAAAAAAAACTCGGACTCAAAAGTGATGTCTGAAGTAATACCAAATGCAATAAAGATCTGAGAAATTTTCAGGAATGACGTGGTTAATAAAGAATGTTGCGGGGGAATGCTAGCTGTGACGATTCGTCATCCATCCAGACAAATCGTGTAAAAAATAACAAGGTCTGGAATATGTCTTGCGGACATTCATGCCGTCATACATATGAGGCCACCGGACTTCATAATAAACTGAATGTTCAATGATATTTGCACTGTACCATGTATAGAACGTGATACAGCAGATGATGACCTGACGGTTCTTGCATTTGTCTTTCGACCAAACGCAATGGGCTATATGCTGGGCAGCAGTGCAGCATTGGAAATTTTTCTGACAAGTTCCTCAGCTCAAAGTGCAAAAAGGGGAACTCCTTTGTTGATGTCTTTTTAAATTTAAATTTTTTTTTTTTTTTTTTTTTTTTTTCAAAATGCCTTGAATTGCCCGAGCAACCTGGTTTTATTTTTTCTATTTATTTTTCTGGGAAGAAAAGATTGTCAGCACTATTGGACGAAGTTCAAGTTTTTTCGCTTGCTGTCTTTGAATTTTAAGGAGAAAAAATCAACATTCTGTATAAAGAGACTCTTCTATATAAGCGGACACCTGCGGTTGATTGCCCGGGAGTATCAATATTTATGTGTAGGTAATCGATCGCTCTGACTGAGATGGAGATGTGAAAATAAAACCCAAAACGGATAGCAAGTCATTGTGGATAATCGTAGTATACATTGTTTGATCAGATTTGCTTGCAAAAAAGAAAGAAATAAATAACGGAAACATTATTTTGTTTTTTTACTTTCTGGGAATGTTAAACTTTTTTTTTACGTATTCATTTCCTTTCGGAATAGGGAAGGGTCGCCTAGCGTGAGTCAGCGTTCGACCCGAACCACGAAACGATTTTGAAATTGTGTTCGTCAGTTGGACGATTGTTATCGTCCATGGACAATTTCAATCAGATTTTTTACTTATAAGAACTCGTGGCTGAAAATTGAACAGTCTGAATTGACTACCCCCCTGTGGTAGGACGAAATCGACTTAACAACTCAACCCAATCAATTTTCTGTGAGAACTTCTTGAGCTCTATTATTAGTATAAAGCTCCTATATAGCTTTTAGACCAGCGCGATATCAATCGCGGCAATATAGTGATGTATCAAATAGAATTATTCACTCTGACTCCGTCTGCCGCGAGCTGTCATTCTTTCGACTATTTATCGCCGCGGGAGTTATATAATTTACTACGTATATTATATTAGGTAGGGCCTACACACTAAATCCAAGGATATTTACTTAGGATCACTTATAAGTTACGAATTGGAAACAATTACTTATAAGTGATGACCACTTACTTGTTCAGTAGATACTATACTTAATTGTTAAGTAACACCTATTACTACTTATAATTTAAGTCATAGTAGAGAAAACTTATAGATTAAGTAGGTGATACGTGGAGCGTGGACGTGGAACGGACATAAGTTCCACTCAGTAGAAATAAATATTTATTTACCATCTCTAACTCTTCCTCTACCATTTCTTTTATATTTCCTTCTTTATTTCGTATTAATTCATATTTGAAAGTTTTTTCATTGAAAGAAATTTAGACTTTACCGAGATTTGAACCCGTAACGACTTGGTGGAACCCCAGTACTTTACCATCAAGCCATTAGTTAGATAAATATATCAAGTCAGTCTTGGGACATATTCTTACGAGTATTCTTATAAGTCTTTGAAATCAGCCTTCGTTCGCAATAAAGGCACATTTTCATGAGAATCCGAATAATTCTTTTTAAAATTACAAATCAATTCAATTACAAACTAAAGTCGTCTGCAGACGACTTTACACACTAAATCCGGAGGTATTTACTTAGGCCAACTAAGGAAGTAACGCCGGTTTACTAAGTAAACAATAAGTAACGAATTTTAATTACTTCAACAAACTATAGTTTGTTATTGTAAAGTCAGGGTTGTCACGCAACTTATTTTGTGAGTTACTAAATTTGAGTTTCCAAAAATAAGTTGGCTTTCTGTACTTATTCCAAAAATAAGTTGGCTTTCTGTTCGTATTCCTGACATTTAAGTAACGAATCTTTACTTGTCTTTAAGTATATAACATATTTACCAAGGAGTATATATTTTACTTACGCAGTAACTATTATTACTTAGCTAAGTAATTAAAATTTGTTACTTATTGTTTACTTAGTAAACCGTTACTTCCTTAGTTGGCCTAAATAAATACCTCCGGATTTAGTGTGTGAGATGGAGATGTGAAAATAAAACCCAAAACGGATAGCAAGTCATTGTGGATAATCGTAGTATACATTGTTTGATCAGATTTGCTTGCAAAAAAGAAATAAATAAATAACGGAAACATTATTTTGTTTTTTTACTTTCTGGGAAAGTTAAACTTTTTTTTTACGTATTCATTTCCTTTCGGAATAGGAAAGGGTCGCCTAGCGTGAGTCAGCGTTCGACCCGAACCACGAAACGATTTTGAAATTGTGTTCGTCAGTGGACGATTTCAATCAGATATTTCACTTATAAGAACTCGTGGCTAAAAATTGAACAGTCTGAATTGACTACCCCCCTGTGGTAGGACGAAATCGACTTAACAACTCAAGCCAATCAATTTTCTGTGAGAACTTCGTGAGCTCTATTATTAGCTGTATAAAGCTCCTATATAGCTTTTAGACCAGCGCGATATCAATCGCGGCAATATAGTGATGGATCAAATAGAATTATTCACTCTGACTCCGTCTGCCGCGAGCTGTCATTCTTTCGACTATTTATCGCCGCGGGAGTTATATAATATACTACGTATATTATATTAGGTAGGGCCTATATTACCCACATATGTATAGCCAATTCTTATATAGAAAAAGACATGCGCATTTTAGTGTAAAAAATATATTTGCTTTGCACAAAGTGGTGCGAAAAGTAAACGGCAGTATCCGACCCTTTCAAAAGTCCCGTTGACCGTGAGAAAAAAAATCACGCTTATCTCATGGTAATATAGCTAATATAGACGCATGCATGTATAATAATAGTCTGTCTATAGAAGTGATGGTCCGTCTGGAGCCGATCGGATGTTCGGATGAGGTTTTCAACGTCAAAATATGAAACGTGACGTGAATATAAAATAAAGAAGAGAAAGGAAAGAAAACCAAAATTTCACGGGAAATTTTCAATAGGTCTATAGCCATAAGCTTGGCAATAATCTATACGTAATGGGAGACTATTATGAAAGTTAATGGCGTGACCGTAAACGCGATATACACGTTACGCGGCCATTAGAAAATCCCTATTTTGGCCGCACCCGGTTGACCATTTTGTAATGTCATAATAAATTCTGTATTTACGCTTGACATTTACTACACATTTTATTACGTAACTATTCATACTGGCAGACAACTTAATAGCTCATTTAACTCGCTAGATTTAAATTCACTTTTTCCCAAGTCTAATAAATATATATATATTACGTCAGCTATTGCGATTATTTCATTTCTCGGTTCAACTCGGTACACATAATTTATTTTTTTCTTTGATTCCTGCATCGTCCTCTTTATTTACATTTTACGGGGCGTATGCCAGTTTTTAATTACTTTCTCGCGATTTGTTGGAAAGAGGCGTACCACCTGGAATGCAAAATAAGTATAAAATCGTATAAAATTCCAGCAAATCCCCTTCAACAGTGTACAGTGAGTAGACAGAGATAACTTGCGCACAGGAGATGGAAATGTACAGATAGGCTATTATAAACCAAGAATTAAAAATAAAAGTCTAGCCAGGGGAGAAAAGATGGAAAAAACAATTTCACTCCATTTTGTTTATTATGTGGGGTCGGGTGCGGCCGGGAGCATCCACACACACAGAATTTGAATAATAAAAAAAATGATAAGACCCAGTTTTTTCTCACGCACACATTCTCCTTGTGTACATTTTGTGTAATAGATTGGCAATCACACCTTAGCACAGTTCTCCACATTTTTCTGACTGCAGCAGCAGCACTGTGTTAAACCACGTCTAGACTACTCTAGACAGCACCTGAGAGCAGTCACTGGGCTATATTACGTATTACGCGCTCAAAGTCGTTGGCCTGTGCCAAACGCATGAAAATTACACAGACATGTGAAAATAAATGTTATAATAAATGAGGCCATCGATCCCGCATCAGTGACCAAAAATGGGTCTCTACCCGATTTAGACTAGAGAGATAATTAAGCTCAATGCCTTTTGAGTTCGGGGAATCACGCGGAGAATCGTAATAATTATCCTGCGTCATCTTCGACGGGGGCTCGTTGAGCTTGTAACAAATTGCTATTTTAATCTTATTCCAAGATCGTGAAGATATGAAGGAAATGCTGGTAGATACACATCATTATCTGCTGTGCCTAGATCCAGCTATGCATATAGCATGCTCTTATATAAATCCGCCTGTAGACTAATAATATCCAGTCTCAAAATCAAACGCCCAAGTTGTTATCAGAGGCCATCAATTTATTGGGAATAATTCGATTTATTACAGAGCTCGGAAGAGTTATTATAAAGCGATTGGAATTTCAGATGTGCAGTATGTTTTTTGTCGCCATCTGGAAAATGTTATCTAACCCTATACAGCAGCATCCAGCAGCATTTCTAAAAAGGCGCCACAATGCGGCGTTCGACGTGAACTATTCACCCAAAAAATCCGAGATCCGAGAAGAAATGACAAACCAATCGGAATGCCGATAGATAAGGTTCTATTTTTGAGCCACCCAAAAAATCAAATCGCTGTAGAAGAATAAATGGACTTTGCTGGTTGCTTCTAAAAAGCTACTTCTATATAGCGATAGCGCTCTATGTATAACGCATTACAGTTATCCCATGCAGAAAAGCCTCGATCATCAGTTATTCTAAAAAAGGGAGGATGGCATTTAGATTGAAGAGGAAAACCGTGAAATATTTCACGCTGCTTCTTTTTCCTGAAACCCACCCATACGTCTGATATTAATCGCCTGTATAGTCAAATTCGGACAGGCTCCGGTGACTCGAACAAATTGCGAGAGCTTTGCGTGTGTTTATCTCTGGAATATGTTTTGATGAATGGGACCATTGGGAGTGAAACAAATATCCCGCGGGAATTTTCTCGCTCTTGTCAATTCTTCTAACTGTCATTTGTGTAAAATTTGCGCATTTTAATGGTGACGATGCAGAACTGAGCACACATAGTGCAGATAGTGCAGAATTAAATTACGGGTATATACAGCTATATGCAGATTCTGATTCCAATCCGGGAACTGGTATAAACAATCAAATACCGGTTGCTGGGTGGAAACGCAGTTGCTATGCAAAGAGTAAAGTCTACAATCAGCCAGATCTTTCGACAAAAATTCGGTAGATGGCTAGATGATTGTTTGAATGAATTATAACGGCGCGAGCTTTTGAATTTGAAAGCTCTCATTCGACTATGTCTTATTCAGCGCCATATCTTGATTATACAAAAATACCATTTACCTTGCCCCATACATTAATGTTCTCTCCGACAATTATTTTTCTAGACTCTAAAATATTAACTTCAACCCACCTAATGTCCTTGTGTGTGCAGGTGTATGGGCATATGTAAGCTTAAAAGTAAATCAAAATGGTCGATTCACATGCGGATTCTATCGGCAATGATAGTATAATAAAAATGGCACAACACGGAAAACTAAATTCTAAACCTAAAAATAAATGGTTTAGGTTCACCGGGTTCGTCGGGTATACGCCAGGTTTGCTTATTGGTACAGAACAAATTTCACAATTTCTTAAACGTAAAAAAATCGTACACTATATTGATATATAGGCTACTCGCTTCTGCTGAGTGCTACATAGGCAACGATATCTAAAAATTTGAACCGGACTATGTATTTGGACTACAGTGAGTTTGCCTGCGTGTGTAAATCCACTCTATTTCACCTGGTAATCATTCACTGTATAATAATAATATAGGTACGACTTTTTTTTGTCTTCCTATTCTCGTGTGTGACGGCATTTGCTTTTGGGGCTCGGCGGGGGACGGCGAGTGAACCTTCAACATTTTTTTCTTCTTCCTTAACCTGTTTTCCTTTATTCGAAATGCGCATCCTTCTGAAATAGGACATGAATGTATACAGGACAGAACAGCTGAACAAAAAATTACGATTTTACGTGTTGTATAGAGACTTGTATATGGAGATAAAAGTAAAAATTTAATTCGTGTAACATTCGGAATTTTCGATACAAGTCCTTAAATAAAAATACGAGAGTCGTCTCACGCCTTCCTTTCCGCTCGTTAAAAATTTTAAATTGTCGTGTTCGGACTCGCGTGTCCACAATCTCGAAATCGCCATTGCAGATTTTTTATTGCGTGGTCCCCGCGCAATGTTTAGAGTCTGCAAAATTTTTTGAGAGTCTCTTTCCGAGCTTCTCCTTTTCTGACCAAATGCGGAAGAGAAAATACACACACGGCTATAGTTATTATTAGATATCTTCCGCAATCGCGGAAACACTTAAATCGCATTTTATTACGCTCTTGCGGAAAGATAAAAAACATTCTAAAAATCGGGAAATAACAAAAATCGTAAAAGAAAAGAATCCCAATTTTGGGTCCGCCGACGACTAGTTGCGCGCGGGAATTCAAATGTCACTCGAAAGAAAATGATTTGGCGTTAAAGGCAAAGCTTTTGTTACATGTCGATTAGACTTGCGTTCACTTAACGGTTAAAGGTTATGCGTCTACACGCCAGGTAGTTCGTCCGTGCTTTGAGTTTGTAAAAAAGTTCACGCCCAAAGCTGAAAATTGTGAACAGTGCAGCGGGAGAGAGACGTTGTTGTATATGCTGACCTAACCCACTTTGCATCCCGCCTTCGGGGACCTACGAAAGCTCAGAAGAATAAAAAAAAAAATAAAAAAAATACCTACGGGATTCTTATTGTTAAGAAAAAAAGAAAATAATAAAGGTGACGAACGCTTTAGTCTAGCGCTTTCTATTTGAACTCGGCGTGAGTGGGCTCACATCAGTCCCCGAACTGAGCTGACGGGCGCCAGTAGTGATGGCGTTTGCAACGTGATAAATCTGCTGGACTTGAACGAAAACATCTCGGACGAGTAGATTTTATTTTCGCTGCTCAAGTGATCGCCAACAACATGAAGTTTCTGGTAAATCGACATTTTGTTGTTTTTCATCAATGAAAGTCTATTCTTTTTTTTATTTAATTGCCTCTGTGTTATTTTTTCGTGTCGCAGTTTGTTGTTGGACCTTTAGTGTACTTGGTAGCGGCTTATTTGGCGTTCCCAACGGGCAACTCGACAGTTATTGACAGCCGGGCAATTCATTTGACTCGATCCAGTCGCTCTTATTTCCCTTACCAACTTAGGGGACACTATTACAGACAGGAATTACATCCCGGACGAGTTTACAGATATCCGAATTATTTTCACGATGATGGATATCCATCGCTTCACTCTTGGCCACCACCAGTCCGGTCTCATTACGATATGTGGGACCATCCGTCGCGGGTAATCGTCAATTACGGTAGGGGTTCCAACAATGCGCAATGTGGATATACCAAAGTTAAATTTTTGCTGGGCCTAATTTGTTCTCAGTTGATTAGGCCATCGCCGTCCCGTTTCCAGCCGTGAACAATCCAAAAGTAAAGGAGAATGGTCGAGGATACTGTCGTCCATGGGTCAAACGGGTCTGGTGGCTTTGAAGAAGAGCAGCGTCACCGGATTGCGCATTAATTATCCGCTAATAGAACACGACGACGACGACAAATTGGAGTGCCAAGATTTGAATTCGTTCAATTTAGGCGGAATAGCCGAAGCCAGGAGGCCCATCTGGCCGGCGGCTAATAACCAAACTAGAAGAAGAAAACCCAATTCAAAAAATCGCAAACCTTCTGGTTTCGTTCGGGATGAAGACGATGAGGAGGATCATCATCAGCATTATTATCACAAAAAGAAACAATCCAGTGGCTTTGGTTTGCCGTGGTTCTTCAACTTAATGGGGCCACCAGGTATAAGTCCAAATTAATTTCCATTGACGGTGTAAAAGCGCATCAAGCAATTGAATATTAATTAGGGCCACCAGGGAAAGACGGACGAGATGGAATGCCCGGCATGCTAGGAACTCCTGGAGTGCAAGGGCCCCAAGGATTGCAAGGTGTTCAGGGTTCTTCCGGCGTTCAGGGCGTTCAGGGGCCGCCAGGAGTTCAAGGATCACAAGGGCCGCCGGGTGCTCCCGGCGTTTCAGGTATTCGCGACTCGGTCACTTTTTGTTCCAGCAATCTTTTAATTTTAAAATTTGGATAAAAGGGAGAGACGGAACTGATGGAAAAGACGGACGAGATGGAGTCGAAGGCAAGGATGGAAAAGATGGACAAGACGGAGCTCCCGGCCTGACAGGTAATAATTTATAATTTTTATCAGAATTCCATCACATCTGTTAAAATTTTAACAAAATTACGAAACAGGATTATCTGGAACAAATGGGCAGGATGGAAAAGATGGTCGAGACGGGCAAGATGGAGCTCAAGGTCCACCGGGATCGCCGGGCGAAAACGGCAAGGACGGCCAGGATGGCAGAGATGGCCAAAACGGAAAAGATGGACAGGACGGAGCTCCGGGACCGCCAGGTAAAGGATTTGAATTGCCCATTCACCAGCAGACAACTTAAATAATTGGAATTTTGATATAGGGCCACCGGGGCAAGACGGAAAGGACGGCAGTGACGGCACAGCCGGCCAATTCGGCCAAGATGGTACGGATGGACAAGAAGGTCAAGATGGACAAACAGGAGCTCAAGGTATATGGACAATGTTATACGATTATAAATATCAGTCTACATCTTATGTTTCATGTCAAGGTCCTGTTGGGCCAAGTGGCACGTCCGGTAAAGACGGAACGGACGGAAAAGGTAAATCTAATATGCCTTTTCGATACAGTCGTCAATATTTAAAATTTTACTTTAACCATTAAAAAAAATTAAAGGCGGAGATCCGGGACTTCACGGCCAACATGGAACGGCCGGCGATAACGGAGATCCAGGCACTCCTGGACTACCTGGCGAGTCTGGCGAACCCGGAATTCCAGGAGCGGTTGGTCCGGAAGGAACTCCTGGCACTGGAGGAACACCAGGCACAGGAGGTACCCCTGGCAGTCCGGGATCACCGGGATCGCCCGGTAGTCCAGGTAAGCTCAATAATTAGTCGAGCTGAAATGTCGTCACATTTTGTAATTTTGAAAACCAATTTGAATTTCAGGTTTGCCGGGTGTGAATGGAATACCGGGAGAGGCCGGGCCGGCAGGTCAAAATGGAATTCCCGGAAGTCCCGGAGTGCCTGGAGTTGGTTAAATTTAGTCCGCACCATTTGTTGCTAATTGCTTGAATAAATCATTATATTGTTAATTTATATTTCTTCTCCAAAAGAGATACCAAAAACTTGTACCAGTTATTATTAGAAATTTATCAAAAATACATTTGGCAATGAAGATGGAGAATTTATTCTTTTATGCGCTCATTTTCTTTTGACAAAATAATAAAAATTTAAAAATACAGCGATCGATGATATCTGAATGGTTGATCAAGTTGCCACAATCATTATTACAAGCTGTACAATTACACGGAAAATGAGATAGCAAATAATTAAATTTAAATAACGTCTAATTCCTCAAACTTGCTAGTCCGTCCTGGAAGCCGAATTCTTTTACCAGCTGTTCGGCGTCGTAGAGAACGTCAAAGACTTACCGAGTCAGGAACGAGTTACCGCGGTCCGCGGAGAGCGATCCTGTTGAGCCGCTGGATGCACCGCCAGGTGGCTTTGAAATGTTCCAGGATGACCTTGCCGTTTGCGGCCAGATCCTTCTCCAGCACTTTGATGAGATCTCGACCCTTGGACTTGATGTCCTTCCACTTGATTTCGGCTTCGTTCCTTTCGATTTTGCCGAGATTCGGCGAGACCTTGGTCACCTTCTCAATCAACACCCAGCGGTAGGGCTGGTTCGAGGGCATAAACAAATTGCACTGATCCGGGCAGACGGAGCAGTAGCCGGTGACGCGTAAAGATCCTCCGAATTGAAATGTCCGTCCTCGACCGGTTCCTCCTTGAAGAACGCGTCGTGGCACGTGACGTAGCAGCAGTTGCAGTTGTAGACCCACTCTCCGGCCAGAAGCTCAACCTTCTTCTTCATTTCCACCACGAAACACTCGTCTTCCTCTTCGTCCGTCGACTGGATCTGCGACTCGCCAAAGACGATCATTTGCTTCGCCTTGTCAACCTCCTTCATCTTGCCGTGTCCGATTTTGACCAGCGACTCCAGTCTGTCCGTCACCGCTTCCATCTGCTTTCGCTCTCACAGCACCTGTTTGGTCAGCGACAGCGATTTGATATTTGTATTGTCGGCCAGGGCGGTGCAAAAGCGCTGGATCACCTCTAGCCATGAGCAGGTGTCGCCCAGGTGGTTGAACGGCTGCCAGTTGTAGATGCTTCCGTCCATGTCCATGCCGAAAATGGACATGAGTGATTGTTCGACGACTAGCTCAGTATGCTACTGACTGAGCTACTGTTCTTTTTTTTAATTCAAATATATCAGAGTAATTAAAGTAGGCTAGAATTGTCGAAACCGTTAGTGTGAGACTGAAAATTTTTCTAAGTCCATACCCCTAGTGATTCATTTCCAGTCTGATACATATAGAAATAAACAAGGAATAGTAGCTCAGTCAATAGCGTACTGAGCTAGTATTATCTCAACTTGTGGTCGTATGACTGTAGCGGAAAAAGGTTAAATTTTGTTTCCTAACAACTAACTGGTGGTGCCTACCGTACCCCCAGTATTTTGCGCCTTTTTCTCTTTTTCTTTCGTAGGTAAAGGAAGAGAAGAATATAAAAAAAAAAGAAAAGGCGTAAAATACCGGGGGTACGGTAGGCACCGTAGTATCCCTTCCGCCAAATTAATTAAAACATAGAGAGCCATTTGCCTATTCAAGAAACTTTCACGGATGACTGTATATATTGTTTTGGGTAATTGAATATTTGCATCTCTAAGTATTATTGACACTCCCCTTAAGGTTTTAACGTTGAATTTTCTTTAGGTTACGCGGATTTTGACCGTGGCTCAATCGGAAAATATTGAAATCGGAACACGAAAATGTCAACAAAAAATGATGAAAGTAGATTTTCAAACATGAAATACTTTTGAAATCCTATTGAACAATAAAATATTTGCCACTCTTAGTTTTATTGACACTCCCTGGAAGGTTTTAAACTTGAATTTTCGTTTGGGTAACGAGGATTTCGACCGTTGCACACTCGGAAAATATCGAAATCGTAAAATGAAAATTTCAACAAAAAATGATGAAAGTAGATTTTCAAAAATGTAATACTTTTGAAATCTTACTGGGTAATAGAATATTTCCCTTTCTACGAATTATGGACACTCCCTCTAAGGTTTTAAAGTTGAATCTTCGTTTGGGTAACTCGGATTTCAACCGTAGCACACTTGGAAAATATTAAAATCGTAACACGAAAAGGTCAACAAAAAATGATATAAGTAGATTTTCAAACATAAAATTCTTTTGAAATCCTATTGGGTAATAGAATATTTGCCACTCTATGTATTATGGACACTCCCCAGAAGGTTTTTACGTCGAATTTTGTTTGGGTAACGCGGATTTAGACCGTGGCACACTCGAAAAATATTGAAATCGTAACACGTAAATGTCATCAAAAAATTATCAAAGTAGATTTTCAAACATGAATTACTTTTAAAATCCTATTGGGTAATTGAATATTTGCCACTCTACGTATTATGGACACTCCCTTGATGGTTTTAAAGTTCAATTTTCGTTTGGGTAACGCGGATTTCGACCGTGGTTCACTCGAAAAATATTGAAATCGTAACACGAAAATGTCAACAAAAAAAAATGAAAGTAGATTTTCAAACATGAAATTCTTTTAAATTCCTATTGGGTAATTGAATATTTGGCACTATAAAAATTATTGACACTCGATCCCTTGAAGGTTTTTAACCTAAATTGTCGTTTGGGTAACAAGGATTTCGACCATGGCAGACTCGGAAAATATTGAAATCGTAAAAAGAAAATGTCAACAAAAAATGATGAAAGTAGATTTTCAAACATGAAATACTTTTGAAATCCTATTGGGTAATTGAATATTTGCCACTCTACGTTTTATGGGCACTCCCCTGAAGGTTTAAAGGTTGAATTTTTGTTTGGGTAACCCGGATTTAGACCTTGGCACACTCCGAAAATGTTGAAATCGTAACACGAAAATATCAACCACAAATGATGAAAGTAGATTTTCAAACATGAAATACTTTTGAAATCCTATTGGGTAATTGAATATTTGCCACTCTACGTATTATGGACACTCCCTTGAAGATTTAAAAGTTTAATTTTCGTTTGAGTAACGCTGATTTCGACCGTGGAACACTCGGAAAATATAAAAATCATAACACGGAAATGTCAACAAAAAATGAAGAAAGTAGATTTTCAAACATAAAATTCTTTTGAAATCCTCTTGGGTAATTGAATATTTGCCACTCTACGTATTATGGGCACTCCCCTGAAGGTTTTAATGTTGAATTTTGGTTTAGGTAGCGCGGATTTCGACCTTGGCACACTAGAAAAATATTGAAATCGTAACACGAAAATTTAAAAAAAAATTAAGAAAGTAAATTTTCAAACATTAATTACTTTTGAAATCCTATGTGGTAATTGAATATTTGCCACTCTACGTTTTATGGGCACTCCCTGGAAGGTTTTAAAGTTGAATTTTCGTTTGGGTAACGAGGTTTTCGACCGTGGCAGACTCGGAAAATATCGAAATCGTAAAAAGAAAATGTCAACAAAAAATGATGAAAATAGATATTCAGACATGAAATACTTTTGAAAAGCTATTGGGTAGTTGAGTATTTGCTATTCTACGTATTTTTAACACTCCCCTTAAGGTTTTAACGTTGAATTTTTGTTGGGGTAACGTGGATTTAGACCTTGGCACACTCAGAAAATATTAAAATCGTAACACGAAAATGTCAACAAATAATGTGATTTCAAGATTTTTTTGTCACACCACAGCCTTATTACTCAACACCAAAATGAAAACTAAGTCCTAAAAGGTTCAAGGGATAGTCTTTTATTACTAGGTCCCAAATATTCAAACACAAAATATATTTCAAAAGTTATGAGCATTGGAAGTCTTTTCTGCCATCATTTTTGTGATTTCAAGACTTTCCGGTCACACCAAAGGCTTAGTTCTCAACATCAAAATGAAAACTTAGTCTCAAAAGGTTCAGGAGAATGTCCTTTAATTATTAGGTTCCAAATATTTAAACGCAAAAATAAATTTCAAAGGTTATCAGCATTTGAAATGTTTTCTTCTATCATTTTTTTTATTTCGAGATTTTCCGGTCACAACACTGGCTTAGTACTCAACTCCAAAATTAAAACTATAAGTCCCAGAACGTTCAAAGGGCTGTCTTCTATTACCTAGGTCCCAAATATTCAAACAAAAAAATTTCAAAAGTTATGAACATTTAAAAAATTTTCTGCCATCATTTTTGGGATTTCAAGAATTTCCGGTCACACCGCAGGCTTAGTACTCAACACAAAATTAAACTAAGTATCAAGAGGTTAAGGGGAATATTCCCTATTAATTAGGTCCCAGATATTCAAACACCAAAATAAATTTCAAAGGTTATGAGCATTTGAAGTCTTTTCTGTCATCATTTTTGTGATTTCAAGACTTTCCTGTCACACCAAAGGCTAAGTTCTCAACACCAAAATAGAAACTTAGTCTCAAAAGGTTCAGGGAAATATGCTCTATTAATTAGGTACCAAATATTCAAACGCAAAAATAAAGTTCAAAAGTTATCATCATTTTAAATTTTGTCTTCCATCATTTTTGTGATTTCAAGATTTTATTACGGTCAAACCACAGGCAAAATTAAAACTTTGTCTCAAAAGGGTTCAAGGGAATGTCCTCTATTAATTAGGTCCCAAATATTCAAACACCAAAATAAATTTAAAAAGTTATGAGCATTTGAAGATTTTTCTGCCATCATTTTTGTGATTTCAATAATTTACGGTCACACCTTATTAGTACTCAACACCAAAATGAAAACTAAGTCCCAAAAGGTTCAGTATAATGTCCTCTTTTACCTAGGTGCCAAATATTCAAACACCAAAATAAATTTCAAAAGTTATGAGCATTTGAAATTTTTTCTACCAACATTTTTGTGATTAAAATACTTTACGGTCACACAACAGGCTTCATACTCAACACCAAAATGAAAATTTAGTCCCAGAAGGTTTAAAGGGCTGTATTCTATTACCTAGGTCTCAAATAATCAAACACCAAAATAAATTTCAAAAGTTATGAGCATTTGAAGATTTCAAGCCATCATTTTTGTGATTTCAATACTTTACGGTCACACCAAAGGCTTAGTACTCAACACCAAAATGAAAACTAAGTCTCAAAAGGTTGAGGATAATGTCCTCTATTACCTAGGTGCCAAATATTTAAACACCAAAATAAATTTCGAAAGTTATGAGCGTTTGAAAATTTTTCTGCAATCATTTTTGAGATTTCAATACTTTACGGTCACACCACATTCTTAGCACTCAACACCAAAATTAAAACTTAGTCTCAAAAGTTTCAGGGGAATAACCTCTATTAATGAGGTCCCAAATATTCAAACACCAAAATAAATTTCAAAAGTTATGAACATTTAAAAAATTTTCTGCCATCATTTTTGGGATTTCAAGAATTTCCGGTCACACCGCAGGCTTAGTACTCAATACCAAAAAAAAAAACAAGTCTCAAAAGGTTCAGGATGATGTCCTCTATTACCTAGGTGCCAAATATTCAAACACTAAAATAAATTTCAAAGGTCATGAGCATTTGAAGTCTTTTCTGTCATCATTTTTGCGATTTCAAGACTTCCCTGTCACACCAAAGGCTTAGTACTCAACACCAAAATTAAAACTAAGTCTCAAATGGTTTAGGGGGCTGTCCTATTTTACAAGTTTAAAGGGTTTCTTTCTTACAAGATATGTTAATAGATATTCAATACACCATCTCAAGTCTTTTGAATAGGGTCTTTGCATGAAATTTTGAATTGTTTTTAACATTCTTCATGAGAATCAGTTTTTCACGCTGATTCTCATGGTATTTTTTATTTTTTTTTTAAATCAACCGAAATGTGTGTATTTTTAATTCAAAGTTGGAATAAGCTCCTCCCATTTCAAAACGGGGTCTCAGCCATTTTTTAAGGGCGGAGCTTAATTTGTGATGAATTTGTAGACGACGCTAACGAAAATAAACAACTTTCTGTGCCAGTATTAATGTTTGTGTTTGTATCTATTTTGATTCCTGAATTACGGTATGACAAATTTTAAAATAATATATAATTACAATAATCTGTATCTTAAATATTATTATGTATTTCAAGGCTCTTGTGTCTTCATTATTCCATTTATTTGAATGGCTTACAAGGCTCACAAATTGCTGGAAGGTTACGAAAAGGCTAATAGTGATAACCTCCCAGAAGTAAACATTATTGCTCTTGCCAATTTCATAGCCAAGGACAGCAATTTTATTTCACCTGAAATCTCAAATACCAAAGCTATGCGTAATGGCAGGGAATCGTACGGTGAGTCTGCCATTGGTTATGTTCAACTCAAACGAGAAGGCCACATAACCACTGTATTATCTTGTGTCGCTCCAGAACATAAAGTAACTTCAAATGGTTACAAAGTAGAAATCGTAGTTGACTCTGCTAAAGGCGAAATAACGTCATGTAAATGTTATGGCTGCATTGCAGCACTGGGAGGGTGCAAGCACCAGCTAGCCCTTCTCGGATGGATGCATCGTCGTTTTGAAGACAAAACCCCTACGGAAAAAGCCTGTTATTGGAAAAAGTCCAAGCTGTCAAACGTCGGGAAAACCATAAAGTTCATTTTGGTTAAAGATCTTGGAAGAAAATCAAAGGAGAAAAAAAAAATAGGTGTAAGAAGAAGAAGAAGTTGTCTGCAGAATCAATCCGAAAAAGAAAACCAAAAAGGAAAATTTACAAAGTGAAAAGTAAAATCAATGTCAGAAAGGATCCCGATGGTGTTTCATTTTTACAAGAAGTGATTGCTCATATGGATTGGAAATTGAAAAAGGGAAACGTAAAAGTGATTCCGGAACTGGCAAAAATATTTCTGCCAGTTGACCAATTTGACTCTATATCCATTCTCTGTCGAGAGACTTCAAAAAAAGAAATCCGACATCTACAAGTGTTCTTGATTTCTTATGTTTCTGCGAATCTAGCATGACAGAAGAACTGTGTAATGAAGTCGCTAAGTCAACAAGTGATCAAACAGATAATCCTCTGTGGAGACGGTTCAGGTAATAAATACTTCTTATTATACAAACTGTAACTTTCATGGCAGCTACAATAACATTTAATGTCTCCTTATAAATTAGATACCTACGTATCACCGCGTCAAATTTGTATGCAGTCGCTCACTGCAATACTGTAGATGGGTCACTCGTCGACATACTTCATGGGGCGAAATTAAGAGAAACGTCAGCTATGGCCAGAGGTACCCGTTTAGAGTCCCAAGTTCTACAGATCGTATCAAAAAAGCAGAAAATGACATTTAAACGCTGTGGATTGATTACTCGTCCGGAACACCCTATTTTCGGCGCCTCACCAGACGGAATTAATGAAAACTTTACTGTTGAGATCAAGTGCCCAACTAACTACAACAGCTATTTCAATTTCATTGATTCGTCAGGTAAATCAACCAAATCAACACTTGAAATGGCTGCAAGGACTTAAATCAATTTCAAATTTTAGGAAAAATAAAACCACAGTGCAAGGCCCAAGTTCAGCTGCAAATGCATCTATCTGGAAGGAAAAAAAGTCTTTTTTGTGTTGCAAGCCCAGAATTCGAGATCAACAGAAAAGTGAAAATTTTGCCAGTAGACTATGATGAGAACTATATAAGAGCCATTATGGTTAAAGCTGAACAATTTTGGAAAAATACCATTGGAAAATTTTTACTGCAATGACTTGTTGTTCATGTTGAATTCTGTATTGTCTGTGTACGCAACACTGAAGCATAACGAGGAAATATAAAACAGATAAGACCACAGTAAGGAAAAAATCGTTTTAACAGATTGTTTGCATAGAGTAAAAAGCGTTAAGGACGGTTATTCATAAGCAGAAACAAATGAGAGATTGCTGAATACAAGTAAAGCGTTGATAAAGTAATTAGCATCTAGTTAAGCAACTCTGCATGTTAATCAATCCACAGACTAGAAAAATAGCATCGTCCGCACACGAAACCAATGAATTGTGAATGCATGCGTGTGGGGCAAGGAACTTGAACTCCCGGATGCGGCGGATCGCTCTCTCTACGTGAATTCTGACTCCAGCTATTTTGCGACCAGTAAGAACCTGTTCTTTAGACAGTTGTTTTCCTTCACTTACACTTGGCGGACGAACGACTTCACATCCTTTTTCCAACACCATACTTTGGACTTTTTTGAAACCTCTATCAAGCATAATGACCATTCCTCGCTTTAACAAGTCCAAGAATCCGCAGTGGAAGACGATCATTTCGTCCGTTGCTCTCCCACCATATCCAGCTGAACAGAAAGAGAATAAACCATTGGGTGTAATCACAACATAGAATTTAATAGTGTTAGCCTTCTTGTAGTCTGACCATGTCAATGCTTGATCGAAAGCATCAACTGGCTTTTGTATAGCGATTTCTAGACAATCTCCAACCCCACTTACTTTTTTGAATGATTTACGAAAGCCAATGGGCATAGCTCGGTGAATCGATTCATTATTTGGCCACACAATTAGTTGTCTGAAGTAACTTGAGATCAAGGGCAAAAACTGTGTGAAATATCTGGAGGCTTGACTGTAGGATATTCCAAACTCGTGCCCAAGTACCACGAACGATTCATTCAACCGTAATTTTCTTAATACTAGGTAAATAACATGTAATGATGTAAGGTTTCCTTTTACCTTAAACTTAGAGCCAACGAGGAGAAGTACAGAAATCCAATCGCGATCAACACCGAGATAAGTTCTTGGATCACATTCCATGAGTTGTATTGCCCGTTGGCGACTTCTAAGTTTAAATTCAGTCGTACACTGAACAAACGACAGGGGGGAGTGCAGTACTGATGTGTCATTTGACGTAAATGATTGATGCCAAGATGAATCTTCTTTCGGCCTTGATGTTCCACACGAAGATGTATCACCCTTATTTGAAGAGGTCTCTTCATATGAAAGAGATCTTGCACATTTCCTCTTCTTTCTCACATTACCATGAGACGACGTGTCAATAGCGAGGGGATCTATCACTTTTCGTTTAGCTGATAATGGGGTGGAACTGATTTGCCAAGACTGCTGTGGTGATGTACACTTGATAGGTGATGGACTGTTGAAATCCTGTGCTGTCACATACGAAGGATTAAGTGTTGATGATTGCGAGCTCATCAACTTCAGAACAGGACTAGTTGCCAAAAGTGGCATCACTTTCCAGCAAGGACTACTCGCTGCATCTTTTTTAGGCCAAGTAATAATATTGTGTTGAACTCCTTTACTTCGAACGACTGATTTCTTGCTAACAGTTTCGTTTTGAGTTTCTTTGATTGAAAGTGACTGGAAAAATTGCTTGTAATCAGTCTGTGTTTCTTTGTTGAGAACAATAGGTGTCAAACTTTCCATTTGTTCATGACGATTGCAGTTGTTTAAACAAGTTTGATTGTGTTCACAATAAGCATCTATAAAAAGACATAAGAACTGTTAAAACAGGTTGAATAACGTGTAAAGTTTTATTATACCTCCAAGGGTGTGGTGCAGAGCCATATTACTTTCTGTGGTTGTTGACATTCTAGATTCACACTGCGAACTGTAATATACACTAGAAAGGCTGTCAACAGAAATTCTGCCTGTAAAAGTAAACATATGTTGAAGGATAGTTGTTATTGTATACTCCAACAGTAATGTTACCTTGCATATCTATGTCTGATGAGTTGACAAAGAAATCCTCAAGTGTCTGCGTTTCTTCAGTGCTGGAAATAGGTGTTGGAGATTCTATTGGTTCAAGATGATATCCGTCATTCAAAATCTGATTTCGTTCACTTACATCTATACAAAGACATAGGCAGGTTAATGGTTTTACAGGTTTAATAACATATGAAGGCTTCATATACCTCCTATGATTTGGTGCAGCTCATCGTTAAATTCTGTGGTTGTTGACATTCTAGATTCACTCTGCAAACTGTGATATCCACTCGACATACTTGCAACAGACATTCTCCCTGTAGAATTAAGTATAAAGTTAGCTACTGATTGTTACAATGTAGGCCTACTCCAACGAACAGTGTTACCTTCAAGTCCAATGTCTGAATTATTGGCTGAGAAATACATTGATTCATAGTCTACTTCACAACTTGTTGCTATTCCGTTGCAAAATAGATTAATCAATTAGTCAAACTGTAGTGATTGTATATAATGATAAGAAAACATCTTACGTGTTGCTAGATTCAAGTGTGGTACCACACCATCTTTAAGTTTTAAGTAACCGACACCACTCTTAAACTTCTCATAATCCTTCAAATCTGTTTCAAGCTTGGAAATAAAACATGGTTAACTCCTATAGAAATTTAACTCACATGAATATAGTACTACCTCAAAGTGTTTTTCACACACATGCATTCTTCTTGTTTTTGGAATCTTGGAACTTAATGACAGAGTATCGAACCACAATTTTCTCTTCAATTCATTTCTAGGGAATGAAATGAATTTAACATTCGGATCACTTATTGGTGATGTTTTACATCCAGGCACAACACAAATATCATGTTTCATTGTGTAACTTAATGAAAACCTGACAAAAGTAATACTTCAGAGTGAAGAGTCAAAAATAAAATGGCACAGAAAGTTGTTTATTTTCGTTAGCGTCGTCTACAAATTCATCACAAATTAAGCTCCGCCCCTAAAAAATGGCTGAGACCCCGTTTTGAAATGGGAGGAGCTTATTCCAACTTTGAATTAAAAATACACACATTTCGGTTGATTTAAAAAAAAATAAAAAATACCATGAGAATCAGCGTGAAAAACTGATTCTCATGAAGTATGTTAAAAACAATTCGAAATTTCATGCAAAGACCCTATTACTAAATCTATTAAGAAATTCCTGGAGGAAAAGAAATAGAAACAAGGGTTGATAGAAACTATTCCAAGAGCTGGGAAACACCAATTCAATAATTTTGAAGTTGCGATAATGATAGTTTTGCTTGTTCAGAGAGTTAATTTCTTACAAGATATATTAATCGATGTCCAATACATCGTTTCAAATCTATTCAATTAATGAATTTATTAGAAAATTCACGAACGAAGAGAAATAGAAACAAATGTTGATAGAAACTCTTCTTAGGAGCAGGGAAATACCACTTCAATGATTTTAAAGTTGCGATGATGATAATTTTTCTTGTTCAAAGAGTTTCTTTCTTACAGGATATGTTAATAGATGTCAAATACATCGTTTCATATCTATTGAATCAATGGATTTATTAAGAAATTAACGAAGAAAAAGAAATAGTAACAACGGTTTATAGAAAATCTTCCATCAGGACTCAGGAGCTAGGAAACACCAATTCAATGATTTTAAAGTTGCGGTTATGATAGTTTTACTTTTTATAATTATTTATTTCTTACAGGATGTGTTAATCGATGTCTAATACACCATTTCAAGTCCATAGATTCATGAATTTATTAAGAAATTCATGGGGGAAAAGAAATGGGAGCAAGGGCTAAAAGAAACTCTCCCAAAAGCTGGAAAACAACACTTGCATGAATTTGAAATTACTATATTTATTGAGAGAAACTGTGAAACACAATCAGTGAGTTTGAAGTTGCTATATTGATTGTTTCACAGATACAAAACGTTTCTTTCTTACAGGATGCGTTAATCGATGTCCAATACACTATTTAAAGTCCATTGAATCAATGAATTCAAACTAAAAATCACGAAGGAATAGTTTTAGAAAAAGTGGTTGATAGAAACTCTTCCAGGAACTGTTAATCACCACTTCAATTAGTTTTAAGTTGCTACATTGAATGGTTCACAAATAAGAAATGTTTCTTTCTTACAGGATGTGTTAATCGATGTCCAATACACTATTTGAAGTCCATTGAATCAATCAATTCATAATAAAAATCATGAAGGGATAGTTTTTGAAAAAACGGTTCATAGAAACTCTTCCAGCAACTGTTAAACAGCACTTCAATGAGTTTTAAGTTGCTACATTGATTGTTTAACAAATACAAAACGTTTCTTTCTTACAGGATTAGTAAATCAAAGTTCAGTACACTATTTTTAATCCCTTGAATAAATGAATTTCTAATACAAATCATGGAGGAATAGTTTTAGAAAAAAGGTTTGTAGTGCCACGCCATCTAGCGGCCAATTTTTAAAAGGAAAGGGATATTTCTCCTCCCAACTATTTTTTCCCATTCAGATTTTTCCAACACACGGCCAAGAGATTGCTTTTTCAAAATTGGCCGCTAGATGGCGTGGAAAAATGAAGTGGGTTATTTAAAAAAATCTTCAGAAAATGGCGTGAAATTTTCTGAATTTTTCATTGTTTATATCTCTGGTAATAAACCTCAGAGAACAAAACGGGGAAAGATGTCTGATGTAGAGGGGGGCAACATCTTTCTTTCTAAAAAAATTGTTTTTTTTTTTTAACGGTCCGGTTTGCCCAAAAACTGATGTTAAAAACCCGAAAAAACTCTATAATTTCTTATAAACCTCAGTTTTTCTTAAATTACTTGTATGTATGTATGTAAAATTTATTTATATAGCGCACTTATCATGCAAGCATGCTACAAATGAACGCTGAAATGAACTTAAAAACTATGCTAGCTTGAAAATTGCGGAATTCACCATTCGGTTCTCCGAAAAATTCCAATTAGATTGGTTTATTCGGGGACTGGCTGCGATACCTTAGTCACCGTTTCCCAAAAATTTTAAACCCCCAAATCCGGTTTGGTTGAGTGGTGGACTAGTTGTTAAATGATGTGCAGTAATTTAAATGAAAAAACGCACAAAAAATTTGTGAAAAAGCGCAACAATTTTACATTTAACAGGGTCCTTGCATGAATAAGGGATTCCTTTGAAAAAAAATATCATTTGAATCAGTTTTTCACGCTGATTCTCATGGCATTTTTTTTATTTTTAAAATAATAATTTCCCCCCGTAATCTCACTTCAAAGTTGAGATTAGCTCCCACTTTAAAACGAACCCCACGCCAATTTTGGTGGGCGGTCCTTAAAATGTGATGAATTTTGCTCTTTCCCCCCCCCCCTTTTCACCCTTTTTCGTCTTTCGCCTTTAGTCCCTAAGGGCAAAAGAGGCAGCACGAAAAAGGGTGAAAAAGGGGGGGGGGAAGAGCAAAATTATTGCGCACGATATAATAATAATTGCCGCTCAATCCATACACGATGCACAATTTTGTAGCTGTCGCTATCCAATCGACTCTACATTATTGAATATATACAAAAGCTAGATAACGCATTCCGCTTTGAAGGCTTTCATATCACATTTTAGTTGAATAGCATGTGCATAAACACAACAGCTCCTTTCATGTGGGGCAAGTATAGTTTATATTTTCCTAATTTATTTGATATTTTGCAAAAAAAACTTTATAAACATGACATGACGGACATAGTTTAAAATTGAATAACAAGTTAATATTATGAACCTGAACATATGAAATGAACATAGTAGTATTCGAAAAAAACAAATTATTTCATTGTCATATAATTTCCGATGCGTTTCTTATATGCTGCGCAGTAAGTAACAGGCGGTAACAGGTGCCTATCTTTCCCTGTTGCTCTTTAGACGGCGCCTTTGCTGCACGCGCCTTGCCTCTCAGATATATACAGAAAGAAAAGTGAAATTAATGGTTGAATTATTCCAAATAAGGCATATTTTCCCAATTCTACATTTGATGTCAAACCCGAAAAAACTATAAACGCAGCAGCAGCACATTCTATAAAAAGAGGCAACAGTGGAAGATAATTCAAAACTAATAGGAGGCAGAACCGCACATTGTTTTGAAAAAAAAAAAAAAAACATGAACTAACCTGAAATGCGTATATTCCCGACAAGTATGGGTCACATAGTATAAAATATAACTGATAAAGTGGTAGTCACTAAACAACAATCAGTCCGTTTTTTTCGCGCTCATATATATACCTGTTGCTGCAAGCCTGATGCATCAACCACGACCTCTTTTAAAAGATTAACGTGTCTGCATGTTTGTTTTTTTACGTTTTTAGTTTCGACACTTGGATTAATTTGGGGAATGTAAAAACAATTCTACAGTCCACTGTATAATGTCTGATTCGGTTGAATTTCTTCGGAATTCGGCTGCTATCTTATAGAGACTCTTAGTCATGCTGATAACAACCTACGACTATAAAAAAAGGACAACTGTCGAGAATCGTAGTCACTAGCTGATCTGTCTGAGGAATTCACAAAGCCAGCATTGATCTACATCGCATTCAAACTACTAAAGGTAAAAATTAGAATTAAGTCAACGTCCCTCTTTAAGCAATTTTTTTTAACGCCAAAAGTATTGAAATGTAATATATTGTAATCTTGAACAATCTTTAGGTGAAAAATGAAGTCAACAGTCGCATTATGTTACATTCTGGTGGCCCTTCTTCCGTTGATGGCTGTCGCGGGCCCACTGGCTTACGGAATTTGCCAAACCGGATGCAACGCTGCTGTAGTGGCTTGTTACACCGCAGGCGGGGCTACATTCGGAACTGTTACCGCCGGTCTCGGAGCTCCTGCCGTTATATTGGGCTGCAACGCGGCTCTAGGAGTTTGCATGGCTGCATGCGTTGCTGCTGGCTTTGCACCGACCTTGTGATTATGTAACTTTTATTGGGCCGGATTCCAGCCACTCAAAATTTTCAGTTTGTTCCCATGTGTTCCCATTGACACCTATTACGCATAATAGACCATGAAAGATTTGCCAAGATTATAGTACCAGTTAAAAGTTATATATAATACACGTTCGCAAAGAAAATGCATTTATCATATAGTCTTGAAACCAATACGACAGCACAATAAAAACACAGAATTATTTTCTGATGATGAAGAAGTCGTATTAGGCCCTATTAGAAATTGAGTTAAGTAATAATTTGTGTGAAAGAAAAATAAGCGGTAGACTTGTAAGTGGCAAGCCAATTATTTCAATTACCTACAGATATGGAATTTTCACGACCAGTCTGTATATTTGTGAACCAGTAAAATATTTGAATATTTGTCCTTCTCTGATTAATCGAAGAGTGGCAGGGTTTTTTTTTTTACTAAGATAAGTCGTGGACTATACAACCTTGTGCGTTATCTCTGACTTCCACTTGCACTGTGTATACATCTAGCTTTAGATATATGAAAATCCTATATCCATTTCAGTTTTTTTGGCATTGCCTAGGTCACTATTGACCAGCAATTTTGCTTTCATGTTGTATATAATTTTGGTTTCATTCAATATCAATTATATGGAATAAATAATATTTAGACTATATGAATGATAGTTTATGAGTCATTCCGTAATAATTTAATAGTGTGCTTTAGACTACTGTAATTAATAGATTTATGAGTCATGCTGCTGATAAAAAATATAATAAAGTAGACTAAAGTCAACATGAACGTTGTTATCTTTCGAAGAAAGCGCTGCATGCTGCCAATAAACATGTTGTACAATACGACTTGCGCATATAGGGGAGAACGGGGCAGTTAGGGTAGTGTGTATGTTGGCACTATCGATATTGAGATATGTTTTAATGAAATTTAAGTGTCAGAAAAATTCATGCTTATGCAACCCGAAAATCTCCATCGTTTAAAAAAAAAATCATTAAAAAAGTCCGAAGGGTTCAGTAATAAATGAAACAACAATTTTGGCGCCTTAAAATCGTGTCATCAGCTTTGACAGATTTTTTCAATTTACGGGTTTCAGAAATAGAATAAAACTTTCAACCAATAATATTCTTGAAGGAAATTCTTTTCTCTTTCAATCTGATTTTTTAGTTTATTATTTCTCCTTAGAGGAGTTACTGAAAAATCCATTTGATTAACGACACCTATTCTTGAGGCAAACTGGCCTGGCAACGTTGGGGCAGTTTGCGGGTATAACATCTATGTCGTCTAATGTCAAAATGGTGAGTGTAAAAATTCTGTCAATTTTTGTTAAATGTAACATGTTTAGGCATTATATGGGAAAAACTGAAAGTTGTATGTATCCAGATGGTTACATTTTGAAAGCTGTCACGAAAGTTGTTGCTGAGAATCAAAAAGTGTGTGATGTTTCCAAAGCAACCTCCATCCCAAAAAGATATCTTCTGTGATATGTTAAAAATTTCTTGGCTGTTGGAATTAAAGATGAAGCTGAAGCAACTACAATCATTGGGGGTCACCAAAAACCTCATAAGGTAATTCCACTTATAATTTTTACTGTATATGTGTTGGAATGTTAACTCTTTCTTGTTCGCTCTAGGTTTTCAAAAGCAAACAAGAAAGCAACCTTAGCAATTACGTCAAAAGGGCTAGTGACATTAATCATGGAATCACTACCACAGAGTCACAGACATGAGAAGATTGGCTTATCAGTACGCTACCCAAGAAAAATGTATTGTCCCTCCCCGTCTGCCTTGCAGTATCTACCACAGGGAAGTCCATTCCACCACTCTTTGTCTTTCCACGGTAATATTTTTTCAACTCAAATATGGTCTTTTGCTAACAAATTTTTCTGTTTATTTCAGAGTTCATTTTAAGGAATATTTCCTCAATGGTGCCCCTCTTGGTTCTGTTGGATCAGCCAATAAGTCTGGCTGGATATGTCAGACAAAGATTTCGATTTGTTCATCATCAAGGTAGACCTATTGCTTGTATTAGAATTCTACCCTTTTCATTATTTCTGATCTTATTGTATATTCAATCTATCTAGACCAACAACACCAGCATACATCACGTCTGGGTTTAGAGTGGCTGGGCTAGTCCCATTTTATAGATTTATCTTCGATGGTGACGTCGACTTTGCTCCATCTTTCGTCACGGATCGTCCTTTTAGGCCTAATTCATCACCAGTCCCATCTTCATAGAAACCCAGCATCCAACGATAACATCGTCCAAGAAGGCCAAACTCCCGTTCCAGAGAACCACATCACGGCCAATTGTTCTTAGTTATTTTAATGATCTTGATGTCGTGGCCATTAAAATTTGTGATTTTTAGATAACTCGTGTATTGTTATCATTCCACCAAGAATATACTTTTGAATCTAAACTTTCTTTATTTATTTATTCGTTTTACTGATGTACCGTCCCTTGGACTGTTAGTCCATAAGAATAACATGGGCTTTTATGCCCCCATACATGGAGCGAAGTGCCCCTTCAACGGGGCATCTCGACTTTTAATTTTGACGTTTTCAAATTTACTTTTTGACCTAATAAAGGGGAGTTTCTGTTAATTAAAAATTCGAGGCATATAGCTTATTCTCCCCTCTTTCTTTTAAGATAATCGGGAGTTTCGAAAAATTATTTTTAAAAGTATGGTGGCCAAAAAACAAAAAATCGCGTCAACTAGTACAACTCTCCCCTACGTATTCTCTATTCTGAGGCAGCCCCGACGGCAGCCCACGGTAGCTTGTGCTGGATACTGAAGTTGCTAGAAAATATACCTCCAGCAATCAAGGCTCTTACATACATTTTTAACTTATAGGTAAATTTGAGTTTTGTTCAGATTTGTTCGTGAAAATATTCTGGCATCTTAATTTAATTATGTAACTATAACAGTGCTTAGCTTCCCAAACGAGATTCAACCATCGTTTAGCCTAATACACTGGAACCGTATTCACATCATCATTCATTTTTAAGGTATAATCTGTCATATATTACCTTATTTCTTTCCATGCTGTGATATTAATTTTACTGATTGCTAAATCAGTTTTCCCCGTAAGAAAGATGATGCAGCACCTGCTGTCAAGAAATTTCCTTGTAGTCGGTTTACTTATGACAACAGCTCTGCCGTTGTTGACGGAAGGCGGAATCATTTCTTACGGAATATGCCAAACCGGTTGTAACGCTTTGGCCGTCGCCTGTTACGCGGCAGCAGGATTTACCTTCGGAGTGCCGACATGGGGTGCCGCCATACCTGCAGCGCTTGTATCGTGTAACAATGCTTTAGGAGTCTGCATGACGGTTTGTGCTTTGGTTATACCTCTCCCAGCACCATAAGGGATGAACAGCAACAACAACAACAAACAATAGTATAAGAATAATCCATAATGTTTTAAAACGCATCAGCTTATTATGGTTTTATTTTTGACCGCAACCTTAAATCCGTGTTGATTGCACATTCATCAAATAAAAAATGAAATCGATTGCTGATTAACCAAAAATGGCATGTGAAGTGTTATCAAAGCGTATAAAAATACTTGCGTGTATAACTGCATGCTACAAAGTAAAATATTCGAATATAAAAAGACTGGAACATCTTTAGACAATGTCACAACTGCTGTAACAGTTAATTTCACAGACTTTGTGAACTTGAATAACAGCAGATAAAGAGGCTAATATGTAGTGGAATGTTAAGTCTCAGGTTGTAAAGGATATTCTATCTCTATTGTTCAGTATTATGATATCCTTAATTGTTTATCTGTATTTGTATCAGGCACGCTACGCAAACGGACGGAATAAACGAAAAAAATTGCATGAATGAATCACACGGGCTCGGACACAACGATTTGCTGCGTCTTATCTATACCAAAAATCTATTTCGATGCACTAACAACTTAGCCATTTTTTTACTGATTCCACAATAAAGTAGATTTCAGAATATGTTTTATAAGATAAGCTAATATAAGCTATAGCCTAAAGTACGCTGGCGAAAATCTAAAATAATATAGAAGAATTAACCTCACCGAAAAATGCATGGAAGATCTGGTTTATTCTAGAAAAAAATGCGTAAATCTCCAAAGAAATATCAGGAAAATGTGTTACCATTCTGACGTCCAAATTGTAAAAAAAAATTGATAGGCCTAACTGCAAAATTTTATGAAGTTTAGGTCGATGTTTCATATAATATATTAGACTCTCCCGTTCACTTTTTATTGTCCCTAGCATTTCATTGCGTCGTGCTCGTGCCCATCAGTAGCCCATCACTGAACAAAGACGTTACAGAAAAACCTGTTTCGCGCAACATGCTTACAGAAAAGAACGCAAATAAAATGAACGTTGGTTTCCTTTGCAGTTCGCACCGATTATTCAAAACCACAAACCACCTGTTCGAGTTCTATTCAAATATAGTTACGTAGTATCGCTACCATTTTTTTGGTAAATATCGCACTTTCCAACCGTTATTTGTTTACATTATACTATAATATTCTTGTTTGAAAAACTAACCGACAGTCTGTTTTATTGACGTCAGGAGAGCCAAAGTGTTTGTTGAATTCAATGGACCGATTAGCACACGTTGGAACCGCACGAATATCTCGAAAAACGACAGCTGCATTAGAGTCAGCGACTGGGCGATGAGTTCCTACAGGAGAACAACCGAGTGAACGCGAGTGAACCCGCCGCACAGTGTCCCCAGTGAAGGTTGGTGGACTATATAAACCGATATCATCGGACTGAAAATAGCATCATTGTACCTTATTCAGTTACCCGATCTAAAAACATGAAGATTTGCGTTCTTTTGGCCAACAGCATTTGTTCTGGTAAGAACTATATATATATATTATACAGTTAATTTAATTCAGTTGCTGAAATATAAATGTGTTTGAATTGAAACAATTTAATTTCAGCCGAATGGTCCGATAGACACTGAAAGTCTGATCAATGACGCCCATAAGGCTGTGCAAGAGTCTGATTTGCCGGAAAGCGTGAAACTAGAGCTGGCCAACCTTCTCGGCGATCCCCAATTTGTTGAACAGTTGATTGCCGTAAGTTGTTATTTATTTAAGCTATATATAGCTGCTCATATAAAGATTTAGACTGACTTTGTTTCTGTATTTTAGGATAACATGGAGTCACTCAGTTCTAGTTTTGGAACCAACTCTGATGCTGGCCCTGGTAAAAATTGAATTTATATCTTATAGCCTACTAACATTTAAAATATTACACCACATTATTAATGTTGCATTTTCTATTTTGTGCTGTAACTCCATTCCATGTATAGCCGAACGCTGCTTGTTCTTGTTGTCTCTTCTGCTAGCTCAGTTGGCCCAGGCTTTAATTGCGGCCACCACCACCACCACCGCCACCACTACCACCACCACCGTCGCCACCACCACCACCGCCCCTGCTGGTTAAAAGTTTAAGACAATACTAATACGTCCGCTTATCGAATGCCGTGTATGCTCTAAAACGTTTGTGAGAAATGCGGTGCATCGGTATAGTTAAAATTTATTGAACCACACGTGCATTTTATGGGAAATGTATACGACATAGGCTTATATGGGAATATGGTACATGAATATAATTTTGGTTTAAAAAGCATAATCATTTTTGTCTTTGTTATTTTTCTTATCGGGCATGTTCTCGATGAGATGAAGGATTCAATAACATGGTTACCTGAAATTGTGAAAATGGAAAGATTTGTTTCTTTCTAAAAAGAAATTAATTTTTAATGAGGATCTATTATAGAAAATAAATCCGTTTGATGTTGAACAGAGTGGCAAAATTATGTAACGCAAATTGATTGAGGGAGAAATTTGATGGCGCAATCAACGAGCAGCATAATTAGGTATCAGCAGGTTTCAATTGACAACTTGTTGTACGAAAGGCGCACAGGCCAACGAGGTATTAAATTACAAATTCCGGAATTACACAAATACACGTAAAATCATCCCAACTGGGAGTTATGATTTTATTCACCAGCAGCAGTTTCCTATGAGCATCAATAGCTTTTTTCAAGTTCTACGGTAGGTATTATAGGATAGGCTGCCAAATGCCTTTTTATATTGATGCGTCCAGCTATACATGTATATACACAACATTATTACACGCCATGATGAAACTGGTGTTGACGCGGTTATATAGACGCGTCCTCACACATAAAAGTAGCATTCAATTTCAGCTCTTGTTGACGACGCGTTTCAAAAGAAAACAGTCACACACACAAAAAAAAAATAAATACAAGTGCTCGGGGTCTCCAATATGACGATAAGACGAAATATATAGAGAGAGACCAACTATGCGTTTAATCCAGATAGTATTTACAAGTCTATATGTTCTGTTTATACCATATAGATGAGTCTGGGAAATAAGAAGCGACGGTGGTGACGATGGCATATCACACAGGGCCAGCAGCAGCAGCAGCACGCAACCACCACGCACTATATAGCCTACACAGCAGCAGCAGCGGCAGCACACAAACACAATCGCAGAAAGTCAATAACTGCGCGTAGGCGTCGCGCATATCCTATCCACTACCCGCACGCAGCCGTCCTCTTCTTATATATATGTTCGTCCTCCTCCTGCTGGTCTCTTCTCTCTACTGTGTGTGTGTTTGGTCCCCGCGCCGTTGTCTTCGACGTCATTCACGATTGCGATACACGGGTGTAGTTTCAGTCGGTGGCCAACTACGGACCTTGTAGAGCGCGCGTTACCTTTATACCAGCAAAGTTATATCTATTAACAATAAGAGTGGAGCCTATCATATTAGTTCTTCCATTTATTTTAATTTCTATCGCTCCGAGCGGATAAATCAAATTGTATTCAATTTGTCGACGTCATTTTCCAGTGGAATTTCGCTCTTTTTTCTCCGATTTATAATTTGGTGTCTTGCCAATCAGCATCGCTCTTTATTATTATTGATTGGGTCTCGTCGACGAGAGAGTCATGTCAACCACGGTCAAGAGCCGGACACCTCCTCGAAGTTCTGGCGGAGCGGATGACGACGACAGCGGCCAGGAGATGATGTTCCTCAACGGGAGCGAGACGGGAGCTGACGGCAGTCATCGGCAGAACTTGCGGCCACCTCATAATAGGGGACAAACATCAGGAGGAGTTTCATCCGAAGGGCTGGCGACATCAGGAGGACCTTCGCTACTGCCTTCGGGTGCTGCCACAGCAGCGGGCCACAATAAGAGCAGCGTGGTCAACGATGCCGTTCTTCACGTGCCCGAGTCGCTACCCGAGCGCCAAAAATGGGATAATAAATTGCAGTTCATGTTGAGCGCTATTGGATACTCGGTGGGATTGGGCAACGTTTGGCGTTTCCCTTATCTGGTCCAGCAAAACGGAGGCGGTACGTAGTATTACATCAGCATCCTTTAGGCTATATTTTTTGGCTTTTTCTTCTTCTTCCAAACCGCAACAGCAAGCCGTATAATAAATATCCTTCTTGTCTATACACGGGGAAAGTATCCAGCGCTGATGCTGCGCTGGCAATTGTCAGGGCGCAGAAATAGCGAAATAACAAACAAAAGGACATCAAAACTATTCAGAGTAATCAAAAAGCAGCGCGCCGATGTATTTCATCAGCTCTCGCTTGCTGCTGTGCTGCTTTTTCGGAGATAGATCTATAAGTTTATTGATTGAACGTCAACGAGCGCTTCGACAAAGAGAGCCTTTCGCCTTATATATATTCCCGTGCTGCCTATGTGTATACTATATCGATATAGGAGAGTTTGCTTTTGGTCTGAAAAATATTCGGATCGATGGCGAAAACATCTCGCCGTTCAATCATTCAGTGTGTGTATATCTACGTGGAGAGCCATTGAGAGATCCGGCAACATCGTTCACAATGAACTCTCCCAACTATTAGCTATTATTGATGACCTTTCATAATGTATTAGCTCTTGGCGCAGAAAGGAACATTCGCAGAATCTCCTTTCCTACAGCAATTTAACCTCTTTTAAACTTCAATTTGTCAGATTCGCGCTGGCTAATCATCTGTGGGGCTATGGTGGACGGAAATGATTAAGAGCGCATTATTCAAAATCTTAATTAGAGATGGATGTTGTTTATGTACCATAATGAGGTGTATCGTCTTCACTGACCTAGTCGCCATATTGAGACTCGGCTGTTGTGCGTGACACCCAAAATAGCTGTCAAAATCAAATTCACTTAGGCGGGAAAGACGAAGCGGGAAAAAAAGGTCGCAACGTAATTCGATATATCGCGTCACGTATAGTAAATAGATATAAGCCTATATACATAGACTGTGCCAATTCGGTTATAAGTGCGAGATCCTGTAACCTATAAGTGTGCTGGTGTAACTTCTAATAGCCGACCAAAAAAATACATAGGAGAGAAGAGAACAAAACATCTCGATTGTTTCTTAGACGGATTCTCTCTTATTTATATGCCACTGCTGGTATACGCGTCACAATAACATTTCCGGCCCAGCAAAAAAAAAGTGGGGATCCCAGCCCAATCCATCCAGCCACATAAGGCGCTCTAGCAAAAAAGCTCCTGCTGGTATAGGCTATAGAATTTGGTCGGCGAGCGAGCGCGCGTCTGCTGTGTTGTTTTCACAGTGCTGTTCCTGCTGGGCTTCGCCTTGTTATTGCTCTATAGCTGCTAGCTCTACATTCTTCTCTGTTTGCATATAATATTAATCCTGCATGGGGCGCGCATATACACGCCAGACATGTTGAATGCCCGATGCATGAGTTATGTAGAAAAAGGTTCGCTATTATATTAGCTACTGGTTGCCAAAACCAGTAGAAAGAACATAACAGAGCAGCATTGAGTGAGCTTCTTTCTTTGCGCTTTTATGCGCTGGAATTGTTCCCATCCGCAAATGTTTTTCCTTGCTGATTTTTTACTCTTATCAAAACGTTCAACGCGCAATTGGGTTTTTCTAATTCTTGAAAAGTAAATATAGTTAATAGGTTTTTTCAGTATAGGTATTACATCCTAGATTCCTAGTATTGAATAACAACAGGCTGCTGTCTGCTGGATGTATGAGTAGGTGAGCGCCATATCACATACCATAATACGAGCTCCCGTTAAATTCCCGGAGAAAGTCGGTGTGACGACATTTCTTGGCGCGCATGTACAGACAGTCGTGCAATTGAAAGTCTCGTCGACTCCTCCAAGTTCTATCCCATAAAGTTTTGTCTGTGTCTACGAAACAAGAGAGAAGACAAATAAGGAGAAACTGCCAGAAAGTTACAAAAAGAAATGATTAACTTATTATATTTCTTTCTTGTTTTGAGAGAACATAAAGTTGATACAAAATGGAAAAGGAAACAAAATACTGCGAGAGCATCTCAATTCATTTATCAGATCAATATTGCGATACATCCCGGTATTATATAGACACACAGTAGTAGTAGATATATAGTATATCAATTGCGTTTCCTCTTTGCTGTGTGTGTTTTGATCGTTTTGATGGATGTTGGAGAAGCGTAAAGAAAGGGGCATGAACTCATCAAACAGATTCGGAGAACTTGTGGTCCCTTGTATATATCATATGAGCGTTTTCAATGAGAACCAGAAGGGCGTGAAGGACACGTATAAGTGTGTACAAGACTCGTTCCGTGATTTTGATTGCGAGCGGGAGATTTGCGGCGTGATCCCACGCTCTCGTCGTCGTCGCGTATATCTAGAGCCTCGTGTTCCCGATTCCCGCAACAACACGTGCAGAACAACGACCTATTACGCACACACGATTATTATATACAGTATAATATAGCCTAATATAATATACTCATCTTTTACTGCTTCCGCGCCGCAATTGTCTGATGCGCGCTTTATATTCAAAAGGGAAACAAACAAAGGATATATAAGTAGTACAACGTCTGGTCTTGCTATGTCTTCTTTTGCTAAACAACGCAGACGAAATTGTATAAGAGAAACGACCGAAAAATCTGTGTAACGATGGGAAAAGTTATATAGGCTAATACTTTTGCGGGGAAATGTTTTATAACAATTTTGTTTTCTTATTTTAAATAATGAGGGAATAACCGCCGGCCCTCGGGAAGACCTTAATGGCTATTATCTATATAGAAAAGTAGCTAGCATCATCACAGCGCGCGGCCAAAAGGAAACGCTCAAGTACTATACATACTATAGGGTACTAGTACAGATAGAAAACGAGAAGGTTGATTATCGATCGAATCTGGCGCGCCCACTTCCTTCCCGTGCGCAGGTCTTGTCTAGTTCATCACTTCTTCAATCTCATAGAGCTATATAGCCAACCAATCTCTTAAATGAATTTTCTATACTCTCTATTTTGTTTTTCTCATTTCATTTTTCTCCCTCCTACTCCTCTCTATATATTATACGGCTCACCCTTCAAAATGAACGCAGAGGAAAATGAGCAAATGATTGACTATATAGTAGACGTCGGAGCGCGTTCCGCACGAAATTTAATAATCAAATTCTAATAGGCCAGTGTAAAGGCAAATTATTTAGTGAACGTGTCGATCAAATAATAATAGTCATTTTTATATTCTACTGACTACATTATCAATCATTTTGATTCTATCGTTTCCAATTCCGAACGAGTAGGTATATGCACAACATTTTATCTTATTGGATTCCAAAGTTTAAAATTTTTGTGTTCTATTTTAGAAAGTACTATCGAAAAATTCACTTCCGAGAATGAGCGAGAAAGTTCGCCTCTTCGACTTGCCATGAACTTTTAAATCAGTGATGCAATCGATCTGTCCGCCGGTGCTGACGAATGCTGAGCTATTCTGCTGGTAAAGCGTGATACAGCATTATTTCGTATTAGATCGCACGTGCTGAAGTTGAAATGAAGTGGGTAGAAAACGGGTCACGACGGTCACGCAGATGCGCAGCATCTCCATTCATTTTCTTATTATAGACTATGTATGACATATTGTATAACGTGATTTATCCAGAAAAGGAAATGCTTTCCGTTAATGTCTTTTTTTTTTAATATTGCCCATAGCGACGATATCGGAATAGTTTTCTTTCTAAATAAATGTACCGGATCTAAAAGCTCACCGACGCAGATGAAAACCCATCAAATATACCATACAAAACAGATGCATAAGCGAAACAGAGGGAAAACATGACGATATATAACTTTGCGATATTGATGTTGTTCATTTTTAATGGCATCAGAAGAGCTATAGAAATGTTCGTTTCGTTTTCGGGAAGTCGGATGTATATTAATATAGTTCCGTATACATGTACAATTGCATGGGGCGACAACATGTCCATCCTGCTGTGCTGTCGTCTGCGCTGCTGCTATCTTTCGCTTCAATAATTTTCGTTTCATCCTTCCGCGCAAATGTCCACACGTCCGGCACGCCGTCAGCGCGTGGACTTCCGTTTTTGACACACACACTGCAATCAGCGGCATAGCACAAAGGCAGCAGCAGCAGTATAACACACCGTGTGTGTGTTTGAAAGAGTGGAAAATGAGGGGATCAAATCATTAGTTATATCTATAACAAGGCGGAGAGCTTTCCACCGAAAAAAATAAAAAAGAATAGGAGAGCCAAAGTTATATAATCGCCCACTCGAAACTTTTAGCCTTTTTTTCTATATTATGTCTGTCGAGAGCGAGGATATAGGAGGTACAAAAAAAAGACTGGGCGCGGTTGGTTGATGATGAACAAAAAATACAATCGGCGCCTTATATAATAATAGGCTACAAGTCCTTTCGATCGAATAGTTTTTCTATTTTTTCTTATTCACCCGAATCTATTTTGGGTACTATGTATTATTTTCCCTTTTGACTATGTAATGTAAAAGTCAACAGGCGGGCGCCCAAACCCCGCGGTAGCGAACAAACAAAATCAAAATAATGATTTGTATAAATACGGAATAATTTACGCAATCAACCAAACTGTAAATACAAATCAGCAGAGCGGGACATTATTTTTCTTCATCGCAACCAAAAGAAAATCGGAATAAAAATTATAATTGCGATTTATCGATTGGATAAAAATAAAAAAAAGAAGCACATCACATAATATAGAAAACAAAAATTGGATAGATAGACCCAATACACGGTAGTAAAGACTGGGACTGGGGGCGGCAAATATGAGAGCGTGAAATCAGGCGCGCATGACGTAGATGAAAGAGACAGAGAAAAAAGAGCCAGAGAGCCAGAGAGTTGAAAATTCGATCCGACGGCGAAATCGATATAGCGCGATAGAGACGCGCCAGCAGCAATAGTAATGGGTCCTCCAAATACGTTCGATGGGTATTAAATGTACTGTATATGCTATATCACTCGAAAATGCCAAGGGGTTCACGCGAAAAATGTCGTCCTCTGCGAGTTGATCACTATGGCGACAGTCGCATCAATCTCCAATGTATCGAGTTCACTTGTTATTCATCGGGGGAAAAAAAATCGATGGGAATATGCCTAAAATAGCCCAAACAAAAAAGGCAATCAACGCTCTTTCCCAAAGCCAAAACGGATACGACCCAAATAACTGTGTTGCGTAATAGCTATGCAGGAAAAGAAGCCTTATAGATTTTAATTTTAGTAGTATATAACATCCCATTTCTATTTTACGACTGGTTCTTTTTTAAACAAAGAAGTCAGGTCGTGTATTCCTACATGTATACAGCCAAAGTCATATATATTTACTACAATGTTCACAGATGAATAAGTGAATCAAACAGAGTGAGCTGAGAGCCAACATCTATACAGGTTTCTGCGAATCACGAGCGTCATCGCGCTGGCGCTCATCTGCGCTTCCGTTTCCGTCCTGGAAGATGAGACGACGACGTTAGCGCTATATAACTATATACACTCTCATCGGTTCGCTATATCTATACAACATGTGTATAGATATATAAAGAAGGCCGACTTGATTCGAGATCTTCATCGACGTAATGTAATCAATCGACAACAAAGAAGCAAAAGCTTCTAGAGAAATTTCCTTTTTTTTTATACATACACGCGCCATTATTATTGGTGTGCAGTAGATGCTTTTCCACTCTTAATTCTTGCAAAAGGGCCGGATAGAGTCGCTATTATATACAAGATTTCAAACAAAAAACAGATATTAATATAGATAATACCAATATATCGATCGAATGTGACAGCGCGTGTAATGAAGAAGACCGGAACAGGTTTCCGTACTACGTCCATGTATCTATAAACCTTGCGTCAAAAGTATTTAGGCTCCTATACTATGTATAGTTGTATTTTGTTTTGAATATTGTAGCAAAAATACACCCCTTCCACATCAGATACTTTTTTCAAAGTGCAGGAGTTATACGGAGTTATAGTTTGCGTGTGACGATGAACCAAGTCTATATAGTCTATAAGTCTTTATCCCTCGTCGTAAGACTATATGGGGGGAGGACACGTGATCCGATTGGCACGTTTGGAGGCGTTCAAAAGGAAAAACGCATTCGTGAATATTGAGTGCTGGTGTGCTGCTGTGTGTATAATCCACTTGTCTTTTTGTCCTTATTCATGTTACATTTCTCTGCTGCTGCTGCTGCTGCTGCTGTTTGTTGTTTGGCATGTGATTTCGTTGACCTACCTATATAATCCTGTTACGTCTGTGCATGTAGGAGCGTTTTTGATTCCGTTCTTCGTCATGCTACTGCTGGAGGGCATCCCGCTCTTCCTGGTGGAGTTGGCGCTGGGGCAGAAGTTACGTCAGGGCTCGCTCGGGGCCTGGAATCTCATCCACCCGTGGCTGGGCGGTCTGGGCATCGCTTCGACGCTGGTCGCCTTTCTCGTCGGCCTCTACTACAACGTCATCATCACCTGGTGTTTCTACTACCTGTTCAACTCCTTCCAGGTCTAATAAATTAATCAAATATAAATCAATTTCTATCTATGTTTGATATTGATTTTAATTCAATTTTGATTTATGATAGTCTCCTCTACCTTGGTCGACGTGTCCGATCGATTCGAACGGGACGGCCGTCAAGGAATGCACGGCCGCGACCGAAACGGCTTACTTCTGGTACCGGACGGCCCTGGACATTTCGCCGAGCGTCGACCAGCCGGAAGGCATCAAGTGGTGGATGGCCCTGTGTCTTCTACTCTCCTGGATTATCGTCTACTTCATCACGATGCGAGGCATCCAATCTTCCGGAAAGGTATCATTTAAAAAAAAAAAATTCTCAATTTGAATTTTACCGCCTAAAAATTCATTTCGATCCCATTGGTCCTTTTTTTTGTTGATCCCACAATGGCTGGCGCGAGTTATAAAACTCCCGTTTTTGTGTCTAGTTTATAAGCCAACGATGTTCTATTGTAGATTTGATTCTTTGGACATCTTTGTGTCCATACGTGAAATGGTTTATACTTGTTACAGTGGTGGTTATTCAGTGCTGATGGCTGATCTATGTGCTATTATGATTCTATTCTGTTTTGTGTGTAGGTTGTCTATTTCACGGCGCTCTTCCCCTACGCCGTTCTCACCATCTTTTTCATCAGAGGCATCACCCTCAAGGGAGCTGGCGCTGGATTAGCCCACATGCTACAACCACAAGTATATAGAAAACGTTCATATGTGTATTTTCTGTATAGTAAATAGCTCCTTATTCTTTGCCATCCTCAGGTTTTGCCAAACTGAAATTATTGTTTTTTAGAGCTATAATAATCAAGAAAATCGATGATTTCTTTTTTTTTGTGTTTTGGGAGACGACAGCTGTTGTTACGACATTGGTGATTGCGTGATCTGAAATACCTGGAAAATTGTCGGGGTGCTCATGTTGCCATGCCGGCGTAAGAGTTATGAAAGAGCGGCAAATTCAAATTTTGTTGACTTCATTTTCCTGTGTTGATTATCAAACAATTCAATTGTCTGCCGTTTACCGAAGCAATTTTTTTAAATATTCGTGTTAGACTGTCGTAAAATAACTGGAATATGTAGTAATCCTATTTGAATGATTGAACGTGTTTTTATTATTATTTTTTTAAATTTTCGATTTGATTTGATTTGCAGATGCACAAATTATTGGACCCGACCGTCTGGCTGGACGCGGCCACCCAGGTCTTTTATTCGTTCAACATCGGGTTCGGCTCGCTCATCGCCTTCGGCAGCTACAACCCGCCGCGCAACAATTGCGTCAAAGACACTCTCATCCTGTCCGTCTGCAACGCGGCCACGGCCGTCTACGCCAGCGTCGTCATTTTCGCCATTCTCGGCTTCAAGGCCGTCCGCTCTTACGACCTCTGCGTCAACCAGTCAGTTATTAGGCCTATTATAAATATTATATTATCTCATTTTCATTTCATTCAAATTGTGTTACATCATTATTACAACAGCGATAAAGATTTGATTGGCCAGCGATTTCCCGGTCTACTCGTCAACGGCAGTTTGACTGATGAGGCCTACGCCAATTTCCTGCAGTACCGCGACGAGTCCAAAGACCTGGGACTCCGAGGTTGCAACCTGGAAGAAATCATGAACGAGGTGAAATTGGCATAAAATTAAGAAAGTAGTTAAAAAGATCAAATGCGAAAAAGGTTTTCTGAATAGTGAAAAGTCACGGTGGTTGCCCTGGGCTCACTCAGACTCGCTTGATTTGTTTTCAAGTGTCTATTTTCAATGGTAATAATACTCTTCGAGTTAATATCCAGAAAGTATATAGCCTATTATATATACGATTGCCTAGAATGACCAGCCATTATCCATTCGTCATCTAGCGCCTTTTGTGGTGTACCTATTTACATTTGCCGTGAAAAATATGTGAAAGAGATGAATGCGGATGAGCAGAATGGATATGTGAGGCATCAAGGCAGAGAGCTTAGATGACTATTGGACAGACAAAGGATATGTATAGTACAGTAGGATCGATTTATTCAGAGAATGCAAGCAGCAGCAGAGTCCGCCCTTTTATTCTTTATAATACTCGTCTCGTTTGATCATGTGTGTAAGGACTATCAATGCTGGAGAGAATAGATAACCCCCGCCGTACCAGACAAATAGACTACGGACGAATGATATGGACTGTATGTGTGTGTGCTGTGTTTGTCTAATCGGCTCTTTCGATTGTTGGAAAATATTTGATCTATTAGTCGGTGGAAGGGACGGGTCTGGTGTTCATCGTCTTCACGCAGGCCATCGTCGAGCTACCGGCGGCCCCGTTCTGGGCCATTCTCTTCTTTCTGATGTTGCTGGCCCTGGGCGTCGGCTCCCAGATCGGCACGCTCGAAGGCGTCATCAGCACCGTCTTTGACATTCAGATCGTCCGCGGAGCCCGCAAGGAAGTCGTCTCCGGTATAGATTTTTATCCCCATATCAACTATTATATCGATTTTGGTTTTTGACTTATTATTATTGTCTTTATTAGCCGCCGTGTGCATCGTCAGTTACCTGATCGGCCTGCTGTTCGTGACCGGATCGGGCGAGTATTGGGTCAAGATCTTCGACTCGTTCGCCGGAACCACCGGATTGATCTTTATCGCCCTCCTAGAGTCCGTCGCCGTCATGTACATTTATGGACACCGAAAGTACGTCTTAGAGATAATCTCCCTAGGCCCTTTGGGCATGACCTAGAAATCTACTTAGGAGCACAGTATAATATAAGAGTTATTGACGGGTTCGTTTAAATGGCTAGATAACCGTGTCGCCATATGATTATTCCTCCTTTTTTATTTATTTTACCGATGGAAGATGTTGCCAGTTGATGACAGGCATCTTTTAATGTAACGAGCTATAAGGTTCAGATTGTTGCCGCTGTTCCAATCGAATCTGTTGGCATCTCCCGGCGACGATAAGGTGAACAATAAGCTGAGCGTGAAACCGCCCTGGTAACGGCTATAGTAATATATCGTATCGATTTCTCTTTGAATTTACAAGAGCATAGATTACGTAAAAATAAATATCCTTTCAAAGAGCATTTATACAATGGGCCATCTTGTCATATGAAATCATATTTTATTCTTTTCTGTTTAATTATCCGAGCGATCGTTTCATAAGTTCTAAATTTATAAAAAAAAAATTGTCAATTATTCGGCAGATTCTCGCAAGACATCCTGCAGATGACGGGTCACATGCCCGGGCCCTACTGGCAGATCACATGGCGTTTTGTCGGCCCCGTATTGATCAGCGTCCTCTTGGTGGCGTCCATCATTTACCGCTCGTTCGACAAACCCGCCTATTATGCCTGGAATGCCCAAGAGGTGGGTGCTGGGACTGCTGGGTGATGGGCCGGCGCGCGTGACTCGTTTGCCTTATTATACCGACGCCCATGAAAAGAACCCATTGACCGCCATCCATCATATTTCCTGGTTTACCATTTATTAATTCACTTTTTTTTGGCTGGTTTCCAGGGCAAGAGCTTTCTGACACCCTACCCGCAGTGGGTGTTGATCGTTGGCGGTTTGCTGGCCACCCTGTCGGTCCTGCCCATTCCGGTCGTGTTCCTGTTGCGTCGCTTCCAATTCCTTCGGCTCGACACGGACATCAACAAAGGTGTCATCCGGCGCAACGAGACGACCATTTCCACCAAGCAGATGATGACCGACGTCGACGTCAGTTTTAAAATGAAATTTCAAAGATTATCAATTTTCTAAATTAATTTTGGAATATTAGGAGTACATCGACACGGCCATCGAAGAGGAAGATGAAGAAGAGGCTGTCGGCCGTTTAGAAATGACGGCGTCCAGCAATCGGTCGTTCAGCATCAGCCACCGCGACGAACACTAAAAATCTAATAACCCCCTCCCAAACAATGATGACATTGCGTCATCAACTCGCCACCGCGTTATACATTTTCTACTTTTTCGAAACTTTTTTTGGGTGTGCTGATATACGCGTTTTACAAGAGTTTATAGATGATCTCCGCGCTATATAGATTGAGAATTTCGGTTCGTTCGTTTGGTTTTATTTATCGTCGGCTCACTTCAAGACAAAGAACAAAATATTTAACAATTAATATTCGTGTTAATAATTCATTTTTCCTTCCGCCGATTTGATCAATTATCATGTAGCATCGATCCCATGTTTTTGTAGATTATATAGAAAAGTGATTGGGTTAAATTAGGTAGATGATTTGGAAAAAAACAAAAGATTTTTATTATTGGACTTGGGATTTGGCCGGTCGTCTGTTTGAAGACGACAGTCGATTCTAGAAGAAGAAGACAATTTGGGCTCCTGATAAATCAACTTGATGGCTTTTCAAGAGAGTGACAAAACTGCTGAGCAGCTGAAGACTTTGGCGGAGAAGCGGCGCCGTGCGCCCACAGCGCGAAGACTCTACAAGTTCCCATTAAATTAATGGAGAAGAGAAAAAGACAAAAAAAAAAAACGAAATTAAAACACATTTATATTATATGAAATAATTCCCCTCTCCCCCAAACCAATCGTATACTATTCCGTTCGACAAAGTCATATACATATACTATATATAAAGAAGATGATGAATTTCTTTTTCTCTCTTATTTGTTGCTAATTTTTATGTTGATGTTGGAAGATTATTATTAATATTGAAGAAGATGCAATAGTTTTACATGTTTATAGCTTCATGTCTTTAAAGTGTATACGTATATATACATATACGGTATATATTCAAGCACATAACTATACATATATACATCTATCTACATTCTAATAGTGTTGACTCCTGAAATACTTTTTCTTTTAGGCAGAACTAAAGAAAAGAACAAAAGTTACATTTTTTAACCTATTAAAATTTCAGTGGAAAACCAAATCGACTAACAGTTAATCGAATCAAAATAAGAAATTCAATCACGTATCGTTCAATGATCGTCGAATTCAAAATTCAAAAAAATTAGATTAAGAAAAAAAGAAAATTATTGGAAAAGAAAAGAATTTTTGACTCTGTATATGTGTCATCAATAACTGTTTCATGTTGAAAAAAACCGAAAAACAAAATTAGGAGCTGGAGGACATTAAAAAAAAAAGAAACATAAATGATGAATATATCTATATATACTCTTCTGAAACGAAATTTGGATTGGATGAAATTGAAAGCAATTAAACAAAATTCCAACACGCGATAATTGTTTCGGAATCGTACCGATGAGTGAGTTTGGGTATCATATAAATGTGTGTCTCGGTCACATAGAGATAATAGGGCAGGGGGTAGGAGAAGGAAGAAAAAAAAAATTTAAAGACTGAATAATAATAATAATAATTAATGAATTGATTTTTTAAAACAGAATTACTACAGCTAGTAATCAGGAGACAGATCATCATCACCATCCACACAATCAACAATCAAAGAGAGAAAAACAAAAAAAGTGGGTTGATGGCAGGGGTTACGAGACACTCTCATGCACTCCCAACGCATTCACATTTTTCAACACACACACGTACACACACTTAAATTGTTTTGAAACAAAGCGAGACGTACTAAATGTATATAAGTAGCTGACAAACGTATTTGAACTGTTCATTTATCTGTTTTTAATTTTTTCTGACGTAAGGTCAACGGGAAGGAGAAGGGGGAGGGGGGGCAGTGTTGTTATTTTTATTAATTCTTGACATCTTCCGGGGCATCCAAATTGGCCAGCGTCTTTTTGATGCGGAGAGCTGTTAGACGGGCAGCTGCGTTGGCGTACCAGCACTCCTTCATTAGCTGCGACATGGCCCGAAGGGTTTCGTACGATTGCCACCGGTTGGGGATCGACGGCCTCTGGCGGTCGACGCAGACAACCTTGCGCATTTCTTCGATGGACGGGTCAGAGGGGACGACGTCGTAGAACGGCAACTGGTACTCGTCGATGATTCCGCCCATGTTGCAGCGACGGGCGATCTCCCAAAAGACGAGACCCAGAGCGTAGACATCGGCACGTTTGAACGAGTCAAAGTGGTTGGCGTTGATTGTTTCTTCGAGAACCTGGAAAAGCGCAAAATCAATTTAAAAATTGGCGGCAAATTTAAAAACTGAAATTTTGTAAGAACTTAAAAACGAACCTCGGGGGCCATGTAACGTTTGGTGCCCACCCTGTGGTTGAGGGCAATGTCGACAGTGTCGACGGTGGCATCGTAGCGGACGGCCAGACCCAAATCGCCAATGGCGCAGGTGCGATTGGCCTTGACCAAAACGTTTTTGGATTTGAGATCGCGATGAGCGATGGCCGGTTTACCTATACACGATCAAACAAGACCGATCAAATCAATGATCTATCCATCGATCCTAACAAATAAAATTCAGACCTTGAGTGCCCAGAATTTCCATGTGAAGGTGAGAGAGTCCAGTGGCGATGGAAAGGGCCATCCTCACCATCGTCGTGCTGTCCACCGTCGTCCGGTTGAGAAAATCAAAGAGCGATCCGTTTTCGTGGTAGTCGGTGACGAGCCACAATTGAGTCCAAGTTCCGTTATCTGGCCATTTAAAAAAAAATGTTAATTTAATTCATTTCATTGGTAGTTTTAAATAGAATTATTATACCTTTGTTATCAGCGGCAATGAAACCAAGAATGTTATCGTGCCGGAGCATGACCGTTTGGTAGATTTCGGCTTCGCGGAACCAAGAGCGCTCCTCCCTGGACGAGAAAATCTTGACGGCCACATTCTCACCGCGCCACCTTCCACGCCACACCTAATTGCGTCATCAATAATAATAATAATTGATTGTATTCCCACCGGAATAATAGTTTTGGTTTGAAAATACCTCTCCGAATCTGCCTTTGCCGATTATGTCCATCAGTTGAATTTGACGGGCAATACTGCGCTGGACGAGCAAGGGTAAGCCGGAACCCGAGCCGCTGGTTGTCATGTCAATTATGTCTCTGAGACAGGCGGCTCCTACGCCGTTGTGTCCTGAGAAACAAAAGATATTATGCTGCTGTTGCCATCGCGACGGCCAAAGACCCAGCCAACTCCAACCCAACCTAGAATGGGTATGTCGGCCGAATCCATATTATGCTCCATGTCGACCATGCGGCGGTTGATCATCCGTCGTCGCCGCTGATGCCTCACGCTGAACAGGATCATGACGAATAAGATGCCGACGGCGATGGGAATGCCAATGAGCAGCGCCAGCTCCCACTTGCCAAAACCGAACCAAGTCAAATCGACGGCCTCCGGATCTGTTTCAAAAGGTAAAGACGAACAAACCAAATCAAATTAAAAAAAAAATGAATTACGACCGAAAATCGACCGGAATGAGATCGAAATTTCGAAAAATAATAAAATTAAAAGAGAGAGAATTGTTAAGAGCAGGGGGAGAGACTGGGGTAAATAATATGTAGGATAAGACTTTTTGGGTTGGAAAAGAGCGGAGGAAAAGACCTGCGACGGAGAGCAAAGTGTGATTGGTTAAGTGTTGCTGGGCATTCCGGCAGTAATCCCCGCGGCAACATGCCACAACGAATGGATTGCCATCTTCGTCAATGTACTTGATCACCTCATCTCCGTCGTCGCTACCGACGCCACACCAGACGCTGGAGTCGACCGAGTTCAGACAGCTGGGCCGCCAATTGTGGGGACAGGTAAATGAGGAGTAGAACGGTAGGTGGTGGTGGGGTTGGTGGATTGGTCAGAGAGAGAACAAAAGTAGAAAGAAAGGCGGAAGAAATGTAAAGAAAAACAAGCAAATAAACATAATACGTGCGGTTAATTCTTTTTTTGGTTAGCTTTAAATAAAAAACAAAATGAAACTAAAGTTATAAAAATGAGCAGGCTTATTAATATGTTAATGAAAACAAAAAAATTATAATGTTAGAATTAGTCGAGGAATGTTGATTAGAAGAATAAGTATACTGAGATAAATGAATCATACTTCACCTTCACCTTTTTTCCACAATTATAAATACACAACCAAATGAGAGATCAAAACAAAAAGCCGGAATACTAACCAATATTACTCAATCCCAACGAAGATTTGACAATCCTGAGATAAGGCACTAATAACCCAAAAGACACAAACATACAAAACAACAATAAACCAACGGCCGAAACAATAGAAACCCAATAAAAAAAAAAGCCAAATAGAGAGAAGCCATTTTTTTTTGTTTTGTTTGGTTTGTCTGAAATCAAATTCCTCTAAAGTAAGAAGGGGGCAGAGAGCTACGAAGAGGCATCCGATTTCGGTTTCGTTATTATTACCTGTGGTGTTGCGGACGTGCAGGATGGGTTTCAAATCGCGGTTGCACAAGTCGTAGTCCTTGCAGCATCCGACGACAAATGTGTCGTTGAGAGGGCGGGCGTAGTGACACATGATGGGGTTCTCGGGAGGATACAGCAGCACTCGGTCCAAGCATCTATTTTATATCAATAGCCAATGCGCCAATTTGCCCCCAAAGTAAACACAACGAATCACAAAATGGTGGGTGAGAAATTGAGAAAAACAAAAATAAACATCAGCGGAATCCCGGCCGATTTCGGACGTACACACTTAGAATCCCCCGACACGTAAACACATGGGATAAAAACATGACAAGTCTTAAACCAGTCGATTTTTTTTTAAAGAAAAAAAAAAATCCAATGTTGCTATATAAATTGTGTTTGTGACTCTATCGCCGATTTGAAAATACCCACATTGAAGATAGAAAATAAAATCAAATGGTACAGTTTGACTTGTCGGGCCCAAACGTCCGATTTTTAGCTGAACCAACACGCCGACCATCAAATCGTGATGAGTCCCGTATAAAGAAAGCAGCACAGCACACACACATGCTCACCATCTATTATTACCTGTCGTTTCTTTTCAACTATTCTAAAATTTAAAAAAACAATTGAATTAAATTGTGTGCCAAGCAGAGAGTTAGGTTTTTGTGGAACCTGTTCGCTTTTTGTTTTTTAAAAGATTATATACTCATCCTACATCATCATCAAATTACTAGAATCGTTCAGGGGGGCGTGATTGTTTCGCAAACCTCGTGCAATTTTTGGCAAGCACAAGCCACGTCTGGTGGGGGGGAAAGAAGAAGAAGGTTGGAGACGGGACTAAAGTTAGCAAAATGTCGGGGAGAGTTTTTGGTTTTTGGTTCCTTTTTTTTCATCTTCTGGAGACGGAGAATACTCACCTAAATGGGAGGCCAGAGTGGGCACGTTTTCTACGTTGCAAAAGTCACGGTGTTGGCAGCATTGGACGACCATTTGAAATCGGTCGGGAGGGCTGGAACCGGATGGCTGGCATAAAATGGGGTTCTCCGGGGGCAACGATTGCCATTGAGAAAGGCAACTTCTCATCAAAGGTGTTTTCAAAGACAAAGAAGTGGATAAAAAACCCAAAAAGACAATGAAGGACTAGAAAATGAGAGGGAAGAGGAACAGCGGCTATGATGGCAAATGGAAGAACAGCGACTAACAGTAAATGAAAGCAGTTGAATGAAATGGTTTCGTTTTCCTCTAGGAATAATAATAATAATACTGAGCGAGAGTGACAGCCATCTATGTTGATGGTGTGCTGTGCTGCAGTCTAGTGGACAACATGGAGGATCCCAACAAGTCAAACAAGCGAATGATGATGACTTACCAACGTAATGATTTTAACCCAACTGACAACATGGTAATTAAACTTTCACACCTTTAGACTAAGGTGAGAATGAAGATGTGTACCTGTAGGCATGAATCAGGGCTCCAGTCTTTCTATTTAGAGACGTTGAAGTAAAGCAAAAACCATCCGTTTCACATGTGTGATTTGTCTCTGCGGTGCATATATCACAATGGCATTTGAGGGCTGTACATTCAAAGGATAGAAATAGTTTAGACGCAAGCCACAAGACACTTATCTTTAATGAATTAATTACCTAAAGCAAGGTCCCAGCAGCCCAGAGCAACAATCAATACAAAATAAAGTTTTCCACCCATCATTTTCGATTCGGCAAAGGTTGTTGTACGGTGGATATTATAAAAGACCCCCGGTGAAGAAAGAAGATGAAAATTTCAATTCGGGATGCGTAGAGAGAGAGAAAAAAACGGTTACGCTCCGCCCAGTCTAGCCATTCCAGACATGGCTGTCTGGAATGAAACCATCGAATATATGTACAATGTACAACACCAAAGAGGAAAGAAATAACGTAAATCCGCACTGGGAAGAAATTGCAATTTCAAGTGACCAAATTTTGCTCCCGTGTCGGCGTAGCAACAATGTCCACCAGCAAACAATACGTAATGTGAGAAGTTAAAAGTTAAAAAAGCAGTCGATAACAAACAACGCAGAACGCACACTGAATCTAGTATTTGGCTGACAATTCTTTTTTTGTTTGCGCTTAACCATGGGCACTAAATCGGTCAACGTTGGGCTCTGGCTTTGGCTTCTCTTCTTCTTTTTTTCCACGGGCATTTACTTGGGCGGCTCCCTCTGCTACCATCTACCGTTCAATTGAACAATTTTTCATGTCGAAAAAATGGTTACTGTTTCTTTTCTTATTATTTAACGAGCGCTTTGTACGATTGACTGTATCCGACCACGACAGTTGGAATAATGATGGTCGAGTTCTCGCTGGAGGCTCGTCGAAATTTGTTCAACAATTCGATATGATTTTGGGCTTACACTTTTAGAGTGGAGTTTAGCCCTCCGCTTCGTCACCACGTTATTAGGGTGAGAGTCCACAATCCACACACTTCCGTTCGAGTCGAGTAAATTTCCAGATGATGGCGACCCAGATTTCCTTCGAACCATCTATAGTGGACAATTTCGTCGGCATAGCAACTGACAAATAATAAATCAAGAAGAAGCAATCATTACGAATGTGTTCTTTTAAATGTTAAGTGCCCCAGCCCCCTTTATTTACTCACACTTGAAGTAAAATAATATGAGTCATAATCGATAATCAACAGTCAACAACAGTCAAATTTAGATGAGATAATTTTCTTCGGTTACAAAAAAAAGGTCATTTTGACCAAAATGTATTTATAATTTTAACGAATGGCAGTTGGACCAGTTAAAGACATAACAAATAAACTCAAAGCTGTTTTTGTTTTTATTTTATAACAACGGCAGAGATATCGGTTGAACTTTGAAATACCAAAGAGATAAGCTTTCGTTTCTAGTGTGACAAATGTAACTAGTAACTACGCGGATTCATGCGACAAATTATAATCTGATTAAAGATTATTTATGAAACCTTGCTTGCTCCCCTATTTGTGTAGATATAGTAATTTCTGCATTTCTGATCTAATTGGTTTTTTTTTTTTTTCAAATTTATTTTATAATTCCATTGACCTGTGGTAAACTTTGACCTCTTCACCCCCATCCGCCAGAGCAACGGATTCTCGGAAAAACAAAAAATGATAATGACCTTTTCTGCGAAATAAAACTCAAAAGAACTCTACTTTGCTTGCGGCAAATTCATCAGTCTAAGTTGAACTATTGGCCTCTACGTTCTTCCTGTATTTGCACGGTAAACTAAAAAGTGAAAATTCAGTTTTGATTTCAATGTCTTTGCAAATTTCTTAAAATTAGTTTAACCTTCCTTTCCGAACCATTTTCATTAAGGGCTTTCTTCGGTTGACTCTTCTAGTTAGTAAAAGTTAACGATTCCGGCGGAAATGAAGTTCGTTGTGCTGCTTGCTACCTTCGTTGTCTGCTGTTCTACCGGTAAAAATTTAAAACAATTAAATTTTCACTTTCTTATTTTGTAAATATTGATTGGCTTCTCGATAACATATTCTTGGATTGCTTTTCTCATTTATTATTGCCAAGTGATTTCCGAATCCGTGACGTCATCACCTCACAGGAGCGCCTCGCTCATTATGAATAATAGAGGAAGCTATCAAAGGATTCCACAGGAGAAAATCGTAGGAGGGACAATAGTCGTGCCCAATTCGCTTCCATTCCAGGTTTCCATACAGCGCCGGAGTGACGCCGGATCTCGCTGGGCTCATTACTGCGGAGGAGTTATTCTTGATGCTAATGTCGTCATCACTGCCGCCCATTGCGTCTCCGGGTATATAGGCTGGAATATTATCTTTTTTCCTCCTTTTTAAGTGCTTTGGAATTGATAAAAATGATCGAGATTTTTTGATGCATTAATTATCATTAATTATGTATGATGTTATTATAATTTATTAGGATTGATGACACCTCTTTGCGCGTAGTCGCCGGAGAGCACAGTCTCTCCATCAACAGCGGACATGAACAGGATGCATTTCCCGTTTCATTTATCGTGCACGAAGAATACGATACCGATCATTTCAAAAACGACATCGCCCTTATTTTCGTATGTAAATTCATTATCATTTTTTTTTCTGTATAAATTTGATAAATTTGATTTCATTATATTCAGATGAACCAAGCTCCTTTGGATCTCAGTGTGCCTTCTGCCAAACCAATTAACTTACCGGAGCCTACCTCTCAGTACGATCCGCCAGCTGGAACTCACGTCAACGTATCCGGATGGGGATTCACGAATGTAATATAAACTTTGATCTCTATCTTGGAATTGCAAATCACTGATAACATTGAAATATTTTTATTTCATTTTTTTTAATTTTTTTTAAAATCGGATATAGTCTGCATCCTGGTCAAATGACAGGCTCTCCGACCTTCTCCGAAGTGTCAACATCACGGTGGTTTCCGACCAAGTTTGCGACAAGGCTTACGGTGGTGATTCCGAAAATCGAATCGTTCTTCCATCGATGATGTGTGCTGGTGACATGAAAAAGGGTAATTCAAAAGATAGAATTTGGTGGGATGCGCTGTTGAGTGAAAAAAAAATATAAAATGAAATTGTTTCTATTTTTGTATACCCACAGGCGGCCTTGATTCTTGTCAGGGAGACTCTGGCGGCCCGCTGTTCACAGGCAGTGGTGAGACGGCCGTCCTTTACGGAATTGTCTCCTGGGGCGAAGGATGCGCTTTAGCTTCTTATCCTGGTACGTACGATACAATGCGGAATGGCATAATGTGTCCTTCGTTGTTATCTCGAATGACAGTCAAGTTAACTGGTTACATGCGGATGCAGGAATCTTGATCGCCACATTAGCCACATCAGTCCATTCTGACATTTTTTTAAAATGAATTATTTTTTAATATCCGTGAATTTTTGTGGGATAAAAATGTACTAAATCGCTATTTTTATTTCAGGTATCTACACTCAGGTGTCTTACTTCTTAGACTGGATTGCAGCCAACCAAAGGGTTTATTCCAACTACTTTAATTGGCCGCATCTCCGCCATCTCTCAACTCGATCAATGCCAACACCCGATTTCAAACATGTTCGAACTGTGTCGACATCATAAAAAATAAATGTCGTTCAAAGAATAACAGCGTTAAACACAGTTGAGAAATTGCTCCGCGTTCTATTTTAGTACAAATATTTAAATACATTTCTAACAACCTATATTTGATTCGGTAAATTGCTGGTTGTTATTACACCAAAAGTATTAAGGGCCTAAACTTGCCAACATCCTTGAAAGTTTTCAAAAGTTTTTTATTGGCCAACAACAACTCGGAAAGTAAAATTGACATAGAGCGATAAGCAGCAACGTTTAGGAAGGAGGAATCGCTACCGGCTCGTTAGACTTTGATACTTCGATAAAAAAAAAAAATCTTATTCACACATATCTATTTATGTCATCATCCTCGAAGCCACCTAGCGTTCAAGAATGAAATCTTTGAATTTTTTTCCCTTTTTTTTTTAAACAAATGCGCGGTAAAGAAGTATTTTTTGAAAAATTGATTTCTTTTTCCGCATTTGATATTCTTGCACAGCACAGACTAGCGCTAGGTTTGACAAGGATAGTGATGAATTGAATTAGAAACGGGAAAAAGTTAGCCTGATTGGCAGCACGTGTGCTTCGCGCTACTTTGAATTCAGAATGAAATCGTGGATCGTTTGAAGGATTTTGTTAAAACAAAGATAAGCTGGAATCAAACCGCAGTTATATACACTGATGATGGTTTCCATATGAATGATTGTATTTGTAATTGGTTGAATCGAATACATCTAAAATCTAATTCACCTTCACCAAAGCTATATTACTCTTGTACGTAATAACAATTGGGTGGCAAAATGAATAATTATACAGTTAATTATTATCTTTATTTCTTGGCATGTGCGTACCGATTTCATTTCGTCTTTCTTTTCGCAATTCTTCTAATAAAATAAAGTCTATTGATGATTTAACGCAGCTCGTCTGGCATTCCTTGCTTCTCGCAAATCTTCTAACTCTATCTTTTTACGATTTAGCTCAGCTTGTCTGGCATCCTTTCTCTCTTCTTTCTCCTTAAGGAGTTTCTCCTTGAGAAGTTTCATCTCCTTGAGGAGTTCATCACGCGGGACGAGCTTCAAAGCAGGTGGTTGACCCTCACGGTCTTCCAGTCGTACGCCCAAGCTGGGCAAGACATCATCTCGAAATCGATCGCAAAGTTCCAGAACTGGCTTCGCCCCTAACTGTCGAGCTTCTTTCCTCACTTCTTCCCGGAATTCCGCCAGCGCTTCCAGGACGGGCATGACGATTTCTTCGGCGCTAATGTCATTATTACCTGGTCCGCCAGCAGACGATTCAGTGCTGGGAAATCCGAGGGTTTGCTTGCCTTCGATGACGCCGAAGATCTGGAACAATCGCGTGACGTATTCGGCGACGGACTTGATCAGCACCCGGTTGGCCGATCGTTTCATCCGCGCTAGGTATTTGTTGCAGTCTGAAATCAGGCTCTTGATGGCCTCCAAGGAAGTTTTAGTGTCGATATTATCGCAGAGAGCTTGGCGCACTCGATTTTTGGCTTGGACGAACCGCTGGTTGAGTTCCCGCTCGGCGTCGCTCCATTTTTGGAAATGTTGCTGCTGATGGGCGGTGATGGCGGCAGCAGTCGGGCCGCTCCTCAAGAGATCCTTGGCGTTGAGGAAGAATTCCCTGAGCATTTTCTCGTAGCTCGAGGCTTCTTCCATGGCGCTGTCGCTGTAGTCGAGCGTCTCCTTCCACTGATGCAGCAAGAAGAAGATGCGCAATTCGCGGCTGCTGTTGCGACTCAGCGCATCTTGGATCGTAATGAAGTTCTTGAGCGATTTGGACATTTTGCAACCCTGCGCAATTTCATTAGAGTTGGGAGGAGTGACTTGTTCAGTTTGCATTTATAGTATTTAGTATTTACCTGGATGGTCACATGACCGGTGTGAAGGAAATAGCGAACCCATTCGTCGTTATCGTAATAGGCTTCAGACTGGGCAAGTTCGTTGTCGTGGTGGGGGAACTTGAGGTCGACGCCACCCGTGTGAAAATCCATTGACGACCCCAGAATTGCACTGGCCATCACGCTGCATTCAATATGCCAGCCAGGGCGTCCTGAATGAAACCAAATATTACATAATTGATGCGAAAAGTTTGGATGAATTTGATGATTACCTTTTCCCCATGGAGAATCCCACGAAGGCTCGCCGCTCTTGGAATTTTTCCAAAGGGCGAAATCGTTGGGCGATTTCTTCTCGCTCAGACGATCTTCGGAGACGCTCAGATCGCCTTCGCCTTCCTGCAGGGCCTTGGAGTCGCCGTAAGCTTCCGGCACCAATTTGGCGTACTTGTGATTCTTTTGTGAATCGAATTTGGCAACATCAAAGTACACAGAGCCATTGGCTTCAAAATAATAAAACCAAAGAAATTATTTCACAAGACGTAATAGAAGAAAAAGTAAGAAAATCTCTCACCCGAATATGCAAATCCACGTTCCATGATTTTGGCGATGTAATCGACAATCTCTGGAACGTATTCGCTGACGCGAGTAATCACGTCGGCGGGTAGGACGTTGAGAGCGGCCATGTCTTTGTAGAATTCCTCCTCCCAGTATCGCGGGAGTGAAGCAAAAATGGCGTTGTCCGAAACGTCCATGCCGTGCTTGGAGTCGAGCCAGTCGCTCAAAACATCTTTGGCTTCCGCCAACAAAAAGCTCTTGGCATCGTGGCATAGACCATCCGCAGCTTTGATGGTTATTTCGGCCGATTTGTTAATGGCGGCGGTGACTTTGGCCAGCATCGTCTTCTACATGACTTTCTTATCGGGATCGGTGGTCACCGCCATTTGTTTGGATAGACGGCCGACAGATTCCTCGACATCTTTTCGGAGAGTTTCCAGCTCACTCAACTCGGCTGCGTACTTTTCGTACAAATAATTCTGCCTGGCTCTTTTGATGATCTTAGTTAAATCAATTAAATCAATTAAATTATAGTTTTTCAAATGTTTGGTTGTTGTAATTGTAATTGATGCCTTACCTTGTCGTCGATGTCGGTGATGTTCATGACGTAAGTAATGTCGTAGCCAAAGTAGTCTCTCAGGACCCTCCGCAGGATGTCGAAGGACATGTAGGAGCGGGCGTGGCCCATGTGGGAGGCATCGTAGACTGTGGGTCCGCAAGAGTACCAGGTGATGTTGTTGCCATTCTGCGGAGTGAACACCTCCTTCTTGCGAGTCAGACTGTTGTAAATCATCAGCTTCTTGCCGCTGTTGTTTAACGAGGTGGCTTCTGACATGATTGCAAATTATTTCTCAGCGTCTTCGCTGAATTAAATTATTTACCCTTTGAAACTTCTCTCCCTGTATAGGATAGGATAGAAATCTACCATTAATCAGTTATTGAGAAATGTCTGATGCAATAATTAAAACGTATTACTTTTTGCTACTATATTGACTACCAACACTCAAAACTATAACTAATACATTTCAATATTTTGCCAATTGGCACGGAAACAGAGCAGTAAAAATTTAATTCAATAGTTGGAAGTATAATAATTATTAAATTAAGAAAAATTCGTCAACTAGAGCAATTAATCCGAAAGTTCGGCTTGTTTTTCCAAGAATGCAATACGAAAAATGAGATAAGGTTGATCAGTTGATCAACGGATAACAAAATGTAGCACGCAATTTACTTTAATAGCGGCATTTTCTTTTCAATCAAAAAAAGGGGGGGGGGAGGGAGCCGGGGAGGGGGATGTGTTTTATGGGGTAAGAAATTTAAAAAAATTAACAAAGAAGGTTTCTCAACCTCTATTAGGCCTATAGCACAACCGCAAATCCGAGGAAATTGATTGAGCAACAGTTTACAATAATTGCGTCAGTCTGAAAATAACAGATGAACCGAGTTAATAAATGACATGAAGATACAATCCATTTCTCAGTGTCTCCTTAGAAATCAAATTGTTTTTCGTTTGAAACTTATTCTCGCCATTTGCCCCATAAATCCCCTAATAATAATTAGTATTTTGAAATGACTGATACGCATGTCACAACAGTAAAAATGTCTTACTTAAAAAATCTAAATACTCCAAACTAATACATTTTTGCAATTGCCACACAAATGACTTTGGTTTAATTAGTAAAAAAAAATATATTGGAAGTGACTTACTGAAAATTTAAAACAATATTTATGTTGGCGGTGATATAGTGGTGGATTGAAGCTGAAGGTGAACGACCAATGAATACGAAACCGTTGCTGCGTACTTTCAAAGTTGTGTTCGGGTTGTTCTTCCAAAAACGTAAAATTAGATATAATTTATACCCGATGTGCGAGCCGATAACAGAGCGATAACGTAATGTAAAAATTTTTTACATCAGCATTTTTTTACATCAAAGAGCCTCCGCCGTTTGTTGTGGTGAAAAATTGCGCAAATAAAGTATCTCAATCTCACCTTTATCATAAGCTGCGTCACCAGGATAGATTATTTTGCGCTTCTAGGAAAAAACAACAACAAAACAACGAAACACCATTCATTCAGTCAGCATTTTTTTTTTTTAATATGAGATAAATCAGATAATAATATCTCGGGCTATTATTATTTCTTGAAAATTTTTATCCAGAAATAAAAAAGTTCCCGACTACTATATACTGAAATTATGCTGAATAAGACCACTTCTTTAAACTTTAAACCAGCATGCGTTTCAATGTTTGGGTAACAATTTTGCAATTGTTTATATTTTTTTCCATTTTTTTCTCAATCTTGTCGCTCGTTTTAAATTCTATACTTTAATAATATTATAGGCCATAGCCTATCCTTCTTTTTTATTACCGGAGTTGCGAATTCAAATTCCGTCTCCCCCGGTGGTGTTTCGTCCAAGTTCGTACGAAATGAGAATCAACAGGAGATCGTCCCGACACATGTTCCTGCTCCTACCAACAGCTCTGCCGCAGCGACTCCGCGCGGCTCCTGTTATCGTTATTACGACAACCCTCCCCATATCTCCACCAGTGGCACCCGTTCTAACTAAAGAGCTCGCTGAAGAGGAAGAAGAGAGAGAAAAGAGCGCCTTCTGGGACTTCCTATTCAATCCACTTACGCCACTCACGAACTGGGCCATCCCGACAAGAATCCGGTAACATCTTTTGCCGAGTATTTTGGGGCATCACCTGTTGTGGCTGCTAGACTCCCATCTGCTCTCGAAAAACAAAGACAACATCAGGAGAAAATCCCCTTGGTGGCACCAGACGTTGAAATCCCTTACAAACCAGCAGCGGCTGCCGATACGCCAGAGGTCCAGGCCGTTATTCTCCCAGGTTTTGAAATGCCTAGTAGTTTTTTTTTTTTTTTTTTTTTTTTTTTTATAACTAACTTTTAAAATTACAGTCCCCTCCATAAGTATGGGATCACCCCGCGCCGTTCCGTAAGGCGGCGTGTATTTTTCTAGTTGGTTTTTCGGGTGGCAAAAAGTGAAAAAATGACATAAATTCACAAAACTTGGAATTTATGTCATTTTACCTCTTTTGTTTTGTCTGAATTTTTTTCAGATTTTTTCGTTCATGGAGTAGGCCTCTAAAAGTGGCTCCAAAAGTATCGGATCACTCCGACGCCAACCATGTTATCTTATGGCCCAAACCTTTTTTTCACATAGCTTTTTATATATTTAATTTTTAAGAAAGAATTTTTATTTTAAAACCGTGTATACACTACCCTTTCATAAACTAACTGTGAGTTTTGCATGATGATCCGAATTATTTTCGAATTTTCCCAGATTTATTCGTTTCCCGAGTTTCTGAAATCAGAGACTGCAGAAGACTTCATTTACGGTTTACAACCTCTATCAGCTGGCGTAGGCAGGAAAATTAGTGTCGTTTTTATACGCCCCTTAAGTAAAAAAGGTAGCAGAGCGCCAGTGGTGTATAGAAACGACACTAATTTTCCTGCCTACGCCAGCTGATAGAGGTTGTAAACCGTAAATGAAGTCTTCTGCAGTCTCTGATTTCAGAAACTCGGGAAACGAATAAATCTGGGAAAATTCGAAAATAATTCGGATCATCATGCAAAACTCACAGTTAGTTTATGAAAGGGTAGTGTATACACGGTTTTAAAATAAAAATTCTTTCTTAAAAATTAAATATATAAAAAGCTATGTGAAAAAAAGGTTTGGGCCATAAGATAACATGGTTGGCGTCGGAGTGATCCGATACTTTTGGAGCCACTTTTAGAGGCCTACTCCATGAACGAATAAATCTGAAAAAAATTCAGACAAAACAAAAGAGGTAAAATGACATAAATTCCAAGTTTTGTGAATTTATGTCATTTTTTCACTTTTTGCCACCCGAAAAACCAACTAGAAAAATACACGCCGCCTTACGGAACGGCGCGGGGTGATCCCATACTTATGGAGGGGACTGTATAAAAACTTCCCACTAAATTTAATTGTGGTAACATGTTTATTTTGTACGGCGGAGTGGAGGCATCTTCGCTTTTTTACTTTTCACCCTTGCCCGTCGGTCCGTCCCTATCTTATACCACCCAACTTATATCGATGCGTGTGTCAATAAACTTAAAAAACAAAGTAAAAGAAGGATGCTTTCAAATACTATATTAAAAAAATCAACCGAGAACGGAGAACGTCCCATACGAATTTTTAAAAACAAAGAAAAAATTGACTTGGTTAAGTCGGGTTAAGTTTACGTCATTTGTCTTGTATTCATTTTTTTAAAATTTATACAGTCGATCATTTCTTTCTTTTATTATTATATTTCTTAGGGTAATTCCGCCGAGTTTTTCATTTTTTTGTCGCGGAAAAATTTTTATTTGTTTCAAATTTTTGTCGCGAAAAAAATTTGATTTGTTTCAAATTTTTATCGCGTATTCTTCATGTCATGAAGAACTCATGTGTCGAGGGAATGTTTTAAATTTTGAGTGGTTCGCCTTCAACAAAATGTTAAAGTTTAGCGCTTTTCATGAATTTTTATGCGCGTTTTTTCATTTAAATTACTGTGCGGGTTGTGCATATTATTTAAAAAAATTTAAAAATAGCGAAAAGAAAGAGAATTTTTTTCCCTTTTTGAATGATGTATTTGAAATTATAAATAAAGTTGACCGTCAGGCAGTAATCTTCATTTAAAGACTTTTTTAAATGGTCATAATGGTGGAGGTAATTATCACTCAGGATCGGTGTGGAATACTCTATTCTACAATAAAACCATAAGATAACTCTTTATAAGTCATAGGTTGCTTTGGCGTCGAATAAATATAAAAAAATACTGCTCAAAAGTTTACCCAAAAAATGTTCAAATCGTGCTGGATACCTTTCCTATCACTTATAAAGGTAATTATCAATCTGAATCGGCGTGAAATACTGTATTCTACAATAAAAACATAAGATAATTCTTTATTAGTCATAGGTTGCTTTGGCGTCGAATAAAAATAAAAAAAATACTGGTCAAAAGTTTACCCTAAAAATATTTTCAAATCGTGCTGGATACCTTTCCTATCCTTTTTTAACAATGATTATCACTCTGAATCAGTGTAAAATACTCTATTCTACAATAAAAACCACAACATAACCCTTTTATATGTCATAGGTTGCATTGACGTAATACCAAAATAATGTTCAAAAGTTTACCCTAAAAAATTTTCAAATCGTGCTTGATACCTTTCCTATCACTTATAAAGGTAATTATCACTCTGAATCGGCGTGGAATACTCTATTCTACAATAAAACCATAACAAAATTCTTTATAAGTCATAGGTTGCTTTAGCGTTGAAAAAATCAAAAATACTGGTCAAAAGTTTACCCTTATAATTTTTCAAATTGTGCTGGATACATTACCCTATCTTTAATAACGGTGATTATCACTCTGAATCGGTGTAAACTACTCTATTCTACAATAAAACCACAACATAACTCTTTATATGTCATAGGTTGCATTGGCGTTGAAGTAATACCAAAATACTGTTCAAAAGTTTACCCTCAAAATTTTTCAAATCGTGCTGGATACCTTTCCCATCACTTATAAAGGTAATTATCACTCTGAATTGGTTTGGAATACACTATTCTACAATAAAACCATAAGAAAACTCTTTATAAGTCATAGGTTGCATTGGCGTTGAAGAAAAATCCAAAATACTGATCAAAAGTTGGAGAGATTGGAGATTCCGTGCCACTCTAGGCCACTGCCAAAAGTTTACCCTTAAAATTCATAAAGCAATTCATGAAGAAATAGTTTTAGAAAAATTTTCATAGAAAATCTTCTAGGAACTGCGAAACACACTGTTATGAGATTGAAGTTGCTATCATATTTATTTCACTTGTTAAAACCATTTTTTATTACAGGATGTGTAAATCGATGTCCAATACACCATTTCAAGTCTATTGAAACAATGAATTCATAAAACAATTCATGAAAAAATAGTTTTAGAAAAATGCACAGCTTTGCTTAAGCACAGCACAGCATAGCACTACTTCAATAAGTTTGAAGATGCTATATTGATTGTTTCACGAATAAAAAACATTTCTTTCTTACAGGATATGTTTAAAGATGTCCAATACACGTTTTAAAGTACATTGAAACAATAAATTCATAATAGAAATGATGAAGAAATAGTTTTAGAAAAAACTGTTCATGGAAACTCTTCGAGGAACTGTGAAACACTACTTCAATGAGTTTGAAGTTGTTATATAGATTGTTTCTTGAATACAAAACATTTCTTTCTTACAGGATATGTTTAAAGATGTCCTTTACACGATTTAAAGACATTGAATCAATAAATTCATAATACAAATTATTAAGAAATAGTTTTAGAAAAAACGGTTCTGGAAACTCTTCCAGGAACTGTGAAACACTACTTCAATTAGTTTGAAGTTGCTATATTGATTGTTTCACGAATGGAAAACATTTCTTTCTTACAGATATGTTTAAAGATGTCCAATACACGTATTAAAGTACAATGAAACAATGAATTCATAATACAAATGATGAAGAAATAGTTTTAGAAAAAACGGTTCATGGAAACTCTTCCAGGAACTGTGAAACACTACTTCAATGAGTTTGAAGATGCTGCAGCACAGCACAGCACAGCACAGCACTTGAAGTTGCTATAATGTTTATTTCACTTGTTAGAACCATTTCCTTATTCCAGGATATGTAAATCGATGTCCAATACACCATTTCAAGTCTATTGAATAAATAAATTCATAAAGCAATTCATGAAAAAATAGTTTTAGAAAAATGCACAGCTTTTCTTGAGCACATCACAGCACTACTTCAATAAGTTTGAAGTTGTTATTTGGATTGTTTCACGAATACAAAACATTTCTTTCTTACAGGATATGTTTAACGATGTCCAATAACGTTTTAAAGTACATTGAAACAATGAATTCATAATACAAATGATGAAGAAATAATTTAAGAAAAAACGGTTCATAGAAACTCTTCCAGGAACTGTGAAACACTTCTTTAATGAGTTTGAAGTTGCTATTTTGATTGTTTCTTGAATACAAAACTTTTTTTTCTTACAGGATATGTTGAAAGATGTCCAATACACGATTTAAAGTACATTTAAACAATAAATTCATAATATAAATGATGAAGAAATAGTTTTAGAAAAAACATTTCATGGAAACTCTTCGAGGAACTGTGTGTTTCAGCAAGAGAATGAGACGGTAGAGGAGGGGGCGTAGGCCTATCAATTTGCTTCTAATCGATGCACGGGTTTATTCGTCAATGTAAATTGGACAGAGCACAAATTGCCTAAATTAAGACAGAATTAGCAAACACAGACTACGATTGAAATAAAATTAGCTCTCACCTAGCATCCACAATTGGGGAGCCGGTCAATAAGGCAATCGTAGACAGAAACGACACAAAATCAAATCTAGGGCCTAATCCGGCCTAATCTATGTAGGGGAGACTGGAGTAAAATGGGACACCGGGTCAAAAGGGACAGTGGGGGGAAAAATAGTAGATGTTAATAAAACTTTAAAAAATTTTAGTATGTTATGTAAATCTGTATAATCTACTTCGGCATGAAATTTTGTTGATTTTTGTCAATAACTGCATGAGTTATTGACAAAACTAAAAAAACGGTTTTTATTTATAAATTTTTGTCTCCGCCATTTTATGTTTATATAAACAAATAAACGGTAATGGCATGTAAATTTAATATTGAAATGAAGCTGATTCATTTCTTGATCGTTTTAAACAAATATTAGAATTTTAGACCAATTTGTTTAGACGGTATGAATTTTTTAAAAAAAAAGTCATAATCGGGTTGTTTGGGACAGCCGTTTTTGCCTAAAATGGGACAGTTACGGACCAATCAGCGTACAGCATTTTTAAGAGGCTCGATTTCCTGACCTAGCAACGCAGGATGTCCTACAGCTCCATAAGGGTTTTTGTATATATAAGAAAAAAGGTTCATTAACACAATAATTTAATTGAAACATTTATAAACTCAAAGAGTCTATGCAGTGGAACACTTTTTCAATTTTTTTCAATTTTATTAATGAATTTTAAGGCAAAAACGGAGGACGTCCCTTACCACCCACCCCAGTGTCCTCACTTACCCCAAAAAATAGGCTCCTCCCATAAATCTGAGTAAACTTTAAAGGTCTTTTATGGGGAAATGGTTTATTATAAAATTATAAAAAAAATGTGGGGGGTACATTACAATAAAGAATACATAAAAAAAAAATTTTAACGAAATTAAAGAATTAGTTGGGGAGATATAGGGGGCAAACGAAGACCGTCCCGTTTTACTCCAGTCTCCCCTACACGAGAATAATGTTAGCTAATAGAACACATAAAAATATATACACAAATTTACCTCAGAGAATCAGATAAGAAAATAGGGAGTCACAAGATGAGAATTCCCATCAATAAAGCACAGTAAGAAACGAGTTATCAATGGCTATACACGCCATGAAATGAACAATGGCTACTTTCTGCTTCTGCCAAGACACTTAATTAGACATCAGCTGTTTTCTACTGCACGACAAGTGGCCCACCTGGCGGCTTACTTAAATTAATCGATACTTCAGAATAAAAATAAGATGGGGACATGAATTAAAATATACATTTAAATTAAGCCTTCTTTTTCTCTGGAACATTCTCCCCCGAGGCCGACGGAAGGACGGCCGAGTAAGGTTCCAGTAGTACTAGACGATGAATTGGTCTCAAATATTCTCCGCAGTCCGTTTTCACTTTTACGACTCGAACAAAGCCGTCGGAACCGGGATAAACTTCGATGATTCGGCCCGTCTTCCACTGATTTGGCAGCAAATTAATGTCCGATAGCATGATCGAATCTCCAACTTCAAAATTTCTTTCTTCCGCGACCCACTTCCTTCTTGGAACCAGCGTCGGGAGGAAAATCTTGGTCCACAGGTCCCAAAATAAATTGGCCATCTTCTTCACGTAACAAATATGGTCGCGGGGCAGAGCGCGACGGATGTCTCCGGCCGGAAGATCTGGCGTTGCTGGCAGGTTCAAGAATTTCTTTGCTGCAATCGATCCTAAGTCTTCTGGGTCGTTGCTGGCCAGCGGATGAGGTCTCCCGTTCAGCATGCCCGCCACTTCCTTCAGGTCTCGCCAATGATGATCCGCCAGCTTTCTGCTATTTCCAAATGTTGGCTCTCCTTCGAGCCACGAGAGTGGGGTTTCATACCCAATGTCGAGTTTCTTTAGGTCTTCATCCACGATCTTTTCGACGATTCTGTCTGCTTCTGAAAGGCCGTCTCCTTTAAATTCAGTACCGAAGTTTTCGGCTGTACAAATTGTCTGGAACTCTTCATCGAGCAAGGACTCGGATGTTGCTGAAATATGATGGATGTGGGCCGTTGTCATCGGACCAATGTCACTCCCAAGCAGGCCGCGGACGACCCAACCGAGTCTGGTGCGAGATGCGAAAGGTTCACGTTCACCTCCAACGCGCGATTCCAATACTGCAAGTAGATTTGAGTGGTCGAGTCCTACCAAGACGTCGATTTTTCCGCCACTCTCTTCCACTGGGACGTCGTCTAAATGAGGCCATCGATTTTTCAATTTACTCCAGTCGATTACCGGAGTCGGCATAGATATCTGCGGGATCGCCTTTCCTTTGATAATCGCCTCCTCCCCGCCCGGTAAAAGAAATCGAACCGGGGCCTCCTGCGACTTGTAGCTTTCTGCACCGGTGACTCCTACGAGATCTAGGGTGGTACCTTTCCCGGTGATTTTAAGTCGTTGAAGAAGGTCCTCTCGAAACAGCGTCGTATCGCTGCCCTCGTCTATCAGCACTGATACTGGAATGAGCTGATTGTCGGCTGTGTAAGCTTCCATCCGGATAACACCTAGCGCCACCTTGACACGATCCACCTGGGCTGAAAGTGATGTGTGATGGCTGCTACCTTTGTCGTGCTTCTCTCCGGCATCATGAAGCAATGGGTGGTGAATATAAGGGCATCCGTCGACTCCGCAACCTTCTCCAAATTTGCAATCGGCTGCAGAGTGTCTCGTCCCGAAACATTTCAAGCACAAACTGCGCTTGATGCAAAATCGTACCTTTTTCATCGTAGACATCTCTTTGAATGTTGGGCAGGCCGTCAACCGGTGCTCCCCCTCGCAGCAATAGCAGCGAATCTTCGGTTTGTCTGTAGTGCCAGGCTCCCAGCTAACGCGATTGACGCGCCCTGTTGTTGGAGATGGTTGTTGACGAGGAAACTTGTTCTCAGCAGACGGCAAATTTTGCTCCGCTTCTAGACTATAAGCATATTGATATGCTGCAGCTCTCTCGCACATCCACTCTCCAAATTCCTTCAGGGGGCGCCGTTCTAATCCAGTCCGTCGTCCGGAATTCCATTCGAGTCGATCCGCCGGATGCAATTTACGGCTCAGTCGTTCGATGAGGTCGGCATTAAATTTCTCCCCAATTCGGGTTAAATCAAAGAAGATGGTTTGAGCTCTTTCGGCGAAGCGACGGAATGATGAATTTTCTCTGCCCAGCTCCATACGATCGAGTTCACCGAGTAGTGCTATACGCATTACGTCGCGACGTCCAGCCGACTGCTTCAGTCAGAATAAAGCGGCCTTATAAGCAGATTCTCCTCCGCCAAGGCCCTGCACGATTTCGAATTGATCTCCCCGTAGTCGGCTCTTCAAGACAGCAAGCTTTTCTCCTGGTGCGATTCGTTGATCATGAACCATCGAACGTAGCAGATCCGACCACCAAAACCAATCGGTTGCCCTTCCGGAGTAGATGGGAAGATCCCCGCGTGCTGCCGATTTGCTAGAATATGACCAATTGGCTTCTTCTAGGCCGTTGCAGTACCGGTCGATCCAGTCGTCTGGTGCCTCTTCTTCTCCATCCTCTTTGGTCGGTTCGTGAGTAGAACGGCGGTGCCAATCGTCGATCGCTCCGTCTCCCCAACCGTGGAATGGGTTGCTGATGATGGTTGGTGCTGAACCGCGTCGCATGGCAGCATCGGATAGTTTGCTTGCTTCCTTGTTCGCCAGATCAGCTTTCTTATTTACTTCTTCGAGTCGCTCTCGCAGCTGGGCAGCTTCCTGTTGTGCCTCCGCCGCTCTTTTCCGCGCCTCAGCTAGCAATTTCTCCGACTGAGTCACTTCATTTTTGTCGGGTGCAGAGGGGCGAGTCGCCAGTGGTACGCCTTTGATTGACTGCATGCAGGACCCGACTGAAGATTCGTCATCAGCTCTTAGAGTGACATAAGCTTCAACGTCTTCTTTCTTCGACTCGATGAGCGTGAACAGGTCGATTTGGATTTGAGCCTTGGTCGAGAATTCATCAGCGTCGGACGGGTCTACCACCAATAGATTGAGTCTTTCGACAGTGGCCAACATGTCGTCGAGTTTGTTGAGTAGGCCTAGACAGGCTCTTCTTGATCCTCTTTCCTTGGTGAGCTTGTCAATACAGCTACAGGTCATCTGGATCTGCTTACGTGTGGCATCACGTTCAATCGCCTCAGGTTGAGGAACTCGTGAAATGTTCTTGACTTGTTGAGTGGGATCAGCAGGGGGTGTCGATTCATCTTCACCATTTGCTGGTACTGTTCAAGAACGAAGTCTGGACGCAACCGTGTTGTCGTTTTGAGAAGCCGTGGCTGCCTTTGACTTCCTGCCTCTTGCCATTTCAATTCTCCAAACTTGCAGGCCAAGAAAGTCCTGCTACGATCACCAATGTTTCAGCGAGAGAATGAGACGGTAGAGGAGGGGGCGTAGGCCTATCAATTTGCTTCTAATCGATGCACGGGTTTATTCGTCAATGTATATTGGACAGAGCACAAATTGCCTAAATTAAGCAGAATTAGCAAACACAGACTACGATTGAAATAAAATTAGCTCTCACCTAGCATCCACAATTGGGGAGCAGGTCAATAAGGCAATCGTAGACAGAAACGACACAAAATCAAATCTAGGGCCTAATCCGGCCTAATCTATGTACACGAGAATAATGTTAGCTAATAGAACACATAAAAATATATACACAAATTTACCTCAGAGAATCAGATAAGAAAATAGGGAGTCACAAGATGAGAATTCCCATCAATAAAGCACAGTAAGAAACAAGTTATCAATGGCTATACACGCCATGAAATGAACAATGGCTACTTTCTGCTTCTGCCAAGACACTTAATTAGACATCAGCTGTTTTCTACTGCACGACAAGTGGCCCACCTGGCGGCTTACTTAAATTAATCGATACTTCAGAATAAAAATAAGATGGGGACATGAATTAAAATATACATTTAAATTAAGCCTTCTTTTTCTCTGGAAAACTGTGAAACACTACTTCAATGAGTTTGAAGTTTGCTATTTTGATTGTTTCACGAATACAAAACATTTCTTTCTTACAGGATATGTTTAAAGAGGTCCAATACATGTTTTAAAGTACAATGAAACAATGAAATTATAATACAAATGATGAAGAAATAGTTTTAGAAAAAAACGGTTCATTGAAACTCTTCTAGGAACTGTGAAACACTCCTTCAATGAGTTTGAAGTTGCTGCAGCACAGCACTGCACAGCACAGTACAGCACAGCAAAGCAGAGCACAGCACTTGGAGTTGCTATAATGTTTATTTCACTTGTTACAACCATTTCTTTATTCCAGGATATGTAAATCGATTTTCAATACACAATTTCAAGTCTATTGAATCAATTTATTCATAAAGAACTTCATGAAGAAATAGTTTAAGAAAATTTTTCATAGAAAATCTTCTAGTTACTGCGAAAAAACACTGTTATGAGATTGAAGTTGCTATTATATTTATTTCACTTGTTAAAACCATTTCTTTATTCCAGGATATGTAAATTGATGTCCAATACACCATTTCAAGTCTATTGAATCAATTTATTCATAAAGCAATTCATGAAGAAATATTTTTAGAAAAATGTTCATAGAAAATCTTCTAGGAACTGCGAAAAAACACTGTTATGAGATTGAAGTTGCTATAATATTTATTTCACTTGTTAAAACCATTTCTTTACTACAGGATGTGTAAATCGATGTCCAATACACCATTTCAAGTCTATTGAATCAATAAATTCATAAAGAAATTCATGAAAAAATAGTTTTAGAAAAATGCACAGCTTTGCTTAAGCACAGCACAGCACTATTTCAATAAGTTTTTAAGTTGCTCTATGGATTGTTTTACGAATAAAAAACATTTCTTTCTTACAGGATATGTAAAGAGATGTCCAATACACGTTTTAAAGTATATTGAAACAATAAATTCATAATACAAATGATGAAGAAATAGTTTTAGAAAAAATGGTTCATGGAAACTCTTACAGGAACTGTGAAACACTACTTCTATGAGTTTGAAATTGCTGCAGCACAGCACTGCACAGCACCGTACAGCACAGCACAGCACTTGAAGTTGCTATAATGTGTATTTCACTTGTTAGAACCATTCCTTTATTACAGGATGTGCAAATCCAATCCAATACACCATTTCAAGTCTATTGAATCATTCAAAAAAAGTATGTGGATGTTCAAATGGTATATGAATATAATGTTCATTTTTGATTCCCTATTGCCGCGCATTCAATGTCCATTTAGTCATATACTATTATAGTTCTCTTCTGAATACCTTTGGTATGCTCATAGAACATACAGAATACATACACATACATTGGTATCTATATCCAATCTGCCATGCTTCCGAAGCGTTATATTAGAGAAGTCGGAGCTGGGAATCGACCCACAGACCTTTGGCTTACAAGTCCGCTGCTCTACCATTGAGCTATTTGTTCCTATCAAATTTAATGGCGCCAAGAGGCTAGAATCACATACACCTTTGTACAAATGGGAAGGTTATATGAAAATTCGCCCAACATTCAAAATAGAAGCATAATTTTCCTATATTACATGCGATCCCGCACGTCACATGAATATACGATTTTGCGGATTAGATATATGTTCGGCGTTTAATGTTCTATTAACGTAAGATGTTTATTACAAATGTGAAATATCTACTTTCTAGATTTCACCTTCAAATCCGTTCCTAAAATTTATGTTCATTTTAGGTGCTGATATTGATTGTTGTATTCGTACATGCTATGAACGTTAAGCGAATCTAAAATTTAAGATGAATTTCTTTGAACAAAAATTAGATAAATACAACGTTCGAAAAATCAATGTGGTTGTACACATTCGTTTTTGACCATCATATATCGTTATTAGTATGCGGTGTTTTAGAAGGGAACAAAAAGGAATAATTAGCCACTGGCCATGTCTTCTTCTTCCCCCCTCCAAAAAAATATATAAATGAAAACAGACAGGCTTTCTGAAATTTTCATGGCGCGAAAAATTGATTTAACCAACTTAAGCTCATTGCCGATTATTGGACAAGTGACTTAAGGCGATTCCTTTCAATTTTTCCCGCTTTGTTGCAAAATATGGTAGCTTTTGGGTTTTCTTGTCACTTGTCCAAAAATTGACAGTGAGCCTAAGGCTATTCAAGACAGCCTGTCTGGTTTCATTCACATTTTTTTTATTTTGGAGGGAGGGGGTCTCTTTCTTCCCACCTTTCGCTTTCTTCCTTGCCCCCCAAATTTGGGTTAAAAGCCAAAAACAGTTCCCCGCAATATTGATAGGTGGCTGTTTGGAAAAAAATCGCTGTTCGGATTTTTTCTAAAACTATTTCTTCATGATTTTTATTATGAAATTATTGATTAAATGTACTTAAAATGGTGTATTTGACATCTTTTAACACATCCTGTAAGAAAGAAACGTTTTGTATTAGTGAAGTATTCAATATAGCAAATTGAAAATCATTGAGGTGGTGTTAAACAGTTCCTGGGAGAGTTTTTATGAACCCTTTTTTCTGAAACTATTAACTCAAACCATAGCTGGCAAAGATAGAAACAATTTCATTTTAATTAATATACTTTTCTTATGTTGCATTCAAAAGTTATTCATGTTTGAAGTTCTTCTTTCATCATTTCTTTTTGACACTTTTGATTATTCCATAAAACTCAATACCAAACATGGACAGTAAGGGCATTATTCAAAATTTTGTGCTCAAACGATTACTGGAAAAGATAGAAACAAAGTTCATTTTAATTTCTACGTTCGTTCGTAATTTCTGCAAATATTACTGTACAACCATTTGCATTCAAGATGAAATTAAAGCTTAAGCATAACATGGCAAGTTGTTTACTTGTTTTAATATTTTTGTAATCGTACTTTTATAATCTTGTAATTTTATCCCTGAGGGATTTAGTTCACTAAATAACCGAAGGTTTAGAGGTCTTTATGGCAACATAGGCTCCTTCTCCATCGGTCGACCTGAAAAGCTTTATTGGGATTTTTTTTCAACCAATAGGAATCGTGGAAAATTAAAATGGTCAGTAATGACGAAATAATCATATTTCCAAGCAAAAACTGGTAGATTTACATTATGGCAAATGTAACTAACGATGGTTCGCATTTTTTTATGCTTTAAACATGAACCCATGTGACATTCTTATCTTTATTTTGCATTTTAAAAAGTAAACGTAGGCCATTTTGAATTTTTTTCAGCATTTTATCATTTCAAAAATAGATGGCACCACTTTTTAAGTAAACAATAGTAACTAGACTAGACTGATCCTACACATTATCAATTATCACGACTTTAAACAAACAAACGTTTCTAAAAATAAATTTTTAATGAAAAAATGCACATACATCGTAGTCGAGTCTAGACTAAATAATTTTGTCAAAGTCAGCTAACGTACTGGCAACTCTGCCCTAAGGGGCAAATGATTACAATCTTGCCGTCGACGCCATTGCTGTTGAAAAGTTTGAATATGCCGATAGCGTATTCCTTGTAAGTTTTTGGTAATTTTTAATAATTGAATGTTTCAATTACGCTAACGAGACTGAAATAAAGCTTTAATTTTAATTTCCTGTTGAAGAAACAGCGTTAAGTTATTAGCTGTACTAACAGTTATTTATGCATTCCATCTCTAGATTTCTACGTAACCTTTTTTGTTGGGTTAATCAAGAAAGCAGTTATTCTGTTCGTATATATTGATCCAGCACTTCCAGTTCTACATACTGCAGCAAGTGAAAGTGCAAAGCAAGTGATTTGAAGAAAGTAGAGTGTAAGTTGATTAATCCTTTGGACCTACCGCATCCTCTAGCAAAAAGGTATGTTGTTTGAGGTTGTATCTGAACAAAAACATAATTATTTTCATTTTAAGTTTTCCAAGAAGCAAGTGCAACGAATAAGAAGAAAGTTTATACAATACAAGCAAATTGGGGGTAGCCAGTGTCGGGTAGCCGGTGTCGGGGTAGCCAGTGTCGCCCTTATGGGTAGCCAGTGTCGGGTAGCCAGTGTCGGGGTAGCCAGTGTCGAAGGTAGCAGGTGTCGTTTTCGCTGGGATATTACATCATGTGAAAAATTGTGACAAATGAAGATGGAGTTTCATATCAGGTTTATCGTAAAGGATGGTCATTGTTGTAATGTTTTCTTTTCTATAAGTGTGAATGTTTTTTTTTTCATGTGTCTAATTCATTGTATTTTTTGGAATGCATTGAAGAGCTGATTTTCTGCCAGGTTCTTGCATTTGTAATGAGGGGTCGATCATCGAACATGATTCCGACTACGTTACAGAGATCCAGCACAGTTCTTCTCACGGCGTGGATATGGTTCTCGTTTGTCAGTATGCTACGAGGAAAATTTCCATCGTGATTTGGATGTACGACATTCAGTCTACTGACACCCATGGGAAAATAAATTCTGTTCAGAACTCAGGCGGCCGATCATCATGGATTCTTCAATTGCGTCAAAAGCGTAAGTATTATTACTTAATTAAAAAACATAATGATATCTTCAGTAACTAATAATCTTTTGAATTTTCCTTCTACGGATCCAACCTGCGTAAATTGTTTTTCCAATTTGTACTTCCAGAAGGATGCCGCTTACGTCCGTGAAATATTCTGCAGGGTTTATAAAATGATGTAATCTTTAATTGATATGGATTTGAAATCATTTGATCTAATATTTGAATTCTGTCAAAATTTAGCTGAACGAAGCTTTGCAGCGGATGAAGGAACACGGACCAATCGGTAAAATCATTTTGAATCCGACAGACACCAGCAGAGAAGTTACGCCATTGCCAAGAAAAACGCGTTAAAGAGAATTTTGGGACCAGAAGCCGTTCCTGAACAAATTGGGATTACATGAGCCAGGTGAATTGATTAGGGAACAATCGTTAGTGGAGGAGGAAAGAGAGTGTGCCCAGCAGAAGGAACAAGAGGCGATTCAAAAAATGCTGTAGATGGATGCGGTGCCCAGCAGAAGGAAAAAGAGGCGATTCAAAAAATGCTGTAGATGGATGCGGGAGCTTCCAATTTGTAAGCGTGTTTTACATGTCGGATAGAATTTGATGTGATTTCATTATCTTTTATTTCTAGTTTATGATCCCTCTTCCGGACGAACTGTGTACTTTGTACTACTGCAGAAACTTGTCCATATTTGGCTCAACAACCAATTTAGACTTCGGTGACAAATGGTGAGATGAATCGCAACTTGTTAATTGCAGTATTTTTGAACAAAAACACACTTGTTTGTTGTTAACTTCCAGACTGTTATCAAGGAACCGTTGACATCATCTCGTGCTTCGACAGCTAAAACTGTAAGAGAAGCCATCTTGACGGATCTTGACCAAGGAATGAGGTAATTATACTTCTTAATTGGTTATACTATAAACTGTAATAGTATAAAATTAAATTTTGATTTTATTTGAGCTGTCAGGCCTAATGACCAAGAAATACGTATAACATCTGAAAGAAAAACCGTCGGTAGCCGTACTGGAAGATAAATACAATGGATATAGATATACTCGTGGCCTTCTGGAAAAACGTGAGACACAAGAGCTGTCATAAAATTTATTCTATGTAAAGCTGATTACCAGATTTTTTTTCCTCGGGTACTAACGAATGAAATCGAAATGTATGAGAATCGAAATATATTTTTGCTGAACTTCTGGCGCCATCAGAACCTTTTTTAATTAAGATTTTTATTTCAAACGAAAAATTTATAATTCAATTACACTCGAAATAAACATAAAATATTATTTAATAAATATTGTTTTAATTATTCCTGAATTTTTTTCTCTTCATTAATATGAAAATAATAGTCATTCTAAATGGAGGTTGGCACAGAAAGTGAGAGAACTTCCACCAACATGGGAAAATGTGAGTCAAATAGGGAAGAACGGGGCAATAAGGTAGTGGGTAATTTGGCACCCAGCGTTTTTCGTCCTCTTGCGACCGAGGGATTGCATTTAAAAAATTACCAGTTATAGTTTTTAATAATGCGCATCTTTAAAAAAAAATTACGGAAATAGTCCATGTAGTACCCTACTAAGAGATGGACGTCCATGGTATATCCATAGGATGTAAATTTTGGGATCTGGTACATCCCATTTTACATACAATGGATGTACGGGGAATATCCTAATTACCTTCCCCTCGACGTACTGTGGGATGTATCCAAAGTACGTCCAAAATTGTCTGTAGTTGGGATGATCATTCCAATTGATATAAATAATTTAAGGTTACACCACCTATTATTCTTTCTATTCCTTTCTCTCCTATTTCCCATTCATTTTACTTGGAAAGAAACTGTGACTATTTCGGAAATCGAACCCGGACCGTCTGAGTGGGAGACTAGTGTTGTACAGTTACGCCACATAAGTTATATACTATTAGCATAGTTCTATTAACGGAGTTTGTTACTTAATCGACTGTTTAGAAAGGGCATAGCATAACACACATTAGTAAGGTTTTATCTTAACGTACATATAAAAGTTCTTCTTCTACTTTTATGGGGTGATTTACGCCTTTACAGTTGGATTTTTATATAAGATATTAGGGGACCATTTTAAAATCTATATTTATTTAAACTAATAACTGTCATACACATTAACAGTTGAAGCAAATTTTTTTTTATTTACGTACAGAAGTGCGTAGCGTGTTTACTAATAAATAAACTTAGGAATAAGTAAATTATAAAAATAAAAATAAGTTTATTTTTTTCATTTATCATGTTTATTTAGAAAGTTAAGTTCTTATCGGATAAATAATGCTGCTGGTAAAAGAAGAAAAGTAAAAAGATGTATATTAAATCGAAGATACGTTAAGGTGCGTCTACACTAGCAGTTTTTACAGACATACAGACACCGAATTACGACGTAACTTGTCTGTAAAAATGGCTATTGTAGACGCAGCATTAGATAGATATTAATACACAAGCTTTCATCTTTTTTGGATGAGAACTGTACGTACACCAAACATACTTCCGGTACATTCAGTGAATGTACTTGATGTATGTCCATTGTACATGTTTTTCATATACTGTTGGGATCAAAGAATTTCTTTATTTTTTATCCATTTATGTACATACTGGTAGCGTACCCTGAACATCCACATGGGATGAGGGACGCCACCATCCCGTTGTACATACCTGGGATATCGCTTGGATAGCGCGTCTTAGTAGGGTATGGAAACAACAACTAAAATAATTTTTTGGCCCTTAAATCGTGTCGTCCATTTCGTTTTCTTTTTTCATTTGTGGACTTTCCTAGTTAACTTAAAATTTATATAAAATAAGTTTCTGTGTTCCGAATCGGAGCCAGACGATGCTTCCCCAGCCGCAGCAACAATAGTTCCCTTCGGCGCGTAGTAGTCGGAGCAGAACGCTGTCACGGAAGAGTCGCGGACAGTTGCGTACGAGTCGCAGAGAGTTGCGGACAAGTCGCAGTCGGAGTCGTTGCGCAGCAGCGCAGTCGCTGACAGTCAGTCAGAATAGAGTTAAAGTCCGTTTATTGTATGTGTAAGGGCAAACTAGGTCGCGCCTGCCAGCAGGTAGCCGTGACAGTGAAACTAGTCCCCCCCTTTGTATCGTTGAATATTTCCGTCTCTTGAAATACATTAACTTAAATCCCAACCCCCCACGCGTTCTGAACATTCTGAAAGGAAATTCTTTTTTCTTTCAGAAACCAATTTTTATTTATTTTTATTAACAAAATTATTGCTTGAAAACGCAATAATAACAAAGAAACCTTTTCTCGGGGCAACTTGTGTGGCTGGGTTAGAGATGGGAGGGAAAATTTTTCGGAAAATTTAGTTGATGACGCCATCGCCAGGTGTTCTTTAAGCCCGTAAGAATAACATGGGCCATCCAACCCCGCGTACATGAGCATGTTGCCCCCCAACTCGACCCACCCTCCTTCATTTTCAAAGCGCTTTTGGTTTCAAACAATGTAAATTGTCATAAACTAAAAATACGCTTTTTATAGCTAATCTTTTCCTCTTTTTTTTAAGACTAGCGGGGATAAAAGATATTGAGAAATAAAGAAGTGGGGGCTAAAAAACAAAAAAAGCGACAACTAGTACAACTTTCCCCTAATGTCCAATTCGGATGTTTGGCAAACATAAATGGGATGTACGCTAGAACCCTCTCCCGGATGTCCGTTTAGTTCATCCATTGGACATCCGTATAAAAACCGCAATGGGATAAAGATGTTAATTGGATGTGCGGCTCTCAGTCGGACATCCGACGGATGAAGTGTTATGTGGGCTATGATTATGAACATATCTACTATCACACCCTATTACGAACTACGATAGTTCGATTCCCTTTCTGACTATTGAGCCTCCACCTCAGCAAGGCCATTAAACCTTGGTAGCGTCCCTATCTTTGTTTGCTTTCGGGAAATTTCTGAAAAGTGCAGCCAACTTTACGAATCGAAAGTGAAAAATAGTCTTAAGTATCAATGTTTTAGCGTCTATCATCAGCGCACCCATCTCTGAAACTACGTATGTTTTCCTATTTTCTTCACGAAAATTTTAAAACAATTATTTTTCATTAAATAAAGTAGATTTAAAGCTTTTTCTAAGATTTACAAGCAATTTTCTTAGAAGATTTTTGCAATTACAAACCACAAGAATAAAACAATTACAAAAATATCCGCAGTAGCGCTAACTACAAGCGACAAGAGCCGATGAAGAAACAGTTTTTCAGAAAAAAAATAAGAAAAGCTTCCCATATAAATGCTACTACCAGGATTCATGGCTCTAACCCCGATAGAAACGACAGAACTTTGACTTTAATTACAGGACTTTCTGAAAATGAAACATTTCCTAAAGTTCTTAACACCGTATTCAACTAAACTTTAACTAACTTTAAACCCCGAAGGTGCCCAAGGGGCTTTATAATTTTAATACGTATATTTTTACTTTTGTCCGACAGATGGTGTTATCGCTTGTTTTTTATTTATTTCGAATTAAAACGGATTCGGTCAGTATTTGCCTATTTGGCTACGACTCTCACTTTCTGCGTCAATGATGGTGAGAAATACGAGCACAGCGATGACAGGATGATGAACGACAGCTCGCGTGCTCGCCGTCAGCTTCTGTGGCAAGTCGAAATGAAGGTCTGATGTAGCCACTCTAGGCCGCACTCGAGGTAGCTACTCTAGGTCTTGGTCTTACCTTGAAACGAGGCAGTCTAGAATGCTGAAACGATTTTTCCGATTTTCTCCAAGATTCATTTTTTCTTGGTCTGGAAAATACAAACAGTTTCTTCAGCCTGCATCCCATATTTGTCATGAAAGGAGGAGCTTACTCCTCCCGGGCAATATTTACGGCATCCGCCAATTCGGGGATCCGGGAGAAACCTGAAGACGGTTAATCTCCTCCCTCTTTCTATACAAACATGGAAGAAATGCACAAAAATATATGGTTTTTGAGGAATTGTTTTAGCGTAAATTTGGTCGCGCCACCGATTTGTTGAGTTGACGCAAATTGACCCACCTCCATAATTTGCAATCTTGTAGGAGTGAACGCTTTTTAGTTGGTCATTGCATCCTTAAGAAAAAGCTTGTAATGTTAATCAGTTAATCAAAAAATAGCCTACTAGTTATTCAGCTTTCAACTCCAAACTTTTCTTATTCATAGCATTTGTTTATTCAATAATTTAAATGAAAAAAATATTAATCATAAGTTGCTTGCTGTACAGCAAGTCAGCAACCAACTCACATAGACACAACCAACTTTCGCATGTCGCGATTTTTTCAATTTTGAATTTTTCATCGAAGCGGGCATCGAAGTCTATCCAACTGTTGGACGAAAACATTTCCCATCTCGAGCAGGTACAGTATGCATCATACATTATTAATTTTGGTTTCAGCGAAGATAATTTTCAGAAAGATCTGCAAATCACTAAATAAGAAGCCAGAAGCTATAAATCGTTCCGACAAATTGCACTTTATCATTACCCCAAAAATTCACAGTTATTGAACCATTCGATTTTAGTATTCAAATGAGCGACGCCCTGTAAGAATAACTGGTTTTTGAACATATGTCGCCCTTGAAGTAAACTGACTTCCTCAGTCTAGTTTTAAAATAAAATCTTCTAGCGTCTTTCGTCTCCGTATATGGAAATAGTGGATAACCTCTACATAATTTCCCCTTAAACAATCTGTTTCATGTAAACTGGCCATTATTTGGTCATCCCATCCTTCTGATACCGGATGGAATCTAGAAACAGATTACACTGTTTCAAGATCAAGCAAAGGCCTAATAATGACCATTTCCGTAGTAAAAAGCTAAAGAACTGTTTTTAAGTCAAATTCGGTTTTATGTTAACCATTACGTTAAAACGTTTAATAGTTTTTCTTTTAACCATACTACATCACTTCAATTTTTTCAGTAAACCAAATTTAACCTCTAAAACTTTTGTTTATTCAAAATATTTTTTCATTTGAAATAAAAAGTGATGTTGGGTTGCTTTACACAGACAAGTTACGCTCGATCGCTTATAAAGCTGTTGTTTAAATGTTCCAACGAGTTCTACCCATAAATTGGATTAACGCAATTTCCAGATCGATTAAGTACAGTTCGAAACGGGCATGAACGCGAAAACTTAAGGGATAATGGTGAATAGGAATATAATCCATATGGATTCTTGAAGAAAATACAAAATTAATTATAATTTTTTTTTATAAATTAAAACATTTCTACTAACTTTCTCGTATTTAAATGAACAATCAAAAGTTCCATCAGAATAATATATTGGGTAGCTATCTTTATCGCAATAGCAAGATCCTCCTTTGTTAGGTCCGTCGAAAAGTTGCATGTTAATTGGACAATGTTCGGTACTGCCAATCGGGAGACATTGTCCCTTGAAAAAAGTTTCTTCCGCTGACCAACAAAGCCGATAATAACTAGGATTATATCAAATTTAAATGAATTTAGGAGTGAAAAAAACGAACAAATGATAAATGTTTTCACCTTCCCCCGAAATCATGTGGTACGCATAATACTTCAGCAAAGAGCAATACGAATAAAACAGTTGTTAATAAGAATGTCACACTGTGAATGTTTGCAGACTTCATGACGAGAGATTTCTTGTGCTGGTATCAACAAGTGGAATTGAACACTAAAACGCAATCGCGTCAAGCGACTCCCTTTAATAAAATTCAGGTTGAAAATGAGCAGCCAGCAGTGTGGCCTTCCCACCATACAAGGTGAAACCCACAAATAGCGATTGGGATTTTCCAGGTTTTTGAAACGCATAACTTTTTTTTACTGAAAACAAGTTTTATGTTACTTGACTATTTCGACTATTTTTATTTATTTATTCATTGCTAAAATTGCCAAGAGCCTGCTGGTTAAATAAATAGTGCCATGTGTGTGTTGTTCATGTCATCGTTCAGCCGAACGTAAACAAATTTTTTATAGTTTTTAATATTGTTATTTCAAGTTTTGAAATGTGTAATTAAAATATCATATGGGGCTCTTTCGGATCTGTTTTCTTTTGCCGTTTTATCTGGCAACGCAGCATGGCTGTGTTCCTTGGTAGCGCGAAAACGGGGAGAGAAGGGAGAATGGGACGAATGGGGGAGAAGAGGAAACATGGGTCCCCTTTTTTTCGTACGCCCTCCTCCCTCCCATTCGTCCCTCCTCTTCTCCCCGTTCTCGCGCTTGTACAAAGATACTGTACCTATCGACGAATAAGAGAATAAAATTTCCGCGTTTTTGGGCAAGAAAAGGGAATTTTTGCATGAAGTTCCATATTTGACCGCTAGATGGCGTTGCGGCGAAACTTGTCTTTTTTTTTACATTTTTTTGTGTCCCTTTCGGCGTGCCATTATGGCGCGCCGTTTGTGCCACAAAAAAAAAAAAATTACAAAAAAAAAAAAAAAAAACGCCACCGCCATCTAGCGGTCAAATTTGGAACTACCCCTAAAATTTTTTTGCCTTGATTCCCGACTGTTTTTTTTCCTCTTGGGCGCGCGCGTATTATCACGGTCGGGTTTCGCCTTTAAGTCAAGGTCGTGACTGGCGTGTGTGTGTGAGTGTGGCTCACGCCCTTTTTGCCGCTCTGCTTCGCTTCCCCGTTGGGCTTTTTTAAAAATTGGCTAAAGTCCCGCTACCGTAGAATGAAAAAATATCACGGCGGGAGAATCGAGAGAGAATCATTCATGCTTCATGCTTCTAATACGTCCATTAAGGAGCCAGGGCCCTTTTTGTTATTTTTGATTACATCACCCCGACTCGAATGTTTTTGATAGTTGGCCAAACCGAAAATTCTGGTTATCTCGGCAGCAGCAGCCTATATTATTCATTGAAGCCGTGGTTCTTATTACGTGATATTCTTACGCCGCCGTCCATATTATATTAAACCCGTTTCCGAAATGACGATGATTTGGTTTTGTTTTCCAGATGAAAATTGGGTCAAAGATCGACATGTCTAGCCCCAACAAGAAATATGTACACATTGTTTTATTCTCTCTTCGGCCAGCAGTTTGGTGTGGGCCAAAAAATTGAGAAGTCACTCTATATACTCTATGTACCCGCTATGCATATTAAACAAGGCCTACATATATCTAGAGACCCTTTAGGTATAGTGTCTGGTGCCGAGAGACTGAAATGGACGTCGGCATTTGGGAAGAATAAGAAATGCCTTTCGGCTCGAAGGACTTTTTATTTTTCTTCATGTCCGACACGTCCGAGAAGAAAAAGAAGAAGAGGAACACGACGGTCGAATAAAAAAGAATAAAGGCTACACAACTACAAGGCTGTGTTGGTGGGTAACAAGAAGAAAAGAACTAAAATCTTTTTTAAAATTCAAACGTCCCGCCCTTTTTATTTTTTGAAAAATTATCGCCCGCAAAGGATTGGCTGATGGAAATGTCTTTGTGTATAATATTAAGATATCCATTATAACGGGAATAATGGAATTGCAGAGAGATAAAGAGATAAACAGAAGAAGGAAAAGTGCGTTATTGGTCCATTCTTTCGATTGTACTTACATGAATCGGATATTCGGATGGAAGAGGACAGACGACCAGTTTGAGCGGGACTACCCGATCGATCGACACAAGTCGTCATCTCGCTCAATCAAATATATAGTCAAACGATTTTTGGGTTGTTATTTTCCTCTTTCTTTTCACGTGTATCTGTTGGCTGTTTCACAATACGCACCGGTTTCAACTATCCGCTTTTAACTCATGAAAGAAAAGATTTTGCAACATTATTTACTAACCTACAAGATGTTGTAATTCTACCCGGGTAATCTGCTTAACCATTTCACTTAATTTATGTAAGGATTTTGTACTTGAAATGCCAAGGGAAAATGAAATAACCAGCACAGTGAATTGTGAGTAGTGTTCTTGTGAGGAAAAAAAATTTTAGGGGTAGTTTCCAAATTTGACCGCTAGATGGCGGTGGCGTTTTTTTTTTTTTTTTTTATTTATTTTTTTTTTTTTGTGGCACAAACGGCGCGCCATATGCCATAGCCACGCATTTGTTCGTCAGAAAAAACAATATGAACCGCATCTAGTGCCGAAATTTGCAATATTTATTTTTTTGCAAGAAATTACACCGTTACTAAATGAAATGCCTTCAACTATCAAACTGACATCAAATTTGACCACAGATCGGTGATCCTCGTGAAATTTGGAATGCCCTCCTTTCTTAGACCAACCAGCTAGATACAAGTATATCGCAAGTATACAACGTAAGTTAACTTGGACGTCTTGGACATTTATATGAATATAACTTATTCCGAATAAGTTCCGTTGGATGTTGGTGCGGCGGTAATAGACTTGGTAATAGATGTATCTTCTGACTCTACTTTGGAGATTCATCATGTAGGCCCCTAACACAACAATCACAAACAGCCTACCTTGCTAATAACAGGAGGCTGACAATTTATTTACAATGAGGATGTGTTTTCTATTTTAATTTTACATACAGTATAATGTTAAGTCTTAAGTGGATGGCAGCATAAAACACCCAATGTAAATAGTAAAAGTTACAAACGAGGAAATGTGAAATGGAGCGGAAGGCTCGAAAAGAATAAAGTAAGAAGTTATTTTACTACTTTTTTTGCAGATTTGATAAAGAATGGCGTTTCAAAAAGAGGACTACAACTTCCTCCAGATCGTGCTGAAAAGTAATAAAATTATTTTAACCTTTAACATTATTGTGAAACGTACAATAATAAGCCGTCTGGTTTTCTTCCTTGCAGTCAAAAAACAGCTCTGTTGCTTGCGGTTTTTCATCCATTGCCCGATTTTGTAGAAGTTGAGATTTTTCGGGAATTTGGGGTTGTACCTGTCGATCTTCAGGCTTATGTCGGAATTGATTATCAGTGGTCTTGGATTGAGCCTTCGATGGCTGTTTCTCAACTAGTTCCATTTCCTCAGGTACAATCGTCTCTTCGGCGATTTTTAGTTGTTCAGTTTCATCCAGAACCTGCTGATCGCTGTAGTCACATTTCCGACTTCGTCAACGATCTCGGGCAAATTTTTGGTCAGACTCTCCGGTTCCGGCTTTTTCTCGTCCATTTCAAGTTCATGTCCGTTAGACGGAGGGACTTCAGTCGGAGTGTCCTTGGGTTTAGAAAAGATCTCTGGGCTGGGAATGACTTTCTGTAGGTATTTGATCTCCACCTCAAGACAAGCTTTGCCCACTGGATTGTAAGACTTGTCGTACAGTTGAAGCTTATTGAGGCCGTTCTCCAAGCTGGACACGTCAAGTTCAACAAAGCCGACCGTGGACGTCTTCAAACCAAATATCGACGACTTTTTTAGTTTAATTGTCAACATCCACTTTTCCGGATTTTGAGTTTCGATAGTAAAATTTTGGTTCCATTCCGGCTGACTACCGCGGATAATTTTGGTTTTCATTTTCTTGACCTGGTCGCGAATCAGGCCGTGCAAATCTTCGACCTGCATGGAAACGTAATATTTGTTAGAATTTTTTGCTTTCGGAAAGTCTACTCCTCTCACAACTTTTATTTGGAAATTCTGGGGCTTCCGGTTTTCTTCCTTGCAGTCAAAAAACAGCTCTGTTGCTTCCGGTTTCTCATCCATTGCCCGATTTTGTAGAAGTTGAGATTTTTCAGGAATTTGGGGCTGTACCTGTCCATCTCCAGGCTTATGAAGGAATTGATTATCAGTGCTCTTATTGGACTGAGCATTTGTTGGCTGTTTCTCAACATGCTCACTTTCCTCAGGTATAATCGTCTCTTCAGCCATTTCAAGTAGTTCAGTTCGTTTAGTTTCACCCAGCACCGGATCTTTGTTAGTCATATTTCCGGTATCGTCAATGATCTCGAGCAAAATCTCCTGTTCTGGCTTTTTTTCGTCCATTTCAAGTTGTTGGTTGGATGGACGTACTTTAACCGGAATGTCTTTGGGTTCAGAAACTGGCTCTTCTGGCGCTTCATCCAGTTCCTGATTCTCGGTCGGAATTTCGTCGGATAAACTCTCGATGGTGAGAATAGCTTCCCACGTTGGAAAGTTGAGACTCTCCGGGTTGTTTTGAATTGTTTCAAATTGTTTTATCACCGGCATCTCATTTGGTTTTTCGACTTTAATGCCGACTTCCTCGCCATTCCTCGGGGTCAGACTACTCATTTGATCCAGTAGTTTCTCGTTTGTGTCGGTCTGGTTGTTAAGGGTTACTCGTAGTTCTTCCATATCCGCCTGACTGGATGCGATCAGTCTCTCCCTGTCTTCTATTTCTCGCCTTAGCTGCGAATCGTCATTTGTCAAGCGGAGATTTTTCTCTTTACTGTCAGTAATTTCACGTTTCTTTTCTTCGAGTTCACTTTTGGTAGTTGCCGACTCGTCTTGTACATTTTGGTACTGTAGCAGCTTTGATGAGGAGTCTGTCAGTTTGGATTGAAGCAGACTCAACTCATTCTCCAAGCGTTCATTTTCCAATGCAGTCAGGTTTTGATCATCGTCTTTCGCCATCAAAGGAAGACAACTTTGTTGGTTCAAGTCATCTCCACTGGGAGTCGAAAATTCATCGTTAATCGCAGGTTTGGTTGCGCAATAACGGTCAGGTTTAATCATTTTTGGGGTCACAACTGAACGCCGAGTTTGGGTTTCGGTCGATCTAGTGGTGAATGCATGCAGTGCTGCGGCATACAGTTCTTTCGATGAGTCTATGAACCTCAAGAAGAAATAAATAGCCATTTTCAAAAGCAATAAAGCACTAGCAAGTATAAGTAAAGCGACTTCCACAATTGCGATCACTGGTACTGTTGTTCACCACTGGTAGATTGGGTGTTTACAATCGAAAATTGCGATATTGTCTGTTGCCTATTTTCTTGCCTTTATATAGACTTGCCAGGGGAATCCTTTTTCGCACTGTCCATTTCCACCGTTTCAATCAGATTTCTAATTATGTTTCTGCTATTTAACTTTTTATTTTGATGTGTTATCATAGTTTAAGGTCTAACGGACATTGTTCAATTAGTTTGGAATTGATTGCAATTCATTTAAATATTTTAATTGCATTTTTGAAATGAAGGTTTTCGGAATTCCGGTTTGGATTCAAATGTTGCCGGTCTGGACATGTCTGGAAAACGACAGGGCGCCCATAGCGGGGAATCCACAAACAAAAGAAGATTAAAGTAAGATAGAAAAGCAAGCTTATCAGCTCGCCGCGAAGGGATAGTCGTAAGCCAGTTGAAAACTGTCTTAAATGACAAATTCAGGGCTTATTGTTAAGTCGGACTTATTCACAATTCACACTTTTCTTCACATACTTTTTGGTATATTTCAATAAAAAATATTCGACAAGAAAGAATTAATTTTAAACTTAACACGTTATTTTAAACTTAAAACGTTAAGTAAATGACAAGCACGTTAAGAATGGAAAGTGGAATTTAAACCTAAGGTGAAAAAGTTGTAGTCGCCACCGCAAGATGTCACCAGTCATTAAGTGAAGAAGTTGTAGTCGCCACCGCAAGATGTCACCAGTCATTAAGCAATTATTTTAACAGTTTTTCATTAATTACGGGAAAACTAATTAAGTAAATGAAATTATTTTTGTTCTGGTCGCACCGCATATTTTTTGTGTAATTTTTAAGACCAAATTGTCCGAAATCTGTCGTAAAACACGAGTTATGGAGCGTTACATACACACATACATACATACAGACAAAGTGACATGGCTTTTTTTTTTCTGCGTATGCGGTTATTAGCTTCGCCCTTCGGGCTCGCAATAACTTATTCCGAATAAGTTCCGTTGGATGTTGGTGCGGCGGTAATAGACTTGGTAATAGATGTATCTTCTGACTCTACTTTGGAGATTCATCATGTAGGCCCCTAACACAACAATCACAAACAGCCTACCTTGCTAATAACAGGAGGCTGACAATTTATTTACAATGAGGATGTGTTTTCTATTTTAATTTTACATACAGTATAATGTTAAGTCTTAAGTGGATGGCAGCATAAAACACCCAATGTAAATAGTAAAAGTTACAAACGAGGAAATGTGAAATGGAGCGGAAGGCTCGAAAAGAATAAAGTAAGAAGTTATTTTACTACTTTTTTTGCAGATTTGATAAAGAATGGCGTTTCAAAAAGAGGACTACAACTTCCTCCAGATCGTGCTGAAAAGTAATAAAATTATTTTAACCTTTAACATTATTGTGAAACGTATTTGCGATAAGTTACCTGAAGAATCTGGACCCCCCTTGTGGTTAAAGCGACGAGTTCACGAACTCCGTCGCCCGTTACATCACAGTAGTCGAGAGCCAGTATTGGATGACTGAAACTCCTTTGCCAAGCCAAAGACCATTCGAGATTTTCGGGCCGATAGGCCAGGAGCTCTTGACCGTAGGTACCTAGCAGAATGGTGGGCTGCTGGTCCATGTGAATGTCGCAGACTATGCTGCATGTGAGGACATCATGTTTATCGCTGCCGACTAATATCACAGAATCGTTCAGCTGGTTCTCCAAAACATTCCTATTGACCCAATTTAAAAAATGATCAAATTAACTTATAAGTAATATACTATCAACAAGGACCGCTGAATATTACCGATAAACCGTGGCTGGTAAAAGCGAGCTGGTTACCAACAGATGAATCGAGTCGGAAGAATCGAAAAATTTAGATGACGTGACGGACGTTCCGTGATTCACATTGGCATAAGATTTTATGGAATTAGATTCGGTATCGACGACGTACAAGAAAAAACCTCCACATTCACATCCCACAGCAGTCAAACGGAGAGATTTTTCTTTCAAGATATGAAATTCGATCCAAAGAACAACACTAGGAAATTCATTTCCAAATTCTGGAAATTCATCACTAGCAATTTTTTCTTGAGCAATGTGAGTGTTGGAATCTTCGGTAAAAAGATGAACTCGGTTATCGCTACCGCTGAGTACAATGGTAACCTACAAAATCATTATAATAAAAATATCTTAAAAATATAAAGGCTTATTCTGTGTCTGATTGAAATAATACTTCGTTGGAACAAAGACAATGAGTGAGGTGATATGGAATAAAGTTGATCTCAAATGAACAGGAAAAGGCAAGACCATCAGCATTCAAATCTGATCCACTTTCCTTTACAGTGAAAATGTTGAGACATTGGCCAGTTTCTGTATTGCCAACCTGCATTCAAAGCTCAAGTTTCATTATTTATATTGCTTCTTGTAGTGTTAAAGAAAATACTTTGATGTAGGCAACTCCAATAACAGTGTTGCTTGATCCAGGCTTGGAAAATGATGTGATAGACACAATTTCGGCATTTCCTGAAAACAAACAAAATTGAAGCTAGAAAAAAGCCATATGTTGACAGAAGACTACAAACAAGCTTTTACCTGGAAGATATGTAAAACTGAGCTCTCTGGAATAGGGAACTAAAGACTCCTTGTAGCCGTGATTGAATTCTAGCAAGAAGACTGGTCTACGTAAAGATGCTGCTAGTAATCGAATACGACCGTAAGGATTTGGATTGGGTAGTCGACACAACGTATAAATACTGCCCTGTGACGACAGACTAAATATGTGACAGTCATGAAACTTGTTGGGTGTAATAGAATCGTCCATTTCAAGCTTTGAGTGCAAGAAATGAATTAATGAATGACTGAAAAGAGAAAAACAGGGAAAAAGAATCAGCTGTCTGATGACTTGTTGATAAACATAAATTGAAAGTTGGAAGTCTTTTCTCACCACGGGTCAGACGACGGTAGTAGTTACGAGCTTTCAATCGCCACCGCTAGTAGGAAATTCAAATTTTTTTTACAAAGTATTTCTTTAGTTTTCATTGAACTGCTAGTTAGTGCTAGTTAGTGCTAGTTAATTTAATTTGTTAGTTTTATCAAATACAAGATTTGTATTGGCAATTTATAGGTAAAATACATCACAAGACAGAAGGTTGATTACAATTCAAAAAAATAAGTTAGCTAAACAACACATTTCAGGATTCAATCAAATGTTTAAATTAAAACACCACAATGTCGAAATCGGGATACTGTTTAGCGAAAAATGGCGGTAAACTACCGTACGGAACAGTCGTGACGCTCAGTTGGCCACCGGAAGGGACAACAATCAAATCAAAAGGATCAGGAACGATGCCGAGTCGTCTTATTTCATCGAAGACATATTCTCCGTCGGTGCTGCCGACGTCACAAATTGGCATTTGTCCAGCGCCTTGCACGGGTAGGTTGCAGAACCGATCCACGCGGCGACCGTCAATCATTTTTGGCATTTTGCCATCCAAGAACGGGAACAATGCCACGCGAAAGCCGTTGATGACGACGTTGAAATCGGCAGAAAGTTTAGACTTCATCGGTTTGACAGCGCCACGAGACACTCCGTCATCGTCCGCGTACGCAGCGACGATCCACCGTGTCGGCAATGGATAAAGTTCAGACATGGCTTGTCCAACATTTAGGGCAACTTCTTCGGACGTTGAGGATTCGCTTGGGACTTTATTTAATTGCCGCTGGAAACATTCTTCTACCACCTTTACGTTACGAGCCTGAACCCTCAGATTCCGTTGCCTGAAGGCAGCTCTTCTCCGACCCGTTTCCCTGATCAAATCAAATTTTGAATTAATAAACATGCCTACTCTGTATTCATTATTTTAAGGGAATTATCTTACAGTTCCGACATTTGTCCTAGCTTAGCGAAATGGTTAAAGGCAATCGATCCACTTTCGATGAGATCGTTATATCTGCTCACCTTTTCCGAAACATCCATGGCGTCACACTGAAAATAAAAATGATTGTCAAGTATGAACTAGAATTCCTATGCGTCAGTCTCAGAAAGGAAAATTGAATTTACCTTCAAGTCGTTTTGAATATTTTCCATGATATCAGCTCCGGCCACTGGTTGGCCAAGTAAGCCTTCCATGAGTAAAATAATGTTGCCATCAATGAGACGCGCCCGTTCCAGCCACAACAGTTCCTGAAACGCTGAGGACTCGATAGTGCCTTGCCGCCCAACTCCGGCCATCATGACACCCATGTCGTATAGAGCTCTCGAAATAGTATCTTCTGCCTTCTTGTATTGGCCTTCGTCGTTGGGACGAATGAGATCTTCCAAACGCCTCACGCTGTCTAAAATGTCCAACGCTGTCGTCGGCTGAGGCAAGATTCGTCGGTCAATTCCTTCCAGGATTGTTAGGACAGCAGATGTGATGGAGATACCCGTCAAGATGTTGCTGCCGATGTCTATTGGCGGAGAATTATTCGTCTCTGGATTTGTACCCGAGGTTGTCTCTTGATTGTTAACCGAATTTGGGTCTGGATTGGTAATAACCGAGTCTGTGCCGGGATCTGTAGCAGAATTTGGATCTGTAGAAGAGTTTGGGTCCGGATTTTCAACTGCATTCACGTCCGTTTCATTAATCGCTGCCTCCTGTTTGGGAATTCCCGTCTCGTAGGTATATCGTTTCACATCGGTTTCTTCACTAAGGGCAACGGAGACGAATGTTTGGAAGGCACACAGGTAGAACGCAAGCATCCATGACGTCACTAAGATGGATTTCGGCTTCATCTGTCATTTTTAAAATACATGTAGCTAAACATTTACTCACACACATTCGCAATAAAATTATTTTCTACTCAAATATGCACAATCTAAAGGAAAGTAAATTTCAATTTAAAAAAAAGTAGGGATTACCTTAAGGCTGTCGATATGGCAATGAGAGCGTCAACAATATTGAAAATAATTATGTCCGAATCTTGACCGATGATGAAGTTGAGTTGGGTGCGAAATAAATGCGGACGTCGTTGATCCTGCGCGGCTCAACTCCAACTGCGGATGGGAGCTGGAAAATATCTCAGATAAAAACAATTGAGATCCACCTTTTTTTACTTCCTCGTTTGCTTTCTTCTCTTTCTTCTGGTTGGTCCAGGCAATGACCTGAGATGACCCGATGGCGACTCGCAGGTTTTGTGTTGAGGCCTTTAAAAATAAGACAGGTGAAAAGAGGTCAACAACTTGTAGATTGAGAAAGGTCATGAGTTTGTCAGGTAGAAAAAAGACAAATAGGTACCGTGATGCGTAGACCGAGAGGTTTCCTTGTTCCCGTGGACAGATAAAAAGATTTGGGTTCCTCATATTTTTGGTTAACAACTGTTTCAGATTTTAAGTTCAACTACCTAGGTTTGGATGGTCTGACCTCTTGTTTTAGGGAGTAAAAAAAACTATTAAACTTAACTCAAATTTTGTCAATGCTTCAAATAAGAGGTCGTCAAATTTCACCTAACAAAATCTTAAAGTAAAGCTTCTTTAGACTACACGCTTTTTGAGGTTTACAAGGTTCACGATAAGATATGATAAAGAAAAATAAACATAACCCTAAGATGTCAAGTAAACTATAGATGCCATAGATGCATGTGCTAGTGATTTATGCGCAGTGGCAGTATTCGATAAAAAAAATGTTATGACTAAAAACAAGGCTACACTAGAAAGGAAATGTTGAATAATATCCAAATGCAAGAGGATAAGAGGAAACCAGCAGACCAAAACTGGGAATCCTGTTATTCGGACGTAGTTGGTCAAACAATTAGTCGAAATTTGATAGGATTCCCATTCACGATAGTTCCTGGACAGTGTAGACCGTTAAAAGTAGTTATTCCTAAGTAAATGCAAACAGTAGCCATGTAAGTTTTAATTATAAAATAAAATAATTACATCTTACTTTTTGTTCTGGATCCATTAGATTCTACAAAAAGGTTTGCGGTGAGTGTCTTCGACTAATAACCAGGGACCTAATTTAGAGGTTAGGAATGCTGATGTATTTCAGTCCGATGTAACAGAGTTGTTGTATACATGGCTTTGGGCATCATAGGAGGATGCGATATAATAGGGGGAGGCCAGGGAGCAGAGGGTGGTGGAAAAAAACTTCTTAAACATCAACGAAATATCAAAACCCAAAACAAGAGAGAATAAAGAAGAAAAGAGAGCTAGGCTGGCGAGTACAGAGGGGTGTGTGAAACGGGATCAACGAAAACCGGTCATTGGAAATTACAGCCAGACACAAACAGTATTTGACTCTGGGATTGGTATTCTTGTTTTGTTCAATTAACTCAACAGAAAGAGACAATCATCTCATTAGGCCCCACAGTACACAGGGAAATAAAGGGGGCGAATAAATGTCATCGCTCTAAACGGTGGAGAAGAGGGTGTTAGTTTTTCAATTTGTTTTCATTGACTAACGATTTAGATGAAGAGTTCTGACCCGAAGGAATTCATTTACTGTTTACAAAACCACCTGTTGAGAAACGGGCGATTTCGAAAATATGTTGGTGGATGACGACTGAAAAGGGAAAAAAAAAGTAACACGAGGAGTCCGACGAATCCAAGAAAAAAGTGTTAGTGGAAGCAGGATTACTTGTTCTCTTTGAAAATACAGACTTCTTCACTCAAGAGGAATGGGGGATAGGTTTTTTTTTTAACGTAGAAGGGAGGGAGACAAGAAAATAAAACCAAGAAATGAATAATCAAGCTCGATCTGGTGCTCTCCTCCATCCAGGGTCCGTTTCCCAGGGACGCGTTATTTCACACTAAGCTCGTGGTTTCAGCTTTCGAAATGAGAAGCAGCCTGCGAATAAATTTTAAAAATGCAGATTCAATTATTAAACTGGTCAACCCGATAGGAATTTAAAAACAAAACAAAACAAAAAAAACACAATAAATACAGGGGAAATGATTGAAGCAAAACCAAACCGAAATCCCAATATGCACAATACTACAACTAATTTACCTACGGAGTGTTTTTTAGCGGGATCAGCCAAATTAAAGTCGCCAACTTTGTGATCAAGTAGATTGGTGGAAGAAGAAGTAGTAGTAGAGTGCTTGTTTTAATTGAATGTTACGGGGGGCATAATACCAACGAAGGAGAAAATACAAAATTACAAGAAGAAACCAGAGAAAAGAAACGGAGAAATCATGAAGCACGATGGTAAGAAAGAAAATGTCTATCTACAGCTAATACTACAAGTCTGATACTTTTTCAGCCTTTCGTTAAAGCTACACGGTACCTTTTTCTTCCGATTTTTGCTTTTCTGACCGTTGCTGCCCATCTTCACTGTCGTAATCGGCTTTTTTTGTGTCATTATTTATGTTAATTTTATAGACAATCCCCACAGGACAAGAAGGTGATTGAGAGAATAAAAAAAGCACGGCACATGAGTTAGTCGTGAATGAGACAAGTCCAATGCACATTCAACAATACACCCAATGAAATGTGTGAAAAAAAATTATTGAGTCTGTACCTCTTCCACTGGTGATTCAGCCTTGGTTCCGTTACCATTGGTGGTCGCTGCTGCAGATTTGGTCGCTGCTTCATCCTTCTGTTATGAATATTAAAAAAATAAAATAAAAATGAAATGTAGTCCACCAATATTTCCGGGTGTCAAGTGTGAAAAACATTGTGCGTCTAATTTTTATAGAGAAAAATATAACGAGGTTAATGCCGCGCGGCACAACGTTAGGGAAAGACGCAACACCTTTGATTCAAATACAAAGCCCGTCTGGTGTACTAGATAAGGTTGATCTAGACCTCCCAGTACCCAGGTGCCACGCAAAGGGATGGACGAGGAGTCTGACGGAAAAATAACGGAAAGAGAAAACAAATTGAGGAATGAAAAGGAGGTTGTTAGTAGAAAGTGTGGAAAAAGAAAAAAGCCACTGCAAAGAAGAACAAGAGAAAAACGACAGAAAGGAGGCAAACGGGGCAGTGAGTTTGTGTGGCTAACCTGTGGCGATGGCGGGTTGGCCTCTGAAGAAACATTCTCTGAGTTAAGGCTGTTTTTCCTAGCCGTGGCTGCGGCCACTGTAGCCGCTGAGCTCTTTGCCCAGCCCACCATGAAGCCGATGGAACCTACCTTTGTGGCCGACAACTGAGCCTGCGCTCCCCGGCCAAGTAGTTTTTTTTTTGTTTTGTTTGAGAGAAATCAACACTCGAGAAAGAAGAAGAAACACACTAACTCTATGTTACCTTGGCTTGGTCCAGCTGGTCCCGCAACTGCTGAACTGATTTTCTCTCTTCGGCCAGCTGTGATTCTACAGCTTGCAATTGGTCTCGATGACTTCCAGACTGAGATGCCAGTTCTGCTGCTGCTTGGCGTTCTTTTTCAATCTCCTATTTCATCAATCAAATAATATTTAGCACTTAATGATAAACCAACAGTTAAATTCAACCAACTTGTAATAGATGATCTTTTTCTTTTTGAAGAGATTCAATTTGGGCATTGAGTGGTTGGACATCCACTTCAGATGTTTGTTGTTGTTGCTGGGCTTCCTGCTTCTGGCACTGATCCATCCAAAACTCTTTCTCTTGTTTCACGGTCAGCAAATCAGATTCGATTTGAGTCAGCTTCACTTTCCAAGACGTCTCTTCAGCTTCTACGCGACTCTGGAGTCGGTTGAGTAACTCTTCCGTCTGTGAGAGGACCGTCTTGTAATGGAGTACTTGAGCCTGAGCTTTCGACTGTTCCTCACTCTGGAGTCGTTCAAGCGATCGTGTCATTTGACTGGAGAGAGATTCGGCAAACGCGGCTGGTGATGCGGATGCGTCAAAGGACAACTCGGGAAAGACTCGTTGCAGGCCGGCACCAATGGCCTGATTAATTTCAACTGGACTGGGGACATTCTTCGCACTGCTGCTGGATTTTTTCAATTCAACAAGAGCCTTTTCAGCAGCGGCAAGGGCATCCATGGCTTTGTAATTTTTGTCACGAAGTTCATTGTTTTTCCGCTTTTGGGTTTCCAATTCTTCGTCCTTACTCTTCAGCTCTACATCAAGTTTATTCTGGCGATCCTGCTCGTTCTGTTTTGTTTCATTCAGCTGCTGAGTGAGGGACTGAGTTTCACTCCTCAACTGTTCCAATTCTTTCTGTGCTTCGGACTCTTTGGCGGCCAATTGGTTACGTTCAACCTGCATCTGCTCCTGAATAGCTGCCAATTTAACATCATCATCTTGTCGGTTTTGGGATGAGCTGGATAACTGTAGATTAAGAGAATTAATTTCACTCTTTAGGTGTTCCAGATCTTTCTGTGCTTCTGCTTCTTTGGCGGCCATTTGGTTACGTTCAACTTGCATCTGCTCCTGAATAGCTGCCAATTTGACATCATCATTCTGTCGGCTTTGGGATGTGTTTGACAATTGTTGATTGAGAGAGTTGATTTCACTACGCAAATGTTCCAGCTCTTTCTGTACTTCAGACTCTTTCGCAGCCATTTGATTACGTTCAACTTGCATCTGTTCCTGGACAGCCGCCCATTTGGAGTCATCTTCCTGTCGATTCTGGGTCGCGTTGGTCAACTGGAGATTAAGAGCCTGATTTTCTAAACAAAGGCGAGATACTTCCTGTCGGATGCGTTCTTCATTTTGGGCGGCCAGGCTTCGTTCCATCGCTAGGTCGCGATCGACTTTAGTAATGCGATTTTCCAATAGCTCCTTTGTCCGTTCCATCTCTTCCAGGCGGACACGGGCGTCATGAGCCGTGTGCAATGACTGGGCTTCAGCAGCTTGAAGCGCTTCTCGCAACTGAGCAACTTCGCGCTGCACTTCGTGACTTTGTCCATTTCGTGCTTGTTCCGATTCTTGCAACTTGCCGCCAATGATTGCCATTTGATTGGCTTGTTCCATCAATTGTTGTTCCTTGTGCATCAAGAAATCCTCCAGCTGTTGAACGCGAGCACCCATTTCTTGTTGCATTTGCTGGGCAGTGGCGAATCTAGCGTCAAATTGGTTCTTTTCGTCCTGCAAACGCTGCAGCTGACGGAGGTGTTCTTCCGACGTTTGAGACGCCTTCTGGGCTTGTTGGACCGCAACTCGTAGAGCATTAACCTCCGCCACGTGTTGCTCAGTTGTTTGTTGGAGTCGAACGGATAACATCTGCATCTCTGCCGTTTGCCTAGCCAAAGATTCTTCGAGTTGCTTCCGTGCCGCTGCAGCCCGTGTCCGCTCGGTGGTCATTTCGGTTCCCAGTGTGCGCAACTGAAAATCGAAACGAAAATTTACCCACGGTTTTTTTTTCAATAATAATTGAACACGGCAATAGTACAATTCAATTTTACCTTGTTCTGATACGCTTGCTTCTCTTCCAATTCCTCTTGTAACGCTTTCTCTTTGTCGGCTAGCTGCTTCCTAAGTGCTCCGATCGGATCCAGGCGGCCGCCACGCTCCATCCATTCCGATTCAACGGTGCCTGAAGCCTCTTGTTGTCGGTTGAGAAGTACTTCGATCATAGTTTGCAATTCAGAGGATGTCAGCGGCAATTGACGGAGGGCAGACAGAAGTTTTTCGGTTCCTCCCAACTGCAAAAGAAGTTCTTCGCCACCATCAGCCGTATCGAGCGAATCAGTTTTGGCATTCCTCTTGCGTTGCTTCTTGGGTGTTCCGGGTTGTTGTTGCGGGGCGACTGGAGCCGAGGCACTGCTCGGATTGTTATTACCGCGTGCGACGTTAAATGCCACTTCTTTAACAGGAGCGGCTTCGACAATCGGCGCTTCGGATGCAACAACCTTTTCTTCAATGACAACTTTGGCTTTCTTGTTCGTCTTTTCTTTATCTTTTACTTTGAGTTCCACGTCGTCTTTGGGTGGATGTTCCATAAAATGATTTATAGAATCTACGTCTGGATCAAACGTTTCGGTTGTAACCTGATCACGATTCCGCAAAATTGGCTTAACCTGTAAATAAACGGGAATTATTTTAATATCTCTTCAAGGACATACTTGAGCTCAAGGTTACTTTCTCTTTTTTGTCACTCTTTTTCTTTTCCACATTCACTGCAATGGGCTCCTCAGGGATGACTTCAGCGTCAGGTTCAAATTCCACATGCAGTTTTTCTTCAAAGGGAACGGATTGGGCAGCAGAAGGAGCATTTCCATGATTCTTTCCTTTCTCCTTTTCTTTATTCTTTTTCACAGCATGCTTCTTGGTTTTTTTCTCTTTATCTTTGTTGGACTTTTCACCTTTCAGCAAGCTATCCTCAAACTGCTGTTGCTCGGCCAGCACTTCTTCAAACGACTTCTCCTGCAGAGTAATAAAAAGAAAGTTTAACACATCATAAAAATGTCAAGATTATATAACAAGAATACCTGGAAACTCTTCACTGAAATGAAGTAGAGTACAACGGCTGTGACGGCACAGATGGTGAGTCCAATCAGCACTGAGGCAAGATCCATTTTTATGTCTAACAAAGTGAAAAGAACATGCATGAAATGACGGTAGCAAAAGTTGGAACAAAAATTATGTAGCAACAGTTGTTGAACATGAAAATAAAATGGCTGACTAAGAACTGTCACCAGTAAATGTGGCCCACCACTCCCTACAGCACTCTCAAAACCGACTGATAACACGACCATGAATTATGAAATAAAAGGACACAAAGGCTCGAATATCGTGAGAACAGACGTCAAGACATCGAACTTGATTTGCTTCCGCATTGAACCGACCCTATGGCCATGAAATCACGCTTCCTCCATGATCAACTTACTCGGTGATTGAAATCCGTAACGTGTAGGCAAAGTTAACTCAAAAAGGGAAAATCAAACGAGTAAAGATAAATTGGGTAGCGAGGATAAAAGATGAATTCAACAGTTCATCAATGCCACGTCTATGGTGGGAGCCATTCGAGAGTTTACTCAATATGCCGGTTTGACTGCGTGAGCAAGAGGTCTAAAAGAGAAAAACCGGACCACAGAAAACCTTACCGAAGAAAGAGGACGATAATTGGCGACATTCACCGGGAAACTAGACAACCATGCAACGTAAACCGAATCAAGCAGACGACGGGCCGAAAATACTCAACTGGTCCCGTCACTTGGCTAACGCCATCTATCCTTGGATTTTTCAGTAAATATCGTAATCCCAAATTATCCTAATAGTTAATAATAGCTACATGGTTATAAATAATACAACTAGAATGGTTTTTAGAAAATGAAAAATATTTAATAATAGTTTCTTTGTTCACAAATATAGGTCATTAGAGACGTTGTTACTTCACTCATGTAACATGAGTCATGTTATGATTGTTATCAAACAAGCATCAACTGTAAATATAATAAATAATTAGATTAAACTACTAAAAAAATCTGGGTTGCAAGGGAAAATTGGGTAAGCTTAAGCTCCCTTAACGATTGTGGATTTAATTATGGTAACGAATCCGGCCGCCATAGCGCTATCAACCAAACCACGTTTCCAAAAAATGTGTATACCTTTTTCTTGTTTAGCTACTGCTACAGTGAGTGCAAGGGAAGGCTACTATTTACGGCTGAGTAAGATAGCTATTGTTGTGTGATTGATTCTTGTCCAGTCCTACTAAAACTTCTTTTGGAATTTTCGGTTTTTAACTCAAGTTTGAATAGGCTGTTCTTCTGTGAACTTGTTATTATTGAATCAACTGCAAGGAGCGAGATGATAGTGGTGACATGGCCACCCAGCAGCTGTCGGCTCACTTCTGGACGTTAAGGGACGATGTTATCATCCCAGACTGCGACCTTGGAGCCTTCAAGTACGTTATCAAGCTCGGGAATGTTTATGATCCCATAAATAACTAGAGTGATTATGAGCTCTCATGTTTCTTGTCTAAAGATACCAGCCGAATAAAGATGGAGATCTGTTGTCAGGGCCCTACGGCCAGCTCAAGAGGAATCTTTGCCAAAGCCGTGATAAAGTGTCAACACCCAGTAACAAGCGCCCTGCACGTCTGAGGGATAGTCTAATAGAATTTGAGGTTTGACTGAAATCATTTTGTACCTCACGTCAACTACTGGCATTTAACTTTTCTTCAATCTAGGATCTGCTAGCACACCATGTAATTGCTCATGTGGGATGGACTGTGCTGGACTTTGGACTGGGGCTGATTGTGTTTAGCAATGGATTTATTGTCCATCTCACAGTGGATCTCCACCAGACTGATGTTATTGAAATTGTTATTGACAAGAGTTTAGAAGGAAAACTTTTAGCTGATATTGTTGCTGGTAAGTGAATAAAAAAAGTATTATTGTTCAATGAACTCCAAATAATTAAAAGAAATGATTTTCCCACAGTATGTAGTTCACCAGAATTGCTTGTAATTGCTCATGGAATTCCCCATCTGACCATCATCTCTGCCAACCAGCCCGTTTTTAATACTGTTTGTCCGTCCCTCTTGAATCAATGCAACGTGACGGTCAATAGCGTCCAGCTTCCCGGTCCGGGAACTCGGCGTCAAGAGAGAAAAATCACGTTGGCTCCCAACCACAGTAGTGTAAGTCTAATTGTGAATTCATCAGGGACACACACACACACAGAAATCAATCTTAATTGTTTTTGCTAATTAGATCTGCGTCTGGTGGGAGAGAGAAGGCGGAGAATTGTTCGCCTGGGCACCTGTTGTCCGGGCTGAAGATCGAGCCAATATACTCATCTATTCCACCACGTCCGAATTAATTGCTTGCCATTATACCGAGCACAACCCGTTCTCGGTGGAATTCAACAAAGACAGTGCCCAACTGAGAGTGGTGGAGCTACTCTCTTCAGCTAAGGTATTTTGATTTAATTTGAATAATCAACAAGTAAAATTATTACAAGTAAAATTTCGCTGTTTACAGGGCCGGTTGAGTGTTCATTATACCGTCTTCAATGTGCAACAGCCTTTCAAGCCAATTCAACGGAGACTTTTGAGGATTCCCGCTCTTCCCAGGTGTCACGCCCACAGTCCAGACGAACAAATCCTGTTGCTAGGCTGCGTCGATGCCTCCATCATCACGTGGGATGTAACCAAAGATACCATAACCACAATCAAGTCTTCGTTTGTGAGTATTTTATCCTCTAATTCCATCAAGTATCGACTAATTATGTCGTGTGTGTTTCAACACAGATACCATTTCACTTGTCCTGGCACGGGGAAAGTGCCTTTTTCACGGTATGCGGAGAGCGAGGACAGCTGCAGTGTTGGGACCGAGCACTGAATCCGCTTTTGCTCCGACTTCAGCGCGGAACAGACGGGTCGCCCGTTTTGCATTTGCAGCAATATCTTCGCCACCAACCATCGGTTCTCGCCTTGAAATGGGCCGCTTTGCCCCATCACCTCAGCAATCTTCGAGACTCTGCTGTGCATAATACCGCGGTACCGCAAATCAGACTCAAGTCTATGCGGAGCATTCGCAAGAAATCGCGTTCTCCCGGTGTTCCAGATGCGGCCCAGTGTCGCAGCCAAACGAGTAGAACGGCGGCTCAATATTTACTGGTCTGCTTCGAACGAGGTCCTATCGTGTGTCTCCAATTCCTGACCAGCTGCTGGCCCGGTGGCTGTTCCCTGGACTCGCTCTCCATCTGCAGTGAATATCTTGTATGGCAGCAATTGGAAGCGGCCGCCCAGCACCTTTTGTCACTCAAGTGGACCAACGTGAGGAGCTTTTACGAGGAGGACGTTCTGCTGAGCTGTCTGGTTAAAGTAGTCAATGGGCTGTTGCATCAACCTAATCCTGCGGCAGACAACCTCCTGGAACGAGTCATCACCAACTTGCTAACCGCCGTGAGAGGAGACGACGCCCTTGCCGAACCTGTTTTTGACACGGCCAGAAGATGTTGCCGGGCCATGTTCCGTCGCGGCCGCCTTCAGTTGGCTGCCGTCTACGCTCTTAGGGTTCAGGATCCTGATTTGCTGGTCGAGTTAGTTCTCCACGCCCGTAAAGCTGGAGACGAGGCTCTGGTTTCCCAAGCGACAACCATTTTGGATTGCGTCCGGGACGGATTCACTTCCACCAGTTCGTCGTCTTCCAGATCATCTCGATCCTCATCCTACACTTCGAGCAGCAGTAGCGACACGTCGGAATCGTGTTCCACCTGCGACGAAAGCCATTCAGCCAACAACGATCAATCTGTTCAATTATCGAACCTTAATTTGGGTGTGTACAACATATAGAACGTGATTCGTATTAATTCCTTATTTAACAAATTTGTAAACATTATTTCATAGACGATAATAACGAAGATCAAGTTCATGTCATAAGTTTCGGAGTAGTTTGAGCGGAGCCAGTAGATGCCTGTGCCGTTAAGCCATTTTCATCCCATAACGTACGGCCTGTACACAAGCAGATTCTCTTGGTGTTCTCCAGGATGCCGGCCGAGCGGGCGATTATTCCGCATCCGATTCTGTTGTGAGGTGTAAATTCCAATCGTGCTTTGTTCATTGTTGCTGTGCTACCTCTAGGCAATGATAGTTTATTTTACCTTTCGCCGGCGTTTCCGTCCACTTTCGACTCGGCGTTGGATCCTCGGCCAAGATCATCTGCTTGGGCCGTCACAGCCAGTGAGCGTCCGATTATATCGTGTACTTTGATGTATTTGTCGATGATTCTAAACGCGGCTCTTCCGCTTTCGTCTGACGTAATGTTGCCCAAATCTCCCAAGTGCTACTAATTACAGTTGAATAAATTATACTGATGTTAATATGCTTTATACTTGATTACTCTGTTTTTGATGTTGTCATCTGGTCCACCGTGTGGTGCATTGTAAGGGTTGTAGTGATCCCCAATGCTGTCACAGCCTCGGCTAAGGTCACCGCTGGAATAGATGTGGAAACCGTGAAGTCCTGGTTTCAGCCCGTCAACGGTTCCATCAATGATGCAATCATCCTCCACTTCTGTGAATCTCACCACACCCTGAACATGCCCCTTTGAGAAGCCAACAGGGTAGCCAAAGACAGCAACAGCAGAGGCTAGTTTCTTTGAACCAACTCCTGTTACAATGACACGCTTGCCAGACGTTTCCAACAGGGAGTGCAACTGATGAATAGGTAAGCTGCTCTCAACCACCACACATTCCTGGCTCAAGTCAACTTCAAAATGCTTGACCCCCTCTGCTCCACTTAAAACTTTGCTGACAGTGTCAACACACGACTGGCAAACCATGGGAACGGCGAACTCGATCTGCATAATGACAATTCTGATGAAATTGGTTTAAATTTAGACAATTTGCGTGTTACCTTGGTGATCGTCATGTCGCTTGTAATGGACTTGTAATGGAATGAAATTGAATAATCGTTCAACTCCACTTTGTTCGCTAAGCAACGACCGAATAAAAACGTTTGTAATCTCATCGACTGTTTGTCGTCTGTTGTGCAAAATAATGACAGCCGAGACGTTGACAGATTATTTAATTTGGAATGTTTTCTTTTTTTGTATTGTTTTCGATCGATAAAAAAAGTGGAGCAATATTCGTGCTACAGAATATTATAGTAATATGATCGATTAAATATATATATACGAAAAAAGTGAGTGTTATTTCGAAAACGGATTGGCGAACCGTCCCCCAGCCCACTTTTCTTGATGCCAAATATGATGATAATAAAAACGCTTGTCTTCCGCAACTGATTTTTCAATATGGTTTTGCATCATCGTTTGTAAAAAACCGGCGACAGAGTTGGACAACAAAATAAGAGGAATGCTCGGCAGATATTTCTTTCTTCTTTTTTTCAATGTAAGGCTATAGACGAATGGTTTTTGTGGAGTTTTCACATGTGTGAGACCGCGTGATAAGTATAAATTGAACGAAGAGATATCAAAAAGTGCACATATGAGACTGGATGTCGATGAAGAGGAACAAACGGGAAACAAAGACATTTGGGTTGATCAAAGATGAAGAATTTATAAATGGCGAGACGAGGATAAAAAAATTTGACTGGACGTATTGAAACGTGACGTTTTTTGTTTTTTTTTCTTATATGAAATAAATTCGTAAAAAGAACATTTTTATCATTTGAGAGAGAATTTGAAAAACCACCACCGATCAAATAGAGATTTGGTAAATTTTTTTTTTCTTTTTTACTTTTTTAACTTTTGTTGTGTAAGTTTTGAAAAAATGAAATTTTTGAATCACAATGGAGAGAAAGAAGAGGTTTGAAATTTATACACATCATAATTTAGACTGTATATATTATATATCATAATAATTGATTTAACTTTTTTTTCTATTTCCCCCCCGCAGGCTATAGAAGATTGAATCGTGGTTAAGGTGGTAGAAGAGCGTGCCAGTGGCAGATTTGTTCTCCGGTTGCTTCCCTCATTTCCTGCCAATGTTCCGTTTGCTGATCGACGGAACTGTCGAAACCCAACGAGATCCAGCCGAGCAGTTCCCGGCGCTTGAGACTTCGCTTATTGACAACTGAGATGAGCAGCGTCACTTCGGCCAGCTGGAAGAGCGTCACCTGGAAGGCGAACGTCTCCATCCAGGTGGGTCCGCCGTCCGAGTTTCTCTTGGGAGCCGTTTTGGCCCGGCCGAGCTCCTGTCCGGTTTGCGTCAGGAGGAGGACTTTGACACAGGCGTCCGGCGACCGATTGGACGTCCAACTCCTTAGCGAGGCCGCCCGCAGGATTTCCACCGACAAACGGCCGGTCGTCCCATTGTAGGCCAATCCCAGAAGCAATTCCGGGATGCCGTTTCTCGGCGGAATCATTTCCGGTGGCCACTGCTCCGACGGACCGATTGAGGTCGGACTAATGTCGCCCCGGCTGCTGCTGCTGCTTGTGCTCCGCCCCAGGGCGGCCAGTGACTTCTAAATGAAATGAAAAAGAAATTTGACCAATTCTTTCGTCCGTGACTTGTGTACATGTAAAGAGGCGGGATGGACGGAAACTCACTTTGAACGGTCCGGATTTGGTCTCCAGGGCGACCAGAAGTGACTGCTCTCGTTGGTGATCCAGGGTCATGGAGGCGAGACCGACGAAAGCTTCCCCTAGGAGCCTCTCACGCCGGAGTCGTTCCGAGCAGTAGAGCCGCAGACGGATGCCGGTGCTGCTCAATTCGCCGGGCTCGATCCGGCTGAAGACGAACGTTTCCATCAGACTGACGGTGCTGCCATCTTCGTTGGTGTAGCGCAATTTGCTCTTGCAGCGCTGCTTCCGGTCCGGCAGCAGGAGCAATCGCAACTGGACGGAGGTGTTGCGGCTGGCGGAGGTGAGCTGGCGCAGCTCCACCAGCCGGACGACGAGCTTGCCCGACACGGAATTGTAGGAGAAGCCCATCTCGATGACGGCCTTGTTGGCAATCCGGTTGGGACCCGGCAGGATCACCGATCCCGTCACCGATTCCGATTCGCCAAAAGTGCTGGACATGTCCGTCATGTCAATCATGCTCTCCTGGAATAACCAACCAAAATCTTATGTCAAATCAATTAAAACAGTTGATGAAATCAATTCATAGAAAGTTAATTTGACATACGGATCTTGTTCTACTTCCCGTGTCCAGGTGGATCATCGAGCGAATGCGGTCCATGCCGGTTGCCGTCAGGACGGCCAGACTGCGGCTTAGAGTTCTACTACTGGGCTTATTCAACGTGCAGCAAGCGGACTATATATGGCCGACAATATACAAGACAGAATCAAACAACAAGCCATGCAAACGACAGATTGTCATGTCTACAGTCAATCCATAAATGTAACAACTTGAACAACATGCATCGCCATCATTATCTCCCTATGCAGTCAACTGGACTTACCGGCATATCTAGGACGACGTCGTCCGTCGTCGTCGGGTGATGGTGGCCGGGCACATCGGGACCGACGGGTCGGATTGGACTATTGACGTCGGGGTCATGCGATTCAATTGCCGTGGCTACTGGACAGCGTTGCAGTTGGTTACTTACGTCGCAGTCGGTTTCGGCCAGGCTGGATTGGCGCAGACTATTGGCTGCCGACGGCTGGTGATGGGCCGTCCACTCGTCGAGCCGCTGGATATCCTCGTGATCGAGGAGCAGCCTCTGCTGCTGCTGCTGCTGCTGATGATGAGCCAAATCTTGGGAGCGATTGGCGGCCCGCTGCCTCAAAACGGCCTCGGCCGATGATCGATGCTGCTGGCGCCTCTGCTCGCTCTCCTTTGAGTGATGGTGCTGATGCTGGTGGTGCTGGTGGTGGTGAGAAGACGGAGGAGGATGGTCCGGATGATCGTTGATGGCGCTGGCCGATGATGATGAATTACTCGCCTCCGATCCATCACTTTTTTTTTAGACGGATGAGGTGAATAGACCACACATAAATAAACCCCACCAAAAAATTGATGTTGGATTAATTCATAACACGATCCGCCGGAATTGTTTTGAGCTGGACGCAATTAGCCGCCGGCTATTAGACTATATATATATCCAGCGATGGAAGGAGGGGGGAAGTTTGCATAGAGTCGCTATTTTATTACATGCACATTTGTGTCGGAGAGTTTTGGTGGTTGGTGGGGGGGTCTGCTCTGTCTGTTGGCAGGGAGAAATCAATAGTTTCAAGGTTCTAACGGTGTACTTTCTCCTTGTATTCTCTCTCTCGATCCATTGTGAGTTGTGTGTGTGTGTTTGTGTGTGTACAGAGTACACACACACACGGCATGATGGGTGTGCTGGGCGCTTAGATTCTCAGCCAGCCAATGCGACCGTCCATATAATAATCATAATAATATCGAACGGTTATATCAACTCTGCGTGACCCCCACCCTCCCTGGACGAAGAAACAAAATTCGCCATGGCAGATTTGAATGCGCCAAAAAATAGTCGGCCGGATGCAATTTTCAGAAAATCTTTTTCCCATCCTCCCTGGGGTGGAAGAAAAAAAACAAATAAGGTGGATGGGGGGGGGGGGGGAATAAAAGGATGGACGCCCGACAAATCGTCCGTGATGTCCCTGGACGATCAATGGGGGTGTAGGGGGTAGTAGATCAGATCTAATACATCTTTTTTGTTCTTGTCTTGTTATGATTATATATCCAATCCGGCTGACTAACAACAACAACAACAACATATGAAGGAAAGAAAAAAAAACAATCGGGATCGCAGTGGCCTGGAATATCGTAGGTATAAGAAAAGCCAATCGATAAATCTCATCTGCAGTCCATGACGCACTATGAAGGTTACCTCCCTCCCTCCCTTTCCTTCCTGGGAAGGAGCTACTACATAGGAGGTTCATTCACACACAGCCTCTCGCTCCCTGGGCCACATTATCGCAGCTGTTGGTTACATGGTGATCGATGAAAACGACATCGATCCTGCGGAAGGAGAGATTAGATAGGACGCCGTGGGATTTACTATCTCTACTACACCCAACCGCAACTGGAAAAAATGACTAACAAGTTGTTCCAGGGTTGTTGTTATTGTTGGTATACCTGTGCAGGGCCAGATTGAGCTTGTGATGGACGCGGCCTCGCTGCTGCGGCGGATACGGCGGCTGTTGTTGCGGAGTGGTGCAATCGTCGTCGTCGTCCTCCGGTTCATCCTCCTCGTCCGGCGGATAAAACGAATGCGGCCGGTGGGGCATGGCGGCCGCCTGGGCCGCCTGGGCAGCCGCCGCCGCCGCCACGGCCACCACCGACGTCGGTGACGGATAATAGGCCAATTTCTCTTCCGGCAAGCATGGCAGTGAACTGGGACGGGATGGCCGGCTCCTGGATCCCAACCCCCGAGTTAACAATATAAGCCACATGGGTCACATTTAATGTAGACGTACCCAACGACCTTTTTCTAACTGGACGACTCACCTGGGATAGAGCGGATGATGAGGCTGTTCATGTGAGGACGATCCGGCGTCGACCTGGTCATATCCGTCCGTCTGCTGCTGGTTGGGATTGGCGGTTTGGGCCGTTTTGTTGTTGGTAGGTGGGGCGATGCGAGTGAGGACGGGCAGGAGCCATTTCTGTAGCGGAGGCAGGTGATGCACCAATAAGGTGACGAGAAACAACAGCAGGATCAAACTGCTCACGACGGCCACCAACAAACCGGGCCACCACGGTTCCGTCTCCTCCATCCAAGAACCTTTTCAAAATTTCGATAAGATCATTTATTATTCTCCATTGAAAAATTCATCGTGAACAAAACCAAAAAATGAACCGCCAAAATTCAAATGAAAATGAAATCAAACTGACCAGGATTTTGGGTTGTCGGGATAGTGTCGTTATTAGCGGTCGTCGTGTACATGATTGAAAAGAGAAATGGCCGTTTTCTACTGCTTCACTGACAACAAAGTCTCTAACATCTATCTCTAGGTAGTAGTGCATGTGCTCCGGCGTCAACAAGGCCTTAATGGCGAAATGGGAAATTTTGTCTCGTGAAAATATCGAGAGAGGGGGGGAAGAGCTGGCAGGTGCGCAACACAGCTGTGCGCTCATTAATAAATATTGACTGAGCGATGAAAAAAAAAAGTTGTTTCAACCACTACCAATGTACACACACAATTCTAGATAGGACGACATGCAAGGTCTCTGAAAACTCTAGACAAGAATGGCGGCTGCAGCAGCAAACCAAAAGCTGTTGGTAGGGTTTTCTTTTAGTTGTTAGACAAGAGATGATGTATGTATGTATGTGGTTCTTACCTTCTTCAGCTGTTGGACGACGGACACCGACAACTGACGGACATTTTCACTGTTTGGACGTCTTGTCTGCTGCTGCTGTCGTTTTCGGTGGGGGGGGACTAAATTATCCTTTTTGGTCAACGTGTGTCACACTTTGGTTTTGTTCGACAATCAGAGGACAGAGCGGGAAATGTGTGGCTTCATATCGAGCGGGAAATAGGAGAGAGACAGACGAGTCTGGCCCCCGTCGACGGCCCTGGCAAACTCTCAAATCCCCTCCGCCAAACAATCGCTCGCAGGAGGGTCGAAGGATCGGGGCCATTCGGCTCATGCGCCCTCCGCTTCGGACGTCTTTACGCCGTCGCCGTAATAATACGCCTTGCAGTCAAACCAACTCGTCGTCAAATAGATATCAACATCTCTTTCTCACAGTTCAATCGATAACCGGAGGGGGGAATCCACCGGGGAATCCTTTCTGCTCGACCCGACATTTTTCTTTTCTTCTTTTTATTCGGCTTTCGAGCTGTTGCTCCTTTTTCGCTCCTGTCAAACGGCGCCATTTTCAACACCTTTTTGCTCCTAATCAAATGTGATGGCTGCATTATGGAGAGAGATGTCACTTTTTTTTCGCAGTTATTTCTGGTGGCAGCCTGGAAATATGAAACATTTTAAAGAAATTGAGTTGAATTAGATGATGAAAGGCATCGCTGCAAATGTAAGATAGCAGACATGTAAACAAGCAATATTATTATTACTGGAGGGGCCACCACACATGTATATGGTATTCCAGATTTGAACCCAATAGTCAAATTCCTTTAGGCATTATATCACAATGACGCGATAACACCGTCCAGATATTGAGAGACAGGATATTGGACCTTGAAATCGATCACCGGCTGGCAGCAGTCGAAGCGGACGTCAGTCGATCGACATGACGACTAAAGAGGAGGAAGATGATGCCAGGGATCACGGATTCAACGTCAGCTTTTTCCGCCGTTTCTGGAGGCTCCAGCATCTTCTTTTCCCCGGCATCTTCTCTCTGCCACTGGGTCTATTTGCACTGCTCCTGTTGGTGGCTCTCTTGGGTAATACGGTTTGGTTGTTGATTTGCTTTTTTGACTTCCTTCATGTCTGGATTTTGTAGACGAGTTCATCATTTATGGAGTTGGCTTGATACCCAGCGGATTCTACCAGGTCCTGGGTGAAAAGGATCTCCCCGGGTTCATAAATCAAACTCTCAAAAGTGTGGGAATCATTCTGGCTGTTGCAGTCAACAAGGCTGTCAAAACATACATTTCACAGATCCTCAATTTGACCTGGAGGCAGCTCCTCACCAGAGCTGTTCATCGTCTGTACTTTACTGGGATCAACTACTACCAGCTCAATGTTCTTGATAAATTTGTAGATAACCCGTAAGCTGATTTTTCATTCCATTTCCTTGATTTTTATGTAATATAGTTTCATTTTTTATTTTCTCAAGTGACCAGAGGATAACTGCAGACATCAACATTTTGTGCCTTGTGTTCAGCAGTGTTGCCATAAAAGTTGTAGTTTCTCCATTTACAATATCCTACTACAGCTACAAAGCCTATGTTGGGTATGTACATTAACTTTTTAATTATATTTTGGGTTGAATAATTCTAGCTGATTCAACAGGACAGGATGGGTTGGCCCTACATCGTGTTTCTTATTTTTCATTGTTGGAACTGTGGTAAACAAATTGCTCATGTCACCCATTGTGGCTTGGGTGGTGAAAAACGAACGTCGAGAGGGTGACTTTAGGTGATTATATATTTCAAATTTACACTGTTCCAATTGTTTAATTATTATTTAAATAAAATCCAGGTACAAACATATGCAAATTAGGAGTAATGCAGAATCGTTGGCTTTCCTGACCGGCGCCAGGCTGGAAGAATCGAAAACCAACAACAAATTAGACGTCCTGCTCAAAACTCAGCACAGCCTGTACGGCCGTCAGTTCTTCCTCAATTTGGCTGTCAACATGTTCGATTACCTGGGCAGCATCATCAGTTATTTGGCGTTGGCCGTCCCCATTTTCTCCGGCCGCTATGACGACATTTCACCCGCTGAACTCAGTGCCCTTATCAGTCAAAACGCCTTTGTTTGCATCTACCTCATATCCACCTTCAGCACTTTAGTTGATTTGTCTTCCAGCGTGACGTAAGTCAATTGTACAATAGCGACTGGCTCTAAATAATTAGCGTCTATAATATGGATTTTGCGCTCTCGTCAATAATTTAGTCAACTCGCAGGCGTGACTCACCGAGTCTCCGAACTTATCGAACGTTTGCAGCAACTACACGACCGGAATTGTTCGGAAACTTTAGGAAACAAGTACTACATTTTTGTTATCTTTAAATCAATAACGATAATGTAATATTTTTATTCATTTGTTAAAGTGATCTGAAAGTAGTCAGTATTAGCACGAAAAATACGACTGGAATGTTTGACGAGGTGAACACGGAGGACGACGGATATATCATGGAGGGCGTGGCGTTCAAAGCTCCCGGAAGAACTGACGAGCTGGTCAAGGATCTTTGCCTGCACTTGAAACCGGGCGACAGCCTGCTCATTACCGGCAGCAGCTCGGCAGGTAAAACAAGTTTACTGCGACTACTGCGCGGCCTCTGGAGACTTAGCCGAGGAAACTTGACGGCCCACTACACCCCCGGGCCGTGCGGTGTTCTCTTTCTACCGCAGAAACCATATCTGACGGACGGCACGCTACGGGAACAGGTATATATAATTAACCTACCTATATTACTTTGTGGGTCCGTTTGCAGTATACAGTTTATGTTCGTTTTGGATTAGATTACGTTCCCGTTAATCGTCGATTTAGAGCTGATTACCAACGACGAAACGGAAGAATTGCTCAACTACTTGCAGAAAATGAAATTGGATGGCTTGATGAGCCGCATTGGTGGCCTGGATCGTCCGGTTGAATGGAATTGGTATGAAAAAGTAATTTATTAAATTGAAAAATTGGTTTAATATAATGTTTTTATGACTTAGGTACGATGTTCTTTCACCTGGTGAAATGCAGCGGTTGTCCTTTATTCGTTTGCTGTACCACCGGCCGGCCATGGCGTTCCTAGACGAAGCCACATCCGCCCTGGACATGGAAATGGAACAACTGCTGTACAGTGCAGCCGTCGACAAGGGCATCACTCTAGTCAGCGTCGGCCATCGCGCCTCACTTCGTGCCTTCCACAAAAAGGTCCTCCACCTCAATGGAGACGGCAGCTGGACACTGGAATCGATTTCAAACCACAACGACGATCGTTCCAGTTGAAAATCTTTTGACCCGACAAATGCAACACAGCGGACCAGCTCCATGGCAGATTAGACTATTTTATAAGATTAGTTTTTATTTTTCAAACACAGTTGTAACTTGACGTTGGGAAATAATCTAGACGGCCCATCATTTAAAAAAAAAAGGCTTTATACTAAAGAAATGATTTCTAAAAAAATAAGAAATTGTAGTTTAGGCTTCGAAAGTAGAAAGTCTTTCGGCAAGGGTGGGTCTCGTCTTTTTGACAGTTTCTTCCGACTGTTCGGCATCTCCCGACGACTTCCGTTTCCGGTTGTATTTCTGTATGCGGGAAAAACCCAAATTATATAGTAATTAAATAAGTAAACTTTGATGAATAACCCACCTGGCGTTCTTCTTCTGAAAGAGATTTAAATTTCTGGGCTCCTAGCCGAACCAGTTCGGCCTCGTTACATTCTGGATTGTCTGACATAAACTGAGATCTGTTTTGATCAAACCAAAGCAGAAAGCCCGTTTTGGGAGGCTGAGCAGGGCTGGGCAAAGGATCTTGGGATTCTGAAGACATTTCTTGAGCGGGTGCTGGACTACTGTCTTTCGCGGCCTTCTTCATGCCGAAGAGCGTCGGCTGTTTCGTCGCTTTGGCTTTGACGTTTTCCTTCGACGGCCCAGTTGTTGTCGGTTTCGTTTGGGTGACTTTGGGCTGATCAAAAGCGGCCAGACCGCGAGGGGAAGGCGTTGCTGAAGACGAATCGTCCGAGGTCTTTTTGGCGAAAGGATTTTTCCTGCTCTGACTCAACGGCCGGATGGATTTGCCAGCGTCTATAACAGCGACCGCCGCTGGGGCTCCAAAAGCAGAAGTTTTCCGCTGCCTGGCTTGTAGGATCGGATTGTCTAAAGGAAAAAGAACCAATTAAATCAAATGATCAATGATTTAAGTCATTTCATTTGGTTTACCTTCGATCTCGAGAACAGGTGGAGTAGAAATAAACATATCCCTGATAAAAAACCAGTATTAGAAAAAATTACCAACGAATCCCATCAAGTAATAGATTTTGTTTTTAATTAAATACCTGTCATCGTCTATCGTATTATTAGAAGCATTTGATGAGAGATATGAACTTCGTGTCGGTTCCATATACAAAGTTTCTTCGGCTTCACGATCCCTGACTAGTTGCTCGGCCATCTCCGTCAGTCGGTTGGCCAGCTGGCGTTTCCTGGCTCGCGTTGCGTACTTGACGGCCAGCTGGAGCAATTGCTCGCTGGGCATCCATTCAGCCACTTCCACCGCTCGGACCTCCCTCTCGGCCTGACAGGCCAGCTGCAAAAAAGGTAGAAGAATAGATCATCAGCATTGGCTTGAACAACAACAACACGAACATGGGCGGGTGACTGACGGCGAACATCTTCATCAACGATTCCTTGGACAGGCGGTCGGCCTTATCCCTGGGGTCATCCACGTCAAATCCCGTCTGGTCCAAGGTGCCAGTCAGCTGAATTTGCAGCGTCGACTGAATCAGGGCTTCTTCCAGCTGAGTTTTCTCATTGGCGCCGTCACACAGCGGCAGTCTGACGTCCAGCAAGGACATGTTGGGGCGTGGCAAGGTGGGAGGGTAGCGGGCGCCCTTGCACAGCACGCAACGGACGCATTTCTCCAGCTCGCTCAATCCGATCAGAAAGTAGTGGTCGGATTTACCCTTGACGTTCTGCCTCGTGTCCAGCAGAGGCATCCACATGCCGGATCGAAGTTGCACTTGCAGGAGGCCGCTGCTGTCCATCGTGGCCAGCGTTCCTTCGTCACTGAATCCGGCCCACGATAAGTCACACTCCGGGCCGAGGGGAAGAGTTTGCGGATTGGCCAGCCATTCGTAACCAATCGGAGATTTCCTGTCGATGCCCACCAGTGCATAGCCGATAGATTGTTCGCTAAACATGCCTGTGGGGTTAAGTTGTGAATTAAATTAATTATCTTTCTAAAATCAAGCCAAAATGGCACTAACCCAGTGAAGAATGATAAGCCATAAAGAGTTTGGAACCGTTGCCGGCCAGGCAGAGTATAGGTCCAGGGAGAGAAATCATGGCACGCTGGAGCCCAGAATTTGAAAAGAGTCGAAGCAAATTTCTAGAGGTGGCCACTGCCACCCAGGCATCGCCGGCGGCCAAGGCTAGAGCACCTTCCCCGAGTGGCAAGGTGGTCGCCCACTCTTTGTGTCCATCCCAGGCAGCAAAGTTGACACAGACAATCCGACTGGGGCTATCTTCCTGTGCCGGACAGGCCAACAGCAGAGCCTGGCTGGAAAGTGAGGCCATAGTGTGGCCCAGTGTGTTGGGTATGTGCAGTCCATGGTGGATGGACGAATCGTGGAATTCGACTTCGATGCTGCTGGCACTTTGGTCACCTTCCTCTCCGAAACATTTCACGATTCCGACATTGTTCCAGACCATATACCGGTGATGCAGATGGACTGGTGATGACCCTGGTTGAAATGGCTCTCGTTTTTTACTGGAGGATTGATAAGGGCGTCTGGAATGGCCAGCCAAAGGACTTGAAGGTCTGCTGTTAATCTTAGAGGCTCCGTCGTCCAAGATATCAAAATCTGAGAACAAAATATTTGCATATTTTAAAGATACTATTAAAAATAATAGTAAGACAAATGATGAGCTATACCCATAGAATACGACTGAACTCCTGTGAAAACATCTTGGCCGTCTTCTGCGTTGGTGGTGAATCCAGTATCTTTCTTTATCTGGCTGATGGATATTTCTGCGTCGTCATCTCCAATATCCGTCAATGAGTTGGCCACTTTTGCACTTAGCTTCGCCTTGCCCTCCGCTTGAGCCGTAACATTTTCCAACAAGCCAAGGTAACCCTTGCAGTCGCAAAATGCAATCTCCTTTTGAGTGGTCATGGATGGGTTCCATGCCATATTGCAGATTTGCGTCTTTTTCTCGTGTTGAAACGAGTTGACCACAGTTTTAGTCTGCATATCCCAAACGAGGATATCACCAGCCTTGGAAGCGGTCGCTAGAAACTTGCCACAAGTAGACCAGCAACAAATGGAAATCTACAACAAGAAATAAACTTTACATCCCGTACAAAAGATTTGAAAAAATTTGCTTCGAAATACTCACGTCTTTAAGACGATCGTCAACGATTTCGGCAACTTCTTTCCAAGAACTTCTTTCCAGAATCTTGACCGTAGATGACTGGAAAAATGGGACAGCCAAGTAGCGACCAGTCGTAGGCTCAAAATTAATGCGGCAGAGAGATGGCGAATTTCCAAAATCGTTACTCGCAGGACCCCATCGCCAAGACTTCAGTTCTTTGCTGGTAGTCAGACACCAGACACGGACAGTTCCATCACAGCTACTCGAAGCCTGCAAAACAAACAAAAACAGTTTGAGCCAGATAATGAGGAATTTTGAGATGTAAACTTACCAAGAACTCTGATTTAGGATCCAGGCTGACACTGAGAATGGGTGCAGTGTGCCCAGTGAGAACAATTTCTTTGGCCTTGCTGCTCGAATAAATATCTTTCACCTTGATTGTCATATCGCTGTAAAATCAAACCGGTTGTTACATCAAATATTCAAGTTTATAATTAAATCTAATCAGCAAACCCTGAACCAGCTGCAACTTTTGATCCATCTTTATTAACAGATATGTGGGTGATTGTAGAAGTGAACCGTGTAACAATACCATCAGTCTGGTTTTCTGGATGTGAAAAAATTTGCAGAACATGCATGTCGGTTCCTACAAATACTTTTTTGTTCTACAAATGACAATCATTAGCGGAAGATTTCTTCACATTAATTTTGAAAAAACTTTTAGAAATACTTTAAATGCAATGGCAGTGGCTTCATCACCAACACGAATACATTCAGGATCATCATCCTCGTAGCCTTTCCAAACACGATAATCTCCATCAGCACCACATGTTATAATGTTTCTAAGAAAAAAAAAACGAATAAGGCGATAAGTTTAACTGAAATTTAATGGGCCAAAAAAAAAAATAGTCAACTAAGAAAATTAAAATAATTACGCTCCATCTTCTGAATAAGTTAGATCAGTGTGACCTTCGACGTGTGCAAACTTCATCCGCTTCATTATGGGAAGTTTAGCTTTGACGGAAGTCAAACGTAAAAATAATTTCACTCCAAAGAAGGTAGAGATACTTTGTTTGATTCAAAACAGAAACACTTTTGACACATTCATCCAGCACAAAACTGAAAACTCTTAACAGCAAACCATTCTTTTTTCTTTGGCAGCAGCCGATGTCTGTATTCCCGCCAATCAGACAAACAGCATTGCCCTACTCAACACAAATCATCCAAAAAAACGAGGGAAATTTGAATAGCGTCAGATTGAATGATCGAATAGATCGATAGACGATAGATGGTTGATTCGACAGAAGTCAGTATCAGTTCAACGCAATTCAATAGGTTTATTAATATAACGCGAGGACCAGAAAAATTTGTTTGCTGTATAATCAGATTTATTTCATTGATCAACCAATACAAAATGGGTTTCAACTTTCTAGTCTAGCAATAAATGTAAAAAAGTGATAAAAGAAGTAGTTAAAAATGATAAATGTAGTAGTTAAAAAAGAAAAATGTAGAAGTTAAAAGTGATAATATAGTAGTTAAAAAAGGTAAATGTAGTAGTTAAAAGATAAAAGTAATAAATTTAATAGGTAAAGTAATAAATGTAAAAGGAAAGTAATAATTAAATGTCAATAAAATATTGACATTTATTGCTTACCAATTACATTTATCACTTACCTATTATCTATTTATTATTATCTAAGTCAAGCAATTAATTGCCTCGACTAACAAGGAATCCTCCAAAACTGGTAAGAGGGTGAGTCGCATCACTGCTTTGATAAATTGAACCTTCCGCTAACTTTACTCCAATAACGTTGTGTTTTTCCAAATAAACGGTTACTTGCAACTGTACTGGAAACCAACCGTACCAATCATTAGAATTGACATGGCTTTCTGCCAACATAGTTTCCGTGTCAGTTCTCTTCAACTGAACCGTAAGGGAACTGGTTCCGGAAACTTCTCGTTTCATTTTGAGTGCTGAATTGCAAAGTAATGGGAAAATTAAAATAGATTTTATCAAAAAATATCAATGAACAAAATTAATACCTGCGAAGTAAAAGTGGTAGACACCCGCTACTGGAACGTGAAATAAGCCCGTGGCTATATCAAAAGCCTTGCCCAAGTTTAGCGCATTTTTTTCGTAAGGGATAATGGAACCCTTTGAATTGAAGCCAGTAGTACGTTGCGCCAAAAATGCAATTCTCGGATGATGGACTGCTGCTTGACCAACAGATTGGTTATGAGTGCCCTCAGGAAGGAGTTTTTCGTTTGTTTCCAATTTTTTTTGAATTGCCATTGAATTGTTCAGTCCTTGTTCAATTTTTTCCTGTCTTTGTTGTTTTTTTTTTATCGCTGTTTCTAATTCTAGTAGTTTTGCTTTCAAACTCGTTTTAATTGCTGTATGATTACTAATCAAATCTTGAATATTAGGTAGCTTCTTATTAATTATTGCAATTTCAGATTTCAAGCTGATATTCAAGTTTCCCATCGATTCCTCAAGGTTTTTTAGTTGGACGTTGCATGCCTTAAACTTGGTATTCTGTTGTTCATTGTTGAGCGTTCATCATTATTGCAACACATGTAATTTACAATCAAAATTATTTTATCTTTGATTTCAGCTAAAAAACCATAAAAGATACTCACATCGTTTAGATCAGAAGTTTGTAACGCAGCAACTGAAAGTGATGCATATGTAACGGAAAAATAATTGTTTAACTTAAATTAATAAAAGACTGGGCAAATTTGTAAATGAAGAATAAATTATTGTTTTATATGAAATGTAAAGAAAAGTGCACCTGTTAAAGGATCAGTATTATCTACCTGACCAAACATTCCCGCCATAAGAAAAGAAGCAATCAATCCGAAATAAATCTGTGTCTGTTGGCAATGAATTTGAAATGAATTAAAACAAAAATTTTGATTTTTAAATATAATGTTACCATTGCGAATGTAAAATGTAAAATGTAGAGAGAGAAGAAAAATCCAGCCGAGAGGTTGTAAGTTGAAAATAGTTATGACTTTAATTATTGTTAGAATCCAACAGAAACTTTTTCACTATTCAGTTTCAGCCAATGAACAACCAACGAGTATCCTAAAGAAACTTCGTGGTTTCTAATAGTTCCATTTATCGAATTACATCACGTTCGTATAAGACGCCACAGCAAAGAAATGGAGTTTCTTGTCTCAATTTAGCTACAAAAATATTTTTTTACAGACTACAGTATAATCGAATTTCCAGATAAAACCTGAAATGTCACGGAATTGGATCAAGTTGGTATTATAATGCGAGCCGCAAGGCGACCCGTCACCGTCAGTAATACTTAATGACGACTTCAACTGAATATGTGATACCGTGGAAGAAGAACTTTATGTTTCTGGGGCGGGGGGGGGGGGGGGATTTCTTCAACTGACTTTTAATTGACCGCCACCGTCGAAATACTTTTTCAATCGCCTTTACAATTAAGGAATTTCTTTTCTATTCTTTTTTTCTTTATATTTAATTTATAAACGGAATAAAAAGAGGATAGATAGTCATTTTTGAAGCGCTTCAATTTCATTTTTTTTCGCAATATAATTTATCCCACTCCTAGGTTGACAATAACGAAAATCTTTTTTTCATTAAATTGAGAAAAATGAATAATTAGTTAAAAAGCTATTAAATCCCTGCTGTCAACTATGACTTGGTTGATTATTCGACCAATAAATTCGTTTTAAAAAAAAAATATTACGCATAAAGATTTCTGCCAGAAATTCGAGACGTATAAATAGAACGCGCAAAGCAAATTTTTTTGATAAGGCTTTAATTTTTAATTTTTTTAACGCGCAATATAGCCATATTTATAAGAGGTGCCAAATTCTTTTTGTTATTACGACGTGATCTGAAAAAGAAACGAAGATTATATTTAGGAAGGTGATCTGCTGTTATTTGAGGAGTTGCCATTTCTGAAAAGGATCGCATGGCATGGATATTCTGTGGAAACCATGATATCATCGCACGCTTGCAAATTTGCAACGCAAGCAACTATATATTTCTAGTTCTCTGATACTCATTACCCCCCACTAGGGCTGTGGCCCGGACGTTTTTGAGTGGGCTTTTTAAAATGGGTTTTTAAGATGGGTTTTATTTCCGCGGGTTGGAGCGGGTTGGGCCAACAGAGTAGACGGGTTCGGCCCGGGCCGACCCATGGGTCAAATAATTTTTACCGGCCGGGTAACGGCCCGGGTAAAAAATCGGGTCAAACCAAACACACTTTTATTTTTACAAACTTTAAAGAATTCCCTAAATTTCTTAATTATCTTCTTCTACCAACAGTGACACGTCAATTCTGTCTTCTGAACGCCCTTTTCTATCACTTATCCAACTTTCCATGCTACGAAATTCTCGTAAGAGCATTTGGCGGCAATATTTTTAGGTCTTTCTTGACTTCTTGAGGCCGCAGGCATAGTGAATAACGAGCTTCTCTATGTGACTACTAGATGGCGCCACCGCTCGGGTTGACCCGCGGACCCGGCGGTTCAACCCGTCGCCCGGCCCGTACAAAATATGCCTCGGTGGGTCGAGTTGGGTTGGTTTTTTTTTTCTTCAGCCCGGGCTGTGGCCATGGTTTCCATGACCCCACCCTACCTCCGGGCCACAACCCTACCCCCCACATAGCCGCACATAGCCCATGCTATTATTGTTTTCCCAATAGAAACGGTTTATAAATTTTTTAAGCCAATAAAAGAGCAACACGTTATAATAAAGAACTATACTACCTGATCTATTGACTCCACCCCACACCTGTGCAATTGCAATGACGCAATCTGTACATGAATCGAATCGAATTGGGCTACAACTCGCATTATTATTAGTTAAAAGTATTCTGATGGCTTCGGTCTTGAAAGGTAAGAATTTAATTGCTAATAAAATACTGTTTGTGCTTTTTGGGTTTTACAAAACACTGTTAAAAAGGGTTTAAAATTTGGTTTTCCAATTATAGGAATTTTCATGTCAACCTTTGGTTTTCAAATTTATTTACTTTTTATTTATTTTTTAAATCTATTCTTGAAGCCCAATAGGCTCAGGAGTCCCAGCAGGGGACAGCATGTGGACGATGCGGAGTGCATTCACTTCGACCAATCGAAATCATTTTTGTTATGCACTCCTAGTTTGCAACCACATCGGGCAAGCCAAATAAAAAGCGGCTGTTGACGGCACCCCTTCACACTGCAACGCGCCGCTAGGGGGTCGGCTTGACCCATACCTTTGGATACTAATAAGTAATAAGGTCTGTATATTCAATTATCTTGTACCTATGTACATTATTTATTATTTGCTCAAGGGTCTATGGAAATTATATACCAGCAGCCGATCTGACAGCGTGTGATGTGCGGACCTGCGTCGTGTGGTACGCCGACAATCAATTCGTCACTCACTCGGCCGTCGACTATTTTTATAGGAACAAGACCCAGTGCGTCGTCACCAATTGAATGGACGATACCAAAGAAACAATCGACTTCACCACCTCCGTGATTTTCAAGTTCACTTAGTCTGTGACACACAAGACAATGAAGACAAGAATAATTATCCCTTTTATTGGAAATAACGATGACAAATCGTAGACATACATTGGCCTAATATATTAGCAACAACAATTCGGCGCTTTATTTTAACTAACACTAGAATAATAATCATTTGTCATGTACAAGAGAACACTAGTAAAATAGACTTGTTTTATCCGGTAATAATTGTTATTGTTCATTATTTTATTTTCAACATCCTGTGCGATCCTGGGGTAAGGGTTCAAGTCTATCTCAGTCGCACGCTCTTTTTATCAGCTGCGATCCACCTGGTGGCCGTCGTCGCCGCCAGCATATGTCAATCAGCGTTTTGTTTCTATATTTCGGGTTTTCTACAACTTATTTTGAATTCACTGACACCGTCGAAATACTTTTTTAATCGCCTGTACAATTAAGGAATCTCTTACAATCTAGGAATCTTCGCCTTATAATTATATTTAAAAATCAAAATTTTTGTTGTTTCATTTCAAATTTATTGCCAACAGACAAAGTTTTATTTTGGATTTGTTGCTTGTCCAGGCCAAAAACTTGCGACAAGAGAATTTTCTCTTGTCGCTTAGAGGTAAAAATGTTCGGAAAAATCCTACTTTTTACCTCTCCAAACCCTTGTTACAAGAGAAGAGAAGCAACAAATTCTATAGAAAAGGCTGAACCTTTAATAGGTAGGCCTACACTAGAAGTTGGCAGCACAACTGACATTGTATTGTCTGTTTAATTTTTTTTCCATTACAGACAAAACTTTAGTTGAGCTGCCAATAACATGTGATCAACTTCGATTTGCAGGCCGTTTAAAATCCAATTAAGTAAATCAGAAGTTGTCAGCATAAACATTTCTGTTTTTCGCTCTTTTCTTTCCAAGGTGTGCCTAATATATGAACGCGATCAAGGACGACGACGGCGACGGCAAAATCGACATGCTCGTCCGCAAGGCATTTTTTCTTTGGCAGCAGCCGATGTCTGTATTCCCGCCAATCAGACAAACAGCATTGCCCTACTCAACACAAATCATCCAAAAAAAGGAGGGAAATTTGAATAGCGTCAGATTGAATGATCGAATAGATCGATAGATGGTTGATTTGACAGAAGTCAGTATCAGTTCAACGCAATTCAATACGTTTATTAATATAACGCGAGGACCAGAAAAATTTGTTTGCTGTATAATCAGATTTATTTCATTGATCAACCAATACAAAATGGGTTTCAACTTTCTAGTCTAGTAATAAATGTAAAAAAGGGATAAAAGTAGTTAAAAAGGATAAATGTAGTAGTTAAAAAAGAAAAATGTAGAAGTTAAAAGTGATAATATAGTAGTTAAAAAAGATAAATGTAGTAGTTAAAAGATAAAAGTAATAAATTTAATAGGTAAAGTAATAAATGTAAAAGGAAAGTAATAATTAAATGTCCATAAAATATTGACATTTATTGCTTAACTATTACATTTATCACTTACCTATTATCTATTTATTATTATCTAAGTCAAGCAATTAATTGCCTCGACTAACAAGGAATCCTCCAAAACTGGTAAGAGGGTGAGTCTCATCACTGCTTTGATAAATTGAACCTTCCGCTAACTTTACTCCAATAACGTTGTGTTTTTCCAAATAAACGGTTGCTTGCATGTGTACTGGAAACCAACCGTACCAATCATTAGAATTGACATGGCTTTCTGCCAACACAGTTTCCGTGTCAACTCTCTTCAACTGAACCGTAAGGGAACTGGTTCCGGAGATTTCTTTTTTCATTTTCAGTGCTGAATTGCAACGAAATGGGAAAATTAAAATTGATTATATTAAAAAAATATCAATGAACAATATTAATACCTGCGAAGTAAAAGTGGTAGACACCCGCCACTGGAACGTGAAATAAGCCCGAGGGCATATCAAAAGCCTTGCCCAAGTTTAGCGACTTTTTTTCGTAAGTGATAATGGAACCCTGTGAATTGAAGCCAGTAGTACGTTGCACCAAAAATGCAACTCTCGAATCTGCTGCTTGACCAACAGATTGGTTATGAGTGCCCTCAGGAAGGAGGTTTTTGTTTGATTCCAATTTATCTTGAATTGCCATTGAATTGTTCATTCTATGTTCAATAATTACTTGTCTTGCTTTAAAAGTTGTTAGCATTGCTTTTAATTCAGCTAGTTTTATATCCGAACCCGTTTTAATTTTCATATGATTATCAAAATCTTTTTCAATATTAGGTAGCTTCTCAGTAATTATTTCAAATTCAGAGTTCAAGGTGTTATTCAAGTTTCCCATCTGTTTCTTAAGGTTTTGTAGTTTGTCGAAACTTTTCTTATATTGGGGATTCTGTTGTTCATTGTTGAGCGTTCGCCATTATTGCAACACATGTAATTTACAATCAAAATTATTTTATCTTTAATTTAAGCTAAAAAATCATAAAAGATACTCACATTGTCTAAAGTGTAAGTTAGTTGTTCACCAGTTGTTAACGCAGCAACTTGAAGTGATGTATCTGTAACGGACAAATTGTTGTTTAACTTAAATTATTAAAAGACTGGGCGAATTTGTAAATGAAGAATAAATTATTGTTTTATATGAAATGTAAAGAAAAGTGCACCTGTTAAAGGATCAGTATTATCTACCTGACCAAACACTCCCGCCATAAGAAAAGAAGCAATCAAACCGAAATAAATCTTTGTCTGTTGGCAATGAATTTGAAATGAATTAAAACAAAAATTTTGATTTATATTTAAATATAATGTTACCATTGCGAATGTAAAATGTAAAACGTAGAGAGAGAAGAAAAATCCAGCCGAGAGGTTGTAAGTTGAAAATAGTTATGACTTTAATTATTGTTAGAATCCAACAGAAACTTTTTCGCTATTCAGTTTCAGCCAATGAACAACCAACGAGTATCCTAAAGAAACTTCGTGGTTTCTAATAGTTCCATTTATCGAATTACATCACGTTCGTATAAGACGCCACAGCAAAGAAATGGAGTTTCTTGTCTCAATTTAGCTACAAAAATATTTTTTTTACAGACTACAGTATAATCGAATTTCCAGATAAAACCTGAAATGTCACGGAATTGGATCAAGTTTGTATTATCGGGTATTATAATGCGACCCCAATCGTCAGTAACCTAATACTTGATGACGACTTCAACTGAATACCCTGCTAGCAATATATGTGATACTGTGGAATAAGAACTTAATGATTTTGGGGTGTTGAAGAAGAAGTATTTAAATTCAGAGAACTTTGGGCCTTATTTATTTAATTATTTTCTAAGATTGAAGTAAATGTAGCTTCCTAAGCTCAGTGCAAGAAAAGCACTAGTCTTGTAAAGTAGGGGTCATGAGTTCATTTCACATACATAGGAGGCATCGCATGATATTTTTAATTGAAATTGAATCGGCTGTTCAATTTCAAAATCAATCAGCTAGATCCTTTTCCTCTTTTGTAAAGAAAAGAGTTATCAGATAATACAAATACTTTAAAAAAACCATCATTAACATAAGGTCCCGTAGCTCATTTAGTAGATAGCTGGACGGTTGTGCCGGAGTGCCAACCCCTTCCATCGGGAACTGACGTCTAACACAGTTGGGCGTGTTCGTGTCACCTGCACGACCAAATTATTTTCGTTTTTTTTTTCGTATTTTGAAGCTGAATATTTCAGCTACACGAATGAATTACGGAATTAACAAGATTCTTTCGGTAATGTCCTTCGGGAATGTTTTTAAACGTTAAAGAGACAGAAAATCAAGGTTAAATAGTAGATAAATACATACTATTATGTTTGGAAAATTTTGTTTCCCTTTATTCTCTTAAATTAATTGATTCTTAATAACTAATTGACTAATAATCTGTCAATATTATCATAATATTCGTAATATTCGAAGTCGCACCACTCATAATATTATGAGTGGTGCGACTTAGGTGTGGCGGAGGATTCGCCCCACTACCCCACGTCGCACTTCATGTTTAGATTAAGTTAAAGTAACACTTATTACTATAATAACAATACAATTATATCATGCGGTCACATGTTGCATTACATGAGTCTTGGCTAATAGATAGTGAACTACCATCATACCTATTTTATCCCTTCTATTAATGTAACAATGATGGTCTAATGGTCATCAACCCAGGCTGCCATTCGCATGGTTCGGGGTTCGAATCTCAATCAAGTCGGAAAAGAAAACTAAGTTTGTAATTTTTGAAAAATTCCTCTTAATAAGCTTTCGGAGGTAAATGGAAGTGGAAGATCGGTGGTAACTCTTCACGACCGCAAGAAGATCTTGATGACCGAGGACGGCGAGGAGAGGAGAGAGGAAGAAGGGAGAGATGACCCAGAGCTTCAAAATGAATATAATCTAACATTTTTAAAATGTTCCTCAACTTCTTGGTTGATGACTTAACTGTTAAAAAAGGAGGCATAGAAATTTTACTGACAACCAAATTTATTAAAATCAAGAAAAAAATAGTAAACAAAAAGAGTTAATAATAAAACAAAAAGGGTTAAAAAAATAAAAGTGGGAAAATACAAAGTAAAAAGATGAATAAAGACGAAATCGAAATCGAACAACAAAAACCAAATCAAATAATTAATACTCTCCACTCCCATAGCAGAAAACTTGTCTTGCTAGGGAAGATCCAAACTTTTTTTTCTTTTTGTTTACACTGCTGAGCATGCACTGACAGTTGGAAGGTTACGCAAAAAAAGCGAATTCACTGCCTAGGATTCGGCAACCAGCTAGGTAACAAGTACGCAAATTAAATTTTTAAAACAGTAATGAAAACAAATGAAACCCCGTTAGGACATGTATCAAATTTTGACAGAATTATGTACAAAATTTGGTGACGATTGGTCATTCAGGGAAGAAACGTATAAAGGATAACTAAATGGACATTAAACCCTCTGAATTTCACTACTAGCTACTACTACCTTACCCCCTATACCCCACACCCTATATTGTTAAGGACCTTCGTATATAAATATACCTCAGGGATAATGTCTTTAGTCTTACAGTCTTTATTGAATTTATGAAGTCAACCTCTTATTAATGGAAGTGTTATCGTTTAAAAGTAGTACTGAATTAATAAAGTTCAATAAACATTTTCCAAGTTTCCGTATATTAATTTCATAAATTTTCAACGAGTAGGCCTATGTAGTTTTAAAAAAATTGTGATAGTTGCACGAACAAAATTTTCGGATCAAACATGCATCGGATATTCTATAGCTTTTTTATCTATAAAAAGCAAACTAGACCGATGCTGCCCACGGCAAAAATGTACCCGGTTCGGGCTTCGAAACCTATAAAATTGTAAAACAAAAAATTTTGAAATTAAGCAACTCGGCCATAGCCAAACCAAACAGAATCCAAAAAGAAAATGTTAATTTTTATAAAAACCTTTTGAATCAGGTGGTCTTCGCAGGCCATTCGAATGCGTTCGGCCGTGGCGGGCGAATTGATTGTGAAGTTTCCGGTTAATCCGGATTCAGTTCTGGCCGAATGGATGGCGTCTTTGATAGCGAAAAACACGCTGGATGCTAAGAATAAAGGTGGCTCTCCAACGGCCTGTCAAAACCAAAGATTATGATGTATATAATCCATCGTAAATGAATCAAAGAAATTGAATCTTATACTTTAGAAGAGTAAACAGCATGCGGATTGGGACAGCCTCGAAGAAGAGAGACGTTAAACTCTTCCGGAATGTCATCAGCGGAAGGAATTTTGTAATTAGACGGCCCACGCGTGATGACTTGGCCGTTGGCCGGCGAGAAGAGCGGTTCTTCTAGAGTGAACAAACCCAGTCCTTGAACGAATCCTCCCTCGACTTGGCCTGGACGTAGTCAATCATATTTACTTTTATGACGTCTAATTAAATCGAATTAAATCATTTATTCATACCGATATCGATGGCCGGATTCAAACTTTCACCAAGATCCATGACTATATCCGTCCTCAATACCCTGTGGTTGCCCGTCAGACAATCGACTTCAACGACGGAACAAGCTGCGCCGAAACTAAAATACCGGAAAGGAGACCCGCTGTTGGTGGCGAAATCGTAGCCAATGCCTGGAGTCCTTGACAATTCAAATCAAATGAATAGTTAACTATCAATTTCAAAATTTTACAAAACCAACTAAAAATGTCTTTACTTGTAGAAGCCAGTTGTTGAGAGACTGATGCGCTGGAAATAAGCTTGCATGACCCACTCTTGCCAACTTCCGTCCGGATGGGCTTTGCGGATGGGCGCTAGTCGATCCACCAGAATTTGACAAGCATTCTACGAATAAAAAAGGAATGAATGAAATTTCATTATAAATAACGGCCAATAATAATCTCATCACAACGTACAAGAACAGCCATGCCGTTGAGGTCAGATCCGGCGCTGGCTGCCGTGGGCGACGTGTTGGGCACTTTGTCCGTCGACGTCTCCGAGATGAAAATCAAATCGACGGGGATGTTGAGCGCTCGGCTGGCCACTTGGAGCATTTTCGTGTGCAATCCCTGGCCCATTTCGGTCCCTCCATGGGTCAACAACACCGATCCGTCTTTGTAGACGTGCACCAGAGCTCCGGCTTGGTTGAGAAACAGGGCCGTGAAAGCGATGCCGAACTTGGTGGGAATGATGGCCAGTCCGCGCTTCTTGAATCGGTGGAGTCGATTGAAACTTTCAATTTCCTTCCGGCGGTCTTTCAGGCCAGCCAGAGCTTGGCACTCGTTCCAGCAGCGATCCAGCGTGCAGTAGTCCAGCCGTTGGTTGTAGTGGGTGCTGTCGCCCTCTCGGTACAGGTTGAGCGATCGGACGGCCGTGGGATCCAGGCCCAGGTAAGAGGCCACGTCTACCATGACGTTTTCGACGACGGCCATGCCTTGAGGGCCGCCGAAACCGCGGAAGGCCGTGTTGGATGGCAAGTTGGTCCGGCAGACGATTCCGTGACAGCGGAGATTCTCAATGCGGTAGGCGTTGTCGATGTGGAAGACGGCCCTCTCCATGATGCCGCGGGAAAGGTCCATGGTGTTGCCGCCGTTGGAAAAGAGTTGGACGTCGAGGGCCGTCAGCCGGCCGGTCGAATCGAATCCGACTTTGTATTTGGCCAGAAACGGATGGCGGATGCCGGTGCTCATCATGTCCTCGTCACGGTCCAGCATGCAACGGACGGGCCGTTGAAGCCGGTAGGAGGCCACGGCGGCCGGAGCAGCCAGCACGGCCGATCGAGTTTCTTTACCGCCGAACCCGCCGCCCATTCGCTTGACTCGGCAGACGACCCGATTGGCCGGCAGGCCCAAGACTTCGGCGACGACTTGCTGGACCTCCGATGGATTCTGAGTGGAACTGGTGATGTCCATCTCTCCGTCCTCACCTTTTGGCACGACCAGAACCGATTGCGTCTCCAAGTAGAAATGCTCCTGACCACCCATCTCGAAAGTTCCTTCCAGGATATGCTGGGCATTCCGGAATCCGGCCTCGACGTCTCCCTGGATGATTTCACGGCTGTGGCCTTGGTAGAAGGAATTGTTCTTGATGGCGTCTTGAATGGTGAAGATGGCTGGACCATCAGACGGACTGTAAGTCACTCGGACGAGCCGGCTGGCCCGCTGTGCCAGCGCCAGATTGTCGGCCACCACGCAGGCGATCACCTGGCCGCAGCAGGTGACCCGTTTCGAAGCGAAGACTTCCTCGTCGTGGATGATGGGTCCGAAAACGTTCCGGCCGGATGCGATATCTTTGGCCGAGAAGAAGCCTCGGACGCCTTCCAGCTCCAGAGCTGCCGATGGATCGATGGAGACGATTTCGGCGTGGGCTTGATTGCTTAACACGAGAGCCATGTGGAGTTCGCCGGCCACGGGTGGTAAGTCGTCGCAGTAAATGGCCTCGCCCGTCACGTGTTTCTCGCCGGCCACGTGAGCCAACGGCCGGCCGACTGGATCCAGATCGAGCTGATCTTTCGGTACGAGTTCAAACAGCTGGGCGGATTTGAATTTCCCGCGCTCGATATCCAATTCAGCCCCCGACAGGTTGTCCGGAATGGAGCTGGTCACGATCCGACGGGCGACCAAATCCCTCAGGACTTGGAGGTGAAATTTGAAGAAGAAACTGAGACAAAGTGACTGGCGATATGAACTCATTCCGCCCGGAACGGAAGGCGGAAGCGGCAGGTCTTCCAGCATCCAGCGGCAAACATCCTCCACTAAAGAATCGTCGTCCCAGCAACGGCCGACCAGCTTATCCATCGTCCCAACGGCCATGACTGTCGTGGGCGCCATGCCGCCAAAGGCCATGGACATTTCCTGGATCTTGCTGGATCCGGGATGGAAGAGGACCCGGAAGGCGCCATTGACGATGGCAATGTCGTCCTCCCTGCGGCGTGACTGTTTGTATCCATTGACGTATTCATCCGCTTTGGTGCGGGGGATGGAAATGTTCAACAGGATCTCTTCCGGCTGGACAATGTTGCGTCGATATCCAGTGAAGAAATGGTTGTCCATCGTAACCGAGCGGATGCCTTTCGAGTGACTCTGCAACGTCAGGACGCATCCGGCCGCCATGAAAAGCGGATTCAAATCCGAAATGGGACTGCCCGTCATGATGTTTCCGGCGATGGCCGCCACGTTTCGGATTTGTTTTCCGGCGAACCAGTGCAGCATTTGATTCAAGGCCGAAAAGAATCGGGTCGACTCTTTGGGTCCCTGCTGGACTTGTCGTTCCAGCTCTTCCTTGAACATCGACAAAGTCACGGCGCCGCCCAGGATCAGCCCCTCTTCCGTCCGTTCGATGGCCAGCGTTTCGGCGATCATTGCCGGGCTGATGAGGACTGGATAGTCGCAATGTTTGAACTTCATTTCCAGGGCGACTTCCGTGTTGCCGACCACGATTTTGGCGTGCGGGAATTGGGATTTGAGCTGGAGGAGCTGGTCCAGTCGGGTCGGCCTGTACCAGGTGACCCGCTCTCCCCTGACGATGAGATATTGCTGGTCCAGCTCTTCGCTAAGCTGCAGCAACGGCGGGAAGATGGGCTCCTGACTGTCCAGGTAAGACTCTTGGAAATCCGACTCGTTGGTCAGAGTCGTGCAAATGGATCGCTGGATCGTGTCCCGGTTTCCGTTCAAATCGTCGTCGCCGTTCCTCTGAGACTGGCCGTTCTGGCCGTCCATGCAGCAGCCATTGCCGTTGGCCTGGCCGCCGCAACAACCGTCGCGAGTTAACGTTCGACATCCTTCCAATATGGGTCGGTATCCAGTGCAGCGACAAAGGTTACCTGGACACAACAAGTTAAACGCATAAATTAAAAAGAATGTTCAAGGTATTCCTGTTTGCAATGACCAGCAGGAGTAGCATGCTTTTAAAATAAATGGACAACCCTGGGGCTATTTCCAGACATCCATAAAAATGTTGTTTGATGGCGGAATGAATTTATTTTACCTTGAAAGCCTTCCTCCACTTGGGCCATTGATGGCAACTCTTTCTTGTTGCTCCTCAGCAAGGTGTACATGGACATGACGAAGCCCGGGGTGCAGAATCCGCATTGAGAGCCGTGGGCTTTGGCCAGACGCTCCTGGACGGCGTGGAGGCGCCTCTTGTGTTGTTGTCGCTGGCCTTCGACATCACCTGGCTGGCCGATACCTTCCACCGTGGTGACGGCCAGACCGTGCACGGCGCATATTGGGGTCAGGCAAGCGTTGACGGCGTAGTGACTGGTAAATCATTTTAAAAATAAAAATAAAACGATCAAAGAATGGCGGATGAAATTTCTTTGGAATTGTTGGAATCCTACAGGATAGTTTGGGCCGTTCGGTCGTAACGAGAAATCATAACGGTACAGGCTCCGCATCCTCCTTCTCCGCAGCCCAGTTTCGTACCAGTAAGTCGCACTAAATAATAAAGTCAAGTTATAATATCGAATGAGAATAACAAAGTTAATTCTTTTAAAAATAATAATTACATTTAGTGCGAAGATAAAAGAGAAGTGTCCATTCAGGTTGCGCCGATTCCTCCACCACCTTTTACGTAATAGACATCACATTACGTGGCTGTTGATTTGGTCAAGAGTTATGAAATCAAACTGCAATGTTGTTGTTATTTACCTTGGCACCGTTCACGTAAAACACTAAACTCGACACGGATTCATCCATTTTCTCCGTCGTTCACTTTGTAAAGTTTTGATAGAAAACTGAAGGAATTGTTGGAACGTCCAAGCATATGAATAGCACGAAACCAAATGTTACACTGTAGTCTACTACAGTGTCTGCTATTCCAAGTCTGCTTTATACACCGATAAATGCACAGCCATGAGCATGCCCGTCAGCGTTTTCGGTTTTTGATGGGAATTTTCGATAAGAGCGCAAGAGAAAGAGATGGGCGGGATGCCTCGGGGGCTAATACAAAACTAGTTTCTTTTTTATTTTCTTTACTTTTAAGCGCCAAGTTATTGAAAACAAAAGCGATATCGAAAGTTAATCCGATACACACACCATTCGAACGTAAGCGGTTGATTTTTATCAGCCACAGAGCCGGTGGAATACAAAACCTGAGATTTGGTTATCAATTTTGGCACGCGTTATTACAAAGAAAACAAAAATAATAAATAATACGAGAGTAAAATTTACCATACTGGACTCGCATTTCACGAAGAATTTAGACAATGCAACAAATGAAAGCATTATTAATGATTAGGTCACTATTTTTATATCTTGCACTTTCTTCGGAAGGCTTTGAAATTTGAAACGGGCGGTTTCCCGTAGCCACTATTATTTCCAATGGACGATAAACACGTGTAAATATCAGTAAATATGATATGTTAACAATTACACAGTTACAGTTATTTGATATAAGATTATGTCACTCACCTATACCTCGTAGGAGAAAATTTTTCCAGTCGTACTGAAGGCCACACAATGTGTGAATTGTTGATGCACACAGGGCAATGCTCCATTGGCTTTTTTTGTGGAAACTCATCATGAGAAATTGTTTGCTTTCCAAAAGCTGGAATACGGAAACTCTTTTGAATGCTGAACTTGCAAGTTCAAGTTAATCTGAAAAACAAAGATGCACGCATAAACAAAATTGACTTTTATTGGTGAATTGGTTTTATACCTACGGTAACTTTCAGAGCTAAGTGAAGGTGGTCAAAAACATTCATGTTGTGTCACGTAAAAATCATTCTCAAAGAGACAAGAGTACAGTGACCATGTAAAAGCTGGCAAAAGAAACATCATCAAACTAAATTATTAGGATTCATGTTTCCCTCCATTATAGTATGTGACACTCCATTCTGTATGTTTAGGGTACCTAAATTTTAGGAAATTTAGGCTAATTAATTTTCCAGAACAAACATATAGAATTACACTCGTTCATCAAGACTTGCATATCATGTTTGTGATGTCGGCGTTTCCTCATTTTATGGCTAGTTCATTTTTTCAAGCTAATGGAGACGAGAGCAGGATTCCAATTTCTCTTTAATAATATGAAATCGAGATTCGAGATAGCTATTTTCAGTCCATGGAATAATGCTAAAAATCGGCCATCAATTCTACTCCACATCTACAGAAGCATGACAGAAGGAAAAAAAAAAAAAACTTTTCAAATTTCCCATCGTGTCGTTGCTAACGAAATCGCGCGATTTCGTCTTCTACGACTTCAGCGATCCAGCAGCAACCGTTTGGACTTCGGAGTTCTGGCGCGTAAACTTATTTTTAAATTTCTAATGATTATAAACATTAAAAAAAACGGTTCAACAATAAAATTTATCTTGCTTTATGTGCACGAAAAGGAACATCTCACTGACATACTAAAATAAATAATATCTCTGTACTCAAAATAATAATTTAAAAAGACGAAATAAATATCATTGATTTTCGGCCGCTACGGCAACACCATCGGTCTCGTTCCTCCTGATTCCGGATTCCGTGAACGGATTATAATTGTCTGGTTAGTAAAATAAAAACAGCCATATTTAGCGATACGATGTAAGATATAGACATTAGCTTAATAATTTTCTAACAGTGATTCTTCATTCTTATCATTTATAAACAAAGTTATGGGGGAAACAAATCCATTCTTGCAATTTATTTGAGGCTAAAAAATTATTTTGACTACACTAAATATTTTCCTTTACAATGCGAATACACTACAAAAGTCTGACAAAAGTGCGAAGAAGAAAAAAAGGATTCCGTCGAACCGGAATTGAACCAGTGACCTAAGGATTTCGATTGCCGCTACAGTCCTCCGCTCTACCATCTGAGCTATCGACGGTGTTAATGTTATGACAATTTTATATATTTATACGTCGCTTTTTGGTGCCTTGGTACTATCTCAGGGGTCGTTTGGCTCTACCAACGGTGATAGTAAATGCCGCTTTTTAGTCCGCTCTACCCTTCGAGATTTTGACAGTGTGAGTTGTATCGTGTGTACTGTGAAAGTTTTGTCTCTTTATACACCGCTGTTGAGGGCTAGTGGCTCTCTATTGTCTAATGGCTCTATCAACGGCGATAGTGTAGGACGTTTTTGGCTTTTTGTACAAGCGTGTAATACTGGGGTAAAGAAATTTTTTTATGATTCCTCTTTCTAATTTTTCATGGTTTTCCTTTCATTTTCCTACCTTTTGAACGAGAATCAATTATTTTGAAAGAATTGGGTTTTCCAAAAGTGCGATGTTAAGGTCTTAAATCTTAATCAAATTTTCGCCACACGCTAGATTTTTACATTTTTTCTATATTGAATTAATACAAACGAAATTTGGTAGGCGTATATTTTAAATTTAAACATTCTTTGTTAAGCTTTATCGTAATTACAATTTGAAAAATAAATATATTCACATTTTCTTTACAGCCTTTTTCAGCCCGCCGGCTCTAAACTGAAGTTCTTCTCTTTAAAAAAAATCTAGATGACGGAATTAATTTTGTAAGGAAGTTCGCACTTCGCAGTAGCAAGTAAAGTTCATGGGAAAAAAAAATATTGATTACTTGTTCAAGGTAAAAAAAACAAACACTAGAATTACTGAAATAAGAGAGGGAATATGAATATCGAATAACGAATATAACGTTTCTTGGCCATGAGTTTCATGACTCTGCCACTGGTGGCGCTAGCGATTGCAGGTAAAGAATTTTTCGTAGTAGAACCACTGCGGATTTTGGTGCAGTATTGTAGTTGACTTTTTGAACGTGTCTGTGTCTGTTTTCTCTCCTTTCTTTCATCGCTTTTCATATTTTTAAAGATAACATTTTCTCGTGTGCTACTATTGCGAAAATTACTCTATGTCAACAAAGAAACAAGTAGAAAATTCTGTTGACTGAAGTTTCTGAATATAAAATTTGAATGGTTTATGTCATTATGCTACCAAGTAATTTTCCTCGCTGCTGTGTTATAGTCTTGCAGGATAAAGTTTGCTAACAAGATCTAAAAACATAGATATGGTTCACTTACTGAAGATCTGAATAGAAACTGAAACTTGCTCAAAAACTTCAGTAATGTTTTGATCCTAAAGTTCAACCCCTTCTTCGGCCCTTCCTTCCAGCAGAGTTGTATTAGCTTATCAATGGCAAATAAGGTAATATTCTTATTGTAAACAATCATTCTGTTTCTTTAAAGAATTAAGACTCAAGAATTTTTCTTCAGGTGTGTCTACAAAAAAGTCAGAAATGCCCAATCTGTTCTGAGGTACAGATGATACATTTCTTATCTATAGTGATTAACTGTTATAAATTTATACTGTGATGGTAATTGTTTATGCTTTGTTGCTTATGTTTGCTGAACTCAGTTCGTGAGCAAAGGGAATAAGAAATCTCATATCGACATGCATTTTAGAATTAAAGAATGGCAATGTCAGTTTTGCAAAAAGGTTAGTAACAAAATTTTATTAATGTTTTTTTCCAGCAAGGACAACTTTGAGTGGTGTGAAAATAAAGTATTTATTATAGGTTTTCTCTAACTGGGAAAGCTTTCAGGCTCACCAACTAGTTCACTCAAAAACGACAAATTCAAATGAATCGCTGAATAACAGTGACGCAAGTTATTTTACAAACTTATTCGTTTACACTAGAATTAATTGGTTTGCAAATTTTCTTGAAATTTAGGTGATTGTGGATTCTGGTTCAAAAAAATTGCAGTCAAGGTGCAAATATTGCCCGAAAGTAAGGTCATTATCGGGTGAGAAAATGGTTCCATATTAATGAAATATTGGTTTGTGTAGAAATTCAAGTCTCCATCGCTAATGACGACCCATGTGCTTAGACACTCCGACAAACGGCGCTACACCTGCCATCTCTGTTTTAAAGTACTAACATTTTTTTGTTTGTTTTACAATTCCATATAGCATGCTACATGCCTTATTAAAAAATGAATTTGAATACAGGAATTTAAAGACCCTTATTACATTTGGGAGCATTTGAAAACCGCCCACCCGAAGACAAACAACAATTCCATAACAGTAAAGGAAATGTTTGATCGTCAGAACTCATCAAAGGTAAGGGAAAGAGCAGACTGCTCGTTGCTGTAGCATTTTTAACATCCCGCTTATTTTATTTACGTAGAAGCCCATTGTGACGCCAGTCGAGTTTAATGGAAAGGATTTTCAGCTCAAAGTTGGAGTACCAGATTCTATGAAAAATGTTAACCTGTGGCCGAGGGTTATTTTGTCACGAGAGTTGACTGACGCCATGTCCAAGTGTGTTTGTTAACCCTTGGAAGAAGGCAAGAAGCCGTACTTTTTACAATCAAGCTTAGCTTAGAAAGAACGAATCTTCAGTAATCGAAAAATAGATTACTTTTATTAATTTCTTTGGTTCAAGTATTTTTGACTATGCTTTAAACGCTATAACAATACCCGTTGACGGCTTTATCCATTTTTTCCTCCAATTGATACTGATAGTAACTACAAGTCTTTTTGTAAAGTATGTCATGCGTGATGCGACATGTTTGTGAAGAACACAATTTTATTATGTCTATCCAGCTACGTACGTCTTATTGTAACCGTAATTTGTGTTGGAAGTTTGAACATTGATTTTTTAAAAATTATTATTTAGGTTTTTTAATTTTATTTGATTTCAGAGATTCACATATATGAAAGGTTCGGCGAATTGTAGTCATCGTTTTTTGTTTAAATTTCAGAGTTTACGCAGTTTTTTAAAACAAATTTCTAAAAACAATTCCTCTACTTAACGCTTGTTGCGGATGGGACTATACAGCACAGCGAAAAATGTCAGAAGAAATCAGGAAGAGCGGGAAATTGTAAACAGGAATTTCTCATATAGTGAAAATCTCTGCTCAATTTTTTTGTATCATAGGATGTTACATTAAACTCGGTTTGCGCGAAACGTTATTGGGAAGGGGAATACGGTAAAGCTTAAGTACTACTATTTTCAGTTTGTTTACTACATATGTCGATAACTGTTTAAACAATGACTTTGCATGGTCAGTATGGTATCTGGGTGAACACTGACACCCCACAAAGGTCAAAATTGATCTAATCTGGTTCATACTCTTCTGTGATCCGTGTGTTTTTTTGTTTTTTAAATTAATAACTGATTATGCATTCAACCATTATTATTTGATATATAATGGCAGTGAATACCCTACGTCTCCTTCAATATTCTATAATTTCTATCTTTATCAATTTGATTTAAATTATTAGTACAGTAGTAATACTGTTTTACATAATTTTTAAATAAAATGTGTTTACGTAACATTTTCTCCAAATCTGTATGAATGCCGTTACGCCATATGTATCCCATTTCCAGTCCCATTTTTTAAAGTAGAGATAAAAACAAAAACAAAAAATAAATAAATAATAATGTTATATAAATTTGTGATTGATAAGAATTTGGTTATGTTAACACCTCTGCTCGATCAATACCCTTATAGTTTACTCTAACTACTGCTCTGGACAACAAGCATCAACATGCGAGTTATTATTTTCTCAGTCTTGCTGCTGGTCCTTTCGTTTTCAACAAATGATGTAGTTGGTCATGGTATGATGTTCGACCCGCCGCAGCGATCGTCCATGTGGAGATTTGGTTATGAAACGCCCGTCAATACAATGGACAACTTCCTCAGCTGTGGATACGTTGGGGTAAATATCAGAAATTCTGCACCACAATAGCAATTAATTAATGTATGATTTATAACTTTAATTCACAGATTCAATACGATGATGTTAATCAAGGGCGCTGTGGTGAATGTGGCGACATTTGGAGCGATCCTCGCCCTCGTCAAAATGACGAAGGTGGGCTCTACGGTACCGGGACGATTGGTCGAGTGTACGAACAAGGAAGTGTAAGAGATATATAATTTTTAACTCTCTGCCATTATTTGATTTTGTAAATTAATTGAAAACATTTGTCCGCATTTGTCTAGTTCGTCTAATCTTTATTATACTGTTCTTCTTCGTCTTATCTTAAATTAGGTCATTGACGTCACGATTAACTTGAACATCAGCCACCTTGGGTATTTTGAATTCCGCTTGTGTCCCAAGAGCTCGGCTGAAGAATTGGTCACTCAAGATTGTTTAGATCAAAACTTGCTAACACTCATTGACGGAACGACCAGATTTACTGTCGATCAGAATATTGTCGAAGTTCTGTTCATAGTGCAAGTCCAACTACCGGCTGCTATTTCCTGCGAAAATTGTGTCCTTCAGTGGTACTACAGAGGAGGTGACCATTTTACATAATATCCATTTGAGAAATTTTGGTGCTGTTTTTTCTCTTTGTCAAGTGAATTATAATTTCACGGATTTTTTTAAAATTATTATTCTGTGACATCATAAAGGTGGGAGAGTTGGAGATTGCGGAGATGGTACAACAGATTACGGGTGCGGTGACCAAGAAACTTACGTCAACTGCGCAGATATTGCAATTCGATAAAACCTCAATTCGAGAATTTTAATTTCCATTTAATTAAATTCTTGGATTAAAATTACGCAATTGTAGCGTTACCAAAATTATTTTGGAAATTTGCGGTCTATATCTCGTGTAATATATTCATGAATTAGGGTACACATGCATGATAAAAATACATGAATTTTAAGGGGTGCTATGTTTAGTATGGTTTCTTGGTGATACAGTCCGTAAGCGTCGTCAAGGAAAATCTGAAATTCCATGATGTAATATGATGCTCCCTGATATCCAGTCTGAATTGAGAAGTCATTATCTCTAGGGTAATATGCTTATATCAGCGCAGTTGACAAACGTCTCCTGATTGCCACATCCAAGTGCACCAGTCCCATTTGCGCATACGCCCCACGAATTTCCTGGTGAACAATTTTTTGTTGCAAACATGAAAATTTTATTATTTCAATAGTTATATTGTACGAATTAACCTGTATGGTACCTGTATTATACAGCCATTGTAGCACACAATTTTCGCAAATCAACCCAGCAGGCAGTTTAACTCTGGGAAAGTAAGGTTTCGACTCTTGAGATGGAAGGTAAAACCTTGTCGTGTCATCGGTCATTTTCAGCAAGTTGGCGTTTAGACACTCTTGCGTAACTAATTCGCTGGCCGAACTCTTTGGGCATAATCGAAACTCGAAATATCCCTTGTGATTCGACGATATGTTAACTGTAATGTCAATAATCTGCACACAGCAAATCATTCAAATCATGTTCAAAATTAAATGGAAATAGAAATCGATAGAAATAATAACGGAAATTTCGTTTACTGATCCTTGGTAATAAGTTTTCCCTTTAATTCCTGTGCCGTATTGACCTCCTTCGTCGTTGGGTCTTGGACGGGGTAAACTCCATTCGTCTCCGCATTCCCCGCATCGCCCTTTATTAATGTCATTATATTGAACCTATATTAAAACATATGAAGGTAAAAACCTTAAAATCCACATTCGGTCGATTATACTAATTTTAAAAACATTTTAAAAAATGGAAACAATTAAACCAGTTAAATAATTGATTACCCCGAATCCTCCGCAATTTAGACCGTTGTCGTTGTAGTTAGGAGGTACTTTAAAGCCAAGCCTAAACATCGATGATCGTTGCGGTGGACTCAGCATCATCCCATGACCGACTACGAGTGTTGGAGCAATCGCTACCACCAGCAAAACGACCAAAACTGATGGAAATACTAAAGCTTTCTGTTCCATTTTCAAGCTGTAACTTGATTTTCACGAGAAAATTTTTCATCTACAACATATTCGTTGATTTAAAGAGTGGCACTTTATATAGGTAGGCCCAGCAATGAGCAATCATATAAGACATCTTGTGCAATATGTGTCCGCTTATCTCAATTTTAATGGCCGCATTAATTGAATGTCATTGCGGCATAGGGTTCATCGGCATGGCTGTAACAAATTCGGTGGTGTTACTTAGTTGATTAAAGCATTTAGAAAATATATGTTAAAGGTGAAAAAATAGGATTACTTTTTCCACAAATGACGTTATACGGGTACAGGTACACAATTAAATTCTATTGAAATATATTTAAAAAACATTAAATAATCCCGTAAATAATATCCGCCGTGCTTTATCTCGATAACTGGTATTATATTCCATGAAGATTAATACTTACTAGATTTTCTCGTATTTAGTCTGTGTCGGTGGAAAATTCTTGACTTTTTACTGGATTTTACAAAACCTTGTCTCACATGCAATACATATTTTTAATCCATGTTTATCAAATTATAGCAAACAACACAATAATTGTGGCTAATGCTGACTACATTTTCTAGTATTAAAATGTATAACAAAAAGAGTCAATAGTAAGTAATAACCAGCTTATTAACAATAAACAGCCATTTTCTGGCTGATTGATCACTTGTTGATCACCGCATGTTGCCCTAAAGCGCCCTAAAGTTCATAGCTATAAAATATCGTAAAATCTAGACAATAAAGCAGATCACACGTCATTTCCTCATACGAGATCATAACACCTAAGATCTTATAAGTTTGCATCAGACGCGAACTGATGGAAACGACGATTATGTGGCATGAGGTTATGGTGGTTGATCAGATAAAGAAATAACATAACTGGTTTTTAGTATCAACGGCAAATTTAACCGCGTGTGCTCCTCGGTGTGCTCTAGACATAAGTTAATTAACCGATAGCACGCTTTGATGGTTTGATAAGAAAGTGAGATTTCATAAATGAGTGAAAATTGCCTCAATTTTCATCGCTGTTTTTTTTTTCGGGGAGAAACAAAGGAATTTACTAGTATTCCATACTCCCCTCCTCCCATCTCACCATCCGATCCAACAAAGCAACAACCGGCGTTACTATTACCTTTACATTTTTCCTGAAATGTGGCGCGAACGACTTGCAGCTTGTAATAATACAACTATGCCCTTGCATTCGTCTTTCACAAGTACGCTTTTTAGATACTGTAAGACCTAGCTGTAACCAGGCAGTATAAGGGTTTGGAACCGGCTGTAACCGGACAACTGGCTCTTTTTAGCAGAATCATTTATGTAGTAAAAATGTGATCAATAGAAAAATATTGGAAAATACAAAAATCATTTGTTTTGTTTGAAGCGATTTAAAACGACTTGGAATTTTTAATAATCTCAACTTCCTACTGTACTCAAAAATGTTTTGTTTATTTTTCTTTGAATTAAATATCCTCGATAGTATAGTGGTGAGTATCCCCGCCTGTCACGCGGGAGACCGGGGTTCAATTCCCCGTCGGGGAGGATATTTTTTGAACTTTAATACAATATGCATTCCGCTATTAATAGACATATACACTGTTAATCGTCTCTTATTATTCTATCGAGTTCTCATTGCTAGTGGTTGGTTTCTCTTCGTCGTCCTGGCACCCGATATTTTTCTTTCCTGCCCTGTCAAAGGTTGAAGAAATGTTTTCAAGTAACAAATAGGACTTGACAAGTCCTCGATAGTATAGTGGTGAGTATCCCCGCCTGTCACGCGGGAGACCGGGGTTCAATTCCCCGTCGGGGAGGATTACTTATTGAGTTTTTTAAGATTTATGTCTTCTTCCATTAGACATATACCATATTTATCGTTTCTTATTATTCTGTCGAGTTCTGAGTGCTAGCGGTTGGTTTCTCTTCGTTGTCCTGGCACCCGAAATTTTTCTTTCCTGCCCATTAAAAGGAGAGTTTCCCTATTTTGAAAATCTATTGAAGTAACTTTTCGGACTCGTCAAGTCCTCGATAGTATAGTGGTCAGTATCCCCGCCTGTCACGCGGGAGACCGGGGTTCAATTCCCCGTCGGGGAGGATAATTTTTTTCGCTCTCATAATGCTACTTTTACACTTTATTAACACAAATAAAAGATCAAAGTTTGCTATATGTTTTTTTTATTTTTTTGATATTTTCATTGTTATTCAAGTTTAATAATAAATGTTTCTACAAGGAACTTCAACTTTATTCATTTATTCCATTCATTCACAAGTTTCACAAGAATTTATAATAACATTATAATTGAGATTAAAAGATTAAAGATTCTTCTTAAAATAAAAAAAGGTAACCATGTGTACAATTTAAGCCATGCAAAGAAATACACTTAAACAATTTAAATCGCAACCGAACATTTTTATATTTTTATTTTTGTATTTACGGTTACATTTTTAGATGTATATAATTGTTTACTGGGTTAACTACAAAACAAATAACGTTTTCCTTAATTAATTATTTCATTTTTATTAACACAAAATAATTTTAGAAAAAGATGCCATGCCCGCCATAATTAAAGAGGAAATAATTCAGACAATTCATTCCATTTGGGGAAGCTAGGTTGAGTCCCATTACGTTGTACGCTCACTGAAGATACAACACAGGCATATTCTATTGCTTTAACGAGAGAAAGTTCCGGGCGCGTTGCAAGGAAAAACGCCAATGCTCCTAGAAAACAGTCTCCAGCTCCCTACACAAGACAAGTTAGATGAACTATAATTTGTATCAAACTTTTTATGACTTATTAATTAAATAGCAATCAACTAAAAATATAGTAATTACAGTGGTGTCAATCGCAGACACGTTAGGCGTCTTTATATGAACAGGTTTATTCGCATCTTGTCTAGACAACAAAACAGCGCCTTGATCTCCCAGTGTAATCAGTACGTGATTCTTACAACCTTTCTCCAACAAACACCTTGCTGAAGCAGCAGCTTCGTCTAAAGATCGAACTGGAAGTCCACTCGTTACTTCAGCCTGTCGGATCAAAATTACATTAAGCATACAGCAAGAAAAACAAGTCGCCGCGATTTCAAAAGCGAGAAAATTATAATCAACTTCAACATTCCTTTTACCTCAGTTTCATTGACACAAAATATGTCACTGAGCTTAAAAAACTTTGCATCCAAATCAGAACAGGCAGGTGCAGCATTCAGTATTGTTAGAACTACAAATAAAACACAACCGTTTTAATGTTGAACGATATACCTTGCAAACATGTAGAGTAATATACCTCCCAAATCATTCGCCATCTGAAGAGCAGCTAGCGCTGTCTCCTTTTCAATTTGATTTTCACACAACATCACTTGGGCAGTAGAAATCATCGTCTTTGCGGATATAATATCGTCGACGGTCAGGTATGCATTAGCTCCGCTTACGGTGATCACTCTATTTTTTCCATCGGGTAAAACAGTCAGCTGACCTACACCTGTCAATGCTTCATCTGTGAAAGTTATGTGAGTTGTGTCTACCCCCTCAGTTGTCATGGTTTTCAAGTGCTCTTCTCCAAAAGAATCTTTTCCTAACTGTTCAAATAAAAATATAATCAGCCATGTCTTTTTTTCATTGGGAACAGTCCACAATACCTTTCCAACCATAGATGTTTTAGCACCTAAACGAGCAGCAGTGACACACTGATTTGCTCCTTTACCACCACAGCACAAAACTAGTTGGCTTCCAATAATTGTTTCTCCTCCATTTGGCAAACGGTTTACATACCTGTAAAAAAAAATGGATTCAAATTCAACAAGCACAACTTACAAAATTCAAGTTACGTGACAACATCAGACATGAAGGAGCCCACAACAACAACCTGGGTTGAATGTTTTTCCATTTCTTTTGAAAGGTCTAAAATTAGTTTGTTGCACTTTTCAGCTTCACTTTACCTATAAAATACTTTAGATATTTGGGGTATTAGAACTTTTCAGTCGTTAGTACTAGTCAATCAAAATGTTCGTGCTGTTGATAGTGCAATGCCTGATGTTTGCACATTTTATCTCTTAATTATCGGTTTTCATCTTGGTGCAGTAACAATACGACACTCGTCATTTTTTGAGGCTGTGTTCGTCATGATTTATTTACATTTACACACCGATTAAGAAGGTTTTTTTTTTATTATGAGGCACTGGTGAGGAGATCTGGCGGCTAGATTTGTCACCAGGTGATGGGCGTGGATTGGCCCTTTCGCCCCTTCTTTGTTCTTGCGTTATTATTTTGTTTTCCGTTTCATTACTTCGTTTGGTATCTAAGCATGGTGTTAGAGTCTTGGAGGAACCACCTCTCCATACCCATTCTGCTACTTGCGTTTTGCGTTGCCAATTCTTGGATCTTTTTCTTGGCGCAAATTATTCGCTTTCCAAATTCCAAACTTGGCGACTTTGCAGTCACAACAAACCAATGAATTTTTTTTTAAAGATTTTTCCCATCTTGGCAGAGCTATAGAATACATGTAGCGCCACTGCCATGTTAACTCCTCCTCTCGGCAATTTTCTCTGGGCTGAAGCCAAGTTGACGAATCGATAGTGAAAATCGGAGCTAAGATATCGATCTCGCTCCTTGCCACTCCTCCACTTTTCTCTCTATTCCTATTCCCCACTTCCCAACACACCCACCGTGGCGCTTATAGCTGAGGGACAGGACAGGCAAGCAGGCTTCACTTCCAGAGAAAAAAAGCAATGGAAGGGCTCACCATATGAGTGACGGTACCAGTTTTCTATAGCTCTGTTCAAGGTTAATAATAAATGTTTCTATAGGGCTCTTCGGGGTCTTTTTTATTGAGCCATTTTATCTGGCAACGCTGCGTGCCGAAGCAGATGCGCCTGTGTTAGGGATAGGAAAGGCATGGAGTAGGAATAAGAAGTACTCCTTTATTCCCTCTTGGCTTCCAAGAGGGTCCTGGGGGTGTTATTAGGGCGGGTTTTTTGGTCTTTTTGCGGGTTTCGTGCAAATTCTTTCTTGAATCTTGTCTGTGGTGGGTAGGTGAAGTTAGGCTTTATGAGACGGACTAGTTGATACTAAAATAATCACAATCCGTTCAGCGGATCGTGAAAACTAGCCTGTACAACATAAGTCCTTCGCTTACTGACATCTAGCGGCGCGTTTAATTTAAATTGGGGGTTGACACATTGTGTGATGACACAGTCTTTGAAAATTTAGGAATTTAGCTTTGGCTGTGGGTTACACATGAAGTATTGATAATTTTTTCTATTTTTAATCATACTAACCGAATCGAAATGTTGCGACGAATGCAACATGAGCACTTGGGGCGGTTCCCCACTGCACCGTTTTACTTCATAGTTTGTATCGATAACAGAAGAAAGAAATGAAAGGTGATTATTTTTATTCGCAATAACTAATTCAATCGTTCAATTGAATGGTTGAGAAGACGAATACCAAATGAGAAAACGCGGGGCACCCGCCCCATGGTACCATTCACCATTGGGACATTGGGAGACATTGGTGTTTGCCAAGAGCAGAGGTCACCAAATCTCAAGGCGGACACCCAATGGCCTTTCTTATCTTATCTGTATCTTATCTTTCTTTTTGAAAATATAGGAAACACTGGACCGTTCAACTGAGAGCAGAATCAATCAGAACGTTTCAGACTTTCAGTGATTCAGTCATACTTTTTCCGTCCGAGACTGAGTCATTGAAATTCGTTGAAGTGGTGATTTTCAGTTCCTGGAAGATTTTCTATCAACCCTTATTTCTATTTCTTTTCCTTCATGTATGTCTTAATAGATTCATTGATTTTAAAGACTTGAAATAGTGTATTGGACATCAAATAACATATCCTGTAACAAGGAAACTGTTTAAACCTGTAAAACAATCAGAATCGTCATTTCAAATTCATTGAAGTGGTGATTTTCTGTTCCTGGAAGATTTTCTATTAACCCTTATTTCTATTTCTTTTCCTTCATGCATGTCTTAATAGATTCATTGATTTTAAAGACTTGAAATAGTGTATTGGACATCCATTAACATATCCTGTAACAAGGAAACTGTTTAAACCTGTAAAACAATCAGAATCGTCATTTCAAATTCATTGAAGTGGTGATTTTCAGTTCCTGGAAGATTTTCTATTAACCCTTATTTCTATTTCTTTTCCTTCATGCATGTATTAATAGATTCATTGATTTAAAAGACTTGAAATAGTGTATTGAACATCCATTAACATATCCTGTAACAAGGAAACCCTTTGAATTTGTAAAACAATCAGAATCGTCATTTCAAATTCATTGAAGTGGTTTTTTTCATTTCCTGGAAGATTTTCTATCAACCCTTATTTCTATTTCTTTTCCTTCATGCATGTCTTAATAGATTCATTGATTTTAAAGACTTGAAATAGTGTATTGGACATCCATTAACATATCCTGTAACAAGGAAACTGTTTAAACCTGTAAAACAATCAGAATCGTCATTTCAAATTCATTGAAGTGGTGATTTTCTGTTCCTGGAAGATTTTCTATTAACCCTTATTTCTATTTCTTTTCCTTCATGCATGTCTTAATAGATTCATTGATTTTAAAGACTTGAAATAGTGTATTGGACATCCATTAACATATCCTGTAACAAGGAAACCCTTTGAATTTGTAAAACAATCAGAATCGTCATTTCAAATTCATTGAAGTGGTTTTTTTCAGTTCCTGGAAGATTTTCTATCAACCCTTATTTATATTTCTTTTCCTTCATGCATGTCTTAATAGATTCATTGATTTTAAAGACTTGAAATAGTGTATTGGACATCCATTAACATATCCTGTAACAAGGAAACCCTTTGAATTTGTAAAAAAATCAGAATCGTCATTTCAAATTCATTGAAGTGGTTTTTTTCATTTCCTGGAAGATTTTCTATCAACCCTTATTTCTATTTCTATTCCTTCATGCATGTCTTAATAGATTCATTGATTTTAAAGACTTGAAATAGTGTATTTGACATCCATTAACATATCCTGTAACAAGGAAACAGTTTAAACCTGTAAAACAATCAGAATCGTCATTTCAAATTCATTGAAGTGGTGATTTTCTGTTCCTGGAAGATTTTCTATTAACCCTTATTTCTATTTCTTTTCCTTCATGCATGTATTAATAGATTCATTGATTTAAAAGACTTGAAATAGTGTATTGAACATCCATTAACATATCCTGTAACAAGGAAACCCTTTGAATTTGTAAAACAATCAGAATCGTCATTTCAAATTCATTGAAGTGGTTTTTTTCATTTCCTGGAAGATTTTCTATCAACCCTTATTTCTATTTCTTTTCCTTCATGCATGTCTTAATAGATTCATTGATTTTAAAGACTTGAAATAGTGTATTGGACATCCATTAACATATCCTGTAACAAGGAAACTGTTTAAACCTGTAAAACAATCAGAATCGTCATTTCAAATTCATTGAAGTGGTGATTTTCTGTTCCTGGAAGATTTTCTATTAACCCTTATTTCTATTTCTTTTCCTTCATGCATGTCTTAATAGATTCATTGATTTTAAAGACTTGAAATAGTGTATTGGACATCCATTAACATATCCTGTAACAAGGAAACCCTTTGAATTTGTAAAACAATCAGAATCGTCATTTCAAATTCATTGAAGTGGTTTTTTTCAGTTCCTGGAAGATTTTCTATCAACCCTTATTTCTATTTCTTTTCCTTCATGCATGTCTTAATAGATTCATTGATTTTAAAGACTTGAAATAGTGTATTGGACATCCATTAACATATCCTGTAACAAGGAAACTGTTTAAACCTGTAAAACAATCAGAATCTTCATTTCAAATTCATTGAAGTGGTGATTTTCTGTTCCTGGAAGATTTTCTATTAACCCTTATTTCTATTTCTTTTCCTTCATGCATGTATTAATAGATTCATTGATTTTAAAGACTTGAAATAGTGTATTGAACATCCATTAACATATCCTGTAACAAGGAAACCCTTTGAATTTGTAAAACAATCAGAATCGTCATTTCAAATTCATTGAAGTGGTTTTTTTCATTTCCTGGAAGATTTTCTATCAACCCTTATTTCTATTTTTTTTCTTCATGCATGTCTTAATAGATTCATTGATTTTAAAGACTTGAAATAGTGTATTGGACATCCATTAACATATCCTGTAATAAGGAAACTGTTTAAACCTGTAAAACAATCAGAATCGTCATTTCAAATTCATTGAAGTGGTGATTTTCTGTTCCTGGAAGATTTTCTATTAACCCTTATTTCTATTTCTTTTCCTTCATGCATGTATTAATAGATTCATTGATTTAAAAGACTTGAAATAGTGTATTGAACATCCATTAACATATCCTGTAACAAGGAAACCCTTTGAATTTGTAAAACAATCAGAATCGTCATTTCAAATTCATTGAAGTGGTTTTTTTCATTTCCTGGAAGATTTTCTATCAACCCTTATTTCTATTTCTTTTCCTTCATGCATGTCTTAATAGATTCATTGATTTTAAAGACTTGAAATAGTGTATTGGACATCCATTAACATATCCTGTAACAAGGAAACTGTTTAAACCTGTAAAACAATCAGAATCGTCATTTCAAATTCATTGAAGTGGTGATTTTCTGTTCCTGGAAGATTTTCTATTAACCCTTATTTCTATTTCTTTTCCTTCATGCATGTATTAATAGATTCATTGATTTTAAAGACTTGAAATAGTGTATTGAACATCCATTAACATATCCTGTAACAAGGAAACCCTTTGAATTTGTAAAACAATCAGAATCGTCATTTCAAATTCATTGAAGTGGTTTTTTTCAATTCCTGGAAGATTTTCTATCAACCCTTATTTATATTTCTTTTCCTTCATGCATGTCTTAATAGATTCATTGATTTTAAAGACTTGAAATAGTGTATTGGACATCCATTAACATATCCTGTAACAAGGAAACTGTTTAAACCTGTAAAACAATCAGAATCGTCATTTCAAATTCATTGCAGTGGTGATTTTCTGTTCCTGGAAGATTTTCTATTAACCCTTATTTCTATTTCTTTTCCTTCATGCATGTCTTAATAGATTCATTGATTTTAAAGACTTGAAATAGTGTATTGGACATCCATTAACATATCCTGTAACAAGGATACCCTTTGAATTTGTAAAACAATCAGAATCGTCATTTCAAATTCATTGAAGTGGTTTTTTTCAGTTCCTGGAAGATTTTCTATCAACCCTTATTTATATTTCTTTTCCTTCATGCATGTCTTAATAGATTCATTGATTTTAAAGACTTGAAATAGTGTATTGGACATCCATTAACATATCCTGTAACAAGGAAACCCTTTGAATTTGTAAAACAATCAGAATCGTCATTTCAAATTCATTGAAGTGGTTTTTTTCAGTTCCTGGAAGATTTTCTATCAACCCTTATTTCTTTTTCTTTTCCTTCATGCATGTCTTAATAGATTCATTGATTTTAAAAACTTGAAATAGTGTATTGGACATCCATTAACATATCCTGTAACAAGGAAACTGTTTAAACCTGTAAAACAATCAGAATCGTCATTTCAAATTCATTGAAGTGGTGATTTTCTGTTCCTGGAAGATTTTCTATTAACCCTTATTTCTATTTCTTTTCCTTCATGCATGTATTAATAGATTCATTGATTTTAAAGACTTGAAATAGTGTATTGAACATCCATTAACATATCCTGTAACAAGGAAACCCTTTGAATTTGTAAAACAATCAGAATCGTCATTTCAAATTCATTGAAGTGGTTTTTTTCAGTTCCTGGAAGATTTTCTATCAACCCTTATTTCTTTTTCTTTTCCTTCATGCATGTATTAATAGATTCATTGATTTTAAAGACTTGAAATAGTGTATTGGACATCCATTAACATATCCTGTAACAAGGAAACTGTTTAAACCTGTAAAACAATCAGAATCGTCATTTCAAATTCATTGAAGTGGTGATTTTCTGTTCCTGGAAGATTTTCTATTAACCCTTATTTCTATTTCTTTTCCTTCATGCATGTATTAATAGATTCATTGATTTTAAAGACTTGAAATAGTGTATTGAACATCCATTAACATATCCTGTAACAAGGAAACCCTTTGAATTTGTAAAACAATCAGAATCGTCATTTCAAATTCATTGAAGTGGTTTTTTTTAAATATTTCCTGGAAGATTTTCTATCAACCCTTATTTCTATTTCTTTTCCTTCATGTATGTCTTAATAGATTCATTGATTTTAAAGACTTGAAATAGTGTATTGGACATCAAATAACATATCCTGTAACAAGGAAACTGTTTAAACCTGTAAAACAATCAGAATCGTCATTTCAAATTCATTGAAGTGGTGATTTTCTGTTCCTGGAAGATTTTCTATTAACCCTTATTTCTATTTCTTTTCCTTCATGCATGTCTTAATAGATTCATTGATTTTAAAGACTTGAAATAGTGTATTGGACATCCATTAACATATCCTGTAACAAGGAAACTGTTTAAACCTGTAAAACAATCAGAATCGTCATTTCAAATTCATTGAAGTGGTGATTTTCAGTTCCTGGAAGATTTTCTATTAACCCTTATTTCTATTTCTTTTCCTTCATGCATGTATTAATAGATTCATTGATTTAAAAGACTTGAAATAGTGTATTGAACATCCATTAACATATCCTGTAACAAGGAAACCCTTTGAATTTGTAAAACAATCAGAATCGTCATTTCAAATTCATTGAAGTGGTTTTTTTCAGTTCCTGGAAGATTTTCTATCAACCCTTATTTATATTTCTTTTCCTTCATGCATGTCTTAATAGATTCATTGATTTTAAAGACTTGAAATAGTGTATTGGACATCCATTAACATATCCTGTAACAAGGAAACCCTTTGAATTTGTAAAACAATCAGAATCGTCATTTCAAATTCATTGAAGTGGTTTTTTTCAGTTCCTGGAAGATTTTCTATCAACCCTTATTTCTTTTTCTTTTCCTTCATGCATGTCTTAATAGATTCATTGATTTTAAAGACTTGAAATAGTGTATTGGACATCCATTAACATATCCTGTAACAAGGAAACTGTTTAAACCTGTAAAACAATCAGAATCGTCATTTCAAATTCATTGAAGTGGTGATTTTCTGTTCCTGGAAGATTTTCTATTAACCCTTATTTCTATTTCTTTTCCTTCATGCATGTATTAATAGATTCATTGATTTTAAAGACTTGAAATAGTGTATTGAACATCCATTAACATATCCTGTAACAAGGAAACCCTTTGAATTTGTAAAACAATCAGAATCGTCATTTCAAATTCATTGAAGTGGTTTTTTTCAGTTCCTGGAAGATTTTCTATCAACCCTTATTTCTTTTTCTTTTCCTTCATGCATGTATTAATAGATTCATTGATTTTAAAGACTTGAAATAGTGTATTGGACATCCATTAACATATCCTGTAACAAGGAAACTGTTTAAACCTGTAAAACAATCAGAATCGTCATTTCAAATTCATTGAAGTGGTGATTTTCTGTTCCTGGAAGATTTTCTATTAACCCTTATTTCTATTTCTTTTCCTTCATGCATGTATTAATAGATTCATTGATTTTAAAGACTTGAAATAGTGTATTGAACATCCATTAACATATCCTGTAACAAGGAAACCCTTTGAATTTGTAAAACAATCAGAATCGTCATTTCAAATTCATTGAAGTGGTTTTTTTTTAATATTTCCTGGAAGATTTTCTATCAACCCTTATTTCTATTTCTTTTCCTTCATGCATGTCTTAATAGATTCATTGATTTTAAAGACTTGAAATAGTGTATTGGGCATCCATTAACATATCCTGTAACAAGGAAACCCTTTGAATTTGTAAAACAATCAGAATCGTCATTTCAAATTCATTGAAGTGGTGATTTTCAGTTCCTGGAAGATTTTCTATCAACCCTTATTTCTTTTTCTTTTCTTTCATGTATGTCTTAATAGATTCATTGATTTTAAAGACTTGAAATAGTGTATTGGACATCCATTAACATATCCTGTAACAAGGAAACCCTTTGAATTTGTAAAACAATCAGAATCGTCATTTCAAATTCATTGAAGTGGTTTTTTTCATTTCCTGGAAGATTTTCTATCAACCCTTATTTCTATTTCTTTTCCTTCATGCATGTCTTAATAGATTCATTGATTTTAAAGACTTGAAATATTGTATTGGACATCCATTAACATATCCTGTAACAAGGAAACTGTTTAAACTTGTAAAACAACCAGAATTGTCATTTCAAATTCATTGAAGTGGTGATTTTCAGTTCCTGGAAGATTTTCTATCAACCCTTATTTCTTTTTCTTTTCCTTCATGCATGTCTTAATAGATTCATTGATTTTAAAGAATTGAAATCGTGTATTGGACATCCATTAACATATCCTGTAACAAGGAAACTGTTTAAACTTGTAAAACAATCAGAATCGTCATTTCAAATTCATTGAAGTGGTTTTTTTCAGTTCCTGGAAGATTTTCTATCAACCCTTATTTCTATTTCTTTTCCTTCATGCATGTCTTAATAGATTCATTGATTTTAAAGAATTGAAATAGTGTATTGGACATCCATTAACATATCCTGTAACAAGGAAACTGTTTAAACTTGTAAAACAACCAGAATCGTCATTTCAAATTCATTGAAGTGGTGATTTTCAGTTCCTGAAAGATTTTCTATCAACCCTTATTTCTATTTCTTTTCCTTCATGCATGTCTTAATAGATTCATTGATTTTAAAGACTTGAAATAGTGTATTGGACATCCATTAACATATCCTGTAACAAGGAAAATGTTTAAACTTGTATTATTGAAGTGGTGATTTTCAGTTCCTGGAAGATTTTCTATCAACCCTTATTTCTATTTTTTTTCCTTCATGCATTTCTTAATAGATTTATTGATTTTAAAGACTTGAAATAGTGTATTGGACATCCATTAACATATCCTGTAACAAGGAAACCCTTTCAATTTGTAAAAAATCAGAATTGTCATTTCAAATTCATTGAAGTGGTGATTTTCAGATCCTGGAAGATTTTCTTTCGACCCTTATTTCTATTTCTTTTCCTTCATGCATGTCTTAATAGATTAATTGATTTTAAAGATTTGAATGACTTTGTTGGACATCCATTAACATATCTTGTAACAAGGAAACTGTTTAAACTTGTTAAACAATCAGAATCGTCATTTCAAATTCATTGAAGTGGTGATTTTCAGATCCTGGAAGATTTTCTTTCGACCCTTATTTCTATTTCTTTTCCTTCATGCATGTCTTAATAGATTAATTGATTTTAAAGATTTGAATGACTGTGTTGGACATCCATTAACATATCTTGTAACAAGGAAAATGTTTAAACTTGTAAAACAATCAGAATCGTCATTTTAAATTTGTTGAAGTGGTGTTTTTCAGTTTATGGAAGATTTTCTATCCACCCATATTTCTATTTCTTTTCTTTCATGCATGTCCTAATAGATTCATTAATTTTAAAGACTTGAAATAGTGTATTGGACATCCATTAACATATCCTGTAACAAGGAAACCCTTTGAATTTGTAAAACAATCAGAATCGTCATTTCAAATTCATTGAAGTGGTTTTTTTCATTTCCTGGAAGATTTTCTATCAACCCTTATTTCTATTTCTTTTCCTTCATGCATGTCTTAATAGATTCATTGATTTTAAAGACTTGAAATATTGTATTGGACATCCATTAACATATCCTGTAACAAGGAAACTGTTTAAACTTGTAAAACAACCAGAATTGTCATTTCAAATTCATTGAAGTGGTGATTTTCAGTTCCTGGAAGATTTTCTATCAACCCTTATTTCTTTTTCTTTTCCTTCATGCATGTCTTAATAGATTCATTGATTTTAAAGAATTGAAATCGTGTATTGGACATCCATTAACATATCCTGTAACAAGGAAACTGTTTAAACTTGTAAAACAATCAGAATCGTCATTTCAAATTCATTGAAGTGGTTTTTTTCAGTTCCTGGAAGATTTTCTATCAACCCTTATTTCTATTTCTTTTCCTTCATGCATGTCTTAATAGATTCATTGATTTTAAAGAATTGAAATAGTGTATTGGACATCCATTAACATATCCTGTAACAAGGAAACTGTTTAAACTTGTAAAACAACCAGAATCGTCATTTCAAATTCATTGAAGTGGTGATTTTCAGTTCCTGAAAGATTTTCTATCAACCCTTATTTCTATTTCTTTTCCTTCATGCATGTCTTAATAGATTCATTGATTTTAAAGACTTGAAATAGTGTATTGGACATCCATTAACATATCCTGTAACAAGGAAAATGTTTAAACTTGTATTATTGAAGTGGTGATTTTCAGTTCCTGGAAGATTTTCTATCAACCCTTATTTCTATTTTTTTTCCTTCATGCATTTCTTAATAGATTTATTGATTTTAAAGACTTGAAATAGTGTATTGGACATCCATTAACATATCCTGTAACAAGGAAACCCTTTCAATTTGTAAAAAATCAGAATTGTCATTTCAAATTCATTGAAGTGGTGATTTTCAGATCCTGGAAGATTTTCTTTCGACCCTTATTTCTATTTCTTTTCCTTCATGCATGTCTTAATAGATTAATTGATTTTAAAGATTTGAATGACTTTGTTGGACATCCATTAACATATCTTGTAACAAGGAAACTGTTTAAACTTGTTAAACAATCAGAATCGTCATTTCAAATTCATTGAAGTGGTGATTTTCAGATCCTGGAAGATTTTCTTTCGACCCTTATTTCTATTTCTTTTCCTTCATGCATGTCTTAATAGATTAATTGATTTTAAAGATTTGAATGACTGTGTTGGACATCCATTAACATATCTTGTAACAAGGAAAATGTTTAAACTTGTAAAACAATCAGAATCGTCATTTTAAATTTGTTGAAGTGGTGTTTTTCAGTTTATGGAAGATTTTCTATCCACCCATATTTCTATTTCTTTTCTTTCATGCATGTCCTAATAGATTCATTAATTTTAAAGACTTGAAATAGTGTATTGGACATCCATTAACATATCCTGTAACAAGGAAACCCTTTCAATTTGTAAAAAATCAGAATTGTCATTTCAAATTCATTGAAGTGGTGATTTTCAGTTCCTGGAAGATTTTCTATCAACCCTTATTTCTATTTCTTTTCCTTCATGCATGTCTTAATAGATTCATTGATTTTAAAAACTTGAAATAGTGTATTGGACATCCATTAACATATCCTGTAACAAGGAAAATGTTTAAACTTGTAAAACAATCAGAATCGTCATTTTAAATTTATTGAAGTGGTGTTTTTCAGTTTATGGAAGATTTTCTATCCACCCATATTTCTATTTCTTTTCTTTCATGCATGTCCTAATAGATTCATTAATTTTAAAGACTTGAAATAGTGTATTGGACATCTATTAACATATCCTGTAACAAGGAAACCCTTTGAATTTGTAAAACAATCAGAATCGTCATTTCAAATTCATTGAAGTGGTTTTTTTCAGTTCCTGGAAGATTTTCTATCAACCCTTATTTCTATTTCTTTTCCTTCATGCATGTCTTAATAGATTCATTGATTTTAAAGACTTGAAATAGTGTATTGGACATCTATTAACATATCCTGTAACAAGGAAAATGTTTAAACTTGTAAAACAATCAGAATCGTCATTTCAAATTCATTGAAGTGGGTGATTTTCAGTTCCTGGAAGATTTTCTATCAACCCTTATTTCTATTTCTTTTCCTTCATGCATGTATGAATAGATTCATTGATTTTAAAGACTTGAAATAGTGTATTGGACATCCATTAACATATCCTGTAACAAGGAAACTGTTTAAACTTGTAAAACAACCAGAATTGTCATTTCAAATTCATTGAAGTGGTGATTTTCAGTTCCTGGAAGATTTTCTATCAACCCTTATTTCTTTTTCTTTTCCTTCATGCATGTCTTAATAGATTCATTGATTTTAAAGAATTGAAATCGTGTATTGGACATCCATTAACATATCCTGTAACAAGGAAACTGTTTAAACTTGTAAAACAATCAGAATCGTCATTTCAAATTCATTGAAGTGGTTTTTTTCAGTTCCTGGAAGATTTTCTATCAACCCTTATTTCTATTTCTTTTCCTTCATGCATGTCTTAATAGATTCATTGATTTTAAAGAATTGAAATAGTGTATTGGACATCCATTAACATATCCTGTAACAAGGAAACTGTTTAAACTTGTAAAACAACCAGAATCGTCATTTCAAATTCATTGAAGTGGTGATTTTCAGTTCCTGAAAGATTTTCTATCAACCCTTATTTCTATTTCTTTTCCTTCATGCATGTCTTAATAGATTCATTGATTTTAAAGACTTGAAATAGTGTATTGGACATCCATTAACATATCCTGTAACAAGGAAAATGTTTAAACTTGTATTATTGAAGTGGTGATTTTCAGTTCCTGGAAGATTTTCTATTAACCCTTATTTCTATTTCTTTTCCTTCATGCATTTCTTAATAGATTTATTGATTTTAAAGACTTGAAATAGTGTATTGGACATCCATTAACATATCCTGTAACAAGGAAACCCTTTGAATTTGTAAAACAATCAGAATTGTCATTTAAAATTCATTGAAGTGGGTGATTTTCAGTTCCTGGAAGATTTTCTATCAACCGTTATTTCTATTTATTTTCCTTCATGCATGTCTTCATAGATTCATTGATTTTAAAGACTTGGAATAGTGTATTGGACATCCATAACATATCCTGTAACAAGGAAAATGTTTAAACTTGTATTATTGAAGTGGTGATTTTCAGTTCCTGGAAGATTTTCTATTAACCCTTAGTTCTATTTCTTTTCCTTCATGCATTTCTTAATAGATTTATTGATTTTAAAGACTTGAAATAGTGTATTGGACATCCATTAACATATCCTGTAACAAGGAAACCCTTTGAATTTGTAAAACAATCAGAATCGTCATTTCAAATTCATTGAAGTGGTGATTTTCAGATCCTGTAAGATTTTCTATCGACCCTTATTTCTATTTCTTTTCCTTCATGCATGTCTTAATAGATTAATTGATTTTAAAGATTTGAATGACTGTATTGGACATCCATTAACATATCCTGTAACAAGGAAAATGTTTAAACTTGTAAAACAATCAGAATCGTCATTTTAAATTTATTGAAGTGGTGTTTTTCAGTTTATGGAAGATTTTCTATCCACCCATATTTCTATTTCTTTTCTTTCATGCATGTCTTAATAGATTCATTAATTTTAAAGACTTGAAATAGTGTATTGGACATCCATTAACATATCCTGTAACAAGGAAACCCTTTGAATTTGTAAAACAATAAGAATCGTCATTTCAAATTCATTGAAGTGGTTTTTTTCAGTTCCTGAAAGATTTTCTATCAACCCTTATTTCTATTTCTTTTCCTTCATGTATATCTTAATAGATTCATTGATTTTAAAGACTTGAAATAGTGTATTGGACATCCATCAACATATCCTGTAATAAGGAAACTGTTTAAACTTGTAAAACAATCAGAATCGTCATTTCAAATTCATTGAAGTGGTGATTTTCAGTTCCTGGAAGATTTTCTATCAACCCTTATTTCTATTTCTTTTCCTTCATGTATGTCTTAATAGATTCATTGATTTTAAAGACTTGAAATAGTGTATTGGACATCCATTAACATATCCTGTAACAAGGAAACTGTTTAAACTTGTAAAACAATCAGAATCGTTAATTCAAATTCATTGAAGTGGTGATTTTCAGTTCCTGAAAGATTTTCTATCAACCATTATTTCTTTTTCTTTTCCTTCATGCATGTCTTTATATATTCATTGATTTTACAGAATTGAAATAGTGTATTGGACATCCATTAACATATCCTGTAACAAGGAAACTGTTTAAACTTGTTAAACAATCAGAATCGTCATTTCAAATTCATTGAAGTGGTGATTTTCAGTTCCTGAAAGATTTTCTATCAACCCTTATTTCTATTTCTTTTCCTTCATGCATGTCTTAATAGATTCATTGATTTTAAAGACTTGAAATAGTGTATTGGACATCCATTAACATATCCTGTAACAAGGAAAATGTTTAAACTTGTAAAACAATCAGAATCGTCATTTTAAATTTATTGAAGTGGTGTTTTTCAGTTTATGGAAGATTTTCTATCCACCCATATTTCTATTTCTTTTCTTTCATGCATGTCTTAATAGATTCATTAATTTTAAAGACTTGAAATAGTGTATTGGACATCCATTAACATATCCTGTAACAAGGAAACCCTTTGAATTTGTAAAACAATAAGAATCGTCATTTCAAATTCATTGAAGTGGTTTTTTTCAGTTCCTGAAAGATTTTCTATCAACCCTTATTTCTATTTCTTTTCCTTCATGTATATCTTAATAGATTCATTGATTTTAAAGACTTGAAATAGTGTATTGGACATCCATCAACATATCCTGTAATAAGGAAACTGTTTAAACTTGTAAAACAATCAGAATCGTCATTTCAAATTCATTGAAGTGGTGATTTTCAGTTCCTGGAAGATTTTCTATCAACCCTTATTTCTATTTCTTTTCCTTCATGTATGTCTTAATAGATTCATTGATTTTAAAGACTTGAAATAGTGTATTGGACATCCATTAACATATCCTGTAACAAGGAAACTGTTTAAACTTGTAAAACAATCAGAATCGTTAATTCAAATTCATTGAAGTGGTGATTTTCAGTTCCTGAAAGATTTTCTATCAACCATTATTTCTTTTTCTTTTCCTTCATGCATGTCTTTATATATTCATTGATTTTACAGAATTGAAATAGTGTATTGGACATCCATTAACATATCCTGTAACAAGGAAACTGTTTAAACTTGTTAAACAATCAGAATCGTCATTTCAAATTCATTGAAGTGGTGATTTTCAGATCCTGGAAGATTTTCTTTCGATCCTTATTTCTATTTCTTTTCCTTCATGCATGTCTTAATAGATTAATTGATTTTAAAGATTTGAATGACTGTGTTGGACATCCATTAACATATCTTGTAACAAGGAAAATGTTTAAACTTGTAAAACAATCAGAATCGTCATTTTAAATTTATTGAAGTGGTGTTTTTCAGTTTATGGAAGATTTTCTATCCACCCATATTTCTATTTCTTTTCTTTCATGCATGTCCTAATAGATTCATTAATTTTAAAGACTTGAAATAGTGTATTGGACATCCATTAACATATCCTGTAACAAGGAAACCCTTTCAATTTGTAAAAAATCAGAATTGTCATTTCAAATTCATTGAAGTGGTGATTTTCAGTTCCTGGAAGATTTTCTATCAACCCTTATTTCTATTTCTTTTCCTTCATGCATGTCTTAATAGATTCATTGATTTTAAAAACTTGAAATAGTGTATTGGACATCCATTAACATATCCTGTAACAAGGAAACTGTTCAAACTTGTAAAACAATCAGAATCGTCATTTTAAATTCATTGAAGTGGTGATTTTCACTTTATGGTATTTCTATTTATTTTCTTTCATGCATGTCTTAATAGATTCATTGATTTTAAAGACTTGAAATAGTGTATTGGACATCCATTAACATATCCTGTAACAAGGAAACCCTTTCAATTTGTAAAAAATCAGAATTGTCATTTCAAATTCATTGAAGTGGTGATTTTCAGATCCTGGAAGATTTTCTTTCGACCCTTATTTCTATTTCTTTTCCTTCATGCATGTCTTAATAGATTAATTGATTTTAAAGATTTGAATGACTGTGTTGGACATCCATTAACATATCTTGTAACAAGGAAAATGTTTAAACTTGTAAAACAATCAGAATCGTCATTTTAAATTTATTGAAGTGGTGTTTTTCAGTTTATGGAAGATTTTCTATCCACCCATATTTCTATTTCTTTTCTTTCATGCATGTCCTAATAGATTCATTAATTTTAAAGACTTGAAATAGTGTATTGGACATCTATTAACATATCCTGTAACAAGGAAACCCTTTGAATTTGTAAAACAATCAGAATCGTCATTTCAAATTCATTGAAGTGGTTTTTTTCAGTTCCTGGAAGATTTTCTATCAACCCTTATTTCTATTTCTTTTCCTTCATGCATGTCTTAATAGATTCATTGATTTTAAAGACTTGAAATAGTGTATTGGACATCCATTAACATATCCTGTAACAAGGAAACCCTTTGAATTTGTAAAACAATCAGAATTGTCATTTCAAATTCATTGAAGTGGGTGATTTTCAGTTCCTGGAAGATTTTCTATCAACCCTTATTTCTATTTCTTTTCCTTCATGCATGTATGAATAGATTCATTGATTTTAAAGACTTGAAATAGTGTATTGGACATCCATTAACATATCCTGGAACAAGGAAACTGTTCAAACTTGTAAAACAATCAGAATCGTCATTTTAAATTCATTGAAGTGGTGATTTTCACTCTATGGTATTTCTATTTCTTTTCTTTCATGCATGTCTTAATAGATTCATTGATTTTAAAGACTTGAAATAGTGTATTGGACATCCATTAACATATCCTGTAACAAGGAAACCCTTTGAATTTGTAAAACAATCAGAATCGTCATTTCAAATTCATTGAAGTGGTTTTTTTCAGTTCCTGGAAGATTTTCTATCAACCCTTATTTCTATTTCTTTTCCTTCATGCATGTCTTAATAGATTCATTGATTTTAAAGACTTGAAATAGTGTATTGGACATCCATTAACATATCCTGTAACAAGGAAACCCTTTGAATTTGTAATACAATCAGAATTGTTGTATTTCTTTTCCCTCATGCATGTCTTAATAGATTCATTGATTTTAAAGACTTCAAATAGTGTATTGGACATCCATTAACATATCCTGTAACAAGGAACCCTTTGAATTTGTAAAACAATCAGAATCGTCATTTCAAATTCATTGAAGTGGTTTTTTTTTCAGTTCCTGGAAGATTTTCTATCAACCCTTATTCCTATTTCTTTTCCTTCATGCATGTCTTAATAGATTCATTGATTTCATGTCTTAATAGATTTATTGATTTTAAAGACTTGAAATAGTGTATTGGACATCCATTAACATATCCTGTAACAAGGAAACCCTTTGAATTTGTAAAACAATCAGAATTGTCATTTCAAATTCATTGAAGTGGGTGATTTTCAGTTCCTGGAAGATTTTCTATCAACCCTTATTTCTATTTCTTTTCCTTCATGCATGTATGAATAGATTCATTGATTTTAAAGACTTGAAATAGTGTATTGGACATCCATTAACATATCCTGGAACAAGGAAACTGTTCAAACTTGTAAAACAATCAGAATCGTCATTTTAAATTCATTGAAGTGGTGATTTTCACTCTATGGTATTTCTATTTCTTTTCTTTCATGCATGTCTTAATAGATTCATTGATTTTAAAGACTTGAAATAGTGTATTGGACATCCATTAACATATCCTGTAACAAGGAAACCCTTTGAATTTGTAAAACAATCAGAATCGTCATTTCAAATTCATTGAAGTGGTTTTTTTCAGTTCCTGGAAGATTTTCTATCAACCCTTATTTCTATTTCTTTTCCTTCATGCATGTCTTAATAGATTCATTGATTTTAAAGACTTGAAATAGTGTATTGGACATCCATTCAATCCATATTTCTATTTCTTTTCCTTCGTGCATGTCTTAATAGATTCATTGATTTTAAAGACTTGAAATAGTGTATTGGACATCCATTAACATATCCTGTAACAAGGAAACTGTTTAAACTTGTAAAACAACCAGAATCGTCATTTTAAATTCATTGAAGTGGTGATTTTCAGTTTATGGAAGATTTTCTATCAACCCTTATTTCTTTTTCTTTTTCTTCATGTATGTCTTAATAGATCATTGATTTTAAAGACTTGAAATAGTGTATTGGACATCCATTAACATATCCTGTAACAAGGAAACTGTTTAAACTTATAAAACAATCAGAATCGTTATTTCAAATTCATAGAAGTTGTGATTTTCAGTTCCTGAAAGATTTTCTATCAACCCTTATTTCTATTTCTTTTCCTTCATGCATGTCTTAATAGATTCATTGATTTTAAACATTTGAATAACTGTATTGTACATCCATTAACATATCCTGTAACAAGGAAACTGTTTATACTTGTAAAACAATCAGAATCGTCATTTTAAATTCATTGAAGTGGTGATTTTCAGTTTATGGAAGATTTTCTATCAACCCTTATTTCTTTTTCTTTTCCTTCATGTATGTCTTAATAGATTCATTGATTTTAAAGACTTAAAATAGTGTATTGGACATCCATTAACATATCCTGTAACAAGGAAACCCTTTCAATTTGTAAAAAATCAGAATTGTCATTTCAAATTCATTGAAGTGGTGATTTTCAGTTCCTGGAAGAATTTCTATTAACCCTTATTTCTATTTTTTTTCCTTCATGCATGTCTTAATAGATTCATTGATTTTAAAGACTTGAAATAGTGTATTTGACATCCATTAACATATCCTGTGACAAGGAAACCCTTTGAATTTGTAAAACAATCAGAATCGTCATTTCAAATTTATTGAAGTGGTGATTTTCAGTCCCTGGAAGATTTTCTATTAACCCTTATTTCTATTTCTTTTCCCTCATGCATGTCTTAATAGATTCATTGATTTTAAAGACTTGAAATAGTGTATTGGTTATCCATTAACATATCCTGTAACAAGGAAACTGTTTAAACTTGTAAAACAATCAGAATCGTTATTTCAAATTCATTGAAGTGGTTTTTTTCAGTTTATGGAAGATTTTCTGTCAACCCTTATTTCTATTTATTTTCTTTTATGCATGTTTTAATAGATTTATTGATTTTAAATACTTGAAATAGTGTATTGGACATCCATTAACATATCCTGTAACAAGGAAACCCTTTGAATTTGTAAAACAATCAGAATCGTCATTTCAAATTCATTGAAGTGGTTTTTTTCAGATCCTGGATGATTTTCTATCAACCCTTATTTCTATTTCTTTTCCTTCATGCATGTCTTAATAGATTCATTGATTTTAAAGACTTGAAATAGTGTATTGGACATCCATTAACATATCCTGTAACAAGGAAACTGTTTAAACTTGTAAAACAATCAGAATCGTTATTTCAAATTAATAGAAGTTGTGATTTTCAGTTCCTGAAAGATTTTCTATCAACCCTTATTTCTATTTCTTTTCCTTCATGCATGTCTTAATAGATTCATTGATTTTAAAGAATTGAAATAGTGTATTGGACATCCATTAACATATCCTGTAACAAGGAAACTGTTTAAACTTGTAAAACAATCAGAATCGTCATTTCAAATTCATTGAAGTGGTGATTTTCAATTCCTGAAAGATTTTCTATCAACCCTTATTTCTATTTCTTTTCCTTCATGCATGTCTTAATAGATTCATTGATTTTAAAGACTTGAAATAGTGTATTGGACGTCCATTAACATATCCTGTAACAAGGAAACCCTTTGAATTTGTAAAACAATCAGAATCGTCATTTGAAATTCATTGAAGTGGTGATTTTCAGTTCCTTGAAGATTTTCTATCAACCCTTATTTCTATTTCTTTTCCTTCATGCATGTCTTAATAGATCAATTGATTTTAAAAATTTGAATAACTGTATTGGACATCCATTAACATATCCTGTAACAAGGAAACTGTTTATACTTGTAAAACAATCAGAATCGTCATTTTAAATTCATTGAAGTGGTGATTTTCAGTTTATGGAAGATTTTCTATCAACCCTTATTTCTTTTTCTTTTCCTTCATGTATGTCTTAATAGATTCATTGATTTTAAAGACTTGAAATAGTGTATTGGACATCCATTAACCTATCCTGTAACAAGGAAACCCTTTGAATTTGTAAAACAATCAGAATCGTCATTTCAAATTTATTGAAGTGATGATTTTCAGTTCCTTGAAGATTTTCTATTAACCCTTATTTCTATTTCTTTTCCTTCATGCATGTCTTAATAGATTCATTGATTTTAAAGAATTGAAGTAGTGTATTGGACATCCATTAACATATCCTGAAACAAGGAAACCGTTTGAATTTGTAAAAATATCAGAATCGTCATTTCAAATTCATTGAAGTGGTTTTTTTCAGTTTCTGGAAGATTTTCTATCAACCCTAATTACTATTTCTTTTCCTTCATGCATGTCTCAATAGATTCATTGATTTTAAAGACTTGAAATAGTGTATTGGACATCCATTAACATATCCTGTAACAAGGGAACTGTTTAAACTTGTAAAACAATCAGAATCGTCATTTCAAATTCATTGAAGTTGTGATTTTCAGTTCCTGGAAGAATTTCTATTAACCCTTATTTCTATTTTTTTTCCTTCATGCATGTCTTAATAGATTCATTGATTTTAAAGAATTGAAATAGTGTATTTGACATCCATTAACATATCCTGTGACAAGGAAACCCTTTGAATTTGTAAAACAATCAGAATCGTCATTTCAAATTTATTGAAGTGGTGATTTTCAGTCCCTGGAAGATTTTCTATTAACCCTTATTTCTATTTCTTTTCCCTCATGCATGTCTTAATAGATTCATTGATTTTAAAGACTTGAAATAGTGTATTGGTTATCCATTAACATATCCTGTAACAAGGAAACTGTTTAAACTTGTAAAACAATCAGAATCGTTATTTCAAATTCATTGAAGTGGTTTTTTTCAGTTTATGGAAGATTTTCTGTCAACCCTTATTTCTATTTATTTTCTTTTATGCATGTCTTAATAGATTTATTGATTTTAAATACTTGAAATAGTGTATTGGACATCCATTAACATATCCTGTAACAAGGAAACCCTTTGAATTTGTAAAACAATCAGAATCGTCATTTCAAATTCATTGAAGTGGTTTTTTTCAGTTCCTGGATGATTTTCTATCAACCCTTATTTCTATTTCTTTTCCTTCATGCATGTCTTAATAGATTCATTGATTTTAAAGACTTGAAATAGTGTATTGGACATCCATTAACATATCCTGTAACAAGGAAACTGTTTAAACTTGTAAAACAATCAGAATCGTCATTTCAAATTCATTGAAGTGGTGATTTTCAGTTCCTTGAAGATTTTCTATCAACCCTTATTTCTATTTCTTTTCCTTCATGCATGTCTTAATAGATTAATTGATTTTAAAAATTTGAATAACTGTATTGGGCATCCATTAACATATCCTGTAACAAGGAAACTGTTTATACTTGTAAAACAATCAGAATCGTCATTTTAAATTCATTGAAGTGGTGATTTTCAGTTTATGGAAGATTTTCTATCAACCCTTATTTCTTTTTCTTTTCCTTCATGTATGTCTTAATAGATTCATTGATTTTAAAGACTTGAAATAGTGTATTGGACATCCATTAACCTATCCTGTAACAAGGAAACCCTTTGAATTTGTAAAACAATCAGAATCGTCATTTCAAATTTATTGAAGTGATGATTTTCAGTTCCTTGAAGATTTTCTATTAACCCTTATTTCTATTTCTTTTCCTTCATGCATGTCTTAATAGATTCATTGATTTTAAAGAATTGAAGTAGTGTATTGGACATCCATTAACATATCCTGAAACAAGGAAACCGTTTGAATTTGTAAAAATATCAGAATCGTCATTTCAAATTCATTGAAGTGGTTTTTTTCAGTTTCTGGAAGATTTTCTATCAACCCTAATTACTATTTCTTTTCCTTCATGCATGTCTTAATAGATTCATTGATTTTTAAGACTTGAAATAGTGTATTGGACATCCATTAACATATCCTGTAACAAGGAAACTGTTTAAACTTGTAAAACAATCAGAATCGTCATTTCAAATTCATTGAAGTGGTGATTTTCAGTTCCTGGAATATTTTCTATTAACCCTTATTTCTTTTTTTTTTCCTTCATGCATGTCTTAATAGATTCATTGATTTTAAAGACTTGAAATAGTGTATTTGACATCCATTAACATATCCTGTAACAAGGAAACCCTTTGAATTTGTAAAACAATCAGAATCGTCATTTCAAATTTATTGAAGTGGTGATTTTCAGTTCCTGGAAGATTTTCTATTAACCCTTATTTCTATTTCTTTTCCCTCATGCATGTCTTAATAGATTCATTGATTTTAAAGACTTGAAATAGTGTATTGGACATCCATTAACATATCCTGTAACAAGGAACCCTTTGAATTTGTAAAACAATCAGAATCGTCATTTCAAATTCATTGAAGTGGTTTTTTTCAGTTCCTGGAAGATTTTCTATCAACCCTTATTTCTATTTCTTTTCCTTCATGCATGTCTTAATAGATTCATTGATTTTAAAGACTTGAAATAGTGTATTGGACATCCATTAACATATCCTGTAACAAGGAAACCCTTTGAATTTGTAAAACAATCAGAATTGTCATTTCAAATTCATTGAACTGGGTGATTTTCAGTTCCTGGAAGATTTTCTATCAACCCTTATTTCTATTTCTTTTCCTTCGTGCATGTATGAATAGATTCATTGATTTTAAAGACTTGAAATAGTGTATTGAACATCCATTAACATATCCTGTAACAAGGAAACCCTTTGAATTTGTAAAACAATCAGAATCGTCATTTCAAATTCATTGAAGTGGTGATTTTCAGTTCCTTGAAGATTTTCTATCAACCCTTATTTCTATTTCTTTTCCTTCATGCATGTCTTAATAGATTAATTGATTTTAAAAATTTGAATAACTGTATTGGACATCCATAAACAAATCCTGTAACAAGGAAACCCTTTGAATTTGTAAAACAATCAGAATCGTCATTTCAAATTTATTGAAGTGGTGATTTTCAGTTCCTGGAAGATTTTCTATTAACCCTTATTTCTAATTCTTTTCCTTCATGCATTTCTTAATAGATTCATTGATTTTAAAGACTTGAAATAGTGTATTGGACATCCATTAAGATATCCTGTAACAAGGAAACTGTTTAAACTTGTAAAACAACCAGAATCGTCATTTTAAATTCATTGAAGTGGTGATTTTCAGTTTATGGAAATCTATCAACCCTTATTTCTTTTTCTTTTTCTTCATGCATTTCTTAATAGATTTATTGATTTTAAAGACTTGAAATAGTGTATTGGACATCCATTAAGATATCCTGTAACAAGGAAAATGTTTAAACTTGTATTATTGAAGTGGTGATTTTCAGTTCCTGAAAGATTTTCTATCAACCCTTATTTCTATTTCTTTTCCTTCATGCATGTCTTAATAGATTCATTGATTTTAAAGAATTGAAGTAGTGTATTGGACATCCATTAACATATCCTGAAACAAGGAAACCGTTTGAATTTGTAAAAATATCAGAATCGTCATTTCAAATTCATTGAAGTGGTTTTTTTCAGTTTCTGGAAGATTTTCTATCAACCCTAATTACTATTTCTTTTCCTTCATGCATGTCTCAATAGATTCATTGATTTTAAAGACTTGAAATAGTGTATTGGACATCCATTAACATATCCTGTAACAAGGGAACTGTTTAAACTTGTAAAACAATCAGAATCGTCATTTCAAATTCATTGAAGTTGTGATTTTCAGTTCCTGGAAGAATTTCTATTAACCCTTATTTCTATTTTTTTTCCTTCATGCATGTCTTAATAGATTCATTGATTTTAAAGAATTGAAATAGTGTATTTGACATCCATTAACATATCCTGTGACAAGGAAACCCTTTGAATTTGTAAAACAATCAGAATCGTCATTTCAAATTTATTGAAGTGGTGATTTTCAGTCCCTGGAAGATTTTCTATTAACCCTTATTTCTATTTCTTTTCCCTCATGCATGTCTTAATAGATTCATTGATTTTAAAGACTTGAAATAGTGTATTGGTTATCCATTAACATATCCTGTAACAAGGAAACTGTTTAAACTTGTAAAACAATCAGAATCGTTATTTCAAATTCATTGAAGTGGTTTTTTTCAGTTTATGGAAGATTTTCTGTCAACCCTTATTTCTATTTATTTTCTTTTATGCATGTCTTAATAGATTTATTGATTTTAAATACTTGAAATAGTGTATTGGACATCCATTAACATATCCTGTAACAAGGAAACCCTTTGAATTTGTAAAACAATCAGAATCGTCATTTCAAATTCATTGAAGTGGTTTTTTTCAGTTCCTGGATGATTTTCTATCAACCCTTATTTCTATTTCTTTTCCTTCATGCATGTCTTAATAGATTCATTGATTTTAAAGACTTGAAATAGTGTATTGGACATCCATTAACATATCCTGTAACAAGGAAACTGTTTAAACTTGTAAAACAATCAGAATCGTCATTTCAAATTCATTGAAGTGGTGATTTTCAATTCCTGAAAGATTTTCTATCAACCCTTATTTCTATTTCTTTTCCTTCATGCATGTCTTAATAGATTCATTGATTTTAAAGACTTGAAATAGTGTATTGGACGTCCATTAACATATCCTGTTACAAGGAAACCCTTTGAATTTGTAAAACAATCAGAATCGTCATTTGCAATTCATTGAAGTGGTGATTTTCAGTTCCTTGAAGATTTTCTATCAACCCTTATTTCTATTTCTTTTCCTTCATGCATGTCTTAATAGATTAATTGATTTTAAAAATTTGAATAACTGTATTGGACATCCATTAACATATCCTGTAACAAGGAAACTGTTTATACTTGTAAAACAATCAGAATCGTCATTTTAAATTCATTGAAGTGGTGATTTTCAGTTTATGGAAGATTTTCTATCAACCCTTATTTCTTTTTCTTTTCCTTCATGTATGTCTTAATAGATTCATTGATTTTAAAGACTTGAAATAGTGTATTGGACATCCATTAACCTATCCTGTAACAAGGAAACCCTTTGAATTTGTAAAACAATCAGAATCGTCATTTCAAATTTATTGAAGTGATGATTTTCAGTTCCTTGAAGATTTTCTATTAACCCTTATTTCTATTTCTTTTCCTTCATGCATGTCTTAATAGATTCATTGATTTTAAAGAATTGAAGTAGTGTATTGGACATCCATTAACATATCCTGAAACAAGGAAACCGTTTGAATTTGTAAAAATATCAGAATCGTCATTTCAAATTCATTGAAGTGGTTTTTTTCAGTTTCTGGAAGATTTTCTATCAACCCTAATTACTATTTCTTTTCCTTCATGCATGTATTAATAGATTCATTGATTTTTAAGACTTGAAATAGTGTATTGGACATCCATTAACATATCCTGTAACAAGGAAACTGTTTAAACTTGTAAAACAATCAGAATCGTCATTTCAAATTCATTGAAGTGGTGATTTTCAGTTCCTGGAATATTTTCTATTAACCCTTATTTCTATTTTTTTTCCTTCATGCATGTCTTAATAGATTCATTGATTTTAAAGACTTGAAATAGTGTATTTGACATCCATTAACATATCCTGTAACAAGGAAACCCTTTGAATTTGTAAAACAATCAGAATCGTCATTTCAAATTTATTGAAGTGGTGATTTTCAGTTCCTGGAAGATTTTCTATTAACCCTTATTTCTATTTCTTTTCCCTCATGCATGTCTTAATAGATTCATTGATTTTAAAGACTTGAAATAGTGTATTGGACATCCATTAACATATCCTGTAACAAGGAACCCTTTGAATTTGTAAAACAATCAGAATCGTCATTTCAAATTCATTGAAGTGGTTTTTTTCAGTTCCTGGAAGATTTTCTATCAACCCTTATTTCTATTTCTTTTCCTTCATGCATGTCTTAATAGATTCATTGATTTTAAAGACTTGAAATAGTGTATTGGACATCCATTAACATATCCTGTAACAAGGAAACCCTTTGAATTTGTAAAACAATCAGAATCATCATTTCAAATTCATTGAAGTGGTTTTTTCAGTTCCTGGAAGATTTTCTATCAACCCTTATTTCTATTTCTTTTCCTTCATGCATGTCTTAATAGATTCATTGATTTTAAAGACTTGAAATAGTGTATTGGACATCCATTAACATATCCTGTAACAAGGAAACTGTTTAAACTTGTAAAACAATCAGAATCGTCATTTTAAATTCATTGAAGTGGTGATTTTCAGTTTATGGAAGATTTTCTTTCAACCCTTATTTCTTTTTCTTTTCCTTCATGTATGTCTAAACAGATTCATTGATTTTAAAGACTTGAAATAGTGTATTGGACATCCATTAACATATCCTGTAACAAGGAAACCCTTTGAATTTGTAAAACAATCAGAATCGTCATTTCAAATTCATTGAAGTGGTGATTTTCAGATCCTGGAAGATTTTCTATCGACCCTTATTCCTATTTCTTTTCCTTCATGCATGTCTTAATAGATTAATTGATTTTAAAGATTTGAATGGCTGTATTGGACATCCATTAACATATCCTGTAACAAGGAAAATGTTTAAACTTGTAAAATAATCATAATCGTCATTTTAAATTTATTGATGTGGTGTTTTTCAGTTTATGGAAGATTTTCTATCCACCCATATTTCTATTTCTTTTCTTTCGTGCATGTCTTAATAGATTTATTAATTTTAAAGACTTGAAATAGTGTATTGGACATCCATTAACATATCCTGTAACAAGGAAACCCTTTCAATTTGTAAAAAATCAGAATTGTCATTTCAAATTCATTGAAGTGGTGATTTTCAGTTCCTGGAAGATTTTCTATCAACCCTTATTTCTATTTCTTTTACTTCATGTATGTCTTAATATATTCATTGATTTTAAAAACTTGAAATAGTGTATTGGACATCCATTAACATATCCTGTAACAAGGAAACTGTTCAAACTTGTAAAACAATCAGAATCGTCATTTAAAATTCATTGAAGTGGTGATTTTCACTTTATGGTATTTCTATTTCTTTTCTTTCATGCATGTCTTAATAGATTCATTGATTTTAAAGACTTGAAATAGTGTATTGGACATCCATTAACATATCCTGTAACAAGGAAACCCTTTGAATTTGTAAAACAATCAGAATCATCATTTCAAATTCATTGAAGTGGTTTTTTCAGTTCCTGGAAGATTTTCTATCAACCCTTATTTCTATTTCTTTTCCTTCATGCATGTCTTAATAGATTCATTGATTTTAAAGACTTGAAATAGTGTATTGGACATCCATTAACATATCCTGTAACAAGGAAACTGTTTAAACTTGTAAAACAATCAGAATCGTCATTTTAAATTCATTGAAGTGGTGATTTTCAGTTTATGGAAGATTTTCTTTCAACCCTTATTTCTTTTTCTTTTCCTTCATGTATGTCTAAACAGATTCATTGATTTTAAAGACTTGAAATAGTGTATTGGACATCCATTAACATATCCTGTAACAAGGAAACCCTTTGAATTTGTAAAACAATCAGAATCGTCATTTCAAATTTATTGAAGTGGTGATTTTCAGTTCCTGGAAGATTTTCTATTAACCCTTATTTCTATTTCTTTTCCTTCATGCATGTCTTAATAGATTCATTGATTTTAAAGACTTGAAAAAGTGTATTTGACATCCATTAACATATCCTGTAACAAGGAAACCCTTTGAATTTGTAAAACAATCAGAATCGTCATTTCAAATTCATTGAAGTGGTTTTTTTTCAGTTCCTGGAAGATTTTCTATCAACCCTTCTTTCTCTTTCTTTTCCTTCATGCATGTCTTAATAGATTCATTGATTTTAAAGACTTGAAATAGTGTATTGGACATCCATCAACATATCCTGTAACAAGGAAACTGTTTAAACTTGTAAAACAATCAGAATCGTCATTTCAAATTCATTGAAGTGGTGATTTTAAGTTCCTGAAAGATTTTCTATCAACCCTTATTTCTATTTCTTTTCCTTCATGCATGTCTTAATAGATTCATTGATTTTAAAGACTTGAAATAGTGTATTGGACATCCATTAACATATCCTGTAACAAGGAAAATGTCTAAACTTGTATTATTGAAGTGGTGATTTTCAGTTCCTGAAAGATTTTCTATCAACCCTTATTTCTATTTCTTTTCCTTCATGCATTTCTTAATAGATTTATTGATTTTAAAGACTTGAAATAGTGTATTGGACATCCATTAACATATCCTTTAACAAGGAAACCCTTTGAATTTGTAAAACAATCAGAATCGTCATTTCAAATTCATTGAAGTGGTTTTTTTCAGTTCCTGGAAGATTTTCTATCAACCCTTATTTCTATTTCTTTTCCTTCATGCATGTCTTAATAGATTCATTGATTTTAAAGACTTGAAATAGTGTATTGGACATCCATTAACATATCCTGTAACAAGGAAACTGTTTAAACTTGTAAAACAACCAGAATCGTCATTTTAAATTCATTGAAGTGGTGATTTTCAGTTTATGGAAGATTTTCTATCAACCCTTATTTCTTTTTCTTTTTCTTCATGTATGTCTTAATAGATCATTGATTTTAAAGACTTGAAATAGTGTATTGGACATCCATTAACATATCCTGTAACAAGGAAACTGTTTAAACTTATAAAACAATCAGAATCGTTATTTCAAATTCATAGAAGTTGTGATTTTCAGTTCCTGAAAGATTTTCTATCAACCCTTATTTCTATTTCTTTTCCTTCATGCATGTCTTAATAGATTCATTGATTTTCAAGACTTGAAATAGTGTATATGACATCCATTAACATATCCTGTAACAAGGAAACCCTTTGAATTTGTAAAACAATCAGAATCGTCATTTCAAATTTATTGAAGTGGTGATTTTCAGTTCCTGGAAGATTTTCTATCAACCCTTATTTCTATTTCTTTTCCTTCATGTATGTCTTAATAGATTCATTGATTTTAAAGACTTGAAATAGTGTATTGGACATCCATTAACATATCCTGTAACAAGGAAACTGTTTAAACTTGTAAAACAATCAGAATCGTTATTTCAAATTCATTGAAGTTGTGATTTTCAGTTCCTGAAAGATTTTTTATCAACCCTTATTTCTATTTCTTTTCCTTCATGCATGTCTTAATAGATCATTGATTTTAAAGACTTGAAATAGTGTATTGGACATCCATTAACATATCCGGTAACAAGGAAACTGTTTAAACTTGTAAAACAATCAGAATCGTTATTTCAAATTCATAGAAGTTGTGATTTTCAGTTCCTGAAAGATTTTCTATCAACCCTTATTTCTATTTCTTTTCCTTCATGCATGTCTTAATAGATTCATTGATTTTAAAGAATTGAAATAGTGTATTGGACATCCATTAACATATCCTGTAACAAGGAAACTGTTTAAACTTGTAAAACAATCAGAATCGTCATTTCAAATTCATTGAAGTGGTGATTTTCAATTCCTGAAAGATTTTCTATCAACCCTTATTTCTATTTCTTTTCCTTCATGCATGTCTTAATAGATTAATTGATTTTAAAAATTTGAATAACTGTATTGGACATCCATTAACATATCCTGTAACAAGGAAACTGTTTATACTTGTAAAACAATCAGAATCGTCATTTTAAATTCATTGAAGTGTTGATTTTCAGTTTATGGAAGATTTTCTATCAACCCTTATTTCTTTTTCTTTTTCTTCATGTATGTCTTAATAGATTCATTGATTTTAAAGACTTGAAATAGTGTATTGGACGTCCATTAACATATCCTGTAACAAGGAAACCCTTTGAATTTGTAAAACAATCAGAATCGTCATTTGAAATTCATTGAAGTGATGATTTTCAGTTCCTTGAAGATTTTCTATTAACCCTTATTTCTATTTCTTTTCCTTCATGCATGTCTTAATAGATTAATTGATTTTACAAATTAGAATAACTGTATTGGACATCCATTAACATATCCGGTAACAAGGAAACTGTTTATACTTGTAAAACAATCAGAATCGTCATTTTAAATTCATTGAAGTGGTGATTTTCAGTTTATGGAAGATTTTCTATCAACCCTTATTTCTTTTTCTTTTCCTTCATGTATGTCTTAATAGATTCATTGATTTTAAAGACTTGAAATAGTGTATTGGACATCCATTAACATATCCTGTAACAAGGAAACCCTTTGAATTTGTAAAACAATCAGAATCGTCATTTCAAATTCATTGAAGTGGTTTTTTTCAGTTTCTGGAAGATTTTCTATCAACCCTAATTACTATTTCTTTTCCTTCATGCATGTCTTAATAGATTAATTGATTTTAAAGACTTGAAATAGTGTATTGGACATCCATTAACATATCCTGTAACAAGGAAACTGTTTAAACTTGTAAAACAATCAGAATCGTCATTTCAAATTCATTGAAGCGGTGATTTTCAGTTCCTGGAATATTTTCTATTAACCCTTATTTCTATTTTTTTTCCTTCATGCATGTCTTAATAGATTCATTGATTTTAAAGACTTGAAATAGTGTATTTGACATCCATTAACATATCCTGTAACAAGGAAACCCTTTGAATTTGTAAAACAATCAGAATCGTCATTTCAAATTTATTGAAGTGGTGATTTTCAGTTCCTGGAAGATTTTCTATTAACCCTTATTTCTATTTCTTTTCCCTCATGCATGTCTTAATAGATTCATTGATTTTAAAGACTTGAAATACTGTATTGGACATCCATTAACATATCCTGTAACAAGGAACCCTTTGAATTTGTAAAACAATCAGAATCGTCATTTCAAATTCATTGAAGTGGTTTTTTTCAGTTCCTGGAAGATTTTCTATCAACCCTTATTTGTAATTCTTTTCCTTCATGCATGTCTTAATAGATTCATTGATTTTAAAGACTTGAAATAGTGTATTGGACATCCATTAACATATCCTTTAACAAGGAAACTGTTTAAACTTGTAAAACAACCAGAATCGTCATTTTAAATTCATTGAAGTGTTGATTTTCAGTTTATGGAAGATTATCTATCAACCCTTATTTCTTTTTCTTTTTCTTCATGTATGTCTTAATAGATTTATTGATTTTAAAGACTTGAAATAGTGTATTGGACATCCATTAACATATCCTGTAACAAGGAAACCCTTTGAATTTGTAAAACAATCAGAATCGTCATTTCAAATTTATTGAAGTGATGATTTTCAGTTCCTTGAAGATTTTCTATTAACCATTATTTCTATTTCTTTTCCTTCATGCATGTCTTAATAGATTCATTGATTTTAAAGAATTGAAGTAGTGTATTGGACATCCATTAACATATCCTGAAACAAGGAAACCGTTTGAATTTGTAAAACAATCAGAATCGTCATTTCAAATTCATTGAAGTGGTTTTTTTCAGTTTCTGGAAGATTTTCTATCAACCCTAATTACTATTTCTTTTCCTTCATGCATGTCTTAATAGATTCATTGATTTTAAAGACTTGAAATAGTGTATTGGACATCCATTAACATATCCTGTAACAAGGAAACTGTTTAAACTTGTAAAACAATCAGAATCGTCATTTCAAATTCATTGAAGCGGTGATTTTCAGTTCCTGGAATATTTTCTATTAACCCTTATTTCTATTTTTTTTCCTTCATGCATGTCTTAATAGATTCATTGATTTTAAAGACTTGAAATAGTGTATTTGACATCCATTAACATATCCTGTAACAAGGAAACCCTTTGAATTTGTAAAACAATCAGAATCGTCATTTCAAATTTATTGAAGTGGTGATTTTCAGTTCCTGGAATATTTTCTATTAACCCTTATTTCTATTTCTTTTCCCTCATGCATGTCTTAATAGATTCATTGATTTTAAAGACTTGAAATAGTGTATTGGACATCCATTAACATATCCTTTAACAAGGAAACTGTTTAAACTTGTAAAACAACCAGAATCGTCATTTTAAATTCATTGAAGTGTTGATTTTCAGTTCCTTGAAGATTTTCTATCAACCCTTATTTCTATTTCTTTTCCTTCATGCATGTCTTAATAGATCAATTGATTTTAAAAATTTGAATAACTGTATTGGACATCCATTAACATATCCTGTAACAAGGAAACTGTTTATACTTGTAAAACAATCAGAATCGTCATTTTAAATTCATTGAAGTGGTGATTTTCAGTTTATGGAAGATTTTCTATCAACCCTTATTTCTTTTTCTTTTCCTTCATGTATGTCTTAATAGATTCATTGATTTTAAAGACTTGAAATAGTGTATTGGACATCCATTAACCTATCCTGTAACAAGGAAACCCTTTGAATTTGTAAAACAATCAGAATCGTCATTTCAAATTTATTGAAGTGATGATTTTCAGTTCCTTGAAGATTTTCTATTAACCCTTATTTCTATTTCTTTTCCTTCATGCATGTCTTAATAGATTCATTGATTTTAAAGAATTGAAGTAGTGTATTGGACATCCATTAACATATCCTGAAACAAGGAAACCGTTTGAATTTGTAAAAATATCAGAATCGTCATTTCAAATTCATTGAAGTGGTTTTTTTCAGTTTCTGGAAGATTTTCTATCAACCCTAATTACTATTTCTTTTCCTTCATGCATGTCTCAATAGATTCATTGATTTTAAAGACTTGAAATAGTGTATTGGACATCCATTAACATATCCTGTAACAAGGGAACTGTTTAAACTTGTAAAACAATCAGAATCGTCATTTCAAATTCATTGAAGTTGTGATTTTCAGTTCCTGGAAGAATTTCTATTAACCCTTATTTCTATTTTTTTTCCTTCATGCATGTCTTAATAGATTCATTGATTTTAAAGAATTGAAATAGTGTATTTGACATCCATTAACATATCCTGTGACAAGGAAACCCTTTGAATTTGTAAAACAATCAGAATCGTCATTTCAAATTTATTGAAGTGGTGATTTTCAGTCCCTGGAAGATTTTCTATTAACCCTTATTTCTATTTCTTTTCCCTCATGCATGTCTTAATAGATTCATTGATTTTAAAGACTTGAAATAGTGTATTGGTTATCCATTAACATATCCTGTAACAAGGAAACTGTTTAAACTTGTAAAACAATCAGAATCGTTATTTCAAATTCATTGAAGTGGTTTTTTTCAGTTTATGGAAGATTTTCTGTCAACCCTTATTTCTATTTATTTTCTTTTATGCATGTCTTAATAGATTTATTGATTTTAAATACTTGAAATAGTGTATTGGACATCCATTAACATATCCTGTAACAAGGAAACCCTTTGAATTTGTAAAACAATCAGAATCGTCATTTCAAATTCATTGAAGTGGTTTTTTTCAGTTCCTGGATGATTTTCTATCAACCCTTATTTCTATTTCTTTTCCTTCATGCATGTCTTAATAGATTCATTGATTTTAAAGACTTGAAATAGTGTATTGGACATCCATTAACATATCCTGTAACAAGGAAACTGTTTAAACTTGTAAAACAATCAGAATCGTCATTTCAAATTCATTGAAGTGGTGATTTTCAATTCCTGAAAGATTTTCTATCAACCCTTATTTCTATTTCTTTTCCTTCATGCATGTCTTAATAGATTCATTGATTTTAAAGACTTGAAATAGTGTATTGGACGTCCATTAACATATCCTGTAACAAGGAAACCCTTTGAATTTGTAAAACAATCAGAATCGTCATTTGCAATTCATTGAAGTGGTGATTTTCAGTTCCTTGAAGATTTTCTATCAACCCTTATTTCTATTTCTTTTCCTTCATGCATGTCTTAATAGATTAATTGATTTTAAAAATTTGAATAACTGTATTGGGCATCCATTAACATATCCTGTAACAAGGAAACTGTTTATACTTGTAAAACAATCAGAATCGTCATTTTAAATTCATTGAAGTGGTGATTTTCAGTTTATGGAAGATTTTCTATCAACCCTTATTTCTTTTTCTTTTCCTTCATGTATGTCTTAATAGATTCATTGATTTTAAAGACTTGAAATAGTGTATTGGACATCCATTAACCTATCCTGTAACAAGGAAACCCTTTGAATTTGTAAAACAATCAGAATCGTCATTTCAAATTTATTGAAGTGATGATTTTCAGTTCCTTGAAGATTTTCTATTAACCCTTATTTCTATTTCTTTTCCTTCATGCATGTCTTAATAGATTCATTGATTTTAAAGAATTGAAGTAGTGTATTGGACATCCATTAACATATCCTGAAACAAGGAAACCGTTTGAATTTGTAAAAATATCAGAATCGTCATTTCAAATTCATTGAAGTGGTTTTTTTCAGTTTCTGGAAGATTTTCTATCAACCCTAATTACTATTTCTTTTCCTTCATGCATGTCTTAATAGATTCATTGATTTTTAAGACTTGAAATAGTGTATTGGACATCCATTAACATATCCTGTAACAAGGAAACTGTTTAAACTTGTAAAACAATCAGAATCGTCATTTCAAATTCATTGAAGTGGTGATTTTCAGTTCCTGGAATATTTTCTATTAACCCTTATTTCTTTTTTTTTTCCTTCATGCATGTCTTAATAGATTCATTGATTTTAAAGACTTGAAATAGTGTATTTGACATCCATTAACATATCCTGTAACAAGGAAACCCTTTGAATTTGTAAAACAATCAGAATCGTCATTTCAAATTTATTGAAGTGGTGATTTTCAGTTCCTGGAAGATTTTCTATTAACCCTTATTTCTATTTCTTTTCCCTCATGCATGTCTTAATAGATTCATTGATTTTAAAGACTTGAAATAGTGTATTGGACATCCATTAACATATCCTGTAACAAGGAACCCTTTGAATTTGTAAAACAATCAGAATCGTCATTTCAAATTCATTGAAGTGGTTTTTTTCAGTTCCTGGAAGATTTTCTATCAACCCTTATTTCTATTTCTTTTCCTTCATGCATGTCTTAATAGATTCATTGATTTTAAAGACTTGAAATAGTGTATTGGACATCCATTAACATATCCTGTAACAAGGAAACCCTTTGAATTTGTAAAACAATCAGAATTGTCATTTCAAATTCATTGAACTGGGTGATTTTCAGTTCCTGGAAGATTTTCTATCAACCCTTATTTCTATTTCTTTTCCTTCGTGCATGTATGAATAGATTCATTGATTTTAAAGACTTGAAATAGTGTATTGAACATCCATTAACATATCCTGTAACAAGGAAACCCTTTGAATTTGTAAAACAATCAGAATCGTCATTTCAAATTCATTGAAGTGGTGATTTTCAGTTCCTTGAAGATTTTCTATCAACCCTTATTTCTATTTCTTTTCCTTCATGCATGTCTTAATAGATTAATTGATTTTAAAAATTTGAATAACTGTATTGGACATCCATAAACAAATCCTGTAACAAGGAAACCCTTTGAATTTGTAAAACAATCAGAATCGTCATTTCAAATTTATTGAAGTGGTGATTTTCAGTTCCTGGAAGATTTTCTATTAACCCTTATTTCTAATTCTTTTCCTTCATGCATTTCTTAATAGATTCATTGATTTTAAAGACTTGAAATAGTGTATTGGACATCCATTAAGATATCCTGTAACAAGGAAACTGTTTAAACTTGTAAAACAACCAGAATCGTCATTTTAAATTCATTGAAGTGGTGATTTTCAGTTTATGGAAATCTATCAACCCTTATTTCTTTTTCTTTTTCTTCATGCATTTCTTAATAGATTTATTGATTTTAAAGACTTGAAATAGTGTATTGGACATCCATTAAGATATCCTGTAACAAGGAAAATGTTTAAACTTGTATTATTGAAGTGGTGATTTTCAGTTCCTGAAAGATTTTCTATCAACCCTTATTTCTATTTCTTTTCCTTCATGCATGTCTTAATAGATTCATTGATTTTAAAGAATTGAAGTAGTGTATTGGACATCCATTAACATATCCTGAAACAAGGAAACCGTTTGAATTTGTAAAAATATCAGAATCGTCATTTCAAATTCATTGAAGTGGTTTTTTTCAGTTTCTGGAAGATTTTCTATCAACCCTAATTACTATTTCTTTTCCTTCATGCATGTCTCAATAGATTCATTGATTTTAAAGACTTGAAATAGTGTATTGGACATCCATTAACATATCCTGTAACAAGGGAACTGTTTAAACTTGTAAAACAATCAGAATCGTCATTTCAAATTCATTGAAGTTGTGATTTTCAGTTCCTGGAAGAATTTCTATTAACCCTTATTTCTATTTTTTTTCCTTCATGCATGTCTTAATAGATTCATTGATTTTAAAGAATTGAAATAGTGTATTTGACATCCATTAACATATCCTGTGACAAGGAAACCCTTTGAATTTGTAAAACAATCAGAATCGTCATTTCAAATTTATTGAAGTGGTGATTTTCAGTCCCTGGAAGATTTTCTATTAACCCTTATTTCTATTTCTTTTCCCTCATGCATGTCTTAATAGATTCATTGATTTTAAAGACTTGAAATAGTGTATTGGTTATCCATTAACATATCCTGTAACAAGGAAACTGTTTAAACTTGTAAAACAATCAGAATCGTTATTTCAAATTCATTGAAGTGGTTTTTTTCAGTTTATGGAAGATTTTCTGTCAACCCTTATTTCTATTTATTTTCTTTTATGCATGTCTTAATAGATTTATTGATTTTAAATACTTGAAATAGTGTATTGGACATCCATTAACATATCCTGTAACAAGGAAACCCTTTGAATTTGTAAAACAATCAGAATCGTCATTTCAAATTCATTGAAGTGGTTTTTTTCAGTTCCTGGATGATTTTCTATCAACCCTTATTTCTATTTCTTTTCCTTCATGCATGTCTTAATAGATTCATTGATTTTAAAGACTTGAAATAGTGTATTGGACATCCATTAACATATCCTGTAACAAGGAAACTGTTTAAACTTGTAAAACAATCAGAATCGTCATTTCAAATTCATTGAAGTGGTGATTTTCAATTCCTGAAAGATTTTCTATCAACCCTTATTTCTATTTCTTTTCCTTCATGCATGTCTTAATAGATTCATTGATTTTAAAGACTTGAAATAGTGTATTGGACGTCCATTAACATATCCTGTTACAAGGAAACCCTTTGAATTTGTAAAACAATCAGAATCGTCATTTGCAATTCATTGAAGTGGTGATTTTCAGTTCCTTGAAGATTTTCTATCAACCCTTATTTCTATTTCTTTTCCTTCATGCATGTCTTAATAGATTAATTGATTTTAAAAATTTGAATAACTGTATTGGACATCCATTAACATATCCTGTAACAAGGAAACTGTTTATACTTGTAAAACAATCAGAATCGTCATTTTAAATTCATTGAAGTGGTGATTTTCAGTTTATGGAAGATTTTCTATCAACCCTTATTTCTTTTTCTTTTCCTTCATGTATGTCTTAATAGATTCATTGATTTTAAAGACTTGAAATAGTGTATTGGACATCCATTAACCTATCCTGTAACAAGGAAACCCTTTGAATTTGTAAAACAATCAGAATCGTCATTTCAAATTTATTGAAGTGATGATTTTCAGTTCCTTGAAGATTTTCTATTAACCCTTATTTCTATTTCTTTTCCTTCATGCATGTCTTAATAGATTCATTGATTTTAAAGAATTGAAGTAGTGTATTGGACATCCATTAACATATCCTGAAACAAGGAAACCGTTTGAATTTGTAAAAATATCAGAATCGTCATTTCAAATTCATTGAAGTGGTTTTTTTCAGTTTCTGGAAGATTTTCTATCAACCCTAATTACTATTTCTTTTCCTTCATGCATGTCTTAATAGATTCATTGATTTTTAAGACTTGAAATAGTGTATTGGACATCCATTAACATATCCTGTAACAAGGAAACTGTTTAAACTTGTAAAACAATCAGAATCGTCATTTCAAATTCATTGAAGTGGTGATTTTCAGTTCCTGGAATATTTTCTATTAACCCTTATTTCTATTTTTTTTCCTTCATGCATGTCTTAATAGATTCATTGATTTTAAAGACTTGAAATAGTGTATTTGACATCCATTAACATATCCTGTAACAAGGAAACCCTTTGAATTTGTAAAACAATCAGAATCGTCATTTCAAATTTATTGAAGTGGTGATTTTCAGTTCCTGGAAGATTTTCTATTAACCCTTATTTCTATTTCTTTTCCCTCATGCATGTCTTAATAGATTCATTGATTTTAAAGACTTGAAATAGTGTATTGGACATCCATTAACATATCCTGTAACAAGGAACCCTTTGAATTTGTAAAACAATCAGAATCGTCATTTCAAATTCATTGAAGTGGTTTTTTTCAGTTCCTGGAAGATTTTCTATCAACCCTTATTTCTATTTCTTTTCCTTCATGCATGTCTTAATAGATTCATTGATTTTAAAGACTTGAAATAGTGTATTGGACATCCATTAACATATCCTGTAACAAGGAAACCCTTTGAATTTGTAAAACAATCAGAATCATCATTTCAAATTCATTGAAGTGGTTTTTTCAGTTCCTGGAAGATTTTCTATCAACCCTTATTTCTATTTCTTTTCCTTCATGCATGTCTTAATAGATTCATTGATTTTAAAGACTTGAAATAGTGTATTGGACATCCATTAACATATCCTGTAACAAGGAAACTGTTTAAACTTGTAAAACAATCAGAATCGTCATTTTAAATTCATTGAAGTGGTGATTTTCAGTTTATGGAAGATTTTCTTTCAACCCTTATTTCTTTTTCTTTTCCTTCATGTATGTCTAAACAGATTCATTGATTTTAAAGACTTGAAATAGTGTATTGGACATCCATTAACATATCCTGTAACAAGGAAACCCTTTGAATTTGTAAAACAATCAGAATCGTCATTTCAAATTCATTGAAGTGGTGATTTTCAGATCCTGGAAGATTTTCTATCGACCCTTATTCCTATTTCTTTTCCTTCATGCATGTCTTAATAGATTAATTGATTTTAAAGATTTGAATGGCTGTATTGGACATCCATTAACATATCCTGTAACAAGGAAAATGTTTAAACTTGTAAAATAATCATAATCGTCATTTTAAATTTATTGATGTGGTGTTTTTCAGTTTATGGAAGATTTTCTATCCACCCATATTTCTATTTCTTTTCTTTCGTGCATGTCTTAATAGATTTATTAATTTTAAAGACTTGAAATAGTGTATTGGACATCCATTAACATATCCTGTAACAAGGAAACCCTTTCAATTTGTAAAAAATCAGAATTGTCATTTCAAATTCATTGAAGTGGTGATTTTCAGTTCCTGGAAGATTTTCTATCAACCCTTATTTCTATTTCTTTTACTTCATGTATGTCTTAATATATTCATTGATTTTAAAAACTTGAAATAGTGTATTGGACATCCATTAACATATCCTGTAACAAGGAAACTGTTCAAACTTGTAAAACAATCAGAATCGTCATTTAAAATTCATTGAAGTGGTGATTTTCACTTTATGGTATTTCTATTTCTTTTCTTTCATGCATGTCTTAATAGATTCATTGATTTTAAAGACTTGAAATAGTGTATTGGACATCCATTAACATATCCTGTAACAAGGAAACCCTTTGAATTTGTAAAACAATCAGAATCATCATTTCAAATTCATTGAAGTGGTTTTTTCAGTTCCTGGAAGATTTTCTATCAACCCTTATTTCTATTTCTTTTCCTTCATGCATGTCTTAATAGATTCATTGATTTTAAAGACTTGAAATAGTGTATTGGACATCCATTAACATATCCTGTAACAAGGAAACTGTTTAAACTTGTAAAACAATCAGAATCGTCATTTTAAATTCATTGAAGTGGTGATTTTCAGTTTATGGAAGATTTTCTTTCAACCCTTATTTCTTTTTCTTTTCCTTCATGTATGTCTAAACAGATTCATTGATTTTAAAGACTTGAAATAGTGTATTGGACATCCATTAACATATCCTGTAACAAGGAAACCCTTTGAATTTGTAAAACAATCAGAATCGTCATTTCAAATTTATTGAAGTGGTGATTTTCAGTTCCTGGAAGATTTTCTATTAACCCTTATTTCTATTTCTTTTCCTTCATGCATGTCTTAATAGATTCATTGATTTTAAAGACTTGAAAAAGTGTATTTGACATCCATTAACATATCCTGTAACAAGGAAACCCTTTGAATTTGTAAAACAATCAGAATCGTCATTTCAAATTCATTGAAGTGGTTTTTTTTCAGTTCCTGGAAGATTTTCTATCAACCCTTCTTTCTCTTTCTTTTCCTTCATGCATGTCTTAATAGATTCATTGATTTTAAAGACTTGAAATAGTGTATTGGACATCCATCAACATATCCTGTAACAAGGAAACTGTTTAAACTTGTAAAACAATCAGAATCGTCATTTCAAATTCATTGAAGTGGTGATTTTAAGTTCCTGAAAGATTTTCTATCAACCCTTATTTCTATTTCTTTTCCTTCATGCATGTCTTAATAGATTCATTGATTTTAAAGACTTGAAATAGTGTATTGGACATCCATTAACATATCCTGTAACAAGGAAAATGTCTAAACTTGTATTATTGAAGTGGTGATTTTCAGTTCCTGAAAGATTTTCTATCAACCCTTATTTCTATTTCTTTTCCTTCATGCATTTCTTAATAGATTTATTGATTTTAAAGACTTGAAATAGTGTATTGGACATCCATTAACATATCCTTTAACAAGGAAACCCTTTGAATTTGTAAAACAATCAGAATCGTCATTTCAAATTCATTGAAGTGGTTTTTTTCAGTTCCTGGAAGATTTTCTATCAACCCTTATTTCTATTTCTTTTCCTTCATGCATGTCTTAATAGATTCATTGATTTTAAAGACTTGAAATAGTGTATTGGACATCCATTAACATATCCTGTAACAAGGAAACTGTTTAAACTTGTAAAACAACCAGAATCGTCATTTTAAATTCATTGAAGTGGTGATTTTCAGTTTATGGAAGATTTTCTATCAACCCTTATTTCTTTTTCTTTTTCTTCATGTATGTCTTAATAGATCATTGATTTTAAAGACTTGAAATAGTGTATTGGACATCCATTAACATATCCTGTAACAAGGAAACTGTTTAAACTTATAAAACAATCAGAATCGTTATTTCAAATTCATAGAAGTTGTGATTTTCAGTTCCTGAAAGATTTTCTATCAACCCTTATTTCTATTTCTTTTCCTTCATGCATGTCTTAATAGATTCATTGATTTTCAAGACTTGAAATAGTGTATATGACATCCATTAACATATCCTGTAACAAGGAAACCCTTTGAATTTGTAAAACAATCAGAATCGTCATTTCAAATTTATTGAAGTGGTGATTTTCAGTTCCTGGAAGATTTTCTATCAACCCTTATTTCTATTTCTTTTCCTTCATGTATGTCTTAATAGATTCATTGATTTTAAAGACTTGAAATAGTGTATTGGACATCCATTAACATATCCTGTAACAAGGAAACTGTTTAAACTTGTAAAACAATCAGAATCGTTATTTCAAATTCATTGAAGTTGTGATTTTCAGTTCCTGAAAGATTTTTTATCAACCCTTATTTCTATTTCTTTTCCTTCATGCATGTCTTAATAGATCATTGATTTTAAAGACTTGAAATAGTGTATTGGACATCCATTAACATATCCGGTAACAAGGAAACTGTTTAAACTTGTAAAACAATCAGAATCGTTATTTCAAATTCATAGAAGTTGTGATTTTCAGTTCCTGAAAGATTTTCTATCAACCCTTATTTCTATTTCTTTTCCTTCATGCATGTCTTAATAGATTCATTGATTTTAAAGAATTGAAATAGTGTATTGGACATCCATTAACATATCCTGTAACAAGGAAACTGTTTAAACTTGTAAAACAATCAGAATCGTCATTTCAAATTCATTGAAGTGGTGATTTTCAATTCCTGAAAGATTTTCTATCAACCCTTATTTCTATTTCTTTTCCTTCATGCATGTCTTAATAGATTAATTGATTTTAAAAATTTGAATAACTGTATTGGACATCCATTAACATATCCTGTAACAAGGAAACTGTTTATACTTGTAAAACAATCAGAATCGTCATTTTAAATTCATTGAAGTGTTGATTTTCAGTTTATGGAAGATTTTCTATCAACCCTTATTTCTTTTTCTTTTTCTTCATGTATGTCTTAATAGATTCATTGATTTTAAAGACTTGAAATAGTGTATTGGACGTCCATTAACATATCCTGTAACAAGGAAACCCTTTGAATTTGTAAAACAATCAGAATCGTCATTTGAAATTCATTGAAGTGATGATTTTCAGTTCCTTGAAGATTTTCTATTAACCCTTATTTCTATTTCTTTTCCTTCATGCATGTCTTAATAGATTAATTGATTTTACAAATTAGAATAACTGTATTGGACATCCATTAACATATCCGGTAACAAGGAAACTGTTTATACTTGTAAAACAATCAGAATCGTCATTTTAAATTCATTGAAGTGGTGATTTTCAGTTTATGGAAGATTTTCTATCAACCCTTATTTCTTTTTCTTTTCCTTCATGTATGTCTTAATAGATTCATTGATTTTAAAGACTTGAAATAGTGTATTGGACATCCATTAACATATCCTGTAACAAGGAAACCCTTTGAATTTGTAAAACAATCAGAATCGTCATTTCAAATTCATTGAAGTGGTTTTTTTCAGTTTCTGGAAGATTTTCTATCAACCCTAATTACTATTTCTTTTCCTTCATGCATGTCTTAATAGATTAATTGATTTTAAAGACTTGAAATAGTGTATTGGACATCCATTAACATATCCTGTAACAAGGAAACTGTTTAAACTTGTAAAACAATCAGAATCGTCATTTCAAATTCATTGAAGCGGTGATTTTCAGTTCCTGGAATATTTTCTATTAACCCTTATTTCTATTTTTTTTCCTTCATGCATGTCTTAATAGATTCATTGATTTTAAAGACTTGAAATAGTGTATTTGACATCCATTAACATATCCTGTAACAAGGAAACCCTTTGAATTTGTAAAACAATCAGAATCGTCATTTCAAATTTATTGAAGTGGTGATTTTCAGTTCCTGGAAGATTTTCTATTAACCCTTATTTCTATTTCTTTTCCCTCATGCATGTCTTAATAGATTCATTGATTTTAAAGACTTGAAATACTGTATTGGACATCCATTAACATATCCTGTAACAAGGAACCCTTTGAATTTGTAAAACAATCAGAATCGTCATTTCAAATTCATTGAAGTGGTTTTTTTCAGTTCCTGGAAGATTTTCTATCAACCCTTATTTGTAATTCTTTTCCTTCATGCATGTCTTAATAGATTCATTGATTTTAAAGACTTGAAATAGTGTATTGGACATCCATTAACATATCCTTTAACAAGGAAACTGTTTAAACTTGTAAAACAACCAGAATCGTCATTTTAAATTCATTGAAGTGTTGATTTTCAGTTTATGGAAGATTATCTATCAACCCTTATTTCTTTTTCTTTTTCTTCATGTATGTCTTAATAGATTTATTGATTTTAAAGACTTGAAATAGTGTATTGGACATCCATTAACATATCCTGTAACAAGGAAACCCTTTGAATTTGTAAAACAATCAGAATCGTCATTTCAAATTTATTGAAGTGATGATTTTCAGTTCCTTGAAGATTTTCTATTAACCATTATTTCTATTTCTTTTCCTTCATGCATGTCTTAATAGATTCATTGATTTTAAAGAATTGAAGTAGTGTATTGGACATCCATTAACATATCCTGAAACAAGGAAACCGTTTGAATTTGTAAAACAATCAGAATCGTCATTTCAAATTCATTGAAGTGGTTTTTTTCAGTTTCTGGAAGATTTTCTATCAACCCTAATTACTATTTCTTTTCCTTCATGCATGTCTTAATAGATTCATTGATTTTAAAGACTTGAAATAGTGTATTGGACATCCATTAACATATCCTGTAACAAGGAAACTGTTTAAACTTGTAAAACAATCAGAATCGTCATTTCAAATTCATTGAAGCGGTGATTTTCAGTTCCTGGAATATTTTCTATTAACCCTTATTTCTATTTTTTTTCCTTCATGCATGTCTTAATAGATTCATTGATTTTAAAGACTTGAAATAGTGTATTTGACATCCATTAACATATCCTGTAACAAGGAAACCCTTTGAATTTGTAAAACAATCAGAATCGTCATTTCAAATTTATTGAAGTGGTGATTTTCAGTTCCTGGAATATTTTCTATTAACCCTTATTTCTATTTCTTTTCCCTCATGCATGTCTTAATAGATTCATTGATTTTAAAGACTTGAAATAGTGTATTGGACATCCATTAACATATCCTTTAACAAGGAAACTGTTTAAACTTGTAAAACAACCAGAATCGTCATTTTAAATTCATTGAAGTGTTGATTTTCAGTTTATGGAAGATTTTCTATCAACCCTTATTTCTTTTTCTTTTTCTTCATGTATGTCTTAATAGATTCATTGATTTTAAAGACTTGAAATAGTGTATTGGACATCCATTAACATATCCTGTAACAAGGAAACTGTTTAAACTTGTAAAACAACCAGAATCGTCATTTTAAATTCATTGAAGTGGTGATTTTCAGTTTATGGAAGATTTTCTATCAACCCTTATTTCTTTTTCTTTTATCTTCATGTATGTCTTAATAGATCATTGATTTTAAAGACTTGAAATAGTGTATTGGACATCCATTAACATATCCTGTAACAAGGAAACTGTTTAAACTTATAAAACAATCAGAATCGTTATTTCAAATTCATAGAAGTTGTGATTTTCAGTTCCTGGAAATTTTTCTATCAACCCTTATTTCTATTTCTTTTCCATCATGAATTTCTTAATAGATTCATTGATTTTAAAAACTTGAAATAGTGTATTGGACATCCATTAACATATCCTGTAACAAGGAAACCCTTTGAATTTGTAAAACAATCAGAATCGTCATTTCAAATTTATTGAAGTGGTGATTTTCAGTTCCTGGAAGATTTTCTATTAACCCTTATTTCTATTTCTTTTCCCTCATGCATGTCTTAATAGATTCATTGATTTTAAAGACTTCAAATAGTGTATTGGACATCCATTAACATATCCTGTAACAAGGAACCCTTTGAATTTGTAAAACAATCAGAATTGTCATTTCAAATTCATTGAAGTGGTTTTTTTCAGTTTATGGAAGATTTTCTGTCAACCCTTATTTCTATTTATTTTCTTTTATGCATGTCTTAATAGATTTATTGATTTTAAATACTTGGAATAGTGTATTGGACATCCATTAACATATCCTGTAACAAGGAAACCCTTTGAATTTGTAAAACAATCAGAATCGTCATTTCAAATTCATTGAAGTGGTTTTTTTCAGTTCCTGGATGATTTTCTATCAACCCTTATTTCTATTTCTTTTCCTTCATGCATGTCTTAATAGATTCATTGATTTTAAAGACTTGAAATAGTGTATTGGACATCCATTAACATATCCTGTAACAAGGAAACTGTTTAAACTTGTAAAACAATCAGAATCGTTATTTCAAATTAATAGAAGTTGTGATTTTCAGTTCTTGAAAGATTTTCTATCAACCCTTATTTCTATTTCTTTTCCTTCATGCATGTCTTAATAGATTCATTGATTTTAAAGAATTGAAATAGTGTATTGGACATCCATTAACATATCCTGTAACAAGGAAACTGTTTAAACTTGTAAAACAATCAGAATCGTCATTTCAAATTCATTGAAGTGGTGATTTTCAATTCCTGAAAGATTTTCTATCAACCCTTATTTCTATTTCTTTTCCTTCATGCATGTCTTAATAGATTCATTGATTTTAAAGACTTGAAATAGTGTATTGGACGTCCATTAACATATCCTGTAACAAGGAAACCCTTTGAATTTGTAAAACAATCAGAATCGTCATTTGAAATTCATTGAAGTGGTGATTTTCAGTTCCTTGAAGATTTTCTATCAACCCTTATTTCTATTTCTTTTCCTTCATGCATGTCTTAATAGATTAATTGATTTTACAAATTAGAATAACTGTATTGGACATCCATTAACATATCCGGTAACAAGGAAACTGTTTATACTTGTAAAACAATCAGAATCGTCATTTTAAATTCATTGAAGTGGTGATTTTCAGTTTATGGAAGATTTTCTATCAACCCTTATTTCTTTTTCTTTTCCTTCATGTATGTCTTAATAGATTCATTGATTTTAAAGACTTGAAATAGTGTATTGGACATCCATTAACATATCCTGTAACAAGGAAACCCTTTGAATTTGTAAAACAATCAGAATCGTCATTTCAAATTCATTGAAGTGGTTTTTTTCAGTTTCTGGAAGATTTTCTATCAACCCTAATTACTATTTCTTTTCCTTCATGCATGTCTTAATAGATTAATTGATTTTAAAGACTTGAAATAGTGTATTGGACATCCATTAACATATCCTGTAACAAGGAAACTGTTTAAACTTGTAAAACAATCAGAATCGTCATTTCAAATTCATTGAAGCGGTGATTTTCAGTTCCTGGAATATTTTCTATTAACCCTTATTTCTATTTTTTTTCCTTCATGCATGTCTTAATAGATTCATTGATTTTAAAGACTTGAAATAGTGTATTTGACATCCATTAACATATCCTGTAACAAGGAAACCCTTTGAATTTGTAAAACAATCAGAATCGTCATTTCAAATTTATTGAAGTGGTGATTTTCAGTTCCTGGAAGATTTTCTATTAACCCTTATTTCTATTTCTTTTCCCTCATGCATGTCTTAATAGATTCATTGATTTTAAAGACTTGAAATACTGTATTGGACATCCATAAACATATCCTGTAACAAGGAACCCTTTGAATTTGTAAAACAATCAGAATCGTCATTTCAAATTCATTGAAGTGGTTTTTTTCAGTTCCTGGAAGATTTTCTATCAACCCTTATTTGTAATTCTTTTCCTTCATGCATGTCTTAATAGATTCATTGATTTTAAAGACTTGAAATAGTGTATTGGACATCCATTAACATATCCTTTAACAAGGAAACTGTTTAAACTTGTAAAACAACCAGAATCGTCATTTTAAATTCATTGAAGTGTTGATTTTCAGTTTATGGAAGATTATCTATCAACCCTTATTTCTTTTTCTTTTTCTTCATGTATGTCTTAATAGATTTATTGATTTTAAAGACTTGAAATAGTGTATTGGACATCCATTAACATATCCTGTAACAAGGAAACTGTTTAAACTTGTAAAACAATCAGAATCGTTATTTCAAATTCATTGAAGTTGTGATTTTCAGTTCCTGAAAGATTTTTTATCAACCCTTATTTCTATTTCTTTTCCTTCATGCATGTCTTAATAGATTCATTGATTTGAAAGATTTGAATAACTGTATTGGACATCCATTAACATATCCTGTAACAAAGAAACTGTTTTCAACTTGTAAAACAATCAGAATCGTCATTTTTAAATTTATGGAAGTGGTGTTTTTCAGTTTATGGAAGATTTTATATCCACCCTTATTTCTATTTCATTTCCATCATGAATTTCTTAATAGATTCATTGATTTTAAAGACTTGAAATAGTGTATTGGACATCCATTAACATATCCTGTAACAAGGAAACTGTTTAAACTTGTAAAACAATCAGAATCGTTATTTCAAATTCATTGAAGTTGTGATTTTCAGTTCCTGAAAGATTTTTTATCAACCCTTATTTCTATTTCTTTTCCTTCATGCATGTCTTAATAGATTCATTGATTTGAAAGATTTGAATAACTGTATTGGACATCCATTAACATATCCTGTAACAAAGAAACTGTTTTCAACTTGTAAAACAATCAGAATCGTCATTTTTAAATTTATGGAAGTGGTGTTTTTCAGTTTATGGAAGATTTTATATCCACCCTTATTTCTATTTCATTTCCATCATGAATTTCTTAATAGATTCATTGATTTTAAAGACTTGAAATAGTGTATTGGACATCCATTAACATATCCTGTAACAAGGAAACCCTTTGAATTTGTAAAACAATCAGAATCGTCATTTTAAATTCATTGAAGGGTGATTTTCAGTTTCTGGAAGATTTTCTATCAACCCTAATTACTATTTCTTTTCCTTCATGCATGTCTTAATAGATTCATTGATTTTAAAGACTTGAAATAGTGTATTGGACATCCATTAACATATCCTGTAACAAGGAAACTGTTTAAACTTGTAAAACAATCAGAATCGTTATTTCAAATTCATAGAAGTTGTGATTTTCAGTTCTTGAAAGATTTTCTATCAACCCTTATTTCTATTTCTTTTCCTTCATGCATGTCTTAATAGATTCATTGATTTTAAAGAATTGAAATAGTGTATTGGACATCCATTAACATATCCTGTAACAAGGAAACTGTTTAAACTTGTAAAACAATCAGAATCGTCATTTCAAATTCATTGAAGTGGTGATTTTCAATTCCTGAAAGATTTTCTATCAACCCTTATTTCTATTTCTTTTCCTTCATGCATGTCTTAATAGATTCATTGATTTTAAAGACTTGAAATAGTGTATTGGACGTCCATTAACATATCCTGTAACAAGGAAACCCTTTGAATTTGTAAAACAATCAGAATCGTCATTTGAAATTCATTGAAGTGGTGATTTTCAGTTCCTTGAAGATTTTCTATCAACCCTTATTTCTATTTCTTTTCCTTCATGCATGTCTTAATAGATTAATTGATTTTACAAATTAGAATAACTGTATTGGACATCCATTAACATATCCGGTAACAAGGAAACTGTTTATACTTGTAAAACAATCAGAATCGTCATTTTAAATTCATTGAAGTGGTGATTTTCAGTTTATGGAAGATTTTCTATCAACCCTTATTTCTTTTTCTTTTCCTTCATGTATGTCTTAATAGATTCATTGATTTTAAAGACTTGAAATAGTGTATTGGACATCCATTAACATATCCTGTAACAAGGAAACCCTTTGAATTTGTAAAACAATCAGAAACGTCATTTCAAATTTATTGAAGTGATGATTTTCAGTTCCTTGAAGATTTTCTATTAACCCTTATTTCTATTTCTTTTCCTTCATGCATGTCTTAATAGATTCATTGATTTTAAAGAATTGAAGTAGTGTATTGGACATCCATTAACATATCCTGAAACAAGGAAACCGTTTGAATTTGTAAAACAATCAGAATCGTCATTTCAAATTCATTGAAGTGGTTTTTTTCAGTTTCTGGAAGATTTTCTATCAACCCTAATTACTATTTCTTTTCCTTCATGCATGTCTTAATAGATTCATTGATTTTAAAGACTTGAAATAGTGTATTGGACATCCATTAACATATCCTGTAACAAGGAAACTGTTTAAACTTGTAAAACAATCAGAATCGTCATTTCAAATTCATTGAAGCGGTGATTTTCAGTTCCTGGAATATTTTCTATTAACCCTTATTTCTATTTTTTTTCCTTCATGCATGTCTTAATAGATTCATTGATTTTAAAGACTTGAAATAGTGTATTTGACATCCATTAACATATCCTGTAACAAGGAAACCCTTTGAATTTGTAAAACAATCAGAATCGTCATTTCAAATTTATTGAAGTGGTGATTTTCAGTTCCTGGAATATTTTCTATTAACCCTTATTTCTATTTCTTTTCCCTCATGCATGTCTTAATAGATTCATTGATTTTAAAGACTTGAAATAGTGTATTGGACATCCATTAACATATCCTTTAACAAGGAAACTGTTTAAACTTGTAAAACAACCAGAATCGTCATTTTAAATTCATTGAAGTGTTGATTTTCAGTTTATGGAAGATTTTCTATCAACCCTTATTTCTTTTTCTTTTTCTTCATGTATGTCTTAATAGATTCATTGATTTTAAAGACTTGAAATAGTGTATTGGACATCCATTAACATATCCTGTAACAAGGAAACTGTTTAAACTTGTAAAACAACCAGAATCGTCATTTTAAATTCATTGAAGTGGTGATTTTCAGTTTATGGAAGATTTTCTATCAACCCTTATTTCTATTTCTTTTCCTTCATGCATGTCTTAATAGATTCATTGATTTTAAAGACTTGAAATAGTGTATTTGACATCCATTAACATATCCTGTAACAAGGAAACCCTTTGAATTTGTAAAACAATCAGAATCGTCATTTTAAATTCATTGAAGGGTGATTTTCAGTTTATGGAAGATTTTCTGTCAACCCTTATTTCTATTTATTTTCTTTCATGCATGTCTTAATAGATTTATTGATTTTAAAGACTTGAAATAGTGTATTGGACATCCATTAACATATCCTGTAACAAGGAACCCTTTGAATTTGTAAAACAATCAGAATTGTCATTTCAAATTCATTGAAGTGGTTTTTTTCAGTTTATGGAAGATTTTCTGTCAACCCTTATTTCTATTTATTTTCTTTTATGCATGTCTTAATAGATTTATTGATTTTAAAGATTTGAATAACTGTATTGGACATCCATTAACATATCCTGTAACAAGGAAACTGTTTTCAACTTGTAAAACAATCAGAATCGTCATTTTTAAATTTATTGAAGTGGTGTTTTTCAGTTTATGGAAGATTTTATATCCACCCTTATTTCTATTTCATTTCCATCATGAATTTCTTAATAGATTCATTGATTTTAAAGACTTGAAATAGTGTATTGGACATCCATTAACATATCCTGTAACAAGGAAACTGTTTAAACTTGTAAAACAATCAGAATCGTCATTTCAAATTCATTGAAGTGGTGATTTTCAATTCCTGAAAGATTATCTATCAACCCTTATTTCTATTTCTTTTCCTTCATGCATGTCTTAATAGATTAATTGATTTTAAAGATTTGAATGACTGTATTGGACATCCATTAACATATCCTGTAACAAGGAAAATGTTTAAACTTGTAAAACAATCAGAATCGTCATTTTAAATTTATTGAAGTGGTGTTTTTCAGTTTATGGAAGATTTTCTATCCACCCATATTTCTATTTCTTTTCTTTCATGCATGTCTTAATAGAGTCATTAATTTTAAAGACTTGAAATAGTGTATTGGACATCCATTAACATATCCTGTAACAAGGAAACCCTTTCAATTTGTAAAAAATCAGAATCGTCATTTCAAATTCATTGAAGTGGTGATTTTCAGTTCCTGGAAGATTTTCTATCAACCCTTATTTCTATTTCTTTTCCTTCATGTATGTCTTAATAGATTCATTGATTTTAAAGACTTGAAATAGGGTATTGGACATCCATTAACATATCCTGTAACAAGGAAACCCTTTGAATTTGTAAAACAATCAGAATCGTCATTTCAAATTTATTGAAGTGGTGATTTTCAGTTCCTGGAAGATTTTCTATTAACCCTTATTTCTATTTCTTTTCCTTCATGCATGTCTTAATAGATTAATTGATTTTAAAAATTTGAATAACTGTATTGGACATCCAGTAAAACATATCCTGTAACAAGGAAACTGTTTGAACTTGTAAAACAATCAGAATCGTCATTTTAAATTCATTGAAGTGGTGATTTTCAGTTTATGGAAGATTTTCTATCAACCCTTATTTTTTTTTCTTTTCCTTCATGTATGTCTTAATAGATTCATTGATTTTAAAGACTTGAAATAGGGTATTGGACATCCATTAACATATCCTGTAACAAGGAAACCCTTTGAATTTGTAAAACAATCAGAATCGTCATTTCAAATTTATTGAAGTGGTTATTTTCAGTTCCTGGAAGATTTTCTATTAACCCTTATTTCTATTTCTTTTCCTTCATGCATGTCTTAATAGATTCATTGATTTTAAAGACTTGAAATAGTGTATTGGACATCCATTAACATATCCTGTAACAAGGAAACCCTTTGAATTTGTAAAACAATCAGAATCGTCATTTCAAATTCATTGAAGTGGTTTTTTTCAGTTCCTGGAAGATTTTCTATCAACCCTTATTTCAATTTCTTTTCCTTCATGCATGTCTTAAAAGATTAATTGATTTTAAAGATTTGAATAACCGTATTGGACATCCATTAACATATCCTGTAACAAAGAAACTGTTTTCAACTTGTAAAACAATCAGAATCGTCATTTTTAAATTTATGGAAGTGGTGTTTTTCAGTTTATGGAAGATGTTATATCCACACTTATTTCTATTTCATTTCCATCATGAATTTCTTAATAGATTCATTGATTTTAAAGACTTGAAATAGTGTATTGGACATCCATTAACATATCCTGTAACAAGGAAACCCTTTGAATTTGTAAAACAATCAGAATCGTCATTTCAAATTCATTGAAGTGGTGATTTTCAGTTCCTGGAAATTTTTCTATCAACCCTTATTTCTATTTCTTTTCCATCATGAATTTCTTAATAGATTCATTGATTTTAAAAACTTGAAATAGTGTATTGGACATCCATTAACATATCCTGTAACAAGGAAACCCTTTGAATTTGTAAAACAATCAGAATCGTCATTTCAAATTCATTGAAGGGTGATTTTCAGTTTATGGAAGATTTTCTGTCAACCCTTATTTCTATTTCTTTTCTTTCATGTATGTCTTAATAGATTTATTGATTTTAAAGACTTGAAATAGTGTATTGGGCATCCATTAACATATCCTGTAACAAGGAAACCCTTTGAATTTGTAAAACAATCAGAATCGTCATTTCAAATTCATTGAAGTGGTGATTTTCAGTTCCTGGAAGATTTTCTATCAACCCTTATTTCTATTTCTTTTCCATCATGAATTTCTTAATAGATTCATTGATTTTAAAGACTTGAAATAGTGTTTTTGACATCCATTAACATATCCTGTAACAAGGAAACCCTTTGAATTTGTAAAACAATCAGAATCGTCATTTTAAATTCATTGAAGGGTGATTTTCAGTTTATGGAAGATTTTCTGTCAACCCTTATTTCTATTTCTTTTCTTTCATGCATGTTTTAATAGATTTATTGATTTTAAAGACTTGAAATAGTGTATTGGACATCCATTAACATATCCTGTAACAAGGAAACCCTTTGAATTTGTAAAACAATCAGAATCGTCATTTCAAATTCATTGAAGTGGTGATTTTCAGTTCCTGGAAGATTTTCTATCAACCCTTATTTCTATTTCTTTTCCTTCATGCATGTCTTAATAGATTAATTGATTTGAAAGATTTGAATAACTGTATTGGACATCCATTAACATATCCTGTAACAAAGAAACTGTTTTCAACTTGTAAAACAATCAGAATCGTCATTTTTAAATTTATGGAAGTGGTGTTTTTCAGTTTATGGAAGATTTTATATCCACCCTTATTTCTATTTCATTTCCATCATGAATTTCTTAATAGATTCATTGATTTTAAAGACTTGAAATAGTGTATTGGACATCCATTAACATATCCTGTAACAAGGAAACCCTTTGAATTTGTAAAACAATCAGAATCGTCATTTTAAATTCATTGAAGGGTGATTTTCAGTTTATGGAAGATTTTCTGTCAACCCTTATTTCTATTTATTTTCTTTCATGCATGTCTTAATAGATTTATTGATTTTAAAGACTTGAAATAGTGTATTGGACATCCATTAACATATCCTGTAACAAGGAAACCTTTTGAATTTGTAAAACAATCAGAATCGTCATTTCAAATTCATTGAAGTGGTGATTTTCAGTTCCTGGAAGATTTTCTATCAACCCTTATTTCTATTTCTTTTCCTTCATGCATGTCTTAATAGATTAATTGATTTGAAAGATTTGAATAACTGTATTGGACATCCATTAACATATCCTGTAACAAGGAAACTGTTTTCAACTTGTAAAACAATCAGAATCGTCATTTTTAAATTTATTGAAGTGGTGTTTTTCAGTTTATGGAAGATTTTATATCCACCCTTATTTCTATTTCATTTCCATCATGAATTTCTTAATAGATTCATTGATTTTAAAGACTTGAAATAGTGTATTGGACATCCATTAACATATCCTGTAACAAGGAAACCCTTTGAATTTGTAAAACAATCAGAATCGTCATTTCAAATTCATTGAAGTGGTTATTTTCGGTTCCTGGAAGATTTTCTATCAACCCTTATTTTTATTTGTTTTCCTTCATGCAGTTTATTGGACATCCATTAACATATCCTGTAACAAGGAAACCCTTTAAATTTGTTAAACAATCAGAATCGTCATTTCAAATTCATTGAAGTGGTGATTTTCAGTTCCTGGAAGATTTTCTATCAACCCTTATTTCTATTTCTTTTCCTTCATGTATGTCTTAATAGATTCATTGATTTTTTTTGCATAATGCAAGCAGAATCGTCATTTCAAATTCATTGAATTGGTGATTTTCAGTTCCTGGAAGATTTTCTATCAACTCTTATTTCTATTTATTTTCCTTCATGAATGTCTTAATAGATTCATTGATTTTAAAGACTTTAAAAAGTGTATTGGACATCGAATTAACATATCGTGTAACAAGAAATTTGTTTAAACTTGTAAAATAATTTATATCGTCATTTCAAATTCATTGAAGTTGTATTTTCACTTCCTGGAAGATTTTCTATCAACTCTTATTTATTTCTTTTACTTCATGAATGTCTTAATAGATTCATTGATTTTAAATACTTTAAATAGTGTATTGGACATCGAATTAACATATTGTGTAACAAGAAATTTGTTTAACTTTTAAAACAATTTATATCGTGTACAAGTGATAGGTTGCATTGGTGTTGAAGAAATACTAAAAAAACGTACAAAACATTCAGCCTGAAATATTTCCAAATCGTTGTGGAGACCTTTCCTATCACATGTATTAGTATTTTTTGTGTTGAATCAGTTTAAAATACTCTTTTTTACAATTATTATAAGAAGAAACTCAGTACATGTGACAGGTTGCATTGGTGTTGAAGAAATACCAAAAAAACGTACAAAACATCTAGCCTGAAATATTTCCAAATCGTGGTGGAGACTTTTCTTATTACATGTATTAGTATTTTTCGTGTTGAATCAGTATAGAATACTCTATTTTACAATAATTATAAGAAGAAACTCAGTAGGTTGCATTGGTGTTGAAGAAATACCAAAAAAACGTACAAAACATCTAGCCTGAAATATTTCCAAATCGTGGTGGAGACCTTTCCTATCACATGTATTAGTATTTTTCGTGTTGAATCAGAATAGAATGCTCTATTTTACAATAATTATAAGAAGAAACTCAGTACATGTGACAGGTTGCATTGGTGTTGAAGAAATACCAAAAAAACGTCCCAAACGTCTAGCCTGAAATATTTCCAAATCGTGGTGGAGACCTTTCATATCATCGTGGCTCCTATGCTCCTGCTCCTGCTCCTGCTCCTGCTCCTGCTCCTGCTCCTGCTCCTGCTCCTGCTCCTGCTCCTGCTCCTGCTCCTGCAAAAGTAGCGCTAGTTGACGCCAAATTCATACTTAAGTTTTACTTTTAGTCGCTAGAGCCTAGATGCCATTTTCGAGGAACGCAGTTCAAACCGTTTTTCATTTTCCAGGCGCGCAGTTCAAACCGTTTCCATTTTCTACGCGCGCAGTTCATTAATTTTTTGGCACAATTGTTATTTAATTTTTTGACATAGTTTATTGCAATCTGAATAATACATTTCTTGTGAAAAAACGAAAGCGGAACGAAAGTCCTAAATGGTGAATTTCAACAAGAAAATATATTTAACCGGTTAATAAATCAGTTCGAGGACAACACAGCTTCTTTGTTCCTGTTAAACATGTTTTTCCGTCTCCTCTTTTGTGAACAGAAATAGTATTATAAAAATTGCCACATTGTCCAAAACAAAATGGTGATGTTCCACTCCAAAAACATCCGTTCACTGCAAAAAAAAATTTAAGTTTATTTAATTTTGCTGCCTCAATTTTTATTCATTCAAATATGTTGTGATTTTTAACCAATTTAAATTTTTTGTTGGTTGATTCTTAATAGTTTGGAAAGAAGATTTAAATGGGATTATAAAGAATCAATCTGCCAAAAATAATCAAAATTGTCGCGGTTTCGATGTGGTATTAACTTAAATTTAATTGCCTTTAAAGCAATAGGCCTAAATAATGGAATAATTTTTCTTACTTGGGGTTGGCTGGGCAACTTCAACTTGGGGTGTCGCTAATTGAGAACTAACAATCTGTGCATTCGAAGAAAGAATGGTGATAGAAATCATCAGTACCTGAAAATAACACGATCTCTTTCAATTCAAGTTTCTCTCATATTAGCATGGCCTAATTATTTGTTAGTTTTAAAAAAATATATTTAAATATTTATATCCCTTTTATTGAACAACCAGAGTTTTTTTTTCTCTTTCAACCAATAAAAATGTTTTAACTTATAAACGTTGGCTTAATTCAAATTCTATCATAGGCCCATAACGAATAACGTACCACTATGGCAGATGAGAACTTCATGGTTTTTAGATAGAAGACTTGACGCTCAACTGTATTAACTATAACCTCTTGACGGGTTGAACTTCGGAAAACAAATGAAAAGGAAGTTTAGTCAGCATTTTCTTTACATCGAGAGAAGGCCAATAGCAGCAGGCTTGTATAATGACAGGATTGAGAGAGAACTTTGCAATAGAGTATAGAAATGTCGCTCGCTTATTGGTTTGTGGTTTCTGATAAAACACTTGATTGTGTTCAAATTGTAACGATACACGAAAACATGGTTTCCGTTTTCAAAATTAGATGCATATAGGATTTCGAGATATTGCGCTGTTGTGGCTTTGATGGGAATGTTGCAACATACTGAGTTAATTTTCTGTTTTAATATACCGCTACAATATTGTCGTGCTTTAGATTTTCCAACGTTTTTATCTTTTTTATGCAGCCAATATGATGGCTAATGAAGGAAAAATCCAAAGGAGGGTAAGCGAAGCTAATATATGGCGGTTTTGGTGCAGCAGGGGCAAAGCCAAGATCTCTTAAACGAACTTAAATTAGGCTACTTCAAATAATGTTTGTCATGATGAATCAATCAACGTCAATGATGAATCAATATATAATGTCTAGTTTTCTTAAGGAACTGTGTTTGCTTAAGTGGAAATATGAACTGAAACAAGGCACAGTGCAGTCGTCTTCCTATATTGGTAATAGATCTCTACAATCAACCATACAAAAAAGGAATCATGTGATGCGTTGCTGGTCTGAGCAAACATGCAATTTCACATTTACATATTTTTTTTTTGCAATTCCATATCATATTCGATTCATTTATTTCTTGTAACAACACGGAAAAAAATGTGAATTTCAACAAGACACCATTTTCAACGTGATCTCAGCAACGCAGCAGTTCCAGGACAACACAGCCTCTTTGTTCCAGTTAAACATCTTTTTCCGTCTCCACTTTTGTCTGAAGCAATGGTTTTATAAAATCGGCCACAATGTCCAGCACAAAATGGGGATGTTCCACTCCAAAAACATCCTGCCACTGGAAAAAATGTAAAATGATTGACGTATATTTAAATGTAATGCCTGAAGTTCCATTCACACCTCGTAAATATATATCGATAATATTCATATAATGATTTATTCCCTTTCTTACTTGAGTTTACTTGATGCACTACGGGAGGAATCGGAACTTGGGGTACCGGAACTTGGGGAACCGGTACTGGTACCGGAACTTGGGGAACCGGTACTGGTACCGGAACTTGGGGTCCTGGAACTTGGGGTGTCACAGCTTCGGGTGTTACATTTGCAGGTGGTGTCACAGCTTCGGGTGTTACATTTGCAGGTGGTGTCACAGCTTCGGGTGTTACATTTGCAGGTGGTGTCACAGCTTCGGGTGTTACATTTGCAGGTGGTGTCACACCTTGGGGTGTAACATCTTAGGGTATCATTAATTGAGAATTAACAGTCTGAATTGAATTATAATTTTCATATTATTTCTAAGTTGCCTGACAAATGGGTTATTAACCTAAATGGGTTCTAAACCAATAAATTGTAGGCCTATAATGACAAATGATCTCTCTTACTTGGATTTTCTTGAGGTAGGCCTACTACAACATTAGGTACTACAACTTGGGGTGTGACATCTTGAGGTATTACAACTTGGGGCGCTGTCACATCTTGAGAGGTCACGTCTTGGGGTATCACATCATTTTGGGGAGTCACGACTTGGGGTGTCACATCTTGGGGTGGAACTGTCACATCTTGGGGTGGCATATTTTGTGTCGTCACGTCTTGAGGTGCCACATCTTGGGTGCCTAAATTGAATTATTTTTTTCATATAATTTCAAAGTTTTTATAGGGTTGACGAATATTCTACGTATTTATATATTTGATGCGAATTATTATATGATGTATAGAGTATCAGTAATCTCAATAATCTGATTATCTACGGTTTCATACGGAAAACAAAATCTTAGCCTCAATTATTTGAGACACAAATGGGACGGTCGGGACGGTCGCACCGAGGTATTGACGTGATATTACCTTAAACCTGCTAAATTGGTTCTAAACCAATTATATTATTGTAGGCCTATAACAAATGATCTCTCTTACCTGGATTTTCTTGAGGTACTACAACGTTAGGTACTACAAATTGGGGTGTCACATCTTGAGGTTTTGCATCTTGAGATGTCACGTCTTGGGGTATTACATTTTGGGGAGTCACGACTTCGGGAGTCACGACTTCGGGAGTCACATCTTGGGGTGGAACTGTCACATCTTGGGGTGGCATATTTTGTGTCGTCACGTCTTGAGGTGCCACATCTTGGGTGCCTAAATTGAATTATTTTTTCATATAATTTCAAAGTTTTTATAGGGTTGACGAATATTCTATACGTAATTATATATTTGATGCGGATTTTATTATATGCGGATTATATGATGTATAGAGATTAGAGAATCAGTAATATCAACAATCTGATTATCTACGGCTTCATACGGAAAACAAAATCTTAGCCTCAATTATTTGAGACACAAATGGGACGGTCGCACCGAGGTATTGACGTGATATGACCTTAAACCTGCTAAATTGGTTCTAAACCAATTATATTATTTTAGGCCTATAACAAATGATCTCTCTTACCTGGATTTTCTTGAGGTTCTACAACGTTAGGTACTACAAATTGGGGTGTCACATCTTGAGGTTTTGCTTCTTGAGATGTCACGTCTTGGGGTATTACATTTTGGGGTGTCACGACTTCGGGAGTCACATCTTGGGGTGCCACTTCTTGGGGTACAACATTTTGGGGTGGAACAGCATCCTGTGATGTTACGTCTTGGGGTGTATCTAATTAGGATGTCATTATTTGAGAATTAACAGTCTGGATTTTATTTTTTATATTTACAACTACACACAAATTTCTAAAGTTTTTAGGTTTTGACGAATATCTATTCTATGCATTTTTTACATAGTTCGTGCGAATTATTATTGTATAGAAAATCAGTATAATCTCAATCTGATTATCTACAGTTTTTACGTAAAACAAGATTTTTTATTGAAGACAACTTGGTGGGACGCGGTCGTAACGAGATAACTTGACTGCGTGCGACTGCGTGATAATAATATGATGATCTTAAACGAAATTGGCTCTTATATATTATAACCAACTAGGTCTAAAGATCCAGACCGATAATTTTTCTTACTTGGATTTTCTTGAGGTACTACAACGTTAGGATCCACTACTTGGGGCTCTACTTCTTGGGGATTCGTATCTTGTGGTGCGATATCTTGGCGTGTAAAAAATTCTTGGGGTGCGAAATGTTGGCGTGCCATTTTTCGAGAATAACAGATCTGTGTATTTTCAAGAAGAATGGTGGACAGCACCATCAGTACCTGTGAAAACGAGTTTATTTCATTTTAAAAAGTGCTGTCAAATATCTAGAGCCTATTATACATTGTACGCATAATAATGTGGGTTTTTCTTGTTTCATTAATTATTTGTATTCTTATTTGAACAAACCGAAAGATTTTTTTTTTTTTCACTTTCAACCTTCAAATGTTTGGTTAGTTTCAAATTCTAGTTTACCTACCAATTTGAGAGATGAGAAGTTCATGGTTTAGATTGAAGAATTGACGCTCAACTGCATTACCTACAGGTTAAACTTCAGAAAACAAGTGAAAAGCTAGGAGGTGAAGTCAGTATTCTTTATGTATATCGACAGGAGGCTTATAGTAGGCTAATAAAATGATTGACTAATTTGACAAAAGGTTGGTAATGCAATCACTTGAATTTGTGGTTTATGGTTTGTGTTAAAATGATTGATTGTTTAATACGTTGCAACGATATGGGAGAACATGGTTTCCGTTTCAAAAATTAGACGGATGTGATTTCGAGATTGCGCTGTTGTGGCTGTCGGAGTGTTGCAACACTGAGTTGGTTTTCCGTTATGAACTTATGAGTTATGAACGTAACATTAAACATATTTAAAATTATTTTCTTTTTTTTTTAAGTAAAAGGCTATTTAATGAAAAGGTGCGGTAGCGCCGCCCTTGCTATTGTGAGACCGCCATAGCTTCATAATGTCTCAATTCTTATTTTGAATTATGTTTATTTTAATTTTTCTCCCAAATTGCAAGTTCTGTTAGGAAATCAAGTAATACTGTCGTTAATTGTTTGTTAAATGTTTTCATCGTTAACTATGTATAGGGAGGGACGTTTTGGCCTGGATCGAGTGAAAACTGGGTCATCACGTCTGCTACTTTTCTCGTTTGACACAATCTAATTTTTTTCGTTTTTTTGTAACTTTCTCTTTCTTTCTACATAAGCCATCTAGCGCGAAATTAATCAACTTATAGCATACAGTCACTAAGAAAACCTTCCGAATAATTTGCCCATAGAGCCAGTACCAGTAGTTAAAATATTACATCACGCACATTCATTCGTTTCGGCACGTGTTCCAGAGTAGTAACACTTTCAGTATTTCCTCCGATATCCTCTTTATTATTCCAAGGTTTGACACAGTGGCTTTCTAAATCGCTTATTGTTTCCTGACAATTTCTTGAGCTTATTTGTAGTGCATCAAATTGTCTTGCGGACATATAGAGTTGCATCAACGTCGTTTTATTCCAGGGAAAAAAAGTAGCAACCGAAAACGTCGTCAAAAAATAGGACACGCAAATTGTGACCTGTGTGTGTGTGTGTGGTTCCTGCGTTTTGTCAACTTCGTATTCGTTCAAAATGCCTAAAGTCTCCAGAGAAGAGGAGCAAGAAGAGCACTCGCCGATGACTCAAAACGGCGGTGATGCGAGTAACAACAACAAGGTAACGATGGAACGCCAATTAGGTTTAATGAATGGCATAGCCATGATCGTTGGATCTATTGTTGGATCCGGTATCTTCATAAGCCCGAAAGGTGTCCTCCAGTCGACAGGATCCGCCGGATTGTCCATTATTGTGTGGGCGTTGTGCGGACTCGTTTCGTCTGTCGGTGCCATATGCTACGCTGAATTAGGTAAATACGCCTTCTCCCTTTTAACGTCAATAACTTTAAGCGGGAGGCTGGGAGCGCTATATGCATTTTTAAATTGCGCACCCATTCCCGATTTTCTGTTTTGCGCAAAATGACAAAAACAAACCCGCCCCTTATCTTTATTTTTTTTTAAAAGATTATTGTAGTAGACATGGTCACATTTTTGTTATTATTTTTAACAAATATCTACAAACGGATTAACAGGAACCATGATAAATTCCTCGGGTGGCGATTACGCATACTTGGGCGAAGCCTACGGTCCTTTGCCGGCCTTTCTCTATTTGTGGGCAGCTGTGCTCATCATCATTCCTGTCTCAAACGCTATTATAGCCTTGGCCTTCGCCAATTACATCCTCCAACCGATATGGGGCGCTTGCCCACCGTCGGATTCAGCCGTCCGACTACTCGCCGCCTTTGCCGTCGGTATTAAAATTCATATCGCCCAAATTGCTGATACCAAAATTTTGTTTACGACATTTTTCCTTATATTATGCAACGATATGATTATAGGCGTACTCGCTTTCATCAATTGCTGTAACATGCGCTGGGTCGCCAAATTGCAAACGGTATTCATGGCGGCTAAAGTCATTGCCTTGGGGCTCATTATAACCACCGGAGGCGTCGCTTACTTTCTCCAAGGTGAAAGTCGGGGATTTCAGGAACCCTTCCGCAACACGTCCACCGATCCTAGTTTGATCGCCTTGTCGTTTTATTCGGGACTCTTTTCTTATGCTGGATGGTAAAAGTTAATGGACCCTATACAAATTGATTTAATTTAATTTTCTCATCCATCGTCGTTTTTTATTGCGCAATGCAGGAACTGTTTGAATTTCGTCGCCGAAGAAGTGCGGGAACCAAACAAGTATTATTATTTTAATCAATCGAAAATGAATTAAAACCTTTTGTTACATCATTTTTTAAATTTAGAAATCTTCCGCGGGCTATATTGATCTCGATGCCCATCATCACGGTTGTGTACGTCATGACCAACGTGGCTTATTTGATCGTGTTAACGCCCGAAGAGATATTAGATTCCTCCGCCGTCGCAGTGGTTTGTCTAACACAGTTATTTCCAACCGCAATGAGTCCTTGATGACTTATTTATTGATTTCCTCTTGTGTGAATTCAGACGTTTGGCGATCGTGTGTACAGTTCATTCACCTGGGTGATTCAGTTGCTGGTGGCTATTTCCGCTTTGGGCACCTTGCACAGTAGCATCTTTAGCTCGTCGCGCATCTTCTTCGTCGGCGCCCGCAATGGACACCTTCCGGGCTCGATAGCGCTGATTAGCATCAACAATCTCACGCCAATTCCTTCCATCCTGTTCATGGTCAATTTGAATTTTATTCATTTTAAATTGGCAAATAATCACAGTCGATTTATTTTCTAGGGTGGATTGACTATGGTGATGCTCGTCGTGACTGACGTCTACGTGTTGATTAATTACACCTCCTTTGTGGAGGCCACGTTCGTAGCGGCCGCTGTTGGCGGACTCTTGTGGCTCAGGCGAACGAGACCAAACGCCGCTCGACCTATTAAAGTAATTTTGATTAGTTAGTTGGTATAGATGTTTGGTTTTTTTTATTTATTTTCGCTTTGTGCCCAGGTGAGTTTGGTATACCCGATAGCGTTTTTCGCGGTCTCCATCTTTCTGGTGTGCTTTCCCATTTTTTCCAGTCTGGTGGAAGTCGTCACGGCCGTCGGAATCACCATTACCGCCGTTCCAGTTTTCTACTTTTGCATCGCCTGGAAGAAGAAACCCAAGTGGCTCTCATCGACCAGCAGTCAGTATTAATTCTCCGCCCAGTTCGATATTTTCTTTATTTAACCACTCGATACACATTTTTGACATTTCTTTCTTTTGCAGATCAATTCACTTTGCTGTGTCAGAAAATATTCCTAGCCGTCCCGGAAAACGCCGGAGGCAAGACTTACTGACGGGTGCGCAATTTCAATTCAAAAAACTAATTTTCGCGGCTTTTGAAACCCCGATCCCGGTTTGTTTTGAACGACTGCTTTCCATTTTTTAAAAACGCGGTCGTTATGTGGAAGCCTGTATCATCTCGTGCATCTAATGAAAGTGATATTTCATAATAAATTAATAGGGAAGCGAATGATTATTTTTAAAAAATCAAAATTATAACTATGAAGTGTTGAATAATGAAAATCAGATTGTTTGAAGTACTCAAATAAAATGTGTTGACATAAATCTAAAAAAATATAGTCTATGTATGGACACAAAAGACTTACTTGGAATAATCTAGTTTTCAATTAAGTAGTTAAAACAGAAACCAGTTTAATTCCAGCTCCAGCTGTTGAACATGACTTAACAAATACAAAAAAATAACCGCATAAATGTGGTGGAATGTTTGGAATGCTACAGTCGCCTCTTGAACGAGGTTGGCACTTATAGCGGCATTCGCTCAAATTTAATTCGAAAAAAAAAAAAATGTTTCTAAAGTTCGTCATGTTTCTGGCCAGAAAATTCGTCGTGGGAAATGAAACCGTCGTTATTTTTATCTTCGGCTTCAAATATTTGCTCCACGAGACGAGCGTGGTCTTCGTCGATCTTGTCTGTAATAAAGGCGCCATCAACTTTCAATTTGTTAATTTGTCTGTCAAAGTGGGCTCGAACCTGTAACAAAAAAATATCAACGTTTTTCAACCGATCCATCTTAAAAAAGACTAAAATTCAACACCACACATTTGAGCGAGACCAATCACAGTCCTTTGAAAACAAAAGCGTGCAATGCCAAACGGAATTAGCCAATGGGTGAAGATGAGGATTTTGGAATGAGCAGACGTCATGATTTATTATTAGTTTTCTTTGTACAACATTCCTCGTCGGGCAAAGTTACCTCTGTTAAGTAAATTAGCTTCAGTACGAGAATCGCAACGTGAAAGATATAATAATCTGGTTTAACAAAAACAACACCCCATCACCTAGACCCCATGAGGATTTAAAAAAAAAAAAAAGAAAAGAAAAAATAAGTTCCAAGTCCCTCCCCAAAAGAAAAAAAACTAAGTACTGCACACAACTATCATCACACCTGAGATTTAAACTGGATCAAATGTGTGCGAGAATGGAAGACTTAGAGTTCATCGTGTTTGGGTCCGGAGAACTCTTCGAACGAGATGTAGCCATCTCGGTCGTGATCTTCGTGCTGGAAGATCTCTTCAGTGATCTTGAGAGGATCTTGCTGCTGCGGTGCTCCTTCTTCAGCAGGGACCTCTTCAGCTTTCTCAGTTGGGGGAATGTGCTTTTTTATGTAATCTGCCACCTTAAAATTAAACCCATATAAGCATATGAATAAAAGAAGCACACTCAAGTCAACTGAAAGTATAAATAATCAAATCCAATATTGAAAATAAGCAACACCAATTATAGCTGATGAGCAAGTGAGCACACAAAGAGTCCAAATGTTTACCTCTTCTTTCGACAACTGGTTGTCGGAATCGCTGTCAATCTGTTTGAAAACATTCTGGGGAGGTGGGGCCTGGTTGATGCCCATCAACTCGACATCGAAAAGCAGTGTGGCACCTAAATGATTTGTAAACATGAATGACTCATTCAGTTGCAGTCGCTTTAATCAGTCATACCGCCAGGAATGATGTTTCCAGCTCCCTTATCTCCATAGCCCAGCTCTGCGGGGATAGTCAGTTTACGTTTTTCACCAATGCACATGTCCAGCAAGCCCTGATGAATAAAAACATGTTACTTTTCAAATACTGTGTTACATTTTCAAAAAAGTGTCACCTGGTCCCATCCTTTAATAACTTGGCCAGCTCCAATCTGGAATTGGAAAGGTTGGTTGCGGTCCAAACTGCAAAAAAAAACAGGACAAACGAATAAATTTCACGCTGAAATTGGTGCAAGAATCAGAAATGATATTACCTGGAGTCAAATTTAGTGCCATCCAGCAAAGTTCCAGTGTAGTGCATTGACAGGATGTCACCATTTTTCGACTTGGATTCGCATGCGTCAGGTACAGAAATTACGTCGATTTTCAGTTCGTCGGCAAAAGTGGAAGCAACGATGAAGAGGCAGGAAATCAGTAACAACTTCATTTTGAATTTGTGGAAGCAACTAAGGAATGGACAACGCCGAAACAAACGTCTACTTATGACTACGCACAGACAAGCGAAGGAGTGAAAGGAAAAACGGAAAATCTCTTATCCAACATTCGACCAGCAGCTCTAATCGGCGAGAGCCACGTCAAACTTGGGTTGTGTCCCCACCCATCGGCAACAGCCGGCGGCATTAGTTGTCATGGTTACCGCTGATTCTAAGGGTGGGAATAAGCTTTTAAAAAAACCAGAATTCGTGAGGCCAACAGGTCTTTGGACTGAACTGGCATTCTAGCTCACAGATAAAATAACGAATAGAAGTGAAACGAAAGAAATGGTAGAAGAAACACGACTTGGCGTTCGTTCATTGGTCAATCAGCCTCGCTGGAAAAGGAACTGACCTTCGAATTTTTTTTTAAATGTAGACGCATGTATTTAATTTATGTATGCTGATTTTTAATCTTTTTAAGCCAATTTTGTTTGATTATTATACGCGGGCTACGTGGACAGAGTTCAGTGGCCGTGACAGCCAGTAGTGGGCTGGGCTTTCTTGTTAATCTAACGTGTGACTGCCAGACTGGCTTCAGTCAGCATTTCCGTTTTGAAGCAGACGGGAAGTGAAACAATTTTTACAGTTTTTGAGCTCGGTAAAAGTTTCGTATAAATTTGTTTTCCCTGTATATACTTACCACAAAAATTAAACTCTTATCTTTCTTCTTCCTGTTATTGATTGTAAAATGGCATGTGTTGCTTGAAATCAAATAGAAATTAAATGAAGTGTTGTAAGGCCTCAAAAATGGTATGTGTATTCGTGAATAGAAATATACTTGTGTACGACATTTGACAAAATTGGCTATTTCCTCATTCAGTCGGCTTTATCCCCATTATAGCTGTGATGAATTGATCACTACATTATTAGACAATCAAGTAATAAGCTCTACTTGGTTTCAAAACACTTGTAAGCTCGAAAATCTTTACAAAATTCAACATGTTCGTGTTAATGACTGATTGGCAAATATAAAAATTGTTATCATGTATACTGATTTGGATATTATGTGCGTGATGATTGATGAACTAGTACTGCTTATCGTTGGCAACTTCCGGCACGGCCAGAAATACTTTTTGACACGCAGCGGTGAATTTTCCTGCGTTTTTAATTCAAAATGAATAATATTAAAATTTGATAAATAGAAATTAAATATTGAAATTTGTCAGGATTTGTATACTATTGCTAGATGAGATCCATGTGGGTTTGCGCTTAAACGCTATACAGAAGCAGAAGATTGGTATGGCAGTTGCGGTAATTGCGATAGCCGTTATGGCGCCAACCGGATTTGAAATGATGGGCAGGCAGACCAGAAAGACGGACACCACCATGAAAGCTATCGGGTAGGCAAGATTCACCTAAGAAAAACATTTTTTTAAAAATAAAATTGTAAATAAATAAATTAAATAGTTTAGAATTTTAAAAAATAATTTTACTTTAATTGGTCGGACAGCGTCGGGCCTTTTCCACCTAAGCCACAACAATCCGGAGACGGTGGCCAATAGGAATGCGGAATCGGTGAACATGACGTAATTAATAAGGACGTATACGTCACCAACGATCAACATGGTGATCGCCAATCCTCCCTAATAGAAATAAAAATTCCAATAATTATTACCAAAATTCCAATTTGGTTGGAAATCGTAAATTAGCTTGTAAATTTACAATAAAAATAATGGCAGGAATGGGCGTCAAATTCTTGAGACTAATGAGGGCCAAAGCGCCGGGCAGGTGGCCGTTTCGAGCTCCGACGAAGAAGATTCGAGACGAGCTGAAAATGTTGCAGTGCAGAGAGCCCAGTGCTGACATGGCCACAAGGATTTGCACGATCCACGTTAGGGATCCGTAGACTCGCTCGCCAAAAGTCTAAATCAAATTCTTAAATTAATTTAGACTTTAAAATAATAATTTTAAGTGTATGTATTTAGGTTATAAGATATTATACCACAGCCACCGCGTTGGACGAAAGTAATTCCTCGGGAGTCAAAACGATGAGATAGGCCACATTGGCCATGGCGTAAACGAGTGTGATGATTGGCATAGAAATGCCGATGGCCCTTGGCAAATTCTTGTAAGGATCTTTCAGCTCTTCCACCACAAAATTCAAACAATTCCTGTGATAATTAATAACGATAAGTGGATTAATAGTAATCAATTAAGAAATTAAATTGTCGATATTACCATCCGCCGTAAGAAAAAAGGCCGGAGTAGAACGACAAGGCGATCAAACTGGGATCGGTCGACGTTGTGGCGAACGGCTCCTGGAATCCGCGTGTAGTTTGTCCCTGGACAAAGTAAAAAGCGATGCCGGTGACGATGACCAGGGCCAGAGCGGCCACTTTGGCCACCAGAAAGACGCTTCTCAATTTGGCCGACCAGTTGACGTTCCAGCAGTTGATGAGGCACAGGGAGGCGATGGCGAAGGCGGCCACCAGCCGGACGGCGAATTCCGACGGAAGGCAAGTGCCCCACAGCGGCAGGAGCAGGTAATTGGCAAAGGCCAGAGCGTTGATGGCGTTGGTGACGGGAATGAAAATGAGCAGCGAGGCCCAGAGGAACATGAAGGACGGTAGGGGTCCGTAGGCCTCGCTCAGGTAGGCGTAGTTGCCGCCCGATCGGTCGATCATCGTGCCCAGCTCGGCGTAGCAGATGGCCCCGACGAAGGAGACGAACCCGCACAGCGTCCAGATGATGATGGACAATCCGGAAGAGCCGGCCGAGAGGAGGACGCCTTTGGGACTGATGAAGATGCCGGAGCCGACGATCGTTCCGACGATCATGGCCACTCCGTCCAACAGGCCCAGCTGCCTCTCCATCACAACCCGATGGTCATCAGGAGATTCCTGGACGTCTCCGACGTTCATCGGCTCCTTTTCCTGCTCGTCGGCGTCCGTTTTTTCTCTCGACATTTTTTGAAAATTGTGAGAACCTTTTAAAATTGTCAAATGTAATCAAATAAATTCTACCAGTTGCAAGTGAAGATAATTCAGAATAAATTAAGACTTTTACCGAATTAAAATCTCAACTGTTGGCAGGCGCGTTGAGGGCGCGGTCGACGAATTCTAATAGGAGATGAACGATGGCGGGATTGTTTGTTCTCGGCTGGCACTTTGGTCGCCGTTGCGCAGATGTTTGAAGCTTCCAGTAGAAAAAGAGCGTTTGTTCCGATCTTGCAGCAGATTCACCGCAGCAGCAACAGCAAGTGGAATGTCTATTTTGTCCTTTTATTTTTCCATGTGCTGGTTTTTTTCGGTTTTGGCCAGCGGGGCTGTGTGTATCCTAAAAGAAAGGGCCAATCATCTCCTAGTAGAGTCAAAACATCAGCAGCCAACACATTCCCGATAAGGCAGCAGCAGCACACTGCACACAACCGCTGTCGGTCGTCAAACGAGTTGCCAAGGCGACGACCTTCGAATGAGCACAGTCCCGCGCCGAGCGGGAGCGTGTAAATCGGCCATCAGAGTTGCCGGCCGAGTAGTACATAGTGAGCTGGAAACCGAACCCGCTCCGCGTCGACTGCATGTGCAATGGCTACTCAACCGCCGCGCATACAATGGGGATGAGTTATAACGCCGTCTAGAATCGTAAAATAGACTCGTCTCTATCTTGAAGTCGCTTGAAACGCTCAGACGACGTCTCATTCATTGTCTATAGTTTTGTACATCAATTTGATGGCCAGCTCGGAAAATGTATTAAGTTTAATCGAGGCCACGAAGGAGGACAAAAGTACGCGAGAGAAGGTTGTAACAACATCAGAAAAACAAAAGTCTTATTGGAGTATAGTATACACTATACTATGTAGCTGGAAATATGTTATTTGCACTTCAGAAAAGATAAATTTGGATCTTGGTCAAATTAAATAATCGTGATAATAAAGCAGTACGCGTTCTTATGGTATGTTTGAGTAGATAACACACGACTCACCGTGATTTGTGAGATGTGACGACGACCCAGCAGCAGCAAAGCGATGAATCATTATGTGAACACACGAAAGAAAAGAATAAGGTTGTCGAAAATTTATTTTAGTATGGGAACCAGAGCAAAACTTATACTGCAGCGATCAAACTGTCGGTCATATTGTAATGGAAGTTGACCTAGTTAATACGCATCATTACTTTCTATGTTATTTCGTTTTTTTATTTTTTAAATGGCCAAATATCAGGCAAGGCGGGTTAGTGAACGTATATTGTATGACCCAGTAAGTAATAAGGTCTAATATTTATGTTTTTTTTGCGTCATTATATACAGTTGGTTGTCAGCACAGTTCGTGTCTTATCGTATTGACAGAAACGTAATATGGGGAAAATGGGTATAGGCAGATTCGACAAATAAAATGTGGTAGAGTGTGGACAACAACTTGTATGTAGTATTAACACGGTACATTATTTAAACAGGATGTCCTGCCAAGTTAGACCGAGTTATAAGCCACTGGGCCACCTGTTTCTGCTCTGCTGGCTCGTAACGGTTCAGGTGTTGTCCAGCCATTTTTCCGGTCAGTAGATGGCGTAAAAATGTCGTTAATTTTGTTAAATAATAACACACAGTCTGAATTTCTTTATATTGCACTTATTTCTAATAAAATGTATCATAGTAAAATTTGAATGTCATTAATGGGATAATTCCTCTGTTGCGATACATCGTCATATCTATAATAGCGCAACAGTTGGGTGAATATTTCCAGGAATAATGAGCGCTGAATACTGAAATAAAATTCAGAATGGGCATCGATTGAAAATAAAAAGTGATCACAATTCACCCATTAAAGGATGATGTTTAAACAAGCTGCTATGTTAACAATAGAACGCAGCATATTACACGGAAAAAGATAACACACATTTCTATTATCTATATACTAGTAACAGCAGGAAATTTCTTATCCCGGCACGTGCTGTCGTAGCGGTTTCCTTGTATCAATAACGGTTCACACACATGTCGAAAAAGGAAAGTCAATAACGCACCCTATCAACTTTTTGTTGGAGGTTATAGTAATATAAATGAGGGTCCTTTGTGAATAAGGATGTGACATTGAATGTAAGAAAAGGAAAATACTGTGAAACAACAAAGCAACAGCACTCAAAGAATAATAATGATAACGACAGAAATCAACAAGTTTATTCATTTAATTTCAAAGGAAGAATATTTAGCGCCCTTTTATATTTCCGTGTGTATAGCTATACCCTTTATTATATTTAAAGATATTCTATTTATAGATAATCCGGAAGGAACCTTATATTTTGAATTGCTGTGCCTATATACTTTTGAAACCTGTCAGTCAGCTTATGATTTTGTAAATATTTGGATATCATATATGGGCACGGCGATAGGCGTATGAAATGACTCATAGATCGATAGGCTGTGCTGTTGAATGTGCGACTGAATGATTCATTCGCCTGCTGGCCGATCCTCACGCACGAATATATTTAATTATGAATGTGTTCGTCTACGCTTTCAGCAACAACGCGTTTCCCTTATACAGACTTGTAGATACATTGTCCATACATCTTGCAGCCTTACACCGATTGCATTATTATTTATACATTGCCAAAGAACACGCAACTTCCACACAGGAGAGAAAAACAAATTTTTTGGCATCATTTAAATTTAATTCGGCAGAGGCGTTCATTTGTTAATTCTTCTATGTAACATTGTTACGCAAAACCATATTTCTCCTCTCTTGCGATGTAACAATGTTTTGAATAAGATATCACGCTTGAATCGAATTAATTTTACTATAAGATATGCTGCGCTGTAGTATTGTATGTATGTATAGCTATAATACCGCGTGAACCGCGCCATCTCTTAATCGAATCGTTGATCGTTCACAGTATAGCGGCACATATCCGGGCATTATTCCAAGAATTGTATTATAAAAAATAAAAAATAAATTTTTTTTTTGTTAGGCAAACTACTCTCAATAAAATGGGCGTAACAATAAATATTTTTTTATCAGCGAATAAAAATAAAATAATGAAATGAAGAAAAATGTTTTTTCGAAGGCTCAACTTTAATGATTAGTGATGTTTGCTTCGGCCTATACGGAGTCGCCAGCATTTAACGTCACGAAAGAAAATTGGACTTTGACCATTTCGACGAACTGAACCCCAAATCGTGACGGAGCATAATCTGCAATCTAATATCTAATAAACCGTGCATGCTCCCGCAGTTGGCATGCTGAAATCAGCAGCTCCTTACACAATAAAACTCCCCTACAGCCATAAACCAAAGGTTGCCGAACTCGGCCAAACTGACCACAGAGAATACAACTCCATGACTCTACAACTATACATACCATCAATATTCCTTTTGTGTGTAATCGCTGTGTTCTTCAAATTTAAAAATAGAAAAGTTCTTTTCTTATTAGATTTTTAAATAAAAGAAACTTATGCAACGTCATAAAAGGTTTCTATTCAACTCGGAAGATGTCATTGTTTGGACTTTGGAGATAGTAAAGGTGGGTTTCGGGATTGAAGATAACTAGTACTCACCTGTTTGTTATCTGTGAAGTAGGACCTGTAAACAGGTTTTCCCGTCGTCATTTTCCCGCGCGTTCCCACAGGTTCATTTGTCGTGATTTTCAGCCGATCCATCACGGGTTGGTATTTACGACCCGCTAGCGGGCCTTCCTATGTATTATCTCTACTAAATATGGGCCTGATGATTAATGGCGTGCATTTGAGTATGATTATTATATCACGCCACCGTCCGTGCTGCTCCTGCTGCTGCCATTATTATTATGGTCAACCTATTTAGACGCGACCTAAAACTTACATTTTCCCTTCTTTCTTTTGTCGTCATTCTCATTCGGTAAAATATACGAAGGAGGTCAAGAACAAGCGGAAAGATATAATTTAACGTAGGCGGCCTATCCAGACGCCATACAATATCCCACAACACTTCGGGACGAATAGTTTTCCTTGATACATTCCGAGGAAATAAAATGGTGTAGTAATTTTTTGAACTGCATTTTGAAATGGACTGTTTGATTGTCTTTAGTAAGGTTATTATGTTGATGGAATAATTTTTTCTAATGAAGTTATATACCCATGTAGGAACTGATGTCCATTATTTCTCGTGTCCTGGAAAACAAGTGACCCGATTTGGTGCTGAGAAACAGCTGCCAAGAAAAAAAGTATAACTATAGCCGATAGTTATTTACGTAAAAAGCCTCACAGGCGACCAGTTGATGACGATGAAAAACAGCAGCAGCAGAGTGCGAAGAACTCCCTAAGCGGGAAAACAGTCGATCGTAACGAGAACCGTGTGCAGGTGCGTTTCGCGCAGTGGGGGGTCACCTTATCTATTCGTATATCCTGTTCCTTTCTGACAATTTCTTTTGACTTGTTCAACTTTTTATTTTATTTTTCTTAATTTTTGGGTGTGTTGAATGCAAGAGCCGGGGAGGAAAAATTCAATGTCATGGGCAACAAGCTTTTTTGGAACCAGCAGAGCGATTGTGATGTATTTTAATATGTCATCAACCAAATAATTCAAAAGAGAAAAGGAAAAATAATTTACAAAAAAAATGTATGATCTCAGCTGCATTTGGGCCCTTGAAGCCTATACACACATCATTTATAGGCTGAATAGTGTGTACGTTATCGTATATAGCTGTGTTGCGTCACAGAATGGCATCACGCAACCCCCGCACACGCGCAGTGAATAAAGTTATACACCAAACAAGGAAAAACAAATTTTCAAAACAACTGGAACACAGAACATTCACAAAAACAAATGTCACCCAAATAAAGTTCACTTGTGATTTCCATAGTACGTAGGGGGGGGGGGGAATTAAAACCAAACAGAATAATAACGAAACAAAATCATAAACAGCAAACACAAAAACATAAACAAATACAACAGGACGCGGATCGTCTCCAGAGCGTAAAAATTAAATCAAAAGAAATGAGGTTTTCACGCAAGCAGTTTAGTGTATAGAGTTTACTACATATACCCTTCAGTATTCCGATCTTTTTTTTAAGGACAGGTGGGAACAGCAGAAACAAAAAGAGCCCAAAGAAATTCAACTAAAAAAAGGATGAGAAATCGATTAATAGGATTGTGAGAAAGGAGAGCCCCTTTCAGTTGCGGTTTGTCTATATCGTGATGAAATCATCAAACAGAGTAGAGTAGCCTGTACGTGAATAAGACCGGGAGTGATGGGAATTAAAGGACAAGTCGAGACAAGACGACAAATTCAATTCCAATACGTAAAAACCAAAAAGGTGACGAAAGTCTAAACGATTCGATCGGAGATAGATAAGAAAATGGTAAAACCCAAGACGTACGTGTGTGTGGGAAATGGATTAGAGTGCGGAGGAATCTTATTTAGACACACACAATATAAGATAACGCAACGGGGTGACGAATATAACTGATGATTGAAGAGTATTGCACACATGTTGCCATATTGTCAAAACAGTTCCTTTCGATTCCACATCCGAGACAAAATGATTAGACCAACTGTTGTTTGTCGAGAGTCGTCGCGCGTGAGATCCGACACTATAACTCTTGAACCAGTTAAATACAAATCGTCGCTATTATAGAGTAGGATTTAGGTCACAAAATGTTGGCTTGTTTTTTGTTTGTACCAAAGTTTACGAACCCAAAAAATGTCTGAAGAAATGAAAAATGTAGAGAGATATGGTAAAGAATCAAAAGGTATATGAATGGAAGATGGATGACGACTTTGGGTCATCATCGAGTTCCCCCCTGGCCTTATATAGGAAATCCGTATAGGGAAATAGAAGATATGAATTCAATGTGAAAACTCTCTGCTGCTCTGGAGACGATCAACAGCACGCGGTCGCTGTTATGTTTGGAAACCAAATAACACTCGAAACGAATTCTACATGCCTATGGCTAAAAAAAAAGTCTAAAAAACAAACCAAAAATGTAAAATTCGAATTTCAAATGATTCGGAATTTGAAATTCGTGCGCCGAAAAAAAAAACTCAAATAAAATTACAAAGCGGAGATAATATAGAAATGCAAACATAAGTTATCAAGAGTCTAAAAAAAAACGATTTAAAAAAAAAAAAAACAAGCACAAGAATGTAAGACGAAATATAAAAGAATAGACGAAGAATTGGAAAATAAAAGATATAGTGACATAATAATAACCGAAGAAAGTTATATTATTATTCGTGAATGAATGCGGATTTAGCCAGGAAATTGTGCTTTGATCCAGTTTCAACAGAATGGTTCGAAATTCATCCGCCAACACAGGACAGAAAAATTATTTAAAAAAAATTCGGGATGATATGATAATACGGTTGTTTTTCCATCTTTAATTCTTATTAGATGGTGGTCGTTCGGTCGGCGATAATCTCACTCTCTTTCGAGTTGGCGACTCGGTACTGGTAGGATTCCAGCTCGACTTCCTCTTCGGGCGAACGGGCCTTGAAGGCCTTCTGGTAGGTGAGTGCTGCCACTACGCCACCGACGATCGGTCCCGCCCAGTAGACCTTTGATTAAGAAAGAATCAAACGATATTATAAGACATGTGACGATAATTATACATAGAACGCATTAACATTTGATAGACAAAGTATGTCGGTCTAATTGAATCGTGACGATCGAATCGGGATTCGCTGTATATACACATCTATAGCTCCGTTATTCCATGAATAATCGAGATTGTTTGGGCAGCGTCGCCAAGGTTGCAGCTCACGTCATTCGATCGTGGTCCGGCTATGGAATATCGGCACCATCACCGAAGTGTTGTTTTTCACGGAGATTCATTTTAATTTTAAAAATCGTGGAAGAAGAAAGCGCACAGCAGCAGCTGACGGAAGGAAACTGAAGGCACGCGTGGGAAACGTGATGCCGATTGCGCTGGTGTCATTATAAACCGACTTGTAATATTATTCGCTCCTGTATAATCTTATACATGTGATGCTCTTTTTCGGAATGATTGACACTTGGACACTATTATATACGTGACAAGTATTGATGGTGTGACAAAGCTCAACAAATGAATATCCACCGACATATTACAGCTCAGTTGTTGTTTGAAAATAATCGACGAAATTATAATTAACTCACCCAGTGATAAGCCCACTTGTTGCTGATGACTGCCGGTCCTAGGGAGCGGGCCGGATTCAAGCTGCCGCCAGTGTAATTACCCTAAATTTTTTGGAATATATAAAATTGTATGAAATTTATTAGCTGTATACACTTTCCAAGAAATAACGAATAACAAACAATAATACAAAAGGACACTTCAACCGCCAGCAAGAAATAATAATGCACAGTCACGTCACACAACACTCGACAAGAAATTTCATTGTAACCGGAACTCTGTTTGCTGCTGCCGAGAGTTTCTGATCCGCATCAGCAGTTAACTTTCACTTTTATTTTAGATTGTACACACACCAAGTATACATTTGGGTTTTCTTTTTAGATTAGAAAGATGCGGGTAGAGTCTATAGTGGTGGGTCCGGATATTCAAGAATGAACAATTGAACGTCGGTCGAGGCCGTCAACCAATTGAGCAACGAGGACGAGCAGCACTTGACCCCAATTACGTATACACCAGCAGTCGACCGTATTTATACAATCGGTATTATATTGACTGAGCATGTACAGCGCTCCTACATGGTGCGTGAAATTGAATACGTCGGCCGCCAGCACACAGTCGAGTGCTTCCCGTTCGTTAATGTATACAACCCAACAAGAAAAACGACATTCAATTCCAGCAGGGGAATATAAATATTGACGGAGAAGATGAGAAACAAATTAGGTATATGAGCATTAGTGTAATAGAGTCGGCGGATGACTTACAGTGGCTAAAATGGCGGTGGCGATGCAGAGGCCGATGGCCAACGGGGCCGATCCTTTGACGTCTTTGCGGTTCTCGTCGCAGACGCCAAAGACGACCAGGACCAGCGTGAACGTCGAGAAGAACTCGACGCCAAAGCCCTGCGTCGGGGTCAGGGCTTTGTGGATCTCCGTCACGCCCAACGTATTGTGGAAATCGCTCGGCGTCAGAGCCTGTTATATAGAAAGAAAAAAGGATAGAATTAGAAATTATTAAAGATTTGAATTTGAATAGAAAGTGAAACGTAATCATCTCGACTAAATTTAACCAAAGTCAATGCAGCTGAGATTCTATACGTGATGAGGTCAAACACGCGCCATTCCCGCAAGCCTCTCTCGTGCTGACGTAATAACAGCCGCATTGTTCAGACAATGTTGAATTGATCAATTGTTGTTGTTGTTGTATTATATACCTGGAGAAGAGCAGCTCCACATATGGCGCCCAGGCACTGGGCAACGATGTAGAAGATGGACTTGACGATGGAGATTTTGCCGGTCACGAGACAGGCCACCGTCACGGCCGGGTTGAAATGGCCTCCGCTCACATGTCCCAAGGCCTTTTAGAGTTAAACATGTTTTGGAAAATACAAAATGTTAAATACAAATTTTTATCAGATCGGATGAGAGAGACCTGTTTACACGGTACAAACATACGTTCTATGACCTTATGCTAATTATTAATAAGTACCGAGAATATAACACTGAGTCGTATAGCCTCAAGAGATAATTACATAACTGTTAAACGAAAACGTGATTTCCGCATGTGATTATACTTGGTCTAACCCGCATTAGAATATATATAGGCCCTACAGGCATTGTTACAAGACCTATACCCCAAATTCAAATCACAATAAACCATAAAATTCGTTAGTCGTATTAGTTTGTCTAGTGCAGTTAAAATCGAAATTAAGTCCAAACTGCGGTGAAAAGTCGCTCCTTGACTTTTTCATGTTGTATAGCCTTTCTCTCGTTCAAGGTAATCACCTTTTATTACGCTCTATTCTCTTTGTTTTGTTTTTTGTTTGTTTTTTTACCATTTCCAATACAAAAACAAAAAGGGAATTAGCGCCAGAAGCATCACGGCTATATCGCAGCAGCCAAGTTGTCACGCTCATCCAACTTGGCAGCGGGAATTTCAAAAGCCAATTCACGAAGGTCATCAGATCTCAAATTCCCTCGTGATCACGAAGTCTATAGGCCATTCTTATAATATAGTTGTGTAAACTTAAAAGTAGTTTCGCCATTCAAAACATCTTGTGAAACGCACTATTGATGCAGAATGGAAGTTCGGCCATTTCCATAAGCTTCGCATTCAAAAGCAACTTTTTTTGGGGGGTATACTATAGTTGTTGTTGGTCAACGACAACAGGAAGTTCCTTGTCCGTTTCAAACGATAAGGATTCCTTTTTTGGCCCACCAAAACGGCCGCAGGTATGTATAATATACACACACCGTCGGTGACGACATTCATGTAGGACTTGAGGCACTTTGCGCAATGCCCGCTGTGATAATAACCAACCGAGGTACGACCGAGAGTCGATTTCTCCCAGGAGGGTATAATAATAAAAGGACTATAGATTTCGGCAGTTTTAGTTGATGGCTAATGGCTAATTTACCTGGGCCATTGTTGCGATGGTGACGCCGAAGGAGAGGGCGACCTGGACAATGTGCGGCGAGTACTGGTCGTTCCATCCCTCGACGCAGGAAGCGCAGCCGATGAGGACGAGAAAGAGCGGGCCGACGAATTCGGCCATGAGCATGCGCCAGATGTCGCGGTTCTTGTTGAGCTCATCGCAGCCGAATACGTTGCGCATTCTCGCCCAAAATTCCATGAAACGACCAATTTTCGTAAAGGATTTGTTGGACGACCTGGGCGGTGGAGAAGAGTTACTGGATTCGGGCACAGCAAAGCGACTCTCGGGAGTTTCGCTCTGGTGCTCACGGCCGAGAAAAAGATGAAAAACAACGGGAGCAAAGACCCGTGGATATATAGCTGCTGCACCCTTTGTAATACAAAGAGTAAAGAGAGAGCACAGGGACTTGTTTCTTTTTGTCGATTATTCACAAGAAATTCAATTGAAAACTGGGAGACTGTCTTGTGTGTGCTGGATGTATAGCACCGCTCGCTTGGCTGCCTCGACTCACACTGGCCAGATAACAGGGAATCCACCTGATGAAAAGGCGAATTGTGTGGGGGCTGTATATATATCCCGGCCAGCCAGCAGCAGCACAGTCCCGGCCCCTTTATCTCGCATTGCCTGCAAGGGCTTTCCTCCTCTTCAAACTATTGGCCCTCCCCTCTTACACACACACACACCGAACGCGCATAGCCCAGTCTCAAAAAGGCCTATGCCGAGTGGCACCACACACACTCTATGACGCAACGCTGTCGACTGAGCCAAGGTGTTTTTCTGATGTTTTGTTGGCTTAAAACAGCTTTTGTCTGGCGATCACGAACGCGCGTTCTGGTCGCATATAGTAGAAAAAGATAGCCAGTATATGATGCTGCTGGCCTTCCACGAATTGGCAATGAGATTAACTCACACATATGATGTCGCCATCCTGACAGCGACGAGAGGGTTTTCTGGTGGATTGCGTCGGCAATGGAACGTGATCGAGAGTCTAGATGTCTATAATATTATGACGACACTTAATAAGATGATCGGAAAAACACTTAAACGTCACGGAATCACAAGATCTTTCGACCCGAAAGGGTTGGCGAGAAATGCTGCTGTGTCAGACGATAGAGAAATAATACAACGGCCTATACTGATATTCGAGCTACAGGCAGTCTGCACTGGTTGTGACCGTTTTCTAGGGATTTCGAGAGCGGTGCGGTGCAATGGTCTCGGTTTATATTTTTTCACCATTTTTGCTTTTCTTTTTTTATTTCTTTTTGGTTGTTGTTATTTTATTTTGAAAGAATGTTTGATATAGTAGACCGATCCATACCGGCTATTATATTGCACCGCACTGTCCGGCCATACTCCGTTTCACAGTTCGGTGCCATTCAACTTCCGGTTGGCATTTTTTCACGGCGATACAAAATTACAAGTCTTTTTTATAACGGCACTGATACAAATGAATAAAAGACCATCCGCCATATGAATGAAATGTCTAAAATACACACGGATTCTTTTTTTTATTATATTATTATTTAATGATATCTGACCATTGAAAAATCGTCGTCCGTTTTTCAATACTGACACAATATCTACCAATGAATTATTATCATTTCCATTTTAATTTCAGTGGCGCCGGGTTTTTATTTTTTCGGAAGGAAAAACGTGTGCCAATGACCGCACCCATCATAATAAATAGCCTTCCCCTCCTTCTCGGTCATACTCTCGTGTATATAAGCTATAGCGCGCGTATATTATTGTAACATTTTATTTTCGTACCATCTTAGAAAATATAAAAATCCCCGTTGCCCTGGAGCACGAATCACACGCCTTTTGCTGTCATGCCTTTTTCGTTCCTTTGGCTTGTCTTCTTAAGGACGTACATAGCCGAAGGTATAGGGACCAGCGCAGTAGGTACATTTGCGTAATAATAAACAGCACACAGAAGGAAACTAAAGAAAACATTCGATCGTCTGCTGCGCCAACAGCAGCAGTACAGACATAATGAATTTGGTCGACCTTCATTTCACGCATGTGCTTGACTTTCAGCTTATTATACTGTTGAAATCAATTAATTTTTATCTGGTTTGTAGATGGATGCAGTTATGTAACCCGGCGATAACACACAATGTTCATTCAAAGTGTAAGAATGTCAGAAATAAATAAGATAATAAAAAGCTTTTGGGGGGAGCTTTAGTGTACTAACTATTAATTCAAACGTAAAGAAAAAAGAAAATGAGAAAAACATCTCGTGTTGACTGCATGGGCAGATAAGGCGGAGCTCAAAGCTCAATTAATGTTACAACACATGTCGGTCTAATACTTCTGCTGTGTGTATAGGGGGGGAATAAATAAGGAAAATGTATAATATTGAAATAGACCACGAGTGGATAATAATAATATAGAGCTACTTTATAACTCTCCTCGAGTGGTCAATGATGAAGACAGACTGTGTTTTGGACCAAAGTATTTCGAATATACCATGTCCTATAACTAAATAGGGTCACTTTCAGAGGGCAGCAACAGCAGCAGCAACTTATTAAAGACAACGTCGAAAACATTTGGATCCTACTATAAACAAAGTCAGTCGTTTCCTAATGGTTCTCGAGTGGTTTCGTTAATGAGCTACGAGCGACGAAAAGCAAACGAGATAAAAGAGAAAATGCCGCAGCAGCAGCATCCCCAATTGAAGTCTTCCCGTTTGAGTCTCGTTCAACTATTTGATTACATTTATTGAATAATGCGCGGTCGACACTGGGCCGAGACATATCTCCCAGCTGAGAATCCCGTAGAGTAGATTTTAAAAAATAAAAGAAAAATAAAAGTAAAAACAATCTCCCCTCTCTCTCCTAAAAAGCGCAACAATAACAACTCCATATCAGGGAAATACGCGCTGCTGACGCTATCCATTTTCAAGCCGGCAAAACGACACACAGAAGACAAGCGCGTTGGCGTATAATACTATACTATCTCTCGAACGTAAAGAAAAAAATGCTAATCACATCTAGAAAAAGGTTGAGAACGAACGAACTTTCTCCTTGAAAAATAACACGACTCGCCGTGTTTGCGACCGCCAGCCCAAAAAAAAACAATCAACCAAATATATAAGCGACCAGACTAGATTTTGGCTGTATCTTTACTTTGAAATCAACACGGCACAAACAAGTTCTCAAATAATAAATCCAATTAATTATTTTTTTGGGTGTGATAGACACGCAACACCTTTCATTTCAATTCTGATAGAATCTCTTTGAATTAAAATTCCATTTTTCTTTGGTCAATTTTTCATTTAGTCTAGATCAACACTATTGATTCATTCGCCGGTAATTAAAGTTTAAAAAAAAAGCGATAAGCGGCCAATGTCATATAGACATATTCAGAACGAAAAAAAAATTGCGTTCAAATATCTTTATCAGTTGTTATTGGCCAGTTGGCCCATTTATGGCACCCCACATCACCATCGACCGTTGTCGTAATCTCGCCATCGATGCCGTTATCAGGGAGAGGTTACACGGCGACAATGAAACGGATTCTTGACTTTTTGTGATGGGTCGTTTATGCTGGGGTTTTAATCTGATTTGAAATATCTCGTCATCACCGAGCGTCCCCAGTGACAGTCGACGAAAGCTGTTTTTTTTTTCTGTTATGTTTGGCTGGGTTTGGCGTTATCATTTCGGTGAGCTCTTAAGTTTAGGCTCGAAGGTTATCTTGGCTATGCACAAATTGAAATGAGAACTTGAAAATAGAACGGCGGATAAATAAAACGCAATCACGATCACGATATAGGAAATTAGCAAGAGTGGGACAATCTCGGCCGAGCCAATAAACCCGAGAAACCAATTTACAAGTTGTGTAATTGAAAATGAATTAGATATAGAGCTCTGCAACTTCGGGAAACCAAGGCTAAGGTGAATGTTAATTTGAATTCGAATGGTTTCTATGTTTACAACAGACAAATATAAGCCAGTGGCCTGTTATGTTTTCGTATCTAGGTGAAGTACAGAACACTCTACGGTACCTAAATAATAATTTAAAGAAAATGGATACATTGTTTTTTTACACTACTCGAATGTTCTGTTATTGTTTGTAGCAAAGTTTCGATCAAAAGCTTTCGTCTAACGTGATTATATTGACATGTTTTGCGGGCAGCCGTGCATTTTTCAGTTATCTGTTTGCATTTGGGATTTTCCATAATTTTTATACGAGTTTTTATACTCATCATTGACAGCTGTATTAATCCACTCTGTAGACTCTTGTCTTGCAAGACTAGATCAAATCCGTCAAATAAATCCAGAAACAAATACTTTTGTATCATCAGTTAATCCAACGAGAAAGAGAAAGTCATGATTTCATCAGATGTTTTTATTTTTTAAAGTTATTCTGTCTGACTTTTAACATTTAATTTCTGTATTTGTTGTTCTATTAAAGTATTAAGAGATATTCTACTGCAGCCAAAGAGTGTGGATATCAATCGCACGATCAGCTGTTATCACAGGTGGCATCTGCTCTACTTTTTCACATTTTTTCACGGACTAAAAAAACAAAAAAAAATCTAAAATCTAAAATACAATGTCCTATAAGTCACTGACCTATGCCCGACGTGTATAAAGCTAATATGTACACCAGCTTGTGAAAGAGCTGCCGCGCTTGCTGCTCTAATTTGTTTTTCGTAAAGGAAAAAATGCACATCCAACTGATAAAAAGTCGTATGAGACGTGTCGATCTCCGACAAATAAAGTGTTTGATTGACGTTTGCATCTACATATAGACCTGTTGGGCAGCAGAGAGAACGGCTTCGGGCTTCTTCTATTAGTGCATCTGTATCAATAAGAACTTTGAAGTGACGGACTAGCTCTTTAATAATCATATCTGCCGCAATATGTTATATAGTTTCAGAGTAAACAACCAAATTCCTGTGGAATTGGGTTGCCGTTCAAAGATCGCATCAAAATTGTATTAGCCGTGCCAAGTTAAAACGTCCAGTTCTCATCTGAAAAGTTTTCTCTGGCTTTCTCCAATTTTCGTTTGGACCTTTTCTTTTCCCCGGTAAAGAAAATGGTGTGACACCATTAGTGTGATTTTGTTGTTGTTGTAGGTTTTTATAAGAACGGCTATAGCCAAAGTTGTTGACGTCAGTTGCTATTCTGCATCACGTTCGAGGTCCGGTTATATGTTCCACCCTTGCCATCGGCGTCAACATCTGTTTATACTGAACTCGCGAACCGCTTATTTCCAGTTTTTGCATATAAAAACATTCTGGAAGCTTCTGCTACATGACGAAATCCACGACAACAAGAAATGTGAGTCCACATTTTAGGTTTTTTGAAAATAACGTCAACTGTTGTCCAGCAATAAAAAAAATTCCGTTTTTCTGATAAGCACGGTAAAAGATAAAGATAAGCCGGGTTTTTCTCGTTAGATTTTTATACAAAAACACTTTGCGTATTTGGATAGATTCGGACGTCAGAAGGTGAATCGGTAATTTAGCCACAGGGTGCATCCCGCAGACATGAAATTATACGCGGGTTTGCCCAGCAGAAGCTGCTGATAGCAATAATGTTATGCGGCCGTGAGGACAAATCGCGACTGGAATGTGGAAATAGAATTAAGAGAAGAAAATCGAGGTCTTGGTTGACTCGGTGTTATCCTTCGCTGTTTGCCTCATCTGTTGAGCCTTGACCTATTAGCTCTGCCTAGATTTACCGAATTTGTCGTTTTGATTCTATAATTCGTTTATCCGGTAGACACTATTAAACACCTATTTCAGCTTAGACAGACAGTTATTTAGATGGACGTCCTTGACTATAGAGAACCTATAATATAGGCCAGCACATAGACATTGACGTAACCGTAGACAACAGGTTTATCACACACTACACACGAAGAGAGAAATAATTCAATCAATTTAATTTTAAAGCGTTGCAATGTGGGATATAGGCTGACGAATTTAAAAAAAATCTAGTCGTCATTCTTGATGATTAACAACTGTCATTTTTGAAACGTTGAAAATATGCTGCGCAGCATCAACTGTCAGAAAAACCTAATTGAGAGTGGCTCTGACGATAAGCCGAGAGAAATCATGTCAAATAGTGAGTGAGCATCACTTTGAATCGACCGCTTCCTCAGTTGTTCCCCCCGTTCCTATATTATATAGGCCAGCGTTGATTGCACAAGCAGGAAAAACATCATTCAGACGAAAAATGAATTTAATGTTTCTCTCTTTCTTCCCACTACTGTATAGAGCCCATATAATCTTTGAGAGTCATCTATATAGGCCCTGTAGAAATATAAACCCACATGAAACGTGTAGCGCGACCGGAGACGTGTCCGCCGGCGTGTATGATGAATGGAGTGTCGAGTGCTGGACTCCTCATGGCGTAAATAACGTCCTTCCTCCTCGATACCCTTCTCGTCTATAAAGATATAGTGCTCTGGCGGGTATGGGGTCCACGCTAATTGTAATTTGATTGAACACTCCAGCATACTACCACTTTACATTACGAGAAATCACCCCCATTGCACAAATGACCGTGCGAAAATAAGTCTGGTGGTGAAATCATTTCCCTCACTCGTATACCGGTTGCCACTGCATTAGCAACTACAAACATAAAGTGTTCTCGTTTTTCTTCTTTATTAAATAAAATATTTAAAAAACAAAAACCGGCAAGACCCTCTTGATGGAAAAAAATTTAAGTTTCACTTTTGCTTCAAGTGTTTCAAGTTCAAATATTTTTGAATTTGATTGTTTACTCACAGAAAAAGTTGTGAGGTACAAAAACAGGCCTGATCTGCAGTGGTTCTACATGCGAGCTATTTAATGAACCCTGACCGAGAAAAACAAAAACAGCAAAGAAAAAACCGTTTCAGCCAACTGCGTGGCACAGGAATAATCGTACTCCGTACTCCGCAACGATTTACAATAAACGCCACTCAATAGTCAGAAAGGAAAGATAGAAATGAATTTGTCCTACCTTGAAGCCTGGGAAATTCAGTCAGGCATCCACCAGTGGTCAAGTGCTTTATCCATCCGCTGAAGAGTTATTGAATCTACCAGCAGGGATAGGTAAAAGGGAGTCCTCGTGAATACACCCACATTCACATGGATGTACACAAGGACAAAAAGATAGAAAGGGGAATTGAAGAGATCCTTAACTCGGTCGGCACTGGAAGTTTCTCCAATTAAATGGGGTGCTGTTTATCTAATTAAATAAAAAAATTTCAACAATGAGTTTACGTAAAAATATTTACAGTTAATAAACAGAATAAAAGTAACGAAAATTATTACCTAAGTGATGATTGTTGCTGATGACAGGAGTTCATCAGTCAAATCATATGTGACTGGAGGTCCAGCACAAGCAAAACTTTGCTGTTACGATGGCTGGTTCAGGCTGGGTTCAGGCCTCAAATCTGCAGAGAGGAAAAGGTTACATTATAGTGCAAACAAACTGACATGCAAGGGGATAAATAATGCTAGCAGGAAGTAACAATTCACAAAATTGGAACAAGTTTCACTCTTCTATTTAAGCTCCTATAGTCACCCCATTTTTATTTTGAGTATTTACCTGCCAAACAGCATGAAGTGAAGAGCATGGGAAGCTGCGACAACAAACTTTACATAACGTTGACCACATTTTTGTTATTTTATTTTCGTGCATCCACGTCCAAAAAAGTAATCGTTCCGTTTTTTTTTTGAAATCTTGTAATGTCGATTAGTCTCCAGTTCGAAACTTGTATCTCTTATTACGACTTACGAAGACGAAAGCAGACGCAGACGACACTAACACACTAGTCGTCTAATTGGCAAAACTTAAGAATTAAGATATCGATTAGAATTTAAATCGCCCCCCCCCCCCTTTAAATCCAAACCGCAAAAAAGGATAAAAGCGGTTTAATCGCCAGCGCTCAGCATCCGCTGAACGAATCGTGATTATTTCCGCATCAAATTTTTCGTTTCAACAACTTTGATTAAACCCACCCACCACAAACAAGATCACCCACCACAAACAAGATCAAAGTAAATCTTTGCGCCAAACCCGAAAATTGTCCGAAAAACTGGTCCCATAACATCCCCCAGGACTCTCTTGGCTGCATGGGGTGTATTCTTATTCCCTTGTCATTGATAGAAAGCTAAATTTGCTAAAATGCCAAATTGTTAAATTCTAACCAGAGACTTCCTATTAGTTTACAATGAATGCGTGTGAGTGCAAAAAATAGTCTGTAAAACTGTATTGGGGAGAAAGTTGCCTTGTAAAATTTATGGGTCCTTTTCCCCCAACTGAAATATTTTCATTTATTCAATAAACGCTGACCGAATTGTACAAGTCAGGATGGCCGAGCGGTCTAAGGCGCTGCGTTCAGGTCGCAGTCCAGTTCTCTGGGCGTGGGTTCGAATCCCACTTCTGACACAAAATTTTTTACTTTTGAAAACTCAACCATATATTGCATCAACTCTGACTTGTTTTAATCGCGATTTTATCATTTGCGTGGATAAATTATTTAAAACATAATCGCAACAGCAAGTTAGAGATGTTCCCGCTTGATCACTTATAATTATCTCAGCGGCTGGCGGCTACAGGTGATTGGTAGTAATTCATCGTTTAGTGTATTAATATGCTAAATTTCTTTTATCTTTATTAAAGTAGAAGCCTAACGATAAATCTCTCCTATAAACAAACAATTTTTTCCCCTAATGTAAATACTAAACATGGCTGCTTCGAGCAAGGAAATAATGCTTTCGACCTATAATCCAGAAAGAAATACGGGGTTTGTTTACATCACGACATCCAACAGCTAAAAATTAAAACAATGTAAAAGATATTAGAAAACCCAACGAGTGAAGTTTTTATTCAAACAAAAATACATTCCGAGTTAAAACTGAATGGCTGATGAAATCAAGCAAGAGTTCTTAATTAGAAACAAATAAAACAACACAAAACATGTCTTCATTCCAGTTCAATTACAGGTATGTCGAGCTTGGGACGCTTAGGTGGAGGGACGACGCAGACCTCGTCAGTTGTAATTGGTGTTGAAGAAATCGCAGCAGACAATTGTTCCACTAGGGCAATTTCTTGGCCGAGGCGGTTACGAAGTTTTATCAATTCAATCAATTCAGCTTTCCTGCTAAAAAATTTTCGTGTAATGCGTTCGAAGAAATTTCGATTTTTCCTAATGTCACACCGAGAATTTTTTCCACTACCAGATGAAGTAACTGAAACACTGAAATTATTTGATTGCCCCATAGCCTGGAGACTGTCAGCAAAACGACGAGCCTCAGCGATTCCACCAAATTTCATGTAGGCCATAGACTCTTGAGGTGAACGAAGAAAGGTTTGGACTTCAGGATAATTCGGTACAACGGCTTTGGACTGCTGCCAGCTGAATGTCGGTTCCTTCAGATTCACGGAATGCTGAGCCCAGTGGTCCACGATGTGCACGAAAGCAGCAAAAGCAGGAGCAAAAGCTTTAAGTGCTCGCTGGATAGGAAGATCCTTCAAGAAGATTTGCACAAAAAGATTGCCTCGCGACGATTGAAAATTTTTGCAAACACTCTGTGCGAACTGTTTCCACGACTCTTCATCTTCAAGCCACAAGAGGCAATTGACGATGCGGGTTGCTACGTCCAAGTTGACAAGCGACACAAACTCCATAGTGAACAAGATTCTGCATATGGTGCGATACCAATCCATACAGATGGGAAATTTCTTGATGTTGGGACGGGCATCAGACTCCGATTTGTGGAGCTGCAATACAAGTTCCAAAAGTACAGAAGAATTTAGTTTCATGATAAGTGGTTGAAAGGCTTCGGCGGTGATCTTTTGTTCTAAATCAAATCTGTTCTTCTCTCCCCAAAAGAAAAGTTGAACACAATCAACTATGATTTCAGTCAGTAGTTTTGGCGATGTTTTGATTGGGGTGGCACTAGTGGCAGTAGATCCATTGAGGGAATTCAGGGATCGGGAAATTTCCGCGATCGATGTTTGAATAAGCGAAGCACAGGTATTCATGATTATCTGCCTTGATGAAGAATCCAATTTCCCCCACACGTCAGGGGAAGACATGATATCGCGGAATATGGCGGATTTGTTTTGTTTGCTCCTTGATCCAGTTCCTTCCTTTCCACAAAATTGCTTGAACAAAGTTTGAGTAAGTGACTCGTCATTCACCTCAATTAAGGCCTTCATCGACTGCAAAATAGAGTTCCTGCCAAGAACAACACCTGTGTTTGCACTCAATTTATAAATCAGGAGATCACAAATTTGACGAATAATGGTTGACGAAGGTTTTTTCAAATGCCTGGAGCTTGATTTAAATATGTCATTTAAGACGGTGGTTAGTTGCTGAGCATTCAACTTCGACAGTAGTGATGAAATCGACGACGATCGTTGCGCAGTGGAATAGCAGGAATTCTTTTCCACGCGAATTACAATTCGAAGACAGGACGATAAACTAAGAAGCAGTTGAGTTTCGTTCTGCTGGTACAATCTATTGACGTATGCTGGCGGCTGAGCCTCGCCTTGAAGAATCTTTTGAAGCTGGCTCGTTACGGAAATTAGCTGTTTATCAACTAGCGATAGCACAACAGACAGGCCTATTTCAGAAGATAAAGCCAATTCCAATATTAGTGGGGATGAAATAACCTTTTCCAATGCTTTCTCCGAAGAACGAGATTGATTTTCTTCAGGGTTGGCTGGAACTTGGAAAATTTTAGATATCAGAGTCTGAAGCAATTCTTCGTTTCCAATCCTAAAGTAACAGCATATCAAGTCAACTATCACATTCCCCTTGATCGACGAGGAACGGCAATCACAAAGAGGCAGGGCTTTGCACAATTCCTGGAACATGTTGTTGCAAGAGTCCAAGTTCTTGAACCGCGAACTAACTTGAGCTTCCATCTCCAGAACCAGGTAGCACTGAATTGAGGATTCCAGTTTTGAGAATAGAGTTGTAAACGACTTGGTTCTTAGAGGATTTGCAGTCTTGGCATTTTCTTCCATCGAAATCATAAACTCAACGTAACTTTGGATTTCCGATTGTTTTAACCTCTGTGCTTGGTGGTTGTTAAAATTGATCAATGAGGACGAAATGCGATCTCCAACTAATGCCGCTCCCTCTAAGCAATGAAAGTTCAACAAGTGCTGAGCTAAACTGATTATCGGTACCAGCTGCTGGACGATTCGATCAGGAGAAATCATTTTCTGAATTAGATCAGCGGAATCCTTCCAACCTATTACAAACAGTAAGTAATTAAACAAAAGTAATAAGATAGAACAAAAGTCATGAAGAATAGGGAATTAATCTTACCAATGACTAGACATTCCAACTCAGCGATCGCCTTAGCAACTTGTTCTGTTTGGATACCTTCAAAAGTTCCTGGCATGCTGCGGAGTCGTTCTTGTGGCAAGGGATAATCGGATGCAATAATCTTCAGGAGACTGATACCTTCCTCACGCGCTCGTAAAACAATACAAAGACGAAGCAATCTTCGAGTCAATTCACCTTTTTCTAATATTGTTTGGGTCCACACCTTCCAAGGATCAGCGGAGCAAAAAGAAATGATCGTTCGTAAACTCTCGGTGGCATTCTGTTGGTTTTTCTTAAGCCAACTAGTTGAAGAAATATCAACTTCCATTATTTCTAGTAGTGCGTGAAGACCATAGCGACAATACATCTGAGCCGATTGATGCTTAGGCCAAATAACCAATATAAAATAGTGGGAATGTTCTTCAGTAGTATTCCAACTATCACACCCGCCTGCACATTCATCACAGTCATCGAATTCATCCTCCGAGTCAGTTGTTCTGCTGTCTGATGTAGGCAAGTTTCTAAGAGGTCCAACACACTGCTTCTTCCAATTTAAATCCAAGCTCATTTTCATTGGAATATTTTTTGAGTCAATCCATCGCGAAATTTTGGTGGTAGATTCTGTTTTCTCGTGATCACAGTAGTTATGCCATTTACGCGAATAATACGGATCATATTCAGCACGAGTTGTTGAAACGGTTTGAGTAACCACGGCTAAATGTGTGTCAAGGAAATCACAACATTGAAGAAGTTGCGCCAATTCTCGATCTTTTCCTTGAAGTCGACGAAACGTGAAATCATCTTCGACATATTTTCCTTCGAGAACAAAGTACAAAACATTTTCTTCGAAAGTCCCGACTTCATTTTCTTCCGAAGAATCTTCCTCGTCTTCATCCTCGTCTTCATCCGCCTCTTGATAATCGTCTTGATCTTCGTCACAAGCATTTACTTCCATAGTGCATGCACCACCCTGAATCGATACGTCCAACGGTGGTTGGTGTTGAGTTTGCTCGTGATGATTATCATTACAATTTTCGGGCAATTTAGGGGTAGCAAACTCCGTGCTTACAATTTCACAAGTATTTTCTTTAGCTAGTAATGAATTTGAATTAAGTTTTTCGTTTGAATGATTTTCGGACGACCATGCGACTGTCAGAGCTTCATAAGTGAATGATGCGTCCGGGTCGTTTGGCAACGTGGTATTTCTGGGATTCTTGTTTTGGTCATTACCGTTTCGATTATTAATCCAAGTTGGAAGAGATTCTTTAATATTCTTCAGCGCGGTAAGGAACACAGGGATATCTTGCGGAACTATATTCTTGGCATTTGTCCAAACAAGATCAAAGACTAACGTCAATTTTGACCCTTTTGTTATGGGTTCCATTGAATGCTGACAATTTCCATAAAACGACGATGCGTAAAAACATCGATCGCTGTCTTGATGATTGTCAAACACTTGCTCTTTTCCTCGATACTGAACTTTGAAACGTCCACCTTCATGACCACCTTCCACGGGTAACTGAAGAATTAGAGTACCAAACGAACCTAAACCGTCAAATGAAAATGAAATCAATCGCGTTATAAAGCATAAACATAATATCTACATACCAAATTCTTTCTGCGACTCCGAGGTACGCTTGTAATGGCCATGTGATTCATATAAAATCAATTGGTGAAGATTTGCTTGAACATTCATCAAATCAGAAGGCAGGTCTAGATGACGCATGACCATTGACAGCAAGTTGAGATCATCGATAATAGTTGAGGTTAGTTTTGAAGCATCAAATTGTAAGGCCAATCTTTTTGAGGAGTCGAAAAAGCTATTTAATCCTTTTCCATACAGTCCTAATTCAGATTTTTCCTTAAGCCTTTGAATATCCTGTTCCAATTAAATTATTAACACATTTTCCATAATACTTAATAGTTATTGAATCAGTGTTGAATACCTTAACAGAAACTGGAATTTGGATGTATCCAAGTTTGTCAACTTTTAGAGGATTTGAGGTAGTTCTATCGAAAAACAGTTTTTCCCCAAATGCAAAGTCAACTTCAGCACCTTTTTTTCGAAGATTAACAGCTTTGAACAGGCGTTCTTTGTCAATTCCAGTGCTAATGACAAGAGGAACAAAACCATTTTCCAAGACACCAGGCGTGTGTGATGCTCCCTGATGCACAATATCTTCAAAATATGCCATTCTTCAAGTGGTTTGCCAGTGATCTGATTTTGAACTAAACCACAAGAAAAAAAAAACAGTAATTACAAGTAAGAAAATTGATAATAAATTTCATATTGCATGAATGAAATTTTTAGGAGAAAATGAATGGAAGTATCAAGAATTAAAAACTGAGTAACACTTCTAAAAAGCTTCTAACATGCAACCTGAAATGGCTCTGATGACTGATGCAATACATTTTATTTCAAATGTTATTAACTACTCTTCAAAAAGGATGATGCTTTAGAAATGCAAGCAAACAATTAAGTATAATAATTACACTTAAAAATTAAAAATTAGAAAAAGAAACAAAAAATAAATAACGCATTACATAAAAGAGAAAATGGCGGGGTCACTCACTCAAACCATAGCCAACTGTGCAGGGTCGTGTAGGCAATCACCCACTCAAACCATAACCTACTACCTGGTGAGTGTGAGTCCCTACTCCCCTTTAATAAACAAGCCATCAGCCTTGGCCTATTTAATCCTAGGCCTTTTGCTACTCATTCCCTCCCGATCAACCTATAACTGGGAGGTGGCGCATCTAGCGCTAAGAGTTTGCAAAGTCGAGCTCGATTTGCCATTCGCACCTTTACCGCTAGGTGTACCACCTCCCATTTAGTTACGTCCGTAAATTAGTAGAAAACCAAACGTTAATTTAAATCTCTCCTCCAAGCAAAAAAAAGTGTTCTTTGATATGAATGTTGTTTTATGATATGACCCAATTCGCAATCGGTATTCGATAATTCTACGGTAAGTGTAATAGTATGATATGTTTTTTTAAATCTTTATTAATGTGGTTCGTCACTTCGTCCGTAAATAAGTAGAAAGCCTAACGCTAAATCTCTCCTCCAAACAAAAAAAATTTCCCCTTGATGTAAATACTAAACGTCGCTGCTTCGAGCAAGGAAATAATGCTTTCGACATAAAATCCATCCATATCCAGAAAGAGGTACGAGGTTTGACGGTTTGTGTACATCACGACATCCAACAGCTAAAAATTAAAACAATGTAAAAGATATTAGAAAACCCAACGAGTGAAGTTTTTATTCAAACAAAAATACATTCCGAGTTAAAACTGAATGGCTGATGAAATCAAGCAAGAGTTCTTAGTTAAAAACAAATAAAACAACACAAAACATGTCTTCATTCCAGTTCAATTACAGGTATGTCGAGCTTGGGACGCTTAGGTGGAGGGACGACACAGACCTCGTCAGTTGCAACTGGTGTTGAAGTAATCGCAGCAGCCAAATGTTCCGCTTGAGCAATTTCTTGGCCGAGGCGGTTACGAAGTTTTACCAATTCAATCAATTCAGCTTTCCTGCTAAAAAAATCTCGTGCTCTGCGTTCAAAGTGATTTCGATTTTTCACAATGTCACACCGAGAATTTTTTCCACTTCCAGACGTAGTAACTGAAACACTGAAATTGTTAGACTGTCCCAGGGCATTAAGACTGTTGGCCAAACGACGAGCCTCGGCAATTCCACCAAAGTTCATGTAGGCCATAGACTCTTGAGGTGAACGAAGAAAGGCTTGGACTTCAGGATAATTCGGTACAACGGCATTGGACTGCTGCCAGCTGAATATCGGTTCTTTCAGCTTTTCGGTGCGCTGAGCCCAGTGGTCTGCGATGTGCACGAAAGCAGCAAAAGCAGGAGCGAAATCTTTAAGTGCTCGCTGGATAGAATGATCCTTCAAGAAGATTTGCACAAAAAGATTGCCTCGGATAAAAAGAAAATTTTTGCAAACACTCTGTGCGAACTGTTTCCACGACTCTTCATCTTCAAGCCACAAGAGGCAATTAACGATGCGGGTTGCTACGTCCAAGTTGACAAGCGACACAAACTCCACAGTGAACAAGATTCTGCATATGGTGCGATACCAATCCATGCAGATGGGAAATTTCTTGATGTTGGGACGGGCATCAGACTCCGATTTGTAGAGCTGCAATACAAGTTCCAAAAGTACAGAAGAATTTAGTTTCATGATAAGTGGTTGAAAGGCTTCGGCGGTGATCTTTTGTTCTAACTCAAATCTGTTCTTCTCTCCCCAAAAGAAAAGTTGAACACAATCGACTATGCCTTCGATCGCTAGTTTCCGTAAAGATTGGTTTTGGGTGGTAGTAGATCCAGTAAGGGAATTCAGAGATTTGATAATTTCCGCAATCCGAGAATGTATAAGCGAAGCACAGGATTTCATGATTAGCTGCCTTGATGATGAATCCAATTTCCCCCACACGTCAGGGGAAGAAAGAATATCGCGGAATAAGCCAGATTTGTTTTGTTTGCTCCATATTCCTATTCCATCCTTTTCGCAAAATTGCTTGAACAAAGTTTGTGTAAGTGACTCGTCGTTCACCTCAATTAAGGCCTTTACCGTCTGAAGAATAGTGCTTTTGCTAAGCATAAAAGACGTTTTTGCATTCAATCGCGAAATCAGGAGATCGCAAATTTGACGAATAATTGTGGCGGTTGATGAAAGTTTTTTCAAATGTCTGGAGCTTGATTTAAATATATCATTCAAGACGGTGGTTAGCTGCTGGACACTTAGCTTCGACAGCAGTGATGAAATTGACGACGATCGTTGCGCAGTGTAGTTGCTGGAATTCTTTTCTACGCGAATTACAATTCGAAGACAGGACGATAAACTAAGGAGTAGTTGACTTTCGCTCCGCTGGTACAATCTATTAACGTTTTCTGGCGACTGAGCCTTATCTCGAAGAATTTGTTGGAGCTGGATCGTTATAGAAATTAGCTGTTTATCAACTAGCGATAGCACAACAGACAGGCCTATTTCAGAAGATAACGCCAATTCCAATATTAGTGGGGATGAAATAACTTTTTTCAAAACTTCCTCCGAAGAAAGAGAATTGTTTTCTCCAGGGTTGGCTGGAACGTGGAAAATTTTAGATATCAGAGTCTGAAGCAATTCTTCGTTTCCAATCCTGAAGTAACAGCACATCAAGTCAACTATCGCATTCTCCTTAATAAACGGGGAACGAAGATCACAAAGAGGCAGGGCTTTGCACAATTCCTGGAACATGTTGTTGCAAGATACCGAGTTCTTGAACCGTGAACGAACTTGAGCTTCCATCTCCAGAACCAGGTTGCACTGAATTGAGGATTCCAGTTTTGAGAATAGAGTTGTAAACGACTTGGCTCTCTGAGGATTTGCAGTCTTGGCATTTTCTTCCAACGAAATCATGAACTCAACGTAACTTTGGATTTCCGATTGTTTTAACCTCTGGGTCTGCTGCTTGTTAAAGTTGATCAATGAGGACAAAATGCGATCTCCAACTAATACCGCTCCCTCTAAGCAATGAAAGTTGAACAAGTGCTGAGCTAAACTGATTATCGGTACCAGCTGCTGGACAATTCGATCAGGAGAAATCATTTTCTGAATTAGATCAGCGGAATCCTTCCAACCTATTACAAACAGTAAGTAATTAAACAAAAGTAATAAGATAGAACAAAAGTCATGAAGAATAGGGAATAAATCTTACCAATGACTAGACATTCCAACTCAGCGATCGCTTTAGCAACTTGTTCTGTTTGGATACCTTCAAAAGTTCCTTGCATGCTGCTGACTCGTTCTTGTGGCAAGAGAAAATCGGATGCAATAATCTTCAGGAGACTGAGACCTTCCTCACGCGCTCGTAAAACAATACAAAGACGAAGCAATCTTCGAATCAATTCACCTTTTGCTAATCTTGTTTGGGTCCACACCTTCCAAGGATCAGCGGAGCAAAAAGAAATGATCGTTCGTAAACTCTCAGTGGCATTCTGTTTGTTTTTCTTAAGCCAACTAGTTGATGAACTTTTAACTTCCATGTTTTCTAGTAGTGCGTGAAAACCATAGCGACAATACATTTGAACCGATTGATGCTTAGGCCAAATAACCAATACAAAATAGTATGAATGTTCTTCAGTAGTGGTCGTATTCCAATAACCACATCCTCCAAATTCATCCTCCGAGTCAGTTATTTCGCTGTCTGATGTAGGCAAGTTTCTAAGAGGTCCAACACACTGATTCTTCCAATTTAAATCCATGCTCAATTTCTTGGAAACATCTTTTGAGTCTATCCATCGCGAAATTTTGGTGGTAGATTTTCTTTTCTCGTGATCAGAGTCGTCACTACATCCGCATGAATCATACGGATCATATTCAGTGCGAGTTGTGGAAACGGTTTTGGTAACCACAGCTAAATGTGTGTCAAGGAAACCACAACATTGAAGAAGTTGCGCCAATTCCCGATCTTTTCTTTGGAGTCGACGAAACGTGAAATCATCTTCGACATATTTTCCTTCGAGAACAAAGTACAAAACATTTTCTTCGAAAGTCCCGACTTCATACTCTTCACAATCTTCCTCGTCTTGATTTTCGTCTTGATCCTCGTTACAAGCATTTACTCCCGTAGTGCATACACCATCCTGAATCGATACGCCCAACGATGATTGCTGTTGAATTTGGTCGTGATGATTATCATTACAATTTTCGGACAATTTAGAGGTAGCACCTTCCGTGCTTACAATTTCAAAAGTATTTTCTTCAGCTTCCAACAGCAAAGAATTTGAATCAAGTTTTACGGTTGAATGATTTTCAGACGACCAAGCGACTGTTAGGGCTTCAAAAGTAAATGATGCGTCCGCGTCGTTTGGCAACGTGTCATTTCTGGGATTCTTGTTTTGTTTATGACCTCTCCGATTACGAATCCAAGTTGGGAGAGATTCTTTAATATCCTTCAAAGCGGTAAGAAAGACAGGGAAATCTTGCGGAATTATATTCTTGGCATTTGTCCAAACAAGATCAAAGACTAACGTCAATTTTGACCCTTTTGTTATGGGTTCCATTGAATGCTGACAATTTCCATAAAAAGACGATGCGTAAAAACATCGATCGCTGTCTTGATGATTGTCAAACACTTGTTCTTCTCCTCGATACTGAACTTTGAAACGTCCACCTTCATGACCACCTTCCACGGGTAACTGAAGAACAATAGTGCCGAACGAACCTTAACCGTGAAATGGAAATGAAATCAATCGCGTTATAAAACATAAGCATGATATCTACATACCATATTCTTTCTCTGACTCTGAGATACACTGGTAATGGCCATCTGATTCATATAAAATCAATTGGTGAAGATTTGCTTGAACATTCATCAAATCAGAAGGCAGGTCTAGATGATGCATGACTAATGACAGCAAGTTGAGATCATCGATAATAGTTGAGGTTAGTTTTGAAGAATCAATTTGAAAGGCCAATATTTTTGAGGAGTCAAAAAACGTATTTAATCCTTTTCCATACAGTCCTTATTCAGATATTTCTTTAACCTTTTGAATATCCTGAACGTTCCAATATAAGTGATTAACACATTTTCCATAATAGTTATTGAATCAGTGTTGAATACCTTAACAGATAGTGGTACTGGAATGTCTCCAAGTTTGTCAATTTTTAGAGGATTTAAGGTAGTTCTATCAAGAAACAATTTTTCCCCAAATGCAAAGTCAACTTCAGCACCTTTTTTTCGAAGATTAACAGCTTTGAACAGGCGTTCTTTGTCAACTCCAGTGCTTTGGACGGGGGGAACAAAACCATTTCCCAAGACAACAGGCAGATTGTGGGATGCTCCACGAGTCATAACATCTTCAAAATTTCCCATCTTTCAAGTGGTTTGGCCAGTGATCTGATTTTTACCTAAACCACAAGAAAAAACTAACACTCAATACAAGTAAGAAAAAGGGTAATAAATTTCATGTAGCATGAATGTATGGGAAAATTAATGGAAGGATCAAGAATTAGAAACTGAGTTACACTGGTTACACATCTAAAATAATCTTCTAACATGCAACCTGATAGCAATGATGGCTTCATGCAAAAAATATAATTTCAAATCCGTCCAGCTTCTCTCCAAAGAGAGTAGATGATTTATAAATGCAAGGGAGCGATTAAGTTTAAAAATTACACTTACAAATTACAATTGAGAAAGGACACAAATTTAAAAAATAAATAAAAAAATAAAAGCACGGCATACGTGAGAAAAATGGCGGGGTAACCCAGTCACCCACTCAATCCATAGCCTGTTCCCTAGTGAAGTAGGCAGTAGCGAGTTCCAAGTTGGCAAGTTCCAACCATAGTCATTCTAAGCCATTAAAATCCTAGGCCTTTTGCTACTCATTCCCTCCGATCAACCTATAACTGGTAGGTGGCGCATCTAGCGCTAAGAGTTTGCAAACTCGAGCAGTCGAGCTCGATATGCCATTCGCAAGGTTCCCGCTAGATGTACCAGCTCCCAGTTAGGTACGTACGTCCGTAAATTAGTAGAAACCCAACCGTTAAATCTCTCCACTCTCCTCCAAACAGAAAATAAACTTTCCCCTTAATGTGAATTACTAAATGTCGCTGCTTCGAGCAAGGAAATAATGCTTTCGACATATAATCCAGAAAGAAATACGGGGTTTGTTTCACGACATCCAACAGCTAAAAATTAAAACAATAGAAAAGATTTAGAAAAGACAACGAGTGAAGTTTTTATTCAAACAAAAATACATTCTGAGTTAAAACTGAATGGCTGATGAAATCAAACAAGAATTCTTAGTTAAAAAAAAAAATAAAACAACACAAAACATGTCTTCATTCGAGTTCAATTACAGGTATGTCGAGCTTGGGACGCTTAGGTGGAGGGACGACACAGACCTCGTCAGTTGTAATTGGTGTTGAAGAAATCGCAGCACACAATTGTTCCGCTTGAGCAATTTCTTGTCCGAGGCGGTTACGAAGTTTTACCAATTCAATCAATTCAGCTTTCCTGCTAAAAAAATCTCGTGCTCTGCGTTCAAAGTGATTTCGATTTTTCACAATGTCACACCGAGAATTTTTTCCACTTCCAGACGTAGTAACTGAAACACTGAAATTATTAGACTGTCCCAGGGCATTAAGACTGTTGGCCAAACGACGAGCCTCGGCAATTCCACCAAAGTTCATGTAGGCCATAGACTCTTGAGGTGAACGAAGAAAGGCTTGGACTTCAGGATAATTCGGTACAACGGCATTGGACTGCTGCCAGCTGAATATCGGTTCTTTCAGCTTTTCGGTGCGCTGAGCCCAGTGGTCTACGATGTGCACGAAAGCAGCAAAAGCAGGAGCGAAATCTTTAAGTGCTCGCTGGATAGAAAGATCCTTCAACAAGATTTGCACAAAAAGATTGCCTCGCCATGAAAGAAAATTTTTGCAAACACTCTGTGTGAACTGTTTCCAAGATTCTTCATCTTCAAGCCACAAGAGGCAATTAACGATGCGGGTTGCTACTTCAAAGTTGACAAGCGACACAAACTCCACAGTGAACAAGATTCTGCATATGGTGCGATACCAATCCATGCAGATGGGAAATTTCTTGATGTTGGGACGGGCATCAGACTCCGATTTGTAGAGCTGCAATACAAGTTCCAAAAGTACAGAAGAATTTAGTTTGAAGATCAGTGGTTGAAAGGCTTCGGCGGTGATCTTTTGTTCTAAATCAAATCTGTTCTTCTCTCCCCAAAAGAAAAGTTGAACACATTCGACTATGCCTTCGATCACTAGTTTCCGTAAAGATTGGTTTTGGGTGGTAGTAGATCCAGTAAGGGAATTCAGAGATTTGATAATTTCCGCAATCCGAGAATGTATAAGCGAAGCACAGGATTTCATGATTAGCTGCCTTGATGATGAATCCAATTTCCCCCACACGTCAGGGGAAGAAAGAATATCGCGGAATAAGCCAGATTTGTTTTGTTTGCTCCATATTCCTATTCCATCCTTTTCGCAAAATTGCTTGAACAAAGTTTGTGTAAGTGACTCGTCGTTCACCTCAATTAAGGCCTTTACCGTCTGAAGAATAGTGCTTTTGCTAAGCATAAAAGACGTTTTTGCATTCAATCGCGAAATCAGGAGATCGCAAATTTGACGAATAATTGTGGCGGTTGATGAAAGTTTTTTCAAATGTCTGGAGCTTGATTTAAATATATCATTCAAGACGGTGGTTAGCTGCTGGACACTTAGCTTCGACAGCAGTGATGAAATTGACGACGATCGTTGCGCAGTGTAGTTGCTGGAATTCTTTTCTACGCGAATTACAATTCGAAGACAGGACGATAAACTAAGGAGTAGTTGACTTTCGCTCCGCTGGTACAATCTATTAACGTTTTCTGGCGACTGAGCCTTATCTCGAAGAATTTGTTGGAGCTGGATCGTTATAGAAATTAGCTGTTTATCAACTAGCGATAGCACAACAGACAGGCCTATTTCAGAAGATAACGCCAATTCCAATATTAGTGGGGATGAAATAACTTTTTTCAAAACTTCCTCCGAAGAAAGAGAATTGTTTTCTCCAGGGTTGGCTGGAACGTGGAAAATTTTAGATATCAGAGTCTGAAGCAATTCTTCGTTTCCAATCCTGAAGTAACAGCACATCAAGTCAACTATCGCATTCTCCTTAATAAACGGGGAACGAAGATCACAAAGAGGCAGGGCTTTGCACAATTCCTGGAACATGTTGTTGCAAGATACCGAGTTCTTGAACCGTGAACGAACTTGAGCTTCCATCTCCAGAACCAGGTTGCACTGAATTGAGGATTCCAGTTTTGAGAATAGAGTTGTAAACGACTTGGCTCTCTGAGGATTTGCAGTCTTGGCATTTTCTTCCAACGAAATCATGAACTCAACGTAACTTTGGATTTCCGATTGTTTTAACCTCTGGGTCTGCTGCTTGTTAAAGTTGATCAATGAGGACAAAATGCGATCTCCAACTAATACCGCTCCCTCTAAGCAATGAAAGTTGAACAAGTGCTGAGCTAAACTGATTATCGGTACCAGCTGCTGGACAATTCGATCAGGAGAAATCATTTTCTGAATTAGATCAGCGGAATCCTTCCAACCTATTACAAACAGTAAGTAATTAAACAAAAGTAATAAGATAGAACAAAAGTCATGAAGAATAGGGAATAAATCTTACCAATGACTAGACATTCCAACTCAGCGATCGCTTTAGCAACTTGTTCTGTTTGGATACCTTCAAAAGTTCCTTGCATGCTGCTGACTCGTTCTTGTGGCAAGAGAAAATCGGATGCAATAATCTTCAGGAGACTGAGACCTTCCTCACGCGCTCGTAAAACAATACAAAGACGAAGCAATCTTCGAATCAATTCACCTTTTGCTAATCTTGTTTGGGTCCACACCTTCCAAGGATCAGCGGAGCAAAAAGAAATGATCGTTCGTAAACTCTCAGTGGCATTCTGTTTGTTTTTCTTAAGCCAACTAGTTGATGAACTTTTAACTTCCATGTTTTCTAGTAGTGCGTGAAAACCATAGCGACAATACATTTGAACCGATTGATGCTTAGGCCAAATAACCAATACAAAATAGTATGAATGTTCTTCAGTAGTGGTCGTATTCCAATAACCACATCCTCCAAATTCATCCTCCGAGTCAGTTATTTCGCTGTCTGATGTAGGCAAGTTTCTAAGAGGTCCAACACACTGATTCTTCCAATTTAAATCCATGCTCAATTTCTTGGAAACATCTTTTGAGTCTATCCATCGCGAAATTTTGGTGGTAGATTTTCTTTTCTCGTGATCAGAGTCGTCACTACATCCGCATGAATCATACGGATCATATTCAGTGCGAGTTGTGGAAACGGTTTTGGTAACCACAGCTAAATGTGTGTCAAGGAAACCACAACATTGAAGAAGTTGCGCCAATTCCCGATCTTTTCTTTGGAGTCGACGAAACGTGAAATCATCTTCGACATATTTTCCTTCGAGAACAAAGTACAAAACATTTTCTTCGAAAGTCCCGACTTCATACTCTTCACAATCTTCCTCGTCTTGATTTTCGTCTTGATCCTCGTTACAAGCATTTACTCCCGTAGTGCATACACCATCCTGAATCGATACGCCCAACGATGATTGCTGTTGAATTTGGTCGTGATGATTATCATTACAATTTTCGGACAATTTAGAGGTAGCACCTTCCGTGCTTACAATTTCAAAAGTATTTTCTTCAGCTTCCAACAGCAAAGAATTTGAATCAAGTTTTACGGTTGAATGATTTTCAGACGACCAAGCGACTGTTAGGGCTTCAAAAGTAAATGATGCGTCCGCGTCGTTTGGCAACGTGTCATTTCTGGGATTCTTGTTTTGTTTATGACCTCTCCGATTACGAATCCAAGTTGGGAGAGATTCTTTAATATCCTTCAAAGCGGTAAGAAAGACAGGGAAATCTTGCGGAATTATATTCTTGGCATTTGTCCAAACAAGATCAAAGACTAACGTCAATTTTGACCCTTTTGTTATGGGTTCCATTGAATGCTGACAATTTCCATAAAAAGACGATGCGTAAAAACATCGATCGCTGTCTTGATGATTGTCAAACACTTGTTCTTCTCCTCGATACTGAACTTTGAAACGTCCACCTTCATGACCACCTTCCACGGGTAACTGAAGAACAGTAGTGCCAAACGAACCTAAACCGTCAAATGGAAATGAAATCAATCGTGTTATAAAACATAAGCATGATATCTACATACCATATTCTTTCTCTGACTCTGAGGTACACTGGTAATGGCCATCTGATTCATATAAAATCAATTGGTGAAGATTTGCTTGAACATTCATCAAATCAGAAGGCAGGTCTAGATGACGCATAACCATTGACAGCAAGTTGAGATCATCGATAATAGTTGAGGTTAGTTTTGAAGCATCAATTTGTAAGGCCAATCTTTTTGAGGAGTCGTAAAAGCTATTTAATCCTTTTCCATACAGTCCTAAATCAGATTTTTCCTTAAGCCTTTGAATATCCTGTTCCAATTTGAATTATTAACACAATCACCATAATAGTTTTTGAATCAGTAATCAATACCTTAACAGAAACTGGAATTGGAATGTCTCCAAGTTTGTCAACTTTTAGAGGATTTGAGGTAGTTCTATCGAAAAACAGTTTTTCCCCATTTGCAAAGTCAACTTCAGCACCTTTTTTCTGAAGATTAACAGCTTTGAACAGGCGTTCTTTGTCAACTCCAGTGCTTTGGACAGAGGGAACAAGACCATTTTCCAAGACACCAGGCATATTGTGTGATGCTCCCCAAGGCATAACATCTTCAAAACTTCCCATCCTTCAAATGGTTTGGCCAGTAATCTGATTTTTACCTTAACCACAAGAAAAAAAAACAGTCAATACAAGTAAGAAAAATGATGATTTCATATCACATGAATGAAATTTTTGTGGGAAAATTAATGGAAGGATCAAGAATTAAAAAACTGGGTAACACTTAAAACAAACTTCTAACATGCAACTTGATGGCTCTGATGGCTGATGCAAAAAATATAATTTCAAATGTTAGAAGTTATAACTCTCAAAAAAGATATATGATTTAGAACTGCAAGGGAGCGATAAGGTATAAAAATGACACTTACAAATTACACCTGAGAAAATGACAAATTAAAAAAATAAAAGCAAGGCATATATGAGAAAAATGGCGGGGTCACTCACATAACATACTCCGATGACTCTGCCAGTTCATTTGACGCCTTCAGCTCAGCGGCTCTGCCGTCTGCCTCCTTTTTTCAAAGGGTCTTTTTGATTTCCCCCCTTGGGCTGGACTCAGGTGCATAGTTGTTCGTTAAACTGCTAGATGGCGTGGTAGTATCAATCGGTATCCGTTATGTACGAAATCGATTATTATCTGATAATATATCGCCTGTCAGACCATGAAATTATTATCGTTTATTATGATCAAAAGTGCTCTTTTCAAATCATGCCGATTTCTCGTGTTTCTTCATTAATCGTGTTTTTTGTGTTTCTAAGAACATTACAAGGTGTTGAAAGTGAAGTTCGTACATTTTCAACCAGTACCTTTGAAACCAATTGTTCGTCTTTGCAACTGGAGCAGTATTTCTGCAGTCCCGAAATCGATCCGTCAACTCAACAGCCTAAAGGATGTAGCAAAAACAACTTGGCTCACAGTATATGATTAATGATTATACCACCTAATAAAACATAATTATTTGTTGACATCATACAACACTAGAATAGAGCCTGTAATTTACTCAGAGGGGCCTGTTATTTTGTATACAATGAAGAAACTTGTTTGTTTCTTCTGTTGAATGAAGTCTATTGAAATATATCTATAAAGACTGAATTGTAACAATAAATTTACACTAATCTGTATTGTTGTTCACAGCTATATGCATGGCAGCAGATGGGATCCAATGTGTGGAGAGTGGAAACAACACTTTTCCAAAAGAAATTCCATGTTTATGGACGTATGGAATTTCAATTTTACCTTTAGTTGCACACCTATGCAAATGCTATGTTGCAATCTATTTTACCAGTATTGACTATTTATACATTTCAGAAATGGATACTCATTTGAGACATCATTGCTACTCTCAGTGTTTCTTGGAATGTTTGGTGCTGATCGATTCTACCTGGGGTACCCAGCAATAGGTCTTTTTAAACTGTGCACATTGGGTTGCATGTTTCTAGGTAATATTTTTATACAAACATTTAATAAACATTTGAATAACATTAACCTAAAAATAGGTCAAATTGTGGACATCATATTGATTGCTACTCAAACTGTTGGACCTGCTGATGGATCTCATTATATAATTAACTACTTTGGACCCAGGCTTTCACCTCTAGAACTTGATAATGATACTTACCGAATGCCTCAGTTTGATTGGCCAGAACTTTGAGATTGTGAATTTTTAATTCATACATTTTTTTTTTTTTTACTTTTTTTTTTTACTTTTCCTGTTTCAAACCAAAAATTTAGATTTGAAATAATTAGATTTTCTGTGATATGTATAAACTTAATTTTCAATTTTAACAAAATTAGAGCTCAAGTTATGTTTTCTGACTTGATAGTACCCTGATGATGTACGTAAAACACTATTGGATAACGTACAAATGTTAAATACGCAAATATTACTTAACCGACAAATGAAGCGGAATACTCGAACTGTCGAACATCTCTGATGCGTCGCCAGAAAGCACAGACAACTGCATAGTAAGCTTACCCCTCCTTCAGGCGAAATACCAACTTGGATCTAACAAGTAATTCGTGTACACCCCGAAAAACTCCTGAAACAGTGACAATGAAAAAATTATATAATGTTTGTTATAGACTATTACTACCATGGAATTATTTAATACCTCAGTAGAAGAGAGTGGGCACTTTTCCTTCTGGTACATTTAAGAGCTGCCATCCGTATGATGTTACAAACTACTTTAACCAGGGGATCAATTCCAGGTTAAGAAAAAGACTGCAACTCGTTCAAAGAACCTTATTTCCTCCCATGCCGTGCCCGATGAAGCTTTAGCTCATCATTGAATGTGGTCAGATATTCAACGGAGATGCCAACACAATTTATTTATTTTTTTCGAAATTTGCTAGCTACATAAATTTTGGTATCACAAAAATCCCCAAAGCCGTCAGCTGAATCAGGTCTACGCACATATAGCCGGGTCACAATCCTAGTAGGTAAATTTTAACGTAGGACTGATGCAAGTTGCAAATTTCCAAGACACTGTATAAAAATGTTTGACACGCAATGTAAATGAATAAGGGAATAAAAGAATAAGTGATGATCACTCAGTTTTTGTGCAGTCTGCAGTCATGTTAAAGAAATTTTAATAATTAAAAAATCATCATTCAGCAGCAAAAAAAGCATCATTATAGTGTTGTGAATAAATTAAGTTTGCTTCATGCAGCGCTCCACATATTCGGTTTTAGACATCGGTCAATGCAGCGGGAGCAGAGATGGATTGGACCAGGGAGGTGATGCAATCATTTTAGGTTCAATTCAAGATGAGAACTGCATCCAAACATGGCAGCTACAATCTTTGTAATTTCAGCATGATTAATCATTTGAATGAGAATATAATTATGGTTTGCACAAATTTACCTGCCATTGCTGTTGTTTGTCAATTTCTTCCATTTGTGCTCCAGCTTCAAATATTATTGGAAGCCAAAAAGATTGAAGCTGATTAGGATCCATAAGGCAGAACAGCAAAGGAATAAAAACCTAGTGAAAACCTTTTTATAAGAAATAACCGTTACATGGGTAAATGCTGTTTAAGAGATGAAAAATGCCAAACAAAGACTATAAGCTTAGTTTTTAATTTAACAAACCTTTAGTGGATGACAATTGGCCAAAAGAGTTTAGTAGTTTTTTTTTTTTTGCTGCAGACGATGCCGAGTTGGTGTGACTTGTTTTGTAAACATCAGTCTGCTCGTGCAAGTGCTGCCACCTCTGAGCCTCATATCAAAGACATTGCTGGAGTAGGGCATTAGGGCAATCTTCTCGTTGCGCACCTAAACAGTAAACTCTAACCAATTAAAAATTTAATAAACCTATAACAGTATCATATTTTGTAAATAGCACATATCACGAAAATATAAATAAATGGATAAGAATTAAATCTGGATTAGAAAACGTCTGGGATGCCCAGCCCAGGGACTTGAACGACTAAGGACCGCTAAGGACCTGCTATGGACTAATAATATAGATGAGATCATGAGATTACTCCGTTCCAAAGGTGAAGAAAAAATTGTAGATTTATAATAAGTTATCAATTTACGTATAATCTAGTCAAAACTCACGCAAAACACTAAAGGGTTTCCGTTTTCGCGTTCATTTATTCCTTCAGCCGTTCAGCGTTGCGGATTTCATTACTTCTAATCTTCTAAAGGTAGCAATTTAGATTTTTATTTGCTAATGTCAGACAATCTTTCTTATTGTTTCGACACTAAAAAATTTTCTATTATTCATTTTCGCATTTCTGATAATCAATAAACTGGTAAACAATATGTAGTTGACGACTGCTATGGTGACTACCACATGATGACTACCATATAGTTACTTTCTCTTTGGACTCAAATCACTCGGAATTACTAGCAACCTGTATTATTGGTTATTTTCTAGATTAGCTTTTCTCTATGGGAAACGATAGACAAATTCACCCAACGTATAATATCTGTACTATATAAATCCAATCATATCATCAATCAATATATGGGTTGTATTTTTTAACAAAAAGTATGCGGTCGATTGCTTGGTCATGTGCCGAGCGCAACCGGCAAGTTTCTCTTCTCGAAGCTCATTTGGTTTCACATTGCAGTGACAAAACAACATGTACGTAAGTTTATTCTCCATACATCTTTTCTGTGTGCACAGTGGCCAGCAAGGTATCAAATTTAATTGACAAGGATTGAAAATCCCGCTCCCAGAAAATTAATCCTTAGTGGATATGGCGTTTCTCTAAACACCCATAAAATAAAATTGGCTTGTTATTTCTATTTTAATTCAATTAAGTAAATAATCTCACTAAAAACTAACTAGCTGTATGGAATTAAAGTTTTCTCTTTTGAGTTTAAAGAATTTTCTTTTGATAACAGCCCGATTGTTTGCTTTTATAGCTCCTAAATGGTCGAACGAAAAAAAAAAAGGTAACGTGAAACCAATTTCTTTTCGATTTCAGACTTTGATTTACTGTTGCGTTCACCGCGAATTTTTTCCGGGAATTTTTTTCAGATTATTTTGTCTTGTGAAAAAGGAGGTACCTTGGCTTGTATAAAGAAATACACAAGTGAAAATACATACAATATCATCTGAGTCAACTTTCTCCGCAGCACTGCCCCCTCCCTTTTGTAAGCATTTCAACTCGATTCTATCGGACAACAGGGTGTACAACAACAACAAGAGCTAAGAGGCGACTTTCATCTCCGGGCTGAATGTTTGTGAGTGTGTGTGCTGTCGCCGTCATCCTGCAGGCTTTGGTGGACTTGTAAAGCAACAGCTTTCTCGTCAGAACGTCTTGAGAAGAGTTGTGCAGCGCAAGTCGATAGCATGTCCTCTTCCGTGTGTTACGTCGCCGTATTTTCTAAGCTGCTGCTGCTGCTGTTTGTTCTTATCGCATCAGTGTTGATCCAATCAGTGGCGCCCAATGTCTTTTTCCCCGTGGAAACGAGCAGGGATTTAGTTCAGTACCGATCGTTGAAAGATATTCTCTTCCGATCACAATCGGAAGACAACGACCAGCAGCATTCCATCCAATCGCCGGTCGTGGCCAGTTTCCGGCCAGCCAATCCCAGTCCGACTTTGGCTTCTTCGCCTCACAGCGGAGCAGTTGGCGTCTCTAAAATTCGCTTCCTGGATGCGGATGAGTTTTTCGTCCCTAATTTTTCGCCGGTTCCGCATTCCGAATTAATTCCACCGGCGGCTCAAACTGAAGGGAGAAGAGCTAACTCACCTAATTTGAATCCCGATCACACCACTGTCGTCAGACAGGCCAAAAGCCCAGAGATTAATCAATCTGCCATCGGTACTTCGGTCACTGGTAGTCCTGCTCAGGATCGCTGGCCATGGCCTTACTCGAAGCCCATCAAACAGGCGGTGAATATTCAGAGTCGCCAGCAACAGTCTCCATCTTTAATTGTCAAGAAATCGGTGGCCAAACCTTATCGGCTGCTAACCAGAACTTCATCTTGCCCTAAACTGCTGCACGACTTGACCATTACCTGCTCTTGGCCAAAGCAGCAGCAACTTCAGCAACCAGTGGTAAATTTGAATTTTCCAATTATTGCATTGAATTATTTGGCTATTACTTAAATTACTTTAAGAGCGGATATGTTAGAGCGAAACTTTATTTTTAGCCTACATTTTCTTGTTTGAGGAAAGTTCCGCCATGTCCAAAAAGAAACATTTTATGGGTGGCAATAAGTTCTGTTGGTCAGGAGAAATATATAGTGAACCAGCTGTGTAGATAGTGTGCTGCGGCTTTCTTCGCATGTCCCAGCTCACGGAAATGGATATTGCTGTTTGCTTATGCGTGAAAAGGGATATTTACATTGCTGGCAATGCGAAAAAAAAAAATGTGGTTATCTATGGACTGCATATAGCCAAAAGCCATCACCTAAAAATTGAAAAATAGTATTTGAAGAGCGGCCAGCAACTCCAAAAGCGATAGACACAGCCGGGGGATTTTTACTTTCTCCAACACTTTCTCCAGCGCTGGCGCTTTAGGCGGAGAACGTGCGATGCATGTAATGGGGTGCTGCATTACCCACGTCTGTATATGCGCTTCAAGTTATATAATAACGCCACGAAAAAACTCCATTTAAATAATAAATTGTTGGATAGTTTGGAAGAGTGAAAAATGGGGGCCCAAATGGAACTTTAAACGATTTCATTCTTAGATTTTAATTAGTGAAACACACGCCATTAGTTTATCCTTAAACCGGAGGCGAAATAATAAGTGGCAATGGTTTCGTTCGACTTTTTCCTTCTGTTTTTAAACGAAAGAGAAATGTCCAGGGAGAACGTGTGCTGGATGGTTGAACACAACAACACAATATCTTTTTATATTGCACTTCTGTTCATCTTAAATATTCTAGATTGACGAAGCATTTCCTTAGCTGTTGGTATACTACATCTTGACTCCTAATTCTTGAAACCTGCTAGTATTTTCACAACTTGCAAATTAGAAGTTTCTTACTTGCATAATAAGAAAGCTCGTCTAGACGACGTGCAAGAAAGTTAACATTTTTTGTGATGTCAGTCTCAAAGATGGAAAAAACATTTTTGGCGATTTCGTTTTTCTAATGGTTGGTAGCTAAAGGACCTTCCGCATCAGAAAGCGTGAAATACTAAACCTAGATTATTATAAAGACATTGTCAACTTTTAAAAAAGTTACCTGTTCGTAAAATGTCTAGTCATAATTATTTGTTTTATTACAATGCAGGAGTTTCAATGGTACAAAACGCAACACAGAAGTGTGGCCGAAACGCAAAACAATTTGCTGGAATCTACAATTAAAACACCGATCGCTTTTGGAACTCAAATGATCCACAAGGTAAATTAAATCTAGAATTACTTAATTATTTTACCTGTTAATTAACAATTGATTCTTTGATTGTGAAGGATCCCCGTTATGGAGTGTCCGTCGTTTCCGACTCGGCTTACCTGACCATCCGCCAATTGAAACCCCAAGATTGTGGGTCGTACATCTGTGAGGCGGTGGATGTCCACAACACGACAGTCATATCTAATACTGAATTTCTCATTTTCTTATGCTACTAAAAGTTTGTTATGCCCAGGTATTTTTTTAGTTTTTCTCTAGCAGGTATACCAATTGTAGTAAAACTGGATTTTACTATGCATGCTTGTAATCGGATTTATATACGCTTTTGTACTGTTTGTTTTTCTTTTTCTTTCCTTTCTGTATCTCAGATTAAACAGTCTCAAAAGGACGTCAATTATACATTAAGATAATCAACCAAATTGTATATTTCTCTTTCGCTGTTGTTTTTTTGAAGTTTACGGAAGCTGAGCACAAGATGATTCATGACCACCGATCCAATTGCGCTTCACCATCTCGCCCAACCCTTATCCACTTAGAAAAATACAGTAACATGTTAAGATTGGATTGACATTAGAATTCAACTTGGAATAGGTTAACAACTTCAAAAAGGCTCTTTTTTTTTCTCTCTTTTCGGCTTTTCGGTTATAAACTTCCCTTCAGGTTTTGCATTGAAACATCATCTTAGGTTTAATGCGTCAAACCGGATCGACAGGAGCGACACGTTTTTTTATTAAGCAAACATTTTCCGCATTTCTTCCATGACCGACGATACCAATGACGGGTTACTGCTCTTTCCGTAAATGCTCAGTCGACCATCCGCCTAATTGCAATTGATAGATTTTTAAATCATCTACAATAATTTTCTAGCTGCAAATACCTGTGATTTCATGAGAATGCAGAGATGATGAGCGGTGGAGTGGCGACAGTATAACGAGGCAGATGTTCCCGAACTATCCATTTCGACTAAACGCATATTAAGCTCTCGACTGACACGATCAATCGCCTATAGACATTTAGAATTGACGTATTAAAATTAATAATAGATTGAAAGACAAATCTTAAAAAATGGCTGTACCTGAGATAAAGCAATTCCTTCGCACACTGCCTTGTCTTTGCCGATCAGTTCCTGGGAAGCCAATAATTCGGCAAATTGATCGCCACTGATGGGGTCAGAAGAGAGGAAGACGCTACATGGAACTTGCAGTTTGAAATCCAACTTTTCCGAGACAGATCCGTTTTCTCCCTTCACATTTATAGCAAAAGAATTCAATTAATATCACCCGAGGGGGAAAATTGAGAATTTGGTAGACTTTGATACCTGAGTCATGTAGGTCAAAACACCTCTGAGCTGGTGCAGCATGGTGCTGTCGGCAACAGCGAAAGCAAATGGAATTTCGACTCGGCTTTGGCTGGCTAACTGGTGAGGCAATTCCACCCCGTCTTGCTCGTGCTGACCACGGCATAGACGGGCGTTGGTAGAGTCGACCACATTAAAGATCATCGAATGAATCAATTTGCCACTGCGATTGTGGAGCTGTACCGGGACTAATACTTGGTGCTGATCGTGAGGTACAGCGACGACACGATATTTCTGCAACAAACAAAAGAGAAATGAAACAATCAACAAGTATTTCGGGTTACCTATGATTGAATTTTTACCATGACGAGACGTTTGTCATCTACTAAGGATTTCCACGCAATCACGACCGGAGCAATGACACTATCCGACAGATGATTGTTTTGGTCATCAAAGTCTTTGATGTCCTTCTTCTTCTTTTCTTTTTTGGCTTTCTTCTCTTTCTTTTCCTTCTTGTCTTTTTTCTTCTTGGCCGTCTTCTGGGAGTCGGCCGCCGTGGCAGTTTCATCGATGGTCAGTTCACTTTTCGCGACGACTTTCTTTTCCTTGGCGTCGTTGCCGTTGCTGGCCGACAACCAAAAGTCAAGATCGTCATTGAGGTTAACGCCCTTAGTCGTCGGTGGCAGCGGCGGCGCATTCTCCTCTTTCTCCTGTTTCGTTTTCTTTCTCTTGGCTTTCTCTTCCTTGAGACCTTCTACCCCGTTTCTCGACTTGGGTTTCTTGGATTTGGCTGGGATTGGTGGCGCGGCTGCCGGTTCCAGGGTTACTCGCACCACCGGTTTTTCTTTCGGATAAGAATGGCTGTGGGAAAATGGCAAATGGCAAAGAAATTCCCAAAAAGTAGAGCGTGAAATTACATAACAACCAAATGAAAGCCAAGCCCATAATAAAAAAAAAAACATACTCTTCTAAATCAATGTTCAATGCGCGGTGGGGGTCCGTCTGTGGTCGCCCATCGTCTTCAGAGTCCGACAATCGCGCTCCTTCCGGCAACTCCATGGTAGATATCACTTGTGGAGCAACAATCTCGGCGGCCTCTTCCTCGTCGCTGGAACCTATTATAACCAGAGAGGATAACAATCAAACGTTATTACACTGCAATAAAAAATATTGTTGAATTGAACAGGTATTTACCCTTCTTTTTCTTCTTTTTCTTGTCCCGCTTGGATCGATGTTTCTTGGAATCGGAAGAGGCTTCCTTGTTTCGTTCGAGCTCCAAGTATTTGTCGGAGAGTTTCCTACTAGTGGAGACTTGAAGTGGAACGGACAAGTTGATGGACATGACGGGGATCTCTTCGGTCGGAGATAATAATTGCGAGGAAGACGAAGGTGACCGTCGCGCTTGGCTGGAACCCTTGAGATAATGCGGGTTGCTGGCCTGCTCGACGCGAAGGGCTTCACGGCGCACCTGCTGCTGCCGAAGCGCCTGCTGGCGGACGTCGTCTGACTGGGCCTGGTCACCTTCGTCGTAAACGCCTTCGCCTTGGTAGCCGTCGCGGAAGTCGGGCGCGGATGTGCTCGACTTGTAGAAAATATCAAGGGACCCTGCTCCGTCAGCTTTGGGTTCTTCATCCGACTCTGGTTCCGGTTCGTTGATCCAGGCGTCCAAATCCAAACTAAACGAGCAGAAATTGTAAACCAAAATTTTCTCAACGAAACTGTTTTTTCAAATTTGTGGCTTACCCTTCAGGTAATGGAACTTTGCGCTGAGCTTTAGGCGCTACTGGATTCAGCTCGCCTTGGAAGAGCTGCATCAATTCGTTGACAACGTCTCCTTCGCCAGCGTCCTGCAATTTGGAAATCACTTTGAGGACGTGGACAGCGGTGCTGGCGCGCTCCTGAACCTCCAAATCGGCACTTTGCATGAACGGAGTCAGCCGCTCTTGAAGGACACACAGCGTCTTTCAAGACCAAACGGAATTGTTCAAGTAGAATTGAATTGAATGAAGGAATAAAGAAAATGAGAGTACCAATTGTGCTTTCTCTTTCTCATTCGCCGTGGACGCCTTGTGAAGAATGTGAGCGTAAAGCTTCATCAGATTGTGGATGAAAACAGCTTGAATATGACCAGGGAGTACAGTCACTTTGTTTTTCAATATACATTCCAAAACCGCTTCAGGCTCTTTAAGATGCCTATAAAATTAAAGATATTATTTAATTGTTTCCAACGGAGTTAAAAAAAAAAAATTCCTTACGATGCGAATTCTCCACAGATCCAGGCGGCTGCGTAAAGCACTTCGCACATGGAAGAGAAGGCCACTTGTCCGGTGATTCCACGAATAGCAAAGCCACTCGATGTTTCCAACAAGAGAGCCATTTGTTCAACAGAAAATGGACGAATGGCAGGAACGCGGATCGCTACATCCATCAGCTGAGAAGCCACAACGTGACCCTGGCGGAGGCCTTCCATTCGACTCAAATCCACCAAAACGCTTATGTACCTAAAAAAGGAAGAGATGGAGCGGTTGAGTTTTTCAATCAATTCATTCAAGCTACGAGTACTCTAGCCTACCATTCAAAATTGGTAATGAAATGATAATTATCTTGAGAGCAAATTTCGATGATTTTAGAAAGAAGCTCGTCACGGTACTGCGTTCCTTCTGCTCGATCCATGTGCACCATCAGCTTCTTGACAATTTCCATGAGGTTCTTCTTTGACACCTTTACAAAACCAAAAGAAACAATTTTAAAATTGGTTTATTTTTAAAGAAAATGTGAAGCGAACCATTCCGTAGAGAAGGTCTAGAGCGCGTAACCGTATCGATTCGTCTTTATCATCAAGGCAAAGCAGGATCAAATCCTTGTGCGCTTGAACGGATTTCGGGTGCGTTTTCAAGATCTTGGACATGGCTAGTAGACCAAGGTATTTCAAATTCTGATCAGAGTCTTCGATCAAAATACGCAACTTCTGAACACACAGCTAAATTAAAAAAATGGAAAATGAGTTGATTTCTTTTGAAAATATCGAATATGTTGAAACGATAAGGGATCGGTTGGTGGTACCTGAATAGATGCACTGTGACTAGGCATGCCGGTCGATATGGAAATTAGAACCGCAATGACAGTGTTGATACATTCATAGAGCAGCGACATCGCTGAAGTGCTGCAAAAAATTATGCGATATCGATTAAATAATAATGTTGGCAATAATAAATGAAAGCAGCAAATAATCAAATATGGCGATAGATCAAAATTGATAGTCTAGCGCAAAGCCAGTGTTGCACAAATCGAATAGGAAGGTGTTGACATTTTTTTTTGTTACCTGTGAATCAAATTAGTTAAAGGTTCAATCAGCTTTTTGCCAAGGCGAGGCTCTAAGGGTGTTAAAGCTCCAAACTGTAAATACACAAAATAATAAGCAAGTGAAAACAAAAATATTTCAAGGGAATGCGGTCAATATTGATCTACTAAGGGAGGAAATGAAATCCTAGTAAAGCCTTACACTTTTATCGCTCTTTTCACGACTGATACCTTTTTATTATGGCTATAAGTGGTTGGCTTATGCACTTGCTTAGGCGAGAATCGCACTGTGTCATTGCATTCAACTAATAAGAACGTATCGGATTATGGAACAATTTTGACGAAAACATCAATTCTTTTTCGACCATTAAACTTTGTTAGTCTAGAAAACACAGTAGACTGTACCCCATCATTACGGAGGCTTACCAATTTAATGATCTTGATGAGCATCCAATTATTGGTAGATGATGTCATCAATTTGAAGAAAATTGGGGCCAGGCTGAGATAATTTTTGGGGTTCTTTCTGGCCAGCTCACAAATGACGTTAACGGCGGCCGATTGTACACCTACGCAAAAGCAATCGATAATGGGCTGCGTTCAGTCACGTATCTCTAGATACGATACCGGGATCCGGATCTTCCAGCTTTTCTTTTAGACGGGGGAATGCAGGCCGCAAGGCATCGGGAAACGAAAGGAAAACTTTATACATAAGCAACACGGCTTTTTTCCTTATGTAAGGCTTAGTTGAAGACAACTGGAGAGAAACATTCAAGGGAAAAAATCAATAAAAAATCCAATGAATGAGAAAAGAACAAAAAGGAACATACCAATGTCATCAGATCATTTGCTAGGTCTCTGGCTAAATCTTGATTGATGAAACATGCCAATCCTGATAATGTCACACCAGCGTCGTACTGATTTTGACTACTCAAATCTTTCCTGATCATATTTGTGGTTAACATGAGTACCTATTAAGAAAGTGTAATAACAAAAAATTAGCTATAAAAACAAACAGAGAAAATCTATGAAATAAAATTCAGTACCTCAGTGTCTTGATGGAAGCTTTGGGATGCAGCTAAATATCCTATTCTTTTGAAAGTGAATTTATTGGAGCTCATAACCTCAATTACATTGAAGCCAGCCCAGCTGATGTCATAGCCAATCATTTGAAGCTAACAAGGAAGTAAACATATTGATTACGTTAAAAATGACACAATTAGCAATGTAATAAATAAAATAGCCGTACATATGACAGCTTTGCCACAGCGTTAGCTTTTACTGCAATGTTTTCTTGCTTGAGCTCTGCCTTGATTTCTTCAATACATTGAGCGATATACTTGACCTGAAAAATAACACAGACAGAATGTATACATCCAACTTTTGGGAACAAGACTGAAGAAAATATGTGTATACTTCATTTTCCTTGTTGTTTCTGATGCCTCTTACTAAATCAGCCAGATTTTTGTCCAATATCCTTTCAAGGTTTCCCTTTAATTTAGTAAGAGCCATGATTATAAGATGATGGTTTCACTGAAGAGGCGCAATCTTCCTGGAATAAACACCCTTCAAATGTCGGACAGGTGTCTCACAACTTAGGATATAGTCACAAAAACACTTAAAGATTCCAACTAATATCGCAAATTAGGAATAAAGATATTATGTGCTATGAGCGGAGGCGGCGGAAAAGCCCCAAAAGTTCCTTCTGAAGGGAAAAATGACAGAAGAAACACACCACGTAAATCTGGTTTGGCAACCACCTAGCGGACATGAACAGAAGCCTTCATCTCTAGAGTTCGCCGCCCCCTCCAAAACGGAAAAAAATGTACGGAAAAGACACGTCGAGTTTCTTATTAACACGATCGTGACACTTGCCATCGACTACAGTCGGAATGAGGGAGTGGTAATTCTAATAATTTTTGAAATTAGAGGAAAATTGAGCAATTGGCCAATGAAGACCATGGTGAAGACTGAAGACTATCATTAACTACCGAACGGTAATTAGTTTTCAAATCGGTGGCGCTTATCAAGGCTTATCACAGAACAAACAAATAAACAATAAAAATATCATGTAAGAGCAATCTAAGAGAGATTTAAACAAAATTACAGATAAATTGAAATTAAAAACTTAGGTCCCAACGAGACTCGAACTCGTGATCTCCTGCTTACTAGGCAGGCGCTTTGCCATCTAAGCCATGAGACCTTGGTAAGTTGAACACATTTTACAAACAAATATTATAAAGATTGACTACTAGTCGCCGAGTACCAGTTAAATCAATAGATAACCAACGGGCAACGTTTCGTTGACTACAGTTTTTGTGGAAGTTGGCGTACTCTTGATAACACAGTTTCTTTTCAAATTTGCTACTATTTTCACATTTAATCGACTCATCATGTCAAGAATTAGTTATTTTACTGACATGGAAAAATCAGTTGTGACGGCTAATTTCTTGAAACGCGGCTGGACGTCAGCAACATCAGATGAAGATTGGAATTTCTATTGGTATGGATCTTATTCATTTCATCACAGAGGCTAAAACGTACTTTTCACGTGATTATTATGCAAACCGCACTTTTGCACTTGGACAGTCATACTTTATCTTCCTATGTAAAGAATTCAATTTGTCTTGAGTTAACACGAGAACACAAAAAAAAATTGTCGACCTTAGTTGTCGAATGTTTTCACTAAAATGTTGGTGTCGTATTTCTTTATGAAGGGCAAATACTCAAACATGTCGCAGTTTATTCTCAGCTGAAAGTTCATATCGTCTCGGTGACTATCAGTAAAATAATAACCAAATCAAATTTTTTAAATAATTCAACTTTAAATAAACAGGCAATTGTCTTTTATTTTTTCCCCAGAATGATTAACCATTTTCCTAATCATTACGAACTAACCCGAAAAGATTTGATGGTCAAGAATATTAAGCGCTACAAACGTGAGCAGGACAAAGAACGAGAAACCCGAGAGCGATCGCAGTTCAATCTTGAATTTGTGCCAGTCACTTTTGTTTTACCTGCCGATTACAATCTCTTTGCCGAAGAATATCGACGCTGTCCGACGTGCACTTGGATCATGAAACCTTGCGGGCGTTCTCAAGGATCGGGCATCTTCCTGGTCACCAAGGTAATAAAGTGAATTCCATCAAAATTAACGCTATAGGTCTAATATTTTATTTTTTAAAACTTAATTCGCAGCTTTCGAGAATTAAAAAGTGGTCGAATGAGGGAAATTCTGCATCGTCGTTCGGCCGTCACGCGGCCGTTCAATCATCCGCGATTGGGGGCGGCGGTGCGCAGCCGACGGCACCGCCGCGCGAATCTTACGTCATTTCAAAGTACATTGAATCGCCGCTCCTGATCGGCGGCAAGAAATTCGACCTTCGCCTTTACGTGTTGGTGACGTCGTTCCGACCCATTCGGGCGTATTTGTTTCGGCGCGGATTCTGTCGGTTTTGCAGCGCCAAATACGATCGCAGCACTCATCAGGTCTGTGTGTTAAAATTTTGCAGTCTAATTAAAATGATATCAATATTCATGTTTTATCGTTTAGATGGATAACATGCTTGTTCATTTAACCAACGTAGCCATTCAAAAACAAGGGGTAACTCAATCATCAGTTGAATTAATTTTTTGTTTCTAATAAACTTTAAATGGATTAAATTGGAACTATGTGTTCAGGATGATTACAACCCACATCACGGAGGGAAATGGAGTGTTGACGATCTACTGTTTTACATCGCAAGTCTCCGAGGCAGTGACGCTGCCGATTTACTGTGGCAAGAAATTTGTTGGGTTATTGGTAAATTAATGGGTGGACGAATTAACTAGAACATTTTTATTATACAAAGAAGAAAAGAATAACTTATTTTTATTTCATTTATTTTTTTGCGGATAGGGCACTCACTGAAAGCCGTGGCACCAATGATGTTAAGGTGAATTCTGCTTCACGTTCTGAAAATAATTTTAAATTGTGATTACCATATCTTAATTTATTGCAGCGATCCTCATTGCTTCGAGTGTTATGGCTATGATATTATCATCGACGCCAATTTGAAACCATGGCTGATTGAAGTATGTAATGAAAATTCAAAAGCTTGAATTAAATTTTAGAAAATTCTCATTTGAATTTTGAATTTCATTTGAATTTCATTAAAAGGTGAATGCATCCCCTTCTCTGTCGACAACTACCAACACAGATCACTTCCTCAAACTCAGCTTAATCGATGCCATCCTGAACGTTGTATTACCTCCGGATGGAGTTCCAAAGTAATTTCTCATTATAATAATTAATTCAAATTAAATCTTTTGAATTCATAGTGGAAATTATTTTTTATTCATCCACCTTTTTTTTAAGTGCCAAATGGAATAAACGTCCATCTGCCGAAGCTCTGCGAGGTTGGATTGTGCTAATTGACGAGGAAGCTAAAGTCGGTTCTGCTTATGCTCGTCAAAACAAAGCCAACAAAGCAAAGTCATCCCGATCTGATGTTAGCAGGAATAAGTAGTGTAAAATCATCCATCCTGTTGCATTCTTCTATTCATTCTTCCTTATTCTTTCATTTCGTGGTGTATGGTAAATGGTAAAATAGATATTTTTTTCACTTGATTACAATCACAACGACAAATAGAAATGATTTATAATGCACTGTATTTACTAAGGCTGCTACGGATTGTGTGTTTCGTTTCAATACAATACAGCCTAGATAAATCCCAGCAATAATAATTATTGTGCTGATTCAGGATGAAATTATTCCAACGCTTTTGCCATTCTGCCATGGCTGAGTTTTTCTCGTCTGTACTCATGGCACTGAACCTGCTCATTTGTTTAAATTTTAGTATAGAAACATTATCGATCATTTTTCCACAAAAAATAAAATAGGAAAGTATCTTACATAATCGAGTTGATGGCCAACTGTTTCAAGGTTCGAAGGTCGGCCTTCTTTCCGGCAAGGCCCATGAAAGCCATATAGAAATCCGAACTTAGAGCAACTGCTTCCCAAGCAGCCTATTAGCAGAGCAACGACATTTTAAATATTTTGAATAAGAGTCAGAAAAGAATTATAGGTTGTATTTAACAAAAAAAAATTATAATAATACCGGACCATCCGAGCTAATGACTAACGGAAATCCGTTGGTAAAAAGCATTGCGGCAGGGTGATTACGCAAATCGGCCACCAATGAAAGCACCTAAAAAAACACGCGCACTCATTCACGAATTGTTCTTAAAACGTTTGTAGAGTTAGATCTATTATTGAAAGACCTGGTTGGAGATGGGACAAACTTCCACCGGAACTCCTTTAGATCTGGCCATGTCCATGACGCTTGGATGTTTAGCAACAGCGAAGCCATGTCCAATACGAGTTGCGTTAAGGAGAATAGCGTCAATAAGGTTCTCGTCCACATCCGTGCCATGCCAATTGGTTTCCCCCGCATGGAAAAAGTACTGTGAATAATTTAAATGTTTGAATAGATTTTTTTTTAATTAACTGAATTATAATTTTGATTACATTTAGATTTGAGTCAGCAGCGCCTGCGAGTAACTGGCTCAAGAAATCTTTGAGGGGAGGACCTAAATCTTCCTGACCAACTAAATCAAAACCAGCAACTACATCAGGAAATTGAGCCTGTGAAAAATAAAACAGAAATTGGTGGTTTTAAAAATTTTTAATGACAGACCAAACCACACGTCACAGGAAAATCGGTGAAATTACTGTAGTAAAAAAAATCATTTTATAAACAGTTATAATAAAAAAACAGCTATAGTAGTGTATCTATAACCTTAAGCTGAGACGCCAACTCTAAATATTTGGTCATCGTTGTGGTGTCAGCTCGACGCAACGGGGCAAAGATTATTTTAGCCCCGCTGAAATCGGGATTGTCATTTTTGAATCGTTCAAACGTGTCCTTATAGAGTTGCGTCACTTTCACTTTGTCCATCAATGTGCCGTCTAGGTTATAAACCTATAAAAAAAAACGAAAATTATGATCCGATCCGCGCCTTTGTTATTAACCCAAACAAATCAAACCAACCCCGGTCAAACTGGTGCGGATTTCTATATACTGCACGTTGTCGTTATAAAACGATTGAAGGCCCTGATAAAAATAATCTGTAAATACTGGAGCATAATTGATTATTCCACTGACGGCGACTATGCTGTTTTCGAATGCGGTCCATACAGAATTAATGTTCGGATACTTATCTATGATGTAGGACGACAAAGGAGATGGCCATTAATAAGCTTTACTGCGCATTATATTCCTCAAGTGCAAAAATTAGATAACCTTGTGGCGTTGGGGTGTAGATTGATAACTTCGACCGGAGCCAAGCATCAAATTGTTCGGGACCTTCTTGTGCTCGTCTGTCAGACACCAAAGTCCATTGACAGTCTACTAGATTAGCCGGAGCGGATGAAGCATACTGAAAGAAAACGGGATCTTGGGGTGGAGAGCAAACGTAAAGATTCGGGCGGTAGCTAGCGTCCTTAATGAGGAATTCCAACTAAATTATAATATGATGAATGAATAATAGTCGGAATGAAAAGCAACAACACAAAAGTGACACGTGAAAGTGACATAGACAAACGCTGACGGTTTTACTATATACCGGAGTGACGAGAACACTGTGAATATGCAAAACGCCACCTATTTTTATAAAATACAATGTCCTTGTGTAAAGTAAATATTATGCATATTGTTGTCAAGTGTGTAACAGCACATATTTTTTATATGCAGTATAAGTGAATTTCTTTTACCTTTAGGCATTTTTTGAATGAACTTGAAGACTTCCGATTGAAGCATTAACGGTTTAGATAGAAAGAAATGGTTTGCCGGTGCGAAATCGAGATTAGAAAAAGATTGGTCGTATTCCAGTGTTTTGGCAGTCATCAACATATTGTTGACCAATTGTTCATCGGCGTTCAACGTTATACTGCCACCTAAAATACGGGACGACTCCTCTGCTAGAATTTGCTCTCTCTGGGCAAGAAATTCGTTGACGTCAACCGAATAGGCACTGTGAGCTAACAACAAGACAGCAATTATGCCTAAAGCTGAAATAACAAGACGCGGCATTTTTAAAAATGTTTTGTCGGTCGAGAATAACGAAACGAGAAGCGACTGAGTTTTGGATTTCAGACTCCTGTTTACTATATAAGAACAGCAGAACTGTCAACAGATATGACCAAACGCTTATCATTTGAAAGCTATACGATTATTATAACTCTCGCTTTCTAGGCTACTTATGCTCGTCAAAACATAGGCAACAAAGCAAAGTATTCCCAATCTATGTTATAAGCAGAAACAAGTAGGCGTAAGGAAAAATCCCGTTACATTTTCCCAAATATTGTTTGTAATAGATATTTTTTTTTACAATCACAACGACAAATAGAAGAAATGATTGATAATGCTGCACTGTGTTTATTAAAGTTGCTAAGGATTAGGTGTTTCAATACAGTAAAGCCTCGAAAAGTCCCAGCAATAATGATTGTCGATTAATTTATATTTTGAATTATTCCTTAATGTTGTTCAAATCAGGTTGTGTTTGGTCTTGTAATTGTTGTACCGATTGAGGATGAAAGTATTCCAACGCTTCTGCCATTCTGCCATGGCTGAGTTTTTCTCGTCTGTACTCATGGCACTGAACCTGCTCATTTGTTAAATTTTTGGTTAATGAAACATAATTATTGATAATTTTTCCGAGAAATATGAACCATTAAATAGGGAAATATCTTACATAATCGAGTTGATAGCTAACTGTTTCAAGGTTCGAAGGTCGGCCTTCCTTCCGGCAAGGCCCATGAAAGCCATGTAAAAATCTGAACTTAGAGCAACTGCTTCCCACGAAGCCTATTTGCAGAGCAATGACATTTTAAATATTTTGAATAAAAATCCGAAAATAATTAAAATAGGTTTCCATTTGAGAAAAAAAAAATACCGGATCATCCGAGCTGATGACTAACGGAAATCCGTTGGTAAAAAGCATTGCGGCAGGGTGATTACGCAAATCGGCCACCAATGAAAGCACCTAAACAAAAAACACGCGAACTCATTCACGAATTGGTCTTAAAACGTTTATAGGGTTAGATCTATTATTGAAAGACCTGGTTGGAGATGGGACAAACTTCCACCGGAACTCCTTTAGATCTGGCCATGTCCATGACGCTTGGATGTTTAGCAACAGCGAAGCCATGTCCAATACGAGTTGCGTTCAGGAGAATGGCATCAATAAGGTTCTCGTCCACATCCGTGCCATGCCAATTGGTTTCCCCCGCATGGAAAAAGTACTGTAAATAATTTGAATGTTATAATAGATTTTTTTTTTAATTAACTGAATTATAATTTTGATTACATGTAGATTTGGGTCAGCAGCGCCTGCGAGAAATTGGCTCAAGAAATCTTTAAGGGGAGGGCCTAAATCTTCTTGACCAACTAAATCAAATCCAGCAACTACATCAGGAAATTGAACCTGCGAAAAATTTAAACAGAAAATTGTGGTTTTAAAGATTTTCAGATGACAGACCAAACCTCATAAAAAATTTGTGAAATTAGTGCAATAAAAAAATCCTTTTATAAACAGTAGTATCATAAAACAAGCTATATCTGTATGTATGACCTTAAGCTGAGACGCCAACTGCAAATATTTCGTCATCGTTGCAGTGTCAACCCGACGCAACGGGGCAAAGATTATTTTAGCCCCGCTGAAATCGGGATTGTCACTTTTGAAGCGATCAAAGGTGTCCTTATAAAGTTGCGTCACTTGCACTTCGTCCGTGAATGTGCCGTCTAAGTCATAAACCTATGAGACAAATGCAAACATTAATCCGCATTCCTTTGTTATCAACCCAAATTGCATAAATCTTGTTCAGTTTGTAACTGGGTTGAAATCAAACAAACCAGGGGTAAGGTGGTGCGGATTTCTATATACTGCACGTTGTCGTCATAAAAAGATTGAAGGCCCTGATAAAAATAGTCCGTAAATACTGGAGCATAAGTAATTATTCCACTGGCGGCGATAAGCGTGTTTTCGAATGCAGTCCATACAGAATTTATGTTCGGATATGTCTCTAAAATACAAAAGAGATATAGACATTATTTTATAGCTTTACTGCGCATTTTCTCAAGTGGAATAAAGTATATAATAGAGAAAAACCTTGTGGGGTTGGGGTGTAGAGTGATAACTTTGACCGGAGCCAAGCGTCAAATTGTTGGGGACCTTCTTGTGCTCGTCTGTCAGACACCAAAGTCCACTGACAGTCTACTAGATTAGCCGGAGCGGATGAAGCATACTGAAAGAAAACGGGATCTTTGGGTGGAGAGCAAACGTAAAGATTCGGGCGGTAGCTAGCGTCATTAATGAGGAATTCCAACTAAATTATAAATGATGAATGAATAGTTAATGCACACAACAGCAGCACAAAAGTGACATAGAAAAACGCTGACGAGTTTACTGTACCGGAGTGACGGCGATATCGTGAATATGCAAAACACCGCCTATTTTGTAAAATACAATGTCCTTATATATAGTAGCCTATGCAGTGCATATTGTGTATAATAGAAAAATGATTGACATGTAGTAAGTGAAAAAAGTCTTTTACCTTTAGGCATTTGTTGAATGAACTTGAAGACTTCTGATTGAAGCATTGACGGTTTAGCAAGGAAGAAATTGGTGGCCGGTGCAAAATCGAGATTAGAAAAAGATTGGTCGTATTCCAGTGTTTTGGCAGTCATCAACATATTGTTGACCAATTGTTCATCGGCATTCAACGTTATACTGCCACCTAAAATACGGGACGATTCCTCTGCTAGGAATTGCTCTCTCTGGGCAAGAAATTCGTTGACGTCGACCGAATAGGCACTGTGAGCTAACAACAAGACAGCAAGTAGGCCTAAAGCTGAAATAGCAATTAAACGTGGCATTTTGTTAATTTTGTCGGTCGACAATAACGAACGCTCAACCCGTCACGACGACCTGTGAACAAGCGACTGATTTTTGGATTCCAGCAGACTCCTGTTTATATACATGCTGTTTATGCGAGCTGTAGAACTGTCACCAGATATGACCCAGTGCTTATCATTTGAAAGCTATACGATTATTATAATTCTCGCTTGCTGTATCATGCTGTGGCAACATCAGCTCGAGTACGATGCACGATAACTATTCTGTAGTATATACTGCAGTAGCACAGGATTAAAACTGATACGAAAGGAAGTAGTCTTATTTCACATGTTCGAAGTCGAACAATAATCATAATAAAGCTTTATGATATCTATCCCTTATAAACGTTCGAAATGGTAATGGCATGGCAAACAAAAACGGCGTTTGGTTTTTAACTTCCCTATTAAAAAATCTTCTGATTTCCTTTTTTCTTGAAATGATCGAAAATGATCAAATTAGGCCTACTTTTACCGCTAAGCCTACTCATTATAGTTCTGACTAACATATTCTAATTACTAACGACATGATTAATTGTATTGTTTATACCTGCAATAGCTTGAACTTGGAGTGCGCTGATGACGCAAACGGCGATGATAGCGTGCGGCTCTTCAGAAACGAACTTTGAGCTCCCACCTTTTTATTTACGGCAGTTTCGTACAACGAGTGCAGTTGGGTGTATAATATTAAAATTTCCATCGGCCAAATTTCTAAAGGTGCAATTGAGAATTCATTAGTTGCGTCATCACTTGACCTCACCTGTGCAGTACGAATCTTTGGTACGTACGTATTCATGGGAATGCGGTGAATGTTAACAGGTATTAACAGGTGTGACGTGCAGATTTTGCGATGTTATTTTTGCTAACTTGTGGCCATGAAGTGTTTCTTACGTCAATTCTTTCGATAACAAATAGAACAAGCAAGAATGACGATCGCTGCGTCGAATATTTAAAATTATTAATCAAGTTCAAGATTATGAAATTTTCTTTTGAATTTGACAGAATATAATAATTTAATAAACATATGAAGAAGACTAGTAGACTTACTTTTGATGGAGACTGTTGACAAGGAAATTGCGGATCGAAAAGATTCTACATTTGCGAGGTATCGAGATTCTTGTTAATTCTTGACCTCCAGTCGTCCACTTCCGTGTCGATGGAACGTTAATTCGAATATATAATGCAGACTTTCTCGGAGACAGGGATGAACGGGGATGCCATCTTTGTGTGACACGTCCTCGCAGTACAATAATATCGTCCAACAACCAATTGGCTGAACATTGCATTTGATTTCCGTTTATTTGATTTGAATTCTAGCCCATCGTACAAACCAAATTGGTAAGATTGCGAAAGAAAGAACAAATTATTTAATTAAAGTACCGTATAGTTCGTTCCTCTTTTCCCGGTGCTTTTGTTTTGATCAATATAAAATTTTCCGAATAACTTGGAGGTTTGCCTCATCGAATGGGTATTTTTTCTTACAGCACTTTCCTAGCGCTGCTCAAACGTCTGGAAAACAACAGAGAAGGCTCATAAATGAACGAGGTCAATCAAGCAGTAGCTAATGCAAAACGTTTAGTATTTTATCAATAAACGTCTTCGACCGGAATTACTTAGATTTTATATTAAATTAAACATTCCAGAACACTCTCAGCCAGAAACCCTTTAAGGATATGATCGATCGATTTCCGGAAATAGTTCATACCGGAAGTGCGACCACTATAATGGTTATGGCACCTAGTGTTTATTCCAAAGGTCCACTGTTCGATTCCTACTCCCTCCATGTCCCTTCACATCGTCTCCCATGTCTGTCTGTATAATAAAACTCTGCATGTACTAACTGAACACAACTATATTCACTAAAGGTAACTCTTACTCGCACATCTACTAAGACTAATGGACTGTAGCATTTAAAAGAAAAAAAAAAAAACTTTTGAAAAAGAGTTCAGAGTACGCCAGAATCATCATCGACTGTTTCATTGAAATTAAATGTTACCTTTTATGATTAAGGGTAAGGCAGAATCATTTATGTTGAAGGGCTCACACACGCATTTACAACGTCTCGGTCTTTTTTTAAACTTTTGATTTCTTGTCTTAGTTCCTGAATAAAAAGGAATGATTAAAACAGGGATAATAAATTAAATACTGATATTGGCTACCTTGATCAGCATTCCTTTACGTTCTGTTTTGTTAACAGACGATTTTTGTAAGTTGAATTCTTGATTTGTTCAAGAAGTCGCTCCATATTAGTTGGCTTCGGTGACTTTCCAGCCACTAAATTAGTCAGGTGTTCGCATCTGTAGCAAGTGAACCCTTTTTGGATAAGCCGAATGCAGAATTTCGATCTTCGTTCACCAAGCTGCTTGACTGTTGTTTTTTTCAGGTTGGGTGTTAGCACTCCCTTCCCAACCAGTTTGCAACCACTACAAATGTTTGCCGAGTCGAAGCGAGACAAGAGATCATTGAGTTCCTCTACTGTGCTGAAGGATTTTGGCAAGAAATGAGGTGGTGTGATTAAAACACCCTTGACGGTGTAAAACACTTCACCTATCCAACAACTGTAATCATTTTAATGGGAATTGTGAATTCGTTAACAACGCCAAATCTAACAGCAGTTATCCTGCTGTAAGCTATGGGATTGTCCTCTTGGAGATCTTCATTAACAGAACACCATTGCCATGCCTTAGGAAGCTTCAATTGTGTGGGATGAGAGATAATGTTGTTGACTGCTTCTTTGATGGGTTGATCAACAATTTCTAGAGGATCCACCATCTCAACATCTGCTGCTAACTTATCAGTTGTGCTGGGAAATTCAAGTGTTTCATGACTGTCAGTCAACTGAATCGGCTGAGGAGTGTTGGGCAAGTCAAGCTCATTCTGCCGCTGGTCAGCATCACTATCCTGTTTACCCTCCTTTTTTTTCTTTTTCACTTTATCTGTGTCACTCCCTACACACAGTGTAACAAATAAGTAATTAGAACATAATATTATAGACGTAATATATAAAAAGAGGTTGGGCACACTTACATAGATTTAGAGTAGGAATGGCTTCAGCTGCCAACTTCAAATCTTCAGAGGAAATTCTTGATCAAGAATGGTTTTTACTTTCGTTAAATATTTCTCTTCAAAGTGGTTTGCGCACACATAGTCCTTTTTTGTCAACTTTCTATCGGTTCTGGGAATAGCTTTCTGCCAGAGAATGAATTGTTTTTCGTCTTTTGGAGCACGAAATTTTGTTACTTTCACCTTATTTGAGGCATACCCGGCAGAGCAACACGCCACAAAGCACTTCACCACCATTTTTATCAGCACGATAAACGTCAATTTAACTAGTGAAATGAGCCCAGAATTCAAAAATCAAAACAAAAAAAGGGATGAGCCAATCACTGACAGGGAGACTGGATTTTTGCTGCAGACGAACTTTCATGAGAACTGGGAATTCGGTGTTGCCACTATGAAACCCTACAACGCCTGTAAAGAATTAAAGAGTTAACTCGTTAACTTAAAACTTTTAAAAACAAAAATGCGTTTGAACCGAAATAAATAAAAAAATTTTAAAAGATAATTTTATTTTTATTTTTATGGGTTTGTTGGATGAATTTTCTTTGAAGAGATGGAGATGGACTTATCCCATATTTTCAAATCCCAACACACACGCTATCACTCGAATATTGACTATTACTGTTAATTTCTAATCTAAATTGTTTCTGAATTACTTATTTTTTTTACCGATGCGAACGCATACCTTTAGACTTATTTATTTTAAGCTAATTAATACGATTATTTCAAACAGACTATCTCGTGTTTTTTGTCTGACAATGACACTACGCATTGGACACCCTATTTAGTTAAAAAAAGAAACCTTCCTTCTTTCTGCCCAAGTAATTATAAATAGAAAAATCAATTTCCTTAAATTCATAAATTCACAATTAAAAACAGAACAAGTGACCAGTTCTTTGTACATTTATTTTTTTTTCTCTTCTTTCCGTCGTACACAGATGATTCACCGATGAGGTAAGACAATTTCTCGAAATACGATGGAGCAGGAATTATCACTGCGATTAAGGCTGGCTCGAAACACACACACACACACACACACTAACTGACTGCTTTCCATGCGATTCTTCGGACATCGCGAAATCGTTCGGGTCAGACAAATGTCTGAAGGAACGACATAAGATCAGCAGACATATTTAGTTGCTAAATATATTATCACAAAACTTCTCTTTTCTTGATCACTCCTCAACGAATGGAAGACGAAAAACAGTAAACTTTATACTTACGCTCTTAGTTACAAGTTTGGCACAGTAGCGCATGAGGTAAGCTACTAACTTGCTGTAGGATTACATCCTGCATTTTTTATCTTGTTATGCTCATAACAAGGTCATACCTCACCGCGGCTCGCACTAGGAAAAAGAGAGAGAATTAGTGTGAATTATATAACCTTAGACGCTCATTCAGCAACTTGATTCAACACTATTTCAAGGGCAAACATAAGTGAGTATAGACTCTCCTGCTGCCGGGTTTGTCAAAACATGAGAGCTGCAGAAGGGCCAACGTTGCCAACCTGGCTGTGCTTTTGGAGACCATAGGTGATGATTTTTCTAACTGGCGCACATCCTTCTGAGGGAGGAGGTGTTGAAATGGGCACGGCACAATTTCGCAAGGCGTCGAATCCAGTTGATAGCGGCAGACTACGAGTGACGAATCTACACGAAACCCTTCGTTGCTACTTTGGAATAAGCAGTAGCACGAGTTTAAATGTTGCATATTACTATGTTCTTTTGGTGTAACACGATTAATTTCGAAGTTAGTCAAAATTTGTTTTACAACTCTAACGAAATGAAGATACACGAGATTGATTTGAAATTTGTAGAAGTGAAGTCAATTGATTAAGCAGGAAAATTAAACGAAAACAAAAAAGAGAATGTGATACTTACAGGAATCGGCTGGCATGTCCATGAGGAGACCACTTTGGGAAATCGCTGACAACATTTGACTGACTCCAATCATCGCCTAAGGTACCATACAGCCACTGTTCGTCGTGAAGAGCTTTGTTTCCTTCTAAAACACCAGAAAAGTTCTGTTTTGCTTTAATTTGAACACTCCCTTTAACAGACATTGACACTTCGCTGTCAACGGCGGCCGTTGTAGGTCTGTGATAAGTCAGGTGATTGGTTTTGGCCAATGCTTTGGCAAAGACACGGGGTTTGACACGAAGAGGCGTTAAAGAGGGTAAAGTAAAAGTGGTTGTCGAACTGTTCAATCCAGGTTGATTGGTCAATTTCGGTCGTAATTTAGCGGAAATGCGTCGTGTTCTGTAGAGAGAAAAATAATGATAATACCAGCAATTGAACAGTTGAATGCCTAGGCTGATTACACAAAATGCTATTCTCAATTACCGATGTGCCCCTATACCGCTGTGAAGTACAGTCACTTGACGTTCCACCGACTGCATCTTTGTTTTTAAACGTTGCGTTTGAAGCTGAGAGTTTGTCAGCTGAGTGCGGAGTTGGCGCTCAGTTCCTTCGGCCGCTTGAAGAAGAGCCTTGAGACGATTGACTTCTTGGCTGCTGTTTAACCACAGTAATCGATTCTTGTCCACCAATCCCAATTGACACTTCAGCGCTTCTTTGGTCGATGCTAAATCTCGCCTGTACAGCAATGAAGTGATAATAGTTTTAAGTACAAACTAAGAATACAGTCATTGCCAAATACTTTTTATGGAGTAGCTGTTGCTTCAGAGCAATAAGCTTGGGTGAATTGGATTCGTTGGATTTCATGGGAGAGGCCTTCTTCAAACTATCCAAAGGGCGGGTCGATGTTGTGGTGGGTCTTGTAACTGAGGCTCCGTCAGATTTTCCACTAGTAATAGCGATAGATTCATTTTTTTCGCTTTCTTTAACAATGCTTCCCGGAGACGCAGAATGTGGAAGAATAATAGGAGATGGTGTAGTCGAATCAAGAGTATTTATAGGGGAACAGATGAGCATTTCTTGATCCATTGACGGAACAAAATCAACCTGAGGAGGAACGGTATTAACAGACTTCTCGGAATGCGTAGAAATCACTACCGGCTGTTGTAACAGAAGCTGGGTGGACGCTCCTGAAGTTGAATCCATTTTAGAAAGACCATCTGATTGGGATTGAATGAGTGGGGAAACTTTTGACGCTCCTTGCTTCATTTTTTCTCGACGAACAATTTCTTGCTTCAGCCTTTGATATTCTTCTTGTTGGTTGCGAGGTAGATGAGACAGGGCATTTGGAACAATAGAACTTTTCTCTTCTACCGTTTGTCGAGCCGATTTAAGAAGGGCAGTAATCGAACTTTGCACGCCGTCGTCTTCGTCACTTGAATCAGAAGAATCGTTCCGTAAATCAATTACAAGTCGATCAGCTTTTGGGATATGAACGGATTTGGAAGGAATCTTTGTCGCTTGGTTTCGCCTTTCAAAAGCAAGATTCGGCACGGCTGGTTCTTCGGCTTTTGTGTCCTTTTCCTCGGGCTGCATTTGCACTTCTAGTTCCTTCGTTTGTTTCCGTGCCACTTCAATCAACAACTGCGCTCTCAATAACTCCTCATCTTCATCATCTCCTTCATCCTCTTCCTAAATAACAATGGTTTACAAGTTTCAACACTTATACTAAAATAAACTTACTTCAAAGTAAAATCCATCAATTAAAAACATTTCACATGTTAACTAGAATTCAAATATTTTATACAAATATACCTGTACTCCATTAGAGATTATTGGCTCTGGTGTAGAATCACTTTTGGAGGAAACCACATCATTTGAAACATCTTTTGGCTTTGCATTCACAACAACTGAGTTAAGGGCTTCTATCCGTAGTTTAAGTTCTTCATCACCTTCCGAACCAGAGTCATCATCTATGCTTTCCACAGAACCTGGGGTAACTAATAATTCTTCAAACGATTGCTTCCATTTTTTTTCTTTAGATTCTTCTGATTCATAGGTTACTGAATTTATTAACTTTTCTTCTTTCTTAGCCTGATTTGATGACTGCCTTCCTCTGCTGGATCTGGTACTATTCAATCGAGTCCTTGAACTTCTACTGGTGTCAGGCTTGGAAGTAGAAGTAGATCTAGATCTAGATTGGCCTAACCTTTTGGGAGTTCGAGCAGGTGATTTTCTCTTCGATGAAATTGATGGCTTCTCCCTGCTAGTTTTTGGAACTGGCTTCAATTCACTGACATGTTTCAATTCAACGTTCCCTCCACCACTACTGTTAGACACAGAATGCTTCAACCTATGTGCAAAACTATCTAATTTCCTAGATGAAATTGAGTTACTTCCAGGAATGGATTTTCTTGGACTTGACTTCTGCGATTTCATTGGAGGGTGGCGTATGAATTCGGAGATTATTTCTATCTCATCGTTCGCTATCTCTCCTTCTTCTAACTCGCTGTCGCTCGTGACGGGATCCGTAAGTTTTTCCATCGTTCCTGCTTTCTCGACAGGCGCCAGTATGGTCATCAGAATAATTAAATTTAATACAAATTTGTGAAAACTTCAACTAGCTACAAATCTTTACCGACACTAAACCCAAGTAACCGACATTTACCAACCCTCATAAACCAACTGATTGCTGAAGAACTGGTCAACTAAACTTTTAACAGATGAAAAAGATAGCAGATAAGCCCAATATTCCAACAGTCCAATAAACTCTGACCACTTTACAAACTCAACTCGACTCTCCCGTCCTTCAAAAAGCAACGTTTCATCGTTTCGAGACTGATGGCGTTACTAGCGCCTTCTGGTGACTTGGGTAATTTTTTTTTTTAAATTAAAAACTATTTTTCGACCACCACTATTTGTCTGAGATTTACAAATAATATTATTTTAACGTTCGAATCTATCTTAGTTTTAATTTATAAAGTTTTTTACTTAATATTTCAAATATCTTGCATTCCTGGTGCACAAGTTGATCGTGCTGGCGCTAGTTGGCAACGCCTAGTCGAACTGCTATATCCAACTGACCCACCAACAGGGTGGGAAATTACGAAAGCCTCTTCACTTACCGGACTCCGGACACCCGACACCGGAGTCCGGAGACCCGGAGTACAGTTACTTATTTTAGACTAAAAAAAAGATTTAAACCCCAAACAAATTGCAAATTAAATTGTATTTTTTTAATGAACTTTATTCATAGTTTAGTTTTAAGTAAGTGTGGGACCCCTTTAAAAAACATTAACTCTATCATAGTTTTAACTGAAGTGAAAAACAATAATGCTAAAATTGGTACATTTGTAACAAAATAAAAATGATAAAAATACAGGATAATATAGAATATTTGCAATAATAATTGTAACAAATTGGTTGAATTATTTTATGCTCAAGCGGGCATTCTTGTTTCGTTTCCCTTCCTTGTTTTTTTTTTGTTATTTCCCGTATATCAATGGAGACCTTGTGCAAGCTCTCAAAAAACTATCACCAATTGATTGTGTGATAAACAAGAGATAAGATAATCAACATCCTATCAACAAAAAAAATAGGTCAATTTTCGTTCTGTAGCTCAAGACATTATGAGGCCAACCTCAAATCAAAAGTTGTTTTGATACGGTAAAATTTTATAAGATAGCAGCTTTAGGAATCTGAAATTTTAATTTTATACACACAAACAACATAATGTGCGACCTATTTAGATTCCCACCAATTTTCACAAATCTACTTTAGGATTTTCCATTTTTTAAATAATCGGGCCCACCTTTGATTTTCGCGGTCTTAAAAAATAGTTTATTCTTAGTACATGTTTTGATCGTGAGTGGTGGAGTATTTAAAATTCAAATTTCCCACCGAACGATCTATTTTTTCAACCCTTTAGTAAAATTACTTCTTCAACCATTACGAATCGAATACGCCTATTAATGGTATCATGGTATCATGCACCCCATACCTAAATTTCAAACTGGGCAAAGTTACAAAAAAAAATTACATTCAACGTACAGTCTGAATCAGTAATTGTATTCAGCCGTTCTTTAAGGAAACTCTGTGATATTTTAATCGCTGTTCACACGAATGGCAAAAAGTGACGAAGAAGTGAGAATGAGTAAGAAAGTATTGGTGGCCATGGCTCCAAGGCATTCTTCTGAACTATCGATATTGAGAACTTGTTGACGAGCAATATTACCCACTTTCCTGCCTGTTGGACGATGTACCATCTCCACGCCAGTCAACGAGCAATTGGGTTGACGGTAAATGTAAACGTGAGTGAATGCATCACACAAAGCTGCGTAAGTCATATCTACGTAGATTTGAACGGAATTTATTGTTAAATATTAAATTGGGCGTCTTATCAAAATATTTACCGGGAGGTGCTACAGTGAACTTTCGTTGTTCTTTTGAAGCCTGGATGTAACCAAGTGCTTGGAGCGCAGCAGTGTGAAGGCATCCCCATGGCTGTTCTAATTCATCTCCCATCGGCTGCCAAATAAGCCCATCAACGTCATGGCGTAAACAGAACGCCGGGGCTAATCCTGGAGCACTCTCAGTAAAGAATAGTAGCTGACCACTCAGTATGGCCTGTTGGAAAAAATATATACATAATTAGTTAGCTATTTAACCTTATCGAAATTTGTTTCTAGTATTATTTACTTTGTGTGTAAATTGATTAGTCTCTCCATCGAAACGAAAGATGTAGGTTTCGTCCATCATATCATCATCGCATTCCTCTAGTTGTTCACTGCTGAAGATTGGAGGTCGTCCACCATTTCCTGATTGCTAATGAGAAATTGGAACATTAGTTACTTATTTTCAAACAATATTGATACAATATTGATTATAAAACATGATTAACAAGATTGCAGCAATTACCGTGCCTTTCGTGGTATTCAATACAGTTTCATACTCGGCAGCTGTTTCAGCGTCAAGAACTTTTCGACCACGAAGGTCATTTAGGACCAAATGACTCCAATTAAGGGATTGGTTGTTCTTTGATAAGATGATCTCTAGTTTTCCATCCGACAATGTCCACGTACTCGTATCAACCGAAATGGCATGCGCTAATTCGCCATCCAAATAAGTTTGGTTTTTGTGTACAATTTTTAAAGTTTGGCTTTCAATCTTAACGACCAAGTCGTGCTTTGACGTCTGTTTGTCAAAATTGACCCATAGAGTCACCTCTTCTGGAGTTTCTGCCCAAGTATATGCAACTTTATTTTCAGCTTCATCTAGCAAGCAAAAAGAATTAATTAGAATCATATAGAGACTTGTCTACAATTCTTTCCATATACCTTCATCCATTTGTGGGCTTGGTAAGGGAGCAGCGACATTCCTGGTGGAATCAAATATGATTCCGAAAGGCTCCCGAGCAATTAGGCATATCGATTTACCAGGGCTCAAAATGGAAGCATAATCTAAGCCGTGAGGTATCGCTAAACGTTTGAGTTGTTTGAAGGACCAATTTCCATCCTTGTGTTCATACTCGATCCATTCAAGGCAATTTATGAAAGGAGTCTCTTTCTCACTGCATCCAAATGTTGACAAAGCAATTTGGCTCTCAACTTGATCTGGAATTATCTTTTCAAAATTTAATCTTGTTCAGAATCATTACTTTTAAAAATCTGTATGCATACCGATTGATTCAACTTTGAGAACCAAAACAGAAAGAGTCTCCAATTGGCTGCCCTCTTCAGCATTGAGAATGGAATGTATAACCTTAAAGGGTTCACCACTTCCCATAATTTGGTTGGACAACTTAACCTTTAAAAATTTATGAAATTAATAAGAAATCTATAAAATGACATTGCAAAAATAAAACTGTGCTTAGTTGCTTACCTCCCAAGTATGAGAATGTGTTGAAGTACGGATGTTTGTATCAATTATATGTAATACACCTCCCCCATCTGTAACAACTGCCAATTCTGACGAAGCAAAACTCAAAGATGCATTAAACCAGCCATCTCTTCTTTCAGATCTTTGTGGGATTTGCCATACAGACGTAAACTCAGGATTCTGACTAGCCTGCAAAAAGTTTCATAGAATAAAAATTCCAGATTTTAAAAAATAGCTATAATTCAACATACCAGAGAATGTAGGTTGATTTTGAAGATCTGCAAATCTTTTGATATGAAAAAGGCAATTTCATCTGACCAAGGATCTTCTATCAAATGATTGTGAAGACCGAATGTTTTCACGTGTGAATAAGAAAGCTGCTCATCACTTGGTTTTAAATGTTCGACAGCCACAGGTACTTCATGTTTGTAAACAGGTAAAGCATCCAAACTCAATTTGTATCCTTCGAAAGTAGGATCTAGCAAATCTTTTTTCGGGCGGAGTTCAAATATCTTTTCCATTTTCTCGGCAGGAATTTTAATTCGCGATAAATTTCAAGAAACTGAGACAAGTTAGACAAACGACAGAATGAATACGAAGTGAAATACTTTCGCTGTTAAATGATGTGTACTTCTGACAAACGATTACAAACGTATTTTTGTGTACGCGCTCTTCCGTCTGCTCAAATCGATTGAGAGCCGTCTGTCGGTCTGTTGCTCACTAATCGTTCGCTAGATGGCGAAACATGAGTTCAATTAAAGAAAAAACGACATTGGGCCATTTATGTAATTTCTAATTTGTGTTCTGCGTTCGGGATAGATCGTGAATAACGATGAAAGTAAATAAACTATGATGAAAAAGAATTCGAGCAATTCGAACTTAATGGCAGTATTCTAGTATGACCAACTCCCCAAGCATTCAGCTTAATCATGCACGTTCCATAAGCCACAACTTACCAAATAATTAATTATTTTCGCATAACATCGATCTATTTTTATTGTGCTATTTTTATTGTGTGATTCAATGATAAGTTGATAACCAAATTGTAGTTAGAAATATAATTTAAATGTTTGGCGCGCTTTAATAATTTTTTGTTATGAAGCGGTTGTTGTATAAATGTGTTTTGGTTAAGTTTAATATTGCGTACATTACACATTTGCATATTTGATATTTCTTTCAATTCATATTGATGAAAATCATAAAATGAACATTTCTGTTAAATGTAAGTGAAAAAGATATCCTCCCCGACGGGGAATTGAACCCCGGTCTCCCGCGTGACAGGCGGGGATACTGACCACTATACTATCGAGGACTTGTCAAATTCGAAATGTTACTTTAAAACATTTTTTTCAATCTTTGACAGGGCAGGCTAGAATATGTCGAGTGCCAGGATCGACGAAGAGAAACCAACCACTAGCACTGAGAACTCGACAGAATAATCTTAAGAGACGATAAATATGGTACATGTCTATTATTAATGGAAGAAGGTATAAATCTTAAAAAGATAAAAAATTAATCCTCCCCGACGGGGAATTGAACCCCGGTCTCCCGCGTGACAGGCGGGGATACTCACCACTATACTATCGAGGACTTATCGACATCTAAATATTGATAGAAGTAATTTTTTAAACCCTCGTCATAACAATTATCCATGTGTGAAAACTATGGCAAATTACTAATCTTTTTAGTTGTGAAGATTGATGATGAATATATTGCACAGTTTATCATTTTTAAGTAATAAATAAAAAAAGCTATGGGATAGAATTTTGAAAAGTAAAATGCCGAATACAAAACTTGTTATTCGCTCCTGGAAATAAAATCTCATGGACTTCAAACGAACCGGAATTTGTTGTATCTTTTTAGTGTGTCTTTTTCAGCAGTCTGAATCGTATCCGTTATGACCTTCTTTTCAAGGTTGTGTTAGATTGTGGCTCAATTGTGGCAATGCATTTTCTACGATAGGAATTTGTAGGGGTCAGCGTAAATCAAGAAATTCGATCAGTAATCGATAGGCATCTCGCCAGTCTAACCGAGTTACACCAGGCATCAAGCTTTAACGTTGCTGGCATCTATAGTATTATTCTCTGTGAATATAAGCTCTCCCTTATTCACCTAACCCTTTTTCTGACTATATGACGGGTCAGCCACGCGATGATGGATTGAATTTCTTTGAACACCGATCGCATAACAGCTCACTCAAACGCTGTCAGGCCGCTCTATATAGCAAATAACCAAAGTATACACAGCAGCAGCTTGCTGCGTATACATAATATCCAAGAAGCGTTATACCTGAGAAAAGAATTAGAATAACACACCATTGCTAATCGAAATCGGCCATTGACGAATGAATCAACGCAAAAATATGAATTAGTTCTGAATAAATCATATCGGGTGTGAGACGAATTGCAATTGATGCCGAAGGGATGATGGCGAACGTGATGAAATAAGAGAACGAGCGTGTAAAAGTCTGTAGACCAAACATAATATATCAGAATTTACCTTGTATAGTTATTTAGCGCTTGAGATTAAATCGTAGATCTATATATATTGATATTCGCTGGCTACAACTTTGAAATAATACGGAATACAATGAATACATACTATAAAGACCATATATGTATACCTGCCTTTTTTTCTGGTCAGATGCATACGGATAGAATTTCATGGTCTTTCACACACATCAATGCGTGCTGCGCGCGCTCTGACAGTCAACAACAACTTATAAGATCGCAGCACAAGTGAGAGAAGAGACGAAATAAACCAACCGTTATTGGCTACCGCGCAAAGGCGAAGGTTGTTTGGTTACAGATTCCCACCGAACAATAACTGAATCGACCACAATGTGACCCCAGCACAGCCTTGAATAGACATGTACATGTATATACTACACAAGCACATCTATATTTGTTATATTGTTATACTATATACCTTTTTTTTCTTATTATTATTCTTCAAAACTGTTCACAACGAATGAGCGATGTTTGTTTGAATGCATGATATAAGAAAAAGACGCCGGGTGATGCGTAGTATAGAGTGAAGACCGGGTGTTTGTTGTTCAATCTTTTATATTTAAAAAATGTTGAGGTGGTGTATAACTTTTTACGTTGTCGTAATGCATATGAAGCGATTCCAGATGGTTTTTCCGGTTTCATCGTATCCACCAGTCCACCACCGCCAATTTTCAAAACTAGATTTTATTACAAGCAGTGCAGCTTATACGTGTTCTTATGTATCGCAGACGTCTAGCGGATTCTGCATCCGCTACTCGAATAACCTGATGGACAATTATTCAGGAAATGCATCCCAGTTTATTTGATGCGCATTTTTCTTTTCTCTTTTGATTTCCTTTTTTGTAAATTGCCAATCTTCAAGCCAATCTTTTTGATTTAAGTTTCAATTTTTTACCGAGTTCGACTGTCAGCCTCTAGATGGCCCATTTTTACTTGGTATAGACAAACAAACAGACGGGGAGGAATAGAACGTGCGCGTTTATTATTGTGGCGCTGATTTCGATCAGGAAAGTAACGAGCGGGAGATTGCATCTGTTTAACAAACTAACAATATCGTGTAAGATTCCATCATTTGGATTTTTAACGAACGACTTTTATCATCACTTATCAGTGTCAGCGACAAACAATAAATTGCGTCAAGTCACTTGACGCTGCACTAAATAACGCAGCGCATTTCTTACAGATATTCATAAAAGAGCACTGCAATTTTGGTCATTTGTCTTGTTGCATCAGCCGCTATCTACCAGCGATAACATTTAAATAGATCAACATATATTTTCATCAAGCTGTTGCGCAAAAACCCTTCACCATTGCACTTAACGATGAGAAAAAACTCACGGAAAACACGATGAAAAGGAACTCGTTGGAAATAATTATCAAATTTTGTCATTATAAAAACAAAAAAAAAGAAATTAAAGTTCTGAATTTTTTGATCGAATGAAAAAAGACGGACGTCCACGCATCACATGCGCTGTCAAGAATTTGGTTTCACGACATGCTGGGGCTCTGTGTATGGCCCATCAACCGAACCCTGTGTTTAGCACGCCAGCAACAGCACAGCAGCAGCAGCTCCGGCTGGCTCTTTTTAATTTTTCTATATTTCTTTTTGGCCTTCTCTTATATATTCTTTTCGTCTATATACCTGACGAGAAGGCACCTGAAAGGGAAAGAATATAAGGACTATAACCGCCATAGCACTGCCGCCTCTCTCCTTATATTCATTATATATCGTTCCAAGTGGATGAACAGTGCGCACAGCAACTTGGACCGGATGTGGGTCTCTCCTTTTCTTCTATTCTTTTCTCTCTCTCTCTCTCTTATGTATTTATGTGTGTACGTGTATGTGCTGTGTGTATAGATAGAGTTCCTTATACTTCTTCTTCTTCTTCTTCACATTCGTCTTCATTTTTCTTGTATATTTCGTTCGTTATTTGTGCGGCACCGAGAGAATTGTTCAAGCGTTACGACGCAATCCTATACTGTAGGTGTACATCTATCTCTTTTCCCGGCCAAAAATCCGAATAAGAACTTGTATATTATTTCTAAAGTTATAGAAATATGGTGAGTGTCTATATACGCAACAGCTAGCTGATGTTTGAGTGTATATCCTTGGGTTCTTCTTCTTCTTTTTCCCTCTGCTGTGATTTTTAATAGCCAGAAGGTGGGTCAGGTAAGAGTTCAAATGACCCGCGGAAATGGAAAGCACTTGCGGGCATATGCGGCCGCGTCGGATGATGAACCGCAGGACGGCGAGAGTTGCAGTTAGTGCAGTCTGATTGCACCGTCGGGTCCAGTAGTATAATACTCTTTTCTTTTACTTTTATGTGTGCTTAAACCAGCGCAAAGAAGCGAATGAAAAGAATAAACATTCCTGTATATGGGTATATAGAAGACATTCACGAGGAAATGGAGAAAGAGAGATAATTGCTTAGTATATATCAATAACACGGGATGATGGCGTCGTTATTTCGAAACAGGATGAGTCGAATCAAGCGATAATATACCGCCCAGTTCAGCTGCCTTTCATCTCGAGTGATGGTTGATTTGATTATTATATATATTGTAAAGCTCCCCTCACGTCGTCTTGACTTCCCAATTGAAACACAACTAGATCATTCACTTGTCAATCGAATTCTATATTCTCAGCATTAATGTATATTACATGTTTCTCTTTGTTGTGTTAAGTTTTAGGTCACTTTAACTGTTGTGGTATATTGCGCAATTGACCAAGAAGTGAATCAGCCGCATTGCCCAAAACCCCCGTGACTCATTATATTATACGACCTGTGCAATTCATTTACAAATAATAATAATAATATACATGGGAGGAATAAATTATCAAAAAAACAATCGAAACTTTTCCAGTTTCCGCATTTTTTTCACGCGTTTGAACCGCGAAGTTTCGATTGAACAGAAAATTCTGACGGTTTTTTTTATTGATGGATGCGATCGGGCGGGACTTAACCATCTGATAAATCTATAGCTACACTCTTGAACAGCGTGAACTCCTGTTCTGTGCTTATATAGTTCGTGTTCGACGTGTTTCACGACTCGCACAGTTATTGGAAATCAAATCGAATGATCGAAATACGAACTCTTTCATGACCATTATATTAAAGAAACAGCACCCAGCTAACGACTTTTACGGTCAAGAATCTACTATTCTTTTTGTAGAGGTTATGTAGTTTGAAAGGTGTTGGCGCGAACGAGATGAGTGCTGTGATGTGAGAGCTGGGGCGAAAGAAAATCACACTGCCAAATGGAACGATATCCCTTGATCAATCAATCGACTTTTATAGTCGACGAATCGTGCAATTTTCTGTTCAATAACACGACGTCCTTGTGTTTTTTTGTTGCTGCTACTGTAGACACAGAAGCAGATGATGGCCAACCGGTTTCCTTGTCATCTTGTGCTATAGCATCTTCGCATTAGAATAATAATCAATCTCTTTCTTCTTTCTTCTAATTGGGAGAGATTCGCCATTTTCTGGCTGTATACATAGTTGTGTCGTCGGCGCTGATTAGGCTCAACTGAAAAGTGTCGTCAATCGTCAATCACGCCAGACTGACTATAGACTTTGCTTGAGTTGCGGTATTATATCGCCAGTCTCAGAAAATTGAATTATTTGATGTATTAAACAAGTGTATGAAGGTTGTCCATTCAATAGACAGATATCGCCATAGTATTTTCCACTTGCACTTTTCCACGTTGCATCTATACATTGGCATATCTTGAAAGAAAAAAGAAACAATTGAGATATAAGAAGAAAACAAAAAATGTCATATCGAAAAAAACCACTCGGGTCTTGGCGGTGAATGACTGACGGACAGAGAAAAATAAGACGGCGAACGTGTAATACGCACTAGAGAACACAAGCGCATTTTTAAAAAAAAATGTCTAACAGCGCGCAGTTAGACCAACAAAAGTATCCGTCTATTATATACAATACATCGTAACGACTTTGGCAAGGCCAGCACGCGAAACGGTTCAGCTCTCGCTGGAATGTTTCACAAAACCATTTGTTATTTTTTTGTTTTTTTGTTTTTTCTTTTGTTTCAATTTCTTATCAATCGCGGACAAACGCCCAAACTATTTCGAGGACAAAATATTCAGATCGCGAATGATTGATTCACCAAGGTTTTATTCGTTCCGCATCATCGTCGATTTTATTATTTGATTTATATCTTCTTTTCGTTATTTTATATTTTATTTCTGACAGTGGGACTTTGCGAAATCAAATCAAAGTGGAAATGATTTATTTTGTAGTTTTAGCGCATTTCAATTTTCTCAATTTTTAATCAAATTGTTATTTTTTCACTTGAAATTTTACTGAAAATCTCCACGAGCAATCATGTACACCCCGTCTAGCAAATTGCAACCAGTCAGACCGATTGCCATCTAGACCGGTAAATTCCGGAGCGAAAATAAACTGAAAATATTTTTCAGCCAAAAGTGGAACAATTTCTTTTTTATTCTTGTCAAAAATAGACTTGAAATCACAATCTTCAATGTTACGAAGTATATAGTATTACAGTGAAAAAAAATAAATAAATAAGAAGAAATATTGGAAAAATGTATTTCTAAGAACTTCGACTATTTGAATCAGATGGTCGGATTGATTTGGATTTATGTCATCTATTTTTAGACTTGTCCCGTTAAAAATTCGACATTTTATAAATTTTCATTAAAAAAAAAAATTTGTTTAAAAAAATTATTTACGTAATTTATTGATACAAATAATTATTTTTATTAATTTATTTCTGTAATAAACTCTATTCGAAATCAAAATCGAGATCAAAATCAAAATTGTTTTTGTTGTGTGAAGGTTGACTGTACATTTTAAGACAAATGACTGTCACTCCGTTTGACAGATCCACAGTGAATTAGTCATTTAAAGAGGATCAGTTTATTACGAAGTGTTATTAAAAGTCTGGCATTCAACAAGTGTTTAGTTGAGTCTCGACACAAGGTTCACAAAATTCGTCCATCCCAACTGATTGTTACTTGTACAAATTTGCGTCACTCTGTAGCCTATAGAGCAACTGTGCGATCGAAAATTGGAAAAATGAATTATTCCCCAAAAAAGTGAAATAGAAATTCCCGGCCCTCAAAATAGCCGTGAGTCACGATCGAGTTGTTGCTGAGAATCAACTGGGCGATCGACTCATCGATTGAGCTGGCCTGGTTGCTGCTGATGACGAAGCTGCTGCTGCTGGATGCGGATGGATCCGAGTGGTTGTTGTTGCGATACGATCGTTTTTAAAAATTTGTGGCAACAAAACACCTGGACCTGGAAAGAGAGTTGTTTGTGTGACTCACCACACATCTCGCAGTCTTATATAAATCTGGCGTGACAGCTTCTTCTACCCGTGTGTGTATCCACCAACAACATCAACTAGATCAGCCAGCCAGCCAAAGGTGCAGCACCCAGCAGCAGCTCGGCAATTATTCACGCCAACATTTCTCACATCTCTATGACATTCACGAAATGTCAGAAATGTGTGCGCAACAATTTCTAAATCATTACTCGTCCGGGATGTGTGTCATCCGAGTGAGTCTCCTATACACGCTAGTTCTACACGTCACATGTACAGTGTACATTCTACATAGACAAGTGAAGAACATGTCAGCCGATTCCGTTGAACCCCGTCGTGAATATTCGTCCGACCGGGGGCCGCCGCCGTTCTTGTGTGTCGCGCCATTTCTCCAACGACGCTGGCGCCAAAAAACAACAACAACAACCGGGAGTTGTTGCTTTTCTTTTTCTCCCGTTTTTTTACGATCATTTCTCCGTGCAGAGTTCATTGAACAGAAGAAAAAAAAAGCGCGTCGTCGTCGTCGTCGTGCGCTTGTCGTGACACGCCGTTGTCGATTGCCATTTCCCCCCCCCCTTCCTTCTGCTCGCTACTCTCCCATTGCGCTCAACTGCTCTTTGGCGTCCCTCGCCGCTTCCTTTTCCATCCACCCGCCGCCCCCCATTTTCCACAAGTGGGTGGATATAACAACAGGTCGGGGTGGTGGCTTATACACCCCCCCCCCCTGGGGCTGTCTTCCATTCCCTTTGCGGTTGGGTGGGGGAGAGAATGAAAGAAGAAGAAGAAGAAAAACCACTGCTGCGCTGTGTTGCTCGCAATCTTTTTTCTTTCCCAAGGTGAAATGAAGGAACCAAAGTGTCGAGCACTCGACGGCCCTCATTCCCAGTGCAGTCGCCGCCCAGTCAGGACGTTCATTTCTCAGTAGCGTCCCACCACCATCCAACACTTAAATTTTAAAAACACATCCGGAAATTATCTTAAAGAAATCATTTGAATTTGACAACAATTTGACAAAGTGCGTCGAGTGCCATTTTTTAATTATCAACTCGTAATAAAAAAAGCGGATGTCGCCAGGATTTGTTCCAGTTTGATTTTTGGACAATTCCGGTGCGGGGGTATTGTGTCGTCCAGCTGGAAGGATTCCGTGTTGCGCTCGTAGTGGTTTTTTGAAATTTCTTTGAGTGATTTATCATTGGAAATCGGTGGTTCATTGGGATTGTGGACGGGAGTAAGTATGAGTCGTCGATCCGAGTGGACTGTCGGAATCTGAGACTTTCCGTCCGCCGAGTCACTCCGCACTTCCGCCCGCCCAAAGGCGCCCGCGGTGCGTGTCTATCCTAACAGCAACAGCCGGAGCATTTGAATTAATTTCGCCCAAAATGGATAACCGTCGATTGCCAGGCTCATCGGCCATGTCCTGTTCATCTGCGCAGCGACGCCACTACGCCTTGCTGGTGGTGCTGGCCGTCTTGGCCGTCGCCGTCGTCGACGCCGCCGCCTTCATCGAAGAAAGAGGTGAGTCACTGATAAAACCCCCCCAAATGGCTAATCTACTAAACGGGCCTATCTTAATTGACCGTCTATTATCACATACAAGTCGCCTATCCTCGTTTGGAATTTTTCTTTTCAAAAGATAACGTGATGTACATTTGAGAAGGTGGATGATGTTATGTGAGTTAAACATTATATAAGGCCGTTTATAACTATAAAACAATGGCGCTATGCTGGCCTCATCTCGATGCTCCAACACGTTCCCGAATTTCTTTTTTGGGGGGGATTCCTGCCGCCATCAGTCAGGATCGGCTTCCAGATTTGTTCTTTGTTCCTCTTCTTCTTCTGAGTTCCAGCTGCATTACGGTTGTAAAGGAATATAAATAATCATTAGATAAAAGAGAGCCCGCGAGCTTTGGTGCGCACAAAATGATTTCCGTCTCGGATGCCTGGGTCCTATCGCAGCAGAGCGGCCAAGCTAAAAACTATTCCCAACTCTTTTTTTCTTCTTATTCTTTTTTTCAACTCTTCTTGTGTTCTTGTCTACTGGAACATGGAGAGAACGCTGCTCAGCCATCACCAAAAGTCGACGAACTATATGCATTGCGCTAGTGTCAATTTCCAGCTACAGTTTAAATCAATAGAATTTGTTTTATTTTAAAAATATAAGAAAAACCTTGGAAGGTTTGTCGGATGTTTAGGAGGTGATGGCCAGCAAGTTGATTATATGCGCGCCCGTGTATTCAAGTCGGACACGGCCGAGCGCATTTTTGTGTCCTTCCAGGGCCGCTCTTCTTCTTCTTTTCATCTTTTGCACACCTGAAAGAACCGATCGTATTGTCTTGTCTAAAGAATAAAAGATATAGAAAATGGTCGACTGGATAGATATACCCTCCTCATCATCTTGTGTCCATTTGGGTCCGCCAACTGGCCAGAGAGTCCAGCATACATGAAAATGACTGGAGAAGGAACATTGTCAAGTGGGTAGAAATTCTTTTATAGCCCCCACCTTGCCACTTGAAGGGGGGAAATGTATAAATCGTGTGGGACTTTAGTCCATTCAAAAAGTAAAATAAGAAAATGGCTGGGCAGAGTGGATAGAAAGAAGGTGACTTCCAACCGCGAGCTCCCGGGTTCCTGCTGCTGCTGCTGTACATGTGGATAGTATATCCCCTCTATCCTTGATATATTTACCTGCAGGGTTATTCTATTCATTCTCTTTTTCTATTCATTTTTACAAGAGGGGAAGAAGAAGGAAAAAGGTTCAAGGTGGTGGGGGTGAAAATGAGTGGGAGGCTACACAGTACACACATAGAGAATTGAAAAATAAATCAAATATAAAAGAAACAAGAGGACAAGCTCGACTGAACTTCTCTTCTGTCCAGGGAAATGGATGGTCCAGGATGGAAGAAAATATCTATTTTCTGTATTGGAAAGGTGCTGGAATGCACCAGGACCTTTTTTTTTATTATTTTCCAGTCGATGGCTGGACCCCCTCCGACTTTAAACATTTCAAATTGATTCCTCCATTGACTAGTTGTGGACGATGGTCTTGTTAGACACCCCCACACCGCCGTTTGTTGGGTTGGAATCGTTCGATAGCCGTGAACTATTGATGGATGGCCCTTTTTCTTGTCCAGCAGTAACTCCATTGAGACTGGGCATCAAACTGGAAGAAACGCAAATAGTCGAACTCTCGTTTCCTTCTGTCTGGTTGGATCAAAGTCGTCCATCTTTGACGTCATTTCGATTTTTTGATTTCATTTTTTCTTTTCCTATTTCAATCCGGAATCGACGCGCGGAGTAGATGACTGGGTATAACGGTTGTGTGTGGGTGAGACGGACAGCCTCAGGGCGGGTTGTTTTTGACTGGAAAAGTAGAAAAACAAAGTGACAGGTGGTAGGCAGCAGCCGATTCTCAAAACAAAATTAAAGTTTCCCTCCGCTGGATGTTGTACACCAGACGTCCTTCTTCCTTCTCCCCCCCTCAGAATAAAAACAATGGCGCTGACTGGCTGGCGAAATTACACACAACGCACGAAATGAGCGCAAAAGAATTTTCTGGTGACGGAAAAAATGAAGGCCGGGCCGGGCCGGCGGGTTGAAAGGTCGCAGCAACGGAAGGCCCTTTTTTTATTCTTCTTCTTCTTCTTTTTCTATTTGATTTTATGAGAGTTATATTAAGCTCACCGGTGCAATTGTTGTTTGTGTCTGTGCGCACTCGTTATCTTTTTTTTACGACATGTCTTATATCCACCTTCTTTCTTTCTTTCTTTCTCTTCTATTGTCGAGAAACTTTTAAGGTAGTACGCCGGAAGAAATGGCCTGGAGGCATTTAAACATTTGTGTTATTTTTGTATTTTCAATTTGGTTGCTGTTTAGACACATTCTTGGTAAAATTTAATTTGAAACGATGAGGAGTAATTGGGCGCGAGATTTGAATTGGGTTGAACTTTGATTGCACATTCCTTCGTCTTATGGATGTGTATGACGAAACATTTCCTTCCGGTGGAGAGCGGAATTCCAACGACGCATCCGTTATTGTATACATGTATACCGTCCATCTGTGGGTGGAAGAAAAAATTTTTTGTTTTGTTTTGGCCGTCTTATTGGACGCGTAGTACAAGACGGGCGGCGGCGGAGCTCCGGCTCTCTGGCCCGTGAGAAGATTCCCACGTCCTTCGGGCGGTTGCGTCGGTCGGAGTCTCTACCCTCCCCTTCTTTTCTTTTCTTTCTTGTTTTTCTCCTCCACCCACGGCGTCTCATTTCCTCCTTCTTCACCACCGACGCTCTCCTATAGGCACACACACACACAGCGACGCCATTTTTCTCCGATCGAAATCTGGGCGGCTGCTTTCAATTCTATTTTTCATTGAAAAATTTGCATAACAAAAAGTTGAATGAAAACCGGAAATTAAAAAAAAATAAAAATTCCGGCGGGGAAAAAAATGAAAAATTTTCGGTTGGAATAAAGTTGGAAACAGGAAGGAGTTGGAAACTATGGATGTTCGTGATGAGGGTTATTTCTCCCATACGCCACCCACCCACTCCCACTCCCACCCACTTTGTGTGTGTCTGAAAAAAAAAGATGGAAACGGCGGATGACCGGATATCTCTGTCGATGTGTCTGTCCGTGTCAATTCCTTTTTTCCGAGTATTTCCAAACTTTCATCCGCACAACAGATGGGATGGACCCCCAGTCCGGAAGAGACCTTGTGGGATCAACACTTGTGTCTCACGAGAGATTTGTGTGAGAGATAAGAAAAATTGAAATAGCCTAGTTTCCGTTCGTTTTCAATCTTTTCCGGATGCTGTCCTACTCACCCCTCTCTGCCAAAATATCGGAAATCTCACGTCCTACATCCGCCGATGGATGCGGGTTATTCCGTTTCTTTTTCACCAGAGATCAACTCCCTCCCAAATAAATAATAGAAAAGAAATTTGAAATGCGCGCGCTATATTTGAAAACCCAGACGAAAGCGGATGTCTCAAAAACCTGCAACAACCGAGCTATAGGGGAAATGTGCCGTGTGCGCCTTTATATATAATGATACCCAGTGTGTGGCGACGGCCGCCGACGCTCTTTTCTTTTCTTATTTTATTTTACACACGCCACAATCAACCGGAGGCGTCTTAGACATTGCGGTGGAGGGTGGAAAAAGTGGAGAGACAAAGTGAAGCAACAACCCAACAACAATCCAGCGAAGCTTTTTCTTTCTTTTTTTTTTATTTTTTCTCGTGAAAAAAAATATAATAATCATCATAATAACAACAACAAAAGGAGGGGGGGGGAGTTGGAAAATAGGTGCTCGTAAGAAGAAGAAGAAGAAGAAGGAGTCCGGGTTGTTGAGGTCATTGCGTTAATAGCAGGAAGTCAGCAGTCACGGTTTTTTCTTATTTTTCGTTCGAGTGTATGTACGATGGGGCTGCAGGGGGGGGAGCTCAAAAAAGCTGCTGGAGGGGTTGAAAACAACTTCACAATTTTTATATTATATGATTTTCTAGACGCCAAGTTTTTTCCTATTTTTTAAAAAACCCGCAGAGGAATATACCGCGGTGGTTTATATAATATGAAAAAAGGGGAAATTTGTTTGGGGGTTTTTTTCTTTTGTTTTTTAAGTTGGACCCATGGCAGAGTTGCTGGTAAACCACTTGCAGATGACTGGAAAATGAGGAGCAAGTTTTTATTTTCTGGGTAGAGAGAAAAAAAGGCCAGCAGCTTGTCATTCAATACTTTCTCTCGTCTGAAAAAAAGTTTTATTTTTTTCCAAACGACGTGATGCGAGAGAGTCGTGTTCCATACGCAACGGCCGCCATCTCCGATTTCCCCCATCCTAATTCTTTCTTGGTACATATAGATGTGTAGAACTGCTCTTATTTTTAGAGGGGGGCCTTTACACCCAAACTCGGTCGGTTCTTCTACATACTGTGGGAACCTAAATCATCTCTCCCAGTTTCTTTGTTCTCTTTTTTAAACTTTTAAAAATCAAAATCGAAATTCACCGCATTGTTCTATCTGCGCCAATCAAAAACGGTCGAATCTTACACAACACAAATCGAAGGAAAAAAATAAAGAAATGAATACATAACGGCCATGTATATACATCACCCGGCCGTTTATATCTCGACTGTGATATCAGCCAAACTATTAAAGGGACAACGCCCTTTAATAGCAGTGACTCTCGAATATAAATTTAAACCAAACAGAAAAACGGGTGTGGGGGGTTACAACACTCCTTGATTTACTAGACAAGAATTTTTCAGAGATGCAAATGAGGTTGGTTGGTAGAGAGTCGACGACGGACGAAACTGATGGAACTCGTTAAATGAGCATCTCGTTAGTGAAAAACAGAAAAAAAATTCATGGAACACAAATCTTCTCCGGCCTTAATTGACATTGAAATCTAATTACGCGGGTTGTTGCTGGAAGAGCGGTATAAATCAAACGGGCAAAAGCGGAAGCTTTCTAAATGAACCCAACGGCGACATCAGCTGCGCTGGAACACTGAAAATTAGAATTTCCAAGTAAAATAAAAAGTGGATGGCCAACATATGCGAAAGGAGAGAGATAAGGTCGACCAGGGTCAAATTATTTTCTTCTTCTTCTTGTCCGTGGGAAAAAATATGTCACAGAGAAAGAAGGGGGGTTCCAAATATAGAGCTGGACTGCTTAAATTTCCAATAGATGTATTCTCTCTCTTTTTCTATTTTTTAATGAACTCAAAGCTTTAACATTGGGGGGGTTGTTTGGTGGGGGGATATTTTACACCGGGTGTGGACATGTGTGATGTAGATTTTTCTGACGGATCTCGAGTGGCAGGGCCGTCCTTTATGGCCAAAAGTGGCTACTATATAGGCCGTCGTATATAAGAAATTGGATCGCTGGAACAACCTGTTGGAACACACAAACGACAAGTTCCCCCAATCTTATTCACATTTCACAAAAACATTTTAAAGTTGATCGTATTAAATGGAAAAGTATAACCACCACCCTGGCAACGAAAGTTAGCCACGGTCACGCTGGGTTGGTCGTTCCAAAAAATCCGGGAGGGCCACGGTCGCCTTTTTATTTTTTCAGTTGCGTGTGCGCAATCGAACCGGAGCGGGTGAATTTCCTCGAGGGGGCCGGGCCGGGCCGGCTTCACGCTAGACTGCCGGCCAACAACAGCAGATAGATAGGCAACTGTACATAGACTTCCCCTTGTCTATCTTATAGAACTTTCTCCCGGTGGTTGACACGCCAAAAAAATAGAAAAAGAAATAAAGAAAAGAAAAGAAAAACGTGAAGATCATTTGCCCGTAAAGAGTTTGGTTTTGTCTTTGAGATCTTTTTTGGAACAACAAATTTTCCAAATTTTCCCATCAGCACAGCTCAATCAATAACAAAACGTCAGACGAAGCAGAAAGAAAAGACAATCAAACAATCGATGGATTCAAAATTTTGAGCCGGGCGAATAGAAAAACACGTTTTTTTTTTGTCTTAGATTATTTTTGATGGCGTCATTTTTTCGCTTTTAGAATTGGAAAAATTTGGAATTGATTTTTTGGCTTTGGCCTTTTATGGGCGACACATTTTCGACTTTGTCATCCATTGGCGTGAATTATAGACACACACAGCGAGAGATTGAACTTGGTGATGTCATGGCAGAAAATATAGTTCGCAGCGATGTGTTTGATTGGTGAATAAGGTAAAACATGAACGTAATAATAGACAAGATATGAGATTTGTTTGGTGTGATCAAAAGAAAATGGGGAATTGAGGTCGAAGCTGATGAATCGAGAGCACCGCATCAGGGAAAAGAGGCCGAGAAGATGGCGTGGAACTCTATTGTTTGTGTGTTTTTGCGAAAACATTTTGTCAAAAAAAAAAATAATAAATAAAATAACATTTCAGATTTCGCTGAGATTGGGAAAAAAGTAAAAAAAAGAAAATCAAAACTTTCTTCTTCTCTCCGAGTAACCGGAGAAGCGCCTCGATTGCCTATCGTTTTGGGTTTCTGTGTGTTTGTTTCTTTTATTTCTCTTGTTGTTTTTGTTTTTTTTCTTCTTCTTTCAATGGAGATAAAAGAAAAAAAACAATCGGGTACTAATCCGTCTCGGGTGTGTCCCGTAATCCCCCCGCAGATTGTTCTTGTTTGATATCTACACTTCCTATCCGCTGGAAGACGAAGCTTTCTTTCTTTCTTCTCTTTTGTCCTTTTCTTTTTCTTATTTTTTGGGAAGCGAAATAAAGGGGCAAACGACCTCAAATTGTTCGACCGTGAAAATCTTGGATTCAACCGGTGGGTTTTTATTTTTGGGTGTTTTTTAATGTGGTTGTTTCCGCGACCGCTAGGTGGCGAACTACGTTTGTAATTTTCACCGCTAGATGTCGCCGAGTGTCCAATTTTGGAAGGAAAAATGTCGAAAACAGTTGGGAAACAAACTCCAATTAGATAGCTGCTGAACGCCCTTGACTTGCGTCAGTCTACCAGCGCTGGTAAAAAATAAACTAACCGAGGAGAGATGGCGCAACAAGAGGATAATTACATATTCTTTAGAAAGAAAGAAGACAGACCTTTTTGGTCAGTTTTCTTTCTGACCCTATGTATATAATGATGGGTTAGTGACTATAGTTCGGGCGCCACCTGTTTCAAACTGTTTTTCTTATATTTATTTTTCTTAACATTTCAAATTTCCCTCTCTTTTTTTAAATTTTAACCCCCCTGGGTTGATTGTCTAGTTAGTCAAGTCGCAACCCTCTAAATGTTTTAAAAAATAAGAAATTGAGAGAGTCACCCGTCGAGCTGGACGATAATACAACAACCGAAAATGTTGTTTAGAGAAAATTTCATTCGCCATCACGTTCTGTAATTTATGCGCGTATTTCTTATATTACCGCGCGCACAAAATGTTGTCGTCACGGTTCCGTTTTTTTTCTTCTCTCTTTTAATTTCAAAAAATGTTGATGGAGTCCAACTTTTTCTTCTTTTTCTATTCATTGCGGATTTCTTCCCGTAATGCCGACATTTTCCAGTGATGAGTCTCTTATTTCCAGCTCAAAAATTTGGCCCGTCTGGAATGTCGTGTGTACGACTGCCAGGCTTCTCTCTCTTGGCCAGCCAACAACAAAAAGAAGAAGAAGAAAAAGTGTTGGATCGTTGAGTGGTTTCTCGCGCCGCTCGCCAACAGCCGCCGGTTGTTCTTATGTACGAGCAAGGTTTATTGTTATTAGATTCTTCTTCTTTTTTTCTACCTTTTGAATTTCTAAGTGTGTTGATCATTCCACAACTCCTTCGGCAATCCAACAAGTAGACTCACACACAAAAAAAGAAAAGAAAATATATCCGAGTCTGTAAATGGTCTTTTTTTCTTATTATTCGTTCGTCTTTTGTTTTGTTTTTTTCTACCCTGAACCAAAATGGGCACAAGAAAAACCAAAAAATCAAAGCCAACTGGCTTGGCGCTTGGCTTGGTTCTATAGAGAGAAAATGCCGACTGCACATAGTGTAGGTATATCCATCAAGTTGGCCCGTCATCGTTCCCCCCATTTTTCCTTTGGATATAGCAGCTCATTTTCCATCGTCCGTCCGACGGCCAAACAACCGACACCCGACTGGAAAAAAAATATAAAATATATAAGAAGAAAAAATACTATTTTATTTGGGAATACAAGATGAGGCTCAATTCTTCTGCTTTTTTCGCTGTAGGCCATATAGACGCTCATCTTCTCTATGGCAACGCTGGGCCGGCTGTTTTATTAGTAGACGTATATCAAGAGATGTATAGAAAGTTTCTTGTATTTTTGATGAGATTTTCCGTGCTAGATAGGAATTATATGTCGACGTTGACACGGTTATTCGTTGACAACTACCTAACGGCACTCGCATGTCTATAATATTAAAGACGGCGGGATTTAAAAAAAATGGCGTTGGTCATCTCAACTTTCGGACATTAGCCAATTTATTTCTTATTTCTTCTCTCGTTCGATTATCGATTTAAAACCCTTTGGCTGTGTCATGAAACACGGAAATGATTATTTGGCATCTTGGTTGGATGTGAGGGACGATTAAGAGCCCGAAACAACAACCAAAAAGTGAAATGATTACAAGTTGGAATTATATTTGACTCGTTTTTTGTCTCGACGTGACTCACGTCCCATTCGTTATTGTTATTGTTGTTGTTGTTGTTGTATATGCTGGTATATATGCCTTAGAGTCTGGCTGTATATATACAGGCTGCTGGGCTATACAGTATAGATTGTGAGCTAGGTGGAATGCGGTTTTGGGTTACCGGTTTTCTTTCCTTTTTCTTTTCTCTTTTTTTGATTGAAGCCTCTCTGGTGCTGCTGCTGGACGATGGACAAGCCAAAGTCTGAGAGAAAAAAAGAAAAAAAAGTCGTGGCCCCTTTTGAGACTCTCCGGCCCTCCTACTGATTTGGTTTTTTTCTCTTATTCCACCACCACCGCCAGATCCCAGCGCCGCCCAGCCAAATCTTTTTTTTTTTACTTGACTGGTGGACCCCCCTTTCCAAACCCCCCTGCTGTGACTTTGTGGGATGGATAGATTATTTTTTTTCTGTTCATTTTACACAAAAATATAATATCTAGTCCTTGTGTGTATACCAGTAAGATGCCTGTCAGTCTATCTTATATACCCAGGGTCTGGTGGGGGAGTTGAACCGTTTCGAACTTTTGTGAATGTTCCAATTGGAAAAAAATCGAAATATCCCCCAAAAATGCAACAATGTAGAAATAATGAAGTGCAGAATGGAAATTGCATGTCGAGCTGGAATAAAGAAAAGGAAAATAAAAAGTCAACCGACTAGAAAATTGGAATTTCTTCATCGCGTATAACTTGAAATAACTTATACACAAGACACTCAATTTTTCTTTTTCATATGGGGGTTTTGAGATGATGACCAGAAGCCCATCTGGTTGGCCAAAAAGACGAGACATTTTTCTGCTGTGCTGCTGGACGCCTTCTGGCGTCCCTTTGCAACAAGGTCCCTTGGTGTAGTAGTAGCTAGACCAGCAACCAACCCACACGAAAGTTGTTTTGTGCTTTTATTGCCCACCACCATCTTTAATGATACATATCGGAGCTCGACATGCCCGTCTCTTTTATATAGCTATACTTGCTACCTCACTATACTTGTCAATTGTCCAGTAGAGAAACTCCTGGCGGAGTGAGAGACGGGCGAGACGAGGTCCAGGCGCCATCTGTCCAGGGACAGCCGGGCGGCGGCGGTTGGGTATATAGACAGACACGTTCACGGCACAACATCTCTCGAATGATGCCGTAGCTCTGATTGGCTTATCACGGCCAGCAATGCTGGGCTATATACCACCACCAGCCCAGCAACCCAAACCAGCTTTATATTTAATATTATTTTTATTTATTTTATTATTATTATAAGAAAAAAGGGGGACATTCTTTTGTATCCGTTGATGAACTTGTCAACCGGATTCGGTCCAGCAGGGACACATTAAATTTGAAAAATGAGTTGGAAAATAATCAGAAAAAAAGGGGGACTCGACAGAGTCCAAGACGGATGATGGAATCAAATCAAAAACCTGTTCCATGTCCCACAAGAACTATAAAGGCGGGAAATACAAATGAAAAGAAAGTTTCTTTTTATTTTATTTTTTGGTAACATTTTTTCGTGATGATGAAGCAATCCATTCTGAAACGGCTGCTGCTGGCCAGCCACCCCCCAAAAAATAAAACTAAAAAAATCTTCCCGGGTTGCTGGACGACGGTCCAGCAAAGAAATTCCGAGCACGTCCGCGCGGTCGCGCGTCACTTTGGAATGGAAATGAAACAAGAGAATAACAGAGTATAGTGTAAATAGTATAGTAGCTGCTAGCTGGGCTGGCTGGCCAGCTGAGATTGGGTCATCAAAGTCGTCGTGTGAGTCCGGCACGGTGAAATTTTTTTTCTGCTGCTGCTGCGAACGCGGTCCACTCAACTCCTCGGGATTAATGGCCGCGCCAAATTGTGATGTTAACTCATTTACATTCCCGTCCAGTTTATGGCTAGCTGGCCGGCTATAGTCTTTCTGTCGTGTCCAGCAACCCAATTGGAAAAATAAAATTAAAAATTTCAATTGGATTTCGATCTATACGGTGGACCAACCAAATCAAGTTCCCAATTGTTGCCCGTCAGCATTTTTGTGTTTCTCATTTGCGTGAAATTCTCGTCCAGCAGCCCAGTCACAGGTATAGAGCCAATCAATAAAGTTGACGATAGATTTTTTTCATCGGCGAGAGAGTAGTTCCGCCAACTCTCAACAACACACGACACAACAGCACACCGACGACTTTCATTTCAATTTTCTTCTTTTATATTTTTGCGGTGACTGGACTTTTTACTTTTTAAATTTTATTTGATGACGGGCTGCCACTCGAGATGGCCGGCGCCAGAAGACTCTCTATGTGTGGGTATTTTTCTTATGTTTTTTCTTTCTATGACATCATTACAAGACGCGTCAGTTTCCCAGAAGAAGAAAAAGAAAATGACGCCGGGATATATTAGAATCTACACCGCGGACACAAGTATAAGAAAAGAAAAATGGCCGACCAGCAAAGGCAGGGGGCCAGCTGAATTACATTCAAAAAGGATATTCGATTACACGCGCCGGGCAAAGAAAGAAAGAAAGAAAAAAGATGATGACTCTCGTATAGGGTATTGCGTTACGTCTTGTACATATCCGCCGTCATCGCGTTGCACATTCTTATACCTTCGTTCGACTCGGTGATCACCTAAATAATACTATGTATCACTAACCGCAGAAAAGTTAAAAGAAATTATATTTTTCTTTTTAAAATTTTAAAATTTTTATTTTTATAATAAGCAAAGCGAAATGAGTTTTAAAAAATAAAAGGTCAAAGAGTGTGGCCCCGGCACGCCATTATCATATTTTTTTAAAAAATCCCGGTGTTAAAAACAGCAGCAGCAACTACTTTGGCCTATTAAAAAAAAAAGGCGACGTCATTATATAATATCGCCCGTTTTGGGGGTTGATAGCGGCGGTGGCGGGTCGGGATGTGTGACCGACATAATCGTTAAATATATAAAAAGAAAGTCGCACCATGTATACAACAGCGTTTTTATTATTTATAATATAATAGTAGACGATCAAAAAAGATGGTAACACCTTTTGATATCATAAAAGAATTGCGCCATAGCGCTGCGCGGAATGATTAGAATAAAAATGGCGTTGGTGCTGTGTATATATATTTCTAAATAGGTATACACTAGAAGGCCGAAATTTAGTTTTCTCTCTCTTCTGGACATGATGGATGGATGGATTCCTTGGGCGACATCGAATGTGGGGGTGGTGTGTGACGTCATTTCAAAACTCTATTTGCATATCAGAGAGAACAAAAAACAAGAGAGAGCCGCTCTTTGATCAACGTGAAAAATACCTTGTGCATGTCTAGATGTTAACGATTGTATACGTACATGTAAAACACAACAAACAAGCAGAATCAAAGTATATAAAACGCGCAAAAAAGAAACTAAAGGCGCAGACGACGTGGATGGAAGACTTTTGTATTACGAACCAATTTCTCAACTAGAACATATAACATATATAAGCAGCCAATTGTTTTATATAAATCGATATTATTCTTTGTTTCCAACTGTTGACTTATGGCTTTTTCTTTCTTTCTTTTCTTTTTTGACAGGTAAGACACCAGAGAGAGAAAGAAAATGGCGGGTTGTTTTATTTTTTCGCCCAGAGTCTTTTGTTTGACGTTCCATCGAAAGGTCAAGGTAAGTCGATCTCCTGGAAATGTACATATTCCAGGGGTTTCTTTTTTTCTTTTAAAATTTTCGGTGGAAGTCACTGCGGTGGAGGGATGCTGGGCGGCCATAACGACACACGTCCCTCCCCTCCATCTTGACCACAAAAGAAAATCTAAAAATCCTCGAGACACAGGTAAGTTTAAAAAAAAGAAAGATGGCGGAGGTGCGAGTGAGTTTCATTTTTATTTTATTTTTTCACCCTTCTCCCCCTGTTGTTTCTTTATTCTTTTGTTTGGCCCTGGAACAACTGGATGGTCCAGTCGGTTTTCTATAGGGACCACAAAGACTTGTAGATCCCGCCCATTTTTCGGACCCCTTACTCCCCCCCCCTTCGATAAGAAAATGTATTCAAAGAAAAAAGAAAACGTTATTTCTTTTGAGCTCATCAATTCTCTACTTTGATGAGTTTTGCCCGAGTAGGATCTAAAACAAAATGGCGGCCGTCGAAAATCAAATTAATGAAATGATATTTCCAACGAGTCCCAACCCAAAAAAGACGAAAGCATTTCCGTGTTTTTTATTATTATTTTGTTAAAACCATCAACCTTGAGGCCTATTTCATTTGAATCTTATCAGAGATAGCCGGCAAGTTTATATATTCACAGATATATCCTGGACTTTGTGCTAAAAGGGTTGGCGACAGTCGCCCCACACCACCAAACTTTAACATTTTTATTTTCAAGAAATATCAAAACCTTTTTGGGTTGGAAATATCTCGGTGTTTGATCTCTACTTAAAATAACCCTCCCTCCCTGTCCCTTTTTTTAACCAATTTGAATAGATGAATAGATATACGGCAAAGAAGTAAAAAGAAGAAAAAGGTGGAAATTGGGATGAAAAGTCAAGCCGCTCGCGCGCGCTTTCCAAGATGGCGGCGCCTGGAAGTCAGGAGGCCTCTGGATGGAGGAAGGGGGAGAAAAAATAGAAAATAGAGAAGGACGCCAGTAGATGTAGAAATTGCCATGTGTTTACCTGTCGGTGTGTCTATATAGCCGGCAGCCATTTTTTTTTAATTTTTTTTTCTCTTCTCTGAAGAAAAAGATAAATTATTCTTTTCTTTTCTTTCTTATCACATCTAATACCTTTCTCACCTTTTGGTTAGTTCTTTCAGCTGCTGCACAGGTTTTCCAGGCACACACATAGACGAGACGTTCGTGAAAATTAGCGCCGACTTGTGACTTTTTTCACCTTTTTTCTTCTTCTTTTCCCGTTTGAATGTTATTTGGAATCTGGGTGTTATTTTTATTTTATTTTATAAAATGTCCAGGCCCTTTTTTTCACCTGTTTGATGACTACAGCAGACGACGATGGCTATCGAACCTTATTCGACTGCTGGTATAGATCGGCACAATAAGTTAAGGGTCTCCCAAGTGTCTTATAACTTGGTGTGTTATCTGATGACGCAAGGCTGAGCACACCTTTGCACGTAACAATCGGACACTCTTGAGCAATACGAGTCGATCTGCATAAAGTGAACAGAATTGACTCGGATCAATTTCGATTATTTTAAAAAATAAAATGCCGAATAGAATAAAAGGAAGAAGAAGGAAAAAGGGGGGAAATGTACAAGAATGGAAGAAGAAGAAAATAAATAAAAAAAGGCCCCAGGGCAGACTCTTGTAACTACAGGTAGAAATAAAAAATGGGCAAATAAGAAAAGGAGGGAGAGCTACAGGTAGAAAAAAGGTAAGACGAGGCTTCTCTCTCTTTTAGGTGGTGGTGGGGGGGGGGGGGGAAATGAGCGACTGGCTTTTTCTCAACTTCAGTCTCGAGTTTGTTGTCCGTGTGTCGAGGACGTCGTCTTACCGACTCTCACATCAAATTTAAATTTTTGATTATTTTGGTTGGTGTTGTGTGTCTTCTCACCTGTGTGTGTGTGTGGTTGGATGCCTCAACAGATTGTGTCTATAGTGAACAAGTTCATTTTTTAGTTTAAAGTGAAGACTAAATAGAGTGGGAGGCTTGGATTAAATTGAAATTCGGTTGGATTATTTAACAGCGGTAGGAGGAGGAGCCAACAGGTGAGATTTTCTGTTTGATTTTTCGATGGCGCTAAATTTGAAATTGATCAATGGCTCGACAGACACAATTTAATTTATTAAGATCGGTTGTGATTAGAGAAGCTCAACAGGTGTGAGAGACGGGCAGGATCGACCTTGGCCGTCGTCACACAAAAAAAATAGATAAAATATGTCCAGCAAACAGATTGATGGGCAGCCGAAAAGGTCGTGTGAAATTCATTTCGTTTGAGCTTTGGGGAGGAAATCAAATGAATTTCAACTGGGCGAGAAAGTCTGTTTTGAGCTGGGCTGAAAAAAAAATGTTTACGAGGTAATGATTCTCCTAGCTATCTAGCTAGCTAGGTATTAGGTTAGAGACGGCCATGAAACTAAGCCAAGTGGACGAAAGAGATTCTCCAGTCAGATTCTCTCGCAGTTCAATTTATCTCGGCCCGTCTGAACTGTGATGCGTTTGGTGCCATGGCAGAATTAAACAAGAAGAAACATATACATTCCTCCTTGTGGTGGAGGGCCGGCCGAGCTGCTGCTGACTCATCTGCGCTTCTGGCTCTTTTCGTGAAGGAGGGCGCGTTCGCCGTGACTTAGCGGGAAAGAAAAAAATAAAATATTCACCTGCTCAGCTCTCACAGCAGCTCAGTGTGTGTGTTGCCTTTTGGTCCGTCTGTGTACGTAATGACAGCGAAAAAAGAAAATACTTGGCAACCATCTCATCATATCTTTGCTGGGCAGACGAATAGGCTTTCCAAATTCGGCTGGAAAAATATTTTTTCTCTTTTTTCTCTTTTGAAATTGATTGTCTCTGAGTCAGACGGCCCTGCCCGCGCATTCATGTCACTCTACAAACAAAAAATAGAGAGTTGAACGCGTCTGGGAGAAAAATAAGTTGACTGGGCCGGCCAGCCACCCCTTATAGACGGAATATGTCACTTAATTGGGAGCCCAGACGGACAACTCTCTTATTTTTTTTCGTTTGTGGTTGTTGTTTGTTGTTGTCGTTTGATGTGATTGGAAATTCGCCTCACGTCCCGCTCATTTTTCACCGTGGCGACGACGGGCGACGAAGGGCCAGCCATTTTCCCCTATTAGGATTAGATATTTTTTGGTTGGGTCCATCCAGGACGAGACGGGCCATGTTTATATAAATAAAAAGGGACTCGTCTACTACTACTACAAGTCACCCGCTGCTGTCGTAACTACCTGCGACTTAATATCATCATCAAGACGGGCAGCAGCTGGGCCAAAAAAAAAACAAAAAAAAAATAACATTTTATTTATTTTTATTTTTATTTGACCAGAGGGGGTTGACAGATGGCCCTTTGTCTCTGTCTCATCTGATTGTTTTCATCTTTTTTATTCCCATTTTTATAAACGGAAATGTCGGAAATATCTCACACAACGTCCGGTTCTTTTTTAAATAAAATTTCCATCTTCTTAGTATCAAACGGATGGAATATAATTGCGTTTGGATTGAGACGTGTGTTTAGAGAAATAGCCCAGACTTGATGTAGAGATCAAGTAGAAGAAAAGAAGCTGAACGCTGGCCTGGAATACCAATGACTGGGCGACAAGATAAGACAGAAAAAAAGCCCAGAGCCACACAAACGGTAGAAGGAGACAATATAAATCGTCGCTCATTTGTTAGACATTACATCAGAGAATGGATAGAATGGATAGAGAGAGAGAAGCATCCGTCACCATGTCAACCCGTTGAGAGATTCTTTTGCCCGGCATTTCTTTTAAAACTATCCAGCACCTGTCCGTTTTTTGTTTCCCGAATGTCTAAATCGTCGTAGGAATTCGACTGGGAGGGATTCCAATCATCCGTATAAGGTCCGTCATCCGCTGGCTCACGACGGTACCTCATCAAGAGAGAAACGGACAATGTTCTTCTTTTTCTTGCCCAGCTTCTTATATTTTGTATAGAGTCCGCTGGGATCGTAAACATCACACGTTTTTTCTTTCTTTTGGCTCCTGATGCTGCAGGGCCTCACTCATTGGCCCGTCATATCGTTGGCGGCGGCAATTTAGAGAGACGGCCCTGACGGGCGGCGGCCTCGTATAGCAACAGGAGAGGATCGAGTATCTTTGATGTACAACACACAAGTCCAGGGGGCTCAATTCACGGCCGCAACAGCGGTCGTGCAGCCGCCCGATGGAATGTCTCAGCTGCTGCCGGCCCGTCATATAAAAATCTCAACAGCCGGCCAACTCTATATTATATAAGATAAAATATAAAAGTCCCAGCATAGCCTCATCATCATCATCAGAAAGATGGCCAGGTCTTCCACTCTCTTTTCTTCCCAAATGGCTTCATTTGCATCTGGCCGGCCAAATGTCTTGCCCGTCAGAAAAAAAAAATGAAAAACAGAACAAGTTGAAAAGAAGGTACGACGACCTTGTCGTCATCTTACATTGGAAAATAATGATGATGGCCATTTTCTTCTTATTTTCCCAGCTGCTGGGCAACATGGCGCCTAGCTTCTCTTGTTGTTGGCCCAGCTCACACACAACTACTTGGTGTACATGTAATCACTGTGTCCAGCTGTTTTTTCTGCCCCCCAAAGAAAAAATTTTCTTCTTTCCAGGAGGAACTTATTTTACTTATAGGCCCGGCTAGACCAATAGCAACACAGCCCAGTGGTACACCTTTTAGGTTGGTCCCCCGAGGCACAGTTCGACCCCAATTTCCTTCCCCCCTCCTTCTTCTTCTTTACCTACTTCTTCTTCTTGTTGTTCGTGCACAAGACCTTGTCCGCAGGGGGTCCTCCTCCTCTTGCTGGAAATATTCAAAAATAGAAGAAGAAGAAGAAAAAACCCATTTTTGTGTTGTTTAGCTGGAAGGCATTTATATATACCGTGCAGCAGCAGCCTAAGCAACAAGAAGGTGCCAAGCCTCGGGCTATCATCCTTCCCCCTTCTTCCTCTTCATCATCATTTTCTCATTCCTCCACTTCTTCTTCTTCTTCTGGTGTTTTGCTGGCCCAAAATTCCTCTCTACAATTTTCTTTTAAATTCGTATGTATAATGGCCGTCTCCCTGGAATTTTGTCCCCTGGATTTATGATTCCAGGAGAGACAAAATTGCGGAATATCTTTGCACGTGAGGACATCATTTTCCAAATGAGCTAATGAGAATAAGGCGCCGGGGCGTGGTTAGTTTTTTATTTTAAAACTCTACAAAATTCTTTAGCCAACTAAATAGTTAAGATAAGATAAGATAAGAATGTTTTATATAAGAAGAAAACGATCAGAGATCCAGCATCAGCAGCCAGGGCCGTTCAAGGCTGAATACCTCACGAGCGACACGTCATGTACACACAACTGTGTGAGGAGAGGCGCCGTAAGGATTATTACTGCCCGGCTGGGCCAGCCAAAAAAAAAAAAAAAATTTTATTTTTTCAAAATTGTGACGCTGTTCACTCAAGTGGACGGACATGGGAGATCATGTCGCCGGGCAGGCCAGCAGCTCAGAGAAACCGCACAATTCTTTTTTTCCCACGCTACCAGTTGTCCAGCACTTTTTGTCCGGTCGAGCCATTTGAAAAATTGAAAAAAAAGCGTCGGATTTTATGAAATTTTTGATTTTTCGGTTTAATTGAATTTTGGGTTAATGAATTAGAAACGAGAGACGATCTGGGACTGAAATTTTAATAAAATGAACTGAGCCAAAAATGTCGTTGACGCCCGGGCCGAAACTGCGTTGGCTGTCAAAGGCCGTCCACATCTATTTGAGTGTCGTCCTGTTGTGCTGCTGGTGTCGGCCGGCCAGCTCGGCCGCCGGACCGACAGCCTCAAACGTCACGTCCCATCACTCTAGTCCCGCCGATAAAGCCAACGAAGTCTTTAAAGGCAAAAGTAAGTGAATCATTTTTTATTAACTTTTATTACTATCAAGTCGAATTGGATTTTCCCCCAACAGGTAAGTGAATTCAATTCATTAAAACCAATTTGATAAATTTTATAAATGATGAATTTAATTCAAATAAAAACTGATTTTTTTAAATAATAAAATTTGATAATGTTCAGATTTATTAAAATTATTAATTTAATGTAAGAAAAACAAATTTTAAATTAAGTAAATTAATAAATAAAAATTATCAATTTAATTCAAATAAAAAAAGATTTTTAATAATAATAATTGAATAAATTAAAATGATTCAATTAATGTAAAAAATAGAAATACTAGATTTTAAATTAATTTGTGTAATTAATTTTGTCCAGTCTGCATCGGGACGAACGGGCGGATGTCTGTGCCGTCCAACCGGGAGCACCACTACCGGAATTTGCGCGACCGCTACACCAACTGCACGTACGTCGACGGCAACCTGGAACTGACTTGGCTCCAGGACGAGCACCTGGACTTGACTTTCCTGCAGCACATCCGCGAAGTCACCGGCTACGTCCTCATCTCGCACGTCGACGTCCGCCGCATCGTCCTGCCGGCCCTGCAAATCATCCGCGGACGGACTCTGTTCAAACTCAACGTCCACGACGAGGAATTCGCCCTCGTCGTCACCCTCTCCAAAATGCACAACCTCGAAATGCCCGCCCTCAGAGGTACATTAAATTCAATTAAAATTAACTTTAATTCAATTAACTTAACTTTAATTCATTTAAAATTAACTTTAATTCATTTAACTTAAATTTTTGCCCAAAATTTTGAAATTATTAATTTACACGATATTTTATTATGACAGATATATTGGCGGGTAGTTGCGGACTGTTCAACAACTACAACCTGTGCCACATGAAGACGATCAACTGGGAGGAGATTATCACGGGCTCCAATTCCAAGATTTTCAACGTTTACAATTTCACGGAGCCGGAGCGTGAGTGTCCGGCTTGTCACGAGTCGTGCGAGGCCGGTTGCTGGGGCGAAGGACCCGAGAATTGCCAGAAATTCTCCAAAATCAACTGCAGTCCGCAGTGCCACCAGGGGCGTTGCTTCGGACCCAAGCCGCGCGAGTGCTGCCACTTGTTTTGCGCCGGCGGGTGCACCGGACCCAAGCAGAGCGACTGTCTCGTAAGCATTTGATTCTTATTCCTAAACTACCGTTTGACACATTGCCCGGCAATGGCCGCATAGTTTGATCGGTTCTGCACCGGTAGCCGCCGGTGACAAATAAATCTGTCACGGTGGCATTCGTCACCATGTGACGTCATCATTACAGAACAATGGGCCAAATTCTTTTGGGGTCGTTTGACATGCAACATTGGCATTTGCAATGCCCGAGGCGATTGTATGAAATCTCAAATTTCATCAAGTTTTAGAATTATTTTTGAAAATAATAAGCAATTAATGAATTGATGATTAAAATCAAATTCGCATCTAATCTTAGAATTATCAATAATTTTTTAATTAATGAAATAAGAAAATACTAATTAAATTAGTCAAATCGTTAAAATAAAATTTTGCATCTCATCTTGGAATTATTTCTAAATGATTATTTTAATCAAATAATTATTCATTAATGAAGTTATTGGGCCAAGAATGATACATATCCAGCTGGGAATGTTTGATCCGGAATTCTTAATTCAATTGAATTGTTCATTTTCGGTTACGGACGGACAGGCTTGCCGGAATTTCTTCGACGACGGCGTGTGCAAGCAGGAATGCCCGGCCATGCAGCGCTACAACCCCATCACGTACTCTTGGGAAATCAACCCCGAGGGCAAATACGCCTACGGCGCCACCTGCGTCAAAACGTGTCCTGAGCATTTGCTCAAGGACAACGGGGCCTGCGTCCGCATCTGCCCGCCCAAGAAGAAGGCCGTCAACGGCGAGTGCGTCGTCTGCGACGGCCCTTGTCCAAAGACCTGCCAGGGCGTCGATATCGTCCACGCCGGAAACATCGAGAGCTTCCGCGATTGCACCGTCATCGAGGGATCCATCACGATCCTGGATCATTCCTTCGCCGGATTCCAGCAGATTTACCCCAATTTCACCTTCGGCCCGCGCTACCCGCGACTCCATCCGGACCGGCTGGAAATATTCGCCACCCTCCAGGAGATTACTGGGTTTATTAATGTCCAGGCTTCGCATCCGGAATTCCGGAATTTGTCCTACTTCCGCAATTTGGAGACGATTGGCGGCCGGCAGCTGACGGAATATTTTTCGGCCTTGTACATTGTCAAAACGTCGTTGAATTCGCTCCACCTGCGATCGCTGAAAATGATCCGGGCCGGCAGCGTGACGGTGCTGGAGAACAAGGAGCTGTGCTTTGCTGAGAGCATCAGCTGGACCAAGATCATCAAATCGCAGCAGCACGGGACTCTGCTGCAGAACAATAAACTGGCCGCCCAGTGCCTGGAAGCTGGACTGGTCTGCAGTGCCCAGTGTTCCGTCGAGGGCTGCTGGGGCCTGGGACCCAACGAGTGTCTCTCCTGCGCCCATTTCCAGCTGGACGAGACTTGCGTCGAGAGTTGCGACTTGAATTTAGGGTAAGTTTCCTGTCCAGCTTTTAATTTGGTCCAGCAAAATTTAATTTGGGGGTTTTGACTGGGCAGGATTTACGAATTGACTCCTAAACTGTGCAAGCACTGCCACCACGAGTGCGAGGAAACGTGCACCGGTCCAGGGCCGGGCAACTGCACCATCTGCAAGCACGTGAAAGACGGCCCGTATTGCGTGCCGGCCTGCCCGACCAGTAAATTCAACGACAGCGGCAACGAGTGTCTTTCGTGCCACGAGAATTGCGTGGGCGGCTGCACCGGGCCGGAGAACAACATTGGGCCGCGCGGCTGCCGATCCTGCGAGAAGGCCGTCATCAACGGCGACGTCGAAGTGGTCAGTACAACACCCGTAAACGTTATTTAACTTTAATTTTAATTGAATTAAATTAAAATTAAAATTTCAAAACTTTCAGGATCGCTGTTTGAAAAAGACGGAAACGTGCCCGGACGGCTACTATTACGAGTGGGTGGGACCGCAGGAGCAAGGGCCGCTCAAGCCGCTGGCCGGCAAGGCCGTCTGCCGCAAATGCCATCCGCGCTGCAAGCGATGCAACGGCTACGGCTTTCACGAACAGGTTCGTCATATTCAAATTAAAAACGACCTCGATCCTTATTTGGTCCGTCCGTTGACAACTGCCCGTCTTCACCTTTCCATCAAATTTCCAGTTTTTACAATTTTTAATTTTTAATTTATTTTTCCCTTCCGGCCGGAATTCAACAGGTGTGCCAGGAATGCGTCAAATACAAACGGGGTGAGCAGTGCGAGGATGAATGCCCGCAGGATCACTACGCCGATGAGGAGCGACACGAATGTTCCAGGTGCGCCAGCGAGTGCCGTGGCTGTACCGGCCCCAACGTCCACCAGTGTCTCAGCTGCCGCAATTACCGCGTCTACTTATCCCCTGGAACAACATCGACGATCCTGGACCCGCTGACCAATTCCACTCAGCCGTTCAACTGCACGGCCAACTGCCCGGCTGAAGCCCCGCACAAGATTTTCCCAGGTGACGGAGGTGATCCTTACTGCGCCAAGGAGCCGGTGGTCAATCCCCTGGTGGGCAATGGCGACGAGGAGCACATTGCGGCCATCCTGGGCGGAGTGATCGGTTGCGTCACCCTCCTGGGCGTTTTCCTGGCCTGTTTCGGCTACCACTGGCACCAACGGGCCAAGTCTAAGGAGAACACGGCCAAGATGACGATGGTCATGTCCGGCTACGAGGACAGCGAACCTTTACGGCCCAGTCACGTCAAGCCCAACCTGGCCAAACTGCGCATCGTCAAAGAGGCGGAGCTGAGACGGGGCGGCATCCTGGGCTACGGGGCTTTCGGGACCGTCTACAAGGGCGTCTGGGTCCCCGAGGGCGAAAACGTCAAGATCCCAGTGGCCATCAAAGTCCTGCGCGAAGGGACCGGGTCCAACACGAACCGCGAGATCCTGGACGAGGCCTACATCATGGCCAGCGTGGAGCATCCTAATTTGTTGCAGCTGCTGGCCGTCTGCATGACGTCGCAGATGATGCTGGTCACTCAGCTGATGCCGCTGGGCTGCCTGCTGGACTATGTGCGCAACAACCGGGACAAGATCGGGTCCAAGCCGCTGCTCAATTGGTGCAGCCAAATCGCCCGAGGCATGGCCTACCTGGAAGAGCGGAGGCTGGTCCACCGCGACCTGGCCGCCCGCAACGTCCTGGTCCAGAACCCGGCCTGCGTCAAGATCACGGATTTCGGGCTGGCCAAGCTGCTGGACATAAACGAGGACGAGTACAAGGCGGCCGGAGGGAAGATGCCCATCAAGTGGCTGGCCCTGGAGTGCATCCAGCACCGAATCTTCACCCACAAGTCGGACGTCTGGGCCTTTGGCGTCACCGTCTGGGAGCTGCTGACCTACGGCGGACGGCCCTATGAGAACGTGCCGGCCCGTGAAGTGCCCGACCTGCTGGAAAAGGGCGAGCGACTACCCCAGCCGCCCACCTGCACCATTGACGTCTACATGATTATGATCAAGTGCTGGATGCTGGACGCCGAGAGCCGGCCCAGCTTCAAAGAGCTGGCCGATGAATTCGCCAAAATGGCCCGCGATCCTGGCCGCTATCTCGTCATTCCCGGCGATAAACTGATGCGCCTACCTTCCTACTCTCCTCAGGTCCGTCTGCCCGTCCATTTTTAAATTTTATTTAAAATTTACTCTGCCCAGCTTTGTTTTAAACTAAATTAAATTGATTGATACAGGACGAAAAAGAATTGATCCGGAATTTGTCGTCGTCGATGGACGGCCCGGAAGTCATCATGGATGCCGAAGAATATTTACAACCCAAATCTCGTTGCCCGTTGCCGTCCAGCAGCTCGACCATCACGGCCGAGACGCCGCTGCCGCCGCCCACGCCCGTCAAGAAATACGCGGCCGGCGGAAGCAGTACGGGCGGAGGCGGAAGTCTGGCCAACGGCTCGGAACACGCCGGAGTCTACGGCGCCGAAGGATTTTCTAGCGCTGCCGGAAGTCAGAGGACGGCCAGTCCCGGCATGGCCGCCATGGGCCACCACCACCACCACCATTTGGCTGGACTGCCGGCCGGCCATCATCCATCCGCATTCCATCCGTCGCAGCATCCGCAGCAGCTGCAGCCCAACTCCCAGCGCGACAGTGGCGGGCCCAGTCTCCGCTACTGCAGCGATCCGCTCCAGCTCATCGGCAAAGGTAAATTTTAATTTGAATAGAATTAACTTTAATTGAATTAACTTTAATTGAATTAACTTTAATTGAATTAACTTTAATTGAATTAAATTTAATTGAATTAAATTTTTAATTATTTAAGAATTGGAAGCGGCGATGGAAGACAGACGGTTACCCCACTACCTGCCGGGCGTCAAGACGGGAGCTCGAGTGGGCAACCTCAAGCTGGACCTGCCCGTCGACGAAGATGACTACCTGATGCCATCTCCTCAGTCGACCCAACCCCACCACCACGCCGGTTACATGGATCTGATTGGCGATGCCAAACTCGGAGGTAAGAAAAATTCCTGCCCGGCAAATTTGAAAATTCATTTCAGGCCGTTTTTGAAAAATTCTAAATTTTTAAACGAAATTTTTCTTGAACGGTTTTACAGACAATGGTGAACTGAGCAGCGGGGACTATCACGCCCGGTCGATGCCGGACTTTGTCAAGAGCCTGCCGGCCATCAAGCGGATGTCCGGGATGCATCCGACGCTTCCGCTGAGCATGGACAATCCCGAGTACCACATGATGAACAACCAGGACGTCAACACGCTGTACAACCCATCGTCGCCCAGCTATCAGCTCTCGCCGACCTCGTCCGTCTCGAGCGGCCTGCCCGTCGGCAATGGCGCCACCCTGGGCATTCCCGTCAACAGCCTGGGCGTCGGCACTTCCTTGTCCTCGTCTTCCGGCTCGTCGTCGTCGGCCACGCCCTCGGCCGGTGGCGCCGGTGGTCCGCTAGCCGGACCGATCCAGTTTCCGACGGGCGCCTTTGGGCCGCGCTACCTGACGCAGCGCTCGTCGGAGGAGGAAGGATCGGACCACGACTATTACAACGACCTCCAGCGGGAACTGCAGCCGCTGCAGCCGCTCAAAAGGAACGAGACGACAGTCTAATCCAGCATCCGCGCCGGAATGATGATCCTCCTTGCCATCCTTTTATTTTCCCCATCTGACTGAAGAGACAAATTTGTACATCTTATATAATTAATTAAATATCCATTTTTATATTATTTGACATCTGCTATACATATAAAAGTGTGTGTGTGTGTGTGTGTGTGTGTCTGATTGGGTTACGCAACCAGAAATGATAAAAATTTCTTTTTTCTTTATACCCTCCGTTGGATTACTTGGATGAGTGTGCGACAAAGTGTGCCAAAATGAATACTTTTGTTGATTTTGAATAATAATTTGATTTGCCAATTTATCTTTGATTTCTTTCCATCTTTTCCCAATCGAACAAGTTTGAAGTTTCTCCCAGTGATACTCAAAAAAATGAATTTCAATCCCCCTTCCCCCCACTGTGACGCAATCTGTCTCGTTTTTATTCTCATTTTTTTTGTTTGATTTGAAATTGCCGCCATTTTCTTCTTTGCATTCATATAGAGCAAATTTGACTACTGCTCCAGAAACTTTCAAGCGTGACTGTATATAACGTATGACACGCCAAAAATAAAACAATTATATAAATAAAAGTCTTTTATCATTTTATTTACATATTAGTGTTCGATATCAATGCAGCGTTTAACTGTTCTCTTATAACTGGACCTGAAAATGGGAAAAAGGGGAGGGTCTTGAACTGGTGAACGAGTTTCAGATTTCAGCTGATTCCCAACATCGAAGTTGAAAAAAGAACCTATAGTTAAATAAAACCCACGTTCCTACTCTAAACAGCAGCAGCAACAACAATAGTCGCTCCAATTTCGTCCAAAGGCGGGTCTGTTACTATGGATGAGGAGGTCTAGTTATCGTATTGCAGTTGATTCACGCCATGCGTGTGTGGGTAATATTGACTTGTCAAACGGGCCAACGATTCAGAGTAGTCGGTGGTGTGGGCGCGTCAAGTCGCAGCAAGTGCGGGAATAATTTTCCGCAGTTGCTGCCATTTGAGTTTGATTGCCACATCACCGGTGCTCTCAACAGGGTAGGCTGGTTGAATTTAAATAAAAATTCATTTAAAAAAAACTAAAAAACTTTTGGTTGTTGTCGGCGAGTCAAGTCGCAGCAAATGTGTGGATTTATTTTCCACAGTTGCTGCAATTTGAGTTTATTGCCATACCACGCCACAAGTTTGGGGTTGATCTTTTAACTGTATCTGTAATGGATGTAATTTCCAAAATTTTATTTTTTTGGGGTAGCAAAAGCAATACCCATGTCCGATATTGAGCGCATTTTTTTCGTATTGGTTATACCGTTATAGCTGGATGAGTTTGAAAATCAAACTCAGAGTTTTTCTTTTGCTTTTCTTCTCTTGAGGCCGAAAAACTTCTATTGGCGGGAATTTTTGAAAGTTTGAAAATGGGTGGGAAGGGTTTATTTTATTGGGTGAGTGGACAAGGAGGGGTTTATTTTTTACCGGGGGGTGGGGAGGCTGATTTGAATATTTCTTGCTTTGGCGGAAATCAGGGTCCCAGTCTTATCTGGACCTAAGACGTAGCCGTTTGCGTCGTAATTTGTTAATTTGGAGTATTATCGCCGCCGGAGGCAATACGTCACCACCTCTATCCTACAAATTTACCGCCGGAGGCTAGGCCGCTCTACCCTACAAATTTACCTTATATAAAGGGATAATAAATCCTTTCTTATCGAAGCCAGTTACCCGCTCCGCCAAAAAACATATGTGTGCGGTCTGTGATGCTTTATAACCTGTACGGACATATTTAAAATATTTAAATTATTTTAGGCCGCTCTACCCTACAAATTTACCGCCGGAGGCCATGCGTGAATATCCTCTGTCGTGCAAATGTAACGCAAGAGACTAAGCGTGAAGCCCCTCTACCCTGCAAATTTACCGCCGGAGGCTAATGCACTCTTGCAAAGGTCGCTTCATAGTAGTTGCTGTTGGTGTGATGGCTATGGCTCTGGCTTCACGATTCAAAGAAGAGGTGGTACATGTCCGCCTCCCGCCAACATCGTTTATCGTGTATATCGGCGTGACAGGGGATGGGTACGATCGCTCACGGGCAAGACTGTCACGGGCAAGGGAAACAGAACGGGAAAGGGAACTTGCATAAAATGCCTACTTTACACTAGGCCCACTGATGACCGGCCCTGGACGGGCTAAAATTTACTTTATTGCCATACCACCCAAGTTCGGGCAGGGAGGGATTTTTTGCGGTGATAGCCATTTCGAATAAAATTTCGAATAAAAATGGCAATGCTGTTTTTCAGATTGGCGGGAACAAGCTTTTGGGGGGAGGAGCCTGTGTCTTTCACGCACATTTCGGGGCAGGAGCCTGTCGGTGAGGATATTTTTTAACTGAACCGCGTGAAGCCAAACTTCTCTTTGCCTCTTCGGCAGCCATTTGGTTAAGGTGGGTGGGTGGACAATAAGGAGGGGTTGATTTTTCTACCGAGGGTGGGGTGGGGGGGGGGGGAGAGCAATGTGAATGAACAAAATGAAATCATGTCACGCGGGGAAAATTGGGAAAAATCCGGTGAAAAAACGAACGAAAATCTACTTCCTGAGGGCACTGCTGCCAAATCTGTTGGAGGTCAAGCAGCAGTCCATCATTCAAAAAATACGTTGAGCGCATTTTTCGAAAATAATTGTAGAAATCGAAATGGCCTTTTTGCTTTCGCCATTTGTTAAAAGCCTTAAAAAAATCATTTTTAAAGCTAATTGGTTTGGCTAAGTGGTAACACTATAGCCAATACTAATTAGTATTGTCACGTTGTGTTTGAACGCGTGCTTTACGGCGGTGGCTGATTTTTTTGCAGTTTCAGTATCTACGTACATCAAAATACATGTGTGATTCGATCAACGGTGATCATACACGCATTAATTATCATATTACAATCTCTCGTCTGGGGGTTGGTGGTTGATACGGTCATACGGAGAGGTTGATTTTCAAAATCATTTCCAGTCGGCCAGTTTCTTCTTCCCATAATTTCGATAACGGTAACGAGATTATGGGTTCCATCGATGATATTTTGGCTGCTGTTTGGCAGGTAAAGAAATACTTCATCCAGAGGTATCAGAATCGCTGTCTGCCAGCGAAAGTGGTAGGCCGGGTAGGCCTACGAATGTCATGTCAGACTAAGTAACTATCAAGAGGAAATAACTTCCGCCTCGGTCTACGGACCAAATAAGGAGCACGGGCAGGGCCTTGGGGGCAGTACCCAAGTGCGCTCAACCGTGAAAAATGAAATCCCAACGTTTTATCAATGTTGCAGTTTCAGTCTACATACATCAAAATTCATGTGTGATTCGATCTGCGCTGATCATACACATTATCATATTACAATCTCGACAGCAGCCACAACCAAAATCCACACGCAGTCATCAGCTGAGATTTTTCTCAAAAAGAAGAACAAACAGAATAGAATCAAACTTGAACGCGGCCGGATTTTTGTGATGTTGGGGCTGTGTGATGTTTAAAAAAAATAAATGGAAACAATTATTCATAGCTATAAAGAGGTGCTGGGTGATGTGATGCTGGTAGTTAAGGAATATGTCATAACAAGAAATAAGAAAAAGGAATTTTGGTTTAAAAAGAGACAACAATATTCCTCTCATCAATTCAATGATGAAATAATTTCTAAACTTCGGGTGTCATAAAAGGTCCAGGTATCCCCACATCACGCACGCAAACACGCAGGCACACACAGAATGGACAAGACATTATTTTCGGTTCGAAAAAAAAGGTTACGTTATTAGAACAAACAAAATAATGAAATTTTTGAAAAATTAATCCTGCAAAATATACAATTAATTTTGATTGAATTTTTTTTTAATTGAGTGGTGTTGGCGGTGTCGAATCGACGTGTGTGCGTTATTTAACTGATTGTGTGTGTCACATTGTGATTTTGACGAAGAATTTCTCTTACCCACCCCTTTGTTTTGGCATACTGCTGATTTCAATCCACTTTTGGAAAAATTACATTTCACACAAACTGCGCTACTCGTAAATAAATAATATAATAAACATAAGAGTTGACGCGTTCACGTTCAAGCCCCCTATACACAACAACAGAAAAGTACTGAGCGGGAAAATTCAAAAACCAAAAAAACGAGCAGAAGCGACCCACTTTCCATCATTCCATCCGCCGCGGGCTCATATTATTGATATCAAGTGGAAGGATCATCCTCTCATTTTAATTTTTTTCTAATGAAATAAAATGTGACGAATCAAATTCTTTTTTTAATCAAAGAAAATATAAAAAAGTTTTAAAAAATGTCTAGTCAACTGGCAACATTTGGGAGGTTGGCGGTCTTTATTTTTTGGCGTGTCGTGCTGACACGGATGACTAGATCGTTAATAATCACACGCGGACGGGAAAGTAGTATAAAAGTCGTCATATATTATGACAATATGGCGGTGCTGTGGTGGTGGTTGGTCATTTTTGTCGTTGGCGACTTTTCACACGCGGTTTTATTAGAGTCACAAGTCTTGTTTTATTTTTTCCCCGCTTTTGGGTTTGTGTGTGTCATTTCTCATTTGAGAGTTCGTAAAAGAAGAGTAGTAAAATAGAAAGAGAAAAAAAGGTGAAATGATGTCAGAATAAACGTCAGAATTTAAGCGACATCTTTGGTGGTGTTTTAGCAGAAGAAGAAGAAAGTTTTTTTGGCAACCAGGTGACTATGAAAATATTTCAAGTCTCGTGACACCTCAACAACATGTGAGAAAATAATGATTAAAAACAGGAAAGAAAAAGGGAGTCAAAATAAAATACGATCACGATGGTGGTGGTCGCCATTAAAGTTGACAGTTGAAACACGTCCTACAAGAGTCAGAGTCACCCGAATTTTTAACGAGTTGAAATAGATCATTGGCGTCTAATTGCCTGCCGTCTTATTCTGACGTGTCTGGATTGCTCAATTTCTTTCTCGTCAAATATTGATGAAGGTTGAGTCTGGTTATTCAAAGGCCTTGGCGTGCTTTTAACTCGGATAATGTACGGAATCCGTTTTTAAACTAGAAACGAGCGAGATTTCCCAGGTAGACGCAGTGGAGATTAAATCTGATTTGTATCTGTCGACTGGACTTGGCAGACAAAGGAATACGACCGTTATTACGAAATGGCACAAACTCCATCTAGTAAAAAATCTCAAGGAAAGCTTGGAGACATAGTCTCCTCAGCAAGTTTTATTTCCTTCTTGGATTTTTTCCTGTGTCAACGAAGAATAGTGTCGTCTGCTGTTATTGTTTTGTTGAGAACAAAACAGAATGACAGTTGGAATTCAGCTGAAGGTAAAATCCAATTTAAAATTACTAAATGTATTGCCTAAGTGTTTTTTAAATGTTGAAAGTCAATCTAGAAAAAACATCATGTGAAAACATCTTGGAAAAACAAGAATACCTTTTCTTTTTGCTCTTTGCTTTTCCTTTTAGAGATTCACTCATTCAAGTTCAAACTTTTTTTTTTATTTTGAAAATCATTGAATAATCCAAGTTGTGAAACAAACACAAGTTGTTATTTGTCAGCAAATCATTCTAGTGTACAATTTAATGTGGTAAACAGTTGGGTTGGTATAAGGAAACATGGTAGGCCCAAACATAACATTCTCACATTTTCATGTAAACGTTTTCTTGAAGTGTTTCATGCTGCAGCTTGCTAATTGTTTTAGTTTCAAAGTTTAACTTTGCAAACATATCATGTTTTGCAATACTGTAAACATTCTGGTCTTCTTGACATACACAGGAATGATTTTACGACAGCCAACTGTTTTTCACAAGTTAAGAATGCTGAATGATTTCCAAATTTAAAAAGAAATGCTGAGCAAAGTGCATACACATGAAAATAATATTATCTGTCAGGGACTAGATCTACAAGTGGTGACCCATATTTTTAGGTTCTGTCTTTCGGATATATCCGTCTACATTAAGTCAAACTAATCGACAGTTATTATTATTATGGGTGGGTAGCGGAAGAACAACTGGTGGCCTTTGGGGGAGGCGGATATACTTTGACTTGGAAATGACGTTCGATTTGTAAAAATCGCTTTGAAGACAAACACAGATTTTCTCGAACATGTAAATCATCGTAAAATTCTAAAATAAGCGACGCCACCGGGTGTGCGGCCACGAAGTTTGACGTCATTTTGACTTTTTGAGTTCTAATGCGAATCGGAGAGTCTCATGGTCTCCGGCTGCTATACACAGTCAAGGTAGTATATGTACGTGTTCAAAGTGTATGGCTGAGAGCTCTGCAAGCCAATGCCGAAACGTGACAAGGAATATGTAAATTTCATTTTATTTTTCGCTGAAACTCTTTTAGACTGCGCCGGAACGACTTATATCTCTCGCTGTCAAAACACATTACCTCGTTTCTTTTTCTCTCTCTTTTATTCTTTTGGCTGGCGCTGGCCTTTCTCACAACTGCGTGTGTGGCTCTCTGCAAAAGCCGGCCGTCAAAGACTTTATGAATATTAGATTATGCGACCCGCTTGCCCTTTTACACGAGGCCAACACGAATCGTTTAAGACAAAAAAAACAACCAAGGCAAACCCCCCAAAAAAGAAACTCCAAATGATGGAATCTGAGCTTCCCTCCGCCCTTCCATATTTGTCTTGACAACGGAGTCCATTGTGTTGGCGCGTCGACATTTTGATTTGAGATTAAATCAAACGTCATACTATGTGTACTTTTTTTAAATAACCAACTCTTATTTTTATTTCTCATTCGTAGTTGCGGTATTATAATTTTTGAAAAAGCTTTTATTTGCTACCGCTAGGTGGCGCTGACGTCCACTAACAGATGAAAGGGTCGCATCTGTTGTATATGTTCTGCGCGCGCGCTTAAACCATACAAACGCTCGAAATAAACATAATCGATATTTGTTGGTCTAGGGGGTAGGGGGAGGAACGTAGGGGAGCAATGAAGCTCGAGGGGTTGGCAGACAACGACGGAAGCTATGGTCGACCGAGAGAGCGCGTTCAAACCTCTCTGCAACGCGTTGGCCGTTGTCTAGTCTCATCCGATCGCAACTCTGCGTGCCTGTCTTATTCCGGTCGAAATTGATTATTCGTGGAGAAATGTTCAAGTGCCCGAATTTCGCCAAGTGTCACAAAGTGTTTCCCAACATCAAAGCGAAATGCAATCATTCGAAAAATTGCGGGGTTTTGCGGGTGTGTAGCGTGTGCCGGAAGACGTTCATGTCCGATTCTGGGTTCCGAACACACACAAAACACCACCAAGTAAGAAAAACTACAACAATATTTTTAATTCGTTTTAGTCTGTAATTATTAAAATTTAAAATTCAAGAGTTTTCATTCGTTTTAGTTGGTTTAAAAAATTTTAATCTGTGATTATTTTCAGGGTCAAATCGTGTCGACAATCCTGCAGTTTACTTATATCGCCGGCCGTGATGATGTTCAAGTCAAGACGGATCGGATGGATGAAGGAGAAAAGACTTGCATTTCTCCAGCTCACACCTCCATGGAAGAAAATGGGAGTCAGGTTCAAATCCTGACGGATGAAGAAACTTTCACCAGTTCAAGCAATACGTCGGCTGCTACCCAAACCGGAATAATGAATGACCTGGATTCAACCGAGACTCCCGGGATGAATAATCGATGTCGTCCCTCCACATCGACACAGTCGACATCCACCACCTTCGGAGAACCAGACAAGGTACCTATAGTTTACATAATTAATAATGGAATATCATTTAAATTTTTGTGTGACAAATTCAGGACTTGGTGTATGACCAATGGCTGGAGAAATCTGAAACTGCCGGAAGGAATCTTAGGAAGACGATTGCGATGTACGAGAAGAAATTGGATTGGTAAATGCGTCAATTTGTTAAGTAATAATTTGGCTTTGATCTATTTATCTATTGGTTTTTATTTGTTGTAACAGGTACTCAGCCAAAGCCGAAGAAGAGCACTGGGAAGTTGCGAAAATATTAGGCGAAGAAAATGTGAACGGCCAAACGTTATTGAAAATCAGGTGGAAGCCCAGCTACATCACAATGGACGAGGCAAGGAAATTCGCTCCGAAATTGCTAGGCAAATTCATGGCCAAAAAAGAAAAATGAAATTGATACTCTCTACGACTACTTAAATACCAAATAATAAATAAGGGACAGATTTCGTCTGCCTCGGTTACATCACGTGACTTAATTACCTGAATCACTGCCCCCCCAGCTATCGCTGACGTCTTTTTTTGGCGAGGAAAAAACGAACGAAAAGTGCGACAGGATTTTTTGGTTTTTTGTTTAATGATTGTCGTTGGAACGAGTATGATGTATTTTCTTAATTTATTATGTCGTGCTCCTGGGACCATGTCCAATTGAAAATTTGTCTTTGTTTTTGATACCTTTATTTGACGAGCCCAATAACCCAATAAAACTTTTGAACTTTTGAAGAAATGTGATCTCAGATTTTCAGAGTGATAGACTAAGTTACGGTTCTTTTCTAATTGATTTACCTTGCAGGATAATAATGGCAAATGATTATCAGCCAGCGTGAAAAGCGTGCCGTACTAGCGACCTTGAAGCTTTTAGACGCTTTTAGACGATTCTACGTATTTGAATTTCTTTCATTAATAGACTTTAAAGATTAAATATAGCCTTAAAAATGGTCTATTACGGGAAGGGATTTAACGTCGGAGATATTTGGTTATTTTTAGATACTATTTTTGTTTTTAAATTTGGAGGGAGCAGGGGAGGGAGATGTTCGTGGCTCTTCCCACCTAGTGCTAAAAACTTAAACCTCTTTCACGAGCCATCTAGTGCGAAAAATCTAGCCAAACCAACTGAGCTTCGTAAAAATGGCAAGGCAACACCGCTTACCTTCCACAGTAGTTCGTCTGCTGTGCTGTATGCATTCGCTGTTAGACACTTAGCCGGTTACGCCCAGTTTATGCGTAGTCGTGAATTCGCATTTATAGTAACGTAAATTCGTTATAACACGGGTCAAAGTTGTGATTAAAGCAAAGCGGTAATTTACTATTCAGTAAATCCTTGGTGAAATGCATATTGACAGTTTGTAATGTTGCATTATGATTTTAAGTAGGTGACGTTCCATACAGCAATGCTCTGCCATAAAGCAATTATTCAAAGGTTACACCTTGATGTCTACTTCCATGAAAAGATGTTCTGTAAATTTCCGACTTCACAAAAATATCATCATAGAAATTTGGAAGAAAACTGGAAGCTAGAGTCAAATCGGCATCAAGCAGCCTGTCTCTCCTGATCCAGGTCTGTTATTTCATTCAAGCTATTAGCTCTATCATAATAATATCAGTCAGTATTTGAAATAATATGTTCTCTTTTAGGTGGATGAACCCTGGTGTGTGTTTCAATCAGAGTTAGGCCTACCTGCATTACCAAGGATCAAAGACATCAACATTGTGGTGGGGTTTTTTCTCTAATTTCTATTCACTCAATCAAAATTCAGATTTTCTTTGTTTTGATTTGTCTTAACTTTCTTTTTACGGCTTATATTTTTTTCAGGCTGCATAGAACAGTGACATCCAGCACATTGTGGCTGAACAGCTATTCCGGATTTCCGTCCCCATCATGTCATTCAGTGAAATGAATATTGAGCATCAGACACACCGACCCCAAGTAGGAAAACACGTTAAGTCTTTTGAGCAATTTGTGATCGATAATTTCGTCAGTTGAATGGATGTCGATTAATTTTTCAAAATGAGTGTTATAGGATAAGGGGAGGGGATAAGGAAAGTACTTTTTTACTCAATTGGTGAATATTGACAAATTGTTAATTCGAAATCACTTGTTAGTTACACCTCTGTGTTCTGTCAACACAATTGGGAACAAGATGTTCTCAGTAGAATTGTTTATTTGTTAGACTTGTATATCTAACTCGAAAGTGATTTTGTGGATTTTGTTCTCTGAATTTAATTTAATGGATTGAAATATGGAATACCGTCCGATTGAATCACTTAACCTGCCATCTCCAAAGGATGAGTCGTTGACAACATCCGCCGCCAGGATATCAAATTCTATCGGGCTTTAATCCGGTATTCCATCCAGTTTATTAAAAATTAAATCCAATCAAAATTTAATCAAATAATTAAATAATGAACGTTGTAGAGATAATTAACTACATACATTTACAGAAGGATTTCCCTGGATGTCTGTCCTCTTCTGGTCTAGCCGGCCAAAATCCAATAGAGACTAGCATAGACACTGAGTCAATCCCGTCCACATCTGTATAAAATGCATAAATCCCCTGAATATTAGTAACCGATGGTCAACGGGGCTTTTGAGATTCCTTGGAGATTCGGGGGATAATACTTAAGTAATCTCAACGGCCTGACCTGCTGTATGATGGTTGTAAACAACTTGATTCCCATCAGGTTGTGGTTGTCCCGTTATGGAACTCGGAGCGGGATAGGCCAGGTTTGCAAGCAAACCTGACGAAACCAGCAAGCTCAGGTAAATACCCTGAGAAATCAGTGACCAATACCGATTCCTGATGGCAAAGGGAAAATTCCACCAAAATTCCTCGGTAATTCTGGAAGATCCGGATGCGTTCAGAAATCGCCCTACATCAGCCAAATGTGGGACGTTATTGAAATCACATTATCTAGCAACGAAACATTAGATATAATTTTTTAATTCTCATTAGATTTTTGTTTTCTTCTTTTTTTACTTTGAAACTTGAATGAATTTTGATATTGTCTTGTTGACTTATTAGTTATTATTTATTGTTTTTAGTTTTTTCGTCCGTTGATGGAGCGCGGAAGTCCGGCAGCGTCAGACAGTGGCCCAGCATTGCCACAAGTAACGATGGCTCCGTCGTCGCTGGAGAAAATCTGATTGACTGAGGTAATTAATGTGCTTTCAATTGCATTTTCGTTGTTCGTGAGATTTATCCCCTCCCCCGTTTCTTACATTTTCCGATTTTCGTCATCATTAAATGTTGTCCATTTAGGGTTCGCCATCTCATTCGGGTCTATACAGCAGTCAACATTCTCAACAACGTTCGAGTACAAGATTGTCCCACGTCTTACGATAGGTAACTGATCTGGCTGGCCTTGAACTGTTAATCTTTAAATTTGTTTCAATGGCATTAAATGCTACGACACGTTAGTATAAGTAGTTGTGTGAGTAAGAGTTATTTAGTGTTAGTAGATTACATTTTCATTCAAGATTTGTGATTCATTTTCTTAGGTTAGGAGTAAGTAACGATTTTACTGTGTTCGCAGATATACGGTCTGAACTGCCACCGGAAGTACGTTACATGACATATTTTTATCACATCTTTATTTTCCACATGTGGAGTCGTCCACTCGTATGAAGACTTTGAAGAGAACGTGAAGGTCCTCTAACTTACACGCCAGCCTGTTGCGGTTTTGAAGGGGTAATTTATACTACAAACCTCTTCCATATTAGTAGCTACACCAGGGTTAGTTTTAATACGCCAATAATTTTTTTTTTTTTTTTTTCAAACAGAAAGTTGATGTTTTTCCTTCCAAACTGTACAGACTACAGAACTTCGTTAAATTTGTGTCAAAGAAATAATAGAAATTTTAAGTATCTTGTACTGTTATGTATTCGGCGATCTGTATCAGAAAATCTGTGCCGAAATTCATAATAATTCATCATTTTTACACTCTGATAAAATCTTTTTGTCATCAATCTGGCGCTTTTGATAAGGTCCACGAGTCTTTTTCAAAAGTATTATTTTTACATATTTTTACTTCTTCCTTTCTTGTGTTCAACAAGTTTGTAGCAGGTCCACACTTGCGTTTGGCAGTTTGATTGACTATTTTAAACCTATTTACCCTTTTTTAAATTCAGATGAAAGCCAAACTTTCAATCAGGGGAAACCGGGGGAATCCTCTACTGTTGTTCAATACGTCCATCGCTGAATAAAGTCACTTTAATTCATTTTATTTCTAAAAATTTCGATAAATCCTTTCCTCTTAATTTTTTCACTTAGTTTATGATCATTGCAGAGGAGTAGTTGAAGAAAATGAAATTCCGTCACTTGTTTGGTTTTGAAAGTGCCCATTTGGATTTCTTATTGAACGTAAAATACCGGTTGTCGATGTGTAAATTTTGCAATTCAATTCAATTTCATACAGTTGAAATTTCGTTTGCCCTTCCCTTTCCATCTCTCAATTCTGCACTTCTTAACAAACAATCACAGTAAAGATATTTACTCTTAAATTTCGCAATTAGAATGGACTTGAATTCGTAAAGGGCGTTGCCAGCCTTTGCTGTTGGGTGACCACAAGGTGTGACAGAAAATTCCAAAAACGAAAAATCGGGTCAAAGCAAAGTGACGGCCTTTCACTGAGACATTAGATAGTTAACATGGGAAGTACCGGCGAGTATAAAAAACCAGCGATTACCCATTCAAAGTATCATTCGTCGCCAATCAATCGAATCAACATGAAGCTGGTAACTAATAATAATCCATTTTATTCAATTTCATTTTTTACTGGTTAAATTTCATTTTTCTTTTAGTTTATCGTCGCTGCTCTACTGGCCGTTGCTGTTGCCGCACCTTCCGGCTATGAATCAACCCATAGAGATTCCTCTTACATGACGTCTCCCAGCTACGGTTCTTACGGCTACAACAAGGACAGCAAATATGGTGCAATCACCATCACCAGCCAACACGACGTCCGCAATCTCGACGGAAGCAGCAAATGGGGGCAAGTTCTTATTTTATTATTATTTATTAAGAAAAATAATAATAAAAATTGGTTTTTATTCATTTTGCAGATACTCTGGATCCGACTACACGACCCGAGAGGAATCGCAGGTGCAGAAGAAGATGCAAGGCGTCGCCTACGATTCTTATGGCAAAGCCACTTACGAGGACGTTTATGGCAACACCAACGCTGGATCCTCTTACTGGGTCTCCCCCGAGGGCGAGAAATTCACTCTGACCTGGACCGCCGATGAAAACGGATTCAGGCCAAAGGGCGACCACTTGCCCGTCGCTCCCGTCCACGTCTACGAGCTCCCAGTTGCTCCCGTTCACGTTTACGAACTCCCAGTTGCCCCTGCCCTCCCTTACCAGCGCACTGGTGCCGGCAGCCAAACCTACAATACCTATTAAATTATCTAGAGCTGCACAATGACAATGTTTGATTAAATTAATAAAGTACTTTCCAAATATTACTTCCATAGTTTCAATATTTATGATTAAACTTTCTGTGTGGTTCCACCAGAAATAGCTCAAAAAAGAATTTCCTTTTGGCATTGCCAGAACAAAAATAAAACTGGCTTTTTAGCGATGACCATTGGAGGTTTCGGCTATTCCAAATACTTCAATTCCGCACTTTAAAAAAAACAAAACGAATTTATAAGAAAAAGAATTTGACAATAAAACATATTTCAGTTCTAATAAGTGGATTAATTTATAATTGCCATATTCAACGTTCAACTTTATTAGCTTCATTATTGGTTTATTGCCCTCTTTCCAATCTTCAAATTTAAATTTTTCTCACAATATTTGTTTTTCTCGAAAATGCTGTTTAGTGCTTACTAATAAAAATGTGGGTTTCCCGCCTAAAAGAAACGACAACCGTCCATAGACGGCAACATCGCTTTCCTTCCGGACTTTCGTCTGCAGTCTGCAAACGTTACAGTACGTGGGTCGCCATAATTCGTCATCGTCATCGTCATCGTCATCGTCTGCCCATAGGGGGCTAAAATGCGGGATCCGCTGTGGATGCCACCAGGGGGCACCACTAGATTACAAATCGTCATAGGCTAAAGTTGTGCAAGTTTATCTAGATTTTAATGCTTGTTTTATTTTAAAAATAGGGAATAATAAATTAAATAGAAATTGTAATGCAAAAAAATTAACAAATTTTCCTGTATTCTCTAAAACATTCACGCATAGAAAACATAAAACTAATGTAAAAAATAGACGTTATTTCCGAAAAAATTAATCGGCGTAATGTCGTAGATAACTAGACATCCTATAACAAGTTATAAAACAACGCTTCAATCAGAACCTCTGAAATTCTAATTAGAATTAGAATTTCGCAAATAAAATATGGTCAACACATAAGACGAAATCATGTCCGTCAGAACTCAGAACATGTTATATTACATAGCTAAGTGAGTGTATACATAGTATATACTATATACACTTATATATAATGTATACAATTATATGAGAAGGTACACCGTACACATGAATGACAGTAAGGGCAAAAATTAAATATAAAAATATATATAATTATATGCGATTATATAATATCGGATGTATAAAAATATATATAATTATATGCGGTTATATAATATCGCATATAATTATATATATTTTTGTATATAATTTTATACATAAATATATAAAGTCGTTCAAGGTATTTTCCTATCAAATTAAAGGCAGATAATTTTCCAGAGGTGACGTGAAAATATTTTAACAAAGTACCACGTAACTTGAACGGATCACATCATTACACTGATAATATCATGGAACTTATCGATTCATGTATACGTGATAGAAATATTTTGCTGCGGCAGGTGGCAGTGGAAAAGCCACCAATAAGTTTGGTTTTCCCGTCATGAGAAAACGCCGAGAAAACGAATCATGATTGTGCATGGTGAATTTCAACCCACCATCAATAAGCATTTCCCCGTGTTTTCTTTAATGTTGTGTTCATTTTCTAAATTAATTTTGCATTCGCACCTCGTTTTAGTTTTAAGTATTTAATGCATTACACCAATTGCATTAGCATTACGCTAGAGCTAGACATTAAAAGATATTTGTACTACCATGTTCGAACCACAAAAAACTGTAGTGGTTGTTCGAAATGCCAAGTAGAAGTCAAGCGGCTCCCTCTGGTGGCCGATTCATGATTTCCACAACACATTCCGCAGTTTAGTCCCTAAAAGACGATGACGATGACGATGACGATGACGAATTATGGCGACCCACAGTACGTCGTGAATTTGCAATCCTTCCGTGTTATTAGTACGTAGTTCGTGAATTCATAATAAGTAATAACACCGGTTAAATTAAGCAAACTGTAAAGCGGTCCTACTTTACGTCATTTATTTGAATTGTAGCATAATAAGAATTTTCTCAATTCATTTTTAAGCTTGTTGGTGTGACGAATTTTCGTAAAATGTCGAACACTTCGAGCTTACCAGTTTCGCTGCTCATAGCTAGCAAATCTCAGGCAATAGTTAGTGAACCTAAAAGAAAAACTCGCGAAGACTGGAGAAAAGCAAAAGAGCTAGACGAGGCCAGAAAAACAGGATCTGCACCAGCTGCAGTAGATGAAGAAGGTAATTATTCTCAATTAATAGTATATAGAAAAGCTCTATCACTTTAACTTTTACACAGGCAAAGATATCAATCCTCACATTCCACAATATATTTCATCTGCTCCGTGGTATTACAACTGTTGGACCAACACTAAAGCATCAAAGATCTCAAGAGAATGATAAACAAAAACTGTTGACCAAAGTTGGCGAACACTTTCAACAGGGTGTGAATCCTGATTCCTTAACAACCAAATTCCGAAGAGGTGCATGTGAAAACTGTGGAGCAGTGACTCATCGAAAAAAGGATTGTTTGGAAAGACCAAGAAAAATATTGGCAAAATTCACTGGTGCTGAAATAGCCCCAGATGAGTTTATCCAGCCTGATCTTAAACTTGACTTTGATGGGAAGCATGACCGTTGGAATGGTTATGATCCAACAGAACACTTGGGCATTATAGAAGAATTTGAAAAAGTTGAAGACACTAAGAGACAACTCAAAGCTAAGAGGTTAAACACTGGAGACAAAGACGGAGGAGAAGAAGAAATGGATATTGATGAAGATAAATATGTTGATGAAATTGACATGCCAGGAACAAAAGTTGATTCTAAGCAAAGAATTACTGTCCGTAATCTAAGGATCCGTGAAGATACCGCAAAATATTTACGAAATCTGGATTCTAATTCAGCCTACTACGATCCAAAAACTCGTTCAATGAGAGAAAACCCCTACAAAGGTACCTAATTTTAATGGAATGATTATTTTGAAATCCTAAATGTTTTTTCCTTTCTTTCAAGATACTGGTAAAGAAGCTGAACAGGTTGCATACGCTGGTGAAAATATCATTCGCTTCAGTGGGGATACTTCAAAACATGCACAGGCTCAGTTGTTTGCATGGGAAGCTCAACATGCCGGTGTTGACGTACATTTGTTGGCTGAACCCACCAAGGCTGAGAAACTTAAAGTCGAGTGTGTTGGCAAGAAAGAAGAAATCAAAAGCTCCATTCAAGAGAGTATCTTAGAGCGTTACGGCGGTAAAGAACATTTAATGATTCCACCTAAAGCCCTCCTTCTTGCTCAAACGGAACAGTACGTGGAATACTCTCGAGCTGGGAAAATTATTAAAGGGGCTGTGAAACTAGTTGTAAGTTCCCGCTACGAAGAGGATGTTTATATAAATAACCATCAATCAGTAAGTCTCATAAAACCCATAACTCTGTTATTCAATCATATTTCATTTTTAAAATGTATCATTTAGGTCTGGGGCTCTTATTGGGAAGATGACCAATGGGGTTTCCAGTGCTGCTGCTCTGTGATGAAGAACTCGTATTGCACTGGTTAAAGAAGCAAAAATGGGAAAAGTGAAACTGTGAATCGAGATAACCCAGCAAACTTTAAAGCCGATGGGAAACCGACTTGCAATACCTTGAAAATATAATAAACCTGGTAATGAATAGCCTTCATTTTTTCATTCCACATAAATCTCTGATACAATTGTGTTTACAAATCAGTTATTTCTAGAAGATTCTCATTAGTTTTAACACACCGCCCTCAAATTGATCGACGTGGACGTGATACCAATTCGCAAGACTTGTGTTTTGTTAACACAAGGAGTTTACACTGCGCCAGGTGCATCTCAACTTCAACCATTCGAACTCTTCGAGAGTTTAAGCATACGAGCGCCAGTATCAGTTTTCTAGTTATTGGACTTCTTGCTCCTTGACAGCTTGGTACATAAACTGATCGACATTTTCTCTAAGCTGATCATGATTTTTCAATGAATAAAGGTATTTTCCTGGTGACCAACTGAACAACTCTAGGGAACTAAGCTGTAGTTTTCTAAGATGACATGGAATCGGGTCTGGTAGTCCTAGAGCGAAGATCTATATGGCTTGGAAGCCATCGTCCATTCCGCCCCAATTACAAAAACTCATCCTTGCCGATTTGGTATGACAAAATTATCTACTAATTATGTGCTTGTTTCTCTTATTATAATCTATTATAATTATAATTTTACAATTACCCGAAGGATGAAACAACTTCAATAACAAAGCTATTTGTAGATTAAATATAATTTGTTTTTCCAAATTTTCCAAACATTTATTTGCTATTTCGGGACAATATTTTAAACGTTAATGTTTTTATTTGTCCCTAGATGGTGCATGGCGAATAATTTTAGCCATTGACAGCAGACAGCATGTTACTTCTTACACATCATTTTGTTCTTGACAGAAGGAATTGAGTTTTCCAGAAATCATCGTTCGGCTTTATTTAACGTGAAGCTATTAAAGAAAACTCCAGACGATGGAGAGTTCAATCAAAACTCATAATAAGGATTAAGGAGGAAGGAGAGAAAAGAAAACTTCTGTGTGACAAGATGGAAAACAAAATAGTGCTTGGAGGGTCGAGAATCTGGAGATATCACTTCTGAACTTGACACTGAACAGCCTGGAAGCTGAAATTCTCTAAATTGTAAGTTGTGTGACATTTTTTGCATAGAAATTAAGCATTAATGGCGAAAGTATTTCTATTCTCTTAGTATTGCTCATTGGCCAACAAGGCAACATTTGATGATTCTGATCTTGATAAATGGAAGAGAATACTTGGTGCAAGATCATAATTTGGTAAAATGATTTGATCAATTAATGTGATACCAGGGCTTACTTTTTTCTGCTGCCGTTTCCCATTCAATCTGAATAATCCACCTGTTAGTCATGGTTCCGCTGTGATAACCACAATGGGAGGGGTTTAGTTTATTCAGGGAATTTTTTCTGTTCAAAATTTGCACTCCTTTCAATTTGTCTGCCATCCATTTAAGTCTGTGCTGGATTTATGTCTGCTCAAATTTAATTTATGACACTGGTCAAGAGAGTAGTTTCTGCGGTTCACATAGTACATTAAAATAAAATGAGGGAATTTAGTTAAGTTTTTCAAATTTTCATTTACTGTCTTTATTGTTATACCAAAGATGTTAAGCTTCACCACACACTTGAAATTCCTGTTAGTTTTATAAAAGATTGTGAATAATGTTGTAGATGTCCTTCTTAAGTGATGGAAATGGCATATTGTGTTATTGTCATTGTGGTCTAATGAGAATATTTATTTTTATTTCAAGTTAACTTTTGAAGAGAAAGTGAGGAGAAAATACTTCAAGGATCTCATTCCTCCAACAACTATGGCAGATTTTTTCCCGGTATTTTCCCCTGATCTTATTAATTTACTGCATTCGTAATTAATCTCTTAATTCTCTTTTCAGGTTTACTCTTGCCGCTTTTCGATATACTTTATCAATTGGTGGAATATGACGAGTGGTCGGCCGCGCTGAAATTCAAGATCGACAAATTATATAAATGTTTATAAATTACAAGTGCATATCTGGGCTCCCTTCTTCAGTGGCCCCGTTTCCCTCTAACCACTAACCAACGCCCGCCGGTGGTCACTCACCCGCTGTGAAACCAGGAGGAGGGGAGGGCTCTGGTCGAACGGGGACTTGGAAGGCGCATGATCCGATGAAAACTTTTCGAGGGTCATGTGTCTAACCCGGAAGCCTAGTATGACTACATCTCCCCGGAAAAACTTGCCTCGTACTTCTCTCTTCTTCTCGGTCCAGATACTTATCTCTGGGGGCCGTAGACATGTCCTATAACAGCATGCGCGAGTTAAAACAATGCAACCCACTACCCAATGAAACAAATAGCCATGGTTAATTTTTTGTGAAAATCTCCGTCAGTCAAGTTACAAAGACTGACGCGGATTTCCGCTATTAACATCGCTTTTTGTCTCGTTGCCGCAGCGGTGGTGGCGGGTTGCGTTTAAACTCGTGCAGTAGTAAACCGTTTTGAACCGGACGCTCTGTTTATTAAATTTTTCAACATTTCAAAATGAAAAAAATTTTGTACAAAGAATATTTTTATTTATTGCAGATATATTACAGTTAAGGTTTCACATTGGTTTATGGGGTTTAGGGTATAAATTGAGAGGTTGGTAGGTTTGTTTGTGGGGTTTGAAGAATTGGAAGGTAAAAGTTTGTGGGGTTCGCAGATTAGTTGGTAGGCATTTGTTTGTAGGGTTATACATGGGCTGATTTTTTATCCAAACTTGAAATCTCCTCCTCCACTTTCCTTTCCCAACCCCAAAAACATGTTTATTATTTGTTTGACATGAACATCCCATATTTTTTTTTTCGATAAACTGCATAGTCACGATGGCAATTTTAACAAAATAACGATACAACCTCGCTAACACATCACCAAGGAACGGCCAATTGCACTTGTTGTAGAAAGATCTTTCACCGTCATAGGCTGCAACAACGTACCACATTGGGCAGCAACTAGTGGAATAAAACCGATAAAACTGTAACCAAAACAAAATGAATTAATCTAGATGAATAAATGTCACTTTATATTATTTACAAGAGTTAAAGCCCTCAGCTGGCTGCATCAAATCCATGTGTACGTTGGGCAGCAACAAAGAAGCTCATACTTTTACCAGACGTTTATCCTATTCCTAAAAAAAAAACTCAATTACTATCAACTATCAAGGAAACAATGTTTAAAAATTACAAAAACAAAAATGACAGAAGTTAAAGTAAACTATGCAAACACAATTCTTCAGAATAAAAGTTGCAAAAGAACCTACAGCTAGAAAGCATTTACAAGGTAGATAACTGAAAATTCTACAACAAATTCGTTAAAAGATAGTCACCGACTTTAACTATGTCTGTAATCTCACAGTTAGAAAGTTGAACACATGTACCTGAATAGTTCTGAAGTGTTTCTTACAAAACATACAGCCGGTATACGAAAAAGAAGAATTTATCCTTGGCATGGTTGTCCAATTTCAGAAAGCTCAATTTCACCTACATGAGGGAAGAAAAGAGTTACTTACAACAGGAAATCAAATACAGTTTTTTTCTTCTTTTCAGACCTGGAGTGTTACAATTCTGGCTCTGGCATCACTCAATGAGGGGAAAGAATTGAGGTAATCACTAGTTGTGATTGTGATGGGTAAATGATTTTCAATCTTTTCATTGATATCCAACTCTTACGGCACTCTGTGCAGAACTCTACAAACAAATAATGGTTAAAGCTTTATTAAAATAGCTATTATACTGCAGGGTTCTCACTTTTCAATGCTTGGCATTGTCTCTCAATAGTGGGTGGTGTCAAAAGTGAAGAAAGTTGGGGATCTTCATCAACTCTGCATTGGCAAATTAACCGGCATGACCTGGCAACTGGCCTGACTTAGGGCCAGTCTTGATCAAAAGGGCGTATGTTGGAACGTGAACTGCTGTTCTCTTGTATACATTACGTCCATAAGATCTCATATTCAACGACTTGTTGGGACTCAGATCCAGCGAACGGAATTCGTCATCTCCTAATAAATTTGAACAGAAAGCAGGTTACAGCACATGCCATTCACGTGTGTAAAATAATCTAATGATACTAAGGGACTTAAAATTAAAAGGGACTACTTGGGGGAAAAAAAAAATTATTATTAGGTAACAAAGTGATGTGTAACATAGGAAAATAACAGAAGCTTAGTTAAACTAAGTAATCTCTAAGAATTAACATATATACAGCAAGAGCTTGTCATCAACAAAGTAAATGTATAGCCTTACTGTAAATTAAAGTTTATCAACTTAATTACTTTAAATTGTTTGAAGCGTTTCTGCATGTGACGAAAGCTACAAACAGTACAGGTAGCAAGCTTGCAAGGGGAACACCTTTCACCAGTTGGCTGCAACGAATCCATGTGCACATTAGACTGCAATGAAGAAACTCAGACTTCACCAAACTGTTAGAATAAAAATTAAAACTCAATTACTATCAGAAACAAACCATCAAATAACAAAATGTGTAACCTTAGGATAAAAAAGTTGATCAACATAATTACTTTTACTGTTCTGAAGTAGGCAATTTCTGCATAATGTGACGAAACGTACAGCCGGTACATGCAGCAAGAGGCAACATTTTGAGAAAATGTACAGCAGTTTCAGGTCATGGGATCATAGGGAATTAGTCTAATTGCCAAGTATAAATTGTAGGCTGTTACGAATGCCAGTCAATCCGGCCCCACTTTTTCCGGCCCCAACTTTTCCGGCCCCAAAATTTTGGCTGGGGTGGGGCCGGAATGGTAAAAAAAAGTTGCCATACCGGCCACAACTTTTCCGGCCCACAAAAAAAGGTGACAGATGGCTTTGGGGAGACCATACCTCCTGAAGGGAGGATTCAAAACGACGATACAAAAAGTTGACTGATGGCGGGAATTTAATTTGCTTTGGGCGACCATACCCCCTGAAGAAACGACGATAAAAAATCTCAGCTCGGCGGGAAATCTTTCATGACGATTGCCTCACCCCCAAATAAAAAGGCTACATTTTAGTTTTGTCTTGTCTGTCACGCTGTGACGATCTAAAAAATGGATGAAAGATGTGCTATATGCACTACAGTTTTTATTGGTAGGGCACAAAAAGTGCCTTGTTTTGTGTGTAAGACATTGATGCATCGTCTTTGTATTAAAGGTAATTAAAGGAACAAAATAAAATTTATTCTTGTGCTTTTAGAAAACTTAGTTAATTCTTCTCATTAGGATTGACTCAAATGGAATATTTTCGAATACGAAAAGAAAAGGAAGTGTTTTTATATAAGTGCAGTGTTTGCATAAGAATGTCAGATGCCCTTTCACCAATCCTTGATTCTGAGGTAATATTATCTTAATTATTTTATTTTGAAAACCTTATCAACTTTTAGCAAATTTTATATTATAGCAGATTGTTGGAAATGAGTCATCAACTTTTGTCGATCAGCCCCTTGCATTTGACCTACCAGTTACATTGAGTCTTCGTTCACCATCTATTTCTCCAGTCAACTTACAACGTGCTGCTGCTCGACCAGTTAGACGGCGTGTTCGTTCACCTTCTATTTCTCCAGTCAGCTCAAATCGTGCTGCTGCTCGACCAGTTAGACGGCGTGTTCGTTCACCTTCTATTTCTCCAGTCAGCTCAAATCGTGCTGCTGCTCGACCAGTTAGACGGCGTGTTCGTTCACCTTCTATTTCTCCAGTCAGCTCAAATCGTGCTGCTGCTCGACCAGTTAGACGGCGTGTTCGTTCACCTTCTATTTCTCCAGTCAGCTCAAATCGTGCTGCTGCTCGACCAGTTAGACGGCGTGTTCGTTCACCTTCTATTTCTCCAGTCAGCTCAAATCGTGCTGCTGCTCGACCAGTTAGACGGCGTGTTCGTTCACCTTCTATTTCTCCAGTCAGCTCAAATCGTGCTGCTGCTCGACCAGTTAGACGGCGTGTTCGTTCACCATCTACTTCACCTCGATTAAGGCATGGTTTTCGTTCTTCGTCAGTGATGCCTCATAATGATGCTCAACTTGAAGAGGTTTTTATAACTTTTATTTCAGCAGTAGGGAAAGTTATCACGCTTTGTCAATATATTTATCGCACCTGGATCTCGCCTTTAACTGCCAAATGGCAACCGAAGACGTGGTCAGTATTCATGAAAGCAGTTCGTACTAATAATGACGCAGAAGGTTGGCACAACAGATTAAACCAAAAAATTCGTGTTGCACATCCAAATTTTTATAAGCTTGTAGAACACTTGTATTATGAATCCCGTTTGTTGCCACTTCATGTTACTTTAGTTTGTCAGGGTACCCTACAGCGTAGACAGAGAACTGCATATTCAAAACTACAAGATAAAGTTTTCTCATATTGGGATGGATACAACAATAAAAAAATGGGGGCTTTTTTACTGTTAAAAAAATGTGCCGAAATTTATGGACATGAATAATTATATTGTTTTGTTTCCAATACTGTTGTATGTATACTGTTGTAATTATTTTTTTGACTATTCTTCACCAAAGAATTGCATTTCTTTTATTGTTTCATTTTCACATTTGATTTGATCATTTATTTGATTTGTGTTTTTTCAATACAAGGATTGCTGACAACAATTTTTTTAAACAATTGTTTGAGTGGGCCGGAAAAGTTGGGGCCGGAAAAGTTGGGGCCGGAAAGATAAAAAAATGATGATCTTTCCGGCCCCACCCCAGCCAAAATTTTGGGGCCGGAAAAGTTGTGGCCGGAAAAAGTGGGGCCGGATTGACTGGCACCCGGCTGTTACCTGTAAATTCAGCACACAAAAAATTTACTTATGATAACCTTAAATAATACAAGTAGGAATTTGGCTTACAGCCATAATTTTCACATGAACTGACAACTACACAATAAATTTCGGCTGTTGAACTGGTGGTCATAGCAAAATCATTAATCGAAAATACAATATACAAAACAGGGTGATCCGTCCCTCCGGGAAAGCTGTCAACCTGCAGTCGCTTCTTGTGTCGATTGCCAGCAGCCATCTTAGAAAGAGCGGCCAACATTGCCATGTTCAGAAGAAACGTCCGGGTCTCCGGGTCCGGGGCGTCCGGTCCCGGTCGCTTTTGCAACGTCAGGCCGCTAGGTGCGCTGCAGTTTGACGTCGCGCTATCTCAGCGCACTGAGTCCTTTTCTACGTCTATGCTGGAGGCCTGGAGCAACGTAAACAAACCATTTCATGCTTCAAATTATGTATAATATGTTATAGCTGCGGAATATGTATAAATACAGAGAGAATCAATCTGACGTTGCGCTATCTATTCCTACATAACATATTTCTGGAGCGTTTAACGTTGCGCTATCCTATTGGGGTAGAGACTGACAGTAGAACTCCACCGACAATAGAACCCCAATATTTGAAAAAAAAAATTTTTAATTTCTTTCTATGCGACAGTAGAACTCCACTACGCGATAATATAACTCCAATAAATTCATTAATTATTTTCATGTTTGACAATAATAGAACTCTACTGAATTTTAAATTTCTCAAATTTTCGACAATAGAACTCCAATTTAAAAAAAATTATTCGCATGCCCGAAAGTAGAACTCCACTTTTCTTAAAATATGCAGTGCGCTCTAGTGCTCAAAGACGCTATCGCACTCCAGTCTCCGGAGTCTAAAACCATGACATGCCCTGGGAACAATTTTTTCTTATAATCGCTTTTTTTATCGCTTAAGTTAAAGAAAATTTGAATGATTGATTGCTAAATTTTGTTATGAAGTCGTTGTCTACTTGTGCCACCTATCAGTGAATATGTATGCTCAAACCGTGAACTGGCTCAAGTAATCAAGTATGTTATTAAGCACACAGAGCTGTATTGAAATAATGTTTATGTTGTATGACTTGCTTCTCTCCACATTTCCTGTGGAAAGACCTTGATCCAATTGACTGGAAACAACATCCGACGCACATTGCAGGGTCTCCAAAAGCTGTTTAAAAATGAATGAGCAACCCTGTATACGCCATGTCACTACGGCTTGAATTCAATGACAAAATAAGGGTGGATACGATGTCCAACAACAATGTCAATACCAGCAACCGATCATCTGGTGTACTGGAGCATCCAAGACCAGTGTAGCTACCTGTGAATACAGCAATACAGGCATTATTAAACATCGATCTGATCTAGGTGGTCTATTGGGCTTCTGGCTAAATCTCGTGACTTTAGGGAGACCGTGATCCATTAATATTCCATTTGCAGGAGCGTTGTCTATACCTGCTCCTCTCTTACAGTTCGGTGGTAACCAATACGAAAACGACATCTCTGCCCACAACACGAAGTGGATCGAGAATATATCCGACGATACACTTCATTCGATCGTCGTCTCTGGAATCGGGAGTCACGCGGTATTCAATCTGTGAGGAAGTTACAGTGGCCAAAGACATGGGTATATGCATGGATACAGGTGAGAATTTTGCTTCCTACATATACACAACAGCAGTAAAAATTTTGTTTGGAATCTTTAAATCAATTTGATAGAGTAAAATTGATAAATTTCTGCATCTATAATCGCAATGATTTTTTCTAAACATGTAATTAAGTATTTCAGACTATAACTGACTGAATAAATTCTATTGATACGCATTGAATTTAGACAGATATTGTAGTTTGTTTGCATTTAAAATGCTATTTAAAAATTGCAAGCTTTTGGCATCGTAATATGTCGTTGTCGTTGCTGATTCACAGGTAGAAATCAACTAGGCCTAATTAATGGCCAAGACATAAATGCTAGTCCAACTACCTTTGGCTCATGGCCGAGACAACTGAACGGCTCATTGCGGTACCAGCGCATACAACCGCAAACTCGAACAATGTCTGAACCAATCATGGTTGTCAGCGAAAATGTAAAGGAAGCTGGCACCATCATGACTGAATCATCTAGTTCCGGTCCAGGGCCACCAAAGCGAATTCCTCTAACACTTCAACGGAAAACCATACCCATCGATACAAATCCACCGGACAATCCCATCATATTTATTTTAGGTGCGCACTTAACCGGAAATAATTTTTATTAATAATTTTATTATTTTGTTCTGTTGTGATTGTTTCTAAAATTGAAGGTGGGCCAGGATCAGGGAAAATAACTCACTGCGACCGTTTAACTCGAATTGATGATCGCCTTTTACACCTAAACATGCAAGCGACATTTTTGGAAGTAGCTTCGGAAATTGGTACGATTGCATAACTTATTTCTTTTTATTGAATTATCTTACATTAATAGCTAATCTATCTAGACTTATGGAATAAATTGTGAACATTTATTATAAGTTACTTTATAAACGATTACAGGCAGTCGGGACCCTAACATCGTTCCAGCCTACAAAGCTCTGGAAATTTTAATTGAAAGAATGTCTAACACAAAGGAAACGAGCGCCTTGATCGTCACCGGATATCCTCGGAATATGAGAGACGTTGTCGAATACATGGCAAGGGTATGCTATTTTCTTTGTGCTATCATGTCTCCTATAATAACTAGTTAAAATGGCTTTGATCGAGTTGATAGTTTAGCGCTTAATTTCTTATTTCGGAAAAAAAGGTTCAACGTGTTGATGGCGTTATTCTTTTGGATTGGAGTGACCGTAGTCTAGAGCGTCAAATTCAGCTGGGCGCGAGGACTGGCGACATAGATATCAATTTAGCTCGTTTCGAAATGACTAATTACAGATCTAACATCATTCCTGTCGCTCAATTCTTCGATCAACAAGGACAACTTCATATAGTAATAATTGCCATACAATTCTAAGATGTAGTAATAAAAACCTACGTATGATTTTCAGGTGGCCGGGCAAAGATCGCCAAGTGAAATATTCGATGATTTAGCTGAAGAAATCAATGGCATTCTTTCACACTCGTGGGGTGAGCCACCGGTTTCGCCATACAATAAAGAGAACGATCGACCCGAAAGTGCTGCAAAGGACATCGATTTGGAGCCGGAAGAAACCAAAGTGGTCATTCACACGTTGAACGACACTAACGTGAAACGCAAGCAAAGCATCGACAGTGTCGACTTGATGATAGAAGAGGAAATCAAACATATCACGGGAGATCACGAAGATGAGAAAGAAGAGAAAACCCCCAAACCAGCACAGGATGAAGACGAGATCAAGGTCGAAGATGCCTAAAATTAAGCCACTCAATTAGCAATTAGCTTTATCCAAAATCTGTTAAAATTTTAAAAAAAAACCTAAAAAATATTCAGCCCGCCCCGTCGAAACTTTGACATTTCCTAAATAGTCGTCACATCTACAAAAAATTTTATCTCATCTCTATTAGGAAATCGTTTGTTAAATATGTAAATTAATGATAGGAACTATTTGGAATTTAACTATTTAACTAGCAATGTAATGTAACATGGGTTTTGCAGCACAATTTTTAGCTCTATATTAGAACTAAAGCTATAAAGACGCGGCTGAGATCGGTCCGTAATAGACTACACTGCACGGAAGCTTATTACTTAATACGTTGCAAAATTTTACGTTATGATTAATTTCCGATCAATTTATTAATCACAGATTATTTGATTATTAAAGTACCGTATTAGACTTCCCTCATTATGCCGATGCTCATATCGAATCTGTTCTTTTCTAATCCACTTTCAAATCAAAGTTATAATATCTCAATCAATTAATTATCAGGATCTGATCGATGTTGTACTTGTACGTAGCTTTCTTACTCCGAACTTTTGGCAAATCCTACTTTTAGGTGCTTTATTTGACCTTCGGAATTCGATTTATTTAGTCGTCAGTATATGTTAAACGTTGCTAAGGTCATACTGTTTTCTGTTTCCCATAAAATTAGAAAATATAGAGCAGGTTAAACTATAGATTTGTGCATAAAGTAGGAATGGAAAACTAGATATGGAATTATCCGATTGTCATTTGACAACAATTTCGTTAATATTTTACCACCGATAGTGAATTGATGTGGAAAGGTAGCCAAGCCAGTCAACGATCAATGACTCACAGTCAACCGCACAAAAACGTAACGATGGCAACAGTTAGAAATATACAAGACCTGATAGCTAGCTATACTTCCTGGTGATGAAATCAGAACGGATGTTACAGCCAAATCACAATCAATACTAACTATTTTAGTCTACTGAGCTCCTCCTTTCCTACTTCATGACTGATGGGATGTTTATACCATATCTAAAATTCAAAAAATTAGGATGATGGACTACAGATATTTATGCACCACACTATGTTCGTAAACCAGCAGGTTCACCGTATGCCTTAAAAATCGACATTGTATTTTAATGAAGGTTGATTGCAGAAATAACGTACTGGTCTCAACAAATTTATATTAGTCATGCCTTCAACAACTGTTTTACATAAATGCTCTGTGAGATCTCAAGGAAATTAAATTCTAAATCCAATCGATTTAGATTGATCGATTTAGAAATAAAAAAATTTATTAAGACCTGAATTAAATTTATCCTTAGTAGGAAACGTAATGACCTTTTATAATGTTAGCGCGAAATTATGAAATTCAAAGTAATCCCATAATAATAGCCTCCCATATTGGCGGTCGATTTATTTCTATAGTTTGAAGAATAATATAAAAAAAATATGTCTCAACTTTGTTCATCATTATGCCACATCACATGCTTGGTGTCTACACCTCGTCACAGATTATTAATCCATTCCTTCATTAATATGATGACCAACACTGTCCTTTAATTAATATTCAATCTAATACACTTTTCTGTTTGTTGATTTCTCTTCCAGCTACTGTGCTATTCTTCTCTCCTCTATCTTAATATAAACTCTCACGCTACACAAACTAACCAGCCATAATCTGAATGCTTGAGGTAGATGTCAACGACATAAGAGATAAAATAATACCAGCAGGGGGGAAAAGATAGAAGCCCCACACAGATTTGTTGGAGCTTTCCATTCAAAAACCCGTGATCCAACATTATTTAAAAAGAAAAAAAAAGGAACGCTCGGTGACCTAAATTTAGACGTGAGATGCGTTGGAAAAAAGAGCTCGTGAAAGACAAGGCTAAACGGAGGAAATATATAGTTTCAGTCGTCTTCTTGATTCCCGGCTGTGTGTATTACTACACTGCGCAGAATCACTGGACAACCGCCAACAACAGCCAACAAACTCTGGTGTCGGCATACCAGATTGCCGGCCATCGACCGAGCACGTATAACGCCACCGAATCCCGGCAACACTTTTGTCCTTTGCATCCATTTTTCAGACGAAACGGACGAGAAGAACCCAGTGCTCTTCACTCCCGATTTGCTACACGCCCAGAGTCCCTGCTGCAATCACCATGGTAACTGTATAGTTCTAATGTTTTTTTTTGTATACATATTTACTTCAAGGTGACTGTGTGATATCGCATATACGTTATCACAGCCCGTAGGCTAGAAAGCCTATAGCTAGTTTATTATCTAAAGAATTTTTGATTATACGATTTGTAATTTAATTTCTACCACTCCGTGAATTTTTAAAGAGATTTTCAAGGTTACAAATGTTGATTGGTGTGTTTTTTTTCTTAAGGCTCCTACAGTAGCTCGCTCTACGATTGACATCACACCCCTCCGCCAGGCTAATTTGCCAATCATTTTTATCCTTGGTTAGTAGAAAAGAACTTGCTAATGTTATGCATGATTGTGTAATGGACTTGAGCACTTGAGCACGTACACAATGGCGAGAGACATTATCTAAAGTAGACGGACCTTAAATGTCGAAGGGTAAATTCTAAAAGTCGTTTGTTTTGGGTTTTTTCAAAATTATGGACATACAGGTGGACCGGGCTCTGGCAAAGGAACTCAATGCGAAAAAATCGTGAACAAGTACGGCTACACCCACCTGTCGGTAAGTGTTGGCACATTTTAATTAAATTTTACGAAATAAAGAGATTTGATACAAAAATGTAATCTAATGCTATTCACGTTTTTTTTTTAAAGAAAAGAATGGATGATAATTAAATTTATTTTTATATTTTTAGTCGGGTGACCTTCTGCGAGATGAAGTTGCCTCTGGGTCAGAAAGAGGTAAACAGCTGACGGATATTATGCAACGCGGAGAACTTGTTCCTTTGGTATGTTGTCGATTGTTTGATCGAATTTCATTTTTTATTTTCCCCTTGTTGGTTTTCCCCGGTTTTCCCTTTTTTCGATGGCCCTAAACGCTCGTTCGGAAAATGGCCGCTAGATGTCGTTGAATTCGCCCTTTTCAAAACTAGAAATAGAGAAATTCAAATTCGGAAGGCGCTTTGCGAAAGCGCGGGTATTGGGAAAAGTTCAAGAGCTTAAAACATTTATGATAATTCCTGCCAAGATTTTTTCTCGTGAAAAAATGTAATCAGTTTCAGTCCGCAGCGCATAGCTCAGAAGTAATCGTACATCGCAACAATTGATATAATGAACGTCTACCCCATAGTCAAAAGGGAAGAGTAGGAATCAAACTTTCCTACCTTTATGCCTGGGAACTACGGCCAGGCATCCACAAGTTCACCGTTGGAAGAAAAGTTGAATTCACCAGTCGGGATAATGAAAACGTCCACGAAATACACTCACACGAGTCCACGTGAATACACCCACACTTCACATGAAGTGTACACGAGGACATTTAAGAAAAGAGGGAAGAAGAGATCCTTAACTAGATCGACATCCGTATAGTTTCTTCCAATCAAGAAGTAGGCTGTTTATCTAAAGAAATATTAAAAATGGGTTAGGAAAAATATTTCGACAACAAGTCTCAAGGTTGAAAATGAGACAGTGGGCAAACTCAATTTTTAACAAATGGGAGAATTTAAGGTTTCTGTCATATACACAACACACTGCATTGATGCAAATCATGCATTTAATTGAAATATCTAGCAGTTCGCAGGAATAATAGTAACACAAATCATTATATCCTAGCAATGATACTGAGATTGGCAGGTCAGCAATAATACCAACACAACTTATACATATCTTGTTGTTATGATGGCTGGCTCATGGCCTCAAATGTGCACAAAAGAGAAGGTTGTAGTGTAAACAAACTGCTGTACATTGACAGGGAGCTTAAATGAAAATAGCTAGTCAGGAACTAACATAACAGGTTTAACTCTTCCAAGTTCCCATAATCATTCCATTTGTGTTCTTGGTTTTTCAATATTTACCTGCTAAACAGCATGAGGTGACATCGCCACAGTTCACACGACGACCACATTTTTGTCATTTTATTTGTTTCACTATTTTTCGTGCAGCGACGGTTTTTTCGTTCCGTTTCGAAACTTGTAAACAAAACAAAAGGGAAAGCAGACGACACCTTTCTTCTAATGAGCCTTGCTTAATGAGATATCGTCTATCGATAGAAATGATTAAAAATCGACCTCTTAGTATTTAATAGTTCGTCTCATCAAGTTACACTAGACTAGACCCCCTGGCCCCCCTAACACAGTCAAAAATTCCAACGAAACCCGCTGATAATTAGTTTTAGACCGAAACTGCCACAGTAAGATCCTCCAGGAACATTACCAGGAACATTGCGTAGGTTCTGTATGCTTACGCGCACATAGAGAACCTTCGCAACAAATAATTACTAACTGAGCTTTACAGTAAGTAAATTCTCGAGGTTTTTCTGAATGAGGAAAAATTCTCGGTTCAAGTAATCAAAATTTAATTAATTAATTGTGATGCAAAGCTACGTCAGAAGCTTCGACTGAAAACGAAACCCCAAGTAATTTATGCAATCTCCATACGTGTATTAATTATTCAAGTTGGCAGAAAAGGTGAAATATTAATCATCTCCTCCACTGTTACCATTTATAAGCCTTTAATAACGACCGTACTGTGCGTCAGGATTTGAAATTAATTATGGCTCGGTAAAATAAAAAGCCAGATGTATAAGTACACATACCAAATAATAACGACATGTATCATTTATTCCAGGACGTCGTGTTGGATCTGCTGAAGGAGGCAATGCTGTCCAAACTCTCAACTTCCAAGGGTTACCTTATCGTAAGTATTTTTCGTTGACTACTGTATGTGAAATATGCTAATTACATGTCCATTTACGTAATAACCCTGTGATTTGATTTGAATTTCCGTTTCAATGCGGTTTTATTCGTCTGGATAGTTTTCGCGTACTTATCGATCTATAAAGTAAATAAGCCATCTAATCTTTCATTGACCAATTCAAGGACGGCTATCCGCGTGAAGTGGCACAGGGAATTCAGTTTGAGAGTGAAATCAATCCGTGTGCCTTGGTTATTTACTTCGAAGTCAGTGACGACGTCATGACTGCGCGCTTGATGAATCGCGGTGAGCAATTTTTAAAAAAATTTACTAAAGATGAATTAAATTTTCGTTTGAATATGTTGGAAAAAGGTTTGACATCCGGGCGCGTCGACGACAACGAAGAAACCATCCGGAAGCGGCTCGACACTTTCCACAAACACTCGCTGCCCGTTGTCGAACATTACGGCACTAAATGTCGAACGGTAAATTATTTAAGTTAGAAAAAATAAAGAGATTCGTTCTCCTTTAATCATATTGGACCTAGTTTAATAATATAATCACAGCTATAATATACAAGGATAAATTGACGGTGATGTTTTATTTTATTATTTTGGCAGATTTCGGCCGAAGCTCACCCGGACGAAGGTATATAGACAGACTAAACTTATTAATTTTGATTCCACCCTCGGAAGGCATATAGGATATGCCCCCAGGGGACAAACGACAAGCAGTTCACTAACTTACTTTTGCACTTTATTTAGTTTTCCAGAAAGTTTCGGAAGCCTTAGAAACCCTGTCATAAACCGGAAGACTTTGGTTGGTGACTCTTCTATAAATAGACTTCTTCAATAGACACACCCAACTTAATAACATAAAGGTGCTGGTCTCCAGCATCAGCAGCAAAAGAGTGTTTTTAAAAAATAAAAAGATTTGTTTCGTTTTTCTTTTGCTTTTGTCTTTTTTCGTACTGCAGTGTATGTGATGCTGATGGACAGGTTTGTCATATACACGAATACAGAGTTTTGGTTTTGGCATACGCACTAAAATAGAAATGAACGAGTATAAGCAGTTGGTATATAAAAGCACTGCCTGCAATGAACGCGCTGAGATGTCCTGACGTGATTTCAAATTTTTAAAAAAGATTCCTTTTGAGAGAGTCAGGTTGTAGATGGGCAACGGTCAAACGGATCGAGACCCAGGTAATTTGCATAATAACGAACTCCAGAGCTCGTCGTCGACGACATGGCAGAAATAAGAACAAAACAAAACAGAAGGGGAGCAATAGAGTCAGAACTGGATGACTGGAGGATCAAGCGGATCGCCCACATCCATCGTCGGTATGGTAAGTAACATAGTTCATGTGGACTAAACAAAAAAATATTTTGTGTGACTTTTGCATAGCCAATTAGGACACTAATGATAGGATTGGGAGGAATTTCACCTTTTTTTAAAAATTCTTTTAACTTTTTTGATTTAAAAAAATCAAATTGACATTACTATACGAGGGAAATGTGCTGCTACAGTCAGATTTCTTTCTCTTCCATTCATCTGATGTATATCCGTTTGATTAATTATTGCGCGAATCATTACTCATCAGAGCTCGGAATGAAATTCCTTGCCGATTTCTTCGATAGTGGAAGAAGAAGAAGAAGATGCACTTGTGGTGTCGGTGACCGACCCGGTTTCGCCGAGGGCCGGCAGTTCGACTTTGGGGGTCTTGACTTCGATTTCAATTTCCTTGGAACCTTTGCCCGTCTTGGCGTCTTTGCCGGACGCGTTTCTGACACTGTCCGGCACGATTTCCGACGATTCCGTGTCGCTGATGTAGCCGGCCTCTCCGGTGTAGTGGGTCGGATAGACCAGCAAAGGAGCGATGGAGAAAGCCTTTTTTATAAAAATAATAAAATATTGTATAACAATTATTGGCCAGCTTTTATATAGCGTAATATAATACCTTCAAATTGCGATTGGGGAACGCTTCCCTCCAGCGGCTTTCCGGGTGCCGGTCGAACATGATGGGCAGGTATTCGTCAACGGGGACCAGCTGGCCGAAAGGCTCGCCCTTGATCAGCTTCTCGGCTCCGCGTTTGCTCAGAATGTAGGACAGAGTCCAGTAGGAATACTCGACGTTGACCAAGAGTTGGCTGCCCTCCACCCAGGTCTCGTTCTCGTGCTTGAGTCTTTTGCGGCCGAGGTAACTGTATAATGTATAATATGAAACCGATTAGATAATCAGCAAATGGTTGGCGCTATTTTTGTTTTCTCGCTTCGACACATCACACGGATTGGGAGCCGAGTGGAGCCGTCGAGCTCAGCGTCAGGACAACACGTTTCTTTTTTTTACCATCACGAATAGTTGGACAGTATAACACTGAAAGCTCTAACCAATAAGGCTGATAGCCTGCTGGGAAATAGGATAAAAGGAAAGCGACAACAACAACAAATGATGGCAATAAAAATGGTCCAAAAAAGAGAAAAGGCGACGACTGATGGGGGCGAAAGTTACGTTGGAAAATCAATAAAATTTGGTGAAAGAAGAAAAGAAACTATCGGAGTTGGAGCGGAAATCAGAGAGAAAGAGAACACCATTTTGGCTTACATCAAGTCCCAGTCGACTTTCAAACGATCAACCTCGTTGACAAGATCGGCCAGCTTCTTGACGAAGTTGGATTCGAAGCGGATGTCGTCCTCGAAGATGATGCTGGATGAAAGTTGTCGGTCTACGATCTGAAAAAATGAAATAAAAAAAGAATAAAATGGATTAGAAATAATTTTTGGGCTTTTGAGTCGTCAACTCTATGCACAAGTTTACGTAATAGATTTTTCTGACAGGAAAATGATGTGATGCATAATAAATAATTGATAACTTTAGACTTTCACTTGAAAAATGAAACTGATGGTCGAATGTAAAAAGATTTTGGACGTTAGGAATAATTTTTGCGTCAATCACTTAGTCAACTCCACACCAGTGACGCTAATTGAAATTCAAAATCGCAAAAGCTGACGTAATAAATCGATTATTTGACAGGGGAATGATAAGATGCAAAAGAAATATTCGATAACTTGTGATTTAATTATGAACTTTTGATTTTTTTAATAAGAAATCTTGGATAAGTTCAAATTTTCAACTGAGAAATGAAATTGATGGCCGAAATAAAAAAATAAAAATAAAACGGAAGTGACAAACTTTGAATCCTGAATGAAAACTAAGATTTTTGAAGTTTAGTTATTCACAGTACAGTACCTCTTGCCAAATGGCGTAGTGACTGAGGAAGCATCCGATTTCTCCCATGGTCATGGCCCTGAATTGATGAGAGGGAGAAACAGAATCTATTACATCTATGATAGGTTAGTTTACATGTGTTATACAATACCTATGGTGATAAGGATCGGCAAAGTTGGGGAGCATCCGAATACCCAAAGAGGCGACATATGAATCATTCAGCGATCTAGAAGTCCAATCAAAAATTAAAAAAAAAAAAAAATTAATATTTTTGAATGAGTTTGCGGTTTCCGTTTGACTGTCACTTGTGATTTAACCTATGACGCATTTAATGATTGCGAAATTATTCCGCATGACAAAATTAAACCCAAACTTTTAAACATTAGTTAGTCGCCTTGTACACGAATTTTGAACTATTACGCATACGCAGTGAACACGTAAGCCACGCACAAGTTCCAGCAAAGCTAAAAAAAAAAACATTAATAATTTTTCAGAAAAAAAAAATTGTTGCGATTAATCGACAAAATAAATTCATCGAGCCAGGCAACGACAATATTTTGATTTTTAAAAATAACTTTTGACTTTTATTTCGAACCGGTGTCTTCAGTCGAATTGCGTCGCCATAGCGACGCACAAGGTGCAACATTATTACAATAACACCGAGAGGGTATGTGAGTACACGTAAAGAGTCCATTGATTTCGCCTTTTAACTGTATACTACAAGAGTAGCCCTGCTATAATAATATCAGGTTATTTTTGTATCTTTTTGTATTTTCTTTTACTGGGCTACAAGTGCGTGTACAATAAGGCCAAAGACGTCCCAATCGCATTGTCGTTTGACAATTCCCCGTGTGCAGGAATATTTCCCGTATAATGATAGAGTAGGAATATATATATGCTCATACATGGCGGAACACAATGCACGTCTAGTTTTCTATATAGCCTTTGTCGTACACTATAATATTGGCTCAGCGGAGCCAAAATCGCGTTTCTCTCAACAAGTCCAATAATATGAATGTACAGTCTCTCTAGGTCCATTCTTCCTCTTTGTTACAATCAATCCCCCCTCACGCACACGTATTCCTTCGTGATTCTTCCCGACAAAATTTTTTCTCTCTCACAAAAAGAACAAAAAAAATCACGTGAAAGTTAGTTATTATTCTATGCAAATAAGGCCGGCTGAATTCCAGCGATGATTAGGTTAAACAGGAGCCTTTGTAGTGACAGCTGCTTCAATTTTCCAACAAAAGCTTTGGCATACACATCACGATGAGCCTAGATTTACCAAAGTCAAAAAGTAAAACATTCATTCAAAGTTCAGGACACTTTGTACCCCAAATTGCAGTCGACCTTATTAATATTTAAAGACAAATTTTTAAAAAAGAATTGACGACTTTCGAATGATAAAAGGAAAATCATTTTTTAAGAAAATAAATTTATTTTAAAATCCGGACGGTTGCCGAATGTCACGTCGTTTCAGACTTTCAATTCAGTTGCTGAGAATGGAGGTGAAAGAACCGTACATACATCCGGCGGTCGCTGGGAATGATCGATCGGTGTTTTTATACAGTATAGCAATGTATAAATGTGTGCGCGTCGATGCGTCAACCACACGACCGACACATCGAGACGACATACAGAGCTCTCCGTACATTCCTTTATTCAACACAAATGTAGGTCGTGTGTGATAGAGTTGGATCAACATTGAAAAGTCTAAATATCTTTTTGCGCGATTCTATATTCCAACAGAAGCTTGGAAAAATCAATCCATCAACGTTTCCATCTGTTATTTGTTGGGGGGTTGATGACATTTTTTATTAGTTTTTTTTTCTATCGAAGAAACAATTTTTTAATTCGTCTCGTGCTGCTGCTGCTTTTCAGACTTGAAACGATTCAAGAGGTCACCCATTGGAATGACATGATTTGAATACCTTGATTTAATAAAGTTAAAGAATGCTGTCGAGGACCTGATTTCTGTACCACAGGCACCAATTTTCAATCAAGAATTAGAAGGAAAAAGACACAATAAACTCATTTAGAATGGGAACAAAGGGATCGTTGAAGTCATCGTCTTTTAACGTGAAATTAACTCGTATTATTTTTATAATCGTAGGATTGGCGGTGGAACTAATGAAAATCATTTTCTTCCCTCATTACTGGTGGATGTACTACTACAACAGTATGAAGAACACACTCTCTCAACATCTTCCGTTATAATCCCCACTAGTTCCGCACGGATCCGCAGAACGGAAATGGTACGGCAATAATGAATCGACGGGTTGCGACTTTGATTAGTATAGCTAAGTTGGCTTGATGGATTGGATCCGCCGATCATTAAGTGCCACAAGACTCTTCAATGTACTTTCTATTGAGTGCAGACTCGAAAGGTATTCGTCGTCTAGAGTTCCCGGTGACCTGATCTAAAAAAAAAAGTACAAAAGTTTGGGTGCGATTTGGCAGTAAGTGAACGACCGAGGAGCCAATAACAAACAGCAAATGTCAGTTGCGTGACGATCACGTAATCAAATCAATCGAATTTGGCTGTATATAAACGAGACTTTCACTTATACTACCTTTCCCCCCCCTGTGGACGTGATGCCGATCGTTCAATAAAATTCATCGTCCTCATTCCGGCCCAACCTTTCAAGGCTTTTCTTTTTCATTTTCGACGACCGAAACCGCACGTAAGCGGCCGCCGGTGAGCTCAATTTATCCAAGTGCTTCAATCCATTAACATCCGACCGACACAAAATGATACGCGGAGAACCTTCCAAAGCAGCAACAACCGCGGGAGTAATAAAACGAAAAAAACAAAATACTTGTCGGACGACTAATAGTTAGTCGAGTTGCGTCGCTAAAAGAGACACACGAGTGGGTTTTTTCCTACATGCTTCGAATCAGAAATTAAAAGTCGCCACAGAATATAATTTAGTGGCTTTCTTTTTAATATCCCACTGTTACGTAATGGTTAAAAATGCATCCAAAAGTGATCCAATTTCCTATGGGGCCAGCATCTATAAGTGACCGACCATAATACGAATCTCTTAAAGCGATATTGACGGAATCCAAACTATTTTCAACAGTGTGTTTTTCGCAGGATGTGCAGATCCGGCATAGCGTGTGTGACGCGGGAGCAGGCGTGAAAGAAAAAAAACAAAACAAAATAAAAAGCGACGAATAATAATATAAAAGGCGCGAGTCCAAAAATTGTTGTTTAGCATATGGAAAACACGACGATGGGCTATAAGGGCGAAAGGCGCGGAAGAAAGAAAAACAAGGTCTATCTTAGTTTGTTGACATTTTGCTACAGGACAAGCAGCAGCAGCAGCAGCAGCAGCAGCAGCAGCAGCACATCCAAGCAAAAGGCTGTTGGATGTTTAGATTCATCGGCGGAGCCGTTTGCATGAATAAGGCAGTATGCCAACGAAATGAGCGCCAAGGCCTGGATAGATGGAGGATGTTACACGGCGGGCAGTTGGGATTTTTGTCCGAAAAAGACTCGCCCAAAGGGATCCCGAAATGGGAATAAGGTGATGGCATTAATGACGGGGCATAAAATAAACATGGCGTCTCACAACAAGGCGCGCGGCAACGAGGCCGCCAGTTTGAACGGCTCATTTCATCTATTGAAGAGTCACAAGGTCTGATTGCAGCAGAGAGGAGCCATTCACTAATACATGTTTGAACTCTGTGCAGTAAATCCATAGAAAGTCAATCTCTACCAAAACTGCGAATAATTTGAGTCAGAAGAGAATATCTAATTTCAATATTTAATCGTCGGATCGTTAACAAGCTCTGAACTCTATATACATTCGCGCCCACCTCTAGACTCCGTTGCCCATTGATGTCACGCTCCAATGGCGTTAAGAGTTAACTGTAGACTGAATAACACCATCGTTATATTTGATACACTTGACGTTGGTATAATGTTAGCTGCTCATCATTAAAAAACTAAAATTGGAAACAAAAACATTCCGTCATTTTCTTGAATGAACTTGCGTCATTCAATTTCGTAGAATTTCGAATTTAATACTTGAGGAAGTCATTCACAAACGCCAAAGCAACAGGATCTGAATTCATCGTATAGCCAAGCCAAAGGCTAGAAGCAATTCAAACAGCCTATATGAGACTGGCGGCCACATTGGAAATGTCACTCGGGATTATCTGGTGCAAATTTCAATTTACAATGGCGTCGTATTACGTAATACACGATCCGTATTGCATTTAGTTTTAAGACGGGTAAAAAAGGTGCTAAAATTCAATGACGCATATGCATATGCAACGGAACCCAAGTTAAAGTTTTCCATTGGCAAAGTCTCTAAGTTATGTCCATAACATAAATACCGTATAGGTTTATCTCGGATGAGGCAATAACAAATAACGGAAGGGGCTTGTCAATCACCAGTTGACATTTGTTTCTGTATAGCCCGTCAACTAGTGCTACAAAATATAAGCTCATTTGCTTTAATAATCAATAAGGTATTAACGCTGAGAAACAAAAGAAGGAAGTAGAGATCACAATGGGGGGGAGCTATGACAGTTTCCGGTTCACAAAGTCCCCAACTAGTTTCAATTCCCTTATTGAGCTAAGATATTGCCAGATTAGTCTGGGAATTTTAAATCAGCGCCGATCCGATTGGGAATGATACTGCGAATAAAAGATTATAGATCGGATAATGGATTGTCTCTTAACTTGGCTATCTCTCCGTCTCGTGTATGAACCGTGCAGCATGCAAATTCAGATGCAATAGACTGGTTTCATGTTTGAAATGTACATAAAGACCAAAAGTTAAGCTCTTATATACTCCTCTCATCTAGGCTATAATATAGACATTCGTTATTTAGTCGGATTTGTTTAGGTGATAGCTTCTGTTATAGATCTGGAGGGCTAATGGGCGTGTGTATCTAACTCGACGTTGTCTTATTCCCGGAGAAGAAGAAGAAGAAGAAAAGGTAAACTCTCTCTAGTCTCTTATATGCTTCGGGATGCATGTTTCTTATTTTGTGCTGCTGCCGTGTGTCCAAATCGACTCGATCAACACGTTTTTTCAAAACAAATAACTAATAGGAGAGAGCTGGAGAAGAAGAAGAGTGGGCACAGCTGCTAAACAATCGACGCTAACAAATAGCCACGCGTCTCACTTCGGCCCCCGCCTTTTCCTCGATGCGCAGTTGATGCGCCGAGTGCTGCTGATGACCTCTTGATTTATTCCCCCCCCCCCCTTATTCTATAAAACAATGGTCCGCACAATCTCGAGAGTATATGAGGCTCTCCAGTGTGGAAATAGAAAAGCGTTGAAAGGAGAAAAGAAACCAAACGACAAGATGATATAATATCATTTTCTAGGTCACTGCGTATCATTTAGATAAGCTCGTTTGAATTTGGCGCGCTCAAATTCAATTAGACTTTCGCTGAAATTTCGGTATAGTAGACAAACTGTTGGGCTTCTCTGCCCTCGTTCTACTTCCTCATGTCTGACAAGTTGAGACCTTGGACTTTGGCGTGTATATGTCAATGCATCTTTATACAAGCCGTACACGATCGGACAAATCGTCACCCAAAAAAAGCAAACGGCAATATTCGATGGATGTTGATTGGCCTTCTTGTTGTGCGTATCAACAAAAGACTTTGATGTCTATAAAGATCCGCGGGGGAAATCAAAAATAGAAAAATAGTATATACACAGAATGCATATTGTGATGATGCTGGCAGAAGAAAAAAAAGTCTTGTATACACAATCACAAACAAGGAACTTTTTGAGAGATTGTTGACCCTGGGTGTCGTTTAGTTTCTCTACTAGGCTACATTTCTAAAATTCGTTTGCCATCCCAAAGGACGCCACAGACTAAATCTCAAGGCTCAATCAATGGCCCCTTGTCACTATCTCTCTCCCAACTTGTCAAAAAGTTTGTCTTATACCTAAGTGGGTAGCCTATAAAACTAGAGATGAAAAATTTCCAAAAATGGAAAGTGTCATCAAGCGCGCTTATGTCAAGAGAGCGTACCCTTTGAACTGTTTGAACAAAGACAGACTGTGCATTTGTTATCGTATAGAGGCTGGAAAGTCGATCAACTTGAATAGCAAATGGCGTCAGTCAAATTTCGCCTGCTGCAAGATTGCGTGATCGACGAGAGAAGCCAAGCCGATCAGTTTCTAAGCCGATTGCGAATAAGAAACATGGTAGATAGATGGGAAAAAGGTATGACGCTATACATGTCAAGTAGATGGTGCACCAATGTTCTTGTTGCAGATGAAAGACAAAAAGGAATAACTAGAGACGATGTGAAATAAAAGATGAAATGGATGAGTAGCACTACTGTAACAACATTCGACACATTTTTCCAGGGAAAAGAATTAGATTCTTTCACAAAGGCATCACAGTCGGTGGTTACGTCATTGTGATTTATGTAGGAGATATTAAGGAATGCCGCCCATCGATTATTGAACCGTTTCTATAATAAAAAAAGATTAAGATTCTATCGTTTATATTATTCGTTCGCCCCCTTTTTCCTGTCATTCGGTCTTATTATCATAGGAATATTTATTTATGACGCGGGGAAGAATATATCAGAAAAGAAAGCCTTGGTATATTATATTGTGTGACCGGCTGGGCTGGCCAGCACACACAATTCCGGCTTATATCCATGGTGGGTTAGGTGTGGCAAGGCGAGCGGAAGGAAACTGCTTATATATCTTCTATCTCTTCGTGTAATGAAAAAAAAACGTTGATCAAAAACCCTAAAGAAAACAATCCAGCAGTGTTGTGATAGGATGAACCGGCAGTATATAGTATCGCCTTTTTCCAATTTTCATCAAAATGTGTCTACACATGTGCCCAGGTTGACAATATAAATTCATGACTGTTTTTTTTTCGGTCTATTTCTCTCTTCCGGTCGATGGCGGTGGAGGATAGATGAACGCGCAACGCACTTGAATCGGTGCAATGTCTACAGCCCGCTGTAACATGTGCAATTTCTAAGAATGTTGAAGAGCGCCATATTTTTTTGCGCCAGAAATTCGAGATGAAATTTACCTCGTCTCAAAAAGATGTGCACTGCATTATTGGCTTTCATGCTAAGGAAAATTCAATAAGTAAGAGGATTGAACAACATGCTGGTTCAATTTTACGAAACCTTTTACATCATAAGCCTACGGCGACAGGGCGGGGGACAGGGACTATATCGGCATATTTACATAAACACCACTTGATAAATGGAAATGCAAACAAGTTTTTGAAAAAGAGCTTTGGCTATCCGTATACCGCCGCCGACGACGGTATAATATATAGAATGTGTGCGCACACAAGAGCGGCTCTCCTTGTGAATGTACATAGTTAAAATATTGGGGGATATCTTTTAAAATCAAAATAATATATTGTCATCCTAGCAACTTGCTTGGCAACCGAGCGTATTGTCCGGGTATTGTCCAAGTCTTTGTTTGCGGATGAACCGCCACCATTATAGAATTGTGCCCGTTGCTTCAGTGATGAACGCAGACGGTGAAATATATAGATGGTCGTCGGGCGAACTCCGCACAATATCGCCAGTAGCCGTCCCAAGGTTTCCACACAACAAGTTGAAGACATTTCATGTGCCGACTAAACACACACACAATGGCCCCGACCCCACCCTGATTTATTACCGCCGGAAATCCCGGAATATATGCCGAGAGTTGGAAGATGTAAAAGATTGGCCGACTGCTGGCAGCAGCAGCCGCATATTTGTTTAAGGAACCCAGACAGCAGCACAAAGTGACAGTTATACACTGTTCAACTTGCATCTAAAGCCTAATCAAATATCTAGCTATAGTTGCAGCAGCGCATAGTTTTCAAATGAAATGCCAAGATGTGTACTTTGTGGCGGGGTTAGACTGTTAAAAAGAGAGACCCATGGGGAGTGAAATGGTGCGTGTAGACTTGATCTACCACGCCGACATGATTGAAACTAAAAATAAAAAGTTGCGGTGGTGTAGGCCTTCAATCGAGATGAAAAGCACGAACGATATGGCGTTCGACATGTCGTTTCATTCGTCATCGCCTATTTTGTTGTCGAAAAAGCTGCTAGCTGCTAGCTGCTGTGGTAATGCATTCCAAACGACTTTTGCTAGCTAGCTAGCTAGTGGGGGGTTTATATAAGGCGCGGCGTCTTCGCATCCGACGTCGTCAGGCGCCTGATGCATCAACAACAAAAGGCGGCGCTATCACAAAAATACGGGAGCGACTGCTGCTGAGATTGCTGCTGCTGGGGGGTATAGTAAATTCAGATGGCGGCTGGCAGCATCGAGTGAGAGATTTATCGCATGTTTTGACTGATTTTAGCTCGTCGAGAAGAAGAGTCAGAGTGCAGTATAATAATATCTAAGGTCTAAAAGGTCCATCGAGCCTACTATAAAGTGGGAAAAAACGTCTATAGATATCGGACACCACTTTGGGCGCACGACGCAATAGGCTAGTTCGAACAATGCCAGCAGTCAAAGGGGGCTTGAAAGATTCCGTCATTTGCTGGAAAAGAAGCGAATTGCGATGACGGGGCCGCCGATGCCCAAAAACAGAAGACTTTGACATGCCCAACACAACCAAAAAATTGTTAGATTATAGAGCCTATCCGCCAAGATGTAAAAGCTATTAGTCAAAAAGGAGACGCGGGCAGCACGGTGGGGGGTCAGCCTTTGTCTACATAGAACACACAAGTGAAAGGGCTTACATTATCCGCGTACGCACAGCAGCAGCTATATAGATTGGAAATATATATTTAGACCGGCCTGTTCTCTAGTAGTTTTTTTTAAAAAAAGAAAATGCGATCAACTTTTTTATTTTCTACGATGAGAAAAGGCGTCGGGCATGCGCGTCTATTCAGCATCCCCTCCCCACGCCATGGAATATTAAATGTTCCCGCCCAGTCGAGAGTCCAGCCTCGCAAGATTGTGCCACTGAGAGTGTAGGCGGACAAATATAGGAGCGCGGGCAACATCCAGCAGCAGCGGGAGGAACCGTCAATAGTCGGACAGGTTTCCACCCAAGCGCCAGCAACTTCACTTTTCTCTTAATAGGCAATCAGTTAATTGTTGAAAGGTCGCCCGTCAAGTCGTTCATTATGCGCGTGGAAAAGTGAATTCCGCCGCCCACGTCATGTCACGTCGCCCAGAGTTGAATTAAAAAATTTGAGTGGGGCATCAGTGATGTGGTCGTCGTCGGCCTCGCCGGCCACCGGACTGGAGAATGGAGATGGCGAGATTTGGCCGTGCTTGTGGTTCAACGGCAGTCACGGCATTGGCAACTGCAACAGCAACGCGCTGGACGACGAGAGCCGAGTCGTTCAGGCGGATGACGACGGCCGGGACTCGTCGTCGACGCAAAATATCACGGAAATCTACCAGACGTGGACGCCCGTCTTGATCTTCTTCTGCGCTCTGACGTTTCTGCTCAACGTCTTCATCGTCGTGGCGGCCAGGTGGATGCGCCGCCCGCTCACGCCGACCATGTACTTTAGTTTGAGTCTGGCCGCTGCTGACGCCGTCGCCTCACTCACCGTCGGACTGGGACTCGTTTTCAACAGGTAAACATCATCGATTTCATTCGACGCTCATTTGTCCGTCTCATGAAAGTTGCTCCAATGGATGGATCTCCAATGATGGATGGATCTCCAGTGGAAACGAATCATGGAGAATCTCCATGGTTAAGTTTTACGTCACGAATCGAGGTTGTTGGCTTTGAACCTTTGATGCAACTCAATACCTGTAATATCCATGGTGATACCGTTCAACTCTCCAGGTAGAATTTAAGTCTAGTTAATATGGCGATGGGATTGAAATACGTTCAACCTTGGGACAGCGGATCTAACGAGACGCTCATTATGACGAGTCTGGATGGCACTTTCTTCTATCCAGCTCGTTGACATGGGACAAAGTAGAAAAATGACGTAAAGAATGGACGGAGAGAAACACGAGAAGTGAGAATATTGATTCCATTAGTGTGCCAGAAGAGGAATCGAACGATCGTCCAATTAATAGAACATGTCTTCTTCTTCCGTCTACTCCCGCTAGCAATGGGAAAGAGATACGGGAGGGCCAAAAAATATTTCCGAGGGATCCATTAGGACGCAACAAAAGAAACGCGCACCCCCCACTCGACGTCAAAAGAAAATTGAAGGTTACTTCATCTTACATGTAGGATTTGGGCTTTGTTTCATTCTTTTTTAGGGGTTGCGTGTTATTTTTCTTTCCGGTAGCCGCACACGATGACGTTTGACCGCCAAAAGCCTAGCGATTCGCGACCGGAGAATTAGATTTTGATGGGAAAAACAAGAACGCGCAGCTGGATGGCATTTCGCTCCAACGACAATCCTATTGTTACACTAGGGGGGGTTGAGAGACATCTAACTTGTACACAAACTCACATGAAACGGACAGTACGCACGAAAAGGTATCTAGACAGACTGCGGTCTAAATATAATACACGTAACAAGTCCCCCCAATGCGATCGATTGTCTCGTTTACGTGCTAATACATCAGCGAGTGCGTAGAGAGAAAAAAGGTACAGTACGATCCAGATGGATGCTTGTCCTCCGGGGGGAAAAAGGAAACGACCCAATCACAAGTTGTAACCTAACCGTCTACATCTTCTCTGTTTCATTCGACTAGTATAAATGGTGGCATTTTCTTTGGCTCTGGAAATTGATGTCGGATCTTTCCTTCGGCGAATTCTATTAATAGATGGGCAAAGCACTGCACTTGCGGCTCTGAAATATCAACTAACAAAGTTGGTAGGGGAAAAAGAGATTTGTGAAAAAGTGTGTGAAACGTCGATAGAGTAAACAGCTGAAAACCCAGCGGGAAATCGACACTTGTGATGAATAAGACAACATGACGAACTCAATACACGTCATATATAATAGACGACTAGAAAGATGAGTGTTACAAGTGCTATCTGCAGCTGTTGGGCCTGTTGACAAACACTGATCGCGTGGGCCCTATAGTACGATGTCAGAGCGACCACATAAACAGTTTTGACACTTTATGGCGTTGGGGAGTAATCAACCACGCCCCATCATCTATCCAGGCACGAAAATATACGCAGTGGGGGGGTCGCAGAAAAAATCAATAGGCAGACCGTCAAGAAATAAATGAAAAATATTGTCAATCAATTGCACACGAGAATCGTATAAATGTGTAGTCAGTCCCATATCATACCAAAATTAACCATGATCAATTTGGCTATTTTTTCAAGTTTACTGCCCAAAGTGTACAACCTTGACATACCGGACTGGGGCCCTTGCAGCATGCTGGCCATGGAAGCCATCCGACTGGCGGCTGTCATCGTCACCGTTTTCCACCTATTAGCTCTGGCCGTCAACCACTACATCGGCATCGCCCGGCCGCTTCACTACGCCGGTATAATCACGTACAAAAAGAAAAATAGAAATGAACGTCCTCTTTTATGATGAGGGCCTTTCGACGATGGCCACTGATTGTCTGATTGGTCATTCCCTATCCTAAACACTAGCGCCATGTTTGTGTAGAAAAAAAAATGGACAGGCTATTGTGTGTACTCTTCTGCTATATAGTCCAAGATAACAAATGGCGAGCTAATATTGACGACTCGGCGCATATTGCTTTGTTTGTGTTATCCATCCCCAATCTATATCTCTCTATAGCCATCATGACAAAACGGACTGCCAGCTTCTGCATGGCCATCCTGTGGATAGTCCCGAACGCTGCCCTTTTCGCTTACTTCTCATCAATTGAGAATCAAGGATTTCAGGTAAAACAAATACAAATCAAATTCAATTAAAAACAGGTGATGATTAAAACGCGATCGATTCAAAAAAAAAAGTCTCAGAGATGCAAAACGGATTTCATCCGAGAGCTGCGCTTTCGTGGGCAATACGCCAGTTTCTTCTTCGCTCCACTCATCTTCATGATCTTCATTTACGGCCACATTTTCATCATCATCCGACGTCACCAGGCCAATCGGAGGGCCTTGATCCAGCACGGCTCCCGACACGCGACGCCCATCTCCTCAACAACGGCGGGTGGAGGACACAGCACGACCGTCACAGTCGAAACAGCAGCTGGATCGGCTACTAGTCTGCGCTACCATTCGCATCACCAGTCATCCGTTTCATCCGCCAGACGTTTTCCCACCGTTGGAAATAAGCCGTCGCTCCACCGCCAACGTAATCAAGCTTCCGCCTCGACCAACTCGGAGAGTATCGATCATAGCAACAACGCCGTCAACAGAAACGTCAAGGTAACCTCCCACAAACTCAATCAAAATAATAATCCATTTAAAAGTAGTTAATAATAAGCGTTGAAAACAAATGACAGGCCATCATCACTACTCTGCTCATCGTCGGGACGTTCATCCTGGGCTGGATGCCGGCCGTGATTTGGTTCATCGTTTACTGCAAGGATTGCATCGTGACGTTCGAGAGTCTCGATCCTATTGTGACTCTGCCCATCGGCATCACCGTCAACTGTTTGATCGTTTTGAAATCTTTTCTCGATCCCATTATCTACACGGCCCGCATGAAAGACTTTAAAGTAGCTTTCCACCGGATGCGCTACCAGCTGTTGTCGAAATGCTTCCCCCGCTGCCGATGGTGGGGCGAAACGGGCGGCGGCGGACCCGAAGACGACGGGACCATGGTTCATTTTAATCGCAGTCTCCTGCTGGGCAACAATTCAATGGCCCAGTCAACCATGCACAATCTGCCGTCGCAGGTTCAAACGCGTCGCTCCATTCGCTTCAGCCAACCGAAAATCAATCGGACAAACAGCAACGGCGGTCCGGCAGCCAACGATGGACCGTCACGCCAACGCGACCCGCCCGTTGTCGCCGATCAGAGCGAACGCCTCCAAGAGTGAAAACGCTCGCGGGACTTTGTCCGTACACACACGCACACAAAATAAACAAATGGGTTGGAAAAAAGAAGAGGCTTCACACTGTCGAGCTAAACAAATTGGTTAAAGCGTCTAGAACCAACCAATCGCGTTAAATATCAATATTTAATCACCCACAACAACCAAAAAAATGTCGTTTCACGTTTCGGTGCGCACATTTCTCTCTCTTTTGTGTTCCCTTATGGATGTCAGCAAACCCGATTGTTTTATCGACATGATCTTGTGTCCCCAGCTGCTTTCCCCCCCCCCCCTGTTTTTGCACCAATCGACGCGGTGTAAAAACATTAATGTAATACATGTTCTATCCTCCTCCTACTCCACCCTGGCGTGAATAACTGCCACTGACAGGCCCGAGATTATATTTATTAATATAAGGCTTTAATCTTACTTTCCGTCGACGGCGTTGATCAATTTGTGTTGAAGGCCCAGCTGATTGAGGGACCATTCCATGCGTTGTCGACGCTCCGGACGGCGCTCCAAATTGATGAGGAAAATTTCGTCAAAGCCCAGAGTGCTTTTGACTGGTGGCGTCACGAATTCCGTCAGCTGTTGGTGAGCAGACATGGTTGGGAAGTCCACTATACAAAAAGATGACATTACAAAAACAATCGTCTTATTTAATTAAAGAATTTATTATTTACCCGAAGCTTCCAGCATGATGTTGGTCAACTGGGCGTAGTCATCTTCGATCGTCATAGTCTCGTCGAGTGGTGAGAGAAGGTAGCCAAACTTGATTTGATTGCAAATGTACACTGGAACATCTGAATAAACAATCCCAAAAATGAAATGAAATGTTATGTTATTTAGTGACAAGGCATAACGTACCAGTCCAATATCCGGAAATTGCAAAGGTGATGACGTCATCGTGAGGCCCGTTGTAGCCGTTGATTTTATCGGGTTTGAACGTGAGCCGCTGGGATTCGACTTGACGGAGATCAACCATGAAACAGGAATGGACGACTATGACGCGATGGCAGCCTTTGTTTTCACGCTCGCGGATCGGTTTGTACTCATCGGTTCGTCGGTAATAATAGTCCAGGCCCATTCCGCACCAGTAATTGGAATACAAGCTTAGCGTGTCGAGCATGGGTGCGACGACGGGGTAATTCGTGTTGACCATAATCTTCAGCGTTTGGTTGTTTGTCAGGAAAACATCACAGTCGACAAACTATACAAACAAAGGGCGTGGACGTGTTAGTTATTATGTCCACTTTTAAATCCCTAAATATTTAGACGTGTTTTAACAATTTACCCAAACGAAATCGGCCCAAAGTTCTCGCCCTTTATCCAGGGCTTCTTCTCTTAAATTGATTATGTGCTTGAATCGCTCCTCGGTCCAATTGGTTGGGATTTTATCATCGACTGCGGAAGGGGAGGTAGTGGTCAATTCGTGATAAATGTGGTGGTAGGATTTTTCGACAGAAGAAACCCATTTGTTCATAATCTCCAGACTCTGATCTTGGTTCTGATCGCTCTTGATCCTGTTGGGGCAATGTTGAGAAATCAACATCAAAAATTGTGTTATTAATTGACATTATTATATGAAATATGTGAGTCATCGGTTTCATGCAACATTTTTTTGTTTGTATTACTAGTCCACCATGAAGGGTACACAGATAGAGGAAGCTTCCATTTATTTTTATAAACGCTGTGTGGGCAGTGTCATAGACAAAGGAAAGTTTTAGTGCAAATGTTTTAAATGACTTCCTTCACCAACGAAGCATTGATAAAAGTAATACGCCATGGTCTGGGCTTGGAAATTCTAGAAAGTTTAAGTAGGTCTTCCTACACACATGTACGGCCATCCACTTTCACCCAGAATAAAACAAGATCATCGCTGAGCAGTATAGAAAAAGCCACTCACCAACATTGTTAAAAAGAATGGACACAATTAAGAAACATTGGAACAAGAGGAAAAGATGGAGAGAAAAATTGTTGAATCAACACTTTACCATAATGTCAATCTATTTTTGGGGTAGTCCAACTCTTCGAATAATTTTAAGAAATAGGGTAGGGTGTGAGCTTTGTTTCTGACGAGCAAAGTAACGAGAACAGTGGGATCATCGCGAAAGGTGGCCTGTGTGCAGCTTGCAAATAAAAAGACGCAAAGTCCCACTGTAATAAACTCCCCGATGGACGTTTTCATTCTCTTAAGGAAGCGAGCTGCCACGTTGACGCCACGAGTAAGAATGAAGTCGGGACTAGGACTCAAATGTTTCTCAAGGGTAGAGTGCACGAAATACGATCTATGTCTGATAAGGAATTTTACATCTGCTGCAACGATTTCCCCCCTCGTCCACGTTTAGAAAAACTTTTGACGCACCCCTCGAGACTGTCGACAACAGAAGACGGGAGTCTGGGACGATTTGTTTAGAAACAAAGAGTCCGCGCAATTTCTAATCATTCCGTCGTGGGTTCGTGTGAGCTTTTCCCCCATTTATACAACACGATATCAAGTGAAAGCAGCGGTTTACACGACTCTTATTCGAACAAGTTTAATTTTTGAAATTTATTAACTCTTGATCGTGAGTTTTCCCGATTTCGAATATATCAGAAATATCCCCAAGATGATGTAGGAAACTAGGAATGTTATAGAAATCGGAAACGAACTCTAGCGCCTTTTCTGTGCGACTTCTGCTGGCTTATGTGAACACACATAGCGTAACACACACATATTAAAAAAGCCGGACGCTGACCGGGGCATCTGTCTCTGAGGGGAATATAAAGAAAAAGAGAAATCTAAACATTGGAAAAGCTTCTCTAGTTCTCTTTACACGGTTCCAGCGTTTTCTGGAAAATTTGATGCGGGGGGTGGGAAAATCAAATAAGAGATAACTCGATTTTTAAAAAAGGCATTTCTCAAATAGTAGATTCCGATTTATTTAAGCGAAAAGAAAAATTTTTGTTTATGACATGCGAGACGGGTGGATGATTCGACATGGTACGTTCTTGATTACCAAAATTTGCGGTTACATTCATACTGAACAATTCTGACTGCTCTTGGAAAGCCAGACTTTATACAAGATTGACGCAATTCTTCTTTATAAGGTTTTTTAAAAAAAATGGAGAACGAGGCTTGAATACGGACGAAAATATCATCAATGCTCATTTGCATTTTTGCATTTAGCGATTGTCGAATAATGAAAACAAAATAGTCCGAGTAGTTTTATAGGATCTTGATAAGAACATCAGCAGAAAAAAAATGAACTCTTCTGATGTAGTACTCATCGGCGTTTTCTTTTGATATGTAATGTTAACATTTTTGTTTTGGAAATCATTTTTGTAAGGTCATATCGAGATTAAGCCTTGGAAAGAGGAAAAACAACTATTTATAGAGATTGAGTAGCCTGCAGCAAGCAATTGAAAGGGAGTGCGGAAATTGACTGTTTTGTTTGCGTACTATCAAAGCAGCTTGTGATCAAAGTAACCTTGATACGTGCACCGTATAATAATGTTGAATGCAATTATCGCATTCACTACCAGTTGCATTTAATTATAAGCTGTAGCCGGTCCTGCAAGTATACTTGGCCAAATGCGTCTCACGTACGCTTTTATAATGAGTAAACGAGGAAATAACGTGAAGTGGAAGAACAGACGGGGATAGCCTGGGAACTGGGATAGTAGCCATAACATATTAATGTAGCATTGACGCAACAGCCATGATGAGCTGCCCACCATCTACTGGTTGCAAGAGTACTTACTAAATGTTGGATAAATGTGAGAGACACATTTTAGCCACAGATAAATTCCTCGATCCATCCGGATAGATGATAGATCAGACTCAGATCCCAACGAAATTAATATAAAATCGAAATCTTTAACTACGAGACATAATAAAAAGTCAGCGACAAATTTTTACCAATTAGTTTTAAATACTTATGTCGCTTATGTTCTTGATTAACTAGTCAGTGGTCGTTACCACACAAATAGATGAAGAATCAAACAAAGCAATAAATCCAAGCCCGTTTCTATGCGCTCATTGGCGCTCGTTAAAAAATCAAAATTCAAAAAGGTCATGGCAGATGTCGTGGCAAGACGGGGCTTCAGTCCGGTATTCCGATTAACCGGTTAACTTCGACAGCCTACTGGTAGAGTGTGTGTGTGAGCCGATGTTAAGAACAAGAGCACTGAAAAACGGCTAGACCATCAAGAAATAGAAATGGCAGCATCAATGTGGAAGGTAAATAAAGAACTAGTAAATGTTTTTATTTGTTATGAGAAAGAAATATCAAGTCTTTAGATTATGCACTTGCCAAAGTAGTGTCATGATTCATAACCTCATCAACAAATTCGTCGATCGAAATATATCGCATCAACATTAACCAATTAAAATATGTTTTCTTACTTTTCAGGATAAAGGACAATTGGTATTTGAAGAACAATGGCCTCTTATGAGACCAACAATTTTGAAACTGTTACGTCAAGAGCCTGTTAGTCGAGCTGAATGGCATGAACTGTTTTGGTCTGTACACATGGTGTGTTTGTGGGATGAAAAATCACATGCCAAAATGTACAAGGCATTGCAGGATGATATTCTGGAATTCATCAAGCAAGCACAGACAGTAAGTTACATATTCCTGTTGCAATATGTGTAAATGATAAAAATATTTGAGATGCATCTATTAACCATCTTTGTTTATATCAGAGAGTACTAACTCATGAAGAAGACCAGTCACTGTTGAGGGCTTACATCAGTGAATGGCGTAAATTTTTTACCCAGTGCTCATATTTGCCCATGCCTTTCTTCCAGCTTGAAACTGCACTTCAAGGTAAAACACACAACTCAATACAGAAAAAGCCCCAGCAAAACACTGATGACAGTCTAGTCAGAAAGGTAAACAATAAATACATTTTAAATAAATAACTTGTTTTTTGATAAATATTTTGTTTCTGTGTTTTAGCTAATGTTGGATTCCTGGAACTTTAGTATTTTCTCCAACATTAAAAACCGATTACAAGACTCAGCAATGAAATTAGTCCATGCTGAAAGAAATGGAGAAGCCTTTGACTCACAGTTGGTCATTGGAGTGAGAGAGTCCTATGGTAAAACATTTCTATGGCAAGATATTGTTTCAACTGCTTAATATTTACTTACTTCCTGCAGTTAACCTTTGTTCAAATTCTGAAGATAAGTTGACCATTTATATGGATAACTTTGAGAGGGCTTATATAGATTCCACCGAAGCTTTTTACAAGTTGAAAGCTCCTCAATATTTGGAAATCAATGGTGTTCAGAATTACATGAGATACGCAGAATCGAAACTACGCGAAGAGGAGCAGAGAGCCAATAAATATCTAGAATCGTGTTCTATTGCTACTGTACTAATGGCTTTTTATTACTTATTTTAAAATTTGGTTATAATTTTTTTAAATCTTTCTTTCAAGCTTAACGGATGTTGCGTAAATGTCTTGGTAACAGCCTTCAAGGAAACCATTCTAGCTGAATGTTCTTCTATGATTAAGCAAGACGAAACTCAAAGTATGTTTACCACATTTAATATTGAAAATTTACAGTGTTGGCGGTGGAGTTTGAGTAACATTTAAATTTTTAATCACAGAATTGCGTATGATGTTCCGGTTGATGGATCGAGTCTCCGATGGAATTGCACCTATGCTAAAATATTTAGAAGATCACATTATTCACGCAGGATTGGCGGATATGATGGTGGCAGCTGAATTAATTACCCAAGTACATTGATAGACTAGTTTTAATGTCTTCATGACTCATTCATAATTTTTTAATGCTATTGGTAGGATTCTGAAAAATATGTGGAACGACTTTTGACACTGTTCAATCAGTTTAGCCTCTTGGTTAAGGAAGCTTTCGACGATGACCCGCGGTTCCTTACTGCTCGTGATAAAGCTTATAAACATGTTGTGAATGATACTTCAGTCTTTCGATTAGATTTACCCACTCGATTGGTAATTTCCTGTTTCTGTTTACCTTTGCTTTATGCCAAACGTTTTTTTCCGTTGACATTAAACTAACACTTTAAAATTAAAATTGTGTTTTCAGCAAGGACCTGGCTCCAGCGGAGGAGTCAAAACCCAACCTGAATCTCGTTGCCCAGAGCTGCTAGCTAATTTCTGTGACATGCTTCTGCGTAAGACACCTTTAAGCAAAAAACTCACTTCCGATGAAATTGAAAGCAAACTAAAGGATGTGGTAAGATAAAAAAAAAGTTGGTGTTGTCACGCTAGCATAGTAATGTTTTCGTTTGATTAAATAATTATTCATATGCTTCATTTGTTGCCATTTAGCTACTTGTTCTGAAATACGTTCAAAACAAAGATGTGTTCATGCGGTTCCACAAAGCGCATTTAACTAGAAGATTGATCTTGGACACCTCAGCTGACAGCGAAAAAGAAGAAAACATGGTTGAATGGTACACTAACAAATTTTTACGTTCATTTTGCATTTTTATAAAAAAATTTCATGAAAAAGGTTGAGAGAAGTTGGCATGCCAGCCGACTATGTTCACAAGCTTGCCCGTATGTTCCAAGATATCAAGATCAGCGAAGACTTGAATCAACAATTCAAAGAGGAATATAGGAAGACAAAAGGAAGCATTGCTGGTAATACCTCATAGAAAGGGCGCATAAGTTAACATAAAGATTAATTTTTTTAAACGATTACAGACTCGATCAACATAAAAATCCTGAATGCTGGAGCTTGGGCTCGTGGATCTGACCGAGTGACAGTGTCGTTGCCGTTGGAGTTGGAAGACTACATACCAGAAGTGGAAGATTTCTACAGGAAAAAGCATAGTGGACGAAAACTCCAGTGGCATCATCATATGTCAAATGGAACTGTGAGTCTTCCTTATAATTTATAAATTATTTAAAATTCTTCACATCCAGATCTTTGGAAGAAATAATCAATCACCGAATATGTGATTATCGTTACTTAATACCGAGCGCAGCCGATTCTAAACCTTGTATTTCATTTTAGATTCAGTTTGCCAATTCAGTTGGAAGATTTGATCTGGATGTTACAACATTTCAAATGGCTGTCCTATTTGCGTGGAACGAACGACCGAAAGAAAAAATTTCTCTTGAAAACTTGCGTTTAGCAACTGAGTTGCCTGATGCGGAACTTCGACGAACTCTTGGGGTATAAAAATGTTTAGAATTGGAATAATTATTCATATTTGATTTTATTGAATGACATGGTTTTTCAGTCTTTGGTGGCTTTTCCAAAACTGAAACGACAGTTGTTAATATGCCAACCGGAAGTCCAATCCGCAAGAGATTTCACTGAAAACTCTATTTTTTCTGTCAATCAAGACTTCAGTCTAATGTACGTCTTTTTTTAAATCGTAGTTTATATTTATTTAAAAAATTAAATCCACATGTTTCAATCGCAGAAAAAATGGAAAAGTTCAAAAGCGGGGTAAGATTAATTTAATTGGTCGTCTCCAGCTGTCTACCGAGAAAAGTAAAGAAGAAGAAAACGAAGGCATTGTACAGTTGCGCATTTTGCGCACTCAGGTATAAAAGAATTTCAACAAAATTTAGTATCGTTAACCTTATAAATTTGGTCGTTTACGTTTTCAGGAGGCTATAGTCAAAATTCTGAAAATGAGGAAACAGATTAGCAATGCCCAGTTGCAGACTGAGCTTGTTGAAATTTTGAAGAATCTTTTCATCCCCTCGAAGAAAATGATAAAAGAACAAGTGGAGTGGCTGATAGAACATCGTTATATGAAACGTTCTGAAAAGGATATTAATACCTTTATTTATCTAGCCTAATAATAACAATATTACGGAAACTGTACAGTTGAATCTAATTAAGTTTCATATGTACATCTTTCTTCTCTTTTGCAATTTTTCTTAACTCCTTACTTATTCCTTGGTCAAGCCAAAATCCTGTCGTGTAAATATTTTCGATAAAAATAAAATTGCGATCGGCGATGTCATGATGCAGTGTAATCGCGTTGACGGAACAATTCAGATCTTCACAATTTTATAGCACTGACAGTTTTAAAGACGCTACGAATGTATTCACGATAAATTCATTATAACCAACAGAAGGGAAAGAGGATGTTAAAGAGAAACAGGTAATGAAGGAATGAGTGACAACTTTCATCTGGTATAACCACAAGTTAGTTAGGTCGGATCTTGCCTGGTACATAGTTCTTATCAATCACTGGCTCTTGGAGAAACATATGGAGGCAGCGTTCATTCTGTGCTAGCGGATGTCCTGCAATTCTGTAAATTATTTGAGTAAGTTTAGGTTGTGATGCTTGAATGTTAATATAGAAACACACTTGTTCACAAATCCTTCAAGAGATTTACGCCTGTCTTCAATAAATTCTTCATCATAGATACCATCATCATTTCTAAATGGGAGCTGGCGTTTGATTGCTTTTCCAGGTAGAGGTGGAACCACAATCTGAAAAAAAAAAATTGAACCAGTATTAAAATCCATAATCTCTTACTTATGTCAAGATTCATACTTTGCTGTCTCTCTCAAGCTCACTTCTTAACCACTCAAAGTCTGAGTACCTTCGCCTCACACTGGACTCTTTGATCTTAAAAACAGGCAAATTTGTCTGGGAAAAGTAATGGTCAACATTGATTACACACAACTTTAACAACATTGCAAAAGAAAAAAGGCACGTCATTCAATTCATGACATTAAGCAAAATGCAAATTGCACTTACCCTCATTCGGACTTCATAATCCGTGTATCGTTTTTTTGCAACACCGTGAGTAATAGGATTTATTACGTCGATTTCCAGAAAATTGGCAGGGGCGGCATATGCGTCGTCCAAAGTTTGCTTTTTGGTATGCAATCGTCTAGTTGCTTCTGTGTTATCCATAATCTACAAAGAAAATCTCTTCATGTTATTTCGTTCTTTTACAATGCTGAAAAATAGACGTATCAATAGTATAACCTACAGATTTCAAACGGTAAGACGAGTTCCGTTCTGCAGAGAAAAAAAACACCTCCCACACTCAGGAACTTATGTTAACCATTAAACGTCAAACAACTCTTACGACAGACGAGTGAAGCCCCACTCAAGTCGTGAAAAAAAAATTGTGCAATTCAAATATTTTGAAAGAACAAAACAAATAGTTTTTAATATTTACTAATATATTTACGGTTTTAAATTTTTAGATAACCAATGCTTAAGGACTTCAAGGACTATTTTCTTTTTTTTTGTAAGTTTGTTAGGGCGTTAATTCCCATAATCAGAGTGTGGCAACTCAGCCTACTGTCATTTGAAACTGAACAAAACGTAGTTTCAAGTTTTGTTTGATGGTGTTAACAGGTAGATTGGGGTAGAACATTTTACACCTGTCATAGACATTTAATCGTGAACGTTTGCCGAATATTTTTTCTTGACATCGTAATCCTAACCATTTTAACTACTGACGTTTACTGTATCATTTTGCAATGCATAAAAGAATGTACAACGAACATCGAGAACTGCTAGCAGCCCTTAATCAATTTGCCAACATTCGTTACGTAGCTTACCGCACAGCTGCAAAACTGAAATTTATTCAATCACAAACAAAATTAGACTGCATTAAACTCACTCAAATCTTTCGAATTATTGATGAGTTTGGATTGAGATCATCAGAAAAAGACTTGATACTCACTATGGATGAGATTAGACAGATGGTTTTAAACATTTACTTTTTGGCGCAGAAGTCTCAGTTAGTTCATCTAGACTACAAGGTTTCTTCTAGAATTGTTTTAGATTTGATAAGTGAAACATTTGACAAGTAAGTTAACCTTTCTCACTTAATGATAGATTTATCATTTATTTCTATTTCTTTGTTTATTTTTTTACAGAAGTTGTCGAAAGAAAGGATGCACTCTGCTAGATTTTTTGGTGTTTTTCACCATTCTTTGTGGAGAGACTACTCTAGGAGAAAAATATAGAAGACTCTTGCATCTTATTTCAGACCATAACAACTGCATTCAGAGGCGCAGTCTAGCTCTACTGCTTAAATCTATTGCCAGCCTAGCTCATTTGGTCAATGAAGCACCTGCTTTTGGACATTGGACTGTATTGGCTGCTGTTCAGCAGTGTTTTGAACAGGTGAATTTCTGATTTTCTCCTCTCCAAATCAATTTAAAAGAATATTTAGACAAATTTATTTTTTGATTGTTAATATTAACAAAATAATTTGGTTTGATCAATTTTTTAAAAGTGTGAAAGCCCTGTTGGTGTGCCAGAAGATGTTGTCTTTGGTTGGATGGTTCGTGAACCCCAGTCTTTAGTCTGGTGGTCCACCCTTTATAGAATCAATGCATCAAATAAAGGTATATTTTACTTTTTAGTTTCATTATTTTAGATCATAATTTAAATTTTTTTTTAATTTTCTTAGTTATCCACCCAGTTCGTTGCTCAGTTTGCAATATTCAGTCCATTCAAGGGCTACGTTACCAATGCTTGCAATGCCTCTCATACAATCAATGCCAGCAGTGTTTCTGGCTTGGGTTGATCAGCAAAAATCACAAAGTGACTCATCAGATGCAAGAATATTGCACAAAGGTAATTTTAGTGTTGTTATTCGCCTAATATTTACCCTAGTTAAGTAACAAAAAATAAATTTCTATGACAGACCACATCAAAAGAAGCCACACAAGCACTTTGGAAAAAGATGAGTAATTGGCTAACTCTAAAAAAGAATCGTTCTCCTTCTGCGCGCTATCTTCCCTTGGAGAAAGGTCACCAGTTTAAGTCGTCCGAAATGTCACTTTTCAGTGAGCAACTTGGTGACAGCCAAAGTACGGTCACAGAAAACACAGTCACTTATCAGTTGGGTGAGTTTAATAATCACAATATTTATAAGACGCAAATGATTTTTTGATTTGCGTTGTCAGGCCATCAACCACGAGAAATCGCTAGTGTGGTTGGTCATCTAATGGAAGAAAAGGGGAAACTTGAGTGCGTTGTACAACAGGTAAATTTCGTGAAATTAAATTGCTGCATTAATGATGCTTAAACAATTTGTTGTTGAAGAGTGATTTCGCCAACAGTTTGGGCCCAGTCGTAAAAGAACATTGCGATCAACTTGAACTACAGCTACGACGACTGCGTCAGTTAGTTGCCCAGAAAGAAGCGCCAAAAGATAACCTTTTGCCTCATGTACCACGAATGCTTACTCGCCTCGAGAGCACCCCTGTGTTACCCAGTCAACAACGGAAGAACGAACTTGAACAACTCAACTTTAGCCCAATCGACGAACCCAAAAGCATTATGCAGCGCACTGCCCGCGAAAGACAAAGCTTGCGCACTCCTTCAGTTAAGGCAAATATTGTCACCAATGGAACTTTGAATTATTGCACGCCGCGCTTACAGAGGAAGACGACAGATAATGGTAGTAGCAACAGCAAAAACTACAACGGAACCGTAGAGAGCGTACCACGCTTTGCAACCGACTTTAGCCTGCGGGATTTGAGCCGCAACCTACAGCAGCCTAGTAGTACAGCCCCCAGTAGTCTAGCGCAATCATCATCTTCAACTGTCGATTCACAGCTAAATGCTGAACTAGAAGAAATCTTGGCTCAGCTTGATCAGCTTTTCCCATCTCAGCCATTCAATGGTGTTCCTTGTTCTGCAGTGGCGCGTTGTGCAGCGGTACACCCTCCACCTGAAAATGCAACTCTTGTTAGAGCTACCAATCAAGTAGCCGGAGTCTTAGCAGAATTTGTTGATGGGTTTAATGAATGAAGTGCATTAATTACTGCACACTCAATTTGGGCGTTATGTGAATTTTTTCGTTTTATATGACTTTGATTTCAGTTAAAAGTCACATTTATGTATTTGTGTCGTGTCGAACTGCATCCTGCCAAACTAGTTTCATACCATGACAATCGTGAGCCTGAGACAATTTCAAATTTTCTGTCGTAAACAAAAACAATCAATTGCTGTGCTATGTTATATTTGAGATTTCAAACTTTCAATACAATCTCTCGTTAATTTTGGACATGAGGCTTATAAATTATTTACGATGATGCACATCATGGTTTGACTTATCTGTATTGAATCGAATTAAGACCGCGAGGTCGGGTTTAACTCTCCTCCCATTTCTTGAATAAACCATGGTCCGCGATATAAACGAAGGAGCTGTTTCACGTGCGAAGAACCAAACGTGGTTGAATACGGTGTTATTCCAACTTTCATATAGTTGAGGCAATGATTTATATACTTTTGAAGTTAGTTCGTCGTCACTTGAAGTTTGCAGCGAAACAATATTGATATTTTGAGATTAATCTCAGTTAATCAGATGGTGCCGATGCTCTTTGCCTATTTTAATGTTCAGGTGACAACTCTAATCCTGAGATCCTACCTTGTCCATCGGAGGAAGAGAATCCTTTAAGGCTTTAACTGATTAATTAAATATGTCATGGTTAAATATAATAAAAAAATTGAATTATAAATTATAATCCTTAACTTACTAGTAGCTAACGAATTTTCTACGGGACTGGTACCTGTAGAATAGTCGTTACTTCATATTTTGTAAAAAAACTGATGTGTCACGCTACACAGCACGCTAATATATGGTGTTCATTAAAAATATTTGGAAAAACGATTTGATATCCTCTCTGCTCCCTCCATGTCCGTTTTGGGTTCCTTGAAATCAGGTAGAAGTCATTTTCTTTTCTCTAAGCCGAAAAATTCGCGTGCACACAATTTTTTACTACAATTTGATTTTTGATTTTTTACAAGACGTTACAGGGACAGTATGTAAATGTTCATTTCGACGTTAAAGCCATTTTTAAGGATGTTCTATTGTTTAAACAATTGATTTGTTTAAAGAGCTATTATAATTGGCGTGCGAAGAACCGAACGCGATTGAACATTTTAATTTTCATTAATTTGCGGAGGTGATATAACCACATTTAAAGGGAATTGGTCGACACCAGTTGTTTGATGGCATCAGAGTATTAATCTTCTGAGATCAATCTCAGTAAAATCGAAAATACTTATACCCACGATTCATTTTTAAGGAAATTGGATTTCTTTATGAACATCCATATGGATTTCTAATTGTCAGATTAGTTTGCCAACTGAGCCTCTTGCCCAAAATATCGATCGTGGTATAAGGGAAAGTCTGATTAATAAATAAATATAATAAGATCTTATAAGAATATGCATAGAGAACATGATAGATGTGGTTGCTCAACCGCTGGCTTGAATATGACGTCATAAAAACTGGGCCAATGCATTGAAAATGATCATATCTATCTCGGTGTATGTCAATTTATAATGTTCATTTATTTAATCAGCGGAAGTACCACCGGAATAATAAATTCTTGGGAGTTGGGATGAAACTCGCTAGCTACTTTGTGTGCAGCTGCGCAATACGATTATGCGTCCACAGCTGTGATGGTGATTCGGGGATTCTCAGTTTGTCATTTTTGCTTCCAGCGACTTTGCTACCGGAAGATTTATTTATCACATCTTCTTCTTTTTTATGCATACCAAAAAACGTACACAACGTAAATTTATACAAAACGTATATAGCGATTTTCTATTTCAAGGGTGGACAAATATTTCTTAAACTGCAGTGTGAAACATTTCCCGATTTTATTTGCGGCGCTTCGCCACTAATAAAGCAGAACAACTTTGGTACGTAATTATAATACCTAATGTAACGCATCGATTTCTTTTTCTTTTCTAAATGAGCTTTGCTGCTTGTTACGTGAAGGGTCTAAATGTGATAGTTTTATCAGGGAATGCGACTTTGGCCCCCCCGACTACAGCCCTGGCCTCAAAACGACTTTGGACCCCCTAACATTGGTCCCCTCCGACTACAGACCCCCACCCGGCAACAGACCCCCCAACATTGTCCCCACCCCCTTTTGGTAGGGGGGGCTGTTGTCGACTAAATCAGCCGGCAACAGCCCCCCCTACCAAAATTTTTTAAAGTCCATGGTGGTCTGTTGTCGGTCGATCTAGTCGACAACAGCCCCCCTCCCTTTCTGATGGGGGGGACTGTTGTCGGTCAATTTAGCCGACAACAGCCCCCCCCCCCCCCCCCGTTTACGTTGTGTTACATCATAGAACGTGGCAGGGACAAATTATTGTTTTTATTGATATGTACATTTGATCCTGACCGCCGAATGCTGGGCTGGGATGGAAGCCACCGCCTGGTGGATGCTGTGGCTGGCCGGATGAACGACACATGTTCAATTATGAGGTACTATGCTTTATATTTCTTCTGGTATGCGACGAAATTAGTGGGTAAGACTAACGCGGTTCGATTTTCAACAGGTGGGAATTTATGACTGAGGGAGGAGACATCGGCTTCAGAGTCTATTACAAGAGTTCCGATAAAGACACAGATGACTTGGTACCTTTGAGCAGAATTGAAGTCACCTGATCATGGAAGAAGGCGAATTCATTCAAGGTAAAATTCAACATCTTTATAATTATTTGTCTAAAGGACCAAACGTTAATTCGATTTTACACTTTTTTGTCTAGACGTGGTGATGTTTGACAACACTTTTAGCCTCTTACGTTCCAAGAAACTTCGTTACCACATCGTTGTCGATCCTCCTGTTTCTGCAAGTCTAACAGTTGTCGGATAAGAAAAAGAAATTACGTTTGTATACGCTTCAGCTCAAGTATTTCTCAATTAATTAATAAACAAATTGGAGTCAAACATGGTGCACCTGACGATCTCTATGGACGGTGGGCTCTGTGGTACCAAGTCAAGGGCGACCAGCAATGCGTGGTAGAAATCAACTAACGGAATTTCACTTTCGATGTGATTCCAATTCTTGTCAGTTATTTGCTGTTTGATAGTTGCACTACTTACACATCATTTGGGAGTCTGGAACCATTTACTTCACAGTACAATCAGAAACTTCACCGGGGTGCTGCCTTCAGCAGATAACTAATACACAGGTAAGCGTTAAAACAAATTTGAGTAATTTTACGTAACGTACCATCATCCGTATTGAATAGCTCTTAAAGTGTTGTTTCATTCTAGGTTGACAATATCAGTGGGGTCGTCACGCATCTTACTGTTTGCTATTACTTGTATCATCATGGACGTCATGCAGTATCCTCCGGGAAATCAACGGGTCTTCTCTGTTCAGGTAAGCGTCAACAAATCCAACAAATGTGCTCGTTATATTAAGTTTTTCAACCTGTCTCAACAAAATAACTTTTGGCAAAGTGCGGAGATAAAGGAACCTGTTATGGCAAGCGACAAGACTGCAACGGCAACTATCACTTGACTTCTCTTGGTATGGTTCAGTCTAGTGTAAAAATAGAAACCTGTATAATTAATTTTTCTTATATGCTCATAGCTCATGCTCATAGCAAACCTGTATAATTATTTTTTTTTTATATGCTCATAGCAGTTCAACAGGTAAGTTGGTGTCGATTTTCCCACTGACCGCATTTCAATAGAAAATATCAGCTAATTAGAAATCATACGCGTCTAGATGAGGATTGTAGTGGGTGATTGCATACTGCCCGATTACACTGACCAGTATCTTATTAAATGGCTAAGCGGTAAGGATTTTCACGCTGAAATATTATTTTTCCCTTGAAGATTTAATTGATTTAATTTTACGTAAAATAAAAAGTGCAAGATTTCGATGCGGTTAGAGCCGAGAAAATGCTCAGGCAGGTAAGCTTTTCGAACGACTTCAAGTATTCTTTCTTTTCTGTCTAATAATTCCTCTATCAAAATTCAAAACCTAAAGTGCTTGGAATGGCGGCGATTAAATCGAGTAGATGAAATCCTAGACGCTTACACACCCAGCGAAGTTTTCAAAAAATACTATTCTGATGGACAAGTTGGATTTGACAAATGTGGCTGCCCCGGTAAAATATATAACAGTATAGCTTCATTTTAAAATCACTTAATGAAAGGGTACCGCATTATTATTTTTCTTTCCGTCGCACCTGCAGTCTTCATTTCTGCAATAGGAAGAGTTTACCCTAAAGGTATTAGAGTCCATAGGATTTAATCAACTATAGTCATTTATAACTGATACTATATTTTTTATCCGATTTAGGAATTTTTTTGAGCTCAATCAGGAAAGAACATTCAGATTTTTTTATATGGCCGACGAGGCAGAGAAGCAACTGATTGCACCGGCAAACAAGTGGGAATGAATACAATAATTTTAGACTTTGAACATTTTTCGATGAAGCAACTGACATGTAAAACAGGTAACGCATTACTAGCTGCTAGAGTAGTGTGTGCAAGCGCTAGTCTTAAAATCATCAAATCTTCCTTTCAGTAATGCAACAAATGTTTGAAGTGGTCAAGATAAAGACGGGCTATTATCCAATGGAGTCTCGCCGAATTTTTGCTATTAATGGTATTCGAGACATTTTACAACACAAACCAATTAGACCTCAAAATTAAAATGTTTTTTTTTTTTTTTGTTTTTTGTATATTTTTTTAACGAGAAAGCTCCGAAATTATCCTTTCAGTTAATGTTTACCATGGTGAAACCGTTTGTACCTGAGTGCGTGCTTGGTACAATTAAAGTTTTCGGTGGCAACAAGGCGGAATGGAATGCCGCTTTGTTAGAGGAAATCGACGCTGATCAACTTCTTGCCTTTTACGGTGGTACCATGACCGATCCTGATGGGGATCCCAAATGTCCCAGCAAGGTATTATCTTTAAGTTTATTTATTGAGTGTTATTGGCTAATCCTTTATGAAATTACATAGTTCAATATGGGTGGAGAGGTACCTCAGACGTATTACCAGAAAAATAGTGCACCTGTTCCCAAGGATAACATGGAAACAGTAAACATCATCGCTGCTGGTGCTGGTGGACGGAAAAAACTGAAACTCAATGTTACCATCGCGCGTTCCGTATTGAGGTATATTGGATCATCTGGTTAATACCGATATAATGTTGGTTTTGGTAAAACGTTAATTCAAACAGGTGGGAGTTCATGACGGAGGGAGGAGACATCCGATTTCGAGTCTACATCAAGAAATCTAAAGGAAACGTTGTCGATGTAATTCCACTTGATCGAGTTGACAGCCATTTGGCGATGGAAGAAGACCAGTTTACTTGTGACGAGCCTGGCAAATGTAAGTTACACCTATTGTTCTGCTGGTTTGCGGATCCACGTTTCTGATTATTGGAATTAGCGAATGTAGATGTCTTCGAGTTTGACAACACTTTCAGCTATCTGCGAATCAAGAAACTCCACTATTACATTTATTTCGATCCGCCTTTATAGAAATAACAACAACAACAAAAAAAGTAGAAAAGCGATTGGCAGTAAAACGGTTAGATTTTAAATGCAATAATCAATCATTCCGATCATTTATTTTATTATTTAAAGAATTTTTCGTCGTTTCTTCGTCGTTTCCCCCTATGTAGTGTTACGTTGGAAGTGATTACCGCAGCGGTATCAAGTAGAGTCCTTGCCTGCGTTCATCCATCCGGAGGCATTATCCTCATTCTTTGAAAATCGACTCGCCTTAATAATGAAAGACGTGACAGTTTACACGGCAATGATTTCTTTCTTTTTGCAAATTCGGATTTCCGCCCTTTAAAGTGGTGGCCACTTGTACCCCTCCCATTTTTTTTTATTATTGGAGTTATTGGAGGGTTATTTTTTTTTAGCCAACTAATACATTCTCGAACATTTGACCGTTGGCAATATTCTTATGAGTCTCAGTTTGTTGAAATTGAGAAACGAGGTGTCACTTCTGTGATCAAGTCTTCGGGAAGACTGCCCATGCAGATGATATACGGCACATACCGCGTTCCCATTTGCGGATATCAGAGAACGGTAACTGTTTGACCGTGCTCAACACGGAAGTTCTTTAACGGCAAACTGGTTAGGCTTTGCTATATCTTGCGATAGTTGGTTTGAATGGTCGTCTAGGAAAAAACAAGTCACAACGGGTGGCGAAATGAAGAAGGAAACCAATAAATTCTAAATTTTGTGTTTAATCTAACCGTAGAATGACAGATATTGAGATGATTCATATTAACCGTGGATGATCCAATAAATTCCCAGATGACTCATCGTATCAATTTATGCAAACCAACGTAGTCAGCTTTGCAGAGGGTCTGTTATCATTGCTGTGGCCCTATGAATACAAATGCATACAAGTAAAACGCTCCCTTTTTTATTTGAACAGGATGCGCCAAAAGAACTTTCCCGGTGATTACTGATTATGAGCCAGTCAAAAGCTATTTGACTTGGATTGAAGACTTACACGGAAGAGTGGTAATATTTTGATCTAATTTCTTCTCTCACGCACATTTGCATTCATGCAAGTGTGTGCGCAGTGTTGTGCAATCCTTGATTAGTTGATTCCACTGATTGATCCACATACGTCTGTGAAAACCCGATTCAATGGCCAAATCGATTTCTTGTTCCAGTTTGTAACTACTTTTCACCTTTCTGTCCTGTGGTGTATTATTATTATGAGGTGTATGAATTGCATTAAACTTCTTTGTTAGAATTTATATTCATATTCTGTGTCGTTGTCCGTGTAAATCATTTAGCAATAGTGCCATCTGTTGGCCGATAAAAAAATTACTTGTCTTTCAAACTCCACTGCCAGGTGGCAGGTAATACAATCGTGCCCGGTGCTCCCGCTTTGCCCGTGACCATGGCCTGCATTTCATATGTCGAAGCCCTGCCAAACCTGCCAAACCAGGTCAAGCTATCGTAAAATACCAGCAGGATTCTAAATTTAGAAGTTTATATTGTTTTATTTGAATTGCTACTGACAGTTGCTACTGAATATTCGTTGATCATTGTGCTTTCTGTTTTAACCTTAGCAGAAGGAGAAACAGCTTGCAGACCGCACACACAGGGATGTAAGATTGAATGTGCTCATTTTCAGATTTCCAATCAATTTGTTGAGCAGTGTTACAAGCTTTTCCTTGCACACATCAGAGAATCGGCTGAATCACCATCCACGTTCCGTGAAGAAGTGGAGAAATAAAGTGCTGCAAAATCATTAAGTACGCAGTAAGTCCATACAAATGTTAAGTCCTAATGAAACATGATTTGGTTTTTGCTTTCTCATTAAATCTTTTCTATTGCAGCTCAAGTAGGCCTAACTACTGCAAATGGGTTCAACTCTATTAGAAGTCAAGTCAATGCCACCAACAGAGAATGTCCTCAGAGAGGTTGTCTCACATCTACCCAGTGTACGTTGCAGGAATTCTCATCCACATAGTGTATGTCATGCATTGCATCAAAAGTTCATTCAACACAAGCCATCTGCAAGAGAAGTCCGCCAATGTTTCACCAACAGTGTGGCTCCCATTATGAACGTAAATTAATTATTTTGTTTCTCACTTGGGCCCAGTTCTAGTTTGATCACGACATGACAAATACCGGAACCACTAGAGGTGATTTTACATAAGAGGGCATATTTAACCTACTCTTGTTGACCTTATTTAATTCATTAAAGACAAGAATGCATGTTCAACTCTATTACAAGTCAAATCATTGCTGCAAAGGGAGAATGTCCACACAGAGGCTGTCTCTTATCCGCACATTTCAGAACATGAAAAGGGAAGATTCATATGCCTGCAGGAACAAATCGAAATTCCCGCCCTCGTGATGAATTCTCAACCGACTGCACAACGCGATGGAAATTATTCGCCACTGAGGTCTTTCCATATTTTTCTTTTAACAGTCAATCATTCAATCAAAGGTAACTAGTGGTGACACACGATCTCGGGGTAGATCTTTGTGAGATATATCTAGTCAGGATCTAGTTGTCACTTGTTGTAACTGCAAGTGTAAAACTTAGTCAGATTAGTAACCATGAACCGGAGACATTGGTCATTTTTTAAATTAGAGTTTCGGCTTATGGCGTTGTATATGGCTCGAACATCAAACGTTTTTCGTTTTACTTTACACTTCAGTAAGATTATTAATGTGCGCTTTTCTTTCTTATCTATGCTAACCCATCATCTCATTTCAGCGGGGTTTTTTTTCTTTGTAATAATTTTCTTGTGAATTCTTTTAACATTTTTAATGAAATAATGACATTTTTTTATTGTTTAATTTATTAGGTGAATGGCATAATTGATTGGGTATTCAAACAATCTTGGTACCTATTCTTCACACACGACAACAGCCCCCCACATTTCGGCTTGGTGGCCTGTACTCTCCGCTTGCTGGTCTGGATTATTCTTGGAATATTCTGGCGGTTATTGGACTACGAGACACCAGGCCCAAGGCAAGCCCGAGAGTTACTCTTGTTGAGTACTTCTTCTCCACAGAAACATTACTCGGCTGGGCGTCCGTACTGGGCCAACCTCGGGGCCCACGTACGCAGATTCATCGACCGCATTTGGAATAATCGGTGTATTAGTGGCCGATTGAAGATTTTCAGGCCCATCATTGGACGATTGAGGAGTCGCCAGCCTAGAAGATTGAGGAGATGCCGGCCTAGACGATTCAGGAGATGCCGGCCTAGACGAATCAGGAGATTCCGGCCTAGAAGATTGAGGAGATGCCGGCCTAGACGATTCAGGAGATGCCGGCCTAGACGAATCAGGAGATGCCGGCCTAGACGAATCAGGAGATTCCGGCCTAGAAGATTGAGGAGATGCCGGCCTAGACGATTCAGGAGATGCCGGCCTAGACGATTCAGGAGATGCTGGCCTAGGCGAATCAGGAGATTCCGGCCTAGAAGATTGAGGAGATGCCGGCCTAGACGATTCAGGAGATGCCGGCCTAGACGATTCAGGAGATGCCGGCCTAGACGATTCAGGAGATGCTGGCCTAGGCGATTCAGGAGATGCCTGCCTAGACGATTCAGGAGATGCCTGCCTAGACGATTCAGGAGATGCCGGCCTAGACGATTCAGGAGATGCCGGCCTAGAAGATTGAGGAGATGCCGGCCTAGACGAATCAGGAGATTCCGGCCTAGAAGATTGAGGAGATGCCGGCCTAGACGATTCAGGAGATGCCGGCCTAGACGAATCAGGAGATTCCGGCCTAGACGATCCCGAAGACATCGGTGCTTCTTCTTCCGATTGAGAATCATTGTTGATGATCCCGTCAGGCATCATTCGCGCTTCATCGGCAGCAGCACGATCAACACGGTTCCGACGTGCTTCAGCACGCGCATCTCTTTCAATGGCTCTCTGCTGACGTCGTCCAATACGTAATCCCGCTCGCACTCTCTCTCTCCCTTGACGATGATGATCTAGAAAATCGTATTCATCTGAAACTTCATCAGCTGCTCCGTCGTCTTCGTTACCCGCTTCCTCGCGAGCTTCCTGAAGAAAATTAATATCATCAACCTTTTGTGTGTTGTGTATTTATGTCATTTAGCTAATTCTTATAATCTTACCCGAACAATAAATGATTTCCTACTCCTCTCCAGGAACTCCCGAATTGTTAGTTGGCCATTTTCCAGAAGGGTAGCGTTCCTGGCAATATTTCTGTTTCGTTTCCTCTGTGCCCTTGTAGATCCACGGCCAATATTTTCTCCGGCCTCGGCGGCTTCAAAATCACGGGATTTGGACTCCTCTGCTTCTTTCATTTCATCTAATAAATACAGATGAAGGTAAAATTTAGTTTTTTCATTATTAAATCAACACAATTAATTGTAATGTTACCAACGAAATCCCAAACGTTGAGGTGGGAGGTGACACAACGTTTATTGAACCACCGATGCCAAGCTTCCACAAAATTGTTTGTCCGGTTTTCCCTTCCGTGGCAGCTGAAGCGTTCCGGGGTCACAGTACCTAACCAATAACCGGTCCAGTAGGCGTAGAGCTCGGCAATCGCGTTTTGAGTTTCTGGAGATTCTCGCAACAAACGCCGACGATGACTACGCCGTATATCCTACAAAAGTGAAATTTAAAATTTAACCCATTTCTTTATTTGTTGACTATAACGAAAACTTACTTCAAAACCTTCGTAGATTCTATTTGGAGGTAAAAGAGCAAGGCCGATAATTTCTTGAACTATATGGGATACAACGCCGCCATTCCGGTAGATTATGTTAAGGCCAAGTTCCCCTGCTTTCTTTATTATGGCCTGGCCATAATGGAACCAACATCCCCTTGATTCCGCTTCCAGGATGACATCCGGTATAGCCCCCATAATGGCAAGCTCGTAATCTGAAACTACGTCTGTGATGGTTATTTGGGCATCCGGAAACCGGTCTTGATACACACGGACTATAAATCGCATGACGGCAGTGTAGAGAAGTCGTGTCTTTCTTGTCATTAACACGAATGCAATTGGAAACGCCTAAAGAAATATGTAAAATCAGTTTTTGTTACTCGATTTGAATCTTAATTGTTACCTTGTTATATGCTACCACATGGATCGTTAGTAGCTGGTGGAATATTCCCGGAACTGTATGAAATGTGGCATCGAGACACATTACAGTTGCTTCTCCAAGTTGGCCGAGAAGCATGAGAGAAAGGAAAACAAATGCAACTCCTGGAACGTCATCTTGTTCGTTAGAACGGGCTGTCCCGAAATAAAACTGGTCTCCTCGTATAGTATTTCTATAAATGGTACAATATTAATAATATGGTTTATCACACAAATAATAATTTTTCTTACTGAAATTCAGGATGAGCTTCCAATGATACTTCCATTTCGTCAACTGTTGTAGGTGCTGGTGGCTGATTCGCTCTCTTTTCTCGCTGAATTCTTCTCTCCAACGCTGGATTTAATGCTATTCTTGCCCGAGGATGTCTTGTACGTGCTATCTCCAGAATTTTCTTCGGTCCTTGTCGACCCATGCGCGGCTCGCGTACCAAGTTTAAGCACTCTTGTACCGCAGATGCCCTATGTTGTTCATCGAAATCAGTGGCGTGGTTATGTTCACCGGTTTGAGTGTACACTCCATCCCTCATAGACATTTTGCAGTTGCATCCTTGCTTTCTGTGCATGCACTCCAATTTCATGGTGTATCCTCTACAAAGTTATGTAAGTTAGAAAATTATTTTAGTTGCGATTAAATGTAACGTTTTCTACCAACCTCATTTCTTTCTTGTAAAAGATGAAACCACATTCCGTGTTGTAACGAGTTGAATTCTTCCTTGTACCTGGAACCATGGACACTCTAATAACCCTGCGAATTGCGTTGGCTTCTGCCATCGCCAACTTAAATGAAGCAAACCACGGAAGACCACGCGGTCAATAAATAGAAAAAATTTAATTTCGGACTATTTCAAGTTGACAACCTTACAGCTTCGGCAGCCTTAACGGTCTGATTTGGTTGCTTGAGTGGCAACAGCTTACGATTGTCGTACGTACACATTACTATTACACACACATTACGATTACAAACGTTTACGGGCATACAGGCCGCAGCAAGATGCTGCAAATCAACATGGTGGATCGGATCAGATCGAATCGAATTTCAGTACTAAAAACGACGGTTTGTATGGCTTGTGGTTTTGTCTCCCTAAAAAGGGTTTTTAAAAAAGTCTTATTTCTCGAAAACATGCATTCGGGGTTGCCTTACCGAAAAAAGGCATTTTTAATCTTATTTTCTTAACAACTTTGAGTAAACTGTTTAGTACTTCTAAGTCATGTTTGACAGGAATTGACAGCTCAGTCGTCTGTTTAGTTTTTAACAAAATTCATTCTCAAATATTTTCAACATGGCTTTTTGCTTATGGCTTGCTTATGGTACGTTTCATATTATTGATTTAATTTCGTTTTATTTATTATTTACGAATTTTCTATTTAGGGATAGCATGTCCAATAATAGATTGCAATGCTAGAACACATACCAAGCAACAAATGCTTTCTCATTATAATATAGAGTTGTGCATAGAGGAGATGAAGGTTTAACGTAAATTGCTTTGAGTGTGAGAAGAAACTTAGAACTGAAACTGATATAAGAAATCACCCAAGCCGCCATCACATTTGGTTCTTCAGTAATGAAACTGTAGCAGTACCTCCTGAATTAGAAGCTCCATGACCACAAAGTGGTGACCTTGATGAGCAGTTTGATTCCTCATCACAGGCATCATCTCATTCTTCAATCGGAGATGATGTTCCTTTCATTCCAAACAATTAGTAAGTTTTTTACGTTTACAATGTTATGTGTTATGATTTACTTCTTTTTCACACTAACACTGTTTTTATTCTATCTATACAGTGAATCTGCACTTTTTTTTATTGAATATATCCCACAAGAGAAAATTCAATCAAGTGGACCTAAAGAGAGTTATTGAAGCAACGAAAACATTCACCAACAAGGAAATTGTAACTGTCCTATCCCGAACAGTCACACAATTACAGGAAGCAGGTTGCACTCACACTGAGTGTTTTCCACAACTTGAAGTGCTGTACAAATCTCTTTTTGCCCCTGATCCCTTTCAAGGACTAAAAACCCAATATAGACATCAGTACTACACAAACCATTTTGGTATGATTAATCCCATTAAAGTTTGTCTTCCTCAACTAACCTAGGATTACGGTCGTCTGCTTACTAGAAGACCTCAAAAATTCAAAAAGCAACAATTTGTAGTTGTTACCTTAAATGCTCAGTTAAAATCTCTTTTAGAAATGGATGACGTTTACAACAAAATTTTCTGTGATAAAGTAAGTCGCCTGATATGTACTGTCTCGTTTTGAAGATGTCACAGCTTTTTTAGAAAATCCTTTATTTCAGGCTTGCAATCCATATTCATCTTTACTTGAAGAAGTCCAGATTTGTGATGCTCTCGGTAGCAAGGTTTTCGACAACAAGTTAGTTATTTTCCGATTTTTGCATGATGATCTACCAGTTCCCCATGTTTGTCCACAACTCTTTCAACGATGGCATTTGGCTTTTCGGCCCAGCGGCCTGTGAGCTTTACGCCTGTTTGGGTATGATATAACCATTATAACTTTTAGTTTTCATCGAGTGTCTTATAATGTTGTAAATGGAACTTACAGGAAGCATTTTCGGAGCTACTAGCATCTGTACGATGGCTGTTATCGCATACGATCGATACAACGTCATTGTCAAGGGCATGGCCGGAACTAAAATGACATCCAGTAAATTAAAAAAAAAGTAATAATTACTCAACGGTGAACATCAAAATAATGGAAATTATTGACCATACCTTAATTATTAGAACGGGAAGCTACCCTGATTGCTTGCTGCTGGATTTACGCCACTGGGTGGTCCATCACACCATACTTCGGTTTCGGTCGTTACATCCCGGAAGGAATTTTGGACTCCTGTTCTTTCGATTACCTTACTCGAGATGAACAGGTAAAATCGTTCCTCGATTTAATCTTGAATTCACTGTTTTATAATCCTGCTATTTCTTTGAACAGACTAAAGCTTTCGGACTTTGCCTTTTTGTATTTTTGTATCCATGCATGTTTTTGTCCATGCATATTTTTGTATCCTGCATCCCGTTGGCTACTGTTACTACTTCATCGTGACAACCATCTTTGATCACGAGAAAACCCTTCGTGAACAGGCGAAGAAGATGAACGTTACCTCACTTCGATCCAACGCTGATAGTAACGCAGCTTCCGCTGAAATAAAGATCGCCAAGGTCGCCCTTTGCAACATCGCTTTGTGGGCGGCAATGTGGACTCCTTATGCCTCAATCGTCCTAAAGGTATCTAAATTCTGCTCTACAAAAATAGAAAATGTAACGACAATTATCTTTTATTACAGGGGCTTATCGGAGACCAATCTACTATCACGCCGTTAGTTACAATTTTGCCGGCCTTGATTGCCAAATCAGCATCCATCTGCAATCCAGTTGTATATGCCATTTCTCACCCGAAATTCCGATTGGTATTTGCTGCAAAATTGTTAATAACATGAAATCAACACTAAATATTTTAAAATATTAACTTTTAACTTTTAAGGCATTGCAAGAGAAATACCCGTGGTTCTGCATCAACGAGCCAGTCAAATCAGACAACGAGTCCATCTGCTCCACCAAGACCGGAGCATCCAGCTGCAGTACTACTGAATCTACATAAAGAAAAACTTATTAAAGCATCATCTTAAATGCTCGGAACTTACCCTGACGACCCCATTTAAAAACGGAACTCTCGATCATGATAATGACATATGTTTAAATAGTCATTTGTTTTCTGACCATAATTCAGTTGCTTTGAATCCTCAGTTTGTTTCAGCCATGGTGCAATGAAAAAAGTTAAGCTCGGGCAAATATACATGCATTCAAGGTTATTTCCATTTTTTAAATTCAAATTACTAAACAAAAAAAAATTAAACAAATACATCTGATATCTCGTCATAGTAACGGCGCTTTGCTACTATAGAAATCCTTTTTTTATTTATACGTATTTGTACTTTGTCGGCGTCGCGCAAAAATAAAAAACATAGCTGCAATTTTTGTGTAATTTTAAATTTTAAAAAATTCTTTACAATGAAAATGAAGAAAGTAGTCTAATTAAAAATGAGAGAAGTGTAGAGAATTAAGACAATCACAAAATAAATTGCTTATGTAAAGAAGAAAGAGAAAATTGATGCGGTATAAAGCGCCACATTATGTGATATCGCAGTACACTGGGAAATGATATTGGGCCGTCTTTGCAACATTCTTTCAATCGCAGGTGGAGGCGTCGCCGGAGGTCTCATGAATCCGGCCATAACGTGGGTGGTGGCCTCTTTCCCGCCCACTCCTCTAGCTGCTCCGCAGGATCGAATGCAGCCGACCCAGTCGGCGGTGGTCAACGGACCGGCCAACGGACCCGGTAATTTCTTGCCACCACTTTTCAATTTGAGCGGCTTGGATCTTCCGTCGGTTTCTCTCTGCCTCCGCAGCAACATCATCCGCACAACATGGGCCATTCATCCGGCCAGCCACAGCATCCACTAGGCGGTGGCTTCAATCCCAGCCCACATTCAGCATCGACAGCATCATCGACAGCATCATCGGCAGCGGTAAGGGCGAAGCCATGGCCGCCATCACGTCCGTTGATGCCGAGCTGAAAGCGACGGCCATGGCGGCCATGTCACCGACCATCTGAAGGACAGGCCAAGCATCGGCTGACGGCCTACCGTCCATCGTTGAAACCGAATTCAACTTATCCAACTTGTCTAACGGCGATTAAGATAAACTGCGCCGTTTGGCCATGGTATCCGGCGTCCAGGGCCTGTTTTAGTTGTTGGTTTTCTATCTCTTTTTATATAATATCCTATCAACAACCGGGAATGCGACTTTGGCCCCCCCGACTACAGCCCTGGCCTCAAAACAACTTTGGACCCCCTAACATTGGTCCCCCTCCGACTACAGACCCCCACCCGGCAACAGACCCCCTAACATTGTCCCCACCCCCTTTTGGTAGGGGGGGCTGTTGTCGACTAAATCAGCCGGCAACAGCCCCCCTACCAAAAAATTTTAAAGTCCATGGGGGGACTGGTGTCGACCAATTTAGTCGACAACAGCCCCCCTCCCTTTCTGATGGGGGGACTGTTGTCGGTCAATTTAGCCGACAACAGCCCCCCTCGTTTACGTTGTGTTACATCATAGAACGTGGCCGGGACAAATTATTCTTTTTTTGATATGTACTGTATATTTGATCCTGACCGCCGAATGCTGGGCTGGGATGGAAGCCACCGCCTAGTGGATGCTGGGCTGGCCAGATGAATGACCTATGATATGCGGATGATGTCGCTGCGGAGGCAGAGAGAAACCCGACGGAAGAACCAAGCTGCTCAAGCTGAATAGCGGTGGCAAGAAATTACCGGGTCTATTGGCCGGTCCGTTGACCGCCGCCGACTTGGTCGGTGGCATCCGATCCTGCGGAGCAGCTAGAGGAGTAGACGGGAAAGCGGCTGACGCGTCCGTCATGTCCGGATTCATGAGACCTCCGGCGACGCCTCCACCTGCGATTGAAAAAATGTTGCAAAGACGGCCCAATATCATTTTTCCCAGTCGTTCTACTGATATCACATAATGTGGCGCTTTATACCGCATCACTTTTCTCTTTCTTCTTTACATGAGCAATTTATTTTGTGATTGTCTTAATTCTCTACACTTCTCTCATTTTTAATTAGACTACTTTCTTCATTTTCATTGTAAAGAATTTATTTTAAATTTAAAATTACACAATAATTGCAGCTATGTTTCTTATTTTTGCGCGACGCTGACAAAGTACAAACACGTAATAAATAAAAAAAGGATTTCTATAGTAGCAAAGCGCGGTTACTTTGACGAGATATCAGATATATGGTTTGTTCATTCGAATTTCGAGAATTTATTTTAACCTCCAAGCCGATTTCGACCAGATCTACTAGAGCTTCTAAACAACAGTCAACTTCTTTTGGCATTTTCAATTGGAGAGGTGATTGAATGAACAAACCATATATCTGATATCTCGTCATAGTAACCGCGCTTTGCTACTATAGAAATCCTTTTTTTATTTATTACGTGTTTGTACTTTGTCAGCGTCGCGCAAAAATAAGAAACATAGCTGCAATTATTGTGTAATTTTAAATTTAAAATAAATTCTTTACAATGAAAATGAAGAAAGTAGTCTAATTAAAAATGAGAGAAGTGTAGAGAATTAAGACAATCACAAAATAAATTGCTCATGTAAAGAAGAAAGAGAAAAGTGATGCGGTATAAAGCGCCACATTATGTGATATCAGTAGAACGACTGGGAAAAATGATATTGGGCCGTCTTTGCAACATTTTTTCAATCGCAGGTGGAGGCGTCGCCGGAGGTCTCATGAATCCGGCCATAACGTGGCTGGCGGCCTCTTTCCCGCCCACTCCTCTAGCTGCTCCGCAGGATCGGATGCCGCCGAACCCAGTCGGCGGTGGTCAACGGACCGGCCAACGGACCCGGTAATTTCTTGCCACCACTTTTCAATTTGAGCGGCTTGGGTCTTCCGTCGGTCTTCTCTCTGCCTCCGCAGCAACATCATCCGCACAACATGGGCCATTCATCCGGCCAGCCACAGCATTCACTAGGCGGTGGCTTCAATCCCAGCCCACATTCAGCATCGACAGCATCATCGGCAGCGGTAAGGGCGAAGCCATGGCCGCCATCACGTCTGTTGATGCCGAGCTGAAAGCGACGGCCATGGCGGCCATGTCACCGACCATCTGAGAAACAGGCCCAGCATCGGCTGACGGCCTACCGTCCATCGTCGAAACCAAATTCAACTTATCCAACTTGTCCAACGGCGATTAAGATAAACTGCGCCGTTTGGCCATGGTATCCGGCGTCCAGGGCCTGTTTTAGTTGTTGGTTTTCTCTCTCTTTTTATATAATATCCGTAATATCCTATCAACAACCCACTATACAGTTCACGTCGTTTGTTTGCAATCAGGCAAATTGAAGGAAAAATTGTAATTGAGCGTTATTATCGTATTATATATATCAAATGTACATATCAAAAAAAGAATAATTGGTCCCGGCCACGTTCTATGATGTAACACAACGTAAACAAGGGGGGGGGGCTGTTGTCGGCTAAATTGACCGACAACAGTCCCCCCATCAGAAAGGGAGGGGGGCTGTTGTCGACTAAATTGGTCGACACCAGCCCCCCCATGGACTTTAAAAATTTTTGGTAGGGGGGCTGTTGCCGGCTGATTTAGTCGACAACAGCCCCCCCTACCAAAAGGGGGTGGGGACAATGTTAGGGGTTCTGTTGCCGGGTGGGGGTCTGTAGTCGGAGGGGACCCATGTTAGGGGGTCCAAAGTCGTTTTGAGGCCAGGGCTGTAGTCGGGGGGGCCAATGACCGCATGCCATTTACCGTTTGCGTTCTTTTTTTTTTAGATCAGGCAAATTGAAGGAAAAATTGTAATTGCGTTATTATTGTATTATATTTATCAAATGTACATACATAAAAAACAATAATTTGTCCCTGCCACGTTCTATGATGTAACACAACGTAAACGAGAGGGGGGGCTGTTGTCGGCTAAATTGACCGACAACAGTCCCCCCATCAGAAAGGGAGGGGGGCTGTTGTCGACTAAATCGACCGACAACAGACCCCCCATGGACTTTAAAAAATTTTGGTAGGGGGGGCTGTTGCCGGCTGATTTAGTCGACAACAGCCCCCCTACCAAAAGGGGGTGGGGACAATGTTGGGGGGTCTGTTGCCGGAGGGGGGTCTGTAGTCGGAGGGGGACCAATGTTAGGGGGTCCAAAGTTGTTTTGAGGCCAGGGCTGTAGTCGGGGGGGCCAATGACCGCATGCCGTTTTATCATTATTTGTTTACTTGTTTATTTTTTAAGCATTTTAGTGTACTTACAGTTTTATCATTTCTTTAACGGTCTTAGCTTTGCTATATATATTGGCTTTTTCACACGTCATGGGCATGCAAGATGATCCATGTCACAAGAACATTTTATTGAATTATATTCTTTTTTGTCTTTGACTGATTTCGACCTGCTGGGTTGGAGGTCCAGCTGGGCGAGACGACGATCTTGGATCAGAAAATTCGCTGGTAGTTACAGAGCTCAAGACGTAATGCTAACTAGATTGTTCTGGACCTCAGAGTCGTCGTCAATGCTCAAAATTTAATACAATAATATCCTGCCCTTGTTTGTTAATGTATCCTAAACACATCTAACAAAAGAGAGGCACTGAAAATCGTGTCACATCTTAAAATTGCAGTTAAAGTTTGGTAATATGTACACCACAGAAGAACAAATGATTCAATGGATCAAGCTCGTGAGACCAATAATACATTTTATTTATATCAATTAACAATTTATCACGTCTTCCTCTTTTTTAACGCTGTGCTATCCCGCAGTGCACACTCGTTTAACATATCGCACAAAAGTTCGTCAATATAGCAAATAACAAAAGCGATTTTCAAGGGTGGACAAATATTTCTGAATCTGCAGCGAGAATCATTTCTTGATTTGTCTGTGTGAACATTGTTTCGTCTAGTACAAGGTGTTGAAATATCAGACATCACTCGTACGCAGCTATTTTTTCACGAACGTGATCGAACTTTATTGACACCTCTCTACCACCTCAGTATTACTTATAGCTGAAGATAAATTTTCATATTCAACAGCCTAAACATTTGAATTACTGCGTCCCACTCATGTTAATTACATCACAATATTCGTACTCATCCTCATAACGGAATATAGATATATTAACAGCGCGCATTCCTGCATTGTTTCCAAGAAGGCAGCAATTGTAAAGGTGTTCAGTAAAGTATAATGACGATAGACGAAAATATTCAATTGCGGCACGCCTTTCAATGATGCGTAGTAAAGTGCACACACGCATTGTGCACATTCTCATATAATTAGGTGTTATAAACAAGATTTAGATGAAGTTGACACCGTCCTTCTCGAACAAGTAACGGTTAACATATTTTAGCTATATAATTAGTTGAGAAGGCGTGTTCGTCAGACGACTAACTAAACCTAAAATTATAGGCTCTCGCATCATCATCGAATCGCCATTGTCTTTCGACTCGGTACTAGAGCTAGAGCCTAGAGGCTAAGTACTTTCAGAATAAAAATTACACATGAAACTAATCTTGCAGATCCATTAAATGCCGCAGGGAAGTCTTGTTTCCCTAAAAAACATATTTACATCTGAATGGCATAAATTTGAACTGTGTTGTGTTCACTCTCTAGCTCTCTATCAAGCGAAATGTGTCAGGGTTGTGCACGATAATAGCAAAAACAATTGTTCGCCGTTTATTTACGCAAAGTACCACCCACAGTCCCACCTCGCTAAACAGTGAGTCAGTGATGCTCGGCATGCTCCCTTGCCGTTTGACTGAACATTTCATTTTTATTCCAAATCGTAGCGGTTTTTTTTCGCATCACATGTTTATATCCGATTGCGTGTCGTGAACATTGTTGGGGGGGGGGATTTGAGTCAAGTTGTGGGTAGATACACAACTGTAATAACTCGTAATAAATAAATAATGAATAAACTACATAACTCGTAATATAGCCCTTGGGCTATCGGTAACTTTTTGTTAAAGCGCGCCCTTTTTTAAAAAATCAATTTTTACTTGAGGTTGGGGAGGTTAATTTATCGAAAAATGTAAATATTTTAAATGAACAGCAAACATCAACGTACTGTGTGGCATAATACGTCAGATTCATTTACTCTTTGCAAAGAAACAATTGGTTTGCAGGTGCCGATTGCGCAGACAATTTGTTAACTGCTATCACCTTTTGAATTAATATTAAGATTCACATTAAAATAAAGAGTTCTTCGATAATGAATTGATACTGAAAGAATTAACCAAGTTAAACGTTCAGTTGATAATTCATCAATCGCAAGAGAATTGAATCAAGCATCAGTGCTACTCGAGATCACTGAGAATTACCTCAGAATATTAATAGTATCCCGACATCAAACGACTAGTGACAACCAAATCACTTCAAATGTAATTACATCACCTCCGAAAATACATTAAATTAAAATGTTCAACTGCACTTGCTTCTTCGCACGTTAATTATAACAGCTCTTTAAACAAATCAATTGCTTAAACAAGAGAACATCCTTAAAAATGGCTTTAACGTCGAAAATGAACATTTACATACTATCCCTGTAACGTCTTGTAAAAAATCAAGACACAAAATTCAAATTGCAGTAAAAAAACTGTGTTATTAGGTGCACGCGAATTTTTGGGCTTAGAGAAAAGATGACTTCTACCTGATTTCCAGGAACCCAAAAACGGACATAAGGGAGCAGGGAGAATATCAAATCGTTTTTCAAAATATTTTTAATGAACTACATTAGCGTGCTGTGTAGCGTGACACATCAGTTTTTTTACAAAATATGAAGTAACGACTATTCTACAGGTACCAGTCCCGTAGAAAATTCGTTAGCTACTGGTCAGTTAAGGATTATAATTTATAATTCAATTTAATAATATTTGGATTGGAGTTTCGTGATTGCCAGTTTTAACTCTTTTTTCTACTATAGCTGCAGCACTAGGCTACTGGGAGGGAACACACACATCTGGGCGATTCGAGTTCTCATACTTCTCAATGGCACCATAAAAAATGTCATTTGAATTACTCGTTCGTCTAGGTGTTGACACGAGTGTTGACAGCATGAGTGCTGCTCGGCTGCATGATTCTACAAAGCCGTACAGTGCAACGTTAACGACGGGGAAATTTTGGTCAGTTCAAGTGCCCAAGAAAAACCAGTTCCAATGTAAATTAAATAAATAGTCAAATTCATTAAATACATTTCATTTTAAGATTTACAGTTTTTCAGAAGGAATCTGTAATCACAGAATATTTTTTAAACGCCGGATAGAAGGAGTATGCAAATAACGCCATGTAATTTAGGAGCGGGAAATATTATAACCGAAACTATTTGTAAAAAATTAACTTAATAGTTAGGACTTAGGATAACGGGAAATTTAAAAACGGAAATTGGCTAACTACCATGATAATAACAAACATTATTATTATTACTACAAGATTTTTATTTTGAATTAAATATGAAACAAAAATCACAATTAGTCCTTCGGCTACCTTGCTAACGCAGGTAACTAAGACTAACAATGAACTAACATTGATTAAGATGAATTGCGGACGCGGTAACAGCATGGTTGATTAAGATGAATTGCGGACGCGGTAACAGCATGGTAGTTCGGAATAGGACCCATAGAGCGATAGAGAAAACACTTCCGCACTATCCACTAGACGGAGCGCTGTAGAGTCCTGGAGATAAACTGAAAACAGCAGACGAAGTTTAATTACGATGTCGACTCAATCAGGTGTACCGGTCGTCAATGAAACTGATCTAGAAGAAACCGATCCTATTATAGCTAAACTCCAGAAAACGGGTTGCTTAGAAAAACATTACGCTGTCTTGGTAGGCTAGTTGAATTTTATGCAACCGTTTAACGTTTTTATTAACCTTGAACAATCTCAATCTAGGAATGTTGGGATCATCATAAAGATTGGAGGAAGTGCCAACAAGAAGTTCATGACTTCAGAAATTGTATGGTCAGTCACGAAAAAAACAAAGCAGCTTCAACATCCAAATAAATGAAAGAAATGGAGTGGCCATGTTTCAACTTCGCTTTTGGAGGTTTTGCCTTTGGAATTGTGGTTGGATTCATTTCACCTAAATTGAAGTCAGTGATTTACAATAGAGTCTTAGTGCATCTCAATCAACCTACAAAAATGGTTGTTGTAGTTCGAAACAATTTGGGTATGGGCAAAGGTAAAATAGCTTCTCAGTGTGCACATGCAGCTGTTGAGTGTTACAAGACTGGTTTAAAGACAGATCATAAAATAGTGAAAATATGGTTAGCTAGTGGTCAACCCAAAGTAGTTGTCAAAGTGGACACCGAAGAAGAGCTACTCTCAATCGCCGCGATTTCAACCAAAAAAGGTCTCATCAACTGCCTAATCAAAGATGCTGGAAAGACCCAATTAGAGCCGTACACTACCACAGTTCTGGGGATTGGACCAGGGAAGAAGCAAGACATCGATTTAGTCACTGGCCACTTGAAGTTACTTTGAATGTTAATAAAATAAAAAGATTGATTTGCAAAAACCTAGTGTACTATTATTCCTATAAAGAAATAATACTTTGATGAACAAAGCACGAAATGTATCACAGGAACGGTTGACACGGGGAACATGCGTATAAACTCGCGGGTCACAGACGTCACAACATATACACGAACATTCTTAGAATCGGAGCATTATTAACACTTTAAGCTCGGGCAATTCAAACAGCGATGCGTTGATTTGCAAGGTCATGAGTAGAAAATACGTCAGAGTCGCTCAAGGATCTGGAATTTTTCCTAATAAAAGGCGCTTGACGATTTTCAACGTTGTGAGGCGCTTCATCGAATTCTTCTAATTCATCGCCCAAATCAATTTCATTTGCTAACAGAAAGTACTGCTGCGACCTACAGATAAAATGAAACAATTGTACACATAGTAACAAATCACATTTGAGCTGAACGTCCTCGGGATTCGCACAAGAGACAATAGAAATGAAGAAATATGTTACCGTGTTGGCCAAAGAAGATGAGCCATGACTGCATAGGCCAGGAAATTGGCAGAATGAACGATACCCAATAGCAGTTTTGTTCTCCATAGAACTGGGACTTGAAGGGCAATCAAAGCCACAATTGGAAGATAGATGAACCACTAAAACAGAAGAATGTAACATTTTGAATCGGTAAAATTGGACCACCATAAAGGTAAGAAAAACACGCACCACTAAAGAAGCTGCTCCAAAGTGAAGAAAGAATTCCAACTTGCTTTTCTGATGCTCAAACGCCATTGTCGCTCTTAGGCAGAATAAAAACCATGCCTGAAATCATTTTAAAAAATTGAGTAAAACAGGATGAGAGGATAAAGTGTTTGTGTTATCGAACCATTATTCCTGTGCGTAATATGAGCATTAGCCAACCTGGCCATGTTTGGTAAGCATCTACATCATCGATGACATCCAGCTCCGTCTAAAAAGGACAAAAATTAAAGACGATTAGCAAACAAAATTAGGACAAAAATGAAATATCTAGATTTTGTGATTACCAAGTCCCAAACATAAAGAAGAACATGGACAAGTCCGTAGAGTGCCCAAACTGAAAATAGAATGGTAATATTCTTTAACTCTTTTCGGGTTATAGCCCACCCTTTTGCGAGGAGCAAAAGTAGGAGCATCAAGAGGGTCTGAGAGCATATGTCGAGAACACCTCCGACAATAGCAGCGATTTCGACTCCTTTGCCATCGAAAGCAAATTTTAAACAATGAAACATATTCAGCAATACACCACAAAGGGAAAACACCAATCCGACTAAAACGAAAAAAGTAAATGTTATCACTTATCAGTATGTTATATTAAGTCGTTGGGAAGTAATTTTTTAACTAACCAGTAAAAAGTTTTGTAACTGGATGTTTCTGTCTCATGACAGCATACACTTGCAGAGGGGTTAAAAACATATAGCAAGCAAGAAAAACCAAATAGATTTCAACAGTATCCTGGTTGTCAAAACTAAATTGGTATTCTAATGGATTTTGATTTTTTGAGTTGGGATTTCCATTTACTAACCAAATATCATAGTCTAAAATTACTTCTTCTTCAAACGGTTTCCAGGAACAATTTGAGTCTCTGTAGCAAGCAACTAGACTGAGATACCAGAAACGAGGCTGACTAAGATCTTCAACATGAAAACTGAATTGGAAGTTTTCAACAACATTTTTGGGATTGTCTTCATCAGGGCAAAGTTTGCCTTGTGGACATGGAATTTTTCGCAAGAGATCTTGAGAACCTCCATCATTGCATTGCGAGTCATATGCCACACCATCAATCTTTTTAAACATTGCCATGCAGGCTGTGGCTTTCTGTGTCACTGTGGAATTCCCGTAATATTCCAAAAAGTAGCCTCTATCCAGTACAGCCAGTGTAACATAGGGAGTCACATTGAATTGAGCAGTGATGTTTCCATAAATATACCCTTGTGTCTGACTTCTGTCCTTCAAGTTAGTCTTCTGAAATCCAAATTTGGCGAGAAACTGAAAAAAAGTTGTTGTTTTCCATGAGCCTGAAAGGTGTAAACAAATAACAGATGGAAAATCGAAAAAGAGTAAGACGACTAATAAGAGAAAACATGTGGTTCGAAGGGTATTGGCCATTTTAGTTTCTTCCTTTATGATACTCAAGGTGGAAACCACTAAAATGTTCACGATTCTGTCGTTTGAATATTGGCACTTAAAAAAAATTGCACCATGTCATTCACATTAAGCGTTTCATTTATCCATAGGAATCGGTAAATAACAATCTACCCAACAACAGACAACTGAAACACGAACTATGACTGGAAGCTGCTGCAGGCGATTGGGGCGTCCTTGTCGCATTGCCGCGTTTATCAAATATCGTTCAAGGTAATCTAACGCTAACGTCACAATTTATTGTTTATTTTTTTTTTTTTGTGTTAGTTTCTTATGTAATTTCTTTAAATGATTTTATTTGATGAAAAATGACGAGAATTTTTAATGATATAGGCAAATAACAAACACTGTCGACACTGCTTCTTCCATTCGCGAATGCGGAACTTTGCATTACACAACCGTCTGATTACTTGGATTACATAATACATATAGTTTTGCGGAAGAAGAAAAGGAATACTTATTTTTTTCTTCCTGAATTAATGTATTTTTTCATTTTTTTGCAAAAAATTCTTTGTGAACATCAACATGAATTAGAATTACGGAGCATATATCATTCCGCGCTTATTGAAAGTTTATTTACCACTCACTGAGTGAATAAGGTTAATAAATTCATCTTTAGACAGTTGATCATCACTTCCTTGGCGAGATCCTTGAAGCCAATTTTTCCACCACCATGCAATCCGACTTTTGTGGCAATCACTAAAAAAAATAATATTCTTGCAAATAACCGATTGAAATACATATTTCTGCCGAGAGGAAACGTTTCGCATGTCTAATGTAAATTTAATATCACGAGACATGTGAAGATCTTTTCTCATATGTACAATCGCGGCTAACGGCTAGTATGATCGATATAGGCGATTTACTTACAAATAATTGGCTACGGAATCCTGAGGACAATCATAAACGGAGGTTCGTGACATAACATGGAACCAATACTTTCGTCCGGAGCTCTTACTAAGAGCCAACATCCAAGGACCTAATCCAATGACAAATAAATTGATTAATTATAAAGGAAAAAAAAAAACAGTTTAATCGCAGTATTTAAATATTTGCAGATAAAAGCGTTGAAAAAATACACTAACTTTTTGTAGCTTTATACAACATCAATCCAGATGGTAGGAATGCTCTTTGGTCGTCATCCTCTAAACAGAAGACTAGACGTTCTTGACAACCGGAATTTTTTAGTATTCTTGGGGTTAACCTGATAAAGATGATATGTGAAAGATTAGAATGTTAAGTAAAATTATACTAGTGTGTATGCGAACCGATGAAAAATTTGTTCCACATCTTCCAGTTTAAAGTTTTCTTTCGCTCTGACAGTGACTAGATCCGTCCGACTGACCCTATTCAAAGCCTTGCAAAATTGTCGAATTTTTTCAGACCTGAAGTTTGTTATGTTGGTAAAATAAAGAAATTAATTCAAAGAAATGAAGAAAAATGAAAGACATATTTTCGATTAAAAAATGATTGTTAATAGCATGTCAGCCTACCGATCTTTCAGGTGAAGCTTACTAACATCGACTCCTCCTAAGAAAACAGCGTCAATGACATGGAGAGCAGTCGAACGTTTTTGAGATCGCCCTTCTCCTCGCAATTCTTGGATTAGTTCACCAAAGATTAACGTATCACGCGCAAGCTCTACGTTTTCAACCAATTTCAACCATCGACATTTAGTTGCGTCCCAACGAAACACATTGTTACGACCTAATCCTGTAATTGCAAACATCAATCAGCAACGTGCAATATAGAAAACTAAAATAATTATATACCTAGAAAGAATGCCTGCAAAGGATTGTCTTTTTCCAATCCAAGAACGACACACCTCCAATCATGAACGGATTTTACAGCGTCTTGAAACTTTGGCATGTCCAAATCTTCAAGTTTGTGGTCTAATACACCTAGGAAAAAATACATAATTGTAAATAAATTGCGTTATTTAATTTACTTTTGAGATAAAAAAAAAAAATTCCTACAGGAATTGTTTGTGAGGAGCTCTTTCGATTTGTCAACGGGAGTCGTCCTGTAAATAAATTATCACATTTGTTTAAAAATTTCCGAATTGAAAAGTTATTGCAAAGACAACCTGGATGGGGCTGTGCGAGTTTTTTCTGGAATTTTCCAAAATTCTAATGACTGTTTCTTAAGTTCAGATTGCCGGTCCTCTCTTAGTGTGACATCTTTGCAAAATGCGGCAATTTTGGCGAGGTTTACAACTTGTCTTTCACCTATTGAACATTATACATACATGAAGTAAATGTTGCATATTTTAATACCAGGCAATAAATCAAACCCAAATCATTGTTGGACTCAAACAAATAATTGTAAAAGTCATGATGGTTTGTCATCAAATCTAATGGTACAATATGCATGACATCCGTTTCCGTTTTGGAATTACTAAGCTTATCAAGACGACGATTGATTTCAAACAGGTAAGTCTCGACATCTTGAGTGTCGCTTCTTTTCCACTTGCAAATTATATATCTACCAGGAATTTAAAAAAAAAATATTAAAATAACTATTTGGAAAAATGATATTTAATAGCGCTCAATGTCGCAAACTAATAAATTTACCTTTCCGAATTGGCCGGTCGGGAAGTATTTGGTTTATGGATGGAAATTTGTTTAAAGGAACGATACATCAAGTATACTAAACCAGCGCTAAATGGTGTAAACAAATCAAATAACTTACACACAAAGTGGCCACCTATGAACAGAATTCTTCGATAAATAAACTACACACATGAAAATGTAGGAATAAAATACCTGTTCGAACTATAGACAAAGCAACAAGGAATTGGCAAAGATAAAGTCGTTTTGACAAAATTTCTTGAAGATTTTCTTGCCCTTCAACAGAAAATCCCTAAAGTGTTGAAAAGAAAAAGATAAGTTACACATACAGACTAGGTGGGAACATAGAAAAGCTTACTCCGTCGGCCATCATGAAATGTACGCCTTCTCCGGTTTGAGCCATAACAAAACGTTGGAATTCACGGATGTTTTCCGGATTATACACATCTCCGTTTCCTTCAACTCCACCAACACCTAATGTAAAATTTCAATTGATTGATCTGATTTTTTTAAAATTAATTATAACACTTTTCTTTACCATAATGGGGTTCAAAACATTCGCAAGGGGCGGCATGGAAATCTTCCAACTTGAAATCGTTGGAGCTCTTTAGAGTGAAGCCGAAACCCTTTGCTTCCCATTTTTTTCGCCACAGTATGTATTCAGAAAATCCTCCTGGGCCAGCGCAAACGTCAGCAAAATAAAGTAATTCGTTCGGACCAAGAACTGGGGTCTGTAAAGAATTTCACTCAAAATCACAAAGTAAAATTCTGCTTTACCAATGTACAAAACTTACCCCATCTTCGTTTCTAGGATCAGTAAACATAAAATCAAAAACAGCATCCATATTTGCCATCTTCATCGCCGCTCTGTTAAGAAAAAAAGCTCCCCGAATAGTTTCAAATGGATTAGAGCGGGTGCGTGCTTTTCTTAGTTCTTCTTCTTCCAACACATCAAATATCGACTTGAAAAGAGCAAAGAACATGAATGTAAATATTTAATAATGACATTAATCATCCTAAATTAAGTTACTTTGCACTGAAGAACTTGTTTTAAAATGTCGCTGCTACAAAATGTTGTCTCATCATCAATTGTTAATTTTTTGGTTCCCTCTTTTACCCAATTTTTTAACTCTGGCAAAGTAGGTGCAGGAGTGGAATCTGGATGAAGCCATGAAATCTCTTCTTCCACTACAACAGTCTAGAAGACAACAGAATGAATGAATGAAATAATCAAGATAAATGTAGACATTAACAACCTCTCTACTTGAGTCCCATTCAACATCTTCAGCTTCCAATCCTTTTATCTGCAAACCCAATCCTCTTCTTCCGCGTTGTTTAGAGACTTCGATGGGCTGTGTCATACCTTGGGATTTCTTACCAAGTCCAGTTCCTTTAGCCCAACCCATTTTAGCCTTTTAGTAATTCAGAAATCTATTAGCAGCCACATAGTATGTACTGTAAGAATATTAAACTTACCATCATTGCTGTGGCTTTATGATTTATGACTGGAGCAGCAGCAGATTTAGGTTTGATGAGTGTTTTATGTACAGAAGGCATGATAGGCTGATCATCATCACTAGAATCAGAATCTTGACTACTGGATGGTGCATTAAACCCATATCCTCCATCAGCATTACTTTTGGATGGGCTAACAATGACAGTGCTACGTTCACATATTTCACTGTCATTTTGTTTCTTTCTTGAGTTAACTTCTCCTGTATTATTATAATACTGTGTGTTTGGTTTTTTCAAAGGAGGTCTGTAACTATCATCATCTGAACTGGAATCTGTAGAAATTTTGCAGGAAATTAATTCATTATATATAAATAACCCATTATAGTTGCAAAACGGGTTCCACCAATTTATTCAAGCTAGGTTAATCATTGCTGAAGATAAACCAACTTTTTTCTATAAAAAAATTTAAACAGTGTCTCATACTAACCACTCAGTGATGTTATTTTTCCTTGCGAAGCCATTGTTTAGCGTTTTGTAGTTGTGTAGACTATTTGATGACTGACGTCGTTCCTAATAATATAACGTTTCCAAATTTTTAAGTTAATTCAAAAGCCAAAAGCTTCCAAAAGTTGATTTCCATGATTTATATATGACTCACCAGAATTAAACGTACGCATTGACATGTGGCTGTAGAAGTCAAAATACAAGCATCTTGAAAATACACAAAAAAAAATGTCTGACGAATGATTTAATAAAACGATCGAATGACCGAACGGAAGAAAGTAAACACCGCTCGTTCTTGCTCACGCTAGCATAATCTGATATCTGTAGCGATGTCTGCTACAGTCTGGGTCTTTCATTTTTATTGGCTGATATGAAAATATTTTGAGTTTAGTATCAGTACATAGAGGGCAGCAGATAAGGTGGAGTCAGCTGTTAGTGTGGTGGTATTATTGTGTAATGTAATGAGCTAATCAGCCAGCAGCTCTGCAGTCTGCATATCCAAAACCTAAAGCAAGCCTGTCATAATTTCTTACCTGTTATTTTTATGCCTTGGGTTGGCGGTTTGAGACTTGAAGCGTTAAGACATTCTGACATCAGCTCGCGAAACGTCAAAAACTTACATTAACGCTATCCAATCCCCAACCATTCGATTTGCAGTTACAACTAAAGAAATGTATGTGCGGTATGTGTAATCACTAATCAGTTGGTGAACAGTGCCAATGAAAAACGTCAAAATGAGTAAAGAACTAAATGAAAACGATAAAAGAAAAAGAAACAATCTTCTTTCTCAATACTATGGGATAACAGAAGAAAAGGATGTAGAAAACCTTTTTGACGTGGATGGAAAGCACTTTAATGCTGATGCCTATGTTGACAAACTGGTTCAGGTAATCATATTCTATTTCTTATTTTGCCAAATAATAAAATAAAACCTTAATGTGCTTGGATGTTTTTCAATAGGAAACCAGCTTAAAGCAACTTATAGATAAAGAACAGGAACTTGTTCGTGAAATTCAATCACTTGATTCAGAAATGCAAACTTTGGTTTATGAAAATTATAATAAATTTATCCTTGCCACTGATACCATCCGCCAAATGAAAAGTGATTTCAAAACTATGGAAGATGAAATGGAGAAGTTAGTTCAAGACATGTCTCATATTGCAACATTTGCCAACAATATATCTTCAAATTTACAGGTTGGTGAAATATTTGAGTTTAGAGTTGATTAAATTTTTAATAATAATGACACTGTCTTTTTAGGATCGGCGCCAACAAATAACAAAGCTTTCAAACATTCACGAACTGCTAAAAAATTTGCAATTTTTGTTTGATCTTCCCAACAAGCTGAAAACATGTGTAGAAGAAAAGAATTATTCATTGGTTTGTTTCATTGACATTATCTGTCTATATTTCCTGTATTAAACTATCATGTTTCTTGTTTAGGCTGTTAAGTATTATGCAAAATCTGAGCAAGTTCTTCAAGATTTTGGAGATCATCCTTCTTTTAGTGGAATCCAATCAGATTGCAAAGAAATTGTTGAAACACTCAGGAAATGCCTAAAGGTGCAATTCAGCAGAGCTGAGGTAAGCTGTAAAAAAAAAATTATGTTGGAAAGTAGATCATAAGAAACTAACCAAAATGTCTATTGTGGAATTTTACATGACATGTTCATGGAATTCATAGGTAACTTCCCAGGAACTGGAAGAATCTGCATCTCTTTTATGCAAACTGGGTGAATCTTCCACTGACCTTGCAAGAGAATTTCTTGAAATCAATAAAGTGAGGTTAGAAAAAGATTTGGAAAATCTATCCTCATATGTGTGGTCTGGTGAAAATAATGGAGAAGTGGTCCTCATATTCATTGAAAAATGCTGCAATACAGCATTGAATAACGTTGCTCTGACCATTGCAACCTTCAACAACATTTTTCCTTCAACCATATCGAAACATAATGAGTATGTTTTACTTTTTATTGATTTTAAGGTTTAAATTTTTTGCGTTTTCATCATAATACGTTGAATTAACAGGGGGATGAATAGCATGGCCACGGATGTTATTAATCAACTTTGCCCAATAGGTAAGGAGCTATATATTTCACCCTAGAAATTAGTTCATGTCATAAAATTTCCTTTTCGTCCCTATAGTGGAAAGTAAAATTGTCGAAATCATCGGATTCGAGATAAGTGAAGCCTGCTGTTTGTCAGTAGTTGCGGCTTTGGATAAATTTCATCGTCGTCTCTTGGCCGTTCAGCGACTATTACTGGTGGATAAGCAATGGAGCTTCACTCTCATTACTGAAATTGCTCGAATAATTTCACATCGAACAGCCGACGCTCTTGTTATCAAATGGACAAGTGAACTACAAGGCTGGCGTGATTCCTGGAATAACGATAATCAGCCACACGGTTCGGTCAAATTTATTGAAGGGGCTCTCGTGGAACACATTCATCGTGCTTTTGTTGCTCTAACGGTATTATCGTAAGGTTCTGTGTCATTTTATACCCGTTAAAATTCAACATTTATTTTTTATTTAGGCCTTTGTAGGAAATCACGTTACTTTTTCTCAAGATTCTCAATTCCGTCAGACATTTGGTCGACGTTACGTACGGGAAGAAGTATTAGTACTGTCGTTGAGGAAACTTTCCACTATGTTAGCAAATCTGAGCAACGTAACGGGGAAAGATAGCGCGTCTCCGACTCTAATTCTTGTCCTCTCTCGGGTGGCAATCGATTTTAGTCAAAATTTGGCTCAATCCTTGGTAATTGAATTGAATTCAAACAAAATATCTCTTCAGAATTTTAACGTAAATTTGTGTGATTTGCAGTTGTCTTTAATAGAGGAACAGTTTGACATTCCAGTCGGTTTTCAAGGAGACCATCTCACTCCGATATCTGTTATAACTCTCGACTTCAAACAAACTTCTCAGTCGCTTTTGCAAAGTTATGTTCAAAGTGAAAGTCACGTTCTCGTTCAGGTGAGTGTGTTTGCTAATGTTGGTTATGGGATAGTTATGCAATACCGTTCACCGCTTTATTTTTGCTTGGAAGATGATTCGTAAGTCGATGGATTCTCGCGATTGGTTAACCGCTAGTGAACCTCGTGGCGTTAGACCTGTCATCAAGCGTGTGTTGGAAGAGATAAGTCGAGTAGATTCCCATGCAGCTCAACTGTACGAAGAAGGATCAAGAAAAGAAAGGAGCTCAGATTCTTCCCGCCGAACACATCACAGGTTTGAATTATTTCAAATGAATACGATTTACAAAGTTTTAGGATTATTTTTCTTTTTTTTTCTGTATTAATTACACTTAACAGTAGCTCCAGAATGCAACAAAAATCATCTTGGTCATCATTGGGTCCTTCTCAGCTGGACTCTTCATTACTGAATAATATACAGAAATTATTTTCTGAACGAATTGATTTGTCTGGAACCGTTGAGCCCAATAAAGGATCTGTCGTCATGGCCATTATTAAAATCTGCCTAAAGGTTTGAAAAATTAATTTTTCTGTATTGTGCTTATTAACATTTCGTCTGGGCCTATTTAGGGATTCTTGGAATGTGTTCGTCTAAAGACATTTGGAAAGTATGGCATTCAGCAAATTCAAGTAGATTGCTACTACTTGCAACTTTTCTTGTGGCGATTCACCTTCGATGAGAAGTATTCCAGCGCTTAAATTTGTCAGTGATAATTAATCCTAAAGATGATTTATTAATTATTTTTGTTTTCTAGTTTGGTTCACAGTTTGCTGGACGAAATTTTGTCGAGTGCAGTCCAACGCTGCTTGGAACCTGTATTGATGGAGCCGGGCGTTGTGGAGCTCATCTGTGAACGCTAAAAGAGTAATTTAACAATTTCGTTTGTTTTCAAATCTTATAAATATATTTCTGGTTTTCACCAATTATGTCTGAATACACTGTGTATTTCTATCCTCATCCTTCAAATAAAATTTTCTCTTTTCTATTTGCCTTATTGATTGCCTTAAGGATTGTCTTAATATACATACCCAAAAATAAATCCTCAAACACAATTTGGTTAACAGAATCGTGTATTATTAATACTCCTTAAGTATTTATATTGGTAGCTATACAATCCTGAATTTAATCTTGTTTGTCATTTGGGCTACACGAAAGTGCGGAAAGCGATTTTTTTTCTGTGTTATTATTAATGATGTGCTGCGAAAGTTAATACTTTGAACTTATTAACCTTGGCGGGCGTCCATTTAAGAAAAAATCTTTTCTCAGCACACTATTAGGGGCTCCTACTTCTTCCTTGATTTTGCATTAACAGAAGACACCCTCTCCATAATGGACCCAGCTTGAACCAACGAAAGGACGTCTCTGACATCTTTGTTCAAGGCCTTTTGGTGTAGGTTTGAAGACTTGATCCTTGATCGCTCTTTCGAACTGACCTCTCGGCTAATTGAAGAGTTATTACGAACAGGTGACGTGAGTGTAGTAGCGTCCACAACTTCTTTCTCTTCCGTCATAATTTCATGTGTAGGTGACTGAGGAAGTCGTGACAGGATCAACAGAACTTTATCGTAAATATCGTGGAAAATTTCCAGAAAAGATCGTTCAAGAGTGACCTAACCATAAGAATATAAATAGGTATATGTGAAACTGTTTTTTCCGGCGGTGTTTTCGTCTTGAATATATATCTGTATATAGCGTATGTCTATCTCACCATGTGGAGAAGTTCTTCCTGTTTGAAGAACTGAATAACAGGGAAAATGCTTGATCGAAAATGACTCAGCTGTTCATCAGTGGCATTCGACGTCATTTTCCATTCCTGGTTGACATCGTCATTTGATGTAGAATCGTCATCACATTCAAATAACTGAAAGTCGGGGTCCTTTAGAAGGATAACACCGCTGATTCGTTGAACCTGATAGAGAAATGTAATAATTCCGTCACTCATTTATCATTAATTAAGAAAGTATTAAAACATTTTAAATTGCATGAAGAATGCTGATTTTTTTTTAAATTACTAAACTTAATTCCAGGACTTACTCTTGCCATGTATTCGACTACATCTCGCATATTTCGTGGATATCCCGTGACGAGAACGGCATCAACGTTTATGATTTCGGATGAAATTCGATTGATAAAAACTTCAAGAGCCTTGGAGGGCGGAATCATGTCTGTATCTTGGCTGCCTAAAATGTGAAGATCATCACGTTAAATCTTGTCGGCCAATTGAAATGCTAATTTTTTTCTTTGTGTGCCAGAGACGTCATCGAAACCTACAGTGCCGAAGGCTTCAGCTTAATTTTTATAACGGATTTACCAATAGTAGAAACGACTTCAAGAAATATCGGCATCATATCAACATGGTGTAATCTTCCGCTGATATCCGTAAGATGTTTTAAATTGGTTATAATTTCTGATCTTTGCATTTCTTTGCGAATAAGGATTTTTTTTAAACAGGTTATGTAATAGATTTAGAAAAAAAAGCACTTTTAATCAGTGAACAGTTTTACCTGCGTCCAAAACGAAAATTATATTAATTTTCGGAATGTTGTAAATATCCGATTCCTGATTCAAATTTGATTTGATGAATTAATTTTATTGCTATTGACTAATAAGCCAAGATTTTAAAATGTACCTTGATAGTTCTCTGAATTACCAACGGTATCCGTTTTGGTAATTCGTTGTAGTATTTTTTGATTGGGGAGTCATTCAATGTGGGCAAATTGGCCACTGCAGAAGCATCAATAACAAAGACTGGATCACTGGAATCCCCAGCGGAGGTGGTAATATTGTTGGATTCATCTCGCCAATTGAATTTGGAGAATGGTATGGGTATCCCCAAAGGTACGCCTTTTGCTGGAATTGATTTACTTATAGTCTGAATTTCAGTGTCGTTTTCTACTGAATCCGGTGTCATCGTATCTTTAATTGGAAATTTGCGGGAAAAAATGCAAATGTAAATGCAAACTATTAGCTAATTATTATTCTATTTCACTATTTGTGTGAGGTAGTTGTTTTGTTAACGTAATTTAATATAGTTTCCTTAATTATTTCTTGCAGGAATGCTATTATTCTCGTTAAAATTTTGTCAATCGATTTTGTAAACGTAAATTTGCGTATGCACGTCTAGCCAAAACAAATACCTGCTGTTAATTTTTTTTTAAATTTAGACTTACAGTCTTACCAGTAGTCATGCAGATACCCATTGTTTCTTCCGCGGTTTGTATGATTACACGTTGTATAGTTGGCAATCCGAATTATCACTAAACAAAATACAAACTACAGACTGGCTAATTACCTGAAAACTAATAATTCGTTTGTTTGGTTTCAGGAACAACCTTACCTTGCGAAGCGGTGCCTAGTTGCCTACGCACTAAAGGAGCTTTAGGTACGTAAACTTTCAAAATACCAAAGAGCCGTTGCGTCGTGAATGTCCCAAAAGCAAGGGAGAATTCAGAATTGATTTTCTGATGAATGAATGATAATGCGGTATCCATCAATACATCTAGCCAGTCACGCACAGTAAGAGATTCCGACTGCAAGATCAATACAAAATCATTTTCTGATTTTGAGAATCGAGGTCGAGCGAACCATATGCCTCGTTAAGTTACACACTGCAGCACCAGAAACTTACGTGCTGCGCTGAGGCATCTTGCGCGTTCGTCAAGGCGTGATTAATAATTATACGACGGTCGTACTCTATAGGTCCAATGTTTTAATACGTATGGTTCCTGTGGCTTACGAAAAGAACAAACAAGTCAACACGAGACAAAAGAACACGATACTTTGATTAAGAGTGAGAGGTTATGCGGCAAACCTTTATTAGCTAATTTATTCATATAGGCCTTGTTCAAATCTCCAGCTAAAATAACCACGAAGTTCTTATTTTCACCAACAGATGGTGTTTCATATCATCACATCGGGTTTTTAGGAAACACCCGATTCGATACATCGATAATCGCCGCCACGCCATCACTACCTCTTAGTCTGTGGTGGAATTGAGTTCGAAGTCCGAAATTACTTAATTAGTCTAAATTCAAACCAGCGGTCCGTTTCGATACCAGAAACTAAGGCCGTTTTAGTTTCTGAGAATATACAACCAAAAGTACTGAAACAAGGGTAAAATAGAATCAAACTCAAATAGTATGAGCATCAAGAAGATAACAATTCAAGAATACCGAAAACAGATCGTTCACAGAGTGATCAATCAAAAATCCACTGAGAAACTTGGGATCACAGTAAGTTTTTCTTTCTTATATTTTTCTTTTCTCTTATAAGTAAACATTGTTTTTGTTCAGGCTGAACCAGAGTCAAATTTAGAAGAGAAATGCCGTGGACAATCACCAAATCCAGATAGAGAATCTACTTGCCCCTACTGTGGACATGTAATATGTTCCACTAATACATGTGTGAGGTTCATGGGCGTCTTTGAAAAAGAAAAAACGGTGTATCAAACTTCAAATCTTAAGTCATTACCTGGAAACAAATCATCCGGAATCTCTCAGATATCAAAGGATTCATCGTATGGCACCCGATGCCCTCAGACTCAAAATGCTTCTAGACAGAGTAGAGCCAGGTTTGAGGAGCCACAGTGTGTAACACTTAGTAGCGATGAAGATGATGACTCCTTTCAGGAAACAAAAAAACTCAAATGTGATGGTACACACAAATCCTCTGAAAAATTGGATGAAAACCCTTCAATTGTGATTCAAGTACAGCCCAATATTATAGAAAGTCAGTTAAACTCAATTATTTCCACTGCTGGTTTTTCTTGTTGATTAATTTATATTTTTCTTTTCAATTCTTTGCTTACTTGTAGGTGAAGCTTCAAATGGTGTCTCGATGGATTCGCCTGTTGATACAGAAGAGAATCTTGGATCAAACGATATGCTCCTCTGGAAAGAAGGTGGATTGAATGGACCTTTCTTTGCCGTAAACTGCCGATCTGTTCGTATTGGATCATATAAGATTGTTCCAGTGGGACGTGTGTTATTCTCGTCCGAAGGAATTATGTTGCGAGCTCCAGTTTTTTACAACCATGATAAGCCATCAGAAAAGAGCGCTGTATTTAATGTAGCTATTCCAGCTCAGCAACTTCTAAAAGTGGATGCTCATTTCAGCCGAAAGTTGGAAGTCGTCTTCCTAGATGTTGGTTCAAACTGGTGTCGCCAGCTTTCGTCAAAATTAGGGTTATCCAAAAGTGGCCCATATTGGGATTCTGCTAGCAAAGACGACAATCAAAAACGATTGACACTGCTGCCCAATGATTTGGATAATGCAGCGAAGAACGCAATCAGACAAGTTTTCGTTTCTCAAGGTGTTTATCACGAAATTAATCATATCGAGGCCAGCCGACTCTTGATTATTTCCTCCAGCCTCCAACCTCCAGAAATTCGTGATGCGCTTAAACGTCTCGCCGCGAGCACTGCTGTATCAGCAGAAGCGAGTGTTTCGACAACTGAAACGCAAGATGTGAATGGTGGCAAAGAAGACTCGTGCAAAGTTGAAGTAAGTAAGTCGTTATACACCTAAACTAAAATTTTTGTCAAATATGTAGTTCGTAGAGCTGAACGCCGAATTTGTGCCTAAAATCAGTCTTCTTTCTCTTCTAGTTACGTTACGCTGCCAATACCGGTCACGGTGAAATGTATGTCATCAAACATATGACGAACCTGTTTGTTCAGCAATCGAGCTGCGATGTTCAGTTCTGTTTCAAAGGAAGCCGAATAAAAGTTGGCGGGCACGCTTCCATCTTGGCAGCCAGAAGTCCCGTTTTTGCTGCCATGTTCCAGCACGACATGCAGGAGAAGAAGACGGGAAAAGTCGTGATAAAAGACATCAAGCCAAACATTTTCAATGACCTGCTTCACTACATCTACTCCGGCCGAACTTCAGCCCCCCTGAATCAGAAGACTGCCCAGCTGATGTTTATGGCCGCCGACAAGTACATCATCGACGACCTGAAAGAATATTGCGCCACTTTCCTTCTCTCCCAAATGCAGACGACCAACGCTCTCGGCCTGCTCATCTGGGCACACCTGAACTCCATCGAGAAAATCAAGGAAGCTTCTATTAAATTTATCGCGGCCCACGCAAGAATAATTTTCAGAACGAGGGAGTGGAAGGAGGCTTTCACCGCCCACCCTGACCTCTGTTTGTTAATTACTCAACGAATGTAGTATAAGATGCAAATTGACGTTTACAAATCTATGGACGTAGCATTTGTAGCTTATTTTCGTTGTGTCGTGCACAATTCATGTACTATCCTGAAGCCAATGCACGGCGATGAATACTGACATTTTTCAAGAAATTCTTAGACCTGTTGGTAATTTTCTTCCACTTTTTTCTTTAATTTATATAGTTGTTTATTATACGGGTTCTCGGTTTCCTTGAACTTCACGTTCCCTATCGCGGGAGCACTGAACGCTATCGCAAGAAATGTTTAACACAGAAAATGAGAACCCGACCAGTCGACGATTATTCTTGGTAAAGAAGGGTTTCTCATTTCATTTCTTTTATGCTTACTCCGATTTGTCATCTTCAGTTAGTTCAGTTATGCTCAGTCCGCCGGTTTCCTGACAGAGAGAGAACGGCTTTGCTTTATACCATTAGATCAACAGAAAATTACTAAATGACCGTATTGGTTTAATTACTTTTTAGTAAGTTCTCCAATAACATTAACATTAAAAATTAAAACATACATTTAGATTTATTTATGTTCACCAAGGTTTTTTTTTCGAATAATGTCTCCTGTGTTCGCCCTTATTATCGCCTCGCAGTAGCGCAGTTGGGAGAGTGGTGGAATTCAATGCTGTCACTCGTTAGATTGCGTGACCCCCTTTTTGCCATTTTCAGGACTATTTCTTTAAATCTCTCACCGCTGTTTTTTAATGGGAAAAAGGGGGTTCCTTAACTATTTCATAGTTCATGTGAAGACATAAAATATGAAATAAATAACACAATATGGGGAATATCTAAGATAATATCTAAGATTTTTGCCGAATCGACGAGCACCCATTTTTTTATTTCATCTTCTTGTAATAAACATTTATATGTACACATCAAAATTCTATTTTTTTGCGATTCGTGCGAGTTTCATGGAAAAAATCAAAAAAAAATCAAAATCAAATCAGCGCATTTGTAATGTGCTCCGTTAGATGGCGCAGAACTCAGAGAAATATTGCGTCTGCTAGGTCTTTTTGGAATTGCTGATAACGTTTTCTGAAATCTGAATGTTTATATGTAATATTCGTCGTGTTGATTTCTGTCATCCAAAATATATTTACTTGTTAAGCAGATTGTCTTAATCTCTGCACTGAATTCTTGCTTCCAGATATTATGGATCTGATCGCTGTTGTCCAACTTAGTCATTATGAAGAAAGCCCTAGGAAACGCCGAAACGCCAACCAAAACCTAAAGCAAGCCTGTCATAATTTCTTACCTGTTATTATATTTTATTCCTTGGGTTGCCGGTTTGAGACTTGAAGCGTTAAGACATTCTGACATCAGCTCGCGAAACGTCAAAAACTATTACATTAACGCTATCCAATCCCCAACCATTCGATTTGCAGCATGGCCTACTATAATTACGGCCCATCGGCTGGCTATCTTCATGTTGCCGAAAGGTTCCCAGCCCCTACCCCTTCCCATCCCCTACTTTTCATAGCCAGAGGGTCGTAAGATACATCAGAAAGTTCCACATTCCATGTACTTTTCGCGGTTTAAAATTTTTTTGATCGTCAGTCTGTTTGCTCATGGTCGCAGACACCATCCCTCCGATAGTAGCAGTGAAACGCCGTTGGGACTACGATTCGTCACAGAAAGTCATTGGATACAAAGAGCACTATTACAAGCTAAATTGCTCCAAACCATAGTTTCAATCGGCGGTTGCCCTTGAGTATGCCAAAGGATTAATCTGAGTTCTGCAGTAGGTACTATCGTATCGTACTATATTTCTGCAGTACTACTATCGAAAAAAAGCAACTGTTTTATTTAGAAAGAGTAATTTACACGAATAACCGCGCCGTATTTCATTATAAGGGTGTTTCTTCCTACTATCCTTTCAACTACTATATCTCCTTTGCCATCTGATTTCGAACATGTTACTTCGTTTGACACAGAATTTGAAATGGACACGCACCCGGTATCTTATTTTTTTAAATTTAAAACTAATTATAGTTTTACATGTCTTTTACAGGGGAAAAAATTATAGTTGCGTCCTCTTGAACTTACAACTAAGTATCGTACCACCTTGGAATTCTCGGCTGCTTCCGCAGATTCCTGGGCAACGTTGATGACGGATCTGGAGTCATTTACTTTATAGTTCAAATATATATTTACGTTATAATTCAAAGAATTTGTTAGGAATCCTGCTTAGTCCAGTATTTCACCAAATTGCTGAAGGACGCAACTTTACCTTTGGACGAAGACCAACTAAAGATAGCATTGAAAGACCTTGATAAACAATTACGTAACGGCTGAAGAAATAGGAGGGGGTCCTATTCCTGCGATAAAAAAAATCCTTCTTCTCCTAATCGTTCTCCTCCTCCAAAAAATAAACTTCCTCCTCCTCCTCCACCAAAAGACATACTTCCTCCTCCTCCTGCTATAAATAAAAATTATGCTCTTCCTCCTCCTCAAAATATGTGCCCAAGAACTGCAGAAAAAACTAAAGAAGAAAAGACTAAGTGTTAAAGTTTTAAAATATCAGTAAAATGTAAGCCTAATCTAACTTTCGATTAATTTTGATAATCATCATTAAATAAACTTATGTTTTCATTTCAAATTTTAGGAGTAAACACAAGACTGTGCAATTTATGGTAGAGTCCATGTTCAAAACAATTGGAAGAATTCTTTCTGTGGCCCACCCCCAAAAATTGTGATTCCTGGCATTCGGTGGTGTGGTAAGTTATTCTACACCTGGTTAAATAAATAGAACAACATTTCAAATATTTTATTTTTATTAGACACCAAGGGAAAAATTGAATCAGCAGCGGATTCGTCGATTAAGTCGAACTAACAGTCGAAATTTGATGGAAACAACATTACCCCAGTACGATAAAAACAATAAAGGTTTTAGTTTAAATTCTTTATTCCATTTCCTTTTTTCTTGTAGGTTACGCCGTTCATGACTCGTCTGTCGAAATGTTTTAACCACTATGTCCATCGTATAGTGCGAGAAGACCCTCATCAATTTGACAATGTGTCAACAATTGTATCCGACGCCAATGTCCCCGGTGAAGGGGAACATAAGATAATGGAATTCACCAGACATCAGCGTGCAATGACTAGTCACGAATGTAACACAAGACATGATCTTTATGGTGGCGTGTATCCCTCAAAAGCATCAAATATAAGTATCCTTTATAAAACTATACTCAGCGTTTGTGTGTTCGGTGTTCCTTTGTAGTTAAGTGTTAGTGTTTTTTGTGATACGAATCATTACACCTGTAAAAAAGTCTACAAATCATCAAAGGTTTTTCCTTGAACTATTTTTACACTTAGTGTGGTAATGCAGTTCTTTTATGTTTCAGGGATATCTAACGGCTAGTGGGTCCATCAACTGGGGCCGAGTCAAGCTAATTCTACGTGACTTTTCCCAAGCTAAATCAAACAATTTTTAAAAGCCGTAAAAATCATGAGTAAAATGTTTTTTTTTTGTTTCATTGGGTCAAATACTTAAATTCCTTACTTGTTTCAGGACTCCCACGAAAGGTGGGAAAAGACTCAAAGTGAACGGAGAAAACCCTGTTCCCATCACATCTACCGAACCCCAAGCAGTACCATGGAACCGCGAAGAGACATTTAAGTTGGAATCCCAACCAGGGTCCTCAAGCAGTGAGGCGGACGCAGACACCATCCCTCCGATAGTAGCAGTGAAACGCCGTTGGAACTACGATTCGTCGCAGAAAGTCATTGGATACAAAGAGCACTAGTACAAGCTAAATTGCTCCAATCCAGAGCTTCAATCGGCGGTTGCCCTTGAGTATGCCAAAGGATTAATCTGAGTTCTGCAGTAGGTACTATCGTATCGTACTATATTTCTGCAGTACTACTATCGAAAAACAGCAACTGTTTTATTTAGAAAGAGTAATTTACAGGAATAACCGCGTCGTATTTCATTATTATGGTGTTTCTTCCTACTATCCTTTCAACTACTATACCTCCTTTGCCATCTGATTTCGAACATGTTACTTCGTTTGACACAGAATTTGAAATGGACACGCACCCGGTATCTTATTTTTTTAAATTTAAAACTAATTATAGTTTTACATGTCTTTTACAGGGGAAAAAATTATAGTTGCGTCCTCTTGAACTTACAACTAAGTATCGTACCACCTTGGAATTCTCGGCTGCTTCCGCAGATTCCTGGGCAACGTTGATGACGGATCCGTTTAGTCATTTACTTTATAGTTCATAATAGCCATCTCATAGGTGTGCGAAATTTCTTAGGAATCCTGCTTAGCCCAGTATTTCACAAAATTGCTGAAGGACGCAACTTTACCCTTGGACGAAGACCGACTAAAGATTGCATTGAAAGACCTTGATAAACAATTACGTAACGGCTGAAGAAATTATGTCTTATTCTTTAGTTGTTCTTATTAGGAAACGAAGATTTGTTTTTTTCATTGTTTTTTTTTTCAAGAACGAAGAAATATAGTTTGCCAGAACCAAATATTTGTGGGTAAACTTCACAAAGGGTAACGACGTCTTACGAGGTGTGACCGGAAAAATTAGAGTGTGGAAAAAACTTGAAAGCGCACAATATGCAGCCCCCTTCCCCTGCTTTGGTAGTATTTCTTGATTAGTTCCGGAAAATTGCTGCGGAAATTGCTGCGGAAAATTGCGTCGGTGCTGGGGAGTGAGTATTGTTAATGTAGGCCTAAACTAATAATTTATTATCTAATTCATTTCATTTTAAAAGGACTCTAGAACGTCCTGTGTATTGGCTTGAGCCCCTCAAAGACTGCCACGTTGTTTGGTATGTATTTTCTCATATGAAAGTTTTCATGAAATTTACTTTTTGAATTTCTTTCTTAATATTAATTTCGTAACTTAAATTTTAAAGTTTTAACTATCGAAATCCACAGCCGGATGAACAAGATGTAAAATCTGCTACTCTTCGGCTGAACAATGTAGTCGTGTAAGTTGAAATAGTTCCATCAATTCCATGTATATAATATGCATACATAACTTTCCTATTTGTCACCTTCTTTTAGAGCTTCAATCCCGATCTTGGTGTCGAGCCAGAGCAAGCTCTCTGATGAGATTCATCATCCTGAAGCGGGAGATTCTAGCCAATGTGGTGCAACGAATTTAGTGATCTCTACCGTTGACGAAAAGAGTGTTGACGAGAACTAAGGTTTTGTTGTATGGTCGTTTTACTCGGTTTTAATTCGTCACTAATTCACTATCACGCGTTATCTTCCTGAAACGTTTCCGTGTGGTCCGCTATTCTCTGTCACAGTGTTAAATTTCCCGTCAAAGCTCATACCCATTCCCTTTTCTTATCACTTACCAAATCTTAAATATCGACCGATTGGTACCTTGCGCACAAGTGTACACTTTCGAATTTTTAATGTAAATATTCGGGTGGTTAGCTGACAGTATCTCCTTCCCTACTGGTTCCATGGTTGGTGTAGAAAACGAAAAAAATTGAACAAAAAAAGACAGTTGATGATAATAGGCTACTGGTTCCTTCTGTTCGCTTCTGTTCGCTTCTGTTCCCCGGATGCTCTTGATCTATAACTTACGGAATACTGATTACAGTATCCGCGTTACATTGTTAAATTTTCAATTTTATTTATTTTTCAATGCGTGAAGGCCACAGATTTTTTATTGCTATACTTCGACTGCTATAATATGTCATGATTTCATTCTATTTGAAGTTAAACTCTTTTCTCTTAGAAAAAAATAAGAAATTCTGCTGTAACTTTTTCCTTCTAATTGAATTTTTCTCCATTCTATTTGTCCTATGGATTGCCTTACGGATTTTCTTAATATATCAGGACTAAAATAAATCCTTAAACAAGATTTGGTTTACAGAATGGCCGGCACACGTGTATTGTTACTTCTTAATTATATTGGTAGCTTTATCCTGAAAGTTCTATTCTCATTCTGTATAACCCTACATCTAAACGTAAGAGTGGAATTACTTTAGATTTTGATTAAAATTGCGCGCTATAACTTACATCACACGCAATGAGTAGATCGGGGAAAAGTTGTCGAAGCTTTTGGATGGCCAAAATGACTGGGTTGTTTGCCGCCGGATGCCGGATGCCGAATACCAACTAAAAAGAGGCATGTATTTTATAATTATGTAATATAATTTACTTCGAAACATTTATACGTATCAAATTCTAATTTTTTGCGATTCGTGCGGAAAAAATAATCAAAATCAAATCAGCGCATTTGTAATGTGCTCCGTTAGATGGCGCAGAGCTCAGAGAAATATTGCGTCTGCTAGGTGCCTAGGTCTTTTTGGAATTGCTGTGAATGTTTACATGTAATATTCGCCGCGTTGATTTCTGTCATCCAAAAAATATTTACTTGATTAGCAGATCGTCTTAAACTCTGCATTGAATTCGTGTTTCCATATATTATGGATCTGATCGCTGTAAGTGTTGTCCGACGTAGTCATTATGAAGAAAGCACTAGGGAACGCCAACAACTAAACACGAGCAATTCTCCATGGGAAAAGTGATAACCCTTTACATTCTATTTAGTGTTATTTTTAATATTATATGTATTACTATTAATAAATAATGGTTATCTTTGCAGTGAGTCTGATATTGGAGTCACAGCGTGCGCAGTGTCTCCTTAAAATGTTAAAGCATTTGCTTATTATGGAACACTGAAGTAGTAGTTCAGCAGGTCCAAGTGACCAAAACATGAATGTTGTTGTTTGTGACGCTAATACCCCATGGGATACTCATATGTAAGTTTGAAATGTTAACAACTAGTTCAGAAAATTTCAAAAGTTATTCTGTTTTATTTTCTAGTGTTAAGAGCTGTGTGGCACAAGTAACTGTTCTGGAATGGGATCAATCTGGTCATTACTTGCTTATTGGTGACACTGCGGTAAATGCAGAAATCGGGACAACACTCACACATCTTTTGAATGAATGGACCAGAGTAGCTAACATTTGCATTCCAGATGAGCCAATCCAGGCTGGAATGTTTTTCTTTAATGGTAAGAAAGTAATGTACAGTTGAATTAATTTTGTTTATCAATTAAAATAACCCTTTAGAGAGTTAACCCTATTAAAGTTTTTTTTTTTTTCAAATTTGATTAGACATTTTTAAATTGCCAAAACCGGGAAAGTGTGTCATATCTGGTGGACAAGTATATTCAAGTAGATATGAAACCAACTATTCGCGGATTTGGAGGTCGTCCTTTACAAGGTTTTCTTATTGTTGGAATGACTGGCCTTGTGCAAGCTTTTGTGATGGGTGGTACTAAAGGGAAAACAAAAAATGTAGAAATTCTTGGCGGAATAAGATTAGCATATTCCTTTGTGGATCTTGCCTGGACAAAAGGTAGTTGAGTAATTAATTCATTACCATTTTTTTTAACTCATGTACGGTCTTTCAGATTGAGAAATATTAGCGGAAGCATGCACGGGGATCCCTTTTGGACCCGATATTGTCTATTGCAAGCTTGCCATACAAAAAGAAGACGGAGTGGAATTCAGTTGCCTTCTTGATCACACTTACTGGACTTTTTCCCCTGCAGTCAGGAGGTAAAGTTGCTTGAAATATTGAACATTTTGATTTTTGTTTTTAAATACTTAAGTTGTCTTTCTTTTAAAAATTAGCCAACGAAATGCGAGTATGTGTTGTGAATTTCAGTTCACCGGAAGATCCATCGGGAATTTTACTAGTAGTAAACGGAATTAATAGTGGAACTTTGCAGTATTGGGAGCTGTCAGAAGTTGAGCGAACGATTCATTCGCTTTTCTCCACTTTGGCTGCCATGAGTCGCTTCCTGCAGTGGCAGTGTATTTCCGTTAATGCCAGTTCTTTTGTTCTTTTCTCATTTTAACAGTCGAATCACCTACGTCTGTCCGTCACGCAATGTCTGGGTTAACGGCCAAAAAGCGGGTAGCCCTCCACAGCATCATTTAGTCATCGCCACTGCATGTGGAGAGTTATTGTTCTTACATCGCGAGAATATGACGCAGGTAGATATTGTCTAGTCTAGATTACCTTGAATTGCGCAAAAATTTATAGAATTTCATGTGGACACGGTACGTTTTCAGGTTGGACACCTCAGCATTGTGGATGTGTCGAAATGTGGAAGCGCCCTTATCGAAAACGATCAGCTCGGCGTGTTTCACTGTCACTGGCAATGCATTGATTGCCTTCGATAACACTGCGACAAATGTTTGTCTGCAAACTCTCTCCCATCACAGATCCTGGTTAGATTTTGGTCAAGTTTTCGGCAAAAATCTTAATGAAATGAGTTTTAAACTGTACGAATTATGTGTAGGAGCTGCAGTCACCATTCCTTATGCATTAATGTCATTGGAGTATTGTTAGCTGACTGGTATCGACTATTGGGACGTTGCTTGGAACCTGTATTGATCCGGGCGTTGTGGAGCTCATCTGTGAGCGCTAGAAGAGTAATTTAACAATTTCTTTTGTTTTCAAATCATATCCATATAGATTTCTGGTTTTCACCAAACTTGTCTGAATACACTTTGTATTTAAATCCTCAAGTATTTATTTTTTTTTAATTTTCATCTTCTTGTAATGTGTATTCCTATAATCCTATCTGTGCAGGATTTGTGTTTCTATCCCAAGTATTTCTGGTATTTATTTCCCTTTTTTCCTTATACATTTTTAGTTTTACGAAGTTCGTGCGCTGTTTAATTTCAACTTTACCCAAGCAACAACATTGTTTTCAACCAATTTTTTTCCTGTACAATGAATTAATGATTGCCAGTTTCAGCATGAATTTATGTTACCTTTAATATTAAAATTATAGTAAGTATACTACATCAATAGCTAGACTCACGTTGGCCACGTTCTATACAAAGCGGACCAAATCTTATTGCTTTATTTAAGACGAAATAGAAAAGGAATCATTCTTTGCAAGATCAAGATTAATAGCAAAATATTACGTTTTTTATGGCAAATGCTTAAATTGTAGCTGATCTATTTGTAGTCATGAATAAGTTCCAATTGTCGGACGGTTGGATATTTTTTTCCAACAGCACTTATCCAATATATTCTTAGAAATATGCATGTAAAAGAATTGTCGTACAGAAAGAGAATTATGATTTCACTAGCATATACATTGTTGATACGTTCAGCGTCAGGGCCGGGTATCAGCCAGTTGTCCCAGTAGAATTTCGGACGCTCATGTACCTGCCATGCCAACAGATAAAAGCATTTAATGCTCATTATCCACCAGAATACGTATCTCCTCTACATTTTCCATATGCATTTTACTAGCTATAACAAGTAGCACATACCGGATGGTGGGAGCAACTATGCTCACCAGGAGAGTCGAACTCAAGTGCTGTGTGTATCCCAAATTGTCACTAGAGCAACGATTTATCCGACTAACCCATCCGATCTCTTGTACTGTAGCATAACAATAATAACGCCATCTGAAGTGGTGAACATCCTTGTCGGTATACGCTGCATAGTCAGTCAGTAAGCTACCTGCGTCACCAAGGAAATTTTTGAAATTGAGTTGTAGTTAAAATACTAATCTTGCCCTTTCAGAAATCTGTTACTGAACTCAGTAGTCTGTTTCGATCGAATCCGAATGGTTCGAACAGCCACCGTTCAACCAGCGCGTCGCTAGTCTCCAGACTTTTGAGATTTGCCATCCATGTCAACAATTTTCTTCAATTTTAGTCGTGTTGACAGTTGAATATGGCATTTATTAGAAGTTCTGAAGTTTAAGCTTGTAATAAGTTATTACTTCAATTTAGTTGAGACTTAGTTAAATGCAAACTATATTCTATAGCTTTTAAATTAAACTTAAAAAGTGTAAAACGTTTGTGTGTTTACTTTTTAACCTTACAAGTGTGCACAATGGGGATCAAAGGGTTTTTCTTGTTTTTAAAAACCAAGTACCCTGAAATTTGCCAATCAGTAGAAACCGAGGTTAGCATTAGAGGTATAAGTTACATTTTAGAGCTGAAAATTGACCAAGAGTTGTGTATGCATAGGCGAAAGGTGAGAAGGCCCTGAAAACTGAACGAGATGGTTGTGATAATTTGTACATTGACATGAATGAGATTGTGCACAAGTGCACCCGTGGGTATGTTATCTTGTTTATCATAATCTTCATTAAAAAAACTAAAGTTTTCATTGCAATTTTTAGGAGTAAAAAAAAGACGGAGCCATTTATGGTTAAGTCCATGTTCAAAACAGTTGAAAGAATTCTTTCTGTTGCCCGCCCACAAAAATTGTTATTCCTGGCATTCGATGGAGTGGTAAGTCATTCTTTCAACCTGGTTAAATAGAACAACATTTGAAATATTTTCTTTTCATTAGGCGCCAAGGGCAAAAATGTATCAGCAGCGGCTTCGTCGGTTCGGTCGAACTAACATAAAAAGTGATCAATATGACGGAAACAACATCACCCCAGTACGATAAAAACAAAAAAAGTTTTACTTTAAATTATTTTTTCCATTTATTATTTGTTTCTTGCAGGGTACGGCGTTCATGACTCGTCTGTCTAAATGTTTTCACCATTATGTCCATCGTGTGTTGAGAGAAGATGCTCAATTTGACAATGTGTCAATAATTGTTTCTGACGCAAATGTCCCTGGTGAAGGGGAACATAAGATAACGGAATTCATCAGTCAACAGCGAAAACCGGCTAGCCACGAATGTAAAACAAGACATGTGATTTATGGTGGCGACGCTGATTTGATTCTCCTCGCGTTGGCTACTCACGAGCCTAATTTCAAAATCCTGCGTGAAGATTCCCAGCACTTCACTTTTGTTCAAGTTCATGTTTTGAGGGAATCTATTGCCAGAGAATTTTCAGTGCCCAACTTCCCATTTCAATATGACTTGGAGAGAATTGTGGATGACTGGGTCTTCCTTTGTCTGTTACTGGGGAATGATTTTCTTCCTCAACTGGACGCATTGAACAAACTGGACAATTTGCTAACCAATCTGGTCCGTTTCTGTAAAAAAGTCTACAGATCTTCAAAGGTGATTCCTTGAACATTTTACACTTTCCAGTGTGGTAATGCAGTTCTTTTGTGTTTCAGGGATATCTAACGGATAGTGGATCAATCAACTGGGACCGAGTCAAGATAATTCTACATGAACTTTCCCTAGCTAAAGAAAACAATTTTAAAAAGCCGTAAAAATCATGAGTAAAATATTTTTGTTTCATGGGGTTTAATTTCTTTACTGTTTCAGGACTCCCACGAAAGGTGGAAAAAGACTCAAAGGAAACGGAGAAAATCTTGTTCCCATCACAACTACCGAACCTCAAGCAGGACCATCGACCCGTGAAGAGACATTGCAGTTGGAACCCCAACCAGGGTCCTCGAGCAGTGAGGTGGACGCAGATACCATACCTCCGATAGTAGCAGTGAAACGCCGGTGGGACTATGATTCGTCGCAGAAAGTCGTTGGATTCAAAGAGCATTACAAGCTAAATCGCTCCAATCCAGAGATTCAATCGGCGGTTGCCCTTGAGTATGCCAAAGGATTAATCTGGGTTCTGCAATACTACTATCGGGTAACAGCAATTGTTTTGTTTAGAAGGAGTAATTTACACGAATAACCGTGCCGTATTTCATTTTTAGGGTGTCCCATCCTGGAAATGGTACTATCCTTTCAACTACTCTCCTTTGCCATCGGATTTCGAACATGTTACATCGTTTGACACCGAATTTGAAATGGACACGCACCCGGTATGTTATTTTTTTTTAAATTTCACATTAACTATAGTTTAACATGTCTTTTTTACGGGGAAAAAATTACAGTTGCGTCCTCTTGAACAATTACTTTGTGTCGTACCTCCTTGGAACTCTTGGCTGCTTCCAGATTCCTGGGCAATGTTGATGACGGATCCGGTTAGTCATTAACTTTAAAGTTCATAATAGCTATCTCTTATGCGAAATTTCTTAGGAATCCTGCTTGGCCGAGTATTTCGCAAAATCGCTGAAGGACGCAACTTTACCTTTGGACGAAGACCGAGTAAAGATTGCAGTGAAAGACCTCGACAAAAAATTAACGGCCGAAGAAAGTATGTCTTATTCTTTAGTGTTTCTTACTAGGTAATGAAGAATTTTTTTAATTGTTTATTTTTTTCAAGAACGAAGAAATGTAGTTGGGCAGAACCAAATATTCGTGGGTAAGCTTCACAAAGGGTACGACTTCTTACGAGGGGTTTCCGGAAAAATTGAGTGTGGAGAAAACTTGGAAGCGCACAAGATGCAGCCCTCCTACTTTGGTGGCATTTCTGGATTAGTTCTTGCAGCAGAAAATTGCGTCGGTGCTGGGGAGTGAGTATTTTTAAAGAAGGCCTAAACTAATAATTTATTATCTAATTCATTTCATTTTAAAAGAACTCTAGAACGTCCGGTGCATTGGCTTGAGCCCCTCAAAGACTGCCACGTTGTTTGGTATGTATTTTCTCATATGAAAGTTTTCATGAAATTTACTTTTTGAATTTCTTTCTTAATATTAATTTTGTAACTTAAATTTTAAAGTTTGAACTATCGAAATCCACAGCCGGATGAACAAGATGTAAAATCTGCTGCTCTTCGGCTGAACAATGAAGTCGTGTAAGTTGAAATAGTTCCATCAATTCCATGTATATAATATGCATACATAACTTTCCTATTTGTCACCTTCTTTTAGAGCTTCAACCCCGATCTTGGTGTCGAGCCAGAGCCAGCTCTCTGATGAGATTCATCATCCTGAAGCGGGAGGTTCTAGCCAATGTGGTACAACGAATTTAGTGGTCTCTACCGTTGACGAAAAGAGCGTTGACGAAAACTAAGGTTTTGTTGTATGGTCGTTTTACTCGGTTTTAATTCGTCACTATCACGCGTTATCTTCCTGAAAACGTTTCCGTCCTCCTCCTCGTTCTCAATCGCAGTGTTAAATTTTCCGTCAAAGCTCATTCCCTTTTCTTATCACTAAACAAATTTTAAATATCGACCAATTGGTACCTAGCGCATAATTGTACACTTTCGAATTTTTTATGTAAAATTACGGGTTGTTAGCTGACAGCATCTCCTTCCTTTAAGTACTGGTGCATGGTTGGTGTAGAAACCGAAAAAATTTGAACAAAAAAAGACAGTTGATGATAATAGGCTACTGGTTCCTTCTGTTCGCTTCTCTTCCCCGGATGCTCTTGATCTATAACTTACGGAATACTGATTACGGTATCCGCGTTACATTGTTTAATTTTCATTTTTGTTTTTGTTTATTTTTCAATGCGTGAAGGCCACAGAATTTTTGATTGCTATACGTCGACTGCTATAATATGTCATGATTTCATTCTATTTGAAGTTGCACTCTTTTCTCTTAGAAAAAAAATAAGAAATTCTGCTGTAACTTTTTGCTTCAAATCAAATTCTTCTCCATTCTATTTGTCTTATGGATTGCCTTACGGATTTTCTTAATATATCCTAAAATAAATCCTTAAACAAGATTTGGTTAACAGAATGGCCGGCACACGTGTATTGTTACTTCTTAATTATATTGGTAGCTTTATCCTGAATGTTCTATTCTCATTCTGTATAACCCTACATCTATACGTAAGAGTGGAATTACTTTAGATTTTAATTAAAATTGCGCGCTATAACTTACATCACACGCGATGAGTAGATCGGGGAAAAGTGTCGAAGCTTTTGGATGGCCAAAATGACTGGGTTGTTTGCCGCCGGATGCCGGATGCCGAATACCAACTAAAACGAGGCATGTATTTTATAATTATGTAATATAATTTACTTCGAAACATTTATACGTAATAAATTCTAATTTTTTGCGATTCGTGCGTAAAAAATAATCAAAATCAAATCAGCGCATTTGTAATGTGCTCCGTTAGATGGCGCAGAGCTCAGAGAAATATTGCGTCTGCTAGGTGCCTAGGTCTTTTTGGAATTGCTGATAACGTTATTTGAATGTTTACATGTAATATTCGTCGCATTTATTTCTGTCATCCAAAAATTATTTAGTTGATTTGCAGATTGTCTTAAACTCTGCATTGAATTCGTGTTTCCATATATTATGGATCTGATCGCTGTTGTCCGACGTAGTCATTATGAAGAAAGCACTAGGGAACGCCAACAACTAAACACGAGCAATTCTCCATGGGAAAAGTGATAAACCCTTTACATTCTATTTAGTGTTATTTTAAGATTTTTTTGAGTTATTATTATTAAATTTTTTTTGTCTTTTGCAGTGAGTCTGATATTGGGGTCACAGCGTGTGCTGACTGTGTCTCCTCAAAATGTTATAGCATTTGCTTGTTATGGAACACTGAAGAGTAGTACAGCAGGTCCAAGTGACCAAAGCATGAATGTTGTTGTTTGTGACGCTAATACCCTATGGGATACTCATATGTAAGTTTGAAATGTTAACAATTAGTTCAGAAAATTTGAAAAGTTATTCTGTTTTATTTTCTAGTGTTAAGAGCTGTGTGGCACAAGTTACTGAACATTCTGGAATGGGACCAATCTGGTCATTACTTGCTTATCAGTGATACTGCGGGAAAAGCAGAAATCGGGACAACACTCACACATCTTTTGAATGAATGGACCAGAGTAGCTAACATTTGCATTCCAGATGAGCCAATCCAGGCTGGAATGTTTTTCTTTAACGGAAAGAAAGTAATATACAGTTGAAGTAATTTTGCTTTTCAAATTAACCCTTTAGAGTTGGTTTTTTTCAAATTTGATTCTAGACATTTTTAAATTGCCAAAACCGGGAAAGTGTGTCATATCTGGACAAGTATATTCAAGTAGATATGAAACTAACCATTCGCGGATTCAAAGGTCGTCCTCTACAAGGTTTTCTTGTTGTTGGAATGACTGGCCTTGTGCAAGCTTTTGTGATGGGTGGTACGAAAGGAAAAACAACAAATGTAGAAATTCTTGGCGGAATACGATTAGCATATTCCTTTGTGGATCTTGCCTGGAAATAAAGGTAGTTGAGTAATTAATTCATTACAATTTTTTTTAACTCATGTACGGTCTTTCAGATGGAGAAATATTAGCGGTAGCATGCACGGGGATCCCTTTGGACCCGATTGTATATTGCAAGCTTACCATTCAAAAAGATGACGGAGTGGAATTCAGTTGCCTTCTTGATGAATATCGTCTTCGTTCTGAAACATTCACTGGACTTTTCCCCCTGCAGTCAGGAGGTAAATTTGCTTGAAATATTGAACATTTTGATTTTTGTTTTTAAATACTAAAGGTGTCTTTCTTTTCAAAATTAGCCAACGAAATGCGTGTGTGCGGTGTGAATTTCAGTTCACGAGAAGATTCATCGGGAATATTCCTAGTAGTAGATGGAATTAATAGTGGAACTCTTCAGTATTTGGGAGCTGTCAGAAGTTGAGCGAACGATTCATTCGCTTTTCTCCACTTTGGCTGCCATGAGTCGCTTCCTGCAGTGGCAGTGTATGTCCGTTTTCAATTGAAACAGTCGAATCACCTACGTCTGTCCGTCACGCAATGTCTGGGTAAACGGCCAAGAAGCGGGTAGCCCTCCACAGCATCATTTAGTCATCGCCACTGCATGTGGAGAATTATTGTGCTTACAACGCGAGAGTATGAAGCAGGTAGATATCGTCTATCTAGATTACGTTAAATAACTAAAGTGTAGCGCCATAAATGAATAACATTTCATGTGTACATTTTAAAGGTGGGACACCTCAGCATTGTGGATAGGTCGAAATGTGAAAGCACCCAATCGAAAACGGTCAGCTCGGCGTGTTTCACTGCCACTGGCAATGCATTGATTGCCTTCGATAACACTGCGACAATGTTTGTCTGCAAACTTTCTTCCATCACAGATCCTGGTTAGATTTTGGTCAAGTCTTCGGCAAATATCTGAATGAAATGAGTTTAAACTCTACGAATTAGGTGTAGGAGCTGCAGCTACCATTCCTTATGCATGAATGTCATTGGAGTATTGTCTGCTGACTGGTATCGACTATTGGGACGTTGCTTGGAACCTGTTTTGATCCGGCCGTTGTGGAGCTCATCTGTGAGCGCTAGAGTAATTTAGAGTTTGCCGGCACACGTGTATTATTACTTCTTAAGTATATTGGTAGCTATACAACCCTGCATTTAATCTTGTTTGCGAGTAAGCGAGTATAAGCGATTTGTGTTTGTTTTTTCTGTGTTATTATTAATGATGTGATGCGAAAGTTGATACTCTGAACTTGTTAACCTTGGCGGACGTCCATTTAAGAAAAAATGTTTTCTCAGTACACTATTAGCCTACTTCTTCCTTGATTTTGCATTAACAGAAGACACCCTCTCCATAATGGACCCAGCTTGTACCAACGAAAGGACGTCTCGGACATCTTTGTTCAAGGCCTTGTGGTGTTGGTTTGAAGACTTATTGACGACCCTTGATCTCTCCTTTGAACTGAATTCTCGTCGGTTAATTGAAGAATTATTACGAACAGGTGACGTGAGTAGTGTAATAGCCTCCACAACTTCTTTCGCCTCCGTCATTATTTCATGTGTAGGTGACTGAGGAAGTCGTGACAGGATCAACAGAACTTTATCGTAAATATCGTGGAAAATTTCCAGGAAAGATCGTTCAAGAGTGACCTACCCAAAAGAATAAATACAGGTATGTGAAACTGTGTTTTCGTCTTGAATATATCTGTATATTGCGTATGTATATCTCACCACGTGGAGAAGTTCTTCCTGTTTGAAGAACTGAATAACAGGGAAAATGTTTGATCGAAAATGACTCAGCTGTTCATCAGTGGCATCCGACATCATTTTCAATTCCTTGTTGGGATCGTCATTTGTAGAATCGTCATCACATTCAAATAACTGAAAGTTGGGGTCCATTAGAAGGATAACACCGCTGATTCGTTGAACCTGATTGAGAAATGTCCCGTGACGAGAACGGCATCAACGTTTATGATTTCGGATGAAATTCGATTGATAAAAACTTCAAGAGCTTTGGAGGGCGGAATCATGTCTGTATCTTGGCTGCCTAAAATGTGAAGATCATCACGTTAAATCTTGTCAGCCAATTGAAAGGCTAATTTTTTTCTTTAAGTGCCAGAGACGTCATCGAAACCTACAGTGCCGAAGGCTTCAGCTTAATTTTTATAACGGATTTACCAATAGTAGAAACGACTTCAAGAAATATCGGCATCATATCAACATGGTGTAATCTTCCGCTGATTTCCGTAAGATGTTTTAAATTGGTTATAATTTCTGATCTTTGCATTTCTTTGTGAATAAGGATTTTTTCGGATTATTTTTTTAAAAAAGGTCATGTAATAGATTTAGAAAAAAGCAATTTTAATCAGTGAACAGTTTTACCTGCGTCCAAAACGAAAATTATATTAATTTTCGGAATGTTGTAAATATCCGATTCCTGATTCAAATTTAATTTGATGAATTAATTTTATTGCTATTGCCTAATAAGCCAAGATTTTAAAATTTACCTTGATAGTTCTCTGAATTACCAACGGTATCCGTTTTGGTAATTCGTTGTAGTATTTTTTGATTGGGGAGTCATTCAATGTGGGCAAATTGGCCACTGCAGAAGCATCAATAACAAAGACTGGATCACTGGAATCCCCAGCGGAGGTGGTAATATTGTTGGATTCATCTCGCCAATTGAATTTGGAGAATGGTATGGGTATCCCCAAAGGTACGCCTTTTGCTGGAATTGATTTACTTATAGTCTGAATTTCAGTGTCGTTTTCTACTGAATCCGGTGTCATCGTATCTTTAATTGGAAATTTGCGGGAAAAAAATGCAAATGTAAATGCAAACTATTAGCTAATTATTATTCTATTTCACTATTTGTGTGAGGTAGTTGTTTTGTTAACGTAATTTAATATAGTTTCCTTAATTATTTCTTGCAGGAATGCTATTATTCTCGTTAAAATTTTGTCAATCGATTTTGTAAACGTAAATTTGCGTATGCACGTCTAGCCAAAACAAATACCTGCTGTTAATTTTTTTTTTAATTTAGACTTACAGTCTTACCAGTAGTCATGCAGATACCCATTGTTTCTTCCGCGGTTTGTATGATTACACGTTGTATAGTTGGCAATCCGAATTATCACTAAACAAAATACAAACTACAGACTGGCTAATTACCTGAAAACTAATAATTCGTTTGTTTGGTTTCAGGAGCAACCTTACCTTGCGAAGCGGTGCCTAGTTGCCTACGCACTAAAGGAGCTTTAGGTACGTAAACTTTCAAAATACCAAAGAGCCGTTGCGTCGTGAATGTCCCAAAAGCAAGGGAGAATTCAGAATTGATTTTCTGATGAATGAATGATAATGCGGTATCCATCAATACATCTAGCCAGTCACGCACAGTAAGAGATTCCGACTGCAAGATCAATACAAAATCATTTTCTGATTTTGAGAATCGAGGTCGAGCGAACCATATGCCTCGTTAAGTTACACACTGCAGCACCAGAAACTTACGTGCTGCGCTGAGGCATCTTGCGCGTTCGTCAAGGCGTGATTAATAATTATACGACGGTCGTACTCTATAGGTCCAATGTTTTAATACGTATGGTTCCTGTGGCTTACGAAAAGAACAAACAAGTCAACACGAGACAAAAGAACACGATACTTTGATTAAGAGTGAGAGGTTATGCGGCAAACCTTTATTAGCTAATTTATTCATATAGGCCTTGTTCAAATCTCCAGCTAAAATAACCACGAAGTTCTTATTTTCACCAACAGATGGTGTTTCATATCATCACATCGGGTTTTTAGGAAACACCCGATTCGATACATCGATAATCGCCGCCATCACTACCTCTTAGTCTGTGGTGGAATTGAGTTCGAAGTCCGAAATTACTTAATTAGTCTAAATTCAAACCAGCGGTCCGTTTCGATACCAGAAACTAAGGCCGTTTTAGTTTCTGAGAATATACAACCAAAAGTACTGAAACAAGGGTAAAATAGAATCAAACTCAAATAGTATGAGCATCAAGAAGATAACAATTCAAGAATACCGAAAACAGATCGTTCACAGAGTGATCAACCAAAAATCCACTGAGAAACTTGGGATCACAGTAAGTTTTTCTTTCTTATATTTTTCTTTTCTCTTATAAGTAAACATTGTTTTTGTTCAGGCTGAACCAGAGTCAAATTTAGAAGAGAAATGCCGTGGACAATCACCAAATCCAGATAGAGAATCTACTTGCCCCCACTGTGGACATGTAATATGTTCCACTAATACATGTGTGAGGTTCATGGGCGTCTTTGAAAAAGAAAAAACGGTGTATCAAACTTCAAATCTTAAGTCATTACCTGGAAACAAATCATCCGGAATCTCTCAGATATCAAAGGATTCATCGTATGGCACCCGATGCCCTCAGACTCAAAATGCTTCTAGACAGAGTAGAGCCAGGTTTGAGGAGCCACAGTGTGTAACACTTAGTAGCGATGAAGATGATGACTCCTTTCAGGAAACAAAAAAACTCAAATGTGATGGTACACACAAATCCTCTGAAAAATTGGATGAAAACCCTTCAATTGTGATTCAAGTACAGCCCAATATTATAGAAAGTCAGTTAAACTCAATTATTTCCACTGCTGGTTTTTCTTGTTGATTAATTTATATTTTTCTTTTCAATTCTTTGCTTACTTGTAGGTGAAGCTTCAAATGGTGTCTCGATGGATTCGCCTGTTGATACAGAAGAGAATCTTGGATCAAACGATATGCTCCTCTGGAAAGAAGGTGGATTGAATGGACCTTTCTTTGCCGTAAACTGCCGATCTGTTCGTATTGGATCATATAAGATTGTTCCAGTGGGACGTGTGTTATTCTCGTCCGAAGGAATTATGTTGCGAGCTCCAGTTTTTTACAACCATGATAAGCCATCAGAAAAGAGCGCTGTATTTAATGTAGCTATTCCAGCTCAGCAACTTCTAAAAGTGGATGCTCATTTCAGCCGAAAGTTGGAAGTAGTCTTCCTAGATGTTGGTTCAAACTGGTGTCGCCAGCTTTCGTCAAAATTAGGGTTATCCAAAAGTGGCCCATATTGGGATTCTGCTAGCAAAGACGACAATCAAAAACGATTGACACTGCTGCCCAATGATTTGGATAATGCAGCGAAGAACGCAATCAGACAAGTTTTCGTTTCTCAAGGTGTTTATCACGAAATTAATCATATCGAGGCCAGCCGACTCTTGATTATTTCCTCCAGCCTCCAACCTCCAGAAATTCGTGATGCGCTTAAACGTCTCGCCGCGAGCACTGCTGTATCAGCAGAAGCGAGTGTTTCGACAACTGAAACGCAAGATGTGAATGGTGGCAAAGAAGACTCGTGCAAAGTTGAAGTAAGTAAGTCGTTATACACCTAAACTAAAATTTTTGTCAAATATGTAGTTCGTAGAGCTGAACGCCGAATTTGTGCCTAAAATCAGTCTTCTTTCTCTTCTAGTTACGTTACGCTGCCAATACCGGTCACGGTGAAATGTATGTCATCAAACATATGACGAACCTGTTTGTTCAGCAATCGAGCTGCGATGTTCAGTTCTGTTTCAAAGGAAGCCGAATAAAAGTTGGCGGGCACGCTTCCATCTTGGCAGCCAGAAGTCCCGTTTTTGCTGCCATGTTCCAGCACGACATGCAGGAGAAGAAGACGGGAAAAGTCGTGATAAAAGACATCAAGCCAAACATTTTCAATGACCTGCTTCACTACATCTACTCCGGCCGAACTTCAGCCCCCCTGAATCAGAAGACTGCCCAGCTGATGTTTATGGCCGCCGACAAGTACATCATCGACGACCTGAAAGAATATTGCGCCACTTTCCTTCTCTCCCAAATGCAGACGACCAACGCTCTCGGCCTGCTCATCTGGGCACACCTGAACTCCATCGAGAAAATCAAGGAAGCTTCTATTAAATTTATCGCGGCCCACGCAAGAATAATTTTCAGAACGAGGGAGTGGAAGGAGGCTTTCACCGCCCACCCTGACCTCTGTTTGTTAATTACTCAACGAATGTAGTATAAGATGCAAATTGACGTTTACAAATCTATGGACGTAGCATTTGTAGCTTATTTTCGTTGTGTCGTGCACAATTCATGTACTATCCTGAAGCCAATGCACGGCGATGAATACTGACATTTTTCAAGAAATTCTTAGACCTGTTGGTAATTTTCTTCCACTTTTTTCTTTAATTTATATAGTTGTTTATTATACGGGTTCTCGGTTTCCTTGAACTTCACGTTCCCTATCGCGGGAGCACTGAACGCTATCGCAAGAAATGTTTAACACAGAAAATGAGAACCCGACCAGTCGACGATTATTCTTGGTAAAGAAGGGTTTCTCATTTCATTTCTTTTATGCTTACTCCGATTTGTCATCTTCAGTTAGTTCAGTTATGCTCAGTCCGCCGGTTTCCTGACAGAGAGAGAACGGCTTTGCTTTATACCATTAGATCAACAGAAAATTACTAAATGACCGTATTGGTTTAATTACTTTTTAGTAAGTTCTCCAATAACATTAACATTAAAAATTAAAACATACATTTAGATTTATTTATGTTCACCAAGGTTTTTTTTTCGAATAATGTCTCCTGTGTTCGCCCTTATTATCGCCTCGCAGTAGCGCAGTTGGGAGAGTGGTGGAATTCAATGCTGTCACTCGTTAGATTGCGTGACCCCCTTTTTGCCATTTTCAGGACTATTTCTTTAAATCTCTCACCGCTGTTTTTTAATGGGAAAAAGGGGGTTCCTTAACTATTTCATAGTTCATGTGAAGACATAAAATATGAAATAAATAACACAATATGGGGAATATCTAAGATAATATCTAAGATTTTTGCCGAATCGACGAGCACCCATTTTTTTATTTCATCTTCTTGTAATAAACATTTATATGTACACATCAAAATTCTATTTTTTTGCGATTCGTGCGAGTTTCATGGAAAAAATCAAAAAAAAATCAAAATCAAATCAGCGCATTTGTAATGTGCTCCGTTAGATGGCGCAGAACTCAGAGAAATATTGCGTCTGCTAGGTCTTTTTGGAATTGCTGATAACGTTTTCTGAAATCTGAATGTTTATATGTAATATTCGTCGTGTTGATTTCTGTCATCCAAAATATATTTACTTGTTAAGCAGATTGTCTTAATCTCTGCACTGAATTCTTGCTTCCAGATATTATGGATCTGATCGCTGTTGTCCAACTTAGTCATTATGAAGAAAGCCCTAGGAAACGCCGAAACGCCAACCAAAACCTAAAGCAAGCCTGTCATAATTTCTTACCTGTTATTATATTTTATTCCTTGGGTTGCCGGTTTGAGACTTGAAGCGTTAAGACATTCTGACATCAGCTCGCGAAACGTCAAAAACTATTACATTAACGCTATCCAATCCCCAACCATTCGATTTGCAGCATGGCCTACTATAATTACGGCCCATCGGCTGGCTATCTTCCTGTTGCCGAATGGTTCCCAGCCCCTACCCCTTCCCATCCCCTACTTTTCATAGCCAGAGGGTCGTAAGATACATCAGAAAGTTCCACATTCCATGTACTTTTCGCGGTTTAAAATTTTTTTGATCGTCAGTCTGTTTGCTCATGGACGCAGACACCATCCCTCCGATAGTAGCAGTGAAACGCCGTTGGGACTACGATTCGTCACAGAAAGTCATTGGATACAAAGAGCACTATTACAAGCTAAATTGCTCCAAACCATAGTTTCAATCGGCGGTTGCCCTTGAGTATGCCAAAGGATTAATCTTAGTTCTGCAGTAGGTACTATCGTATCGTACTATATTTCTGCAGTACTACTATCGAAAAACAGCAACTGTTTTATTTAGAAAGAGTAATTTACACGAATAACCGCGCCGTATTTCATTATAAGGGTGTTTCTTCCTACTATCCTTTCAACTACTATATCTCCTTTGCCATCTGATTTCGAACATGTTACTTCGTTTGACACAGAATTTGAAATGGACACGCACCCGGTATCTTATTTTTTTAAATTTAAAACTAATTATAGTTTTACATGTCTTTTACAGGGGAAAAAATTATAGTTGCGTCCTCTTGAACTTACAACTAAGTATCGTACCACCTTGGAATTCTCGGCTGCTTCCGCAGATTCCTGGGCAACGTTGATGACGGATCCGGAGTCATTTACTTTATAGTTCAAATATATATTTACGTTATAGTTCAAGAAATTTGTTAGGAATCCTGCTTAGTCCAGTATTTCACAAAATTGCTGAAGGACGCAACTTTACCTTTGGACGAAGACCAACTAAAGATTGCATTGAAAGACCTTGATAAACAATTACGTAACGGCTGAAGAAATAGGAGGGGGTCCTATTCCTGCGATAAAAAAAATCCTTCTTCTCCTAATCGTTCTCCTCCTCCAAAAAATAAACTTCCTCTTCCAAAAACAAAACTTCCTCCTCCTCCTCCACCAAAAGACATACTTCCTCCTCCTCCTGCTATAAATAATAATTATGCTCTTCCTCCTCCTCAAAATATGTGCCCAAGAACTGCAGAAAAAACTAAAGAAGAAAAGACTAAGTGTTAAAGTTTTAAAATATCAGTAAAATGTAAGCCTAATCTAACTTTCGATTAATTTTGATAATCATCATTAAATAAACTTATATTTTCATTTCAAATTTTAGGAGTAAACACAAGACTGTGCAATTTATGGTAGAGTCCATGTTCAAAACAATTGGAAGAATTCTTTCTGTGGCCCACCCCCAAAAATTGTGATTCCTGGCATTCGGTGGTGTGGTAAGTTATTCTACACCTGGTTAAATAAATAGAACAACATTTCAAATATTTTATTTTTATTAGACACCAAGGGAAAAATTGAATCAGCAGCGGATTCGTCGATTAAGTCGAACTAACAGTCGAAATTTGATGGAAACAACATTACCCCAGTACGATAAAAACAATAAAGGTTTTAGTTTAAATTCTTTATTCCATTTCCTTTTTTCTTGCAGGTTACGCCGTTCATGACTCGTCTGTCGAAATGTTTTAACCACTATGTCCATCGTATAGTGCGAGAAGACCCTCATCAATTTGACAATGTGTCAACAATTGTATCCGACGCCAATGTCCCCGGTGAAGGGGAACATAAGATAATGGAATTCACCAGACATCAGCGTGCAATGACTAGTCACGAATGTAACACAAGACATGATCTTTATGGTGGCGTGTATCCCTCAAAAGCATCAAATATAAGTATCCTTTATAAAACTATACTCAGCGTTTGTGTGTTCGGTGTTCCTTTGTAGTTAAGTGTTAGTGTTTTTTGTGATACGAATCATTACACCTGTAAAAAAGTCTACAAATCATCAAAGGTTTTTCCTTGAACTATTTTTACACTTAGTGTGGTAATGCAGTTCTTTTATGTTTCAGGGATATCTAACGGCTAGTGGGTCCATCAACTGGGGCCGAGTCAAGCTAATTCTACGTGACTTTTCCCAAGCTAAATCAAACAATTTTTAAAAGCCGTAAAAATCATGAGTAAAATGTTTTTTTTTTGTTTCATTGGGTTAAATACTTAAATTCCTTACTTGTTTCAGGACTCCCACGAAAGGTGGGAAAAGACTCAAAGTGAACGGAGAAAACCCTGTTCCCATCACATCTACCGAACCCCAAGCAGTACCATGGAACCGCGAAGAGACATTTAAGTTGGAATCCCAACCAGGGTCCTCAAGCAGTGAGGCGGACGCAGACACCATCCCTCCGATAGTAGCAGTGAAACGCCGTTGGAACTACGATTCGTCGCAGAAAGTCATTGGATACAAAGAGCACTAGTACAAGCTAAATTGCTCCAATCCAGAGCTTCAATCGGCGGTTGCCCTTGAGTATGCCAAAGGATTAATCTGGGTTATGCAGTACTACTATCGAAAAACAGCAACTGTTTTATTTAGAAAGAGTAATTTACACGAATAACCGCATCGTATTTCATTATTATGGTGTTTCTTCCTACTATCCTTTCAACTACTATACCTCCTTTGCCATCTGATTTCGAACATGTTACTTCGTTTGACACAGAATTTGAAATGGACACGCACCCGGTATCTTATTTTTTTTAATTTAAAACTGATTATAGTTTTACATGTCTTTTACAGGGGAAAAAATTATAGTTGCGTCCTCTTGAACTTACAACTAAGTATCGTACCACCTTGGAATTCTCGGCTGCTTCCGCAGATTCCTGGGCAATGTTGATGACGGATCCGTTTAGTCATTTACTTTATAGTTCATAATAGCCATCTCATAGGTGTGCGAAATTTCTTAGGAATCCTGCTTAGCCCAGTATTTCACAAAATTGCTGAAGGACGCAACTTTACCCTTGGACGAAGACCGACTAAAGATTGCATTGAAAGACCTTGATAAACAATTACGTACGGCTGAAGAAATTATGTCTTATTCTTTAGTTGTTCTTATTAGGAAACGAAGATTTTTTTTTTTCATTGTTTTTTTTTTCAAGAACGAAGAAATGTAGTTTGCCAGAACCAAATATTTGTGGGTAAACTTCACAAAGGGTAACGACGTCTTACGAGGTGTGACCGGAAAAATTAGAGTGTGGAAAAAACTTGAAAGCGCACAATATGCAGCCCCCTTCCCCTGCTTTGGTAGTATTTCTTGATTAGTTCCGGAAAATTGCTGCGGAAATTGCTGCGGAAAATTGCGTCGGTGCTGGGGAGTGAGTATTGTTAATGTAGGCCTAAACTAATAATTTATTATCTAATTCATTTCATTTTAAAAGGACTCTAGAACGTCCTGTGTATTGGCTTGAGCCCCTCAAAGACTGCCACGTTGTTTGGTATGTATTTTCTCATATGAAAGTTTTCATGAGATTTACTTTTTGAATTTCTTTCTTAATATTAATTTCGTAACTTAAATTTTAAAGTTTTAACTATCGAAATCCACAGCCGGATGAACAAGATGTAAAATCTGCTACTCTTCGGCTGAACAATGTAGTCGTGTAAGTTGAAATAGTTCCATCAATTCCATGTATATAATATGCATACATAACTTTCCTATTTGTCACCTTCTTTTAGAGCTTCAATCCCGATCTTGGTGTCGAGCCAGAGCAAGCTCTCTGATGAGATTCATCATCCTGAAGCGGGAGGTTCTAGCCAATGTGGTGCAACGAATTTAGTGATCTCTACCGTTGACGAAAAGAGTGTTGACGAGAACTAAGGTTTTGTTGTATGGTCGTTTTACTCGGTTTTAATTCGTCACTAATTCACTATCACGCGTTATCTTCCTGAAACGTTTCCGTGTGGTCCGCTATTCTCTGTCACAGTGTTAAATTTCCCGTCAAAGCTCATACCCATTCCCTTTTCTTATCACTTACCAAATCTTAAATATCGACCGATTGGTACCTTGCGCACAAGTGTACACTTTCGAATTTTTAATGTAAAATTTCGGGTGGTTAGCTGACAGTATCTCCTTCCCTACTGGTTCAATGGTTGGTGTAGAAAACGAAAAAAATTGAACAAAAAAAGACAGTCGATGATAATAGGCTACTGGTTCCTTCTGTTCGCTTCTGTTCGCTTCTGTTCCCCGGATGCTCTTGATCTATAACTTACGGAATACTGATTACAGTATCCGCGTTACATTGTTAAATTTTCAATTTTATTTATTTTTCAATGCGTGAAGGCCACAGATTTTTTATTGCTATACTTCGACTGCTATAATATGTCATGATTTCATTCTATTTGAAGTTAAACTCTTTTCTCTTAGAAAAAAATAAGAAATTCTGCTGTAACTTTTTCCTTCTAATTGAATTTTTCTCCATTCTATTTGTCCTATGGATTGCCTTACGGATTTTCTTAATATATCAGGACTAAAATAAATCCTTAAACAAGATTTGGTTTACAGAATGGCCGGCACACGTGTATTATTACTTCTTAAGTATATTGATAGCTTTATCCAGAATTTTCTATCCTCATTCTGTATAACCCTAAATCTAAACGTAAGAGTGGAATAACTTTAGATTTTAATTAAAATTGCGCGCTATAACTTACATCACACGCAATGAGTAGATCGGGGAAAAGTTGTCGAAGCTTTTGGATGGCCAAAATGACTGGGTTGTTTGCCGCCGGATGCCGGATGCCGAATACCAACTAAAAAGAGGCATGTATTTTATAATTATGTAATATAATTTACTTCGAAACATTTATACGTATCAAATTCTAATTTTTTGCGATTCGTGCGGAAAAAATAATCAAAATCAAATCAGCGCATTTGTAATGTGCTCCGTTAGATGGCGCAGAGCTCAGAGAAATATTGCGTCTGCTAGGTGCCTAGGTCTTTTTGGAATTGCTGATAACGTTATTTGAATGTTTACATGTAATATTCGTCGCATTTATTTCTGTCATCCAAAAATTATTTAGTTGATTTGCAGATTGTCTTAAACTCTGCATTGAATTCGTGTTTCCATATATTATGGATCTGATCGCTGTTGTCCGACGTAGTCATTATGAAGAAAGCACTAGGGAACGCCAACAACTAAACACGAGCAATTCTCCATGGGAAAAGTGATAAACCCTTTACATTCTATTTAGTGTTATTTTAAGATTTTTTTGAGTTATTATTATTAAATTTTTTTTGTCTTTTGCAGTGAGTCTGATATTGGGGTCACAGCGTGTGCTGACTGTGTCTCCTCAAAATGTTATAGCATTTGCTTGTTATGGAACACTGAAGAGTAGTACAGCAGGTCCAAGTGACCAAAGCATGAATGTTGTTGTTTGTGACGCTAATACCCTATGGGATACTCATATGTAAGTTTGAAATGTTAACAATTAGTTCAGAAAATTTGAAAAGTTATTCTGTTTTATTTTCTAGTGTTAAGAGCTGTGTGGCACAAGTTACTGAACATTCTGGAATGGGACCAATCTGGTCATTACTTGCTTATCAGTGATACTGCGGGAAAAGCAGAAATCTGGACAACACTCACACATCTTTTGAATGAATGGACCAGAGTAGCTAACATTTGCATTCCAGATGAGCCAATCCAGGCTGGAATGTTTTTCTTTAACGGAAAGAAAGTAATATACAGTTGAAGTAATTTTGCTTTTCAAATTAACCCTTTAGAGTTGGTTTTTTTCAAATTTGATTCTAGACATTTTTAAATTGCCAAAACCGGGAAAGTGTGTCATATCTGGACAAGTATATTCAAGTAGATATGAAACTAACCATTCGCGGATTCAAAGGTCGTCCTCTACAAGGTTTTCTTGTTGTTGGAATGACTGGCCTTGTGCAAGCTTTTGTGATGGGTGGTACGAAAGGAAAAACAACAAATGTAGAAATTCTTGGCGGAATACGATTAGCATATTCCTTTGTGGATCTTGCCTGGAAATAAAGGTAGTTGAGTAATTAATTCATTACAATTTTTTTTAACTCATGTACGGTCTTTCAGATGGAGAAATATTAGCGGTAGCATGCACGGGGATCCCTTTGGACCCGATTGTATATTGCAAGCTTACCATTCAAAAAGATGACGGAGTGGAATTCAGTTGCCTTCTTGATGAATATCGTCTTCGTTCTGAAACATTCACTGGACTTTTCCCCCTGCAGTCAGGAGGTAAATTTGCTTGAAATATTGAACATTTTGATTTTTGTTTTTAAATACTAAAGGTGTCTTTCTTTTCAAAATTAGCCAACGAAATGCGTGTGTGCGGTGTGAATTTCAGTTCACGAGAAGATTCATCGGGAATATTCCTAGTAGTAGATGGAATTAATAGTGGAACTCTTCAGTATTTGGGAGCTGTCAGAAGTTGAGCGAACGATTCATTCGCTTTTCTCCACTTTGGCTGCCATGAGTCGCTTCCTGCAGTGGCAGTGTATGTCCGTTTTCAATTGAAACAGTCGAATCACCTACGTCTGTCCGTCACGCAATGTCTGGGTAAACGGCCAAGAAGCGGGTAGCCCTCCACAGCATCATTTAGTCATCGCCACTGCATGTGGAGAATTATTGTGCTTACAACGCGAGAGTATGAAGCAGGTAGATATCGTCTATCTAGATTACGTTAAATAACTAAAGTGTAGCGCCATAAATGAATAACATTTCATGTGTACATTTTAAAGGTGGGACACCTCAGCATTGTGGATAGGTCGAAATGTGAAAGCACCCAATCGAAAACGGTCAGCTCGGCGTGTTTCACTGCCACTGGCAATGCATTGATTGCCTTCGATAACACTGCGACAATGTTTGTCTGCAAACTTTCTTCCATCACAGATCCTGGTTAGATTTTGGTCAAGTCTTCGGCAAATATCTGAATGAAATGAGTTTAAACTCTACGAATTAGGTGTAGGAGCTGCAGCTACCATTCCTTATGCATGAATGTCATTGGAGTATTGTCTGCTGACTGGTATCGACTATTGGGACGTTGCTTGGAACCTGTTTTGATCCGGCCGTTGTGGAGCTCATCTGTGAGCGCTAGAGTAATTTAGAGTTTGCCGGCACACGTGTATTATTACTTCTTAAGTATATTGGTAGCTATACAACCCTGCATTTAATCTTGTTTGCGAGTAAGCGAGTATAAGCGATTTGTGTTTGTTTTTTCTGTGTTATTATTAATGATGTGATGCGAAAGTTGATACTCTGAACTTGTTAACCTTGGCGGACGTCCATTTAAGAAAAAATGTTTTCTCAGTACACTATTAGCCTACTTCTTCCTTGATTTTGCATTAACAGAAGACACCCTCTCCATAATGGACCCAGCTTGTACCAACGAAAGGACGTCTCGGACATCTTTGTTCAAGGCCTTGTGGTGTTGGTTTGAAGACTTATTGACGACCCTTGATCTCTCCTTTGAACTGAATTCTCGTCGGTTAATTGAAGAATTATTACGAACAGGTGACGTGAGTAGTGTAATAGCCTCCACAACTTCTTTCGCCTCCGTCATTATTTCATGTGTAGGTGACTGAGGAAGTCGTGACAGGATCAACAGAACTTTATCGTAAATATCGTGGAAAATTTCCAGGAAAGATCGTTCAAGAGTGACCTACCCAAAAGAATAAATACAGGTATGTGAAACTGTGTTTTCGTCTTGAATATATCTGTATATTGCGTATGTATATCTCACCACGTGGAGAAGTTCTTCCTGTTTGAAGAACTGAATAACAGGGAAAATGTTTGATCGAAAATGACTCAGCTGTTCATCAGTGGCATCCGACATCATTTTCAATTCCTTGTTGGGATCGTCATTTGTAGAATCGTCATCACATTCAAATAACTGAAAGTTGGGGTCCATTAGAAGGATAACACCGCTGATTCGTTGAACCTGATTGAGAAATGTCCCGTGACGAGAACGGCATCAACGTTTATGATTTCGGATGAAATTCGATTGATAAAAACTTCAAGAGCTTTGGAGGGCGGAATCATGTCTGTATCTTGGCTGCCTAAAATGTGAAGATCATCACGTTAAATCTTGTCAGCCAATTGAAAGGCTAATTTTTTTCTTTAAGTGCCAGAGACGTCATCGAAACCTACAGTGCCGAAGGCTTCAGCTTAATTTTTATAACGGATTTACCAATAGTAGAAACGACTTCAAGAAATATCGGCATCATATCAACATGGTGTAATCTTCCGCTGATTTCCGTAAGATGTTTTAAATTGGTTATAATTTCTGATCTTTGCATTTCTTTGTGAATAAGGATTTTTTCGGATTATTTTTTTAAAAAAGGTCATGTAATAGATTTAGAAAAAAGCAATTTTAATCAGTGAACAGTTTTACCTGCGTCCAAAACGAAAATTATATTAATTTTCGGAATGTTGTAAATATCCGATTCCTGATTCAAATTTAATTTGATGAATTAATTTTATTGCTATTGCCTAATAAGCCAAGATTTTAAAATTTACCTTGATAGTTCTCTGAATTACCAACGGTATCCGTTTTGGTAATTCGTTGTAGTATTTTTTGATTGGGGAGTCATTCAATGTGGGCAAATTGGCCACTGCAGAAGCATCAATAACAAAGACTGGATCACTGGAATCCCCAGCGGAGGTGGTAATATTGTTGGATTCATCTCGCCAATTGAATTTGGAGAATGGTATGGGTATCCCCAAAGGTACGCCTTTTGCTGGAATTGATTTACTTATAGTCTGAATTTCAGTGTCGTTTTCTACTGAATCCGGTGTCATCGTATCTTTAATTGGAAATTTGCGGGAAAAAAATGCAAATGTAAATGCAAACTATTAGCTAATTATTATTCTATTTCACTATTTGTGTGAGGTAGTTGTTTTGTTAACGTAATTTAATATAGTTTCCTTAATTATTTCTTGCAGGAATGCTATTATTCTCGTTAAAATTTTGTCAATCGATTTTGTAAACGTAAATTTGCGTATGCACGTCTAGCCAAAACAAATACCTGCTGTTAATTTTTTTTTAAATTTAGACTTACAGTCTTACCAGTAGTCATGCAGATACCCATTGTTTCTTCCGCGGTTTGTATGATTACACGTTGTATAGTTGGCAATCCGAATTATCACTAAACAAAATACAAACTACAGACTGGCTAATTACCTGAAAACTAATAATTCGTTTGTTTGGTTTCAGGAGCAACCTTACCTTGCGAAGCGGTGCCTAGTTGCCTACGCACTAAAGGAGCTTTAGGTACGTAAACTTTCAAAATACCAAAGAGCCGTTGCGTCGTGAATGTCCCAAAAGCAAGGGAGAATTCAGAATTGATTTTCTGATGAATGAATGATAATGCGGTATCCATCAATACATCTAGCCAGTCACGCACAGTAAGAGATTCCGACTGCAAGATCAATACAAAATCATTTTCTGATTTTGAGAATCGAGGTCGAGCGAACCATATGCCTCGTTAAGTTACACACTGCAGCACCAGAAACTTACGTGCTGCGCTGAGGCATCTTGCGCGTTCGTCAAGGCGTGATTAATAATTATACGACGGTCGTACTCTATAGGTCCAATGTTTTAATACGTATGGTTCCTGTGGCTTACGAAAAGAACAAACAAGTCAACACGAGACAAAAGAACACGATACTTTGATTAAGAGTGAGAGGTTATGCGGCAAACCTTTATTAGCTAATTTATTCATATAGGCCTTGTTCAAATCTCCAGCTAAAATAACCACGAAGTTCTTATTTTCACCAACAGATGGTGTTTCATATCATCACATCGGGTTTTTAGGAAACACCCGATTCGATACATCGATAATCGCCGCCATCACTACCTCTTAGTCTGTGGTGGAATTGAGTTCGAAGTCCGAAATTACTTAATTAGTCTAAATTCAAACCAGCGGTCCGTTTCGATACCAGAAACTAAGGCCGTTTTAGTTTCTGAGAATATACAACCAAAAGTACTGAAACAAGGGTAAAATAGAATCAAACTCAAATAGTATGAGCATCAAGAAGATAACAATTCAAGAATACCGAAAACAGATCGTTCACAGAGTGATCAACCAAAAATCCACTGAGAAACTTGGGATCACAGTAAGTTTTTCTTTCTTATATTTTTCTTTTCTCTTATAAGTAAACATTGTTTTTGTTCAGGCTGAACCAGAGTCAAATTTAGAAGAGAAATGCCGTGGACAATCACCAAATCCAGATAGAGAATCTACTTGCCCCCACTGTGGACATGTAATATGTTCCACTAATACATGTGTGAGGTTCATGGGCGTCTTTGAAAAAGAAAAAACGGTGTATCAAACTTCAAATCTTAAGTCATTACCTGGAAACAAATCATCCGGAATCTCTCAGATATCAAAGGATTCATCGTATGGCACCCGATGCCCTCAGACTCAAAATGCTTCTAGACAGAGTAGAGCCAGGTTTGAGGAGCCACAGTGTGTAACACTTAGTAGCGATGAAGATGATGACTCCTTTCAGGAAACAAAAAAACTCAAATGTGATGGTACACACAAATCCTCTGAAAAATTGGATGAAAACCCTTCAATTGTGATTCAAGTACAGCCCAATATTATAGAAAGTCAGTTAAACTCAATTATTTCCACTGCTGGTTTTTCTTGTTGATTAATTTATATTTTTCTTTTCAATTCTTTGCTTACTTGTAGGTGAAGCTTCAAATGGTGTCTCGATGGATTCGCCTGTTGATACAGAAGAGAATCTTGGATCAAACGATATGCTCCTCTGGAAAGAAGGTGGATTGAATGGACCTTTCTTTGCCGTAAACTGCCGATCTGTTCGTATTGGATCATATAAGATTGTTCCAGTGGGACGTGTGTTATTCTCGTCCGAAGGAATTATGTTGCGAGCTCCAGTTTTTTACAACCATGATAAGCCATCAGAAAAGAGCGCTGTATTTAATGTAGCTATTCCAGCTCAGCAACTTCTAAAAGTGGATGCTCATTTCAGCCGAAAGTTGGAAGTCGTCTTCCTAGATGTTGGTTCAAACTGGTGTCGCCAGCTTTCGTCAAAATTAGGGTTATCCAAAAGTGGCCCATATTGGGATTCTGCTAGCAAAGACGACAATCAAAAACGATTGACACTGCTGCCCAATGATTTGGATAATGCAGCGAAGAACGCAATCAGACAAGTTTTCGTTTCTCAAGGTGTTTATCACGAAATTAATCATATCGAGGCCAGCCGACTCTTGATTATTTCCTCCAACCTCCAGAAATTCGTGATGCGCTTAAACGTCTCGCCGCGAGCACTGCTGTATCAGCAGAAGCGAGTGTTTCGACAACTGAAACGCAAGATGTGAATGGTGGCAAAGAAGACTCGTGCAAAGTTGAAGTAAGTAAGTCGTTATACACCTAAACTAAAATTTTTGTCAAATATGTAGTTCGTAGAGCTGAACGCCGAATTTGTGCCTAAAATCAGTCTTCTTTCTCTTCTAGTTACGTTACGCTGCCAATACCGGTCACGGTGAAATGTATGTCATCAAACATATGACGAACCTGTTTGTTCAGCAATCGAGCTGCGATGTTCAGTTCTGTTTCAAAGGAAGCCGAATAAAAGTTGGCGGGCACGCTTCCATCTTGGCAGCCAGAAGTCCCGTTTTTGCTGCCATGTTCCAGCACGACATGCAGGAGAAGAAGACGGGAAAAGTCGTGATAAAAGACATCAAGCCAAACATTTTCAATGACCTGCTTCACTACATCTACTCCGGCCGAACTTCAGCCCCCCTGAATCAGAAGACTGCCCAGCTGATGTTTATGGCCGCCGACAAGTACATCATCGACGACCTGAAAGAATATTGCGCCACTTTCCTTCTCTCCCAAATGCAGACGACCAACGCTCTCGGCCTGCTCATCTGGGCACACCTGAACTCCATCGAGAAAATCAAGGAAGCTTCTATTAAATTTATCGCGGCCCACGCAAGAATAATTTTCAGAACGAGGGAGTGGAAGGAGGCTTTCACCGCCCACCCTGACCTCTGTTTGTTAATTACTCAACGAATGTAGTATAAGATGCAAATTGACGTTTACAAATCTATGGACGTAGCATTTGTAGCTTATTTTCGTTGTGTCGTGCACAATTCATGTACTATCCTGAAGCCAATGCACGGCGATGAATACTGACATTTTTCAAGAAATTCTTAGACCTGTTGGTAATTTTCTTCCACTTTTTTCTTTAATTTATATAGTTGTTTATTATACGGGTTCTCGGTTTCCTTGAACTTCACGTTCCCTATCGCGGGAGCACTGAACGCTATCGCAAGAAATGTTTAACACAGAAAATGAGAACCCGACCAGTCGACGATTATTCTTGGTAAAGAAGGGTTTCTCATTTCATTTCTTTTATGCTTACTCCGATTTGTCATCTTCAGTTAGTTCAGTTATGCTCAGTCCGCCGGTTTCCTGACAGAGAGAGAACGGCTTTGCTTTATACCATTAGATCAACAGAAAATTACTAAATGACCGTATTGGTTTAATTACTTTTTAGTAAGTTCTCCAATAACATTAACATTAAAAATTAAAACATACATTTAGATTTATTTATGTTCACCAAGGTTTTTTTTTCGAATAATGTCTCCTGTGTTCGCCCTTATTATCGCCTCGCAGTAGCGCAGTTGGGAGAGTGGTGGAATTCAATGCTGTCACTCGTTAGATTGCGTGACCCCCTTTTTGCCATTTTCAGGACTATTTCTTTAAATCTCTCACCGCTGTTTTTTAATGGGAAAAAGGGGGTTCCTTAACTATTTCATAGTTCATGTGAAGACATAAAATATGAAATAAATAACACAATATGGGGAATATCTAAGATAATATCTAAGATTTTTGCCGAATCGACGAGCACCCATTTTTTTATTTCATCTTCTTGTAATAAACATTTATATGTACACATCAAAATTCTATTTTTTTGCGATTCGTGCGAGTTTCATGGAAAAAATCAAAAAATAATCAAAATCAAATCAGCGCATTTGTAATGTGCTCCGTTAGATGGCGCAGAGCTCAGAGAAATATTGCGTCTGCTAGGTCTTTTTGGAATTGCTGATAACGTTTTCTGAAATCTGAATGTTTATATGTAATATTCGTCGTGTTGATTTCTGTCATCCAAAATATATTTACTTGTTAAGCAGATTGTCTTAATCTCTGCACTGAATTCTTGCTTCCAGATATTATGGATCTGATCGCTGTTGTCCAACTTAGTCATTATGAAGAAAGCCCTAGGAAACGCCGAAACGCCAACCAAAACCTAAAGCAAGCCTGTCATAATTTCTTACCTGTTATTATATTTTATTCCTTGGGTTGCCGGTTTGAGACTTGAAGCGTTAAGACATTCTGACATCAGCTCGCGAAACGTCAAAAACTATTACATTAACGCTATCCAATCCCCAACCATTCGATTTGCAGCATGGCCTACTATAATTACGGCCCATCGGCTGGCTATCTTCATGTTGCCGAAAGGTTCCCAGCCCCTACCCCTTCCCATCCCCTACTTTTCATAGCCAGAGGGTCGTAAGATACATCAGAAAGTTCCACATTCCATGTACTTTTCGCGGTTTAAAATTTTTTTGATCGTCAGTCTGTTTGCTCATGGTCGCAGACACCATCCCTCCGATAGTAGCAGTGAAACGCCGTTGGGACTACGATTCGTCACAGAAAGTCATTGGATACAAAGAGCACTATTACAAGCTAAATTGCTCCAAACCATAGTTTCAATCGGCGGTTGCCCTTGAGTATGCCAAAGGATTAATCTGAGTTCTGCAGTAGGTACTATCGTATCGTACTATATTTCTGCAGTACTACTATCGAAAAAAAGCAACTGTTTTATTTAGAAAGAGTAATTTACACGAATAACCGCGCCGTATTTCATTATAAGGGTGTTTCTTCCTACTATCCTTTCAACTACTATATCTCCTTTGCCATCTGATTTCGAACATGTTACTTCGTTTGACACAGAATTTGAAATGGACACGCACCCGGTATCTTATTTTTTTAAATTTAAAACTAATTATAGTTTTACATGTCTTTTACAGGGGAAAAAATTATAGTTGCGTCCTCTTGAACTTACAACTAAGTATCGTACCACCTTGGAATTCTCGGCTGCTTCCGCAGATTCCTGGGCAACGTTGATGACGGATCTGGAGTCATTTACTTTATAGTTCAAATATATATTTACGTTATAGTTCAAAGAATTTGTTAGGAATCCTGCTTAGTCCAGTATTTCACCAAATTGCTGAAGGACGCAACTTTACCTTTGGACGAAGACCAACTAAAGATAGCATTGAAAGACCTTGATAAACAATTACGTAACGGCTGAAGAAATAGGAGGGGGTCCTATTCCTGCGATAAAAAAAATCCTTCTTCTCCTAATCGTTCTCCTCCTCCAAAAAATAAACTTCCTCCTCCTCCTCCACCAAAAGACATACTTCCTCCTCCTCCTGCTATAAATAAAAATTATGCTCTTCCTCCTCCTCAAAATATGTGCCCAAGAACTGCAGAAAAAACTAAAGAAGAAAAGACTAAGTGTTAAAGTTTTAAAATATCAGTAAAATGTAAGCCTAATCTAACTTTCGATTAATTTTGATAATCATCATTAAATAAACTTATGTTTTCATTTCAAATTTTAGGAGTAAACACAAGACTGTGCAATTTATGGTAGAGTCCATGTTCAAAACAATTGGAAGAATTCTTTCTGTGGCCCACCCCCAAAAATTGTGATTCCTGGCATTCGGTGGTGTGGTAAGTTATTCTACACCTGGTTAAATAAATAGAACAACATTTCAAATATTTTATTTTTATTAGACACCAAGGGAAAAATTGAATCAGCAGCGGATTCGTCGATTAAGTCGAACTAACAGTCGAAATTTGATGGAAACAACATTACCCCAGTACGATAAAAACAATAAAGGTTTTAGTTTAAATTCTTTATTCCATTTCCTTTTTTCTTGCAGGTTACGCCGTTCATGACTCGTCTGTCGAAATGTTTTAACCACTATGTCCATCGTATAGTGCGAGAAGACCCTCATCAATTTGACAATGTGTCAACAATTGTATCCGACGCCAATGTCCCCGGTGAAGGGGAACATAAGATAATGGAATTCACCAGACATCAGCGTGCAATGACTAGTCACGAATGTAACACAAGACATGATCTTTATGGTGGCGTGTATCCCTCAAAAGCATCAAATATAAGTATCCTTTATAAAACTATACTCAGCGTTTGTGTGTTCGGTGTTCCTTTGTAGTTAAGTGTTAGTGTTTTTTGTGATACGAATCATTACACCTGTAAAAAAGTCTACAAATCATCAAAGGTTTTTCCTTGAACTATTTTTACACTTAGTGTGGTAATGCAGTTCTTTTATGTTTCAGGGATATCTAACGGCTAGTGGGTCCATCAACTGGGGCCGAGTCAAGCTAATTCTACGTGACTTTTCCCAAGCTAAATCAAACAATTTTTAAAAGCCGTAAAAATCATGAGTAAAATGTTTTTTTTTTGTTTCATTGGGTCAAATACTTAAATTCCTTACTTGTTTCAGGACTCCCACGAAAGGTGGGAAAAGACTCAAAGTGAACGGAGAAAACCCTGTTCCCATCACATCTACCGAACCCCAAGCAGTACCATGGAACCGCGAAGAGACATTTAAGTTGGAATCCCAACCAGGGTCCTCAAGCAGTGAGGCGGACGCAGACACCATCCCTCCGATAGTAGCAGTGAAACGCCGTTGGAACTACGATTCGTCGCAGAAAGTCATTGGATACAAAGAGCACTAGTACAAGCTAAATTGCTCCAATCCAGAGCTTCAATCGGCGGTTGCCCTTGAGTATGCCAAAGGATTAATCTGAGTTCTGCAGTAGGTACTATCGTATCGTACTATATTTCTGCAGTACTACTATCGAAAAACAGCAACTGTTTTATTTAGAAAGAGTAATTTACAGGAATAACCGCGTCGTATTTCATTATTATGGTGTTTCTTCCTACTATCCTTTCAACTACTATACCTCCTTTGCCATCTGATTTCGAACATGTTACTTCGTTTGACACAGAATTTGAAATGGACACGCACCCGGTATCTTATTTTTTTAAATTTAAAACTAATTATAGTTTTACATGTCTTTTACAGGGGAAAAAATTATAGTTGCGTCCTCTTGAACTTACAACTAAGTATCGTACCACCTTGGAATTCTCGGCTGCTTCCGCAGATTCCTGGGCAACGTTGATGACGGATCCGTTTAGTCATTTACTTTATAGTTCATAATAGCCATCTCATAGGTGTGCGAAATTTCTTAGGAATCCTGCTTAGCCCAGTATTTCACAAAATTGCTGAAGGACGCAACTTTACCCTTGGACGAAGACCGACTAAAGATTGCATTGAAAGACCTTGATAAACAATTACGTAACGGCTGAAGAAATTATGTCTTATTCTTTAGTTGTTCTTATTAGGAAACGAAGATTTGTTTTTTTCATTGTTTTTTTTTTCAAGAACGAAGAAATGTAGTTTGCCAGAACCAAATATTTGTGGGTAAACTTCACAAAGGGTAACGACGTCTTACGAGGTGTGACCGGAAAAATTAGAGTGTGGAAAAAACTTGAAAGCGCACAATATGCAGCCCCCTTCCCCTGCTTTGGTAGTATTTCTTGATTAGTTCCGGAAAATTGCTGCGGAAATTGCTGCGGAAAATTGCGTCGGTGCTGGGGAGTGAGTATTGTTAATGTAGGCCTAAACTAATAATTTATTATCTAATTCATTTCATTTTAAAAGGACTCTAGAACGTCCTGTGTATTGGCTTGAGCCCCTCAAAGACTGCCACGTTGTTTGGTATGTATTTTCTCATATGAAAGTTTTCATGAAATTTACTTTTTGAATTTCTTTCTTAATATTAATTTCGTAACTTAAATTTTAAAGTTTTAACTATCGAAATCCACAGCCGGATGAACAAGATGTAAAATCTGCTACTCTTCGGCTGAACAATGTAGTCGTGTAAGTTGAAATAGTTCCATCAATTCCATGTATATAATATGCATACATAACTTTCCTATTTGTCACCTTCTTTTAGAGCTTCAATCCCGATCTTGGTGTCGAGCCAGAGCAAGCTCTCTGATGAGATTCATCATCCTGAAGCGGGAGATTCTAGCCAATGTGGTGCAACGAATTTAGTGATCTCTACCGTTGACGAAAAGAGTGTTGACGAGAACTAAGGTTTTGTTGTATGGTCGTTTTACTCGGTTTTAATTCGTCACTATCACGCGTTATCTTCCTGAAAACGTTTCCGTCCTCCTCCTCGTTCTCAATCGCAGTGTTAAATTTTCCGTCAAAGCTCATTCCCTTTTCTTATCACTAAACAAATTTTAAATATCGACCAATTGGTACCTAGCGCATAATTGTACACTTTCGAATTTTTTATGTAAAATTACGGGTTGTTAGCTGACAGCATCTCCTTCCTTTAAGTACTGGTGCATGGTTGGTGTAGAAACCGAAAAAATTTGAACAAAAAAAGACAGTTGATGATAATAGGCTACTGGTTCCTTCTGTTCGCTTCTCTTCCCCGGATGCTCTTGATCTATAACTTACGGAATACTGATTACGGTATCCGCGTTACATTGTTTAATTTTCATTTTTGTTTTTGTTTATTTTTCAATGCGTGAAGGCCACAGAATTTTTGATTGCTATACGTCGACTGCTATAATATGTCATGATTTCATTCTATTTGAAGTTGCACTCTTTTCTCTTAGAAAAAAAATAAGAAATTCTGCTGTAACTTTTTGCTTCAAATCAAATTCTTCTCCATTCTATTTGTCTTATGGATTGCCTTACGGATTTTCTTAATATATCCTAAAATAAATCCTTAAACAAGATTTGGTTAACAGAATGGCCGGCACACGTGTATTGTTACTTCTTAATTATATTGGTAGCTTTATCCTGAATGTTCTATTCTCATTCTGTATAACCCTACATCTATACGTAAGAGTGGAATTACTTTAGATTTTAATTAAAATTGCGCGCTATAACTTACATCACACGCGATGAGTAGATCGGGGAAAAGTGTCGAAGCTTTTGGATGGCCAAAATGACTGGGTTGTTTGCCGCCGGATGCCGGATGCCGAATACCAACTAAAACGAGGCATGTATTTTATAATTATGTAATATAATTTACTTCGAAACATTTATACGTAATAAATTCTAATTTTTTGCGATTCGTGCGTAAAAAATAATCAAAATCAAATCAGCGCATTTGTAATGTGCTCCGTTAGATGGCGCAGAGCTCAGAGAAATATTGCGTCTGCTAGGTGCCTAGGTCTTTTTGGAATTGCTGATAACGTTATTTGAATGTTTACATGTAATATTCGTCGCATTTATTTCTGTCATCCAAAAATTATTTAGTTGATTTGCAGATTGTCTTAAACTCTGCATTGAATTCGTGTTTCCATATATTATGGATCTGATCGCTGTTGTCCGACGTAGTCATTATGAAGAAAGCACTAGGGAACGCCAACAACTAAACACGAGCAATTCTCCATGGGAAAAGTGATAAACCCTTTACATTCTATTTAGTGTTATTTTAAGATTTTTTTGAGTTATTATTATTAAATTTTTTTTGTCTTTTGCAGTGAGTCTGATATTGGGGTCACAGCGTGTGCTGACTGTGTCTCCTCAAAATGTTATAGCATTTGCTTGTTATGGAACACTGAAGAGTAGTACAGCAGGTCCAAGTGACCAAAGCATGAATGTTGTTGTTTGTGACGCTAATACCCTATGGGATACTCATATGTAAGTTTGAAATGTTAACAATTAGTTCAGAAAATTTGAAAAGTTATTCTGTTTTATTTTCTAGTGTTAAGAGCTGTGTGGCACAAGTTACTGAACATTCTGGAATGGGACCAATCTGGTCATTACTTGCTTATCAGTGATACTGCGGGAAAAGCAGAAATCGGGACAACACTCACACATCTTTTGAATGAATGGACCAGAGTAGCTAACATTTGCATTCCAGATGAGCCAATCCAGGCTGGAATGTTTTTCTTTAACGGAAAGAAAGTAATATACAGTTGAAGTAATTTTGCTTTTCAAATTAACCCTTTAGAGTTGGTTTTTTTCAAATTTGATTCTAGACATTTTTAAATTGCCAAAACCGGGAAAGTGTGTCATATCTGGACAAGTATATTCAAGTAGATATGAAACTAACCATTCGCGGATTCAAAGGTCGTCCTCTACAAGGTTTTCTTGTTGTTGGAATGACTGGCCTTGTGCAAGCTTTTGTGATGGGTGGTACGAAAGGAAAAACAACAAATGTAGAAATTCTTGGCGGAATACGATTAGCATATTCCTTTGTGGATCTTGCCTGGAAATAAAGGTAGTTGAGTAATTAATTCATTACAATTTTTTTTAACTCATGTACGGTCTTTCAGATGGAGAAATATTAGCGGTAGCATGCACGGGGATCCCTTTGGACCCGATTGTATATTGCAAGCTTACCATTCAAAAAGATGACGGAGTGGAATTCAGTTGCCTTCTTGATGAATATCGTCTTCGTTCTGAAACATTCACTGGACTTTTCCCCCTGCAGTCAGGAGGTAAATTTGCTTGAAATATTGAACATTTTGATTTTTGTTTTTAAATACTAAAGGTGTCTTTCTTTTCAAAATTAGCCAACGAAATGCGTGTGTGCGGTGTGAATTTCAGTTCACGAGAAGATTCATCGGGAATATTCCTAGTAGTAGATGGAATTAATAGTGGAACTCTTCAGTATTTGGGAGCTGTCAGAAGTTGAGCGAACGATTCATTCGCTTTTCTCCACTTTGGCTGCCATGAGTCGCTTCCTGCAGTGGCAGTGTATGTCCGTTTTCAATTGAAACAGTCGAATCACCTACGTCTGTCCGTCACGCAATGTCTGGGTAAACGGCCAAGAAGCGGGTAGCCCTCCACAGCATCATTTAGTCATCGCCACTGCATGTGGAGAATTATTGTGCTTACAACGCGAGAGTATGAAGCAGGTAGATATCGTCTATCTAGATTACGTTAAATAACTAAAGTGTAGCGCCATAAATGAATAACATTTCATGTGTACATTTTAACAAGCGATCCACGAATCAAGTAGACCAAAATCCCGGAGCGGCTTTCCTGATCTAAATCCGGAAAAGGCATAAAAAATCTAAAAAAAATATAGCCATGTTCGTCTTCGCACGCCGGATTTACCTGCGTTTGCAGAATGACGATTTTCCCCCCCGTTTAGAAGTTATTTAGCTCTAAAGTTTGGTTTTTTTGAATTTTGTCAGAAAGTGGGGGGGCTTTGACATCCATTTTCGAAAAAGTGGGGGAGCTAGGGAAAAAACAAATTTTTTGAAAAGGTTTATTGCAATCTCAACCACCAAAATCCAAAAGGAATTTCCTTTCCGGATTTTATTGGTTGAGATATTACCAATTTAGTGAAAGGATTATTTAGCTAGTTTCCCTCCCTGGCTTGCAGCCATTTTTTCGTACGGTCCGCTGCGCTCCTGGCGGAAGCCAGCAGAAGGTCTTATATATCGGCCTTCACATTAGACCCATTGCATTTATACAGGCCTTCATATATAGTGAACCCAGATTTCTTATTGGCCGATGTATAAGACCTTCTGCTGGCTTCCGCCAGGAGCGCAGCGGACCGTACGAAAAAATGGCTGCAAGCCAGGGAGGGAAACCAGCTAAATAATCCTTTCACTAAATTGGTAATATCTCAACCAATAAAATCCGGAAAGGAAATTCCTTTTGGATTTTGGTGGTTGAGATTGCAATAAACCTTTTCAAAAAATTTGTTTTTTCCCTAGCTCCCCCACTTTTTCGAAAATGGATGTCAAAGCCCCCCCACTTTCTGACAAAATTCAAAAAAACCAAACTTTAGAGCTAAATAACTTCTAAACGGGGGGGAAAATCGTCATTCTGCAAACGCAGGTAAATCCGGCGTGCGAAGACGAACATGGCTATATTTTTTTTAGATTTTTTATGCCTTTTCCGGATTTAGATCAGGAAACCCGCTCCGGGATTTTGGTCTACTTGATTCGTGGATCGCTTGTTAAAGGTGGGACACCTCAGCATTGTGGATAGGTCGAAATGTGAAAGCACCCAATCGAAAACGGTCAGCTCGGCGTGTTTCACTGCCACTGGCAATGCATTGATTGCCTTCGATAACACTGCGACAATGTTTGTCTGCAAACTTTCTTCCATCACAGATCCTGGTTAGATTTTGGTCAAGTCTTCGGCAAATATCTGAATGAAATGAGTTTAAACTCTACGAATTAGGTGTAGGAGCTGCAGCTACCATTCCTTATGCATGAATGTCATTGGAGTATTGTCTGCTGACTGGTATCGACTATTGGGACGTTGCTTGGAACCTGTTTTGATCCGGCCGTTGTGGAGCTCATCTGTGAGCGCTAGAGTAATTTAGAGTTTGCCGGCACACGTGTATTATTACTTCTTAAGTATATTGGTAGCTATACAACCCTGCATTTAATCTTGTTTGCGAGTAAGCGAGTATAAGCGATTTGTGTTTGTTTTTTCTGTGTTATTATTAATGATGTGATGCGAAAGTTGATACTCTGAACTTGTTAACCTTGGCGGACGTCCATTTAAGAAAAAATGTTTTCTCAGTACACTATTAGCCTACTTCTTCCTTGATTTTGCATTAACAGAAGACACCCTCTCCATAATGGACCCAGCTTGTACCAACGAAAGGACGTCTCGGACATCTTTGTTCAAGGCCTTGTGGTGTTGGTTTGAAGACTTATTGACGACCCTTGATCTCTCCTTTGAACTGAATTCTCGTCGGTTAATTGAAGAATTATTACGAACAGGTGACGTGAGTAGTGTAATAGCCTCCACAACTTCTTTCGCCTCCGTCATTATTTCATGTGTAGGTGACTGAGGAAGTCGTGACAGGATCAACAGAACTTTATCGTAAATATCGTGGAAAATTTCCAGGAAAGATCGTTCAAGAGTGACCTACCCAAAAGAATAAATACAGGTATGTGAAACTGTGTTTTCGTCTTGAATATATCTGTATATTGCGTATGTATATCTCACCACGTGGAGAAGTTCTTCCTGTTTGAAGAACTGAATAACAGGGAAAATGTTTGATCGAAAATGACTCAGCTGTTCATCAGTGGCATCCGACATCATTTTCAATTCCTTGTTGGGATCGTCATTTGTAGAATCGTCATCACATTCAAATAACTGAAAGTTGGGGTCCATTAGAAGGATAACACCGCTGATTCGTTGAACCTGATTGAGAAATGTCCCGTGACGAGAACGGCATCAACGTTTATGATTTCGGATGAAATTCGATTGATAAAAACTTCAAGAGCTTTGGAGGGCGGAATCATGTCTGTATCTTGGCTGCCTAAAATGTGAAGATCATCACGTTAAATCTTGTCAGCCAATTGAAAGGCTAATTTTTTTCTTTAAGTGCCAGAGACGTCATCGAAACCTACAGTGCCGAAGGCTTCAGCTTAATTTTTATAACGGATTTACCAATAGTAGAAACGACTTCAAGAAATATCGGCATCATATCAACATGGTGTAATCTTCCGCTGATTTCCGTAAGATGTTTTAAATTGGTTATAATTTCTGATCTTTGCATTTCTTTGTGAATAAGGATTTTTTCGGATTATTTTTTTAAAAAAGGTCATGTAATAGATTTAGAAAAAAGCAATTTTAATCAGTGAACAGTTTTACCTGCGTCCAAAACGAAAATTATATTAATTTTCGGAATGTTGTAAATATCCGATTCCTGATTCAAATTTAATTTGATGAATTAATTTTATTGCTATTGCCTAATAAGCCAAGATTTTAAAATTTACCTTGATAGTTCTCTGAATTACCAACGGTATCCGTTTTGGTAATTCGTTGTAGTATTTTTTGATTGGGGAGTCATTCAATGTGGGCAAATTGGCCACTGCAGAAGCATCAATAACAAAGACTGGATCACTGGAATCCCCAGCGGAGGTGGTAATATTGTTGGATTCATCTCGCCAATTGAATTTGGAGAATGGTATGGGTATCCCCAAAGGTACGCCTTTTGCTGGAATTGATTTACTTATAGTCTGAATTTCAGTGTCGTTTTCTACTGAATCCGGTGTCATCGTATCTTTAATTGGAAATTTGCGGGAAAAAAATGCAAATGTAAATGCAAACTATTAGCTAATTATTATTCTATTTCACTATTTGTGTGAGGTAGTTGTTTTGTTAACGTAATTTAATATAGTTTCCTTAATTATTTCTTGCAGGAATGCTATTATTCTCGTTAAAATTTTGTCAATCGATTTTGTAAACGTAAATTTGCGTATGCACGTCTAGCCAAAACAAATACCTGCTGTTAATTTTTTTTTAAATTTAGACTTACAGTCTTACCAGTAGTCATGCAGATACCCATTGTTTCTTCCGCGGTTTGTATGATTACACGTTGTATAGTTGGCAATCCGAATTATCACTAAACAAAATACAAACTACAGACTGGCTAATTACCCGAAAACTAATAATTCGTTTGTTTGGTTTCAGGAGCAACCTTACCTTGCGAAGCGGTGCCTAGTTGCCTACGCACTAAAGGAGCTTTAGGTACGTAAACTTTCAAAATACCAAAGAGCCGTTGCGTCGTGAATGTCCCAAAAGCAAGGGAGAATTCAGAATTGATTTTCTGATGAATGAATGATAATGCGGTATCCATCAATACATCTAGCCAGTCACGCACAGTAAGAGATTCCGACTGCAAGATCAATACAAAATCATTTTCTGATTTTGAGAATCGAGGTCGAGCGAACCATATGCCTCGTTAAGTTACACACTGCAGCACCAGAAACTTACGTGCTGCGCTGAGGCATCTTGCGCGTTCGTCAAGGCGTGATTAATAATTATACGACGGTCGTACTCTATAGGTCCAATGTTTTAATACGTATGGTTCCTGTGGCTTACGAAAAGAACAAACAAGTCAACACGAGACAAAAGAACACGATACTTTGATTAAGAGTGAGAGGTTATGCGGCAAACCTTTATTAGCTAATTTATTCATATAGGCCTTGTTCAAATCTCCAGCTAAAATAACCACGAAGTTCTTATTTTCACCAACAGATGGTGTTTCATATCATCACATCGGGTTTTTAGGAAACACCCGATTCGATACATCGATAATCGCCGCCATCACTACCTCTTAGTCTGTGGTGGAATTGAGTTCGAAGTCCGAAATTACTTAATTAGTCTAAATTCAAACCAGCGGTCCGTTTCGATACCAGAAACTAAGGCCGTTTTAGTTTCTGAGAATATACAACCAAAAGTACTGAAACAAGGGTAAAATAGAATCAAACTCAAATAGTATGAGCATCAAGAAGATAACAATTCAAGAATACCGAAAACAGATCGTTCACAGAGTGATCAACCAAAAATCCACTGAGAAACTTGGGATCACAGTAAGTTTTTCTTTCTTATATTTTTCTTTTCTCTTATAAGTAAACATTGTTTTTGTTCAGGCTGAACCAGAGTCAAATTTAGAAGAGAAATGCCGTGGACAATCACCAAATCCAGATAGAGAATCTACTTGCCCCCACTGTGGACATGTAATATGTTCCACTAATACATGTGTGAGGTTCATGGGCGTCTTTGAAAAAGAAAAAACGGTGTATCAAACTTCAAATCTTAAGTCATTACCTGGAAACAAATCATCCGGAATCTCTCAGATATCAAAGGATTCATCGTATGGCACCCGATGCCCTCAGACTCAAAATGCTTCTAGACAGAGTAGAGCCAGGTTTGAGGAGCCACAGTGTGTAACACTTAGTAGCGATGAAGATGATGACTCCTTTCAGGAAACAAAAAAACTCAAATGTGATGGTACACACAAATCCTCTGAAAAATTGGATGAAAACCCTTCAATTGTGATTCAAGTACAGCCCAATATTATAGAAAGTCAGTTAAACTCAATTATTTCCACTGCTGGTTTTTCTTGTTGATTAATTTATATTTTTCTTTTCAATTCTTTGCTTACTTGTAGGTGAAGCTTCAAATGGTGTCTCGATGGATTCGCCTGTTGATACAGAAGAGAATCTTGGATCAAACGATATGCTCCTCTGGAAAGAAGGTGGATTGAATGGACCTTTCTTTGCCGTAAACTGCCGATCTGTTCGTATTGGATCATATAAGATTGTTCCAGTGGGACGTGTGTTATTCTCGTCCGAAGGAATTATGTTGCGAGCTCCAGTTTTTTACAACCATGATAAGCCATCAGAAAAGAGCGCTGTATTTAATGTAGCTATTCCAGCTCAGCAACTTCTAAAAGTGGATGCTCATTTCAGCCGAAAGTTGGAAGTCGTCTTCCTAGATGTTGGTTCAAACTGGTGTCGCCAGCTTTCGTCAAAATTAGGGTTATCCAAAAGTGGCCCATATTGGGATTCTGCTAGCAAAGACGACAATCAAAAACGATTGACACTGCTGCCCAATGATTTGGATAATGCAGCGAAGAACGCAATCAGACAAGTTTTCGTTTCTCAAGGTGTTTATCACGAAATTAATCATATCGAGGCCAGCCGACTCTTGATTATTTCCTCCAGCCTCCAACCTCCAGAAATTCGTGATGCGCTTAAACGTCTCGCCGCGAGCACTGCTGTATCAGCAGAAGCGAGTGTTTCGACAACTGAAACGCAAGATGTGAATGGTGGCAAAGAAGACTCGTGCAAAGTTGAAGTAAGTAAGTCGTTATACACCTAAACTAAAATTTTTGTCAAATATGTAGTTCGTAGAGCTGAACGCCGAATTTGTGCCTAAAATCAGTCTTCTTTCTCTTCTAGTTACGTTACGCTGCCAATACCGGTCACGGTGAAACGTATGTCATCAAACATATGACGAACCTGTTTGTTCAGCAATCGAGCTGCGATGTTCAGTTCTGTTTCAAAGGAAGCCGAATAAAAGTTGGCGGGCACGCTTCCATCTTGGCAGCCAGAAGTCCCGTTTTTGCTGCCATGTTCCAGCACGACATGCAGGAGAAGAAGACGGGAAAAGTCGTGATAAAAGACATCAAGCCAAACATTTTCAATGACCTGCTCCACTACATCTACTCCGGCCGAACTTCAGCCCCCCTGAATCAGAAGACTGCCCAGCTGATGTTTATGGCCGCCGACAAGTACATCATCGACGACCTGAAAGAATATTGCGCCACTTTCCTTCTCTCCCAAATGCAGACGACCAACGCTCTCGGCCTGCTCATCTGGGCACACCTGAACTCCATCGAGAAAATCAAGGAAGCTTCTATTAAATTTATCGCGGCCCACGCAAGAATAATTTTCAGAACGAGGGAGTGGAAGGAGGCTTTCACCGCCCACCCTGACCTCTGTTTGTTAATTACTCAACGAATGTAGTATAAGATGCAAATTGACGTTTACAAATCTATGGACGTAGCATTTGTAGCTTATTTTCGTTGTGTCGTGCACAATTCATGTACTATCCTGAAGCCAATGCACGGCGATGAATACTGACATTTTTCAAGAAATTCTTAGACCTGTTGGTAATTTTCTTCCACTTTTTTCTTTAATTTATATAGTTGTTTATTATACGGGTTCTCGGTTTCCTTGAACTTCACGTTCCCTATCGCGGGAGCACTGAACGCTATCGCAAGAAATGTTTAACACAGAAAATGAGAACCCGACCAGTCGACGATTATTCTTGGTAAAGAAGGGTTTCTCATTTCATTTCTTTTATGCTTACTCCGATTTGTCATCTTCAGTTAGTTCAGTTATGCTCAGTCCGCCGGTTTCCTGACAGAGAGAGAACGGCTTTGCTTTATACCATTAGATCAACAGAAAATTACTAAATGACCGTATTGGTTTAATTACTTTTTAGTAAGTTCTCCAATAACATTAACATTAAAAATTAAAACATACATTTAGATTTATTTATGTTCACCAAGGTTTTTTTTTCGAATAATGTCTCCTGTGTTCGCCCTTATTATCGCCTCGCAGTAGCGCAGTTGGGAGAGTGGTGGAATTCAATGCTGTCACTCGTTAGATTGCGTGACCCCCTTTTTGCCATTTTCAGGACTATTTCTTTAAATCTCTCACCGCTGTTTTTTAATGGGAAAAAGGGGGTTCCTTAACTATTTCATAGTTCATGTGAAGACATAAAATATGAAATAAATAACACAATATGGGGAATATCTAAGATAATATCTAAGATTTTTGCCGAATCGACGAGCACCCATTTTTTTATTTCATCTTCTTGTAATAAACATTTATATGTACACATCAAAATTCTATTTTTTTGCGATTCGTGCGAGTTTCATGGAAAAAATCAAAAAATAATCAAAATCAAATCAGCGCATTTGTAATGTGCTCCGTTAGATGGCGCAGAGCTCAGAGAAATATTGCGTCTGCTAGGTCTTTTTGGAATTGCTGATAACGTTTTCTGAAATCTGAATGTTTATATGTAATATTCGTCGTGTTGATTTCTGTCATCCAAAATATATTTACTTGTTAAGCAGATTGTCTTAATCTCTGCACTGAATTCTTGCTTCCAGATATTATGGATCTGATCGCTGTTGTCCAACTTAGTCATTATGAAGAAAGCCCTAGGAAACGCCGAAACGCCAACCAAAACCTAAAGCAAGCCTGTCATAATTTCTTACCTGTTATTATATTTTATTCCTTGGGTTGCCGGTTTGAGACTTGAAGCGTTAAGACATTCTGACATCAGCTCGCGAAACGTCAAAAACTATTACATTAACGCTATCCAATCCCCAACCATTCGATTTGCAGCATGGCCTACTATAATTACGGCCCATCGGCTGGCTATCTTCATGTTGCCGAAAGGTTCCCAGCCCCTACCCCTTCCCATCCCCTACTTTTCATAGCCAGAGGGTCGTAAGATACATCAGAAAGTTCCACATTCCATGTACTTTTCGCGGTTTAAAATTTTTTTGATCGTCAGTCTGTTTGCTCATGGTCGCAGACACCATCCCTCCGATAGTAGCAGTGAAACGCCGTTGGGACTACGATTCGTCACAGAAAGTCATTGGATACAAAGAGCACTATTACAAGCTAAATTGCTCCAAACCATAGTTTCAATCGGCGGTTGCCCTTGAGTATGCCAAAGGATTAATCTGAGTTCTGCAGTAGGTACTATCGTATCGTACTATATTTCTGCAGTACTACTATCGAAAAAAAGCAACTGTTTTATTTAGAAAGAGTAATTTACACGAATAACCGCGCCGTATTTCATTATAAGGGTGTTTCTTCCTACTATCCTTTCAACTACTATATCTCCTTTGCCATCTGATTTCGAACATGTTACTTCGTTTGACACAGAATTTGAAATGGACACGCACCCGGTATCTTATTTTTTTAAATTTAAAACTAATTATAGTTTTACATGTCTTTTACAGGGGAAAAAATTATAGTTGCGTCCTCTTGAACTTACAACTAAGTATCGTACCACCTTGGAATTCTCGGCTGCTTCCGCAGATTCCTGGGCAACGTTGATGACGGATCTGGAGTCATTTACTTTATAGTTCAAATATATATTTACGTTATAGTTCAAAGAATTTGTTAGGAATCCTGCTTAGTCCAGTATTTCACCAAATTGCTGAAGGACGCAACTTTACCTTTGGACGAAGACCAACTAAAGATAGCATTGAAAGACCTTGATAAACAATTACGTAACGGCTGAAGAAATAGGAGGGGGTCCTATTCCTGCGATAAAAAAAATCCTTCTTCTCCTAATCGTTCTCCTCCTCCAAAAAATAAACTTCCTCCTCCTCCTCCACCAAAAGACATACTTCCTCCTCCTCCTGCTATAAATAAAAATTATGCTCTTCCTCCTCCTCAAAATATGTGCCCAAGAACTGCAGAAAAAACTAAAGAAGAAAAGACTAAGTGTTAAAGTTTTAAAATATCAGTAAAATGTAAGCCTAATCTAACTTTCGATTAATTTTGATAATCATCATTAAATAAACTTATGTTTTCATTTCAAATTTTAGGAGTAAACACAAGACTGTGCAATTTATGGTAGAGTCCATGTTCAAAACAATTGGAAGAATTCTTTCTGTGGCCCACCCCCAAAAATTGTGATTCCTGGCATTCGGTGGTGTGGTAAGTTATTCTACACCTGGTTAAATAAATAGAACAACATTTCAAATATTTTATTTTTATTAGACACCAAGGGAAAAATTGAATCAGCAGCGGATTCGTCGATTAAGTCGAACTAACAGTCGAAATTTGATGGAAACAACATTACCCCAGTACGATAAAAACAATAAAGGTTTTAGTTTAAATTCTTTATTCCATTTCCTTTTTTCTTGCAGGTTACGCCGTTCATGACTCGTCTGTCGAAATGTTTTAACCACTATGTCCATCGTATAGTGCGAGAAGACCCTCATCAATTTGACAATGTGTCAACAATTGTATCCGACGCCAATGTCCCCGGTGAAGGGGAACATAAGATAATGGAATTCACCAGACATCAGCGTGCAATGACTAGTCACGAATGTAACACAAGACATGATCTTTATGGTGGCGTGTATCCCTCAAAAGCATCAAATATAAGTATCCTTTATAAAACTATACTCAGCGTTTGTGTGTTCGGTGTTCCTTTGTAGTTAAGTGTTAGTGTTTTTTGTGATACGAATCATTACACCTGTAAAAAAGTCTACAAATCATCAAAGGTTTTTCCTTGAACTATTTTTACACTTAGTGTGGTAATGCAGTTCTTTTATGTTTCAGGGATATCTAACGGCTAGTGGGTCCATCAACTGGGGCCGAGTCAAGCTAATTCTACGTGACTTTTCCCAAGCTAAATCAAACAATTTTTAAAAGCCGTAAAAATCATGAGTAAAATGTTTTTTTTTTGTTTCATTGGGTCAAATACTTAAATTCCTTACTTGTTTCAGGACTCCCACGAAAGGTGGGAAAAGACTCAAAGTGAACGGAGAAAACCCTGTTCCCATCACATCTACCGAACCCCAAGCAGTACCATGGAACCGCGAAGAGACATTTAAGTTGGAATCCCAACCAGGGTCCTCAAGCAGTGAGGCGGACGCAGACACCATCCCTCCGATAGTAGCAGTGAAACGCCGTTGGAACTACGATTCGTCGCAGAAAGTCATTGGATACAAAGAGCACTAGTACAAGCTAAATTGCTCCAATCCAGAGCTTCAATCGGCGGTTGCCCTTGAGTATGCCAAAGGATTAATCTGAGTTCTGCAGTAGGTACTATCGTATCGTACTATATTTCTGCAGTACTACTATCGAAAAACAGCAACTGTTTTATTTAGAAAGAGTAATTTACAGGAATAACCGCGTCGTATTTCATTATTATGGTGTTTCTTCCTACTATCCTTTCAACTACTATACCTCCTTTGCCATCTGATTTCGAACATGTTACTTCGTTTGACACAGAATTTGAAATGGACACGCACCCGGTATCTTATTTTTTTAAATTTAAAACTAATTATAGTTTTACATGTCTTTTACAGGGGAAAAAATTATAGTTGCGTCCTCTTGAACTTACAACTAAGTATCGTACCACCTTGGAATTCTCGGCTGCTTCCGCAGATTCCTGGGCAACGTTGATGACGGATCCGTTTAGTCATTTACTTTATAGTTCATAATAGCCATCTCATAGGTGTGCGAAATTTCTTAGGAATCCTGCTTAGCCCAGTATTTCACAAAATTGCTGAAGGACGCAACTTTACCCTTGGACGAAGACCGACTAAAGATTGCATTGAAAGACCTTGATAAACAATTACGTAACGGCTGAAGAAATTATGTCTTATTCTTTAGTTGTTCTTATTAGGAAACGAAGATTTGTTTTTTTCATTGTTTTTTTTTTCAAGAACGAAGAAATGTAGTTTGCCAGAACCAAATATTTGTGGGTAAACTTCACAAAGGGTAACGACGTCTTACGAGGTGTGACCGGAAAAATTAGAGTGTGGAAAAAACTTGAAAGCGCACAATATGCAGCCCCCTTCCCCTGCTTTGGTAGTATTTCTTGATTAGTTCCGGAAAATTGCTGCGGAAATTGCTGCGGAAAATTGCGTCGGTGCTGGGGAGTGAGTATTGTTAATGTAGGCCTAAACTAATAATTTATTATCTAATTCATTTCATTTTAAAAGGACTCTAGAACGTCCTGTGTATTGGCTTGAGCCCCTCAAAGACTGCCACGTTGTTTGGTATGTATTTTCTCATATGAAAGTTTTCATGAAATTTACTTTTTGAATTTCTTTCTTAATATTAATTTCGTAACTTAAATTTTAAAGTTTTAACTATCGAAATCCACAGCCGGATGAACAAGATGTAAAATCTGCTACTCTTCGGCTGAACAATGTAGTCGTGTAAGTTGAAATAGTTCCATCAATTCCATGTATATAATATGCATACATAACTTTCCTATTTGTCACCTTCTTTTAGAGCTTCAATCCCGATCTTGGTGTCGAGCCAGAGCAAGCTCTCTGATGAGATTCATCATCCTGAAGCGGGAGATTCTAGCCAATGTGGTGCAACGAATTTAGTGATCTCTACCGTTGACGAAAAGAGTGTTGACGAGAACTAAGGTTTTGTTGTATGGTCGTTTTACTCGGTTTTAATTCGTCACTAATTCACTATCACGCGTTATCTTCCTGAAACGTTTCCGTGTGGTCCGCTATTCTCTGTCACAGTGTTAAATTTCCCGTCAAAGCTCATACCCATTCCCTTTTCTTATCACTTACCAAATCTTAAATATCGACCGATTGGTACCTTGCGCACAAGTGTACACTTTCGAATTTTTAATGTAAATATTCGGGTGGTTAGCTGACAGTATCTCCTTCCCTACTGGTTCCATGGTTGGTGTAGAAAACGAAAAAAATTGAACAAAAAAAGACAGTTGATGATAATAGGCTACTGGTTCCTTCTGTTCGCTTCTGTTCGCTTCTGTTCCCCGGATGCTCTTGATCTATAACTTACGGAATACTGATTACAGTATCCGCGTTACATTGTTAAATTTTCAATTTTATTTATTTTTCAATGCGTGAAGGCCACAGATTTTTTATTGCTATACTTCGACTGCTATAATATGTCATGATTTCATTCTATTTGAAGTTAAACTCTTTTCTCTTAGAAAAAAATAAGAAATTCTGCTGTAACTTTTTCCTTCTAATTGAATTTTTCTCCATTCTATTTGTCCTATGGATTGCCTTACGGATTTTCTTAATATATCAGGACTAAAATAAATCCTTAAACAAGATTTGGTTTACAGAATGGCCGGCACACGTGTATTGTTACTTCTTAATTATATTGGTAGCTTTATCCTGAAAGTTCTATTCTCATTCTGTATAACCCTACATCTAAACGTAAGAGTGGAATTACTTTAGATTTTGATTAAAATTGCGCGCTATAACTTACATCACACGCAATGAGTAGATCGGGGAAAAGTTGTCGAAGCTTTTGGATGGCCAAAATGACTGGGTTGTTTGCCGCCGGATGCCGGATGCCGAATACCAACTAAAAAGAGGCATGTATTTTATAATTATGTAATATAATTTACTTCGAAACATTTATACGTATCAAATTCTAATTTTTTGCGATTCGTGCGTAAAAAATAATCAAAATCAAATCAGCGCATTTGTAATGTGCTCCGTTAGATGGCGCAGAGCTCAGAGAAATATTGCGTCTGCTAGGTGCCTAGGTCTTTTTGGAATTGCTGTGAATGTTTACATGTAATATTCGCCGCGTTGATTTCTGTCATCCAAAAAATATTTACTTGATTAGCAGATCGTCTTAAACTCTGCATTGAATTCGTGTTTCCATATATTATGGATCTGATCGCTGTAAGTGTTGTCCGACGTAGTCATTATGAAGAAAGCACTAGGGAACGCCAACAACTAAACACGAGCAATTCTCCATGGGAAAAGTGATAACCCTTTACATTCTATTTAGTGTTATTTTTAATATTATATGTATTACTATTAATAAATAATGGTTATCTTTGCAGTGAGTCTGATATTGGAGTCACAGCGTGCGCAGTGTCTCCTTAAAATGTTAAAGCATTTGCTTATTATGGAACACTGAAGTAGTAGTTCAGCAGGTCCAAGTGACCAAAACATGAATGTTGTTGTTTGTGACGCTAATACCCCATGGGATACTCATATGTAAGTTTGAAATGTTAACAACTAGTTCAGAAAATTTCAAAAGTTATTCTGTTTTATTTTCTAGTGTTAAGAGCTGTGTGGCACAAGTAACTGTTCTGGAATGGGATCAATCTGGTCATTACTTGCTTATTGGTGACACTGCGGGAAATGCAGAAATCGGGACAACACTCACACATCTTTTGAATGAATGGACCAGAGTAGCTAACATTTGCATTCCAGATGAGCCAATCCAGGCTGGAATGTTTTTCTTTAATGGTAAGAAAGTAATGTACAGTTGAATTAATTTTGTTTATCAATTAAAATAACCCTTTAGAGAGTTAACCCTATTAAAGTTTTTTTTTTTTTCAAATTTGATTAGACATTTTTAAATTGCCAAAACCGGGAAAGTGTGTCATATCTGGTGGACAAGTATATTCAAGTAGATATGAAACCAACTATTCGCGGATTTGGAGGTCGTCCTTTACAAGGTTTTCTTATTGTTGGAATGACTGGCCTTGTGCAAGCTTTTGTGATGGGTGGTACTAAAGGGAAAACAAAAAATGTAGAAATTCTTGGCGGAATAAGATTAGCATATTCCTTTGTGGATCTTGCCTGGACAAAAGGTAGTTGAGTAATTAATTCATTACCATTTTTTTTAACTCATGTACGGTCTTTCAGATGGAGAAATATTAGCGGAAGCATGCACGGGGATCCCTTTTGGACCCGATATTGTCTATTGCAAGCTTGCCATACAAAAAGAAGACGGAGTGGAATTCAGTTGCCTTCTTGATCACACTTACTGGACTTTTTCCCCTGCAGTCAGGAGGTAAAGTTGCTTGAAATATTGAACATTTTGATTTTTGTTTTTAAATACTTAAGTTGTCTTTCTTTTAAAAATTAGCCAACGAAATGCGAGTATGTGTTGTGAATTTCAGTTCACCGGAAGATCCATCGGGAATTTTACTAGTAGTAAACGGAATTAATAGTGGAACTTTGCAGTATTGGGAGCTGTCAGAAGTTGAGCGAACGATTCATTCGCTTTTCTCCACTTTTGCTGCCATGAGTCGCTTCCTGCAGTGGCAGTGTATTTCCGTTAATGCCAGTTCTTTTGTTCTTTTCTCATTTTAACAGTCGAATCACCTACGTCTGTCCGTCACGCAATGTCTGGGTTAACGGCCAAAAAGCGGGTAGCCCTCCACAGCATCATTTAGTCATCGCCACTGCATGTGGAGAGTTATTGTTCTTACATCGCGAGAATATGACGCAGGTAGATATTGTCTAGTCTAGATTACCTTGAATTGCGCAAAAATTTATAGAATTTCATGTGGACACGGTACGTTTTCAGGTTGGACACCTCAGCATTGTGGATGTGTCGAAATGTGGAAGCGCCCTTATCGAAAACGATCAGCTCGGCGTGTTTCACTGTCACTGGCAATGCATTGATTGCCTTCGATAACACTGCGACAAATGTTTGTCTGCAAACTCTCTCCCATCACAGATCCTGGTTAGATTTTGGTCAAGTTTTCGGCAAAAATCTTAATGAAATGAGTTTTAAACTGTACGAATTATGTGTAGGAGCTGCAGTCACCATTCCTTATGCATTAATGTCATTGGAGTATTGTTAGCTGACTGGTATCGACTATTGGGACGTTGCTTGGAACCTGTATTGATCCGGGCGTTGTGGAGCTCATCTGTGAGCGCTAGAAGAGTAATTTAACAATTTCTTTTGTTTTCAAATCATATCCATATAGATTTCTGGTTTTCACCAAACTTGTCTGAATACACTTTGTATTTAAATCCTCAAGTATTTATTTTTTTTTAATTTTCATCTTCTTGTAATGTGTATTCCTATAATCCTATCTGTGCAGGATTTGTGTTTCTATCCCAAGTATTTCTGGTATTTATTTCCCTTTTTTCCTTATACATTTTTAGTTTTACGAAGTTCGTGCGCTGTTTAATTTCAACTTTACCCAAGCAACAACATTGTTTTCAACCAATTTTTTTCCTGTACAATGAATTAATGATTGCCAGTTTCAGCATGAATTTATGTTACCTTTAATATTAAAATTATAGTAAGTATACTACATCAATAGCTAGACTCACGTTGGCCACGTTCTATACAAAGCGGACCAAATCTTATTGCTTTATTTAAGACGAAATAGAAAAGGAATCATTCTTTGCAAGATCAAGATTAATAGCAAAATATTACGTTTTTTATGGCAAATGCTTAAATTGTAGCTGATCTATTTGTAGTCATGAATAAGTTCCAATTGTCGGACGGTTGGATATTTTTTTCCAACAGCACTTATCCAATATATTCTTAGAAATATGCATGTAAAAGAATTGTCGTACAGAAAGAGAATTATGATTTCACTAGCATATACATTGTTGATACGTTCAGCGTCAGGGCCGGGTATCAGCCAGTTGTCCCAGTAGAATTTCGGACGCTCATGTACCTGCCATGCCAACAGATAAAAGCATTTAATGCTCATTATCCACCAGAATACGTATCTCCTCTACATTTTCCATATGCATTTTACTAGCTATAACAAGTAGCACATACCGGATGGTGGGAGCAACTATGCTCACCAGGAGAGTCGAACTCAAGTGCTGTGTGTATCCCAAATTGTCACTAGAGCAACGATTTATCCGACTAACCCATCCGATCTCTTGTACTGTAGCATAACAATAATAACGCCATCTGAAGTGGTGAACATCCTTGTCGGTATACGCTGCATAGTCAGTCAGTAAGCTACCTGCGTCACCAAGGAAATTTTTGAAATTGAGTTGTAGTTTTCAAAAAATACTAATCTTGCCCTTTCAGAAATCTGTTACTGAACTCAGTAGTCTGTTTCGATCGAATCCGAATGGTTCGAACAGCCACCGTTCAACCAGCGCGTCGCTAGTCTCCAGACTTTTGAGATTTGCCATCCATGTCAACAATTTTCTTCAATTTTAGTCGTGTTGACAGTTGAATATGGCATTTATTAGAAGTTCTGAAGTTTAAGCTTGTAATAAGTTATTACTTCAATTTAGTTGAGACTTAGTTAAATGCAAACTATATTCTATAGCTTTTAAATTAAACTTAAAAAGTGTAAAACGTTTGTGTGTTTACTTTTTAACCTTACAAGTGTGCACAATGGGGATCAAAGGGTTTTTCTTGTTTTTAAAAACCAAGTACCCTGAAATTTGCCAATCAGTAGAAACCGAGGTTAGCATTAGAGGTATAAGTTACATTTTAGAGCTGAAAATTGACCAAGAGTTGTGTATGCATAGGCGAAAGGTGAGAAGGCCCTGAAAACTGAACGAGATGGTTGTGATAATTTGTACATTGACATGAATGAGATTGTGCACAAGTGCACCCGTGGGTATGTTATCTTGTTTATCATAATCTTCATTAAAAAAACTAAAGTTTTCATTGCAATTTTTAGGAGTAAAAAAAAGACGGAGCCATTTGTGGTTAAGTCCATGTTCAAAACAGTTGAAAGAATTCTTTCTGTTGCCCGCCCACAAAAATTGTTATTCCTGGCATTCGATGGAGTGGTAAGTCATTCTTTCAACCTGGTTAAATAGAACAACATTTGAAATATTTTCTTTTCATTAGGCGCCAAGGGCAAAAATGTATCAGCAGCGGCTTCGTCGGTTCGGTCGAACTAACATAAAAAGTGATCAATTTGACGGAAACAACATCACCCCAGTACGATAAAAACAAAAAAAGTTTTACTTTAAATTATTTTTTCCATTTATTATTTGTTTCTTGCAGGGTACGGCGTTCATGACTCGTCTGTCTAAATGTTTTCACCATTATGTCCATCGTGTGTTGAGAGAAGATGCTCAATTTGACAATGTGTCAATAATTGTTTCTGACGCAAATGTCCCTGGTGAAGGGGAACATAAGATAACGGAATTCATCAGTCAACAGCGAAAACCGGCTAGCCACGAATGTAAAACAAGACATGTGATTTATGGTGGCGACGCTGATTTGATTCTCCTCGCGTTGGCTACTCACGAGCCTAATTTCAAAATCCTGCGTGAAGATTCCCAGCACTTCACTTTTGTTCAAGTTCATGTTTTGAGGGAATCTATTGCCAGAGAATTTTCAGTGCCCAACTTCCCATTTCAATATGACTTGGAGAGAATTGTGGATGACTGGGTCTTCCTTTGTCTGTTACTGGGGAATGATTTTCTTCCTCAACTGGACGCATTGAACAAACTGGACAATTTGCTAACCAATCTGGTCCGTTTCTGTAAAAAAGTCTACAGATCTTCAAAGGTGATTCCTTGAACATTTTACACTTTCCAGTGTGGTAATGCAGTTCTTTTGTGTTTCAGGGATATCTAACGGATAGTGGATCAATCAACTGGGACCGAGTCAAGATAATTCTACATGAACTTTCCCTAGCTAAAGAAAACAATTTTAAAAAGCCGTAAAAATCATGAGTAAAATATTTTTGTTTCATGGGGTTTAATTTCTTTACTGTTTCAGGACTCCCACGAAAGGTGGAAAAAGACTCAAAGGAAACGGAGAAAATCTTGTTCCCATCACAACTACCGAACCTCAAGCAGGACCATCGACCCGTGAAGAGACATTGCAGTTGGAACCCCAACCAGGGTCCTCGAGCAGTGAGGTGGACGCAGATACCATACCTCCGATAGTAGCAGTGAAACGCCGGTGGGACTATGATTCGTCGCAGAAAGTCGTTGGATTCAAAGAGCATTACAAGCTAAATCGCTCCAATCCAGAGATTCAATCGGCGGTTGCCCTTGAGTATGCCAAAGGATTAATCTGGGTTCTGCAATACTACTATCGGGTAACAGCAATTGTTTTGTTTAGAAGGAGTAATTTACACGAATAACCGTGCCGTATTTCATTTTTAGGGTGTCCCATCCTGGAAATGGTACTATCCTTTCAACTACTCTCCTTTGCCATCGGATTTCGAACATGTTACATCGTTTGACACCGAATTTGAAATGGACACGCACCCGGTATGTTATTTTTTTTTAAATTTCACATTAACTATAGTTTAACATGTCTTTTTTACGGGGAAAAAATTACAGTTGCGTCCTCTTGAACAATTACTTTGTGTCGTACCTCCTTGGAACTCTTGGCTGCTTCCAGATTCCTGGGCAATGTTGATGACGGATCCGGTTAGTCATTAACTTTAAAGTTCATAATAGCTATCTCTTATGCGAAATTTCTTAGGAATCCTGCTTGGCCGAGTATTTCGCAAAATCGCTGAAGGACGCAACTTTACCTTTGGACGAAGACCGAGTAAAGATTGCAGTGAAAGACCTCGACAAAAAATTAACGGCCGAAGAAAGTATGTCTTATTCTTTAGTGTTTCTTACTAGGTAATGAAGAATTTTTTTAATTGTTTATTTTTTTCAAGAACGAAGAAATGTAGTTGGGCAGAACCAAATATTCGTGGGTAAGCTTCACAAAGGGTACGACTTCTTACGAGGGGTTTCCGGAAAAATTGAGTGTGGAGAAAACTTGGAAGCGCACAAGATGCAGCCCTCCTACTTTGGTGGCATTTCTGGATTAGTTCTTGCAGCAGAAAATTGCGTCGGTGCTGGGGAGTGAGTATTTTTAAAGAAGGCCTAAACTAATAATTTATTATCTAATTCATTTCATTTTAAAAGAACTCTAGAACGTCCGGTGCATTGGCTTGAGCCCCTCAAAGACTGCCACGTTGTTTGGTATGTATTTTCTCATATGAAAGTTTTCATGAAATTTACTTTTTGAATTTCTTTCTTAATATTAATTTTGTAACTTAAATTTTAAAGTTTGAACTATCGAAATCCACAGCCGGATGAACAAGATGTAAAATCTGCTGCTCTTCGGCTGAACAATGAAGTCGTGTAAGTTGAAATAGTTCCATCAATTCCATGTATATAATATGCATACATAACTTTCCTATTTGTCACCTTCTTTTAGAGCTTCAACCCCGATCTTGGTGTCGAGCCAGAGCCAGCTCTCTGATGAGATTCATCATCCTGAAGCGGGAGGTTCTAGCCAATGTGGTACAACGAATTTAGTGGTCTCTACCGTTGACGAAAAGAGCGTTGACGAAAACTAAGGTTTTGTTGTATGGTCGTTTTACTCGGTTTTAATTCGTCACTATCACGCGTTATCTTCCTGAAAACGTTTCCGTCCTCCTCCTCGTTCTCAATCGCAGTGTTAAATTTTCCGTCAAAGCTCATTCCCTTTTCTTATCACTAAACAAATTTTAAATATCGACCAATTGGTACCTAGCGCATAATTGTACACTTTCGAATTTTTTATGTAAAATTACGGGTTGTTAGCTGACAGCATCTCCTTCCTTTAAGTACTGGTGCATGGTTGGTGTAGAAACCGAAAAAATTTAAACAAAAAAAGACAGTTGATGATAATAGGCTACTGGTTAGGGATGGCGATATATCGTCAATTTCAGATTTCAGATGTATCGATATCTTATATCTATATTTTCAGATATATCGCTGCTCAGTATCGGTAAAAATGAAAATTGGCGCGATCTGTTCTCGTACTTCTTTACGATTGAATAGAGTTCATGGCGTGTAAGCATAGTATTCAGCTTAAGTGCGGGACATCCGGGTTCGATTCTCTGATAAAATAGAATTTCATAGAGAAAATTCATTTAATAACTAAGATGTATATTTTATAACTAATAATGCGAAAATGAATAATCGTAAGGTCGGAAATGAGATACATCTTTTTGTCTGATTTAGTAAATTTGGTACGATTTCTACGGATTTCTACTTGCCCTTCGTTTAGCTGAATATTCATAGGAACTCATGGCACAGTGGCATAGCATTCGAATTATGTGCGGGATAAAAGGGTTCGATTCCTACATGAGACGACTGGCCATTCATTAGACTCGCAAGTCTAAATTCATATCATCAGAATCAGTTTTACCATCTTTACCCGTTTTTTTCTTAAGTTGACTTCAGAGATTAGAAGTATTTCCCTTATTGTCTCCCACATCTTTGTACAAAACGCATTCCCAAACTTTTCTATCATCAACTTCGCATTCGGTAAAAAACTCCCAAACGTCACTCGATTTTCTTCTCCCCATTGCATTTACTGACGTATGAATCACAACAAATGAGTGACGTAACCTGATTATTCTGTTATTGTCGCCTGGCAATTATCGTCGAAGAATTTTATCGCAATTTTTAAACGTTGAAGTATTTTTCTGAGCGCTAGATGGCGTTATACAGATATTTAGATATATCTGAATCGAAACAATCGATATAGATTTCTACGGTTTTTCAGATATATCTATATCGCGGTCTAAATATCGCCATCCCTACTACTGGTTCCTTCTGTTCGCTTCTCTTCCCCGGATGCTCTTGATCTATAACTTACGGAATACTGATTACGGTATCCGCGTTACATTGTTTAATTTTCATTTTTGTTTTTGTTTATTTTTCAATGCGTGAAGGCCACAGAATTTTTGATTGCTATACGTCGACTGCTATAATATGTCATGATTTCATTCTATTTGAAGTTGCACTCTTTTCTCTTAGAAAAAAAATAAGAAATTCTGCTGTAACTTTTTGCTTCAAATCAAATTCTTCTCCATTCTATTTGTCTTATGGATTGCCTTACGGATTTTCTTAATATATCCTAAAATAAATCCTTAAACAAGATTTGGTTAACAGAATGGCCGGCACACGTGTATTGTTACTTCTTAATTATATTGGTAGCTTTATCCTGAATGTTCTATTCTCATTCTGTATAACCCTACATCTATACGTAAGAGTGGAATTACTTTAGATTTTAATTAAAATTGCGCGCTATAACTTACATCACACGCGATGAGTAGATCGGGGAAAAGTGTCGAAGCTTTTGGATGGCCAAAATGACTGGGTTGTTTGCCGCCGGATGCCGGATGCCGAATACCAACTAAAACGAGGCATGTATTTTATAATTATGTAATATAATTTACTTCGAAACATTTATACGTAATAAATTCTAATTTTTTGCGATTCGTGCGTAAAAAATAATCAAAATCAAATCAGCGCATTTGTAATGTGCTCCGTTAGATGGCGCAGAGCTCAGAGAAATATTGCGTCTGCTAGGTGCCTAGGTCTTTTTGGAATTGCTGATAACGTTATTTGGAGCAGCAGCAACCTACTCGGCTTTAACTCATCCCTGAGCAAACACACACAGATGGAAATAAGAAACATGCTGGTCCATTTCATCTTCGCAACAAAAATCCATCATATTACATGATCTTCACCTGTAAACAATTGCAAATCAATCCCACTGCCCAAATCTCAGTCAATCATACTTAATCTCATCTTACCTCACGAAAACAGTCCAAAAAATCACAATCAGCTCGCCAAAATCGCAACACTCATCAAAAGCCAAACACAACAAAAGCCCTGTATCAACCCTGGTGGTGATAATGGACGCCAGTCCAATGCTAGCGACCCCCGCGCCACCGCGCGGCTGCGTCCATAGCAACACCTATTATTAAAAAAAAAAAAAAAATAACGTTATTTGAATGTTTACATGTAATATTCGTCGCATTTATTTCTGTCATCCAAAAATTATTTAGTTGATTTGCAGATTGTCTTAAACTCTGCATTGAATTCGTGTTTCCATATATTATGGATCTGATCGCTGTTGTCCGACGTAGTCATTATGAAGAAAGCACTAGGGAACGCCAACAACTAAACACGAGCAATTCTCCATGGGAAAAGTGATAAACCCTTTACATTCTATTTAGTGTTATTTTAAGATTTTTTTGAGTTATTATTATTAAATTTTTTTTGTCTTTTGCAGTGAGTCTGATATTGGGGTCACAGCGTGTGCTGACTGTGTCTCCTCAAAATGTTATAGCATTTGCTTGTTATGGAACACTGAAGAGTAGTACAGCAGGTCCAAGTGACCAAAGCATGAATGTTGTTGTTTGTGACGCTAATACCCTATGGGATACTCATATGTAAGTTTGAAATGTTAACAATTAGTTCAGAAAATTTGAAAAGTTATTCTGTTTTATTTTCTAGTGTTAAGAGCTGTGTGGCACAAGTTACTGAACATTCTGGAATGGGACCAATCTGGTCATTACTTGCTTATCAGTGATACTGCGGGAAAAGCAGAAATCTGGACAACACTCACACATCTTTTGAATGAATGGACCAGAGTAGCTAACATTTGCATTCCAGATGAGCCAATCCAGGCTGGAATGTTTTTCTTTAACGGAAAGAAAGTAATATACAGTTGAAGTAATTTTGCTTTTCAAATTAACCCTTTAGAGTTGGTTTTTTTCAAATTTGATTCTAGACATTTTTAAATTGCCAAAACCGGGAAAGTGTGTCATATCTGGACAAGTATATTCAAGTAGATATGAAACTAACCATTCGCGGATTCAAAGGTCGTCCTCTACAAGGTTTTCTTGTTGTTGGAATGACTGGCCTTGTGCAAGCTTTTGTGATGGGTGGTACGAAAGGAAAAACAACAAATGTAGAAATTCTTGGCGGAATACGATTAGCATATTCCTTTGTGGATCTTGCCTGGAAATAAAGGTAGTTGAGTAATTAATTCATTACAATTTTTTTTAACTCATGTACGGTCTTTCAGATGGAGAAATATTAGCGGTAGCATGCACGGGGATCCCTTTGGACCCGATTGTATATTGCAAGCTTACCATTCAAAAAGATGACGGAGTGGAATTCAGTTGCCTTCTTGATGAATATCGTCTTCGTTCTGAAACATTCACTGGACTTTTCCCCCTGCAGTCAGGAGGTAAATTTGCTTGAAATATTGAACATTTTGATTTTTGTTTTTAAATACTAAAGGTGTCTTTCTTTTCAAAATTAGCCAACGAAATGCGTGTGTGCGGTGTGAATTTCAGTTCACGAGAAGATTCATCGGGAATATTCCTAGTAGTAGATGGAATTAATAGTGGAACTCTTCAGTATTTGGGAGCTGTCAGAAGTTGAGCGAACGATTCATTCGCTTTTCTCCACTTTGGCTGCCATGAGTCGCTTCCTGCAGTGGCAGTGTATGTCCGTTTTCAATTGAAACAGTCGAATCACCTACGTCTGTCCGTCACGCAATGTCTGGGTAAACGGCCAAGAAGCGGGTAGCCCTCCACAGCATCATTTAGTCATCGCCACTGCATGTGGAGAATTATTGTGCTTACAACGCGAGAGTATGAAGCAGGTAGATATCGTCTATCTAGATTACGTTAAATAACTAAAGTGTAGCGCCATAAATGAATAACATTTCATGTGTACATTTTAACAAGCGATCCACGAATCAAGTAGACCAAAATCCCGGAGCGGCTTTCCTGATCTAAATCCGGAAAAGGCATAAAAAATCTAAAAAAAATATAGCCATGTTCGTCTTCGCACGCCGGATTTACCTGCGTTTGCAGAATGACGATTTTCCCCCCCGTTTAGAAGTTATTTAGCTCTAAAGTTTGGTTTTTTTGAATTTTGTCAGAAAGTGGGGGGGCTTTGACATCCATTTTCGAAAAAGTGGGGGAGCTAGGGAAAAAACAAATTTTTTGAAAAGGTTTATTGCAATCTCAACCACCAAAATCCAAAAGGAATTTCCTTTCCGGATTTTATTGGTTGAGATATTACCAATTTAGTGAAAGGATTATTTAGCTAGTTTCCCTCCCTGGCTTGCAGCCATTTTTTCGTACGGTCCGCTGCGCTCCTGGCGGAAGCCAGCAGAAGGTCTTATATATCGGCCTTCACATTAGACCCATTGCATTTATACAGGCCTTCATATATAGTGAACCCAGATTTCTTATTGGCCGATGTATAAGACCTTCTGCTGGCTTCCGCCAGGAGCGCAGCGGACCGTACGAAAAAATGGCTGCAAGCCAGGGAGGGAAACCAGCTAAATAATCCTTTCACTAAATTGGTAATATCTCAACCAATAAAATCCGGAAAGGAAATTCCTTTTGGATTTTGGTGGTTGAGATTGCAATAAACCTTTTCAAAAAATTTGTTTTTTCCCTAGCTCCCCCACTTTTTCGAAAATGGATGTCAAAGCCCCCCCACTTTCTGACAAAATTCAAAAAAACCAAACTTTAGAGCTAAATAACTTCTAAACGGGGGGGAAAATCGTCATTCTGCAAACGCAGGTAAATCCGGCGTGCGAAGACGAACATGGCTATATTTTTTTTAGATTTTTTATGCCTTTTCCGGATTTAGATCAGGAAACCCGCTCCGGGATTTTGGTCTACTTGATTCGTGGATCGCTTGTTAAAGGTGGGACACCTCAGCATTGTGGATAGGTCGAAATGTGAAAGCACCCAATCGAAAACGGTCAGCTCGGCGTGTTTCACTGCCACTGGCAATGCATTGATTGCCTTCGATAACACTGCGACAATGTTTGTCTGCAAACTTTCTTCCATCACAGATCCTGGTTAGATTTTGGTCAAGTCTTCGGCAAATATCTGAATGAAATGAGTTTAAACTCTACGAATTAGGTGTAGGAGCTGCAGCTACCATTCCTTATGCATGAATGTCATTGGAGTATTGTCTGCTGACTGGTATCGACTATTGGGACGTTGCTTGGAACCTGTTTTGATCCGGCCGTTGTGGAGCTCATCTGTGAGCGCTAGAGTAATTTAGAGTTTGCCGGCACACGTGTATTATTACTTCTTAAGTATATTGGTAGCTATACAACCCTGCATTTAATCTTGTTTGCGAGTAAGCGAGTATAAGCGATTTGTGTTTGTTTTTTCTGTGTTATTATTAATGATGTGATGCGAAAGTTGATACTCTGAACTTGTTAACCTTGGCGGACGTCCATTTAAGAAAAAATGTTTTCTCAGTACACTATTAGCCTACTTCTTCCTTGATTTTGCATTAACAGAAGACACCCTCTCCATAATGGACCCAGCTTGTACCAACGAAAGGACGTCTCGGACATCTTTGTTCAAGGCCTTGTGGTGTTGGTTTGAAGACTTATTGACGACCCTTGATCTCTCCTTTGAACTGAATTCTCGTCGGTTAATTGAAGAATTATTACGAACAGGTGACGTGAGTAGTGTAATAGCCTCCACAACTTCTTTCGCCTCCGTCATTATTTCATGTGTAGGTGACTGAGGAAGTCGTGACAGGATCAACAGAACTTTATCGTAAATATCGTGGAAAATTTCCAGGAAAGATCGTTCAAGAGTGACCTACCCAAAAGAATAAATACAGGTATGTGAAACTGTGTTTTCGTCTTGAATATATCTGTATATTGCGTATGTATATCTCACCACGTGGAGAAGTTCTTCCTGTTTGAAGAACTGAATAACAGGGAAAATGTTTGATCGAAAATGACTCAGCTGTTCATCAGTGGCATCCGACATCATTTTCAATTCCTTGTTGGGATCGTCATTTGTAGAATCGTCATCACATTCAAATAACTGAAAGTTGGGGTCCATTAGAAGGATAACACCGCTGATTCGTTGAACCTGATTGAGAAATGTCCCGTGACGAGAACGGCATCAACGTTTATGATTTCGGATGAAATTCGATTGATAAAAACTTCAAGAGCTTTGGAGGGCGGAATCATGTCTGTATCTTGGCTGCCTAAAATGTGAAGATCATCACGTTAAATCTTGTCAGCCAATTGAAAGGCTAATTTTTTTCTTTAAGTGCCAGAGACGTCATCGAAACCTACAGTGCCGAAGGCTTCAGCTTAATTTTTATAACGGATTTACCAATAGTAGAAACGACTTCAAGAAATATCGGCATCATATCAACATGGTGTAATCTTCCGCTGATTTCCGTAAGATGTTTTAAATTGGTTATAATTTCTGATCTTTGCATTTCTTTGTGAATAAGGATTTTTTCGGATTATTTTTTTAAAAAAGGTCATGTAATAGATTTAGAAAAAAGCAATTTTAATCAGTGAACAGTTTTACCTGCGTCCAAAACGAAAATTATATTAATTTTCGGAATGTTGTAAATATCCGATTCCTGATTCAAATTTAATTTGATGAATTAATTTTATTGCTATTGCCTAATAAGCCAAGATTTTAAAATTTACCTTGATAGTTCTCTGAATTACCAACGGTATCCGTTTTGGTAATTCGTTGTAGTATTTTTTTATTGGGGAGTCATTCAATGTGGGCAAATTGGCCACTGCAGAAGCATCAATAACAAAGACTGGATCACTGGAATCCCCAGCGGAGGTGGTAATATTGTTGGATTCATCTCGCCAATTGAATTTGGAGAATGGTATGGGTATCCCCAAAGGTACGCCTTTTGCTGGAATTGATTTACTTATAGTCTGAATTTCAGTGTCGTTTTCTACTGAATCCGGTGTCATCGTATCTTTAATTGGAAATTTGCGGGAAAAAAATGCAAATGTAAATGCAAACTATTAGCTAATTATTATTCTATTTCACTATTTGTGTGAGGTAGTTGTTTTGTTAACGTAATTTAATATAGTTTCCTTAATTATTTCTTGCAGGAATGCTATTATTCTCGTTAAAATTTTGTCAATCGATTTTGTAAACGTAAATTTGCGTATGCACGTCTAGCCAAAACAAATACCTGCTGTTAATTTTTTTTTAAATTTAGACTTACAGTCTTACCAGTAGTCATGCAGATACCCATTGTTTCTTCCGCGGTTTGTATGATTACACGTTGTATAGTTGGCAATCCGAATTATCACTAAACAAAATACAAACTACAGACTGGCTAATTACCCGAAAACTAATAATTCGTTTGTTTGGTTTCAGGAACAACCTTACCTTGCGAAGCGGTGCCTAGTTGCCTACGCACTAAAGGAGCTTTAGGTACGTAAACTTTCAAAATACCAAAGAGCCGTTGCGTCGTGAATGTCCCAAAAGCAAGGGAGAATTCAGAATTGATTTTCTGATGAATGAATGATAATGCGGTATCCATCAATACATCTAGCCAGTCACGCACAGTAAGAGATTCCGACTGCAAGATCAATACAAAATCATTTTCTGATTTTGAGAATCGAGGTCGAGCGAACCATATGCCTCGTTAAGTTACACACTGCAGCACCAGAAACTTACGTGCTGCGCTGAGGCATCTTGCGCGTTCGTCAAGGCGTGATTAATAATTATACGACGGTCGTACTCTATAGGTCCAATGTTTTAATACGTATGGTTCCTGTGGCTTACATGACAAACTAAACTCGACCCAACATGACGGAGTGAGCGGAAAGACGGAAAAACACGCAAAAGTTTTATTTGTAGGTATCATATTTAATTTAATCAATAAATTTTAGACCATTTTAATGTATTTCAAATTCCCGTTAACAGATAACACCTTAGAACTAGAATAATAACTGTAATAATTTGCTAAGAATAGATGGATGCACTTTTGCACTAATTCTTTAACCATGTACTTTCTGAGTGTTGATTTGTTTAATTTCTTTTTGGTATCTGCAGATCTTTTAAACGACTTATTTGGTGAGCAGTTCCAAAATCCTGGGTGTAAAATAGGAAATGATGACATCAGCGCCAGATCGTCGCATGCAACATAAAATTTCCATGAGCATGTTGTCTAGGTTGAATGCACCGGCTTTATCGCCATGGTACAACATGGCGTATTCTCCCGAGACCTGGAATTATCAGAACAATCAAACGGAATTCGCACAGCACCAAAGTAATTAGGTTATATATTTTACCTGGTAGATAAACATGGGATGATTGGGGAATTTATCTTTGACTTGACGAACCAAATCCAAATAAGCCAATCCTGGCTTCACCATCAGGAAATCGGCGCCTTCAGCAACGTCGCGTTCAGCAGCACGCATAGCCAAGCCTTTGCTTCCGGCCGGAAGCTGGTAGGCACGACGATCGCCGAACGCTGGAGCTGACTTCGCGGCATCACGGAAGGGTCCGTAGAAGCAGGAAGAGAATTTGACAGCATAGGAGAGAACAGAGACTCGGCTGGCCAGACCGTTGTCCTGCAGAATCTTTTTTATGGCGCCCACACGGCCATCCATCATGTCGGAAGGGGCCACTACGTGGGCCCCTTTGGGAAACATTTGCAATTGAAAAAGGTAAAATATAAAATTCTGTCTAGTTATGGAGGTAATACCTGATTTGGCATATGCTAATGCTTGTTTAGCCAACCTTGCAACACTGGCAGCATTATCTATGGTACCGTCGTCACAAAGGATTCCACAATGTCCATGGATGGTGTAAGCGCAAATGCATACCTGCGTTTACAGATAAATCAAGGCGGGATTCCCACAGAATAAAAAAGGATAGGTTCCGTTAGATAAAAAAATTCTCAAACATTGACTGACGCTGGCCTGTGTTCGAATTAGCCCAGACACCGATCGTAGCTGACAATATTCAAATATTAGTCTGCACTACTGAAGCACCGCACTGCGATACTGGAGATGTCAGATTTCAGCGGTAGCGAAATTTGGTACTTTGGATTGGCAATTCGGATAAATAATTCTAAAAGTAAGTCGGATCTCAGCGGGCCCTGCATAGTAGAAATATGTAGCCTGTCCAGCAACAACTCTAATCAACATTTTGCTACGTTATTTATCGATAAACTGTTGGATGACAGTTACGCCTGTAGGGTTTTTTGTTTATTCATGGAACATCTGTGTGTGCCTGACTTGTGTTACTTGATACGCCACCGGCTAGTTGGTGATGAACTTGAAAGCAAACTAGATAAGATTGACTATCAGGGTTAACCAAAACTTAAAACTCCAACGAAGTATCTCTAAACATTTATCCTGAATTTTCTATCCTCAATCTGTATAACCTTAAATCTACGTTAGAGTGGAATTACTTCAGATTTTAAATAAAATTGCGCTACAACTTACATCACACGCAATGAGTAGATCGGGGAAAAGTTGTCGAAGCTTTTGGATGGCCAAAATGACTGGGTTCTCAGGATGGTCAGCCGCCGAACCGAATTCGTCTTTCGGCATTGAAAATGGCACACCGAATAACAAGACAGAACTTAATCCCGCTGCGACGGCAGACTTTAAATGATTTTCGAGACGATTAACTCCGAATCGATAAATGCCAGGCATCCCACTAATTTCCTGTTCTGCTTCAGGGTCATCTCTTTATGTTATATAAGAGTAAATTAATGTCTGGCCAAATTTTTTTATAATGAAATTGCATTTAGTTACTTACACTATAAATAAAGGGTACATCAAATTGTTCGGTTTAATTGTTGTATCGGAAGTTTGCCATGCTCGTAGAGTCGCGTGAGAATATCCGCTGTGTAAGATATGTGTTATTGGGACTTCAGACATTCTTAACTAATCTTGTGGTGACTACTGAATCAATTCAACTGAGCACACTGAATGCCCAAACTAGATTGCTCTTCTTTACTCAGACTCCCGTCTTGCAATCTATCCTCGTACATTTGCATATTACTAATTTGGGAAAATTTATACCAAATAACATGTACTTTATAATTATTTAATATAATTTATTCAAAAACATTTATACGTACACACCAAATTCTAATTTTTTGCGATTCGTGCGAGTTTCATGTGGAAAAAATAATCAAAATCAAATCAGCGCATTTGTAATGTGCTCCGTTAGATGGCGCGAAGCTCAGAGAAATATTGCGTCTGCTAGGTCTTTTTGGAATGGCTGCTAACGTTGTTTGAATGTTTATATGGTATATTCGTCGCGTTGATTTCTGTCATCCAAAAAATATTAACTTGATTTGCAGATTGTCTTAATCTCTGCATTGAATTCGTGTTTCCATATATTATGGATCTCATCTCTGTTGTCCGACGTAGTCATTATGAAGAAAGCCCCAGGAAACGCCAACGATTAAACACGGGCAATTCTCCATGGGAAAAGTGATAAACCCTTTACATTCTATTTAGTGTTATTTTAAGATTTTATTGTGTTATTATTATTAAATTTTGGTTGTCTTTTGCAGTGAGTCTGATATTGGGGTCACAGCGTGTGCTGTGTCTCCTCAAAATGTTATAGCATTTGCTTGTTATGGAACACTGAAGAGTAGTACAGCAGGTCCAAGTGACCAAAACATGAATGTTGTTGTTTGTGACGCTAATACCCCATGGGATACTCATATGTAAGTTTGAAATGTTAACAACTAGTTCAGAAAATTTGAAAAGTTATTCTGTTTTATTTTCTAGTGTTAAGAGCTGTGTGGCACAAGTAACTGTTCTGGAATGGGATCAATCTGGTCATTACTTGCTTATCGGTGACACTGCGGGAAATGCAGAAATCTGGACAACGCTCACACATCTTTTGAATGAATGGACCAGAGTAGCTAACATTTGCATTCCAGATGAGCCAATCCAGGCTGGAATGTTTTTCTTTAACGGAAAGAAAGTAATATACAGTTGAAGTAATTTTATTTTTCAAATTAACCCTTTACATTTTTTTTTCAAATTTGTTTAGACATTTTTAAATTGCCAAAACCGGGAAAGTGTGTCATACCTGGACAAGTATATTCAAGTAGATATGAAACCAACTATTCGCGGATTCGGAGGTCGTCCTCTACAAGGTTTTCTTGTTGTTGGAATGACTGGCCTTGTGCAAGCTTTTGTGATGGGTGGTACTAAAGGGAAAACAACAAATGTAGAAATTCTTGGCGGAATACGATTAGCATATTCCTTTGTGGATCTTGCCTGGACAAAAGGTAGTTGAGTAATTAATTCATTACCAGTTTCTTAACTCATGTACGGTTTTTTCAGATGGAGAAATATTAGCGGTAGCATGCACGGGTATCCCTTTGGACCCGATTGTATATTGCAAGCTTACCATTCAAAAAGATGACGGAGTGGAATTCAGTTGCCTTCTTGATGAATATCGTCTTCGTTCTGAAACACTCACTGGACTTTTCCCCCTGCAGTCAGGAGGTAAATTTGCTTGAAATATCGAACATTTTGATTTTTCTTTTTAAATACTGAAGGTGTCTTTCTTTTCAAAATTAGCCAACGAAATGCGTGTGTGCGGTGTGAATTTCAGTTCACGAGAAGATCCATCGGGAATATTCCTAGTAGTAAATGGAATTAATAGTGGGACGCTGCAGTATTGGGAGCTGTCAGAAGTTGAACGAACGATTCATTCTCTCTTCTCCACTTCGGCTGCCATGAGTCGCTTCCTGCAGTGGCAGTGTATGTCCGTTTTCAATTGCAACAGTCGAATCACCTACGTCTGTCCGTCACGCAATGTCTGGGTAAACGGCCAAGAAGCGGGTAGCCCTCCACAGCATCATTTAGTCATCGCAACAGTATGTGGAGAGTTATTGTGCTTACATCGCGAGAGTATGAAGCAGGTAGATATTGTCTATCTAGATTACGTTGAATAGCGCAAAAATTAATAACATTTCATGTGGACACGGTACGTTTTCAGGTTGGACACCTCAGCATTGTGGATAGGTCGAAATGTGAAAGCGCCCAATTGAAAACGGTCAGCTCGGCGTGTTTCACCGCCACTGGCAATGCATTGATTGCCTTCGATAACACTGCGACAATGTTTGTCTGCAAACTTTCTCCCATCACAGATCCTGGTAAGATTTTGGCAAAGTCTTCGGCAAATATCTGAATAAAATTAGTTTTAAACTGTACGAATTATGTGTAGGAGCTGCGGTCACCATTCCTTATGCATTAATGTCATTGGAGTATTGTCTGCTGACTGGTATCGACTATTGGGACGTTCTTATCGGTTTGCGATCGACGATGCTGGATTCCCTGTGTGAACGATTAACCGACTCCTTCAACCAGCAATCTATTGGATTACAGCAATTGCTGCAATATAGATTGCTCAATATTAAATTGGCTATCTTCAGGTAACTAATAGAATTTTTTTACGAGTGCCATTAATAATTGATACAATTTTTGGTTAAAAGGTTGGGTCCAACTGCGAGTTCAAAAGCCGGATTGCAATACGGTATTATTATGCTTAACTCAGTATATTACGCACTGAAATCGCTGCTGAGGCCACCATCAGAGCTCTTTAATCAAGATAGAGCTCCTGCAGATAGCCTTACTGGTAAATAATTAATGATTAAACATCCATTTCTATACATGTAACATGTGCTCAATATTTTCAATTAGCTGTGTTGAGTTCCAAAGTTCCAGAGGTCGGCACTGAAGTTGACAAAGTGTTGCTACACTTGGAAGTCAAAGAATTTACAGTTGAGGCATCAACTCTCATCACAGTGCAACATCTTATTCAATGGACGGTCACCTTTATTTTGAGGTTATTGAACAATTTGCCCGATTGGCGAACTGCAACCACTACACGAGGAACAATGGTAATATTTGACGTTTCAAATTATTCGTAATAAAAAGCGTTTTATTAAATCGGGTTGGAATTATTTCAGTGCGACATGCTACGTGACCCTAAACTACTCAATATGTTTCGAGAACTATTGGTCATATTCAGGATTTGGGGCTTGATTCGTCACTCGTGCTTGCCTACTTTCAGCTACATGGAGAACGTTGATGTCATTGCCACACTGTTTCGCATTCTAACTCGACTTCTTCAAACATCAGAACCTGATGAAAGCCTTTTAGGTAATATTTATTCAAAATTTTTCCTCAAGAGATTGTTGCTGCACCGACAACGGTTGTCAGGTTTAAGTTACAAATCAGTGGTGGCTGTGGTTGACGCCAGCCACGTCCGGAAGGATCGACCACTTCCTTGCTCGATAAAAATTCTTTTCTCGTAGCCCAGAAAATCGGAATATTTTTTTGCTCTAGTCGTGACTAGCAAGTGCTCCTCTTTGACACCCATATTTAAACATCTCTTGGAATTCTTGGCGAGCAAATGGGCTTCATTCGCAGTTTATTCATTGGCACGAGGCCTTTTTGGACCGTTGGTGTTCCCGTATTCACATTAATTTTCTTTGTTACTTACTGGTTTGTTTTGTGTCCGGCCATTTGGAATCGCTATCATTTAGTCGGTAATGATCGTTCCGAGTTTAACCTTTGGCTCTTTGCATACTGGGTGGTTGCAGCCGCAATATGGGCGATTGTTTTCTTCGTAGCGTATTATTTGTGGAAGAAGGAGAAAAAGGTTGGCGAAAAGAGTGATTCGGGATTTGATCAGCACCTTTTATCTTCTCAACCCAACAAGACGACGATCCCACTTAGCTTAACTACGTTACCAATCCAGCCTAAATATTACATCCCTACTGAGAAAATCGATAGCGAAGTCACAACCCTTCAGTCCTTCACACCTCGTCAGAACCAAATGATTGAAGCCGAAGTTACGTCTAAACGCGTTCAACCGCTAATGTTGAAAACTATGCCCCCGTCTCGACCGTCGGAAAGCGATTTTACATGGGACACTGAGGACATTTCTTGGATGAGTGAAAACGGTGACATCACATCGCCATCGTATCTGATAAGCATCGCAGAACGAGACTTGGAAATCACTTTGGAAATCGATTCTGTAGCTAGTAGCCCTCAGCCTCCCGAAAGCGAAGATTCGCAAGAAGATGGTGAACGCCAATCTCTTGGGATTGAATATCGCTCGGATTTTTATCAGCTAACGCCGACCGGATCTCCTCCTGATTCGCCTTCATTCGCAAATACATCTTCTGGTGTAGAAAACCCCGCATTAGAAATGGAAGATGACGATATAAGTGACATTAACTTGACGAAATCTGAATGAAATTTCATTTTTCGGCATCAGTTTGTTATTCTTTCGACTTTGGATTGTTTTAGTGTCTCTTTCCCGGAGTGCCGATTATGCAAACTGTGTTTTGTGTCATTCAACGTTTTTTCAGTGTGTTTATTTGATAATTTATTCATTTGTGCGTGCCCATACTTGTAGACGAATGTTGCCAGCTTTCGAGTCAACTCATTATTCCTGACATTGGGCTCTCGTTGCCAGCGCGTGGAATAGCCAGCCCTACTTTGTTTAATCAGCTACCGTTGCAGGTACGATACAAGTTTCTTTTTTCCAGTTTCCATTAGGATTGTCATCCTTATTTGTTGTTTTTGCAAATGCAGTACGAATACGGAAGCCATCCAGAAGAGCCCAGTTCAACCAAGTACGACGGCGTCGAAGGCGAGAGCAAAGTCGACTCGATTCGCCACGTCTACCTTGGTTCGAAACCGCATAATGTTCGCTACTGCTCGCGCTGCAAGGGCATCAGCATCGTCGTTAAGGGGTTGCGGGTGGGTCGATCGAACGCTGCCAAATCGTGGGACATGCGATGGCAGATGTCGTGCATTTGTCGCGGGAAATGGAGCCGACAAGAAGTCCAGTAATTTGTAGTTCATTTATTCGCGTTTGTACGGCTGTCAATTTTTGAATTCCATTTCGTGGTTGGATATCATACACTCTCATGCACAATTACTAATTATAATGGCACAATCGAATATGTCTTAATACTTAAAATAACGTAGATACAAATGAAAGAGGTGTAATAGCGTAACATTGTTTTGAACCCATCAGCCAACTTTGTGCTTTTGTCCACCACCAACAACTTACTACTTGCCGTTGTGATAGTAAAACGACGTTAACCTCGCTAATTAAGAGATGGATGGAGCACGGTTATGTGTCAAAAAGTGTTACTCCGCGAGATGCTTTCAATGTAATATTAGTTCAGTTAGCAGTTACGATCATTCGTTTTTATACGGACGTGGTCTTCATAGCATTACTGACCACCAGCTACCTTTATAATAATATTATCGGTATAATTTGCACTTTACTTTTTTTTCTGATCAGAGTGGGTGGATAAAGGATTCTCTTCCGGTGACGCGGTAGTAATGCTGGGATACTATAGGTCTAAATAAATTTGTTGTTTGCTAAAGATAACTGGAATTATCTATTGCGCAGTTGACGTTGGGTGGGCGGCGTAACTTTTCTGTTATTATTGAGGCATCTAGACTTTAGTTGGTTGACGTAAACAAACTAATACAAGGGAGGATCTCGCACCTGTTGCTGGTGCTCGGTTGAATGGGTTTTTATCGAGATTAAGCAATACAGTTTATCTGGCATAATGCAATCTGGCTCATGTTCCCTCGACGTCCATACGGTGCGTTTGGTTATTCTAAAGTTTCTTAATGTTGTTGTTCGTTCTGTAAACTAATGCGCGGGTATGGCACTAACATTTTCGCGATTTACGCTAGCAAAAACGCAAAATACAGAAAACACAGAAAGTCTAGAATTTTGGTTATAAAATGAGAAGAATAGAATCAGAAAAATAGTTGATTAAAGGTTATTTTTTAAATTCTTGCTATTAATAAAATAAATAGTTGAGTAAATTATCTTTGATTTTATAGGCCGAATAAAGATTTTCAAGTACGCAATTTTTTCTTTAGAATAAAAATTTATGTTGAAGCTTTTTTTAAACCATTAGCAATAAAAAATGGAGCTATAATTAAAAGTGAAATAGATTAACCAGCGTCATGAATTACTCTTGTTCGGATGTTGTTGCCAGCAATTAAAAATGGAACGATAATTAAAACTGAAATAGCGGGTGAAATAGATTAGCCAGTGTTGTGAATCACTCTTGTTCGAATGTTGTTGCGTTTTTCAGCGGTTGCGCTGTAAACCCGCGCGGTGCTGTCCAGTATAAATACCGTTCGGCGGATACAGTTTTCTTCATTCAGTGTATCTACCTTACGGGCTGTCGGACGTTTTCAGCCTCAGTAGTTGTTGCATCCGCTCTTTAGCACTCATTTTGGCAAGTATTCCTAAAAATTTTAAAGAAAACGTAGTAGACTAATTATTTTTCAAATTTCTTCTTTCTCAGCTTGCGCTAAACTAGCTTATTAGTACATTCAACAACTCAATAAACCTCACGCCATGGCAAGAAAGGAATCCGTATTTTGGCTATTTTGCACGTTGGCGTTAATGATGAGTGTGGTCTTAGTTGATGCCCAGACCTTTTTTACGAATGGACGTTATGGGAAGCGGTCTGAAGTTCGTTCTCGAGGTAAATTGCACCCCTTTCCTTTAAAATATTTTTTAAAATATTTTTGCGAATGATGGAAGGTGTCTGACTTTTCCTTTTTTTTCCTTAATTTTACTTGAAAAGAAACTGTTGATTTTTAATCATGTCTTTCCTTACATATTTTTTCAGTCGCTAGCCGTTCGGCTGATGAAAGATTCTTTGGAGGGCCCCGATTTGGCCGCTCTGGTAATGGCGGAATCGTTCTTGGTAACAGTGAACTGGACGCCCGTAATCCGGAAAGATTTTTCATCGGGAGTCGCTACGGTAAACGTAGTGAAATGGAACGTAAGATTTTGTGTTTAGTCTTCAAACTAGCTGCATAATATTTTGATAACTTGTTAATTAATTAAAGGCTATTATTCTCTTATACTAAAACGTGTTTTGTTTTTTTAATAGAAATCGTTCCGTCCCCGCAGGTGGATGAATCGACTTCCAATAGCCAAGAAAAGGAGACATTTCTTGAATGTAATCCAATAGGGATTGAGCAGCTTTACCACTGCATTGAAAGGTTGTTCATTGACTGACTGGTATAAAAAAACAAATTACTTCATCGATATTTCATCATACGATTTCACAGAAAAAATGGAAACGTCAAAAATCAAGAAGGAGCATGAAAGCTAAACAGTGTTTTATCCAAGCTTTGCTTAAAAGGAGAGAAAACATCGTTAACTTTATCTTGATGACTCTTTAAAACGCTAGTTCATATATTGTACTATAATAAACGTTGTACTACATTGTGATCTTTTCTGCTGACTATTGATTGCTGTTTTTAGTACCATTTTTTGAAAGAGATTGAATCTATTTGAAAGTAAAAAAAAAGTTGCTAGTTTCTAGAATGGAAATCGAAAAAAATTAGTTTTTCTTACGGTGTGGGAGGGTTGTTCGGCGTGTAAGATGGCAGGGCTGGTTCATAATTTTTTAAATAGAAAATAGAGTTCCATTCAAGATCAAGATTCAAGAGAACATTTAAAATTTTTTAAAAAGCTTCGACTGAGTGAGCTTCGTAAAATTTAAAAGGGCAACACCGCTTCCAATTTCTCACGGAAGTTCGTCTGCAGTCTCTGCACTCTCTTGTCCACAGGCGGATAGGCCCACGCCCCACAGCACTGATGGTGAGATCAGCATATTGCTACATTCCATATTGTATCAAAGTTTCAGAGATCGAATTGTTTGATTGTAATGAGCAATCGGTAAACGAGTCCGTTGACGAAAAAGTTTGATTTTGTTCCTCGATGGTCTAAAACCTGTGTTACCCACGGGTGTCCCGTTACCACCTAACGTGGTTGAAACAAAGCAGGCAAATTAAGGAGAAACAGTCCATGTGTCCAGATCAAATTGACGCAATGATGCACGGCGAGGAATTTTCCTTGCTAAAACTAACGAGTACTACTACAAGATTTTGTTCTGTGTGTTTTTTTAGGTTCAAATCATCCCACCACTTCAATCTGATGCAACAGCAGCAAGTCTAAGATTTTCAAGTACAGTGTTGCTGTTGAAGTTACCTCTGCTTGCAATTAATCCAATGATGTAGACCGTGTAGAACAAGTATGTAATTAAGTGAACTTAAACATTTAGTGTTAGCTACACTTACCCATGTGACTACCAGACGCAATGATTGCCTAAAATTAGACAAATTCCAATCTCCAGTCTACATAGGGATCGGCATGGATTACAGTTCCACATCAGAAAATAAAATATCAGTGATGAAAAGAACTCAACATTGGTGTAAAAAAGTGTGTAAAGTGCAACCCAGTTTTCGCTTGCATGTTTAAAGTTCAATGGATAAAGAAATTGAAATTGAACTTTAAATCTTTTCATTCAACATCTTCTACAGTCAGTCTTTTACCCGTGGCCAACAAGATTATTGAGTTAGACTTTAGCAACTTGTGATTGTGTGTTTAAGTAACAATAACTTTTTCTTGATATTTAAACAAAATTCCTGATTTATCCATTTAGACACTCTGGAATCTTTGGGTCACGACCGACATTGACACGAATGCTGGTTCCATATAAAACGCATCTTAGCCGAACTGACGTTCCGGAAGAAATTGGCTTCGGTGATGTTCTCATTGAGGAAAGTAGTACTGGACACTACTCGAACCCCTATCAAATGAACTGTTGTTGCAGTTCTAATCAAGATGAAATTTGAAAACCCCTGTATCCCAAGCTACAGTATTTGAAGCAGGTGACTCCCACAATACAGTTGACAAAGAAGTATCAGGTGAAAAAGCTACAAAAGATATTCTACCGGTTAAAATTCCATTAGAATTATGTGTGGCTTAAATTTATTCGATTGTGTTGGGGTTTTACATTAGATCGAGTCCTTATCAGTGTGGGCCTAGTTCTCCCCCCAGTCAATCCGGCTGAAGAAAATGCGTCGCAGCCGGAAACATCTTGTAGTTATTTCATGTCAATTGGTGGGTACACATGCTACCTATTGGAACTTCCAATTAAATTCGAACTCTTATTTTATTTTGTGGCTACTTTGAAAATTGATAGATTTGGAATTCGATGAAGTACTGCCGAATTTGGATCGTGGACAGCATCATTCCTTTGGCTGAAAAAGATCTCGGTTCTCTAGGATGACCTGGCGCTACAGCTCACATTCTTGTCCAGGATCAACTCGCTTATTCACTCCCACCATTTGGGGACTTTATTGCCGAATTTTCCGATATCGTACCAAATGAAGTTGTTGTTCACCGTTCCACATCGGAAGCCACTACTCCAGTTCCAGTGATCGGTAAAAGATTAATTTATCATATTTTATTTGAAATGGCCGAGAATTTATTTGTTAATTTTTTGCTAGTTTTCTACTCTTCGTCTTTCTAGGGAGAGCCTAGAGTAGCATTTCCGATACAAGCCTCAGACAGTAGGTGAAGCCACTGTCTGTACTAGCCAATAGCATGTGCTCGAATAGCGGAAAGCGGCTGAATTCATTTTTTACAACTTTAAAATGTTGTCTAGGGACGGTCGACTTTTTCCTGGAGTTGGAGTTGTGGAAGTCTAACTGGCCAAGAAAATTAACCAATTTACACCACTCGTTCAGGTATTTGCGTCGAAGTAAGTTTTATTCTTCAACTTTTGACAAATTTTTGCTTAAGCACAAGAAATTGCGCGGAAAGCAGTTAAGCCATTCCTATTCTGGTCAGCTCGCACATGCCCATCTGAAGTCAAATCCTCTTCAATTTGGCAGTCATTATCAACTTGATTGTCACCGTCTTTTACCCGTTCGACACTGACGGACCGATTCCTGATCCTGGCACTCACCTCTTAGGTCTGGATAACTTATATAATAACTTAATTTTCATCTTTTCAACGATCTTTTTTATAAATACTCAGGTCTTGTCTGGGCATCTCATGCTCCTTTCGGCCGCTGTGGCCATTACGTTACCTAAACCGTGGCGTACATCAGAACTCTCGTCATGACAGTAATTCTCCGACTTATTTGCTCCACTGGACCTCAACAACCAAAATTGATGCTCCTTGGCACCGCCACGGTAGTGTTGAAGGACGTATATATGCTGAGCGTGAGGCAAATTGCATGGACACGGAGATCCGCTACCACGTCGTTTACCTCATCTGTTGTTTCCTTGGACTGCTCAACTTCATCTGCTCAGTGTGAGTGTTAGTAGTTGTGTGAGTAACAGTTAGTAGCTTAGTTATGTTAAGTTGGTACATGCAGGGATATTATGCAGACAGACGTGGTAAACAGTGGGAGACAATATGGAGGGACATGTGATGGAGTAGGAATCGAATTTCGTACCTTTGGAATCAACACTAGGTGTCTTAACCGTTATACTATGGTCGCACATCCTGTATGAACCATCTCCGGGAGTTGATCATATACTTAAAAGAGCGTAGTTGAGATCGTTATGGAATGTTTACTTTGAATAGGAAGTGATAACAATAGTTAACTGGTCATAGATTTTCAACTGTCATTCAGGAGTCCCATGTTCGCTTTTCTTTAAAAAATTATGACATGAGTTTTCCCAGTCTACCCTTTTTTTTTAAAGATGCCGGACATTTTTTGGTTTTTAACTGCGTCATCACGATTATAATGCTACTCATATTTTTGTTGCAAAACCCACATGTGAACTGCTAAAACCAGAGCCATCAATTTTTTTGACCAACAAGTTTTTGATGACTGCTAAAACTATCACCGCTTTTGAAAAAAAAGCCGCATAATTTGTTTTCTTTTTCAGAGGCACCTGGTAGAGAAATGTTGTACTACTTCATGGAATCCCATTTCTCATGTCTGTTTAATTCACGCGTGGATTTCTTGGATGGTGAATTGATCATTCGGTACGTGTTCATTTGTGAATATCTTCCTAATTTGTTAATTTCAAGTCTCCATTTCTTTCCTATATTCAAAGTTCTAATATGTTGATATTGATAATGCTATACACATATGTATATTTATTTTCCATTGGTAGGACCAAAGTAGATTTTTCATCATCATTGGGGAGGGGAGGTCGTGTGGACACATTTTCACTATTTGCGTAAACTATTTCCTTCAATCATGGATTTTGTAAAGGGAAATGTGCTGTAAACTGGATTGGTAGATACTGAAAGAATGCTTGTTTCACTCTTAGAGTACTCAACAAAGTTAAAATGATGCGTATTTGAAACTTAATTGAGTCATCCAGTTTAATGTCAACTTTTGTTTCAACAATTATTATCAGATAATTCTGCTATAGAATATTTGGGCTGACTGTATGAAGTGATATAATGTAGTACTAATTTTTTTTTATAGCATTTCCATTGATACTGAAAATTGGAAGAAACAAAGAGGAAGTTCGGAGGAGGGGGAGGCGTGATGTTCATTTACCAAAAGTAATGTGGTTTAAATGAATATGCGGTTATCAGCAATTTACTTAAATTTTTATTTATTGAAATATCTTTTAGATTTGACATGACAGTTTGATGCCAAAAGTTAGTTTGAACACTAAATCAAACACAGATAACTGTTGCTGCTGCCTTACAGCCACAGGCAGGAAAATAATTATTTTCTTCAGAAAATTGCAAGTTTTATTTTTTGTCTTGACCCCCCCCCCCATACTTTCTGTTAATATTTATAGATTTTTATGTTGCAAGAGTGAAGAAAAGTCTGAAATAGCTAACTTAATAATTTATGTTTTGTGTCATAGGGTAAGCTGCGGGAATAATCTAGTCTTCATCCCCACTTGATTCATTTCGTGCCAGTTATTAGTGAAACTTGAAAGGCGTGACGAATTCAAATTGAGGTGTTGCGTGCTGTCTGCAAGCAAGCAATCCAATTGGCTGTCGCTAGGTGGCTAAAATTATGTCCACCAGGTAGCGCCATGTTGTTTCTAACAGACGCAGACGAAATGAGTGTTGATTGTTGAATGTTTATCGATGTGACGTTTCCCATGCTGAAAATGAAACGGTACATTTCTTGTTAAAATCTTAGGGTTATTTAATGTAAATTTTTTATGTATAAAATTTACAGGTGAATTAGCATGTAAGCAGTTAATGACCAAATCATCTCGTAGCTCAAGTGACTGTACATTTCGCCAAATTGTCGTGCCTCGAGCGTCTTGCTGCCTGTAGATTTCCAGAATCTATACTTCAGAGAAATTAAAGTAAATTTGTTGATTAATTTCCCTGCAATAATGCAATATATTTTATCAGTTTATGTTCAGGTAGGGCTTTTCTATCAAATAATTTAAGAGCACAACAAAGTCTGAGCTTCATTGTTGTCATGCAGATGGTTCCATTGCAGCCACCTCGTGAAAAGGGAGTTCAAGTTGAGCTGCAGCTGCTGCAAGCAGTCTGTAGTGCTGGTGTCATTCTGAAGTGTTCTCAATGTGTCAGTCTAGGCTGAAGCTAATTAAAGTGTACTGTTCAAGTCTTGTGAGTGTTAAAAGTATTAATTTGCAATTAAGTTTATCTATGTTTATAAGAGACGATTGGGAGTTTATACTAATAACTGTTTCATTAATCTTTTAGATTATAGACATCAAGCACATTGATAACCAATTATAAACAAGGTGAGATGTCAAGCACATTGACAACAAATTATAAACAAAATGACTTTCTTTTTATAAATTTGCAGGGTCTAAACTAAATGTTTCTAAATTTGCATGCCAGATTTATGAGAAGTCATGTCGTTTGAAGAAAAAGGGCAATGTCTACACAGGTAACAAGGTTCCTTGTTTGAAAACCCGTTGGCTGGTACCTGTGAATCTCCATTTTTACTTCTTTAAACTGGCCCTCTTAATTGAGGTATTGCTTTCTGTCGCTAAACTCTTATTGAAAATTTATTGTCATCCAAATAAATGTTCATTCTGCTTACAGGGTAACTCCTTCGCTACTGATCATCCACTGGACCCTACTTCATTCATTGGTGAAAACTGATGAGAGAATCCTGTAATTCAAGACTGATAAATTGTGTAGTTGTTAGATACATTACAAGTGCATATCTGGGCTCCCTTCTTCAGTGGCCCCGTTTCCCTAAATAACCACTAACAAACGCCCGCCGGTGGTCACTCACTCGCTGCGACAACCAGGAGGAAGGGAGATGTTTGGTCGAACGGGGACTTGCAAGGCGCATGATTCGATGAAATCTGTTGGAGGGTCATGAGTCTAAGCCGGAAGCCTACTATGACACACTGCTCTCATAATAACTGCTCCTCAGCTCTCTTCGTTCTTTTTCCGGTTTCTCTTAACCATGGCCGGGTAATCTCCCTGGTCGAGTCAGTCGGGCAGTGTCTCCCCCTGCTTGACTGGCAGCAATTTATTCCGTACCGTCTTTTTAATAAATAAAACTTGACAAAATTTTACAATACACCATTTAAAAATTTATCATTATTTATATAAATTTATACAATCAATAAAATAACCAACAAATTTATATTAAATAATTTATTAAACAGACCGTCCGGTACAAACTGCTGCCAGTCGAGCAGGGGGAGACACTGCCCGACTGACTCGACCAGGGAGATTACCCGGCCATGGTTAAGAGAAACCGGAAAAAGAACGAAGAGAGCTGAGGAGCAGTTATTATGAGAGCAGTGTGTCATAGTAGGCTTCCGGCTTAGACTCATGACCCTCCAACAGATTTCATCGAATCATGCGCCTTGCAAGTCCCCGTTCGACCAAACATCTCCCTTCCTCCTGGTTGTCGCAGCGAGTGAGTGACCACCGGCGGGCGTTGGTTAGTGGTTATTTAGGGAAACGGGGCCACTGAAGAAGGGAGCCCAGATATGCACTTGTAATATATCTACATCTACATAAATTATTGACGAGTCTTGAATTTCAGCATTCTCTCGTCAGTTTTCACCAATGGATGAAGTCTATTAAATAGCGGGGAAGGATTAACCTGAAAGGAAAATGAAGAATTACTTGGATGGCAATTATAATCAAACAAGATTGTGATGACAGAAAGCATTACCTCAAATATAGAAGACCCGTGTAAAGAAGTTAAATGGGAGATTCAAGGGTAGCAGCCAACGGGTTAGCAAACAAGGAACCTTGTTGAATGTATAGTCATTGTCCTTATTCTTCAATGGACAGCATGGCTTTTCTTAGTCTGTCATGCCAATTTAGAAACTTATAATTTAAAATCTGTAAATAATAATTTTAAAAAATTCACCTTGTTTATAATTTGTTCATAATGTGCTTTGCTGTCTATGATCTAAAAGAATAATTAAACAGTTATGAACACCCAAAATCGTCTCTCAAACATGTAAGCGCAGATCAAATATTATACTGCAACAAAGAAAGTCCAGTGACATGACAAGTGAACTTACACATGAAAGATGAAACCACCAATCAGTTATCCAAGGTTCTCTCAAGATGGAATGAGAGATTGGTCCATGCTGGAGTTGGTGATCTAGCAAGTCCAATACAAACGGTGAATATTTATGATGAATCCTAATAAAAGATAAAAAGAATATCTATTCCAACAATAGTTAAATAAAGCTAGTGTTGGTACCTAGTACCTGTATCATTTCGATGGCATATTCAATAGAATACAATGATTTTGAACAAAATAGTTGACGGTAGGCTGCACGAACCTTTCACTGCTTTCACGTTTCCTCCTGTAAGTTGAATAGAAACATTACGGTTATATTCCAACATGTACTGTACACGTTATAGAACACATCACCAAAAAGTTATACATGAAATATCTCGAATTTACCCATGAATTCATTGGTAATTTTCGAAGAAAAGATACCTTAACTTTTGACAGCAAACTCCACAAGACCATAAAACTGACACAATCAACACGCCATCTATATGACAGTTATGACACTTCTCAAAAATCAGTATTTGAAGGACTGGTCTAAAGATACTTACAAAACCTTGAAAAGCACATTTTTGTTCGCTAAAACCTAGCAGTTGCTCTTGAGAACTGTACGGAGAACAAAGCTCACTTGCTATTTTTATGCAAATTTTCCGGAAGTACACCGGAAGTGAGCGATAGCGCCTCAACCATTGAGCTGCCGACCAAATAAACCAAATATTCGTGATCCCCATCAAATTTGGGGTCGATTATAGGTAATTTAAACGAAATCCAGAATTTGGCCAAAATCGAGAATTTTCCTGATGCATAGAATATTTATTTCACTATTTAGTGACAACGCGATATCTGACAAATATAAACGAGAGTGGAGACAAGCAGTATGGTACATGTTTTTTAGACACGATAATAAAAGCACAGATGGGGCATGATAAGAGTGAAGAATGGCATGATAAGAGCATGAGAATGGCATGAAGCAGCATGAGCATGGGAAGAGTGATGAATGGGAAGGTGAAGGTGAATGACAGAAAGAGACAGAACGATGGCTGAAGTTATGGTGTAGAGTCGGTGGGGGCAGGTCGATCATTACGGCGGATGTGATCAGAGATGATTTTGATGGACCCTCGGATAGCCAGGAGGCGACACTTGCGACGTAGGGCAGTCCAGGCACCTGGACCGATGCCCAGGGCACTGGCGATGGAGTTGTTGGACGGAAGCCACGAGCCAAGAGCCCCAATCACGAATGGAAGGGTTGGCCCGAGTTGACTATATTTCTCAACTTTGCGGTCGTAGCCAGCTGCAAGGGATTCAGGGGCGTCGAAGGGTATGGTTAAGTCGATTATGGTAGGCGGCGTGGTGGAGAGGACGACAATGTCTGGTCGGAGGGATGTGTCGCGGAATACCTGATTGACCCGGACCGTGTGCCCCGCCTTCCGGATGATGCTTACAATTTCTTCCAGCACTACGTCGTGACGTCGTCCGATGGAAGGTAAGTTGACGCGACAGTGGCTGGTGACGTGAGCAGTAGTCTCAATGTCCACCTTGCAGCGACGGCATCTACGGTCGGGTGGAGCAATACCAGGGGCGCCCAGAAGAGGGAGGATGCCAAGCCGGCTCTGGTGTATGAGCTTCCACTCATCGAAGGAGAGAGAAGTGCGGCTGGAGGTGAGTCTCGCCATATCGTTGGACGAATCCAGCAGGAGGCCCTGGGCGACTCTTCCCTGATGTGGCGCACTGGCAAGTGAGGCAGTCCAGCGGGCCCGAATGGCCGAGCGGAGGCCCCGGACGGCTTTGGCTGAGGAGCAGGAGACGTCGTCGGCAACCACTTTAGTGGACGATTCGTCGCCGGATACGTCGATCCTGACATTCAGTCTTCGGGCCGCCTTCCTAGTCCTCGACCAGGTGTTAGGGCCGCACCTGTAGAAACGGGCGTCGTAAAGACCCCCCCGTGTAGAGCCAGATAGGTAGTCCGAGAAGGGGAGAGGTGTAACGCATGAGCTCCCAAGACCCTTCGAGATGTGCTGTTCCAGTTGGGAGCGGGCAGAAAGGCGGACGACCGGGTCCTGACTGTCCAGTAGCTGGGCGGCTCGCGCGATGATCCAGACGTCCGCATCCATCTTGAGCTGGGAAGCTCCGAGTCCACCCGCCCGCCTGTCAGCAAAGAGAAAAGCCGAGTGAGCAGTGTGAGGTACATTGGCAATGTGGCGGAGAAATTCAGCGCAACGCGAGTCGATCTCGTCAAGGAAGCCTCGCTGGACGCGGCCGGTAGCGAGATGGTGAGACAGCGAGGGCAGCAGGTGGGCGCGGAAAACCTCCAACTTTTGCCAGGGGGCCAGGTCGGAGTCGGCAACCAAGGTGAGCTTGCCAGGCAGAGAAGAAGCCGGGCGGAATGTCAAGCGAGTGCCCATAGGGACGCCAAGATAGTCCTCATGCTCTCCCTCGTCAAGAGATCGAACCGCCACTCCACGAATGTGCAGGCTTGCAGCAGGATTGGCCTTTCCTTTGCAGATGATGAGAGAGCAGCACTTCCCCGCGTTGAAACGGAGGCCAAGAGCAGCCGCGACCACCAGCATGGCATCCAGAGTTGGTTGGAGGTCGGCAGGGCAAGAGCCGACCAATGAAATGTCGTCCGCATATGCAGTGGCTTTGAGGTAGGAGCAGAAAAGTAGGAAGCCGTCGTTTAGTGGACCCTTGGCGCAACGTAAGAGAGGCTCGGCTGCAAGGTTAAAAATTATGGAGCTAAGGCCGTCTCCCTGGCGAACGCCAGACGTGGGGTGGATGGCGACGAGATCCTTTCCGACGACGAACTGGAATACATTGCCGGAGTAAATGTCAATAAGGATTTCTCTGAGTACCACTGGAAGAGGAAGGCTGTGAAATAGCTCGAAGAGAAAATCGTGAGGGAGGGACCCAAAAGCATTGGCCAAATCAAGCCAGCAGATCGTAAGGTTGCGCTTTTTCTGTTTGGCCTCCTCGATGGCACACTCAAGGAGCATAGTGTGCTCCTGTATCCCGTGCACGCCCGGGAGAAATCCTTTTTGCTCCAACGACAGCCAAGAGTTGTTAGCCGCCACTGTCGTAAGCCTGGATGCAATGGAACTGGAGAAGAGCTTGTACAATGTGGAGAGGAGAGAGATTGGACGGAAGTTGCCGTAGTCATCTGTCGCCCCTTTTTTGTACACCGGGATGGTGCGAGCTGACTTCCAAGATGATGGGACACCCAGTCGCCACACTGCGCTGTAGAGAACTTCAAGTAGTCGGCCATCAGGATCCAGGCGGAGAATATCCTTATACTCAACTCCATCGGCTCCTGGGGCGGTGTTCGACGCTCTCTTCAATTTCCACGCTATCTCTTGTCTGGAAGGTGGGCTGGCTAGGCAGGAAGACTCCTCCTCAGATGGATGAGCCCAGTGGCAATTGTCGTAGGTGCGCCTTGCTTCAATTATAGCGCTAGGATCAGGGCGACACTGTTCGTAGGCCCCTCTTAGGTACTGGGTGGCCGAGTCGAGAGTGCCCGAGTAGCCTTCCGATGATTCGCCAAGGACCTTGCGAACGGCCCGCCTGGGGTATCGCTTGAAGAGTGACTGTAGTTTGCTGGCCGCCTCCCACCGCTTGGCATTGGTCTTCCTCCGGATGCGCTGTTGCTGTCTGTTCTGGCTTCGCCTCCTTGGATGGAGGCTGGCATCAGGCCGCTGCAAGGACACTGGCGCATCTGAGCGAGAAGGCGCAGATGGATCGGCCTTAAGGGTGAGCCTGTGCCACGCAGAGGCGCAGTTGTCGGCAACGGTGTCAAGCTCCTCCCTAGAAGAACAGCCAAGAATCAGTGGGGCCCATTCGTTGTAAAAGAGAGTTGAGCGAGAGACGTCGCCTTCTTCCTCAGAGTCGTCATCTTCAACAGAAAAAGCCGGAGATGCCGGAGCATCTAACGTATGCGTGGGCTGGGATGCAACACGCATGAGAGACGAATCTGCCGCGGCGTTGGTTGCCAGTGAGATGGTAGGCGAAGCCACATCCACGCCAATAAAATTAACCGGAGGTGGAGCGGCCGGCAGATGGGCGAGGTTGAATGGAGATGGTGGGACGTCAGAGTGTTCACTCTCATCGCCGTTGAGGTCGTGATTGGCTGGAAGAGCAGGAGTGGCGGCTTGTGAGACCGAGAGCAGAGTAGGAGCAATGGTTGATGAGGCTTGAGGCGAGTTGTTGGTGGCGCCATGTGTGCTACTGCTTCTCATCCTATGCTGACGGCCCTCGGTCACCGTTGCCGGCGGGCGACGTTCCGGTGGTGGGGACCAGGAGTCAACGCTGGCCCCTAAAGCAAGGTTTCTATCCGAGGTCTCATCAGCCACCAGCTGAGCAAGAGCAGGTGAGAGCGGAGTGGTGCTAGGAGCCGAAGCGACTGTCCGAGTTGGTGAGATAGCCGGCGCAGCTGCCGATTGCCTGGAGGAACTAGATGGACGGCATGGGAGCGAACAGTACTGGCGGCTACGTGAGGTTCGAGAAAAGTAGTTGCAGCAGGCTGTGCTCCGACAGCGGATGAAAGTCGCGGCATTCGTCAATGAGCGGCCAGGAGTAGTAGCAGTACGGGTCGAGTGGCCGGACGGAGATGGAGCCCAAGATGTGTCGAGGCTTCTGGCAGCTGGAGAGCTGGAAGGAGACTCAGTGTAGATTGGTGGGGCAGCTGGTAGGCTAGCGGCAGGAGCTGGAATGACTGATTTCTGGCCACGGCCCAGACGCTTGGCAGCTGCCGTAGCGATGACTGAAGGGTAGCAGGCAGCCGAGCAGAATTTCTTCCTGTTGTTGGAGCTGGAGAAAGTGTTGGAGCATGCCGCATTCCCGCAAGCTTTTTCCATCTCTTCGGTGTAGCAGCTGGGCGAAGAAGCGGTGCCAGAGGCTGGCCCGATTCGGTGTAGTAGAGACGGTGTAGTAGGGTCGGTGTAGTAGAGTCGGTGTAGTAGAGTCGGTGTAGTAGAGTCGGTGTAGTAGAGTCGGTGTGGTCGGAGAGAGCTGTAAAAGGAGAAACGGCTGGCGCCCAGATGATCAGTAGGAATCTAAGTTGTTTAAAATTTTGCTTGCCCGAGGAATAAAATATAATGAAATGACGATGATGATGTAGGGAGCATCGAGAGACTCCGATGCTTGAAATGGTTGAAAACGTCAGATGGGGCTATTCATTCATTCATTCCGTCATTTCCTTTATTCCAGGCGTCATTCTGGCATGCCCCAGTGACAGCTGCCATCTAGTGGCGTTGTTGGAGTGCTGGATGGAGGCCACCTGGTGGAGAAAGTTGAAAACTCGAGCCGCAGCGTGGTGCAGAAATCGGAATTAGCATATGAGGATCAGCGCCAGAAATCAGCAATAGAGTGGTTGTTTCATGCAGGTAGATCAAGCAGGGATGGCAGTGAGCATGCAGGTTTGTAACTTGCCCATAAGTTAAATCCGGCCAGGTGATTGAAGAGGCGGTTGGGCTGCCAGATGTATTAGTAAGCCGGAAGTGTGGATAGCTGGTGGTGAAGCTGCGTGCAAACTTGTTTTTTTGCTGTGTTGTGTTGTTTTGCACGGCATACAGGTGTAAGGCGCAAAACAGTCGGGAGGACCTCTAGCGGCAAAAAGTTGGAGCTTGGGCCGGGGCGTCGGACTGACAGATGGATTGACACAGTAAAATAAAACTTGCCCAGATGCACTAAAATCACGGCCGAAATGTGGGGAACACTTAACTGCACGAGTAGGCACACTTTGGGGCACGTAAAGTCAGGATTTCTCACGAAAACAAGCAAGATCTTGGGAGCTGTTTTCATACACGACCGAACGCTGCCGTAGCAGACGATTCGAACTGAACTATAGTTCAGGAAAATTTTCAAAACCGGAAGTACGAAAGCGTACAAAACAAAACATGAACTTTACCACAAATTTGACGAGGATCATGAATACGTTGTTATTTTGTGCGTCGAATTAAGATTTACTGAACTACTGACTGAAAAGTAGAAAACCGGAAGTAAAAAAAAACACATTATTAAAAGTCTAACAAGTGAGCTTTGTTGCTGAAACACAAACTGACAGTTATCATCCAAACTTATCTAATAGTAGCAGCGAAAAATTTCTGCAGAGATGTGCAAAGTAAGCGTATTTAAACTGAGTGGAAAGTGATCAAAAGCTATGCTGTTTAGCGTCAGAAAAAAGAAGCGTTCAACAGTAACATGGAAACAATGTCCGCTCTAGCTCGTTGATCCACTGGAATGATTCACTTGAAACAACTAACAAACAAAGGCAAATAACTTTGATACTCACGTAATAATCTCCCAGGCTTCAAGTTTGTATCTCGCAGGTATCTCGTCTTCACCAAGAAGCCACCACAGCGCAGCATCACATATCACAACAGACGAAATCCCCGAAATGCTTCCACAATTTCTACATCATGCTTCTACATCACAGCTGTTATAGCGATTCCAGATTGTTGACGAAATATCGTTTACTGCTGCTACCTTTACGTATCACTTTTTGAACTTTTAACTTCATTCCTGTCATTCTGCACGTGATGTTCAGGGCAATTGCCCATTGATGACTGTTAATGGTGATGGTGAAAGTGTGCTTAAAGCTGCTGCTGCTGTCGTCCTTTGGGGCTTGATGTAACAATTTCAATGTGTTTCTCCGAGAAACGAACACAAACTTTCCATCAAAATGACAACAAACCGACGCGACATCTATTTTTCAAATTTTCAAACTAATAAAACAACCACTAGATGACGTTAGATCCAACTGGAACACATAAAAAACAAATCCATCTGTGAAGCAACCCAGCTAACGCCAAAATCCCGAAAAAGGACCGTGACACTGGTGTCATTTTCTCTAAAAAGCCAATCAACTGAAAATAACCAAGGGAAAGGTGGGGCTTAGGGGCTAGCAGCCTACGCCCAACAGCTGAAGATAAATTTGGCCGCCAGATGTCCTCTACTTAAATTTTGGCGCCACTTTTAAAAAAAGTCAATTTAAAATTATTTGTAAGTTTTTTGTTAGTCGATAAATAAAATACGAAGCAAAACAGATGAAATTGACCTTCATTGAAATATTGGCACTTGTATTTCAACCATTTCCCAGCTCAACTTCGATCCATGCGAATGAAAATATACAGTCGAAAAAGAGGTAGCGACAATGACGGGAAACGAAGGGCAAGCGATCGGACGAAAAAGGGAATTGAAATAACGTACGAGAAAAAAAACCACTCTCAAGAAAAGAAGAATCAACACAAAATGGGAAAAAATAGCCAAACGCATGTTTGAATAAAAAATACTCATATCAGAATAAGTGCAACAACGGTACAAATTGGCCGTTATGATAATTATGCGCTAATTAAGCGCCGTTGATATTCCATCTCGGATGTTGACCACGATCGGACGTGCTAGATCCGAATCGACGTTTTATTACAAATTCCTGCTTCATTATATAATGCCGGGCAAGCAGCCGGTTGGGTTATTTAAATGGGGGGAACAAAAAAAATTACAGAATATTTCTAATTGCATTGTTTGTCTGAAATTGTAATCATCACAGGCCAACAAGGTGTTGCAAACGTTTCAAACGACGGTGGCCCATTTCCCCCATTTTGAAAAACAACCCACCCCAGAAAAAAAAAATTAATAATAATAATGATATTAAGTTAAAAAAAAAATGACAGTTGGGAGAGCAAGCGAAAGAAATTGAAAGAGAAGGCAGCATAGGATCATAACGGAAGAGGAACACGGGGCCGATAAACCTCGGCACGAAAAAAAAACCTTATCTACAGACACACGCACACACAACAAGCCAAATCGTTGGTTAATGTTGAAAGGACGAATGAAATTGGGAACTTTTGCCAACGCCGCCGCCAAGAGTGATTTGATCCGCATTTCATGTGACGTGGAATTCACGTTTCTTTTTTTTTTTTTTTTAGTTGTTTCTTCATTTGACTGAATCTCGCAGTTTGGGTTAGAATTAACCACTCCCCTTCCAAAAAAATTGAGCACAACGTGACCGCGAGGACGACGACACAAATGAGACGTGCAAGAAAATCGGGGAGGAAGAGAAAACCAAGCAATAAAAAAAAAGGAAATGGTTCATTAATCGTGAAATCAATCGTTTTGAAGAAACGCCAGCGATAGAACTAACAACTAATATCCTCCCCTGGTAGCCGTTTTAAACTTTTTTTCTTTTTATCGATTTAGAGACAACATGAAGATGGTCCCCAGCGTTGCAACATTTTTTTGTTTTTTTCGTAGGCGAGTTCCACATTTGGGAAAATTACGGGGCCCTTTTTTGAATGAATTAGAGAATTCCATTGGTGAAATATTGAAAGCCGTCGTAGAGCCGGGTGGTGAGCGAGTGCATGGAAGTCTCGACCATATGGTCGACCTTGAGCTGGAGCTCTTCCTCCGTCAATCCCAAATGGAATCGGCTCTTGAGGGCCGACACGGTGGCCGCTCCAGCTTTGAAGCAAGGTAACTGCGATCCCGAACGCATTATCTCCACCAACGAGACGATCTTGTCAGAGTGCTTGCGCGCCGCCACCAAACCCTGCAGCATCAAAATCTTGAAATATTCAAACATGTCAGAGCCCTGGCCGCCCATGACGTCGACAAATTCCTGCGTCAACTTGAACGGCGAATTCTCGAAGCCCAGGTTCTTGGGCGACGTCGACAGCATGAAACCAAAGTCGATGTGGATGACGTGACCCTCCGTGTCCAAGAGGATGTTGCCGTTGTGTCTGTCTTTGACCTGGACGAGGTAGCAGACTAAACTGTAGGCGGCCAAACTCTCGACAAAGTGTCGCTGGGCCGTCAGGAAAGCCTCCGAATTGGTCGGTCCGTGCTCCCGGAGCAAGTATTCCAGCAACGACATGCGACTGTGTTTCTTGATCTGGTGCAGAGAAACCGTGTTGATGATGGGTTCAATCATTCCGGAATCGTTAGACAAGACCAATATCCTAAATGATGACAGAATAGCCGTAAGGAAAATGTTGTTTTTAAATTAATAAAGTTAATTGATGTGATTACCGATAAGGTCTGAGCCAAAGAGGGACACGCTCCGTTTCCCAGGTTCGATGCAATTGAAGTAGAATCTGGTAGGCCAACAGCTCCTGGCGTAAATCATCGCCACACTTGACGATGGCCGGCAAAAGTTTCCAATTGCTGTGATGGCCGTAAGGCGACGATTCTCGAATTCGTGCCACTTTCTCCTCCCACGGTTCCTTGAAAGCAAAATCACAAAACAATTAAATTCCCATTTTCCCCTTTGGGTAGAAATAAAATAATATGCGGGTATTAGTTTACTTTGAGGGCGGCGGCCGACGGATCTTCCGGATCACGCTGGAAGGATTTAGTGGGGGCGTTGAGACTATCCGTCAATCGGCGTCGAATGTCGGATGCTTGAATGAAAATGGGTTCCCGTTCACGAGAATCACTGGAATCCTGGCTCATTTGAGAGAGCGTATCACCTCGATCCTGATTTATTTAAAACATAATATTGTGTTTAATTGAAAAATGTTAGGGTAATATCAATACCAACCTTGTGAGATAATCTCAGATGGAGATATTGATCAGAGATTTCGTCATCTTCTTGAGACCAAGCATCGCTCAGATCATCGTAGATCTGAAAGGCCGTAACCGGAATGCCCGACATGGACTCTGTGGATCAATTGCAACATAATTATTAGCGGGGGGGTTTCATTTGAATCAAATATGCAAATACGAATAACCTTTCATGGAAGGGGCGAGACTGCTGAGGGCGCTAGAGTCGGCCAAGTGGTGGTGAAGGGGATGATGATCGAGGAGGTTCTCCTCGGAGCGCGTGTGTCTCAAGGAAGCAGCTGCCGTGGCACTGATTTTGGCCGGAATGGAGCAAGTTTGCGTCTGCTCGACCAACAAAACCTCAACGTAGAGCAGATAAGGGGCTTTGTCTTTGGAATTGAGGACGACGGCCGATTCGGGTGGGATGCGCACCACCAAATGCGGAGCATCGGTGGCATGAATGGGCAGCCAGACGCGGGCCGGCAGGTTGAGATTCAGCGTCCGTAACTCAGCCACCAATCGACTAGTTTTCTCTTCTTTGCTTTGCTGCGCTTTGCCCAGTCGCTTGCCAATATTGATCAGCGCTGTCGAGCCGGAAAGAAAAGAAACAATCGAATTACATCCGCACCGCCGGCACTAGCGCTAGATAAATAAAGTTGCCAATTGAGTACCTTTGATGAATTCCAGCTGTGGAAGGAGGCGGGGAGCCAAGCAATTGCAGGCCGTTTTGCGAGCGAATTCGGCGCTTTCGTTATCGAAGCAAGTGCATCCATTGTCAAAGGCGCGGCCCGATTGCAAATCGCCGATACAGTTCTTGGTGCTGCCGCTCGAGGGTGTTCGCCGATGGCCCAGTTTCATCATGACGGTCGCGTCGCTGCGCGAACGCTGATGCGTTTTCTTGGCCAGCTGCCACAGAGACAATCAAACGTTGTAAAAACTGAATTTCGCCAATGAAATAAAAAAGGAAAAATCTAAGTATACTTGAAGCGGTAAGTTGGTCACGTTCTCCTTCTCCAGCGAGTGCTGATGAATCGCCTTGGTCGACAGCGGGGCAACTTTGACTGTCAAGTGAGACGATTTGCTGGTCCGGCTGGCCAGCTTGGTGGTGGTCGCCACGGCGACCGGACGCAGTTCTTCCGACAAAATCAAGTTTTTGAGCTTGGTTCCGTGCGATTTCTTCTGAGTGGGCAGCGAGGCATCCGAGGAATAGGCATCCAGGAGCCAGGAGCACTGGAGCGAGAAATCCACCGATTCGCGACAGCGATGAACCTGCCAAAAATAAAAACCAACCCAACAATTGGTTATAATTACAAGTTCATTTCTTTTTTGCTTGGCACTACTATTGTCGTGTACCAGGTAGGGATGGATGACTTCGGCCACGTCGTGCATGTGGATGTACATGTTGACGAGCTGCTGTAGATAAAAGTCAACGTCGCGTATGGGGTAGCTGAACACGCGATTGCCAATGTACGTCTGGACTCCAGACTCTTTCGAGTTGAACAGGTACATGACGGCGTACGACATGTCGAACAATTTCGACTCGAACCAACGCAACAGCAAAGATTGCTTCCCTCCGGCGCCATCTTCGCTGGCTCCTGGCACGGCGGTGGTGGTAGAGATCCTAATTAATTAATTAAATCAATGACGTACATTTGGGTAATAATGATTATTAACAAGAGTAGATATACTTTGAATGATCGTTGGTGGTTGCTTCTTCTTCTTCCGCTAAGGCGGGCTCCGGATGAGACGACGAGGCTGAAGTTTCGGCCGTGAATTCCATTTCGTCCGACTCGAGACTTTTCGATTCGTCGAATTGCATCATGGCGTCATCGTCCTCCAGGTACTCGGCGCTGCTGCGCGTCAGACGCAATTTGTCTCCTCTTCCGCTGGCCGAGCAGCAAATGCCGGAATCATCAGAGCCCAGACTTGATTGATCAAAGTTGGGCGATGAACTAGCGGTCGTGATGGGCACTTCGGCGGCCACCAGCACTCCTCCTCCAGTTCGTGATTCGGGATTGCGGGCAGTCAGCACAGGGCTGGAGGAAGCCGAATCCAGCAGCAGTCGACCGGTCGATTGAATAACCGGCTCGGCTTTGCCACAGATGTTGCCGAACCTTTCTCTTTATTTGGGGGTAGAGATAATTTTTTAATGATTAGTTGATGAGATGATTTAAAAACGGATAAACATTTTTGGTGATACCTGCGGGTTTCTTTGAATCGAAATAAATTGCTGCACGGATCGAGCGAGAGGGATAACGAGGGTTTCAGCGGCGGATGGCCGTGATGAGGAAGACTGGCCTGGTCGACCGACCCGTGGTGCGGGTGATGGTGAAGCCCGTCTCCAGCAGCCACCGAAACAGGTCCGTCAGGCTCTGATTCGGGAATCTTTTGTAGCACAGAGTCTAAACTCCGATTTCTCTGATGTCTCGATCCGCTATTTAATTTTTAATAAAAAAGTTTAATTTAGAAACAATTATTTGCATTGATGTATAATTGTAGTTTTTACTTGTGGGGCTGAATGGTGGCAGATAGCGGCGGAAGAATGATGCCCATTGAGCGGAAATCCAAACTCAAATTCCGTTGGTGGCCAAACTTTGGAGTGGAAATGGGACTCTGAGAAGGTGTGTGGAGGTGGACAGCAGGTAAAGGTGCAGCCAGCGGTCGTGATGTGGGTTCCAATCGGGGGCGGACTGCTTCAATCACGCCAATCGTCTCCATGGCAGCAGTGGACTTACTGTAGGTTAATCACATGACGTGAATCATCAAGTTTTCATAAAGAAAGTTGATCACATGTCACACATCATCATCCCAATGAACAAAAGGTCTCAATAAAAAAACTCCCGATTCAACTAGAATTGTTGGTTCTGATCTCGTCCATTCCCGTCACGAAACTAGCGCCGTTGCCCGGAATCCCAACATGAGCTGGCCATTAAATTCTACGCCCCCTCCAAAAGATTTGATCAAAAGTTGTTTTGAAAAGATGCCTAATATAGTTGAATCGACACCACAAGCGAGCCATTAGATTCACGTCACGTTGCCAGAACACGAGTAGAGCTGATGGATTTGAGCATTCCTCCGGCCGCTATAATATCGATCGGATAACCCTCCGCAGCAGGAAGACGAAAACATCAGACACCACCAGCAGCACCCGGTAGAAGACGACAAGATGCCAAGACTGGCTGCGTAGATTTGAAATAAGAATGCGAATTGCTGCTCAAGTGTTAACTGTACCTCTCGGGCAGGATTAACTTGTAAATCTATTTGGCCTCATTTTTTGGAAAATGTGTCACATAATGAATACAATTTTGGTTTTTTTAAAATGAGAAAAAATCAATTGAACACACGCAACTCTAGTTTGTTTGCACTTTGAAATCGATCCACCATGTCACGATTTTCGGTAGCAACGTGCTCAGAGCCCTAATTTGCATACCTTGTAGGTTGTCTCGGAAATTAGCACGACACAAAAATGTACAAATCTAATATCATTAGGTTTAATGATGTATCAGATTATTGAGTGGGTCATGTGGTTATCGTTCCGCCGCCAACCTTGAACGCAAATTAAACAGACAACTTCCCTATAGTATGGTACTTTAATTTGCAATTCCGGAAGAATGCCAAAAGCCATCGATTTGATATCGTAGAGTTTCGCAGACGTCCCTCAACCGTCCCGCCTAGCCAATAAAACAAGGTCGGTTGAGCATGCGATATCCGACTTTGCCTATTTTTCTTTTAACATTTTACAATGGCGACCTTCACCTACAAAATCAAAAACGTAAAAAAGAAACAGTCCTGATCCCCTAGGTGGTGAAGGACGATCCACTCCAACTATTCCCGTCTGTATAGATGCCAGACCGATCCGTTTTCCAGACGTACACGCCCACCAACCCCTCTCGCTCACGCCGAAAAAAAGTAAATAAATTGTAAAATAAACAAAAAGCCGAGGAATTAGCTTCAAACAAATTCTGTCGAAACTGTTTGTGGTAGACGACATTCACCATCTGGGGCGTTTTGTTTAAGTGACGGAAGAAGACGTACTAAATCGGGAAATGAAACGAAGTTTATTTCCACGTTTCTTTTTTAAGTATAAATTCCACCCATTCGGCTAAGACATCATTTCCAAAAATGAGAACAATACCCAGGAAAAAAAAACCCCCAAACTTAATTTATCCAGCAAATTTTCTACGATAAAAACGTTTAGCCCAATTCTGGTTCCACACAGAGATAGTGACGGACGAAAGAGATTTAATTCCTCCCAACTCGAAAATCCTAAATAGATTTATAGGCAACTGTGTGAGAATGAGGTTCGAACAAATCAACAAGATGGGGGCTCCTTGTTTCTGTTTCATTCCAAGCGTGCCATTCGAAATTCCACACCCTCCTTCTATCACAATCTCAAAAGAAAAAAACAAAGACGAAATTGGGTCCACCAGTCGAAATACCTGCGTATCCGATCGTACATCAATCTGATATCAATTTCCCAGGCCCGTTAGAAATGTTTTTCCCATTTTATCCGGAAGCGCCACAGATTTTTCACACGGATGTTTCGCGCGTTTCCCAAAATCAACAGCTGACAACTTGCAGAGTTTTCTCCCCACCGAAAAGAAAAATGAATCAACAAATCTTTGGTCGTAAACGGAGCACGCGCGACACACACACGCCAGATTTTTTGGGCGTAAAAATACGACGACGACGGTAATCGGAGCGTGAGAGACTTTCTTGTACGTACAATATCTGCTGCTGCTGCCAATCTTCTCAACACAGCGGGATGTCTAAACTAGATCGACGAGAAAAGAAAGCTTTAAATGGCTGGACATTTTTGCGCAACAGCTGACTGGCTAACTTGTGCTTCTCGATGACCCATAACAACGTGAGTGTTCACATAGAAGAAGAAATCGAGGTTCGGCAACTTTCTACGATGATGGTTTAAAACGTTGAGCGCCAGCAGACAGGCCGTGAGAAACGGAAATCGGGGTGAACCGTAAAACGGATTTGTACCGTTAAAAAAAAAAAAACAACCCAAAAATCGACCCAGTGATCGCATGACAATTTTGTTGAGCTGGTATTTCCCCTGGAAAAAAACAAAAAAATTCTCTTCGACTCACAGCCCCTAATTGAATTAGTCATAGCACATCTAAAGATATCCCCAGAGCAAGGGTGGGTTTTCCCCCCAACTAGCTAGCTAGCTGCAACTGTTTCAGTTGGTATAGCAACTGGTAAACAATTTGCCACCAAGTTTCCTGCAGGAGGGTAGCTAGAGATAATTCGGTCCATCCGGTTGGAATTGTCAAAGAGAGAACTCACTACATAGCAGAAATGATAGATAACAAACACAACAACAACAAATACAAAAGGAGCGTTTGGGGCTACGACCGGATGTTGTTGATTTAACTTGCTCTTCTTTAGATTATTTAAAAAAAAAAACGTCAAGTTCATCATCTCACAGGAAGTCGAAAGGGTGAGAAAGATATTTAAAAATAAAAAGCTGAATGATGTGCGGAACAGATTCCAGACGCCACAAAAACCTTGACCATAAAAGTGTGGCTCTCCTCCCGGTAAGGAAATTTAAAATATAAAGAAAATTGTTTCAAAAAAAGGAACATCATCAAAAAACCTGATCACGTACCGTAAACCTAAAAAATTGTTTTTGGACTCATCGGAAATGCCAAGCAAAGCCTAGACCTGAATTCCACCAGCGACGAGGTTACACGGCGGTGTGTGTGTGTTTACTGCTAAAACAAGGCCGTACACACGAATATGCAAAATAACAATCATTTTCATTCATTCTCGTACGTCCTTGTAAAATATCTATGCCCATAGAACTGAACGTACTATACTACTAGGGAACCATCGACCAAGGTCTTTGACAGCATTCTCTTCCACCCTTCTACATGTGTTGACTCTTGGCTGTGGCTTTACACACATGAATTGGTAGCCATTTCTTCTTTTAAAAAAGAAGGTGGGAAATATATGAAGAGAGTAAAAATGGCGTCAAAATACCTTTGTTGATATCACAGCCGTCGTTGTATTATTACTCCGTGAGTCGCTCATTACTTATTTAGCAGTCGACATGTTGTTTGACATCTGTCATTTTGGCTTCGTTTTTCTTTTTTCGCAAGGTGATGAGCAGAGGGTTTAAAAGAGTCGCTGGGCGTAGTAGCTGCCAACCCCCACCGGCTTGAAGCTCAAACCCCACCCTTGGAAGAACAGATCGATACTCGGCTGACGAGAAAAAATAAACTTTGGTGAGCTCAAAGTGCTAGATCAGAGTTTTCCCAAAATGGCCAGAAAATGGCAGAATATAATATCTCTTTTTTTGTTAATAATAAAAGCGACACACACACTGAGGAAGAAATAGAAAACGCCTAGCCACCACACTCGAGTTAAAGAAACAAAACTCTTGTTGCTAGCTCGAAGGAGGGAAAGCCGTCACTTGGTCCAATCAAAAACATAAAAACACACAGACAACGAGCAGGAAAAACGTTTTGGAAATCACACAGGGAAATGTGTCGAAAGTTGATTGGAATTCCAATGCCCAAGCCACGCCGAAACACACAAAAAATCTTTACACACACACACACACACACACGAGAAAAGGAAATACAACACGAAATGACAGCCAACAACCAACAACTAGCGTAGAGTTGACGGTGCGGCCAGAGACTGACGGTGGAAAGCAGAACGGCCGTGGAAATAGTCGAGGCTAAAAAGCAGAGCTCGCCCCAAGAGGGTGGAGCACGTGGTTCATTTTTCAGCCACCAGAGGCGCCACTTTAGACGACCCAAAAGTGGGTTATTTCGACAAGTTTTTAACCCACGATTTTAGCCCTCGTATTCTTTTGAAAATTCCACCATGTCAACGTCACTCACCCACGCAATGCGTTAAAAAATATATACAACAAAATCGAAATGATTCAAAGCGGTTTTAAGCTTGACATTTGAAAAGACGCATGAATCACGATTTGGTTATACGAGCTGACGTCATTTAAACTGATTGAATATTCGTATTATAATCCCAATGCCACCTTTGCAAAAATTGTGTTGCCCAACCGCTTCTGGCCAAATGCGAAACGATTACTCGACAGAATGGCGAACAATTCCGCCCTCTTACCATGACGTAAGAGAACCTTTTCTAACCGAACGGGCGGAAACATTTTTATTCGAGACTTAAAAAACTGGAAGACTCTGGGGTTGACTCAACAAGTTGTGTACAGCTGCTGCTCAGAGATCAAGCCTCGGTGATATTAGTATAATCTCGGGGTCTTGATAAGATGACGGCATTTCTCGTTATAAACGCAAAGCAAAAGGGCCTGCAGCATCCTGTCAGTTTCTCTCATCTTCAACCAACATATTGTGTGTCCAAGCTGCTGGTTTTCAGATGAAAATCACTTCTGAAGAAATTTGGATTCTCATACACCCACGAGAGATGACTCACAGACAGCGGCCCCTCCGCATTCCAACGAAACAATCAGCTTGTAGAAATCTAGACCAAGGTTTGACCACACACACACATAATGAAATGGTCAACAACCGAAATTGTTGTAGAAAAAAGAATGGGCAATGTATCAATTAAAGTCAAAACTTTGGTCGGAATTGGGTTATGTGTGTACCGACTCGAGAGAAAAACCGCGCCATATAACCCACACGTTGGCTTATATTATCTCTCAAACACTCTCACTTGTAGTAGTAGTACTATAGCTGCTGATTCTCTCAAGCTATTTTCGGACCCTTGATGTAGCCCTAACAGACTCTTGTCAAGTCCCGAAGGACCTTCACGTCACACGCATGAGAAGATCCAACGTCGGAAAAAAAGTCCTCACAAACATCCGTTTTTCATGGAAATCCGAAGGCCAGTCAAAAGTAGAGAGAGTCTCTAATAACGATCAAACTCATTGACCTTTTCCAGTTAGAGACAGACACACACACTCTAGGGCCTTCTCAATGTGCGGAAGCAATTCAAAAGGGGCGTGGTTAATTCATGTTATCTTTTCGATTCGGCAAGCTCTCGTGTTTCAAGTGTTGGTCTCGCTTTCTATTCCTCCAGAAATTTTTACCAATCCAGCTCCAGACGATATTGTTTTCACTCAACTCGAAAAGATTAAGACATGAATTGACCATTAAGGGGGGTGGCTGGTTGAAAAATAATGACGCGCGGAGACAATGTCGACCGCCATGGCAGTTGAGACAGTCAAGTAAAATAACAAGAGAAAAGAAAAACAACAAAAGAGGCCAGTCAATAAGTCTTAATGGGTTAAAATACAAAACCCAACGGCGGAACTTTCTAGTCGAATAATGGAAGGAAACGGCTAGTGCATGTGTACTTGAAAAGAGTATTCACTCCACTAAAAGAAAGAACTCGGCAACTTATTTTTTGATTGTCGTTTTCTTTTTTGTGACCAATTCTATAATCGATGATGTTGACCATCATTGCGAAAAAGCTGTTCAATTAAGTTTTTTTCTACTTGAAAATATTCGTGAATCTTTTTGCTTTGTTGTGGGGGACAATTAGATTAGGCCCCCATTACTGACACATACCGTCACATATTGTGCAAAGGGCTGTTGTCGCTATGCACCTTAACAGTTCAACTAAAGAATACTTTTGAATTCACTTACAGTGGAATTGGGTCTCGATTGATTGGGCGCCGAACGCCATTGTTTTCCTATGGATGTCAAACAATCAGATATAAGTTTTCTTCTTATTTCTTGCACGATTTTGCTTCACAGTTTAGAGAATTGAGACCACCAAAGAATCTTGCCTCTCACATCTCCCGACTCAAAAAGAAAACACATGACGCCACCTAACGGTAAGTTTATTGACCACGTCGTCACACGGTTTCTTCTGCTAGTAGTTCTTCACGTGTTTGTTGTGTTGGTGTGAAGTTTAAACTTACGTTGGATGTAAATGTTCTCAACTTTCGAATTAAGCTGTTTTTCCAGTAGATTTTGATTCGTATTAGTTGAAAACAAATTACACAACAAAAAATGTTACGGCAGTGTCTCCGATTGAAGAACATTCAGTTTTTACTAAGAAGTACTGCTAATAGAAATGGAGCAGATTTTGTTGAACACAGGATTCTAGTTTCTAATGTAAGAAGAAATCATTCTGTCGTTCCTATAAACAAATCAGGGAGTGATGCCTTAGATGACAGCACAGAATTAATCCCATTTCAAGAAAAGAATAATCCATTATTGGAAGATCCTAATTTTGATGGAGTTGTACCTATTGTGGCCCCCAGTTTCAACTTAGCGTCTTTAGTAAACAAGTCAGAACTTCTTCAGACGTTTGTTAAACTTGGCGTATCTATTCATGATTGGGAAAAAAAGGGAAACATACACTCTTGGATAGTGAAGCTCGATTTCAAGAAAGATGTGCAACCCATCATCCAATTTCTGGTAGATCAAGGTGTTTCACCAGAATCTCTAGGAACTATTTTCACTAAAAGTCCAATGCTTTTAAAGACAAGTATTGAAGAGCTTGAAATTAGAACTAAATATTTACAATCAAAAAAGTTTACTTCAGAAATGATTGTTAGAATCTTTTCCAGAAATCCATTCTGGCTACTGTTCAGGTACATAACTTCAAAGGTGTCTTAGCATTTTAAGAGTTGTTAATCTTGTATTTTTAGCACTCAACGAATAGATACTAGACTTGGATTTGTACAACAGACATTCGATTTAACCGGTAATGAACTGAGAGCTTTGGCGTCAAGAGAGCCTCGGCTTATCACAAGTAACATTCAACAAATTAAGGTATACAAGTTTTTTTTTTGGTTAAATATGATCAACAATCTAACAAGCTCTTAACTTTCAGTTGATGAATTTTGGGTTCAAAGAAGAAATGGGATTTGAGCATCAGCAAATTAAACAAATGCTTCTGACAAAGCCAAAATTGTGGTTGATGAGTATGAGTATCTCTTTCATTTCGTGTAAATACTTCAAAAAATTCAAGATTTCAATTATTTTCAGACAAACCAATGCTGTTGGACAGGTTTGACTATCTTCACAATGTAGTTAAGATGGATCACGAAACCATGCTACAATTCCCTGGAGTACTGACCAGTCGAAGTTTCCGGGTCAAACAGCGCCACGGATTTTTGTGTTATTTGAACCGTGCTCAATACGATCCTAAATTGCCCAACTATGTTAGTCCATTAAAATTAATAAGTGATTCGGATTCGAACTTTGCTGTTCACGTTGCTAAAGCATCCGTTCAAGAATTCAATGATTTCTGTAAAACTGTGTGATGTTATCGTTTTAATAATAATAATAGCGACCTAAAAATGATTTGACTAGGACTTATTTTTATTGCAAACCTATTTAAACAAATTAAAATGGCCGTATAAAGAATTAATCGAGACAATGAATTTTATTCATGTAGCTTTTCCCAGTTGCAATTTTTGTTGCAAAAGTTTTGAAGACCGGTAAAGTAGGGAATCAATAATTCCGGCAACAGTAAACACTCCGCCGATAATTGTACATACATCAGTGGCAAAGTGACCGATCGATCTGTTATGAATCATAAATATTCTAGAAAAACACAATGTCATTTGGATATTTTGAAAAATTACCTTTTACTTTCCTTGTACGAAATTTGTAAAGGGCTCATTTCATAAGTAAAGAACACTCCTGGAACTCCACTTTCACCCCCATAAGACGAAACAACCTGGAAGAAAAAAACGTGGACAGTTGTTGAGATTTTGTTTTAGCTAAAACAAATTTACCTTTTGATGGCGTGTGACAGAATATTGGTTGGTGTGAAATTCCTCTCCGTCCAGCTTGACGTACCATCTTAAGCAATTGTTAATTTTATTGATTGTTATAAAATCATGTCTGGAAGTTTCTTGATAAAGCAATTTTTTAGCAACTATCAACAAGTAATTTAGCTTTTCGCGCGTGCACGCACTGCACGGGGCTGCTAAAGAACTTACAATACAAGCATGACTAAATACTAAAATGTTAAAAGGAATATTTTAACACATACGTCGGTACAACTTTGATGTAATATTGAAACATCATAGCTCCTGTAAAAAAACAAACAAACAAAAATAAGTTTTCATTTTTGGCAAATTTTCTTAGCGCAACAGTGTTTAAATTGAATTTAAGTCACAACGCTGTATTCCTATAAAAGCAGACGACATATCGAAGCTATTAAGAGTTATCGCAAATCGCAACAGTCACGCTTAGCTGTACTAGTGTACTACGTACAGGGAAAAATTCGGATTCTTGTATTTATTATACGTTTTTCGCTAACTTAAAATCAAGAAAGATGCCTATGCCCGTAGGAGGTGGATACCAACAAGGCCAGCAACAGAGCTGCTTTGACAAAATGAAGGTTGGCTTCATAATGGGTTTCAGTATTGGCATGGCAACTGGAGCTCTATTTGGTGGTTTTGGAGCACTAAGGTAATGACAACTTGAAAACACATGGCAAAGTTTTCTACTAATACTATTTTTCTTTAACTTATTGCAGACAAGGACTGAGAGGGAGAGAACTGATCAACACTGTTGGGAAAATCATGGTCCAAGGTGGAGGTACATTCGGTACATTCATGGCTATTGGAACAGGAATAAGATGCTGAAGCTAATAGTAATCCCAATTTGAAATTAAATTTAGTAGAAAGCATCAATACATTTGTAATGAAAATCAGATCATTAAATTTCCTATAACTATTTTAACTATCCTCTACAGTCTTTATTCTTGGTCCTACTGGTTACAGGTCATTTGTCTTACCTTTGTCTGCAGTAGTGAGGAAACCATCTAGAGGGTTTTCCTTTCCAATTAGAGAAGTTCCAAATGATAGTGAATTAATGTGATGTGTGACATTAAAATCTTCAGATGAATAAGGTTGGACATCATGCACTGTGAAAGTCAAATGTGATACTTTTAAGTTTCCATTCTTCAGTTTGACAATTGAAAAACAAAAACTCACCATGAACATGGTTAATAGCATAACTTTTCCCTGGAGCAATGTGAAATGAACCACTGACTCTGTTGACTTCCAAATAACCGTAAAGTTTGCAGCCTTCTTTAAACGCAGAATAGTCTCTTGTCAAATTTTTTTCATTACGGCACTGCTCGAATTCCTCCGGTCTGAAAGCCCAGTTCTAAGCAAATATTCAAAATATCACTACATGATGCAGAAATGTAAGACTAATTGAGATCCTTTACTTTTTGCCTGTAAGCTTCCCGAACTTCCGCACATGTTTCACAACAACCTTCTTTAGCTCCATAACAACTATTACAGGGTTTTGACGCTGATTCTTCCGTGGATGTTTCTGTTTTGTTGTGAGTTTTGTTAATCTCTTCTAATTCAGCAGCTTGTAAAGGCTCTCCTAACAAGTTTAGTCTTTGTTTGAAAATGTTATGTTCAACTCCAAACTGCTGTTCACCAGATGAATCTACAGCATCCACACTCAAGTCTACAGAAAAAAAAGATTGACTTTTGTTGACATTTTGCAGTGAGCATTAGGACTAATTGTAGTTATATCTCATACAACACTTACATGAACAAGAAATTGTTGGAAATGTGACATCAAAGTTGATTTTCATGTTTGGAATTCTAGTTGTATCCACATACAATTGTTCTGAAACATTTATTGATAGAAAATCTCGAAATTCAATCACAAATAGGAAGGCCTGAATCAATGAAAATTTTAGTAACTTTAAGATATTAGAATATAAGAATTGTAAATACCATAATTATACTGCTGAAAACTGTGACTGCAAAGAAAAATGAAACAAGATAGTAAATAGAAATACTTATAATCTTTCTTCATTGCAAACCTCAGGATCAGTTTGAAAGTATCAACATCTTGTTTGATAGAAGCTTCCCAATACATACATTAAGTGATTTTCAAATTTACAAAAAAATACATACCCATAGCACCAGTTGCTGTTCTTATTGTAAAATCTTCTAAAGTTTTTGGATAAGCATCAATTGTTTTAAAAGCAGTTCCTAGATTCTTAATCATCTTTTATGCTTTCTATGTTGGTGTGTTGAATTTATATAAACTGGGACTTCACAAAACACTAATGTATGTATAATATTGTGGGGTTATTTTGACAGCTGTGTTGATCACTTCTTGAGTCTCGATGTTCATTGTTCAGATAATGTTAGATAGGAGACGACACGGGGTAACTAAGATGGATTTTTGCGCCACCTTGGATTACAATTCTTAACTCGATAAGTTTTTATCATACAATTTTCATTCAACTAGAGTGAAAAAAAATAAAAACAACACCTAGTAAATTGACACAAGTAGCAAAATTTGATTTGCAAAAATTTAAGGCTCCCATTGTAGATGTGTTCACTTTTCACTTGTACTGCAGTAGCGTACAACGTCGCAAGTCGCAACTGCTTCACGATCCCATCCCAAGATTCCCATCTATGTTTGTCTATTTGACTCTTTCAAAAACAATATTTTTGTAAAATTCGAATTACTTCATACGGGTTATTTTACTGTACATTTCGTTTTATTAAAAATTTAATCTTCAGCGTTCAATCATTCAATCAACACTGTGCATTTTTATAATATTGTTATGATGTGACTAATAAAATGGCAACTGCCTAATGATACCTGGAGGCTATTTGAATTCCAAAAACCTGGGTTCGTCTTCACGTCTCAGTTATGTGCAGTTGTCTTTCTGTGCGGCATTAGGCTTTGTCTTGCTCGTCGCTTTTTTGTTTAATCGGTTACCTGCATGATTCAATAATGAAGGATTTCGTTTTTGCCTTTCTTTTCGTTGCTTCGTGTACTGCATTGTCTGGTTTTTACTATGACAATGGCGTCGATCAGACAGTGGTTCACAAGCATTTGAACAAACGTGAGAAAAAAGAAATGCAGAGTGAAATACTGCATCTCTTGGGTTTAGAGCATCGTCCTCGACCCGTTTTGATGCTACCATCCAAAAAGAAACTTGAGGTGGATGATGGCCTTAGCTCTGCACCTCGATTTCTTATTGATGTGTACCAATCTCTTACGGAAGAAGATTCAGGAGAACTTAAACTGACTCCCGATCTGATTGAAAGAGAATTTAATGTTTCTGATTCAGATGTACACTCTATGGATGAAGCTGATATTATTATGAGCTTTGTTAACAGAGGTAACAAACAAATTACAATTTATACATAATTTTTGAATTAATTACATAGTATTTTCCCAACAGGACAGCACTTACATGGAATAAGACATCACCACAGTTTTGGCAGATTTTGGTTTGATCTTTCTGAAGTTCCAGCACAAACAACAGTGATATCTGCTGAACTAAGATTATACATCAACTTAACAATGGTTCAAGAAAATATGAATACTACTGAAAAAGCAGATGAAGAAGAAACTGAAGGAAAAAGCCAAAATTTTTCTATTACTTTGTATGAAATTGGACTGGAAGATTCATTGATCTACATTGATTCAATGGAGATTGACAGCCATCAAGAAGGTTGGGTAGCAGTCAATGTGTCTGTGCCTCTTCAGAAATGGCTAGTGAAACCTGAAGAAAATTTCGGGCTTCAATTGGTGTGTCGTTTATCTACTTCAGGTTATTCATAATTTAAATATTTTATGCTACACCAGTATTTCATGACAGTTATTTTACAGGCAAACAAATTTCTGCCAGGGAAGTTGGACTAGTTGGGTCTCATGGCAATGACAAACTTCAACCTTTTATGGTAGCATTTTTTCGATCGTCGATGCCTTCAACCCAAAAGCAGCTTGGCCAACAATTGCCAGTTCCTCCCAAAGAACTAATTGACGATGAAGATTTTGAAAACGATGAAGTTCCAAAGAGAAGTAGCCGAATCAGAAGGCAAACTCCAAACAATAATAAAAAGCGCAGCAAAGATAACGAAGAGTTTGGAGGTTGGAATCCATATGCAGGTAATGTTAAACTGGCCGTAGATAAATAAATTTTCAACTGTGATTTTAATTGACCATACTAGATTTAGATGCCAGACTATCGAGGCGTAGCTGTCAAAAAAAGAATCTCTACGTCAGTTTCCGTGATTTGGGATGGCAGGTAACTATTTTAAACCAGTTCACAAAACTAGATGTTTAAGGTGGCGATAATTAATTATTAACCATTTCGAAGCATTACCGGCTAAAATAATTAAATAAAATAGCTTTATTGTGTTCCCATGTGGGCTATCAGTTAAATTTAATAACGTTTTTCTTGCCAGGATTGGATTATTGCTCCCGATGGATATGCTGCTTCTTATTGCAATGGAGAGTGTTCGTTTCCATTGAACGCGCACATGAATGCTTCAAATCATGCCATTGTTCAAACGCTTGTTCATTTAATGAATCCGTATCGTGTTCCCAAGCCTTGTTGCGCACCCATCAAACTGTCCTCAATCTCGGTACTTTATTTCGATGACAATTCCAATGTCATTTTAAAGAAATATCGCAATATGGTCGTGAAATCTTGCGGTTGCCACTGAATATTCTAATTTTATTACCTTTCCCGATAACTAGCTTACCATTTAGCACATCTTTGTTTCATACGTGCTTTACGCTGAAAAACGACATTGTAAATATCTGTGCAATTAATAATTTCAAACGATAATGTTTCATAACATCGTAAATAAATGCTTCACCTCGTTTACGTAACTCACTTTAATTATTTATTGCCGTACCCAGGTGTGGGAGCGGCATTATTTATTAAAGCAAAACTTTTACTTTTCTACCCCATTATTAGGAATAGGAACTCACTGACTAGTTTTGGAATATGCAAATCCTCGAAAAATCTATTTTTTTTTTCTGCAGGAATAGTCGTGCGTATAATTGAAAACGATAAAGTGAAAGGTTATGAAAAAATATGTGGAGGCTGGCGGCAAGAATAAGAGTTAGAAGAGCACTGAGTGGCACAGAAAAATAACAAAGATTTTTATTATTCCTATGACTATTAGTGAAATTTTTCTGGTGCGTTGTAAGTAAAGTGTTAATTTAAAGATTCTTCTATTTCGACTGTGATAACATACATTTTTGCATATCTTGATTCTCGTCGTGCGTGTCCTAGTCATTTTGTTGTCTACACAATGGCCAGACGATGGCATCTAGTGACTAGGCATGAATAATTTAATGTTAATAATAATTAACTATCCATAGAAGCCACAACGGAAATATTTCTTAATAAAGCAGAAAAATCTTGGTTAAGAAGGTGATGATACAAAAAAAAATAACGCGTTGAGTTTTTTTCACATTTTTAAGCAACCTGGCTCCCACAAATTAGGTGTATGATGTAATAAGCTAAGCTCATTTTGTATTTTTGTTTCTTGAAGACTTTGTCGCAAAAATTCTGCGTTTTACCTCTAATCCCTTGAAAACTGGAAACAGGTAGGGCTACAAGAATACAACCTAATTAAGTAATTAGATAACATTAAAAATAAAACACAAAACAAAATAAAGCATAAAGATCTTTCCACACCACATTTCCCTCCATTTAACCATAGCTCCTTCCCACTGTTTACTATCGTTCTATGTGAATGGTGTTTCATTTTTCAATCGCTAAAAAATGGCTTGTATATCATAGAAATCTTGCTACATTTTTCTTATGTGACACTTTTAGTTTACAATTTAAATTTAAATTGGTATAGTTTCTGCATTATTTGTTCCAGTAATTCCTTCCAAAGTTCATATTTCACTTTTAAATAAGGTAACAAATCGTACGTCCATCCGTTTATTGTGTGTTGAATGAAAACATTTTTGTGTTGTAGAATGGAGGATCAGCTAGAGGAAAAAGACGTACTGGAAATGGGAAACTGGAACAGCGAATACGATATCGCCGAGGAAGAAGAAGAACGGCTTCTCGAGGAACATGAAATAACAACAGAAAGCAAACATGGATTCCCCTATGAGAGTGAACAAAACTTTTCCGACATTGAATATGAAGCCCCTGAAGTTGAGGAGGATATTTTAGATCTGGGACTCAATGAAGATATTATTGAATACGAAGAAGTATCCACAAATCGCCAAGAAGCCTCCAAGGAGTTGAAAAAGAACACGTCAGCACAACCCAATCAAGGACTTGAAACATGCTCAACCAGTCAGAAAACTGGTACTGTTGACAGTGCTCCGACTCTAAGCCCCCATAAAAATGTTAGCGTCAGGAGTGGACAGCCTGCCAGTTCCTTCAAAAATTTCAACTTCAAACGCCAACCAAATTTCCCTATCCCTGTTCAGATGCGTAATGCACCTCCTTCCAGGATGACGTCTCCAGGATTTCATCATCAAAGACCACATTTTGATGGTCCAAATAGACCTCTGATAGGAAGAGCTCCATCAATGATGGACTACCATGGAGCTCGCAGTGGGTTTTCAAGACATCCAATGCAGATTGGATGTGAGCCATTATTCGTTCAAGATTTTCATCATGGTTTCCCAGCACAAAGATTTCAAAGATTCCCCATTAAAGATCATCACTTAGTCAATCATCCCCAATTCATGGATTATGATAGAAACAATAGTATCAATCGACTGTTCATCAATCCCCACTATCAAGGTTCAGTGACAGTACAGAATGGTTGCGCCACTCGAGTGACTCCTTTAACTGAGCCCAGGTTAAACTTCTCACATTCTGACAACGCACCTCCTCCTCGTTTTGCGTTTCAAGCTCGACATCAGCGTCCTCCTCCTGGTCCAAATTTAGCGAATGCCCCAAGACCTGCATCTTTTGCCCCAATGCGATTTACCCTTCAGTCCAATTTGCCTCCGCCTCGCTTGAATGGACCCATCGACCAAATCTCTCCCCCGCGCTTCAAGAATGCCCATCCGCAGAATTTAATGGATATGATCCTACCAGCTCCTTTCGGCGATGGGCCATTACGAGCCCCATACCATCCTGAACAACAACGGACCCAAAGATTTCGGTTTAACTCGTTTGACCCTCCTCCTCCTCATTCTTACGATCCTTCGTCTTCACAGCCCGTGCGATTCCTTACGCCACTTTCAACAGCATCTAAACGACCTGCCCCAACTGAAGCCTCAGTTACTGCTCCTCTTAAGCAACTGCGACTTGGACCGACAGGCAACATCCAGGTTATGCGAACCTTTGCATCCCCAAATGTTTCGCTCACCTGTCCGCCTCCGAAAACCGTAACCAATGTATTACCACCCGGAAGTGCTGCTCTCACACAGGTTCCTCCGCCAAACATTCGGCCTCCGCAGCTTTCAGCCCCAATCAGAAAGCCTGCAATGAATTCTTCCGCTACACCAGTCATACCAACGACGGTTTCACCTTCATCGACAATTCAGTCTTCTGCGGTGCCTGCACCAATCGTGTCCGAATCAACTAGTGCTAGCACCAGCAACGTCACAGAAGATGTCTCGTCAGAAATGAAAGAGTAAGTTGTACTGGAATCATTCACTATCAAGTCATTTTAACTAACATGTTGTATTTACAGTTATCTCGAAAAGATGGAGGAACAACGGAAGAAACGTGAAGAAGTATTAAAAATGAAAGAAGAAAGGAGACGTCAGAAATTAGCTACGATGGCTGGCAAAGCTGAGTTTATTGCAATCCCCAGTTTCCCCACACAACCTGGAAATAGCGGAACTGGTAAATTTAAATTAATAATCGATTTGTCGGGCAATTTAATTTAATTTTAATTTATTTAGCTAATCCATCGACTACAACTGTGTCGCCGACGTCCAGATTACCCGAAGCTAACAAGCCACCCAACACAAATGTACATCATTCACCGTTTTCACGCTTGGATGGGGGTTCTTCACTCCCGCAAACGGGATCGTCTACTGTCAAGGAAAACAGTGTATCACCAACTTTGTAAATGTTTTTCTTTTTTTCTTTAACAATTATTACACGGACTGATGCATTTTTAACACGTTTAATCTGACCGCAATTTATTTTCCCTTTCATTCTACAGACGAAAAACTGTTTTAGTTAAACCAACGCCGACAGTGCAAACTTCGGTTCGGGCGATTCCTCAAGCTGCTGTCGGAGTCAACCGACGATATAAAATCATCATAGTCAAGAATAAAAGCGGAAAAATTCTCGAAAAAAGAAGGGTAAATAAACTCATTCTCTAAACCTTTGAAATAACTGATTATATAATCCCGTTTGAATTCAAATAATTTTCAGGTTCCCATTGATGAACCCTCATCAGGCAATAATCATGACAACAACCCTTTAGGTCACATGACTCACCCTCCCCCGTCCTCTTTACTTCAGACTCCGGTAATTTCTGAATAAAAATTTTTGCATTTCAGTGTACAGTAATAAAAATGGATTTGACGTTTCTTGTGACTGAAGGCTCGCATCAGTGAAACCGTAACTATCGAAAATTTGAATATGAATGCTACCGAAGATTACGTGTGGAAACTGTGCCAGATGTTTGGTCCTGTTCAAGTGAGTTTTTATTTAAAAATTGATCTTAGCTCAATTATCTAATGAATTTTTATGTGTTCCTATTAGGAGGTTTATCCTAAATTACAGGAAGGTAAAGCGATTGTGAGATTTTCTTCCTCCAGTGGAGCCAATAATTTCATTACTAATCATAACACTCCGGGGATCTGTGTGCGTTTCTTGTGATGCAATTTGTGAAGCTTTTTCGTTTTATTGGCGTGTCAGAACTTCGTGTTTATAAAAAGGCATATTCAAAAATAAGGCCTTGAATCATTTCACATTTACTTCGGTTTTTTTCAATGATGTGGTGTTGTTGTTGTACTGCTTGCTTGACAATGACATCGGCAATTAAAGAAATCAACCGCTGTTTCGTGTCGTGAAAAAAAAAATATATACATATAAAAATGGAACTTTTTTTTTTAAATCTTGATTTGTGAATAACGAAATAGATGAATAGTCAAACATTTGATGCGCATTAGAATAAAGAATCCAGAGCGCATTAGCTTCTTGTTAACTGATTTCTTATGTCAACGGGGGTAAAAGCAACGAACCCAAACTGGTAGTGAGTCCTAGATACTGTTGACTCCGTAAACAGTTGGCGGCATCTTTTTTTGAAAAAAGAAACGATAGTATACATTTGTTATTTGAAAAGGTGTGTATTCCGTTGACTTTCCCTCTGAGTTTGATTCCTTTTAAGGCGTTGCAGAGAACTCACGTCTGTTTAATAAACGTTGATCTACCTATGCTGAGTTTCTGGAGGGTAACATTCCAAAAGAGGAAGAAACCAACAAAGAAACCCCCACAAGCGATATGCTCTCAGCAGCCAGCAGTTTAGGAACGCAGGGAAATTTAAAGGTTTTCTGTGAACAACAAGTTTTTATTTAGCAAAGGCTGCGCCTAAAGCGAAATTGCAGTGGCATTTTGCCATGCAGTTAATTACGTACATATGAGATAAAAAGGTATGGCGACAGTAGAACTCTAAAGACATAAGAACTTCTTTTTTTTAATATTATTAAAAATACCCGACAATAGAACTCCACTACGCGACAATAGAACTCCAATAAGTTCGCCGTTGGAGTTCTACTGTCGCATACAAAGAAATTTTTGAAAATTATTTAAAATATTGGGGTTCTATTGGCGGTGGAGTTCTTCTGTCAGCAACCCGAACAAAACACGTCAAGTTTCACAGTTTCCATACACAGAAACTATTTTTATTAGGGTAATTTAATAGCCTAAATGTTCCTGTCGTCGTTGGTGGTAAAATCATTTGTTGCCAAATTATTCCTGTTTTACTGGCCCATGTTGCGATTTCTCTTGTGTAAATTAAGCAACATGCGTAGGACTACCGCGTTTATTTATTAACTGCGTCCCGTCTCCCGGAACCTGCCCGGAACGTCCTCATAGCCATGCGAAACGGATAGGATTATCATCTATAACTTATTCCAATTCCAACGAATGACCTTATTATATATTATATATCAATTATTTATGTCCAAAATAATTTTATTTCCTCTTGGCTTCCGAGAAAATCCTGAAGAGTTTTTAAATATTTATATCGATATCTTAGCAAGACTAATTAATTAGATAATTAGTGTGTGTCGTCTGCTCTCGTTTTGTTTTCAAAAAAGAGACGGACGAAGTTTTGGAACCGTGCCTGCACGAGAAATAGCAATTAAAAATTACGAAAATGTCGTCATCGTGTGAACTTTTGGAGTCTCTTGGGTGTCGGGACTCTTTATTGAGTCGCTTCATAGCTACACATCGAAATATGGATCCGTATCTGCTGTTTGACAGGTAAATAAAACCAGAATACTTACTAAGTGTCTTGCTAGGGATATTTTAATGTTGCATTACTTGTTTGAAAGCAGTGACACATGAAAACCTTTTATTCTTCTGTTTATTAAAAATTATGGCTTACCCACTGTCTCATTTGTTACTTTTCCTTGCTTGTTGTTATTTCTGTCTACATTTTTCGTAACCAATTTTTGATTTTTGATTTAGATAAACAGCATCCCTTTCCACTGGAGAAACTACCCATGTCGGTCGAGTTACTCTTCTTCTCCTTTCTTTAAATGTCTTCGTGTGTTGGTGTATTCACGAGGGCGCCGTTCCTCCTATCCCGTCTGGTGGATTCAATTTTTCACGGATGGATGGAGCACTTGTGGATGCTTGACTGGCTAAATTGCCCAGCCTCCAAGGTAAGAAAAATCTATACTCTATCTTTCCTTTTTGACTATTGAGTGGGCGTTGATTTTAAATCGTTACAGATTACGATTATTCCTGAGCTAGGCGGTTGGGGGTTCATTAAATAATCAATGGAAGTGGGAACTTATAATTGAAAATTTTAAAATAACTCTTGTACTGCAGATAAGGCCCGCTGTTATACCTCACAACTATGTATGTGGGTAAACAATCAAATGCAAAATATTTCAACTTTACACACTTCAAGCAAAGTAGACCTATATACTAGAATTTTAAGACCGAGAGGGACCTGCTATTTGCTGATTATTAGTTATGCATCCGCATCTGTAACTACCCGGCTAGAACTGAAGCACAAGACAAATGAGTCGTTTGAAAGATGTTCCAATGACCTAAAAATTTAGAGCAAAAGGTGGAGATCTATGATATGTCGCGCTTGATGTCGAAGAATTAGGTCACTAGCGGTCAGCTGCCGCCGAAACCATCGTTTCTGGGATCTTGTTTATCTTCTGTTTATCATTCATGCCAGAGGGAGGCCTTATACTACTTTATTCCTATATCCACCCTCCTCCTGTTCTAGTGTAGAATAACAATTTCGTTAAAGATTATGAAGCCATTACGAACAATTATAAACACTTATAAATAAATGAATTGATTATGAACATAAAAACAAAACTGAGCTATCATCCACAGCAGCCCATTACTTGCTGGTAATTCTTCAACTAAAAAATTATTGATGCGTGCGCAAATCTAACCGAAGGCACGTGTTTCAAATAAAACAATTATTTTCGTTCATGGAATTTGTTTGTGCATTATGTGTAGCTCGTATTAAGGTAAAGCTGTTAATTAATTTTAAAAAATTAAAACAGTGAATTCAAATTGGGTTTCGCCCAACATCTAACCGTATTCTTGGAAAATATCTGCATCCTGCTTTAGGTGTGTTACATTTCAACCGTAGATAAAAGAACCGCAATATTTGGCCGTAAGGTCATCAGTCTCATTAATTCATGTCATACTTGCTGGACCAGTTTGATTTTATTTGCTTTTTTTCGTACATTTCCTATGCGTTGCAAAAGGGCACATTTCCCGTTAGATCTGAAATAGACACTGTCATACATTGCAGTTTCACACGGTGACGTCTCGTGTTAATTTGCATTGAGATATTTCCATCCAGTTACGCTAGATAATTAGGCTGAAAAAAAGAATAGAAGAAATACAGGAGCGTCTGTCGATTCCCTATTCTTTTTTTTGTATTGGTTTTTCCCGGGTTAAAAGCGACACGTGGACAGGTTAGCCAGTTCGTCCAGCAATGGAGGGGGGCAGGTGCACGCGGGGTTGCATAAAAGGACAGGACGGTCACCGTTCTCACTCAGTTTGCTTCTCTGGCTCCATCCAACTCTTAGCTTGACCGTCCTGCCATCGAGGAGAGAGAGCAGTTGCAGTCGGTAAACAAATTTAATTTGATACATTTGAAAATTAAGGAACATTTTTTAAAAATATCTTGTTGGTCATCAACAGAGTGGATTAATTTAAGCTCATTCTAATTCGGTGAAAAACTGATTAAAATGTGGCAGACTTTGTTTATCGTCACCGTCTTGATTCTCCAAGTTACCTTGGCGGCACAGCCTCGTGAGTCAGGTAATTGACAGTTTGAAATTTGATCCTATATTGTTTAGCGGAAATAATTGACAATCTTCTTTTTCTGTATTGCTTTAGACGAAAATGAAATAAAGGCCAATGCATTACCGGATCGTCTGGCCAAACGAGTATGTTACTTCAGCAACTGGGCCGTCTACCGTCCTGGAAAAGGATCGTACGACATCGACGATATCCCCGGTGAAATGTGTACGCACATCATCTATTCCTTCTGCGGCGTTAGTAACGTCACCTGGGGTGTTCTCGTTTTGGATCAAGAGGTAACGCCTTTTCTTCTATTTTTATTTTAAAATTTTGAATATAATGTTTTAAAATCCTGATGTAAATAGCGAGACATTGATAATGGAGGCTATGCCAAATTTGTCGCCTTGAAAAACAAATATCCCAACTTGAAACCCATGTTGGCAGTAGGCGGATGGGGTGAAGGTGGTAAGAAATATTCGCAGATGGCATCTGTTCCGGCTCGCCGTCAATCCTTTGTTAGCAGTGTCGTAGGTAAAGAAATAATTTAAATTCTTATCCAACGTGTTCTCGTTTATTTTGTGTAACTTGTTTAATTAATTTTCGTTTCTTTTTCGCTTGAATTATAGAGTACATGAATCAGTATGGATTCGATGGATTCGATCTTGATTGGGAATACCCCGGCGCTGCAGATCGTGGAGGCACTTATGCCGACAAGGAAACCTTCCTTACCCTTGTTCGAGAATTGCGTGCTGCTTTCGATGCTGTTGGCAAAGGATGGGAATTGACTGCTGCGGTAAGTTGCGCGGCAAATTCAAAAATAGTATTAGCGGAATTAATCAACTGTGCTATTCATAATTAGGTTCCAGTTGCCAAATTCCGTTTGCAGGAGGGATATCATGTCCCGGAGTTGTGCCAGTAAGTTGAATTATTATCCTAATTATTGTTTTCTTGCATTCCAGTTCTTGATAGAATTTCATATTCGTTTTTTGAATTAACCGTTTAGATTGCTTGATGCTATTCACGTTATGACATATGATCTGCGAGGAAATTGGGTAGGATTTGCTGACGTTCATTCTCAACTCTACCGAAGACCTGGCCTTGATCAATACGCATACGAAAAACTTAACGTGGTAATTATACACAATGCCATGGATCAGAAATGTGATTTAATTGCGTCGGAAACTTAGTGGACATTTCTTTGTAATTTTAATTAGAACGATGGCCTGTTGCTCTGGGAAGAATTCGGATGCCCGAGAGATAAGGTTTGTTTATATTCATTGGTCAATTTTGAATCTGTTTAAAAAGTAATATTTTATTTCTTCACAATCAGCTTGTCGTTGGAACTCCATTTTATGGCCGCACGTATACTTTGGGTGACCCCAAAAGCACCGATTTGGGAGCGTAAGTTCATTTTACATTGTTCAACAAATCGGATGTATAACTTAACTATTAAATAAATATGAATAGATACATCGTCAAGTGGGCAGGAGGCGGTGAACCCGGTCCATTTACTAATGCGTCCGGCTTTATGGCTCATTACGAGGTATTAATACGATTAGTGCGGCGTTAGATAATTTCGTGAAATATTCTAACATTTGAAAAATTTGTAATTAGATTTGCGTGAAACATCTGGATCCAGCTGATGGATGGGTTAAGCGATACGACGATGTCGGCAAAGTACCTTTCACTCACAAAGGTATTTCTTCTATATTTAATTCACGTTCAATTCTTTAATAATGTACAATTTCAACTTCGTTTAGATCGCCAATGGATCGGCTATGAAGACGAAGATTCCTTAAAGATTAAAATGGACTTTATTCGTGCCAGAGGATACGGCGGGGCAATGACGTGGGCAATTGTGAGTAAAACTACTTGTATTAGCTTACACATTTTAGATTTTGATCATCTAATCTGATCTAATTACCGACACAATCCAATTTTTATCAGGACATGGATGATTTCCACAATCTTTGCGGAAAGGGCCATCATTCAATGACGAAGGTAATTGTCCGATAAACTTTTTATGAAACCCCCATAAGTCACTTAATTAATTATTATTATTTTTTTAATCCTCAGGTTCTTTATGATGGAATGAAAGACTATATTGTTCCAGTCCCACCTCCCATGACAACTACTACCGCTGTAAGTATACATTTGATTTACCTTACGCGATGCAAATGTCATTAACTTTTACTTTGTCTGTAATGCAATACTTAATTCATTTGGAAATAGGTAACATGGTGGAAACCTTGGCGTCCCGATCCCACAAAGTCACTTGACTCGGTACCGTCCACGACACAAAAGCCAAAAGAAGCAGTTAAGCTGGAAGAAACAGTTAAGCTGGAAGAAACAGTTCAGCCGGAAGAAATAGTTCAGCCTGTCGATGTCGCCGGACTAGATTGTAACAAACAAAGTTATTGGCCTCACGAAAAATGCGCCAAGGTAAGAAAAAACAGAAACATCATAGGCTCTTATTAGATCAAGTATTAATGGCCGTTAATTTTGTTTGCAAACAGTACTATTGGTGTGTTCAAGGATCTCCACGTTTGCTAGGTAAAACTATCATAACTTATAATAATAGAACAAGTTCAAAATTCGAATCAAAATAATTCAATGTGTTTGCCTATTGTTTCTTTAGAATGCCCCGGCGGATCTGTCTGGAATAGAGTAGGAAACTTTTGCGATTGGGCGAAGAACACGGACACTTCTACTTGCACACTCTAAGTTAACGAAACGGCTTTCACTCTCAATCTATTAATAAATTATGACTGCTAATTATACCGGATAATGTATGAACTGTATGGATGTGCGTACTCTTAACCAGAGATGAATAAAGGATGGTTACCTGTTACTCCGTTCACTGTTACTTCGTCACTTAATTATTATTTTTTAATTCAAAAGAAACCAATAAGATGAAACTTCAAACAAAAAGGGGAAGTTAAATTACAATCTGATTTTCAACCAGGCACAGGAAGGGGGAATAACAATTAAATTTTGATGACTTAACTTTGAGGAAGCTTAACAGATGTACTTGGGTAGTATGTTCAACAGTTATGTCAGTTCGCCATACTCCATCAAACGAACGTACTTTGGTTTAGTACTGTCAGGAGTTATTAGCGATGGGGTCAGTCCGTTAAGGTCGCCAATTTCCAGCAATGGGGCCAGGAGAGGCCGCCCATGTGCGCACTGGAATGGCACATCACATTGGCCAAGAGCTTTAACCAATTGTGAGCATTGTGTCAGAGTTAGTTCATCACCAAATCTGATCGCACCTAAGAAAACATTATAATAAAGTTATGGCTAGAAAGGAAATGAAAATAATTTTCTCTCTCGTTGATACCATGACACGCCAATGAATTTAAAACGTTCCGGATTTGTGCAGGCAATAAGCAGCTGGAAAGTCTTCCGTTTTTTGTGAATTCTGCAATAGTCTCGTCGATGAGGGCCACCACCAAGTCTTTGTACAACGAACTTCTTTTCCTTTGGATCTACAAATAAAAAAGACATCAATTATCTTTAACATTTTTACACACATTTTGCAACTGTTACCTCATTTGTTTCTCTTGCCAAAAAACAAGAAGGTACACGGGTCGCTGAAACAGTCGAATCGGTGAATTGCAGATGCAAGCCGAAACGAGTAAATTCGACGCTTAACTTTTGAATTAACTGCAGATCTCCGATTGGAAATGTCAACTGGAGATGCGGGTGAAGTGGCGAAGATAAAACTTGAATGTAGCCATCATCATTTTTGGTTGAATGCACTAAAAGGAAAATTTCCATCAATCAATTTAGTTCGTTGAAAAATGGAAGATTGTCTGGTACATTTTCTAAGGCAGGATTATTTATAAGAACCTACTTTGCATAAGCCTTTCCAAGCAAACTCGCTCATGAGCGGCATGTTGATCGATGAGGACGAGATAACGTTTCTCGTCTTCTCGAGTGATGCAGCAGATGAATTTTCGGTCAACTTGACTGACTACGTGAATGTTTCCCATCACAGATTTCGTGAATGTGCATTCCTTTTGCAACGCCGATGCGAACAGGCTACTGAGGTTCTTGACAGCAAGATTCGGTGGCATTTTCGGTTGAACCCAAAACGCATTTGTGGGATAATTTCGGCCAATTTTGAATTCTCTTTTAGAGTTGAAACGGTTGTCTATTTTCATGATGTAGATAAATTTTAAATAAAATAAAATTGATTGTTAATTTTTAATTACCGCTATCAGTTGAGACGTATCTTCTTTTGAGCGCTAGGCGATTTGAAGAATCCAAGGAAGAACGGTCTTCAATTTGGGTATTATCTTTTTCTTGCAGATTGCAAGTTGAGGTACTAGTTCCCATATCAGGGGGTATTGAAACTACTACATATTTAAATAATAATTAGCAATAACTTTAGCATTTGTTGATCTTTTTCCTATCAGTTAAATGCTAACATACCATTTTCTAAGTTGCCATTTTCCGGTTCTTGAATCAGTTGAGTATTCTCTGCCGCTTCTTCAACCTCTTCCCATAAACTAGCGAGGTGATTTGGACTTAGTAACAACGGCGGAGAGGAAACCCGACAGACATTTGGAGATTCTTTAACCCGCATTTCGAGGTTTTCTGGTGCATGGCTCACGAGTGGAATCGGAATTGAATTAGTGATTTTTCCATAAAACGATTGATCCGAAGAACCACTTTGTTCACAACGGAATGGCGAAGAAATTTTTGAGGTTTCCTGTATTAGCGTGCGCACACACGTTATATTACGCACAGTATTGCAAATTATTTTAATTGAAATGTACATACTGTTTTGATTTCCTGTTGAGGAGGGTAGAAGTCTAAACTTTTGATTGTCAGAGGTGAGGTTGTTGAATTCCCGTCACCATAAGCGGCGATAAGCCAACGCGATACGAACGCTGTCTTTTTTATGGGAGCTGAAATATAAATTAAATTTGAATTAGATTCTTGTGTGCAATGCCACAATTATATACTTAATAAATTAGGCATACCATGAGAAATAAATTGATCGAGCGAACTCTGAATCAACGATAGCAGCTCATTCCAATTTAAGAACGCAACTCCTCTATTGCCGTTCGAATCAACGGTAAATTTGCATACAGTTCGGGAACACTAGAAATAATTTGCAAACATTGGATAAAATTTTAATGATTAGATCCGCGAATAAATAAGATCTATTAGTAGGTATTAGTATAAAGGACAAATTTCGCCTTACCTTGATGTTCAAAATTATAGCGAAACGCTGTTCTTGGGAAGAAGTTAGATTCGATAAAACCGATGTGATCAAATCAACAATTTCTTTGGATTCGACAAGCTGGCTGTTAACAAATATAAACCAGGAACTTTCTCCCGGATGATTGATGAATAGACCTTTCACTTTGAAATGCCGACTTGAGCCACGAAACGGTATTATGCTCTCAGATTTAAACAACTGTTGAGCAGCAAGCATTGTGTTCTTCGCTTTCTTAGTTTGAAGAGAAGGAGGTTTGGAAGGATCAACTCGCAGTGAGAATGATATGTGTGAATGCAGTAAAAAGAAGCTTGCAATTAGTTTCTCTAGCGATAGATAGTCAAAATCAAATGTCTCTTCTGATGATGGTGGTCTAAAAAAATCAAAAACAGACACTGTTGTTCCTGATGTAGATCTTGTTCCAACACACTCAACATTGCGCCAAATTCCATTTTGGTAAAGTCTTTTGTACGACACACTTGAGTTTTTCACTTGGCTCTCTATTTCAAGAGAACTGCAGTGTTTGATAATCAAATGTAATGCTTCTTCTAGATGTTTATCAACAACCACGTTTTCAACATTTTGATTATTTCTAGAATATATAAAACAATTATAGTAAAACAATTTTTTCCTGTAGTAGTAAAAAAACGTACCTTGAACAGAACAGCTGAAGTTGTGTTGATCCAATTCCTCTTCCATTGTCAACTACTTGTAAAAATCTACTCATCCAATCAAGGCGTACAGCGATGCAGGTTGCATTGCCATGAATTGAATTTAACACCTACAGAAACAAAAAGTTAATAAACTGCATCCAAATCTGTAATTTGAAATACATACAAGTTCTTCTACATATTTCTGTGTTAAGATTGATTCACACATTTCTACCAATGGTTAATTTTTCCAACAAGAAATCCAATAACAGAACCACAGAACCAAGTCCAACAAGAATGTGTAAGCCAACTAGCCAACTACCTGCTTGGACACATCTTACAAATAAACTTGTTTAACTACACTTGAAATATCGGGATTGGGCAACACCCTTCAGTTTTATGTAATTATATAAACTAATGGGGAATATAATCTCGAAGAAAATACCTTAGAAGTTTAAAATTCGTACCAACCAGTACTCAAACGTAAACAAATCTTTTTCCAGACATGTGCTTGAAACGCCATCTGACGGCCAGTTTTTGTACTCCATGAGAAATTTTGGGAAAGTTCTAGAAACAGGTTTTGAAACAGGAAAAAACATTAAAATAAAGCAAATGGAGCTTAATCTATGGGGGTCGGGTGTGAGTAGCATAAATAAAAGGCGTCGCATGCTTAAAATCGGCACCCTTAGGTCTTTGCATATCCAGCTTATCCAGCGATTCCAGCCGTACAACTCCTTCCCAGATCCAGTCCAGCCGCAAGCTACACAAGGAGCATGTATAAACAATGTTTGTAGAAAAACCACCGTCTCCTCAGAAACGAGTGTAACAAGTGTAAGGACTTGAAAGAAAAAAAGGAAACCAGTAATCTGGTATTCCCGTCCAGTCATAAACCGCAGCATAAGCTTATTCCAAACAGCTTCTAAAGTCAGAGGGATCTGACGACAACTTGAGCGTTTCATTGTGAAATATTGTGAAACCATTTAAGGACACCGCACAGCTGCTCGAAAATATCTTACGTAACGAGGATTTAGATACGTCAATAGCACAGTCTTCTTAAATCCACACGAACACGGCGGTAAAATATTTAGAGGAAAAATATGAATGTAAACTAGGTACAAGTCGTTGAGATGTTCCAATTATGTATTTACATTCGACATCAATGGAAAGGGGAATTCCCTTTCTAGACACTTTCCGACAACAAAAACTTTCACTAAATTCCCCACTTATTTTAATAGCTAGATTACGGGTAATTTCAATTATCGCATCAAACGATCAACTTTCCAATAAAATGCTATTTCAAGTTAAAATGATAAACCTTCACATCAAATTAGCTTACATACAAGAACACTTAAAACTGTGTCACATAAACAGTACCAAATATATAGTGCGATCGAGTGACAACTGACATAACAAAATTAACTTTGCATTGAATATGCATTTGCATTCGAATTTAGTAATTTTGACAGTCCACACGAGGACGACGAGAGAACACATTCACCCGAATAATATATAGAGTAAATTATACGCGCACCAGGAATTGAAAAAGAAAAAAAGCTGTTTGAGAAAACTATCCGTTTTACAAGAGTTTCGAATGACTGAAAAGTGAAAGCTTCACCTCACCAGTCGGTACAGAAAAAAAAGGGGAAAATTAAGGCACTAAGTGCTTTTACAATGGAATATTAAGCATCGAGTTATACGTATAACCAAAGAAAGGTAAAAATTTCAAACGACAGTCATATCCTGCAAATAATTTGTGTGATTTTCTCAAGGTATAACAGCTTTTTTAAAAGCAATAATATAGTCTTCAACTTGAGTTTAGCCTCATGAGATCTGAGACAATAGCATGCTTTTCAATTCGCGGCGCAATAATTTACCTGTATTCGTTTTGGGGATTGCGTCGATGAACATGACTCCACCCTTGAGTCTTTTATGAGGAGCTACTTTGGCGTCGACAAACTCGGCAATGTCTTCCTTGGTGACAGAGACGCCATTTTTCTTGACGACATATGCGCGAGGAAGTTCACCAGACATATCATCGGGAATACCGATCACAGCTACATCCAAAACAGCCGGGTGGCGCCGTAAAACATCTTCCAGTTCAGATGGTGATACCTGTAGGGCAGATTTGTTTTATTAATTTGCACTAAGTAAAACCACATAAGGGAAAACATACCTGCAGTCCCTTAACCTTGATGAGCTCTTTGAGACGATCGACGATAAAGAACTGGTTTTGTTCATTGTAATAAGCAATATCTCCCGTGTGGAGCCATCCCGCGCTGTCGATGGTTTCTTCGGTGGCCTTCTCGTTTTTGTAATAACCTTTCATGACTTGAGGACCAAAAACGCACATCTCTCCTTCTTGTCCTGGTCCAAGCGATTCGCCAGTATTGAGATCCATAATTTTCACTCGGGTACGCGATACTGGCTCTCCGAATGAACCGATTTCGTTGTTGATGATTGGACTCATATGAGTGACGGGAGATGACTCTGTCATTCCGTAACCTAAATAAACAAATCAACATGTAAAAAATCTAATTCAACATTACTTTCGAATTTATTGTATGCACCTTCTTGCATTAGAATATCCCGTCTTCCCAATCGATCCATAAGCTTATTGGCCGCAGAGGGGCCCAATGGAGCGGCTCCACAAAAGACTGTGTGCAATCTGTGAAAGGCGTCTAATTTCAGGTCAGGGCGATGTCCAAGGAACGAAACCAATGGGGGAACCAGCTGCAGCATGGTTGGCTAAAATCAAAATATAACTAGTCACGTAATGTCGATTACTTGCGTTTTTTAAAACACGACTTACGTGATGTTGGTACAAGCAATTGAGAAACGATTCGCTTTCGAAACGCGGCAGGGTCACAAGTTTGGCACCGTGATCCAAACCGGTGAGCATTGTGCCGACCATTCCGTAAATGTGGAAAAATGGAAGCACGCAGATGTAAACTTCTTGAAAGGAGTCTGACACGTTATCTGTAGAGACCAAAATGAATTAAATAAACGGCATCAAAATAACGTGTTTAAACCATTCCATACTGGATGTTGTTGGAATAGGTCTAGCTGTTCCAGGATGAATGATTTGCTGAATGTTGGCGCAAATGTTTGAATGGGTGAGCATGACTCCCTTAGGAAGACCGGTCGTTCCACTAAAGTGTAAAAAAAGTAGCAATTATTTCACTACCCGAAAGAAAATAAAAGTCGAAAATGAATAATACCTTGAATAGGGCAGCACAAACATGTCATCAAATGGATCAAGCTGTCGAAAAAATGAGCAACAATTATTGAATTGAAAAATATGCAAAATAAAGACAATAAATACCTCAATGTTCTCGTCGAAAAGATCACCAGAATCTTGGAACATTTCCATCAGAGAAACAAATCCTTCTTGGGGTTCGCCAACTACAATGAGTTGACGAATTGACGGGCACATGCTGGCCACTTCACGGATAGTATCGGCCATTTGTGGGATAGTAACGATGACGGATGTTCCGGAATTTTGCATCTGGCGCGCAATTTCTTCGGCAGTGTAGATTGGGTTAACGGTAGTGACGGGCATACCGATGCCAGCGGCTCCAAGCATAGTAATCGGGAACTCTGGCAGATTGGGCAGGACCAATCCCAATACTTCGCCTTTTTTGAATCCCATTCTGACCAGGGCAGAGCCGAAACGACGGGTAAGCATGCGCACTTTGTCGTACGTATACTTGCGTCCAGTTATCCCACATTCCTGGAAATATATGAATAGGAAAATGAAGCTTATGTATATGGAAACCAGCCAAGGTAACAAATTGATCAGCGCATGTCACAACTTCCCGCGTCGTAGTTTAGCAACGTGCGCAAGGTTACGTCTGGATTGTTTGTTTGCCAAATTTACCCTTGAGGATGGGCGTGAGGCCACCAATTGTTTAATTCTCCGTAACAACAAATGCCCTTGGACATTATTACAAAATCAGCCAACGTGTTTGTGTTTACACACACACACTTCCATTACCGAGAATTTGAATGGTGAATAAAATATATCAAAACTTACCACAGCTGTGTGATTGGGCCATAGGGAAGCCTGGTCAAAGAATCTCTGCACCACCGTTTGACTGTGGAGAAAACAATCCTCGTGACGGGAATAGACGACATTGTCATTGATTCTTTCCGATGATAAGTTGACGCTCGAGGCGGTGCTGCTCCTGCGTCTAGACTGGAGTGAATTCTGGAGCTTTTGAAGCTGTTGGAGATGTTGGGGGCCCGTCGAAACACGAGCTGATAGTCCACTCAAATTAGCCAACGATTTGAAACACGGCAAGCGGAAACCAGCCATTGATTTGCCTAAAATCGATATTTGGTTAACTACATTAAATTGTTTTATAAAAAGAACCCATACTATGCTGCCTATATTCAACAGAGATGATAACAGGTTTTAAACGTTCGTGGGCCTGTTTTAGGGGGCTGCTAGATTATGGATAGAGAAAGGGACGGAAAAATATATAGGGACCGTACATTTTCCACTCATGACCCACTTTTGTAGTGAAATTCGTTGCCCATATAAATAAGATTGAAATGCCCTTAAGAATGACAGGAGTGTGCTAAACATTTACTTAACTTTCAACCCCAATATGCCCCCACAGTTTCAAACAATCAAAATGATTGACCCTGCATGTATAGAATAATAGGTGAAACATTATTTCTTACCTGTAATAATTGTTCTGGAAAGTTGAAGGGAGACTTGGAAATTTCGGTTGCTTACTAGTCGGCGGCTGGTTGTTCTCTGATGCCTGTTCAGCCCAATGCCCTGAGCTATACACTAACGGTGAGGAAGGGGAGGGGAAAATTTTTGAGTCTGTGTCGAGTTTAGGTCTTTGGGATCGCACCAAGTTTCTCAAAAACCCGCCCAATTCTTAATAACACACACACACACTGACAACTACCTTCTAGTAGTACACACACCTTCAGGAAAAAAGAAAAATAAACGTGGTGAAATAACGGAGAAAAAGAAAAAAGAAGTTTAGCACGTTTGAAACGCAATGACGTCGACTGTGTGTGGAGGCAGGTCTCTCTCGCTCAATATAGACAAAGTATACCCGGGCCACGCGAGTTTCTGCACACTGCGTCAAGTGTAGTAACACACCGCTAGGACTACTAAATATTAACGAATGACGTCAATTGAGAAAACAATTGTCGAATTCGACAACACCATTTCAATTATTCATGTGAGTTTTAAACTGTATTTATCTAAACGTTTCAAGAACGCTGAAATCTGAAACGTCATCTTAATTCGTTGGTTACATTGAGCAGAGTATACTTTGCTCGCGGGCAAAATTTCTTCTGTAATAAACAAAATGTTACGTGGGTTGGAAAAAAAGCGATTCACAAAAACTTGTTGTGGCTAAGAAAATACAGAGAAAGGATTTATGTAATTCACTAGACGAGACTTGTTAAACATATGGGCTAAACAAAATATCTTTTAGTTCAATTCATAGTTCTTGTGTTACTAATGTCCAAAGTCCAATGTTCAAATCAAATAATGAGTTCGCTGTGCTGTTACGATTGTAATTGAAGTCGCCGGAAATATTATCGATAATGATTTAGCAAAAATGAAAAATATCCGTTGGATGCAAATTTGGCTACGTGTATATAGTGGCGTCCGTATATGGTGCTGAAACGTTCGCTGTGAACTTTTTCTCTGTTGTTGTTTACATGGAATCGTCGCTAAAAGCGAAATGGAAAGGAAAAGAGGCGGGAGGAAGGTGATGGTGGTGGCTGCGTTCATTTTGGACTTTCGCCACCGAAATATTCGTCCAAAACATTTGGGTTGCCAATAAGCTCCACCCCGTTATGCGGTTCTGCAACTGCGCGAGGCGAAAAATAAAAGTTGGCGAAAACGGTAGATGAACGTGAATCGTAGTCGTGTGCAGTCGTGACGTCATCTCAAACTCAACGACCTCCGCCTCCCTGTGTTGTTGGCAAAAGCACGCGAAAGGCTGGAATATTGAACCGACCAATCCAGTTAGATCCACGCCTTCCTTCGAGAAGAATACGAATATTATGAATTTTGTTTTGCTTTTTATCCGCGTTTACGTCACGACAAACGCTGCGACACGTAGAGTCCACACACGGTGTGTGTTTTTGATGCCCTTGATGCAAGATCCTTCACAAAGGCGTGCAAGGAATGAATTTACAACTTGATTAATAGACCCAGCTTTAAAAAATTAAGATTTCGACTTTGTTTAATAACCGAATTAGAACACCGTCAGCTGATATTACGGATAACCGAGCGAATCAGGTTACACCTCGGGACCTCAAGGCCCTTCCTATAATTCTTTAACTGTGTTTATCAATGTCGTAATCGAATGTGTGACTAGTTCCGCTATATACCTGCTCCGACTACTATTTAGATTAAATCTTTTGAGACGCAAAAAAATGTTCAATGGGAAAGGAGCCAGGAACGATCGATTGTCAACTGCGAAGTTGCCTAGCTGGATCGATACATTCAGAGATGAAATATAAAGCTTCCGCGAACCAGTAAGATTCAGATTGACAAACGCTATTTCTCACAGAAAAGTGGAAAGAACAAGATGAAAAAACAGCCAGTTACAGTCTACAGCTTACGGTTGTATGAGATATTGAATACAAGGATATTACGGTGGTTCAGCAAATCATATGCTGGGCAGCAGGAAAAGACCTTTGCTCTTGCCCCACAAGCAAAAATCAAGGCGAAAAGGGTTTGAAAAAATAACTAATGGCCTTCAAGAAAACCTTCTGTGTGTTCAGACAATCTAACATCTGCCAAGCGCTACTCGCAACAATTTATTCGCTTTGAATTTAACAAAGTCCACTCGGCCCTTCTGAACTTTGGGGCATTATGTACTACACATTCTCTTCGTGTGTTCCGTGCACAAATAATAATAGAAATGAATTTTAAAATAAAATTTGAACGCAAGGTTCATCGTCTCCTCTTTCATCTGAAACTGCCAAATTGTTATTTTTAAATCGACTTAGCACAGTCATACGAGTATACTTCCTACTGCATTCCTTTTCTACTAGTTTTTAAATATAGCACTACTATGTATAGCTATTGTGTACGATTTAGTACAACACGGAATAGGAATCAACACTTGACCAAAATACCAAAAACTTGTAGGTGTCTTTCGCAATGTCCATTTCTGGTTCATTAATCCCACAAAACCCCAAAAAAGAGTTGCGTATTTCTTGACGCTTGCGCCATCTTTCAATAGGGTATGGCTTTGCGAACATTTGTCATTTTGGAAAGATAAAAAGATACTGCAATATGTTCGTAAAATCGAAAATCTGTAGCATTAATCAAGCTTTTATGAGCCTATATTTTGACAACACACAATAAAACTTTGAATTCTTAATTCTTTTAAAAATCTGTTACAGGACTCAAGGATTTTAAATGTTAAAAGAACTATACTAATTTATAACTTTAGCCAAAAAAACCGCAAGGTAAACTTCACCACGTTGGATTTCTCTGAACTACAAACATTGATACACACAAATACAAATTTGGTTGAGGCATACAATTTATCCGACAGCAAGAAAAAGGGAAGAAAAGTAACAGTACCGAAATTTTTTTCCTATTCATCTACGAATAATTAAACGAATTTTCCTTTTTTTTTAACACATTTTGCAGTTGAAGATCAACCTCTATAAAGACAATATAAGGTGAAAAGAACAACTATATCGCGTAGTATATAGTAAATACCAAATTAGGAAAAAAACCGAGTGAAGTCCAACGATGAACATATACTGTACACTGTAACGTAAGAGAACAATGGACAAGAACGAATTTGAAAAAAATAATAATGAACAGTGTAAGACAGAGAGCAAAAGAATTAATGTGGAATGAAAAATGTATAGAATAGTACACTTCGCGATCATGCTAAAAACGTATGGAACTAGACAATCGAAAGATATTACAACAGAATAATCGTGTATGGGGGAGCTTCTAATGTGTACATGCGCAAGATTAAAGGGTGTGCCATAAACCAGCAAAAAAAGCTACGATATCCTATAGGTTTCCGATCGTCGAGTCGTTTTGGATCTTCTGACTTAACACAAGTCAGGTGTTTCAGCCATCTGCTTCTTGATCCTCAAAAGCATTGTAGTGTACCATTGATCAAGCCGTGAAATGGAGTCATAATCCTTGACCGTTTCGGTGAATCCGTCTACATTGTGTTCTTCCATGTGACCAATGAGTGCCTTGATCAGCTTGCATTCTCGGGAATCCTATAAAAACAAATGAAGTTATTATTTAATTGAGGTCATCCAAACTGTTATTGAAAATCAACATTGTGTTGATCAGAAATAAATGGCATACCTGAAAAGCTGGATACATGTTCTCATATTGCTGGGCAGCATGTTGGGCATTCAACAAATCAATGCACAAGTGGCAAAGGGCAGCCCGGAAGAAGTACTCTTTAGCACTGTACTTCAACAGTGAATTATCCAGAGAAGCTGATGCAACTTGCTCATAAATCTGAATCGCCTTATGATAGTTTTCCAACTGGGCTGCATACTGAGCCACTTTCAAAAGGCATTTGTTGGCAGAGCTATTACTTTCCTCACCTGTGAATATAATATTTTAATTAAAATGTTAAAAAAAATAAAAACTCTACTACCTTTGAAATAATCAGCTGCTTGTTCATAATGTTGCACAGCTCTTTCGAGATCAGCCAATTCTGTTTCGTAAATCTCTGCAATGGTTTGATGGTGTTTGGCAGCAATAGAAAACCTTCCCATATCAGTATATATTTCAATAGCTTTGAGGAGGCAAGCAACAGCCTCTATTGAATTTAGAAAAGTATTAGTTGATATTAGATAAAAATAGAATATAACATGTAATGTTTACCATTGGGCTCAGATTTCTTATAACAGTTGCCTGCGTCAATGTAATTGGTGGCTGCATCATGACGTCCAGCAGCTTTAAGATGTAAAGCTGCTGCCTCACAAAAGGCTTGACCAGCTTGAGACCATTTTTTTGCCATTTTAAACAAGTTTGCTGCTCGTTGGTAGCATTCTATAGCCTCATCAACTTTGGATGATCCTCTACACAAATAATTCAATAATTAGAATGGGAGAATAATGCAACATACTTGAATGAATTACCCTCCAAATAGAGAACCAAAAAAGCTCTTTCCCGAGTTCAATTTCTTTTCGGCCTCGGCGATTAGTTGGGCTGCTTTTTGCTCGTTGTCGGCCATTGTGGATTACTCTAAAGTAAGTAAAATTATTTGCGTGTACATAACAAATGTGAATGATAAGACGTTAAATAAACGTACATTTTGCAACAAATGAATACAGCTGCACTTCTCTTGTCAGACAATATTACGTATATCGATCATGACATTCTGCATAACAAAGGCCGGCGAACTAGTATTGTTTAGTCCTTTACTGGTCAGTACGTGCTGCCACCTGCTGACAACATAGTAAAGGCAACATAGGTAAAGTGGCGTCTCCTAATACAGTAAAAGCGGTAAAACTGTCAGAAGTCGGACCAATTAAAAAAAAAAAAAAAAAATTAAATTCGATTCCTTACAAATGCCATCTTCACTTCATAACGCTATTGAACCACGCCATTTTCACCGATTGATGGAATTTTTGACAACCGGACTTTGGTATTAAACAAATAAAGAAATTTTAGTTTTAGGCTTTTTTTCATGTGTAAATCAATGCCTAATCAAGAAAATTTCAAATGCAGGTTCATTTGGAGTAATTTAAAGTTCTTGTAATTTTATAGTGATAACGGACCATTTTGTTACGTCTGTTAATTTGATGAATAAAGTATCCCGATTTCGTTTATAAAAAGCAAGAAAAAGGCCAAAAGGTAGTCCGGCGTCGGCAGTGAGGTGGAATACATTTTTAGAAATTTTAAATTAATAGTAAACAAACATCCTTTTGAAATATGTAAATGATTTAATTAAATATGTGTCAAATGTATTTAGGCAAATTTAACAAGTGCATTAAGGTAATGGATGGGTGAGTCGGATTAGACGTCACATGTAAATCATAACATTAACTTATCGGACCCGAGTTCGATTCTGCAGGTGGTCTAATTTACCATATCCTAATTCCGACAGATGGCGAAACTGTTTGTGAGGATAGCGTCTAGCGAATGAGGACATTTGAATTGTCATATACGATTAAAAATTCCGAAATGCTTAAGGTGAAAGACTAGCTCTTTCAATAACCGGATTGAATTAACTGTAAATCCTCATCGTTAGTGGTGGGTATGGGCCTTGGTTGCGTCGAGTCTAGGTGACACTAGAGGACATGTCAGGCGAGATTGTGCACTGTATTGCCGGAATGCCGGCGGCCCGACTATTAATTCGAACAGTCGGAAATATAAACAAAGCGATAAACTTGGCACTTGGCGTAGGAATCTGATTTCTGAAGAGGTTATTTCAGTTCACGCTAGAAAGATCTACGTTGTGGTAGAGCTGTCCTCACGAATAGTTTCAATTATTTTAGAAACAGTATTCTAATGGTCGAATTTGATGTCGGCTCAACAGCTGACGAGCTCTTTTTTTAGGTAGGCCTACTTCCGGAATCCGGACTATCCGTATCCGGTAATGCATTTGAAAAGGACTGGCCATTGTGACCACAGAAAAAGACCACGTTTAAAAGTAAGCTGCATAAAAAAAGACTACCACAAAAATAATCTAGCGATTTTCTATCCTAAATGGTGAACTTTAAGTACGGCGCATCAGATACTGGTAGTTCACCAAAAACAGATTTGGTAAAACTGCCAGTTGTTGGACTGGTAGCTTGGTCGACAGGAGGCACCGTTTGTTCCACGTTGGCCGCTCCCTCCTGGCGATAGAACAAAAAATAAATAAAATTCGATTGAATTTGAATCTAATCTTAAGATTTAGATTTTTCCACTTTGTTTGGATTGATTGATGAAACATCTTTTGATTTTCCGTATCTAAAATCGGAGAAAAGGAAACCCATGATGAATTTTTACTCGTCTTTACTTACTTATAAACCTTAATGCACAATCAGATATTGCAAATGATTGTGACGGCCTAATCTGCTACAGCTAAAGGACATTCAGACAAAACAGAAACACATCAGTGAGGGAAATTCACAGCATCTCGAACAGCAACTTGCTTTTTCTCCTACCTTTAAAAATAGTGTAGGAGATTCCACTTAACTAGTTCCTGCTTAACTCAGAATACTTGAACAATAAGAAATGACAGACCTTGAGGCCACAGTGCTCTCCAACAGTGAAGGGTAGGTTTCAAGACTTAGTTAAACAAAGTAGCATACCTTGTTAACTGTCAGTGGCAGACAGTCCTTTTTCTTCAACATGACTTTTCTTATAAAGTCTGTCATACAAATTTAGAAACCTAAAGTTTCAAACCTGTAAATAAAAACAAGAATATTAAGTCACCTTGTTAATAATTTGTGTCATCAATGTGCTTGACAACTTTGATCTAAAAGAATAATTAAACAGTAATCAGTATACTGCAGTTGAAATCGTCTTATAACATTAGATAGACGTGAGTGCAGATGAATACTTTGAATACATTAGACTGCAGCAAAGAAAGTTCTGTGACATGACAAGTGAACTTACACATGAAACAACCAAACAATTAGCAAAGGTTCTCTAGAAGTCAAGATGGAATGAGAGATTGGTCCGTGATGGGGTTGGTGATCTTGATCTAGCAAGTCCAATTCTTACAGCAGATATTATGATGAATTCTAACTAAAGATGAGAAGATTGTATGTTTCAGCAATACTGTAATAAAACTAGTGTTGGTAGTTACCTTTGTCATTTCGATGGCACATATTGAACGAAATAGTCGACGGTAGGCTACGTTTTCTCCTGTAAGTTTATAAGAAACACTAAGGTTATCCAACATGTACACGGAATAGACCACATCACCGACAAGTTACAAACTAAATCACTCGAATTAACCTATGTGTCCATTTGTAACTTTCGAAGAAAATAGCTGCAGCGAAGATAGATTTAGAGTTTAGACAACGAGCCGCCATAAGCCCACATTTGACAACACAATATTCCTTCACGCCATCTATTAGACACGTCCAAAACTCACTATCTAAAGGACCGGCTTTAGATAGTCACAAAAGTCACAAAATTAATCAAAAAGACCATTCCTGTTTGCTTAAACTGGCAAGGAGTCTTTAGAATTGTGCAGAGAACAAAGCTCACTTGCTAGTTTTATGCAAAATTTCCGGAAGTATACCGGAAGTAAGCGATAGCGCTTCAACCATTGAGCTGCCGACCAAATAAACCAAATATTCGTGATCTACGTGAAATTTGGGGTCGATTATACGTAATTTAAACGAAATCCAGAATTTGGCCAAAATCGAGAATTTTCCTGAACTATACAGTCGCGGCTGAAAGTTTCTATACGTGTAGCTCCAAAACCCGCCTTTTTAATGTGTATTGGCGGATGGTGTCAACCTATGATAGAGGTTGAGCTACCTTATTTGCTCGATTTTCTTAAGTTTTACCCCTACCCCCTTACACCTCCGACAATGATTTGTTGGCGGGGCTTTCTCAACTATGGGTAACCATGGCCGATAATCAGACAATTGAGTCTATGCCCAATAAACTAGCAATAGCTCTAAAATGAAACGTTAAAATGGCAGAGGATTGATCAGTTTGTAACTGTGGCAATTTCTGCATCGATTAGTTTCATTTTAGCATTAGGCAATAGGAATGAGTATAACGTTTGGGGTATCGCGGGTAAATTAGTAATCGATGTTAAGAGGAAGAGTTAAGTAAAGAAGGGCGGTAAAAAATAAAGAAACTAGCAAATAAGGTAGCTCAACCTCTACCATAGGCTAACACCATCCGCCAATACACAGTAAAAAGGCGTATTTTTGAGCTACACGTATAGAAACTTTCAGCCGCGACTGTATATAGTTCAGAGAAATTCTCAAAACCGGAAGTACGAAAACGTACAAAACAAAACATGAACTTTACCACAAATTCGACGAGGATCACGAATATGTGGTTATTTTGTGAGTCGAATAAATATTTACTGAACTACTGATTAAAATGAGAAAACCAGAAGTAGAAAAAAAACACATTATTTAAAATCTAACAAGTGAGCTTTGTTGCTGGAACAAAAACTGACAGTTATATAAAAAATTTCTTTGTAGTAGCAGCGAGAAATCTCTAAAGAGATGTGCAAAGTTAACGTAACTTAAACTCATTCTGACAGGTAAAAAATGATCAAAGGCTATGCCGTCTAGTGTCAGAAAGAAGAAACGTTCAAAAATCAAAAGTAAGCATGAAAACAATGTCCGCTCTAGCTCGTTGACTGGTTGCACTCAATTGAAAGAACTGAAAAAAAAGGTAAGAAATAACTGTGATACTCACATGATTTTCTCCTTGCTAAATTTCATCAATAAGCCACCCCACAGCATCACACATCACAACACAAGAAACAAGGTGATATGGATGCCAGTCCTACTTCTAAAACTGTGGAGGAGGCAGTGATATCCGTTATGTGCCTTGTCTGCAAGTGATTCCAGACGTTTCAGCACTTGGGCAACAGTGCTTTGTGACAGTACTGTTAAAGGAAAAACACCCTTGGTAAGGTAAACCTGGCAGTTATTCAGAATGTGTTTCTTTTCATTGTCAGGCTACATTCAACTAGGCTACATACTACAAGGCAACAGCAAATGTAATCACTAATGATGGTGAAGATGAAAAATCCTTTCCACACACCTCCCTGTATGACAACAACAGCATGTTCCTGGCTCATTCGATCTTCACTCTAGGGACTGGGCATCTAATTAAGTCTCCCTTTTAGCTTTATTCCTGTCATTCTGCACTTTGCCTTACCTGTGATAAATGTCTCTTTTTTTCTATAGGATTTTATGGCTATTCGTAATTGGAGAGTAGCATTGGAATGTGACAGCTTGTCTGGCCTAAAAGTCTTACTAAATAGATTCCTTTTGGGAAACTTTGTCTGTCCTCATGCTAAATTTTTATTTTTATTCAATTATCAAAAGAAAAATCGAAACCCTGTTCACGACTTTGAAGAAAGTGCACTCGTACTACAGAACAACCTCAACATATCGAAAGACGAGCGGGATTAGATCCTTCGTGTTGTTGCATTCATTGGTTTATCCGAATTAGGACGCGAGCGACTCTTGTCTCCGGAGGCTCCGTTGTCAGTATCATCGAATCCGAGTAGTGGAACGTGCAACGACGACTGGCAAGGGAATTTCAAACTTCAGAACGCGTTAGAATGTTGATTTCCTGACGTCTCGCAACTGGAAGGATGAGGATCAAGTCGACATGTCACATGTCACATTTAAATCGCAACATCGACATCACAACGCTTTACTAAATCTCTGGTCGAAGTGTCACTGCTCACACGATGATTGTAATTGCTTGTGATCGATGTTGAAATTCGTTTATTGCAACACGCAGTAAATAAAAGAAGAGACAAAAATTTCAAAATGATATTGTATGGGTATCGCGCAAAAATATTCTTCGTGTTGGCTTTCGTTATTTTATTTGTTTATTCATTTATTTGGTTTCATATTAAACCAAAAAGTAAACATTTAGAAAGTAGTAGAAAACTTTCATGTTGAAGAAAATTCGCAAAAAATAAGCTGCATAAAAAGACTACTACAAAAAGAATCTAGCGATTCCTATCCTAAATTGTGAACTTTAAGTACGGTCTTGACCAACTTTATTCTGCATCATCCCATTGTGTTATGTGATTAGGCTTCTCTCCTGACGCATGGCGTTGCCACATTCGAGCAAAAAGACGTTCCATATCATGAGCGTAGATTTGGCAGTTGAACAACGGACTATCCGAACGACGAATCCATACCTTAGCTCTAATGGCTTTCAAGCTAGAAAGAATTATAAAGCAAATTTAAGTTTCTGAAAGAAAAACAAAGATGAACGCAACACTTACTACTCCGAATCAGTTCCAAGTTTCACTGCAATATCTTCATATTCCTGAGGGCTCGAAGCGATAAGTTCCGGACAACCGATAGTGGTGAGCTGGGAAGCGGCAACACGAGAAGCTAGAGTCTCGCCTAAAAAAATAAAATGCAAATAAAAAAGATTACAAGAAATTTATTTTCTATTTTATTTATTATTTTTTAAGGATTTTTAAAATTAAATCAAAGCATAAAGTATTACCAGGAAGAGTCACCATTGGTGTGCCGGCCCACAAGACGTCCATGCCTGTAGTGTGCCCATTGCAAAGAGGAGTGTCCAAACAAATGTCAGCAAGCTGACCACGACGAACATGCTCTTCTTTGGCAGCAACGTTGGAAAATAAAATGCGCCCGCTACCAAGACCAAGAGCTTGTGCAGTTGCTAGCATATTCGTTTCTCCAACCGTTGGGAAACGCAAGAGCCACAAAACAGCATTTGGTACACGTTTCAGAATCTAAGGACATTGAGAAAATATTACTTTCCGTTCTCCACAAACGTTAAGGTAATGCTAATTAATGGACTTACATTGACCCACATTTGTAGGGTAGGGGGATCAATCTTGTAAAGTTGATTGAAATTGCAATAAATGATAGCGTCGTCAGGGAGCCCGTATTGTTGACGGGTAGTAACAACAATTGACTGTGGTACTTCTTCGCCTGTTGCTGCGCGAGTGTTCGCTTGATTGGTAGCTAAACCATTTTGAACGACAACCCCATTTACTGATGTTTGAACTTGCCCTGAACCTATCATTGTTTCGATAGGATCCATTGTGGTCAGCTGAGCTACAGTTAAAGAGACCTACAAATTGATAAATAATTACTTTAGCGAATGACATGACCTATAAAAACATTAATTTACCTGTACAGGGGCATCCAATCCAGTTGTCGTGGTTGGTGTAACAACTTCTGTTACCTACAAAAAATCGTATAATATTAAGAATATAACAGAAAGCAAATTTTTTGTCAGTCGATCAAAACCAACCTTTTTAATTTCTGTACGTTCAAGAATTGGGGAGAGATCGGTGCCATTCACAAGTGCCACGTTGTCGGCTACTTTACCCTTATCCGATGACGACGTTATTATCAGTCTTTCTTTAAGATGAGGAAACATTTGTCGATGATCCTGAGTTCAATTATGGAAAAATTTGGAATAAAATCAACGGCTTTTTCAAGTAATAGAAATCAACAAATTACCCCAACGAAGAAAGTTTTTTGCATGTAAGCAAGTTTTTCTGAAAATTGAGAAGCAAGCTCAAGAGGCGATGTCACTCGATCCGTAATAATCTAAATATTAAAAAAAAATCGTTTAAGCACTTGTCCAACATTTAAAGATTTCAAGCATTTACATAGTCCATGTAGGAAGCCCCGCTCGTGCCGGGATAGCCGAGCCACATTACTTGGATTGGAGCAGGGCGCATTGCGAAAATTTCGTTGCGAGCACCTACAAAAAAAGAAGGAATTATTCAATTAGGATGTTTCGATAAAAGAATTCGATATTATTTACCTTTAGTGTAACCATTCATGTTCACCAAAATATGGATGCCGTCAGCATTTATTCTATCTGCTGCTTTGCCATTGCAAATGATCTAAGGATCAAATTCAACATTAATGCTATTTCCCAAATAAGGAATACACAATAAAGCAATATAATCGATTCTTGTTGTATGTTTACCTGTGATAAGTCAACAAAGTGTTCAGATTCGCGCGCTATTTTGGCACGGAAAGTTGTTCCGTCGTCAGGACTTAAAGAGTAACAAAATATTTCAACACGGGAACGGTCGTGAAATCCTGGAACTGATTGCATTAAGTGGCTTGTTGGGTGGTTTCCGAAGTCGGAGGAGACATAGCCGATACGCAAACGTCCATTCGTTGCAAGTTCTTTGGGATATTTGAAAACTCCCTTATGAAGGATCAGGATCTTCAAAAACAAAAAAAAAAAAAAAAAGAAAAAACATGTAATACCAAAAGTCAATGTTATTCATGGTGATTACTGAAGCTTAACCGGTAAGCTAGCAATTAGTGATTCATTCTCGAAGTATGTGTTTACCTTTTCGACGCAGAGATTTGCATGTCGAGCAGCTATAGCTTTTCTATATTCATGAGAGAGCGGATATAGCATTGAATGATGCGGGTGAACTGACGGCAATCGATTGCGTTCGAGTTGCTCTCCCACGATATGGATTAACCGTTTCATTCGGGTTTCATAATCGGTCCAATCACAGACAATTTGCAAACAGTGGGCCAAGTTGCAATAGGCTGAATTAAAGTAAATATATAAATAAGTAACAGTTTTCAAAAATAATGGTTTTAATTATAAAATTTACCATCGGGGAAATCTGGTTTTAGTTTCAAAGCTGTACGATAGGACTGTATTGCTTCTGGAATTTGTCCGCTGTCCTATTAACGAAACAAAATAAGAGGAGAATTATTTTGTGTGTTCCACAAGCAACAATGAGAGCGTTAGAAGCATCTTAACAATGGGAGTGAATACCGTACCTTGTGAATGGAAGCCAAATTTGAATGAGCATCGGCAAAGGCAGGGTTGATCTGAATGGCTCGTGTGTAACACTGAAGAGCACCATTGATATCCTGCATTTCTTTGAGCGTGTTTCCCATGTTGCTATACGCATCGGCAAATGACGGTTGAATCCTAGTTTTCAAGTTACATATTTCAAGTAAGCTAGACATGAATTATCAAGACGGAACTTTAAATCATACCGTATTGCTTCTTTGTAGTGCATAAGGGCTTCGTTCAGTTTGCCTTGTTGTTGTAATACGGAAGCGAGATTACTGTGAGCTGCCGCGAAGTCGGGAAAGACATCTAGAGCTTTAAGGTAAAGCCGTGTAGCTTCTTCAATGAATCCTTGTTCCCGCTTGATGTTGGCTAGGTTATTTAGCGAATCCGCGTGAGCTGGACATAGACGCAAAGCTGTCGAATAACAATCTTCAGCATCCTATAACAGTCAAGAAAAAAAAAAAAACTCGCTTTAGCTTTCTTGGCAAGTGCGACTAAAAAAATAAAGAACTAAAAACGAGTAAGGAAGACTTGGTTAGGAGGAACGACCCACCAAAACTTGGTTGTCCTACTTCATTAAAGGAATATGTATATTAATAGACTATGGAGGTTGGGAAGGGTTTAACCTTTTCCCTCTTTCATTCACTATAGTTTAGAATAAGAAACTTTTCCTTTTAATGATAACTTATTTCACAAGAGTATGAATTTTTTAAGAAACGAAATGTCATTTTACAAAACATAGGGACATTTTAAGTTCAAGCAAGAAAAACCATAACGATTCGAACTTTATGAAATTATCATTTCATTACCTGCACTTGTCCTTTCTCCTTGAGAGCATTAGCGAGGTTACAGTACGCTGGAAAAAAACGTAGAAATGTGATAACAGGTTTTAGAGTAATGTTTAATATTCAAGTTACCGTCCGGGAAATGCGGTTGCAATTCAATTGCTCGTCGGTAGGTATCAATGGCAAGGTCGATAAGACCCTAAAGTGTATCATAAAGCAGCAAGTAAAAAGAAGCCTTTAGGCATTTACATTTTTTTATCACATTTAAGTTTTCAATTACCTGCTCGTAGTACACACAGGCCATATTTCCGTGAACGACGGCATGGTTAGGACTAAGATTTAGCGCCCTTAAGTATGCTGCAACGGCCCTGCAATAATTAAAAAAAAGAAAAAACCTTAAGACTTATATCCCTTCTACAAATATTTAAACGACAGGGAAGTAAAACCAGCCAAGTAATAAACATTGGCAAAATAAGTCTCCAACACTGGCCAGAGTTTATTTTAAAGCTATTTTTAACATTATTTTAGATGCCCACTGGCTAAAATTGTCAACTCGGTTTGTCTGCCGACGCTTGTGTTGAGACGCGCAGATTCCAGCGCACTTCCTTTGTCCTACCCCTCGTTGTTTCGAGCGAATCAATCGATATCGTGCGTTGAAAGAAGAGATAGCACTACATACTAGATATCCTTTTCTTCACTGTCATCGCAGAAAACAGCAAGGAGGACACTCCTCGTTCGCATGCGAATGTTGTAAACACTACATTGCATCAAATAGATCGACATACCGTTTAAGACGAGAAACCACGCAAACCAAACATCCACTGCGCAGACTACTGTCATTCACTGATTGAGCTAGAGAGTGGTAACGACTTTCTTCAGCCGAAATGTTGACAATCGTGTAGATAACCACACACTGGTAGTCCATTTGGATAACATGGGCATGACCTTTGCCCAACGTTACAGAGTTACTATGAATTCTAAAGGAATACTACACGGGCATCACAAGAAAGAAGACTCTGACTTTGGTCAAACAATTAGTTGACAGGTAAATGTTTTCAACAATAAGTGAACGTGTCTGGAGATGTAAAAAATTTCATGACGAACCTAACGATTCAAGCTAGGCAACTGGTGTCTCGTCAAGGATGCCCAAGCCATTTTTATCCCACCTCCCGTGAGTGGAGCGTAACCGATCGGAATGAGCGTGCGCAGTCCCTTCGATTACTCCACTTTCCCCGCATCATCTACGGTAGACTGGTCACCCCGCCCCTTAACACTCTTAACTACAACCCTTCTCCTACCCATTAATAAAAAATGAACTAAAAAAATAAGCACAACCAGAATTAGCACAAATAATTTGAAAATTTAACACAAAATTAACGCTAAAGTTAAAAAATAATTTTCTGATCGCGAATACGAAACTTTGACATAGCTATCGTTATCATAAATACTATGATCATCATTCAGAATAAAAAACTGGCTGGAGAGTCCTCAATGATAGAAATAAAAAATAAATACGTCAGAGGTGATGTCTGGGTGGGAGAAGGAGAAGGGTCCTACCGAAATGAGGGCACGTTTCCTGTGCATTTTTTTTTCGCAGGACAGTGGCAAACCAAGAGAGGAAAATAAAAAAAAAGAAGAGCACATACGAGCCAACTCGAAATGACGCAAGCTACAAACGCACGAGAAGAGAAATTTACAATCACCGAAACTAACAACATTCTTAACAACTTTTTTCTCGTCCATAAACAACATCTCTTAAAATATCTATTTCCATCCCTCACACTATTTAACCTATCGATATAAGAACTTCGACATCATAATATTATTAAATCTTACCTGTCGAAAATCCTAGCTTCTTTCAGAACATTGCCCAAGTTTATGTAAGCTGTAAAAAGAAATATGATGGTTAAATGAGGTAAATTCAAATTTTAAAATGTTGAAGTATTTTACCATCAAGAAAGTTGGGGTCCAAAGTGACAGCCTTTTCGAAATGATGAATGGCTAGCCAAATGTCCCCTTGCGCGTTAAACACACATCCTACGTTTCGTGAGAAAACAAACACGCATAGATAATTAGCATTACAACTTCTGAATAATTGACTGAAACGCATTACCAAGATTGGACCACGCCACTGCAAAATCACCCCGAGTCTCAATTGCTTTTAAATAGCAAGCCTTTCCACATATGAAGTAAAATACGGATAAAATTATTTTCCCAGTTAAATGTTGAAGAATGTCAAATTATGATTATTAATCAGTGTTTCAAATATTATTAAGCCCCATATTCTGGGTGGCTTACACTGGAGATTACACTTATCATGGGCAATGCGCTGCTGTTAGCTGACAAGGGTAAAGGGTCGCGCGCGCGCAATCGCAAGGGAGCATGGGTAAGGGATAGCGGCTGGTGCGGCGAATAATTTCGCATGCTATGGGAGCTTGAGCGCGTTTAGAGTTGTTTTCATCGCGGCTGCACTTACCGCCTACCGAAAAGAGCAAGTAGAATCCACCACGAGGTTAGCTTTCTGCATTTAGACGTCTAGCTGGACAGAACCTATGGATATATCCTATGTGGTAGGCAGAAGGTTTAGGAGGAGCATATGAAAAATGGCTCGGAGCAGAAGATGCACATGAAAATTTTCGATATGTTTGTTCTCCGTGAAAATCTCGATGAAAATATGCTGAAAACTGAAAATATTAACATAATCGTTGAACAGAAGAATGGATTACTGCAGAATTCTCCACCACATTTCCTATAGATATCAAGAAAGTTTATGGAGTGTCGGGATGATTATATCAAAGACATTACGTCCTAAGTCTTTTCCACCTAAAAATTTAAAATTCCACTTTGGGGCCATTATCATGTGATGATTATCAACAATAGTACTACACAATAATAATAATCTGAAGCACATTGTATATGAACATTAAATAAATGAGCTGAGCATCTCATATTTCTGATCAATTACTGGATTTCTTTACCTTGGCCTCATCCAATCTTCCAAGAGCTTTAAGCAAGTTTCCTAGGTCACTACGGACACAGTAAAGATCCTAAAAAGATTGATCCTTAATATGTAAAGGCACTCGATAAAAAGAAGTAATGAACTTACTGGATTATACTGCAATGCTGAGACATATGCTTGGACTGCTCCTTCCATATCTCCAGCAGCAACTAAGGCAGCAGCCAGATTAATATAACCATCGATGAAATCAGGCTTCAGTCTAACTGCATGACGATAATTATCAAGTGCTTCAGCCAATTGACCACGTTCTTTAAAAACATTTCCAAGATTTGAATATGCTGTAAACAGAAGAAAAGTTATAGAAATTGTGCATAAACAAAAAACGAATTCAATTTAATACTACCTTCAGCTAATAGTGGATTTTGCTTGATTGCTAAAAGGGAAGAACTTTTAGATTAGTACAAAACTCAGCATTAATTCAGCAAAATATCCTTACCATATGTAGAAAATTGAGCAGACCTGAATACAATTGTAAACATTGAAATCTGTACAAAATGCAATGATAACATGTGTAAAATATTACTTGTCGTAGCGTCTACATTGGAAGTGTATTGAAGATAGAAGTAGAAGGACTCCAGTGTTTGTTGGATCTTGACGCCACAGCTGCATACAGTGACGTTCAGCATTTTCATAATCACCTGCCTGGTATTCTCTGTGGGCTAATTCAGCCAAACCTTAAGAATGTACAACAAAGTTAGTATATTATCAATGCAAATTTTGAAATAAAATTTTTTGACAGAAATGTTTGGTATGTGTTTATGAATGTATAACATGGTATAACTTTTTTGAAAAATTGAAAAAAAAATAGACGGCAAAACCATCACCCTGTTATCGCGTGTTTGATCTAATCTCTGCCCTTCCAATGTTCCAAAACAAATGGGGCAAGATACTAGAAACTGGCTTTGACATTAACTTACTGAAAGATGAAAGTTGATCAGGTATCTTTAGAACAATACCTCCTGCAATTTGTTGATTTTGAAGTGACTGCATTTTCCTGTGTTAAAGTTTGACACTGATGGGAAGATGGAACAAGTAATGGCTACACCATAGACTACGAAGTAAAGACGGCGATCGGCTCCATAAGCCCGAGAGGAATCGTCCGAAGCGATGCTTCTGCATGCCGGTAGAGGTCAGGTGGGACCGTTTTCAGTGGATATCGGTCATTTTCCTTTTCCCTACCGATTACGTGCTTCACACACACGCATTTTCGGGTACATGTAATTTATATGGATTTTTAGATTTCATACTATAATTTAATATAGCCCTTCCCCGTGTCCCTTGAATTTTTACTTAATTTTGCTTACAAATTCGGGTGTAGGAAAAAAAAGTTTTATGTGACACCCTTTTCCCTATGAATAAAGCCCTCACTACAGTGTTGCACGAATAAATTAAACAAATCGCGCAACACTGTTGTGAGGGCTCTTTTCATACGAAAAAGGGTGTCACATAAAATTTATTTTTTCTACACCCGAATTTGTAAGTAAAATTAATTAAAAATTCAAGGGACACGGGGAAGGGCTATATTAAATTATAGTATAAAATCTAAAAATCCATATGAATTACATGTACCCGAAAATGCGTGTGTGTGAAGCACGTAATCGGTAGGGAAAAGGAAAATGACCGATATCCACTGAAAACGGTCCCACCTGACCTCTACCGGCATGCAGAAGCATCGCCTGTGGAGGGTTATAGGGGAGTTCAGTCTTTCCTTTGTAGTCTATGGCTACACAATGAGTCTAGATCGTTTGGAAAAGAGACTCGATAACAATGGAATGACTGCTTCACTGTAAGTATATGTGCTGCTCAAAGCCTCAAGTGACTAAACAACTAGTTTTTAGTGCGTTTTTTATGCCATAAACTAATCCAGAGGGCGCATCTCTTTTCTATCTTGCCATGCCCCTGATAAGCAATGTTTGATTGAGAATTTGAGTGGTAAGTAGGAGGCGCTATTATCGTTCATCAAACTAGTGTTTAGTAATAGTCAATAGAAAAAATTTGAAAACCAATTTTAATAGAAATTAAATTTCCCTCGATTAATTAAACAGCGAACCCTTGATAGGCGAGTCAAGTGGCGCCGCTATCTCATTTTCCACGAACCAATATTATATCAAAGGGTAAATGAATTGATGTAATTGAATAACTAATACATCAGTAAAAATCTCGGCCGTTAATTATAACGACATTATAATAAACAAAAAAACAAAAAAATTACAGCAAAAACACTAGTTATAGACCGGTAACGGATGCTGAGTTGCCAAGCTTTGAAACTCTTCCTGTGAAAAAAGGTGGGGAAATTGGGATAGGCGGATGCAGTCTAAAACTAGCTTTGTTGTTTAGCTTATTCAAATGTGTTATATTTATCTAGTTAGATAAATTTATTATTAACTTAGTTACTTTGAGAAGAAAACAATAGGTAATTTCTGAGTGATCTGGGCCTCTGGGGCTCTGGGCCCGCGCCGCCGTCCGTCCGCCCGCGCTAAATTAAAGGAGTCTAGACTCTAGATCTAGAAGTTGGCAAAATGGTTAGTTCCAAAACTGAGGATAAGTGAGTTTAATCATTAAATTTCCCACTTTCGTTTTATCCTCTATTAGTTTAATTAGCTCAATTTCAATATTCCGTATAAATTTTCTTTCTCAGCAGTTTTGCAACTTAGGATTCCGGCTTTCTATCAAAGCAGACGACTTGCATGGTATCACATGTGTGAAAAATTCAAACAACTTGTTTGTGTTAGTTGTGAATTTGTGGTTAGGCTACTGATTCCTTAGTGTAAACAAATTCAGATTCCCTCGAATCAGATTTACTCTGTTACAGTTATGATTGAGTGGGACTTGATTGAAAACCTTCATCGTAAGCAATACAGTATCAAAATGGGATTTTCGTATATTTTATTATTTCTTATTATACGTTTCCAGGGCGAGGCCTAGAGCACATATTGGATCAAATTTTTGGATATTTGGATTATTATTGTCTTCGACGGGCTGAGTTGGTATCCGTCGTTTGGCAAGAAGCTTTGTTGGAAGGGAAAATCTGGAAAACATTACTCGGGAAAAATGTAAGTAGGCTTATTACGGCAGTGATTATTATGTTGTATCAAACCATTTTATAAACATAATTTTGCTATATATCCAGATGTGTCTCTTTCCATGCTGGAAGGATATGTTTGTTGCCTTGAAAGGAATGAAACATAAAAGTTTGGATTTTCAAGATGACTCTGCTGAATACTATCGTAAAATTTGCTGTTTAATTGAAGTTGAATTACAGGTCTGACATTTTCTTTTGTCATCTTCTTATCATATTTTATCAAGTTTTCTTTTCTTATAGCTACTTGAATCGAATTGGAAGAAGATGAAATACTCTGAGCGCAAAAGTGAATTTGGATGCATTTCCCATTGCTATTCAACAACTGTTTATAATTACTTTTATGACTTTTATGACTTGAATGGAGATTGGATTGTCCGAGTACAGAGAGATCGTAGAATTGTTATACGAAATAGATGGACCCTTGAAATCGAAGATGTATGTTTCTGATTAAAGACCCATAGAATATGGTACTTGATAGTTTTTTTTAAATTTATGTGTTGTAATTTTTTTTATATTTTAGGTTCTTGAAATCCCGATAATGCAAATTCAGTTCAACGATATTATACCGGTTTTGAAATCCGTAAAAATCAACGACAGCTTCATTGTGGCTTCATTTATTCACCATCCGGAAATATGTGTCTGGGATACGAAAACTAGGGATCTAGTATATTATTTACAATATAAAATTAATTCTTTTACATGAAGTTTAATGCAAGTTATTCTTTATTTCTCTAGCTTTACGTGATAGTTATGGATTCTTGTGGCATTCAAGAAGAAGAACAAAACGACGAAGACTCATTTCTTCATTCAGAATGCGGACTGAGTCTATGGAAAAACCTTCTGTTATCCTGTTACACTAGGGTAAAGAAAAATTATTGCAATTTTGCTTGCTCAAGCTAATTTTATTCAAATTTCCTTCCTAGTCATTAGATCTATCATGGATTCTCACTTTGAGATGCTTATCACCATCCATGGGCGAAGAAGTAGTATTACTACATAGGACAGTCATTGTAGGACCAGGATTTATTTTGGGACTTTTTGTGGACGAAATCTACACCGTAGTTTTTTTTTTACACCATAAGTCACTATCAGAAGAAGTGACTGTTGAAATTCGGAATACGACATCTTTTGAAATAAAAACCGTTATCAAGTTCAATTCCAAAAACATCCCTTCTGGCTTCCACTATGCGAACGGATTGGTAGTTACTAGCCCTGGTGACCGGGGAAAATCGATTAGGTAACCACGTTCAAATTCATACATTTTAAAACATTAACCAGTATAATTTTTCCCTTTCTTAAAATAGAATTTGGGATGTAGTTACGGGACTATGTATTGTCAAAATTCCTTATCGTGAAAGTCTCGCTTCGATCCGGTATTTTACATTAAATATTAAATAAAATTCGATGTCTGATACATATTTAATCAATTTATTCATTCAATTAGGCTTGTTTCAAATAAATACGTCGTTGGCTGCGAAAATTCGTGTAAAATAAAAATTTGGGATCTCCAGACTGCTCTCAAATCAAATCGTAGTCCCAATCCTGGATGTCTAATGAAGACAATCCCACCTCCTCCAGTACCGTACTTGGATATGCCCCCATCATTAGCAGTTGACGAATTTCAGATAGTCCTTGTTAGTCAATTTGATCGTCGATCATTCCGTCTAAGTGTGAAAAACTTTTTGGATGCTGCCAAATAGTCAGTACAGCAGAATTTTTCCTGTTGCAGCTGCTGCTCAACTTTGCTTTCATTCATCTCGGGCTAAATGAAAAAACAGTCAATACAGATATGTCATTACTTTTGTTATCGATCCAAATTCCTAACATTTTCTTGCAAATAAATTGATTTTCCAACTCAGAAACTAAAGTCGTAAAATCATCTATAATTTAAAAAAATCACTAGGTTATGCATTCATGGAATGACCCGCGTTTATTGTAGCTGTACACGTATCATACAAACAAGCTTCCACATGACTAGACAATAACTTGTTAAAATTGAACGAGATTATTTACAGGGAACATTTTTCATTGTCATTATTAATTATTGATTTTTCACAAGAAAAGTGCGTATAATTTCACAAATTAGCTCTGAATGATATTATTCTCTCGCCTGCTGGTGAACAGCCAGATCGTAGTTGTGAGCCTCTGCATAGAGCGAAGACTCGTTATCAATGTTCTCGTTCTGCAAAACCATTTGGCATCCAGCATCGTCAGATCCGCTGTCATCCTCATCATCGCCATCCCCTCCAAAGTTGTTGCATTCTGACTGGGCTCCTCGTTCGGGGAAATGATGACAAGGTTCGTATGAAAAATGTTTGCCAGTCGAGAAATTCTTCATGGCATTCCTTGGCGATTCGATGGGTTGGACTGTCCGGTCGACGAAACAGGAGCCGTTGGGTAGCAAATGACTTGTGAGACTGCGAGGTGGTTCGTAGTTACTACACTTGCTGTTGGGATGCTTATTAGGTGGTCCCTGATAGTTCTGATGCGAGTTAAACGGCCGGACGTAGCTGTTGAGCCGTGGATAGGCAATATTGCACAGATCCTGGTTGACTGGGGGCATCACTCCAGTTGGTCTCACATTTTCTATGGGATTGTGATAGGCGTAAGCGTACTCGTTGCTTCCAGAGTCGCTGACCTCTTCGTTGTCTTCCGGCGAATTTGGTTCCTCCTCGGCGACAACTTGGTAGTGATCGGGAGAGTATCTGGAACCGTTGGAACCGGTGGCACTGCTGTTGCTGGCCAATGGGGAGACTGATGACCTCCTGGTTTGATTCACTCCAGTAACCGTCGGAGTCAATCCGTTTCGCTTGGATAGGGCTGGCGAATTGTGAACTGGCAGTGAAGGTCCGTTATTGTGAGATGCGTTCTTGAAAACGAAATGACTGGCTAACGTCTGTCAAGTCCCAAAATAAGAAAATTGATTAAATGAAATAGTTGTACGCGTGAGAATATGATATTCTATACCTCGTGATTCGGTCGATCAAACACGCTCTGTGAAGGGCTGGAAGGTGGGGGGTGACGCGGTGGAGGAGGTAATAATTCACCCAGGTTGGGCAGCAGTTTCACACCGTTACTATTGTTACTCTGTCGGCTTTTGGAGCTCTTCCCTGATGGATAGGCCCGGCGGCAGCGCTCGCCCAATTCGTCCGTCGTGTAACCGCTCGAATCGGAGGCGGAGAAGGCCGAACATGAAGCCATGTAAGGGTCGTGGTGGTTGCCGCCAACCTGCTGTTGTTGCATGTTGTTGTTGCGATGAGCAACCAGCGTCGTGGTGGCATAGGCCGCCGGGTGGGGCTGCGGAACGTTCGCGTTCCGGCGTGGTAGAAACGAGCTGAGACTTAATTGACCCGGATGCTGATGGTGTTGCATATGTTGCGGCTGCTGCTGCAGGTGGTCGTGACTCATCATGCTGTGACCTAGGAGCTCGGCGTATTCCGGCGGCGGAACCAGCGAGCGATTGGCCAGAGCGGCCGTTCCGTCTCCGTGAGGCAAAAGCGTGGCTTGAGCATCGATTTCTTTGGTGTTGCCAATGGATGTCGACCAACCGCGGGACCAAAAGGCGTCGCGACCTCGGATGGTACCCGTCACTCCTACGCCCATTCCGTGACAACTGGCGTCGACAATCGGGTCGGATTTGCTCAAAGCCGACAAGGCTTTTTTCTTGGCCAAACTTCGGTGAACGAAAATGGCAGTGATGCCCAGGACGAGAATGGCCAAGAGTATTCCACCCAGGAGAAGAATGAACCACGTTTCCTGGACCACTTGCGTGACTCCTTGCGGGGCTGAATCTGATCCGCCGTTTCCGGAATTCTCGTCGTCCAGTGACGATTTGGTCAGTGAAGGTGATGAATCTGAACGGACGTTTGTCGCCAAGATGACGGGCTCCATTCGATAAACGACCGGTAAACTCGTCGGTCCCAGGCCCATCAATGTCCACGCGGCCGCTTGGATCGAATAGGCTGTATTCATGACCAGTCCTCCGATCACAACGGACGTGGGTAGAGCAGGGATGGTTAAATTGGCCAGTAAAGTCCTAGGATTATTGGGAGTGCCATCCAGAGCCACGCTTATCTGTTGATAATAAATGAAATGATTGATGAATTCGTGCCAGAATTTTATCGACAGATGGTGTCTATAAATACCTGATAGGAAGTAATGTTGCCATTTCTCAAGGCGATGGGTGGCGGCAGCCATTGAACGAGAACTGAAGTGGCGTTCAATTGGCGAACGGCCAAATTCAATGGTGGACCAGCCGGTACTAAAAGTTAAAATTTAAAATTCAGATTACATTGAAGAAATATATTTCGTCATTTTTAATAGTCCTTACCGGTTTCCATTGTGCGTTCCATTTTGCTGTTGGACGGCTGTCCGAGAACATTCCGGAAGGACGGAACCAAGAAGAAGATGTAACGCGTGTAAGGAGACAGTGAGCCCAACGTGTGGAAAAACGATCCTTGGTGATTAATTGACGCGATCCTGTTCATGGGAATGACGACTTCTTCGTTTGGCGTTTCGTCCTCTTCGTCGGAATTCGGATTGGCCTCTGTCCGGCGGTACCAAATGTGAATGGCATCCAGGGCTGGATCGCTGTCTCCATCCAGCAATTGCCAGGAGAGACGGACGCTGGTCGAGTTGTGAGAACGGGCCTGATCCAAGCGGAGTCGTGGGACGGAAAGCCTTTGCCTGACATCCTCCAACTCAGCGGCCGATTGCCACTGGACTTGTCCGCTGTGTCTCATGGCGGGCAGAGTCGTGAACCAGGGCGACACTGGACTGGGCAGAGAAAGTCCGTGATTGTTTTCAGCTCGAACCAGGAAAGTGTAGGACGTGGCCGGCTGGAGGTCGTTCAGAGTGAACTGATCGGCTTTCAAGCCACGGGTGATGATACGCCAGGCTCGTCTGACCTGGACAAAAGGGCCGGTCCAGGTCCAACTGCCCAGCCGAGGTTGACCTTGATCGTCTTCAGCTGAACTGAACACTTCAAGGGTGTAACCGAGAAGAGGTGAGGCTCCCATCCTGGATCCACTCTGCCATCCGACCGTCAAACTTGTCGATGATTTATGGAGAAGTCGAGGCTGAGAGGGCGACCCTGGCAAAGCCATCGGGTCGCTGGGGCTGCGATGGAACACCACGTTGGGGTTGGTCGGGCTGGCAACTGCCAGGGACGCCGTCCAGGCAGCGAATTGATCCTCCTCGCCGACTTCGCACGTGTAGGTTCCGGCGTCGCTGAGTTGCAAGTCTTCAATCATCAACATGCCAGACTCGGAGAGGCTGATGCGTGGACGGGAAGATGCCTGGAAACTGCCAACATTTTCAGGGACCAAACTAGCGTTGACTGGTCGGCCGTCTTTGGTCCATTTGACCGGTTGGCCCTCTGCCTGACAGGGAAGCGAAGCCGGTGATTTGACTGGCAGCGTCTGATTAGCTGGGCCGACTTCGATCACGACCGGTGGTGGCGTCGAGATGGACGTCACTTCCAGTCGTGTGCGGGCCATCAAACTTCCAGCTTCGTTGACGGCGGCGCACCACAATGCGGAGGCATCCTCTCGGCGCACGTCACGGATCACCAGAGTCCCGTTGTTGAGGACACTCCACCTGCTGGATTGGGAATCTCCGTCGACGGCAGCGTTGGCGAAAAACGGTTCCGTCCGGCCTTCGCGATTCCAAAAGATGAGCGGCTTGGGTGATCCGTCGGCTGGGCAGTCCAGGCTGATTGTTTGCCCAGCGTGAGCCCTGGCTTCCTTTGGCAGCGGAGAATTACTGTTGGGTTGGTTACTACCGCTGCTGGTGGTGGCACCGAAATCCCAGGTGGGTGGCACCAAGACCGTCAGCTGTGCCCAGGCGGAACTGGAGCCCAGGGAGTTTTCAACGTTGCACAGGTAGCGGCCACTGTCCGAGGCGCTGATTCTCTCGATTCGCAGAATGGAAAGTAGCCCAGACTTGTTGTGGTCGACCGGCCTGGTCCGTCCGTTGGGTGGCATGGGTGATCCGTCAACGCGCCGCCAAGTGACCACGGGAGCCGGATCGCCTGTCACTCCGCACTCGAAATTGACGTCACTTCCCACTAGAGCTGTCACGTCTTGTGGCGGGCGAATGACTCCCGGTCGAACTGTGAAAATAAATAAAAATTTGAAAAGAAAAAAATTAATTTCTATTTAAATTAAAATATGACGAGTTAAAAATTATCGAATTTCAACTTTGTCGGCATGGCAACAGCTGAAGGGAGAAATATAATGAGCGAACGCATAAAAATCAAATGAAAAACAACACGTTTTTATTTGGTTTTTATTTTGTGCGTTTCATGACTTTTTCCTGGGTTAGACCAACACACACACAGACAGACAGAGAGAGATAACAAGGTGCCTCTTCATCAGTTGACCATTCAACCCGTATTCATGTATTCATATTATATGAAGATATTGTTATAGCCAAAACAAGCGGGACGAACAAGTCCAGACCTTCGACAGTCGAGACTACTGGGTCTCGAGATTGTCTTTTATATTTCTCCGATTGCATCATTGTGTGTGTTGAGTAGCATCCTGGCCGCACCTCTACAAGTTTTCCATTAAAATTCATGCATGTGTTTTTTCGACGACTTTCCCTCCACCAACAGCGTCTCATTTCCATGATGAAATGGGGAATATTCATGAATCCAGCGCGGTCGGGACATCAGTCTGAGCACACACACACACGCGTTTCTTTTTATTTATGCTATTTGAATCAAGAACGTTGGCATATGAAAGAGGAGAAACTGCTGGACTAACCAAACGAGCTCTTATTCCCTCCCACCAAACCACACACACAAAAAAAAAACGTGAGATGACGTTATTGATTCAAATATTCACGCAATTTATTATGTAATCTTGGAAGATCGTGAGGCTGGCGTGCGTGTCAATAATGATTTGATCGACAGTTATGTGAATATTTGTCTTAATCAGACGAAAATCTATTCACAAACCAAAACAAAAAGTAAAAAGGGTTTGGGCTATTTAATGAAGTGAATTTGATTACATCTAATTGATAACATCTTCCTTTATTCAAAATGTCTCGTAGCGCAACTGGCCGTGTGTGTTAATGTAAACTCGACTGTTTGTTTTTGGTCTCTATTAGTTTCGTTTAGCGCGAGAGGGTTGGCTTGTTTTCCGATTGGAAAAAGCCTCCAAGGAGGATATGGGGGGTGTTGTCGTGTGTTTGTCTTTGAACTTCAAAGTTTTTATCTTTGGAACCCAAACACGGCGGCGTCGGTTCTCAGAAAAAGAGATAAAGGCCAACTGCCAAGCGCAGAATCTTCTTTTTAAAATAATGTCGGCCCCAGTTCACCCGACCAACAAAGAGGTTTCCTCCGACACACATTTGACGGTGAAACGAGATCACCCCGTCTGTCTGTCTGTGTGTTGTTGTCTTTCTTCGGAAGAATGGAAGTCGCAGTTGGCTTGGTTATCTTTCATCATAAGTGAGAGAGCCGGCGGCCAAGACAAACATCCCAAACAGGAAGGGTAGAACCGTAGTGCAAGGGCAGAAGCTGTGCACTTAATGCTGATGCTCGGAGAATCTCTCTTACCGTTGACTGTCAACAAGACGGGCGAGGTCTCGCGGATGCCGACCGTGTTCTGGGCCACACAAACGTATCGTCCCTGGTCGCTGGCCGCCAATTTGGTGATGACCAAGTTGCCGCTCGCCTCCACTCGGATCCTGTTTGGTTATTCAAGATGGTGTGCGCAGTGTAGAACCAGACCACCCCCATGAATAAAGCAAACAAACAAACAAACAAACATTGATTATTATTCTGCATATATTCAAATGGGTGCTGCTGTTTGTATTTACCGCTCGGAATCGACGCCGAGGTCGAGATCCAGCTCCAGCGATTGGCCATTTTTCTTCCAGCGAATCTGCGGCTCTGGATGTCCGCGAGGTGGCTCACATTCCAGGATGACTGAATCACCGACGATCCCCTGCACCGGTTGCGGCGTCGTCCTGAACTCGGTTTGTAAATCTGGTCGTCCATCAGCGACATTCGTATCATAAAAATAAAATAGAAAACAGATAAATAATTAGCTCAGAGTTGTAACCGTGTGGTGTGTTATATTATCTGGTTTCAGTACGTCTCAAAGATGTCACTCTGCAGTGCTCATGTTAAAAACAGCTACACCAGGACATTTTATAAGAGTGAGAGTCTGTTAACTAGCGAAAGCAACGCGTCTAATGGCCATTTTGTCGTCGCCTAGATTCCGATTCCTTATACGACTGTTGGACTTTAGTGCTGAGTAACTCGACCCCGCTGCTATTTATTATTCCGGGCATTTGATGTTTTGATTTATCGCTCGGATGAGAAAAACAGCAGCCACAGAAATTACATAGCTGTTTCCCAGCATGGCTGAAGAAGAGCCTGCGCATTAAAGATTCTGTTTAGCCAGTGAGCGTTATTTTTCTTTTACATTTTTGCGGCACACAATAGCCAAAAGAGAGATGAGAGAAGAGAGTTAAGGGGATAAAAATAAATTATTGGAACGAGTAGCTAATGCCACTTGACAAGATGAGATATACTGCCGAGGGTTTGGCCAAGGGTTTGGCTGTAGTACACCATGTGTGTGTGTGTTTGCAGGTCCATAGAAAATATATACACACAGGCGGATAAATATAAACTGTGTACATGTGTCTACACTTTAGAGGGCAATAGCTGTATAGTGAGTGCTACTGTGCTTGTTTTCGGGAGAGAAGAGCGTAGAAAATGTCAACAGAAATCACTCGGGGAGAGGCGGGAATTTTCAAAAGACGAAACCAACAGGAGGCGGAACGCTCTTCAATGTTCATCACGTCAAACGTTGGACGAGATGAGCGTGTGTGTCACCAAGCGTGCAGCAGCAACTTACGCAGAAATATTTTCTTCAGAGTCCCCGCCCATTTCTCGCTTCATCAGTTTGAACCATCAACTCGCATATACTGAGCCCCTGCTGTCATTGACACACTATGCAGGAAATGGTAAGATAACATTTTCTTTTTACGGGTCCAGCCCCATCACGTTAGCAGCAGCCCATTATTATAACATAGCCTTTGTTAGATTGCATTCAAGTCTGTCGTCTCAAAAAAATAATTTGGGCGCAATGGTTTTTAGACGTTCGTTAACATATCGATTGTTGTTCCTAGTTGGAAGATAAGTCAATTTTAAAAAAGGAAAAAGACAACTTTCCCTCGACTGTTTGACTTTTTTTTTCCTGTAAAAGAAAATTATCTTTTTCCTTCTCGTCAACAAATAAAAAGGGGAACCCTACACAGTTGAATTAAGAAGAGAAAAAAGGACAGACGGTATAATATTGACTCTCGACGGTGCATAGAATAATACCAAAACCGCACGTGCCGGAAGTCGGACGAGGGAATAAATAACAAAGCAGTCATTTGAGTTTTTTTCCAAATAGTATTATAAAAGGGACTCTATATGCTTGTATATATTTTTTTCAATTGCGACAATTGTCTATTTTCTATTATTATACAGTCCCCTGTCGAATGGCAAAAGGTCACTCTCAACAGTCGAAATGATTTTGACGTAACTGCTAAGGGTTTATTTTTGGGGGCTGCATGGCGGACACATCTGGATATTGTACTCAGCTGGGGGGGTCGAGAAAAGAAATAGATAGTATATGGGCGGAAAAGGGAAGGTAGTACTTGCGCGTACATGTATAACTACTACTACGTGTGTAAAGGTCAAAGTTGGCTCAAGCATCCGGTCATTTGTCACGAAGCGCAGCCAGAAAACCTCGTCCGCAATTGAGATGAAGCACAACTACTCGGCGCAGCCAACACAACTTTTGGTATTCATCAGAAAGACTTTGACGGCGCCCAAATACTTGTGGCCGCCATATTTAAACTAATAATATAATACGTTATATAACCCGCTATAACGTTCAAAAGTCGAGTCTCAAATGGTGATGATGTTAATAGTCATTCCGGAATCTATAAAAGATGTTGATACATTCAACACAGCAGCGTTTAGTTTTTCATTTCTTCGGGGTGGGCCTTATAGGAGCGCGTTGACACTTGAATTGGGTCTTTAAGAGTGTCGGTAAGTCTTTTAATGCGCGTTCGTTCGTGTCAAAAAGAAGCGGGAGGCATTCACCATAACCATTCTAGACGTGCTGGATATAATGTTGACCAAGGAAACGGCCACTTGAAAGGACACGCGAGCTGTTAAAATGTCATCCCTGTCTGTCTGTCTACTCGAAATCTCTGGCTTGCCACACCACCACCACCAAGCAAATGGAATAATAATAAATTGAACTGGAAAAATAAGCTCAATGCGTCATCTCTTTTTCGGTGGTGGCCGGAATGCGCTGGAGCGAAAAGCCATCGAGACCCACCGCGCGGCGGCGTCATCCGCATGTGTGGCAATTGCAGATAATATGACCTTCCTTTTCAATTGAGCACACACGCTCGGCTGATGATATTCAATGTGATTCAACTGCGGTCATTTGACTTTGTGAGACGCTCGTTTAAAACGGAAATGCGAGCGTAATTGAATCAACCTTTACGTGCCATTTAACCACTTTGTTCCGATTAAAAGCGAGCGTCTAATCAACAGAACAGGAAATTCAACCAAATACACAGAGACGTCTAATGTCTCTTAGAATTCTATTGGTTCTTCTCGTCCGGCGTCAGCGGCCGGAATATCGTGCGCACAAAAGAATGTCGAGAGAATCGAGCAGCAGCCGAGTCTATAGCAATAAAGAAATTTTAATTCTCCTTGGAAGAAGGAAAAAAGAATGTAAAAATGAAAAAGGGGGAAAATGATCATTTCGTTACGGACCCCCTACTGCTAATCACAAAAGAAAGCGACCGACCGTGCCATCAGCCACAGGGCTGTTGATTGGCTACCGCCTTAAAATATTCCCAGCGACTTCCACATACCCTCTCACTCTCTAGACACAGCTGGGGTATTTTCTTCATCTCGTTTTTAACTTTTTTAGTTTTTGTTGTTTCTCTTTTGATTACAGTGATGGAACACCACCCTCCTTTTTTCCGCCATCACTTGCCAGCCCAGCAGCAGCAGCAGCTGTGATCCATCCCACATCGCGCGCGGGAGAATTTGAATAATCATCAATGGCACGCCGGAATCAATCAAGTTGGTTTGATTTGTTTTTCAGCTTTTTCATTTCTTCTTCTTCTTTCGCCTTTCGCCGCCTTTCATTTTATTTTAAAATATAAAATACAAAAAATATTCTCCCCTCTGGTTTCTCTCCTTTTCTGCTACTGCGCTTCCACACAACTGTGTGGAAGTGCCGGACCGAGAGAAGAAAACGCAACCGGATAGATTGTGTAATAGTCAAAAAGAGATGAATGCTGTGAATATCTTGACTTGTGGTGGTGCTGAGGGTGAAAGAATCTGGCATGCAGCAGCAGACAAAAGAGACAAAGGAGCGTGACTGGATTCCTCCAGATTGCCGGCCGAATGAGTTAGACTGCTGTACGCAGGCCGGGAGCTGACACAATGGCGGAATGTGTGGAGAAGAGCTGCCGCAATGAAGGGGGGAGTTGCAGCAGCAGCAGCAGCTCGGCTGGGTGTGAAATCAATGAGCCGTGGTTATCTCTCTCTGCTTTTCTCTCTTGCGCTGGGTCGTGGCCCTTTTGCGTGCACTTACATAAGAAAGCGCGTCTGCCCTTATCACGCATCAGCTAGAGAACCGAGAGGCCCATTGTGGTGCATTGTCGACTTGTGTTTTCACTAAAGTGAGAAAAATCCGCCGAGTGAAACAAACCAAAATGACGTGTGCTGCGTGTAGCCAACACGCCAAATTCCGTTTTGACACACAATTCCAGTGACGTCAAAGACACACTCTTTCGAGTGCTGTGTGTGTACAGTAGAGACGATCACTCAGTATATAGACATCATCAGACACACAGTCTCACGATATTTATTTTATGAAAGAAAAAAGAAAATAAAAAAGTCGTTGGGGTCATTACGGTTTTTTCTGTTGGAAGCGCGATGATGGTGTCGAGACGATAAACTTTGCCTTTTTCAACAGTTGAGACATTTTGGAAATTTCTTTTTCTTTTTCTCCCCACCAAATGAGCTCGTCGCTTTAACCGCCTTCCCTCCCGAATCATTAAAAACGAGTTGACGACTCTGCTGCTGAGCTGAGCTGAGCTGTGGTGCTTTAACGGCCCTTTCATAATTATACAAGTAGCTGCTGGTGCTGTGCTGGCTACTGCTGGCGTCATTGACCGTTTGTGCGAGTCCACCTTTTATTTTATTTCCCTTTTTATTTGTTCTTCAACCGGAACAATGAAAAAAATCCAGCTTTTGGCTTTTGGATCGCGTCATCACGTTTTGAACCCCCCACCCATGTGTGCCGTTTCCCCATTTTTTTGTTTTCTTATTTCGGCTGTGCTGGGCACAGATTATTGGAGCTGACCTCCCGTCGAGCGAGCGGCCCAACTAGCCGTGATGAGCCTTGTGTGATAGTCTTTGTCGCTCCAGACCATGGTTACAGTGTTCTTTGTGAATGTTACAGTTGGCCTGGCTCATGTAACGACCCCCTTGGATGGCAGCTTGCCTGATTACATGGACGTGGAAGAAGAAATGAGACAGAGAAAGAGAAAGAGAGGATGTGTGTAGGCATCCATTAGATGTGGCGTAGGTTCCGTCAAGTTGAACAGACCAACCGTAAGGAGGTCAGTCCATTATCTCTGTCCGTCTCTACTACTACTCTACTATATAGCTGAGCGATCAATTGGATCGATATGAGGCTGGCAATGGTTTTTTACGCTCGATAGTATTGACGGGACATGAACATGGGACAGATGATTTGCTTCTTGACATGGCCAACAAGATGATTAGAATCGAACGCAGCAGCAGCAGTAAAATAAAATAAAAGATGGCGCCAAATACAAAAAGAAGAAATGATCAGATCGACCTCAATCGAATGGATTACAGCTGAATCGAGTCGAGGAATTCAAGGCTGATGTTCTGACGAAGAAGAAGAAAAATAATCAAAAAGAATTAAGGGTTGGGTGACCCGCCGGGGAAAGGCGATGAAGGCAACCTGATATGAGCCGGCCATTTTTCCCAGCAGCCCAGCCCAGCCCAGCAGCCGAGCCCTGCTGGTGCACATTGAGAGATGGACGACGGGATGTTTGTTATTTTGAAGAAAACACGCTCTCGTATATAAGAAGATGAAAAGGAAATGGAGAAGAAGAACTTTTTCTGCTGCTGCTGACGGATATCTGTGAGCGCATTTGTTTGCTGAGCTCGCGGCTGCATGGAGATTGATCCGTTTCAGTCGGCAAAATATTGGGAGAGAGGATAAAAAAGAAGAAAAACTAATAACAAAAATCTAGGAGGAGAAAGGTCTTCTCTTATCCAACTGCCCCGCGATGACTCTCGAATTGAGTCAGATAGTCTGAATAGATACTCGACAGACTTTTGGAGATATTGCGCTATGTGCAGCAGCAGCCATATACATAATACATGTGCATAGATGCTGGTAGTAGGGAGAATGCTAGCTAGTGGGGGCAAAAAAGAAGATAGATGAGGACGATCGATAAACTCCAGGTTGACCCTCGTCGGTATTTCATTACTTTCTTCTGCGAATCATTGGCCAATGGGAGAAAAGAAAAAGGAAATCAAATCAAATATCAGTGAATAAGCAACTGAACTATAGTCGACTATATGGCCAGCAGAAAAAAAAAAGATGCCAATCGATATGTCGACCTCGACATCTAGGAATGTACAAAAGTCGAACTGTTTCCCCCCATTTTGATGGCTGAAATGGAATGGCTGCTGGGGCTATATGTCGTCGAGGGCCTTACCTATTGATCCGATTCAGCTTCACTCAATTGCCACCACCACCACCACCAAGCGGCCCCTGAAAACTGCGTGTACACGATGACGAATATACCCTCAGTCGTAAAATACAAAAAGGTGGGGTCCCCAAAAAAGGCTGTGCCAAAGAGCACAGTGTGTAGATATTCAAAGATTGCGCCCAATACTCCAGCTCGGTTAGGTACCTCAAATGCGCGTGCTACAGATTCAAACTGCGATGGGCTGTTCTTTGTCCCTTTGTTTTCCCCATTCTAGATCGTTGCGTCAGCGATTTTTCGATCGACGCAACATCCCTACCCACCACGCACGTCTATAAGCGCAGAAAGTCTTGAAGGAATTTTCCGGGGGTGTTTTTCTTCTCTTTTCTTATCTGACGCGATGGAGGCAATCGAGGGTGTCGCTTTGAAAACATTTTTCTTTTTCAAAAAATAAAAAAATGTCGTCCTAGTGGATTTTGTCCAGGGTACCTCCCCCTCTTGCCTGGGATTTTCTTTTTCTTTCAACTGAGAAAAATAACACCGAGGATATAATAATACTGACATGTAGAGAGAGAATGGAATATAAAGGGGGAGCTATATGTCGACTGAGACGTCACACAACCCTCGATTTTATGATTTGACGAGTGCTAGCTGAACACTAGCGACCATGCGCAGGGGGGAAAGTGAAATAAAAGTGTCACACAGTTACAAAAGGTATATATATACTTGTGTGTTGGCGTCTCTAAGCCGTTGCTAAGATGCTGGAAATTCGATACACGACGAACACAACAATTCGTATTGATTTTTATTTGATTTTTTCGGTTTCCTCTCCAGCGCCAGAGATGCGGAAATGTGTGTGTGTCTATGGAGAGAGCATTGGGTCTATTTCAAAAAAATTGTACACGGTACGCGCACAACATCCGACTATATACCGAGGGTGGATCAATCGACTAGAGTGAAATTCAATCCCTCCTTTTTCCCACTCTCTCTCCCCCAAGACTCTCCTTCCGTTTTCTCTATTCTGACGCAAGAGGAAAAATCTCAGCAGAAATTTTTCAAATGGGAAAAAGAAGAAAAAAACACTTTGGGGAAAAAGAAAGTGTGGCGATGGGATTTTTACTACTGGGCGACACACACAAAAGAGAGGGGGGGAGTGTCAAACAATAGCTAAGAAGAAAGACCCCCGCTTCATTCAAAGACACACACGGAGGGACGGACGGAGGCGTCGTAGATTTGAAATATTCATGAAGCGTGTTTCCGCCTCGTCTCTATATTATGCAGCGCAGGATTATATACGTAGAAGTGGAGAATAAGGTGCTGCTGGAGGGGGGGACGATATTGAATTAGGTTGAGAACGACATGAACCCTTGTATAGTAGCGACGGGCAGTTAGCACGGCCTTCAAGTTGTCCAGCAACTCAAAAAATAAGGAAGAAACGAGAGAAAAAAAATGAATTACCCCCCACCCACAGATGGTAGTCGACGAATAATGTGATGTATAACTCAAATGACAATATAAAAACGGACGCCGCCCAACAGCAACCGAATGTATGCGGTGCTATCTAGCCGGCAATTGAATATGACTATATGGTGTCGTTAAATAGGTCCTTAATGAGGATGATTTCGCTATACGAGTTGGTGAACATCTTTTTTTCTTTTACCATCTAGTAAGAGTCCCTTGATGGAGCAGCTGCTCTTCATCTCCCCCTCCTACACACACAGCTACTACCCCCATATAGTGGGAGCACTAAAATTTAAAAAATAGAGGCCAAAGACCTTTCATTCACCGTCTACAGCTCCTGCTGGCTCCCGATATAAACCGACAAGTTGGTTGTTATAGACTATATAATTAATACGAGAGATGCGCAATCTAAACACGAATTGGTGTATCGGGTGCTGCATTAGTGAGCTAGCGAGACTCGACTTCTTCTCCTTTTTCGTGATTGGGCCTTTGATGATGGTCTATATCACTTCACCAGCTCTTTTTTAAAAAATCAAGTCTCGGGCTAGATGAGTTATTTCCGGTCGTTCAAATTCATTGAGTGGCACAAAATTGAAACCAAAAGACACGGGGGAAAAGAAAGAATGGGTCCTGTTTCTATATAATGACAGGAGTAGTACCAGATATAATGCGACAATGTAGGCCAAAGGTTTGACACGGTTTGGTTTCCTATTCATTTAGCGGCTTGTTCACTTGCAATCATTTCTTAAATGGCACGTGTGGGATTCTTTTCTTTCTTCTTGTTCCTCAGTCAAAATATAAAAAAAAGGACAACAACAACAACCCGTTAGATCAGCTCTCATATCCAGCGGTTAACGGCGAAAAAAAAATCATCGTCAACTAGCCAACACTAACCAGCCGCCACTGCTGCTGCTGCCAACCGCGCACAGTTTGAATGGCGGTTCGATATTATTATAGACATGGCGATCGTCTTTTCTTTTCTTTTTTCGGCCGAGGAGAGAGAAAAGGGACCCCCCGTTGGAGGAGATTCATGACGGTCGTGACTGTGTGCGAGTCTAGAGAGGCGTGTGTGGGAATCGGTCCGTTTGACGGTTTTTTTCTCGGTTGTTATGACTTTACACGCGAGGCGGATTATAGACGCGCGGGCCAACAACGGGAAATCATCAAACGACGCCCGGCTATATAGTATAGCTACTTTCATTTTAGTAGGTGCAGAGAGTTAGTCTGATGCTGCTGCAAGTGATTTTTATTCTCGGTAGAAAAAACAAGACGTTAAAAAACTAAAATAAAGACAAAAGTCGATAAGGAAAACAAAAGAAGCGCGGCTACGACAATAAACGGACGTGGTGTTGTTGTTGTTGGAGGCGCCGACCAATTGCGTCTCTTTTTTCTCTTCTAAAATGGATCGTTTAAAAGAGAAAAAGGAACTGAGCACAAGAGCGGAAGGAATGTTTGGGTTTGGGAGCGGAAGTGACTCGAGCAACACGAGTCCGAAATAGACGGCGCGGAACAACTGGCAAAGAGATGCAGAGGCCGGCGGCGGCGTCGGCAATAATAGACAACACACACACACAAAACCGACCCAGAGTCTAGACGATCATTTCAAGTTTAAATTTCCTCCTTTTGTGTCAACTGAGATCATTTCTTATTTCATCTCTTAATTTATAGAATTAATTTAAATTTGGCGCGACTTACGGGCGATGGTGAGGGTGGCGTTGCGTGAGCGGGCGACTCCCTGGGAGTTGCGGGCCAGGCACCAGTAGACGCCGGAATCGTTTTCCTTGCGGCTGTGGACGACGCGGAGGAAGAAGAGGGCACCGCCCGGCAGGAGAATTCGCGAGGCTCCCGTCAATGACGACGACATGGACGAGCTGCTGGAACTGCTGGTGGCGCTGACGGCCCCGCTGCTCGAACTGCTGGAACTGATGATGAACTCGCCGTCGCGGTACCACTCAATCACTGGTGTTGGGTAGCCGTCGGCCGAGCATTGCAACGTCACCGGATCGTGACGGGGCACCGTCACGTCCGACGGATGCTCAGTGATCCGCGGAGGTTTACCCACTAAAAAAATAAATCAATTAAAAACAATTATTAAGTGCCATTTTGGAATTTTCAAAAAAATATTTTTTGGCGGGTATTTTTGAATAGTCAATATGGCGGCTGGATATAATGGACAGATAATGAACCACAGATGCGGCTAGCAAAAAAAAGTAAATAGAAAAATCGACTCTCTGCTATTGTCATTTCTTTTCACCTTCTCCCCCACCACTGTCGGTTTGTTCCATCCAACAATAGGATGTATCCCCCCTACTTCAAATCTGCCATCAACGGGTGATTTGCATTGCCAATCGACTTCGGTGGTGTTTGCTTCGATATTTATTTGGGCTCGAGTCTGTCAGACGCATCGGTTTCTCTCTATTGACAAAGAAACTGCTGCCATATACAAGTTGGTCTGTTATTGACCTTCCCCTCCATATTTATCTGATAAGAGATAAGATATAATAAAAAGAGTCTAAACTGATTTCACCCCTTTTCCGACGAAAGATGTCGAAAAATAGGCCTTTTTTTTATTAGATCGTAAATTGTCGCCGTTGGATCGGACCGTGTCCGATGTGTGTGACACTCCCTCGGCCATATTCGACACCACGTGCACACACACAGTGCACACACATGGTGTGTATCTCTACGAATTTATTGGGCAGATGATGCAGTTGATATCAATTCCCTGGCCGAATATAGTAGAAAAGGAAAGTGAATGAAACATCAGTTGAATCAGCCGAGCAAACAAGCACTTTTAGACTATTGGGGGTTATTATTATGTACCCAAGGAGAAATGGTCTGAACTTGCAACTGTGCGTTTTCACCCTCTTTTTTTTAAGGAAAAACATTCGATATTCCCCTAGCTGGAAAAAGAATCGCCTGCTGTGCTGATCGCCATGGGACGTGGACGTAATGGAACGGGGGAGAGAGAAAAAAGCCACACGACTCCCAGCGGTGCCTCATACTCGCAGAGAGACCTAATAGAATGGGAAAAAAAAGGCTAAAGAGTGAGAGGCTTTTATACTCTGGGGTCTGAGAGCCAAGCTAGATTCTCCAGAGAGACACACGGACTGTCAGCAACAAAATGGTGCATGATTATTTCTAAATAATCATTGACACACCCTCGACTTTTCCGACTGATATGATCAATGGACAATATAAGGTCAGGGTGTGTTTTATCTTTGAGTTTTTTGACTGTGTGTTTTATGGCTAGATATCAAATTGGCCGGGTCGTTGATCCAAGAGATTGCCAATGTGCGACACTGTGCACAGTCCACCACCTTTATATAGGAGCTGTAAACTGAGATGGCCAGGTGTTGGTAGAGATCGACCAAGTTCAATATCTTCCACCACCACCAGGCCAGCCCGACCCCAATCTATTCATCTCGGTGGGGGCATCAGCCGGCTATACACAATCATCTATACTATATACTCGACATTTCTCTTTTGATATTCTTCCTTTTGTTGTACTGTACTCTACGTATATTCTCTCCGTTGAGTTTTTCGCCTTGGAGGTTATAGATAGATAAGAGAGAGAGACTGGGGCAGGGGGGTTTTCTACAAAAGTATAAAGGAACGCCGTGGGATGGAAAAACCTCAATAGGAGAAAAACCCTCGGAAAAACCTGGTGCTATGCTGGCCCGGTGCCAGTGTCTACCTTTTTGAAAAAAGCTTTCGTCTGCTCCTGCTGGTGTATAGTATAACTCTCTACCCATGGAGAACAAAAACATATCAACTGACAAAGAGTTGGCGGCCTCCCCCCCACTCCGCCAATCTATACAGGGAAGGATGGATTAGATTGTACGTCTATTCTAATAACAAAAGTGGGGATGGCAGCCCAGGATGGAGCAGCTGCAAATGCTGGATGAGTAGAGAGACAGAGCAAATATAATGCACGGCTGGATGCATCCATCTTTGCTCAAGGGGGGAGAGAAATATAAGAAAAAAGGGACCCATCAATATAGACTCTGGCCGATATAGATTTTTCGATATCTTTCAATTGAGCCAAACTTGCCAACAACTTTTGGACGATTGGGGCGAATCCATCAGATCGGTGGCAAACGATCCGGATCCTCTGGAAACGGCGCGTGCTGGACCGGTGGTGGCCGACGCTGCCAGATGGAGACGTCGGTCCATTTCAACGTGTGTGTAGTATAGGGGTGGACGGAAAGTCATCCGTGAAAGGGGGGAAAGACACACACGGCAAGTAATGCGAAACGTCTCTCTTTTGACTTTTTGAATGAATGCCCAGCGGCGTGGGTGGGGCCGCCGTTACAGGGGGGGTCCGATAAGGGGAAAATAGACGGGCTTTGACATTTCCGCTTTTGCATTTGTCAATGGGTCCAGCAGCACGATTGAATCTTTATAATATGCGCGGGTGTGCGTGTCTGTGTGTGCCGATATGGAAATGCCATATTATTATCATGTTCCAAACGCCGGGGGCTATGTATGCGCGCATTCGATTGTCTCTGTGCTCTCGGCCCGTCTAAAAATAGAAATGAGGGAAAGGGAAAGAGCACAGCACACACACAAAGTATATAGCCGCGGCGTCGGTCGACGTCGTCTCATTGGCGAAGCCATGCGCCATCCGACATGTGATTTCCCTACTACTCCTCCTGGACGACGCTCCCCATTCGAATCTCTACACGCTGGGGTGGCCGGTGGCGGCTCATTGTTATTGTTGTTCGTCGGCATTGATTTCAAGTCGGCAGCGTTCGGTGCGTTCACACACAACTGGCGGTCTGACATGGAAGGGGGGGATGAGGCGTTGGTGACACGCACGCCCCCAGATTGCTGACGGACGGATGTCGGAAAAATGTTTACAAAATGGGGGGCCCCTGTGACTCTCGATCGCCTGTTGTCACATCGATGATCATCATCCAACATATCAATTCAACAGTTGAAATGACTGACTGACTGACTGACCCCTATAATATTATTAAGGCAACGGATATTTCCTTTTTTGTTGTTACGTGATTGATGCCCCGGTTCGTTCCTTTTGAATTTTTTGGGTTGGGTGGGGAGGAATTTTGTTGGGGGTTGCTTTGGGGCTGTCGTCGACTCTTTTCTCTCGTCACTGCCATCAGCATCAGCTCATTGCCCAATTTTTTGTGCTTTTGGGTTTGTGTTGTGATTCCTCCTCCTCCTCGGGTGTACAGAGTTCTTACCCAACAGTTGGTACTCGCTGTATTTCCCTTCCAGCTCTTTTCCCCTCCCCTCTGCCACTCGAGAGAGAGAGAGAGTTACACGCACATGTGTCTAGTCGTCGTGAGACCATCAGACACACACGGCTAGTTGGGTGGTGCGTTAACAGATGAGCAGACCCTGTTTTTCCACCCACCAACTGCTGGACGACCGTGTACTCGTTCCTCCCATCTTCTTTTTTCTAACTCGTCCGTCAAACGACGTGAACAACAAACAGACAAGTCCCGAAATACAAAAAATAAAAACTCGTCGTTCAGTTATTTTTTTTTTTCTCCCGCGATTGCAGACACAAAAAAAACGAACATGGCGGAGTGAAATAGGCAAATGATGGGCGTTGCCTATCGGGAAAAAAAATCTCCGTCATTCCCAAACACGTTTTTATTTGGTTGTTTTTTTCTTGTATTTTTTGGCGTAATAGCGCGGCGGGTCCTTTTTCAGTTCAAAAAAATAGACAAAATTGGCGGCGTGAGCGCTGACAGCCGCGGCAGGGCCGAAAAAGATGTGTGTCGGCCTGTCGGGGCGTATTTTATGATTCCAAAGGACGAAAAAACAAAAAGATAATAGTAAAGAAACCAGCAGGGGCAGCTTATTATAGGAAATACTGTCAAGTGTTCGACGGACGCCATCGAAAAATCAAGGAATAAAAAACTAAAAAAAGTTGTGTGTCGTTTTGCTGCTGGGCTGTGTGGCTAAAAAGAAAGAAACTCTTCTTAAAGAAAATGTCTTTGTAAAAGAGCTGTGCACTCTGAGCAGTAGTGGGAGAGGGCGGCGCCGGCAGCAACATTCTTGGGCATCGGCAAAAGCAACGACTCGGGACATGTTTATCTTTGGTGGGGGGGAAGTTGCAGCTCTTGGCGGAGTAGCGGGTCGATGCTGGCGTCGTCACGGCGACAGCACTGCGGCCCGTTTCGGATGGAGCTTATAGACGCGGACATGATGGCCAGTCACTCATAAACAGAGGAACTCGGAAGTATATATGGTCAATGGTCTAGAACAAACGGACGGCATTCACAACAAGATTTTCCCCCTTTTTTTTTATTCTTTTTAAGTTAAACACAAAAATCTGAGCCAAGTTGAAACTCTCGGCTGACATTTCCGCTCATCTCTACGAGCTCCGCTGTAGGCCGTCATCTATTGGGCTTCGGCTCGGCACGTTGGTTTGTTGATACATAAATATACACACATCATGGTAGGGATGGAGACGGACACCCAACTCAACCGATCCCCTTTTTCTTCTTCTTCTTTTTTGTGCTGTGCTGCTGGAGATATTTATACTGGTTTTTAACACACAATGACTACGGGCTAGAACCAAGCGCCATTGGGAGCCGGCGAAACAACAACGAACGAGAGAAGAGGATGAAAATAAAAAAAGAAAAAGTGTGGAATGCCGGAGGAAATGAAGGTCTCTCTCTCTCACTCGTCTTTTTTTAAAAAAAGATTTTCTGAACTTTCCTTCGTATTTTTCTCCCCTTCTTCTTCGTCTACTTCTTGAGTTAACGTTATGCTGCTGCGCACCCCATTTCCCATCCATCTCCATCAAATGGATCCTGCGCTTCTCCCTCTCTCCTTCTCCTTTCGTACGTGTTGAAATATGCAAGGCATAGTCTACTACGCCGGATGAACCTCCAGTTGTTTCCGCAGAGACGCAATAACCTCCCAAAGGGCAAACTACACACACTCATTTGTTTACCTATTGATTTTCCTACAACGAGAAATTTTCTCTTAAAGTACTTTGGCATTACTCTGGCAGCGTTGTATAAAATAGAAACATGTACAGTACACGACTAGGGCCATCATCGTGGCCATCCATCATCCATTATACGGAGGAAGGAAGGAATAATAATAATAATAAGAAAAAAAGGCGTCCGCTATATCACACACAAATACAACGAGCGGCCGGGTGATAATGATCGTCGAGGCGTTGTCGTCTCTTTTCCATATCGATTGAAGAGAAAAAGAAAATGAGAAAAAAGTCTGGCCCCCCCTATACGAAAGAAAAGGTTGGGAGATATCGTGGCGAGTATAATGAATCGAATCAACCTGGGCTGCACACACACAAGTGGCAGCAGGGTGTTGGCCCACGAGTTTTCTTTCTTTTTCCAAGGGAGATGTGTTTGCCTGATGAATGCTAATCATAGGGTTTTTCCCTTCAGGTATGTAAATATGGACGAGAGCCAACCGAGAGCTGCCCACCCACAGGTCCCCCCACCAATAGTTATTCCAAAAAGATATAAAAGAAAAAGGCTTTAGATGCTGCTGCTACCACCACTCGGGGTGTGTAAGCCTTGATGGTGGTGCATTCGATCATTGGGACTCCCCCCTTTTATATTTATATTTCCCAGCTCTGATAATTATCAGATTGCCTATAGGAGAAATAAGAAAAAAATGTTGTGTGTGTTGGTGGAGGGATCTGAGAGAAGAAGGGACTGACGTTCACAAATGAAGCCGAGAACGCGACACTATTTCCGTGTTGTTATTTCGCCCCGGCCCAACAGCTGATGGATAGACCCAACCCTCTCGAAAAAGACTAAAAGGTGAGCCATCACAGACACGCTCCGTCCCTTTCTTTTATTACTCTGATGATGATTGTTATGAGTCGAAAAAAGAATATAAAAAGATTTTATTCTTTTTACTATTTTTAAATCAAAATTTAGATCCAGCACGCACCGTGCTACCGGCTTGAAGTTGTCAAATCACCCAAGGATCACCCGTTACTTCTCTTATCGACCAGAGACGAAAGGGGCGCTCCCCTTATTCCCTTTTATGGGAATCATTTCGAAATATAAAATTTTAAAAAATATTAAAAAGAAATGCGCCAGTATTGAACATTTAAACCAACGCCATGGAAAAGGACTTTGCCATTTTTTAAAAAAAGAATGCGACTCGTCATTACCCGCCATTTTTCCTTTTTATATTTTATCGCAGACGAACAGAGCGAGGCGTATGCGGAGATAAGAAAAGTCGGAAGAAAAAAACAAAAAAATAAAACGGACGGAAAGTGAACTCATCCGGTCGTCGTCGCATCCAAAACATCCATCACCATTTTCTATTCACCCCCTGATGGCTGTACAGTTTCTCTACGTTGTTTTTTTAAAGAAGAAATGTCTTTATTTTTAATAGTCTCGATATCCCTGCGTTGTTGTTGTTGTTTTTTCTCGTCTGTTGATGTATTGGGTTGCCCGATCGAAGGCGAAGGCAGAGAAAAACGGCTGGGCACACCCAAATATGGCCGTCAGTCGATAGGGGGAGAGAAAATAAAGAAAAATTTCAACTCAACACTTTCTCGACTATTTTCTGAATTCTTGTGTGTCTCTCCCAGTGCCTGAGCCCATCTAGAAAATGGAGGCGACAAGTGATAAGCGACACTTTTTTGTCACGTTCCTTTTTATATTTCGGGAGAGAGAAACAATGATGAGACTCTCGTCTCTTTTTGAGTGAAGCTGAGAAGAAAAAAGGAGGACCAGATAAGAGTCGAATCGCTTTTTTCCACCTTGCCCATGCAGGTCGTGTGTTGTTGCTGTTGCAGAGGCGTTGCCCCGCGTGTGCCGATTTAGGTCGGCCTTTTTTGGGACGTACTATAGACTAGTAGAGAACGCGGGAGATATAAACGTCTACACGCGCGCCTCCGGAACAGAACAAAAAGGTAAATGGTAGTCCGGGTTGTATAAGACTCGTTCGGTCGTGGTGTACACGCCTCCCAGTCGCTCGACTTGCGTCTAATGAGCTTCTTCTTTCTCCTGTTGTTGTTGTGGAAATAATCTGCCGACGCTGAAACGGGCGGGCCAGCTACAAAAAAGAAAAGCCTCACATGTTCATAGACCCTTGTCTTTATTCAACTGTAACACTTTTATTGAAAAACAAGCGCTCAACAATCTTTTTTCTTTCTCTTTGTAATGTTACCAACCCGGCGGCATGTGATGACTTGGCTGGACGAGCCCATCTCTCCCTCATTCCAGGCTTTTTTTGGGTTGTTGTTTTTTAGTGTGTGAGGTTGAGCAGATGGCTCACCCTCTTTACCCACTTTCCGCGAGGTTTCCGCAAGAGTTGCGACCGTCTTGTTTTTCTCGCTGCTCCCCAATATCGATCACCGAAAATTTCTATTTTTTCTACCACCAAAAAGGGACGGAAATCGGGGACGGACACCAACCAGAAGGCCCGGCTGGCACATTGGGTGTCATACGAGACGTACAACAACAATCTCTCTCCTTTTTACGATTGCGCCAGTTTCTATACGAGTGCTGCTGAGACTGGGGCTGGCTGAGCTATGTACAATACAAGAGAGTCCGGGTGTAGTAGGCGGACCCACTGACTCTTAGTCATTTGAATCATAAATCACACAAGGTGTACAACACACCAAGAAAAGAAGATGGGCTCAAAAGAAGAAATTCAACGGGTTCTTCTTCTTCTTCTTCACTTTTTTTCCCTATGCCCAAAGAATTTTACGACGGCAATTGAACAGCTGGTCTCTCTTTAGCCGCCTCTCTGGGCTTGTATATATACACACACACAAATATATACAAGGGAAAGCACTCTCCTCTTCTTTTTATTTTAGAAAAAAAAGGACCAGCAGAGGAGGGGAGGGTGTCGTGTCGCTTCTTGGACTCAAAAAAATAAAAAAATTTACCAAGAAATAAAACACCACCAGCGTCCATATAAAAACGGCTGCATGGCCGGATCGACTGTCGCGCTATATACACTTGTGTGATGTAATTCCCAACAAATTGTTGTCGTGGTTGGGCATCCGCCTTTTTATTTTCCTATCCAATTGTAATGCCCAGTTGAAGTTTTGTTTCTCGGAAAAAGTCATCAAAAGAGTTGGTGACTCGTTGTTTGATTTTATTTTTGGAATGAAAAAGAGAGAAAACAGGTCTGTGTAGATTGTCGTCATTTCAAAGTCTATAGCTCGACGCCGACAAGTTGTGACGGATGGCCGCGTCCGAGAACGGGAAAAGTCGTGATCCGAGTTGAGAATCATCCCAATACCAAAATTTCATAACGGAATTGAGAGTGAAAAAATATAAAATGATACAAGAGTGATAAGACACACCATCGCGTCTTTCACTTGTCTCTTTCACTTTACGACAGGTGATGTGTCTGCCCAGCACACCACTGCCCGGATAGATTTGGCTCTAACCCAAAGGTCAATCGAATTGAAAATAAAAATATAAAAGACGTTATACTATAAGAGGGGAGAGAAAATTTCCCAAAAGACATGAGAAGACGCCCTTTCTCTGGAGAGATAGTATATGTAAAAGAGTCTTGAGAAAAGCGAGTTAAGTGGGCAGGGGCCCCATCATCCGAGTAGGAATCCCATTTGTTCAAAGTCACTCACAATCTTTTTTTTGGGGGTTTGGGGTTGTTGGGATATGCCTATGCCTATTGGAAATGATGGGTGGCTATATGAAAGACACACAGAGTCGGCCGACCCCCTACAACTCACACGTCAAAACGACGTCAATTCCGATTATCTCTCGGCGGGTTGTTCCTCTTCATTGAATACATAACACGTCGCAATCCCATGCCCATCACGTGACCTATTCCCGTCTTAGAGATGACCATCTATCCAACCTCGTCGTTAAATTACTGGGCCATCTGTTCAAACAAACTGCAACGCCAACCGAAAACGTGAAAATGGCCAACGTCCGAAAAACAAAACAGATGTCGAAAAATCAAAGAGGCGTGTTGGGTTTTTCTTTAAAGCTACTAGTGACAGTCGGGCTTTTATTTTTTGGTAATGCGTTTCCCGTATTATTGTTCCTCCCCCTCTCCACTTGTTTCACGCAATGTCGGCGCAATGGTGGGACTGGGAAGGGCGGCCGCCGAATAGATCTGACGTCGACAGAAAACGGCCCTTTCTCCATTTTCTTTTGGGTCGCCAGAGTTCCATCCACTTCAACAACAATCTGTTCACAAGTACCCGATATAGACGATAGAGACTTTTTTTGGCCGCTGCTTCATGGCAAGACACTACCCCGCGGCAATGCTGCGCGTTTCAACGAGCCCGTACACACACAGGGAAACATGCCTTAAACGATCGATAACGGTTTCGGGATCATTTATCACGAAAAGAAACATGCACACATACCCAAAAAAAAAGAGAAATCTACAAATAAGCGCATAATGCGCGTGTATAAATACACGTTAAGAAACAGAAAAAAAGAGATTTGTGTATGTTTCTTTTTTTAAATAAGAAGAAGAAGAATATTCGTACCATTAGCGGCGGCGTATTCCCAGTGAAGAAGGGCGGCCGTCAGGGCCAGCCGAATGAGCCAGCCCGACGCCGTTTTCCTAGTCAGCCGCATCGGTGTTATTTCTTCCGTGTATTTCCTTTTTTCTTTTTATTAAAAGAAAGAAAAGAGAATCGCACTACACCACTTTTAGAGATGGGAGAACAACCCAAGTTTCAACCGGAATTGATATAAATCAATTATAAAACACCTTCAAATGGTTGTCCATGTTCTTGTCACGAAATAAAACGAAACCCCAAGGAAGAGAAAGAAAGACAAAAACGGTTTCCGAATTGGAATTTTGGTTGCGAAATGAACGAACGAAAAACAGCCAACGAAACGAGACTGAGCGGAGAAGAATAACCAAATCAAAATTGAGAGCGAGTTGCATACGAGTTGCTCCTTCTGGCAGCACTACAAGACTGAGGAGTCGGTTCTTTGGCTGTTTGGTGGTGGGTCTCTCTTCCTTGGGTAGTCGGTAGGGTGTTGCCATGGCGACAAGAGAAACCAGCGCAAGCGCCACCCCCCAATGAATGACTCGCTCACTTTCCTCTATCGTTCCCTCCTACCCGAATATAAGAAGTGCTGCTGCTGCTGCTGCTCACAACATTCGATACATAGCAAAGCATTCCGCACCTCTCGTATTGATGTGTACAGCTCAAATCTCCATTTTAAAAAACGCGCGGGATTCAAAATATTTTGAAAAAGCTATTGCCATATTAAATGCCAAGAGTATATTTCTTTTTCATTTGACATTTGTTTGGGTGTGATAGTTTTTCTACCTGATATGAAGGGCTCTGTAGATTTATATAGTCATTTAAAGGCATATATAAGTCCACAATTAACGGGGCTGTGTAATAAATGTCCGGCGGACGAATGAGATTACAGTCTGGAGAGTCATTGGGGGGACAGCAGGCGCTGTGAATCGATTTCTATCGATTATCATATGCGTCGAGAAGGGTCTGTTAATCGACAGAGAGGGGCGTAGATTAAAAACCAAGGGTCCGCAGGGCTCATTGTTCGTGTACCAACTGAGCGTGAACTCTTGGACGATCGAAAATGCCTCCAAGAAAATGGGAAATTGAAGAAAGGAAAGTTGGGGTTTCTTTTGTGTACAACTTGATGGGATGGCGCGTCCTGTGATGGTTTTCTACTTGCACTCTGCTTCAAAGTGTTTAAATTTAAAATATTCTGGAATTGTTTACCCAGAGACAATGTTGTGAGGTACAAAAACAAGCCTGAACTGCAGCAGTCGCTCTACAAATGGGTTATTTAATGAACCCTGACTGAGTCAACAAGAACGGCAAGAGAAAACAGTTCCAGTCAGTAACCGCACAGCTTGGGAGTAATCGTACTCGGTAACGATTTATAACCAACGCCAACAAACATTCAAATGGGAAGAATGGGAGATTTTCCTACCTTGAAGCCTGGGAAATACGGCCAGGCGATAAGTGTTCCATCCGTCAAAAAGTTGAGTCCACCAGTCGGGATAGGGAGAAAAGGGGGTCCTCGTGAATACACCCACATTCACATGAAGTGTACACGAGGACATTTTAAAGAAAGGGGGAGGAAGGAAGAGATACGTAGCTCGGCCATCGGTAGAATCTCCAATCAACAGGGATGCTGTTTATCTAAATGAAAAAAATAAATTAAGTTACGAAGAACAAGTAAGGAAAAGTTGTAAATGAGAAAGTGGGTAGACCCTAATTTGTATAATAAATGGGAGAATTGAAGGTTTCCATGTAATACACAAGTCATGTGTCATTAAAATATCTTGCAGGTCACAGGTTAGTGAAAGTAACGAAAAATCATTACCCAAACGATGATTCTGGGATTGTTGCTGTGATGACAGGTCCAGCACAAGCAAAACTTGCTTATCTTGTTGTTACGATGACTGGCTCAGGTCTCAAATCTGCACAAAGGAAAAGGTGAAAACAGTGTGAACATTCTGCTATGCATTTGACGGGGGCATACATGATTGCTAGACATTAGCTAACATTTCACAAATTTGGAACATGATCAATTCTTCTATTTAAGCTACCATTATCTCTCTAATTGTATTCTTTGTTTTAATATTTACCTGCTAAACAGCATAGAGTGGAAAGCATAGAGCCACACGACACAAAAATTGACACGAGTCGACGACCACATTATCGTGATTTAGTCATTTTATTTCTTGTGCTATTTTATGTGCAGCCACGTGCAATTTTCCAGAAGGCTAATCGTTTATTCGTTTCATTTTCTTTGTAAACTATAGACAAGTTCGGGATGCTGAGTTGCACAACCGCTAAATTAGGATCGTGCGCCAACGGGTCCTTTTAACGTTGTGGGGATAGTAGAAAGCGGGTTTTTTATTATTTAAGCATAGAATTACTTATCTAATCTTAGAAATGTTCAGGATTATCGTTGTTTAGAACATTCTGCTTTTTATAGAGTAATTTGAAATGTATAATTCAGCTTAGTTTACCCATTAAAATTAAAGAAAGTCCAAGCCTGGGATGCTGTTTAGTCTTTTCTTGTGTTTTTTGACAGATCTGCTGACAAGTGACAAGCTCAAACACACAAGAAAAGACTAAACAGCATCCCAGGCTTGGACTTTCTTTAATTTTAATGGGTAAACTAAGCTGAATTATACATTTCAAATTACTCTATAAAAAGCAGAATGTTCTAAACAACGATAATCCTGAACATTTCTAAGATTAGATAAGTAATTCTATGCTTAAATAATAAAAAACCCGCTTTCTACTATCCCCACAACGTTAAAAGGACCCGTTGGCGCACGATCCTAATTTAGCGGTTGTGCAACTCAGCATCCCGAACTTGTCTATATCGAACCTTTACCGAAAATTCGAAACTCGTTTTGAGCGAAATGACAGCAGACGATACTTTTATTCCAATTAGCTCGCTTTAAGATATCGATAGAATAAAAAATCGACCCCTTCCTCTAAATTTAAACCGCGAAAACGATCAAATCGGTTTTCTCACCCGCACTCGACATCCGCTTCGAAATGGATCGCAATTATTTCAGTATCTAATAGTTCGTGAACAAGTTAAGACCCCCTACGCACAGTGAAAATGAAAGTAAAAAATTTGCACGAAACCCGTGCAGATAATTACTTTAAGAGCGGTACAATAAGAACGCCTCCAGGACTCTGTTTGAAGCCACAAGAGAGAATGATAATGAAAAACGCCATTGCAATCAGCACGCGGCGCGGCCCAGCGGCGGCCGTCCCTATATGCATATATACATTTACACATATTCTTTTATTTTTAATAGAACGCCGGCTCTGGATCACGCCAGTTGTTAATCAAACTCTAAACTCATCAAGGTTATATTCCCAGGTTTTTCTTCTTTATTTTGGATAGCATAGCACTTGGTTGGCCCCTTCATCATCCTGGGCCGCCGCGCCATCCATTCATCGATCCCCCTGGGAGAAATGAAACAAACATTTGCGTCCCGTTAATCGGTTTTCTAGCCCACATTATCGATCACTAAAGCCTGACATCCTATATATATATAGACCCCAAAAACTCGAATAAAAATATGAGAAAAAAGAGTTGAAGTATAATCAGCATTATAGGAGAGAAGCGTTGACTGTCGAGCCGGTAGTTTACGAGGCCGTTAGGAACATGAAACGCTCCAACGAATACGAGTACAACTGCTAATTGCAGATGACCGCCTCTTTTTTCCATCACTTCTTTTTCCCTTTTGCTGTAAAATATAATAGTCCCCCAGCCAGTCGATGACTTTTCTATAGCCACACACAGTCGTAAGTCGAAACCGTTTTGATGTGCCCGTCAAGCCAGAAAATAAAAATAAAAACGACGAGTCAAATGAACTTGCTAAGTGACGGGAGTTCCTGAACGTCGTATGCGTCTTTTCTAGCGATGCTGCGTGTCTTCTCGGATAAGAATTTTTAACATCCAACTGGCCAGTCTAGCAGCAACATGTCAATTCCATCTTCATCCTTTCCATCCGGCTGCTGTTCCGCGTCTCTCTTGGAAGAAAAGGTTATTCGATAGGGCGACAAGAGTGCGAGAGCAATCAGCCATTTGATGGAAGAGTGACAAGTATCGAAAATCCTTTTTGTCTCCTTTTTTCCACTGTGCCAGCAACTGGGATGGCGACGCCGGGCATATGATGGACCAGCGCAGTCATTAGTCAACGTCACAGCAGCTGAGATTTCCTATATACAGTTTGATGCGCGCCATAAAAAAAGATGGGGGTAAAATGAACTTATTTTTTAAAAATATAAGAGACAGAGAAAGAAGAGGTGACTAGAAACAGATGAATTTCCATTCCAGAATTTTTATTTTTCCTCCCATTTTCATCACCACTGTGTGTATATTGCATTTCAATGTTTCGGCTAGTTTTTTCTATCCATGGCTGCTGGAAATATCCATAGAAATGATGGATCGGTCGACAGCGGTGTAAGCGCCGTGCTACATCCGTGTTGGCCCGTGGCCGCGACGCCTTGTCGACTCGCCAGTTATATTCTCTCTCCAAACTGCTGCACTGTGTATTTGGGGAAAAAAACAGATAGAAATACGATGATTGTTATGGTTATTATTTACTATAGTCTGTTGTGATGGACTATAGCGCCAGTATAAAATAGAAACGGGTATATTATACTATACAAGTATGTGTGTACGAGGTGCATGTTTTTTGAGAGAATCAACACGAGTGCTTTAGTATATATATGAAACTTGTTCCAAGAGTTCCAGTGTAGAGAGTCCGAGACAAGGTCAAGTGGGCTCTTTTTCATTTCAAAACGAAACTATCCTACAAGGGCTGTGCTGGTATATATAGGGAGGTTTTTTCGTCTTCCATCTTCCGAGACATGACTTCTCACATGCTCTTGGATGTGAATCGCTGGGAGGAGTCGTGTTGGTATCATCGCATTTCTGACCCTCTGTCCGTCCAGGGTAAAATGTAAAAAACATTGACATCCAGCCAGTACCATCAACTATATGTATATAGTATGGGAGAGGCGGGGACTGAAGAAGAAGAACATGCTTTCAATTCTGTACATGTCAAGGGTTGAGGGTATAAGTCGACACTTTGAATGTTACGGCCAGCTGTGGCAACAACAATAATCGATTCATTAAGTCAGACTATTTAGTTTTCTATATGAATAGTTGGGTATTAGATTTTTGTTATAGGGTTGGCACACCACTCTTGTGTAACAAGTATAGGATGTATGATGAGTGGCGTCTTTGCGTGTTTGACTTTTTCCTGACTGTTCTTTTGGATAGGATAGACAAAGACACGGAAAGCGAGAGTGAATAGGAGCAATCGATTTTTCAGTGCGCTAGCTCAAGTTAACCCATCTGGTTCATTCCGTTTCTTTTAATCGGTTTTATCTAAGAACATTTCCTGTAGGGATTTATGTACAGGTTTTCTGTACAGTCTTTTTCTCCCAATACCACCACCCCCCCCCCCCCCCCCCAATAGGTTTTTTGTTTTTGTTTTAACTGTGCGCATCGGAAATGAAAAACGGTTTTAAAAATTGCGCGCATAGAAAAATGAGAAAGTTTGAACGGAGCGCGTAGAAACTGGCATCTAGCGCCTAAAAGAAAAATTTAAAAATTGGCCACTATAGCCATCTAGCGCTAATTGTTGGTCATTCAAGCAAAAATTTTAAAAAATGTCCAACGAATTCATCTCAAGTTTTTTTTCAAATATGCCGCGCATATCAGCAGTATTCAGAGTTAGTAGATAGTGTTAGTTAGTAGTTGGTGTTATGTTAAGGATTAGTACATGCATAGTTATATAATAATACAGAGCGATATGGAGAACAACAATGGAGGACAATGCGGCGGAAGCAGGCGGAAGTCGGAATCGAATACGGGACATTTACACACAACGCTAGATACAATTAACCATTATAGGCTACCATGGTCGCATATTCTGATCTAACCATTTCCGGAAGTAGATCATATCCTAAAAAAGAATTGACTGAATAGGTCTAACAATATTTCATTTATTAAATGTAATAACTGGTGACCTAGTGGTATACAGTCCGAAATTGACACGCCGGAGTCCAGACATCCGATAATTCACTTACTGTGCTCTCTCTCGAATGTCCTGAAATTTATTAATCTAATCGTTTAAAACTCTTCTCGTTAATTCCCCGTTAATAAAAAAAAAATTCTATTAATGAAATAAAATCTAGTATTAAGAATATCCTGTCAAAAATTCATCTCCGTAAGTTAAAAACTGGATGAAACAAGGTCATTTCTTTTTTTTAAATGGTCGGGGCCATGTCTCACGGTCACAACTTGGGAAAAACGTGTTTACTAAACTAGTAAACGTACGACGTATAGACAATTTTCGATACATGATGCCACAAAAAGAAAATCAGAATGTCTACATTTTGAACGACCTTCTCCTAAGATACTACTGAAGAGTTTGGAAGAGTTTCAGGTTTCACCTTCAGACTATCTCGTCGGGAAAAAATGAATTTGAAGGCCAACTCAATTTTTCGTCATCGTATTCCCCCCTGCCTCGTTAACAGGCATCTCTATTAATTTATTTTGCTGTTAATTCTTCGCTGATTAACTATTTAATTACCGTTAATTACGAACCGAATTTTCTCTTTTTTTAAATATCGACGCTTCGGTTGATTACACCCATTAGTATGCGCCCACATCTTATATATGGGTACAAGCCAATCCGGAAATCAACTCTGTCACTGCGTGGTGGAAGAGGGCATACTGGAATTCCCTTCAGAACATGATAATTTCGCGCCAAAATTTGTCAGAACCAGTATTGAGTATCATATCATCGTATCATGCAGCTATTTATATAAATGGTTGTGCCCAAGAAACGTGAATCTGAAGGAGACGCAAAACATTTCTATTTCCGTAGCCAGCACTATAAAAGCAGGGGCACACTGATTTACGTTATTAACGATCTAGTTCCCTTGCTGCAAGCGTCGGACTGATGTTTTTTGGTTAAGTAAAATGAAATTACTAAGTCAATTAATTTTGCAGAGCGCTATTTTTGTCTTGTTTATCGACGATTCCTTTTGTGCGCCACATTTCAACGGAAATAAACGGTAAGCCTAAAATTTCAAACATGCTGGAAACTAATAAATATCTCGTAAATATATCGCACTTTTAATGTTTCCATTATAGGATAAAACATCAGATTTCAGTTGAAACTGAAGAGTGTCCTACTGCCAATTTAGAGGGATTATTGATTCCCACCGAAGAGCTAAGCGAAACTCCAACCAAAAAATTGGTGCAAGAATTTAATAATCTGAAAGATCAGTTAACCAATTCTGTGGAGTCGACCCAACTCAACCAAACCATTCTGATGCAAGTAAAAGGCGTGTGGCAAAGTCTAGTTGACAGTAATTCGAGTGAATTGGGATATTCATATAACACTGTGAAGGAATTGAGGAAGAACATGGCTCAAATACTTTTTATTGCCCAGTACGTATATGTGAATTGTTCTTATTAAATTACCGAATGCAAACAATATTTTGTGCATTTCAAGGGAACGCTTCTGTGAGTCTCCGGATGAAACGTTTTTCAACGGGCAGTGCCTTCCTATTGGCAGTACTAAACACTGCCCATCAGATAATATGGAACTAGTTGACGGGTCAGATAACAATGGATTTTGTGATTGTTTAGACATAGAAGGAGAGAACAGCTTAAGCATAATTTTTTCGGATCGTACTGGCCAATGCTATTCACAAAATACTCGGGTATTTTTGTTGAACAGTGGGTTAATATTACTTAATTAATTATTTTATTCGCCAATACAGGGTCCTTGCAACGTTGGCGAATGGTTTGTGCTGAAGGACATTCCCCGGTGCGAATCGATTCCAGATGAATGTCCTGATGATGGCCGACACGTCTACGGAAATGTGAAAGCCAATTTCACTTTGGATTCTTCAGAGGAAGAAGATTATTGCTGGGAAATAGGAACAACATGTCCTGATGAAGTGTCAGTAGTAAAGGCGAGGATAGACGACGACGGAAACTTGTATGTATATTGTCAATATGACTGGACGCTACGCAGAAAACAAATCGAGGATTTAGTGCAAGACTTCAAATATCTTCAAGCTCATTTTACAAATTCTATGGAATCGAACCAACCACACCAAACCATTCTAATTCAAGTAAAAGCCGTATGGCAACTTCTGGGTGGCAGCAGTAATTTGGCGGATGGTTTGAATGGAGATGCTAGTACATATGTAGAAAATCTCACTCAGTTAGACTTGAAAAAGGACATGGCTAAAATACTTTTCGTTGCCCGGTAGGTGTGAATTATTCTATGATATTAAATTACCGAATATTGCGAACAATATTTTGTGCATTTCAAGGGAACGCTTCTGTGAGTCTCCGGATGAAACGTTTTTCAACGGGCAGTGCCTTCCTATTGGCAGTACTGAACACTGTCCAGCAGATAATACGAAACTAGTCGACGGACCAGATAATAATGGATTTTGTGACTGCTACGACACAGGAGAAAACAAGTTAAGGAAAATATTTTCGAATCAAACTGCCCAATGCTATGCACAAAATACTCAGGTATATATTTTTTAAACATTGAGCTATAATTGATGTCACCTTACACTATACAGCCTTTTTCATCATATCTCTTGGCAAATCCAGGGTCCCTGCGTCGTTGGAGAATGGTTTGTGCTGCTGGGGGGCATACCCCGGTGCGAATCGATTCCAAATGGATGTCCAGATGATGGTCGGCACGTCTACGGAAATATCAAAGCCAATTTCACTTCGGATCCTTCAACAGAAGCAGATTGCTGGAAAATAGGACAAAAATGTCCTGATGAAGTGTCAGTAGTGGGGGTGCAGCAAGACAAAGACGGAAACTTGGATGTATATTGTGAATCACCTTATTCTACTGTTACTATAGCCTCTTCTTTTTATGTGACCTTAGCTAAAGATGAGAAGTGTCGTAATGGTACGAGGCGTAGCAGGTCCAAGAATTGTGTAGGCGGGTTTTTTGGTTAAAAACAAATTTGCGGTGTTTTGAATGGTCTTTAATAGAATCCGCTTTATAAATCCAAGCTTATTACATACACATCAACTTCTCTTATTCTCTTGATTTTATTGGCGATCAAGCGATCGAGGTGGCTGATCAAGCCAATCAACCAAAAATACAAAAAACATTTTTAATGTTGAAGGGACACGTGTAAAATGCAAAAAGGGCCACTTGACATCTAATGAAGATAAACTAGATTCGATGAAAGTGTTTCTATAGTTAGTTGCTAGCTGCTAAATTGTTATACTGTGGTTCTTTCTTCAAACAGGTTTATGGACATTCAGTCGTGGTCATTTCCTGATAAGAAGAAGCAGTAGTGTATATATATTTTGAATTTATTTTCATTTCTCAACGAAAACCAGTCATCCTGGTTGCAGCAGGAGATGGAACTTTGCTAACGGTAGCTGTAGGCCTGTAGCTGACAATTTTTCTCGTAGTTTTAATATTTCAACACTAGATGCCGTTAACGTATATCAACATTTGTGTATTTGCTGTCTTCTGCGTCAGTGCGTCTGCCTAGTTACTCATCGTTGCTGCTCCGACCTTCCTTTCATCATTACGGGCGTTACGGGTTTACTAAATGAATTTGTTATTGAATTAACGCCTTGAAAGCTTGAACGATGAGACAACAATTTATTTTCAAGTTAGAAGCCTAATCATAGCACGTTTACTGATTTCATTGTCCCAACAGAAACGATGCAGACATACAGCAGTAACAGAGATACTTCATGAAATGGATGTCGGACTCGTGATGAAGAATCTGACACAGGATTCTTTCCCAGCCCATTAGGAGGTTGGTCAGTAATTCCGTCATCATAGAGTGGTTTTCAGGTCATCTTAATTCCCTTCATTCTCTTCAAAAAAAGATGTGTGAAATGCTAGTTCCTGACTAGCATTGATCATGTATGCCCCCCTTCGATGCATGGCAGCAATGTTAACCTTTACTTTTCCTTTGTGCAGATTTGAGGCCTGAGCCAGTCATCGTAACAACAAGATATGCAAGCTTGCTTGTGCTGGACCTGTCGTCACAGCAACAATCTCAGAATCGTCGTTTGGGTAATGATTTTCTTTCCTTTTTTTCGTGTGACCTTCTAGATATGTTAATGACACATGACTTGTGTATTACATGGAAACTTTCAATTCTCCCATTATTTAAAAATGAAGGCTTTCTCATTTACAACTTTTCCTTATTTGCTCTGTAAATATTTCTTGTAACTAATTTGTTTTTATTTAATAAATAGCATCCCTCTTGAAGTCTTGATTGGAGAAATGCACTTATCCCCTGACTGCGGAGAACGACGAGATCCAGATCACCCCATGGCTTTCAGGTGAAACAAGCAACTGTCTTGATACTAACTTGAAAATGGTTTATATTGACTGGTAATTCAACAGACAAATCTGGAAGAAGAATTGGATACCAATTGGATACCTGCTGGACCGTCAAAAGCATTCCGCCAATCTCTGCTTACAAATGAAACTTCGAGCTTGGCCCTAGAAGAGTCTTTGGAAATCGACATTTCGTAATTACGCCAGAAACGGCCTATTGCGCCTCCCTTTCCCGCTCCTGAATTTCCTGCTAGATGGCGTTTTGGATGAAACAGCTCCTGTAATCCTGATTTGTGCCGGGATTGCCTGAGACTACATTCAGCTGTCGACTATTGAGTTACGCCGTGAAAGCCACGCCATCCATTGTTTTCACAAATTTCACCCAGCCTCTTTGCCGGGCAGGCTCCCGTCGTGTTCGTATCTCTTGTAATAGTGTAGCAGCTTTGACCGAGTCTTTGTACGCTAACGTGTCCACAGAAAATGTTCAATATTCGCGATCACGTGATCGACCAGCTCACCTCCCATTAGCATCTAAATATTTGATGTGGCTGCCGTTTTTGAATCGACAGGCGGTACTATTGCAGAAGATTTGGCACCTAACGAAATCCCCGAATTTGTTTTGAAAGATGACGTGGAATGGACTAATTATCTTTTAGTGCTTGAACGAATATCCGTTATTTGACAGCCATCGATGATCCGGGCCCTAGGAAAAGAACTCGTCCGTGCCGATTTGGTATAACATGATTACAATTATTGTGCTTGTTTCTCTAATTAGAATGAATTAATTTACAATTACAGGAGAAAAACCGCAGTTTAGCTGAGACTTGGTCTATTCTCGTTTCTGCTATTGACAATCTTCAATCCAATACTTGGCCCCTTATCACTAGCAAAGTGTACATGTCATTACATTTCGGACGTGTCGAAGAAGCTGATGCATGCGGAAATCCTGACCGGGCTACACGCGTCCAACGTCACGTGTTTTTGCTCAAAGCCATCATCGCACGTATCAAAGGTGACTATATTTTTGGCGGCCGAATCCCCGAGGCCGAGGAAATAAATGGGAGACATTTTGAGTTAGATTTTTGAATGTTGAAATCGAAGTAGTTTCCAGCTGCGCTTTTATTTTAAAATTCCTGACCTTCTGTCTTTTTCACTCAGATGCCGTGAAACTGTGAATATCGTCTAACCAAATACCATTCAACATTTCCTTAATCTCGTTACTTTTTTATTGATGATTTTTTTTAGATCCGTTGTTATGATAATGAAAACATTTGGATAACACCACCAAAAAGTGGACCAACAAATCTTTTCGAAAAAGTCAGGTTAGTGCTGCTCTCCATCCCTTCCTTTAAGCTTACTTTTATGATCGAATTTTAGCACCACTCTCATCTACGCTGATGATGTAATCTTTTAACGACACGCGGAATCAAGTGCTTGTTTTCTGTTCGGAGCACACTTTTTTTTTCATCTTCTTCCCCGGTATAGAATTTGAATCTTCTTACTCCGGTGGCCATTCGTCCCATGCTCCCTTTTTTGGTCCGTTGACCGAGGCGGAAAGTTAGTTCCTCATTTGAATCTCTTCTTCGCCGCTTATTACTTTTGCTTATTACCTTTCTTGCTCATACAGTGCGTCTTGCACATGTTACCTTAACCTTATTTACTACATCGCTCTACTGCAGACATCCCTGTCCTATTAGAGACTCTGGGGGTTGGGGCATCGTTGATGGTAATGTTTTTCCGAATATTTTCATTGCCAGGTGGCAGGTTTAGATGGATGTAAAACGGAATGAAGATCCACATCCGCCATTCAGACAGGATCGAACCTTTTTCTTCTCGAATGCATATTAATAATTGGAGACAAAGCATTATGCATTATGCATTATTAGATTTTGATTTTAAACTAACGAATTTAATTCAGGACGATAAAAACTGAAAAAAGGGCAGGCAAGAGAGAAGTCTTCAATAATTTTATCCGTATTTCTTTTTGAACCAGGTATTACACTTAGCGCCTCTTAAGGTTTTCCTCTGAGGTTGTGACGATCGGCTCGGTTTGATGACACTGTCTTCCAGATCAAAAACTATTTTCATTCTTTTTGAAGGTGGTGACGGAGATTCCATCGACTTTGTGAGAGATGGATCGTCCTTTTTTGGTACAACAGCGAGATCTTTGGATGGTTTGATGTCATCCAGGTCGTAAACGATTTTCGCTCTCATTTTCGATTTTTTTTCTGCTTCGGAGAGTGACTTACTGGTGGATTCAGCTGTTGCTTCTTTGGTGATGGGTCTGCAAAATTGAATGCCGATAAATATGGCATTAAAGTTGAAATTTAAAGCAGAAAACCAGTTAGCACCTATAATTGCAGGCATTTTCACGTCGTCGGCTACAAGAAGAGGAAGATGAACGTCTTTACCATTGTATTTTATGTTAATGGTGCACTCACCTAACAGAAGAACAGGTTCTTTAGAAGTGCTGGCCGGTGGAGTTCTCTGTCTTTCAAAATCTACGGTCGCCATACCACATTCAATAGATTGTTCATCGGGAGGTACCCCTTCGAGTACCTTGCTAACGCAGGTTGCTGACAAGTCAATAATTCATTTCTCGTGAGTCGTGATGTTAAGCTTCGTAAACAGAGTTCACAGAAACGTCAGAAAGCAATCCTTCCGTTCCGTACAGTCAAACGTAGTAATCGTGAGGTAATATTTTGGCTGTCGGTAGGTGGCTAAATGGATTGTCCCCCAGCCACCAGGTGACGCGAGTGTCTTCGTGAGGACGAAATATTTGCCATTTTTTCCCGAGACGCTGACTGAAAGTGTATTCCAAATTCATTACGGAATTGCGGTGTCGATCTACATTTTCAGCCATGAAATGGTAATGGTATAGTTTGGATTTCTTAAATTTAATTTATCTTAGACGTTTCTGTCTGAATTTACAGGCTATCTGGGATATAATTTCACTTGGCCAAATAATGTGACGACTTGGGTCGAAACTGCTGTCCAATGTCGGCCATTGTTAGCTGTACGTCTTGGCTGTACGTCTCATCTTGTGCAGAAACACTTCAGACCTAGTAAAGTAATCTTGTTGATGAATTTCACTCTTATAATACAATTTGTTTTATTAGTTGATGTTAAGGTTGGAGATAGAGATCCCTTTGCTCAACTGTTGCAGAAATTGAGAACACGACAAAGTCTGAGCTTCATGACTGTTGTATCATCAACATGGTTTTGTTACAGCCAGCTGGGGAAAGATGTGATCGAGTCAAGTTGAGCTGCAGCTGCTGCATGCAGTTTATCGAGCTGGTGTTATCCCAAGTGTCACTGCAGGAAGACTCATTGAATTGGTAATGTGATTGATGTTATAGGTTGTAACTTGGAAAGTCTTGTGTTTTTTTTTTTTTTTTAATATTTTGTATTCAATTGACAAGTTTAAAATTTGATTAAATTGTAGAAAATTAGAGGTAATATTTCTTCCTTCTAAATAATGGTTTCCATTCAAAGATAGCCCTGTTAAGTTTTGTTTAAATTGTCTTTCAATCAATCTAGAACAAAAATTCCCACTCAGTATTACCAAGTTTTTGTAACATATTGGAAGTAGATGTACAGAATTCTTTCTTGTTTATTTTTCAATTTTAATTAAATATTAATTTTAAATAGAAGTAAATTTTATTATTGGTACCCTTTTTCACATTTCCAAATGTTATTGCTTATTGGTTCATTAATGTTCTTTTGCTTTGTAGGAGTTAATGGTCAATTTGATGTTTGAGCTGTTTATGGTGTGGCTGTTTGGTGTACAGTGGTTTTGCAGCCCCCTTCCAGATGAGAGATGCTCTGAAATGGAGTTTGGTGCAGACTTGCAGGTCAACATCACACTTAAATCGACTTAAATGTGTATTTGCCTATGTTGGTGTCCATGCAGTATATGCAGTGTTGAACGGTTGGGTAAAATAGTTCATGCTGCCTGATGGCTGTCCAACAGTGACGGCCCGGACAATCCTGAATCCTTTAGGGTTGCCATTCCATCGAGGCTTAAACGAGGGTACGTAGTTACACGTTAGTCAAATTGTTAAAGCTACAAATTCAATTGTTTGTATTACCTAGATGAAGCGGAGGTGTTGCCCATTGAGGGGTTTTGGTGACAAGGAGTCACTGAACGAAGCGCTAAACCAAATGAAAAAAAAAATAATAAAAAAGGTAATGCTAGGTACGACATGAAGCTTTTGCTTTCGCAGAAAATAATGTGAATTTGTTTGCAGCCAACGAACCTTTATATATCCGAGCCGAGTCCTTTCCGTCTACATTCGGTGTGAAGAGCAAAACCCAAATTTCAACACATTTTACTGCTTAGCAACGAAAACAAAGCGAGTGTCAAAACATTGTTTTACTTGCACATACTTTATTGTGGCAGAAACGCGTTGGTCATGTAACAGGGTGGAATTTTTTTCCCTTTTGTTCATGCAGCATCAAACGACACGCGATAGGTTCTGGCGGTAATCAACTATTCAAGACATGTCAATGTAAAAGACAGGGTAAGAATAGCTCCTGTAAATGTTATTCATTTATGTTAAATAGCTGCTAGTAGGATCTCATTGTTGATTTGCGGTTACAAAATCCATAGCCCTAGAGTTCAGGTATTGTCAATCAATCATTTGATTTGCGTTTTAGATGCTCCTAAATCAGTTGTGGAAATACGATTTCCCCCACTTCTCCTGGATGGTTTCTTAGGATCATTTAAGTTCATTTTTCAGTTATTCGTTGTGAACGTAGCGGACGAACTCTGACAGTCTATCGAGCTTTAGCAATTGCGTCTAATTTCTTATTTAATTCAACCGTTCTATGAGAAGCTTTGATTTGTATTTTTTATATTCATAATTTATCTTTTTTTAGATTTTCTTCTCCGACCGCAGGTGCAAGGAATATGTTTGAAACTTAGAAAAGTTTGCAGTAGAATATTTAAAAAAAAGCCGACTATCCTTCAAACGGTTCGAAATGGAAGATTTATTCATGCACTGAAGAAACGAGTCAAATGACTCAAAATGTCCAATGTGGTATTTCTAAAGTGACTAAAATTTAAGCCATTACCATTTATGATTTGATATTTATTTTGATATTGGTTATTGTAGACCCATCCCCGGCAAAGTCACCTGCAGAAGGAAAGGCCAGTTTGTATTTCAATCGAAGGTCATGGAGATCATTACGTAAAAGGTGTCGGGCATTGGTGTAGAGGCTGGGTGAGAATGACACGATTTGCTTCATTATCAAGAAGGTAAAATAGCCATTAGGCTTAGGGGGAGGGGTGAGAAAAATTTTTATAAAAGGCGTGAGAAAAGTTGCCAGGGATCAGTCGAGTGAGCATCTCCGACACGGCAACAACTCCATATTTCGTCGTAATATCAGTTCGCAATCATGGGTCAATGTTCATTTTTATTTCGAGTCGTAAATCTATTCTATCTTGTTATTAGTTGTTGATACGACTAGTTACCTTCGAAAACTAATTTCCCATTGTTTATTACATAGTTAATTATGGCATTGTGTTGCTGTTGGGTGTTGTATCGTTGATGTCGACCACGAGAGAAAATCTTTTAAAAGGAAAGAGAAAAGGCAACAGAAGTCAATCGAGTGAGCATCTCCGACCCGGTAACAACTGCATTCTTCGTCGTATTACCAGGTCGCAATCACGGGTAAATAATCTGTATTTCTACGTGGAATTTTGTATCAATTTCCATTTTTTCTATTTGATAATATGTCCGTTATATTGTTGAATATTTAATATTGTCTAGTTAACTATGCCGTCATGCTGCTATTGGTTGTTGTATCGTCGATGGCTGGGTCGACCACTGGTGTACCGACGTCTCCTGAATAAGGCGTATATCAAACCGCAACGCCACCGCCTTACTACGCAACAACATACGCAACGACCAGATACTACACCGAGGTTGCACTGTTGGGTTTACAGTTAAACCACCAAGGATCCAGATGATTTCACCACAACTTGTGCTGCTCCTCGAGCTACACTACCAAAGCGCTAGAGTACTACACCGAGGCACCTACTGAGACTACGCAACTACGTATGCTGCCCCAACCTACGACACCGAGGCTCCAGCTTATTACATCACCAAGGCTGTCGAATTCTACACTGGAGCGCCCAAGTACGACAGAAATCAGTCAAGTGAGCTTCTCCGACACCCAACACGGCAACCCCGAAGTTTCGAATAAACTTCGTTTCAAACAGTGGAACGGCAAAGAGTGAAGGTGAGTTCTTTATTATTGTAATTTTGTGCAACATGTACTAATGACTTGTTTTCCTTCCTTGTCTGTCTTTAGAACAAGACAAATTCGACTGCAATCGCGTCGAATTGAATAGCAATGATAACATATTCGTACGTGTACACCGCGCCGTTAAACTTGACATTGTCGGTCGGCAAGCCGCACTTGACGATGGCCGTACCATCACCTACGACAAGTGCGTTATTGCCACAGGTAAACATTTTATGCCAAACGAAATTATGGAATGCTGAATAACTTTTTAATCCTCCTGCTCGATAGTATCTAAAAGTCTATTTAAACTGCTAGCAATTTATTTTCCGTGAATTAGTTCTACGAATAGAATTAGTTCTACGAATTCCTCTAAAAATGGCCTTTATTTTGTTAGGTGTTAAACGAAAATCTTTTCCAATCCCTGAGCGGTGCCCTTAAAGATGCCCACGAGCACGTAGCGCTGTTCCGCAACATCGATGGCGGTAACATAGGTCGAGTTCTCCGTCCTCCTAAATATTTGAGCCAATGGACAACCGAGAAGGTGAAAGCGGAAAGTGTTAATGTTTTGCCCAAAACTAATGTTGAGGGTGTAATTTTGGAAGACTACAAGGTCGCATTGTCCTTAAACAATGGTCAAAAGATAAACAGTTATTTCTGTACATGTTTTAGCGATGTTAATTAAAATCTAAAAATTATTTCAACAGATTTAAACTGACAATATCGTCGCTGCTGTCGGTTGGGACGTAAACACGGATTTGGCTGTTGCTTTTGGTTTGGAAATAGAGGAGAGGAGATTTTGGTGGTTATCGAGTCAATACCGAGCTTGAAGCACAATCGAACGTTTGTTTGGTGAGAATCCTTGAACATTTTATTTCATATTAATTGTGCTATTGTGATTTAAACTTGACCAACATTGACTGCTCTAATGTTGTTGTTAGATAGTATATGAAGTTCTTGTTAAATTAGATTTTAATTATTGGGTTTGGACTTTATTTTTTATTAGACGTTCTTTTGTGATATCAAATTGGGTCGCTGTTGTATGGAACATGTTCACCATGCTGTTGTATCAGGGCGATTGGCTGGAGAGAACAATACTGGCAAAGAAATGTGGATGAAAAACTGCAGTGCACTGTTACCAAGTGCATTCTGCGTCGTATTATCAGTACGCAATCGGGTAAATATTCTGTTTCACGGAGTTTTTATAAATTATTTGTTTTCTATCTGTTTGTGTACCATATTGAATATTAATGTTCAAATTATTTACCGCACAGTTGATGTGATGTCGTGATGTTGCCGTTTGCCTTATCGTTGAAGGCTGGGTCGATCACTGGTGTACGGATGTCTCCTGGGTATGGTGGATACCAAAGCATCACGCCGACGCCATACTACACAACCTCAACATTCGCAAAAAACGGTTACTACACTGAGGCACACTATTACTACACCACCAAGGCTCCAGAGTATTACACCGAAGCTGATGCTGCCCCGAGTTACATCATCAAACGTACTACACCGAGGCTCCCAAGTACTAAAACCACCAAGTCACCGGAGTATTACACGTATGTTGCCCCAGCTTGCTGCACCGAGGCCCCCTAGTTCCTAGCTACTACACCGAGGCTCCAACTTATTACACCACCAAAGCGGCTGAATACTACACCGAGCCGCCCAAGTACTACACCAACAAGGCTCCAGAGTATTACACCACAACTTGTGCTTCCCTCAGCCTCTACACCGAAGCCCCGAAGTATTACTCTGCCCTAAGCTACACAACTACAACTGAGGCGGCCAAGTACTACGCAGCCCCAACTTACTACACAGCGGCTGCTCCTTCGTACTACGTTGAATCGGAATACTACACCTAGGCTTCAGTTTACTACACCACAACCTATGCTACACCGAGGCCCCTATGTACTACACTACCAAGGCACCTGAGTATTATAACACTACTTACGCTGCTCCGACCAACTACACCGAAACTCCGAAGTATTACTCTATCCCGAGTTACTACACCACTAAGGCACCTGAATATTACACCACACCTTACGCTTCTCCAACTTACTACAGGGACGCTCCTAAATATTATAAGTATGTTCAGATTTGTCGGTCATATCTTAATAGTTTCTAGTCACTGGGAATTGTTGATCTTTAATAGGGAAATAATTTTTTTTTTAAACCTGGGTTATCATTGTGTACGACTTCTCTTGCCACCTAAAAGCCTTAAGACATTGCGACGTTTTCTTATTTTGGTTGGGTCTTTCCTATTTCGTATGTTGGAGGTGGTTATTGCTCTAGTCTCTCCGCATTCCGACATATTCTAGTGTTTAGACAACTTTCATTTACAGGGCAAGTTACGAAAGAGACGTACTGTGTGGTGTTTACTAAAATTGATTGATGTTGACAGCTCTCTTTTTAACTTAAGTTGGTGTAACAAAAGAGTTTGAGATAATGTGTGGTTTATCATAGAAGTTTATTTGAAGAATGTGGAGTTTATCAGTTGCTTGCCTATATCTTATGTAAAACTTGAAAGTTGTAAAAAATACACAGTCATAATCTAAACATTTTTTTATTACAAGTTATGAAACATAGCAAACAAAAACATTAAAAGGAATTGCTTTATTGTCCCACCTCCACCCACAATTCCACCACATTTTACAATCACATACATACAAGTTAACCCGTTGGCTGCCACGCCATACAACCCGTAGGTTGCTCTCTACTACTCTACGCGCCACGTCTGAAGGATCTATGACCAAGGTGGAACTTGTCATTGCTGACAAGTCCGGGCTGACACGGTGACAGAAGAATCCATCACCGCATCGACAAAGGGGAACTAGGTATGGTGCATTGCCTAATAGGCGCCTTGCGGCAAGTTTTGGGCTGGTGCGACTTTCCGACCCCTCGGCATGAAAACCACGAGGCCGAACAGCGCACGCAGCCCGTGCTAAGGAGCAGGGGAGAACAAAGGCGTGGCAACCAACAAGTTAACTAACACTAACACATATTACCAACAACAAATAATGATCCGCGCTGACACTTTGGAGATACCGGTGATGTTTTGGTGTCAATCTTCTCGACGTCTCCTCTGCATCATCTGAAGAAAGAGAAAAAATTCTTATTAGAGTGACATGCCAATAAAAGTTACATAATACATGTAGGTACATCGATCTGTTATTTTTGGCTCAAAACTTAAAAGGCACGCTTTCAATTTCTTAAAATCTAGCTAACAATATTGAAAACTGTACACATAACAAAGCTCACTTGCTAGTCTTTAAAAAAATTCCGGAAGTAAACCGGAAGTAGCCACAGCTCCTCAACCATTGAGCTGTTGTCAAATTAAACCACATATTCGTGATCTCCATGAAATTTGGGGTCGATTAGGTGTGATTTAAACGAAATCCAAAATTTGGCCAAAATCGAGAATTTTCCTGAACTATAGTTCAGGAAAATTTTCAAAGCCGGAAGTACGAAAACGTACAAAACGAAACATGAACTTTACCACAAATTCGACGAGGATCACGAATATGTGGTTCTTTTGAGCGTCAGATGAATATTTACTGAACTACTGACTAAAAAGAGTAAACCGGAAGTAGAAAAAAAAAAGCAATTTTCGAAAATTTAACAAGTGAGCTTTGTTGGGGGAATAATAATCGTCAGTTATCACTAAATATTTCAACAAAAAAACTGTCGATAAATGTTTAAAGAGATGTTCAAAGTAACAGAAACTGACTGTTTTGACAGCTGTTTAGACTGCAAAGTATCAAAAAGCCATCTAGCGTTAGAAAAAAGAAGCGTCCAAGTAAATTTGTTTGCGCGCAAGAAGGGCCTAATTTTGGAAACTATTACACAGACACAGTCTAACGCAACTAGACTATTGGTAGATAACCTAAGAAAATAAGTCAATTGTTGGGTACCTAGGCATAATCCCGTAGTGAGTGACTGGAGGCGTTTAACAGCAAAGGGGTAGCGTCCACTGAAGTGTGTTCCAACTCGTCAGTGAAGTAAAAGACAAATAGTAGCAGCAAAAGCAGTGAAGCTAGATGAGTGTACGTCGGGAAGATAAGGATGGAGCAGAACGTTGCTGAATGTCCCTCTTTCGTCATGAACAAAGGTCAGCATTGGCTTATTAAATCTTTTACGTGCTCTGTAAAAAAAATGTATTGCATTAATGAATTGAAAATATAACAGTTAATATAGCATTTCTATCTTTACCTATACTAACAAGCATACTGAAGTTTTCATGACAAAAAAACAGCAAAAATGGAAATCACAGCAACCAACAGGTTTACTCCTGAGGTTGATGTAAATTTCCTGATGCCAAAGAAAGTGTCATGAAGTATTGCAGTAGTATGGTGATAGGTGGTATTGATGCTTACCTTTATCATATGGGTGAGTGGTGCTGAATTTAGTATTAGTAAGGCATTAGACGTGGTGTGGTTGGTGTAGTAGCAGTAAGAGGGAAATACCTTGTCCCTGCACATTTGTATTCCACAATATGTGAGCTTCACACATGAGTTTTAGGCTTTTGACAACATGATGGGTATATTGGATGGAAAGTGAGCGCTAAGTCAACTTTTTGGAATGACTGACAGTATGCATCTAAAATTTGAAGATATAAGTTGATATAGTATAAAAATAAGTAAAGTAGGTCAAGTTAAACCTACACAAGTTACGAAGTTCAATTTGGTATATGAAATCACAGGAATATAAGTATTAATTCGCATCCAATTGTTTCACCCCTTTTTTCCTGGTTTCACGATGTAAACACAACAAGGCGACACTAGCGACATCTGGTAATGAGTTTTGAATCCTAAGTTGGTTGCAATATTATTAAAGATACCCGATAATAGAACTCCACCGACAATAGAACCCCAATATTTTATTTTAAAATACCCGACAATAGAACTCCAGTGCTCGACAGTAGAACTCCACTACGAGACACGGAGACAGTAGAACTCCGATAATTTGAACTGCGACTGTTCAACCAACTTAGGATTCAAAACTCAAGATGTCGCCAGTGTCGCCTTTGTTGTTGTTAGCTTGTTACAAACGAGGCGAAGCCGAAAAGGGCGAAACCAAACTGTAGCTAATTTATACTTATATTCCTGTGATTTCAATTACCAAATTGAATTTCGTATCATATGTAGGTTTATCTTTACCTAGTTTCCTTATTTTTATACTGTACCAACTTATTTCTTCAAATTCTAGTCTTCTAGATGCATACTGTCAGTGTCAGTCATTCCCACAAGTTGACTTAGCGCTCAGTCAATTTCCATCCATTAGGCCCATCATGCTGTCAAAAGCCTAAAAATCATGTTTGAAGATCACATGTAGTGGAATACAAATCTGCCGAGATAAGGTATTTCCCCATTACTGCTACCAGACCATTACAATTCATATTTTCTTATTATTTATTGCATAGGTATCCTGAACCATAAGACTTTTCTGAATCTTGCAATTTTTGTGACGCACCCTGCAACACCATGTTTGTTGTTATGGATGCTACTGCAATACTTCATGACACTTTCTTTGACATCAGGAAATTTACATCAACCTAAGGAGTAATGCTGTTTGTTGCTGTGAATTGAATTTTTACAGTTTTTTCATCGTGAGCATTTCAGTGTGCTTCTTAAAAAAAGGTAAATGGTAAATGCTTTATTCATTGTTATATTTTCAATAATGTAAAAATTTGTTTTACAGAGCACAGAGATTCTTTTGCCAATGCTGACCTTTGTCCATGACGGAAGAAGGATTTTCAACAACATTCTTCTCCATCCTTATCTTCGCGACGCACGCTCATCTAGCTTCACTGCTTTTAAGCAAGATTTGTTTTACTTCACTGACGACTTGGCGAGTTTCTGGACCACTTGAAGATCGCTTCCGTCAGCTGTTACACACCTGCAGTCACTCACCACGGGATTATGCCTAGGTACCAACAATTGACTTATTTTCTTAGGTTATCTACCAATAGTCTAGTTGCGTTAGACTGTGTCTGTGTAATAGTTTCCAAAATTAGGCCCTTCTTGCGCGCAAACAAATTTACTTGGACGCTTCTTTTTTCTAACGCTAGATGGCTTTTTGATACTTTGCAGTCTAAACAGCTGTCAAAACAGTCAGTTTCTGTTACTTTGAACATCTCTTTAAACATTTATCGACAGTTTTTTTGTTTAAATATTTAGTGATAACTGACGATTATTATTCCCCCAACAAAGCTCACTTGTTAAATTTTCGAAAATTGCTTTTTTTTTTCTACTTCCGGTTTACTCTTTTTAGTCAGTAGTTCAGTAAATATTCATCTGACGCTCAAAAGAACCACATATTCGTGATCCTCGTCGAATTTGTGGTAAAGTTCATGTTTCGTTTTGTACGTTTTCGTACTTCCGGCTTTGAAAATTTTCCTGAACTATAGTTCAGGAAAATTCTCGATTTTGGCCAAATTTTGGATTTCGTTTAAATCACACCTAATCGACCCCAAATTTCATGGAGATCACGAATATGTGGTTTAATTTGACAACAGCTCAATGGTTGAGGAGCTGTGGCTACTTCCGGTTTACTTCCGGAATTTTTTTAAAGACTAGCAAGTGAGCTTTGTTATGTGTACAGTTTTCAATATTGTTAGCTAGATTTTAAGAAATTGAAAGCGTGCCTTTTAAGTTTTGAGCCAAAAATAACAGATCGATGTACCTACATGTATTATGTAACTTTTATTGGCATGTCACTCTAATAAGAATTTTTTCTCTTTCTTCAGATGATGCAGAGGAGACGTCGAGAAGATTGACACCAAAACATCACCGGTATCTCCAAAGTGTCAGCGCGGATCATTATTTGTTGTTGGTAATATGTGTTAGTGTTAGTTAACTTGTTGGTTGCCACGCCTTTGTTCTCCCCTGCTCCTTAGCACGGGCTGCGTGCGCTGTTCGGCCTCGTGGTTTTCATGCCGAGGGGTCGGAAAGTCGCACCAGCCCAAAACTTGCCGCAAGGCGCCTATTAGGCAATGCACCATACCTAGTTCCCCTTTGTCGATGCGGTGATGGATTCTTCTGTCACCGTGTCAGCCCGGACTTGTCAGCAATGACAAGTTCCACCTTGGTCATAGATCCTTCAGACGTGGCGCGTAGAGTAGTAGAGAGCAACCTACGGGTTGTATGGCGTGGCAGCCAACGGGTTAACTTGTATGTATGTGATTGTAAAATGTGGTGGAATTGTGGGTGGAGGTGGGACAATAAAGCAATTCCTTTTAATGTTTTTGTTTGCTATGTTTCATAACTTGTAATAAAAAAATGTTTAGATTATGACTGTGTATTTTTTACAACTTTCAAGTTTTACATAAGATATAGGCAAGCAACTGATAAACTCCACATTCTTCAAATAAACTTCTATGATAAACCACACATTATCTCAAACTCTTTTGTTACACCAACTTAAGTTAAAAAGAGAGCTGTCAACATCAATCAATTTTAGTAAACACCACACAGTACGTCTCTTTCGTAACTTGCCCTGTAAATGAAAGTTGTCTAAACACTAGAATATGTCGGAATGCGGAGAGACTAGAGCAATAACCACCTCCAACATACGAAATAGGAAAGACCCAACCAAAATAAGAAAACGTCGCAATGTCTTAAGGCTTTTAGGTGGCAAGAGAAGTCGTACACAATGATAACCCAGGTTTAAAAAAAAAATTATTTCCCTATTAAAGATCAACAATTCCCAGTGACTAGAAACTATTAAGATATGACCGACAAATCTGAACATACTTATAATATTTAGGAGCGTCCCTGTAGTAAGTTGGAGAAGCGTAAGGTGTGGTGTAATATTCAGGTGCCTTAGTGGTGTAGTAACTCGGGATAGAGTAATACTTCGGAGTTTCGGTGTAGTTGGTCGGAGCAGCGTAAGTAGTGTTATAATACTCAGGTGCCTTGGTAGTGTAGTACATAGGGGCCTCGGTGTAGCATAGGTTGTGGTGTAGTAAACTGAAGCCTAGGTGTAGTATTCCGATTCAACGTAGTACGAAGGAGCAGCCGCTGTGTAGTAAGTTGGGGCTGCGTAGTACTTGGCCGCCTCAGTTGTAGTTGTGTAGCTTAGGGCAGAGTAATACTTCGGGGCTTCGGTGTAGAGGCTGAGGGAAGCACAAGTTGTGGTGTAATACTCTGGAGCCTTGTTGGTGTAGTACTTGGGCGGCTCGGTGTAGTATTCAGCCGCTTTGGTGGTGTAATAAGTTGGAGCCTCGGTGTAGTAGCTAGGAACTAGGGGGCCTCGGTGCAGCAAGCTGGGGCAACATACGTGTAATACTCCGGTGACTTGGTGGTTTTAGTACTTGGGAGCCTCGGTGTAGTACGTTTGATGATGTAACTCGGGGCAGCATCAGCTTCGGTGTAATACTCTGGAGCCTTGGTGGTGTAGTAATAGTGTGCCTCAGTGTAGTAACCGTTTTTTGCGAATGTTGAGGTTGTGTAGTATGGCGTCGGCGTGATGCTTTGGTATCCACCATACCCAGGAGACATCCGTACACCAGTGATCGACCCAGCCTTCAACGATAAGGCAAACGGCAACATCACGACATCACATCAACTGTGCGGTAAATAATTTGAACATTAATATTCAATATGGTACACAAACAGATAGAAAACAAATAATTTATAAAAACTCCGTGAAACAGAATATTTACCCGATTGCGTACTGATAATACGACGCAGAATGCACTTGGTAACAGTGCACTGCAGTTTTTCATCCACATTTCTTTGCCAGTATTGTTCTCTCCAGCCAATCGCCCTGATACAACAGCATGGTGAACATGTTCCATACAACAGCGACCCAATTTGATATCACAAAAGAACGTCTAATAAAAAATAAAGTCCAAACCCAATAATTAAAATCTAATTTAACAAGAACTTCATATACTATCTAACAACAACATTAGAGCAGTCAATGTTGGTCAAGTTTAAATCACAATAGCACAATTAATATGAAATAAAATGTTCAAGGATTCTCACCAAACAAACGTTCGATTGTGCTTCAAGCTCGGTATTGACTCGATAACCACCAAAATCTCCTCTCCTCTATTTCCAAACCAAAAGCAACAGCCAAATCCGTGTTTACGTCCCAACCGACAGCAGCGACGATATTGTCAGTTTAAATCTGTTGAAATAATTTTTAGATTTTAATTAACATCGCTAAAACATGTACAGAAATAACTGTTTATCTTTTGACCATTGTTTAAGGACAATGCGACCTTGTAGTCTTCCAAAATTACACCCTCAACATTAGTTTTGGGCAAAACATTAACACTTTCCGCTTTCACCTTCTCGGTTGTCCATTGGCTCAAATATTTAGGAGGACGGAGAACTCGACCTATGTTACCGCCATCGATGTTGCGGAACAGCGCTACGTGCTCGTGGGCATCTTTAAGGGCACCGCTCAGGGATTGGAAAAGATTTTCGTTTAACACCTAACAAAATAAAGGCCATTTTTAGAGGAATTCGTAGAACTAATTCTATTCGTAGAACTAATTCACGGAAAATAAATTGCTAGCAGTTTAAATAGACTTTTAGATACTATCGAGCAGGAGGATTAAAAAGTTATTCAGCATTCCATAATTTCGTTTGGCATAAAATGTTTACCTGTGGCAATAACGCACTTGTCGTAGGTGATGGTACGGCCATCGTCAAGTGCGGCTTGCCGACCGACAATGTCAAGTTTAACGGCGCGGTGTACACGTACGAATATGTTATCATTGCTATTCAATTCGACGCGATTGCAGTCGAATTTGTCTTGTTCTAAAGACAGACAAGGAAGGAAAACAAGTCATTAGTACATGTTGCACAAAATTACAATAATAAAGAACTCACCTTCACTCTTTGCCGTTCCACTGTTTGAAACGAAGTTTATTCGAAACTTCGGGGTTGCCGTGTTGGGTGTCGGAGAAGCTCACTTGACTGATTTCTGTCGTACTTGGGCGCTCCAGTGTAGAATTCGACAGCCTTGGTGATGTAATAAGCTGGAGCCTCGGTGTCGTAGGTTGGGGCAGCATACGTAGTTGCGTAGTCTCAGTAGGTGCCTCGGTGTAGTACTCTAGCGCTTTGGTAGTGTAGCTCGAGGAGCAGCACAAGTTGTGGTGAAATCATCTGGATCCTTGGTGGTTTAACTGTAAACCCAACAGTGCAACCTCGGTGTAGTATCTGGTCGTTGCGTATGTTGTTGCGTAGTAAGGCGGTGGCGTTGCGGTTTGATATACGCCTTATTCAGGAGACGTCGGTACACCAGTGGTCGACCCAGCCATCGACGATACAACAACCAATAGCAGCATGACGGCATAGTTAACTAGACAATATTAAATATTCAACAATATAACGGACATATTATCAAATAGAAAAAATGGAAATTGATACAAAATTCCACGTAGAAATACAGATTATTTACCCGTGATTGCGACCTGGTAATACGACGAAGAATGCAGTTGTTACCGGGTCGGAGATGCTCACTCGATTGACTTCTGTTGCCTTTTCTCTTTCCTTTTAAAAGATTTTCTCTCGTGGTCGACATCAACGATACAACACCCAACAGCAACACAATGCCATAATTAACTATGTAATAAACAATGGGAAATTAGTTTTCGAAGGTAACTAGTCGTATCAACAACTAATAACAAGATAGAATAGATTTACGACTCGAAATAAAAATGAACATTGACCCATGATTGCGAACTGATATTACGACGAAATATGGAGTTGTTGCCGTGTCGGAGATGCTCACTCGACTGATCCCTGGCAACTTTTCTCACGCCTTTTATAAAAATTTTTCTCACCCCTCCCCCTAAGCCTAATGGCTATTTTACCTTCTTGATAATGAAGCAAATCGTGTCATTCTCACCCAGCCTCTACACCAATGCCCGACACCTTTTACGTAATGATCTCCATGACCTTCGATTGAAATACAAACTGGCCTTTCCTTCTGCAGGTGACTTTGCCGGGGATGGGTCTACAATAACCAATATCAAAATAAATATCAAATCATAAATGGTAATGGCTTAAATTTTAGTCACTTTAGAAATACCACATTGGACATTTTGAGTCATTTGACTCGTTTCTTCAGTGCATGAATAAATCTTCCATTTCGAACCGTTTGAAGGATAGTCGGCTTTTTTTTAAATATTCTACTGCAAACTTTTCTAAGTTTCAAACATATTCCTTGCACCTGCGGTCGGAGAAGAAAATCTAAAAAAAGATAAATTATGAATATAAAAAATACAAATCAAAGCTTCTCATAGAACGGTTGAATTAAATAAGAAATTAGACGCAATTGCTAAAGCTCGATAGACTGTCAGAGTTCGTCCGCTACGTTCACAACGAATAACTGAAAAATGAACTTAAATGATCCTAAGAAACCATCCAGGAGAAGTGGGGGAAATCGTATTTCCACAACTGATTTAGGAGCATCTAAAACGCAAATCAAATGATTGATTGACAATACCTGAACTCTAGGGCTATGGATTTTGTAACCGCAAATCAACAATGAGATCCTACTAGCAGCTATTTAACATAAATGAATAACATTTACAGGAGCTATTCTTACCCTGTCTTTTACATTGACATGTCTTGAATAGTTGATTACCGCCAGAACCTATCGCGTGTCGTTTGATGCTGCATGAACAAAAGGGAAAAAAATTCCACCCTGTTACATGACCAACGCGTTTCTGCCACAATAAAGTATGTGCAAGTAAAACAATGTTTTGACACTCGCTTTGTTTTCGTTGCTAAGCAGTAAAATGTGTTGAAATTTGGGTTTTGCTCTTCACACCGAATGTAGACGGAAAGGACTCGGCTCGGATATATAAAGGTTCGTTGGCTGCAAACAAATTCACATTATTTTCTGCGAAAGCAAAAGCTTCATGTCGTACCTAGCATTACCTTTTTTATTATTTTTTTTTTCATTTGGTTTAGCGCTTCGTTCAGTGACTCCTTGTCACCAAAACCCCTCAATGGGCAACACCTCCGCTTCATCTAGGTAATACAAACAATTGAATTTGTAGCTTTAACAATTTGACTAACGTGTAACTACGTACCCTCGTTTAAGCCTCGATGGAATGGCAACCCTAAAGGATTCAGGATTGTCCGGGCCGTCACTGTTGGACAGCCATCAGGCAGCATGAACTATTTTACCCAACCGTTCAACACTGCATATACTGCATGGACACCAACATAGGCAAATACACATTTAAGTCGATTTAAGTGTGATGTTGACCTGCAAGTCTGCACCAAACTCCATTTCAGAGCATCTCTCATCTGGAAGGGGGCTGCAAAACCACTGTACACCAAACAGCCACACCATAAACAGCTCAAACATCAAATTGACCATTAACTCCTACAAAGCAAAAGAACATTAATGAACCAATAAGCAATAACATTTGGAAATGTGAAAAAGGGTACCAATAATAAAATTTACTTCTATTTAAAATTAATATTTAATTAAAATTGAAAAATAAACAAGAAAGAATTCTGTACATCTACTTCCAATATGTTACAAAAACTTGGTAATACTGAGTGGGAATTTTTGTTCTAGATTGATTGAAAGACAATTTAAACAAAACTTAACAGGGCTATCTTTGAATGGAAACCATTATTTAGAAGGAAGAAATATTACCTCTAATTTTCTACAATTTAATCAAATTTTAAACTTGTCAATTGAATACAAAATATTAAAAAAAAAAAAAAAACACAAGACTTTCCAAGTTACAACCTATAACATCAATCACATTACCAATTCAATGAGTCTTCCTGCAGTGACACTTGGGATAACACCAGCTCGATAAACTGCATGCAGCAGCTGCAGCTCAACTTGACTCGATCACATCTTTCCCCAGCTGGCTGTAACAAAACCATGTTGATGATACAACAGTCATGAAGCTCAGACTTTGTCGTGTTCTCAATTTCTGCAACAGTTGAGCAAAGGGATCTCTATCTCCAACCTTAACATCAACTAATAAAACAAATTGTATTATAAGAGAGAAATTCATCAACAAGATTACTTTACTAGGTCTGAAGTGTTTCTGCACAAGATGAGACGTACAGCCAAGACGTACAGCTAACAATGGCCGACATTGGACAGCAGTTTCGACCCAAGTCGTCACATTATTTGGCCAAGTGAAATTATATCCCAGATAGCCTGTAAATTCAGACAGAAACGTCTAAGATAAATTAAATTTAAGAAATCCAAACTATACCATTACCATTTCATGGCTGAAAATGTAGATCGACACCGCAATTCCGTAATGAATTTGGAATACACTTTCAGTCAGCGTCTCGGGAAAAAATGGCAAATATTTCATCCTCACGAAGACACTCGCGTCACCTGGTGGCTGGGGGACAATCCATTTAAGCCACCTACCGACAGCCAAAAGATTCCCTTACGATTACTACGTTTGACGTTTGACTGTACGGAACGGATGGATTGCTTTCCGAACTCTTGTTTCCGAAGCATAACATAAATACATAATAACTCACGACTCACGAGAAATGAACAATCAAATACACATATAAAAAAAAAATCTGATGAGATTTGTGGTATGGGGGGTCTAGACAAAAAAAAAACTTACAATTTTCTGAAGAAAAGAACAATTTTCCTGCCTGTGGCTGTAAGGCAGCATCAGCAACAGTTATCGGTGTTAGAGTTAGAGTTCCAACTAACTTTGGCATCAAACAGTCATGTTGAATCTAAAGGAAATATTCTAATAAATATTCCAACATTAATGCAATAAACTAAAGTTAATTGCTACCTACTGCTCCAGTAAAACATCTAGAAAAATACAACACATGCTGGTATGTGCCCTGAATCTTTTCGTGTGACTTCCTTCCCCAAAGTTGCAGCAAAAATTCTGAAGATTACCCATGGCCTTGATTATATTCCCGTAGCTTTTTCTATGATAGAAAATACAGTTTATAACATCAAAAAAAGTTTAAAATTTGTTAAGGAAGAATAATACTTGTCTGTCAATGCAATATTTGTAGAAAAAATCATGTTCAGAATAAATAAAGCATGTCCGCCTAGCAAGATCAATAGTAACCACAAAATTGTGACTAACCTATTATTGTTTTTGACCTGTATTAATTTTGGTTCGGCAATTAAGTATGGTAGTGTTATATGTGTACAATTAAGTATGTAGTGTTCGTATGACTTAGTGCACGAAAGATTTTTGTGCACCACAATTTCCCTGAGCAGTCTGTAGCATTCATCTAGTACCTAGTGAATTTACATATTGTTTTAATATCACATAGTAATGGAATGGAACAATCAAAAGACTTACTTTTCCCGGAATGAAACAGAACACTCCATCATCTATGTACTTTGAGAATGTCATTGACAAGAAAGACAGGCGGAATTCAATTCCTAAAAATGGTAAGATTTTTAACAAGCGATCTCCCACTCAACCGGACCGAAATACCGTCTTTTTGGTGGAGGTACTTTTCGGATCGTAATCCGGAAAAGGACTTTAAAAATCCGGACTAGGTCTATTCTGTTCAGAATCGCAAGGCGATTCCAACGGAATTAAGTCCGGATTTTTATCTTTTCCCGTTCACGAGATAATCACGGTTGAAAATCGTGAAATATCACGAAAACCCAAAGTCTCCCCGTTCGACTACATCGCTTTTAGCCGTATATTCGGCTTGTAAAAAAAAACTAATTGATACAAAATGTAGCCCTTTCATCCCTCTTTCAGAATCCAAAAGGATTTTTTATAATTCTTTGAGATGTTTGAGATATCACGATTTTCGTGATACCCCCATTTCGACACATTTTTCAGGCATTTCATTCGGCGTTGCCGATTGCCGTATGTGTGACTTCGCCCCCACTCCTTCGCTTTTTCCATTGTTTCCTATGTATCAAGTCCCATCTGTATCGATATACAAGGCCTTGATACATAGGAAACAGGGAAAAAGCGAAGGAGTGGACAGGAAAGGGGGCGAAAAGCACATATACGGCAATCGGCAACGCCGAATGAAATGCCTGAAAAATTTGTCGAAATGGGGGTATCACGAAAATCGTGATATCTCAAACATCTCAAAGAATTATAAAAAATCCTTTTGGATTCTGAAAGAGGGATAAAAGGGCTACATTTTGTATCAATTAGTTTTTTTTTACAAGCCGAATATACGGCTAAAAGCGATGTAGTCGGACGGGGAGACTTTGGGTTTTCGTGATATTTCACGATTTTCAACCGTGATTATCTCGTGAACGGGAAAAGATAAAAATCCGGACTTAATTCCGTTGGAATCGCCTTGCGATTCTGAACAGATTAGACCTAGTCCGGATTTGTAAAGTTCTTTTCCGGATTACGATCCGAAAAGTACCCCCACCATTTCGGTCCGGTTGAGTGGGAGATCGCTTGTTAATGTTAAGAAAATTAAAATGGAGAAAACAAAATTAATTGAAGCGCGCGACGTTACGGGGTATGAGTCAGAATTGCTCGTCCACTGATGCATTTCACTCAAAGTCAACTATCGCGACGGTTTGCGTTAGATATTTTCCTTGTTTTTTTTAAAGAGCAGTGTAATTCAATTTGTTGTCTATCGGGATATAGTTTGCAATTGGACCTGGGTCATAGCGGTAATGGAGCATTTAGCTTTAACAATTTTTTTTAAAACCACTGTTATCTAGACGCGTACTAATCTTTATATTCTGGATCCAACTCCAGTTTAATTGCGGTGTGTGTGAGCGCTTTCCCAATGCCATGTTCTGAAGAATAGGATTAAAAAGGAATCTCCACGACATTGGAGAAACTTTAGTTCCTTTTTTTTCTGTGAGAAATTTCGTTATCTCGGCGCTGCAGAACATTGGCAGGAATTTAACCACATCACTTTAACCAAATGAAAAGTAAATTAATACTTTATGTATGAAAAAGAATTACCAATTGGTTGGTGTCAAGTTCACTCTTCAAACGTACAAAATTGTTACACATTGACAAGTATGTAGCACACCGCTGCTTTTTGTAGAGAAACATTACCATCAGTAATAGAGTTCATTGTATGAAAATTAGTTTTAGACACTTGTGAAAGATTCAATCTGCAACAGAATGTTCATGTTTATTACGATATTTCGTTCAATGCCCAGGCAGTCGTAATGAAGCTTGTTCATGTCCGAAGGAATTAGAGGAATTCACTATAAAAATACAGATTTCTCCGTTTCTTAGTGAGATACTGAGATTTGAATTAATGAGCTATGATAATTAATGTTAGATGTATATAGAAAGTAAATTTGCTAGGAAATTGCGAGCCCCCCAACAGTAGATTACTAGTATCGCTGAATCGGCTTCTACCAACTTGCTTTAGGACTTTCATGAACTTAAATTAGTGTATTGATTTGTCGTTGTTATAGATTCATAGTTAGTCAATGATATTGACGGCGGTTAATATAGTATAAAATAGTTACAGATAAACTTACATTATGAATATTCATTAAAAAAACGAACAGAAGTTGAAGCTGAAGAAGAACACTAATAACGTAACGTGTTTGTTGCTCGACTTTTCGTCATTACAGACGACAATTTCAAGCACCATCTAGTGTTCACTAACGGGATCATTTGGAACTACTTACATTTCGCCGAAATCGCGAATTTCTCTGTTGCATTGGCTTCGCTATTTCTCAGTAAAAAAATTCAAAAATTTGACAGTGTCTTTGAAATTACAACAACATTTCAATTAAGTTTGATGTTGCCAAATGAAATAAATCACAAAATAGACCATTTCGAGCCATCGCTGGCATAGTTTCAATGTAATCGACATTGACGAGTGACGACACGTGAAGACGGTATAATAGGATTATCAATAGATTGAGGGGCATAGATTTGTCACCTTCTTCATCGGCTTCAAAAATAGGCGAGACTGAAACCGAATTCAAACGGAGAAGAAAATATTACAGGTATAATATGTATACACATATATATATATATCCTACATTCAGCTGTAGTTTGATGATGAAAAATGTTACAAGTTTTACAACATTCAACGTATAAAATCCGCAACCAGAATGGCGACCACACACAAAAATACTTGACGCAGGATTCGAACGAAAAGTGAACACGGGAGATTATTATTATTATTATTATACACGGTTAACGAGCATCGAAATGAAAATGTACATTTAGTTTTGACACAAACATTCAGTGGGCGAGATGGCGATGGGGAGGACTTCCCTAAAAACAAACCAATACACACGAATTCAAAAAGGGAGGTGAGATATGTGCTGTGTTGCCAAGTGTAGAAGTACCTTAGTTTTTTTTTCCGTCTCTTCGTCGATTTGCTTTGTTATCAAAAAGTGCGAATGGATCACATGAATATAACGAAAGCGGAGAGACAACAATAAGATACAACGTCCTGCTGTTCAAAAGTGGTCAAAAAATGAGCTTGCAAGAAAAGGAAATTGAAACGCGACCAGAGAGCAGCGCAATTAAAAGAGGATCGAACTGACACACAAAAATGGGGCAAAATTGAATTGATGGCGGTATCACAGATTAGCGGAATTCATTTATTTTTTTGTTGTTTTATTCCGCCAAATAGAATTAATAGAGCACGGTATTTTTATCTGCATCAAGAATAAAAAGATTTTATATAAAGAGTGGAGGGTGGCAATAAATTCATACAATTATAATATCAAGTAAAAGTTAAAAAAATTACTTCCACGACCATCCGGTAGGAGGCGACGATTGTGTGGGTTTTTTTTTCATATTATATTATAGTACTGTGTTGTAGCAAGATTCGCAGTAGTGACTAGTAGACAGGATGGAGAGACTGGCAGGATCCCATCAAGTCAAAGTCATTAATTGTTTCCGACGAGGCATAGGAGCGTTGGCCTGGGCCGGTGGTTTCCCGCACGGTGGCCGATAGACGACGGGACTGTTGTCGTAGACGGAAGAGGCCAAGTCGTCGCCGTCTGAATGGCTGTCGTCGTCGCCGCCATGGCTGTAATCGACTCCGTGGCCGCCGCTGATGCTGCGGCTGTAGTCGTCGACGTCGTCGTCCCAGTGGGTTGTGATGTTGTCCAGGGGATTCGATTGGTAATTCATGGGCGCCGTCGTGTAGCAGCTGCCCGGCGGGAAACTTCGCTCCGATCCCGAATCCGAGTAACCCTTGAGAGCCGGTTGATCGAGTTCCGTGTGCGATCCGGAAGTGCCGGATCTCTGGGACAGTGTCGACCTTATGGCTTTCGTCCGCCCAGTTCGGATTGCATTCCGGTTGCCATTCGGCACCGTCTCTTCTCCTCCGAGACTGACATTGTACTGAGGCGATGGAGGTTTGAACGTGCTGGAGATGCCAGTCGATCCTGCAGGAGCACCACGCTTCGACAAGGCCGGACTGGGATTGGCCGAACTGAATTTCAGCGACGGTTTGACGGAATTTGGCAGCGGAAGCGATCCCTGAAATAATCGTTCAGATTTTAAAATTTGAAATTCGCGCGCTAATAGATGATGATTTTAAAAAATGTTCTTACGTCTTTGGAAGCGGAAGTGGATCGATCGCAATTAGGTGCTGGACTAGGTGGCGGCGGATGTCTCGGTGGCGGAGGCAAAAGTTCGGCCCAGTTGGGAATTCTCTGCTGCTGCTGCAGATGGCCGTTGCCATTGCCATTAGACAAGAATCCGCTGCTGTTCTTCCGACTGTGGTGACTGTTGTTGTTGCTGTTGCGGCTGTTGCTCCCGCAGCCCATTCGATCTTGATGCTCGACCACGTAGCTGCCACTGCTCGAGTCGCCCGACGACTTGCTGGAATAAGGGCCGTGGATCTGCTGCTGCCCTCGCATCGACGGATTGACCAAAGTTGTGGTGGCGTAGGCGGACGGAGGCGCCTGCATCTGGGCCTGCATCAGCATCATGTTGTTGGTGTTGTTGCGACGCGGAAGGAACGAGCTGAGACTCAGTTGGCTCTGATCCGACTGGTGCTGCTGCTGCTGGGAGCCGTGCTGGTTGAGCAGCTCGGCGTATTCCGGCGGAGCGATCCCGCTGCTGCCGTACTGCTGCGGCTGTTGGGGTAGTAGCGAGGCCTGGGCTTCCAGTTCGGCCTCTTTCTGCGATGCCGAAACCGTCCCCGTTCGCGACGGATGCTGGTGGTGGTTGCCAGTGCTGCCGGAATGCCATCCGCGTGACCAGAGCAAATCCCTGGCGCCGCCGCTGCCACTGCAGACGCTGTGGAGTAAATTGCCGTCCGTTCCGCTGCCCAGCTCGACTTTCTGCACAGAGGACATGGCCTTGTTGCGGACCCATCGGCGGCGGACGATCAGGGCGGCCACCAGAAGACACAGCGTGGCCAAAAGAACTCCGCCGATGGCAAGAATGAACCACGTCTCCTTGACCATCTGCGTGGTGACTTCGCCACTGGGCGGACGATTGTCGCTGTCGAAACGAGTGAACGGATCGTCCAGGTCGGAGTCCAAATCGTCGTGAAGGGCCGGAACCTGTGGATGTTGCTGGAAGCTCAACACCTCCATGCTGAATGAGGCGGGCTCAGAAGCCGGGCCCACTCCCGCCAGAGTCCACGCTGCTGCCCGGATCGAGTAGGACGATCCGGCCACGAGATTGCCGATAATGACCGAAGTCGGAGTCGGCGGCAACGTCATGTTGGCCAATAATGTTTCCGAATCGTCCATAAACACGTAAATCTAAAAGATAAGAAACATGAATTAAAATTATTAATGGCAAAGGACCAAAAGGATTAAATTGATTTGATTTACTTGATATCCGGTGATGATTCCGTTACGTTGGTTATGCGATGGCTCGCTCCATTTCACCAAACAGCTGCTGGAATTTAATTGGCGCACAATCAGATCCCGCGGAGGTCCTTCGGGAGCTGCACAAAATCAAACAAGAAATTGAAAATTAAATCAATTCAATTTAAATTGCTGGAAGGAATGCGGAACTTACCGGCTTCCAAGGTCGTCAGCGTTTGACTGTTGGACGGCCGGCCATCGATATTCCGGTAGAACGGGACCAAGAAGAAGAGATAGCGCGTCGAGGGCAGCAAATTGGCCAGCGTGTAAGTTGAGCTGGACACGGCCGGCTGGGACACTGTGACCACTCGGAAGGAAGCCAACGTCGAGGCTGAGGATCTTTCTTGATGGATTTGATCCTCCTCTGAGCCGGAGCGGGAGCTGCGGATGGGCCGGTACCAAATGTGAAGTCCCTCGAAGGCCGACTCGGTGGGTTCGCTGCCATCAGCGCCATCTAACCAGCGCCAACTCAACCGGACCGTTGTGGCGTTGAGCGGGCGGACGGGCTCCAGCCGGAGCCACGCCAGAGAAGAAGAGAGCCGCTGTCGGCCTTCCTCCAATTCCTGGATGCCGCTACCACCCCCACCGCTGCCGACGGATCCACCCGACGGCAGAGTCGTGAACCAGGGAGACACCGGACTGGGCAGGGACAGGCCGTGCGAGTTCTCGGCTCTGACGAGCACCGCGTAGGACGTGGTGGGTTGCAAGTCGGTCAAGACCAGCTGATCCGCTTTGAGACGACGGGTGATGATCCGCCAGCTCCGTTGGTTCGGTATCGTCGGTCCAGCCCACGTCCAGCTGTTTTCTTGATTCGAATCGGGGTCACCGCTGCTAAAGATTTCGACCGTGTAGCCCAGCAGAGGCGAGGCGCCCATTCTCGATCCGCTCTGCCAGCCGACGGTCAAAGAGTTGGCCGTCTTGTGAAGGAGCCGTGGCTGGGATGGAGAGCCGGGCAGAGCCATGGGGTCGCTGGGGCTGCGCGAAAAGGCGACGTTCGAGTTGCTCTGGCTGGCCACAGTCAGGGAGGCCGTCCAAGCCGCCGACTGATCTCCGGATCCGATCCAGCAGGTGTAAATTCCGGCGTCGGAAGGCTGTAAATCTTCGATGCGCAGCATGCCCGTCTCGCCGGATTGGGTCATGCGGACGGACAGGGCCAGCGGGGCTCCATCCTTCCACCACCGCAGCGGCAGATTTTGGCTGCTGGGCTCGGTGGTGCTGCAGGCCAGCGAGGCAGGCGAGCCCAGCGGTAGGGTCTGATTGGCCGGGCCGACTTCGATGACGGGCGGCGGCGGAGTCGAGACGGTGACAATCTCCAGCCGAGTGCGGGCCACCAGTCCGCCGGCCTCGCTGACGGCTCCGCACCACAGGCCGCCGGCATCCTCGCGCCGGAGTCGGTTGATGACCAGCGTTCCGTTGCGGAACACGTTCCACCTGGCGCTGGGGCCGGAAGAGTCGGATGTCAGGAGCTCCACGTTCGAGCCAGCGCCGTCGCGGCCTTGTCCTTCCCGTTGCCAAAAGACCAGCGGGGCCGGCGAGCCGTGAACTGGGCAATCTAAAAAGACGCTCTGCTCCAGGAATCCGCGCACCTCCCGCGGCAAAAAGGCCTGCCCGCTGCTGCTGATTCCGGCGCTGCTATTCCACGTGGGCTTTAAATTATATAAAGAAAAAACATTTTAAAACATTTGAATGATTTAAATACATAAAACCAAAATGCATAATTTTTTGTTTTAATAAAAATTAAGCGGACGAAACATTCATGAATTCCGCCGGTGAAATGAAATATTCATGTATACATACCGGGATTAAGATGGCCAGCTGGGCCGAGGCCGAGCTGGAGCCGACCGAATTCTCGACCTCGCAAACGTAGCGGCCGGCGTCGGAGGCCACCAGTCGCTCCAGCCTCAAACTGGTTCGCGTTTGATCGTTGGAGGCCGGCCGGATCCGGTTGAGGGGAATTTTGGCGCCGTCCTGTCGACGCCACTCGACGTGCGGCGGCGGATCGCCCGTGACGCCGCACTCGAGGCTCACTTCACCGCCCAGCAGGGCTGTCGTATCTTGAGGCGGGCGAACTATGACCGGCCGAACTGTAAAATTGGGATTCAGAAAAATAATTCGATAACATGACACAACTGTTGAATGACGGGCTGAATTCAAGACTGGGCTATATTTTTCAAGTCCAATTTGGATGAAACGGCCAGACATTTTTCTATTGAGGGGGTCCAGGGGTACAGGGGCCTAGATTCAATATCATTCCATTGCGTCATCCGGGCGCAATGGATTTCGAACTGGAGAGAGAGTAGTTCAAAAGATATGAATTGGTGTGGACTCTTGTGCTGCATCAATCCACTCGGATGCATTAGTCGCAAGTATATACATCTCCCTCTCACCATCAAAGTATGTACACACAGACAGAGAGAGAGCTGCTATTATTATTGAAATATGAGAAATCCAATTTGACTCATCTCAAATCATTCAATATTTTTCTACATCTTTTTTCCTCCACTATAGGGCAGTCCCCCTGGAACGCTGAAAGTCACCCATCCCATCCTCCTTTTATTCCTCTTGATCCGCAGTGGGTGGTAGGCATGTAGGAGACACAAGAGTGGGCTCTTCTTCCATGTGGATAGATAGAAGATCAATAGAGGAATCGATAGAATGTGTCCGGGATGAATCATATCAAAACGCTGGTGTGTGTCATCCCTGGTGGTGGTGGCAGTACAACAAAAGCAAAGTCTCACATACCGTGAACCGATAGGAGAACGGCGGCCGTTTCTCTGGTGGCCACGACGTTCTGAGCCGAGCACTGGTAACGGCCCTCGTCCGACGACATGAGTTTGGCAAAGATCAGGTTTCCATTTTCGTCCATCCGGATTCTAAGATAGAGCAGAGACAACAACAACAACAACCAAACAGTTAAAACAAGTTAAAACACATCTATAGGTAACAAAGTCACAAACAACAAACAAACACGAAATAAATATCATCTAGTCCCATCGTAGAGAGATTCAACACGCTGGCCCGCGTTCTATTTGTTGATTTAGCCAGATGTGTATGTGTTTCGGAAACCGGAATGAAACTCAAACTGGAAGTTCGATATGTCGTTTTATTTTTCTAGACCTGTGCTACACATGCAGTCAACGCCAAAGCTAGTCGTTGGGCCTTCTTCTATAAATAAAGAATTTGGGGGCCCGTTTCTCTCTCCCGTTTGAAATAGAAATTCCGGTCGGTCGCTTTTGATCGCTGGGTCATTTCGATGTGCTGTACTAGACTAATACTAAAGGGAGTAGGGGGGGAATCGCTGGGCCGTACATACACACACACACTAAAATAGAACAGGCATTGAGATCTGGGTTTTTCTTTCCTGTTTGGACAAAGAAAACAAAAATAACAGGCGAACGAATTGATGTTGTCAAAAGGGTGCCGACGCTCGCCAGTTTTCTCAACGACTTGTCTAAGTTGGGTTAATTGAAAAAACTTCATTTTTCGATTGCTTCCCCCCCATCCGACTCGATTTCACGCTCGGACATGGCCAGCGCAAACGAGGAGATTCACTCTATTCTTAAAAGTCTCGTGTCGGTTGCAAGGCACGAAATTAGAAATCGTAGACAGTTTGCGGATGACCGCATATAAATTCCCTCTGAGAAAAAGGATAAAATGGGGAAACTCGGCTGCGGGCACCATAAGACTGCCACCGGTCGGTGTGTATAGGTGCAACACTATAAAGAGAGAAGAGAATATCCTATTCCTTTTCCTTAATATGGTGGGAACCCTTTTTTTTATTTTATTTGACTATTTTTTAAAACATGCGAGAAAGGCTCAGCCGGCCCGTTTCTGATCCAACATATATAAAGAGAAGAGAGAAAGAAAATGAATAACCAAACGCGGACCACATCCGGTGCAGCAAAGCTATGCGGATCAAAACTTTCAAGCCAAACCCAGCACGGCGCACGGTGTTTAGTTACTAGACGGGCTAAACCGTAACAACAACATTTTTCCTTCATCTTTTGTTTTAAAAAAGAAAAAGATGAAACATTTGAAAGATATCGAGGTAATAATAAAGTATATCGAAAGAAAGAAATATTAATGGAAGCAGTTTGGTGCCCATCAGACTGGGAAAAAGAAAAATCCTTTTGGCCAGTCATATAGACTTTTTAAAGTTATATGTAAAGTAGTTTAAGAAGCTGGCCGTCTACAGCACTGAAATAAATAAATAAATAAATATGTATAGGTACCTGGAAGAATGATCGCGCTGAGGTTGTCCAACTGCGAGGTTGTCCAGCGGCTGGCCGTTCTTTTTCCAGCGCACCTGCGGCTCGGGATGTCCGCGAGGCGGTTCGCACTCCAACGTCGCCGGCTCGCCAAGGATCCCGCGCGTCGCCAAAGGAACCGTCCGGAATTCCGGATGCAAATCTAATGATCAAGAAAAAATAACATGGGCGCGGTTAATTTATTGTTTCAAACTAAAATAAAAAAAAGTCAAATAAATTTGGTTAACCAAAGCCAAAAAGAAAACAGATGAAACCAACATGACAATAAGAGTCTCATTAAAAGATACGGAAGAGTAGCGCCATCAATCCGGAAGGAAAGAGAGAGCAGCCAGTGGGGGGTAAATAGGCCAGGAGCGATGGAAGCAAAAGAGAACGACCCAAAATTGAGTGAGTAGGATCTCTGATGTTGTGCACTTAGACAAAAAGGAAAAAGATGTCCCCAACGAAGGTTGTGTTGCCGAAGAAAAGTGACTTAACAATCCTCTTTTGTTTGTTCTGTTTGTCTTGTATGTGTGTTCTTTGATCCTGTGCAGCGATACACACACACAGCTGAAGGCACTAATAAGCTCGCCAGCAGCCAGCAGCTCCTGATGGTCGTCATCATCATCAGCAGCCGTCACATATATATACGTATACAAGCATTTGATATGTAGACGGGGGCACACACACTCACGGGGGGACGACACTCGCCATGCTGCCCGTCTGCTCCGGTGATCCATTAAAATAAAGGCAGAGCAATAAAGAAGAGAAGAGAGAGAGGAAAAGGGATTAAGAGATGGGCCAGCACAGCACAGCCAGTTGGCTGCTGGGGGGGAAGGATATTTACGACGACGACGTCCGGATCCTCTGCTGCTGTGGGGTCCGTCTCATATTTATCGAAACATGGCAGCTGTTTCGACAGCGTCGAGTGCTATGTGTGTGTGCGCGATATATCTCCGTATATAGTCTATACGCAGGATGGGTGACTGTGTACTTGATCCCCACATCAGTAATGTCGAGTAATGGGTCGCCCGGTTGTTCTCTTCTCTTTTTTAGCCGGGCGAGAGAGTCAAGTTCAGCCATCCGGGGAGCACAGCAGCCCGGCACGGCACGGCCAACCCGTTGGCGGTTCGCTGCATTAGCCATCCGATGAACCGTTTTGTCCTTCCCCCATCGACTAGCGAAACTCTACACTGTGTCGTTGCTCAGCTCCCTGCTGCACTTATCGTCAACGGTAACGACTCTGCGGCGATGACTGCCGATCGTAAAGAAGAAAATAAGAAAAAGAAGAAAAACGGCCGCAGAGAAAATGCGACAAGAGTCGAGCGCTCAGTCAAATTTGTCAATTGGCTATTATCGAGGCAACAACCTTTTCTCTTCTTCTCTTTCTGCTGTGTGGGGGCCCTTGCTGCTGCTCATTATGATATAATATGACAGTTGCAGCTGCAGCCCAAACTTTGGCTGGCACTGCCTTCGGTCTAAAAACGGACGGGCTCACCAAAACAGAAAAAAAGGATTGAAATAAACCAAAAATGAAACATGGGCTAGTTAGTTGCCATGTTGAGCCAACATCTCACAGCCTCTTGTCACACTGCTCTGCTCTGCTCTGCTCTGCTTTTTCCTCAAGTCGAAAATTCAATGAAGGTGGACGGATGCTAATCTCTAAGCCTAGGTTTTTTTCCTAGTCCCATCACTCCCAAATGAGGTGGTAATAAATCATGGCCCATCTTATCGAATCTATAGACCTGCGAGAAACAACCCAAAGGGACGAGGAAGAAGAAGAAGCCCAAAATAGGAAGAATGATAACAGCCAACAGAGCAGAGGAATGAAAAGATAAAAACCCCAAAAGACTCGGTGTGTCTCTTCAATGGCCAACCAGCAGAGATAACAACCAACAAAAAGGGACAAAACATTCGACAGTTCACACACAACCAACCCAAAAAGAAAAAAGAAAAAGAGGAATTTGACAAAAATTCAACTCGATAAAATGTCATTGACGGAAAGGTTTGTCGTCAGCCATTGCCGCCTCATCCCATCAATGCGCTTCTGTTCATTAGAGTCTGACCGGCAAAAGATAAGATATGGAAACTGCGAAAAACAGAAATGCCGATCTCCAGCTGCACTGGTCCAACCCGGCCAGCTGGACGCCAGAGATTCAAGGGTGGGAAGAAAAAAGGAAATTGCAAAATTTGAAATCAAATTCCCCCAGCTGGCTGTATCTAAAATGTAAACTCCCCTAATGGGCCAACAAATTTATTGAAAAATGGGACGCGCTTATTGCGCAAAAAATATAAATTCAAAAGAGAATAGGAATTTCCTGTAACAATTCTAAACGACGCAGCATCTCGTCTGCTGGCGGATCATCCCGACAGACACACCCACGTTTCATGACTCTCTAAACATGTATAGGCACCTTGAGATGATTATTCATGAGGATTTGTCGACTAGTAATAATCGTCATCCATGTGGGCACGTGGGAGAGATGAGCGCAATTCTCCTGGCGTCGCTTGAGCGCCAGACGAAACCATCATCAGTTGTTGCAAGGGAATTGAACGGTGTGACGATGGTCGGTGTGACGAGATAAATACCTGACACGCTTCTCCAATGAGCGATATGCCAGCGCGCGTTATTTTGGCAAAGAACAAGGTTTCACAATCAACGCGGGAATAAATGAAGAGCTCAGTAGCAGACGACCCATCCATCACGTACGGCAGTTGCCCGTTTAATCCGATTAGCTCATTTTCTTCTTCTCTTCTTCTGTCCGTCTCGGGAGATTGAGTCACCCAAGTTGGGAGAAACGGCGCCGTGCCGGTAGATTTGGGTGGGGGCGACGCTGGGCGACGTCGTCGGGGGATACGGCGACGCGTCTGTCGGCGCGTCTGGCTCACATCCAGACAATGACAAATGAGGTTGTCCATATTATAAGATGTATAGACATTTAGACACACACACATATTCCGGCGGCTTATATACATGTGAGCAGCAGCAGCGTCGTCATCCATCGTTTCAAGGTTCTCTCTCTCTCTCTCGGCCAGCGCCATCCATCGCATCCGCCGGCGCTTCGACTGACGCTGCCGCCGCTCGTCACAACTGGCCGCCGCCGCCGGACGACCAGACTTGGAACAACATCAAAGCGCGTTTTCATTTTCATTAAAAAAAAAAAAAAAAGAAATAACACACATCCATCGTGCGCGCTCGTTTTTTACCTGGCGCCCCGGCAGTCATCTAAATCCGTCGAATTTCACATCCATTACGCAATAGTCGTCGTAAAATGAAATGAAAAGCGAATCAACAAAGCGAGAGAGAGACAGAAGGACTGCCGGACGTACATCATGAAAGTATATCGATCCGTCTGCTATATACATTCAACTCGAGTGCCATTGTGTGTCGGTCGTGACATCGTGTGCCTGGCAACTTTGGCTATACAGTCTAGGAGACGGACGGACGGACGGACGGGCGAAAGAAAAGAAAGAAGAAAAGAAATATATAGGGTGGACTAGAGAGATGATTACCTTCATTATCTGGGCCCCCATTCCACTAGCTCTGTGTGTGTTTGTGTGTGTGTGTGTGTGTGTGTGTGCGTGTGTGTACATACTTCTCTCGACGTCTATTTGTATATCTACGTCTAGTATTTATGTTTATGTGTGTACGTGCGGAGATGGGCCGGCGAGAGCTTTTCATTCCGACGCCCGACACACACGAAATATCTAAGGAGGGGGGAACGACTTTTAAATAAAACCCAAATAGACCTTAAATATCTTTCCTATTATTGGGTTTTGCGGCTGGGGAGAGAAACTGGACGTGAGAGAATCGGAGATTTCCTGAAACACACACGACTGGCAATTAACAAGAGAGCGCGAAAAAGATAAAAAATAATAAACAAATAAAACGACAACAACATTTTCGGTTAAAGATTTTGGGCCTTTGATCATCAAACGTCCGCTAACGACGACGACGAAGCTTTAAGTCTCTAGTCTCTAATCCAGTTTTGAAGGAAAAAAAGGGCTATAGACAGAAATAGCGGAGCGGCTGATGAGTTGACGTAGAGGACCATTAGTGCCAACGTCATATAATTTAGTAGGCTACTAGCCAAAGTCCCTGTGATGGGCGCACGCGCATTGCTGGACTATATAATACACGGGATATAATTTTAAAAAGAAATGGGGAACTGGTGATCGTTTGGCATGGGCTCGCGCGATCGGTCGATGGGTTCCACAGTTTTCCCCTAGCCAAGATGTTTCTGGCCGTCATTTTCGCTCATTTTCTCCCGACAAATGACGGGTGTTAATGGGCCGAGTCCGTTGGTTTTAGGGGGGGTAAATAGACGAGGGGGTCTTTTTTCGAAGAAGAAGAAGAAAAAAGTTGTGATGATATTCCAAGAAGAAAATGGGGCCTCCTATTTTTCTTCTGGCTAGTAGACAATTAACAGCCGTTATATTGACTTGTACTCTGGGGTGTCTCTCCAATCTTCTTCTTCTCTTTTTCTTTATCTTTCTGACTAATTTTTCTTTTCTTATTGCCTTTTCTCTCCTTCCTTCCTTCCTTCCTCTCGGTAGGAGGTAAGAGTTAATAGGCCATCGTCAGCTTGGTTATTTTCTCCACTGGAACAATATCGCCGACTGGGCTATTCCCTTTTCCCTTTGCGCGCAGTTTAACAAACTGGCGACTTATTTTAAAAAGTCTGACTCTATATTTACTCTTTTTACCGCTGACGGACATGCACCTGTCTATTTAGGCGTACAGCTGTTTTTGTTTTATTTCCCCCTTCATTTGGGAGTAAAGAAAATCGACAAACGGCCGGAAAAAGAAAAAGTTTTCTCTAGTCTCTACGGGCGGATAACAAAGTCGTTTGGGGAAAAAAGGGAAAATCGAGCCAATAAATCTTGAGCGATTCCGATCACCCGAGTCGATCGGCATCTTGTCGTTTCTTTCCCATCTGCAAAACGGGTCTATTTTTTCTTCCACGGCTGGACAGCACAGCCGGCCCTTTAAAAGTCATTCGTTCCCAGCAGAAAAAAAAGTAAAAAAGGCCCATTCGATGTGAGGGCCATTAAAAACCCAAAACGAAATAAAATCGTGGGGGGAAGAAAGAAATAAATGTACACTATATTACACACACACAGCACGCCGGATAGAGGATAAGAGGAGGAGGACAAAGCGGCCTGTAGCCCAGCAGTTATATATCGGGGAAATGTGATTCGGGATACACGTCCTTAAGCGTCTGGCGGCAATGAAACACAACCGAGAATGAAAGATAGAGGAGAGCGATAAAATCAAAAGAAATCTTCCCCACCATAATATACATTACAGCTTTATATATTATACGGCCCATCCACAAGTTATACTATTTGGTTGTTTTTTTTTCGTATAGAAGAGAGCCGACACACGTTGAAATATGTATCCGCCACGCCATGCCACATGAAAGTCCGCGATAAAATTGGTGATGGGGGGATTTGCGTCCGCGTGTAATAGATGCGGCTGTGATCTGATAGATTTTTCGGCTGGCTATTTGACTACATGCAACCGCAAACGCGTTGCTGATGAGGGGAGGGAGGGAATTCAATTATACTTGCTGCTTGGCGCTATTTATGTTTTGAATTGTTTACACACGGGATTTACGATTGCGCCATTTCAAATGGGTTCTTACGAGGCGTCACTTGGCGCCAGAACTTTTCTTTTGTCTTCCTCTTTCAAGCGTAGTATAAGAGAATATAGCAAAAGTAATAAGGAAAAATTCAATCAATAAAATGGCGAGTTGGTTAAATTACATTAAATGATAATAGATATAAAGGGGAGCCTTAATATTTATTATTGTCATTCATTGCGTCAAACAGTGCGGAATCGATTCGTCGTGGACAGTTGTCCAAATCGATGGACCCCCGATAACATCGGAAACGAGAGAGACCATCTGAACCAATACGGCCAATTTATTTCTATTATAATACTATGGATTCTATGTACACACATCATCTTGATCGTCATCATCGAGCTGCTCCCCTTATATCATCCACAGAGAGTATATAAGAGGAGGAAGCGCCTTTTGTGTGTGCTGCTGGCCATGTCTATTAGTTGCATTGAGAATATATAGACTTGTGTGTACACACAGAGAGCGAGTGTCATTGCAATCTGCAAACCCCAAACAATCACAGCAGCAGCAGCGCCAGCTTGGTCATATCAATTATTCATCCGGGTGAAGGGGGGACACCCACAAGGGGGGGTAAAAGTCGAGAGAGGGAAGGAAGCCCAGTGACACAACTTGGCTGGACTTGGAGGAGCCCCACACACCAAATAATTCTCTCTCTCTCTCTGTGTTTCCCTATATTTTTCTTTCAAATGAAAATCCCAGCTGGGCATGTTGCTGGACTCCCGCTGTGCACGGGTGCAACCAAACAACAGCAGCGGCGGCAGCGGCGGCCAGCTGTTTTGTTTGGCGTGTGCGTGTCACATGTACACATTCTGGTGCCCAGGCGATCATAAATTGCCAGCCAGGATATACAGACACACACACCTCTGACATTCGCCAAACTTTTGAGATGATTGCGCATCCAAACTTGTTGCTAATAATCGATTGACGGTATAAATAATGACACAGGGCGCACTTTGACAGTGACGTAATATCAAAGAGAGGCCCGCGATGTAATTTGAAACGTTTGAAAGTTGGCAGCGGGGGGAGCAAACTTGTGAGCTGTTCCGTCAATCCCGAAACTTGCGTGATTGACAAACCCGACACCGTCGTCTTTTCAAAGTGTTAAATTGGGTTTGAGTCGAGAGAAACTTCTGTGAAAACCTTTGATCTCCCGACCGAGGAAGGCGCTGCTGGGTGGGCGGGAATAAGAGATGGGCGGGCAATTAGGGCGGACGAAATCAAACTCTCAGGTGTACATACAGTAAATCGTGTGCGCCCATCAGCGACATACACTTGCCCAGGTGTATTCACCTTTTATATAAAGAGACGGGCGGCAAAAGAAAAAAGAAAAACAAGCGCACGCGCGGGATAGAAAAAATAAGAAAAATAAAAATAAAAAAGGAGGGCGGTCGTGTCACAAGCGGCTGACAGCCCCCCGTTCGCTTCGTTCGCTTCCCTTTTCTTGTGTTTGGGGGATGATCACGTTTTGGCAGACACCTCGTCTTCCTTCCTTCTTTTGCCTTGACGAGATGATTGCTGTTTGGCTGGAATAGGGGCAGTGCTGCACGACAAGCCCAATCCCTCTGGCGCATCAAACTACATCACAACAGTCCCGTTTCGGCTGCCCAAAAGGATCTTTCATATTTAAACGGCCAGGAATAAACTTGGTCTCGATTGAGTTTGGCGGAAAATACAAAAAGTTTGTATTTTATTTTGGACGCCATCGGCACACGCACAAGTTGGGGGTAAATAAAAGAGTCGAGAGTTGCGCGCACTGCAATTGCTGAATCTCCCATCAAAGTCTGTTGGTACCGGTCTAATCGCATTATCTATAGACTAACGAAATTCCTTTCAACCTTTTTCTGTTTTATTTTATCGGTATATGGGAAAGTTGGGAAAGAGAAGAGTAATCAGAGGGTCGGACAGGTCGGTAGTTTGATGAATGTCGGCACAGCACACGCGTGCGGTCAATATTCTCTAATAATAGATGACGCGACGGGGAAAAAACGGGCGATGATAGAGACGAGAGATTGTGCGGGGCCGTTAGTTTCATTTTTTGGCGAGAGCCCTGGCTGGCGGTCCCGCCGTTCCAATCATTCCCGACTCCTTAAATATTTTCCTCCTTCATTCCTCTGGGCCAAATGATGAATGTCTTGTCTGTCGACCGCGTCGCCACGTCTATTCCCCTTATTTTTATTTTGGCCGTGATCGGTCGTGATCAAAAGGCGAGATGAGGTCACGAATCCAATGAAGAAAAAGGGGAAAGAATAGAGGCGCGCGCGTCCATAGGCCGGCCCTTGCATAACTCTCTCATTCAAATTAGACGCGGACACGGCACAATATACAAGGGCGGCCAGGGGGCGCTGACATCACAAAAGAGAAAAGAGAGATAGGATATAACAACTTATCTTTCTACCTCTCTCGGTTGTTGCTGCCCTTTTGGTGAAGGGGGAAAAGAAAAGAAAGAAAAGATCCCGATGATTTGCAACCGAAACGGGCACCGGGGTCAAATCATCAACAGCCGAGCCTTACACGCATTTCTCTCTATACCCTCCGCCTATAATTTAGACCCATAGTTTCTCTCTTCAAGATATTTTTTCCTATTTTTTCTCTTTGAGTTTACCGTTTAGGGGACCGATAACGATCGTTACATGTCCTCCTTTTTTATTGTCTTTTTAGTTTTTTTAAATAACACCCGAAATGGGACAGGGAAATGAGAAGAGAGAGAGAAAAACACGCCGGAGACGATAGTGTTGATTTTATTAAAAGATTTTTGGGTTGTTTCCCTGTTTATAACTGCTCAAGTCAAGGAAATAGCCATCCGAGTTCTTTTTTTCCCACAGAGCCCACACGTCCATGTGTCTGTATGGACTGGCCGAAAAATGTGGAGAACCTACGTCTATCCCCCTTCTTTGAAATGAAATGGTGGTGGTGGTGGAGGGGGGATGTGGCCGGCGTGTGTACAAGAAGAAGATTTAAGAGGCGTGACGACCGAGTCCGCGTAGTGGAACCGACCCCGAAAATTCTCTCACCTGGACCCGGCCGAGCGCATCTCTTTTTCCCTCTCACTTCTTTTCTTCTTCTACGGATGACTATTTTATTTTATTCTTTTCCTTTTCAGATGTTACGTGGAAATCTAATTGCCGGTCGGGATGATCAAGAACTCTCATTGCTAACCGACTGGCCACTGCTAGAGCTGGGCTCATAAATCGCTCGGCTATTTCACACGTTGCACACACGCACCTGTCCCCTGCGGTCACTGATCTTAATGGGCCGTCGACTCTCCTTCTCTCTCTCTCCTTACGGACGAAATCAAGCGGCAACCCTGGGCGCGTGCAAAAAAATAAATATAACCGGACCGGACTTTCTCCTATATAACGAAATTTGACTGCTAGCGTTGCCTATACGGTTGAGATGCCAGCAATGAAATATATTATGGCCACCGGCTCGAACGTGAACAATACCGGCACTTTTCTCGCCAGACCATCCGCAACAGACACAGACACACAAACCAACGTCAGACGAACAAACAAGATGGGGAAATCTCTTGATCGGCGGCGGTTCTCTTTTTGGTCGTGCAACCATTTGAAAAATGGCTGAGGGGAGGTGATGGGTTTAAAAAAGTTGATTGTTATCGCATCTCATTAAAGTCGGTTATTCGTCGCTGCCCAGGGATTCCCTTCTTCATGCCGGGCAGCCGCTGGATGGCGTCAACGTCCTTAAATTCCTCCAGTTGGAAGAATGGAAGAACACTACGCAACATGCAGCAGCACAGAAGCGTTTTTTGATTTCCCCCCATCGACATTCTTTCGCCTTCCATCTTGTCTCTCGAAATGCACTTATTTATTCATTCAAATTTCACAGCATCAGGCTCCCGGATCTTTTCTCTTCATCTCTACTCACGCAAACGTTTCTCTCTCTTCCTCATTTTGGCCAGCCATTAAATGACGTCCCACTCTCCACTCGTGCTCAACAATTGACCACCAGAGTTCACCCAACTGGTCAGCAGCCCGTTGCATTTGATTCGGGAGCCGAAAAAACTAAAAATTTGATCTAACGAATCCCGACATTCCCCCCCAAATTCAACTTCTATTCACAATGAAAAGCTTGTCCAGCAGCAGATGGGCAATCGCCCATTTCTCACGATGGTAGCACGCGGGAATAAAGCCAAGAAAGAAGGAGGGGAAAAACCAACAAAGGATAAATTGAAAATGAGATTCGACACTGCACTTACATGCGACGGTGAGAGTGGCGTTGCGTGATCGGGACGAGCCTTGCGGGTTGCGAGCCAAACACCAGTAGAGGCCGGCGTCGCTTTCCTTGCGTCCGTGAACGACACGGAAGAAAAAGAGATCGCCGCCCGGCAGCATCACCCGGTGGCTATTGCCTCCACCTCCTCCGCTCTTGCTGTGCTGCTGCCCGTTGGAGCTGATGATGAGCTCGCCGTCGCGGTACCATTCGATGGTCGGCGCCGGACTGCCGTCGGCCGAGCACTTGAGCGTCACGGGATCGTTGCGCGCCACCGTCATGTCCGTCGGGTGTTCGGTGATGCGCGGTGATCGCATCACGCCTATATGCCATTACAATAAGAAAAAGTAAAAATAAAAAAGATGAATAGATATTTATCCGTTATGCCACTATTGAATCGTTCACGAATCCCCCAAGAAAAAAATAAAATTCAAACACGAACGCGCTGGCGCATGAAACGGCCAAAATGGAGATGGATTGCCGCCATCTTCAAATGACAAAAAACTCATTTTTTTTCATATCCATCAAAATGATCAAGTTGGCCATTTTCCCCCAATTTTTTTGGCCCAACAGCCCGGAATCAACTTGATTGAAAAGATACGACGACGATGGATTGGATGTTTACTTTTCTCTATAGGTACTCTGCACTTTTCATTAGTCGGGATTGAATCAATAATCGAATTGAATGAAAGCTACAAGTTACACCATGTACGAGTTCTCTTTTATTTCGTATAGTTTCGGACAAAAGAGAGTCGGGAATATAGGACTCAATACTCAATAGTCGAAACATGTTTGGAACTGTAAGGGGGGCCTCTGTCGAGTGTAGTAGTTGTACAGATATATATTACCAAGTTGAAAACATCTGCTGTGCCAGCACTCTATACACTCGGATGATGAACCTCTCCTCGTCGTCGTCGACTCCACCCCAAACACACAAGAGAAGTCGCCCAGTTCTCTTCTCTCAAACAGTCCCAACTGACTTCATTCATCACGACGACAGGGAGGGGGGCAGCTAGAGGCCAGGGCTATACACGATGATGTTGCGTGTGTGTCCGTGTGTATAAATATACACCGGCGCCTATTTCTTCTTGTTGTGCTGCCTCCTCCTCCTCATCCCTTGTCGTCATCGATTTCACGAGACCCTCCACCCCTCCACCTCTCAGCTGTAAAAATGCACGACGACGGTTTTTCTCTCTTCTTCTCCGACCAACCGATTCATCCCCAGTTCGTTCCACCCCACACACTTTCTCCCCCCACTTCAACTTTTCTCCCAATAGAAGAAGAAAAATCGTAATAATAACAATGTCTAGTAATAACAGTTCGATATTGAGTGTTATTCCTTCCAGGTGAGGTACTCGACAAGAGGTAAAATATATCGAGAGGGGGGGGGGGGGGGAGAATAGAAGAAAAAAGTCGTCTGAGGGCCGTCACCTCAGACAACTCTGGGAGATATGCGTGTGTGTGTGTATTATTCGGCCAGCGGGAGAGTCGCGACTCTCTCTTATATTATATTCTTTTATGTGCGTGTGCGTGTCCGATATGTTCCAGGGAAAAGAAAAATACTCCTGGACGAGAAAAAGGGAATGAATGAGCTGCTGCTGCTGGCCCCTTTATACCTGGAAGTGAACAACTTGCGCATTTTCGAACCTTTTTTTATTTTACTTTTGTCCGCGCCCGATTCTTGTTCAACATGAGGAAAGATCAAAAAAGAAAGAAAAACTCTCCAGATTTTTTACTTTTTCCAGGCTGCACTGGAGAATGGCATTCCATTGAAAGGGTGATGGCTGGCTGGATTGTCAGTTTCCATCGTCATTTGCTCTTCTAGTCTATACGACCGCTATATGGCTTCCACCACGTTATATAACTCGTCTCTTTTTCTTTCCGTCGTGTGGTTGTTCTTTCTCCCTCGTTTAGTTTTTCACCCCCCGTCTCCTTCCGACCTGAAAATGGTCCCCATTCACTTCCAGACACCTTTTTTTTACTCTAAAAGGTGGTTGTGCTCGCTAACAATAAAACAAGTACCAGTTCTTTTTAATGAAGCAATTCATGCTGTATACAGGGCCAGGTATATAATCCAAGCACACACACACACCGAAATGTGTGTAACGCATTGAACCGTAAACGAGGGTGTTAAACGATCACGGCCACCTGGGCAATAATAATAGAAAGAGAGTAGCCTCTATCTTTCGACGTGTCACATGCAGAGCACCTACGGCAGAGACATCTGCAGTTGTACAGTGGACGGTGTCGTGAGAGTCTTGGGTGGGCTTTTATATAAGAAATGCGCACTGTATACTGTACCAGCAGTCGCTCTACTGTATGTATCGATCTGATCCGAAACATTTACAAGACGACGGCCATGATCTCTCGCATCATCGTTCCTCCCGACAGTTGCATTTTCGTGTCAAAATATCAAAAAATTCCCAAAAGTAGAAGGAGAGGAGCTGGCCGGCGAGAGAGGCGGACGACATACAAGTACCGGTACCCCCTACCCACTGTACAGAGTATATCTAATATTATCTGCATCGATTTTTGCACTTTCTTGAAGGAAGAGCGAGTAGTAGGAGCAGCGGATCGATAATATCGAGTGGCGATGCCAACACGCTCCACTAGCTCCTATACTACACGTAAATGAATCGATGAACAGACACATGAGAGACTAGACACAGACGACGACAGCGCAATTAGACGCTCCGTTTCTCTCTCGTCTCTCCCATTCGACTTGGCACTTTTGTCTTTGTGTCCCCACCCACATCACCCACCGATGCAATCGATTTCCTTCGACTCACTTACTCACAACACCCACCAACCACCCATCTAGTTGGTTTCAACAATCAAATATTTACATCAATAGGCAGAGAGATGTAGACTTTGGCGGAAAAAGAATGTTACAGGGGGGTCTACGACGACACCGGAAGATGTACCGAAGAAATCGTGAGCTGGGAATGGAATCAATTCAATTCACGTCGTGTTAGTCACAGTCGACAGTTGATCGGTGCATGTACACATTTCCGGTAATGTACTTTGAATGTGTAGTAGACGGATGAATGCGACCAATGCGCATGTCGTGCCATATAGAACCCAATTTTCCCTCGAGAGAATCCGGGACGACCAAAAAATCGGTACACGGTACATTAGACCAAGGGTGCGAACGGCCTCTCTCCTCACGATATCGCCCAGATAAAAATAAAAATAAACAAAATCAGACGACAATTCGATGGCGTCATTACAATTGGAGGAATGAGCCACTGCCATTTATATTAGCCAATTTTCGTTTTTTCCTAAATGAAACAATTTCACAATCGGTGGTCTATTGTTCGGACGATGTAACGACAACAGGAAGACAAATTATACGACCCATGTTTCTTTTATTTTTTAAATATCATTTTATTGAGACGAGGGGGCCAAGTCGTGAGCTCATATAAAATATCGCCCAACCCCACCCACTATACCCCATTTGGTGCATACGTGTGAGACAGAAAGTCAACGCCATCGGTCACCATCGCGACGACGGAGCTATTGATATTCCAAGGCAACCCACAAACACACACGCCCCTTGTGTAGCACAGCACGGCAATTATTGCGTGTGCCACACAAGCACGTCGTTCGATGTAGTATATACATTCTCAAAAAGCTATACGGCAATCAGAGTCTAACCTTTTACACGACCACACAAAAGAGAGAAAGAAAAACGCAGCTCGTCGTTCCAACACCAAAATGCATTTTTTTGTTGCCATTAGACACGCGCCCATGTCGATGTGTGTGTGCCTTTGATTAGCTATGCCTCCGTAACCAACAGCTGGAGCTGCTTTTTTACAGCAGACGAGCGCTGTCGCTCACATTTATTCAACAAGAGTTATTTATGGATGTATCGACTAGACATGTAGATTCTCCCTCTCACACACATACTCTCACTCTGGTGTGTGTGTGTGATCCGTATGCAGATGAATTATTCAGTTGCGTTCAACTCACGCCGGGCTGCTGCTGCTGCCCATCCGGTCGGCACATGATTCATATCTACAATAGACGTTGGCCCAGCGCAACCTTCCAACAAAATTCGTCCAGCCCAAAAAAACACTTGACAATTTCGTATAGGCAAATTGCAGAAAAACAAAAAGAGACTTGGCCATATAGATGAAGTTGGAGTGTTGAGAATTTGCATTGGAAATGAAACGACTGTAGAGAGTTAGCCTTGTTCTATAGGGGGGGATAGTATGCATAGATAGAGACCCGCCCATTTCCTTCACGCCAAGGCACCCCCCACCAACTCTCAATTGCAATAAATCAGGAGCAGCAACAGGAACAGAAGAGGAGGTTCGTGGAATCTCGGCTCGTTCCCAATCAGACGAGAGCAGACAGCTCACGAAGAAAGATATCCAAGAGTGAGGTACGAGCAAGAGCCTCAAACGTCTTGATTTGGGCCTACAGAGAAGAAGACTAAAGGCATTTCCGCGTGCCAATTGTTTTGGTAGTTTACCGGTGAAGCCAATTCGAGTCGAGTTCTGCTGTTGCTATAGTCCCGTGCCAAAAAGTAAAAAGAGTTGGAAGAAGAAGAAGAAGAGGGGACCCGTCGCAGTTGGTTTGACGGAGTGATGACCGTTTCTCTGCGCTTGTCACCTCGAGTCTCCCCGTCAGAGCGTCACGACACATTTCCAGGGTGGCAGCAGCAGAGAAGGGGCTGGGCACGGCTCCACCACAGCCGATATATATATCAATAGCACAAGAGTTATATAACTGCTGCTGGGCATATTTGTATTCCCAACTCGCTTAGCAGCTCACGGCCAGCTAGACCTCCTCCCCCACTACCATCGTGCAAACGGCCGACCGACTAATATACGAAGTGTGGAAATGAGGAAAGATGGAGAGGGGAGACTAGACAAAGAGCGAAAAAACGTCAAAGAGACAAGAGAAAATAAAACAAACAGGAAAAATTGGGGAAGAAAAAGGATTTTTTTTTTTAGCTGGGCTGGCCGCCCCCCTGTACGTTCACTTGGGCTGTTGACATTCCAAACGCAGTCCCGAGCTCCCTGGTCCGTTCACGTTTTTCTTTTGGGTCCGCCACCCTTCTTTCGAAGTTGTTTGGTTCTTAATGACTTCTTCACTTTGGCTCGGATGCAGAAGAGCATGTCGCGTGTCAGCTAACGACTTGCGTTGGGCAGAGCGACTCTCTGCTGGCGCACACAAGAGGCTCAACACACAAAAGTGGCTAAAGTAGAAGAAGAAGAGGAGAGAAGAAACGGACTGATTTGTTGGTTGCTTCTACCATCTGATCCCTGAAACCCAGTCCCCGACCCAGTCCCGAAAAAATGACGTGACCGGAAACGTTCCTTCACGAAGAAAAAGAAAAATCCCTCGGAGCACAAAACATGCGGATGGCTTTTGTTTTGATTTTTGATTCTTTTGTTTTTCTTTCCTTTCTGGTCGAGGGAAGGATCACGTGAATGCAGACGAGACATCGTGATGAGGCATTTAAAAAAGGAGCCGGGGCTTTAAGTCTCTACACGGCGGCAGAGTTAGTGGGGGAGGAGGAGGATCCGTTGCTGAGGTAACCAACGGCCATTTCTCGTCCCGGCACGTCGACAAAATGTAAACGCCGTTTGTTTCTTATGGGCAAACAATCGAGGCGATTGGACGGGAAAAACAAAAAAATGAGTCAACAATTTTTCACGATAGCGTGTGAAACTGCTCGTGAAAAAACGTGGGCGATCCAACGGGGGAAAAAAACAAACAAACTGATCAGCCCAAATTAACTGTTAATGAAGAGAATGAGGTACATACAAGAGCCGTCGCTTTAAAAAATAAAGAGACGCTCTTATCTATACGACGTCGAGCTGGGAAATGAAATTGGATTTTCTTATATAGGTTCCATCAGAAACTCATCTCTACGGTGTGACTGGCTGACGTCTCTCACGGAATCTAAAAAAGAAAACTACCTGCGCCTGTGTGTAATTACCTATTGATTATGCAACCATTTTCAACCCGAACGAGCCGTGCGGAGGAAACGTTGGAATTACCAACAACAACCCTGAGAGAAGATGAACTTACAAGTTCCAAAGGGGCCGAGCAGCACACCTGGGTGGTGAGGTAAGAAAAGAAAAAGATGGCCACAACAACAACAACAACAACAACAGACTAGCGGCCATCGATCCATCATTATTGTGAACATGTGTCTCGCGTCAGATTGGAGGGACCGGCCCATCACCACATCAGATGCCCATCATTGGACCGGCCTAATTTCTGAATCTTTTCTTCATTTTCTGATTCGAAATTTCTCTCGTGTTTCTCATTAACTAAAGTTGGAGGGAGGGAGAGCATCTGCTTTGGACATGTCGGGACAGATCGAAAATTGTGTTGATGGTTCAAGGGCAGACATTTTGTTTTGTGATTTTTCTTGCCCGAACGCGCCCAGACAAATGAAAAAGAAGAAGAAAGACAAGACGAGACGAGACGTGACCTTACCGTTGGCGACAGATGACGGGATTTGATGGAGGAGAAGGAGCAAAACGACGAGACTGTTAAGTAATCCGGCGGGCGTGAGTCGGCAGGATGATGATGGTGCATGCGACATTTTTGACCTATCGATGGCGGCGGTTGAACGATTGTTGCCAGCAAAAACATCAGTCCGATGCATATCACCTGCCCAAGTCTAATGCCAAATTTTCCGTTGCGTCATGTATGAACGAGAGCCCAGGTGAACGCCGAATCCAAACTCCAGTTCAAAGTTACAATCACAAGTGGTGAAAATGGCCAACTAGTTGGTATAAACTGCACTTTAGGGCTGAGACACACACAGACTCTACCTGTTTCACTCGGCACACGCAACACACAGACACACACACGACAGACACACACAACTGACAAGTTGTTGTTGTTGTTTCACAATCGACAACACTGATGAGCCGCTCAAACAAAACGGCTCAACGACTAAAAGAAACACAGCCCAAAATCATGGGAAAATGGAAGAAGAAGCCCCCGCGTGTGTGGACAAACAGAGAAAAACAAATCCGTGTCCAAACTGAAACTATTACACTCAGGTAGTCATACTTTCGACTCGTTCACTCACTCACTCACGCAACACTTTTTTGGCAAATCCCCTGGCACAATCGAACGATAATGTTTTTTCTCTTTTCCAAATCGTCCAGCGGATTAGAATAAGAAGTTGTTTTGTTATGTCCCTGGTTGCCTTTTTCTTTCTACTGCTTCTTCTTCAGTTCTTCTTAGTTGATTGGATTAAACTCGACACACGACGGCTGTCCTCGGCTGGGGCTGACGGCCGACTGAAGGTTCGACTCCGACAGTTCTTCTTCTCCCCCTCAAAACGATTGGCTCCTCCCACCCAAGACGATAGCGCCACTCTACCGGTGGCGGTAAGAATGAGCAACCGTCTCTCCGGCCAGAGCCTATACAACACACAAGGTTTATATGATCTAATCAATAAGTCAATCACTATTGATCTTTTAAAAATAAGAAAATAAAGAGAAATAAATTTTCGCAGGAAATGAAGACGACACTAATGTAATTGAATCGAACAACTACCTCTCGCTCGGATTAAATTACTAAATAGTCATTGATTTGGATTCATCACTACTATACATGTCCAAGACAAAAGGAGCACAGCACCGAAAACTCTACACTGCTGCTGCTGGCCCCGTGGGCGTAATACGCGCCGATGAGTAATGAAGTTATACATCGTATTCGTCTATACTCTATAGAAATCTTGTCGGTATTTATTTTTATTTTTAAAGCCGCCGCTAACAAGACTGACTGTGTTTGTGCACACCACAAGACGAAACATCCTGGGAATAAATTTATATCGACTCCTTTTTTTAGTGGGTAGGTCTTATCGATTCGTCGTCTTTTGGCGACTCTTTCTCACATCCAATTTCCCCTCCACTTGTGTATTTTTCTCTTTCCTTTTCTCCAACATGTGAGCCTTTTGGTTTGATTTCATATATCCCCCCGCGCCCGTCCGACTGCCTGGTATATATTGTGGGGCTAGCTACACACGATCGTATTGGGTCAAGCTCTCTCCCTCCGCATTCTCTGCCGTACACACAGAGACGTGAAGCAATATGTGAGGATTGATGTCCGCCGGAATCTCAATGCAATCCGCTGGCCCCTTTTTTCTTCTACACCGACCCAATGGCCGGCTAGCTGGCCATAGAGATGCCACAGTGGAATAACGATACAATACGGCGGCAGCAACCCACTATACGTAATGGGTCTCAAACTCTCTATATACAACAGCGGCGTATGTATAAATATCTACACCAGCCCCTCTGTACTATATAAGTCTTATATGGCGCATATAGTACTCGACGAATCCAAATAATGGAGTACTAGACAGCAGCGAATATATCTAGAACTGTGAAGCTGAGCCGGCTCGTTACCTTAGTAACAACAATCTTGCCTTGCAGCATCTCTACACACCGGAACTGCTCCTTCAGCCTACGTACAAGAGAGACCCGTCCAGAGGAAAAGGATATAAAAGAATGGGAGTAAGAAGAAAAAGAAGAAGAAGAAGAAAAGCTTTATTATACGAACCATCTCGGATTCCCGTGTGCCAGCAGACCGCGCGCTCTACTGTGAGTGTACAGCACACACAGATCATTATCTACGGCTTTTATATCGCTGTACACATCACAAGGAGAAGACCCTGTGCGTATATAGTAGAGGGAAAGCCGATTGCATTAACAATTGCGAAACTCTACGACTGCACACAGCGAATCGAAACTAATAGACATGGCCTATTAGTTACTCTATTTCTATAGGTGCGCTGCTCTTAATGGGGCCTCCTTCTATTAGCACGTACACTTATAACATAAAAGGCGGATATGGATGATAATAGCCGGTAAAGGTTAGATTGTTGTCAGTGTCTTAAACTTTTTCCAAAAGATTTTCTTTTTTATTTGCCCCCTCTATATAACAATAGACCAAACTGCACACACATAGTGTACCAGGTGTAACAACATTGTGCTCCCATCTAACAAGTCATTTACCCAAAAACTTTTGTGAGTCTCCCCACCAAACTCAACTGGAAAAAGGAGAGATGAAAAGGACAGAGTGGGAGGTGGAATAGAGGGGGGCGAAGATTGTAATCGGAGAGAGCTACTTTATAGTAAATACACTGGATATATACAGAGGATAGAGAGACCATTAGCAAGTAAAAAAAAGTAACAGACTGACGGGGTTATACACAACATGCAGCAGCAATATAAAAGATTCCTGACTGACAGTTTTTTTTCTCCCTCGCTTTTTTTTATTTTTTTTTTCGCTTGTGCTGCTGCCGACCCCATCCATCCACGGATAATAATAATAAAAAAATAAAGTTTCCGTATAATAACTGGGGGGTTAGTAGTATACGGTACATGTACATAGAACCTTCTTTTTTTACTGGGAGCCTGGAATATAACCCCCCTCGCCGTTTGAAAGAGCTCTAGACTGGATGGAGAGGTACGAGTAAGAGCCGATCGGAAAAAAAGCATCTCAATTCGACCTGTGATGTTTTGTGGGTCGAGCGCGGCGGTATACGTAAACTGACTCGCTCATTTCGGCTCCTGGCTGCTCTCTCGCTCTTCTCTGACTCTCGCATATGGCCCTTTTATACTCTCTCTACCATTGTGCACGTCTAGAGCTCGCATCGTAAAAAAGAAAAGAAAAAAAGGGTAAAAGGAAAGAGAGAGAAAACCATAAGGTCCATGAATAATAATCGCCGCCCGGTTTGTGTGTTGCTGGAACGTAGTCATAGGACGGACGCCATATCCAACAAGAATGTTCCAACCGAGAGATGTCGGAATATTTGATTAGGACCCTTACAAGGATGTGGGAGACGAGTTCTCCTGGCCAGTCGACACGTACATACACGTACGTACGTGGACGGACGATTCTTGCGGCCACAACCGCAACATCCGAGAGGAAAATCCTCGACGACCGGACCCACAAAAATAAAAATAAATAAAAAGTTGACCGCCATATTTAGTTATTTCTTTTTGACACTAACAAAACTGGAATTTCTAGCCATTTTTTACATTTTTATTGATGGGGGGTGCGCACCGCCATTTCACCGGGGATAGATTTTCTGCTCAGCAAAGAATTTTGTAAAGGCGAATAAATTGGGAATAAAAGTTTTTAACCTCCCCCGAAATAAAAATGAAAATCGAAAAAAAAAATCCGGCTGTGGCCATATGTGGATGGACTCTGCTGTGGAAAAAAAAGGCCGGCGGGCGAATCAAAAGGGCAGCAAGCGGCCATCGTAAACATTTTGCTGGGCCGGGCAGCAGCCCTTTCCCCCCAAAGTTTTTCTTCTTCTATGCCCGCAAAACTAACTATCAGGAAACATTGAACAGCAGAGAGAGAGAGAAACTTGAAAGCGCCCAAGATCAATAGTGTAGACGAAAAAAGAGAGAGAAAGAAAGAGACGACTTATCGTTCGTGAGCAGACATAAGAGTTACTTCCGACTCGTCCAAACTTCTTTAAAGCCACCCCCTCACCCACCCACCATACCCACCAGGCAGCCCCCGAAAAAACTAGATCGCACCAGCCAATGGAATGAAATAGGCGCAAGGGACCGTATATAATAATACCCGCAGTAAAATAAAAAAGTCTGTCCTGTGCTAAAACGTCGTTAAATCCAAGACGAATCAAAAAAGGGGAAACCATTTTTTATCTATTTCTAGGACTGTGAAATATCCTCTGGGCATTTAAAACGATTGTTCTTATTATATGAACGGGGCGATGAAATGGTTGTGATCATTTGGTCACGATTCGTTTGTCGCTTAGACGAGCAGCTAGCGCGTGTGGGTGTTCCAGGTCAGACTGTATGAAAGGGGATCGTTCCTTATCGTTATGTTTGCCATTAAAGCAGATGGTCCGTGTTTAACTGTAACTCGTCTTTTATTTAAAAAAATATTTTTTCCCCTTTCATCTGTGGCAGTTTAGTCAAATAGAAAAATGGGTAAAAGGTATAAAAATAACTTGGGAGAATTTTTTGGTTAAAAACTTGTTGCCGATCTATGCCGGCACATACGTGACTAGTCAGCTGGAATGGAATTGGCAAAAGGAAGAGCTCCGACGACCTATTATGGTCAATGATGGAGAGAGGGAGCGTTTCTCTCATTCAGTCTCTCGTATATATAGGCGCACATTGTTGGATAGAAATTCAAAGCAGATGCTGACCGTCAGTTTATGGGTAAACCCCTGGGTCGTCTCTGTACGGCCAAAAATGAAAAAGAAAAGAAGAAAGGAAAAGAATACGAATAATAAAATTCCATTCAAATATTTCTTTTCTTTTCTTTTCTTTGATTCCTTCTGTATTTTTCCTTTCGTGCGGACGGGCGGACTGGCGGGATGTGCTATGCGGGCGGGGAGTTTGTACCGCAAGAGTCTAGCTCTACACAGTTAACACTTGCGCGAGGAAGATAAATGAACAGGTCATCCATTGTTGTGTAGTAGCTGCCGTGTGTTATTTTCGGAGAGAGAGTCGCGTGCTGCTGCTGATCCAGCCAAACATTTCTACCGTTTTTTCTCTTTTTTCTCTTTTTGTCTTTTGCTGGCCGTCGAGTCTTTTGATTCCTCCGGTTGTCGACGGGAAAGAAATGCAAAACAAAAAAGAAGATGCATAAATATACGAATCGGTTGCTGGTTATTTGTTCGTCCAGTCTTCTTCGTCTTCTTCTTCTTCTTGGTCGGTCGGCTTCCTTTTTCCCACAATGGCCATCCATCTTGTGGCGAGAGCTGAATGCCGAGCTTCCACCCTTCCACCTTCTCTCTCTCTCTCTACTCCTCCTAGCTGCATTGTTGACGTGATCCATTGTTTCGTATATATTCCGGTTGGGAGAAAGAAAGAATGAAAAAAAAAAGCCCAAAAGTGTACATCATCATAGAATATCTACGAAAAGGAATTGAATATTGATGGCACGAACTACGCTGGCGACTAACGAGATGAACAAAACACACACACACTTCTTTTGATTATTACCTTCTTCTTTCTTTTTTCTGTTTCTCTCATTTCTTATTTCTCTCTTGGCGTTTCAATGTCGTGGGGTAAAAAGTCCTTGGACGTCTTCCTTTCATTCTTTTGTAAAAACCAGCAGCTTCCCCTCTTTTTTCCGTCTTCTTCTTCTTCCCCTCTCTCTGCTGCTGGTCTCTGCTGCTGGGCGGACGAACGCGCCGAGGCTTTTGAATTCGGATACCTAATTGTTTTGGCTTTTGGTGCGCACGGCGCGTGTCTGACTTTGCTAGAGAGAGAGACAAGACAAGAGTCTGTGTGCTACACCAGCATTCGATCCGGCCAACATCACGGGGGAAACAGACGCCGGCCAGCAGCAACAGCAGCAGCTCTTCACAATCTCAAATGCGAATGAGGTAGGGGGTTGAGCGCGGATAATTGGATGTGATGGCCGCCCATTAATCGTGTCATGGATCCATCATCCGATCCCGTGTGCATATATCCTACAACCCCCGACTGCTGTACCGAAACGAAATGCAATCCATTTCCTTATAAGCTCCTTTTGGGTCAATTCTTTTTTCCTTCTCAGAAATGATTTCGGAGCTGGACAATTCCCGTTTGTATATAGATTTGGCCCAGTGGAGCTGCTGGCCAAAAAGAAACACACAAGGACACGACGAAGACATTTTGACAAACGACAGTTTTATATCCATTCATCATGAGGCCATAACGGTCAGCAGCCCCCGTCAGAAAAGTTCATCAGGGGGGCCGGGTGGGGGTAAAAGGGTTGAAGAGGGTCAACTCCGCCAAACTGCTGGGATGACCCTATAGCACAGCACGTCTATTTGTTCTTGCCATCGATTTTCTGGCTCGATTTCACTTATTCTGGGCAAACATCTTCTGGTCTTCTTGTGTGTCTGAGCACAACAGGAGATGATAGAGTCAAGTGTGACTAAACAACCAAAAATCAAAGGAGGAATTTTGATTCTGTCCAGCAACATTTTAAATTGGGGGAACGGGTGTTTTGGCGCACAAGTTCCAGCAGGAGCCGGGGCTAAAAAGTTCCAGGGCGCCCTTTGGTATGTACCTGTCAAAAGGTCAGCTGATGAATGAACGGTCAGCTGCTAGCTGTGCTGTGTGTCTCTTTTTGCGCTTAGACTCTTTTGGTCGTCGGCGTTCTAGTGTCAAGTACTTTGCTCGCTTATAACTTTTCTTTTGGAGGGGCTGTGTGACTTTTTGGGAACTGAAATCGATTTAGAAGCCCCCATTTCCTTTTTGTCTCCCCAGCACTTACACCCTCCCCACCAAGCCAAACAGCCACACCACCAAACGGCCGTTCCTCTACACAGACTTTTGAGAGCTGTGCGCAAATTGATCCAAATACCAGACGCACATAGAGAAAAACAGCCAAGGGGGGGGCCAAAAGAAAAAACTAAACTGTATTATTATTTTTTGGGCGCTCTTGGGTTGGTTTCAAACCACCCGCGCGTTCTATAACCCCTCCACAAGAGAATGGACTTGGGCTCAAAAGACCATTAAAAAACTAAAGTCCGGTGTTGCTGTAGTGTCTATGGTTTTCCCGTTTTCTTTTCTTTTTAGCTGAAAATAGCCGGAAAAAGAAATAAAATAAAAATAAAAAGGAAAATGCAACTGATACACGCGACTCGTTGGAGCGTGCGGAGGAAGAACCTCTTTCGCCCTTGGTCGCCAGAATATCAACGTGAATGTTGGACTGTCGGGGTTCAAGCGGCGCACTTGTTTCTCGACATTGCCATTTTAGGTGATGGCAGCGCCAGTCAAAATTTAAAAACTAGACAGAAAATGTAATGCAGCACAATTTATAGGAATATTTTCTGGTTGTAATGCGACACTCGGCGACACTCGAGAAAAATTTAAAAAAAAACAGAGTCACTTTAAATTTCCAAGTGTACACATCCCGCAATAGGATGGCGAGACTCTTTTATCAAACATATTGCAACATTTTTGTATAAATATCAAAAAGGATATAACGTGCTCTATTGGCGTAGTATAGTCTCCTTCTTTTCCTCGTCCACATAGACTGTGTTGTATTTATTTCTTTTTTGCCACAGTCCGTCTGGCTAGCCGGCTGGCTATTCCGTGCCACTTGCGAATGCCTTTCATAGTTTTTTCATATATGTATAACATCCAGCAAACGCCATAAAAAGGAATATGGCGACTTGTCAGCTCTATCCCTAAATGAGGCATTTCACATCTCGTCCGTCTTGTTCCCCTTTTTTTCTTTTCTCATCTCGATTAGGTCATGGCGCATAAATCGTACACACAGCACTGTCCAGCAATAATAACAACCGCAGTTTATAGTGTACACCACACTTCCCTGAGATGATGTCATCCATTCAATGGGAATGAATGGAGCCACCGTATATATATTCAATTGCGCTCGTTTCGCCAAAAATAAAAAGAAAGAAAATAATTTGAAATATGTATATTTCCACTCCACATGGGCTTGGGTGCCCCAAAACGAAAAAAAAAAAACCCAATGAAATCAACAAAATGAACTATCAATCAACTCCTTACAGTTATCGAAACCTTCAAAAGAACCCGGCCAAAAATACTGATGTTGAAATAGCAAAATGGAAAAAAGTCAAGAGCTAAAAAAAGCACTGTATAATATGACGCAATCTGTACATGAATCGAATCGAATTGGGCTACAACTCACATTATTAGTTAATAGTATACTGTTGGCTTCGGTCTTGAAAGGTAAGAATCTCAATGCTATTAAAATACTGTTTGCGTTTTTGGGGGGTTACAAAACACTGTTAAAAAGGGTTTTCCATTTAGAGGAACTTACATGTTAATACCTTTGGTTTTAACCTTTAGTTTTATTTCATGAATAGCCTTTCTTCTTTTTTTTGTGTAAAGTAAACCTTCTATTTTTGAATGTTTTTATTTATGAATAAAAAGAAGAGATATGTTTTTGCAAATAAAGTAGAAATAGGCTTTTATATCAAATTAGCGAAACTACTCTTAACCTGTAATTTAGTCCATGATTTGCCATTCATTTTTTGCTAGTTGAAAAATATGCATAAAATATTGTGAAAATATTAGAAATCGCCAAAACGGGAAAATAAATTTTATTTTTCAAATTACATTTCAGAAAGTTTTATCAATAGAAAAAACATATGCAAATTCATTTAGGCTTAACTGCAGCATTAGTACAACTGCTGTCGGCCAGCGTTTCAACTCCACGTGACCTCGGGTGCCCAAGAGAGAATAAAAATTCCGATCAACCTGAAGAACCATCGATCAACTCCTTGGAGTTGATCGATACCTTCAAAGGAAACTGACCGAAAATATGATGTTGAAATAGCAAAATGGTAAAAAGTCAAGATCTAAAAAAAAACTTATTTTTGTCTGTAAAAAATGAATATGAACTTGAACAAATTGGAAATGTTTTTTGGTTCCGTTCAACCTCGGCGATTGACGACGCACTGGATTTTGTACCGATAAAAATCGTCAACGGCCGAGTGCCGGGTGCGAGTGGGTGACGAATTGATTGTTGGTCGTCAACCCGACGAATTTCAGCAAATCACACGGCCTCGGAACGGTTGGCACCTGCTGATTATAAAAGACACTTGAGCAAATAATGAATAATGAATACAAGAAAGAAATTGAATAGACATTTTGGGGATTGATGTCTATAAAATAAAATGAAAACCTGTGAGTGACTGTGTGGGATATCACGCATCTTGACGCATATTTTTTTCCTGCACATTCCGGTTAGGAAGACGTCCTCAAACGGGATCGATTCTGATCGGAGAGACAGAGACAAGGCAGCAGACTTGATGATTGTCAATTTCCTCAATTTGTTCAAGTTTTTTCCAATTTGTTCAAGTCCATATTCATTTTTTACAGACACCTATCAGTTTTTTTTTAGATCTTGACTTTTTACCATTGCTCTGAAGAGCATTTGCTATTTCAACATCATATTTTCGGTCAGTTTCTTTTGAAGGTATCGATCGATCGATAGTTCTTCGAGTTGATCGGATCTTTCTTTTCTCTCTTGGGCACCCGAGGTCACGTGGAGATGAAACGCTGGCCGACAGCAGTTGTACTAATGCTGTAGTTAGGCCTAAATGAATTTGCACATGTTTCTTCTATTGATAAAACGTTCTGAAATCTAATTTGAAAAAACAAAATTTATTTTCCCGTTTTGGCGATTACTAATATTTTCACAATATTTTATGCATATTTTTCAACTAGCACAAAATGAATGGCAAATCATGGACTAAATTACAGGTTAAGAGTAGTTTCGCTAATTTGATATAAAAGCCTATTTCTACTTTATTTGCAAAAACATATCTCTTCTTTTTATTCATAAATAAAAACATTCAAAAATAGAAGGTTCCTTTACTTTACTACACTTTACTTTACACAAAAAAAAGAAGAAAGGCTATTCATGAAATAAAACTAAAGGTTAAAACCAAAGGTATTAACATGTAAGTTCCTCTAAATGGAAAACCCTTTTTAACAGTGTTTTGTAACCCCCCAAAAACGCAAACAGTATTTTAATAGGATTGAGATTCTTACCTTTCAAGACCGAAGCCAACAGTATACTATTAACTAATAATGTGAGTTGTAGCCCAATTCGATGCGATTCACGTATAGATTGCGTCATTGCACAGGTGTGGGGTGGAGTCAAAAGATCAGGTAGCAGAGTTTTTCATCAACGTGTTGCTCTGTAATTGGCTCAACAAATTTACCGCCTCTATTGGGAAAAATAGCATGGGCTATGTGGGGGATATGTGCGTCAGAGAACTAGAAATTTGCAATCGTGCATGAGGATATCATGATTTCCACAGAATATCCATGTGATCCAGCTTTCCAGAAGTGGCAACTCCTCAAATAACAGTAGATCACCTTCCTGAATATAATCTTGGTTTCTTTTTCAGATCACGTCGTAATAAAAACAGAATTCGGCATTTTACCTCTTCTGAATATATATTGCGCATTAACAAAATCAAAAATTAACGCCACTTCAATAAAAATTTGCTGTAATACGCGTTCTATTTACGTTTCGAATTTCTGGTAGAAATCTTTTGGCGTGATATTTTTGAAAAATAATTTATTAGTCGAATGAAATAATCAACCTAGTCGTAGTTGACAGATATTTAATAGCTTTTTAATTAATTCAATTAAATGAAAAACAGATTTTTGTTATTGTCAACATACGAGTGGAATTAATTGATTGCAAAAAAAAAATTGAATTTGAAGCGCTTAGCAAATGACCATACTTTAAAATTCCGTTGATACATTCCCTTTTTAATTCTGTTGCTATTCAATAAATGAAAAAAGAATAGAAAAGACTTGGCAATTGAAAAAAGGTATTTCGACGGTGGCGGTCAATTTTAAATCAGTTGAAGAAAACCCCCCCGCGAAAAAAGAAACAAGACGCTGATCGATATGTTGGCGGCGGTGGCGGTGGCGACGACGGCAGCCAAGTGGATGGCAGCTGATAAAAAGATCGTACGACAACAACTTAAGAGAAGTATAGGGTGTAGTAGTGTGATGAGGTATACACGGCGGTGGGGTGGGGTGGGGTGCTGGGGAATCTATGGCGTTGAAAGAAAAGAAGATAACCTCGGCGAACTTGATGGCGTCTACTATTCCCCTCCGTTTTCAGATCGGCGGTGGCGACGGTCGGCGTCTCGGCACAAGGAACACAAGAAGAGAGAGGGGAGAGAGAAGAGAATGAAATGCCACCGCCACCGAAATGCGTCACGTTTTTTCCCCTCTATATGACTATATACTCGTCGTCTTTTATTCCTTCTTTCTTTAGGGTTTTGCATCGGCGTCTGCTTTTGGGTTATGCACAGCGGCAGCAGCAGCCAGATGATGTATCCTGCCTTTGTTCGACCCCCACAAGAGAAAAAGTCTGAAAAAGAGTAGGTACCGTACTTTGGACTGTGTTTGGCCCTATACACACACAAAAGTAGAACAATTGACGTGACTGTTAAGTCCATTTTTCGGAAGCTACAAGACATCCGCGCCTGTGTTTGTCTCCCGCGAGACATTTCGACGCTGTTTGCGCCGCTGTCTATTCTTTTTTCTTTGTCTTGATTGAAGGAAAAATCGCAAAGATTGTGGGTTTTCTTTTTGAGCGCTAACTGGACAGGGTAACTTCCTTCCGGTTGTCGTTTGATGGCCAACGCACAGCCGCCTCTTAATTCGTCTGCTGGCCCTTTTTGGGTTTGTCACTCGTTCCAGTACCTCGGCCTCCCATATCTCCCCAGTCAAAACAAGGAAGGACTTACTTAAGAGAGAAAACTCTTGTGGATGATCAACTTCTTCTTCTTCTTTTAGGGAGGGTGGCTAAAAAGACCTCGGCTCATATTTTTCTCCCCCCGTCTCAGGAGACTTGGCCTTTTTCATATTCTCATCTTCTCGACTGTGAGCTCTGCTGCTGCTGCTGTCTGTCTGTATGTCATTTGTCTCACTCGGATGAATAAACAAGGAGGGGACGGACAAACCCGAGCACACACCATCTCTATAGACTATAGTCCGCCAACGCCGCCAACGACCATAAGGACACAGCACCAACAAGTCCGTCCTTCCTACATCCACACACGCGACAGCTTGTTATTTTGTTTGCTTTTCTCTCTATTTCGCAAAGAGGGTAAGAAGAACAAGAGGAAGCCCACCGATAAGACTGTTGAGCCTGTAGTTAAAACAAAAAGGAGCTCCATCCAGCAGGAGCAGAGAAAAACTCATTAATTTTATTTCCCGTTTTTTAATGTTGCGCCCAGTTGTCGTGCCTGTAACATTTTCGACTTTTTCTTTTGATCGGCATTCAGACGTGCTCGGGGTAGATCCACAATGGAATGCCCATAATACAGCAGATATACAGTACTTGGATATACTTTCCTTTTGTTTTAGGAGCCCTTTTTCCCTATTTATATACGATGTATTTAAATGTATACCCGGACGGCGGTGGCTTATACTACTTTTCCGGGAATGTGCATATAGAGAGAGGAAAGAAAGAAAGAAAGAAAAAGAAAAGATTTACGTATTGTTTGTCCATGGAGACGGGAGACATTCCCATTTGGAAATTGTCTAAACTGTTATGTTTCGTGTTGTTGCCTATTCGGTCTGAATTCGGGTTTGTCCATGTGCGTGTCGTGTGTGTGCCTATCGAGTTAGTTGCATGGCATCTCTGGATATGGAAGAGATCTACAGACAACTCGTTACGCACAGACGACCGTGATGGTGCGTGTCGATGACGTCACCGAATCTCTTAATCAAATTGTCCAAATTCGGTGCCAATTTCGTCTCCAAGCGCAAAGCCATTGGTTATGTAACCGGGCCCGAGTAGAGCGAGTCTCTTATCGAATCTGCAACATCTTCACATGTGTCACTTTAATTAGACAATTGGGAGTTGAAAGTATCGACTCGTGCGCAGTTGTCGGATGTGACGCAATGGACGCATATATATTTGTGTGTGCCGTATCGGACTCGTGGATCAAAACTTCAATGGCGCAAGAAAGAGAAAAGAGAGAAAGTGAGTGGGGGGATATAGAAAATATCAAATAATAATGAATGGATCGCCCGTCGGTCAATCAGATTGCACCGGGCACACACCTGGAAAAAAGCAACGGAAAAATAAAAATAAAAGTGTGCCATCGTCGCCTATCCACCACATAGTGCTGCTGGCCGCCCTATACCCAAAAATTCCAACAGAAAGCCCATAGCCAAAAGTCCAGTGGTTTCCCATTTGGAATTTGACTCCAGCCGCTATACAGTTGCCATTGATTACATATGAAACTGTCAATGGCTAAATAGATATACCGTACGGCAGTGTCGATTCAACGAAATAATGGGGTAATCAAGTGTGTGGAAATTAACGCGCCAATTTGGACTTGGACCATAAAAATAAAAAAATAAAAACGACGACGGTCGCATTTGTTGGTTATGTCAGTCGTGAATGTCCGTCAAGTCCGTCCCATTTGTTTGTCTTCTTCTCCTGAAATGTTTGCCTCTTGGTTCTTATTTAATATAAAAAAGGAACGAACAAATTGACTCAAGGTGTTGCCCAGCCAAACTCTCGACAGCTATTTGTTTGTTTTCCCTCTCTTTGGCTTGCCATTCCTGATGTTTGATTCCATTTCATTCCGTGTTGATTGTTGGAAAATTAAAACCCATAGCACAAGGAGGGGAGTATACACCGCACATTCATATTTTGTAGAGCTAACTAAATATAAGAACGGCGGCGCTCCCCCCTGTGAAAAACATCAGACGCTCCCACACACACACACACATCCAACAAAGCCAACCATAAGAATATTATAAGTGATAGACGGCCACAACAGAGTCAAAATCACTGGGCAATGTGTGGCCAGACAAAGACGTTTTGCTGCATCACCCCATGGGCTGCTCCATAGACAACAGCCGAGACTCTCTTGATCAATGTCTCCATTCAGCACGTAGCCTCGGGACTTGAAAAGCTTCTTTTTTGGGTGTTGGTGTGTGTGGGCTGTGAGGTCCGACCTCTTGAACCCCGGCGAGTTCAACTGCTGGCAAGCCGATGCTGTGTGGCCTGACTGGCCTGTCATTAATCTAAACATGAGGCAGTGTAGAAGCGGGCAGCCGTAGCGGACGGACTGCAGCCACAACAGCCAGAAAAGTATAAAAGATTAGAAAAGACAAAAAGAGCTAGTTGTTTGTATGCCAACATGTGTTCAACTCGATCGCATTATTCACAGCAGAAAGAAACAGCAGCAGAGAAACAAAATGGCCCAACCAACCGACCGACCAACAACGGCACACCAGAAAAACCCGCAACTCCGGTGCACGTAAAAAGGAATCAAAAGAACAAAACGGACAAACACACACAGACACGCCAACCAGCCGTGGCCAGCCAAAGAATAATAATAACAAGTTTCTCTCTCTCTCTCTAATGCAATCGGAATTTCTTCCGAGTCCCCTCGTCGTTGTTGCCGGTTGTTGCCTATTGGGCCGATTGGTGACACGCACATGCACCCGTTGCATGTGCGCCAGGGAGCTGCTGCTGCCGTTGGATTTTTCTTTTAAACAAGAAATCTGGGGACCCCAAAAACCACTTGTCCAAATCGTTCGATCTATAAGACGACGGTAGCCAAGCAACAGATGGCATTTTCTCTCCATTGCATTCATTTTACAGGGGGTTGGTATTCACGTTTTGCTTTTATCTATGTACAAAATGTTGGCGGAGATTTCGGATGGTGGAAATTCAGTCGGCGTTCTATCCCCCTATTATATTATACCTGCGCCACATATTATCGTCTCCATCAAGTTATTAGAAGAATTTGGAAAAATATTCACTGATGCTTTTTGGGTGAATTACCCGTTGAGCATGAATCAGTTGGAGCATGAAATTTCAAGACGGGTGAACTGTAAAATTGAGCGATAACCAAGCACCCACTCGCCCGCCCGCCCGCCCGCCAGCCACTCCCGCGGTTATATAAATCGAAGTGCAAGTCCACTTTATACGGGATAGATCGGATATCAAAAGTCAACAAGTCATTCAGTCGTCAGATATAATAAACAAGTTGTTTATATAAAAGCAGCAGACAGGATATACGGGGGGCGACTTGCATATTGGCAAATTTCCCGATGCATTCATCATCCCATTACTTTAACATATGTATGGCACTTTGTGAAAACACGCGTTGCCATCCATTCATCATGGTCGTCTGGTCTGGAATAGCGTCTGACGCCAGACCTCTCTCTACTCCATTGCCAATTTTATTGATTTATCCATGTTTCTCACTTGCGCTAATTAATTGGCTTGTGTCGATTTCCCTGTGTTAACAATTTCTGCACAACATTCATCCCAAGGACCAGTAGAAATCGATAGATAAAAATTCCATAGAAAACAATCGGGTTGTCTGTCGTATCGCGTCCCCCATCAATCGAATAACCCGAGAAAGAGACAATTTCAAATATCCCCCCGATCTGATAGCGTCTCCAATCAGATTAAAATTTATTGATGAACGTCTTCGATCTCCTCACCCACCCACCCAAAAAAGGGGGGAGGGAAAAATTCTCCCTGACCCGACAGATTAGATCGAGAACAATACGGGCCGGTTTGAACGCGTGATGAAGACAAAAGCTTGGCTGAACTGACAAAAGTCGGATGAGCACAAGAGCGAGAGGCCACAAGAAGAAAAAGTTTGACACGCCGAAACTATTTGGGTTTTTTCCCCCTTGATAAAGAGACAGGGGATGAGAGACGTGAACATTTCGGTCCAACTTATACATCAAAGTTATGAGAAAAGGCAACCGTAGACAGAAAATAAAAGTCAAAAGAACAATCCAGCAGGGCCATCCAGCCAAAGGAAATAACAATCCGCCAAATCGATCCATTATCGCACGGTTGAGCTGTGCTTAATTGATTGAAAAACATACACACACTCAGATGTGTCTAGTACGCTGTATATAAGCAAGACAGATTGAAAGACGTGAGTGCGTGTACACACACAACAGACAACTTTCGAATGAAACGGAAAGACGATGAGAAACTCATTCCGAAAAGAAGAAAAAGAGATTCCTGTTTTCTTTTTTACTTGCGGTGTACAACAACAACAGCGTATAGGAGATTAAATTATTTTCTTATTCCTCATCCCTCCTGGAATTATTCACACCTGGTTGCTTCACATTTTTCCGCCAGTAGATTTGATTACGCGTTCGTTTTTCCCTTTTTTTCGTTTTTCCCGGGGCTCCGGGCGTATCGCCTTACCACCGGCGTCGTACAACCGGACGACTCTCAAATGACCCACATTCGGGAAAAATACATCCCCGACACAAGCGGGGATTAGACCTAAACTCTTTCAAGTATTACAGAAAGGGAGTGAACATGTCAAAGATTCGAGTGTTTGTTTGTGTACCTGATGCAATTTGAAAAAAGCTTTTTGTAAAATGTGGTAATGTACATTTCGATTCGGGTTTTTTGAACGGAAGTACTACATGGGAATTAACGATTAGACGATTGAATTACTTGAAACATTGTCTCCTTTCTCCTGTGTCTTTTTGGCTTTGCATTTACACGCAGTAACAAATAGAAATATGGAAATGGCGTCAGACGATTTACCATTTTCCATCGCGGTTTTTCTTTTTGTTATTTTTATGTATTGGGTTGTTTCCGGTGGAAAAAAGAAAAGCACAAAAGTGAAGAGAGATGCAGAGGGGGGAGAAGAAAAAAGGTTCACACCGCGGTCTGACACTCTAGACGGGTCGTGAAACGCCACTAAAAGAGAATCAAATGAGACTAGAGAAAACAACCGAAAAAAGTATCAGAAAAAGGACCGCGGCCAACAGGTAAATTGTCAACGGTCAACCATAAAAAAAACGGATACGACTAGAGATGTCAATAAATATTTTCTTTATACAGTTTTTAACCCTCTACTCCGAATCACGATCGTCCTTTTTAAAATAAAAAACCTTTTGAATTTTATTCCAGGGAGAAAAAATATTAAAAAAAACACCCCCCAAAAAATGTGGCGTGTCAATGGGTCTCCTCACATCGGCATGTGATTATTTCCACAAGCTCCGGGAGATTTTTTTACTATTCCCTGGCGTCATCGGAAACTGTTGAAAGACAAAGCGGAGGGTTTTTGACTTTGTATTTTTTCCAAACGAAACATTTATTTATTTAAAAGCGTTGCCCGTCGTCTCAATGTTATTCAGATGCCCTTACAAGGCACCTACCTACAGGCTCAAGTCATAGAGCTTTGTGTGTGATTGCCATCATCTTTTCTGACATGGATGTTAGACTGGAAGAATCGTAAACGTACGACTTGAGAGATGCGGAAATTGTCAACTTGAACGGAATCCCCTCACGAATTTCTCGGGGAAATTCCTCAATTAATTCACTTGGGCTGCTGATTATCGTTGCGCACAAGTTTGCTGGCCGATGTTATTGGTGTGCTGGGCTGGGCCATCAACTTGTGCGTGAATGCTCGCCCCCGATCTACATCATGCCCGGCCAAGACGACGACGATAGAGATCTTATACTAGGGTGGGGTTGTGTAGATGAGTTGGGGGTTATTGCAACCGGGAGACTGGCTGGTCGGTTGCTTTAATGAGAACGGCATCTTCATATCACGCCATGGCCTTTCATGATTGCCGTTTCGTGGCATCAGACTGCTAGCTGGTCAGCTCTATAGTAGGTACCGTATTCGTTGGGTGGTAAAAGGCAATCTATTCTCATTAAGTTATACAAGGCAAAAGTGAAATATTCAGGGACCCCAGCCTAATACGTAATCCAATCAGAGCAACTGGCAGGAGCTAAAACAACAGATGCCATACCGTCAACATTTATAAAAGCATATAATCTCCGTGCATATTGGTAAATACACCGCCAGCGGGGTTTTAAAATAAAAATAAGAAAAACAGCTGTTATTTCTAATTTTTTTTTTTAGTCGGCCAGCAAGTTCCAGAAGCCCAACCGATGAGCTCGTGATCCTGTAATGCTTAGCCACTCGATCATCATTCATCAGTCGACAAGTCATCATCATCACATCCTTTGATGGAACAGCGAGAATGGAGGAGAGAAATGAAAGAAACGCAGGGAAATAAACAGGGCGCCACAAAAGCAACACGCCGCCAAAATAAAAAACCGGTATTTCAGTACACACACACACACAGAGAAAAAAAAAAGAATCAAAAATTCACGGTACCCTTTTATTCTTTCCCGAAAAAAAACGGGAAAAAAAAAGAAAGAAAAAGTCTAGTGTGGATGATCCGTACCGTACCACAATGGCAACAAAAGTCCCATTGTGCTGTAGATATTTATGTCTCATCTCTTCCTGTTCAAACGAAAAAACTAACGACCGATCGATTGCGGATCATCAGTGCAGCGCAAACAATCAACGTGTGCGCAGTACAATGTTCAGTTGTTCTATTCTCCTTTCCCGGAAAGAAGAACCAAAAAAAAAAGTAACTGCAATCAAAACCGGTAAACCGACAATGACCGACCAGCATCTGTATACAAGGAGTTGCACGCAGTGTGGCGGAAGGTCCCCCTCTCACTCAATAAAATCTCCTAGTTGCACTTTGATTGAACAATTCAAATTGGAAATATTTTTGGGGAAAAAAACAAGCCTGATGGCCCTGATCTCAGTCATTCTACGTATTCTGAGCTATTTAATGTCAACGAAAACGGCAAGAGAAAACAGTTCCAGTCAATAACCGCATATATCTCAGGAGTGATCGTACTCGGTAACGATTTATAATCAACGCCCACTCAATGGTCAATAAGGAAAGATAGAGTATAGATTTTTCCTACCTTTGAGCCTGGGAAATGCAGCCAGGCATCCTTCCACAAGTGCTCCATCCATCCGCCGAAAAGTTGAATTCACCAGTCGGGATAGGGAGAAAAGGGGGTCCTCGTGAATACACCCACATTCACATGAAGTGTACACGAGGACATTTAATGGAAGGGAGACGAAGGAAAAGATACGTAGCTCGGCCATCGGTAGAATCTCCATTCAACAGGGATGCTGTTTATCTAAATGAAAAATAAAAATTGGGTTACGAAAAATTTTGAGACAACAAGTAAGGCAAAGTTGAAAATGAAACATTAACTGGCAAGTCACAGGAATAAAAGTATTGAAAATAATTTACCCAAATGATGATGCTGAGATTGTTGCTGTGATGACAGGTGCAGCAGAAGCAAAAGTGGAATATCTTGTTGTTACGTTGGCTGTGGTTCAGGACTCAAATCTGCACAAAGAAAAAGGTTAGACAATGTGAAAAAACGCTGCCACATGAATTGACAGAAGGCTTACATCATGAATGATAGTTAAATGCAGTAAAAACTAGTCAGAAAGTAACTATTCAAAAATTTGGAACAGGTTTTACTCTTTTACTTAAGCTCCCATCATCATTCTTTTTGTAAACTTCATTTTATTTACCCGCCCAAAAGCATGGAGTGTGATTTTGGCGATTCTTTTACAGAGCCACGACACTTGAGTTTACTCGACGATCACATTTTTGTAATTTGATTTGTACTGCTATTTTTCGTGCAGCCACGTAACGTTTCATTTGCTTTGAAATCTTAAACTTTGTCTCTTAGTCTTTATTAGCCAAAACTGAAACCATGCTGAAACCACAGAAACCATAGCACACCATGAATGAAACTTTTAACACTATGGAAGCAGACGACACTAATATTCTAATTAGCTTAAGATATCGATAGCAATTCAAAAAATCGACCCTTTTCCCAATTAAACAAACCAATCAAAAACGATCAAACCTTTTTTCTCAGTTTAGCTCTCGACATCTTCGACAGCTGAACGGATTGGGATTATTTAAGTATCTAATAGTTCGTGAACAAGTTACACTGAGCCCCCCCCCCCTACCATAGTCCACATAAAAATACAAATACAAATTGGCACGAAACCCGTGCAAAGGTAATTACTTTAAGACCGGCCCAATGTAATAAGACCCTTCATAGGACTCTCAGGGCTTCCAGGGAATAACCAGTATACCGGTTGAAATTCGACAATACGATATGTGCAGCAGCAGGAGCTTTAAAATTTGAATTCTGCCTGTCGAAATGAAATTGTGTAATTATTGACTGTGCTGCCGGATTTGTGTGTACTCACATATATCTATAGAAGGAACTAAGGTAAAATAGCAGCATCAGTTGCCGTACTGTGTAATCAAATCCGTTGGTTCGGGAGCAATACAAATAATGAGATGGGCGCCGCCGAGGAGGAGAGAACGAGAGGCTCAAGAATTGCGTTTCTAGATGTATACGTAGCATTCTACAATATCCGTCTTGTCGTCTAAAGTCTATATACGGGAGGGGGTCCCGCAACATACGCGATGCATGTATAAAGCGCCGTGCGCTAATATATCTCTCATGGATGGAATATAAGGCAGCAGCAGCGGAGATGGTAGACACTATATAGGGCGAAAGCTCGTTTCATTATTGCTTTTATTATACTGGTTGCGACGGAATATTCGGCGGAGGGGAATATAGACTCTCTGATGCGCTTTCATGGCGGGTTCCGCATCTTCTTCTACTTCTACTGCCTCGTCGTCCTCACCGGCTTTTGTCATTCATTATTCAGTGGCCACTCAAGTTCTTTTTTTTTCCACTTTTTCTCGACGTTTTCAGCGCACCTCCCAGCCGGCCTGCCCGGCAACTTGGAGCTTTTCTTCTGTCTCTCTCATACACAGCGTATAGCATATTAGATATGTGTAGTCGCCTTGAATGTCTATTGCGTGCTGCACATCGACAAAGGCGCCTTTAATATTGATCAGTTATATATATCCACCTCTCTCGCTCTTCTTCTTTTATTTTCTACTTCCTGCCGCACGCGCGTGTTGCCGGTGATGATGCTCATCCACCTGAATAGCTTCACGTCTAGATGTATAAACAACAGGCGCACTGCTGCTGCTGGTGAAAAAAAAGGAAATATACAGCGTCTATACCCCCCTCTTGCGGGATTTCACTGACGTCCCAACACGTAAAGACCATCGGCTGTGTAGTAGTAGACACTCTCACAAATGGGAATTCGTATAGATTCGTATAGCTTCTCCTTCCTTTTTCCCTGTGTGTTTGTTTATAATAGCTCATAGAGAGAGAGGCATAGAGGCGGAGACAAGCTCTATTACGAAATGTCGAGCCAACTAATGCAATGCACTTCATGATTAGGCAGCAGGGCACACAACAGCAGTGTTCAGCGTTCGTTTTTTTCCATTAGATAATCAAGGTAGATGCCAGCCATGCGCCGTGACATTCAATGACATTTTACTTTTTTCGCTTCTATTATGGCGCGCAGGATAAACCGGTGAGAATTTGACACGATTACCCAGTCTATTTCTTATATGAGAGTGACATGTTGGCATTGATCAGCTGATGGCAATCTCATTTCTCTTAACGTCAGTCTCAGTTTTCCAACTTAGAGCCGACTGCCATTAGAAACTGCCAGCGTCTTCGTTACCTATTCAATTAAGTTTTCACGATTCTCTCGACTTTTTTATTTGAGAAAGAAAAATAAGAAAAAAATGATTGTCTAGGAGACTAAAAAAGATGGTCCATGGTTCGGCACTCTAAAAACAAAAGCCATGAAAAGCTATAGTCATTAGCTATGCTAAAAGAGCTGACTGCTGGCCCGGCTGTATATAATATAGTCGAGACTCGTTAGCGATCGCTGCTGGCCCATCAATATGCTGTTATTGTGCAATCTATAAGCCGTACCTGATGTGTGTGCGTTTCTTTGTGATGTTACGCCGGTGCAGCAGCACGCTTGTCTCTATAGTTATATGCTAAATCTTTTAACAGACACAGACACAATGTTACATGGGTTTTTAGGCCGTTCAAGGCACAGACGTCCTGTAATAATCTGCAGCCGCTTGGGTCTTGTCTAGTCATAAAAATTGCCTAACTCGAGTCTCTCTCTCGAGTCTCTGTGCTGTGGCTTCGGCGGCGTGTTCATTGAAGAGTGGCCGGAATATCAGATCGTCTCATTGTGTATTTCCTCGTCTTGTTAAAATAAGAAAAACCGCACACACAGGGAAAAGCGGCCCTTTTGCTACATTAGGGCTTCAGTAAACTTACGGTCCCATACTTTGGACGGACCCAGTATATATGTAGGCGCAGGGGTAATCTGTTAAATCAGTATCAATTTCAAATAGCTGAGAAAACATGTGACTTATTGTGAGAGGGTATATTAGACTCGGATTAAATCTACTGAACTAGCAACAACACAATAATAATAACCCAGACAGCCCCGCTATACAAAACAGGAAATGCAATCGGTTGGGAAAGGCAATTGAATTCGTCGATATTACATCCAGCAGCAACAGAACACAGTCGAAAAGTGCGACTGCTGGATGATTCCCGCGTGCTGCACTTTTGATTTCATTTCGTGATAGTGTATACCCGTCCCGTTTCTTTCTTTCTGATTTCTCCCACGCGACGACGACGACCGTGACGCCATGGCTACAGATGGCTGTACTATGTACAATCATCTCAGCATCAGAATCCGGCTGCTGTGTAGACGAAACGATGTTATTCCCTGTTGATTTGAACAAAAGAACCCCAAGAAAACTCCCGCATAGTCGGCCGAAAAAAACAGCGTCGACTCTTTGTATTTATTTTATTTCTCATTTTACCGAAATGTTTCTTTCATTCTTTTCGTTGCGCCTTTTTTCCCAGCACATTCTTAAACTCGCAATAAAGCCACAACGTGTTGTGTGCTGTAGTTCTTATGATTTCTTATTCCTATCGTCGGCTCTCTGAGATGCTGAATGCAGCCGAGCGTTTTAACATAAACACGCCGTTTCTATGGGGCCATTGGGGCCCTGTTGCTGCGGAGAGATCTTCCACCTTTTTTTTCCCAATCGAACATTTTCCTCCATCGTGCTGGCACAAAAGAGCCATCCAACTATTTCAATAGGTTAAAATTTTGGGGGCGCAGACAACAGCACAAATAACCACAACAACCACAGAGCCCCCCAAAAAGATATGAATATAATAACAACAGCACTGGTCGTAAATTCCTTCTCTCGTGCACGTATATGAGACGGAAAAAGGGCTCGGCAGGAACAACATATCGCTAAACTGTTTGCATATCAAAAGGGGGGATATACCTAAACCGTCGTCGTATAATGAACATGAAAAACACGAAATGTTGGACGGCAATTTCTTCTTCGATACTCGAGTCTTTCTTCGCAACTATCGCCTTTTAATTTTATTTTGGGGTGGATGGAAGATTTTGAATTTTTATTTCACCATTTTTGTTGAAGAGAAACATGTTCCCCTCTCCGTTTGTATTATTATACAAACCCCGACCCACAGATTTTTCTGCAGCACACGCGTAAAACAGGTGAAAGACGTTGAGCGTCTCTTGAGTCAATATGCCCATAAATGAACGTTTAGAATGACGGCGGCGGCGGCGGGAATGACGCAATAATAACCGCAGTCGGGAGTTTTTTTACCGAATGAAGTGTATGCACTCAATTTTGTCGAAGAAAGAAGGGGGGAAAGGGCCCATCAATGGTAATGGCGTCAGCACAAACATGGCCGGAGATGAGGAGGAGCTGACTCGATCATAGTCGAAAAAGAAAATATTATTTACGATCAAATAAAAATAATTTTGCCGCTCGTTTTGTGGCCAGCGGTAAATTGCGCTTGACAAGAGAGAAGCGGAAATGCGCCGTGTTATCAGTGACGCAATAACCCAATCTGGACAGGCGAGTCTTAAATGTGTTGATCAATCATTTCGATTTCAAATCAAAACGTCAAACGCTGTCCCATCATCATTTCATCGTGTCTATCGATAAATAACAGTGTACAGAATGTGTGTGTAACGACGTGTGTAGTTTCATTGATTAGTCTCTCACAGAATAAAAAATAAAATCCCACCGCACACTCTGTCGGAGGTCTGTAAACTTTTTCCCCAACAGCAGCCACAGGCCGGCGGGGTCTGGAAATCAGATCGTGATATCGCGGGGTTCTCTATAGCTCGGTCGCATATTTATCCATACATTTCCATATCCTCTTTTTATCTAGTTCTTCTTATTTTTCCTTTTTGTTGGACTCGAGCGCGTTCCTCCATATGTATAAAGCAAGAGCCTCAATATTGATCTTTTACCCCCCTGCACATCCTTTTTATTTTATTTTATTTTTCGTCAGCTCATTCTCTCTATCTTGGAATATAAATATATCAAGTCTTTTTTTATTTTTGGTATGCGCCAGAGCTCCGCACCTCTTCTTTCTTTCTTTCTACTTTTTCTTTTGTTTTCTTCTTCTTCTTCTGTTGGATATAGACTTCCTCCTTGCTGCTTTGCCGCTTCGTGTTCCGCCGAGGAAACTTGACATTCTCCGAGCCCATAATTGTACGAGTGGATGTTGGTCGTTTCGGCAGACAGTCACGTTCTCACCAATCAGACAAAAAGAAAAAAGAAAAAAGTTGGTTTCTCCCGCGCCCTTAAGGAATAAAGAGCCATGCAAGTATATAGAAGAGAGAGAGAGTTCCCGGTAGATAGAAGATAGACGAAATCGGTCGTCGGAATAATTTGGAGCGTTTTCTATAACAGCGGAGCAGCAGCAGCAGCAGCTAGCAGCAACTACTTGCAATATACGAGACATGAGTGGCTTTTCCAGGTAGTTTTTCCCGGTTCAAAGAGACAAACTGGGAACAGTTTGCCAGCGCTTCTCCTTTACATTGTCTCTAAAAACCCTTCAAATGTAGACGTGGGGTGGGGGGCCTTGCGAAGAATTATGATTGAAGGAGATGAGGGGAACCACTGATTGTATTATAACGAACTAACCAAACTACTAAATAATGTGCATCAAATATCTCAGCCGCAATATAACCGCCATCATCGTAGCAAATCGAAATCAGCAAACGATCATTATTTGTTGATCATTCACGGCCAACGGTTTTTCATTTCTTTTTTTCGTTTCAAATAAACTCTGGTTGGAGATTTTTTTTTTCGTTTTCAATCGATTGGGATGGTGGTGGTGGATCTGCACAGCCCCGCCCTTCTTGTAAATGTTTGTAAGCAGCAGCAGCAGCCGATTGTATTTGGCTGTTGCTTCAGCTCACAGGGGAATTTTTCTTTTCCGTCAATAATTCAGTTCCGTCAATCACGTCATCTTTTTTCCACCCCAACCATTGAATATTGCAATCTCATTCAATTGATTCGAAAAATAAACTATAGGAAAAGAAAAGCTGCGTCGCCCTTAATTGGCGATGTAATGTTTAAATTTCAAAAATAAAAATAAAATAAAAAGAATAAGTCAAACAAGTTGAAATGATGTCGAGAGTCAAAGCGAATGGCTGACAAACAGACTGACGTTGTTTATGCACTAAGCTCGTGTTGATTCTACGCTTCCCTTTTTTAAAATAGAGACACGCAGAGCACATTTACGCACGCACTCCCCTCCATTCTCTCTCTCTGAACTGAGACTCTCGTCGTGTCTACTTGTTGATTCAAAACAGCTCGACTTTTTCCCCCGATTAGATCTTGATGTGGCTGCAACACAGTGCTGTTCAATATCCATCCTCCGCTTTTCTTTCTTTTTAAAAAATCTAAAAATATCCAACTCTCATTTTCTACATGTAATAATGACACACAAAAAGGCTTTGGCATTTAACTTGTCAATTAGCAACGCATCGGAATCGACTTTACAACTATGCAGAAATAGTTGGTAAGGATCTAAAAGGATCTAAAATAGGAGAGCTGCTGTAGCTGTCATTCATTCTTTTGCCAGATAACTAACCAGATTCGTTTCCCCAAACTGGATGAATGTCAATTTGTCAATGAGTCGTGTGGCTGCTCCCCCCTATTTTACATTTCGGTTTCCAATTTCATGTGCTGGAAGATTGCAGAGTGCACAGAGCATTTAAGCCAGAAACAAGAAAGAAGATGGGGTGTCATATAAGGGAAGAAAAAAAGGCCTATGTAGAATAAATGTCAGCTCTATATACCGTAAGTCAAGCCAAGAGGGTTCTAACCTTTCCATCTCTCTCTTAAAAAGAGCTCGGCTGCTGTGAGAGAGACAGTCTTGCTGGGGTCCTGATGGTTTGGACAGCAACGCCAGACACGCCAACAAGAAGGGGCCCTCGACACTCTCAACCCAAAAACCATCTCCTTCGGCCGCCACCGTCGTCGAGTTCTGCTCAACTCGTTTTATTCTTCTTCTTTCTCGGTAAAGGGACGACCCAACAATTTATGACACACAATCAAGTTGCAACAAGCGCAGCAGCAGCAGAAGCTAACTCTTTTTTGGGTCCCCTTGGCTTTTGTTGACGCTGTTGGTGGAAAAACCGGGAGAGATGCGCTCGTCGGCGCACAAGTTGAACGGCGGTAGCGGCGGCTTCATTTGCGCTCGCGGATCCAGCAGCAGCAACAATGCCCGTGGATATAAAAACCCATGGCGCAGCTGTTGCGAGGCCTTTTTTTTGCAGCCACAGAGAATATTGCACCGCATCTCTTCTATGTACGTATGGAGGGGGGAGGAAAAAGCAAATGCCAATGTCATTTTTCGACGGTAAATAACGCAGCTGTTTTTGAACGGTCCCCCCCCTTCCTATTTTCATCTCTTCTTCTTCCCATTTGGATTTTTCTTCTTTCCCTTAACTCTTGAAATTCTGACGTCAACGACATTTTTCATCATTATAATGGGCTTTTGGCACATTCGAGTTGATTGAATAGTGATTTATTCCACCTCTTTTCCATCACGTTGGCGTTAAGTTATTTGCTTCTTCACCCAGCGCATCATAGAGAGAAATATAGAAGAAATATACGACAACAGGAAATGGAAAATGATGTTACAGTAGTATATAGTAGTTCCATATTCACGCTGACCGCAGAAATAAAATTTAAAAAAAGAGTCGAAGATGTTTGGGCTTCAGGCGGACAGCAGGCGGCGAAATGTTCGACTCCTCAAGGATTTATTCTGTTTTCCCCTATAGCTCCGTCTAAAATCGACAACGCCTTTATCTGCTGCCTATATACACCTTTCAATCAATTGCCCAATACGGGAGGAGGCCACACGAAACATTTTCGTGGGAGAACATATCTAACGTCTACGAGTGAGAGAGAGTTCACCGCATCACAAGGTTTGTATAGATTGGCGCCAGCAACCGCTTCTTTTTTTTATTTTCTAAATAAAGTTGCGTGAATGATGAGAAAAGACGATCTTATAATACACACGCGCGGTGGGCCAGCTCTAACGCATTAACAAACCGGTGGTGGCCCTTGGGTTATTTTCTTGTTGGGGCTTCTTGTTTTGGTTATTCGCTTCCGAAATGGTGGGCGTGTGATTTGTCCTGATGGAAAGCCTCAGATAATACGACCGCGTCATCAACAGGTCCATAGAGTCTTCACCCGGTTGAAAGGCGTTGACGCATAGATTTTTATAGAGAAATTCCCATAGAGCCGGACGATGGCGAGCGTCTCCTTGCGCGATATCGCGACGACATGCAGTTGGGCGGGGTCACCTTATTGCGTATAGGAACATCTCAGCAGTTGACGTGAAACTGCTGAAAGACACTAAATCGAAAAGAATGGGGACGTATTTAAAAAAGAAACCCCAATCTAAAAAAAGAATTCTTTATTTTTTTGAAAAAGAAGGTGACTATAGTTGTTATTTATGTTCTTGTCAAAAGCGTCGAGAATTATAGAGAGTCAACACGGGGGCGAAAAAGGAGAAAGCGAACGCGTTCATCATTTGTCTGCGACTTGTTAATTATATTCCAGCCAGAGGCCGTGTGTGTGTGTGTCTCCACGACGCTCTCCTCCAGTTCATTATATCGATGCGACACAAAAGACCAGTAGCATAAATCTCGTAGAAAATGCATTTCTATTTGCTGTCCAATTTTTCTGCCAGGGTTAAAATGTACATTTTAAAGTTATTTTTTTTGATTCGTCAACTATAGCACAGGGCGAAAGATGGATCGGTGTCGAGGTAAAAATACGTCGTCGATTTGATATATCAAATACGACCGGGGCTTATTCAAAAGTTGGAGAGACTAGACAACACAACTTCCAGCAACGACGGCCAGAGCACTTGGGAGGACCTTTGATTTCTCAAGTCTATGGCCGAGTCAATATCGTTGGGTTGTTGGGTTCTCCGTAATGTTTTTCTTCTTCTTTTTCTTTTATTTTCTTCTCCGACGACGACCGTTTTCGTTTTGATGAACTGGTGAAAAGTCAACAAGACAAAACCAGATCGGATTGCACCGACCCTTGTGCATAGACTCTTCTTCTTCTTTTGAGCCCGCCTTCAACTGTGGCATCACTTTTTGAGTTTTTCCGGTGGCTCAGATGCTGTGGACACGGGGGGAGAGTGAGCCCAGCACGGACCGGCCTATAGCTCATCATTTGATGGCTCGGGCTCGTCCGGCTTTAACCAAATATTGGAGAGGGGAAAAATGAAAGAAAAGAGTCAACAGAAGAGGCGAGCGACAGCTCCAGTCGCCCCTTTTCCTATATGCCAAGTCGACGCAGCAGAAAATGGAAGCAGAAATGCTCTGTGCATAGTTCACGTCACACACAGAGGAAAAGAAAACAAAAAAGAAAGAAGAAGAGATTGAAAAAGAGACTCCTGCACACACACAGCACAGTCCAGCTCACTGTGTCATCAATGACCAAGCAAAAAGGGAAAATGAGAAAACCCTCCAGCAGCAGCAGCAGCCGCAGCCCTGGCCACACAGCTCGTCTCACAAGAGCACAGCACCTGGTAGTTCCATTTTTCCCCCTTCAGTCGAACCGTGCCTTTATTTTTCCCCCTTGATCTCTTATTCCCCTCCATCCTCCTGCGCAATTTTCTCCATTTGTGTGTGTACATAATAGCCGACAGCATCTCTTTCAATAGGCCTAGACATATAATAATCAACCGCGCTGTTGTACTACACAAGGTTTTCTATTGTCTGCTATTATTGCCATCATCGAACTGATCTCTGCTAGTACAACTGCGCGATG